>NC_138129.1:80326793-85199293 GCF_964188305.1 Podarcis bocagei | reverse complement strand
TGGACACACAGGAGGCAGAGAAGTTTTTGAGAAGATATGAAAAAGACTTGGGAAAGGCAGAGAACAGACCAAGGACTAGAGAGGAGGAGGAGGAAGGGGAGATAAGGAGTAGACAGGAGGAGGAGAGAGGAGTGGGGGAGGGGGTAGTGGAAACAGACGAGGATGACGATGAGGCCGTAGTGGGAGTGGAGACGGCAGAGGAGGGGGAGCTCTCAGGAAACAAAGGCGGTAGATTATAGTTTGTGACCCCGGCCAAAGGTACGGAAACAGATAAAGGTAAACAATAACACATACATTAAAATTTTTATCCTGGAATGTAAATGGGTTGAACGAGAAAGTTAAAAGGAATAAAATTGAGAAAGTTTTGAAAAACAAGAATTATGACGTAATCTGCTTTCAGGAAACTCATATTGCTAAGAAACACAAACATATCCTGGTGAATAAAAAACTCGGAGTAGAGTTTATTAATTCGGAAGTAAATAAAAAAAAAGGAGTAGTGAGGTATTGGAAGTAATTGCAAATAGAATAAGATAAAAAATTTCCTTCCAGTAGCACCTTAAAGACCAACTGAGTTAGTTCTTGGTATGAGCTTTCGTGTGCATGCACACTTCTTCAGATACACTGAAACAGAGTTGCCAGATCCTTCTATATAGTGAGAAGGTGGGGAGGGGTGTTACTCAGAAGGGTGGTGGGAATGGGAGATAGGCAGATAGCTGAGAGAGCCTCTTGACGACTCTTAACGACTGTAATAGGTCTTACAGGAAAAGGCAAGGGGTGGGAAGGTGAGAAATGGTTTAGTTATGTATAGTGAGATAAGAATCCAATGTCTTTGTTCAGCCCAGGTCTTTTCATGGTTTTAAGTTTGGTAATGAGTTGTAATTCAGCAGCTTCTCTTTCCAGTCTATTTCTGAAATTCCTTTGTAGTAAAACAGCTACTTTGAGATCTTGTATAGAATGTCCTGGGAGATTGAAGTGTTCTCCTACTGGTTTCTCTGTTCTGTGATTCTTGATGTCAGATTTATGTCCGTTTATTCTTTGGCGTAAGGTTTGGCCTGTTTGTCCAATATAGAGAGCTGAAGGACACTGTTGGCATTTGATGGCATACACAATGTTAGACGATGAGCAATTAAATAGTCCCGAGATGGTATGTGTGATGTTGTTGGGGCCAGTAATGGTGTTGTCCGGGTGTATGTGGCAGCAAAGTTGGCATCTGGGTTTATTGCAGGCTCTGGTTCCAGTGTCTGTGTTAAGTCTGGTTGTAGTATTATTGTGGGTTAGGAGTTGTTTAAGATTGGGTGGCTGTCTGTAGGCAATGAAAGGTCTTCCTCCCAGAGCTTGAGAAAGAGAACTGTCATTGTCCAGGAGAGGTTGTAGATCTCTGATGATGCGTTGTACTGTTTTAACTTGGGAGCTGTATGTGATGACTGTATGTGATCCCCGCAAATAGAATAAGAGAGGCAGTAAACGTGAGGGGGATAAGAATCGGGAAGAAAGAGTTTAAGCTGAAGGCGTACGCTGATGATCTAGTCCTGACCTTGGAGAATCCAGTGGATAGCGCCAGTAGGGTGGTAGAGCTATTGGAGGATTTTGGCAGACTGTCTGGATTTAGATTAAATAGGAAAAAAACAAAAATTTTAATAAAGAATTTGGCTGAACAAGATAAAACCCAGCTGGAAAATAAGATTGGTATCAAAATTGTGAATAAAGTAAAATACTTGGGAATTTGGCTTTCACCAAAAAATATAAATCTGGTTGAAGATAATTATAATAAGGTCTGGCAGGGAATTAAAAAAGACTTAGACACCTGGCATAGACTGAAACTTTCATGGACAGGGAGGATGGCTGCGATTAAGATGTGTATTCTTCCGAGACTACTGTTCTTGTTTCAAAACATTCCGATAATCAAAGGTACCTCCCTCTTCAGGAATTGGCAAAAAACCCTGACCAAGTTTATATGGCAGGGGAAGAGAGCCAGAATAAAGTTTAAATACTTAACAGATTCAAGAGAGAGAGGTGGTTTCGCAGTCCCGAATATTAGGCTTTACTATGAGGCAGCCTGCATATGCTGGATAAAGGAATGGGCCACCCTTAGAAACACAGATTTATTAGATTTGGAGGGTTTCGATATTAGGTATGGGTGGCATGCCTACCTTTGGCAGGAGAAAGGGGAGGTCCACAGAGGTTTTTCTAACCATATAGTTAGAGGTTCATTATTAGAAGTGTGGAACAGGTATAAAAAAATGATCGAAAAAGGTACCCCGTGGTGGCTCTCCCCAATGGATATCATCAAAATTAAAAAAATAAATATGTCAGGTGAAAGATGTACGTATGAGGATCTCTTAGTAAAGACAGAAGAAGGATGGAAGGTGAAGCCCTATGAGGAGTTGAAAGGCAAGATAAAAGAATGGCTTCATTTCCACCAGATTAATGCATTATGGGGTGAGCATAAGAAATTGGGGATGAACGAAAAAAAATCAAGGTTCCAGGTGGAAATTTTAGAGAGTAATGACAAACTCCTCTCCAAAACGTACAAACAATTATTGGAATGGGATACCAAGGAGGATCTGGTGAAGGGAGTGATGGTGAAATGGGACAGAGATCTTGGTCATAATATTGAATATAATAAATGGCAGACACTCTGGAGGAAAGGTATAAAATTCACAGCATGTGCAACCCTTCATGAAAATCTAGAGAAAATGATGTACCGCTGGTACTTGACTCCAGCAAAGTTAGGAAAGATGTATAAAACTGTTGATAATACCTGCTGGAGATGCAGAGATAAGATTGGGACTTTTTACCATATCTGGTGGACCTGTGATGTAGTGAAGGAATTTTGGGGACAAGTTTATAACGAATTGAAAAAAATCTTGAAGTATAATTTCCCAAAAATCCCCGAATTGTTTCTTTTAGGTATGATTGGCGATGAAATAAAAAAAAATAGATCAAACCTTTTTTCAATATGCCATGGTCGCAGCGAGGATTTTAATAGCGCAAAAATGGAAATCCCCTGACTTACCTACGATCGGAGAGTGGCAAATGAGGTTATACCAATATATCGAATTAGCGAGATTAACACAAAAAATAAGACAAAACAATACAGTTAAATACAAAGACGAATGGACTAAATTCTTAAATTATTTTGAGACTATCATGGGAATTAATAATTTATCAGTAGACGATAACTAAAACCTTCGATGTATAATGCAATTTTTCAGTAATACTGCAGAAGTAATATAAGGATATATAATCCAAGACCGAGTTGAACGGAAGTTTTTTTTTGTAAGTGTTCATGTATTGTGTGTCTTTTTTCTTTCTTTGCTTTTTGCTTCTTCTTTTCTTTTCTTTCTTTTCTTCTTCTTTTTTTTTGATGGATTTTTTCTTACATGTATATATATATATATGTAACATAGTGTGAAATGTGTATTTTTCTTAAATAAAAAAAATATCTAAAAAAAAAGAGAGATTTTTCAAGCAGTATATAAATTTTGTTATTTTAAAAATAATGCCACATTGAATTACCTTCACATTCAGGATACACAATTGCTTCTCCATTGCACCAGATTACAAAAGCAGACGGGGAATAATTTGCTGCAGGAGCATGCCCTGGTTTACAGGCAAGCTCAACAGAAGTACCACGTTGTACATATAAGTTTTGAAAACGATGCTCATCCGATTGCCCGACCACCTCAACTTTCTTGCTTTCCATTTCAGCCATTGAGATTCCACAGGGCTCTGTGATGAGAATGAAAATAGATTCTGTTCATGAAGGCAACCAGAGTATGTATTTGCCATATTGGAAAACTTAAACAAAAAGGAAGATTTTATATACATCAGTCTTGGGAACACAAGTCAATTTTTTGACATTCCAGTGCATTTGAAAAAAGCAACAAATTCTCTCTCACACACACACAAACAGCATTTGCAGAATTATCATTAAAGTCATGTGAGAACCTATGGCCTGCAGGCAGAATCTGATCTGCCAGGCTATTGCAAGTAGTCTACCAGGCCTGGCCAAGTAAAACTCCTCTTCTGCTTCTGCTAAGGTGCCTCTTTGAAGTATCATTGCTAAGAAGTCTTACTGGTCAGGAAACAGCACTAAGACCTCCTATCACTGACCAAAGGGCGGCAGATCTAGTGGCGGCCTAGCTTGTTTCATTTCCACGGAGCTGGCGCATTCTCTAACAGCCCTACCCAGCTGCAATTCCTTAGCAACAGCCGCTTTACTTAACCTCAAGAGAACTACTCTTCTGCTGGTCAATGTCTATATTCCCCCAGGCCAAAAAAACCCTGTTGTCAAGGCTTCATGGGCTGAACTAGAGGCGTTTTTAGAACCTCTTGAATCTACTTACCCGTCTGCCCTGACTATTGTGTGTGGAGATTTCAACGCTCGTATAGGAACAGATGACAACAGTCTATACACTCATTTCAACCTATTTATGGACCCTGAAGAACAGACGGATATTGGTGCGACACGACTGTCCAAAGATAGTAGAAGCAATTCTTCAGGTCTCTGCTTAGTGCAGGCTGCCAGACGGAGGGAACTGCTGATATTAAACGGCAACACAGAGGGGGATCGCCCCGGGGAATATACCCATTTTTCTAAGGCAGGGGGAAGCGTCATAGACTATATTCTAATCTCAAGATTTGCCTACAGCTTTGTGAGGAAGTTCCAAGTAGGCCACAATACTCTGAGTGACCACCTACCTCTAACTCTAGAGCTTGCAGGTCGGCTTTTTGACTATTCTATTGCCGAGCCACAATATATACCCTCTGTAAACTTGGGTATACTTGCTCCCAAAAGACTCAAATGGTCCCCAATATTGAATGAAAATCTAACCCTCCTCCTTCAGTCAGCAGAGTTAAAGCTTATTCGATCCGCTATTGTGACAGGCAATTCAGTAGACGCGATCATGGAATGCTTCAAATTACTTTTGGAAAGACTGAAACCCCACTTAACAACAGCGATACACAGCTCCGCCACAAAGAGGGCAAAGGACGGTGCTAGCTGGTTTGACCTGGAGTGCAGGCAAACAAGGAGACAAACGAGAACAGCCTACCAGAGATATAGGAAATTAGGGACTGCCACCCTACTTAATGATTATATTTATGTGAGACGGTCCTACAAACAATTATTAAGGAGAAAGAAATTGGAAGCTGAACGAGCCGCATGGCAAAGCTTGGTTAAGGCATCGCACGAGAAAGATACTACTTGCTTTTGGCGAACCATATCTGGTCTACTGGACCAGGAGCGCACCAATTCCATCTGTACAGTGGAACCAATGGAGTGGTTGCGTCATTTTCAATCCTTGTTTCATGACCAGGAAGTCCAACATTATAAACTACGCATCCAATTGGAGGACCTACCTCATTGGCCACCAGTAACTGCAAAGGAAGTTGAGAACCTAATCGCACAATTAAAGAACAATAAGGCCCCAGGGAACGATTATATCCCTGCCGAACTTCTGAAGTCTAACATCGGCTGGTGGGCCCCCCTGTTGGCATCTCTATTTACCTGGATTGACTCAACGGGTCTACTTCCAGATGGCTGGACAGAGGCAATAGTTATTCCAATCTATAAAAAAGGACCTTTGCCAGACCCGGCGAGTTATAGACCAATCAGCCTTCTGCCTATACCCAGCAAACTATATGCTAAACATCTTTACATTAAGCTAACCAGCTGGCTGGAAACTGAAGCTATTCTAGCGGAAGAGCAGGCGGGTTTCAGGCAAGGCAGATCCACCATGGACCATTGCTTCACCCTAGCCTACCTAATTGACAAATATGCCAAAAAAATCCCGTGGGGTGCTATACGCAGCCTTTATCGATCTAAAGGCTGCCTTCGATTCAATTCCACGTGCAAGACTCTGGGACAAATTGAGCGCATCAAGTATAGATAAAAGACTATTATTTTTGATCAGCTGTTTATATAAAGACACGGTGTTGCATGTAAGAACTTCGTTAAATGGCCATCTTATAGGACCAGTTCCTGTCAGCAAGGGGGTCAAGCAAGGTTGCATCCTGGCCCCAGTTCTATTCAACTTTTACATCAATGATATGGTTAACTGTTTGTCATCTCCGGACTTCCATGCCCCCAAACTGGCTGACAAACCAATATCCGTGCTTTTGTATGCTGATGATGCGATACTCCTATCTCGAACAAGAATAGGCTTAAATAGGCTCATAGGTGAATTTTCAGCATACTGTAGGAGAGAGCAACTGGTAATAAACTATCAGAAAACCAAAATCATGGTTTTTGGAAGGAAATGCAGACAGTATAGCTGGAGGATGGATAACCAGACAATCGAACAGGTTAAAGCCTTTAAATATCTGGGTATCGTCTTCCAGTCAACCGGGTCCTGGGATGTCCATCAAAAATATGCCAAAGAAAAAGCAGCTCAAAGTATTAAGATGCTGTCGCGCTTCTTTTACACGAAGGGGGGCAGATATTTTCCAGCAGCCCTTGAAGTCTTTCAGGCAAAACCTCTGGCGCAGTTACTGTATGGGGCACAAATCTGGACGGGGAACCACTGCTCAAGTCTTGAAACTGTACAGTCTAAATTCCTAAGGCAGATATTCGGTGTCCCCTCCTGTGTCCCAAACGCAGCTTTACGACTCGAGGCCTGCCTCCCATCGGTAGAAACTCAGACCTGGCAAAGAACACTCAACTATTGGCTTCGCCTTAATCTAAATCCACCCGGTCTACTGCCTCTAGTAATGCAAGACCCTCATAAAAGCATGTGGTTCAAAACTGTGCATCAAAAACTCCTTACATGCGGTCTGCATTCACAATCCCTACTATCAATGGGCCTTATTAAAGCAAAGAGCCTAATAGGCCAGCGCCTGAAAGACATTGAACGGCAAAACAACCTGACTATCTTAAAGAAAATGTGTCCATGGTATACTTACTTTCCCCCTGCCCACTTTGATTTCCCAGCTTCATATTTGTCTAAATTAACCATCCCAAAATACAGACGCGCCTTTACATTGGCTAGATGGGATGTTCTTCCTTCTGCCGTACTCGAAGGTCGTTACCAAAAGACTCCATTTGAAAAACGACTCTGCCCATGTAGAGATGGTAACACGGAAACAGTGTCCCACGTCCTCCTATCCTGCCCCCTTTATAAAGACCTAAGGAATGAGATTATTACTCCACTCATTCTCCCCAACCCCGGCCGTCCACAAGACATTATACTGTTCTTTCTCTTTTCTGATACGGACAGTCAGACAACAGAGAAGGTCGCAAGGTACATCGAGAGAGCTGTGAAATTGAGGGCCACCATCTGAGTGACAGACGTGTTCATCTGACGGACCTCTTTTTGTTTGTTTTTATCCCCTTTTATGTTTATTTTATTTTATTTTTAATTCTTGTATAGCTGTGGCCTGTTGGCTTTGCTAATAAAGTTCTGATTCTTCTCTCCTCCTATCACTGATACTACCACACCACTTAAGTGGTTTAGTAATGGCATTATTTTCCAAGGGATGAACTCGTTTTTGGCATTCATATAGTGCAAGGATGGGGAAGCTGTGGCCCTCCAGATATTGTTGGACTACAACTCCCATCATCCTTGACCGTGTTGACTAGAGATGATGGGAGTTGAAGTCAAATAACATCTGGAAGGCCAAAGGTTCTCCCAATCACAGACACTGTGCTTGTTAAGTTTCCAAAGTACTTCAAAAGATGATGATGATGATGATGATGATGATTTATTTATACCCCACCCATCCGTCTGGGTTCCCTCAGCCACTCTGGGTGGCTCCCAACAGAAAATTAAAAACACAATAAAACATCATAAATTAAGAAGTTCCCTAAACAGGGCTGCCTTCAGATGTCTTCTAGAAGTCAGATAGCTGTTTATTTCCTTGAATCTGATGGGAAGGCATTCCACAGGGCAGGCGCCACTACCAAAAAGGCCCTCTGCCTGGTTCCCTGTAACTTCGCTTCTCACAGTGAGGGAACCAGTGTCCAGGCTAAATTATGGGGGTGGAGGCGCTCCTTCAGGTATACTTGGCCAAGACCGTTTAGAACTTTAAAGGTCAACACCAACACTTTGAATTGTGCTTGGAAACGTTGTTCAGCAACTAGTTTTCATATTATTAGTACCTATATTTTACAGAATGGGGACAGAAGCTGAGAGGATAAAGGTAAAGGTACCCCTGCCCGAGTCTTGACAGACTCTAGGGTTGTGCGCTCATCTCACTCAATAGGCCAGGAGCCAGCGCTGTCTGTAGACACTTCCGGGTCACGTGGCCAGCATGACGAAGCTGCTCTGGCGAGCCGGCACCAGAGGAGCACACGGAAACGCTGTTTACCTTTCCGCTATAAAGCAGTACCTATTTATCTACTTGCACTTAAGGGTGCTTTCGAACTGCTAGGTGGGCAGGAGCTGGGACCGAATGATGGGAGCTCACCCCGCCGCGGGGATTCGAACCGCCGACCATGCGATCGGCAAGTCCTAGGTGCTGAGGTTTTACCCACAGCGCCACCCGCGTCCCTGCTGAGAGGATACTAGCATGCTAAAGGTATTGCCTGAAAGCAAGATATGAACTAGGATTGTCCCTCTCCATATTTCACATGCTTCATGGTGGTGCTTTACTAAGGAGAAACAATTATTTAAACCTTTCCCAAATATATCACATATAAAAGAAATTAATGAAGCAACCCTATGTGCATCCCAGAAGATGGAATTGCTATCAAAACAGAGGGGGGGGGGGAGTTCTTACCTAGACAAATGGGCACTTTTGTCCAGTTCCCATTGTTACAAAAAGTTCTATTTTCTCCTTCCATGGCATAATATTTTTGGCATTTGAATTCCACTGAAGAGCCAGATGCATATTGCTTCTGTGATAAGGTGATTATGTCTCCATTCTCAATAGTGGGTGTGTGACTACAGTTTCCCCCCATTTCTGGTAAATAATAAAGTGATAAGAACAGTGACTTAGTACAGTTACCAAAGGTCAAAAATGAAGGACTTTGAAATCCCTTTGTTCAAATCAGGCATGTCGAGATGGAGTATTTCTCTCTCTCTTGAGATACAGTGGTACCTCTGGTTATGAACTTAATTCGTTCTGGAGGTTCGTTCTTAACCTGAAACCATTCTTAACCTGAGGTACCACTTTAGCTAATGGGGCCTCCCACTGCCACCGCGTGCCACTGTGCAATTTCTGTTCTCATCCTGAGGTAAAGTTCTTAACCCGAGGTACTACTTCCGGTGTAGCGGAGTCTGCAACCCAAAGTGTTTGTAATCCAAGGTGGTTGTAAGCTGAGGTACCACTGTATTTGAAACAGAGGAAAAGCCAGTTCCAACTCAGATGCAATCGCATGGCATCTAAATAATGCAACCAAGGTAATCAGCTCCTGGCTGCAAATTGATTCCCTCAGAATACAAAGCTTTGAAGGAAGAATTTCAAGACGTGGTGTTGCCCTTTGTCTTCTCCACTCTATGGTTGGAAAAGACTAGTGGCAACACCTTGCACAGTGCCCTGACTCTGGCTGAGTTCTTGCAGACAGTATGGCTGCTTGTCTTCCTTACCCTGGGGTGGAGAAGATGAGTGGGGATATCTTGTGGAAACCTATGGCTCTCGCTACGTTTGCAAGAGGGAGGCATTTTGACAGCAGCGGAAGTTAGGGGTGCAGTGCAGTGGGGAGTCAGGGGACTACACATTCCCTTTTCACCTCAGGTGGCAAAATTGGACACACCACCTCTGGTCCCAGATTAACATCGTTCTTGTGTGCAAGTGCCGTATGAATAAAAACTAGATTTCTAGCAGAATCAAGCTATGATCCACTGGACAGAGAACAAGCACTGGCGCCCTGCAGCAACTCAGATAATTTGGAGACTCTCTGAACCAATGAGAAAGACAGCACTGGAAGCTTTCGCTTTTGAACTGGAAAGCGAGGTAGTTATAGACCATTTGAACATTTAAATAACCATGGCGGAATTTTTCAATATGAACATCATGTTTACCAGAGATACACAATGGCAAATCCAAGTGCCCATCGATACACTTCCTGACTGAAGGAGCTGTGATGACATGTCCTTCCTTGCACAGGAACTGCAAGAACTGGTTATGCTGAATCACCTGGGACCGTCTTCGCTTCCCAGGCAGGAGCAGGTCTTTTGCGTCTAGCTGTTGTTTTGTGATACCACAAGGTGCTAAAAGAAAGAAAGGGAGGGGAGGCGGGGATCATCACTGGGACTCATTTCTCTGTATGTCCTATTCCATTTGCCCTCTTTGTGCTGCAAGGTTACCTCATATATGTAGCTGTCTTTACATGTTCAAAACAGGAGGATGTAAACACATGAGGAAACACAATAGGGACAGACTCGTTTGCTGCACCCACTCAGTCATTCATTGTGGTTTCTGTCAACTTCCATTTAAGTACTGGAAAAAACCCATTAAGGTCAACATTGGAGTAAAAATAGTCTCTAACTTGCCACCCACTGAAATGTATGGGGATGTATTTAATAGCACCATCCTATAGATGCACTTCAGAAGTAACTCCCATTCAGTGCAATGGGCTTAATCCTTGGGATGGGTATAGGATTATAGCCTGTATGTCATTGGATTGTGACCCTTCTTTTCTTTTCCCCCTCACAGTCTTGAGAAAAGGAGCAAGAGCTCAAAGATGCAAACTGACCCAAAATGACACCTTGATTCCATACTGGAGATGTGAATTCAGATCTAGTCGAACTCTCAAACAATATGGCAACTCTGGCTATTGATGTTTGCACTAAATAACTCTGATCCAGAATGTGAATTCTCTAGTTTCCTCAAATTACAGCATTCTGCCCAATTATGCAAATCCATTGATCCATACTAGCAGAATTAAAGTAGCCACACAGTGTAAAGATGAGGTATCTGTGACCCCTCAAATATTATTGAATTATACCTCATATCATGATGGGAGTTGCTGTCCAACAACAATCCAGAAGGCCAGCAGTTCCCAATTCTTGACAGAGTGTTTAAGTCCTCAAACATGGAGAAAGCAACTTTGCATGCAGTTGGGTTTCCAGAGGCTATGATGGACACCCCACATTTTGATTTAGAGTTTGCAATATTGAAAGTCAAGATGCCTCCTTACCCAAACACCTGGGTGCAGGTGTCCACTTTTGCCCACGACATGTTATCCATTCAGTGCCTTCCAAGACATATCCAGGGTTGCACTTGTATTGTGTTCTGTCACCCTCCAGGTATCTGGCCTTCTCATCACTTATCATTTCCCCAAAATCAATGTCAGGTGGTTCTTCACAAACTGCAATTATATTTACCATCAATATCAACATTCTCCCATTTTCCTGAAAGCACAGTAAATGTCAGGGACCGTGCTGTGGAGGACTGCACCGAGGAGGAATGGTGGGAGCCTCCTCATGCCCCCTGCCCCCCGCTCCTGATCCAGATCCTGAATTTTCCCAGGAGGACAGTATAGATTGGGAACAGTGGTTTGCAGAGGGGCATAGTTCAGAAGGCAGAAGCTGGGATATACTGGATGGTGAACACCTAGGAGAAGGAACACTGGAAGGGAGAGGGTTAACAGATTCACAGTCTCTAGACGGCATTCCTCCACCGCCCTCCCCACAGCTAGAAGGGCTCAGAAAGTCACAGAACAGAAAGCACAGAGGGGACAAGCTCAGATTACCAGACGTAGAAGTGACTTGTGTTCATAGGGACCAAAGGGGGTGGGCTATTTAATTGGGAGCACCACTATTACTAGGAGATGGGTTCTTAGTTCTCTTGCTGTGATTACTAAAGTTTCTAACTAGTAAGAAGAATCCTTTTCCTTTGTTCTGCTTCTCTACAGCCATGGGGGAGGAAGCCAATTCCCTGAAGCCTGACAGTAAATAAATAAAGCTGTACTTTGAAACCAAACACAAGTCAAATGTTTCCCTTTTTTAAAAAAAAATAAGCTGATGCTATCATTTTAATGTTATGTTAACGTTTAGATGTTATTTAATATTTATCTGTTATAGCCTTATAGTTTTTGAACTAACTATAACTGGTAAAACATATTTTGAAGGTTGGAACTCTGAAAGACACATTAAAAATGTGTTAAATAAATGCATCTTAAATCCAATATTTTTCAAAATAACCATCTATATTGGTAATCCTCAAGTATAAGTATTTATAAGGCTGAAATGTTCTGCCATTTACAATATAATAATAATAATAATAATAATAATAATAATAATAATAATAATAATAATAATAATTTTTTATTATTTGTACCCTGCCCATCTGGCTGGGTTTCCCCGGCCACTCTGGGCAGCTTCCAACAAAGATTGAAAATAAATTAAAATGTCACACATTAAAAACCTCCCTAAACAGGGCTGCCTTCAGATGTCTTCTAAATGTCAGATAGTTGTTTATCTCTTTGACATCTGATGGGAGGGCGTTTACAAGTTGATATATTAATAAAATCATTACTGCTAAGTATACTGTTGAGCTTTTCATACATTAAAAAGTGTGGGCTCACCATTTTGGGAAGTACAGCATGTCCACAGAAGAAATGGAAGAACGGAGACCAGCCAGCTTTCCATAGCGCTGCTTGTTGCTCCAGGCCACAGAATACTCACTTTCTACAACTAATTTTTCTAATGACTGTCCTTGCAAAAAAAAAATCACTGGTGGTTCATGGCTCTGTGCCATGAGATGAGGAAGGATTACTGGAATGGGGAACATGAACTTTTAAACCAACAAGGAGTGTTTGCGAAAGATTTGCATTGGCACAGCACTTGGTGTGATGATGGTAGTTAGGCGGAACAGCAACAAACCTTTCTTAGCAAGTTGCAAACTTCTCAGAAAGCCCTTTTAGCTGTACAGCAGCCAGGAAATTAAAAGACGCCTGCTTCTTGGGAGAAAAGCAATGACAAACCTAGACAGCAGCTTAAAAAGCAGAGACATCACCTTGCCAACAAAGGTCCGTATAGTTAAAGCTATGGTTTCCCCAGTAGTGATGTATGGATGTGAGAGCTAGACCATAAGGAAGGCTGATCGCCGAAGAATTGATGCTTTTGAATTATGGTGCTGGAGGAGACTCTTGAGAGTCCCATGGACTGCAAGAAGATCAAACCTATCCATTCTGAAGGAAATCAGTCCTGAGTGCTCACTGGAAGGACAGATCCTGAAGCTGAGACTCCAATACTTTGGCCACCTCATGAGAAGAGAAGACTCCCTGGAAAAGACCCTGATGTTGGGAAAGATGGAGGGCACAAGGAGAAGGGGACGACAGAGGACAAGATGGTTGGACAATGTTCTTGAAGCTACCAGCATGAGTTTGACCAAATTGCGGGAGGCAGTGGAAGACAGGAGTGCCTGGCATGCTCTGGTCTATGGGGTCACGAAAAGTCGGACACGACTAAACAACAACAAAACAGCAATGTGCACTACTAGGCAGAGCCAGCTCAGCTCCACCAGCACTGAAGCCAATTTGGGGTGAGATTGCATCCATTTCGGGTGAAACCTCACCTGAAATTGGCAGGCTTCCACTTGAAATTGGCACCAATGGAGGCACAAGGGCCATCTTATCCATTAGGATTAGTGGCATCCTGCGCCAGGGCACCCGCCCATCAGTGGCACCCAGCAGTGGGAGTCCGGGACATGCTGGGTGGCGGCTGCTCTTCCTACGGCCAGCTGTGCTCTCTCGCTTCCTGCCTGGGAGAGGAGGTGGTGGTGGTGGCACGCAAAACTACATGGCGCCCTTCTCCCTCCTGCCCGCCCCGTGGCAGTAGCGGGACTGCTGAGGAAGCCCGCGTGGCAAGCGAGCCTTGAGCTGCCCAGGAGGACGGGGAGGGGGAGAGGCGCCAAGAACATCACTTGCACCACAGCGCCAAATATGCTTAAGATGGCCTGGCAGGCACCACTTCTCTGCCAGTGCCAGATGTTGCAGGGCACACAGTGGAGGCAGTGGTGGCAATGGGTCGTTCTAAAGGAATTATAATATGGATAATTAAAGGTTGCATTGAGCTTTATTCCATGAAAGAAGAAAGGGTGAATCTATCCCACTCACTTGAGTGGACTCAAAGCACAAACAGTCACGTAGAAAAAACAAGTTCCTGCCAAGTAAATTCCCAGGAACAATGCGGATGTAATAACTTGCCATCTGTTTGCTTTAAAAAAAAAAAACTGGTTTCAAATGGAATTGATTGAAGGGAAAGTGAAATTACTGAAGGCTTCATACAGCATACTATTAGAATGGGAGACGAAAGATGAAGAGGTAAAATCAGTCATGATTAAATGGGCAAAATATATAGGTTACAACATTATGATGGAAGATTGGGAAAAATTATGGAAAATTGATTTAAAACTTACAGACTGTTCCCTGTTGAAGGAGAGTTACATGAAGATGATGTACAAATGGTATGTGACACCAGTGCAGTTAGGGAAAATGTACAAAAGTAGTTCAAATATATGTTGGAAGTGTAAGGAAAAGGAAGGGACATTTTAACATATGTGGTGCGACTGTAATGAAAATAAAAATATTTGGGAAATGATATATAACAAATTGAAGAAAATGTTCCATCTAACATTTGTCAAAAAAACAAAAACAAACCTGAAGCATTTTTGTTAGGGATTGTAGGGAAAGACCTGCCAAAAAAGCTGAAAAATATCTTCATGTATGCGACAACGACCGCAAAAGTCCTAATAGCACAAGGATGGAAGACTGAAGAAATGCCAACTAAAAATCATGGCAAGGAAAACTGATGGATTATGCAGAACAGGCAAAGTTGACACATAAGCTATGGAACAAGGATAACTGTGACTTTAAAGATGAATGGGGACCCTTTACAAAGTATTTGAAGAGGCAACAAAGTGAATTGGACTCCTTGGCAGATTTCGAGTAAACATTCACAAACTTTTTATTGACAATAATAAGTCAAACAATTTGAGGATCTTTACAAATTTGTAACATGCAGAGAACAGCATTTACAGAGAAACCAAAGACTCCTGGAACTGAGGGAAGTCGGGGTGGGGCTTTGTGTGGGAGGGAGGGGGGAGGGAGGAAAAATGGAGGGGAAATTAAGGATGATATGTGTCAGGGAACTGCCATCAGCTCAGAGGCGAGAGGTGGAAGGGCAGCTGGGTTACAGGGAGCCTCCCAAGATCGTGAGAAGCAGCACTTCCTCCGCGGAGGAGGGAAGTCCCGCCTCTAGTGGGGAAGGGATGCAGGGCTCGGAGGATGCAAGAGAGAGCCAAGACACTGTGCATGAGCCAAGTGTGGGGGGGATGCAGGTCCCCCTTTAGCCATGCCCTCTCTGCACAGTAGGTTTACGCGCAGAGAGGGGAGGCGTCGGATGGGGGTCAAGAGACTACTCTGCTGGGGAAAGTTTAAGGACCGCCCACTCTCAGATTCTGCTAGTGACTGAGCAAGACGTGGAATTGAGACATTCTGCACTGTAAATGTTTTTGCACCAATAATAAAGCCTTTGAAAAGACCAGTAGGGATCTTGCCTGCCAAACAGTTGCAAATTCTCCCCTGCAAAGTTTGGAGGTAGAAACAGAAGGCTTTTTATTATAGACAAAAAATATCAGCCCTCAACACCTTAACCTATGCGGTCATAATTTTTTCCGAAAAAATCCCTTACCTGCAGTGTCATAATTTCATGAAAAATCAGATGTCATTCAATTGTCTCAAAAAGCTAGCCCTCAAAGCCTTAACCCGTGGAAAAATATTTTTTTGAAAAAGTTCACAATTTCACCAAAAATCTGATGTTATCCAATTGTCTCAAAAATGGTACCAAGATGTTGCAAATTCTCCCCTGCAAGTTATGGTGGTGCAAAAAGTGCATTTTATCATAGGCCAAAAAAATCAGCCCTCGGTACTTTAGCCTACGGAAAAACGTCAGTATTTTGGTGAAAACCATGACCCCTCGGCCTGGGCGCCGAGGGCTCATTTTTCAGCCTACCTGGAAGCGCGGCGTTTGCACCAAAAAACCTTGCAGGGGGCAATTTGCAGGTGTTTGGCACCATTTTTGAGTGAATCACACACTTTTGGGATTTGGGCGAAATCCGTGACCTGCGGGCATTGCTTCACTGATGGTTTTTAATTGTTTTACTGTTTTACTGATGGTTTGTTAATTATTTTATTTGTTTTATGTTGTAATTGTGATGTTCCATTCTGTGATTGTTATTTATTGTTTGTAAGATGCTTTGTGACTTGTGTGAGTGAAAAGTGGCTTTGGAATGTAGGAAATGAGCTGTAGTCATTCTTCTGTCTATGGGTGATCAACATTCCTCTGCCAAACTGATAGGAACGGGGTCACCTAGTTCATTATTAGGAAAAATGAGACTTGAAATACACTGGCAAATTTTGGACGCAAAATGGTTTGTTTAGCATGAACAGATTTTTTTTTTCAAAAAATGTGAAATGGTGTTGACATGAACTGATATCCTATACTAGCGGTGGCAAAGATATGGCATGAGTCATTGCGCCAGCAGTGCTGTTGTTTGGGGTTCTCAAATTGGGCAGCCACTTCCCCCCACATTTCCTCGTGCGTAAACCGATCCCTCAAGTGCGTGGCTCCCACAGCAGCTTAGAGACTGTCTATCGGCCACCAAGCAGGTGTCTTCCTGCCTCCCCCCCCCCCGCGCGCGATTGGCGGGATTTTTTGCAGCGAGCAGGAGATAGTCAGCGGCTGTAGTTTGTGTGATTGGTTGCTGCCTGCGATTGTTGAGACCATGTGTTGCTTCTGCTCCGTGTGCCATAGGAAGTGTTTATAATCCGTGTGTTTCCCTCCCAAAAAAACAACAGTGATCCAAGCCTCCCCAAAAGCTCTGCAAGTCTTGGCACCCCCCCAAAAAAAACCCTCCAGGCAATGGCTTCCAAAAGCTGAACAACTCAGGGCAACCCCCCAAAAGCTCATTTTTTAACGGTATATTAATTATTGTTGTTGTTTAGTCGTTTAGTCATGTCCAACTCTTCGTGACCCCATGGACCAGAGCACGCGAGGCACTCCTGTCTTCCACTGCCTGTTGCAGTTTGGTCAAACTCCTGCTGGTAGCTTCGAGAACACTGTCCAACCATCTCGTCCTCCATCGTCCCCTTCTCCTTGTGCCCTCAATCTTTCCTAACATCAGGGTCTTTTCCAGGGAGTCTTCTCTTCTCATGAGGTGGTCAAAGTATTGGAGCCTCAGCTTCAAGACATGTCCTTCCAGTGAGCAATTCCAATTTTAGGTCCATGATCCATGCATATAATCCATGGGGAAATCTATTGGTGTTTGTGAAGAAGTAGCTTGATTTGATAATATTAAAAATAAATCATCAATGAATTTTGAAGATCAGGTGCTGGTTAAAAATGTCTTCTGTATGCTTCTTCCAATTACTTTTGCTGTCGCTGTTAAATAGAAAGTAAGCAATGAAAATGTAAGGTTACATACATACATAATTATCCTTTGTGCAGATACCTGCTAAGAGTCTTTGATTAATTTGTTATATTAAACTGGTTCCATATGCAAGTAACACTATGTAATAATTATAAGATGGTTTCAATTTTTTTGTCTAGAGTCACTCAACAGACACTGATAATCCCATTGCACTATCATTGCTGCCATTAGTACTTTCCCAATTATCTGTGTTACAATAAAAGGTCAAACATCATTTTCCGTGAGTGATGGCATTAAAAATAACATTCCACATGTACAAAATATGCCTTGTTAGGCAAACATTTTTGATATTGATAGGTAAACTTTAACACCAATTTAAAGGGTTGGACTCAACCCAAGTTTAAAAAAAAAAAGGTAAAGGACCCCTGACAGTTAAGTCCAGTCATGGATGACTCTGGGGTTGCAGTGCTCTTCTTGTTCTATAGGCCGAGGGAGCTGGCGTTTGTCTGCAGACAGTTTTTCTGGGTCATGTGGCCAGCATGGCTAAGCTGCTTCTGCTGAAACCAGACCAGCGCACAGAAACGCCGTTTACCTTCCCGCCGGAGTGGTACCTATTTATCTACTTGCACTTTGACGTGCTTTCGAACTGCTAGGTTGGCAGGAGCAGGGACCGAGCAACGAGAGCTCACCCCGTCGCAGGGACTTGAAAAACCAGTCAGAAATCAGGTGCTAATACAGACTCAGTGTTGCACCGCAAAGACTACTGCTGTTGTATTTATGACACCAGCTGAGATTTTTGGTGTGCATGTGTGTGTGTGTGTGTGTGTGTGAGAGAGAGAGAGAGAGAGAGAGAGAGAGAGAGAGAGAGAGAGAGAATGAGAATTATGGAACTCTCCTGGGTAATATTATGAATCCATTCATTCAGCGTGAAAGAGCAACAAGAGATGCTTACTCCACAATGTGACGATTCTGATGCTTAGGAGCACTGAAGTTTAAATGGTTCTGGTGAATTTATTCTAAAGGCTGAGTAAGGAAGCGCTAAAACACTTGTGGCATTTCATACCCAAAGGTGGATTGTGTCATGGCTTAATTTGGGCTTTACTTGTGGCAGCAGAACTACTTTTTTCTCATTTTAATTCTGTCTAGGACTTTGAAAGAGAAAGGAGAAAACAGTGAAAGAAAGGGAAGGTGAGAGGAGAAAATAAGAGATGATGAACAACAAAGAAGAGTAACTCTGGGAGGAGATGAGAAAAACGGGTATAGATGGATAAAAATCGAAAATCTGCTGTAGACCAAGAAAATTTCAAAGACATTTATTTTGTAATGCACATTGCTTTCTATAGCTTAACAAAAATCACAGCTATGTGTGTTGAATTTTCTGTTATTATGCTTTAACTGCAATGTACCTACAGGTATACATCTTGGGTAATCCAACCTGCCCTCTCTACATGGGGCTCTGAAGGGAGGCGAATATGGATCTTTCTGAAAGCCCCTTTTGCAGGCAAACTCTGTCTTGTCTCCAGTTGCGGAATAGATTTTATAAGCGGATTTCCACCTTAGCCGTATATTGTTTTGATTCATATCTTCTTCGTTTGCTGCACAAGGAACTGTAGAAAGGCACAAATCGTGTCATCTAAGAGATTAATTTGACAACAAGGAATTTACTTGACCAAAACGAAAAACAAAAACCAACAGCCCTTCGGATTGTGTCCAAAGTTAGTCTTACTCAGTCAAACCCACTGAAATAAATTGAGATTGAGATGCGGTCCCATCAGTGGATCTCCTCTGAGGAAAAATAAGTAAAGCTTCTGTCAAATGAATAAATAAATAAATAGCAATTTGAATATTCTCCCCATTAAAACCAATTGGGAGTCACAAGCGTTAGATTTTCTGAGTTGCGATTCAGCCAATGTGAAGAAACCATCAGTAGCAGTCCACATTTAATTGGGTGCTTTCTGAATTGGGGTCTGATACCAATATTATTATACATTATATAGGAGTATGTGGCTGTTGTCATGGTAGCTATGAGGTCCTTGAGTCAGTCCAGACTATGCAGCCTCGGCATGTAAATGAAGTCTCCAAGCACAAATATCGCAAGGGCTGTCACATGGGAGAGGGAACAAGCTGGTTTTTTCCTGTTCTGGCTCAAACCAATGGCTTCAAGTTACAAGAAAGGAGATTCTGACTAAACACCAGAAAAAACTTTCGGACAGTAAGAGCTGTTCCACCTCCCTTGGGAGGTTGTGGACTCTGCTTCCTTGAGGTATTTAAGCAGAGGTTGGATAGCCATCTGCCATGGATGGTTTAGCTGAGATTCCTGAATTGGAGGGCTTAGACTAGATGACCCTTTCTACTCTACCATTCTATGATTCTACGAAGTGCTTGGGGATTCTCCAGTACAACTCCCCAGATTATTTCCACTAGCTTAAACAGAGAGGCTGGTGAACATCAGATCGGACAGTACACCAACAGGATCCCTGTCTCTCTGGCCCAACAGCAGGAACAACTCAACCCTGGCTCCCAGGTGGACTGGCTTCCTGGTGAGGAAGATACCAGGTCAGCCCCCTCATCCATGATCAAGTCATGGAGGAATGTTTTATTGAGGCCTATCAGGGCATTCAGTAACAGCAGAACAAGGTGTGAGGATTGCCTGTAATGACAGCCCAAATTTTGTCAGAAGATGCAACAACCGTACGATATCTCCTGTCCCTTCGCCTTATCTGGGGTAAAGAACAATATGGTCTCCACAAGTGGTTATTGTTAATGTTCTTCTGAAACTATTGATTTTGGTCCAAAACATTACAACGTGAAGTTTGAAGGCTCATTATAGATGTGATTAACCTTAAGGCCCATCTAATAGTTTGTTGATGCAGCTGTTTGCAGGAAGAGGCACTGAGGGGAATTTGGATTCACTGCTGTGAGGAAAGTGGAAAGTCAGTGTCTGGGAGGAAAACCTTGCAAAGGGAAAGACCCACATGGCTGCCTATTATCAGTAAAGGCACCCAAAGTTTGGTGGGTGGCTCGCTTTGCTTCATGAGAGAACTACCTGTAGTTCATGGGAGGAGCTGGGATGGAGGGTAACTAAAAGTGTGTAGTAAAGCAAAAACACATATAGAACAATGCCAACTGCTGACACCACACTGGTGCCACTAGGTCACAGGTTTTTGAATTTATTGAATATCCTTCAATAAAACAGAAAAAGCAAAGATTTAGAGAAATTTCCTGTACCTGTGCATGTTGGTATACCTGTCCAATGCCCGTTGACACAATGTACATATTGATTTCCTCGTGGTTTGTAGAAAGTTTCGCACTTATACTGTACAAATGCCCCTGGCATATATTCTGATTTTTCCAGGTCCAGAAATTCTCCATTTTCAAGAGGAGGTGGAGGACCACATTTTCCTGCAGCATCTGTGGTGATGCATTGAAACAGAAAAAGGAATCTATTACATGGCATTTATTAGGATTACACATATGGCTGTGCACACAAGCATTTCTAGAATTCAGCTTCTACATCAGGAAAAAAGAAAAGTATCATGCAAAGATTTACCGTATTTTCCGCCCTATAGGACGCACTTTTTCCCCTCCAAAAATGAAGGGGAAATGTGTGTGCGTCCTATGGGGCGAATGCAGGCTTTCGCTGAAGCCTGGAGAGTGAGGGGGGTCGGTGCGCACCGACCCCTCTCGCTCCCCAGGCTTCAGGAAGCTATCCGCTAGCGTGGGAGACGCAGCTCTCCCACGGCTAGCAGAGAGCTTGCCTGCACCCAGAAGCTTGGGGCGCGCTGAGCTCAGCACGCCCCAAGCTTCGGACTTAGCGCAGCCCTCCGCTAGCCATGGGAGAGCCGCGCGAAGTCGAGCGGCTCTCCCACGGCTAGCGGAGAGATTGCCGGCACCCAGAAGCTTGGGGCGCACTGAGCTCAGCACGCCCCAAGCTTTGGGCCTCGCGCAGCGCTCCGCTAGCCGTGGGAGAGCTGCGCGATAGCAGACTGTTCTGGGGGCTGGGGTCGGGGGAAGCTTGGGCTTCCCCCGCCCCAGCCCCGCACCTGGGGGGGAAATAATTTTTTTCCCTTTATTTCCCCCCAAAAAAACTAGGCGCGTCCTATGGGCCGGTGCGTCCTATGGGGCGAAAAATACGGTAATTTAAAAAGGGGGGAAAGTTTTCATATACGTTTTATTGAGCTATGTATATCTGCTTGGTGAAATAATCAGTGAACAAATTGTCTTTCTATTGTCTCTTCAAGTGTGGCTGACATTCTACCAGCACCTCCTTAGTTGGTCAAACAGACCAATCATTAAAACAACTAGAACCTATTTTGACATGGATCTCATTGGGAGGAGGCGGCAGGTGTCCTCTGAATTTTGCTCAGCTCTTCACTATCAAAATTTATCATATTCTGCTGTTTTTGAAAATCTCTTTCAGTATCTTGCAAGTATCTATTTGTAAAAATTGATTCTGCAGAAGCATAGAAGTTTATGAAATGCTGGTGCCTTAATATCTTGTGCTTCCATAAACACCTCTGTTAGTTTTCTCCTTTCTGCCTCTGATGTCTGGAACTCCTGCCCCAAACATGCAACTTGGGGGTAGCCAGTGTGATGCTATCTAGATGTTGCTGGACTACAACTCCAATCAGTCCGAGAATGGCGAATGGTCAGGGGAGTTACAGTCCATCAACATCTTGAAGCACTAAGTTTGCTGCAGTTGAATGGGGCTAATTCCACTGGTTCTAAAACCGCCTTTGCCATGAAGCGTTTGGCTTTCTGCTTAGCAATGTCTGAAGTAGGATGGGATGAGGCAGGGTGCGCCCCATCATTTTGGGCAGTCATATTTGAAGATGACCTATTCATCTCTCTCTTTCTTGCCTTGTCCCCGTCCAGATTTTGTCCTCCATGTGGGTTTTCCAAAGCCATCCCGTTAGGTACTGTGCAAAGCACAGTAGATGAATCTTTAGTCTCATCCAGTATTGTGTTTATGTTCCTACCTCTCCAGTCTACTAAAGTTCAGTTTGTAAGCTCTTTCAGGAACGGACCTGTTCTTATTTTTCTGCATTGTCTCCTCTCCACCCCCACTCTTATGCTTTAAAGCACCTTATGCATTGATGGTGTAAAAAACCATAATATTCCTACTTATGAGGTTATAAGGGTTAGCCAAATGGTGGAACGAATGTCTAAATGATCCACAACACACATAACAACACAACTCTCACCACCTCAAATGGCATACTTCAAGGTACACAGGCAGCTCCCAGTCATCTAGAGCTGAGTAATCCAGCTGAACAATTGACTCAACAATTTCCTAGAGAACAAGAGGGCACGTGTGTGTCTTGAGAATGCATCAAGTACTATAAATTCTAAACGGCCTCGGTCCAGTATACCTGAAGGAGCGTCTCCACCCCCATCGTTCTGCCCGGACGCTAAGGTCCAGCACCGAGGGCCTTCTGGCGGTTCCCTCATTGCGAGAAGCAAAGCTACAGGGAACCAGGCAGAGGGCCTTCTCGGTAGTGGCGCCCGCCCTGTGGAACGCCCTTCCAGCAGATGTCAAAGCGATAAACAACTACCTGACATTCAGAAGAGATCTGAAGGCAGCCCTGTTTAGGGAAGTTTTTAATGTGTGATATTTTACTGTATTTTTGGTTTCTATGGAAGCCGCCCAGAGTGGCTGGGGAGGCCCAGCCAGATGGGCGGGGTATAAATAAATTATTATTATTATTATTATTATTATTATTATTATTATTATTATTACTACTACTACTTGAATTTATTATAGAAAGGTTGAGATATCTCAGTTCTTCTGTACTTATTACAGTTCAAGGGACGCTGGCTACTAGTGCTGGAAGAGACAAAAATACTTCTAGTCTCTCCTTTGCTCTGGATCACAGTCATCTGGGAGGGAGACTGGAAACAGATCGGCATAGTCTAGATCAACATGTGCCACGAACAGATGATTACATCGCAAATAGCTCAAATTGATTTAAATAAGCATCACAAGCCACCTTGTGCTGTGTAAGACCAATTTGGTCTGCATGGATTTCTTCCCAATTACAATCGTGATGATTGGTCAATGAAGGAAAACTACCACCTCCAACTACTGAGTAATCCCATAGGAATCTCCATCAGGCCCGTTCTAGATGAAGATTGTTGGTTTTCCCATAGTATACACTTCAGTCTTGACTCCCTCTGGTATATTCTTCATAGCCCAGAGATTAGCAGAAGGTAAAGAATATATGACAGTCCAAGACTATGCAAGAATCCGCACAGTGCAAAATTTAACATACAACTTTATTTTTAAAAGGAAGGATGTTATATTCCTCTCTTTTAGAATACAGTGGTACCTCTGGTCACAAACTTAATTCGTTCCGGTGGTCCATTCTTAACCTGAAACTGTTCTTAACCTGAGGTACCACTTTAGCTAATGGGGCCTCCCGCTGCTGCCACACTGCCACTGTCACCACCACGCAATTTCTCTTCTCATCCTGAGGAAAAGTTCAAAAACCCAAGGTACTACTTCTGGGTTAGCGGAGTCTGTAACCTGAAGTGTCTGTAACCCGAGATGTCTGTAACCCGAGGTACCACTGTATTTTTAAAATTGGACACCAAATACCTATGCATCTTGGTGGTTCTGTCCATTCTTTGTTCACACACTTTACTGTAAAATCTCCCAAAAGGCTGTATCCTTGGCGACAGCGATAGCGCACCTTCTCAAGTGGCAAGTACCTTTGCTTGAGAGCAGTCATAATCTGACCATTAGAAACCTGGGGTGGGGGAGGGCATGTTACATCTGAAATGAGAGATAAAACTTCAGTCCTTGAAAATGCATTCTATTCCCACAAAATAGCACCTACCAGTTTGTTCCAACATTCTGAGAGTGGACAACAGATGTCATAAGAGAGGATACTGTCCTAACTGTGAGAATTGCTGGTCTCCAACCCCCATCGAGGGTATAGGCTCCTATCTACCCAGCTGTAACCATAAACACATGGACTTAGGAAAGAGCCCTGTTTGACGCAGAGTAAACCTGCACTGGGGGAAGCTGAGAAAAGAGCACATGCTTGTGGGGTTGCAACCTCAAGCCTGCTATTTGCAACCCCAGTGCTGTCATTCTTAGCTATAAAAGTTAGAGGTCAAAAGTGTGTGCTTTCTGTTATGTATTCAGTGGTCTGTGTTTACCTGAGCTTGAGTCTGGACTAAGAATTCGGAGCCCCTATGTTCTGATTCGATACATGATATCCAATCACAGAATATTTCAGGATTTAGGCCTCTGCCATTGGCCCTTAAACTCTGAGTCATAATTCACAGCTTGGAAGTTTAGGCAGCCAATCACGTTGGGAG
This sequence comes from Podarcis bocagei, assembly GCF_964188305.1. Taxonomy (NCBI): domain Eukaryota; kingdom Metazoa; phylum Chordata; class Lepidosauria; order Squamata; family Lacertidae; genus Podarcis; species Podarcis bocagei. The sequence continues at coordinate 85,174,648 of NC_138129.1, read as the reverse complement.
TGGGAGTGGCCCAGGCCTTCAGAAATGTACGTAAGCAGTTCCTTTGCCCCTGTTGTCCAGTTCTGTTAGTTCAATAAAGGTTCTTGTTGTTATCACTGTGTCTTGCCTCGTGGGAAACCACCTACACAATTTTTGTAAATGAGTCCAGGAAGAAAAGTCCCTGAAAATGGCAGCTGTATTGGGTCATTTAAGGGTAAGTCAAGGTGCATATGGCAACTCTTCTTCCCTGCTGCCTGGAACACAAAAAGCACTGAGGTCCACCTAGATCAATTTTATCTGTGTCAGGGATCTTGTGGCGCTCCAGATGTTGTTGGACTACATCTCCCATCATCCCCAGCCAGCAAGGTTGATGGTCAGAGATGATGGGAAGTGCAACAACATCTGGGGGCCACAGGTTCCCCATCCCTGGTCCATATGGACTGGTAGAAGCTCTACAGGAGTTCAGGCAGTGGTTTGTCCTAGCCTCCACCTGGAGATGCCAGGGATTGAACGTGGTGTATTGTGCATACAAAACCCGTCTTCGATCCCTGCTAGTATATTACAATATTGAAATTCTCCTATACAATTCAAGTCTTCTTTGAGCCCAAATGCACAGTCTGAGAGGCAGTTTCCATGCTCTATTGCTGCCCTTCCCCATCTGAGGCTGACTAGAAAGAGGCATGTCTTAACACTGGGATACCATTTTTTCATGCAGTATTTCCCAGTGCAGAGGCAAAATTGCCAGCCTTCAGAGGAGGGCACATGGAAAACAGGGACTCACACAGGTGGATAATTCTCCTTGTTAGGACTTTAAAAATAAACTTCTTTGGCTGTAACAGTAAAGCATGCCTCCAGTTTTAACTCAAAAATAAAATATCTGCCTTGGCCACCAGGCATTTTGTAATCTCTTTCCAGCTTCTTCCACTTCCTTTTTCACATTTATATTTGGCACACAGAAGGAAGATCAGGAACCCAGTATACCTGAAGGAGCATCTCCACACCCATCGTTCTGCTCGGACACTGAGGTCCAGCTCTGAGGGCCTTGTGGCAATTCCCTCACAGCGAGATGTGATGTTACAGGGAACCAGGCAGAGGGCCTTCTCAGTCGTGGCACCTGCCCTGTGGAATGCCCTCCCATCAGATGTCAAGGAAATAAACAGCTATCTGAGATTTAGAAAGCATCTGAAGACAGCCTTGTTTAGGGAAGTTTTTAAGGATTGATGCTTTTATTTTGTTTTTAGATATCTTGTAAGCCGCCCAGAGTAGCTGGGGAAATCCAGCCAGATAGGTGAAGTATAAATAATAAAAAATATCATCATCATCATCATCATCATCATCATCATCACCTGCAATGCCAGGTCTTACCTACACATGTTGGTGGTTCTGACCACTCTTTATTTTGACATGTTACATTAGGCGATCCAGAGATTTCAAAACCTTCATGGCACTCATAATGCACCTCGTCGTCAGGCAGATAGACCTCTGCTGTCCCCGCCACAATGTCAGCACTGGCAACTGCAGGGGGCTCTCCGCAGATTGCATCTACATGGGGAGAGGAAACCAACAAATAAGCTTTTCCTCCACAAATTGTGCTTTCTGCATGATAGATACCCATCATTCTTCTTAAAAAATGAATGCCAGAACCTAATGTGAACAAACACAAAGATAAGAGTGCAAGAGCTTAATGCAAGCAAACCTTGCTTACAGACAGGGTCACCAACTTCTCAAAAACATTGCAGGGGCCCCATGCAACGCCCTGTTGTCACAGGTGCAACATCACACAGAGCTGGGCAGTGGAGCCAAATGAGGCTGCAGCACGACCACAGCAGCAGGTGGACCCCGTCCTCCCCAGCCAGCTGCCGTGCAAGGGAAAGAGGTAAAGGGACACCTGACCGTTAGGTCCAGTCGCAGACGACTCTGGGGTTGCGGTGCTCATCTCGCTTTACTGGCTGAGGGAGCTGGCATACAGCTTCCAGGTCATGTGGCCAGCATGACTAAGCTGCTTCTGGTGAACCAGAGCAGTGCACAGAAACACCGTTTACCTTCCCGCCAGAGCAGTACCTTTTTATCTACTTGCACTTTGACGTGCTTTCAGACTGCTAGGTTGGCAGGAGCAGGGACCGAGCAATAGGAGCTCACCCCATCACGGGGATTCGAACCGCTGACCTTCCAATCAGCAAGCCCTAGGCTCAGTGGTTTAACCCACAGAGCCACCTGCATCCCTGTGCAAGGGAAAGAAGTCACCCCAAAATGTCTCGGCCCGTAGGAGTTGGTGCCTATGTTTACAGATCATGGTTAAGGAGGACCAAGCTTACCTGCAATCCTGCTGTCCAATGCTTAACTAAAGCCAAACATTGGTTTAACTACCACATCTGCATGCAAAGACCAACCGTGGGTCCAACAGTTAAGAAGGCAGTTTCTGCAAATGCTGTGAGCGGCTCACCAACTAGGTAGCCCATCTAGGAGAAGGAAAGCTCTGATCCTGAATCTTCACTGCCTTGTGGGATATCTTTAGGAGAAGGGAAGTAAACTCTACACAAATCCAGAGCAGAGTCCCTAAAACAGTTGGATGGCACCTTGTACACCTCATTCCAGCAACTGCTACAGCCAAGCTGGTGCCAAATGTATTGCACTGCTTTCCTTTGAATCACATCAGCAAAGCTGAGGGGGGGGGGTCTTCTTGTCTGGGCAGCCCAGGAAAAATGAGAAGCTGGAAGAACTGAAATTGACAGATCCATCCATTCCTCAGACAGATAGTTATTTTAACCCAAGGCCATTTAGTTTAAGTACAGTGGTACCTCAGGTTACAGACGCTTCAGGTTACACACGCTTCAGGTTACAGACGCCACTAACCCAGAAATAGTGCTTCAGGTTAAGAACTTTGCTTCAGGATAAGAACAGAAATTGGGCTCCGGCGGTGTGGCAGCAGCAGGAGGCCCCATTAGCTAAAGTGGTGCTTCAGGTTAAGAACAGTTTCAGGTTAAGAACAGACCTCCGGAATGAATTAAGTACTTAACCTGAGGTACCACTGTATCTCTAAGATACTTGATTTGTTCTGCTATAATATAGGCCCAGTTAAGCTCTATGTCACATAGATTTCAGTGGGAAGAATAACTACATTCTCAAACTCGGCTGGATGTTGCCACTGCCCTTTAATTGAATTGTATTAGGCAATATTATTTCTTCAGGGCAGAGTTTAAATTTGACAAAGGGACATCTACAATTATGAACCTGGGATTCAGCACTAAATTCCTAAATATAACCATCAGAAAACCAATTTACAATGTGTATCACTTAGTCTACATCAGGGGTGGGGAAGTTTAAGCCTGGGGACAGGATTTAAATGCAGCCAGCCTCTGAGGCCCTACAATCTAATGGTGGGGCAAAAATGCCCCACTCCACAATAAAGAATAAATGTTGCCCCAACCACCCATTCCATTCATCCAAACATACCAAGCATCCATTCCATTCATCCATGCATGCAATGTCATGATCCCCACTTCCCAATTCCTTCATAAAACAAATTGGAAATTAATATTGGCAGAGTGGGGATCTACATTCCTCTCTGCAATGCTTTGAGGTTGGAGATGGGAGATGGAGGAGGAGTCAGGATGTTGCCCTCTGGGGAATGATGGAAGGTTGGAGTAATCACTGCTGTTTGCCCTCTCTGTTTGTGAGGCATGGGAGGGAAGCAAAGAAGGAGCTGTTGCCCCCACCATCACTTGCAACAGTATTAACACCACCAGAGAGGATTTCTCACAAATACCCATTCATTGCTGAATTGGAGCAAACAGCAATCCACAGAAAAGCTCTCAGATAAGGAGCTTTAAAGCTTGGAGCTCTGCCTAGAAAGTGCAGGAGGAAAGGTCAGTGTGGGTGAGCCCAGATTATTGCCTGATCAATACAGTGGTACCTTGATTTAAGAAGAGCTTAGTTTATGAACAAATTGGAAATAGAATGCTGCAAACCCGGAAGTAGGTGTTTTGGTTTCCCAGAAGCAAACTACCTTTAGAATTGTTACCCAGGCAAAACATGCAACATACATTCACAGGTTGAAGCTTCCGACCATTTTCCTTTGTGGCATGTAATATTCCGTGGTCCTTCTGTAGCATAACCTGGCGCACAGTTGAAAGGTAATTGGTCCCCAGACTCATAGCGATTTTTTATTAATCCTTCATATGCAGCATCAGTGAGACTGGGGGGCTCCCCACACGACTTTTCTGAGAAGATAATACAAATGAAAATATGATTCCCAAAAAATGTCACCACACCTATGTCTGGATTTCCCTACTAAAATACAGTGGTGCCTCGCAAGACGAAAAGAATCCGTTCTGTGATTCTCTTCGTCTAGCGGTTTTTTTGTCTTGCGAAGCAAGCCCATTGACGGATTAGCGGATTAGCGCTATTAGCGGCTTTTAGCGGTTTATCGGCTTATCGGATCAGCTGATAAGCGGCTTAGCGGCTTAGAAAAGGGGGGGGGAGGAAAAAAACCCAGCAGGAACTCGCAAGACATTGTCGTCTTGCGAAGCAAGCCCATAGGAGATTCCTTTTGCGAAGCACCTCCAAAATGGAAAACTCTTTCGTCTAGCGAGTTTTTCGTCTTGTGAGGCATTCGTCTTGCGGGGCACCACTGTACTGAACAAAGCTGCATTTCAAAGGCTGAAGGGAGTTGTGTGTTGTTGGTTGTTCCCCCCCCCCAAGAGTGAGATATGAAGACAGGCAGAAAGTGGGGAGAGGGATCAGTAATCAGAGAAATTCACAATGGGTTAAATGTTGAAGAACATAAATATTACCGGGAAAGAAAACAGATGGTTTAGTAATTTAATATGTCTGCTATGGCCAATCCACAGAATTTAGATACATGTTTAAGTCTGGCCAGGTCCTTAGTCCAGAGGTTTTCAAACTTTTATACCACCTTCCTAATTGCCTGCTCTCAAGAAATCCTAAATATTGAGGGATTCTGGAGTCACAACCTAAAGCACATTCTCAGTTTAAGCAGGACAGTGGCTATACCCAGTGCTTTTTTTCCCTGGGGTACGCATACTCCTAAACATTTTGTGAATCTTTGTACTTTTATCCATTTACTGTATTTATTTTCCCCAATCTGAACTATAAAATGGTGATTTTCTTGAGTCAAAATGAGAGTACCCCTAAACATTTTCTTAGAAAATAAGCACTGGCTGTATCTGTTGAGTTTTGCCACTGCCCCATATAATCTTACAGTGCAGCCCATAATACACATTATGCCTTTTGCTGCTGTGCATTACAGGGGAAAATCAGTAAATGTGGATCAGGTTCTATCAATCAAGTTTTCTTTCACAGACGCTTGTCTGTTCTGACTAGGGATGGTAAGCCAGTAGACTAGCTTCTCACTGAGAAGCCCCTGAAAAGTTTCTGAAACATTCAAGTGCTGCCCAAAACCAAAAGCAAGGTCATGGTTGAAATATTAAAGCAACAAAATGTTAGACTGCAAGTTGAATTACCCTCAATTCTGCAAGAGGGAGAATATTTCAAAACTCTGAATGTTTGCTGGTTGGCAGGACACTTCAAGTGAGGCAGTGTCACAATTTCTATAGGTTTGGCAAAATGTCTTCCATGCATACTCTTGATCGAACAAGACTGAAGTCTCATTGAAAGCTCTTCATTGGCTATATAGTTACCCCTCCACTTTTGAATGGAAGCTGAGGTCCAGCTCTGAGGTTCTAGGAAATAAACAACTATCTGACTTTTAGAAGACATCTGAAGGCAGCTCTGTTTAGGGAAGTTTTTAATGTTTAATGTTTTATCGTGTTTTTAATATTCCATTGAGAGCCGCCCAGAGTGGCTGGGGAAACACAGCCAGATGGGTGGAGTGTAAATAATAAATTATTATTATATCATAAGCATATTTTCTTACCTCTGCAAGTTGGCGGTGGGGACCACTCCCTATTTTCGCATGTTGAAGTACTTGATTCGCCAAGTTCAAAACCTTCATGGCAATGATACTCCACACTTTCACCAGAAAAATACTTTCTCTGGGATCTATTATTTACCTCACCATGGGCAATTGCAGGGGGATCTCCACATCTTGAATCTGGAAAGGGAGTTATATAACATGCAGTCTTCATGAATACAATTAAATGGCATAAAAACATTTCCAGAGTGTTTTATATGCAGAACTGCTCCCACCTTTTTCATCTGGTAGAAAGTTTCAGAGGCAGCCAATTCAAAGTCAGTTTGAGTGTGGAGGTCCCCAAGCCACCCCTCAAAATAATTCACAAATCACACATAATTTTTGTTTAAGGTTTTTGGCATAATTTTGGCCACAACTTTATTAAAATGCATAATCTGTGAGTGGTTGCTTAGGCATTGGTTATGACTATCTGTCCCCCTGCCTGGGACAGAACTGACTTTCCGAACTCCCTCGGAAGCCAGTGAAGGGAAAACAATATTGGGGATCCGTTGAGCTGAGCGACAATCCCTCACTGCTCACCCAACCAGCTCCCCAAGGCTTGCCGGCCCTGGTCCCATTTCAGGGATTGGACCAAATCGTGGTAAGCCCCAGGATTCCTTTAATGGAATTCCCTTCCACACCACCATTGGAGGGGCAGGCCCAGCCTATTCTGACCCCTCCTGCACCATTTTTTATAACCAATGCCTAACCGCAACTTTACAAGTTGTGACGAATTGCTAAGTAGTAGGCAAAAACCAAATGGCACCAGCCAATCAGCCAAATGGACAAAATTCCTACTAGGCCCCTGCCCCAACGGCAGACGACCCCATGACAGGCATAGCAAGGTCAACCGGAAATCAGGGCGGGCGGGCGGGTGATCCGATGCACTCAGCGAAAGAGAATGCAAAAGCTGAGTGCCCCAATATTTAAAGCCTTTGGTCCAACCCACCAACTTGCTACATGCAATTCGCCCCAGGAACCTGGTCATCCAATCGTTGCTTCAGGCAATCACCATTTAACCTGCCTGGCAACAGAGAGTTGGCCTGGCAGACCCCACCGCAACACATGCTCTCATTTTAGGGAGAATACACTTTACAAAGTGAGGCAGGGAAGAAAGAAATTTGGAGGCTTATAGTATTCCTTTGATATCTGTTATTTTATTAATATGTGCACTGCAGATGGGAGAGTTGTTAGGTACCTAGACACCCTAAGTAGGTTTACCAGTAAGTTTTTTCCAGTTAAGTGAGTCAGTGGGGGTTATTCTCATAAAAATGTGCTTATGATTTCTGCTACACTTTCCATTCCGTAGTTCAGGGGTTGTCAACCTGGTCTCTACCGCCCACTATTGGGCATTTCAGGATTCTAGGTGGGCGGTAGGGGGTTCTACGGCACAAACTGAATCCTCCTCCCATTGAGCACTGGTTGGCTTTAAGGGAATTTTACCATCAAGAAAGATGCATTAGTGGGCAGTAGGTATAAAAAGGTTAACTACTTCTGCCTTAATTATTTCAAACCATAGCGGCAGGTCGTAAGACTACTTAGCTCAGTACTATGAATAGTATCTTTCATGGAATGCAAGATTTTATCTTCTCCTTTTATGCCCAATTATAGGTTGCCAATGAAATATGTGGGGTGCAATGCCATTGTCTTGAAAGTTGGAGAATGGAGGAGTTATTTGCAGCCAAGCGGTCTTCTTCAGGCATTCAAGTTCTGTATGCAAAATGAAGGCATGTGTAAAGAGGAGGATGGCAACTCCCTCCTTCCTCTATGCATGTTCACTGAATGCCTGAACAAAGTTTGTCCGCCCAAAACGGCTTCAGCCCAGTATACCTGAAGGACTGTCTCAACCCCACTGAGGTCCTCTTCCAAGAGCCTTCTGGTGGTTCCCTCACTGCGAGAAGTGAGATTACAGGGAACCAGGCAGAAGGCCTTCTCGGTAGTGGCGTTCGGACTATGGAAGGCCCTCCCATCAGATGTCAAGGAAATAAATAGCTATCTGATTTTTAGAAGACATCTGAAGGCAGCCCTGTTTAGGGAAGTTTTTAATGTTTGATATTTTATCGTGTTTTTAATATTCTCTTGGAAGTTGCCTAGAGTGGCTAGGGAAACCCAGCCAGATGGGCATGGTAAAAACAAGAAAATTATTATTTTTTTATTTTTTTATTATTATTATTCTGCCTGGGTATGCAAAGAAGAGTAGGATATACAGTCAATCAATCAATCAATCAATCAGATCACATCATATATTTTGCTTCATCAGCTGTGTAGGGGACAACAGGGGAAGAGTGTAAGACAATTGGTTGCTCCTTATGGCATCAGCTGCCATTCGTGTTACATCTAATTCCTGCCATTCTATTGCAGCGGCTCCCAAACTTATTGGAGAGAAATTCACCATGGAGCACTATCTCCACCCTTATACCAAAGAAACATATTTATTTATTTCCCTTTCCAATCTCTTCTCGGAGGACTTGGAGATGCTTTGTGGAGCACCGAGTGCTCCATGGAGCAGAGTTTGGGAACCACTGATCTATTGAATAAGCATCTTTATTACCTCACGAGTGCATTACTATTTATTAAAAAAGGTAAAGGACCCCTAGATGGGTTGCGGCGCTCATCTCGCTTTCAGGCCAAGGGAGCTAGTGTTTGCCCACAGACAGCTTTCCGGGTCATGTGGCCAGCATGATTAAACCACTTCTGGCACAATGGAACACCGTGACAGAAACCAGAGTGCACGGAAACGCCGTTTACCTTCCTGCCACAGCAGTACCTATTTATCTACTTGCACTGGCATGCTTTTGAACTGCTAGGTTGGCAGGAGCTGGGCAGAGCAACAGGAGCTTACCCCATTGCAGCAAGCCCAAGAGGCTCAGTGGTTTAGACCACAGCAACACCCACATTCTTGGTTTGAAGGTTTGAATCCCCATTATTAAATAAGAACCTGATGGGTCAATGGCCCTTCTAGGCCAGCGTTTTGTTCTTCAAGTGGGCAGCAAATGTCTGTTGGAGACCTACAAGCCTGATCTGAGTGTAAGAACAATCTCCCTTCCTGTGATTTGCAGCAACTGGTATACGCAAAGCAGAGGCATCAATGGCCTTCTCCATGAATTTCCCAGTCCTCTTTTCAAGCCATCTAACTTGGTGGCTATCAATGTCTTCTCTATGAGTAGGTTCCAAAGTTTAACTGTGTCCTTAGAATAATTTGAGAGAGGAATTGCCATTTTGAGGCCACATTGTCATTTATATTTTCTAGTTTCTTTTCATTTTTAAAAAGTTATGCTTCTTTAGATTATAAATCACCCACCACCACCCTCAATTCTCTGACTTCTTGAAAACAAAAAAGGAAAATATGAAAGGAAGATCATACTAACCTAAACAGCGTGGTGGGGTTTGCCACTTTCCATTGTCACATTTTATTTTTTGTGGCCCTTGAAGAAAGAAGTTCTCCTGACACCTGAAGCTTATCTCCTCACCACTCTTATAGTTTCTCGTATCAGTTATGTCAATGGCATTGGGAAGCTGAGGTGGTGGTGGACAGAATGCTTTAATAAAGAAATAAAAGTCCATTAGAATTCAATGATATAAAGTTATGCAAGGAAACTATGGAAAGTGAGCGTCTAGTCAAACCTCCTTATCCCTTGAATGGATTCAGTGTTGCAATGAGTTAGTTGCATTGGTCTTGAACCAAAGAGCTGCCTGGTAAAACCTGCAAAAGAAGCAGAACTTCTCCAGTTTAGTTCCATTGAGATCCCCATGTTGCCTCATCAGGCTCTCCAAAACTCAGTGCAGGTGAGGTGTCTGTCTACAGAAGTGTGGAGAGTTGCTGCCGCTCCTGAAATTTATATTTGCATGCTACCCTTCCTCTATTGCAGTGTTTTAAGCTGCGTATGGTTCAGTTCAGCTTTGCATGCTTCTTGTGGTGCATGAGAACATACCGAAAAGGTTCTTGCTTGCAACCTAAATCTGACATGCGAACTCAACCCAGATTTTACTATTATAAAGCTACCGGAAGGTCACTCTTGAGAAAGTAGCAAGATATGCCACCCAATCCAGTTTTATGTGTTTCTGAATCCTGGGCACCACAGTTAAGTTGACCTCCAGGGATGGTGCTCTCAGACAGGGATGCAGAAGGGAAAATGTACCCTGTGCCTCTGTTTGCAAGAACCAACAGCCTGTAGTGACTGCTTTGCAAGCTGCTAATTCTGTCCTTGGGTCAAATGATGGCCTTTCCCATGTGACAGCAATGCTTCTGCTCCTGAAGTGGATAAACTAATATCCTGATCTCACACCAGCCGAGTACATAAGGCATGCAGAATTCATGCAATCTTAAATGTGATCTTTCCAAAGGAGCTGAGTCTAGCCTACCCAGGAAGGCACTCCTGAACAGGTCTGTCCCACTCTTGCTTCCAGTGGCCACATCTGTCACTCAAGTTGAGAAACCATGCATTTGTATATAGCATGCAAAAATGTGCCTATGCATTCTGGCTCAGGTGACCATTTTCCATTAACACATTTTGTTTTATGTTGATTGGAACCACAGATGTAGGTTACAACGTTGTTGTGCATAAACTCTTTCTCCAGAGAAGCATATGGTACAAACTCGGCATTCTGTGGACGTCTACATTTTGCTGCAACATCTAACAATTCAAATATTGTTCAAGTAAAGTTTTGTTAGCAAATCACAATCAAATGGAGTTAATCAACTAGAAAATCTCACTGGTATTTTTCATGCACATCTATTTTCCAATACGCCTTTCAGTCTTTATTGCAGTCAATCCTTGCAGCAATTCTGGAGGAGAAACCATAATTATTGCCATTTTTTATAGGGCAGCAGAGGTGAAGAAGTAGTAACAGACTTGATTAAGACCACAAAGTATGTCTGTGGCAGAGGTCTCCTGGCAGTAGGTCTAATTTCCTGTCCAATGGATCACAAGCATATAATTGCTTATGTTAATAAATGGCAATTAAATATGAAAAGTATATAAATATGAGTGGCATTTATTTGTAATGGTATAGCTTGACACTCAGCTCTATTTCTCCTTTACATCTCCAGGTGAGGCAGTGGAAGTGTTGGACCAGTGTCTTGCCTTGGTAATGGACTGGATGAGAACCAACAAACTGAAGCTCAATCCAGATAAGACTGAGCTACTGTTAGTGGGTGGTTTCCTAGACCAGATAGGTGGGAGGTCGCCTGCTCTTGATGGGGTTACACTTCCTCTGAAGGAGCAGGGTCATAGCTTGGGGATACTCCTGGATCCTTTGCTGTCGCTCGAGGCTCAGGTAGCCCAGAGTGCCTTCCATCAGCTTCGGCTGGTGGCCCAGCTACTCCCCTATCTGGACAGGGATAGCCTAACTACTCTTGTTTATGCTCTGGTAACCTCAAGGTTAGATTACGGCAATGCGTTATATGTAGGGCTGCCTCTGAAGATGGTTTGGAAACATCGGCTGGTCAGAATTCAGTGGCCAGGCTGGAGCAAGGCTGTTTGAGCATATTACACAGATCCTGGTTCAACTGCACTGGCTACCAATTAGTTTCCGGGCTCAATTCAAAGTACTGGTTTTGACCTATAAAGCCTTAAACGGCTCAGGACCACAATACCTCAAGGACCGCCTCTTCCCCTATGAACCCACCTAAGATCATCTTCCGAGGCCCTCCTTTATGTACCTCCTCCTCGAGAGGTCCAGAGGGTGACAACACGACAATGGGCCTTCTCTGCAGTGGCTCCCTGTCTGTGGAATGCTCTCCCCAGGGAAGTTTGCCTGGCGCCTTAATGATACACTGTTAAGGCGCCAGGCAAACACGTTCCTTTTTAACCAGGCCTTTCGTTGATCTGATTTACCCTTCTGGTTTTTTTTGGGGGGGGGGCTATTGGCTTGTTGTTTCTGTTTTTATTATGTATTTTGTGGTTTTATATATTGATTTTATTCTGCGAACCGCCCTGAGACTCCTGGGTGTAGGGTGATATATAAATTCAATAAACAATAATAATAGCTTACCAACACATAATGGTAACTCCCACTGCCCATGCAGACACACAGCTTCTTTAGTTCCAACAATGAAGAAACCTCCATTACATTCATATGCCACAGTTTCGCCATGCAGATATCTATCTGAGTCAACCCTGACAGGGCGTCCATTTCTAATATTTGGAGGTACTTCACAAGCTCTGGGTTCCTCTGTTGAAAACAGAAGGAAATGATGTGAAACAAAATATGAGTTCTGAATTTTCTTAAAACGATAATCTCAGCCCCTAGGTGTTTTGGCTGCTCATTCTCTTCAGCCTCTCCTACACGCCAGATAAAAAATGCCAAGGGCAGCTTGTCAGGACTGGTCGCTGTCCTCTTCAGATCACCACACAAACGCTTCTTGTTCTTTTATAAAACTTTTTATTGCGTATTAACAAAACAATCTTATAAACGGTTCTTAACGATTATTCCTCAGAGTCACTTCTTTCAGATACCTTCTGAGCTCTGCTTCTCCATGACCAGCCACTCTCAAAATGGCGAAGGCGCCCTTCCCTTCGCTTTCCCGCTCATTTTTCTAACCTCCTGGCTAGAGCTGGCTTGTATCTCCCCTCCTCTGAATCTGAGCTAGAACTGAACCCTTGCCTTTCCTGGGAACAGTCCCTCCCTGTTGTTCCTCTCGCTCTCTTCTATTAGATTCACTGCTCTCCTTCCCCCCTTGGGAATGATTTCTCCCTCTGAGAAACTGGAAACTTCTAACTCTTCCCTGACACAGCTCTTCATTTTTCAGCTCATCAGTATATATTGCAGAAGTAGAATGAAGAGGCAGACTTTGATATTATTATGGCTGGTATGATTTTAACTTCATTCTTAATAACTGAACATTGATTTGTTGTTATTTTTCTCTGTTCCATTTTGATCTTATTTCCAGTCCCAAGCATTGGAAACTTAAGGCTGGAATTTAGAAATGGATTCTTTTATACCGCATTTGGGAGCTTTAGTTTAAACATAGCATTTCAATGATAAAGCAAAGCATGAAGACACTTAAGATGGTCTGGTTCTGCTTCATATGGAGACATCAAATGTTACGCTCCACTTTCCCTTCGGCAGACCTTTTTCTTCTCCTGCAGCTTGGGAAACTTCTGGGACAGAAAATTCCAGCATGTAAATAGAAAACAAATCCTAGTGGAATATATGCACATGGTGGACTTTGCTGAGTTAACAAAAACAGTTTTATCTGCACATAGCATTTGCCCTGTGAACATGCCTTAGTTGCACCTGTAATTTACCTTTGCAGAGTGGTAAAGATGTCCACTGTCCATCCAAACACTCAATCAACTTTGATCCAGTCATTGTAAATCCAAAATTACACTTGTATTCCACCTTTTCTCCATGTTCATATCCTTCCTGAAGGTCACCGCTAATACTGCCATCCAAAATGCTGGGGGGTGGCTGACAAGGATCGACTTGTGCTGGAAGTAAGAGAGCATCACTTCAGTCTTGTATCTGTTAACTCAAAATAAGTCTAGACAGCACACCCTTCCACATAGAATTTTCATAATTATGAAATGATGTTGGATGCGCTGAGTTCCAGCCAGTTGTGTGGAATGGATGGTGTCATTTACGTGGGAAAGACTCAAATGATCAACACTACTCATGTAGCTCCTAGTTTCACCCATTACCAATAACTGCGTAGAGGAAGCCAGGGGGAAATGGTTGTCATGTTGCTGAATGAACCCCCCCCCCCACAGCTACAAATAGGTAGGGATGCTCACACAGGGCCATTCTAGGGTTACTCCTGCTTTACATAATTTTGCTTATGGTAGCAAGGAATGTAACCCCTGCATATGATGAAATTTACCTGTATCAAATGGAACTATATAACGGAGTATATTGCATGTATAACATACCATATTTTCCCATATAATTTTGTGTTTCATTTCATTTCAGGCATTTTCTTTCTCTTTCAAAACTCTGCAATGCAGAGACAGCTTGGACATAACTGGCTGGTTGATGCAATAGGCAGTGCAATGTGAGCAAATCTCAATCAGGTTGGAACCAGCAAATTTCCTACATAAATCTGTTAAAAGCACATTCTTCCTCCATTGCTATATATGGAGCTGCCTTTATTTATATGTAATCCAAACTCCAGCAGCTAATTTGCTCACCCCATATTCGAACCCCCGACCTTCCAATTAGCAAGCCCAAGAGGCTTAGTGGTTGAGACCACAGCGCCATCGACATCACCTCCTTCCCATACTCCACTGACCACACAACACTAAACAAAATGTATATATGTATACACTAGCCAGTGAAATCTTCCCCAGTAAGACTTGGGAGAAACATTATTTAAAAAGGCTGCCAAGAAATTTTTAAGCACACTGATATTTACTTTTTGTATAAGCTATGAAAAAAATGCATACCTTTACATGTTGGGGGCTGTGGAGACCATCCAAAATGATAACACTGGGCAGAGTCAGGCCCAACTCTTTTGTAGTTTCCGTGGCAGGAAAATTTCACCACGTCTCTGTGCTGATATTGGTTCTTTCTAGGGTCAAGTAGCCCATTCTCCAGAAGGAAACCATCACAATGTATTGCTAAAGGAAATGTTGAGCAAAGCAGATTGAATATAATTAAGTGCATTTCAAAACAAACATGCCTCAAATTAAACTGCTGAGCAAAATGTTTGCAAATTTTCATCAAACTTATTGCAGGCTTGCATAACCTCTGACCCCCTGGGAGTGGAGACCAATAAATCTTTAACAAGACAGCATGCCATGTTTCTCAGCTATTGGGTGAGTCCACCTTCCTCATACCTTCAAAATTTACGTGCCTGAAAATCTCTCTAGAAGAAGTCAAATTCTATTTTCTCACAACAACAACAACAACTGGCACACTCAGGTGAGTTGCTGGTGCTACTCTTAATCTAGAAGATGGTGTGAAATCTTTGAACAACCTGAGCTTGGATATATTCCATTAACTTTTTGCTTTCCTGTTGTTTTTTCTTCATTCTTTACATTCCAGGTGAAAGATTCTTATCAGTCTGCCTGGATGGAGGAACCACTGCAAAAAGGTGCTTCAGTTGGGGTATTTTATTCTCAGATGTTTTCTCTGAACTCTGAGCAAGCCAAACACATTGTTAAACACAGAGCAAGTTGCCTGACTCCTATATGTAGCAATTTCATCTACAGAATCAGATTGCTAAAAATCCAGCTTCACATCTTACTTTATTACATCCGAGATGAGTACATATATTCTTACTGATCACTATTAATTAGATCACAGATGTATGCCAACTTGAGGTATTTTAGTTATGTAAAATCATTAGGAATCACTGGGAGAAAATTACTTGAAGAAAATAAAGGATATTGCTGGTTATAGCAATATCTGAAGAGAAACCAGAGTATTGCTGGTTATGACATACTAGATAATCCTAAAGTGTATATCTAGGATAATTGGAGGCCTTGCTTCTGAAAGATTATAAACTAGTGGCCTGTGTATGTAACCACATAGGAAACATCAGTGAAACAAACCTTGTTTGATTGACAAAGGCTGTGTTATATAATTATATCAAGGCTGTGTTATGTAATTATATAATTAAACAACGGTATTTTATAACTTACGTAGACATTCAGGATTTGGACTCCATCCATTCTCTGTGCATACTGCATGGTCACTTGTGGCCTTTTTAATGGTTTCAAACCCATCTTTACATTTGAAGTGAAGTATTTCTTCAAACAAGAAAACCGATTGACTTGTGTAAAATATTTCATTATTTTGAGTTGGCACTTGGCATGTCTCTGAGGAAATAAAGAATGAATTTTGTTTATGATCAGTTTTATAGTATCAGTTTACATGCTCTAAAATCTGGCTACTTCAGACGCCATGAGCATACGTGTGAAATTAAGATATTTTTTTTGCCCCAATATGCATCACTTTACAGTTGTTTAAATTGAATTGCCTTTGCCATTCTACCACCAATTCACTCAATTTGGAGAGTCCCATTTGGAGCTCTTCACGGTCTCTCTTTGTTACAGTGACCATGAACAATTTAGTATCACCAGCTTCCTTGGCCATTTCACTGCTCACCTCTAACTCTAGATTGTCTATGGGCTAGTTAAAAGGAACAGGTCCCATTACTGATTCTTAGGGACTTCACTTTCTGAATCCCTTCATTCAGAGAACTGTCCATTTCTTCCTTCCTGCTGGTTAACCAATTCCTGGTTCATAAAGGAACTTCACCTCTTATTTCATGACTGCCAAGCTTATTTAGGAGTCTTTGGTGAGATACCTTGTCAAAAGCTTTTTCAAAGTCCAAGGCGTCAACCAGATCACCACCATTCATATGTGCCTGCTAACACACTCAAAGAACTCTACTAGGTGGGTGAGACAGGATTTGCCCTTACAGCAGCCAGGCTGTTTCTACATCAGCAAGATTTCTTTCTCTATATGGTTGGTTATTTTATTTTTCACAATACTTTCCACAAATTTCCCCAGAACAACCATTAAGCAAGCAGAATAGAAATTAAGCAACTGTAACCTCGTACCTACGGGACCGCCTCTCCTGGTATGCCCCGCAGAGGACCTTAAGGTCCACAGATAGCAACACTTTGGAGGTCCCAAGCCTCTAGGTGCTTAGATTGGTCTCAACTAAGGCCAGGGCCTTTTCAGTACTGGCCCCGACTTGGTGGAACGCTCTCTCACAAGAGACTAGGGCCCTGTGGGACTTGACATCTTTCTGCAGGGCCTGCAAGACAGAGCTGTTCCCCTTGGCTTTTAGTTTGGACTCAGTCTGAACCTTATGTTTCCCTCCCATTCTGCTTTTGATTTATGGGCTACTATTAAAACGAGGCTGCATTTTAAATTGTATTTTAACCTGTATTTTAATAAACTGGTTTTTGTTTGTTTGTTTGTCCCCCCCCCCCAATTATGTTTTATTGTAATTTTATTGATGTTAGCCACCCTGGGCCCAGCTCTGGCCGGGGAGGACGGGGTATAAATACAAATTATTATTATTATTATTATTATTATTATTATTATTATTATTACTACTACTACTACTACTACTACTTCCATGCTCTCTCTGGATCCCATTTTAAAAACTGGAGATACATTAGCTAATTTCCAGACCTCATTATGAAGGCTAATCTGAGGGACAAGTTACATTTTGTAGCTAAATGGACAGCAATTTCACATTTGAGTTCCTTGACTACTCTAAGATGGATTTGCCAGTTTGCATTTCATCAGTGAGGCCCAGAACTTTGTCTCTCATCAATTGATTGGCAAGAAAACAACTTCTTGTTGTTAGTTTGAGTCTCCTGCTGTTATGTAGCTCAGGTTTCAGAGAGACTTTAAGGTTCATTCCACAGCCTGTCAGAAGTCCCACCCTTTGAGTACAAATATTAAACAAGTTCTTCCAGGCTCAGCTCCATCTACCACATGCTTTGCAAGTACCCAGGCTGCTTGTGATTGCTTCACCCAGTGAAGAGGAGACGTTCAGAAGAGATAGGTGCTGCAAAGGCCTCTTTCCTCTGCTACTCATTACAAATCCCCTGCGTGAGTGCCTGAGGGCCCTGCTCCTGCCACTCTCCACCTGGCCCATGGTGAGGCCTGACAGGCCTCACAAGGAGTGCTTGCTGAGGGCCCTGCTCCTGCCACTCTCCACCTGGCCCATGGTGAGGCCTGACAGGCCTCACAAGGACTGCTTGCTGAGGGCCCTGCTCCTGCCACTCTCCACCTGGCCCATGGTGAAGCCTGACAGGCCTCACAAGGACTGCTTGCTGAGGGCCCTGCTCCTGCCACTCTCCACCTGGCCCAGGGCAGGGCCTGAAGCCTCACAAGGACTGCTTGCTGCCCAGGAGGACTCCCCTGTGTGAATGCCTGAGGGCCCTGCTCCTGCCACTCTCCACCTGGCCCAGGGCGGGGCCTCGCTCTGGTTGCATGCTCTGGTTATCTCCCGCTTGGACTACTGCAATGCGCTCTACGTGGGGCTACCTTTGAAGGTGACCCCGAAACTACAACTAATCCAGAACACGGCAGCCAGACTGGTGACTGGGAGCGGCCGCCGAGACCACATAACACTGGTCTTGAAAGACCTACATTGGCTCCCAGTACGTTTCCGAGCACAATTCAAAGTGTTGGTGCTGACCTTTAAAGCCCTAAACGGCCTCGGTCCAGAATATCTGAAGGAGCGTCTCCACCCCCATCATTCTACCCGGACACTGAGGTCCAGCGCCAAGGGCCTTCTGGCGGTTCCCTCACTGCGAGAAGCCAAGTTACAGGGAACCAGGCAGAGGGCCTTCTCGGTAGTGGCACCCGCCCTGTGGAACGCCCTCCCACCAGATGTCAAAGAGAACAACAACTACCAGACTTTTAGAAGACATCTGAAGGCACCCCTGTTTAGGGAAGCTTTTAATGTTTGATGTATTACAGTATTTTAATATTATTTTGGAAACCGCCCAGAGTGGTATAAATAATAATTTATTATTATTATTGTCAGAGCTGCTTGAAGATCCTAGCTCACAGAGGATCACGCTAGCCAGCGATCATTAAGTAAAAGTCTTTATTGAATTGCAGTTTCCATTCTCACGCTGCTGCGCGCAACTCTACGTCTAGTAGCTAGATCGGCGAAGCTCCGTCTGAGTCTCCGCCCCTTGTGCACCAACTTAATATCCTAGCCCTGCTCCACCTTTTCCGCCTGACTGTCCTCCTCTGGGTCCCTCTACCCCCCGGGGTTTCTTCCTTCCTGGATTCTTCTGACGCTGACCCGGACCCTCCTGCCTCCTTGCGCCGGGCTTTAGGACCTGGTTCCCTTTCCGGGCTGCTTACTGCGCCGCCTTCCTCTGCATTTGAACTTGGCGCGCGCGCCCAACCTTCCACTTTCCTCTTAACCGTTTCTTCGCTCCCCGATGGAGGTGTGGCCACTCCTGACTCATGCCCTCCCTCCTGTGGTGAGCTGCCAGCGCTTGCCCCCTGGCTCCCTTCTTCTTCCCTGCTCCCTGGCGGTGACGCTGGTCCCGATTTCCAACTGCTCTCCCCTGAGTCCCCTCTGGCTCTATCTTCCTGGGGTGCCCCCCTAGACTCCCCCCTTGCCCTGGCCACTGGTGCTCCTTTCTGTGAATCCTCTGATTCACTGGAAAGACTAGGAGATCTCGGGTCGTCGTCATCACTCATCTTTTCTTCTGCCTCCTCCCCTTCGCTCTCTGTTTCCTCCCTTGGCCTTGCCTCTGCTCCTAAATCCCTGACATCCATCCCCCCCTCGAAGCCCCCCATTCCCCCCTCCCCTCCTTCCGGTGCTGGAGCTGGGTGCTGCTGTTGCAAAGGGACGAACGTCGGATATCGTTCGCTTCCCGTGGCGGGCCTCCATCTGAAGTCTCGCGGGTCTTCCTCCCTGCTCTCGTCGACGACGGTCACCTCCGCTTCCATCTCTGTGCCGCCGTGCTCGAAACCAGGGTCGTCCCCGAAAACGTCCATGTCCGTTTCTCCCTCACTTCCTCCTGGCGGCGTTGCTCGTCCTGGGCCTTCCAGCCACCTTCTGCGGAACTGCTCCTCTGGTCTATCGTCCCACCAATACGAGGGTTCTGATGCAGATCCCGAGGGTGACCCCTCCGGGGAACGGACGTCTTGTGTCGGGTCCTCTTCCGAGTCGAACCCCCGGAAAGTGCTGGCCGAAAGCGTGGGCGTGAAAAGCCAGTCGTCGAAAAAGTCTGCTGGCATAGGTCTATGTGGGAAGAGGGCATGAAACTCGTCTTTGAGTAGAGGTTCGTCCAAGGCGTAGCCCGGCACCCAGCTGTTCGCACTGGCCGGGGTGCCCTCCTTGGCGAGAAAGTATTCTACCCCCTCTTCCCCCCATCTGGAGTCCAAAATCTCCGTGACTTCGTTGATGCACTCCTTCTGTGCCACTCCTGCGTGCCCTGTTCTGTCTCTGACCGGACTCGGCGCCGTTCCGGGTTCCTGGAACCTGTGCGGTGCCTTGTAGGGAGTGAGCACCGATCTGTGGAACACCGGATGCATTCTGGAACCCTCCGGAAGTGCCAGTCTGAAAGCTACCGGGTTGACCTGCTCTTCGACTTGGTAGGGCCCCAGTTGTTTATGCCCTAGTTTCTTCTTGGCCAACGACCTGGCCGGCACTGCGTGGGCTGCTAACCAGACCCAGTCTCCCACGTGGAGCTCTTCGCCAACCCTTCTGTGTCTGTCCGCTTGTACCTTGTATGCGTGTTTGGCCAGCTCCAGGTGGCGCCTCAGCTGATCGTGGACTTCCTGCAGCTCCGACGCGAACGCATCTGCCGTCTGCGGCTCCCCCTCCCCCATTCTTTCCAGTCCCGGGAAGGTTCTGGGGTGCCTCCCGTTGTTGGCGAAGAACGGCGTGACCCCCGTGGACACGTGCTTCGTGTTGTTGTAGGCGAACTCGGCAAGCGGCAGGTAATCCACCCACGTCGCAGGCTGTTGATTCGCATAGCATCTCAGGTACTGCTGCATGATGGCATTGACCCGCTCCGCTTGCCCGTTGGTCTGCGGGTGTCTCGCCGACGCCAGGTTGATCTTGACGTTCAGGAAGCCCATCAGCTTCTGCCAGAAATTCGAGATGAACTGCCGCCCGCGGTCGGACAGAATAGACCGTGGCAGACCGTGAACCTTGAACACGTGGTCTATGAACAGTTTGGCGGTTTGCTCCGCCGTGGCCACCTTAGCACACGGAATGAAATGGGCCATCTTGGAAAATAGGTCCACCACCACCAGCACTGCCGTCTTGCCCCTCGAGCTGGGCAGATCTGTGACAAAGTCCAGAGCCACCCTTTCCCAAGGTTCGACCGGAGTTTGCAGCGGTTCCAACAGTCCGGCCGGCGGTCTGTGCACTGGTTTGGCCCTCTGGCAGGTGTCACACCTCGCCACGTAGTCTGCGACCTCCCCTCTCATTCCAGGCCACCAGAAATCCCTGGCTACTAATTCCACCGTCTTCTCCTTGCCAAAGTGCCCGGCCGTGGGCGCGTCGTGCAGCTGCTGCAGCACCTTGGCGCGAAGGTCGTCTCCCGGCACGTAGATGGCCCCTTTACGGATGAGCAATCCATCTCGTAGCTGGAAACCGTCGGCCACAGCCTTGCCCCTTTGCACCTCTGCCATCTTTGCTTGCGCGAAGGAGTCATCCTGCAAAGCTCGTCGCACCGCCTCCAGGTCCACGGTGGCCGCGGCGCACGCCCATACTGTTGGTGCGAAGATGTGCATGGCTGCCGCTGGCGTTGCGTCCTCCAGATACTGTGGCTTACGGGAGAGGGCGTCCGCCATGATGTTAGTGTCCCCCGGGACATACTCTATGCGGAAGTCGAAGTTCGCAAAAAACTCAGCCCAGCGTATCTGCCTCTGGTTTAGGAACTGTGCCGTGCGCCAGTGCTCCAGATTCTTGTGGTCCGTGCAAACCTGCACCGTGTGCTTGGCGCCGATCAGGAAGTGCCGCCACGCTTTGAACGCTGCATGAATGGCCAGCAACTCCCTGTCCCAGATGGTGTAGTTCTGCTCGGACTTGCTGAGCTTCCTGGAGTAAAACGCTCCCGGTCGCCACACCCCCTGCTGGTCCTTTTGCAGCAGGACCGCCCCCACGGCTCTGTCCGAGGCGTCTGTCTCCACCCTCATCGGCCTGCTGGGGTTGACGTGAAGCAGCTGCTCTTCCGACGCGAAGAGACGCTTGAGTGCCTGAAAGGACTGCTCCGCCTCCTCCGTCCAAACGAACTTCTTTTTCTTGGAGCTAAGCGTGTCTGTGATGGCCGCTGTCTGCATAGCGAAGCCCTTGATAAACTTGCGATAGAAGTTCGCAAAGCCGACAAACCTTTGGACCTCTTTCCGGTTGCGTGGGCTCTTCCAGTCCAATACCGCTCGAACCTTGGCGCTGTCCATGGCGAGCCCCTTGTCAGACAACTTGTAGCCCAGAAAATCCACCTCCGTCACGTCGAATTGGCACTTCTCCAGCTTGGCGTAGAGCCTATGTTGCTTTAGTCTGGTCAGCACTTCCTTGACGTGCCTGTCATGCTCCTGCTGCGATTCCGAAAAGATCAGGATGTCATCTAAGAAACAGACGCACGTCTTGTAGAGAAGTCCCGCCAACACGTGATGCATGAAAGCTTGAAAAACGTGGGAGCCATTTTGCAGTCCAAAAGGCATAACTCTGTATTCGTAGGTACCCAGTGGCGTGAACATGGCCGTCTTCCACTCATCCCCTTCCCGCATGCGAATGAGGTTGTACGCCCCTCGCAGGTCTAATTTGGTGAACACTTTTCCCTTCCGCACCTTCGCCAGGAGGTCGTCGATTCGGGGCATGGGGAAGTCCGACGGCTTGGTCACACTGTTTAAAATGCGATAGTCCACGACCAGTCTTTTTTGGGGCGTGTCTCGCTTTTTAACAAAGAATACAGGACTGCCCCCCGCTGCCTTGGACTCTCGGATGAAACCGCGCTCCAAATTATGATCGATGAACTCTTTGAGTTCCTGCAGCTCGTCCTCCGACATGGAATACAGTTTCCCTTTAGGCAGCGCCGCCCCCGGCAGCAGGTCAATTTTGCAGTCATATGGTCTGTGGGGGGGTAGCTTGTCTGCCTCCTTCTCGCAGAAAACCTCCAAAAATTCTGCGTACTTGTGGGGAATCGCTTGCAGCGTGCCTAGCAGCAGCTGTGACTCCTCTTCCTCTCCTTCCTGCCGGTGCATGATGCAGTGTTCAGCACAAAAGGAAGAGCCGAAGACCAGCTGCCTCTGGTACCAAGCCAGCGTTGGGCTGTGCTTGTCCAGCCAACTCATTCCCAATACAATGGGCGTATCCGATAGTTGAGTGACATTGAAGCTGATGATTTCTTTGTGATTCCCAAGTCGCATCGCCATTGGCGGCGTCTGCTTCACCACTTGCCCCCCTAGCAACTCCCTGCCATCCACCGTGACCACCTGCAGGGGCAGCGTGGCCGGCAGCAACTGTATAGCGTGCTTGTCGACAAAGTCCTGCCCTATAAAGTCCGCGTTGCTGCCCGAGTCCACTGTGATGGGCACGTCCATGGTGATTCCATTGGGCAGCTGGAGAGATGCGGTGAGCCTCACCACTGGTTTGGGCGGGAGGGGGTTCACGGGCTGTAAAATCTCTGGGGACTGCGTCACTAACACGTCTGGCTGGGCCCCAGGGCCTCTTCCTCCAGCCAGACTGCTTCGTTTCCCTGCTGTGTTCCTCCTTGCTGCGTTGCTGCAGTCACCATTGCCGAGGCTGCAGTGAGCTTGTGGAGCCTCTGGGGACACTCTTTCGCCATATGCCCTGGCTCCTCACAGACGTAACACTTCCTGTTCCCTCTAGGAGGCTTCGCTTTCACTGCTGCCGGTGCTAGGGCTCTGGTTGCTGACTGAGCCCTTGCACCTCCAACCTCCATAGGTTCGGCTCCTCCTCCTGGCGGAGGCGTGGATTGCGCCCGCGCTGCTTCTCTGGGAAGGAAGGAGGGGCCCCTGGCTGGTTCGCGCCCTCCACGCCCTTCGTCCCTGCTCCACGGGCGTTCTTCCAGCCTCACCCCCACTGCCAGTGCCCTCTGAACGACCTCCTGGGTGGTTCGGGGTCTCTCCCCCCTCGCGATCTCATCTTTAATCGAGCTGTGCAACCCCTCCCAAAAGAGGTCTCTTACAGGGGCCGAATCTCTGTCCCATTCCAGGGCACTGACCAAGGCGAAAAAGCGGGCATGGTACTGCCTGACGCTGGCCCTCCCTTGTCTTAGCCCATGCACCTCCTTCCGGGCAAGATCCACGTCAATGCTTGATAAAAAACACCCATCCATCGCTTTAATAAAGGCATCTGCATTCTGGAGCGCCGGATCCTTATCTCTCCATAAATTGCGTAGCCATGCTTTAGCATCCCCATGCAAATGAGACATGATGAATCCCACTCTCTCTTGCTCATCTCTAAAGTCTTTATGCAGCAGTTGCAGTGCGCACAGTACGTCTGCTCTAAAGTTGGGATACTGTTGCAGGTTCCCATCGAAGTGAGAGACCAGCCCGCCTGTGCGTCTCGCCAACCCAATTCCCTCCTGCCGGGGTGTCTGCTTTGTCAGCACATCTAACCTGACCTGGAGATCCCTGCAGGCGGCAGCTGCCTCCTCCTCTCTCTTCCTGGATGCGAGAGCCTCGGCATTCAGTTGTGCCACTGCTTTTCTGAGTTCCTCTATCTGCTGCTCAGCCGTCATGTCGTCTGCCGTTCGTGAGCTCGCTAGTGGGCACCTGCTTCTCTCCCCTCCTCGAGGTTGTAGATGCCCACAATTGAGTGAGACGGAGCTTACTGTCAGAGCTGCTTGAAGATCCTAGCTCACAGAGGATCACGCTAGCCAGCGATCATTAAGTAAAAGTCTTTATTGAATTGCAGTTTCCATTCTCACGCTGCTGCGCGCAACTCTACGTCTAGTAGCTAGATCGGCGAAGCTCCGTCTGAGTCTCCGCCCCTTGTGCACCAACTTAATATCCTAGCCCTGCTCCACCTTTTCCGCCTGACTGTCCTCCTCTGGGTCCCTCTACCCCCCGGGGTTTCTTCCTTCCTGGATTCTTCTGACGCTGACCCGGACCCTCCTGCCTCCTTGCGCCGGGCTTTAGGACCTGGTTCCCTTTCCGGGCTGCTTACTGCGCCGCCTTCCTCTGCATTTGAACTTGGCGCGCGCGCCCAACCTTCCACTTTCCTCTTAACCGTTTCTTCGCTCCCCGATGGAGGTGTGGCCACTCCTGACTCATGCCCTCCCTCCTGTGGTGAGCTGCCAGCGCTTGCCCCCTGGCTCCCTTCTTCTTCCCTGCTCCCTGGCGGTGACGCTGGTCCCGATTTCCAACTGCTCTCCCCTGAGTCCCCTCTGGCTCTATCTTCCTGGGGTGCCCCCCTAGACTCCCCCCTTGCCCTGGCCACTGGTGCTCCTTTCTGTGAATCCTCTGATTCACTGGAAAGACTAGGAGATCTCGGGTCGTCGTCATCACTCATCTTTTCTTCTGCCTCCTCCCCTTCGCTCTCTGTTTCCTCCCTTGGCCTTGCCTCTGCTCCTAAATCCCTGACAATTATTATTATTATTATTATTATTATTATTATTATTATTAAATCAACATGGGATTTGCAAACATGCACACCCTTTTGCAAACATGCACACCCTTGTCCAAGAAAATAATATAATGTACTGGTTGTTCACATCAGGACAGGGCAGGCTCCAGGTTCTCAGGTTCTATATTGTCAAATTGGATTCCATAAATAACACTTACTTTTTATGTTACAACGTGGAGTAGGTGACCAGCCATTTTTGGTGCACACGGCCTTAGCTTGTTGATTTATAGGTTCATATCCAACCTCACAAGAATACGAAATTTCATCACCTTCTATGAACTTCTGCCTAGTATGGGCATTGAATGTACCATGTGCAAGCAGTCTAGGAATATCACATTTTTCTAAAAGCAAAAAAATAAAAATAAAAAGGTTGCATCATTGATTGACATATATTTTGGCAATTGAAATCTTATTTTCAAGATAGATGGTGCATTACTCAAGAGTTTAAAGTTTTCCTATATGCTTTTGCAACATATAGATGTAGAAAATAGACACACAATGTGATTCATAAAATAGTTTTTTTTATGGACCCCTTCATGTGTTGAAAGAATCTTTAGGAGTCACAGTGACACACCACTTTTTTCTCTTTTAACAACCTTTCCTAGCTGCTTAAATATGAATTGATCCGATTCATATTTGAAGGTGAATCTGTATTTGAACATGAATGTTATTTGCCTTCGCAAAAAAATTCAGAAACCAAAACACAGACATCCTTCAAAATTCTCACTGCTCTGAATTTTGCAATGCAGTTCTCTGGCCAACTGATGTGTAGAAAGGTGTGTAGAAAAAATACGGTATATGTGTGTGTGTGTGTGTGTGTGTGTGTGTGTGTGTACAATAAACTGATGCGGAAATGTGGAGAAATGAATTTAAGATTGGAAAAATTAGAAACTCAAAGAAACTAAAACTCTCCCCCCCCCCGCCCCGGAATAAAACTTTATTTAGAGTTCAACAATAACAAAGGGAGGGGAGAAACCATAGTAGTTGCAACATCATATAATTACATTTAACCAGTTTTAACATTTTAACATTTTATAAATACTAATAAAGAACTTATACAACATCACTTTTAATTTACTGAGGTTTTCATAATACACTTTTCTCTCTTTATCTTTTTCTTAACGTATCAAAAAAGGGAAGACCAAGAAACGAAACACAAAAAGGAAAAGAGAAAGAGAAGAAGAAGAGGCGGGGGGAGGGAAGGGGGGGAGAAAAGAGGAAGAAGAAAGCAAAGCAAAACAAACATATTTAACTTCCGATTAGACTCATTGTATTATTATTTCTACAATTTTTTCACACACAATTCCAAGTTATTATATTTCTTTCTTTGTTTCCGTCAGATATCAAAAGACCTTATATTTGTTGTTTTACAAGGTTCATTCTATTTCTGCCAAGAGATATTTGTTATTGTAATACTTTTGCAAATACTCTTTAAAGATTTTCCATTTTTTCAGTACTTTTTGTTTTGGATACCCTCTAATTCTCCCTGTCATCGTGGCCATTTGTAGATATTCTATCATCTGGACCTGACACTCCTTTATCGAAGGTATTTTGTCACTTTTCCAGTTTTTTTGCGATCCTGGCTGAGATCCTGGCTGCTACGGGATCCTCGCCATTTCAACAGTACAGTCATTTGCCAAAGGGAAGAAGAGGCGAGCAATCTATTTCATCTCTGTGGGTCTCCAGCAAGGGCAGGATCCTGTAGCGTACTTTTTGAGATCCTGGCTGCTACTGTTGTATACATAAAAAGTGGTCTATTTTCTTTTTTGATTTCTGGTGACATTATTCCCAGGAGAAAGGTTCAAAGAAACTAAAACTAACAGATTACCCTGGAAGGGGCGTCACATCATAAAGCACTATGGCCACCAGCTACTTATTACACCAAACTTGAGCAGTTAGATTTTTTGTTAAAGGAAAAAGTGTACCATGGAACCCCTTCAAATACCATTAGAACTATTATTTTTTTATACTTAAAGTATAGGCATATTTTTAAGATTTTGTCTTAAAATATTGCACAGGCATTTGACAGAAAGGACTTACAATGTACTTGTGTGGCGATCACAAGGATGAGAGATTAAGATGATCCAACCCACCCCTACGTCCATAGCCACCTGCCCAAATGCCAAGATCTTCCACTGATATCAGGGGGTGGTGATCACACAGAAAGCTTTTCCATCAGCCCCCCCCCCCATATTTATGGAACACAATCACCACTACCAAATGGGTCAACCTGGTACTCAGCTTATTATATTTTTAGTGCCATATGAAGACATTTTCATATTAAATTTTAAAGTTTTCCACTCTGACTACTCACTGTTTAGCCACGTTACACATATTCCTTCCACATCTTTCAGAATAGGCATATTTTGTGTTTGCACATGGTCGTTTCCATTTCTGATCAAAGTTGAGAATGCAAGGAAAATGTTAACTTACTGAAGCATTTTGGTTCTGGACTCCAGCTGAATTCAGTGCATAAACTTCTACCCCATGTTTCTTTATTTATTGGTAGAAAACCATAACTGCAACTATAGTCAACTATTTGTCCCACCCTGCTTGGAAAATAGTAGTCCGGCCAGCGTTCGTAGAAATCAGATAGTTGTCCATTCTCAATCCAAATATAGTCACAGTTACTTGCTTTGGAGAAGATAAGAAAAAGGTTAAGCCAAACATAAATAAATCAGGAAGTTCCACTTGCTATTTTCCTTGCCTGGCTGGTTTAATGGAGGTGGCACATTTGGCTCAAGTGTATCAGTGTCTGAATATTATCTGGGTTTCCCTCTTTGGTCTGTGTATGAAAACAGAAATAGATGACTGTGGCAGAAGATGCAGGTGGTCCCCAGACCCACGTTTGCTGCCAGGAACAGTCAGAGCTGGGGAAAGACAGTTTGCTGGGGCTTGAAGACCACAGTCTTCTCCAGCCCAGAGATAAGCTTTTGGCCATTAGAACAAGGACATCGGGTAATGGTGCAGGGAACTCCGATATTTTAGCAAGCATTGAAATCAAATCTTTGCAAAAAGCTCGAGCCTATGCAGACATTCAGTCGGATGTGCCTGCATCCCTATTTCCTCTGATATATTTGTGAATGACGGCAATAAAACTTTGTACTTGGGAACAACATTTCATTGGGCAAAAATCTGACCCCTTACTCTGACTGTGAATAACCCAGCCTCCATCCAAGGGACCCCATGTGCCTCCATGCACAGCCCCTCACCTCCAGTAATAGAGCAATAGGTAGAGGTTCATGGCTCTCCCTGCACACACACCTCAACTATCATCGTGATGGGCATATAATTCATAAACTACAAAGCTGGATGCATTGAATGCTAGTTGTTCATGTTTTGAAACTGCAAAGAGAAAGCTACTTACAAATACATTTCGGAGAAGGAGTCCACCCCGCCTCTGTACACATGGAAGGGAATCGGCGGTTCCGAAGCTTATAGCCAGAGTCACACCGTGTTTCAATTATTTCTTGATATTCATAGTAACTCTGCTTAGGATAGTAGTCGCCATTTTCTACTTGGGGTGGGGAGCAGATAATTTCTATGGAGGAATACAAGGAGGACACTTGGTCAGCAACAGATCAAGCAACAAACTCTTTCCCTGGCTAGATATAATTCAGTACATCGGTATGAGAACGTATTTATTATTTGTTAAAAACAAACTTCAAAGCGGTTTACAAAAGAATACTAAATTTTTCAATAAAAAAAGAAAATAGAAAAGCAATAATTTTAAAGACCAAAATCTTAATGAGGAATGGGGGAAATTTATAATCTATCTTAAAAACCATGTAAACAGCTAAAATCATTAGTCAGATTGGACTAACACTTGCAGTTTAATGGTGAATTTAGGACATAATGGAGATGCAAAAGATTTGGATTATTATAAAAGATGCAGGAGGAAAGGACTAACAATAGGACCCACAAAGGGGAGGAGGGAAGTCCAGGAGATTCTGTGGAATCTTGTTTCTATATTGTATGTTGATATGTTATTGCAAAATTTAATTTGAAAAACCCAAATAAATTTACAAAAAAAGAAAGTAAAAAATAATAATAATAACTTTCAAAAAGATAAAATAACAGTAGAATAAGAACAGATTAAAATTCACATCTAAACATCTTAGCAAAAGATTGCAAAACCAGAATCAGCGGAACTTGCTAAAGAAAATTTACTTGATTAGCAATATGTATTTTGTTGAAAAGGAACAAAAGTTGAAAAGGAACAAAAGCACATGTATTCTGTTCTTGGATCACCGAATTATTATTCCCTTTAAAATAATATAAGCACAGTGCTGCAACATGCCACTGCCATTCTAGATGTTCCTCTCTTCCCTTTCTGCTGTCATAGATCTTTTTTGTGAACCACCCTGAAACCTCTGGATTATTGGGTGGTATATAAATAATAATAACAAGAAGAAGAACAAGAAGAAGAAGAAGAAGAAGAAGAAGAAGAAGAAGAAGAAGGAGGAGGAGGAGGAGGAGGAGGAGGAGAAGAAGAAGAAGAAGAAGAAGAAGAAGAAGAAGAAGAAGAAGAAGAAGAAGAAGAAGAAGAAGAGCCTTTCCGGACACCACTGTAGGAGCATTCCCTCCTATATGCAAGATGTAAGTGAGGAATAAATAAATACCAGTAAAAACACAAAATGGCATAGTTTTAAAGGTGTAAAAGTCATTGTCCTGATTCACCAAGGACAACGTTATGATCTATTTTAAATCATCTAATCCAATCTACTTGACTAAAATTGCAGTCTTGTGCACAATTCCCTCAGAGAGTTGTGCAACAGAGTGGGCTTACTTCAAAGTAAGCATGCACAGGGTTACACTGAAACGGCGACAGCTCTAGGAACTGGAAACATACAAACCTACGCACGCAAGTCTTGAACTCCACCCATTCCGAGTGCATTTAGCATCCGATATCTCAGCACGCTTGTACCCATCAGAACATGAGAAGTGAAGTCGGTCCCCCTCTTTGTAAACTTTCTTTGGGTTTAGTATATCTCCATGATCGATGTTTTCTTCTTGGCAAGTAATTTCTATTGCAAAATACAAACAAAATTTCCGTATTAGGAAACGAGGTGTCAACTTGTAGCAAAAAGAAATGTAATGCAATGTTTCTAAAAAGTTCCTTCCATGAACACTTCACTGTATTTCCATTTCTAAGGCGCCAGAACTCAGAAGGAGTCACGTAATCATGCACGAGAGCATGATAAATGCAGAACTGAAGCCATAATTCTCATTCAGGAAGGAACTAGATTCAAGTCCAGTGACATAAAATATTCTCAACAGCTTCCATATGTTTCCTAGGTGTCAGTTGTGGCTGGCTGGCTGGTGTGGGTGGTTTGGCACAGCTCACCTGGGCTACCCAATGTCGTACATTGCTGCCAACTACCAAGAATGGGTGGCAAGGCAGTGGGGAGTTGCGTCACAGGTGCAGTGGCAGAGTCAATTCAGCACGCCTGTCACTGCCACTGCCACTGTGCTGAACTCCTCACTGCCTTGACCTTCCCCTTTCTCTAACTGGCAGTGATGCCAGGAGAGCAATGCTCCCCTACTGGCCACTGCAACAAGGGTTACTGCCTCCCTATCATCCTGAGCATTTCCCTTGAGCATCTTGACTCGTTTCCTCAAAAAGTGAATGCCTATGTCATAGAAGCACAACAAAGGAAGTGAGGCAACCTTGCCTCTCCTCCCCTGCTGGAATTGTGCTTGCCCTCATTGCCTAAGGATTCTGGATGCGTGAAAATGCCTTGCTCTATACTGGATTGCTTCTGTGCTTGGCCACAATCCAATATTTGGCCATTCATTAGCCCTGGTGAGAACAAAAATGGCCTTTCCAAAAACAAGTCGGCATCTGGAAAGGCTAGTTGCCCCATCCCCAGGTTTGAACATGATACTCTGGATGGCAGAGGTACTCTATCCAATTTGCACAAAGCACTCATCTCTTACTTTTTCACTCAGCACCAATGGCTGAGAACAGGATGTGCTCAAGCAGCTTCTTAAACTACCTGTGACAGGAAGCTTAAAATACCCTACCTCATTTTTGTAGATGGCTTGCCTGTTGTGTCAAGTAACATTTAACACCTTTTAAGGAAATAAAGCATTTAAGAGTGCCCCCATTATTCAATCTTCATTCAGTCTTTATGGGACCTCATCAAAATTGCTCCAGCCCGGTTCAGCTTTCCCCTCACCTTTTTCTCTACCTTTTACCCTTGCCTCAATGAACTGAGAAGGTTCAGGAGAATTCAAGTTGCTTGCTTTGGAAACCACACCATGTCAGGCTCAAAGGAACCTATGCATGTACAAAATCCTTTTAATTTACATGTCAGGGTTGTTCCATGAAATCTAGGTCTTTATTACAGTGTGCCAGATTCCTAGCAATTGGGAGAACAAAGGGTGTTGGATCTCCAGACGAAGAGTCTGCCTCTCCTTATCTGAACTTCTGAGATTGGATATAGGCTCTCTGGACTTAAAAACACTGGAAAAACTGCCAAGCCATCCAAGAGTAACAAAGCTATTTCTCAAATTTCAAAGTCATGCCATCCCTCTGCTTCTCCCCAAAATGGGTGGCTTCCTGAGTCATTTCCACATGGACGCTGTACCTCTACTCCCAGCTAGACAGAGACCAAGTCTCTTGAGCAACCCCTCTTGAGCAACCCCTGACTGCTCCACCTTCAAGATTAAGCCAACATGGAAATCTTCCAGTTCCTCTGATTGATACTAACACAGCTGCAGTTAATACAGGAGGGCCTCAAAGAGTGACTTTAAAGAAATCTCTGCTCCTTAGGAATGTTGAGGAAAGAGCAACAATAAACACAACCCCAATTAACTCCATACTAGAGGAAATTCAAGTAATAACAAACAGTATTCAAGATTCGATGTGTGACCTCAACAAGCCTAGGACAAACCCCCATGAACCTGCTAATGTGGGCAGCAGGAATATGAATAATGATAGGTCTGGGAAAGGAGATACTGGCCTTTCTACAGGAGGAATCCCTGGTAAGGGACTCACCCAACCAAGAAAGGCGTTTGCAGACCAAGGGACTGGATCCAACTATACGCCGAATCAACATGTATGACACTATAGATATTTTCATCCCCACCTCTGTCCATGGAACAGTCTTTGCCCACAGTTATGGAGGAGGAGCAAGCAACATCAGAAACTACACAGATGTCTGGGGGATTGTCTGAACTTTATCAGGAGATGCACACTGGGAAG
Organism: Podarcis bocagei; assembly: GCF_964188305.1. Classification (NCBI taxonomy): domain Eukaryota; kingdom Metazoa; phylum Chordata; class Lepidosauria; order Squamata; family Lacertidae; genus Podarcis; species Podarcis bocagei. The sequence goes on along the minus strand of NC_138129.1, from coordinate 85,142,485 downwards.
CTGGTCACCCCGAGCGCTGAGCTGCGATTGCCCCCAGCCGAGGACAAACCAGAAACCTTCCTGATAGATAACATAATGCCAAACCTACTGGATGTATCACAAACTGTTAAGCAACCTATTCTCCCACCTGTGTTCCAGAACTGCCTCAAAGCCCATCTGCAAGAAGTTAATATTTTACTTCATCAACCTTCATCTTGCCCCGCAAATGCTGAATTGGCTATGCCGGCACTAGAGGTCACCTCAACAGAAGAACTCCCGGGAACGATTTCTGGGACACACATTCCCGTCGATGCTCTCAATACTATCCCCCTTCAATGCAAATTTGTCTTTCCATCAAGAGTGCCAGAAAATTTAATCAGTCCACTCCCCTGGGTATCGCGTCCTCAGTAGATAAGAATTAGAATTAACGAGCATACTCTATCGTCTTTCCAAACCTTGGTGTATTCTGATTGCGTGATTCACTTGATCTCGGTAGGGAGTGGTGAACTCTCTCCAGTAGCTAGAGTCGCTTGGTTTGAGGAGGTTATGGACATCCTAATAACCAAACTGCCCTATTCTCACTCGCACAGGCCACCTAAGAAATTGGGGTTTGGTGAGTGGACTGATAATGAAATCAAAGGCATTAAAGTAAAGGTTAGGAGAATCTACAGAGGGTCTAAAGAGGCAGGCAGCTCCTGATTGCCTGATACATATTTCGTAGAACCAGGCAACTTACGGAGTCTATCCAGCTTAGTCAGATAGGAAACAACCAGGCTTGCTGGGACTCGCTGCTTTCAGCCATCCTTACCAATGATCATAAGAAATTCTGGAAGGCTATTGTATACCCCCCACAGACTCAAAAGCACTGACTGACATTGATTCCATCTATGCTCTGGGTAGAGCATTTTAAGGCGATCTTTTATGACGATTGTATTCCATCAGACAGCCAAGATCTTGCCTCTTCCTCGACCCTGGCTGAGTGGCCCCGCTACTGAAGTAAAAAATTTAATTTCTCAGATCAAACTAGGCAAAGCTGCAGGCCCTGATGCCATCCCGTCTGAACTAATTAAAGCCAAGCCAGACTGGTGGCCTATGATTCTAACGGAAGTATTCACTGTGGTGGACAGAACTGGAATTATGCCTAATTCATGGCAGAAATCCATAATTATCCCAATCTTTAAAAAGGGGGACAAAAAGTTACCTTCCAACTATCGACCAATAAGCCTATTATCAAATACTGGGAAATTGTATGCAAAACATCTATTATCCAAATTAACTACGTGGCTTGACGTGAACAACATAGGCCCAGAGCAGGCAGGGTTTAGACCAGGGAAATCCACTTTACGTAACTGTATAGTGTTATCCCATTTAGCCACCAAGTACATGTGGCACCATAAAGAAGGCCTATTTGTGGCCTTTTTAGATCTTAAGGCTGCTTTTGACTCAGTTGACAGGGGGCTGTTATGGTCCAAACTTGAGTCACTGGGCTTAGATCCCAGGTTACTTTACCTGATTAAAAAGCTTTACTCAAATACCGTATTTTTCGCCCTATGGGACGCACTTTTCCCCCTCCAAAAATGAAGGGGAAATCTGGGTGCGTCCTATGGGGCGAATGCAGGCTTTCGCTGAAGCCTGGAGAGCGAGAGGGGTCGGTGCGCACCGACCCCTCTCGCTCTCCAGGCTTCAGGAAGCTCTGCGCAACCCTCAGGAGACGGGCTCCGAGGGTTGCGCAGAGCTGCCTGCAGTCCCCGGCTCAGCACAGCTCTACGCGGCCATCGGGAGCGGGCGCTAAGTCCTGCCCCACTCCGGATGGCGGTGCAGAGCTGCCTGCCGTCCCGGGATCAGCGCAGCTCTGTGCGGCCACCGGGAGCCGGGGGTGAAGCCCGCCCCGCTCTGGATGGCGGCGCAGAGCTGTCTGCCGTCCCGGGACTGCAGGCACATCTGCGCCGCCATCCCAAGCGGGGCGCTAAGTCCCGCCCCGCTCTGGATGCCGGCACAGAGCTGTCTGCCGTCCCGGGACTGCAGGCAGATCTGTGCCGCCATCCCGAGCGGGGCGCTAAGTGCCGCCCCGCTCTGGATGGCGGCGCAGATCTGCCTGCCGTCCCGGGATCAGCGCACTTCTCCCCATCGCCAGCCCCACAAGCTCGGGGGGCAGCGGGGAGGCAGAGCGTGCCTTCCCACTGTTCCCCGAGCTGGTTCTTCCAGCCCCGCACCTGGGGGGGAGGAAATATTTTTTTTTCTTTATTTCCCCCCCCCCCAAAAAAAAAAAACCTAGGTGCGTCCTATGGGCCGGAGCGTCTTATGGGGCACAAAATACGGTAATACCTGTCGTATAAGAATAACTCCAGGGGACGAGGTGTCAGACCCTGTTGCTATAAATCGAGGTGTGAAACAGGGCTGTGTTCTTGCTTCCTCTCTTTCTAATCTCTTCTTAAATGACCTTGCCCCATTACTAAAACTGGCGGGTGCTCACAGCCCAGAACTCAATGCATCAAAAATTCCCATTCTCCTATATGCAGACGATATGATTCTGCTCTCACGGACTAGAATTGGCTTAAAGCATTTGTTAAATGCCTGTATTGACTATCGGTCTAGAATGAAAATGAGTATGAACTTCGATAAAAGCAAAATAATGGTCTTCGGGAATTCTCGTAAGAGATATAGGTGGGTTTTTGGTGGGAAACACATCCAGCAGGTATTTGAATTCAACTATTTGGGGATCACTTTCCATCACAGGAACCAGTGGTCTTCGCACTGCGCAGGGGCGGTAAGCACCAGCAAGCTGTCTATGCAGGCCATATTGTGCTTCTTTGCAACAAGAGGTAACCAACACATCCCTTCTGCCCTCAAGGTTTTTAATGCTAATGTTAGAGATCAGCTGCTCTATGGAATTTCAATCTGGATGTCAGGGTTTTCCCAGTCAGTGGAACAAGCAAAGGCAGCCTTTCTATTTAAGATTTTTGCTGTCCCATGCTGCGTACCTTACGCAGCCCTGTGTTTAGAGGGAGGCCAACATAAGCTAGAGACAGTTGCCTGGATGAGTTTTCTTTTATGCTGGCTAAACATTTGTTTTCAGCAGACAAAGATACTTTACTTAGTAAAGTTCTGTCAGACTCCTCCCCTTCCCCAGGGCTACAAGTGTTTTGCACAAAGATACGGGAACTCAGGCTTTCAGCGGTTCTCCTGGGTACTGTGGCTTTCCCAGTCACCAAGGCCATGTTAAAAACTAGGCTGTGGGACATAGATCGCTAGCAACTAATCTCAGCTGCGGAAAAAACACGTTCCCCTCTTTATTTTAGACTCTCTTGGGCGCATGAATTTAACCTTAATTATTTATTTTCGACTCTCTTTGGTGCTGTGAGTTAAACCACTGAGCCTAGGATTTGCTGATCAGAAGGTTGGCGGTTCGAATCCCATTGCTCGGTCCCTGCTCCTGCCAACCTTGCAGTTTGAAAGCATGTCAAAGTGCAAGTAGATAAATAGGTACCACTCTGGCGGGAAGGTAAACGGCGTTTCCGTGCGCTGCTCTGGTTCGCCAGAAATGGCTTAGTCTTGCTGCCCACATGACCCGGAAGCTGTACGCCGGCTCCCTTGGCCAATAAAGAAAGATGAGCGCCACAACCCCAGAGTCATCCGCGACTGGACCTAATGGTCACGGGTCCCTTTACCTTTATTTACCTAGTAGTATCAGGGCAAAAAAGACAAATCCTACAATGTAAATTTCAATAGGGGCACAGGATAGAAAGAAGAAAGTCAAAGATAGCAATGACACAAGGAAGAAGTGGAATGGAGAGACAAGTGTCACTGGAGAGCAATATGAGAAAATGCACCTATTATGTGGTCATTGTTTCGACGAGGGATGAGGGGTGTGGAGTTCAGACAAAGGTTTCACTGAAGACATGAGTTCTGAAGAAGTTGGAAAGAGAAACCGTGGTCATCAGGCATGCTGATTTTAATTTCAGGGGTCGAGTTATGAAGCCCACATAACCATTGCAGGGCTACAGAACATCACATTTTCAGAAGCAGGAAAAAAAGATTTAGAAGAACAAACTAAGGGAGCAAACATAACACAAAACAGCCCAATGAAAACTTGGTGTATTCTTTAACCAGTGATTATTGAGATTCTTCAAGCAATATATAATTTTTGTTCTTTTAAAAATAATGCCATATTGAATTACCTTCACATTCAGGATACACAATTGCTTCTCCATTGCACCGGATTACAAAAGCAGACGGGGAATAATTTGCTGCAGGAGCATGCCCTGGTTTACAGGAAAGCTCAACAGAAGTACCACGTTGTACATATAAGTTTTGAAAACGATGCTCATCCGATTGCCCGACCACCTCAACCTTCTTGCTTTCCATTTCAGCCAATGAGATTGCACAGGGCTCTGTGACGAGAAAGAAAATAGATTCTGTTCATGAAGGCAACCAGAGTATGTATTTGCCATATTGGAAAACTTAAACAAAAAGGAAGATTTTATATACATCAGGCTTGGGAACACAAGTCGATTTTTTTGACATACCATTGCATTTGGAAAAAGCAACAAATTCTCTCTCTCTCTCTCTCTCTCTCTCTCTCTCACACACACACACACACACACAGCAAACAGCATTTCCAGAATAATCATTAAAGTCATGTGAGAACCTGTGGCCTGCAGGCAGAATCTCCTCTGCTAGGCTATTGCAAGTAGTCTACCAGGCCTGGCCAAGTAAAACTCCTCTTCTGCTTCTGCTAAGGTGCCTCTTTGCAGTATCATTGCTAAGAAGTCTTACTGGTCAGGAAACAGCACTAAGACCTCCTATCACTGGTACTTGTTGTTGTTGTTTAGTCGTTTAGTCGTGTCCGACTCTTCGTGACCCCATGGACCAGAGCACGCCAGGCACTCCTGTCTTCCACTGCCTCCCGCAGTTTGGTCAGACTCATGTTTGTAGCTTCGAGAACACTGTCCAACCATCTCGTCCTCTGTCGTCCCCTTCTCCTTGTGCCCTCCATCTTTCCCAGCATCAGGGTCTTTTCCAGGGAGTCTTCTCTTCTCATGAGGTGGCCAAAGTATTGGAGCCTCAGCTTCAGGATCTGTCCTTCCAGGGAGCATTCAGGGCTGATTTCCTTAAGAATGGATCACTGGTACTACAACACCACTTAAATGGTTTAGTAATGGCATTATTTTCCAAAGGGTGAACTCGTTTTTGGCATTCATATAGTGCAAGGATGGGGAAGCTGTGGCCCTCCAGATATTGTTGGACTACAACTCCCATCATCCTTGACCGTGTTGACTAGAGATGATGGGAGTTGGAGTCAAACAACATCTGGAAGGCCACAGGTTCTCCCAATCACATACACTGTGCTTGTTAAGTTTCCAAAGTACTTCAAATAGATAATAATAATAATAATAATAATAATAATAATAATATGTTATTTATACCCCACCCATGCATCTGGGTCCCCCAGCCACTTTGGGTGGCTCCCAACAGAATATTAAAAACAATAAAGCATCAGACATTAAAAAGTTCCCTAAACAGGGTTGCCTTCAGATGTCTTCTAAAAGTCAGATAGCTGTTTATTTCCTTGAATCTGATGGGTGGGCGTTCCACAGGGCAGGCGCCACTACCAAGAACTCCCTCTGCCTGGTTCCCTGTAACTTCACTTCTCACAGTGAGGGAACCACCAGAAGGCCCTCAGAGCTGGAACTCAGTGTCCAGGCTAAATTATGGGGGTGAAGGCACTCCTTCAGGTATACTGGGCCGAGGCCGTTTAGGACTTTAAAGGTCAACACCAACACTTTGAATTGTACTTGGAAACGTTGTTCCAGCAACTAATTTTCATAGTATTAGTACCTCTGTTTTACAGAATTATGACTGAAGCTGAGAGGATACTGGCATGCTAAAGGTATTGCCTGAAAGCAAGATATGAACTAGGATTGTCCCTTTCTATATCTTCATGGTGCTTCATGGTGGTGCTTTACTAATAAGAAACAATTATTGAACCTTTCCCAAATATATCACATATAGAAGAAATTAATGAAGCAACCCTATATGCATGCCAGAAGATGGAATTTCTATCAAAACAGAGGGGGGAAAGTTCTTACCTAGACAAATGGGCACTTTTGTCCAGTTCCCATTGTTACAAAAAGTTCTGTTTTCTCCTTCCATGGCATAATATTTTTGGCATTTGAATTCTACTGAAGAGCCAGATGCATATTGCTTCTGTGGTAAGGTGATAATGTCTCCATTCTCAATAGTGGGTGTGTGACTACAGTTTTTCCCCATTTCTAGTAAATAATAAAGTGATAGGAACAATGACTTAGTACAGTTACCAAAGGTCAAAGCTGAAGGACTTTGAAATCCCTTTGTTCAAATCAGGCATGTCGAGATGGAGTTTTTCTCTCTCTCTTGAGATACAGTGGTACCTCTGGTTATGAACTTAATTAGTTCTGGAGGTTCGTTCTTAACCTGAAACCATTCTTAACCTGAGGTACCACTTTAGCTAATGGGGCCTCCCACTGCCACCACGTGCCACTGTGCGATTTCTGTTCTCATCCTGAGGTAAAGTTCTTAACCCGAGGTACTACTTCCGGGTTAGAAGAGTCTGTAACCCAAAGTGTTTGTAACCCAAGGTGTTTGTAACCCAAGGTACCACTGTATTTGAAACAGAGGAAAAGCCAGTTCCAACTCAGATGCAATAGCTGTAGAGGACTGCACTGAGGAGGAATGGTGGGAGCCTCCTCCTGCCCCCCGCCCCCCGCTCCTGATCCAGATCCTGAATTTTCCCAGGAGGACAGTATAGATTGGGAACAGTGGTTTGCAGAGGGGCATAGTTCAGAAGGCAGAAGCTGGGATATACTAGATGGTGAACACCTAGGAGAAGAAACACTGGAAGGGAGAGGGTTAACAGATTCACAGTCTCTAGATGGCATTCCTCCACCGCCCTCCCCAAAGCTAGAAGGGCTCAGAAAGTCACACAACAGAAAGCACAGAGGGGACAAGCTCAGATTACGAGACGTAGAAGTGACTTATGTTCATAGGGACCGAAGGGGGTGGGCTATTTAATTGGGAGCACCGCTATCACTAGGAGATGGGTTCTTGGTTCTCTTGCTGTGATTACTAAAGTTTCTAACTAGTAAGAAGAATCCGTTTCCTTTGTTCTGCTTATATACAAGCCATGGGGGAGGAAGCAAATTCCCTGAAGCCTGACAGTAAATAAATAAAGCTGTACTTTGAAACCAAACACAAGTCAAATATTTCCCATTATTTATTTATTTTAAATAAGCAGATGCTATCATTTTAATGTTATGTTAACGTTTAGATGTTATTTAATATTTATCTGTTATAGCCTTATAGTTTTTGAACTAACTATAACTGGTAAAACACATTTTGAAGGTTGGAACTCTAAAAGACACATGTGTTAAATAAATGCATCTTAAATCCAATATTTTTCAAAATAACCGTCTATATTGGTAATCTTCAAGTATAAACATTTAAAAGGCTGAAATGCTCTACCATTAACAATATACCGTATTTTTTGCTCTATAAGACTCACTTTTTCCCTCCTAAAAAGTAAGGGGGAAATGTGTGTGCGTCTTATGGAGCGAGTGCAGGCTGCACAGCTATCCCAGAAGCCAGAACAGCAAGAGGGATTGCTGCTTTCACTGCGCAGCAATCCCTCTTGCTGTTCTGGCTTCTGAGATTCAGAATATTTTTTTCCTTGTTTTCCTCCTCCAAAAACTAGGTGCGTCTTGTGGTCTGGTGCGTCTTATAGAGCGAAAAATACGGTAATCATCATCACTCTGCGCGGCTTCCAACAAAGATTAAAAATACATTAAAATGTCACACATTAAAAACTTCCCTAAACAGGGCTGCCTTCAGATGTCTTCTAAATGTCAGATAGTTGTTTATCCCTTGGACATCTGATGCGAGGGCATTTACAAGTTGATATATTAATAAAATCATTACCGCTAAGTATACTGTTGAGCTTTTCATTAAAAAGTGTGGGCTCACCATTTTGGGAAGTACAGCATGTCCACAGAAGAAATGGAAGAACGGAGAACAGCCAGCTTTCCATAGTGTTGCTTGTTGCTCTGGACCACTTTCTACAACTAATTTTTCTAATGACTGTCCTTGCAAAAAAAATCACTGGTGCTTCATGGCTCTGTGCCATGAGAGGAATTGGGAGGATTACTGGAATGGAAAGGATTACTGGAATGGGGAACATGAACTTTGAAACCAACAAGGAGTGCTTGCGAAAGATTGGCATTGGCACAGCACTTGGTGTGGTGATGGCAGCTAGGCAGAACAGCAACAAACCTTTCTTACCAAGTTGCAAACTCCTGAGAAAGCCCTTTTAGCTGTCCTCTAACAGCAATGTGCACTACTAGGAAGGGCCAGCTCAGCTCCACCGGTGGCAGAGAAGCAGCACCAGCACTGAAGCCAATTTGGGGTGAGATTGCATCTGTTTCGGCTGAGACCTCACCTGAAATCGGCACGCTTTCACTTGAAATTGGCACCAATGGAGGCACAGGGGCCATCTTATCCATTAGGGTTAGTCGTGCCCTGCGCCAGGGCGCCCGCCCATCAGTGGCACCCAGCAATGGGAGTCTGGGACATGCTGGGTGGCGGCTGCTCTTCCTACGGCCAGCTGTGCTCTCTCGCTTCCTGCCTGGGAGAGGAGGTGGTGGTGGTGGCACGCAAAACTACATGGCGCCCTTCTCCCTCCTGCCCGCCCCGTGGCAGTAGCGGGACTGCTGAGGAAGCCCGCGTGGCAAGCGAGCCTTGAGCTGCCCAGGAGGACGGGGAGGGGGAGAGGCGCCAAGAGCATCACTTGCACCACAGAAGAGTTTGGATTGGATTTGATATCCCGCCTTTCACTCCCCTTCAGGAGTCTCAAAGCGGCTAACAATCTCCTTTCCCTTCCTCCCCCACAACAAACACTCTGTGAGGTGAGTGGGGCTGAGAGACTTCACAGAAGTGTGACTGGCCCAAGGTCACCCAGCAGCTGCATGTGGAGGAGCGGAGACGCGAACCTGGTTCCCCAGATTACATGACTACCGCTCTTAACCACTACACCACAGGCACCACTTCTCTGCCAGTGCAGGGCACACAGTGGAGGCAGTGGTGGCAATGGGTCGTTCTAAAGGAACTATAATATGGATAATTAAATGTTGCATTGAGCTTTATTCCATGAAAGAAGAAAGGGTTAATCTATCCCACTCACTTGAGTGGACTCAAAGCACAAACAGTCACGTAGAAAAAACAAGTTCCTGCCAAGTAAATTCCCAGGAACAATGTGGATGTAATAGCTTGCCATCTGTTTGCTTAAAAAAAAAACCTGATTGTGAAATATTAAGAAATGCCACATTCTGGATGCTTATCAAAATAGGACATATTACATTGTTTCAAGATCCCAGTTTCATGGATTTTGCACATAGCTGTCAAGCGTCCCTTATTTGGCAGGACAGTCCCTTATCCCAGCACCATGTCCCGCTGCTGTCCCTTATTGATGATGTCAATTACTGAAGGTAATGGGGCCCTTTCTATGTCCAGCTGTCCTTTGTCAACAACAAATTGTTGCTGTTTTTTGTGTGTTGAATATATGCTATGTGGTAATTTATCGACCTAATAGGTATCTAAAGCCATTTTCATGCAACAAAATATGTATTTTATCAAAGTAATTGTTGATCCCTTATTTTGGCTGCTGATCCCTTATTTTCGAGGCTGCTGGTCCCTTATTTTCAAATCTGTAAGTTGACAGCTATGATTTTGCACTGTTGCTTTATCTATTCACTTCCCTATTTCAAGGGGGGCTAGTTCACAACAGCCCTCCTCCAATCATTTCAAATACTATAAGTGAAGACAGCAACCGTGTTAAGAGAGATGTTGAAGACTTCCTTGTTTCAATAGGCTTTGGGAAGCTGGCTGCTTTTAATGAAGGGGCTGGTGCTGTGTTGTTTTATATAGTTTCTATATAAACTATATATACGTCGTTTTGAAACCAGCTCCCCACATCTTTAGGGAACTGGCTTAAGGCACCAGGCCCATTGGCAGACTCACTCTGCATTACAAAGATGGCATGATGGGAAGCAATATCCACCCCACTGTGTGGGAATCCCTTGTAGTCAACCACAGTGCTTAAGAGACAGACAGTCAGATTGGGCATCCATAGCAGGGACCAGAGGAGGAATAACTGCTGGGAGGAACACAGAAATAAGAAATGCAATACTACATCTGCCACAGCACAACCGGATGCCTTTATCAGCCCCAGAAGCAACAAAGCATGTCTCTCCCCTATCGGTCTCTACAGCCATAGCAGGCGCTGTAACTCCAACTGTTTGACTTCACTCCCAAAAGTGCACTCCTCCATTGTCTCCCAAGACAGACAAATGCTAGCAGATATATGGTTTTAATTCTATCATGTTTAAGTTTTTTAATTGTTCCTGCCCCCCACCAAGTTAAAAGTTGTGATCAAGCTATAAGCTGTCTTAAGTCCCTTCAGGGAAAATGGTGGGGCATAAATATAATACGGTGATGATGATGATGATGATGATGATGATGATGATGATGATAAGCTTGGACTACTGCAATGCGCTCTAGGTGGGGCTACCTTTGAAGGTGACCTGAAAACTACAACTAATCCAGAATGCTGCAGCCAGACTGGTGACTGGGAGTGGCTGCCGAGACCACATAACATTGGTCCTGAAAGACCTACATTGGCTCCCAGTATGTTTCGGAGCACAATTCAAAGTGTTGGTGCTGACTTTTAAAGCCCTAATGGCCTCAGCCCAGTATACCTGAAGGAGCATCTCCACCCCCATCGTTCAGCCCGGACACTGAGGTCCAGCTCTGAGGGCCTTCTGGCTGTTCCCTCACTGTGAGATGTGAGGTTACCAGACAGAGCCTTCTCGGTAGTGGCACCCGCCCTGTGGAACACCCTCCTAAGACATCTGAAGGCAGCCCTGTTTAGGGAAGTTTTTAATGTTTGATGGTTTATCAAGTTTTTAATATTCTGTTAGGAACTGCCCAGAGTGACTGGGGGAACCCAGGCAGATGGGAGGGGTATATATTATCATTATCAGGAGGGGTGTACGGTATGTCCCATCCCCAAAGCCCATGTGTGCAACTGCCCACCTCTTTGTGCACATTGAGCTGGAAGGTACAAATTATTGGCACCATCCTAATTTCTAAGGGGAGTGTATTTCAAAGTTTGGGTGCCGCCACCCAGGATGGTGCTCTGAGTACTCCTTAAATTACCTTCAAGGGCATGTGTCACCCCTGCCCTGACAAATCCATGCTTACCATGGGAAATCATCTATGTTCTGCTGGTCCCGATTGTGGAGACGTAGCTGTTAAAGGCATAAGAACCACATTATCCACAGTTTTCCCTGTTTTCCTCTACCTGTCATGGATCCCACAGGAGTGTCCTGGAGTATCCTGAGGAGAAATGTTTAGAGAGTTGGAGCTGAGGGTGCTGGGGAGGGTCCAAGCATTTTGGTGGGATCACTGCCATAACTCCAAGAAGTGTCCAATCCCACTGAGGGATTCAGGAGCCTGGGAGATAAAGAGCAGGATACCAGGGAGGGGCTGAGCAGGTTGCAAAAAGAAGTCTCTATAGCAGCGGACCCACCTCACCTCACCAAATGCCCCCTGCCACAGGGCTGCCGATGGCCCCACCTCCTACTGTCAGTGAGGAACCTGCCCCTTCTGCAGAGCCAACTGAGAGGAAGTCTGATGTCAAGCAAGCCTGTGGGTCACAGTTTGGTGCATTCGTATTCCCATAGCTGTCAACCGTCCCTTATTTGGCGGGAAACTCCCTTATCCCAGCACCGTGTCCCGCTGCTGTCCCTTATTGATGATGTCCTTTAAATTTCCCGGGTTTCAAAGGAAGCAGCTCCTCTCCCTCCCTCCCTGCCAGCTAGGGAGAAGGGAGGCTCCAGCTGTGTTGCTTGGCTGCGTTGCTCAGCCAATAAGGAGTCTAAGAACGACTGGGGGGGTGGAGCTTGCATGCCTTGTGCCGATCAAATTGGCCACGTTGCCTGGGGACTCGCCTTTGCTCAGCGCTTCCCAGCGGAGAGGTGATGGTGGTTTTCTTTGCTGCATCCCCTTTGCCGGGTTGCTGCGCTGTGGGAACCACCGTTTGAGGCTTTGTTTGGCTGCTGGCTGGGCTTTCTGCCTTTGGCTCGGTGGGGCTCAGAAGTCGAAAATACCTGTGCTCTGAAAATCCCTTATTTTGGCTGCTGATCCCTTATTTCCGAGGCTGCTGGTCCCTTATTTCCGAGGCTGCTGGTCCCTTATTTTCAAATCTGTAAGTTGACAGCTATGCGTATTCCTGAGCCCCCACCCAACTGCCCCCGATGAATTTTTTACTTTCACCACAGTACAGCACTCCCTGCTGCCTGCTGCTTTTTGCTATTTTAACCCAGACACCTCCTTACAACAATATTATGTCATCATATACGTGTCATTCTCATTTCATTCAAATTCCTGATGTGGACTTTCTTTGGAAATACTCTATCAGAAAGGAAAGAGGGTGTGCCTTCACAGTGCAAGGATTCGAGTGGTAGAATAAATATTATGCTTTGGATGGTGCTGCTTTTAGTCAGCAAATTACACATCCTCTTTCTGAGATTAGCAGAAAAAGTATTGTGAGATCTCCTTTCTCTTCCACCTCCTGCTTCCTTTTTTCACTTCCTTCTCAGCTCCAACTCCTCCTAGACAAGGGGCTTTTTCCTTTTTCTTTTGGGGTTTCCCCCTCCCAGCTCTCTTCCTCCATATACCTATTTCATTTCCTCATCCCTCTAATATTTGTTGTTCCTTTACCCCATCGGTCAGAGAAACAAGCAGCTACAGCCAGACTGGGAGAAGCAAGAAAACAAAACAAAACAAAGGACTCATTGCTTTGCTACCAAGCTTATTTTACTTTTGAGAGGTTCAAATTGTATGGGAATCAGATTTAGGCCACCCAACTAAAGATCACAAATGGGATGGTATCTGGACCACTCTCCCACTCAAAACCACCTTGGTTTACTTACATCCAATGGCACTGAACACCAGTTAGTCTGGCAAAAAATAATCCCTTCCTTTTTCTGTTGGAAGGGCTGCGGAAAGCTTGGTTCATTTATTCATGTTTGATGGGAAGACCCTCATTTTTTGAAATAGAGTAATTCTTCATTATATCCTCAGCTACTGGCCAACCCTTTTCTCCAAATCCTGCCTTTGCCCTACTAACTTTGGACATAGACTTAGGCTCCACCCTGCACCACAGCAAACTAGTAGGCTTCTTACTGACTGCAGCACGATTAGTGATAGCTTGGCAATGGAAGAACAAGGCAGAAATACCCTTGAACATACGGGAAAATAATATATGGGATACAGAACTGTCTGAGCTTCTTAACAGACAAAGGCTTTACAAATAGAGACACCTTCCAAGGAACGTGGACCCCTGTCTTTAACTATGTTAATGACCAAAATCAAGAACTTCTTATACCAACTCCTCAATATTCTCAGCGGAGAGGTTGCGTTAAGTATTATGTTTGAATGTGTAAGTGTATGTCTAAGAGACAGTGGATGAAACCAACACCATCAGTTGCACTGCTGGATAAGTGTTTAGTGGTTATTGTATTCGTATTTATTTAAAAACCAATAAAAATTGTGTGGTGTTGTTTTTAAAAAAGGAAAGTGCAAAAATCAACAGTAACAGGCAAGCACAATAGCTTAAGGGGGGGAGAGAATAATTAGTCAGCATGCTTTGCTTTCTCCCCCACCCCCTTCAAATTAACCTCTTCTATAAGTTCTCGGTTTATTGTGTAAAAGGGCTTTGTGGTGTCGTGTGTTTACTTGCTTGACACTTACTACTTATGCAATTTCCAACAAACTGCAAAGCCTCCCACTCCCAGCTGAGGATCAAAGTGCTTCCTTCCAAGCAGATGACTTCTCTTTTTCTCTTTCCATGGTTCATTTTACATATCATAAATCCCTGCATATTTTTCAAAAAAAAAAACACCCTATACCATTCAGTATTCCATTCACCAGAACTTATTTACACTGTTGAATTTATCTTGATGCTGCCAGCGTATTCAGCTGTACACAGTTATTTCCCATATATTCAAAAAACATTTTCCAATCTTCTCTAAACATATGTTCTTCTTGTTCTCTTATTCTATATGTTAAGTCTGCAAGCTGCACGCTTTCTGTCAACTTAAGTTGCCATTCTTCTTTGGTCGTGACCACACTTGTTTTCCATTTTGGGGCTAACAAAACACGAGCCACAGTACTGGCGTACATAAATGACCTTTTCTGACACCTGGGAATTTCAGTCTGAATTATCCCCAACGAAAAGGAGCAGTTTCTGACATGAAGCGCCAATTCAGTGGGACTGATCCAGCTCCCATGGGGAGTCAGGGGCATTGCAGAGCAGTTAAGAGACCTGGAAGGAACACCATGCATTGCATAGACAGGAGGCAACATTGGTCTGACTCTGGCACCTGTGAGGTCATGTGCCCTTGGCAAGTGCCCCCACCCGGCTATCTGAGCTAGTCTGTGAATCGGGGAATCGCTTTTAAGAAGGGTAGAGCCTTGATGAGGATTTGGAAGAAGTCATCTTCATATATCAGAGTGAGACAGCAAGCAAACTCCTAAAGTATTTTAGATAATTCAGGAGGGATCACCGAGAGTCAAGAGCTCATCATTATCCTGAGATACATGATGGAAGATCCATGTGCCCATCGAGACACTTCCTGATTAAAGGAGCTGAGATGATATACCCTTTCCTGCACAGAAATTCCAATGTACGATTGTGTTGAACCAAATGTGAATGTCTCCGACCTCCAGACAGAAGCAGTTGCTTGGAATCCAGCTGTTTTTTTGTGATCCTGCAGGGTGCTGCAAAGGGTAAAAAAAAAAAAAGCAGTTAGTCTTCCTGGTCTTCCTGGAAGACCAAAACTTCAATAAGGAGTGGGGAAATTTTATAATGTATCTTAAAAACCACTATAAGCAGCTGAAAACATTAGCAGGATTGCAATAACACTTGTATTGTAGCAAGAACTGTGGATACAATGGAGTTATATACAATGGAGAGCCAGTGTGGTGTAGTGGTTAAGAGCGGTAGTCTCATAACCTGGGGAACCGGGTTCGAGTCTCCGCTCCTCCACATGCAGCTGCTGGGTGACCTTGGGCCAGTCACACTTCTCTGAAGTCTCTCAGCCTCACTCACCTCACAGAGTGTTTGTTGTGGGGGAGGAAGGGAAAGGAGAATGTTAGCCGCTTTGAGACTCCTTAGGGTAGTGATAAAGCGGGATATCAAATCCAAACTCTTCTTCTTATTATTATTAAAAAATTTGTTTGTTAAAAAAAAGATGCAGTAGGAAAGGTTTAATAATAGAACCCGTTGAGGGGAAGTTCGGAAGTCCAGAGATTTGGGAGAATCTTGTAATTTTGGACGTGTGCTGTTATGATTGTAAACTTAAATATGTAAAACCAAAGAAAAATTATCACAAAGAAAAAAAATCTGTTAGTTTTATTTCATTAGCAGAGCCTCATAGTAGTTTGTTTAGTGAGAGTGGTGGGTGGCACTGTCGTCTAAACCACAGAGCCTAGGGCTTGCCGATCAAAAGGTCGGCGGTTCAAATCCCCGCAACGGGGTGAGCTCCTGTTGCTCAGTCCCTGCTCCTGCCAACCTAGCAGTTCAAAAGCACGTCAAAGTGCAAGCAGATAAATAGGTACCGCTCTGGTGTGAAGGTAAATGATGTTTCCGTGCACTGCTCTGGTTTCACCAGAAGCGGCTTAGTCATGCTGGCCATATGTCCCAGAAGCTGTACGCCGGCTCCCTCGGCCAGTAAAGCGAGATGGGCGCCACAACCCCAGAGTCGTTCACGACTGGACTTAACTGTCAGGGGTCCTTTACCTTTTTAAAGTACCACACTCGTCCAAATGCAAGACCCCACTGATAGCCTGCACCTGTTAAATCACAGCTTCAGGTTTTATACAAGTCAGGTTTGGGGAGTGGGGAGTGTGGCCTCTATTCAGACCAATATGGTAGCATCTGTGATTCCTTCTTCATTCATTTATTCCCCTTCACAAAAAGGATGGCCAGAGGAAAACAGGCTGCAATTTACCTAGACAAACTGGACTCCATAATTTTTAGCTGTTGCTATAGATGTTGATCCCCTTCATGGATCACTGCCTTGTCATGGTGAAGGGGCCTGAATAACTCAGAGAAGCTATGAGCTACGCCCTGCAAGGCCACCCAAGATGGACAGGTCATAGCCGAGAGTTTAGACTAAATCTTGTCCACCTGGAGAAGGAACTGGCAAACCACTCCAGTATTTTGCCAAGAAAACTCCATGGACATTAAAAAGGAGAAGCTTTGAGAAGAAAGTGAGAGTTTCCAAGGCATGCTCTGGTTCATGGGGTCACAGAGAGTCAAACATGACTAAGACGACTAAACAACAATAGATGTTGATAGTATTTGGGGTAATGACACAACTTATTCCAAATCCTTGGTTAGGGTGAGCAGAGAAAATCCGTATGCTCCTTAACCAACCCATTTGCTCTTCCACTAACTGGGAATCACCCTCTCTTTGTGTATTTAGTTATTTAGTATTTTTTTTTTACACTGCCCACGTAACAATGTTCTCCGGGTGGTTAAAAATGAAAGATTACAAAAATAAAAATGAAGAAACATCCTTATAAAATCAATACAGAATAAAGCCAAAGTGCAAAACTAAATAAGTACATAAAATATATTTGGAGAGTGTCCAAAGTCTTATTTCTCACAAAATTAGATTTTATTATCTTCCTCCTGTTGGAATTCTAAGTAATTCTGGGCAGACAGTGTCTCTGGGTTGCAGAGCCAAACCTGCATGTCTCTCTCATTGCACATCGCACACTATCAGTTGTACATACAGCTGTACATACAGGGGTATGATATTTTAAGATATTTTTGTTGGGATACTGCCAGGGAGATAAAGCCCATCATGGCCCCCTAGCTGGCTGCCGGACGATCCATCGACCTCCCGTAGACACGCAGTATCAGCAATTAGCAACATGAGCTCCAGAACATTCTAGAGCCGATGCACACTCTTTATCAGCAGATAATGCACAGCCAAAAGTTGCACTCAGGAGAGCATTGTTTACGAGTTTTATTCAGCGTTGATCAGAACAAAGAAAGCCATGACTGCCTGCATCAGTGTCTCCGACACACAGAGAGAAACGAAAGCAAAGACACAACAGAAACATCCTGTGAAAACAGGAAATACGCAGACTCTGTGACTCACAGCCTGCTCCCTTTTAAGGTGGAACGGAAATATCCTAACAATTTTTTCCGCCTTTGTGGCACTGTACTCTTAATTATTTGGGGGAGGTTAGCAAGAACCAGTGAGTATCAGTTTGGGATCTTTTATTACAGGGCAAGAATGGCTTTGCAGCTTGAATTGTAAACATAAAATTTTGATAAAGTGTTTGCACAGAGCCTTGTAGAAACCTACCCAAGGCAAAGTCCCTTGAGGAGTGCACTGTGAGGTTTGCTGCTCGGAGTCTCCTCAGAGTTGTGAAACAGCCCTCAGAATTTATCCTAGATTTCATTCTTTCTGACTTAAAGCTTCCTGACAGCATACAGAACATGCCCCTTACCCAGACACTTCAGTGGTTCTGTCCAGTTTTGTCCATTGCATATTATCCATCCAGATCCTTCCATCACATAACCGGGGTTGCACTTGTAAAATGCCCTTATGCTCTCGAATTCCTGAAACTGGGTTCTCACACTTCTTACAGTCTCTGCAAAGTCCACTTCAGGTGGTTCTCCACAAACTGGAATGATATTTAGTGCCAAGATTCCATTATTATTATTATTATTATTATTATTATTATTATTATTATTATTAACAAATTGCATTGCATTTCCAGGATTCCGTCTTTATTACAATTCAACAAGCATGACAGCTTATGGTTTTGTTTTTTACAGAGCCCTCAACAATAGGTTTTGTGCACGTTCCTGGTTACTTTGTTTTGCTCCCCTTGTGAATTGCTATTATTTACCCACCCATCATCCTAATCCATCCCACAGCAGAAGACCTTGCAGACGTACGAGGTGTACTGTGGGCTCATGAACCACTTTTAAGAAAGGACAGAAAATTAAAAGAGTTGTGAGGAAAGGAGACAATAGGGCAGACATATAGTCACAGCTGGGGGAATTATGGGAGAAATGTATGTTGAAAATGCTGTCTATAAGGATAAAAGACAATTATTATAAATTATTTTTGAGATGATATTTAACACCAGTCAGAATAAAACAAATAAACAAGGAATATTCGGTGTTATGTTGGAGGGGATGCCGGGAAACAGGGGATTATGTTCACATGTGGTGGGGGTGTAAATATGTACAAATGTTTTTGGCAAAGGGTGTTTAAGGAGACAGCAGAAATCACTGGGTTAAAGCTGACTGAAAGTCCAGAGATAGCATTATAATCAATTAACGATGAGGTGGAAGGTGCACAGGCTATGATGGACTTGCTCAGAAATTTATTGACAGCTGCACGAATTCTTATAGCTAGAAAGTGGAAGGGGCAAGCAGAATATAAAATGGAAGAATGGCATAAAAAGGGATGGGATATAGCGATGAACGATAAATTAACATGTGCCATTGGGACGTGGGTGGCGCTGTGGGTAAAAGCCTCAGCGCCTAGGGCTTGCCGATCGAAAGGTCGGCGGTTCGAATCCCCGCGGCGGGGTGCGCTCCCGTTGCTCGGTCCCAGCGCCTGCCAACCTAGCAGTTCGAAAGCACCCCTGGGTGCAAGTAGATAAATAGGGACCGCTTACCAGCGGGAAGGTAAACGGCGTTCCGTGTGCTGCGCTGGCTCGCCAGATGCAGCTTTGTCACGCTGGCCACGTGACCCGGAAGTGTCTCCGGACAGCGCTGGCCCACGGCCTATAGAGTGAGATGGGCGCACAAACCCCAGAGTCTGTCAAGACTGGCCCGTAACGGGCAGGGGTACCTTTACCTTTACCTTTAACATGTGCCATTAAGGTAAGACAGGGAATATGCAGAAGAAATGATTTGGGGGAGATATGGAGGGTGTTTGTAGAATTTGTACTGTTAAAACAAAAAAAGGGGTCAAACCACCTCAAGAGGTGCTGAAATTCTGGGAGGTTGGATAGTTACAATGGAATGGTCTCGGTGGTGGGGTGCACATGTTTATTCTTATTTATTTATGATGCTTTTTAAAAGGAGGAGGAGGAGGAGGGACAGACTCTGTGGAAGCAATTGGACAAACTGACTTTCAAGTGTAAAATTGGGATAACCTTGAGTATTTCAATAATCCAAGAGGAATTATCAAGTGTTGAAAGCTCATTGACCTGAGATGCATGATGGCAGATCCATGTGTCCGTCGTTACACTTCATGACTGAAGGAGGCCGGAGGATATATCTTTCCCTGCACAGGAATTCCAGTGTCCCATTGTGTTGAATCACGTGGGAACGCCTTCGGCCACCAAACAGAAGCAGGTGTTTAGCATCCAGCTGCTCTTTTGTGATACTACAGGGTGCTAAAAGAAGACGAAAAAAGGGCAGGTGTTTTTACTGTAGTTAAAGGTAAAGGGACCCCTGACCATTAGGTGCAGTCGTGACCGACTCTGGGATTGCGGCGCTCATCTCGCTTCATTGGCCGAGGGAACCGGCGTACAGCTGTGGCCAGCATGTGGCCAGCATGACTAAGCCGCTTCTGGCAAACCAGAGCAGCGCACGGAAACACTGTTTACCTTACTGCCGGAGCGGCACCTATTTATCTACTTGCACTTTGACATGCTTTTAAACTGCTAGGTTGGCAGGAGCAGGGACTGAGTAACGGGAGCTCACCCCGTCGCAGGGATTCGAACCGCCAACCTTCTGATCGGCAAGTCCTAGGCTCTGTGGTTTAACCCACAGCGCCATCCGTGTCCCTCATTTTACTGTAGTTAGGGTAGCCTAAACTCAGCCTAGGAATTTACAGATGCTCCAGCTTTCATCATATCAATGGGAGAAAACGAATAGGACGTTAAAGGCTTCATTGTGTCTGCATATCCAAATTCACTTATCTTACTCATTTATTTATCTTCTTTATATTTTTACTTTTCTATAGCTGCAGGTTATTAAAATAATCCTGCCAGTGTTTTTATCTGTTTACAATTGATCTGTAAATATTCAATAGACCATTTCCATTCTTTTATAAAAAGTTTGTTATCTTGATTTCTTATTCTTCCGGTAAGTTTCACCATTTCTGCATACAGTGGTACCCCGCAAGACGAATGCCTCGCAAGACGGAAAACCCGCAAGACGAAAGGGTTTTCTGTTTTGGAGGCGCTTCGCAAGACGAATTTCCCTATGGGCTTGCATCGCAAGACGAAAGCCCATAGGGAAATGCTGGCGGTCGGGAGCAAAGACTTTCGCCCACAGCCGGCCTTCAGAAGAGGACCTCTTCTGAAGGCCGGCGGGGGGCAAAAGTCTTTGCTCCCCCCCCCGCCTGCCTTCCCCCCCCCCGCCTGCCCCGGGCGATCTTAAAATGCTGGCGGGCGGGAGCGAAGCGTTCGCTGCCGACCCCCAGCATTTTAAAATCTCCAAGGGACAGCAGAGAAGTCTCTGTCCCAGGGAGATTTTAAAATGCTGGGGGTCGGGAGCGTTCGCTGCCGACCCCCAGCATTTTAAAACGCTGTTCCGAAGCGGGGGGCGGGAACATCTGCCCCAGCCGCCCCACTTCGGAACGATGTTCCGAAGGGGGGAGGGGGGCGGGAACATCTGCCCCATCCGCCCCACTTCGGAACAATGTTCCGAAGGGGGGAGGTGGGGCGGGAACAGCTGCCCCATCCGCCCCACTTCGGAACGATGTTCCGAAGGAGGGAGGGGGGGCGGGAACAGCTGCCCCATCCGCCCCACTTCGGAACGATGTTCCGAAGGGGGGAGGTGGGGCGGGAACAGCTGCCCCATCCGCCCCACTTCGGAACGATGTTCCGAAGGGGGGAGGTGGGGCGGGAAGAGCTGCCCCATCCGCCCCACTTCGGAACGATGTTCCGAAGGGGGGAGGTGGGGCGGGAACAGCTGCCCCATCCGCCCCACTTCGGAACGATGTTCCGAAGGGGGGAGGGGGGGCGGGAACAGCTGCCCCATCCGCCCCACTTCGGAACGATGTTCCGAAGGGGGGAGGTGGGGCGGGAACAGCTGCCCCATCCGCCCCACTTCGGAACGATGTTCCGAAGGAGGGAGGGGGGGCGGGAACAGCTGCCCCATCCGCCCCACTTCGGAACGATGTTCCGAAGGAGGGAGGGGGGGCGGGAACAGCTGCCCCATCCGCCCCACTTCGGAACGATGTTCCGAAGGAGGGAGGGGGGGCGGGAACAGCTGCCCCATCCGCCCCACTTCGGAACGATGTTCCGAAGGAGGGAGGTGGGGCGGGAACAGCTGCCCCATCCGCCCCACTTCGGAACGATGTTCCGAAGGGGGGAGGTGGGGCGGGAACAGCTGCCCCATCCGCCCCACTTCGGAACGATGTTCCGAAGGAGGGAGGGGGGGCGGGAACAGCTGCCCCATCCGCCCCACTTCGGAACGATGTTCCGAAGGAGGGAGGGGGGGCGGGAACAGCTGCCCCATCCGCCCCACTTCGGAACGATGTTCCGAAGGAGGGAGGGGGGGCGGGAACAGCTGCCCCATCCGCCCCACTTCGGAACGATGTTCCGAAGGAGGGAGGGGGGCGGGAACAGCTGCCCCATCCGCCCCACTTCGGAACGATGTTCCGAAGTGGGGAGGGGGGGCGGGAACAGCTGCCCCAGCTGCCGGGCTTCGTAGCGCTGCTGCGAAGCCGGGCGGGGGGTGGGGGTGGGAACACCTTCTGAAGGCGGGCAGGGGGCGAAAGTCTTTGTCCCCCCTGCCTGCCTTCCCAGGGGCTTTTAAAACGCCCCGACAGCGGAGAAGTCCTCCGCTGTCCGGGGCGATTTTAAAATGCCGCCCGCCAGCATTTTAAGATAGCCCCGCACAGCGGAGAAGTCCTCCGCTGTCCCAGGGTTTTTTACAATGCTGGGGGTAGGAAGAAAAGCCCTTGTCCCCCCCCCCCAGCCTTCAGAAGAGGTCTGGGGACAGACTGTCCCCGGACCTGGCCTGAAGGTGGTTTCCCTAGGAACGCATTAATTGATTTTCAATGCATTCCTATGGGAAACCGTGCATCGCAAGACGAAAAACCCGCAAGACGAAGAGAATTGCGGAACGAATTAATTTCGTCTTGCGAGGCACCACTGTATTCCATAAGTTTTTGTATCCATTCTTCCTTTGCTGAGACTTCTTCTTCTTTCCATTTTTGGGCAAGTAACATTCCTGCTGCTGTAGTCTTGTACATAAATAAATTTCTATGCAATTTAGGTAGTTCTATCCCTATAATTCCCAGAATTCTTTTTTGGGGGCCTAATTCTCATTACTCTGTCATATGGAACTTCCTCCCAGCTGACATCAGCCATGTCCATTCGCTATTGTATTGCTGGCACCTAGCAAAGTCCTTTTAATTTCAGCAAGCATTTTAGATACGTTTTTAAATTTTATTTTATGGTTAATTTTTTAATATTTTTTATTAAGAATTTCAACATAACAAATTATCAAAAACATAACATCTTCATTCCCCCCCCCATTTTTCCCTTCCCCCCCTCCCCAAGAAAAACCCTCCCTCCCTCCCCCCAAGACTTCCCTCAGCTCCTCTCTCTGATTTTTCAACACGTGTTATTTTCTGCATATTATAAAATTGTAAAGATCCTTAAATTATCTATCTATTATGTTAATAATAATAAATTTGTGTGTGTTTATTCAAAACCTGTCAAGGAGTCCAGTTCATTTTGTTGTTTTTTTAAGTAATTTGTAAAAAGTTCCCATTCTTCTTTAAAGCCAGTTGTCCTTGTCTCGCAGTTTGTATGTCAATTTCTCCAGTTCCACATAATCCATCAATTTCTCTTGCCACTGTTCTTTTGTCGGGATTTCCTCATTCTTCCATCCTTGTGCTATTAAGACTCTTGCCGCCATTGTCGCATACATAAATAAGTTCTTGATTTTCCTTGGCAGGTCTTTTTCTACAATCCCTAACAGAAATGCTTCTGGGTTTTTTTACAAAATTTTATGGTTTATTTTGACTGCTTTTCTCCCCTTTTCATAGGAGCCAACTCTGAGGGGGCATTTCCATTCAAATGGGGGGGGTGTGCCGTGAATTGTGATCGATTATGCGGGGCAGGGCTTACCTGCCCCCACCCAAAATATTTTATTCAAGTTGGCACCCTTCTTCTTTTTATCCTTTTAAAAATCTTCCTCTATACCAGAATGCCAGATGAAGAGAGAACTTTTGAGAACAGTTGGCAACTCTGGCTCATTACACATCAGACTTGTGTGAGTCATCCCTTAGAAATTATCCTAATAAACAAGCTAACAGAATATGATCTCTTACCCAAACATTTTGGTGGTGTTGTCCACTTTTGTCCATCGCATGTTGTCCACTTGGGCCCCTCCAATACGTATCCCGGGCTACACGTGTACTGTACTCTTGCATTCTCAAATTCCCGAAATTTAGTTCTCTCACCTCTTACCGTCTCCCCAAAGTCAACTTCAGGTGGTTTTTCACACACTGGAATGATATTTAGCATTAATAATCTGAAGAAGGAAGACAGACGTGCCTGGCGCGCTCTGGTCCATGGGGTCACGAAGAGTCGGACACGACTAAATGACTAAACAACAACAACAATCTGAAGAAGAGATTTGACAATAATTTATATATCATATTTAATTCCGTTTCCGGGATTATTGCCATTTGATAAGCATGGCAGTTTTTACAGAGGTTTTGTCAACGGATTTTGTTGGCAATCCTGGTTATCTAGTATTCTTTGTATTACTCTCCTTGTAAAGCTGTTCTTTTTCCTTGCCAGTTGTGTAAAAGAGGCTGTGAATTTCCTTCACTGAAGGCTGATGATGATGATGGTGTATTTATACCTCACTCATCGGAATGGGTTTCCCTAGCCACTCTGGGTGGCTTCCAACAAAATATTAAAAATACAATGAAACATCAAACATTAAAAACTTCCATAAACAGGGCTGCCTTCAGATGTCTTCTAAAAGTCAGATAGTTATTTAAATAAATGCAGGAGGGCATGAAGCTCTGGTGTCTTCTTGTTTCAGCCCTAAGCTACTGCTTCTGAGCAACATAGCGTAGAAGGATGAAGATGGATGTTATGGGTTTTTTGAGGATGATGTTCCTATACTGACACCACCATTTAATTCAAGTCAATACAAAGGGAAAATCCATATTTATCATGGCCATATTTATCATCCATATTTAGTCGTGGCCAGCATGACTAAACCGCTTCCGGTATAATTTATTGTTGGAATGGCATACAAAGGATAAACAAGTTAAATCAGTGATGATAGATTGGGCAAGAGATGTGGGACATAATATAATGTTTAAAGACTGGGAAAGATTGTGGAAGAAAGGGGTCAAGTTCACTGCATGTAAGGAAAATATAGTGAAAATGATGTACAGATGGTATTTGACTCCTGTAAAATTAGCCAAGATATACCATAACAGTGATAATTTATGTTGGAAATGTAAAGAAAAATATGGTACCTTTTATCATATGTGGTGGACCTGCCCCAAAGTGAAAGACTTCTGGGAGAAGATTTATAATGAATTGAAGAAAATGTTGAAATATACATTTCTTAAGAAACCAGAGACATTTCTTCTTGGAATAACAGGTTTGGAATTGCCCAAGAAAGATGTTAAATTGTTTTTGTATGCCACAACTGCAGCAAGAATTTTGTTAGTGAAGAATTGGAAAACACAAGAAGTACCAACAGTGGAAGATTGGTAGATGAAGATGATGGATTTTTCAGAGCTAACCGACCTGACTGGAAGAGTCCGCGATCAGAAGGAGGAGGAGTACCAGGAGGAATGGATGAAATTTAAAGCCTACTTAGTTAAATATGTTAAGTTAACTTAATTGGAAAAGCTTGCAAATATCAGATAGGCTTAGGATTTAAATATGTAATGTGATGAATTAATATGTTTAATGCCAAATTTGAAAGAAAGAAAGATGTTAAGTGATTAAGTTAATTTTATAAGAATATTGGTTTTGGAAAACTGTTAAAATGATATACATTGAAATTCAACCAGGGGGATATGAGGAAGTCACTTAACAATGCTACTAAGATTGGTTTAAATATGGATGAGATTTATGTTTGTTTGTCTATTTGTTTGTTTAATTTTATTTTATTTTTGGAA
The DNA here is from genome assembly GCF_964188305.1 of Podarcis bocagei. Taxonomy (NCBI): domain Eukaryota; kingdom Metazoa; phylum Chordata; class Lepidosauria; order Squamata; family Lacertidae; genus Podarcis; species Podarcis bocagei. The sequence continues at coordinate 85,117,253 of NC_138129.1, read as the reverse complement.
AATTAATTTTAAAAATTGGGGGGGGGGGGGATAGACCGCTTCCAGCACAACGGAACACTGTAATGGAAACCAAAACACATGGAAATGCCATTTACCTTCCAGCCACAGCGGTACCTATTTATCTACTTTGTTGGCAGAAGCTGGGACAGAGCAACAGGAGCTCACCCCGTCACGAGGATTTGAACCGCCGACCTTCTGATAGGCAAGCCCAAGAGACTCAGTAGCTTAGACCTGAGCGCCACCTGTTCCCCTTCATATTTACCACTTTCGGTCAGCTCTACCGTTAGGCATTAAGACAACCGTCTCATGCAGCAGGTGCCAGGGGCGGCAGCAGCCCCTGCTTGTTCCTCCATCCCCAGTCCCCTCCAGTGACAACATGGCCTTGCTTGGGCACCCTCCCTCTATCTGATCAGGTGACCAGTCAGCTTTTGTACATGGAATGGAAATGAAGCACCATACTGCCCATTGCTTCAGGCAACAAAATGTCTTGGACCAGCCCTGATGATCACCAGCCCACCCTCTGCACTCTTCACCAGTTAACCCTTTTGATACCAAGCAGAATGGCCACCTCCTTTCCCCCTGGTTAAAACTGCCTTTTTATCTGAACAACTTACCATTTGGGGAAGTACAGCCTGTCCACAGAAGCAATAGAACTATGCACCTCAGCCGGTTCATCTCAGGACCTCAGGCAATTTTCATTTGATCTGCTGCGTTCAGTCTAGCTCCGAAATGCTCAGAGGAGGCCAAACAAGAGTCCAAGGCCTGAGATCAACTCCCCCTGTTGTAGTTAATGGTTTGCCACAACACTGAGATATGCCTTCTTTGGTGACTGGGGTAAATAATGGGAGGTGGAAGAAATAGTTAAAATAAGCATTTGCTGTTGAGAGGCTCTGTAGGTTTCGTGTTGCAATCTGGGCAGCAAAAGAAGCAAAGCTAAACCGGGAACATGAGAAGCTGTCTTGTTGTACCAGATCAGATTTTTTGCTTGCTCATCTGGCTCAGTATTCTCTGACTGGCTTCAGTTCTCGGGCAGGGAGATCATCCGTTACCTCATCTGTTTAATTGAAACTGCCAGGGATTGAATTTGGGGCCTTAGGGGGGCAGAGCATGAACTACAGTCCCTCCTTCAATCTAAAGGTACACACACACACACACACACACACTTTCCCCTCTGGCAAGGAAAAATCCAATCAATGCATTGGGATGTGCTTTCCTTAGCTGGCTGCAGCTTTTGTTGGGGGGAATGTCTTATTTTGAGATGAGCTAGTGTCAAAATGCTCACCTTTACCTCAACTATTGAACATTCATTTATTTACTATTCTATTTACCGTATTTTTCGCCCTATAGGACGCACTTTTTCCCCTCCAAAAATGAAGGGGAAATCTGGGTGCGTCCTATGGGGCGAATGCAGGCTTTTGCTGAAGCTTGGAGAGTGAGAGGGGTCGGTGCGCACCGACCCCTCTCGCTCTCCAGGCTTCAGGAAGACATCCGCAGCCTAGGCAGCCCTACGGGAGGTCCGGCAGGGATGTCTAGGCTGCGAGTAGCAGCCTGCCGCCCGGCGGGCGGGGCGCCCTGAAGCAGAGCGCCCCCCGCGCCAGGCAGACATCCGCAGCGTGGGGAGCCTTGCAGGAGTTCCCGGCAAGGCTCCCCATGCCGCGGATAGCAGCCTGCCGCCCCGCAGGGGGGGCGCCCTGATGCAGAGTGCCCCTCGCGCGGGGCAGACATGGCCAGCCCCACAAGCTCGGGGGACAGCAGGGAGGCGCAGCGCCGCCATCCCGCTGTTCCTCGACCTGGTTCTGTTTCCCCGACCTGCTTTGGGGGGGGGGAATAAAGGGAATTTTTTTTCCTTTATTTCCCCCCAAAAAACCTAGGTGTGTCCTATGGGGCGGAGCGTCCTATGGGGCGAAAAATACGGTAGATCATACTTTCCCACCAATGTGCACAAGGTGGTCTACATGATCCTCGCCACCAGCACCCCGTGAGAAAAGAGAGAGGATGCAGTAACATGACGTGTAAATAATAGGACCTTCTCCAACTTCATTGTTTTGCGTCAAATGATCCTAGATCTCTGGATAAAAAGCTTTCTTTAGCAACTGTGTGGACTGGTCATGTTGTGCGGATGCCTGATGATCGTCTTCCAAAGAAACTACTCTATTTCAAACTTTAAAATGGAAAGTGTAATGCTGGTGGGTCAACAAAAGAGGTTTAAAGAATCTCTCAAGGCAAATCTTTAAAAATGTAGTATAAACGCCGACAACTGGGAAACACTGGCCTACGAACGCTCCAATTGGAGAACAGCCTTTACCAAATGTGTCACAAGCTTTGAAGGCGCTTGAACTCAGGACAAAAGAGAGAAAAGTGCTAAGTGGAAGGCATGCTTGGCAAATCCTCAATGTCATCAACTCCCGCCCAGAAACCTATGTCACCACTGTGTAAGGACATGTAGATTCAGAATTGGCCTCCATAGTCACTTACGGACTCACTGTTAAAACCGTGTTCATGTAAGACAATCTTACTTGACTACAAGTGATCGCCAAAGAAAAAGAAGCAGCAACAGCAAAGATGTTTATAGCTGCCAAACTGGAAGTCTACCAAGCAACGTTCTAGATACCAGTGCGTTGATAAAACTGGGAGACTGTGTCCTTTGACAAGTTTACTAATCAAATGTAGCAAGCTAGGCATCCCCCTAGCAGAGGCTGACAGAGGCTGGCAGAGGCTGGCAGAGACTGGCAACCGTGGAGGCTCAGTGCAGACTGGATGGAGGGCTCTATCCACCTTCCTTGCACTCTGCCGCATTCCTGAGGTCAAGTTGCCCTTCAGTCTCCAGGCTGTGGCGAGTCACCCTTCAGTCCCCTCACTAAATGGCCACCTGACCAGCGCTCACTTGCTCCTCACTCAGCCAACGGTGAGCAGGTGCAGACAGAGGGAGGAGGGCAAGTGGTGACCTGGCCAGGTGCTCCTCTCCACAGGCATTGGGGGATTCATCATCCACCAGGATTGCCACCTGGCTGGGTGGGCAGGCAGCGCAATGTGGCCCCGCTTGGCTCTTGAGGGGGTTGTGGCTATGCTGCTGGGTATGCCTCTGAATACCAGGTCCTGGAAATCACAAGTGGGGAGGATGCTGTTGCACTCGGGCCCTGCTTGCAGGATCCCCATAGTTGCCAAGTCATAGTTGCTAAGCAAAGTTTTACTTCCTGCGCAACTTCTTCCGAACGCTGTATGGAATAGCACATGATTCTGACCTTTGGTGGGTTTGTAAGTAAACCATTTTTAACCTACTAAACCTGCGGTCTTCTTCTGTGCAAGGGGAAGAGAGAAACTTTGAAAGGAACTTAGAAGGGCATATTTTAAAGGTCTAACAGCCCACATTTCCACACTTTGCTTTGCTGAATGCTTTGTGATTTTAAATCTCTGCTCGGGTTCTCTCACCAAAGAGACTTGGATCTTGGCATCCAGTAATGCTCCTTTCTATATATATACCTATCCACCCACCCACCACCCTTGAAACAATACTGCCTTCATCTAGGCTGGCCTTTCAGGTGTCAGGCACCTGCCCCTAGTCCCCAGGATACAAACAAGATACTACATAGGATGCCCTTTAACTGGCTGTGGTAGAACTCTTTATTTTGTTCCACATGGGGAAATTTAGTTTGAGCCATTTTCTGCTTCTAGAGCTTGTGTGCAACCCATATATTCATATTACTTTTCATTATTTCTGTTAGAACTTGCTGTAAAAACTGGATTTCAATTCATTTCAACTTTACCAGTATATGTCTTTATTATCTTAGCCGTTATAAATAAAAAATACAACTATCTAGTTATGTGCCATAAATTTCTTCCAGTGCTCTATTTAAATTTTCTGTGAATACTCAAGCCTTTTCTTGATTTGCCAAACTTTATGTAAAATTAGTTGCGAGCCAAGACCCCTTGACCCCACAGTTGCCTAAGGGGTGAATAACCAGACATGACACAGCATATGGTTTTATGGATTCAAATAGGCCACAACTTTATTGGTTACAGATGTGAATCGTTTGGCATAGGCATTGGGTGAAGCCAAATTATATCTCTCCAACCCATCTGCTGGGAGTCCATCTAAGGGTAAATCACCACTTGGAGGGCCCTATGACCTACATCAAATAGAGTTACCCTCCAAGGGTCCCTGATGGAGGAGTGCTATAGCCCTAGCCCCTGTTAAATAAATGCTTCAGTTCACAACATTGTGACATATGTATAATAAAGGGTGGAGTTATTACAGATATAAAATCTTGCTATTTTTTATATTTAAAAAAATAATTTATTTGTACTGTGACTTTCTACACAAGGCAGCTAACAGCATGAATACAAACAAACAACATCCATAACGAGAAAATTAAGAAAGAATTCAAATCATATAAAAATAAATAGCACATATACATTAATCTCCAGGCGCTGGTGAGGTTGACCTACTGAAGTCTTCTCTCAAATCTGGATGCAGCTGTAATGTTATTGGGGGGGTTGAGGAAATACAACATATGTTAGATTCTTTATACAATGGTACCTCAGGTTACAGACGCTTCAGGTTACAGACGCTTCAGGTTACAGACTCCTCTAACCCAGAAATAGTAACTTGGGTTAAGAACTTTGCTTCAGGGTGAGAACAGAAATTGTGCGGCGGCGGCAGCGGGAGGCCCCATTAGCTAAAGTGGTACCTCAGGTTAAGTAGAGTTTCAGGTTAAGAACGGACCTCCAGACAAATTAAGTTCTTAACCTGAGGTACTACTGTCCTAGCGTGCAGCACTAAAATGTGTTGCGAAATGAGGCTTACTGATGGGAACAAATTGAGAACACTCACTGTACAGTTAGCAGAGCACAGGAGCCAACTCCTAGGGGCCAAGGTCCCTTCACGCCCCCCCCCAATAAAGTATTTGAGGGGGGTGCCTCCCAAAAATTGATAGGCATTGCTATTCAAATGTTGTGGGGGGCAAAACTTTCCTCCCCCCCGACCCATATTTTATACAAATTGGCACCCTTTCAGCAGAGCAAGGATAGCTAAAATGATGCTCTTTGTGTGTTCCTGGGGCTCCTCCCAATATCCCTGATCTGCTCCGGGCTCATGAGAAATAGAATCCAACATCGGCAGGGCATCATTTTCAGTATTTCTGAGTCTTGGTTTTGATTGCTCATTATCTCTTGTGGTAGCAAGTCAACCCAAAGCCATTAGCCTAGTGTCCAAGCTGAGAATATCCCTCCCTGTCCCTCAGTTGAGATTCATAAAGGCAACTGGTTTAGCGAACTATAATATTTCTACTAAGGGAGCACAGCAGTAGCAGCCACCTGTTGTTATTTAACTATTATTGGAATTTTAATCCTTTTTTGAGGTAATAAATAAACCATCCGGCAATTCCCATCCGGATGGGGAAGAGAGAAGAAACAAATCCATTGCCTATACAGGTTGGAGGTCACAAATGATTAGCCACTGGGGTGGGCCAGAATCCTGCCAAATAGCAAATAGCATTTCTGAAGTTTCTCTCTTTCTGAATACTACTTGCTCATATCCACCCAAGTCAGGGGCAGCCATCTTGCCTACACCACAGGACTGAGCCTCTGGTCTCATAAATCTGAGCAGATTGCTGTGGAACCATTTATGAAACCTAATCTAATTTCCTGTTTGGGCTGCAGTGCAAATACAGAAATGTGCCACTGTAAATAAAGGATTTATAGGATCACACTGAAAGCTAAGGGCTCGTCCACATATCTGTTTGATATCTAGGTCCTATAGGTTTTTATTTCGCCCCACCGCTTTGCCCAGAAAGACCTGCTGTTTACTGCTGAATCGGAACAAACATCCATCGAGTTTTCTGCAGATCGGTGTTTGTTCCGATTCAGCAGTAAAGAATGGGTTTTCCCAGGGAAAGCAGTGGGACAAAAGAAAATCGTCTCCAACCCCTGCTTAGAAATCATGGGACAAACAGGAGCGTGGATGAGCCTTAAGTCAGCCCAGACGCATGCAGTTCTATTCCATGTCCCCCCAAAACCTTATTAAAGGAATTTGTTGGTACAGAACTATCATGGAAGTAAGGGTATGGAGTTAATGCGGCTTGTTTAAGGCAGAATCAGATAGGCTGTATCCACAATCCGAGGTGTACTGATCAGTTATCAAGTAAAGCTTACACAGGGAGGAACAGCTTGGAGTAGGCGACCAGTCATTTTTTGTACACGTGGCCGTTGCTTGATTTTCAGGTCGATATCCTGCATCACAACGAAACGAGACGTTATCACCCTCGATGAAGTTATTCTTAGAGTCGTAAATTACTTCACCATGTGGCAAGTGTTTAGGAGGGGTGCACAGTCCTAAAGGCAAAACGAATACATGTGCATGAATGTAAGGAGAGGAAATGTGTACAAAACCTTTATTAGAGAACAGTATGCAAAATACATTTGGACATCCTGGTGCAGCTATGGAACAGGCAACTGTATGAAATCATGGAAATCCACTGCCAAATATTGAATGGCATCACACTGTGCAATACCGACCAAGAGTCTCTTGCTTAGTATAAGGCAGCTTCCTAGTATAAGCTCCTAAGAAACTTACTTTTTTAAAAAATGAAAGAACCAAGATTCTCCAAATGCTACATTCTGCTACACCCAATATGATATTCAGCGCTTTTTAGGCATGCCTGCAGAATCATGGCGCGCACACACAGGGATTGTCCTAAAGCAGGTTTGGAATGAATGCTTGCAAATTCTAGCCCTATTCAGGCATCCGAAACCCCCCATGTGATAAGGAGTGGGTGGGGACTTGCACGCGCATCCCAAATCTCCCTCGTTGTGCAAGGGGTTCGAAATACCAAGAAAGGGCTCATATTTACAAGCAAGTTTGAAATGTCAGGTGGGAAAAACATAGAAGGAAGGTGCCAACCCCAGGGAGCTATGGCAGCCTTCAGTTGCATCCAGCTTCTGGGTTCCGGCAATATCTCTCCAATCTCTCATAAGATCTTGCCGCATCCTGGAAGCTACAGCCATGCAACCCCACTAAGTGAGGCTTTGACAGAGTGACAGCAGAGCGGGAGTGGAACCTTTCTGTTTTGACTCAGGTGACAAAATAGAATGGGTCAGCCCTGCTTTTGACTTATATGCTATTTCCATCTTAGGTAGACTAACTCTTTGAAAGCACCTCACCAGCCATCATTAATGTTGCTGGTGCCTTCTTAGCTCAAGGAGAATAAGAGAAACATACACTTACTGAAACATTTCGGTTCTGGATCCCAGCCCAAACTGGTGCATCTAATTCTATACCAGTACTTTTTATTTTCTGGCAGAAAGCCGTGCTTGCATCTGAAACTAATTGTCTGTCCCTCCTTTTTTGGAAAATAGACGTCACTGTAGTATGTGTTAGACCAAGATAGTGCTCCATTCTCTATATGGGGATAATCACATTGCTTTGCTTTGAAAGAGATAAACAGAGACTGTTAAAACAGATAAACACCTTCAGTTATTTTGCTTGACAGTACTCGATTCTGTTTGTTAATGCAGGTTTTTCCAATGTTAGCCTAATAGCCCCATTGACTCGCCAGTCCTAAACTCTGTGAATTGTGAATATTTCCTATTATTCTTATGGAACCTGTAATGTGGCTCTGATATTGGTCCCTGTAATGTGGCTCTGATACTGGAATGTGGCTCTGATACTGGATCAACATAATTGTGTAGTGATACTGTGGTACCTCGGTTTTTGAATGTCTCCGTTGCTGAACGTTTGGGTTTTCGAATGGCTTCCGTTTTCGAATGCACCTCAGAAGTCAAATGGCTTCCACTGTGTGTATCCACAGTTTGTTGGATTGGGAATGTAAGGCCTTGAGCCAGGCCGATACCATTGCTCTCTCTTCAGGGTTCTTTGAACAATTCAGTATAGACAACTTGTTTAGTGTGCTAGTGGATTTAAGAACTGGAGGTGGCGTTTATGGTTCAGAGAGGAGCTGGTACTTGAAACCATACAAGTGGCAAATTCAGAATGCCAGCCCTGGCATATGATATAAACACACTGTTAAATTGTGGGTGAACATATCAGACGACACAGTGATTCTTCAAACAGCTCTTGTTTATTCACAGGTCAGAACAGAACTGAACTGAAGGGTTCAGGCAGCCTGCTTATACAGAGCTCCACTAGAATGCAACAGTAACCATTTTCTGTAACTATCCAATCACTGAACGTCACTTTCAATCCCTTATTTGCATATGTGGACCTGAACTATCTACAGTATCCCCCTGCTGGCCCAGGGTGAGAACTTCAGTACATAACACACACCTTGGGGAAAAGTAGATGAAAAACCATCAAAAATACAAAACAGATTCCATTATCAGTCATTGAGATTAACACTACATGGGGGGGAAAATACTACAACATGAAAATTACTTACGTACACACTTTGGAGATGGTAACCAGCCATACTTTGTACATTTAAAAGAGCTCTTGCGGCTTTCCAGCTGATATCCCTGATTACATTTAGCAGAGATCACTTCCTCAAATTTGTACTGACTCTTTACAGGAAAGAAGTTGCCGCTACCTATTTCTGGGGCAGTGCACATCACTTGTGGTGAAACAGAAAAAGGAATTTTAGGAAGTACGGTTAATGTCTTCCTCAATACCGCTCAGTGGTTGCAACATATAACCACCACCACCACATGGCTTTTAAAATTAAATGATCATTCTAGAATGCAAACTAGCCACCCCAGCAATCAACAGTGGCTGCCATCCTGCAAGCACTTAGCCTCAGCTCAAAATGCATTGCAATGGAGATCAGTGATATGATCTTCCAGTGTTTTTTTTAAATGAAAATCAATTGCACAAGAAGGGGACTGCAAATTTGGCTGGAGCAGCGGCAATATGGGAGGATTGTTTAATCCCTTCTTCCCTGTTTTAGGACACCCCTCTCAGCTGAGTTTTGCCCCATGAACTTAAGGCTGAGAAAAATGAGAAACTGAGGGACTGGCAGATCGTTCCATCCCTATTCCAGCCTAATGGGTAACAGGGGACATTGAATCATTCTGGTACCTGGTGTGGAGAGATCTGATGCTAGCAGCAGCAGATTCTTGGAAGTGGCGGCATCAGCAGGGATGTCACCAGTGATGGAAGTCTCTTGGTCAGACACTGGAATGACCCAATGGAATAACATATGTTATAACGGTAGAATAGGTAAGTTATCTTATGAATGCCCTTTCTAGCATCTAACATCTCTGTGTGGTGCTGGAGGCATGTGCCACACCTCTGTTGCCCATAAATCTCTAACACCTGTGGTCTCCGATCTGAAGGCATATATGATCGTTGTCAAAAGTTACTTCATGGAAAGAGGCACCATCCCTACCAGTCAGTTCAAACTAAGCGGACATTACACTTTGGTTTGCAGTGGCGTGTAAAAACAGATGTGGAAAGGTTTTTGAAATAGCATGTTCTGGTTTGCAATCGAATCATCAATGTAAGTGCATTATAAAAAAATATTCTCATACATTCTTCTGTTTACTAGCTTCCTGTTTCATTGAGTAAGATAGCACAGGGCTCTGTGAGGGAAAGGGAGGTGAATTTTGATCAAGGCAAAAGTCTGATTTAAATGATACCAGAGTAGCATTAGTCCTTTGGTTGCTTCCACCTGAGAAGTTCAATATAAAACCTCTGCACATATGTCTCAGGTAGCTTGTAAACCCTCCTAGTGTCCCTGTTTTCTAAGGACAGTCCTGGATTTACAGAAGCTGTCCTGGTTTCTGTTTTAATCCCGGAATGTCCTGCTTTTCCTTAGGACATCCCTATTTTCATCAGATAAATGTTGGACAGTATGGAGTTACATGACCCCCCGGGCCAAGAAGATAAGTAACTATACAGTACAACCTTTAGAAGACATCTGAAGGCAGCCCTGTATTATTTTATTATGCTTTTATGTATGTTGAAAGCTGCCCAGAGTGGCTGGGTTATTGTTGTTGTTGTTGTTGTTGTTGTTGTTGTTGTTGTTGTTGTTACCACTACTACTCTTACTACTACTCTTACTCTTACTATTATTGAATTGAGCTTCCCTATTTTCACTGGGATGTTGGAAGGAATGAGCTTGTTTGTTTCCATATCAAACTCATAGTCATGTCCACTATTATGCAGGGGTGGGGAGCTAGCAGCTCATAGGCTAAATCATAGGGAAGTTTTCAATATTTAATGCTCTATTGTTTTTAACACTTGATTGGAAGCTGCCCAGAGTGGCTGGGGAAACTCAACCAGATGGGCGGGGTATAAATAATAAATTACAGTATTATTATTTTATTATAAATCTGACCCACAAATCCTTTCCAAATACCTCACCAGACTCCCATCCTCTTCTTACCCTGTTCCTCCTTCCCAGAGGTAAAACGATAAAAAACCTAGACACTGCAACAAACTACAGTGGTACCTCGGGTTACAGATGCTTCAGGTTACAGACACTTCAGGTTACAGACTCCACTAACCCAGAAATAGTACCTCAGGTTAAGAACTTGCTTCAGAATGAGAACAGAAATCGTGCTCCGGTGGCACGGTGGCAGCGGGAGGCACCATTAGCTAAAGTGGTACCTCAGGTTAAGAACAGTTTCAGATTAAGAATGGACCTCTGGAACGAATTAAGTTCTTAACCAGAGGTACCACTGTAGCTTGTATTTCCTGGCTTTGGTGACAACAAAACTAGGCAGATGAATTTATCCTCACTTAGAAACATTTGTTTTCACTTCCATAGGCATCCAGCAGTGGTTTGTGTAGGCAATCCAATAGGATTTTATTAAGGTCATTTTACACAACAACAACAACAGCTGGATCCAATGATCATTATGATGGTGGTGAATTCAACTCATTGGTAGGAGATTAAGGGATTTAGAGGCTGTCCAAGCAAATGGGAGAAGGTACTGGGAGATGCTTTTAAACCGGAAGGTGATGTTCTCATGGGTTTTCTGCATAAAGCAAAGACCCATTTTGCCTGGGCAAAATGCAGAGCCAAAATTTGATGGTGTCAGCAGACCAGCTCAAACACAGCAGAAACACACACCCTTCAGATAAACCACCCAACTGATGTGAAATAGCATTATCAATGCAGTTACCGACAGGGTTACAGGATGGCAGATCCATGGTCCCATCAATGCACGTTCTCACAGAAGGAGAGATCATTATGTATCCTTTCATGCATATGAATTCCATTGTATGTGCATTTTTAATCAATTCTGAATGTTTTTGCCCACCATACAACAGCAGGTTTCTGGCTTCCAGCTGTTGTTTTGTGATAGTGCAGGGTGCTGAAAGAAAAGGAAGACAGAGATGGGGTCATCTTTGGAATTGGCTTCTCCTATTTAGCCTTCCAGGTCTGACTTTAGATTAATTGGATCCCTAGGAGTAGCTTATAACTCTATGGCCTACAAATGACATCCAGTTTTTGCTCAATTCTGAATGAAAATTAACCCACATATTAATTTGGGTTCAAATGATATTTTTTATATTATATCCCTTTTCAGATTACAGTGGTACCTCGGGTTAAGTACTTAATTCATCCATTCTTAACCTGAAACTGTTCTTAACCTGAAGCACCACTTTAGCTAATGGGGCCTCCCACTGCTGCCATTGTGCGATTTCTCTTCTCATCCTGAGGTAAGGTTCTTAACCCGAGGTACTACTTCTGGGTTAGCGGAGTCTGTAACCTGAAGCGTATGTAACCTGAGGTACCACTGTATATCCTTCCAAGTGTATCTGGATTCCAGCTCCCTTCAGCCTCATTGGTCCATTGTTCCTAGCCTTCAACATCTAGGCCAGATTTCCTCAACTTCGACCCTCCAGATGTTTAGAGACTACAGTTCCCATCATCCCTGACCACTGGTCCTGCTAGCTAGGGATCATGGGAGTTGTAGGCCAAAAACATCTGGAGGGCCGAGGTTGAGGAAGCCTGGCCTAGATGTTGAGGGCAACCTTTTCAAATCAATCCCTGTGCACATTAGCATTAGCACTCCATGCAATTGGTACTTCTATAAAACCAGGAGTCCTGATCACCTAGAGCAGGTGTGGCTAACCTGTGGCCTTCCAGATGTTGCTGAACATCAGTCAGCTGGCAGGGCCAAATGTCAGGGGATTTAGGCGTTGTCCAACAGCATCTGGAGGGCTACAGGTTCCCCAGCCCTGATGTAGAGTGCCTACATATGTTCAGATGGAAGCTAAGTCAAACTGCTACATTAGCAGCACCGAAATGAGCTCCCTGGGGTGCAAGCCTGGGCGGTGTGTACGGAGGTCCTGGGCTACCCAGATGACAGGACCGGCCTCTTGGCTTCACTGATGTGGTCCAAAGGAAAGCAGAGCAATATGTGTGGCACCAGCTTGGCTGCAAGAGTTCCTGGAAGGAGACTTCCAACCCTATAAGGAACTCCACTCTGGATTTGTGTAGCCTTTTCTTCTCTTGAAGATATCCCAAAAGGCAGAGGAGGTTTAGGATCAGAGATTTCCTTCTCCTAGAGAAGCTACCTTCCCAGGTTGACAAGCCCCATCTACAGCACATGCAGAAACCACCTTCTTGACCATTGGACCCACTATTGGTCTTGTATGCTTAATCCACCAGAGCCTGTCTTCACATGTAGCTCACTGCGAGTTTGAGACCCATTGGCTGCCCTCACCTGGTTTAGCTAGCCAGTTAAAGATATTTCCTGTAATTGTGGCTACCCGATAAAAGTACATTGTTATGGGTTGGGCGGGTTGTGCTATATCCAATCCAATTCCAACAATATAATTTTATTTTGAGATAAGTGCATATGATCCACAAATGCTGGAGTTATCCAGTTTCACAGTGTGCCCTATCCATGTTACTTAAAAGTTGACAGAAATAGTCCACTCACCAAAACACTTTGGACGAGGGGTCCATCCATCTTCCTTACATGTTATCCAGCCAGACCCTTCCAAGTCATACCCAGGGAAGCACTTGTACTGTAACCGGTCACGTTCCAGATATTGAGCTCTTTTATTCTCTATGATTACTCCAAAATCAATGTCAGGTGTGCACACTGAAATTGCATTTAGCATCATCATAGTCACTAAAGAAAAATCCTTTTCAAAGTAGAATGATAATTGATCAGAGCTGTAAGTTCCTGAATACAAATCAAAGGTCACTTCCACTCAAGGCATTAGCATCCTTGGCTCACTCACTTTTTAAGGAGCATCCAGATGACATCATTGTCATCCCATTGGATTCCAGTGTTTTCAAATAATGCCCTCTCTTGTTTTTAATAGCAATGGGAACAATACATCACAACACCAACCATCACAACAACAAAAATCAGAATTACAGCAATAGCAACACATTGATGTATAGCCAATACAACACCACTAAAAGTTAAACTTTTCTAAAGGAGCGTCTCCACCCCCATCGTTGAGCTCAGACACTGAGGTCCAGCTCCGAGGGCCTTCTGGCGGTTCCCTCACTGCTAGAAGTGATGTTACAGGGAGCCAAGCAGAGGGCCTTCTCAGTATTGGCACCCGCCCTGTGGAACACACTCCCATCAGATGTCAAAGAAATAAACAACTATCTGACTTTTAGAAGACATCTGAAGGCAACCCTGTATCGGGAAGCTTTGATATTTTATTGTGTTTTTAAATTTTTGCTGGGAGCTGCCCATAGTGGCTGGGGCAACCCAGTCAGATGGGCGGCAAATAAATAATAATAAAATTATTATTAATATTACTATCAGCGGTGGCATACAAAATGCCCTATATATCAAAGCATTTTGATGATATAAACACAAGATTTCGCAAATAAGAGCAGAATCATTCAGTAGTAATAATAATAAAAAAATCTGTTCAATAAATGTAACATAATCACTGCACCTAAATTTCTAACCCAGGGTAATCAGAATCATAAGTATATTTCTTACCTGCCTTTATGACCGGATCCCAGGACAGGTTGCAGCAATTTAAAATACGTTAAAATCCATTTTTTGAAAAATTTAAGACTAGGATGGATGCCCTCCAGATGTTGTTGGAATCCTGTGATTTCTGTATGTTGACCAACCTGGTTGGGGTTGATAGGTTTGGGAGTCCCACAACATAGGGAGGGCAACACATTGTATACCCTGTCCTTGCCTATCAATTGGCCCTGCAAACAGAAATTCATGCAAAGCAGCTTAGCACCACCATCATATTATTCTTGGAACTATTAATGGAATTATTCACAGAATGCCACAGCTTTAACGGACAAAAACGCAGACCTGAATTTAGTTCCTAGCCTTAGTTCTAGAGGTCTCCTGAAATAAATAATTTCTTTTTAAAAAGAGAGCTCGCCTGCTCTTTCACTGCATGAAATGTTTGTCTTTCAACTTAATATCTTACCATGTTGGAATGTGCAGCATGTCCATAGAAGAAATGAAACAATACAGAACAGCCGGTTCTTCATTATGCTTCAGCAGAATAGAGGATTCCCCTTCTGTGACTGCGTTTTGCAAGGACTGACATTGTGAATATACTTCTTCTCCTTTTCTTGCACCAGTTCAGTTCTTTCTTTCTACCCTATGCCTAGGTTTCTTTTTTTTACTGTGTCTTTTGAAGTACGCTTGTTTGGCATAGCACCGAGGGAAAGAAATCATTACCAGCATTCAGCACTGAAACGGTTTGCAAACCCGCAGAGATGTTTTGTACTGCCATCCTAGTATTAAGGACTAAAACAAAGTCCGGCCTTCAAATAGAACCTCTGTGGCCCTGTTCACATACATCACAGCAAAGCAAAGAGGGTCCCTCCTGTCTGAGATAAGAGAATTGGTGCAGGGTGAGCAGAGCAGATCTTAATATAACATTACACAAACTATGGGTTGGAACAGACAAGGATGCCCTGTCAGCATCAGTAAATTGTTTTCAACACCAGGATAATGCTTGTGCTCAGGTGCGCGATCCCCTTATTTTCTCCACAGTAAAAGCAGCTCCTCTGGAAAAAGCGTATGAAATAAGAGAGCAAAGTAATGCTGACTTCGGAACCAGAGTAACTCAAAACCAACCCACCAATGAAGAATTTCCCTGATGAGGTTGAAACCTTCAGCGAAATGCGTAAGAAAGTGGTGGCAAAGAGCAATGGGATTCTGAAAGAAGACCGAGCACTCTTTGGTCACCTCATTATGATGTCAGGAGGTCAGAACATTTGGGTGACATACACACTGTCTCATCCTCTGGGTCCTTTGTGTCATCACAGAGAATTGCTTGGAGACAAAGCTGACTGGATAAGCCATTTTCTGACTCTGTTTTCAAGGTTTTTAAATCATCGTACACTGGTAGTGATGAGGCATAAGTCTTAAAATATGAGATCTGATATATTCTGTCTTCTTTTTCTACTTGAATGCCTAATTTTGCTCGTTTCTAACGAAAACAAAACTAAGATGCAACAACAACAATAATAAAGATTTTGCTCCTTTAAAGAAGCAGGCTGCTCCTCACTCTCGTCTGAAGAATCTTCCATCCCATTGCTAAGCAACCATTTCAGGGACTAACTGTCAGTGGATGGACCCTGATGGAGATTCTGAGCGAGGACATTTCACTGGGTACCAGAGTGAGATGGAGATGAAAACCAGGATTTCCAGATGAAAGGGTTAGATGAAGTCAAGAAAACAGCCCTTGACTGTGCCAAGAGGGTCTTGAGCAGGAGACAAGGCTGGCGGGGGAGATTTTTCCACCTTTGTTGCAGGGCTCTGAAAAGTGTGTGGCAGAGGCAGGGGACCAGGAGTGGGGAGTGGTGATTTATGGGATGTGACACCACCCGCAAGGCAGGAGCCAGAATGCCAGTCCCTGACATTCAAGCAAAACAGAAAAGGCCACCGTCTCTACATCATCCTCCCTGCCTGCCCACCACCAGAGATGCAGAGGAAGTTGCCACAGCAGCTATGGCATGTGGCGGCACAGGAGGCAGGTATGGGGCGCGGGTGGCGCTGTGGTCTAAACTAACAAGCCTCTTGGGCTTGCCGATCGGGAGGTCGGCGGTTTGAATCCCCGCGACAGGGTAAGCTCCCATTGCTCTGTCTCAGCTCCTGCCAACCTAGCAGTTCAAAAGCACGCCAGTGAAAGTAGATGAAAAGGTACCACTGTGGTGGAAAGGTAAACAGCGTTTCTGTGCACTCTGGCTTCTGTCATGGTGTCCCATTGCACCAGTAGCGGTTTAGTTATGCTGGCCACATGACCCAGAAAGCTGCCTGTAGACAAATGCCGGCTCCCTCGGCCTGAAAGCGAGATGAGCGCTGCAACCCCATAGTCACCTTTGATGGGACTTAACCATCCAGGGGCCCTTTACCTTTTTAAAATTTTAGTGGCAACAGTAAAGGGGGTTTCTGTGCACAGAGGTGAATGTGGTAGCAGCCAGCGCCCCATAGAGCAGGTGACAGCGGGCAAGGAGGCAGCAGCTGTGGAAGCGAGTGGCGGGAGAAGAGGCTAGTTCTACCGCCTGAGGTGCCTGCCTGGCCGCACCTGGTAGGAAAGGCCCCGATGACAATATTGCAAGTCCAGCTACCCCAAGGCCGAAACAGGCAGCTGAGGAGGAACAGCCACTGAATCTACTGCACACCCAGTTCTTGGTGGGGAAATGCTTTCTGCTGCAATTGGGGACCTAATTGGGATTCACATTTGCTCATGAGGAATCCAGTGGGACGAGGAATAATGCTCAGTCTTAGAGTGTGGCATCAGTCATACTTTGGAAGTCTCTTCCTATGGACCTCAGACGGGCACCTTCACTGTTCTTTTTTTGGTGCCCTGTGGGTTAAACCACAGAGCCTAGGACTTGCCAATCAGAAGGTCGGCGGTTCGAATCCCCGTGATGGGGTGAGCTCCCGTTGCTCGGTCCCTCTTCCTGCCAACCTAGCAATTTGAAAGCACTTCAAAGTGCAAGTAGATAAATAGGTACCGCTCCGGCGGGAAGGTAAACGCCATTTCCGTGTGCTGCTCTGGTTCGCCAGAAGCGGCTTAGTCATGCTGGCCACATGACCCGGAAGCTGTACACTGGCTCCCTCGGCCAATAAAGCGAGATGAGCGCCGCAACCCCAGAGTTGGTCATGACTGGACCTAATGGTCAGGGGTACCTTTACCTTTACCTTAAGAACTGTTAGCATTTTAGGTAGCTGATGCTGGCTAGTGTTAGTATAAATCACATGAGATGTCTGAGAAGAGTGTGGGAATGGAAGACTGTCTTGCCTCTTTTGTCTGAGAGTGTTACAGTCATACCTCTTGTTACGTTCGGTTCAGGTTACGTCTTCTCAGGTTGCATCCCGCGGTGACCCGGAAGTACCGGAAAGGGTTACATCCGGGTTTCGCCACTCGTGCGTGCACAGACGCGCAAAATGGCATCACGCGCATACACAGAAGTGGTGAATCATGACCTATGTGTGCACAGACATGCAGACACGGGTTGCGTTCCTCTCAGGTTGCGAACAGGGCTCCAGAACGGATCCCGTGGTACCAGAACGGATACAGTGGTACCTCGGGTTACATACACTTTAGGTTACAGACTCTGCTAACCCAGAAATATTACCTAGGGTTAAGAACTTTGCTTCAGGATGAGAACAGAAATCATGCTCCGGAGGCGCAGCGGCAGCAGGAGGCCCCATTAGCTAAAGTGGTGCTTCAGGTTAAGAACAGTTTCAGGTTAAGAACGGACCTCCGGAACGAATTAAGTACTTAACCCGAGGTACCACTGTATTGGACTGTACTTTAACTTTTGCTGTATGCTTTCTGTTTTCTGCCAGAGTTTGGAGGGCATAGACATGATTATGGATTCTCTGTATATATTGTGAATAAACATAGTTTAGATCTATGGATGTTTCTATCTTCTTGCTGTGTGATACCAGAAGACTTGTGTGCACTTTTCATATGAGAAGTGTCGCAGAGCACTCTGGAGTGAAGGGACATGCCATTTCAGAGACGTGCCTACTGGGAGATACTCGGAGTACTGGGGGTCTGCCGTCCCCCTCCCCCAGGAGCGTTTGCCAACAGGAACATCCTTGTTTCGGCTGCGTGGATCTTACTGGCCGAGATATGGAAAGAAGATAAAGTTCCTACCAGAGAAGAATGGCAGAAAAAGTTAATGCTGAAATGGCTAAAAATAACTGGAAGAGTCAGAAATCAGGAAGACCAAAATTTTAATAAGGAATGGGGAAAATTTATAACTTACCTTAAAGATCACTGTCAACAGTTAAAATAGTTAGTAGGATCGGAATAGCACTTGTAGTTTAAAGTTGGTTCTGGACATAATGGAAGAAGTAAAGGGTTTGGATTATCATAAAAGATGTGGGAGGAACTGATTAATAATAGAACCCACACAGGGGAGGATGCAGGAGATTCCTTGGAATTTTGTTTTCATGATTTATGTTTGATATATCTCTGTAAAATTTTGATTTTAAAAATCAAATAAATAAATTTAATAATAATAATAATAATAATAATAATAATAATAATAATAATAAACATCCTTGTTTCAAAAAGGCTGCCCAGATGTGTAGAATGTTGACATTGTTTTAATCTGTATTTAACTTATCATTGGTTTTAATTGGTTTTTTAATGTTTTAAACAGCTGTTTTAACTATTTTTACTGATAAGCTCACTGTTTTATTCTTTTCGTAAGCCGCTTTGAGATTTGTTTATCATTACAGTCAAGCAGCATAGAAATTTTACAAAGTAAAAATAAATAATCAGTGATAAAAGACCACAGACTCAAAATTGTAATTGAAGCAAATCAATCAATTTATTGGTGTGCAATGCTTCATTTAAGGAGCATTATTGTCTTCATAAAATTTGAAGAAAATAAAGCAACAAAGCAATGTAATATCACACTTATATATATATATATATATATTTAAGATTGCATAAGTATAGCATTATACTTGCATTGACAAAGCGATCACAGGTTGTCATTTCGGATGCTAAATGAAGATTTGGCCTCCAGCTCATCAAATCATGAGGCAGAATTTCTAAGCTCCATGGCATATCCTAATTTCTGAATTTCCTAGCACACTTAGCACTTATGAATAAAAATCAGAGTTACCCAGTCATCGCTGTGGGCCAAGAACAGGTACGCTTCAGCTAATTGAAAGGAACTAAGAGTAGCAGAGTGGAATTCCCCATAATTTATTTTTGTTTCATTACTTACATTGCTTAACCCACATTAAGACCTAGACTATGTTTATCTGGGAGAAAAGCACAACTAGGACTCCTGCTTTTCCAGCACTTCTTTACTCAGGTCACTTGGAAAACATTCCAGCACATTCCATTTTCAATAATGTTATGATTCCACATTTGCCAAGACACCATTGTTTCTTCATCATCATCTTCATTATGTTGATGCTCTGATGTTTTCCAGGACGTTGAGGTCTCATCCGACTGTCAATGAGAGTCATCAAAAAGTTACAAAGTGACATGGAGTTTAATGTCATCCATTTTAGTCCATCTTGGTTGCTCTACTGTTCACTGAAGCTGATAGTTCTAGTTATACATTTCCAGTCAAAAGTAATACAGTGGTACCTTAGGTTACATACGCTTCAGGTTACAGACTCCGCTAACCCAGAAATAATTCCTCGGATTAAGAACTTTGCTTCAGGATGAGAACAGAAATCGTGCTCTGGCGTCGCAGCAGCAGCAGGAGGCCCCATTAGCTAAAGTGGTGCTTCAGGTTAAGAACAGTTTCAGGTTAAGAACGGACCTCCAGAAAGAATTAAGTACTTACCCGAGGTACCACTGTATTCTTCCTGTTTTATGGGTTTTAATGCAGGGTAAGCGCATATGGGATGGCAGCCTGGCTTTCATTTAGAATCGGTATTGGGGAAATGGGAATTTTGTTCTATCAACAGCTGTATAAAAAGCGGGTTAAACTTTTTCTAGTCTTGTCCAGACTACTCTCTCTTATTTTGTGTTACGTCATGCCCCCCCCCCATAGCAGCCATTTTGTGACTAGCGCCCGCAGCACTCCCTCAATGTTCGAAATGTGTCCACCGGTCCAAACCGGTTGGTGACCCCTGCCCGAGACTTTCCATATAGCCAGCATCTGGCCCGGTCAATATTTTTATTTTATTTATTTATATTATTTCTGTGCTACCCCTCATCACGTGCATTCAGGAATCGCCACAATAATTTAAAACACTCAGCATAAGTAGCAAACAAAAGAAATGTAAATAAATGCAGGATAGCTTGGGATCGCAGATGGCCATCTAATCAAGCACTAGAAATACTATTAGTAATAGCAGTGGCAATGAAACGGTTATAATGGAAACCATATAGGGTTCCCAAATGGTCTTTTTCTTTCTTGACTTCCCCTGCAAAATGAATGAATCATGCGCAATCATTTTGTTTGACACTGAGGAAGAGAGGGGAGTTACTGATTTATGATGAACTAAGGATTTTACAATGTTTTTCTATACCCTCCCCTTTCGACCAAGGCTGAATGGACTAAATTCAAACTATATTTGGGCTGGACCATGAGTGGAAGAGAGAGTAAGCTGAAGAGATGAAGGACTGCTAATTATAACTGGCAGGAGTTTATTTGTGTGACTTTGCTTTTTAACTGCGGACTGAAGAAAATAATCCCCAGAGTTTTAATGGCGGAGCAGGCATCTTGTTGGGGAGTTATTTATAGCCCAGCAAATCCTTGAACAACGGAAGGAATGTTTTCAAAGGAGTGGAATGTGAATGGACAAAGGACGATGGCAATAAACTGTCTCTTAAACACCAGGTCTGGGAACAGAGTGATGGATGGATTACACACGTGAAATGGACTCTTACGTGTTTGGGAAACAACAAAGCTGCTGATTGTAAGGAAACAAGAAGGCCAGCTATGAAAATAGATTAAAACAATTAAAAAGATGAGAAGGTGATTAAAGAAGACGAATGAAGTGCCATCATCAGGAAGCAAATGGACATATGTTTGTAACAGGAGCCGGAAACCTACCGTAATTATTTTTTTTAAAAAAATGTATTAAATTTAAATAATTTGCATTGATTTGTTAAAAACTGGAAAACTAATACAAATTAATTAAAAAGAAAAAAGAAACAGCAATGTTGCTGCTAGTTGCTGTGGTGATAGTACTGATATTAAAATACGTGTGGTATGATTTCTCTGCTGCCATGGAAAGACTTACTGATTTAGATACATCTTGGATATACCCATGGCCCAACTACACATTGTTTCATAAAAGGTGGTGATGATGGATCCTTTCGAAATCCTGGTTTGCACTCAAACAGCATCCAGTAGTCAGACGCTCTCATGGATGTGGATTTCGTCATCATCCTCAGTTGGATATTGTTACGTTCCATGTCAGCATCATCTGCTCGACAGGTTTCTGAAGAAAAGCACAGAAAGAAAAAAAAATACCGCATTTTTCACCCCATAAGACGCACCTGACCATAAGACACACCTAGTTTTTTGAGGGAGAATGCAAGAAAAAAAATTATTTAAAGGGAGAGCTGAGCAGAGCCTGTATACATCCCAGGCTCTGCTCAGGGCTCCCTTTCACGAGCCGCGTGGAACGTGTGTGTGTGCCGCTCGCAGGCTTTTCCCCGAGGAGGGAGAAGGGCAGCCTGTCAGTCACGGGCTGCCCTTCTCCCTCCTCGGGGAAAAGCTTCAAAGAGCTGCACACATGCTCCGCACGGCTCTTTAAGGGGAACACGGCTCTTGGGGGCTTTTCCGGGAAGTGGGGGGAGCAACTGAGGGGCTAAGCCAGAAGCTAGAACAATGAGAGGGAGAGCAGCGATCCCTCTCACTATTCTGGCTTCTGGGATAGCTGTGCAGCATGCATTCGCTCCATAAGACGCACACACATTTCCCCTTACTTTTTAGGAGGGAAAAGGTGCGTCTTATAGAGCAAAAAATACGGTAATCATGTATATAGATGAATTCTTTTTAAACTGGGCTGGGTAGGAATAGCTTTGAGTGCAATGCAGAACTCACTTGAACAGTGGCATCAAGTTAAAATGTACTATCTGCCACTTACTGTAGCTTTTAGGTTACATCCACACATTGCAGAAGAGAGGTCCACTCTTTCCCTCTGCGTCTGACATTGGAAGGGCTAGCCAGAGGATGCCGTGTATTTCTGCCACACTGCCCAATCCATTATAATGAGTCTAGGCTTGTTAATAGAACAAGAATGAACGATGTTCAATTTTATATCTCCTGGTATGTCCCACAGAGAAATTTACGGTCTGCAAATAAAAACACCCTAAAGATCCCAGGCCTCAGAGAGGTTAGGCTGGCCTCAACTAGAGCCAGGGCCTTCTCGGCCGCGGCTCCAATCTGGTGGAACGCTCTGTCACAAGAGACTAGGGCCCTGCAGGACCTGGCATCCTTCCGCAGGGCCTGCAAGACAGAGCTGTTCCACCAGGCCTTTTGTCAGGGCGCAGCCTGACCCCCTCCTCTGGCAATCTGCACAAAAATTTGCTTGATGGTTGCCATTAATTTGATTTTAATTTGATTTAATTAATTTTATAATGAATGTTTTAGAATGTTGAACTATTTTGATTGTTGTTAGCCGCCCTGAGCCCAGCTTTGGCTGGGGAGGGCGGGATATAAATAAAATTTATTATTATTATTATTATACTTACGAAGGCATCTTGGCACGCCAACCCATTGACCATGTAAACATATTGCACGTGGAGTGCCTTCCATTTCATAGATTCTGTAGCACTGATAAACAACATCTGAACCATGTACAAATTCTCGTCTTTGGGGGGCCAGGGTCATTGCATTTTCAACATTAGGCGGAGGACCACAATTTATTGGGGACTCTACAACGAAAATATTGAAGAAGTTGTTATAGCAGATGACACTATGGTAAATGCCAGACTGCAGATACTAATACACTGTACACCTAGAAAGGCAAAGCAAACAGAATGGGGAATTCATCTTAATTTAAAATGAAACAAAATGACGTAAGGCTTCTTCCTATAAACTCTTTGATTGGGTTCTAGAGTAGATACATCATCAGTTAGCATCTTACCTGCCGCCATGCATCTCCCCCCAAACATCTATCTTGTTATGAATCCACAAGGTGCCACAATACTCTTTTTTGTTGGCACATGTCTCTGGAGAAAGGCTATTGGTCAGTGGTAGGGCACATGCGTTGAAAGATCCCAGGTTTAGTCTTAGCATCTAAGGCATTAGAGGAGATCTGTCAATAGGTCTCCTGCTGCTTCTTTTTAATGAAAAAAATAATTGGAGCTATGTGGAGGATTCAGATTGGTACTGTGATCTGTACTTTCTTTACAATTTGCCTGATGAATGTTGACTCCCTTTCTCTCACACTCATTGGTGCTATGAAAGATGATAAGAATTGTTCAGTTGTGGGTGAACATATCAGACGACACAGTGATTCTTCAAACAGCTCTTGTTTATTCACAGGCCAGAACAGAACTGAACTGAAGGGTTCAGCCAGCCTGCTTATATAGAGCTCCACTACAACGCAACAGTAACCACTTTCCGTAACTATCCAATCACTGAACGTCACTTTCAATCCCTTATTTGCATATGTGGACCTGAGTGAAAACTATCTACACTATCCCCCCTGCTGGCCCAGAGTGAGAACTTCAGTACATAACAAGAATAGTTTGGGTGGGGGTAGGCTGTATGCCTTAGCCCCCTTCTAATGCCTGGATCCAGCATGGATTCAATTCCTGGAACAGCCAGGCTAGATTCTTGGTGAGGTGATGGCCTTCTAAGTATGGTATTAAGGTAGCAAAGAAAGGAGTTAGAAAGATAAATGCCAGAGTGCAGGATTGAGTTATATGAGCTAGAAGCTAGAAGCCAGCAGGCTGCAGGCTTGGCAGTTGGGAGACAGAACCATGCCTGATTTCAATTGAAATCCAAGGCTATGGGAGAAGCAAAACCCTCTTGAGGTGTTACTACTGTGAACCCTTCCATCGTAGACTCAGGTTGTATGTCTGTATAAATAAACCATATATCATAAAGACACCACAGTCTCTGCTGTCCCTCATTCTGAGGAGACCGAACCCTGGAGATGGGGTGGTGTGCAACAATAACGATAGATTGTTCCTAGAAATTATCTGATAAAGACCGAACGTCCGGTGCCATGCAAGAGAAATGATTCTGAGGAGATATGGAGGGTGTTTGTAGAATCAGTACTGTTAAAACGGAAAGGGGTCAAACCATCGCAAGAGGTGTTGAAATTTTGGGAGGTTGGATAGTTACTCTGGAATGGTCTCGGTGGTGGGATGCACATTTTTTATTCTTATTTATTTATGTTTATTACTTTGTCAAAATAAAATAAAAACATTTTTTAAAAAAGAAGTACCTACCACCACCAAACATTTAAATGATCGGTGACAAATTAATGTTCACATTATTAATAGTCACATCCTAAAGCTATTTTGGGGAAAACAGTACACTTTCTTCTATTAAAAAAAGAAAAAGAATGCTGGGTGCCGGACGTGCCCAAAGATTAAGGCTTTCTGGGAAATGATATATAATGAAATGAAAAAGGTACTTAAATGTACTTTTCCTAAGAAACCAGAGGCCTTCCTCTTGGGCATTGTCGGCCAATTGGTGTTAAAGAAAGATAGAACTTTTTTTATGTACGCTACAACAGCAGCAAGAATACTCATCGCAAAGTATTGGAAGACACAAGATCTACCCACTCTGAAAGAATGGCAGATGAAGATGATAGACTACATGGGACTGGCTGAAATGACTGGCAGAATCCGAGACCAGGGGAAAGAGACGGTGGAAGAAGATTGGAAGAAATTTAAAATTTATCTTAAGAAATATTGTAAAATTAATGAGTGTTAAAATGTTGTGGTTATAGAAAGTAAGAGATTACAACTGAAAAAGATTGAGTAAAAGAAAACAAAAGGAAACAATTGGATAAAATTAAGGGGGAGGATTTGCTGAAACAAATTTGGAAATTGGAATGCAGAAAGGGGAGGTATGGGGAAGTCGGTGAAGCAAGGTTTAAGAAAAAAGAGGATTTGAAATTATACATGTTTGTTTGGTTTTGTGTGTGTATGTTTGTATTGTGTGATATGTGTGTTTTTATAATTTGTGAAAATTCAATAAATATTTATTAAAAAAAAGAATGCTCAGTGCCTGTGAAGATACATGACTTGTAAAAGGCACATCACCATTGCCATTTTTATCATCAATAAACATTTTCATTGGAGGTGTGTTTCTTCCAACACATAATTTTCTAGAACAGCTCCAAAGAGATATTTTGTACTGTCTGGAAGAACTGTCCTGCCCCACTGTTTTGCCCTAAGCATCCATTTAGACAAATTAAGGTCGTAGTATTACTACAAGTGGAACCTTCATCCTGATGCTCCTACTCAGGATACTCCAGTCCATGCCCCCTCCTATCTGGTTTTCCATTTCCCATTCCCCAACACTGAGCATGCATTCCATGGTCACTGAACATGCCCAGTACTTGTTAAAGCTATTTTTGGATTTTATTTCCTGAAGTGTTTTAAAAAATATATAATTCTGCAAACTAAGGGCTTCCCCCCAGCCTGCTATGTCCTTCCTGTGTGTGAAGAAGAAGAAGAGGAGGAGGAGGAGGAGTTTGGATTTGATATCCCGTTTTATCACTACCCAAAGGCGTCTCAAAGCGGCTAACAATCTCCTTTCCCTTCCTCCCCCACAAGAAACACTCTGTGAGGTGAGTGGGGCTGAGAGACTTCAGAGAAGTGTGACTAGCCCAAGGTCACCCAGCAGCTGCATGTGGAGGAGCAGAGATACGAACCAGGTTCCCCAGATTACAAGTCTACTGCTCTTAACCACTACACCACACTGGCTGGCTGTGAATGATGCTATGTTTCGGACCATCATTCAGAGAACTGAAATCACAATTAGGATACTTGATTATGATTTGCTTTTGCAAAGAGGAGCATAGAATACCACTGGTGCTTAACTCTGGCTCTTCATATTTATTTAGCCCTGCTCTTTTCTAAGTAAGCAAATATGTTAACATTTGATGTGCACATGTCAGGGACTGGACATCGGAGGAGGAATGGTGAAGACCTCTTCCCCCTCCTCCTGAACCTTCCAGAGAAGAGGAAGACTGGATAGATTTACAGCAGTGGTTTGCGGGAGGTCACATCTCAGAGGCTGAAGAGGGGGAAAGCTAGGAAATAATGGGAGAGGAGCAGGAAGAAGCAGCACCAGGGGAGAGACAGCTGACAGACTCAGTGTCATTAGAAAGCATGCCAGACCCCCCCCCCCAGAACCCGGCAGGCATTGAAAGTAGGAGAGCAGAGAGTTCAGAGGCAGAAGGCACAGATCAGCCACCGTAGGGATGATGTATAATGGGAGAGACGGAGGGGGTGGGGTTTCACTCAGAGCAGCACTATTTCTCCAAGAGGCTGAATTTCTAAGCCTCTCTCTGTGAATATTGAATGCATAGCTGTCAAGCTTCCCTTTTTTTGCAGGAAATTCCCTTATTCCAGCGCCGTTTCCCGCTGCTTCCCGCTGCTATCCCAGATTGTTAGATATCCCGTAGACTGTCCCTGAGACAGGTGAGGCTGCTAATCCCTTATTTTTGAGGCTGCTGATCCCTTATTTTAAAATCTGAAAGTTGACAGCTATGGTTGAATAAAAGACATTGGTAAGAGCTTTCCTTGTCTATCTATTCCTGGAAGTCTACCGTGAGGGATCGGATTTCCTGACGCCTGACAGCACGTCAGTGTGGCAGCTCCAAATACAGTGGTACCTCAGGTTACATATGCTTCAGGTTACATACGCTTCAGGTTACAGACTCTGCTAACCCAGAAATATTACTTCGGGTTAAGAACCTTACTTCAGGATGAGAACAGAAATCGTGCAGCGCGGCGCAGTGGCAGCAGGAGACCCCATTAGCTAAAGTGGTGCTTCAGGTTAAGAACAATTTCAGGTTAAGAACAGACCTCCAGAACGAATTACGTACTTAACCCGAGGTACCACTGTACAGTAAATGAAAAAATTGGTGAGAGCACTGCTTGTGATGTCTTGAGCTTGGGGCCATAGGAGACATTTTCTAGGTACATATCTGTCAGGGAACTGACATCGGAGCTAGAGGCGGAGGGAAGGCTCTCAAATGATGCTGGAGAAGGGCCCAGCAGGGAGAGAGGCAGCTCCGCAGATGGGGAAGCAAATCAGCGCAACACCAGGGATAAAGGGGGGCAGATGGGGGAATCGGCGAGAGGGCTCCAGGACTCTTCACCGGACACCAGCGGGGAGAGCACGAGTCCTCTGCTACCCATGCCCTCCCTGTGCAGAAGACTTCCGCGCAGGGAGAGTAGGAGGAGACTTGGCGTCAAACAACTTTTATGTTGGAAAAAATTTAAGAAACGCCCACTGACGGATTCTGCTAGCGACTGAGGCAGCCACGAAGTGAAGGGCTGCCCAGACTGAAAGGTTTAGCAAGGCAACAAAGCCTGGAGAGGCGGCAACTTACGCACGAGCAACCCATACACATTACAATATCACTTCACTTCCTTAACCCTGGTGACAAACAACAATGCAGATTCTACGCTGAAAAGATTAGGGCCCTAACAGACGTTTGCATTGGTGCTGTTCTCCAGCTTACCAGAATCAGTCAAGGGGTCCACTAGGTGTTCGTAAGGAACTTGTCCCGGAAATACTGCAACTGAAAGAGAAAGAAATGGAATGTGAAAAAGAAGGTAGCAAGCTGTGGACTTGCTGGAGGAACTCAGATTAATTCTGCAGTAATGCCAGTAGTAAAGTATTCAGTTCTGAATTGGTACGCTCTGTCATTTATCAGGAGGTTGAAACATTTATACCTCTCATCTACTCATTCATCCAAAAAACAATATAATATCCAACTCACATTCTGTCGTGTTGAGAAAGATGTGCTTTTCATCAAGAGCTAAATCTGCTACAGTGGTACCTCTAGATACAAACGGGATCCGTTCCGGAGCCCCGTTCACATCTAGAGGTAAACGTAACTAGTGACGGCACGTCTGCACACACGAGCATCGCATTCTGCCGCTTCTGCACATGCACGTGACGTCATTTTGAGCGTCTGCGCAAGCGGCGAAACCCGGAAGTAACACGCTCCGTTACTTCTGGGTTGCCGCGGAGTGCAACTCGAACGCGCTCAATGCGAAGTGTATTCAACCCGAGGTATGACTGTATTTCTGGTGGAAAGGAAAAGGGAAGTAGGGATATCATACTCCAAAGCCACCTATAAAAGGTAAAGGTACCCCTGCCCGTACGGGCCAGTCTTGACAGACTCTAGGGTTGTGCGCTCATCTCACTCTAGAGGCCGGGAGCCAGCGCTGTCCGCAGACACTTCCGGGTCACGTGGCCAGCGTGACGAAGCTGCTCCGGCGACCGGCACCAGAGCAGCACACGGAAACGCCGTTTACCTTCCCGCTATAAAGCGGTACCTATTTATCTACTTGCACTTAAGGGTGCTTTCGAACTGCTAGGTGGGCAGGAGTTGGGACCGAACGACGGGAGCTCACCCCGCCACGGGGATTCGAACCGCCGACCATGCGATCAGCAAGCCCTAGGCGCTGAGGTTTTACCCACAGCGCCACCCGCGTCCCCTATAGCTACTTTTATATATACAAGGGAACAAACAGTGATCCAACAACAACTTGGCTCATAGTGCAGAAGTCTCTTGTCCATTTGGTTCAAGCATTTCATTCAGCAACCTGGTCTTATCAATTACTAAAGTTTTAAATGGAGGACAACCAGCACATCATTTATTTATTTATTTTTTAAAAAAATTATGAGTGCAGCATGTCAATGAATATCTTCCACAAGAAGCACAGCTGCTTAGTAAGTTCAGCAGCAGAACTTGGGGTCTCAAATTTCAGCTGTGCCTTGTGCGATGCTAAAATTCAGAGGGGCCCCCCATTCTAAATAATAGTTGTGGCATCCCCTGAGGCTCTGTGCCCAATGTGACCGAACTGGTCTCGCCCCTCCCCCCCTAAAATCTGCCTCGGATGTGCTGCAAATCAGGTGGCTGAGTTCACAAAATTTGTAATCATTCAAAAAACAAAAAAAGGACACTCAGGCGACCCATCCTCAGAAGTAGGGACGGAAGAGCTCTTTGTTTCCAGACTACCTCGCCAGAGTGGTGCATGCTCTGGTTATCTCCCGCTTGGACTACTGCAATGCGCTCTATGTGGGGCTACCTTTGAACGTGACTTGGAAACTGCAACTAATCCAGAATGTGGCAGCTAGACTGGTGACTGGGAGTGGCCACCGAGACCATATAATACCGATTCTGAAAGACCTACATTGGCCCCCGTACGTTTCCGAGCACAATTCAAAGTGTTAGTGCTGACCTTTCCAGCCCTAAACGACCTCGTTCCTGTATACCTGAAGGAGCGTCTCCATCCCCATCGTTCAGCGCCAAGGGCCTTCTGGCAGTTCCCTCACTGTGAGAAGTAACGGTAGTGGCGCCTGCCCTGTGGAATGCCCTCCCATCAGATGTCAAGGAAATAAACAACTATCTGACTTTTAGAAGGCATCTGAAGGCAGTCCTGTTTAGGGAATTTTTTAATGTTTGATGTTTTATCGTATTTTTTCATATTCTGTTGTGAGCCACCCAGAGTGGCTGGGAAAACCCAGCCAGATGGGCAGGGTTTAAATAATAAAGTAGTAGTAGTATTTGTTTCCTCTCAAAACAATATATGGCACAGGGGGAAATGAATGCTGTGGTC
Source organism: Podarcis bocagei (assembly GCF_964188305.1). Taxonomy (NCBI): domain Eukaryota; kingdom Metazoa; phylum Chordata; class Lepidosauria; order Squamata; family Lacertidae; genus Podarcis; species Podarcis bocagei. Next base: position 85,087,618 of record NC_138129.1, on the reverse strand, counting down.
CTCTGCAGGCATGCACAGTGGATCTGGGATCTTCTGCATACTCCAAAATCCAATAAGCCCACTATGCTGGGGTTTCAGAAAACTAGCTTTGCCATAGAAAGGTCTTTTGGCCACTTGGCTACAAGACCTTCTTCAAATGTATTTCAGGATTATGGCGGGAGCAACAAGGTAGACCTCATTGGATGTCTCTCCACCCAGCGAGACAAGAAGAACTGGGACTTCTACACTGAAGTTACCAGATTTTTTTTTCAATGAATCCGGGGACACTTTTCAACTTCCTACTAAATAGATGGGTTTTGTCAGGGGGCTGATTTGTAAATCTGGGGACTGTCCCCAGGAAACAGGGACGTCTGGTAACCTTATTCTACACAGGCCTTCTATGTAGCAGCACTCAGATGCTGAGGTTCATTTCTGAAAGGAGGTTAGCTGTCCATCTCATTTACTCATCAAAGTATTATCTGAGAGTGGCTCACTGATGTTTTTTGTTAAGTTGTGGGTGAACACATCAGACGACACAGCAATTCTTCAAACAGCTCTTGTTTATTCACAGGCCAGAACAGAACTGAACTGAAGGGTTCAGCCAGCCTGCTTATATAGAGCTCCACTACAACACAACAGTAACCACTTTCCGTAACTATCCAATCACTGAACGTCACTTTCAATCCCTTATTTGCATATGTGGACCTGAGTGAAAACTATCTACAGTATCCCCCTGTAACTGTAACAATTTTCTAAAACTATCCAATCACTGAATGTCACTTTCGATCCCTTATTTGCATAACTATCTACAGTATCCCCCTGCTGGCCCAGGGTGAGAACTTCAGTACATAACATTTTTAAAATATATATTTTTGCCACTAATTTTATAAGCAGTTTCTGTTATACTGTTTGTATTCTATTGTTTTTAGTTACTCTTTTTTAAAAAATAAAAATATGCATGTCTCTCTGGGGGGTAGAACTGATTTCAAGTGGAAGATTTAAAAAATGGATGTGGTTTATCATAGCTAAAATGAACTCTCTCCCCCTCACCCCCTTACTTAATGGATAGAGGAATGCTGCAAAGCAGAAACACTGATGGAACCTGCTCCTTCAGCTGATACTGATACATGTCCACACAAGGCGATTTCTTCTGAGTCAGCACAATTTCTGACCTACGCCCCTTAGCTCAAAGAGTTTGCTGTCATCCTGGCTCTTCCACAGTGCTTGCCACTGCACCGTCACTTTGGATTTGAACAGAATGGTAAAAAACCAAGAACCTCACACTAAACCTCTGTCTATGCCAGGTTCTGATGCCATCCAACATGTTCAAAACACCAAACAAAATAACACCACAGTAATCAACCGAGCAGAAGTCTTTAGTTAGGAAAGGGTGAGAGAAATTAATGGGTAAATCTGAACATGTCTAAGCCTAGTGAAGGAAGAATAAAAACATATGCCAGTGCATTCACAGCCTTTATTCTACTGAAATTAGAAGTTGATTAAGCATCATTAAGCAACAAACAAGCATTCATTGGCCAGTAGATACGAGATGCAACATAAATCTTAAAGAAACTTTAAACTGGTAAGGGATGTAGCAAATCCCAACATTTCCACCAGACATGTTTTAGTTTTATATTTCTCTTGGAAGGGTGGCTATTAATTTATTAATTATGTACAAAATTTCTACATTACCTCTTGGGGGGAGGACCTACTCCAAAGCCAATATCCCATCCCTCTGCTGCCTGAAAGAATTCTTATTTTGACTTGAATAACTTACACTGCTGGAAAATACAGCATCTCCACAGGAGGAGCAGAACAACGTAACTCAGACCGTTCATGTCCGTATTCCAGGCAGTTGTCAAAACATCTGACCAGTTTGGACTTTTTAGCAAATAGGTCTGGTGGCTGTCCTTGGAAAGGTCTTTCACCTTGTCTAGTTCCATTGAATTAATCATTGACTTGTTGCCACGCGGCAAAGTTCATCAGGCTTCTGCTGCAAAAATAATGGATTGTAAAAGGTAGCATTTGGAGGAAATAACCTGGAGGTGGGCAGGCCCAAAGTCAAAACCAGATGAAGCAACAAAATTAATTTTTAATTTTAATTAATTTTTAATTCATTTTACAGTAGGCTAATTTGCATGTCTGTGGGAGCATGCACAAACAGCCCTCTACCTTCTTCCAGATTATCAAGACCATCATAGGATTTGAGGACAAATCCCAACTAGGCAGTAATTTTTGAGGTATAAAGTGAGGATCATAAAGGAGTGTCGGCTGGGAAGAGTTCTGAGAGCCAGATTGAGGGGTCTGGGGGGAAAGACAATTAGAAAACGGGTGGGTGGGCTTCATGAGCAGAGGCTGCAGCCCCTAGTACAGTCATACCTTGGAAGTCAAGCAGGATCTGTTCCGGAAGTCTGTTCAACTTCCAAAATGTTTGGAAACCAAAGCACGGCTTCTGATTGGCTGCAGAAAGCCAATCAGAAGCCGTGGAAGCCCCGTCAGACATTCTGCTTCCAAAGAATGTTTGCAAACCGGAACAGTCACTACTTGGTTTGCGGCGTTCGGGAGCCAAAACGTTTGAGAACTAAGCTGTTTGAAAACCAAGGTATGACTGTACTAAATAAATATAATGGCAGACTTCTTGCTTCCTGAAGTGAAGGGACCTTTCATACCCTCCAACATTTCTCTGATGAATATAGGGACGTCCTAAGGAAAAGCGGGACATTCTTCTCCCTTGAGGGTATTACCAGCCTTTTCTGCTTTTCCAGTGTTGAAGTATCAGCAATAATGCTAGGAAGGCAAAAGAAGAAACCGACATTTTCACCAAGAGTTCGGGCAACACATGATAGTATCTGACCAACCACCATCATTATTAGACAGGACAAGTGAGACTTGCAGCAAATATAGTGTGAAGTGCTTCTGGATTGTGCCAGACAGTCCCTTTCTTATTTAATCGCTTTTCTTTCCAGGATACTCCATTCCATTTCAAAAAGGTTTTCTTATCTCAACAGCCAGTTAGCCTTCTGTCACCACTGAGCATTTTCAGGCTTCATTGGGCTTCCATTGAGGTGTTCCCCACACCCATCAAAGATTTTTTGAACGTTTGCAAATCTTAAGCTTTTCCCTGAGCCTGCTGGTCCATAAGGAGCCACAGCCAGTTTGCTATAAGCACACAGGATCTGATATGCCCAGTTATTATGTGGAACATTTTGTAGAAGCTTCATCAATTCATTTAGCTGTTAATTCATTTAGTGAAACAGATACGGAAGATGTGACTGTTCTGTTGGCTACAAGTACTCTACAATCTTTCTAGCACCAGGTTATGGTTTATTATTTGCTCAGGGATTGTCACTCTTCTCCTCCAACTGTTGCACCTCAAACTTTTTTTAGATTTGAAGGATAATACATTGTTTTCCTATATTGTATTTTTCAATGCCTGGACATTTCACTGGAATCCTTTGACTGAGGGTGGTCTGGAAGGCTTTTTAATAAATAAATATAAAAGGCTTAGTCTGCTGAAGATTTCAAAATATCTGTATTAAGTGGAATAATGACCATTTTTGAGCAGGGTTGCTTAAATGTTGATGACATATTCTCCATATGATTTTGAATGACTCCCTGCATAGAACTCTGACTGGCGCAAGTCTTTGTGGGGAATAAGACGGATGAGACAGGAAGATGGAAGGAGAGGTGGAGAGATATTTTAAAATGCAAGTAGGGTTTCTTAGTGATTTCTCTATTCTGGTTCTATTACTATAAATCAAGAGTTAGAACTCTAAAGGACCATTCCTTCTCAGTCTTGGCTGGGTTATTCTGAAAAGGCTATGCTGAGAGCATTCATTGTTCCTTTTCCTTTCTGGGAATAATTACAAGGCCCTCTCCAAATTTTAGAGGGTGTTTTGACTAGATGGTGTTGCTGAGTCCTACTCCTTGCTGCTCCTGACAACAAATTAAAGTTAGGTCTGGAGATGTGGGCTGCCCCAAGCTTACTGCAGTGATAGACCATGAAGACACAAGAGCCCAGTTTTTCAACTTTCCCCTATTCTGTCCTAGGCTGAAAATGCTGTGCAGCCTTATTGCAAGGTGCTGTAGGAACTGCAAAATCCATCCCCTGGTCTCCAAAAAGAAAGCCAAAATCTGCAGCTCTCAGAGGCCAGATGATGAGGGAATTGACAAAACTACATCTGAAAGTTCAGGTGAGGAAATATCCTCAGCTGAGGTGTTTGTTTGTTTGTTTGTTTGTTTGTTTGTTTGTTTGTTTGTTTGTTTGTTTGTTTGTTTGCAAGGCCAGTAAGAATCTCGCAAATTCAGTAAGGCTGGCTTCTGATTCAAGAATACTTTAGAGGCATACTTTTCATGGAAGAAGGGAGATAAATATTTTGCTTTCCTCCTGACCTTTCCCAATGTTTAATCAAAAGAGTTCATCCCATGTTTGCTCTGCACTGTGGCAAAAACATCAAGAAAGACCACCATGCTGCATTGACAGGTATTTCTGGGTCATTTATTGCTAAATTATATTGCTTAAAATGTGTATGATAATTATGATTAGCAGCGGTTGCATCAAATGTGGAATTTGTATCTTTGCATCAATCTAAATTGATTTTTGTTGAAATGTAAACCACTTAGATTTTTTTAATACAGTTTTTATTTATTCTCATGGTACAGAAGATAAATTTTGAGAAAACAATTGTTACAACAATAAACAAGAAGTAACTTGTCCTGATAAAATTATAGGTGTCTTATGAACGTCTCCAAATGATGTTCTAAGTTGAGGTCAGCAGCTATCTCGATTAGTCTTGTGCAAATATACAGCAGATATACAAAGTTCATATTGGCAATTAGCTTGCAACATGAAAAAGAGTCCATGAGCCAACCAAACATTATTTATTCAGCTCTCTTTTACCTAAAAAAAACCCCAAACCAAAATACCCTGAAGTCATTCAAATTAGAGACATGGTAAACAACAGCAGCTATTACCAACAAAACTTGATTTGAGGCATAAAGATGCAACAGGGAGAGCCATTTTGCTCCACTAACCCTTAAGAAAAAAAGGCTAGGGAAAATCTATAAGCAGCAATTCCATCCTCACAGATAGTACTCAAGTTAGGAGCTTGAAAGATTGTATGTCTTGAATGAACCCCCAAGTTGAATCCTTTCTACAAATGAAGATCTAGCACTTCAAGTACAAGGTTTCTAAGCTAACATACACTTTCCAAATATACTTTTCCAAATATATTTCCTGGTATAATAAGTTTGAAATATGCATGAATGAATTTCTTCCATGCTTCACAGGTCGTTTATCGTACAATCCTAAGTAGGTATACTCAAAAGTAAGTTTCACAGAGTTCGGTGGGGGCTTACTCCCAAGGCAGCGTTACACAATTGCGGCATCAATTGCTTACCCCCTAATCCGTACACATTGTGGATACAACAGTTGTCCATTCTGACACTGTGCTCTAAAATCAGATGCTGAACTTGAAGGTGAGCTGAAGTAGTACGCTTTGCACACAAATTCAACAAATTCTCCATGGAGGAAATACGGTCGATTGTCAAAACTCCATCTTAGATCCAAGTGATTCTTTGCCATCTCTTCTGCTGATAAGGTGCACGGCTCTTGGAAAATGAATGCAGTGTTAATATTCTCATAGCATGAGTTTAATTAGAAATGTTTGCTGTTTTTTATTATCTATGTACTACAACATTCATTAGAGTGGTCAGTTGTGGTTTTAGTCAACAAGAGGGATATGGGTGGCACTGTGGTCTAAACCACTGAGCCTCTTGGGCTTGCCGATCAGAAGGTCGGCAGTTCGAATCCCCGCGACAGTGAGCTCCCATTGCTCTGTCCCAGCTCCTGCCAACCAACAGTTCGAAATCATGCCAGTGCAAGTAAATAAATAGGTATCGCTGTGGCGGGAAGGTAAACGATGCCAGAAGTGGTTTAGTCCTGCTGGCCACATGACCCAGAAAGCTGTCTGTGGACAAACGCCGGCTCTCTCAGCCTGAAAGCAAAATGAGCACCGCAACCCCATAGTCACCTTTGACTGGACTTAACCGTCCAGGGGTCCTTTACCTTTTACCTTTTTAGTCAACGGCAATCAATAAGTTACTTTCTGCATGCTCTCCTCCCTGAGCTATGAGCCGTCCCCTTCTATAAAGCCTTACATCAAGTAATGCTGGCTTTTCCCAGCGTTTATTAGTTGAGCAACACCAGACAGAAGCAGTGGGCAATGAATCAAGTTAATAAGGCATTTTCCAAGTTGTCACTATGCTGGGGGGGGGGGGAAATAGCAACATTGCACAGTACCTATGCAAGTTGGTGGGGTAGTCCAATGACCCATGGAACAGGACACTTTCCTAGAACCTTGCAAAAAATGGTATTCATGGCAACTATACTCTACTGATGAACCATGAGCATAGTCCGCTGTCAACAAGCCCATGACGACTCCATTTTTTATGGAAGGTGGAGAGCCACAGCTTTCGTCCGGGTCTGCAAAATGAGAGCAATGTGTTTAAACAGAAGAGAGAAAATGACCCTAAGAAAATAGTTTACAGGACCAATTTGTGGCACCAGCCTTCTCTTCACAAGCCAGTTCTGAAGGAACACTATTGGAGACATCTTGGAGTGTGTGTGTCCGATTGCTGTTCAGTGCTAAATAGCAGATTTTCCCAGGCAAAGCAGCAAAGAAAATTCCTCTCTTGATCAGGTTTAATAAGAAACGAGGCAGAATCGTATCATAGAATGTTGCTAAACTTTTGTAGTCAAGGGCTGCACTGACCAATTGTCAACCCTTTGGGCTCTGCATGACAAAGTTACAGTGGCCAATTTTTCTTCTTAAAAAAAAAAAACACGTTTAGGGGCTGGGGAGGCACAAAAACATATTGGCATCTCAGAGGAGAGGTCAGTAAAATAAATAAATACATTTTTATTTAAAAAATAACCAATATTTTTAAAGAAAATAAAAAATGGGAAGTGGTGTGTGGTGTGTATGAGAGCAATCCGAATCTCTCTCTTTTTTTAAAAGGAAATTAAAATAAAAATAAAATAAAAGATCAAAAATTATTTGTGTATGCCACAGTCGCTGCAAGGACTCTACTGGCCCCAAAATGGAAAACACAAGATATACCTACTATGAAGATGACAGACTTTGTGGAACTTGACAAATTGACAGGAAGGATCCGGGACCAGGATGACCAGAGATACCAAGATAATTGGAGTAAATTTATTGAGTACTTAAAGGAGAACTGTAAAAGTTTAAAAACACTAGCAGGATTGAGGTAACTCCTACAATGTAAAATAGTAAAAATGAAGGAATAAAATACGCGATAAAATAGTGATAGGCGATGCCAATTGAAGGGATGGAGGGAAGTCAAGACTCAGCAGAGTCAAAGGGTATTTACTTTGATAAATGTATGGAATGTTGGATAAAGACTATGTAAAGAAAACAATAAAAATTTATCTGGAAAAAATATAACACCCCAAAAAAATTTGAAAATTAAAATGAGAAAATGATTTTAGTTTCATTTAAAAAAAACACCTAACTAAAATGGACAAATTTGAAGTAGCTTGGAGGGTATGAAAATGTTTTGGCATCCGAATATTACACCAGAGAACAGATAGGAACAGTCATATAGATAAATAAGATAAGATAGATAAGGTGCACCTTATAGAAATCACTATGTATCATACCAATCTACCACACAGGGGTTTGTAGGAAAGTAAAACCCAGTTGTGCCATTCTGAGCTTCTCTGAGGAAGAGTGTTGTGCAAATAGGATTCAAATTGATAGAGCACAAAACTGCAGATCAAACATGATGGGTGGAATTCAATGTAGGGTTACCTTTTGAAACACATTTGGGGTATTTTAATTCTCCCCGATTGCACTGCGCCAGCAACTGAGCATCGCCAGTCGACGGTGGCAAAACGTATCCTGGCTTGCACACCAATTCAATAATGTCTCCGTGTAGGAAATATAATTCTTCTTCCAGGTTCCATTTCATTGCTACGTTATGATTTCTGATGCTTTCTTCATTGACCAAACATGGTTCTGCAGGGCAAAGATCAATAATCAAGTGGCTTATACCAGGAGCAAAGAACAGAATAACTGGCATCCAATTATTCCCTCACATAAAAGCCTACCTGACCCAGAATGTTGATACTGGGGGTGGGGTGGGGATATATCCTGAGCTGCTAGTCAATATGATCTGCTTTTCTCATACTATTCCACCCTAGAGACACTGACACAATCATGCCTGACTGCACGGCTTGCAATAAATAAAAAGCACAGTAAGACATCAAACGTTAAAAACTTCCCTATATAGAGTTGCCTTCAGATGTCTTCTAAAAGTCAGATAGTTCTTTATTTCCTTGACATCTGAAGGGAGGGCATTCCACAAGGTGGGTGCCACTACCGAAAAGACCCTCTGCTGGGTTCCCTGTAACCTCGCATTTCACAGTGAGGGAATCGCTGGATACCAGTATCTGGGCTGAATGATGCTCCTTCAGGTATACAAGGCCAAAGCTGTTTAGGGCTTTAATAGGTCAGCACCAAGGCTTTGAATTCTGCTTGGAAACGTAAAGGTAAAGGTACCCCTGTCCGTACGGGCCAGTCGTGTCCGACTCTAGGGTTGCACGCTCATCTCGCTCAAGAGGCCGGGAGCCGGCGCTGTCCGAAGACACTTCCAGGTCACGTGGCCAGCGTGGCGAAGCTGCTATGGCGAGCCAGCACCAGCGCAGTGCACGGAAACGCCGTTTACTTTCCCGCTATAAAGTGGTACCTATTTATCTACTTGCACTTAGGGGTGCTTTCGAACTGCTAGGTGGGCAGGAGCTGGGACCGAATGACAGGAGCTCACCCCGCCACGGGGATTCAAACCGCCGACCTTACGATCAGCAAGTCCTAGGCACTGAGGTTTTACCCACAGCGCCACCCGCTTGGAAACGTACTGGGAGCCAATTTAGATCTTTTAAGACTGGTGTTTTATGCAGTGCTTTTTTCTGTAGGGATGTAGGGGTACGCATACCCCTAAACATTTTGTGAATCTTTGTATGTTTGTCCATATACTGTATACCGATTTGAACTATAAAATGGTGGTTTTCTTGTGTCAAAATGAGAGTACTGCTACTGTAAACATTTTTTTAAGAAAAAAAGCACTGATTATATGGTCCCAGCAGCCTCTCCCAGTCACCGCTCTGGCAGCCGTTTTCGGGATTAGTTGTAGTTCCTGAGTCACCTTCAAAGGTAGCCCCACAGAGAGCTCCTTGTAGTAATTCCTACATACTCCTCCAATACTTACCTAAACAAACTGGGGGGGTTGTCCAGTTTCCTTGGACACAGCGAATTGTGTTAGGTCCTTCTGTCAGATGGAAAGGTTTACATCTGTATTCCACTACAGAACCAGTTTTGTAGCTTGCCAGTGAAGGATTGATGTTATTAAAAATAAAACTGTTTTCAACTATGGGTAGGGAACTGCAGCTCCCTTCAGTTTGTAAGCCGTGATGACCTTCTGTGCTTCCTGTCCTGCCAACATCTGAAAAATAAAAAAGGAATGGAAAGAGAAGTCTTTTCATTGCAATCCATGCATTTTATCAAATAATCATACAAACGGCACTCTCAATTTCAATTTCCTTCTGCATCTTTGCAGTTTCCACTTTGTCATGTTGAACAAGCATTAAGATTAAGTTGTGTGAGGTTCTGAGAGACAGTGTAGAAATTTCAGAATTCACCCACAACGAACTTCCTGGGTGCTGGTCAAACTCCTTGTCATGGAAAGAGGGCAATTCTGATATTTGTGAATTCCTACATGGCATTGTCTCATCTGCACCTCTTGGCCTAATGTGCTGATTGGCATTTAGCTATCCACCAGATTTTGTACTTTTTTGAATGTTAGAATGTAGCTCCTTTAGTTTTGTTGTTGTTGTTAATATATTTTTTATGTATATATAGTTTAAATTCTATCAATGTTTAATTGTTTTCCCCTATGTTTTTAGCTGTTCTTATTTTTATCTGTAAGCTTCCTTGACTCCCTGTCAGGAAAAAAGGCAGGGCATAAATAAATAAATACATAATAATAACAACAACAATAATAAATTCTGGTTTATCGATAGTTCCGTTGTTCATACAGAAAGACCTGTAGCATTTGATATTCATGAATTAATTTAGCCTTTTGATAAAAATAGGCATTCTCTCAGCTGTTGATGAATGTGAAGGGTATCCAAGATATTCTTATTTAACTGGCTTGAGGGGTTTTTTGTGCCATCTGAAAACAAAACGAAACACTTTCTTATCCACAAATTGGACCTTAGGCTGGTTTGAAAAGAGAGGTGATACTGGTGGCTATTAGCTCCTTTAGTTAAGAATGCATCGAACTGTGTATTTTGAGAGAAAATGCATGTTTAAATTTACATTAAAATGTTGGGAAGTTTACAGCACAAATGGAACAGAGTTACGGGTAAAAACTTGTGAGAGTGATAGGGACCCAAGCAGGCATGTTTGCCAATCCCTAATAGGGCAACATCGAAATCAGATTGATTATATTCTCTGCAGCCAAAGATGGAGAAGCTCTATACAGTCAGCAAAAACAAGACCTGGAGCTGACTGTGGCTCAGATCATCAGCTTCTTATAGCAAAATTCAAGCTTAAACTGAAGAAAGTAGGAAAAACCACTGGACAGGTAAGATACAATCTAAACCAAATCCCTTATGAATACACAGTGGAAGTGAGGAACAGGTTTAAGGATTTAGATTTGCTGGACAGAGTGCCTGAAGAACTATGGGTGGAGGCTCGCAACATTATACAGGAGGCAGCAACTAAAACCATCCCAATGAAAAAGAAATGCAAGAAAGCAAAGTCGCTGTCCAACGAGGCCTTACAAATAGCGGGGGAGAGAAGGCAAGCAAAATGCAAGGGAGATAATGAAAGATACAAGAAATTGAATGCAGATTTCCAAAGAATAGCAAGGAGAGACAAGAAGGCCTTCTTAAACGAGCAATGCAAAGAAATAGAGGAAAGCAACAGAATGGGAAGAACCAGAGATCTGTTCAAGAAAATCGGAAATATGAAAAGAACATTTCGTACAAAGATTACCATAATAAAGGACAAAAGTGGTAAAGACCTAACTGAAGCAGAAGACATCAAGAAGAGGTGGCAAGAATACACAGAGGAATTATACCAGAAAGATATGGATGTCTCGTACACCCCAGGTAGTGTGGTTGCTGACCTTGAGCCAGACATCCTGGAGAGTGAAGTCAAATGGGCCTTAGAAAGCACTGCAAATAACAAGGCCAGTGGAAGTGATGGTATTCCAGCTGAACTGTTTAAAATTTTAAAAGATGATGCTGTTAAGGTGCTACACTCAATATGCCAGCAAGTTTGGAAAACTCAGCAGTGGCCAGAGGATTGGAGAAGATCAGTCTACATCCCAATCCCAAAGAAAGGCAGTGCCAAAGAATGCTCCAACTACCGCACAATTGCACTCATTTCACACGCTAGCAAGGTTATGCTTAAAATTCTACAAGGAAGGCTCAAGCAGTATGTGGACCGAGAACTCCCAGAAGTGCAAGCTGGATTTAGAAGAGGCAGAGGAACCAGAGACCAAATTGCAAACATGCGCTGGATTATGGAGAAAGCTAGAGAGTTCCAGAAAGACATCTACTTCTGCTTCATTGACTATGCAAAAGCCTTTGACTGTGTTGACCACAGCAAACTATGGCAAGTTCTTAAAGAAATGGGAGTGCCTGATCACCTCATCTGTCTCCTGAGAAATCTCTATGTGGGACAAGAAGCTACAGTTAGAACTGGATATGGAACAACTGATTGGTTCAAAATTGGGAAAGGAGTATGGCAAGGCTGTATATTGTCTCCCTGCTTATTTAACTTATATGCAGAATTCATCATGCGAAAGGCTGGGCTGGATGAATCCCAAGCCGGAATTAAGATTGCCGGAAGAAATATCAACAACCTCAGATATGCAGATGACACAACCTTGATGGCAGAAAGTGAAGAGGAATTAAAGAACCTTTTAATGAGGGTGAAAGAGGAGAGCGCAAAATATGGTCTGAAGCTCAACATCAAAAAAACGAAGATCATGGCCACTGGGCCCATCACCTCCTGGCAAATAGAAGGGGAAGAAATGGAGGCAGTGAGAGATTTTACCTTCTTGGGCTCCATGATCAGTGCAGATGGTGACAGCAGTCACGAAATTAAAAGACGCCTGCTCCTTGGGAGAAAGGCGATGGCAAACCTAGACAACATCTTAAAAAGCAGAGACATCACCTTGCCAACAAAGGTCCGTATAGTAAAAGCCATGGTTTTCCCAGTAGTGATGTATGGAAGTGAGAGCTGGACCATAAAGAAGGCTGATCGCCGAAGAATTGATGCTTTTGAATTATGGTGCTGGAGGAGACTCTTGAGAGTCCCATGGACTGCAAGAAGATCAAACCTATCCATTCTGAAGGAAATCAGCCCTGAGCGCTCACTGGAAGGACAGATCGTGAAGCTGAGGCTCCAATACTTTGGCCACCTCATGAGAAGAGAAGACTCCCTGGAAAAGACCCTGATGTTGGGAAAGATGGAGGGCACAAGGAGAAGGGGACGACAGAGAATGAGATGGTTGGATGGTGTTCTTGAAGCTACCAGCATGAGTTTGATCAAACTGCGGGAGGCAGTGGAGGACAGAAGTGCCTGGCGTGCTCTGGTCCATGGGGTCACGAAGAGTCGGACACGACTAAACGACTAAACAACAACAAATAGGACTGTAAAGGCTGCTCTTTCAAGGCAAACGAGGCACAGCTAAATTGTTCTGTTTGCCCTCATCCTGCCCCCATCTGCCTGCCTTCTTCCTCACGACCCATCATCGGGTGGGCTCCACTTGTCATTTGCCCTAGCTTTACCTGTTGTTGGTCCACTGCATAATTTAGGGCCAAGAGGAGGAGGAGTTTGGACTTGATATCCCGCCTTTCACTCCCCTTCAGGAGTCTCAAAGCGGCTAACAATCTCCTTTCCCTTCCTCCCCCACAACAAACACTCTGTGAGGTGAGTGGGGCTGAGGGACTTCAAAGAAGTGTGACTGGCCCAAGGTCACCCAGCAGCTGCATGTGGAGGAGCGGGGAAGCGAACCCGGTTCACCAGATTGCGAGTCCACCGCTCTTAACCACTACACCACACTAACTCTCAAGAGTGTGTGCTAAGGGAGAGGCTCCAATTCTAAGTCCGTTCTCCAAAGCTCTAAATTGACAACCTTCCAAAACGTAAGGATCTTTTAAATCCCCAGTGTCCAATTTCGCAAGACAACTGACCGATGCATTTGGGAGGCGAAGTCCACCTGCCATTCTCACATCGGATTTCTTCGCCTCCTGCAGTCTGAAAGGGATGCTCACACTCCAAACGCAATGTGTCTCCGTGGCGGAAGGTTCTTAAACTGGTTAGCACATTGGCATGAGGGGGCTGAGGCGGAGGAGGACACTTGTTTCTTCTTTCTGGTTAAAAATTGGGCGGCGGGGAAAGAATCAGGTTAGATTCTATAACACCATACAATCCTTTAGAAATGCCAGCATTGTATATTTGGAAGAGTAACTCTCCTCCCCATTAAGAATAGCTACTTATGACTAGCCGGACAGGGGATTTCTCATGTCTCTAAACCACAGCTGTCAACGTTTCCCTTTTTTAATTCCCTTATTCCAAATAGGATTCCTCGAAAGAAAAGGGAAAGGTTGACAGCTATGCTCTAAAAATAGATCAGGGTAAAACAGCTTACAAAATCAGGGTTTATTTGTGCAAGTTCCTCTTCTGTTAAATTCAGCAAATCAATAAAAGGCAGCCCTCACTCCTTCTCGAACAGCAAAAATCAAGAAAGGATGCCAAACTGGCTTTCAAATAGCAGAAAATTTAATTCATCAGTTTTCAGAAGAACAAGCAGTTCAAAAACCAAACAACCCTGCTACATAAAGACATGTAAACATTCAAAGTCTTTTCATCAGATGATTCAGCTTATTCTTCCCATTTTTCAACATATATAAAAGAAAAATCATTGGCTGTGGTACTGATACTATGGGGGGGACAGAGATTAAAGGGGGGGGGAGCTTGCTTTGCAGAATACAGAAAATCCCTAGCTCCAATGTCATGATGAATTACCTTCACAAACTGGAGGTTCTGGGTACCAGCCAAAGTAATAGCATTGAATTAATTCTGACCCCTTTAATGAATAACCTTCCAAGCAGAAGAACTGAACCACATTTCCTTCTTCGTAGCTTTCCTTGTTGGGATCGACACCTCCGTGTTCGACAGGACTCAGTGCCGAACATCCCAATTCTAAGAAATGCAAGAATGAAAAAGAGCAAGGCTTCCATTTTCCATTTTTGAAAATGCCAGGTCCTTTGCCTGAACTTTTGCTTTAGCCCAAGCAAATGTTGTACAAGGCAAAGCCAAGACAGTCGCAGAAGAAGCATTGGAAATTCAACATACTGGTGCATTTGGGAGTCAGGGACCAGCCTTGAGGTTCACAATGTGCTTCTTCCATTGTGTGGCCTCCTGCCGTACGATATCCGTCATCACATTCATATTTGAGCTTTTCCTTCCGGCTGAACGTTCTCTGGGCTGTGTGGTAGCGGCCATGCACCAGGTCTGGTGCTGAGCACGTCTCTTAAAAACAAGAAGTGGGTTGATGTCTTCAGCATGAAATGGCAGAGCAGCCAGATGGACATTGGGAATAAGAAAGGAAGTGGGGGTGGGGTGAGGAATAGTGAATAATTGCGGGCATACAAAAACAAAACATTTCGTGGATTTATTTTGGGTTCTTCTTTTGAGGCCCTGAATGATCTGGGAGCAAAGTATAACTGGCAGGTGAGCGTGCAGACAAACAAAACAGGTGCAATATGATCAGATCAGCTTGGTCTCAGCTGATCTCAGATTGATTCTCAAGGCCTCCATTTGTGGCTGTAGAGGGCAAGGCGCAATCCTACTTGTGTTAGTTCATATTGGTGAACAACATAAATTTAACATCAGCTCAAAGTAAGTGACTCCCACCTGGGTGGAAATGCAGTATAAAAACACATTCCCATTAGCTCCCCAAAACTGTGCGGCTAAATCAAGTAAATTTATTTGTAATTGCCAGATTGCATCATTTAAACCAACCACTTGTATGCATTATGTTCACATTCCCTCCTTGGCTCCTTTGGGAGGACCAGAGAGATATAAATTTAAACTTCCTCATATGCATGTTTAGCCAAAACTATTGAGTTCAATGGGACTTACTGCCAAGTAAGAAAGGACTCAGCTAGACTGGTAAAGAAAAAGTGATTTATATGTGTGATATAACATTGTACCACTAGACAGTGACATGGAGTCCCATTTTTCTCTACCTGTTTTCCCTGTATACAGCGTTTTAAACTGAAACACTTCTTTGATATGACTAGATCCAGCCAAAGTGTACATCGAACTACAGTCTTAAATTGTGACATTTCTGTCAATTTGTGGTATCTTGTGTCCCCTAACCCTTGCTGCAATCACCATATGAAACAAAACAAAACAAAAAGATCCCTTGCTTTATCGGGACAACTCCTGTTGCAAAGCGAATTCATTTAAAAGGGACTTTCGCTTTTATGACCTTATCAATTATATACAGCAGTGAACATGCCCGTTTTCTGTGCCATATTTCTAGTGGAGATTGCTATAGACACTCGCTTGGTTTTGCTGACAATGCAGGGAAAAGAGCAGGCTGGCAGCTCCCTCTACTGGCAAGCTAGCCCAGTGGTGCAAAAAAATAATATTACTGACGCAATGATGCTGGAAAACATCCTGGTTGCCGTAAATACCCAGTTTGAGGCCCCAGCTCCCTACAAACACCACCAATTTAAGAAGCACATTTAACAAAATATTAATTTTACATGTCTTTCCATTTTAGTTGTATTGCACAGGTGCAACAAGGGGGAAGCGAACCCTTTCAGATTCTTCCTTCCATCTAGAAAATGCCACTGCATCAGGTTGCAGTTACTTAGCTCGGATGTGCAAAGAGCAGCTATTTTCCCTTCTCTCCTTGAATGGTACTAATTCCAACTAGTCATTTATAAGAACTCTGTAACTAAGAATTAGTGTCTGGGTTTACTTTTTCTTCCCTCCTCCCTTCCAATCTCTTTTCCTTTTGTGCGATGTATTTTTTTATTGCAAGCCTGGGCTATCAAACGACTCATCTTTGTAAGCTGTTCTGCTCCCCTCCAAGAAAATTCAAGAGCTAAAGGCTTTTCTTGAGAATTCTGCTTCCAAAGTGTTTTGTTCTAGACTAGAGGTTTGTTGACCATCCACAAATTCACTTGAAATAGCCATACAAAAACAAGAGTCCTTATCCAAGGTTTTTTTTAAAAAAAATCTGCTGGCTGATCACCAAATACATCAGGTGAGAATATAGCTTTGAACCTTAGGAACAACTCTTCAGGTGGGGTGGGAGGGGAAATATTATCTAAAGCCATACCTGTTGTTTCTGTACACTGTGGTTGAGCTGACCATCCACCTTCAAGACACTGTATAGTTTTATCCCTGGGACCTCCAGGAATCTGATAACCTGAATTACAACTGTATTGCAGTCTCTCCCAGATTTTGTAGGACATTTTCGTATCCGAGAAAACACCATTCTCCAAGGCGGGTTTGGTACATTTCTCTAAACAATCAGGTGTGTTGAATGAAAAGATGGAGAAAGCATTAGGCGATCCCTTCATTAACACATCTAGGTGGCATTTAGGTGGCAGAGAATTTGTACTGATGGAAACGACTAGGAGGCACTCATCTTAACATGCCTATATCTCCATATGCTACAGTACCCAGCAGGACTGGCCCAATACATTTGGGCACCCAAGGTGAACCCCCAAATGGCATCATTCAGAGAAGGGGTGAGGGAAGATCTACATCAGGGACAAGGGAGGAAGAACGATTGACATTGGGATCTGCTTCCTTAGTGAACCCTGCCATCTGAGGCAGTTCCCCCCTCCCCTTAACCTCATGGGTGGGCCAACCCTAGTATCCAGGATGATTGGGTGCCACAAGCAGGGCATCATATAGTATAGGAAACAATAAGATGAAGTGTACTGTAAAGGTAAAGGGACCCCTGACCATTAGGTCCAGTCGTGACCGACTCTGGGGTTGCGGCGCTCATCTCGCTTTATTGGCCAAGAGAGCTGGCGTACAGCTTCCGGATCATGTGGCCAGCATGACTAAGCCGCTTCTGGCAAACCAGAGCAGCGCACGGAAACACCATTTCTCTACTTGCACTTTGACGTGCTTTCGAACTGCTAGGTTGGCAGGAGGAGGGACCAAACAACAGGAGCTCACCCCGTCGTGGGGATTCAAACCGCCAACCTTCTGATCGGCAAGCCCTAGGCTCAGTGGTTTAACCCACAGCGCCCCCCACGTCCCTCTGAAGTGTACTGTAGCTCTACTTTAAAATGTAACTTTTTTTCACCTTTGATCACCTCTCTTCTTAGCCTTCATTTCCTCCTCCCCCCCTTTGGCAGTAGCTAAGCAGAACAAAGCAAAAGGAGTCTCTTACCAGTTAGAAATGTTAATGATCATAGTGAGAGAACAAAGACTTCCCCCCTGTCATTCAAGTTACTTCCATGTCTTGCAACCTGCTCTCGCAACCACTGTGCTTTCTGTGCTGCCACCTTATCTGCTCTCCTTGATCTTGGGCTGAGCAGCTGAACACTTTCCAGCAAAAGGGAGTCTGTTCTCTGCCTCCCACGTTCTTCTTCTCCTACCTGTTCACCACCTAGTTCTTCTCAACATCGGTCTTCTGAACTATGTCCCTCTGCAAACCACTGCTATCCAAATCTATACCGTCCTCCTGCTCCTGGGAAGATTCAGGATCCTGAGAAGGAGCAGGGCGAGGGGAAGGCTGTCACCATTCCTCCTCAGCACAGTCACTGACACTATATTCAGAAATCCTTTGTGGATGTGGAGCTGAGGATTTGCACTCTGCACTTATCCATAAGGGGATTTCAATGGAAGCTGCTACTTTGCATGCACGAAATGGTGTGCGCGCATGGAGCAACCTCCCCGCCAAGAACGTAATGGTGAAGCAGCACCCAGCAGGAGTGAACTCCCCTCTCACCAGCTGATGAGCGGAGGGTTCAATCCTGCTCTCTGCAGGGATCTGCTTTGTTGGAACATTCCCCACAGAGAACACACAGGATATCATATGTGCATATCATCGAGTGACATTGAACAAATTAACAGGTGGGAGTGGATAGGGGAATACAGCCTTATGGGTCAAAATTGGTCCAAGGGGCATCAGTTCCCCACCTCTGCTACATGCAAAAAAATCTGTTACATTTGGAAAGGCAAATCACATAGACTTACGGTAGCATTTAGGGACTGGGGCCCAGCCTCTCATTGTGCAGTTGATCTTTCCATTTTGACTTCCACTTTCTGTGGTATAGCCAGGCAAACAGAAATAGGACAGCTTCTCATCTTGCTTCATTGGAAAGTAATAGTTTTTAAAACTATAGTAATATGGGGCAATATTTCCATTTTTTATGCTCGGTAAGTCACAAAGCCTGCCTAGAAAAAATGTTCAGTGGGAGGTGTTGATTATTCAGCGTACAAACACACTTTAAGAAACAACCTGGAGTCAAATTCAGTTCAGGTACCCCTAACTGCAGAGGGGAGCGATCTGAAATTCAGCAGGCAGCCACTGAGAAAAGAGCCCTTTTTTGGAAGGCACTCTCCAAGGAAGCCCGCTTTACCCAATTGTTTGGTTGAAATGTGCCTATTTCAGTAGTAGAGTGGCTGACACATTTTATTTAGATTACGCGTCCTGCACAGATGTGAGCTTTTTTTAATTGCAGTGGTACCGCGGGTTACATACGCTTCAGGTTACAAGCACTTCAGGTTACAGACTCCGCTAACCCAGAAATAGTTCCTCGGGTTAAGAACTTTGCTTCAGGATGAGAACAGAAATCGCGCGGCGGCAGCGCGGCACCAGTGGGAGGCCCCATTAGCTAAAGTGGTGCTTCAGGTTAAGAACAGTTTCAGGTTAAGAACGGACCTCCGGAACGAATTAAGTATGTAACCAGAGGTACCACTGTATAATAAAATGTTTCTGGTGTTAAAAGTATCAACACCTTCCAGTCACACAGAATGAGGGCTTTTTTTCAGTCAGAACTCAATTCCGGCACCTGTCACCACTGCCATTCTAAGAGATGGTGGTTGATTTTTTGAAAATCGAAGCACATACTCTCAAATGGATCACCCTTCAGCTGCATGCTTATTGACACTCTCATTGCAAAAAGGTTTGACTCAGAACTTTACCTTTGTGTGAAGGGAACGGGGTGTTTCTTTTTATTTGGAATTTGTATTTATTTCTTTATTTAATTTTAACAAAGTAATAACCATAAATAAATAAGAATAAAAGTGTGCACCCCACCACCAAGACCACTACATTGTAACTATCCAACCTCCCAAATTTTCAACACCTCTTGCGAGTTTGACCCCTTTCCGCTTTAACAGTACAAATTCTACAAAAACCCTCCATATCTCCTCAAAATCACTTCTCCTGCATATTCCTTGTCTTACCTTAATGCCACATGTTAATGTATCTTTAATAACTATATCCCACACCTCTTTATACCATTCTTCCATTTAATATTCTGCTTGCCCCTTCTACTTCCTAGCTATAATAATTTGTGTAGCTGTCAATAAATTTATGAGCAAGTCCTTCATAGCCTGTGAACCTTCCACCCCATCGTAAATTGACAATAATGCTACCTCTGGACTTTCAGTAAGCAGGGTTTGTATTTTTGCACTTGGTGTCTGCCACTTCAACGTTACCTTTTGTAAAACTAATCATGTTTTTTAAATAAAAACCCTTACCTTTGCAGAAGCCATGCAAAACATCTCCAGCAAGCCATCTATATGATTGGTAATTTTCATTCAGTAATGCTCTCCACCAATTCCCCCAGAACATACATTTCAAGGTCTGGTGCTTTTGACTTCCATAGCAACAGCTAGGCTAGTTGGAAGGGAGTTGTAGCATAATGCATTTGGTAGGCACCAACTTGGGGAAGACTGGTATACTGGAATGGTGCATGCATATATACATTGGCCCAGATTATTATACGGATAGATTATGGTTTTTTTTAATTACAAAATAGGGAAGAGAACATACAGATTTTATACTTTTTAAAGTACATTGAATCAATTCATTCTGATAATTTGTGGGCATTTATTGAAACATACTAATTGCAACTAACTCTACAAAGTGGAAAAGCACTTTTAAGAATACATAAGCCAGGTTTTTTTAGCATCCATAGCAAAAAAAGGATTCAGTGTTTTTACCTTCTGCAAGACAGTCTCCCAATATAGCCAATGTAAATGGGAAAATCCAATTCTTATATCCCATCTCGAGTAGTTCGTGCAAGCTTGTATTATCCCAACTGCTTGTGATTTACTCAGGACATTTAGTTACTCATTTATCAGGAAAGCCCCCCTGGTTGTTTCCACAGTGTTAAAGTTTATTCTTTTAACAGAACTGTGTGTACCTATCTCTTCCCTTGGCATCTCAACAATATTCCTGCCTGATAGGCAGGTATGAATCTGGTAGAACTGGCTCAGAAACTAAAACCTGAAACCATAGGTGGCCAATGTGGACTACAACTCCCATCATGTCTGGTTAATGGGAGTTGGAGTCAATAATATCTGGAGTGCCTCAGGTTCATTGTCGCTGCTTTGGCTATGCTGTTTCAGAGAGGGGACCAGAGAATGAAAAAAGAAGCAAAATGATTTGCTGATGGGCAATGAAAGATCGATTTCTACCAGCATAAGGGAGAACTCTTTAGAAGTCATTTATCAGTAGTATTTTACCCCAGTACATCTGGATCATGGGTAAAGTATCAGGATCTCATTTGTGTTGGCAGGGAGCAGGGGCCTTAATGGCATATGCGGTAGAACTGTGTTGAAGTTCAGAAATTTTGGAAACAAGTATACTACACTTGTAGGTAAAAATGATCTTGGATCCTAAACTATGTATTTTGTCTATTTTTGATAAAAGTAATGAGAAAGGTAGCACTTACAACTAATATGGTCCAGCTTGTTTTCCACAGCAGATTGCTCAGATTCACAAGGTGCAATACATGCATATGCAGATATCGAATCTATTTTGCTAGGCTTAATGGTTATAGATCCCAAATCTCCAAGAACATCCAAACAAAATAAAAACCATAGCCAACAATGTAAACAGAATGGTTTCCATTTTATTGTACAAAATCTCAGCCTTTAAAAAAATACATAGTTTAGTTTGTTACTTACAAATCATATCCAAGTAATTAATAAAGACAATACCAATCACAAGCTGACATACAAAAATGTGCAGTAAAACTGAGGTATCACAAATATATCCTGATAAAATTGGATATAGATTTATATGACACTCTACATAATATGAAAGCTGATCCCGACAATGCTTTTTTAGTATCATTTTAAGTCATTCTTTAGTAATAAGGAATTCCAAGGGTATCCAACACCATTTGAATTGCTTGCAGAGGATCAACAATCTCTTTTATATTATCTTTCCTTAAAACCCATTCTGGTCTCTGCCTGTAGGTTAAAGGGGAGGAAATTGTGCTGAAAAAGCAGGATTTTTTTCTCTCTTTTAAGCACGAAAATTGAAAGATTAGGATTTCCTACCTTGAAACTATTGTTGTCCTTAGAGGAGTTGCTGGGACAGAGAAATGCCCATTTTTGTATGCAGCCAACTTCTGTTTGGCAAGCATTCTTCGTGCATCCATTTGATGTTTCCGTGCTGTGAGTTTAAACAGGCTCTGAAGGCGAGAAACTACTCGTGAGCTGCCTTGGATCTCCTAAAAATTAAACCACATTTTATAGTTAAATACAGTGTAATGCTTAGTTCAGTGAAGCCTGAAAGGAGTAAACTTTTAGGAAACACATAGAAAAGCACCAGTTTTAATGGAAGTGATTAAGACCCCTCACCATCGAATCCTATAGTGACACAGTTCCAAAGCTTGCCTGTCAAAGATCCTCCAACAGCACCATTGCTGTTCCCAAATATCAGGTCTCCAGCTTAAACACTCCCCTGCCATTCTCAACAAAGGTAAAATGCATTTGGCACTAACTGGCTGTGTAAAATAGCAGCTTTAACACACTACCAGCCGTGTTTGTATATTAGGAGCCACTGTGGCAAATCTCTCCTGCTCATGCCTCACAAACGGGAAAACAATTTCACAATAGTTAATGATGGGATGGAGTGGAGAGCAACCAAAACTTACAGAAGCTCTTCTTGAGTCCTTTGAAAGAAGAGCAAGCAGGCAGCACGTCTTGGTAAAAATGCTTCCACCTTTCTCTGAAACTTTGTCGCCAGCTCTCTCTCTGTACATCTGAAGTAGGTCCAGTAAAGTATCAACACAATTCTCCACTGTGTAAACAGCTTCAGTTGTCTTTTCATACTTGAAAAGAAAAACAGTTCTGGTTAAGTACTTTCCCTCCAACTTTGAGCAAAGAAGGCCTCATTGTATTTGAGACAGTCTTAACAGACGTCTTACACTGGATATATAGTACGGTGTAAAGAAAATAGCAAAACAACACTGTAACGACTGTTAGTGGATTTGCAGGAAGGAGTGTCCTCACTCCTGCCCCATTCTGAATTGGAGCTCTCAAGTCCAATAGCAGCGATCAAGAGCAGCTCTAAGCCCCAAATTCTGGCAATAAAAAGGGGACTGAGACCATTCAACAATACTTGAAAATGCAGAAGTACCTTTGACAAATTAAGCAGGACCTGGACAGAATAACGTATGACATCCATGCTAGGGACACTGCGATTGCAACTCCGTATCAAAGTAAAAATAGTGGGTACTGCTTCATTCTGGACCATACTTTCACAGCAAACGGGTGATAGTCGGGTAACAACCTCTGGAGAGGGAGAGAGAAAGAAATATAGATCAGCCTATTCTCAGGGTGGCAACAGTTGGACGAAATGCACCATGGAAATAGTGGCCAGTTCTCATTGGCACACAGTAATTGAGATGGAGCTATGGTTCTATATTGGGGGTCTGTGGCACCCATCAACTGTCAGGGGCAGCATGGCACCCAAAAGCATATGTTTCCGGGCACCATGCAGGTCATGTGACTTGCACAAGCACACACCCAAATTCTGCACTGGGACATGTTGGAGGGTATGGTGGCACCATTCACATAACAAAAACCACCACAGAAATATCAACATTTTCAAAAGTAGGGGGTCCATGGCATTGCTTTTGAAAAATAAGGGGTCTGTGGTACTTAGCTAATGGGGAATCACCGGGGTAGAGAAGTTTTGTGCTACTCAGTGCATGAAGTGGGGTTGGATTTGATTGGATGCCATTCTACTCTGTTCAAACGATCCCATTTTCCACCACCCACTAGGAACACCGGTCCTTCCAATATGAAAGTACAGTGGTACCTCAGTTCTTGAACATAATCCTTTCTGGAAGACCATTTGAGTTCCAAAATGTTCAAAAATTGAGGCTCAAAGGGCTGCCTGCAAATTCAATTGAGAAAATGGAAAAACACACAGCGGAAGCTGTTCAAATTCCGAGGCGCATTTGAAAACAGAAGCATTTATTTACAGGTTTTCGACGTTCAGGTTCTGAAACATTCATCAATGGAGAAATTCAAGAACCAAGGTACCACTGTAATAGGCAGGTAATAATGATATAATTCCACCACCACCCCATCTTTACTGCTACACCTTTTATGTTGGTAAATTTGTAGAAAGAATGGTATTTATGGTGTATTGGGAACTATTTTTAATCTAAAAAATACAAACCCAAGTCTTTTAAAGCTGCCAGAATGTAAGAAAAGCGTTTATATTTGAGAAGCCGATCAATGGCAAGTGCTGTTCTGTTGCATAGCTTCTTATCTTCTTTGCTTTCTTTATTGGCAATCGACAAGCTATCTCGCAGTGCTCTCGTTTTTGCTGTGTCAGTCTTCTTCCTACATGAATACCCTCTCCACAGTGACTTGTGATGGATGAGGGTGGGGGCGAGGGAGAAAGTGATTCATATTGAAGGAAAGGGAGAGGAGAAAGCCTGTTACATTACGGAATATAATTTTATGGTTTTCCAACCAAATCTAGCACAATTAATATTTTGCATTCAGTGGCTTCCAGGCATCATTCAGTGATCAGAAGCAGAATAGAAAAGACGTGTTCATGTCTCAGCTGATTTTATTCTTATCTTTATCTTTTTCAGTGGTTTCTAGAATGTTTGCTTTAGGTTTACTGATGGGTTTTGAGAATTAAAGCATCATATAAATACAGAAAATATTCAGATTTTTAGATAAAAGGTGGAGAGTAAAAAACTACTCCAATTCCATTCGCCACAGTGAATAAATGAAAGGAAAGTCCAAATGTAGACTTTAAGAATGGAGCCATGCACCCCATTAGAATCCATAAGCATATCATTCCTGCTGTGGCAATATTCCCATCATCCTTAGCAAACGCAGGAAGTTGCCTTCTATCAAGTCAGGCCATTAATACATCTTGCTCCTAGGGAGAGAATACCAAAGGCTGGTAGTGACTCCTGTGTTTCAGACAGGGGTCATATCCAGCCCACCCCTGAAGATGTCAGGGACTGACTGTGGGCTTTTTGTATTCAAAGTTCTATCACTAAGCTGTGGCCCTTACCACTTCATGCCCCATGGTTACAACTCTCACACATAAGAATAAAACAAGGCCTTAAATATAACCATATGACTCAATAAAACAGAAGCAGTCTCTCTAGGATCTTGGTTTACCTGGAATTTAGTTACTCCATTGATTAGGGCTTCTTGGTTCATGCCTTCCTGAACCGCATTTGCAGCTACATTTCTGGAACTCTTCCGTCTCCTTACCCTTCTTTGTATTTTAATAATATTCTCACGATCTTGAAGGTATCTCCTCCTCTGCAGTTTTGCTCGATACCACCTCTGCTTAAACACACACAGGACAAAGAGGAAAATATTTTCTTGCTAAGATCACCTACACATTTTTTAAAGAAATGTATTTAATTTAAAGGAATTAAAGAGATGGTCTTGATGAAACTTGTAACTTCAAGACATGTGTAAGTACAGTGGTACCTCAGGTTAAGAACTTAATTCGTTCTGGAGGTCCGCTCTTAACCTGAAACTGTTCTTAACCTGAGGTACTTTAGCTAATGGGGTCTCCCGCTGCCACCGCACTGCAGCAGCACAATTTGTGTTCTCATCCTGGAGCAAAGTTCTTAACCCGAGGTACTATTTCTGGGTTAGTGGAGTCTGTAACCTGAAGCGTCTGTAACCCAAGGTACCACTGTAACATGAACTAATAAAAAAGACTGAGCATTTTCAAGAACAGAAGAGGCACTTGGTACAAAGAAGCTCCTAGAGTAATACATTTGTTCTAAAAGCTAACCTGAATGTACAGAACTGAAGAGAGCTGCAAGTGTGCTTGCTTCGAGTGAAAAGCTCTGTAAGCCCTCTGAATTCTAACAGCAGCGAGATGATGATATGCAGCAGCTGCAAAACGAAGGAGAAAACTCTGCCGGCTCTGTGCAAAACCATAAGGGGCGGGGGGGGGGGAACGACACACATAAAAACAATTAAAATGTATAATGTATAAAACGGCATCACAATTGTAACAGCAGTAAAAAATATTTATAAATGTATCACAGTCGGTATAATACTAAGAGTAAAAGTTACTTCTTGGCGAACACTCATTAATAATCTGTACAGCCTGCCTAAAACATTACAATGGAAGAGGTTGGGAGGGGGCGTTCCACAGCCATGGGGAACACCACCAAAAGGTTGTACCCACCCCATCTTTCCTCTATGCCTGGCAGTCATGCAAGCAAGGCCCCTGTACCGATCTTGAATCCCTGGGTCATATGGGCAGATAGTTCTGTAAGGACCTTAATCCAAAACTGTAAGGTCATTGCCAGGCAATTTGACTACCAGCAGTAGACATATATCTCAAATATATCTCTCCACCCCCAACATTTAGCCCAGACTCTGAGGGCCTTCTGGCAGTTCCCTCACTGCAAAAAGTGAGGTTACAGGGAACCAGGCAGAGGGCCTTGTCGGTAATGGCACCCATCCTGTGGAATGCCTTCCCACCAGATGTCAAGGAAATAAACAACTATCTGACTTTTAGAAGACATCTGAAGGCAGCCCTCTTTAGGAAAGTTTTTAATGTTTGATGTTCTATTGTGCTTTTAATTCTGTTGAGAGCCGTGCAGAGTCGGGAGAAGTAATAAATAAATAAATTAATAATAATAATAATAATTATACCCAAGGAACTTGAACAAGAAAGTTGCAAACCATCTTGCTATAACAAAAGCCTAGAACTTCCCCCTGCACCACTACCACTTTTGGTTACGGCTTTCACTTCCGCTTCCGAATCAGTAGAAAAAATTTCACAAGATCTAAACAAATTTAATCACTTTTTAAAAATACCTTAGATTTTGATAAGAGACAGATTTGGGGCCTTTGCTTCAGGCTATTTTGTATAGAAAAACACACAGTATCTCCTTTTGCTAGTATACTATTTTGTTCCCAATATAGAAAACCAGCAGAACAGAAAAAGCACAGAATGAGGTTTAGGATTCAAAGAGGGAAAGAGCATATTCATTATAATAAGAATCTAGCCATATTGCCCACCCTGCTTTTGACTCAGAGGAGTGGTTCTTGTGTACATATATTACAGGAATCAGTAACAAGTAATGTTGAAGTAAGTATACCTAAATACCTGGATACTTTTCAATCTGCAGAGCCTTAGATGTTCAAGGAAACTCCTGACTGTAGCTTGCATAATGATGATGCTCTTCAAAGTTTGCAAATAAGCTACTCCTTGGTGTTTCATAGCCAGGTAAGACCGATAACGCCGCTGTATTAAAAGTGCAGCTTCCCAGTATTTCTGGTATTGTTCTATGGCTTTATTTGTACAGCGATGAGGCTGTACTGCAGTAGCTGTTCTGAGGCGAATAAACTTTCTACGAGCCACAGTCATGCGAATGAAGGACTGAATCTTTCTAGCTGCACGAATTTCCTTTGCCTTTTGGCGTGCTACCCTTCCACGATAGGCAGACTGAATAGTTATCACAGCCCTGCGTATCAACTTGTAACGTCTGCGCTGGGCATGCATTCGATAGAGAGACTGGATGAGAGCTGCTGCGACGTGCATAGCTTTCACTTCTTGCCCTGTTCTTAACTCTCCGTATGTGGACTGAATCATTACAGAAGAGTTCTTAATTGCCAGGTGTGTATTTCGCTGGTGTTTTTCCTTTAGGTAAGACCGGTAGGAATTTTGTATGGTGACGGCAGCACCTCTCAGCTTTTGGTAAGAGACCCTAGCCCTGTGCATTCTAAATGTTGCTTGAATTACCTTTGCTGCTAAGTGTTTGCGCTCAATTTCCTTCCTGATTTTAAATCCTCTGTAGAAAGACTGGACACAGATAACGGCTGCACAAACAGAAACGTATTCCTGAGCCAGCCTCCTTGCCAGAACTGACGCTCTGTACCGTCTCTGAAGGACTACAGCAGCTGCTTTCAAAGCAAGGTACTTTCTACGTTCTCTCTGCATTTTAAAATTCTGCTGAAGCACAATGGCAGCTCGGTGCCTTTGCTGACATCGTCTTGCCTTCATCCAGCGAAAAGCTTTCTGGATGCAAATGGCGGCACTTTTAGCAGAGGAATACTGCTGGGCTGCAGTTTTGCACAACTTATTGGCCCTGACTTGAACCTGTATAACTTTGGCTGCCCACTGTAATTTTTTGTAGGAACACTGCTGCCTGTGCCTTCTATAGTTACTCTGTATGACCGTTGCAGCATAATGTTGTTCCCTCAAGATGCATCGCACTTTCGTTCCTCTGTAAGCAGCCTGAAGAACTAAAGCAGAGTGGCGATATTTTAAGTAGAGTCCTCTAGCGTGTTTCATCTCACGGTATGCTCTATAATGCTGCTGTATGGAAACAGAAGCAAGCTTCACAGCTTGGTATCGAGTATAAGCTGTATGTCTTCTAAAGGCTGCTTGGATAACTGTAGCAGCTCCATGCATTTGGCTCACACGTTTCCTGGCCAGCAGGCCTCTGAAGGCAGACTGTATTACGATGGCAGCTTTATAGAGCTGGACATACTCTTCACGCTGCTGTTTAGAGAGTACCATTGCTCGGTATTTCCTCTGAATCGTCACAGCAGCTGCCTTAAGAGAAGCAAACCTTTGCCTCTGAAGAAAAGTTCTGAATCGCCTTTGGATGGTGGTGGCAGCCATATGCATCCTTTGCAAATGGAGCCTCGCTTTCATACCTCGGAAGGCAGCCTGTATTTGGATGGCAGAAGTCTTCATCTGCCTGTATTTGCGCATCTGAGCATTGCGACATTTAGAACCACAATACCACTGCTCAATCAGTTTTGCCGCTGCAGTTAGCTTCAGGAAAGATTTTCGCTGCTTGTACATTCGATAAAATGACTGAATAGAAGTTGCGGACTGGTGCAAAGCTTTTAGCTCCTGTCTAACTTTCATCCCCCTGTAGGCAGCCTGTAGTACAAGAGAAGCCTTCCTTAACTTGAGATACTTTTCCCGTTCCATTCTCCCTCTGCAATGAGCTCTGTAGTGCCTCTGAATTACAATTGCTGACAGTTTCATTGCCTGATATCTAACCTTACTCTGATGCATTTTAAACATGGCTTGGATAATAACTGCTGCTTGGTGCATGCGTTGAATTTCACGCCTTGCTCTTACGCTTCTGTAAATTGCTTGCATTTTAACAACTGCAACCTTTAAAGTCAGGTATTCCTGCCTTTCACTCCTGGCTAGGACAGCAGCACAATACCACCTTTGAACCTTAACAGCAGCCCTTCTGAAACTTTTAAACTTTGTTTGACTGGTGTGCATCCTGAAATAGGACTGTATGACTACTGCAGCACGGTGCTGTCTTTGGATTCCCTTCCTCACAACCCTCCCTCTCCAAGCTGCCTGGAGTTGTACAATGCTATTGCGAAGCACAACGTATTCCTGCTGTTGTTTTCTGCCCAAACGTTTGGCTCTGTAATGCTGCTGAAGTGTTTGAGCAGCATTTCTCACCATCCTGAACTTTTTCAGAGCCATGTATCTCCTAAAGGCAGATTGTATTTTAATTGCGGCAGCATGCCAGCTCTTAATGCATTTCTTTACTTGCCAAGAACGCAGAGCTGCCTGCAAGGAAATTACAGCTGTTCTTGTCTTCAAAAACCTTGTTCTGATTTTGGAAGCCCTGTACCATCTCTGAATCACAAGGGTAGCTTGAATCAAAGCTTGGTATTTTCTTCTTGCAGCATAAGCCCTCAAAGCAGACTGGATCTTAACAGCAGCCATTTTCTGACACTTAAACATTTTCCGTACTTTATAGCCCCGGTAAGCTGCTTGCAAACACACAGCAGACTTTTTTAGCTGCAAGAACTTCTGCCTCAGAAAAATTTGCTTTCTGTATGCACGGTAGTGTACCTGAATGACACCGGCAGCTCTGACTTGTCTACACAATAAACGAGCTTTCATTCCTCTATAAGCAGATTGCAGGAATATAGCTGCCGAACGTTTCTGCAAATATGTTTCCCTGTCAATTTTCCTCATTCTGTAAGCTCTGTAACACTTCTGAATAGCCATCACACACAGTCTTTTCCGTTTGTAAATGAATTTAGCTTTAAGACATCTGAATAAGGCCTGTATCTTGATAACACTGTGTCTGATATGTAAGTAATTGTTTCGATCTCTGGTCATCCTGTACCATGACTGAATTACAACTGCAGCTCTCTCCTTCTTTGCTAGTTCAGTTGCTTGCAGTCGCTTCTCTATTTCAACTTTTGAATTCATTTTGCAGCCTTTCCATCTTCTAAATGAAGACTGAATCACAAGCGCTGACTGTTTCATCCTTTGATATTTTTGGCGATGGGCTTCTGCTATCAAAAAAGCCCTGAAGTGCCTCTGAATAGTGAGAGCAGCCCAGCAAACTTTTTTATAAGCAGCAACAGCAAGGAACGTTCTTATCCTTGCTTGCACAATAATTGTATATTGCCGAAGCTGCAAGTATTTTCTTCTTGCGTTGTATCTTCTCCAGTAAGTCTGGGGTGGAAAAAGTGACACACAGCTGTAAGAATCAGATTTCACTGCACGTTTACAGTTTTAATACAAGAGAAATGGGCAATTCTTTCTATGCATATATGGTGGACTCAAACAATAAAATTCAATATTCTTTATATAAAAGTATGACATATAAAGTGTTCTAACAGTGAACCATATTTTACTTGGTTCTGAAATCTTATTCTGGGCAGAAATGAAATAGCACCTGGTAATCTCAATCGGCTAGGAAATGCAGTAATTTTGACATAGTAATTTCACATGAAAAGTCAATCATACCTGAATGACAACAGAAGATACTCTTTCAACTTCTTCCTGCTTTGCTTTTTTTAATTTCTGAAGTTTCACCTGAGCCATGTATCTTCTCCAATGTTTCTGAATTACAACTGCACCTTTTGATTTTTCTTCAAAAATCTAGCAAAAGAAAAATTCCACTGCTGATTAAATATGTCCATATAGCATCGATAGATACTGTAGAATCACGTTCTGCGGATAATTTAGGAAACATGCAAAGTAACTCAAAGAAATACCTGTGCTAATCTTGTTTTCAATCTGTGTTCCCTCCACACTGACTGAATCAGTCGAGCTGCTCGAATCTCTTTAGAAAGATTTACAAGTCGCGAACAAAGAAATGACACATAGGCAATAACTACCTAAAGAAAACCAAGAGAGCAGAGAATATACAGAAACTTAGCAAGTTGCGATAAAAGTAAGTTGTGATTGAAGAAGGCAATGGTGAATTGTAAAGACATGGTTGATTACCTTCTCATCAGGAATTGTATTGGACATGTCTGAATGGTGAATCATAGCAGGAACACCACCAAGGTCAGAAATTGCAGCATTAATCAGCTGGAAGTTTCTCTTCTCATTGTCAAGGAGTTCTTTATAAAGCACGGAAGAAGTTATAGCTTTATTTTTAAAAAAAACAGAGAAAAAAGATTGAATTTATTAAGTCAAATAAAGTGGTAATAAGCATCTTCCCTCTGCCTTCAATAATCATTTACTGAACTCACTTTCATCAAAAGCTCCATTGAGTACAGTCAAAGAAGAATCCGACTCAGAGGAAGAATTTAGAGCAACTGTACCACTTTTGGTGCATTCTACTGTTAGAGTTGTGCGCTGGCAGATAGCTTCCAAAGGCACATAACATGGATGATAATGATGAATCAAATAACACAACACTCTTCCATCCGAGAAGGATACTGTAAAGTTTTCAACCTAGTTAAAAACACAACCAGTTAAGCAAATATTTTTTGCCAGTGGCTTCTCTATTTGAAGGTTTGTATCAGCATACCATGTGCTAATAAACCTGAGTTCTAGGCCTCCATTTCTGAAATCTAGCCTACTCAACAATGCATTCCTTTCTTCCGATGGCTTTTCTTTTTGAAAAGCATATCTAGAGGGAAAATATCCATCCCACACCACAGTATTCAAAGTCTGAAAATTAACTTTAATACACCTTGCTCTTTACAGCCAGATAATTGTGGTAATAATCTTCTTTTACTTGGGGTTCTCTAGGGGTTATTATATTGGAACACTTACTGAAATTACAGTGGCATGAAATCTTCAAAAACAGTACTAAGCTAAAGTATAAATTTGTAGTGTACTAAAGAAAATCAGGTTAGGATCTGCTTGTCATGTTTGGTACAACAAACCATAAAAAAGATGTTCTATAAAAACACAGCACTTGGTGATTTACCTTCGGCAGCTTTCAGAATAGTAAGTTCTAAGAGATGTGATTGGGATGGGCCACAGCTCAGTGGCAGTGCATCTGTTTTGCATGCAAAGGTCCCGGGTTCAATCCCCAGCATCTCCAGGTAGGAACAGGAATATCCCATCTAAAACCCTGGAGATCTGCAGCCATTCAGTGCAAACAATCATAGGCGCCGACTCCATGGGGCCTGAGGGGGCCCGAGCCCCCTCAAAAATTCGTTTGGGGGGGCTCCGCCCCCCCAATAATCTCCAGCGCCCCTCCAGCAGAGGGCCATCGCCGCCCCTCCCCCAGCCCAAAATGCACAGGGTCGGGCTGCATGCCTCCTGCCCTCCCTCCCGAGCAAAAGCTCCACCCAATTTCCTTCGGAGCTGATTAATAGGCGCAGCACGCTCTCCCCTATTCGCTCACGAGGAGGCGGCGCCACTTTATTTGCATATTCATGAGCTTATTTATTATTCACGAGCTTTCATTTATTATTCATTATTTATTATTCATGGGCTCCCCCAATATTTTTTTTAAGTCGGCGCCCCTGCAAACAATAGTGAGTTACGGTGGTGCCTCGCAAGACGAAAATAATTCGTTCCACGAGTCTTTTCGTCTTGCGATGTTTTTCGTCTTGTGAAGCATGGTCCGTCGCAACTGCGCCTCTTCAAGCGGCTTTAAAAAAAAAGCGCAAGACGTTTTCGTGTTGCGAAGCAAGCCCATAGGGAAATTCGTCTAGCGAAGCAACGCAAAACCGAAAAACCCTTTCGTCTAGCGAGTTTTTCGTCTTGCAAGGCATTCGTCTTGCGGGGCACCACTGTAAATGGGCTGAGTTAAATGGTCTGACTCAGTACAAGGTCGTTTCCTACCATTTTCCAATTCTTTCCAAGAAGCAACTTGGACCCTGAAACAAGTAAATTTATCCTTAGTGTTTGTCAGATTAGCTTTGATGCATCAACAAGAAGTTACCATTTGATATGGCCATCGTTGTAGATTTAAACAGTCCATCCAAATGTTTCCTTTAAACCAGTTTGTTGGAAAGGAAAGGGGAACCTATTGATTTTGTCAGTACTGTTTCATAGGAAGATATGTAAATGCCTAATGTCAGGTCATTAGGCACCCTCTCCCACAAAAGGATGGAATCCTAGCATCAATGAAGTTTAATAAGAAACAGGCAGGCAAGATTGCGGCAAGTACAGTCCATGCAGGATCATGACCCCATTATGCCATTTTTCAGTCATTTATAATGCACCATAATAAAAACAAGCTGAACAGCCAAATAAATAAACATCTCCTTAAATCTCAGTCCCGCTGATTAAAACTGGCTTCCATCAATTAGTTGTGGTCTATCAAATAATACTTTCGTCCCTTGTTTGCTTATTGGGGAGGAAACAAAACAGAGATGATTATTGGGAAAGTTTTTACCTTGACATTGTAAAACCCACAGACGGTATTGACCCAATCCATCAGCATCGTTACATTTTCACTGCAGGTTTCGGATGAATAAAAGTTACTGCTGTCTTTTCTCACTTTGTTGGCAATACGAGATTCTAAAACAGCAGACTTCACTTTTGTAACGTGCATGTTCTTCAAAAAATCAATTTCTTCTTTCAACTGATCCCTATCAAGGGAAACCTCCACCTTAACAAGAACAAATTTAAAATATTATTTCTAAAGATGAGGGTTTCTGATCTTTAGAGATATGTACGTAAATCACTGTATTTCTCAAAGCATGCTAAACAAATGACAAATAACAACCACCGTATTTTTCGCTCTATAACACGCACCCGACCATAACATGCACATAGTTTTTAGAGGAGGAAAATCCGTAGGCATGCCACCCGTAGGCATTCCCTCCATAACACGCACAGACATTTCCCCTTACTTTCTAGGAGGAAAAAAATGAGTGCTATGGTGCAAAAAATACGGTATGTTATCAGGACAATGCTAGCAGAACAAGTCCAATCATGTTTATTCAAATGCAACTCTCATTTAACTTAGCGAAGCTTATTCTGCAAGCAGCAGGATGGGTTTTCCAGAAACCTTTGTTTTAGAAAATGAACTTATGAAACAGCGGTAACATTTTTCAGTGGAAAGATAAAGCACTGAAAATGTCCTGGCCCACATCACTGCTCTAAGGTGAATATAGCAATTGCATACTAAGATGGAATATTTGGTGGGCAGGACAATGTCAATCCTGACAAAACACAAACTTGCTCTAGTTTAAAATTTGGAGATGGCTAAATAACATATGAAAGAAAATGTAAACTGGTTATGCACCTGTATAACCAATTTAAGATGAACAAGAACTCTTTCGACTCCACAGCACATTTTGTTATGTGATAAAATTAATCAAGACTATTTTTCCATAATTAATTTCAATGCTCGTAAATTTGTTGATAGTATTTTTAAAGGCATCAGACCTCGATGTCTTCCCTTTTTTGATGCACCAGTTCTGTACATTTCATGTAACATTTCACATCACTACCAATTATAAAAGCATAGCTCACCTAACTATGTAAGACATACGGCCTTTTCTCCCACATATTCAGTGTTCCCCATCTTGCAACTTGTGTAGGGGATACGTTCCAGGGATTGTGTGCAAAGCTGAAGCTGCATGTAGTTAAAACCCCAGAATCTCCCTAACAGCAGCATCTCTACCTTTCCAAAGCTGGTGTGACTTGGCCCCCCATGCCAGGCTCTCCACCTTGCTTACCGGGCTCTGGGAGATCCTGCAAGATCTCACACAAGAACCTCCCAGAACCCAGGAAGCAAGGTGGAGAAGCTTAAAAGCTCTTTCCACACTTTCTGTGATTTCACAGTCACAATTTCTGTGATTTCAACAAGCTGGCTGCCAGCATAAAGCTGTGATTGTACAAGTTAAATGTATGGAAGTTGGGAGTCAACTGTGCTGATGTTCTACTTTACATGCAGTTGATGAGGTCATCTCTGTGCATTTGGTATAGGCATGGAACTGCTTTTGAGAACTGCCCTTCAGTAGTATTGGCTTCTATATACAGGCCATTTTTTATACAGCACCCCATTTTTTTGAAGATACAATACTCCAAGTCCTAGATGCATACTACACATCTTCAATATATGTTTCAGAGATTAACTGCCAAAAAATCATTATACAATACCTGAAAAGCAAATACTATTTTCCACAGCAGTGCAAGTGTTTTCTCTCTATGCCGGTCCACAATATCCTTAGCGTCAATCGATGTACCTATAAATCAGTCAAATAGGTTACTGATTTGCAGCATCCACACATTTGTTTTATAAGGAAACTACTTTCTATTTTGCTGGCACTTACCATGTTCATCTTCCAACTGTATTCCATGATCTTTTAGTACTTCAAAGGCAATCTTGACATTATGCATCTTTTGAAGTCTACTTATTGCAGGAACTCTCAATTTTTTGGAAAGACTCCAGTTTGAGAAAAGAAGTTCCAATGCTCTTCTGAAAATACAAAGATACCATGTTAAAAATATAGCCCATTTCCTCAAGTGAAATCATTCTATAACTTCAGCAACAAAATGGAGTGAAGACTTACACTAGACGAATGCCACATTGCAAATCTGTGGCTAGATTTCTTACAGCAAAGTCAAACTCATCGAGTGGAGTCTGCACGTGATGAACTGGAAAGCCCAGGAAATATAGATGGCGAGAAAGATCACCTTCTCCACTTAGAAAATCTCGGGAAAATGCCAGCAGTATCTCTTTACTAGACTGGAGAAAAGGCAACAAATTACATTCATGCAAGATTATCAGTTCTGTGCACACATCATGGGGCTCATTTTCAAGTAAACAGCTATAAGATTGTGCTGCAAGGCAAACAGGAATTCTCTTAACTTCCAGTACGTTTAACCCAGTCATAAACTTTAGTCACAAACATTAATAAGACTACCTACCACAGCCTATAAAAAGAAATTGCCAAATGCCTATTCCTCAGCTAATAAGCACACAAAATCAAGCTGCATTTGTTAATGGCAACTTAAAATTCCTGTTCCAGCCATAGAAGAAAATTACCACCTTGGAAAACAAATGTAAGTCTTAAAATTAGTATCTTGTGGCTTCCACATATATACACTCAAATCTACTATTCTTTTGTTTTTCTTATGTAACACTGTGGTACTACTTCTTTTAATGGAAAATTCAATTTTTAAAAAAGATCTAATTATGCACAAAACAAATATAGAGGCTTAAATTGGAATACCTTGAATTCTGCATTTTTACAAAAGAGGCAAGGATCATGATCAATAATTCTAGACAGCTTGGCGCGATCAAGAAAGCAAACCAACAGAAGAAGTTTTTTCAGCGTAAATTTTGACAATGCTTCTTCGTGTCCTGTAAGAAAATATCAGATTGTATATAGAGCTGCATCTTAAAAAGTATAAAACAGATTATTAAAACAGCAAAGAAAAATACCTACCATCTCGATACAAGTGAGGCACACTTGGGTGCCTATATTCAGCTGCAATATCTGGATTCCACAACAAGCGATTAAGTATAAACATTGCCAGGCCCATTACATCGTTGTTGCTCTCTAAGGCAATTAGCTCACCATAGACTACCTTTCATTAATGAGAGAAAGAAAATCCACTTTAAACAAAACAAAAACCTTGCAGCAATAGAATTCAGATCTTCAAAGCAGATTTATTAAAAGAACTATAGCAATATAATATTAATTATATTTCCCTTGACCACGAGTGATGGCAGATGACAGGCAAGCAGGTGCCGGGGGGGGGTGGCTTCATGGTTCCCCATCCTTCATAGTTGTCAACGTTTCTCTTTTTTAAAGGGAAATGTCCTTATTCCAAATAGGATTCCTCGCAAGAAAAGGGAAAAGTTGACAGCTATGCATCCTTGCCTTTGAGTCATGAAATAAAGATAATACCAAAGTCTTAAGACCAGTTCTACTGATTACCGGCAGTCACTATCACCAAGCTTTATGTCCCTAAGGCTGATTAATACAGATTCCAGTACAAATCTTAGCAATTCTACAAGAGAATATCTTGCTCAAAGAACACTTTGTAAACATTAAGTAAGAAAATACAAACTTACTTCCAGACCTATGCGCAACCATAGTGGGTTATAGCATAAAAGCCAGTTGAGGATTTTCTGTCTTTCACCTGCAATGGACACAGAAGCAAAAGCAGGATAATATAAAAATCTGGAAAGGATGTTACCTAAGAATATACCGTGAAATTGCTATTATCAAGCTGTGGATTGTTGATTATAGAACTGAAGGCCATAAAGAGACCTGGCCACGTTCTTGTATACAATTTCCCACCACAGTTCAATTTTTCTACATATGTGTAGGAATATCTGGAACACAGCTACATTCTTACCAATATCCTTCCAGAGATGTCTGTCCTTCCGAATTAACAAGTGTTTTGATTCAATTTCAATCTCCAGCCTTTTTATTGCTTTAACCATCTCGTTTGATGTAAATAAACGGCAAGCTGAGCGACGAAGTTTGTTCAGCTTGCACCGAGCTGTATAAGCTCTTAGGGATACTTCTTCTTTAGTTGGTGCTCTAGGAACACTTGGTTTATGAGACTCTGTTCCCAAGATAACGGACACCGCATTGACTGGAGAGAAAACAGTTGCAAGTGTTAAAATCTACTTGGTATTATAACTTTTGTTATATGTTTGTAATTTTTTCTTGATTTCTTGATTTCATTGAGGAGATAAAGAACTGTACAACTTTTAGAAGACATCTGAAGGCAGCCCTACATCGATAGGTTTTTAGTGCTTGATGTTTTATGTTTTAATATACAGTGGTACCTCGGGTTACATACGCTTCAGGTTACATACTCCGCTAACCCAGAAATAGTGCTTCAGGTTACGAACTTTGCTTCAGGATGAGAACAGAGATCGTGCTCCGGCGGCGCGGCAGCAGCAGGAGGCCCCATTAGCTAAAGTGGTGCTTCAGGTTAAGAACAGTTTCAGGTTAAGTACGGACCTTCGGAACGAATTAAGTACTTAACCCGAGATACCACTGTAGGCTGTAAGTCGCCCAGAGTGGCTGATGAAACAGAGCCAATAATAATAATAACCTTTTTGTAAACCATTTTGAGGGTTGTTGGGTGTTTTTTTTTTTTACAATTGAGCGATGTATAAATTTTATGAAATAATTAAAATATAGCCTCCTTCCACAAAGTGCAGTTTATTTCACTGGCTTGAATCAACTGGATCAAAATACCCATAGAAGCACAATGTTTTGATTGGGTGGGAAAGCTGAATTAATGGATTGTTCTTCCTTGCTGTAGGAAACTGGGCTTAATGGCCTCTTGACCCTCTGCCACCTATGATGCTATGATAATATTTGCAATCTTTGAAGAGAGTTCACACAAACTTTACCCAGTGTGCATCCAGGATTATACAAGCTCAAAGAAAAGGGTGCATTTATAAGTCATGGTAAACCACAGCTAAAGGTCTACACTGAACGTGCAGATCACTCACACTTCGCTACTGCCCACTAACAAGAAGGACAGGAGCAACATACCAAGATTCTTGGCTAAGGGTTTCACACAAACTAGGGATTATGGCTTGAAGCAGAACTAGCCAGTATTGAAGAGACAAGAATGAACTTCCTTCAGTTGTTGCTAGCAGATGAGAGCAATGACCTTCCGTGCCAACTCTGAAACACTTGCTAAAAACTTCTATTCTGCCAGGTCTATGAAGGCAATTAAAGGGTATCTCACCCATAATGATCTATTGATGTTTGTTTTAAATTTCTTTTTGCTTTTAATTTGTTTTTAACTTTTTATGCTATTGTTTAGTTTTGTTTTTATATTGTAAACCGCTGTGATATATTCATGATACAGCGGTATATAAATATTATTTTATAATAAAGCAAGAAATGCTTCAATATGCTAACAATGGAAGCACGCAAAGGGAGTGGCACTTTTTCGGCTGCACAATCAATTTTGTAAACTGAGTGAGATGACTGGTGGGCAGAAGAGGCTGCAGATCTGCCACCTGACTTGGGAATTGATGGGTTTAAAGCTTTCCAAAAAACCAACACCGAATAACAGAAGCAGCACTTCACATGCGAGCTTTCAAGTTAAAGTAGCTCTGTGCACATGAATGCAGAACGTCAGCTCAAATGAAATAGCACATCAGATTAAATTAATTTATCTGATGTGATAGTCATATACCAGTTTTAAGTAATTTTGTTATGTTTTATATTCCCAGTGGAAATAGTATTGTTACTCTAATATTTATATTGACAAGTTAATAAATGAAAAGATTTTAAAGTAAGCAAACTGGATTGCTGAAATCTAGAGTAATTCTTATATATGTGAAACATTAAGACCCTGCAGATCTCTTTTACCTTGTGAAGTGTCTGTTTTCACAGTGAAGTCCTCAGGAGTAAGTACAAAATTCAACCACCAAGTAAAACCTCGTTGCTGTTTCTCTTTCCAGCACTCATCGTAAAACATGTTCTTGGCTACAAAAGGCATTGGATGTCTAGGAATGTCTTTGAAAAAAGATTAAAAGTTACATTACATCTCAATTATGGACACCAGGTTGGATCCAGAGATCCACCCATGGAAGAAGGTAGGTAGGAGGTGACTTTCCCAGTGAGGAACCCTGCTCAGTGGGGTAGACTGCGGCGCAGGGGCTGAGACACCTTTTCCAAGGGCAGCACAACAGCAATGAAAACATGTATTAATTTGCAGGCTTTTACTTTTGGAATATGCTATACTCTGGAGTAGTACTGATAAATCTAATTTCAGCTAAAATATATCATATATGTTGAAACTGCCACTTGCACGAAGAGACTTTTCTTTTCATGGAGAATAGAGAAGAATTTATTTTCACCTGTTTTTAAAGGTTTTACAAATGTCAGGTGAGACTGTGCCACTGGAATAATTTTCTTTGTTTTCCTACCAGTCCTCCATTTTTTAGATAAGGAACCTGAAAATTAGAACAAGAACAAATTGTAATATTGTGAAGAACACAACAGAAAGAGACAACAAGAGGGGGGAAAGAGAATGGCAGAAATATATTACTAGATTCCTCTGGAAGGGGAAGAAACCAAAAAAGAAAGTGGTGGAGTTTCCTTGCCTGATTTAGGATTATATTATGAGGCATCCTGTTTATGCTGGCTAAAGGAATGGATATTATTAAAAAATACTGATGGTTTATTAGACCTTGAAGGTCATGATAACATATTTGGCTGGCACGCATATCTGTGGTATGAGAAGGTTAAAGTTTATAAAGCTTTTTTGAACCATGTAGTAAGCAAAGCGTATGGGGAGAATATTAAAAAAATCATTAGAACAAAAAACACCATGGTGGCTTTCACCACTGGAGCCGATGTCTGTAAAAAAAATTGACATAAGAAATGATTGGGTATCTTATAAATAATTATTAATGGAAATAGATCATGAGTTGAAATTAAAGA
Source organism: Podarcis bocagei (assembly GCF_964188305.1). NCBI lineage: Eukaryota > Metazoa > Chordata > Lepidosauria > Squamata > Lacertidae > Podarcis > Podarcis bocagei. Next base: position 85,047,431 of record NC_138129.1, on the reverse strand, counting down.
GGTTTGAAGAGGATTATTAATTGATTGGTTACAATACCATCAACTTAATGATATATTTAAGATGGACAAAAAGAAAGGTTTCTTTAATGAAACCTCCAAATTTTAAAAGGAGCTGTTAGAAAATAAGACTAAATTACTTTCAAAAATGCAAAAATTATTTTTAGAATAGTATACAAAAGACGAACAGGTCAAATCAATGATGATACACTGGGTGAGAGATTTTGAATATAACATAAATGGCAGCAAGGGAGAAGTTATGGAATCAGGATTTAAAGTTCACAGCATGCTATACTTTGAAAGAAAATTATATGAAAATTATGTACTGTTGGTATTTAACCTCTAGTAAATTAGCTAAAATGTATAAAGCAAGATCAAATGCATGTTGGAAATGTAAAGAGAAAGAGGGCACCTTATATGTGGTAGACTTGTAAAGTAGTAAAATAATTTTGGGAGATGATATATAATGAATTGAAAAAAATGTTTAAAATAAACTTTCCTAAGAAACCAGAAACTTTTCTTTTAGGAATTCTAGGTGCCAAAATTCCAAGGGACTAGAAGAGACTATTTACCGTATTTTTCGCTCTATAACACGCACCCGACCATAACACGCACATAGTTTTTAGAGGAGGAAAATCCGTAGGCATGCCACCCGTAGGCATTCCCTCCATAACACGCACAGACATTTCCCCTTACTTTTTAGGAAGAAAAAAGTGAGTGTTATGGTGCAAAAAATACGGTATATATGCGACTACTGCTGCCCAGGCAATATTAGCCCAGAGGTGGAAAGAAGGCACAGTCCCTACCAGATAAGAATTACAGATTAAACTGATGAGCTACTCAGAAATGGCAAAATTTAGGAATCAGGAAGACTAAAATTTTAATAAGGAATGGGGAAAATATATAATTTTAAAAATCATTGTAAACAATTAAAATTATTAGGATTGGCATGATACTTGTAGTTAAAAGTTGGACTATGGTTTAATTGAAGATTTAATAGAATTGGATTAACAGAGAAGATGCAGGAGAAAAATTTAACATAAGGACTCACAAAAGGGAAGGAATGAAGTCCAAGAGGATTTATTGATATTGTCTTATTTGTTCTCTTTGTGATTATTTGTAAATCTGAAAACCCAAAACTAAATTTATTTTTTAAAAAGGAATTCAGGAGATAGATTCCATCTTTCACTTTGCACCACATTTTGATAGTTTGGGCCCCATTTTCCAATCCTGATCTTCAATAAAATCAGTTTGTTGGAAACAATGTACAGATCTCACTTCATCATATCAAGATTTTTTACTGAAGGGTGGTGTAGAAATATTGTAAATCATCCCACTCTACATTTACATGCAGAAGCTTCTGTTCTAGTCAAAGAGGTGCTGACTCAATGTCAAATGAAAGCAATATGCTTTAGGCCTATCAAATGAATGTAATTTGTTTGAAGAGCTGCTATAAATGGTCACAGTTGGTCTTTATCACCAATCCATGGCAAATATTTTATTTACCGTATTTTTCGTCCTATAAGGCGCACCTCATAGGACGCACCTCATTTTTTTTTGGGGGGGGGGGAAATGAATTTTAAAAAATTATTACACCCCCCCCAGCCCTGGCTGCCGCCCCAAGCCTTGCACTCACCTGCCCGAAGCAGGGGAAGCCCTCCGGAGGGCTCCCCCTGCTTCGAGGCGACAGGCTGCCGCCCCAAGCCTCGCGCACCCGGTGGGACCTCCTGCCGGGCGCGGGAGGCTTGCACACACTCGCCCGAAGCAGGGAGAGCCCTCCGGAGGGCTCCCCGTGCTTCGGGCGACAGGCTGCCGCCCCAAGCCTCACGCACCCGGTGGGACCTCCTGCCGGGCGCGGGAGGCTTGCACACACTCGCCCGAAGCAGGGAGAGCCCTCCGGAGGGCTCCCCGTGCTTCGGGCGACAGGCTGCCGCCCCAAGCCTCGCGCACCCGGTGGGACCTCCTGCCGGGAGCGCGAGGCTTGCTGACACTCGCGGGGGCTGCAGGCTGCTGCCCGCAAGCCTTGTGAGCCCGTGGGTACTACCACCGGGCTTGCAAGGCTTGCGGATAGCTTCCTGAAGCCTGGAGAGCGAGAGGGGTCGGTGCGCACCGATGCCTCTCGCTCTCCAGGCTTCAGCGAAAGCCTGCATTCGCCCCATAGGACGCACCCAGATTTCCCCTTCATTTTTGGAGGGGGAAAAGTGCGTCCTATGGGGCGAAAAATACGGTAACACATCCAAATAAACAGAAGAAAAGGTTAAATTACCTGGTTTCTTTTTCTCACTTTGCTTCTGTCCGTTCACACATTTGGGATTCGATGCTTTCAAAGCATCTTCATTTTCCACAAAGGACATCATTTTTTTTCTTGCAAAATTCTCCACATATTTACCACTTTCGCTATTAGTATCTTCTAAATATTCTCCACTTTTTCTTTTATGACTATGTGACGTTCTTCCTAAGCAAGCTGAAGCTGTTTCAATTCTGTGATATATAACTGGAGGTTCTATAACTGGAAGTTCTGGCAACATTTTCATTTTTGCTGTTTCAGGAACATTATCCACAGATCGCTGAATTGCATTAGAAAGGCATTTTCTAGATTTTGGTTTTAATAAGTTCCTTCCTTGTCCCTCAGGACAACCTGACTTAGTTTTAGTAACTGTGTTGCACAACAGAGGCCTTTTTTTACCATGTTCTTTCTGGAAGCAGCAAATTTGATCTGGGCCATTTTTCTTGCACCCACTTGCATTTCGTTCAAACTTTTCAAACTGAAATGCTGCATTTTTTTTACTGTGTGCATCATTAAGTTGCTTGCTTGAAAAATGAGACTCCACAGGAAAAGTAAAAATTTGCCTTCTTTCCTTCTGTTGTGAACAAATTGTGTAAGATCCCAAACTTGAAGAATGGGACACCGATTTATGTACTTGTGAAGTTGGCTGAATAACTATTTGATTCTCTTTTAAAAACTGATCAGGTGAAAGAACTGGCACTCTTGTAGCTATAGCAGGCTCTTCACAAAGTTCATAGCTATTGTGTACAAAAGAATCAGGGCTTAAAATTTTCCTGTGATTCAAAGGAAAGCTTTTCAGATTTTCTGGTGTGCAAACTGAATCTGTGCTAGAACTTTCCACTTTCACTGAACTAATATGTCCACTTTCCAATTTTGTTTCCACAAGACCGTCACACTTTGGCATAACAGTACAGGTCTGTTTTGTATCCTGCTGTAATTCATTACATGGTGCTGTACCAATAAGAAAATATGGAATTGATCTCCCCATTGAAAGAGGGGAATTAGTGACATGCTGTTTTTCTTGCAGTATGGGATCAGTTGGAGAGTGTAAGAAGCTATTTTCTAAGAGGATTACACTGTTCCCACTAGGCGAAATGCTGCATCCATTCACTTCCAAGTTCTCACAGGCTTGTAGAGGGCTTCTAACTCTTCCAGTTTTTTTGGACATCTGAAAAGTTTCATTTATATTTTTGATTATGGGAAGTTTCTTCTGATATTGTGATTGCCGTGAAGGAGCTCTCTTTTTAACTGTATCCCAAAGACTTTTCTGAAAATGACACCAACACAAATATCCAGTTATTAATGTGCATATACTGAGAGCCCTTATTAGCTATGTAGCCCTTCCTCTTCCTCACTGTATAAATAATGCTGCTCATAGCCTACTTAATGCTGAGAAATACAGGCGTCCCCCCGTTACGCAATGCTCCAGGGCCCTGCACGTATAAGGAAAATTGCATTATGTGAGGAGCACCCTCTAAAAGCCTCTTAATGCTAATTTCTTTCCTGCTCTCCAGCTATCTGTCCATACAACTCTCTCTTCAACTAGAGTTGAAGCTTTGGGCTGGCTGATGGATGTGTGGAAAAGTGGCTGCTGTTGATGCACTATCACACATATCAGCTGCTAGTTGAGGAGGCTGAGCAGCCAAAGAAAAGTGCCACTGCGCCTCCGGTTCCTTTGGAGCGTCTTCCTCCCTCACTGTAGTCCTCTTCAGCTCCTTGCAAGCCATAAGGACTCTCCAGCTCTCTCCTGGTTTGAATCTACTGTGGTACCTCTGTTTATAGACAGGATCCATTCCGGAGGCACGGCTGTATCCCAAAAGGTCCATAACTGGAGGCGCCCTTCTGCGCACGCATGTGGCGCCATTGAGCACTTCTCCGCACACAGTGAAACCCGGAAGTATACACTTCCGGGGTTGCCACGTTCATAACCCGAAGATTACATATCCAGAGGGATACATAACCCAAGGTACTGTATTTATTTAATTCCCATCGCCACGCATGTGTAGTCGCACGCATGTCAATCGCATGTAAGTGGAGGGGTGCCTGTACTATTTTTTCCAGCAAGTATCAGTAGTGACACAACTTCGCAAAGTAAAAGGAAATAAGAAGCTATGAAGAGCCCATGTATTGTCATTTTAAAAAAATACTCAGAATTCATACAGGTAGCATCGCTGCATATTTATTCACACTGGGCATTTTTGATGGTGTAGATTTCAGAACATCTGGCAATGCTAGGGATGGTTAAAGTCAAACCAAGGAAGGTATATCAAGAATTAAGCAGGGGACAGTGAAAGAGACCTAGGGAGACTTTCCAAAACCTTGTACCTCTCAGATCTATTACCTATGGAAACCCCTGACAATACCACATCAGAAAGTTTAGTTTCTGCAACTTCAACATGCACTGCACAACATTCACTCCTACCAGTGGTTTACAAAGAAGCATTTTCAATATACTACAGCACTTGTATAACCGGATGGTCACTTTGGAAGCCAAAGCAGACTGGGAAAGTTTTTTTATGCATATATACGTTCCGTACCTTTTTCTTTGTAGACTGTTCAGCAGAACCCAGCAAAACTGCTTGATGTTTAACAACATCATTTACAACAAAAGTTATGAGCTCCCGCACTTTACCACCTTCCAGTGGTGTCCACGTTACTGAAATTAATATTCTCTCTCCAGACTGCAAAAGAAAAGCATAAAACATAGAAAGATGGTATATTTCCTTTGACAGGCAACTGCAGGACTTCTCAATTTACAATCTCTTTGCATTTCTGTGTATGCCACAAATGATGTCTAAATATTTTTGGCTAGATTGCATCCCCTCATCAAATAACTTATGAGCCATATATGAATGCGGTTAGTATTTTGCAGGAGTGCAATGCTGCACCTACAAAGATACAAAGGCTACAGTGGGCAGAAAAAGAATAGCATAGAAAAGAAGTTGATACAACAATATTAGCCAGTAACCTGTTCACAATACCAGATTTAGGACCTCACCTTGAATCAGAAAAAGACCAGTTAAACCACAGCACAACTCTCAATGCAGAAACGCACAAGAAAAATGGTACACTAGAGATCTCATATCCCCAGGCCTCTCCTTCACAGAACACTTATCTATGTGGATCCCAAACATTAGAAATTGAAAGCTTAAACCACCCATCCCAAATCAGGCAAGGTAGACAGAGTTTTTTCCATTTTCCTAATAAGTGGTTTACCTAGTTATGCTATAAAATCCTTTAGCAAACTCTCCTAAAATCTATTGGGCACATTCCTTATGGCTAAAGATACTCTGCAAATATGTAGTCACACTATAAAAATATATGCATTACCCTATTTCATGCAATGATATTCTATTGTACATCATCATTGGTAAGAACTGCTGATAAATCTTCTGTGAATATCCTAGTATTCTCTTTTGATTCAACATACATTTGTCACCTTAAGTAAAGTTTTGTCTGTAGAAACAATTGATTGTTGTTACACACTACTATTACTACTCTGCAGTGAAAATTTCCAGGGTGTTACAAGTGTATACAGGGCCGGATTTAGGTCTGATGAGGCCCTTAGCTACTGAAGGTAATGGGGCCCTTTATATGTCCAGCTGTCCTTTGTCAACAACAAATTGTTGCTGTTTTTTGCGCTGAATATATGCTATAAGGTAATTTATGGACCTAATAGGTATCTAAAGCCATTTGCACATAACAAATAGGCGCCTACACAACACAAAACACTGTTGATGTAGGTTTTATTCTATTTTTTATCTTATATTTTGGAAATGTACATCCAGTTTTCTTTTCCTTTATTTTTTTGGGGGCCCCCAAGAGAGTGGGGCCCTGAGCTGTAGCTTGTTTAGCTTATATGTAAATCCGGCACTGAGTGTGTACCTGGACTCACATGTGCACAGTCAGCATTCATACACACAACTGACAGGTTTAGAATCTCTTCACTTAAAATCATATGCAAAGTTATGACAGAATATTATGAAAGATGGAAAGGATTTGCTGAGATAATTAACAACTAGAATACAAAAAAGGGAGGTGTGAGGAGGTCGATGAAACAAGGTAATGACAGTTAATGATTTGGGAATATTGGATTTGTTTTTAAATTTTTTGTCTATTTTTGCTTTTTGATTCTGATGTATTATGTGTTTTGTTTTTTCTCTTTTTGATCTTGTTTTTTATTGATTCGTATTGCTTAAATGCTACTTGTTTTTTTCTCTTCTTTGTTTCTTTGTAATCTTAAAATTCTCAATAAATATTATTTATTAAAAAAAAATCATATGCAAAGTTACACACCCACACAAATATATATGTGTGTGTGAGTGTATTTATATTTATATGTGTGCGTATATATATATATATATATATACACATATGTGTGTGTGTGTGTGTGTGTATATATATATATATATATATGCGCAAACATATGCAAAGTTACACACCCACATACATATATATATTACACACGCGGAGTTCCGTCCCTACTTTAACCCTTCCTTAACAGAGGCAGAGCTTCTTACTGGCCAGCAACAGGCCCGAGCAGGGACGCCCCCTCCCCACCTTCCTTGATCAGTCCCTCTCCTCACCTGCAGCAGCCAGTGGCGCGGCTCCTGCACGGCGAAGCCCTTGGCGGCGGGCGGGGGTCTCCCGACGACCACGCGGACGGGCTCGGCGTTCGGGTTCTCGAGAGCCAGGCGTCGGAGGCGCGACGTGCCCACGCGGACGGCGCCGAAGCTGAGCAAGGGCGCCGGCGAGAAGGGGACCAGCGTCAGCGCGGCGTCGGCCTCCTCTTCGCCGCCGTCGTCCCCTTCGCCGGCCGTAGCCCAGCGCCGCCGCCGCGGGCCGCCTGGACTCGCCCTCCGGAGACCCGTCGCTCCCCCGTCCTCCCTCCAGACGGCCATGGCTCCGTCGACCAAGGTGGGTCCCCGCCTCCTCGTCGCCGCCGGTTCCTCAGGAATACGGTCCAGGGCCTCGACAGCAAACCGCCTGTCTCCCCTTCCCCTCCCCCCCTCGCAACCCGACAATAACAATGATCCTCGGCAGTTAGGAGTCCCAACCGCCAGTCCCGAATTTCAAACCCGGCCGCCCCCACCAATCAGGGCGGCGTCCGCGAGAAACGCGAGGCCAATCGCCGCGCGGAACGCCCCCGCACCCAATCGCCGCGCGCGCCGTTCGGAAAACGCCAGCCAATGGGTTGGGGCCTTCCCTCCGCCCTCTTTGGCCAGAGCGATCGGCGGCGCCCTTCAACCAATGGCGAGCGGGAGTTTTCTTTTAAAACTGACGCATGCGCGGGTGGGAGAGTGGACTCACAATAGGCTGCCGTGAGATCCCTAGCATCGAGTAGGGCAGCGGGGGAAATTATTTTTGTTGTTGTTGTTAATTAATAACTATATACAATTGATTGTACTAATCTTATATTATATTATAATATAATGTATTAAAATAATATATAATCATTAATTGTATACAATTAATTAGAATAATACCATATACGTAGTATAATAATATATAACTATTAAATACTACTAATTATATTATACTATAACATTGTATACCTTGCAGATAGATGGTCCTCAGAGTTTCTTATTGGTTGTTGGTCATGTCCATCTCTTTGCCTTGTGGGAGACGATACACCCTCCATAATCTCATTGCCTAAGATCACGTCGTCTGCTACCAGTCAGGAGAAGTGCCTCCCCACCTTTTAACTTTGATCAGTTAGGGTAGCCATATTTCAAAATCTACACATCCAACATGGGTTACCATACGTCTGGATTCCCCTGGGCATCCATGTTATTTTCACCCAGGCTGTTTCCAACCACTGCATCCCATTTCTGTCCATTTCTATGAAAACCCCACATTTCACAGCACCCCAGAAAATGAGCCTTCAGCACCCTAATCCAGGGGATCGTGATTTCAGCAAGAACCCAACATTGTCCAATGTGGTGAGTGTTGATGATTGTTCAAGAGGAACAGTGAGGCCAGAGAGAATGTGGATCATGGGGGGGGGGGGGGGAGGCAGCTGCTTGATTCAAGAAGACTTCAGGGACATGGCTTTTGAAGAAAAGAGAGAACCATTTCTCTTTACTTCTGTGCTTTTTCTTATGAAACCAGCTCTAGATCTTTTCTAAATAAATTGAATAAAACCGCTTAACCCACTGAAAGATATATTTGAAAAATGAATCACTCCAAAGAGGCTTCAAACACCAACAAAAGCCCCCCTGCAATGTTTGGCGGCAGAAACCCCAAAAAATGAGCCTTTGGCCCCGAGCAATTTTGCCAAAAATATGACGTCATCTGATTTACTCTAAAGCAGCGCCAAACACCATCAAAAGGCCCCTGCAGTGTTTGGCAGTGAAAATCCAATGTTTCCCAGCCCCCCACAAAACCAGCCTTCGACGCCATAACCCTTGGGGTCATGGTTTCACTGAAAACCCAAGGTCATCCCCTGCATGGCAGCCCTACAATTGTCTTGAAATATTGTACAGTGGTGCCTCCCAAGACGAAAATAATCCGTTCCGCGAGTCTCTTCGTCTAGCGGTTTTTTCGTCTTGCGAAGCAACCCTATTAGCGGTTTAGCGGCTATTAAAGGCTTAGCGGCTAAAAGGCTATTAGCGGCTTAGAAAAGGGGGGGAGCGAAAAAAATCGCAAGACTTGCAAGACGTTTTCGTCTTGCGAAGCAAGCCCATAGGGAAATTCGTCTTGCGAAACGCATCGAAAAACGGAAAACCCTTTCGTCTAGCGGGTTTTTCGTCTTGCGAGGCATTTCGTCTTGCTAGTTTTGGAAGTGACACCACGGATGGTACAAGCACTTCTGGAGTATGCTACATGTACAACCACTGCCTGTTTGACTGGTTGTGCAAGAAGCAGACGACAGTGAGCCTAAGTTCCTGTGAAGCAGAACTCAATGCACTGTCATTTTCACTCATGGATTGTGAATGGTTGATGCAACTGTTTAAGGACATCAGAGTTTCTGTGAAATGTCCTGTACAAGTGTATCAAGACAATAGATCCTGTTTGGCTTTGCTGAACTCAGAGTTGCAAGCAAAGAACCAAGTACTTGCAGATTAAGCTACATCGTGCAAGAGAGTGTATTCAGAAAGGACTCATTCAGGTGTCCTACATGGCAGGAAATGAAATTCCTGCTGATCTGTTGTCTAAGGTTGTTAACAGAGAACAACTTATGGTTTACGTACAAAGGTTGCAATTGGGTTGAACCACAGGTACTACAGGTTACACGGAAAGGGGGAGGATGTTAGGATATTTCCGTTCCACCTTAAAAAGGAGCAGGCTTTGTGAGTCACAGAGTCTGCGCATTTTCTGTTCACAGGAAGTTTATGTTTTCTGTTGCTTTTGTTTTCACTCTCTCTCTGCCTGAAACACTGAAGCAGGCAGTCATGTTTTCTCTGTTCTGACCAACGCAGAATAAACTTATAAATAATGCTCTCCTGCGTGCATCTTTTGCTGTGCATTATCTGCTGATAAGAGCGTGCATAAGCTCTGGAATGTGGCAAGCTATTTCTGAAGCTCGTGTCGCTAATTGCTGATACTGCGTGTCTACGGGAGATCGATGGACGTCCGGAGGCGACGTGGGGCCATGATGGACTTTGTCTCCCTGGCAGTATCCCAACATGTTCAACTTCCAAATCATGGTTTCTGATTGGCTACAGGCCCGTCGGACATTTGGCTTCCAAAAGAACATTCAAAAACCGGGTTTTGATCATTCAGGAGCCAAAACGTTCGAGAACTAGGCTGTTCGAAAACCAAGGTACGACTGTACATGGATGACAGTGTCCATGCAACTGATGCATTTCCATAATTTGAAAGAGCAGCATCCTTCATCTGAACTCTCAGATCTACAAAGGCTATACTTTTGCAAAAGCATCAACTAGTGTAATATACATAAGCTTGTGCAGCAGCCACCTAGTTGTCCAAAGGCAGTTATTTTACTGAGAAAAAATTAAGCACGCTTGGGGCCTGTGTTCGTGGATGGACGCAAGACGAAAAACTGTAACGTAAACCCAGAAATAAAACCAGTTAATTGTTCACTGCAGTGATGTAAAACTACATACAAATAACCAGCTACAAGTCTGGTGTCTCAAATTTGTTTATAAAATACTTAGAAATATATAAGAAACAAGGAATTGTACAAATGCTTCAATAGATTGGGAAATTGAGAGATATGCAGGCAGTTAGACTGATTTCATTGCAATACAAATTAGTTCAAACACTTTTACAGGAAAAACAGTTAAGGCAAAACTTTCTCTCTCTCTATATATATATAGATCTAACAGTCACACACAAAGTATCCTAGAGAAGAAGGGAGAAACACAGCAAAGGACAGTGCAGACGAACTACAGCAAGCGCTTTGGGGTACAGAGAAAGCTGAGGTGAGGGAAAATGGGTATTTGGGAGAGGAGTGCAAATAACTATAGACGGAGGAAAGGGACTAACAGATGTGAAAGTCTCAGGCTTGATCAATATGAACTGGAGGTAGCCATGTGAAATGCAAGCACTGTTAGTGTAGTGTAAGAAAAACCTAAATTTCTCCCACCTCATTTCCCAATCTGATTTACGGTATATACTGCTCAATCAAGTCAAGAATAAGTTCCATTTGTCATCTTCAGTGACTTTGTACCTTCCTGCTCAGTTATTTTCATTCTCATAACAGGTAAAGCCTTATCTTTGCCCAGGCTTCTGGGAAGGGATGAAGTGCCTTGCAATACTTTCTGCTTCATGTGTGATTATTGGTTGTGATACTGTTTTATATATATTTTTTAACTTAAGGGCGGCCTAAAATTCTTTATATAAATAAGTTGCAGATTTATAGTGCAGTAAAAAGGTAAAGGAGCCCTGGACAGTTAAGTCTAGTCAAAGGCGACTATGGGGTTGCAGCACTCATCTCACTTTCAGGCCGAGGGAGCCGGTGTTCGTCCACAGACAGCTTTCCGGGTCATGTGGCCAGCATGACTTAACCGCTTCTGGTGCAACAGAACACAATGACGGAAACCACACGGAAATGCCATATACCTTCCCGCTGCAGCGGTAGCTATTTATCTACTTGCACTGGCATGCTTTCAAACTGCTAGGTTGGCAGGAGCTGGGACAGAGCAATGGGAGCTCACCCCATCACGGGGATTCGAACTGCTGACCTTCTGATTGGCAAACCCACAGCGCCACCCACATCCCACTGTGCAGTATCTCACTCCCTCAACAGGGAATATTAAATGAATAATTACATAATCCTGGCAATAATTACATAATCCTGGCAGATGAAAATCTCAAGGCCAGCTCTACCTAATCTTCCTCTTCCCCCCAGGCAATCTACCATCAACTGTCCTTTGCCAAAGATCCTGATGAGTTTAATGTTGCATTAATGTTACCTGTAAACTGCCTTGGAAGCATTTACGTACATCCTGAAATGCAGGATATAAATTGCTGTACTACATAGATATACCAGTTATTCTACCTTCAATTGTTCCTGAAGTTTCTGGTGGCATTTGGTAGCTGTTCCATCACATGGAACAGTCTCCTTACATTTGCATTTCATATAGCCACTACATCTCCATTCCCTGATGTCAATTTAGCAAAGACCCCCTCTGCTTAACGGGCAATGCAGGATTTAGGAGACCAGGAGACGCACATGGGTGACACATGGCCTGCACACTCAGGGGGAAAAACTTTCATTGCATGAAACATTGATGTGAAGAGGTGATGGTAAACATTCTATAGATTCAAAGTCAAAATTATCATTTTTAATTTCACAACATCAGCATATGTATAAACAGATTTTTAAGGGCCATCTCGTGTTCTTCACATTTGAAACCGTTCCCGGATTAATATGCTACAGAGCAAACGGAAGTCCAATTAGTTGTAATTTAGCATCAAAAATGTCGGTTAAAACACAACAAAATGAATAACAACAAGCAATTAAAAACAAGCAACTTCCAGCTCATGAGATTCTCTAGTTAATGCAGTTAGTAAACGCAGGGCTGCATAGCTTCCTTTTTTTAATCATAGATGGGTAACCTTTGGCTCCCACAAATGTTAACTGCAATAAGCTCTAGCCAGCATGATCAATGGACAAGGATGGGAGTTGTAGTCTAGCAATATCTTGAGGGCCATCGCTGTTCTAGAGTATCAAAATGATGCCAAAATACATAAAAAGATTACATGATTTGCCCCATTCCTAAAAATTAGCATTATATGTACTCCAAACCTAATTCACTTATCCAACATACTTACATGACAGCAGTACCTCTGAGTATTTGCTCCTGATCTTGCTACACATACCCACCTTTCCTTAGGATATGTGCAAATGTGGCAAAAGCCATAAAACCAGGATTTTCTTGTACCTCTTTGGACCAAACGTTCAAATCTTCAACTCTACATATTTCTAGCACTATTCAACAGCTAACACGCACATTTGGTGTACTCTGAAGACAACAATTAAGATAGAAGAACTCGCAAAGCAAGCTTCTTAGTTTTCCTAACCATAAAGAAGCTTGTAGCAACCATCTTTTTTAAGTGCTGAAACATGGGCAAGAACACAAACTACCCGGCACCCAAGTAGCCTATGGTTCCACGATTGTTTAAATGTAAGAACATTCATTTATAAAGGAAAATACTGTAATGAGGTAACAAGTACTAGATTTGTAGGAGGATCACAGAACCTCTATATCAACGCTCATATACATTTTGGGTCTTTTCCACAACTATCTCAGAATAGGTCTCGCAACAGTTCTCAAAAGCACTAGAAGTGGAAACTGATTTATCAGCATTTATTTTTTTTTAGTGTTATTGGACGCTAAAAATGCTGGCCACCGTCTGACTAATCCGATGTTTACTCCAATTAAGTCACATGGATTAACAGACCATTACTTCCAATTAAGTTTACTTAGGACTGCCTCAAGATAAACCAGGAAGGAAGGAAAGAAGGAAGGAAGGACGGACTTAAGAGCAGCCTACTGGATCACAATGGAAGTCCATTTCATCCCAGTATCCTATTCTCACAGTGGCCAATCAGATGCTCTTAGGAAGCTGGAGCAGAGGGCAACTGCTCTATCTCTCTCTGCCTGCAATTCTCAACAACCAGTATCTAGAAGCATACTTTTCTATACAGATATTTATTCAAATTATTCCCTTGAAAAGCATGGGTCAGCTGTCTTTTATTTCACCAATTCTTAAAGCAACAGCAATGACTGCCAGTTCTCTCCCTGCCCAACTAAAAGTGCCATGTTTGATCTTTATAAAGCCCTATGTGTCTTAGAACGATTATGTCTTGTGTGTACATGCAGATTTGAATTATATTTCTGTTATGACAAATTGCTAGCAAGCCACAATCCCTGGATGCAATGCTAAACCTGGAAATGTGTTGTGTTTTCCCCGTGCAGGAAGAGCAAAGCTGGGGAGATCAGAACTTTAATAGTTAAAATAATTTTATGATCTGTAATATAAAGAGGAACTTGCATTATTTGTACCTTTGAACTTCCCAAAACCTTTTTCATATATGAGAGGTGCATATTAATAATGCAAAGGTGGAGAGCTATTCATAAATGACCCAATTATTTCATTTAAGGTTTCTTGACGAATAAGATTACCTCATGAAAGTTGTTTTAAAAATAGCTGTACAATATTTAAAAACCACACGATTGTATTTTGAATGTTGAACCACTGCATTTAAAAAGACACTTCTTTTCCTTTGTACTTGGCAACTTTCCGCTTTGAGAGCTTTCTGACTGCTAAACAGAGAAGCAAGACTAGGGAAATATAAGGGCTATATAAGCAGTTCCACTAGTACAAGGATTTTGGGCTATGCAACGCCACTCCCTCTCCCCATGTCTCCCCTAAATCGGGGGGTTCCCTCAACCCCCATAGCGGGTTTGGGGAGAAGAAGTAGTTCAATTGCACAAGCAGAAATCCTGGCACTAGTGAATTACTTTGTTGACTATTGTCGTAATAGCCTGTCACACGTAATCACGAATGCTCATTAGCTGAAATATTCTGCACCGAGGGAGCTGTATCAAGACCCAGCAATGTTCCAAGATAAGACTGTTCTCTAGGATCCAATATTTGCTCAGGTCTGACCGGATGAACGATGTTTGCAGGCTGTGGAGTGAGTGTGTATTTTTCTAGAAATGCCAAATCCGTCGCCTGCTGGTAGTCTGTTGGAGGAGGTTGTGAAGAAAGAAGGTTGTGAGGCGAGGATGAAACAGGGGTGGTATGTTCTACAAGATCGGACTGAGTTTCGCGTATCTGCACAGGTATCAGTGTTAGTGGTACACACACGTCTGGCGATACATTCTGTAGCATTGTTTTGGTTTCTGCTTGATAAACCTTGGCTGGTTCCACAAACGGTTTAGACTCACTTTGGAAAGCCTTGTCATCGGGTACAAACTGGGTTGGCAAAGAGACTACTTTCTCCTCCGGCACCGGGCTTAGTGATTCTTCGGCAGACTTTCCTCCGTGAACATGGTCGGTATGATATTTCAGCTTGTCCTTTCGTTTAAATGTCGCATTGCAATACTGACAGTTGAAGGGTCGGGCATCCGAATGAATAACCATATGTTTCGTTAACGTCTTCTTAATCCTGAAAGACTGGTTGCAAATTTGACATTTGTACGGTTTTTCACCTGTGTTTGAAAAAAGTCAGAATAAATAGAGTAAATATTTCCTAATATATCAATAGGACATAGCGTTATTAGTTTCTTCGTTGCATGGAGAGGCGTTTTATTAATTTAAATATTTTGGCACACATTTGAGGGAGGAAAACCAAAGTTGTGATTTTAAGTTTTATTCTCGTTTTTTTAAAAACAACAACTACAACACAAAACCATTGCTTTAATAGCCAACAGGTTAATATTCGGGAAATGCATTTTTAAAGCTTATCGTAGATCTATATCTAGTGCTAAGATGTCCTACCAATGAAAGGTAAAGAATTATCCCAACTGACTGTGTAATTAACCAAGATAGTCCACTAATTAGAATATGAGAAATCTAGTCTGTGACAACCTGTTTTCTTGCATAACGATTTATATAGAAACCCAGCCAGATGGGCAGGGTTTTATTTTGTTTTGTTTGTTTATTATTCT
Source organism: Podarcis bocagei (assembly GCF_964188305.1). Classification (NCBI taxonomy): domain Eukaryota; kingdom Metazoa; phylum Chordata; class Lepidosauria; order Squamata; family Lacertidae; genus Podarcis; species Podarcis bocagei. The sequence continues at coordinate 85,032,059 of NC_138129.1, read as the reverse complement.
ACTGCTCAGAGCTAACAGTTCTGAACTGATAGTTCTGATCACATGGTCCAGTTCTTCCTAGAATATACCACTTTAGTTGAGATTCCTGCATTGAAGGGGATTGGACTAGATTGGATCCCTTCCAATTCTACAATTCTATGACAGCTCTCCAACATCAAGAACTTTGGGCATGTAGAAAGTCGCATCAAAGTCTAGCTTGTGCTAACTTTTCAGATGAGATTCTGAGATAGGAGAGCCTACAAACATGCAGGAAACTGTACACTAAACTGTCAGCTAGTATTCAAATGCCAAGGCATACTATGTGCCACAAAATACAACTCTTATGAATTCCATAATATGAAACATCACATTTATTCTTGCTGATCCAGCAAAGCATAAAGTCCACAACTGCTTACCTGAATGTGTCCTAAAATGCATTTCCAAACTTGATTTCCCCTTGAACACTTTCTTACAGACTTCACACTGATGAAATGTTGCCTTGTACCTTCAAGGAAAATGGAACGTATTAGAAAAAAAGCTCCACATCCATGGATATTTTCAGTGTATACATGAACTACGTCAAAATCATAGGCTTAACATTCTAATTCCCGCCCCTGCTTTAAATTGTGTCCTGGAGAAAGATATAAATGTGTTAGATTAGAAAACAAGCAGAAAATGTCAAAGCAACTTTACCCTGTGCACTTAACTACCAGCATCTTGGGGTCAAACTAATTTGTACTCTTGAATTGTACTGCTGCTTAATCTCATTTTTTGTTTTAGCATTTTTTTTATTGTTACATGCCACTTTGGAAGCCTTTTAGCCACAAAGCAGCCTAAAACACAAACTAGAAAGGGGTGAAGATCCTGGTTCCCAAGCAGCATTTAAAACAAGAGTTCCCCAGTTTGGATGGGATGGGAAACTGTGGTTTGGCAAACTGCAATGTCTCCCTAAAGCCAAGTGTGCAGAGAAAGGGAGCGTGCTGGCACAAGGATCCTTCTTGTTACACTGAAACTGGGACATATGAATGTGTTTCAGAATTAAAATGAAAACTTACTTTTGCCACACCTTTTCTCCAAGATGAACGCTTTTATAATGAACACTGAGGTGGTCTCTTCGGCCAAAACATTTTCCACATTCTTCGCACTGATGGGCCTTTTCACCTTCGGAGAACCAAAAGCACAATCTGAATGAGCTTTAATAAAAAAGACCAAAGGCACCCAAACCAGGAAAACCCAGTCTGTCAGAACACTGCCAAATAATCATGTACATTTTCATACGCTTTAGGGTCAAGTCAAATGCATGGTTCAGTCCTGCATGTATGGGCTGTGATGTGCCTTGAATTCATGCATTCTCCTCTTCTACAGGCCAACAGGAGATCAAAGGCTTTTGTTTTTGAGCTAACCAAGGTTTCTTTGAATGAAAAAGCCAATGTCATTTGTCTACCTGAGTGTATCCTTTTGTGTTTTGTCAGATGGTCGTGACGAATGAAAGTCTTTCCACATTCTTCACATTCATACCGCTTGTCGTCATGGTGGACCCGCAGATGAAGTCTGCATTAATAAATGCACAAGGTTAACTTTGCACGGGATCTCTTGTGTTCACTGTTAAAGCTCAGCCTGCCAGCAATCCCCATAATTAGAACTGGGATGAAACAATAGCTCAGCATGCATGGGATGAGTTATTTGCAGCATTTAGACACAACCCTAAATCATAGTTTGTTTACATCTCTGAACCTACTCTAATCATCATCTTGTGACCAACAAATAATGATCAGAAACCATGATTTGAAATTGGGTTATGAATCTGTGCTTAGGTTGACTGTGGTCTGTTGTTACATCTGAACCTGCTATCCTAGCTTAATCCTCATTTATATTAGAGCTCTTCCTCAGATGCCCACCTGGCTACACAAAAGTGAGGTTACAGCAGTTTTAAAAGCTATTCATGGAAGGAAGGAGAAGTATCAGGAAAGGAAGAATGGCAGATAAAACCGATGGAGCACGTAGAGATGGCGAAACTGATGGGGAAGATCAGAAACCAGTAAGATCAAGTATTTCCTAAAGACTGGAGCAAATTTGTAATTTATTTAAAAGACCACTGTAAACAATTAAAATCACTGGCAGGGTTGTAATCTTGGATTTTATTGCATTAGCCGTGTGGCCATAGCATGATATACATTAAAATAACAACATACCGTATTTTTTGCTCTATAACACGAACCTGACCATAACACGCACATCGTTTTTAGAGGAGGAAAACAAGGGAAAAAATATTCTGAATGAAACAGTGGACGTATCATTTTTGTGCTTCATGCTGTGGCCACAGACATGTGATCTGATGGTGAATTTGGGGTGACCCAATGCAAAAATCCTGAGAATCCCTGTGGATCCATGCTTTGTAACCACGTTTTTGCACCATTGCAGCCCCAGGCAACAGTGGGTGCGTGATTTTTGGGGGGCAGGCTGTAGCCATGGACATGCTATGTGCTCTGATGGTGAATTTTGGCTGACCCAATGCAAAGATCCTGAGGATACATGTGGACCCATACTTTTTAACCACGTTTTTGCACCATTGCAGCCCCAGGCAACAGTGGGTGTGTGATTTTTTTGGGGGGGACAGGCTGTAGCCATGGACATGCTATGGGCTCTGATGGTGAATTTTGGCTGACCCAATGCAAAGATCCTGAGGATCCATGTGGATCCATGCTTTGTAACCACGTTTTTGCACCATTGCAGCCCCAGGCAACAGTGGGTGTGTGATTTTGGGGGGGCAGGCTGTAGCCATGGACATGCTGTGTGCTCTGATGGTGAATTTGGGGTGACCCAATGCAAAGATCCTGAGGATCCATGTGGATCCATGCTTTGTAACCACATTTTAAGTGGGGAGGGAAGGAAAAACACAGAAGTCTAAGAATGCAGGAGAGGGCTATAACGTGAGGAAAGGAAGGCAAAAGTTTCCCCCCACCCACCCACACAAGCCAGCCAGCGTGCGCTCTCTCTCTCTCTCTCTCTCTCTCTCTCTCTCCCTCCCACCTGCATGTTTTCCAGCTGCCTGATATATACGTATTTTTTTTAACTGCCTTGACAGAAGAAAGCATTTTAACTGCATTAAGAACTATTTAGCAGCGAAACCTAAGCTTTGCCATCCCTTAAGAGGTACAGACACTGTAATCTTCCAGATCGCATGAATTTACAGGCAAAACCCTGTTTAAGGATTTCATCCTTTTAAATGGAAGAAAGCATATTTGAATGCTGTGTGTCTCCAAAAACAAAAAGCAGGAAGTCAAATCAGAATTTTAAGCCGAACCTGTAATCTCTCTTCCCTTCACAAACATTGTTCCCTCCGGAGCAGGGAGAGGATAGAAAGACGCTCTGCTTTTCCCCTCTTCTTGCCTGGAGGGGAGGGGCTTTCCCTGCTCTTTGTTCCGTTTGAGCAAACACAGTAACGAAACAGAGAGGGTGGGCAGTAAGACCCTGAGGCAGAATGCAGGAAAGCAGCCGCTTCCTCTTTTCAGGTTTCCCTTCTCCCTGAAGCGCGGTTTGATTTTTGCCTGATTTTTCAGCTCCAGGGACCACACATTCGCTGCATAACACGCACAGACATTTCCCCTTCCTTTTTAGGAGAAAAAATCTGCGTGTTATAGAGCGAAAAATACAGTAAAATGGGGGTGGGGAGGTAAAAGTAGATATCGTCCTGGGCGATTACTTAAAGAAAGAAAGAAAAGAAAAAAAACTGCTGAGGCTGGAGGAGGACCGTTAAAGGGTCCTTCAGCTCCTCAGATTTGTCCTAACTCGATTGTCTTTGTACTTGTCCTTGTACAATACGGCTACTTGGAACTTCGTTCGATTGTGTGGCGTGTCGACTGCAGCTGTGGTGTTAAGGAAGAAGTTAGTGGCAGGGTTGTAATGACACTTGTAACGTGGATTTTTTTATGATTATGGATATTTAACAGATGGATAATGGTAAAAGATGTAGCAAATTTAATCGTAAACATGGAACCCATGGAGGGAGGGAAGGAGGTCTGAAGGTTGAAAAGAACCTTGTACTTTAATGTTAGAAATTGTTTTGTTAAAATGTATAAAATTGTGGAAAAAGCCAGTAAAAAAATTATATATATATAAAAAAACTTTTCATGTGGCTAAGAGTCTCTTGCTGGCAACACGCTCCTTTCCCTGCCTCCTTTTCCAGCCCAACTCCAAGCAACCTTGCAAAAAAATAAAAAGCGACCACAGCTGCTTTTTCTAACTTCTGCCCAAGAGTAAACGAAATGTCAAGAGCATTTCTGACATTATGCTACTATCAGTAATCCTAAGTAATGATACAGACATGGGTTACCTGTATGAACTTCCATGACGAAAACTCTGCCCACAAATACTACACAAATGAGGCTTTTCTCCGCTGTGGATTCTCAAGTGCTCTTTCAAAGTTGTTCTGGAGGAAAGAAATGGAAATATTTGAAGAATATATACTCTAGCCTTTTCATTGTGATCAATAGTTGCAGTTCTTATAAAGTCCAATACATTCTGAAGAATGGAGAACTACAGTTCCCATTAGTAAGATCATAAAAGACTGAAAGTACTAGGTCAACCTTTTCCTATTTATCATACAAAAACTTCTGAAAAGTTAAAGGTTTCGTGTGTAGAAACAAATTAGTACAAAAACATTTCTTTATGCATGTATATTACTACCTACCTTTCTCTGACTGATTTCCCACAAATAAAGCATGTCCATTTTCTCTTTCCTCCATGAGTACATTCAATATGGCGCTTCAGATTGCCAGTATCATTAAACTGACGACCACAAATATCACATGGAAAAGGTCCTGGGAAGAAAGACAAATGCAATTTACATTGTTGCCACTTGAGCAACAAGGATCGCATCAAAGCCAAGCACATTATTTTGGACTTCAAGAATATGAAACTGACAGGCAAAATACACACTTCTAATAATCCCTTCATTACATACAGGCGTATTTCAAAAGCGGAAGCAGTATTGATTATTTTGAGCAACTAAAAACAGGTTGAACACACATACTGAAACACAATCCTGGAAGAGATTTGCACAAGTTGCTTAGTGAATGATGATTTATGTCAACAAATACACACTGAAGAAAATGCATTTATATTTAATATTTACTAGCAGAATGGGATTTTCCTACCGAGATGGAACTTTTCTTGATGCTTCAGTCTTGCAAAGCGGGATTTAAAGTGCTCTTCGCAATATGTACACTTAAAGGGCTTATCCTGTGTGTGTAGAATCATGTGTTCTTCCAGATGAGGTCTTCGAGTGAAAGATTTATTGCAAATCTAAAGTGATAGAACAGCCAACCAACCATTAACTATTAACATCCACTAGAATGTGCCATGTACACACACATGAGCTTCTTGAAGGCTGGACATCAATGAAAGAAATATATTATTCTGCTTTTAATCAACAGAAGTACTAATACTTAGACAGTGAGGAATCAATCAGAATATTATATTTCTGAAAATGCATTGTGACTCATGTGACACCTGAAGGAGCGTCTCCACCCCCACCGTTCAGCCCGAACACTGAGATCCAGCGCCGAGGGCCTTCTGGCGGTTCCCTCATTGCAAGAAGTGTGGTTACAGGGAACCAGACAGAGGGCCTTCTCAGTAGTGGCGCCCTCCCTGTGGAACGCCCTCCCTTCAGATGTGAAGGAAATAAGCAGCTATCTTCTCTTTAAAAGACATCTGAAGGCAGCCCTGTTTAGGGAAGTTTTTAATATTTAATGCTGTATTGTTTTTAACACTTGATTGGAAGCCGCCCAGAGTGTCTGGGGAAACTCAGCCAGATGGGCGGGGTATAAATAATAAATTATTATTAATTCTTCTTCTTCTTCTTCTTCTTCTTCTTCTTCTTCTTATTATTATTATTATTATTATTATTATTATTATTATTATTATTATTACTAGCGGCTATTCTACTATACCCATGTCTGATTCCTTCAAGTTTTAACCCATCTTCAGCATGAAGAGAGAATTCCTGTGCATCTTGATTAATTGCAGGTATTACTATTCATTATGAATTTACATGATCACGCTACCAGATGAAAATACTACCACATGAAGACAGTTATTTTTAAATCTTCGTTGCAGCCATGAAACCAGCTATATACCAAAGGAAGGTATTACACACAAATGTGCATAACAGAAAGTAGGACTGGTCTTTTTTATTTGGTGTTAAGAACTTGGGCATCAATCACTGCCACGTACCAATCACATTTTCTAAGAATGTCTCAATCCAACATATGCAAAAAATTATTATAATAATAACTTTGAATAGCATTATACATTAAAAAATAAGGTGGGGGCGGGAAGAGATATCAAAAGCCATGAAATACGAGTTTTTGCCCATACACTAGAGTTTGTGGGGGGTCTCCTCATAGGAGCTCCCTGTGCCCCACTATTACATGCACCAGAAAGTAAAGGAAACCAGTGCATTATATGAAGAACTGCAGCTGAAAGGGAAAATCCACACAGCCTGATTGCATGCACAGTCAGTTCTCTGAATCTGAGACAGAGTAGTGGGGATTATTGTTTTGTTGTTTCTGTTTTAACTATCTGTGTTTTTATCTTGTATTTTATCTTGTGAACTGCCCTAAGGTCTTTTGATGGGTGGTTTATAACAACAACAACAACAACAATAACAACAACAACAACAACCAAAAGTGTCCATTTCTTCCCAATAAAATCAAAGTTATGCTTACATCACATTTCCAGCCTTCACTCTTCTTCTTTTTGGAGAGAAATTCCTGTACTTTTTCAGGATGGAATCTGCAGGGTGGGAAAATCCATTGAGAAATTATTTCTAGAGTAAGGAAATTATAAGCTTGAGCCCAGAAAGAAATGTTAGAAACAAGCTGTATTAGTACCCACAACAAACATACTCTCCATGCTACATAAAAGAAGCAAAAATGTCTTATATATTCTCATTTGCAGTTTTGTTGCATATTATATTTTATTATGATTTTTGTGTTTTTATATTGTAATTTTACGTGGTGAACCCCTCTACCTTGTGACTGCTTGTTCACACAATAATTTAAAAGACCTGATGGGAAAGGAGATGCTGTGCAGAAGAGTATCGACCTTCTTCCCCAACCAGTGTTCAAAACTCCCATTGTTCTAGGCACATTTTGTGACAGGGAATTTCATTAGCGCAAGCCGTTTCTAAGCTCTGGGTACAGTACTGCGCTTAAGATTTCAGATTAAAACTGCAGAGTGGAAGGAAAGGAGGACCTTTTTCTGCCTCCCCACTTCAGCTACTCTCTGAAGACTAGAGAAGAGACCCTCTTAAGAATATTAGGGGGTGGGCAGGGGAAGGAACTAGGCCATATGAAAAATGAATGTAATATTTTAGCTGCAGTTCCTTCATTTTCAGCTTTGAATTTTTGTTATAAAAAAAGAGTGGCTAGACATTCTGTTGTCGCACCTATAACCTAGATTTAAGGTACCATTTAGCTCCTAGCTTTCATATCTGTTTCTAACAGTCCCCAACCCATAATAGCCTGGATTGCTCTGGGCAGCCTGACCCGACTTGGCCCAGGACAATGTGGGTTGAAGCCCGTTCCCCCTGAATCACCCTAATTCAGCTCAGACTTCGCCCAGGTGCAATGCACAGCCCAACGTATTCCCTGTATATTCCAACTATACAGCATCAGCAAAGCTGTAACATATTGTTCTCATGTGCTGCCCTTTCCATGCCCAGCCCTTTAGCCCAAACATTATTTGAAACCAGCCTATACTGCTATACATATGGACTCCTCACCTATCACTCGTGGGTTGTTGTTTTTGTGTGTGTGTGTGTGTGTTGACAGAGCATCAACAGCAGGCAAGCATTTGAATTGTCTCAAAATGCAAACGCTTGCCATGCAATGGAACAATGTAGTCACTTTATAAAATATGCAGAGCACCTCAACACACACATTTTTAATGCCATGGACTTTAAAAAATAAATGGTTGCCATATATATCAAGCAGGTAGCTTATATATAAAATCTCCTGCGTCAACACTTTTTTATAATCTTGTACTGAAAATAAATCACATCATCACAGCATGTAAGTATAGCATAAGAAATTTCATTCATACTTGCCTCTTCAAGTGCTTTACTAGGGTCTTTTTTGTGGCGTGCAGTTTGTTACAATATGGACATTTGTGTTCCTTTTTATGACATACAATTTCATCATTGTGCTTCTTTCTGTGTACAGTTAAGTTGGATTTGGTTGAATAGCGCTGATGACAGATATCGCACTGAAACGGCTTCTCGCCAGTGTGCACACGAGAATGGATCTCAAATTTCCCTACAAAACAAACCACTCCAGTTAAAATATTAGATATCCAACCAGCAACTAGTCCTGCAAACATTCAGTACTACTATGCATCAAAGTATAGGTTCTGATGGCATTTCCAAGGTTATAGTGCTTTACATAAATAAATGAAGCCCTTCTTCAAGGAAGTATTTCCATTTGGGGAGGAACACGTTCTCTAAATAGGGAAATTGTTCTGTCTTCTGCTAGCTGATCTAGCAGAGTGTTTGGGATGTGGTTGTCACCACCACTAGTTCACAACCTGAGAAAACTCACTCAAGAGCTAAAACACAATGCAAAGTGTGTTGACGCACCGTGTCAATTTCACCTAAGTCGATCTCAGCTGGCACTGCAATAAAATTGTTAAGGTGCTTCCCCAGACTTCATAGGGACTCTACCAATGAGTTTCAGTTCCTCTGCTAGAGTCTTCTTGACCAACTAGTCATCCCATGCCTTGGACCATGCCCTGCTGTAATAACTGAGCACAGAGGTCTTTAACTTTACCGGAACCTGGATTAATTCACCAATTTAAATTTGTTGTTGTATATTGTTTTTACCTTTACCAAAATTGACTAAGGCCTGGCTCAGATGGCTGATCAGCATTAACAGCATGTAAGGCCACAAGGAGGATCACAGTATCAACTGGTGCCTCCAGTTTAAGATGACTTCAGCAGGCCTTTTGTGAGCTGTCACAATTACATAAATTGCAGCATCCATGCAACTAACATACATGCCAGAATGCGGCAGGTTCAGTTCATAAAGCCATCACCATCATGTGTTCCCAAAAGAGTTGCAAGGCAACAAACTTTGTAATCAGACCTACATCTGACCTTCACTTTCGGTTGCAATGACGACTGGTAAAAGTCATGGTCCACCAGATGAAGACCAATGATTTAGAGCAGGGACATCTGAAGGCAGCCCTGTATCATGAAATTTTTAAGGTTTGACATTTTGCTGTTATCATGTGGGAAGCTGCCCAGAGTGGCTGGGGCAACCCAGTCAGATGTGTGGGTTATAAGGATGATGATGATTAGATCCTCACTGGCATGCTTGGTGGTGACTCAGGAGAGAGCCTTCTTGGTGGCTGCTCCCAGACTCTGGAATTCCCTCCCTGGAGAAGGTAGTCTGGCTCCCTCCAATCTTTTGCCAGCAGGCGAAGATCATACTGCTTTAACAGGGAACTGAGTGCTTTTAATGAGAGGGCTGGTGCTGTGCTGTTTTTATTATAATTATCTTCTGTATGTTTTAAACAGATTTTATATATCTAGTTTTAATTCTATCAATTTAATTGTTTTAAATTATTGTTTTTAGTGATTCTTGTTTTCATCTCAAACTGCCTTGAGTCTTGTCGGGTGAAAGGCAGGGTAACAACAACAACAACAATAAGGATAATAATAATGGTGATGATCTGCCTTCCAGGTGATGGCTAGACAACAATCCCCATTCACCTGATCACTGGTCATGCTGACTGGGGCTAGCAAACGTAGCCCAAAATCGTATAGAAGGCATGTTAGATACTCTCAATTCCAATAATTAACACACGTGTTCAAATGCCTAACAACAACATGCATGTCTTTTTCAAAGATGACTTGTGCTTAAAAGAACTGTAACAGCAAGTCCGGAAAAACTGAAGTATTCTCTGGATTACACATCTAACAGTTCTTTTTTCTAATGTTATTTTCACATGCATTTCAAAATATGGTTGTTTAGGTAGTTAAATGACATGACCATAACTTGCTGTATGTTATACTAGCACAAAGGATATGGCAATATACAGAACACATGAGGTTCTAGTTTTCTTTTACTACTCCAAGGATGTCAGCTACACACTTCGCTCAATAATATGAACTGTAATGCTCTATATAGGACCTGCATTTACAGTGTGTGGCGTAAGCCCTTTTCAAGTTGTGAGCAATGATCACAAAGACCACAAATCTGTTTGAACCTAAGAGGCAAAGCACATCGAGCATGTGATTCCCACTTACCTGCTCGATCAAATATTTTATTACACTTAGGACACTGCAAGTATTTTTTGCTACCGTTCTGAAAAATGACCGGAATATATGTGGAAAGACTGCCTCCAGAAATATTTCCTGCTGGATCACCTGTCTCATGTCTTTCTTCATCACGTTCTTTTTCACTTTGCTCTTCAGACTCAGTGTCAGTTGTGTCCTCCTCTTGCCTGTCTTCATCAGTGTGATATTCACTTCCACTGTCTTCAGACTCATTGTTAGACTCGTCATTAGACTCATCATTTTTCTTGCCAGGACTCGCTTGATTTAAATTGCCATCAGATGCCTCTCCACTTTCATTGTCATTTTGATCAAACTTAGCCGGACATTTGCGATTTCGCAATGATCTTCTGGTAGAAGTATCTGAGCTCTCGACCATTTTTAACCCATGTTCTTTTTCCCGGGCAGAAGCTTTGTGTGCTCTGGACAAGTGATTTTCTAAGGATTTCTTGTAACAAAAGTTGCGATTGCACAGAGTGCATTGGTGATTGCTTGCTGCTTGGGGAGTTTGCTCACTGGATGTTTCTACCTGGGATGAATTCTCTGATGTCTCTTCAAACTGCAAACTGGAAACATTTTCAGTGTTCAGCAGCTTGACTGCATCGATAATATCTAAAAACTTAGCTGCCTCTAAAACTAAGGGGATTTCATTCTTGTACACAAAAAACTCTGACGTATAGAGAAATTCAAGTAGATGGCGGAAAACTGAATGAGTTACGTGATCCAAGGTAACGACATTTGTACTTGGATTTTTGCTCAAGTAGGCATGAAAGTAACTACTCCCAACAGCAACTACTACTTTGTGGGCACTAAATTCTTTTCCATCAACAATTATGAGCAGATCACAAAAAGATGGTTGTTTCTGTCGATCATCATTTAAATATTTGAGTAGATTTCTGTTGTACTGCAAGGAGCTCAAAAGCTTTCTTTGAGCTGTTGATGGCGGGAGTTCTTTAGAATACTCAAGCTGGTCTGCAGCAGCTACTCCTGCAGAACCAGCAATAACTTTCTGCACAGAATCTGCAACGGGAATCTTATCGGAAGATTCCCTCCGATGATCAAGATGTTTTTTGTCATCTAAATTTGCAGTGAGCTTTCTCCTTTTCTTCATTGCAGTTGTGCCACTTTAAAATCAGGAACTTCATATGTAACCCAAAGTCTCTCAAACAGATCGTTGCTTCAGTAATATCTGAAATTATAATCTGTAAAAAACAAACAATTTAAACTTTTTTTTTGTTTGAAACCCAGCCACATGTAATTTCTCAGCAGGAATTAAGTTACTTCTGAGCAGGTAATATGGTTTGGAAATGTATTTATTGCTCCCTCAAAGCCAGTCACCACCCACGCATATTCTAGAGACCAAAATGATGTAACTTTTAGTCTGAAAGATTCTACAAGGTACATATCAAGAGGTACACTTACATAAACCTTTACACAAGAGCTATGTTAAGTGGTCTTTAGGTGGTGATTTTTCATATTTGCACAACTATGTTAGAATAAGAGAAGGTTGTTTGCACACATACGGAGGTATTTTATTAACTAAAATATATTCCCTACATAAGGCAAGCTGCAATTCTAACACCGCTTACCCTGGTATAAGTCCCACTCAATCAAATAAAACTTACTTCTGAGTAAACAGTTATGATTGCACAGTAACACCACCATTTATCTGTATACATTAATGATGGGGAAAAATGTGGATAAACATTGTTAATATTTGTTACTTAATATAAAAAACTCAGTTTGTGTGTACTTACAACACTTGAAGTAGCAACACAAAACATGTTGACTAGGAACTAAGCTTAGATGAGCCTACCACTCAGTCTTTAACAAGATTTCCTCCAAAGTGAGTTCTCTTCAAATTACAGCCTTACTTTAAATTAAACATGCTTAAGTCCTGCATACCAAGTTCTTAAATGACCTATAAAAATGCTGCCCTAACAGCTCAATTTTAAAATGCACCAGGAAAACATGAAAATTTGCTTATTCAGTGTAGCATGGACACATTGCCACATTCAGGACCACTCTGACGCATTTTGCTGCCTGAAATGGAGCAAATGGCAGCCCTCGACTCCCCACTCCCAAAGTCAAGGCTATTTTGGTAACAGTGGCAGAACAACATCCCACAAGCGTCTTTTCCCTCACCCTGCCACTAAAAATATGGTGGTGATATATTTAAATAAGCAACAGTTTCCTGCTGTTTCATGACTGTCCAGTATCAGTTGCCTCATTCCACATTCACATCTATTTTCCTTCGTCCTTGACACCCGAGATGTGTGCTTTCAGGGCCCACCCCATTCCTGCGATTGTGATCTCTTTGAACTGTTTTAAAATTTAATTGCCGTAACGGCACCCTGGCACCTGCTGGTGAATGGCACCCACTGGTGAAGGGTGAATATCAATAACAACAGTGGTAACAATAATGATAATGATAGTAATAGCTAGTCAAACCCTGGGATCATTTAAATCCTTAGCTCAGGCAAGGTCACACAGGTAAATTCTCCCTGCTGTCCCGGCATCACGCTTAAGACCTGAGCGAAACATATGGTAAAAGGAGATATCAACAAAAGGGCACAGCAGGGAAGGCTGTGACACTTGAAACTGCGTAACTTTTATCATCTCCTGTATTCAAAGCTTACTTTTGGTAGCAGCCAACAAAGTGAGAGTAGGATCTACACACACACAAGCACTGGTTCATAGAATCCTATACAGTGGTAGCTCGGGTTACATACTCTTCAGGTTACATACGCTTCAGGTTACAGACTCCGCTAACCCAGAAATAGTGCTTCAGGTTAAGAACTTTGCTTCAGGATGAGAACAGAAATCGTGCTCTGGCGGCGCAGCAGGAGGCCCCATTAGCTAAAGTGGTGCTTCAGGTTAAGAACAGTTTCAGGTTAAGAACGGACCTCCGGAACGAATTAAGTACTTAACCCGAGGTACCACTGTAATTGTAGAGTTTGAAGGGACTCCCCCATCATCTAATTCAACCTCCCTACAATGCAGGAATCCTGCCTGTGGGGAGCTTGCTCCACCAACCTACTGCTTAACAGCCTGACCCACTGCAACAAGGTCACAGGTTTGATCCCCATACGTGCATATTTCTGCACCGCAGGGGGTTAGACTAGATGACCCCTTGGGGTACCTTCCAACTCTACAGCTCCATATTTCGCTTGGTTGGCACAAGATTATATTTGCGACCGGCATCTCCACCTGCGGTCTGAAAGCTGCTGGGTCCTCCTTACCACCCCTCAGCCGTCTCTGCCCCTAACTACTCCCGACTTCAGCGACTCAACACGTGTCTAAGACGCCACGTTCACACGTGAACCCCAAAAAAGGAGATTCCCACCCCTGCGACACGGAGATCGGAACGAGCCGCCAGCAGCAGCGAAATAAAAAAACCTCGGCCAATAACAGATCGGAGGCGAGCACGTACACACACGCGCGCGCACACAAGTACATACCTGGCCTTAGTTCCCCCCCTTCAACCCCTTTCCCAAGATCAAGGGCAGCGCCCCTCGGAAACCCCCCTGAAGAAGCACCGCTGAGGGAAGGGGAGGAGCGGGGGGGGGAGCAAATAACGGTCAAGGCGACGGCTGACAGCGCGCGCAGACACACCCCTCGCAGCCCCCACCCTCCCGGCGACAGCCGCCGCCGCCGCGCACAAGCGAGTCTCGAGCCACCTCGCCCCCACCCGCTCCACACACCTCTTTCCCCGCCATCACTTCCGGGTTCCGGCGTGCGTCGAGGCGCACGGAGGAAGTCGCGGCATGTTTACAGTCGGGGGCCCAGCGCACGTGCGTGTGCGTGTGGTGTGGGTGGGGGAAGGGGCGGGCGCAAAGGAAAGGAGCCAATGGCAGGCGGGCGGGCGGGCGAATGAAAGGCGACGCCCTAGGGACTCGGGCCGAGCTGGCGCGCGTGTACACGTCGGGTTCTCCGTCGAGTCTTGCGGGGCCAAAGTGTCTCGGTGCGAGCGGGGATTGGCGGGCGGCTCTGTCTGTCTGTGTCTTTCGCGCGCTCACTTCCCACCAAAGGAACCGCACCAAAGCGGGCGCTCCGCTCAACAGCCGCTTCCGGTCTCCATGAGGCGCCATGAGTGGCAAAAGTATCCGTTTGGGGGGGACGTGGGAGCCAAGTATTCGCCCGCCCCCCCATAAAATAGCTGAGGGCCTCCCGTTTATGTGGGGTGGGGCATACCTGCCCCCCTACCCCCAATATGCTGTTCAAGTTGGCACCCCTGCTTCCAGGGTTATGAGAGGCTTTAAGGCGTCCTCAACCTCCAGGCAGTTCAGTATCCCCAGTCCAACTGCTCTGTTTAGTGAGGGAAAGGCTTGGTGGCCCCAATCCTGTCAGGGATAGCCTAACCTCTGTCCTCCACGCCCTGGGAAGCTCTAGGTTAGACTACTGTAACACATTGTACGTGGGGCTGCCCTTGGAGACGGTTTGGGGCAGAATTCAGCGGCCAGGTTGCTCACCGAGGCAAAACCGCTGAGCCTCTTACACCAATCCTGGTCCAACTGCACTGGCTACCAATTAGTTTCTGGGCCCAATTCAAAGTGCTGGTTTGGACCTAGATAGCTTCAAATGACTCTTGAGAGTCCCATGGACTGCAAGAAGATCAAACCTCTCCATTCTTAAGGAAATCAGCCCTGAGTGCTCACTGGAAGGACAGATCCCGAAGCTGAGACTCCAATACTTTGGCCACCTCATGAGAAGAGAAGACTCCCTGGAAAAGACCCCGATGTTGGGAAAGATGGAGAGCACAAGGAGAAGGGGACGACAGAGGACGAGATGGTTGGACAGTGTTCTTGAAGCTACCAGCCATAGGCGCCGACTCCATGGGGCCTGAGGGGGCCCGAGCCCCCTCAAAAATTCGTTTGGGGGGGCTCCGCCCCCCAATAATCTCGGGCGCCCCTCCAGCAGAGCGCCACCGCCGCCCCTCCCCCAGCCCAAAATGCACAGGGTCAGGCTGCATGCCTCCTGCCCTCCCTCCCGAGCAAAAGCTCCACCCAATTTCCTTCGGAGCTGATTAATAGGCGCAGCACGCTCTCCCCTATTCGCTCACGAGGAGGCGGCGCCACTTTATCTGCATATTCATGAGCTTATTTATTATTCATGAGGTTTCCCGGGGGCCCCCAATATTTTTTATAAGTCCGCGCCCCTGCTACCAGCATGAGTTTGACCAAACTGCGGGAGGCAGGGGAAGACAGGAGTGCCTGGCGTGCTCTGGTCCAGGGGGTCACGAAGAGTTGGACACGACTAAAAGACTAAACAACAACATTGTTTTTGTTTATTATTATGGTATGTGTTTTTTTGTTTCCATATTGTAAACCACCCTGTGATCCTCAGATGAAGGGAAATATGTAAATTTAATAAATAAAATACTGTAAAACACATGGACAAAGACAGCAGCTCTCCCAGGTTTAACTGAGCTCTCCCACTGTGTGGTGCTTGCAGACAGGTTTTTATAATTAGCAATCCTATACAAAGTATCAAGCAGCAGTTAGACACAGCAGTATAGGGGCAAGTAAAACAGGTGACAACTCTTTTGCCCAGAGTGAAGCAGTGACGTTGAAGAGCAAGTAAAGGGTAGACTGCCATATTTCTGTCTCCAGTCTCTTCCTGTATCATTCATTACACACAAACACACACAAACTGGCAAGGGGTATCAATATTTGCTTTATTCGTTGTCATTCTTCATACAGAATGTGGCATTGCACTCTAAGTTGTTGCCCAGTTTCCCCCTCTCCTCTATAGCCTCACTTAATTTTTCTATTTCTATTTCTATTTTTGTTACACACAATTATTTTTCGAGGTTTGTCATTTTGACTTCAGATGTGAAAATTGTTGAGGACAGTCCTGCCATTTAGAAATAACCCCAAATTTCTGACGTTTCTTCTTTCTTTTTTTTCAGTTCAATGCTTGTTACACCATCTCTTAACAAACTTACCAAATTTCTTTTGCCTGCAAAAGACATTCTGCAGGCTTTCTGGTTTCAAAGTCAGACTGATTAATAGTGTGGCTGTAATTTACATTCTTCTCCAAGCTGTATTTATTTGAGCTCTGAACATCCCTTAAGGTTGTTACTACAAATACCTACTGAGTTTAGAGTGCTAAGTGATCCATTATCATGATTGAAATTGGATCACCTAATTCACCTTTGGAAGCCAAACATCCTTGAACTCTTGAAAGTGCTAAGTTCTCTTTTAGCTATGAGTCTTTCCTTTTAAAAAGGCTCCGTTGGAAAATCATAGCATACAGTAAGACTTATCTTGCTGATCTTTGTGCAATTGCATCTGATGACCTTATGGCCAATCCAACTAGCATAGCACTCTAATATTCACAAGACTATTTTATCAGCATATTTGTTCAGCAAGAAGGCATTTGAATGTCGTTGTGATATCTATTTATTCCCATTATTTATATCCTGCCTTTAAGCATATGAAACCTTCCAAGGCAGCTAAAGGTTGTATTCAGAGTAGACCCATTGACATTAATAGACCTCACCAATGCAGGCCCATTAATTTCAGTGGGTCTACTCTGGATACAAGTTAGTTGAATACAACACCGCATCTCTGGGTTTTTTGTTTTTTGTATGCATCCTCACAACAAAGTTCTCATCCACCTGGTGGTCCAGACTTTGCTCTCCACTAAATTCAGATTTTCTCAATCTGATGGGCTTTCTTACGTTTCCGGTGTGATTTCGCGGAGTGTCACTGCCACATGCCCCTTCTTTCATTTTCTTTCCATCACCTCCAAGGAAAGGAGGCAGCCTTCGCTTTTCCAGTGTCCACAGTTATTTTGTGCAGAAGTTTTGGGGCATGAAACACCCGTGTTAAAAATTAAAATAAAATTTGCCCTTGCAGGTACAGATGGGAAAGGAAAAATGGGAGTGAAGGATGTATAGCAGCCCTTCATTCGAGTGATTCCAAATCATCATGTGGCTTGGAGCTACACACTTTGAAAAAAAAACCTGCTCTTTGGTGTAAATCCGGTATTTATTTATTTTTTGTATTAGAAAAATGAAAGTTGGAAGTGCACAGGTAGTAAGGCGCTCTTCTCAGCACTCTAGTCCAGCCATTGCTTTCCAACACGACAGCCTCTCCATGCAAAATCCCTATAGAAATGTGAAAAAGAAGGGGGACTGCACCTTCTCTCCTTGTTTGTCTCCAGACCATCTTGCCTACAACGATATTCCACCAAGGAACATGGTTGAGCACAAATTCCAAAGTCAAGTTGCAGCTTGATGATAGTATAAGCTACAGGCCCCTCATGTTGTCATAGTTACCTGGATAAGTACCCTGTGCTACAGAGCTCTTCCATTTTCATGTGGGCATTTCAGAAAACTAACTACCATCTCCTAGTCAACTGCCTGATTATGATAGATTTGCATTATTTATGTAATTTGGAGCACAGGTTTAGTATGTTAAAATTCTGATTTTTCTGAAAGACTATGCTGTACGGGGAGAAAGTGTTTATTTTTTATAATAGCCCCTTTTATGATAATAACTTTTGCATCTACATCTGCAAGAGATTGGTGTTCAGATTTGTTCTCTTTGACCCACACTTCAGCATGCAGATGTTAGATTCTGTGAAATTGCTTCCGATTAGTTCACGCTCAAAAAATGGTACAGTGACCTTATTAGAACTCTTACACCTGTCAGAAAAACACATTCAAAATTATGGGGGAGTCAAACAACATTTTGCAGGCCTTTTAAGGTTTGGTTTCATTACAGTAATTCCTACACAAAAACCCTGGTTTGTTTTTCAACTGACAAATGTAAAATTCTAAGTGCAGTTTGTTTATGCCCATGGTGAGCCAGCTATAAATTTAAATCAAATGTGTTGCAATTGTAATCATGTTTACTCAGAAGTAAACTCCAACTGATTTCCCACCTTGGAAACTGTGCTTCAAGTTGCAGCTGTAGGCTACATTGTAGTCATAATGTGGCCATTGAATCAATTCATTGTTTCTCCTCTCCAAAGGAGAAAACACTTTCATTGACTTTGCAGGTGTGAAAAATTAGGTCCTCAGCATTGGGAATTTAAATAATGCATACCTTTCTGGCTTGGATTGAGCACGATTTGGAGAAAACAATGTATAGAGAATTTCAGATCAGTGGTTAAAGGTTCTGAGCACATCCACGCTTTCTGAACATAAATTTACCAAGACAATCTTCCAGAAGTAAGTTTAGTACAAAGCTGTAGCATGTAAGAAATGCATCAAAATTAAGATGAACGCTGTCTGAACAAATGTTTGACAATGACATGACATCCCTTAGAGGCTTATTCTGTATTGGTCCAGGATCTAGAATGCTGTCTAATGTTTAGCGTGTTTTGTCCAGCAACTTTAGATAGCTGTGATCTTTTCACACACACACACACACAGAGAGAGAGAGAGAGAGAGAGAGAGAGAGAGACACACAAATCTACAACCCCAAATTCAAAATCTTACAATTAGAATAAAGGAATTCAAGTAGGCAGTTTCTGCACATGCTGTAGAGGGAAATGAGGGGCTGACGAGGCCTGTCAACCTGGGAACATAGCCCATCTAGGACAGGCATAGGCAAACTGGGTCCTCCAGCTGTTTTGGGACTACAACTCCCATCATCCCTGACCACTGGTCCTGTTAGCTCGGGATAATAGAGTTGTAGTCCCAAAACAGCTGGAGGGCCAAGTTTGCCTATGCCTGATCTAGGAGAAGGAAAACTCTGATCTTAAATCATCTGCCTTGAGGGATATATTTCAGAGCAGAAAAAGCTGAGGAGTAAACCCTACACAAATTTGGAGTGGAGTCCCTGAGATGTTTGAATGGCACCTTGTACACCTCCTTCCAGCAATTCATTCAGCCAAGCTGGTGCCAAATGTATTGCTCTGCTTTCCTTTGGACCACATTAGCAAGGCCAGGGAACTTGTCATCTGGGCAACTGAGGATCTCCATACACACTGCCCAGGCTTATGCCCCAGGGACATTTTAGCAATTTAAGTACCTGTGTTGTATATTTAATCTGCAAATGCACTAAGTAAAAGTTATTTGCTCTTTGAAGTTTATACAGAGAGTGTCTTGCATAGTTTTTATAGGAGTAAATGGGAAATAGAGTCTAATTCCCACACAAGCTTCTTTGATCCAAGAGAATTACCTGTATTTTTCGCTCTATAAGACGCACCAGACCACAAGTTTTTGGAGGAGGAAAACAAGGGAAAAAATATTCTGAATCTCAGAAGCCAGAACAGCAAGAGGGAACGCTGCGCAGTGAAAGCAGCAATCCCTCTTGCTGTTCTGGCTTCTGGGATAGCTGCGCAGCCTGCATTCGCTCCATAAGACACACACACATTTCCCCTTACTTTTTAGGAGGGAAAAAGTGAGTCTTATAGAACAAAAAATACGGTACTTAAAAAGAAAGATTTCCAGGAATGTGCCACTTTTGGAAAAGGGGTGAGAGAGACTTTTGTCAGAGACTTTGGTGGGCTGTTACAAGTCAGAGTAGATCTGGGTTGGCAACCTGTGGACTGCTGATGTTTGGCATTAAAACCCTCAGCAGAAATTGTATGTATGCCACTATGGCGGCCTGTGTTTTGTTAGCCCAAAAATGGAAAAAGAGCAAAGTCCCAACCAAAGAAGAATGGCAACTTAAACTTGTGGATCTAACGTATAGAATAAGCGAACAAGAAGAGCATTCATTTAAAGAAGATTGGAATATGTTTACTGAATATATGGGGGGGTGAGTACCCTTGAAAACATTGGCAGCATTGAGATAAATTCAACAGTGTAAATAAGTTTTGATGGAAGTAATAATGGAATACTGAATGGTTTAGTTTATATAAAATATGCAGGGATTTATGCTATGTAAAATGAACCATGGAAAGAGAAGAAGGGAAGTCATTGATATTTTAAGGTTGTATACATGAATATTCTAAATTGTAAAACAGAAAATTTAAATATCTATCTATCTATCTATCTATCTATCTATCTATCTATCTATCTATATCTATCTATCTATCTATCTATCTAATCTATCTAAATCTATATATACCCACAGCAGAAACTGATCTCAATACTGAATCCTTGTTGGAAGAGCACACTTTGCCCTGGATATAATCACACTGACACTTTGAGTTTAGGAAAAATAAGAAAGCTACATTTATTACAGGAAATGCATGCTGATTCTATCTCACTAAGGTGGTGAAGAGGTTGTTCTGGGAAAGAAAAGATGTGTGATGGGCCAAAGGTCCAGTCCTTATGCCAAAAAACCACAATGATTGTTCACTCCACACTCTCACTTACCTTTGAATTGGCAAGTTACTAGCAAGCGGCTCCTTCAAGGATGACAGGTTTTCCCCAAGAACTGCCACTTGCTGAACCTGAGTCTAAAAGGTTAAAAAAAAGTCTGCAATCTGTTTAATGTGGAGCGTGTAGAAGGCTCTTGTTGCAAAAATATTGTTTCTTTTCTTTTTGAAAACCTCTTGCAACCTTGGCAACAGGGGAGGATTATCAGTACAGACAGCCGCGATGTGATTAGACAGTTCATTAGTAGGAAGGTGGAGAATACTAATAGCAAAATTTTCATCTACAGCAATGAGAGCTGACCTGGCATCTGTCTCTGACGGCGGAATCACTTCCCGGTGGTATTAACCACACGCTACGAAGTAAAAAAAAACATGTTCTTTGTGCAAGAACCCATCAAAGGTAAGGATAACCAAATCACACACTATATTGAGTTCTGTCGCTCCCGGGGGATCCATACAGTACCTTAGTGTAGTCTGTTTGTTTTTGCCTGCAATGCATAAAAGATATCCAGGGGGTGTTTTACATGTTAAAATACAAACAGGCACAATTCCCATCTGAAATCCAGCCGCTTCCCTTACCTGCTTTAACTGACCATGTGCAAGTCCTAGGATGAATACTGCAATGCGTACATAAATTAACCTGACAAGCGGCGACAATGATGCTTGTCGGTGTTGCTACGTGACATGCTGTTTGATGAGGCTGCAACAATGAAGGCAGTAGGGGGAAGTTTTCACAGGGTAACAGTTCGGTCCTACTCGAGTATGAGCCCCGCCAAGCTCAGTGGGAGTTCCTTCCAGGTAAATGAGAAAGTGGGACGCAGGTGGCGCAGTGGTCTAAACCACTGAACCTCTTGGGCTTGCAGATCAGAAAGTCAGTGGTTTGAATCCATGCGATGGGGGTGAGCTCCCGTTGCTCTGTCCCAGCTCCTGCCAACCTAGCAGTTTGAAAGCAGTCCAGTGCAAGTAGATAAATAGGTACCGCTGCAGCGGGAAGGTAAACGGCATTTCCATGTGCTCTGGTTTCCATCATGGTGTCCTGTTGTGCCAGAAGTGGTTTAGTCATGCTGGCCACATGACACGGAAAGCTGTCTGTGGACAAACACCGGCTCCCTCAGCCTTAAAGCGAGATGAGCACCGCAACCCCATAGTCACCTTTGACTGGACTTAACCGTCCAGGGGTCCTTTACCTTTCACCTTTAAATGGTCGTTTTCCAATCTTCTCTAAAAGCATGTTCTTCTTGTTCTCTTATTCTGTATGTTAAGTCTGCAAGCTGTGCATATTCTGTCAGCTTAAGTTGCCATTCTTCTTTAGTTGGGACCTCACTCGTTTTCCATTTTGGGGCTATATTTAGCCCATTTGTGGTATCTCAATGACTAGTGTTCAAATTAAGCCACTGTATGGAGGAACCCCAGACGAAAGGTAGTGGAAACCAGCCAACGGGTTAAGAAAAACTGGATTGTGTGTTGTGGGGTATTTATAACCCTGGAGCAATAGTTTGTGCCAGAGGGATGCAACAGGAGCCCCAATATATTTGGATTTTGATTGTGTTATGTAAGGCATTTTGGAGATCCTTCTGGGTCAAAAAGCAATAAGGAAGTCAAATGACTATTTTGTGCACACATTTGTTTCTTGGGTATTCCAATGCAGATTTGGCATTGAGCTCTGTCACCTATTTAATAGATGCAAGCATTGTCTCCAAATAACTTTTTCTTGCAGACAGACACGGAAGATCCGCAAATGGGAACGTGTTTAGAAATGCTCTAGCAGAATGAACAGTCTGCAGGTATTAAGTTTCACCATAGCTGGCTAATGCCCAAGAAAATGTGCCCCTGCTTTTCCAAAGCTGAGACTCAGGCTGAGTGGGGAAGG
This sequence comes from Podarcis bocagei, assembly GCF_964188305.1. NCBI lineage: Eukaryota > Metazoa > Chordata > Lepidosauria > Squamata > Lacertidae > Podarcis > Podarcis bocagei. Next base: position 85,009,590 of record NC_138129.1, on the reverse strand, counting down.
GAGTTACACAGCCCTTAAAAGTAGCAAACCACACTATACTATCCATATAAAGACATTGTGGTTTTTTTGGTAGAATTGCCAGGCAACACTGGGCATTTTCAGCTAGTGCTTAATAAAGCTTTTCTTGTTGAGAAATGTATTTTTTTCATACTTTTCATAACTGGGGATTTGTGGGTGGATGTGGCCCCCAAGAACTTGCCCCCCCCCTTTGCCCCCTGCCTTATAAAAAGGAAAGCAGAACTAACCATGTAATATTTGTAATTTTGGTGTCAACATTTGGGGGCTATGTAGGTCACACAAGCGGAAGAAAAAAAATTGAACAATATGTTTGCCAATATCCAAAATCAAAGATATCTTTCATAAGAAGGGAGAGGGGGACATGCACTGTTGTATTATGTGAACAGAATTGATAAGCTCAAAGATTCAGTTGCCAATTCCTTTCCAAGGAAGGGGAAAATAATATTGGGAGCAATTATACAGTGATATCTTGGTTTTTTAAAGTAATCCATTCCAGAAGACTGTTCGAGTTCCGAAACATTCAAAAACCAAAAACTCAATATGGAAGCCTCAATACAACGCAGAAGACTCAAAATGGAAGCTGCATGGCATGTTCAACTTCTAAAAAGTGTTCGAAAACTGAAGCATTTACTTCCGGGTTTACTGCATCCGAAAACTGAAATGTTCATCAACTGAGATGTTCAAAAACCAAGGTACCACTGTAGTTAGTTAGAGCAGTTGGGGAGGAAGGCCTACCAATGAATTTATTCTTATGTCTAAAGCAGAAGTACTCATTCATAAGTCACAAAGAGGCCCTCTTGGATGAGACTAAACGTCTAGCTCCCACTGAAAATGAAGAGGGTTTGGACCAATCTTCTTCCACTTTGGAAAGGGTACCGCTTAGCAGCAGCCATATCAATAAATTATTATATTATTTTTTAAATTAAATTTATATACTGCCCTTTAACCCCACCTCCAGAGGAAAGCAGAAGTTGAGATCATCAGTGTTAGTCATTTCAAAGTTGAAAAAGAAATAGCACTTCCATCAAAGAGAATATATTAGATATTTGATGGGAAGCCCAATAATTCAGGAGCAATTAGATGGGTCCTCAGAGCAGGAAACAGATACGGAACTGCAATCACCGCAAGAGGAGCAATCAGAGGAACAAGAGACCACAAGGCAAGGAAAGGTTGCGCCTTTCAACGTGAAGACATTGACCCGAGTAAGTGGAACGCACGAGAAGTGGAACAGCAAGCAAATTGCATGATTTCAAAAGTCTATCAGGGCCAAATTACATTTAGATTCTGTCTTCTGCTGATGCAAATGGAATTACAAAAAAAATCCCAGGGTGACTTTTTTGCCCACCCATACACAATTTCACCAATGTATGTGGTGCCTCAGAACATAACCCCATGTAAATGGGACGGGGGGCTGCCTAAGCCATTTAAGGCTTTATAGGTCAAAATCAACACTTTGAATTGGGCCAGGCACTAATTGGCAGCCAGTGGCAGCTGGGATTGGCATTATATGCTCAAACCTTTTTACCCCAGCAAGCAACCTGGCTGCCAAATTCTGCACCAGTTGAAGTTTCCAAACTGACTTCAGAGGCAGCCCCACGTATAACGTGTTGGAGTAATCTAACCTAGAGGTTGCAAAAGCATAGATGACAGAAGTTAGACTATCTGTGTCTAGATAGAGGCACAGCTGGGCCGAGGCCACCTGAGCCTCAAGGGATAGCAAAGGATCCAGGAGTACCCCCAGGCTATGTAGCTTCCCCTTCAGACCACCTCCCAGCCATTGCTTGAATTGCAGTAGGGGGAAAAGACCTCTCTGTTTAAGTTGCTGATGTAAACATAGCCTGACAGAGAAGAAAACCATCTAATTGTGCAGGAAATGCAGGGACGCTTCCCTGTTTCCAATATGGGCAGACAGAGAAGTGTACCCACCTTAGCAAATGGGAGACTTCCGTCTGCAGAGCTATACTTGAGGGAGAGAGATGACTGCAATAATCAGGCCCAGCTCAGAGCATTTTGCCACATGAGGCAGAGCCCACTGATGTCAGTGTTCTTCACCTCAAGCACTGGGTTTCCACTCCTGTTTGCCAACAGCTGCTACATGAGTGCCTGGAGGCGGTTGGAGGATGGATGGCGGCTAACAGATTGAGGTTGAATCCTGACAAGACAGAAGTACTGTTTTGGGGGGACAGGGGGCGGGCGGGCATGGGGGACTCCCTGGTCCTGAATGGGGTAACTGTGCCCCCGAAGAACCAGGTGTGCAGTCTGGGAGTCATTTTGGACTCACAGCTGTCCATGGAGGCGCAGGTTAATTCTGTGTCCAGGGCAGCTGTCTACCAGCTCCATCTGGTACAAAGGCTGAGATCCTACCTGCCCATGGACTGTCTTGCCAGAGTGGTGCATGCTCTGGTTATCTCCCGCTTGGACTACTGCAATGCGCTCTACGTGGGGCTACCTTTGAAGGTGACCCGGAAACTGCAATTAATCCAGAATGCGGCAGCTAGACTGGTGACTGGGAGCAGCCGCCAGGACCACATAACACTGGTCCTGAGAGATCTGCATTTGGCTCCCAGTACGTTTCCGAGCAAAATTCAAAGTGTTGGTGCTGACCTTTAAAGCCCTAAACGGCCTCGGTCCTGTATACCTGAAGGAGCGTCTCCACCCCCATCATTCAGCCCGGACACTGAGATCCAGCGCTGAGGGCATTCTGGCAGTTCCCTCATTGCGAGAAGTGAGGTTACAGGGAACCAGACAGAGGGCCTTCTCGGTAGTGGAACGCCCTGTGGAACGCCCTCCCTTCAGATGTGAAGGCAGCCCTGTTTAGGGAAGTTTTTAATATTTAATGCTGTGTTGTTTTTAACACTTGATTGGAAGCCGCCCAGAGTGGCTGGGGAAACTCTGCCAGATGGGCGGGGTATAAATAATAATTTATTTATTTTATTATTATTATTATTATTATTATTATTATTATTATTATTATTATTATTATTATTACTACATAGTGCCGCAGTACTACAAGGTTTTGCCAAAGTCACTTGGTGAGATAGAAATGATGAGACCAAATCCTGTGAAGGAAGTTTGAAAGAGCTGGGCTTGTTTAGCCTGGAGAACAGATGGTGTAGAGGAAACAAGAGCAACACCTTCAGATATTTGAAGGGCTGCCACATTGATAATGGAGTGAGGTTTCCCCCCTCCTGCTCCATAGCAGAAGACCAAAAATGATGGGTTCAAAAGGAAGAGGTTTTCCGCTCAACTCTAGGGAGGTCTTCTTAATAGTACAAACTCTTCAACAGTGGATCAGTCCTGCTTTGGAAGGTGGAGAGTGGATTCTCCTTCATTAGAAGACCTGTGAATATTTTGGCACGTGGGTCCCCTTTCCCAGCCAGGAAGGGGAGCTTTTAAGCCATGTTCTGGCAACTCCTGCAGCCAAACCACTGTCAAATGCATTGGTCTGCTTTCCTTTGGGCCACATCAACAAGGCTGAAAGGTGGGCCATGTAATCTGGTCAGCCCAGGACCTCCATACATACTGCTCAGACTTGCTAAAGCAAGAAAAACAATGCGGGAGGCAGCCCAGCAAAGAAAGAATGGATACAAGAACCTACTGAATATGCAGAAATGGCAAATATATATATAAAAGAATGGAAATGGTTTATTGAATAAAAACACTGGCAGGATTATTGTAATAACCCGCAATTTCATAAGAGTATAGATTTAGAGAAGATGAATAAATGAGCAAATTAAGTTAATTTGGATATGCAGAAATTAAAAATCAATTTAAGGAACCGCAGAATGAAGGAGAAGGAAGTCAGGTTTTGAAATGTCACAATGATTGTAAAATTAGTGAAATGTATAAACTTGAAAAGTATAAATAAAGACAAACAAACAATGTGGGAGGCAGCAGTTACGCGTTACCAGTCTCTGTGGCCACAGAGTCAGCTTCACCTACTGAACAGCAGCCTGAAAGGAGAGAAGGCAGAGTGACTCCACCTGTAGCTTATCAGCATTCAGGGACTCATTGGAGAAGGTGTTGATGAGAACCAGCTGTCTTCAGCTTTCTTCAGCAGACCTTCCAGCCTCAGTCAGACACTGGAAGCAACACTTGTAGTTCCTAGTTTCACCTTCCTGCTCGTCTTGACCATTGGATTCCCTGACCCCTGGACCATCTGACCACATGGAATTGCTGTTTGCCTGACCCTAGGTCTGGACCTGACTTTGGATGCTGAGTCTACCTCCAGGCAAGTACACCTCAGAGATTCTTCTGGTTGGCTAGTCTCCCACTCCACAGAGCTCTGGTCCTGGTCGCCCAGCAAGAGACTACAACAACAGCAGGCACTGTAATTCTCCTACAGTTTAAATTCTCCCCCATTGTATCAGGTCTTCTGCAACCTTTGAGGTCCCTTCCAACTCTTTGGTTATATGGATGGATTAAGGCTGTGTGTACATTACTATTTACTCTGGTTTCAGGATGGGCCTGCAGCTGGTATTTGAAGCCGGGTACACACAAAGTTGGGACGCGGGTAGCGCTGTGGGTTAAACCACAGAGCCTAGGGCTTGCCAATCAGAAGGTAGGCGGTTCGAATCCCCGCGATGGAGTGAGCTCCCATTGCTTGGTCCCTTCTCCTGCCGACCTAGCAGTTCGAAAGCACATCAAAAGTGCAAGTAGATAAATAGGTACCGCTCCAACGGGAAGGTAAATGGTGTTTCCGTGTGCTGCTCTGGTTTGCCAGAAGCGGCTTAGTCATGCTGCCCACATGACCCGGAAGCTGTACGCCAGCTCCCTTGGCCAATAAAGCAAGATGAGCACCGCAACCCCAGAGTCGGCCACGACTGGACCTAATGGTCAGGGGTCCCTTTACCTTTACCTTTAGGGGCCCCTGGAGTATTTTGTTTCTTCTATTTCTCATCTTCTGGCATGAGTGCCATTGGTTATGTAATTAAAACAGCACCACCCATGCATAGGAGGAAGGTATTGGTATGCTCAGTGGACCTCCAAGGTTTGCACAAGTACAAAAATATATTGGACGACAAAAGATGGGAAGGATCCCCAGAGAGTTCATTGAGACTGAAAGTGTGCACTGGGAATGAGGATTTTGGCCAATGGTAAAGGGTGAAATGTTGTATGGGAGTGGGATAGGGAATGGACAGGAGGGTTTTGAAGGACTTCATAGCCGAAAGCCTGGAAGAGTGAACTGAAGCATCTCCTCACTATTTTGTCTTGTTTTTGGAGCTCTGACTGGTGCAACTCAAATGTTTGCGTGTAAAAGTTGAAAATTATTCTTATTTATGCTATGGGGTGTAGACCCACAAAGTGGCTGGACATTGCACACCCATTAGGGACTCCTCTCTCTATGAAAACCCTATGTAGAAAGTTAATTCTTCTATCTCTTAACACTTAAAACAGCAATTGCTTTATTTGCCCAGCCCATTTTTAAAAGATCTATTGTTCACACGTGCAAAGTGTTACTATCCGGGGCTCTTTAATACAACCCTGGGGGACAGTAACTGAATGGAGCTTTGCATTGAGGAAGCGGTGGGTGGGGAAGTCTCGGAAAATACTGTTCCAGCGTGCAGTTTGGGGGCGCCATTTCTCTCCAGTGGGCAGAATTCTTCACAAAACCAGGGGAATCAAAAGAGACTCCAGTCCAGTTTGTGGAGAAGTCTGCACCAGGTTTGAGACATCGCCCAGTGCGGCTGGAGTAAAACCTTCCCAAGCACAAATGCCTTTTAAGTGGAACTCGGTTGGTAGGTTTGCGGTGCTGCGTTTGGCAAAGGGCAGAGTCAGAGATGGCATGCAAGGGACCCTGTGCCTTGACTGTCAGCCTGCGGTTAGGGCAGAAGTAGGAAGCAATACATCTCAACCCCTGCCCCGGGAATACCTGGCAACTTTAAAGAAGGATGCTCCATCAAGATGAATATGACTCATTCAAAAACTAATTCTCTCCTCATCATCTACCTCAGTTTCTTGCTGCTTGTCCACTTAAAAAGTAAGCATTATTTTGTTTCTCTCTTCTGTCATTGTGTCTAGGAAAAGAGATAAAACACTTCTAGCAGAAATCTCTAAAGATGATAAATGTTGGCAGGCAGGCAGGGTAAGGGGGAGAGAGACCTAAATGTCAAAAGTATGTTTTCTAAGTTTTGGAAAACTTATAGTACAGATGGCTTTGGGGCCATGGAACTTGGAGATGCTCAGCAAGACAAACATTTTTGAACAAATGATTATTTCAAAAGACGACCCTCCTGAAATACTCCTGTGTTCTTCAGCACTGTTGAACTTTGTTGTTATTAGACAGGTGCTAAGGCTCAAGGTTTAAAATGTTAAATGGGTGGTTAATATATTTCTTTTTTCCCCTGCATTCTATTGCAACTTATTAATCTGTTCATCACATCTGTTTTTGACATTTGACGCTCTCTTGGATTGTCGTTTGCTTAAAAGCCATGCCACAGAAGTCTGAGGACAGGGAAACCTCTGAGAAAAAGCTTCCACGAAATGTCACAGGGCATTTAATTTTTCTCTCTCTTGTAAATACAACCCTTCCATTAGGAGGAAAAAGGAAGTGTCCATTATTGACTTTTTTTTTAGCCTTTTCAACAAACTCCCACTTTATAGGGTGGTGTGAAAAAAGCTTTTGAAATGGGTTTTCTTTCATCATTTTGTCAGAATGATGACAGTACGTACAACATGAAATTTAAAGTCGGCTCAGCTGGCAGAAGATGATCTATGTTTATGAAGGGAAGGCTCTATTGAACAGGTTTTGAAACCAACAATTGGTGTGTGCGCGCACTTCTTCTGTGTCTGTGTTTTTGTCTGAGGGGGCTGTGTGATTTGTTGCCTGCCGAATGTGAATCTTAATCAGGCAGGCTTACAGCAGCTGCCATTAAGCAAGAAGACTTGGCATTAGTACACAATGCCTTGTAATCTGGGTCACCTTCTGTTGCTGCCTGCATAAAACTGTTGTTACCCACATAGTTTTATAGTGCCAATACTGGGAGCTATTAACATGAGGCAGATAAATCAATCAACAGAAGACAAAACTTTAGAAAAGGCATGTGGTTATGGCTAACTTTTTGAACAGTGCTAACCTCAAATTGGCCTGGGGGCCAATTTTTATCTTGTACTTATCTCGTATTGAAAATTACAACATACATTTGATAATGCATTACACAATTTTAGTAGCATAAATAATGCCTCGTTTCTCTTAACTAAAGCATATACTAATTTAAAAGAAACAAATTATAGCAAAGCGGTTAATATTATTAATAGTTCATGTCAGCCTTCTAAAACCCTATAAAAAGGTTGCAACTAAGCCATAAATTTAGATTTCCGTTATGTCTTAATCTAATACTGCTTAGTTTTGTTGATTGTGATAACTTTATCCACATCTTTTGCATTGGATGTTTTAGAATTTCCCCAATTCTTAGCAACGGCAAGTTTAGCAACGCAACATGTGCCTATGATACGTGCTTATTCACTTACAGTGGTACCTCGGGTTACATACGCTTCAGGTTACAGACTCCGCTAACCCAGAAATATTACCTTGGGTTAAGAACTTTGCTTCAGGATGAGAACAGAAATTGTGCTCCGGTGGCACAGCGGCAGCAGGAGGCCCCATTAGCTAAAGTGGTGCTTCAGGTTAAGAACAGTTTCAGGTTAAGAACAGACCTCCGGAACGAAATAAATACTTAACCCGAGGTTCCACTGTACTGCCTTTCTCATGCTCACACATTGTCTCTTCTCACACTTGTGGGCACACAGCCACACCATACCCTTCAGCAGGCAAATAATGGACCATGCCCGTTACAATATCTTAAATTGGGTTCTAGAGAAGGAGCATGTGAATGCATAAGGGAACTGCATACACAACCTGAAGAGACAAGCCATAGTGAGTTGGATGGCTTGTGTCCTCGATGGATAAAACTTCTGTAGTGAAACAGAAAGCAAAGCTCCACTATATGTGTGATTCTGTTTCACTGGATTCTTGCCATACTCAAAATGTCCCCTCTAAAGCTCAGTGATTCACACGTCGCCTTCCAACTCAGAAACTTTTGCGCTTATGTAATACAGGCTAAATTATTGCACTGCAGAAATGCACTTAACATAGCAGACTGCAGAAATGCACTTAACCACATCAATAAAAGGATCAAGGAGGAGGATTCCCCACTGGCAGCTTTCTCCAGACCATGTTGCATGGGAAAGCACTTGAACGTTGCTACCACTGCACTCTTCCCCCGAGATCTAACCATGAACTAGATCCAGTACCCCATTGACAAAGCCAACGATGATGGGACCAAATAAACAATAAAATGTGGCCTAATTTGTGGGAAGGCTGCAGGGAGTCGCTTGGAAATGGAAGAAGAGCCTAGTGTCCTACTTCTGCTTTTGAATCTCGAGCAGTAGAAGATGTTCCATGCTTTTCATGTATGCAACTTTTGTTCTGTCATGGGACCAGCTCAACTTGAGCAAAAATAGAGTTAATGTATATATGAATAGGGAACAATGGGTTGCGTCCAGGTTAAGTTCCCATTCACTTGCCTCACTGCTTTCTGCGGCACATAAATTCAACTTGCTTCCAATCAGAATCCAACCCATTATTTTTGACCGAATTGTATGAGCCTCTCCAGATGTCTTTCTCTTTTTTGCATATTCATGATTATTTGTGCTCATGTTGCTCTCAGGGCAGTCCCTTGCAATCCCGTTTTCGATGCTGTTTGTACCTGCAAAAGTTTTGGAGTGGTCACCCTGTTTCATTTCCAGTTAGTGCGTATCTTGTAACTTTCTGCTGAAATTCTGCAACTTTTTATACCGCACTGTTGTGGTTTACTTTTGTTCTACTCTGGTTGCACTATAGCCTTTTCAGACAGCGGTATTGTGCCCTTTGTGGCTGTCTGGCTTTCCATTGGGAAAACCGAGTCAGGAGCTGAGCCCTGGGGAGACTAAACACAAGCTTCAGAAACAGTAGTAGGAAGACACATGCGTTTCATTTACGTATTGTTCCCAAGATATCATTCTTTTTGACACAAAAGTTCCTCAAGGTAGCTCACACACTGCAAAAGAAATATTGAAACCCAATATGAATCCATAATAATTCACTCTAGAAGTGTACCCATGCTAGGCTCATGGCAGCAAATAAAACACAGAGACTTGTAGTGCCTTACGCATTGTCATGGGATAAAGCTTTCTCAGCCAAGAGCCCACTTCACCAGATATATCCAGCAATTGCCAGCTGTAGTGCCTCCTATTTTCCTAATAAGAGAAACTATTGATATGACCAGCTATGACTGTTTCACAGAAATGATTGCGAGACCCTCTAGAAGTTGATGAACTACAGTTTCCATCATCCCAGATCATTGGCTTTGCTCGATGGAGAGGAGCTATGGCCCAAAAACATATGTAGGGATGCCATAGGCAATAACCATCTTCCTCTCAAATTTTAGAGCAAAACCATCTACTGGTTTTTTTTGACTAAAGAGTTCTGTGTAACCAACAGGTTTTTCCTAATCTTCCTTCCATCGAGCACTAAAAGATAATCCATACTGTGGAAACCTTCAGCAGCTAGTGTGAAGCATGCACACAAACCGGGGTTTTTTTCAAGGGTATGCAATACTGGCACCTCTTTGTTGTTGTTGTTAAAAAGTGTGGCACTTATTTAACAACTTCATGGTGAGCACCAGCACCTACCATATTTTTCTAGAGGGGGGAAAGTACTGCGAATGTAGAGTGGGCCAAATTCTTACAGCGAGGCACAAATACAAGAATTTTAAAAATCTAAAATGTCCTAAGGGGTTATTGAATCATCTTTTGAGCATAGCTGTCAACGTTTCCCATTTTTTAAAAGGGAAATTCCCTTATTCTGAATAGGATTCCTCGCAAGAAAAGGGAAAAGTTGATCGCTATGCTTTTGAGTGGTTCCCTCTTCTGCGCACAGCAGCTCAAATAATATGAAACGCAACGGAAAAGTCACACATTTTTTGAGAACCTGGTTTTCTCTTTGAGCAACGGACACGACGTAGTCTCTGCCGTCCTCACAAAAAGAGACTTTTCTTTCTCGGGGGGGGGGCAGTCTCTGCTGCTTTACACATTCCTAATTAATGTCTAATTATTGTAGTAGCATAAAAGCTCCGCTTACAAAGGGATTTGTGGTTTCTGAACAAGCCCCCTCGCCTACAAGGGAAGACGAACAGTACCAGCAGTTTTGCAGGAAAGCCAGGCCGGCAGGCAGCAAGCATTGTGTGGCTGATGAGTGCTTGAGAAATCTGGTGCTTCAGCTGACCCTCATTAGGTGGGTGCAGAATAAGAGCCAGCTAGGAGGGTATTCAACAGGCTTGGACTGTTCCTGCAGGGAAACTGGCTGAGCTTCTCTCTCCCTCCCTCAGTGCAAGATGTTACAGACTGTGTCCTGGAATACCCTCTCAAATTCAGGGAGGAAAAGATCCCACGATTCTTTCATTTACTGGTGAGGGCGGCAGGGAAAGAAGCCCAGATAATGAGCTGAGACATTTCAGCTCTTCTCTTCCACTTCCATTAATAGCTCCCCTCATGGTCACACATTCAAATGACATTTTTTCCCACCTCCATCCTTTTGTTTGGGCCGGTATTTCAGCATCCTGCTAACGTACGATTTGGTCCCTCAGAAGTGGAGCTCAGACTAAATTAATGGGCAGCTTTTGAACCGCTGGGTTTATGCGATTCACTTGTGGCAATATCTGGGTCACTGAAAAGGAGAAGTGGGTGGTGGTAAAAGTCACCATTGCCATCTCTCTTTTCTTGGCTCTAAAGCATCTTGCCTGCCTTATGGGGGCAGGGGGGATGAACTACTTAAAAACTACTTGTTTTAAAATGGGAGTTTAAATGCTGCCCACCAGCTTTCGCTATTTCTTCAGCCATTAACCAGAGTTAGCCAACATGGTGGTACCTTCCTGAAGTTGTTGAACTGCAGCTCCCATAAGCCCCAGCCAGCATGGCCAATGGGTCAAGGATGATGGGAGCTGTAGTCCAATGACACCTGTAGGTAACCGTGTTAGCTATTCCTGCGTTAACTTAATGCAACAACCCTCCCCTCTCCTTTGCACACTGGCACTCGGCTTACTGCTGTCCCTCACTACTGTTTTCACAGTTTGTGTCCTCCCCAGATCTCTAAAGTATCCATATGCAGTCCATATCTCCACGCGTTCAGTAAGCAAGTGCTATATAAACAGCTTAAATGAACAAATAAAATAACATTTCCATCCGACTCAATGGACTCTCGCTGCGAGGGCAGCGCTAGTTTATCACAACACCAGCATACTTGCCCCCCCGGGGGGGGGGGAAGGACGGACGAGACATCCTTTTTTTTCACGCAAGATCTCTGCTGCCATTTTGGGTGCCCCACTCTCAAGCTAGAGCTTTTTGGGGTGGTATGGGTCACATGACATATAACTGAGTATCCTGGGAAAGGTTGTAGATGGCTGTAACTCTGAACAGGAGTATTCCACATGGCAACATTTTAACCCTAGTATTTTGGAAAAATTAGAGAGTTAAGTGTAACTGATCTTATGGCTGTTGGCTTTTGACTCTTGGTCATCCCTTGAACACACAAACAAATAAGAGGCTGGGCAGATTCCAGAAGTTGTTATCCCAGGATAGCAAATTGTATGAAGAAGACACAATGCAGATCAGTTCTTTCCACAAAGACAACTCCATTATCCCATTGTGTTTATGAGGTCGGCTTTGGCTGATGTACCTCAACACCCCCCACAACCAAAAAAGAAATTCAGATTCTGTGCAGTTGTCATTGTTAACGATCCTGTGTGTTTTTCAACTCTCTCTGTGTGCTTAAAACGACTTCTGTTTGATAGAATAAGGACTGCGCGTCTCCTAACATTTCATGTGTCTGCTTCAATTTCATGGAACATGTAGGCAAGACGGGGCTGTTCCAGAGTGCAAGAGCAGCAGGGAGCCAGCACCAAGCCCCAGTTTGCATTTTAAAGGCAGCTTTCCCAAATGCATTCAGTTTCATCAAGCGCTTGGAGAAATTCTAATGCTTTTATCATTCTCTTTTATCACTGGCGTGAGCCAGTGTGGTGTAGTGGTTAAGAGCGGTAGTCTCGTAATCTGGGGAACTGGGTTCGCGTCTCTGCTCCTCCACATGCAGCTGCTGGGTGATCTTGGGCTAGTCACACTTCTCTGAAGTCTCTCAGCCCCACTCACCTCACAGAGTGTTTGTTGTGGGGGAGGAAGGGAAAGGAGATTGTTAGCCGCTTTGAGACTCCTTAAAGGGAGTGAAAGGCGGGATATCAAATCCAAACTCTTCTTCTTCTTCTTCTTCTTTTGCTCCATTATTTGAAGTAGGACAGTGTGCCCTGTACAGCTACAGAGACAGGATAGTATTGGGGGAGTTTGATTTGTGCTGGAGGGTTGATAATATAGGTTTCTTTTTTGCACATCAGACAGGCAGGCAGATGGATAGACGTTTGTGTGCACATACATGTGTGTGTTTTGTTTCAAGTGGCTACAATGGAGGTTGAAAGGAAACGTGAGCCCTATTCAGCTCACACAACAAATAATCGTACACTGCAGGAGAGAATGGTTGGGCCCACTGACTGCCCCACTGCTGCATCCCTAATAATAATAATAATAATAATAATAATAATAATAATAATAATAATAATTTATTATTTATACCCCACCCATCTGGCTGAGTTTCCCCAGCCACTCTGGGCGGCTTCAATCAAGTGTTAAAAACAACACAGCATTACATATTAAAAACTTCCCTAAACAGGGCTGCCTTCAGATGTCTTTTAAAAAGAAGATAGCTGCTTATTTCCTTCACATCTGAAGGGAGGGCGTTCCACAGGGTGGGCGCCACTACTGAGAAGGCCCTCTGTCTGGTTACCTGTAACCTCACTTCTCGCAATGAGGGAACCGCCAGAAGGCTCTTGGTGCTGGATCTCAGTGTCCGGGCTGAACGATGGGGGTGGAGACGCTCCTTCAGGTATACAGGACCGGGGCTGTTTAGGGCTTTAAAGGTCAGCACCAACACTTTGAATTGTGCTCGGAAATGTACTGGGAGCCAAATGCAGATCTCTCAGGACCGGTGTTATGTGGTCCCGGCGGCCGCTCCCAGTCACCAGTCTAGCTGCCGCGTTCTGGATTAGTTGTAGCTTCCAGGTCACCTTCAAAGGTAGCCCCTTGTAGAGCGCATTGCAGTAGTCCAAGCGGGAGATAACTAGAGCATGCACCACTCTGGCATGACAGTCCACAGGCAGGTAGGGTCTCAGCCTGCGTACCAGGTGGAGCTGATAGACAGCCGCCCTGGACACAGAATTAACCAGCCTGCTGTATGAGTGTGGGTTCTCCCTGTGATGAGGAACCCTGATCACATTGGGTTCTAAATCACGTGGACACACTGCATGCATTGAACAGGCACCCCAGGTGAGATCTTTCTCCAATGTTTGGCCATTGGAAGGGCAGTGGCGAAACAGTGGCTGGGGCATGGCCAATGAGCACAGCCTTCCTGCCTTGCTTCATATAGCTACCGTATTTTGCGCCCCATAAGACGCTCCGGCCCATAAGACGCACCTAGTTTTTTTGGGGGGAAATAAAGAAAAAAAAGTTTATTTCCCCCCCCCCCAGGTGCGGGGCTGGAAGAACCAGGTCGGGGAACAGTGGGAAGGCACGCTCTGCCTCCCCGCTGCCCCCCGAGCTTGTGGGGCTGGCGATGGGGAGAAGTGCACCAGTCCCGGGACGGCAGGCAGCTCTGTGCCGCCATCCCGAGCGGGGCGGGACTTAGCGCCCCGCTCGGGATGACGGCGTAGACCTGCCTGCAGTCCCGCGACGGCAGGCAGCTCTGTGCCGCCATCCCGAGCAGGGCGGGACTTAGCGCCCCGCTCGGGATGGCGGCGCAGAGCTGCGCTGGTCCCAGGACCGCAGGCAGCTCTGCACGGCCACCGGGAGCGGGGCGGAGCTTCTCCCCCGGCTCCCGGTGGCCGGGCAGAGCTGCGCTGGTCCCAGGACCGCAGGCAGCTCTGCGCGGTCACCGGGAGCGGGGCGGAGCTTCTCCCCCGGCTCCCGGTGGCCGGGCAGAGCTGCGCTGGTCCCAGGACCGCAGGCAGCTCTGCACGGCCACCGGGAGCGGGGCGGAGCTTCTCCTCCAGCTCCCGGTGGCCGGGCAGAGCTGCGCTGGTCCCAGGACCACAGGCAGCTCTGCGCGGTCACCGGGAGCGGGGCGGAGCTTCGCCCCCGGCTCCCGGTGGCCGGGCAGAGCTGCGCTGGTCCCAGGACCGCAGGCAGCTCTGCGCGGCCCCCGGGAGCGGGGTCGGAGCTTCTCCCCCGGCTCCCGGTGGCCGCGCAGAGCTGCGCTGGTCCCGGGATTGCAGGCAGCTCTGCGCAACCCTCGGAGCTGGTCTCCCGAGGGTTGCGCAGAGCTTCCTGAAGCCTGGAGAGCGAGAGGGGTCGGTACGCACCGACCCCCCTCGCTCTCCAGGCTTCAGCGAAAGCCTGCATTCGCCCCATAAGACGCAGGCACATTTCCCCTTCATTTTTGGATGGGGAAAAGTGCGTCTTATGGGGCGAAAAATACGGTATTCATCCATGGTGTGACGTCATGTCAGCCAGGTAACAGGTAGTTGCAACCGACGTTCTATCACTTAGAGATCTGTTTCAGCTGCAAACTTTAACAGGCTCAATCAGCAGATCAAACAAGTGAAGTCTTAGTTAATTAGTCTGTGGGGGCAAATTTTAATTGCTGGGAATAAAATTTAAATGTTGAGTCTATTACGCTCCCACATGTTTCATGCTTTGTAGCTCTTCTGATTCCAATATGTTACTGTCTTAGATGTCAGGGGAGAGAGAGAAATATGAAGGATGGTCATTTCTTATAATGTTTCTTTTGTTAAATTGCAAGCTCTCTCACACCTCAGTGTGTCAAAGAGGCACAGATGGTCATAGGCATGTTTATTTAAATATAATACATTAACCATTTAACTGATTGAAAGGGAAATGTTGAATGAACTCAAAAAACTCTAATCAATGGACAGCTCTAAGCTGGTGTATTTACAGATTGTGTGTGTGTGTGTGTGTGTGTGTGTAATCCAGTCCCCCATCCCCTCCTGTGCATATTTTCTGCCAGTATCTCTCCTCTTCCTTGGCACCCTTCTTATGCATATTGAATTGCACTCCCAGGATAAGTGCTCATGTAAGGGACCAGCTGGATCCGGCCAGGTCCTCAAACCCATGCAAATGCACACAGACATAGACACACACTTATCCTTTGGACATCGAGGAGACTGATTTGGCTGCTGTGTCTTCAGCCTTGGACATCTTTTCTTCTCCGGGGGTGAATTAGCTTGAAGTGATAAATTTTATCCTGTGCCTTCACAGGTGGTTGGCTGTTTCCTTTCTGTAATCTACTGTTCTTCCATTGTATTCTCAGAGGTTGCTACAGGCATACATTATGCACTTACAATAGGTCTGGCTTCTGGAAAACCAACCTGGAAAAGCGTGCGTGCGCGCGCACACACACACACACACACACACACACACACACACACACAATCATCTGAGACAACAGTTAGGAGAATTGACAAAAAACAGACAAGGTAATGACATTTATTCTTGCTTAAACCAAACCCATTACTGTGACAGTAGCATATATCCTGGGTCTCGGCCTGTTTAACAGAAAAGCTTGTCTCACTAACCTGGGAGCTATGAAAAAAGGACATATTAAATATGTGGTTCATTTTATTTGACCAGTTTTCCTTAGTGTAGATATATACAAAGCTTTGAGTGCCGTATTTTTCGCACCATAGGACGCACCGGACAATAGGACGCACTTTGTTTTAGAGCGGGGAGAACAAGAAAAAAAATTCTCCCCCTCTCTGCCCCGCGCCCCTTCAGTGAAGCGGCAGGAGGCGCTGCACAGAGAGGGTGAGAACTTACCCCCTCTTGTTTTCCCGCTCTAAAACAAGGTGCCGTTTAAGGTGCGTTCAGGCGGCTACCTTGGAAGTCTGGAGAGCGAGAGGGGTCGGTGTGCACTGACCCCTCTCGCTCTCCAGGCTTCAGGTTCCTTTCGACCTGCTCTTTGGGGCTGGCAGGGGGGAAGCCCACCACCAGCCCCAAAGAGCAGGTCAGGGAGCAGCGGAAAGGTGCAGCGGAGAGGCTCATGCCATAGCCGCGCGTCACCTCTCCAGCCAGGAGAGGGTCGCGGGGGGCTGCTTTAGCCCCGCGCGCGCGCTCTCCCGGCTGGAGAGGTGACGCGCGGCTATGGCAGGAGCCTCTAAAGCTGTGCGTCACCTCTCCAGCCGGGAGAGGGTCGCGGGGGGCTGCTTTAGCCCCGCGCGCGCGCTCTCCCGGCTGGAGAGGTGACACGGAGTTGTAGAGGTTCCTGCCATAGCCGCGCGTCACCTCTCCAGCCAGGAGAGGGTCGCGGGGCTATGGCGTCTTCACTCCATAGGACGCACACACATTTCCCGTTCATTTTTGAAGGGGAAAAAGTGCGTCCCATAGAGCAAAAAATACGGTAATTAAGAAAAACCTGATATTTGGGCAGAATGAAGTAGAGCTAAAGTGAATTTAGAGAACAGATTCTCAAGTACATTATTGGACTTTCATGTGCTTACAGAAAAAACACACATTAATATTATCCCAGTACAGTTTATTTCAGCATTCCCAATATGTAGATGATAAAGAATCAGACTTTGGCAAGCTGATATTTAATGAGATTGCTGTTTTCATCCATTAGCCTTACTATTTATGGTGTGTGTGTTTTTAAAAATAAAATGTAGTTTTTAAAAGCTGGGGTAAAATGGGAAGGAGCATAGCACAGACTCCTCTCATGCCTGGCTATGAATTCCAAGAAAATACCACAGTGCAATTCCTCCCATGGCTCCAAATGGAAACAATGGAGATTCCCTAAGCTACAGTTTTATACATTGGTACCTCGGGTTAGGGATGCGGGTGGCGCTGTGGGCTAAACCGCAGAGCCTAGGACTTGCCGATCAGCAGGTCGGCAGTTCGAATCCCCACGACGGAGTGAGCTCCCTTGCTCAGTCCCAGCTCCTGCCCACCTAGCAGTTCAAAAGCACATCAAAGTGCAAGTAGATAAATAGGTACCGCTCCAGCGGGAAGGTAAATGGTGTTTCCGTGCGCTGCTCTGGTTTGCCAGAAGCGGCTTAGTCATGCTGGCCACATGACTCGGAATCTGTACGCCGGCTCCCTCGGCCAGTAAAGTGAGATGAGCGCCGCAACCCCAGAGTCTGTCACCACTGGACCTAATGGTCAAGGGTCCCTTTACCTTTACTTTACCTGACCTCAGGTTAAGAACTTAATTCATCCTGGAGGTCCGTTCTTAACCTGAAACTGTTCTTAACCTGAAGCACCACTTTAGCTAATGGAGCCTCCCGCTGCCGCCGCTCCACCGCCGCACAATTTCTGTTCTCAGCCTGAAGCAAAGTTCTTAACCCGAGGTACTATTTCTGGGTTAGCGGAGTCTGTAACATGAAGCGTCTGTAACCCGAGGTACCACTGTACGCTATTACTCGGGTCACATCTGAAAGATGCCCGGTGCCTTGAATGTTACTACTTTTAACGCTGCATTAACAACCGTGGAAATGGTATTGTACAGAGTAACACAAACAAAAGGCAAGTCATATCCCAAGGAGTTTGCCATCTGGCTATGACAGGATACGGAGACAAAGGAATCATGAACACAAATGCAGACACACGTAAATCTATTTCAAAGTGAGAAGACCATACAACCTTAGCTCTGCCACTGTGAGCCCTGCTGAGGTGGGGGGCAGAGTGCATAGAGGGGAACCACCTGTAAATGAGTAGATTCTTCCCAGTGCTTTTCCCCACAAGAAAAATAGGTGCCGGAACTCACCATGAAGTTGTTACAGTAAGTCACTGGGTGACCTGAGGCAGCCCTGAACCTGAGGCTGGATTGAAAACAGCCATGTTCACTGCCTGTGGAGGTGCTGAAAACCACGGCAACCATCTCCCTAGCTGGTTTGGGGGTCACCCCTGGTTCTGGTGCAGGTCCAATAAATGCCAGGTGGATGGCTAAGGACTATGTGTTGAGATTCTTGCATTGCAGGGGGGTTGGACCCGGTGACTCTCTGGGTCCCTTCCAACTCTATGATTCTACAGTGGTACCTCGGGTTACATATGCTTCAGGTTACAGACTCCGCTAACCCAAAAATAGTGCTTCAGGTTAAGAACTTTGCTTCAGGATGAGAACAGAAATTGTGCTCCGGTGGCAGCAGCAGGAGGCCCCATTAGCTAAAGTGGTGCTTCAGGTTAAGAACAGTTTCAGGTTGTTAAGAACGGACCTCCGGAACGAATTAAGTACTTAACCCGAGGTACCACCATATGTATCCAGTCAGATTTGCACAGGAGCATTCGGTCAGTCATTCATTGTACAGAAAGCAGCACACAAGTTTTCAAAGAAGTTTCCCCAAATGTCAGGGTCACTCATCAGCCGTTTGCTTCTCCGCTCCCGCCGCATTCCAGCCATTACATGCTTCATTTCTGCTAATCTTTTCTAATTAGTGCTGCTTCTTAGGTGAACTCTTTTTAGAAAGCAAACGTTTCCCCTTGCTAAGGTTTGGGGCTGGCAGGCTCAGGGCTTTGATTGCCATGCTGCCTCTCAGAACCCATTCTTCACTCGGCGCTCCCGGTGATGAATTTTATTTCCAGTTCCCCGGCTAGACTTCCACATGACATTTTGCTAATCGTACTTAATTAAAACAGGGGGCAGTGAAAAAGTCAAGCACAGCTTTATCAAAGGCTCCAGTTGCCTACCTTGCTTCTGCTATGATTCAGAATGCAGTGCTCTTTTGAACAGAAAGAAGGAAACTATAGAGGAGGTGGACTCAACAGGTGCCAAGAAACAGCTCGGCCAAATAAGCCGCTGAGGACCGGTGTTTTCTGGGGCTAACAACATGTTTCAAAAGCAAGGGTCATTATTCAATCTGTGAACCTGTGATTATGCCTGTCCTGCACACAGTTGGCTACAGGTTGCAATTTTAAACATTCCTAGAACACCCAATATGGTGTCACAGTCAGGTCATTATGGGAAACTCAAATGGAAGGGTCCTAGTATGAGCTGCCATTTAAATTTCCCACAGTGCCCTGGAGTTGAGGCTGCATCGGGCACTCCTGATATTGTGCAACATTCTAAATATCTTTCCACTGCTCCTATTTTTGTAAGAAATGTACTGGAAGCCAATGTTGGTCTTTCAGGGCCAGTGTTATATGGTCTTGGCGGCCACTCCCAGTCACCAGTCTAGCTGCCGCATTCTGGTTTAGTTAGTTTCTGGGTCACCTCTAGCTCCACATAGAGCCAGTGGCATAGCTAGCTGCTTGGGTGCCAGGTGCGGCGTGCGCATCCTGCAGCTGGGGGCGGGGCGAGCCACCCATGGAGGCGGGGCACAGCGCACTGCAAGGAGCCTCTCCACCATCTCCCCCTCAGCTGTAGGGTGGCTGAGGGAGAGGTGGAGGTCAGACGGAAGTCCCACACTGCTGTTTCAGGCAGTGTGGAACCTACAGGCGCCCAAGCCACCACGTCACTCCCAGGAGACACGTGTGGCTCGGGCACACTGCAGGCCCCGTGGTAAGTGCTGGCCCCCGCGGTGTGGCGCCCAGTGCCAGCTGCGTTTCGTTACGTTTGTTGACTGAACTAAAAAGTTTTGTGAGCCCAACTTTATTATCATTATTCTAAACTCATTTTTTTTTTGGTCATTTTGTCACCCCCTCAGCGATGACACCTGGGGCGGCCTTCACCCTCCGCACACACACCCCTCCCGTGGCAATTACACAGGGTCCCCGGACGTTTCACCGTCTATAGATCCCTGTGCCACTACTTTATTTCTCGCTGCCACCACCCAGGCCCTACCTGGTACAATACTGAGTCCAGTCAGGGTTAAATTGGAACATAAACTTCTGTTTATTTATTGCAGTTTAATAAGCGTGTGGTTTCATAAACTGTATCGGTCAATTACAATCATGGGGTGCCTATCCAGACCTATAACTTCCACTACCTGCTCTCACTCACTAAACCACCCCTTAGTTATTTCCTTGTCTTCCTAGCTCCTGACTGATGCTGATTCAGCTTACAGTGGTGCCTCGCAAGACGAAAAGAATCCGTTCTGTGATTCTCTGCGTCTAGCGGTTTTTTCGTCTTGCTAAGCAAGCCCATTGAAGGATTAGCGCTATTAGCGCTATTAGCGGCTTTTAGCGGCTTTTAGCGGCTTATCTGCTGATCGGATCAACTGATAAGCGGCGTAGCGGCTTAGAAAAAGGGGGGGAGGGGAAAAAACCAGCAGGAACTCGCAAGACATTGTCGTCTTGCGAAGCAAGCCCATAGGAAATTCGTTTTGCGAAGCACCTCCAAAACTGAAAACTCTTTCGTCTAGCGAGTTTTCCGTCTTGCGAGGCATTTGTCTTGCGGGGCACCACTGTATTTTGCTACACTAACTCAACCTACCCACATACTCTGTCCCAATTCACTCCCACTCCAACCAACCACCCGACTCCCAACAAACTCCCCCTTTGCCCTTCCCAGAGCTGGTTTTATAGTCCCTCTGACTCCACCCCCTGGGTTCTGATTGGGTAACCTGTTTAACTATTTCACCTCCAGCACTCTCATATGTTAACGTCACACCCCCTTTCTTTGCCACTGCATAGAACACATTGCAGTAATCCTATATTCAAGGCCTGGCATCTCCAGTTAAAAACATCTCGTAGTAATAGGACTGAGAAAGTCTTCAGCCTGAGCTATTGGAGAAATGATGCCAGAGGAAGTAGAGACAGTACTGTGAGACCATAGCTAGGTGGGAGAGAATCTGCCTTGCCAGCAGAAGGTCCATGTTTCAATCACTGGTGTCTCCAAGTAGGTTCTTGCCTGAAGCCCTGGAGATGCCAGCTTAGACAATACAGCTAGATGGACCCATAGGCTGAGTCAGTATAAGGCAGTTTCCTCAATGAGGTGGACCAATGTTCTGAATCAGCATAAGGCAGCTTCATATGATTGTTTTGCAGATGTTGGTTGGCTCCAGGTTATCAGTTTGGAATCCTACTTGCAGGCACTCGGAATCAATGGATTGTTCTCAGATCTCTAATGGGAGGAAACACCAGTTCTCGCTTTCTGCTGCTGTACCATCACCTCATTCTCTCACAGGAGCACTATAAGCCACGTCACTTTGGAGGAATCTAGGAGAAGAAAGGCTCTGGGAGAAACAGAGCTACATTCCCCAGTATTTCCCCCTTCTCCTCTCAAGTCAAGGAAGAGATATTGTCTGATCTAGCCCAAGACATATCTCCTGCCTGTTCCACTTAGCTCAGTTTTAACTGGTACAGAAGATCCTCTTCTCTCTTGCAGAACATATCAGGTACTCTGCTTACCAAGCAGTGTTATCAGAGGGAAACAGCCTGCAAATATACCTCAGCAAACAATGACTGCTCCCCACATCAAATGGGGTCACCTTTTGCACGGCCACGTGCAGCCCCCCGGATCCCAGTGCGAGCCCTGGTAGTTCGGGTTGACTTCATCCTCCCCAGGCTGGATACCTGGAGGTCTCCGCCTACCTCAGCCAATTGCCCAATCCTGCCTGGGGAGGCGTTGCCAGGGGATTGTCCAGGTAAGGGGAGGGACTGTCCTGCCCATACAACAGAAGGTGAACCTTACCTTCTGAAGTGTCAGTTGGCTCCAGAGCTTCTCCCACCGTGTCCTCCCTCAGTTAAGCCTTCTTTTGCAGGTTAGCCTCTTCTCCACAGGTACGCGGGCGCTGCTACATCAGGGTCTCTGTTGAAGGGCCGGAAAGGAATTTTCCTGCATTGGCAGATTTTGCCTTTCCCTTAGCAAACCGTCACAACTTTGGTGGTTTCAGGCCTTGAGTGGAATCCTTTAGTCTATCTTCCTAAATGGTGGGAGGGCGTGAAGTGGTGACCCCCCCTTTCGGTAATCCCAGGGTTCCCCGTTAAAGGGGTCTTGAGGGGAGGCATTGGCCATACGCCGAGAAGTTGTCATTGCTCTCCCCTCCAACGGCAGTGAAACAGGGGGCAGGCTCTCTGCTTGAACATATGTTCTCCAGAGACAGCCTATCCCCACACATTCTGGATAACCCTGAAGTCTCCCAGATCCCCGGGTGGGGACTGGAAAGGATAAATGCCCAGTGCCTGAGCCAAGGTCTCCCTACATCTGAAACTTAATGAAGTTGTGGCCAATTTTAATCCCATAGCACACTGAGTCATTATTCCGCTCGGGGGTTGCCTGGGGTTGGGGGGACTCCACCTCTCCATGCAATGGGAAAGTAACCTCACACACTGCCACCTCTGCTATATATTGGGGTGAGGAACAGTCAGCTTGTGGACCGAATGTGGTCCATGGAGCTTCCTTTTCTAGCCTACAGACTCCCCTCCTTGCAACGCCACTGCATTTAGATTTTGAAAAATTCTTCTGCTAGAGGGTTTGTGAAGTTAAAATGCAACACACAGGAAAATATTTGCGGGAGGAGTTTGCAGTTGGAGAGGGAAGGAGGAAGAGCTCATGACTGGGGCAAGAACAGTGGTGGAGCATGGGGAACGTGCAACCACTCCAACCGCTGAGAACACTCCCTTTCACACTTTTGCTCGATACACATTGAGCACACTAATAAATTGGAACTTACTCTCATATGGTTCTGCCCAAAACTATTGGGCACCCAAATTAGTGCCCTTGTTAACTGCACTTAACAAGCTTTAATACCATAATAATAATAATAATAATAATAATAATAATAATAATAATAATAATAATAATAATAATAAAAAATTAATAATAAAACTTAGAAACAAGAAACAGAATAAAATCCAAATATGCCATCAAATTAGAACACCGACACCAGAGCAATTAGCTGCCAAGTCTGAAATAGTTTTTTGCTTCAATTCTCAACACTGCCAAGGTATAGAGAGAAACCCTATGCATGTCACACATACAATGGTATCTCGGGTTAAGAACTTAATTCGTTCTGGAGGTCCGTTCTTAACCTGAAACTGTTCTTAACCTGAGGTACCACTTTAGCTAATGGGGCTTCCCGCTGCCATCGCACCGCCACTGTGCAATTTCTGTTCTCATCCTGAAGCAAAGTTCTTAACCCGAGGTACTATTTCTGGGTTAGCGGAGTCTGTAACCTGAAGCGTCTTTAACCCGAGGTACCACTGTATCTGTGGAATTTGACAGATGACTTATCTTTTCTGTGATTGAGCTGAACTGTAGGGGCATTAAAGGAGTGCCAAGAAATTTGGAGCTTTATTCAAAATATAGAGAGCAGAAGAGCATGTAATATGGAACTCAGAAGCTTCCATCTTCACACTCCTTGGAGAATTCCAAACTATTAAGCGGTATATAAGTGCTCTTTAATCCATCCATCCATCAGATAAATAAATATGTGTATATTTTTGTGCCAATGAAATCCAGTGGTATCTGCCATCTAGCATGGCAGTCTGTTGCTGCTGTTTTTAAAAAGTGAACCAGCTGTGGAGGTTTGTCTGAGCTCAAGGAAATGAACAGTTACCAGAGAAGAGGCTCTGTTATGGCCATATTCATTTTTCCTGCACCAGCTGGAAAAAAATAATAATTTAAAATAATTTACCTTAATAGGGCGCTTTAATCAAAAATCCATTCTTGAAGCTTAATACCTGCTGCTTAATATACCATTCTGCTGGAACAGAGCAGAGTTATTTATTTTAAGCATTCTTACCCTGCTCTTAAGCTGACAAGGCTGCCAGAGTGGCTTAAAATGGTTAGCAGCAAAGTACTATTGAAGCAGGTTTTTTTGAAGACTATTTAAAGGGGTTGTGATGCTGACAGTTTAGTTCTTCTTCCTCTCCTGCTCACAGGGCAGATGGTTCTAATGTCTCTTGTGACGGGATGAGGACCCCAGTGCAAAAGGCATTGACATGGGGGCTATTTTATGTTCTCATTCATACAGATACATACAAGGTGTGACCGGAAAGTAGGGTGAATCATCCCTGTATGCGATAATGGGAACTGCTCGATTCACCGGAGGCGTTTGTCCGTATCTCAGCTAGCATATGTGCACATGTTTCAGCATTTGTTAATAGGCATTTGTTGATAGATTTGTTCATACGGTAGCATTTAGTAGCTGTTAATAGTGCCCTGGGTTGTGATAGGAAATGGAGCAGAGAGTCAATATGAAATTCTGTTTCAATTTGGGTAAATCGGCGTCGGAAACCCATGAAATGCTCACAGTTGTGTGTGGAGATGAAGCTGTAACTCGAAAGACAGTGTGTGAGTGGTTTAAGCGTTTCTGTGAAGGGCGGCAAACCATTGAAAATTACCCTCTGTCTGGCAGACCGTCGACAAGCAGAACGGTGGCAAATGTCAACAGAGTTTGTGAGTTATTGATTGGAGTTTGTCCGTCCGAATGATGGCGGAAGAATTGCATATTCCGTGTGAAATCGTTACTGAGGTTTCTGCGTTGTCCCACCCTCCATATTCGCCCCATCAGGCCCCACCGGATTTCTTTCTTTTTCCAAAACTGAAATCTGCACTGAAAGGGCACACATTTTCCAACATTTCACACGTCCAAGCTGCTGTGTTGAGGGAACTGAAAGCAGTACGAAAAGAGGACTTCTCCAGAAGTTTCCAAGAGTTCTACAAACATTGTCAACAGTTCATTGTATCAAAGGCGGCCTGCTTTGAAGGCCTGTAAGGTGGTATGTTTGAATATTTCTCGCTGTCCAATTTCTGTGACCACTCACTGAACTTTCCGCTCACACCTTGTACAATAATTCAGAGCAGTGGTTGTGCGAATTTTCCTGCCAACTGCTTTTGGAAAGGCACAAGTGAGTAGGACAATTTTTTTAAAAAAGAAACCTACCAATTCTTGCACATATTGCTATGACGATTGGCTGCAACTGTGGCATGTTTCCATCTCCCTCACAACTACACACAAATTCAGATAATAAACCTTTAATCTCACTAGTGGCATGCAATCTCTACAATTAGGCAGCTGCCTCATGCAGCCAACTATCCTAGTGTAATGAAATGGCAGAAAAAAGTTATTTATTAATAATTTTATTGGAAACCAAAGAGGCCCATGTGGATTTTTTTGCCTCAGGTGCCAAAATAACTTGAGCAGTGTTGAATACCAAGAACCATGACTTGAGGGGAGGTGGAAGTGCAAAGTGCTGCTGTGCCCCAGGCAGCAAAAATATCTAGAGCTGCCCACCCCAACCTCCCCACCTTTTGCCCAATCTTATTATCACCTCAGTTCAGCTTCACGGCTCCCGGTTGTGCTGTTGATAGAGGGCCCATATTTGTGATGGCTGGTCAGTGGTAACAATTTCTAGAGGACTCGCAATGGATGGGCTACGGACTGCAGGAGCCAGTTGGCTTCACAGCTGCTGTGGAAAGAAATCCTCAGGTGCAGCCAGTGGGTGGGATGGCTTCAAATTCACATTATTCGTCAAAAAGAAGAAAATGGAAGACCATAGCTTGTCCAGTGCAAACCAACAGGAGCAGTTAAATGTATTGATTTCACTAAGCAGATTTCAGTCTTAATTGTGTGGGATTGCAGCTCTCTGGCGGGACCAGTCAAGAATTTTTCTTTCCTTCCTCAGGACAAATGTAGGGGAAAGTCAAGTCATTCATTTGCCATAGTGTGCTGTATAGCAGAAGGCTAATTTGATGGCTAGGCAGTCCTTAATTCATATACAGTGGTACCTCTGGTTAAGAACTTAATTCGCCGCGGAGGTCTGTTCTTAACCTGAAACTGTTCTTAACCTGAGGTACTACTTTAGCTAATGGGGCCTCCTGAAGCATCATGAATCCTTAGCTAATGGGGCATCCTGAAGCAAAGTTCTTAACCCGAGGTACTATTTAGAAGAACAACAACAACAACAATTTATTGTTTCTGGGTTAGCAGAGTCTGTAACCTGAAGCGTCTGTAACCCGAGGCACCACTGTACTCTCAGGTCTTAGCCTGAAGTTTCTACATAGTGCTAAGAGATGGAGGGATTAGTTTGGGGCTGGCTGCCAGCTGCAAAGTTACTCATTCTTCCAACCTTAAATTTTGGCTACCATGTTTCTACATCCGCTTGCGTCTAAAAGTAGTCCCCTTGGAAATTCATCAGCATTTTTGTCACATTTCTCCTCATACAGTTCTATATGCAATTTTGCCTATTATTATATTATTATTTATTGAGTTTATATACCGCCCTATACCCGGAGGTCTCAGGGCGGATCAGAGAAAAGATTACAACATATATAATCAGAATAAAAACAACAACCCAATACCCTCCCCCCCAAAAAGAGCCACATTTTAAAAGGGTATAGGATGTCAATAAGATCAACCAAAGGCCTGGTTAAAAATAAACGTTTTTGCCTGGCGCCTAAAGGTGTATAATGAAGGTGCCAGGCGAACTTTCTTGGAAAGAGCATTCCACAGACGGGGAGCCACTACAGGGAAGGCCAGTTCTCGTTTTGCCACCCTCCGGACCTCTTGAGGAGAAGGCACACGAAGGAGAGGGCCTCAGAAGATGATCTCAGGGTCCAGATATAATGTATAAACATTTTTGCAAGCAATCTCCCCTAATATAATGAATTTTTATGTTATTTATTATGCTAATATATGCATTTTCATGCAAACTGGGGTGATGGAAGATGACAAGGGGACAGGGGTCGGTGCACAGGAGCCAAAGCAGCAGGACCCATCACCAGAGACGCCCCTGTCCCCACAAACATGGCAGGCCTAGGGAGCAGTGGGAGTGGCACATTAGGAGGCTGAGGCAGTCAAGGGCCCACAGCCCAGCTTCCTAGCTGGCCAGGTGGTGCTCGCTAGCTCTAGGAGGAGGGATGTGATAGCTGGAGTAGGCTTGGAGCAGATGAGGGTCACCTGCCTCATCCAGCCCAGATGCCGCAATCATCATGCAAAGTATAAAAGGGCAGCAGAGCTGAGGTGCTGGGTCTAACTCAACTGCCCATGTTGATGGACCTTGGATGCTCCAGGATCTATGGACTTTGGACACATGGATTGACCCTGGACTAGGGACTTGATATACTGACTTGCCACCAGGGAGGCCAGGGGTCCGGGACAGTGCTCTTTCAACCCACATGGTATGAAAAGTTGGACCACCCTGTATCTAAGTAGGCTATTGGGCCACTTACTGGAGGTGAACTATGCTTCCAGTCTGCGGTTTGTTGTGACGTGCCTTGGCAAATGGTGCATGAGAAGCACTTGCACAGACATAATGGTGATACTCATTTCTTTCTTAAATTTTATTTGTACTTTTCAGATATATACATTTCGCTGATTTTTACAGTCATTTTAACATTTTAAAACTTGACTTCCTTCCCCCTCTTTCTGCAGTTCCTTAAATTTATTTTTAATATCTTCTGCATATCCAGATTAATTTAATTAACTCATTTATTTAACTTCTTTAACTATATACTCTTACGTAGCTGCAGGTTATTACAATAACCCTGCCAGTGTTTTATCTGTTTACATTTTGTCTGTAAATGTTCAATAAACCATTTCCATTCTTTTACTAAAAGTTTGTTGTCTTGATTTCTTATTCTTCCAGTAAGTTTCACCATTTCTTCATATTCCATAAGTTTTTGTATCCATTCTTCCTTTGCTGGGACCTCTTCTTCTTTCCATTCTTGGGCAAGTGACATTCATGCCGCTGTAGTTGCATACATGAATAAATTTCTATGCAATTTAGGTAGTTCTATCCCTATAATTCCCAAGAGAAAGGCTTCTGGTCTTTTTTTAAAAAAACAAACACGTGTTATTTTAAACATCCTTTTCATTTCATTGTATGTCATTTCCCAGTACAGTAAGCCTTAACCTTACTACAAGACAGTGATACTCATTTCTAAGATAACACCTGTTAGGATACATAATCTGGGATTTACCTAGGGTTAGCCCTGCAGCAGTGAAAATCCAAGGTAGCTAACTGAATGCTCTTAATGAGATAAAGAGATTAATTAGAGGATGCATCTAATTACATTATACTAGCATGAACTTCATTTCTTCACCCATTCCACCTGCAACAAGAAAAAGGAAAACCTGTGGTGGATTTTTGGACTGGCTGCTCAAGGCTTCTTAATCATAAAGCAGCAACTCCCTAAACTGTGTGCTACGAGAGTTGGTATTCAATGATAAATAAATAAATTAAACACTTGAAAGTTCTCGTAGTCTCAAAGTAGCCATTTGTAGAGTAAATTCCCTGCTGCACCTCTGCAAAATTCACTGTTTGCTTCAGATCAGAATGTATACCCCAGGACAGAAACACAGGGAGGAACTCATCTAAGGGGATTTTTATTCTTTTGGAAAATTTAAAACAAAACAACAAATAAGGGGTTGTCTGCTGCATTGACCACTGCAAACCCTCATTGTTATGGATTTTTTTCTGTTCTTTTTTAATTTGTTCATTTCAGCCACATCTCTAAACTTGTTATTATAATCGCATCTTCATCATTAGAGGTTGGAAGTTTTCCCAGGTCTTGCCCTTACAGCCTTGTAGAGACGAAGACACTGATAAGCTGTGATTTCATATTACCTGACTCAGTTATCTCAATCGCCATAAAAGGCTCTTTGCAGAAATTTTGATAGACTCTTAAATCAATTTTCTTTCCTCTTTTTTTAATAGAGGGTGCTGACAGTGACTCAGCTATCTGAAGTTTGGCAAGCACTGGTCTTTAGGGCATCAGATTTCATGTGCCTGATCTAAAGCATTTTACTGTCCATTTTGGGGGTCACTATCAACCCCCCCCCCCCCGGTGCTTAAACACAGAGTTGCTTTGTATACCCATTCATAAATGTAGAAAACGTAACTTCAGGATTTTTTCTTGGGTGGGATGGGATTGTGGGATCGAAGTGGCAAGGGGCCCATGTTACAAATTTCTACTGGACACCCCATCCCATCCCACCCCGCAATAATTGCCACCAACTTTCAATACGTTCTGCTGTTGCTCCCTGCTTGCCTTCAGTTCCACTGCTCAGTGAGAGTTAAGGAAGCATCCTTCCATGCAAGTGTTTCTGAACAAGCACATGGGGATGTTGCAAGCCAAGGAGGATCAAGTGTGTGGCTGTGTTATGGTGACACCTGTCATGCTGTCGCTGTGTGTGCTGTCACCTGTCTGTTACTGGTGCCGACGTACCTGTAAGGTGTGTGGATGCCCACAGAGTAGCTGTGACCCAAAACAAGCCTTAATGCTCTTCCTGTTTAAGCAGTGCAGCAATTTAATATAGGAGCAGAATAGCGAAAGGGAAACTGCTTTGATAATCGGCTCTGAAATTGGGTCCCAGCTCTCTTTCATCTGTTAAACAGCTTCCTAGATGTTTGCAAAATGTCTTTTTCACTTGCTCCTAATATCTACAGTGGCTATAGGGTGTTTGTTTTGCTTTGTTTTTGTTTGCGTCCGCAAAAATGTGTTGCTTCTTTGTCTTTGCCGAGTTGGGTGCGTTAGAAAAATAATAGTAATAGTAATTGGCTCTCTCTTTTGGAAACTGGAACAGCTTCTTCCTTTGGTTGCGATTGCTGTTGTTTTTGTTGGTTTCCACGGCAACTGTCTCCATTCAAGGCAATAAGCCACACACATGGTTTCCCTGGAAACATGCTAGCATGCTTCGAAAACAGGCCTGGAGTAAATACATTCCATATTCAGGGTCTTGGCGGTTTTATGGCTGTGCCGTTTGTGGCTCATCGCAGGGCATAACCAAAAGGCTTGTTTGTTTTCATTTTGTGGTCCACTTCGTCATTAGCCTTTTGAGAAACAGAAGGCATAACTACTACTACTTCTTTTTGCCTTTCTGACACTGATTTGTTTGTGTTTCCCCCTCCCCTCAATTTCAGTCCTTCTCAGTTACCTGGATTTTTCTTTGGGTCAGAAATTTAACAGATGCTCAGCATAGGTTGGGACGTGGGTGACGCTGTGGGTTAAACCACATAGCCTAGGACTTGCCGATCGGAAGGTCGGCAGTTCAAATCCCTGCAATGGGGTGAGCTCCCATTGCTCAGTCCCTGCTCCTGCCAATCTAGCAGTTCAAAAGCACGGAAAAGTGCAAGTAGATAAATAGGCACCACTCTGGTGGGAAGGTAAACGGCGTTTCTGTGCGCTGCTCTGGTTTGCCAGAAGCGGCTTAGTCATGCTGGCCACATGACCCGGAAGCTGTACGCTGGCTCCCTCGGCCAATAAAGCGAGATGAGCGTCGCAACCCCAGAGTCGGTCACGACTGGACCTAATGGTCAGGGGTCCCTTTACCTTTACAGTATAGGCAAAGACAGTTGAGCCACCAGCCATTTCACAAACACGCATACACTGATAACTTGTATGGAATGCAAAGGGAAAGGAGTTCAGTCTCTGGGATTCAGTGGCTGTGCTTTCGTAAGGTTGGAGGCTCTGGGTTGTGGTGACTTGATGAAAATGTGCATTTTCAGCATTAAGGAAGGGAAATGGGATTATTAATTCATTTGGTAGCTTTATATCTGTTTTTGGCTAGAGTCTTCAAAGTAACTAACAACTTGTATAAAGCACAATAGCATACTCTTCAACATTTCTCTGAAAATAGGGACGTCCTATATAATATAATAATTTTATTATTTATACCCCGCCCATCTGACTGGGTTGCCCCAGCCACTCTGGGCGGCTTCCAACATATATAAATACATAATAAAACATTTAAGAACTTCCCTGTACAAGGCTGCCTTCGGATATCTTCTAAAAGTTGCATAGCTACTTATCTCCTTGGCTTGGTGGTCACATAACTCCACACCCTTCAACATTTCTCTAATGAAAATAATAATAATATAATAATAATAATAATTTATTATTTGTACCCCGCCCATCTGGCTGGGTTTCCCCAGCCACTCTGGGCGGCTTCCATAGAAACCAAAAATACACTAAAATATCACACATTAAAAACTTCCCTGAACAGGGCTGCCTTAAGATGTCTTCTGAATGTCAGTAGTTGTTTATCGCTTTGACATCTGATGAGAGAGCGTTCCACAGGGCGGGCACCACTACCGAGAAGGCCCTCTGCCTGGTTCCCTGTAGCTTTGCTTCTCGCAATGAGGGAACCGCCAGAAGGCCCTCAGTGCTGGACCTCAGCGTCCGGGCAGAATGAAGGAGACGCTCCTTCAGGTATACTGGGCCGAGGCCGTTTAGGGCTTTAAAGGTCAACACCAGCACTTTGAATTGTGCTTGGAAACATACTGGGAGCCAATGTAGGTCTTTCAAGACCGGTGTTATGTGGTCTCGGCGGCCGCCCCCAGTCACCAGTCTAGCTGCCGCATTCTGGATTAGCTGTAGTTTCCAAGTCACCTTCAAAGGTAGCCCCACGTAGAGCGCATTGCAGTAGTCCAAGCGGGAATGTCCTAAATAGGAATGTCCTAAAGAAAAGTGGGCCATTCTGGAATCAAACCAGACACCAGGACAGCTTCTGTTAATCCTGGACTTCCTCTGAAAAATGGGGACACTTGGAGGGTCTGCATAACCAAGAACCAACAACATCCCATGGTGAATAAAGAGTGATTGTGTACTGGGTGAGAGAAAAGGCCACACCAACGCAGGAGAAATTATCTAAAATTATCAGCAGCAGTCAAGTGATGCAAGCCAATAGCAGGATTCTCCACCTGATCCTATAAAGCTGCTGTCTCTTCAGCCTGAGCTGCTCATTGCTCAGGTACAGACTAGGCTGCTCATGAGTTCCTGCTCACCAGTCTTGCCAGTCTTGCCTGTGGCATAGCAAAACGCAATACCCAGGAACAGCTGGCATGGTGGAGACAGTGCTGCAGAGCTGTCATCCTGACACTGGTGCCACAGCTGCTTACATGGTCGGTGTGGTGCAGCATGCAAGGTCCATGGGCAAATTGGCAACATCAATCTGGTGCTCCAACCAGTGTGGCAGCACACCCTCGAACTCACTGCCTGGCACCCGCACCATCCAGATAAGTGGCAGCGAAACTAGTGTCAGATAGGTAAAGGTTAAGGGCCCCTGGACAGTTAAGTCCAATCAAAGGTGACTATGGGGTTGTAGTGCTCATCTCGCTTTCCGGCCGAGGGAGATGGCGTTTGTCCACAGACAGCTTTCTGGGTCATGTGGCCAGCAGGACTAAACCGCTTCTTGTGCAATGGAACACCATGACAGAAACCAGAGAGGACCGTTACGAGTACCAGAGCACACAGAAACACTGTTTACCTTCCTACCCCAGCGGTACCTATTTATCTACTTGCATTGGTGTGCTTTCGAACTGCTAGGTTGGCAGGAGCTGGGACAGAGGAAAGGGAGCTCACCCCGTTCAGGGGATTTGAACTGCCAATCTTCTGATTGGCAAGCCTAAGAGACTCAGTGGTTTAGACCACAGCGCCACCCACATCTTAGAACTAGCACAGTGATGCCCAGTGTTGTACTCCAAATGATATCTGCGATCAAATCTCCCATTTCTTTGCTTTTGAACTGCTAGGTTGGCAGGAGCTGGGACAGAGAAACGGGAGCTCACCCCATGGTGGGGATTTGAACCGTCAACCTTCCGATCAGCAAGCCCAAGAGGCTCAGTGGTTTAGACCACAGCGCCATCTGTGTAGATGGCTCTGTGGCACCACATTGGCCACTCTTGGTAAGACTTTTACAGAAGTTGTGTGCCACCCGCACTCTCGGCAAGATTCCAGGCAGTTCCAGGCATCTCCCCCCCGCCCCGGGGTTTGTGCTCTGTTGGAGAATTGAAGACTGTGGCAGCTTTAAGAAAAATGATTGATTCACATATTGACACTTTCAGCCTGCATAGTCCAGATCTTACAGCATGTTCATTTCAAGCAGGGCTTGTTCCCCAAAGCTGTGCAGCACTCAAGGGCATCTCTCCTAGCCAGCCTACAGTCAGAGTGCTAAAGATGGACCTCCCCCCTTCATCTTCCCAGCACACCTTGCTGGAGACACTCTTTATTTCACACCCAGTTATCCTGGCAAGCTTCTGTCTTCCCAGGCACAAGATTCCTCTTAGACGCACCATCAACATCTTTTGTCTTGGTAATGCCAGTATCCCAGGTGAGGCTCTGGCTTGGAAGGGAAATCTAACCTGTATTTTTTCCACTGGCCTGCAGTCCCTCCCACCCTCCATACTGCAAATAATCAAAATCCCACCATTTATTAACATCTTGGGTTTAGTGGGATCTCCCCATCCCCATTGGTAAAAGTAATCTCTTTCAGTCAGTTCAGAATTTTAACTCAAACCTCAGGGCAGTCCAACTTTTCATACCAAGTGGACCTCAAGAGTACTTTGATATGGAACCTGCAGGCTGCACAGTGCAGGGGTGGGAAGCAAGGCCAAAATTAGAAACACATTGCAACCCTCACACTGCCTTCCCCAAGCCAGGTAAGCGAGGTGCTGGGAGCCAGTGTGGTGTAGTGGTTAAGAGCGGTGGACTCGTAATCTGGTGAACCGGGTTCACTTCCCTGCTCCTCCACATGCAGCTGCTGGGTGACCTTGGGCCAGTCACACTTCTTTGAAGTCTCTCAGCCCCACTGACCTCACAGAGTGTTTGTTGTGGGGGAGGAAGGGAAAGGAGAATGTTAGCCGCTTTGAGACTCCTTAGGGTAGTGATAAAGTGGGGTATCAAATCCAAACTCTCCTCCTCCTCCTCCTCCTCTTCTTCTTCTTCTTCTTCTTCTTCTTCTTCTTCTTCTTCTTCTTGAAGGAGGAACAAGGCTCTGGCAGGGTCCTAGAATGCTCCCACCTCCCGCCCAAAGCCTAGCCCCTCACTCACCTAGCTTTGGGAAGGTAGTGTGAGGGCTGAGGGGGACAGGGGCATAGCAAGGGGGGTGCGGTAGGTGCGGACCACCCTGGGTGTCCCCACTGAGGAGTGTGTGTGACACTCACCGTGGGGCTTGCAGCATTCCCAAGCCACGTGTCTCTCCTGGTGGCTTGAGCGCCCGCAGGCTCCACACTGCCCCAAACAGTCCGCCTGTTGCCTCCCTCTCAGCTGTAGGGTAGCTGAGTGGGAGGAGGCAGGCAGATTTAGAGGCCCCACAGAGCGTCCTGCCCCAATTCACCCCATCCTGTGGGCGGCTGGCCCCGCCCCCAGGCACAGGGAACGCGCGCCACTCCAGGCGTCCAATCGGCTTGCTCCATTGCTGGTGGGGAATTCCTCAAATCTTGCTGAGGGCTGCCAAAAAGGCCCGTGGCCCTCAGTCCACACATTGGAGCACACTACTCTAGCTCCTGAGTTAAGAGCTGCATATAGTAGTTGGGATTATTGCCCCCTCTACCAGTCTGTTTCTTTGTCCTCAGACACACTTTATTTTTTTTTACCTGCCAAGCTATCTGCTCTCCAAACATAGCATCTCTCTCTCTCTCTCTCCTTTCATGCTGGAGATGTCTGAGAAAAACCCATTCTCGTCTCTTTGACTCTTCTTAAGATTATGTGCCTGTGTTCTCATTCTCTTTGGCACTTCCTCAAGTGCCGTCATGTATCATCCAGAAACACAAGATAACACGCACAGCCTTCTGGGGTTCTATTTGCTGGGGAGTTGGCAGATTTATGGGGCTGTCTTTTTTGCTATCCGTCAGAGCCCGTGCCAAACATACTGTGACAGGCCTAGGTGTACCACCGCAAAGAACTCTCCGATACCATGCACCTTGGGCGATGAATACACTTCCAGTGGAATCAGTTATTTCAAAATCCTTCATGGGGCCAAAGGACCTGAAGATATTTCATTGGCAGCGCAAGTTGAACACTGCTGTGTTAAAATCTCAGTGACAGGTTTGGCTTCTGTAAATAACTGGTGAACGCTAGGGATATCCATGCACAGTTCTGAGTCATGACCTCGGGGGGAAAGACATAGCTGATGTTTAGGAAGAGGTTGTAGTAGCACATGGTCAATGGCCCAATCTAGTTTTAGAGACGGTCCTGAAGGTCAAGTGATGCCACATAAGGGTGTTTCTTGACAGCAGTTTTCTTCAGTAATTGTAGTGCTTTTCTCAGGCAAACAACACTCTGGCAAAATGGCATACAGTGGTACCTCAGGTTAAGTACTTAATTCGTTCCGGAGGTCCGTACTTAACCTGAAGCTGTTCTTAACCTGAAGCACCACTTTAGCTAATGGGGACTCCTGCTGCCGCTGCGCCACTGGAGTGCAATTTCTGTTCTCATCCTGAAGCAAAGTTCTTAACCTGAGGTACTATTTCTGGGTTAGTGGAGTGTGTAACCTGAAGCGTATGTAACCTGAAGCGTATGTAACCCGAGGCACCACTGTACTAACATACTGCTCACCCACAAGCCAGACGGCAACTGTGCTTGCCTCCCAACCAACCACAGCACACACAAACTGATGGGCGCTATTACTTCAAACTTTCTAGCAGTGCATCAGATTTAACCAATATGGTGTCCTCAGATGTTTTAGACTACAACTCCCATCAGCTCCAGCCATCCTAGCCAATGCTCGGAGATGATGGGAGTGGCCCACATCTGAAGGGCTATCCCTACACTCCATGTTTTGGTGGGATTCCTTCCAATTTAGGGAGGTAAATCAAGGCATCAAGAAGCTGTAACATACCCTCCAACATTCCTCAGACGAAAATAGGGACATTTCTCACACCTCCTGCAACTGACCCTCCTCGACACCTCCCCATTTTTGTCGACCCACTGCTCCCACAGAGCCTTTCCTGTCAGAAGACGGGTGAGTGCCTTCAGTGGGACACAGCACATACACCCTCCACTGTCCTGAGAAAGCCTCTTAAACTGGATTTCATTCTATTTTATTATTTGACAGATTTGCAAAAAGAAGAACAGACACCAATAATTTTTTTAAAAGAGTGAGATTAGGCACGGATACACAAATATATATATATATATATATATATATGCAGGTTTTGGTGTCTTCGGGTGTCTTCCCGTGTAAGAGTTGGGGTGTCTAGGCGACGTTTCGACGAGGTCTCACTCGTCATCTTCAGGCTGGTGCTTTCGGCTTCTTGTTACTGGAACAGAGCAGGATCTCAGTGTTTGAGTTCCTATAAATACTGTTGAGGGGGTGTGGTGTATAGCCTACAACGTTCTGGGCAGAGAGGAAGTTCCCAGGTTAGTGTGCCTTTTCTTCTTTTGTTCATTAATTACTTGAGGGATATCTTGAGTGATTTCTTGAGTGATATTCTGAGTACCACTTAGGAGGGTCATTAGGTGTGGATTAGTTGCTAAAGCTTTCGTGTCTTGACCTCTTGAGCTTGTGAAGAGTTTTTCTGAGAAGATGGCTGTACTGCACTTAGTTGTGCTCTGGCTTGGCTTCGTGTATAGGGGCGAGCTGTGGTTTTGTGCCCTGTGCCAGCCAGATCTGTGTAGGGATTGCAGGGGGGTGCAGCATCCGGAGGTGCCACTATGGTTTGGCTACTGGATGGTGTCTGTAATTTATCTGTGGAGAGGGTCTGGGTTTGGGTCTGGTGTGGTTGATTGGAGATGGCGTTCTGTGTGCCTCTGGTTCTGGTGTCGGTTTTTGTGGGGAGGGCTATTTTCCAGATGTCTGGCAGGCGGGACGTATCGTCACGCTTGTTCATGTTGTGAGGGTGTTTCTCTATCTCGATGGCTTCCATGATTATTCTCTTGTGGTGATGTTCCATGTTAAAGAGCAATTTGGAATCTGCAAAATTAATTTCGTGTCCTGTTTCTTTCATGTGTTGGTAAAGAGAGGAAGTTTTTTCTTCTTTTTTGACGGCATTCTTGTGTTCTGCGATACGTGCATTTATTCGTCTGTTTGTGTGTACTTCATCCACAATGGACAAAGATACAAACAGATAGAAGGAGCACCTATGGGATCACCCCTCTCACCGGTCATCGCAAATCTGTACATGGAACACTTTGAAACCAATGCTTTAGACAAGTCAGAACACAAACCCAAACTTTGGCTCAGATATGTTGACGACACCTTTGTAATTTGGCCACACGGGAAGAAAAAACTAGATAGCTTCCTCACACATCTCAACAGCCTACACCCCAAAATACAATTCACTATGGAAATAGAAGCCAACAACCAACTTCCCTTCCTTGACGTCCTAATCTACAAAAAACCTGATGGCTCCCTAGGACACACTATCTACCGGAAAAAAACACACACCAACCGCTACTTACATGCACAATCACACCACCACCCTGCACAAATAAACTCCGTAGCCAAGACTCTCATCTCCAGAACCAAACGCCTGGCTGACAAAGACCACTTGACAACTGAGTTACAGAATCTCTCAAATGTGTTAATCGCCAACGGATACCAGCAAAACAGGGTTACGAAGCTAATCCAAAAAGAAACACCCCCCAAAAACCAAGACACAGAAGAAAACAATGGCATGGCCCTCCTTCCTTATATCAAGGGCACTACAGATAAAATTAGCAAAATCCTCCATAAACACAATATCAAAACAGCCTTTTGCACCAACCAAAAAATAGCCAATATCCTCAGAAACCCCAAAGATAAAATCCAGTTAGAAAACCAAGGGGTCTATGAAATACCCTGCAAAGTCTGCCCAGCCACGTACATTGGACAAACAAACAGACGAATAAATGCACGTATCGCAGAACACAAGAATGCCGTCAAAAAAGAAGAAAAAACTTCCTCTCTTTACCAACACATGAAAGAAACAGGACACGAAATTAATTTTGCAGATTCCAAATTGCTCTTTAACATGGAACATCACCACAAGAGAATAATCATGGAAGCCATCGAGATAGAGAAACACCCTCACAACATGAACAAGCGTGACGATACGTCCCGCCTGCCAGACATCTGGAAAATAGCCCTCCCCACAAAAACCGACACCAGAACCAGAGGCACACAGAACGCCATCTCCAATCAACCACACCAGACCCAAACCCAGACCCTCTCCACAGATAAATTACAGACACCATCCAGTAGCCAAACCATAGTGGCACCTCCGGATGCTGCACCCCCCTGCAATCCCTACACAGATCTGGCTGGCACAGGGCACAAAACCACAGCTCGCCCCTATACACGAAGCCAAGCCAGAGCACAACTAAGTGCAGTACAGCCATCTTCTCAGAAAAACTCTTCACAAGCTCAAGAGGTCAAGACACGAAAGCTTTAGCAACTAATCCACACCTAATGACCCTCCTAAGTGGTACTCAGAATATCACTCAAGAAATCACTCAAGATATCCCTCAAGTAATTAATGAACAAAAGAAGAAAAGGCACACTAACCTGGGAACTTCCTCTCTGCCCAGAACGTTGTAGGCTATACACCACACCCCCTCAACAGTATTTATAGGAACTCAAACACTGAGATCCTGCTCTGTTCCAGTAACAAGAAGCCGAAAGCACCAGCCTGAAGATGACGAGTGAGACCTCGTCGAAACGTCGCCTAGACACCCCAACTCTTACACGGGAAGACACCCGAAGACACCAAAACCTGCATTCCTGTACCCGTGAAAATCTACGAAAGCATATATATATATATATATATATATATATATATATATATATATATATATATTCCTTGCCTTCCATTCCCTTTCTTCTTGCCCAGGGCAGCCCTGCCCCTTAGAGCCAGCACTTCCTGTGGGGCTCGGCCTCAAGGTGGCGGCCTCTACTCCTGTTCACCTACTCTCCAGGAACTGCTATGAGCTGCCTAAGAGAGGAGGCCAGAAGTGGCAGCCATGGAGAGGCAACAGGATCACAGCCTTTGCAGCCACCAGTGCCATCACTTAGGATAAGCACATGTGACTTTACACCACAGCGGGTGGCACTGTGGTCTAAACCACTGAGCCTCTTGGACTTGCCAATCAGAAGGTCAACTGTTCAAAACCCGGTGACAGAGTGAGCTCCCGTTGCTCTGTCCCAGCTCGTGCCAACCTAGCAGTTCGAAAGTATGCCAGTGCAAGTAGATAAATAGGTACCGCTGTGGCGGGAAGGTAAACAGCATTTCCGTGCACTCTGGTTTCCGTCACAGTGTTCCGTTGCACCAGAAGCGGTTTAGTCCTGCTGGCCACATGACCTGGAAAGCTGTCTGCGGACAAACGCAGGCTCGCTCGGCCTGAAAGCGAGATGAGCACCGCAACCCCATAGCTGCCTTTGACTGGACTTAACCGCCCAGGGGTCCTTAACACTAGTTTCGCTGCCACTTATCTGGATGGCGCGGGTGCCAGGCAGTGAGCTTGAGGGTATGCTGGCACACTGGTTGGAGCACCACATTGATGTTGCCAGTTTGCCCATGGACCTTGCATGCTGCACTGCACTGGCATGTAAGCAGCTGTGGTACCAGTGTCGGGATAACAGTCTCCACCATGCCAGCTGATCCTGGGTATTGCGTTATGCTCTGCCACAGGCAGGACTAGTGAGCAGGAACTCATGAGCTGAAGTCTGCTGATGCTGGATTTTGTCCATATGTAAAAGCCCTTGCACACAAACATTTATTGTGGACTCGGTTCTGTTCATGTACGTAAGTGCAGAGGCTGGGAGAAGTGAGTGTAAGGACAGCTGCAGATATTTGCTTTGCTTTTCCCAGCTCACTTACCTCCCTTTACTGTATATCAATTTTGCTGTAAAGGCAAATGCTGACCACTCCCAACAGTTTAGTTTACATAGGTTTTGGGGTTTTAAAACTGGATTTCTGTAATATTTTATTAGTACTAATCCCAACCAGCAGATGTCGCTCTTTACTGTGAGCAAACATCTTGAGAAAACTCTTCTTGACTTCAGATTCTAATATATTCCATTTTCGGAGGGGGGGGGGATCCCCTTGCCAAGCATCTCAGTTACATCAAAAGGCCTTAACGATGGGGTAAAATGTTTGGCACTAATTCCTCCAGTAATTAGGTTAACGCCGTGATGCCTTTTAAAGAGACTTGGAGAATTACTTCATGTGTCAGTCAGTCTAAATCCAAAGTGATCGGCAGTTTATTTTAATTTTTTTGGATGTTAAATATTAATTTTTTAAAGAAATCTCTGTCAAACCAGGTCACTGCTAAGTGATCTTAATTGGTTGAGAATTGGGGGGGGGCACTTGTATGATTCTTATTCTGCATTCAAAGAAAGATCTTGCTCCCAACATCACTGAAGGTTTCAATCCCACCCTCCTCCCTCAAACCCTTTTTACACTCCTTTCTGACACTGTTAATTGGGACAATATTCTTGATCGAAGAACAGATGTTTGCACCTCAAGCATGAGGAAGCCCATGTGCCTAGGCGCAGCAGGCTGATACCCCCTAGCAGGGGTTACTCAAACGGCAGGTCGCAGCACACAGGAAAAGTGGTTCTCGTGGAATCAGATACTTGCTTTCCTGCACGGAAAGGTCAGAAGTCAAGACGCTCTCCTGTAGTTTCCTTTCCATTTTCCTGCACGCAACCCAGTTCAGTCTGTGTCTTGAGAAGGACGTTATGGTAGGGTGGCACTGTGCTCTGCTTTATAGAGAGCAGTCCTCTGTTCGCAGGGATATCAGACGACAGTCCTCTATTTGAAATGTTGCTCTGGTCCAAGTCTGGTCTGAAGATAATAAACTGTAAAAGAAGCCCAGACAGCAGGTCACCTGGTCACATTTCTCCTTATTATAGCGAGATGTATTGCATTTCTTCTTATATCACAGCAATCCTTTTCTAAAGTTGTGCCTATACATCTGAATTAGCATGTGTAAATTTTATGCAA
Organism: Podarcis bocagei; assembly: GCF_964188305.1. NCBI lineage: Eukaryota > Metazoa > Chordata > Lepidosauria > Squamata > Lacertidae > Podarcis > Podarcis bocagei. The sequence continues at coordinate 84,968,958 of NC_138129.1, read as the reverse complement.
AATAGTACCTTTTTTGTGATGATGCATTTTCATTATTTTATTATTATTAATTACATTTGCATGCAGCCTCATAACATCTCTACAGAAGCTTACGATTAATAATTAAAAACAACCCTCTGCAAATGGCAAAAATGAGGCATAAAACTGTAAGAATAAAAAAGCAACAAAAATACAGCAGAAAGATAAAACGTATCATGATTCCAAAGTTAGAACACAAATTTTGAAAGCAAGAGGTTTTTGGTTTTTGTTTTGTTTTAGTTTGGGCAAAGTCTAAGTGGCTATTCTAAGATATGGAAAACTCCAAAACCCATTATTCACATTTGGTCAGATCTAAACCACTGAGCCTCTTGGGCTTGCCGATCAGAAGGTTGGCAGTTTGAATCTCCGCGACAGGGTGAGCTCCCGTTGTTCGGTCCCAGCTCCTGCCAACCTAGCAGTTCGAAAGCACATCAAAGTGCAAGTAGATAAATAGATACCGCTCCGGCAGGAAGGTAAACGGCGTTTCCGTGCGCTGTTCTGGTTCACCAGAAGTGGCTTAGTCATGCTGACTACATGACCCGGAAGCTGTCTGTGGACAAACGCCGGCTCCCTCTGCCAATAAAGTGAGATGAGCACCGCAGCCCCAGAGTCGTCCACAACTGGACCTAACAGTCAGGGGTACTTTTACCTTTACCTTTACCTAAAGCTATGATCAATTTTGCACAGAACACAGGTGTAACCTCCACAGTCTAAATGATTATGAAGGCAAGAGGGAAGGAGACTAATGCACAGATAAAATAATAAATGTGAGGAATGTGGCCTGGGGCGGGTCCTGAAGGCCAGGTTGAAAGGCATGGAGGACTGTATTTGTTCCCCTGGCTTTGCAGGTCCCTGTTCCTGTATGCAGTGTCAGCAGAGAGAATGAGAATTCAGCAGAGGGAGTACTGGAATTCTTAAACTACCTGACATTTATTTTCCATAATAAATTGCACTTTTGCATGTCATGGTTCACCGATAGATGCATTTCTGTGCACCCTTCACCCCAATATATGCATTTTTGGGGGGTACACATTTCTTGGTTGGAGAAGTGCATTGCAAAATTAAGAAAAGAAATTGAAGGAATGCTGTGTTTTGACTCATGTATTGTTTTGGGAAGGGTGAGTTGGTTCTCCTTAAAAACTGCAACCTGAACAGAATTTCTCTCCCCCCACCCCAACCTTTAGCATAGACGACAACAACATTTTGTTGCAGCCACGCCACTTCTTGCTATACATTTTAATTGTCCCCGGAGTTGCCCATTAACCGCTTGCCTTTCCTTTTCTAGAGTCACTTTGCCTCAAAGATGGTCCCAGGTGCCTGTCGAGCTCTTGCCAAAAGGATCCGGAATGTGGCGGTGCTGCCGCAGAGGGCGGCTGCGGCTGTCCGGACTCGCCAGGTGTCACCCCAGCCAAAAGGTGTGCCAAGCAACCCTACGACCCTTGCTCCTCCAGCCCGTGTCTTCACAACGCCACCTGCTCAAGCGCTGCAGGGAACCTCAGCTTTACTTGCACCTGCCCTGCGGGGTACGCCGGACCTACCTGCGAAACCGCTGCCAGCACCTGCGGCTCGCATTTCTGCGGCCACGGAGGCACGTGCTTGGAGGAGCCCGGTGGCCCCGCTTGCCTCTGTACAGAAGGGTATACAGGTCCATCCTGTGAAACTGACATTGATGAATGCCTTTCCAGCCCTTGCCTCAACGGAGCAGTGTGCAGGGACCGGGTCCGTGGGTACGCCTGCTACTGTGTGCCAGGGTACCAAGGGAAGCACTGTAACCTGGAAGTGGATGAATGTGCTTCAGATCCTTGCCTGAATGGTGCCACATGCCTCAACCTGATAGGGAATTATGAGTGTGTTTGCCCTCTTGAGTACACAGGTAAGAGCTCATTCATTCATTCATTCATTATATTAGATTCATATACCACCCTTCATCCCAGGGCAGCTCACAAAATAAAATACAGGATAAAAACATGGAAATTATTATTATTATTGTTATTGTTATTATTACTATTTATTTATTTATTGAATTTATATACCACCTAATACCCAGGGGTCTCAGGGCGGCTCACAGAAAAAAAATCAAGATATAAAACCACAAAATACATAATAAAAATAAAAAACAACAACCCAATTGCCCCCCTCAGTTGATTGTAGAGCACTCAGAGATGGTGAATGTCGAGGAGCTTGGCTCTCCCTCCCTCTCTCCATTGGAATCCTTCCACAGAGCAGTTGTTGGTAGATCACTCTGTTTATTGGATTGTGGTTTTTTTGGAAGATCTCTATACATTTGCAGAACCATCACACCCATCACAGTGGTTGGGTGTCACAGTGTACAATGTCCAATGAATAACAAGCAAGATTACTAATTTCCTAATTAACGTGGCACCTCAAAGTCTTTTCTTTGGAAGTGCCTGAAAGCTGCTTCTGCAGAAACCTTGGCTGATCACACTCCTTAAAACCCTGATCTGCAGCTCCAAGAGTAATGTGCAGGTTGAAACATAATTATCCTTCAGATTTCATACTTCTCTGGGTTTTCTGCTGTATAGTTTGTACATGGTTCTTCTCACTATTCTTCTGTAGCATGGAATCCACTTCTGATGGCAGTCAGCAGGGGTGGTGAACCACTTACTCTCCTGTGTGTTAAACCCATGTCAGTCAGCGAGTAAGCACATACTTTCTTGTGCATCATCAAAACAGCAAAACAATCACCCCCCCTTCCTACAGACATATCTAAAAGGCTGTAGAATATTAGTCAAAGGCCTGGCTGAAGAGGAATGTTTTCACCTGGTGCCTAAAAATATGTGATGAAGGCACTAGCCAAGCCTCCCTGGGGAGAATATTCTACAAACAAGGGGCCAATGCAGAGAAGGCCCAGTCTCGTGTTGACACCCTCCGGACTTTAAATGGAGGCGGCACATGAAGAAGGGCCTCAGATGATGAGCACAGAGTCCGGGTCAGTTTATATGGCGCAAGGCAGTCTTTGAGGTATTGCAGTCCTCAAAGGCTTTGTAAGTCAAGAACAGCATTTTGAATTAGGCCCGGAAACTAACTGGCAGCCAGTGCAGTTGGGCCAGCATTCGTGTGATATGCTCAAACTGTCTTGCTCAGATGAGCAACCTGGGTGGTGAATTCTGCACCAGCTCAAGCTTCTGATTCCTACTGATATAAACAGCTTGTACTTTGCAAGCATAGATGCATTTTCCTGCCTGTGATCAGGTGGAACTCCCTTTTCTCGCCAAACCCAAGACCGATTCAGGTGCGTGGTGTCGGGAGCAGGTCAGCAATAAGTCGCACGCTGCCAGCAAAGCTAACTCTTTATTCAAAGAAGCAGTCTTGAAAGACTTACACAGGTTCCCAGTACGTTTCCGAGCACAATTCAAAGTGTTGGTGCTGACCTTTAAAGCCCTAAACGGCCTCGGTCCAGTATACCTGAAGGAGCGTCTCCACCTCCATTGTTCTGCCCGGACACAGAGGTCCAGCGCCGAGGGCCTTCTGGTGGTTCCCTCGCTGTGAGAAGCCAAGTTACAGGGAACCAGGCAGAGGGCCTTCTTGGTAGTGGCGCCCGCCCTGTGGAACGCCCTCCCACCAGATGTCAAAGAGAAAAATAACTACCAAACTTTTAGAAGACATCTAAAGGCAGCCCTGTTTAGGGAAGCTTTTAATGCTTAGTAGGTTATTGTATTTTAGTGTTTTGTTGGAAGCCACCCAGAGTGGCTGGGGGACCCTCTAATAATAAATTATTATTATTATTATTATTATTATTATTATTATTATTATTATTATTAGAGGCCAGACCTAGTAAAAGCAGCAAGTCTCCCCAGTAGATCTTTCTCCAAGGCAGTTGTGAAGACTGAATGGATGTTCTCGCCTTCCCACGGCTAGCTAAGGCTCCTCCTCCCTTGGGTCCTTCCCAAGCAATCTGAGACTCTGACGCCTTGTCTGCCTTTGCTCCACTATCTTCATACCTCTTCCGGTGCGGAGAGACCAGAGGAGAGGGAAGCTGGTCGCAGAAGGAGGTGGGGTGCCCCTGGCTTCTACCGTAGCCTGCCTGATCTCTGCCTCTTGGTGTCTTTGCCCCAGTTCCTATCACTAGCTGCATTTAGCACTACACTGGAATTGTGCAGAGGCAGGAAAGTGTCTCTGCAGGGTACATTCAGTTTCCCTACTGTATAAACAAGTCAGTTGCTCTCCTTACTCTCGAATCATATTTATTAAAAAGTAGCACTACTATACTGCAGCTATTAAAGAGTCACATTTTCATTTTTTTATACAACTCTTAAGTTGAAAAGGATGGTTAAGTGGTGAATGCCTACAGCAGGAGCAGGAAACCTGCAGCTGTCTAGATGTTCCTGGACTATGACTCCCATCATCCCTGACAATTAGCCATGCAGGCAGGGACCCCTGGGAGATGAGTTCAGCAGCTTTGGGGGGGGGGGAGATAACATGTTTCCCAACCCTAGCCTACAGCTAACACACAAATGAAACCTGCAAGATTATATGTTCGAAAAACAGCAGAGGGAAAGGTAAAAGAATAGGAAAACAATTCATTCGGCACGCAAGCTTTTGCATTAGCTCAGATTTGATGTAACTCAAAAAGAGGACCTTGCCAACAAAGGTCCGTATACTTAAAGCTATGGTTTTCCCAGTAGTGATGTATGGAAGTGAGAGCTGGACCATCAAGAAGGCTGATCGCCGAAAAATTGATGCTTTTGAATTATGGTGCTGGAGGAGACTCTTGAGAGTCCCATGGACTGCAAGAAGAGCAAACCTATCCACTCTGAAGGAAATCAGCCCTGAGTGCTCACTGGAAGGACAGATCCTGAAGCTGAGGCTCCAATACTTTGGCCACCTCATGAGAAGAGAAGACTCCCTGGAAAAGACCCTGATGCTGGGAAAGATGGAGGGCACAAGAAGGGGACGACAGAGGACGAAATGGTTGGACAGTGTTCTCGAAGCTACAAACATGAGTTTGACTAAACTGCGGGAGGCAGTGGAAGACAGGAGTGCCTGGCGTGCTCTGATCCATGGGGTCACAAAGAGTCGGACACAACTAAACGACTAAACAACAACAACAAAAAAGAGGAAATGGAAGAGAGTATAGCATGTAGCAGAAACTGCAGTCTGTTACAGGGTCAAACTACACGCTTTTTTAAAAAATGCATGCTTAAGCGGCCCGTTTTTGTTTTGAAGGAGAAGCAGCTGCAGAGTGCCCTGAACTGGATAGTGCTCCAAATTTAGGCTGGTGTTCCATGCAGTTCCTCACAGAACCCCATGCCCTGGCTCCTGTTTGTCCTCAAAGACACTGTTTTGAACCCATGCTCTGCTGACTTCATGCCAGTGAGCACTTCCTATATGCTGCTAAACCGTGCCTTTGCAGATCAATTGGCACCTGCCCAGACAATGCCTCCTGACCCCTAAAGCCTGTCTGTGGAGTAGTCATGTTCAGACAATTTCCTGTTCACCTTTGAGGTCTCGTTTCCATTCATCCACAGTCCATTCCTTTCTTTTCTATGGAGAGGGTTTATTGAGCAAGCCATGCAACGTACTAGATTCTGTCTCTTTTTTTCCAAAAGCCCTTCTGTATCTTCCACAACTGTCAGTCATCTTTGCCTTCCCAGCTCTCCGTGCCCACTAAGTTGTTCTAGCGATCTTCTTGACCTACAGTATTGTATACAACTTACTCTCTCATATTCATGACGACCAGGGTCATTCTCAGCTGTGCTTCCTACTGCTCCTACATAATGTAGCCAGTAGCTTCATTATTCTGTTGCAACCTCTGGACACGCAATTTCATTACATTACTGACTACCACGTAAAATTATCTCTAACCATTTAATCGATAGACTGAGGCTACTGTATGAAAATGAAATTCCAGGCTCTTGTTTCACAATAACAATCACAATAATTTTATTATTTATACTCTGTCCATCTGGCTGGGTTTCCCCAGCCACAATGTGCAACAGCTTTCCAAAGAATCTTATACTTTTGCACTGTCTTAAAAGTGAATGTTAATTTATCCAAACGTGGGTGTCTAATAACCCAGTTCTTTGAAAGCCCCCGAATTACCTCCTCGTATATTTTGCATATATTTTGCAAACACAACCAATCCCTTGTGCATTTTAAAAATCACTTTGGGTCCCTATTTCACCTGCCATACAAGCAGAACCAACTAATCATTATTGTATATTCTTGGCATTTGCATTGCATGCGAACTAAACTAGCAAACTCTCAAGCGGGGAAAGGAAGCACAGCTGGAGGTCAGTGCAATATGTTCTCGGTAATCCCGTTTTCACAGAGCGGATTTCTCGGGCATTCAAAATCTCCCCATGAAATTTCCTATAATACCCTTTAATATTGGACATAGTCTATAACAGTCAGTTCTTGAGCTTTAGCCACCTTTACTTGAAGACAGAGAGAAAGCATCTGTTTGCCGTTTGATAGGACTCCTTTGTAAGTAAGTTCTGTTAAAATCAAAGAGACTGACTTCTAAGGCAGCAGTCCAAACCAAGATCCACCCAAATGAGCATGTTAGGATCCATTGGATCTCCATCTCAGCTGACCAGTTCCTGGGACAGGAGAGCTACACTGAAGTAAGCCCCACATCCTGGCTCAATAGGATGTGGGTGGCGCTGTGGTCTAAACCACTGAGCATCTTGGGCTTGCTAATCAGAAATTTGGCAGTACGAATCCCCGCGACAGAGTGAGCTCCTGTTGCTCTGTCCCAGCTCCTGCCAACCTAGCAGTTCAAAGCACACCAGTGCAAATAGATAAATAGGTACAGCTGCGGCGGGAAGCATTTCTGTGCACTCTGGTTTCTGTCACAGTGTTCCGTTGCACCAGAAGTGGTTTAGTCCTGCTGGCCACATGACCCGGAAAGCTGTCTGTGGACAAACACTGGATCTCTCGGCCTGAAAGCAAGATGAGTGCCGCAACCCCATAGTCACCTTTGACTGAACTTACCCATCCAGAGCAGTGCAGGGAAATGCTGTTTACCTTCCTGCCGGAGCGGTACCTATTTATCTACTTGTACTGCGTGCTTTTGAACTGCTAGGTTGGCAGGAGCAGGGACCAAGCAATGGGAGCTCAGCCAGTCGCAGGATTTGAACCACCGACCTTCTGATCAGCAAGCCCTCGGCTCTGTGGTTTAACCCACAGTGCCACCCACGTCCATTAGCATAGAGTTAGCTATATTTATAATCAGTGAAATCAATAGACTTAAATTCCTCAGCAGATTTTGATGTGGGCCAGTATGTCTCAAAGCAGAGCACTGCTAGGATATTTCCATTCTTGTTTCGTTCAATAACATGACAGAAACTTGTCAGATTCTTTTGACGGTAACAATGTTTAAATGGCATTATACGGATTAAAAACACGGGACTGCAACCACTTGGAGTTTCTTATGAACAATTTGGCAGTGCCTTTTTTTGACGGGGATGTATAGGGGGTGTATTTTTTCACCACTCACTGTGAAAATATTTGAAATAAAAAAATTCCTTCCAGTAGCACCTTAAAGACCAACTAAGTTAGTTCTTGGTATGAGCTTTCGTGTGCATGCACACTTCTTCAGATACACTGAAACAGAAGTTGCCAGATCCTTCTATATAGAGAGAAGGTGGGGAGGGGTATTACTCAGAAGGGTGGTGGGAATGGGAGATTGGCAGATAGCTGAGATGAGCCTGTTGACGACTCTTAACGACTGCAATAGGTCTTACAGGAAAAGGCAAGGGGTGAGAAGGTGAAAAATGGCTAAGTCATGTATAATGAGATAAGAATCCAATGTCTTTGTTCAGACCAGGTCTCTCCATGGTTTTAAGTTTGGTAATGAGTTGCAACTTCTGTTTCAGTGTATCTGAAGAAGTGTGCATGCACACGAAAGCTCATACCAAGAACTAACTTAGTTGGTCTTTAAGGTGCTACTGGAAGGAATTTTTTTATTTTGACTATGGCAGACCAACACGGCTACCTATCTGTAACTGAAAATATTTGCTTATTCGTTTAAACTGTGCCCCCCCACACTTTCCCTCACCAATAGCATCTTGCAGCAAAATTGGATTGCAATGTCACTGATTAAGTAAAATCACCCATGTGATTGATCTGGGAAGGAAAGACCAGCTTCCAAGGGGGAAAGTAGCACAGGAAAAGCAACTACGGGGACAAGAATACCACACCAGACCCTCCAAGTGCCCCTGTTTTCCAGGGACAGTCCCAGATTTACAGAAGCCATCCTGGTTTCAGATTAGATCCCAGAATGTCCCGCTTTTCCTTAGGATGTCCCTATTTTCATTGGAGAAATGTTGGAGGGTATGGGGTTATGTAACCCCTGAGCAATGGAGATAAGTACCTGTACAACCTTTAGAAAACAGCCCTGCATATGGAAGTTTTTTAAATGTTCTATTAATTATTATTATTATTAGTTGGAAGCTACCCAGAGTGTCACGGTCTGGTATATGGGCGATCAAAGTCCTGGCTGAGGACGTCGGGACCGGGGGCAAGATGGCAGGGTGGGAGCAGGAATAAGAGTCCAGAAACCAGGGGTCCAAGGGTCAGGAAGCAGGGAGTCACAAATTCAAGGGTCCAAGGGTCAAGAAGCAAGGAGTCACAAAGTCAAGGGTCCGAGGGTCGAGAAGCAAGGGATCACGAAGTCAAGGGTCCAAGGGTCGAGAAGCAAGGAGTCAAGAAGCCGAGGATCAGGAAGCAAGAAGCCAAACACAGCAAGGCAGGAAACAAGTTGCTATGGCAAAGCGCTAAAGGGAAATGCTGACCTTATATCCCTTCCCAGCTCTTGCCACCAGGTGCAGTGAGTTACCAAGCAGCCTCACCTGTGCAGCCGCGCCTTGCCTCTCCAGAACAAACTTAGGAAGGCCCCAGTCCTGCGAAGCCCTACTGGTCACAAGGCCTGGCTCCTGCATGCACTCCTGACACAGAGTACCTGGAGCAACCTATGTGCAGGGTATAAATAATAAAATGATGGTGGAATAGGATGTCCCTATTTTCATTGGAGTTATGTTCGAGGCTATGCCGTGCCAGTTTTAAAAAAGAAAAGTAAGTTAGCGTTTCCCTGAAGAAACTGGTAGTTTCCAACCTGGAAGTAAAAGGTGGCGAATATTTTGTGCAGCACTATCTAAAAACAAATGGACACAAACACACAAAAAACCACTCCTAAACAAACAAGGTTTATTAGGCAATTTCTAGTGAGCTAACGAGACAAAAACAGCAGACACTGCACAGTATACAAAGACATTATGATGGCTGCAAGCATTTTTGGAGAATGTGGATTAAAAATAGACTTAAGCCACTGTTCCCTCCCCCTTGCCACGAGTGCAGGGGTATGTAGAAAGGCAAAAACAGATCTTCTCTGTTGACTGACATCGGTTTCATTTGGGAGCCTGCCTTCAGTTAAGATCCATCATGCGCACACTGAGTGTTATTTCAAACAAGAAGTGTGTTGCCTTCCTGCCGCCCTGCTGTTACCAGTAGGTGTCTCAGCTCAGGCCAAGTGATGAGAGAAACTACCGAACCACACGAAAAGCTGGAGAGGGGAAGGAAGGAAAAGCCCATTAACTGCCAGCATGGCTGCTCTGAAATGATCACATTCGACCCGGACCTCCTGTTGTACGGAGGAAGCTGCATTTGTAACTTGCGACTCTCAGCCAAGCCTAAGGTTGTAGCACAGGGACGGACTCCTTGATGGACAGCAGGACATAATCCCCTCACCTCCAGGGACCGTGAGAGAGAGGACAATGTTCAAGTTAGGGAAGAACCAGAGATTAGACAGGACTGGGGTTGCCCAGCAGGCCTGGTGAAGAGACACCGGGCAGCCAGTTCACAAACAGTAACTGGTTCCCTGCCTCCCTTCTTCTCTCTGTTTTATTTTAACTTTTAGCAGTTTATTTCCACTGGCCATCCCAATGATTTGGCATTGATCGCTTACCTTCGAACATGTCAGAGCTGAAAAAGGGACAGTCCTGTGTACTTGTAACCTCTGTCCTCACGTTAAGGAGCACTGCTGGAGGCGCGCGCACACACACACACACACACACACACACACACACACACAACGCCCTCCCATTACTAGTTTCCAAAGGATGTGTTTGTAAATTGAGCTTAACATTTCCTCTCTTAAAATTTTAAAAACAGACGGTTTAATCTTGCCAAGGAAGTGGTTGGATACATTGTGAAAAAGCTGCAACTCAAACTTACTCAACACCATTTATTATCTGGATATGTGAATCCCTCTCTCTCTCTCTCTCTCTCTCTCTGTGTGTGTGTGTGTGTGTGTGTGTGTGTGCATGCCCCCAGCAAGGAAAAAGGAAGGAGTGTTCTGGCATATATTGTGTTCATATGCATTTACATTCACTGGAGTCAAGCAAGATTGTTTTCCTTTTATAGCATGGTCATATGCATGCTTTCTCAGATGAAAATGCCGCAGCTTTAAACTGAGTTTACTCAGAGGCAGGTGGATTTAGGATTGCTTCGTCAAGAGCTTTAACCTCTGCAAACCAAGGGAAAAGTCTGGGTCGGGGAGAGGAGAGGCGAGTGCAAGAAGCAAGCTAAGGAAATGTTTACAGGCAATTTCAAATATCACCCCCAAAGGAAGCATAGTCCAGGGTCTATCAGGAGCAGGCAACCAATTGCTGCAAAATGTGGAGAGCTGGAAAAATGGGAAACGGAGCAAACGGAAATGGACAAATCCAGGAGGGCCTCTGCATAAACAGCTTCCCTAGGCACTAGGTGTAACATAATTGCTCCCTCTTGGTAGTCATCAAAGTGTCATATCATAAGTGTAGGTCATATTATGTGAGTACAAAGGGGTTGCTAATTTGGGATCCAGCCTGCCCATTTTAATTAAATATTGTTACATTACATGTGCAGCATGAGAACCAGTAATTGTGGAGCTCGTGGTTGGAGGCAGCAGCTGTAGCCTGTGAAATGACCCTAAGCCAGCCTGGGACTTGGACCAAGTTTCATGCCTTGTCCCTTACTAAGACCTTCGTTGGTTTGGTTCATAGCTGTCAGCTGTCCCTTATTTGGCAGGAAACTCCATTATCCCAGCGCCGTGTCCCGCTGCTGTCCCTTATTGATGATGTCCCTTAAATTTCCCGGGTTTCAAAGGAAGCAGCTCCTCTCCCTCCCTCCCTCCCTGCCAGCCAGGGAGGAGGGAGGCTCCAACTGTGTTGCTTGGCTGCATTGTTCACCCAATAAGGAGTCTAAGACTGGGGGGGTGGAGCTTGCATGCCTTGTGCCAATCAAATCGACCACGTTGCCTGGGGACTTGCCTTTGCTCAGCGCTTCCCAGCAGAGAGGTGATGGTGGTTTTCCTTGCTGCATCCCCTTTGCCGGGTTGCTGCACTGTGGAAACCACCGCTTGAGGCTTTGTTTGGCTGCTGGCTGGGCTTTCTACCTTTGGCTCGGAGGAGCTCAGCAGTTGAACGTACCTGTGCCCTGAAAATCCCTTATTTTGGCTGCTGATCCCTTATTTTCGAGGCTGCTGGTCCCTTATTTTCAAATCTGTAAGTTGACAGCTATGCTTTGGTTCCTTCCAAACCCCTTAAATTTTCAGTGTTCTGCAGAGTCGAGTCTGGTTCCTGTTCTACCCACCCCATCTCTTCTTTGCAAAGCAGCCCATTCTGACTTCGAAAAAGGCTTCCCCACTTAGAAACCACAAAACCAACTTTAGGCACACGGAAGATCTGCACGCAGAAGCAGCCTGCAGGACTCCTCTCTTGACAGTCCTCTCCCAGATTTTGGAGGCAACACATTTAATACGTGTTTGTCCTCTCCCTCCCTCTGCTCCAGTCACTTCAGTCAGGGAAACCCAAGAGTCACTAGCAACAGCTGAATTGTCAGGAGCATGAGAGAGGTTGAAAGTAGAGGCAACAGAGGAAAGAAAGTGGGGCATAAAACACAAGCCCAAAGAGACTACATACGTTGACATATGGCTTGAGAACAGCTTCCAGCAGCAATGACGAAAATAATAAGGGTAAAAATTCCATAAAGGGGTAGTTTGCTGTTTCTGCCGCAGTAAAATATTGGATTTTAAAGTCTGCTTAATGGAGTGATTTATCAGAAGCCTTTTATTTATTTATTTTTGTGTGGTGCCTGTTGTTGTTGTTGTTGTTTGCTTTTCTGCACCTCGCCGTGAGATGTGTTAAACGCACGAGCCGGAGGGATTCTTGGATGAAACCCCCAAGGTGTGCCTGCTGGTAATAAAAATCCTCATTTAGTCTGTCAGAGGGAGCTTGCCTATTGCTATTATCCCAGCCTGACACCATGAATCACAGTGGGGAATCATCCAGCCTCATCTCATTTCCCCAGGATGTTAAAAAGCTTATAACTTTTGATGTGCATGCCGAGGACTTGCAATAAATCGACAGCGGTAATGCTAACCAAATGCTCTCGTTACTGGGCTCCGGGTTGCTACTTGCTCCGCAGGCTCTGCAGGCTGCTCTTACATGGCTGGTATTCCTTGTGCTTCTTCCCTCAAAGAGCTGAGAAATGTCTCACATAATTCTCACACAAATGGAAGAGGTTATTGTGCAGGGATAACGGGAGGGCGGAACATTTAAGGCAGCCGGAGGAGGAGGAGGGGGTGGGTGGCTGCAAGAGGAATCTGCATTTTTATTACGATAATGCACCACACATGTGCGCTCTGTCGACGGTGCATGTGCTGCACAGCTGTTAAATAATGGGACGCAACTGGTGCCGGGATAGGCTGGCGATCAAACGTAGCATCTCGCCATTACTTTTAATGCTCTTTAATCCAAAGACCGCAGAATTTGGAAATCTAGTCCAGACAGTGGCTTCTCATGCTCCTGATTTCACATTGTAAGGCACGGCTGAGCGTAGGGGATTGACAGTGTAGATGGTCTCCATGCAGAGACCAGGCCAAGCCACAAAAAGCTAAAGCATCTCTCACATCTGAATTGTGGGGGTCTACCATGTACCTCTCGTGGTAGATCCATTACCTGATCCTAGCTCATATTCCAGAGCTCCCCAAGTTTGGCATGCTGTCCATCCTATGTTTTATATAGCAAGGGCACCCTGATAAGAAAGATCAAACAAAGACTTGGTTGTGTGTGTGTGTGTTGGTTCGCCAGAGGAGATATTAAACTTTCCAGCCTATGTTGGCCTTATAAAACACTGAGCCTCAGCTCCGGCTATTTCTGAGGTTCCTGATAAAGTTTATTGGTCCTATCTTTTTCATGACATAGCTATTAAAGCCAACTTGTAACGCTCTGATTCTACGACAGTTTTATATCCATTTCACTTTCATGGCTTCCTCCACAAAGAAGTGCATACAAATCCACAAACTAGAAATTAAATAGGTTCACTTTAGAATGTGGACCGAACAAAATTCTCCTCCATCCCTAAGCACCTGGAATCTCCAAAGGTAAGGCTTATAGACCTTGCTCTCTAGTTGCTTGGAGCCGGAGGAACTGCTGGGCTGACATCTGCTATGTTGCTCTCTAGTTGACCTGGGGGTAGCATTGCTTCTGCCAGCCCATCAGGGTTCAGCTGACGCAAAAGACCATTGTAAGTCTATAAAGTGGCTTGCTCTGGCCTGGCTCTCCGGCCACTTTGACAGAGTGAGCTGTCAGCAGATTGCTTATCCTTGCACAATCGCCTTCCCACTTTCTTCCATGCTATCAGCTCCGAGGGTCAGAATGCTTACCTCTTCCACAGTTTGGTCAACTTTTGTTGGGATTTGATTAGATGCTAGGAGAGGATCTATCCTTCCTTCCTTCCTCATGTTAGTGAGTTCAGGAGAGTGACATTCCTTTGCAGATTAAAAAGGAGCTTGGATAGTTTTAGCCTATTAGTATTAATAATCCAGGATGCTTTAAGGCAGACTGGATGTTCCTGGTATTAACCCCCTTTTCTCCCCCTGAAAATAATAACCACACACAAAAAAAAATTAGTGAAAAGGTGAAATTAACATTTACTCACTCAAGAATAGCAAATACAGCAGCACAGTGCAGGCAGGCTAAAAATGCTAATTAAATCACTAACGGATACTAAAGGCTAGCTTAAAAATGGAGTCTGAGCTTGACACACAGATGCTCTCACATTGCAGACATGATGCGGGGAAGTGTGTGCCGATGCAGGGAGGAGCATATTAAGTTACGCCCCTTCCTGTTTGGGCACAAAAGGGAAGTGATCTCGCCAGAGGCAGAGCTAGCTGCTCCGGCACCCGGGGCGGTGCACATGCTGCGGGGGCAGGGCTAGCATCCCAGGGGGCAGGGCAAGCATCCCAATGGGGTGGCATGGTGATGGCACACCCCCCCCCTCAGGGATGACACCTGGGGCAGACCGCACCCACTGCACCCCCCTTCCTCCACCAGTGGATCTCGCAGAATCATCTCTAGGAAGTACCACAGGAAAACACTACGAGCTTCAACCCCTATTATGTGCTTATCCCAATCAAATCAACAATATGAATTGTTGATTTGACTGGGATAAATATCCCACACTTTGCTGCATCTTGTCCAGTACAGTCATACCTCGGGTTACAGACGCTTCAGGTTGCGTTTTTTCGGGTTGCGGACTGCCGAAACCCGGAAGTACCGGAACGGGTTACTTCCGTGTTTTGGCAGTTGCTCATGCGCAGAAGCGCCGAATAGCAACCCGCGCATGCACAGATGCGGGTTGCGGATGCCGCGGGTTGTGAACCTGCATCCCTCATGGATCATGTTTGCACCCCGAGCGTCCGCTGTACTTTTATTTGAATCGCTAGAGAAACAAGCTGCCATAGCCACACAAGTTTGTGTGGGTCACAATGTTTCCTTTATTGCCTCCTTACATGGCCCATATTTGGTAGGCTGTTAGGTAGGCTATTACAGTGTTTCCCAACCGGTGTTCCGCGGCACACTAGTGTGCCGTGAGACATCGGCTGGTGTGCCGTGGGAGGGAGGCGGGCGAGTCGGGCGGTGAGAGGCGGCGGCGGCGAGGATCCGCGTCGAGCCGGGGGCGGCTCCGCGGTGGTGGTGCCGAGCGGTGGGGCAGCGCGTGCAAATGGAGGAGCGCGAGACAGCGGAGGAGGAGGAGGCCGGCATGTCCGGGCAGCAGCAGCAACAACAGCAGCAGCAACTCCCGCCGCCGCCCCCTCCTCCGCCCGCTATCGCCGCCACCACCACAACAGCCGCCGCCGCCTCAGCTGCCGCCGTCCCTCAGTCCCTCGCTCTGCTGCCTCCCCACCCCCACCCCCAAAGCTTGGAGGTTCCCTGGCAAGGGGGAGGGGAAAAAAGTGAAAACTTTCACTTTCGTGCGTCCCTCCCGGCGTGACGCTGCGCGCTGACGTCACGGGGCAGTAATGGTGGTGTGCCGTGAGATTTTTTTGATTAAACAGGTGTGCCGTTGCCCAAAAAAGGTGGGGAAACACTGGGCTATTATTTTGTTTACAGATGGGGAATCGGGGCAGAGAGAGAATGATTTGCCCAAGGCTAGGATGTGACATGCTGCCCAGTTGGGGGAAGAGAGCCATTTCCCTCTATCATCACCTTCCAAATTCCAGGTGAAAGCCATCTGAATCATTTGTCTGCTAGATATGTCTGTCACCAAACTATAACATGTGCCCTTTTCTTTAATTGAAAATACTTAAGTTTAAAATTCACCGGACAGGAGTCTTCTGTTTTTTTAATTTTGAGGAATGTAAATACAGTATACCTAATTTGTTTCGGAGAATAACTTTTATGGCAGGGCATTGCATGCAAATGCCAAAACAATTCTATATCCATTTTCCCTCCTCCTCCTCCTCTTCCATGTCTCTTAAAATCCCATGTTTTTACAAGTTGACTGCAGCAGTAGAGACCGGGGGGGAATCCCTCCCATATACAATCCATCACATTGGCTAGACATTTTATAGATGGAAAGGACTTTTCGCTCAGTTGCCTAAGGCCGGTTACTTGATTTGACAGACCAATGGCCTGATCCAACATAGCAAATCCTGTGGTTTCATGTTAATAATCAGGCTGTTTTTCGGCCCGTAGTTTTGAATCTGGCTATGCTGAGACTCTCGATACACACTGCGTTTATTTTTGTCACTGTGTTTTCAAATGTTCGCAGGGAGCTGCTGTTAACAAGCCCTGACAGATTTACGGTCACTAGACATAGTTTGGCAAATGCACACTAAAAAAAATAAAAATCCTTATGATGAATTCATAGAGCAAATAAAACAAAACAAAACAGAGACTTGCTTCATGTAATGATGGTGTAAGGATGGCATAAGTCCAGAATTTCCCGGATGTAGCTGGGATTCGGCCTTTGGAAACTGTATCTGGGCAGAAATCACTTAAACATCCAGGAAAATCTGGACATAAGGCAACCAATGTCGGAAGCATAGAAAACTAGCTCAAAAACTCAACAACTTTGGCCCCCCTCACCAAATGAAGTTCAACAACTTTGCCAAGAAAAGCTCAACAACTTCTGTGTATGGAATTTCACTTTTTGAAATACGGCAACCCCATGATGGTGCCTTTTTAGTCTTAAAACTGGCTCACACAGTGATTCAGCAGGTAAAGTTAACAGACGGTGGGACATAGCAACAATTTTCGAGTTGAAAGATGTTCCCCGTTCATCCAGTGATCCAGACAACATAAAAAAAAGATGTACACTGAATGTATGGGGTGGTGGAGGAGTATACGGTACATTCATATAGATGTGTGATCTGATATCCAGGTGCCTCACAACACATTCTGTGTGCTGGGGGGACGGATTTCATGAGCCAAAGTTTCACTCCTGTGTCTCGCAGCATGTACAATATTTACTCCCAGGGTTTGTATGTGAACCAGTTCTTAAAGTAAAACACTTGTACCATTCATGGAGCACTGGAGATGTGCAACTCTGGATTATTTCTAGTCAGAGTAAGGCAACATGTTGTTGAGTGCCCATTGTCTATGCCCCCATCACTTAACTGCTCACTACCATGGTTTAGTGCAGTCCTGGCTGGCCAAGACTTAGAAAGGAGCCAAGTAAACATGTGGTGATGATGCAGTAATATTGCCCCAACGTGGTCTGTGCAAGTCACTGCCTATCTATGCCAGTGAAATCTATTGTAGAAGCACCAAATAGGCAAAATCATACATGAAGGGTATGCGGTGGCTCCATGTGTGTGGCAAAATAACATGATAAGGGGGCATGCTTCAATTGTGATGTCAATCCACACTCCAGAGTTGGATCAGGGCCCCCACAAAGCCTCATGCCGCTCTCTTGTTTTTCTTTTTCTGAAACTTATAGGGCTATACCTTTCTGTATGTCTATGTTTCTCTACATCCATGGGCTTTGCAAGAAGTAAGAGCACTGGGTTCTCTTTTTTCTGTTAAAGAATCATTTAAGTTTTTAAAATATCCTTATATTTTAACAACAAAAAACAAGCAAACTCAGAACATTTCAGAACCCCACATGATGCATTCTAGACATTCTCTTGTAGTATAAAGCCCAGAAAACACAAACAAGGAATTAAAAATACATAAACAATACATACCATTCAGCTACTTCTTAATTTTTTTTAAGGTATGTGAGAGCAAGAGAGAAAGTCAATCTCCCCACCTTGGAAATATGAAACTAAGAAGGATTCTGGAGTTGTAGTTAGTCTAACACAGGTAGGGCCTTAAAATGGATTATGGGGGAAAGTGAATCTCTTTTACTTTCATCACAAACCCCTAGATCTATTTGTTGACAATTTAGCATCGTAATCCATTTTGAAGGGGCTCCTGTGCCTGTAATTCTTATCCAGTTTAGCCAAAATGGGGTAACGCTGTGGCAATTTTTATATTCCCCATTATAGTGAAAGCGGGACACCAATCTTTGTTTTAGGCAGAGCACCTTTGAACCCAAAATATAAACCAAAGTGAAGAGAGTGCAAAAACAGGTCAGATTTTTTTTTAAATGCACAGCTGCTAGAGAAAACGTGGCCAGTGCATAACATTAATATAAACGAGCACCATATATAAATAATACTTAAATACTATGGATAAGGGTCCATGGGACTGTGGTGTTCATCAGCTGAGACTTGTCTACCCTTAGTTCAATTCTCACCTTTTTGGACATCTTTGTCCATTTCCCCAGTTCAGGAAAACTGGAGCTTGAATGTGAGCTGTTGCTATAGCAATGAAGCAGCTCAGAGAGGGAGCCAGAGGCTCCACCCTACTCTGGCTCTTATCATGGCAGGTGTTTCCATGCCCTTCTCCTTCCTCCTACATAGGTTCATGTGCAGCTCCCACATCCCTGAAGCTCTATGGCCCTGGGAGAGATGGAGATGTCCTGAGAACCAGCCAAGAACCTAGGCAACAGGTGTGATGACCGCGAGTCCTAGAACAGGGATATCCAGCTCCAACAGCTTGTCTTTAGGCAAGATCTACCAGAGAGTCTTGTTCTCCCAGTGCCGCCTCCTCCGAGACCTCAGGTTCCAGGTTTGAGCAAGACTAAGCCCTGACAACCATGCTATGGACTTTCATCCTCCAAGTCCACCGTTTATTTTCTTTTTTATAAAATATTTATTGAGATTTTAAAGAATAAAACCAACCCTCCAATCAAACCAAAAAGGAAACAACATTATCACACACAGAGCAAAACAGATAGATACAATAAGAAACATAAGAAACAAAGAAAGAAAACATAAAAAAGGCATAGAAAAGACATGAAAATCCAAATTTTTACTTATTGTTTTCATAACCCTACTTCCTGACTTCCTCACATCTCCCTTTTCTGTGTTCCTTTTTACACAAATCATATTCAGCAATATCTTACCCTCTTTCAAATCTTAGTCTGTATTATGCATTTCAACCCATTGTGTCTCCAATTTTCCCTTTATATCCTTTTGATTACGTTTGACACAGTGTATTCTAATTTTTTCACCCTTATCTTTTGAAACATTTGTTGCATACTCCTTTTACTTGTATCACTAATGCCACCTTGTCTTTATATCTTGCATCATTTTAGCGTTCCAACATTTTAACATTCAAACATTTTACAATGTTTTTGCAAGTAGTCTTTAAACTTCTTCCAATCCTCTTCCACTAACTCTTCCCCCAGGTCTCGGATTCTGCCAGTCATTTCTGCCAACTCCATGTAGTCTATCACTTGCATCCAGTGGCGTAGCGTGGGGGGTGCAGGGGGTGCCGGCCACACCGGGCGCAGCATCTGGGGGTTAGGGTTAGGGGGCGCAAATCCACGGGTTAGGGGGCACAAATCCATGGGTTAGGGGGCGCAAATTACTTGCCTTGCCCCGGGTGCTGACAACCCACGCTACGCCACTGCTTGCATCTGCCATTCTTCCAAGGTGGGCAAGTCTTGTGTCTTCCAGTATTTTGCAATCAGTATTCTTGCTGCTGTTGTCGCATACATAAAGAAAGTTCTATCCTTCTTTGGCACCATTTGGCCGACAATGCCCAAAAGGAAGGCCTCTGGTTTCTTAAGAAAGGTATATTTAAATACCTTTTTAAATTATAGATCATTTCCCAGAAGACCTTAACCTTTGGGCATGTCCACCAAAGGTGAAAGAATGTTCCTTCAGTTTCCTTACATTTCCAACATTTATTATCAGGCAAATGATATACTTTTGCAAGCTTGACTGGGGTCATGTACCACCTATATATCATTTTCATAATATTTTTTTTTAAGGCATTGCATGCCGTAAATTTCACACCGGTGGTCCATAACCATTCACAGTCAGCGAACATAATATTATGACCAATGTCTTGCGCCCATTTAATCATAGCTGATTTGACCGTTTCATCCTGAGTGTTCCATTTTAACAGCAAGTTATACATTCTTGAAAGTACCTTAGTTTTAGGTTCTAACAATTCTGTTTCTAGTTTCGATTTTTCTACCTGGAAGCCTACTTTTTTGTCCATATTAAAAACTTCTCTGATTTGATAATAATGTAACCAGTCTCGCACTTTGTCTTTAAGTTTCTCAAAACTCTGCAATCTCAAAGTGTCTCCGTCTTGTTCTACTATCTCCCAATATTTCGGCCTAAGTCCACCGTTTATGGAGAGCCATTCCTCTCCAGAGTAACTTGATAGACCTAAGAGACACAAACTCTAGTATAGAGCAGCCAACACGGTGCATTCCAAATGTTGTGGACTCTAGCACCTTTCAGCCACAACCAGCATGGCCAATGGGCAGGGATGATGGGATTTGTATCCCCAAATATGTGGAAGGTGCCACCTCTGCTGCACCGGCCTTGGAGTCACTGGCAGGGATGTGGGTGGTGCTGTGGTCTAAATCACTGAGCCTCTTGGCCGATCAGAAGGTTGGCAGTTTGAATCCCCAAGATGGAGTGAGCTCCCATTGCTCCATCCCAGCTCCTGCCAATATAGCTGTTTGAAAGCACACTAGTGCAAGTAGATAAATAGGTACCGCTGCAGCGGGAAGGTAAATGGCGTTTCCACGTGCTCTGGTTTCCGTCACGTTGTCCCGTTGAGCCAGAAGTGGCTTAGTCATGCTGGCGACAAGACACGGAAAGCTGGCTGTGGACAAACACCGACTCCCTCGGCCTGAAAGCGAGATGAGCGCCGCAACCCACTGGCGGAGGAATGGGGTGTGGAGGAAGCGGACTATCCCTTGCACCACTATTTCAGTAGGGTGCCATCGCAGCGGTCCCTCTGGACACACGCCGTGCACCCCCACACACACCCTGGGCGCCACGCCCCCCAGAACGCGCACCACGCCCTCGCAGGCAGCATACCACGCCCCTGGGATGTGTGTCACGCCCCCGCGGGTGGAGTGCCACGCCCCTGGGATGCATGTCACGCCCCCAGGGGGTGCCAGCCACACCCCCACCTGTTCTTCAGCCCCCGGTAGTGGAGCATGCAGCTTCGCCACTGCCGCAACCCCATAGTTGCCTTTGACTGGACTTAACCATCCAGGGGCCCTTTACCTTTTTACCCCCCTTTTTTAGAGTCACTGTCAGTTCACTGACTCCTTAAAAAAAATGAGGCTAATTTTCACCTTTGCTCCAGAATTTCTGTGCTTTTGAGTGGTATGGTGTAGGGATAGCACAAAGCTGCTTCAGCATATGACAGCAATGCTAATACGAGGAACACCAGCACAATCATTGGGGAGGGGAATAACGTTCTCTTGAACTTGCAAATACAAAGCCACCCGTATGGAGCTGGGCATGATGCAACATGTAGATAGGACCAGAGCAACGCAGCCTTCAGTAACCAGCAGCTGTTCTGTAGTAATTGCCATGCTCACAGTAAATCTTGATGGCATGGCAGCCAAATACCAGTGGGCAACTGGGATCCTCTTCCCCTGCTACGTTTGCACCAGCTGAGCTGCGCCAATACTAGAACAAGCATGTGAGATATGCCCAACAAACTCAGCACATCAGGGCAGCGAACAGAACACGCCCAGAATTAATCCGCCAGCAACTCAAACGGCAGCAATTTATGAGGGTGAATAAGAGCCAAAATCAAGGCGTCAACTTGCACTGTTTTACAGTGGCGTAGCGTGGGTTGTCAGCACCCGGGGCAAGGCAAGTAATTTGCGCCCCCTAACCCGTGGATTTGCGCCCCTAACCCTAACCCCCAGATGTTGTGCCCGGTGTGGCTGGCCCCCCTGCACCCCCCACGCTACGTCACTGCTGTTTTATCATTATCAGAAGGAGAAGAAATCAAGACGAAAGGTGCCAAATGAAAGAAGAATTTCATGATGCACATTTCATGAGTACTTTTTAAAAATCAAATTATTTTCTGAATCTTATTTTTCTGTCTTTCACTTTTAATCTCTTTTCTACCCTTTTTCTTTCTCCGTGTCTTTCCCCCCTCCCTTTTTGTGTTTTTCTTATATTTAGATAAAAGTCTTGGTGTGGTTAAAAAAAGGAAATATATATTAAGTTTTGTCGTTTCTTCCATGAATCTTAATAGAATTATTTTATTTTTTAAAAAAAATACCACGCCCCTGGGATGTGTGTCACGATGCAAGATAGAAGAGAATAAATATCAGCTTAAGGTCCAGACTTCAGAAAGGCTGTAGGTCAGTGACAGACCCCATGCCTTGTAAGGAAGAGATCCCAGATTTAACCAGGTATGGCTGGGATTAAGATTCCCACCTGAAACTCTGGAGACCTGTGGCTAATGTAGATTTTATGGATCTAGAAAAATCAATGGTCCAACTCTGTGGTCCTAATGTTTAGTTAGTTTGTAGAAAACATCAGGGCCGGTGCAAGGCATTAAGCACAAAAGGTAGGCAGTGATCACCTTCCCCCTCCTGCTGCCCCCCTCTGCACAGTTTTTGAGAGGAAAGAGCTGTAGCTACATGGCCATTTCCTATGTCCTATGTTGCAGGGATGTAGGTGGCGCTGTGGACTAAACCACTAAGCCTCTTGGACTTGCCAATCAGAAGGTCGGCAGTTCGAATCCCCACATTGGGTGAGCTCCCATTGCTCTGTCCCAGCTCCTGCCAACCTAGCAGTTCGAAAGCACACCAGTGCAAGCAGATAAATAGGTACTACTGCGGCGGGAAGGTGAATGGAGTTTCCATGCGCTCTGGTTTCTGTCATGGTGTCCCGTTGAGCCAGAAGTGGTTAAGTCAAGCTGGCCACATGACCCAGAAAGCTGTCTGTGGACAAACACTGGCTCCCTTGGCCTGAAAGCGAGATGAGCGCCACAACGCCATAGTCGCCTTTGACTGGACTTAACTGCCCAGGGACCTTTACATAGTCGCTGCTTGACTGGACCTTTACCTGCTGTTGCCCCAGTGGTAGCAGCACTAACACTCCCAAGATTTTTAGGGACATTTCACTTCTCACTTCCATGCTCTGATGGAATCCTTCAGAGCAAAGCATTTAGGGTGAGGTGGCCCCGGAGGGAGTTTGTGCTACCACAACAGCCACGATGATGAAAGAAACTGATGAAAGCTTAACAGCATTTTCATACCGCTTAACAGAGGCAACTAGACATTAAATATTCTTTGCTGCCGTAACAGCAAAATGACAGTGAGCCAGGCATCCCCCAGGGCCGCCTTACCCACAGAGCCTCAATCATAGAATAGTAGAGGAGGAGAATCCTAGAAGGTGTTGTAAACAATAAAAATCTGTCCTTTTTCCCTTATGGGGTATCCAAGAGCCCTTATAGAGTCCTTACGTGGCTTCCCTATTGGTAGGAGAAAATAACAGAGGCCAACCAGAGAATATTGAGAAGCAAAGCAGCTAGTAAGCCTGATCTTTATTGGTCTGTTGCAACAAGGTGCTCCCCTCACCCGCAGGAGAGAGGAAGAACCCAGAAAAAATGCTGTGCAAGGCCTTAGATAGACATTTTAAATTCCCTCCCCTGGAGCTCAAGACCACCCCTCCATACATCATACATACACCACAGAAGGGGTGTAACCCAAGACCACCCCCCACAAACATCATACCTACATCACAGAAAAGGTGGTCTACAACAGAAATTTGAACGTTGTTGTTTTTCCTGTCTGCCAGGTTATCTGATAATGCCTTATCTGATTGCCTTTCCTGGTAGTCTTTTCCTGGTACTCTGTCACCCTTTGAAATGGTGAATACTAAATTCCTGTAACAAGGAAGGTGTTTTTTTCCCACCTCCTCCCTCCTTGCAGAGAAACAATTGGTCAGCTTGGGAGTCAAAATGGTTTCAGGACTGTCTTCCTGTGCTGCTTCAGACATGTGGTTTATATATTTATGCACGTGTTTGCTTGGTACATTTATGAACATTTATTATATATCTAAGACCTTAAAATTCTTATTACGATGGGACCACAAGGATCACCTCGTCCAGCCCTCTTCTATGCAGGAATCTTTTACCCAACATGAGACTCAAACCCATCAGATTAAGATTCTCATGGTCTACTGACTGAAGAGATCTACTTTCTGTCATTGTGGTTACCTGATCCTTTTCCCAAATTGCCAATGGCTACTGGCCACTTAAAATTTCTAGGAACAAGAGGAACTAGAATAAAAATAAACATTGTAAGATCCGAGAACCAAAAGGTTCTGTCGTCTCGCCAAGCAACCATCTCTTATCAAAATCACTTTCCAGAACAGGTGCTTTTGATGCGCACCCTTCAAACTTCCCCCTGTATCTGTCTTTTTCCACAGGTATCAACTGTGAGCTGGAAATTGACGAGTGTTTGTCACAGCCTTGCCTGAACGGCGGAACCTGTCATGATAGACTGGGTGGCTATTACTGTTCCTGTCCACTTGGCTTCCTGGGTGATCTCTGTGCCGTCAACATTGATGAGTGTGCAAGTCAGCCATGCCTCAATGGGGGGCAGTGTATTGATGGTATCAACGGGTACGTAATCTCAGTGTTGGGAAATGTGCTTACAACTGATAACAAGCACTTGTTTCCATTATCCTAATAGACTGGAACCACCTCTAGGCCAGGTAGGCAGAGAATGTGAATATTAATAAAAATAAAAATACACTTATACATCAGAACAGAGGTGGCTCACCTGTACCCTCCAGATGTTGCTGACTGCATAATCCTTTGGCTATGATGACCAAGCCTGATGGGAATTGTAGTTCAGCAACATCTGGAGGGCACAGATTTAGCCATCCATGCATTAGAGTGTCTAAAGCGGCGATGGGAGACCTGTAGTCTCCCAGATGTTGGGTATCTTTTTTAAAATATATATATATATTTATTGGGATTTTACAAATTATATCAGATATAACAATACACACAGACACAAACAAAATAAAAAAAACAAGTATAATTTCAAAACCTTATTTTCTTAAAATTTACTTCACCGACCTCCTCATACCTCCCCTTTCTGCGTTCCCATTTCAAATATTTAGTTCAGCAAATCCTCACCCTTAATTTTATCTAATTGTCATCCTTTCTTTTCTTTTAACTTAATCTTTACAGCTGTACTCCATTTAATTTCTAAAGCCACATCATTCTAGCACTCATTAATTTTACAATGTTTCTTAAGATAGTTCTTAAATTTCTTCCAATCTTCTTCCGCCGTCTCTTTTCCCTGGTCTCGGATTCTGCCAGTCATTTCTGCTCCAGATGTTGGGTATCAAAGCAACTACCGTATTTTTCGCTCTATAGGACGCACCGGGCCACAAGACACACCTTGTTTTTAGAGGGGGAAATCAAGGGAAAAAATATTATCCCCCCCCCCAGCCCCCAAGAGCAGCGGACAGGCTGCGTGCAGCCTGTCCGCTTCTCCTAGAGCTTCACGGGGCTGTGGGGGAAGCCCGGGTTCCCCCTGCCCAGCCCCAAAGAACAAAGAAGCCAAGGCAGCGAGCGTGATCCATCCCACTCGCTGCCTTGGCTTCCTCTTTAGCCTTGTGCAGCCTCTCCCGGCTGGAGAGGCTGTGCATGGCTACGGCAATTCCCCCACCTCCCGCAAAAGCCCACAGGAGCCACATACCCTTTAAGGAGCGCGCGGCTCCTGCGGGCTTTTCTACAAGGAGGGAGAAGGGACCGACTGGCCACGTCAGTCCCTTCTCCCTCCTGGGGAAAAGCCCGCAACAGTCGCACGAAACTTGTGTGTGGCTCCTGGGGGCTTTTCCTGTCTGCCTCCCCCCTGCATTTGCTCCATAGGACGCACAGACTTTCCCCCTTAGTTTTTAAGAGGGGAAAATGCGTCCTATGGAGCGAAAAATACGGTACTTAGCAACAACTGCCAGGCAAGCCCTGAAAAAACAAAACACACTAAAGTATCAAAACTTTGAATTTGTGTATCTGAAGAAGTGTGCATGCACACGAAAGCTCATACCAAGAACTAACTTAGTTGGTCTTTAAGGTGCTACTGGAAGGAATTTTTTTATTTTGACAATGGCAGACCAACACGGCTACCTATCTGTAACTTGAATTTGTGTGTGAAAGAAACAAACAGACTACCAAATTAAAACCAGTTAAATATTGCCTGGTTCTCACGGAGCTGACAAACCTATGGCTGGGTTACACAACTTCAAGCCGCTGACTGAATCTTCTTCCCGACTAAAACATGAAACCAAAGGAAGGCTAGGTTGCAACCTTCCTCACTGACACCCACTTTGTTTTGCACAGGAAACATTTTTGTATGGGGGTGAATTTATTCATGGGAGACACCCAACCAGTTGGCTGAAGTGATACAGGCCAAAGGCCCAGATAAAGAGAGGTTTGCCACCTCAGTGACAGCTTAGCCATAGTTTCCCAATGACTGGATACGAATCCATTTCAAGATAACTGCAATATCTGAATCCAATAAATTGTGGTGTTTGTGGTTTTTAAAAAAAGAGAGATCTGTTCAGATTGAAATGGTTTTTGATCAATAGCTGAGCGTCTCAAAAGCAGACTTTGGAATTAAACATTGAACGCAAAAAGCGTTGCATTCTCCTGTCGCGGCAGAACAGATGTCACACAGAGGGAGAATTCCCTGTTCTGCTTGAATTGAACAATAGCAATTATTTATGCCACTATGCAGTTGGTGTATGCCAATAAAGCTGTCCACTGAACTAATCTTTCCAATAAAGACACAGGTTTTCTGCTCTCATTAGATAAACTGAAATGCAAATGAGCGCTATGAATGTCATGAAAGGCTTAGAGGACACACCAGCCCAGGGAGCTAGACAAACGTTTATTATCTCTCTTAAAAAAGGAACAGAACAATAACAGGAGACTCCAGGCTCTTGCCAGATACTACAAAGGCTAGTGACACCCACTCACTAAACTATTTAATGACATTATCCATGCACACTTTGCAAAGGTGACTCTCAAGACAGTTTTGAACGGCGATGGGTTTTTTTTAACTAGACCATTTGATTTTGGGGAATGATAAAATTTGAAGACAGGTGGGTGCAAATTCAGGAGCATGCACATGAACATGAACTGTGAAAATTGAAAGTTCACCTTTTGACAATTGGAAGTATAAATCTGCCCATTTCAAATGTAAGGTTTTCACCAAACGAGAAGCAAAATTTCAGATCTAGGGATTATGGGGGGAATGGTTTGCCTTTCACGTGAACCTCTCATCTAGAAACTTTCTTACTCAGGAACACCCGTCGTACACTGGTATTATGTTTTCTGATTTAATATTGGGGAAAAGAAATGCATATTATAGATAGATTCTTAAGAAGTATGACTCATTGGGAATATGAAGCATTGGTGCTAGGCAAATTGTGAAAAAGAGAAGTGGAGGCTGCTGAAATGGAATGGAGAAGTAAGTGAGCTAGGCAGAAAATGAAGAGGGAACTTGGATAGGAAATCAGAAGGTGTAACTAGCTGTATAGGTATAAGATGCTCTGATGAATCAAGGTTGGGAAAACTGTGGTTCTCTGAATGAGACTGGACTCTGATTCCCATCATTCATTGACCCAGCTAGTTGGGTCAGATGGAAGCTGGAGATAAGGATGGACAAATCTATTCCTTTCAGTTCTGTAAGTTTCTCATTTTTCCCAAATCTTAAATTCAGTTCTCTCTCCACATTCCTACAACAATCCGCATTTTAAAGAAGAAAACCTCATGAAAATTCACCCACATTTTAGTGCAAACTTCTCCTAGTAAATATGTTTCTGTATGCTGCTTTGACTAATATGTACATTTTGCAAGCGATTTCCCCGAATGCATTTTTGTGTGCTGTTTGCACTAATAAATACCTCTTAACGTTACGTTAGTATATGCATTTTTGCATGCAGTACTTGGCCGGAGAACCTTATTGCAAAATGCGGAGAAGTGCAAATTTCAAAGAATAGCTGTGTTTCGGTTTGCACGTTGTTTAGGAAAGTGTGAATTGGTAGGCTTGCCTTTAAAGGCGAACGGAATAATAATAATAATAATAATAATAATAATAATAATAATAATAATAATAATAATAATAATAAAAAATTCCCATCTCCAGCTGGAGCTCAACAACAACTGAAGGGCTACAGGTTTCCCATCTCTGTAATAAACACATCTATGGTTAGGGGGACGCGGCGATGCGGGTGGCGCTGTGGGTTAAACCACAGAGCCTAGGACTTGCCAATCAGAAGGTCGGCGGTTCGAATCCCCGCGATGGGGTGAGCTCCCGTTGCTCAGTCCCTGGTCCTGCCCACCTAGCGGTTCAAAAGCATGAAGTGCAAGTAGATAAATAGGTACTGCTTCAGCGGGAAGGTAAACGGCGTTTCTGTGTGCTGCTGCTCTGGTTCGCCAGAAGCGGCTTAGTCATGCTGGCCACATGACCCGGAAGCTGTATGCCGGCTCCCTTGGCCAATAAAGCGAGATGTGCACCGCAACCCCAGAGTTGGTCACGACTGGACCTAATGGTCAGGGTCCCTTTACCTTTACCTTATGGTTAGGGTGGAGTCTCCCCCTCCAGGCACCTCTCCTACACGTGCTCATTCTCTATGGATATGGGACATCCAAGGGGCTATGGACCACTGCAAGAGTATAGAAGAGGCAGTCAAGTATGAAAGGGCACCTTCTGAATCTGATTCAATATACAAAATTAAAGAAACATACCGGGGAGGCGCCTTGATGCAACAGCTGAGAAAGAAGGGTGGAAGCAAATGTGGGCCTGAAAATCTTTGCACGAGCGCAGAGTTTTCAAAGACGAGCCCACAGACTGAGGATGGCATGGATTTAATCAATTTTATTGCAATGCAGGTATAGCTGCAACTGTACAGGCAGCGGATATATGGGCCTTCACTGTGAAACGTTAATTCCTTTCTGCTGGTTCCACCCGTGCCTCAACAATGCTACCTGCGAGGATGCGGTGGACAGTTACATATGCCACTGCTGGCCAGGTAAACTCTGTTTTCTCTCTCACACAAGCTCCCCTCTCTTTAACTGCTGTGAGCTCTCTGTGTTAGCAAACAATAAAAATAAATTAAATTATGCACCATTGCAGCCTGAATTCTATACAGGCAGCCCCCCACGGTTTACCGAGGGGTTACATTCTGAGGCACCACACGTGTCAGTGAAATCGTGTATTATTGAAACCCATTGAAAAAGCCTGCAAACATCCCATTCTGCCCATTCTGTGAGGTTTCAATGACATCTTTATGACATTTCTGGATCACTTCCGGGTTCGGTGTGATGTGCCATCCTATGCCCTTTTAAAATCTGGGTGGTTTTTTGGGGGGGGCATGTTATTGGGTTGTTGTTTTAATTTTGATTGTATATGTTGTGGTTTAGTATTTTGATTTTGTTCTGTGAACCACCCTGTGACCTCCAGGTATAGGGCAGTATATTAACAACAACAACAACAACAACAACAACAACAACAACAACAACAACAACAACAACAACAACAACAACAACAACGGTGTTATGTACTGAAGTTCTCACCCTGGGCCAGCAGGGGGGATACCATACATAGTTTTCACTCAGGTCCACATATGCAAATAAGGGATTGAAAGTGACGCTCAGTGATTGGATAGTTACAGAAAGTGTTACAGTTGCGTTCTAGTGGAGCTCTATATAAGCAGGCTGGCTGAACCCTTCCGTTCAGTTCTGTTCTGGCCTGTGAATAAACAAGAGCTGTTTGAAGAATCACTGTGTCGTCTGATATGTTCACCCACAATCTAACACTGGCGACGAAGGTGGGATTGATGGACATCAGAGCACAGCCACAATATAACAAATAATAATAATAATGTGCGTACACACAGCTGCGCACATGTTGAATGTTCATAAATGGGGGTTGGGCTGTGCCTGCCTGTACCAAAATATGCTGAATGTCAGCAAAATATTATTAGGCAATTGAAACAAGTTTATCATATATGGATTTAGTATGCATTATTTATTCTACTCCTTCTAATTGCAGAGTGATGCAGTGAGATATACAGGGCCCTAGTGGTCTAGGTCTGGAAGCCCTTCTTAATCCTGCTATGGCAATTTCACAAGGCATTGCCAGAACACAGTGCCATAGCTTTTAAAAACGTAAATAGGTTTAGATCCTCTGAATGGCACGGTCCGCACTGGCTACCAAATCCAGCAGCTTTTATGTACTTGCATGGAATTGCTGAAGATCACCCTGCCTGGACTTCTTCTGATTTGCTTTTTATTTTTTAAACTGGTGCAATAGGGAACAGCAGTGTGCACCTATTCAATGGGTGGCTCTTCCAGCTCTTAGTTAGTGATGATAGGCTGAGCGACAAGCCACTGATTGAGTCCATGTGTCTTGCCTGGCTGAAACTCTATCCAACTCCTCTTTCCATGGCTTTCATGCCAAATACATGCAGTGGCTCCCTGTCTGTGGAATGGTCTCCCCAGGGAAGTTCTCCTGGCGCCTTCATTATACACCTTTAGGCGCCAGGCAAAAACGTTCCTTTTAAACCAGGCCTTTGGTTGATCTATGACCTTTTAAAATGTGGGGGGTTTTTTGGGCGGCGGCGATTGGGTTGTTGTTTTTATTTCTATTGTGTATTTTGTGGTTTTATATCTTGATTTTATTCTGTGAACCGCCCTGAGACCCCCAGGTATAGGGAAGTGGTAGTTACGGACTCGATCCGTTCCGGGGTGCTATTTGCACCCTGAAAAGTCTGTAACTAGAGCGCCGCTCCTGTGCACGTGTGTGGTGCGATACAGCACTTCTGCGCATGCGCGAAGTACACAGAATGCTTCTGCACGCACACACATGACAAAACCCGGAAGGATACACTTCCGGGTTTGCTGTGTTCGCAAGCCAAAAAGATGCAACATAAACCTAACGCAACATGAATTATGACTGTATAAATTCAGTTAATAATAATATAAAAAGATGGATACAGAAGTGGGTTTAGTTCTCCTACAGCTTTCCTCACTCTCCCCGGCCTCATCCTTTCAGACCCCTCAGATGTTCTGCAATATTATCTTTGCTGCTTCCACAGCGAATATAGCACAAGCCCAAATAATGGACAATGAGATCGCTGTCCTCAACAACCTCAAGTTACAACCCCTTCTCAATTCTGCAGGCTATGCAGGGTCTCACTGTGAAACGGACATAAACGAGTGTAGCAGTAATCCCTGCCTCCACGGGAGTGAGTGTGTGGAACTATCATGGTCGAGTTGGTATGGAAGAATACCAGAGCTACCCTCGGAGTTCAGCTACCAGAGAGCATCGGGTTATGTGTGCAGCTGCCGTGCAGGATTCACAGGTAATGCAGCCTCCAGAGTTGTAGACTTGGGTTTTTTTAAGTGTCACAGTCTGAAGGGTCCCTCTGGTGGACTTACGCTGCAATAGAGGCTTAGGGCTGTTTTGTAAGCAAACGATTTGCCTTATTAGAAAAACTAACCGCTAAACTGAAACAGACACGGGGACAAATAGAAGAAGACGCCTTCACCCCGGTGTGGTTCCCCTTTATCACATACACAGCCCAACAAGACAACAACAAGAACCCAGCGACAACATATGAATCAATCTGGCTAACCTGATCCAAAAAACACACACACAACAGCAGCGTAGCGTGGGTTGTCAGCACCTGGGGCAAGGCAAGTAATTTGCGCCCCCTAACCCAGGGCAAGGCAAGTAATTTGCGCCCCCTAACCCCTAACTTGCTGCGTCAGGTGATCTGAGGCGAGTTGCTGCTGGCGCTGCCGCCCAAACGACGCCGCTTGCCCGGAGGAGGAGGAGGGCAGAGAGGCGAGGAAAATGCAACATGGCCCAGCAGCTGCAGCAGCAACAGCAGCGGCAGGGCTGTGAGGAGGGGCTGCCTGGCGCGCCCTCCGCGGCCCTGACGCGTGGGGACCGCTGCGAGCGCTGAGAGCCGCTGCCAGCTCGTCGGTTCCGTGAGACATGGGGCTCTGCTACAGCCTGCGCCCGAGGCTCTTTGGCGACTCCGGAGGCGGCGAGCGCCCCCCCCCAGATGTTGTGCCCGGTGCGGCTGGCCCCCCTTGCACCCCCCACGCTACGCCACTGACACACAAAAACAAATCTCACTACAGCCAGCCAAAGACAACCAACCACACCCTAAGCCACCCTTCAACCCCTCTCGCCACCAAGGAAATACAACAAGCGAATAGTAAGAGAACCCATACAAGTAACGCTGACACAAAACTCCACACATACCCTAAGCAGAAGAAGAGAAGCATAACCACCTGACCCCACCCTGCTTACCATTCCCCCCTCTTTCCAACCTCTTTAAACAAAACAGAGCCAAGCAGTTCTGTCCTGTTCCCATTTGCTGTTTTTATTTAATCCACTCCACTTGGTTTATTTAAACCAAGGACTAGTACATTGACCACTAATAATGAATCATATGTTATAGATATCATTGCAAAGTTAGCATGCTATACAAATGACGTTAGAAGGCTTGGTCTTTTTATTTATACCGTTTATAATTCCTATGATCCTTGCTTGTAAGCAAACGATTTCATACATTGCTATGCTCCCGTATGGAAGAAACCAGGGGTAGATTATAGGTGCAGTCTCCTGTGTGATAAATATGCATTTGCTTCCCTCTCTCTCTCTCTCTCTTGCTAAGCATATAAATGATGTACAAACTGTAGTCCATTTTCACCTTCCCTTTAAAAGCAGAGGAGCGCAGAGCCAACCAATGCACAGAGGCCAACAGCTATGATCCTGGCTCTTCTCCATGCCTGGATAAAAAGTTAATTACAATTTTGAGAGTATCTTGTTTGCCTGGCGGCGTTTCTGACAACTCTTTTTATAAAACAAATACGCTTTTAGAAATGGAATATATATATATATATATATGAAATACCCTGCAAAGTCTGCCCAGCCACGTACATTGGACAAACAAACAGACGAATAAATGCACGTATCGCAGAACACAAGAATGCCGTCAAAAAAGAAGAAAAAACTTCCTCTCTTTACCAACACATGAAAGAAACAGGACACGAAATTAATTTTGCAGATTCCAAATTGCTCTTTAACATGGAACATCACCACAAGAGAATAATCATGGAAGCCATCGAGATAGAGAAACACCCTCACAACATGAACAAGCGTGACGACACGTCCCGCCTGCCAGACATCTGGAAATTAGCCCTCCCCACAAAAACCGACACCAGAACCAGAGGCACACAGAACGCCATCTCCAATCAACCACACCAGACCCAAACCCAGACCCTCTCCACAGATAAATTACAGACACCATCCAGTAGCCAAACCATAGTGGCACCTCCGGATGCTGCACCCCCCTGCAATCCCTACACAGATCTGGCTGGCACAGGGCACAAAACCACAGCTCGCCCCTATACACGAAGCCAAGCCAGAGCACAACTATTTGCAGTACAGCCATCTTCTCAGAAAAAACTCTTCACAAGCTCAAGAGGTCAAGACACGAAAGCTTTAGCAACTAATCCACACCTAATGACCCTCCTAAGTGGTACTCAGAATATCACTCAAGAAATCACTCAAGAT
This sequence comes from Podarcis bocagei, assembly GCF_964188305.1. Lineage (NCBI taxonomy): Eukaryota > Metazoa > Chordata > Lepidosauria > Squamata > Lacertidae > Podarcis > Podarcis bocagei. The sequence continues at coordinate 84,935,703 of NC_138129.1, read as the reverse complement.
ATCCCTCAAGTAATTAATGAACAAAAGAAGAAAAGGCACACTAACCTGGGAACTTCCTCTCTGCCCAGAACGTTGGAGGCTATACACCACACCCCCTCAACAGTATTTATAGGAACTCAAACATTGAGATCCTGCTCTGTTCCAGTAACAAGAAGCCGAAAGCACCAGCCTGAAGATGACGAGTGAGACCTCGTCGAAACGTCGCCTAGACACCCCAACTCTTACACGGGAAGACACCCGAAGACACCAAAACCTGCATAGTTTCTTGGGGTGCAGTGGGGTGAATCCACCTCAGATTGTTGCTCAGTCCTAAACACATCATAAAATATATCAGTGATTTGCTTCAGGAGCGAGGTTCCTGCAACTCATCTGGCTTCATTCTGGGAAATGTTACATGTTATTTCCATCAGGTTGTGTGTATTTTAGGATATTAATTAAATAGAGGATGTGGGTGGGGCTGTGGTCTAAACCACTGAGTCTCTTGGGCTCTAGGAATCACTAGGTTGGCAGTTCAAATCCCCGCGACGGAGTGAGATCCCGTTGCTCTGCCCCAGCTCCTGCTCATCTAGCAGTTCAAAAGCACACCAGTGCAAGTAGATAAATAAGTACCACTGTGGCGGGAAGGTAAATGGCTTTTCCATGTGCTCTGGTTTCTGTCATGGTGTCTCATTGTGCCAGCAATGATTTAGTCCTGCTGGCCACATGACCCAGAAAGCTGTCTGTGGACAAATGCGGCTCCCTCGGCCTGAAAGCGAGATGAACGCCGCAACCCCATAGTCGCCTTTGACTGGACTTAACCTTCCAGGGGTCCTTTACCTTTGCCTTTTTACCTTATTAATTAAATAGTACTGCTCTTCTCATTTAGCATCCTTTCCAGGCACTGGCTAATTATTACAAAAAAGACAGAATACCCTCCGCCTCGTTTATAAGTTGACTTTCAGCGTTTTTTACATTTCAACAAAGAATAATGCTAAAACTAGCATTGAGTGTTCAATTTCAGCCAGAGTTTTGCAAGGTTGAGCCCCAGAATATACTCTGGGTGCCCATACAGGCTATACGTTCATTTCAGAAAATATTATGTGACACCATTTAAATTTCCAACAATTCTCCTGCTGCCTCATCATTCCATTGTATTGCGATAAAATAAAATTGGCATTCACCACCAGTTGCTGGGAGCAGAGCAAGTGTCAATGCCAGTGACCCTAGCAACTCTTGAGTACAGATGCTAGGTCTGATCCTAGAACACGTTTTGAAAACCACTGCCCTTTGAGTCTAATTTCCTGAACAAAGTGGGGTATTTTGAATATGTCTGCTGCTATATGCTATGGCCTAAACCACAGAGCCCAGGGCTTGCTGATTAGAAGGTCGGCAGTTCGAATCCCCGCGATGGGGTGAACTCCCGTTGCTCGGTCCCTGCTCCTGCCAACATAGCAGTTCGAAAGCACATCAAAAAATGCAAGTCGATAAATGGGTATCTCTCTGATGGGAAGGCAAACGGCATTTCCATGTGTTGCTCTGGTTTGCCAGAAGCGGCTTAGTCATGCTGGCCACATGACCCGGAAGCTGTATGCCGGCTCTCTCGTCCAATAAAGTGAGATGAGCGCCGCAACCCCAGAGTCGGTCACGACTGGACCTAATGATCAGGGGTCCCTTTACCTTTACCTTTACTCTCTTTAAATATATATATATATGATTTTATTGAGTTTAAGAAAAAACACGAAACTAAAGACTAAAACCTTATGGTATTCAGAACTCAAAAATATAAGTCCCCCTTTCCGCTGACCTTCCTCACCAGCTCTTCCCCAGTTCCTTTCTTTTCCAGATTCTTCTGTTTAGCTTTGATTTCAATTGTATTTTTAGTTGCAATGTGGATTTGCTCAAGAGTGGGTGTCTGCATCTTTTGTAACTTTAAAAATACAATTTTAAAACAATATTCTTGGCAGTTAATATGAGCAAAGTCCTTCTCAGTTGCCGATTGTGTAAAAGGACAGACAGAACACCACCGCGATGGGAACAGTAATTCCTTCCATTTGCAGGAAAACGTGTGGGCTCCATTTCATGTTGCACCATCAACAGATTAATGAAGCCCTTGGCTGATTAGAGATTGCTGTAATTCATTTGACAGTTAACTGAGAGCATGGGCCCATGGGTTCCTGAATGTCCAGCAGTCACCTCCAGCAATGACAGGGGATTCATGAGCACATTTCCTAACAATTCTTCCAGGGTCAGTGAGTGGGACGTACAAACACACTGTTTGTTCAACAAACTGGTCAGCACACATGATATTTCTGAAGGTCAGTTGCTGTCAGGGCCTGGCTGGATGAGGAGGAGTGGTGGGAGGCTCCAGCAGGAGAACCCCCTAGAAAAGCCAAGGGAGTGGTGGTGGGATCCTGAAGATAGGTCAGAGGACTGACAGGGGTGGGGAGAATGGTTGGATGCTGAACAAGCAACAGGTTTCGGTGAGAGAGAGGAAGAAGAGGCAGAAAGCACTGCAGATGTAGGCCAGGCAGCTGAGGAGGAGGTGAGGGCTGAGGCTGCAACAGATTCAAAGGAGCCAGCCAGTCCTACTGTATTCAGCTCGCTTCCTCCCTTGTCTCCAAAGGCATGGAGGTCTTTGCATGTAGAAAAGCAAAGAGCTCAGAAAGCACAGAGAGTCTGTCCCCGACAGAGTTTAAGACTGATAAGGAAATAGCTGGACAGGGAGGAGACTTAAAGGAGTCACAGATTGTCAGGTCTGGAAATTGATTTACGGGAGCCAGTCTTGTTCATAGGCTTCTCTGTTTGGATTCTGCTTCCTTGAATAAAGAATCAACTTTACTGCTCATTTCTGAGTCTCTGTTCTGACCTGCAGCTGAACCAGCCCTGAGAGTTGCCCTCCTAGACAGAGCAGTCTCAGGGCTGATTGACACCTTAGAAAAGGGGTTCAAGAGAGAGCATAGCCAATGAGTTGATTTTGGGTTGTGAGCTAGCTGAGTTGTGGTGGAGCTGGGAGTGTCATAATCTCCACACACACACCCCACCAATCTCATAACCTTATCATGACTGTGACTCACCACGGATGGGCTCAGCCCATATTCTAACTATACCAATTTATTCTTGTGAATTGGTCTCTCTAAAAGGTTACTGTATAAAACTTTGAGCATCTGGACCAGTCCCTTGCTCGTGAACCTCAGGAAACGTCCAGTTGGTCTTAGAGCTGCAAAAGTCATTTTAGAAACACACACATTGTCAAGGATTCTCTATTATCCTGCACCACTGCCAGCAAAATATCGCGGATTAAGGCTGCTCTCACTGTTATCCCACTTTGCGTGAAATTTACACTCCTGTTATTACTATCCCACATGGCATACTAACACATGGGGTGATATATCACATATATGTCACTAAATAATAACTGCTCCTTTCTCCCTGTTATCCAACCACTTCAGATCTACTGTATTGGCACGAATATAAGCCGCACCCAAATATAAACGGCACCTTAAAAATTGGGGGGGGGAATACCTGAATATAAGCCGCTCCCTTCCTTGCTCTCTCTCCCTTCCCAGCCTTGTGGGAGAGGATGGGGGACTATGTGTGGGACGGGCACCGCTTCACCATGTTCCTGGCGCTGTTTGCCCCGTGCTGCTGGCTGCATACCGTAAGGTCGTGAATATAAGCCGCACTTTAACTTTTCACGGTCAAAATTTTGGGGGAAAGTGATGCTTATATTCAGGCCAATACGGTATTGCATTTACTTAATAGTTCAAACCCTTTTCCTGCTGTCAAGCCCAGTTACTCAACAATCACACTCCATGCACCCACCATACCGTGTATAGTTGTACCTTAGTTTTCGAACGCCCTGGAACTCAGACATTTTGGCTCCCAAATGATCAAAACCCAGATTTTCCTGCAGTCAATCAGAAACCGTGATTTGGAAGTCGAACACTTTGGAAGTTGAACGTACTTCCAGAACGCATTACATTCAACTTCCAAGGTATGACTGTACAGTACTGATTTCTGACTTCAGTAAAACACTCAAAATGTTCAGCAACCAGTACTCACTGTAGAAATGCAACAGCAGATGAAAAGCCAAAGCAAAAAACAAATTCCAATCATTTCCACCCCCTCTCTCATCAGGACCAAGCCCAACACCATCTCTCCACTCCTTAACTAGGGAGATTTAGCCCTTCTCTGCCAATAGACTTTGCCTGCAGAGGGAGATTTTGCTGTGAACTCTGTCTTGGGCTGGGAAAGAGATCTAACGTCAGCTGCTGGGCTTAAGCCTTCAATAAAGACAAGGGAGGAAATGGTAGGCTAGAACTGAGTCTTTTTGGCTGTGAGATCTCTTGGACGTGCTTTGCAAGCTACTGTGAGAGGGGAAATGTCGGCCTTCATTATACTGTTCACAGTCTAGGCCCTCCTTGCCTGCAGGTACCATTTGGGGAGGGCTTTTCATAAAGGACTCTGCTAGCTGCCTCTCTTCCAGCACCACTATTCATCTTGGCATCTTAAATCCCCAGGGGGACTCTCTCGACATCTTTAGTCCTTTCCTGCTGCGTCGAGCCAACGCGAAAGAGAAGAATGTCACGGTACTGGAAACGTATGTGCATTAATTTCTTGGCACAAGAATCACAGATTTGGAAAAGACCTTGCAGTCCAGCCTTCTGCTCAGTGCAGGACCTGTGACTACAGCATCTCTGACGGATGGCCATCCATCCTCTGCTTAGATACCTCCAGCCACCACCTCTCTCTCTCTCTCTCTTTGCACCATTGCCAAACAGCTCTTGCTGTTAGGAGGTCTCTCTTAATGACTAGCTAACATCTGCTGACCTGTCATTTCCACCAATTAGTCTTAGTCTTGCCTTCTGGAGCAAAAGAGAACAAGTCTTCTCCATGTTCTGCAGAATGGACCTTCAGATATTTGAAGACCGCAATCATGTGTCCTCTTATTTTTTCTCTCCTCCAGGTTAAATGTACCTGCCTCTTTCAACTGTTCCTCATAGGACTTGGTTTCTTGACCCCTCACCTTCCTGGTCACCCTCCTCTGCTCTTGCTCCCCAGTAGATTGATGTCCTTCTTAAAATGTGGCACCCAGAATTGGGCACAGTATTCAAGATGTGTGCTGACCAGCATAATATACAATGGAACTATGCCTTCACCTGAGCTCGACACTATGCTCTGTTAGTACAGCCTAAGTTTGCATTAGGTTTTTTAGCAGCTTCATCGCATTGCTGGCTCATGTTCAGGTTATGATTGACTATGACACCTAGATCCTTTTTACATGTACTGCAGCTAGGGATGGGTGAATCTGTCAGTCTTGGTGTGTCTCGGTTTCTCGTTTTTCCAATTTTTAGTTCAGTTTGCAATATTCCAGCATCAGCATGTGATTGTTTTGATTTTTAAGTCTTCATGAAAATACATAAGTATTTTGGTGCATCTGTCTCCTAGCATACACATTTTAGAAAACAATTTTCCCAGATAAAATGCATCTTGGATGTTATTTCCATGCACCACATTTTACAATCAGGAATATACATTTTTATCCACATTTCTCTAAAAGACACATTTTATTAGAGGTGATATCGTCCACACACTTTCACTGCACAGATACTGGTGGTTAGGTAATACCTCTTTTAAACCGTTTAGCAGAGTTTATCTTCTTTCTCTCGTGGAAGTGGTGTACAATGACAAAGTTGTTATAAAGATGACTCACAAACTCTGTGAAATCTCGGTCAAGAGATTTTATTTCCAGTCCGGGTACAAGCATTACAGTAGCGAAGATATTTTCAACTGTTAAAATAAACAGCAATTAACAGTACACTTTCAAACAAAAGTCTTTCTTATCTCCCACACATCGTAAATTACAGCAACAGTCCTTCAGCAGAATTGACAGGCAATACTCTTCAGACTTTGTCCATGGAGTTTTCTTGGCAGGGATACTGGAGTGGCTTGCTGAAGACCATGGCCACTGGTCCCATCACCTCCTGGCAAATAGAAGGGGAAGAAATGGAGGCAGTGAGGGGTTTTACTTTCTTGGGCTCCATGATCACTGCAGATGGTGACAGCAGTCACGAAATTAAAAGACGCCTGCTTCTTGGGAGAAAAGCAATGACAAACCTAGACAGCATCTTAAAAAGCAGAGACATCACCTTGACAACAAAGGTCCATATAGTTAAAGCTATGGTTTTCCCAGTAGTGATGTATGAAAGTGAGAGCTGGACCATAAAGAAGGCTGATCGCCGAAGAATTGGTGCTTTTGAATTATGGTGCTGGAGGAGACTCTTGAGAGTCCCATGGACTGCAAGAAGATCAAACGTATCCATTCTTAAGGAAATCAGCGCTGAGTGCTCACTAGAAGGACAGATCGTGAAGCTGAAGCGCCAATACTTTGGCCACCTCATGAGAAGAGAAGACTCCCTGGAAAAGACCCTGATGCTGGGAAAGACACAAGGGCACAAGGAGAAGGGGACGACAGAGGACAAGATGGTTGGACAGTGTTCTCAAAGCTACCAGCATGAGTTTGACCAAACTGCAGGAGGCAGTGGAAGACAGAAGTGCCTGGCGTGCTCTGGTCCATGGGGTCACGAAGAGGCGGACATGACTAAACGACTAAACAACAACAACAACTCTTCAGACAGACGTTTGCTATAAGGCTTCTGCAAACAGTGGTCGTCGTCCTATTGGCCCTTCCAGCCAATGCCAATTAAACTCAGAGTGCCACTCCCAAACATAAAGGAAAAACTCTGGAACCTTCTAGAAACCTTCTACTTTTGTTTCTTTGCAGAATGATTCCCTAACACATTTTTGCTCTTCATTTTTGATTGGGGAATTGCACTGCACACTTTCGAAAAGTGTGACATTTGAAGGACAGGTGTACTACAATCCATCTATCATTTGAGGAACTGTAAATTAGGCAGGTTTACATTAAAATATCTCTTGCATCCCTAACTGCTATCAAGCCATGCCTCCTCTTTCAGTCATCTCTCATACACAAAGCCCACTGGATGACTCTGGGCAGCTCCTTATTTCTTATTCCCATGTGCCTCTCAGTACCATTGCATAATAAGCAACAATGATTTTGGACAATGGAGGTATTAACAGTGGAACACACTCCCTTGGAAGGTAGTAGACTCTCCTTCCTTGGAGGTTTTTAAGCAGAGGTTGGATGGCCATCTGCAATGGATTCTTTAGTTGAGGTTCCTACAATGCTTGGGGTTGGGCTAGATGACCCTTGGGATGCCTTCTAACTCTACAGTTCTATGATTTAATAAGGACACAATTCTAACTTGGGGGCTATGAGCGCTGGGGGAAAGGGCAAAGTGATTCACTGCTTCCTACTGCCATCTTCTTTCATCCACTGAAGCTACCAAGATCCCTGGAGGTCCATGCTGGAGGGAATCCAGCAGACTGATATTGATGACTGGTGGTGATTGTTGCATTCCAAAGCCTGCTGTTCTGAAAGCCGTAGGCATTCTCAATATCAGTTCTGCATCAGCTGCCTGGTTTAGCTTGGAGGGGAGGAATAAAGGCAGCCAAACTCCATACAGGAATGGACAGATCTGTCCATTCTGGTTTCCTCTCCATTTCTCCTTTTTCCAGTCTCCACATTCAAGTTCAGCTCTCCACATTTCCAAACCAGTTTTTTTAGAAGTCTTTATAAAAATTCACCAGTGTGTTAATGCGATCTTTTCATCGTATACACATTTTTGTATGCAGTTCTACCTTATATACACATTTTCGCAAAGTAATTCCCCCTAATATAGTGCATTTTGTATGTTATTTTCATTAACATATGCACGCACAGTTCCCCCTGTTATATGGATTTTTGCACAAATTACTTGGCTGGAGAACTGTATTGCAAAATTCAGAGAAGTGTGAATTTTGAAGGACTGTAGTAATTGTAAATTAGGTAGGTTCCCTTTTAAATGTGAACTGAATTGAAATTGTCCCCCAGCAGAACAAGAAGACTCCAGAGTTTGTTTCCTTACCCTAACAAATCTTGAGATATATTGTTTCTCTATCCATAGCTTTCTTATTTTTCCCATCTCTGTTTTCAGTCCAACACTGAAATCACTGGGGAGGGGGGCAAACTTCTCCCAGTTGCACCACCCTCTTCTGAAACAGTCTGCCATAATACATTTAGCCAGGTAATTCAGTTCCAAAGCATGACTACAGAGAAGGTAATTCCATAAGATAAGTGCCACCACTAAAAAGGCTCTGCCAACTTGAATAAAATATTGTGGGGGCCCAAATAAGCCCCCCCCCATAATCAGTCACATGATGCAGTGCACACACATCATTGGAATGGGAATGCCCATCGACTTTGAGGGGGCCCAGCCCCCTCAAATATTTTATTTTGGGGCCAAAGCCCCCAGGGCCCTTGGAGTTGGCTCCTATGACCCATGCTTTAGTGCAGCAGTAGGGAAACTGCAACCCTCCAGATGTTGAACTACAACTCCCGTGAATCCTGATCATTCTGGATGGAACTGATGGGGGCCGCAGTCCAATAAAACAGGCTCAGTGAGAAAGGAAGGAAATTAAGAACAAGATCAGCAGAAGATAAAGTAAAGTGCAGGTATAAACATGAAGAAGACCTGCAGAAGGGACATGGAAAAGACTTAAGAGCCTCGGATAGAAGGTCACCAGGTTAATGGACTAGATGGAAGGGATAGAAAGGACTGACAAAACCCGAGACCAGGAAGAAGAGACGATGGATGAAGATTGGAAGAAAGTTTAAAAATTCATTTAGAGAATTAGTGTAAAATTAACGAGTGTTAGAAAAATGCTGGAATGAAACTATTTGGCTTTAGTAGAAATACTATAAGGAATTATGTATAAATAAGTTTTAAGTTTTAAGCCCTAGGGCTTTTTATGGTAAGATAAGGTTAAAATAAATTAAGGTAATTTAATGATAGAATATAGTGAAAGATGGAAAGGATTTGCTGAGATAATTAATAATTAGAATACAAAAAACGGAGCTGTGAGGAGGTCGATGAAACAAGTTAACGAAAGATAAAGATTTGGAAATACTGGATTTGTTTTTAATTTTTTTGTTTTTCCTTTTTTGTTGTTGGTTTTGATGTATTGTGTGTTTTGCATTTTTTCTTTTTTTCTTTTTATTGACTTGTATTGCTTAATTCCTTGTTTTTCTGATTATATATATATATTTCTTTTCTCTCTTTTTCTTTTCATTTCCTTCTTTTTCTTCTTCTTCTTCTTCTTCTTCTTCTTCTCCTTCTCTCTTTTTTATTCTCTGTAATTCTAAACTTTCAATAAATATCATTTAAAAAAATAAAATAAAGGAGAATGGAACGAACTGTTTCTGCAGGCCTATATTTGCATAAAGGTAAAGGTAAAGGGACCCTTGACCATTAAGTCCAGTCGTGACCGACTCTGGGGTTGCGGCGCTCATCTCACTTTATTGGCCAAGGGAGCCGGCGTACAGCTTCCAGGTCATGTGGCCAGCATGACTAAGCCGCTTCTGGCGAACCAGAGCAGCGCACGGAAATGCCATTTACCTTCCCACTGGAATGGTACCTGTTTATCTACTTGCACTTTTTGGCGTGCTTTCGAACTGCTAGGTTGGCAGGAGCAGGGAGCGAGCAATGGGAGCTCACCCTGTCGCGGGGACTCGAACCGTCGACCTTCTGATCAGCAAGTCCAAGGCTCTGTGGTTTAACCCACAGCACCACCCGCATCCCTGCGGGTAAATCCTATTCAGTTCAGTGGGACTTACTTTTGAGTAGGCATGTCCACAGTTGCACTGTAATATAATGCCCTCAGCCTAGCATCACAGGACCCCCTCAGGACTAGTGAGTACGTGCCGTCTGCAATTTAAAAAAATATGAAAAAGAGAGAGACAATTAGCACTTTAAAGCACTTTTCCCTCTTTCAGAAACCTTCTGATCTTGAAAGAGCATTTGGACAAGCTCAAAATAGATCTTAGAGTTTTTCTTTTTGCCGTCATTTTTTTTAACCTTTCTTTAATCCATCGCATCCCTAATGTGAAAAGCTGTTCGCCCTGTCATCAACTGCACACACAACAGCCTATCCCACACCCCTTCTGCTGTTGACTTTCATGGGGCTTGTTTAGTTTAGGAGAAATCCTGACAAAGTGTTCTCTTTGAATTACATATAAGCATCACTTAACCTCAGTCACGAGAGGGGAATGCTTGCAAGAGGAATGGGACTGGTGTTTTGCATATAAGCAGCTCATGCTGCTAAATTCTGGTTCCCCTCAGCTCTTCTTACATGCCAGGACTGTGTCTTTCTGTGATTTCACAGGAACACGGGGGGGGGGGGAGTGCAGGACATGTTATTGGCTTGAGAATTTGTCTTCCAGAGAAATTGGGGTTATGCTTTCGGTTTTTTAAAAAAACAGAACAAGCCTCTAGTCCATATGGATGTGAAGATCTACTTGAACATGGACAACACCTAGTAAAGTTTCACAAATCACGAGGGTTGGCTAAAGAAGGTTTTCACTGCTATGAGTGGATCTTTTCAGCTCTTTGTCTGTTCCAATGGCTAACAAGTCACACAAAAGTAGCAAAAATAGCAGAATTATGTGAGCTAAAAGAATACGTGGCACAGCTTTTGTCAGCACATAACTTTCTGGGGAATGGTGAGTACAAACTGTACACAGCTTTGGCTATTAAGATTTAGGTCAAGACAATTTGATACAGGTTGCACCAAATAGTCAAAATGGATGCGTCTCTGAATTTTGCAATGCAGTGCTTCAGCCAAGTAATGTGTATGAGAATGCACACATTGGGTGAAAATAACATTTTAAAATGCATTATATTGGGGAAAATGTACATACTCAGAAAAATCCTCACTAAAATACCGATGAATTTTCATAAGGCCATTAAAACAAAATGACAACAGACTGTAAAAATTAGAAATTGAGAGAAATAAGAATTGACAGATTCCCCCATTCATAGCTACAACTGGGTAAAAACATTTTCAGCTGATTTGCCTTTTTACTGACTCAGCCAATTAAATTTGAATGGTTTTTGAAAATATAATCAAAAGCGTAATGTAGGTGGATTTTAAGACATTGTAAGACCTATGAGATACTTTACAAGATGTACCCATGTTGTTTGGAAGCAAAACATCTGTTCTAATATTTCTGTGCCACCAAAGGCGTTGGAGGGAGAACTGACAGGGTCAGAAATTCCAGGGAGTGTTGCACCAGCCTCAGCAAAAAGATGAAGACCATGTGGTTCTTATCTCTGTATTTTATGGTTAGTTTTAAGTAATACCGTATTGGGCCAAATATAGGCTGCACCATCAAAATTCGGGGGGGGGGGGCGAGAGAGAGAGAGAGAGAGAGAGAGAGAGGAGACAATACCCGAATATAAACCGCTCCCTTAAAATTCCACAGGCACTCAAAACCATGCCGTTTTACTGTATGTCTCGTAAAAGCCAATTTTTGTAATGTCGCAAATTTAAGCCTCACTTTAACTTGGGGGGAGAGTGTGGCTTATATTTGGGCCAATACGGTAGATACTCTTAAGTAATAAGATATATAGGCACCAGAAAAGTGGGAGTCTCCCCACCACCACCGTAAACAAATACAACTTGGACTGTAGGATTAAAGATTTCCCTTATTTCAGCCAAGAAAGGTGGCTTCGCCAAACGTTGAGTTGGGACAAGCTCCTGTAGTGTGTGCTTTCCAAATGGAAACTCTGCCGTGCCATGCTGAAATATCCAAATCCTATTTAAAGTACAGTGGTACCTCGGGTTACATATGCTTCAGGTTACAGACTCCGTTAACCCAAAAATAGTACCTCAGGTTAAGAACTTTGCTTCAGGATGAGAACAGAAATTGTGTGGCGGGAGGCCCCATTAGCTAAAGTGGTGCTTCAGGTTAAGAACAGTTTCAGGTTAAGAACGGACCTTCGGAACGAATTAAGTACTTAACCCGAGGTACCACTGTACTACAGAAGTTTATAAGTACTCCGTTCCAATCACACACTGACATTTTACTCTCCTGAGGTGAGGCACTTTTATGCCCTGGCATAGCACTGAGGACTTGTTTTTCCCCCCTATAATCCATCCTGTCTTGTTGCAGAGCTCTGCTGCATAACACAACTGGACGTGATTGACAAAGCCTTCAAGCAGTAGATCTTTAGAACCTGGCAGATCTCTCTGTGTTTGACATTGATTCACAGAAACCTTTGGGAACATAAGCCTCTGGTTTTCCTGAAATTATAGGTGAATTATACATGCCCTAGAAGGACAACCTATCTGCAGCTAGCAGTCCCTGATAAAACACGGTCCATATTTTGCTTTGGGGGCGGACAAGGGGATGCCTTTTAAAAACTCGTAAAAATCACTGAGAGCGCAAATCTCTTAAGTGCCACTGAGTAGGATTTGCAGCCTGAGAAATGTGTTTGGGGCGGCATCTTGATCTGAGCTTCCATGCACGTAATTATGCACAGACACAGAAACGCGAGAGAGGTCTAAGGCTTGAAGTCGCTTCCAGAAGAGAGTTTCACACACAAAAATAGAATTTCCAAGAATCCGAGAACATTTTCTTTTCCAATAATTGAATTAAATATAAGAGTTTTGGGTGTGAAAAATTAATCAGATTTCAACACTGCATTGTAGAGTGCTTATAGTCACTCCAGCAGGGATTTAATATAATTTAGAAAGAAATGTTCTGAGGATTATAGACAGTGGCCCAGATCCAGTGGCTTTCTCCCTCCCCTCTTTTTTAACATCGCTGGGTTAATAGCTGATACTATCTTCATATTAGATGTGCCCATCCAATTAAATGCAGACAAATGGGCTTCCTCATCTACAATTATGAAGTTCATTGGGGAGGATTAGATGCTTTGGGCGATGTGTACCTGCATCTAGACACAGATATCCACATTAGGTACATACAAACAGCTCCCTGGCTGGATCGCCATGAATGCATTTTTAAGCCAGTTTATTCTTCTTTTAATCTGCTGAGCTTCAGAACAGCTGCTCCAGTGGTTATGTTAATGGTCTCCTTCAAAAAGGCCTCATTTCCTCAACAGCTTTCGTTGAGTCAGGCATAAAGCACGGCAAGTGTTCTGCATTATCTGTTACTAAATAGACTAATTCAAAAAGCCCATCTCTCAGTTTTTTGTTCTGGTAAATGAAGGATGCATTTGTCTTCACTGCTGCTTCTGCGCTCTTATGCGTGTAATGTTGAATAGGTGCCCTTTTTTCCTTTTTCTTTACAAATGAGCCAATGCCCACATTTTCCCCACATGAGCAAGCCTTCAAAAGCTTAGGATTAGTTTGCCTTAGAGGGACACGGGTGGTACTGTGAGTTAAACTACATCGCCTAGGACTTGTCAATCAGAAGGTCGGCGGTTCGAATCCCTGCGACGGGCTGAGCTCCTGTTGCTCAGTCCCTGCTCCTGCCCACCTAGCAGTTTGAAAGCACTTCAAGGTGCAAGTAGATAAATAGGTACTGCTCCAGCGGGAAGGTAAACGGTGTTTCCGTGCGCTGCTCTGGTTCACCAGAAGTGGCGTAGTCATGCCGGCCACATGACTCGGAAGCTGTACACCAGCTCCCTTGGCCAATAAAGCCAGATGAGCGCTGCAACCCCAGAGTCGGCCACGACTGGACCTAACGGTCAGGGGTCCCTTTACCTATACCTAGTTTGCCTTACCCCAGAGATGCCCGTTTTGATCTGCAGAACTAGCACTTATGCAAGCACAGGACAATGTTTGTAAGTTAAATAAGTAAGCAAAGATCTTTCAGTGTGGCAACGTCTAGATTCTGGAACATCTGCCCACTGACATTAGGCAGGTACCTTTGCTGCTTAAAAAAATATGTTGTGCAGGCAAACCTACCCAGATATGGAATAATAATAATAATAATAGTTTCCCCAGCCACTTTGGGTGGCTCCCATCCGAATATTAAAAACACAATACAGCATTAAACATTTAAAACTTCTCTAAATAGGGCTGCCTTCAAATGTCTTTTAAAAGTAAGTTAGTTGCTTATTATGTAGATATGGCATGCACATATACATACATACATATATATATGCACACATTTCAACTGCTGGTTTTATTTCTACTTTAATTTTTTAAAATTCAACTTGTTTTTAGCTTTCAGTTACTTTTATTGGTACCTTTAATGTATGTTTTATCTTTCGTGTACATTGGTTAAAGCAGACATAGACAAACTCTGGCCTTTCAGAAGTTTGGGACTACAATTCCCATCTTCCCTAACCACTGGTCTTGTTAGCTAGGCATGATGGGAATTGTAGTCCCAAACATCTGGAGGGCCGGAGTTTGCCTATGCCTGGCTTAAATGCTTCTACAATTATGCAGCATACAAATCCTGCAAATCTAGCCCTGCCCACTGAAAACATCTGATCCGACAACAACTTGAATGGTCCTCTAAGCCAGTGGTCCCCAAACTCTTTCGGGCCACTTCCTCCTTGGTTCAGTAAACTCATCCCTGGTGCCCCCGAAGCATGATTCAGAATAGCACTTTGCACAATCCACTAAAGAACCTGATAATCAATAAAATTCAAAGCAGAGACCATTAATTGCATATACAGTGGTACCTCAGGTTAAGCACTTAATTCGTTCTTAACCTGAAACTGTTCTTAACCTGAAGCACTACTTTAGCTAAAGGGGCCTCCTGCTGCCGCCACACTGCTGGAGCACGATTTCTGTTCTCATCCTGAAGCAAAGTTCTTAACCTGAAGCACTATTTCTGGGTTAGCGGAGTCTGTAGCCTGAAGCATATGTAACCTGAAGCGTATGTAACCTGAGGTACACTGTATAATCAAAGTCCAAGTAAAACCATTTAGCTTAATTAATTCAACAAAATTGGTGCCCTTAATGCAGTGAAACCAGATTTTCAGAGTCTGAAAGTCATTTACAGCTCCATTGCCCCCCTGCTGCCTCACCTGCCTCTTAGGGCCCTCTAGGTAATTCCCCTGCCCCCCCCCCCCGGAGAACCACTTTGGGAACCCTTGCTCCAAGCCCTCATCATAGTCTATCCATACAAGAAAGTTGCCATGTGAGAGAGGGCAGTGGGTAGGATCACACTAGCTCACACACCCACCCGCCAAGCACATCTGTTTTTTATCATCTTCCAACTTGTGGAAGCTGAAAAGGTGAAATAGTAGTTTTGGAACCCTGGAAATTATTAGAAGAGTCCGTTATCAAAAGGCCAGGTCTATAACAATTTCAATCCAGCTGCCCTTCTCAGAACGATGACAACTTTTTCTTTTTTTCAAGAAACATACTTTTGCGTGCACAAAATTGGTTTGCTGTGCAACATAACATACATTTCCCCAAGGCCCATAAAAAACAAACCTAGCGGATTTTGCCTCTGTATCTTTAACAGGAAAATTATAGGAGTAAAAAAGATGGCTGTAGAGCAGGGGAGAGGGGGGAGTCATTTCCTAATTAGCTGTACCCACAGTGTGTTGCACAATCCCAGGAAAACAGATCTCGAGTTTAGCTATTCTATATGTTCTCCTTTATGTTTGCTAAAGCTGCAGTAATGCAGATTAGAAGCCAGTCTGTAGCCACTTACATAAGGATTCCATAATGCCTGTGGCAGGGATGATGTCACCTTAGAAAAACAACCCTGTCGTAGCCGTCGCAGTTGGGAGGCTCAGAAATGTCCGTAACAATTACAAACTTGGCTCTCAAATCTATTTCAGACTCTTTATGGATGGTGTGAAACACGTCTTCGCCCCTTTGAACTCTCCCGAGTTTCTGGGGTGCACAAAATGGCTCGTGTTTTCCTTTAAACATAATTGCACCTGGAATCCAGGAACTGCATGCCGGGCCATGGCCTGGCGTATAAATTAGGTGGCTTGACTGAGCAGGCTGGCCCGAGGTAGAATTCAGCGCTGCCATACAAGAGGCTTCCAGAATGCGACCTCTCAAGTTAAGGGGTCAGAACAGGTGGGGAACACGGTGGAAACACCATACAGAGATCGGATGCGGGGGAAGAGCAGGGAACACTGACAAGTCCCAAACTGTCCAGTCTGCGAAAGAGAAAACCATGTCATCCTCCACAGAGAAACCAGACTAGTGTACATGGGTCATTGCAGGTCTTTCCACAGATTGGTGGAAAATGAGGGAAAGGCTGAGAAGAGGTTAAACACCCTCCAGTCTGTTTCATACACACACACACACACACACACACACACACACACACACACACACCCTTAATTATACCAGCACAGCCAAGGGCAGCTTGAACGCTACGCATAATGCTCTCAGCTGCAAAATGGTGTTCAGCTTCGTCTCGAAAGCACTGAGATGTAAACATATTTCCATTCACACCATCTCGACCCCTCTTTCCTTCACAGCCGTTTTGTTGTTATTTAATGTGAAGTCTTTCAGTTTCCACAAATGAATGCAGTTTTAAAGAAGCCAAGTACAGACTGTACAGTGGTGCCCCGCAAGACGAATGCCTCGCAAGACGGAAAACTCGCTAGACGAAAGAGTTTTCCGTTTTGGAGGTGCTTCGCAAAACGAATTTCCTATGGGCTTGCTTCGCAAGACGACAATGTCTTGTGAGTTCCTGCTGGGTTTTTTCTCTCCCCCCCCTTTTTCTAAGCCGCTAAGCAGCTTATCAGCTGATCCGATCAGCAGATAAGCCGCTAAAAGCCGCTAATAGCGCTAATCCGCTAATCCGTCAATGGGCTTGCTTCGCAAGACGAAAAAACCGCTAGACGAAGAGAATCACAGAACGGATTCTTTTCGTCTTGCGAGGCACCACTGTATCTGTTTTCTAAATTTAACGATTAATCTCTCCCTCCCTCCCTCTTTCCACCGCCACCCCCACAAAATTAATAAAATTACATTCCATTTCTGGGTTTAGCAGATGTTAATGAATCTAAGGGCTACTTCACCTACCGCAATATGGAGGGCATATCTGGAGAGGAGCGTTTGTTTCTGTTATACTAACTTGGTGGTAGGGCCAGGCTTGCTGTATGCAGTCGGCCATTTTGTGCACTGGCTGAGGATCCCAGGACCCCTCACCCTCCTGACTCAGCTGCATCACCATTCACTATGCTGCCCATTGCCTCCCCTCCCCCCAAAAATATACATTTCAGTGGTGGATGGTTGTTAGCTCTGCTTCCATCCATGGTGGTCGCCCGCCATTTTAAGTTGTAATGCCTCACGCCATAGATCTATGAATAAATTTCATAGATCTGTGGGCCAGGGCATTATATTCTGGGTTATTTAACAATGTGGGTGCCCACCATGGATGGGAAGCAATCTAAATGCTTGAGAATTATTTTTAATTATAGCAGAAGGGGCAGAATGAACGGGGCTGTGGTTTCTTCCTGGTGACAGAATCCCAGTTGAATTCAGTGGGACTTACTCCTGGTAGGTAGATAAAGAATTGTAGCCTGAGAGGGAGTTTTGAACCCCCGTCTCCACAGTCTTAACCTTAACATTTGTGTAACCACTACACCACGTTGGACTTTGAAGTCTTGATGATATGATATTATGCAACTCATAATGCCTCTATGCATTTCCCCCAGCAGACTCGGCAGCAAAGGCTTGGGAGTTCTCCCTACACTAGGAACTACAGGGGTTCCTTGCATTAGCGTGGCTAATTATTGTAGGTGAGCCTCATGAATAAGCTCACAACAACAATGCAAAAGCTTGTTGTGATGCAAACCGCCAAAATAAAGTGTGCTAACAAATACTGGAGAAGGTACATTTTAGGTGGTGTGTCACATAAATTATCTTTTAACCTAAATGATCCCCCATAGCATCTCAGCTCCTAATTGCAGGGTGTTTACAGGTAAGTAAGAACGTGAATGATAATGCATATTTATACCGACTCCTACCAAACTGTAGGAAACAGATGCTGAGCTTGATTATGAAGACACATTACCCGTTTTAAGTTTTTAAGATAACTCTCACACATCCCTAGCTAACCTTTCCAGACACGAAAGTTGTTGAGCCCTTTTTGTTGAGCAAAAAATGTTTTGGAGCTATTTTAAAGGAAATTCAGCAAAATCTGGACTTCTGACATGGATTGCAATACATCCAGATTTTCGTGGACATTTCAGCGATTTGCAGCCGGACACTGCTTCTGACTGTGTCCAGGAAATTCCAGGCATATGGCAACCTTATATGTTAACACCATTATTATAACTGCAGAAGTTGTAATAATGCTTTAAAAAAAAGTGCTAAGAGGAAGGCACGCTTGGCAAATCCTCACCATGATCAACTCCAGCCCGGAAACCAATGTCCCCACTGTGGAAGGACGTGTGGATCCAGAATTGGCCTCCACAGTCACTTATGGACATATTGTTAAAACTCTGCAGAAGAGGACTTCTTGCTGCCACCTAATGGCTATCATTTTATTATTCCTCAATTATGTCTGTTCTGAGAGGCTTCCTGGAGTTGTTTCTGTCCATCCCTTGTTGCAGCCAGTCGGCTACCTGTGCATCACAGCCGGTCACAAAATATCACTATGAGAGTATTTCCAATTCCCAGTGAAGGGGCTGAGCCTCTCGCGGAGAGAGGTGGGGGGGAGAGACGCCCGCGCGCCCGCCACCTCCATGCGAAACGGGGCGCCCTGACCATGAGGCGACTTTGCCAGGTGTTCGCCAGGTGGCATTAAAAAAAAAGAAAAGCAGCAATTCTGACATACATGTTGCAAAAGTTTTAAGTAGAGCTGCAGAACTCCTTTGCTCTTCCATTCCTCCTTTTATGTCCTTTTGCCTGATCAGTAGCACTAGCCAACCAGACAAGTCCCTCAGAACCCGTTAAGTGACTCTGGGCTTGTGCTGTGTCATGAAGGCATCTGGGAACCTTCAGATTTTGAGGGTGTGCAGGAAGAGGAGAGGGAAGCAGCCTAGCCTACTGTGGCCTAACCTACGAATAGTTCAGCTGGTACAGCATGAGAGTTTGGGGTTTGAGCCCCACACTGGGCAAAAGATTCCTGCATTGAAGATGGTTGAACTAGAGGACCGCCACGGCCCATTCCAACTCGACAGTTCTATGGTTCTCTCTCACTAGATTGAATTCAGTTAGATGCTAATAATTGTACAACTGCATTAAATGTCCACAGTACCTTTGGGAGGGAGAAGGATGGGGAAAAAGAACTTTTTTTTTAAATGTATTTTTGTGATTATGGAGTTGTGCCGCTCATCTCGCTTTCATTCTGAGGGAGTCGGCATTTGTCTGCAGACAGCTTTCTGGGTCATGTGGACAGCATGACTAAACCACTTCTGGCACAACGGAACACTGTGACAGAAACCAGAGCACACAGAAATGTCGTTTACCTTCCCACCACAGTGGTACCTATTTATCTACTTGCGCTGGCATGCTTTCGAGCTTGCTAGGTTGGCAGGAATTGGAACAGAGCAATGGAAGCTCAGTCCGTCACGGGGATTCAAACAGCCAACCTTCCAGTTGGCAAGCCCAAGAGGCTCAGTGGCTTAGACCACAGTGCCACCTGCGTCCCTCTTGTTTAAAGGTAAAGGGACCCCTGACCATGAGGTCCAGTCGTGGCCAACTCTGGGGTTGCGGCACTCATCTCACTTTATTGGGCGATGGAGCCAGCGTACAGCTTCCAGGTCATGTGGCCAGCATGACTAAGCCACTTCTGGGAAACCAGAGCAGTGCACGGAAACACCGTTTACCTTCCCGCTGGAGTGGTACCTATTTATCTACTTGCACTGGTGTGCTTTTGAACTACTAGGTTGGCAGGAGCAGGAACCGAGCAATGGGAGCTCACCCGTTGCAGGGATTCGAACCGCCAACCTTCTGATCAGCAAGTCCTAGGCTCTGTGGTTTAACCCACAGTGCCACCCTCTTGTTTAAATAATAACAAATTGACCCTGCTTCTGGTGAACCCCTTCACTGCCTCACAAATTTCAGTTCTCACCATTCATCTGGTTCCAGTATTGATGGATGATATTTTCAGGAGGTCTCTCAGAAATGGGGCACGGTGACAGTCCCCCAGCCTTCTCTACCCCAACCCAATTTGAAAACAAACAAACAAACAAACACAAAGGCAAAGGCAAATGTTATGCACACAGCTACTAGACATAAGCGCTATTCTAGATTGGATATTGGTGCGTTACAGATATACGCCGCACAGGCTTTCTTTTCTTCTGTGCTCCTCTTAGGACTGTGTTCCTCTTCCAAATAGCCCCATCCTATTAAAACTATCACTTTCTACCTTGCTGGCTCCAAGACTCTGTTTTAACATGGTCTGACAATGAGGCTATGCAAACTCAGTCACTTTTACATATTATACAGACGCGTTTGCATTTTAGCGATACAGGGAATTCTCGCAAGCCACTGAACTGTTTCCCGCAGCTGCTATCTCCCTGGGCAAGAGTTAAAGGCAGGAGCAGTTTCACACTAGACAGCACAATGGCTGTACATGCCCATCTCAATTAGGATGAACAAGAAGCAGCCAACAAGCGACAAGATGCACAATCCCCTTTCATAGCAGATTGGACGTTGCCCAAGCCCTCTATGTAATGGAATTCATCTAAGAAGCAAACATGCTTTTAAGCCCCTTAAGTGTTGTCAAGAAGGAAAAGCAAATTTGCTTGCCAAGTCCACTGCAATATTTTATTTTATTTTATTTAATCCAGTGCTGTCAACCATTTGGAAAGCAACACATTTTGACCTTGGCCAGGCTTTTCAAAACAGATGAAAGGTAATAGCACTTACCGTCATACCTTTGTACAACTTGTAATATAGACTATATCCTCAGGAATACAGGATCAGATAGATGCCCGAACATGCAGATGGCAGTAAAGTGTTTCTGCTGCACAGGGCACAGGTGGTGGGGCTCCTAAGCCATAGTGAGGCTTGAACCACCACAAAGGCTTGAGGAACAAGGTTTATTCCCCAGGGATCCTTGAGGACAGGAGAATAGAACTGCCCCTCCCAATGGCAGGGTCCAAATCAGTGATCCCACTCCCCATGACAGGCCCTTTCCCTGCAGATAGTCGAGTCTTTACTCCTTGCATTCTTTACTCCTTACCTGTGTTCTCCTTTCTGCGCTTTCTGTGGCCCTCTCCTTTCCTTCTGTTCTCCCACCCTCCCTGCTAGCTTAGTCAGCGGAGGTAAAGGCCTTTGGGGTAGACGGCCCAATGGAGATCTGGCCTCCAGGCCAGCTGTATGCATTCCCACCCAAGGTCTTGCACAGGATCTGACTGATGAGAGCGCACATAGTTCTCATGGCACCCACCTTGCCATGCAAGTCTGGGATCCCAGATGTTCTCCATCTTTCTATGGACCCCCCCTTTTTCTCCCCACTCCTGGAGGGTCCTTCTTTTGCAGTGGCCAGTTGTCCATCCACATCAGAAATGTGGCTCGGGTTGAAGGAACTCAGGGTGCCAGGCAATGTTCTAGAGATGTTACTAGCAGGGCTTATATTTTTTCAGCTGGAACTTAAAGGTTAAGGGACCCCTGACCATTAGGTCCAGTCGTGGCCGACTCTGGGGTTGCGGCGCTCATCTCGCTCTATAGGCCGAGGGAGCCAGCGTACAGCTTCCAGGTCATGTGGCCAGCACGACTAAGCCACTTCTGGTGAAACAGAGCAGCGCACGGAAACGCCGTTTACCTTCCCGCCGGAGTGGTACCTATTTATCTACTTGCACTTTGACGTGCTTTCGAACTGCTAGGTTGGCAGGAGCAGGGACCGAGCAACGGGAGTGGGGATTCAAACTGCTGACCTTCTGATCAGCAAGTCCTAGGCTCTGTGGTTTAACCCACAGCGCCATCCGCATTCCTGGAACTTGCTGGAACTGCTGGAACTCAATTCCGGCACCTCTCAGGTGGGCACCATTGTAAGAGAACAAGAGAAGTGTTTGTGGTCAGTTATGGCGCCTCTTTTTCTAGAAAAATAGCACTGGTTCATTGATTGGTGCACAAATAGTGGGAAGGAGGGGATGAATATTCTGAACGTCCTCACAGGCGTTTCATCAGATGATAGGCGGGGGCTGTGAGCAGTATTCTGGGGTGCAAGGGGAACTTTGTCCTGTCAAGCCGCCCGCTCTTTTGATGATTTCTGAAAGGGTTTAAGCAGATGAACCTGCCTACAGCACACCAGAACCTGTGGTTGTTGGAGCAGCACTGTGCAATTGGGGTCATCTCTGCTCTAGCAACCAGTGCCAATCAATGTGTTATGGGTGATATATAAAGTCTAAACAACTTGGGATCCAGACAGCCCATGTGCTACAATGTTCTGCTGCCAAGAATGGTAGTTAGCAGGAACACGGAATAGGGCTCAGTTGGGGGATATCTTTCTTTAGGGGGTACAGTTGGTGTCAACAATATTTTATTTCTGGTGTCAATTTAAAATGTACCTGTTCTCTCAAGCATTTATATGCAATGAGCCTATGAGATTTATTTTTATTTTTGCAGTATTGTCTGGACTTTTTAATAAGATTTTTTTTTAAATGGTGTTTTAACTGTATTGTTATCTGCTCTAATTTCATTGCATTGTTTCGATTTCCTATACAGTGGTACCTCAGGTTAAGTACTTAATTCGTTCTGGAGGTCCGTTCTTTAACCTGAAACTGTTCTTAACCTGAAGCACCACTTTAGCTAATGGGGCCTCCCGCTGCCGCCACGCCGCTACTGCACGATTTCTGTTGTCATCCTGAAGCAAAGTTCTTAACCCGAGGTACTATTTCTGGGTTAGCGGAGTCTGTAACCTGAAGCATCTGTAACCCGAGGTACCACTGTATATGATACAACCCACCCTGAGCTTAGTGAAAAGAAGGTTGGAATAGAAACTCTCTAAATAGGGCAGGTTCAGCCCAGGGGCGTAGGAAAGGGAGGCGGTGGGGGCGGTCCACCCCGGGTACCCTCACTGAGCGGGGTGACATTCGGCGCACTGCCTACCCCAAGCCATTGGGGTAAGGGAGAGAGTTGTACTGCTTTGCCGGCAGCGTTCCCCCTTCATTTTGACAGCTTGGGGAGGCTTGGGATTCGTGGGCAGGCGGTGCGCCGAATGTCCACCATGGGCAGCTTGCTCCGCCCTCGGCTGCAGGGCGCACACGCTGCTCCAGGCCGCCGAGCGGCTATCCTGTGCCTGGGAGGGCACCCTCCATGCCCTGCCCCCCTTGGGAGTGCGCCCGCCCTGGGCAGCGTGGGCATATGCTCCACCACTGGTTCCACCGGGGAGACCAGCACCACGTCAGTTGTGTAAGGCAGTATTATTATGAGGAGGACAAGAAAGAGAGAGAAAAGGAAAGACAAAGAGCAAGAAGGGAAAAAACTGAGAGGGAGAAAGATTAACATACATGGGGACCGGGGGAATAAAACGAGACTATTGCACTAGCAGCAGAAGAAAACAGTGCGAGTTGAGCTGTGGAATTCTGAGTTGTAGGTTTACTTTGTGGTGGTGATGAGGCAAGTTGATCTGTTGCCTACAAGCAGGGAACAGCTACAGAGAGCAGAATAAAATAATGTCGCCGCCTCTGGCAGACAGGGCAGAGGGGGCCTTAGCCGCACTAATACAATCATGAGGTTTGCTGGACCAGATTAGATTATTCAATTTAGAATCTAGCAGCCCTCGGAATGAACAGAAGAAAGGAAAAGGCTTGGATGATCCTTCCATTCGCCAGCTGAAGTAAAAGGGGAAGGGATGATCATTCGGGTGGACGGAACATTCTTTCCAACCCTTTCAGCAGACAATGGATTTATGCCCTGAAGCATGAGGGTTAATTACCATTACTTTAGCCTGGCTGCCTTCACTTCCTTGCTCACCCGCTTCCTCTCAGCCTCTCTCATGAAGGTGCATTTCCTCCTTTCAGCAAAGAGCAATTATCACTTGACAATTAGCAGCACAGATGTGGTAAAATTTGAATTTTCATGATTATTCAATAAGATATGGAGTGGCGCCTCAGGATGAAGAAGCCTTTTGAAAATACTGAGCGGTAAAGAATTGCTGCAGCTCGTTTATTTATTTCTTTTAAGCATGAGGCAGTCAGTGTTAAAAGGGGGGGTTGAGAATCAAAATGCTCAAGCCATACCCACCAATCCCTTTCTCCAAAGTGTAGTTGCCGCCTTTGAAACAGAACAGTTTGTTTAGTTGTACAGTTTATATACAGTGGAGCTGCAGCCAATTGGAAGCCGCGCCTTGGTTTCCAAACATTTTGGAAGTCAAACAGACTTCCAGAACGGATTCCGTTCGACTTCAGAGCTACCACTGTATAACCTTTAGAAGACACCTTTAGAAGAGCCCTGTATAGGGATGTTTTTTAAAGTTTAATGCTTTCTTATGTTTTTAAATATGTTAGGAGCTGCTCAGAGTGGCTAGGGCAACCCATAATAAAATTATTATTATTATTTATTATTGAATAGGAGGTCCCTGTTTTCATCAGGGAAATATTGGAGGGTATGCAATTAAATAGGTCAACCTTCGTTGTAGCTAAATTGTATTGGATGTTGTGGGCAGTTTGGTGAGCGGGGAAAGTACCACACAAATACCACCATCAAAAACACATTAACCTAGAAGTTATTGAATTCTGTCAGAATGTAATTCCAGGTTAGTGTGTCTGGGATTGCAGCCTAAGTATATATTTGTTGTTGTTTAGTCGTTTAGTCGTGTCTGACTCTTCGTGACCCTATGGGCCAGAGCACGCCAGGCACTCCTGTCTTCCATTGCCTCCCGCAGTTTGGTCAAATTCATGCTGGTAGCTTCGAGAACACTGTCCAACTATCTCGTCCTCTGTCGTCCCCTTCTCCTTGTGCCCTCCATCTTTACCAACATCAGGGTCTTTTCCAGGGAGTCTTCTCTTCTCATGAGGTGGCCAAAATATTGGCGCCTCAGCTTCACGATCTGTCCTTCCAGTGAGCACTCAGGGCTGATTTCCTTAAGAAAGTATATATAGTGTGCAACAATTGCGTCAGCACGTAATGAGCCTTAGGTTAAGCCCTGCTGATCTGGCTTGTTGAGGAAAAACACTACCAAGCTAAACTGACAAGCACACCACATTTGCAGATTCACCTGCTCAGGTCTTCCTCTTCAGACCCCATACTTATCTCGTGGAATATGCAATGCAGCTATAAGGACCACGTCTGCCGTGGAGGAAAATGGTTGCAGCTACAATACAAGCTTGGGCTCTTTTAATCACAATGGTCGCAGGTAATTTTGGTTGTGGCATTGGTTGTTTTCAGCCTCTAAGCTAATGTCTTTCCTCAGACCTAGATGTGAAGCTTACAATTTGAATATCACGTTGCTTCTAATAAAATATAATTAGAATATATTTTGAGCAGGGTTGGAAGAAAATGTTGTTCACGTATATATTTTTCTAAACCAACAGACTTGTGTTGCTTATCTATGGTAGCGGTCACAGGTTATTATTTTCTTTCTGTCTCAACTCAAAACTAGCTGTTACATCTCTTGCCACCTAAATATTATTTTTAAAAATCCTTCCAGTAGCACCTTAGAGACCAGCTAAGTTTGTTATTGGTATGCGCTTTTATGTGCATGCACACTTCTTCAGGTATCTTCAGGTATCTGAAGAAGTGTGCATGCACACGAAAGCTCATACCAATAACAAACTTAGTTGGTCTCTAAGGTGCTACTGGAAGGAATTTTTTTATTTTGTTTCAACTACGGCAGACCAACACGGCTACTTACCTGCACCTAAATATCAGATTTCTAATTATATCAGTGCAATATAATTAGAATATATTTGGAAACTGTGGGAAGAAAGAAATGTTTTGGGTTTTTTTTCCTAAACCACGTTTGCTGTCAGTAATGATATCAAGCAGTTGCTTCATGTTTGACGAAGTCGTAAAAAGTAGTGTTCACAGAATAGCGTTCAGCCTGATTAACTGCTTTAGTAAGCCCGTGAATCTATTCAGAGCCACATTTAAGGCAGCTTACAGTGCAATCTTATGCTTACCTACTTGGAAGCAAGTCTCACTGAGTTCAATGAGGCTTACCCCCCAGGTAAGTGGGCACAGAATTGCATACTCAGTTATTTTTCATGAATGCCAGTTAGCTGCAGCTGGGCAATACGAAAACATAGAATTAAGTATATGAAGGAAGTATCAAAGGGAAAGGGTCTGCAAATAGGAATGGGATATACCCATAGCTGTCAACGTTTCCCTTTTTTAAGGGAAATTCCCTTATTCCGAATAGGATTCCTCGCAAGAAAAGGGAAAAGTTGACAGCTACAGATATACCTGGCCTCATTTTCAAGTACAATCCATGACAATGGACAGGAAGAGAGCTACTGAATTCTGTAGACAGGGAATAGAACATCTGACATATACTTACTTAATCAGAAACTTCTGCTCGCTGTAAACATCAATAAAAACTGGGGTGGTTTGATCCCCCACTCCCCACAATAACAAAACGCAGAACATTTGGTTTAGCAGATGCCTGTGCTGGCTGAAAACAATTAATGCCTGAGAAACCCTTCCCTTTCCACACCTAACTTTTGACGCATCTCACACTTCGCTGGCATGCAAATAATTTTCAGTCCACTGAACTATGGGCGTCTCTGAGTGGCTGGCTCTGAAGTTCTATAAATGTTCCCTAATCCAGTTAACGTGGGTGACAGTGGCCTTGCTTCCCAGAAGGCCAACAATAAAGCGTGTTCTCCTTCAGGGAGAGCACGTGTTGCGGTGGGGTCTACTGAGCCACCCCCTTTGTTGCTGGGTAAGTTCTCCAAGATGGCCAGGGGGCATTGATTGGATTGCCGAGTTGCTGGGGAAAAAGTTATGTTGCAATTTTGGTGGGAGGGGTAAAAGGTTTAAATACTCTGCACGCAGCCTTGTACTTTCTCTTTTGCTGCGTGCAACGGATCACCCGCCCACCCGCCCTAGAATAAGGGGTTGTTGCGTTGACCTTGCTATGCCTGTTATGGGGTCGTCTGCCTTTGAGCAGGGGCCTGGTAGAATTTTTCCACCTGGCAAATTGGCTGGCTGGGTGGTTTTTGCCTACTGCGTAGCAAATCGTCACAACTTGTAAGGTTGTGGTTAGGCATTGGTTATAAATCTGGTGGAGGAGGGGTTAGGATAGGCTGGGCCTGCCCCTGCATGGTTGCTGCGGAAAGGGAATTCCGTTAAAGGAATCCTGGGGCTTGCCATCTTTTCGTCCAATCCCTGGAATGGGACTAGGGCCGGCAAGCCTTCGGGGAGCAGGCGGGTGAGAGTTGAGGGTCTGTGTCTCAGCTCCAATTCTTCCCCGACTTGCTTTCCCCCGCACTGTCTTTCGGTGGTGCCCGGAAGTCAGTTCTGTCCCCAGGCGGGGGGACAGATAGTCTTAACCAATGCCTAAACAACCACGCACAGTTTGTATTTTAATAAAGTTGTGGCCAAAATCATGCCAAAAATCTTAAACAAAAAATTACGTGTCCATTGTGAGTTATTTTGGGGGTGGATTGGGGACCTCAACACGCAATCAATATTAGCTGCTAATTACAGAAAGGGTTGGGTGGCGCTGCCTCCAGAACGTAAGACAGATTCCCTTCATTAGCTCTACAAGCTACCTTCAGATGAAAAATCAAAAGTTTAAAAATGCACATACCCTGCGATGGTTCAAATGTATTAAGGACACTCCCCACTTCCTGATTCCTGACCTTGATTAAGCACTGCAACTGTTTTGCTGCTATATTTAGTCTGAGGGGATACCTGAAGGGTGCTATTTAATTTAATTTAATTTTTTGCTTGAATTTAGACACTTAAGAGAAATCTGATTCAATTGAGGTTTAGACTCCTCAGCCAGGTTTTAGAAGTTAAATATCTGAGTGGACATTGGTGTAAAGAGATAAGTATAGGAGACCCTCCAGGTTCCCCCAGGTGCTTAGCAAGGTCAGGTGGGTCCCAGCGCGGAAAATTTCTTGTCACACCCCCCCCACAAACACATTTTTGTTTGTTTGCCTGCAAAAATGGTTTTGCGTTATTTCATATTTTCTTACAAAGGAAGGTGGATTCTGGGCCTCTGATAACAAGTAGGCAGCTATGGACAGATACTTAAATCTACAGGATGGATTTTCTTTTGTTTTGTGTTATTTTATTTATATTTATTGTTTGTTTATTGTTTATTTATAAAATTTATTTTAAAAAACCTGCAACCTGGTTTACCAAAACAAAAAAACACCACAGCAGTAAAATGAAGAAAAAATAACAATCCTACTTTAAAACATACAAAAGCTAAAATATTAAGATTAAAATTACTTCAACTTCCTAATCATCTAGGTATGCTTGCCGAAAGAAGAATGCTTTTAGCAGGTGCCCGGAAAGAGTCTAGCAAAGGCACGAGCTTTGTTGTAATAGGCGGGGAGTTCCAAAGTGTAGCTGCTGTCACAGTAAACAATGCAGTACAGATATTATGTGGAACCTGTAGTAGTGCTTGAAACTACTGAAGGGGAGGTTTTATTTATTGTGATATCACCATGCTCTGTATTATCTAATCCAGTGTTTCCCAACCTTTTTTGGGCAAAGGCACACTTGTTTCATGAAAAAAATCTCGAGGCACACCACCATGCCAGATGGGGAAAGGTCACTTTTTACTTATGTAAAAAAAAATAAAAAAATAGTAACAGCATAGAAGGTAATGGTTAGGCTAGCATCCCTCTTCCAAATATGCTAGGTTTTTATTTGCAGGGACTGTTCTACATGGGAAAGCATTCAGCACTGTCATTCTCCCATCTGCCATCTGAATTGGTACTATTCTGGGTCAACTTACTCTGCTGCATGTGTAGAAGGGACTTGGTTAAGTAGATCAAGTATGTGGTATCCAGTGGGGAGGTTGAAAAGCTGGATTAATAATGAGCCTGCATTGAGGATTTGTCTTACCTTTTTTATGGCTTCATAGCAGGGTGTTGCTTATCACAGTGTTGTTTTAATAGGAGACACATTGCCCTGGGATCTTGCCACTGCTATACAGCTAGGAACCTGATATTATTGGTAAGGGCCTCTGTTTGCTTAGGCATTTTAATGCTTTTTAAAAAAATGAGTAAACATTCGTGTTTCAGCAGCAGCTGGTGAGACAGGAGACGAGAAATTTAAACAGAGTGGGTTCTAGGCAGTGCCCCCCCTTCACCTGGAAAAGGCAGGAAGAACTCTTTTGAGCTGCCTCCAAATTCTAATTTTCTTGAGTGTCACCTATAGGAGAACCATGAGTGGGTTAGGATGGCGGGCCAGACGTCGCCACCCTTTGGTGCCAGCCGTGATCTGGACAACTCAAGCCGTTGCCTCTGACTGAACCCGTTATGATTCTGCTCACAACCCCCCATCCCTTGGCGGGCCAGCGGGGTGGGGGGTGGGAAGGGGAGATAATATAGTGAAAGGGAAGCAATAGGGGCTGGAAACTGTGGTAGCAGCATTTCCGGCTGAAGCGCGAGATAGAAAATGTTATCAATTGCTTCTTCTTGTACAACTGCAGCCAGATCCTACCCGTATTTACTCTGGAGTAAGCCCTAGTTTGTTCACGGGGTTTTGCTCCCGCGTAAGTGTGCACGAGGGATGGCAGCCTTAAATATCGGGGAGACGCAGGAGTCGCCTGCGCTGCTGTAATTCCCCCTCCTTTTGGGGAGGGAGGCGCTGGGCTACTGTGTTTACTTGGAAGTCCCACGGAAGTTAATGCATTATTAGGCTACTACTGGCTTAAGCCGGTGCCCGCCTTCATCCCTAGGCGAGAGGCACAGAGTTCTGTTCCGCCCGGGCGCTGCCTCTTTAAACGAGCGCGTGGTTGAAGAAGGCGCTTGCCCAGCTCCCCTCTGCGCCTCGGAGGGCGGGTTTGAGCACGCGCAATGCGCCGCCCTCCCGCCCTGCGCCGCCGCCGTCTCGCGCTCCTCCCTTTTGCGCGCGCTGCCCCGCCGCCGCCCCATTGGCCGGGTCCTGTCAGCTGATCCTGTGTTATTTCCTGTGTGTGTGTGAGGGGAGAATGGAGAGAGAAACCTCGGCACCACCACCGCGGAGCCGCCCCCGGCTCGACGCGGATCCTCGCCGCCGCCGCCCCGCCTCTCGCCGCCCGACTCGCCCGCCTCCCTCCCACGGCACACCAGGCAACGTCTCGCGGCACACTAGTGTGCCGCGGAACACCGGTTGGGAAACACTGATCTAATCTACTCAGCCTAGTCTCACATAGGCCGTCTTTCCAGGACCCAGGAAGCCCAGTGGAGGGTAGGGCAGTAGGGCGGTTCATTAAAAACTTTTCTTAAAAAAAAACAAAAAAAGCCTGCTCCAAAGGTCTTATCTCCCTAAACTAGGGATTATATAGCTATATTTGAAATTTCATTCATATCAGTTAATATCTTGACCCTGCTCCACTGAATTGAAATTTCAGCCTTCACGACATAGGAAAACAGCCAAGTAAACAGCTATTTTCGTGGAGGGAGGGTCAAGATATTAACTGATATGCATGAAATTTCTCCAGGCTTCAGACGGCTATCCGCAAGCCTTCGGAGTGCGGCGGGAACTCCTGCTGCGCTCCGAAGGCTTGCGGATAGCTGCCTGAAGCCCCCAGAGCGCAGCGGGAGTTCCCTGCGCTCTGGGGGCTTCAGGCGGCTTCAGCGAAAGTAACGCGAAGCCTCCGGAGCATGGGGGGAGCTCTCCCTCTGTGCTTTGGAGGCTTCGCGTTGCTATCGCTGAAGCCAAGGAGCCTGCATTTGCTCCATAGGACGCACACACATTTCCCCTTCATTTTTGTAGGGGGGAAAGTGCGTCCTATAGAGCGAAAAATACGGCAGATCCTTATTTGAGGTGTTCTTCATTTGCTTCCAAACCGATAAGACACTCGACCACCTATGTTCGGTCTTATAGGGCCTGACACATAACTCCATACAGGGATGGCACCATAGAGTTTGTCTGCTGCAGGATAGAGTGGCCTACCTTCTGTAAGCACCTTGAAACCTGGCAGACCTGAAAGGTAGATAATCAGGGGAGATGATTTGGAAAGAGGCCAACTCAGAATCAAGAGAAAAGTTCTGAATTCTTCCTCAATTGGGTTTTGTTTTTTTAAAAAAGTTAATAATGTGTTCTGTATTGCAATAGGACAATACTGTTGATATTGAATCTACTATTTGGAGGTTGTACTTTGTTTTCGTTTCTAAAGCATTTTCCTACATTCAGGCTGTTTAGAAATAGCAAACAAATCTCACCTCATTGTTACTTTAGATTCACTTTGCATTAACAACTGCGTTTTGCTCCATAGCACATTTTGTTGCTTCTACTAATTATAAAGCATGTTGCTTAATTTAAAGGTGGAAATGTATTGGATTTACAAACAAATGTTTTTCTGGAACTATTTTCCATCTCTCTCTCTCTCTCTCTCTCTCTCTCTATATATATATATATATATAAAACACATGATGTTAATATTTTTAACATAGCCGGCACCATTCATTGCTGCCTTGCAGCTCAAGCAAGTCATTTGCACCTGTGGGAAATGAATACAAATTG
This sequence comes from Podarcis bocagei, assembly GCF_964188305.1. NCBI lineage: Eukaryota > Metazoa > Chordata > Lepidosauria > Squamata > Lacertidae > Podarcis > Podarcis bocagei. The sequence goes on along the minus strand of NC_138129.1, from coordinate 84,904,338 downwards.
GGGGAAATAATGTTTCCTTCCTGACTTAGAAATACTTTGCAGCTGTTTTGCACTGCTGTCCTCCAGGGCAAGTGACTAGACAAGAGGCAAGAAAGTGGGAAATCAGCCCCAGAATGCACCTGCCTGGAAAGCTATAGCCAGAGACTTTAGCCAGTTCACACCAACCATGAGAGAGTTTTCCAAAGCGGGATCTTGACTTACTACGTAAGCATTAAGGTCCAACTGCTGAAACTGATTTGCCAGTATTCCATGTGGTTGGCTTCACATTTTAATCAGACCCTCAGCTAATAAAGTTGCAGTGTGAGTATGCCAGCCACAGATCCCTAGGGTATTTAACATGCACATAAGCACTGATATAAAATGTGACAGTGAACACGTGGGCAGTGTTTTCTCTATATGTACACCATCTTGTTTAAATTGGATCTAAGAAGTCCAAATGAGAGTAGACAGATAGATACAGCAAGGACAGTTTAGGTATCTCCTCCCCCCCCCAGCCATCAACAAACTCAGCCATACTTGGGGGACAAAAACCTATATTTTGTGCCACATGGTTCATTGTGTTTCTGTTTTTGAGAGATAAAAGAATGCTTCCAGACAGGTGTGTATTGTGGGATGAGTGTTCCTCGTGCAGTCAGGGGTTTTTTAAAAGCACTCACCAGATGCCATAGTCAAAGTGCCAGACTGTATTTTACTCCAGTAAGTTAAAAAATAAACTTGGCAATGACTCATTTGAGAGATCTCAGTGACCCATTTACAGTCTTAAGTCTCCACCTGGAAGCACCCCAACTTTAAGCCTAACCTGGTCCATGGGATCAAGGCCTTCATTCTTCCTTTCTGCTTTCTCGCAGGCATCCACTGTGAAGAAGACATTGATGAATGTCACATGAACCCTTGCCAAAATGGAGGGACCTGTGAGAATTATCTTGGGAATTATACTTGTCATTGCCTAACCGGAGAGGAGGAGGGCATATATTATGGCGGCTGGAACTGCACAGAAGTCCTCCTCGGATGTGTTCAACATAAATGCCAAAATGGGGGGCTGTGTGTTCCTCACTTTACGGACGGACAACACAGATATAGCTGCATATGTTCAAATGGATATACCGGAGTACACTGTGAAACAATGACCACATTGTCTTTTCAGGGAAATGGGTTCCTTCGGGTTAACAGTATCACAACGCCTGTCCAGGATGGTTTCTATAACATAAACCTTAGGTTTCTGACTATTCAGCCAACAACTTTTCTATTCCACCGAGGGGACAAAAGCACATTTGTGAAGTTGGAGTTACTGAATGGCTACTTACACTTATCCATGCAAGTCAATAATAACCAGTCAAAGGCCTTTTTGCATATAGCACAGAATGTCAGTGATGGTGAATGGCATTCAGTGGAGGTAACCATAGCAAGAGCAGTTACTCTTAAGTTACTCGACAGCTCTTGTATAGAGCCATGTCTCAGTAAAGCGACTGCCACCATAGATAGCGATCAGCCAATGTTTACTTTTCAGAGCACTTTTTTGGGTGGTTTGCCAGTGGGGAACAGGAGCGATGACTCTCTACTAAACATCTATAATATGCATTCTGCACCTTCGTTTGTAGGCTGTCTTCAGGACATTGAAATAGACTTGAACATTATAATCCCAGAGAACATGTCATCTGATTCATCTTTAAATGTCAAGGCAGGCTGCACCAAAAAGGATTGGTGCGAACACCACCCTTGTCAAAACAAGGGGCGCTGCATCAACTTGTGGCTGAGCTATCAGTGCGATTGCTACAGGCCCTATGCCGAGCCAAACTGTGCTACAGGTAAGGTAATGCCCTCAACCCCAGAACCTCAATTGCCACCTGAAATCATTTTGTACAACTGGTCTTATCAGACTGCAGAGCCCTATACTCCAAGCTTTGCTATTGTCTGTCATCTGCCGCTGGAATATTCCTCAGCTACAATGGTGGCAACAAATTTACAGCTTCACCGCCATCTTTGCATAAGCATAAGCATATGCATATACAAAGATGGTGTCAATGCTGCCATGTTAAAGAATATGCCAGCAGTAAGAACTCAGGCTATGCTAGGGGAGAATTAATGCAGATGGAGGGGGCACTGTGTTCTTTTCAAGGGTGTCAGAGCTGCTTCCAGGTCCCAGCTCACAGAGGACCACGCTAGCCGGTATTACTGTACAAAAGTCTTTATTGAGTTACAAGTTCCATTTTCAAGCCGCAGCGTGCAGCTCTACGTCTTAGAAGCTAGACCGGCGAAGCTCCGTCTGAGTCTCCGCCTCCTGTACACCAACTTAATACTCTAGCCTTACTCCACCTCTTCCGTCTTTCCCTCCTCCTCTGGGTCCCTCTACCCCCCGTGGTCTCTTCCTTCCTGGACTCTTCTGACGCTGACCCCCCGGACTCTGCTCCCTCTTTGCGGCGGGCTTTAGGACCTGGCTCCCTATCCGGACTGCTTACTGTGCCGCCTTCCTGTGCATTTGAACTTGGCGCGCGCGCGCACAGCCTTCGACCTTCCTCTTGACCGTTTCCTCGCTCCCCGATGGAGGTGTGGCCAATCCTAACTCCTGCCTTCCCGCTTGCGGCGAGCCGCCAGCTCCCGATGCCTGCGACCCCTCCCCCCTACTGTGCTCTGGTGGGGAAGCTGGTCTCGATTTCCAACTGCTGCTCTGAGTCTCCTCTGGTCCCTTCTTCCTGGTGTGTCCCCCTAGGCGCCCCCCTTGTTCTGACCACTGGCGCCCCTTTCTGTGAATCTTCCGATTCACTGGAAAGACTCGGAGATCTCGGGCCGCTGTCATCGCTCATATTTCCTTCGGATTCCTCCCCCTCGCTCTCTGTTTCCTCCCTTTCCTGTGCCTCTGCTCCTGAACCCCTGACAAAGGGTTTTCTGCTTACTACTACCTGTTCAGTTGAGCCATCCATGCCATTACAATTGTAAACAATGTCAGCCCACCAAAACTGGTCCAAGATCCACTGGGGAATTTGAGTGAACTCCTACCCATCTCTGTTGTAGAACATAAATACACACACATATGCACCAGTTACAAACTCTGTAAAGTGATCACAAATGCACAGATACTGGAAGGTTTGCAGAATTTTAGTCCACGTTTTGAAAATTCAGACCCAGGTGTGCAGATCCCCCAGCTCATTTTTGGACTGAAACTCAAAGCTTATTGCCACAAATAGACCACTGACACACTCAAAGGAGATATCCACACAGCTAAAAATAAATCCATTTCAATTTGTACACAATTTGGAAGATCACTTAATTTGCGCCCATTTTGGAACGCTGACTTGAATTCCATCGAAAGTTATCTTCCAAAATTCATTTCGCTTTGATGAATTTTTATACAGTGCACAAAGCATGGACTAGAGAAAGGCATTTATGGAACAAGAGATGAATTAGACTACATAGCTTCTAGGTAAGTGAGGCTTTACTATAAATATACAAGGAAGCAACTTGTCTCACTATACAAGATAACATCCCATTGCCATTAAGGAACAAGGAATTGCTCACAACACCAGTTCAGTGTTTTATTGTTTTGTCTCTCTCTAGACAACTCATTTCAAGCCAGGTAGAAAAGTCCAGGTAGTTTCAAGCTAGCTAAATGCCTCTCCAATAGCAGGCAGGCATATTTGGTACTTGTTCTGGCTGGCATCAATATGCCACATTCATTTCTAGTCTTTTGTTCCCAGGCCTCTTAATCATGGCAGTCTCTACCCTTCTCTTTAATGTGAAACATGTTGGCTGTTAATTATTCAAATAGATCTGAAGTGAGGATGGGGATTGTTGCAATGGCTCCCTAAGGCAGTGAGAAGAGAGGCAGAGAGAAGGAATTAATTATTCCCCTATATAGTTTCTAGGGATTTTACTGGTGTTGTTAATATTGGTCCAGATCAGGGGGGAAATGCAAAAACAGCTCCCAGGGCAGAAAGGCACTGGTGTAATTGTCTTTCATGATGTGACACATGTGAGGTGGGTCACAGCATCTTGACTTTTCCACCAAGTTAGTCAAAATAGACTTTTCCAATGTTGTCTTATTTCCATTCCGTGCTGTTGTTTTGATTTCTTCCGAGACATGTGGCCACGGGGTGATAATGAGTTGTCTGGTGAGGCGATGTAGCTAACATCTCAACTTCTTGACAGTGGCCAAAGATATCCTTTCAAAAAATGTATGGGAGCCAATTCACACATGCATATCATAGTCCTCCATTATCTGCATTGCTATGAAAAATAGCAACAGTGATACACGGGACTCCTTCCCACTTTTCCTCTGCAATCAACTAGTTAATTCAGTGTCTCAAGAATATACAAACCCAGGGTACAATTTAGTTAAAGTCTTAAACCCCAAAGATTTCAGCAGGTGACTTTCAAACCTTATTCTAGGCATTTTCTTTACTGTCCTGCCAACCTCAGCCTGCTCTTTTCCAGCCTCTGCCTTCTTACTTACAACCAGTCCAGGGAATGGCACCGCCTGTCATTTGCCTCCTCCTTAGTAGACGGGACGCGGGTCGCACTGTGGGTTAAACCACAGAGCCTAGGACTTGCCGATCAGAAGGTCGGCGGTTCGAATCCCCGCAACGGGGTGAGCTCCTGTTGCTCTGTACCTGCTCCTGCCAACCTAGCAGTTCGAAAGCACGTCAAAGTGCAAGTAGATAAATAGGTACCACTCCGGCGGGAAGGTAAACGGCGTTTCCATGTGCTGCTCTGGTTTCGCCAGAAGCGGCTTAGTCATGTTGGCCACATGACCCGGAAGCTGTACGCCGGCTCCCTTGGCCAGTAAAGCGAGATGAGTACCACAACCCCAGAGTCGGCCACGACTGGACCTAATGGTCAGGGGTCCCTAGTAGTGTCAGACTTATGCACATGCTAAGGTAACAGCCATGTAAAGCCAGAAATTATGAGGGCCCTCTAAATCCATAAAAAGTTATATATCTTGGTCAGATTGTTAGTGGTTTTGTTGTTGCACATTCACCTAATTTACTGGTTGTTGGCACCCATCTGTCTCTTGAGATGATGGCATGTGCCTCTGTGGGTGAAAGCCTGGTCAGCGAGTATGGAGATCCCAGGCTGCCCTGTTCTCACTGATTTGGTCCAAAGGAAAGCAGAATAATATGGTTGGCACCAGCTTGGCTGCAGGAGTTGCCAGAAGGAAACATACAAGGCACCCACCCTCCAACCATCTTAAGGACTCCAGTCTGGATTTGTGTAGGGTTTACTGCTTAGCCTTCACTTACGTCAAAGATATTCCACAAGGCAGAAGAGGTTTAGGATCAATACGATACAGCAAATTAACCAGTTAGAAGCTTTGGCAAATAAAAAGGTCTTCACCTTCTGCCCAAATGACATCTTAGTTGGTTCCAGGCAAGTCTCCCAGGGATGGGCATTTCATAAGCAGGGTGTCATAACAGAAAAGCCCTGGTCACTAGTCAACCAATGTTACCTAACTAGTCAATAATTGTTACCTAAGAGAGCCAGTGTGGTGTAGTGGTTAAGAGCGGTAGACTCGTAATCTGGGGAACTGGGTTCGCGTCTCTGCTCCTCCACATGCAGCTTCTGGGTGACCTTGGGTCAGTCACACTTCTCTGAAGTCTCTCAGCCTCACTCACCTCACAGAGTGTTTGTTGTGGGGTTGGAAGGGAAAGGAGAATGTTAGCCGCTTTGAGACTCCTTAAGGGGAGTGTTAAAGCAGGATATCAAATCCAAACTCCTCCTCCTCCTCCTCCTCCTCCTCCTCCTCTTCTTCTTCTTCTTCTTCTTCTAACTTTGCTGTGGGGCACCTGGAAGAGAGTCCCAGTCATCAAACATGAATATTCAGGCAGGCTCGTGTGGTGAAAAGTGATGCTTTTAAGTAATCCAGCCCCAATGCAATTTAGAACTTAAAAGGTAAAAGTACTAGTACTTTGAATGGTGCCCAGAAACAGACCAGTAGCCAGAACAATGGGCAGCAATCCAATTGTGAGAGATGGGTCTGGCATCCCTGCTTTCATCCTGAAATTGCAAAGTATAAAATCATGCAAAACTAGCCACTGCAGGCCAGAGAGAATAAAAATATCAGGCTGCAGTTCTATTCCTACTTACCTAAGGCCCACAGTAGACAGAGAGCTACTTGAACATATACAGCAAAGCAGTTAGCTCTGAGAGTTTGTCTTATATTTGAACGTATTTAACTTTGACCAAACTGCACCCACTGTTTGCATTCAGATATTTTTATCTGTGAGAAAAGGTAGGGGTTTTTTTATTAACCCTCCCCCCAAAACACAGCAAAATCAGATAGAAAGTGTGGGGGAGGGGAGAAACATGAAAGGCAACATTGCAGATCTCTGGTTCAATCCAAAGCACTGTATCTATTGCAGATGTTAAATGGCACAGTTGCACTGAATTTAGTGGAGTTATATGGATTTACACCAGCTGATATCTGGTCTGGTCATGGGGGGGGGGGTGTTTACTAGATCCATTTGTTCAGAAAGCTTCAGCTTCAAAATGCATTCCGATATTTTTTAAATACTATATCATTTCACATGCTACCCTGTGTGTGCACCTACCTCTTTTTTTATTATTATTGAAAAATGACATTGCCGGAGCCGTAATTGTAGCAGACGGCTTTGAAGTTGAGCAGTAATTTATCCAAAGGTTTGAAAAGCAACTTTGGGATAGGGGGACTCCATCTGGTAAATATGTTTGCCTCTTTATATGAAGCAAAATTAAAACCATGCAGCTCCAAGAGAAGCTTATACTTCCATTAGGACTGTTGTGAATGATTAGAAAGTATTTGAAACCCCCCCTGCCCACTTCTCCCTAACCGCAATATTCTTCTCAATTCACGGCATCCTACCATTTTGATTAAAGGTGTGTGTGTGTGTGTGTGTGTGTGTGTGTGTGAGAGAGAGAGAGAGAGAGAGAGAGAGAGAGAGAGAGAGAGGTGGGGAAGGGAAGTGAAAGAGAAGATTGGGAGCAACTAACAGTCTCACTGACCCCCACTCCCATGAGTGTATCCAAATTGTAGAGTATTCCTTTCAGACGATGGTCCAAGGCATTCAAAATTTTAGAAAAATCCAAACATGCAGTACATCTCTTCTGAAAACAGGGAACATGAAGTATACAGTGGTACCTCGGGTTAAGTATGGTACTTAATTCATTCCGGAGGTCCGTTCTTAACCTAAAACTGTTCTTAACCTGAAGCACCACTTTAGCTAATGGGGTCTCCTGTGGCTGCCGCGCCGCTGGAGCATGATTTCTGTTGTCATCTTGAAGCAAAGTTCTTAACTCAAGGTACTATTTCTGGGTTAGCGGAGGCTGTAACCTGAAGCGTATGTAACCTGAAGTGTATGTAACCCGAGGTACCACTGTATTCTGAAATGGTTAAGGTATACAGTGGTACCTCTAGATACGAACGGGATCCGTTCCGGGGGCCCGTTCGCAGCTAGAGGTAAATGTAACTAGCGACGGTGCATCTGCGCATGCGCACGTCGCTTTTCACCGCTTCTGCGCATGCGCGCGACGTCAATTTGAGTGTCTGCGCATGTGCAACCAGCGAAACCCGGAAGTAACGTGCTCCGTTACTTCTGGGTCGCCAAGGAGCGCAACTCGAACGCGCTCAACTCGAAGCATATTTAACCCGACGTATGACTGTACTCATATTGTCTAGTTAGTCGAAACTTTGCAACAGTTTCTCACACATGTTTACCTCATGCATAGGTTTGGCTCACGGCAAAGGTATAAAGAAACCCAAGTCGATTTCCTATACTAGCCAAAAACATCTGCCTGTCAGCAAAAAAAATAACATGTCTGTGCACACATATGTGTGTTGATTTAAGTAACTGGCAAAATGGAGATCAGCTTACCTTCTTTCAATAAACTGATAGTCGGATTAGATGAAATGTTAGAGAGCTGTAATCATATCTTCCAGCTCTTTAATTCCCCTCCCCCCCCAAAAAAAAAACCACACACACAAAAAGTAGCTGCAGGGAGGGGATTTGGACTGGGACTGCTACGACAGAGGAAGAGTTTGGACTTGATATCCCACCTTTCACTGCCCTTAAGGAGTCTCAAAGCGGCTAACATTCTCCTTTCCCTTCCTCCCCCACAACAAACACTCTGTGAGGTGAGTGAGGCTGAGAGACTTCAGAGAAGTGTGACTAGCCCAAGGTCACCCAGCAGCTGCATGTGGAGGAGCGGGGAAGCGAATCCGGTTCCCCAGATTACGAGTCCACCACTCTTAACCACTACACCACGCTGGCTCCTTTAACCCTTTCCCCCTGCAGTTTTCTCAATGAAAATCCCCCCCCCATTGCTATTTGCCTTGCTGGGGGAAACCTACTGGTGCAGGGGTGGGTTTGATGGGGGAAATGGCACAGGGGAAAGGGTTAACTGGGCTCCAGCACTGGGGTCCTGCTATGAATCAGGATAATCTGCAGCTTGGTTTTATCAAAAGAAAGAAATCAAAGAAATGGGAGATTTGATCGCAGATGTCATTTGGAGTTCAACACTGGGCATCACAGTGCTAGTTCTAAGATGCAGGTGGCGCTGTGGTCTAAATCACTGAGCCTCTTGGGCTTGCTGATCAGAAGGTTGGCAGTTTGAATCCCCACGACGGGGTGAGCTCCCTTTCCTCTGTCCCAGCTCCTGCCAACCTAGCAGTTCAAAAGCACACCAGTGCAAGTAGATAAATAGATACCGCTGGGGCAGGAAGGTAAACAGCATTTCTGTGTGCTCTGGCACTCATAATGGTCCTCTCTGGTTTCCGTCATGGTGTTCCATTGCACTAGAAGCGGTTTAGTCCTGCTGTCCACATGACCCGGAAAGCTGTCTGCGGACAAACGCCAGCTCCCTCAGCCTGAAAGCGAGATGAGCACCACAACCCCAGAGTCACCTTTGACTGGACTTAACCTTCCAGGGGTTCTTTACCTTTTACCTAGCTGTAAGAATGAGAAGGATGGGGGAAATATTAGGAACATTGGTCATATTTCTGGGATGACCTCTGCTTTTGCAGGGCTAGCTTCAAGGAGCACAATGAGGGCAGCTGAGTCAATGAAGGCAGGAACAAGATCTGGCACAACAAGCCTTTTAAAAGCATGGGTCATAGCAGAAGGGGAGAGTGCCATTGGGGCTTCACTTCAGGCAGGAAAGTGTCTCAGGCCAGCATTGCATAAGATACACTGAATACAGCATTTGTCGTTCAGGAGTCTCTCTCTCTCTCTCTCTCTCTCTCTCTCTGTGTGTGTGTGTGTGTGTGTGTTCATAAATAAGTGAACTGCCATACACATAAAATCCTAAAAATACACATAAATAATATCTGTAGATACATGTTCCTGAAGGGAGTATCACCCTCCCACAAATCCATATTAAACAAGGATGCTGAATTCTAACACACCAAATTTCAGCCTAATGCACAGGATCATTTGCTTTGTGCTGAAACACTGGTCTCTTTTATGAGATAAACTACATGTTCAAAGTTCAGTTCAAAAATGTCCTGTTTCCAACTTCTGTCATAATCAGTGTACCTTGGGCTATGAGTGTAGCAAATTTCAGCTTTCTGGGTGGCTTACTAGTATTTACCTTGTGCCCCCCATTTCTAGGGGGAGAAAGCAAACAACTGTTTGCATGGTCCAGAAAGATATTTATCGTACAGGGATGCCCTAGAGACACACAACTGCCACATTTTCAGACATTTCTGGTAATTGGGGTGTCCTGGACTATAGCATTTTCCAGACATACGTCTGAATGAGTGTAAAAGAGCCCCGCCCATCCCCATTTCCTATAAATGTTCAGCTTACTGGGATTGTGGCTTGGGGGAAAGTGGGAGAAATAAACAGGAGCTCTTCCAAAGTGGGCCAAGCCCAATCCAGGCAAAGTCAAGGCAGGTCACTAGGTCACTTGCTTAAAGTCAAAGCCCTGGACAGTTTCCAGTGCCCCCTGCTGAATGAACTATGGGAGGTGTTATTTCAAACAAGAACTGAGGTGATTTGAGGCCTTGCATAGGCTGCTTATGCTACATTTTGCCACATCTCCTTGACATAACAGCTCTGCTGACTTACCACGTCCAGGTTTTGTTTTTAAAAACATTATCGATATATATATATATATAAATAAGAATAAAAATGTGCACCCAACCACCAAGACCATTCCATTGTAACTATCCAGCCTCCCAAAATTTCCACACCTCTTGCGATAGTTTGACCTCTTTTCCATAGCTCTTCGAAAACATTTCCCCTGCATGTTCTCCATCTTGCCTTAATGGCACGTGTTAATTTATCATTCATAGCTCTATCCCACACCTCTCTATACCATTCTTCCATTTGATACTCTGCTTGCCCCTTCCACTTCCTAGCTATCATAATTTGTGCAGGTGTCAATAAATTTGTGAACAAGTCCTTTAGAGCCTGTGAACCTTCCACCCCATACCATGTCCAGGTTTTCAGGCACCGGCTTAGTCTACACTATGTGCACCAAATGCACACATAATAGGGTTGCCCACCAATTATATCGAATAGCCAGTTGATTAAGAAATTGTCTTTGAACTGAATAATTAATTAAATATAACCACATTTGCATATCACTAAAGCCCTAGTAGGTGACTTTTGGGTGTGTTGGGGGAAGCAAATGCAACTTGCAACTTAAGAAACAAAGACTGGAACCCCAAACACATTTACTCGGGAGTGAGAACCACTGAATGCAACAGGATTTGCAATCACTCATAGAGTTGGACAGAAACGAAAGGCCAAGTTGTTGTTTACCACAACCAACATAAAATAAATAAAAAGAATCAAACATAACCCTTTAAACTGCAACCTCACTGAATACAATTGACCATCACCAATCAGTCTATTAAAGCTTTTCAGCCAATCTTCTTCATGGTTATTCAGAAATGAGTCCCAGTGGATTGAATGGAGCTTACTCCCAAGTCAGTTGAATGGAGGTTTCTTCCAAAAAGTAGAGATCTTTCCCAGTTAGCATCTGTATAGGAATTGCTTTTGGATGTTTTTAAACATTTTATTGCTTGTGTGTTTCCCTCCCTAAGCTCCTTTGGAAGGAAGGGCAGGGCATAAATTTAATTGACAACAATTGTGCACAGGATTATAGCTTTACTAGGTTAAACTATCCATTTAAGTTTAAATTCCTAATATACAAGGGCACACTCGCTTTGGAATTTATAGATAATGGAAGAGCTCTTCAAAGCACTGCTGCTGCTGCTGTGTGCTTTGTGGTACAGAAATTACTTGCATCTTTGTTAAAGAGAAGCTGACAAACAGTAAGTGCTGGGAAGGATTTCCATTGCAGACTGCACTCTCTCAGCAGTAGCAGGCAAGCAACAAAGTTGATTTATTTCCATCAGCATCCAGACGTAATGACTCAAGAGGTTAATATTGACCAAGGTTATGCTAAATGCCCATCAAACCACATACCAGATCCAATATTTCTTTTGAAGCAGAGTAATTGAAAACTGCAAGCTCGGCGTGCTACCTTTTTAAAGACTAACCTTGCTTCCTTTGCCTTCTTTCAATGTTGCGCGTCTAACTGCCACTCGCCGGCTTTGCTGCATCATAAGCGATCTCTCTTCAACAAGAAAAATGTCTTTCAAGTACTCCCTTATAGAGAGAGATGGTGTGTGTTTTTTTAATAAACTAACCTTTCATGCTTAAAAATGACCATTTCAACACCGAGGGGAAAGATTTATGGACATATGCCTTGTTTTTAACAAGCACGTAAAGAAAGAAGTTTAAGATCATCTCATTCACAAAATTAAAACATTTCTCACATGTTATTTATGAAATTTTCTATTCAGAAATAAGTCGGGGGTTTATTTCCCCATACTAAATAAACTGAGCCAGATATGAATCCTGTAACACTTAGAAGGCAGGTTTCCACAATGATCACCCCTGTTTTCATGAGTCTTATAATCATTTCATTAAAATAAAACACTGCAGGCAATATGCATGTGTGTGTGTGTGTGTGTGTGAGAGAGAGAGAGAGAGAGAGAGAGAGAGAATGAGAGAGCGCGCGCACCAAAGCAGCTTTCCCGCCCTATGAATGAAAAGTCTGATTATAAGTTTTTGAACAGCTGGAGTTTGTTTTGTTTAACTCCAGTTAACACTGTTGATGTTGTTTGGTCTGTGAAACCGCACATTAAAGGTTTTAGTTCAGATTAGCCAATTGTGATTATTGATTTGGGGCCGTTTCATCTATTAAAATAGCACTGTGGAAGCCACCCTGGCTTAAGATATTTTGCTGCCTGAAGCAGAGGCCCTCTCTTTGCCACGCAAGGGCCAACACATTAACTTCAGAAAGCCTCCCTGGGCTGTTTAGACATCAGTTCTTGCCTTCATCTCCCCGCTTCCCACTTAAATCCTGCTAAATTGGTGGAAGGACCATAGTTCAGTGCATTTGATTTGCATACAGGTACAATCCCTGGCATTTCCAGGTAGGGCTCTGTGAGACCTCTACCTAAAACCCTGAAGAACTGATGCTGGTCTGTGTAGACAATACTGAACTAGAGCAGCGGTTCTCAACCTGTGGGTCCCTAGATGTTGTTGGACTGCAACTCCCATCATCCCTGAGCTCTGGCCTTGCTAGCTAGGAGTGATGGGAGTTGTAGTTCAACAACATCTGGGGACCCACAGGTTGAGAAAGGCTGAACTAGAGGAAACAATGATCTGACTAGGCATCAATAAGTTTTTTAATGTTCCTTCACTCAAGTCGACCTAGAGGGGAAGCCATTTCCACATGATAATTTCCAGAATATTTTGGATCAGCTGCCCTGAACTGCTGTGGTGTTCAGGGAGCTGCTTCCCATTCCATGTGATCCACACTAATTAGCACTGTATTTATTTCTTAGATTTATCACCATAAGATTTCGGGGCAGTTCACAGAATAAACTACAGGATAAAAAAACAAGAAAATAAGTAAAACCAAACAGCAAAACAATAATCCCCCCCTTCCCACAGACACATTTTAAAGACGATAGAATATGAATCAGCCAAAGGCCCGATTGAAGAGGAATGTTTCTGTGTGGCACCTAAAATATATATAATGAAGGCACTAGGTGAGCCTCCCTAGGTCACCACACTGTTTGAGTAAATGATGAGACTCCATCCCACTTTAATATTATTATTTATTTGATTTCTTTCCTGAACTTTGCCATGTTGTTGCCATGCCTCAATGAAGAGTGAAGGTAGCTTGAGAAGAAGCCAACATCATTTGTCCAATCCTAGGCGTGATCTTCTCTGAGATTTAGTAAGCCAGTTGGTCCTTTGGGGCACGTGCTTGTGTTAGCAGTATAGTTGCTTCATCTATTTTCTTACATGTGCTGATCACCCATCATGGAATCCTAGGTGGTCATCCATCTAGGCTCTGTCTAGACCAGCGGTTCTCAACCTGTGGGTCCCCAGATGGTGTTGGACTACAACTCCCATCATCCCTGAGCTCTGGCCTTGCTAGCTAGGGGTGATGGGAGTTGTAGTTCAACAACATCTGGGGACTCACAGGTTGAGAAAGGCTGGTCTAGACCAAGATCTGCTTAGCTATAGCAAGCTTCATGTACCTTCAGACAATATCCTGGGTTCTCAACCTGTGTACTCTGTACAAGGCCGATCTTAATTGGGCAAGATCCCTGCATTGCAGGGGTTGGACTAGATGACCCCTGTGGTCCCTTCCAACTCTACAATTCTAAGATTTGAAGGTACAAGAAGAAAAATAAGATTTAAGTTTGACCATTTTCTTTCACTTGAACGTTTTAAGATTTTTGCTTATTGGGGTTTGTTTTTGTTTGAGAGATTGGCATTTGTGCCATACTTGATTTCAGATCAAGAAAACATCAGCCAAAAGGATGATCAGCCATCATACCTGGTCATCTAAATTTTCAGTGTCGTATACTTTAATGAGGAGAATACAGCACATCAGTAGATTGGCTATAACCAGAAGGAAATCTGTACAACGAGAACTGCCAAAGCAAATCCCAATTTATTTTTTTAAAAGATTGTTACAGCATATTGGGTCTCACATCCCTCAGAGCTGATGGCAAAACACCCAAAATAGACACAAAGAGGCACATATCCAATTGCCAGCCTACACCTTATTAGAGGCTTATCTAGAGCTGAACACAGCAGAAGGAGAAAGAGGAAGCAACACTGCTGCCTGATGTCCCAAGACGAAAAGTCTGCTGTATGATCAACAAGCATACCGCATATGCTAAAGAGCTGGTATCCACTCAGACTAGAGGCCCTGCTCTGGTGTAAGCCTCAGAGAAAATGTTTCCTTTCATAGGGCCCACTCTACATCATCCCCGGTTCAGTCAACACTGACCTCTCTTTTTGCATGGCAGGAGTCAGGCTGAGCTGAAAACAACATGGGAATGGGGGAATTAACCTGGACTGTTTTCTAAATTAAATAGCTGTGGTTTCTACATTGTGACAGATTTCTAGAATTAGCTTGTAGGGACTAAGAAAGTATGTGTTTCCATGGTACTCAAGCTTGCTATTCTCATACTTGTTCCTCAGAACTTTCATCAGACTCATAGGGAGACAGAAATGTCCAACGCTGGCCCCTGTGATTGGCAGATAAGATCCAAAATGTATGTTGAGCGGGGAGGCCAGCAGTTCCCTTGCCCTCTAAAATTCAGGAGGAATTTTGAGTTCAGGAGGAAATCCTTCCCAATTCAGGTTTGACAACCAATAGCATGAGCATAAGCAAAACGAAAAGGGAAACAATGCGGAGGCCACAGTGTTCAAGGTAATCAATATGTTATCTGTCTTTGCCTCACACATTAGAGATGGACCATCAGGAGAAAAACAGAACTTCTGAACAGAATGTTGTGTGATCCCTGGTGAGACTGGAAATGAGGAATGTAAGAGGTATGGGTCACAACCCCTGCCTTCCCAAAAGGACTGAAACTGAAGCATCAGAACCAGCCATTGCTGGTCTCCTAGCTTTGAATTGGGGCCAGTTATATCATATCATATCATCTCAGACAGAAGGTAGAATTATATATCTCAATCTTTAAAAGGCTGCACTTGCTTTGCGGGATTTGTAATGCATCTTTCATAGGAGTGGTACAAACCATAGTAGTTTGCCACTGAAAGTGCCATCAGGTAGTTTAGTTTAGAATGCCAGAGCATTCCCGGTCTGTTTCGTGATATGTCCATTTTTCCATCAGTACTCCTGTCTTAAAGTTGTATTATTTTTTCTCTCTCTCTTTTTGCCATGTGAACTCAAGAGTACATTCCAGGAAGATTTGGACATGAGGAATCCAAAGGGTTTGCTGCTTTTCCTTTAGAAGGCAGCGACGACGAAAGTGTGACAATTTCAATGTTTGTCCGAACACGCAAGCCTTCTGGCTTGTTGCTGTCTCTGAAAAAAGGCGCAATCCTATTTCTTAAGGTCTGGTTGGAAGGTGGGAAACTCCTGGCATCAGGCCTAAGCTCTGACAAACTTCTTGGAACGCAGCCTGTGAATGATGGAAATTTCTATTTGATATCCTTAAAAATCAAGCCAAACAAGACCGAGCTATTCCAGTCTTCGCAGAACCTAGGCTACATTTCTATCCCTGTAATAAAAATCCAGAGCGGTGATATTATGTACATCGGAGGATTACCCGATGACCAAGAAACCCATGTAAATGGTGGATATTTCAAAGGCTGCATCCAAGATTTAAGACTGGGCAACCAACCACTGGAATTCTTCCCTGTCATGACTTCATCAGATTCTGTCATCAGAAAGAGCACGCTGATCAACATTGCCCCAGGCTGCATCGGAGACAACCTCTGTCAGGTAAGGATGCTGTTTCTCAAAGTGCCGTTTCCATGTTTGCAGCAAGGAATTCTCTTTTGAACTAGCAGTGCTCCGAAAACAGCATGTGACAGTAAGAATATCTGAGCACGATATCCGAAACAGGCAGGTAAGATCAGGTTTTTGTCAAACAGCCCCACACTTTGCGGGCGCCGAGACCGCAGAAACATCTGGGAGGCTGGAAGGCCCGGCGCTTGAATGGCAAGGTAATGATAACCAGTTAGCAAGCCTGCTATTCATTAAGGGCAACTTGAACTCACTGTAGTTTTTCAAACCAAAATATTCTCATAATTACTGTAAAACCAGACTTTCGAAGCAGGCTAATCACATGGTATGTTATGGGCATTTGGGCCTGGCAATGAAGCCTGTAAAAATATTAAAGAAGAGAGGAATGTTGTATCACCACACAAATACAAAGGCAGCCCCTATGTGGGTTGGATCTGCCAGAAATCACACGGTCCTCATTTAACATTGCATAAAAAGTAATGGATTTATAAACAAACGCCATTTCTTACATATGTGCAAATACAAGAGGGCTGACGGAATTCCTTCTAATGTCAGTTGTTTGTTCCTGTACTGTATGTTTCATATGAAACAGCTTTTTTTTCTTAATGTCTCATTTCGTGATTTTTGTTGTTTTTTTAAATTGCTTACAATCATGCTGAGCACTTTTTCCTGTGCTTACCCTTCTTTCAGCTTATTATCATTATTAATATATTATTTGCCTTTCATGCAAGCGCCTCAAGGTGATGTACAATAAAAACAGTTAAAAGCAGTTAAAAACACAAAAAATCAAATAAGTTTAAGACAAAACAATTTAGCGAAAAACTGGACACCCATAGCACAGGCCCATTCACCCAGTTGGGAAAGCTTGAAACAAAAAAGTTTTCAATTTCCCCCCCAGAAAAGTGCGGATGATGGGCTCCTGTTATATCTTGACAGGCATGCTATTCCATAGAACGAACCATCATCCCTTCAGAAAAGACTTCAAGAATGGCACATTTTCCCTAATTTACTTTCACGTCTCCTACACATACGAAGCCTCAGAGAGAGGCACCAACTGCCTAGGCCCTTCTCCTCTGTTCTCTTCCATTTATAGCCCAATGCTGCTCTGAAAACTGAGGACCGGTTCACGCATGCACAGACATCATTTGATTTCTCACAATTTGATTATATGGCCCATGTCAACTTGCCCCAGAATCTATGAATGGGCTCAGTTGAACGGCAAGGGATCCCCAGACCTCCTTGCGAGGATTGATCTGTGATAACTCATTCACACGTGTAAATTGCCATTTGACGCTGCAGTCACCACACAATCAGCTTGAACCAGGCCTTGGTGATGAAGTAGGCAATATCACATTATCCTGGCTTCAGTTCATAACTTACAATACTACTGCTTCCCACTGAAAGTCTCCCTTCCCCTTCTACTCAATCTCTACTCCCAAACATTCGTTTTTCCTGCTGGCTGTCCTAAGACCAAACCTAGAGAGCTGTTTTGTACATACCCTTCAACATTTCTCCAATGAAAATGGGGCCATCTGATATTATTATTATTATTATTATTATTATTATTATTATTATTATTATTATTACCGTATTTTTCGCCCTATAGGACACACTTTTCCCCCTCCAAAAATGAAGGGGAAATGTGTGTGCGTCCTATGGGGCGAATGCAGGCTTTCGCTGAAGCCTGGAGAGCGAGAGGGGTCGGTGCGCACCGACCCCTCTCGCTCTCCAGGCTTCAAGAGAGCCCTGTCGCCAGCCCCGCAAACTTGGGGGACAGCGGGAGGCGCAGCATGCCTTTCCCACTGTCCCCCGACTTGGTTAGAAGGCTGGCGGGGGGGGAGAAGCCTGCTCCTCCCCGTCGCCAGCCCCGCAAACTCGGGAGACAGTGGGAGGCGCAGCACGCCTTTCCCACTGTCCCCCGACTTGGCTAGAAGGCTGGCGGGGGGGGAGAAGCCTGCTCCTCCCCGTCGCCAGCCCCGCAAACTCGGGAGACAGCGGGAGGCGCAGCGCGCCTTTCCCACTGTCCCCCGACTTGGCTAGAAGGCTGGCGGAGGGCTTTCCCCTCCTCCAGCCCCGCAAGCTCCCAGAGCGATGCCAAAGCTGCACGCAGCTTCGGCATCGCTCTGGGTCCTGTTCTGGGGGCTGGGGGAGGGGGAAGCTCCGCTTTCCCCGCCCCCAGCCCCACAAGCTCCCAGAGCGATGCCAAAGCTGCCAAAGCCCGAGCTTCCCCAGCCCCGCGCCTGGGGGGGGGGGAATAAATTTTTTCCCTTTATATCCCCCCAAAAAATCTAGGTGCGTCCTATGGGCCGGTGCGTCCTATAGGGCGAAAAATACGGTATATTACCCGCCCATCTGACTGGGTTGCCTCAGCAACTCTGGGCAGCTTCTAACATACATAAACACATAATAAAATATTAAACATAAAATAAAAACCTTCCCTGTATCTTTAGGTGTCTTCTAAAGGTTGTATAGCTACTTATCTCCTAGGCTTGGGGGTTGCATGACTCCATACCCTCCAACATTTATCCAATGAAAATAGGGATGTCCTAAGGAAAAGCAGGACATTCCGGGATCAAATCAGAAACTGAGGTGGCTTCTGTGCCCCTGGAAAATAGGAACACTTGGAAGGTCTGCAATCTCTACTCCCAAACATACCTCTAACTTTTGTTTTACTGCTGGCTGTCCTAAATCTGTTCCAGGCTTGTCTGGAGTCACAAGGGATTGAACCTGGAATCTTTTGCGCTGAAATCATGTGCGACGGCCTTTTGCTATAGGTCAGGCCTTGATATGTAGCAAACCTATGCATGCTCAACAAGCTCTAGCCAGAAAGGCCTTCTTCGTATTGTGCATTCTCTACAAAGGCTATTTAAAGAGGAAGGTTTCAGGGCACCACCGGATTTCGTGAAGAGTTGTTTGCAAAAACATTTCCCATTCTTATTTGGCAAAGGATTTACTTGACACGCCTCCTTTCTTCCCTTTGACCACTTTGGCCTTCAATCATCTCTTCTTCGTCTTTATCTTTTGATATCCTTTCTCCTAGGACTAAGTCAAATGGTCTGTTTAAGTGGTTTTCGGAACAAAAGAAATATATCTTATCTAAGCTTGTCTTATATGATAAGGTAATGCAACTGTGATAATCTTATAGAATCATAGATTTGGAAAAAATAAAAAAAGTCAATTCTGCCAGGCAGGAACATTTTCCTTTTGGTATGTCGGAAATGTGCTTTTGCAATACAGACCACTACAGAAAGCAATTGGATTACAACAGTACCTTGAAACGGTACTGTACACCCGCAATTATCACAAAAGGAATTCAGTATGCTGAATGATGCCATCCCATGTTCCTGGTTCCTCACTATACTTTGTGAGTTCCCAGACAGCCTGAAAATGATTGGCCCCAATCCAGAAAAAGTCCCATTAAAATCGATGGGGAAAACCTAGTCATGAATAACTGACTAGTCTCATAGTTTTAGGGTTGTGTCCCAATTGTTCTAGTGAGAGTAGACTAGGGTTTCCCAAACTGTTTCTGGAGCAGGGTCTCCAACTGTAGGTTTTTTTTTGTGTTTTTTTTTTTTGGACGACAACTCCCATCATCCCTAGCTAGTAGGACTAGTGTCCAAAAGAGACCCGAGTTTGGGAAACCCTGGAGTAGAGCCACTGAAATTAACGAAACTGAGTTAGTCATGTCCATTGATTTTCAGTAGGGCTTGCATTGGATACAACCACTAGCTATGATTAATTGAGACCATTAATCCTATAGAATACAGACAGCTGCCTTATGCTAAGACCATTGATACATCTGTACTGTCATCAGTTGGGGTCCCTGGTTTTGACTGGAGCAGCAGCTCTGGGGAGGGGATATTTAACCCCACCCCCATCTCTCCTGTTTTCCTTATCTAAAGCGCCCACAATTGTATTTGGGCACTTTTCCAGTACAGTGGTACCTCAGGTTAAGTACTTAATTCGTTCCGAAGGTCTGTTTTTAACCTGAAACTGTTCTTAACCTGAAGCACCACTTTAGCTAATGGGGCCTCCCGCTGCTGCTGCTGCTGCTGCGCCGCCAGAGCCCGATTTCTGTTCTTATCCTGAAGCAAAGTTCTTAACCTGAAGCACTATTTCTGGGTTAGCGGAGTGTGTAACCTGAAGCGTATGTAACCTGAGGTACCACTGTAGGCATTTACAGCAGCAGAGCGTGTTTTCATGGCACTTTGAAAATGAGGAAAATGAGGAAACATGACAGAGCAGTGGGCATAGGAAATAAGTCAGCCTCTTTCTTTCTCCCACAGCCACTTTCCTCGATTGCCTTGCTAGAGATGCTTGCTTACATTTGACTCCCCTCTCTCCTCTTTAGCCGAACCCCTGCCAAAACGGTGGCATTTGCTATTCAATCTGGGATGACTTCACTTGCACCTGCCCACCAAATACAGCTGGGAAAGCCTGCGAGGAAGTAAAATGGTGCGAACTCAGTCCGTGCCCCCATGAAGCCCAATGCCAGCTGCTGCATCGAGGATTTGAATGCAAGTATTCCCCTCTCCCCACCCCTGAAAAACCCTAACGCCCAACCCCCATCTCCTTAACTTTGAGGGACTAAGGCAGAACAGTGTTAATTTTTTTCACAAGTGTTTCAGGCTTTCCCAATCCTTGTGATGCATTTATTGGGGCATTTGTTGCTGTACATAGCACCGTTTCTTAGCAACTTCATTCGCCTTATACTGCAGGAGAGAATTTGCTAAGTGGTAGCGTTACCTGGTGCAAAACAGCTAGGCCAGGGGTCAGCAACCCGCGGCTCCAGAGCCACATGTGGCTCTTTTACACCTTTGCCGCGGCTCCGGGGCGGATACTAGCAAGGGGAGGAGGCGCATTGTGCGCCCTGACACTCCCCACTGTGGCGGGCGCTGTACTGGCTGTGACGTCACATGGGGGCGGTGTGCGCATTAGTCACGCACCGTCCCGACGTCACCTTCCTGCCCGCTGTCAGATCGGAGGGCAGCGGCGCGCATGTTTGTGGCTCCCAGTTTTTTTTTCTTCGGAAATGGGTCCAAGTGGCTCTTTTTGTCTTAAAGGTTGCAGACCCCTGAGCTAGGCATTGTGCAGCCACTACACTAGAAAAAAACTGTTAAGGTCCCTTATAAGAACATTGGAACACTGGATAAAAATCCAGTCATTTATCCAGGCATCTCTGTTGCCTTTTCAGCACCCGCTAGACCAGGGGTGGATTTAGGGCAACATGACTCATTCCACCACACTGGGCACTGAGCCTAGAGGGCGTTGCAGGGTGCTGCGGGATGCGGGTGATGCTGTGGTCTAAACCACAGAGCCTCTAGGGCTTGCCGATCAGAAAGTCGGCGGTTCAAATCCTTGCAATGGGGACAGCTCCCATTGCTCTGTCCCAGTTTCTGCCAACCTAGCAGTTTGAAAGCACATCAGTGCAAGTAGATAAATAGGTACCGCTGCAGTGGGAAGGTAAACGCCGTTTCTGTGAGCTCTGGTTTCCATAACGGTGTCCCATTGTGCCAGAAGCAGTTTAGTCATGCTGGCCACATGACCTGGAAAGCTGTCTGTGGACAAACGTCGACTCCCTTGGCCTGAAAGCGAGAAGAGCGCCGCAACCCCATAGTCACCTTTGACTGGACTTAACCGTTCAGGGGTCCTTTACCTTTTTTGCAGGGTGCTGGAACTATGACATAGTGAATTGAGAACTCTCTCTCTCTCTCCATATATATCCCTCTATCACCATTTTATCTCAATCTTCCATCCATATCCTGAGAGGGTGTTTGTTTGCATTTTTTATGGCTATAAAAGCAATCCAGGGCACTAAGCTATCTTGCCAGTATATAAAGGCAATGAACAAAAATTTAAATAAAATGTAATGTGCATGACTAAGTACACCACTCCTAGATGCTTAATGCCTTTTGCTATCTCCACACAGGTATTGCCAACGCAATTTTTAGCGGTAGGAGCAGTGCAATATTTTACAGAAGCAATGGGAACATCAGCAGGGACCTCACCAACATAACCTTTGGCTTTCGGACTCGGGACTCGGACGTGATCCTGCTTTACGCAGAAAAGGAGCCAGAGTTTGTCACCATCCGCATCCAGAATGCCAGATTGGTGTTCCAGTTGCAAAGTGGCAACAGCTTGTATACGCTGAGCCTGGCTAGCTCGCGGCTGGTGAATGATGGGATCTTGCACCAGGTGACCTTCTCAATGATGGAGCCCTTATCTCAGTCCTCGAGATGGCTCATGGATATAAATGACAAGGAAGACATCGCAACAAGTATGGTTGCCACAGGAAACCTCAACTTCTTGAGAGAAGAGACAGATATCTACCTTGCTGACAAAGCTTTTGATAACCTGGACGGGCTCAGAGGGTGCATGAGCACTGTGGAAATTGGTGGCATCCACCTCTCCTACTTTGAAACCATTGATGGCTATATGAAGAAACCACAGGAAGAGCAGTTCCTCAAGATATCGGCCAACCCCGTCGTCACTGGCTGCCTTCCACTGGACGCTTGCAGCTCAAACCCTTGCATGCACAACGGGATATGCGAAGACCTCTACTCTTATTATAGTTGCACGTGCGCCGAGGGTTGGACTGGAACCCACTGCGAAACAAACATTGATGAGTGTGCATCAAATCCCTGTGTGCATGGAAACTGCAGCGACAGAGTCGCAATGTACAAGTGCATATGTGATCTGGGGTACACGGGGTCGAGGTGCGAAGAAGACATTGACGACTGCCGGGGCCATCTGTGTGCAAATGGAGCCACCTGTGTAGATGAGATTAACGGCTATTCCTGCCTATGTGCCGGGAATTTCACCGGAAGGTTTTGCAGGTACTGTCCTGAAGCCTGATGAAGAAATTCACCCGCTACAGTATCAGTCGCTTCCGATCTCTTAAATGAGGCAGTGATTAAAAGCTGGACAAACCCCTGGGTTAGCAATTGCACTACTAAGTGTTGCATGGTGAGGAAATCAGGTAACGTCGTGGGCACCCTCAGTCTTATAAATGTCCATCATTGTGAATGGTGCTTTGCTTCCAGATAAGTGTACATAGGACTGGTTCCTTTCTAATAGCGTTTAAAGCAGGGTTTCCCAAACTTAGATCTCCAGTTGTTTTTGGACTACAACTCCCATCAGAACTTTGTCTAAACAGATAGAGATTTAGCACTGAATCAGAACTAATGGTAATCAGGTTTTCTGTGGATTGTTGTTTGTTTAAATTTAGTGCTAAATTTGTGGGTTTTCCAGGGGAAAGCGGCAGGGCGAAGGCAAAGCCATGTGGACTCATGCCTAGAGAGAAGTGCATAGCAAAATTTGGAGGTGTGAATTTTAGCTGTGTTTCAACTCACACATTGCTTTCGAAAGTGAGAATTAGGCAAGTTGACATTAAAATCGTACCCCAGTGTTTCTCAAACCTGCTACATCATCCCTGACCACTGGTCCTGCTAGCTAGGGATGACGATGGCAGTTGTTAGTCCAACAGCTGGGGATCCACGTTTAAGAAACACTGTCCTAACCAAACCTGATTTCTTCTCCATCCCTACTTACAAGCAAACATATACAGTGAGGGGGGAAAGTATTTGATCCCCTGCTAAATTTGCACGTTTGCTCTCTGACGAAGAAATGACCAGTCCATAATTTTAATGGTAGGTTTATTGTAGCTGTGAGAGACAGAATAACAACAGGAAAACCCCCAGAAGACAAAAGTCACAGATTGAGGTACAAAATAATAGGGGAAAGTGACTTTGTAGGCTTACCACTGTTGTTTTGCTTTAGATATATACGGCTACCGTCTACAGTGTGCGGGAATGAGATCAAAAATATTACCTGTTACAACTACGGCAACTGTTCTGAACTCCAAGGACTCTTGGAATGCATGTGCCTCCCAGGCTTTACAGGACGGCGGTGAGATTATTATAATAATAATTTTTTTCATATCATATTTTTTTTCATGCGGTAATTTGACTCAGTAGAAACAGGAGCATGGCTTTTTTTCAGCTGGAACTCACTGGAACACAGTTCTGGCACTTCTCACGAGGGTGCCATTGCCATTTTAAGAGAGCAAGGGAGCTGTTCATGGCGAGTCCCAGCATTTATTTTTCTAAAAAAAACTGCACTGTATCTCCAGTCAATCCTGGAAAACACTGGGTTCTAAAAAGAAACATTCTATTCACCACTAAATAACCCTTCTCTTTTTTCATTTGTAATTTCATCAAAGCTCTGTATTCTGGAACAAAAGAAAACTGGAAAAGCATGTCTAAAAACAGGGTGTCAAAGAGAAGGGCTGTACAGTGGTACCTGGGGTTACATACACTTCAGGTTACAGACTCTGCTAACCCAGAAATAGTACCTCGGGTTAAGAACTTTGCTTCGGGATGAGAACAGAAATCATACAGCAGCGGCACGGCGGCAGCGGGAGGCCCCATTAGCTAAAGTGGTGCTTCAGGTTAAGAATAGTTTCAGGTTAAGAACAGACCTCCGGAACGAATTAAGTTCTTAACCCGAGGTACCACTGTAGTCTAGACTCTAAAATGTTATTTTTATTTCTGAGCCAAGGATTTCAGTGAGCCATTGAAAGTGGCCTCGGTCCTGTATACCTGAAGGAGCGTCTCCATCCCCATCGTTCAGCCCAGACACTGAGGTCCATGTGCGAGGGCCTTCTGGCGGTTCCCTCACTGTGAGAAGTGAAGTTACAGGCAGAGGGTCTTCTCCCTTTGGACCGCCCTACCATCAGATGCCAAGGAGATAAAGAACTACACAACTTTTGGAAGACATCTGAAGGCAGCCCTGTATAGGGACATTTTTAATGTTTTCATATGTGTTGGAGGGGCAACCCAGTCAGATGGGCGGGATATAAATAATAATTTATACCACCGTCTCACCTTTTCCATTCACATTAGTGAGTAAGTGGTCCATGTATTTACCTTTTTTTAAAAAAATCTTGCAGGTGTGAAGTGGACATCAACGAGTGCACCTCTGACCCGTGTCTCAACGGGGGCCTCTGCCAGAACCTGCTCAACAAATTCAACTGCATCTGTGACTTGAACTATGCCGGCGATCGCTGCGAGATAGACGTAAGCGACCTCTCCTTCTTTGTCTCTCTCTTGTTGTGGCAGAACCTCTTTCAACTTCTTTCCTACCTCATTCTGCGCATGGATGACGACCCAGCGGTGGAGTGGGGGGAACAGGACGACTACTAAGCAGTCAGATTGGGGGCGTCGTTTTTAAAGCCGTCAGAGCACAATGGAAGACAGGCCAAACAAGTACAGCTAGGCTGGGAATCAGAACAGCGAGGGTAACCATAATCACAGGCTGATTCCGTTTCTCTAACATTTTGAGCATATTTAAAATGTGCATTATTTGGTGCCCTGATTCCGATGGAGAGGCTGTGAAGCAGATTCGTGCTTCTTGGTGCGGTTCAGCTTTTAATGTGAGATGAAAGCAAAACATCCCTAAAGCAAGTTTTTGATATTTCAAAAGAATAGCTGCATCTTCTTTTTGCTCTGGAATTGCTTAGCAGTTTGGATTTGAAATACTTCCCATTTGTAAATAAGCTAACCTCATAATAGAGTCATAGAACATTAAGAGTTGAGAAGAAATTTGGAGGCCAGAGTTCTTCCACCTTGGCACGCTGGACGTTGTTGGACTACAATTCCCATCATCCCCAGCCAGCTTAGTCTATGGTAAAGAAATAATGGAAGTTGTAGTCCAGTAACATCCAAAGACCAAACGTTGAAGAGGTCAGATCGGCGGCATATAAATAATAAATTATTATTATAGCTTTCTTATACATTATACTGTTAAATCTGTTTTAATGATGTTTGTGATTTTATTATTATTATTTACTTTGGTTGCATTGTACCAAAAAGGACTTAAGCAATCAATTTAATAATCCTATGAAACTTTAAAAACCACACTGCGATCTTCAGATGAAGGGCAGTATATAAATTTAATCAAAAATAATAATAATGTCTGCTAGTGTAGGAGCAAAAACAGGAGGTAAACTAACTTATTAGTTGAATTAATTCTTTAAATGATAAATCCCCCTTCCTCTTCCCACCCCAGATCACAATTTGGCTTTGGGACCAAAGAACAAATGAGATACATGAGAAAAGTCATGTATCGTGCAATTGAGTAAAAGGCGTTCTCTCAGCCACCACTGATAATATAAACTAATTACTGGGCTGTAACAAGTAAACAGATGTAATCCAGATATTTTGGAATACATCTCCCTTTGCTGGCAGAGGCTGATGTGAGTTAAAGTCCAGGGCAGCAAGATTTCGTTTTTACTTTTTATTTATTTGTATACCACATTTCAGACTACACAGCCCTCCCAAGGGGGTTTGCCTCGTTCCTAAAAGACTCTTCACCCCTTATATTTCCAGCCAATCTATCACTGTGCTATGCCAGTGCAAGTCTCCCAAAGACCCCATCCTATCAAGAAGTCCTTTCCACATAATGTAGAAATTGGATCTTTAGTGTTGTGGCACCTGCCCTTTGGAATGCACTCCCCTTGAATATTAGACACGGGCCATCTCCCTTGTCTTTCCAGCACCTACAGAAGACCTTCCTTTTTCCCATAAGCCTTCTAAGTTGAGATCTTTCCCGGCTTGCATCTTTATTGGAATAGTTTCAAAAGCTGTTTTTTGTAGTTTTATCACTTGTTGTTTGCTGTGCTGGACTTCTTTGGGAGGAAGCATAGGGTTACAGATTTATTAAATAAATCTGTATTAAAATAAACAATCCGTGTAAAACCAGGGCCTTTTTTCGCAGCAGGAACTCAGTTCCGGCACCTCTCAGGTAGACACCATTGGCATTTAAGAGAACAAGCAAAGCATTCTGGCACCTCTTTTTCTAAAAAAAAATATAGCACTGTCACAAATTAAATAAGACCAGCAGGGGCAGGTCGGAAGCTCCACATCCAGTTAACCAAAGGCCTGGGTGAACAGATACATTTTTCACTGGTGCCAGAAACCCATTGGGATTTGTGCAGGAAGAGCATCCCACACAGTTGGAGAAGGTTGCCTTAGAGATTGTCATAGCTGAAGCATACTATTTTTTAAATCCATTACAAAAGAGCTCAGAGCTGATTGCCATAGATAAGATGTCTTTATAGGAACATAAGGAAAAGAATAGAAACTTGAACGAGAGCTAAGCACCACAAAGGGATCTACAAAAAGCAAGGTGCATTTTAGGTTGGTGTAAGGAAACATGGAATTTGGAAACTTTGAACTCTCAGGGGCATTTCCCTTGCATACTGTGCTGCTATTTCACGAGATGAAAAATAGATCAAGCACAAAAACCATATAAGATAGACACGGAGCGTATAAATAACCCTCTGAATATTTGTGCAGGGCTAGGAGCCTGATATCGGAGGGAAACTGTATACGTATGATGTGTCTTATGTGATCACTAACACAATACTGAAAAGCTGTGTTCTAGTCTTATTGAACTGTATACATGCTTTTAATGCTGGTGTTCTCAATGCAACCCTGCAGACTGTCGCTTTCTTTAACCACCTCGTCATCAAGAGCATCCTCTGTCTTCACACATGCTTGTTTGTCCTTCTCTTTGTGAATGTGTATTTTTCAGCTACATTGTGTGTCTGTGTGGGCATCTGCATGCACTTAGCTCTCCTGTCTTTGTACATAACAATAAACCTTCTGCCTTTGTCATGTTACATCTCCCTTTTTGTTTGTGCTGTTGCCTGCGTTCTCATTTGCTTCATGTGCGTCAGGAATCTGCTACCCAGAAAGCCAAAGTTCACGCCGCCTTCCGCCCAACCCCTGAGGTGTGCGATTGCTTAAACATCTCCCGAGACATGTGTATTTCAAGTAAAGAGACGATCATCCGCCCTCCCTGAGGACAGAAAGCCTTCATTTCCAGAATACATTTGGTGCCTGCTATTTTGATTTCACCAAATGTCATCAGAAAAAGAGAAACCGCTTGGGATTTTTATCTGCTTAAATTTTAATTTCTCTTTCTTCCTCAGTTCCCTCCCCCCAGTCACCCACCAAAAGCTAAAAGAAGAGTCCATCAGAACAATATGTACCTGACTCAATTGCTATCCTGAGTCAGCAACAATATCATAATGGTTGAGGTTGTATACTTTGCCCAATTGAGTAAATAATTTAGTTCTCCCATACCTCTGAATCCTTTGCAGTTGCTTGAGACTCAAGTGGCCACAGTGCCTTCCATAAATTTCGGTTGGTGGCCCAGCTGTGCCTGTCTGGACAGGGATAGCCTGACTACTGTCAGTTATGCTCTAGTAACCTCTAGGTTAGATTACTGCAATGTGTTACACATGCCCTCCAACATTTCTCCAATGAAAATAGGAACATTCTATTCTACATCAAGAGGTTTCTCTGGCATTTGATGGCCCGCACAAAAATATACATTGATCACCTTGAGCAAATTACAACCTTTCCGCCCAACCTACCTCACAAGATGGTTGGAAAGAAAAAATGTGCGAGGAAAGGGATCGTGTACGATGCCTTCAACAGATGAATGGAATGGAATTTTAGCTGTAGGCTGCCTTGAGTCTCTGATGGGAGAAAAGATGAGATATAATTAATAATATAATAATAATATTTTATTTATATCCTGCCCTCGCCAGCCAAAGTTGGACTCAGAGCGGCTAACAACAACAACAATAAATACAGTGGTACCTCTGGTTACGTACTTAATTCGTTCTGGAGGTCCGTTCTTAACCTGAAACTGTTCTTAACCTGAAGCACCACTTTAGCTAATGGGGCCTCTCACTGCTGCCACGCCACCGGAGCACGATTTCTGTTCTCATCCTGAAGCAAAGTTCTTAACCCGAGGTAGTATTTCTGGGTTAGTGGAGTGTGTAACCTGAAGCATATGTAACCCGAGGTACCACTGTACTACTACTAATAATAATAACTGTGAGACTGATCGGGAACATACCTGAGTAAATCCTATTGAACTCAGTGGGACTTTTGGATGTTCACATGGATTTCTTGTGCATGCTGCCGCCCCCAGTCATCATCATCATCATCACAACAACTTATTATTTATTATTTATACCCCACCCATCTGGCCTGGTTTGCCCAGTCACTCTGGGCGGCTCCCAACAGAATATTAAAGACACAATAAAACATCAAAAACTTCCCTAAACAGTCATTACAGTGGAGGAATAGAAAATCCACTCATATAGAACAATGCATACATACCGTATTTTTCGCTTTATAGGACGCACTTTTTCCCTTCCATAAATTAAGGGGAAATGTGTGTGTGTCCTATGGAGCAAATGCAGGCTCCTTGGCTTCAGCGAAAGGTACCTGAAGGCTCCGGAGCGCAGAGGGAGCGCTCCCTCCGCGCTCCGGAGGCTACGCGTTGCTTTCGCTGAAGCCTGGAGAGCGAGAGGGGTCGGTGTGCACGACCCCTCTTCCTCTCCAGGCTTCAGGTATAGCCGCCTGAAGCCTTCGGAGTGCAGTGTGAGTTCCCGCTGCATTCCGGGGGCTTCAGGTTCCTTTTGCTGAAGCCAGGAAAGTCTTGAATTCACTCCATAGGACACACACACATTTCCCCTTTGCGCTGCTCCCTGGCCTGATCCTTGGGGCTGGCGGTGGGGGAAAGCAGCGCTTCCCCCCACCAGCCCCAAAGAGCAGGTCGAAAGGAACCCGAAGCTTCAGGTTGCCTTCACTGAAGGAGACTGAACGCACCTTGAACGCACTAAACGCACCTTGTTTTAGAGGGGGAGAACAGGGAAAAAAATTCTCCCCCTCTCTGCGCAGTGCCCCTTCAGCTAAGTGGGAGGAGAAATGGAAGGGGCTGGTGCGTCCTATAGAGCAAAAAATACAGTATATCTGCTTCCTCCATTAGAATGAATGGGGTAGCACTCATATAAATCTGGAACCAGCAGCTGGCAACCTTGGGTGTCTGCCATGACAAGGCTCACTGTAGATGTCCGATTTCCCCCAAGCAACAGTCATACGGCTATGAATGACCACTGTATTTCCCTTTTACACATCAAACACCAGTTTCTCCAGTTATCATCCTTGAGGTTCAGGTGACAGCAACGTGTTCAGGGTGGTAGAATCCAAAGGAACAGGATCTCTCCAAACCGGAGAGGCAACAACACGCCCAATAAATTTAGACTGGAGGTAAGCGTAACTCTGCAAGCACACACTAGACCACGTGGAAGAGTATCACATCCCACGCTACTGGAAGAGCTGATGTTCCACAAGTTCCCACTCCCATCATGCACTTGGTTTAGTCATTGTGAGAAGCTAATATGGACTGCACTTTTGAGTAGGAGCTCCTGTAGCCTGCTTGAAACGTGTGGCACACAGGAATGGTCTATATGGCACAGACTTAAAATGTTATGGAGCCTCTTCTTCCTTACTCTCTTGGTAGCTAGCCCACACACTATTTTTGCAAGGTCTGCTGGATAATATTATTTTAGCCTTGGGGGCAAGTTGGAATTATAGAATCGTAGAGTTGGAAAGGACCAACTAAAGCATCCATGACAGATGGCAATCCAACCTCTGCTTTAAAAGAAGAAGAAGAGTTTGGATTTGATATCCCGCCTTTCACTCCCCTTCAGGAGTGTCAAAGCAGCTAACATTCTCCTTTCCCTTCCTCCCCCACAACAAACACTCTGTGAGGTGAGTGGGGCTGAGAGACTTCAGAGAAGTGTGACTGGCCCAAGGTCACCCAGCAGCTGCATGTGGAGGAGCGGAGATGCGAACCCGGTTCCCCAGATTACGAGACTACCGCTCTTAACCACTACACCACACTGGCTCTCTTCAAACCTTCAGAGGTTTGAAACCTTCAGAGGAGGGAAGTTCAACCACCTCACAGGGGCATCTGTTCCACTGTCGAACAGCTCTTACCATCAGAAAGTTATTCCTGGTATTTTGCCGGAATCGCCTTTCTTGTAACTTGAATCCATTGGTTTGGCTCCTACCCTCCAGAGCAGGAGAAAACCAGCTTGCTCCATCTTCCATGTGACAGCCCTTGAGATATTTGGAGATGGCTATTGTATCTCCTCTCAGTCGCCTCTTTCCCAGGCTAGACATGCCCAACTCTCTCAACGGTTCCTCACAACGTTACACACCTAACAGCAACAACAATAGAGAACATGAATGAGTGTGGCAGACAACAGCAGTATCAAATTCAGCGCAACTAAAACACTGTAAGTGAAGGAGTTTGGGATTCTCACCGAATTTGCCTTTCAGAGATTACTTAATATATTCATTAACCGCAAGTGTTAGTTATGTGAACATGTCCTAATGACACTTAAATTACAATAATAAATGCCCGCTGCCTCATGAATAATTTATTCCCCATTTGCATAGTCATCCTTATGCAGTTATTCCTGAGTAATTATCATACTGACTTAAAAAGGTGTCAAGGACTGAATAACTACGTTCCCTTTCCTGGGCTCATCCTCTCCCTCCATTGGCCATGTGCATCTTTCTTTTGTAATTCTGCCCTTACCCCGTGCCATCTCCGTTCAAAAACAGGCAAAGAGCAAAACGCCCTCTAGTCCAGAGGCACCACTTCAAATTTCAATAGTTAAAAGGGGGAGCAAGATTGAACAAGGTCCACCAGAACTTGTAGGTGAGGTGACAAAGCAGTGCACGATAAGAACATTTTTTGTCATTAAGGTTATTATTATTAACTAGTTGTTATTATTCAATGTATTTTGTGTGCATTTAAACCCCGACAGTCTCCAGATTTGGCGGACTACAACGCAGACCCAGGGTTTTGTTACTTCATATCATAATATTGTAACAATTCAAAAGAGACACGCAAAGCCTAAGATAAAGGTAAAGGGACCCCTGACCATTAGGTCCAGTCGTGGCCGAATCTGGGGTTGTGGCGCTCATCTCGCTTTATTGGCCGAGGGAGCCGGCATACAGCTTCCAGGTCATGTGGCCAGCATGACTAAGCCGCTGCTGGCGAACCAGAGCAGCGCACGGAAACGCTGTTTATCTTCCTGCTGGAGCGGTACCTATTTATCTACTTGCACTTTGACATGCTTTTGAACTGCTAGGTTGGCAGGAGCAGGGACCGAGCAACAGGAGCTCACCCCATGGTGGGGATTCGAACCACCAACCTTCTGATCAGCAAGTCCTAGGCTCTGTGGTTTAACCCACAGTGCCACCCGCGTCCCATGCAAAGCCTATGTCTAGCTTAATCATTCAAAAATGATAACTACTTATAATGGAATAGGTTTCCTCTGTCCTTCTATACATAACAGGAAGCTCCATAGCCTATCAGTTTGTTTTTCACTTTAAAGAGAATCTGCATTCTACATGAATAACAGTTAAATTTTAGGAGTGACAAGAAAGCAAGTTACTTGGCTCCTGGTCTTACGTATGAAGTAAAGGACTCCTGGACGGTTAAGTCCAGTCAAACTTGACTATGGGGTGTGACGCTCATCTCGCTTCAGGCCGAGGGAGCTGGTGTTTGCCTGCAGACAAGGACATTATACAGAAAAGAAGGTGGCTGGCCCACAGTTTTCGTGTTTTATAAACCACATTGAGGTTTTCTTATAATCAAGCAGTATATAAATGTTGTTTTTTTAAAAAGTAAATAAATAAAATTGGTCGGGACTTTCCCTCGAAAATAAGGATGGTCCTAACATGCCTTGCCAATGATTTATTCAGCTCCAAGGTGACCCCTTTTAAAACAATAACTGCAAGACTCTTCCAGTCCTTTTAATTAATTAATTTAAACTGTACACCCAATTTAGAATACACTGGGCTTTGTTCTTTATCTTAGGCATTCCAGTTTATTTTGCTCGCAGAGGCATTTTTGGGAGGGTTAAGCAAATTTGTTCAAGAACTTGTTGAATAATTTGTTGGCATGAATCCTGACTGTTCATTCAGTGGCTGCTTATTGCTAGGTTTCATGGCCATGGAAAGAAAGGATCATGCGACACTATCTGTCTTGAATAACAGGCCTGGTGAGAATCATAAGAAGGGCCCACTCAGGGCATCTTATCCAAGTTACATGGGTGGCACTGTGGTCTAAACCCCTGAGCCTCTTTGGGCTTGCCAACCAGAAGGTCGGCGGTTCGTATCCCTGTGACGGAGTGAGCTCATTGCTCTGTCCCAGCTCCTGCCAACCCAGCAGTTTGAAAGCACGCCACTGCAAGTAGCTAAATAGGCACCATTGGGGTGGGAAGGTAAACTGTGTTTCCGTGAGCTCTGGCTTCCACCACGGTGTCACGTTACGCCAGAATTGGTTTAGTCATGCTGGCCACATGACCAGAAAGCTGTCTGTGGACAAACGCCAGCTCCCTCGGCCTGAAAGCAAGATGAGCGCCGCAACCCCATAGTTGCCTTTGACTGGACTTAACCGTCCACGGGTCCTTTACCTTTTTACCTATCCAAGGACATTGTTGCGACCCCTCTCCAAAGAAAAACTGGAACCAACACTACAAACTTCTTAAGCCCTCCCCATGCCCAAGGAAGTATGGTTCCCCCATGCCCAAGGAACTATGGTTCTGTGAGGACTACATATCCTCCAACATTTCTCCAATTAAAATATGGATTTTCCTGTTTGATGATGATGATGATGATGTTATTATTTATAGCCCACCCATCTGACTGGGTTGTCCCAGCCACTCTAGGCGGTTTCCAATATATATAAGATGATAATAAAACTGTACAGGGCTGCCTTCAGATGTCTTCTCAAGGTTATATAGTTACTTATCTCCTTGGCTCAGGGTACACATAACTCCATACTCTTCAATATTTCCCTGATGAAAACAGGCACGTCCTACCTTACCCTCTTTTAAATCTTGAAAAACCAGAAGAGAAACTGCATGGGAACACACCCAGAGTCAGGCACAGTGTGGGCTCAAGTGTGTGGCTCCTCATTTGGTTTCCCACGTAACCTGAAGGGCTGGCATCCCTCCCTTTGGGATTTGTGCCTAGTCAAACTTCCACCTTGTAAGAAGTAAAATCCACAAGGGGGTTTCAGAAAGGCGCCAAAATGGATGTGGCAACTCCCCTGTCTCTGTTGATGGGGGGGGGGAGAGCACATACTGCTAGTTAAAACAGAAACAGGGCTTCATTGGTTTGGGGGCAATTACAGATAATGAGATGGATGGGAATAGATCATTTCAATGTCTTGGAATATTTTAGCTGAAATCAAGTCTCTCCGGTTTCGTTTTCTCCCCTTCTGTCTTCATGCAACATTCCCACAGGAGTATGAAGCTCAGGCACCAGGAGAAGCTACCGGGGATCTTCTAAGCTTTATTTACATTAGAAAGGATGATTCACTTGGGAGTACAAGCTACACAGGGAAGGGGGGGGGAGTATATGGCACAGTCTGCTACTATAAGGCCACATTTTTAAAATCTGCGAACCTGATCTCAGGTTAAGGATCTCTAGATCTGCCCCAAATGTTCACACCCTGGTCAGAGCCTG
The DNA here is from genome assembly GCF_964188305.1 of Podarcis bocagei. Lineage (NCBI taxonomy): Eukaryota > Metazoa > Chordata > Lepidosauria > Squamata > Lacertidae > Podarcis > Podarcis bocagei. The sequence goes on along the minus strand of NC_138129.1, from coordinate 84,870,136 downwards.
ATGTCCAGCGCAACTTGAAATGCACTTAAACTTATAAGCATTATCTATTAGAGGGAGGCAATGACTGAGGAAGAGATTTCAATGGCAATTTAAATACCCATCTTCATTATACTCCTTGACTCCTTGACATTATACTCCTTGACTCCTTGACGTGCGAGGATTGATCAGGTCCACGCAGGTTAAACTGGTGAATTCCATCTTGAAATGGAAGTAGTTTCAACTAGCAAAAATCCAAATAACTGCTGTTGTTTTCAGTAAAGGTTTCCGCTTCTTGCACACAACAATCCAATTGTTCCAACTTTCCAGGGACAGTCCCTTTCTCTTTTAGGAAAGTGACTATCTTGCTTTTTAAAGGGAGAAATCAAGTATGCTTTAACTATATATATATATATATATATATATATATATATATATATATATGCAGGTTTTGGTGTCTTCGGGTATCTTCCCGTGTAAGAGTTGGGGTGTCTAGGCGACGTTTCGACGAGGTCTCACTCGTCATCTTCAGTCTTACACGGGAAGATACCCGAAGACACCAAAACCTGCATTCCTGTACCCGTGAAAATCTACGAAAGCAAATATATATATATATATATATATATATATATATATATATATATATGCAGGTTTTGGTGTCTTCGGGTATCTTCCCGTGTAAGAGTTGGGGTGACGACTAGTAACAAGAAGCCGAAAGCACCAGCCTGAAGATGACGAGTGAGACCTCGTCGAAACGTCGCCTAGACACCCCAACTCTTACACGGGAAGATACCCGAAGACACCAAAACCTGCATTCCTGTACCCGTGAAAATCTACGAAAGCATATATATATATATATATATATATATATATGAGAAATCCCGTGTGCCCCTTAAATCTGTTCTAGGCATTTCCCCAACTCTTTAGAGTAGATATGGAGGAGATGCAGGTCATGCACAGGGGAAGATCAGTTTGTATTTTTTTTATTTTAAAAAAAGTCCCCATGCACATTTATCAGCATTTAATGCAAAATTCTCTTAATGCACAGATGTCTATAGATAAAAGGTAAAGGACCCCTGACAGTTAAGTCCAGTCACAAACAACTCTGGGGTTGCGGCGCTCATCTCGCTTTACTGGCCAAGGGAGCTGACGTTTGTCCGCAGTTTTTCTGGGTCATGTGGCCAGCATGACTAAGCCGCTTCTGGAGAAACCAGAGCAACACACGGAAACGGCGTTTATTTACCTTCCCGCCGGAGTGGTACCTATTTATCTACTTGCACTTTGATGTGTTTTCGAACTGCTAGGTTGGCAGGAGCTTGGACCGAGCAACGGGAGCTCACCCTGTCGCGGGGATTTGAACCACCGACCTTCCAATCAGCAAGCCCTAGGCTCAGTGGTTTAGATCACAGCGCCACCCGCGTCCCTGTCTATATACAACTTCCTCTAATATGCACCTTTTCATATGCACAGTGTAGGGCATTTTGCATTTTATCCTAGTATATGCAATTTTGTACACATTACTTGGTGGGGAACTGAATTGTAAAATTTAGAAAAGTGTGTGTTTCCAAGGATGGCTGTGTTTCAAAAAGTGTGAACCAGATAGGTTTGGATTTTTACATGTGAACTGAATTGAATTCCCTCCCCCATCTGCAGTTGGAACGCAGTCCCTTCAAACACAGTAAAATCCTGAAACACTGTTAGTTAGATATCTAACTTGCTGAAAAACAGTCTCAGCAGGAAACTGACCAATTTACTAAGTTCACTTTAATTGACAGAAGTCTGTAAAAAGAAATATAAAGGTAAAGGTACCCCTGCCCGTACGGGCCAGTTGTGTCCGACTCTAGGGTTGCGTGCTCATCTCGCTCAAGAGGCCAGGAGCCAGCGCTGTCCGAAGACACTTCCGGGTCACGTGGCCAGCGTGACGAAGCTGCTCTGGCGAGCCAGCACCAGTGCAGCACACAGAAATGCCGTTTACTTTCCCGCTATAAAGCGGTCCCTATTTATCTACTTGCACTTAGGGGTGCTTTCGAACTGCTAGGTGGGCAGGAGCTGGGACCGAACAACAGGAGCTCACCCCGCCACGGGGATTTGAACCGCCGACCATACGATCAGCAAGTCCTAGGCACTGAGGTTTTACCCACAGCGCCACCCGCGTCCCTAAAAAAAAGAAAAGAAATATACAGGGTGCTAATCAGACACTATTGCCACAATTGGACAATCGCCATCCAGAGGCTCAGATCTGAGATGCAAGATAAATGATCCAGCCATGGATAACCATCTCGTCAAAAAAAAAAAGCAAATACAGTGGTACCTCGGGTTAAGAACTTAATTCGTTCTGGAGGTCCCTTCTTAACATGAAACTCTTCTTAACCTGAGGTACCACTTTAGCTAATGGGGCCTCCCGCTGCCGCCGCCGGGCAATTTCTGTTCTCATCCTGAAGCAAAGTTCTTAACCCAGTACTATTTCTGGGTTAGCGGAGTCTGTAACCTGAAGCATCTGTAACCTGAAGCGTCTGTAACTTGAGGTACCACTGTATTTCAATACTTTAAAAATGATTTCCATGTTTCTTTCAAACCCAAATCAGTTGTGCTTGCTCTGCGATCCCTGACCCTCGATTAACTTTCTTCCAATGAACTACTCACAGGGATAATACACAGACAGACTTGCTCACACAGGTCACAATCGTCTACTTATCAGTGAGCAAAAACATAGTAGCTATGTGTAATATGTGAGGCCGGTAGGGCCCTGGCTTCTGACAATCAATATTTAGAGCTGGAAGCAGAAGATGGCTGCAATTTAAGTGTTGCACCCAGACAGAAGAGTTGTTGGCTTGCTATCTTGCTGTCTGACAGCATGAACCACCCAAAGAGCTATTTTGCTAACCAGTGATTCGTGCTGAATATTCGCTAACCTGCCAGGTTTGTTTTGCAGAATCCTAGCACTGACTGGAGAGGGCAGTTCTCCGAGTTATTTCTTATATTGCTAAGCATATCTGACTGTGCAAGATCCAAGGAATTTGGAACGGCTGGGAAGTTATGTGTATGGTATACATTAGTTGTCCAGGGAGATGGGCAGAGATGGGGGACATCACAACACTTTTCTATGCATATTGTAAGGCGTTAGGAAAGCAATGTGGGAAGCATATGCAAAATTACTGAATGCTAGTGCTTGCATCTGGTTAATCTCATCATCCAGCCAGCCTGCACTCCTGACACAGGCCCAATTCAGACATGTATCTCATGCAGCATCCTCGTGCTGCTCCTTCTCTCCTCTTTTGCAATGCTTCAACACTTCCCGAGTTAATTATTATTTCAGTGTCTGAACAGGGAAACTGTGGTTCCCAAGATCAGACCAAGCCAGGATCTTAAACCAAAATGAACTGTGGTTGGAGATTCTGTTTTATGCCAATCCAAGCAACCATCGTTTCAAAGTTTGGCTGAAATGGGAATCATAGCATCATAGAGTTGGAATAGACCACAAAGGCCATCGAGTCCAACCCCCTGCCAAGCAGGAAACACCATCAGAGCACTCCTGACATATGGTTGTCAAGCCTCTGCTTAAAGACCTCCAAAGAAGGAGACTCCACCACACTCCTTGGCAGCAAATTCCACTGTCGAACAGCTCTTACTGTCAGGAAGTTCTTCCTAATGTTTAGGTGGAATCTTCTTTCTTGTAGTTTGGATCCATTGCTCCGTGTCCGCTTCTCTGGAGCAGCAGAAAACAACCTTTCTCCCTCCTCTATGTGACATGGGAAACAATGGATTAATTAACAATGAATTAAAGCAGATTCTGACTAAACATCAGGGAAAACCTTCTGATGGTAAGAGTTGTTTTACAGTGGAACGGGTTCCCTCAGGAGGTGGCGGACTTCATTTGAGGTTTTAAAGCAAAGGTTGGATGGCCATCTGTCATGGATGATATAGTTGAGCTTCCTGCATTGCAGGGCATTGGACTAGATGACCCTCAAGGTCCTTTTCAATTCTTTGATTCCATAACCCAGAAAATGTTGAATTGTCAGTACACTGAGAAGGAAAGAGGGAAGGGACAACGCATGGGTGGAACATACAGGTGCAAAATATAATAACTCTAGATGTATCAATCTGAGACATGTATATGCAAACTGGGCTATAGCAAGACTTCACACAATATCTTACAAATGTATAAATTTTAGAAATTTTTGCACTTACCAGCTTAGTTGCTGAGGGAGGTGGTTTCAGAACTTTCTGGCATGCTGTCACACAATGTTGTTATTATTCGGCTAGTCTTCTGAAATACCAGGATGCCATTGAAAATCACCACGTACCTTGAAACAAAAACATTTCCTTGCCTTTTAAATTGTTTTCCCACAATAGTTCCTTCCAATATCACCACCAGAGTAGCTGTCTTGATCAAAACCTTAGTGCCAACGAATTCTGTTTGTCTAACACAGTGATGGGGATCCTGCAGCCCCTTAGCTGTTGATGGACTACCAATCCCCATCATCTCTGACCACTGTCTATGGTGGCTGGAATTGAAAGAGAATAGAAGTCACATGTTATGTTCCCCATCCTTGATCTACTGGCTTCCTTTGAAATATTTAATACATTTTCACTGAGGAGGAAATCTCCAAATTTCTCTTTCGGCAAAATCTTTGAGAGACAAATCTCTTCTTTTCACAAAATCGTTGGGGATGAATTTATGCAGAACTTAAAGCAAAATTCTTTTGCCTTCCCTCATAAGCCTAGATGTTCTCCTTACAGGAGAACCTTCAAATTCACTTCATATTTAACTTCATGTGAAATTTGGTGGAAACCCTATTTAACACTCATAGAGTGAGTGACAGAAGTGTCTCGATAAAAGTGGAAAAGGTGCTATGCCAGGCTGACAAGCAAGGCTATGAGATCTATATTTTCATTCTATAAAGTGGTAATCGGCATAAAGGCCTACATCCGAAGGCCTCCGAGGGCCTCTTGTAATCTGAGGAGTGCTTGGCTTGAGCCCATATTGCTAACCATCTGGTGCCTCAGCATAGCCGTAGTCTCTAAAGACGGGCTATTCCAACAGTTATCACATGCCCTGTTGTGAACACCAGGCTCCTGTTGGTGAACAATTACTCACATAATTGGAGTTTGTGGCTGATGTCAATCCAAGTGAGGAATTTGCCATCTGGCTGCTTGTGGCATGATATGCAAAAGGTAGAGCTACAAGGCGGACTATTTATTGCCCCTTAAATCATCCCACTCTTCCCTCTGAGAAGCTTTCAGAACAACCTCCCGTCTTTCCTACCCAGATAATGACCAGGTTGAAGCCCATTTAAGCTTTAACAATACAAGTGGTGTATCAATAAAACTGCTAGCACATTTGCAAAGCTAAGCAGGGCCCGCTATGGTTTCAACTTGGATGGGAGACAGTGTGTTGAGATCCCTGCATTGCAGGGGGTTGGACTAGATGACCCTTGGGGTCCCTTCCAACTCTACAATTCTATGATTCTAACAGCATAGCTGGCATATAGTTCTGTGGTCAAAAAACAGTCTCTCCAGTTAAAGAGCTTTGCCCTCAAATCTTAGAAAATGTTTCCCAACTAAATCAGACTGTACTGGACAAAAAAGTCTGACTAAGTTTGAAGTAGTTTCACATAATCACTTTGTGAACCTAAAAAATCCCATTTGATGTGAATTTCATTTATTTTAAGTTACTTACTTTCCACTTTTTAAAAAATATCCATTCCCCAAAGCACCTTAAATTGTAAAAATAAAAAGAGCCCAAATCATCTCAAAAGCACAGGAGCTTTATAAACATGTAGGGGGGGAAACAATATTTATAAATAGGGATGGGGAACCTATGTCCCTCCAGAGGTTGTTGGACTACAACTCCCATCATGCTTGACTATTGGCCAGGTGCTGGGGCTGATGGGACTTACAATAATTGTACCCCGCTTATATGACTGGGTTGCCCCAGCCACTCTGGGCAGCTTCCAGCATATGGGGCTTCAAGTCAAACAACACCTGGAGGACCACAAGTTTAGACCCCTAGTCTAAAAACAGGAGAGGGATTTTGCTGTCTCTCAGAGATTTCTGCCACCACTGAGAAAACCCTCTCTCCACTCTCTGCCAATGGAAGCAGGACCTCCTATTATGATATAAAACTTAGGCAGCCTCATATTATTAAAGGTGGCCAAAATAGCCTGGCCCTGGGTGGCAAAGGGCTTTAAAGTTTATATTACTTGATGAAGGTATGGCATTTTCGTCCACCCTTCCAGAGACCATTTTACAACACCAACATCTCTCTCTTATTAGCCAGTTTATTTTGTGTCCTAAGATATGGTTCAGGGCTTCATTGTAAAGTTCAGAGACCAGCCAATGCTCATCTCTGTGTTCCTAGGCATTGAAATACGGTGGCTAGCAGACCCTGATGTTTAGGATCAGCCAAAACCTCTTCCATCAACATCATTTCAAAAACAAAACAAAAACCTAATAAAGCACTTCTCTCCAATAAGCCAAGTTCTTTTATGTTAATTAATCACCCAGCTATCAGCTGGCCAAGCAATATATACTTGATCCTGATGGGACTCGACTGGCGAGCCTGCTGGCAATTTTAAAGTCAGTCCACAGCTAGCAAGGCAACCTGCCCAGAAGACCAGGACCTTGCCGTGGGAACCAAGCGATTGGTATGGAAGTCAATAACCAGGGGTTTATGCTGCTATCTAGTGCAATGGGAAAGGGAAGGTGGCAGCGGGGATTGCTGTGAAATTGGATGAGAGAACTGAACTGTTACAAGGGATTACTCCATCAAGCTGTGCGTAATTTACTTTAAAATGAAAGTAGCAGATTGTAAGCCTGCTGAAAGTTGTGTGTCGTGCCATGCAGCTAAGTTACTTGGCGATCAAGGGAAAGGGCTCTTATGTAGAGCTAGTATCTGAATTGGCTAACCAACCAATATTTTACCAGAATGACCATTAAAACCAGGTTCTGCAAGGAAACCATAGCTGTTTAGCACCTGTAACAAGGTGCAGGGGGTGGGGCCTGAATCCATTCTACTTTAGGAATGAAGAAACAATCCCTTATATCAGGAACACAAAAGTTCAGTTTATGATTCATCAGCCCAACAATCATGCATGCTGGTCTGCCAAGGGTTCAACCCTTTTAAAAAGTAAGTTTTTAATTAGGATTTCATTGCTATCAAGAGTGAGTTCAATACCTTTGAAGAATTTCCACTTCTTGGAGGAGGGGGTTCACTTCAGAGTACAGTGGTACCTCGGGTTGCATACGCTTCAGGTTACAGACTCTGCTAACCCAGAAATAGTACCTCGGGTTAAGAACTTTGCTTCAGGATGAGAACAGAAATCATGTTCCGGTGGGGCAGCAGCAGCGGGAGGCCCCATTAGCTAAAGTAGTACCTCAGGTTAAGAATAGTTTCAGGTTAAGAATGGACTCCAGAACGAATTAAGTTATTAACCCGAGGTACCACTATACAATAGGGGACGCGGGTGGCGCTGTGGGTTAAACCACAGAGCCTAGGACTTGCCGATCAGAAGGTCGGCAGTTCGAATCCCCGCAACAGGGTGAGCTCCCATTGCTCGGTCGCTACTCCTGCCATCCTAGCAGTTTGAAAGCACATAAAAGTTCAAGTAGATAAATAGGTACCACTCCGGCAGGAAGGTAAACGGCGTTTCCGTGTGCTGCTCTGGTTCGCCAGAAGCAGCTTAGTCATGCTGGCCACATGACCCGTAAGCTGTACACTGGCTCCCTCGGCCAATAAAGCGAGATGAGTGCCGCAACCCCAGAGTCAGTCACAACTCGACCTAATGGTCAGGGGTCCCTTTACCTTTACCTTACCACTATACAATATTAATTTTGCACAGAATAGGTCCCCTAAAGCAATTTGTTATTTCATATTTTCCCAAGCTATATTCATGGGTTTACATTTTGGAGGGACACCACGTTCCCTCGACGAGCCTACCAATCAATACATACCGCTTTTGTATCGAACACCACATCACAAAATGCAAGGATATTAGTTTGGGCTCCGATCTTAAGGCAAAAACTATGGGGCAGTGCATGGGGAGGACTCAAGTTGTGCTGGCCTGCCCTCAATGGTTGTGGTCCTGGGAAAGTGTTTCCCAATCAATGCCACATCTCTCTGGGATGGAATTAAGAGTGACTCTATTATTTTTAAAAAATAACTTTTAAGGAAATGTGGTTTCTAATCCTAGGTAAAAGTAAAGGGACCCCTGACCATTAGGTTCAGTCGTGACCGACTCTGGGGTCCTGTAAGATTTGCCTAAAAGAGGCATGAGTGTTGTAGATAATAATTAACACGTTTTCTAAATATAATCATAATTGATTTTATTTCCTCAGACAGAGGGCAATCATAAGGGCAGAAGGAGGCTGTAATATCTGCTGATCATGAGCCCTGAGCCAAGTTTACATTTCTTGAATGCTCCATGGATTTACTTAACCTCCCCTCACCCACTCCAAGGATCTCTTAATGTTTCTCCTGGCATGCTGTCACTTCCTAACATTGCAAAGTAAATGCTACTCTACAGGCCATTTCTATATAGAGAGTAACCCCAAAAAGTGATGAACTTTTACTCAAAGCATTATCGGTAGGAGTCAACGTCAGAAAGATTCCTCCATGCAGGTAGCTAAATCGGGTTCCCTAGTCTCCAGGAAGTGCTTTTGAGACTTTTGACCTCTCAAGTTCTTTCGTTTGTTTTTAAAAAAACATTTTGGATTTGAAAGTTCTGCCCCAAGCACATGTTCCATCTCTGACAGTTCAATTGTCACTAGGGATACATATCAAAAAAACCCAAAGCAAAATCTGCCTGGACGATCAAAATCCTCCCAGGGTGATGTTGTCCACAATGACCATGTTTTTCCTATAGTACTTCCTGCTGTTTCAGAGGTTTCCAGTGCAAATTGGACTAGAAACAGAGAGATCACATTAAAACAGTTTCCTCCTCTCTCAAAATTCTAGCTTCTTCCAACAGCTGATTGGAAGTATGTTTGATAATACTGGCTTTATGGGCAATGATTTCATGAAAATGTCCTTGCATTTATAAAACCTGTGCATCAAAGAGCATAATAGATCCATCCATCCTACACGTTTTTTCCCCTTAAAAACAAAACAAAACAGGGGGGAAATCAGAATGATTGTGATTATGTGGAGGAAGCAACTGGGAGACGACTTTTTTTTGCCACTAAAGCAGCTGCAGACAGGGGGCATCACTGAAGACTCAGGGAAATGTGGGAGTCTAGTTGGGAGAGATATTTGAAGTCATTTGCATCATTAAGCATATATAACAAACTTCAACATGCAGATTGCCTTGGCACATGTAAACTGTTTTGATAAAGTAAGCTAGTTTGGGGGGGAAATAGTTTGAAAAGCGGGGTAGAAATAATCTAAAGAAGCGAGTTTGTATCAAATGTTCCATGTGAGTGATCTCACTGGAACAATTGGACTTCTGTTTACTCTCCTCTCCCTGCCACACTCTAATCTTCACTGGAGGGTCCCCCAACTGCCCAGAGCTGATTATGGGAAAGTGGGCAGTGCCAGACCCTGGGGTCTCAAATTTCTGTGTCTCCCACTGCCTCTCACCTTCCATTCCACATAATACAGTGGTACCTTGGTTCTCGGACATAATCTCTTCCGGAATAGCATTCGACTTCTGAAACGTTTGAAGACCAAGGTGCAAAGGTCTGGCTGCAAGTTCAATTGGAAAAACTGAAAAACACGTAGCAAAAGCTGTTCAACTTCCGAGAAGTGCTCAAAAACAGAAGCAATTACTTCTGGGTTTTCAGCGTTTGAAAACCAAAACATTCAGCTTCAGAGATGCTCGAAAACCGAGGTACCACTGTAGTTGCTGCACCCCCAAGGCTCTACACCCAGTGTGAACGAACTGGTTGCGCTCCCCTAAATCCGTCTCTGGTGTGGGAAAGGAGAGGAAGTTCGGTTGTGTACATGGAAGTCCCTTGCACCAGTGGAACTACCATGTTGGCTATAGCCCAGAAACTTGCCATCTTTCTTAATATGCGATTTTAGCAATTCAGAAAATATAGCAGCAAAACTGACTTTTTCAGTATACAAAATAGCTGACAGGTTTTTTTTGCACAGCGAAAAATGAATTCATTCCTCAGAAAATACAGAACTGCATACCCCCATCACTTACAAATACAGACTAACCAGATGGACTTTCCTTGGTAGGTATACCTTTAAATGGGAATTGTTCACGTCACATGGTTTCCCTTCATGGTAACTCCCATGCACGTTCCTTTTCTCTTTCCACACCAACCACATTGTGTCTTGTTTCCACCCTTCCAGCTAACAACTGACCTGGCCTCCAATATTTTCACCGCCATTGGCTCAGTGACACTGGCCTTGTTACTGATCTTCCTTCTTGCGGCCACAGCTTCCGTCATAACTTCCAACAAACGGGCTACCCAAGGAACCTACAGCCCCAGCCGCCAGGAGAAAGAGGGGTCCCGAGTCGAAATGTGGAACATGGTACAACCTCCCCCGATGGAAAGGTTGATCTAGCTTGAACTGTTGCTGTACCTCTTACGTATATGGAAGCCTCCGGCTAGAATGGGTTGTTCTGGAGACCAGGGAAAGGAAAGCCCTCTAGACCATGATGACCTCTGCCATTTAACTCGACACCTTGGTCAGCATCCAAAGCATCATGCACATTGTCCCAGGTGTACCTGGGGGCTTTTCTGCTTGCCCCTTTCACCAGTAGCCTCCGATTCTTCTGATATTCATGGAAGCCTTCATGAGATGTGAGGGACTGCATTTGGAAAGGGAACTGAGCACTCAGACACACATACCTGGAAATACTATGGGGCCGCAGATCTCATTTCCCACTTTCTGGAAATTCTTATTTATTGCACTGGAAATTTTAGCTTTAGTCGAATCGCCTGTAGGCTATAAAGACTGCAATGACTCTAGTACACTTGTTAAGTGCCTGCATTTCAGATACAACTGAAGCCACATATTTTGTTTCATTCCCTGTGCATCTGCCTAGCATTCACCATCACAAAGCGGAACACTCATGTAACCCCAGATAATCTGTCTGCCGTTCAATCATCTCAAGAAGTTTTAGGAGTAGAGGTCTTTCTCAGCAGCACAGCTATCTTAATTCTTTAATCAGGGACTAAATTAATGCTGCGGGGGAAAGCTATTCATGCAGCAAAATAAACATTTCAAATGATCACTGCTTGGTGTGTTCATTGCACCTCTTTTTCCACCAGGTTGTTCTAGATCATGTTTGGGGATCTAGATGTTGCTGAACTACAACTCCCATCAGCCCAATGTGAACATGGCCAATAACCAGGAGTGATGGGAGCAACATCTGGAGGACAAATATTCTCTGCATCTGTTACAGATCTAGAGGAAGCTATAGTTCCTTTCACGGAGAATAAACTGTTGGTTTTTTAAAAAAATGTAGTTCCTTAATTTACAGCAAGTTGTGAACCTACAGCTTGCTAGACCCCCCATAATTTTGGACTATTGATCTTGCTGGGTGGGGCTGATATTGAGCTTAAACTCCCAACATCTGGAGGCCCACAGGTTACCCACCCCTGATTGACTTACTTTTCTAATGAAATTCAAAGCAGCCAGAATTGTAAAATAAGAAACCAACACCCTGCAATGACCTACCAGATACTATATCCTGCAGCTCGCTAACCAATGATGGTCTGGCCCTCATCAGTGCAGGGTTTTTTTAAAAAAAAAAATCAGGGACAAAGAATTTCCAGCCTTTCAGATATTGTTGGACTACAACTCCCATCACCCCAACTCCCAACACCCTAAACCATTGGCCATGCTGGCTGAGGCTGGTGGAAGTGCAATCCCACAATATCTGGAGAGAGACAGGTTCTGGTCTGTAAGAAGCAGCCGTGAAAGTCAGGACAGCTGTGTAAATGACTCAAAGTTGGGATATACTTTCTCCTCCTAGTCCCTCCCAGTTCCTTATATTCGGGTCGGCTCATACTCGAGTATATACGGTAAAATGTTAAAACAATGCCATAGCCTCTGTGTTTTTAGGCAATGCACTTCCATTTTGCAGTCCCTGCCCCCGCCCGCCCCCAACCACTTTACAGTGCAAGTCCACTGAGGGGGGGGGGAAGTCCAGTTCACTTGAACTTGTATCCGGGAAAGTGTATATATTGCAGTCTTAAAGAACTAATGAAAAACATTGGCCCAGAGCAAGACGATTCCTCTTTCAATAAATTCCACGAAGGACAAACATTAGGCTCTTATCCCAGACTGGTGGCCAGTGCCACTGTCCCATTAACTTTAGTGCTAGTAGATAACTCTCTAAGGCTATTAAAATGTGTTTGGAGCCGTTGGTCATCTTGGAAGGAAGGGGATTTGCAATCTGAAAGGCAGTTTTCTTTTGTTAATTACATAGAATGAAAGTCTACCGTCTTTCAGATGTTAAGAGCATTTCCCTTTTTAATATAAGGATGCTAACTGCGATCTTAAACACATTCGCTAGGCCTTAAGTCACATAAAACTCTGTTGACTTTCCTCTTGGTACACCAAGTATGCTGAGAAAACTGCTCAATTCCCCCAAAGGAGCAGACATTCAATCTGAAGGTGCTTCTGGATCCAGCTTTGTCAACAGAGGCCAAGTAGCCTCAAATGGCTAAAAGCACTTTCTACCAGCTGCACTTGATACAACAGCTTTGACCATTCTTGGACCAGAGGAGGTTAACCACAGTAGTTGAGGCATTGGTGACATCAAGACAGGATTACTGCAATGCACCCTATGTGGGGCTTCCCTCCCCTACATAGGCTTGCGGTCCACAGTACAGTCGTACCTTGGAAGTCGAATGGTATCCGTTCTGGAAGTCCGTTCAACTTCCAAAGTGCGGCTTCTGATTGGCTGCAGGAAGTCCCTAGCCCCTAGGCCCTAGGCAGAAATAAATCAGGGAACCTAACCCTAACCCTTGTCCTGAAATAAAAGTATGCCTTACCACCCCCCTCAGTGCATATTGCAAACTGTTCGTGCTTTGTAGACACTGAAAGGTGAGAGGGGGGGGGCAGAAAGCACTAGGCAAATTTCAGAATGAAAGCTGTCATGAAAATATTCTAGAATCCCTTACTTCTGCTTGAGAAGTCTTGCTTCAATGGGAGAGAGTACCATTTCTACTGCAATGACTCCCGTCACTCCTTTTATGAATGGGATAAAATTAAGGGCTGGTTCACACATGCAGATGCTCACCCCCTGGCTACAACTTCAAGGGATGACCAGCACTTCCACATCATCTCACTGCTTTTCAGCAATGTCAGCTGACCAAACCCTTCTTGCTCTCAGGCAACGTTTTCTCATAAAACGGGGGATTTACTTCAAAACTACTATGCTTAGGATTGCAAACCAAATCCTGTAAAGCAATCATCGTTGGAAAGGTTGGGGCACCACTTTGACTTTCTGCCACCACTGTTGTTTCTTCCTTTATGGTTTTATTAGACTGTAATTTCCATCGCCATCTTCAACTTGTTTGGCAAAGCAATTCCACACGCCACTAATTCATCCAATATTGTCAAATGGCATAAAGGCTGACGGGTCCAAAATTGTGACTTTAAATCATCCTTTTGATCATACCAAATCTACCTGAGCCTTCATCTGGTTTTTATGCTCTTGGTGGTAGAAGTCAAAGTCCATCATTTTCCTTTCCTCAATATTGTAGGCGACCTTTCAGATGTCACCTGTAGTTTCTCACAAGTGTAATTTACATTGGCATGTATAGCTATAAAATACAGATTAGCCGGAGTCTGGGGTTCTTGTCTAAAGCCCCTTCAGCTCCCTTCACACCTGTGCTGATTTTGTTTCTCCTTTGCTATACAAAGGCAAAACTTACACTGTCAGACACAAAGAGAAAATGCAGTCTTTAAGAGCAGAAACTTTGCAAATGAGTTATTCGTAGATTTCTTTCCATGCACTTCCAAGATCTGTGCAAAACTGAATTTGGTGCAAAAAAAATTATTCTGCTTGATTGGAACCTGCAGCATCATCCCCAAAGGCATTTGGTGGTGGCGGGGGTGGAGAGATGACTGCCTCTATGGCCACAACCCTCCCCCCCCAAAAAAAAAATAAAACTCCCATGAAATTCTTTGGATGCAGATCTAAAGCACAAACAGAACAAAAGAAGAGCTCTGAATTTGGATCTGTGAAATCTGGAAGTACAAAAACAGTTGTCCCAAACCCCTGACCTAGGTAAAGGTAAAGGTACCCCTGCCCATACGGGCCAGTCTTGGCAGACTCTAGGGTTGTGCGCTCATCTCACTCAATAGGCCGGGAGCCAGCGCTGTCCGAAGACACTTCCGGGTCACGTGGCCAGCGTGACGAAGCTGCTCTGGCGAGCCAGCGCAGCACACGGAAATGCAGTTTACCTTCCCGCTAGTAAGCGGTTCCTATTTATCTACTTGCACCCGAAGGTGCTTTCGAACTGCTAGGTTGGCAGGCGCTCGGACTGAGCAATGGGAGCGTACCCCGCCGCGGGGATTCAAACCGCTGACCATGCGATCGGCAAGTCCTAGGCGCTGAGGTTTTACCCACAGCGCCACCCACGTCCCCCTAAAAAACCCCTGGCCTACCTGGCAGCAAGTCAGCATGTCAAATCCCCAGTACAGGATCAAGCCACGTGTCTGAAGCCCAAACCAAAGCACAGTCCCACAGAGATTCTGGAGCATCCAAGCCACAACCTCTCCACTCTGCTGCCCTTTTACACTATGCCTGCTGATTGCAGCATCTGGGCTTGATGAGGCAGGGGAGCCTCACCTGTTCCAGCTGAAGAATCACACACCTCCCAGAGCTAGCGAGCCCCAGCTGGCCAGCCAAGGAGCTATCTAGGAGAAGGAAAACTCTTATCCTTGCAGGATATCATCAGGAGAAGAAAAAGATAAGGAGTAAATCAGGGGTAGGCAAAGTAAGGCCCAGGGGCCGGATCCGGCCCAATCTCCTTCTAAATCCAGTCGGCGGACAGTCCAGGAATCAGCATGTTTTTACATGAGTAGAACGTGTCCTTTTATTTAAAATGCATCTCTGTGGGGCATAGGAATTTGTTCATTTCCCCACCCCCCAAATATAGTGTGGCCCCCCACAAGGTCTGAGGGACAGTGGACCGGCCCCCTGCTGAAAAAGTTTGCGGACATCTGGAGTAAATCCTACAAAAATCAAGAGTGGAGTATCTAAGGTGGTTGGATGGTACCTTGTATGCCTCCTGCAGCCCTGGTGTCAAACACATTGCTCTGCTTTCCTCTGGACCACACCAGCGATGACAAGAGTGGGGTCTTGTCGTCTGGGCAGCCCAGGACCTCTGTACCACACTGTCCAGGCTTGCAACCCAGGGAAGTCACTTCAGTGCTGCTAATGCAGCCGTTTGACTTCACCCCCAGAGGCACACTCCATTGTCTCTCAACAATGCAATGATGCCATGTTTGCTCACTGATGAGGGTTGCTCTGCCAATAATGTCCAGTGGCGGTTTGGGCAAAAGATAGATGCAGGCTGGGAAACAGCAGCAAGAACAATGAGCGCAGAGCAGTGTTGGAACAGGAGGTTCCAGAGTGGTGGTTGTGGTGGGCATTGGTAAATGTGCTGCCTTCGAAGTGAATAATGAAATGAGAGAATATTCGGCACAGTCCTAGCCAATCTGCATCAGGAAAACGCTAAGTCATATTTTTTTATGGGAAGGAGAAACACAGTGGGGTGGAATAAACAACGACAGGCTGTTTGACATTTAAAAAAGCAATAAATGAGACAAGCACACTAAGAAGGGAAAGGCGAAGGGCGGGGAAACCTCTGGCCAGTAACCAAAAGGTCCAAAAGTCAAAAAATAAAATAAAATAAATCCTAACTAATTAGGCTGAAATGCCAACACTGTTCAAAGTATCCTAACTGTCAGTGCTAATCCTGACCCTGCGGTTTAAATATGCCAGGGGGATCTGGAGCAAGCACTGACTCGAGAAGTCAAATACAAATATTTGTAAATGACATTTTAATTCCCAGCAAGCTGCTTTAATATATATTTCAAACAGCAGAAGCATATCATCCAGCCTTGGAATAGATCAAAATGTCAGATGTTTTATGTGTGTAACTTAATGATACATGCATAGCATTTTACCTTTCTTGTCGCTGCACAGGTTCTGGTGGAGTCTTGGAATATCAAATGGCGAGAAAAAAGATAGCATATCTCGCTCACAGAGGCTAGCAGGGGCAAGCCCCCAAAAGTCCTCACAGGATCAAGGCTTAGGGGACAATTGGCCATTTCCCAAGTCACACCCCATCTCAGATCTCTGGGGGAAATATACACAAATACCATCTTGCATGCAGGACTGCAATTAACAGTAAGGGGAAACATCATGCAGGGGATGATTAAATACCCCTCTCCCGGCTCCAATAGCATGTGAAATGTTTTAAAGTTTAAAAGGGGAAGGGGGAATCACATATGGTTTGGCCCTATGTTGAACCCTGACACAAAAGCAAATTCCACTAAATATTTGGAGTGGAGAAAGATATTAGAGCAGAAACTTCTGCTGAGGTTTTGGAGAGTTCTGCAAGTTAAAGTGGACCATATTGGTCTAGATTCATCAATGACCTGATTCAATAAAAGGTTACATATGTAGAAAAGTAATTTGGTTTGTGGCCTTTCTCTCAAGAGAGATCACCATGCAAGCAGGGTGGTAGTGTTTCTTGCTTTTTTACACAGTCAATGCACACTTTTCACCTACCTTTTGTTTCAGATGCAAACACATTCTCTAACCACATTATTTCTGCAGTGGGGCAAGCTTATTTCACCCCTGACAATCAAGGCTGCAATAGTTTGCCACTAGGAAAAAGTTGCCTTCCTTCAGCAAACTCTGGCATGATCTTGTGATCTTTTATTTTGAATTGTCGTTAGTTGCTAAGCTTGTTTTCAAAGAAAATTATGTGCAGTTTATATGCTATTCTTTTCTCTTTTTTGCCAGACCAATGCAGGAACACTAATCTGGTATTGCATTTCTTTTAAAAAAGCAAAACACCAGGAAGGCTTCCTCTCGCCTTTTCACACACAACCATCAATGCCCACCAGATGTGAAGAGCAGGAAGGAAAGTAATGATTCACAGAGGTGGTTCTCTGGCTGACTGTACTAGTGAAGTTCTATATAAGGCAAGAGAGCACCAGATACTGGAAATAAATGGAATTTTCAGGCTCTGGTTTGAAAGGTAGATATCCAAGCATATATCTTCTCCCGATTGAAGTGCAGAGCATTTGAGGACCGGGACATTCGCTGGGAAACCAAAATGCTTGTTTACAAAGCTACTGTACTACCAACCTTACTGTGCGCTTGTGAAACATGGAGAACTTATAAACACCATCTCCAACTCCTCGAAAGATTCCATCAACGGTGTCTCTGAAAAAAATTACACATTACCTGGGAAGACAAGCGAACTAATACCAGGGTACTGGAAGAAGCAAAGATCACCAGTGCCGAAGCAATGATTCTTCAACATCAACTTTGTTGGACTGGTCATGTGCGGATGCCCGATTATCGTCTTCCAAAGCAAATACTCTATTCCGAACTTAAAAATGGAAAGCATCATGCTGGTGGTCAACCAAAGAGGTTTAAAGACTTTCTCATGGCAAATCTAAAAAAATGTAGTATAAACACTGACAACTGGGAAACACTGGCCTGCAAGCACTCCAGTTGGAGAACAGCCTTTACCAAAGGTATCATGAAGACACTCGAACTCAGGATAAAAGGGAGAAATGTGCTAAGAGGAAGACACGCTTGGCAAACCCTCACCATGATCAACTTCTGCCCGGAAACCTATGTCCCCACTGTGGAAGGACATGTGGATCCAGAATTGGCCTCCACAGTCACTTACGGACTCACTTTTAAAACCGTGTTTATGGAAGACAATCTTACTCAGCTACGAGTGATTGCCAAAGGATCCAAGCATACAGGAAGCTACATTCTCTCCATATTTCCCCTGCTTACAATCATAGGCATCCTTCAACACATTGCATGGAATGGGAATGTTGATCCCTGCACCATGTTGGAATTGCATATGCAAAACTAAGAATGCAGAGCGATTCAGGCACAGAACAGTGGCTTACTCATGCAACCCATGACAAAATCTTGCATGTGGCAGCTCTCCTACCCTACAGCAAACTGAGTGTGGGCATCCTCTATCGTCCTCATTCATCACAGGAAGGAGCCAGCTTTTGGGAATGCCACCACATAGGTTCAGAAGATGAGCTGCTGGAAGGCAGGAGACGATTTCACAGTCTCTTTCCATGGCTACCGCGTTCCCATTTTTCAGAGGGCTAACCATGTTGGTCTTTTGCCACATGGCAAAATAAGCAGAGCACTCTGTAGCATCGCAAAAGGCTAACAGAGTTTATTGGGGCATAAATGTTTGCAGGCTAAAGCCAACTTTAGCTCAGCGAACCTGTAAAATGTGATCCTGTAAGATCACGTGCCCAATGTAGTGGTAAAAGTAAAGGGACCCCTGACCATTAGGTCCAGTCATCGCTGACTCTGGGGTTGCGGTGCTCATCTCACTTTATTGGCCGAGGGAGCCGGCGTACAGCTTCTGGGTCATGCGGCCAGCATGACTAAGCCGCTTCTGGCGAACCAGAGCAGCGCACAGAAACGCCGTTTACCTTCCCGCCAGAGCGGTACCTATTTATCTACTTGTACTTTGACGTGCTTTCGAACTGCTAGGTTGGCAGGAGCAGGGACCGAGCAATGGGAGCTCACCCCGTCACGGGGATTTGAACCGCCGATCTTTGGATCGTCAAGTCCTAGGCTCTGTGCTTTGACCCACAGTACCACCCGCATCCCTAATGCAGTGGTACCTTGGTTTTAAAACAGAACGCATTCCGGGAGGCCGCTCAACTCCCGGAACCATTCAAAAACCAAAGCACAGCTTCTGATTGGCTGCAGGAGCATCCTGCAGCCAATCAGAAGCAGCAGAAGCCACACCGGACATTCAGCTTCCAAAAATCATTTGAAAACCGGAACACTCACTTCCGGGTTTCAATCATTCAGGAGCCGATTTGTTCGGGAGCCAAGGTGTTCGGCTTCCAAGGTATGACTGTATATAAATGCTGAGCAAGAGACTATGCACACAGCAACCTAAACTTCACTGTTGCCACAGGAATGGGCAGCCCCAGCAAGCAGGACCAATATAGCCAGGCATGGTAGGAGCCAATAGTCCAATAACATCCAAAGGGCCATAGATTCTGCTCCACTGTTTTATTGCCTTAAAAGCAGACACTTCCAGTGACCACATTCCAAGTCAGTTGCTCGTAAATAAATTGCATGTATGTGTGGCCTGATTCACAAGTGCATGTTCACTTCAGGCTGACTCAACTTGCATGTGTGGATGAGCCATCCCAGATCCAAACCTGAGGCAGAGCTTTCCTGCCACGGCCCATCACCTGAAAAGCCACACCATACCTATCCACTGGGCTTTGGGATTGTTGAGAGCTGAGTAATCAAGTGTTCTTTACGCACTTGTGAACCATCCTCAAATCCCTCCGTCAGTTCAGAAGCACAGAAGGTGGCTTGGAAAAGAAACAGAGCTGCAGAAATTAGCACAAACTTCGAGCTCCGTGCAGGCATTTTTAAAGGCACAAACCTCGTCCTCCTTGACGGATTTCGTGCGGAATTTGCAACCAGACTGACAACCTCCAGGGATTTAAAGCTGCTGCCAGCCATTTCCCCCCTCCTTGGCTGACGAAAAACCACGAAGTCTCTCCTTTGCTTTAGCTGCATACCAGCAAACCCACATCATAACTGGAGGCATCGCGGAAGCTTTTTTTGTTTTTTGTTGTTGTTCCTTGTCAGACTTGATAAAAATCCAAGTCGCTGGATCTGATATCGTTACTTTCCCTGTGATGATCATCGCGGCGATAAAAGCAGGGGGAATCCCCGAGAGGGAGTTGGAATTCTTCCGTCTTCCTTTGGGGAGCAACACAAAAATACCTGGCAAGAGCAGAATGAAGAATTGCAGGCAGCCTGAGAAACAGCCACAAAGAGCGACTAAGGCTGCAATCCTGTGCATGCTTACCTGCGTGTAAACCTCACTGGGGCTTGCTTCTGATTAGACATATATAGACTTCTGCTGTAACACATTTTCCACGCCAGTCTTACTTTTTGAAATATCATTGAACGAAATTGACTGTTAAGCAAGGGACGCGGGTGGTGCTGTGGGTTAAACCACAGAGCCTAGGACTTGCCAATCAGAAGGTTGGCAGTTCGAATCCCTGCGACGGGGTGAGCTCCTGTTGCTCGGTCCCTGCTCCTGCCAACCTAGCAGTTCAAAAGCATGTCAAAGTGCAAGTAGATAAATAGGTACCACTCCAGCGGGAAGGTAAACGGCGTTTCCGTGTGCTGCTCTGGTTCGCCAGAAGCAGCTTAGTCATGCTGGCCACATGACCCGGAAGCTGTATGCCGGCTCCCTTGGCCAATAAAGCGAGATGAGCGCCGCAACCCGAGTCGGTCACGACTAGACCTAATGGTCAGGGGTCCCTTTACCTTTACCTTACTGTTAAGCATACACTGCCATGGGAATGTCCCAGGCTAAGTGAAGGCCAAAGGGATTTCAACAGGAAGGATAAGGGTGTCCGTAAATCTGTCCCTCTGAAATCAAAGCAGCTTTGTCAGGATTGGACCCTGTTCTACCAGCCTTTGTAGAAGTGTTGTCCTGAATGATCATGTCAGGCCCCTCCAAATCAGGGGTGGAGAAGCTTTATCAGGGCCACATCGCCTCTAGGCAAGCTCAGGGAGGCCATATGCCAAGGGTGAATGGGGCCAGAGGCAAATGTGGATGGGGCAAAAAATGTAAACTGGACTTTTGTACAGTAGAGTAACACACACACAGAGAGAGAGAGAGAGAGAGAGAGAGAGAGAGAGAGAGAGAGAGAGAGAGAGAGAGAGACTCTCACTCCTTGTATCCAGGCAAGCAAGAAGATGCCATTTGCAGCAACTGCAACACAAAATCTTGGCGAGGTGAGGGTGAGGAACTTACTGCTAGTAGCGAGTTGCGCCCCTGATAAACTGTTTGGAGAATTTCACCACCTCCTGAAGAAATTCAGCGCAATGCTACTCTCCACCCCTTATCTGTGCCCACAAGTACTACCTAAACCATTATTATTTTTTCAATAAAATTGTGGCACTCCAGCATTCAGTGGCCAGGAATCAATTAGTTGCAAGAGGGAGATTTTAGACTCTTTTTTTATTGCATTTGAACCCTTTGTGAATATTTCCACACAACCCCAAGCTTGGAAGGATGGGACAGATGCTATACGTTAAACAAATAAAATATGTTTAGAGGACTGTGTAGAACCGTGAGAAGAATTCACAGCGAATCCAAGGAGGAATGGTCTGCTCAAGGATGACAATATTACTGTGATTCTGTCAGGAATAACTCAAAGGGGTTTCCATCTTTGCAGCATCCCCTGTTGTTGTTTCGTTAGCTGGACATGCGACAAGCTTGCTTGCTATTGTAGCTGTCAGGCTTGAAAGATGACTCAGTAGATGGGATCCTCTCTCTTTTTTTCTTAAAAGATTGACTGGGGATCAAAGCTGCCAACGTTGATCTGGCAGCTGGGATGCCGTTGTTCATAGAGGGCAGCTAACCGCACCTGCCATTTGTTTCTAAGGAATGGCTTTAATTCCGTGCCAGCCAGATTGTGTGCCATGCCCACCTCGTGTCAAAGTCAGTTTGTAGATGTCATTTTTCAGGCTGGACGGCCATTTTTTGTTCAACTGCCGAGATGCTGTGTCCGTCTTGCTGACATGCCTGTGAGTGCTGGCTTTCCAGCTCCTCAGAATCTCATGTTCTCATGTAATGCACAAAAACATGTTTCAAGAAAGCGCAAGGCATGTTTCTCCAGAAGTGATACATCAGGGCCCCAAAGTGAAAAATGCCAGCCATGAGATGCTTCCATCCTAAGTGAGGCCAAGATTATGCTAGCAGATTTATCTTCCTTTGCATTCTTCCATGTGCACAGTTGGTGCTAACGCAGGAGTTAGCGAGTAGCAGCCCCCTCTGCCAAATCATGCCACAAACCAGAACCAAAAGAGGAATCCGCAATAGTAACAATAGGACTTGAGAACAGACCGCCATGTGGAAAGGTTGGAGATGTAGGAGGGATAATGCTTCTTTAAAACACATGTTTTTACAATGCCTTACACTTATTATGTCTTAGGAGAAAGCAGTGGATTATATAACTGTGGGAGGAGGAGTTAAAGTTTCCAGAAGAAAATATTATTTAGAACTACATACCTACTTTATGGAATTTGACAACGGGACAAAGTAAATGGATTCCTTGATATGGCCAAAAACTGATACCGATGCACTGGAAAGGTGAGCGTACGGCCCCATTTTATCAATGAATTGAAGATACAACTACACTTGCAACTGATGAACGGATTGCTTATAGATGCAGACTTTGCACGGCCAAGCATAATGACATCTGGGACGCATTTATTCAAAATATAGTAGGTTAAAAAATAAACATATATGTATTTGGATAATAATAATACTTGTACATTAGATAAGCATATATGGAATTGTAACTAACTCTTATAATGATATAGTATACCGTTTCTCTTTTTTTCTCCCCATTTGAATTTTATTTTGTACAATTAAACCGTTCTTTAAAAAATTAATGAAAAACAGTAATAAAATCATAGGGCAAATCTTGGTTACTGCTTGTCACGAGTTTGAAGAGCACAGGTTCCTACAGCAAACTGTGCTAAACTATGGCTTGGGCTCACTGCAGCACAGCTGCAAAACATCCAAGGATGAATGAAGCATCTGCAAGCCATGATTTGGCTTAGCATGATGTGCTAACCAGGTCATTATATCATGGGAGCACAGAAAAAAGCATAGAATGTTACACTAGATGCACCATTTACCGTCTGGGTTTTGTAAACAACCTTCTCAGTCTTATGACTGCAAAGACATACTTGGAAATGGTTGGCAATGCTTGCTAAAATCTCAGGTCAGAGTTGGAGCTGAATGAAAATCCCACTGCTTTGAGAGAGATCAATTCCCTGCAATGCTCAAAGAAACCAACAAATTAGAACAGTTTACCTGTGAAAGTGTGCATTAAGCCTGGGAAAGAGGCGATTGAGGTAGGATTGTTGTTGTTGTTTAGTCGTTTAGTCATATCCGACTCTTCGTGGCCCCATGGACCAGAGCACGCCAGACACTCCTGTCTTCCACTGCCTCCGGCAGTTTGGTCAAACTCATGCTGGTAGCTTCGAGGACACTATCCAACCATCTTGTCCTCTGTCGTCTCCTTCTCCTTGTGTCCCCCATCTTTCCCAACACCAGGGTCTTTTCCAGGGAGTCTTCTCTTGAGGTGGCCAAAATATTGGAGTTTCAGCTTCAGGATCTCTCCTTCCAGTGAGCACTCAGGGCTGATTTCCTTCAGAATGGAGAGGTTTGATCTTCTTGCAGTCCATGGGGCTCTCAAGAGTCTCCTCCAGCACCATCATTCAAAAGCATCAATTCTTCAGCGGTCAGCCTTCTTTATGGTCCAGCTCTCACTTCCATACATCACTACTGGGAAGACCATGGCTTTAACTATACGGACCTTTGTTGGCAAGGTGACATCTCTGCTAGGAGATGATGTCTCTGATAGGATAGCCATCTTCAAATATCTCAAGGGCCAACATATTAAAGGGGGAACAAGCTTGTTTTCTCCTGCTCTGGAGGGTAGGACTCAAACCAATGGCTTCAAGTAACAAGGAAGGAGATTCCAACTAAACATCAGGAAGAACTTTCTGACAGTAAGAGCTGTTTGACCATGGAACCATCTTCCTTGGGAGACTGTGGACTCTGCTTTCTTAGAGGTCTATAAGCAGAGGTTGGATGGCCATCTGTCATGGATGCTTTAGCTGAGATTCCTGCATTGCGGGAGATTGGAGTAGATGACCCTTAGGGTCCCTTCCAATTCTACAATTCTATTATTCTATGGTTCCATGTCCAGCTTTAAAGGCTCCCCACTTCCCTAACTTCTGTGAAATATGTTCAAAACAAACAAATGTTGCAGAGCAACGGTTTTCTTCCAAACCGCCTTGGTATAACCTAACACTTCGATTCTCAAATGTAGCTTTTAGCTAAATGTAATCCAAATGAACAATCAAGCCAAAAACAAGACCCAATATGTATTTCTGAGTTCAGTAATTTTTATTTTATATTACACCGTGGGGCACTTTATGGCAACGTGTTTACCAAATACTTTGTACCAACATTAGCAAAAACGGTCAATTTAAAGTGCATATAGAGGAGCTACTGACAGGAGTTTGAGTTCCACAGTCTTTAAACTCTAGGGCAGTAGTCCCAACACTTTCAGGCCCAGGACCCATCCCTAATCCCAAACTAAAATGAGGGACTGGCTTTTAATCCCCTGCAACTGCTATATGTTCATAGGAATGCAAGAAGCTTCCCCAAGCTGAATTAGGCCGTTAGTAGACTGACTGGCAGGGTGTTCTCCTGGGTTCCAAGAAAGGAGCCTTCCTAACCATCCCTGGAAATGGTCCTACCTTTGAGCCAGAGTCCTCCCCTCCACATCCTCTCTCCATTCGTCTCCTTGAAGTGCAAGGAGGATACGACTCCTGTACAAAAGAGATGTTGGCAGATGCAGCTGGTCAAGCAAGGGAAAGGAGAACTAACTGAGAAGCTGCATGTGCTGAATTTCTCCTCTTCACAGCTTCATTAATGTTCAAGGAGCTTCATACTCCTTTACATGGTCTCCTTCTTTCTCTAAAATTACTGTTTTAAATGGTGCTGGCATGACACTGCTTTCATAAGTGTATGTCCCACCTGTGGGTCCTGGTGCCTTCAGCTGAAACTGGTGCTCTAGAGGAAAATCTCCTGTTATCTAAGCTAAGGTGTGCAACACTACAGATCGAAGCCCTAATTGGTTTTTTTTTAAAAAAAGGAACAACCCTTGTTGGCTTTATTTGTAACACAGTTTCGATTCATTTACATAGCTTTACATTGTCAGAAGAGATCAAGAAATGCGTTTCCATGCAAACGATTATTTATCCCACAATGCCTGTATCAAATGATTTCTTCAAAACTGGGTAAAAGGCAGCTATGAAACTGTTTAGAGATAAGGCTCGTTACAAAGGTAGGTTCTTCTGTTCACAGAAAGAGACATTTCCCCCTCTCTTCTCTGAAACATAAATTGAAATATGCTAGATTTTCACTACCTCCATGAAATAGCTTCATGGGTAGCATGGGTACGTACAGAAAAAGAAATTTACCACAAACCTTGTTTGTAAGTTGCGTCTAGAGCTAGATAAATTACACAGTGCTTCAGTTAACTCATTCAAGTAAGTTAATTTAAAATAGCTCCTGATAAAACGCTTGGCCATGAGAAGAAAATGTACATCAAATACATGGATTAACATCATTAACAAACAATTTAAAAGATACTTGCAACATCTATTGATCTGAGCAATCATTTATATCAATTAAGGATGCCACATGCTGGATTATGAAGCTGCAAATGTCTACCATAAGTTGCCACCTACCATCCATCGTATGCAACAAACATTATTTTGCTTGCTCAAAGGACAGAAGAAGTAAGCAGCAGAATTTCCAGGTGAATTAAACGCAAAAACTACCCTGCTGTGTACTTACAAAGTACTGTGTGGAATATAGACGTCATTAGCTGTGAGTCTGTTGTCTACTATGCAATTGGCAACACTTCTGTTTATCATTATAGCACAACAATGTGGCGTCCCTAGTCATCTTCAGTCAACAGAAATACCATTTGTCTACTGACAATGTACAGTACTTTCATCCACAAGACAACTGTAATTAAATGCTACATGTAACTCTACACGATCCTGAAACAAAGCAAAGCAAAACGAACACCCCAGAAAAATTAATCTCAAAGATCTACTGGGAAAGCAGATGTTTTTAGTTGTCAAAATAAATTCTTTTAAAAACACATATACACACAATAAAAGCAAGCAAAGATATTGCACAAAATCCATCTTTTGTTGTGATCTAGTACTTTCCCTCACATCCCGGAATCTCCCTTGCAGTGCAATTCAATACAGATCTACTCTGAAGTTAATTACCATTGAGTTCAATGAGACTTATTTCCAGGTAGATGTGTATAGGATTGCAGCCGTTATCATGATACCTGGGACTGGTGAAGGGGAGAGAAGGTTCACCAAGAATCTCGATTTCTTTTCTTGTCCCTTTCCTCCTCAACCCACCCATATTAATACTGATCCTAGAATCTAAATTAAAAAGCTTATTAATATACATACAATATTATTTATGTCTGATGTTAGGGAAGAACTCAGAAGTGTACTGAATCCATCCAAACTACTCTATAAACACCTTTTCGTCAAAGAAGATTTGTGGGGGGGGGGGAGATGGGTCTGCTGTCCACAAACTCTTTTAGTGGGATTTACCTGACGCACCCCATCAGAGGAAGCCCTGTGAAAGGATGCCCATCTGCCCAAGAGGGCTCTCCCAAAATTGGCGGGGCGAAGGGGCCAGGAGGACGCCCAGTACAGTGTATCCGAGGAGAGAGGCGATTGCTGTGTGTGAAAAGTTGGTGGGACATAATGCAACAATGAGTTCCTTTTTTTTAATGCTTAGCACTCAAGACAACTTCATAATGGAGGATTCCTTGTTCGGCTCCCTCATATCAAGGCAGCCTTTGGGTGCCACCGAGAATGGCAAGGAGGAGAAAGGCAGATCTGACTAAAGGGGGCCCAAGACACAAGTCTCCCTACACAAACACAACTGAAACACATGGGATCTACATAACAGCACACCACACAACTCTACTCTGACCCATTTTAATGTGAGAGACACCATTTGGATTTTCCACTACAGGTGGCAAACATCTTACACTTGTCTAAGATCCAATGCATCTCATAAGTCATAACGTCCAGAATGGCACACAGAGTATCGTGGTGTCCTTGAAGTGGAAACAGAACCAGTCCTAACTGCCTTCAAGCTATTAAAGCAGCCCCTAGGCAAGTTAAACTGAAAGGAAACAGGGTCCCTAAGCACCCTTTTCCTGCCTCGGATCTGGGAAAAAATATATATAAATAAATCTAGGGTGGTTTGCTGCCTTCTGTAAGATTAAGGAGTTTGGTTTATGAGTGATGTCAATGGTCTTCAGAGCTAAAATCAGCAGAGCTTGCAGTGATCCTGTGACTAGGCATGTTGGAGAATTCCAATGGAAATGGAAATGGCCATTTTTGTTGATTTTTCCCATGTCCAGAATAGAAATCTATCCAGTGAAATTAAGTATTCACTGTTGATGTTGCTCTCAATCCACAAACAGTTCCACCCCCACGTCCCATTTCTATTACATTTCCTTTGCACTGAAATTAATGGGATGGAATGATGCTACAACAACTTAATTTATGTAATCATGTAAATTATGTAATTTCACTGCAGTAGACAGCAAAATAAATAACATGGTTTTGGGTGAAGATGAATTGCAGCAGAATGGAAACAGTTCTGCATGTGAATATACTGCGGAATATAAAACAATGCCTTCTTACATCTCTACCTGTGATCTTTCTTTTAAGAAGTTAAAAGATGTAGCTGTCAAAGGCAGCTGATATCCTATGCAGGAATTTAATCTTTCCCCTCTGGCCACACAGATTAGGGAGAGAGGTGACTTTCTCCTGTACCTATCCTCCTTGCATTGCATTGAGAAGTAGATGGTATTGTTAGCAATAACTTCAGCTTCAGTCTTGCCCTATTATGAGCAAAAATATCTGAAGAAAAGCCGATGATAACAGAACTACTTTTCTAGTTTTGTAGCTTAGCAGGATCCTGAATTATCTCTGGTCAGATGAACAAAAGTTTTAGCAGATGATTATGAAAATGAAAGGCTTCAATTTGGTAACTAGCTAGTTACTATTTCTCAATTTCTGCACAAAGCAAGCTATTTAAAATCCTCCTTTTGCAAGGACACAATGTAAAAGAGAAAAGAAAAAAGAGATTTTCATTCTGCTTGAGATAATCTGTCTAATATAATTTGGGGCACAATCCACCATAACGTTCTCTTGTGAAAGCCCCAAAGAATTCACATCAGTGGGACATCTGCAGGAGAATCTTCTGGTAGATTGTATTGTTTTATCTATTCTAACAATGAAAATTAACATTTTCAAAGGTGCTCATCAGTGCAGGCTGCACATTCAATCAATTGGAAAACTACTGTTGACATCTTTGGGAGCAGAGTTAGCCAGTACTGACAGCTTTTGATAACCCAACTCTTAGCGATCAAAAAGCAGCAATATCACTCTTTGAAATGCTAGGGAACAGTACAAGTTTCAGTAAAAAGTGACTTCTTTCATTATTTCCAACAGCACACCATGCAAAACGTTGGGTCATCTCAGGGTTTTCATTTCTTTGCATAATGTTTACAATCTGTGACCAACATTCTAGCTCATTCTCAGTGCACAGAATTCCAGGAGAACACGTAAGGTCTCCTGCTAGTTTAAGCAACTTTCGTTTCCGAAACTTGGCAAAGGCCTTTTCATGATCTTGAGCACTATTCAAGGGTTTGGAAAGGAGATGGCAGAACAGTTTATTATCCATTAGCTCCATCAGTTACTGTGATAGCCTTTTCCAATTTTGGAGTATAGCTATAGTCCTTGTTGGCTAGATCCCCTAATATGTAGATGCTGTCAGAACCTTACAAGCTTGGGGATTTAAAACAAAGGGCTTAATGACCCCAAACATCTGAGGAACACCATGGCAAGCTCCAATAATATATTAAAATCTGGTGAATTTAATATACTAAAATAAAATGTGACAACCTTTGCTTGCAACTAAAAAAGGCTAGAGCACTGTTAGTACTGAATTGTCTTAAACAACTAGGTTAACTTTCAATGAAATTTTGTAGGTGGAGAAAGGAATCTAATGGTCCAAAGCAGTTTTACTTAATTGGGATTCCTGAGAAACTTTAAGGGTTACCTGAAGTCTGTGAGCACTATATTAAAATCTGTGATTTCATAAGTTCCTATGAACATTGAATATGGTGGGGAAATGTGACAATGAAGCAGAAATTGAACCACTTGTTTTCCTATGACACTATAGTAAACATCGAAATGCTACAGATGCGAGTGATTTGAGAATTTTACATCATAATCAGTGGAGAACAGAGTAGACACTGACTAAATATTTGATAAATTGATTCATTTGGCAAGTCTAATGTTCTTTTGACAGTAAGAAAGCTAACTGGCAACTATTCAGGGCAAAAAACGTAAGGCACAACTATTAGCCTTCTAAAAATCTTATTGGTGATAAACGATGCGTGAATGCTAACGGTTCTAGCAAATCTACATACATTGCAGTTTAAGTGGGGTCAAAATGAAGTTGCATTTCAAAGATTCATCAACAAGACTACACATTACTCATGTTACTGTAAGAATTACATAAAACGGTATTTGACATTAGCGTGGCAACTCTAAACACATTCACTGACAATGTGAGTCACTGAAAACCTGCATGTTTTGCCAGACATTTCTTAGTTTTCTCTCCTCCAGCCTCCCACCCCCTATGATTCAGAAACCATCCATGCAGGATTTTGTCACTCTCGTAGAAACCCGTTATGGCTGTAATAGGAAGTTTCCATATGCATAGAGTTTTTCTTTTCATGAAGGAAGAATTGGAAGCTCCTGTATGCACTGGGCTATGGAACATGCACCTTCATCCACACGTGTACACAGAGACATAAATATACCCTCACCTAATCACTACTCTCTTGACTCAAGCAATCTAGAACCACCACCAGTGACAATTGAAAGGACAAACACAGACATCGGGAGGGGGAAGGAGGGAACAGCACAAACACAGGGAAAATAGGTCCTTCTATCTAAGCAGATAGGTCCTGGAAAAAGGACACTGCCATGGGATTCCACGCAAAATTGTTACTTGTATAGTGCCTAAAAGTACACTACCCACTTTATAAATATGTGGAATACCACTTCCAAATGGTTTTAACAAAACGTTCCATTCATTTGAAAGGCACCTTTGGACACTGATGTTACGGACCAAAGGTTTGCTTTTAAGAGAAGACTTTTCGGAAGACAACTTTTAAAAGTTGCCATTTGTGAGCATTGTGGTGCATCCCATAGCAGGCCAGTTTTGAGCCACTGGATGGCAGGGACGTTGTTTTGGATGCATCTTTTTATAGGTTATGATTAAGCTTCAGAAATTGTGTCTGGCCCTTTATTCCTTTGCTTAGGCCTAGAAAGAGATTTTCAGATTTACACTGTTAAATTACTTTCTTTATATTATTATTTTTCAGCTGCTGATATCATTTTTCTTTTAAAAAAGAAAACATTAGAATTTGTTCAAGGAGCACATCGAATAATGATCCAAGTCCTAAACATCACTTTAAAACACTACCTCTGAAGGTTAAATTGGCATGAACCCCAGTAGGGCAGATCAATTGTAACACAGAAATATTAAAACAGTGGAAATTCTATGCCAATAAAAATCTACCTGTTCTGCTTGAGCTTTTTCCTTTTGAGAAAACTGAAGATGCAAAAATGATGACAGTGAGCAACACCTTTTAAAAGTTGTAAACTTCACATTGTATTTCAGCACTTCAAAAAAGATTAAAAACACACAGTACCATTTTTTCAGAATTTGGAAGACGGAGCCACAGTGCCTACTTGGTAAAGGACCCAATTTGGGGGTAAATTCAGACAAACCAATAACAGTTAATTCATATGGTGATAAATACATCAAGAGACCTTTCCTCTTACTGATGGCTATTGCTTGGCTAGGTGAAAACAGCTCTCACCAAGGAAGACAAACATGTGGGAGAGGCTCCCATTTGAACCAGGCTCTTGTGTGGTAACTACATTGCTACATAACACACGGTCACATGAATGACCACTGTTGGTCGCATGAGTTCCTGTGGTTTGGAAACGACCCATATTTCCCTTTGTTCATGCGCTTCACTGCTGTGAAATCATGGCATCTCTTTTCCAACAATTTGCATTTCATCCTGTACAATTATTTTAGCGAGTCCCTCAAACTTTAAGGCAACTGGATCATGGATTGACAGGACTTAATAAGTTCCAGACGAACAATGTTGCATTTGTTGACTTTGTGCTTGGCAAGATAAAAGTCAATGCCTACCTGGGAAGATACGTTCCTTTCTGGAAAGAGAAAAGGGGAAATGGTAAAAACTAGCAGGTGCCAAATACCAGCTGAAGCTTAAATATGGAGTCAAACTATTAGCTTGACTTGAGAATGCAGTAGCTGAACAAGAAGCTGCCTTATATTGAGTCAAACTATGGGTCCATCTAGCTCAGTGCTGTCTACACCAAGATGGGGGCCCCTAAATACTTCCAAAGATCACCACATTCCCTTGTGGGTAATCTATAGGGGAGGGTGCATTTTGGCAGTGGGCAAAGCACCCTTCTCTTCTTTCCGGGCTCACTCACCCACATGAAATGTGCCCAAACGTCACAGGCTCCCCACCTGTGGTCCAGACCGATGGAAAACAGCTTCCTGGGGTTTCAGACATTTCTTAGAGCTACCTGGAGATGTCTGGGGCTGAACATGGGTCGCTCGGGATGCAGAGCACGTTCTCCGACACCGAGCTATGGCCCCACCCACCCCAACCCAGGCCCATGCTGTGAAATTATGCAGCAAAGAAATGTGTTCCGAAGGTATGTTCAAAGCAAGAGGGAGAAAATGGGCATGTAAGGCAAACCACAATGAAGGTTAGCAAAACGGAAGGTTTGTCGCTTCCTCTGTGATGTTTTGGTTTGCTATGCGATATGGAATCCTGAGTTGTCTTCCTTAAGTCTTTTGTCAGGAGCGTTATTTCTCCCCTCAAAAAAATAAAAATAAAAAAAATTACGCTTTATTCCCGCTGCTACTGGAAAACCTGTCCCCTGAAATGTTTAAACCATGGTTGAATGCAGAAGTCATTTTACACAAAGACACCACTTCGTGAAGAAGACCACCCTCTTCCAGGATTTCGTTTCCTGTTCTAGCTTCTCTCTCCCAAGGAACCTGAGAGGATGGATTTTGGCTCAAGTTTGGTGGTATCTCATCTGCTGAGGTACTGCTTAGTGTTTCGCTCCACTTAGTCTTTTTCACTTGAAAGACTCCTGGAGAACACAACTGCATAGTTTCTTGAGACGGGTTTGGAGCTTCTGCATCAGTTTTGAAGAAGTTCACATCATCGGCACTAGGGATATGGGCGGGACTTCCTGTTTTTGGCACAAAGAGATTTTCTCTGTATCCAGTCGAAGGAACACGTTTCCTTGGAGACGGGGGAAGTTGCTTCCCAGTGAGGATGCTGTCATCTTGCCCAAGATTCCAGTCAGCTGGGTCAGACGTTCGACCACTGCAAAGCAGAGCCAGATTGCTCTCACTTGGCGTGTTGGATTTATTCTGAAATAAGAAGAGGCAACACATGAGGATTCTTGGCACTGGGATCTCCAAAAAACAGCCACTTTGTTTTTACAGAAAAGTGGGGTGTAAATATTAAACTATTTATTTTTTTAAAAAACGACTGAACGACTTGTTCTTCATTGTACTGATGATGTGCTAAACTGAATCACAATTTATCTTTCGCTAACGACCTCTTAATAGGATTCAAATTTTAATTCCTCTTCTCCTTCCAACATTAAGCAGCTAAACTGAAACCAAGATAATTCCATTTCAAGGTAAAAAGAAGTGTTTCTCAATGTGTTGTGCAGCCAAAGCACACTTTCTCTGCTTTAGATTTCAGGTGTACACATCACTTTTATAACACAATCAGACATCGAGGAGAAATACCTGGTTACCACAGAAGCATGAGGATGTACGAGAGACCCTAAAACACCCTGTCATCCAGGCAGCACCTATCACCAACAGAAGATTACGTGGATGCAAAGAAGTTTTAACACTGGAAACGCAAGGGGTGGGATAACTAACCGTTGCCTTGTAATCAATATCATCCATTGATCGAAAGAAGTCCAGGCTTTTTGCTCCTGAGAGCTTCCCTTGATCCGAACTGTGTGTACTCAGACTATCCAAAATTTCTCCTAGCAAGTCCATTTCTCCAGGAGGAACAGATGTTTTGGCCACTTCCCCAGAGTCATCACTGTCATACAAACAACAAGATGTTTCCTCACTATCTTCAGATGACAGTCTAAAGGAAAACAGAAAACCACTTCATAGCTATGATCGCAACAATGAATCTGAAAATGAATGAGCTTTTCACAGGAGAATTATTATAAAGATCAATTTCAATAAAATAAGTGACTTCTGAACCCTTTGTATTCATCATAAGAAACCAAAAAGGATTCAGCATGGCATTATTTTAAACCATTTTATCTTGCAGGATATTCAGATATAATAAAGAACTTTTTAGTGTATATTTAAAATTTAATCTGTGTGCGTATGAATGGCTCTCCGAGTCCTTTGCTTCAAATGGCAGGCTAGGAAATGGTTTCTTGCTGCAGGCAAAAATAAAAAAATGTACACCTATAACGCATTGTGACAATGCCTTGATGCATATACTTTTTGTCTGTTAAAATCTAACTTTGCAAAAGGATAGACTGAGACTCACCTCTTTCAAAACTTTATATTTGCGAAAAATGTTTTGGGAGAGTCTCAAAGCCTTGTGATCATACTTGTTTTGATATGATTAATTGTTCAGAAGCCTACCTAGATTTCAACATGTTTTTTCTTTATGACAGACATTCTTCTAGAGCAAATCCCTAATGTATTTCATAGATCAAGGGATCATGGTTAGAACTGCAATTAGGTCTTACAGCAGCCTTTCCTAAACTTCTGATAGGTTGACTCTGAGTCCTGGAAGATCTGCTCCCTGCCTTGAAGCCTTTTTCCACATGGCCTGGGAGAGCACAGCCCAGACTGACTCCAACAACAAAAGCTGAACACACTATTAAGCTAGGGTGTTGTTTCTGGGTTGTTGGCTTGTTGTTTTTTTGTATCTTTATTTTAGATTTTGTTGTGATTGATGTGGGAATTGCTCAGTTTGGTTTTGTATTCCCCCCCCCCATGTTTTATTTATAGTATGCTTTTGTTATGTTGTGGTTATGTATTTGTTTCATGTTGAACATGGTTTGAATAGTAGAAAGGCTTCACACAAATAAAATTATGTATGCATGTAAAGCTGGGGCACACTTCTTTGTAATTTTTGTACATTGCACTATTATAGATGAAAAGACCAGTTTTTAGTACAGTAAGTAAGAAGTACTGACTCTCAGAAGAGTCTATATCATATACCGTATTTTTTGCTCTATAAGACTCACTTTTTCCCTCCTAAAAAGTAAGGGGAAATGTGTGTGCGTCTTATAGAGCGAATGTAGGCTGCGCAGCTATCCCAGAAGCCACAACAGCAAGAGGGATTGCTGCTTTTGCTGTGCAGCGATCCCTCTTGCTGTTCTGGCTTCTGGGATTCAGAATATTTTTTTTTCTTGTTTTCCTTCTCCAAAAACTAGGTGCATCTTATGGTCTGGTGCATCTTATAGAGCGAAAAATACGGTAAGTTGCTTTACAAGTTGCCGATCTGTCCTTGAAATTGTGAAGAGGCACATGGAAGCAGTGACTCATACAGAGAAACAATGGACAGTCTCCTCTAAAGGTGCACAACTCTGCTACATTTCTGCATCTACTCAGAAACAAGCTCCAATGAATTCATTGAACTTATTCCTAGTGCGTATAGGATTCTACCCTGAATAATCTAATTACAGTGGTACCTCGGGTTACATAGGCTTCAGGTTACATATGCTTCAGGTTACAGACTCCGCTAACCCAGAAATAGTACCTCAGGTTAAGAACTTTGCTTCAGGATAAGAACAAAAATCGTGCGTCAGCAGCGCAGCGGCAGTGGGAGGCCCCATCAGCTAAAGTGGTGCTTCAGGTTAAGAACAGTTTCAGGTTAAGAACTGACCTCCGGAACGAACTAAGTACGTAACCAGAGGTACCACTGTATGCTCGAATGCAGAGGCTACTTTGAATGAAACCAGCAGAGAGTATGAAACTGTGCGAAGGTGCAGTCAAAAGCCTCTCTTCTGGGTGGGGACTCAAAGGCACCAATCAATCCATTTTTGTAGCACATGACCAGTTCAGTCATGATGGACTAGGGTGGCTTAGAGCACAAGTTTGGAATTCCCTGTAATCCCCTTTCCACTGGTAGCTGATGCCCATTGGACACTGGAAAGGGTACGGTGGGAGGCAGGGAGTCAAAGAGGAAGTGAAGCCAGAGTCAATGACATCCCACAGCTGGTGGCAAGTAAGAAGGCAGGCAGGTGGGGGCTGGCTGAGGCTGGTGGAGATATGTCCTGCTTGCCTGAATGGACCTGCCTCTAACCTTTGGTTCTGCTCTTCCCTGGATCAAGATACTGCTTCTTCTCTCCTACACATGCTTTTGAATGCTGCTCAATAATATCTTAATATCTTGAGTGCATTTCCCTGACCCATTTCTCCCCACACCACCAGGGTAATGTTCAGAGTTCAGCAGCAGCTCAGAACTCTCTCCACACAGCAAAACGGAACATTTATCCTGCATCTAAAACTGCTCTGATGAAGAATTGAATGCAAGCTGGGCTTCTTAACAACTTACTTGCTTCCTCCATCCATCTCATCGTCCGCATCATCATCCAAGGCAGGATCATGGTTATATGTATTGGCATGGAGATGCCCAAACCGTGTCTGCAAAGGCAAAAGTTACACTTCAGGGCTTTTTGCTGATTTTCACATAGGCTGCCGAGGGACAGAAGTATTCAAAATCAATACTGCCCAGTAATTTCAACTGAAGTGTCCACAGAATCAGTTATAGTCATATGTGAAGTATTCAAATGGATTCCTCGCTTATCCAAAGCAGTTCAGATGAAAAATTAAGGGTGAATTGACAGGCAATGGACAGAGCAAAGTTTGTTTCAGACCGGGGTTGAAATCACAAATGAAGCACGGACTATTTTGTTCATATATATATAGTTCATATATACAGTTACCAGTAAACACTCTCTCTCTCTCTCTCTCTCTCTCTCTCTCAATTCAAAATGATATTAAAACTGAAGCAGAAATGAAATCAAAGCTAAAAACAGATAAAAATACACTAGCTATCCTCTAAAGTGCAGCAGAAATTTCTAGACTAGCACTGAAGACATGTACAAAATAAAAATTAATATATTACTATTGAAGAAGTCACCATCAGGAATATGAAGACATAGGTAACAGTAGATTTAAGCTTCTGGATATGGCAGCCATTATTATTATTATTATTATTATTATTATTATTATTATTATTATTATTCCTATTCCTCACTTAACAAATGTAAAAGGTAAGTGGACCTCTTTAGGAAGTGTGCTACCATGGAGAAGAATTAGCAGGTTGAATAAAAAATAAGGGGATAGCCAGGACATATTACAGAATGGCAGGCTACAAGAGGAACATGACTCAAATGTAATGTCACAAGGCACATGGACATTTAAGTGCCAATAAACGTATGTCTACTCTCATACACAAACGAAGTCTCTGCTGGGGTCTTAGCCAGCTCTACAGATTCCAATATTTATTAAGTAATTTCTATATTGCCTCTTTATTTTAAAAAAAAAAAAATCCTACAGATGGGATGCAGCATGAATTTGTGTTATTTCGTTCTGTTCATTCTTGCCCCGTACTCCTGAGCTTACCTAATATAAAGATAAGATGGTAGTATTCTTTTAAAGAAAACACGGATAGGTTTTGTTTTTTTGTTTTTTTACAGCAGAAAAAAATCTCATGGGATTACTGTGAAGGTCCACAGAATAGCTTCTGAAAACAATGAATATTCAGTTTGTAAATATGGCAGGGCTAAAAGAAAAGGAAAAGGAAAGAAAAGCATGCCTTTGGGGAATGAAAAATGAATTCTCCAATTAAAATTGGCAAAATTCCACTGGTACTGTTACGCTCATCTTCATTTCCTCAAAAAGGTCCACAGAAAACTGTGGTTCTGCCAACATTTTGTATTAAGATGGGGCAGATCATATTCCAATGGGAAAATAAAAATTAATAGGTACTTTCTCAATTCTAATTGTAGACCACCTTTCTGTTTTCCCTTATACCTAGACATATGCTATAAAGATGCTGACATTTAGTTGTGGGTGTTTTTATTTAAAGAGATAGCTATATACAGAACAATCCTTGCATAAAATTAGTGGAGAAATGTCACTGTCTCCAAACCTTTTAAAGGTTTAATATTATCACCTGTCACTTAAAAGCTCTTTTAATGAGAAAACTTGTTTTACAATCTTTATCCTGCTAATTTTTGAAACAGTCCTATGAGAAAGATCACCACTGTTCCCCCTTTAAATACAGAAAACGAGAGATGGCGTTGCCTTCTCCACGACCACCCAGGGCTTATCATTTCTTATTTTCTTTCTTTCTATACCATTTTTTTAAATAAAACATTTTAATATAATAAACATAGTGAGGCTATTTACATAAAAACATAATATTGAATAAAATTTCCTAAAAACTAGAGATAAAACAACAACAGTAAGTCACAAGTAAAACAAGCATTATATAAAATAATAAAATAAAAATTCAGAGAATGCTTGGGTAAACATATGCATTTTAAAGAGGCATTTAAAGCTAATAGTGTCTCAGCCTTGTGAATTACCTGAGGGAGGCCAATGCAGAGGGTGCTATCACCCAGAAGGCCTGCTTCCACCTTGTCACAAAGTGACCATCTGCTAGTCATGGAAGATCTTAAAGATCAACCTCATCAGTACCAGGGGAGCTGGCACGCTATATAACCTGGGCCCATGTTCTCCAGGGCTTTGAATGTCAACAACAAAACCATGAACTTGGCTCATTAGCTAGTAGGCAGCCAGCTGCAGCTTCCAAAAAAGGGTCAAGAGAGCCCTACATACAGCAAATTACACAGTAGTCCAATCATGAAATTACCAGTATACGGACTATTACGGTAAGGCTCCCCTTGTCTGGAAATGATAAAGGTAAAGGACCCCTGGATGGTTTAAGTCCAGTTGAAGGCGACTATGGGGTTGTGGCGCTCATCTCGCTTTCAGGCCGAGGGAGCCAGTATTTATCCACAGACAGCTTTCCGGGTCATGCAGCCAGCATGACTAAACCACATCTGGCACAATGGGACACCGTGACAGAAACCAGAATGCATGGAAACGCCGTTTACCTTCCCGCCACAGAGGTACCTATTTATCTAATAATAATAATAATAATAATAATAATAATAATAATAATAATAATAATAATAATAATTTATTATTTATACCCCGCCCATCTGGCTGGGCCTCCCCAGCCACTCTGGGCGGCTTCCATAAAAACCAAAAATACAATAAAATATCACACGTTAAAAACTTCCCTGAACAGGGCTGCCTTAAGATGTCTCCTGAATGTCAGGTAGTTGTTTATCGCTTTGACATCTGCTGGAAGGGCGTTCCACAGGGCGGGCGCCACTACCGAGAAGGCCCTCTGCCTGGTTCCCTGTAGCTTTGCTTCTCGCAATGAGGGAACCGCCAGAAGGCCCTCGGCGCTGGACCTCAGCGTCCGGGCAGAATGATGGGGGTGGAGACGCTCCTTCAGGTATACTGGACCGAGGCCGTTTAGGGCTTTAAAGGTCAGCACCAACACTTTGAATTGTGCTCGGAAACGTACTGGGAGCCAATGCAGGTCTTTCAAGACCGGTGTTATATGGTCTCGGCGGCCGCTCCCAGTCACCAGTCTAGCTGCCGCATTCTGGATTAGTTGTAGTTTCCGAGTCACCTTCAAAGGTAGCCCCACGTAGAGTGCATTGCAGTAGTCCAAGCGGGAGATAACCAGAGCATGCACCACTCTAGCGAGACAGTCCGCAGGCAGATAGGGTCTCAGCCTACGTACCAGATGGAGCTGGTAAACAGCTGCCGTGGACACAGATTTGACCTGTGCCTCCATGGACAGCTGTGAGTCCAAAATGACTCCCAGGCTGCGCACCTGGTCCTTCAGGGGCACAGTTACCCCATTCAGGACCAGGGAATCTACTTGCACTTGTGTGCTTTCAAACTGCTAGTTTGTCAGGAGCAGGGACAGAGCGACGGGAGCTCACTCCATTGCGGGGATTCAAACCGCCAACCTTCTGATTGGCAGGCCCAAGAGGCTCAGTAATTTAGACCACAGCGCCACCCGCATCCCTACGGTAATAGCTGGTGCACCAACTAAGTTTGGTAAAGGATGCTCTGAGTCATACAGATAGGGATTGGGAGTGAAACTGATAAGAGGCTTTTTACATTTCACTATGAGACTAGTTCTTTTATGTTCTAGTCCAGCTCTCATTTGCAGACTTGAGCACTTGTTTACTGGAATTTTCCTGAGTTTCCTGTACTCTTTAAAGAATGAGCTAAAAGTTAGGAGCAACCTTTCTGTTCTCTTCCAAAGCACGCCTAGCCCCTGTGACTACAGGCAGAGAACGGTCAGTCTTGTGACCGGACTGTTACCAGTCACATAAGCCGGGGAGGGAAAATCTTTGGCTCCGCTGGTCAGTCCAGCAAGCTCAGGGGTATCACAGTTCTATCGCTTTCAAGGTTTGGGAACCTCCTCGAGTTGTGCCTTGTTAGGGGTAGGTGAGTAACTACACAGTTCCCTGGACCCTTAAAATCCCCCTTTAGGCTTATTTATTTATTTTGCACACTTTCTTCTACAGTCCAGAATTCAGGTGAAAAATAGGCAAACTTTCAAGGGGGCAGTCAAAGGCACACAGAAAACCTGAGGTGCTTTTTAACAATAATAAAATCGAAATGGAACCAAGTAAACTCTGTTGGATCTGCTGTTTTCAGTGCCCCGAGTTCACGGGTTGAAGTGTGTAGATGGGGGAGGAGAGAACATTTCTGTCACTCATCGTCCGTGAAGTAACGTACAGTACTCAATAGGTATCTGTGGCAAATAACTTGCAAAACAACCTGCTTATAAAATGGCAAGAAACACCAGTGTAAAGGAAAGGGGGGAGAGGGAGAGAGGAAAGAAACCCTTAATAAATCCCAAAAGGAGAGCAGTAAATCCTTTTCAAAGCTCTACTAGATGAAGCAGCATAGAATGCACACCCGCAAAAACTGTCAAAGTCATTTAGGATAACTTTCCTTTACTGATGTCCCCCTGCTGTTCACAGTTACTTAAGATTTTAATTTCTGTCTTTTCTGCATTTTCAACTGTGCACAATTTTCTCTGGCTTTTTTAGGGGGGTGGGGAATGGGGGGGTTGAGAGTGGGGGGACTTCTTTTCTGATCAGTATTCTAATAACCACCAGACCTCTTCCATTTGCTAAAACAGAAGGGGGGAACAGAACTAGTTTCAAGTTCTAGGGAAGTTTATAAAGGTTTAATCTGGATAGCACTTGCACAAAGTTAGAAACCAACTTACATTTTTTGTGTGATTTCTGTTTACAGAAATACCTTTCTTCCCCTTTGTAAAACGAATGCCGTGTCAGTGCAATTTCTTATCTTTGTGCTGAAAAACAGCCATCTTCTTGCTTGTTCCATTTAACCAGGATGAGGTTTTTGCCCATCCCTATGAAATGCCTTTCATAGAAACCTTATTAAAACTTTAGGACTATTTTTATGTTACATTAGAACATCAAAGGCAAGCAGATAGGTGTCTTATATGGCTGTCCTATGACTATGAAGCTCTTTCCCTGCCAGAAGGCAGCAGAAGTATGAGAAAAACTGTAAAAACTAAACTAAACTGGGGTTAAATTTTAATTAAACTGAGGATTTTCTTGTGAGTTTTTATTTTCAACTGTTGTTACCCTTGAAGAGAGAGGGGATATGAACTGCCCTCAGTAATAAAAAAATGTGCATTGTGCAAAGGTGTCTTTTCCCATACTGTGGAGACCCAGAGCGAATCGCAAATTCTTGTGGTGTGTTTCAAAATAGTGGGCACACTGCCAAAAAAGAAGGCCAAGACCATGAACGTCATGATACAAGAAACACCCACGGTTGCATTTGGTATTCAAGCATGAATCTATTACTGTAATATAACAAGGGAAGGAAAAGGGCTGCAGAATCCACTAGGTGTTGCTGGTGATATCTGTATAATAAAACAGTGTGTTTACTAATATCTTACTGGTACCTTCACACTGAACAACTAGCAATTTTCCTTTGGAGCTGTATGGAAAAGTATCCTGGAAGGGAACTAAATTTGAAGAAAAGAAAAGAAAAAATAGGCCAAAATGAAGAGATATACTTCACAAGTTCACTTGTGAGATTTTACAAAAATTAAAACTAGTAGCAGAATGGCAGATATGATAAATAGCCATGTTGTATGCCACCATACAGAAAAATCATGGATGCAAACTATCTCCGAACGTTGTCAATTAAAAAATAATAATCAAGAGATGCAGAACAGATGAAATGCCACCTTTTATTGGACCTGTTAAGTATTGTTGTTGTTGTTGTTGTTGTTGTTGTTGTTGTTGTTGTTATTATTATTATTATTATTATTTCAATAATGAATTCTATGGAACTGATTCTATGTAATTCAGTATATTTTAAAATGCTTAGCGTCTCCATTTCCATAACCATAGGCAACTGTCATGATATAGTGATATTCAAGATCTCAAATTTGCCAAAACCAAAAACAAACAAACATCCCTTCCAGTAGCACCTTAGAGACCAACTAAGTTTGTTATTGGTATGAGCTTTCATGTGCATGCACACTTCTTCAGATATGCACACAAAAGCTCATACCAATAACAAACTTAGTTGGTCTCTAAGGTGCTACTGGAAGGAATTTTTTATTATTATTATTTTGTTTCGACTACGGCAGACCAACATGGCTACCTACCTGTAACTTGGCAAAACCATTTTGCCCACAAAGCTTTGTTTCAAATAACTAAATGTGATACCAGATTCTTTAACCAAATTCAACCACTTGGTAGTATATTCAAAATGCACAAAAGAAAATACTTCTTCACCGATGCATAATTTATTTAGGGACTTTCATGCTAAATGTGTAGTGAAAGCCATTTACTTAAATGACCCGAATAGGGCATTCGACCAACCATGACTAGATGAAACTCCACGTTCAGAGGCGCTGTAGCTATGAATGCCAGTTATTTGAGGTCAAGCTACAGGACAAAGTCTGTTGCCTTCTGCCTCTGCTTGCGTGTTTCCCAGATCATCTGGCTGGCAACAGTTAGAAACAGGATCGTGGAGAAAATGGACATTGGTTGAATTTAGCCAGGCTCTACTAACTTTCATGAATTTGTGTTCACCATAAAACACCACGAATCTGACTGAACCCTTACATTTCATGTTTATAGCTCCCCTTAAGCTAGTCTGAGGAGAAAAGGCTGATCAAAACAGAGAAAGCTGTGTTGGTTCAGGCACTATTTGTTTTTAGTGGGAAGAACACATTGCATGTTAAGCCCGTTAAATGTGGAAAAGTGAATTAAGGGCGTGGGACATACAAAAGTGCTCAGGAAATGCGCCATTGCCCTTTATTGTTCCATTTGGGTTTTCACAGCACACTCGGAAGATCAGGGGCCAAAAGCCCACACTTGTTGGGCAAGCCCAGGAAAACATTGTGTTTGTGTGCCTCAAACAGCTATGATAAACGGGGGTGATGGCTTTATGCAGAAGTCACAGTGAAGGCAGGTCTAGACTGGTATAAGCATCAAAAGATTATATCAGATGAAACACTGAAGGAACTATTGCTATTTTTAAAAAATCTATGACAAGAATAAATATTTTGTTTCTTAAAGCTGATCAGCTGTAAAGAATTACGGCTCAGCATGCAGCATTCACTGTCTACATACAGTGAAAGCATTTACACCACCAGAGGGCAGTCTTGTAATCTACAATGTAAATTTTTAGCAGTATAGGTTTTTTGTTTTTAATTAAAAGATATGCTGAGTGTTTTGCAATACAGAGGGATCATAATTGACATGCAAAAGACAAAAGATCCTCTTTTAAAACAAAAACTGCCATTACCAAGTGAATTTATAGATTATGATTTCTCTTGTCCAAAATATTTTCCTAATTGACTGAATTAACCATTTTTCCATTGGAAATCTTCTCTTTAAAACGAAGCATACTACCAAACCACACATTCAATACTGCTCACTGTTACTGTATATGACATCTGTCACATATAATATTTTATTCACATTACTTAAATTGCCAGATAGGGCTTAATGCTGCCCCAGAATTGTGCGGAATTTCCAGCAGAGAACTACACAGTGGAAGGACTGGAGTTATGTGGGCATAAACCACAATACGATTCTCCAAAGCTTTCGGCTGATCTAATTCCGAATGAAAACATACAGGTATTCCTCTTCCAG
This sequence comes from Podarcis bocagei, assembly GCF_964188305.1. Taxonomy (NCBI): domain Eukaryota; kingdom Metazoa; phylum Chordata; class Lepidosauria; order Squamata; family Lacertidae; genus Podarcis; species Podarcis bocagei. The sequence goes on along the minus strand of NC_138129.1, from coordinate 84,826,862 downwards.
TTTCTGAAATTATTATGTGGAAGCGGGACTTTGAATTTGTTGCATGCAATCTTCAGATCACAGTATGAGATTTTTGTCCTGCCAAGATTGAGTTTTATTTGCTCACTGTATCCATCCCTACCTACTCCTTACTGGCAGGACAGGAGGGCAGCGAACTATTGAGTATGCCATTTCTCTGCTGGTCAGGCAGGCGGGAGGGGGAGGGGAGAGTGGAAGGGAGGTTCCTGATGTATAAGGAACATGCTCCTTTCTGAAAATGATCCAACATGCCAGCCTGCAGGAGATTTGCCATGTGTAAAACAGAATCTACAAATGAACACACACTGCAACATGGATGGCATGCATTCGCTTAGGAAGCTGCATCGTTTAATATGGCCTTTGGATTTTCTTATTCAAGGATAAAACTTCAAAATATCAATTTGCTTCACTCTGATTTTTTCCCCCCTCCACGAAGCAACATACAACAAATTTTGAGGTGCTTTTCTGAGGGCTTCGTTAATTCTATTTGAGATTTTATTACTGATGGTATTTCACATGCTGTAATCTACCCCTGAAACCTTTGGGACAGGATGCAACAGAAAGTCCAGCTAACAAAATCCAAACATTTTGTTGCTATTTTGTTGCTGGAGCTTTGCTAAAACAAAGTTTCAACAATAAAGCACACGGTAATTTAAATACAGTATCTTTAGGAGAAGTAGTTCATTTGCTCTTTTGAAACATGCATATTGATACGAGGTGCGCTGGGCTTGCTGAAAAATCCACACTTTGTACCCAAATGTCATTTTTTTTTACTGCAGCTACAAGTTACCACATGCCTCAAGGTACAAATCTTATATATATTTCATTGGAGACAAGGATGCACTGCTAACTTATTAATTATAAAATGTTCTCATGGCTCTGCTACACAGGACTCTGCCAAAAGTGCAACAATATTTTATAAGCCAGTAACTATTTAAAGCTCTCAAATGTTTCATTTTAAATGGATCAAGGCCTATCCCATCAGCTGAGAAGATGCTTGTGTGAAAAGGAATACTAGGGAAATCAAATTCACGATAGCAAAGAAATCTGCCAGTATATTTGCCTTTGTTCTGTCGGAAATCCTTATTTTTAAGAAATGCTGTGGAAACAGAATTTTTTGTTTTACCATTCAGCTGAAAAGTGACATATATGGACACTAAACAAACAATGCCCCCCCCAAAAAAACCCAAACACCAGAATCTGTAGAAGTATGCCTGTTTTTGAAGGAAGGAAAGAAGTAAGGATAAAGACATGTAGCTGCGATCAAATTGTGAACGCTGAAAAATGTCATAATCTGCTTTCACTTTCCTTTTTAGGATCTATTCTGATATTTATCAGAAAAGCTATGCTTGATCTAATTTACGCAGGAGACAGGAATTATCAGTTAGGCGTGAAGGCACCAAAGAGTTAACAGTAAAATACATGCCAAGGTTTTAATAAGGCTTTACAATAAAAAGCTTCAGTCCTCTACTTTCACTAGATTTTGTTGTGGTGGTTTTTCCCTTGCTTAGGGCAATCCATCTGTTAATTTTGACTTGCAGTGCAGTTAAGCGCTCTCTTCTTCCACCCCCCTCTGCACACCCACAACCAAACAGCCCAGAATAGCTATGAGGAGGCTGACACACACGCCTTACAGAAATAGAACAATTCTTTTCGGAACATCTTAGGCAAAGATCAATTGTCCATTTCTCATTTGTGTTTCGTTTCGGGGTCTCCCCCTCCACCACTTGCAGGATTAATACACAAATAGGTGCAGGCCCTACTAACGATAAAATAGTTTGTGGTGAAAATTATTTACTTCTCCGTCTCGTTTCCTTTTGGTGCATTTTAATTCACTGATTTCCTAAAGTGCCTTCCCGATTGGACAACGCGAAAAAGAAGAAGTCTATGCTGGCTGTGATAGAGATTAGTAAATATTCATTGTTAACAACTGATCTGCACTGTGACCAATGCGGTTATTCTCAATGGGCAAACTGGCCTTGTTTTCAATAAAAGCAGAGAAGTAGCCTTTCCCTTGAGCCCTGTTAGACTGACGCGGCAGTTGGAACTGTCATCTTCACACAAAAGCAAAGGGGCTGGATTTTACAAACGCAAAGCCTAATTGGGAGATCTTCATGGCTGTACCCCTGACATTTATTTAAACCTCATCAAAAAAACAGGAAATAACTGAACTAATTAGTGGACTGGCATACAAACTACTATTTGTTGGGGTAGAAAAGCATATTCATATTCTGCTCTAGAAAATGACAGTGCTACTAATGATGATGTCAGAAACAATGGCATTAACATGATCTTCAAGAAGGAAGATGACTTTGGTTTTATATACTGTTTCATAATGCCAATTCGTCAAACTCCTCGGCCCCAAATAATTTCCGCCTTTTAAATAAATTTGCAAATGACGAGTTTAATATTTATCTCTCAGGAGAAAGCAATAGAAAACACCTTAAAACTCCCTCCCAGAGCTAGGATTGAACAGAAAATATTATATATCTTTGGGCTCATTTTTATTTAGAAGACCACATTATATTTCCCAAGGTAGCACAGGATAAGCAATCTGTAGATGTAAAATTTGCACTGGCACTCTTTTAAAGGTTGCTGAACAGAAACCAAAATTAGGGTAAGTGTAGCAAAGACCACATTCATTTGAAATTAAATACAGTATATAAAAATCGTAATTCAGACACACATAGGTACTAATTAAAGACTGCTAAGCTTTATCTTACAGTACAAAACAGATTTTAAAAAACCTGGCCTAGACAAAAATGTTTGGGATCTAATAGTAAAAATCATTCGTTTAACAATTTAATTCTAGAATCCTTAGCCCATCATTAAATGTTGGGTGTCTTGATTACCTAGTTTATGCATAGAACATAGAGAATATACTGTTCTCAAAACTTGTACAAAATATGTAAAATAGATAATAAATTGTGTTCTGCCAGCATGCAGCTCTCAGTAATGATGCAACAAATTTATGATTTATTAAGATTAGCTCCATTACTGAACAATTAATGTGGAACAGCAGATAGAATAAACTGGGCAATATATCAGTAGATTTCTAATTTTCATGAATGTACCAAATGGATAAAAATAGATCAGTGTAAAAATTCAAATTAAAACTACAAATTGCCAATGTCTTTTACATTTAAAAGATACCTATATATTGAAAACAAAGATAAAACAGATCTTGCTATATCAGTTTACAGAACATACTGAACTTGTGGTAGAAGATGACACACTAGCTGTCATAATGCTTAAACGTGTTAACTATACATTTGCAGTTCAGATTTTTTCACATGTACTATTTGCTTTCTCAGTTGTCAATATATTAAATATTTACAGAAGTGGGTTGCTAAAAAAATTGATGCACTGGGTGTCTATATGGAACATACACTGAGAAGCTACAGATATAGTCGTTTACCACCATGTACCAAAAATGAATCTCTTTAAAACTGAATATAGCCTTCTTGCCTAATTAAAACACAAATATGCATAAATTACTTCTAATAATTTGTAGACTAAGGGATTCAACAGTAAGTCTAAAATTGCTACTCACACAATTGAATCTCTTCCTACACCCTTTTGCTGCTCTACACACACACACACACACACACACGAAAGATCAAGATTTGGGCACCGATTCTTAAGCACAACTCTTGTTCCTATGCTCTGCTGCCATAGACATTGTTATGTTGGCATGGGGAAAATGATTTATGCAGCAAAGAGGGTTGGGAAATATATGGAGACACACCAAAGATGAATTATCTATCTTGCTTTCTCTCTGTCATACACACACCAAACTCCAACATAATTGCACAATACAGTATCAGCTAAATTCTTTAACCTGTCTTAGATTATGTAGCAAGCAAGCATGGCAGATGTGAAAATCTGTGCCCATTGCCTTGCACAGTCTGTGCCACAGCAGTCATGAACAAAACCAGGTTACCCTTTTATATAAAGAGATTTTCAAGGTGTGTAGAAATACAAAGCTTATTTAATGTTTATCTGCACATGGTGGGAAAGCAAGAAGCATTATGCTAACATTAATTCATGCCGACTAATTCATCATCATCATTATTACTAATTGCTAATCATCATTATCATCTGCCACCATTTACAGTTTAGCCAAGCAAAGTGAACTACAAATCTTAGCTTACAAAACAACCGAGAAGCAATCTCCTTCCACTTTGGAATCGAGGCTCAAAGTCCACCCAGGGAGCTCACAGTCCTTGAGTTGTAAGGACTTCCCAGGTCAACAAAAATACTCTGACTACTGTTGCATATGGAGTCTCTAAATACGTATAAACGTGAACCATTTTCAGAGGGGTAGCTGTGCTTGTTGTTTCAGCCGCAACAGAGTCAGCACCCTAAAAGTTTAACGAACATTTTGTGGCATGTTCAACGTCAAAGCTCATGGCACGATGCATAGGTCTGGATATATAGCTTTATTTGCAGCGTTTACCGTCAAGAGCAGAGATTGACTTTTCATCATCATAACTCTGGGAACCAATGTGCACCCAAAGCATTAGTAAAGAGGAAGTTATTTAAAATATTTGAATGTAAAAAAGGGGGGAAAGTGTCCTGAACACATTTCATTTTGTGAGTGATATTCTTTGACTACAAGCATACTTTCCGATATTCTTATAACATGGAAGTTAAAATCTGAAAACGTTTGTATGTATTTTGCTCAAAAAACTAACAATCTTCCTAGTTTTCTGGCACTAGTAACCAAAGTAATGAAGTGTATGCCTAAAATTTGGAGACTTGGGGTTATAACTCCCGCTCTCAAAGAGCCCAGGTACCTTTTTCACACCTAAAAATACAAGCAACACGAAGACCAGTATACAGTGGTACCTCGCAAGACGAATGCCTCGCAAGACAAAAAACTCGCTAGACGAAAGGTTTTTTCGTCCGCGATTTGCCTCGCAAGACGAATTTCCCTATGGGCTTGCTTCGCAAGACGAAAACGTCTTGCGACTTTGTTAAGCCGTTTAAACCGTGCTTCGCAAGACGGAAAATTCGCTAGACGGCAAAAATTGCGGAACGAATTAATTTCGTCTTGCGGGGCACCACTGTACTAGATAGCACTGCAATTCTTATTGCATGGTACCTTTTTCACACCTAGCTCTCGCTGAGGTATGTAAACCTGTGTCTGGACTGTGCCACTTCAGATGACAGGTGGGGGCTCACACAATAGTATGCTCCATTCAAGGGTTCTTGCCTGAGATGCTATTTTTCTCTGTGCAAGAAATATGTTTACATAGAATACTCAGTCAGATGAGCTCCAATCTGCAGCCGGAAGGGGAACATCTGTGAGAAGTTGGGTTTAGTCTTCATACATAAAGTAAAGGTAAAGGGACCCCTGACCATTAGGTCCAGTCGTGACCGACTCTGGGGTTGTGGCGCTCATTTCGCTTTATTGGCCGAGGGAGCTGGCATACAGCTTCCAGGTCATGTGGCCAGCATGACTAAGCCGCTTCTGGCGAACCAGAGCAGCGCACAGAAACGCCGTTTACCTTCCCACCAGAGTGGTACCTATTCATCTACTTGCACTTGGTGTGCTTTCGAACTGCTAGGTTGGCAGGAGCAGGGACTGAGCAACGGGAGCTCACCCCGTCGCGGGGATTCGAACCGCCGACCTTCTGATCGGCAAGTCCTAGGCTCTGTGGTTTAACCCACAGCGCCACCCGCTGCCTCAATAGGTGGATGGGTATGGGTATATTTGAACACACTGTGTAGGGGACTGGGGAACATGCTAGACAACACATACACCCTAACCCACCCACCCTAACCCAAACAGACAGGCAATACGTCTATTGGAGACAGAACTCTGGATTGAGGTTGCACCTTTTTCCTTAGATGCAAAGCACCTAGTTCACATGTGTACATGCAGAGCTGCAACATACAAAAATTTAGTCATAATCTTCCAGCCCAATCCTTCCCGAGACGGCAAAAGGAGGAGAGCCATGTATCTGGGGAAAGGGTGGAGAACAAATGCAAGTAACAACTGTAACAACAAATATACACACGCAAATATACACACTCTTCCAGGATGGAGGTCCAAATGCCGTACCTTTGCTGCACCTCATCTAACCACAGTCCTGCGTGTATATTTCACTGAGAACATCAGGTACTTGGTGAATGTCAACATATACTTAAGAACGAGGGCAATCCCACAGGAATTTTGTGAACTGCTTAACTGATATACAAGTGCACGTCAGCAGTCACCTAAATGGAATTGTCAGTATTTGCTATGTGCACGTCCAAACAGTGCAAAATATCTATTTCTCAGCATCAGGGAAATTTAAAGAAATGATTTATCTCATTTTATACACAGTGGTACCTCGCTAGACGAATGCCTCGCAAGACGAAAAACTCGCAAGACGAAAGAGTTTTTCATTTTTTGAGTTGCTTCGCAAGACAAATTTCCCTATGGGCTTGCTTCGCAAGACGAAAACGTCTTGCAAGTTTGTTTCCTTTTTCTTAAAACCGCATTCCTATGGGAAACCGTGCTTCGCAAGACGAAAAATTCGCAAGATGAAAAAACTCACAGAACGAATTAATTTCGTCTTGCGAGGCACCACTGTACATTTAAATAATATTCCGTATAATTTTCTTCCCAGTTTTTTGAGATTCTGTCAAGACTGCCTACTTGCATAGATCTTATGTAATGTTACAATGGATTTCTGAATTTTGGCGAGTACCAACACTGGCATCTGAATGCTGGCAATCGCAGTTAGATAAAGCACTGCTTAAATAGATCCTGGAGTTCAAGTGTTCTGGCTTGGCACTATTCCACCCATTAGAATGGGCAAGCAATGTTAAAAGGTGACACACAGAGGACCTGCGAGCATACATTACTGATTGCAACTAGACATGACAAAAGAGGGACACACTGTCCCTATCTTGATTTGAAGGGAGTCATTCTTTTCAGAGTGCAAAGAGACCTTTCTCATGCCAAATGTTTATCGGCAAGGCATCCACCATCTCCAGTTTTCTCTTCAGCAGTTACCCTCCCCAAGGAACTCCCTTGCAAGCTTGGTCCCATTTCCTTTTCCCTAAACCTACCTTCCAACAGTGTTGATTGGAGGGTGCAAGGAAGGGGACTGTTCCTCTAGGACTTCATTTGGCCCGAAACCCATAGTAACAGGAAGTTGTCAATGCAACGGGGAATTTTGGAATTGCAGTTTGCTAGTATTTCAGGGTCGCTACAAAAGCAGTAGCTCGAAATAAGCCCGATCTTATTTATGAGCTGAGCCAAAATTTAAGGAGGTTTTGCCTCGTATCATAAATAATAATAATAATAATTTATTATTTATACCCCGCCCATCTGGCTGAGTTTCCCCAGCCACTCTGGGCGGCTCCCAATCAGTGTTAAAAACAGTACAGCGTTACATATTTAAAACTTCCCTGAACAGGGCTGCCTTAAGATGTCTTCTGAATGTCAGGTAATTATTTATCTCTTTGACATCTGATGGGAGGGCGTTCCACAGGGCGGGCGCCACTACCGAGAAGGCCCTCTGTCTGGTTCCCTGTAGCCTCACTTCTCGCAATGAGGGAACCGCCAGAAGGCCCTCGGCGCTGGATCTCAGTGTCCGGGCTGAACGATGGGGGTGGAGACGCTCCTTCAGGTATACAGGACCGAGGCCGTTTAGGGCTTTAAAGGTCAGCACCAACACTTTGAATCGTGCTCGGAAACGCTTGAAAAAGCTTGTTGTTTCCAAACAGCTCTCCCACTTCCAAAACTAGGCAACATAACCAATCATAACAATTAATGGCCCTCTTTTAAAAGCTATCTAACTTCTAGACCAAGTCAAATTGATAATTTGACACTATGTAAGATAGGAAAAATTACAGAATCAGTAGAGTATCTACAAATATATCAATTATTAATATATTTTTGTTTATCTTTTCTGATTAATGCTTGTACAAAGTATGAAAATGAGAGCAAGAAAATGCTTTACTAGATAGTAAGTCCAGGCAGCACGAATCTAAAATGTATATGTGCCTTACAATTCTTGAATCTTTGACTATGGTACCTTGTTTCATTAATAATTCTGTACAAATACTTTTAATGTGGCAGCTAATGCTCAACATTGGCATGAACATAAATGATATTTACTTAAGCTTCTCAGTGTTTTGGTTTGACATATTTTTGAAATAACAAAATCACAGGCATGCATGGAGATGAGTTGGAGTAGATGTTTGAAACCACACTCATCCAAATTTTTGTGCCCCTTTAAAGCGAATTTCAACACACACAAGTAGCATTCTTTTCTATTTCAACAAAAGCATGCAAACTTACATGCTTTATACAGAGCCAGACCACAGTTCCGTGGTAGTCCAAATGCTCTCAATTCCAAATACTTTCAGTTCCACAAGTATCTCCAATTTGAAGGGGGGAGGGACTGGAAAACCTCTACTAGCCAGAGAGCAGACATCATTGAAGGAGATGGAGAAGTGGTCTGACTCAGTATAAGGCAAATTTATACATTTTTATGCTACCCTTCAGACAAAGAGAATAAATCATATTTCTTCAATATCTTTCAAGAGGATTTTTCTTCTTGAAATTACCTTACCTGCCCAAGTCTTCTTTTCTCTGCGCTAAGTCTTTGTGGATTATGCAATGTGTAGACTGGAGTATATTGCACAAAACCTGAGCTACAAATTCCATACTCATCTTCTGTTTCCTACAGAATAAAATTAAGATTGAAAAATCTTTATGCATTTACTATATGTGCAACATTTAAAGCGTCAAACAGAATTTCAGACAGTTTTACTCTGTATTCCAAAGGACACAGTTAATCACTAAAACCATTTATTTATTACAGAGACTAACAAACAGAGATATTTCTTTAAGAGTTTAATATCTCTGTTTTGTTAGTCACTGCATACACACACATATATGGTACTAAATCACTTTTGCTAAAACAGATGGGGGGAAAGATGTCATAAAAACTGTCACCAAAATTAACTTAAACTTCATAGCAAGATGTTTAAGCTGCCAAATAACTTTTAAATAGAGTGAAGCTTTCATGAAGAACAATTAACAACCAATTCATGTAATCAGCCTTCACGCTTGAAGGAGAAGAGAAATAATATTAAAAGTACTCGCTATACAATTAAATATTGCAGGCAAACAAATAAAAATTTAAAACGAACAAACAATGCCTTGACGACATGCCTCCAAGACATTTATATTGCTGCTCTTGAAAGTTAAGGGATTTCAGCATGCTAAAATACTGCCACCATTTACAGATCTCATGAAAGTTAGACAACTACACCTTCTGAATTACATTTCTCTGGTAAAACTGGCTTGCCTTAAATTCTCAGCTTGAAGCAAAGGCTTCAATTGTGATATCAAAGCAATCAGCTTTATGAAAACATACATCCTGTTAACGTATCTTTGAAGACCTCTGTTTTTCCATGATAAATATGCAAACAATAAAGAGATTATTCGAGTGGATGCATAGAATGACAGATAGTTGCCAGAGGGCTTGTTATAAAAAATGTATTGTTGAACAAAGGGCTAAGCATATTTCAAAAGTCATTAAAAACACAAATCTTGTGGGATTTGTAAGGTATGTGCTTCAAACTGAAGCAAGAAACAAGGTAAGAAAGTACAAATTCTGTTACATACCTTGTGTTTTAACTTACTTCTCACCTCCTTTATCCCCTGTTTTGCATGATTTTTTGCCTAGGAAAAAAAAGAAAAAAGAACTAAATGGCTTTGCAAAACAATGGTTTGAAGAGTGCTGCATATGAGGTGAAATTTAATTAAAAATTAAATCTCTCACATTATGTGGTATAATGAAAGGAAATTACTTCCTTGCTAATTTCACACATGATTGTTAATAAGGTTTGAGTGCATTAAAAATTGTATCTCAGCATATGTATATCTGGGTTACCAAAAAGAAAAAACAACTGCCACTAATTAAATAATATTTCTTTAATAGTTTTTTGTGCATAATGGTATATTTGGAGAAAGACTTAGTTCAACCACTTGTTGAATAGTGAAAAAGTTATGGCAATGGAGTTCCAGTTGTGTCGTTTTATGCAGCGATGTTGCTAACTGTGGCATCTTTGAGTTGACACCATTATTAGGTTTACATTTTGTTGCACCAAAAGTATCAGTCAAGTTTCATTCCACTATGTGATATCAGCTTGCATAAAAATGAATCTTAGAACTTCCCTTAATTCAGAGATGCAATAACCTCACACAGCTTAATCAACTATGAACCCCAAAATTTGTGATCACCTCCAAACTGGTGCCAAACTTTTGCGGTTGTTTTGCAGCATTTTCAGGTGAAACCTCCGTGTTTTGCAGCGCCCCATGAACTGAGTAAATACATCAAACCGGGATTCATAATTATCACTAGAAAAATCCAGCGTTGTCTGAATTGCTTCAAACCACACACACCCATTGCATAAAAGGTAGTGGATGTTTTCTTAAAGAAAAGGTTAAGTTTTAAGAGAGCAAGGGGAGCTCCAACTGCCAGTGTGGTGTAGTGGTTAAGAGCGGTGGATTTGTAATCTGGTGAACCGGGTTAGCTTCCCCGCTCCTCCACCTGCAGCTGCTGGGTGACCTTGGGCTAGTCACACTTCTCTGAAGTCTCTCAGCCTCACTCACCTCACAGAGTGTTTGTTGTGGGGGAGGAAGGGAAAGGAGAATGTTAGCCGCTCTGAGACTCCTTCGGGTAGTGATAAAGCGGGATATCAAATCCAAACTCTTCTTCTTCTTCACCCATTTGGATGCAGCTTAGCTATTGGAATTCCTAAAGCAGAATTCCTACAATGATTAGCGGCTTTCCACACACATATAGCTGTCGGGCAAAACAGAAGTCAACCGGGGGCAACTAACTCTAAATTATGATGGGGACTGTCGCTCACAATTTCAAGGACCTGGGGAGAAAAATGGGCCTCGCAATAAACACAACAAAACTGGTAACTGAGACTGAATTTAAATATATATGTGGATTCGGATGGTCCCTCTGCACTGCTCTGCTTGCAAGTGACAACACACTCAGATGTCTCCATATGCCTATTTGAAAGCATTGCAACACATAAAAGCAGTATCCATACTCTGATATACATTTGAGCAATCTTTTCAGACTGATCCAAACAAGTCTGAAAAGTTGAGTTTGGGTATAGGAAGGAGTAGCATCATGACACGGCACCTGGAGGTAGCAATGGGTCACCAACGCTTTGCTGCAACACAGCAGTGATGTCTGGGTTTCCCAGTGGCAATATATGGTGAGCTGCCATTTTAATTTCCCTCAATGCTACAGAGTGATGCTAGGTCAGGGCATTGTGGGAAATTCAGATGGTCACTGCCATAGCCACCATCAGCTGAGCCCCAAGGGGGCCACAACAACATAGGAGGGACCCAGCAGTGGGCACATTCAGCACTAACAGATGAAGAGATATAATTGGCAAAATAGAGGGAGGAAAATCTAGTGGAAAAAAGAGAAGGGTAATTTTCTGACAACCTGTTAATGAGCTGCGTGTAAATTATAAATGAGCACATGAATCCACAGTGCTTTTAATGTATTTACCTGGATTATTTTTCTTCATATGTTCGGTATGATTTTGAATTGATGTACAATTAAAAATTCTCTTTTAAAAAAGAGATTAAGGAACTGATTTATTTATTGATGACTGGAGCCTCAAAGGAAGGCTGTGATTTGGAATAATAGTTTTCAGGCAAGGAAGGCTCTCCTTTGCCTCTGTGTTTGGCATTTAACCTTGCTGTTCCTTCACATGCAGAGCGTTCCCAACGTGAAGATAATCCCCATGTAGAGGGAAGGGTTACTAAACTTGCAAGGTTGCTGTGAAGCCAAGTGTGTGTACTTGTGGCAAAATGTCAGATGCTGTGGCATGAATACTTGCAGCAAGCCAGCCAGCTATTTGGGGGAAGGGGCATATAACCCCAATATCTTAACAATCCACAAATTGATGAAGGAACTCTAGAAATATCATAACTAGACACTGGAAGGACCTTTCAGGAGTGAACATAGGCCACTGGTACCAAAATGTATGGGAAGTTGCCCTACTGGAAAGGATAAACAACCAACTTAAACTAGCACGAGGACAAGCAAAGGAGGATGCCGTCACCCCAGTGTGGCTCCCTGTAATCACATATACAGCACAACAAGACAATGGCCTATCCCTGCAATAGCATACAAATCAACATGGCTAAACTGACCCAACAACCCTGGCCCCCATGTTGTCGTTGTTTAGTCATTTAGTCATGTCCGACTCTTCGTGACCCCATGGACCAGAGCACGCCAGGCACTCCTGTCTTCCACTGCCTCCCGCAGTTTGGTCAAACACATGCTTGGTAGCTTCGAGAACACTGTCCAACCACCTCGTCCTCTGTCATCCCCTTCTCCTTGCGCCCTCCATCTTTCCCAACATCAGGGTCTTTTCCAGGGAGTCTTCTCTTCTCATGAGGTGGCCAAAGTATTGGAGCCTCAGCTTCAGGATCTGTCCTTCCAGTGAGCACTCAGGGCTGATTTCCTTCAGAATGGATAGGTTTGATCTTCTTGCAGTCCATGGGACTCTCAAGAGTCTCCTCCAGCACCGTAATTCAAAAGCATCAATTCTTCGGCGATCAGCCTTCTTTATGGTCCAGCTCTCACTTCCATACATCACTACTGGGAAAACCATAGCTTTAACTATACGGACCTTTGTTGTCAAGGTGATGTCTCTGCTTTTTAAGATGCTGTCTAGGTTTATCATCACTTTTCTCCCAAGAAGCAGGCGTCTTTTAATTTCATGGCTGCTGTCACCATCTGCAGTGATCATGGAACCCAAGAAAGTAAAATCTCTCACTGCCTCCATTTCTTCCCCTTCTATTTGCCAGGAAGTGATGGGACCAGTGGCCATGATCTTCGTTTTTTTGATGTTGAGCTTCAGACCATATTTTGCGCTCTCCTCTTTCACCCTCATTAAAAGACTCTTTAATTCCTCCTCACTTTCTGCCGTCAAGGTTGTGTCATCTGCCCCCCATACACACACATAAAAAAAACAAAAACCATACTGCAACCAACTGAACGCAACCAACCAAGCACAGGACCCTCCAATCTCTTGCAATGCCAATTAAAAGATAGATAGATTAGATAGATAGATGATAGATAGATGATAGATAGATAGATAGATAGATAGATAGATAGACAGAGATAGGACCTACCCACATGACGCTGGCACAAAGAACTGCATAAACACTATGCAATAGATAGACTATCATAATCCCTATGGCCTTTCCCCCCAAGCGCACAATGTCTATGACAATAGTGTCTCATCACGAAAGTAAACAAACTGTGAAAAAGACTATGAATTGAAAGTGGAAACACTATATGTACTTGTTTGTTTGCTTGTTTTGTAACACAAGAACATCTTTAATAAAAACTAATTTTTAAAAAATTGATGGGGGAATTGACTTCCCTCTCAATCTTTATCTAGAAATGTGATGATGTGGAATTCGCTGCAGTGCTGAAGAAAAAAATATTAGTAAGAGACAGATAATGCTCATCCGAAAGTCACTGAGGGTGCAGTACTCAGATGGAGACGAAGGCCTATGTAGAGAAAGTTCACAGCCAGAAAGGTGGTGTTGGAGAAATCGAATTAGTATTATATGGAGAAAATCACTCACAAGGATGGAGGGAGAGGTTGGAAGTTTAGACCAAAACACTGGGTACAGGGAAGAAAGGGCTGAGTTTCCCTGCTGCGTTGCCAAGCTGCTTTACCAAGCTGAAATTGTGTTGTGTGTGAGTGAAATGAATTTCCCCTCTACAGTGGTACCTTGGTTCTCAAACGCCTTGGTACTCAAACGCCTTGGTTCCCAAACGCTGAAAACCCGAAAGTAAGTGTTCCGGTTTTTGAACATTTTTCAGAAGCTGAACATCCAATGTGGCTGTCAGCTGTTGTTTCCGGGGCGCCTGCACCAATCAGAAGCTGAGCCTTAGTTTTTGAACATTTCTGAAGTCAAACGGACTTCCGGAACAGATTAAGTTTGGCACTTTTGTTTCTGTTATTTATTTTGCACTTTTGTTTTTGAGGCTTTTTTGGTTAATTTGTTTTTGTGACTGACTGATTGGTCTCGTTAGATAGTAAAATTCATGTTAAATTGCTGTTTTAGGGGTTGTTTTTAAAAGTCTGGAACAGATTAATCCGTTTTACATTGCTTTCTATGGGAAAGCACACGCTGGTTTTGGGATACTTTGGTTTTGGAACGGACTTCCGGAATGGATTAAGTTTGAGAACCAAGGTACCAGTGTATACCTGGCAAAAATGGCCTTTAGTTTGGATAGTGAGCAGTGAGTATGATTTGCATGCGAACTCCAGCATACTAGGAAGCCTGGAAATTGGTGGAACTCTAAATTAGTCCTCTTCTCTGCTTGCAGCCTACTCTATTATTCCGTTCCCTTTCTAAGCAAGGAACTAGGTTGGGTCCTGCATCACGGTAAAAATGAGAAAATGTTATCTGCATCCTGGAGTTAAGCTTGGCAAGAAGAACAGGAGGACTGGGGGAGTTATGGTCCTGTTCTTGCCAACCCTAGTTCCTGGAAGCTGTAATAGCTGTTCTGGAAATAAATTCATTTTTTAATTTTTTTTTTTTGCAGTAATTTAGATTAGAATAGGACATGCAGTTTGCAGAAAAATGAAACAGAACAGGGCTAGAGCTTACATATTGGTATGCTGTTTTCATAGCTGGGCTGGCTCGGGTCATAGCTGTGTTGATCAGGGCTCCTCCTTTCTGAAATATACAATGCATAAATATTCTGAAATACACAAAACACACATTGATCACCTTCCCAGCATAATTAAAGGTTAAGGTTTTGCAAAGCAAAAATAAAATGCAATGGCCTCACCACTGCCATTGTCACTCCCCGATATCCCTCTCAGAAGATTTATACAGCTGCATTTTGTCAGCCTTTGTCTGCTACAGCCCAAGCATTATAATATGTCATCCCTATGGCTGACACATTTATCAATGCTTTTTAATGTAACCATATAGGGCACAATCTACCAGGAAGTTCTCCTTCATAAGCTCTGATTGTATAAACAGAAGATGTGTGAGAGAGGCTTGCACAGAAGTTCATTGTGCATATGCTTCCATATCTATTGTAAAAATTCCTAGACATCTTCCTGTAATTTGCTAAATGAGAATACTACATTATAGCAATAGATGGAAGCCATGGGCACATTTTAAATACATTGACACACTTCCTTACCTTAACTGTATACATCCACTGGTGATATGACCTTGAATTTCCTAAAACACAAATGAGAGAGAAACCAGAAAGGTAGGATTCCTTTAAAATTTTGTTTGTCCAAAAACACATAATATTCTTTACATATTTACATGCAGTCCCAACTTTCTATGGAATGTAAAAGACTGAAACCTCACTGAACATCAACATGAAGTATTCTGCTTTATTACAAAACAAAACAAAAAGATGTGTTGGTTTTCCTGAGAATGCCCATACCAAATATGAAGAAAACTGAATAAAATTGCAGGAATTTGTATTAGAATATTAGTTTCATACAGTGGAAATAAGGAGTAATATATTAGAGTATTAAATGACATTTTTCTTTTCCTTTGCTGTCTACAGTAGCTACTGCTTTGTAGGTGAGGAAAATTAGGCAAATGGGAGAACTACAAACAGATACACGTTTACTGGGCACTATTACTCTATTAAATTGCTCACAACGGTCAAGTTAAAATTTGACTGCTTGAAAGAGGAAGCTATCCTTTTACTTAGCAGCACAAGCAAGACTCGTGGGTTTGGTTTTTAGACAACATTAAGAGAGAACGGATTGTTGATTTTGAGACAATGTGAGAGGCAATGACAATTACTGCAATGGAAACTTCCAATCCAATAAACGGAGCTAAAAAGAAAGAGAATGTGAAGGGTTTCCCAAGCTACATATGGATTTTACAACAGTGCTTCAAAAGCCTCTTAAACTCAATAATAAACCTAACAGCTAGAGGCGGAGTGAAATTCTGTTTACTTTGCACTTTGGGGTAAAGCCAAAAAAACACCTCACCTCTTATAAACCACTTCTGCAAACTACACATGATGGTGGCAGAACCACGTCTTCCAAAATGCACGTTCCTGTCAAACAAACACCTGTATAGCAGGCGGGAGCAAATTCTAGTGAAGAAATGGGAAGGGACTCTCAATGATGAGAGTGCATGTCTGACAATGAAAAAAGGTGTCAGGCTCCAGCCCTGGTTTAAAGGATGAGGTAGCAGGTAGGGAGAAACAGCTCCGCCATTAGAGTCTGGAGAGCTGAAGTCAGGCAGAATAGACAATACTGGTATATAAGGCAGCTTCCTAGGTTTTCTGCATGGCAGGTGGTTGCGAAATCCAGGTTGTTTTTCCTTTCTGTACTCAGAGCTCAGGTGGGACAAAAACGGCTAGGATACATGGGTTGCATGAGGAAGAGCAATGGGAACCTCCTCTCCCCTCCAGTTTTGGAAGAAGTCATTTTGCTGTTTTGCATTTTGAGTAACACGGCATCCATTTGGTATATCGATTTATCTGTTTAGTGAAATAATGAGAACTCTACAGCTGGCTGGTGCCATCCAGCTGTTTCTGACTACACCTTCCATAACCTCAGTCGTGGCCACTGGGCACCATGTTGGTGAAGGCCAACAACATGTTGAAAACCAATTTTAAAAACCACCATTATTTCTTTCATAACCATCTATGCCCTTTTAAATGGGGGAGGGGGGTGTTATTGGTTTTGTTCGTTACTATGGTATGAATTTCTGTGTTTTTACATTGTAAACCGCCTTGTGGTTCTTGGATGAAGGGTGGTATAGAAATTTTAACAACAACAACGATAATTTCAACGCAACGAGAATGAAAAGACCCAAACAGTATGGACAAAAATCTATACCTCCACCAAAGCCACCCGAAGAGATTTCTTCTTCAAACACATCAGAAAACCCTTTTCCTGCGTTTAGCTTTGCAAGTCGACCTTCAATGAACTGCAAAAAGAAAAAAGTGGATGAAAGCAATTATGTCTTTGTTGAAGGTTCACGTTTCAAATCTTCTGTTTAATTCTTATTTGTTCACAGCACTACAGAAAGTGCCAGAGTTACAGAAGGAGCCCCATTATTGTCAGCTAATTCTCTGATGATGCTCCTGAGAGGATTCCACAGGCTGCCAATCTGCTAATGGGCCATATCTAAGGTGCTAGCAATTATATAAAAAAGTTCAAAGCAACCTGGACCCTAAATGTTTGAATTAGCATCTCCGCCCATATGAATCTACTCATGTGTTAAGATCGGCTGCTGAAATCGTCTTGGCTGTCCTGCATCCAAGGAGCACTGCCTGATCCCTGCTTGATCGCTGGCACCTTTGGGAGAGTCACTGCTAGTGTCCCTTCATGGCTTAGATGCATGGCATGCATCCATAAGAAGCCATGCATTCAGTATCAAGGGCCCGGTTTTGTGAAACTCCCTACCAGGTGAGGTCAGACAGGCCCCCTTCCTGCTGAACACCTGGTGCTTTGGTTCCAGGCAGCCTCTTAATTGAAATCTGATTTTATCACATCGGTCCTGAAAGACCTACATTGGCTCCAAGTACGTTTCCGAGGACAATTTGAAGTGTTGGTGCTGACCTTTAAAGCCCTAAAAGGACTCGGCCCTGTATACCTGAAGGAGCATCCCCACTTCAGACTGGAGACTGAGATCCAGCACCGAGGGCCTTCTGGCTGTTCCCACACTGCGAGAAGTGAATCCATAGGGAACCAGGCAGAGGGCCTTCTTGGTAGTGGCACCCACCCTGTGGAACACCCTACCATCAGATGTCAAGGAGATATAACCTTTAGAAGACATCTGAAGGCTTTATAGGGAAGCTTTTTAAGGTTTAATGTTTTAATATGTTTTTATATATGTTGGAAGCCGCCCAGAGTGGCTGGGGCAATCCAGTCAGATGGGTGGGGTACAAATAATAAAATTGTTGTTGTTGTTTTAACTCGTTTTTAGTTTTATTGTACTGGTTTTCTTGTACACAGCCTAGAGATAACTTTGATTAAGCAGCAAACAAATTGTTGACATCAATGAAATAATGATGAATCTGCTTTGCAACAACCAGAGAAAGAACTTACTCTGTTGTGGCACCCAATTATGGAACACCTTCCCACTTGTTGCATGGTTGGTGCCAGTGCTGATGTTTGATGAATGTAGTTGAGAAACCAAACAAATTGAGTGTGGCTTAACATGTTAACAAAGTAGCAGCAGGAGGAGGACATGGAGATATTGAGTGACATTATTATTATTATTATTATTATTATTATTATTATTATTATTATTCATCATCATCATCATCATCATCATCATCATTAGTATACTGCCCTTCATCTGAAGATCTCAGGGCAGTTCTTAAAGGAACAAATGCAAAATAATAATATAAAATACATAATAAAACAAAAACAAACGAGTAACGCCCCCTCTCAGAAGACTTGGACTCTCATCTCCCTGTGAAGAAATGTGAGAGTTCCACACACACATCTGGAATTTACAGATGTGGGAGACATTTCCATGTGTTACACAAGAGAGCAGTGAGAGTAATATGCACATATTCTACAGGGCCTAATTTGCAAATTTTGATTCTTTCCCAGGGTACCACCATATTCATTAAATAATGCTATGAATTGTACCGTATTGTACCTGAGCATTTATATTTCATATTGTTTCATGAAGCAAAACTCATGATTTACTCAAATGAGGAACAGAACTATGCTCCAGTCAGTTTTACAGGATGACTCAAGGAAGAGTCCGTTCATTTCCTTAGTATTATTACAGGCCCAAGCCAAAGAGCTGAACCTTCCATAGCAATTTCTCTTCATTAATTTCTTCATATTCAGTTGTATATATACCCAGACATGGTCCAAATTTAATTATAGCCACAAAGACTTTGTGACTTACCTTTGTAAAGTTTATTATTTAGGTACATACATTGGCTCATTTTACACCATAGTTTGAAGGACTGGGAACATGCCAGAGGTTTATACCGTCCTTACCGTCCTTTCCCTCACATGTATTCTCCCTTCTCTTTCCTGGTTTGCTTAACTATCTTTTTCCCCAATGCTAAAATCAGGCAAACTATGGTTAATGCTAACCATGCTAACCCACTTGTTTCAAATCACGCTTTGGAGACAGTTGCCATTTAAGCCCATTTGGACCTCATGGTTCTATCTGATTAGAACAAACTAGGAAACAGAATAAGAAATCAGCATGTGAGACTAAGACATGCCCGTAATTCACCAAACCATGGAAAATGCTAATCTGAGCCATAGAGAAATTTAGAGTCTGCCTATACACAGACGCATGGTGTGAAGTAACACCAGATTAAGAACACAAGATCAAGAATTGTTCGCAATGGTAAACAGCTTAATAAAAGAAACTACAATGTTTTGTTAAAAGCTTTAATTTGCCTTAAAGGATTAATAAAAGCAAAGAGTCTTCCCCCACTCTTCAAAAGCACTGACATTTTTAGAATGCTTTCAAGCAGTAATCTATTTTGGTCAGGGTTAGGTGGTAGCCCAAGTATGAGATAAACGGAGAAAGCATTTGACTGATTGCGCATTTTTCAACATGAATTACTACCGAATTGCTGTTAACCGAAACAGTACACAGGAGCCAATAGAAATTAATTATTTGGCTGACTGTCATACACTATCACAGATTATCCAAACAGACCCGTCAGTGACAATCTGATGCTTGTCAATGAATAGACTGATGACATGAAACAAACTGTTCCACGAGTACATTTTTTAAAAAAGAAGAAGATAAACGCAGACACAGCAGTAGCAAAGTACACACTATCACTGGTGATTATTTCCTCTTCTCCTCAGCTAACTTTTTTTACCCACCCCACTTAAACTGGCTTTTTCCCAAATGGGTTTGGTTCATGGTCAGACCACAGTATGGGACCGCTGGATTGTTTCACAGCAAGAATGAGATAAAGGACCTTTAGCTACCAGGGTGCAGAAAACATCCCTTGAACCACAAGACATTATCTATTCAGGGAAAAGCTAAGAATTCATCCCTCGCTATAAAACCAACACATGATTTATGGATAGTCTAATCATTAGGTAAAGTTACACAGACACAAACTGAGCTGCTAAGCTTTAGGATTTGGGGGGGGGGTGGCAGTGGGGAGCTGAAACCTTGCATAGGAGACCATTTTAATACAAATGGGAATTGCACTGAAATGAACAGTGGTTCCACAGAGCAGTGTTAGGTGGACTGGATTTTATTTCACCTACAAAATTAACAGTATACTATAAAACAGTGATGGACAACTAGTGATCGAGCTGGATGCGGCTCCCAAAGCAATTTTGGGTGATACCCAATGTTAGTCATGCTCTGTCCATTTATTTCAATGGGTTGCTTTGAGTACGACTAGCACTGGATCTCACCCTTCATTTAGTCCCTAGTAGCCCTGGTTTAGGAACAAAAGTCTCACACTGTTATGATTTAATGTTGTGCACACACAATCCTAAAGACTGGTGCAACTGGGAACTATGCTCCATTAGCCATGACATTTTTCTGCTAGGTAGGTATCAACTTTATTATGGAGCTGACCACCTCTGGCCCTGAAGAATGTAGTGGCCTCTAAGATTAAATAAGTGGTCATTGAACCAAGAGCTCATTTGCACAAAAATTTCAGAAGGGCTGGAAATGCTGAATGCACTTCTGAATGCTCCAGTAAGTACATGCAAAGAAGTGCAAAAAATAATGTTCTGTTTCTTACAGTATTTACCATCATGGAAAGAGATCTCCCAGTTATCTATTTGCCAAATTACATGCAAGCCTGACTTCCCGATTCCAAATTACATCAAGATGCTGTCCTTTTTCTCCCCCTAAGGGACCTTTTTTGTGCTAAGATTTAGGATTATGAAGACAAGCTTTGATCTTTCCTTCTTGACCTTTGATTCTTACTTATGATTCCTTTCGTAACAGCTAGCTGCCATCAGCTGTAGCAGCCACGGTTTTCCAAAGCAGCTGTAAGCAACAGTGCAGGAGTTAACACCAAATATGAGATATACTCAAGGCTGGAGCAATTGTGGGTTCATTCGTTCAAGTGTGCTGGTGCCAGCAGTCCCATACCAATCATCGTCAGATTGAAATCATCCCATCTGTGGCCTCTTATTTGCACAACCAAATAATATTGGTGCAATAAGCATCGCAAATGTTGCTTAGTAATGTGTATGTGGAAATCTTGAGCATTAGCAGTGATATACCATCATCGTTGTTATAACATAGCTTTGCTCTGTAGCCACATAAGATACCCTTCTCGTTCTCTCCCAGTTGCATATCTTCCCTGTTGATTTCCATTTCTAAGTAGGTGGGTTTTGAAGAGGATTAGAAGGCAGTGAATGGGAAGCACACCAGTAGTTGCCCCTTTGCAGAGCCACCAATCTAGTCCAAAGTCTTCTATGACCTATTTGTTTTATTGGTGCTATATAACACTGTGTATTCACAGCCCTTATAATCTAGCCTATAAATTTATTATGATTCAACTTTCCCCAAACAGCCAGAGTTAACACATGGATGTGTCTCCTGAAACTACCGTAATAAAACTGCTTTCTCCTATCTACATATTATTCCACTATAGGCCTTCGGACTGTTTAAAAGATTTATTTCCTGTTGCAAAGGAAGAATGCTTTGCATTGGATAGAGCAAAGTTTTAAATTGAGCCTTCTTATAACTCAAATAACCTTGAAAGAACTTTTGGATAAGAGGCAGCTGGATGAAGGATAAGGAGGAAGGATGATATCCAAAATAAACTGAAGAAGAGGCAATACATTGGCTATAAAAATGAAATAGTTTTATAACATCTTCCTTTGCCTCTTGGAAGATAATATTATTTCTGTTCTACCCAATTAAAAGCTGCACATATTTCACTTATATTGTCGTAAATCTCTACCTCAGCCATTAAATCTCAGACACAAACTTACCATTTTTTATAGTGAAAGTTGGCTACCACCCTCTGAATTTCACTTATCTATCATGGTAGTATATCTTCAAAGAGAGCTAGCAGATTAGTAAAACACGGCCTCCCCACCTAAGATTCCTGATGCTTTAATCAGAGATGGCGTTTTCTGCTTTGACCTGTAGCTTGTGCCACAGTGTTTATCCAGCACTATAAAAATAACCTTTTTGGACTGACCCCTTGGCCATATTTATATTATATTGCCCTCTCCCCATCCAAGCAGTGGATATCTTCATGGCAGCCATTTAAAGATCAGTTTCTTCCAACAAGGGAGGAACAAGACACCTTTCTTAATACTTAATTAGACATTTACAGGCTCAAAAGAAATGGATAGAAAATGGCAGCCAGCACTGGCAAGGATATGTCCAGGGCAGAATTGAAGCACCTCCCTAAGTCCAGCAAGTTAAGAGTATTTCTAGACTGCTTCCATTAAGCCCCCACCTCTGAACATCTAGCTTCAAACCTAGAATTTAGGATTCAGTAGGGAACAACTGAATTTGTTGTAGCAGTGTGGAATAGATCAGAGGCATCTGCTTATAACCTAACCAGAGTTTCTTATTATGTCAGAACGCAGGAAACTCTGATTAGTTTAAAACACGATTTGCAAACGAATCAGGGCCAGAAGCTACAGTTTGATCCTGGCTTGTTTGAACAAAGCATAATTTCGGAACTATAGTAGATTGACTTGACCTCTTGAATTCTCCTTGCATAATCTTCGGAGTTGCTGATAGAAATGGTCAATAGATATTAAATGCGGGAAACATTTTGCACAGATTACATCTATTCTTCAGTTTTCGTACATGTACAATAGAGGAGAACTAAACTGAGAATCCACTCGCTCTGTACCTGTTTAAAAAGTTGAAGGTTCACTGCAGTTTCCAAAAACTGCTTAAAAGTGCTGGAACGATGCTTGACAAAACTTTCTTCACAGAAACTGACAGGCTCACCCTAAATTACAAGAAAGGAAATTAGTAAGATATTTATTTGGGAACAGTCAGTGCAGTTCTATTCCACACACACACACACACACACACACACACCCCACTAATTTTCAGCACTGAAGAATTACATATCCTTCAAGCCATGTGGGCATTTGATGACTCCCAAACAAATGCAGAAGACAAAAATAACAAAAACCTGAAGTTCACATGTAACAAATCTTAATTCACGTTTTACACAGAGAACAAGATTTGAGACCATTCTTACCTATGCAAGACTACAAAGTTTTAACTTCATGAAAAACTGAAACTTCCGAAAGGAACTTGGCATGGCCGCTAAGTCATTGCAATTCTTATCATAATCTTATTACGCATATAACAGTAAAAAAAATCTAATAATTTTTATGCCTTTACCACACATATGCCCCCTTTACTGCACAACCGAAACTATATTTATTTCCCCCCGTGCAACTTTTTCTTAACCCCTTTCTTCTGAAAGGCAAGCAGTTTGTTAAAAGCAATATCTATGTATTTTTTTGGCCTGTGGGGAAAATCTTTGAAATGTGGTAAAGAGATATATAAGAGCAGAATGAACGGGACCTCCATGGTTATAAGATTTGCCAAGTATGACCTGGCGGGAGACTTTGAAACCTTTACTTTCCTGTAATTCTATAAGGAACTACAGTGAGCTCCATTTCCCCAATCAAATCCTTCAGTCCTGCAGATTCATTGTGGATTTCCCATAAGGCTCCAGTGGCTGCTTAGTTCTCTGCTGGGTGTACCTGCATTTATCCGAGTCTGTTTATCCAAAAGATCTGTATAGGCTCCAAGATATTCCATTGAATTCTTGCTGCACAATCCTGTCCAAATTGTGTGCATTTTAGCCCCATTGACTTAAATCAGAGATAAAAGCTTATGCCCACATTTCCCTCTGAAATCAGTGGGACTACGCTTACACTTGGATCTTCCTGAAAGTGAGTTGTGGGAGTCTCAAAAGAGGTCTGTCATGAGCCACTAAGTGCTTATGCTAGAGAGGGGAAATTCTCTCCCCCTCCCCCCCCAGATGATCTTTATTGAATTTTTAGTTACATACTGTACATACACATACTGACTTCCCTCCTTCCTTCTTCTGGCTTTTTTGTGTCCTCTTTGACTTTTCTTTTTCTTTTTTTTCTTTTTTTATAAAATTTTTATTGGTTTTACAAAATTTTTTAAAGACAAACAAACACCTAAAAAGACATACAAACACGTATAATTTCATAACATTTTTTCATAAACCTCTTTTCCGGGACTCCCCCATACCCCCCCTTTCTGCATTCCAATGTCCATAATTTTTTAGCAACTTCTAAATATTCCTTTCCAACCTCTGTCATCTTAATCTTTTCTATAGTCTGTTCTTATGTCACTGTATCCCTTTTTTTCCTGCAAACCTCAACATTCTAACATTCATCAAGTTTATAATAGTCCTTCAGGTATCTCTTAAATTTTCTCCATTCTTCTTCCGCCGTCTCTTTTCCTTGATCACGGATTCTGCCTGTCATCTCGGCCAATGTCATATAGTCCATCACTTTCATCTGCCATTCTTCCAGAGTAGGTAGATCTTGTGTCTTCCAATACTAGACTTTTCGCATTGTCTTTGTCCATTTTTAATAAGATTGTTCTTCTTCATTTTTTCCATTAAATGTCCATAAACAAATAAATCTTTCTATATATACAAATTCTTGCTGTCTGTCTATATTCATTTACAAATATTATTCAATAATAGTTCTAATATACATTTTTAATTCATTTTGATATTATTATCCAGTAAATTTCTTGTATTTTCCCGTTACGAGATATTATTTTAATTCTATTGGTTTCCCTATTTCACATCATCTTCTCTATATATAACATAAATTTTTCCCATTCTTTTTGATATGTTTCATCCCCCTGATGTCGAATTTTTGCTGTTCATTTGGCTATTTCTGCGTACTCCATAACCTTGTACTGCCATTCTTTCCACATGTACAGTACATGGAAGTGTTTTGTGCACTGAGCTCTTTGAATTGTAGCCACTTTCTTTTTTATCCATTTGCCAATGATTCAGATCTCTTCCTGAGATTTCGTTAGACGTTATTGTTACTCCAAGAGGCTTCAGAAACAAAAATTAGCAACTGTTGCTAATGCAATTCCCTAGAGTCTTTCTAATGCAATAAATTTCTGCCATTGACTTGTTTGTTCCTTGTGATGCTTCGGTCTAGAACGTAGCCTTTGGAGGAATGCTGTGCTGATACGTAGCGGACGCATGCTCTAATGTTCCTTTTAGTATTGATTTACAACATACTTTCAAAGTAGTTCGATCAAAGCCTAGTAGGGATTCTATACAGAAGAGGAGACTGCTAATACTTGGACCCAAAAAAATCTATGCCAAACAAGATATCTGTCCTCTTTAACAACAGTTATTGTAGAATTCCATCTCTCCCCAACTCATCTTCATGGACTACTGGGCACAGCAGGACTGATTCCATTTAAGCTGCATTCACATTTTAAGCAAGCGCCTTAATATCATTGTAAATAACTCTGATGCATTGACTTAAACAGAATAATCATCTTGAGCACAAGAGCTTAACCTATCCAATTTTATTAGAAGGAAAGGGAAATCTGGCCTAGCAGAGGAGATATTCTTGCTTCTAAATGTGATAAGCAATATGAACCAGAATTCTTCCCATGCAAAACAAGGCACTTGCGCAGGGGACTTCCGGGTCTGCGCCATCGGCAGTAGCGGATTTCCTCTGAATCAGAGGAATGTGCTCCATGGGAATCGGGTCTTGCCGCGGCGGCAAAGGCGGGGACCCTTCAAAAATCACAGGCGGGTGAAGCCTGTGAACGTGGGATTTGGCGGGCACCATCAGCGCCCCCCTACTCGCGGGGAAACCCATTTTTGGGAGTCCGGAGCGAAGTGGGGTGAGCGGCACGGTGCTTTGAAGTGACTGCTACTTCCACGGAGTGAAGCCGCACAGCCGTTGCCGGAGAGCGCTGACTTTTTCCTGTTGACAATTGGATCTAAAAGTAACCACCCGTGAGTAAAGTGAAGTATTGGACCTTTAAAAAAGTTGATTTTGGCAACGAACGGGGGAGGTTTAAAACAGGAAGTCTGCCTCCCTTTCTTGTAAATAGTAGGAAGCAAAAAGGTTTAATCTAAAGCCTTGGAAAGTCTACTTCCAACGTTTAAATCACCGACATTAAAAATAGCAAATCCCCCCTTTGGAAGCAGGAGAGGAGGGGGGGAGAGTTTTTGGACAATATTTGCCTGCTAAAAGAGAGGGGAAGAAGCTAAATTTCCACCGCTCAGAACCTGGGAACGAGATAGCATTAAGACTGTTGTACTTTGGAGTTCTGCATAGACTGTGACTAGGCTGCTCACTGACAGCCAGTGAAATAAGAGTGATACATTGTTTTACCTATCCTCTTCTGACCAAATAAAAGGAACTGAGTAACAAATAGTTGAGATTTGATACTAAATAGACTGGTGCAATTGTTCTGGGGGGGAAAGTGACATTTTGGACTAATACAATATAAACAGTAGCCATTTCCCTCTAGAGGAAGATTTTGAAACTGCTATAAGGTTTGGAATTTTCCAACACTAAAGATAAGATTCTCCATTATTATCAAATAATGGAGGTGTATAATTTGGATAAAAAAATTGGCTTCCAGATGGAAAAATCAAAGTTGGAAACAGAATTGTTAGACCCTAAAGTTAAGAATTTGTCAAGAATGTATAACTTGCTGTTGAAATGAAATACTCAAGATGAAATGGTGAAATCTGCTATGATTAAATGGGCACAAGATGTTGGACATAATATTATGATGGCTGACTGGGAACAGTTATGGACCACTGGTATGAAGTTTACAGCATGTAATGCCTTAAAAGAGAATTTAATGAAAATGATTTATAGATGGTACATAACACCAGTCAAGCTTGCAAAAATCTATCATTTGCCCGATAATAAATGTTGGAAATGTAATGAAACTGAAGGTACATTCTTTCACCTTTGGTGGACATGCCCAGAGATTAAGGCATTCTGGGAGATGATCTATAATGAAATGAAAAAGGTATATAAATATACATTCCTGAAGAAACCAGAGGCCTTTCTCCTGGGCATGGTCGGCCAATTGGTGTCAAAGAAAGATAGAACTTTCTTTATGTACGCTACAACAGCAGCAAGAATACTCATTGCGAAAAAGTGGAAAACACAAGATCTACCTACCAGGGAAGAATGGCAGATGAAGTTGATGGACTATATGGAACTGGTGGAAATGACTGGCAGAATTCGAGACCAGGGAGAAGAGTCGGTGGAAGAAGATTGGAAAAAATTTAAAGTGTACTTACAGAAACATTGTAAAATTAATGAGTCTTAGAAGGATGCGGGAAGGAATTAACATGGTTTTAGTAGAAATGTAACAAAGAATTAAGTAAAAGTTGATTGATATTGGGTTAAATTGAAAAAAACTTAAGGTTAGATCGTTAAAACTATAGAATCAAAATTGAGAAAGATGGGAAGAACTTGCTGAAATAGTGAATTGAACTAGAATACAAAAAAGGGAGGTGTGAGGAGGTTGATGAAATAAGTTAAGGAAAGGCAAAGACATGGAATATTGGATGTGTTTTTTAGTTTCTTTTTTGTCTGGTATTTTTTGCTGTATTATTGTATGGCTTTTATATGTCTTATGTGTTTTGTTATTGTTTGTTTTCTACTTTATTGTTATTTCTTTTTTTCTTCTGTAATTTTTAAACTTTTAATAAATATCATTTAAAATAACAAGGCACTTGCTCAGTTTGTAATACATTGATTGCTGTCTTTTCCCCTGAGATATTACAAACCGATTTAGGTGTTTCTGTTGTTTTACTAATAGGGTCGCTTATTTGTCACTCTTTAACCATGGTTCACATAGGGACGCGGGTGGCACTGTGGGTTAAACCACAGAGCCTAGGACTTGCTGATCAGAAGGTCGGCAGTTCGAATCCCCGCAATGGGGTGAGCTCCCGTTGCTCTGTCCCTGCTCCTGCCAACCTAGCAGTTCGAAAGCACGTCAAAGTACAAGTAGATAAATAGGTACCGCTCCGGTGGGAAGGTAAATGGCGTTTCCGTGCGCTGCTCTGGTTCGCCAGAAGCGGCTTAGTCATGCTGGCCACATGACCCGGAAGCTATACGCTGGCTCCCTCGGCCAATAAAGCGAGATGAGCGCCGCAACCCCAGAGTCGGTCACGACTGGACTTAATGGTCAGGGGTCCCTTTACCTTTACCCATGGTTCACACAGGATGGATTTAGAAATCTAGGAGTAACATGGTAGCTGTGGAAAAGCACAGGGGTAGAGAAAATGCCTTGCGCACAAAAAAGACCGGGTTCAATAAGCAGCATCTTCAGGTTTCAGGGCTGGGAAAAACCTCTGACTAAGGTTCCTGAGTCACGAACCAGATTCAGCCACTCTTAGAGGAAACTATATCTTTTCTAGATCCACTTCAATCAGGGTTTAGGCTTGGCTTTGGCACAGAAACTGCTTTAGTTGCCCTATACGCAAAAACATTCTTCTTCTCCCAGGCCTTGGGTCATTTATGGCCTTTTAAACTGTGAGGGACCAGGTATTGTTTTTATTTTGCATTTTTGTCTTTTTTATATTGTAAACTGCCCTGCGACCCTCAGATAAAGCACAGTCCAGAAATTTAACAAACAAATAAAAAACAAATTAGACCCTGGTGAGTGTCTGTCTAACAGAGTAGACAGCAGACAAAGAAGGCACACTCCCCAAAATTCCTGGGAAATTCCTAGCTGAAGGACTGAGACTAGGGAACAGAAGAGGAAGGGGTCGGTGCCAGTAAGGACTTGGACTAGGTGGAAAATGTGTCGAGTTATTTCCTGATTATTTTTTCTTTTTCTTTTAATAGCCAGGCTCATTTCAAAACCATGCTGGATACAAGCAGAGAGGCACCGGGAGTCAAATTATTTTAAACTGCACCCCCCTGGAAAGAGCTGTTGCTACTGCTTTCCTGAAGGAGTGCTTCTTAGGCTGATCTAGAGGAAGAAAAACAGAGTGAAGTTGTGACCCGTGTGATGGGAACGCTGTCCATTGTGCTTCTTCCACTAGTAGGTCACAATCTACTTTTTCTGTTTTTTCTTTCACTCCTACTCTGAAGGGAGAAGGAAAAGTTAGATTGGGTAGTAGGGGAAGCTGAGGGTAGAGTCTTGTGGGATAGGGGAGGAGGGTTTTAGAATCAGAGCTCTTTTCTGAACTCTATGTAAAAGATAAGAATAGGAGAGTATGTCATCCTTCCCATTCTTAATTTTCTTTTCTCTGTTTCTCTGTTATAGCAGGCTATGCCAAAAACGATTAAGTCAATGAAAATATTGCTGTCTAGGTCAAAAGAAGTGGACAAGAGACCATGGCAGAAGTTTGACCACATTTATTATGAACAAAGCTTATTCAGAAAAGGAGAACAGGAAAACTTCTTGATAATTTGTGAAATGGCTCGGGAGAGCGGGAGGGGACATTATGCATGATAAATGTGTACGTCTTCATGATAAAGCATGAAGGGGGGGGGGAATACCTGAAAGAAATCACCACTCTTAAAAACATGCATCGTTAAAAGATTGTAAGGAACATAAACAGCTAACCTGATTTATATTGCACTTTTAAAAAGCTGGCATTGTTTCAGAAAGCTAGCTAAGAAAAAGATAACTCTGTGAAAAAAGATAGTGGCACCTCTGCAAGAATAAAGGCAACCACACAGAGAGAGGCGGGGGGGGGGTATGTTAACATTTTAAACAAAAATGTACCCCCATAACTTTGTTTAAACACTAAGGCTTACTGATTACTGATTTGAAAAATTAGAGAAAGGCTTGAGGTCTGTTTGTCTCTTATTCTTAACTATTAAACATCCTGCAGCATCCTCTCATGTTGATAAATGCAAGCAGAGAACAGTGCAAGAAGAGGCAACTTAAATATTTGGGATAGCAGTACTAAGATTTGTCTTAAGCAGGTCTTAGAAGCCTTTAGACTCAAACTAGAGGAACAGCATTACTGGGAGTGAAGGCAGATTATATAGCAGTCTGCTGCAATTTTAGTTAGAAATTTACTCTTCAATTTGTATATACACAATTAACGTACTGTAAAACTCAACCAGATCTATAGTGGGGAGGTGGAGAAAAAACTTTGAGAGTACTTCATGAACCAAAATGTTGGCATATACTAGAAAATGGAAATGGCATGTTCAGTAAAGTGCTGAAATATTTATACATAGAAAATGAATTTATACTTTCACTTCAAAATCACAACGAGTTCTGCAGTACTGGTATAGAACAAAATCCAAAGCTTTCAAGGTATCGGAATTACTATTTACTACTGGAAAAAAATATTTGAGAACAAAAATCTTTTTTCAATTGTTCTGTTAATGCCACATTTTACCGCACATCCACTATTGATCTCGGTGCAAAGATGATTATGTCCCTTGAACTACTTTCATAGTTTTGGACATTTATCCTATTTTTGTCTAAATATAGCTGAACTAGATATCATTTAGCTGGACCCTTCTAAATCTACTCCTCCTAACAAGGTTAGGAAGAAGAGCAGAGCTAATGTTTTGGATACTTCAGGTGCCAAGTTTAATCTTTAGTTCAGAGAAACTCGGATAGCAAGGCTGGGAAAGACCTTTGCTTGGAGCCTTAGAAAATCACAGTAAGTTTGAGTACGATAGTACTGGGTCAGTACTATTTTTTACCCCACGTTCTTCACAGTTACCAATTTTAGAACTACAATAACTTATTTCCTCTGTGCATCAGTTGCTCCCGTGCAAAAACAGAAGCAGTGCTTCTGGCCTATGATGAGGTGCTAGAAAGAATATTTAAAATTATGAAATAGTTACAAAGCATTAGGTTTTTTAAAAAAATGGACAAGCTGTTGGCTGGAAAGCAACATTCTAAGCAAAGAACTTCAGGGCTGTAGAAATATTAGCTTTAGAACAGAGGGGGCTAACCTATGGCTGGCCAGATACTGCTGGACCACAACTCCCACCATCCCCAACTTTTGTCCATGCTCGCTGGGGTTGATAGAAGCTGGAGTCTGATCACATCTGGAGCGCCACTGTTGGCCACCTGCTCTAGGAGAACCTAACCTCAGATATTAACCTAACCTACAAATGTACAGCTTTTCAGCAAGATACTAGGACGCAAAGGAGTTGATTCACAGCGCTCGATGCCACAGCATTCAGCATAGCAGCCAACTCCTAGGGTCTTTGGCCCCCCAATAAAATAGTTGAGGGGGCTCGCTCCTCCCCCAAGTTGATGGGAATTGCTATTCCAATGGCGAGCGTGAACTGTGTCATGTGATTGATTAGGGGCAGGGGGCTTACCTGCTCCCCGCCCCCAATATTTTATTCAAGTTGGCACCCCTGGCATTCAGCAACTTGGGGAAAACTGAGCCTGGGCCACTTCTGGCTGTTTGCAAATCAAAACTTAATTTGCAAACTGGGAGGCAGTATCTGGAAAGTGTGCCCACAGCCCAACACAACTGTCACTCGCAGCCAGACATTTTCCATATAGAAACCACACTGGGTCTCTAACGGGACACATAAATGCTGGGGTATTTGTTGGGTGTTTTGGCCCATGAGCTCACAAAGGCTTTTACCAACAGCTGCTGGACTTTACCAACGTTCACTGGACTTTGCCTTTCCACAACCAACCTTTGGACTTGTTTACCTGGAGGGGTGTGTTTTTTTCTAACCTTGGTGAGATGTTTAGCATTCCTCCTCACAGACATTAAGAACATTTGAACTCTTAAGAGTCAATGGGAAATGGATACTTGAACTGCATCGCTTACTGGTCTGTATCTTAGAGCATCTCTGTAGGATCCAAATAACGCTGCTTGTGCCCTCAGGAAGGCCCTGGCTACTCCATCACCGGTAGCTGTGGACTGCTTCTTCAGTTTATTTTTCAAGGCCGAGACCTGCGTGACAGAGAGGAGCAGTTAAATTAACACCTCAGAAATTGGTACAGGGAGACACGAACCCAATCAGCAGGCAAACCATGGTGTCTGCAGGTCAGCCAAAAAGTCATCCTCTTCCTTGATAGCTTATCTTTTTAACCGCAAAGAACACCTGCTGGTCTGTTAATTGAAATGAAAGCAGGGGGGGATAGTAAACGGCTAATGCAAATTGGTTTATGCTCTCTTTTTTTCTCCAAGGCCTCTTGACATAAATAAGCTTTAATTATTTTACAGTAAATGGCTTGTGAGCCTCTCCTACTGCAGATTTCTTGCCACCATCATAACATGTGCCTACTTGTCTAAGGCGGCACCGACC
Organism: Podarcis bocagei; assembly: GCF_964188305.1. NCBI lineage: Eukaryota > Metazoa > Chordata > Lepidosauria > Squamata > Lacertidae > Podarcis > Podarcis bocagei. Next base: position 84,794,558 of record NC_138129.1, on the reverse strand, counting down.
GGGTTTCTTTCATTTGTCTGTGTTACAAAGGTTTTTCTGGGAGGCTCAGTTGAAGCTCAGCTTGTCACTTAGGGCAGCCCTATATAGTCCCAGGGCTCTTACTGATGGCTATAGGAGACAAACTCACAAGCGCACAAGGTCCTTTACCTTTCCAGAACAGACTTCACGAAAGTCTCACTGTGGTACTGAACGGGCCCTGCTAGCTAGTTGGTGGTGGTGTGGTCATTATATCTTTAAAAAATAATAATTGTTGCATCATAAGGTGATTGCAGAAGCCAGGGAGGGACAAGCTTGTTTGCAGTAACTCACAATTAAACATTTAACTGTGGTTTAATGTGATAGGCAAATCAGGCCCCTGTGTGCAGCATATGCAAAATTTTGGGGTTACAGCCGCTGCATTTATGCATACATGAAGATGGCAATGCAGATGTCATACTTTGAAGGGAAAAAACCGCCTGCACAAATGAATATCCTTTTGTTTCTTCTTCATGCAAGCAGTCACGGCTATTCTTGTCAGTGATGACTGTAATTGAAGCATCAATCTAATTAACAACTAAACTCTGAATAATGCTAATGAGAGCTGAACACGGCATCAGAGAAAAGACCAGCTCTACAGGTGATAAACCTTCACAGTAGTGACATTTTCCAGTGTAAAGTCATGGTTACTGTGATCTGATCAAAGAAACAGACCCCCATTGGGTCCAATTATAACTATAGTTTTGTGGGGGGAAATATTGAGTTACGATGTTCATAATCTATGCAGAAAGGCCTTTACAGTATAGGTCTTTTCCCTATAGCTGTGATCTTTTCAATTTATATCCAAACTCCATAGATCCAGATAAAAGTTTAGAGTCTGATTCATTTAGTCCATGGAGAGCCTACACCAATGTTCACTAAAACGTCTTTAAAAACTACAAAAAAATTACAATCTACAATTTTTAAAGTTACAGAGTTCAAGGTTGCAAAATAAATTTATGCAATTTTGTTACCTGTGAGTTAGTTTACTATTACACTGAGTTGTTTTTTTTAAATTAAAGTATATATATGTCATATACAACCTTTGAGAAAACTAGGTGCAATAACAACTGCAGTTATATTTATTTATTTACATTTATATACCACTTTTATCTTCCAAGGATCTCAATATGGTGTACATTTCTCAGTCACTGCAGCGTGGGGCTGGCTTTGAAGTATGGCCAAAAATGTTTTGGTTTTTTTTAATTGGACATTTTCAGTAGGTTCAAAAAAATTCTACAGAATACAAGTGCCAGGCTAAGAGGTAATATAGGCCGTGGAACCATATAAAGGTAAAGGTAAAGGTACCCTTGCCCGTATGGGCCAGTCGTGTTCGACTCTGGGGTTGCGCGCCCATCTCGCTTAAGAGGCCGGGGGCTAGCGCTGTCCGAAGACACTTCTGGGTCACGTAGCCAGCGTGACGAAGCTGCTCTGGCGAGCCAGCGCAGCACACGGAAACGCCGTTTACCTTCCCGCTAGTAAGCGGTCCCTATTTATCTACTTGCACCCGGGGGTGCTTTTGAACTGCTAGGTTGGCAGGCGCTGGGACCGAGCAACGGGAGCGCACCCCGCCGCGGGGATTCGAACCGCCGACCTGACGATCGGCAAGTCCTAGGCGCTGAGGTTCTACCCACAGCGCCATCCATTGTTGTTTTTTAATTGGACATTTTCAGTAGGTTCAAAAAAATTCTACAGAATGCAAGCGCCAGGCTAAGAGGTAATATAGGCCGTGGAACCATATAGTCTGACGGTAATCCAAAAGGAATTGCACTAGCTACCAATTAACTTGCATATTGAATTCTGTGTGCTGGTTTTGATTTATAAAGTCCTGAATGGTTTTGGCCTGTGGTTACCTGAAGATGCATCTCTTTGTACAGGTGCCCCTCCCCCACTCTGTGTGAGCATCCAGATCAGCCAGAAAGACCCTGTTGTAGGTTACAAGTCCATCTGAAACTTGGCAAGTGGTTACCAGGTCAAAGGCCACCTATTTGAAGCACTTTCCTCCCTGTGGAACTCATTCTGGAGGGAATCTTGTGTCAGGTTAGTTCACGTCAAGTTTTTAGAGAAAGATAACAAGATACGCATTTTCAGAAAAGCCGAGTGGTACCACTACGAATGATCGACTTGAATTTACTAGTGGCTGTTGTCCTCCTGCTATGGGACGCTCTTTAGTGTAAAGAATTTGTTGTACAGTGGCACCTCAGGTTGCATACGCTTCAGGTTAAAGACTCTGCTAACCCAGAAATAGTGCTTCAGGTTAAGAACTTTGCTTCGGGATGAGAACGGAAATCTTGCTCCGGCGGCGCAGCGGCAGCAGGAGACCCCATTAACTAAAGTGGTGCTTCAGGTTAAGAACAGTTTCAGGTTAAGAACGGACCTCCGGAACCAATTAAGTACTTAACCCGAGGTACCACTGTAATTATATTCTAACTGCTATTTTTATTAAGGGACTTAAATGATAAGCAGATTGAGGAGCAAATTTCGGCTGCTACATAGAATAAATAAGGTGTTATATTAAAAGACCTTCCTGAGAATATCCTAGCTTTCCCTCTTTGAGGTAAAGAACTGTTACAGGATGCAGCTGCTAGGACATTTGTGGAGGCCAGGCATTCAAAGCATAGAACAACAATGTTGTACCGGTTGCATTGGCTTCCTAGGTTCAATTCAAAGTGCTGCTGATGACCTTTAAAGTCCTAAATAGCTTGGTATCATGTTATTTAACGTATCTCCTATACCCATATGAACCTGCCTGGACCTTAAGTTCATAACTAGAGGCTCTGCTCACAGGCCTAGTTCCATCAGACTAGCAGGCACATGAGCTAGCCTTTTAAGTGCTAGTGTCTCACCTTTGAAAATGTCTCTGCAAAACAGATACATATGGTCCAATATTTGAACTGTTTCCGTTTGGATCTTTTATGTATGTTACAAGCATGGCTTTAAATTGCTACTCTTTTACCTTTGTGGTTGGGATTTTAATCATTTGTAAGCCACTTCAGGAGGACTTTGCCTCCAAACACAGTACATAAATACTTTAAACAAAGAAATTAAATGAATTCAGTACTACAAATTAAGAGATGATGAAGAAGAAGAGTTTGGATTTGATATCCTGCTTTATCACTACCCGAAGGAGTCTCAAATTAAGAGATGAACACTATGTTGGTACTTCAGATTAGTATATTACACTTACACACACACACACACACACACACACACACACACACACCCCATAGATATACACATAGATACAATCTCACACATTTATTAGAATCATGAATCAGGTTGTTTGATTCTCATCCCTACTGATTTCCACCACACTTCAGGACTCCAATCTAACTGGCGTACAAGAAAAACTAATGAGAATTATTAAACTACTGTATCAAAAGTAAACTTCTGTTCCTAATGAAGCCACTATCCGTTTAGGGGAGGAGGCTATATCTCTCAAGTGTGAGACAAATGCACAGTGAAATGATGTATTGCAAAAGCCAAGTATGTTTGGCAGAAGACAGGAATAGGGCTTTTTCCTCCTGAAAGAGAAACAAAGGATTCCCGAAAAGCCTTACATTGATTTATTTTTCCAATTTTGAATACCTTAGGAGTAGCGGAACTGCTACTGGCATGGTAGTATTACTAACAGTCAATAAATCTAAAATATTATGTGTGAATATTGGAATGAAGCCATTAAGAAGATTACAGCACACAACACAGCAGAGGGTCCACATGAAAAAAAGGACGGGTAATTCAGGACAACTGTGACCGCTGACCTCTGAACAGTCGAGACCACTGGTCAATCTGACAAACTAATAGAGTTCACATGCATAGAAAGTCATCTAGCCTGTAAGTATAATTTAAATGCTTTGGCGAATGATTTAAAAAGGCCCGTTAAGTCTCAGGTAATTTATTAAAGAGTTGATTAGGCACAATGCCGAACAGTAATGTTTTTCAGATTTCAACTGATAACTTTTTCTTTAGAATGAAAAACCGTCCACAGTAAGTGAGACATTTCCATATTAAACAGTACTGAGAACATATGCTGTTAAAACTACTGTAGGCTGAACAGTAGATATAAACTTTATATAACGATATAAGCTTTAGCCTTCATGTGGGGGGGGGGGAATCACAAGTCACTGAAGCCATTCTAATTTGAGAACATTGTTGTTTAAGGAAATCTTTCCCCCCCCCCAAAAAAAAAATAAATTAGTTTTTAGACAATGGCAGTAAAACTTCATATGTTTATCCTTCATTTTTCAGTTGCCTTCACTGCTACTCTTTTTTATCTTTTTGAATATAAAAGTTGGCAATGAGAGATTACAGATATAAAATGATGAGCCTTATGTCATATATGCAGGTATATACTTACATCTACCATATATTAAATAATTGTGTAAATACTTATAAAATTTGGCGTCAGTTTTTTTGGACTTATGGTTACTCAATAGAATGTCAACAATATTGTTGCAATTTACTGTCAACACTGATACAGGCATAGGAATACTTACTCTTACTGTTGAATAATAGAGTGTTGCCCTTTATCAGGTTATCAAGTAAAAAGTCTGTAGAGGCTGCTTAGCTGCACAGTGCACATAGCCTATGCCTGTATGTGTTTTTAATTAACAAATTAGCTCCATGAGGAAGGTTTTTATGGTAGAGGTAGAATGAAAGGGATCAGGACAGTAAAAATATCAAATAACAAAACAAACCTTGTTTTAGCAGAGGGGGTGGAATCAAATTATGGAGTATGCATAAGGTATTTCCTTATTTTGCTATATATTTTATACAATGAAGCACCTTTGTAAAAATCCTGTTGTTTACTGAGTGAATACAAGAAAACCTAATTAATATCAGTAGCTTGTAGGCTTGCATGTAGTTGCAGACACTGATCCAAAAAGGTTGAAGTGTTTTCACTTACTATTTGCCCCCATTCAAAGAGGTACAAGAATCCAATGCACATACCATGTCAAAAAGTGAGTCTGCTCATGTAAGAGCTCAGTGAGCTCCTGTATTTACTTGAATCTAACACTCACTTTTTTGGCCAAATTGTGTTGTGAAAATTAAGGTGCACATTAGATCCGAAGGCACATTTACATTCGCCAGCAAATACTGTTTTTGGTTTCAAGGTTATGAGAATTGTGGTGCTCATTAGATTTGATGGTGCATTCGACTTGAGTAAATATGGCATTTGAAGTACCTAGGGACCTTAAGGTACCATATTTAATCCAGGGTATCTTGGTGAGATTATTCAAAAGCCTCAGACATCTCCCCACTGGATGTACTTGTTTTAGGAAATCTCTGTATATATATTTTCAGTTAGAAAATGAAGGCATACAGGGATGCAGAAATTGTACTCAGTTGCTATTACTACTGTTAGTTGTAACTATGGTGTGTGTAAAATGGGCCTAAGAAATGTTGTCTCCTCTCATGCCAAGCTAAGATATGTTCATTAAGGAAACTGTAAAATTCGCATGATGAAGTTGTGACTCGCCCATCATTTTGCATAAGTTTACACAATCCCTCTAGCCAGTTTTGACTAGTGAGCTTAAAGAGAGCTGGGTTGTAACCTATAGACACACACAAAAAAGCCCCTATGTAATGGGAAATCCCCACTGGGTGCAAAGTGCATTCTGCTGTTCACAAAAGAGAACTGAGAGTCCCCTGTGTGTTCAGAACTCTGCATGCGCTTTGAAACTACTCTAGCTTCAGGGTCTAATAAGCTAATTTCATTTCGGTGATTCAGGCGGCAAGGTCAACATATATGTATTAAGATTAAGGAATGAGTGGTTTGTTTTTGGCACAATAAAATACAATTCAAATTTATGAGAATAAGTAGACTTGTTGATAAGGTGGGTTATACATCTAAAAATAATTTGAGCACCACAATCAGTCGAGAAAACACCAATTTTTGTTTCTTTTTTCTGCCCCCACTCCCACCCAACAGCAAAGAACAAATGTATTCAGCTGAATATTTAATCTGCTTCTCGTCAAGATTAATTACTTCAAAAAGTATATGATAATTTAATACAGGAACTAAATAACTTGTGGTCTCAAATTAATTTACAATGAAAATAAAAATATAAAAATGCCTTCAATGTCCTATTGCCTTGAACTGTGGCATATTTCTTAAAAAGCACATAAAACCTAGCACTCATTTTATGAATAATAGATTATTATTTCTTTCTCATTATGGAACATTTACCAACATCTAGATATGTAACAACAGCTTTTACTAAATTCTGCTTCAAAAATGCACACAGTATGATAATTTGAGCATTTTTTTTCAGAACCATGATGCAGGATAGCAAGGGAAAGTAAAATGCTATTTTGGGGGGAGAGATCTTATTTAACATGAAATGTAGAATATGTTCCATTATAAGCAGCAGGAGGGGAAAATCTCTATAAGATCAAAGTCCAGGAGGAACTGGCATTTAATTTATCTTCCTTTACAGACAAAAGACAGTTTTCGTCATTTTCAAAAGGATCCAATGTCTTTTATGACAAACTGGGTTTGCAGTTTAATTTACAAATAGAATTATAAGTAAGCAGTCTTTGCTCTGCCAAAGCAAATGACAAACAGAGTAGGATTTTCAGTTCATGCAGCCCTCAGCAGGATAGAAGAGATTAAAATAAAACTGAAATAATTTAGAGAAAACAAATAAATGTTTCAGAAAGTTGAATGAGATCAAAGTGTGCATTTTCTGACCCCAACTGTACAAGCATTTCTTATTATATTGACCAGTGTCATCAGATCATTAATTAAAAGGAGATGTGCTGGCAGGTGGCAGGGAACCAGAAGCCGATAATTGGCCCCCTTCTTCTTTTTGCCTTCAAAAACTCTTCTTCTTCTTCTTCTTCTTTTGCAAGATATGCCACTAGGCAGACAGAAATGCCTACTTTGTAATATAATGATTAAAATGAGATGAAGAGACTCTTGTGTTTAAAGCAGCTATGCCTAATGAATGCAGCTAGCTTTATAATTATCTTTTTTTCTCTTTCTTTTTTTTACAATACGAAGCATGATGCTCCACTCAACGTGTCCTCAACTGTCAAAAACAGGTAAAAAAAACCACACCAAACACTCTTAAATAGGAAATATACAGCTGGTGGCATAGTGTTATTTTTGTGGGGGAAGGGGCATTCTTTTCATTTCTGCTAGTAAAAGCAGGCAAGAACGTCAGCGATTCAAGCAGCTAAGAGGATAAAACCAACGAATGAAACCTCTCAGGCTTACCACTTCACTTGGTAGGTTGCTCAGGTCATTAAATGGAGTTTCCAAAGTGTTTGTGTCAACGTTTAGCATCACCACATCCTCCAGTGATTTACTTTTCACTCTCTGTACAAGGAAACAAAATTGGTTACAAGCATCTTAATGCATCATTTGCTTATTTTAATAAGGTAAAATGCTACTGGTAACTGGGGATTCAGCAGAGTAGGAACATAAAGAAATATGGCAATATTTTTCCTAGCCTGCTTCTTCTTGTCCTAAGGGCCAGCAGAGAATCTTTACACAACACAAAATTAATTTATGGAATTAATCACCAGAAGATATGGCAAATGTCTGCTATCTTACATGGCTTTAAAGTGGGATTAAACAAATGCCTAGAGGATCAGGCTATTTATCATGGGGGTTGTATAGTTCTCTAGATCAGATACAGTATGCCACTGAATTCTTCTTTTAGCTTTGGTGATCACTCATAGCAGAGTAAGATTGTCTTCCATGAACACGGTTTTAATAGTGAGTCCGTAAGTGACTGTGGAGGCCAATTCTGGATCCACACATCCTTAGGTTTCTGGGCGGGAGTCGATCACGGTGAGGGTTTGCCAAGCATGCCGTCCTCTTAGCACATTTCTCCCTTTTGTCCTGTGTTTGAGTGTCTTCAAAGCCCATGATACCTTTGATAAGGGCTGTTCTCCAACTGGAGCGCTTGCAGGCCAGTGTTTCCCAGTTGTCGGTGTTTATACTACATTTTTAAAGATTTGCCTTGAGAGAGTCTTTGAACCTCTTTTGTTGACTACCAGCATTACGCTTTCCATTTATAAGTTTGGAATAGAGTAGTTGCTTTGGAAGACGATAATCAGGCATCCGCACAACATGACCAGTCCAAAAAAGTTGGTTTTGAAGAATCTGCCCAGCCCCACAGGCCGCTACAGTTACTAACTGAACTACAATCAAAAAAAGCTTCACTGCTGCCATCTTGGAGCACTTTCTTTGCCTTCTGACAAACTGGGGTAAGAGGGGGCCTATCAGAAGTAGGTACATTTGGTGGGGTTATGAATCACCTGTGATGAATCTCACTCAAGTTCATGCAACTGATGCTTTCAAATTCCTTAGGAAAAAGTTCTATCATATTCCAGCTAAAACAACAAAATAAACACCAGTCCTGCCAAGGAAGCTATATAACAGGTGTAATTCTTCAAACTTGCCAAGACATAGATTACTTCCTAAAAGATACATATATACAACATGCTATATAATATCTGAATGAAATACCAGGAAAAAAATCACACATGTAACTTACTTGTTACCAAGCAACAAGTTGTACACACACAAACACTAGCTATCTGAAAAATCAGTATTCACTTATTAGCTATATATTTTAAGAAGCAATATATAATCAATAACAGAATGTAGCAAGCAGCTGGTTCTCTTTCTTTTCCAGTTACCTCCCCTTCCATATTAGAGGCCTAGATGCTGCAAAAAAGTGCAGAGTACAAAGTGACCGTTGCAGTGCTAGCAAATGCCCATGCTGAAAAGGACCACAAAAGAAGGAGAAAAACAGGCTGAGGAATATTCAGGATAGGTTCGGTGGTTCACCCGAAGAAATGTACTCCTACACTGCAGCAACTGAAAATGTGAATCCCCCATCTAATTCCATTTCCCAGCAACACAGGATACCAAATAAAAGCACATGTCACTGAAGGGACCCACTTTCCGTACAGTCGTTTCCAGTTCATCTCCTGCAATAATGACAGGGTTACTTTTCAAATTTCTGCTGAAGATAGCTTCACTTTTTTCACTATGAATACTGTTCAGGACAAAGGAGGAAGTTGTAGGAGAACAAACCATATATATATATATATATATATATATGCTCATGCGCCAAATGCATAGAGAAATGAAAAGGCAGCGTGACTCACCTCCATTAAACTGAAGTGAACTCCAATCAAGTATGGCATGGGTGCACTGAAATTAAAAGAAAATGAAACAAAGTGAACTACAGTTATAAAACCTAAAAGTATTTGCCTGCAAAGCTACTGTAAGATGGTAGTTTGCAACTTTCAATGGCGGTGTGACAGTGGATATTTAAGAATGGCAATCGGTCTAGAGATCTCATCTTCAATTGACAGGTCAGGATGCACAAATGGGTTGTGCCATGATCCAAGGTGAATCACAACAGGAGCATCACCACCATGAAAATATATGGTAGAAATTAAGAAATGGGTCTCTAAATGCATGTTTGGTTTAAAAGTGGGTCTTGGGTCTTAAAAGGCTGGAGATATGTGGTCCAGAGGATACTATACACAAGCTTTCATTTATGATAGCACTCCCCCCCCCCCCGGTTTCAGCCCAGCATATTTAAGTTGATTTCCTAATTACTCATTTTAAAGTAAGTTATAAAAAGTATTTATATAGAACTATTTATTTTTTAAAAAAATCAGAGCATCTTACAACAATAAAACCATACAGTTAAAAATTTAAAATCAGAGTTCAACTATTACAGAAGTAGATTTTTTTTTAGGTTAAGCTTGCCATAGCTGCTTCATTATGTGAAGTGCCACTATAGTATAGAGTAATTCTGCCCTCTGTGTGCAGGGCCAGAGTATGAGATACTGTGATGACATTGCATACCTCCATTCATACCACCAGACTAGTCTTCCCCAATCTGGTGCTCTTCTGATATTTTGGAATACAATTTCCATCAGCTTTGGGCCACATTGACTAGAGCTGATGGGTTTTCTATTTCAAAAGACCTGGAGCACACAAGGTTAGAGGAAAGCTGAACTAGGCTATTCAAAGACTCCACATATTAGCCACTCACACTGAGTGCTTCATGGTGAGGAATCGAGGGAATTAACCAAGAGAATCCTTGTGTGGAGTGGCTGAAGCTGGGGTCTAGACTGATTCATTCTCCTTTGCTCCTTGCTAATTGATCAGAAGGTCATGGCATCTAACATCCAACTGGAAATTTCACTGAAAACCTCCCCACAGGGAAGGCAGGACTGTGGCCAAAGAAAATGACATAATGTGACATATGATGACACAACCATTCTCTTTGGCGATTAGATATAGCTGCCGTTATGAGTAATCTTGTCACTTCGCGATCAGTTATTACAACCTATATGATAAAGCTACAGGAAATTAATTGAAGTGATATTGAATATATGCAGGAAAATTCTCTTTCACCTGTGTCACAGTGTGTATTTGAAATTATTGCATTTTAAAATAGATCAAATCCCCATGACAATGTTATGCCTTGCTGGACTGATACAAAGAGTTTTGGTTATACATGGTTTCTTTTCTTCAGTACTGGAAGTCTGAAGTCTCAAAATGCTTGTTGTTTCCAGAACTGCTCTACTACATCAATTATCCCTCCTCTTGGCCACCTCCAAAGTAATTATTATGATTAGCTTTATTAACCATCCATGGGAGGTGACAGCAATATAAAATACAGTATTAAAAACAGTTTAAAACAACTTGCAATCATAACCAGAGTGGGTCCTAAAATATATATACCTTAAATGTCAAAGGCCAGGGTAAAGAGGTACATCTTTGGCATATGATGGAAGCTGTACAATGAAGGAGCCAGACACACACTTTTGCAGGCAGAACCTACTTCTGTAAGCTGCCCAGAGTGGCTGGGGAAACCCAGCTGGGTGGGCAGGGCATAAATAAATAAAAAATATTTATCATCCACCCCTTCAAAACAGCTGAGGGCAGAGGAACTACCAAGAAGGCCACTTATGCTAATCTTAACACCCAAAGGAGTATGTAGGGAAGAAGGCAGTCTTTCAGACACTTGAGGCCTAAATCAATTAGGGCTTTAAACCTAATTGGGCCCAGAATCAAACTGGCAGCCAGTACAGCTGTTTTAAAACAGGGATTATGTGCGTTTTAAAGGAAACCCAGCCAGTAATCTGGTCACTGCATCAGGGATGAGCTGAGTTTTCCGAGTTTTCATGGGCCAGCTCCACATGGGTGCATTGCAATAATCCCATCTGGAAGGTACCAAGGCATGGACTACTTTGGCCAAGTCATATCCATTCAAAAGGGGGCAGAACTGCTGAACCAGCAGGAGCTGGGGGGGAGCTTTCCTAGTTACCAAGGCTACCTGAGCCTCAAGTGACAAGGCTGAATCAAGAATCACACCCAAGTTATGGGCCTGATCCTTCCAGGGGTGTGCAACCCCATCTAGGACACACTATCTCCCCACCTCCTGGACATGAGAAGTCATGACACCTAACACCTCTGTCTTTTCAGGATTTACTGGCTCACATCTAGTTCATCGCCAACTCCAGACACTGGTCTAACATATCGGCTGCCTCTTTTGATTCAGATGGAGCAGTGATATAGAGATGGGTTTCACCCACTAATATAATATAACATAACATAACATAACATAACATAACATAATATTAAATAGCATAGGAAACAAGATGGAACCCTGCAAGAAACAACAGGACCACTCCCATGGTGCTGAACAATAGCCTCCCATAACTACTTTCTGGACATGATCCAGGAGGTACCACCAAAGTACAATGCTGCCAAGCCCCCACTTCTCTGAGACACCCAACAGTATCAAAAATCACCACAAGATCAAGGAGAAAAGGCAGAGTCATCCCCCCTCCCCATTTCCTGACAAATGTAATCAATCAGGGAAAGCAACCACTCGCAATTTCAGTACCATGGCTAGACCTGAAGACGGACTATAATGAATACAAGTAATCACAGTCTCCCAAGCATGCCTGAAACTGTACTTCTTTAAGGGAACTCAGTACCACTCTGGATGCCTCCATTAGACTGTGGCATCCAACTCTGTCCAAACTGCTTTTGTGCCTGAAGCGCCTTGCAAAGTTGTCACAAGTGGCTTCCGAGCAAAACTCTCTTAACCAGATGACAAAAGCCCATTCACCACTTGGAAAAGCTCTGCTGGATGACGACTTGAGAAGGCAATGGTGGCAGAAAAACAACCCTCCTCCCTCATTTGGGAATTATTTCGCCTGACAGAAGGGATATTTTAAAGAATGTAGTAGATTGCACTGAAACAACAAAGGCCATGGGGACCATAAAAATCTGAAGTAGAGATCAGAAAACATCAAATGACTACACATACATAGATGATTGTTGCCTCTCATCTCTAGACATCTTTATGTAAAGGGGGGGGGGAGATTTGCTCTGGTTTATTTTGTTAAAAGGCACCCAGATCTGATCAATAGAAAGAAATAAAAGGTTGTGAGCTGATGCCTATTAAATAAGATTCATACGTTTGGATCAGGATGAGGTTGCAATTTGGGCGGCTTCCAAAAGAATATTAAAATACTGTTATTTTGTCATCTTCATCAAAACATAAAATTAGATGTTCTAAGCTAGAGAATTCCACCATCTAGGATCTGATAATCCTAATATTTTGTTCACTTGCTGTGAGATGCAGCTGGTGCTAGAATGGCTACCCAAAAATTATTTGCAAAATACCCACAATAGTTGCATTGCTCTACTGGTTATCCAACACAAGTCCTTCAGCATCCCTTGATAGGCTTTCTCCCTTATGAGAGAACACAACCCACTCTTTTCTGCATTTATGGATTTTCAACAGCCACTGCACATAAATAGAACAATCAAAGTGATCTGAAACCAAAGTTGGGAGCTCTCCCAATATTGTTTTTACATATATATATAAAGTTCATATTGCATGCAGCTTGCCCTGCATTTTCCCAAACAGGTGCCCATTTTGATGGTATTGATTATCTGTCATAGCATAGTCTTTTGTGCTCAGATGCACGTGGCCAGCAAAATACAAGGGTCACAGAAGGGATTCAGCAGGGGAATGACTTGCAACATAGGGAATGTGTGCTGGGACCAATTTATGTCCCTCATTCATGACATGCATCGTAGGCACAGATGACCTAACACCAGGTTCACCTGAGACACAATGATACTGTATCACGAAGCAGTAGGGGATGTTGGATAAAGCAGGGGAAGCTAGAATGAGCTGAACTGCAACAATATTTCCCCAGAATGTAGATAATTCTGGCAGCAAACTACCTAAAAACCACCTTAGCGCTCGCTCCTTCTTGGGTAAATAAGACAGAAAGAAACAGTAGCTGAAAAAGTCACGTACGACTTCCATACTGCTCACAAACATCAGAAATGTCAAGGATATCTTTGTAATGGCACACCTTGCGAATGTGAATAGATTACTTGGGCTGGGGGAATGCCACTTTGTGTATGCAGAAACTGCTGCATATGACATTCAGTTTTGTTGGCTTAAAAGAGATTTCATTGTTGAACGTGGTCACGTTTTAGTCAGCGAACCAATGATCAATGTTGAATTTAAATCTGGGTTTGAATCCAAGTCCTGCTGCTTTGTAACTGGGCAGCATTAGGCAAGTCAGTTCCGATCTAGAAGTTGGAAATAGTAACAAGCAATCTATAGGAGTGCATTTTAGAATGCTTTATACCTTGCATAATTATCACACAATGCAATTTGATGCATGTTTAATCAGAAGGAAGTCCCACTGTGTTCAGTGCAGCTGCCTCCTAGTAAAGCATGCAAAGGATTGTCGCCATAGTGGGAAATAATATTTTTTTTTCTATCTTACCAGCAGTAGTCCAGCAGATGTGGAGGGAGCACTGGGATGTATATGTGTTGCCAGTACATTGGATATAGCAATGCGGATGACCCATGAATGCAAGCAGTTAACTAAAAGTAAAAACAAAACACAGAGCTGAGAACAAAGTAACAAATTCCTGATTTTAATTTAAACACCAAGAAAAGAAATTTCCAAGGCAGAATACATTTTACCAAGAACTGAAATGTATTTTACCAAGAACTGAGATGTATCTAAAACATCTGAATGAATGTCATATGAATATAAACAATATAAAGGCAACACCACAATTAGTCACATTCTCATAAAGGCATAGAGAAACAGTTGTGTTCTCATTTCAAAATGAGCCGATTCAGTGTTGCAAGCCTTCCTCAAATAAATATTTTTCTTGAGACATGAATCTACAGGAACAATACTGCCACAGAAAGTGACAAAGGCAATTAGTTCTGCTGCCCTCCCATACTCAGGTAGTATTCAGACTGTGATCACAGCAGAGGATGTTTTGTTTTAAAATAATTTTCTCCCTGGGCTGCTATCATTGCCCAGGATTATTAGACAGATAGATCCAAAAAACTCTGGTGTGAACAAAAGTAGAAGACTGGCTCTTACAGGAACACATAATGGAATAAACTCCCCCCATCCCCATGAAAATTAAAAGTGACGCCTATAATTAAACTAAACAGAAAAAGGCTCCTGAAAAACTCAACTGCTACAGGCAAATATATAGGTAATAGAAAGTAGTAAAAAAAAGACTAATGTTTTGTTTTCTCTAGTTCACATAGTGGTACCTTGGTTCTCAAACTTAATACGTTATGGAAGTCCATTCCAAAACCAAGGCGCGCTTTCCCAGAGAAAGTAATGCAAAATGGATTAATCCATTCCAGAATTTTAGAAACAACCCCTAAAACAGCAATTTAATATGAATTTTACTGTCTAACGAGACCATTGATCCATAAAATGAAAGTAATAAACAATGTACTGCAGTCACACAATCAATCAATCAATCAATCAGTAGCTGAACTGGGTTCCACACAAGTCACAAAAAAACAAAAAGCCACAAAAACAAAAACTCTAAATAAATAGCAAAAACAGACAGACCTCCGCGTAACACTCAAAACGGAAGTGTGGCACTTAAAATGGAAGTGTAACACTCAAAACAGAGTACATTTGGCTTCCGAAAATAGTTCGCAAACTGAAACACTTACTTCCAAGTTTGCAGTGTTTGGGTTCCAAGTTGTTTGAGTACCAAGGCATTTGAGAACCAAGGTACCACTGTACTGCAGTGAGCTGAAAACAACTGTTTGGGGAGCAATCCTATCTATACCAGTTTATTTCGGGGGTTACTCTCAGGCAGCTGTGCACAGGATGACAGTCTAAATCTATTTAGGGAACTTTTGCAGCATTCCCTTGTGGCTAACTTTCCAGGAGCCACATGCCACCACGGTAGGAGTGGCCAAACTGAAAGTGGGTGTGGATAAGTTGAAAGTGGGCTGGCCATCCCACACTCTTTCACGCCACGTACATTTGTTCTCTTTCACATACACACACATCAGGCTTTCACTCTAACTCAAGCCCTCCCCCAGGCTCTAATTTGGCTTTAGTAAAGTCTCCTATGGAAACCAAGTATACCATATTTTTCGTCCTATAGGGCACACCGGCCCATAGGATGCACCTCGTTTTTTGGGGGGGGGGGGAATGAATAAAAAAAATTATTCCCACCCCGCCGCGGCTGCCGCCCCAAGCCTTGCGCACACCTGCCCGAAGCACGGGGCACCCTCCGGAGAGTTCCGCGTGCTTCGGGCGACAGGCTGCCGCCCCAAGCCTCGCGCATTCGGTGGGACCTCCTGCTGGGCGCGCAAGGCTTGCGGACACTCGCCCGAAGCACGGGGAGCCCTCCGGAGGGCTCCCCGTGCTTCGGGCGACAGGCTGCCGCCCCAAGCCTCGCGCGCTCCGCGGGACCTCCTGCCGGGCGCGCAAGGCTTGCGGACACTCGCCGGGGCTGCAGGCTGCTGCCCGCAAGCCTAGTGAGCCCGCGGGAACTTGCAAGGCTTGCGGATAGCTTCCTGAAGCTTGGAGAGTGAGAGGGGTCGGTGCGCACCGATGACTCTCGCTCTCCAGGCTTCAGCGAAAGCCTGCATTCGCCCCATAGGACGCACACACATTTCCCCTTCATTTTTGGAGGGGAAAAAGTGCGTCCTATGGGGCGAAAAATACGGTAAGTTTTTCCTGAGCCCAGTTCTGGGGGGTGACAGAGGTTAGAGTGAGAGACTAGCTGTGATGCAGGGGGAAGGGGAGTGGAGGGAACTTATTGCACAGAGAGGAAGAATTCACCCTCCCTTCCCCAGATGGCACCTCGTCCAAAATTGGCGCCTGAGCCATATTTAGACCGGGAAGGGAGGAATTTCCTTCTGACAACAATGTGGAATCTTTTATTCAGTAATTTTATTTAGTATTTGTTTGCATGCATGCTTTTCCAACATGGATTATGGAACACATAGAAAGGTGATGTGTTACGGGAAATGCCTGTCTCTTTGCTTACTAAACACTACAGTCATACCTCGGGTTGAATGTGCTTCGGGATGAGCGCATTCGAGTTACACTCTGCAGCAACTCCAAAGTAACGGAGCACGTTACTTCCGGGTTTCGCCGCTTGCGCATGCGCAGACGCTCACAATGTCACGTGCATGCGTGGAAGCGGCGAAAAGCGATGCACGTGTGCGCAGACGTGCCGTCGCTGGTTACGTGGTTCAGAACAGATCCCGTTCGCATCTAGAGGTACCACTGTACATGCCAAACTGGGGAGGCCACCATATGCAGCTTTGGACATTGGTGTGTGCTCGTTTTAATCGGAAAGCACTTTTCAAATTTTGCCGCACCAAATCTTGCTAAGTAAAAAAAACAAGTGACATTAAGGTGGCTCAAACCAAGAGAAAAGGAAGCATGTTCTTCATGCAAAATACTTGGCATTTCTGGGTAGGGCTGGGAAAGAAGACCTCCGTCTGAAACCCTGGAGAGCAGCTGCCAGTGCTGACAATGCCAGACTAGATGGACCAGTGGTCTGACTCAATATAATGGAAAATGGAAGGGCAGCACAGGAGATCTGAATAAAAGCTTAGTGTGCAAAGCGTGAGGCAATCCTAATATGCTTCGCTACAGCAACATGAGAAGGAGTGGGGGTGGGGGGTGGCGGCACTAAAATGGCAGGAAGACAGAACAAAGCTGGCACCATTTACGGAACAACTTTCTGAATAAACGCCCAAACAGCATCTTGTTTGATGAAAGCCGGGATCATGCTTCTCTGTAATGAGGTGTTAATCTCTGCTAACAATTGTCTCAAGAGCCCAGTCTGCTGTACAATTCACAAAGGGGACAAACAATCCTTCTTCTGCATAGTATCCAGTTTGGGACCTTCTCATATTGTTAGCACCATTTGAAATATGAGAGGGATTAACACGAATATGCTTCTTTGGACAAGCCCCTTCCGTTGTTAAAGAGAGCTAGAGTGATTTCATATGAATGAGATATATTCCTTTCCAGCAGATACGACAAGGGCAGATACAGCAAGCTGAATATAACCCGTTGCATTGCTTTGTTATTTTTAGACTCTGCCAATCTACTATACATTTCCTGCTGCTATAACAGAAAACTGCTTAACTCATTGTAGACTTCTGACCGAGGACAGCTTAGAAACCATTGTGGGACTGCAATGAGACAAGGGGTCTTCTTTTTATTTGCTAAATTTAAGATCTAACAAATAAAAAGAAGGGGTAGGGGTTGAGCACTCTCTGTCCAAGAGGGGACCTCTTAGAAGATGCATGTCACAGGACCCATTCTGACAATATCACCGTGCAACTGCATGGGATTTAAAACATGGTTCCACTGGAGAGAGGAGCCACTTCTGTGGATTCCTTCCTTGTGGTCCAGGGATTCTGCCATCATGCCAGTGCATCTCCTACACTGCTAACGTGAGAACGGGGCTTAAATTAGGCTCCCCCAAAGTAAAGAATAGAATATGGAAGGGTGGTTGAGGGAGATGAGTGGGACCACAGCAGTCCAGTTAAATAAAAGGGAAAGAAGCAGAGCCATCTAGGCCCACAAAGGAAAATGGCTGGTGGAAATCAAGGCTCGGCTCTCCTATGGGTCCTGGAAAAGGGGTGGGGCACCAGCCACCTGGACTGCACTGCCTAGGAGTGGTCAGGGGAGCTCAAATGCCTCTGACAGCTGTTCATACCTCATGCTCGAAGGGGTTTTTGCATAGAGATCCTCTGTGAACAGCCTGAGCAAACCTAGGGTATTTCAGAGAAGGATGCTTGCATTTCAGAATCATTCTACCATTTGAGTTATAAATTTCTATCATTTAAAAAGGGGAAAAAAAGCAGTGGGGAAAGAAAATGCTTTAAATAATAATAATAATAAGCCACACACACAAAAAAAAACCAAGAGACAACTGTTTTGTGCAGCCCTGTGTGCTCTTCGCTCGGATTAATCTAACAGGATTAAATATGGAAAAGAAGAGGGGTCTGAAAGCTCCTGAGGGATATCATTAGGGCAAATTGCCAAAGAATGAAACATGAGCCAGCCAGGGGAGGCTGGAAGATGCAGTAATACCAAGGGACTTGAATGTTCGACAGTTGGAGCTTCAGTAATGTGTGAACTGCGGGTTACAGACTCTGTTCACTGACACATAGAATGTCACTATTGACCACCGAACTGCCCAAGCTTGACAGCTATACTACAGGCAGCCAAAGATGTCATAATTCCACTGTTAAGCTGCCCATTTCTGATTAAATTTTGCTTCCTACTTCTTAGCCAAACAGCTGCAATTTTACAGAGTTGTGTTTCTTCCCCCATTGTTACTTAAGATAAGTGCCATTTTAATTACTGTTTTCTTGCTAGAGATAATTTAATGTTTCAGCAAATGAATAGCTTGCCTCCCTCCCTAATGTTTATTCCACTGGCTGCATTTCCAATTACCTTCCTAAATAATTTCTGAAATCCTCATGATGCTCTATCATCATTAAGAAATACTTTTTTTCAGGTAATCTTTACAAAGAAACAAACTGGGAATTTAAATATTAAAACTTTCACTAACTATAATCCAAAGAACCAAGCATGTGGCATAAGTCTTCACACCCAATATTTCTGGACTGTTTCCATAAGGAAGCTAATACTTATCAATATGTATCTCTGAGTTCAGCTTCTATTTCCCTTCCTGGCCATTTTCTGCTTCAGTACTCAACTACTCTCTAACTCTATTCAGTATTCTGGCTTGCTTAAGTGTTTCAGCCTTTTTTAAATTTCTTGCAGCTATTCAGCTCCAGCTCCTTGACTTTTCAACTCTGTAACTTCACAACTTTTCTTTCCTTCAACTAACAACATCTTCCAACTCAATTTTTCTCTCAATAATATATTTGCACCAGTCCATCACCATGCAGCTCCCATTGAAGAATCTGTAGCACTGCATCGTGAGCCGGGATTTGCATGGATTCAGGATGGGGTAGAGGAGCATAAGAGAACACAGGTGGCAGAACAGCAATAGCCACAACATGGGAGCAGAAAGGGAAGGACATTGAGATAGGAAAATTTGGTGTTTAAAAACAATGGGAGGGGTGTTTTTTTACTGGAAGATTTTATTACAGCTTTTTCATAATACAATAAATAAAAGAAACTAATCTGAATAAAAACAAGAAAGAGAAAAGGACTGAATAGACTGGGAAGAGAGAAAGACTAAAAGGTTGTTGTCTTCAAAAAAAGTTTTCTCAAAGTAGAAATAGTGGAGAAGTGTACAACAGAGAAGCTAACACAACCAAACTTTTCTCAATTCCCTTAATGCTGTACTCAAAACTTATTTTAAACCACTTTTTCACTCTCAATGTTTCCCCCGCTCACTCTACTCAAACCTCTGTTGTTGTTTAACACTGCCACTTTTTTCCTCTCAGTGTTACTCCATACCACCTTTATTCAAATCTCTCCCATTCTTCAGCTGCATCATGTGTGAGAAATAAACATTCCCCCAAATATTATTTCACTCTTGGTATCGTGTGTTGTCTTCTACATGAACTTTCAGATTCAATATAGTAAATTAAAGAAGGTGTTTTATTAACAAGCAAACACCTATGTATGTACAACATCCAGCACTTAATCCTCTATAACTGACCAAGCTGTCAGGTTTGCTCTTAAGATCTGATTCATCTTAAAGATCTAGTTAACAGATCCTCTGAAGAAGAGGGCTGCAGAACGGAAGAGAGGAGGAGACATGGAAATGGGGATGGTCTGTGTGCAAGGGGTAGTTGAGAAAAGGAGCAATAAAAAAGAGGGCTAATGTGAAAATGGAGGAGTCCAAAGGAGTGGTTGCCAAAAGGAGGCAGTAGAAAACATGGGAATGGGGGTGAATATGATTAAGCCAATGTAATAAGAACATTTCAGGAAATGTTGATGGGGTTCTGCACCAAATGCAAATGATAATAATATATGATGGAATTGTGATAGCATTAAGGATTATTGGAATGATGTTCTGGCCATATTAGAAGCAAATTATCATTCAGAACAACACTAAAACTACTTAAGTTTCTCTTAACTACGTTGACCATGTAGCTCAAATAACAATGGTTAATCTAGCAGCAGCAGCAAGAACTGAAGTGACCAGGAGGTGGGGAAATGCTGCAAAACCCTGTATAGTTGACTAGTTGGGATGTTTTATTATTTCTTATTATTATTATTATTATTATTATTATTATTATTATTATTATTATTATTATTATGAGGTGTTTTGTTTATGGATAAAGGTTACACAGTTAATAAGATATCAAAAAAGAACAGATAAGTAATATTAAAACTTACTATGAAAACTGCAATTATTTATCAATTTTTGGAATGCACAGTTTGAAACATTATCCATTAGGTGGATTGTTTATTGCTAGATTATATTTAAAAGGAGTCATGCTGACCTGATTTTTTAAAAACATTATCTATATTAATTTTTTCATTTTCCACAGGATTAGCTGTGTTAGTCTGCTACAGGAAAAACAACTAAGTCTTGCAGAAGCTTAAACACTTTCATAGAATCCTGGAATTGTAGAGTTTGAGGGGACCCTGAGGGTCATCTAGTCCAACCCCCTGCAAGGCAGAAATCTCAACACACTGTCTCCCATCCAAGTTGAAACCGTATCACACCATGCTTAGCTTTGCAAATGTCCTAGCAGTTTTATTGCTGCACCACTAGAAGGTTTGCTTTTTTATGACATTTATTCAAGACATTTTTATGCCACCCGAAAGTTCTTTGGACGCACTAAAATAGATTAAATAAAAAACAAGTGAAAGACAAAGTAAAGCATAAAAACACTTAAGGGGGAAGAAAGGGAGACATCCGATGCCCTTTTAACGTGTGTTTTTTTGTGTGTGTGGTGGGGGGCTATAGGGTTGTTCTTTTTATTTTTATTATGTATTTTGTGGTTTTATATCTTGATTTTATTCTGTACACCACCCTGAGACCCCCAGGTGTAGGGCAGTATATAAATTCAATAAAAAGAAGAAGAAACCCACATAAACAAAAATACAATTTGCTGCTGCTCCCAAATTAAAAACAGAAACCTAGGTTATTTTAGTTATTTAATAGGAAGTTGTTCAGCTGGCATTGGGTAGAGTGGAGGCAACAAAGATGGTGCCAGGCAAGCCACCCTGGGAATTCTGTTACATAAGATGGCTACGGATCTACTGAAAAGGCCCTCTTTCTGGGGGTTGCTGATCTCAGTTTATTCTGCAGGGGTACTTAGAGCACGGACTCTCAAAGAAGAATCATGAAGCCAGGCTGTGCGCTGTAGTGGCTTACAGGCGTACATTAAGAACACCCTTCCTTCAACAGATTATTCTGAAGTTTCCTCAAGGCTTTAGCAGAGTGTATGATGCTACATCTTTTTCAGACTCGAAACTCAGGCATCCATGTTCAGCTCCCTGGTCCATACATGTACAGGTTCTATGTATTGGTGGCAAAAATAAGTGATTTGTGCTATGCTACATATAATACAATAGATATGCACATACTCTGACATATGCAAAATATAAATGTATAGTTCCTAGAAGAACTAGGGCAGAAGCAATGTGGTTTAAATGTATGGTGTGTACATGACTTAAGAGTCACTCTAAAGGCTAACTATTTTTTGTGTCTATTGTGACCTATCACAAGAACCTACTGTGTCAGATGCATGTTTTTAGAAATCTGATTCCAGCTACTACTTCTGCTTAAAGAATGATTCAAGATTCAAGAACTGATAAAAACTTCACATTGCTCTGAATTATCTTTTTTATATTTCTACAGCTGCTTTAGACATGTGAGATTTTGAGATCCATCCTGCAAAACAAATACACTCTCAAAGGTATCATCAGATTTTTGAAAAGATTTCAGCGCTCAGTGTAATACATTCCCGCACATCATCTTCATTCCTAATATAAAATATTTAAGTTTGTGTGTGTGGACCAAAAAATAACCACCACCTTATTCTCTTTAAAGAACCAGGAACACACACACTGAATGAGTTTAACAGAGTTGAAAATAGACCATTTCCTTGGCAAAAGCAATTGTTTTGAAACTTTCTGGAACTGAGATCTACAATGTTGGGGGAGGACACAACCCTAAGAACAAACATGCCTGGAAATGACTGCCTGCTAGATATCAAATGGGGCGGGGGGGGGGGAGGAATGGTACTGAGAAAAACAGACCTTTGGGAACCAATCTTATCGCAAAGCACAAGGGCTGCCGCTGCTGATATTATTATAGTTGTCTAAAGCATTTGATGTCATTGTTCAGTGCATTCTGCAACGCTGTCAGGTTTTGACTGGGAATGTTTTCGTCTGATTCCACCGTTACCTGACAAGACATTATACTGCAGTCTAATGCTAGAGAGATGTGTGGTTTGATGTTGCACTCACAGTGGGTTACCACCAAAGCAGTTTCACCGAGCAGCAACCCTAAAGGGACACCTGAGGAGGAAGAGAATTCTCATTTCTGGCAGAGATGAAGCAGTGCATAGAAAGATGATATGTAGGGAGCCAACATGATGGGTTGGTGAATGTGGGACCTGTGCAGATACCTGATCTTCCCATGAGATTTTAGTTTGGAGGTGCAGATGAGAAGGAATAGAATTTCACAAAGTCTGAGAAACACCGATTTGAGTTCCAAGTAATATAACAATACTTTAGGTTGGGGGTACGTACAAGAATGTTTAGGGAAATGGTCCTGATTTCAAAATACTTAAGAAATACAGATTCTAATACCAGTTAACATTTACTGCAACATGTTTACGTATTCATTAGCTGTACAATCACCAAGCATTTATCTAGACAACTCTAGCAAATTCATGGATTAAAAAGGTAACCTAAAGTTTTAATTCTTAATGTGACTACCAAACACTATTGCCTCCAGTACTATTGCTTCCAGCTTCAATGCTGATACTGCTATTGTTTTTGTGCAAATGAAACAAGCTTTTGCAAATCACATTGCTATTTGGGTTTTATCCAAGGGTTTTATCCAAGACTACTTAGTCTTCAAGTTCTCTTCAAATTCATACAATTCAAGTGAGCAATCATTCAAGAACATCTCTCTATAGTCCTCAGCAGTTCCAAACAATATAAATTATTATGCTCAAGTACTCTCAGCAATTTTGTACAATCATATAGAACAGGTGTGAGGACTCCCTTGCCCAGTCTTAGTCTGCCAGAGTGCTCGAATTTGGCCCTGGAGGCCGTTTTTTAAAAACCACGCCCACCTGCCAATCAACTGGTGTCACTCAGATGGAGGTGAGGCCACCTGATGGGTGGGGGTTGATTCTGCTGGGAACTGGCGCATGCAGTCAAACTGAGCATGATTTAACCACACCCATTAGCCAGAGGTCCACAGAGAAGAGCAAGGCTATTTGAAAGCACTTTTGCAAGCAGCTGGGTACTGATCTTTAAACCTCTGAAAACTGGAGATTTAAACAGCAATGCATAACTGTTTGCATAAGGGCTTTTGAACAACCTCACACTGCACTTTGAAGTGCCTCCAGTGGGAATTTTTAAGCACGGCATCAGCTGATGTCGCTAGGATATTGAAAGGTGGGCAAGCTCTCTAGGGGTGGGGAGAGAAAGGTTCAGCCCACAAGCTAGAAAAGGTTTCCCACCCCGATACAGAATATGGGAAAGATTTATAATGTCGATACATGAAGCCCAGGATTTCAAAAACTAAATTCAAGAAAATCATCTGACATCTAAGCAACTCTGAGATCATGTCCAGAAATGGTAAACTATAATTTTGCTAGATTGTGAAAAGGCCTAGGCTCCTCCCGGGCTTGTCTGTTCTGCCCCCCGCTTTTCCTGCTGTGTCATTAAGAGGATTTCTCAAGTTTCGCATGTCATCTGAACTGCGAACCGTGGTTAACATTAACTATACATATTTTAAGCAAGTTGGCTTCAGAAACCACAGCTTGACGTTGGTTCAGTTTAATCTAGCAATAATCACAGATCACAGTTCAGATGACATGGCAAGCCATGCCAGCTACAAGCAGAACCTTAGTCATGTTAACTACTGTTGGTTAGTCCAGACAATATGACAAATTTTGACTAAAAGCAGAAGCTTTCAAATTCCTGTCACCCCGTGGGGGTAGGAGGGAGAACGATGCCTTGGAATGGGGTTGTGCTTTCACATCCTGCTTCACCGTAGTTTTGTGTGATATCCACATGCCCTTAGAGAAATATCCTGATGATAAAGTAACCTGCAAGCACTTTAATATTTTTCTTATATTTGATAGACTACTTACTGTAGTGCTCAAAATCAACTGTACGTCTTCCTTATTCATGCAAATCCATCTACTTGATTTGCAAAACACCTATTATTCTACCTAAAACAAGATGTTCACACCTTTGCTTAATTCAGGAAACTTTGACAAAGTTGCTTTTAAAGCAAAGTAATTGTCTCTGCCTAATTCTGGAAACTGTCAAAACACCGCCGGCTGGATTATGAAGCTTATGAGAATGCTTAAAAACAACTCTTTCTAATTAATGAAGTGACCAGAGGAATGGCTTAATTCCTTAGGTAGTAAATAGGTTCCATGCTAATATCATGACTAAGCAAGGTTATCCTTCCTGAATATATTTAACAATCTCAAAAATGTGTAACATTTACAGTATAACCTTTGTATTTGACTAAACTGCTAATATGCTACACAGTTAAATCTCCAAATACTCTTTATTGACTTTCTTAATTTTGTTTTGCAGGGATTCTACTGGCACAACAGGACTTCCCTTTCTCCCCCCCCCCCCAGCCCCAATGTCCGCTGAAAATCACTTCCGGAGGTAACCCATTTTGAGGGTGTGCAAGATGTTAGAGGGGAAAGGAGACGAAATTCTGCTGTGAGCACTGAAATCCATTGTGCCAGCAAAATTGCAGAGTTGAATATGGCCTACTGTTTTGGTGACTTTTAGTATCCAATTTCTGAAATAATTGCTACTGTGACATTCTCACCACCCCATTTTGTTCCCAAATGCTTGAACAATTTTATCCCCTTATATTCCCATCCTAACCATCTTCTTCATATTATGTTGTTCACTATGATTTGTCTTTATCGAGCTGACTATCCCTGCTATATATGGTAGATTGCATGTCCCTTGAATTGGGGAATGTCATACCTGTTCATTGTAAAGCGAACATAAATAGTTCTAGATAAAGAAAAGCAAATTTAATTTTAAAAAATCTTGTTTCTTGCTTAAGCTATCTGTTCTCCAACTATATCCTCCCTTTAATTGATATGTTATTCTTCTCCCACTTCTTTGACAATACTGAATATTTACATATCTGAATTTTATTTCTGTACAAAGGTTTTCCTGCAATGGCCTAAATTAAACTCTTTTGCAGGAAAGAGGAACACTTAAAAAATTGCTCCCGGGACCCTAGGAGAATGATATTTGGAACAGTATCTTAGTTAGAAGCAAACTGAGATCGTGAACTTCTTTGCTTGTAGTTCAGTTAGTAACTGTAGTGGCCTGTGGGGTGGGCAGATTCTTCAACATCAACTTCTTTGGACTGGTCATGTTGTGTGGATGCCTGATTATCATCTTCCAAAGCAACTATTCTATTCTGAACTTAAAAATGGAAAGCATAATGCTGGTGGTCAACAAAAGAGGTTTAAAGACTCTCTCAAGGCAAATCTAAAAAAATAATAATGTAGTATAATCACCAACAATTGGGAAACACTGGCCTGCGAGCACTCCAATCGGAGAACAGTCTTTACCAAAGGTATCATGGACTTTGAAGACACTCAAACTCAGGATAAAAGGGAGAAACGTGCTAAGAGCAAGGCACATTTGGCAAACCCTCACCATGATCAACTCCTGCCCAGAAACTTATGTCCCCACTGTGGAAGGATGTGTGGATCCAGAATTGGCCTCCACAGTCACTTATGGACTCACTGTTAAGACCATGTTCATGGAAGACAATCTTACTTGGCTATGAGTAATTGCCAAAGAATAATAATAATGATCTTTTCTGATCTTTTACTGAGGGAGTAAGTTGGATATCTGTCCAGATCTTCCAGTCCTGTGGCTTTCTTGTATCTCTGACACTAAATCTTAAACTCTGACATACAGAATTTCTGATCCAAGATTCATGCCAAATTGAAACAAATGGAATGAACATTTCAATGGGACGAGGAGAAATAGGACAGTTAAAATTTGCACACATAACATTTCTAGCTTCTGTACTACAGTGGAAAAATAAATAACAAGTGTACTGCAAATAACTTATGGAACCAAGAGCAAAATTTGAATTATGCTGTGTTGGAAAAGTAAGATGCATATCCCACACATGACTGAGTGGAACTACTCTGGGGAGTTTGTGAATCAGTAAAGCTGTTTAGATCATACTCTCATCTGACCTTATAATGTGAAGCCAATTCATGCAAATTGCAGATTCGTATTGGATTTTTGCACTGGATTCTTGTCTTAAGACAGGAGTACAGTAACGGAAAGTTCAGAACCTGCCCTCTTCCTCCCCATTATTCCTCTTCCACACGATCTGCACAGAATGCTTTTTAAGTCTCTCTCTCTGTGTGTTACACACTACTTCTGAAGTGGGAGGGTGGATCTGATGCACATTTTTAGATCTCCAGCAGTCAGAATAGCAGGTTCTAGATCTGAAATATTTCATAATATATGCAGGCCTCTGAAGACTGCTCCTCATAATAATTTTGAGACTCAAGATGAATGAACTTTTGGCAAGGCACACCCACATCTTATTCCCTACCAGTTGGACACAGGGGTAACTATGAGGGAATTCATCTTATTAAACAGTAGATTTCAAGAAAGGGAAAACACACAGCAGGAAGAAACCATAATAAATAAAATCAAATAAATAAATGATGCAATGCAGCTAAATGGCTGGCTGGCTGGCTGACTGCAAAAACGTTGTATGCAGGTTCAGTTCAAAAGCTGATGTGATCCAGTGGAGTCATTAAAGTACAAGGAACTTTTCCAAGAATTTGTGATTTGAAATGGAATATGAACAATAATACTCCTTGCAGCCTGGTCCACAGCCAGGCAATAAGTCATGCTTGGAAGTTTTTTTGAAGGCTTCCATCCCCATTAACAAAGAATACTGACGTAAGAAACAAGTTATTAAAAACACCCAAAAAAGGGGGGGGTAGTGGGCTTTCTTTATATTGGTGCAGGAATATGCAAAACGGCACAAACTAGTTTGCTCATCAGTAATCTCTTACTCATGATGCTTACACCAGTCTTCAGCTGTGTATCCATCTTGGCTATGAGTTCTAGAAGACCTGTTCCCTGCCTTGATGGCCTTTTCCCACCTGGCCAGGGAGGGCAGCATCCTGATTGACTCCAACTACAAAAGCTGCTGACTCTTGGGTTGCAGTATTGTTTAGGTGTTGTTACTGATGCTACTTAAAAAGTAGAGACATCACCTTGCCAACAAAGGTCCATATAGTAAAAGCTATGGTTTTCCCAGTAGTGATGAATGGAAGTGAGAGCTGGACCATAAAGAAGGCTGATCGCCAAAGAATTGATGCTTTTGAATTATGGTGCTGGAGGAGACTCTTGAGAGTCCCATGGACTGCAAGAAGAACAAACCTATCCATTCTTAAGGAAATCAGCCCTGAGTGCTCACTGGAAGGACAGATCCTGAAGCTGAGGCTCCAATGCTTTGGCCACCTCATGAGGAGAGAAGACTCCCTGGAAAAGACCCTGATGTTGGGAAAGATGGAGGGCACAAGGAGAAGGGGACGACAGAGGACGAGATGGTTGGACAGTGTTCTCGAAGCTACCAGCATGAGTTTGATTTTAATTTTCTGTATCTTTATTTTTAATATCTTTATTTATGAAGCAATTGTTCAGTTTGGTTGGGTACTTTGTGATATGTGTCATTTATTGTTTATGACTTTTGCTACGTTTGCAATTGTGTAGATTATGTTGTAAACTGCTTCAAGCATGGTTTTAGCTATCGAAAAGTGGCATGCAAATAAAACAATGATGGGCATGTGTACTTCCTGGCTCTCACATGAGGATGTAATGTGCAATCTAGCTCTATGTTGACTTGGAAGGGATTCCTACAATGGCTCTTGCAATTTTTCAAGCCATCCAATTTGTAGGAACGCTGGTAGAAAGATCACTGTAGTTGTGAACAAGCTGGGTCAAAGGTTAACTTATCCACAATGATGCATTTCCAGGGATAGGTGAAATAGGGAATACTAGGGCTTTTTTGTGACAGTATTCACCGGTACGGAGTACTGACGGAGTCTTTTTTTGTACCCACTGCACTCTTATGAAGGTATCAGTACTGGAACTTCATTTTTTTAAAACCAAAAAAAAAGGACTGGGAGTTCCTTTACTCATAGCCTCTTTGGGTCTGTTTGAGAGTGAACTGCCTACATGAGCCTTGTCCCGTGTATAGGACAATAATATATATTATGAGAAGCAAGAGTTCCTTTTATCTGCTTTTACTTAGTTATCAGCAAGCTACTCCAGCTACTTTTCAGGTGAGGAAAATAAAAACCTTGGCAACTATAAACAATAAACTGCTGCAGAGTACAATGCAACACATTCTAAAAGAAATTTTGAAAGCAACAGAAGGAAACCATCTGTTCAAAGTCTAAATATTTAATTTATGCTCACTTTTTTAAAACAAAAAATGCTGCAAAATAAGGTGGCAACCATCTATAAAGCAAACAACAACATATTTAAATAAGTGCATAAATATTTTAAATTACCTCAGCAGGTAAGACTCAAAATACACTTTAGGGCCTTTAGAATAGATTTCCTTGAAAATGATGAAATCGTAGTTAAGCCAGGCTGTGGGCCACAAAGCACTTTTTCACAGGACCCCACATTCAGAAATTACGTTTGAATGACACAAGCAAACGCTTGGATGGCACTCCATGAAATTCAGAACGCCACAATCCTACAACACTGAGGCACATATAAAGGAAGTCTCAATGATTCAAAACAATGATGCTAAATATTGTGGGGACGCAGGTGGCACTGTGGTGTAAACCACTGAGCCTTGGGCTTGCCGATCGGAAGCTTGGCGGTTCGAATCCCCGCGACAGGGTGAGCTCCTGTTGCTCGGTCCCAGCTCCTGCCAACCCAGCAGTTCGAAAGCACGTCAAAGTGCAAGTAGATAAATAGGTACCGCTCCAGCGGGAAGGTAAACAGCGTTTCCGTGCACTGCTCTGGTTTCGCCAGAAGCGGCTTAGCCATGCTGGCCACATGACCCGGGAAAAACTGTCTGCGGACAAATGTCGGCTCCCTTGGGCAGTAAAGCGAGATGAGCGCCGCAACCCAAGTCATTTGCGTCTGGACTTAACTGTCAGGAGTTCTTTACCTTTAAATATTGTAATCCTTTCTGTGTAGGGTTTTGGGGTTTTTTGTACTTACAATTTTGTTGTATAATGCGCAACCTGCCCATGTAGAATGCCCACTCATCATTGCCGCATGTCCCTGGCAGGGCAAGAGACATTTCATGCAGCTGCACTGTACACAGTCCCTTAGAAATCCATTGTATCATCTTGGTAATAGCAGTGTATTGGTGACTGAGCATGGGGTATTTAAAATGTGTTTACAGTTAAAATCAGAATTGTTTATACTGAGGAAGTAAGTGAAAATCAAACCCTGGTCCTTTATCCATCAGTGAAATGGTCAATTTGTGGATGATGAACTGCATGCGGCCTGCGGGCCCTTATATTTTGATCTCAGCATGTATTCCATTTTTATTGTGCGTGACCTGGTAGTATTTATTTTTAACAACTCAGGCTACACTAGCAAAAAAAAAAAATCTCCACTCTATGAAGCTATGTACAAATATGGGGTTAATGAACGCTACACATCAGTCAACCCTGCATAGAAGAGCCAAGCAATGCGTGGTCAGAACGGAACGGACAGGCACAATTCTATTCTGCCCCTTCCCATATACTGACTGCCCCTAAATTTAGTCTCCTACCCAGGCCTCTCCTCTACCGGCATCACACAAACTGGACTGGTCACAAAGTCTGGGGGACCTACTGTTTGGAAATGAAAGATGGTTTACCAGGGGTGCCAACTTGAATAAAACACTGGGGGGGGCAAGTAAGCCCTGCCCCACACGATCGATTACAAGATGTGGCACACACACACCATTTGAATGGTAATGCCCATTAACTGAGGGGGGCAATCCCCTCAAATATTTTAGGGAGCGTGAAGGGACCTCAGCCCCTAGGAGTTGGCAGTGCCGGATTAAACCCCATGGAGGTAGTCAAAATCTTGGGGGCCATCCTCACATTGAACTAAAAAACTTGATTGTAATTTTCCTTCAATTATATTTTTATCTATCGTAGTGGGGGCCCTAAAAGGCTGGTGCCTACTCTACATATTTGGTAGTCCGCCACTGGGAGTTGTAGGGAACAAAAGTCACTTATCCCTGTTTTTCAGCACTCAGTTGAGTTTTTAAAGCATTCAAAGTCTGCATTTTGCTGGAAAAAAATCAGATGCAAGTGAGTTTCAATGCCTCCTCACAAAGAATCATTCAATACAAGGGTGGTAATAATCATCATGAGGATACTCTATGAATCACTAGGACAAAGTACCACATTAGGGGATCCTTAGAATCAGCTGGAAGACGAGCATGATGAAGTACAATGCAATTATGGCAAACCGAGAGCGCTTTGCGAGCCCCAGCCTCTGGTCAGTTGTTCTGCTGCCTTCAAGTGTTTTAAAGTCCCCAGGCAGCTATAAATAAAACTCCAAGTTTTGGAAGGGAATTGGAAGAAATATATATTATTTACACATACGGGCTAGTTAAGAGTTATGATGCACCATGATTTAGCCTAACCAAAGGCGCAATCATCACGGATCCACTGGGGATAAGGGGGTGTTTGTTCTTCATGGAAGGCAAAGACAGTGAACATTTCAGTAACTGGGGTTCCTCCAAAACAATTTTGAAATTGTTTTTAGCTCACCTCCCGATTCCTATTTTGCAGAAATGAAAAACTCTCCTGGATTATGCAGGTGGGATGCAAGTACAGCTCTTACAAAATTATCAGTCCAGCGTTAGTTGAAACAAATATTGTTATTATTATTTAAAAAAGGAGGGAAGAGAGAGACAACATTTCAACATCTGCATTAAAGTATTTCCACCTGCTTCTATAGCAGAGGCCACAAAACAGGCACACACTACTTAACATATTACTGACAGAATGATGAGAAAGCTCCTGTCAGGCACGGGCCAGCCGGGTGTTGGAGACAAAATGCACAGCCCCAGCTGACTAGTTAGAGAAAGTCTGGAGAGGTACAATTATAGAGGCATATGACAAGCCTTCATGCTTGACTGACTTGAGAACCGATGACATGGCATTAAACAGCAATGCTTCCTACCCAGCGGTCACAAAACAGCAATAAGTCAACTGATGCACCGTTGTAAAATCATGATTTATTCCTTTGCTTTGAATACACAAGACTACAGCACGATGTTCTGGTAGACTACCGCTGCAGGTTCACTTGGGGCCCAAACATCCAGGGCTTGCCTGCCTACAGCAGGCATAAAATCAATGTTCTAGCACTGGCTTCCTGAAAAAGGTTTCCACGCTAGCTTAATTCACACTGGCTTCCTGAAAAAGGTTTCCACGCTAGCTTAATTCACACAGCAACTGCAATACAAAAAGCTGCATTCAAGCTGTTACATCCTCATACCTTTTTAAAGTGCTGAGTGCGTGCAGGATGCACGTTTGCATGCATATTTTCATTTACAGGAAGATGGAAATAAAAGAGAATTGCGAGTCAGAAAAACAGATACAAAGTAAACGTTTTACCTATGCAAAAGGGAATCGTGTATTTATGTAAAAATGCATATATGTAAATAAAGAACTGATCGTTATTTTGTTACACATACTTCTTTCCCCATTAAAATAGGTTGATCACTATATGCTGCGCTCTCCAAAAACAGAACCCCCTTTTTCATTTCTATACATATCAGGATTAGTCCTTTAAAACCACAGGGTAGAATGAAATGGCAAAGGTGCTAAATCTTTTTTTAAAAAGTGATTTATAGATTCAGAGAATTTTCTATCCTCCACAAAACAAAAAGAGTAAGGAGAGCTTGAGAGAGAGCTTGAATTATGTCTTTTGTTATTGGTGCAACTGCCCTTAGATAGTGAACCGAAACAGAGCTGATAACTTGGAGGTGACATCACAACTCAGTCTGCATGAACTGTCATAAACACTTGGTATTAAGTTAACCTCAAAGATAAAAGGACAACTCCCCTAACAATAGAATGGATTTGATAACACTATTTTCAAAGGAAAAGGCGCTTATTCAGAAAGCAAAACTCTAATGCAGGAGTTACATTTTCACTGAGGATACATAGTCAAAATTTGCTTTATTTTATGCAAGTGGTAACCATAAAAACAAAGGGTGGTATCCAACTAAAGTCTGCTCAGGATAGATCCACTGAAATTAATCTATCTAAGTTAGTCATGTCCATTTATTACATGGATCTACACAGAGTATGACTCATGTTGGCTACAACCCATTAGAATCAGAGAATATGCAATACAAACGACTAATTGAGGTGGCTTAGCTGTTAATGCAAACATGAAACATAATGTTTAATACAGGACTATAAAAAGTGGATCAGAAGATAATATAGTTACCACCTTCAAAAGAAACCAAAGGACAGCCAATTATACACTTCCTGGTTTCATTCCTCATGTCATAAAGGGGCTATGTGTGGACCAAAGGTTCATTCATATCCCATCTTCATAAGCCAATATTTCTTCCTCCAAAACTAGCCAAGATACTCCTCAGACTTTAAACTTCACTAACTTTTTTAAAAAATTCTGACAGACACCTGGTAAGTAAAGGTAAAGGGACCCCTGACCATTAGGTCCAGTCGTGGCTGACTCTGGGGTTATGGCGCTCATCTTGCTTTATTAGCCGAGGGAGCCGGCGTACAGTTTCCAGGTCATGTGGCCAGCATGACTAAGCCGCTTCTGGTGAACCAGAGCAGCGTACGGAAACGCCATTTACCTTCCCGCAGGAGCGGTACCTATTTATCTACTTGCACTTTGAGGTGCTTTTGAACTGCTAGGTTGGCAGGAGCAGGGACCGAGCAACGGGAGCTCACCCCGTCGCGGGGATTCGAACCGCCGACCTTCTGATCGGCAAGTCCTAGGCTCTGTGGTTTAACCCACAGCGCCACCCATGTCCCTGGTAGAAGTGCAGAAATGCAAAATAGATAATTGGCATGCTACACACACTTTCAGTCTACAGTCTGTGTAGAAGAGTGCAAAATTAGGATATAATCCAGTTACTAATTTAAGTGGTAATTCTTAATGGGTCCTAGATGGGAAAAATTTGAGATTACCCTACATTGATGAAGACAACAGTTCCATCCAGCTCAGTGTTTCCTACTCTTACTAAAAGGATCTTCAAGATATCAGGGGACTAATATATTATTTTATTTCTCTGAAGCAGAGATAAACCTGGAACGTCATGCATGCAGTCCATGTACTACAGGGGTCGGCAAGGTTTACCTCGCCTGGGCCAGTTCACTCCAGCGGAGATCCCTCCGTGGGCGTCTGAGCATGCACAGACGCGATTTCCGACACCGCAGATGCAAGTCCACGCAACCATGCTGTACTGGTTTAGCACAGCGTGCAGGGATTTGCTGAGCAGGCAGCTTGGTTTGGGGGTGGCCCATGGGCTGCTTGTGGCCCACAGGCCTTAGGTTGCCTACCCCTGGTGTACTATGATACAGGTAAAGGTAAAGGACTCCTGGGCGGTTAAGTCCAGTCAAATTCAACTATGGTGTGCAGGATCTCCGCTTTCAAGTCGAGGGAGCCAGCGTTTGTCCGCAGACAGCTTTCCGGGTCATGTGGCCAGCATGGCTAAACTGCTACTCGTGCAATGGGACACACTGTGACGGAAGCCAGAGAGCACAGAAACACCAATTACAACACACACCCCTTTGGAAAACAGGAACAGTGACCGGTGCTAAAAAATTCCATTGCAAAAAATGCCACTACAATATTTCTACAATGGTCAATAATTTCGACCACAAGTAGAAGTGCAATTTGAATACAGAGGCCTACTACCTGAAATTCCTTAAATGTAGCTAACAAAGTTGTTGTCAGACTTTACTTCCCATTAGCTCCAGTCACACAGCCAATATTCAAGGATGATGGGGGTTATAGTCCAACAACATATGGAGGACACCATGTAAGATACCTCAACCTCAAAGGAAGGAGCCACAAAACAAACCCTGGACCTTTGGGAATGCCCAACATGATGCATATTCAGGGGGTTGCATCCAATCAAGCTGCAGATTTTCACTCACACAATGAAACCTCCCCTCCTCTCATCTGCAGTCACACACACACACAAACACACACACAACGTCAAAATCTGCTCCCAGGGATTGGGAGGCCTTCGGAAGCAGATTGGGCAGAGGCAGAGAGAGCAGAGAGAGGAAAAGTCCAATTGCAAAACCAGAACTGTGCTTGTACAGCATCAGATACCACCGAGAGGGTGGTTCTACTCTAATGGAAATCTGATTGCCATGATTGACATCCTATACCCTTTTAAAATGTGGCTCTTTTGGGGGGGGGTGTTATTGGATTGTTGTTTTTATTTTGATTATATATGTTGTGGTTTTATATCTTGATTTTATCCTGTGAACCACCCTGAGACCCCCGGGTACAGGGCGGTATATAAATTCTAAGAAGAAGAAGAAGAAGAAGAAGAAGAAGAAGAAGAAGAAGAAGAAGAAGAAGAAGAAGGAGGTGCACCGACTCTACACTCACTCTGCCCTGGTCACACTGCCAACTGATGCAATCCTTTTCAGTACAGTGGGCAGCGTCTACATGACAGTTGCCCTGCATTAAGTTGTTCCTGCTGAAACTATTGCTTGAATTGCACTTCAAGAAACTGAAGCCAAATCTGAACTGCAAGACTGACTGATACAGGCACCCTTCACCAGGTAAAGTATATTCACAAGTTCAAGAGGGGCACTTCTGGTTGTCCCTAGACACAGGTCCGAGTATTTTTATTTTTTTGTTTGACCCACCGCTTTCCCCTGGAAAACACACTCTTTCCCGCGGAATCAGAACCAACAGAAATCCACGGAAAGTCCATGGATTAACAACTGGCGTACAAGTTTAACAAGTGAATGACAACTATAGTCAACAAATGAATGTTGGACTTATTTTTATCTCTTGAAACGAAGAATGCTATTTACTCAGCACACTCTCGTCCCTGCATAACAAAACTTCAGAGTACCTCAAATTTCAAAGCTTTCAGCACATTTGAATGAGAACTAAGCACCAATAAAGTTGTTGACTGTATTTTGATCACTCAGTGCAAGATTTTATTTGTTCGTGCTTTTAAAGCCCTGCTCTTGCTATCTATAAAGACTCAGATAGTAATCCTGCAGAGTTAAGCAGCTCAACTGAGTTTAACCTCATAAATTCCATTAAATTAAAGGAAATTAAAATTAGCTTGTGTACAGGCTTGCCTAGTGTACATCCAGATTAGCTAACAGTGCAAAACTATTTTTGTACTATTTCTGATTATACTGAACATACTGTGAGTGGTTTTGCATTCAGTGAATCATTTGAACACACCTATTACCAGACTAGAAAGTATGCCATGCAATAGATTTGAAGGAATCCTAAGTAATATATTTCTATACTTAACAGACAACACTCTGCATACACAATGATGCCCATTGGCTTGAAAGCAATGTTGCTTGCAACTTAATTGAGATGGGTGTAGACCTGTATATTACACCCCATGGGAAAGGATAGAACAAAAAGGGGCTATCAAAAGATTTAGGCATGGCTGTAGAGTTAAAACATGGCTCTCTTTATCTCTGTGCCATCTGCAATGACATAAGAAAGCCATTTCAGCATAGGCAGAAGCATAAAACCTGTAATAAAAAAGGCTATTTGGAATAGTAAGTTATTATCAGCCTGAAGAGCTGCTCCAAAATCAGAGCTATTACAGTATACGCTCCCCAAACACTACTCTGCAACCAAGATGAATTTACCTATTACCAGGTTTAGGATACTAGCTATTATCATGCCCCCTTGATTTCTTTCAAGTAGCTCCAATGGAATAAGCCACAAGTGAATAATAAAGATCTTATAATAGCCCTTAAGAATTCTTTATAGGGTGGAAGGCACAGAAATGAACTCTAGCGAGTTAGAGAACTCTCATCTCTGGATAACAAAAAATAATTAACCTGACTTAATGTATCTGAGAAGGCTTTATATAAATCAGACTTTTGTGCTTCAAGAGTCAGATTAAAACCATATATTTTTAAAAGTATGTAGATATTGTCTCATAAGTACCTACTGAACATATTTAAATCTGCAAGGGTCTTTTTGAGATGCTCAATGTATTCTGCTTGAAAGAAGTGTGAAGTACTTACAGTGCTTAGTTTGCTGGAGGTAATAATGATGCGTCTCTCGTGCAACATGCTGGCATAAAGTTGCAGCATGTTGTTCACATCCACAGCAACAAAATATTCAGTAAGATTTCTCTGTTTAATAAAGAGTAAGTACTGTTAACACATTAATAGTGGTAATTGAGTGGAGCATAAACTTATAACTACCCATTTCCCTGCTAAAGGGGGATTTTTTTTTTATCTCGTTAAAGAAATATGTCTGCACAATAAGCATCTTTAACTGAAATTTGTCACCTTGTTATCCTTTGCAATATTAAAAACTGTGCTTCAAAATATTCAGATTTCATTTTTTGAGCAAGGCTGCCCTCCCTCACCAGTTTTTTAGTTTAGCTTATTAAACATAACCACTTCTTAAACATTCATGCCTGCAAACACAGAGAGAGAGAGAGAATGAGAGCGATCCTTGCATCCACTGTGGGCAAATGATTGTTTTAAATTACATAAATGGATATACACTAGTGTATGCAAATCCCCAGCACTATGGAATTGAAACAGCCTGTGAAGGGAGAAAGTGGCGGGTGTTGGTATGTGTAAATGAATTAAAGGAGAATAAAGCCATTGAGGAGAGAGCTGAACCAGTTTATTTTCAGGTTCTATCCAGCCTTATAATTCAGTGGATATGTGCTAAATATCTCATCTTACCCCATATAAATCTTACAAAACTTACACTTTCAGGTACTGTTGGTAATCCAGTTAGATCAGGAGTAATGAAATACGATTGCTGGTCAAGGAAAGGAAAACAAAACAAAACAAAACACAGAGTTATTGGTCCTGAAAGTGATAGCAGTATTATAAACTGCTGTTTATGTAGGCTAGTTAGCTTTTGTTCTTGTAGCAGAATGACATGATTAGTAAAGTAATCAGGAGCACCAGATAGTTTGATTCAATAGACCACAGGCATGAAATACCCTTTTCAGAAAAGTGTTTGTTTTCTACTGAAATCACAGTTTTGCTAATTCCAGGAGTTTAAAAAAACACAACAGCGTATATGTAGAGCATCATCAGTGTTAAAGAGTATGTGACAAGGCTCTTTTCAAACCTTGGAGCTGAAGGAGGAGAAAAAATCAGGAGAACAGGAAGAAAAATAGAAGAAAGGAACTATACATACAGTTGCTTCTGTAGCTGCTACTGCCCTAGACAGCAGACACCAGATCCCCACCTGCACTATACATTTAAAGCAGTATCATACCACTTTAAACATGTCTTCCCCCAAAGAACTGTTGTTTGTTACTGGTGCCAAGTATTGATAGGAGAACCCTATTCTACTCATAAAGCTTCAATTCCCAGAGTAGTTTAACAATCATAAGGAGATGGAGGGGTGTGGCCTCATTTTCATAAAGCAGTATAACAAATCCTGCATTCCTAGCCACGGTTTTCTTCTTGTATCTCCCTTGTTCATAGATTGGCAGCTGGTGGGGGGGGGTGCAGCCTGTACTCCTCACAGGGTTGAATATAGCCTTGGGCTTCCAGTTCCTGATTGTTACAGAACTGGGTTCATTCTGTTAAATATTTACAAGCAGGTTGCAAAACAACCCAAGTCCCCCCCCCCACAATCGTTTATGAGAAATGTAACTTAACAAGGTTCTGCATGCATATTTTAATGTGATCCAC
Organism: Podarcis bocagei; assembly: GCF_964188305.1. Lineage (NCBI taxonomy): Eukaryota > Metazoa > Chordata > Lepidosauria > Squamata > Lacertidae > Podarcis > Podarcis bocagei. The sequence continues at coordinate 84,756,138 of NC_138129.1, read as the reverse complement.
AGGAGGTGTCAAAAGCTTCACTAGGTCCACAAGCATGGACAATAAACACAGTGTATGAGGGTATGAGGACTCCAGCTGAAAAACTGTTTTTCTTAAAAAAAATATGTTTAAATTAAAGGTTTTCTTGGGTTACAGATATACATCGTCTCTATTTCTGACACCAGTCACGATCACCATGAAGGTCAAGGAGAAGTGGACCACCATTGTATGTTGGGAAAGCAATTCTTATTCTAAGGAAAAACATTATGGGATTACCAATATGGGCAGAAATCAACTAGTCTGTTCTTAGCAAGACAATGGGAGAGATTAGCAGGTGAGGATTGACTAAAGTGAGGGTTGGTCCAACTTGAGGATCCGGAAACCACAGGAAACTTAGGTGTGTAAGGTCTGCCTCTTCCTTACTCTCATTCACCAACTGCCAATTATTGTGAACAGCTGGCCTGCTCTGCTTCTCATGATGGGGGATGTGGATGTTGCAGTTTTAATTGTAGCAGTGATGGAGGTACATCCTTAGCACAATCCCACATGTCTACTCTGAAGTCTCATTGAGATCAATGGGGCTTACTCCCCGGTGAGTAGGTAAAGGATTGCAGCCTCCGTCTACAAATTAAACTCAGGATCTATGAGAGAACGAGCATCACAGAAGCTCTTAGCTAACCTCATAATTGTGAATGGGGAAAATGTTACTAGACTAAGACCATATTAATGGGATCTAGAATTTTGTACTAAGGAAAGGACCCGGGTAAGTTCATTTATAGCTACTTGTTAAAGTAAGGTGTTTATGCCACTAGGTCTTTATTATCCCTGTCCAATTATAGCCTTATTGGGCAATTCTGACAACTAACACGTTTTTCACATTCAGAATTAGTTGATAGCTAAATAAAACACAAGCAGTGGTAGAAAAAGAAAGAATTAGCAAAAAAATAAATAACATTAGGAATGTGTTTTATAATCCAGTACATGTACAGAATGACAGAATTCATATAACATAGAAAAAGGATAAATTCAGATATTATGAAACCAAGAAAGCATCCCAAATTCTCAAAAATATTTTCTGTTTATACTATTCTTATATTTAAAATGCTTATTTGAAGTTGGAGGGGGGAATCCCAAGGGTAACAAACCCTTAAATGTATTTAAATTTCAACCTGACATTCTTCTTCAGGGATATTTACAAAGCTGAACATTAAAAAAAAATGTCAGATGATCTTCAGATAGTCATCACTAGCAAAAATAACTATACTTTTATATTATCTTACATTAGTTAGCTTAAACCCTTTTAGGTTTTTTGTGGGGGGAGGTGAAATATAGGATTCTTCCCTATCACCACCACCTTTCTCACTTTTGGGTGGGGTGCAGCCCTTCTTTTTCATTTTGGTGGCTAATTATTCAACTTTTTTCTTCCAAGGAGCTAGATTCAGTCATTAAAAAGCAAAATATTCAACCTCTGCTGAGATATTATGATAAAAACGGTATGTACCACTGAAATATCAGTAGAGATATGATGTTAAGGCATTGCTCACATGCTGCCAACAGTGCCAAGTGTAAATATATTCAGTGAAAATAATACATTTTTTATTCCTGTTCTACAAAGAGGCCTTCTCAGGAATTTGTAAACAGTTGAAAGGCATAAAAAATATTTTTAAAAAACAAAAAGTCAGTAAGAATAAACTATTGTCACTCTATTAAATGTAAAGAGGATATTTAGCATACAATTTGCACATATACTTCCAATTCTGGTTTAGTCTAAACAGAAAATACATTCAAGATTTTTTTTCTCTTTTATACCAGAGCTGCAACATAATAATTTCTCAGGGGACATTTATGAATCACTTGCAATCAACAGAGACATCATTTGGCAGGCAATTATTTCTTTCAAGAGGGGCTATGAGTAGCCAGAGCAGTTTAAACTCACCGCCATTAAATAAGGTTGATTTTTCAAAACTTGCTCACTTGCAAAAAAGATCTCGTTGTTCTTTTTCCAATATTAGAGAGAAAAATGTACAAATTCAAGTTTTGAAATCAACGAACTGAGTTTAACTTGCAAAGCTGCACTTTTCTGAAATAACTTGACTCCATTCTCTTTAACATCATGTAATGTTTCAAAGGCAAAAACAAACAGTTCAATCAATCTACCTTGTTGTTTTCAAACTTTACAATATAGGCCTTTTGGTTTGTAAGGTGTAGGGTGTGAGGTCATTTTCTCTTTTTCTTTGCAGAAGAAACAGAAATGGGAATACCAAAGATGAATGAGGAATTATCACAGCAACAGATGGAATGGCAAAGGACTGAGCTATGTATCGAAGTAATTGGGCATATATTCAGTCAAATATCTGAAATCCTTTCATTACATGCAGAACTGCACATATAAATTAAAGCTGTGCCTAGCAATCAGGATCAGTTTTGTTTTTTTAAACAACCAGTGATGATATTCTAGGAACAGAAAGATGCATTAGCAACTAACAAAGTATGATATCCGTTGCACTGTTAAGTTTAAACTTTTGTGTTCATAAATGTCCATATCTTTGCATGTATACTCTTATTAGCTGTGTGTAACATGGGTTTCGAGTTTGTTCCTCAACAATGGTACTCTACATCATGAGCACTGTGTTTCTCAGTTCCTGCTAGGTGCGAATTTTCTTAATGAATATCCAACTTTGCTTTCATGCTGGTTCTGGTTCATCCGGCCAAATGGCTGGTTACAGAAAGTTCCATTTTCAGAGTATTTTATGTAAAACTGGTGTTGATGTGTGAGCCTCAGAGAACACAGCTTGGCATCCAGATCCCCAGAGGAGTATATGGCAGAGACAATTAGAAGGGAAAAATGTTTTTACTACAGCACCAAGCTAATTTATTGGACTGACTGAGTGCTGTCAAACATGGCATTCCAGACTGCCAGCTTTTCAAGCACTTTTCAAAACCTAATTATGTAACGTCTATTAGAATTGTGCAGATGATCATTTTTGTCTGAATAATTTGTGCATCAACAAAGCGAGTGTCCATGCCCTACCTGCATCCCCGAGCAAATTAAAGATTGGTGGCTTGCAACATAGTGCTTGCTAATATTGTGCACCATGTGATGATGTGTGTAGAACAAAAGAAGGGGAGGGCAGTAAAGCCTACTGATATTGGTATTATTTTTATTCTGGATTGTATCCAATGTTAGTCCTACTCAGAGTAGGCCCACTAAGGTCAACAGACCTTACTCACATAGGTTTATTAATTCATATGAGTCAAATCTAGATACAACTTTTTTATTTCTTACCCACCATTCAACCTTAAGGCTCCCGGGGCGATCCACAAAGAATTCATTAAAATGCAACACAGCAACATCACATAACAACCATGAAACCAACATCATAACAGTTCACAAACAGAAGAAGCAAATTAATTAAGTCAGTCATCTCCAAAAGTCTTGAAGAAAGAGTGACATATTGACAATGGAAAACAAGTAATGGGGGTGACAACAGTTTTTGCAACAGGAGGAAGTTCTACATCCAGGGTGCCATAACAAGTGTGTGAAGGTTTCTAAGGGAGATATGCCAGTGAAGAAACAGCAAGAAGTATTTTAAAACAGGTCTAGCTAGCCCCTTGTCATCACACAGTGGATGTCAAAACGCAACACAAACGAACAGGCATGGGCTTTTTTATTAATATACTGCCTTCTCATAAAATATCATACAAAACAAAAATTAAAATAGGAACAAGAAAATCTGGTAAATCAGGCAAGGAACCATGGAGATACTGAATCTGTGTCATCTATCCAGCTTGGTGACAAGGACTAGACTTCTGGGAGGTCGTGTTCAAGTGAAGGCTGTGGCTATTACTCATTCTACCCCTGCCTTTCCCAATCTAGTGCCCTCCAGACATTTTGAACAACTACCAGCAGTTAGCATTTGCAACCCCTAAGTCATATAAAGTCTCCATTGTGAAAGACTGTATGTTTGTCCATAGATCCTAGAAAAAATAGAGCTCCTTTGTGCCGTACAGCAACTGAAGAGTGCTGTTCTCCTGGCAATATCCATAGCACAACCTTTTGGAGCTACCTGCATCTGGACCTCCAAGTCAAAGATTCGAAATGGAACTTAAGAAACTTGTGACAATTAGTCTAGTGTCTAGAATATCAGGGGATCCACACGTGGGTCCAACACAGGTTGGTTGTGACAATAGCCCCAAGCACGTAAGCACAAAAAAGGGTACAATATTAGCTCATGTGTGGCGTTAAGAAAAGGGGAAAGAGGAAAACATGCCCAGATACTGAGTTGGGGGGATGTCAAAAGGCACCTTAACAATTCCTTAGTAAATTCCTGTGCCTCCTTGGGGAGATCTGCCTCCCACTTTGAGAGATGTGAGAATATAATTTGGATACTTTATCATGGCATCAAGCTCCCCAGCTTATACAGAGTAAATAAAAAGGGCTGTTTTTGTTGCTGATTATTATTAATTGGTATCAGGCTCTGTAATGAAGACAATACCTACCAAATTTAAGCTGATCGGAGTATTTGCCTTTGGCACAGAATGCGTATACCAGGTTTCTAACAAGTCATTCAAGTCATCTTCCTATAAAAAATAAGATTTTAAAATGTTTATTCAGTAGCTATATAAACCATGGTCACCGTAATCTAGTATAGTACTTCAGATATATACACAGTAACAAATGAATTCTAAAACTCCTAGTAATTTAAACCAATATCTGATTTCTCACCTCTGCAAATCCTAATTGAAGCCCTGCTCACTCTCTGGTTTTACTGCTTTTCTAACTCTGTCCCCTCTGGGTCTACTCTCCACCTCAATCTTCTGAATCATTTCTTCTTCCACACCTGAACCTTCCTACTTCTCTTGTCCTGCTTTCCAAAGACCATGCTTCTTCTTCTACCTCCTCCTTTCCCAGGCCTTTATTTCTGCCCCACTTCTTCCTAGGAATCACATTGAAGGTATCTATAAAACAAATCACATATTGTTCTACTTTTATCCCATTATCTGGGCAGCAGGTTAAAACGACCCCAGTTGTCCTATCATTTCTTTCTATAATATCTATTCTATCACATTCCAGTAAAGCAAACCTTATAAAAAGTCATTCCAAAATCTAATGAAAATTGGTATATAACTGTAAAAAACAGATAAGCAAACAAATTGCAGTGTCAATATTATAAGAGACAGAGTCCTAGTTGGAACTAGGACAACAAAGCTTGTTAGCATCTTGAGTGTTTGCATTTATATTCTGTGAATGCATGCCAGAAATCCATCATCTCTCCAACTTGGATTAGCTTTAAAAGAGGATTAGACAAATTCATGCAGGAGAGGGCTATCAACGGCTACTAGCCCTGATGGCTATGATCTGCTTCCAGCAGCGCTTCTGAATACCAATTGCTAGAACCACAGGAGGGAAGAGGGCTCGTGGGCTTGAATCCTGCTTGCTGGTTTCCACAGGCAACTGGTCGGCCACTGTGAGAACAGGATGCTGAACTAGATGGGCCATTGGCCTGATCCAGCAGATTTTTAACAACTGAGTGCATGAAGAGAGAGAATGATATCATGCTCACTGCCCCAACCTCCTGACCTTCAGGTGACCAGCCATTGGTATGAACTGAACTTCTGTGCAGAGAGAAAGCTGCACAGATACAGCTTGTATGTACATAGGCTGTATTCGGTGAATGTGTGAAAAGAGTTCATGTGACTAACAGTCAACACACTGGTGCATTTTCAACACAGCGGTAAACCCACTCCTGTATTTGCTTGTACAAAATAGTAACCATCACCTTTATAACTGGTTGGCCCACTTTCCATTCCACTACAGTGGTGCCCCACAAGACGAATGCCTCGCAAGACGAAAAACTCGCTAGACGAAAGGGTTTTTCGGTTTTGCGTTGCTTCGCTAGACGAATTTCCCTATGGGCTTGCTTCGCAAGACGAAAACGTCTTGTGCTTTTTTTTAATAGCCGCTTGAAGAGGCGCAGTTGCGACGGACCGTGCTTCGCAAGACAAAAAACATCGCAAGACGAAAAGACTCACGGAACGAATTATTTTCGTCTTGCAAGGCACCACTGTACCATGCTACTTAGATGACTGATATAGCCATCTTTTTGGTCCAGTTCCATCCGCTTTGGCAAGTAGGTTATTTCTTTTTTAAATGCTACCCAGTCAAGACGGGTGGAGTACAGATGATATTATTATTATTATTATTATTATTATTATTATTATTATTATTATTATTATTATTATTATTATTATTAAATTTATATCCCGCTTGATTGTAAAAAAACCCAAAGCGGTTGTCATGTCAAGAGAAAGGGATGAAGCTTGCAGTCACACGCAAGTAGACAGAACATATTAGAATTAATGGGGGGGAGGCACAAATAGCAAGAATAGACTGCATGAGCTTCATCCTGAGTACACATAATATAACGTTTTGTTGCATGCATGGGTGTAGTATCCCATGGTCACCGCCCAGGATGGGGAGTGACCTGCCAGGCCAGCATCGGGAAAAGCAACATTGCTTCTTTGACACTTCCTCCCCTGGTTAAGGCTTGACCTACGAGCGGAGCTGTGGACAGGCACAGGGCGCGCAGCCCAGCTAAGGAGAGAGGGAACAACACTGCCGACTTTTCTTCTAACAAGCATATATTTAATTAATAAAGACAACCAACATAAAATTACCTGTCCTTTAGACAAATAATCTGCCAGCGTATTTAAAAGTTTGTAGTATACCTCGAACCATGGCAAGTAGCTGAAAAGAGAGACATAAAAGCTTTTATTTAAAAAAGGAGAAACACAATATGAAAACGATTTCATCGTGATGCACTTTTTGAAAGCATTCAAGCAAGATTGAACAATAAAGTTTTAGATCTAAGTAGTTCATAAGAAAAAAGTGTATTGACTTGATCCTGCAAAACAAAACAAAATGTATCTAACTTTTTTCTCATTTGTAAGAAAATGCTTAAAAGACAGTACATGATGATGACTGTGGGTTTTTTTAAACAAGAAACTATTCTTGGTTTGTTTAGCTTTTCCTTAAATCCTCAAGAGGGCATTTGATACTTACCATTCATTAAAACCATGTCACAGGAAGTCCACAAAGCTTGGATGCAAAGGGACAAACTTGATACATTATGAAAAACAAGCACACAGAGATATGTTTTATACACATACACACCAAAGTATGAAGAATGAAAGAGTCCAGCTAAATGCATATTGAAATACTAGATACTAGAATTATTTTCCTTTCAACGCTGGGAAGAGTAACAACAGCTACCCCTATTTTCAGAAACTGAAAAATAATGTTTAAAAAACAAAACAACAGCTACCATTAACCTACAACTGTTAAAATGACAAAAATGCTAGATGCAGATAATGTAGATCCATTATTTAAAACCCAAAGATCAAATTGAACCACACATTAGCATTCAGAGAGGAATATACCTATCACAATTATAACGGAGACTTTGGCAACCTCCTCTAGGCATTTTCACCAGCTTAACCATATATGTGACTGGTATAACCATCTCCACCATGTGCAGAATGATGTCACTCTTTGTAACATAAGAAGGGTCTGCTGGATCCGAAGGCCAATATAGTCCAGCATCCTGGGCTCACAGTGGCCAACCAAATGGCTGTGGGAAACCCACAAATAGAACCCAAGCACAACCTCCCAGTTGGTTTCCAGAAACTGGTATTCAGAAGCAGAGCAGTGGAGGCCGAGCATAGCTATCATAACAATGTGCTGTCATAGCTATGGGTACCCAAATACACACAAGCATTCCTCATTTCTCTATTACAAGGGGGCAAGTGTACATCCCTGATCCCAGATTACTTTCTACCAATCTAAATAATATGGTTGGCATCCGTCTATCTCGAGAAACAACGGAGTGTGCCTCTGGGGTTGAAGTCAAACCACTGGAGAATCACAGCACCTGCTGTGGCTGCCGAGACCCAATAACCCATTAGTGATGCCTCCCACATTGTTTTTGCTGCTTTAACTGCACCGAAGGGACCTCTCTGGGGCGCCAGCCTGGGCAGTGTGTACAGCGGTCCTGGGCTGGCCAGATGACAAGACCCTCCTCTTGGCTTCCCTGATGTGGTCCAAAGGAAAGCAGTGCAATACATTTGGCTGCAGGAGCTGCCAGGAGGAGACATAAGAGACGCCATGTGTTTATGTGGGTGGCGCTGTGGGTTAAACCACAGAGCCTAGGACTTGCCGATCAGAAGGTCGGCGGTTCGAATCCCTGTGACGGGGTAAGCTCCCGTTGCTCGGTCCCTGCTCCTGCCAACCTAGCAGTTCGAAAGCACGTCAAAGTGCAAGTAGATAAATAGGTACCGCTCCAGCGGGAAGGTAAATGGCGTTTCCGTGTGCTGCTCTGGTTCGCCAGAAGCAGCTTGGTCATGCTGGCCACATGACCTGGAAGCTGTATGCCGGCTCCCTCGGCCAATAAAGCGAGATGAGCGCCGCAACCCCAGAGTTGGTCACGACTGGACCTAATGGTCAGGGGTCCCTTTACCTTTAGCATGAGGCTGCCCAGCCCGGAACAGCTTGGCTCTGTCTTTCTTACCCTATACATATCGACTTCAATACAAACTATTGTGAATAAAATTCTGCTCACGGAAGAGGACTTTCTTGTCTCCCCCTTGAAGCTCCCATAGATCCTCCTTAACCTTTTCTTCTTCCTAAATTAAGCTTAACAACAATTGTGGAAGAGGGTGATGTTTATCCTCTGAACCTAAACTTAGGGACTTTCTTACTCACTTCAACGTATGTCACAGTTAAGGCAGGAATAATGATTATGCTACACAATAATACAGCTGAGGAGAGGAAGCCAATTAGGATTTGGTCACCTCTGTACAATGCATAACACAGAGAAACCATGAAAAAGCTGGATCACAAAACTGGCTTAATCAGTATCTCCTAATTTCAATAATTCAGAGAGTGCTTCAACAAATTTCCTGCCTGCCATGTAAAGCACAAAATCTTTAAAATGACATCTGCAGAATCAATCGCGGATGTGGAAGTGTTATGCTTTTAAAATGCATTCAGTCCTACCTAAAGAGTGGCCCTTACCTGTCACATAAACAACAGCAGCATATATTTCATTGCTAATTAAAAACGTATTTAGCATATTCTTTTAATCCAAGGAGCCACAAGGCAGGCGCTCAGGCTTTCATTCAAAGTCATTCTTCAGCTTTGTTGCACTAAGTAGACTTCCACCTCGCTTGCGCTTCCACTACAGTTCTGATAAAGCTTTTATATTCGCAAGTCAAAGGTTAAATAAAGGAAAGGAAATGTTTTCTGTCAAACAGTCAGGTAACCACTAACAGTCCTGAACTATCAGCAGGAATCTAACTTCTAGTAATCAAATAAAACTAAGGAAACCGCCTTTCCGTAGCTAAATGTCTAATGTCTAGGGGCTACTTTCTGTCTGGAAAATTGACACAAAATGTGTAAAATTGAAACATTCTGCTTCTGAGGGATTTGCCTAAAGGAAGAAGGGGGGGCGAGCTTCAAGCACAGTCTGAGATGAAGAACTACAAAGGCTTCCCAAATAAACCTGTCTACCTTATTAGAACATTTCGTTTAGAAATCTAGGTGACAATTTTACAGTCATAAAATTTCATTAATCAAATCCAAGGCTGAAAATTTTAATGATGCCATCTGCATTTCACAGGATGCATAAGGTCAGCTAGAGACACAGACAGTAGTTTAACAAAATGAACCCAGTCAAATTATTTTCATGCATTTAGGAAGATATATACCTGGTTTCTTACGAGAGGGAGTATTAACAAAACAAAACTAAAAATCCCCCAAAGCATACTGTTCTTTAACAATGACACATCAAAGTTAACCCAGTAATTTGCACTGGAACTCTCAAGTCTGCACCATCATTAACGTGAAAAATTAAATTTAGACAGCAAATTTAGCATAGCAAAACGTGTGTTAAACAGGACTTGAGACATCTTTTTCAGTCTAAATAGTGAAAGGCAGATTAAAGGTTCTGTAGAAGCCTCGGCAACAGCAGGAATCCAGACTGTGAGCTCCACAGAAGAGGCAGACGAATGGGAAATACTATGCTGCAAAGCAACACACAGAAAGCCTGCAGAAAGTTCTAGCCACCTCTTGTGCTCTTTAAGCTGTTTATATTGCCATTTCGTATCCGTTTGCAGTTTTGCTTCCATTTTAGTAGCTGCGATGGGGGAGAGCAAAATGATTCATCTTTCTTCTTCTTTTCCAACTATAAACGTATCAAGCACAGATACTGATAAAGACCAAAGCGACACACGGCAGCCATTGTTAAGTGACAGAGTCCCAGGCGAGTTATAGTGGTCTATGAAAATAGTAGCCAATAAAGTGAACCTGGTGCGGTAAATTTGCAACATATTGTGATTTTTCTTTACCCTTCCAAAAAAAAAAATTCACTTTTCTTCCTCAAAACAGTGTAGATCACCTGACCCCACTCCACTCACCATTCCCCCTCCCCCCTCTTTCCCCTCTTTTCTTCCTAATTGTTTAAACCAGTTCATGAACCAAGAACTTATACATTGACCACTAACAAAGAAATGTATGTTGTAGATATATTTCCACATTTATTATGCTATTTTTGTGATATTCAAATGACATGAGAAAACTTGGTATACTTCTTTGTACAACATTATTCTTGTTTATAAAACCCAATAAAATAAAATAAAAAATGGTGTAGATTCTTAAATGGATCTTAGAGATTTATACCCTCCCCTTCAACAAATCCCCAGGGCAGAATTTAATTATTATATTAATAAAAGCAATCAAGGGCATATACCATGGGCAGGCAAACTAAGGCCTGGGGGCTGGATCTGGCCCAATCGCCTTCTAAATCCGGCCCGCGGACGGTCCAGGAATCAGAGTGTTTGTAGAATGTGTCCTTTTATTTAAAATGCATCTCTGGGTTATTTGTGGGGCACAAGAATTCGTTCTATTTTTTCCCCAAAATACAGTCCAGTCCCCCACAAGGTCTGAGGGACAGTGGACCGGCCCCCTGCTGAAAAAGTTTGCTGGCCCCTGGATACAGTAGTGGCTGGTGAGGCAGCATGACATTGCTCACCTGACTTCCCACTGTCCTGCATCGTTGCCAGTTACCAAGAGGTGAAGGCAGCAGGTAGCTGGGTGCGGGCAGAGTCAATTCAACGCTACTGACGCTGTGTCAGCACCAGGCTAAGATCCCCACTGCCTTCCCCCTCTTAAAACGCATGTTAGAAAAAGGCACTGCACCCCATCTTGCACTCGTTCTTGCACAATGATTCATGAAACTGAGCCATTGCCAGAATTTCTTTCGCTAGTGCATCTCTAGCTCCAACCCTCAGATGGAAGGGTGCACTAAATCTATATCACATTGGTGCAGGGGGCACTGATCTGCGCTGTGTGTTTGTTGGGGGTCACAGTCCCTTGATAGCACTCCTGATGTTGCTTTAAGGCACCCAAGCCATAGCTATGGACAGGAATGCACTTTTCCGTCTTTGTTTGATCTGTGAGCTATGCAGAGGCTGATTGTACAGTGTTCAATTTTATTGCTGTTATGGATCTGTGCTCCATTCCTTTCGGTGCCTTTTATGGCAGAAAATAGACATTCTAGATTTAAATATAAATAAAGATATACACTATCTTACATGACTATCCAAATGGATTCGGTTATGTTTCAGTTCACTATTATCTGCTTTTGTCTTTCCCTTTGTGCAATCTGCATCTCTTCAGAGCCAATCAATAACACAGTTAAGGTTGTAATATCTGATATTTTTAAAAACCAGAGAAGAGACCTGTTCACTTTAAATATATTCCTTACACTCAAATTATTTTCCCCCACTGCCCTCAAGAGTACAAGATGGATGTGTTTCCAAACGATACATACAGAGTATTTTTTAAAAAAAGGCTGGCCTGGTAAGCATTTAGCATTGCATTGTAAATTTGAAATTGTCACAATGGAAGGAATAATGGCAGTATTCTTATTAAAGCTTGCTGAAAAATTATAGCTTGCCACTTTTTATTTGAGCAGTTACTTCTACAAAATAACAGACCAAAACTAAAGCATTCAATTAAAGTTGGAAATTTGGTGCCTTAAGAATATAAGAAGGATCTAGCTAGATCAGCGTAACTCGGTCCAGAAAGATGCTCTCAGGAAGCTGGCAAGGACGCATGGAGACAATTGCTTTGTGTTGCTATTTGTCCACGGAATCTTGCATTCAGAAATACACTGCCTCTTAACATGGAGATTAATCAACATTGATAACATCCTGCTTGGCAGGGGGTTGGACTCGATGGCCCTTGTGGTCTCTTCCAACTCTATGATTCTATGATTCTATGATTCTATAACCTAACCTAAGAAGGTTAGACTACATCCACTATATGGCAAATTTCTGCACTGTGGTTGCATAAAGGTAAAGGGACCCTTGACCATTAGGTCCAGTCATGAACGACTCTGAGGTTTAATAACCCCAGTAAACTAATTTCCATGAAATAATGATCACTCTATAAGCTCTGCTGCTTCCTAGTACATCAGCCTTACACTTCTGGCTAGCTGCCCTGACTTGGTTTCTCCAGGGTATCACTGGTCCTCTACTTCATCTTTGTACGTCTGTCCCCTTCTTCCCACATGTATCGCAGTGCCACTGGTTGGCCTGCCATCTTCCTTTGTCACTTCTTGCTTTAGTACGACCACTGATAGCTCAAGTCTCCAAGCAGTTTCTCCATTTCCTTTGCTGCTCATATGCATGGCAGGTTGCTTGAACATTTGTTTTCAGCTGCGTTTACAGGCACCCAGGCTCTCCTTGAAAGAGGCAAAATGTTTCTTTCATTTGGCTTCTAATTAAGCAGTTTATTGTGGTCGTGCTGTTTATGTTTTAATATCTATTTTGGAGCAAACTGATGACAAGGTAACATTCACTGTGAAAATCCACAGTTGTAATAACATTTTTAATCACCTTGGCCTGTGGTGTTTTGTTGTTTATAGCACTTCTGTTTACCATTAAGTGTTCTCCTAATTCTGCTATGGTTGAACCGTACTAGCAAATGAGTCACTTCCTGCAGTTCCATGCTCATAAAAAAACCCAAAAAAATACATTAGTGCTTCAGTATGCAATTCTTGTTGAATGGCAAAAATTGGCCCACAAAAGGCATTCCCTCTTCTTCGTACAGTAAGCATTCTGCTATTTTACCTATTTATTGTGAACATTCTAGACATCTTCTCTCAATGGCCTGGTACAGATGAAACACTGACCCAATTCAAACCATCAACTCACTGGTCCCGTTCACATGTAACACTAGCCAGACCATGGCTTAGAACAAAAGGGCAAACATGTGGGCTTCTGGACAGGAGATCGCAGCCCCTTTGCTCGGGCAAGTCATTCCGCTGTTGCGCTGAGCTAAGCCATGGTTTAGCTAAGTGTGTCATCCAAACCCAGGTTCATGGTTTAGCTCTCTTCAGACACAAGCAGCAACCAAGGTTTGTCCTTTGGTTACCAAGCCTTCTTTGACTCAAGAACCTGCCTGTTTTGACACATTTGACTACAGTAGGATACAGGCTCCTCCTTTCTTGTTCCCTTCCTTCCTTTCATATGAAGTGCCCTAGTGGAGGTTATTTGGAAGCAGGTATGTCAGGGTAGGACAGCAGGTCTTTCCAGTCATAGCCCCTATTATTACTTCCTAAAGCCCTATAAAGGGAAAATAGTTGGGTGGGTGGGAAAACGTCCTGAAAATTAACCAACCAGAGCAATAAATTGAATTAAGCCAGGAGCAGCTGGCCAACAGGCTGTATCCAGCCCCCTCAATAGGTTTTTTTTTGGGGGGTGCTAAGACCCCTCCCCCAAAAAGGGCCACACCCACTTTTACAGTATACTCACTCCCACTTGGATATTCAAACCTTTGATTCACTATGGGTTAATGTAGCCCTCAATCAAAAAACGATTAGAAAGGTAAAGGGACCCCTGACCATTAGGTCCAGTCGTGGCCGACTCTGGGGTTGCGGCGCTCATCTCATTTATTGGCCGAGGGAGCCGGCGTACAGCTTCCGGGTCATGTGGCCAGCATGACTAAGCCGCTTCTGGTGAACCAGAGCAGTGCACAGAAACGCTGTTTACCTTCCCACTGGAGCAGTACCTATTTATCTGCTTGCACTTTGACGTGCTTTCGAACTGCTAGGTTGGCAGGAGCAGGGACCGAGCAACGGGAGCTCACCCCGTCGCAGGGATTCGAACCGCCAGCCTTATGATCGACAAGTCCTAGGCTCTGTGGTTTAACCCACAGCGCCACCCGCATCCCTAAAAAAGGATTAGCCACCCCTGAATTAAATACCTATCATGGGACACACAGAGAGGGAATTTGAAAACAACAGCTTAAAACAGGATTACGGAAACTGCAGCCCTTCAACTCCCATCAGTCCCACTCAGCATAATGGCCACAGATAGTGCAGGCAGCAACATCTAGAGAGCCACAGCTACCTCATTTCTGGTTTAAAAGAAACCAAAAAGATTTATGCTACCTCACACATACATTTGAAAATCTAAGCAGACCTTCAGCTATCAGTGCTCACATTTCACATGCAAGAAACAGCATCTCTTCCAAATATAAATAGTTCATAATTTTCTATGTGGCAACAACCACATTTCAATCTTGAGGGCTTATAGAGAAATGGAAACTGAGGGCTGGAGGAAAGACAGGCCTAATTTGCAAGAAGATAACAAGTGCAATGTTCATGGAGGGAGGATTCAGTTACCTATGTCAGACAGGACATTTCCAGTGCTGGCTGCCTCAGGGTATTGCATAGATTACATAACAGTATAAATGCTGTGGCAATGAAAAAGCAACTGGTCAAAAAAGAAATAGCCCCAAGAAGGACATAAGCAACCCTTTCCTGCTCGCTTAACGCTTAGAAGTAAGTTGAATCCTCCTGTATAGTTATGACGAATGCCAGCTTTGTCACAGCTAATATTAACCAAGATTCTCATTTAATAAGGATTTGAAACTGTGATTTATTATTGGGTTCAGATCCTGTTTAAAATGAAATTCTGCTTAGCATGAGGGGTGAATATGTTCCTAAGACAGGAGGAAATGGGAGAAAGAGAACACATGTTCAACACTGGTTTCAAATCTCTTAAGTGCAAGGAACAAAAACCATTATTACATCTGCACCAGCCCAGAAGATCACTTCAAGTTGTGGTCATATGTTTGACATTCATCCAGCACCAGTTTTAGTATTTCAGTGGGCTCATGTGGAGCCAGTGTTACATCTGCATCAGCCCATCTAAATACCCCACGATAAAGAGTACCGCTGCTTTTACTGTAGAAGGTGCAAAAATGTCACTTCTTTGCATTTGTGAAATATGGGTTTGATGATGATGATTATTTGTGAAATACTAGAACAGAATGTTAACAAACGTGCAAAAGAACATAGTATGAACTGGGCAAAACAGGAAACAAAACAATAATCCATCCACAAGAGACAACTGCAAAGGGTCAGTTCAGACAATCCTTAAAAGGTTGGATTTGGCCTTATATGCATAGTATTGTACACACACAGGCTGAATTTGGATGGGCTGCCCCTGGCACAGAAAGTCCGGGATGACAGAGGCAGGGCTGAACGAAATCAGACCTATGAATAACTGTCTGAAGCAGCCCAACACCCAGTCCTTTCTGAGAAAGTTTTCCAAAAATGCATTGCTTCCAGCAGCGCTGCGAGGATGCTGTAACACAAATAAATACCAGCCCACTTTGATTCAAGATGGATGCAAAGTAAGGGTATAATGCAGTCTTGTGACTAAGCTTAGGATGAAAAATTCACATATACACTTTCTTATGATGCAACTTCTTTTCTTTCTTTTGGGTCAGGAAGGAAGAGAAGTACCGTATTTTTCGCTCTATAACACGCACCAGACCATAACACGCACGTAGTTTTTAGAGGAGGAAAACAAGAAAAAAATATTCTAAACGAAATAGTGGATATATGATTTTTGTAGTTCATGCTGTGGCCACAGACATGTGATCTGACAGTGAGTTTGGAGTAGCCCAATGCAAAAATCCTGAGGATGCATGCTTTGTAACCACGGAGGAGGGAAGGAAGGGGAACCATGGATCCTCTGCTCACGACTGCAGCAGATCCCCCCCATCACCCGCAGGTATTCGCTCCATAACACGCACAGACATTTCCCCTTACTTTCTAGGAGGAAAAAAGTGAGTGTTATGGTGCAAAAAATACAGTATATCTAGTTATTTGCACTAGAACTACTTCTCTTCATTGTCCTAGGACAATTTGAATTGCAACTCATGCGTCAAATTTTTCTCCTTTTAAAAAAAAGTTACACAAATTCCTGCCAAGCCAGGGCAGATATGGTACATTTTCAAAACACCTCATTAAAGCTTCTTACCTTATGGAAAAAATAAGTAAATAAAATCATTTATAACTGTCAAGAAGTGCTATTGTGATGGTAGCAGGCCAGGACACATAAAAGTTTTTCAGATAAGCAGGGAATCTACAATTTTCAGCCAATGATTAATAATTAACTAAGAGAGAGTAGTTGGACAGGATAAGGAAATTACTAATTTGTTGTAGATAGCTACTTACCTTAGAATGCATAGGCAGACTTTGCCTCCTGATGTTAACCGGCAAAATCCAAATCTTTGTTTGCTTTCAATGTCAGTAAGCACAAAGGTAAAGTGCTGTCCAACCTGGGTCACCCTAGGAGGACAAGAAATATATTAGGCTGTTCCAACCCAGAAAGATGAGCTTAGAATTCATTTACCGTATGTACACTGACACTAACCGGAAAAAAATATTCTAATCTAATAAATCAAACAAGATAAAGTTTTATAAATAGTCACCGGGCGGGGAGGGACCCCTGACAACTTGATTCACCCTAGATTCACTACTAAAGGCAATTGTTTGTTCATTTGCCTATGTCTCCATGGCACAAGTAGCATCTGCATCGACTAGCAGAATTTCACCAGGGCTTCAGACTGTTCCATCCTCACCTTGTGATAGCAGGGGCTGAAGCCGGGACCTTTTCCATTCAAAGCATGCGCTCTAACACTGAACAAGGGAAACAGGGCTCAGTGGCGTTACACCAGGAGGGGGTGGAGTGTGAACAGAACTTGCCACCAGGTGGGGGTGAGGCGTGGAGGGTTCACAGAGCTTGCCTTGCCTGCCCAGTCTCACCTCACCACCGGAGCCAAGCGGGGCTGTGCTGTGCCACCTGCCACCATGCAAGGAGGAGCCCGGGTGGCTGATGTGGCCCTTGGACAACCCCCTCCCCACACACACACAATGGCTGAGCAGCCATTCAGGGAGGGGGCCAGGGATGCTGTAGCGAGGCCCGGCCCGGCTCCCAGGCCTAGAGACCCTGGCAGCAGGCAGGGCAGGACGGAGATCGCTGCATGGGTACACCTGGTTCGTGCCCCCTCAAAAATGTGCACCCAGGGTTATAACCCCCCTGCCCTCTCCCCCCCCCCACACACACATTTTGCCCCTGCCAGGGCCTGCCACATTCAAGATTGAATAGCAGAAAGAATTCTTCAGTCTTTATTTTATTTGAAAGTTTTAAAAATTGACTACATTTCAAGGTTTATTAAAAAGTGCTCAGATATTATTACGATAGCAGTTTTCCAAATTATATTGCTCCCATCAGGAGCATCCAGGGTCAAAACCAGGTGCCGAGTGATCAGTTTCGAAGGTCTTTTACCAGGAGTAACTCAAGGCTGAAGAAAGCAGACGGAAATAATGTTTATTACATACCCTGGCTCTAGCATAGCTCCACCTGCTCAGGCTCCCCATCAGTTCCCCCTGGCTTGGCTATTAATGTTCTTTCATTCTGGCTTCGGTCATCTGGCTGCCCAGGTGCCTTTGAAAGAACTGCACTCCCCTGTCCCCAACCTCTGTCTGATTTGCCCAACTTATTCAGACCTCCTGCAATTTCTGCCAGTCCAGTTTCTTAGAAATTCTGGTCTCATCCCAGTAGGGCTTGGCCTCCAGAACCCTGGGCTCTTGGCTGCCTCAGTTCTGATAGCCTGCTGCTCCCTCCAGCTAAGATTCACAGACTACCTGAGGAAATGGAAAGGTTCAGCACGGAATTCTATTTCCAACTTGACCCCAGTAGTTTTTATCGTTATTTATCATTACAGTGGTACCTCGGGTTAAGAACTTAATTCATTCTGGAGGTCCGTTCTTAACCTGAAACTGTTCTTAACCTGAGGTACCACTTTAGCTAATGGGGCCTCCCGCTGCTGCCGCCACCGCCGCACAATTTCCGTTCTCATCCTGAAGCAAAGTTCTTAACCTGAGGTACTATTTCTGGGTTAGTGGAGTCTGTAACCTGAAGCATTTGTAACCCGAGGTACCACTGTATCTGAATTTTAAAAGCAACCTGCTTTACAGCCCTTCATACAACCAGGAAGCTGCCTTATACCAGCACATATTCCAGTTGCTACACAATGCTATACATGGTCTGCCCCATCCCCATCTCCCATTATCATCTGAACAGCCCTGGGGGCCAGGCTAGGCTAGGCTAGGCTGAGAGAAAGTAACTGGTCCAATGCCAGTGAATTTCATGGCTGAGTAGGAATCTGAAATGGGACTTTCCAGTCACAGCCTGACATTCTAACCACCACACCAGCTCTCCATGCTTCATAAGTGCATGATTAAAAGACCAGATGGAACAACTTGCAAAGATCTGAAGGAGAGACACTTAAAAAGTAACAGTGTGACCTAGTGCTGAGTGATGTAACAGAGTCCTTTGTGCTTTATTTCTGCTCGTGTGCCTTCATCATTTTCTGTTCTAATCCAATGTCATGATAAAGACAGTAATAATAATGATGATGATGATTTATAATTTATACCCTGCCCATCTGGCTGGGTTTCCCCAGCCACTCTGGGCGGCTTCCAACAAAATATTAAAATAAAATAGTCTGTCAAACATGAAAAGCTTCCCTAAACAGGGCTGCCTTCAGGTGTCTTCTAAAAGTCTGGTAGTTGTTGTTCTCTTTGACATCTGGTGGGAGGGCGTTCCACAGGGCAGGTGCCACTACCAAGAAGGCGCTCTACCTAGTTCCCTGTAACTTGGCTTCTCGCAGCGAGGGAACCGCCAGAATGCCCTTGGCGCTGGACCTCAGTGTCCAGGTGGAACAATGGGGGTGGAGACGCTCCTTCAAGTAAGCATTGTTATTTATTGTCCCCACTCTTATACTTTGTTATTTGGGGATATTATCGTTTTCTTGTGTCACCATTTTGTCCTTAGATTTTTCTTCTCTCAAAGATATCCTGCAAGACAGTAGAGGTTTAGGGTCAGAGTATTTCTTCTCCTAGGTGGACTACCTTCCTAGGTTGATGAGCCCTCACTTCCCTCTACAGCACATTTCCCACACAAGCGGTACTACCCCTCTCCTAACACCCTATACACCCCATGGTTGTATGAGCATGGAAGAAAGAGTGTGCGGGTAGGGGTTTTGTGGCTCCGGCCATGCGCACCACTGGCATGCTGCCCCTAGAAGGTTAAACATGTGGCAATGTGGCCCACAGGCTGAAAAAGCTTCCCCACTCTTGACACAGAGGCAGGCCTTACACTGGCCATTCCACCCTTTGTAGGATTTGTAAGGATTCCTGACTCCACAAACCAAAGATGAAAACACAACCTGTAATAAATAGGAGGCAGGCCACTCCAAAGAGAACAAATTAATAAAGGAAACTGCTTTTTAAAAAATATTATTGGAAGCTGCTGGCATTGCCACCAGTCCTTGAACTGGAGCACAAATACAAATGGTTAAATGAAGTATTTATATAATAATACTGCAAACTCAAAATTGTTCATCAGAATTGCCTTGCTATAGTGAATGAATGAGCCAAAGGCAAAAACCCCAAACGACCCACAAACGTATATTCCAGCACATACTCCTCTCCTTGCTTCTTTGTTCAAAAGTAATGTTTAATGTATATAAACATCAAACCTACACTCTCTCAATGTCTCTACTATATGAATAAAGTTTTAAAATCAATATACATGTTCTTCAGTGAACAAAACTGATAGGGAGTATTTATACTGTTATGTTCATTATCAAGGCGTGAATTAAAGTTTTCTTTGAGGACTGATTAAGAATTTTCTCTCTTTAGGTATGAAAATTCGCATCATCAGCATCAAATGTAAGTTGTTTGGCCTTGGAGGAAGAACGCACTTTCTTCTAGATTTATGGCTCTGTGCAATCATTTAGGAATGGGGAGTTATTCATATGAGAGAATGTTTTTGCACAAAAGTTATGTATAGCCCATAGACACCACGTATTTAATGAATAGTGGACTCTGGTCCATGAAAGCTTAAGCCATTGTAAAACTGTTAACCTTTATGGTGCCACAAGACTGCTGTTTTGTTGCAACAAACTAATATAGCTATTCCTCTGAAAATTATTATGTTATATTTAGTAAATTGTCATACAAGCTGGCTTTAAAATAAGAATTAAAGTTGTGTAGTAAAACAGTAGTTCAGTTAGTATTTGTAAATGAACAGGACAGAAGTTCATAAAAGTACGATTTGTATGAAGAGAGTAAACAAGAGATTTCATAATGGTATTCTTGAACATGGGATCATCCAAGCAAAGTATGTGGCAACAGATCTGGGATACATAAAATAAAATTCTAACTGTTCATAAGTAAATTGTGAATCTCACTAACCATGAGTTTAGACAACTTTAAACATTTTTTTTAATACTTCTAAGCTTCTGGTTAGAAGGTCTATAAATAGGTTATTAGCTATAAGTGCTAAATGAAAACTCCCTGTACAAAATGCAGCATATACGTCAATACAGGTTTCTGATGAGAAACAATAGGGATAAGCTTGTAAGGTTCCCTAAGAGAATCTGCTAATGTTGGGGGCAGAAATCCTGTCTAGATAAGATTCTTCATGTGATCCACAAAAGGCAGTTCCATTATTATATTTATTCTTTAGTGCCATTATACAGGGATGAGAAAAGTACAGTGACACTGTGGAATGTGGCAACAACATGAAGCTTTAGGTTTCATGCTACATTTTGATCTCCCTGCTGAAAGAAAAATGTATTTTGCATACCTTAAATATTTCTTTACAATACAAGTAAGGTGCCACATATCTCTCCAATGTTTGTTATGCATGGCAAACATTTTTCTCCAAAAATTAATTAACAAAGGCGTGTCAACAAAAGCAACATTATTACTGCACGCCACCCCAATATCCTAGTGGTGAGAGAATCCAGGGGTTTCAGCTCTTACCAGGATTTGGTTTCCATGGAATGAAGGTTAGTGGAGCCTGTGGTGTCTTTTAAGGTATATGGTTTTATTTACACATATATACAACCTGAGCATAAATGGAGGGACTCATAAGATTAACACAACAAAAGATCTTGCTCCTTCATTCATCACAAGTTTGAATTCAGCACAGCTCAAGCAATGTCTCTGTATCTAGATTCTTACGACTGCTTTCTCTTACGTTCACATACAACTACACTCCCATTGCACTTCTATCTACCAGCCATGGGGGAAGAGGAAAGGCCCACCCATTTACCCTATGGCACAGAGCAATTTCTTTGGTTATGCTAAGTATGGTGCTTAAGTGGTCAGCTAAGGCCAATTGTCTAGTTTGGGTCTAGATTTTAATCCTTACTGGGGAAAAGACTCAAAGAATTGGAAGACTGACCCACCCACCCCACAAACTAACAATGTTATGAAGAGCAAACAGAACAAAAATAGTTCCATACTATTTTTTTCACTTTGTTAATACTTCAAACATTTACTAGAAATGCACCTCCATCCTTGAATTGAGCATACTTTTAACTTTTACTTCTGGATCTACCTTCCATAGGTCAGGCTCCAAATTTCAACGGGTTAGAACAAAAATGTAGCAGAGCCCTGCCTAGATTGAAAGCTTAGAATACTATCCAAAAAGCTGCAACATTATATGAACAGGTTATGGACATGTACCGCAATGCGCTCTACGTGGGGCTACCTTTGAAGGTGACCCAGAAACTACAACTAATTCAGAATGCGGCAGCTAGACTAGTGACTGGGAATGGCTGCCAAGACCACATAACACCGGTCTTGAAAGACCTATATTGGCTCCCAGTACGTTTCCGGGCACAATTCAAAGTGTTGGTGCTGACCTTTCAAGCCCTAAACAGCCTCAGACCAGTATACCTGAAGGAGCATCTCCACCCCCATTGTTCAGCCTAGACACTGAGGTCCAGCTCCGAGGGCCTTCTGGTGGTTCCCTCACTGCAAGAAGTAAGGTTACAGGGAACCAGACAGAGAGCCTTTTCGGTTGTGGCGCCTACCCTATAGAATGCCTTTACATCAGATGTCAGAGGAATAAACAACTATCTGACTCTTAGAAGACATCTGAAGGCAGCCCTGTTTAGGGAAGCTTTTAATTTGATGTTTTAATGTATTTTTAATATTTTGTTGGAAGCCACCCAGAGTGGCTGGAGAAACCCAGCCAGATAGGCAGGGTATAAATAATAAATGATGATGATGATGATGATGATGATGATGATGATGGAGATATGAACCATACGAAACAGTGCTTCTCAACCGTAGCTGTCAACAGAACATAGTCTGAAAATAGCTAATAGTAGCAATTATTTTTAACCCACCAACATGGAAATACTACTCCAGAATATTTGGACGCTAAACTGTATTGTCACGATCCACTTCATAAAGAGAAGTACACCAAATCAGCACATACCATAAAACTTATATGGAAAAGTTGATAAAACAATGGAGAATATCCATTCTTGGTCCTGATCTTGATTAATTTTTTTACAGATGATGGAAATAGACTTCAAAAAACTTTCCTCATAAATTAGACATATTCATTGCATTAGAAAGGCAAAGCTATGGTTTTTAAAATATGTTATATGCATGCATGCTTTGAAATTAAAAAGAAATTAAGTAATCTCAAACTTCCACAATTTTCAAATGGTTCATAGAAAAGAAACTGTTTAAGAACTGCTGTGTTATATTGATTTGCTTAACTGAGCAGCATGCAAACAAAATGTATTGTAAGTTAAGTAAAAGCAACAAACAGACCTTAAAATACTTTTTTATAAAGGGATGACGATTTGGTCTTTTGTTTATTAGAAGAAAAAAACCTTCAGCTCCAAGTTCCTAGCTCGCAGGGAGGCTCTGAAAACCTTGATGATTCCATATTCTCAAATAAGCTAAAATTGTTATTCAAACCCACTTCAGTTCACTGCATGTGCAAGTAGTAATTCATTGGAGATGAAACAGTGGGTTCATATTCCTAAAAATCACTATATAACAGCATTTTTATAGTCTCTTCTGTCCTTGAATGCTATGTTAGGTGAATAATGTGGTGTAACTCCATGTAATTAACGCTTAATAAAATAAAATATATGAATTCAATTATATAGGACACCACCTAATTTCATTTATCCATTTAAACAAAATATATATATATCTTTAACCACCTTTCCATGTCTTTTGAGAAAACACAACTTTCTATTCTACAAGCTGAAATTCTATTCCATATTGCAGTTAATGCATCTTCCACTATTCAGTGGAAAATTCCATTTAGTTCAAATAGGAATTTAGGTAAATTGCCTGTTGAGGTATTGCATTTTTATGGATGTAACACTACAGTACATCATATATGCATGATGTACAATTTAGAATATTCAGTTCTTCTTGGAATGTAATAGAAAATGATGCAGTAGTTTGGTAGCATAAAAAAGTGTAAAATAAAATGTGTGCTAATGGAAATCACACATCAACAAAGATATTGTCTATATCTATAATAATACATATGCTACATGTCTCTAAAATGTTGCTATGCATTTATTCTCACACAAATCCCTATGATTGAGCTGTTCTCAGCTTCTTTAATTTATTACTTCGTATAATCATGCTATTTACCGAAATCCTAACCACTGGATGGCAGCAAGAGAGCCTCATGTGCTTTTAATGTCCCTAATTTTCATTTGCTTTACCTTCGTTACCAGTTTTAGATTCAATGGCATGCAGGCAAACATTACATTATTTTTAATGTGGTTTGTTTAAACTATCCTTTTACAACAAGCCAGGATCTGAAATCACAGTTTGATCCTGGCTCATTCTCAAAAGCCGCAGCTACTCAATTCTCCAAATATGGACATCATGGAGATCTGTGGTTTGTTTTAAATCAGAAGTGAGAGCTTCTGATCTCTTCCACAAATGTATGAAAGAGGAGGAGAGGAGAGGAGAGGAGAGGGGGAGCACATGAGCCTGGGGCTCTCTGAAGCTTTGTCAAATAACAGGAAACCATGGTTTCCCATTACATCCAGGCTGTGCCAGAGTCTTGTATCACCTCAAACACTAACTGGCTTATTTTGTGGCATCTGCTCTCATGATCCAGAGCATGCTTCATCAGATGCATGATGGCATCCTCAATTCAGGTAGCTCATCTAATGAAGTGGACTGTACTCTATGAAAGCTGATGCCTCAAGAAAACTGAATAGGGTTTTAACGTGCCACTATCATTCTAGGTAGGATATTGAAATGTGTGGATTTTTTGTTGTGTTCTCACTCGGCCCTACTTTTCTGAACATTCCAGTTCTTCCATTTCTTGAATCTTGATTTACCTGTTTTTTAAGCATAGTTTGATACTGTCAATCAACTTCAGTCAGAGTTTATATATGAATGGGCCAATATAGGTGTATCTTCCAGACACTTAACCACAGATCAGAAGAGGATCACAGAACTGGGCCTGCCTTCGCTACTCTTCCTCTCTTCTCACACTCAACTTTTTCCAGCCCTTCCCTAGATAGCCTTTCTGCACCGACCTTAACCAAGGCTATCTCTAACAATTTCCCTGTTGCTTATGAGTTTCCAAACCACTTCAGACCCTGGCTTCAATTACCTATTTGTATCTGCTGTCGAGCCTGGGCCATTACATGCCTGACTAAAGATTTCTTTCTTTCTTCTTACAAGTGAGAGCCTCTGTCTGCATGTTTTGGGTGGGAGCCAGGACATGTAGTTTAAGCATAGTTAAACTATCTAGATTTTAAGCCTGCATCAGTCCAGTATGTTGAAGTCACAAAGCAATATATGTCTGGAAGCCTTCCAAATCTCCTATCTGTACACATCTGGAATCATTCTCAAGGTAACCAAATATGCAAATCTATCCAAAATAAGTTATGCCGGCTGCTTGCACTGGGGGTGGGGGATAAGACCTGTGAATCCACCCAAAATTCAATTGTGTGGCAGAACAGTGTACTGCAGTTGAGAGAATGTTGGGTTTAAATATGAACGATTCTGATTAAAATTTCTGCTTGGCACTGAAGCTCAATGTGTGGGTTAGGGGCATTCACCATCAGAAAGAAATATAAGAGTTTCTTTCAATTGGATTAAAGAATTATGGAGAATTCTGCCCACTGAATGATACTGTACAGGAAGGCTCTTACCTGATTAAAGAAATCATAGCCTACTAATCACATGAAATTTAATCAACGATAATTACAGAGATTTCCAGATTTCCATGTGAATAAAACAACAGTTTTTAAGGGGGGGGGGGACGCTTTGTTTTTAAATAAGTAAGCACACATCACAACAGGCACCATTATAGAAGAGGCATGATTAGTAAAGGAGCAATGACACTTCTAATATAGCACCTGCCACATCTGGTTTTTGTAACTACCTGTATTCAAAATAATTCATGTTTTTTATAAAATCTATAAAGTGAGGAAACTTTGTGATCAATTATTCTAGCCAAGTGATTCAATGTTGCAGCCCTACAGTGGATATTTTAAGCAAATGTAAGGATATTAGAAATTTATAACCATACAATATTCTTAAAACCAACTCTCAGAGCACATCTGGGTTTGCACATTTTCAAGATACATTCCAATAAGTTCTTCTGCACCACTGCCACTGAAATGAATAGACATGGCACAACAGCCCAGATGAGTTGTATGTTTATACAACTCCAGTTCAACAGTGCTTAAGCAGGAAAGATTCCCGGTAAAGTGTGCTGAAATTATTCTGAAGATTCTCTAATACCTACTCAGAACACAATATTATATCCAAGTATTGAACTAGGCTACAATGCCACCTTTATCAAGAAAGCATATTGTTATCTCTTTTAATGCATTTCCAGTTCAATTGGCGCAAACTGAAAGACCACATGTTGTTATAAGAAGTCTATTCTGATATACAATATATTAATAGCAAAAGTATACATTTTTCCATTAAAAGCCTAAAGGCATATTTGAAAATCTAAGACACTGACAAGATTATAAACTGACTGAAGACTGCAGTTGGAAAAGCACTTTGCTTCTTAATTTCTCTGAAACATTGCTGCTACACATCACTTTAGTCTCCCAAAAATAAATAAACCATACTTTCCAGCACAAATAGATTTGTGTACAAGTAGTATTAATTTTGCTTATTAAATAAAGCAAAGACAGACATACCTTGCAATGTCAAAAGGAAAGCAGAATTTGGGTACACTCTGGAGTACTTCCTGTAAATGCAGAAGAAAGAATGTTAGGTGCTTAAAAATTACTTGTAATACTGTTTGGGTTTTTAAGATAATAAATAAATAAGCAATATTTGGCTTCGGGGAGAATGTAACTATAGCACACGTTCCTGGACTGAAATAATTGATTATTAAAAAGGAATTAAGTTTGTGCTTTGGCAGATTGCAAAGACAATGCCATGGAAACCCCAGGAGGAAAAGGCCTGGCCTGAAGGGTATTAACACCCTTCACATCCCCGCTGGGATTCCCTTCAACAAGGCCATATGGATTTTACAAGAAGCACCGTACCATATGGGTAGGCCACGTCTGCTGCTACTTGTACTACAGACTAGCCACAGGGACTTCTGACAGATCCTGGCTCAAAAATACAAATGTTGTTTCAATTAAAATGCAAGCAGAGAAAGGGGAACCAAGTTGGCAGCAAACTGAATTTACTGAGAGCTAAACAACTCTATATGCGTTTCATAAGCTAATGCTTTAAAAAGCTGGAACTCTTCACTGGGTACAAAGCATAAATTGTACAGTTAACCCTTTAGGGCAGCGGCAGCAGCACAAGGTCACAAGCGCAATTCATTCTTAATTTTAAAAGAAAATAAACTTAACGTCTCCATAATCCTACAAGAATTGTAAACTTGTTTTTCGCTTTTCTATTTAAGATGTTGTTTTGCAGCAAGTAATGTGTGTTAATATAGAAATAATGTTGGTATAAAAAACTACACGATGCCTGGAAAAATTAGTAGAGTAATAATGGAAACTATTATCCCAAATAGACAACATCGGTAGGGTTGCCAGCTGACTTTTAGTCTAGAAAATGAAAATCACACAGAACATTAGTAATACAGTGTAGCAATGCCGGCAGTGTGCACTGTGTTGTGCAGAGTAACAAAACAATGAAACTGGATTCTGCCATTAGGAATTTACAATCTAAATTTTGAGAGAGAGAAAGGGAAAAGCACACATAGGAAGGATGAATATGAGCAAGTGCTAAATAAAATATATTTAGGCCTTAGTACATCTGGAGATAAGAAACTTGTGAGTAAAAGGCTTTTTTTAAGGAAAGGAGTAGCTAGGTTAGAGAATTACACATCAGAACAGATGCACCTTATTTCAGATACCAACTTCACATACATGACAAATCAGTGATTGCCATACTGCCTGCTCAAGAGTCTTCTGACATGAATGGAAGGCAGTATTTTGAGACAGCTTGGCAATAGGCATTCCCATGTAATATGTGGTCCAAGTGTGGATGGAACTTGGAATACAATGAGGACATCTGAAAACTTTAAAGACACTCCTAGGACCAGGTCAACATGGGTAGGAAACTATCTAAATGAAAAGGTAAAGGTACCCCCTGACCGTTAGGTCCAGTCACAGACAACTCTGGGTTTGCATGCTCATCTCTAAATAAATTTTTGGTTTTTATGGAAGCCGCCCAGAGTGGCTGGGGAGGCCCAGCCAGATGGGCGGGGTATAAATAATAAATTATTATTATTATTATTATTATTATTATTATTATTATTATTATTATTATTATTATTATTACAGATATACAAATTAATGCCCAGGTCCTTTAAAAACCACAACAACAATCAGTGTTGAATAATTACTCAGATTATTTGGACTATCACAGTAGAGAAATCAGCATTTCTGTGTTCTGTAGGGTATGTTTTTTATATGCTGGGCTTTCACAGTGCTAAATATAGATTCCTGTTAACAGAGCACCTGAAACTATACTTAGCCCTCATTTCTTAACAACACTGATTAGTAAGCACAGATGATGGCATTGCTGGGGATCTGTATTTGCAAAAATTCATTACATTCCTGTGATATTTCCGCTCCTCAATCCAAAATGAGCACAGAGAGAAAGAAGATAGATAGATGATAGATAGATAGATAGATGATAGATGATAGATAGATAGATAGATAGATAGATGACAGATAGATAGATAGATAGATAGATAGATAGATAGATAGATAGATGATAGATACATATAGATAAACGTATCAGTCTCCTCTGCAATATTGTACGAGGCAGATGAACTACAAGACTTTCCCACTGCTGTTTTCCATCCCTCCCCCTATCCTCAATTGGCGCGCATGCGTCTACAAAGACACACACACAAACGTCTGCAAAGCACAGCCTCAGCTCGCTTCCCAACTGGCAGGATCATCCCTCAGGGGACAAGTCTTTAAACCTCCGCACTCTTTAAAATTCAACCAGCCAGCAGGTCTATAGACTGGTGTATAAACAGTATAGGGAGGAAAAATCCTCTCAGCTTATGTCAGTGACAAAGCAGCTCAGCAGTTGACTGTTTCTCCCCTGACAGTGTAAGCCAGGTTTACACAGATCAATAGATGGAAACCTACCTAGCTTGCAGGGCTCAGTTTTCTCCCTTAATTACAGGTGTTATTCAGATTTTTAAATGAATGAAAATAACATGCTGTCCAGAAGCTTTCTAAATGCCTACTGTGCAGTTGGTTTAAAATATTCATTACACAATGTAAAAATAATGATATATTTAGAAAGTATTACTATGCATCTTAAAGCTGATTTTGCATAGCACTGACAATATTTCTATGACAGGCCATTGTTCTACGAAGAATAAAAAGCCATTAAACTTGCACTTAAGGCGTGCCTTGGCTGGTAGACAGACCAAGTTGACAGATTTGTAAAGAATTGCTGCCACTCTTGCTGCAAAGATGGACTGAAGTGTTCATTCTCTGCTAATGAAAAAGTATTATATAGATATCTGTATACAAGGAAGATGTCTACTGGATAATGCCTTTTGGCTATGTCCTGGATACATCTGGATGTTCTAGGAGTCATATGTACAGTTCAGGAAATCAGAGAAAGAAATGCATCTCTGTATATAGTGCAGGCAACTGGGAATCTTACCGTTATGCATCAACAACAAAGCTATCAGATCAATCAGTTACCACTTTGCTCGTTAGAAATGGTTTAAATTTAGAAACAGTTGTTAGAAATGGTCCACAATTTAATTAGTTATCAAACAAATGCTGGACACTGCCCTTGCAACAACGAAATATGTATTTTATTGAATTTCTGTTTGTTCTTAGATGAATGGCATAAGCTCCAAGGCACAAAACTGAAACAACATCCTTTGTTGAGGGAAAAGGAATAATTTTACTAATCTAGAATACGATGCTCTAGAGTACTCAAGCAGCCCAAAGACCATACTGATTAAAAATACTTGGGGGGGGGATCCAGTTATCCTCCTGTTCTCAGTCTGAATTCACTTCAACCTGACATGCCACTGAACTGGGAAATGTCAAGTTAAAGTAAACTCTCTTTAGATGATAATGTTCCATATATAAGCCTGCATTTGTTCACTTCCTCATCTGCGCCACTAGTACAGACAAGAGAGGTGCCACCAAAGAGGAACGATGACCGAAACAGTTGACTTAGAAATATCATGCCAAGTAGGTTTGGAGTATCATCAAGGGGCAGACCTGGATAATGGATATAAAAAGGGAGACATCTTGTATGAAGACCATCACTTCCAATCCTCGGAGACCTAGGCCACTTGGCACTCTGCTAGTTCATCTCTTTTCCTTCCGCCTTTCCTTCTTGTTCTCTTTGCTTCTTGGGTTCTCCATCTCCTGGGCCTTTTCACTGAGCTTTCCAGCAATGTTGCCGGCCAATGCCTCTGTCTCCTGCTTTTTGTCAGCACAACCCATAGGCCTCAGTGACGGAAGTGCCAAGTGTGGCAACATTTCATTTCTTAGCGCTCCCTCCGCAGTAGCTGAACATGCACTGGCATCAACAATCACACAGTCAATGGCTAGGTGGAGGCCACAGGAAATCAATTTTAGCCAATTATAAAGTGCAGGTATTAATTAATTGGTGGTGACCTATTTAAAGGCAAATTGCTGTTTCCCATTTAAGAGCATTTGTTGTACTGGAAAGGAGACAATGTCACGAAACCTTCATCTACCAAGAATAAAAAACCAGAACTAGAATTCCTTCCTCTTTAAACCTTCCTCACCCCCCAAAAAAGTATCCAGAGGATGGAAACAAGATCTCTTTAACTTGTGTTTCACCTAATGATGAAGAGCCAGTTTTTCGGTTCTTAGGGATGGGGCGTCCACCACTGCTATGCTTCTGGTTCCCAATAGGCCTTCAAGCAACCTGATACCTTCATAGCACCTAAAGGGCCTCATTTGAATGCCTGCTACCTCCTCTCAAACTCTGTCTCAAGACTCCCACCAGATACAGACTCATGGCATTGCCATCAGCCAAGATTTTCCCTTCCCACACCTTGCTTTGTGTACCAACTAGCCTGATGAAGAATTCTGGAGTACACAAAAGCTTGCATACTGTCTTGATTTATTTTGATTGGCTTAATAATGGTATAGCTCTATCATGGTTTTTGAATTTTTCTCATGGACCAACATAGCTCTTTTTTTACTTTTAGTATCTGTATAACATCACAGTAAACATTGAGGAATCTTGTTATCATTACAGTTCTGTCGAGAATTAGAAACCATTTTATTTGCCATTCTTAAACTGAGAGTCTCTAAAATATGATAATATTTTAAATACCTCTAAATATTTATAATTAATGCCAATTCCTAAATTATCAGAACATATTATGGAGCATGGCACTTGTCTTTTTTTAAAAAAGGCATGCCTGGAATAGAAGAATCTGAGTGAAGGAATGACTGCCGGGTGTGGAGCACACTTCCACCCGCTGGGTGTGGAGCACACTTCCGCCCGCAGATGAGCCACAGCTGTCTGAACATCATGCCCTCTATCTAACCTTTGGCTTTCTCAGTGGTCTGCCATGCCCTGTCTTGTGACCATTGTCTCCTTCGTCATACATTGTTCAAGGGGAAAGTAACGCAGTGGAAACAGGTGCCAAATAACTCTGTACCACCCAACGATTGTGTGATTGTAAGATGTATAAAGGGCACAGTCCAAAATTTATCTGACTGGTTTTGCATATTGTGCTAATAAAAAGAGGCTCGGCAGAGCTAGCTGGCAGCTTGCTTATGCACAGCTCACCTGCATTACCAACTCCTGCCTCATGTCCTTCACTTCACTGGGGAGTGGGAGGGGGCAACAGGGCTTGTCCAGCTGACGCATGGGGAAGCAGTGGTGGCTGCTGCACTAGCCCACATGTCAGCTGTCGGGCAGGAAGGCTGATCAGCCTCAAAAGGCCCCACTGCACCTCTGGTTTGTGAGGCGACCCTCCCCAGAGCCCAAAGATGTCCTCTCCGGGGTGCTCCCCATTTCTGGGTTCCCAGCACAGTGTGTGCATGCATTCACATGCAAATGGGGAGTTGCCTGTACTCCAAATGTGGTTGCA
This sequence comes from Podarcis bocagei, assembly GCF_964188305.1. Lineage (NCBI taxonomy): Eukaryota > Metazoa > Chordata > Lepidosauria > Squamata > Lacertidae > Podarcis > Podarcis bocagei. The sequence goes on along the minus strand of NC_138129.1, from coordinate 84,724,317 downwards.
CCATTCCACTTTTCAGTTCCTTGAGAACTCTATGCATGCATGCATGTATGTTTATAGAAGTATTTCTATGCTGCTATATCATAAAATACCTGGGTGGTGTACTACATTAAAATATAAGACAACCTTAAAAACAATACAGATAAATCACTGAAGTGGCTAATCAAAAAATTATTAAACAGCTACAAAGGCCTGTCAGCATAAAAAGGTCGTCAAGAGAAGTCAGAAGGGAGGATGGCTGCCAAATCTCTCCTGAAAGAATGTCGCACAGCATGGAACCTACAACACTAAATGCTTAACTTACAGTCTAGACCAGGCCTCTGTAACATGAGAGACAATCAGCACTCCTCCAGATGATCTCAGTGAACAAGCTGGGATATAAGGACAGGCGATTCTTGAGGTATCCTGTGTCCAAGTTGTTTAAGGCTTTGTATGGCAATACAAGAACGTTGAACCTGACCTGGTAGCATATGGATAACCACTGCAGATGTTTCAGAAGAGGTATCACATGCTATCAGCTGTCTGCCCCAATCAGCAATCTAGCCATTGGAGCTTCTGAACCAGGCCCAAAGGCAGCTTCACATAGAGTGCATCGCATTAATGTAGTCTCAAGATTACCAGCGCACAGACAATAGCGTCAAAGTGATCCCAATTCAGGTATGTCCACAGCAGTAAATCTGGTAAAAGGCACTTCTAGTCATGGAGGCCACCTAAATGTATCCAGGAGTTACCACAAAGCTACATAACTCCTTCTTTAGAGGGAGTACAAGCCTGTCCAGAATAGGCAACTGGCAAGATTGCTGGACACAAGAACCACTTGCCAATAATAATAATAATTTATTATTTATACCCCGCCCATCTGGCTGAGTCTCCCCAGCCACTCTGGACAGCTCCCAATCAAGTGTTAAAAACAGTACACCGTTAAATATTAAAAACTTCCCTGAACAGGGCTGCCTTCAGATGTCTTTTAAAGATAGGAAAGCTGCTTATTTCATTCACATCTGAAGGGATGGTGTTCCACAGGGTGGGCGCCACTACCGAGAAGGCCCTGTCTGGTTCCCTGTAACCTCACTTCTCGCAATGAGGGAACCGCCAGCAGGCCCTCGGCGCTGGATCTGTGTCCGCCAGACACTCAGTGCCAACAGAGCCTCAGTCTTCCCAGGATTCAAATTCAGTTTATTAGACCACATCCAGTCCACTACAGCATTATAGCACCAGTCCAGTGCTTGCACAGCCTCTCCTGGTTCAGATAATATCAAGAAATAGAGTTGTGTGTCATCAGCTGACTGATGACATCATGCTCCAACATTCCTAAGGACTTCTCCCAATAGCTTCATAAAGGGACTCCAAACTTTAGGTTGCAATGCTATACCCACTGATCTTGGAGTAAGTCCCACTGAAGTTAAGAAAACTTAAGAGGCTGAGCTATTAATGTACATTTGGCTCTTACATAATAAACATAAATGGGCCTCTGCATTAAGAAAAATGACAAGAAAATGAACTTCAGTGTGTGCAATAACAACTGATTGATATGGTACCATATAACCTCTTTGCAAACCAATCAGAATGAACACTTAATAAACACTTTACTGTTCACATGTGAGCAGGCATATCTTTTCCATATACCGTATTTTTCGCTCTATAAGACGCACCAGACCATAAGACGCACCTAGTTTTTGGAGGAGGAAAACAAGGAAAAAAATATTCTGAATCCCAGAAGCCAGAACAGCAGTAGGGATCGCTGCGCAGTGAAAGCAGCAATTCCTCTTGCTGTTCTGGCTTCTGGGATAGCTGTGCAGCCTGCATTCGCTCCATAAGACGCACACACATTTCCCCTTACTTTTTAGGAGGGAAAAAGTGAGTCTTATAGAGCAAAAAATACGGTAGTTCCCATGGAGTGCCACAGAATATGATCAAGTCCCATCACTCCTGGAGGCGTGCTAATCACTCCAGGCTATGAGCAGCTGTATTATGAATTTTTTAAAGTTTCAAAGGCAAACAAATATTTAACAGGAACAGATACAGCATTCAAAATGCCTCACAAGTACTATAAAAAAAGTTTTGTGCCTGTGGATTTTAAAGGATTTTCTGTTGGAAATCCACATGTAATGGAACAAGAAGACCTCAGTCCTATCCTCATGCAGAAGAGGAATGGGACAGACTTGAATAAATCCATCCATTCCCATCGGGAAGCGGCCTACATGAACTGTAGACCAGCAGGAATACAGATATAATCAGAACAACTTTGTAATTGGAGCCAGAGACGGAAGTAAGGATTGTTTTAATATTTTTGCTTAAAGCAATGAAGAATCTATAAAGCAAGGACTGGGAGATACTGAGGGTAAAATTGAATGCTATGTTAAGCACAGTCATTAACAAGTATGCTGACTGCTTAAATTTTCCCACAAACCAGATCACAATCATGTTGCACAGGAAGTGTGAAGCCTTTCCTCTCAGCGCCATTTACTCTCTCTCACTCTCTGTCTGTCTGTCTCTCTCTCTCTCTCTCTCTCTCTCTCTCTCTCTCTCTCTCTCACACACACACACACACACACAATCCCACCTCATAGTTTCTTGTGCTTAACTATGACCTATATTATCAAAAATAGCACTTTGAGAGCTAAACAGCAGCTAAGGGGGCTGCTTCCTGTGGGAAAACATTGCAGGAGAAAAGGGGCGAACTCCCTCCTTCTTGCTAGGTCAGGCTCTATGCAACTGATTTTTATAAAAATAATTAGTGGCCAATGTTCACCATGCTTTTTTAAAATAAATAAATAAAGCATGCCTATCATAATGTCTAGTTTGGCCCTAAGTGATAAAATCCTGATTAGCCTGAATCTGTTTATCAGAGTCTGTTTTCCCCAGGTACCTAGATAACCTTGAATAACAAGCATTTAGAACTAGAAGGAAATGTGAAATTGAATCATATTATCTCTGCATTGGGTTAGGGTAAATTGTACCAAAATAATGTGCAACTAATGTTTATCCAAGGTATGATTAGAATATTGGGATGAAATCTATTACAATAAGATTTTATAATTGTTAAAATCAAAAAGTATTGTGATAAAAGCCATTCTTCAACCCTTAATACCACATTGGCTATGATGCTGTGCAGTTACAATTACTCAGGTTCCTCTGAAACCAAAACAATAAGTGCATGCAGGACAGAAGCAAACAATTTTAGGTAAATATTCCTGATAAACCGAAAGCAAAAGTTGTAACAATCAACTGCCTCTTATTCCATTTATTTACAAATGTCAGAGAGTAATGATGTAGCATTGTAGTTCTACTGTTTGCAAATCTGCTTAATGCTGGTCTCCAGTGCCAGATTTAAGTTTTCTGATCACACAATTAAGATAAAAATAAGGCGGATTTCTAGACATGGTAGCTCAACCTGCTTCCAAAGAAATACGCCTCGACGGAAATATTTGCTGAGCTACACCAAAGACATCCAGAGCAAAAAGAGTCTCTAGAAAGTGAGCACACACCTGATTCTAGAGCTGTTATAGTCAGAGATTCCATTATACCCTGTGGTTGGCAAACATAGCGAGACTCAAAACCACTCTTGTGTGAGTCATATTTGTGCAGTATCTAATTAGTTGGGCTCTGGGTGCTACAGCAAGAAAAATGAATAATTTATCCAATGACACCATCATTTCTTTACAATGAAAATCGGAGAAGGGAGACAGAAGGGGATCTAACACCTTTTCCACCCAGCCTTAAGATATACAAATGCATGCATTTTGCAGGGCTTTAGAAACACCATATGGAAGTTGTGAATACTACAAATTAGTGTTTTAGTGGATTCAGCTTTGGAATCCCAGCCCTTCAGAATTTTCATTCTGAATCCACTCCGAACTTATATGATCAGCGTAAAGAATAACCGCAGCTATCAGGCCTGTTTGTTTTAAAGATAATCTGTTCAATGTGTGAAACACAGAACAGAAATCACAAGATAGGTGATAGGAAGCTCCAACAACAATACTTTTGAATACTGTGTTCTGGTCCCCCAAAATAATAATTTTAGCTGTGCACATCCACTACTTGATAATCTGTGAACTGCGCCAGGGTTTGGTATATTAAGTTTTGAGAACCACATCAGAAACATAACATGAGGATGACCCCTGATAATTTGAAATGCATAATATAATTAGCAAATTACTTCCACAAACATTTATCTCTGTGTTTGTGTTTTATTACATTTATATACCACCTCTTTATCCCAAGGAGCTCAAAGTGGTGTTCTCCTCCCCATTTTGTCCTCGCAGCAACCGAGTGAGGTAGGTTAGGCTGAGAGATGGTGACTGGCCAAGGTCACCCAGTGAGCTTCATGGCTGAATCGGGATTCGAACCCTGGTCTCCCAGGTCATAGTCCAACATTCTAACCATTACACCACACTTGGCATGAATATTGCCAAAGTGCAGTTGCTATGAGTTGTTCAAAGGGATTCTGGCAGTAATTAGAAAAACTGCAATTTGAAGATAAGACTCCTAAATTCTCCAAGGCAAAAGCTATTTTCAGATACTGGTTGAAAATGATATAGGAAGAAACATAATCATGTCCACAGCCTCTGTACTCAAGCTAAGTCAGGGGTGGGGAACCTTGGGAACAAAATACAGTCCTCTAGGCTATTTGGCTAGTCCTCTATTTGGCTTTGGGCTCTTCCTAGGCCACACACTTTCCCAGTCCATAACCCCTATTCTTAGACTATATCCATCAATGGACCTGCCCAGCATCCTCAACTGCCTTTTCTTGGCTGTGAACCATAATCATTCCCTTTCCCTTTTCAGAACCAGTGCTTGTGAACTTCCCTTTCTGCTCTCCTCCTCTAATGTGGTCACAAGGAGGACAATGGAAGTGTTCACTTCCATTTTTAACTCAGTTTGTTACATCTGAACCCAAAATTGCACTTAATCATAATTATAGTTTAAGGAAACAAGTCAAAATAATAAACCATGGTTTGAAATGAGCTTGTTTCCCTAAACTATAGTTAAGGCTAAGCATAGTAAAGTAAAAATAGAAGTGAAAGCTTTCAATCTCCTCATCCTGGCCTTGCCTGAGGAAAGAGCAGGGGAACGTGCATGAGCCCAAGGTTCTTTCACATCACATCCAAAATGAGCCAGTTATTAGCAAGATGATTTGGTAGCCTCTCACTGTGTTTACCTCAAAGAAAACCTATTATTTGGGAAGTTGATCTGGCAGTCGCTGCTTTAAAAACTTGCAAATAGTTACAGGAAAACTCTGCAATAACCTCAATAATTTCCTACTGGACCTTTTGCCAGCGGCAAAACTGAATCTTCACCACAAATCATGTAAGCAAGGTACAGGTTTGTTGAAAACTTTCTCTGTGTCATGAAGGCAACTTGACCAAGAGAAGCATGCAAGAAAATGGCAATGCACATGGTCAAAACTTTAGAAAGGAAGAGCAGGAGTTTGTCAATGGTCACTAAAGACTGACAATGTGGTAACGGGTGAGTAATTGAGCTGCCTTCTGCACTGGACATGAATAGGAGAATCAGTCAAACAGTCTTCATATGCTTATTAGAGCAAACATTATTGGACGCACCACTCAGAAAGATACTGCAAGAGTTTCGGCTAAAGATACTGCTTTAACGCTGAACAATAATTATTTTGTTCAACTCATGGAATGATGAACACATAACCGTCAATGAAATGTTTGCGCTTTTATTACACTGCTGCTTAAGGCAATGGATAGAGGCCAAATTCAGCATTCACTTTTTGTTGGTTAATACGCAGTATCTGAAAGACTGTCCAATATTAAATTAAATGTTACACTTGATAAAAATGAGAACATTTTTAACAAAGTAATCTCTAATATTACAGCTGTACTATAAAATGGGTAACATATGCATACAGTCTATTAAAATGCACATAATTTACCCAGCTCAAAATGAAAACATATCTAACAAGTAATTCTATTCATCTGGCCCTTTTTCACCCAGCCTTAAGATATACAAATGCATGCCTTTTCACCAGAACACAGCAGCTGGGAATGAAAAGGAAAGCATTCAAATGATCATTTTCACATCATATTCCATCGTCTTTTCACCAGCTTCTCCTCTGTCTTTCTTTGAGCCCTATTCTATTACAAGAGAGCTGCTTCTTAGATCAATTCATATTTCCATAATCCACACTGCTGTTTCTCCCTCTTCTCCCCAGGGTAGACTAACCCCTACATCCAGAGCTGTGGCTTACAACTGTCATTAAGACCTATAACAATAACAAGATAACAAAAGAGTTGGTCGAGATGAGGCTTGGCTATACCATATGCTGATCAAGTGCAAAATTTTGAACTAGTGGAAAAAATCTATAAAACAAAACCATGATACATATATTGGGCTTGCCATTTGTCCTTCCAAATGCAAGGAAAGTCAGCTTTTAAAATCATCAAACATTTATTTGCAAGCACACAGAGCCTTCATGTACAAGTGATATTAATGTCTGCTCAGAGGTGAAAGATGACGATTAAAGGTCCTTCCAAGTCTTTAGACCACAATTGTCAGGGGATCTCCCTTGTGTCTTCAAAATATCTGTTTTCTTCCCAAAATAAGAGCCAAAACCCACCATGTTCATAAAATGGTTTGGATCAACCAATGCATTAATCCATTAGCTGCAATTTCATGGTGAAAAACATGAAATGGTTTAAAGTTGCATGTGCATGTTCCTAACACTTTCACAGTTAAAGGTGTATAGTCTGTTAGTCTTACAACCGTGTTGGGCATGTGCAGGGCTGTTGATTCCATCATTAAACATAACATTTCCAATTTGAATTTGTTTGTTTTTTTAGATGAAAGCCTTTTAATTAACAGGTTTTTTTCTATGTGCATCTATAAAATTATAGCAAGCATCAAATAACTTGTACTAGTTGCTGAGGGGAAACATTATGTGCAGTTCCATTATTCTTTTTTTCGGGGGGGGGGACCACATTCAATTTACAGGCAGCACTTGAAGCAAAAGAACAGCATGTAACCAGTTCCCCCTTGCACCATTTCCCACTGAAAATCACCCTCTAAAACTGCTTATATCCCAGCAATGGAAAAGATCCAGGAATCCATATCAGTCCCTAGACGAAATCACAAAACATAATGTGTAGTTCTGTGTGCATATCAAAGCTCTATGTGCATATTATAGCCTCCAGTGGTCCTGTTTTAGCCAGGAAAGCTGCGTTGTTTAGAGTTATGCCCTAGGAAAAGAACCCATTTTCCAATTACCCCCGTTTTCAGGTAGCAACAACATTTCTCCTTCACTCCCACCTCTTTCTTTCCTTTATTCCTTTATACACATGTGGCTGGACCAAGAAATTTCCGAGCCTGAGGCAAAGGACAAAATGCCACCCCACCCCCACCCCCCATGCCATGTACTGAAGCCAACTGGACAGGCAATTGAATCTTACTTCAACACTGGCAATGGGACAGTGGCCTATACCTGAAGGAAACAGACTAGCTTTGGGGTTGCAGGACAGGTCATGTGGCATACACAGCTCTGTCCTCCAACCTAGGAGAGTGGCCGATGGGCTTGAGAGCATTGGCTAGGGATCTGCCACTGCTACCTGCCACTGCTACACTGCTACTATCTATTTTTGTCATCCTTTATTTATTTAATAAAGCACTAAAATTATTCAGGCAAGCAAAGTAATTGTGATAAAAATGTTTGTTTATGAACTGGTTTGATGATTCTCCCCCTCTGAACTTTCCCCTCCAAAGTCTCAGAGGAGTTGTTGTTGTTGTTTAGTCGTTTAGTCGTGTCTGACTCTTTGTGACCCCATCGACCAGAGCACACCAGGCACTTCTGTCTTCCACTGCCTCCCACAGTTTAGTCAAACTTATGCTGGTAGCTTCGAGAACACTATCCAACCATCTCGTCCTCTGTCATCCCCTTCTCCTTGTGCCCTCCATCTTTCCCAACACCAGGGTCTTTTCCAGGGAGTCTTCTCTTCTCATGAGGTGTCCAAAGTATTAAGAGTCTCAGCTTCAGGATCTGTCCTTCCAGTGAGCACTCAGGGCTGATTTCCTCCAGAATGGATCGGTTTGATCTTCTTGCAGTCTATGGGACTCTCAAAAGTCTCCTCCAGCACCATAATTCAAAAGCATCAATTCTTTGGCGATCAGCCTTCTTTATGGTCCAGCTCTCACTTCCATACATCACTACTGGGGAAACCATAGCTTTAACTATACGGACCTTAGAGTTATATATTACGAAATTTATTTATACCCTACCTTTTCACCACTTAGTTCAGGCTTCTCCAGAGTGGTGCCCTTCAGATGTTGCTGGGCTACAACTCTTGTTATGCATAACAATTGGTCACATAGGCTGGGGCCGATGAGGCTTGGGACATGAGGTTGGGACAAGCTGACTTGGGCCTTCAAGGGTGCTCGTATGTTTGAAAGGTCGGCAGTCTCAACACATGCAGACTTCCACATTCCTAGAATGAAGGTCTGCAGCTGAGTGACGGAACATCTTGCTTTGCATGAGAAGGTCCCAGGTCCAATCCCTGACATCTCCAGGTAAGACTGGGAGAAACTTCCTCTCTGAAACTCTGGAAAGTCACTGCCAGTCAGCATAGACAATACTGAGCTAGATGGGTCATTGGTCAAACTCAGTATAAGGCACCTATGTTCCTATGTAGGCTCGTTCACCCTCGGCTTTATGTCTACTCCGGTTGGCCTCAAAAAAATAAGCCCAACTTCAGGTCAATCTTTTCCATACATTACTTTGGAAGCATTATTCAAAGAGACACATTGGACTTTCTCTCTCCCCACTTCAGTGCAGTGTACAATGCCACCCTAATCTGACCAGTTTTCATCTGGCAGATAATGAAAGTTTAGGGCGAACCATAACAGTGAATGTCTAGAACTTGAGGAGGAAAGCAAAGGGAAGCAGCAGACAATTTGGCATTGTTACTGGACTTGACCCTAGGCCCAAAATAAAATCACTCCAGTTCTCATCTCCTTTGACCCTGAATGGCCATCTTATTTATGATAAGTGAAACCTATTTTTCCCTAGTTGTTCTGAGCCACCCTTCATACTGATTCCAGGGCAGTCTGCAACATTGTTGTCTTCATTTACCCTATTGTGTCTTAAAACAGCAATTACAAAATAGGAGCTGACAACTCTGAGCCAATTGAAGGTGCTACTTGGCTCCTCAGTTGCCAAACCAAGTTCTGCCTTCACTTGTCGGACAACATCAATTCAGGCAACAAGGAGCAAGAGCAAATAGAGGGGTGGAAACAAAATGATGCAGAATCACCACTAGGGAACAGCCTTGCACATACAGGTACCTGAAAGCACTAAGAAAACATGCAGAGCCTTGTGAGACAATGATTCAGTATGCCTTTAGTTCTCTTCCTCCACACAGGAGAGGAAGAAGGGAGGGAGGGAGGGAGGTGGTGACTGTGCTGTGTCTTCTGGCAAGCTTTAAAGTACCAACCCAGAAAAAGCAACTGCTGCTGCAGATCTGTAAGAGCAAAAAATCAAGCTGGGGAGGAAAGAAGGAGGCTGCTCCTACAGAGAAATTTTAGAATCCAGTATGTTCAGTAGTGAACTAAACAGTGAAATTGTGGTTAAGAAGGTGCTAGTGCTGTCCAGGCATATCTCTTTATGGTTCTAGTGTCATGTCAAATGTTGAAAGGAAAAGTGAGTGTGTCTGTGCACACAAATAATTATATTGAAGATTTCGTGCATACAGGATTGTCTATATGTATTCTTTTCAAAGGATGAAGCAAAAATAGCTTAATTGTGCTCTTCGGTGTATGTTGCAGATATCCCAAAGATCACCACACCAGTTTGGTTATAGATATTCAGTACAAAAACTGGTCTTCAGAATTACTAAACACATATTTCAAAATATAATTATATGGGCTAATACTTTCAAAAATTCTGAACTTCTTAATTGTCTCTATTTGTTTTTAAGTTCCATAGTAAGCCAAAATACAAACAAACACACACCCAACCAAAGCTGGCATGAGAGACAGTAACAGTCTTTCTTTATTATGTTTGACAGGTAAGGCATCATTCTACCTTAAAACACGAGTTGCCATTGTGGTCCACTTGTCTTCAGAGGGGTCTGGAAGTCTTTGATTTCAGCAAGTATAATTAAATTTGTATGCCAAACCTTCATCTCATTTGTATTGTATTTGGTCTCATTTGTATGCCAAACCTTCATCAAGCCAAACTTTGGTTTAAAGGGGAACCTGCTCAGCTCCTGCTGCTGCCACAAGCTAAGGCATCATCTTAAGAGTGACATTCAAAACGAGGCTCATGGTTTGTTATTATGAATGAATGTATGAATTGTACACATTTTCTTTTAACTATACAGTCATACCTCGGGTTACAACCGCTTCAGGTTGCGTTTTTTCGGGTTGCAAACTGCCAAAACCCGGAAGTACTGGAACGGGTTACTTCCGGGTTTGGGCAGTTGCACATGCGCAGAAGCGCCGAATCGCAACCCGCGCGTGCACAGACACGGGTTGTGAATGCTGTGGGTTGCGAACGTGCATCCCACACGGCTCACGTTCGCAACCTGAGCGTCCAGTGTACTTGTTCATGTCAAAGAGCTTACAGTTTGTTTGGGGAGAAACAAACCATAAACTCAGATTAGGATGTAACTCTAAACTAGAACAGAACTTAACTTGTAGCAGCAGCAGGGGAAGAGTGAAACATTCAAAATTTCAGCACCACTTTGATGTAAATTCACCTTTAAACCATATGTTAGTTTAACCATGGTTTAAAGTGACAAACAAACTAAGCCATTGACAGTTATCTTGGTTAATGGTTAACCAGAGCATCATATTCTGCATCTTTTTCTCAGGAACATCTTTATGTGGCAAGCTACTAACTTTAGCCCATTTCTCTAGTTTATCAAGGTAATGCTTTTTCACATTTGTTTAGATTTCTCACCTATTCTACTCAAAGGAACAGAACACAATACTTATGTGCCTTTACCTTGGTTTATCCAACAGCACTATAATGTTCATTAGGCTGGCTTCTAATAAGTAAGATTTATGGCTGAAAAGGGACACAGGTTTACACCTCCCACATACAAAGCTGCTACTATGGCATTTAGCCCAATCACAAGGATAGTTCCCCTTGCCTTTGACCCTTTCCTATGCCATTCAACTCTATACATTTGTAGCTGGATTTAACAGAACACACACATACAAAAATATTAACATTTGCAACTGACAGACTTAATAAAACTTGCTTTTTGCATGGACACAAGCTTTGAATACAATCAACCTCAAATGCACCTTTGATAGTAACATTTGAATAAGAGAGACAGAGTGAAATTGAAAACACAGCTGCTCCCAGGCAAAAAGTCTCATTCATTCAAATGGCATTTGCAGTCCAGCTAAAGCTCTTGACTACTGGAATAGATTGCAACTTCAAGTAACAACACACATAAACTGGGGTTCTCTGTGTTGTCATAAAGAAGTATCATTGATCTGAATGAGTTTCACACATGCATAACTGACAATTTTGTTCGGAATTTCAGGGCCAAACTGCAAACTGCTGTGGCAACATACTTTTTATATAGGTTCCTATATTCAAAACAGAATTCAAACTGTTGTTTATGGTGTTTTTCTCCAAGGATCTGGCACTATTTAAAGCAAAACTGAGAAATCTGTCTGAGCCACACAACAAAGAAACTATGCTGCTCAATAAAATAAAAATGAAAAGAGCGAAATGCATTCAATGAAGAAGCCTATAAAAAAAAAACACCATAATTTTTAGAGGACTCAGTTGTTGTTTTTAATGAAACCACTGTTTTAGACAACCACCTGTTTGTTGCAAGCATTACACTCCTGTTTAAAACTGCTAACATGCCCAAGTGTCAAAGTAGCTCTGGTGAAAGAGAGAACATTTTCATGAATACTGAAATACCACCAACAGTATATACACAACCAACGTGTTAACATCAGTGCTGATACTAACAGTTGTGCAACCTCTTAGATTATCATTGGTGATGTGCGCCTGGTGGCAATTTCAGTGCTGTGTGTCAATCATAATTTCCCAAATTTATTCCTCTGGAACTATATTCATGACTTCAGAAGAAGAAGAAATGCCACCACTGGCGTTTGGTCATAATATCCACACAGATTAAAAATAATAATGTGATAAATCCATGAAAGCAACTATCATAGTGTGCAATACTTCCTGCCACAAACACATTCTAATGATCAAATCAGCTGGTGAAGAGTCTTTTATTGTTATCATCAGCCATCTGCCTTTCTACAGTTGAATAGGAAAGCTTTAAAAAGCTGTAGAAAGGCAGGTTATTCTGATATTATTATTATTATTATTATTATTATTATTATTATTATTATTATTATTCCATCATTTTAAAGGGATCAATCTCATGTTTCTAACCTTGTCTCCAAAGTCCTCCGGGAACTTCCACAAAACCACAGGATCTGTAAATAATTGACAGACAGCATTAATCAGAGACAAAAGAACAGAGTCTTAGAGTAGAGTACATTAATATTAAAGAGGGTCAACGTAGCTTCAGGCTCACAGACAGGTACAAAAAATGTATCTCAAAACTCAGATACAGGATTATTCAAAATATTTTTTTTAATTTCATATTTATGAAACTCCATGCATATTTGTTAACACAATAATAGAAGGTTATTTTGTGGTGTGTGTGTTTTCCATTGCCTTTTACTCTGTGGTTGTTTTAATGCCTTTTTAAAGATGTTATTCCAATATTCATTTTTGCAAAAGGGAATTAAAAGTAGAAAAAATGCAAAATGTTTTTCAAATGTCACAAATATCACTGTTTTTTAAAGCAGTTCACCAAGCTTTTTTCCACATTTACAATTTAAAATTACAGGTTAAGAATATCACAGAATACTACACATTCACCAGTTGAAGTCTGGGACCTGCTACATCCAAAAATCATTTGGTTTTATGCAAATTAGCACTGGCTAAAGAAATAAATTTGAGGCATTTTTAAAAGTTTTTCTTTCAATCCTAACCCCATGTAGGATGTGTACCTGGAACACTTATCTGGCAGAACCCCCAAATACTTATTCTTGTAAAGAAGCTGGTAAAATGCGGTCTTGACTATGCTACCACTCGGTGGATTTGTAACTGCTGACTGACCGAAACCAAAGGGTCCTCATCAATGGTTCCTCTTCATCCTGGAGAAGAGTGACTAGTGGGGTGCCACAGAGTTCTGTCTTGGGCCCGGTCTTATTCAACATCTTTATCAACGACTTGGATGATGGACTCAAGGGCATCCTGATCAAATTTGCAGATGACACCAAACTGGGAGGGGTGGCTAATGCCCCAGAGGACAGGATCACACTTCAAAACGACCTTGACAGATTAGAGAATTGGGCCAAAACAAACAAGATGAACTTTAACAGGGAGAAATGCAAAGTATTGCACTTGGGCAAAAAAATGAGAGGCACAAATACAAGATGGGGGACACCTGGCTTGAGAGCAGTACATGTGAAAAGGATCTAGGAGTCTTGGTTGACCACAAACTTGACATGAGCCAACAGTGTGACGCGGCAGCTAAAAAAGCCAATGCAATTCTGGGCTGCATCAATAGGAGTATAGCATCTAGATCAAGGGAAGTAATAGTGCCACTGTATTCTGCTCTGGTCAGACCTCACCTGGAGTACTGTGTCCAGTTCTGGGCACCACAGTTCAAGAAGGACACTGACAAACTGGAACGTGTCCAGAGGAGGGCAACCAAAATGGTCAAAGGCCTGGAAACGATGCCTTATCAGGAACGGCTAAGGGAGCTGGGCATGTTTAGCCTGGAGAAGAGGAGGTTAAGGTGTGATGTGATGGCCATGTTCAAATATATAAAAGGATGTCATATAGAGGAGGGAGAAAGGTTGTTTTCTGCTGCTCCAGAGAAGCGGACACGGAGCAATGGATCCAAACTACAAGAAAGAAGATTCCACCTAAACATTAGGAAGAACTTCCTGACAGTAAGAGCTGTTCGACAGTGGAATTTGCTGCCAAGGAGTGTGGTGGAGTCTCCTTCTTTGGAGGTCTTTAAGCAGAGGCTTGACAACCATATGTCAGGAGTGCTCTGATGGTGTTTCCTGCTTGGCAGGGGGTTGGACTCGATAGCCCTTGTGGTCTATTCCAACTCTATGATTCTATGATTCTACTTCATTCTGAGGGATGTTCCGTGTGATAAAAAAGTTGTCAAGTAAATAAAGCTTCAGTCTGCACAGCACTTAAATAATTCTGTCTGATACTATTGTTTTGAAATTTGCTACTACTTCAGTCTTTGTTATATGCAATTATGGTATGTTATTAGGTAGTAATAAAACACACCTGCAGCAGTTAATTGCCATATGAATATATAAAACACAATAGATCCCACAAGCTTGAAATCTGTCCACATTTGCTCTAATCCATTCCACAAAATAAAAACTAGTAAATATTGTCATGTTACTTGGTATTATGACATTGACTTTGCATCCCTTCAAAGGTCTTACTGGCCACTAACATATATTCAAAGGATCAATTAATTTTCACACTTCCTTTCTGAAGTGCTCCCATCATTTTCATTTAAGGTACAGTAAGGAGAAGGGGACTTTTCCATCACAAAAAAAGAGATGGATATTTTGGTGTACCCAGCACCACAATCCTGAATGTGAGTCTCCTACCCCCTGAGTTGACAGGTATGAAAACTTTTGTTCAGAATTCTTTGTGTACTGGGAAATTGATTAAGTGAACGGAAGGAGAGTGTTGACAAGAAGCAAGAGGCTACATCTTGACAAGGAGGAGGAAGCATAATCCTATTCTGCAGTTATGTACTTCCTCTTCAGAACTACTGAGACCAAATTTACTTTTCCTGGGAAGACTGGTTTCTAGACACCCAACAACGTTAAGTCAATTTTATGCTGATTTTATGGATGAGAGAACAGGAATAGCTAGAAGAAAACACCGTCACCATAGATGACTTGTAACTCACTACACAGCTTAGATCAACATATGCCTTATAACAACTCAAAATATATTAGTGCTGGATTAAACACTTTTCATTTATATTTTTAAGTGACCATAAGACTCACCAAGTATTTGCAACTAATATAGATATTACGAACATTATATTGGTTACAGATTTGCACAAAGTTGCTTCCACATGTGCAAGATATTGCTTCAGGAAAGGCATTCCATAAGACACAAGCAAGTGTCACCACGGGGCCCCCACTGTGTGCAAATAATCCCTTTCCACTTGTGTAAATAGTGAGGTTTGGATCCAAGCCCCTGGGATTATCATACGGTTCAATAATCTATCCTACTTTCTCTAAGAACAAGTTACTTCATATTTACTGAAACTACAATACACTTATCTTAATTATAGCAAATTTAAGATGGACTAATGGTCAGGGGTCCCCTTTACCCCTTTTAATGGTGGTTAAAAATTAAATCCAACCCCTTCCTCAGTATTTAAAAGGTGTTTTTTTTTGTTTTTTTTTTGTAAATGTCTAAACCTGTGTCCAAACATGGATTCTAGGGTGGTGCACATTTTAAAAATCCAAACACCAATACAATATTAAAGCAAACCGCAAAAATCAAAACATAATAAAAACTAGAAGTAAAGTTAACATAGCGCAGGTGTCCTCCAATAAAAATTACAGGATAATATTAAACTCAAGACAAAGAGCAAATGAAGGAAACCTGCTAAAACTAGCCCTCAGCAATTATCTAAACAAAGGAAAATTTACATTTCATATATGTTTGTTACTGTCAATTAGTTTTAGATATTTAAAGGAAACATAGAATCACAGAATTATAGAGTTGGAAGGGACCACAAGGCTCATCTAGTACAAGCCCCTGCTACACAGAAATCTCACCCAATGTGGAGCCCAAACCCAGAACCCTGAAAACAAGAGCCTCATGCTCTACCATCTAAGCTTTCCCAACAGTTTTCTCTGCATTAGAAAATATACCCTACAAGAACTGAATGGTTAATGGTTAGTT
The DNA here is from genome assembly GCF_964188305.1 of Podarcis bocagei. Lineage (NCBI taxonomy): Eukaryota > Metazoa > Chordata > Lepidosauria > Squamata > Lacertidae > Podarcis > Podarcis bocagei. Next base: position 84,708,344 of record NC_138129.1, on the reverse strand, counting down.
AAGCTTTGATCCCATTTTGAAATCAGATTTCTACATCTTAGTTAATTAATATTCAAAACATCTTATTTTGGGCCAATATCAATATGGAGTGAAATGTTTCCAAAAAGAGAAATACAAACAGCAAGAGGTCAATATATAACATTTCTAATAAAAAGGCAAGTTAATTTTTTACTGGTAACTTTACTATTTTGTATAAAAATTAATCTTGCACCATATTGTTTTCATTGGACCAGTTGATAAACTCCATAGGTTTTAGAACTAGAAACCAGTTTAGAGGGAAATAAATAGGTTTACTTCAACTTTTCCCTAAGGCTCTGAAAGTGGCATAGCAAGCAAAAAACAAGATGTTGTGCAGACTTGGTCACATTAGTTTTAGGAAATATGAGTACACACATCCTTTTATTAAGATGCATGCAGATTAATAACATCTGCACGAGCATCTCAACTATTTTTCTATTTTTTTAAATGTATTTTTAATACAGTTTCTCTCTCTCTCTCTCTCTCTCTCTCTCTCTCACACACACACACACACACACACCAACATTCCCAAAGCAGATGCTCAGTTGGGATGCAGTGCAACTAGGCTCCCCATCAAGCTGGGAAGCAATACAACTCTCTCAAGCTGAGCTTTGGCTTCAGAGCAGCTGGCATGGCACACAGCTCACTTTCTAGCCACCAGCTTTTCCAAGACAGACTACTCTCCCTGAGGCAGACACTGAGTTGGGAGACTGTTGGAGAACTGCCTTCTCACTGACCATCAGTTTTAGAAAGGTTGGCAGAAATCCAAATGGTAAAATATCTCTGATCTGCACTGGGAGCAGATGCAGGGTTGTATCAGAAGCCTCTGTGCACAGCTTCAATTCCAAAGTTAGGTGTCTGGAAAATGATGTACAATTTATACACCACCCTTTGTCCAAGCAAGGCGGTTCACATAGCTTAATACAAACACAAAATTCAAAGAATGCAGTACAATAAATTGCACATGGTAGACAGAGCACACCATCAGCATATATGACACTTTCCTGAGCACAAGAGGAAAGGTTCCCACCCAGAAGAGCTTACACTCTAAAATTTGAGCCAGGAGAAACATCAGAGAAAAGAGAAGGAAGTGGAGGCAAAAGTAATCAGGGAAAGAAAATGCAATTGTTTACACTAAATGTACTTGAGCTTAGCTAGAGTGGGCATGGGAGTTTGGGGGTTAACTCAAAGGCTCCATGGGAAAAGGTGGGTTTTTAGCAGTGATTTGAAAGAAGTTGAAGAGAGAAGGCTAAAAAAAGAGGAGTTGCTTTAAGAGACAAAGAAAGGTGAAGAAGAAAAGCTCAAACATCATTTAGTTGATCAATCACACCAAGTAGCCAAATTTGCACTGGCAGCCAAGAAGCTTCGTTCCAGCTATGTAAATGCACCCCAATCTTAAGTCTTAATGTTATAAATTTCTTTTTATGTTGTAAACTGCTACAGGTTACGTGTATGATTTTAGATGAAAGATTCCTTTTATTCTCTGTCGTCCATTGTAAAGGCCTTTGGCTATATACAGTAAAAATTGATTGATAGTTAAACAATCAATTAGTTACTCATCAGTAGACCACCATTCTGCCTTAAATGGTTAGCGCGTTAATATCACACCTACTAAGGTAAAATGTACTTAACTGCGGACCATGAATTGCTTCTGTTTTGCCCCCCCCCCCAGCATGAGCAACAAACTATGATTTCGAATTTTGCTGTACATCCAAACTAGGAAGCATGGTTTGTTTAACTCAAATCTTGGCTTGACACTATGGTTGGTTTGGAGTGAAACCAATCACTATTCTTGCTCTTGACATAATGCTAAGTAAAGGATATTAGGGTTGTGGCTCCCACTGCCTAGCAGGTACGACTGGAATGGAAGCCTTCTGCACATTCACAGTAACCCACTAGCTATGCTTTTCTGTAATGTGCAATCACTGCCACTGAATGTACCATGCACAGTCCTTCACCTGGAACAAATTGCCGGCCTGTGAGGCTTCAGTGCCTGGTTGGCATCTGTAAGAGGGTTGCAAAATGCACAGTATTTGCCCACCAGTTATGGGAGAAATAGAGGTGTACCAAAGGACTTCAGTGAAAAGTTTCACAAAGTGTATCTATTGAGTTGATCTATTCATTCATTACTTCTGTACCATTTGCAGTTAATTAGTTACAAAAATACCATAGAGTACTCCAGCACTCTAAATACTAATGAGCAAATTAGAAAGGTTAGAAATCACCGATTTCCTGTTTGTCGTTTCAGAACAGCAAATTACATTGGTTACAGTAATTCCTACTGAAGGAACAGTGTAAACCATGGGTAGGCAAACTAAGGGCCGGGCCTGGATCCGGCCCAATCACCTTCTAAATCCGGCCTGTGGACAGTCCGGGAATCAGCATGTTTTTACATGTCCTTTTATTTAAAATGCATCTCAGGGTTATTTGTGGGACATAGAAAATGTTCATTACTATTTTTTCAAAATATAGTCCGGCCCCACATGGTCTGAGGGACAGTGGACCGGCCCCCTGCTGAAAAAGTCTGCTGACCCCTGGTGTAAGCAGTCTGTAGTCAGGCCAGTTTTTAGCCCAAAAAGATGGCCTTTTATTTTAAAAACACACACACACACATTCTACAACTGGAAGAATTTACTGTTTTTAAACTCTCTTCCAGCAAACTGAAAGGGGACAGTTCTGGTGTGCAGCACTGAACTTTTAAAAGCATATCAGATTAATTTTTAACAGATTTCATATAAGGGATGCACATTATAAGCCAAAAATATTACTGTCAGGCACATCCGACTTTAGGTGAGGGTCTCAGAATCTTATCTCAGGAGGATAAAAGTGGAAGATGTTTTAGTAGCTGAATGAAAAGCTGCCTGGGCAAGTAAGGAAGAAAGCAGTCAGTATTTGCCAAGGAACAGTAATCAAAAGAAAGAACAAGGACAAAACAGAGTAGAGGAACTTAATATAAAAAAGAGTGGGGTGCAGAGAACCTTAAAGAACACTTGCTATCTTGTCTGGCACTTAAAATATGTTAGATTAAAGGCAATATGCAAATGACAGTGCCACTTTAAGACATACTTGAAAGCACACTTTAATGCAAATCATAGACTTGGTGGATTTATGCTCATGAAAAAAATTTTGCTGATGTTATCAGTCCACTCTTTACTATAGCAGTCGTACCTTGTAAAATCAGGCAATCTGTTACAAGGAATATTTGGCCAAAAGAGGTGTGTGTGCATGTGTGAATCCAATTACTCCAGTTTTAAAGAATGGATTGAACTAAAGTTATTCTGGTTATATTAGTTGTGTGTGGACAATCTAAGAAAGAAAAACTTTTTGGGGAGAACTTCTATTCAGTTTTGTGGACAACTGAAAAAAAAGCTGATTTTTCATAGTATTATCAGAGTTTAGAGCAACACTGAAAACAACACTATCATCAGCTTGCTTTCTAGGAAGTTTCTTGTAGCTGCTGTTGTTAAAATGAAAATGCTTCCTTTGAAATGTAAATATAATTCTTGTATGGTGCAATATAACGGCAAGTCAGTAGAGTACACTGCTATGGTTACTAAAAGGCAGAAATAACTGCCTCCTCTGGTGGCTTCTGACCTGATCCAAGGAGTATGGCATGGTAGAGGAGATCATGAGGGACTGAGATTTATTCTGAAGATGTCTGTCACAGTGTCCTTAGCCTGCAGCAGAGTAGGAAAGAAGCCCTGATCCAGATTCAGAGAAAAGTGGATGGTTGCCCATCAAAACAAATATATATATATAGAAACACATGAACATGACCTTTGATCAACTCAAGCATGAGTTGTCTCATTATACTCTAGAGTGGCTAATCTGTTATCTGCAACATCTGTGATACTGAAGAAGTCCATGATGTTGAAACACATCTGGCAATTGGAATAGTTAATCATCACACATATTATATTTTATATTTTTTTAATTCTCCCCATATGCCAAGGAACTTTATAGTTAACAATAAATATCTGTACTGAAAATACATGTACTGAAACAGTTTTGTTTGTAAATGCATGTCTCTATGTTCATATGTGATAGTAAAACACATTATTTTTGACTCTGCAGTTCTGTCAACCAAAACAATGATATTTTTATTTAACAATTCCATACCAAACTGTATTACGAAAGTAAACACAAATATAAACATATATAAGTGCCCCTATGAAGAGTATTTCAAGATTCTTTAAAGGGCATTTCTTTAATAAACAATCTATTCTATAAATAATATTAAAAATATTCTATTTAGCATAATATTTGATCTACTATAATGTATAATATTAATTTTTCATTTACAGCATCCTTGTTTTCCATAGGCTATAATCAAAACAAATCATGGTGTTAATTAGATCCACATTTCATTTTTCTTAATTCATCTAATCTTTCTTCAATTGATCCTATCTTCCCAAGCCATTTTATATACAGTTGTAATTACCAAATTCCTGGCTATTTATAAAATCAATAAACAAATACCAACCTGCCCAAAACTTGAGTGACTTTCTTTGACCTCTCATTACTTGAGGTCTTACCAATACAGCTATTTGCCAAACTTTACAGTACCAATAATCTAGATTCATTAATGACATATTTTACCCAAAGACCTCAATGTAATGTGCACATATTTCACCTATTTAAAGGGTTCCTTCCACCTAGCAACTATGGAAACAAATAATGAAGGGCTGGTTCACATATAATGCTTCCAATCTCTTATGCATAGCTAAGGGCCTGAGAGCAAATTCTCAGATTATGTGTTCTCTCGCCACCCTGATCCAAGATTAAAGGTGTATTTCAGCATTTACCTTATCCGGCCAATGATCTTCTCTTAATCCCAAACTGATCTGCTCTTAATCACAGGACTCAAGTCATGAATCAGAAGGATGATGCTGGTCAGCAAATTAGGAACCACTGCTAAAGATACTGCCAACATGAACCTAAGCATGCTTAAGACTTCCAAGTAGGAACAGAGTAAGACATGGGCATAGCCAGGACTTATGTTGGGGGGAGCAAATAGACAGGATTTATGTTGGGAGGACGGAGCACCTGTCTGTCATCATCCTCTGTTTGGCTCTGTCTAGCATATTCAGAATGAAATGTCTCAACAACAGTTGTTTTAAACTACTTTCTTTTGACCCCAAGTGCTCAAAAAAATCTGTCAATATCTTTCCACAATTTCTACTTTTAGTTAAGTATTTTTATTTATTTACTTGATTCAGGGAAAGGCACCTCTCCCCGGTACACCCATGGAGTAAGAAGAGAATATGAAATCTTGCCCACACCTTTTAAAACCTGATTCTGAGATTAACAGCATCCATTTAAGGAGACTTTACACACAACAAAGGTCCATAATATTCCTACAAATATATCAGAAAAGACTAGATAGAGAAGCTGTCTCCAGGCATTCACTGTTGGACATTTGAAGGAGCCTTCAGGAATGTGTGAGACTAGCTCTAACACCTTGATAATGCCCAGGGCGCAAGCAGACACATGACTGGCAGAGTCTGAAGAGACCCACTTCATTGCATGGAAGGTTTCCAACTCAAGGACAGGAATCCTAGTCAATCAGCATTCCCACTCCAGTTGGAAATCCATCACATAATAAGGGAAGCCCCTTCAGATTCAGCTGATCACTAATAGCCAACTTCCAAATAACTGGGAGCCTGTGTCTCTCCCCTGCCCCACTTTTTTTTCTTTTTTGGTACTAACAAGACAGATCCAACTTTGAGCTACTTTAATGGAAGGTCAATCCTCTTTGCCCAATATTGTGCTATACCATTTAAAAACAGAATGGAAAGTCACTGGGAGCATAAAGGAAAGCCTGTTTTGCTACAATGCCATTAGTTATGCTACAAAATGAAAACCTTAATCAGGTGAAGGTTCATTGCACAGAAAGTACAAAGATGAAATTGAACCTGCCAAGCTTTTAGCTTGGCTTCCTACAAACTAAGGGATTTCAAGAAACAAATTCCCCAGCTTATCTCCTGGGTTAACAAGTAGGCTTGAAAGACATGCAACCTTTTAAATCTTCAACAAGCAGATGTAAAATTAACTGCACTTTAAATTAAATTAAATTAAATTAACACTTTTAATTTAAAACCTTGAATTTAAAACCTCAAAGTGAAGATTGTACTTTTTTTAAAAAAAAAGTCAGGCAAATACTGTACAACTGTCCTCAGAACACCTAATAGTTGGCGACTGGACAGGGACTGCCTGGACACAGGCTGGTAACCTCAGGTAGACTACTGTGATGCACACTATATCAGTCTGCATTTGACGTTTGTTCAGAAGCTGCAGCTACACTGGGTTAAATGGTAGCCTGCATACTCTATACTAAATACTATCAAGGTGAGAGCAAGGTTCTTGAAAGACCATTCTCACACAGATTCTCCAGACGTACTGTAAAAACCTTTTTATGCAGGCATTTGGTTAGCTGAGATGTTTGGTCACTCTGATGGTGTGCATTTGATTTATTGTTTTTGTGATTTCATTTCTCAGATCGTTTATTATATAATTTGTATGTATTATATATTTAATGATATAGCCCACTATGGAGTTCGTTTTAAAGAACAATAGATTACAATAATCCCCCCCACAAGGACACAGATAGTTAAAATGTGGTATGCGGCAATGCAGGAGAGGGTACTCTCAGTAATGGAATTTCATCTCCTCTCAGATATGGTTGGCTCCAATTCTGGTGAGTTTTTAGTGCTAGTGGAAGACTCATTTATTCATTCAGGCTTTTGTGGACCCCACTAAACTGCTGTGCTACTTGTTTCATGGGGATTTTTTCTCTAGTTTTTGCTCCTGTATTAATAAGCATCGTATATCTGGCTTTTAATGTAATCTGCTCTGGGATTGCTTCAGCAGTGATGCAAGAAATATTTTAAATAAATAATAATAATGAAATAATAGAATTATCACTGCTAATATCCTACAGCACATTGGCTGGTGATGGCACTTATCATTTGGTGCTTAATAGAAAAAAAGCTGTGGCGCTGTTGCATGTCTTTTACAAAAGATAAGCATGACAAAGCATGCATAAAATAATATGCACCTAACAGCTGAACATATCTTCTATTTCCGCCACTCAAAGAAGATAAATTTGCTTTAACTGATTTCAACACTGCATTTTTAGATTGTTGTAACCTGAACTGAGGCTTCATGGTAAAGGGTGGATAAGAAATCCAGTTATGGTGGTTGTTGTTGTTCATGAAGCCCAGAATGCAGCAAGACCAGAACTTCAGGAAAAGCACGTAATTCTGACCTCTGAAGTCCTTAACTCAACACAAGATGATGTGCAGGACAGTTACTATAAAAGACAAGGGTGAAAATCCAGTACAAAGACTGGTATGCTAGGATAATCAGCATATCTACTGTATGCTCCACAAGAGCATAGAAATACAACAGTGGTGGAAAATCAGCATCCATGCACTTAATTCCTAAGAGGTGTCAACAATATGTTCATGTTCCTGTGTACCGGTAATTGTTAATCTAGGTTGCTTTGTGCAAAATGCTCCCTTTCTGTGGAAAATGCCCCTTTTTCAATAGTTTCTAATCACCAAAGTTCTTAAATGTGCACAGCATGAGGCCAAACGTGTGCTCTGTCATCTGAGCTATGATGTGGGGTTTTGATACAGGTGGTATATGCTGTGACTGGGTACTGAGTTATACCCTAATTTATGCTGTTTTGTGGCAACCATTTTTTTTGGGGGGGGGAGAATCCCCTTCAATTCATTGCACCATGTCTGTGGCTGGTGTAAAGTTGCACTGTCAATAGGAGTAGGAACAGTTTCTCCTCGTGCCACCCCACATTATGCCTGTGACTCCACTCTCATCCCTTCCAGTGGAGCAGTACCAGCAAGGAAGTGTTCCACGAAGGCATGCGAGCTATTTTGCCAGCATATAAATCTTAACAGTAGCATATCTGGCATTCTGCCAGCACAGCAGAGCTTGTACCAAATCCCAGAATGCCCCAGCAGACAGGTCTTCAGTACAGGATCGTGCCCTTCAACTTGCACAATACTGTTAATGGGTTTGCAAGGGGACCAAAACCTGGGTGCTAGGTTCTCCCCATAATCTCTGAAATTAGTAAATGTGGGGTTTGAAGTCAAGCCAAGACAGCTTCCTTGGGAGCTTAGAGAGGTGCCATCAAAGAACAAAGACAGGTGGTGACAGAGTCATTAACCTGACAATAGGTGAGACATTCAGCATCAGACAAGAAAGCAGGAGGCTACTAGGATTACAAGGAGCACAATGTCATGACAGAAGGAGGTGAATCGTAGGTTCCCAGTGTGACAGGGAGGATACTGGATGAGAAAGGGAAGGAGTTGTTTTCTGCAAAGGCTGCTGGGAAGAAGCAGCAGCAAGTAGGCAGAACTCCATGCAGCGCTGGCTGGAGGAGGCTGCACCAAGAGACCATGTGCCTTGATTTCCTAATGGAAACACAACCCTGGCTGAGCACCCAGAACCCCCTGGAATCTTGCTACCTCTTGGCAGACACTGGGCTGTAACAATACTGTGTTGGTTGGTACTGCATAACTTGGAAATTTCAAGCCTTTTTACAAAGGGAAATCTAATCATGCTTATTAAAGCATATACAAATGAATTGGAATGACATTCAAATATCAGTGAACTGTAAAAGTTGTTATCTCAGTAGTGTTTCCATTATAAAAACCTAGAATACAAAACTGAGCTGCAGGGGTTGTTGTTTTTTTTAAAAAAAACAACCCTGAAAATCCCTTTTTAAAAAAATAGTTCCCGAAAACCATTTCTTCCTTTTTTATTTTCCTTTCCCCACTGAGGAAATGTAAACCCTCAGTTTTTAACACAGGTAACGCAGGGACACACAAGGGAACTTCACTGACACTAAGAAGCCAAACCTGACCTGATAGATCAATTCCCATTCTGGGGAGTATCCAGGATACCATAATTCAAACCACTCTGATTGTGACATTGCCAACTGTATCAGATTATATTTTGCAGCTTGGTGATTCCACTAGGAATTTAACTTGAGAACCTAACCTTTCTTACTTGCACAAAGAAGTCTTTAAAAGCTCTTCCAGATTTAAACAGAAAATCACAATCAAATTTAAAACTGCGACCATCACTGCTTGTAAATATAAAGAGTGTACTTCAAAGGCCAAGTTTCCTACTCTACCCGTAAACTTCATCTTTTGTCGTACTATTCATGTTCAATATTGTCTGACTGTTCAAATATACCAAGCAGTGTCGTGGTTTAAAGACACTTTATTAATCAGTAACTATAAACCTTTTTTTATTTTCCTTTTCCATTTTATACCAGGCCTATTTCAATAGCCTAAGAGGGGGAAATACACTCATCAGTCACCTGACGGAGTAATTCAAAACTTAACGAAACAGGGCTAATGGGTGAGAATTGAATTGAAAACACCTTGACAAAGAAAGCAATTTCTTTTCTTCGCACTCCTCTGAAGCTGTGGGTGATCACTGAAATCGAACCATCAACAGTGAGGGGCCATCTGTCCCAAGGGCCTTCCACATGAACACAAGGAAAAAAATTTAAATGCTGCTCCGCATACATTCAAGCATTGATTTATCTATGACAGGCAACATGTAGCTGAAAATCTATGTTTTGACGTACTTCACATACCAGTCTTTAAAGTCAACACCAAACTTCTGATAAGAACTGTGATAGGAATTTTATGGTCTTAGATATATAGTAATGTTCATAACTGCACATACATAGATCAGTACAGGAAGGCAAACCTGGAACCATTTTGATTCCTAAACTGACCAAATCCCTTCTCTGCAAGGTTAAAAATGGAAAAGCCTCCCCATTGTCTCTTCCTTTAATCTGTGTTTGAATAAGGTGTGAGCCTGTGACCTGGCCCAGGAAATAAGTATTTTAGCATTACAAAAGAATGGCCAGGCTTCCCCAGAAAATCCAATCAAGGAACCTGCTAGACAGGAGATAAACAAGGAGAAGAGAAAAACAACATTCAAATTTCTGTGATGTAGGTGGGATGTATCTGAGGGGTGGTCTTAGGTCACACCCCTTCTGTGATGTATGCATAATGTTTCTGGGGGTGGTCCTGATCTAGAGAAGGGGAATTTCAAAAGTCTTTATAAGGCCTTGCAGGCTATTGTTCTGGGTCCTCTTCCTCTCCTGCGTGTGAGGGGGGTACCCTGTTGCAACAGATCAATAAAGATCAAGCTTACTAGCTGCTTTGCTTCTCAATATTCTCTGGTTGGCCTCTGTTATTTTCTCCTACCAATAGGGAACCTATGTAAGGACTCTATATGGGCTCTTGGATACCCCATAAGGGAAAAGGGCATCTTTTTATTTACAACAGATGGCGACCACGAAGGGACTTTTGGTTACCCGGATTCTGGGAGGAGGAAGGACTGGTTATCCAGCGCGCACCAGGCAGTTTGCCAGGAGGAATAACCAGTCTTCCATCGGTCCCAGGGTCTGGCAATAACTTGGAGTTCAGCGAGGCTAACCAGGGGAAGCAAAGCTTGATCAGGCCGGCCTTAAACAACCAGTCAAGAGATCCCAGAATCACCAGGACAGCGCTTGCGAAGTGAGTATGAGTAGGAAAAATGGGTAGTGGGGTGGGATTCTGCAAACCACAGCAAACCTATACTTCTCAAATCCTTACTTCTTTCCTCACTTTAACTCTTGAAAAAATTGCCTTCTACTCCTTTCTGTCCCCTCTATCTCAACACCAGCCTTAGCCCTTCGGAGTATGCCCAGGCAAAGGTTGTGTGTGATTTCTTCCACTTAACTCTGTATGCCAACCTATTCCTTCGGAGTTTTGCCCAGAAAGGTTGTGCAATTTCTTCTGCACTGAAAACTATAATTCCCAAAACTATAACTCCCAGGTGTAGCCGCACCTCTGCCATGGCGATCTTTGTTAGAGATGACCTGTGAGCGGAGAAAGCAAGGGCACCTGATTCCTTTCCTTCTTTGTCATTTCTGAGTCTCAATCTGGCATTGCAAGTGTGCAAGCGTTCAGTAGGGACTCTGAGTTAGATTGTAAAAGGCAGGGAGGTTGCTGTGAGTTGTAGAATAGAGATTAAGTGAGGTATCCCCAGGTTTTTCCCCTCGGAGATTTGTCCAGGTATCCCCAGGTTTTTTCCCTCGGATCCCCAGGTTTTTCCCTCGGAGATTTGTCCAGGTATTCCCAGGTTTTTTCCCTTGGATCCCCAAGTTTTCCCATCGGAGATTTGTCCAGGTATCCCCAAGTTTTTTTTGTCCAGGTTTCCCCTTTTCCGGACCCTTCGGAGTTTTGCCCAGGTCCAAAACCCTTTTAATTGAAAATGGGTGCACCTCAGTCAAAAGAAAAATAGTCCCCAGACCCCTGGCGTGAAAGAAGCCCAGTTGGTGCTTACTTCCCGCCTGGACTCTGACAGTCCCCTTCAATTTGTGTTTAAGAAACGTTGTTCCTGTGTTTAAATTGTACTTAGGTAACATCCAGCAGCTGCTTATCTAAAATGTGCCATCTAAAATAAAAATGCAAGCTTGCTCCAAATTCTAAATCTAAGGAAGCCATGTTGAGCCTTATCAATCTTAAAAGCAAGACAAAATGGAGAATGGAGTGTGCAAATGTTTGTTATTTGAGAGAGGCTCTAAAAGAGTTTTCCTCCCAAGTGGTAAAATCCTGTATACGTGCTACTTGTGTTCTGAAAGGGGAATTACCCCACCTCCTTCCTCTAGTTTAAGTGAGGAGGGCGATTTAAGTCTAATGGTAAATGTTTTGTTGTAACTTTTGAGTTTGCAAGTATACCTGTGTTCCAGTCTAAGTTAACCTAATGTTTCTGCTGCAAAAGCCTAGTTGAGCCAACTGCTCTCTCAAGCTAAGATGCAGTGTATGTATTTCATTAAGCATATGCCTATGAAAGTATGGTGTTCCTTCTAAGAAAAATATCTGAGTCCAGTTTTAACTTTGATCTGGTTGGACAGAAGAGTTATTGTAAGGCTCCTGATATCAGTCTCTATAAGACGTCCTGGCCTCTTTTCTTAGAAAATGTCCCCCCTTGTTTCATTCTGTCTCTTTCAGGGTTTTTTCCCTTTCTCCTTCTCATTCTGTGCCAGGTAAATTTACTCCCGAGTAAGCTTCCTTTAAAGGAAACTGCAAAGGGGGGGGGCATAAATTAGGCTTACTATTCCTCTGCAAGTTCAGGAAAAATTGTTCACTCTTGTATTCCTTTTAAATCAAATCTATGGCTGTTTAAACTTTGCTTTATAAAAGATCCTCTCCCTATCTTAGGAAAAATGTTAACTTCAATCTTCTTTTAAAGATAATTTCTATAGGAATTTTCACTCTTTAGTCTAAGGAAGTAAACACTCACTCAAACTAGCTTCAAGATCTGTATAGAATTGGGTACTTTTATTTTCCTTTTCCTTAGTACATGATAGGCGCATGGTTTGTGATAGGCGCATGGCTTGTGATCTCTTCCCCAGTTGTGTCTGTGTACATAAGTATGTGTGTGTTTCTGGTAGTACAAATCTTGCTATGAACCCTGTATTTTAGGGTTGGACTAGATGACCCCAGGTCCCTTTCAACTTTCCCAATTTGTGGCTGATGAGTTGAAATCCAGCCCAGATTGCTCTTTGTTTTTAAAGGTGAGAGGTGAATGTGTGTGTTTCTGGTAGTACAAATCTTGCTATGAACCCTGTATTTTAGGGTTGGACTAGATGACCCCAGGGTCCCTTTCAACTCTCCCAATTTGTGGCTGTGTGGAAGACCATGTGTCTGCAAGCATTGGAGGGTAATTCTTAAATTCTGGTGTGGTAATGGAGTTGAAATTCAGCCTAGCTTTGCTTTTTAGTTTTAAAGGTGAGAGGTAAAAGCCATGATGTTTTGAAGCACAACTGGTAATATCAAGCATTTGAGTGATTACAGTATTTATCATTTTGTCTACTATTTTTTTTTAATCAAACTTAAAAGTCAATTCAAAGTTTAAGCACATACAAATGAATAATCAAGTACAATTAGCCTTGGACATTCCTGTAAATTAAGGCGCAGAAAATAATATTAATAATTGTTAAAAAATCCTATGAATTCTAACGCTCTGGCCATTTTTACTCATAAATAAGAGAGCGGTTGATTGTTCCGCGAATGGCCAGAGGGATATTAGCCCTTTCCTGTACATAAAGGAAGCTTGGGCTGAATGGTGAATACTTGAATTGCTGAGTTTCTCTTTTTTGTTTTAAAATCTAACCCTATTTTAAAAAACCACTCCTTACCTGGCCATTTTTACTCATAAATAAGAGAGCGGTTGATTGTTCCGCGAATGACCAGATAAAATGACCAATAATGATAGCCCTTTCCTGTACATAAAGGAAGCTTGGGCTGAAATTGCTAGCTTTGGTGAATTCTTAAATTGCTGAGTTTCTCTTTTTTGTTGTTTTAAAATCTAACCCTATTTTTAAAATCTACTCCTTACCTTTCCCTTCCTTATTCTAATTGAGCCAAAAGATGCAACATTTTCAATGGTATAAAAGGTTTGCTGAGACATGAACTCTGCACATGCACAGAGGCTAGATCAGCTTACAAAAGAGAGAGAGAGAGAAAGGAGGGGGGGATGAGAAGGTTTGGAGAGCCTGAAACCTATACAAATTTCCTTATGTAAAACTTGGGAGCCATTGAGGGAAATCATCCTTAATGTGTTTTGCTCCAGGAAGACAATAGTTAAGTACTTGACATGCCAAATTCTTTTCACAGGTAAATATCAAAGCACTCCCACTGTGAGTTCCTCTCTTGAGTAGTTTCTCCCCCCCCCCAATGGGATTTAAATTTCATAAGTTTTTTTTTTGTGTGTGTGTGTGTGTGTATGTGTATATGCCTATGCATTTTAGGAATAGCATTTCCTGACAGACCTCTCACATGAAATAATTTTCCCTTTTAACAGAGTGTCCCTTCTTTTCTCCCACAGCACAAATGATAATGAAGGGATGCAAACAGTGATTTAAATACTCTATAAAAAGTAAATGCATTTGTTTTTCCTTTTGTCTTTCTTCACTTAAAGCCAAACAGTCACTTTCTTTCTGTTCAGCAAAACAAGTCTGAATCCCTGCTACATTAGTTGATTTCCTTCTATCTCTTTGTGGCTTTGACACTTTAAGTTACAAATAATCTGTTTTCATTTATTTAATCAGTTTCTCCATGATGTCTATGAAGTTAATCGAAGCACAACCAAACATTGTTTGAGCATTTCTTACTAATTCTGTCATTTTGGCTAGTGCAAGGTACCTGCACAACTTTAAAATTGCCATTCATTTTTTTATTGGTATTAACTCATTTCCCAGTATTAACATTACAGCTGATGTTGTCACATCAAGAAACACTCTTTTATTTTCATTTGGGATGTTAGAATGCCAAAACAGATTACTTCAGGTTGCTTATTAATTGTGTGTCTTAGCATTTATTTATTTTTGGTTCCTCATAGGTCATTTGTGTGTGTGTGTTTTACTTTGGGGACATGTTCATCACATGTTGAAAGTCAGTTTCATGAAGTTCTTTTATTGGATAGCACATGGTGAATTTTAAGTTTTCCCCATTGTTTTCCCTTTTTCCCCCCAGTCCAGTAGTAATCTGTGTGGTTTTGATAATATCTTTGTACTATTTAATAATAGTTATTTTCTGAATCTGATGTTTTTGTCTCAAGTCCATTTTCATCTAACTGGTAATTAATTTTTTGCTTTCTTTTTATTTTTTAACCTTTGTATTTTTACAGTTCTCTTTCTCTACATGTGGAGTAATTTTTTATTTTTAATATGAAAAGAACAACAACAACAAAAATTAAGTGAAGGAAAGCAAACAAACTTAGCAGATAATAACAGTAATTATATGGAAATGTGATAATGAATAAAATGTTTCATCCACTAAGATTGTTATTATTTGCAGCTTCCCATGGAAACTGGAGGACATCCTTTTTGCCTTTTGCCCCTTTCTTGTCTAACTGTGTTTAAGTCTCCCCAAAACCCTGCCCCCTTACAGGATATCACTTCTACAGATGTGCAATGATGAAAAGCAGCAACAACCCCTCAACTCAGTTCTTCACTATCACAAGACCAGAGTTTTCAAAGTGCCCACAGCTATCTCTTTCAAAGGCTATAGACTGACGGGGGGGGGGGGCTGACAAAGGGGGGAGGAGTTGAATTGCAAGGACATTTTTTCACTTGAACCTCAAGCCTCTGCTCCAGGATTCAAAAGATACATACGTAAAAGATCGCAATTGTGTCAAGATATGCAACAGATATTTAATTATTTTGTTTTGTATTATGTGTTATTATGTAAGAATGTTGAAATGTGTCTGACAGTGTGATTTCCACAAAGGGGGGCAATTTTTTTTCCTGTGTGTAACTGTTTTTATGTTTAATGTCTTATTGCTTACACACCAATGGAGAATTCTCATGCATTTTATACTTTCTAATAGCTCACACTATTGTGTAGTCCAATGTTTAGATCAATTTATAACCACATTGTTCCACCTGGCACTCTGCCAACTTTCCCTATCCATTTTAATATGTGTTAAACCTCTTTTTGCCAATGACAAACTTCTGGACCCATAAAACACCAGGTACATGAAGGTGGATATGCTTTGGTTTAGCAGGAATGATTCCTTATAGACTTAAATTGACTTATTTGGACAACTGCCCTTGTTAAGAATGGTTTTCTTTTAACAGATTGGTTTGAAGACTTGAGAACCATGGGGCAAGATAAATTCAAATTGGACTCAGTTTGAATTGGGCAAGTGTATCCAGGCTGCAATTAGCTTTTTGGTCCTTTAAGTGCAAGTGAGCAACTTCTCATGAGCCCAAGACCACAGCCTATAATAAAATCCCATAGCTAAAGGCCAAGGCGAAGACCTCTCCCTCACGAGATGCCCAAAACCTGTGCCAGCTATGGTGAATGCCAGGCGACATGGTTAAATGAAAGCCCTGAGGGGATTCAACAGACAAGATGTGTTGCTGTAGCACTATGTCAGTGTGAGACCACAGAAGAGCTACCTTGACACCTGAGAACACTAAAATGGTGGGGGGGAAGCAAACTGCACTTTTCAGTCATTAGTGGACCTTACCTTCCTGCTAGGTGTAAAGCATAGAACACTATTGAGTAAATGGTCTCTCCCAAAGTGTTAGAATGCCACAAGCAATTTAGTAGCAAAACGCAACATGTGTTATTTTTATATGATATATTCATACAAAGACATCCATTTACAACATACGATGTTATTATTTGTGGGGCAAAAATTTTTAAGAAAAATTCTAGCCCCAGAGGGGGGAATATTGTGATAGGAATTTTATGGTCTTAGATATATAGTAATGTTCATAACTGCACATACATAGATCAGTACAGGAAGGCAAACCTGGAACCATTTTGATTCCTAAACTGACCAAATCCCTTCTCTGCAAGGTTAAAAATGGAAAAGCCTCCCCATTGTCTCTTCCTTTAATCTGTGTTTGAATAAGGTGTGAGCCTGTGACCTGGCCCAGGAAATAAGTATTTTAGCATTACAAAAGAATGGCCAGGCTTCCCCAGAAAATCCAATCAAGGAACCTGCTAGACAGGAGATAAACAAGGAGAAGAGAAAAACAACATTCAAATTTCTGTGATGTAGGTGGGATGTATCTGAGGGGTGGTCTTAGGTCACACCCCTTCTGTGATGTATGCATAATGTTTCTGGGGGTGGTCCTGATCTAGAGAAGGGGAATTTCAAAAGTCTTTATAAGGCCTTGCAGGCTATTGTTCTGGGTCCTCTTCCTCTCCTGCGTGTGAGGGGGGTACCCTGTTGCAACAGATCAATAAAGATCAAGCTTACTAGCTGCTTTGCTTCTCAATATTCTCTGGTTGGCCTCTGTTATTTTCTCCTACCAATAGGGAACCTATGTAAGGACTCTATATGGGCTCTTGGATACCCCATAAGGGAAAAGGGCATCTTTTTATTTACAACAGAACAAAGCAAGAAGGCAGGTTAATAGAACTGCTCAGAGAAAAATCAGTGTTACTCCAACAGCTAAGAAACCTTTTAATGGAATTATATCACTAGGCTAAGTTACAGGCCTTCTGCCTAATGCAGAGATTCAGTTCACACATCGCTTCTATCCATTGTTACACTTGTACCTATATTTATGTGATATCTGTACATACAGGATTGAGCCAGATTACTGTTCAGCAGGACCAAAAACAAAACAAAACACATGGGTAGAACAATGATGCAGAATGCCCAAGGCACTCAAAACAGCACTAAGTGGCTTGAGAATCACAAAATTCAACAATCCACATGAATACTGGATTACTGTCTCACTGGATATCTACAGAAAGGAGGTAAACTGAATTCTGCACTGGAAACTCATGGATATTTGAAAGAACTCTCAGTAATATTGGTACGCTTCAGCCCACATCACTCACCAGGCACACTGAATATTAAGCTGGATGGCCCTCTTGGCTGGTTATTCCTGTTAACTGGAAATGCTGCTTTGCAAAGTATTTATTTGCTGTACAGCAGATGTGAGGAACTTGGGCACTTCCAGATCTTGTTGGTCTCCAATTCCAAACCCCAGGCAGCAGGGTCTATAATCAGTTATGATATCAGCTGTAGTACAGCAACATCTGGGGAGGGGGGGCACAGGTGCCCCAGTTCTGATCCAAGGAGAGTATCACAATGTTTCAAAGCATTGTGAGCAAAGTATGGAAAAGATTTAGCGTATCGGGGGAAAGTCCCAGATAAATCTTCTTGACTTCAAAGTAGCCTCAACTAAAGTGGCTATCTGCTCTAAGAAACCTTCAAAGTGTCCTTTAACTACTGACTAGTAGTAACTTTGCTAATGGCAACGTTTTTACTATTTGTAAAAAGAGGTTCCAAACTAATTATTTTATAATAAATTGTAGTGGTACCCCTTTCTGATAGAGAAACCCTATTGGAAGGAGTATCTAAATTCTGAGAAGAGTAAAGAGTCTTTTTCTATATCCGCGAAATGTCAGATTACAAACCTTCTAACATTAGTGCCATTGTGAGAAATTTAATTCAATTATTTTTATTTTTCTGTATATTTGTTTGTTTATTTATTCAGCATTCATATGACCTCAAAAGCCACTTACTTCTATTATTAATGGAAATAAGAAGCTTCAAGTCAAAAACATTTTTTAGATAAAGAAGAGAAGAAGCAGGAAGTCTGGGGCTGTGTGAACTGAAATCTTAAATTAAAATTAAAAGCATAGTGACAAAAACACAGTAAATACCACAGGAGCTGACTCACTGAATGAGGCTGGCAATTACTAGCCAAAGTGATGTTTGTGTTGTGAACAATGATCTTAAATAGATGACAACAACAATTCCCATATTTTTAGTTAATTATTCCTAAGCATCACCTTATAAAATATTTCTGCAGTAATGGATAATACTTTTAAAAGTATTTCAACAATACTCTTCATAAGGAGCAGGCATCCTTTAGGATAGAAAACGAGATCAAAACTGTGAACTACATCACAAAAAAGAAGGCTGGATCAGAGACACAATGCTTTCAACTCTCCGAAGAAAACAGTTTTGAAAAAGGGGTTGCTTCTTGAGAAGGCAGAGGCCCCGGGAAGATGCAGTTATTTATATTAATCATGGCACTTTTGATCCAGAGTAGGCCACTGGGACAGCAGATTCCTGATCCCATCTTCTGCAATGCCAGTCTAGACTCAGTACTGCTGGAAACTTATGTGAGAGTCATAGCACATGTGTTTCATGTAGAAAGCCCCTGTGGTTAAAATAGAAAAAGAAAACCAGTTCTCCAAAAGCAGAACTGGGCAAGGCTACTTTGCCTGAAACCCTGGAGAATTGATGATAGCTGGGAATGGAGAGTAAGGGGCTGGATGTACCTGTAGTCTTGTTTGCACTTCATACTAAGCCAAACATATGAGCACACATGTTTCCAGAAAGGAAATGCCAGCTGCTTTGCTCCTTCCCTGTCGTTCTGTTGCTGCGTTGCACTCAGCTAAGCCATGGTTTGTTCATAAGCATAGTTTGGCGTAATGTGACATGCAAAACAAGCCAGTATAAAGCAGCATCATGTGTCCATTATGCTTATTGCAGTATGATTTCAAACCTATTAACCTTATATATACAGTATATATAAATAAAAAGAGTACAGTGGACGCTCTGGTTGCGAATTTGATCTTTGCGGGATGCACGTTCGCAACCCGCAGTGTTCGCAACCCACAGCAGTGTGTCTGCGCACGCGCAGGTTATGATTCGGAGTTTCTGCGCATGCGCGACCACCAAAACCCGGAAGTAACCCATTCCGGTACTTCTGGGTTTTGGTGGGTCCATAACCCGAAAAAACGCAAACTGAAGCGTCTGTAACCAAAGGTATGACTGTATACTATACAGTGGTACCTCGGGTTAAGTACTTAATTCATTCTGGAGGTCTGTTCTTAACCTGAAACTGTTCTTAACCTGAAGTACCACTTCAGCAAATGGGGCCTCCTGCTGCCGCTGCGCCACCAGAGCACGATTTCTGTTCTCATCCTGAAGCAAAGTTCTTAACCCGAGATACTATTTCTGGGTTAGCGGAGTCTGTAACCTGAAGCGTATGTAACCCGAGGTACCACTGTACTGTGGTACCTCGGTTTAAGAACAGCCCTGTTTATGAACTATTCGGTTTACGAACTCCGCAAAACCAGAAGTAGTGTCCCAGTTTGCGAACTTTACCTCTGTATAAGCACGGAATCCGAACAGCGGAAGGGCACCGGTGGCGGGAGGCCTCATTAGGGAAAGTGTGCCTCGGTTTAAGAACGTTTTCAGTTTAAGAACGGACTTCCGGAAAGGATTAAGTTCAAAAACTGAGGTACCACTGTATATACATCTGTAACACATGCCCTTCTATTCAAATAAATATTGGCTTCAGTTCCAAGTCATTAGGATTATAGTATTTTTCAGAAGAGGAAGACAAAAACTTTAAGTTACTGTCCATTTCCTATTGCAAATTATACTATACAGCAGACCCAGACAACAGGCTCAAAATCCCAGCACTACATTGCATACTCTTGATTGTTGATGCTTGACTTACAGAAAAAAAGGAGGGTAACCAGTTAGGCTTAGACCAGTAAATCTGAGCATGTGGAATATGCCTATTAACTATCAGCATCCACCTCCATCATTTATAATTGGATTGTGCCTAAGTTCCACAGTACTTATAATGCCAAAACAAGATCAGAGAGAGAAATGTCCTGATTTCTTTTGCATTACAACTGGGAACAGCTCTCCCCTGGTGTTGCACAATAGCAGTGACCACCCAAAGACCTCTGCATTAACTATGGACACTCTTTCCACTGCCTGCCAAAGAAACGGGCATGAGGAAAGCCCACGATGTAGGCTGTCCTTTATAACTGCCCTAAGGAAGGATAAAATTTCTTACTGAGAAACAAAAGAAATATGGAGATTCCAAGGAATAAATTTAGTTGTGTGTACAGATGTTGCAAACTGAGGTATCCCCTTATATGGAATCCCATGGGGTGTTTTAATGTATGCTCTAAAAAAAACCCCTAAAAATCTGCTTTAGCACTCCTCATACTTCAAACTATCTAACTGGGGGGAGGGAGGGGGGAGAACCTGCGCAAGTTACAAGAAACTAAAGTCCGCAGAAATCATGCCGTCTTACAAGAATTCATGTAACCACACCTGACAATCATTTGCTTGACCCATTTTGAGTAAACAATACGCAGGGTACTTGAAGGGTTTTTTTCCTGCCCTTGTTTTATCCCACTCTTTGCTGGTCTCTTATTTTACGGTCAGAGGTTAAACTCCTGACCTCTCACCTTTAAGGCAAGTTTTTCTCCTCTCTTGCATAAAAAAAAAGTTTTTCACACTGTGAGCATTTAGATTAGCCCCTCTCCTTTGGAACAAAAGCCACGTCTTTGTATCGCTGGTTTGGGCATGGAGTCTGTACATCAGAGGAAGCTGCTCCTACTTAACATTCACAATAACTGTATTGTGAGGCCCCACTAAAGCCTCGTCTCTCAGTGTCTAGACTTTCACCCAACCAGCCAGAAAAAGAAAATCCCATCAAGCACTCAACTGAAAATTAACTAAGGTACCCTGTTGTGAACCTGATGAAGATGTTATTTGAACATACGGTAAAACTTTCCATTGTTTAATAGAGAGATAGGAGAAAACTTTAAGAGGCCTGAGCTTTAAACAATCATTGGCACTAATTCCCTTATGGGTCAGTACGTGCATTTTATTGGGATGCAGCTACCAGCCCTCTCTGCTCCTTTAAAGTGCACAGAGTACAAGATGACATTCAAACTGCTTGTTATTGAAAATATATTTGCCCCTACTTTATTTAGTCTAAAGTAAGCCATTTATATATATATATATATATATATATTTTAAAAAAAGAGTTTTTTGTGCGGCAACAAAAAAGATTCCTATGGTGAGGCATATGGCAATGGAGCAACCCACAAGCCATAGTGTGCCTTGGTACTGAGGATGCAGTTTTATAGGCTTGGGATTTTAATATCATTGATGCTTTAGAAAAAAAATGAAAGCATTTCATCAACTGATAACCACATATATTGTGGGTCTTGAATAAAGTCACCAAGACACACCAGTGACATTGTGCAGAAACATGCTTATATTTCTGCCTAGTTTACTGGTAACAATTACTCAGGCTGAGCAAAGAAATTCAATCAGTATCCAGCTTGCTAGAATTTAAAGAGCTCAGGGGCTCTGAATCAAGACACCTTGGTGCTTCTTTGTCTATAAGCAACTGTTCTGCTGCAGTGACTACACTCATGCCATCTTCTAGCAGTCCAGCAAGTTTAGGCACTTACTAGCAGAAGCAGTAAACAGCAAAAACAAACACAGGATAGGAAGACAAGCAAACTTGAATGGAGAACAGGAAGGCAAATATGTAAGAAAGTTACTTAAAAAGAAATTTGATTCAGGCGTTTCCAGGTTTCAAGTGTTTAAATGTTCTAGAATTAGCACATCTAGCAAACCTTAAATCAACTTGAGATTTATGTTCACACATTTACTACACTACTATCAACAGATAATTTTATGAGAGCTAGTTATCAGCTTCATTATACAATGTGTGTCAAAAATATTTGGCCATTCTTACTGCATGCCTAGTCTTCAACATGTTTGATATTGTCCTTAAACACTCCTCCCACACTTCTGGAAGAGGCACAACACATCATAGCACCCTTTCCGTTCAATCTACCATTCCATTCCCATCACCTTAACAATTATTTAAGAAACACGTTACTCAGAGGGAGCTAGGAAACTCTCCTCTGACAAAGGTCACATTTTCTTGGGAGTTTTCTGTCGGGGCTGCATGCCAATTGTAGGTGGAACTGAAACCTGTCCTTCTCTGAGGGTTTTTTTTCCCCTGTCTCTCCTCACCTAGCAGGGTGGGAGAAAAAGATCACTATTGTCACAGTTCTCAACTGATCACCTATAGAGAGCTGGTCACCGAGTGTGTGAGTGTGTGTGTGTGTGTGTGTGTGTGTGGAGGGAGGGAGGGAGGGAGAGAGAGAGAGAGAGAGAGAGAGAGAGAGAGAGAGAGGGGACAAAGCTGTGCACACTGGCCTTGCTCCCAACCCTCACATGTTTAGCTGAAGGCCAGAATAAAGCCTGTGTGTACACAACTTTACATGCATTCGGTAATAGCAAACAATTTTAGACTAGAGAGAGCACCACACCACCTAGGCTGTATTCTGACTTCCTGTGGATGTTAGAGACAGCAACAGCACTAACAATTGCACCATCCATGCATGCATAGTTTTCATGAGCAGTGGTCATGAGGTACATGCTTCAAATCTGTGCTAAATTTGGTGCTTAGGATCAGTAATGAACTGGATGGTGATAAACAAATTCAAGCTCAGTCCAGGCAAGGCAAACAGCTGGTCATTTGTTTAACCAGGATAGTGATGTTCAGCCTGGATGGGATAGAATTGCACTCCCCATGAAAGATCCAGTCTGCAGTGCTGAGACACTGACTAATCCAGCTTTGTCACTAGAGGCCCATGGCACACACAGTGTTATGTAACCACCAAATACCAAGTATGCCTTATGTGCCAAACTGCAACCCCTCCCAGACAGAGATAGCCCAGCTAAAAGAGAACATAAATAGTTTAACATAAAGTGAGAAGCAGCAAGAAGAAGAGCTAGGAATAGTGGTCCCACCTACCTGCTCATCTATTGCAGGTGGGGAGGGACTACAATTTCCACAGAAGCAGGATGTAAGTCTAACATTTAAATGAAAAGATGCATGGATAGCCTGCTTAGTGCTGCCATTTGAAATGTAGGCCAGTACTTGGATAGCCACATGCATGGCTCACTACTTCTCTTGTGGCCTTAAAAGTCTCCTACCCCGCCATGGCTAGGAGCAGCAAGACCCTCTATACAGGGTGACCTTCCAGCTCATATGGGTAGCTGTTCAGAAGGCTATGTCAGCACAAACCAAACTACCAAGAAAAAGCATAGAACAGAATTTCCATGTAGCACTAAAAATATCCAGGTTAGGATTTCAAAGATTAAAAAGCTAAAATATCAAATACAGATAGGTAGCCGTGTTGGTCTGCCATAGTCAAAATAAAAAAATTCCTTCCAGTAGCACCTTAAAGACCAACTAAGTTAGTTCTTGGTATGAGCTTTCGTGTGTATCTGAAGAAGTGTGCATGCACACGAAAGCTCATACCAAGAACTAACTTAGTTGGTCTTTAAGGTGCTACTGGAAGGAATTTTTTTATTTAAAATATCAAAGTATTTGAAACTGGGTAGGTGAGTAATTAAAATACAGAAACCTATCCCAAAGTCACACACCCCATTTCCAGTC
Organism: Podarcis bocagei; assembly: GCF_964188305.1. NCBI lineage: Eukaryota > Metazoa > Chordata > Lepidosauria > Squamata > Lacertidae > Podarcis > Podarcis bocagei. The sequence goes on along the minus strand of NC_138129.1, from coordinate 84,684,505 downwards.
CTAGTTACTAGTCTAAAATTGTTTGCTATTACCTCAACTTACTCCTCCCAGGTTTTTGCTATTTTCAGGTTTGACAAAACATTGGTCACTTACAGGTGATCTGTGTATTCAGCATTCTGATTTGTTTGCACTGATTTTGTCAGGAGGTTTAGCACTATTTAGTGCTAAATTGGAGCAAAAGGCAATTGAATTTTAATCTGATTTAGCACTGAAGAGCAGGTTGTCCCTGGGAAAGGAGCTGAGCAAGCAGAAGACTGCTTGGGTATAGCATGGGGAGCACAGGAAAATTGCCCCGGGTGCAGAATCTTGGGGGGCACAAACCAGCCCCCCCCCCATGCACCTGGCGCCCAAGCACTCACCTGTCAGCCAGCAGGCAGATGCTAAATGGGTGTGGGAATGGAGGGTAAAGAGCACCCTCCACGCCCCACTGGTGCTTGGGTGGGGATAGAGTATGGAGCATGCTCTTCACCCTCTGTGCCCCGCCTGGCATATGTGTGCCGGTACATCAGCAGCGGGGGCTGGAAGAGGATGCCCTCCATGCTCACCCAGTCCCCACCGCTGACGGGCAGACACTCATGTGCTGGGGGGGGGTCAGGGCATAGAGGGTGCTGTTCAACTTCTGCACTCTGCCCCCCCCCCAGCAGTGGCAGTGGCTTCTATCCCGCTGGGGGGGGGGGAGCATGCGGCAGCAGCCACGTCCACATGCACATCAAACAGAAAGCAAGGGAGTAAGAGCTTAACAAGATGGGGAAAAACCCTCCCTTTCTTTAGCTAGCCTGAAAGGGAGAAAAAACCCAGAGTTGGGTATACTGTTCAAGAAGTGGGTACAATCAGAACCGTGACAAGCAACACAATCCTCTACCAAGTCAGTTCTAATAGTACATTCAGATGAGTTTACTGCCAGGTCAATGCACCAGAGGACTGCAACCTAAGTTTCTCTTCAGCTGAATCCGTGAGTGTACTCTCTGAGCTTTATCACTGGCACAATCCTATACTTAATCCACAGCCCCAAAACTTGTGTGACTGAAAGAAGTAGCCATTATCTTCTGCAAGATGCATTTTTTTACTATCTTCTCATCCCCAAGCTGAACAGCACTTTCGTGGAAATGAGTGACTCAGGAAGGAAATGTTAAGATTAACACTTCAGCACAGTGTTGCTCATGCATCTCTATGGGAGGGCAAGGCACCTAAACATTAATAACAACATTCTGCATTTAATTGCACAGGGCGTTATTAAATTGGAAGGATCTAAGTTTCTATTTTTAAAAGCTTACTCACCTGTATCCTCTGTAACTTCTGCTTTGCTGAAATGAGTTTCTTATGCAATAACACATTTAAATTCCTTGTTGACCCCTTTACAAGGCAAGTAAATGAGCAACTAAAGCATGCTTAGGAAACTTCATTGGTTTTGGAAGTAAGTTCTAATGATGAGAGGCAAAGTCAGTATAGATAACTCAATCTATGTTAAGATTTGTATTGACAAAATTATGTTGAACAAACCAGACATTCATTCATTTTTCTAAGGCGTCCTTCATCTGAGGATCACAGGGCAGTTTACAATATAAAAACAAAAAAAAATGTAACATAGTAAGAAATAAAAATAATACCACACACACATGCACACAATACTAAGAAAAATCACTTGTGGGAACAAGATCCCTGAATTTCTCATGAACTATCTGAAAGTTACATTTACAGAGATATCTGTTTGTACTGCTATCCACAGAGCATAGGTTCCTAGGTTTCTGTGGGACTTTAGCAAAAGATCACATGTGGTCTATCAGCACCACCTGATTCATTTGCACATGTGAACTAGGCTCAGGGTCATAATTCCCCTGCCCAAACAATTGTGAGGAACAATTAAAGAAAAGAAGTAAGAGAACTGTTGGTAGAGAACAGGAAGAGAAGCAGCTGCCACCATCCAACAGAAATCTGGGGAGCTCCAGGTCATCATGGAAACAACATGTGGCAAAGCATTGCTCTGAGCCTAAAGCCAGTAGATTGGCCCCCACAAGAGGCTCCAGAAACTCTCCACAGGTTTATTGCTTTATCTCCAGCATTCCTCATTGCAATTCTATAAAACTTTTCATTATTTGGGTAGTTTTTAACTTTAGCTCTTTCTAGATGACATGGTATATACACTCAGCACACATGCATGCGTTGGGATGACACGCCTTGGCTCTCCCCCAACATACATGTGTTCAGCCTTACACAAGTAGGCTTGTAGGTGTGACCAAGAGCTCTCACATGTGGCCAAGTAAGAGCCACAGAACTGAAGGGCTAAATGCCCTCGGGCCTTGGACTGGCCACATCCACCTTAGAAGGTCATTGGAACTGCTCTTCTGTCTTCATTTCTGGCCTTGGACACAATTTCTGCATTGCTTCTCTGTGCCAATTCCTGCCTTGCTCGTGGCTCCAACACCAGACTTGTTCCCTGACTTTGGCTTCCTGGCTCAACTCCTACCACATTTTGGGCAACTGCATATGGATCAGCTCTGATAGGGCCCCTGCCTCTGCTAGCAAATCAGCTGGTGAAATCCTGACCATGACCCCCAAGCACTAGCCACAATATCTTAGGAGCTACCATTTTAAGCCTTCCTATGCAACCTTTTATAGTCAAGGGGAAAACACTGGATTTCCTTTAAGGATGCTGCCGCCAAATAACACTGCAAGATACAAAGTGATTTCCTAGCTTGTAAAAATAATTTCCTTGAACACCATCAAGACACAAACATTCTATGGAAAGGAAAACTGCCCTCATCAGTAGTCTAAATAAAGACAGCTCAAAGCATATCCTTGTTTCTCAAAGAGTGCATTCACAGTGGGAAGTCGTTTTGTGTTCCATTCAGCAATAACTGCTGGATTCCCCCCTCCCTTCTCTTCTGAATAAGTCCTACAGTTGTTAAATTAATTCTAGCACTGCTACACAGGGAAAATTTCTGGCTACCCTGTAACACAGTGCTAGAATTTTCTATAAATTATTTTGAGCATTGCTCATCACTTTTGCTCCTTTTCACTCAAACATGTTCACTGGAATTAAGCAAGCCAATAAATATCTGGATCTACACTTCCAGCAAATTAATAACCATGTAACTATCAGAATAGCCTGCAGATAGTAGCTTTGAAAATAAGTATCTCACCTATTTAGTAATCTAACTTAAAAAGCATTTTTTTTTTTAGAAAAATAAAGAACTACAGCAGATTACAGGTAGAATTCAACTACGTATTACTCAGTATTAGACCCACTGAAATTAGTGGTCCTACCTCAGCTATGTTCATTAATTTCAATGGGCCTACCCTGAGGAAAACTTACTTGAATACCACCCTACATATCTGCCATACAATCAGTGCCTAGTTTTATCATTACTCTTTTTTAGGTTTAAGCTCACATTTCAGCTAATAAAGGCAACAACCAATTAACATGTGTCCGAAAGACGCACAATTACACATGTGTGCTGAACTAGGAAGTGACTGAAAAAAGTCACAAAGCACATAATAAAAAGGGTGTAATGGGGTAGGGTGGAACAGAATGAGGGTGGGGCGGAGCGAGGTGTGATGGGGCGCAGCATGCATATACATCCTCCGCCAACTTGTGTGGCACCCATAAGAAATGGTTGTAGACTGGCAAACGTTAACTTTGTTGTATTCAATGAACTACACAGAAAGTCTGCAACTTATGTATTTATATTTATGTCTGCAACTTATGTATTTATATTTATGTGCATGACATTTTTAAAAGAAAAGTTAGAAAGGTAGTGGGAGTCCGGGAAAAATGGCATTGGCAATCGCACTCGCCATTGAACCCAATGGGTTTTGACTATACACGATTTTGGCGTTAGGTGCAATCCACCCTGCATAAATTGCGGTCTTACTGCAGTCTGATCTTAGACGTCTGCACCAGCATATCTGCGTGCATTCCTGTTGGCGTTCCTGCAACACCAGAGTAAGGTCAGGGCTTGCGTTGGGTCATCCAGTTATAAGAAGTATCTGTCCAAACAACAAAGCCTTACATTTGAATTCCTCGGTGGGAAGGATGTGCTCTACAGCATTATGGGCATGCTGTTGGCATTCACAGTGCTAGTAGTGGACAATGGAACAATGGAGAAAAGAACCTATTTTACAATAAATTACAATTGGGTTTACTGGATTTACATAACAAAACACCTGTCCCAATCAGATCCTTAGGTAAAGGGACCCCTGACCGTTAGGTCCAGTCGCAGACGACTCTGGGGTTGCAGTGCTCATCTCGCTTTACTGGCCGAGGGAACCAGCGTACAGCTTTCGGGTCATGTGGCTAGCATGACTAAGCCGCTTCTGGTGAACCAGAGCAGTGCACGGAAATGCCATTTACCTTTGCGCCGGAGCGGTACCTATTTATCTACTTGCACTTTGAGGTGCTTCCAAAATGCTAGGTTGGCAGGAGCTGGGACAGAGCAATGGGAGCTCACCCTGTCATGGGGATTTGAACCGCCGACCTTCTGATCGGCAAGTCCTAGGCTCTGTGGTTTAACCCACAGCGCCACCCGCGTCCCTTTAAAACCAGATCCTTACCATAGCATTAAAGTAATGTTGCAGTGAATCAGAGAGGAAACACAGCATTCCATCCTCTTCAAGGTGTGGGAGGACACAACACAGGCAGAGCAAGACATATATTGCTCTTTAGCAAAATACAGAGCATGCAAACTTGAAAGCAATTAGGAAAAAGATCCTCTTATGAAAACAATGTGTTGTAGAATATGAATCAAAGTTGATAGCTATGAGCCAAAGAATTGTGTGCCCAGACTTCACATGCAGGAGGAGTCCTGGGTGCCTTTCTCCCTACCCCATGATCCAGCAAGCCATCCCTGATTCATAAGCATCACAAGACAGATGTTGCGGAAAGGATGTCATGAGAAGTTCTGTGGAAGAGCACTTTGAATCCTGACCAACACATTTCATTTGAAGAAATGCAGTGCACTAGCTTCAATTCAGCTCTCTGGTATCAATGACTTTGCCTAGCTTATCACAAACATGGGCTTCACCCCAACCCCACAAACTTTTGCCATTATAACGTAGGACACCAGAAGTATGCCAGTTCTAGTTCTGAATAGTTTAAAAAAAACATATAAAGCAAAATCATCAGAGGTGGTCACCTCAGGAAGAAATGAGGTGCTATGCCAGAAGCCACATTTGCTTTTTCATATGCCAACCTGTTCAAATATAAGCCACAAGATGGGGGGGGGGGAGAGAGAGATTATTTTTAACAACAAAAAGAGCATGTGGCTGAAAGGAGCTGGAATCTCCCCCCTACACTATAGTTGGGCAGTGCTGTGTTTGGATCAAAGCAGTCTTCTCGGCACACTGACTGGGCTGCTGCTTTCTGCAGAAATGATGTGTGCAAAAGAGAACAATCCAAACTTGTAACATTTGGGAATCAAGGTTTACAAAGCCTTCTGTGTGTGTTGTTTATAGCTGACCTCTTTTCTTTCTGTTTTCACTAGCATGAGGAATTCTACAGAAACAGATACCAGACCACACTAAATTCATCTTCATCAACATCCTATCAGACAGCCTGCTCTACATTTTTTGGTCCCAACTGGCAAGGTGATACCAAACTCCCCACACTCCCTTCCACCCTGCATCTCCCAGGTCTTTAAGAACTGGGTCAGCCCTCCCTACTTCTAAAAGGTTAGGAATGGGGGAGGGTCACAATAATAAAGTTTCCTTGACCTGCTTCTCCTATCTCTTCCATGATATGCATACCAAATACCTTGCCAGCAGTGGTGAAGAGTGCTGCAGAAAATTCTTTGCAGACAGGAGATAAGGGAACAAGACAGTAGCAATCTCTCTCCTTCACCCACCCACCCACCCACCCACCAACAGATTACACAGTAGTAATCATAGTCCCTGAGCACACAATTTCCAAGTTATACTGTGAAGACCCTAATAACTCTCCTCCTCTTCAAACCCCCATAGGAACATAAAATATATAATCTTTTCTATTTCTGTGTTTGTAAGTCCCATTATAATCGCTATTTGAAGAGAGCATGTCTCTTGAAAAACACTGGTTCAAGACATCCTCTAAATATGATATAATTAGTTTTCAACAAAGAATCTGTTAAATTACACCACAATACTATAGTGTTCTAACATAAGAGGCTGACTTTTTGTCATTTATCATGCTTGTAATGTGATAAAACACTTTTAAAAAGAAGATGACATTTAAAACACACATTTTTTACAAAGAAAATACGTCTGTGGCTAAAATCAATGTTCTTAAAGTGTGAGGTGGGTTTTCCCAAAGGGCCAGGAATCATTAAGTAGTAAGGTGAAGACATAAGTAGATAATGGGAACAGAAAGAGAAGAGGGAAAAATGTCAAGAAACTACACCCCACCCAAAACAGTTCAGAAAACACTTCTCTTCTTAAAGGTACATTTAGGCCACAATTGTCCCAAGAGACATATTTGAAACCACATGCAAAGAGGTTTGTGAGAGCAGTATTACAGGAGCTTTTCATGTTTGTGCAAAAAACTATAGATCTTCAGCTAGCTGAATGGTTTGTCCAGCTCCTGTATCCAGAAGAACAAAGCCAGGACCCAAAGAACCATACAGCTAGCTTTGTGTGCCCAATGGGGTTTTGAATTTGTAAACAATGCCAACTCACAAGCCACTTTTGAAGCTTAGAGTTCAAAGGCAGTTTGTGATATGACATGGTGGCTTGCTGTTCAAAGTAGTAAAAAAGCAAAAACCCTAGGCAAGCCTATGCCCTTGGATGCACCTAAAATAGCACTTTGGACCAAGTCTTTGTATGCAAGGGAGTCTTTTGATATCAGCAGGACTTACTTTTGCAATAAATAAATAAAAATCCTTACTCAGCCAGGAAGAGAATTTGGGTTACCTTGGGCTACTCACTATCATTCAGTCTAATATGCATCTCACAGGATCATGGTGAGAATGAATAAATGATCAGAATCAGGCCACTAATTGTTGCAAAGTTTGAGAATGCTTGACCCAGAAACTGAGAGTGTGATGGCTGAACAGAGTGCAGGTAGTCTGCATGCAGCCCCCAACCTCATTTTATGTGGCTCCCAGAGCCTCCGAAAACTGTCTCATTCTTTCATCCCATCAGAGTTTGTTCCTTCATTTCCACCTATTTTTTCTGGCTTTTATCCCTCTTCCTACCTTATTTCAGAATAACTGGAAGGGGTGGTATTCTACTTGTCAAAAATAAATTGATACTTCAAAACTTTTTTCTGATTATACAGCTTGGGAAAAAGAAAGGGGGTTGCCGTCTGAAAACAAATTTATAGGCTGTTGCCTCGTGTGTACATATTCTGCATCTGTATGTACGTGTGTTAGTCATAAACCAGTCCCGATATGCAGTGGTGGACTGGATGAAGGCCTGTAGATTGAAGCTGAATTCTGGCAAGATGGGGGCCCTGTGGGTGAGTGGTTCCTAGGTCTGGTAGATATGTTGATTGTCTGTTCTAAACAGGGTTGGGGAGAAACAAACACACACACACACACACACACACACACACACACACACAATCATGTGTTGGTTGGGGATATTCCTGGATTCATCTTTGTCACTAGTCCAAATAGCCTAAGTGGCTTGGAGCACCTTCTATCAGTATTGGCAACTATAATAATTCTTGGATAGGAACAGTTTGGCCACGGTGATCCATGCATTGGTAACCTCAAGGTTGAATTACAGTGGTACCTAGGACTACAAATGCTTCGGGTTACAAACACTTCGGGTTACAAACTCCACTAACCCGGAAGTGGTACCTCGGCTTGCGAACTTTGCCCCAGGATGAGAACGGAAATCGCATGGCAGCAGCGGGAGACCCCATTAGCGAAAATGGTACCTCAGGTTAAGAAATGTTTCTGGTTAAGAACAAACCTCCAGAACGAATTAAGTTCATAACCCGAGGTACCACTGTGCTCTATGTGGGGTTGCCATTAAGGCCGGTCTAGAAGCTGCAGCTGGTGCAGAATGCTGTGGCTAAGCTGCTCTTAGGAGCAACCTACCACCAGTATGTAACAGTACATAAAATAATCTTCACTGACTGCCAATTACCTACTGGAAAGAGTTTGAGGTTTTTACTGCTGATATACAAAGCCCTAAGCGGCCTAGAACCTGCTTGCATGGAAGTTCACCTCTTCATGGAACCCTGCTTGAACTCTTCTGCTACATGCCCAAAAAGTTATTTTAACAAGTACTAGGCCCAGAATTTTTAGTGTGGTGCCCACACTTTGCAATGCACTCCTCCCTGGAACTTGTAATCAAATCAACAATTTGTTATTTTAGGCATCTCCTTCAGGCTTTTTTATTCAACCAGGCTTTTACATGGTAGCATAATTTGATAATGTTCATGCTGGTTTTTCAAAGTGAATTAACATACTTTGATTGGTCTAATTTTGTATTTTAATATTCTTGAGTGATGGGCAGTTTATAAATTATTTAAATAAATAAGGTTATCTCCTTTTAACAGCTGGTGTTATTGTCCAGAATCAGATGTACAAATTTAAAACATCAGCTTCTGTAACTGAAATGTGGTTTCAGTGAGCCTTTAGCACACAACTGTTATGACAACACTGTGGCATTATTTGTCTATTTAAGGCAAACGTGGTTGAGATGATCACATACAACTTCCTGTTTGCTCAAAGGAGAACAAAGATGTACACCTAAATTTAAAACACAAAGGGGATAATCAAATTTCCTTCATTATTTATACCATCCCCCTGTCATTTCTATTCTGAGAACCAAATCCATATACAGTAAACGATCCCTAATTTAGCATTAAGTTGCCTACACTACAGATATAGGGTGGTGTTCAACTATGTTTGAATCAGACTCACTGAAATTAATGAACATGACCAAGTTAGGGCTATTATTTTCAATAGGTCTACTCTGAGTAAAACTTAGTTGACTACCCCTACAATCAAAAGGTTATCTAATGAACAGATTAACATACAACCACAATGTACATCCAGGTATCAGCATGCAAACAACCTAAATTCTACTTGAAACATAATGTTACCATTTAGGGAAAATAACATGCTAACACTATTGTTCTGAGACTTAATGGAAAATTCTAAGAGCATAAGATGATTTTTCAAAAGTAGCCCACCAAAGTTACTAAATTACACTCTTCAAGCCTATTAAATGAAATTAGCAATCAATACAGTGGTACCTCGGGATAAGTACTTAATTCGTTCCGGAGGTCCGTGCTTAACCTGAAACTGTTCTTAACCTGAAGCACCACTTTAGCTAATGGGGCCTCCTACTGCCGCCGTGCCTCCGGATTCTGTTCTCATCCTGAAGTAAAGTTCTTAACCTGAGGTACTATTTCTGGGTTAGTGGAGTCTGTAACCTGAAGCATATGTAACCTGAGGTACCACTGTACCATCCCAGCTGGCCCTCACACAACAACATGCAAATCACTTGACACACATCTCCCTCACTTTCAGGTCTGGATGCCTAAGAATTCATTTTCAGATATATAATTGATTACAGAGGTCTCTACATCTTAAGAAGTTAGAAGGGTAACTGATTAACACAGTCGTTATTCCTGCTAATAAAACACCCTCCAAACAGGAGCACAATTCCCAGTATTTCAACAAAGAGCTGCAGATTGCAAACTGTGACCTATCGACTGCTCACTGCCTATCTCTGTTTGACACAACTTAGCAGCACAAACCCAAATGTGACTTCGGTTCCTGAATCCTGGATACTTTTTAAGCCACCATAAAGCCTTTCTCAGTCTTCCCCTCTGCTTACAAACTTCAGCATCACAATACTGGAAAGTCCTCGTGGCTCTTGAGGAGACCCTCCCTGGAGCCCAAAGAGAATTTTCCCTATACTGTAGATTATGAAGCAGCAGGACTCTGGTGTTTGCTGGCTTGAAAAAGGCGTGTGGGGCCCCTGCTGCTGCTCTGCTACCGCGCTCAGAGGTGAGAGGCAGGAAAGCTGGTTTCCAGCAGGTCTTCCCTGTGTGGCTTTCCCAGCGTCTCTGGGCTTGTGGTGCTCTGAGGCAGAGGGACTCCCCTGAGTAGAATCCCTTCTATAGCCACCAAATGAAGAAGGTTCAAGGTAAAGGTCCAGAAGTAAAGTTTTAAAATGTTTTTAAATGACTTTATGAGTTCTCTCTAATGCTGCACTACTCCACTCAACAGCTGTTGGGCAGGAAGCCGTTCCTTGCAGCAGGGCTTGGCTAACATCCTGCCTTCTGAAGCACTGCATCAGTGCAATTTCACATGGGGTGCAATGCACCCTGTACCAGTACTGAGACCATATCTCTTTCCCACCATGTCAGTGCAGGGGTGGTGACTGGCACTATGCCAAAGAGAAAAGGCTGCTATATAGGATGCCAGTCATTCTTTTATGGCATCTGTTCTCATACAGACTGGGCCAGAAGGCTGCCTAGCAAGTGGAACAGAGTCAAAGAGTCTTCCCCATTTGCCAGACTCAAGACTATACTTGTGCCATGGCAATGCACACTCCTGGAACCTGGGTCCCTGGTGCTGAAGCACACATATATGGCTAGGTTTCCACTGAATTTTGCCATTCATCCCTTACAATGTACAGTCCACTAAATAATAGTAAAGTTCAAATGACGGTTCAGACATGTTTGAATCAAAAGCTTGAGCTTAACAAGAAGCCAGCAGTTGTTCAGCAGTAATTGCCAAGCACTTGTCTCCTTTTACTTGTTCTTGGATACCACATACTTTTTTCAGCAAGATATATAGGGCAGAACCATCTGCTTGATGCCTTTGTATGTTCACCTGCACTAGCCACAAAGCCAAGAGCTGTCAACTTGCAAGCAGTTATCAGCAGCATCCTGCAGGTGTGGCCTGAAATGCTTTGGCCAGGATGTCTGTGAAGACTCAACACAAATTGAAATGTAACCAGTAGTATGCCTTGCAAAGTTAGTTTGGTCCAGCAATATTTCCAGTTCTGGGGAAGGGGTGTAGCTCAGTGGCAGAGAATATGCTTGCTGTGCAAAAGATCCAATGTTCAATACCCACTATCTCCAGGCAGGGGTAGAAAAGCCTGAGACCATGGAGAGTAGATAATAATGTGTTAGATCAGGGTTTCCCAAATGTGGGTCTCCAACTGTTTTTGGACTGCAATTTCCATCATTCCTGACAGCTAGGGATGATGGGAGTTGCAGTCAAAAACCAGCTGGAGATCCAAGTTTGGCAAATCCTGATCTAGATGGACAAATGGTCTGACTCTGTATAAGACAGCTTCCTATGTTCCTAATATTAGACTGAATTGCAATATGAGCTGGAAAACCTCACTGAGAAGGAAACAAATGTTTTGGTTAGCAACCAAACCATCAGGGAAGTTGCTCTCCACCCAAAAGTGATGCCCACTGTGGGCTTAAACAGTAAGCACCGGATTCCTTTCTGGTCCAGCAAAGACTAGTGTCATTTTGTTACATAGACAGGCATCTTTCTTCCTCAATCCCACAACAAAAGTGGAAGAAGCTGTCAATGTGAAACTGACAAATCTTAATATAAGTGTTAACACACTAGGATTTCTGCTTTCTTAAGGCCTCCACATGATTTTACAATATATATTTTTTTTAATGTAATGTTGTCTGCTCAAACTATATTTTTCAACCTGTTTCTACCAGCCTCAGCAGCCATATACAACAGCCCACCAACTGAAAATGAAAAGTTCTCTGAAAGGAGAGTGGGGATGGCATGTCAAGCAAGTGCCCACCTACCTACAACACACAGTTGGTGAGCTGCAATTGGCTTGAAGAGTCTCGTGTTTTCTTTTTTGAGGAATTCTTGTAGTCTATTTTACCTCACTTCAAGATCCAAGGCAGCTTATAATATTAAAAAGCTAATACAAAAGTTCCTAGGAAGCTCAGAAAATATATTTTATTTTTCAGCATCAAGTCAAGCTTGGCTTAATCACCAAAGCCCCCCCCCCCCCCGAAATAACAGCATAATCACAATATGCCAAAAAACCAAGGAGCAACAAAGCTAAACAGGCTTCCTGGGAACTGGAGTTCCAAACCCCAGATTCAGTTACTAAAAAGGCCCTATCATATGTGAACACCTGCCTCATACCAGACAGCCGGGCAGGGGGAGAAGGAAGTCACAAAGCAAGGTTTGGGATGAGGTAAGGCAACAGAAATCAGAGGTAGGAGGGAGAATGATGGGGAGAAATTGTCATTGATGCCCAAATATTACATATAAGAAGTAACACGACACAACCTTTCCATCAACTGCAAACTAGAGAAGTGTTAATGTGAATAAACTGACTCCTATCAGAAGATACATATTAATTATAAGATAACAAGCCAGCATTACACTATTTTAAAAAAATACTTCAGCAAAAGGGTTTTTAAGAAATACAGAAAGATTTAGAAAATTTCCACCAGTGGACATTTTTCAACAAAAATCCAATAACTGTATAGGTCATATTAAGGTCTTTTTGCCTCCTAGCCCAGTCTTTCCTGCTGCTCAGTCTTTGCAGGGAGACCATAATTTTCTGCTTCTGATATTTCTACAGCAACACTTATGACTGTGATGCCATAAACTCAACCCCAACTTCACAGCAAGATCAAGCACAGTGAGCAGATGGGATGCAAAGAAGAAAGCCCATTTAAAATACAAATCTCTTTCATAAAGAAGAAAAGGGTGCAGGCACAGAGGGTGAATGGGGCTCATTTCTAAGTATGACATATTCAAAAGATTATCCTAGCATGAAAATCTATTTAAGGCTAGACCTGCAACAGACCAAGTAACTGTATAATTCACTACATTTTATGTTAAATTTATTAATTTAAGTGGAAGGTAGAAAATGCTAGTCAGAGGAAGGACTGTTATCAGTATCAAGACAGAGTAGGGGGAAATGTTTACAAAGTGGGGGGAAATAAAAGAGTTATGGTTTTAACACACAACCTCAAACAGAAAGTCTCCCACCTTCACCAAATGTACATACCAGTAGCTATGCCTTCCTATACAACATTAGGGTCCCTGTTAGTGGAGGGATGTGGAACTTCAGTCCTGGGGGCCAAATGCAACCCTCCAGGCCTGTCTGTCTGGCCCTTAAGACTCTTCCCAGGCCACATCTCCCACCAGTTCTGTGTTCTTGAACTGTGACCATGCTTCTTCCTTGCCTTGGTGGAGCACAGATAAGAATTTGTGAGTGCATGTAGAAAGCAGCCTACTGTACAGAAGTAAAATTCACCTTAGGTGCTCTGCCCACTTTTGCCTCTGACCCTACCCACCATTGATATGTGGCACTGGAACTACATTTTTAAGAGTTGTTTCCTGTGATCCTGGAATAAAGTTTAATAAATGACTCTATCATATTGATAAAGCCCCTAGGCAGGGCACTGTTTTACTTGTCATTTGAAAAAGACCAGGTCCTTTAAAAAAAATTATTTGATTCAGAATTAAATCCAAAGATGGGAGAGAATGGTAGTAAAATGGATGCAACTGAAGACCTGGGACACAAGATGAAGATCAAAATGATTTGGAAGTGAATTTATCCTCTATGGCCCCAGATTATCATTAAGTTCCTTCAAATCCTACAATTCTGTGATATTGACCTTGAAAGGGTCCTATTTAGGAAATAAGCATGTGCTGAATTTGTGAATTCAAGATAGAAAAATGACCAAACTAATCTCTTGCAAAGCTGAAAATATTATTTACACATACTGTGCCTTAACAGTCAGATGAATTCATAGTATTCCCAGTATACTGTGTCCTCGTTATACTGTGCTACCAACAATTGACAGACTATGATAGGACTCTGCCCTGAGACCAAACTAAATTAAATATAACACAGACAGAAGTGATAATAAGTAATACAGGGTGGAACCTTACACCTGTAAGAAAATAATTAAGACTTTTCAAAAAGTGTTTACTTGTTATTGCCAGCAAATCCTCTCATTTAAAAATACATTGACTAGGATGTGGCCAAGAAGGCTGGTATGAAAATCTAACTCATACAGTGATTATTTCCAAAGTGCAGAGTGTAACTACCCAACTCTCACCATATGAAAGAGCAACCTAGACACAAAGGGCAAAATGAAAAGGGGAAGGCAGAGGAACACGTACAAAAGAGACATCTAAAAGCATCCGTCTCTCTGACCCAAATCATAACTAAGGTGGCAGCTGCAGGAGCATGTGAGGGAAGTTGAACCTTAACAAAAAAATTAAAGAAATAGTAACCAGATCAGAAGCTAAGATAGGTATGAAATTCAAAGAAAAAAGACAAGGATATTGCTCTTAAGAAGGCTTGGCTCAAGAATATTTTCCACCTTCCCCTCCCCACCCAGTTACAGCCCACTTTCCAGTCATAGTGCCCTGAAAGAAAGCTTGCAACAATGAATTATCAAGAAGTCTGAACTATTAGTCCCAAAACCAGAATGAGTTTGATCCAATGATGTCCTTATTCCATCAGAGGAAGGTAAATTTTGGATCTATCCCAATGAAAGTCACTAAAACAATAAACGACAGGACTGAATAAAAACCAAATATAATAATTTTACCCTGCCGAAACAGGCCTTGGGTGTCCTTCCCAACAACCTTTATGGAGGTCAACCTGCAGTCTTCGTGAAGAAGTGTATCACACAAAACAGCTACTGAAGAAACCCCACTCCTAGAGAATGCCATTGTAAGCTCATATAAGGAATGTACCTGGCAACCACTTAAATGGTCTTAATGGTACATAATGCTTAAAAACTACGTGACTACACTTGCAGAAGCCTCTGGCTTACACACTCCCCCTTCTAGTGTGGACACAAGAAGAACAAAGGCTTTTGCTTCCATTTTTGACGAAATACAATTTCACTATTTCTTCCAAAGCCAAAGGAACTGTGGTTAATTTACACTGTGGTTAACTCAAACAGCCCAGGATCTATTGTGGCTTGTTCACTAACAAGAGTTTGAAGTAATCAGAGTTTCACAAGTTCAGGCTAACAGGGAACTCTGATTTGTTTAAAAGCAGAAGCAGAAGCTTTCAATCTGCTCTTCATGGCCATATCAGAGGAGCAAATGAACAAACCCACAGTTCATTCAGACTCATTCCATTAACACTAAACTATTGCTTAGCACTGCAGTCAAACCAGCCCAGTGTGGTAGGAGTTTAAATAGAAGGCCTTTTATCAAGGCCCAAGCCATTGAGGAATCTAAAAGGTCAGCTCTGGCCCTTTGAATTTCGCTTGGAAATTAACTGGCAACCAGCAGAATAATATGGGGTTGCCAACTCAAACAATATATTCTGGATCCAGCGGAGTCCAGCAGTTTTACACACATATGCACATGGAGTCCACCACAAAAGCCACACAAACAGATGACAGGCCAACCAGCCAGCAAAAGCATAGCAACTCTTGCATGATACAGTCCAAGCAAAGTGCTTGTTAATAATCCTACTGCAGCATTTTGGATCAACTGAAGTTTCCAGACTGTTTTCAAGGGCAGCCCCATTCATCCAAGAAGCATGAAGGAGAAAAATAAAATACACATAGTGCCAGTGTGATTATTCTAGAAAAGAACTGAATTATCAGAAAACACAAAACTACACAAAAACAAAGAAAAGGTGAGACATGCCTAGATGCTTTATAAGAGATCTAATATGAGAAGTACAAAGTACCGGACTGCACACAAAAAAGTCTCATGATCAGAAAATTGTATGTTTTAACCAAGAATGAGAATAGAATCAGGAGTCAAGTATAGGAGTAACTGAATAGAGGACCAAAGAGTGAACTTTAAGTAAGGAAACAGAAACACATGCAAAGAAGGAAAGCAAAATGCAGTGTTGGAAAGGCATGCAATCCAACAGGAACCATGAAATGGTGTTGCACACAGAAGAGCAGGGAGTGGGACAAGTCGATGACATGAGTAAGTTCAGCCTATGATAACCTGAACAATGATGCAGTCCAAAGACAAAACAACCCATAGGGCAACAATACCTTGGTGAAACTGGCAAAACAGATCCCCAGCGTAGACAAACCAGCTGAGATTCGGTACAGAAGCAGCCCATAACATTGCAAACAACAAATGTTGGAAATGACAAATCTTGGCAATGTCTTATATGGCAGTATTTTCAACAGCTGATCATTGCTATTGCTCAATGACTAGAGACCTCAGTGCTGTTCATACCATTTCGAAAGCTCCGCATAAAGGCACAAAAACACTTCTGTTTTGGCATACTGATTTTCTCCCCACAACACTAGAAAAGCTTTCAAAGTTTGTGGTCGCATAAACAAAGACAAACCACATAGCACATTTCAGAAGAGGCTGTTTAAGCATGTTATTCCTGTACCTTTCATACAGAGTAGACCAGAGGTAGCCACCAACAATCAACAGTAGAAGAGATGCTGTTTCCTTTTTGAAACACGCATCTTCATTTCATCTCATTTTATTTGTCACAGACATGCTAGAAACAGGATATTGTGTATATTCTTTTTCCTCATCTTTGTATTATCTAAAAAGTCTAGTATCTGCTGCCTCAAGTAATTTAGTCCTAACAGGTTTGTTCACAACCCAAGTTGCAGAGGTGCCATTAATAAGGAAGGCATAGGACACCCAGTGCCCCAAGCCTAATGAAAGAACCAAACAAATAAAAAGAACTGATTTACACAGTTAGGAAAGAAAAATCACATGACACAGCACTCTCAGGATGGTACCATTTCAAGATGCAAGAAAGACAGCACATGTGACGACTTTCCTTCAAGAAAAATTCCTTCCAAGTAGAAAATTAGCACTAGCCAGCAGCCTCTCCCATACACGCTAACTCTCCACAAGCAAATTATATGATTCTGCATGCCAGAAACTAAGACATGGCTCCCTACCTATATCCTTAAATGGTACAGTCCTGAAATAGCATGGCTACTTACAGGGGCATAGCCAAAGAGAAAATCACTTGCTTAAAACATTCTAATTATACATACTGCTAAACACAACTTATTAAATTCATTAGAATGTGCAAATTGAAAAAGGTCAGAAAAGCTAAAGCATGAACTTAAAGTAAGCTGCATGTCTCCAATTAAATATTATATTTGTCGCAACTAACAATAATAGGGGTAAATAAAACACATGTAACATAGTAAGCTGTAATTAATTTTCCTATTATTGAAAATCTAGTGTCATAAAAAAACCAATTTAAGCAATAATTAAGCATATGTCTTTCGATATATTGCCTACATTTAAAAAGATATGTGAAATAAACAACCTGAACATATATTTTGCACCTTTAATTTATACGGATGAATACAAATGGCTAAAGTATATTACCTTCATTTTCAGAAGCCTGGCATTTTACCTGTAGCACCAAATCAAAAGTACTCTCTGGATTTTCCCTGGAAGTAAAAACAAAACATTTAATTAGTTATGCATGCATCACAAGAATGCAAACTATCTGATTACAAGGGTATTATCGCTGCTTTTGGTTAACATTCAACTGCATGTTGACTTTAAATTGTTCTCCTCCTTATATCACAAAGATATTCCTCTCTATCAATCCATGATGAGATACACACATAATTGCATCAAGATTCATGTCCAACAAACAATTTTCAATCTTGCAGGACATGTGGTGTTCAGGTAATACACAATCTGTTTCCACGTGGATCTGACCACTGGATGATGGGAGGAGGGCTCATGTGGGGGGGAAATAGTCATGTGAATCCACACGGAGGCTGACAAATGCAATGACTCAGATACCCTGTCACAAATCAGAAGTAACATTTGCTTTTATCTTCTGAGAAAAATGATTACTTTTTCCCCAATAGTGAGCAAAAAAAACCAACTGGGGCAACGTATACAAAAAATGTGTTATCTGTTAACTTGTTAGCATGTTTCCTTACAGTCCTGTACATCAGCCAGCTCATATTAAAACACTGAAATAAAAATCAAACTTTTAAAGTCAAAGAATGTCTTGTTTTTGAAAAAAGAACTGAGAGCTCAGCGGCTGAAAACCACTCCCTATTTAAAGCCATCTGATTGTGGACCATTCTCCCACACAAGGGCCATCAGGTTTTTTTGGATGAGTGGATGGTTTCCCTCCCGCTACATTGTTGCACTGCTATTTTGCTGCTCTTGTAACTTTGTTTAGTTTTGTGGTTTTAAACTTTCATTAATTGCATATTGTTTTGAAATGGTGATATTTTATGTAGCCCACCCTGGGGCCATGTGTGGAAGGGTGGGCTATAAATAAATGAAACCGTATAAATAAATAAAGCATTCAGGATTAAACTGCTTCAGAGTTGGTTTCATGTTGTGAATATGGCTCTGAAAAAATAGCATGGAGCGACTGCTTCCCATGCAAACTCCGTCCCAAGTTCTTATGACAGTACCAGTATTTCCTTCTAATGTCATGTAAATGTTTTGGGAGTCGGTGTAATGTACCAAGCAGACAGATCTGGACTAGAGAAAGCTGGGTTTAAATCCTCACTCAGCCATGAACCCAATCTCACTGCATGACCTTGGGCCAGTCTGGTGTTCACTTAACAATCCTAGTAAGACAAACCAGTTTATTGGTCCGGGAATTAACTACGTGCTATTTGCAAACCTGGGATAATGCCAGGATTCTAAATGATTACTTCAGAGATTATTGGCTAAAAAGTGCTTATCAAATGCAGTTTACTTCATATGCACGTAACCTCTTCAAGAAGAATGCTGGGCTCAGCACGACTAATAACAACAGAGAAACCAGTATACAAGCAAGCAGTAATTATTTCAGGAACAGGAACAGCATGTAGATGAAGAGAGAAAAAGAAGTTTCCTCTGAAGTTACAAGAGGAATAAAAGTCACTAGAGGGTTGTGCATTGGAGGGGGGGATTAGCACAAAACCACCACCCAAAATAACCAATGTAAGAGAACAAAAGAGAGTTACAATGCAGCTTCACTAATGAAGAAATGTTTGTTTAAACCAAGAGACCAGAATCCAGAACCTAAGGGTTAGACTGAAGGAAGGAGAGTCGCTCTCCATGTAGGAAGAATTTTGTCCATTTCACCACTGCCTTTTTTAACCACTTTTTTTAAAAAATAATAATAATAATAATAATACAAACAAGAACCTTCTCAAGCAAGTTAGGCCCCATAGAGAAATGGAAGATTTGTTTGCCATCTTGGATCAGACATCATAACAACAACTGAGCCACGTAATCTTGTGCTGATCTGCTTCCTTATTGAATTCCAATATATAGAGCAGAGGTATCCCTTGGAACTTTATAGTTTTAATAGGGTTTGTCTTTGACACTCTTTGGGTTTTTTTTCCTTTTCTCTGTTGTTTTTTTTGTAATTAATTTTGGGGGGTAATCAGGTATCAGTTGGAAATTTGAACTGAAATTGAAATATTAACACACATACCAATTATGATATAATTTTGCTAGGTCCTAAGTGATAATGGTAAAAATGTCAGAATGACACCTGAGGAGCTATGAGCAAACTAGAAGTTCATATTAAAGAATGTACTAATTTTGTTTTAATGTTTATGTTCTTTCTGTATTTGTAATTTAAATTGTCAGAAATAAAAGGATATTTTTTAAAAAAGTAATAATAGATTCTCAAATAACATATGTTCCCATGCCCTTGTAGCCCCTGATGAACAAAACAGGTAAATACAGAGTCAGAAGTCATCTTCTCTTGATCATGTGACTGAATAGTAAGTACATAAGTCAAAGCAGGTGTAGTAGAAGCAACTGAAGATGTACATGCTGCACTCAAGAAGGTCAATTGGAGAGTGGGACAAGACACCCAAAAGGATGCATAGAGATCATTTTAATTTGTGTGATGTAAAATGCAAGCTAAATTGAACAATATGGTTGTGACTATGAGCCATTTCTCTCACACACCTCCTTTTCTTCTTTTAAATACAATATTGTACCGTACATCCTGAACCAAAATTCAGAGAAGGTAAAAGCTTAGTCCTTAATCCCCTGAAAATTCCAACACACACATACCTAACTTCAATTTGGGGTGAGGAATTAATACTATCATGCCTATCCACATACAAAATAAGATTTGCCATACAATCCTCTGCATGTTTACTCAGAAATACCGTAAGTCCCAATGCATTCAATGGAGCTTGCTCCCAGGTAAGTGTGCATAGGAATGTAGCCTTATTTGAGTATCCAATTTGGATCCCTCCTAAAACAGCTGCAATAAAATTTGGGCAGTTCAGTCTGCTTCTAACAGCAGAGGTGCCCACAATGACTAAAAAAGAAACTTTATATCATAGCAGGTCCGCTAACTGTAACCACAACTTCTTGTCTCAGGAACTAGATAAGTATCTCATCAATTCAGTCTCTGAAATGATAGTAGTAAATTTTTGTGCTTCCTGCTGTGCATATCTACAAATTTGCTTCCACAAGAAGGCCTTTCAAGTTTATTTGTCCTTCACACCATATTTTAAAGTGTCAGCCCAGAGCAATAAATGTCAGACAGGCTTTCAGGTCTATTCCAAACGGTTCATCATAAATAGATTACTGTCACTTTGTTAAAGTGGAGGTTAAACTTCTTATCACTTTAAAACTACTCGGAACCTAAAGTTCAGCAAGTCTCACAGAGTCAAGGCTTTAACTGCAAATACGAGGCAAAAGCCCAATCATTCACTTTGCAAATATATCTGCTTTAGAATTGGCTAATGCAGTCAAAATGTATATTGGCTTACAATTCAATGTCAAAACAGTAAACAAAGACTGATCTAGGAATTCTTTGGCATCTTCTGTTCACATCTGGACTAGTCACTGGAATTTCTTTACCAAACTAATACCCCACAACCCTAAAATGTCCTCTATTGCAATTGGGGAGGGGTCCCCATACCACTGCAGGGCCCCCCAATGCCAAACCACTATTTCATAGACTCTAGTATGAGTGTTTTGACAGGCTGCAGGGTCCCCATGATATGCCTTGCATATTCACACAACCACGTGCAGGCTTCAGGGAAAGGCGTGATGATCTTCGCAGAAATTAAAGCAGCACCCAGTTCCTGTCAAATATGTGGCTGACAGTCGGGGAGGGAGGTAGAAGAGAGGAAGAGGACTCCTCTAGTAAGGTATAGGAGTCTGAGTGCCAGATGTTCATAAGGAGGCTGAAAATGTGCACTGGAGATGCTGAGGGAGGGGTTCCCCATGCCGGCTGGCAGTAGAGTTGCCAACTTCAAAACATCCTCCACCCTAGCCTGCTCTTGTACCTTTAGCAACTGCTTAGTTCCTGAAAGTCACGGGGAGAAGCTTTTCACAGCAGTGTCACCTGGTGAACTGTGCAGAGGTCAAGCTGCTATTTAAAAGGACCCAGGAGGAGGAGGAGACATTTTTAATTAAGTTAAAGCTGTCAGATGTGTAAAGGACAGTGGAAATCTTCAGTTACCTATGATGTTTGTGAAGTGTTTATCAAGAGGGTATACATAAAAGGAAGAATAATATTGGGGTGGGTTATTGGTTTGTTTCGTTCTTGTTTTTTATTAGGTACTTTGTATTTTTACCTTGCTTTTTCATGCTGCAAATCTACAGCTGAGATCTACAACCCCGAGATCTACAGCTGAAGGGTGGGACACTCCCAAGCCAGCTGAAATGGCCAGAGTGCTGGGGGGATCAGGGTTCGAATCTCCCCAACTCAGCAGTTCATTTGGGTGACCTTGGGACCATCTCTTAAAGGTAATGGTAAAGGGACCCCTGACCATTAGGTCCAGTCGTGACCGACTCTGGGGTTGCGGCGCTCATCTCACTTTATTGGCCGAGGGAGCCGGTGTACAGCTTCCGGGTCATGTGGCCAGCATGACTAAGCCGCTTCTGGCGAACCAGAGAAGCAGCACACAGAAACACCGTTTACCTTCCCGCTGGAGCGGTACCTATTTATCTACTTGCACTTTTGATGTGCTTTCGAACTGCTAGGTTGGCACAACGGGAGCTCACCTGGGGATTCGAACCGCCGACCTTCTGATCGGCAAGCCCTAGGCTCTGTGGTTTAACCCACAGCGCCACCTGCGTCCCTCACCATCTCTAACCTCCCTCGCAGGGTCGTTGTGAGGATGAACTGTAGGTGGGGGGGGGCAGAACTAGGTGCACCACCTTGAGCTCCTTGATGGTAGGTATATCGGTGCAAATATAAATATACAAATGAATAAGACGGCATGGGGGGGGGGAGATGGAGGGCGTGCAGGTGGTCTTTGCGCCATCCAGGTAAGGGAGCTTGCGCGGGTGGCTGCTGACCCTGACCCGCGGAGACAGGGGAGGGGGGCGAAGGTCTTTCCTCCGCGACTTCTCCCTCTCCTGCTGGCAGTGGGGCTGAGGTGTGGGGCGAGCGAGGGGAGAAGGCTTCGCGGCCTAGCCCCACGCCGACGCCTCCCCCGGCGTCCCCTCAGCAGTGGCTCCAGTAGCAGCGACCCCTTCCTCCTCCCTCCTCCTCCTCCTCCCTCCTGGCCTCGGCGCCTCGCCCTCCCCGCCGCGTCCACTCACTTGATCCGGCAGTCCATGGTCGCATCTCGGGGGCGCCTCGGAGGAGGAGGAGGGCGGCAGCACCACCACCACCACCCCCGGCGCGGAGGAGACGCGAGGCGGGCGCCGGCCCGGCCTGGGCGGAGGAGGAGGAGGCGGGAAAAGGGGCGCGAGGGTCTCCTCGGCCCTCCTCCCTGCTCGGTGCTCTCGCGCTCGCTCTAGGCCCCGGGGCGGAGGCCGGGCCAGGCTCCCGGGGGCGTCCGGGCCGAAGGTGGCCGCCGGCGGCCTCTCGCTCGCTTCGTCGGCAGCCAGAGCAGCGGCAGCGGCGCCTCCCTCTCTCTCCCCTCAGAGGCGTCTCTCTCCCAGTTCCTGTCGCGGCTTCGCCGGCACCTGGCGGGAAGCAGGAAGCCCGGACGAGAGACGCTTCCCGGGGCCGAGGCTGAGGCTGCCCTGGCCTGGCGTGAGGGGAGGAGAAGCCGCAGGAGCCGCCGCCTCTCGCCGTAGTAATAATAGTAGTAGTAGTGCAGCGACTGAGGGAGGTTGCCAACTGACGCGGGGCGCGCGCGCTCCTGCGGGCCTTTTTCGACCACCGGCTGCCCGGCCCGCGGGAACCAGAAAGTTGCACTTTTATAGCGCAGGAGCGGGAGGATTCGCCGCCGACTCTGCTGAACAGCCCCCTTTTTTGGAGGGAGGTGGAGGGAAGTTGGCAACCGTCCACTTCAAGGGACACAGTCCACGGCGCGCGAGATCTGGGTTCGAAGCGCTGCTTGCGCCCGGCCTTGTTTCCCTGGGCCTGATAATTTCCCTCTCGAAGGGTGGAAGAGGCTCCCTCCACCTGTCCCCGTGGGAGCCACCCAGTCTGAAGCTGGAGGGGAGGGCTGGGTGTGATATATATAATAACTCAGTCTCAGGGCAGTGAGCCCCACGTTGGTGAAAGATTCCTGCGTGGCAGGGAGTTGGACTATGATCCTGGTGGCCCCTTCCAACACTTCTTTGATTTGAAAAACGATTCTCCCAAAAAATAAAAATTGTTTGCTATTTAGATATCCAGCAAGTTAGAAAGCCTCTTCTCTCTGTCCACCTCTCCCTTCCTTCTTAGACAAGTTGCCATATTTCTAACCCCTGGCAGGGCTCCTGTGCTTTTCGCAGCTACTTTGACGAAATACATTTAACAGGCGCAGCTGACGTGGAGGGGTCTAATCTTGCCTGTTTAATTTTTACCTCTCGTTGCAGCTGTTAAACATACAAGCAGTCTGCAAGGGGAGGAAGGGGTTGAAGAGCAAAAAAGAGGACACATTTGCTGACTTCTACTTTTTAGCTATGGATCACTATGACGACTCGTGGAAAAGAGGACGTGTCCTGGAAAAAGCAGACATATGGCAACCCAGCTTCCACTTCCAGGATGGAAAACTTCCTCTCTGTTTTCAGCCCACACAGCCTATGAACGTACGCACAAGCATATTCTCAATAATGCACATTAGTTGCCCCTCTTGTGTTCAGAAGTAAATCAAAGGAGTTTATTTCCAAGCAGTTGAGCAACTATCTTAGAATCATAGAATAGTAGAGTTGGAAGGGACACCAGGGGCCAATCCAGTCCAGCCCCTGCAAAAATAGGAATCTTCTGCCCAGTGTGGCGCTTGAACCTATGGCAGTGAAATTAAAAGTCTCCTGCACTACCAACATACACTTTCAAGGGTGAAAGTTGGACTTCTACAGTCTTTACAATGAAAACTGGTAGGTTGCAGGTTTGATCCCTGTAAATGTCAGCTGCATATTCCTCCATTGCAGGGTGTGGGACTCAATGATTCTCAAGTTCCCTTCCAACTCTTGTGATTCTAACCCATTTGTGAGTGGAGGACATGGAGGTAATAATTTCTCAGGAAATAATTGCATGGTGCTTCCACACTAATCTTTTAGGTATTGACTAACTCCTAGACTAGAGAATCCAGATGCTGCTCATTCCAAACCATTGCATTCCACTGTCTTTCCCAATGTCATCCTACTTTTTTCCTCATGGCCCAGTTATTCACAATTTTAAAACTTCCACCATAATTAAAATGCAGTCCTTTCAGATATAAACTTGGCTGTGGTTACATTCCTGTTGCACACTTACCCAGAAGACAGCTCTGTTGAACACCATGGGTCTTACTTCCAAGTAAACATGCATAGGTTTACACACTGCAGCGCTATTGTTCCACATGATATGAAAGTATTTGTATATGTGTGTTTTAAAGTGGCTGAAGACACTTTGTAACCCTTCCTTTCTGGTTTGTCTGCCTATCCCTCTACCCCAACAATGCTTAATTTCTGTCAGTTTGACTCTGCAGTGTGTTATCAGGATGTCTTTGTTTTTCAATCTTGTTGATAACGTATGTTGCAGAAGTGGTGTCCAGAGATTGTCTTTTGAACAATAAAAACGGACTCTTTGCTACCTTTCAAACAATACAAACTTGTCTCAACCATAAAGGTAAAGGTAACCACCGAGCGTTAGGTCCAGTCGCAGACGACTCTGGGGTTGCATGCTCATCTCGCTCTATAGGCCAAGGGAGCCGGCGTTTGTCCACAGACAGCTTCTGGGTCATGTGGCCAGCATGACTAAGCCAATTTTGGCAAGCCAGAGCAGCGCATGGAAACACAGTTTACCTTCCCGCCACAGTGGTACCTATTTATCTCCTTGCAAACTTTGACGTGCTTTCAAACTCCTAGGTGGCCAGGAGCTGGGACCGAGCAACAGGAGCTCACCCCGTTGTGGGGATTCAAACTGCTGACCTGATCAGGAAGGCCAAAAAAAAAAAAAATCATTTATAGGATACAGGAAATTGGGCAAGGGTATATATTAGATCTTCCATAGTTGCTGTCTCAGAATCTCTTGATACATATTAGCTTTCCTTAAATGAGCTATAACTACTCTGCTGTACAAACAATCTGGGGACGTTCTCAGGGCCACTTAACACAGATTAATTACTGTTTAGCCGCCTTGTCATACCTCTAATTAGGGTGATTAAACAGCAGCTCTTCCTTACTCTTTCAGTACAGTATATGCTTATGGGTGAACTTCAGGATTCTACCCTGTGTTTGTGATTTTGAGTGGAGCCAGTGGGCGGTGGTTAATTAGGATAAAACAACGCAAGAGCGCAAAAGTAATATTGCATATGCATGTCTATCCTGCTACAATTTCTGGGACTCCTGCAGCTTAAGGACCCACTGATGTGATTGAGTTATCTTAGGGGCATTGAGTTATCTGGAGCAAGGGTGGAAAAACCTAAATTTCCAGATGTTGGACTCCAAGTCCCATCAGCCCCTGCCAACATAGTGGTCATGGATGATGGGAGCTGCAGTCCAGTAGCATCTGGTGGGCCTCAGGTTATTCACCCCTGAACTAGGGGTTGTATTGTCCTATAAATGACATTAAGGTTTTAATCCTGTCTTGCTTTGCACTGGCTTGTGGTGGGTTTTTGTTTAAAAGAACCAGTCATTTATATTTCCTCTACGGTATATACTTCTCCTTTCATTATAAATAGTGCTTCCCTGTTTTGGACAATTTTTTAAAAAAAAAGTTTACAAAGAGGAAAGAAGGGGCAGTTTTATTTCCATTTCTTGCCACTGAAACGTTTACACAGGGTTACAAAGCAATGCTGCAGTCACTGAATGAATGTGAATCGTACACAAAGCCCCCTCCCCATCTCCTCACCAAATTAAAAGGGGATGGGGGAGGGAGGAATGAACCTTTAGTCGGCCAGCCAGCTGAAATGCCTAAATATCACAATGTATTTCAGAGAAACACTCTGATTTTCCATTTTGACTAACTTTGTGGTTGTTTGGATTGCTTTTTAATCAAATACATTCAGCTTTGGTTTTGTTTTGGTTTTTAAGTAGGGAATTTCAAAAGCAGTTTCTGGGATAGCTTTTTTTAAAAAAGAAAGAAATGTTACAAAAAGCCTGTTAGACATGCAGTCTCCGGTGTATGTACAAAAGAGTTTACTAGATGGAGGCGTAGAAATGTGTCGTCAGTGTTACTAACAAAACTGTCTCGAATATTTACACGTTTTATTTCTGCTTCACGTTGTTTGTTCTGTTTATTTCAGGTTGCTTGGCTGCATCTTGCCGCTGTAGATTATATGTAGCATTCTGATAGTAACCTGCAATGGACAGTGTCTCAAGCTAAGAGAAACTGGACTTAGTTGTGTCTTGACAGAGCCAGAGGTTTCCTGTTACTGTTCCCTGTTCTTGTTTCAGACAGACCATAAAGTTATTGTGCGGTTTCCTGACTTGGTATGTAGAGTGGCCAGGTGAAAAAGTGAACAAGGCTCATGCACCTTTAATAGTTGCAGAGGAAATTTAATACAAGCAATACCTGCTGATTAAATCCTCTCTTCCAAATAGCTGTTAAGCTGTCTGCTTTTTCACCTGGTCACTCTACTGCCTTGTCCTCTAACCCTTTCCATGACACAACCTATCCAGCCTGTAGTTAATTTTGTACCATGCTTAGCGGGAGAGATCTAAAACAGTCTAATCATAGCCATTTGTAATCTGATCCAAATGTTTCGGCACTTATTTATCGTTAGACACATGGGAAGTGATGTTCAACAAGAAGTGAGGATTCAGATGTCATAGGCGAAGGGGATCGAGATATGGATATGCTCGTACCCCTTCCAATCTGCGCCCCATCCCGAGGGACGAGGGTAGGGTGAGCAAGGATTACTCACCTCCTTCACTGGTGTTGTGCAATGCCAGGTCTATAGGCAAAAAAACCGCCACCCTGCGAGACTTCTTCACCTCGCAGGGGGTTGACCTGGCTTGTGTGACGGAGACCTGGGTGCGCGAAGGGGAAACTGTTACCCTACGAGAGATGGCGCCCCCAGGTTTCTCTGTCCTCCACCAGTCGCGGACTGTGGGCCGGGGGGGAGGGGTGGCAATATTAATCCGGGAAAATTGTTCTTTCAGGGCTCTACCATCGCCATCGATCCCCGGCATTGAATGTGTTGGCCTAGTGTGGGGCTCCGAGGAGAGCTTGGCTGTCTGGCTGGTGTACCGGCCACCTAGCGCACCAGCAGCCACCCTGTCAGGCCTATTGGAGGCGGTGGCCGGCTGGGCCTTGGAGTTCCCCAACCTATTGGTACTGGGGGACTTCAACATCCATGCTGATGCCACTCCCTCCTCACAGGCTCTGGACCTGGTGTCTTCCATGGCGACACTAGGGCTCTCCCAGTTTGTTTCGGGCCCCACACATCAAGCAGGCCACACGCTGGATTTGATCTTTGGCGCCGGTATAGATGTGATCATGTCTCCCTCGATGAAGGTGCCATGGTCTGATCACTACGCTCTGAAAGCCAGGATTGACTTTCCACCCCCACCCTGCTTAGGTGGCGAGCCGATTTGGGCTCGCCCGCAGAGGCTGATGGACCCTGATAGATTCCGTCAAGCCTTGCGGGACCTTGCTCCCCCTGGCGACTCATTGACTGAGCTTGTTGAGGGCTGGAATACCCAGCTCCTGGCAGCCATCGATGAGATCGCACCTAAGCGCCCTCTGCGACCCCGCAGAAACCGGGCTCCCTGGTTTACCGAGGAGCTTTGGAAAATGAAGCGGGACCTCAGACGGCTAGAGCGAGTATGGCGGGGTGCCCGTGACGGAGCCTCAAGAACATCTTATAGGGTTTTTATGAAAACCTATGAGATGGCAGTGAAGGCCGCTAAGAAGTCTTACTTCTCGGCCTCCATTGCATCCGCTAGCTCTCGCCCGGCGCAATTATTTAGTATAATCCGGTCTTTAACGTCCCTTGAAGGACAGCCAAATTTAAATAACAATCTGACACACAGCTGTGAGGCATTTGCGAGCTTTTTTGCGGAGAAGGTCTTGTCGCTCCGCCATGACCTCCCTGCCAATTTGGATACAATAAAGGAACTGGAGGCCCCTCGACTGTCCTCGGGTCCAGTATTGGACCACTTTGACCGGATATCTCCAGCCGATGTGGACAGATTCCTCCAAGCTGGAAAGCCCACCACCTGTCCTCTTGACCCGTGCCCGTCATGGCTGATTAGAGCGTGTCCAGACGAGGTGCGGGGCCCCCTGGGGGATATCATCAATTTGTCCCTTGGCACCGGGATATTCCCAGGGGAACTGAAGGAGGCGGTGGTGCGTCCGCTCTTAAAGAAAACATCGTTAGATCCCTTAGATCTATCCAATTACCGCCCGGTCTCGAATCTTCCATTCCTGGGTAAGGTGATTGAGAGAGCGGTTGCTGAACAGCTTGGTAGGTTTCTGGATGAAACATCTGCTTTGGATCCATTCCAGTCCGGCTTCCGTGCTGGTCATGGGACCGAGACGGCTCTGGTCGCCCTAACAGATGATCTCCGCAGGCAGCTGGATCGAGGCGGGTCGGGGCTGCTGATTCTTCTAGATCTGTCAGCAGCCTTTGACATGGTCGATCACGAACTCCTGGACCACCGCCTTGCCGACGTGGGGATCCAGGGCACAGTCCTTCAATGGCTGCGCTCGTTTCTCTCTGATCGGGGACAGAGGGTGGCGCTTGGGGGGGAATTGTCATCGCGTCACTCCTTGGTGTGTGGAGTGCCTCAGGGTGCGATTCTCTCCCCGATGCTTTTTAACATCTTTATGCACCCCCTCGCCCAGCTTGTCCGGAGTTTTGGGCTGGGCTGCCATCAGTATGCTGATGACACCCAACTCTATCTGTTGATGGATGGCCATCCTAACTCGGCCCCAGACACACTGACCAAATGTCTGGAAGCTGTGGCTGGATGGTTACGTGGGAGCCGGTTGAAGTTAAATCCTTCGAAGACAGAGGTCCTCTGGCTGGGGCGGGACGATATGGGATCGAGGGGGCAACTCCCATCTCTTGCGGGGGTGCAATTGGTGCCAGCACCGTCCGTTAAGAGTTTGGGTGTAATCTTCGATACCTCCCTTTCTATGGAGGCGCAGATTACAGCTATAACAAAGGCGGCATTTTTCCATCTCCGCCAAGCTAAGCAGTTGGCCCCTTATCTCTCTCGCCCTGACCTAGCCACTGTGATCCATGCGACGGTCACCTCCAGACTGGATTATTGTAACTCGCTCTACGTGGGGCTGCCCTTGAGACTGACCCAGAAACTCCAGCGGGTGCAGAATGCCGCAGCGAGACTCCTTACAGGGTCTTCGCCGCGGGATCACATTCATCCGGTGCTATACCAGCTGCACTGGCTCCCGGTGGAGTACAGGATCAGGTTTAAGGTGCTGGTTTTAACCTTTAAAGCCCTATACGGCCTAGGACCCTCGTACCTACGGGACCGCCTCTCCTGGTATGCCCCACAGAGAAACCTACGGTCTACAAATAATAACACCCTCAAGGTCCCAGGCCTCAGAGAGGTTAGGCTGGCCTCAACTAGAGCCAGGGCCTTCTCGGCTGCAGCTCCAACCTGGTGGAATGCTCTGTCACAAGAGACTAGGGCCCTGCGGGATCTGACATCTTTCCGCAGGGCCTGCAAGACAGAGTTGTTCCGCCAAGCTTTTGGTCAGGGCGCAGCCTGACTCCCTCCTCTGGCAACCTGCACAGAATTTTGTTTAATCGGTTGCCATCAATTTGATTTTAACTAATTTTATAATGAAATATTTTTAGAATGTGTTATTATTTGACTGTTATTTGGTTGTTGTTAGCCGCCCTGAGCCCGGCTCAGCTGGGGAGGGCGGGATATAAATAAAATTTATTATTATTATTATTATTATTATTCTCACCTCACTGCAAGGAACTTTCTGTACAATTCCACTTAATTGCTAATAAAGTTTAATCTTTTGGTATGTGGCTCTTGACTGCAACAGCTCCTCCCGCCCTGCTGTGAATCATAGCAAAAAGTAAATAGAAATCTTGGCTAAAGAGTTTATTCAATGCAATCTTATGCATGCTTGCTCTGAAGTAAATCTTACTATGGTCAATGAGGAGAGCTGCCAGAGAAGTGTGTTATACAACAAGAGTCCTGATACCTTAACTTTGACACAGTCGTCATTCTTGCTTTGTTTTTTGTGTGTGTTGTTTTAGCTACTTGCATAGTTTCTGGAGCCCTAGCATTCAAACTGTGTTAAATAAACACATTTTATAGTTCTCTTTGTCAGGTTTCTCTGTAAAAACCACTATTCCAATATTATACACTATACAAGTAAAGGTTGCTTATACAGGTCTGTCAACAGTTCTATTTTATAGCAGAGTTTATAGCCAACCTGTTCTCCATGTTTTTTGCTAACTGTTTATCCACCCTTATTACCATTAGTTCCTGCTTTACATATCTTTTCAGTAGAGCCAATGAATATTTGCACTATGCTTGTATGAACACACACACACACACACACACCCCTTTGACTTATTAGTGCCCTCTTATCTAACTTAATACCTGATCATGATCCTAGATTTCATGCTATGATTTGCTGCCTGATGCTCCCAGAAACCTACCAGCCACCTCTATGAACTTGTTCCTGCCTTTTTTTGTCACGGCCACAGAACTCCCCAACAATTGCCAGTCCTAGCCCTCTAGCGTCAACTATACAATGCACAGTATTCTCAGTGCCAAGTGGATTTCCAGGAAATTTTAAAAATATAGAGTGCCAACTTTAAGCAACAAAGCCAAGGCTTGAATATATCTTTGAGATGCCTTTTGATTAAATTATTCAAAGCAAAGCCTATTCTTTTAATGGTTGTTGGTTAGTCCACTTTTTATTGAATTATGCTAACAAAACCTTGCTCCCCTTCTTATAATGAGACTTATAACAGAATCATAATGATATCACATTCATTCATTCATTCATTCATATTTGTATGCCACTCTTCCACACAAAAATAATGAGCCTGATTGTGGAGTTTAAGGCTTGGTTCTGAATTCACATCTGAAGGATTTCTTTGGCGTTTCAAAAAAGCCATCAGTAGTATTCTAAGATCTCACTTCACCAGCACCCCAAGCCTGACGTGAATTTGTACGTAATGCTTTGGCCCACTATGATCTCAAACTGCCAACAAACCACAATGCTGAAGTTGATTACTACTTATTTCTGAAAAAGTGCAAAACAAGGTTAAACGAACCACCCCAATTTGAAACTAAAAAGTATATGTCCCTGCCTATATATATATATATATTTGCTACCTCAGCAAATATCTCCAGCCCTGTTTCAAACTTTTGTGGGAATAAGGAACTGCAAACTAGAAACAGCTTCAGCCTTGTCACATACCCTACAGTGGACTCGCAAAGCACAAGGATTTATAATGGTGAGTCACCCAGAGGACCAGTTCACCACCCACCACCAATAAACCAAATTGACAGGGAAGGGTCAACCTTGAAAACAAATGAGAATTGGTATCAGTTATGTCAATTATGTTCATGTGCCTCCTCCACAAGATCTGGATCCACACAGGAACGGACCTTTTCTTCACCGGATCCCGTTTGTGGAATGCTCTCTCCGGGGAGGTTCAGCTGATACCTTCATTATACACCTTTAGGTGTCAGATGAAAATGTTCCTCTTCAACCAGGCCTTTGGTTGATTAATCACCAATATTTTAAATGTTGGTTAATTCTTGGTTTGGTTTTGTTATTGTTTTTATTAAAATTTTAAGTATATATATTGTATTTTTATGTTGTAAACTGATGAAGGGCTATATTCACATTTAATAAATAATAATAAATAAAAAAAATTGTATGCCACAACTGCTGCTCTTATTTTGTTAGCTAAAAAGTGGAAAACCCAAGAATTACCAACGATAGAAGAATGGCAGATGAAGATGATGGACTTTTTGGAGCTAGCCAACCTAACCGGAAGAGTCTGCGACCAGAAGGAGGAGGAGTATCAGGAAGAGTGGATTAAATTTAATGATTATTTAGTTAAATATGTTAAGTTAAATTAACTGAAAACAGCTTGCAGATACTTAATTGGCTTAGGATTTTATTTATGTTAATTTTTATGTTTAATTCCATAATGTGAAGATTTAAGGATGTTAATGTTTAAGTTAAATTTCATAAGAATTGTGATTTGGAAAACCGTTAAAAGGACATGCAATGAAATTCAACCAAGAGGAAGTGAGGAAGTCACTTAACAAAGTTAATAAGTGTAATTTTCAATAAGGTTATGATTTATGTTTGTTTGTCTTGTGTGTTTGCTTGTTTGTAAAATTGTGAAAACCAATTAAAAAAAATTGGAATTAATAAATAATAATAATCATATGCTTGCAAAATTAGCTATTATATCGATTTCCAGTTAGGGTATGTTATTCTGCCTTTCTGTAGCCTACTTTTCTGTTCATAGTCTAAACTTAGTCCAGAATGTGAACACAACTGGTG
Organism: Podarcis bocagei; assembly: GCF_964188305.1. Lineage (NCBI taxonomy): Eukaryota > Metazoa > Chordata > Lepidosauria > Squamata > Lacertidae > Podarcis > Podarcis bocagei. The sequence continues at coordinate 84,651,796 of NC_138129.1, read as the reverse complement.
CATGTACCATGTGTCACAGAAGCTAGCTTGTTCTCATAGTAGCCAACCAGATATCTATGGGAAGCCTAACTAAGATCTTCTTAAATGTGCGTATTTCACAAGCACCGACTGAGCTTAAATAAATGCATCCATTCTTGTATTACGTGGCTTGACATGACTGAGTTTTTCTCCTTTCAAAAAATTCAAGATGTGAGTCTGTTTTCCTTCCGCACATAGGAATCAAACAATGGAGGGCAGATGGGGAACTCTTCAGAAATATCAATGGAACTGTAGCTCCCTTTTCGTGTGTGTGTTTACAGTACTTTTTTCTGCTTCTGATGTGACAAATGTAGGCTGCAACTGCGATCTTCAAAATGCATATTCATGAAGAGAGAGGCACTGTCCGCTGAACACGGCCCCTACTGTCATTCGAAGAGTACTCTTATTCATTTGTAGGAGCATTAAGAGCTAAGCCATTCTTTACCACGGCACTGTGAGAAGTGTTTGTCTTCTTCTTCCCACATTGTTTTAAGTCATGTTTGGATATAGGAAATATGTGGACAGAGCCAATGAAGTGGTTCCCATCTGTTGCTTCAACTTCCGAGTTTCAGTTATTCTGGATACATTAACTCAGAGCACAAGGGTAAAGGTAAAGGTAAAGGTACCCCTGCCCGAACGGGCCAGTCTTGACAGACTCTGGGGTTTGTGCACCCATCTCACTTAAGAGGCCGGGGGCCAGCGCTGTCCGGAGACACTTCCGGGTCACGTGGCCAGCGTGACAAAGCTGCATCTGGCGAGCCAGTGCAGCACACGGAACGCCGTTTACCTTCCCGCTGGTAAGCGGTCCCTATTTATCTACTTGCACCCGGGGGTGCTTTCGAACTGCTAGGTTGGCAGGCGCTGGGACCGAGCAGCGGGAGCGCACCCCGCCGCGGGGATTCGAACCGCCAACCTTTCGATCGGCAAGCCCTAGGCGCTGAGGCTTTGTGAATGCATACAGTTTCACCCTTGCAATGCAGGAAAGAGGCCAAGCATAACATCACTGATTATTGGCTACAGTACTGTCTCCACCCTGACACCACTTCATTGGCTGCCCCTTATTTATTTTTAAAATTAATATTTTTTTGAATCAGTTTCAGTTACAAAAATGACAAAAGAACAAAGAAAAAAGAGGGAGAAAGAAAAAGTGTGGGAAAGTACAATGATTAAAAAACATATACAGTGGTACCTCGGGTTACATACGCTTCAGGTTACATACGCTTCAGGTTACAGACTCCGCTAACCCAGAAATAGTGCTTCAGGTTAAGAACTTTGCTTCAGGATGAGAACAGAAATCGTGCTCTGGCAGCGCAGCAGCAGCAGGAGGCCCCATTAGCTAAAGTGGTGCTTCGGGTTAAGAACAGTTTCAGGTTAAGAACGGACCTCCAGAACGAATTAAGTACTTAACCCGAGGTACCACTGTAGTATAATACGGTAAATATAAGCAGATACATTTTATAGATAGATATAAAATATTATTGTCGAAACAAATATATGATTATTAATAACCTACTATATTTTGTATGAACTCATTCCAAATGTTGATATATTTATCCAAAGTCTACATCTATAAGCAATCCGTTCATATGTTGCAGGTGTTGTCATATCATCAATTCATTGATTAAAGGGGATCATATCTTTACTCTTCCAAGTCATCAATTCCAGTCTCTTAGGCATGCAGAATCCATTTTCGTTGTCCAGTTGTCAGCTTCCAAACGATAGGAATATAGTTCTAAAGTCTATTTTCCTCTAATAAATGAATGGAAAAAGAACCTACCCACATGACGCTGCCACGAAAACCTTGCACATATACTATGTAAAAGAATGAAAGTGTGCTCTCCCCACCCCCTTCTCTCTTCCCCACTCCATCACCCACTTTTCTTCCCGCCCCCCAAATCTCACACTGTCTATAACATTAGTGTCTCACATTGAATGTAACTGATCAATAAAAATGACTCTTTGAACTGAAAGCAGAGGCGTGGTATGTACTTTTGTTGCCCAAGAAAATACCGTATTTTTTGCTCTATAAGACTCACTTTTTCCCTCCTAAAAAGTAAGGGGAAATGTGTGTGCGTCTTATGGAGCGAATGCAGGCTGCACAGCTATCCCAGAAGCCAGAACAGCAAGAGGGATTGCTGCTTTCACTGCGCAGCGATCCCTCTTGCTGTTCTGGCTTCTGAGATTCAGAATATTTTTTTCCTCGTTTTGCTCCTCCTAAAACTAGGTGCGTCTTGTGGTCTGGTGCATCTTATACAACGAAAAATGCGGTATTTAATAAAAACAATTTTTTAAAAGTATATTTTCCTCTGTAATTTTTTAGGTTTTTCCATGTGATCATGTTTATATAGTTCAGCACTTTCTCCCCAAACCTAGTGAGTACAGAGCACTCTAGGAACATATGTTTCAAAGAGATATCACCCCCTTACAGAAGTGCCGATGTGATGCTGTTCCGTCACACTTTATTTTCAACTTCCTATCACCAAACTTGACACCAGGGAAGAGATGGGGTGCAAGCCACCCTTATATCTTCCAGTAACACAGGGTGTAGACCTCGGTGAGTGGCAGTGAATCTCTCTTTCCCAGCCTGGGCCACTTCACAGGGTTTTTGTGAAGTCAACCAGTGATAATCCCAAGTACAGCATGAAGGTAGGGGACGCGGGTGGCACTGTGGGTTAAACCACAGAGCCTAGAACTTGACGATCAGAAGGTCGGCGGTTCAAATCCCCGTGACGGGGTGAGCTCCCATTGCTCGGTCCCTGCTCCTGCCCACCTAGCAGTTCGAAAGCATGTCAAAGTGCAAGTAGATAAATAGGTACCACTCCGGTGGGAAGGTAAACGGCGTTTCCGTGCGCTGCTCTGGTTCGCCAGAAGCGGCTTAGTCATGCTGGCCACATGACCCGGAAGCTGTACGCCGGCTCCCTTGGCCTGTAAAGTGAGATGAGCGCTGCAACCCCAGAGTCGTTCGCGACTGGACTTAATTAATTACCTTTACCTTTTTTACAGTATCCTGAGTTCTTTTAACAAAAGGTAGGATGGAACTGTCAAGACAAGGAAGAAGTCCAATTCATTCAAACCTCCAATTCATTCACTCAAGCCTGTCAGCTAATATCGCTCCCTTTCCCTTCCAATATTAACTGATGTCTAAGGTTAGTTAAAACTACAGTCCTGCTATTCTTTTTTTTAAAAAAAAAAAAAAAAACCTCACAAATTTACTCAAGCCAAAAAGCCAACAAAGTTTGCTATTAATACTGAGGCCAGTACCTACATGGGAATCATCACCTGGGGGATTCTGTGCAAGGAGAGAAACCTGTCAGTGATTTTACCCATGTTTAGATTTCAGCCACTATTCCACTGCATAGGAGTCATTGCCAAAAGGCTTAGTCATTTTCCAAGCAATTTATATATTTCTTGGACTTGGCATCCCAGTTAGTCTATTGATTTCATGTTCTTCTATTCCAAGTTGGAGTTCCAGCTCATTGACTTCTCCATCCAGTGCTGGTTTCGGGAGGTGTCACTGAAAGACATCTCTGCTTTAAACAGCTACATGTAGAGCTATAATTTTTTTTCCCAGGCTGATGAATTAGCTTCTAAATATCCTTTCTGCAGGGCAGGATATCCCCCACCCCCAGGACAGGAAGGGAAGGAAGAGTAAGTTGATTTCAGTAATAAAAAGTTTCTGCTTCAGCCCGCATCCATGGCCACAATCCAGGCTTTAAATCACTGTCATCATAAGCTTTAAAAAAATCCTTTTTCATACTGCCTTCTGATTCAGCAGCATGTTGTAAATTAAACATTGGCCATTATGACTATTTTGAGGTTGCATCAGAAGTCCTCTGATATATAATTTTTTTAAATCCGCATTTATAGAATGCAAAAGCCAAGTGTACAGTGTGATCAGTAGCTGTTGTTATTGGGGAGGGCAGGAAATAGGATGTTGTTTTATAATTTAGAAAGATGGTGTCTCTGCCTTGTACTCGATCCTGTTTTGTAGAAGAAGAAGAGGAGGAGGAGTTTGGATTTGATATCCCGCCTTTCACTCCCCTTCAGGAGTCTCAAAGCGGCTGACATTCTCCTTTCCCTTCCTCCCCCACAACAAACACTCTGTGAGGTGAGTGGGGCTGAGAGACTTCAAAGAAGTGTGACTGGCCCAGGGTCACCCAGCAGCTGCATGTGGAGGAGCGGGGAATCGAACCCGGTTCACCAGATTACAAGCCTACCGCTCTTAACCACTACACCACACTGGCTCTCATCTTTCGGAACCCAAGGGTCCGAAAACTGGCCAACTGTGCCTGCAACACTATGGATGTTAACCATACTGTGCACAGCCCTACACAGAAGCAGGTCCCATTGAGTTAACTCAATGAGCTTACTTCTGAGCAAGTGTATTAGGATTGCAGCTTTCAGCATTTTAACCCCCTTTGCCAGCATGGCAGCTCACCAGAAGAAAAAGCTGCTCAGGTGCAGGCGTGTTCGTTATTTGCAGGTGTTTTGTTTTGTTTAAGAAAACACATGTGCCTCTTAATGGCAGTGGAATCCCCAAGTGGTTTTTACAAAAAAAAAAAAAAGGTTATTGCTATTACTGTTATTTTAACATTCTCTTTTTTTCATTTCACACACTCCTTCCCTCACCCCTCCTTCCAGATGTTGCTCCACTGAGCATCAGCCAACATGGACAACAGTCGGGAGGTGATGGGAGGTGTAGTTCAGCAGCATCTGGAGAAGGATCATGAGTTAACCACCCTTGGTGTATAGGCTAAAGTACAGGTGCACGATGAGAGACTTCACTTGCCAATGGGCAGAGCCACAGCTTCTAGAAAGGAAACAATCACTAGCGCAATTTCTTACATTTGCTCAGTTTCTGCCTTCCATGTCAGTCCTTGTAGCCTGCTCAGCTTCATCCTTTGCCTTCCAGATCTCTGGACTCTGAACAACTTCTTGTTGGCTGCCTTCCAAGAACTCTCCTTAAGACTGGTCCTGTTTGGTCTTCTTGCTGGACCTTGGCTGCTCTCATCTTCCTTCTCCCCATTATTCTCTCAGTGTACACTGGCAACAACTCTTCACCTAAGCAGAACCAGGACAGAAGATGATTTCCCCCCCCTTTAATTGCTTGTGGTGTGGGCGGGAGGGAGTTGCATCATCTGTCGCTGTCAGTTTTCCTTTTGGCAAGAAATGGTCCAAAATCAATTACCTAAACAATCAGAAGTAATATATTGCTATACAGTCAATTTGCCAAAAAGTTTTAATGTACTGCAGCTGAGCTCTGCATTATTCCGGTCGCATACCCATTCAGCAGGGAGTTCACTCTTGAACCGATCAATGTTCCAAGTCTTACGATGATGGCAGAGGCTCTCATTATTACAGCCGAGAGAGAGGCAACTCCAAGGATGCTTCTGGGGGAGCAGAATTGTGATGCCTTTGCATCTTGTTGGCTACTAGATGAAGAATCCTCATTCTGACCCTTTGTAAAATGGGCGGGGGGGGGCAGTCAGAAAAATGGGAACAGGGCAAGGAACTGTGGCACCTGCATTTTATTTTATAGATGGGGAGCCATCAGAAAGACAGGTAGGATGATTCGCAACTCTGGCAAATGGTCCATGTGGCTGAGTCTGTGGGATTGTTGTGCTCCACAAAATCTGTGGTAAGCCTGTGATCTGCTCCCGCAAACAGCTCTTGAAATATTTGCTACCCAATGCTAGAGCTGGAACCGGACTGCCTCTTAAATTCTGCTTCACACAGCAAATCTTCACCAGTGTCTCAGGAATGGCTTTACAGTGGTACCTCGGGTTAAGTACTTAATTCGTTCCGGAGGTCTGATCTTAACCTGAAACTGTTCTTAACCTGAAGCACCACTTTAGCTAATGGGGCCTCCTGCTGCTGCCGCGCCGCCGGAGCCCGATTTCTGTTCTTATCCTGATGCAAAGTTCTTAACCTGAAGCACTATTTCTGGGTTAGCGGAGTGTGTAACCTGAAGCGTATGTAACCCGAGGTACCACTGTATAAGTTCCTGATTTCCCACCCTATTCTCCTATTGCCATTCCACTTCTCAAGCAACCATAATAATTAGCTAGCCAACAATACACAGAGAGGTGCAAATTAGCCACGAGAAGAGCACAGAACTGCAAACACTCCCGCTTTCCCTCTCCTTCTAGTAACATCTATTGTTAAGACGTTGCGTGATGCCCTGTCATCTGTCTGTATGTTTTTCTGCCCCTGACAGTAAGTGATCTGAGGTGGGAGGGGGAGGGAAAAGGCACAGAGTGATCACATCATGACACATGTTGTGTAGAACTAGACATTGCTGGGACAGGAAAAGCAGGACAGGGGAGCAGCAGCTCTTTGTCTCCTCTAATGTCTCTAGGTAGGCTCACCCTCCTCAGCAGCAAAAAAACCCAGTATGAATTGGCTTGCTTAACTTCCAAATTCCCAGCCAAAGCCAAAACAAGTAGCAAAATAATTAAGGATGGGGGTGGAACAGAGGCAAATAGAGGCTAGGTATCCTGTACCTTGAATGCAGGCCACACCTGCTTAAATTATCTCTTGTACACAGCTATGAGTCCTGGAAGACCTGCTCCCAGACTTATAGGTGTTTTTCCACTTGGCCTTGGAGGGCTGGGCCCTGACTGACTCCAGCTACAAAAGCTGAGGCTGCTGATCAGACTCTTGGGCTGGGGTGTTATTTAGGGGTTTTTGTTTGTGTGGGTTGTTGCTGTTATTGGTCTTCATTTTTGGTGTTTTTTTATCTTCTTATGATTTATTTGGAAATTGTTCCGTTTGGTTGTGTACTTTTTGATGTTTTATTTATTGTTTTTGTTACGTTTATAATTTTGTAATTTTTTATACATTGTAAGCTGCCAGAGGTGCCCTTAGAGGATGAAAACTTCCACCTAGAGATAAATAAATTACGGTAAGTAACCGAGTTGCCACATAGCGGAGGCCACAGTGGTAGGATATTTAAAGCCCTGTGTACTGGAAATAGCAGTGGGATAGTAAACTGTGAGCATGGTTTTAACTTTGGAAAGGTGGCATAAAAATATAATAATTGAAATGAATGATAAGAAGTCCAGGAGCCCTGTTCCTCTTTTGCATCTGTCCATCCTAATAATAATAATAATGACACCAACTACAAGTTATTCTGGACTGAGAAATCACAACACACACACTGTTGAGGCTCACAGTTTAGTATCTCACTGCTATCTCCAATACATAGGATTTTAAATATCCTACCACTGTGGCCTCCGCTATGTGGCAACTCAGTTACTTAATTTATTTCTCTCTAGGTGGAAGTTTTCACCCTCTAAGGGGACTTCCGGACGGTCTGTATTTTCAACTGGGATCCAACCACATACTGACAAATTCGGGTCACAAAATTATAGTTGGTTGGAAGGTCTTGTGCATCAATGCTGCTTCCCAAAAAGTTCAGACTTCTCGCAACAGGTAACACAAGCGAAAAATGCATGATAACACTTGCTTTGCAGCAGTGTCAGCTAGCCTCCCCACAAAAAAAATCAGGATGAATGCTCAATTATTCACCAGTCAACATCATGTACCCTAATTGACCTGCAAACATATCAGGATGGATGCTCAAAAAAACAGATAATCTAGGAGCATATTATATGTGGAGTTTTCCCAGTGGTGAAGCACTGTGTAAGGAGGGAATGTTAGGAACTTGCTCCAGTTCAGATATGAAGGAGGAAAAGTTTAAACAAGCACAGGGGTCAGCAAACTTTTTCAGCAGGGGGCCAGTCCACTGTCCCTCAGACATTGGGGGGGGGTGGACTATATTGGGGGTGGAATGAACGAATTGCTATGCCCCACAAACAACCCAGAGATGCATTTTTAAATAAAAGCACACATTCTACTCATGTAAAAACACCACGGAGGCCCCAGAAATGCATTTTTACATAAAAGGGCACATTCTACTCATGTAAAAACACGCTGATTCCCGTACCATCCACAAGCCAGATTTAGAAGGCGATTGGGCCAGATCCGGGCTCCGGGCCTTAGTTTGCCTACCCATGGCTTAAGGCTTCTTATGGTTCCAAGCACTGCCATTCCACTCTTTTGTAAACCATGCATCTTCACTATCTTCTTGGCAATAGTAAATAAAGTCACTGTCCACAGAGCCCTACATTGTCCTGGTTCCCCACCCCCCAGTCCACACCCTCTTTGGTTGGAGGTCTGCTCAAATTGAATAACTGACTGGCTGGATCTAGACACATCAAATAAGCATTTCAGTTAAAAGCACTGCAAACTTTGTACAGTGGTACCTCAGGTTAAGTACTTAATTCGTTCTGGAGGTCTGTACTTAACCTGAAACTGTTCTTAACCTGAAGCACCACTTTAGCTAATGGGGCCTCCTGCTGCTGCCACGCCGCCGGAGCACGATTTCTGTTCTCATCCTGAAGCAAAGTTCTTAACCTGAGGTACTATTTCTGGGTTAGCAGAGTCTGTAACCTGAAGCGTATGTAACCTGAAGCGTATGTAACCCGAGGTACCACTGTACGAGAAATCAGGTTAACAAAAGCAGAACTCCACAACGCCATCTGGTGTCCCAGTGTTAGAATGCATAAACAAAGCATATAAAGGGTTTTTTCTTTGCCAATGTAGCTGAGTTCTCTCTCACACTCAACCACAAATGGTATTGAACTCCCATCCAACTCTCCCCTATTACATCTAGAATGACTCCAGACTGTTGGAGAAGATGTGGTTCACATGGCAGTTGTTTCCACCTGTGGTGGGGCTGCCCCTTGGCTAAATCCTTTTGGCCTGATGTGACAAAGGAGTTTACCAAAATTATAAAATAACGCATCGTTCAACATGTTTGATGACGACAACAAGACTGTGAAATCTAAAGACCTTGTGATATTCCTGCTGGTGGCAGCAGGTCTAAAAAGATAAAAGGACCCCTGACCGTCAGGTCCAGTAGCGGACGACTCTGGGGTTGTGGTGCTCATCTCGCTTTATTGGCCAAGGGAGCCAGCGTACAGCTTCTGGGTCATGTGGCCAGCATGACTAAACTGCTTCCGGCGAACCAGAGCAGTGCATGGAAATGCCATTTACCTTCCCGCCAGAGCGGTACCTATTTATCTACTTGCACTTTGACATGCTTTCAAACTGCTAGGTTGGCAGGACGCAGCAGGTCTACCTATTGTTATTCTCGCATCCTGGTGGAATGATGTGTGGAACACAGCAATCGTGCAAAAACTAACTTGGTAAGTTAGAGCTATTCAAGGATCATTAAAGACAGTCAAGAAGCTCTAAGTTATAAGGTGGAATTTTATTTCATGTGAGATGAACACTAAGCAGTTACATCAAATGCTGCCCTCTGCTTCCTTGCATGTATGGAATGTGTACTGTCTCCAGATTGATGATATTGCAACATCTATTTTTTATTGCACGGACTCTCTTTTGTGCTTGTACTCAGGCGTCTTCATGTCACACATTTTGTATTTCGGTCTCCATACCGGATGTTTGCTGGTGGGATTTTTGTTTGATTCTAATGTATTTGTTTAGCTGTATTTCACTGGTTATTATTTTGCATCCATAACTGATTTTGATTTTTTTTTAAGAAAGAAAAGGAATATGACAGAAAGAAATAAAGACATCTGCCAAACTTTCCGCATTTGTTTGGTTAACGTTTTACAGACCACACACACACACACACACACACACACACAGAGAGAGAGAGAGAGAGAGAGAGAGAGAGAGAGAGAGAGAGAGAACAACTTTCTTATATTTAAATCCTTTGCAAAACCCAGATTCCCAGATGGCAAAGTTTAAACCGGAGTCCTTTTGCATGCGAACCATGTGCCTCCAGCACTGAGCAATGCCACTTCTCAATCATGTTTGCCATCATGATTAATGTGTCAAGGGGTTGTGTAAGACAGAGAAAGACAAGGGCAGCTATCAGGTTCAGCAAGCACCCATTGTTTGAGCTGGGAATACAGAAGAATAAGCGATCAAATCACTAGCAAATGCAATTAAATCTTCTTAGGTCAATTTTCTAAAATGCTGTAGATTTTGTTTTAAGAACAATTGTTAAATTAATTCACGGCAAAACAAAACAACACCAATCCTTCCCTCTTTTCTAACTATGCCCCAAACCTGGACAAATTATTTCATTAAAAAACAGAGAATATATATTTCTTGACATGTCTTTTGGCCATTTAAAATGTTCATGTTCTTATGGGATTCAAGCAACTGTCCCTTAAAGCATGCCAGGGGCATGAGAATGATAATGCAATCATAAACCACAGCCCGGAGAGACTCACAAACATCTTCCCTTGAATTTCCATCAACTTTGGAAAACTAGATTTTACAACTGTAAGCAAACCCCAACTTGCCTAGCGTTTCGAATACAGTTGACATTCAGAATTCCGCTTTTAATTAAGAAAAAGAAAATGGGGGTAGTATTAGAACTCAGCCATGCCTGGATTGCAAAGAAAATTAGTATAAACGGACGGGTAATAGGCAGCAAGTTGACATTCATCTCTTATTTAATCCCTGCATATTAGTACCAAATGTAGCACACCCGTTCTCAACTCCTCATTATACAGTGTTGGAAGCCTGGAAGCTTTGTTCCGAGTATGGATTTCAACACAGGAGTGCAGAACATACCGTATTCAGATTGAAGGACGAGGTTACTCATTTCCACTTCCAATATGAAGGGAAGATTTCAGATGAGTGTAAAATAATGATGACTGGTCCTGGCTGAAATGTGGCCTTGGCCACCAACTTGCTAGGTGGCCTTAGGCAAGCCAGCCACCTCTCAGTCTCCGTTCCGATCTGCAGTATGATGAAAACAACAACAACAATGATTTTATTATTTGCACCCCGTCCATCTGATTGTGTTGCCCTAGCTGATCTGGACCTTCCTTGCAAGAATTGCCAGCATAAGATCTGTGAAGCACTTTGAACTCTTTGCATGCACACTGCATGTGCTAAGTATTATTTACAGGTGCTACTTACAACCTTACCTGTAGGGCCCACAAAATACCAGGGAGTGGAAGTTGTACTTCGGTATGTTATGCAGTAGGATATAACAAACTGCATCCCTTTCTCCTTTCTCTTGGGGTTGCATTTATAATAATGCTTTATATTTGAATGGTCATGGCTTATATACTTATTAATAATAAATAATTGGATGAACTGCGGTGTCTCTGAACATTTTTACACATCACTTGGGAAGACAGGCGAACTAATGCCAGTGTATTGGAGGAAGCAAAGATCACCAGTGTCAAAGCAATGATTCTTCAACATCAATTTTGTTGGACTGGTCATGTTGTGTGGATGCCTGATTATCATCTTCCAGAGCAACTACTCTATTCTGAACTTAAAAATGGAAAGCATAATGCTGGTGGTCAACAAAAGAGGTTTAAAGACTCTCTCAAGGCAAATCTTAAAAAATGTCTTATAAACACCGACAACTGGGAAACACTGGCCTGCGAGTGCTCCAATTGGAGAACAGCCTTTACAAAAGGTGTCATGGGCTTTGAAGACACTTGAACTCAGGATGAAAGGGAGAAACGTGCAAAGAGGAAGGCACGCTTGGCAAACCTTCACCTTGATCAACTCCTGCCCAGAAACCTTTGTACCCACTGTGGAAGGACGTGTGGATCCAGAATTGGCCTCCATAGTTACTTACGGACCCACTGTTAAAACCGTGTTCATGGAAGACAATATTACTTGGCTACGAGTGATCGCCAAAGAAGAAGACGACTTATTAGTAAGAAATAATTGGATGAACTGCTGAAAGGGACGAAAGGGATGAGGTCATAGGCAAGATGGTGACTGTTGTTAATAGAGGAACAAACTGCAGGCAAAGAGGTAGTGGAGAAGCCAGAATAAAGCTGTTAAGGTCTAAACCAAAGCAGCAAAACTGTAAAACCAATCCTGGATAGTTGCTTAGCTAGAAGATTAAGAAAGAAGCCCACTCAACATCTATTGTCTCACCATGAAATTCCATACCCTCTGAGTGTCCCAACTTTCCAGAGGCACTTCTGGAATTACATAAGCCATCCTGGCTTCTGATTTGATCCCGGAATGTCCCTATTTCCCCCTCCAGTGCTGCTGCCACTGCCGAACTTGGGAAGGAAGAAGAGCTGGCACTTGTCCTGAGCAGCAGCAGTGAGGGAGCATCCTGTTGCCTCTCCATGGCCTCTGCTGCCAGCCTCCTCCCTTGGGCAGCAACTGATGGAGAGCAGGTGAGGAAGAGGAGAGGCTGGTGGGACACCGCTAAGCCCACCAAGGAGTGCCAGCCAGCACTCCCGCCAGGAGGTTGCTGACCTGAGAGGGCAAACACGGTGAATGGCAGGTGACCTCCTCAGAGGCACAGCGAGCTAAGTCCGCCTGTTGATTCCTACGTAACTGAGGTTACGGGGAGCAATCCTTGCCTTGCCTCAGCCTCCGGCAATGCATGCTACATCACTGCTTACTACTGATCTTGTTGGAATGGAGCCTGTGTGTGGTTGGGCCAGAACACCTTTCCCCTGGCTTACAAACTGGCATTTGTAAAGGATGTCTGTGAATTTACGTACAAGGCCCTCACAGCCCTTGTTTTCTAGTGTAACCTGAAAAGTTCTGTGGCAATAAAACCACCTATTTGTTAAGGAAGGCGCATAGTGCACTGGAAATGCCAAGGTCATTCTTACACATTCCATTTTTAACTTTTTGTTTGCGCTGGCTCTGGCCTCCCCAAAAAAGTCAACAGAGACACTGGATATTATATTGTGCCTCTCTTTCACACCTCTTGCCCAGAAATATTGCCAAAGTGACAGCATCAGTTCTGTTATGTTAGTAGTAAACAGCTGAAGGTAGATAAGTGAAAATCACCAGCTTGATTTTTAAAGTTGGGGGTTTGATGCATCCCATTTATACATCAGGACTTAAGAGACAGCAATCAGTGTCCCATATTGCTTTGCCATTCTAATTTTACTAGCTCCTTCTGGGCACAAGTTGCGAAAGACATATGCACTCCCTCACCAAATGCAGTGGGATGGATTTACATTTTGGCAAAAACTTGAAGGCAGTTGTATTGTCACCTACGTCTGCTGTGACTGCTACAGAAAAATAATTGCAAGTATAATTTGCATATGCAAACTATCTCACAGATTCAGCTAATCTGTTGCCAAAAATGGTGCCAAGAATTTGGGAGTTCTGTGAAAGGGAAGACTGGAGGATAAAATAATAGTACCACCTTCCCCATATATCAAAATAGCAGCGCCCAGCAAAAGCATCCATTGTGCACCATTATCAGATTAAAACTTATTTCATCACATTACCAGCTTCTACGGTATTACTATATGAAAATAGTGAGCATTTAATGGATCTTATTCCCCCTAAGTTAAATTACAAAGCATTATGAAGGATTAAGCCTATATAAAACTATGTAGATTAATATCACTCAGCAACAAAGAGCATGAATTAATGGGCAGATGACCCAGTTACAAAATGTGGTGGTGTTCATACAAAACGTCAATAAGGTGCATTTTCAGCTTCATGCTCCTTGGTGGACGAGCCATCTGTCTTGCAGAGAAGTTGCACATCCTAAACTTGATGTTTAATCGAAGAACGTCTTGATGTAGTGTCATCTAGAAAAATGTGGCTCTTTTTGTTTTGCGGGTATAATACTGGATTCATTAGTGCTGGGGAAAGGGGTGGGGAGTGCAAGAAAGAAGTGCTGATCTGCATGTGGTGTCCACAGCCATGCTGCACAGGGCAGCCCATCCAGACCCAGCTCCCATCATGCACAGCCATCTCATTCGCCCACCTACACATGGTCAGTGCAGGCACCTAAATGTATTCCACCCACCATGAACAAACACATGTGATGGCGGTGGTGGGAACAGCATTGCATGTTTACAGAGGCCACACCCCTCAGCGCCGGCCGAGCCCCGTATGGCATGCTGCCCGGTTCATGCACATACCAACAAACCGCAGAGCCGCATGGAACCAGGGAAAACAGTGCTTGGGATGTTATTTGTTTGAGTGACAGAAATGAGTCCCCAGCCCCAAACAGGCAGAGGAGGAGAGCATAGCAGCAGGCCTCCCACCCAGGCATGGCAAGTAGCAGACAGGTGGCAAGGGGTGGGGTTGCCCTAAGAAGCAGAGGCACCGCTGGCAGCGAGAAGGGGGTCACAGCAGACCTAGCTTTGCAAAGATTGGGCACACCAGATGGTGCGTTGCAGATGATGTGTTGTCTTTGGGAAGGAGTCAAGAGAATCCACAGAACAGTGTGGGGTGTGTGTGGAAGAGGGGTGTATTCTTCCCTCTGGCGAGCTAAATGCTTGTGCAGGCAGAACACTTGTCATACTTGGGTTTGGTTGGTTGGCATCTGTCAGGGAACTGACATCGGAGCGAGAGGCGAAGGGGAGGCTCCCAGATGATGCTGGCGAAGGACCCAGCAGCAGGGGGAGAAACAGCTCAGTAGAGGGGGGAAGCCAATCAGCGCAACACCAGGGATAAAGGGGGGCAGACGGGGGAATTGGAGAGAGGGCTCCAGGACTCTTCACTGGACATCAGTGAGGAGAGCCCAGGTCCTCCGCTACCCACGCCTTCCCTGCGCAGAAGACTCCCGCGCAGTGAGAGGAGGAGGAGACTGGGTGTCAAACAACTTTAATGTTGGAAGAGGTTCAAGAAACGCCCACTGACGGATTCTGCCAGTGACTGAGGCAGCTACGATGAGAAGGGGCTGTGCAGTCAGAAAGGTTTAACAAGGCAAATTAACCGAGAAAGGCACCAGTTTACGCACGAGTAACTCATACCTATTACAGCATCCATCCAGCGGTGCCAACTTGAATAAAACATTGGAGGGCCCAGGTGAGGCCCACCCTGCACAATCAATTGCATGACAAGGTACACACACACACACACACACACACACACACACACACACACCATTGGGGCAGCTTCCAACAGAATGTAAATATAATGAAACATCAGATATTGATAACTTCCTGATACAGGGATGCCTTCAGATCTAGATACCACTTTTGCCAATTTGTTGCACTCGTGTTTTCTCTGTTGTCCTTCCTTTTTTTCAGAGTAGATTTGCGGCGACTTAAAAAATAATAATCCACAATTGCAGCACCCTTAATTATTTAATATTACTATTTTGCAACAAAACATGAGAGGGAAACAGTTATAAAAGGCCCCTCCCCCTCGCTCCCTGTGGGAAACAGGACCTAATTAGAGGACAATTAGGCAGCTATTAAGGAGGGATGCTGTTGCCACACTGAACGGGAAGCAATAAGGGGCAGAAGCTGCAAAGAGGAAGCTAGTAATTAAAAGTGCTTTGGCCATTTTTGTAATACTAACAATATTTTTTTATTAAAAAATCCATTTTAGTCTTTTCTAAATCTAGAAAGTATATAGATTATTTTTAAGGGGCATCCTATTGAACAAGGATGCTGCTTCAAGTATCTTGTTGGCTGTTTAAAGTGGAGCTTTCAGATATTGCTTTCAATTAGCTTGTAACTGGTTGGTTGCTCTGCAAGGACAAAGGATTCAGAGCATACGGTATATCATTAATGGCATAGGAGCCAACACCTAGGGGCCGAAGGGTCTTTGGGGCCCCCAATAAAATATTTGAGGGGTCTGGGACCCCCAAGTTGATTGGCATTGCCATTCAAATGGTGTGTGTGCACCACATCATGTGATTGATGATGTGGGGCGGGGCTTACCTGGGCCAGCCCACCCTCATATTTTATTCAAGTTGGCACCTTTGATTAATGGTGTTCTAAGCAAAGAGAAGTAGCTTTTATACAAGGTACAGTAGTTGTATGGATACAGGGCATTATCGCAGAGGCTGAAGGAATTCAATCCCTCTTTCTCAGAATGAGACTTCGTGTTCTGAACTGTGTGTAAATCCAGTCCCAGAGACAGGACTGAAATCTAGAATATGTATGGCTTGAACATTGTGCTTTTCCAAATGAATAAAATTCCGCTTTGGCTATCAGAAGTCTAGTTTGCTGCCCTACGATTTGGCAAGATTTATATAGAAATACATGGCTGGAGGCTGTATTTTTATATACCTAAAAGTACTGGCATAAGCAAATGGGGGGGGGGAGTCTTTTCTATCTGAAAGTCACCTATATTAATCACTTAACTAAGGCTCCCTTACATTTTAATCATCCCTCTCTGATTACATTAAAACAGCAGATGTAGCATCAAAACCTGGTGCCTGTGCAGATTCCAAAGCAGATTATTAGCGCTTGGACTAGACGTTCTCCTACTCCTATCAGTTGAATCTGATTACATTGCAGCCTTTAGTTCAACTAAGAGCATATATCATTCTACCATGTAGGATATTAAAAATGTAACAGCCCATATTTGAATAATAGACCATGTTCACATTAGGGCTGCCATCTTCCCTCTTTTTTGCTTTCTATTCCCCCCCCCCCCCTGAAATGTGGAACATTTGGTCCAAGGGTTTCTGTTCATGTGCAGAGTTTCATCCTTCTGTGAAAGGGAGGCATCCTCATCTGCCCAGAAACAGGTGTAATATGGGATCTGGTGGCCTATGTTCCAGCCTCCTTGGATCAGTGCAGCAGTAGCCCCATAGACACTAATCCAGCGCCCTTGCCACCTTTCCTGGGTTTCAGTCTGAAAACTGCTATGGAAAGCGTAATTCAGCAAGTCAACCTTTAAATGCAAACTGAACTTAATTTATCGCCCATCCTTTTTGTACAGTGGTACCTCGGGTTAAGTACTTAATTCGTTCTGGAGGTCCGTTCTTAACCTGAAACTGTTCTTAACCTGAAGCACCACTTTAGCTAATGGGGCCTCCTGCTGCTGCTGCGCCGCCAGAGCCCGATTTCTGTTCTTATCCTGAAGCAAAGTTCTTAACCTGAAGCACTATTTCTGGGTTAGCGGAGTGTGTAACCTGAAGCGTATGTAACCTGAAGCGTATGTAACCCGAGGTACCACCGTATCAAATATTTTCAATTGTGTCTTTATTTTTGTGCTTAGCACAAATCTAAGCACTCTATAGAGCCATAGTCACATATAAGTAAATACAATGGTACCTTGGTTTACAAACTTAATCTGTTCCGGAAGTCCATTCTTAAACCAAAGCGTTCTTAAACCAAGGCGTGTTTTCCCATAGCAACGGGCGACTCAATTTACACTCAACAGGAAGCGGAACATGTTCTGCTTCCAAGGCAAAGTTCACAAACCGAAACACCTACTTCTGGGTTTGCAGCGTTCTTAATCCAGGTTGCTCATAAACTAAGCTGTTCTTAAACCAAGATACCGCTGTATTTGATTCCTTTGTTACTGAATGATGCCACTCTGCAAAGTATATTTCTGGAGCTTTCCAGTCACATACAATGTCCTGGCCAACCGTCAAGTTAACTGGAATCTGACATCGGAGCCCCGAATTTGAAACTAAGGTGACATGCCAAATGAGGAGCTGGAAACAAGAGCCAGATGAAGAGCCAAGAAAGGTGAACTGTCACCAGGGAAGCACGAGGTCTGGAAGGGGAAGCAGCAGGAGATCAAGACCCAGAGACGAGAGCCAGACAAAGACTGGCTGGTGCCAAGCTGCTCAGAACCTGATTGTGTGGTTCTTGCAGCGCATTTTAACAGGCATGTACAGTTAAGAAGATTGCATAATAACCACGAAGCAATGGGTCAGTGTGTCTAGCTGTTCATCAGAAGGTTGGTGGTTTGAGCCCACCCAGGGTCAGCTGTGAGCAGGATCCCTACAATGCAGGGGGTTGGATTGGATAATAATAATAATTTTATTATTTATATGCTGCCCATCTGACAGGGTTGCCCCCCAGCCACTCTGGGCAGCTCCCGACAAAAACAAAAACACAAGAAAACATCAACCATTTGGGGCTGGGTGTTCATCAGTATGTGGCTGATACCCAGCTCTACCTCTCTTTAATATCAGAACCACTGAAGGCGGTGAATGTCCTGTGTGAGTGTCTGGAGGCAGTTGGAGGATGGATGGTGCCTAGGTTTAAGAAGTACAGAAGTACTTTTGGGGAACAGGCAGGTGTGGGGGACTCCCTGGTCCCGAATGGGGTAACTGTGCCCCTGAAGGACCAGGTGTGCAGCCTGGGAATAATTTTGGACTCACAGCTGTCCATGGGGGTGCAGGTCAATTCTGTGTCCAGGGAAGCTGCCTACCAGCTCCATCTGGTATATAGGCTGAGACCCTACCTGCCCATGGACTGTCTTGCCAGAGTGGTGCATGCTCTAGTTATCTCTCGCTTGGACTACTGCGATGCACTCTACGTGGGGCTACTGTTGAAGGTGACCCAGAAACTACAACTAATCTAGAATGTGGCAGCTAGGCTAGTGACTGGGGGTAGCCACCGAGACCATATAACACCGGTCCTGAAAGACCTACATTGGCTCCCAGTATGTTTCCGAGCACAATTCAAAGTGTTGGTGCTGACCTTTAAAGCCCTAAATGGCCTCGGCCCAATATACCTGAAGCAGCGTCTCCACCCCCATCGTTCAGCCCAGACACTGAGGTCCTCCTCCAAGGGTCCTCTGCTGGTTCCCTCACTGCAAGAAGTGAGGTTATAGGCAACCAGGCAGAGAGCCTTCTCGGTAGTGGCGCCCGCCCTGTGGAACGTCCTTCCATCAGATGTCAAGGAAATAAACAACTATCTGACTTTTAGAAGACATCTGAAGACAACCCTGTATCAGATGGGCGGGGTATAAATATCATCACCACCACCACCATCATCACTTCCCTGAACAGGGCTACCTTCAGATGTCTTCTAAAAGTCAAATAGTTTTTTATCTGTTTGACATCTGATGGGAGGGCGTTCCACAGGGCACTACTGGAAAGTCCCTTTGCCTGGTTCCCTGTAGCTTCGTATCTTGTAGTGAGAGAACCTCCAGAAGGCCCTTGGTGCTGGATCTCAGTGTCCAGGCTGAATTTTGTGGATGGAGACACACCTTCAGGTATGAACATCGGGGTACCTTCCAACTCTACAGTTCTATGACTCTGTCATGAGGACCATTTCATACCAAAATGGGAATGCAATTCAGCCACAAATTCTGAATGGGAAGTGGAGAGATAAATGACTCTTGTTTTCCATCCTGCTTTGTAAAGCTCAAATTCAAACTTATGGACCTCACTTTATGGTGAGCTGTGTGCAAGCCGTCCTCTGATTAAGGGGGCAGGGGGATTAACACACTACCCTGGGAGGAAATGCACGTTTTCCAGTTAAGATGTTATGAAGAATACAAAGTACAAGTCGCTTCTGCTTCCTGTATCCCTGGCATCGTGTAATATCTGAAACACCCCCAAGACAACCTTCTTTAAATCCAGGGTGATAATCTCTGTTAAAGTTCATTGGCAAATGAACTGGTAGTCCCACTAGCAAAAATTTCAATCCATCAACTCATTGGAGAAAGGAGGAGGGAGAGTATTGTGACTGGAAAATAGCTACTATTGCATACAACATCATCTGAAGGCTAAAAGAATGTAAGTGACGGAGAGGGGTAAGAACTGCTGTTTCGTTTTATTTTATTTTCACTATTAGAAGGCCTTTATTTTGGATTGAGGACACACATAGAAAGGAGATAATTGGAGAAAGGTGGTCTCCTGCAGAGACTGGGAAAAGTAGGCTCCCAGCTTGGCGCTGGGAAGGTCTATTTTCCTGTGTGTGGCTAAATGATATGATATCTGATAAAGATGTGATAAAGGGCCCTTACGGTTATTTTCCCCCTCCTTTCTCTCTCTTTTTCTCTTTCTTTCTTTTCTTTTTCCTCCTTTCTTTTCATTTCTTGTTTTCTTATTATTTCTGTTATTTGGATTAGTTTGATTTTTATTGTATTTCACATTGAAAACTTTCAATAAAAATACTTCTGTTAAAAATGAAGGCTAAAAGAGTGTACAAATTGTAATATGGAAGAAGAAGTGCAGATTGGGTGCGCATAAGAGCACTACACGGGTGGCGCTGTGCGTTAAACCACTGAGCTTAGGGCTTGCCAATCAAAGGACAGCAGTTCGAATCCCCGTGACAGGGTGAGCTCCCGTTGCTCGGTCCCTGCTCCTGCCAACTAGCAGTTCGAAAGCATGTCAAAGTGCAAGTAGATAAATAGGTACCGCTCCGGCGGGAAGGTAAACGGTGTTTCCGTGTGCTGCTCTGGTTCGCCAGAAGTGGCTTAGTCATGCTGGCCACATGACCTGGAAGCTGTACGCCGGCTCCCTCGGCCAATAAAGTGAGATGAGTGCCGCAACCCCAGAGTTGTCCGCGACTGGACCTAACGGTCAGGAGTCCCTTCAAGAGCACAACTCTATAATGCTGGCCTACTGATATCCTGTCTTGTGAAGAAAACAATTGTGTTTGGAAGATGAGAAAATATCTGCTTAAAAAACCAAGGCACCACATTTTCATTTATTAAAAAAAGAAAAAAGAAAACTCAAGGCAACTATACAGCAAATCTAGACCATTTGTATTTTAGTAACACTGTTGATATAGCTTACGCAAAGAGCTAGTACAGTATTCAAACTGGTCTATTTGGAATCAACATTGCATATTGTCAGGGAGGTAAGGAACTGGTTAAAGAGCAGAGACGGGCGCTGCCAACCTATGAACAGTTAAGACTGCTTAAATCCCATTGACTTGGACAGGAGGGGTTCTTCAGCCACGTAACGGAGTACAAAGTATTTTGCTAAAAGGCAACATTTTCAAATTGGAGAGGAGTAGCCAGTGGAACTCCCCCTGGGATCAGCCGTCGGCCTACTTCGTTCAATATTTCATTCATTACCAGGGGGAAGGAAATAGTAGTGTATTGATGAGGTCTGCTCATGACATCAAGCTAGGAGGCACTGCAAATGCTTGGGGGAGATGTGACTTCAAGAATTGACCTCACCTTTCATTAAAAACACACACACACACACAAACTTTTCTAACCCTTAAATTGTAAAGATATGTTTGAAAGTCTAGGGGCAATATCTGGCGAAATCTCAAAAGCCAGAGCAGTTGTTGAATATGATTTTCAGTGACCAGAGGGAGGGGTTTTTGGTGCCTCTCTCCAAAAGTGGCAGATGCGGAATAAATTATGCAAAAAAATATATAAACCATTGCAGAGTGGCACCCCACTCTTGGGCTTACCATGGGGTATATTTTTAATTGTTTCTTAAGCACACAGTGACTTGGAATCATAGAATCATAGAATTGTAAAGTTGGAAAGGACCACAAGGGTCAACCCCTCTGCAATGCCAGATAATAAATTAATGGTACCATTTACACAACAGACTGGTCAGATCATGTCTAGAACTATGTGTCTACAGGGCCTCCTGCAGATACCATCTCATCTAGAGGTCCGTTCCACACAATGTAGGATTTGGGTCTTTAGTCTTGTTTACCCCTTGGAATTCCCTGCCACGTATTGCTGTAGAGATCTTTCCCAGTCTGCATTTGTACTGGAATTGTTTTTAGATGTTTTAATTGTGTGTTTGCTGCCCTGGGCTCCTTCAGGAGGAAGGGAGAGCTACATATTACTCGTAATTAAACAAATAGGTAAAGGTAAAGGGACCCCTGACCATTAGGTCCAGTCGTGGCCGACTGGGGTTGCGGCGCTCATCTCACTTTATTGGCCAAGGGAGCCGGCGTACAGCTTCCGGGTCATGTGGCCAGCATGACTAAGCTGCTTCTGGCGAACCAGAGCAACGCACAGAAATGCTGTTTACCTTCCCGCCGGAGTGGTACCTATTTATCTACTTGCACTTTGACGTGCTTTCAAACTGATAGGTTGGCAGGAGCAGTGACCGAGCAAGGGGAGTTCACCCCGCTGCAGGGATTCGAACCGCCAACCTTCTGATCGGGAAGTCCTAGGCTCAGTGGTTTAACCCACAGCGCCACCCGCGTCCCATAATTAAACAAATAATCTTCCTTTATTATTATCATTTAGATTTGCATACCCGCCTTCATTTCACAACACAGAAATACGAGATAAAAAACACACAAAATACATAATAAAAACAAAACAAACCAATACCCCCACAACACCTTTAAAAGGGCATCAGATATCAATCAGCCCAAGGTCTGGTTGAAGAGGAACATTTTCGCCTGATGCCTAAAGGTGTATAATGAAGGTGCCAGGCGAACTTCCCTGGGGAGAGCATTCCCCAAAGGGGGAGCCAGTGCAGAAAAGGCCCCTTCTCATGTTGCCACCCTCCAGACCTCTCACTGAGGCGGCACATGTAGAAGAGCCTCGGAAGATGACCTCAGGGTCTAGGTAGGTTCACGTTCAAGGTTCATATTCAAGGCTCAGGGTCATATTCAAGAAGGATGAATTCATAATGGAGAACTTGCAAAGCAGGGCAATCAGGGTGGCTATAGTAATAGGTATCTATCCAATGAAGAAAGAACCTTTTCCTTCACCAGGGTATATTTTAGAGAGCAGCTGCTGATCTCCCAGTACGTCATTTCCCTGCTTCATTACCAGGAGTGACATGTATGCTTGCACAGTTTTCTAATTACATCCTTATTGCATTTCCAGCTTCACTCCATGCAAACTTCAACAGCAGGTTCAAACTATTATTTTTTAAAGCCATTACACAATTCATCCTGCCCTTTGTCCAAGGAGTATACCGTATTTTTCGCTCTATAAGACGCACCAGACCACAAGACGCACCTAGTTTTTGGAGGAGGAAAACAAGAAAAAATATATTCTGAATCTCAGAAGCCAGAACAGCAAGAGGGATCGCTGCGCAGTGAAAGCAGCAATCCCTCTTGCTGTTCTGGCTTCTGGGATAGCTGCGCAGCCTGCATTCACTCCATAAGACGCACACACATTTCCCCTTACTTTTTAGGAGGGAAAAAGTGAATCTTATAGAGCAAAAAATACGGTACATGGTCACCACCCCAAGGAATCTAAATCTGTCCTTTCTATGCTATCCCTAATGAAAGCAAGCAGCATATTTTAGTCACTATTCCTTTTGCAAGCACTGACACGTACACTTTGGAGATCGCTTTGCCCAAAATGTCTTCCCTACCATCCTATGCAACTGTGAGCTCATGTTTCTGTGGAGGCTTTCCCTCAGGAAGCGTCAATCCCAGCAGCTGGATGTCAAAGGATTCCCCCGCCCCCAGAACGCATGCCGTGCCCCATCTCCGGGACATGTGCCAGCCCCGCCCCACCTGCTCTCGCCCCCCGGTGCCAGAGCATGAAGCTCCACCACTGCCGCCAACCTTCCGATCGGCAAGCCCTAGGCTCAGTTGTTTAGACCACAGCACAACGCTCGTCCCGCCAAGCCAATGATATTTGGCTTTAAAAATGGCCGAGCCTCTTGCTATTCTGGCAACTTGCCTGAAGCAACACAACTAGTCACCTTGGCAACTGTCAACCTTACTTGCATCTCTTAGGGACATAATCTCTAAAGATTTCTCATGACCAGTTTGCATACATGTTCACTGCCCAGACAGGCAGGACTTCCCAGCTCACAGGGAGCTAGTCACAGGAAGGGTTTGCCACATGCAGAATTGACCTGCTTGCATAAACTCAGGCTGGGGGTGGCACACACTAGACACAGGTTCTCTTGTACAACTGCCACTTTGTACCAACTAGGGGTGCTATGCATTTTTTTAAAAAATGGTCCATCATTCCATTAGTTTTCATTACTAAAAACCTCATTCATTGCCTTAGTACAGGGGTCAGCAAAGTTTACCTCGCCTGGGCTGGTTCACTCCAGCAGAGATCCCTCCATAGGCTGGATTGTGCGCACATGTGAGTGTGCGTACCCGCGTTTCTGGCATCTGCGTCTGCACAGATGTGATTTCTGGTTTCTGTGTCTGCGCTGACAAAATTTCCAGCATCTGCGCATTTGTAGACGCGATTTCTGGCACCGCTGAAGCAAGTCGCTGTGCCATGCTGTGCCAGTTTAGTGCAGCGCACCGGGACTTGTGGAGTGGACGGCTTGGTTCATGGGCGGCTCATGGGCCGGTTAAACGACCCCCATGGGCCACTTGTGGCCCATGGGCCTTAGGTTGCTGACCCCTGCCTTAGTAATTTGTTAAAATCCTCATTTGTTTCATTATTCATTTGTTTTCCTTCTTTGCAATCATTTTCACTTCCTGTTGCTTTCAGTAGGAGATCCAGCAGCATTCCTGCTGCCTGTAACATCTATGTTTTCCATCCCAGTGGTATGCAAGTTTCGGGCATTCTCCTCTTCCTCCAAGGGATCTGGCTGTTGTGTATTGAGTCAAAGGATTTTATATCTGTATTATTATTGTCTGTATTTGCATTAGGGTAAAGTAACTGCCTTTTGGTTTCAAGGGTACAGCTACTATTGGTTCATTTAAGCTGCTGTATTTGGATCCTCTGTCTTATTGGTTTCCTCCAAAAGGCAGGACTGTGATTGCCTGATATTGTTCCCTCCAAAATGTATCCTTTCTAGCTAGCTCCCTGTCCCTATAAATGTAGCTTTCCCCTCCTCAGTCTTCAGTCTTGTTTGCCTTAATAAAGAAGTGTTACTAGAGAACTGTCTCCAGCATATTATGTCAAGAGAGCTGAAATCACAAACCCCACGTCACAACAACTGGCGACGAGGATGGGATCCGGAATGCTGAGGAGCGGTTAACCGCAGCCCTGCCTCAGAGTCCGGATTGCAGCTAAGAACAAGACTCACTGGCCAGCTGAGAAGACGACCCTGCCCACAGGACAATGGAGAGTCCAAGGGTATTGGAGCCCTTCCAGCCATCAGAGCCCCACACGTGGGAAGACTACGTCGAACGCTTCGAGTTCTTCGCAGTGGCTCAAGGGATCACCGATGCCAGCAAAAGAAGGGCCACATTCCTGAGCTACTGTGGGCCTGAGACCTTCAAGCTGGCCAAGGCATTGCTTGCTCCAGCGAAGCTAAGTGAGACATCTCTCAAAGATATTCTCGCCTGTCTAACAAGCCACTTGGCGCCTACTGAGACCAAGATGGCCCGGCGGATGGAGTTTCATAAGAGGCAGCAGCGTACTGGGGAGTCTGTATCTGCATTTCTAGCTGAACTGCGGAAGCTCACTCAGCACTGCAACTTCCAAAATCTGGAAGAGACTCTCCTGGATCAGTTTATCGGTGGTCTGAGCAGCAAGAAAGCCAGAAGACGCATCGTGGCTAAAGAAGAGGTTACCCTTGCTTCAGCCTGGAAGGAGGCCACCGCCACGGAGAATTATGAAAGAGAAGAGCTTGATGCCAGTCGCAAGGCCCCTAAGCCACAGATAGAAGTTGTGCATGCCATGGACGAGCTAGAGGCTACTCTGAGCCAGAGCCCAGTCCGTGGGGTCGAGTCAGTGCGTCAGGCCTGCACAGTGCACAAAGATCACCGAGGCAGGTGTCCAGGTTGTGGTGGAAACCATGAGCGGAAGAGTTGTCGTTTCCGGGATGCTATGTGCTGGACGTGCGGGAAGACAGGTCACATCGCCAGGGTCTGTAGATTGGCAGCGTTGGGAGCGACCGGAGCACCTAGACTGGAGTATCGCAGACCGGCCACAGCAACCCATTTTCTAAAGGACTGCCACTATGTAACGGAGATCAACGGGAGGGTCGTGCAGTTCCCAGCGCAAGGCAAGGCACACGTCAAGGTGAAGATTGAGGGTCAGCAGTGCGACATGGAGGTGGACTCCGGATCTGGATTCACTATCGTGTCGGACCAGACCGCGAGGACATTCTTCCCCAGGGGTAAGTTGCCCCCTCTGGAGCCCTTTCCGGCAACCTTGCAGTCATACTCAGCGGGCCGCATCCATGTTATGGGAATGTGTGCCGTGAGAGTTCAGTTCCGGGACAAACAGGCTGTACTCAAACTGGTGATTGCGAAGGGCAGTCGCCCCAGTCTCCTGGGCACTGACTGGTTCCCCGCCCTGGGACTGAGTATATCAGGGCTTAATTCAATCCAAACATGCCCTGAGATGAGCGAGGCATTATGCAAAGAATTTGCTGGTCTCTTTAATGGAAAACTGGGTTGTTATAAAGGGCCCCCTGTTGACTTCAAGTTGGATCCTGGGGTGGCCCCAATCCGACTCAAATCAAGGCGAGTGCCATTTGCACTGCAACCCAAGATCGAAGCAGAGCTGGATAAATTGGTCAAGCAGGGAGTTCTCTCACCCGTGGACTCTGCTAAGTGGGAGACTCCAATCGTCACGCCCCTTAAAGCAAATGGGGAAGTCAGGATCTGTGCAGATTACAAATGTACTATCAATAAGGCACTCAGGGGAAACTCATACCCCATTCCAGTCGTATCACATCTGTTGGCTAAACTGGCTGGGGGCAAGGTGTTCGCCAAAATTGACCTGGCACAAGCTTACCAACAGCTGCCAGTAACCCCACAATCAGCGGAGCACATAATGATGCTGGAAACACTTCCGGGGGCTCCTGTAACGGCTACTGATATAGCTGAGAAAACGAGGAAAGATGCTGTTCTCTCCCGTGTGCTCACATGGGTGGGGAGGGGGTGGCCAGGTGGTCCGCATGAAGACGAATTCAGGCCTTATGCGACAAGACAGCACGAGTTGTCCATGCATAAGGGGTGTCTCCTGTGGGGAGATAGGGTGATCATCCCAGCACCACTGAGAAACAGGGTTCTTGAGACGCTTCACATGGGACACCCGGGAATGGTCAGGATGAAGTCGCTAACCCGATGTTATGTGTGGTGGCCTGGAATGGACCAAAACATAGAACAATGGGTACGAACATGCAAGGCATGCCAAGAGGTGCGGCCAGAATTGGCCAGAGCACCAGTCCACTGGTGGGAGCAGTCCAGATCTCCCTGGAGCTGGCTGCACTTGGATTTTGCTGGGCCATTCCAGGGGAAGGTCTTTTTGGTTATCGTAGATGCATATTCCAAATGGTTAGAAGTGGCGATGGTCCCTAGCATGGCATCAGCTGCCGTAATCAAGGTGTTGAGGCAGCTGTTTGCAACCCACGGGTTACCTGAGACCATTGTATCAGATAATGGGGCAGCTTTTGTATCCCAATAATTCAGGGCATTCTTGGCTGATAACTTCATAAGAGGGGTCACATCCGTGCCCTTTCACCCATCCTCCAATGGGCAGGCTGAGCGCATGGTAAGAACAGCCAAAGAATCCATTGCGCGCTTAATGGAGGGTACGTAACTGGTCAGCTTGCATCGCGCGAATGTTATTTTTGCAGCACGCGACGCCGTGTACTGCGACGGGCAAGTCGCCAGCTGAGCTGCTCTTGGGTAGAAGACTGGTAACGGTGCTGGATTATGTCCACCCGGATAAAATGCCAAACCGTAATTCAAGAGCAACCCCCCAGGCTGAGACTGACACAACAAGGTATCTCGGCCCTGAAGATCTGGTCTGGGTGAGGAACTATTCACGAGGTTCGCGGTGGGTGGCTGGTGTGGTCACCCGGGCTAGTGGACCTGTGTCCTATTATGTGACCTTGGAAAATGGGCAAGTTTGGAAGAGACATATAGATCAGCTGAGGCGCCGGGCGCTCAGCAGGGAAGAATCAGATAATTCATCCCTGGCTAACGATGCAGAGCAGCAAGACCAGAGTGAAAATGGCCCAGAGGTGCAGTCACCAGGGGCTTCAGCAAATGAACCAGGGTCTGCTAGTCCTCATGATGACGAGGTACAGGTAGGGGACCCTGAGATGTCTGGGACTCCATTTGTTCCTGACGAAACCCCTATAGCAGCCCCTCTACCACAGGTAACACCCAATCCAGAACCGGCAACACCGGTTGTCAGGAGATCAAGTAGAAGTTGTAGGACCCCACAGTACCTGAGAGATTACGTCTGCTGTGCTCACTAGGGGGGGAGGGGTGTTGTGTATTGAGTCAAAGGATTTTATATCTGTATTATTATTGTCTGTATTTGCATTAGGGTAAAGTAACTGCCTTTTGGTTTCAAGGGTACAGCTACTATTGGTTCATTTAAGCTGCTGTATTTGGATCCTCTGTCTTATTGGTTTCCTCCAAAAGGCAGGACTGTGATTGCCTGATATTGTTCCCTCCAAAATGTATCCTTTCTAGCTAGTTCCCTGTCCCTATAAATGTAGCTTTCCCCTCCTCAGTCTTCAGTCTTGTTTGCCTTAATAAAGAAGTGTTACTAGAGAACTGTCTCCAGCATATTATGTCAAGAGAGCTGAAATCACAAACCCCACGTCACAACACTGTCCAGCAAATTTTAGACAGAGTGGTGGTGGGGAATACACAAACCAGGGCCAGCCCACCCATGAGACAAGGTTAGGCGACTGCCTTGGGGAGCAGGATGAATGGGGGAATCTGACATCCATTGCATTGCCCGCTGCTGCTGCTGTGGTCTCATTGGAGGCCAGAACTGACGCCTCTTCAGCAGCCACCCAGTTCCTCCCCTGAAGCAGCCTCTTGACAAATAGGAGGTCTCTTTCCACCCCAGGGAGGAAATGGCTGGGGCTGCTCTCGGTGATCTCTTGGGTTGTACACATGATTCAGAGCAAGCCCCTTCCACCTCCACGGTGGCCTCTGGTTCCCACTTCAACCACTGGGGAAGCTTGATTTGACTCTCTGCTTTGTTCACATTGTAGATCTTCACTCACCCCCTTTTCCCTGGCAGGAGGTACCCCATTTTGTGGTACACCTCAGGTGCCAACATGCATTGGGCAAACCCAACCTTAAAAAGGTAGCGGGACCCCTGACCATTAAGTCCAGTTGCGGACAACTCTGGGGTTACGGCGCTCCTCTTGCTTTACTGGGCAAGGAAAACATTTGTCCGCAGTTTTTCCGGGTCATGTGGCCAGCGTGGCTAAGCCACTTCTGGTGAAACTAGAGCAGTGCACAGAAACGCCGTTTACCTTCTCCCCAGAGCGGTACCTATTTATCTACTTGCACTTTGATGTGCTTTCGAACTGCTAGGAGCTGGGACCGAGCAATGGGAGCTCACCCCGTTGCGGGGATTCAAAGCACCAACCTTCTGATCGGCGACCCCTAGGCTCAGTGGTTTAGACCACAGTGCCACCCGCGTCCCATTAACCCCAACCTTACTGCTATGTAAAACACCATTTCTTGAGCGAGTCCTGCACAACTGCTCACAGAGAACAAACTAAATCATAGGGAGAGGAATGGGCAAGCCCAGTGATGCTCTTGGGCCTTGTCAGAATGAAGCCACGCATCTTCAGAACGGGTCTAAGTTTTGGAGAAACTTCTTAACTCTCCCATCAGCTCGTCACAAGCTGAGAAGCTCCATTCAGAGCAACCACCACGTCCCTGGAGTTTCTGCACGTTCACAAGTCATGCAACGAAGACCTAGATCTGCAGAGAAACAACTGAGATTCTTCACCATGACCCTAGTTCCTTAAGAGGAACTGAAGTCCCTATGATGGCTTCCCCAAACAAATCAAGGGTTGATTTACACATTCTCAGGAAGAGAAGTTAAACTTTGAATTATCCGTTCTTCCAGCCCTCCAGCCTCTTTCACTAAGAATTTACAGCTGAACAGATGTGTTTTTATATTGGATACTGGTGCGATAGAATGGCTCTGTGCTTGTATTATAACATCTCTTTTTCCTTGACTACAGTTGATCATGTTACAACACCAGCAGGAATCCATCTGTTCTGATGTGATCGTTTTGCCTTTTGGAGAACCAGTCCTGGGTGTACGTTTCCCTTTTTCTGACACTCTGCTCTGCCCATAGCTGCATGCATCCTGTGTGCAAATCTAGTTGTACTTCAATAGTACTTACCTCTGCTTCCCATCTTCTCAATCTGTGACTATTGTAGTAAAATAGCCTCTTTATGGGGTTGCTTTCAGGAGTGTCTAATGCATTTCTTCACCTCTTTGGTATTATATAGGTATTTTCTTCCCCTTGCCTATTTTTAGCTGACAGAATTTTCAAGATAAGCAATGATGAAGAATGCTTTAAAGCCAGAATGTGAGTGGGTTGTCTTTCCAAGGAGGTGCGGACACTTCCTTCAGTTCTGCAGGAATAAAAGCTGACTTTGGTGATCAGCCTACCTTGGCCACATATATACACCATATGTTTACAGCGTATTTAAAGAGTCTTCCCCTCCAAAAGAATATTTGGAACTGTAGTTTGATAAGGGTGCTGAGAACAGTAGCTCTGTGAAGAGTAAACTACAATTCCCAGGATTCTTTTTTGGGGGGGAGGAAGTGATTTAAATGTGCACACACAGTCCAAATACAAAACGGGGAAGTTTGCTAATGTTATCTTACGTTGCTTGATTTATTCTATATTATTACTATTTTGCATAATTTATTCTGGTTTTGCTAGGCACAGAAAATGACAAGAAGCTATGAAGACAGTGGAACCCCAGCTAATAATAATAATAATAATAATAATAATAATAATATATTTATTTATTTATACCCTGCCCATCTGGCTGGGTTTCCCCAGCCACTCTGGGCAGCTCCCAACAGAATATTAAAAACACGATAAAACATCATACATTAAAAACTTCCCTAAATGATTGCAACTCTTATCTGGCTAGCCCAGGCATTACGCACCCATTGTCAATTTTCATTTTACAGAAAAAACAGCTAGGCAGCAGCTTTTAACAAGCAAACAAAAACATGTCATGTGGCCAGCATGACTAAGCCGCTTCTGGCGAAACCAGAGCAGTGCACGGAAACGCCATTTACCTTCCTACCAGAGCAGTACCTATTTAACTACATGCACTTTGACATGCTTTTGAACTGCTAGGTTGACAGGAGCTGGGACAGAGCAACAGGAGCTCACCCTGTCGTGCAACCCCTAGGCTCTGTGGTTTAGACCACAGCGCCCGCATGTCCCATATTAAGAGGAATGGGCTACAATTTAATGGTGGAAGACATGACTATATCAAACCCTCCAAGTGTCCCTATTTTCCAGGGAAAGTCCCAGATTTACAGAAGTCATCTCAGTTTCTGATTTGATCCCGGAATGCCTTTTTCCTATTTTATTGGAGAAATGTTGGAGGGGGTGGAGCTATCTGACCCCCAGGGCCAAGGAAATACCGTGGTTTTTTTGCTCTGTAAGACTCACTTTTTCCCTCCTAAAAAGTAAGGGGAAATGTGTGTGCGTCTTATGGAGCGAATGCAGGCTGCGCAGCTATCCCAGAAGCCAGAACAGCAAGAGGGATTGCTGCTTTCACTGCACAGCAATCCCTCTTGCTGTTCTGGCCTCTGAGATTCAGAATATTTTTTTTCTTGTTTTCCTCCTCCAAAAACTAGGTGCGTCTTATGGTCTGGTGCGTCTTATAGAGCGAAACTATACAACCTTTAGAAGACATCTGTGTAGGGGAGTTTAAAAGTGTTTAATGTTTATTATGTTTTTATGTATGGTTAGAGCTGTTGTGGCAGCCCAGTGAGACGGGCAAGGTATAAGTAGCAAGCTTATTAAGGAATAGGATGTCCCTATTTTCCTTGGAAAAATATATGTTGCATGCAAGTCCCCCCCCCCCCCCGGAGGCAACTTCAGTTAAGTATCAGGGGGTAGAAGCTGCTGGGAAAGATCCTGAATCTACGGAGACCTGTTGCCAATAGACACGACCGCTCTGGGTGGATGACTTTAGGCTGTGTCCCCACTATACAATGGTACCTTGGTACTCAAACGGTTTGGCTCCCAAATAAATCAGCTCCCGAATGCCGCAAACCCGGAAGGAAGTGTTCCGGTTTGCGAATGTTTTTCAGAAGCTGATCGTCTGATGTGGTTTCCGCTTGAGTGCAGGAAGCTCCTGCAGTCAATCGGAAGCCGCACCTTGGTTTTCGAATGGTTTTGGGAGTCGAACGGACTCCCAGAACGCATTAAGTTCAAGAACCAAGGTACCACTGTATCTTCTGAAGCACATCCCCCCCCCCCCCAGAATTCTGGGCACTGTAGTTCATTAATGGAAGTGTAACTCTGTGAGGCATAAAAACTATACTGCCCAGAATTCTTTGAGGGGAAAGAATGTGTTTTAAAGGTAGGTTCCAAATGTGTGTGTATATATTTATGTGGTGGTGTTGTTGTTGTTAAGATTTGTTACCTGTCCTTCACCATGTGGTCCCAGGGCAGGTTACAACAATGGAAAAATACCATATTAAAATCGGCTTGAAAGGAATTGCCATTAAGAGAGTGGCTGGGCAAAGAGGTGTGTCTTTGGCATCTGAGGAAAGCTACAACTGTGGAGAGGGCATTCCGCTGTTTCCACAGCTTATTGCAGGTATGTATGGATGTATGATATATGTGTTTGTATGTGTGTGTATGTAAACTATATGCACATATATATATATATGTGGGTGGGGAGGTTTCCTATTAGCTTTCTGAGTATAGTTCTCCATGTGGCAATACCTGGACTTGACAAAAGAGTGTTAATAGCCCTGTGATGTGTTGCCATGGGAACAAGAAGGCTAGGTGATGGCTGGAGATGACTCATCCAGATCTCCCAGTCCTTCCCTCTGGGCCAGAGGGAGGGACAATGTTCCTGCGTGCAAAGCTTGCAGCTTGAGGCAGACTATGGACAGGTGCAGGGAGCAAAGCTGTGGGCTCTGTGGACATCTTATGTCACTAGAGATCCGAAGTGGGAGCAGAGGACTTTGGCTTTTCAGTTGGGAGTGTTTAAGGTGTGCCTCCAGCTCTGTTCGTGCTGCATGTGTGTGTCACGGTGGGAATTTACTCCCTGCTGATTCATATTAGGCAAGCACCCTCATTGTACTGTTTCATATGCTCGTTAAAAAGCTACTGCTTCTTTTTGCAAGCCTATCAAGACATGTAATCCAGCTAGGTGCACTTTTATTATTTGATAATGGATGGTATTATTTCGTATGGATACTGCTTGTAAAAGCTTACAAATGTATAAATTTTAAAACAACACAGAATCATAGAGATGGAAGATACCACAAGTAGGGTTCCCATATTGTTTTTTGGGGGCCAAAGTGGTTCAGCTATTTTTAAGGAAATTCAAACCGCCCCTCAAAAAACCCACCACCCACTTCCGACATGGGTTGCCATACGCCCAGGTTCTCCAGGACACTTATACCGATCTTCAGAAATTCCGCCCGGACACCATTTCCGACGGATGAATCCTGGAAATCCCAGACGTACGGCTGCCCTAACCACAAGGGCCATCTACTCCAACCACCTGCAATACAGGAATCTCAGGGTTAGGCTAAATGACCCTTGGAATCCCTTTCAACCCTACAAATCTATGAGCATAAAGGCAGTGGTTCTCACACATTTTTTTGCTGGGCCTTTTAGAATAAAAATTTGCTCGCCCCATACCAATTTATTAATGAGAAGTACATTGGAAACAAAAAATAAACGACTAGCAGGGCTGGATTTATAACGTAGAACACAACTACTTTATAATATGCTCACGGGACATCCAGAAGGTGTAAAACAAAGCATCTTTGCTAAAAATCTCCCCCAAAATATAATTACAAATGAGCCTCTTACATACGTATGTACCGTAAGTATGTGTGCAAACCCAATCACTTAGTGCCCTTGCTCTCTTATTGAAAAGACACCTAGCCATATTCTGCAAATAAAATAAAAAAACATTTTCATGCTATACTACACTACACCGGAATGTTTAAATGCTCCTTTGATTGTCCTTGAATCTTCCCGCCACACTTGCCACCCTCTCCTGCCGCACCACTGCGTTAAAGGAAAGGGCCCCGATCCTGGGTGGCTCCCGGAGCGTTTCCTAAAGCGACCCAGAGAGAGAGAGAGAGAGAGAGAGAGAGAGAGGGGTGGGTGGGTGGAGCCCGACGCGGCTTCTTGGGCAAGGAAGTGGCCGCGGCTCCTGCCCAAGGGGGGAACCTGGGCTGGATCCGTCCCGCTCATGGCGGCCACGTCGTTTGCGCGCTGCTGCACCACCAGCAGCAGGGCGATCCCCTGCAAGCCCCCGAGGCAGCGGGGCAGGAGGCCGCTGAGCCACGGCCAAGAGGACGGGGAAGGAGGTCTCTCCAACGGCAGCGGCTGCTCCGCGGCCCAGCGCTCCGGGGAAGCGGGCACCTGCGAGGGCAGGGAAGGGTTAACCGAAGCGGAGAAGAGGGTGGTGGCTCTCCACGAGGAGGCATGCGCGGTGAGTCCGCTTCGCTTTTGCCTCGCCTTGGCGCAGCCGCCTTGGCGCTCCGGGTTTTTGCTGCGGCTACTGCTCTGCAAACCGGGGCAAGTGTCAGACTTGAGAGTCGTATTTTTCTATTAGCAAAGGTGTGGTCTTTTTCTGCGCCAGGGACGCTTCGGAACTGGCAAGGGCTTCCGTTTAGCAAGCCCAGATTGCCACGCTTTGCTCTTGCTGCGTGTTTTGTGACTTTAGCTATTGTTTGGCCAGTACTGTAATTGTAAGCACTTTTGTTGTTTAGTCGTGCCCGACTCTTCATGACCCCATGGACCAGAACACGCCAGGCACTTCTGTCTTCCACTGCCTCCCGCAGTTTAGTCAAACTCATGCTGGTAGCTTTGAGAACACTATCCAACCATCTCGTCCTCTGTCGTCCCCTCCTCCTTGTGCCCTCCATCTTTCCCAACATCAGGGTCTTTTCCAGGGAGTCTTCTCTTCTCATGAGGTGGCCAAAGTATTGGAGCCTCAGCTTCACGATCTGTCCTTCCAGTGAGCACTCAGGGCTGATTTCCTTCAGAATGGGTAGGTTTGATCTTCTTGCAGTCCATGGGACTCTCAAGAGTCTCCTCCAGCACCATAATTCAAAAGAATCAATTCTTCGGCGATCAGGCTTCTTTATGGTCCAGCTCTCACTTCCATACATCACTACTGGGAAAACCATAGCTTTAACTTTATGGACCTTTGTTGGCAAGGTGATGTCTCTGCTTTTTAAGATGCTGTCTAGGTTTGTCATTGCTTTTCTCCCAAGAAGCAGGCGTCTTTTAATTTCGTGGCTGCTGTCACCATCTGCAGTGATGGAGCCCAAGAAAGTAAAATCTCTCACTGCCTCCATTTCTTCCCCTTCTGTTTGCCAGGAGGTGATGGGACCAGTGGCTATGATCTTCGTTTTTTTGATGTTGAGCTTCAAACCATATTTTGCGCTCTCCTCTTTCACCCTCATTTAAAGGTTCTTTAATTCCTCCTCACTTTCTGCCATCAATGTTGTGTAATCTGCATATCTGAGGTATATAATTGTAAGCACACGCCCTCTTATTTTCACCCACAAACACTGTTGTTCGTAGCTATTATAGATAAATAGGACCTGCCTGGAGAGAGGCAGTATACCAGGCCTGTTGCTTTTTGCACCCTGCTTGCAAGTGCTGAGACACCTGGCTGAAACAGAATGCTAGGCTGGTTAGCCCTGGGTCTGATTCACCAAGGAAACCTGTATGTTTTTAACAGGGATGGGTGGTGGGTGGCAGGGATTTGTAATGGTTGCAGAATTTGGCTTGTTGAAAAGGAACTCTGCTTTATTTATTTCTTTAACACAAGATTCTAGAACTTACGGTTATGACAGAAGATAACACTAGCATGTGTGTAGTTGCAGAAGCCAGAAATGTGACTAACTAAGGTTTGGAGGGCCATGGATGGGTGAGCCTGTAATCATTCCATACCTCTCTTCACAATGAGCAGAGGCAGAATAAATCATGCAAAATAAACAACCATGCATAAATATACTTGATCTGCATAATTTATGCAGGTCACACCATTCAGCTTTGGGTGCAAAATTTGGGTTACATAACAAATGACTATAGTCTCAGTTATGAACAGAGGAATACTTTTAGGGCAAGGATCCTTGGAATATGTGCAGGCACCATGAGCTGGGGAAATTCACATTCTGAGCTCATTCTTCACCATCACTGCCTGAAATACACCCAGCACTTCCCTGTGTTTGCATATTGCAGAGTAAAAATAAAATAAAAATGGTGCACAAACTGCAGCAGGTTTGTCTACCACCACAGACCTTCTCACTGGGGTACCCCAGAGTTCCCCACAACTGGAAAACAACTCATCTGCAGAACATTCCTATTCTCTGAGCCCAGAGAGCTGTGACTTTGCTTTACACCTCTCTTCCGAGGCACAAATTCCTTCGCATCCATTTACAATTGGCAATGCTGTGTCCAAGCTAGAAAGG
Source organism: Podarcis bocagei (assembly GCF_964188305.1). Classification (NCBI taxonomy): domain Eukaryota; kingdom Metazoa; phylum Chordata; class Lepidosauria; order Squamata; family Lacertidae; genus Podarcis; species Podarcis bocagei. The sequence goes on along the minus strand of NC_138129.1, from coordinate 84,615,817 downwards.
TGCCTGCCACTTGGACAAAAATTACAGTAGCTGGCTTTCCTTTTACCAATCTGAAATGCTTTGAAAAGCAGGCAAATGTGCTGGGCTGGCTCAAGACAGTTAGCTACTCCAAGAGAGATTCCTTTTTATTATCCCATCTTACACTAAAACACTGCTGTATGCAAATCATAGTGAAACGAAGGGATTTCAGAATTTTGGAGAGGGCAGATGAATGTTGCCAACCGTCTTACACACATGTGCGAAGCCATCTTCCAAAAGTGAAGCGGAATGCCCTGGCTCTACACAAACTCGCTCAGGCACACACTGCAACGTTTCCTTGTCTCTTCTGCTCCTCACATCCCTCCTCCTCTCCATCACTATCTTGGAGTATACTGGGAGTCTCTGGAGCGATGCCATGAGCTGTACCTGCTATTGTTTTATAGGGCTCTTCCAGACAACCTACCTATTGAGCACTCACCCTCAGTGGCGTAGCATGGGGGGTGCAGGGGGTGCCGGCCGCACCGGGCACAACATCTGGGGGTTAGGGTTAGGGGGCGCAAATTACTTGCCTTGCCCCGGGTGCTGACAACCCACGCTACGCCACTGCTCATCCTGGTTTGTTTGCAGGGAGAATAGATGCCAGTGCGTTTCACCATCGCTCTCCTTATCACAAAAAGTCTGAACTTTTGGCAGAAGAAAGTTTGTTAACACAAGACCTCCCCATTCAGCTATAATTGCACAACCTGAATTTGCCTGTATGTGACTGGAACCCCACCGCAAAATGGTGACTGGAAGCGCCCTAAAAGTTGGCTGTCGGGTTGGCCATGCAGACTCAGAAAAAGAATAAAGCTGGAAGAATGGATAGGGTGAAGTGTGTCATAAATAAACAAAGAACCATTTGACTGCACTAAAGGCGGCATCCCATTGTTCTCCTGGCTTGCTTGGTTTTCCCCACAACCCCTACTCCAATAGCAATGGGTGTTCCATGTGCATTTGTCAAGTGGTAATCACAGGAACAAGGGACGCGGGTGGCGCTGTGGGTTAAACCACAAAACCTAGGACTTGCCGATCAGAAGGTTGGCGGTTCGAATCCCCATGACGGGGTGAGCTCCCGTTGCTCGGTCCCTGCTCCTGCCAACCTAGCAGTTCAAAAGCATGTCAAAGTGCAAGTAGATAAATAGGTACCGCTCCAGCGGGAAGGTAAACGGCGTTTCCGTGCGCTGCTCTGGTTTGCCAGAAGTGGCTTAGTCATGCTGGCCACATGACCTGGAAGCTGTACGCCGGCTCCCTCGGCCAATAAAGCGAGATGAGCGCCGTAACCCCAGAGTTGGCCACGACTGGACCTAATGCTCATGGGTCCCTTTATCCTTTGCCTTTAATCACGGGAACAAGAAGTAATGTCTGCTGTTCTCTCTGTGTGTTTTAAATAGGCTGGGAAGCATAACTACATAGATCCAGTCACTGGCTACCTAGTGTTCACCAAAGTGGCCCATTTGCAGAGAGGACACTGCTGTGGTACTTCCTGCAGACATGTGAGTATTAAGCCTTGTTGCCTCGCATGAGGAAGGCTCTCCATCAACAAATCAGTCAGTTTTAAAATGAATTTAAGTGGTAAATGACACACCTGTTCTCTTAAAAGGATACCTATGAAAGCCTCTCTGGGGAAGGCAGTTGAATTTCCAGAGACAGAAAGAAGTTGCAGTTGTTTTTGTCCCCTCAAAAAATGTACACATTGTTTGTATATATGATCCTGCACATGTTCACTCAGTTAATTTGGTGGAATTAACTTCCAGTGTGGCTAAGAAGCGTGTTTTATCTGTTTCTGCTGGTGTCAAGAAACAAACCTGAACACGTTCTAGGCAGCCAGTGATTAGGTTTGCAAACAGAGCTAACCTTGAAGACGACCTCCAAATTCCTACAGATGCTTCTGGAGAGATGTGCTTGGGTGAACAGAAATAGCTATGGTGAACCGATCGGGCATACTGTAGATTTAAGATGTAGCCGTGCTCTTTGTATAGCCTCTGATCTTTATGACCTTGGTTTTGGAGTTGCTGTTAAAAAATGTTTTTTTACAGAAGACAAATAAAATAGGAGATCTAATCAGTTTAAGTGCCAGCAACTGCCTTGAATACCTTACTAAGTACCGTCAATTTCAGCCATTCTTTTAAAAAAAATCCTTAACACACTAGCAAGTTTATTGCTTCCACATTTGACAGTAACAGATCATAATAATTTGGTTTGAATCCCTCCCCATGACCTTGAACCCACCACTTGGGTGTAATGCCCACTAAAATCAATAGGCCCCACCCCAAGCAAAACATTCAGCACTGGGATATGTAAAACATTTTCAGGGGTGCATTTATCATCCCAACGGTACTTCTCAAACTGTTTATTACTGCTTTAACTTTTCCATGTGAATTTCATTATAGCAAATGTCAAGAGCTGCTTCCAGACTCTTACCCAGAAATGTTGTTCTGGTAAGGAGGGGTAACAACAGAGTAGCTTATGGGATGTCATAAGTCAATGGCTCCACTCTCCCTGCACCCAAATTTCACAATCCCCAGCCCACCGGTTTTTCATAAATTATTTTTTTGTTGCCTGCGCAGTCAACACAAGTCCTCTTGAACAGAGTTCAAACAATAAAATACATCATTAAAAATATTAAAACATTTAAATCCATTCATTTATCCACACTGGGCTGTCATCTCGTTAAGGAAATCTTAATTACCTCCATATGAGTTATTTATTTTAAAATAAATGATTTGATATACATTTATTTTCTTCATATTAAAAAAATCATATTGAAAAAGACCATATTGAGTGAAAAGGAGGGGGGAATCGCATCTTACAGCTTCAATGTCAACTAATCAATTTTAGCACATTGTCAAAATGTCCATTGACGCTCGCTTCTCAGTTCTATATCTGTTCCAATATTGGATAAATAGTGTCCAATTCCTTTGAAATGTGTCTTCTGAGTTACTTCTTCCCTCCCATTTTATTCATCACCATCTTATTCCAAATTTTCCCCTTCCATAATTTGAGAGATGGCAGATGGGCTGTTCTATAGGTTACTGCTAATAATTAATCAGTTAAGCTTACATATTAATAAATCAATATTTCTGCAGAAAAAAGCATGCCTTCTAGCAGAGTATACATGGAAGAGTTGTGATAGGCCCCATTGTGGAAGAGGCATTCTCTTCTGCGTGAGGAAAGGAGAAATCTATGTTATAAAATGATGCAGACCATCTGAGGTTTGTTTAAGTCAGGGATGGCCAACTTGAATCCTGACGATTGGCTAGATAGAAGTTGGGGTCCAACATCTGCAGAGTCACAGGTTTCCCACCCCAGGTTTAAGAACTTGTCTACAAAATATTTTAACTTTCACCATTTAGCCACTTGCATAATTCACCAGAAACATCTTTTTAATCCCTGAAAAGGGTTGCAATGAATTAATGTGACTGATGAACCCTCTAAGCATTGCAACTCTACACCTGGCGGGTTGCAGAGAAATAAAAAGCAACTGGCATCCTGTCCAACCACAGATCAGTACTGCAAAGCAACCAACATTGGCCTGAGCAATTATAGTGCACAGTTCATTGACAAAAAAACCAGTTCAGTGCATCTACCATAATTTAACACTGATTGTTTATATGATATTTTGTATTGCAGTTTTAATTTTGTTTTAGTGCTGTAATTTTATTGTTAGCAACCCTGGACTCTCATAAGAAGAAGGGTGAGGTATAACAATATTATTGTTGTTATTATTATTATTATTATTATTATTATTAACTGTTCAGAAGAAAGTAAACACCTCCAGCCTCCCTGACTCTTCACAAGCAGCCTTCTTCCAGTCTTATTTAGTCATCTGAAAGTGATTAAATACCTCGCTGCATCTATAGTGTATAGGACTTGTGTCACCCTCTTCACGTTGCTCTCCAAAACACTCTTGAATTGTGAGTTTTAGTGCTGCCGTCCTGTGCACGCTTCCCTGGGAGTAAGCCTCATTGAACACAGTTGGATGTATTGCCAAATTTCAAGTCGGATCTGGCTACAAAAGATTCTGGCTTTCAATTTGTGTTTTGTGACTAGAGAAATCTATTCCCGTCTCCCCATCTTATGTGAGGTTTCAGGAAGTGAGATCTCTTGACTTCAATGAGATCTCTTTTCTTCCACTTTGGTGAATATACAGGATTGCACGTAGAGTGGGGAGAGGAGCGGTTGACTCAGATACCGTATAATGAGTAGGGACATATCTAGCAAGGAGGTTTCTTGGACAATAATTAGGACCATTTGTTTGGGGAGAGGGCAAGGAAAAGGGGGGTGCATGGCTCAATTCCTCCTCCTCCTCTTGCTCGCTCTCTTTTCAAGTCCCGAGGCCACAAATGATTTATAGGACATCATTAATTTTGTCTTTAAGCACGGGCAATGTTGAGGCCTCATCAAGAATGACTTATTCCATCTCTCTCTCTCTTTCTCCAGTGTCCATATGGTCAGATGAATGTTAAAGATCCTTCCAAAAAGAAGCGGTTCAATTCCTTTTTCTACGCTTGACGATCGAAGCTTTTTGCATCATACCATGAAGGGGAGGGGGAGTCAGCCATCACTCCCATTTCTTCCTTCTTTTCTGCCCCCTACAGCTTCCATATTTTGCATAATGCCGTTCCTTTGACCTCTGCTGTTCTGCATCCTGAATATTTTCCAGTTGCAATAAAATAAAAACCCCATGTGTGCTCCAGTGGCGCTGAGCCATTGACAAGGCTTTCCCTTTCTCTGGTGTTATAAGTGGCTGGCTGGGAAGAGATGGTTGCTTTGCCTTCCAGAGTTATCAGGCTGGAGAGGAGAAACCAGCCACGCTCAGGCTAGCTTTGTTTCGCTTGGTGGTGCTGAGCTACTCTTCGAGAAACATTTAAAGGCGACTTTATAAGACAGGTTCTCTTCTAGCACAAGGCTGAAAGAAAGTCTCCAAACTGATCCATAACACAATCATTGGATTAGCATCTTTGTCCTGAATGATCTAACTATATTTGCTCTGCAGATGTGTGTTTGTTTGGCTGCAAGCTCAACAAGATATTCTTAAGCAACTGCAGGCTTGTTCGGATGTGTAAGCGATGGAAGCTGGTGCCCATTAGGACTCGTAGGGCAGAAGCAGGGGGGAGGCCAACAGCAGGGGGCGCCAGAGCCAATGATAGGCAGAGTCATTCTGGTTTTGTTCTCATTCTTCTCCCTGCTGTGTTAAGAGGAGGGGACTGAGACTAGGAGGAGGAGCTGACAGTCAGTGTCACCCCATAGACTGGTTGTAAGTAAAGTAGTAAGCAGGTGGAGGCAGAGCTTGGTGAGACACTGCGCTTGCACTAATAGACCAGCTCCCCTGCATGTATGTATCACCTGATTTTGTTACACCAGATTATTCTACACTTGATGAACGGCAGCTGGATGTGACGCAGTTGGTAAAAATCGGCATCAAGGTGAGAAAGAGGTGGTGCCTACTCCCATATGAAAGTCATCAGCAGATCTTGCATCTTCCAAGAGAGAAAGAGAGAGCATGTCTAGGTGACCCACCCATTCCTAGCTGGCCACTGAATGTATGAACTCTACTAAAAAGCATATTGTCTGAGGTGATAGGAAAGTTCTGCCTGTCAAGTTGGATCACTGCCTGCTCATTTGCACATGCATGGGCAGGGAACTATTTTGCTCCTTGTGGGGCAAATTCCCTGGGTCCTGGGGCCACCTACCACCTGCAGGCAGAGGCTAAACATACACACACTGGACATGACATTCACACATGTTAAAGGTAAAGCTAAAGGGACCGTTGACCATTAGGTCCAGTTGTGGCCAACTCTGGGGTTGCGGCGCTCATCTTGCTTTATTGGCCGAGGGAGCCGGCGTACAGCTTCCGGGTCATGTGGCCAGCATGACTAAGCCTCTTCTGGCGAACGAGAGCAGCGCACGGAAACGTTTACCTTCCCGCAGGAGCGGTACCTATTTATCTACTTGCACTTTGACGTGCTTTTGAACTGCTAGGTTGGCAGGAGCAGGGACCGAGCAACGGGAGCTCACCCCGTCACAGGGATTCGAACCGCCGACTTTCTGATCAGCAAGTCCTAGGCTCTGTGGTTTAACCCACAGTGCCACCCGTGTCCCTTAACTCACACATGTTAGGGTCAACGAATTTGTGCACCAAGGGAAAGACAGAAGGTTTAATGTGCAAAACGGACAGGAAGACTGTAAAGGCGTGTGTTTGGCATTTACCTCCACTTGCAAGCTTTGCTAAGAAAAAGACCCCCGCTTCCTCAGCTATGTTAAGAGGAACCACAGCAAGCTTGCAAAACAGGAAGACTCTGCAGGTTTCCTCTCTGCATGTTGAGAAAAGGGTTCCCCTTTCTCAGTGCACAGGGAGGATGCCAGGTGAACTGGTACTGCAGGAAGAGAGGGACCTTTGCCTGCATAGCCAGCTTGATCCTGCCCTCTCAGCAGCGGCCCTTCCTCTCACCTGCAAGTGGCAGCAACTGCCACAATTACCACAAAAGCCATGTAACAGTTGGTGAGGGCAAGTGGAACTGATGCAGAGGAAGAAAGTGTGTGGCCCGTGTAGGGTGGGGGTGGGGGCAGAGTGAGAGACATGGCTGGCCAGATTTAGGCCACAGACTGCCCATCCCCGCGCTTTTGATGCTGCAGTGATGATGAACACACACACAAGCCAGTCTTCAGCTGACGTTCTTGGATTTAAGCCCAAGCCATTCCACTGTTGAGACCTGTCTTAATGCTTCAGTCAATCAGCTCAACCGCCTCAGGATTGGGATGCCTGGCTGGAAATATTCAACACACACTTGTGTGGCTTGGACGCGTTGTGGAAGTCAGTAAGGCTGGCTTCCAAATCACTCTTCTCATGAGCAGGATGTATATTGCAACATGGTTGGTGTCAGAGCAGGAGCAGGGTGCAAGTGCCTCCCCCACAAACTAGGAGTTCATTCCCACCCACCTATTATTATTATTAGATTGCTAGACTTTGGTCATTAACAAATACTTTTTTTTTTGTTTCAGAGAGCTGAACATCATCATCATGATTATTATATCCCACCCGTCTGAGTTGCCCCAGCCACTCTGGGCAGAATACAACACACATCTAAAAATACACTTTTTGCCCTTTCTGTGTACCCCCAGATTCCACCACCACCACCCCAGTGCTGCCACTGTGAAATGTGGCTTCAATAAATTATGGATCCAATTGCCAGTATCTCTTATAGACCTTGGAAAAGACAGTGGTTGATGAATATACAAACCAGGATTCGTTAATTTTTTTAAAAAGTTGAGATCTATAATTTCTAACACACATAAAAATAAAAATAAACTCCACAGTTGTACACACCTTCCCTCCTTATTCAAGGAAAAGTGAGACAATAGTTCATTGTGAGCTGCTGTTGCACCCAAAATGGAAGGGGTGGTTACTGCTTCCACCTTCCTGTAAAATGTCTTACCATCCTGAATTATTTTTGAATTGATTATGACTGCGATCAAATTCACACGTGCCATACAAAGCAGGGCACATTTTGCAATACCAGACTTCTTGCCTCCACAGCTCAAGAGGGAAGAGGCTGGGAGGGGGGAGATGTGTGACCTTTGATGCATTTCAGCTTTTGTTGTGCTTATTTGTTTGATCAACAAACATAGCACAATCAGGTGAAATCCTGCAGTGGTAGAATGGACTGTGCCACTTCAGGACAGGGTGGGCAGCGGTGTCCCTCTTGCATGCTCCCCCACTTACACAACAACCTCCCTACAGCTTACATGTCCTTCCCAGTTACAGAGTATATCTACTTCCCTTCCTGCAAGTAGGAAATAGTTAACTTGCTGCAACATTCAAAAATGTGACTTCCCATTACAGTCATACCTCATTCCCATTACAGTCATACCTCGGGTTACAGACGCTTCAGATTGCGTTTTTTCGGGTTACAGACCGCTGAAACCTGGAAGTACCGGAACGGGTTACTTCCGGGTTTCGGCGGTCGCGCATGCGCAGAAGCGCTGAATCGCAACCTGTGTGTGCGCAGACACGCCACTGCGGGTTGCGAATGTGCATCCCACACGGATCATGTTCGCAACCCGAGCATCCACTGTATTAAGTCTATTCTGCCATCTCTGAATTCTACCATCTCTCTGCATATGTATCCCGTTGAAAATGCAAAGGGAAGCTTTGGGGGCTCCAATACTTTGGGCTGAGGCTCCAATACTTTGGCCACCTCATGAGAAGAGAAGACTCCCTGGAAAAGACCCTGATGTTGGGAAAGATGGAGGGCACAAGGAGAAGGGGACGACAGAGGACGAGATGGTTGGACAGTGTTCTCGAAGCTACCAGCATGAGTTTGGCCAAACTGCGGGAGGCAGTGGAAGACAGAAGTGCCTTGCGTGTTCTGGTCCATGGGGTCACGAAGAGTCGGACACGACTAAACGACTAAACAACAACAACAACAACAGGTTGGAGGTGCATCCGAGAAGAGCGCCATTGCAGCCTGCGGGAGTTACCTCTCGGTAAGGCGGCGTCATCCTCAGCACTCTCCAGAGAAAACTTTCGTTCTTATTGCATCCCTACTCGCCCCTTTCCTCCAGGGAGCTCAAGGTGGTTACATAGCTCCCGCTCCTCTTCCGCATGACCCTCGCCACCACTCGGTTAGGTAGGTCAGGCTAAGAGCTGGTGGCTGGCTCAGGATCATCCCCTGAACTTCACGGCCACTTGCGGATTTGAACTCCGCGCTCTAGTCCAGCGCTCTAACCACTGGGCAACACTGGCTCTCTTTAAGCAACACCACCAGAAGCAAGTCACTGCATTCAGTGAAGATTTTCGACGGGTTAATAGATACTTAGAATGCACTGCTTACTCATGATCCAGCTTAGTATAACAGCAGCAACGTCTCTCCCTCCCGGATTCCAGCCCAGGAAATCTCCCGCCCTTGGTTACCTTCACAGCTGAAGGATGGATCCCCTGCGCGAGTCTTACTGAGGTCACTTCCTCAGCTTCCAGGGACAAACAAGGAGGAGCAGTCCATTATTGAGGCCGGCCGCAGCAGGTGGCTTTGGCGGCAGGCCGCGTTTCCTTTCTCCCTTCTGGGCAATTAATTAAGCCGAGGAAAAGAAGAAGAAATACATAGCGAAAGCCTTTTACGCGTGTCTACTCAGAAGTAAGGGAAGTGTGTATACTATATAGGATTGCAGCAGGCTTCAGTTGCCTTTAATAGGAAATCCCAGCCTGTGCAGAATTCTTCCGACGTTGATGATGATGCCGTCTATCTGACTGGGTTGCCCCAGACATTCTGGGCGGCTCCCAACAAAAAACAGTAAAATCACAATACAACACCACGCACTCAAAACTTCCCTGAACTGGGTTGCCTTCAGATGAAGGGGAAAGATGAGCTTCGGATCGGAGCCTTGCTCGCTGCATCTGTTCCCACGGAGAGCAACGTCTCCTGCTCGGCTTCTCCGCAATCCCAGGGCGCTATGAGCGACGTCTGACATCTAGGAAACGGAAAATTCAAGAAAAAAGTGGCTTGCCCAAGGCTGCCTTGGAAATCGGTGTCATTTTGAAAGAAGGAAATGCAGCGCGGGTGCATTGCAAGAAGCAACTCCGAAGTGTTAAAGTGACCTGACTGTGTTCATGGGTGGTTCGATAAAAACGAGCATTTCGCCATACCTAATGGTTTTAGCCATTCTTCCTACTGTCTGGCAGGACGTTAAAGAGCCCCAATCCACACATACAGGTCTCAACGTTTGGTGACTGTTCGCTAAACAAGCGTGTAAACGCTCTCTGTGGGAAAGGACGCATTTTAGATTGTGCGTAATAATCAGGAAGCTTTTCCTGTAGTTTTCCGGACTGGTGCTGCAAGCATCCCGTGCATGTGTGAATGCACCTTTCCTGATCTTGCCACATGGTTGTGTGGACACTGCGGTAAGTTTGATGATAGTTCTATCCACCTTTAGGTCAAAGGAAAGACGTTTCTGTGGGGAGGGAGGGTTCAGAATTGCTTTGCGCAAGCAAAGGATCCAGCAAGTTCCGTTTCCTGCCAGACCTGGACTGCAATCTTCACATAGGAATTGACACCGTGAGACTGACTTGGGAGCAAACCCCGCTTCAATTTGGCTATGTGGTTTAGATGGTTTGCTTAGAATGCAGGGGGCCCCGGCTTTTCTTAGCCCAGGGGGCCGCATTGCTTTCGGGAGGCCACATGCCAATCAATGGTGGGTGGGGCCAGAAGCAACAAGTGGGCGGGGCGAGGAAGGGGTCATTCCCCATTGCAAGCGGCCAGAAGTCGGAGTTAGCTCCGTCCACACGGAAAAACGTTACTCCATCACCTGCAAAATGCATGATGACAGTTCAAGGAGACTTTAGAGCCAGGCAGAAGCGCCCCAGGAGGATCAAGAGCAGGGTCCGTGAGGGTGCGTGGCATAAGAAGGGCGCTTAGCCTGGGAAGCAGGTTGAGGGCCACATCTAGTGCATTGAAGGGCCGCGTTCTCTCTGGCTCCGAGGTTCCTTTTCTGTAAGCCGCGCAGGAGGCAGACGCTCGCATGGACCTGCACGTCGCAGCGTGGTCCTGTTGCTGTTTACTCAGAAGTAAGACCCAGTTCCCCAGTAAAGCGAGCACAGAAGGAGCTGTCTTGTAGCTGGGTGGCTGCTACACACACGTTTCCCCTTCGTGTCAAAATGAGTTCAAAGGGAACTTTTAGGGAGGGAACGCAAGGTTGCCCAATCCCGCGCAAGCAAGCCCCACCGATGCCCGTGTGGGACTCGATCCTAGGAAACGGTGTGCATGGCGTTTCCAGACACGGAGCCCCTCCAACCTGCCGCAGCACTGAGTCTCGAGACACCCTAAACATCAGCAGATTTAGCTTGGCGTCAGGTTTGCAGCCCGTGGCACCCAATTTCTGACGCCGTCCATAGTCGGGAGAGCAACTCTCTTCGTTTCCCATTATATTCTCCTTGCGCAAAACCATCTGCCAGCCTTTCCTCAAAGAGCTGCTTGAAGCTAGTCGCAGCGCTTCGATCAGCGTCTGCTGCCCTGGTCACCTGCTCGCCTCCTTGCCTTGCAGGTGGGCAGCTGCGGCCTCTGTCGTAGCTTTGCATAGACTGCGCCCCCGGGCGAGTGAAATGAACGAAACAATTTGCAAGGGTTTGGAACAGTGAGAGAGCCGGCGTACCGAAGTCCTTCTCCCTCCCTCCCTAACCCTCACATTGCCTGGAGAATGCAAACGGGGAAGGGCTCTAACTCAGTGGCAGAGCGTCTGCTTTGCATTAAGAGGGTCCCATGATCAATTCCCGGCATCTCCAAGTAGCAGGGGCGCCATCTTGCCCTCAGGATTGTGGGTGCCCGCTGCCGCACATGGATGTGCAACATCACACGGACACATCTGCACCTAGTGCGTGTGATGTCATGCAGCCAACAGCCAGCGAGGCACCCTTCTATGCGGTGAGGGACTCGGACTTGGAGGCACAGAGACTCTGCTTCCCCTCCCCAGCCCCACCACCCAGAAAAAAATGCCTCCCTCGCTGGCTGCGAAGGACAGAGCTGAACTGCTTCTCTCCCTGCTGGCTTTTGTCATTGACTTTGTGGGTGCCTGGCCCCCACAATTATATTATTGTGGCTGCCCAAGCACCCACAGCTCCTTGAAATTGGCTCCTATGCTAAGTAGGACTGAGAAAAAGAGGCCCCAACACAAAACTGGGCCTCTTTGGTGGTGGCGCCGCGGCCGCTCAATCTTTGGAACGCCCTTCATGCAGAGACTCCGTACGTTTCCTTTTTTAGACGGCTGTTGAAGCCTCTTTGAAAGCAAGATTTGAATGTTGGCTATCCCGAGACTGTCCCGCTTTTCACTGAGACAGGACATCTCGTGGTGGTGCCGCTGTCCCGCCCCCCCTTTCTAAATAGCTTGTTTTACTGTTCTTCCCAATGCTTCAATTATTGGGGGCGCGTAGCGGGAAGGGCGAGTGGGAAAGGTCGAGGAGCCCCTAATGAAATCCACAAGCCCCGCTCCTCCGTGGCTGTCTTCAATTTTAGCCAAATCATTGCCTTTCCCCAAACAGTAGCGAAGGGTGGGGTGGGGTGAAAGGGGGCACTACAAGAAGTAAGAACGAGTAATCCGAGAACTGGTCTTATCTTGTTAACCTTTAGATTGTGTAGGATTTGCTTTAACGTCGGGCGCTTTGGAGAAGGATGTAGCTGTAGATGCCTTTTGTATTTTTCTGCATGCTGAAAAGCCTCCCTGCTCTCTTCGAAAACAAAACAGAGCAATGAGGATTCGGCCCATAAGGTTCTGCCCTCTTTCTCTCCCGGTTCTTCTTATTCTCTACCTCCGCGCCCCGCTTTAACTTTAAGGAACCTCTGACGCCAGAAGAAAACCCGGAGCATCTGGTTATCGCACAAACAGAAGGCAGGGTGGGGTGGGGGATAGAGAGAGAGAGAGAGAGACTCCAAGCGCTATAACCTCCGGCAGGTCCACTGCAAGGCTTCTCCCCACTACTAAAAAAACCTCAGAAGATTATTATTGTTGTTGTTTAAAAGACCACGTGAGTAACACACTGCATCCACCACGCCATTAGGCAAGATGAAGTGGCAGACTTAAGGTGGTTCCTTCTGGGGAAGGACCACTTCAGATTGCTGGTGAGGGGGGCGGAATCGGATTTGAGAAGAAATCCACACACCCCCCCAAAGGACTCTGCGCGGAGCACATTAGTACACAATGGAGAAGAGGTCAAGGAAGTTGTTTTTTTAGGGGGGTTGTGTAAACATCGGAGGCTATGTCCACAATACCGCGCCCGATGCACACACCTTAAGTGGTACAGTCCACAATCCAAGCACCTCGTTCTGCCTAATGCGTCGAATTTATCGTGCGTAAAGAGATGGAGCCGAGGGGGGTACCCTACTCTTTAGCTGCTCTGAGGCGTATAGGACGGCGCTTAGTAGGGCGGAGGAGACCTCTGCTCGGAGGTTTGCTACTTGTCTTTGGAGCGTGAATGGAGACCTCGGGGGCTACTCGAAGCTCTTATTCCAGCAGTAGGGAAAACACTTTGTGAGGTGCTTTTAAAGCCAAACCAACTTAGTTCCTCCAACTAAAGTGGGACCACGCTTGTCTCGCCACATCCCACCCACCCCCCATCCCTTTGGAAAGGTGGCCATATGCCACTCTCTTCTGTGCCTCGGCACAAAGACTTTCCCCTCTCTCAAAAACACATATACACTCCATTCACTGAAATCGTCTAGTTTTAGAATATCTTGCCCAGTATTTTTGACAACTGGAAAGTGACGGTGGTTCGGTGGCTCGGTGGCACGATTTATTTAGTGTCTAAAATACAGGACTTTTTTGTTGTTGTTTTTTGGAAAAAGAGAAAAATAAACAAGAAGTTTACGTGCCGTGAAGAAGTTTATGCGCTGTCTCGCCCACTCGCGTGAGACAGATTTCTTTCCCACTCAACTCTGATTAAATATATTCACGTTCTGTGTTGTTGTTGTTTAAAAGCCATTCCTCCCAGATATGAACAAAGTTGATCATCCCATCCATCATCAGTCGATGAAGGAGCTGATCACAGAGAATTATGAGGTGGAACTGAACTGAGAAAGGTTGCACAACAGATAAAAGCAGACGAGAGGAGAGCGACCGCGGTTTCTCATTATTGATCAGCGATCAGTTCCCCCCTCCCTCCTGTTGTGGATAGAAACCGCGATTTTTTATTTTTTGGTGGTTGGTCGTAAACATGTAACTTTGGGAATTAATTTTTATTCCACTCCAAGTTTCTGTTTTTAACTGAATGGCATCGAAATTCCAAGTAAGGCGTTCTTAGGGTCGGGCTGCAAATAACCAGGAGCAAAGGAGCAAAGGAGCCCATTCCTAAGGGTCGAGATCCCTTCGCCCCCCCCCATAAAATATTTGATCCCCCCAAGTTGATGGGCATTGCCATTCAAATATTTTATTCAAGTTGACATTCCTGTGCAAGAGGAAGATGGGCTTAGCGAGACAATCGACTGGGAACTTCACCTGCGGAGGCAGCTCGGTTGAAATGGGCGCCATCAGCCGAGCAAAACCACTAACCTCCTTCATTTCTGGGCGAAGGGGCGGGGGCTTGCGCAGGAGACTTTCCCCCGCGTCGATTGCGTCCTTGCCCTTTTCAACCCTGGGAATAAAGTCTGTGCGGTGATTCTTCCCAAGTCTTTACAAGGTGATTTCCAACCCTCGCCTTGTCTCCCCTGTTTCTTTGGCCTCGGTGGATCGCTCTTTCAGGGGCATTGCTGTCATCCTAAGGAAGGAAGGAAGGAAGGAAAGAGCAGCAAGAGTGAATCCCGTTCCTACAAGCACCTGATTCTTTATTTTATTGAATTAAGATGGGGCCCGTGCTTCTGCAATCCTCCCTGCTTTCCTTAGAATAATCCTGTGCGTTTCAAGTTCCTTTTTAGCTGGCCAAGCCAGGTCTTCTCTCCGCATCCGCGGATCAGATCAGATCACATCAAGTTGACGATTGAGAGAGAGAGGAGTTATCTTTAATGGGAAGGCATCAGACATCCCGTAGGCTAGCAACAGTGGTCTTCCCCCCTTTTTATATATATATGTATTTATTTCAATATACACAAACACACAGAGCGCACACTTTCAGACAAGAGGAGCGCGCAGGAATCGAGGCTGAGGCGCTCTTGTAAATCAATCCACCTAGACCTCAATCCTGGCAAAGCGAAGGAAGGTTGCATTGTGCGCCAAACAGCGTCTCCCCCCGCCTTGATGCGTCTATTGGGGAGCGGGGGGTGGGGGTGGGGTGGGGAGGAGACGTTTGGCAGCTCCCTTCATCCCTCGTTTCCAATCACGCTCTTGGCTCCCTCGTTTTTCTTTACCGCAAGGTCTCCCTCACCTGATCACTGATGGAGTGCTAAGCAGGCAGACCTCGCAGCTTTGCGAATACTGGCAGGTAGGGTCCGATTTCATTATTATTATTATTAATTTATTTATTATTATTGTTTTTCATTTGCTGGGAAGGGGAATTTCTATCTATTAGTATTACTACTAGCCGCATTTCTACATGGGATTATAGATGCCCTCAAAAGCAAGGCGCTGTGGTAAGATGCCAGAGGTTAGACATTTGCGCCAGTTCTCCATAGAGGTGCGGTGGAGATTGCGATTGCGGGGCGGCGGACGGGAAGAGAGAGAAAGCAAAGAGAAAGAGAGGAACTCTCATTCCCCACCCCCACCTCCAATTAGCTTGTTTATTTTAATTAACGCAGGACCAACCTCCTCCTCTTGGTTACATCACCGCGTCTCTCCCTTCCGTTCCTCCATCCCCAAACCCATCCCCCTTTCTTACCCCTTAAGGAGGAACCACTTTGCGGCCCCCCAAATAAACACCCCTTTCTAGAGCTCTTCAGGTAAGACGCTGCCTCGAACGTTTGCTACGGATCTCAGGGTTGTTGCTGCTAATAATGATGATGATGATGGCGATAAAAATAAGAACAATAACTTTTACAACAGCAACCTGCATTTCCTCAGGTGTGTTCCCATTTGAGGCATGGAGACGTGTTTTGAGTGGGTGCCTTATCTGGACAGGATCCGGTCGGTTGTGGAGCTTAGAAGTCAAGCTGGCAGGTTTGGGGGCTGCTTCAAGGGAAGAAGGTGTTTCTTTGAGCCGCGGGGGGTTTTGCATCGGGGCTCGCCAGAAATAAAACCAGCCCTCCTTTTTGCAATGTGAATTTTTACGCGCTCCCCGTGCGCCTTTTCCCTACCTCGGTTCGCCTCGCCTCGCCGGCAAACTGGCTTAAGTCGCAGGCGGGCAAGGTATACAAGGAGAGCTTCCATTATTAGCTCCAGAAGCCCTTCTCTTGAAACCCCCTTCGCGTTAGAGACCCGGCCGCCGCCTCCCCCCTTTTTACGCTTCTCTTTCTCTGGCTGGGGGCTGGAGACCTGCAATCCGGCGCCAGGGGCTTTTCTGTCCACTTCTTAAAAGCCCCTCGTTGCTTTGCTCCAAATCATCCCTTTTTTTTCTTTCAGTTTAATCGGGTAGGAGAAAACTTTTATTTCTCTTTCTCATCTGAATATGGGCATCCTTGGAAGGTTTCTTTTGCTTCTTGCCCGTTGGTCCCGGCACAAATGAGTAATAGTTTAAAAAATAATAATAATGAGGGAACCTCAGTAAACAGCAAAAAAAAGTGGTTCTTGAGACAGCCGGATGAAACAGACAGGGCAAGGAAGGCGAGCCGAAGCTTGGTACCTCTGGAACCTGAAATTGAAAAAACAACATCCCTGAAACGGAGTCCCCAATTAAGACTAATAAGAAAGGGAGACATATCTTGGAGGGACTTTTGCCTCGTTTGCCTTGTTTGGCATTTTGATTCCGTTCCGGCGCTTGATGTGCGTGCGAGATTCAGGAGGCGGTTACCAAAACAATTCTGCTCCTTCTGGGCGCTTCCTTTGTTTTTTTCTAAAATATAGGTGTGCTGCGCTCTTCAATACAATGGGCTTGAACCAGGCTCACTTAAGCAAGTCCCACTGATGTCAAGGAAAGGATCTGAGCACGTGCTCCGTTGAATCCAAGGAAGCCCTGAACTTTTGTGCTCACTAGGTGCCTGTAAGATGCATCTTCAGTGGAGCTTACTCCCATGGAAGTGTGAGTAGGCTTGCACCCTTAACCGTAATATTAAGGGTCCCTTCAGCCTATACATCTATGATTAAGAGTGCAATCCTTTGCCAACTCAGATGAGAGTAAGCCCCACTGAAGACACCCTGGGACCTTTTGCTTTCTCAATGCCATCATCACACTCTGGAGCCAACCTGGAGACAGTTCTGTTTCATCGCCAGCCAGCTCTGGAGGCCCCGAACAGGGATTATAACGTTCCAAACATAGCTAGATCTATCATTAGCTCCCTCTGGCAGAGGAGAAGATCAGGAAGCGGTGTCTTTTGAAAGGCTGGGGGACGTTTGAGATCCAAGATTCCCCTGAAAGGAGGAATCTGTTGGTGACTTTTGGTCCACAGTCACTCACACGATGAAGAGTGACTCGCCTTGTCCCTTTACGCAATGATGTGGATAGAATCAGTCACCCTTCTGAGTCTCTCTCTCTCTCTCTCTCTCTCTCTCTCTCTCTCTCTCTCTCTCTCTCTCTCTCTCTCTCTCTCTCACACACACACACACACACACACACACAAACACACTTTCAGGTCCCCACTGCTCTATTAAAACGAAGCCAGGCCACTTTCTGTTCAGAGGGAGCCAGTGCGTAGAGCAAAATGATTAGCCGCCTCCGCTTTCGGGTTTCCTTATCCTTCCTCTGTCTAATTATTTGTTGGTCAGTTATTAATCCGCACGTGGATACTTTGTCCTAGAGCCAAAGACAAGCCCCCTTCACGCTGTAATAGGCTTTAGACCCTCGCCTGTGGCGGAACAGGGGCCGGACGGAGGGTTCCAGTGGCTCCCCTCCCCATCTCCTCTCTTCTCTTGATAATCGCTTGGATTTCTATTTTATTTCTTTAAACCCTCTCGCCGGAGCATGTTCCTCGCCTGTGCCAAAGCCCGGCTGCTTCGCAGGCTCGCCGCCAACGGTTTTGTTGCAGAGGCTGGGGGAGCCGTTTACCGGGGGATTAGCCCGAGCCGAACAAATCGCCCCCATCCATCCTCCACGCGCCTTGAAGCGCGGAGTGCAAAATCTGGAGCTTTGTGTTTCACTACACCCCCCGTATTCCGCCCCCCCCAAAAAAACCCCTTCTCCTTCTACGACAATGGACAAGCCTGATGGCAGTGTGGAAACGACGCTTGTCACTATCTACCATTTAACGCTCCGACAAGAAGCGCCGATTATCTGTTATATTCAGATTCTGTTGTAAGAACAGGCTTGGTTCCCTCCCCTTTGGCGCTTCATCTATACGAAACGATGATTATGATAACAAACGCAACGACGATAGCAATCCACTCTATTTGGTATTAATTATGATGGTGGCAATAATTATGATAATTAATAAATCCGCGTTTATACAGAGCGTCCGGGAGCTTCTGCGCCCAGTGGCTCCACAATGCTTGACACCCCCCCAAAATGTTTTTCCTAATTTGGGGCGTCTACAAGCTCTGTTTCCCTGCAGGCCCAAACAGGGAAGGGCCTTCTCTTCCAAACCCAAAGTATATGCCAACAAACAGGCAACCCTCCTTTAGCCGCTGGCTTTCACCTTGCGCGTCCTCTAGGATTTCCCGAGCGCGGTTGTATCTCTCCGTCTCTCCCACCAGCAACTTGTCTCCTCCTGCCCCCAATTGCTCACATACCCGGGGGGTATTTTGCCAGCTCTTCCTCCGAGACGCCTCCTTCGCCCCCTCCAGCCTTCCTGCAAGCGGCAGCCCTTTCCAGCTTCTCGAGGAAAAAAAGGGAGACCTGGTAAAAAGAAATTGAAGGAGATTCACCTTGACTGCTGAAAGAAAGGCCTTCGGAAACTCGCCGGCTCTTCGCAGGAAACTCCTCAACATCCTTTCTCCGGGGGAAGACCCGGGAGGTGCTGCTGTCCAACACAACACGCCTTATGGCGAGAATCCTTTTCGCCCTTGACCTGTGAGGAAACCCCATTAAAGTCAGTGTGGGGTTCGTTTTTGGGCAGAGAAGCATAGGATCGGGTTGCGCCCTTGCGCAAGAGCAGCAGCAGTGTTTGGGGGTGCTTCCGAGGACGGTGGGTTTTGGATGAGTGTGTTTAGATAAGGTGGGGACACTCGGGTCTCCTTGGCTGAGTTCTTGCAGAAAAGGAAACACGTTGTCGTCATTTCTGTAGTTATTAATTCCCCCAATCCCCCTGCAACAACACCGCGAGGTAGTTTTTGTGTGAAGGATCAGGCACCGAAGGGAGTCGTCTCAAAACTATCAAAACTTGACCCAGAACAACTTTAGGGTTGCTTTTCATGAATGAAGCGTGCGTGCCCAACTCTAGAGAAAAGGAGGCGGGGTTTTGGTTACGTTATTATTTCGCTTCCCCTCCCGTCTAAATTTAGGACACGATCCAGCCAAAGGGAAGCTCTGTCAAGATCCTCATTGGTTTCAAGGGGAGAACTCTCCCTGGGCTTTTCAGTTTTCAGATTTGCGCCTTAAGATTGGAAGCACCTAGCGGCTGCAGCGGCTGGGAAGGACCCAGCGTTTTTTGTTCTGCTCCTGCCGCCGTTCCGGCTTTACCTTCAAGAACAAGCAAAGGAATCTGGAGGGGGAAGGGAAGGGAAGCAAGCAACTTCCCAAGTGCTCTCGCTTTTGATTCCAGACCCAGGAAGGAAAAGAGCTTCAGCCCGGAAATGGTTTTTCTGGGGTTCTTCTGACCCGCTTCCAGGAGAGGAGAGCGAGCCTTCAAATCCTTTCCAGAGCGCTCACCTGGAGAAATCACCTTTCTAGAGATCACTTTTTCCATCGGAACCTCCAGTTCCAAGACAGAAAGATGAAAAGGCGAAAGCAAAGATAGGCAGACAGGCAGTATAGTTAGACCGTCATCATTTGGGAACCAGGAGATCAATTGCGCGTTTATGGTTTAAACTGCAGGTACCCGGTCTGCAACCTTAGTGTTGCACACTAAACATGTTCACTTAAAAGCAACCCTGTAAGTGTGCTTGGAGACCTAAGAAGAGTCCTACTGGACATCGGGCCAGCGACCACCCAAAGCCAGCAGCCTGTTCTCACAATGGCAATCTAGATGCCTCTGGGAAGCCCGGAAGCTGGACCTGGTTGAGCCCTCGGCGCCCTGACTTCGAGTCGCCGACCCTTATGCGCAGAAGCAGCCTAGGAGTCTCTCTCTCTCTGTGGCGAGAATGCAAAGTATGGTTCGTGTCACAAGAGGAGAGTGGCTGGAGAGGGCGGCGAGGACGAGGCCTAGCCCAGCGCCCCAGTGAGGAACATAAGAATAGCTTTAGGTCCCTTCCCATTATTGGAGCCCAGCATTCTGTCTCCAACTGCGCTCGGCCAAGTGTCTCTTCGCGCTCAAGAAGCGCGAGGGAGACGGCGGCCTGCACCATTTTGCTGTTGCCCCTAGCTGGCTTTAATTTTAGCAAATAACAACAAACAAACAAACAAATAAATAAATGACGGTGAAGATCATA
Source organism: Podarcis bocagei (assembly GCF_964188305.1). NCBI lineage: Eukaryota > Metazoa > Chordata > Lepidosauria > Squamata > Lacertidae > Podarcis > Podarcis bocagei. The sequence goes on along the minus strand of NC_138129.1, from coordinate 84,595,774 downwards.
TATACAGTATATGTAAAAACCATTTATCCCACCAATGGGCATCATGTGACTGAAGCATTCGGTATCCTGTCCTGACTGTGAAAGTGGCTTTCCTAATGAGAGTCAAACTTGCCTTCTTGCTTGTCAGTTGCCAGTATTAGCCCGCCCTTCCATTACATCAAATGGAAATGAATTTCACGGTTGCTGTTGTTTTTAGTGCATATCGCCTTTCAGCTGGAGTGCCAAAGGCGCTTGACAGTAAAACCTTATGGAGCTTTAGAACGAAGCTCCTTTTGACTCCACAGCTCCGACCTCTTAAATATCCACATACCCTCTTTTGACCCCGGATCTGTAAAGGTGTTTAAAACAACGAGAACAAGTGTGGTTTTTATCACCTACTAAACGGTTTTAGACCTGGCGGTTCAGGTAACATCCAAACGACAGAGCGACCCGCACTTTTCCTGCCAACAAAATCTGATCCGTCCCCTCAAGGAGCAAATCCTAAACTGCCCCTCTTTTTCACTCCTAGCCTCACATTCCTGTAGATCAGCTTAACCCTGTCCGTGTCTGCTCAGAACACAGCTCCAGTCGTAGGTTGCAATCCTGTACGCGTTTCCCCGGGAGCCAGCCGCATCTAATGCAGTGGGGCTTTTTCAGAAAACGCACTTGAGGTTGCGCGCTTAGGCTGCAATCCTACGCCCACGGAAGAGCCTGCTCATGGCGTTCAAGTGGACATGTTTCTCAAGAGACGTGCCTGACTACCACTGAGAGCGGAGGCTGCAGCCACACTTATATGTGGGTCCGGAGAGGCTTGACCCACAGTGGGACTTCCGAGGGATTCACCGGAACGAGCTCATAGGGCTGCAGGTTCTGCTCCATTCAAAGCCATCGCAATTCTCCTCTAGGATTCCAGAGGGGCGGCATTGCGCCCAAGGAAAGTCTTTCCATTGTAACCTTTTCCGGCCATCCAATCTCTCTCTCTCTCTCTCTCTCTCTCTCTCTCTCTCTCTCTCTCTCTCTGTGTGTGTGTGTGTGCGCGCGCGCGCGCGTGCGTGTGCGTGTAGGTCTTGCCACAAACAAGCTTGATCCGTGAAAAGTCCTAGGTCTGTCCTTTCTCTCTCTCTCTCTCTCTCTCTCTCTCTCTCTCTCTCTCTGTGTGTGTGTGTGTGTGAGCGTGTAGGTCCTGCCACAAACAAGCTTGATCCGTGAAAAGTCCTAGGTCTGTCCTTTCTCTCTCTCTCTCTCTCTCTCTCTCTCTCTCTCTCTCTCTCTCTCTGTGTGTGTGTGTGTGTGTGTGAGCGTGTAGGTCCTGCCACAAACAAGCTTGATCCGTGAAAAGTCCTAGGTCTGTCCTTTCTCTTTCTCTCTCGCTCTCGCTCTCTCTCTGTTCCTCCACCGGTTTCTGCGTCTTAGATTCCCCTTTCAATGGGAGATTTCTCTCCTAATTGCATTACTTACAGTAAATAGACAGCCCTGCTGTTCTGGGCTGTGGCGTGCCAACAGAAAGAGAGGAATTCTGTGTGTGTGTGTGTGTGTGTGTGTGTGTTTCAAAAAATTATAATCCAAGCTTATTTCACTTGATTGGCTTTCTCTTCTCGGTTCGAATGTGTTTTCTGAGTTGCTTTCTGCCTTTCGACCGGCTGATGCAGAGGGAGAGACCTATCCAGACGCAAAGGGCGCCCTTTTCCATCCCACCCTCGCGCCCCACGACTAAAGAACAAGTAACAAACAGTGGGGGAAGGAAGGTTATCTCTTCCAGCCCTGTAAGGTCCGTGGCTTGGAAGGAAAGTGTTTGGGGGGAAGGCAGTGGAGGCTAGTGATGCCATTTCAGGAGTCACACTAGACTCTGCGGCGGGTATTTCTGAAGGGAGACTTGCTTCAGGGGAGGTCAGGAAACAGCCGGTCGGGGCAGCAGTGTGAAAAGGCAACAGGGAGGCGAAAAGGGGAAATAAATGTACCAAAGAGAGGGGAGAGAAAGAGATGAGGATTCCTGTGTTGGCCCTAAACCTATACGATTTTCCCAAGGTGGAATGGTCCGGCAAATGCCATGGACCAAGCTGTGTCCGGAGGGCGGAAACAGCTGGCTTCCCAGGTGCGCTTTCCTTTCTGCCTGGAGAAGAGCGCTGTGGGACTGGAAGCTTGCGTCCCACAGCTGAGCAACTCCGCTGATCCAACGAAAGGGGTTTTTTCGATCACATGATAATATCTGAAAGCCATTAAAGACTTGAATCCTCAACTACTAAACCCCACCCCATTAGGGAGTTCCCTAAACCTGCTATTCCTTACTTCAAATATGTTCTCAAATTGAGGTTAATGTCTTTCTCGGTTCAGTTCTTCCCTTACTCTAACATTATACCACGCGTCCCCTGCCTTTTTTATCTTAGGAGGTCTGGAATTAGATCAAACCCATACTTTTAAACACTAAAACGGTAAGAAAGAGAAGTTTCTTCTTTCGGGTCTGCCTACGAGAGATGAAAAGGGCTTCTCCAGAAAAGGCGTCCCCCAACACGCGCAAAGTCCCGCTTCCCGATCCCCAACCTGCGAGATTTCTTAAATCTGCTCCCTTGGTTCTTTCTCGTGGAATTGGGGACCATGGAAGCGATCAGGGGCTCCCTCCGGAGTAACCGGCTTGCCACTCTTGAGGGCGCGATCCCGCTCAACGGAAGCATCTGTGAGATTGCTAACCGCGTAAAAATGTGCGCAGTGCGATCCTGTGCACCTTGGCCAGGAAGTCGGTCAGTGGATTGATCTTAAAATCCTCCCTCCCTCCCAAGAAGGCGCGCGCAGGATGGCAGCCACGTGCTTTCCCGGCTTGCTCAGCTCAAGGTGGGACTTGGGGATTTGCTTAAGGTGGAGAAGATTGTGCCTCTTTCTTTCTTTCCAGCAAAGTCCCTCCAAAGCCCAGATTCATTCAAAGAAATCCGCCTTATTTCTCTCTCTCTTACACACACACACACACTTTCCCATTGTTAAAATGCGTTTTGAACTTGAGTACTGAACGCCGGATGGGGATTTGAGGAAGGGAGATGGACTGGAGGAGGGGGGGGGTGCGGGTGAGGGTGGGAGGAGCAGGAATACAATCTGGGCCCACACAAGCCAGCCCCCTAAAAAAAGGCCCCCTCCCTCCTCGTGGTTGCAGGGGGGTGGTCTGGCTCCCCCCCTCCCTAGGAATATTTGTCACCGCTCTTGCCCATCTCTGTGGGGGCTGAGAGGAGTTTGACAGCTCTTTGTTGTCTGTATAAGAAGGGAGTTTGCGGGGAGGGAGGGAGACTTGGGGGGGGGGGAGCTGGTGGCAGCTCGCGGGCGAGAACTCCTCCTCCTGAATTATCCAAAATGGGTTGGCTTTCGCCTCCAACAAATTGGACGGAGCCGCAGAGAGCAGCAGTCCCAAATCCGACCTAGAGGCAAGTGGGAACTTTTCAAGCAACCAGGGATCGCTGCTTGGAGAAATAACCGACCCCCCCTTCCCCTGCACCCCCCCTTACAAACCTTATTTGGTTTTAATTTGTGTATTTCTTTGATTTTTATAAGTATATTAATCTTCCCTTTTGGGGGCCATAATAGCTTTTGCTCACATCCCCCTCCTACAAAAACAAACAAACAAAAAACTCCCGTTTTTCTAGTTCAGGAAGCTGCAAGACAAATCTCCGCTTCGTGGGTTTTTGCTTCGTCTCTGCTCTGCCCAATCCCGCCTTTCCCCCTTTTATTTCTTCTTCTTCACACTTTTTTCTCTCCTTCCTCCCTTTTTTTGGGGTCCGGCGTCGTTTCCCTCCTTGCCCGCCCAGGAAGGCGCCTTCTCCTTGCGCCCCGAGGCGGGGGGCAGCCCCGCAAGAGACCCTCCTCCTCCTCCTCCTCGCCGTCCATCCGTCCGTCCCGCCTCGTCTGCCTTCCGGGCCCGGAGCCGCGACGCTGCTTCCCCGCGGGCTGTCTCGCCTCTTCTGCCGCCGCCGCCGCCTCCTCCGCCTCCCGGCGCTTCGGATGCTCTAGCCCAAGACTCTGGGGCCTGTATATGGAAATAGTGGGGTGTCGAGCCGAAGGAACCGCTTGCCCCTTCCGCTCCCCAGCCATGCTTTTCCACGGCATCTCCGGAGGCCACATCCAAGGCATCATGGAGGAGATGGAAAGGAGGTCCAAGACCGAGTCGCGCCTGGCCAAAGGCGCCCAGATGAACGGCCGGGAAGCGGTAAGGAGTCATAGGGGCATAGGGGGTGTCGGGGGAAGACGCGGGTCGCCAACCTAAGGGACGGGAAGGGAATGGAAGAGGCAGAGCGGGAGGAAAAATTAAAGTGTAGCTAGAAGAGAATCAACCAAGCCAAATATTGCAGGGGCATCGGAGCCTCTTGTTCCCATTCCCGACAGTTTCTCCCCGCAAAGTCAGCTTTTTGCTTGTTTACATCCAAGCCGAGCTTCCCTGAACTCTGCGAAAGTTGCAGTTTTAAAAAGAGCCTTTCTCCACTTGGAAATCCGGGAGGATTTTTATTCGGCCGTTTTGAATAGCCACATTTCACTATCTATATATTGCAGCAAGAGCCTACGAATATTGTGAAATCAGCTTGAGTTTTCATTCCAAGTAAGGTCAAGGAAGAGTTCAGTCCTGTTCGTGGTGGTTTTGTTTGTTTGTTTTCGTTTCGTGTTTTTTTTTTAAATGTGATGCAAATAAAAACGAAAGCGGGATCCAATCAAAAAGTCCAGCCCGTCTGAATTAAGTAAAAACATATAAATTTACTAGAGAAGACGCTCCCCTTGAGTTGAGTGGGACTTACTTCCGAGTAAAGAATCTCAAGTTTGTTCTGGATCATTGCAGGTTGCGGTTAAAACCATATATTTACCCCACGCATGCATGCACTTATATATACAGTCCAGTATAAGCTTAGCAGCTGGGTCCGAATAAAACGCATTTATTCGGAAGCAAGTCCGGGAGCATTTGCCTTTTGTTATGTTATGGATTAAATCTGATTGCAACAGGGCTGGAAGTAATGCTTAATATCTCTGTGTCTAGCAAGAAGCGGAGGCAGTAATTTGCGCGCTGCCGTAATTTCTACACCTTGGCGGAGTTTCACTCCCATCCGCATACCCAACATCTTGGTACCAGCATCGCCATTTATATAAAAGAATTTCCTTTGACTTTCCCCCCCAAAAAAATTCGGACAAGATTTCTTCCCGAACAAACTGCAAAGGCCCATTTAAAGTCCAACATAACTATCAACACACAGTGTTTGTGGAGAGGGTGAAGAGACCCGACTTAAAACGAAATATTCTCTTTCTAAACTCCTCGAATGCTGGGAAGGAATTCTTTTCGGCTAATATATAGATTACCTTCGCTTTTCAATCCTAATGGCGCAGCTTGGGCGGGGGGGCGGGGGAGTACAGCACCCAAACAGAACAGAAATCGGTAGTGATATTAAGTTTAGAGAAAGGGCTGGTTCTCTCCGCCGCCGCCGCCCCCCCCCCCCAGCTTCCGGAAATGGTAATAAAAATGTCTCATAATTTTCACCGGAATTGCATTGAGGAGCATGAAGTAAATCCAGAGCTGCACGCAGGCTAAGCCGCTTCCTTTCAGATGGTTTAATTCCCCGAGAACTCTCTCTGTGTGTGTAAGATGAAGGAAGTTTCCTTTTGCTCCTAAATCTCAGAGCTTCCGTTGAGCACCCACAATGAACCGAAGGAATGGCCTGCAGAAAACTCAGCCTCGCCTCTTTGAACTGGCCTCTGGGTCCTCTCCCCATCCCCCACCAAGTTCATTAAGGAATTGGAGCAGGCTGGGGGGGGGGAGGCTCTGCTTGGCATTTCAAGCGCTTCCCTCCTCCCAGGGCTTTTTTGGGGGGTGGGGTAGGCAGATGATTTTCCCTTCTTCTCTTTTTGGGATTCAACGGTATTCGTATTTTTAATCAGCCGGAGGCTTAGTGGCGTCTCCCAAAAGAATCCTTTCTCTGCACTCCTCTGATTTTCTTTCTTTCAAAAGATAAACTTTTGGAGAAAACAAAAGCAACACACAAACCCCCTCCATCCATTCAGATTTTCATAAGATGTCGTCGGCTTGGGAGAGCTTCTCCCGCCTTCCTGACTGATCGCATTTTGGATGCAAAAATCCAGGCGATTATATATATATATTATATAGAAGTGGGAGATGGGTGGGAAACGACGTTTAGTCTTTATTTGGCATTTCCACCACTCTGAAGAATTTGATCTTTCTTTCCAAACTTCTGCAATCCGGCCCAACTCAGAGATGTTAGGCCCGATGTGATAAAAGGGATTTTCTTTCAGTAAACACGGTTTGGATGGAGCTTTTAAAATCCTACTTTTAAACTGGAGCCAGACTTCCTCGGGGAAGTCGCCCCTCAGCTCCCTCCCCCCTTTTTTGGTAATGAAGTCTTACGGACCGAGTATTTTTTAGGGCTTCGCCTCTGATTATTTGCAAGAGAACGGAGCTGCTTTCGGTTTGCCGCCTTCAGGTCTTGCTTGGGAAGAAGCTTCTCCTTTGTAGGAGGCAAAAAATAAAAATAAAATAAAAATAAAAATGATGGAAATAAAAAAATCCTGGTGGTGGGCACGAAAACAGTGGGGGGGGGGGAGAGTTAAACTCGCTATCTTTGGAGCACAGAAAAACGCAGAAGTAAAACCTTGCTTTGCAATCCGCTCCGTAAGTCCAGATCTTCCGCGGTAAAAGAGCGACTTCTTCGCATTTCTAAGGCAGTCCGGCTGAAAGTCCCAAGTCTGGGTCCTTGGAAAGCGCAGAGTCTGGAAAAACGCGACGCAAAACCCACTCAAACCGCCTTGTAGTGGGAAATGAGGCCATGGCTAAGCAATAGCCTTTGGGTGCTGGAAACGGCGATACCCCTGTAGATTCTCCTGGCAAAAGTTATTTAGGGCAAAAGTTATTTAGGTTATTTAGGGGTTGCCCTTCCTTGAGACCCACTGCGTATGGCCTTAATGAGGGTTCGTGGGGATCCTGGGTGGGTCTGATCCTGCAGCCCTGCTTTGTTCCCATTCCTCCCGGAGTTGTTGTTGAGTGTGGCTCTCCTTCCGCAGAATATGCCCCCGCTGAGCCCGGAGAAGCCTGCCTTGTGCGCCGGCTGCGGAGGGAAGATCTCCGACAGATACTACCTGCTGGCGGTGGACAAGCAGTGGCACCTGCGGTGTCTTAAGTGCTGTGAATGTAAACTGGCGCTGGAGTCCGAGCTCACCTGCTTCGCCAAGGACGGCAGCATTTACTGCAAGGAGGATTATTACAGGTAAAGCACCCAAGGGAGGGGGGAAGAAGGGACCCCGGTTGGGGAGCGCCACGTGGCCCTCTGGGACTGCAAAAGACCGCCCTCCCTCCTCCCGACCAGAAAAGGTGCCTCCACAATCCTGGCTCAATTGGATTTTCCTGGGAGAAATTAACCAGAAGCCGAGGAGCACTTCACACGTGCATGATTTCCACTTGGGTCGCGTTCGCACAGATACGGGTTTATCAGTCTGCGCTGGCTCAACTGCTTACATACACACTGGGGTTCAACTGCCCCGCTGAAAATGACTTTCACGTGTGAATGGTGGAAACCCCCCCCCCCAATGTGGGAAGCTCAGTAAGAGCTTTCATGTCCTCTCCGATTGTTGTGGTCTTCGAGGGCGTCGCTTCAGGCGCTTAGATGCTGGGGTGGCAAAATCAAAGTGGCGCACGTGATGTCCGCGTGTAGCACTGAGCGTGTGTGTGTGTGTGAAATGTTGCGGCGCGGAAACTAACAAACATTGGGTCATATAAAAGTCCTGTTCTAGATTTCAGAAGGAATGCGTGCATCACTTGGGTGGGTGTGAAAGAAAGCGCGGATGGCAGCGCTTGGTCTGCGAGGGGACCATTCACACATGCAAAATAATCGCCCTTTGAGTTGCGCACGTGTAAATACGCCCTCAAAGGCCTCGGCTTAAGTGCAAAGGACAACCTAGAAGAGGGCTGGGAGAATGCAAATTCGGCTATCACCCCCCCCGCCCCAATAACTCCTTGCTAGTAGAGGAAGGGCAGCCTTAGCTCTCTCACTTCCGCATGGGACGCCGGCAGGGAAAGTGCCTCCTTTTCCAGAGCATCGGGATACAATTCAAAGCAGCGGGAGGGAGGCTTGAAAAACGGTCCTGGGCATAGGCGGGCTATATCCTTCCCAAAACATTCCTGCCAAAAAAAACCCCCTCCAACACGCACACTAAGCTGTGTGTTCATCCGAGTTTGCTTCCAAACCTGAATCGGGTCGCCGTTTTGCAGCTCAAGAAGCCAAGTCTCCTTGCGTTGAATTTCAGTGAGATTTGCTGGGCTGCAAACCCTAACCCGGTGAGCTTGGAAGGAAGCCCCATCGCACGATTCAATTGTTAGGATCACAACAGTCCCTGTTGAGCAGCAAGGCTGCTGCCCTCATTAAGCCGGCTGTGTCATATACTGCGGGCCTTGAAACCAGCGGCGCGGGCCACACTGCTGGTCCGGAGGAGACGCTCTCCTGAGCCCGCAGCAGGCGGGCGACAGCTTGGCCTGGCCTGGCTTGGCTCTCCATCCTGCAGCTCCGCCAGTCCCTCGCTGTTGAACCGGATCCGGCCCTCCCGCTGGGCAGCATGGCCGCGCGCTCTTGTTAGCGCTGAGCTGCCTTTAGACAAGCCTTGTTTGTGTGTGACCCCCCCCCCCTTGCTTAAAGAGACGCATCCGGATTTCGCCAGGTCCCTCCCAGCCTTTCCGAGTGAATTATAACACTCCTGTTTACACCCCGGCCCGAAGCTAGAACAATTGCCCATTGATTTCCAACCAAGAGAAACGGACTCCAAGAGACGTGCGCCTGGAAGCAGAGGTGCAATCCGGAGTCAGTGCCACTGTCCGACTTCGAAGGGATGGGGCATAGGGTTGCAGTTAATGAAATCTTCCAAAAATTATGGGAAAGGGTATTGTTTACTTGCCCCATCCCCCCTTCTCCCTTTCCTTTCCTTTGGACAGCTTTTGAGAAACCTAGGAAACCTAAACTTAAAGACGATGTCCCGCTGTATTCTCAGCTTTATTTCGCAGCCTTTCCGCAAAACGAATCTGCTAAAAGGCTCAGATGATCCTGATAGAGCCAAAATAAATATGCGTGCCTAGAATCACACCAGCTTCCCGGCTCCACAGAACTCCTCCCCGGAGAGCATGATCAGTGTATACCGGTGCAATGTGTGAAACTCTTCCTCTCTCGGGATGGAATGAGCAAAGTTAGCCTATTTCGGAGCAGGGCACGAGGAAGCGTGTTCCTCCGCCCTTGGGGACAGAATGCCTTAGTTTGGAGGTCCTGCGGTTGTCAACTCAGAGCCTGCTCCCTGCTCTCTACCTCCCTCTTCCAGTCGAAAAAGGACGAAACTGACTGGGGGGGGGTGGATAGCGAAATGTCCTGGAGCATCAGATTTGGGTTTCGAGAGCTATGGAGATTTGTCAGGAGGAACTTCCAGTATATCTAGATTCAGAGCTTTTTTAGGTTTCCCACTTAGAAGACTTAATTGAGCCTGTCAGCTTAAACCGTCGTAAAGAGCACGTCTGAATGCGTGCAAAGTGCAGTTGCCACTAAAAAGGCAACCGTGGAACTATCAAATCTGAGGTTTCGGTGCTCAGTTGAATCCCAAAGACTCCTCGACCCCCTCCCGGCAACGTGTATGAGTTGACTCCTTGCCTGATGGGGGGCGTCATAATATTTGGTTCTATGGGCTGTCTCCCTCTTTCATTACAAAAACGGAGATGTGGGCTGACGTGCTAAGCAAGCCTCAAAAGTTTAGTCGATCAACTGGTTAGACGAATCGTTGAAACGCTTGAAAGATGCATGCCTATATACATAGGTGCTAGGGTTTCCAATAACAAAAATATTCATATATAGTACAGTGTATTACATATTTTTCATTCTCGGGTGAAGCCTGCAGCAACCACACTGGTACACTTCGTTCCCTCCCCTTCAGTTTATTCCTTTCCAATGCATGGCGAATGGAAAGTGTGATCAATCGAGGGACGGTCCTTTTAATCGGGTGACAACCGTAGGAACCAGCACGTGTGCCAAGGGCATAAAGCATATTTGCTCCTTAAAAATGCGGGGGCGGGGGAGGATCCCGCCATTTTTGCCATCTGGATAGTCTCGCTACAATCGCTGGGAGGAATGGGGAACTCAGGCAGGCACATGAGATAACGGGGGGAGACAGGTGGGGATCCCGGAGCATGTTAAGAGAGCTTGCTGTGACGGTTTGGGGGCAGGATCCGGGCCAAAGGAATGGCTTAGAAGTCCGGTTAATTCCAAAGGAGAGATTTAACCTCTCCAGGCCCCAGTGGAACTGAACTGTGGCCTTATTCTGCACCCCTCTCACTCCTCTACCTGTGGACGAAGAAGGAAAGCCTGTTGGGTCCAATGGGGCGTAATCGCAGGTAACGGGGCGCCCCGGGAGGAGCAGGAGAACCGGAAAAATCCCCCTCCCCTTGAGCTAGATCATATCCACTCTACTGTGTGTGTTTTTTCACTTTCACTTTCCTTCTGTCTTCAAAAACAAAAAACACCGATTTATCGTCTCTCTCTCCTCCCATATTTGAAATGGGGCACCTGAAGTCTCATTTCTGTGTCCGATTTTATTTTATTTTAAGTCCTTGCTACTCCGGATTTAGAAGAGCGCCAGGCCACTCTTGCAAAAGCTTTAAAATAAAAATAAAATAAACGAAAAACGAAACCCTTGCCATCCGTTGCCCAACCCATACCCCCGTTTCTCCTTCGCCACAACTTCGTAAGCCCTTGACGCGTGTAGCCCATGCAGACGACCACGTCGGTTGGTTTCTTGTGAAAACTACGCGCATCTTCACCTCTCGGCCTCCTGAGTGTTCGCAGGCCGCTTGACGCGACACCAGGTCCGCAAGCGTGGTCGTCTGGATGGGCTCGGCGTGCCCGCTGGCCCCTCCTGCCGCCCGCTGGCTCTAACGCTGTGCGCTCTTCCCTTCAGAAGGTTCTCCGTGCAGCGCTGTGCCCGCTGCCACCTGGGCATCTCGGCCTCGGAGATGGTGATGCGCGCCCGGGACTCGGTGTACCACCTGAGCTGTTTCACCTGCACCACGTGCAACAAGACGCTGACGACGGGCGACCACTTCGGCATGAAGGACAACGTGGTCTACTGCCGGGCGCACTTCGAGAGCCTGCTGCAGGGCACCGATCCTGCCTCCTACCCGCCTCCGCAGCTGAGCTACACCGAGCTGGCGGCCAAGGGAGGAGGCCTGGCGCTGCCTTACTTCAACGGCACCGGCACGGTCCAGAAAGGCCGGCCCAGGAAGAGGAAGAGCCCGGCCTTGGGCGTGGACCTCGTCAGTTACAATTCAGGTGGGTGGCGACCCCGCAACTAGCCTCCGGGGCTACCGCGGGGGGAAGGGAGGGGTCAGCCTTCCTCGAGGAACCAGTCGCCTCGCTGGGTTGGGCGTGGGCCTCAAGCTCGCCCTACACGCCTATAAAGGCCGATTCACACGTGACACGCCGCCGACACGGGGAGGGTGGCAAACTCGCTCGATTTCCCACGGGTTGCTTCCTCTCTGAAACCCCCCTGGGAAGTGCTTAGTTCCAGAGAAGAAAGGCGGGGAAGGGGTGGCATCTTAAAGGTTAGCAAACTGGCTTGCATGAGCTTTTTGTGAGCTAGAGAGAATCAGATGCAGTGTAGGTAAAATATTCGGTGTAAAGAGGGCACGTCCCATTCAACTCAATGGGACTTAGTTCTTCTGACGCAACGTGTGCTCCACTGAATTCCCTCCCGCCCTTGGCATTTATTTTCAGATTTAGGTTAAGGATTCCGCACAGAGAAAAAAATAATATCCCAAGCAGCTCACTGACCTAAGGAGGGGAAACTACTGGGATATTTCTTATTTTCTCTAGAACGCTCTTTTTTGGCTCTTAGAGGACCGAATTACGACCTACTTTGACTTTAAAGATAGGACACAAATACCTTTTGATTTAATTTAACTCGACTTCACTGGGACACGAGAGTTTAGTTTGAATCAGAACAGAAGCAGCTTGCTTTCCATAGAGGTGGTGGCGGCGGCGGCTGGGGGGCTAATTTTTAGTGCTTCCGAATGTCCAAAGCCCTCCACCTATTACTTCGTTGTAATCCTTGAACCAGCCCTGTAAGGTAGGCCACTATTATGATCCCCAGGTGACAAATAAAAGCGAAGGAGAGGGGGAATTCCTTCCTTGAAGCCCCTTAAAGTTTGTGTGGCAGAGGAGAGATCGGGGCTGGGGAATCGGATATGTTTCTTACGACGGCATCCTCTGAATCTCTGTTCAGAAGCAGGTTCCCCAGTGTTAAACGGGCTTTACTCCCAGCTAAATGCGCATAGCGCGCCTCGCTGAACTCAATCGGACCGACCTAGGAGAAGACGCGCGTAAATTTACGCACTAAGCTACAGCAACGAAAAGTTCATTTCTCAGCCATTGCCCTTCTCATGGCTGGCTGAGAATTAGGCGGCCCGATCAATTATACTTGCTGAAATATCAGCAATACCATATTACTGGGTGTTGCTGGGAGGGAAACAACCCTCGCAATCCGCCTGAAACGCAAGTGAGAATTATTTTCTGGTGATAGTGTGACCATCATCCGGACGCACAGCCCAACCCCATTTTCTGCCGGGTCTAGTCCCGTTTCTAAGAGCCTAGAGTCCTTCCAGGTTTCAGGATATATTGGCTTCAATTCGAAACCGAGACGACTGCCCGTCGGCTGCGTAAAGGGGAGCGCAAGCCTCGGCGGGGCCCCCGCAGACTGTGCCGCGACCTCCAATTTAGCCGTGAAATCGCCCCCTCGGAGGAGGTCCCTGAGCATGAAATTTGTGGTTTGCTCGAATAGAGGCGCTCCGCGTTGCTTTGTCCCTGGCTGGATGGGTGGGTGGTGAATGCGCGCAACTAAAGCTAAACACAGAGCTGGGTGTATGTTTGAGAGAATCTGAGCTCATAGGAAGGAAGAAAAAATGAAATTGGGTGGGTAGGGGGAGAGTTGACCTTGTTGAATCTGGACCATTCTCAGGGAAAAGAAAGTCAGGGCCCGGAGTTTCTGTTTTGCAATACGGATTAACCTGAAATGATGCGCTCCGCTCTCCTAACGAACATGGGAATCTGCCTCATTCTGCCATCTATTGTCCACTAAGACTGGCAGCTGCTCCCCCAGGGCTTCAGATGGAGGGCATTCGCAGCCCTGCCTGGAGATGCCGAGGCCTGAACCCGGGACCTCCTGCCTGCAAAGCAGACAGATGCTGTGCCAGTGCGCTCCTGCTCCAATCCGCGCTAAGCGAGTTTTGCTTGCTTGTCTACTGGAAAGCGCCTTGCTCCGGATTTCACTCTCCCGCGCTAGCTGGAGGCACGAAGCCTCTCCTTCTTTCCTCGCCCCCCCCCCACCTTTGGCAAGGAAGAGCGAGGCAATTTCGTGTCCTCTGATGCGGAGGGAGGGGGGGGGGAGCTAGAAGAGGAGGAAGCCGAGTTTTAATTGTTGGCTGTTAATTGGAGATGACACTGGAATCTCTGGCAGCGGAGCCGCTTCTAGGCTAGGCGAGATGTAGGAAGGCGAAGCGAGAGCGCGCGCTGAGGCGCCTCTCCTCTCCAAGGGGGCTGGGCAGAAGGAGTGGGGGGGGGGAAGAGACTGAAGGAAGGGCTGGGGGGCTGGGCAAGGCACTGGGATTGCTTTCAGAGCGTTATGCGTATTCATCCCACCCCAAACTAACAGAACTCCAGCCAATATATGGAATATAGATTTCAAACAATGCATGCACACAATCTTGGAACGGGCAGAAATCGTGGGGTTGGGCTGCAATCCTGTTGCCCCTCACCTTAAACCATACCCCTCAACCCCCCATTTTCTAGCTTTTACTCTGAAAAATTATTAAGTTTCTCGCATTTGTAGAACCGGAGACAGGAGGCAAACGGTACGGGTCTTCCCACTGAAAACGTAGACTGCTCCTCAATTTCAAGGTTTTACTTTGGCCGCTCGGGAAAAAAAAATCCTGCAACTGCCCAGCTCCGAACGACCCCAAAACATATTTGCCAGACAGAGAATCCTAGCTATCTTTTGAACAGGAGTGGGCTACTATCCAGCAGAAATGAAAGCCTTTTTTTAAAGCCCCAGTACGGAGGAGCTTTCCGTTGCAATCTTGTGCCTGGGTCTACTTTCCAGTAGAACACAGTGACATTTCCCTTCCGAGTAAATCCGCTGCCGAACAGCGCAATCCCATGCGCGTCTATTCAGAAAAAATCAGACATTCCTCTCAGGTAAAAAGTACGTAGGACTTCAGAAGCCATCAAAGTGATTCGACCAGGTTGGATTGTACCATTTTCCTCCCACACCAGAATCACGACCCCCTGTTGTTTGAAAATAGTTGATTTCAGTGAAGGCTTAAGTTCCTGCCTTGGGCAACTTTCGTTAAAGGCTTGGGAGCATCGGATTCGTTGCGATCATTCCTTTTCGCTTCAGAGCGTCTCTCTCTCTCTCTCTCGCTCTCTCTCCCTCCTTTTTCAAGGAACAAAGCAACCCTCCCTAGAAAATCGCTCTTAAAACAGAGCACTTTTTTCCAGAAGGAGACAAAAGAAAAAGTCTTCAGTGTTTTCTGGAAAGTCATGTTAGTTTGGAGATAGAGAGCGAGAGACAGAGCAGACAGATGGAAAAGACTATACCAAGACGGCGTGCGCTAGTTTAAGGGCTTCCAACTTCTCCCCAAATGAAAATCGGCCCTCATTCGTTTGGATGTCGTGTGTAGGAGAATTTCCCTGTGGATCATGTCCACAACCGGTTAAATATAATAAACTGGATAGGGAGGGGGGTGGGGGGGAAAGAGGAGTCAAGTTGGCGTTGTTCATCTTTTGATGCTTACTCTAATTTGGCTGGAAAAGTGAAAGGCAAAACCCCAAACCACTGGAGTGGGTTGTCCTCACATTAGACAACCTGCCTCTTTGTGCTATTTATTGCAGAGCAGATCCGTGTCTCCAAAGGGAGGCAGAAGGGACTAGCCTAGAATGTTACTGAGTTAATTTCAGAGATTTAAACCTTAATCGTGAACACACATGATATCTGCAGAAATAAGGGCCGTTTACATTAATTACAGACAGGATTGTGGTCTGAAGATCCCATGGTTTTCATAAGGAGAATGAAGCACCTGCTTACATCTTTGCCCAAATCTATGATTTTTTTTTTTTTTAGTGCTTAACGTTGGTTAGATCACCTGCAAAATGAATACAGAGCACTTCCTTATTTCAGGATGTAGAAATAAGCAAGTGCTCCAGTCACGCAGAAATGATAAGCTAAATCTCAACTTTCTACTCTGTTTCTGATCAGTTACTAGGAAGTAAGAATCGCAAGGCAAGAGTGCATTCAGAGAGTCTAGGCTGTCATCCTTCTCCCTTAGTTTTGTTGTTGTCTTCACTTGGCCTGTAATAATAGAGGAACTGGTTTATTAGCACAGGTGTAGAGAACTTTTGAACCCCCCCATGTTAATGAACTACAGTTCCCATCAGCCCTAGCAAGCATGCCTAATGGCCAGGAATGATAGGAGGTGGAGTCCAGTAATATTTGGAGAGCTAAAGGTTCCCCATACCCTTTTTAAAAAATATAAAATATTTATTAAAATTTTACAACAAACATAGGTTCAAAGAACCAAAAAAAAAAAAAAAAACTATACCAAAGATTACACATAAACAAAAGGTTCCCCATACCTGATTTAGCTGGAGGAAAGAACCTGGCAACAGCCTACTTCATTAGATGTGAGGGTACTGCCTATGAAATCTCAAGTCAGATAAGCCAGTTAGCAACACAATCCTATGTATGCCTACCTAGAAGTAAGTCTCATTGAGTTCGGTAGAGCCTACTCCCAGGTAAATGGGTACAGGATTGGCACCTAGGTCATCTTTGCACAATGCCACCTCTCACTTTCTCCACACCTATAATGCAAAGGTAAATATGACCAAAGTAGGTACCATGTTTAGAAACAGCTACCTTCTGCTTTCTGTTCCCCATTAACAAGATTCTAAAGGATACACAAATAGGGGGAATGAGGTTCCAATGTGCTGTTAGGGGAGTGTGTGTGTGTGTGTGTGAGAGAGAGAGAGAGAGAGAGAGAGAGAGAAAGAAACACCATCTACTTGCCTGTAACGGGCCACTTTAGATTTCCACCCATGCCAAATGCATCCCTGATTTCTAATTCCTAGCAATGCAAGCTCCCGGGTAAAATTGCAGATTCCAGATGGAATTCTGTGTATGCATCTTTGGGTGTAATGGTGAAACCCTGTAAGGAAGTTCCACTGAGCTCTATAAAACTTGTTCCCAGTTGTTTGTATAGGACTGCAGCTGAAGTCCCATTGAATAAAACAGGACATGCCTTTTGGAAAATGTGCATAGGTTTGCATTGTTACTTAGAACTACAAGCTGACTGCAATGCACATGTGGTCCAGTTTCCCATATTATGGTATCATTTGGCTAATTACTGGGGTGAGGGGCCTCTCCTAGTTTGAAGGTTCCCCCCTGCAGTGGGAAGATCTCCTGTTCATGGGCAAAGCCCACCTGTCAGGCAGCAATGTTAGGGTGCTTTGTTATCCTGGACCACTTTCAAAACATACGGAACATTTTATTAATCACCTGTGCTGCCTTTGCAGTTTTCAAGCAAAACCACAACATTGGCCATTGGCTATGATGTACATTTGATTTTCCAAATGGCTTTCTGTTCTGCTTTCTCTCCTCTTGAATTAATAATGTTGACAAGTGGCACAATGTAAGCCAAGAGACATTCTTGCAGCCTAATCTTTGACCTGTTTACTCGGAAAAGCCTACTGAGTTCAACAGGACGTCTTCGCAATTGAAGAAGCACATATCAGGCCACAGCCTGATGCTGTGGATGTTGAGTTAGACTTAGTTCTAGGTTTGTGTCCAGCCTTTCCATTACTTTTGAATGTGCCCTTTGGCGCTTCAGGTCAAGGAGCTGATTCCTTCACATGGTCCAGCTGGGCTCTTGTCATGCTTGTTTTCAGATTCCTCTCTTCCCCAATTCACCTTTGCATTTTGGGTTGATATATATGCAGCGTGTGAAAATGGCATGACAATTACAGTGGTACCTCGGGTTACACACGCTTTCGGTTACATGCACTTCAGGTTACAGACTCCGCTAACCCAGAAATATTACCTCGGGTTAAGAACTTTGCTTCAGGATGAGAACAGAAATCATGCAGCAGTGGCGCAGCGGCAGCAGAAGGCCCCATTAGCTAAAGTGGTGCTTCAGGTTAAGAACAGTTGCAGGTTAAGAACGGACCTCCAGAATGAATTAAGTACTTAACCCAAGGTACCGCTGTATTGTTATGATATTGTATAATTGAACCAGCGCCTTTAAGGCTACGTCCCAACGGACGCTTGTGGGTCAGCCCTCACTGAACACGTTCCTTTTGAGTGAAACTTGTGCAGGATAGGTTCAGAAATATTCAGATCTAGGGCACCAAACCCTTTCACATGGCAATAACAGCCTAAACCCTCTTCTTCCCGTGATCAATGGCTCCCTGCATGATGGATTAAGGGGTTTAACAGAACAGAACAGAAAGGAGATAACTGAAAGGCAGGCTAGGATTGGCTTATTTCTTTATTATTATTATTTTTAAAAGGCCTTGCTGAGCAGAATTTATGTGGCCGTTGACCTCGACTCCCCCACCCCTTTCGGGTGTTGTAGCTAAAACAGAAGTAGTAACATTTTCCACCAATAAAAAGATTGCTGTCTCCTCCGAAATTCTAACTCCCAACATGCTGGGATTTGTCAAAAGAATGTAGCAGTGACCTCTGGTGGCTTCTGCAGGGAGAAGCCTTTCTCAGAGAGAGGAGGCAGAATATTTATTTTAAAAAACGTAGGGGTTTTTTGGGTGTATGTGTGTGTAGGAGCTGTCTGTTGCTGCTGCACTGGCCTTAAATGTGAGAGACAGCGAAGAAAAGATGACATATTTTAATAGGCCAACTTTCTCTTGTTTGCCAAGCTGCCTTATATTCAGAGCAACGTTCAGAAGCTGACTGGATTTGAGGCTGTTGTGTGTGTTCAGACTTTGAGGAGTTTGTGTGCTTTTCGTGTGTTGTGTAGAAGAAGGATTTTTGCCAGTTAGGCTGCCCCCCCCACTCCCAACTATAGTGGTGAGGCAAAGTGACCTACCCAGGTCAATTGTAATCAGAGAAAGTTCTGTTTCCCTTAATGAGCTGAATGCCAACTGTTCCTTTCCTAGGAAATGTGGCTTGATTCAGATCCAGTTTTAAAATGTACATTCGTAAAGGTTCTCTCCAGATCAGACCAATAACTCTGGCCCACTAATTCATTTTATCCAATTCTCAGTGGCAGCTGTGTTACCTCTGGTTCTAGGATGTGATTATTTTTGATTTTTGTTTTAAAAAGAACATTTTAATGATATAACAAGAAGGACAACAACGAATGTCCTTCCTGAGGCACTCCTTTAGGATGTGAATATTTGAACTATTTATTTTTAAAGAAGAGAAGTGTGAGTTGAGGAGGCAGAGGGAAAAGCTAGCAAAAGGCTCTGTCCCATTTGAGATGGTACACTTTCCTACAATCTTTGGGAATAGTGCCTATAATTCCCCGACAACACTTCTGCCATGTTTTGTTAGTTCCCCATCTAGATGTCATGATTTACCACCTGGCTGCTTTGTGAATAAGAGATCTCCCTGGCCTACAGCCTGTGAGCTGGAGTGCTGTTTTTATACAGCACCAACTTGCAGGATGGTTCAGGTTCCAAGAGCATTTTCACCCATGACGTGAGGTTGGTCAAGTGCCGTGGTCTGTTCATGTGTCTTTTAAACCGCGGATTGATGTGAAACTGCTCAAGGTGTGGAGAAAAATATTTTTACTTGCCACATATCAATTTTTTGTTGTAAAGGGCTGCCAATCCTACACGATGCGACTATAATCTGTACATAAATATGAAGTCATAGGGATAAAGCCTAACCTACAGCTAGAATATCCACTGGGGTTTTAAAAAGGGTCCTTTTTCTGCTCTTAATTCCACACAAACAGCCTTTGTAAGCACAAGAATAGCTCTAGGGTGCTTCCTTGTATGAAAGCATCACATGTGAAAACATGGTTGGAGTACTACAGTCCTGTGTAAGCATGCCTACTTGGCTGGGAGTAAATCCCATTGAACTCAGACAAGCTCTCATCTAACATATCGGGCTGCATAGCTGCAGCCCTGTGATCACTTATTCATCATGTTAACAAAACTATTAGCCTGCAGATCTGCTTACCTGGGAGTAAGCCCCATTGAAGTCAATATGATTTACGGTAATTTCTGGGTAGGTATGGTTTAGGTTTGCGTAGCTGATCTCTTTTCTCATGAAAATAAGTTTTCAAAGTAGGGTGGCTAGATGAAAAAGGAAACTGGGCTCCTACCCCTTTGATGGTTGTGGGGCAGAAGTCATTCCCATTGGTGCATCTTGATTGACAGGCTGCACCTACTGAAATTCCTTCTGCTACAAAGATAGAAAAAAAGGTTTCTATGTAATCTAGTCATCTTAGTTAAATATCTATATTGGTGTGTGTGTACACCATATAATATGTAAGTTAAAACAATTAACATGCCAGCTAAAAACCGAACAGCAAAGCTGATTGTTTATGAATGTTTTCACCTGGTTTTGGGAGGAATCAAGTAAGGAAGTAGCAGCTTGGTTGATTTTTCCTAGGTAGGGAATTGCAGGAGGCTGAAAAGGCTTTAAGTAAGGTGGCGTGATGCCAAAGAGGCCAGGATTCCCGAACCTTTAATAGTTGTATGGAAGAGGGGATTCCAGTGGGGTAGCTTGTCATGCAAAAGCCACACCTGCTGATGTCACCTCTGCAGGACAATAACAGGTGCAGGAGCCTCTCCCCAGTCTCACCTGGCCTTTGTTCACTAATGGCTTTCACATCTGGGGGGGGGGGCAGAGAATAACAGAGCAAGCTCTAGCCCACCCCATTTTATTTTCCTGATCTGAGCAGCTTTGGAGGTCATATTCACTGGGCTCAACCCTCCATGTTAACACTGAGCTCATTCTCTAAGTGCAGGCTATTATGTAGTCAAAAACAGCCCCAGCCACACATGAGAAGGAAGTTATCAGCATGCTTGAGGGAATCCTAATGTTTGTAAAAGTAGAACAAAGGTTTTTTGGTGGGGGGAACCCTAAGTGTGCAAGCATAGACCAGCACATTATGATAATGCTCAGCAATGCTGACTTAGTGCGGGGGGGGGGGGGAGGGAATGAAATGGAGTGTCCAGAAATAAAGCCAGATTGGAAGCAACACTCTGCACTGCAACAATTTGTTGCAGGTCTCACCTGTGGGCCTTAATTCTGAGTAAACACACACACAATCAGGTGGCAAACATTGTAGATGGAGTTATTTTTAAATTAGGTTTTTCTCCATTTTCTGCTTTAGTTCTATGTTTTTTAAAAAAGAGGACCTTTTTAAAAAGGTATGTGAAAAGAGGACCTGCAGTCCAGTTTGCAGGCATGCCTGCATGAATGTACGGAAATGTGTATAGGATTGTAGACTCCCGAATATAATTTTTTAGGACCGCAGTCCAAGTGAGCTGGTTTGTTCTAAAAAGGGATACCAAGTGGTTTAAAACAGATTTAATATGGGGAGGGGGAAGTTGAAAGCCAATCAACAAAACTGGAAAAGATTCTACTCATCATGATACCTGGATTTAATAAACTCATACTGCTGTCATCCCAACCTTTTCTTTTTAAAAAAGGAATGCAACACGTTGATCCGAGGAGCAAAATATTATAATTATGAGGGGGAGGGAAGTGTGTGCACGCACACGTGTGAAGGCAGGACTATGGGCTCGTCCATACTTCCTCTTGTGCCATGCCTGGAAAGCATGGGTCAGAGTGGTTTTCCTCTTGACCAGCTCCTTTCCGAAGGGAAAATCTACTTCTTAGAGATAGGTCAGAACAAATGGCAATGGGAGGGGACATGATTGAGGGGCTCTGATTAAGTGCTGAAGAGTGGTTTCCCCAGGGTGGGGGGAAGCAGCAAGACAAGAGGAAGTGTGGGTAAGTCCTATATAACTTCATGAAGTTTGATCCTAAATGCTTTGCTCAGAGAATGTGTCTGCTCAGGACGGCAGCCTCAGATTATGTCCACCTTGTGCTTCCAAGGAAGGGTTGGGATGAATGAAAAACATATCACACGGAGGTGACTTTAAATTGCTCCCTGCGGTGCCAGTCTCTGTTGTGCAAGGCAGAGTTCAAATTCTATAGCAAGGAAGGATTGCCAACTTTTCTGCCAGCCCCTTTGGTTTTGACATCAACCATAGCTTCAACGGCAAACATAGCAAATGATGATGCTGATCTCCGTTCTACAAAAAGGCTCCAGCTGCTGATTTTTGCAGCTTATAACAGCTGTTAAAGGCACAAGAGCAGGTCTGGCCAACCCCCCACTCCTCTAGTGTGCGTGGTCAGTAGGAAACTTAAATTGAATAGTGAACGTCTTCAGGGGCAAGGAGAAAGTCACTCTGCCTTCTTTGTCATACTCTGCCTGCAAAAATCAATGCATTCAGCTAGGCTTAACTCTGCAATGGATTGTGATCTTGCACTATAGTAATATTTTATTGTACACTTGTGCAGTCAATGTTAGTTATTTCTGTGATCTAGCAAGTGGGGGGCATGTTGTGGGAAACTTAAGCATAAATGTAAGGCCTCTGCCATATTATGTGATGTGTATTATATGTAGTGTTTTTACTTGGAGACTATTTGTGACATTATATTGTCCAGAGCTGACAAATATCACAAAGGCAAGTGCCTATCAGAATTTCTCCAAAGTCCAGGCAGTTTCCTTTTCCTGACAAGGTGTTACAAAGGCATTGCTTTAGAAGTCTCCTTTTAATTGAGAGTGCAGTAACTTCGTAGCTGAAACCTGAGAAGATTGTGCAAATGCAAAAAAAAGAAAGGTAAAGGGACCCCTGACCATTAGGTCCAGTTGTGGCCAACTCTGGGGTTGCGGCACTCATCTCGCTTTATTGGCCGAGGGAGCCGGTGTACAGCTTCCAGGTCATGTGGCCAGCATGACTAAGCCGCTTCCGGTGAACCGGAGCAGTGCACGGAAACGCCGTTTACCTTCCCGCTGGAGCGGTACCTATTTATCTACTTGCACTTTGACGTGCTTTTGAACTGCTAGGTTGGCAGGAGCAGGGACTGAGCAACAGGAGCTCACCCCGTCGCGGGGATTCGAACTGCCGACCTTCTGATCAGCAAGTCCTAGGCTCTGTGGTTTAACCCACAGCGCCACCCGCGTCCCTCTGCCAAAACAATATATGGCACCAAAAGCTGCAGAAGAACTTGAGAGAGAGACTATAGTTAAGTGACCTGCAGAAGGTCTCAGGTGGAACCACTACATCTTCATTAGGCAGAACAAAAGTTGCAGGGATCTGCCTGAGACTATAGAGCCAATGTCCGTAAGAGTAGACATTAGTGGTCTAGATATACAAACAGTCTGAGCTGGTATCAAGCTTCTAATCCTAATGCAAAGTAGCAAAAGATGGCAGTGGAATATGTGGTGTGGCAGAGAGACCTCCCTAACGCATGATCAACAGGCTGTTTGTTACAAATGTTACAGGCCAGAGAACCTGTGGTCCTCCAGATGTTGTTGGACTTCAGATCTCATCATCCATGACTGGCAGACTTCCTGGCTCTGGCTGGTGGGAGATGGAGTCTAGAAGGATCTGAAACAGGTCCCTCATCTCTGCCTACAGGGCTTCAAGAAAGCAAAGGGTCTATTTGCATGACATTTCTGTTTGTAGAATTACAGAATGTTTTGTAGATGGGGAAGAGGGGGAACGGCACCTTGTTTTCTCATCCTCTAGGGGAGGCTGGCTCAATATGTGGCCCTCCTCAATCAAATGCAGCACACCTGCTGCATCATGTGGCTCAACATCTCCTCCATCCTTGCAGCCCTGCGCAGGAGGAAAAAGAGCCGGTTGCTTGAGCCTGCAGGGGACTGCCACACATGGCTGGATATTGATGGATTGGTGCTTGAACTTGGAGTGCCAGATTTAAATCTAGAGAACATCCATAGCTCAGTGGCCTTTGCTTTGCAGCCAGAAGGTTCCAGGTCCAACCCCCAATAGCAATTCCAGGACTGGGAATGTAACCAATTGGAAACCCAGGACAGCTGTTGCCAGTCAGCACAGACAATACTGAGCTGGATGGATCAGTGCTTTGACATGGTAGAAGGCAGCTTCCCAATGTTCCTATTGATCAGCCCTTCTGTGTGGCTGGCCACAGCTTCTTTTCTTGCCCATTCCCTACCCAGCCTTGTTTTCTTCCCCCTTCACAGACTTCCAGGTGTGCCACACAGCAAGCAGGAGGGGGGGTGCATGTCAGAGCTGGGAGGGATGGGGCAGCGTGAGCTGCCCCTGCCTCCTTGCCTGCCACATTGGGATTTCAAAAGATATGTGAATGTCTCCAGCTCTGAATTTGAACCCGTGATCCCTTTACCAAATGCTCTGCTCTTCTAGGCTGAAAAGGAAATATCCGGAGGACAAGGTGTTGTTCTTAAAATAGTTTTGGAAGGGAACCGACAGGGTGAAGTCCAACTTTCCTCAACCTGGTGCCCTCCAGATGTTTGGGACTCCAACTTTCTTTAGGCCCAGTGAGGGATGCTGATGACGATGATGAAAATGTGAGTTTGAGTCCAACAACAGAAGGCCGCAGGCATCCCTAGTCTAATTGCAGAACATGCAACCTGGTGCTGTGTCTTCTTATCATCGAAGGGACCCAAAGGGTCGTTGAATCCAACCCCCTGCAAGTCCTGAAGACCTTCTCTGGTACAGAAGGTATTCCATTTCTCCTCCTGGCCAGGGCATCTCTATTTAAAGTAGTGTTGCCTCCAAAGAAAGGCATAGGTAGGGGAGACCACTGCCTCTGCCTACCTTGAGAAGAGAACAGATGCCATCTTCTAAGTGGTGGGATTTGGATAGGAACAATCTGGAAACAGGATTCCCGGAAGGGAACTTGCTCCCAAGTAATACAAAAGGCTTCTCCGTTCCAGACAGTGCCATTGCGGATGCTTAATCTGGCCCATTCAGTGCCAATCAGAGATGCTTTCGAATGAAAGGCATCCACCAAGCAGCCAACACAGGGTGTGTCTGTGCAAGAGGGAGCTCTAACCTGGCATCAGCCACAGTCCTGTCTTGGAAACACAGCAGGCAAGAGAACCAAGCAGGATAAGAGCCCTTGTAGCCAGCTAGGTTCTTTTTAATTTTTTGCGAAGACTTAAACAATTCTTGCCTGCCCACCGCCCCTGGAAACCAACATGGAAATGCAGAAAACTGAGTGGAAGTATAAGAAATGGAGAGGAGCTGAAATGGGCAGATTTTTCCCATCCCTGCCAATACTCCTGGTTTTCTATTCTCCCCTCCAACATTCAAGCAGCAATCCATGGGCAATGAGCATGCTGAGTCTGCATGGGGCTGTTCCCCCCACCTACTCCCCCAAGTGTCTTTAAAAACAATGTTGTACTTCTGAAACCTGGGTTTTTTTCTTGAGTCTGCTGATAACCACCCTCTTGTCTTGAGAATGGAGGGTGCCATTTTGGCTATCCAATGAGTTTGCTATTAGTCCATAGTAAAGGTAAAGGGACCCCTGACCATTAGGTCCAGTCGCGAACGACTCTGGGGTTGCAGCGCTCATCTCGCTTTATTGGCTGAGGGAGCCGGCGTACAGCTTCCTGGTCATGTCGCCAGCATGACTAAGCCGCTTCTGGCGAACCAGAGCAGTGCACGGAAACACCGTTTACCTTCCCGCCGACGCGGTACCTATTTATCTACTTGCATTTTGACGTGCTTTCGAACTGTTAGGTTGGCAGGAGATTAGTCCATAGTATTTGCAATATTTTTACGCTGCCATTTGACCATATGATTCCCAAGGTGTCTTACAGCTCATCAAATTAAAATGAAATATTTTCAGCAACCTACACTTGAAACATCTGAACTGAAAATAGTGTTTTTTTAAAATGTATTCCTCATCCCTTGGTGAATCTGTAGAGAGAAATGCTCTAGTTTCATCTCTAGGATGTGCAACATAGAGGAAGGGACAGACAGGTAGTGGAAATGGGTTGAGATTATACTCCTTTTCATAGAATCATAGAATTGTAGAGTTAGAAGGGACCACAGGGGTCATTTAGTCCAACCCCCTGCAACACAGGATTCTTCTGCGCAATGTGGGGCTTGGTCACACAATCTTGAGATTAAGAGTCTCATGCTCTACTGACTGAGCATGACTGGAACTCTACAAACAAATTAAGTGGGGTGATAGTGTCACATTAGCTCTGACCTCAACTATTTTGTCTATGGAAAGCCCCAAACATGCTAAGAATAAGTCACACAACCATCTGGAGAAATGAGAGGAACTGGTTTAGAACGGATAGTCGATTTTCATTCTGTACAAAACCAGCCACTGCATCATGAAACCTAAAACAATATTCTCAAAAGGGTTAGTTCTTTGGGAAAAACAGTCTATCACAGTCCATTGTTTCATGGGTCTTTAGTTGCTACAGACATTGTAGCTTATCTTGCACCGCTAAAAAATGAATAAAACGAGCTGGTAACCTACAAAATTAGCCGTCTTCTAACACCCTGATCCTATTATGTGGAAAGATTCCCTGTAGAGATCAACAGGACTTGATATCATGCAATGCATTTAGGAATTGGAGTGGGGGAAGCAGACTTGTTTTAACTATTTAGCATGAAAAATTAGATCACTTTTCAGGATCTGTTCAATGTAGGAACAGCTAGAGAGACTTCAATGGTCCTGCTTATGTCACAGAGCAAACAATACGAATTAAGTTTAATTGAAATGATTGGCTCTAAAGGAATTTAATTAGTCCATATTTAAAGCATGTGTGAGTGTGTGTGTATCATCTGATTTGCACACAGAGAGACACCTTGGACTGCTTCCCAACAGTTGGCTGGATTTATTCACAAAGCTTAAGCCAACCCCCAACCTCTGAGAAAAAGCTGGAAAAGCATACATTATACTCTGCACATTACATCAGTCCATGGAGACTTAGATTTTACAGTTTATATATTAAAAAGAGGCAAAAGCATCTCACATCTGCATTTACCCTCTCCTTCCAAAAGGAAAAAAAAATAACCTGCAGCATTTTAAAGCTGTTTTTCTCAGCGCCACTGTGAAAGGCTGGCTCAAGTGCCCCATGCATTCAAATAATCTCTGAGACCATGAAAAAATTGCTTAAAAGAAAATACAGAAGAGCCAGAGCTTTTAAAGAAGCTTTCACTACATGAAGAGGCAAGGCATTTTTTTAATTGTAAAAATCTAAACTTGAAACTGTTTGCTTCTTCAGCAGTACAGTGGGAAAGTATATCTATCTATCTATCTATCATCTATCTATCTATCTATCTATCTATCTATCTATCTATCTATCTATCTATCTATCTATCTAACTATCTGAAGGATGTTTAAGAAAAGGAACCAAGTGGGCAGAATCAGGTTTTGTAGCTGTAAGCAACTGAGGAAAGGTGACCTTTGTTGCACCTTCGCACAGAAGGTGGTTCACAGAGAGAAAGCAAGCTGGAATATAGTGATCCCCAGTACAAAGTTTAAGAACCGTTATGTTACTTTAAAGTTGACAATGCTATCTCTTTGCAGTCAGTTTTTCCATGGTTTCTAATTAATATATGTATCAGTTTGGGGCTGCAGTTCATGCACACTTACCTAGGAGTTAAGTCTCACTGAACTCAGTTGAGCCTACGTCTGGGTACGCATGCACAGATTTGTGCTGTTAGTGCACAACCAAATTTCTCAGACACCCTGGGTTTGTCCACTTTGCTTGTCCCATGCCTAGAAAGCTGAACGGTTTTCTGTTCCCCCTGCTGCTATTCCTGGGGAAGCCTGCTCTTTGCCGCTGAATCAGAGCCAACGTCAACCTGTGGGAAACCCTATTGGCGTTTGCTCCAATTCATCAGTAAGGAGTGGGCTTCCCGGGGAAAGCAGCAGAACAAGAGGAAGTGTGGAGGAGCTTCCTGTGACACTGGTTATTCTTCTTCCTGTTTTATCAGTGCTGGAAACTGAAGCAAGAGCTTCCACACTGGACTTTTTCTCTAGTACTACCACCTATTCATTTGTGAATCCAAACTGTAGGTGCTTCGAGATGGGGACTTAATACTGTAAATGGATTGCTGAGATATTGCAAGTTTCCCTTGGGAAGTGCAAATCTGGATTAAAATGAGAAGAAAAAACAGGCTGGTAATTTTTAATGACAATAATTTTGCGTGGACCTTGCAAAAAAGGAAAGAAAGGTGCATGCATGAGGAGCACCCATTCCCCAGAATAAACACCCATGTGGCTGCATCTCCAGCCCTGGAGATGTTTCTTATGCAAATCGCGTACGCTGCCATGGAGTCCCACCCCTTCCTCAAAGAGTGAGTCATAGCTGCGAAAGTGACTAATCCTAGGCAAACAGACCAGAGCTGCACAAACTTTTCATGTTGGTGACACACTTTTTAGACATGCATCGTTTCGCGACACGGAAATTCAGTTTTGCTAGCAAACTGGAGGTTAAACTAACCCCTTTCCAGCCCCGGGAGGAGCATGGGGAGCGTTCGCGCGACACACCAACACTGCAGCACACCTGTCGCGATACTCAGTTTGGAAAGCTCTGCACTAGACTATCAGGGATGGGTGCATGAGAGCATACAGTGAGAGAGAATCTATGCATGTGTGTGTAGGATTGACCCATCAGGCTAATTGCTGTCGGGAAAAGGACGGGCAAGGGTGAATGAGGCTTGTGGGTTTATTTGGACCTTGTGGCACACATTTGTGTTCCATATGTGGCAGGGTGGAGCCACCAATCAGAAGGTTACTTCTGTGCAGGTGCTACATACTGTGGCTGCGTATGAACCAGCCTTGGGAAAAACTCTTATGCCTGAAACCCTGAATAACCTTTCCTCCATTGGTGTAGGTAATACTGTGCTAATGATCTGACTTGGTGTGATCTAGTTTCCTAAGTGTCGTGGCGGCAGGTGTGAGCCAACAACTCACGTCTGTTTCTTACCCCCACACAGGACTTTCAATGTCACAGCTGTGTGTGAATTGCTTACAGGGTTAATTCCACCCTAGAATCCTATACTGTACAAAACAACTCTTCATCACTTCATAATCTGACCTGGTTTAGTATGCATGTAGGCCAGGCTTACAGAACTGGGATCTGTCAAACTAAGTAAGATTACTGGTCTCCCCCCCCAAAAAAAAAATATCTGGAAGGCAGTGAAACAAAAAGATGTGCCCAGCTCCTAATAGGCTGCCCTTAACGGCAGCCAGTCTGCACTTGATTTGTAATTTGCACAGGCCTGGTATACAGCATCATTACACATTGCAGAATTCCTATTGCCACCATATCAGTATAGGTTTAGGATGCAACTTGCATAGTAATCTGAGATGCAGGCTGTTTTACTTAGAATGCACACATGCCGGGAGTCACAGCTCATCACGTGTACACGAAACCGACCAACCATGTTTTTAACCCTAAAGACATAGAATTGTAGAGTTGGCCACAAGGGTCATCTAGCCCATGCAATGCAGGAATCTTTTGCCCAACATGGGGCTTGAACCCACAATGTTGAGATTAAGAGTCTCATGCTGTACCAACTGACTATCCCAGGATGTGGGAGTCTACATGCCAGTTTCTTGATGCTGCTGCTCAAACTTGCTGGTAATGTTTGTGTGTGAGAGGGATGGGGAACCCTTCCTGAGAGTCACATTCCCTCATCTGCCACTTTTGAGGGGAGGCACATGCCAGCGGGGGTGCAGCCAAAGGCAAACGTGGGCCGAGCAATGGGTGCAACACTGGTAGGGCTACATTCCAGCCGCACGCAAATCACAGGTTTCTGTGCGTGCTCCCCTCATGTACAGCTCCTCCGTCCTCCACTCAGACAAGCAAGATGCATTATCAGAGTTGCAGAGCAGAAGCTCTTGTGTAAGCATCCATCCAGGGAACGCTTGTTGGATTGCAATGCTTGTAGCCCTACGTATGGCAGGTGCAGGTGGGAGGAAGATCCAGTCCGGGCTTTTGCTCTAGTTCTGGGAGGCAAGGAATCATAGAATCATAGTTGGAAGGGAGCACGAGGGTCATCTAGTCTAAACCCCTGCAATGTGGGAGTCTTTTGCCTGCTGTGGGGCTCAAACTCACAGCCATGAGATTAAGAGTCTCATGCATGGAAGAGGAGAAACCCGGTGCTTGTTGACACCTCCTACATTTCCAAGGCCAAGGGGAGGAGAATTTAAGAGAACTAAAGGGAGAGACAGGGCAGAGGTCATGTTTAAGCCTCTGTGCTGGTGCTGGAGTAACCCTATGATGATGATGATGATGTATTTATTATTATTATTTGAATAGGACATCCCTATTTTAATCAGAGAAATGTTGGGCAAACTTCTGGGGAGCGGTGGTGGTTGTGGGGAGGTTAACTGCTCCTGTCACTTTTGGCCTCCTCCTTCTCTGGTGCACATTGCCCCCTCCTGTGCCAGGTAGAGAAGTGGGTCTCAGGGTGTCAGCAGCACATGAGAGGGCTGTGCAATGTTCAGATCTTGCCACAGTTGGCCGATTTCTGTGAGTGAATTTTTCCTCCCTTTTGCTGCTCAAAATGTTGAGCGAGATTTTAAACAATTCCTTGGGAACACGCTGCAAAGCTCTTCCTTGCCCCCGGGGAAGAGGCTTCCCTTAAATAATAATGCAAAAGGAATGAAACCTGGCAGGCTTGTTCTCAAAACACCGGCTCCCTTAACAGATGTGGAAGCAGTGAACATAATAAATGTTTAAAACAGGAAAAGGCCAAGGTGGACCCTTTGGCACTTCCGCCTAAACAGCACTTCTCCCCCTGCACCCACAAGTGATTTTGCTTACTATTCTGGGGTTTAATGTGAAGTGAAATGAAATAGGAGAATTATGGACTGTACCACTTCTGTCTCAGCCTTTTGCTGGTGGAGCCTCTCTCTCTCCCTGGCCACTATCACACCACACATTTAAAGCACCATGATACCACTTTAAACAGCTATGGCTTCGCTCAAGGAATTCTGGGAGATGTAGTTTGTTAAGGGTGCTGAGAGTTGTTAGGAGTCCCGTTTTCTCAGAGTTGCAATTCCCAGAATTCCCTGAGAACGGAGACTGTCTGATAAATCACTCTGTGAACTGCAGTTCTGTGTGAGGAATAGGGGTCTATAGCTCCCAGAATTCTTTGGGGGAAGCCATGACTGTTTAAAGTGGTATCATGGGGATTTAAATGCACGGTATGAAACATGGGGGTGGCCAGAATTTATTTTAGGGGGACAGGCTTTATGTTGGGGGGGGGGCAGAACTGAGTTATCTGTGATGCAGTTTGTTAAGTATTTTTATATGTTTACTTGATTTGGGAGAGGCAGCTGCCCCCCTGCACTCCCCTAGCTATGTCCATGGAATGAAAATGGCCTCCGTGTCATATTTCTTAATGCTTCCCCATGTTAAGAATAAAACAAAACGCTTCCCTGCATATTGTAAGCTAATGCATCAGGGAGAGGTCTACGTCAGACCATCCACATGTCCCTATTTTCTAGAGACAGTCACAGATTTACAGAAACTGTCCTGGTTTCTGATTTGATCCTGGAGTGTCCCACTTTTCCTTAGGAAGTCCCTATTTTCATCAGAGAAATCTTGGAGGCTATGGTAGGATGCCCCTATTTTCATTGGAGAAATGTTGGAGGGTATGGATGTAGGCGACCCCTGAGCCAAGGAGATGAATAACTATACAACCTTTAGAAGACATCTGAAAGCAGCCCTGTATAGGGAAGTTTTTTAATGTTTAACATTTCATTATGTTTTTATATATGTTGGAAGCCGCCCTGAGTGGCTGAGGCAACACAGTCAGATAGGTGGGGTATAAATAATAATAATAATAATAATAATAATAATAATAATAATAATAATAATAATAAGGATGTCCCTATTTTCATCGGAGAAATGTTGCAGGGTGTGCTATGTTAAATCTTTCTCTCAGATACATTAGTATATTACATTCAGGCACCACCTTTATTCCTATTTTAATCCTGCAAGAGCATTCAAAAATGCACTTCCCCTTACTTGTTGTCTGAAGTGTGGTAGTCCACCTTATTTGGCGTGACATATAGATGTGCTCTTTGCAGAGGGTAGTAATAATACTGCATTCAGGCAATGTAACACACCAGAGTATTAGGTGGGCCTGGTAAACATGTAATCCCATACTTAGGGGAAATAGATTTGCCTTCTCTTCTCCCTTATTTTTTTAAAAAAGGTTTAGGAACATAGGAAGCTGCCTTATATTGAGTCTGACAATTGGCCCATATACTTCATTATTGTCTACACTGACTGACAGCAGCTGCCCAGAATTTCAGGCAAGGGTCTTTCCCCAGCCCTACCTGCAAGTGCCAGAGCTTGAACCTGGGACCTTCTGCGTGCAAAACAGATGCTCTGCCACTGAGCTATGGCCCTTCCCCTCCATGGCACCTGCTTGCTAGAGATGTTCATGGAGGATCTCCACCCAACTCTTTGGGCGTTTTCTGTGGCTTCTCCAAACAGGTTGCAATGAGAACGAGGCAGACCACCTGGACAGAGACCAGCAGCCTTATCCCCCATCTCAGAAGACCAAGCGCATGCGGACTTCTTTCAAGCACCACCAGCTCCGCACCATGAAGTCCTACTTTGCTATTAACCACAACCCAGATGCCAAGGACCTCAAGCAGCTTGCCCAGAAGACGGGCCTAACTAAGAGAGTTCTGCAGGTAAGAGCCTTCCATTACAAAACTTCCCCCCTCCACTTCAAAATAGCACACCCCTTACTTCCAACGCCTTCCATCGCCCTTGTGCCAGGCTTCATTGAGTTGTGTCCCTCCATAGATACAGAGGGTTCAGGGCTAAGCATGTATACCTTCAGATCTAAATGCACCCAGGGAATGCTCAAGGGAAGCATGATGCTACCCTCCAGGGCCAACACCTCCCAGCGCTGAAGGAGCATCCAGCCCTCAGGAGAGCAGATCATCTGCTCTCATCAGGGCAGGACCTTCTTGTAGTATCCTTCTTAACCAAAACAGGAACTAGTAGGCTTTGTTGAAGGCAAATGAAAGTTACAATTCTTGGGCATCCAGTCAAGCCATTGAGTGCAAACTTTTGTTTCCCCCATAGTAATTTTTCATTATGGAAGTTCCCCATTTTTTTTGGTCCGTTAAGGGGCCTCCCTATTAAACAGAATGGAAGGCTGCTATGCATGATCAGCAGCCCCATGTGACACATCTGTTGCTGGATTGTACCATTTTAGAATGTGGGCAGGGGATAGATTTCCTCATTGTCCTTCCAGAAAAAAAATAATTTGTCTCCACATATAGATCTAGCATGTCAGGGAGGAGGTGCTAGCTTGGTCTTCTCCTTTACATGCTAATTTTCACTCTGCTTAGGGCGCATTCAAACATTTGACCCTGCTACTCCTGAAGCCCATAGTAAGAGATAAATCTCACAGGTTTGCTGATTGTTTAGGGAAAAAAATCCACCTTTAACCTGACTTTTCCCACAAACTGAGCATTTCTTAGGAATGTTTCCCATTGATCAACTTTGGGTTATTCTTGGGAATGTGATGGATCTGAGGTCTGTCTACTGAGTTACTCAGTGAAAATAAATGATCACCATGCAAGAATGATAATTAGACTCATGGCGGCTTTCCCCCATTTGTAAAAAATAAATTAATCATACCTTTAAATTGCCCATAGTTTATCGTATCTTGTAAGCCAGCTTTGTAGAAACCATCAACCACCACCACCACCAATGAATGGAAGATATTTAAATAAAATTAAGCAAAGTATATGCAAAGGGAAAGTAGTGTCTGAGCAAAAGCAACAACTCACCTGATAGTGAAACAGAATGCAAAGGGTGTAAGAAAAGTAGTTCATTATTGGGAGATAGTTTCTTTCCCTTTGCATTTCTTCTTCATGTTTTAAAATGTCTGTGTAAGTTAACCACCCCAAACACAACTTTTAGGGTTGTGTCCAAAAAAGTTAACCAGTTAGCACAAGGACTTTTGCCTGCACAAAATAAATTCCCTTCCCTGCACCCCACTCCTCTGTTCTGAGGGTTCTTCAGACCCTCCAGAAGTAATTTGGGAGAGTTGGGGGGGTAGGAGACAAGGGAAAGCACCATTGTGCAGGTGGAAGTCCTTGCACTGATGGGACCACTTTGGTGGATAAAACACTGAGGACTGGATTCAACTAAATAGTTGCATGAATGTGAACCCACGCAATGAGTTCTGGAGAACCCCCAGAACAGTTTGTGGGGGGTTTGGGGTGGGAGGAGAGGGGAGTTCCATCTGGCAAGCAGGAATTCTTGGGATGACAGGAGAACCACCATAATGTGACACTGAATTCCACCCTAAGAATTGTGTTTGGGGTAGTAAACCCAGATATTGTAGCAGAGATGAGAAAAGAGCTAAATTACATACCCATCAAAGCAAAGATCTTCTAGCATGAATAGTTGAGCAGAATTTCTCAGGTCAGTTTCCAGCAGTGCTTCACCGTATCCTGGAGAAAGACATGGATTAGTAGCTATAGATTTCAGCTTAGCATTCTAAACAGAACAAATCTAAGCCAAAAAATAATGACTCCAATTATGATGTGGATCAGTGGTTTTCCAGCTGTGTCCCAGGGAAGCTGGGACTTCGTAGGAACACATCAGAGGT
Organism: Podarcis bocagei; assembly: GCF_964188305.1. NCBI lineage: Eukaryota > Metazoa > Chordata > Lepidosauria > Squamata > Lacertidae > Podarcis > Podarcis bocagei. Next base: position 84,562,085 of record NC_138129.1, on the reverse strand, counting down.
TCCTTAGGGAGAAGGTCAGTAATGGCAAGCAAGCTTTTCTGAAAGGTGGCTTGCCTGCCTCTATCAAACTCTCTCTGCAATGCACAATTGCAGGAAAGTATTGCGTGTTGGTGTGTTTTGAGGGGCATTTTTACGATGTAAAAATGATACAGGGAGCCTGAGCTTTTAGCTAAGCTTAAAAGTGGGTGGATGAGTGGGTGCGGATTATAGATTTCATCAAGGCCCTCCCCCCATGTAATCTGAGCACTGCCCTCTCAGTTCAGACAAAGCAATGAAGGCGCCACAGCCGCCTCGGTAGTGCTGTGCCTGAAGGGATCATGCCCTAGGATCACCCACAACACACAGGAGCCTGAAGGCATTTCCCATAAGACAAGCTGGTATCAAAAGAGTTAACTGATGGGTGGAAAGCCTGGAAGAGAGGATTTGCTGATAATAATTATAAAAGGGCCACCGAAACACCCCTTAAAATGCATTAAGCTGCTACAAAAGAGAGAGAAACGAAGAGATTCCTGCAATGCAGGGGGTTGGACTTAGATGACCCTTGGGGTCCCTTCCAACCCTACAATTCTATGATTTCTATGAAAACCATCAAAATCAAAAGGCAAACATTGGTAAAGAAATCAACTGGGATTGGTTTGCAGGTTTGGTTCCAAAACGCACGAGCCAAATTCAGAAGGAACCTTTTGCGGCAGGAGAATGGGGGTGTTGATAAAGCTGATGGCACGTCGCTTCCGGCCCCGCCCTCAGCAGACAGCGGCGCTCTCACTCCACCCGGCACTGCGACCACTTTAACAGACCTGACCAATCCCACTATCACTGTAGTGTCATCAGTGACCTCTAACTTGGACAGCCACGATTCCGGAAGCCCCTCACAAACTACCTTAACAAACCTTTTCTAACATTTGACTTTTAAAAAAGAGAAATATTCTTACTTTCTTCTTCTTCTTCTTCTTCTTTCTCCATTATTATTATAATTATATTATTAATAATATTATTTGCAATACTTTTTATTTTTTGAAAGAAAAACAAACCCACAAAATGTTTGGGGAAAACCAGCTTGGTCAGTAGCATCTGCAGCCACTTGGTAAATGAGTTTGCAGTAACAGACTTCTGTTCTACAACTACGTATTCTTTGTCTCTAAATTGTCTTTGGAATTTTTTTTTAAACCACTGCCTAATTAAAGGGAAACTATTGAATCATTCTATTAAGTGCCTCTTAAAATTGTATGTTCCTTATTTCCAGATTTTTTTTTTATGGGGGTGGGTGAATGGTTACCATGGAAGTCAGAAAATTGTGTTATTTTAAAAAAAGGCATGGATTGTTATCCTCAAGCTTATTCTTAAAGAACATATAAACATGTCAGAAATTCCTGTCGGTCAAATAAGGTTGAGGTGTTTTGATGCCTGAGAAAAAAAGTCTGGCAGTAAAGGTCAGCAAATTCAGCACCCCCAAATCTGCCACCTGAGGCAGTTGTTCCCTTCTGCCACATAACAGGGCTAGGCCTCCCATTGACATCAGCTGAACATAATTCTATGTAAATGGGGATAGGTCACACCCTCCATTTAAAGCACATGCCTTTCCCCCAGAGAATCCCGGAGACTGTAATTCATTAAAGGTGCTGGGAACTGTAGCTCTGTGAGAGGTAAATTGCAGTTCCCAGGTTTCTTGCAGTGGTGGGGAAGCGTGACTGTTACAGTGGTATAAATGTGCTTTCAATGTATGGTGTCACGTGGTCCAACTTGCAGCCTTAAAAGCTGCCTCTGAATTGGAGATAGGGAACCTGTGGCCCTCCAGATGTTGTTTGGACTGCAGCTAGGTCTGATAGGAGTTGGAGTTCAACAACTCTGACTCATTTACAAAAGTGCAGACAGGTAGCTCCTGCGATTAAAATAGATGTCAGGAGTATATACCTCTTAACAGTTTGCAAGTCACAATGACATGTGTGACGGCTGAGTTTATGTCAGATATTGTCCTCTTTCCTCTTTGGTCCATGGTGGCTCACTTTTCCAACTCATTTGCCAGATGTACCAGAGTGGTGGTGTGTGCTGACTTGCCAACCCGGCAGGCAGCTGACTGATGGTGCTGTCCAATGAGAGCCACCAAAGGCGGAAGGGGAAAGTAGCTACTGCATAGGATGTGAACTGGGGTGCAGACAGATGACTAGGTACTAGAGAGTCAATACTCACAGAGAGTTCTTTCACCCTGAGGTCATCTCCATATTACTTGGAATAATGATTCCTTCCACCCCGCCTCAGGTATAGGGCTATGGTAAGAGATCTGGGTCTGCCTTCCCCCTCAAACATGGGGATATCAAGAATCCTGGAGGTAGGGCTGATTTGCAAGTAAACATGGGTCTCAACCCTTCAAATACCACCATCTGCACCTTGACTTGTAGATGGTCTGTGCTTTTAATATCCTGAGGTCAGTATGTCCTCACTCTGGCCTAGTCTTCTGTGGCCAGTCAGGTTTTTTTTAGTATAAAACACTGTGGCCATTTTCAATCAACACCAGTATATCACCACTGAAAGATTGTATGGGAACAACTTTAAATTTTAGGTTCTTAATCCTCATTTTGTAGCAGGGGCAACTTAAGTGATGCCCTCCAGAGATTGATGGGACAGCATCAGCCACCATCAGTTGATGGGAGCTGGGGTTCAAAAACATATATAGGTCACCAATGCTGGCTATTATTTTATGATCAGGACATTAAATTTTTGTTCCTTTTTATTTTCTATGCAGACAAAACCCTTGTAAGATTTTTGTTAATGCATAACAGTAGGGTTTTTTGTTTGTTTGTTTAACTGAAGTTTGCACAGTTATTATCAGGCCTAATGTAGGTGAGTTAGGAAATCAGATGGGGAAAGTGTGTCCTGGGTAGGGTGGAGTATAAATCCAAGAAACTACGAAATCAAGTCTTCACATATTAGCGGTCACTGGTGGGAAGTCCTACAGACTTTCTTAGACGGATGGTTGGGTCCAGCTCAGGTCACTAGCTAGTGACTTGAAGGCCAGATCCAACTTCCCACTACCACATTTTCATCAAGAATTTGTAGAAAGTTCCCCCAGAGTTTCCCTAGAAGGAAGTGACAATTTGTTTTCAGAAGTTGTGTCTGTGTGAGAAAGACTCCACAGTTCAATTATACAACTCTTTGGTATGTTTAAAACCCCAGCTGAGTTTACGCACTTCATAGCTGTGAAGTTCCTACTGCTTAGACAGCACCAACTTGACTTTCTTCTAACATACCCATTTTAGATGCAACTCCCCCTGATTGTATGCACACTTGGGAATATTCCTAATTCAGATGAGTGGGATTTACTTTGGAGCCACAAGAGCAAACTCCTAGGGGGCAGTGTGTGTGTCTTTGCCCCCCATAAAATATTTGAGGGGGCCACGCCCCCCAATTGATGGGCATTGCCATTCAAATGGTGTGTGTGCACTGTGGCATGTGATCAATTATTCTGGGCGGGGCTAACCTCCCCCCCCCAATATTTTATTCAAGTTGGCACCCCTGTTTGGAGCAAACAAATATCCGATCAAGATTTCATTGATTTAGAATGGAACAAGTAATTGGCGCACTCCACACAAAACTAAACACTTTGGGTCCCATTGATTTCAGCAAGAGAGTTAAATCTGTCTCCCACAGAACTACTAGGAGTCTTCATTGGGTTTAGCTTTGGCTGGATCACTCCTAAAGTGTTTAAAATTGGAGGGCCAGTGAATAGAGCTTGAATCATCTGGGTAGTTTGAGGACAATATTTCTTCATAGCAAGCCTGGGTATTATAAAAAGGGCTATAGTCCTCTATATGCTTGCTTTGGGCTAGTTCCATTGAAATGAATTAGCTTGCTCTGGGTTAAGAGGCTTGGGGATGGCGGCTAAACAATTGAATATTGAAACGTTTCTGAGCTGGGTTTTTCTCCTGCTCCTGAAATCCAGCATACATGAAAGACTTTTAAGTTCTAATGGGACTGGCTGGAACATACCTGAGATCAGGGAGGAGATGCTGTTGGCTTTTCTTTTACAAATCACAAACACAATTCTGGCTCGAGTGTTCCTACCCACTATTAAGGTAACAGATGGAAATAAGCAAAATATAATTTCTTAAGACGTTTAAAAGCTGATTCCAGTATCTTGTATTCATTGCTGTTTTGAGCATCCTTCTGATTTTTTTCCCATGAGATGGTGTCTGTCTGCCACGTTAATGTATTAACTTCAAAAGGCACAAATCAGCAAATGTAAGACTGCAGCTGTATACTTGCCTAGAAGTCAGCCCACTTAAACTTAGTGGAGCTTACTTCCAAGTAAACATGCACCAGACCTGGTTAAACAAGGCCCATTAAAATCAACAGAACTTCAGCTAGCTGTTACCAAGTTCTGTTCCGTGGCTTCTAAAGGAGCGAGAATCATGGCAAACTTTTGCTAAACGGTGCCCTCTACAAATCGTCAGTTCATATCTCTATCTATGCGTGTGTATACTTGTATTTATATAATAAACACACTACCATGTACATTGATAGACACACTGGCTACATATCCAAGCATGTTGAACCCATTCAAATTAAAGGGCTCTGTGCTAAATCTAGCTTTTTCCCTTAAAAAATAATGCAGAGGAAGAGAAAATGCATTGGGGTGGGGAACCCCTAGGGATTTAAAGCTGGCAATCATTGAAGCTGCCAAACTCAGAAGCCTTGTGGATGCATTGCTAATTGGAAATACCTTTCCTAGTTTACATTTGCAAGTGTTTGTTTTTATTTTATTTTTTTAATTTAAGCTAAAAGTCTGAATGGTCTGGGCAGTGGTGAATGTTCATTTGTATCCTTTATTCCAGTAACCCCCTAATTAGACATGGGAGACACTCCAGAACCAAACCAAAATCCGCCAAGAAGATATTGCTTTGGGTGGATTGTTAAGATTAACTTTTGCACAAGTACTTTGGATTTTACCCCTTCCTCCTCCTCCAAACCTCCCTTCAGTAGAATCTCCTTTTTCATTTTAAATTTTATTTTTTGGTATTAAAAAAAAAGGAATTCTTTTTGTTGTTTTCTACTAATGCGTGGATACATACTGACACTTCACTGCCCACATTAAAGTGCATTATTGTAACTTTTGCTCAGGGTTTTTAGAAAATTAGCACAGAAAAGTAGCTTATTTTTTAAAAAAAAAAACAATGGAAGAGATGTTAACACTGTAACAGAGGAAAATGTGTCTTTGTCGTTATATATTTAGCAAGTGTGGTCATCATCTTCTAGAACGCTTAAGGCTTGCTGACCTGAAGCGTGTTTAGATGGAAGTAAGTTCAAATGACTTGAGTGGAATTTACTTCCAAGTTGATACATTTAGGATTGAGGTGCCAACCTTGGACGTTTCCTGTTTCTCTTACCTTATGGGCATTTACCACTAACCAGACCAAACAACCTTGGAGAGGCTGAGATCTTTATTAATACACTTTTACAGGTACAAAAAAAATATTGATACTTATAAATTTTGTTCTTTGACAGAACAACTATATGGTACTATAGATCTACTTTATTAAGTAGACTAATTATAACTCAGTTCTACAATGTGCCTTATGCGATAACTTGGGAGTAAGCTTGTGGGGGAAAAAATCAGGATATATATGTGTTGTTTGTTAAATTAACTGTTTTAAGCCCTTTTGACACCTCACTAGTTTTGTACTGTTTTACCTCTTATTTCTGAAACTCTTTTTATGGTGTATATCCTGGTAGAGGGGACAAACATGTCATAGAAAGCAGTTGTGCACTCTTTCGGATATAGTTGATAAATTCAATAATCTTATATATTGAGCTTCGTGTTTCTAGTACAGTTAAGTGGTCTAGCAAACTTGTCCATGTTTCTTTGTTTTATTGAGAAATGCATTGTATAGAAACTATTTCCCCTAAATATTTATGGACCAAACAATTGTGATATATCCTATTAAATTTGTGTGAATAAACCATTTTGAATTGAAGGAGTTTTATTTACCATCAATTTTTGTCTTCATCTTTTTTTTTTAATGGAGTCTTACCCATGGCAGCGTGTTGTGTTGCTTTTACTGTATGTGTGAGTGTGTGATGGTGGACACAGTAATCTTAGTGCTATATTAAAACAGGATTTATTTTTAAGTTTTTGCTTCCTAGTACATATCCATGATGAAATTTCAGAGGTTTTTATTTTTTATTTAAAAAAGAAAAGTAATGCCCCACTGATTTGATTATTATAACCCTGTCTTAGGCTGCAATGCTAAACACAGTGGCTTTGATGCAATGAACATTAGTTGTGCTTAAATCCAAGTGAAATGAATTGGATAAAGTAATTGCAACTAGCCTATGTCAAGTCCCATTGAAAGCAAATGCAACTAACTTTAAGTGGATTGGGTCAGTTGCTTGGAAGTTTATGTTTCATTGAAAATCAGTGGGACCTACTTCTAAGCTATTGTGGGGTACAATCCGAAATGTTAGTGAAAACGAAGCACTATTGAAATCAATGGATGCCATTGCATTTAGTGGGACTTAGGCTGCGTTCCTATACCCACTTACTTGGCAGTAAGCCCCACTAAACTCAATGGGGCTTACTTTTGAGTTAATGTGTATAGGATTATGTTGTAAATCACAAGCAACTCGTACTGGATTGTGGCCTTTTGTGTTTAGGGTCAGGTTGACCATGTTCTTTTAAAAGTAAAATATATATATAAACCAAACCCCCAACCCCAGGCACTTTAGAAGTGGAAGTAATTGCATGAAAAATATAACAAATAATGATGATGAAATGCATCACAATTTAGTTGCTAGGTATATTGAGCACAATCTAAAAGTACAGACCCCTAAAAGCCAGGTTGCTCTGTAGTTTAATAAATTGTCACTATGATTTCTTTCAGGGAGAACAAATCTTGGGGCATTACAGCCAAACATCCCGACGTTTGAAAATTCCCTAAAGTATTAAAAGAAGGGGAAAGTTTGATCGGATATCCACTGCAGTGAAGACAAAGACAATATTAGGTTATGATAAACCATACATTTAAAATTTATTGAGCCAAAAATAATTTTTTTAAAAATAGACTCAATGTCATTTCCTGAATGTTAACACAACATATGTTATTTGACGGTGTCTAACTAAAAACCTGAAGGCTGTGTATGGCATCAGAGCAACCTGGCAGTACCACCCAGTCCAATATGAGAAGATTCTTCCTTTTTTAAAACAAACAAACACAATATTTAAAAGAACTCACAATTGTCAAGCAAAAATACTTGTAAAATAAAATCCAAAAATTGAAATTCATTCATCTTGCTTGCCAATGTGTATTAGTCATATATGTTCAATGACATTTTGTAAATTCAGAGAAGAAAATTCTCACCAATTCAAGACAATAGGGATCAAGATTAGTATTCTGTTTTCTGACTTAAAAATAAATAAAATTAAAGCAATCTGCATGCACTTTTTCATCTGTCACCTAGAGTGTACTTTTTCTGTATGATGCATTTCGCTTTGATGTTTCTTGTACAGTAGTTTCATTAATAAATATTTTACTTGATGCAAACCTAGTTAACACAGACATAACTGTTGGAATTAATTTAATTTAACAAAAATGGTGCAACAGTACATTTCCCTCCCACCAAAGCAAAGGGTGTGTGAACCATTTTAGATAGCAAACGAAGGACGTTGCACAATGTAAAATGACTTCCTTGGAATTTTTTCCTGCTTTTCATTTTCTTCTCCCATTTTCTTCTTCACAACTGACATAGATATTGAATATCCATCATAAATTATGGGCATGATCCAGCCAACTTTCAGCTTGCATTTCTGCCATTCAAATCTATGGGACTGTAGAATGATTAATTTGGCTGGATTGTTCTCCAATGGCTTTTTTTAAAAAAAAATTGATATAGTGGTGTAATTCTTCCTCCCAAAATTTGGAACCAGCAAGATTTTCTAGCAGCCAGAGAGAGTTGTGGATGAGGAATACACCCTTGTTCCTTGCCAGTATTTAAGGTGGCAATGGCTAATGGATTTTTACCCTCCTGCTACATTATTTTATCCATCATTTTAGGAAGGCTAACATAATACAGTATATAACACCATTAAAGGTGTTAACCTAACGATCCCTAATAAGTTTACATGTTCACTATGCAATGAGGAAATTCACTTCACAATTTTTAAAATAATAATAATAGAAGACTTGATCTGTGCGCCATCCAACCCATAGCTGAATTTCAGCTATGAAGGTTAAAATGCTATTACTACTTCAGAAACGAAGGCCTTGAAATTGTTCAAAGGCAACCTCTCTTGCAAAAGATTTTTGGATAACTATATTCCTCTTAAGCTGTACATCCAAAGCATATGTTAATTTGTTTAACAGGCTTGCCAAAAAAGAAGAAGGAAAAAATAATCCCTTTTCATTCAAATGAAATTTTATTATATACAAATGAACCCTATGTAAACAATGTAACTTTTATGAATATGAACTGACATTAAAATATTTCGCTTATGTGTGTATGCTCAGCATTTTGAATGTTTTCCTAAGCTGCTTTGGTTTTCTGAAAGCCGGGGGGAAATTAAGAACGAAAACTACGCCATTCCGAACAACATAGTACCAAATTTACAAAGAAATTACTTCAGTAATGTTCTGAACACCAGAAATAAGGTTGTGGCTTTTATAATAACAGTTCTCAGTTACCGGTGAATACTGTGGACCAACTTTTAAAAAATTCTTTCTGTTGAAAATGTGACTACTGTTCTGTGATCTCAATCAAGATTAGTAGGGTGAAAAACATAGGTATATCACACAATGTTTGGATTATTTTAGGCTGCAATCCTATACTCACATTTCCCAGGAGTGAGTGATCCACTGAATTTTTGAGAAAGTGTACATGGGGCTGCCCTTTAAAAAAGAAACTCTGGATGTTATCTTGAGTGAATACAGATTGTAAGCTCCTTTGGGGCAGGGACCTTCCTTAGATTAATGTGTACGATTATATGAGCAATCCTGCACCAATTGTGCGCTTTCACACACCCCACATAATGGAGAAGAAAGCCTGGCCGCACTCGTGTTTCCTACATATTCAAAAGAATCGAGCGAGATGTGAAATTCAGAGGCAGGAAGGGAGCACCATCCTTTAAAGACCTTTAATCTTTTAAAGCAAAATGCAGGGGGAATGCCACAAAGGGAATGAGGAACTTTAAATTTCTGTCCACCTTGACTCCGTACCCTCCCTTTTTTAAAAGCTACACAAATACTCCCATGGTTTCCTCAAAGCAGTGGTTTTCAAGCCGTGTTCCTAAGAGTACTGGAGCTTGTGAGGGGATTTCTTGTTGAGGAAATCAATGGTGTTTAAACCTACCTGGCTTTTAAAAACATAATCCGTCACTGTCCGCCTTCCCCACAACACGCAGTCTGAGTTGAAGGGTATACTCTCAATTCACAGATAGGCAATGTGGGGTGAGGCCTACTAGGTTGGTTTGGGGTCGATTCCAGGTCTGAGGGGGACTTAGGCCAACTGAATCCTGGTAGGCCTCTTCCTTGGTCTGTGAGATCCTTCAGACTTATCTGGTAGCATCCCAAGGTCTCTGAGTATTGTCAACAGCTGAATTTCCCACAATGCCCCAGAGCAAAGCTATGCCAGCTGCATTGTGGGAAACAGACTTGGCAGCTTGGCCCAGCAAGCCAATGCTGCTCTGAATGCTGGGTTGGATTATTATTATTATTATTATTTTAAAAATGGGGCTCCAGGGGGGTCCACTCAGCAGTGGGCCCTGACGGCTGCCCAAAGCTGCCAGGATACGTCCCAGAATCCTTTGCAACACACGAGGAATCTGCTGTAGCTCAGCACACGGGTGGTCGTGGCAAAAGTTCCTTCGGAAACGAGGCACCTGAAAACGCCCGCCCTAAAGGATGGAAGCGAACTCACGAAATGTGGATGGAAACAGAACGCATCGCAATCTCCCTCCCTGACCTTTCTGCACATTTGACGCTCATAGCGTCGCTTGTCACAAAACGCCACAGTAGCAGGAGGCTCAAACAGCAGTTTGAGGGCTGAGAAAATGTGATATCTCTGAAATAGAAGCTATTTTTTAAAGGAAAGTTAGTTCGGTTGCTGGCTCTAGACTTGCAATGAGCAGAGTTCTGCTTGTGCTGGAGGAAGGGAGCAGCTTTGGGGGTTTATTTTATTTCTTTTTCTTTTTTTGGTCTGTTCCTCCACCTCCCTGTGGCCTCACAACAGCTGCTTCAAAGGGCTGGGGGACCCTCTCTGGCACAGTGGGGGGCAGTGGTTCTGTGGCCTGCAGGGGGAATCTGAAAAAAATGGGCTCCCCTCTTCTTCCAGTGGGGAGCTTCGGCTAGATTCCTCTAGAAAAAGAAGGAGCCCTTCCATTTGCCAAGTGGCAAGTCTGGAGCTAAGTGACGATTACATCAATTCAAAATGACCACCTGGGTCACTGAACACGCCATACCATTTGTATTATTACTTAGTGTATCACCTAAAATGATGGAGGGCGGCATGGAAATTTTAACAACAACAACATCCAACTAGTTCCCCTCTCATTTCTGTTTTCCACCTGTCAAGAAATCTGTCTTTCATCTCAGGATGGAGACAAATACCAGCTGGAATATATATATATTGCCTTTTTCATGGCCCGGCATAAGCTGGGTTGACATCTTATGAGTATGTATGTGATATTAAACCTTTTTTTTTTGCTCCAACAAGTGTCACGTTATACTGGTTTACATTGTATTTGCCATTTTCCCACTCATTCTCTCATTATGGTTGGCCTGAGAAAGGTATTGCTCTACCTTTTAGAATGTTTCTTACTGGCCAGAATACCTACCTTTGCTTTTTGTTCTCCTTTTACTCATGCTGATTCCTGGTGTGTAAACCTCTATTGAGTTGAGTAGAACCAATTGGGAATTCTATATGCTAATTTGGAAGAATTTGAAATCTACCCTGTTGCATTAAGGCCTGCCTAAATGTTATGCCTGAAAGCAGGCTTGCAGAGATCATGCAGTACAGTAGCTATGAAAATCTCAGTCCAAACATAAATTCACTAGGTAGCACTCATTCCCCATTTGTAAGCAGAAATTAAAACTACCACTGCTGCCTATTTTAGAAAGGTGCTTCCTGAACCAAAAACCTAACTCCTGAGGCCTCCTGCTCTCTCTCACACACAGAGTTTTACAGAATCTGTTTTCTGCAGTGTGCTCATGATACAGTTAAATCACATGATTTCCTGGGAACAGTAGTTTCTTAAAGGTGCTGGGAATTGTAGCTCTGAAAGAGGTAAACGACAGTGCCCAGAATTCTTTTGGGAGGGGAAGTCATGTGTTTTAAATACATGGTGTGTGTCCTATCATATGCTAGCACTGTCCCTAATTCGCATGGGGAATCTGTGCTTTCTGGTATCTGGAATCTGTGCTCCAGTATTGACCCTCCTTTGTTTTCTAAGAAGTTGAGGGTGAGTTTCAAAAATATTGAGATGCACTACAGTTCTACAGGCATCTTTCCACCCCATTCTAGTGTGCATGCATTAGATAAGGATCTCACAATCAAATACACACGCATACACGCAGAAATGCCGGTTTATGGATTACCTTTCACCCAGCCCCAGATGCCTGTCCCAGGTACTGAAGGTTGCTGAATGTGTTTGAAATAAGCTGTTCTGTAACCACCAGATGAATTGTGAGTGTAAGCTGGCTGGTCTTTTTACTTGCACATCTGCTTTGGGAGTCTGCGCAGGGCAGGCTTTTGCTCAGTAAGTTAATACCGGCAGAGAAGAGGTGGTCTTCACGACAGAGAGCGGAGGAGGATTGCTCAGGCAGCTATCGGTGGAATGCTGAAAACTCAAGATAAGGAACAGTGGAGTATTCCTGCTAAATGAAATTTTTGAGGATTTGCAGCACACTCGCGTTTATGGAAAAGGTAAGATTTGAAGAAGCAAAGACAATGGAGGGATTTTCTGAAATAAGACATATTATGAAAGGCTGAAAAGGAATAATCTTTCATCATCATCATTGTCCATTTATTAACAGCCTTCTAAACACCTGTTTCAATGTACACTAAAGATAATTGAAAACAGTTAAAACACAAAAACAGCCAAGGCAAAACCATACAAAACAGGCCCTCGTGGAAAATACCTATTTATCCAGCTTGGAAAACCTGTCAGGAAAAAATGCCTTCAGTTGTTTTCGTAAAATGCAGCTAGTGGGCACCTGCTGACAGGAATGCTATTCCATAGATCGGGGCAGCCACAGTGAAGGCCCTGCTCTTGAGTTACTGCAAGGGGGGTTTCTGAGATCTTTGAAACCTGCAGGCGATACTCTCCCACAGACTGCAGCTATCTACTGGATGTGTAAGAGATAAGGTAGTCTCTCACTTAACCTAGTCCAGAGCTGTATAGAGAGCCTTATATGTTAGTATCGACACCCTGAACTTAGCCCGGTAGCAGATTCGCAGCCAGTGCAAATCCTGAAAACAGAGTGTTTACACACAGAGCACATTGCAGGAACACAACTTGTGAGGTTTCTAATCCACGGGCAACCGGGGTCAAACAATCCCAAGCCAGGAATGGTGGTAGTTGTCTGTTCTCACAGAATTCTGCATCTCCAGTGAAAGAGTTGGATCCAGGAACATGCCTAGATATACAGTTTCCAAAAAAGAGAGAGGAAGAAATCAATAGGGCTCAGGAGGTTGAAGTAATATGTGAAAATTATATGATGACAGCTGTTATGTTGGCTATGATGGGATGCATCCTAACTGTAAGAAGAAGTTAGACAGTGGAATACATACCCTCCACCATTTCTCTGATGAAAATAGGGAAGTCCTGTTCCATAACAACAACAACAACAACAACAACAGCCCTAGCCACTCTAGGCTGCTTCCAACATATATAAAAACATAATGAAACATTAAAAAACTTCCCTAAACAGAGCTGCCTTCAGATGTCTTCTAAAGGTTGTATAGTTACTTACCGTATCTCCTTGGCTTGGAGGTCGCATAACTCCATACCCTCCAAGATTTCTCTGATGAAAATAGAGACATCCTAAGGAAAAGTGGGACATTCCTGGATCAAACCAGAAACCAGGATGGCTTCCGTAAATCCAGGACTGTCCCTGGAAAATAGGGACACTGGAGGGTCTGTGGAATATGGTAGGCAGGTAGGTTTTAGCTTTGCACCTTCAATAATCCGAAGAAAATGAAGTGCAAATAAGCAAGTTTGCCCTGTGTTCATGGTTCTCTGTATTGGTTCTCTGCATTGAGACAGGGCTGAAGTTAACATCCGCAGCAGGTGGAGATGCACGGTCCCCAAAATAAGAGCTTACAAAGAGCCTTGCTGGATCTGGCTAAAGATCCAGAATTTTGTTCTCACAGTGACCTGCAAGCAGGAGAGGAGTGCAACCCTGTGTGAGGACGCTCAGTGCTTTGCACTGTAGCACAAAACCAGGAAACACATACAGGTACTTTCTAGGCATTCTCCCCTCATGCCGCTACAATTGTCTGAGGAAGAAAAGTGAGGACACGTTCACTAGCCCTGCCCCTCAGTTGGATGCTCATTGGCCATGAGCACCCTCTGGCTTGGGTGGAAGACCTAGGAGAAAGGTCTGGCCAGGAGGGAGCCAGCTCTCATAAATAGGCTCCCTGTGGGATTTAGGATCGTGATTGTACTAGGGTTGCAATATGTCCGGAATTTCTTGTGTTCTGAATTTTACTTCTAGAAATATGGCAACCCTAGATTGTAGAAACTCACAACTTTTCTTGTTTAAAGCTACCATATCAACTCGGTCGTGAATGTGGGTTTTCCCCCCATCCCCAAACAACATGCCCAGATATATATGCACATATATATATTAAAATTCATTGTTATTTCATTAGAATTGACTGGGTAACATCTTCTACATATGTAATTTATGTTTCAAAAAAAAGGTGGATTTTAAAAAAAATCAAAAACCTTCACTTTCTATTCATACACGTGGAGCAAGACAGGTAAAAAAGGGGGGAGGGTTTATTAATTTGCAATAAATAAGTTTTTTTCTGGACCACAGTCAGTAAATAATGATAATCTGAAAACAAAAATTATAATTATCAACATGATTTCCTAAGAACTCAGTGAATAACTTATTTACATTATGAACATATAGTGGATTTACAGCAGTTTAAATGCGTTGTTTCCCCACCAAAGAATTTGTGCTGAGAAATCTTTGCCACTGTTCCCAAACAAGCCATTGTTTCCATACAGGAAGTCTAAGGATTCCCTAGAGTCAAGGGATGAACTAGTACATGGGTCACCAACCTATAGCCCAGGGGACTTGGCTCATGGCGACCCCCGCCACCTGCTCTTACCGGCGCGGCACGGGGACCCACTTCCAGGTTGGAGGAGCACCGGAAATAGCTTGTGTGCATGCGTACAGGCCTCCTCCTACCCGGATGTGCACCAGAAATAGCATGTGTGTGCGCGTACGGGGGCGCGGTCCCCTGTCCGACGCACAATCGTCGCTGGAGACACCAGCCCAAGGCAAGGGAAGCTTGGAGACCTCTGAACTAGTATTATGAACTTAGCTTAGGCCAGTGTTTCCCAACCACTGTTCCGCGGCACACTAGTGTGCCGCGAGATGTTGCCTGGTGTGCCGCGAGATGTTGCCTGGAGGGAGGCGGGCGAGTCGGGCGGCGAGAGGCGGGGCGGCGAGGAGAGGCCGCCCAGCGCGGGGCTCTCGCCGTCTGCCTGCCTGGCTGCCTGCGAGCTCGGCGGGCAGCGCCTCCGTCCGCAGCGCCCGCCTCGCGGCTCTCATTCCCTGCCCCTGCCAAAGCTCACCCAGCCAAACCGCGCTCTCCTTCCTGCCTCGCTTTGCTGCCTCCTCCCCCCCCCACCCCCAAAGCTTGGAGGTTCCCCGGCAAGGGGGAGGGGAAAAAATTGAAACTTACACTTTCGTGCGTCTCTCCCGGCGTGACGCTGCGCGCTGACGTCACGGGGCTGTAATGGTGGTGTGCCTCGAGATTTTTTTCATCAAACAAGTGTGCCTTTGCCCGAAAAAGGTTGGGAAACACTGGCTTAGGCCACCCAGCCTACAGGCAGAAAATGGAATAGCACGGTCAAAAATTGGCCAATATGATTGGTTAGCAATGTTGAAGCCTCTAGCTTGGTCAGACATGATACACAGGAGTCTAGCCTTGTGTCCTTGCCTGGTTCCGCATGCTGCACTTCAGCAAGCATCCAGCCCTTAACTCTCCCTGCACCCATCAGCATTTTTGCTCCCATAGCCTACCAAATCATTGACTTCCAGTACAGACACCCACAGCCTCAGCCTGATTTTGACAAGCGGGACATGCTGGCACATCCAAAATGGCAAAATTGTGAGTAAGATGTCCTCCCTCCGAACCGCTGAGCTCGCATCGTTTACGAACGTTAAAACTGACTTCGGAAATCTTCCAGCTCCACATACAGAGCAGGAATCGTATGATTGCTATTTCCTGGTACAGCTCCTGTGCCAGATAACTTACTCAGCTATAGAGCATTGATGAGCAATTATAGGCTTTTCGCTTGACGCAGCCTTCTCCAAACACATAACCTTATATACATATTTCCCAGGCTTGCCATCAGATACTCAGAACACACTCATTCTAATTGAAGTCATTCAAACGGAAATAAAACCTCCATACACAGTGTAATAGAAGTTGTAATTTTAACGTTAGACATTTCCTTTTTGCTTTACAGGAAAGCAGTGCTAAAAAGCTTAGATGTTTTGAACAAAAACACTTGCATTTGTATAGGGTTACATTTCTTTCTTTTTTTCTTTTTTACAACAGAATAGAAAGTATGCATGCCGGAAATATTTGTCTGCTGCTTTTTCTTTATTTCATGTCTGATGCACCACACCTATCGCGGGCCCTTGAACTCATTCTTACTTTGGCAAGGGAGCATTTGTCAGCACTGGTTAAAATGCCCACTCAACTCTTGAAAAAGCAGAGTTAAGGTGCATTCAGGAGGACAGTCTTTCCCGAATTACTCCATATGCCCATTTTTTGGCAGTGCTGCTTTGCTTATTTGCCAGCCACTCTTGTGCCTTCCTGCGTACTGGCAAACATGCTGGAAAGCGAAGTTGGACTTTGAGTTATGGGCAGGGAAGGGGGACTTTATTTGCTTTGTGTTTTAATGCAAACATATGTAATCCACCCTTCCCAAATCAATACAGGAACCAAAACATAGCTATCCTTCTTTAGTGAGTTCAGGCTGGGCTGCACTGGCACACGTGACTGCATCCTTCAGCATAGTCCTCAAGTGTCCTGATTTTCCCAGGACATCCCAGACTTACAGAAGCAATCCTGGCTTCTGATTGGATCCCAAGCTGGTGCTTGCAGCGACTTATACGAGACCAGCTGACTTGTACGAGAGCATGGCACCAAAAGACGTGCCTATGATGTATCCCAGATGAACAAGTCACAGAGAAAGATGAAACGAGCATAGGGCTGCTAATCAGATTTGGGGATTACTCCTTCTTGGGTGTCAGACTTGGGTAAAATTCAACATCGAACCCAATGTGACTTCCAGGAAGCCACCAGGTAAGTCCAGTTGCTGTAGTGACAGGAAGGAACAGAGCAAAGCAGTGCTGAAGTTACAGGACAAAGGGTAGGGGAGACCTTCCTGCCATCCACAACAATCACATGCCCGTTCTCCTCTGGTTGTTTGGTGGTGCCAACTAAGCACCCCCTCCCCTATTTTTTTCTTGTTTGTTTCAGCTGGACAATTTTAGGAAGGAAAACCCTCAAGTGTCTTTCTCATTAACAGTCAAGATTCTAAAAGATATAGACAGAACACGATCACCTCCAATATTTCCTTACGTATCTGCAGACACAGCTAGCTCAATGCAGTCTCCGGAAGCTGAGGCTTGGGTACTGTGCTCCACAATGGGAGGGCACTATTTGCTGTTTCACCTCAGGTAAGAAAACAACATGCGGCTACCCCTGCTTCCCAAGCTGTTTTAGCCAGACCATGGCTCTCTCATAGCTTTCTAAACACTGCACCTCAGGGAGTCATCACAAAAAAATGGGGCAGTTCACACCCCTTGTCCTCTTTTAATTCAAGCACAGGAGCTCAGGGTTCCTAGACATTGAATATATATTCCTGGGGAAACTCAGGCCTGGGAGGCTATATGTGTCCTTGCAGCCCTCTCTCTGGCTCTTGAAAGTCCTCCCAGGCCACTCCCCCTCTCTCCAGGCCACTCCCCCACACACCCTAGGCCACACCCTCTTTGATTATTTTTGCCTTGAACTCTGATAACGCCTGCACAGAGGATAGAGAGGGGTGTGTGAGAGAGTCCGTGTAGAAATTCACCCACTTTTGCTTCTGCCCACCACAGGCGTGTGGCCCTCAGAAGGTTGCCGAGAAAGGGAATATGGCCCTTGAGTTGGCAAAGTCTGTAGGAGGAGGATGGTGCATCTTGCAGTGCCAAAGTGCTGGGTTCAAGAAGGAAAAACAAGCATGGCCAGACACCATCTTTAGATCAGGAACTTTGTGATCACTATATCAAACACGGCAGTTTAAGGGTCCTCTCCTTCAGCATAACAGCTTTGAATGAAACTTTCACACAATCAAGCTTAAAGAGAAACAGAGCAGTCCTCTTTGGGTGCGTCGCCTGACCATGCATAGGTGTGCAGGAGGCCAAGGGTTTGCACCTGAGGACTTCCGACAACATTCCTGTGTTTAGCAGCCCTCCTCTCATGACCCTGAAGTCTGGAAGTGTGTGGTGGAGCCAGCATAACAGAGCCCAGGGAGTGGTGGTAGGATGATGATCAGAGGGAGAAGAGAGAGAAGACTGGGAAGATGTGTCAAAAACTGAAGAGCTAACAGGGTTTAGTGAGCTGGGAGAGTCTGTGGCAGAGAGAAGTCCAGAATCAGAGGCACAAGCCAGTTCTGCAGAATGCACAAAAAGTATATAATTCTGACAAAAGAGACACAAAACTTTTGATTCCTGAGTAAACAGGGAGGGAGGCCAAGAGGCAGAGATGAGCCAGGCTGGTGAAGAGTCATTGGTGTCTCCCCCTGCTGCTGCGACAAACTCCCCTCTCCCCCTTGTCTCCCAGAACCAGAAGAGGCATGAAAAGGGCGGAGCAGTGATAGTGTGATGGCCTGGGATTTGGACTCGGAGGCTGAACCTGAGGGATCCCAGCCTGCACAGGATTCCCTGCCTCCAGAACCAGCTGAGCAGGGGCTGGGGCCTGAGCCTGAAGGGTCCTCACCTGTGCTGGATCCTCAGGTGCAGGCACCAGCTGAGTCTGCTCTGGCCCCTGAGGTGACGGAGGACCCATTGCCTGCAGGTGCTCCACTCTCAGCCCCGTCAGAGGAGGCTGAGGTTGCCTCTGGGTCCGGTAACCCTCCAGCCTCTTCTGAGCTGCAGAGGCTCAAGGCAGAGAGGCGGAGGGAACTAAGTTCCCGCAGGAGGAGTGCTCACCTCTAGGCCAGGAGAGGCGAGTCACCTGTGGACCGGGGCTGCCCTATGCCTCGGGGCAGATAAAAGCCAGCCAGCCCCAGTCCCAGGTTGCGGGAACAACATTATGGGTAGCCTGTTCCTGCCTGCACCCTGTCCTGCTCTTCTGCCAGAGCTCCTGACCTCACCCGACTCCCTGCCTTGGACCCAGCTTCAGCTTTGACGGACAGCCTCCATACCGCACCCTCGACCTTGGACTGGACTCGGACCTCGCCGCATGGTTAACCCTCGGGACCAGCACAGATAGGCTGCATGCAGACGCAGTATCTGATTGCTTGGGGAAAGCCCTGGTGAGAAGGAAACTTATCGACAGCTGTCAGGAGGAGGGTACTTTCATGGGGACCTATTGGAGATGAGCCATTGTGCTCATTAGGCCTGACACTCAGCCAAGTTCTGCGAATATGTGCTTTTGCTAATAGTTAACTCCAGCTCTGAACGTGTGATTTACTGCTGGATCGCTCTTTGACAGGTGGGCTCGTATGGGGACATAGGAAGCTGCTTTATACTTAGTCAAACTAGTATAGCTCAGAGTTGTCCACACTGACAGAAGAAGAAGAAGAGGAGGAGGAGGAGTTTGGATTTGATATCTCACTTTTCACTCCCTTTAAGGAGTCTCAAAGCGGCTAACATTCTCCTTTCCCTTCCTCCCCCACAACAAACACTCTGTGAGGTGAGTGGGGCTGAGAGACTTCAGGGAAGTGTGACTGGCCCAAGGTCACCCAGCAGCTGCATGTGGAGGAGCAGAGATGCGAACCTGGTCCCCCAGATTACGAGATTACCGCTCTTAACCACTACACCACACTGGCTCTCACCACTGACTGGTGGTGACTCTCCAAGTTTTCAGGGAGGAGGCATTCCCAGTACCACCTGGAGATACTGGGGATTGAACCTGCTACTTCTGAATGCAAAGCTATGGTTCTTTCTCCAAAGTAAACCAGCTTTAATTCTATCATAAAAGTTACCTGGGTGCTCCACTCCCCCCAGAATAAGCTCTCCCTCCCTCCCTCCCCACACACCCATTCAGGAAAGCCTTTGATGTGTTTGTTGCTTATAGCACTCTTTGCTATGCTAACATTTTCTTTGTTGCCTGCTCAAAGCATGTTTTCTCTCAAAGACAAATGACATGTTGTTTTCTAAATGTCAAGCCAGCCCATAAGATAGCTGTACTGAGTTGCTGGGGTGTGTGTGTGTGTGTGTGTGTGTGTGTGTGTGTGTGTGTTAAGCTGTACGCCTGAGTCCCTTCTAATTCATGTATCTAACAAGGATTCATTTGTTGGAATAGCCAGGCCAGCTTCTTGGTAATGGCCCCCTAAGTATGGGTTGTTAGCATGACAAAGGAAATGGCTCTGCGCTAGGGGGCAATGCGTGGGCCTCCCTCCCTCAACTGACTGGTACTTAGAAGGAGCTGGGCTAGAAGCAGGCTGCAGGGAGAAGCCTGAGAGGGAGAGACATGCTTCATTTCTGCTTGAATCCAAGGCTGAGGCCATGGGAGAAGCAAGTCCTTATGCTGTGAGCCCCTCCATCATAGGCTCAGGTTGTAGATATGTGTAAATATAACACACATCACAAAGACACCACAGTTTCATTCGAGGAAACCAAACCCTGGGTAAGCGCCTGGAACCCCTGGAATCTTGCACCACTCTGAAATTGTGGTGGTGTGCAAGAATATGTTAGAAGCTTTTAAAAAGAAATGGGACTGTCATGGTGGATAAAAGGAGTAAAGCATTTTTTTTCTGTAAGGGAGCATCCCTGGAAATGACACAAATGAGCGATATCACAATATGCGTAGCCAGGAGCTATATAGCTGAGTCAGCTTTATAGTTGTGGTATGAATAAGAAATTACGCCAGAATATCTGCTCTGGAGACAGTAAAACGTGATGGTTTGTTCTGTTCTTCAGACGTTGTACCAGTAATTTTTTTCATACATCAAATTTGTAAAGTAAGCAGGAATGTTATATGCATCTTAACAGGTGCTGCCTAATACGTGTCCGTCACCACAAGGTTGATGACAACACTGCAACAGATATTGCTAAGAAATGTATAGGTAACATGACCAGAAGGGAAATGCCAAGAGTCAAAGAGCAAGAGATCATTCTATGATTTGAGCCTTCAAGAGGAATGGTTTACACCAATGGTAGTGAATGTGGTGTCCTCCATATGTTTCTGAAGTAGTTTCCACCATCCCTGGCTCATGAGTTCACAAGGGTATAAATATTTCCTAGGTCATGATTTCTGCAGTTGGCATAATTTGGTGGAGTACTCTGTGGAACAGAAATCCCACCTTGGCCAAGCTGCTGCTGCTGCTGCTGCTGCTGCTGCTGCTGCTGCTGCTGCCTCTTCTTCTTCTTCTTCTTCTTCTTCTTCTTCTTCTTCTTCTTCTTCTTCTTCTTCTTCTTCTTCTTCTTCTTCTTCTTCTTCTTCTTCTTCTTCTTCTTCTTCCTCCTCCTCCTCCTCCTCCTCCTCGGATCTCAGGCTGGGATGAACAACAACAACAAAAAACCTTCTTTGTCAAGTGAGTTCTGAGGTTTACTTACTCCCATACAGGGGTGCCAACTTGAATAAAATATGGGGGGGGCAGGTAAGGCCCACCCAGCATAATCAATCGCATAACACAGTTAAATGTTTTATTGAGAGGGGCAAAGACTCCTTGGCCCCTGGGAATTGACTCCTATGCTCCCATACTGGTAACTGGCCAGAGTGACCAGACTGACCAGACCAGAATGGCTAACTGGTAAGCCTGTCTGTCAAAAGCTCACTGAGCCATGAATGGGAAAAGCTGGTGAAGTTAAATATTTAAGCCTAGGCCTATCTGCCCCTGTGTCTACAGACAAGAAGAGACCAGTAGCATTTCTCGAGGGGAGCAATGTGGTAGGTACCATCTATTCATGGGAATGAATGACAATAACATTTCGAAGGACAAACAATCCCTGTTTCTTACATGCCCCCTCTGTAGGATAGCACCTAGACTAGGGTGTAAAATATCTGCTGTGTGGTGATTGTCAGATCATTCTGGATATAAAATGTGGTTAGAATAATGCCTCTGTTGGTACACATGCCAGTAGCCGCATCGTTGCTCTCCTGTTCAACCTCAGAGCTGACATATGTCAGAGGAACAGCTACTGTTCTGTCTCTGACTAATAGGAAAGTGGTTCCTGGGGGAGCAGTTAAAGACAAAACCAAACCCTGTAAGGCCAATAATAGTCTTGTTCACAGATACCTTATCTTTTCGGATCCCATTAACATTTTGTCACATCTCCCCACATGATCACAACACAAGCCCCACCTCCTGACCCAAAGCATCTTTCCTTGTCTGCAAAGGCTTTTCTGTGGGATTGTGCCTCCCAGCTCCCATGCCCAGAAAACTGCACGGCTGGGATCCATGATCTACCTACAAGATATGTCGCTTCTGGGAGTGTCACGTTCTTGGAGCACACAAAGTGCATTGCATTGTACTATGGAAAATACAAAGCCTTTCTACAAGGAGTGCAGAATGGACTCCAGAATCTAGCCTTCAGAAAGTCTCATTTGAATAACAGCAAGCTTCTATCCCTTATTGGCTGGAAAAAATAGGCTTGAAAGATCCCCAGCTGAAATCTCAAAAGCTGGTGGCGTGTATGTCAAGAGGTTATCCATGTGGCCTCAGTAAAATGTATAGCTCTTTCTCCCCTTCCTTGCTACGAAAACCAGAACCAATTGTGCAAGGTAACAAAATACCTGGGGCAGTCTCATATTTTGAGCTAGAACTGAGAAAGGCTTGGTTTACTCTCTGTGCCGAATCCAAACACCTAATGGGGGAGTGCTGATGCTATGAGTCTTTCCATGTTATGCTTTGCCTCTCTCTATGTCTTATATCAAAGACCACACTGTCTCCAGCAACCTCCATTCCAAGGAAGCCAAACCTGAGGCAGGCACTGGCACCCCTGAAATCTTACTGCTTGGAGACTGTGGTGTGTGCAGAAATAATCAATAAAAATTGTTCAGTATAAGGGATCTTTGAAAATGTAGCTTTAATACAAAGGGTCTGGGAATTCAGGTTGATAAGATCTGTATTTTTTAAAAAATAAAATCCTTGTGTTAATCATAACAGCCCCATGAAGTAAATCACAAATATTCGGACTTGACTGCTAACATTTTGGTGTAAAAATGAAGTAATGCTGTCAGTTTCCTAAAGACTGGAGAAAAAGCAGGGAAATTTAAAATAAAAATAATTGGACATTTGACCTGTTTCTTAACAAGCAACATACCGTACTTCCTACACCAAACTATTGTTGTTGTTGTTGTTGTTAAAAATATTAAAGATTTCTTAGTTTACAAAAATAGGTGCACTGTCTCTTTTTTCAAGTTGTGTTTTCTACAGATCAGTTTCATTTGTTGTGAGACATTAGTGTTGCATACAGTATTAGGTTGGGAATAAAAGAGGGGGAAGAGGGGGAGGTTGGGGTGGGGTGGTAATGGTACATCAAACTATTATTAGCATTTTAATTTTTTTATATTGCATTCTCCATTTAAATCTCTCTTACCTTGAGACTTTACTGTATTCCTAAGGGGTCTGATGTATTTATGAAGCACCAAAGCTCAGGGTTTGAGCCCATGCAGGAAGTCCCAGGTTCACCCCTTACCCTCTCCTGGAAGGTTTGCTTGAGGACCACATCCCTCGAGGACCACATCCAGTCAGTGTAGACAAAACTGCTTTAGATGGACCAACGGTCTGACTTTGTATAAGACAGCCTTCTATAAATAACTACATTTCACATTGTTACAGCTTCATCCTAAGCATAAGGGTGATTTCTGAACCCTTTCTGTGAGGGTATGCCGCTCTCAATTTTCATATTATCTCCTACTGAAATAACAAGTGACTCTTTGCACTGAGCAAAAATAACCAAGAAGAGGGATCAGTCAAGACATTAACTGCCTCTCTGGATTTTTTTTTTAAAAAACCTAAACTAAACTGAAACAACAATTATTGCTAATAATAATTAGATTTAGGAAATATGTTGCTTGTCAAAATAACAGGTCAAATCTCCAATTACCCTTTTAAAAAAATTCACTGCTGGTTATTAAGAAGAAGCCTTCTGAAAACTGACAATGTTACTTCATTTTTACACCAAAATCTTAACAGCCGAATGTGGATATTCATTATCTAGTTCATAGGGCTGTTGTGGGGATTAATATAAGGATTCTATACTAACAATTAAAACATTGCCTTTTAAAGAATCCTTTCAAATATAATTAGCAGTAATGTCGTATAAGGCCAAGGTATGCTTTTGATGACTAGTCTCATGTAGGCAAGCTTCTATCCTGTCATCTAATAAATTTGATAGAATCAAAACTTTGCTGTCGACATGCCTTGCCTGTCTCTCTTCCCCTCTTTGCCTGTCTTTGAGCTTCTGTTTTCTCTGCTGTCCCTTCTTATTTCTTAAGACACTTCTTAGCTGCCGGTTAGATGTTAGTGCCAAGTGACATGCACAGCCTTAAAAACAAATAATTTATTCTGAAGGTTGGCCATTCTGTCGCATGTTGTGTTGGGCGGATGCTGAATTGGAGATGTTCTTTCCCGTGACGTCGCCACCATTCAGTTATCTTTTAGAACGGGAATACAAATGATGCTTAGCCTCTTCTTAAAGCGTCCATTCCTCCTCCTCCTCCTTAGACAAAAATGGAGAAACTTTTGTGTTGTAGCTTCTGCTTGCTCATTATCCAGGGGTGGTGTTTGGGGCCATAAATGGCACTTTCATCTTTCTCCTGACAGCCACATCTGAAGTAAGCAAGAGATCTAACTGGTCTCCTGCTAGCTGCCATTCCCACTCATGTTTCTATGGAGAGAGATGTCAGCCCGGGTAAAGCTGGCTCCTGAGCAGTGCAGGAGTCCATAAAAAAGGTTAAGAAAGACACACACCCCAAATGCCTCCGCTGGTGGGCAGGTTCCTCCTTTGTTCTTTTTCTATCCAAAGGAGAGCTTTCTGGGTGTTTTGATTATGAAAGGTACGTGCTGTGCTGGAAAGCTGAGTCGATCTCAAGCAACATCTTGAAAAGGAAGATGAGCAGAAAGCTGGTAAGTTTGCTTTTGTGCCCCTTTGCTTTGGTGGGGGCAGGTCTCCCAGGACCATACTACACGTAGCTTTGCCTTTAACTGCAGAATAGTTGGGGTTTTTTGTTTTTTTGTTATTGTACAAATGGCCAGCAAAGAAGCAGACTCTCCAAGTGTCCCTATTTTCCAGGGACAGTCCCAGATTTATGTACAGAAGCTGTCCCAGTTTCTGATTTGATCCTGGAACGTCCCACTTTTCTTTAGGATGTTCCTAATTTAATCAGAGAATTGTTGGGGAGTGAAATATACTCGGAGTCCTGCAGTGATTTCATGCTCTTTATTGCAGCTTGTAAAACAGTGATTAAATTTTCCCCCAAACCTCAGGTTTTCTTTACATTATTTACACAATGAGTCCCGTCTGATTGGCTGATTCTGCTTCCCTCCTGGAGCCTGATTGGTCTTCTCCTGCAAGCCAATCAGTTGTTGCATTCTAGGATCTTACCAGCCTAATAGGCTGATTGACTTCCTCCTGGAGCCTGATTGGTCTTCTCCTGCAAGCCAATCGGTTGTTGCATTCTAGGATCCTACCTGCCTATTTTTCTGGGATCCAAGCTTAGTACATAACAGGCAGCATGGAGTTATGTGACCCCCGAGCCAAGGAGATAAGTAACTATACAATCTTCCTATAATTAAGGGCTCAGCTAGGCAAATCTTCAGAATTATTATTATTATTTTATTTATTCATTGTTATTTTAAAAATTTGTATACAAATTTGTATTTATTGAAACTGTATACTTCACCTGATGATCACAGAGCAATTCGCAACATGAAGACGCCACATGAGAACACAAAATATATAATAAAACAAGTACAAAACACACCAATAACTCATCACCCACAAAAGCCATAGAATGTCCAGTTAGCCAAAGGCCTGGCTAAAGATGTTTTTGTCTGTTGCCTAAAGATATGTAACAAAGACTTCTGGCAAGCCTCCCTAGGAAGAACATTCCAGAAAAGGGGAGCCACTGCAGAAAAGGCCCATTCTCGTGTTGCCACCCTCTGGGCCTCCTGTGCAGTGGGCACATGAAGAATGGCCTCAGAGGATGATCACAGGGTCTGGGTCAGTTCATATGGGGAGAGGTAGTCCATTAGTGCTGGGAAAACTCAGGAGGCATCCTAACTCAGTAACTATACCCAACTTTTTGGTCAAAGGCTGTGGGGGTTTTTTTAACTAGCCTTCTCAGGGTCTACTAGCCTGCATTTGTATCTTGCCTGTAAAGTAGCAGGTTTCCTCATCTCTATGGGCTTCCCTGGAAAACAGAAGTTACTCCCCTCTTCAAATAGAAAATACAGAGCATGTTCTTCTCCAGCGCCTATATTATAGAGACATCCGTATTAGCCTCATCTCCCCACTACTCCATAAGTACCCAGGATGCACAGGACAATTCTATACAGTGGACGCTCGGGTTGTGAATGTGATCCATGCGGGAAGCTTGTTCTCAACCCGCAGTGTCCGCAACCCCGCAGCACCACGTCTGTGGACGCGCGGGTCGTGATTTAGCGCTTCTGCACAAGCGCCGAAACCCGGAAGTAACCTGTTCTGGTACTTCTGGGTTCAGTGCGGTGCGCAACTTGAAATTGCACAACTTGAAGCGTCTGTAACCTGAGGTATATAAAAGTAGCAGGGAGGTACAGTCATATCAAACATGCTACAACATACAATGTTGCCAGGTTCTGCATAGCAGCCTTCAAAATTCATCGGTTGATGACCTGCGCCACAAACTAGATTTAATGAATACTCATATCAGAGTGCTTTGTAAATTTCTTTGTAAATTGATAGTCATAACCTTTTATATACTAACCTTTTATGCTCTTCCTTATTCGTTTAATGCTCCTAACCCTTCTTTTAGATTATTTTAGCTTCTTTTAGTTCCTTATAGTCTTTTACATATACCTTCTGTTTTAATAACATTAGATTTCCATAATGTTTTATAGATTTTAAATGATTGTACCTCACCCTATTTATGCTGAACCGTAATAAAGATTTGATTGATACTCCCCTCTTAGCAGCTAGTAATTTTGTTTGTTTGCTCTGCAGACAAGTAACCTTTGTGGGCTTTTTTCTAAGGCTGAAGAAAGGTCAGCTCTAATGGTGTTCATTGCTTAAAACCAAGCAGCTCTTGCCCCGGTTTACCCCCAGGAGTAGGGCACACATGCCGCCCCGGGCACCCAAGCAGGTAGCTACGCTGCTGTGGGTCCCCTTGGGTATGTAAGTTCAATGCATTTGGTAAGGAAAGTTTCAGGGAGGGAGAGGAACCTGATGCAGGCAGAGCGGGTGAATTCTCTTCCCACAGCAGCGGTTTCAGCTTGCAGCCACCTGAGCTGTTCTGCTTACCTTGGACAATGCAGGTAAGATATGGGAGTGTTTCATTGTAGGAGCTCCGTCCCGCCCTGGTTTTAGGAGGTAGCCTGAAATGCCATAATACTAGAATGTGGGGTTGCCCAGTAAGTAGGAAGGACCTCTTCCTGAAACCTTGGCTGCCAGTCACAGTAACGGTAAAAGGACCCCCAGACAGTTAAGTCTGGCTTCTGTCCTGGTGACCCGTTGTGCCAGAAGCGGTTTAGTCCCGCTGGCCACATGACCCGGAAAGCTGTCTGTGAACAAACGCCAGCTCCCTCGGCCTGAAGTGAGATGAGCTTTCGACTGGACTTAACCATCTAGGGGTTCTTTACCTTTACAAATAATAATAATAATAATAATAATAATAATAATAATAATAATAATAATAATATTTCATCCTGTGAGTGATTAGTGGTTAAAAGTGATACACAGCCTAAGTCAGATTTGCAAATCTGATCTCATTGTTTCCCGTTATTAGGCACCGTTAGAGCTTATCTAACAAATGATACATTCTATTTTCATTTGGCGCAGAAGACTCATTACAAGAAGACACAGTCTCTGTCCTGAGGATTTGATATGCTGCTGGGTTAGTTAGCCCAAACTCACTGTCATTCACTCTGAAGCAAAAGATATTGTTATCTTACATAGAAGTTTTGCCATCTCATTATTTATTTTATTTCTGGAGTCGCCTTTTAAAAGGTCAGTTCCCATGTGAACAGAGATTTGTGGGGCTTAAAAAATGTCTATAGATTTTACAAACGTGCCTCATGAGTGGATAAGAAGCAAATGTGCGTAGGTACTTCTAGTACAAGTCAGCACCAGTCCCTGAAAAGCACTTGTACACACAAAACCCAATTTTTGCCAGCCAGAAACCACCTAGCGACCTTCCCAGTAAACTCTCAACTCAAAGGTTATTTTCATTACTCTCTCCCAGTGTCATACTGCAAAAACTACATCCTCTGCTTCTACCTAGGCACATATTCCAGTAGCTTGGAGTAGCCTTGTGCAATCAAAAACAGTAATTCAGACTTAACAGCCCATTAGGTGACAGGCTATATGCAAAAACCTAGCTGCAGATGGCCATTTAATATAACCAAAAAGCAGGGGCATTGCTAGGTACTTAAGGGAGATGGGACTAGGCATGGGGGATAAATTCAGCTCAGCTTGCATTTAAAGGCAAATCTACCTAATTGCAAGGGTGCTGTAGGTTAAACCACAGAGCCTAGGACTTGCCGATCAGAAGGTTGGCGGTTCAAATCCCCGTGATGGGGTGAGCTCCCATTGCTCGGTCCCTGCTCCTGCCAACCTAGCAGTTCAAAAGCACGTCAAAGTGCAAGTAGATAAATAGGTACCGCTCCGGTGGGAAGGTAAACAGCGTTTCCGTGCGCTGCTCTGGTTCGCCAGAAGCGGCTTAGTCATGCTGGCCACATGACCCGGAATCTGTACGCCGGCTCCCTCGGCCAATAAAGCAAGATGAACGCCGCAACCCCAGAGTTGTCCGCGACTGGACCTAATGGTTGGGGCCCTTTACCTTTTACCCAATTGCAATTTCCAAATTTCATGCTAAGAAATGAAACACAGCTTTCCTTCAAAATCTGCTCTTCTCTGAATGCAATGTCTCCAGTCAAGAGAGACACCGAAATTGCCAGTCTCCCATCCCTACTTGAGACACAGGCCCCCCAGGTCTTTCTCTCTGGCCCTTGAGACTCTCCCCAGGCCAAATCCCCTCCCCAGTCACACCCCGCTCTTCCCAGGCCATGCCGCAGCTTACCAGCTCTGCTTTGCATCTTGATGTGTTGGTTTCGCCTGGCTGGAATGTCCTCTGAAAATGCCTCTTGAAAGATAAAGAGGGGTGTGTGAAGGAACTAGCCTATGGTATAAAGGTAAAATTTACATACATGGCTCTGGCCAGTTTTGCCTGTGGCCCTGCCCATCACTAGTACATCACTCCTGGAAGGTTGGCCAGAAGGGGATGTGGCCCTTACACTGAACAAGGTTTGACCTCCTCCCCCCATTTTATAGTATCCATGGGCTTGTTTACCTACTCACCCAGCCCAATGATTCTCATTGTATAGTGAAGGTGCATCCTGCCTCTGCTCCACGTGGAGGTTGCAAAAAAGTGGCCTCTTGTTTGTAAGAGAGACGTTGTTTGGAGTATTGGTCACAATGTATAATGGATATTCTTTCAGATGCTTTGAATGCTATAGTATCAGTATTGTCTGAACAACTGTCTGAGGGGAAAACATCATGTCAACCAGGCCTGTGCCATATGTTATAGAATAATAAAACTGTAGAATGGGAAGGGGCCACAAGGGTCATTTAGTCCAATACAACCTTGAGATTAAGAGTCTCGTGCTCTACTGATTGAGCTATCCCAGCATGTTGTTATGTTATGTTATGTTATGTTATGTTATGTTATGTTATGTTATGTTATGTTATGTTATGTTATGTTATGTACAGTGGCTTTTCTTGGTGAAATATGAGGTACCCATACATTGCTAAAAAGTGCTATAGTGGCAGCAGAAGATGGCTGCCATTAGCAGCAAAACAAGTGCTGCCTCCTGGTGAGTGCTGTCAGGACTTTTCCCCAGCCAGAACTCACCGGAACCCAGTGCCGGCACCTCTCAGGTGGGCACCATTGCCGTTATGAGAGAACAAAGGAGGACGAGATGGTTGGACAGTGTTCTCGAAGCTACCAGCATGAGTTTGACCAAACTGCGGGAGGCAGTGGAAGACAGGAGTGCCTGGCGTGCTCTGGTCCATGGGGTCACGAAGAGTTGGGCATGACTAAACAACAACAATATATCAGTGGTTCAGTGCTGGTTGTGGAAATCAAAATGGTGGCTGGAGCCAGCTGCCTGGCACTAAAAAAGCTAGGGAAGGCATTGGCTGTGGGCCTGTCAGGGTAGTGGATCTGGGCCGCTGATTCTGCCCAAGGATCTCAAGTGCTGATGCCATGACTGTATCCGTCCACAATGTTGAGAATATTATTGGACTGGGTAATCAGTGTTTCCCAACCTTTTTTTGGCAAAGGCACACTTGTTTGATGAAAAAAATCTCGAGGCACACCACCATTACAGCCCCGTGACGTCAGCGCGCAGCGTCACGCCGGGAGGGACGCACGAAAGTGTAAGTTTCAATTTTTTTCCCTCCCCCTTGCCGGGGAACCTCCAAGCTTTGGGGGTGGGGGGGGGAGGAGGCAGCAAAGCGAGGCAGGAAGGAGAGCGCGGCTTGGCTGGGTGAGCTTTGGCAGGGGCAGGGAATGAGAGCCGCGAGGCGGGCGCTGCGGACGGAGGCGCTGCCCGCCGAGCTCGCAGGCAGCCAGGCAGGCAAACGGCGAGAGCCCCGCGCTGGGCGGCCTCTCCTCGCCGCCGCCGCCCCGCCTCTCGCCGCCCGACTCGCCCGCCTCCCTCCAGGCAACATCTCGCGGCACACCAGGCAACATCTCGCGGCACACTAGTGTGCCGCGGAACAGTGGTTGGGAAACACTGGTCTAAATCAGCCCTCTGGCAGATCCATTCCATGAAGTACTGAGCAGTTTGGCTGGATGAATGCAATGTGTCCAAGACATTAAACTTTCCAGTCTGGGTGGGCCTCTTTAAGCATAAAGCCTGTTATTTCCAGCACTCCCAGAACACAGAGGTGGATCCCTGTGTTAACTTTTCAGTCAGTTAAAACGCTTTTAAAAAAATTATTGCTGTACAGAGAGAACAATTATTTCCCCTCCTCTACTGTTACCTTATTAAGTCTCTGAAAATGGTCAACATATATCCCCCTTTAATCATCTGTTCCATAGGACAGACATACCCAGTGCCTCAAGATTTCCTCATATGATTTGTCTCCTCATCTGCTTTGTTGAATATCAACCCCCCCAAGTTTAGGTCTTTGTAAAGGGAATGAGAGTGGAAAGTGTTGGGCTCTTTCCACAGATTTAGCTGGCCGACAGCAAGATTCCCTGTCATATTTCCAACCACTAGCATTATAGGCAAGGATTTTTATTGTTACGCAAAGAGTTGATCATCTAGTCCAACCGCCTGTGATGCAGAGATATACAGCTGTTCCATGAGGGGATCGAACCTGCAACCTTGGTGCTATCAGCACCATGCTCTAACCACCTGAACTATCCAGGCAGTAAAAAGAGCAAAAGGACAATTCCAGCACTTGAGGAGGGTTCAGACCAGGGCCAAGGAAGAGTGGATATTGCCCAGGGAGAATACCAAGGGCTGGATGGAGAAGCCTGGAGATTCTTCATTCTTGTTCTAAGCTCCAGTGGTGGCTGATGCCCATTAGGACTGGCGGAAGGCAGGGAGACCAGCAGTAAGGGCAGCCACACACATCTCCAAGTGTTTGTAAGGAAGAAGGCAGGCAGGCAGGTGGGGGCTTGCTGAGCACAGGCTGAGGTTGGTGGGCCAGTGCCCCATTTGCTTCCTCTGCTAACCACTGCACCACACTTGCTTTGATAGGCAATGATTTAACGAACACATTTCTCGAAGCACATGAACAGTTTTCTCACAACACAGAAGTTGGGAATCATAGAATCATAGAGTTGGAAGAGACCACAAGGGCCATCGAGTCCAACCCCCTGCCAAGCAGGAAACACCATCAGAGCACTCCTGACATATGGTTGTCAAGCCTCTGCTTAAAGACCTCCAAAGTAGGAGACTCCACCACACTCCTTGGCAGCAAATTCCACTGTCAAACAGCTCTTACTGTCAGGAAGTTCTTCCTAATGTTTAGGTGGAATCTTCTTTCTTGTAGTTTGGATCCATTGCTCCGTGTCCGCTTCTCTGGAGCAGCAGAAAACAACCTTTCTCCCTCCTCTATATGACATCCTTTTATATATTTGAACATGGCCATCACATCACACCTTAACCTCCTCTTCTCCAGGCTAAACATGCCCAGCTCCCTTAGCCGTTCCTCATAAGGCATCGTTTCCAGGCCTTTGACCATTTTGGTTGCCCTCCTCTGGACACGTTCCAGTTTGTCAGTGTCCTTCTTGAACTGTGGTGCCCAGAACTGGACACAGTACTCCAGGTGAGGTCTGACCAGAGCAGAATACAGTGGCACTATTACTTCCCTTGATCTAGATGCTATACTCCTATTGATGCAGCCCAGAATTGCATTGGCTTTTTTAGCTGCTGCGTCACACTGTTGGCTCATGTCAAGTTTGTGGTCAACCAAGACTCCTAGATCCTTTTCACATGTACTTTTCACATGTACTACTGTAGGATAGGGAGGTATAACCAGGGATTCTTTTTCCAGTCTGAACTCAGTTCCAGCATCTCTCAGGTGGGCACCATTGCCATTACAAGAGAACAAGAGAGGCTTGCATGGCGAGTTCCGGCACCTTTTCTTCCAGAAAAATAGCACTGGGTATAACCTATAAGCCACCATCTTTGTCATTGTCCAGATTGCTTCCACCTGCTCTTCTAAGGTTACAGGGTTAAATTAGCTGGCGACTGGAGTCATTATCAGGTGTACACTTGCATTTTAATGAAGGTTTCCGTCTCACTTATTTGCAGGATTGAAAGAGTGAAAAAGGCAAAGCAAATAGTTGTTGCTGTGTCGCAGGCAGGGTAGCATTATTTTATTTTTTTAACAGAGGGAAAACAGGTAAAGCAGGATTAGAGGCTGGGAAACAAATTAAGAGGCAATAAAAAAGAGATCGAGGAAAGTTTGAGTTGCCGTGCCGCTCAGCAGAGGTGGGACTGGGAAAAGGGCACGTTGGTTTGGTTTGCAAGGTGTCCTGGAATCCTTTTTCAGGAGGTGTAGACAGAGAGGTCATGCAAGTCGTTAACTGCATGGAAGAAAATGGGAAGCATCATTGTGGAGTACTCACCACTTTTAACTGCTGGAAGGTGTGCCCTGAATCTGTCAGCAAGATTTCAGTCTGTGTTTTTCAGATGAAACAGTACAGCAAAACAGATCAAACTTCACTTATTTTTGTCTGGTCCCCTCCACCCTTGTTCCCTGCAGGAAATGACAAGCTCATTTTACATGTGTGTTGTTGTTTTTTAAAAAATTAACATTTCCCCATGCCCCTGTATAATTTAGCTTTCCCTGTTAATTGAAGTTTTCATCTTAGAAAAAACAACCCCACAACTATTAAATAGGATTATACCTTTTCATTCTAATATTCTTTCTAAACAGCCTATACATATCCCTGTCTCGTTTATAATATGGTTTTGATCATGTTCAGGATGCAAAATACCCACTTTTCTTAACCATCCTAAGGCCATATGAAGCCACTCTTAGTCTGAAATCCTGCATAAGCATACTTGGGAGTAAGGCCTGCTGAAGTCAGAAGGGCTTGCTTCTGAGTGCATATGTCTAATATTGCACTAGTCCTATTCAGGTATTGGGTTTATGAGTGAAACAACACGTTACGGGCTCTGCCAAGTAGCCCCACTTCCCAAACGAGGAATGCCTTCTGCTCTCTATGCGTACAGGGCAAGTGTCTGTAGGAAGAGGGCATTTCAATATATGAGTCCTTCATGCAGACATTTCTGCTATACATGCAGACACGGGGGGCAGGGATCTACTCAGTGAATGGACTACTCAGCATGGCTCCTTTCCTTGGTTCCATGTTGCTTTTACTCTTATGTATAAATGCCTGAATAGGACTGCCGCTTTGGGTGGTGGTTTCCCATTGGGCAATGCCCCCACGGATCTCCGCCCACCCTTGCTGGGGCCACATGACTCCTGTAAGCGAGGCCGCAGTTGGCAAAATGTGTATTTCCACATGCTCAGTGTACAGAAATCAATCAATAGATGCCGTGGCTAATCATGCAGGATCTCGGCGTCTTTTCACAGGGGAGCAATACTGGTGGAGGAATATATTGCATTTCCCCAAATGCTTTCCACAACTTTTTATAGCTGAGATTCTTTTCTTGTTGGTTGTACTATGTCAACTTTGTGGCTGAGATGGGCCACGGCTGGCTAGCAGCTTTTTCATCACGACGAGTGATGAAACACCCAACTTTCTGCACCCAACACTAGCAACTTTAAATTAACTTTGTCCTCTCCCACCACCAGTGTCTTCAGGGACCAGGTACTCCATAGGACCTTTGGTCTCCAGAGATTGCTGAACCACAGCACCCATCGTCCTTGGAAGTTGTAGTTCAGTGACAAAGGTTCCCCACTCCTGTCATAGGATTACAGGAAGCAGCCTCATGCCAGGTTAGCAGATTTTTCCATCTGGCATAGGATCGTTGGTAGCATTTCTCCAGGGGTCTCAGAAAGATACCTTTCCCATCATATGCTACCTGATCTTTTAAACCAGACATGCTGCAGTTTCAACCTGGGCCCTTCTGTATGTAAAGCATAACCTCTATCACTGAAGCAACATTCCCCCCTTCACCGTGTACTACCACAATGCTTACCCAGCTGCTCCCCTACAAATGCACTTCTTGGCAATGCTGGACTTAAAAAAAAAAATTCTTCTGCCAGCCCAGAAGTTCCCATCCAATCCAATTTGCATGCGAAGAGCAGCATGTCTCTCCACTTTGCAGAATGTGGCTTGGATCCCTTGCATTCATGAGACATAAATTTGCACCAAGCACCTTTGGAGCTTAGGATGAGATCACTTTGAAGGGTATCCTCTGCTATGACACCCTTGCCACAGATGCACTACTGCCGAATAAAGAGTAACATGCTGATAGCACCAATCTAAAACAGCAGAGGGCACTTGCTGAAACCTAAGGAGCATAAATGCTTTTCTTAAGGGAAGGAGCTCAAGTCTGACAGATAGTTTTCAGAACCACAATGGCATTTATCACTGCATATCAAGGGTCTAGTTCCCCATTAGCTAACACCAGCTACAACATGTTGTCTATGTCTCTCTCTCTCTCTCTCTCTCTCTCTCTCTCTCTCTCTCTCTCTCTCTCACTGTTTTTTTGATTCAGATTTTGCAGCTCATTGTTGGAGACCCTGAACATAGCTATGGTAAAACTGAAACTTTCTGATTCCAAGGCAGTTGTGCTGCCGCTCATAAAATGAAACTTTCAAAATGCAGTTATCAAATGTTAGATAAAAAATATTTATAACTTACCTTTCCATTAAAATAATGCTCATAACACCTTTTTTTATATGTTTAAAACTTTAAAACTTAAAAAAAAGGTGACAGCAGATAAATTTCAGAAGCCAGTATGTCATGGAGATGAAAACCAAAAGCAATTCAACAGGTCCTGCTGGCTATTATATCTCCTCTTCATCTCCTCTTTTCCAGGCTAAACATACATCTCCCTCAACCATTCCTTTTAAGGCTTGGTTCGCTTGATCATCTTGGTTGCCCTCCTCTTCACATGTTCCAACTTGTCAATA
Source organism: Podarcis bocagei (assembly GCF_964188305.1). Classification (NCBI taxonomy): domain Eukaryota; kingdom Metazoa; phylum Chordata; class Lepidosauria; order Squamata; family Lacertidae; genus Podarcis; species Podarcis bocagei. The sequence goes on along the minus strand of NC_138129.1, from coordinate 84,526,869 downwards.
TCCTTCTTAAATTGTGGTGCCCCAAACTGGACACAGTATTCTAGGTATGGTCTGACCAAGACAGAATAGAATGGGACTATTACTTCCCTTGGTAGGGACACTATACTTCTGTTGATGCAGCCAAGAATAGCACTAGCTGCTTCTTCTTCTTTTGCTACTGCAGCATACTGTTGACCCGTGTTAAGCTGGTGGTCTACAAAGACCCCCTAGATCCCTTTCATATGTACGGCTGCTCCAGTGGAGCAACACTGGAAGGGTGACAGTGATGCCAAGAATTGGGGTGGTGATGCCAAAGGGCATCTTGCTCAGTTGTCCTTTGCAGCTTGAAAATTTCACTGTCTTCGGCCTATACTTTGCTTTTGGCATATACAGTGGTACCTCGGGTTACATATGCTTCAGGTTACAGACGCTTCAGGTTACAGACTCCGCTAACCCAGAAATAGCACCTCGGGTTAATAACTTTGCTTCAGGATGAGAACAGAAATCGTGCAGCGGCGGCGCAGCAGCAGCAGCAGCAAGAGGCCCCATTAGCTAAAGTGGTGTTTCAGGTTAAGAACAGTTTCAGGTTAAGAACAGAATGAATTAAGTTCTTAACCCAAGGTACCACTGTACCCCTAAACCTCGCTGACCTTGTGGGTTTCATCCTGCTTTCCTCTATGTTCATTTAGCGGTGATTCTAGCAATCAGCATTGTTCTGGTTTCCGGCTAACTTCCTGAGATCTGCCATTTTAAAAACGATGGGCTCACCACCCTAGAAGTGAAGAAATGCTTAAGTCACTGGAAACGGATGAGAAGCCTGCAGCAAATCCTTGCAAATGCTGGTGTGGCACTCTGTGCTTGCAACTCTTGCTGATCCAATGTAAGCACAATGTGTGGGGAGGGGGTGGGGGAAAAAGAGGGAATATTTCATGTGGCTTTTCAAACAAGAGAGATGTCAGGGTGCTCTTTTCAAAGAGCAAATGAAAACTCTACAGAAGAGAGGTACGGCTCAAATACCTGGACAAGGTCCTTGATTTTTATTTTTTATTTTTACATCAGTTGTTTGATCGCACTGCGGGGCCAGATGAGATGCTGATGCTTGCGTCTCTGCAATGAAAAACATAATGTTAAATTGCCTTGTCTAATCAAGGAGGAGGCAAGGCCTTGCATGTATATTTAATGGCAAACAATCCCACTGAAGGGAAGGTGGATTATTTCCATAGACATATCCTTGCGGAAGGGCCAGCGCTGAGAAGTATTATCCTTAGCTGCCTCTGGCATCAGCAGCTCTGATCTCTCCAGATACCTTGAGAGAGAAGGTTGAATAATAATTACCCAGACCATTAAGGAAACAGCAGTTCCCTGCGAAAATCTTCGCTTTGAGTTTCCAGAATTGTCATCCTTCGTCTTGTTCAGCAACCAAATAAAGAAGGGCAGGATGTCCTCTTGGAACTGTGAACTGCCCTAGAAACTCAGCAACAATAACTTGACACTGTGCATGTCATCGCAACTGGTTATGCATGTCGGCTGTCAACACTGGATTGAACCAAGATGCATCAGTGTTGTTTATTCATTTTCTTGCATCGTTTGTCAAAGAAACGACAGCTTACTTCATTTCTTGCAGTATCATGTCCATGCTGCTCCTATAAAGATAACATTGTGTTTACAAAGGGTTAAAGACCCCGCCAATAGAAAACTCCAGAAGCTTTGTATTTAAGTAGTCCTACAGAGTGAGAGTCCCTAAGATGGTTGGATGCACCTTATTTGCATCCTTTTGGCAACTCTGGCAGCCAAGATGGTGTCAAACGTATCGCTCTGCTTTCCTTTAGACCATGTCTGTGAGGCTGGGTGTGGGGTCTTGTCATCTGGGAAGCTCACAGCCTCCATGCCCTGGTTCTGTAATGCCGCTGACTCCGGTGTGGCTCTTCAGGGTGAACAACCTGTTAGCCTGGCATAGGCTGAACTAATCTTGGACTGCCCATCCTTGGCCACCTGTTTCCCTCATGACTGTCCACAGTGAGAAGTCTAGCTATAACTCTTCCACCCCAAGGCACACCTTGGCCACGTCCTTCAGTGCTCATGCAGCATTCCTGATGTTGAAGTGCATCAAGATCTGGAAAGGAAACAAAGATTGTTGAGTGAGGCTAACATCTGGTTAAGGAAGGGTGTTTTCTCTCATCTGCTTGGGCTAGCTTCACTGAGGAACACCATGACTCAAGAGGACAACCATATAGGTCTCCCTGTTCTTCAATCCAGATCTCATCCCAAGGGCGAGATGGGTGGCTCCTGCATGGCAGATACAAACTGCACATATCTCCTTGCAGGTGCCAACCCTACCTTGAAACATAGAGAGAGGCCTTAGGCGGCAGATCATGCTGAGCAGAAGAGTGTTGACTAGATATTGGAGGTGACTGTGGCCTGCCCTGTGCCCCATAAGCTAGTCTGTTGCCTACAGGTGCAGTGGAAGATTCTGTTGAGCTTCTGTGTGTGAATTTTTTTTTTTTTGTGTGTGTGTGTGTGTGTGTGTACCATCTTGTTCTTTGCTTAAGGCAACAAAATGTCTCAGGACAGCACTGCTCCCTGCATTTACATCACTTGTCTTTGGAACTGTGGGAAGAGATGGACATATAAAGTTAGCCATGCCTCTTCTCTTAACTCTTAAGAAGAAATGAAGAGCCCTGCTGGATCTGGTCAATGACTCATCTAGTCCAGCATCCTGTACCCACAGTGACTGACTAGGTGCCTGTGGGAAACCCAAAAGTATGGCATGAGTGTAAAAGCATTCTCCCACTCAGAATTCCTAACATTCTTCTTTGGAATGTGCAGCAAATTAGTTCTTAGAATCAAAATATTCCAGAAGATCTGCTCTTGAAGGGTAGAGAGTAGGGGTTATGAGGAAAGTGTCCCTCCCTCTCTGACCCCAGTTCATTAAATGTGTACAGAATCCAGTCTTGGGCTAAAAGTGCCGCCATAAATAATAGGTCAAAATAATGCATTGAGGCATTGGAGGTTGACGGCCTTTGGAAAAACAAATCAAGTGCCCTCCAGCCTTTCTGTATTAGATCTGAAAGAGATAATCCTCTTACTGTTCTGCTTCCTTCATTAGAGGAGATTTTTAAATATGAAATTTGAATCCTCTCTTAGCCACAGGAAAAGTGCTTTGCCTACTGACAGCTCACAGTTAATTGCGGCAACAGGGATGAAAGGATAGTGGTTTAATGATATTCCTGCCCCCCCCCCCCCGTTTGAAAGTGGCCACAATGGAGTTTGAAAAGAGATTATACATTTATTTTTTAAGTTGGAGAGATGTATCTCCAAGCTTAATGTTTCCTGACTCATTTCAAGAAACGAAAGCTAAGAGAAGCTCGTAGAAGACAAAATTCCTAAGGAGCCACTTACAAAAATTGGCAGTGTCAAATCGCGGTCATTTTCTTCGTCAGGTCTTGGCTAAGTCGATGGAGAAAGTAACTTATCTCTGCTGTCTATGAGGTGGCAAGGCATTTTGTCAGTTGCAAAATGAGTGCGTTCTCTCTTAGCCACATCTGCTGCTCTGCTCTTTCTATTTATATAGCACCTACAACTAGGTGTTTTACAAATTAAAGAAGGGAGAGAGCCCATGGCACAGTGGCAGCGCATCTGCTTTCCATGCAAAAGCTCTCAAGTTCTGTCCCTGGCATCTCCAGGTAGGGCTGGGGAAGATTCCCTGTCTGAAACCCTGGAGCAGGGGTCAACAAACTTTTTCAGCAGGGGGCCGGTCCACTGTCCCTCAGACCTTGAGGGGGGGCAGACTATATTTTTTTGGGGGGGGCGGGAATGAACAAATTCCTATGCCCCACAAATAACCCAGAGATGCATTTTAAATAAAAGTACACATTCTACTCATGTAAAAACACCAAGCAGGCCCCACAAATAACCCAGAGATGCATTTTAAATAAAAGGACACATTCTACTCATGTAAAAACACGCTGATTCCTGGACCGTCCGCGGGCCAGATTGAGAAGGCGATTGGGCCAGATCTGGCTCCCGGGCCTTAGTTTGGCTACCCATGCCCTGGAGAGTCACTGCCGGTCACTATAGCCCAGCGGGTCCCAACATTTTCCCCACCCATGAACCACATGAACACTGCTGAGGGTCTTGAGGGACCATGTAATTATTTTTCTGCCCATTGTAACCACTGTAAATCTGCTGTGCTAGACACAGTGTGATTTTTGATTGTATTTTTGATTGTATCCCGCCCTGTGGAACGCCCTCCCATCAGATGTCAAAGCGATAAATAACTACCTGACATTCAGAAGACATCTTAAGGCAGCCCTGTTCAGGGAAGTTTTTAATCTGTGATATTTTAGTGTATTTTTGGTTTCTATGGAAGCCGCCCAGAGTGGCTGGGGAAACCCAGCCAGATGGGCGGGGTACAAATAATTAATAATAATAATAATAATAATAATAATAATAATAATAATAAATTGTATTGCTGGTTTTCATTGTATTTTTATTGCTGCCCTCTCCAGTTATGCTACTGCTATCTCCCAGTCTAACTTACCTCACAGACTTGTTGTGAGTATAAAATGAAGGTAATGGGGGAGATAACCATGTATGCTGCCCTAAGCTATAACAGAAAGGTGGAACATCAATAAAATGTGGATAATATAGCAATACTATGCCATCTAGTTAATGTTGCTGTTGTTAAAATTTATACCCCACCTTTCCACAAATGACAGATTAAAACAGTGGGGTTTTTTTGTGGGGGTTCTCAAGGGTATGCAGTACTGGCACCTTCCCCCCCCCCAATTTTATTTATTTTATTTATTAAATTTATTTACCACCCTTCATCCCAAGATCTAAGGGCAGTTCACAGAATAAAATCCAAGATCAAGAACAAGAAAATAATTAAACCAAAACAATAACCCGCCTTCCCACTGATACATTTAAAAGGCTGTAGGATATTAATCAGCCAAAGGCCTGGTTGAAGAAGACTGTTTTCACCCGGCACCTGAAAATATGTAATGAAGGTGTCAGGTGAACCTCCATGAGGAAAGCATTCTACAAACAGGGAGCCATTACAGAAAAGGCCCTGTCTCATGTTGCCACCCTCTGGACCTCACGTGGAAGAGGCACACGAAGAAGGGCTTCAGATGATGAAGGGACAGTTTAACATGATGGGGAGAGGCGGTTCTAGAAGAAAAGCACTGGTTAAAAGTGTGGCACTTACCGTAACAACCTCATGGTGAGCGCCAGCACCATTTTTCCCTAGAAGGAAAGCACTGGATAAAATAATTAAGTGAAAGTTCCAGTACAGATGCAGCCTGGGAGACAGCTCTACTAGAAGAGAAGGTTTCAGTAAGTGCCAAAAAAGCAAAAGATATGGCACCCGTCTAATATTAGTTCATAGTAAGTACCTGAACACAACCTCAACTTGCTAGCTGAGCAACTAGGATTTCATTTTCCTGCTAATAAGCTAATTCTACAAGTAGAACCTATAGGAAAATGTCCCAGTCTGGAGTGCTCTTCTTCAACCATGCCTCTTCTTGCATATTCTGACCCTGCCCTGCAACAGTCAGCTAGAATTCCTTGACTGCTCAGTCCCCATTGGGCTGTTTGGGGACTCCTCCCCCTTTCAAATATTTTTTAAAAAATACTTTTCCAAACTTGGGGGTTTCCACAAGCCTGTTGATACTTCCCTCCCATGTGTGAGATTTGCTGTTTTGGCTATATAAACAACAACGCTCGCTCACCTCTGAACATGATTAAGAGTGAAGGGGGCAAAATAAATTTTCATACTTCCCCCTCACCAACACACACATTGTTCCAGTTATTCCTCGCTTGAAAAGACTAAAGTTAACATTACAGAAGCAGAGATGGATGCTGCAAATAAACTTAGTGGTTTTTAATCCTGACCATCTTTCAACTGGAGGATTTAAAACTTGCATCACGTCAGTGCTCCAGAGTGAGATCCAACAGTTACTTCTGCCACTCGAAAAGTTTAAAAAACTCCTTGTTGCGTTTTTATATACAGCATCGTTTGTTGGATTTGGTTTTAATGATCCAGTTTTTCCAGGCAATTTCTTTAACAACATTACAGTGTGGAAAGAGCAAGCGTTAAAGAGGTTCTGATGTGACAGACATTTGAAAGAATGTTTCCATCCTGGCTACATTTCTAAGTGTCTATACATGGAGGCTTGAAATCAATAAAACTAGCTTCTGCATAAATTATTTCAAATGGGCTGTCTGTGTTAGAATCCTCAAAGACCGCGGTTGCCACAAATCCTTACGCTTAACTTCTCAGGGAGAAAGTATGCCATGCATTAAATGCACGGGACCGTTTCCTCCTTTAAGAATAGCAACAGCGGTGGTATAAACCATATTCCAAGTAGATCCATTGAAATCAGCGGCCCCTGGTGAGGATAGACAGTTTTCTATATTGCCTCTTCATCTGGAAGTTCCCTAGACAGCTCAAAATAAAATAAAATAGAATATAGTACATCAGAATAAAAATGCTTCACAGTAGCCTTCTTTAACATTAGGCTCTAGCAGGCTGTGACTGCAATGATAATTATTGTCTTTGATGAAGTGGCATTGGAGCCAATCTAATATGGCTGAAGGAGCGTAGAAAGTGTTGTTCTTAAGTGCTGCTGCCATCTACAGAAAGTTTCTCCCACAATTGGTTTCACTTCCACCCCCTATTGCCATGTTGTGTTGTGATAGAAATGGCCGCATGGTTTAATAGTCCAAAGACCGCGAGAGGCTGTAGTTATTGGAGGAAAACCGAGTAGCGGTCTAACCAACAATCAAGATGGCATTTTGAGTGGCCGTCAACTAATAAATTCACTCTGTGACACTGTTAAACCAAGGCAATGTTCCTTCATGTGCTTTAATTTTTTTTGCAAACAATAGCTGGTAAACCAGCTTGCCTAATTGAACATGGCAATCATATTTCTAATTGAATGTTATTGTATAATTAGCAATGCCCCTTCAGGAATCAAGGGCAGCAGGTTGAATGAAGAGGAGGGAGGAGGTAAACAGATAAGGAAGACAGCCAAAGCAGAAAACTGAGGTGTACAAGAAAGAACTAGGACCACCTTGACGTTTCAACCCAGACTGGCGCAGTTGAGACTGGTGAACAGTTTGCTATAATCACAATGAGTTTTAGAACGTCCCATGCTGATGCACATCACCCATGGAAATGGAGAGCCCACACTCTGGCAGCAGTTCTCTGGGCTTTCAGACAGGAGGCTTTCTCCCTACCAGGGGATGCTGGGAAATCAAAGCTGGAAGGGCCACTAAGCTATGGCCCTTCTCCAAAGATATCCCCCAATATATTGCATGTATGCTGCACACCAGGGTAGCTTGGGCAGCAAATGAAAAATGGCAATTGGCTGCTGTCCCTGCAAAATCCAGAAGATGCTTTGAATGGGGAATTTTACTTGCAATAGGACACAAGGTATTCAGTATTCTGGCTGCAATAGCAAATGCTGGTCAAAGGTTTATGGTCACAACTTCTGCCAAGGTGCTGTCACCTGCTGTTGGAGAAGTGAAGTTGCATTCATACACTTTCACCTCCCCTTGCCACCCTTGCCCACCAGTGGCGTAGCAGTGTCGGCAGTGCCCACAAGGAAAGGATTTTGCTCCCTAACCTCTTTGTGGGCATCACATGGGAGGCAACAGGCGGACTTTGCTGTGCCTGTGTGGCAGCCACTGGAGTTTGCCTGCTGGTTGCCGTGTTCACCCTCTCAGCTCAGTGAGCTCCCAGTGGGAGCGGAAGGCGCACAATGGCAGGCTTGACAGCATCCCAGCAGTGCCAGAGCCACAACACGGACACATGCTGGTAGGGAGGTGCTGGGAAAGGACCGGAAAAGTCCATGCTCTGGTTGGCAGGAGTTTTGTGCAGGGACAGGCGTCCTTTCGCCAGCTGTGAGAAGGAGGTGCCACTGCAGTCCCAAAAGCCTCGTCTGGGTGCAGATCACCTCCACACAGCTCCAAAAGGTGGCAGCCACACAGCCTCGGCAAGGGAGCCTGTTGCGGAGGCACCAGGTTGCGCCCCCTCAGAATTCTGCTCCTGGGCCACTGCTGCCCACAGGACCATTGCTCAGTCTAGTTTAGTATTGTCTACACTTACTAGCAGGAGTTTCTAGGATGGGGCAGCTCCCAGCCCTGCTTGAGGATTGAACCTGGGACCTTTTGCATGCAAAGCAGTTCCTCTACCACTAAGCTGTAGTCTTTTCCACAGGGAAGTCCTGTGTCTGAATGTGCTCTGTGTTCCTTCACAGCAGCAGTGCTCTATTTGTTCAAGCCACAAGGAGTGCTGAACCAGCTGCACACAGACAAACTGCGGAATTCCTGGGCTAGGCAAACAGGAATCCAGTTATTTTGGAAACCCACACGCTTGCGAAGGCAACACCTTCCTTCACATTTGTGCCTGAATTAAAAAGTAAAGCTTCTCCTGAACTTTGATTTACGACAACATCTTAGAAACCAAACACAAGAAACACGCCTGTGTTTTGCAAAAATAATTCTGCTGAATTTTGCTGTTGTGCTTACATTGTGTTCTGTGCTATAGAAAATGATCTCTCTCCCCCCCTTATGTAAATCCTGCAGGGATGTCTTATCATCTCTGCATTTTGCACTGCTTTTCGTATGCCTGTCAACAGAACATTAAAAAATCATTAAAAACATCCAGATGTTGCACAGTAAAAGCCCTGACAGTGCATTCTTATTTTTTCTCTTTTCTTTCCTGCATCCAATTCACAATCAATGAGTGGCTGCCAACCCTGATGAAATCTGAAAATCAATCAGTTGTATTGCAAAGTAGTTAGTAAGATTTAGCACTGCAATGTTTTGCACTCTGGACAACAATGTAGCATTGGACTACACGGCTATGTTCGCACTCCGACTTATGGTAAACTCACTGGGTTTATAGTGCTGAGTTTTTAATCTTTGTTCACACAATGTTATCCAAAATGCATATGTATCCTGTACGTTGTTATACGATACTACTGTTTCATGCATTGTATCTCTGCCAGCTTCACACCAACTGAGGTCCTCTAGCCATTCCTAATTCACCCCCAGCCAAGGCGCATCCTCTAAACTAGCATGCTGACTTCATGTGCAGGAGAGGATGCTATCCCATCCACGGTGTTGATTCAGCTTGGCCTCTGAACATGGAATGTGGGAGAGGGACACCATCTCGTACTTGACCTCAGGCAGCAAAAGCTCTGGGGCTGGCCCTGCATGTCTCTCTCTGTACGCGGTTTTCATGTTCCTCCCATGCAGGACCTCCATAGCATTGGAGCAGCTCCAAATCACACTAATTATCCAGTCAATTCTGCAGCAGAGAATTTCATTGTGAAATGCAAATGTCAGCCTCATTAATAATCAGTATTAGCTGTCAGAAGAAGAACAAGCTTTGAGGGAATGTTAATTTTTGTTTAGGCAGACACGTACAAATGTTTGGTTCTTAATGATCTTTCTCCAGTTCTTGTTTGGATCGCATTCTTCTGGAACAGATGCGGGACGGGCAACTGAAATTGCGCAAGACATGTGTAGTGCTGAGGCTTGTAGCTGAAAGGGTTAAGCTCTTGGCCTTATTGTATATAGAAATGATGTCACCAGGAGCAAACAACTGTATTTGGGAAGTTAGAGCCAGACCTGTCTCAATTCACTCTGTTAATAATACAAGACTTTCCATATACAAGGCAGGAGGTTCTGGAAGAAGTTAAGTCTCTTGTATCAGGGATGGTCAGATTCCTCAAAGGAAGACAAAAAGGGTGTGTGTTGCGGGGTCTCTCTCTCTCTCTCTCTGGCAAAGGTGAGGAACTTAAGGCCTGGGAGCAAGATAAGTTTCTCCAGGCCTGCCCATCAGACCCTAAATCAGTAAAAAATCAATACAAATCGGAGGTTCTGCTCCGGTAACAAAAGCCTGCCCCCCCCCACAAAAATCCTGGCTACGCCCATGACAGCCACAGCACTTACTGGCTCTGCACTGCATCCTCCATGAGTGGTTTTGCCTAGTTAGAATGAATCCTTGTGCTCTAATAATGCTTCTTGCTTGTCTGGATGGAGGATAGAGAGGGATGTGTGTGTGGCGAAATTAGCCTACTGTGTAAAAAGTTACATTCATTGCTCCACCCACTTTTGCTGCTGGCATAGCCCCCCCCCCCTGTTTCCCTAGATGGAAATATGACACTTGGCTTACAAAAGGTTCCCCATCCATGTTTTAAGTCACACAAAGCAATCAGGTCCACTGGCCACCGAGGGTTATATGGGAATGTTGCAGTGATCCACCCATGAAAAGAATAAATAAATAAACATCCCGTGCCTGCTATGGCACTCATAGTTTTGCAGAAATAGTGTTTGCAAACCAACCAAAGTCACATTGCATAACACTAGATTGAAACAGTGTAACTTTTAAAGAATCCAAAGCATTTACACACCTCCCTACACAAAACATAAAATGACCCTCTCTTTGTGCTTGAAAATATTACAAAGTAGGGAAGCTTTCTGATCAGAACAAAAAGCAGGCCTTTCGGGAGAGGGTAGTGGAGCCAGAGGCAAAAAGGGTTGGAACAAGGGATGTAAATATTGCATCTGTATCACAGACTAGTTTCCACACACTCTCTATCCCCTACCCATCCAAGGAAACAAACAAACAAGTATTATCAGACTCTAAGAAAAAATACCCAGGAAGCATAGTGGGGCCAATGAGGGTTTGTGTGTTAAATATATAATATTTAATATGCATAAAAGGTAATGTTTATAGACACTGAAGTTGAATAACTTATGTAAAGGTTTGCATTTGTAAAGCAGAGAAGTTTGTATTAAGCAGGAGGTTTCACTCTGGCAAATGCAGCAGAAAAGGTTGAAGATTTTCCATTTCAGTCTTCAGGCTAATTGATGATTCATAGCTGGATACCCAAGCCGCAATTTCTCTTCAGGAACGTGAAACCTGAGAACAAATTGTTTTCTCAGTGATAAAGCCAGCAGTAGCAGTAGTAGAAGAAGCTAAGCTTGATGATGATCAAGCCAGATACTTGTATAGGAGCTCTCTGGGATCAGAGAGAGGGAAGTTATTGAACTGTTTTAAGGACTTAAAAAAGATGGGACAACATTGCTTGCTTGGTTAAGAGCAATTTGCTACCTTGTATCTTGCAATGTTCATTTGTAACTATTTTAAGACTGTTCTGCAATGTTTTGTAACTCATTCCTGTGGTGGAGAGCAAATTCATTTCTACTCTGCACATGGTCCAGATTTGCAACAACTCTAACAGTGTGGACTGGGGAGAGTTATGCGGTCCAAGAAGAGGGGCCTGGAGGACCTTATTTGGTCCACAGACCGGAGCTTCCACACACCCTACTATACCAAGTTAACTGGAAGTAAGTCTCAGTGAACTCACTGGGACATTTCTGAGTACCCGAGTAGCATTTTAAAGGCTCGGTTTTATTTAGAAGCAACACGACTTTTCATATGTTTATTAAAATAGTTTGGTTAATTCCCAAGTTCAGGAAGGCTCGGTGCCAACAGCCTGCCATTGATTCTGAGCATGTTTTCAAGTAAAAGCTTATACTGTGGGAGGTGGCGGGGGGGGGGGGAAGCACTATGCACCTTTGAAGTTTTCCCTGATAACATGCATTGTGAACATATCTTTAAAAGAGGTAATAAAAGTGTGTCCTTACTTTGGCCTTTTAATTAACCAGTAATAGGAAGGCTTCACTGTTTTACAAGGCAGTAACATGGCTCTCCAGTGCATTATACTACTAGACGGCATTCTGACAACCAGTCTCTCTCCTGCCCCATCCCACCAACTGCTGAAAGCAAAAGGTGCTTCTAGTTTGCTTTTCAAAGTCAGTCTGTGTGCCAAAATGAAGACTGGGGGAGCGGGGGGAAGAGATGGGTGCCCAAAGGAAACAAAGCGAGACAAATGTTTGCAATTAGAAATTATGAGGCTTGTAAGGCTTAATTTGTTCCTGTAAAAAGGCAGTTGCCTTTTCACCAACACACAGCCTTATAATGAGGAAAGCATGGAAACATGTCCTAAGCTGCCTGCTTTTTGGAGAGCATCAGCTCAGTTGGCAGCGGCTGGGGATCCCTCACTGCAATTTGGAGCGTCAGTGGTAATTTCCAGCTGTTGCTTGTCGAAGCAGGACTGCACTGGAATAGGGTGGGGGGAGGGAGGGAGGGAGGGAGGGGGAGAGAGAGAGAGAGGGAGAGAATATAAGCAGCAAGTATAGTGAATACCATGGGATGTGGGTGGCGCTGTGGGTTAAACCACAGAGCCTGGGACTTGCTGATCAGAAGGTCGGTGGTTCGAATCCCTGCAACAGGGTGAGCTCCCTTTGCTCGGTCCCAGCTCCTGCCCACCTAGCAGTTCGAAAGCACGTCAAAGTGCAAGTAGATAAATAGGTACCGCTCCAGTGGGAAGGTAAACGGCATTTCCGTGCACTGCTCTGGTTTGCCAGAAGCGGCTTAGTCATGCTGGCCACATGACCCGGAAGCTGTACGCTGGCTCCCTCGGCCAATAAAGCGAGATGAGCGCCACAACCCCAGAGTCAGCCACGACTGGACCTAATGGTCAGGGGTCCCTTTATCTTTACCTTTACAGTGAATACCAGCCAGTCCTTTGCTTCCGCCTCCAGAAATGGCTTCAGAAGGTGGTAAAGTTAGGCTTCGAGATCAGCAAAGGGTCCATTGTCCTGACAGCATATGCTCACACTGCCCCTGTTTATCAGGATAGTTATTTTCTAGCGCCTACCCCTGGCTAATCACAGTCCTTACTTTGTGCTTTGAGAATGGCTTGTTAAACATTTGTTAATGTGCGTCGCCTGAGGTGCCATTTCCCAGGGTCTCTAGAAACAGCAGCTTGCACTCTGCATTGTGACTTAGCTTTCATGTGCATCCATTGATGGGCACCAACTCTGTAGTTGTTTTGATGAGAGGCATTTGAGCTTCACCAATAATTGGATGTTTGTATGTTTTTAACAAGCCAATGTGTAATTTTTTAATTATTGTTTTTGTGCTCTGTTTGTGAATCACTTCGGGACATTTTGCAGTGGGAAGCAAGACATTTAATAAACCCAAACCAACCTCCTCCAACTTTTCATCCTGAGTTTTTGTTAGACTACAGCTCTCATTATCCTTGACCATTGGTCATGCTGACTTGGGGATATGTGGGTCGTAGTTCAACAATATCTGAGGACCTCAGGTTGTCTAATACTGATCTATACGAAAAGACATTTGCTGGAGGACAGTTTATTGCACATGAAATTCATACAGCACAACATGGGAAGAATAAAACCTTCAGCAGTGCTTAACAGTTGTGAGACAATTGAAAGCCAAGACAATAAAAATTAAAAAAAATGCCCTGATCTTACAGTGCAATCCTATACATTTAACTCAATGTGGCTTGCTCCCAGGTAACCGGATACAGGATTGCAGCCCTAACTAAGCACACCTACTTAAAAGTAAGCTACATAGATTTTGGTAGTGCTTGTATCCAAAAAGTCTATTTTAAACTGCACTCATGCCACCCATTTCAAAGGAATGATTCCAACTGATTCCAGCCAATGTGGAATACAGGCAACTCCCATTTTGTTTACATTCAATGCATGTGTGACTGCATACACAAATGCCATAACTGGCACTGGAAGAGGACAGAATGGGACAGGTGTACCCATGTGATGACGTGGAACGTAACCCTCACATAAGTGGGAGGAGGGGGTTTGCCTCTACTGGTTAGACTGTCAGACTAGGACATGGAAGACCAGGGCTCAAATCCTATTTTTGCCATGAAGTTCATTGGGTGACTTGGGCCAGTCACTGCCTCTCAGCATAACCTATCTCACATGGTTGTTGTGAGAATTAAATGAGGAGGCGGACAACCATATGTATGCCAACTGGAGCTCCTTGGAGGAAAAGATGGGACTTAAATGGAATTAAAAATAAATTCCCACTGAGAACAAAGTAACTTCACGGAACAGAATGGAGCTTATTTTGTAGCAAATGTGCTCTTTCTGCTTTAGCCCACTATTTTTCTAAATCTTTGGTACCCAAGTTACAAAATGAAGTTTAGAGGTGAGGTTTAGCAAAAAGCCATCTCTTGGCACTTGTCTTGAGAGAGGCCACTTTCCTCTGCCCAACCCCAACTTAATTTTACAGAAATTGTTCCAGGCTGTGAACAGTACACAAGCTAATCAAAGCCCACAGAAGTGAGTTGCCTTCTGGCATGAAATTAGGAAACATTTTCAGACACCCATTTCATTTTTTAAAAAGGAAAAAAAGGGTAATCACTATTGTTGTTACCATTTTCAGTGGGAAATGTGTTGCGCGAAGCCCATGAGAAGATTGCCTTTGGGTTTGGGCTGGCTACATGCAAAGTAACTTCACTGAAGTGAATCATCCATTGAATTATTCCAGTCGAGCAGAATAAATAAAAGGTGCTTTCAGGGAACTGATTTATGCTTAGAAGTAGCAGAAGCTGAAGCTGCAAAGGGGTGACTGCATCTCGTAGTAGGGCAAGTTTGAGCTCTCTTGATCCCCTCTCTGTGAAGGCCTCTTAAAAAAAATAATACTAGTAAATACAGCTTGCCTTGCTCAATCAGCCGCCTTCTTCTTCTTTTGTCCTGCAAGTCTTTTCTTCCCCAGCCAGGCGGGTTGTTACAGTAGACGAGGGGGGAAGTTGAATGTGCCTGTGGCATTTTGGGATTGAATCAGGCATAGGCAAACTTGGCCCTCCAGATGTTTTGGGACTACAACTCCCATCATTCCTAGCTAACAGGACCAGTGGTCAGAGATGATGGGAGCTGTAGTCCCAAAACAACTGAAGGTCCGAGTTTGCCTATGCCAGGATTAAATGAAAGTTTGTTTGTTGGTGCTTTAAATCGCTTCTCTATGAATCCCAGGACTGAAGTGTGTGAAGAGGGAATGGCACTCCCTCAGGCCATCGTTTTCTCCCTTGGGTGTCTTGGGGTGCTTCCAGACTGTTGCTGTTTTGCAGGTGGGTTTCAGTGCTAATTCAGGTTGCACAACTGAAGTGGATATGGAACACCTGTGTATCAAACCTGCTTCCATTAAAAAATGGATGTTTTGCAGTTAAGAAAAGTGACAGGGAAGCGTACAATAAAGTATGGGATGACAACTGCTTGACATGACATTGCATAACCTCCTCACCAACAAATCAGGACGGATGCTCAATGAACAGCCAATGTCATATAAACTGCCTATGAAATTTGTCCAAACAAATCAGAATGGACCCTCAACAGGCAGGTCATCTGGCAGCAACCTTGGACAATATATCCATCAAATTATGGATTTCTATTTCTATCATGGCAAAACAGAATATTAACACAATGCCGTATTTCTTAGAAACAGCTCAACACAAATCAAGCTGCATCCATTAAAAATGAATCCACCAATCCATGTCTGTAAACAGTGTTTTAGATGTGTCTTTTATATGATTGGCAGTGGAAATCAGAACTCGACTTGATTTCCAGTACGACTTGAGGTGCCAGTACAGAAAGGGCGCTAAGATGGAACTCCCTAGCCCAGATGGAACATGGAACAAGATCTGTATCACTGATCGTAAAGGGCAGAAGGCAGCAGATGATTTAATATTGGAGAAGGCACTTTATGTTCTACTTGCACTTCTTCAGGGCAAGAGGAACTTCTGCCAGCATGTCACCACTGGTATTTGCTAGCCATTTGAAAATGAGAATTTGGCAAGCCATTTTTTCCCCAGAGGGATAAAGAGTCTGCAGACAAGACTTGAGAAACAGTCAAAGTTGTAGGTCATTTTGTTCCATGGGTTGTGGGTATATAATTGTTTGCTGCTAGGCAATTAGGATTTCAGCACAGAACGAGAAATCTGGTTTTCATAGGTGAAAGACAAATGACGAGGGCCAAGCTGATTTGCTGCTAGCTGAATTCTTGCAAAGAACCCTGGAATGGTGGATAATAACCTAACCCATCTAGAAGGCACCACTTCTTGCATGCCTATTTAGGATCACTCAACACAGATTAATTATGCCTTAACTGTTTAAACATCCTGGTTATGTATCCTCCTGTTGTAAATACAACATACAGCAGTTGAGTGCAGGGAGTGCAGGGAAGAAAGGAGGCCAAACAGGACAGAAGTTAGCTCATCCCTGTTCCAGGTACCAGTTTTTAGGTTGAGTGGTTTGCACAAGTCCTTTCCCCAACACAGCATCTGTGCCACTGGTGGCTAGTGCCCATTGTTGCTGATAGGGAGAAGGCAGTGAGAGCAACAGTAAGTGAAGCCAGAGCCAATGAGAGGCGGAGTCAAGTAATTCTAGCTCTGCCCCCATCCATCTCCCTGCAGAGCTGTACAAGGGCAACATTGAGACTAAGGAAGAAGCTGACAGCCAGGGTGACCTCCTGGGCTTGTAAGTAAGGAGGTAAGGAGGTGGAGGATCACTGAGGACAGAATGAAGTTAGCAGAGCACTTTGCCCTAATGGACCAGCCTCCACTGAACTGTGCTAAAACCCAATCATACCATGCTAGGACAGCTTTGAGAAAATAGCCTCAAAAAATATTTCCTCCTCAGAACATAACTTGATTTTGCTTCCTCAAAACCAGAAGTTATAGGAGATTCCCATCCACCCCAAGCCATTTATTTCCTGTATTTTGAATATGCAAGAAATATGGAACCCAGAAATAATTATTAGAAAGAAGTTACATTTTGCAACTAATACAACATTTGGCCTAGTATACAGATTTGTTAGAGTCTATGTATTATAGTTTTTGAAGGTGTTCAATCTTTGAACTTCTAAAGATAGTGGCAAATTTCATAATTAGCATATAATTGTGTTACATCTCTTCTAAGTTGAATAATTATTTTAATGACTGAAGTTAACAGTATGCCACCTAATTTCTCAGTATGATTGCAAATAAGTGCTGTTAAACTCCATGCCATATCCTATATTTTAAATTTACGGGCGTGAATCTTAATTTTGCCTGTAGATCTTCTATGCTGCTTGTCAGAAGTGTACACTTCAGCGTCCTGTTCTCTTGATTGCTTAATTTTAACAGCTACATTATGACAGTCTCATTGTTCTTTACAGGGAATAAAATAATCACACATTTGGCTCATGATTTGAGTTGGCTTATTATGCACCACAGATAATCTTTTCTCTTTTTTTTAAAGAAATCCTTCTGAAAACATACAACATAATCACATTGAAATTGATGGACTTTTTTTGCTGATTTTTAAGGAGGATATCAACTTTTATTTCCAACCATTTATTTAACAGCTGGTGATAAACCTGGATGTTTATCACATGGTGACCACAGCATTAGGTGATGGGTTGAATGTGTGAAGGAGCCACCATAGACCCAACAACACCAGCAGTACTTTCCCAACATCTCACAACATCTCTGGCAACGCCTGTATTAGACTGAGAAATGATTTTCTTTTTCGTTCTGAAAAATTTGCTTCTTTTGCCCTTACTACTTCTTAAAGTCCACATTGGGCCTCAGCCAGAATGCACTTTTCTCTCGCAATCACTTTGTGTGTTACTTTTTGAAAGATAGGAATGCATTTAGAGAAGTGACATCTAAGACTGCAGTTACACCAAAGTGTATAATGGAAGGCAGGGATGGGGAACCTTTGCCTGTCCAGATGTTCTTAGAATCCAGCTTCCATCAGCCCTAGCCAGCATGGTCAATGATCAGTGATGATGGGAGCTGGTCCAACAACACAAGAGGATCCAATTCGTCACATCCCTGATCTAAGGACTGGTTTATATATGCATATTTATTGTTTATAATTTAATGGTTTGGCATCAAGTGAAACTAGTATGTAGGAACAAGTCAAGACATAGAAGGAAACCATTGTTAGAGGATAGCTTCAAAGTGTACAGGAATAAACCGAGGCCCGTGTTTCCTATGCTTGGTTCCTATGCACCTGTAAGGTCTTCTCCATTTTGGTGGAAGCCATTGCAGAACAGACACTAACAGCTGTATCACCTTACCTCACTTTATCGCCTCTGCTTACTTCAACATAACGCCTTTCAATGGACTGTGAACAATTCAGTGGCAATCCATCAATTGTGGAGTAATTAGATATCAAGTGATGCATATGACCCTGTAAAATCAGAAGAAAAGGAATTAGAATATCAGGGTTTTGGTTTCCTGAGCTTCCATGTGTATATCTTTGCTCTGCAGTAGACCAAAATGGCAAAGAAAAGAATTCAATCTTAGAGCTCAGATCCTAGGTTTTCATATAGCTTCAGACATGAATGTAGGTGAAAAGTATGGGCTGCTACCCACATTACTTTATCTGGCATGGAAATTGATCCACCACACCGAAAGGGAATTTTCTTGCACATTGCATATACTTCATGCTTATACAATAATGATTATTTATTTTTATATGTGATATGTTACAGGTTCATTTCTGTGCAAACACTTTGTGGGAACTGTGCCAACTGGTGATATGTCTGCATCTCTTGCTAATGATCCAGGTTAGTCTCCTTTGTAACTTTTCTACAGGAAATCTGTTTGTGAAATTGCAACTTTGTGTGAACAGACCTGCACTTGAGGGCTAATATCTGAATATGCATTCCGTAAATATACACTTTTCTTTATATCCCAGACAAGGGATATAATTTAATTCATGCAAATATGAATTCTGAGACCCACTCCCAAAGTAATATAAATGAAAGGAGGGTTTATTTCCTCTTTCTCCCTCCTGAACTTAAATACCCTAAAAGTTGTAAGGAGTTGAGAATTAAGTCCTATGTATTACATTAACCTGCAAAATAAAACCAAAAAATCCACATTGTGTGAATATGCAGTATAAGTATCTAGTTCCTCTATGGAGCAATTTATCCCAACCTTATGGAGTAATTTTTAAGTAAAGTTTTGCAATTCTAACATAGTATGTCAGACATGATATAATCATTACGTATTTATTTTAGACACTGATCTTTGCCAGATTTTTGGCCAGGAAGCTTTATCTTCAGATAAAGATTTTACTGGTATTGTTTATTATTTCAGTTCCTGCTCATGTTTTTCCTTCAGATTTTGCAGTTTTTAGGACACGTTCCAGCAAGGTGGGGGTGTGGAGTGTGGGACCAGAGAGGATCTGTCAAAAGGGAACATTCATATTTTAACGCAACATTAACATTTTGGTAATTAACATGGCAGTTAATGCTTTTAGCAGATGTAACAACATTAGACTTGTAAATTTTAATTAAAGTTAATGGTTCACGATAGCTGTAGGGATCAGGCATCCTCTCTGGATACTGGAAACATGTCTAATGTGATTAGAAATACTAATTGAAGAAAAAAGGGCTGAAAGAGTAATGACTGTTTTTCTTTATAATCTTGCTTCATCATTACAAACCTTCAGCAGTCTCTTAAAAAAAGCTTCAGTGGAGGTAAAGAAACAACCCCAGAGTTAAATATTCTCCTTGAAGATTTTTAAAAGGGGGTCAATGGAAAATCCAGAGAGTTATTGTGCACATGGGGCAATAAAATAATGTATTAAAAAATTAATTTGTATAACCCTTTTCTTTGATTAACCTCACGAGATCAAAATCCCAGGAAATACTGTGAACATATCTGGTTACATTCACACTTTTGTGTTTAATTAGGAAATAAGAGTGCTAGTATTTCCCTCAATGGCCGCTCACCAATCCAATGGTGGGCAATGTTTGTGGCCCAGCATGGGGCTCCCCATCCTACCGCAGCCATGCCCCTTCCTTCTTGGCCTCTTGGCCATTGCAATGGCTTCTGGGTTCCCACCAAACCCAGAATTCAAATTCAGCCTATCCATGGCGGCTAGGAGGGCAGGGCATTCCCCACGATTCCTCTCCAGGGCAATCTACCTGCGAAGCAAGGTAGGTGAAAATGCTAATGTGGGAATAGTTTATACTCAAGTCCACCTACAAACCATGACATCTAATAATTTGGATGTGGCTTTGCATACCCAGTGCTGGACTCAGAAGTCTTATAAATTTTGGTCATAGAATCATAGAATCATAGAGTTGGAAGAGACCACAAGGGCCATCGAGTCCAACCCCCTGCCAAGCAGGAAACACCATCAGAGCACTCCTGACATATGGTTGTCAAGCCTCTGCTTAAAGACCTCCAAAGTAGGAGACTCCACCACACTCCTTGGCAGCAAATTCCACTGTCGAACAGCTCTTACTGTCAGGAAGTTCTTCCTAATGTTTAGGTGGAATCTTCTTTCTTGTAGTTTGGATCCATTGCTCCGTGTCCGCTTCTCTGGAGCAGCAGAAAACAACCTTTCTCCCTCCTCTATGTGACATCCTTTTATATATTTGAACATGGCTATCATATCACCCCTTAACCTCCTCTTCTCCAGGCTAAACATGCCCAGCTCCCTTAGCCGTTCCTCATAAGGCATCGTTTCCAGGCCTTTGACCATTTTGGTTGCCCTCCTCTGGACACGTTCCAGTTTGTCAGTGTCCTTCTTGAATTGTGGTGCCCAGAACTGGACACAGTACTCCAGGTGTGGTCTGACCAGAGCAGAATACAGTGGCACTATTACTTCCCTTGATCTAGATGCTATACTCCTATTGATGCAGCCCAGAATTGCATTGGCTTTTTTAGCTGCCGCGTCACACTGTTGGCTCATGTCAAGTTTGTGGTCAACCAAGACTCCTAGATCCTTTTCACATGTACTGCTCTCAAGCCAGGTGTCACCCATCTTGTATTTGTGCCTCTCATTTTTTTTGCCCAAGTGCAATACTTTACATTTCTCCCTGTTAAAATTCATTTTGTTTGTTTTTGCCCAGTTCTCTAATCTGTCAAGGTCGTTTTGAAGTGTGATCCTGTCCTCTGGGGTGTTAGCCACCCCTCCCAGTTTGGTGTCATCTGCAAATTTGATCAGGATGCCCTTGAGTCCATCATCCAAGTCGTTGATAAAGATGTTAAATAAGACCGGGCCCAAGACAGAACCCTGTCATAGAAGTGAATTGAGGGTACAACTGCTGTGAGAATTTAAAATTATTACTGTTATGGGGTATAACAGATCAAATGTGGAAAGCCATTTTTTTGGTCATGACACTATACCATCTCTAATCTCATGGGCAAAACATGATCTTCGCATCTGTATTTCTAATTTCAACATTGGGAAGGGTTGTGTATGATTGGGAGAGTGTGTGCTTTGAATGCAACAGGTCCCAAGTTCAAACAGGGAATGGAGAGAGCTGAAATTGGCAGATTTGTTCCTGCATACACCTTTATGCATCTGCTTCTACCATTCACGAAAAGCAGGCATGAAGGAGAGTGGGGGAATAGTAGCGAATAAAAGGCAGGCCAAGAAGTAGGAAAGTGACGAGAGGAGAGGACTAACCAGATGGTTCACCCTGGTGCTGTAGAATGAAGGCTGACATCCAACTGAAATTGGCAAGATCTACCTCTAAGTAAATGTGGTAAGAACTGCATTGAAGACAACAAGGAGGGAGTCTGTATAGCTTTTTATCTGCCATGTGAAGGGGTAAAACAGCCACCATATTCTGAGGTGAGCCACCACAGAAGGGGCTTTCCAAGCTCCAACGTCCTAAAGGTAAAGGGACCCCTGACCGTTAGGTCCAGTAGCGGATGACTCTGGGGTTGTGGCACTCATCTCCCTTTATTGGCCGAGGGAGCCGGCATACAGCTTCCGGGTCATGTGGCCAGCATGACTATGCCGCTTCTGGCAAACCAGAGCAGCACACGGAAATGCCGTTTACCTTCCCGCCTATTTATCTACTTGCACTTTGACGTGCTTTCAAACTGCTAAAGGTCCTAAAAACCAATGGTTCAATCAGTTCAGTAGGTGAACATCTTCTTTCATATAATAATTATTTCTCTGACAGGCAGGATTTTGGAAGGACAGGGATGCATGTTCCATCTACACCACTTGTTTCTTTCTTCTCCAGTGCTGCTAAACTTTTGGCAATGTTATCAATTTTATCCTTAACATTGACTTAATTAATAAGTCATACCTGGCTTTTGCTTTCTCTCTTTCCACTCCTTTTACAGACTCTAATGATATTTTCATAGTGATTTACACGTTCAAAGAACGGCAATGTCAAGAACTCAACTCATTAGCGACAGCCACAGGAATTTTAAAGAAAGGAATTATGAACAAAACAAGTGGCATGTCTCAAATGCTCAAAGCAATGTGAACAGGGAAACATTTGTGAGTACTCTGCTGACTGAAATAATGTATGGGTGACAATTTTGGTTGGGAAAAAATATTTACCTGATCCCTGGAAATTGTGATCTGCTCACTGAGAGAACAGAGAACTTACAGAGAACTGAACCTGTGTTTAAAGGGAAGCAGAATCACAAAGAAAGAGGAATCACCAAGGGTAGCCATATCCTATGGGATTACTCCAGCTATTATGGCATAAATCACCTGGATTGTATCAGTCCTGGTAAAATGGCATCCGATCCTAGATACCGGTAAATGCAGCAGTCGTCAGCTCTGACACTTCTGTATTTCTCCTTCTTGATACAAATAGAAAACCCACAGTGCTATTGCAGGGGATGTAAGTCTTGTGGCTGCAGTGCTTTCAATTCTATCCCAGGTCTCAAACCTTTATTTTCATCTAGACAATATTCCAGTAAAGTTCAGTACAATAAAATCACTCGGCAAAATCTGCATCTAGTGATTAAAATAATGGTATAACATTCATTAATCCTCATTTTGTTGCAGAAACCTGGTTACTATCTCCATCTTATCCCCATCCTGAGTAAGAATAAGGAAGGCTACCTTACATTCATCTGAATGCCACTTCCTGTTAACAACCAACTGATTAATGAAGTTAGATCAAATCGTCTGATACAAGGGGCAGTGCAAAAGAACATGCATGACTGATTCTATATGACTCTGTCTACAGGTGCATAGTCTCTCTGCAAGTGGTATTTTCTGGAATCTCCCCTGTAGCATTACCGAAGGTAGCACATTCAGTCTTGCGAGCATGTACGACCTGTGTTGATTTGGGTTGGTCAAATGGGAGAGATAAGTTGCCATTGGCTGTCCACATTGCACCATCCCCAGACTTGCACAGATGCTATTTCTAGACTCGCCATATGTCAGGTCCTGACAGGTCCTGGTTTTCAGGTGTAAAAATGACATCGGGGGGAACCCTAGTCTATTTTTGATTTGGCTACGAAGTTATTGAAATTCATTGTCTAACAATCTGTATTTAATTATCTCAAATGCAGGTTTTCCTGATAAGCAGTACAAGGAGTTTAGTGAGATACCTATCTGTTTAATTTTGTTCTCAATCCTTCTTAGCCATCCTGATTATTGATACAGCCATACCTCATGTTACGTTTGCTTCAGGTTGTGCATTTTCAGGTTGCGTCCCGCGGCGACCTAGAAGTACCGGAAAGGGATACTTCTGGGTTTCGCTGCTCATGCATGCAGACGTGCAAAATGACATCATGCGCAGAAGCAGCAAATCGCAACCCACGCATGCGCAGACACAGGTTGCATTCCTTTCATGTTGCAAACGGGGCTCCGGAAAGGATCCTGTTGGCAGCCAGAGGTACCACTGTATTCAGCTAACATGGCCACAGCAAGACTATTAGGTTCTGATCTATAATGAAGCTACAACCAAAACTTAAATGTTTGCAGCCATGCTTTTGTTACGAAAAGTCTTTGGTTTTTCTAGATATAGGGCAGCATAGGCGACACAATTTGGTACACAATTCCCCCCGCCCTCGCCACAGGAAAGCTTGAGTCTTTCAGTAGCTGGGTTGAAGGCATTTATACAAACTGGCATTCCATATAATAGTTGTGTGCTTAATCCAGCACTGAACATCCAAATTCGATCCTTTACTTAAAAGGTGCACAGATCATGAATATATCACTGGAGATTTTGGAAACCTTGCAGATAAAGGAGTGTTGTCCTTATAGTAGAGAATTCTCCCTTCTGCCATGTATGAGGGCTTGAAAGGTCTTAAAAGTAGTTGTGAAGCCATGTGGTCAAAGCAACCACCGTGTACATCAGCTGAGCTGAAAGACTCCACTCTCCATTTACTCTGGTTACTGTTTGTACTGTTTTTTTTATTTCATGTTTGTTGTGTAACAATAAGTGTCTACAAAATATTTATACAAAAACAAATTGAGACCATGAACTTCGGAGGAACTTTGAGGTTCACTCAAATAAAACTTCTAGATTGTACAGAAGGCACTGTTTTCAGCCTGTCCCCTGGTGTGTCCCCCAACCTCTTGCTACACCATGCAAAATATGGTAGCTTTCACACAATAATTAAACTACGAGCACTTAGAAAATGATGCTCTAAGACCCAACATGGGTTTCTCAAAAATAAGACATGCCGGTCGAATTTCATTTCTTTTTCTTTTTTTTCATGTTACAAGCTTGGTGGGTCAGGGGAATGCTGTAGACATAGTGTATCTTGATTTCAGCGAGGCTTTTGACAAATTCCCCCATTAAATTCTTGCAGAAAAGCTGTGAGCTGGATGAAGTAACCGTTAGGTGGGTTGTAGTTGGATGACTGACCAAAGCCAAAGAGTGCTCACTAATGGTTCCTTGTCATCCTTGAAAAAAGTGGGAAGTGGGGTTCTGTCCTTGGCCCATTGTTTATAAACGACTTGGATGCAGGAATTTAGGGGATGCTCATCAAATTTGCAGATGACACCAAAGTGGGAGGGGTAGTTAATGCCGCAGAAGACAGACTCACGATTCAATGTGTTCTTAGCAGATTGGAAAAGTGGGCCCAAACTAACAAAATGAATTTCAGTAGGAACAAATGGAAGGATCTACACATAGGCAGAAAGAGCCAGCTGCACAAATATAAGATGGGGAAAACCTGGCTTGCCAGTAGTACATGTGAAAAAGATCTAGGTGAGTTTGGTATGTTTAGCCTGGAAAAGAGGAGAAGATATGATAGTTATCTTTCGATATCTAGGGGTTGTTACATGGAAGATGGAGCAAGCTTGTTTTCTCTTGCTTTGGAGGAGGGTAGTATCTGAACCAATGGATTCAAGTTACAGGAAAGGAGATTCCCACTAAACATCAGGAACATCCTGATGGTAAGAGCTGTTTCACAGTCGGACAGACTCCCTTGGAAGGCAGTGGACTCTCCTTCACTGGAGATGTTTAAGCAGAGGTTTAATGGCCATCTGTCATAGATGCTTTAGTTGAGATTCCTGCACTGCAGGGGGCTGAACTAGACAACCCTCAGGGTCCCTTCCAACTCTACAGTTTGGTGATTTTATTTGGAACTTTTTCAAAGCATTTATATCTTCAGCTGTAAAAGCTCCCAGAGTGGCTTACCACTCGATAAAAATAACATTTTTGTGAAGGCTGCAGAACATATCCACACCATATATTTAAAGTGCTCTTAAAAGGTAAAGGGACCCCTAACCGTTAGGTCCAGTCACGGATGACTCTGGGATTGCGGCACTCATCTAGCTTTACTGGCCGAGGGAGCCGGCGTACAGCTTCCAGGCAGCGGCGTAGCGTGAGTTGTCAGCACCCAGGGCAACGCAAGTAATTTGCGCCCCCTAACCCGGGGCAAGGCACGTAATTTGCGCCCCCCTAACCCCTAACCTGCGAGTTGCCGCTGGCGCTGCCGCCCAAACGACGCCGCTTGCCCGGAGGAGGAGGGGGGCAGAGAGGCGAGGAAAATGCAACGGCCCAGCAGCTGCAGCAGCAGTGGCGGAGGCGGGGCTGTGAGGAGGGACTGCCTGGCGCGTCCTCCACGGCGAGCGCTGAGAGCCGCTGCCTGCCGGGCGCCTTCAGCCCGGACGCGCGCACAGCTCGTCGGTTCCGCGAGACATGCGGCTCTGCTACAGCCTGCGCCCGAGGCTCTTCGGCGACTCCGGAGGCAGCGAGCGCACCCCCCCCAGATGTTGCGCCCGGTGCGGCCTGCCCCCCTGGCACCCCCCACGCTACGCCACTGCTTCCAGGTCATGTGGCCAGCACGACTAAGCCGCTTATGGCGAACCAGAGCAGCGCACAGAAATGCTGTTTACCTTCCCGCCAGAGCGGTACCTATTTATCTACTCGCACTTTGACGTGCTTTCGAACTGCTAGGTTGGCAGGAGCAGGGACCGAGCAATGGGAGCTCACTCCATCGTGGGGATTTGAACCACAGACCTTCTGATTGGAGAATTCTTGGAACAGTCATTTGTTAAGGGTGCTGAGAGTTGTTGAGATGCTTCACAGAACTAGAATTCCCGGTAGCCTTAACAAACTACAGTCTGATAACTGATGATGCTGGCTGGGGCTGCTTTGGAGTCCAACATCTGGAGGGCCACAGGCACCACAGCCCTGGATGTTGTTGTAATCTTATGTGTATCTGCATTTAATGTCTAATTTGTCCTTGGTAAAAAACCTGAGCTTTTCATGCTATATAGCAGTTAATAATGAGCTGAATGTTCTGAAGAGGGATAGTGAATTGGTAGAGCATGTGACTCTTAATCTCAAGATGATGAGCAGGAGTCCCATGTTGGGCAAAAGATTCTTGCATTGCAGGGGGTTGGACTAGATCATAGAATCATAGAGTTGGAATAGACCACAAGGGCCATCGAGTCCAACCCCCTGCCAAGCAGGAAAATGATGACTCATGATCCCTTCCAACTCTACACTTCTGTGGTTCTATGACACAAGGTGGGGCTCATCAGTTCCATTATTGGGCTGTTTTGCTATACTATATTCTATAAATTAGGTTTCTGTATGGAAATATAATTTGGATTTAACCCACTGGAGAAAAGGATTAATGGAGGCATATTATACATAAATATGGCATTGTTAAATGGTTTCTCATATGACTTACCAGCCCAACTGTAAATAAAGCAACATTTACTTCAGAAGCAGCCTTGTTAAGTGAATAAAGTATATAGTTTTGTTTAATGTCATAGGCAAGTACCGTACATGTTGTTGTGGATTTGGGTAAGCTTTCTGCTGCTGTGTTTCCTCATAAAATGCAAATACCTTAGTCAGAGAAACATGCCAGGCCTTGGATAGTTAAGTTGTGACATTTAAAACCTCAGTTCTACCTTTGTTAAAAGCCTCTTTGATATGGAAACATCTTACAGTTCCTGATTTTCTAAGATGGGATTGTATGTTTAAATGGGCACTGTCAGATACAGAAACTGATGCATTTATTTTAAAAAACTAAATTGTAACCATAGAGATAAGTTAAATGTCAATGTACACTGGTTTTGTTCCGTTTCCTTTCAAGCAGGTAATTGTTTGCAACCCAAGGACTGAGACTATCAATCATTGTGCAGTTCAGAACATGACACGATTATCTCGCTTTCAGAAAGATGCAAAAGAGGCATATTTTAAAAGGGTGAAGAAAGTCTGCTATTAAAGTTCACTTTTTGTGTTTGTGATTTTAAATAATAATTGAGAAATGCAGTCAAAGTCTGGGGAAACGGGTCAATTTAACCAATATATAAACTCATCTTAAGTTTTGGGTATTTTTTATTATTATTAAGTGGCAAAAGATTCACCATAAGAATCTTAAAAAGATTCCGTAATGTTAGGCAATTGGAATCATAGCTGCTATAATAAATGTTATGGGAAGAGGTTCATCTATATTTCTATCTGTCATGCAGCTGTTAAAAGCACAGGAGCTATCTCTACCTAGTCTTTTGGCAACCACACTCCAAGGCTATCTTAGACCACTGGGTTACCCTGGAGGTTTTTCTATCATGTAAGATTGTGCTGAACTGATTGTCTTATCTCATGGTGATGATTACTCTTAACCAACCAAATATAATGATTTAATGTGAAAATTCCTGCTGATTGATGATCTTTGACAGATAAATTGTCCTCAGTGAGTAGACGTCCTTACAAATCCCACAATACATAGAAGTTTTAGTGAACACTGTCATTTTCAAAATTCTGCATCTCATTAAATATTGTACTTAGAAGTGTGAACCTTATGTCAAATTTTATAATTTCAAGATCAAGGGCGTATGCAAATCTTTACTAAAGTGTCTTTTTAAAATGTATTTTCTGTGTATCTGGATCTGCATATGAAAGGTAGGAAAAAGTAAGATTCCATATCTATGTCTACTGGTTAATTATAATTTATATGAAAGCGATGATAACATAAAAAACCCAACCACCACCCTTTCAATTTAAACGAAAAAATAAGGCACTCAAAAACTGGCATACACAAAAGCATGGAAATTGTAAGGTAAGACACCCACATTGATTTCCACATCAAGCAGAGGCAAAAGTCAGCAGTGGGCTCAAACTCAGGTGCCTGGCAGCAGGGTCCGATGGAGATACTGCTTGGTCTGAGCCATGCTGCTCTGAAGTGTTACTGACAGAGGAATTTGAAGGCAGTGAGCTGACCTGGTGGCAGGGGATGGGCTACCAGGGGGCAGCTAGTGCATCTCACTGAAGGACACCCAAAATCAGGATCTAGTACTGAGAATATAGGTAAAGGTAAAGGGACCCGACAATTAAGTCCAGTCATGAACGACTCTGGGGTTGCAGCACTCATCTCGCTTTACAGGCCGTGGGAGCCGGCATTTGTCCGCTTCCACAGACAGTTTTTCTGGGTCATGTGGCCAGCATGACTAAGCCACTTCTGGCAAAATCAGAGCAGTGCACAGAAATGCCGTTTACCTTCCCGCTGGAGCAGTACCTATTTATCTACTTGCACTGCGTGCTTTTGAAATGCTAGGTTGGCAGAAGCTGGGACTGAACAACGAGAGCGCACTCCGTTGCGGGGATTCGAACCGCTGACCTTTCAATCGGCAAGCCCAAGCAGCACAGTGGTTTAACCCACATCAAATTCCTATACAATGCAGCATGGACTAGTGGTATGGGGTGCAGAACCCTTTCAATGTTTTTTCCCATGAAACTGATTCTCTTTAGCCATTATTCTCCCAATAGGGTTTAATTCTAGCCATGCAGTCCCATTGCAGAAAATTAATTATGGATAAGTAGATTCAATCTGCCACTCCTTCCCTGCATTTTAGATAATCTCATCCTCTGCTAAGCAGAAATCCTCTGCATTCTAGTACACAGGTTATGCTGCCATAAATGTATACCTTGCTCTTATTTTTTATACTCAAAGACTTGAATGGTCTCTTATCTAGGCATCTTGCAGGACTTACTTAACACAGCAGTAGTAGTAGAATTCCACCATATATGCCTCTAAATTATTTCCTAGCCCACTTCCTAATGGTAATGGCATATCATATTGAAACGTAAGGTGCTATTTGTTATTATCCTAATGCGTTGCCCCTCCAAAACAGAAAGATTCACATTTAAGAACAGGGTCAAGGTTTCACATTGCTAGTCACATCATGGAAGTTACATGGTTAGCCATGTGGAGGGAATATGCACTGACTGCACTGCTCCTCCAGCATGCCTGCCATCTATTCAGCAGAGCAAAACTGGTATTGAGTCCTTAGGGATTAAACTGTTTGCATCCAAGACTTTGAATGTAATGTCATAATAAGTTCTAGCAAGCGCAGGCATTGAGAAACCAAAACAAATTTATGAGGAAATTCCTTTCCCTTAGGTTTCATAAATTTCCACTACTGTCATTATTCCATCACTGTCCAATACAATGGGCACAGAGTTCTAAGTAACTGCCATTATCTGAGAAGAATGCCTTGTTCAAGACCTCATCACTACAAAACTATGACAAATGCATGTCATTGTCAATGCTGCTTCGTTTAAACGATTTGGCCCACTGCAGGTTGAGGGTGATATTGAACTAAGTCCTACTTGGAACAGACCCTTTGAAATCAATTTAATATCACACTGACTTACTTACTAGTTCCAATATTTTCTGTTCCCAGTCCAGAGAAGCATTAGATGCACCTAAGTCCTATTGAAATCAATTAGCTTAGAGGTTTAGGAGCACTAGTTGGCGAACCGATATTCTGGTCGTCTTCCAGTAATTACTGCCTGTAGTTTGTATAGCTACTTCTACTTTTCTTGCTGGTTTACTTAACTGCCCTCCACAAGACCTATATAATTATTGTATTTCCAAAACAATATCTTTTAAATACTGCAGCGGTACCTATTTATCTACTCGTGCTGGTATGCTTTCAAACTGCTAGGTTGTCAGGAGCTAGGACAGAACAAAGGGAACTCACCCCGTTGCATGGTCTTGGAACTGCTGACCTTCTGATTCGCAAGCCCAAAGAGGCTAGGTGGTTTAGACCACAGTGCCACCCGTTCCCCTTGCTACTCAAATATATGAAGGAAAACCCCAAAGAATATTCTTCAAACTTTTTATCTCCCTTCTTTGGTTATTTCCAAATGAAACTAACCGCACAAACCTTAGCATATTTACTTGGAAGTAAATCCTACTGTGTTCAATAGAGCTTACTCCCTTTTCAGTGTTTTTAAGATTGCTGTCCACATTGATGAACCAGTGGTGGCCCATTTTTCATGATTCTTGGTAGCTGATCAGCTGTTGTGGGATCTTTATAAACTGTAGTGGAAGCATGATGAGACTCTACATGTGGGTCTATCATTCTTTGTACCAGTGGCATTCAGATTTTAAAGTACACTTTAATTTTGTGATTTAGTTGAGGAAGAAGCTCTCTAAAATATTGCTGTGGAACCTCATTCTAAAGCCAGAACCATAGTGCTTTTCAACATGTTCAAGTCCATTTATTTTGGCCAACTGTACCCAATTACCTAAATGCTATATTAAACAGAACGTTTGCTGAATTATTGATGATTCTGGTAACTCTAGAGAAGAGAGACCAACTGACTTACTAATTTCCTCAGGGCCTTTGTTAGAAATATCATTGCTTATACTGCATAAATAGCTGATCTAAAAATGAAAGAGGTTGCCGAGGGGGCCAGAAGGGATATTTTCATGAGAGAAAGTGAAGAAATAAACCTCATTTAAATACTGAAAGGTATTCATTCATCTCTCTACAAACTTGCTTAAATAAAATTGCAGTGATGCTTCCCAGATCTGTAAGATGCTTTGTTGTGGCGAATATATTTTTCTTACTGAACTGAAATATTATTATTTTTGCTTGCTAAATTGAAAATGCAGTAGAAACAGTTCTCATTTTCATAGTACTACTTCCTTTTAATTCATTAGCTCCTGTAGTCGGATTTAAGAAAGAGAAATGTGCATTACTTGTCAATGGAATTAATGTTTCATTATGAATTAAAAGTTGGTTGTTGGACAATTTGCTTCTGAGGCCCATTCTTCCATAAGCAAGCTGTGACAAGTTTTCTCCAGATATGGCCTTCAATCACATGCCTTCGACTGGTAAGTTAACTGCTTCATAGATATGCAGAGGTACAATAATCTGTAGTGGTTTGAATGTGGACTAGGACCTGGGAGAACAGGGTTCAAATTCCCACTCAGCTATCTGGGAATTTGACCTGGGCCAGTCATGGCTGCTCAGCTTAACCTGAGTGTTGTTATATGGACAAAATGGGAAGGGAATGAACCATGTATGCCGTCTTGAGCTCTCTGGAGGAAAGCGGGGATATAACAAACAAACAAATAAATAAATAAATGTTACCACCAGGGAGACATGTTTTACAGGTGGGTATGCTTATCCACTGTATACATTTGTACATTCTTGCTTTTGTGTTAACTTGGAAGCTGCATTTCAGCATATTTATTTTGTGTTCATTATGTCACAAGGTCATTTCACACCATATGGTATTGGTATGGTATATACATTGAAAGCATAGGTCCCCAGACGTTGTTGGGACTACAATTCCTATCATCTCTGGCCATTGACCAAAATGACTGAGCCTGATAGTTGTTGTTCAACAACATTTAAGAACCGAAGGCTGAAAAAAATGGTGCAACAGAGTTGAAGGAACTGTATTTGTCTGTTCCATTTTATACATGTGATTGAGACTTTGACTCACTGCCACATACAAAAACCTTAACAGGCATATATTCACTTCATATATTATAGTTGTGTAGTTGCACACTCTCAATCTATTATGACTTCAATCCTATGTATAATTAGACTAATTTAAGCCTAGTGATTTCAATAGGTTTAGACACAAACTTATATATGGACTTATAAAACTATGTGAAGGCAGCTCCACTTTATTATTGAGGGCACAATAACGTAAGACTGGTCTTTCTTGCAGTATGTGAGAGACAGACCTGCTTGTCTAAATATTTGTATACTGTGCTGCATTCAGCTGGCTCTCTGCTGACTGCACTTTTAAAAACCCAGCTGTGCTGCTACAGGAATCACCAGCGGCATAGGCAAAGCAAATGTATCTGCAGTTTAAACTGCTGGGAAGGATGTGCAGAACTAGTCCAATGAAGGGAAACTGTAAAACTGAATACACCCCAGATCTGAAATAAGAGTTGGCTGAACTTTTTCAATCCTTCAACTGCCTGAAACTTGGGTCCCCAGCTGTTGTTGGACTACAACTCCCATGGTCCCTAGCTATCAGGACCTGTGGGAACAACAGATGAGGACCCAAGTTTGAGAAACACTGTAGGGCAAGGTTTCCCAAACTTGGGTCTCCAGCTGTTTTTGCACTACAACTCCCATGATCCCCAAATGCTCATCCTGCTTAGCTAGGGATGGTGGGAATTGTAGTCCAAAAACAGCTGGAGACGCAAGTTTGGGAAACCTTGCTGTAAGGTGCAATCTGCCTCTGAAGCCAGGAAACTGGGGAGACAGAACCCACTGCTGCGGAGATGGGGCATTTGGGGATACAGTGGTACCTCGGGTTAAGTACTTAATTCGTTCCGGAGGTCCGTTCTTAACCTGAAACTGTTCTTAATCTGAAGCACCACTTTAGCTAATGGGGCCTCCTGCTGCTGCCGCGCTGCTGGAGCACGATTTCTGTTCTCACCCTGAAGCAAAGTTCTTAACCCGAGGTACTATTTCTGGGTTAGTGGAGTCTGTAGCCTGAAGCGTATGTAACCTGAAGCATATGTAACCAGAGGTACCACTGTATTTCTAGTCGGGGGGGGGGAAGCATCCTTTGCAAAGTGCACACATTCAAAGAGGGACAATCACGTGTGTATTGACAGGGGTAGGGGTGATGGTTAAGGAGAAGCAAGCTGCCTGCTCTAAATGTCATGATCCAGGGATGCCAACTTGAATAAAATAATGGGGGGGGGGAGCCCTTCCCAGCATAATCGATCATATGACGTGGTGCACGTACACCACTGGAATGGCAACTTTTTTGGGGGGAATACGTTATTGGGGTGGCTCTAGACACTCCCCCTCGGCCCCTAAGAGTCGGTTCCTAGGTCATGAACCGAACCAGTCTATCAGGAGGAGGGAGTCCTTACTGAGGCAGGATGACGCGTGAAGCCCATAACGTGTGTATGTGTGTGCCTGCGACAGAGAAAAGAAACGTCGTGGAGCCGTTTTCCCGCGCTATTTCCCTTCCTTTCTCGCGCCCCCAACTTTTCTGTAAGGCGAAGTCACGGTTACCTTTTTGCCTCCTTTTTCTGGCGGCGGCTAGGACGGGCTCTCCGCGCGTGTGTAGTAATAACCGCGCGCGCGGGGAGCCGGCGACGGCCAGCTAGTCAGCCAGCCAGGCGACGGGCCGGCCGGCGGCTGGGAAGGAGGCAGGGCCGGTAGGCGGTGCGCCCGGCCCCGCCTTCTTGTCCTCGGGGATGCCGGGATGTTTACAGCCTTGACAGCGGCGGCACCAGGAGACGGAAGAGCGAGAGAGCGAGCGAGGAGGAGGAGGGGGGGGAAAAAGAGGGAGGCTGAGGGCTGCGCTCCTTCTCCACACAAAACCCTCACCCTCCCCTCCCACGCGCCTGAGGGAGATTTAAAAAATAACTGAAACCGACGCCTGCCCAGCCTTCTGAGGTAACCGAAAGTACCGAGTGGGGGGGGGTGACGGACGGGCGCGCGCGCGCTTGGTGGGTGGAGGAGGCTGCTGCTACTGCTGAGGGAGAAATGACGCCGCGCGAGGAAACGGCTGAGGAGAAGTTCGCAGGCCCCGCTCGGTAAACGGCCCCCGCTCTCAAAAAGAACCCCATCAACCCTCTTTTCTTTTTCTTTTTGGCCTCGGCGCCCGCGCGCTCGCTCCGCCACAGATACTTCGCCCGGGACCTGCTCGTGAGCGCGGCCCTCCCACCGGGCCATCTCCATTGGCTGCTTCGCACGGCGTCCCCGCCTCTCATTGGTCGCTGTCAGTGCCGTTTCCTTCCTCCCCCCCCCACCGTTTCACGCGCTGGTTGTAAGTAAGACGAGGGTGTGTTGGTGTAGAGATGGGGGGGGGGGAGAGGAAGCGACTGCGCCTGCGCGCTTTGGGGAAAAGAGTTCTCTGGAAAAGAGAAGGCGGTCTTCTTCTGATCTGGCTTCTGTCCCAATGCCCTTCCTTCATAGGGGCTCCCCTCCTTTTTTTTAGGGGGGGAAGTTGTCAGTTGTCAACCATAGTCACCTCCGCACCTCCCCCCACCCCGCTCCGTCTTTGGCCCTTGCATAAGTAAATAGGCGCGTATTGAAACCTTGGTAGAAGGCCATCTGCACTGAAGTTGCATAAGAACTCGCGCCAAAACTATTTTTGCTGGGGGAGGGGGTGGGTTGCGTCTGTTTGCACTATAGTGGCAGGCTGGGGGTTGTTAGCAGCGCCAAGGGATTTGTGGGACAACAGCACACTTCCAAGTGTGGCGTGTGGAGGCGCCCCCACAATGAAGCACCGAGTGAGGTTCAAGACCCATGCTTTCTTCCTCAGGCAACCTAAGGACTTCTGATGCTGGTGGTGATGCTTGTAGTCCAGAAGGCAGGGTTGGGGTGAGGGCCCCGTAGCGTGGTTCGCAAAAGACACCAGCAGTCCTTTCCCTGCTGTCATATCTTTTTCTTTTGTGCAAATTCATATTTATTTATTTTTTGCGTGACTCAAAAGTGCATCGGCATGTTGTTTAGTCGTTTAGTCGTGTCCGACTCTTCGTGACCCCATGGACCAGAGCACGCCAGGCACTCCTGTCTTCCACTGCCTCCCGTAGTTTGGTCAAACTCATGTTGGTAGCTTCGAGAACACTGTCTAACCATCTCGTCCTTTGTCGTCCCCTTCTCCTTGTGCCCTCCATCTTTCCCAACATCAGGATCTTTTCCCGGGAGTCTTCTCTTCTCATGAGGTGGCCAAAGTATTGGAGCCTCAGCTTCAGGATCTGTCCTTCCAGTGAGCACTCGGGGCTGATTTCATTAAGAATGGATAGGTTTGATGTAGTCCATGAGGACTCTCAAGAGTCTCCTCCAGCACCATAATTCAAAAGCATCAATTCTTCGGCGATCAACCTTCTTTATGGTCCAGCTCTCACTTCCATACATCACTACTGGGAAAACCACGGCTTTAACTATACGGACCTTTGTTGGCAAGGCGATGGCTCTGCTTTTAAAGATGCATAAGGAAGCAATTTCTCCCTTCTGCCTCCCAGGTAGCCCTGTAATCCAAATTGGGGTGCGCTGACTTACGGGCTTGTACTTCGTTATACACTGGATGTAGACTGGGATAGCTCAGCTGGTAGAGCATGGGATTCTTAATCTCAGGATTGTGGGTTCGAGCCCCATGTTGTGCAAAACATTCTTGCGTTGAGGGGGTTGGACTAGATGACCCTAGTGGTACCTTCCAATTCTACAGTTCTTTGATTATAATATCTCCACCCTTCCCCTCAGTTTCCCAGCTGGGCTTGAGGGTATAAGTATTGGTGCTGGCATTGTGCCGTTGCTAAATGTCTGTGGTAGTATTTAAAACCCTTTTAATCATAGAATCATAGAATTGGAATAGACCACAAGGGCCATCGAGTCCAACCCCCTGCCAAGCAGGAAACACCATCAGAGCACTCCTGACATATGGTTGTCAAGCCTCTGCTTAAAGACCTCCAAAGAAGGAGACTCCACCACACTCCTTGGCAGCAAATTCCACTGTCAAACAGCTCTTACTGTCAGGAAGTTCTTCCTAATGTTTAGGTGGAATCTTCTTTCTTGTAGTTTGGATCCATTGCTCCGTGTCCGCTTCTCTGGAGCAGCAGAAAACAACCTTTCTCCCTCCTCTATATGACATCCTTTTATATATTTGAACATGGCTATCATATCACCCCTTAACCTCCTCTTCTCCAGCCTAAACATGCCCAGCTCCCTTAGCCGTTCCTCATAAGGCATCGTTTCCAGGCCTTTGACCATTTTGGTTGCCCTCCTCTGGACACGTTCCAGTTTGTCAGTGTCCTTCTTGAACTGTGGTGCCCAGAACTGGACACAGTACTCCAGGTGAGGTCTGACCAGAGCAGAATACAGTGCACTATTACTTCCCTTGATGTAGATGCTATACTCCTATTGATGCAGCCCAGAATTGCATTGGCTTTTTTAGCTGCCGCGTCACACTGTTGGCTCATGTCAAGTTTGTGGTCAACCAAGACTCCTAGATCCTTTTCACATGTACTGCTCTGTATAAGTATTGGTGCTGGCATTGTGCCTTTGCTAATGTAAACCTCCAGCAATGTTACGCTGGTTAGCAGTTACACTGTAGCAAGAGACTTTACTGATCTTACAGTTTAGCCCTAACTGCCTGTTCTGAAGTAAGCCCAGTTGAATTCAGTGGGGTTATACTTCCAGTTAAGTGAGGTTAGGATTACAACATTCAGTAAGCTTAGACTATGTTGTAAAGTACAGCCTTAAATATACCCATCCTGTGTTGTTTGTGCACGTATAAAGCAGTGAATTACTTATCTGGAGGAAAATCATACTTCTCATCTTCCTGTTTGCAAGTTATTGCTATGTTTCAGTTACTGATAAAGAACTGAATTTGCCCTATTACTGGATGCATAGCTTCCAGCTCTATATCTCGTTGCACAAAACACCAGTTTTCTTGTTTTGGCATCAGTTGAATAACTTTGCCATTTATAAACAAGGTATTGACGTTCTGAAATGTCGAGGAGCCAGAGCTGCATAAGATGCTGAAAATTATACAGACCTGTGGTATTTAAATACAGATGTGCCTGTTTCCCCAATACCAAAGGAAACAAAGAAGTACCGTATTTTTCGCTCTATAACACACACCCGACCATAACACGCACGTAGTTTTTAGAGGAGGAAAATCCGTAGGCATGCCACCCGTAGGCATTCCCTCCATAACACGCACAAACATTTCCCCTTACTTTTTCGGAGGAAAAAAGTGAGTGTTATGGTGCAAAAAATACGGTAATTCCAAGTATTTTCTACAGTCTTTTGTGGCAGTAGCTTTCTGCCAGTATAAGGCAAAAGCCCTCTGAGATGCGTGCTTATAAAGTAGATTGCCTGTTGCTTAGTACGGAAGGGTGAGTCATCTCTGAGATGCTTCCATGGAAGTCAAGTACACATGATGAAGTTCTTTCATGACCTTGGTACCTCGGTTCAAGATCTCATGGAAATGACTTGTTAATTGTGTTTACTCTAGTTTATTTAGAGTAGCTTTTTCATCATGTATATTGTAACTCACCAAAGCTGTAAACAGTCCATCAATCACGTTTTCAGTCTCAGGTGGCTTGTTGAACTGCTGGTGGTTACAGACAGCGAATTGGCTGCAGTCAATTTTAGCGCATAACAAACATGATGTAAATTAATGGAAAGTTGAAGACAGGAAATTGTGACACTATAAGTGGTTGTGTAGGCAGACCCTTAAATTCATTTTAAGCAAGCATCTTTGCTTCTTTAAACAAGATCATCTTTGGTGGCTGAACACTCTTGATTGTGCAGGATACTAAAGGGCCTGGACTCCGCAGCATTTTAAGAAAGATGGTTGTCTGTTAACTTCACTAACAGTTGAGGTACAAGGTGAGATTTCTTACACCTCTTTCCTCACCATTCCCTTTCTTTCCATTCCCTTACTACCACTTTTAAAGGTAGTGTATTTAAAAACAATTGGCTCTTACTTTCTTCATTTTTTTGGATTCTGTTCCTGGTGAATAGATGTTCCAGTGACAGCACATCTCTCATTTTCTGGTGAGAGATGAGCCTTCCAGAAGTTCCCATTTAGCTGAAGAAGGCAGAGAGGAAAACCAGAAATATCAACAATGTGTTATGATGTAAGTGTGGGAACTCAGGAATAAAAAAAACAAAAACTAAGGATTTATAACTGGTACTAAAAAAACTTACAGCTTGAAGCTATGCTACTACTAAGCTCAGTGAGGCTAACGCTTGAGTAAATTGCATAGGATTGTAATCTTGCACTCAGTGGGGTTTTTATGTAAGCATACACAGAGTTGAATTGTTCACTAGGTAAATACTGAAAAGTAATTAATAGTTTATTTAATTTACTACAAATTGTGTTCAACTATGTTTTATTTACCAGGACGTGGGTGGCGCGGGTGGTTAAACCACAGAGCCTAGGACTTGCTGATCAGAAGGTTGGCAGTTCGAATCCCCGCGACGGGTTGAGCTCCTGTTGCTCAACCCCTGCTCCTGCCAGCCTAGCAGTTCAAAAGCATGTCAAAGTGCAAGTAGATAAATAGGTACCGCTTCGGCGGGAAGGTAAACAACGTTTCTGTGCGCTACTCTGGTTCGCCAGAAGTGGCTTAATCATGCTGGCCACATGACCCAGAAGCTGTACGCCAGCTCCCTTGGCCAATAAAGTGAGATGAGCGCCGCAACCCCAGAGTCGGTCATGACTGGACCTAATGGTCAGAGGTCCTTTTACCCTTTACTTTATGTTTTATTTAAGGTGGACCCATTGAAATTAATAGATCAAACTTATGCATGTTCATTAATTTCAGTATAACTTGGCTGACTACCACCCAAAGATATTTAGGATCATTGTACAACAATATTAGAGGCCTGTGTTCCAGCAGAGATGTTATAACAAAACAGAATTGGATTTTACCTAATCTCTCTTCAGTCCAATCCTATGCAGAGTTAGCCATGCCTAAGGCTGCAATCCTGTGCACACTTACCTAGGGGCAAGTCTCATTGAATACAGTGGAGCTTAGTTCTCAGTAGACATGATTAGGATTGCCACTCTTTTAAATCAAGAGGTTTTGGCACACCTAATTCTGCATTGGGTTACAGCCTTAATTGTACCAGGGATACAGATTGTGCCATATTGGATGCAATCATGTGTGCATTCTTATAGATGTTATCTTCAATTATAGCTTGGTTTATTTGAATTTACAACCAAAAAGGGGAAAACCTTTCAAAGTAACAGAATAATGGAACACTAAAAATTGCCGTGTAGTCCTAAGGGTTTCTCCAATATCCTTAAAATGTTAAATTCCTTATAATGATTTATGTGTTGCCAGCTTTCTTTGTGTGACAATAGTGCTGTTTTTCATCCAATTATAAAATTCTTATACCACAGACTTTTTTTTGACATGATAAATATATTTCATTGTGTCTCTCTTTCAAAGAAACAAAGGAAAACATTGAAGCCCAAGTCCATTAATCATCTTTAATCAACCCATCATTTATTGCCTTTTCAGAAATGAAAAGTATTTTCCTCACTATGATGATAATACTATGTTGAGTCTCTAGTTGTCTTAGTGTGAATAGTGGAACATCGACTATGAATGCGACACTTACTTCATTTATTTGGTACTAATGGGAATTAGGTTTCCAGTGAACAAGTGTATTTGATAATTTTCAGGATGCCTTAAGGTCTTTGAAATTTTGGAACTCTTAGAATTGGTAGCCTTTTGTTTATAGTCGTAACATTATCACAGTGCCTATATTAATAGTATCTTACCAGTGCTCCAAGACACTTTAGATTGATTGCCATTTAGATGCTGAAGATTTAAATTATTTTCCCCAGTCTTCCAAGCCTCCCTCCCACCCCCAGGTTTCTTGTATGTTCCAGTTGGATGCTCCAGAAAGTTTTGATGCATGGCAGGAGTACTGTTCAGTGTTCTTTTAGTTCAGCTAATGAGTTTCCTACCTACTGCTACTTGTGTTGTTTCTTTTCCACCCCAAGGTCATTTATTCTCCATAATATCTGTACTGTTGGTGAGGAAATGAATAGGTTTTCTTTGCATTAAACTTTCTATTACATTATAACCCTCAGTAACTAAAGCAGACTGAAAGTTTTATTTCCTGTAGAAGTTAGAAAATAAACAATAGCTGAAGGACCCTAATGTTTACTGTTTGTATTAGCACATAAGATGTTGGGGAACAAATAGATTTAAATAGGCTGGGCAACTTGTGACCCTGCCCTCAGACCTGAACACGGCACACTACTCGTGCATTGCGGACTGCCAGATGCCTGCCAGCCCCCTATTTTGTAGTCTCAGACAGACAGCAAAAATGGGTTTATCAAGCCCCTGGTGGGGCACCACATATGGCAGGTGGGTAGCATTTAGCTTTGTTGCCACATTGTTTGTGCCTGAATGAAAAAGTCTCTAGGGCTGCAGAGTCTGAAATACACTCAAATATAAAATACTGCTGTGTACTCATTTGAAACGGCTGACTGCTAAATCAACAGTAAGTTAGATTTTAGAAGACTGGAAGGTATATGACATAGTCCTAACCATAAAATGCAACAGTTCTAGAGGTGGAATAAATAGACTTCACTAATGTAATGCAGTTTTGGCATTTCTGTTCCTGTTTTAACTACAGTGGCGCCTCGCAAGACGAAATTAATTCGTTCCGCGAGTTTTGTCGTCTTGCAATTTTTTCCGTCTTGCGAAGCACGGTGTCGGGAAAGTTTTGGAAAAGCTTCAAAAATCACCAAAGTCTTTAAAAACCTCAAAAAGGCTACCACACCGCGTTCTATGAGTTGCTCCTCGAAGTCAAGTCGCAACTGTATTAACGGTGTTAAGAAAAAGGAAACAAACTTGCAAGATGTTTCCGTCTTGCGAAGCAAGCCCATAGGGAAAATCGTCTTGCGAAGCAGCTCAAAAAACAAAAAACCCTTTCGTCTAGCGAGTTTTTTGTCTTGCGAAGCATTGGTCTTGCGACGTACCACTGTACAGATATTATCCCACCCACCCTCTGCTGTCTTCCTTTTTTTTTTAGCAACTGGGAAATAAGAGTTCAGTACCTTGCAGCAGTCCTTTTGGATTACTTTTTTACTTGAAGCCAATATGTTTTAGGGTAGAGACTAATTTTTTGCTAAGTATTCCTGTAATGCTGAATTTACAAGCACACTTTCACCATAGGAAGGTTACTTGACAGAGACAAGTTTCTCAGAGACTGAAACTTGAAGGTATGAATATGAACTAGTTGTGTAATTTCTGTTTCTATAGGCATATATACTATTGATTAAAACCCCTTTAGCTTAAGCCAGGAGATAAGGGGCTTCCAAATTCACTTGTGCAACAAAAGGCATGGAAATTGTGTTAAGCTGCCTGTCTTAACTTCTATGTTTCATAATCAGTAAAGACATTCTACAGTCTTGTGTTTGTTGACAACTTGGCTTTTATACACCGAAACTTTCCATTTGTCCCCGTCCCCCCCGTCCCCCCAGTCCCAGACCTCTTTCTCTGTAGATTGGGGCCAACTAAGAAGATGAATTCAATGCTATGTTGCTAATGTATAAAAAGGCACATGCCCTTAAATAATAAACATTTAAGTCTGACAGTTTAAGAACTAAGATGGACCCTCTACAGTGTGCTTTCATTTGGATTATAGAGAACAGCATATATCACAAGACTAGGGGTAGACAGGCAGTGGGGCAGCTCTTCACCTCATATACTTCTTTAAGTTATATTAACAGTGTGGTTTAACAAAAGTAAAACAAGTAAAATGGGTTGGGTCC
Organism: Podarcis bocagei; assembly: GCF_964188305.1. NCBI lineage: Eukaryota > Metazoa > Chordata > Lepidosauria > Squamata > Lacertidae > Podarcis > Podarcis bocagei. Next base: position 84,485,270 of record NC_138129.1, on the reverse strand, counting down.
AACGTTAGTTATCCTTAAAGAAGACTCACTGAATTCAATGGGCATGGCTAACAAGTCTATAAATTTCAGTGCATCTACTGTACCCAACTAAGTTCTGCTTAGTATAAATACAAAAATAACAATAAGCCAAATGCTGCAAAATCCTAGAAGTAGATTATAACTGCAGGAATAAAACTGTATATATGCTTGTATAAGTTTTAAAAAATTGTTGAGATGGTGTTTACATTAATTCATTTTTTCCAGTCTTGCCACTAATGTAAAATGCAACTGTGTTCTGCACAAGGAAGTCTTGACCCACAATGATGTAAGAGTAAATAAATGATTGTTTTGAGTTATGGCTTAGAAACTAAATTGAAATCTGCAATAAACCACCTCACTTTTGGAGCCTTAAATTTAGCATAGCCAAAGGTGTTTTTTAAAATAAATTACTTTGACATCTATTTTTTTTAGAGTGTTATAATAATCTAATTAAAAGAAGTATCACATTGTGGTTGCATGAAAGAGCAGATCCTGCTATATGTCAGCTTCACATATTACTAATATCCTAAATTCCTGGTTAGCCATTAATTTCTTTTGTCTGAAGCCATATATTGAATTGTACAAAATCTGAAAGACTGGTTAACCAGGGTCCTGGTTTAGACTGAACAACATGCTAAGCCAAACCTTGGCTTAATTTAGCATGGCATGGCAGTAAATAGGACTGAGGAGTAGAAAAGTGGCTACAAACTCTTCTCTGGGAGCCTGCACATTTGTGTGGTCTCACTAAACCATAGTTTGGCTTACTGTGTTGTGTGAACTGACTTATAGAATTTTATGTTAGCGCAATATTGGAGGAGGAAACTGATGGCCAGTAAGATGTTCAGTCTAATCTCCTGTCAGTAGGGAAGAGAGAGAAGGAATTAATCACTTGGGTGCTGGAAGAATAGGATCACATAGTTCTAAAAGGCACAAGTGAGTCAAGGCACATAATGCAGAACATTTCAAACCTTTTATTATTATTTATTGTAACCTGTTAATTGTTTTTATAAAAATAAATTAAAGTGACTTATAGTAAATAAATACACACACACATTAAAATAAGCATAAAACAATACAAAGAAAAATCCAAAAGGCAACCCTATTTGTAAAAGACGAAATTCAGACAGCTCATGCACTGAATGAGACCACAGGTAATTAAAAGCCAAAGGCCTGCAAAAAAGGAACATTTTTGCACGGCAAAATATGTAGTGATGGTGCCAGGTAAGCCTCCCTGGGATGAACATCCCACAAGTGAGGAGCCACCACTGAAAAAACTACTTGGGTTGCTACTTTCCAGATCTCCTGTAGAGGAGGCGCATGGAGAAGTGTCTCAGATGACAATTGCAGGGGTCTGGGTCAATTCATGCGGTGAGAGCGGCAGTCCTTGAGGTATTGGGGTCCTGAGCCACCTAAGGCTTTATAGGTATAAAGCAATGCTTTGAATTGGGCCTGGAAACTATTAGCCAATGCAGTTGGAACATGTGCTACAGATTTTCTTGTTGATTTTGAAAACTGAGGACATACATTAAAATTGGTAAATGAAACTACAGTAGTACCTCGGGTTTCGTACTTAATTTGTTCCGGAGGTCCATTCTTAACCCGAAACTGTTCTTTTTTTAAAAAAAAAAATATTATTGGATTTTCACAAATTATAAAGACACATACAATACACAATACAAACATACACACACAAATACAAACATGTATAATTTCGAATCCTTTTTTTCTTGAAACTTACTTCACCGACTTCCCCATACCTCCCCTTTCTGCATTCCAATTTCCAAATTTATTTCAGCAAATCCTCCCCCTTAATTTTATCTAATTGTTTCATTTTCTTTTCTTTTACTTAGTCTTTTACAGCTGTAATTCCTTACTTTCTATAACCACAACATTTTAGCACTCATTAATTTTACAATATTTCTTAAGATAAATTTTAAATTTCTTCCAATCTTCTTCCGCCGTCTCTTTCCCCTGGTCTCGGATTCTGCCAGTCATTTCAGCCATTCCCATGCAATCTATCTTTAACCTGAAACTGTTCTTAGCCTGAGCACCACTTTAGCTAATGGGGCCTCCTGCTGCTGCTGCTGTGCCGCCGGAGCACGATTTCTGTTCTCATCCTGTTCAGGGAAGTTTTTAACCCTGATATTTTATTGTATTTTTGGTTTTTATGGAGGCCCAGCCAGATGGGCGGGGTATAAATAATAAATTATTATTATTATTAACCTGAAGCACTATTTCTGGGTTAGCGGAGTCTGTAACCTGAAGCGTATGTAACCTGAGGTACCACTGTAGTGTAGAGTGGCACTAAATACTATAATTTTCCATGTATAAGATGAGGTGTGCGCCCCCCAATTTTTAAAGTTTGAAAACGTGGGTTGTCTTATACATGGAATATAGCAATTAAATATATAAATACATATGGTACTTGCCACTATACATGCTCTGACAGTTGCAGCTCCTCACAGTGGCGAGCTGCGGGGTCTCCGTAGTCTGCTTGACGCCTCCCACTCAGCCCGCCCTCCAGCTGGGAGGGAGGCTGAAGGCGGTCCATTTGTGCTGCGCGGAGTCCACGCGATCGGCGCTGCCGCTCCAGTTGGCTGTGGCGATCAAAGTAATATCACCCCTCTGCGCCTTTCCCGTCATAGAAACCTCGCACCTTTCACCCCTCCTGAGTAACGGCACCTCCCCCCAAAAAAACTCAACAACTCTGGGGCTCCCTCCCAAAAAAGCTCAGCAATTGTCTGGCTCTGCCTGCGAGGGAATAGCTGATAGGCGGCTTGTTTGAGGCGCATGGCTGTCAGTGTTGGTCCGGTGCGTGAACAATTTTCGTCAACAATTCAGGTCAATCTCCCCCCCATTTCTTAATTTGGAGTCCCCAAAAATTGGCATCCAATACACGAAAAAATACGATAACTACAGATGAGCAGATCTGTTCCATAGCCAAATGCCCTTTAGGAATTGATTGATTATTTAATTTCTATTCCGCTTAACATATTAAAACCTAGCTAGTTGAGCGGGGTATAAATAATAAAATAATAATAATTATTATTAAAAATATAAGCTGTGTATAGAAATCTGAAGCAACAGCAGACAATTTAAACAAAATGTTACAAAAATACAGTTACATGTAACAGTGTTTCATTAATACAAATTTAAACACACACACACATATATATCCTACTTTTCTCCATTTTTAGTTTTTTTAAAAATTAAAGTTAAAACCCACACATATAACATGGAGTTGGCTTTCTCTGCTTCTCTTCAAAGTAATAGGAACCTTGGAAGAACCCTACTAGATGCCCTTTTGGTTCACTACAACATTTCAATCTCACAGTGACTAGCCAGGACACTGAGTACAATAGTATTCTGTTACTTGTGGTCCCCAACAACTTGTATCCAGAGGTATATTGCTCCAGTACTATATAGCCATTGATAGCTCTGTGAATAACTCCATGAATTTGTCCTTGCATGTGAGAGAGGGAGAATGGACGTTAATCAGAAGCAGAAAAGTCGTATGTTTTGAGGGAGGAGCCATTAATACCGAAAAGTGTTTCTACTTGATGTTGCCATTAGCAATTAAATGCAATGTTGGGATTGCTTATGAGGTGTGGAGGGGAAGGCAGTGGTCACTGGCCTGAGGCAGTAAAGTGAGGAGCTTTTGAGGAAAGGAGGAACGACTTCTGCTTTAGGGAAGGAAGAGGTAACAGCCTCCCTAGGAAAATCCCCAAGCTACATGTGCAGCAAGCCAGGCCCCCTGGCTATTTTGATTAAGTGAAATGGAGCAGCAAGGAAGGAACCCGAGCTCAGAAATAAAACATTCAGGAGGATAAGCCCCTGTTCCTAGCTCCATATTAGAAAATCAGAATGTTTAAGCAATATTTTCTAGCAGAGCTCAACTTGGAAAACATGTTCACAGTGTAAGCTCAGATGTAGGATAAATATAGAGAATCTCTTTGAGAAGTTGACTTGAGATTTCCCCCCTTCTCAAATTCCAAGCGAATATTATTATGGAATAAACAGACTGCATTCACGAGTTGTAGCCTGGCATTCTCCAAATTAAAGCAAGGATCGTAATCTTGCATCTTATGCTACTTTTAAGTACGTACTAGTTGTGGGTATCTGGACTTAATTACATGTACATATTAGCTGTAGGGATCTGGTTTTATAGTGATGTTTGATTGCAGCCCTTGGGTACAAGAGGAGTTGCCCAACTCCACAGTGGGGAACTTGGAAGGAGTGGAAAAACATCCCTTTGTATCACCGTATCAGAAAAGGCAGCCAAATTCCTCTGTGCTGAGGGCCACATCGTAAATATCATCAATCAAAAGGCGGCTGCAGCTAATTTGCATATCTTATTTGCAGATAATTAATGTGATTTGCATAACTGATTTCATGTCCGTGCCAAGCTACAATTAGTAGACAACATACATTTTATTTTTCTACACATAGATGTCCTTGAGCCAGTCCTTGAGATTACCTTGTTATATGGTTTGGAAAATCAGCTGAGTTGAAAAAAGGTAAAAAATCTTATCCCCTTATGTTACTTGCCTCCAACACTATTTGTAATTCTGTTTTTTTTTTTAATTATTCCTGCGTTCATGAGGGCTAGAAAACTTAGCCTAGACTCAGCACTTGGTTGCATACCATCGCACTTTCTTTGGTTTTAAGTGGGATTTAAGCTAATGCACATTTATGTTGGTTACAAGTTTTATGCTACTGAATGCGGGGATCTGACTTCGATTAGTTTTAAAGGCTCTAGATTGAATTTTATTAATTTTTTTTTGCAGGTTTTGGATATAGGCTAGAGAGACGTATGTTTTGTACTTAGGCAGAAATCCTATCTACACTTACTGTACCTCATTGAGCTCAATACCTTAGCTGAGATCCCAGCATTGCAGGGTGTTGGACTACTAGACGATCCTTGGGTCCCTTCCAACTCTATGATTCTATGATCTCTGCTCTAGTCTATGAGTAGAATATACTGAATTGTACTGTCTAATGTGCTTAAAAAGTTTGGGAATGGTGGAAGAGTTGGTGTGGAAATAGCTCATAGAAAAATTCCATTTTTAATTTTTAAAAAATGTGGAGAGGGAAAGCCTCAGTGAAATCTAGATACGTGTAGCAGATATTTTACATACACACAGCTTTAGATCATGGCCTACACCAGGAATCTAATGTAAAATGAAACTTGTGTCAATGTGCAACCGTGCATGTGCTATCATTCTACCTGAGGGGGAAAGGTGGTAGGCATATATCAATGAGAACCACTTGTAGAGCATCATTAACTACTTCAGTTGCTTCCACTGCAGAATCATAGAATTGTAGAGTTGGAAGGAACCACAAGAGTCATCTAGTCCAACCCCTGAAGAGAGAAGCCAGTCTTTAAACCATACTTTTCTCTTCAGCAGTGGAACACTATTGCAGAAAAAATAATAATGAAGCCCTAGCACTGTGAATAATTCTTCACTGTGTATTTGATTTAAATCTCTATGTGACCAAAAATGTGCTTTAACGTATGTTAAATAGCTTGCATATATGTGTGGCATAATATTTTAATATCACTGGTATAATGATAGTTGGCTACTTGGTATTTTGCATCTTCCCCGCCCCAGACAACCCCCCCCCCCCTTACAGGCTCTATCTGTTTAGAAAGGAGACCATACTTCCAGAAGTGTGCATTTCATAGCTTTGACACCTCTGAATGACATAAAATCATTGTTTTGTTTGCTTGCTTTTGGCTTGTGAACCGAACAATGTTTATTTCTTGAAATGTACCTGACAGGAAAGGGCAGAACATGAAATGCATGTAGGAGAAATGGTTGAATCTTGAGATTAAATCAAAAAACACTCCCCTTAAAATAAAAGTTTTCAGAACTGAAAAGATACTCTCCCTTAATACCAATTACTTCCATTGAAGTGAATGGTGCCACACCACTTGGTATTATTATCACTTGCATTTATAACCTTCCTTTCTTCCATGCAGCTCAAGACAGCATGTATTGTTCTACCCCTGTCCTTTTTATCCTTCCAACAACCATGTGGGGTAGATCAAGGTGAGAGAGACTGCAGTAGGCTCAAAATGACCCAGTCATATCTGGTCCAGCAATTTTGGGGGTGGGGATAATAGTGCCATAGCTCCAATGCTTCTGTATTCCGTGAGATGCCTGTCAGGCCCGACAAGCATTATGCTTATGTGAACAAAATGAAACTTTGTTTTTCTTTTTAGAAAAAGGCAGACATTGTTGCCACTGATTTTCTGCTGTTGTTTACTCTCATCATCTGTTTCTCTCCACTGGCTGTGGTGATGGGGGCTGTTTCCCTTCCCCCCATCCCACAACAACGCCATGGATAGATGAGAAAAATGATGAAGTCGTTGTAGGCCTAATGCTTGAAAATGCAGCTGCCTGGGACCTGGTTTGAAAACTGCTCAGGGGCTCGGCTAGTCTCGATTTGCTGTAATTTCCTTCAATAAATATTTGTTTCCCACTGGCTGTCTACCACAAGTAGAAACAGGATGTTTTAATTTGTGCAACTCAAGGGCTAAGAAAATATTAGGAAGATTGGATATGTGGACTTTATTTCATGTACGCAACTTATTACTATATTTTGAGATCAGAACAACATTTTCCCCAGGTTACAGTGACTGGGTTGGATACTTGCTCTGACATCAGATCTGGGGGACTGTCATATCCTGTCCAAGCATTTTTTGTGTCTTGGGCTGCTGACCAGGGTGTCACTTATATTTGTACAAAAGGTCAATTGAGAAGCTAAGCTTGTGTCTTGTAGCCTGCAGTGGTACAGGAAGAAACAGATGCACAGTAGGGGCACCTTTCAATTTTTTTAGTACATGAAAGAAAATATAAAAATTATCACTGCAGCTAACGATTTGGTCCAAATAATCATATCCTTCTTCAAAATGCACTGATGGTATTTTTCTGACTAAACAACCTTTCAGTGGAGTTATTAACTTGGTTCTGAACAAGTGGTCATCACCATGGCAATGGACAGTAGGAAGGACAGGACAGATCTCTGCCACTGCTCTTCTTGCTACCAACCTCACAGGGTGGGGAGCTCACTGTGAAGATCTAAACATTGAAGACCTATGGTCTGCTGTGGAAGTGTCAATGAGCATCGATTGGCTAGAGCTTTGAGAGCAGCTCACCTAGCCCTACAGCACTTTGCTCCTCTTCTCCAACTCAGCAATGTCCTAATCTGCACGGAATCAACCACAGTGAAATCCAACATCAACAGACAAGGAAACACCCAATCTTGGGAGCTTCAGGCAGAAGCATCCCTCCTCCTTAGCTGGGCAAAACACAACATCCAGTCAATCACAGCTGAGCACATCTTTGGTCTCCTGAACATGCAAGCAGACTGGCTGAGCTAAAGGAAATTGGACCAAGTGCATACATCCGTTTTTCAACAGCTGCTGTCAAAGTTGGGCCAATGCCAAGTGGACCTCTTTGCCTCAGACTGGAATCATCAGCTCCAGTCATCATTGGAGGCATGGAATGCCCTGCTCTCCACATGGCAACCAGGTCTTCTTCTCTCTCCATCATTCTCAGGGTCCTCCAGAAAATCAGAGAAGAGAAAGCAAGAGTTCTCCTCATTACACTTCTTTGCACTCATTCTGGCTTCAGCATCCTTGGTTCCCTAAAAATACTCCGCCTGGCGTTCCCCCCTCCGTGACACTTTACAGAACAGAGCTCCTCTTTCAGAGCCTGATTCTTCATCCAGCTCTCAAGTGGCTCCAGCTGACTGTTTAGAGTTTGAACAGCAATGCCTAACCAAGCTAGACTTACTTGCAGATGTCATTGATATGCTTCTACACTCCAGGAGGCTCTCCACCCCCTGCTTATATCAATCCACCTAGATACCTTTTTGACTCTTGTGTGTGTCCACAAGCCACTCCAAAGAGAAACCAGAAGTTTCCGCCATCCTTTCCTCCATCCTGTCATGACCATCCGCTGCCTGCCTCTCTTCCCATTTGCTCTTGAAAACGATTCCTTAGAGGGGCAACTCTAAAGTGTCCCCTGACCAGCCACATATTCCCATTCTAGGACCTCCACAAGGTGTTTTATAGAAGCTTCCCTTCAAACCACTGGGGAAGGTCTCCCTCAAACTGCCACCCTTCAAGCTTGCCTCATTAGTGGCCATCACTTCAGAATTGCACTCCGAGAGCACTCTTGAACCTTTCACAAAGAGAGGGTTATCATCTGTACCAACCCAGCCTTCCTTCCTGAAGTCGCTGCTGTCGAGAGAAGAGAAAAGAGTTGGCATTCCCTGGACATTTGCAGAACCTTAAAAGTCTACATTGCTCAAACCAAAGAGCTCAGGTGGGCTGAATCCCTCTTCATGTCCTCCCACCCCCATTTATGCACCATTGTTTGCTGGATTGTGCCCAGTGTGACATTTTTGTTGTAACGTAAGATACTTTCATCAGTGACACTAAACTTATTCATCAGGATAATGGTATTGGGGGTTATTGCGTTTTTTTTATTATGTATTTTGTGGTATAATCAGATTTATATTCTGATTTTATCCTGTGAATCACCCTGAGACCTGTGTGTATAGGGCAGTATATAAATTCAATAAATAATGTAAAATAAATATACTTAGCATGATTTTGAAATTTTTTTAGAAGAGGGAGTTATAATCTCTTTAGTCTTACAGAAGCTATTTACGGTAATAACAATATGTAGTATACATCAAGAGATGACCTCTTTGTTGTGACACTGCTAAAATTGCCACCTGTGTTTAACTTTGTAGTGCTTTTTTGAATAATAGAGACTTTTTTTAAAAAAAAAAAGCCACTTACCTTGTGCATATCTGGAATAAAATTCCAGACATATATTTGAATGACTAATCTTGTTATGTCAGTGTTGAATCCACCCCTGCCCCCAAGCAGGCTGTGTAGATAGGTGGGTTTCTTTCCTTGTTTGACATCTGAGCTTCTCAAAATGCTTCCAGATGTAGCTGATTGGGCCTCTGAATCAGAACTGCTCACTGTTTCACACGGTAGCTCTAAATTCAAGGAAGAGGAAGCACCTCTGTTTCTTTGAGTCCTCCCTCTTGCAGTACCTGGTTTTGTCTTACTATTGCTACATACAATACATTGTACAGTACATTGGTACATAGAACAGTTATAGCACAAGATGGGCAGAAAGCTGCTAGGTGTTTCTTCTAATGGGATTTATTAAAAGTGATACCTAAGAAGGTCTGGGTCTGGTCACTCTCTGGATAGGAGACCACCTGAGTGCTTCCTGCGTACTGACTTGAATTACATCATTTAACAAAGATAGGCTACAAAATAAATGAGTGGTACCTGCAACAAAATGTTGCAGCGTGGCCCGCTTAGGTTCAGGATTTTCTGTTTTCCTTTCCACCAAGTTTTCCGAGTCCCCCACCATCCACAACAGTGATCCAGTCTTTTGTAACAATGAGGCATATTCAATGCCCATTAAGCTTTTTGGGGGGTGGGTGTGTCCCCCTTTGGGTTCTTTCCCAAAGTTTCTTTGTACTTACACAAATATATGAGCTCCCCCAAGCCTGGTGACGCCTCCCTCTTATGCATAGATGGTGTTGTTTTCACTGCATAAAGAATGACTCTCTGAACATTGAGATCACTATTAGTATGTGTATTATATGATAAATAAGTGTTTGCTGGCTCCGTGGGCCCAAAGGAAGCGAACACAAGCATTGAACTGATACTAAATAGTAGGCAGTCTGTAACACATTTATCCCCAGTGCTTTTTAAATTTCCTATAATTTTCCTGGGGTAAAAATGAGGTTTGGAAACAAATACAATTCTGCTTGTCCCAAATTATGCTGAGACATTCAAGTCACTTTGAGGGTTCATTTTGAGAACCCATTCTCCAGAGTAAGCACAGTAATTGTGCAGCCTTAATTTTGGTTGCATGCAAATATGTTTTAAAAAACCCTGAAGTCTCTTTTTAAGAGTCCTGCTTAATGTTTTAGGTTGGGCTAATGCCTCCAGACTGTTCAAGTTCTCTGCATGGTTTGCACTGTGCAGCTTTAAAGGAAATGGCACCCCACTCCAAAGAATTTATAACCTAACAAATGGATTAAAATCAGTAGTTGGGGGCCTTTCGGGGGCTAGCCTTGGTTGCATATGGTTTGTTCCCTTGTTCTGATGCTCTAGCTTTGACCTGCAACCCGCAGGTTGAGAATATGTGGATTAGATAGGTGGCATTGCATTCTGGGAATCCCCCAACTTCCCCAAGTGAAACCTGGACATGGGTTCCTCAGTGGTAAGATCGGTAAAACTGGCAAGACCCCCTGAAAGATATTGGTTCTCTCACCACTGATCTTTTCCTGCAGTGTGCAGCTACAGAAGGGTGTTGGATGTGTTCTGTGCTGCAATACTAGTTATTACAATTGAAAATACATAGGGTTATATCTGAGTTCTACAAAGAAATTGATGGACCTAAGTTGGTAATGTACACTGAGCAGAACTAAGATTGGGTGCAACACATGGGATAATAGCCTTTGTGCCTGTAAGTCTGTGGTATCTGGGCAAACGGCCTCTAGGGGTGCAGTTTTCACCAGAATCCTGAACTTCTCTCTCCCCAATATGGGGTCCTGATCTGGATCTGCTGCGTCGTCTAGCGGTTGCTACCTGTAAGGTGGTTTTTTTTTGGGGGGGGGAGGAAAAAGAGAAAGATAGAGATATGCATTTGTATGTTTCCAGTGTCACGTCAAGTGTGATCCTTGTGTCAGTGGCTGGTGGTACGGTGTAACAAGTTGCTCCATCTTAATGAGTCAAAAATTAAAAGGGTTTTCCGGCTGAAGAAAGCCTGAAAACCAACAGGTTACCTAAAACAAATGTAAAACAGAAGTAATAAAATGTGTGCTGTGATTTGCTAGTGGCAAGTTGTAAATGCAAAGCATCGTCCTCACACCTGCAAAAACAATGAAGGAATTAACAACACGCACGCCTTATTTGTTGTATTTATTTTGCTAAAATGTAAGTCTGCCATACTACAAAGCATAGCTGCTTTGCACAGGTGTTACTTTAATATGTATGATAATGGGAAGTTAGAGGAGTTAACAGATAGTTGTTTAGTTCAAATATCAGTCTACCTCTTTATAACTGAAAATTGAAATCAACTCCATCTATTAAATGCTAAGAATACAGCTAAATGGTGAGAACTGATTTTGTTGCCTTCTGTGCCTATACAAGTTCTTTCTTTCTATTTTATATTGTATCTAAACCAGAAATTTAAAAGAACTGTATCTGTAACCGTGTAATTAGCTGAGATATTAATGGGCCTTCTTGCTGAGCATGGACTTTTGCTCTTCCTTTCACATGAACAAGCAAGGAAGCAAACCAACCAACCAACCAACCAACCAACCAACCAACCAACCAGGAAGTCTTTCATATCTTCCAGTTTCATCTGGGAAAGTATGGTTAACAGCTTTGGAATAAGCTGAGCTAGTAAGCAAACTTCAACACTTGGTGTACATGCAAGCAACAGGTGCATACATGTTTCAGCTTAAATTGAGATGAATTGTCCAAACTCACTATAGTCTTCAGCTATGTTATTAGTGGCAGGCATATACTATTGCAAGATTCATGTTGGAGTTCACATGGGGTTATCTTATTTTATGCTAGCAGTAATATTGTGTGGTAGGTCAGGCCAAGAGAAATTTGCTGGAGGACTCCCAGGTATCATCATGGCTAAGCAAAGATTTGAACCCAGGTGCCCCCAAAGTCCAGCACTTGTTCTGCTATGCTACACTGGTGTCATTCTTTCCTGATTAAGATTTTTTAAAAGAGAAATGTGAGATTATTATTGCAAGCTTACATAATAAGATATCAGATCCAATTAGTGATATCCACATCATAGTTTAAGACACTTGTGGCCTTAAATTCCTCTGCAGACTGCTTGGGCATTTAAATTCTGTTTTTTTCAGGCTTGCCTAGACAGAGATCTAATTTTTCCAATGTAGTATTACTGCACTAAGACTTCTTTGTATTTTTGAGCCTTACGTTCAAAAACTTGTTGGGATCTTGCAAGGAGTTGCCAACATTGACCTCATCATGCATCCTAAATAACAGTGTGTTTGCCAAGCGTTGTGGAAAAAAATGTCGCTGCCAGCAATATTTTGGTCTTATCGCCACTTTCAGTTTTTTCTGTGTTTTAGGTGTTCTACTAAATCTTTGGTGTTCCTGTCAGTTAGGAATTAAAGGGTACAATAATGTTTAAGAGATTCTTGGTAAAACCCTCCCCATTTATAAAGTAATCAGAGAGTATACACAGGATGTCCTTTGAAAGATTGTGACTTCTAGACTTTTGAATAAGTGGGCAGAATTATTTTTAAAAGTGTTGGTTGTGCCAAGTCTAAAGCCAATGTTTGCCGCCCTTACCTATTCCTTCTTATTTAGCAGACACTGAGGAAGTGAAGCACTATGTATGAATGTGATGCACTAATTTCCAAAAAGTCTGAAATAAGAGCATTGGAAACTATAGCTTGACCTTCAAGAACACTTTCCATTTTGATTCCTTGCCCCCCACTCCTTGAATGCCCTCTGTATCTGTAACAGAACCTGTTTAGATTGCAGGAAGTTCTAGGGTCACTTCTAAGGTGTGGTCTCCCAGTACATGTGGGACTTTAGCCAGGCTTGTTGGACTCACCATTGACCTACATGACTGACAGGGTAAACCATGTGTTCGAAAACCTATCTGATAGTGTTTTGCATGCGCAGTGACTTTTAAGAAAGTTACTCTGTCACGATGTTCTAGTTGAATGATCGTCTGATAAGTTTCCAGAGAACCTGTGGGGTTTCTCAGCACGCAGTTTGAAAACTAGTCTGAAAGTTGATTATTATTTTTTTAAGAGGAGGGAAATATTTAAAGAGGAGCTTTTGTTAGTTGAATTAAAAACTGTTACATGACAGCCAAGACAAAAATAATGCATAACGAAGCTGGATTGTATGGATGGTAAATTCAGCTTCTGTACCAGCTATTATCTTAAAGATGTGTGCTATTCAATTCATTGTAAAAATGCTAGCAACATTTGTTTTTGAGATGCAAAGTAGATGGGAAAAGCATTTGCTATGGAGCAGTTTTATTGCCACTATTCAACAAAGGGCAAAGACCAATAAGAACAGTTCTGTAGAAAAGCTTTGTTTCTGGTTTAAGAGTTAAAAGGGCAAAATATTGATGTTTCCCTTATTCTGAACGATTTCCACAGCTTAAAAACTCCTGGAAAGAGAAAAAGCATAAAACTGACATTTAAAGAAGTAAGATGATTTACACTATGTCCAAAACTTTGGGTTAGGAAACAGTTTTAAATTTTTTTTTTAAGTAACTTGTCTGTTAAAAAGTGTTTTCCTTTTGATGCTGTTTCCCAATTGGATAGACTCCTTCAGCGTTTCTAGGTTAAAAATATTTGCATTTTTTGTTTTGTTTTAATAAGGATCTGTAGAGAAGCTTTTTTGTTCTTTGTAGCTAGCTGGTTTTTTATATCGATCAGAATGCTTTCACATTTGATTCTGATCTCAGACCTATATGAATAGAAGCAGCGATGTTGAGAGAAAATGACAGGCTACAAAATGTAGTCAATTTTCTTTCTTTTAAATGAGTCCTAATCTTCTCTTACATTCTGCTCCTGGGAAATGTGCATTTGACGAAAAGGATTTTTAAAGGGAATTTTGCTTTTTTATTTTTATTTTTTTAAAAGATAGCAAATGAGTAATATAGAGAGGGGGGAATTATTTTATCTGTGACTGTCTTTTCCATTGGTTTACAGCTGGTGTGTTGGGTTGCAGCCCCACCTAAGTGGGCCACTGTACAGTTGTATGTTATATACAGTTATATGGTTTTAAAAAAGAAAGAAAGGAAAGAAATGGGCCCCCAAATCAATGTTAGGGCTAAAGGTGGGTTGTGGGTCTGAAAAGATTGAAAATCACTTGTCAGGCAAGTGTTGATTTCATTGATTCATGAGCATTCATGTGTGAACTTGCCCTCAGAGGGTTGACCACTTAAAGCAGAGCTTTCCAAACTGTGTGTCGCGACATGTTAGAGTGTCGGCTGCAATGTGTCGGTGTGTATCGCACAAACGCTCCCCACGCTCCTCCTGGGGCTAGAAAGGGGTTAGTTTAACCTCTGGTTTGCTAGTAAACCTGAATTACTGTGTTGTGAAATGATTCCAAACTGAATTACAGTGTCGTGAAATGATGCATGTCTAAAAAGTGTGTCACCAGCATGAAAAGTTTGTAAAGCTCTGACTTAAAGAGTATTTTCATAATGGACTTGAATGTATGAGGACATAATAGGCCACCCCTTAGTTTAACCCCTTAATCCTCCTCTTTCCCTACATGAACCATGCAAATGTAACTTCAGGGTCACACATTTTCCCCCTGCTTACACATTTCTGTGGTCTGACACTGTAACAACAACAACAACAACTTGTTAGTCGCTTGTCACCCAAAGATTTCCAAGCAACTTACAGCAAAGAAAAATATACAATATATAATAACAGAGGAGAAAGGGGGAGGATTCATATAATACATTAATATTTCAAAAAACATAGCATCAGTGGAAAAACAACAACAAAACATACCAGCCAAATAAATAGATGGTAAAGTCCTTTGTCCTGCTTTGTAAAATCCTGTGTAAGCTAATGATGCTATAGAAATAAAACCAAAGAGGAAGGTTATATTCAAAAATATTTAATTGTATCGTATTTTTATAAAGGTCATTCATATTTTTGTACAGGTCACTTGAAAGTGTTGTGATTTGAAACAATGGATGAGCAATCTCAAGGCATGCCAGGCCCTCCTGTTCCTCAATTTCAGCCACAGGTAGGACATTGCATTAGTTGCTCAGACTAGGTAGGAAGGGGTACATTAATGCAGAATTTAAAAGCCCAGAGAACTTACTCTGACTTACATTTTGCCAATGTTATTCTGTTCATTTCCATTACATACTGTAGCCCTAGAATGGTGCTATGGATTTTTTCCCTTTCCATTATTTTTTACTGTTGCAACTTGGACTCCAGTTTGTTTGTTTTTTGTTTGTAACTGTATACTACGTTTTAGGTGAATCACGAATCAGTTCTTATAGAAACATTAACGCAATAAGCATTGGCTAGCTTCAACAACAATACAAAAAACCTTTTTCAGGACTACATTTCTCTTCTTTACCCTGAAGGTAAGCTGGATTTTGAAAAACCCTGTGGTGGCAGTTGTTGACAGAAGTCATGAAGCTAGAGCTCCTATCTGTGATGCTCCATCTTGTCCCCTCAGGGCAATATGGTTCTTGGGTAACCCTTTGGCGGTGACTGAGATTGGTAGAGAGGACCAGTAGGAGCTTTAGGAGTTAGTTGGTGGACAGCTCTGTAAGAACGTCCCTTAAAATTTGAAGCGCAGATGTGCCAGTACAACTCAAATTTCTGTATCATATAATCTTTTTGTGTATCTCCATGGGAATGCTAATATCAAATAGTGACCTGAGAGAGAATGCAGTTTGCTAAATCATAATTGCGTCAGTGCAAATTATGCATTCAGAAGTAAACGAAGAAACAGTAGCAGAACAAAGTTTCTTCTTGGATTTCGAAAAGCATACCAAGAATGAGTTTGTGTAACCCTGTTTTTCAGCGGAGTGTCGGGACAGCAGCAAAAAACAGTCTAATTAAAAGGATGAAATGTTTTTCTGATACATAACAAGTTTTAAGTTACAAACGGGGAGTGGGAAAGTTGTTAACATTCACAGATTTCAGCACAGCTGTTGCTTTGGAATTTGAGCCTATTTACACCTCAGGTGGTAGTCATGTTCAGCTGCTATATACCAGTGGTTTGTCGCCCATACACTAAAAAGTGTGATGGGGAGATGTATGTGTTCAAAGATGATGTGCCCTTATTTTTAGCCAGTCATGACTGTCTGATGTACGTCCACACACTGTGTTTGTATGTGCACATCTTCACTTTGAGGATACCAAAATACCAGTTGAAGGTACTGTCTTAACCAGGATTTCTAAACACCCTTATTTCTTGGTCTGGTTATAAGGGAACCCACCCAGGCTAGCATTAACCATAATTCACATTCGTGTAGGTGTCCAATCCTGAAATAATTTGAACACTGAAATTAATAGCTTTGTGAGTAGGTGATTTCTTTTAGTTTTGAACTGTGTTAGAAGTTTTAATTGCATTATTTTTGCATTGACATGTTGCTGCCCTGGGCTCCTTTGATGGAAGGTGAGGGATATATGTTTTATAAACAACAAAATAAAATAAATAAATAATCCAAAGCATGTTCCTGTGACTGCCTTCTGATCTGCAAACTGCGGTTTGCAGGGAGCCAGCACTGGGTCTGCCCAGAACATGGGAGAGAATGGTTAGGGCCTCAATAATCTAGCTCAATAGATGGATTATGTTATGCCAAAAGCAACACCCCAGCTGAGATGTAGAAGTTGTTGCCACTCCTTTTCTTTTTAATGTGCTGGTCTAAGATGCAGTGTGATCTTTACCAAAATGTATGTAATATGTTCTCTGACCAACTGATGCTCCCATTATGCATGAGTTTATTGCTTTCCCAAATTGCATAGTGGCTGGGAGGGAGGCCCGGGTGATAGTTGGGAGATGTGCAGCTATGTTCCTTCTCATGTCAGGTCTCCACGTCTAAATTGTATGACAAGACAAGGGAGCAGATGAGACAAGCTGTCAGTCAGCCACACTGCCCTTTGAAGAAAGGCCATTGGGGCTGGGTAGGCAGGGGGGGAGGTGCTGCAAATGGGCTGTGAAGTTTACATACACTGCCCACTGTTAAACAGATTACCTCTAATGAAGTGTCTAATGCTCAGGCCATATCAGTCTAATCCTCGGTGGCAGTTCATCCCTCAACTGCCAAAAAAACACCGCCCTCTGGCCCGCTCTCGCCACTCTGGCCGCCAAACACAGGGAGGTGCCCAGTCTTAATAAAGCCAGACAGTGTGTGATCTGACATGCAAATGTAGGTCATTGCATATGTAAATGTGTGATTACAAACCTGCATGCCAAAACACATTAGTGAGACTTTGCTCTCAGCATGCGGTTGTCACACTGCCTTAGTAGTTCACGCTAATGTTTGTCAAGTTACTGTGCAGACAGAGGATGCAATTCCCAATTCAAATTTTGAAATATATGCTGGTTAAACAACCACAAAACCCCGTAGCTTAATGAAGCCACTTCCTGGTTCTCTGCAACGTGAACATTTGAATAATAAGAGAGAACTCCACCAAGTTTCTCTGTTTTTACTCTAAATGCTGCAGATAACCTCATTAAATCTGCATAGGCTTCACTTTGAATATACATAGCTGAATTGCTGCAATACCATCACTATCGAAGCAACAACGTATTTGGATGTAGGTGCTTCTAAGGAACAATAATTTATTTTTGATTGTGTAACTGAGCACCAGGGAGGCAAAAGCCCTAGAATCATTTCTAACACCCGCTGCAGTTCAAAGAAGACTAATTGAGTACTTACAGCATTTAGAATTGCTGCTGTTTTTGCTTTTAAATTGAAATGCAAGGGCACAAAATGACAAAATTGTTGCCGTCCTTCATTTTGTTACTGTTTTTGTTTGGATGCTGCATGTCACAAGGGTATGCAAAACTTTGAAATATAAAATGCTCGGGATACAGAGAACAACCTGGAGTATCACTGACTCTCAGTTTTCTCTCTTATAATCTTTGCTGTCTCCTCCAAAAACAGGAGAAGCCAGTTACAAGTATATATTCTACATCAAATGGAGCATAACCAGCTTCAGAATACAAACAGTTAAATATAATCAAGAACTGTGGATCTTAGAACTCTGAATTTCTGCATCAATTTCCAGATCTCTAAAGCAATCTATTAACGGTTGCTCAGTTTCCATCTCTCAGTAGTAGATAAAGCGTTGGTCACAGATAACATTGCAGGATGCATTTGTGCATGCCTTCAATGCAGACAGAACTTGCTCTGATTCCAGGCCAGTACTAATCCATCTTCTTAAGCTACAATTTTCAGAAGTAATTTGGCCTGGTTTTCCCATCCTTATCTCCTTATCTGTACTGGATCTAGGAAGCTTTCTCATACCTCTTGGATAGAATATCCACTTACGCCTAGGAACTATGTAGACAATGTTAAATTGGCTGACACTCAGAAGCCCATACATGATCAGGTTTCTCTTGAAAATCCACAACTATACATGTATATTTTAACAATATGAGGACCAGACCTGAATCCTTAAAAGGAATACTTACGATATCAGGTGAAATGGGAAGAAACAGTGTTATTGATCACAACTTATCACCCTAGTCTGACTTGTCAGAGGACTTGTCTACAGTAGGGGGAGGACTGTAGGTCTAAGTGCCACTGACAGGAACTCTTGTCTGCAATCCTATGCCCACTTACCTGGAGATAGGCCCCACTGAACTCACTGGGATGTATATCTAAGTAAGCATGTATAGGGTTGGATGTAATTTTCATTTATTTTTGTCAATTGCATTTGTGTGTAAATATTAATATTCATTTATATTCCTTTTTTCAAAAAGTACACAAGGTACCTTTACATAAAACCTAATTAGAACGTGACCCAGAAAGTAAACAATAGAAACAACAGTTTAATATGAAGGCAGATAAAACCATGATTTTAAAAGCCCCACAAATAAAACTGTCCTCAGTCCTCACCTGAAAACAGACTGTGTGGGAACAGTATCAATCTCTCTTGACAGACTATAACAAATTCTAGGTACCAGAGCTGAAAAAGCCTTCTTCTGAGTACCTATCTGGTGCACCTACCTAATCTTGAAGGTATTGGTTAGGAACATTTTGGGAGGATTGGAACCTAAAACCATTTAAGGGTTTGAAGTTCAAAGTCAGGACCTTGGGTTGTGTCTAGAAGAAAACTGCCAACCAGTGACAGTGCAGTATTGACACACAGACACTTGGTGATGTGGTGCAGCTAGGAAAGGGTTAGTTCTCATTTTTTAAACCCAGTAACTTAGAATCCATTCCAAACTGGATGCATACTGACTTTCCAGGGTTAGGAACCTAGGCAGTTCCAAAGCAAACATTAGGAAACTCAGAACAAATACACCCATATAGTTTTTCGAACACTGTGGCTGAGTACTGCTTATTTCTGCCAGTGCACACATACTTGCCTTTTTAAAGCCTCTATACTTGGTGCAGCCAATCTCACATTCATATTCTTAAAGCTAATGGTATAAGCAACTGGCTGTTGGGAGGGGGGAAAGTATGATTGCACATACTCCTCCAGTATTTAAAGTATACCTTATGTTTTCTTGTATCTTTGACTGCAGAAAGCCTTACGACCTGACATGGGCTACAATACTTTAGCAAACTTCCGAATAGAAAAGAAGATTGGCCGTGGACAGTTTAGTGAAGTTTACAGAGCCACATGTTTGTTGGACGGTGTGCCAGTAGCTTTAAAAAAAGTGCAGGTAAGGATGTCTTGAGCAATGCAATGAGAAACTTAGCTACTGCTTTTGGTAAGGCTGCTTAATGTTGTTTTATATATGTCAATAGGTGACCATTATTTTAGAACCTTTGTGTGGGGGGGTTTACTTTATTTTTGCATTTTCCATTTCACAAACCGTAACAACAACAAAAAACAAAATACAGACATCATATCCCCTTTGACTTCTCTGCCCCCCTTTTGTGAATCCTTATGTTTTCATTTTCATTCTGCCTCTTATCACTAAGTCCACTGCTGATTCTAAAACAATTGGAATTAGCATTGTTTTAGAACCTTTGATAAATTCTAAATTGCTGAAATACCGTTTTATGAAACAAATAATCACAATTCTTTATTTATATACTACTTTTCCATAGTAAACTATGGTCAAAGCAGATCACAACACCAAAACGATTACATAATTCACAAGTCATAACAAAATATAAATAATCACATAAGAAATTGGCTACTCTCATATTAATAAAAGTACAATAAAATTGTACAATCCACTGATAACAACTCTTAATAAGATCTAGCAATAAAAATACAAGAACATAACTTACGCACCTGCAAAACTAAATTTTGACCCCCAGCAACAGCAACAACAACCCCCACTCTGATGCTCTCTAGGTAGCAGCAACTTTCATAGCTGGAGTCATTCCGCATCCTGTGCTCTCAGGCCAGGTGAAGGTGGTCCAAACTGAGAGCAGGGACCAGTTCACACAGGACTTTTATCCACCACCCACTACCCAGAGATCTACCCAGGCAGCAAAGTCTCTCACTTCCAGAGGTTGTCTCAGCAGAGTGGGCTTCCGCTTTCTCATGTGCTCTTCTTGGACAATCAAAGCCACAGCATTTATGATGTCAGCAAATCAGGAGTCACATGTATTTTTTACCCCAACAGCATGAACCTGCCCCTCCTGAACCAGGGCCTAGCAGCCTTCGCTTGCTCCCAAGTGCTGCCTTTGGCTGATGGTACCTGTACCTCCCATTCATCAGCCACAACTTTTGTGGCAGTTTTTGCCTTGAAGAAGCCTAGCATCAGCATGTGGCACCTGCAGGCACTTGTGGTATCAGGATTCTTTCAGGGCTTATAGCTGCACTGACACCTGTCCTGAGGCTGCTGAGGCACCATTTAAATTATCCACAATGGCCCCGGTGTCACTCCAGGGCATTGTGGGAAATATAAATGGTGACTCTAGGCCGCCTAGCATGGATTGCTGCACTGCGGCTGCTGTCTTCACCAGATATCCTTCAAAGATATCCTTCGAAACCTGCAGTGTAGGAGGCTATGATGCTATGCAATGGGTAAATGGAAGAAAGATCTAACATTTTTGTAATAGACATAGGATTCAAAATATTTTGGCTCTCTGATTATTGTGCAATGAACTTTAGACATCAAAAAATGTTTCAGATTTGAGCCTTAAAAAAATAGGATGACAAGGCTGGCTGTACTGCTTCTGCCACTGCCACCTAAGGATTTCTGAATGCTTTTCTAACCCTGAATACAATAGCACCACCTCTGTCTTCTTCATGTAGCATTGTGAAGCCGTAAGTTTAAGGTGCCAGGTTTTAAGGGCTGTGCATGTGTTCACTGCCTCTAACTGCAATCTCTGTGTGCCGTTTTTAAAAGAATGAGCTTCATTCCAGAGCAGAAGATTTTGAACTGCTAGCTTGTATTAGCGAAATGCATTAAAAAGAAGTACAAATGTTAAAGAGATGCATTCAAAAGAGATGTTCAACGTTTTTTTAAAAGTAAAGCCAGTCCATTGACTCTAGTCAGAAACCCTACTGTGCCAAATGTTCCAAGGCCATTAT
The DNA here is from genome assembly GCF_964188305.1 of Podarcis bocagei. Classification (NCBI taxonomy): domain Eukaryota; kingdom Metazoa; phylum Chordata; class Lepidosauria; order Squamata; family Lacertidae; genus Podarcis; species Podarcis bocagei. The sequence goes on along the minus strand of NC_138129.1, from coordinate 84,463,973 downwards.
AAAATAACAGGCTCTTCTTTGCAGAGTGTTATCTATGTACAGTCTACAGTATGGGACCTTCTTGAACAGATTTCCCCCCAGATGGTTAGAACTGCAATCCCCACTGTTGGCCATGCTAGCTGTGGTTGATGTAAGTTGTAATGCAGGACACCTGAAGTTTAGTAGGTTGGGCAAGGCTGTTCTAGGGCAATAAGACACTCTAGTTTCTTCACTTGAATGGAAGACATTGACCTTATGTGAGCATAAGAAGGTCTAGCAAGCCCCTTCCTGCACTCTCCAGACTTCCTGTGAGTGCAGCAATGAAGGGGTTCTCTCTTGTCTGTGTTGTTGCAAGGTCTCCTTGCAAGGTTTTCCTTGTTAGATTGGATGGTTTTTCTTGATGTTAAAGTGTTGCTTCATTTTTTCTGCGGGTTATTTCTCTCTCCAAGTCCTATGCACTGTGTTACAATGAGTAACTTTTGAAAAGTGCCTTCACAACAGTGGAAAGTCCCGACTCGTATCTATTAGTGAGTCATTTCCTAGCCCTTCTGCTGTCCTGTGCAAATCCACCCTGTTATAAGGCACCCAGGGCTAGCTTGTGATGCTCGCTCCCACACTGTCGTGTATCTTAATGAAATTTGGGTGGAGTGGCTCTTGCACCCCATCCTAAATACTTTACAGGGCCAATTATGACTAGGATTAAATGCTGTCTTTTATTTAACAACGACATTTCAAAATTTACATTGCATTATATTACTTGCTAGCATGCTTTCTGCCTGGAAGTCTGTGGGGCATTAAAGTAATTCAGATTCCTAAACTTTTTTTGGCCATGTTAATGTTTCAAAGCGTCCATCTTTAAAAAAGTTACCTAGCAGAATATAAGCTCTTTTATTATATGGAAATGCCAGAGGGTGCGAGGGTCAGCAGAGAAGGAAGCAGGATAGTGTTAAATTGCAGCATAAATGTCAAAAGAAGTGTATCTAAATGAAGACTGTAGTTTGTGTGTGTGTTTGTTACTGTACTATTTTTAAACTTGAGAATTTAATAGGTTTTTGAATTGCCCAGCAACAGTAACTATTTTGTTGTTGTTGTTATTTTAAGAATGCATGCAATTATGGAACTTCTGGCTAGCCTGGTCTACATGGGAGTAAGGTTGAAATGTTTTGCTAGAATTCTTTCCAGAAGCTCCATTGCATTTTGTGCCCTAAGTAGTTCCATGAGTTTCCCCTTTCATTTCCACTCTTAATACCTTGTGTTAGAAGATCATAAAAGGATTCTTTTTATCTGGCACATGGATTAATTATTCATTATGCGTTGTCAGCGAATTGCTTCTTCAGGATTATATTAGAACTAATTAATCTTAAGGAAGAAAGTTCTATTTTATGCTATAAAAAAAACTATGGCCGTTTTACTTTCCTGGTTGGTAATCATTTTATTGCTTTTGCATTTGTAGGGAATTCTATTTGTTTGTTTTGCCAAAGCTCTTTATGGTTCTGCAGGTTGTGGTTTATTAAATACGCTATATTGAAAACATTTAGTTCTACGATTCAAAAGAGACTACTTTTTCAAAGATCGGAGTGCTGTTCATACATTCTGAATAAAAAAGTCTATTTGCTCTCTGAGATCAAACACCAATGGTCTTAAGAGCAGTATTACATTTTGCAGGGAAAAAAGCTTGTAGCTGGAGTGTTTCAAAAGAAGCATCCTTTTGAATTAACTGACTTATTTTATAGACTTCAAAAGTCTAGTTGTTGGGCTGAGAGAAATAAATGCCGAATAAATTCAGAAATGAGAATTTAATGTGGGGAGACTTTCTTTTTTAAGTGGGCTAGTCCATCTTTCTGCTTGGTTCTTCATCTTAATCCCATTACTGCTCCCAGCTTTAGCACCATCTCTAAGGATCATCGCCCCACCTGCAACATGTAAACTGCCACCTGACCTCCTTTAATATATCTCTTCTATCTTTAGCCTATTGCCACAATTTCTTCACATTTTCCAGATAGAAAGCTGTGCTGCGTTTGCCAATTAACTGCTGGTGCAGTAGATAGACGCACATGAATTCAATGGATTAGGTCTGACTTGATGGCTGGCTGTGTAATGAGCAAGTCCCAAAATTTGAAGATGTGTCTGGGTTCCTTGGATGTGCTAGACTAGAGCATGGCTGGGAAACCTGTGGCCCTCCAGATGTTTCTGGATTACACCTCCCTTCAGCTCCAGAGAACATGACCAGTAATGACTGGCAAACATGTTCCTGGTTTAAGAAAGATCTTTTGTTTCTCTTTTTATAAGTTCTATGTGTAGCAGCGGGGTATGTGGGGAGGATTTGGGAAGCTCTGAAAGCCTTCTTCGCATTGGGCTGTAGCTCCTAAGAGGCTTGTTTGGTGCCAGTGTTGATGTCATTTTGGTGCTGAATGAAGAGCAGGATTTTTAGCTTTTTAAACATTTTACAAAGTTTAGACTATGTTTAGCTTTACAGTCTACAAAAGATTTAAATATTCCAATCCAGAAAACTGCACTTGTAATTCAGATTCCCTACATTCTGCAAACTAATACGTAATCTCCTCCATGCCTCTTACCTAAATGGATACCAACCCTTTTCCAGTCTAACAACATGTTCCCGTTCCTCAGGCTTTACCCTGGTCTCACACTGAAAATACTTCTTTTGTGCAAATTAATTCATTCCTCTGTATAAGCTAGGCTTCCTCAACTTCAGCCCTCCAGATGTTTTTGGCCTACAACTCCCATGATTCCTAGCTAGCAGGACCAGTGGTCAGGGATGATGGGAATTGTAGTCTCAAAAATATCTGGAGGGTCAAGGTTGAGGGAGCCTGGTATAAGCCTTCCTCTTTTGTGAGGAAAGTCTTTGTCTGTTTTTCTATCCAGGAAAAATACTAGATTTCCCTCCCTAAATCATATTTTTTTAAAAAATGAAAATAAATGAAACACACTTTTAAAAAAGTCCCATGTAGCTGTGGAAGATTTCTGAAACCCTTTCACTCCAAGTTTTTTTTAAATGAACCTTTTGGGGTTCTAACACTTTGTAGTTAGAGTGGTAAATTGATTTCAAGGTTCTTTTAGAAGTATTTGTCGGTAAGCTTTAAGCATTGTGTAGTATATGCAAGTACATGGACTTCTGAACAGCACAGTAAGATTGCCTTGATTTTTTGTTAGGTGCTTTCAAATCATTTAACAGTTGTTTTCAGCTATTAAAATGACAAAAATTGGGTATTAGCTTAGTCATTACAAATGCCCTTGAAAAGATTTAGTCTTAGAGTTTTGTTGGTTGCAGAAGCTGTTATATTTGCAGTTTTTCCCCTGCAATGTACAGGTACCAAAAGAAATGTTAAACTTGTAATTAATCAGCGTTCATATATTGGTAACACGTCTTGAGAAATGTAAAATGTAAAACATCCTTGTTGTTAGTACATGGCTATTTGGTCATGTCTGGATGATTACCGTATTTTTCGCACTATAGGACGCACCTTTTCCCCTCCAAAAATGAAGGGGAAATGTGTGTGCGTCCTATGGTGCGAATGCAGGCTTTCGCTGAAGCCTGGAGAGCGAGAGGGGTCGGTGCGCACCGACCCCTCTCGCTCTCCAGGCTTCAGGAGAGCCCCACCGCCAGCCCCACAAGCTCAGGGGACAGCGGGAGAGGCGCAGTGCGCCCTTCCCGCTGTCCCCCGACTTGGTTAGAAGGCTGGCGGGGGGGGGGGAGCCTGCTCCTCCCCCTCGCCAGCCCCGCAAACTCGGGAGACAGCGGGAGAGGCGCAGCGCGCCATTCCCGCTGTCCCCCGACTTGGCTAGAAGGCTGGCGGGGGGAGAAGCCTGCTCCTCCCCGTCGCCAGCCCCGCAAACTCGGGAGACAGCGGCAGGGGCGCAGCGCGCCTTTGCCGCTGTCCCCCGACTTGTCTAGAAGTCTGGCGGGGGGAGAAGCCTGCTCCTCCCCGTCGCCAGCCCCGCAAACTCGGGGGACAGCGGCAGGGGCGCAGCGCGCCTTTGCCGCTGTCCCCCGACTTGGCTAGAAGGCTGGCGGGGGGAGAAGCCTGCTCCTCCCCGTCGCCAGCCCCGCAAACTCGGGAGACAGCGGCAGGGGCGCAGCGCGCCTTTGCCGCTGTCCCCCGACTTGTCTAGAAGGCTGGCGGGGGGAGAAGCCTGCTCCTCCCCGTCGCCAGCCCCGCAAACTTGGGGGACAGCGGCAGGGGCGCAGCGCGCCTTTGCCGCTGTCCCCCGACTTGGCTAGAAGGCTGGCGGGGGGAGAAGCCTGCTCCTCCCCGTCGCCAGCCCCGCAAACTCGGGAGACAGCGGGAGAGGCGCAGCGCGCCTTTGCCGCTGTCCCCCGACTTGTCTAGAAGGCTGGCGGGGGGAGAAGCCTGCTCCTCCCCGTCGCCAGCCCCGCAAACTCGGGGGACAGCGGCAGGGGCGCAGCGCGCCTTTGCCGCTGTCCCCCGACTTGGTTAGAAGGCTGGGGGGGGGGAGCCTGGTTTTGCGGGAGGCGGGGGAATCCCCCCGCCTCCCAGGAAAGCCAGGAGAAGCCGTGCAGCCCTTTTAAAAGGCGCGTGGCTTCTGCCGGTTTTGCGGGAGGTGGAGGAATCCACCCGCCTCCCAGGAAAGCCAGGAGAAGCCGTGCAGCCCTTTTAAAAGGCACGCGGCTTCTGCCGGTTTTGCGGGAGGTGGGGGAATCCCCCGCCTCCCAGGAAAGCCAGGAGAAGCCGTGATCTCTTTAAAGGGTTTGCACGGCTTCTGCGGGCTTTGGGGAGAGGTGAGGGAATCCCCCACCTCCCAGTAAAGCCAGGAAAGCCCTGTGCAGCCCCTCCGCCGAGGAGAGGCTGCACGGGGCTAAAGGGGAAGCCAAAACAGCGAGTGGGATCCATCCCGCTCGCTGCCTTGGCTTGATCCATAGCTGCACGCAACCCCTCCGGCAGGGAGAGGTTGTGTGCAGCCTGTACGCTGCTCTTTGGGGCTGCGGGGGGGAAAAAAAGATTTTTTTTCTTGAATTCCCCCCCTAAAAACTGGGTGCGCCCTATGGTCCGGTGCGCCCTATGGTGCGAAAAATACGGTATATATCAGCTTAATCAACTGAGATATGAACGAGCCTTGTACCCTGCACATAGCCTTTTGGCTTCTTCCTTTGAGTGAGTAAGCAAACAAGCCAGGAAATATTCAGTTAACTATTGTTAACCTTACTTTCCCAAATTGTCTATAATAGAAAATGAATTTGGAACATGTCAGGATGTGAAACCATGGTTTGAATCTGGCCGATATCCTAGGATTGTTCCAAAGCCATTAACCATGGTTTCCCAATTTGGATGCAATGGGAAATTGTAGGTAACCGAATATTTCCTGCCTTGTTTTATTCATGTGAAAGAAGGAGTGATGTGGCTGCATGTGGACTGCAAAGAGGTTTGTTCATATGTTATCTTATTAAGTCATGATATGTATGTCTGCAGCTTTGGGGAAACATTAAGTGTGCATGCTAAGTGGAATATACAGTGGTACCTCGGAATACATACGCTTCAGGTTACAGGCACTTCAGGTTACAGACTCCGCTAACCCAGAAATATTACCTCGGGTTAAGAACTTTGCTTCAGGATGAGAACAGAAGTTGTGCAGCGGTGGTGCAGCGGCAGCGGGAGGCCCCTATTAGCTAAAGTGGTGCTTCAGGTTAAGAACAGTTTCAGGTTAAGAACAGACCTCAAGAACGAATTAAGTTCTTAAACCGAGGTACCACTGTACAAGTTTGTTTTAAGGGTACTAATGATTACAAAACCTCTTGTGGAAGAAAAAATCAGGTATTGAGTAGTACAACACCCAGTTTAAGGCTATTTAATGTCACCACCCCACCAATATTATTGTCTTCCTTTGAGGGAAAAGTAAATTGTTCTGTATAAATAAACAACGAATATCTTCCATTAGCATGGAATTTCCTTTGCTTCTAGTTGTTGATTAGCCAACCAGAATGGATGTATTCGTCATAAATTTGCTAGGCTGCGATAGTTGGGGATTGTTCAGGGGAAATGGGGAACCCGACCTTATTAATACTGTGTTAATGGGCTCTTCCATAGTAAAACACAAACAAAGACCAACTCTTAAATAGTACTCTGGGCTTCTGGAATTCTCCCTAAGGCAATCAATTTAATCAGTACCAGGTGCTGTGTGTTGCTTGGACAAACTTGAAAGAATGTCCTTTATAAAATAACTTCTTATTCCACCCCCCCCTCCCACTATGTGATCATTTTAGTACTGTTCCTTCTCCTGCACTTAAGACTATATAACCATTTCTTACTGGGGAAAGATTTGGCAAAGATCATGTCCATCACAAAACTTAAATGTAACAAGAAAAAATGATCGCAAGAGAAGCATGGACTTGACTTTGATATGGATCAGTCGCACATAGTATCTTTAGGCCACAGGGACATAATTTCAGATTCTCTTGAAAAAATGTATGTAAGCTGTGGTAAACAGCATCCCTTGATGACTCTGTTTTGGGGTAATTTTCAGTTTTCTGCTTTATAGTAGCAACCCCCCCCCCCCATTTTAGAGATCAAATTGTTTTATGTACCCTATGGGAACATAGTTGCTCACTTTGCTAATGGTGTGTTGTTCAAAACATTAAATTTGGCATAGTGTAGTTACAGTTCAGTGAAGCTTTTATTTGTGTAGTACAGCTTGTCCACACACAGAGAGGGGGGGGATTTTCACTTTCCCCCCTGAAACAGCAACTCCACTCCTCTGTATTGAAAACTTCTTTTGAATCCCCTATGAACTTATAGGGACCCCTGACCATTAAGTCCAGTCGTGAATGACTCTGGGGTTGCGGCGCTCATCTCGCTTTACTGGCTGAGGGAGCCGATGTTTGTCCACAGACAGTTTTTCCGGGTCATGTGGCCAGCATGACTAAGCCGCTTCTGGCGAACTTAAAATGAACTACTGGTATATTATGTAACTTGAGAGGAGAGAGGAGAGGACCCTGCGAGTGCTAGCCATGAGTAGCAGTCTGAGACAGGACCCAGAAGCTGTTGGACAAGTTAAAAGTCAGGACCGAAGAGCAAGTCTAGAAGAGCACAAATGAAGAGCAAGCATACAGGAACACGCCAGAGCTTAGGAAGACCATGTTGCTCAATCAAGGCTCAGCAGGAACAGGAAATCCTGTTTGTTCGTTCCTGCCCAGAAAGATCCAATGGCCTACCTCGGAGGCTGGAGTCATTCTACCATGTGTAATTTAGTGGTTCACCACATAGATGAGTGTCACACAGATCCAGCAGCTCCTGACAATAATTGTTGATGTGGTGGTAGTGGTTGTTAATTAAATTTGTATACCACCCTTCATGTGAAGATCTCAGAGCATAAAACCCTTGTAGTTCGCGGAATAACTGCATTGGGTTGACAGAAATGCCTTCAGCACACCTCCTTTTCATCACCCTAGGCAACTAGAGTAATGCATAAAACTATTTCATAATATGGTAGCATGCTTGTGCAAAGAGTGCAGTATCCATTAGTGCAATGCAAGCTTCTAACCCAATAATGACCTCCTCAGTAATCTTGTGAATTAGTCAATAACCCAGTAAAACAAGCGCTCGGCTGCTTAAATACTTGCATCTGGACAAATCATTATATTTGTCGTCCAAATAATTTCTGCTGTTTCTCTAACAAGGCTCTTATGAACTTCAGAAGCCATTGCCATAGCTTTTGAGGTGGGAAACTTAAGTTACAAATGTTGATACAAAGGATACTTTGCTGTCATTCTTACATAAAATCTAGGATGCAATATCCGCAACATAAGATCTAGGTGTTAAAACAAAGAACTGTAAGATGACAATCGGTGAGTCAGTATTTCTGAAATATTGTAAAATATTGTATATTAACGCTGCACATTTTAAGGTAAATTTCCATAGCTGTCCGGTTTTACTTAGTCACCTTGCTTAATTTTTTAGGCTGTACTCCTAGACATACTCCTGCCAACCTAGCAGTTTGAAAGCACGTCAAAGTGCAAGTAGATAAATAGGTACTGCTCTGGCGGGAAGGTAAACGGCGTTTCCGTGCGCTGCTCTGGTTTGCCAGAAGCGGCTTAGTCATGCTGGCCACATGACCTGGAGCTCCCTCGGCCAATAAAGTGAGATGAGCGCTGCAACCCCAGAGTCGGTCACGACTGGACCTAATGTTCAGGGTTCCCTTTACCTTTACCTTTAAACCTTGTTGGAAACAGTGGGGCTGACTTTTGAGAATTTCAATGTTAGTTAACCTACTATTTATTTGCTTTTCTCCCTTATATAGGACCTTTCTTCCTAATTTATTCCTGGGTTTGGGATCAAACTATACATTTCACTTCAGGTTTTTTTTTATTAGAATAATTGAGACCTGGCATGTCTCTTTTTAACAAAAAGCAATTGGAGGTGCCATTTGGGATCATGGTGCAGGGTTGAGGTAACCCATGCCATTTTCCTGCAAAAAAATAAAAATCCCTCATGGGTGCTGTTTTCCGCAAATAGATGCTTCTGTTTCTGAGTTTAACATTGGGGACATTTAGACGTTATTGCTTACCACTCAACCTGACCACAGTGTCCAGGAAGGGAAGGGTCTACAATAACGTAACTTGTCCCCTTCAGTGTGATACAGCAGGGATCAGATCTTGGTGTCTCACCACGATGAGTGGTGGGGACAGGGCAAATAGGAAACTGAAGTACCTGGTGGGTTGAGGTTTTTGTCTGGTAAGTTTAAAAAAAAACATGAACATGCCTGCTGTGTTTTCCCAAAGGCAATCAGATTCTTGGAAGCTAATCACACGCGCCAAGTCTTGGGATTTTAATGCCAAGGTGATCTAAGCAAGAGAGTGTGTTTTTCATTCTGGCTCTGAGACTTATAGCAGCTGAGGGCTGCAACATTTCTCTTTTGCCAGGCATGTTCTAAACCCCAAGTCGTAAACTTTTGCTTCTGTGTTTTCCATCAACACCAGCTTGCTTTTCAATATTTAGTCAAAACTGACTATACAGTGCTAGACCTTCCTTCCCCACTCTATTAGTCAGATGCTATTTTTTTTTCGTCATAACATTCCATTCATGTGACTTATCTTGCTGTCGTTCTGCTTTGCCACTCAGTCTCCTTCCTGAATCATAACTTGCAGCACAGAGAGTTTGCTTTCTATCATCTCAGCATTTGCAATGCACAGAGGTGTGAGAATCCTGGGGTGTGTTCCTGCTAAAGTTCGTCTTTCCGCTTCTCTTAGCAATTTGGCTGGTTAAAATATATTTGTCCTGTGAGATTTATGCAGCATCCTGATTCCTTGGTTAACATCTGTTGCCAAAGCTGTTTGTTTTTGCTTTCCCTGGCCGTGTGCCGTGTGTATTCAACATAGTTAGGGCATTTTTTCTGGACGACAAAAATGGGGACAACTAAAATTACCTTGCTTCTGTAGGAGAACTTCCCCAAACAAGCACAGATTTTGGAAGAAAGTCATAATGGGAAAATGATTGACAGGACCACTGTCCTTGCTACCTTAATTCTAGTGAGGGCTTCTAAGTGATGATGAAAAAGTGCATTGCTGGTTGGGGGTTGCAAAGCTTCTTGGTGCTCTTGTTTTATACTTCAGAGACAGCCTTTCATTTGCTTGTTTATTTGCTTTCACAATTTGTGCACACTTCAAGTTACAGCAAAAAAGCACACCTGCAATTTTCAATCCCATCAGACATCCACATATCACCATGTATCTGACGACACATCTTCATGTTGCCTAAGAGCAGAATTCCAGGGGGCATATGCAACTCTCTTGTGGTGCTGACCTTTAGGGGTTTCTCTCTAGGTCCTGACTCCCTGGAAAGCAGCTGTCGTCACATAGACATTAGGGGTCCTCTTAAATAAGATAGCATGTACAGAAATGCAGCTCCAGATCTAGACTTGTATAACTATCTTGATTATCATCATCACGCCAGATGCGCTTAAAAAATGAATGTCACAGTTCATTTTATGCCAATGTTTCTGAAATGTCAGATAGCTGAAACATGCTTTTTCTCTGAATTAAAATTCAAGGCACACTTCTTGTATTCCCAAAGGTTTACATTTAGCGTGTGTAAATTATATTAAAAATTTATCCACCCATGGTGCAGCCTAGTTTCTGTATGAGTCGCTGATCTGGGCTTGCCATGTGATTGGAAGGAGACGAGTTTAGAGCAATTGGCTTGTGCAGAAGCACAACAGAAAGCCTCCTCTGAGAATGTGTCATTCTGCTGCTGCTTCTCTACATGAACAGTGGTTGAATGATGCAATCACCCACCCACCATGGAGATGCTGTAGAATTATCCACTCCCCCACTGTGGGCTGCTTAGAAGAGGCAAAGCTAGAGCAGCGTAGCATTCAGAGATGCAGCAGGGGGCCTCTTCCGTGTTTATGTACAATGGTGCCTCAGGTTACAGACGCTTCAGGTTATACACTCTGCTAACCCAGATATAGTACCTCGGTTAAGAACTTTGCTTCAGGATGAGAACAGAAATCGTGGCATGGTGGCAGCAGGAGGTCCCATTAGCTAAAGTGGTACCTCAGGTTAAGAACAGTTTCTCTTTTTTTTAATATTTTTTTTTATTAACAATTTCAACATATATTTATATATGTATATATATATATATAGAGAGAGAGAACAGTTTCAGGTTAAGAACGGACCTCCAGAATGGACTAAGTTCTTAACCCAAGGTACCACTGTACTCTTGTGAATGGGTACGACTCACAGCAGGTATTAATTATTTAATTTAATGCATATTTCATGTCACATAGTTTGGGGATTTCTCACTTATGCAACATTACTTTTAGGGCACGAAATTAAAGCAAACATTGATGATATATATCCTGTTTTTTCCCTTTTTTCCTTTTTTTAAACAAGATATTTGATTTAATGGATGCCAAAGCCCGTGCTGATTGCATCAAAGAAATAGATCTTCTTAAGGTAAATATGTACAATGACTTTCTTTTTTTACTTGAATGAAGGTGAACTTTAGCATATATTTGTTCAGATTTTTATTATTCCCAAGTCTAAAGATTTGGGAGAAGGCGTACCTAAAATGTCTTCACTATGGATTTAGGATGATACAGGGGCGTGCATGTATTTTAAATGCAGCTGCAGCAAAACTTGCATATCCTCAGCTGGTTTTTGAGGCAACAGAGTTGCATTTCGACTCTCCATAGCTAATAACCAGAGCAGAACTTACTTGATATGTTTATTTACCTCTCTGTGTGTGTCATTGTGATTCGTATCTCACTGCCCTTAAGGGCAGCTTACAGACAACAGCAACAACAGCAGAAAGGTTCATAATAAATAACAAATGAAAGCTAAAATGATAGGAACCTATTCTAGCTTTAGCCTCATTAATTCCCGCCCCCCCTCAAAAAAAAAAAAAAAACTGCTACAAAATATATAAGATTACTGTTTCATGAAACAGGTGGCAGGTCAACTGCTGTTTTTTAAAAAAATAAATTGCACCATAATCTCAAATATCTTCTGAAAGTAGAAAAGAACCTAAGGAACAAGTTAAAAATAGAACTGGCCTAATGAATTTCTCAGGAGTTCCATAATGAGCATCCCATTACCGAAAAGATATCCTTCACTTCATCCCAGCTGCCCTCACTTCAGTCAAAGATGGAACTTGGGAGCAGAATTTGTCCGATGATCTTCGCGATTGTTTACTTGGAAAAAAGGCTCTCTCCAGCATATACTGTATTTATGCCTTTTGCATAAGAAATTAGGATGCTGCCCAGACTATTTGACCATCTAGCTCAGTACAGTGGTGCCTCGCAAGACGAAAAGAATCCGTTCTGTGATTCTCTTTGTCTAGCGGTTTTTTTGTCTTGCGAAGCAAGCCCATTGACGGATTAGCGGATTAGCGCTATTAGCGGCTTTTAGCGGCTTATCTGCTGATCGGATCAGCTGATAAGCGGCTTAGCGGCTTAGAAAAAGGGGGGGGGAAGGAAAAAAAACCAGCAGGAACTCGCAAGACATTGTCGTCTTGCAAAGCAAGCCCATAGGAAATTCGTTTTGCGAAGCACCTCCAAAACGGAAAACTCTTTCGTCTAGCGAGTTTTCCGTCTTGCGAGGCATTCGTCTTGCGGGGCACCACTGTACTGTTCATTCTGACTGTCGCTCCATGGCCTTGGGCAGAAAGAGGGCTTTTCTAAGACTGCCCCCTGGCAATCCTTTTAGGTTGGACCTGCTATATGTAAAGTTTTTTCTCAGCCACTGAGCTACTACCCCTCCCTACAATATATGTATAGAACACATAATGTGCACACACATGCACACAAAGATACAGTGCTTTTGTATTCCTTTTATGCATGTCAGTCTCCCATCCATATCGCATTGCATTGTAAGCTGCCTTTTAAAAGTTTAAAGTGGGAACCAAGAGCTGCCCTAGTTGTTACCGAGAGCTTATCCTTGTAGGATTTTCCCTTTGAACTGCTGGCCTCCACTCCCCACCTTCCGCCACCTTACCAAGTTATATCAGAAACAGCTGTTTTTGAATGAGGTTTGTTATGTAGGTGGGGGTGAAGACTTGCCTGCCATACAGGAATTTTTAGTTCTCGAAAGCAGACTGCAGTGTGATCCAGAGAAGATGCACTTTGTAAAACAAGGACAAAAGCCTTGTCTGTGCACACACAAACTTTTTTGTCCCTCTAAAGTGCCTTACTGAATACTGATTATGAATGATGCAAAGAGACATAAAAATAAGGTGAGTTACAGTTTACAGGAGGGGGCTTTCCTTTGGAGTGAATGTGGCTCTTCTTTTCCTGTTTGTTGTTGCCAACCAGAAAGATGCTCTGACAAAATTCCCAGGTTTTAGGTTTTTGGGGCTTTAAAAAGAAAGTTTCTGGTCTTTGTGATTGCAGAAGGTGACACATGTTGTTTCTTGACGACTATTATTGTGCTTACTCTCTGCTTTAAAAATACAACAAACCTTACCTGTGATTTTAAAGGTTATTTAGGTGTCTGCACCTAACTTCCCACCCTGCCGCTCCCCCTCTGCCCCAGCCGTAGCTCTTTGTGCTGTACTAGCAACTGTTCCTTTATATTTTTAGGAGTGCCTTGTTAGATAGAACATGGGTATTTTTGGTAGGAGATGCCTCATTGCACATATGGAAAATTCCATGCACCTTACTGACAACTTTGTGGAGGACCTTGCTATGTCTATGGAAGATATGGTATTGGAGAGGGTCTCTGTGATGTCTGCTCTGTGGTTGAGCAGATGATGGATTTGATTACAGAAACCACCCTTGGTCAGATGTGCACCTAGGAAGTAGTAGCCTAGGCTACCTGTGTGGGCAGACTGAGCCCCATGTGGTTCTGCCCGGCAGGAACAAAAAACATAATAGGAAGCTTTGCTGTAAGAGAGTAGGGACTAGAAAAAGCTCATAGCTGCATTGCATTCATTTCTTCACCTATTGATAATCATGCCTTGAAATAGCTTTTCAGTTCAGTTTCATGATCATTGTACATATCAAGAGATATGTAGCTATATGCTTTGAATACAAAATAGATTTTTTTAAACTTTTGAGGCAAAATTTAAGACAGTGTGATAAGTTTTTTACATTCCTCAACGTGTACTCTATGTGGATTGTTATTATTACTTTTCGTCAACACTGTTCTTGACCTGGCCATAAGCCTGCCAAAAGTTTGCTTTGCTGAGTTTTTCTTGTCTGTCTGGAGGCATTCAGCTTTAAAAACCTCAATAATTTTCTGAGAAAGAGCAAAATATTGCAAATATATCCATTTTAGAATAACCCAATGGATGCATTTGGAAATTAGTGGTACCTTTATTAATCCTGTGAGTGGAGTGTAGAATGCAAAACCTCTTCTGGTTCCAAATTCTACTTTAGTTTTGTTTTACAATGGTCATTGGTTGAGAAGCTAATGAAGTTTTTTTTTGTTTTATTATGGACAATTGAAAGTTGAAGAGGTGTTTTTTTCTTCTTTTTTAAATGGCGTGTTCTTTGGCTTTCTTGCATAAGTCATCCGATAGCTTTGTGTGCCCCATTCCTAACTAATTATGGGGCTTTCTCCCCCCCAAAAAATAGACATGCTGTAGTAGCTGCTGTATTATTTCCTGACTTAGTTCAAGGGACTGGTATCCTCTTCGTTAAGTTTGATTTTTAGACTTGGTTCACGGTTTTTTGTTATCTAAAAATAATGCATGCAAATAATGAACAAATGAATGTTGTTTTCTTTTAGTACAGAAATGGGTGTTCTCCCCTGCCCCTGTGTATATAGGATTAAATGGCGGAAACCAATAGTTGAGGCTATACGTACTGTAGACTGAAGTATCTGTTTCTTTTTCTAGCAATTGAATCATCCAAATGTAATCAAATACTATGCATCATTTATTGAAGACAATGAACTAAATATTGTACTGGAATTAGCAGATGCTGGAGACCTATCTAGAATGATCAAGGTAGGCGTTTTTCCTAACAGAGAGTTTTCTTTCTTTTTTAATATATTCATTGTTTGAAATAGATAGAAATCATATTTTATTTTTCATATTTTGTTTTGATTCTAATTACTCTGGTTTTATTTCTGGATTCTCAGGTACCCTAAATTATAAGTGTTTGCCGCAAATCCTACTCCAGGTTTCAATTCTGTAAATCCTTTCCAAGCTATCGAAGTGTCCATATTTATATCTCACTATCAAAGTTTGCTGCTAATCTTAAAATGCTATGCATGATTGCAAGGAAACATAGATGAGGAGGAGATCATCATTATACTCCAAATCTGGCATTGTGCCAGCCATAATATTTAATGTTGGCATTTCTGTTTATAAATTCTCCCCTTTGAGATTTTTACCATAATAATTCAGCTGTAAAACCAGATTGTATGTTTAAAATGTTGGTACTGACCATCCAAACATGTAGGAACATGTTTCTTTCTGAAGTTGTGAAAACAAAGCAAAACAATCAAAAGCCCTTGGAGCCTATGAAGGCTGCTTCCATAACACTTGATTTTTGCCAGCAGGAATGAACCCACAAGTCATTGCAGTGATAATATGGAAAGAGCTTACACCAGTGACTTCTCAAAAATCAGACAGTAGGCTGCTATGCTCTTAGTTGCAATGCTGGCTGGGTGATTTGGCACCAAACTGAAAGTGCTATGATAGAAGTACAAGATTTTGAAGAATATTTGCAGCAGTCCCTCCACAATGCACCATTTGAGATGTTCTGTCCATTCATTCATCCAGCCATTCATTTATTCGAGTATTTCTAAACCACCAACTTATTAAAAAAATATGGCCTCCATTTTTTTTTAAAAAAACCCCATAAAATTACAAAATCATAAAAAACAACACTGAAATGCTTGGCTAAACAGAAATGTTTTCAACAGGCAGTGAAATGATAGAATTGTGAGTGCCTGTGTGATTTCAGTGGGAGCAGTGTTCCAAAATATTGGTGCCCCTGTACTAAAAGCCTTAGTTTTTGTAGAAGCTAAATGAATAGAAAATAAACCAAATAGAAACTAAACTACAAATCACCATTTGTACACACTAAACTAAATAACCATGGCACAGCCAGGAGGGCTTTGGCTTGTTCCACTTCTCCTGTTTAGGGGATGAGGACTCTGCACCCATGTTAGTTTCTAGGGCATTGTTCCCTAACCTGACCCTAGGAAAACCCTGGGAAAAAGTTATGAGTCATTTTTTAAATTGACCTAATTGGGGTATATTTGCTCAGATTAATAAAATACAGGAACAGTCAACCTGTTGGGACTTGTTGAACATATTTGCAAATCAGCGAAACTGTGTATATGTACACACACACCCAGAACCAAGCTCGCACTACAACCTATTCTATTGGCCACAACAGAATGCTTCTTTCAGACAGTGGGAAGGGACTCCGAAGGAAAGCCTGCACAGGCCCATATGTGACCCTTTGTCAAAGTGCTTTTTATGAATGTATAAACAGTGAACACTCTTGGCATATTTCTGTGGAATTCCAGGTTGTTTCCACAAGCTACATTCATTTCTTCGTTCACCATAAAGCAACAAGGGTTTTCTGAGAGATTTTTGGAACCCTGAGTCATATTCTGATATCCTAATGAGGCACAAGATCATGCTTAACCTATTCCAGTGGAACAGAAATAAAGGTCTCAGGTGGTATCAGAGGTCTGCTTACTACCACCTATTTGGCTTTGTAGCAAAACAAACCCCAACCCAGTTTTGCCACCCTTCTTCTTCCTGTAATGTTTAGGGAAAGGAATGGGAACTATTTGGCTGTGCTGGAGTGAACATGACAGTTCTGTGCACTGAACTTTGAACAAGACCATGAGCATTTTAGGCTGGGAAGGAAGTTAGGAAGACCAATTGATTGCCATTTTCCATTACTGTTAATAGACTTTCCAACAAGCCCAATTATAATTTTAGCACACTAAAAACTACTAAGTTTGCCAATTGTAGTAACACACTGGAAAGATTTCAACAGCCAGCTGTTCAAAATTTGAGATTAGTTCTTAGATTAAACGTATTCAAGTTCACAGTTGGGTTAATTGTATTATATTATGTATGGGGGAAAGTGTGAAGCTAGCTAATCTTATTTCTTTATTTATTATTAATTTATATAGGCAGCATTTAAAACAACAAAGCTAAAAAGCCAAAACAACTTCATTGTAGTTGAGGGTTTTTTGTTTGTTTCTTAACTTGCACTCAGCTAAATGAATTACTCTAAGAGCTGCATTTAAGATACTTAAGCTTGGGTAGATCATTCCATTCTATTTTTATATATTCATTTCTTGTCAAATAATCAGTTCCCTCCCCAATACAAGTCCTTTTTTCTCCAGACTAGATTATTGTTGTTTTTCACTGCATTGTAAGTGTCTCAGGTTTATTGGATACAAAAAGTGTGCTTTTTAATTAGTCCTCACCCTCTGCCTTCAAAATACTATTTTTGTGACTCTTAGAAGGAATATTAACTTTGCTTTACAGCATAGAGTTGAAACTGCATCTTTGTGCTTTGAAGAATATTCCTTGCCAAGATGACATTTTTAAGCCAAGAGGGTGAAAAATGTGGTGCTACAAAGATTGACAATGTCCTGTTAATATTTATAACCAAATTGTATATATTTTGCTTATGAATTAATAATTCTGTAGGTTTACACTTGCTACAATATGATGGTTTTGTTTTCTCTTCTGTATATTCCAATTTGACATAACATTTAATATGAGCCCTCTCTTTCTTTTCCCTTTCTGTGACAGACTTCATTATGGCTATTGATGCCTTTATTTTACCTAGGACTGTCAAACCTGTCCATTTAACTCCTTTCATTCTAGCATTTGAAATTCGGTGATACATTTGGCGGACATTTAGTCAAGGCAGCATTTTCCCTTTAACAGAAATACAAATATATCCTTTTTAGCACTGAAAACCATTTTATACACACACAGATTCATGGAAGGCCAGGCATAGCTTACAACAGTGGCATTAACCCAGTATTTGCTCAGAGAGACCAGTTCTGGTTTATAATTCGTTTTTTGTTATTAAAGAAACCACAATTTTAAATCTGTGATTATTGAAGTTATAATTTAATCTACTTGTGAATCCATTTTATGCATTTTCTTCTGATTTTACCCTAGAGATGTCCAAAATTGCCTGCAATGCAATTTGGCTGTGTGGCTATTTCTTACCTATCTTTTTCTTGAGAGTAGTTTATGATGTCCTCTTAACGTAGGCATCATGTTTAATGTAGTGAACTCGGATTGCTGTTTGAAGTTAATGACAGCCTATCAGGCTATGATTAAATATGTATAAGGTGTCACACTATACTCATATTTTCATAGTTCTTGTAGTGGGATCAGCATGAGTTTATTTTAGGTATATAAAGATTGAGGGAAGGAGGGAAGTACAATGAATGCATCCCCAGCTCTCTCTTTTTTAAATGAGAACACAATAGAAAAATAAGAACATTTCTCTCACTGTGTGTATGTGTGTGTGTGTGCTGTTTTTTATACGAGCAGTGAGAAACACAGTAATTAGGAGTCAGACGCAAGATCTTGGAATCCAATAAGGATAATAGTGGCTACTGACTCTCTTTTCATTAGACAATACAGATGAATCTTCAGCACAGTGTTGTGCTATTGAGTGCTTTACCCTAATGAGCAAAAAAGAATCTGATGTCTAAAAGTTTAAATGGGTAACTCATTATGATGGTGCCACCATATTGACAGTCCTATGAATAAGGTCATTCATGCAGGTTGGTGGTTTCCCAACTTCCTACTCTCAGAGACCCCTTTCCACATCATTTAAAATGTATTTAGTATCTCATTTTATATTCCATCTTCCTATACATTTGTGTGTGAACAAACTACCTAGGCATTGCAGTGGATATAAGATTCTACGTTTGAGAATGCACATTCAGTTCACTAGGACCGTCCACCAGGCCTGTTGAGTGTAAATGACCATCACCCCAAATAAAACAAGAAGTGTTCTAGAGCGCAACTGACAGACTGCACAGTCCTGACTTTGCTGACACCATTATTCTCCCCTCACTGTTCTGGTAAGCAGCAGCAGTGCTGCTGCTGGAAAGCCATGGCTGCAGCTCCATTCTACTGGATGAGATGCTCTTGCTGTCATCCAGGATTTAATCCCAAATTGTGCTGTTGACCTGCATCAATGAGATGGGTGAATGACTTGGATTTTCCAAGCTTGTCTGTTTGGGTTCTTGTTGCAACGCTGACCCAGACTTGATGGTTAGGAAGGAGGTGGTCACTGTGCTATCCCATCTCCCTCTTCAGCTTCCTGTCTGATCAAATTCAGTTTCGAGTGTTTGCACTTGATATTAGGCACTTTGTTTGAAATTCCATTATTGCATATATCATCCTGCTTCCTAACCGTCTCCTTGCTGGGATCAGTCTTGTTTTTGGTTTTGAGGAGCCACAGAACAGTGGTTTGGGGAGACTTCAACACACATGCTTAGACTGCCATATCTTTTATGGGCCAGGATTTTTGCTGCAGTCATTCCAAAATGCTCCTAACTCAACAAGTGCAGCAGGTTATATAATTTCTCGACCAGAAAGGATGATTGCTACTAGATTCCTGAGAGTCCTTTCTGTTAGCATGCTTCTCATTCCTGTTCAATCACATTCTAGAATTCAGAAATTACCTGTTATGTACAGTGGTGCCCCGCAAGACGAATTCCTCGCAAGACGGAAAACTCGCTAGACGAAAGAGTTTTCCGTTTTGGAGGTGCTTCGCAAAACGAATTTCCTATGGGCTTGCTTCGCAAGACGACAATGTCTTGCGAGTTCCTGCTGGTTTTTCCCCCTCCCCCCCTTTTCTAAACCGCTAAGCTGCTTATCAGCTGATCCGATCAGCAGATAAGCCGCTAATAGCGCTAATCCGCTAATCCTTCAATGGGCTTGCTTGTCTGTTTGGGTTCTTGACGAAAAACCACTAGACGGAGAGAATCACAGAACGGATTCTTTTCGTCTTGCGAGGCACCACTGTAGACACGATGGTTTTTAAGCACTCTGTACCACTGTATAGAACTGTCTTGGCTCTTTTGTACATCAAGTACTTGGAGATGATGAATTGGCTGGGATGATCGCCAGATATATGTGGAGGAAAAGCTGAATCAAGTGTGACCAAACACAGTTTAGAGCTCACTTTATAGTTTATATTGTGGCGGTAACAGCAGCTAAGAAGGAATGCTTTCCTAGCATCACCGTATCTGCACAATACTGGCTGGAGGAGCAATTTTGAGTGGCTAAAGGAGTCATTTAGATGGATCTCTAGGTTATATTGGAGAATGCTCAAGTGCCCACTGTGGACATTTGCAAACCACTTCAAAACTTTGAGACCATAATTATAGCATGTAAAGAAAAATAACTCTTTTCTCTCTAGAGTGAGGACTAGGCAGGATTGAAGCTACAGAAGGCATGATAATGTTTGAGCCTGGTGTGAAAACTAAGAAGAACAGGGATGTGATTTATACCCTAACTTGTTCATATAAATTCATGGTACTGTGTGAATGGCACTGTATTGGGGTGAGAGTCTTGACTAATAACTTGAAAAGTAATCCTGCTACATTGTATTATGGCTACATTGTCAAGGTGAGAGTCCGTTTTATTCTGTTCTGTTTATTTATTTATTTTCATTTAAAAAGTTTTTATTATAATCGATCGTCTAAAAAAGAAACATATACATTATTAACAATAAGACAAAACATAGAAAAAACAAGAACAATAAAGTAATTCAAAAATCAATATACAATCTTTACATTCTTTGACTTCCCACCACCATGACGTGACCGCTATCTCAGCAATATGTACAGCAGTGTCTTTTACTAATTGTCATGTTCTACCTCGTAGTTTTTATACTACACCTACTGTGATTTTGGTGTTTCCCAATGTCGTCTCCATGTATGAAAAAAATTTGTTCCAGTCATTAATAAATTTAGTATTCTTCTGCTGCCTAATCTTCTGCGTCATTATTGCTAAGTCAATATATTCAATTAGTTTGTTTTGCCAGTCCGTAATTGATGGGATGCTGGGTTTTTTCCAATTCTGCGCTAACAGTACCCTAGCGGCTACTGTTGCATACTGGAATATGGTTTGGTCATCCTTATTAATCTCACTACCCGCCATTCCCAAGAGGAATGCCTCGGGTTTTTTTGGGAAGGTATACTTTAGCATCTTTTTAAGTTCGTCATAAACGGATCCCCAGAACTTCTTTACTAGATCGCAGGACCACCACATATGAAAGAAGTCACCCTCTTTCTTTTTACATTTCCAACAGGTCTTATCTCCGGTTTTGTACATTTTAGCTAATTTTGTTGGGGTGATGTACCAGCGGTACATCATCTTTTCCATGTTTTCTCGGAGGCCGACACATGCTGAGAATTTCATATCCTTGGTCCATAGTTTTTTCCATTTTTCATATTCTAGGGGGTGTCCTACGTCTATGGCCCACTTGATCATAACCTCTTTGACTTCCTCGTCCATAGTATCCCAATCTAGTAGTTGGTTATACATTTTGGTTAGAAGCTTAGACTTCCCTTCTATTATTTCTAACTGGAATTTGGATTTGTTTTTACTTATTCCAGCTTTTTTATGTTCATTCCATAAAGAATTAATTTGGTGGAATTGTATCCACCCCGCTAGTTTATCTTTTAGCTCTTCATAAGGTCTAATTTCCCATCCTTTCTCAGATCTTTTCAGGAGTTCAGCATACGTCCATCTTCTACCTTCCATATTCACTTTTTTAATTACCAGAATATCTATGGGTGACAGCCATAATGGAGTATCTTTTTCTACCAAGTTCTTACATCTGTTCCACACTTCCAACAGTGCTCCTCTTATAATATGATTAGAAAAACCTTTGTGCACTCTTCCCTTGTCTTGCCATAGGTAAGCATGCCACCCAAATCTAGCATTAAAACCCTCCAAATCCAGCAAGTCGGTGTTGTCCAGAACTATCCATTCCTTCACCCAGCATAAACACGAGGCCTCATAATATAATTGTAAATTCGGGAGCGCAAACCCACCTCTGTCTCTTTTATCAGTGAGCAACTTATATTTAATTCTGGCCCTTTTACCCTGCCAGATAAATCTGGAAAGGGTCCTCTGCCAGTTCTTAAACATTGTTGTGCCCCTGATTACCGGGATGTTTTGAAATAGGAATATCATTTTGGGGAGGATGTTCATCTTGATGGCAGCCATTCTCCCCTCCCATGTTCTGTTTATTTAAATGATTTATATACTGTCCTCCAGCAATACTTTCAGGGTGATCTGCAAAAACAAGATAAATACAAAAGCAAAATATAATTGATGGTTTAAATAGCAATACAAAGAAAATAATGGAAAATTTAACAATTCCTGGTGCAAAAAAGGTACTAGGATTAGCACAAGCTTAACTTCAATGAGGAAGTAATTCCGTAAGAGTGTGTCATAGCTGAGAAGACTCTCTCTAGACACCAACCACCTTTCCTCAGCTGGTGGGGACACCAGGACAACTAGACAGCCTCAATTGTGGTCTTTAAGGCAGCTTTCCCAATCTGGTTCCATTCAGATGTTTGCTGGGGAAGTGTGTGGTGAACACTGAGAATTGGATTAGAATAGAGGGCAGTCTGTTTCCACATTCACATACCTTTTCTTGGGTTCCCTGAAGGTTAGTTAATGCATTAGTGAAACAAAAGGAAAGAAATGGCTCTCTTTCCCTTGCCTCTTCTTAAATACAGTTGTACCTTGGTTGTCGAATGCTTTGGTACTTGGACGTTTTGGCTCCCAAATGACACAAACCCAGAAGTGTGTGTTCTGGTTTGTGAACGTTTTTCAGAAGCCGAACGTTCCAACACGGCTTCTGCGGCTTCCAATTGAGTGCAGGAAGCTAATGCAGCCAATTGGAAGCTGCGCCTTGGTTTCTGAACAGTTTCAGGAGTCAAACGGGCTCCCGGAAAGGATTAAGTTTGACAACAAAGGTACGACGGTATGAGAGCAGCCAGCCAAATCTACACTTTCAACATTTTTTTATTGTTAAACACTGAAGTTTATTTTTAAAAACTTTCTTTAAAAATTTAATTTTTCTTTGAGACTTCCGCATATGCTAGAGTAAAGACATTTGCTACTACTGTGAACTGAAAAATGCTTTTGATATGTACCATATACTGATTATCCAAACATTGAGATGGTACATTACAGATGCCATTATGTCACCTTTCTCCTCTGAGCTTTTCTTATTAGTTTTTAAAGGCTGTTTTTTAAAAAACACACACAAAAACCCCAATATTTTTCAACAGTACACCAGGCAACACTAGCTAGATTAATTATAGAACAAAGTCTCGAGTTAATATATTTTTTATTAAGCATCTTCCTAAAGGAAATATAAAGCAGTGCTTTGAACTGACTATACCTATGTTTGCTGTTAAAAGTTTTGAAGCTACCTGTGGTACCTATTTTGTGTCATTTTTTTACTCTTTGTAATTTCAGGTGGTTCCCCCCTTTCATTCTTATATACATACATATCATTCTTGATGCAAACTGTCTGACACCAAGTGCTGACAAGCCCTACTAATATCTATGAGCATTTTTTTATATATATTAGGGGCGTGTGCCTTTTGTAACTCATTATTTTTTCCCCAGTTTCTAAGAACCAGCAGCACTGCTGCAGTAGCAGGTTGGAGCTGTCATGACAGCAGTTGGACAGGAACTGCAACCCTGCAAGCACTCATGTCTGGAAAACTGCTTCAATTGTTTTCACTTGCTGTAGCAGTGTTGGCTGGTTGCCAGATAATGTAATACCTTTGTCCCCACCTAGGGATGCTTGGAAAGTTCAGTCTTTGCTAATGCCTACACTGAACTGCTCTGTTTCTTGATAAATGGGATACAGTCTGTGTCCTCTGGCAAAAGTGGAACACATCTAAATCTGATCTGGATCATGAATGTATTACTCTGCCCTCTTAAATGTGGTTGGGACACAAACTGCAGTCTCTTGCATTTTTATCTTTTAGTTCTGCTACAAGACTGAAATGTAACTGTTCCATTTGTTTGCTAGCCTTTGAACCCCTCTTTTCTAATCTGATGAAGGTTCTAGCCTACAAAGGCTCATACTAAACTGCTGCCTTTAGGATACCCCAAAACTCTCTGTTGTTTTCTTTTTCCATAAAAACTTATTTAAATGTTTTGGAAATCATCATAACCTTACTTAAATATTTTTTTCTGGGGAAGGTGAGCTTGCCTTCTTGTTTTAGCCTTTATTAGACTCTCAAGACTCTTTAATCCCTCCATATAACTTTCCTTATATGCCCATGTAGGTTTCATGAGAGGCAAGTGAATTCCAAATACATGGTTGGTCTACTCGTGGTATATTGTATTTTGCAGCAATGCTAGGGATATATCAAGATAGACAGCTAACTAGTTAGCTAGTTAATTTCCTGTTTAGGGAAGTTTTTAATGTCTGATGTTTTATTGTATTTTTAATATTTTGTTGGAAGCCACCAAGAGTGGCTGGGGAATAAATTGTTGTTGTTGTTAAAAATCTCACAATAATTAAGACAAGTTCTTGTTCCAAATTTGATCCAAAAATGCCCTGCTAGCAGAAAGCATCTTCTACCAAAGAAGGCTTGCTTCCATAAGAAAAGTAACCCCCAAATCAAGAGAAGTTATTCAGTTTGCACAAAGTTTTGTGTAGTACTTTTTATGACCCATTAGCTTTTGCAAATCTCAAGACAAACTGAGCTATTCCAAGCAGATTTGGAACTTGTTAAAGGTTAAAGCAGGCTCCCCCAGATTTATTTTGAATTTATTCTGGAAAGGAGTAGCTTTGATGTTTTAACCCCCCAATATTGAAAGTGGCTTGCAATCAATGAAAGCACTTTAAAACAAAACAAATTAATCAATTAAGCCAATATAAACAAAAAACTACAAAATCACACAGCGAAAGAACAGAAAACCATTTACACAACTAGCTAACTAAGCTCCATGAAATAATGTGTGTTTCTATTTTGGAAAAAAAAAAAAAACACTTGAGAGATGCTACCAGTCAGTGTAGAGAACTGTAAGTTAGATGTGCCAATGATCTGACCCTGTATAAGGCATCATCCTATGTTTTTGTGCTTCTGTGCCTTTGTAAAAAGGCAAGCAGGCAGACACCCTTAGCTAAAGAATTCCAAGGAATGCTACAAAGAAAACCATAGGTTGTAGTGTAATAGAGGACTAAACATTTCATTATATACTCGTACCTTGGAACTCGAACGCCTTGCGAGACTAACGTTTTGGCTCCCGAACGCCACAAACCTGGAAGTGATTGTTCTGGTTTGCGAACGTTCTTTGGAACCCGAATGTCCGTTGCGACTTCCGGGGCTTCCGGTTGGCTGCAGGAGCTCTCTGCAGCCAATCGGAAGCTGCGCCTTGGTTTCCGAACGTTTTAGAAGTCGAATGGACTTCCAGAACAGATTCTGTTTGACTTCCGAGGTACGACTGTATACCATATAGTTCTATGCCATAGCAGAAGGGCCGCTCAGCACTAGAGCTATGCATTCAAAAGGTCCTGGGTCGAGGCCCTGACATTCCTTTGGTAGGACTGAGAAAGTCCTTGAAACTCTGGATACCTACCTTCTTCCAGTCAAGTATCTTCACCATGTACCTTCAGACATCCGGTCTTTGGAAGGACCAAGCTTCCAGGTAAGCTCTGGAGCAAATACATTTCTCTACTTGGTTCTGCATTGGGGCAAAAAAATTACGGTAAACCCCAGTGTTAGCATACCACACCAAATCTCAAAAAAATTGATTTCATTAGTGCACATAACACTTTTGAGAACGTTTTGGGACAAGTAAGGTGTAGAATATATAGGAAGAGCTGGCGTTGTGCAATGAGTTTTTGTTAGAAGTTTGTCTAAAAATACATTGCTAAAAGTCTTTTCAGGGTTCATTTTAAAAACAATAAAATGTGCTTTCTATGCATATACTTGAAGTTGTGTATTTGTTTCTAAATGAAAAGAAACCCGGTATCTATCTATCTATCTTGTTGACATCAAACAGTCCTCTGATATGCAAATCCCAGCTATGGGGAGAGTAGATACAGAGTTTGTTTTGGATTCAGTCCAGGTCTGAGGAAAGCAGCATTTAAAGAGCTTGCATTCAAACATTGCATCATTTCAGTTTTTGAAAATATTTTGAGGAAAATTAAAAGTGTGTGTGTCTCAGCATACAGTCATACCTCGGGTTAGAGACGCTTCAGGTTGCGTACCGCGCCGAACCTGGAAGTACCGGAATGGGTTACTTCCGGGTTTCATCACTCGCGTATGCACAGAAACTGTTGCCTTGGTTTCTCTCCTCCCCTGGAATCGTGCCCTGTGTTTAATGTTACGGGCAACTCTATCCTGGGGAAGGAAAGCCTCCTTCCTTCACTCCTCCTCCTCCTCTTCTTCTTCTTCAGGGGTGGGCTCCTTCTCTGCCCCCCCCCACCAACAAGGTCCCATGGGGTTGTAAAGCAAGCCAGGCCATTTAGCACCGACCCCATTCATTCCAGCAGCTGTCCGTCATCCACTTCAAGCCCTGCGAAAAATATCATCACCATTATTATTATTATTATTATTATTAGTAGTAGTAGTAGTAGTGCCCTCCACCCATATCAGGGCGGCTCACAGCCTGAAACTACAGTACTAAGCACATGCTAAAAACTAGAACAAAGGCAAACCAAACCAGGCCAGCAACTCTCCTTCTTCCTTATTTGTGAAACAAGCCTGTTAATTGCCTATCCAACAACAACCAAAAGGCACTGAAGGTTTTTGAGATCAATGCAAGCTAAAAAGCATTGCAGGGGGTTGGGCTAGATGACCCACAGGGTCCCTTCCAATTCTACGTTTTTCTGAAAAACACACACGCACAACCCAACTACGGTCCCTCTGCAGTCCTCACCCCAAGCAACTATGTGCGTGCCTTGTCTTGCTACCTGTGGTTTTTGGTCTCTCGTCAGCCCCCTCCCCCCAATCTATTCATATTCCTTTCTCCCTAATCGCCAGTATTACATTTTTCTCTGGTTGAGACTTAAAACAGAAAGCCCTAATTCTCAACTGTGCTTCTTGCTGCAGTCCTACTGTCTACTCAGAAGTCAGGTCCTATTAGATTCAGCAAGACTTACTCTCAGGTAAGTGCAGTTAGGGCTGCAGCCTTTGTGACCCAGGTTTTGGGTCCTTTTTAGGTTCAGGATGTCACTGCTTTAACTAACAATGAATTCTCAAAAGTCAGCCCCACTGTTTCCAACAAGGTTTAAAGGTAAAGGTAAAGGGAACCCTGACCATTAGGTCCAGTTGTGACCGACTCTGGGGTTGCGGCGCTCATCTCGCTTTATTGGCCGAGGGAGCCGGTGTACAGCTTCCGGGTCATGTGGCCAGCATGACTAAGCCGCTTCTGGTGAACCAGAGCAACGCACAGAAACACCGTTTACCTTCCCGCCGGAGCGGTACCTATTTATCTACTTGCACTTTGACATGCTTTCGAACTGCTCGGTGGGCAGGAGCTGGGACCGAGCAACTGGAGCTCACCTGTCACGGGGATTCGAACCACTGACCTTCTGATCGGCAAGTCCTAGGCTCTGTGGTTCAACCCACAGCGCCATCCGCCTCCCGTTACTTACATACAAAGCCCTAAGTAACCCTGGATCAGGTTACCTGAAATACCTCTTCCTTCACTTGTCCAGGAAGGGGACTATGATCAGCTAATCAGTTTCAGCATGGCCTGATGTGTATTGGCTTGTGATAACACGGAAGCAGCTTTCCTCACTGTTAGGGTCAGTGCTGGTGAAATATGAGAGACTGTCTCAGTGTTGGCATTCTGCTAGCTCCTGAAGGCACACCTGTTTAGGCAAGCCCTCTCCTGAACTGAACTTCTGATTTTATTATTTTAACTTTAAGGGGAAAAAAACTGTTTTAATGGCCATGTCTTTAATTGTTTGTTTAATTGTATGTGTTAATTACGGATGTTTTAAGGCTGTGGTATGTTTTAATTATGGATTGATGTTATTGATTTTATAGCTCTAAACTTCCTTAGAAGCCATTTTGGCATAAAAGTGGTATGTAACGTAATAAATAATAAAATGGGGCCAGCAAATTGAAGGAACTGCACTAGTAGCCTCTAAACAGCAACACATTTCTGAATGAATTTGGGATTTCTCGATTTTAAATAAACGATGACTATATGGCTTCTTCGCCTTTGCGTGAAACCTTATCTGGAATTGAGAGCTGATTAAAATATTAAGGGAAATTATATGGTCTCTCTCTCTCCCCCCACCCCCCGTGAACTTTAATGCTTCAGAATGAATGTGGTGATAAGACCGCAGGTAAAAGGCTAGAGCATCAGGCCTAATACTACACCTCTTGTGTTTTGCAACATATTTTGTTTTTACACAGGGAAGCATTTGAAAATATAACCTCCCACTTAATGCTAAAATATCAGTACCTTGTGCTGTTTTTTTTAATGTTTCAACTTGTTCACGGTTCCAAATAAATCAGTACCACAGTCAGGTAAATGTGTTTAGGCTCAGATTGCCACACACTGCAGATTCTGCTATTCAGTGAGTGAATGTTTAACTGATTTGGAGGTGGGGGTGCAATGGAGGTGGGGGTGCAGCTTCAATACCTTGGCAACAAGGTTTCGTTACCTAAAGGACATATGTTGCCATTGTGGTTTGCATTACATTTGTTTCAAATATCAGTTGACTCAGTTAGCACACAGCTGTTAATTTTCTTTTCAAGCCATTTTCTTTATCCCACTTAACCTTGTCCTGTCAAGGATGAGGAAGATATCATATAAATAGGATAGATCAGTGGCAGACTTATGGGTGGCAGTTTTCTTCTCAGCTTGAACATAGCTCTGACAGCCGCCTTACACCTGCCACGCTTGCAGGTCTTTAGAGTTGGCAGTGTAATAGTATCCTTAGCCAACAATAAAAGAAAAACATGCAGTTGTTTTGCAGTCCTGGCATTACAGTTACTGAAATAAATCACACACACACCTGCCATTTTATTTGGTCAAATAGCTGTTTCTAGACAGACCTAGAAACCCTGCATGCTCCTTGGAGGAAGAGAAAGTTTTAAACAAATAATAGAAAATACTGCAATAAATTCATTGGGAAGCAGTATTTCTGTGGTATAGCATTGTAGTCTGAAATGTGTGGTATAGCATTGTAGTCTGAAATGTCTAATGCAAAATCATATTCTAAAAGGGATAGGGGGCAACCATTATCATCAAAAACTCTACCTTCCAGCCCTGAAGCTGTAGGTTAAATTCAAATTCGAGGGGGGTCTCAATCAGACCCTGACCTGCCAAACTTTCCTTAGGGTGCAAGCTGGGATTATTCGTATCTACTTATATTAAGTGTGTGGGGGTGTGTCCAGTGGGGATTTTTGTTTCATCGGTTAAACACGACCCTTTGGTGGGTAGCAATATTTTGTTCAAAATCCTATCCTTTTAATAATTTTTAACCAAATTATTGCTTTGCGACGTTGGGCTACTCACAAATCCGCTTTGGCAGTAGTTAATTTTATTGTTCTTATTTTTTAAAGCATTTCAAGAAGCAGAAGAGACTGATTCCTGAAAGGACAGTTTGGAAGTACTTTGTTCAGCTCTGCAGTGCCTTGGAGCACATGCATTCACGGCGCGTCATGCATCGAGGTAACTTAATTGCATTTAATCAAGCTAATGTCATTCCAGTGTAGAGGTTGAAAGAAAAATATATTTCCAGTGTATGTGATTTTGTGTGAGTGTGCATATTACTGCAATGGCTTTTTTACAAATTGCTTTTCCTCTTCGGGATAGGTAACTTGATAAATATTGCTCAGTGCAGAGAGTAATAATCTTGGGTCCCTCCTTTAGCGAGAACACATTAAAACAGATTTGTGCTGGTACATTGGAGTGATGACTATATTATGGGTTAAAATGAACAACTTACAATTCATATGCATGCTATGAATATGCTGTAGATTCTTAAAAATCATTTATTTTTGAAGACTTATTCTGCATCTTTGGATTATGCGCTTCTCAAAATAATTCAGGTAATAATAATAAAAACCAAACACACACACACGCACTAGCAGCCCTTATCCCTCTGGCTGATGGATAGGGTCAGTGTGCGCTTCCCTTTGGCTCTGCGGTTGGAGGGTAATTGGCAGTAGGGAGCAGAGTGTTTTCCTGGCAGGGAAGGGGTAGTATGCTCTCTGCAGCTGCTTCCTTGTCTGGCTGATGGATGGGAGCAGACTGCCGCAGGCTGGGAGGCAGGAAGTGCAACTGGTCAGGGCTACTTAGTGCCCTGGGAGGTGGCAAAAACAGAGTGTGCTTTCCTTCTGCTCTCTGGTTCCAGGACAACAGTCTCTAGGTTTGTCAAACTTCTTAGATACACAGGACGATGTCCATAACTAGTTATATCCAGAATATACACAACTGAAATCAGTAAATGCAGCTCCTGTTGATTTCAGTGGTTCTACTCTGAGTATGAATAACATGGCCTAGCAACCATATACTTTTAATAAGATGTGCTTAAAAGATGTTGTTAACCTGGGGGAGCTAAAAACACACACACAACTTCCCTTTAAGTATAGGAGACTGGCCTACCACAAAACTCCAAGGGGGAGGTATGACTATTTTCCTGCCAAAAAACAACTGGGAAACTACTTTTCTCCTTGTCTGTATCAACCTTCAGAGACATGGGAGAGCATTTGAGAGACTGATGTATAGCACTATGATTATTAGTGCTTATTGAAATCTCATGCATTCAAGGAAATCAGAGGATCATGGTTAGTTGTGAGAAATTGTTTCCTGTACATTTTGACACCTCTTAAGATAATGTAACCAAATTTTGCATGACAGTTCCTGAGTCCTAAGAGCAGGCTTTTCTATGTTACTTCCTCTTGAAATCAGTGAGGCTTAAATTTAAAGCTCCTGTTTAAAACTTACCTTTAAGTAAGTTTTCTTAAGGCAGCCCTGTTCAGGGAAGTTTTTAATATGTAACGCTGTACTGTTTTTAACACTTGATTGGGAGCCGCCCAGAGTGGCTGGGGAAACTCAGCCAGATGGGCGGGGTATAAATAATAAATTATTATTATCATTATTTTTATTATTTTTATTATTTTAATTATTATTATTATTATTATTATTATTATTATTATTATTATTATTATAACATTTACATTTTGATCTCAAGTATGTTGAGGTTGATGCTGCTCTTTTAAATGGATGATTAAACCATCTATGGCTTTTAAACTGTAGAGGTGGGGTAATGTTACGACATTATGTATTTTTTGTGTTTTTATGTTGTAAGCCGCCTGTGAGCCTTGGGTAAATGATGGTATAGAAATTTAATAAATTATTATGAAATAATAAAAAATAATTAACAATAAAAATAAAATTTAGCCTATGGGGGTTGAGTATGCATAATTGGTATTTTTAAATATTTTAAAGCAATACATATATGTTTAACTTTAAGCAAAATTAGATGAGTACTCACATGCAAGTCATGGATATTCTACTGTCACCTGTTGAAATATTTTTCTTTCTACAGATATCAAGCCAGCAAATGTATTCATTACAGCTACGGGAGTAGTAAAACTTGGTGATCTTGGATTGGGAAGGTTTTTCAGCTCTAAAACCACGGCTGCTCATTCTTTAGGTCAGAGAGATTTCCTTGATTGTAAAATGATGTATGTTCACACCAGTAAATGGCCCTCCCCGCCCCACATTAATTACTGGAAAGGTCAGCTAGAGGAAGTTGGCCCTGCAGAGGATGACACTCATTTCAGGGACTGAAATCCTGGACCTTGTCAGTCAAGTGAGGCATTCCCATGGAATCATAGTAGTTGATGATGATGTGGTGGTTTTTGAGGTTTCTTGCAGCCACTGTGTAAACAGTTCCCATATGGAAGAGGTGGCTCATAACAACCCCGGGCCACAGCACCCTACAACTTTTGCATTGAGGACTCGGGTGGGCCCCAAGAGGGACTCTCCTATTTTATTTTAGGTTGCATAGTAGCAATCTAAATTTGGAAATGCAAGTAAGAACCTCAGGCTGCTTCTTCCTTGCAGGTTACCCTACTTTCATTTCGTACAGCGTTCCCTCTTTTCCTTCCCTTTAGAGTGGTGGACTTCTGGGGGTGACAGACCTGCGGTGGATTCCTCTTGATCATAGAGCAGAGAGTTTATGTCGGATACATTTTACAATTTACCTCTAATTGGCATTGGCGCATTGCAAAAGTCCAGCAGAAAAAGATAATAAGAACGGGCATTGTTCAAGATCCGACTAGAACAGCAAATGCTCTTGAAAAAGCTCACAAGCAGAGCTAAATAATGAAAACTCTCCCCACTACTTAATTGCCCATACCTGGTAATCAGAAGCATATTCTCCTCCAGATGCAAATATTTCTAGTTAACAACTATTGATAGACCTTTCCCCATTGGATGTTTTGAAGAGCTAACATAACTTGCCTTTAAAGGGTACCCTTTTAAAGGGAGTTTATGCTAGTAGCCTTCACAAGATCCATTCTTGTGGCAATGAACTCCATGGTTAATTATGCAGTGCATGGAGAAAGGTTTGCTTTTACTTTTACCATGGCATCACCCGGGTTTGGTATATGGCCTTCCCACACCCTCTGGTATTCAAAGAAGAGTGACAGAAAGCACATTTGAAAAAACCTAAGTTGTCTTTTTTGTTAAACTTGCCTCAGTAGGACGTATCAGCTCTTCCCCGCTCCCACCCCATTTATTGTGTGAAGTCAGAAGGTTCTTATTTAAATGCTTCAGTTTGTATTATAGTTAAAGTGTTAGAATAGGCTAAACTCTGCAGAATTCAAGCATTTGTTCTTCTTTCCCCCTGTCATCAATCTTTCACACTCATCTCAACCCCCTAATGTCACAGCAGGTTTCTGAGAACTACTGGTTAAAGGAACTTTTGCTTTTGGTAAACTACAAACCTCCAAGCCTTAGTGCTTGCAGCTGCCCCCTGTAGAGTCTGCAAATTCTTTCTCCACCAATTCCTCACCCTGTAAGCAGCAGATATGTAGCCTGTTACAAGCCAGATCTGCTATTAGTATTGTTATTGTGAAGCAAATCGTGTCATTGGAGGTTGTACCATAAACACAGCAACAACTGTGACTTTATCAGCAGATCAGTGTTGGGTAGTCTTTTCCAGCTCAAATCACTATCAAGAAAGTTAATTTTAAGAATGCTGCAGTTTTATCATGCTAAATTGCAGTGTCATTTAAATTTCTCAGTTTCTTTTTGACACAGCATCAGAACCTCCTGGAATATGAAAGCCCATAAAATGGTCCAGGGGCCTGTCTACACATTACAGTCTTTTTACACTGCTGCGCGTGGCAGCTCTTGGCACTTTGTGAAGTGTTTGGATCAGCAAACAGATAAAGCTGTTTTTTTTTTCATCACACCAGATCATCCTGCTAAATTCTTTTAGCGTTTTGGGACAAGCAGCCCTGGAACACAAGTGAGGAGTTTCCGCATATGAGCGGCTTGCCATGTGGAAATGCAGGGTGGCTTAAAAGGAGATCTACACCCATGCCCTGAAATGTAAACTAGCCCTACGTGCCAATATTGTTTTAGGATACAGTCCTATATATGCTTACTGGGGAGTAAACCCCATTGAACTTAATGCGACTTACTTTTGAGAGGGCATGCATAGAATGGTACTGTTCATACATTTTTAGGAAGTATGTAAACAAACTTTTAAGGGGCCAAGAACCATGACTTCATTAGTTAGTTATTCTTGGCGTTTTAGAACATTTATCCATAACCTATAAAACCTTTGAATTTCTAATCCACTTTTGAGCTGTGCTGTTCTACTCTTGTCTTAAGACTCATCCACACTTCTGCTTGTCCCATGCCTAGAAAGTGGGTTTCTGACTGTCCCGTTCTTTCTAGGCACATGCCCTGCCACTTTCCCTTGGAAAATCCAGTTGTCACTCCTTTCCCTTACCATTCCTGTCAATACTTCAGTTACTCTTATAGTGCAATCCTATGTGTGTCTACTCAGAAGTAGGATCCACTGTGTTCAGTGGGGCATACTCCCTTGTAAATGTGTTTGATTGCAGCCCCTATTATTATTATTATTATTGAAATGCCCCATACTTGAATGATAGAAAGCAGATGAATTGAAAAATACTTCTGTTGTTCCAGCAGGGATAGGATACTGAAAAATATTACAAGAGATTGGAAATTCATAACATTAATATTGATTTATATAAAGGTCTGAATTGCTAAATCACTTCCTGATAATTCTGCAAGTTTTATCTTCATTTTTTAAAACAGCTTATCATAGAAGTCGACTCTATAAAATAGGGCTAAGGTTGCCTGAAATGAGATTAAGTTCATTTACAATATCCCTCTGTATTGTCTCTTTGCATATTTGTTAATAATTGTGCAATTATTATTTTTTAACCAAAATATTGGAATGTATATTGCTTGAAAGCATTGTGATGAAGTTTTAAGTGTTCATTTTTTTAAATTATATTTCCATATTGGTTGCAGTGGGAACACCTTATTACATGTCTCCAGAGAGAATCCATGAAAATGGGTACAACTTCAAATCAGACATTTGGTCTCTAGGATGTCTCTTGTATGAGGTAATACTTTTAAAACTTGTACACCTTACTTATTGGTGAGTGATGTTTTCAAAAGTCTTTCTGTATCTGTCTTAAGATCCTGTTATTCATTTTTACATCTATTAACCACTTGGTGATAAAGTAGTATTAAGCGAAAGTGTAGAAACTTAACCTTTTACTGCTGAGCATGATAAAATTTACATACATTCCTCAATCCTGAATGAATCTGTTGCAGAATTTTTCCATAAATTTCAGCTCAGAATGGATCACCCCCTGAATTAGAAATGATCTATTCTTGGCACTGCATCCTTAGACTTGCACACATTCCATAGCATAGCTAGCTGTGAACAGAAACGTGTCCACCATACCCAGTGAACACACTAAGGTTGTAGTAGAACTAACACTGCTTATACCAGCCTACCTTTTTAAATCAGTGTAAAAAACTCTTCTAAAAACTGAACCTTTAAAATACTGCATTCTCAAAAGTTGCTGATCATTTCTAGTTAAGATTGGTGGGTGCAGTGTGGAACAGGGGTTCCTGTACTGTTTAAGAGTTGCATAAGGAGCTGTCAAAATGTTTGCAGTTATTAAAGGCACAAAATTACTGTCAGATTAATTGATATATCTGGTAATCTTACCTTCTAAAAGATAAGCAGGGAAATAGCACTATGAGCAGGGATTCATTCAGTCATTCACTCATGCACATGATAATTACGGTGCCAACCTGTCCTGTGGCTTAATACTAATTATACAGGAATCAACAAGATAACCAAGTTGAACCAAATCCTTCAGGACATGCACAGCTGCTCCTAAGGTTCTCCCACTGTGCTTTACAACTTCTACCCAAATGCTCTCCAGAGAGGCCCTCCCAGCTCAAAAGCATCCAGGTGAAGTAACAAACCACCTGTCTCCATGATTCAGCAGAACTCACTAAAGCTATCCATCAGGATAAACACCTGCTAATGCAGAATTGGGATTTTGTGAATTGTCTCTTTATATCCATGGCAAACATTATTGTTTTCTTTGTAACCAACTCAGTGCCCCTTCTAACCATATAAACAATGGCTACCTCAAGTACCTTTTGAGATTTGAATTTTTCATACTGGGGCTTGGGTGTTTTCACATTAAAAAACAAGCAAACAGTATTAGGCCCCTGCTCTTCATGGGGAACCACTCAATACTGATTCAGCAGCACCCATAGAGAACCTAGTGGATGCTCAAAGAAATGGCATCCTCTGTGCAACTTACTGGCAGCTTACTCTGGTGTGATTCTTTTAGTAGAAAAAATGTTAAGAAAACATATTGTGCACTCACATATTTTTTATTTTAATTTCTGATCCAGAATGTGCCTCAATTTTTGAAATGGAAAGTTGTATGATTTGGTTTGGAATTCAAAAGTCTTTTTTGGCTGTGTAGAATGGAATTTAATGTAGATTTTAAAATATTTATCAAAATGATGTATTCTAATCAAATAAAAGCCTCATGGAAGAATTCCTTTAGACATTTATGTGGATCAGGATAGGGATTTTGTGAACCCCTGTTTTCTCTTATGCTTCCTGTTATAAAATGGTGACCTTTAATGAAATTAACAACTGCATTTTGTATTGACAGTACTTTCATTGCTTTTTTCATTTATCATTGCAGTGTGTTGATTGTTTTGTTTTGTATTACTGCAGATAGTTAGGATATAATTAGTGAGGTCATGTTATGAAGGATGGCAATAGGTTGATAATAAGCTTCAGGTTTTAGTGAAATCACTCCTCAGATTTACTGATTTAGCAAGAGGATCCTTGCTACGTAGGAGAGTAAATACAAATGTTGTGCTGGTATACAAACAGGTGCAAATGTTAAGATCTATGATTATAAGATCTGTTCCTTCTTCTCTTAAAAATTAATCCACAGTCCAATTTTATTTGGCTATCAACAGATTTTACTCACTTGAAATTCATTCAGCTGTTGATCTCGTTGAATGGAATAATCCAGTGCTTCCAATTATTTGTAATAAGGATCCTATTTGTAATAATTATTTGTAATAAGAATGGCTAACCCACAAAACAGTTAATCGAGAGCAGTTTAATTTTAGCCAGTTTACGTCTATTACCATCAATGGGACTGATAAAGTATGAGTATTTCAGTTCAACAATTCTCTGAAATTGATTTTTTTTTTACCTGTCTAACATAAAATGCCCTTTAAAATGTTTTAATTACTTCCATGTTTGGTGCATTTGTTCATGTTTATCTTCAGATTAAAGATAGGGAAACTGTTCATGAAATCTCCATAAAGGTCCAAGTGACTATGTTTCACTAGTTAATTTGTGGCAGTTGATTGGATTTTCAGCTAAACCTAATGTTTGGTTTATTTTCTGTTTCTGGCCGCTGTATGGCAGATCACTTACAGTTTAATAACAATTACTGACTTTCCTTATTATGAAGATTTTTTTCTTCCAAGGTTCATTTTACAACAGGAAAATTATACTTTGAAATATGCCTGAGATATAAAAAATAATAATAATTAAATAACCACCCCAAAACACACTCTAATCACTGCGGTTTTAATTGATATGCAACAAAGTAGACTTTACTAATTAAAATCAAGATGCCATGCTTTTGCTACATGGACCTTTACATGGAAAAGTAGGTTTTACACATTTCCTTTATTGTTCAGTGCAGCAATTGCATCCTTACAGGGTCGTAGGTTGGTGGCTTACAGCTCCCCCCAAAAAAAAGAGTGGGAGAGAGAGAGAGAGCTCACGTTGCCACCAGCCCTGAAGACAGACAGTGGGCTTTCGTCCCTCAGACACCCCCAGAATACTAATCAGGAAAGTCAGACCCTGGAGGTCAGGGAGCAAGTCAATCATTCTAGCGATCGTCTCAGTGTGGAGGATCAAATTAGCCTGAAAAATTCAGCTGCTGGGAGGAGAGGGCGAGCAGCTGTCAGGGGCAGCAGCGAGATGCACTAATGAACCAGATGAATAGTGCAAAAGCTTGAAAATAAAAACAGGACAGTTGACATTTTTCATCTGTCAAAGCAGGAGATGCATGAAAATATAGTATTCCTGTTTTAACTCCTTAGGGGACATTCAGCTTTTCTTTCTTTCTTTCCCCCCCTTTTTTAACACTCTCCAGCATTCAAACAAGAGTACTTTTTAATGAACACCTAGCGTACCAACACACAGGATCTCTGCATTTATTTTGAATTTCCTGCATTTCGTGCAGGTTCTGTTGCTGGAATTCCTGGCTTTGTGTTTTTTTTGTTGCACATAAAGGGGGCAAAAAACGCTGCATGAATTACCTTGTTTCAAGATTTAATATTATGGGGCCGGTACAGTTTGCAAACCGCTTTTCTTGAGAGCCTTAATCCCTTTGCTCTTAGGGGTTTTAAAAAGAGAATACAATATTTATGGTACCCAATTAGTGCACGCACAGCTGTAATGGATTTTGAGATCCTTGCTGTAAAATCCTTGCCTTCATGTCCATTTTGGAAGATTCCTTCCCAAAGTCTCCTTTATCAATAATGCTGCGGCTAATATTTTGCAGCTTTCTTTTGGTTGCGAAGGAGTTAAATGTTCTATCTGGAAGACCACAAGACAGATGAGAGCCATTTTCAGCTTGTCCTGTCCCTGCTGAAGCTCACTGAGTAGCACAGCATGGACTAGCGTGTTTCACACACACTCTGCCTGTCTGGGGAATGTACACATTGTCCTTCCAAAATCAAACTTATTAGCACATGTAGAAAAGGGTGACTGACTTTGGGGCAGCATCGCACTCCAAGCAGTGCTCACACCGCTGCGGTTCAGAGATTTAAAGCGTTTGGAAGGCAGTACGAACATTTTTTTTTCATTAAAAAAAAATCCCTGTAAAGTTAGCAATCCCATCACAGTATTTGTTTGCCTTTGTAAAGTCGGGCTATCTTCAAATAAACATTAGGTGCACTAATGATATTTTAAAGTTCTTACTTTAAAGGTTCCTTGCCAAAAGATAATGGTAAATTTCTTAAGTGTACATGAAACCAGAATTATGCCTGCAACATAGCATGCTTGTGAGGATTTGTATTCATATTAAATCAAGTGTTGATGCATGTATCAACTTGCATTTCTGCTTCCAGCATATGTGTTTGGGGTTTGGTATGCACAGAGGACAGAAGCTGCAGTTCTGCACCAAATTTCATTCTGCTGAAACCAGTTTTGAATAAAAATTGCTTTCTTACCTTAAATTTAGAAATTACATTTTAAAGAACTAAGCAGATAGTGAAATGGCAAATTCAAAAAAGCCAAATGGTAACAAAGAGAGTAGTATATGCATAAAAAGCAAAAGGGTTAAAGTTTATGAAACCAGCCAAAAGATTAGACTCAGGATAGATTTTAGCATTATCCTCACAATCGCCAGAGACGGTATCCTTTGGGTAATGGCCATAGTTCAGTAGTAAGGCATCTACTTTGCATGCAAATGGTCTCAGATTAAGCCCTTAGCATAACCAGGTAGGGATGGGAAAGTCTGTTGTCTGAAGTTCTGAAGGGCTGCTACCTGTCAGTGCAGACAACATTCAGTTAGATAGACCAGCAGCCTGATGTAGTATAAGGCAGCATCCTTCCCAGATTGATGAGTTGTCCAGGGTCTACAAAAGCAATTGGGAGTTCAAGCAAAACATGGATGACTCAACTTATTTCAGTGTGGTCTTACTCACCCATGGTGGTGCCCTCTGTAAACTGGAACTTGCACAAAGTTCCCAAAAAGAAGGTGGGCTCCAAACGGAAATAAATAGTTTACAAAAGTACTTTATGGCTTTGCAGACTACGCAGCAATATTTCATTCTTTAAAGCATAGGGGATCATCTAGGAGGAATATGGTCATGATCCAAAGAACAATTTAGCTGTACTCATGGGGGTTACAGTGGGATCCCCCAGTGGGATTCTAAACATTTTTCAGCCATCATGCCATATCACAAATTGGTTTTGAGAACCCTATCTGTTTCAGAATTAGTTTTCCATTTTCCATGGTGGTGGTGGTGGGTGGGTAGGGAGGGCAGTGTGCTATTTGAAAAACGCAAGCCTAGAGCAGAACTTGTTGTACAGTTCTTTTAGATTCTGATCAGAATTCTCATTTTAAAATTAGATCTTTATTTGAATGGTGAGTCCTACAAAGTCAGTATTGGTGGATAATAATCTGGTTTCAGAAAGACATGTCAGTTAAATATATAAACAGACTGTAACATTACAGAAGCCAGCTTCACTTGCATTAGGCACACACCCTTCAAAAAAACGATTGAGAAACAAATATAATGAAGTTAAGGACAGTGAAGATCACAAGAAGTTGACGTAACATGTTTTCCATTTAAAAATTAAACTGGGCCTTTCGAAACAAAAAGTAGTTCCTTGAAAATATACTTATTCCTCTTAACCACACACACAAATTAAAAATTAAAAATCACAAAAAAATCCAAGATACATTTTATTTTGTTTTAATTCCACACAGATGGCTGCACTGCAGAGTCCATTCTATGGTGACAAAATGAACCTGTATTCCTTATGTAAAAAGATTGAACAATGTGACTATCCACCTCTTCCATCGGATCACTACTCAGAAGAGGTAAGTAGCACCACTCTCTGTAGTATATTTGAAGGTAGAGGTATGAGTACTTGATGAATATTGAATAGTGCCTTTTTTAAAAAAAAAAGTTTCCAGTTTATACTGGGATCTGGGTATGTTCTTGCACAAGCATAGCTTATGCATGAGAACGTCTTCATGACCTTCTTGTTTGTATTGTGGGCTCAACAGTGTGCCAGTTTTTTTCCTTGATCCCTGAATATGCTTCCTCAAGAGAATGGTGTACTTTCAACACTGTGGCAGTTTTGAAGCTGAACTTTTCACATGCAGAAGAGTCGAAGGAGATGGCTGTAAGGCAATACATAATACTTTAGAGTGGTCCTGTCTCCTCCTTCTAATACAAGAGATTAAAATTTGAATGATGCTGTGTAGGAGAAACCACTCACAGTGGATGCAGAAAACCCAAACCCTTAATACCATCTGCTTCGGTTGGCTACAAATGAACAGCAGGATTTTCTTTTATTCACCTGTATTGGTATTATCTTGTGCTAGCAAGTGCCTTCTGAATTCATCTTCCTTTGGTGTTCTCATGAGAACTAATCACCCTTCTGATAACTTCATGGAGGAATGAGGTTCCTCACCAGTTCACCTGCCAACATAGATGTGGTCCAAAGGTAATTAGGCATTCTCATGTCATAGCCATGTTTCCCCTGAACCCCATAAAGGATGCATGTATTCATTATTGTAGGAATAATACCTGCACAGGCTTAGTCCCCATGCATGGATCACCCTAAAGCCATATAGATTACCATAAGGCATAATGTGAGTTTCCCATTCCTGACCAAAACTTTCCTGTCAAGGAAAGTCAAGGAGCTTAAGCTCAGACTCAGGTCCCTTTACCAAGAGAAGGTGCTGGGCATGGAATGGGAACCCTGTAAATTCCTTCCATTCTCTATGTGTACACATCTTTGTATACCTGTAGAAAACACAGGGTTCCAGTCTGCGGTACAGAGGCTTCTCTGCATTCGCAGGAGAGGACCATGCACTGAGAGTCAAGGATTAAGGCCGTATTGCTGTTCCCATAGTGGTGAACTTGTGCTACTGATAATTCATTTTGATTTAGATGGTGAGGGTTGCAAAATACTGATTAGCAGCAAAAGCATATGTAAAACACATTTTGGCTAACTAATGCAAGAAGACACAGGAAGAACATACGTTTCTTCAGTATATGAAAAAGTGTGTGTATGCTTGTGTGTGCGTAATTCTTTTATCTTGTAATGAAATATTCTCAAAGTTTGAACTAGGTAAGAACTAGGTAAGCTGCAAGCCAACAAAGAGGCTACAGTAACTTATTCTAGTTCAATGTACATGAATTAAAGATTATGTTGAAATGCACATAAATGTCCTCTCTGAAATATGTTTTGTAAGTATTAAAGCTTTGCGCTGCTTACAGAATGGGGAGTAACTTGTAATTCAAAAGCTTGAATCCTCTTGCTTTCAAGATTTTGATTATTAATAAAAGATTGCAGTCCAGGAATTTTTGGTCTTTTAAACATTCTTTGTCATATATAGTATGACAATTTGTATTTTTATTATAGTGACAATTGGAACACAGAGTGGGTTTTTTGTTGTGTTTTTAGAAAGATGATTAGAATTACTTTTTGAGGTGGAGATTTACCACCCATTAATTTGCGAGACCTTTCCTTAATGTAGCCTTCCCAATTAACTCTTTTTTTCCAGTGGCCATTTTTAATTATTACGTTTTTGTGGAATATAAATATGGCACTTCATATAGGCAACTTCAGAACCGGAGGCCTAGAAATACAGTAGGGTGTGAACAATAATGCAAAATGATAGCAAGAATGTCAGGGGCCGTTCTTTGTTGTGTCATTCATGCTGTCTTCCTTTTTCCACGAAGCGCATGAATATTTCACGTATCTGCATCCTCATCCTCTATTCTTCTTGACTAATTTTCAGACTGTCTGAATTTGCATTTCACATGGTAGCTGATTAGGAGATGCCGAGTGCAGCAGTGAAGCCTCAGCAGGCGGTTGCCATGGTGACCTTCAGCAGGATTTTAATGATGATGCCACTAGTGGTTCGTTGAAGTCGGCCTGCCTGGAGGGCTACTTCACTGCAGCTAAGTGTGAAGTTGGATATATGGATTCTCAGCCAAGGGGCAAATATCAAAGTCCGGCTCTGATAGAAGGTCTTGGTACTGGGAAAGAGAAATAAGATTCCACCTTCTTTTTTATTAACTTAGTTTGCATAGTTCCAGCTTAGGAAGGGGTGGGTGGAATCACACACACACACACAACAACAACAACAACAACAACAACAACAACAACAACAACAACCATGTTGTATATTTTCCCCATGCACAAACAGGGAGATTTACATTAACACCCTTAAAAAAAATCATTTATCCACCCGACAGCACTAAAGAGAGCAAATTGTACTGTTCCATTACTAAATAATTTCTTAAGAAAAGAAGTGGCCGTCGGAGCAGAGTTGCTTTGAACCCTTTGTCCCTTAAAAATCACATGTGGTATAAAACATTTTTTAATGAAATATATTTTAAGATTTTTCTCTCTGCTTCTAGTAATATAGTTTTAATTGTGAAAGTCTTGTATAGAACTGCAGAGGAGGAAATAGGCTAAAGTGTGTCTGCCAGACTGCAGCAGCATCCTAAAGACTTCTCGAAAATTTTGACTTCAAACCCGTTATCCAGGTTGAAAAGTGCACTTGGTTGAGCTGCTGAGTTCAGGGATCACTGAACAACGAAATCCGCTTGAATTTTTTATGCGAATAAATTTTATGAAGGAATAAAATTACTTTGCATCAGCTTCTGTCTGCTTTCACAGAAGAACATTTAAAAAAGAAATAAACCCTTTAACCACAAAATAGTACTCTTAAGATCAGTTTCTAAAACAGATATACTTTTTTCTTTCTTTTTGGCAGTGAAATCATCAGTTGCTTTTGTTTTTTCTGGGTTTTGAATCTGATGTGTGTGCTTGTGTTAATACAAACCCATTTGGTCTACTAGCACCCTTCTTCACATGCCATGACAGTGCATACTGTTTGCATACTCAGTTGTGGCAATGCT
Organism: Podarcis bocagei; assembly: GCF_964188305.1. Lineage (NCBI taxonomy): Eukaryota > Metazoa > Chordata > Lepidosauria > Squamata > Lacertidae > Podarcis > Podarcis bocagei. The sequence continues at coordinate 84,421,299 of NC_138129.1, read as the reverse complement.
ACCTCCTTCCTTCTCTGAACTCCTTCCTGCCAAAAGTTCGGCTGGTTCCTTAAACCCATCATGCTGACAACTACTTTTTATTTTATTTTATTTTTGAGTGGTTGGAATGTTCCTAGGCCTTCCATAACACCACAGCTGCTGAATCAAAAGGATGGAGAGGTCTCATTTCAGTATACTGAAGCTTATCTAATTGCCACAAAGGTTTCAAAATCTGCAAATTGCTTTTTGATTTTGTTCGTTCTTTGCTTTCATTGAATTTATTGGGGGGACGACATATTGGGGGGGGGGGACCAGTCTTTTCTTACAAATCAATGTGTTCTGAGCACTAATTTGAAACATCCCTTTTCTACAATCCTAGTAAGACATATTCCAAAGCTAGCTTTGACTGCAACAAATAAATATATAGATACAATGAAAAAACCCTACCCTAGATACTAATGAGAATTCCACTTGCAGAAGAGTCTGCCAGGGTTGCCTTTGGGACCCTTTCCTTTTTATTTTCTCTATCAATGATGATGTGGAAGAATTTGATGGCAGTGAGATTGTTTTACCCAAAGTTTACAGTTCTCCTTTATGTTGTGCTGTTCTTATTTTATCCTTTACATTGACCACGTGGCTTTCGCAATGGCTTGGCAGGTGCATTTAAGTTCCTTCAGACAGTGGTTCCCTATTAGCTAATTACTGAGAACCCCTATTTTTCAAAAGCCAAGCCATGAACCCCCTACTTTTGAAAAAAATTGATAACTATGTTAGTTACAGTAGTTTATTCTGTGAACCGCCCTGAGACGGTATATAAATTTAATTAATTCATAATAAAATAATAATACCTCTGCAAAGCAATTTTTGGAACAAAATGTGGGGTAGCCCCTAGTAGCAAAAGATTTTAGGTATTCTAAAAAACAGACTTGGGTTGAGCGATACAGTGGTGCCTCGCAAGACGAAAAGAATCCGTTCTGTGATTCTCTTCGTCTAGCGGTTTTTTCGTCTTGCGAAGCAAGCCCATTGAAGGATTAGCGGATTAGCGCTATTAGCGCTATTAGCGGCTTTTAGCGGCTTATCTGCTGATCGGATCAGCTGATAAGCGGCTTAGCGGCTTAGAAAAAGGGGGGGAGGAAAAAAACCCAGCAGGAACTCGCAAGACATTGTCGTCTTGCGAAGCAAGCCCATAGGAAATTCGTTTTGCGAAGCACCTCCAAAACGGAAAACTCTTTCGTCTAGCGAGTTTTCCGTCTTGCGAGGCATTCGTCTTGCGGGGCACCACTGTATCTGGTTTTCAACATTGTGATATATCGGCAGCTGAACATCATGATATTCCGATATATCACAGTGTCTGAAATTGGAGACTGGGGATGAGGGAAGGAGCAGTCACGGAGATCAGGTGGTTGGGGGGGAAGAGAGGAAGGGGAGTCATCTCCACCCCATGGTTTGAGTGGGAGGGGGTGCATCAAGCCGCTGTCAGCAGGGTAGCCAGTGAAGATGCAAGTCCATTGTGGCTGTTGCGGCTTTCTTGCTGACTGAGAAAATCTGCTCTGCCTCAGTGCCAGGGGAAGGTAGTGCCTGGTGTCTTGAAATGAGGATGATCAGCTGCCCTGTTTTCCCTCAGCATGAAGGAAGGCAGCTTAGACCATCATTTGATATCGGCAGTGCCTTGAAATTGGTCTCCCTCGCGTGAGGAGCAATATTATATTGATTGGTAAAGGTAAAGGGACCCCTGACTGTTAGGTCCAGTCGCAGATGACTCTGGGGTTGCGGCACTCTTCTCGCTTTACTGGCCGAGGGAGCCGGTGTTTTGTCCACAGACAGCTTCCAGGTCATGTGGCCAGCATGACCAAGTTGCTTCTGGCAAACCAGAGCAATGCACGGAAACACCGTTTACCTTCCTGCTGGAGCAGTACCTATTTATCTACTTGCACTGTTGTGCTTTTGAACTGCTAGGTTGGCAGGAGCTGGGACCGAGCAACGGGAGCTCACCCCGTCGTGGGGATTCAAACCGCCAACCTTCTGACTGGATTTCAAAACCAATTTTGGCCAATATATTGAAAAACCACACAGTGCTAAAACAGACCATAAAACCTTTGATAATACCAGGCAAAAATGACAAAAGATTAGCTTGGAGGGAGGGATAGGATGGGGCTGCGGACCCCCTGAGTGCATCTGCGGACGCCCAGGGGTTGCCAGACCCCTAATTGGGAAGCATTGCCTTAGGACATTGTTGGAGTTGTTCAAAACAGAGCACTTGGTTGTTAATGCACAGAAGATAAAAGCTGGTTCTCTCATACATGCATTGATGACAAGTGATGACCTGTACGTGTGAATGAGCAATCGTAGATTAACTGCCTCGCAGTGGTCTTTTGTTTCATTCGTTTATACATTTCATTGGAGACCTTTCACATGTTCAGCTAAGTGTTGCGCAATCAAATGACAGATGGCAAATCTAGTAATTTACCTGCCAACCAGTCAATTGCTAATGATGCTCTTTAGGAGATGGAAAACATTATACATGTGTGTCCCTAGAGCGGGGTCCCAAAATGAAACAGACCTACATTTTCCCTCACCACTGTGTGGAACAAGCATTGCTAGTTATCAAAAGCCAAGAGACACCTGTGTGCTTAACAAAAGTACTCAGTATGTTCAGCCTCCCCCTCCCCTTCCATAAAGGAGAAGGAACATGCAGAGCAGGCATTTGTGTGATTAGGCATCCCACTCTGCTCAGGTGAGGTTTAGCTGCATATTGGAGAAACTGCAAGGGGCGGGAGGTGATCTTGCTTGAGCACACAAAACCCTGTTAAATCAGACTAAAGGTTTATCTAGTCCAGATTCCTGTTTTCCATAGTGGCCAACCAGCTTATTTATGGTGGATACAAATCCTTTCAAGGAGAGACTTGCAGAAAACCTTTAAAGCTACAATAAATACAGTTAATGTAATATATCAGCTCCTCAAACACAATAAAACACATCAGCATAAAACCAGCAGAAATCATCCATAAAAGGTCTTGAGGGCATAATGGAGCTCGTAAGAGAGAGAGATATCCCCAACATCACTCCCCCCCAACCAAATAACAACATTAAGATGGAAGCAACATTAAGATGGAAGTCCACAAGCAACATCTCTTTCCAGATATTGCAGACCAAGAACTGGTACCATACTGGCTATCAGCACATTTTGTGGCAATGCGTTCCATAAATCATTTGCTCTTTAAGGAAGCACTTCCTTTCACCGCTCCTGAACTTCCCGCCATTCAATTTCATTAGATGGCACAGAGTTTTAATATTATAAGAGAAGGGGGGGGGGACTTTTACCTCTATGTATGTTTCCTAAACCATGCATAAATTTAGACACTTCTGTCATGCCTTGCCCATTACTTTCCTTTTTTCCCTAACCTAAAAAGGCCCAGACATTCTATCATTTCCTTGAAGGGAAGATGCTTCAGCCCACTGATGTTATTGGTTAAGCATCTCTAGACCTTTTCCAGCTCTACAGTGTCACTTTTAGAGATGTGGCAACCAGAACTGTGCACACTATTGTGCAGCAGAAGTATGGCCGTTCCACAGATTTGCATTGGGCTATTGCACTACTGGTAGTTTCCCATTTGCTTTCTCAATTACTTCTGGCATTGAATTTGCATTTTTGGCATTGACCCTTATAAGTATGTGACTATTGGCTCAGTCTTCAATTCAAAACATTTTTTTCCCTTATGAAGTATGTAGCCAAACACCTGTTAGCTTCAGATCAAGACGTTTATCCTACGCTTGTACTGGTGAGAATATAAGTTTATCTTACACTTGTACTGGTGAGAATATCAGTAGGCAAACTTTCTTCTTATGCCCAGCAATATTCTGTTTTTGTATTGGTTCAAAGTTCAATGGGCTTCTAATGAAGATGCATGATGTTCCCCCCCTGGATGGGCATGGTTTTCTTAAGAACTTAAGAATTTCTTAAGAATTACTATTCTGAATGTCAGGTTGGTTTTTTTCCCAGGCAGAGTCTCTAATCACAATATCATAACTCACAAATCCCTACAGAAGTTGTTCCCCTCCCCATCCTGAGTGGACAAAATAGTCTCTCTCTCTCTCTCTCTCTCTCTCTCTCTCTCTCTCTCTCTCTCTCTCTGTGTGTGTGTGTGTGTGTGTTTGTGTGTGTGTGTGTGTGTAGCACATCTTAGTGATAGAAAACACATGTTACATGCAGAATGCCCTGTCGGTTCCATTCTGTCATGAATGGCAGTGTCTTCAGTCTTAGACCCGAGAGGGCCACTGTCACTTGGAATAGAAAGTTTAGGGCTAGATGGCCAATTGTATAACCTGACATGAGGCAGCTTCATATATTAGTATGCTTAAAAGTTGTGTGCGGGGGTGTCAGGGACTGGGCAGAGGAGGAACTATGGAGACCGCCTCCCCAATCTGACCCTTCCTGAGAAGAAGACATTACAACAGGGGTTTGAGGGAGGTCACAGCTCAGAGGAAGATGAGGGGAAATGTTGGGAAATAATGGGAGAGGAGGAGGAGGAGGCAGAGCCGGAGCAGCTGGCTGCCATGTTACCACTAGAAAGCATTCCAGACCCGCCCTCTCCCAGAACCTGGCGAGCCTTAAAAGTAGGAGAGCAAAGAGCTTGAAGACAGATGGCCCTAAGTGGCAACCATCAAGGGGGTGGTGCTGTTGACGAAAGAGGAAGTGGGAGAGAAGGGACATGGAGATTTGCTCGGGACAACGCCATTATTCCAAAAGGTTGCATTCCCATGCCTCTCTCTGTAAATATTGAATAAAAAGCAGGTGGTAAGGACTTTTCTTATCCGTTTCTGGCAACCCACCGTGGGGGTTGGTTCCTCTGCTGCCTGACAGGGGGAAGGTGAAACCAGCAGACCCTTAGTAGCATCTTTTTAAGGAGTAATACGTTAGGTGAATACCTTCTGCTTAGGAATAAGCAATGTTTCTTTCTGCTTTAAATCCAAGTTCTCCGCCATCGCAGGCGTTCCCAAACACTGGCTTGCCTGTGTCAGGCTTTTTTTTTGGGGTCCCTTTTTATGACTTGAGGGACACTGAGTCCCCCACCCCACCCTTGGAGTCTGACAAACCTGTTAAAGTAAAAAGAAATGTGTCCCGCTGCTCCCCACTACCAGGCTAAGCTCCAGGCAAAATACTGTCATTGTGCTAAGTTCACAGAGGAGGTTAAGGAGAATAAGCCGAGCCGAAGGAGACTGCTGCTCAGAGATGCAACAAGAGCCTTCCCAGTCTTAGGTACTGTCCCAGTCTGCCTTTCGTAGAGCATGCTGCTCATCCCATACCAGACTAGAATATATTGCTGTCCTGACATCTCGGCTCAGCCTAATTCACATTAGCATCCCCCAGGTCAGCTGAATGCAATGAATGCTACTAGCTCCATATTAAATAGGGAACCTTCCCGACTTTATGGAAATGGATATTCCTGACAATAGGCAAAGGCATTGCAATCCCGTATTCAGCAAGAAGTCATTGTCTTTCCACACACCTTAGAAAAGAACATTCTGTGTTTTGTGCTTTTAGGGAAGATGTTTCATGGAAGTAATGTGCATTCGGGCAATAGGATGGGAGCCATTTTTTCAGCTTTGACAAATACTTCAGAGTTCATACTTAGAAAGATTTAAGGGGAGTCTGCCTCGATGACTTTCTCTCCTGTAGAGCTCATGGCATCTACCCAAAGTCTCAGTTTCTTCTGCAGTTTAGATGCCAGGTTTGGAGCTTCATCCCCAGCCCAAGTCCGTGTTTAAGATATTCAAAATAGGAGTAAGCAGCGGCTTATTTTTTCCCCTTTCCATGCTTCTTCAGCATAAACCAGCCATCTTGATAGCAGGAAATAAATACATTCATATACATACATACATACATACATACATGCATGCATACAGCTTCCCCTTGCAGACTTAGGGTATCTAGATTATAGGAAACATTCCTGATATGCATTAATAATTAATAATTATGAATAAATAATTTTACACTTTACCTTTTTTTAAAAAAGGAACTCCTGACACTTTTCAATTTGTCCTACAACATTAATTTTACACATATATATTTCCTCTTCTGCATAGCAGCCTACAAGCAGCAGCCCATCAGTAGATAAAATACCTGTGGCATGCGTGAAATACTACAAAGTTCTTTCGGGATCTGCCCAAAAGGGTTCTCTTTGCGGAGCTGAAACCTTCGTTTCTCAGAAATCTCTTGCCTGCCTGCCATGTAAGCAGTCTGCAAAGCGTTCAGCCATTGACTGCCTCTTGGCTAAGCGTACTAATACACTGCTCTTGTCGGCTGCAATATATCATCAACCCCTTGCATCTTCCTGTGGCAGATCATGTAGCTTTCCTATTGCATCTTGGGTCATCTCCTTCTGGATTTGTGAACTTTGAAGTTAAGCCTCACTTAAACTGAACGCGCACTCTTAATAACAAAGAACATGCATCCCCATAGGACTATTCCTTTATTTTGCAACTCTACATTGAAAATGGAAAGTGGGGCAGTGGGGGGGAATTGATTTCATAGAAGTCTGGAGTCCCATTTTAATATATCTGAAATTAAAGTTTTCCCCATGCTAGGCACAAGGTAAAATAAAAAAAGGAGACTTAAGAATGCAATCCTATTCATGCATTGAGTTCAGTGAGACTTACTTGAAGGTAAGTGTGCATAGGATTGCAGCTTCCTTTTCAATGACTTCCATGGTGAGATTAATGTAGAAGTGAATTTGAAGCATCCCACACACATTGACCTTGCAACAGTACCTTGTGTTTAGTACATCTTAGTCTGCAACCCTGCACCAACTTACCTGGGAGTAAGCCAGTAACCATGTATAGTATATTAAAAACCTTGGGCGCAGTTCATCCCCATGCAGGTAGTGGAATCAGATTTATCTGTGTGGGACTGTATTGGTTGTTCAGTATATGTTGCTCATAAAGGAATCCCTTGCTGAGTCCTTCACATGACATGACCAGGTTACATATGAATCTTGGCAGATGAACTGAAGGGAATATTCAGCTCATAACCACAAAGGGCCAAAAAGCTTCAAGGCCTTTGAAGGGTCTTTTCCAACTTGTTTATTCTAAGGCAACAAGTTAGAGTAAATGAGTGGCTCTAACACCTATAACTCAATGAATACCAATGATTATAGTAATGTATACTTTAAACTGGGTTGCCAGGGAGGCTAACCTGTGGCCCTTCAGTGTAATTAGACTACAGCTTCCATGGTTTCTAGTCATTGGCTATGTGGGCTGGGACTGCTGGGAGTTGTTGTCCATCAACATCACAGGGTAGCCACCCCTGTTGTATGCATTTTGTTGGCATCTCTCTGTCTCGAGAGACAATGGAGTATAGGAGTGAAGTCAAACCATTGTGTTAGCAACACTGAAGCTTGGGCAGTGTGCTTGGAGGTTCTGGCTGTTGGCTATTTTCAGTTTAGTTGCGCTGCAGAAAGCTTGCTGGGGAGACCACGCATTACAAGGAACTCAAAAATAACTTTAACAAGGTTTTAATAACAAAAACTCATTTTACACTAAATATATCAACAAGCATGACCCAACCACCAACCCATTCCCCCACGGTTCTGAGAGAGTTAGGTGCTGCTCTTTATATACTATACCCAATTGTTGACACAGCTTAAATGACACAACTTAGCAGCACCTGCTATACTGTTTCACAGCTGTAAAACTGGGTCACATTATTTGCTCTGGCCCTTAAAGACATACACATCTTGTGGAACAATAATGAACCTTCAAATTTAAAGAGACCATTCAACATTGGGCTGCCCAGACAACAAGACACCCCTCTCAGCCTTGCCAATGTGGTCCAAAAGAAAAAGCAATACATTTGGCACCAGCGTGGCTGCAGAAGTTGCTGGAAAGAAGTGTACAAGGCACCATGCAGTCGTCTTAGGGACTCCCTTCCAGATTTGTTAGGCTTTACTCCTTAGCCTGTTCTTCTCCCAAAGATGTCCCACAGGGTGGCAGAGGTTTAGGATCAGAGTTTTTCCTTTTCCTAGATGGGCCACCTTCTCAGGTTAATGAGCCCCACCTCTACCTCTCACTTTCCTCTGTAGCACGTGTAGAAACCGCTGCCTTGACCATTGGGCTCACTATTGGTCTCATCTGCTCACCACCAGAGCTTGTATTCACATGTAGGGGAAAGTCCCTAACTCTGAGGGTTTGAGACGCAACAGCTACCCTCACCTGGTTTACCTGGCCAATCAAAGCTGTTTCCCAGGGTGTGGCTACTTGTCACATGCTGACAGCTTATAGGAGCCACATGTTAGAACTGAGTGCAAAGGTGGACAAACTACCCCAGAAGGAGCATGACCAGTGGTACTACCCTTCCCCTACACCCCTGTGTATGCATTAGTGCCACACTATTGTAGTTTTCCAGTACTCCTAATTGAAGTTTGGAGGAGGGAGAGAAGGACGGCCCTAATAACTTTGTCACACAGTGCTTTTTTTCTTTTCTTTTTTTGTTCCTCATGTCCATAATATTCTTTTTCCCCCCTAGCTGCGACAATTAGTTAATATGTGCATCAACCCAGATCCAGAGAAGCGACCAGACATCACCTATGTTTATGATGTAGCAAAACGTATGCATGCACATACCGCCACCAGCTAAGAGACTTGGCAGCTTATGAAGAGAAAGGAAAAAACAACAAACCCACCGGAATCATTCAAGTATTGTTGTGCAAAACCTCTTCCACCTTTTCTCCCATTTGTCTGCATCACCTAAAGTTTAGTTACATGCAATGAGAATGTTTAGCAGTTTTGTCACAGAGTTAATAACCTAAAACGAAGTATTTTTTTTAAAAAAAAATGTTTTAATGGAAAACATGGAACAGTTCTAAACATGACAGAATAAGAAAATCGGCAATCCTTTCTGACTTCTGAAAGCTGCAATTTCACACATATTTCTACATAAAGAGCAATGATTTTACATGGAAATAATATTTTGTTCTACATATCAGAGTTGCGGTTTTGCATATGAACACAACAGTGGACTCCTTAAAGGAATACTGTTGAAACTGCTCCTCAGTTGTTTTCAGTAATGTGTGGAAGTGATGAATCAGCACAAATTGGTGAATTTATTGTTCATTAGTGAATATATTGTTCCTTTTCCCTAGAGGCAATTAATTAATGAATAGGATTTTATTTTATTTTTTAAAAAAGGAATTTTGCAGTTTACGGTTTTCCTCATCAAGATAAATGTAGATAGAAACCATTTTATTTGCTGTTGAGCTTTGATGCAGCCGCTGAATGTGAAAAAGAATTGGTTTTATTTTATTTTTCCTCAGAAATTGTCCAACACTGAAAAAAGAATAAATCTGGTCAGCTGTTGTTGTTTTTAAAATCCTTGTACAGTACCTTAACCCCAGCTCCTAAAACTTGATATCATGTATTTGTATTATGCTGTGCCTTGCTGCTCCAAGCCTCTGGGCGAACAGAAAAGAGTGGTGTAATTTGTACAGGGCCTAGGATTCTGAAAGCATCACTGCCACAATCTGTAGGTCTCAAGATGGTCTCCACAAAATTAAGCATTTGCAAATCCCTTTTCATTCAGTGGTGGAATGCTAAGCACGTCATATCAATGACAAAGTGCCTAATCTGGGCTGAATTTATCCAGATAGTCTTTCATGCTATATATTGACTTAGTTTTAAAGGCTAGTTCAGCCTTCCCCAGGCTGGTGCCCGCCTAATGTTTTGGAGGACAAGTCCCATCAGCCAACAAGGTAATCCAGGCTGAGACAGATGAAAGGTGTAGTCCAAAATATGCAGACTGGGGAGGGCTGGGCTAGTTTACACCCAGCAACATTCAGTATAAGGTACACATTATAGAAAATGGCCAAATGCTTGGAATGTCCTAAGTATGGCATCTTCTCCTTGTGCTGATTCTCCCAGGGTAAATCAGAGGACTCCTTTTCTTTCCCTTTTTACACCACGGCAAACCAGCAACAGGAATGGGTTTTGGCTGCCTAGAGTCAAAGCTTCAAAGGAATAGGCAATCTATGTGGCAGCCAGTCATTGATATGAATTGTCCGTTACAATGCAGACATCTGCTTCCTAAATAATTTATGTGTCTTAGAAGGGTATTTTGTTCCCCGAAAACGTTCACTTGAGATTTTTAAAAAGAGAGTTTTCTTCTTTACTTTCTTTCTTTCTTTTTGCATTAGCTTATATTCCAAAGCGAAATTCATAATTAATTGAATAAACATTCATGGCCCTGAACGGGGTATTTGTTGTGGAGTGCGGAAGCACTATGTTGTAGCTACAAGTGTTGTTTTACATAGTCCTTTAAAATCCTGACCGGACAGCCTGAAAATCTATGACGTGTCAAAGTGGGTTGCTTAACAGTTACAGGAGCTGACAGGTAGAATTTTAATCCCACTGTGACACATTTATCTCTGAGAACAAACAAGAAGCCATACAGTATTTTTTTCTGCACATTAAACCAACAAATTTTACTAATTCACCATGCAGCCATGTGCAGTTAGGCTCATCAGCAGAAAACTATGTATAACAAAGAAAAATGTAAGTGCAACCTGCACTCCTCAGGAGGCAATGCCTAACAGTGAAGCCAGGCATGGCATTTTGGAGAATCTGATACGTGGCAGTCACCTGCCATGGAGCAGAGCCAAAGGCAGGTTTGGCTTCGGTAATCAACACTGCTGCCTTCCACCACTGGGCAAGATGCGTCTGTGGGGAGACATGGGTGCAGTGAGTAAGTGGCAACAGCAGCAAGCAGCTACGCCACGGCATGGCCAGATCTCCCTACTCCTGACCACGAAGCAAAACGGAAAGCTTTACTAAGTCCCTTCATGGGTTCCTGTGCACAGTTGGTGGGGTGCATTTGGCTTGGTGGACACCATTTAGGCAGGCCTAATTCAGAGCTTTTTTAATTGTTCAAGTTCATACCAGTTGAATGTCCACAGCAATAGTGAGATCCACTGTGCACCCAGTCTCCTAGATCGGGGTCCTAGCACAACACGGGTTTGCATGGAGCCATGATTAAGCTAGTTGAAATGATGTCCTGCTGCCTTAACCTACAAAATTCAGAAGGTGAATGCAATATGAACACTTCCGTTAGGATGATCCGTAATACTTTTCTTTTTTCACCCTGAATGAGGCTAAAAATAGTTTTGCTAAAAAGAGCATAGGACAAGATAGTAATCTCTCGATCCTCGTTGCCAAGTGCTACTATGCAAAAGTATTCCAGCCTTTCATTAAGTCTTTTTCACCCCATCTCCCTCCACCTACTTTTAGGTCATTTTACAGGTCCAATGGAGAAGGACTGTTACGTTTAACATAGTAATATGATTTTCATCAGGTGTTTTGCATGTTTAGTCGGATGTCGCACTGAATTCTGTAGGTCTTACTCCCAAGTAAGTGGCACAAATTGCAGCTTTGTAAATTTCACATGTGTACCTTTATTACAAAATGCATGCTTTTGGGAAGCCAAAACCTGCTTCTAGAAGAAAATAGTGTTGGCGATAATTATGAAGCTTGCTAAGCTAATATGCCTACAGAATAAAGGTGTTTAAAAAATAATAACAATAAAAGAAATACTTCCAGTGTTGATAATGTAAGATGCATTCTGTCGAAGGACCAATTAAGTTGATTTCAGAAGCCAGCAAAAAGAACGTTTCTGATGAGATGCTTGGTAAGCTTACGTCATATTAAGAAGGTCAGGCTGGGCACTGATGCCATTCAGGCACTCTACAATGGCAAAACGATTTGCTACGCCGCACAAATTCAATGTAATGAAGATAGCTCTGCCAATAGATCACTTGAGCAGCCTGTTCATAATCTCTTCTGCTTGCCAGGGCTTCTAGGACTTGGAAGCAACCAAAGGGTAAATATGAGAATCCCGCTTAACAAGTTGCAGTAAAAGCTAGGGAAGAAAAAGACCTATTCCTAAGTCCCTAGAAGCGGCATGCCTTCTCTTGCACTGTTCTGGTAACACTGGAAGGATGACATTATATGTTTCAGGTTGGCAAGGTGGAAACTTCCCATGTTGGTATCGCCAGCCACAAGCAGAAGCATGTCTTCCTTTAAATGCTACTGGAGCAGTCAAAACTGATGAACAAGCTACAGTTCACACTTTGGTTTTCCCTCCATCTGTGCAATATCTCATCTTGCTCTCATTAGCTCCCTTCGTAGTTGATAGTGGAAAGGAGATAAAGTTATGTGACTTCGCTTCTACAAAACCTGGTGCTTGTTAATGTGTGTAGAAGATAGTGGCAGGGTGGATGGATGGCTTGGCAGTCTGCCGAATCATCTTACCCTGTTTGCCTGGTTCCTTGCCAGGTATCAGAAAGTGGAAGGGTTGAGGAAAAGAGTAGAAAAAAAGCTAGCCACAGACAGTATTGGTTCAGGTGCAGCAGAGGTGGAATTATTTTCACTGGAACTTCATTCTATCCAAGCTCAATTCTAATCAAAGGCCAGTCTACGCTTCCTGATAAGAGTAAAATAGAACTTACTCAGTGTTACCTAGGGCTAATCTTTCTGACAGTGTATACTTATATATAACAAGTTAATAAATGCCTTAACTTTATCTTCAGCACTCATGGAAAATAGACATTTGTGTAGATGACTCTTTTGAAATGAATGTATTAATCAATAACCAAAACATGTATAATTTTCTGCTGCCTTATACTCAGTTGTACTGTAATATTCCAAATAATATTTGTTGTGCTTTCTGCACCCACTCTCTGCACAAGGAATTGTACTCTTTGTTTGGAAATCTATGTTGTACAGTATCTTAATATAAAAAGGCTACACAAATTAAATAAATTGGAAAGTGAAACAACTTTGATGTCCTTTTTTGCCCTTCAAGGTTTATTTACAAGAATGTGCAAGGTGATGTGTTTACTGAAAATGTTATTGGGAACTGAATTTGACTTAAGATGGCAGATCCAAGCAACATAAATATTTGAGTACTCGGAACCATCTTCTGTAACCCCCTTAAAATGACCGCTAATTCCAAAAACAACAGTTCTTTTCAAACATTTGCAGACAGGTAAGTGCTCTGTGGGCTCAAAGGATGCTTGCAAAGTAGGATGTTCATAGGTCCGTCCCACCCAGCTTTCCCTCCAGTGCAGTCTGTCAGACATCTTTGCAAGTTTCCCAATGGAACAACGTCTTTGCACATTGCAGATGTGCAGCAAAACATACGTACAGCAGGGGTACAGCCTGCCACTGAAGCCTGTGAATACTGAACATGTGTTTGGAAAAAAACTACAGTGGTACCTCAGGTTAAGTACTTAATTCGTTCCAGAGGTCCGTTCTTAACTTGAAATTGTTCTTAACCTGAAGCACCACTTTAGCTAATGGGGCCTCTTGATGCTGCTGCGCTGCCAGAGCACGATTTCTGTTCTCATCCTGAAGCAAAGTTCTTAACCTGAAACACTATTTCTGGGTTAGCGGAGTCTGTAACCTGAAACGTATGTAACCCGAGGTACCACTGTACGTGCAGGGATTGCATAACAGCATCTATAGAGGCCACAGCAACTCCTCTGCCATTTGCAACGTGGCTTCTGGACAAGTTCCTCACCACCACCTGCATAATTAAACTCTGGGAACATTGAACCATGTCCTTCCCAGCACCCTAAACCAAGGCCAGAGCTATGTACAGCTTGATCTTTATATTCCATTTGTTTGTTTGTTTAAAAAAAAAATCTGTGCCAAGAATGCTGCGTTATTCAATCTATAAATTGTGCAGATTCCCCACTAGTGAGTGAGAACCTTCTTGTTTCCCACTTAGATTTTGATTGGGTTGTCCAATAGTGATTATTTTTAATTGCTGCTTTTTTAAAATATCATTTTAAATTGATTGTTAGGGCTTTTAATTGCAAGCTTGGTTTTATGGTTGTTTTACTCAGTGTCACCTTGAGCACCTGGTGGATAAACATAATAGGCAAACAGATCAGCTTCCTTTGTATAAATTATCCTGCATGGAGAGGAATATATACCTATAACGTCCACTGATGTCTTGGCCCTCTAGAAACCCCATTTTTCTCCTTCTGTATCCTATCTTGAGTAGAGAGGTATAACTCTGAATCTATTCTCTGTCTTGAATAGAGTGTGTAACTGGACCAAGTGTTTTCATGTACAAATTGTGTTTGCTGCAAAAGCTTATAACTGCCACTGATTAGTTGCTGGCCTGGGACAGTTAGCTGCAAATGCTCTTCGTATTTTTGTGTGTGTAGCTTGTTCTATGTTACAATGTAGTGCTTTGGGTATACCTTTCTCATCACATACTGATGAGATGCCAGTGAAGCTGATTGCCTCCTGCTCCATTCACCCTGCAAGCTAATCGCATTGTAGAAGAGGACTTGTGTGCACTTGTGTCCTCTTGGCATAAGGTGGGAGTGTAGTCTGAGGTAATCCTTCATAGTTGTGTTTTTTAAGTTACATCTGAAAAAACTGGGTCAAAAGTGATCCTGTGTTTTGCATCAACGTTCCATTTGTAAATGGCCAGGTCTCAAGTTACAAGGAGACATGTCTTTTATGAATTAAAGGTAAAGGGACCCCTGACCATTAGGTCAAGTCGTGGCTGACTCTGGGGTTGCGGCGCTCATCTCGCTTTATTGGCCGAGGGAGCCGGCGTTCAGCTTCCGGGTCATGTGGCCAGCATAACTAAGCCGCTTCTGGCGAACCAGAGCAGCGCACGGAAACACCGTTTACCTTCCCACCAGAGTGGTACCTATTTATCTACTTGCACTTGGATGTACTTTTGAACTGATAGGTTGGCAGGAGCAGGGACCGAGCAACGGGAGCTCACCCCGTTACGGGGATTCAAACTGTCGACCTTCTGATTGGCAAGTCCTAGGCTCTGTGGTTTAACCCACAGTGCCACCCGCGTCCTTTTTTATGAATTACACTGTTTCAAATAGATACACAAACACATCCACAACCGCAATTCATTGTCTCCTTCAGAAAAGGCACTGTATTGAATTCGGCTAATAAAACTCCACTCCGTGAGATGCTACTGTGCTGTCATGGTCATCTACCTACTCAAAGCCCAAAAGGTGAGGATGGGAGTGATTCAGACCACCAGTTTCCTTGCCATGATATTTTGTAGTACATGATGGGATCAGAACGAGAACGTAGCACTACCCTCTGACAAATTAGATTGGAGGTCCACCTAGCTCAGTACTCTGCCTCCAGCAATGACCAACCAGATATGTCAGGGAAGGTCATGAGCAGAGCAAAATAGAAATATCCACCCATGAAAGTGGTGCTGAAGCTGAGTGTCTATTTGAAAATGTGTTAACTGTGGCCCTATTATAGTTGACACAATGGCTCCACAAGGATGCTACCTTGACAGCTGCAAAAAAAACAACCCCAAAAGACCATATCTTTTTTTTTTTTTCCAAGGAAAGTGCATTTTTTCTTTCTCAGCTATTTTTTTGTTTTTGTGTTCACAGCTCTGTGTGCACTTTTTTCCCTGGCATCCCACTATTTCCCATCTTTCAGCACAGCTGCCAGTTTCCCTTGGATGACTGTCTTGGTGAACACAACCAATCCATCCTCTTCCCATTTACAGTCTTGTCACCCTTTGACAACATGCTATCTTTTTCTTCCTTTGAGGAACTGTAGTCCTGGCATGGTCTTTCATTCTTTGCTCTTCTAGAGTAAAACACCAAGTTTTTCGTTTCTTTGTTTTTTTATCTCCACCACCCTTCCATTCCAGCATCATGTTGATATTACTTTTAGTAGTTTCCTTCCTCTTGCCTCTTTTCCTTTCATTTTCTTCATTTCTATATATATTCCAAGAATGCATGCAGCATGACATTTTCGGTACCTTTAAGACGAAGAGGATAACTGGTTGATCTTTTAAGAACCATCCTGATCTGCCCAGCATCAGAGACCATGCACTTAAGACAGTTGGGTGGCAACTTGTACGCCTCCTTTTGGCAACTCCTGCAGCCAAGCTTGTGCCAAACGTATTACTCAGCTTTCATTTGGACCACATCAGTGAGGCCAAGAGGGGGGTCTTGTCATCAGGACAGCCCAGGACCTCCAAGCACTCCGCCCAGGCTTGCGTCCCAGAGAGACCACTTTCGTGCTGCTCATGCGGCAGTTAGACTTCACCCCCGGAAGCACACTCCACTGTCTCGAGAGAGATGGATGCCAACAACGAGAACTCAGCAGCCCTGTATCCTTTTCCCTTCATGCAGAGGGCACAGCCCTGTGTAACCATCAGAGATCTCTGAGAATTTCCTTTCATACATAGGAAGCTACCTCATACAGTCTAGCTCAACAGAGAAGCTGAGGATTCATCCAGGACCACTTCTGCAAGCAAAACCGATGATCCAGCACTGAGCTCTTCACCCAAAGGATTTGTTGTTGTTGTTTAGTCATTTAGTTGTGTCCGACTCTTCGTGACCCAATGGACCAGAGCACGCCAGCCACTCCTGTCTTCCACTGCCTCCCGCAGTTTGGTCAAACTCATGCTGGTAGCTTCGAGAACACTATCCAACCATCTTGTCCTCTGTTGTCCCCTTCTCCTTGTGCCCTCCATCTTTCCCAACATCAGGGTCTTTTCCAGGGAGTCTTCTCTTCTCATGAGGTGGCCAAATATTGGAGCCTCAGCTTCAGGATCTGTCCTTCCAGTGCGCACTCAGGGCTGATTTCCTTCAGAATGGATAGGTTTGATCTTCTTGCAGTCCATGGGACTCGCAAGAATCTCCTCCAGCACCATAATTCAAAAGCATCAATTCTTTGGTGATCAGCCTTCTTTATGGTCCAGCTCTCACTTCCATACATCACTGCTGGGAAAACCATAGCTTTAACTATACGGATAGCCCCTTTCATATGTGGGCCATGGAGCTGTGTTCTAGAAGAGCTACATAAATAAAACCAACATTAGCTTGTATCTGTATGGAGAGAGAAAGGAAGCAAGCAAGCCACTGCTCTCTGCACAGCCTCCTATCTTGGTGCTGTATTTCGCTGTCCTCCTTATGACCTGAGAATTTCTCCCTCAACTTTCAAGGGCTTGACAGCCGGCCGTCTTAGGCACACAATACAATATGTTCATAAATCTCTTTGGTGGGGGGGGGGCGGGGGGAGAATGAAGCAATTATTTGGGCTTGCAGGCTGTTTCTATTGGTATCGGTGTTAAGTTGCAGCTGTTAGCAGGCCTATGACACCAGTTCAGGCTTCATTAAATAGAGCCCTGCTGATAGAGGCTATTGATCCGACAGCTAGCACAGGTGTACTACGCCACAATATGTCCTCCCCCCGCCCACCCTTTACTCCTCTCTTGGGATAACCAATCGGAAGAATTGACCCACTTGCCTGGAGTGTCGAGAAACCGACGTGCAGTTTGATTTCAATTGTCAGTCTGACCGCTAACCCTGTAAATCAAGTCCCGAGCATGGGAGGGTTGCGGCGTTTTCAGCTCTTTGTTACATATGCCTAAATCCTAAGACGGATCTAATTAATGGGATTCGTCTTTCAGGCCTCTGTGTGCCTGTTAATGTCCTATCTGGTGCCACCTCCTCGCCATAGGAATAAGAAAGGTTCCAATTCTACCCCCAGAATGAAGGGATAAACTGGATAGGGGGTTTTTCCTTTAAAAATTAAGGTGGCTTTTTAAATCTAAAAAATAAACATTACTAATTGAAATTTAGAAATGCATGCACTTTGATTTTAAAGAAAAGTGGTTATTTTTTTTAAAGAAAAGCATCTATTATTTTTACACATCTGTCTTGATGGACAATACTAAAGTCTTCTCTACAGCACAGTCTGATACAAACCTACTCAGAAGTAAGCCCCATTGAGCCTGATAGGGGTTTACTACTCAGTAAATGGGTATATTCTGCAGCATCCATTTTCCATCTCCAGCCAGCCAATGGCCTACAAAGCTCACAAGCTGATGTCCAGGTGTTTGACATTCCCTGTTTGTCCTCAGAATGCAAATAGGGGTTCTGTTTAGGTATCAATAGCTATTGATAGATTCTCCCCCCCTTTTTTTTTTTTAGTTTTCCCAAGCCCTTTTCTGAAAGCTATGTAAGGCTGGTTCAGATGCTGTTCCATGCAGAATGTCCTTCCTCTCTGGTAGGTACTGAATGTAAGAAATAGTAATGGTGCAAATTCAGATTTGGAATGGAGAAATCCATGCCCCATTTCAAACCACAGGCACTGGAGTTGCCTTGCCCCAGCCTCTCTGCTCATCCCCCTGCCTTCATGCAAATTTACCCTTCCCATGGGATGGGAAATATAGACAGATGGGGAGCTTCCTTGCAGAGTCAGGCTTGCCGAGAGCCTGATATTTTTTGATCATCATTTCCTGCTAGGAGCCATTCTCTGTACCCGGAGAATTCAGATTCTGCATCAGTTCTGTAACCTGCATGGCTCACACAAATTTACTTTATATCCCCACCCCCTCCCAACATATTTACAGAATTTATTCTGGCTTTGGTACACATGGAGGAGTTGAGAACTACGTAGGGGACTGAAGCTCTGTCCCTCAAAATACTGGTTTTGGGATGTTTCACCAGACATTGCCTACATTAAAACATATCTTCATTAATCCTATGGGCTAGGAATTTGTTGCTGGGGGGGGGGGAGGGTTGCACAAAAATCTGATACATGCATACATAAAAATGCATGCTCTTTGAGTTCTTTCCTGCACTCAGGTTGGCAGATTTCTACATCTCTTCCCCAATCATGCTGCTTTGCTCTGATCAATATATGGTCTATTTAATGCAGGGTGGGGGGAAACTGTAACCCACCAGGTGTTGCTGAACCCTAAGCGTGTTTCTAGAAGATGGCTTAATTTGAAAGTAGGTTGCTCAGATATCACAAACGGGCAACAGAGTTGTGGTTGTTATTATTACCATCATCATCATCAGATTCCCCGCCCCCCAAAAAATGGAAATTCCAAATGAATGAATGAATGTAATGTAGTATAGTGGTCAAAGTGTAAGACTAGGAATTGGGAGACCAGAATTCGAATCCCCGTGCAGCAAAGAAGTTCACGGGGTAACCTTGGACCAGCTGCAGTCTCTCGGTCTGCAAAATGAGAGGGGCAGGTAGGGAGATCTGTGTACTGTACTTACTCCACCTTAAGCTGCTTTGAGGAAAGGTGAGAGATGGATGAAATAAATAAAGGAATAAAGCGCGGGTGGCGCTGTGGGTTAAACCACTGAGCCTAGGGCTTGCCGATCAGAAGGTCGGTGGTTCGAATCCCCGCGATGGGGTGAGCTCCCGTCTTTCGGTCCCTGCTCCTGCCAACCTAGCAGTTCGAAAGCACAAAAAAGTGCAAGTAGATAAATAGGTACTGCTCCGGCGGGAAGGTAAACGGCGTTTCCGTGCGCTGCTCTGGTTCGCCAGAAGTGGCTTAGTCATGCTGGCCACATGACCCGGAAGCTGTACGCTGGCTCCCTTAGCCAATAAAGCGAGATGAGCACCGCAACCCCAGAGTCGGTCACGACTGGACCTAATGGTCAGGGGTCCCTTTACCCTTTACCTAACGCGAGGTATGGGGCATGGGCTAGCATTTTGATGCCAGGAATGTTGGGTGGACATTGCATGTGCAAGGACTGGGGTGGGGTGGGGTCCTTCCCACAATTAAGGCCTGTCTGGAATCCCTCTAGCTTGCATCGTCTCCAGTCAGGAGGGCTTGTGGTCAGAGATGATTGGAGTTGTGATCCACAAATATCCGGAGCGCTACATGTTCTCCATCTCTGGCCTCCTTGATACCCTTAAAGTGCAATTCGACCACTGATTTAAAATAATTCCAGTGGTATGTGCTTAAATCCTTAATGCCCCACACCATAGAAATGTAATCAGTTTAAAATGCTTAGGCTGTTGAAGAGGGCTATAAATTAATTCCATTTTCCAGAGGTCGTGATTATTGTCTTTTATATTCACTGTTATTTAATGTCCTACCGAAGCCACAATACAATATTTCATTCCCGGCACTTAATCCATGAGAGAGTCCTTGGAGATCTATTATTCCTTTAAAGTAATTTATGTGAATGCCAGGATGGCTGTCCCTTGTAGAAAGCATAGTGGGGACTTTCTCTTTTTGCTCTGCTACAGGACATAAAGAGGAAATACACAACTGTGTCTTCTTTTAAAGTGCCCTTAAGTTAAATGTCCTTAGAAGAATGGCAGGGAGAGAAAGAAAAGAGTTTGGCCCTGTCTGCTCTATGCATTCTATGGCTTCCCCCAAAGAATCTCAACTGTTTTAAGGATACTAGAGGGCTTCTCCCAGAAAGTCTCAGTCTTCCCATCTGCAGCATGGGAGTAATCCCAATTTCCCTTGCAGAATTATTGCAAGGGTTACTGAAAACCCTTGAGAAGGTTGCTGAACATGTACCACAGCGTCTCTTAGGCAGCAAGCCCAAATACACTCACAAGGGTGTAAGCCATAGGAATTTACTTCTGAGTAAATATGCACAGGCTTGTGCTGTTAGTTTGGAGGTTTGTCTAGGTTTGTTCACAAGGAGAAGGGGACGACAGAGGACGAGATGGTTGGACAGTGTTCTCGAAGCTACCAGCATGAATTTGACCAAACTGCGGGAGGCAGTGGAAGACAGACGTGCCTGGCGTGCTCTGGTCCATGGGGTCACGAAGAGTCGGACACGACTAAACGACTAAACAACAACAACTAGGTTTGTTCGTGTTCCTTTTTCATTGCGGTTCTTGACTAACATTTTGTGAGCCGCCTTAGGGGATCCTTTGGGGCTGAAAGGTGGGATATAAACATTTTAATTAATAAATAAAGCTGCTAAACGCCAAGTATTCTCACACCTCCTGCCAATTTTTTTAAAAAAACATTTTACAGCAACAACTCTGCCCTCCTTCTTCGCCCTCAGGATATTTTTGAGCTGCTGAAGGAAATCTGATCATTTTCATAAGCAGCCAACTCCCCTTTGTTTTTGTTTTTCGGGTTTTTGGAAAACAGGCTTCTTTATTCTCCATCATAAGGAACAAAATAGCCTCCAGAATCCATACCAGATGACGCTTCATCTTCTTTGTAAAGGAAGGGCATGAAAGCCTTTCCAGAAAGATTGTTACTAACTCCATCTATGCCCCATTTGTACATTTGAAACAAGTTGTGGGAACCGTAGATTATTATGGATGCTGAGGGTCAATGGGGGACGTCCTTTCCCTTCACAGAGCTACAATTGCCAGAATCCCCTGGGAAGACAGACTGATTGTTAAACCACTCTCAGAACCCTTAACAAACTACAGTTCCCAGAATTCTTTGGGGGAAAGCCATGTCTCTTTATAACTATTTAAAGTGGTGTGATACCACCTTTATATATACGCAGCGCTGGATTTAGGGCAGTGCGAGTGATTCTCCCACACACGGCGCCAAACCAAGAGGGTGCAAAATAATAACGATAGTGCTAAAACCTATATTTATACGGGTACCTACTGAGAATAAAACATGTCTCTCCTATATTGGTTTCTTCAACCACAGCAGGCACTGTAACTTTACCTCTGAATTTCCACTCTTCCATTGTCTCCCGAAGCAGATGGATACCAACAACCTACTGAGAAGATCTAGAAAATAAAAAAGCAATTGTGTGTTCAGACCCAGAGACCTCCCTCCTAAATAAAGACACATTTGACTCAAATTTTAGTTCTGGTTTTTGGCAGAATTTAGGCAACAACTTTGTTGATTACAGAAAAGTGAGTGGTTGCACAGGCTCTGGTTCGACTAGCTCCCTGCACCCTTGCAGGCAGCACTGACTCAGAGCTCTATCATAGGTCAGCCAAGGGTGAACACCTGAGGAAGATAAAAAGACTGGGAACAGACTCTATTCACTCCCCCAGTTGCTCCCCTGGACTCAGGCACGGGCACAACCCCTTTTCGGGTCTGGCCAAACCAAGTTGAATCCCTGGATTCCTTTAACGGAATACCCTTCACATATGGATGGCGAGACCGTTCTCCCATCCCTATCACATGAACCAGTGCCTATCCGCAACCTTACAAGTTGTGACAAATTGCTACGTGGCAGGCGAAACCCAAATGGCAACTGCCAATCAGCCAAGTGGGAAAATTCCTGCCGTGCCCCTGTCCCAACGACACACGACAGCATAGCAAGGTCAATTGCAAAAGGCCCTAAAATTAGGGAGAGGTGGGCGGGTGTTCTGATGCACGAGCTGAAAGAGGAAGCTTTTGGTCATGTGCATGGGTTTATATAGGTCCCTCAATCCGTTAAGACTGCAGCCCCATTGGCCAGATTGAAACCCAGCATCGAGGGACCTACCAATCGGATGTTGTGACTATCCAATGGACCCACCCACAACCAAGAGGTCAGTCTCTAGGTCTCACCGCAACACGTACCCCCTTTTAGGGAGAACACGATATGCACCCAAAAATGATTATTGTGAAAATAAATATTTTGGGGTGGTGGCGGCAAATTTTGTCCTCAGTCAGGGTGCCACATTACCAAAGTCCCCCACTGGTATATGGGGCCTTAGATGAGGTTTGTTTTTTGTTTTTTGGGTGAACACAGAAGTTGAGCAGCACTTTCCCGTATGATCTTCTGAGTGGCTGCAAAGGGGTGTGTGTTACTTTCCCCAGGTCGGTGGAATTTCATTTATAGAATGGGTGGCTAAGCTTTCTTGGCTGCATTCACCTTTGGCCAGTCCTCTGGGGGCCTGCATGCTGGCAGCAGATGTGGGCACCCCTGTGCTTTCCACTCATGAGTCTGATGACCAGGGTGGTGGTGATTTGCATTCGCATAAAGACATTGGGCACTGCCCACCCCAGTCCTGTGTTGACTTTATCCCTGCTTTTGCTGCTACCACCCAAATTAATGGTGTATTGCAAGGGCCAGAGAACATTGTGCTAGAGGGCTGGATCAGGCCCCCAAAGAGGGGGTTCAACATCCCTGAATTGTGATATCTTCGTAGATCACCAGATGTGCAGATCCATCTCTAGAATACATCCACTCACAACAGATTTATATTGTTCTCAGACCAATTTTCACTGTCATTTCCACCCAGCTCCAAGAATCACAGGAACGGTGATCCAGTGAGGTTGTGGAACATCTGATTCCCAAACAGCTGCTTCGAAATCTTCACCGAGGTGAGGAATCGACTTACACCCATTTAAGCTTGTGGCGTATTCTGTCTCAAACATCCAGCGGCTCCTCCAGCAGCCATTGGACTCCATTTACCATCAGCCCCAGCCAGCACAGCCAGTGACAAGGAATGATGGGAGTTGTAGTATGACATCTGAAGGACCACAGATTCTGCATCCATTTACTCCACAATGCACAGAGCATAAGTTCTGGTTTAAATGTGTTCACTAGGTGTTTTTTATTGTTGTTGTTATTATTAACAAAACAAACCCACGCATCTCTGTGTGTGAATACCCTTACTGGCACCTATGAATGCAGCATAAACCAGCCAAAACACTAGAACCCTTGCCTAGGTCTTTATTCACATTTAAACCAGCTCTCCAGCTTGCCAAGTTAAGTGGCACGATCATGTCAGCATCTCTGCTTTGATTTGGGTACAAGCAAATTGAGCCTCGGCACAGGATGCAAGTGGTTCAAATTATTATTTTTATGTACACCACTTTGAATGGATCAATATGGATGCCCCCTGCCCCCCGTCAGACACACACCGCCAATTGGCCATTATGCTATCAAACCACTCATTTGGCTTTTAAGGCCCATTTTCCTCTAATTATATCTATCCTAAATAATTATGTCACTTGCAAATTGTTCACCCTCTGTTTCCACATCATTAATGAGTATATTAAACAACACCATCTGTTCAGATTGTCCTTTTCCTAATTATAACTTTAAGTATACAGGATTAAGGAATCCCCTACATGGCCGGGTCTAGTAAAGACTCCCTTAGCACACACTTATTTCCTGTGGCAGCCGACTCCCAGGTTTGAGTTGCCTTGCCAGACTGAAGTGAACTTTTGATTTCCCCAGTCTTGTTTCTATTTAGGAAGGTCTTTGTTTTGTGTTTGTATGGTTTTTTTCCCCTTTTTCTTTTTAATGGCTGCAGCAGTAAAACTAAATGGATTACAGATCTAATTTAGACAGCAGTAGTCCCAAGTCCAGACAGCTTTAAGAGGTGAGAATTAACTCGAGTAGGTCCTTAATGAATCTGCAAGATCCAACTTTGATCTAATGACTCTACTTCTTTAGAGCATATAACATTACGAAGTTGCCTAAGCTCAGGATATATAGTTTACTGCACTGATCAAAAGCATCGGCTTCCTTGCTCCCTAGAGCCATCCAGAGCCCATGCCTATTCCTATAAAGGTCAGGGAGCTCAATTCCCAGTATGTGGACTTAGGACAACAGCCTAAATTAAGGCTGCTGACATTGGGTGTTTTTTTTTGCGGGGGTGGGTGGGTAAGGGATCAGGAAAGAAGCAGGTCCCCTTAACTTACAAAACTGCCCAACAGTGAATTGGACTATTATTTCACTCAGCCAAGACCTTCCGGCACGACAGTGCTTCTCTAAGGTCTTGTGTGGAAGTCCTTTACCTGGAGATGCCAAGGATTGTAATTGGAACCTTATGTGCTCAAAGAATTTGCTCAGCTTCTGGGTTCATATAAGCTAGAGCTGAGCCAGAAATACTCTCTGTTTTGTTATCATTTTCATTGGGTCCAATGCAGTGAAGTCTTTGCGCGAGCGGAATGACTTCATCTTGTGCAACGTACCGTATTTTTCGCTCTATAAGAAGCACTCTTTTCCTCCTAAAAAGTAAGGGAAAATGTCTGTGCGTCTTATGGAGTGAATGTGTGGTTGATCGCTGGCTCCCTTTCTGGCCCCGCCCCCTTGCCCAGGCCTCCATTGTTGAATGTTCTGCAGATGGAGGCTGTTCGTTTCCCCAGCGACATGTGACTGGCTGATTAGAATATCTGTCTGGAAACCGTAGAAATGGCTCCCTTTCCTAAAGAAGCTGCAGAACTGTGAGTTGAACCCCATAAAAACTGCACAACTGTGAGCTGATCCCCCCAAAAATAGGGCTTTCCCCCTTTCCTCCTTTAAAAGCCAGGTGCGTCTTATGGTCTGGTGCGTCTTATGGAGTGAAAAATACGGTGACTTTCCCTCCCTCTCGTCCATCTGGACATCCCCTGCACACACACACACACACACACACACCCAAAATATACTCAGGAAATTGAAGTCGCATACTGTCACTGACCGGCTGGATGCGGAGAAATGGTGGGAGGGAATCCCCAGCGGAAGAAGGCTCAGAGCCAGGGGACTGGTGGTGGGACGGCAACGAGTGGTCAGAAGGAGAAGAAGGAGCAGACTTGGAGAAGGTGTCAGAGGCTGAAGAGGTAACAGGGCTTAGTGAGCAGGAAGAAGCTGTGGCAGAGAGTAGTCCAGACTCAGAGGCAGGAGAGGAGCAGGGTCAGGAGATGGAGATGAGGCAGGTTACTGAAGAATCCAGGGAGTCTCCCCCTCCTGCGGTGGCCAGCTCCCTTCCCACCTGGTCTCCCAGAACCGGGTAAGGTATGAAGAGGGTGGAGCAAAGACAGACAAGGTTGCTCAGGAAGGACCTGGGGAGACGTGCTGTGCTCATTAGGTTTCAGCTGTATTGTTTCATTGACTAAAGAGTTAATTTCACTGATAACCTTGTTGCTGACCTCCCCAACACCCACCCTGACACATACATGGTCCTTGTCTCCATTTTAATCTGCTCGGCAACCCGGTGAGGCAGGTGAGGCTAAGAGACAGTGTCTGTCACAAGGTCACCCGGTGAGTTTCACGGCTGAGTTGGGATTTGAAGCCAAGTTTTTAGTCCTACATGCCAGCTACCATACTGCACTGGTTGTCAAAGAGCCCGGCTCCTAATTTCAATACGAAAGGACTGACAAGTCTTAGAGACACCTCTGTGGCTTAGAGTCATGTGCAAGCCAGGTCAGCATGTATGGTGAAGATGTTAAAGAAGAAGAAAAGATGGTGCAACCAGTGGTGGCTGGTGCCCATTGGGACTTGTAGGGCAGGAGGAAGGCAAACCACCTGCAGGGGGCGTGATAGAGCCAATGAGAGAGCTACTATCCCTGTGACTGGTTGTAAGGAATTTGTTGGGTAAGTGGTGGCTGGCTGAGAGTCTGGGAGCAGTGCCCTAGTCACCCTAAATAACCAGCCTCTACTGAACACAGCCTTCTAGTATCCTTAAAGACTGCTTCTATGGGCCTTTTGTACAGATGGAGGTCTCAATTCCCTCTGTTAACCACAGCAATTTGTTGTTGTTGTTTACCGTATTTTGCGCTCCATAACACGCACCTGACCATAAGACACACCCAGTTTTTAGAGGGGGAATGCAAGAAAAAAAATATTCTTTAAGGGGAGCGCTGAGCAGAGTCTGTATGCATCCCAGGCTCTGCTCAGTGCTCCCTTTCACGAGCTGCGTGGAGCGTGTGTGTGGCACTTGCAGGCTTTTCCCTGACGAAAAGGCCCTTCTCCCTCCTCAGGGAAAAGCCCCCAAGAACGTGGCTCTTAAAGGGAGCATGGCTCTTGGGGGCTTTTCCGGGAGGTGGGGGAAGGGACTGAGGGGCTAAGCCAGAAGCTAGAACAGCAAGAGGGATCGCTGCGCAGTGAAAGCAGCAATCCCTCTTGCTGTTCTGGCTTCTGGGATAGCTGCGCAGCCTGCATTCGCTCCATAAGACGCACACACATTTCCCCTTACTTTTTAGGAGGGGAAAAGTGAGTCTTATAGAGCAAAAAATACAGTATATACCACCCTATACCC
This sequence comes from Podarcis bocagei, assembly GCF_964188305.1. Taxonomy (NCBI): domain Eukaryota; kingdom Metazoa; phylum Chordata; class Lepidosauria; order Squamata; family Lacertidae; genus Podarcis; species Podarcis bocagei. The sequence goes on along the minus strand of NC_138129.1, from coordinate 84,394,602 downwards.
AGAGATCTCAGGGCGGTTAACGGAAAAGATAGCCTATATACTGCATTTTCCGCTCCATAAGACGCACCTGACCATAAGACGCACCTAGTTTTTAGAGAAGGAAAACAAGAAAACAAATATTCTGAACGGAACAGTGGATGTATGGTTTTTGTGGTTCATGCTGTGGCCACAGACATGACTTGACGGTGAGTTTGGGGTAGCCCAATGAAAAAATCCTGAGGATCCATGTGGATCCGTGCTTTGTAACCATTGTGGCCCCACGCAACAGTGGGTGTGAGGTTTTTTGGGTGCAGGGTGTAGCCATGGACATGCTATATGATCTGATGGTGAATTTGGGGTGACCCAATGCAAAATTCCCGAGGATCCATGGGCTTTTAGCTCCCCCCTCCCAGGCAGCCTCCTTTATTTTGTCCCTTATCTCCCTCCCGATCCCTTGCCGATCAGCTGCTTCCTTTCAACACCCCCTTCCCTCTTGTTTGCCTTAGAGTCTTTTCCTTAGCTGGAGTAGTTTTTTGCTCCTCCTTTTCTTCTAATTTCTCTCCTCATTGCTTTAGTATTCCTGTCTCCTCTCCTCTCCTTGCAAGTTTGCTGTCTTTACCTCCCCCCTCCCAGGCAGCCTCCTTTATCGCGTCCCTTATCTCCCTCCCGATTGCTTGCCAATCAGTGGCTTTGTTTCAACACCCACTTCCCTCTTTCAAAAAAAAGAGCATGATCTGCTTTTTGCCCCTGGGCAATTCGGCTCCAGGGACCACTCATTCGCTCCATAAGACGCACAGACTTTTCCCCTTACTTTTTAGGAGGAAAAAAGTGCATCTTATGGAGCGAAAAATACGGTAATCAGAATAAAAACAACAACACAATAACACTCACACAGACACCAAGGAAAGAGCCACATTTTAAAAGTGCATAGGATGTCAAACAGATCAACCCAAGGCCTGGCTATAAAGGAACTTTTTAAAAATAAAAATAAAAAATTCTTTATTGAGTTTTGCATTGATTAATTATATACATTTGCCATTCTTTCTTCAAAATAAATTAACTTATACATAAATATAAACCAAAATAAATCAATACTTCTTCACAAGTGACTTCCCTCCACCTTATTGCGGCTTCTTATTTTAAAAAGGAACATTTTTGCCTGGTGCCTAAAGGTGTATAATGAAGGCGCCAGGAGAACTTCCCTGGGGAGAGCATTCCATAGATGGGGAGCCACTGCAGAGAAGGCCCTGTTCTCGTGTTGCCACCCTCCAGTCCTCTCAAGGAGGAGGGGCACATGAAGGAGGTCCTCAGAAGATGATCTCAGGGACTGGGTAGGTTCATATGGGAAGAGGCAGTCCTTGAGATACTGTGGTCCTGAGCCATTTAAGGCTTTATAGGTCAGAACCAACACTTTGAATTGAGCCTGGAAACTAATTGGTAGCCAAGTGCAGTCGGACCAGGATCGGTGTAAGAGGCTCAAACTGTCTTGCACCAGTGAGCAATCTAGCCTTTTAAAAGGACTTTAGCTCAGTGGTGTATCTATTTTGCACACAGATTCTCTGCCAGGTTCCAGCTTCAATCTTTGTTGACTGTTTATTTATTAAATTCATATACTGGCCTTCATCCAAAGATCATAGGGCAATTTATAGTACAGTGGTACCTCGGGTTAAGTACGTAATTTGTTCCAGAGGTCCGTACTTAACCTGAAACTGTTCTTAACCTGAAGCACCACTTTAGCTAATGGGGCCTCCTGCTGCTGCTGTGCCGCCGGAGCACAATTTCTGTTCTCATCCTGAAGCAAAGTTCTTAACCTGAAGCAATATTTCTGGGTTAACAGGGTCTGTAACCTGAAGCATATGTAACCTGAAGCGTACGTAACCTGAGGTACCACTGTATAAAAAAAATCCCAGCTAAGGCCAGGAGGTAGAATCCTGCCTGAAACCCAAGAAAGTCGCTGTCAGTGAGTTTAGGCCATACCTTCCAACATTTCTCTGATGAAAATAGGGACATATTCTTCCATCATCACCACCCAATAATACCCCACCCATCTGACTGGTTGCCCCAGCTACTCTGGGAGGCTTCCAACATATATAAAAACATAGTAAAACATTAAACATTAAAAAAACACTTCCCTATGTAGGGCTGCCTTCAGATGGCTCAGGAGTCGGATAACACCATACACTCCAACATTTCTCTGAAGTAAATAGGTAAAGGTAAAGGGACCCCTGACCATTAGGTCCAGTCGTGACCGACTCTGGGGTTGCGGTGCTCATCTCGCTTTATTGGCCGAGGGAGCCGGCGTACAGCTTCCAGGTCATGTGGCCAGCATGACTAAGCTGCTTCTGGTGAACCAGAGCAGCGCACAGAAACGCCGTTTACCCTCCTGCCGGAGCGGTACCTATTTATCTACTTGCACTTTGACGTGCTTTCAAACTGCTAGGTGGGCAGGAGCTGGGACTGAGCAACGGGAGCTCACCCCGTCGCGGGGATTCGAACCGCCGACCTTCTGATTGGCAAGTCCTAGGCTCTGTGGTTTAACCCACAGCGCCACCCGCGTCCCCTGATGTAAATAGGGACATCCTAAGGAGAAGCGGGACATTCCAGGATCAAATCAGAAACCAGGATGGCTACTGTAAATCGGCGACTGTCTCTGGAAAATAAGGACACTTGGTTTAGTCGATACTGAGCTACATCAAGCAATGGTCTGACTCGATATACGGCAGTTTCCTTTGTTCCTAACTTGGCAAACAAACCAAAAATCACACACGCAAAATAGCCGCTGACCAGGTCCAGCAGCATGTTAACAACCTCCAGACCAGGATAGATGGCTGTTTTGAGTCACTGCCTCCTCCCTCCTGCATGTCTCCATTCAAATTCATTCACCTCCCAATTGAATGCAAAACAAAACAAACCCCTGTCCTCTGCACTCGTTCAAAGCAGGGGATAGAACAGGCTTCTGGGATGGGAATCTGCAAATCTCACTGATTCTGGCTAATTAAGAAAGGGCCCCAATGGCTTACAGACGTCAGGGGGTCGGGGAGACGGAGATCCGTTCTTGCCCATACTTAGTGATGACAAACACGTCCCTAGGAGTCAGGAGAAAAGTCTCCAATAACTGGCTTTGACATATTGAGATTCTGCTAATAGCAAACCTTTCTGAGTGCCCTTATCAGGCAACCTCATCCTGGTCGCTGCTTCTACACCACTGTTATTTTACGTTGACACTCCTTTCGAGCTCTTACATGGTTTCGGCTCAGCTCCTAGGATCGGAATTCCTGGCACACAGGAGCCTGTTTCCTCCCATGCCTTGCTAATCAGCTCCGGCGCTTTTGGCAAAGGATGCTATTTGAGAGGCTGGGTAGTCCAGTAGGCCCGACAGAAGACTAAAAGCAGAGAATGGGAGCTCCTGGGCCAGCGGTTTTTATTTCACCCCCCCCCCCGCTCCTCCCCAATTGATTGCCTTGGATTCTTCTTCCCAACACGTAGGCCGCATTTTTCATCTGTATCCCAGAAGGACTGTTCCGGAGATTCACCTCAGATTCCGCACAGAACAAGTCTTTGATACTGTAATCGCTTTTTTAAAGGGGGAAAAAAGAAAAAAGAAAAAGAAGCTCTCTTTTGATGTCAAGGACGGTGTGGAACCCATTCTTTTGATTAAGAAACACTTATGCAGTTGAAAAAAACTCCTAACAATGGATAAAAAGAGCAGAAAATGATTGTCAATTGTGCTTTGCAAGACAAGATCGACGTAAAGGAACAGGATACTTTATTTCCGCCTGTCAGAAATTATATATCTATATCTATATCTATATCTCATCCAGGGCAGTTGATCATGAATGGAAACATTTCTGAGCGCCCCTCCCCCCAAAAAAACTATTAAAACAGCAGATGCAGGAGCCAAGATCAAGACTACAGCAAGGGGCAAAGGGTGACTCCTGCAATCCTCACATAGGATCCTGGTCTGCTTGAAGAACGCAGGTGGAATCTAGACACATATAAAAAATGTTGTGAAAATGCTTTTTTCAAAAATGTTTTGAAAAATATATTGAATTTGCCACAGCTCACCATCGCCATCTAGTGTCACATTTGTATAACGCACTTTAAAAACACACAAAACGTTTTATTTGCAGCTGTATAAGCTGAGTCCAAAGTCTTGCTGTTTGTTGGGAGTTAAGGTCCACAAGTTTAGGGCAAATCACATGATTAATGCAAAGTGTAATTTGTCCCTTACTTTTTCCTTGTGAAGATGTTTTGCAAAGGCAGTTGGGACCCTTCCAGTAGTCCAGCTCATAGTGTTGTAGGTGCTGGGTCCCCCCCCCAATGCTTTTTTGGAGCAAAAATGCAGCAGACCATCCACACCACCAGTCACATGCTGCTGTTTTTTGGAGGGTGATTGTGCTTTTCCCACAACTGCACACCAAAGGTTGAGAACACACTTTTTGTTGCATTTCTCCATCACTTTCCAAGCTGCAGAAAGTCAGTGTCTTGTTGAAAAGTGGACTTGTTGCTCTAGGACAACAGAGCCCTTTAGTTGTGCTCCAGTACATGCTTGGATTCCTTAACTGTATGTAAAATAAGTACATAATTAACAATTTAATATAAAATGTAACTGTTGCCACCAGTAACTTTTGGCTTCTCTTTGCACATCTCTCTGTAGTCACCTTGCAATGAAGACAGGCAAAACTCCATATTTTTTGATGGATTTAACTTTGGTTCAGTTGCCTATTCATTGGTGTTTATTGACTCCTCTCACTCTGAGTTTTGATCAATGTTTTTGAATTCAATTCAAGGCAAAGATTTCTGCCAAAGACCTGTGCCTCTATTCTTGCGCTATGTGTTTCCTGGATGTGTGTGCTGTTTTTGTTTTTTTGCAAATTAAATTTGTTGTTAATAAGCTCCAAGTGACAGCTTACAGTTACTGTAGCTTGAGGTTTCATGGGAACAGCACCCTGTGCTTTTCCAAATCTGCAGGGTGCTTGTAAATGTGCAGCAAAGTTCTCTTCTCTTAAATTGCAAACATGTCAGAAATGGGATTTGCTTGGCCACTGTACGGGGTTGTGTATTCAAAATGTGAATGGGAATCTGAAAGAGGCTTTTAGTGTAACGTGGTAGAAGCAAAAGTAGTAACAGAAATGTACAGTTGTACCTTGGATCTCGAACACCTTGGCTCCCGAACAAATCAGCTCCTGAACGATCGAAACCCGGAAGTGAGTGTTTAGGTTTTTGAACGATTTTCGGAAGCCGAACATCCAGTGCAGCCTCCGCGGCTTCTGATTGGCTGCAGCACCACCCGCGTCCCATTGCCACCCACGTCCCATTTGCTGGTGCCAAATGTATTGCTCTGCTTTCCTTAGGACCACATCAGCAAGGCAAAGAGGGGAGTCTTGTCCTCTGGGCAGTCCAGGACCTATATACACACTGCCCGGGCTTGTACCCCGGTGAGGTTACTTCGGTGCTGCTAAAATGGCAGTTTGACTTCACCCCTGGAGGGACACTCTATTGTCTCTTGAGAAAGACAGATGCCAACCACAACTTTAGGAACACAGAAACCTTCCTTATATCAAGTCCATCTACCACAGTATTGCCTACACTGAATGGCAGCTGCTCTCTAGGCTTTCAGATGGAAATGCCAGGGATTGAATCTGAGACCCTCTGCTAAGGAAGAAGGTGCTCTATCACTGAGCAGCTGGCAAACGGAGATAAATGGATGTCCTACTTTGTTTTCTTCTTAAGTCTCAGTGATTGCTAATATTCTTAGGGATGGTTTATTACACAGCTGGGAGTCATTCCAGGCAGGTTCAAATATGCAGTTTCACTGCTTGGCAACTGCAGCAAAAGCCAGGATGGACTGATACTTATGAATGGGCCATCACCTCAGGGAGAGCCCTCATATCAACTCAAGCACCATGTTTTTCAAATATGCAAGTTTGCACATTCAGCCTGCAATCCAGTGACATGCAGAGCCTGGGAATGAGGAACAAATCCTTTCATTTCTCCATTCCGCTTTATAAAAAGTTGCAGCTTGACTGAAGGAAATGCCTTAAAAATAAATAAACCGAAAGACTGAAAATATTCCCTTGCTATCTTAGTAGATGTTCTATGGTCGAGAATACAAATCTGAAATCACCAACATGTCAGCAACCATTAACACAACCCCATGCATACCTACTCAGAAGTCAGCCCAGTTGATTCAATGGAACTAGTCTCAGCCCAGTGTGTACATTGCAGCCCCAGAAGCCTTGCTCTGCATGTTCATAGACCCATAAAATTGTAGAGTCATCTAGTCCAACTCCCTGCAATACAGAATCTCAACTACATTATACATGACAGGTGGCCATCCAACCTGTGCTTAAAAACCTCCAAGAGTCCACCACCTCCTGAGGGAGATCGTTCCACTGTCAAGCAGCTCTTCCCATCAGAAAGTTCTTCCTGCGGGTTAGTCAGAATCCCCTGTCTTGTAACTTGAATTCATTGGTTCAGGTCTGTCCTCCAGAGCAGGAGCAAAAAAAACTTGCTCCATCCTCCAGGTAACAGCCCTTTAGATATTTAAAGGTGGCTCTCATATATCCTCTCCGTCTCCTCTTTAACCGGGCTAAACATATCCAATTCCCTCAACCGTTCCCCATAAGGCTTGGCTTCCAGACCCATGATCATCTTGGTTGCCTTCCTCTGCCACGTTCCAGCTTGCCAATATCCACCTTAAATTGTGTTGCCCAGAACTGGACACAGCATTCCAAGTGTGGTCTGACCAAGGCAGGATCCGGGATTTTCTTTGCCTTCCCTGCGAGCTCTTGGGTGGGCAGCTCCTCATCCAGCCAGTCCCTGACACTGCCCAAGATCTGCATCAACGATGGCATCAAGGTTGGTGCAGATGTGAGGTTGGTAGTGAGCGAGCAGGTACACAGAACACGAGGCCACACAGCCTTCCCCACTAGGGTGAGATGAACTGGGTTTCTATTTAATGATAATTATTTTTAAATTTAGGGACGCGGGTGGCACTGTGGGTTAAACCACAGAGCCTAGGGCTTGCCGATCAGAAGGTCGGCGGTTGGAATCCCCACGACGGGGTGAGCTCCCGTTGCTCGGTCCCTGCTCCTGCCAACCTAGCAGTTCGAAAGCACAAAGTGCAAGTAGATAAATAGGTACCATTTCAACGGGAAGGTAAACGGCGTTTCCGTGTGCTGCTCTGGTTCGCCAGAAGCAGCTTAGTCATGCTGGCCACATGACCCGGAAGCTGTCTGCGGACAAACGCTGGCTCCCTCGGCCAATAAAGCGAGATGAGCGCCGCAACCCCAGAGTCGGTCACGACTGGACCTAATGGTCAGGGGTCCCCTTTACCTTTACCCCTTACCTATTTTTAAATCTACTTCCCTGTAGATGTGCAAATTTCACACAAGCCTCCCTCTTTTTACCATCTTTTCGTCGGCGATGCATTTCTGCTTTTTTTCGCCGATGCACACCAGATGAATGCTGATCATAATCAAATGTTTATTTCTCACTCTTACAGCTTTTCTGAGGAATGACGTTCTGGTCTGCCTGCATCATGGCTTTGCTAAGTCATGCTGTTGTAATAAATTCCAGCGTGGTGATACATTATAAAAGCCTGGCTGTTAGGAATCCGGCTGTTTAAATATATCACCCCTCCAGCATTTCTTAACCAAGGCGCACCACGGGTTTTTCAGGGGTGTGTGTGTCTATTGTCTTTTCCATTCCTGGGTTGGGAGGAGAGGACGGGAGAGGAAGTATTTCCCTCCGACCCATTCAAACAACTCCAACATTGATCATCAGCTACCCAAAGAGACGAAAGGGAGCTGAGCAGAACTAGATCATGGTCTGTGGGGATTTGAAACTAATGAGGGCTGGACCCTGACAGAAAGCTTCTCCTGCGCTGGAATAAAAACCGCTCTCCTGAAATCTTGCTGAGAAAATTAGAGATTTTAAGTTAGGGATTTTGTGTGTGTGTGTGTGTGTGTGTGTGTGGTCATAGCTCAACTGAGCTGGGCCTTTGAAGGAGACCAATTTGTAGCTCAACAAAAATAACAACCCCACCAACACCAGACCATTAGCGCATCACACTCCCCACCCTTTCTCATTACTGCACCTTGACACATCAACATCCAAACTTTATTTTTGGTCCTCCTTGTGTGCACGCGAGAGATCTTTTTGTTCCACCTCCAGCCCATGCGCTGACGCAGCTCTCTTCCCCTTCCCTCCGTTGTTTAAGCATGCTGTAAACTTATTCGTCCCCCGAAGGCAAAAGCAGCTATCTGAGCAACACTTTGTCAGCATAATACATTTACAGAATGCATATTTATGAACCTTTGAGCTTTTATTGTTCCAAAGGGCAAATAAAAAACATGAAAAGTAGCAATATAGTGTTTCAAAAGTCCCTCAAGGAAAACAAAAGTAGCTGGAAATAAATCCTGGTGGTTTTGGGGTGGGTTTTTTTTTTAGGGGGCAAAAAAATTCCTTAGAAAAGAATTAGAACATGCAAACTACTTTGTTTTCCTCGTCCTCTGTCTAGCCCCACTGGAACCCGCAAATCCACATATTAGGAAATGTTAAACTTTTTAATGCATGTGAATTCTGAGGAAGGTTTGGTTTGAGCCATAATGAGGGCTAGGAAAGGGGAAGTATTTTGGGTTGCACCCAACTAGTGCAATTCTTCTGATGGAAGAAGGTTCTTTGATCCGTTGGTAGTACCTTCTGCCAGCAGAACAGGGATTTTCAGCAATTACTCCTTTTATTGCAGTCCCCATGCGCCCCAGAAATCTATTCTGGATTGTTGTGGACCCTCCAGAAGAGTATGGATGGTGGGGCTGTTAGATGAGGGGAAATCACCAAAGATAATCTCCTTCCCTGTTCCACTGAAGGAGGGCTCCTTTAGATCAGTTGAGTCTTCTGACAGTGTAGGGACACCAGTTGGATGTAGCCTATTATCTTAATCGCCACATACAGTTGTATCCAACAGAATTGTCCAATTCACACAAGGACCTCTGCTGTACAACAGAACTTCCACACCTTCCCCTTTCCCTGTGTCTCCACCAAATCTGCTCCAGAACAGAAGGGGAAGTTCCATTGCAAAAGTAGAAGACCTTATTCTAATGGGACAATTTCGTTGTACACATCCCCTGTTGGTGGAAGTCGGTTGTTCACCACTCCTCAACCAGGGTGATGTAGAAGATGTAGAGCCTCAGCAGAGTCTTTAGAGATTTCTTGCTCCAAGCAGAATAGCATCTTCCAGAGTCCCCAGTAAAGGGGAAAACTCCTCTTCCACAGAGTTAAAAAACAAGCAAAGTGTTTATTGTCTCCAAACACAAGGCAAAGCTAAACAGTACTATCTGCTGTTCTTCTGGTCTTCAAAGTAAAGATACATAGGTATAGAGACATCCACTAACACTATCACCCTGCTAGCAAACACTGCTGTGCAAAACCCACAGCCTCTTCCCCTGACTCTCACACATTCAGAGTCAGACCCTGACACACAAACAGTACAGCATCAGGACATAACAGACAAGATAGGACAGACTAGGACACAACCACAATGAAAACAATGACCTAGAGACTATTGTACCCATCTCTACACACAGGCATATTTCCTGAACCAATGGGAGGGTCAATGACTCAACAAAGCACACACTCGACCTCGCTGGTGTTGCTATGGTAACCCAGTACACCTGGCACCCTTTTTTCAAGTATCCAGGCATGGGGGATGTGCTCCTCGAGACATGAGCCCAAGTACTGTGTAGTTCAACTCATTGTTCACATTATACCAACATCCCCTAGACTGTGCAAGATTTGATGGTCTTGCAGTAGGGTTATTTTTTTAAAAAAAGTTTGGTTATGTTTTTATTGCCTTAATAGGTTATTGATGCTATGTTTAATTTGTTGGCATTTTATAATAGGGTGTTTCTATTTTTGAGGTGGTGATGTATCTCTGCCCTAGAACCAGATGGTAAACAGCAGATTATAAATAAGATGAATAAACAGGAGTGGACTGTGTACAACTGCAGCCCAGACAAGTTACCCCTTGAATCAGTTCAAGCTCCTGACCTAGACCAGGGTGGAAAAATCATAATAGAATAGAATAAAATAAAATAGAATATGTTATATTCTAAACTCACCATGACAATACATTAAATCATTATAAAGGAACTGCTTTCACGTGTGTCAGAGCTGCCCTAGGTCCCAGCTCACAAAGGACCAACGCCACTTCGTTGTTATATACAAAAGTCTTTATTGAAGTTCAGTTTGTCTTTCATATCAGCAGCGTGCAGCTCTATGTCTGAAACTCTAGACCGCCGAAGCTCCGTCTGAATCTCCTCCCCCCATACACCAATTTAAGACTCTAGCCTTGCTCCACCTTTTCCGCTGCTCTTTCCGCCTCTGGCTCCACCTGTCAGCTGGGGTCTCACCCTTCCTAGACTCTTCTGACGCTGAATCCCCTGACTCTTCTCCTTGCCTCCGGCGGGCTTTAGGACCTGGTTCCCAATCTGGGTTTTCTGCTGTCCCGCGCGCCTGTACATTTGAACTTGGCGCGCGCGCCCAGCCGGCAACCTTCCTCCTGACCGTTACACTGCTCCTGTCACTGCTTCCCCCTTCGGGGGGGGGGGCTAGCTGGACCCGACCTCCCTTCCGTTCCCTCACTCTCCAATGGAGGCGTGGTCAGCCCTGACTCATCTTCTCTCCCTGCCGGAGGAGACGCTGGCCCTGCCCCATGGGACTCTTCCCCCCCACTACGCTCTGGTGGGGAAGCTGGTCCTGATTTCCAGCTGCTGCTTTGGGAGTCCCCGCTGGCCCCTTGTTTCTGGTGTGTCCCCCCCGGGACCCCCCTTGCCCTGACCATGGGCGCCTCCTTCTGGGAATCTTCTGATTCGTTGGAGAAGCTCATGGAATCTCTCGGGTCACTGTCGTATTCCCCTATGCTGCCCTCAGATTCTTCCCCTTCGCTTTCCATTTCCTCTCTCCCCTGTACCTCTGCTCCTGAGCCCCTGACAACGTGTAAGTTTCCCTGTGTTCTAAATGGTTCTGAGTTTCTTAGATAACTGGCTGACTGACCGAACCCAAAGGGTGCTCATGAATGGTTCCTCTTCATCCTGGAGAAGAGTGACTAGTGGGGTGCCACAGGGTTCTGTCTTGGGCCCGGTCTTATTCAACATCTTTATCAACGACTTGGATGATGGACTCAAGGGCATCCTGATCAAATTTGCAGATGACTGGACCACCGGGATTAAATTTACGGCATGTAATGCCTTAAGAGAGAATATAATGAAAATGATGTATAGGTGGTACATGACCCCAGTCAAGCTTGCAAAAATATATAATTTGCCCGATAACAAATGTTGGAAATGCAAAGAGATTGAAGGTACATTCTTTCACCTTTGGTGGACGTGCCCAAGGATCAAGGCCTTCTGGGAAATGATATATAATGAACTGAAAAAGGTATTTAAATATACTTTCCCGAAGAAATCAGAGGCCTTCCTCCTGGGCATAGTGGACCAATCGGTGTTAAAGAAGGATAGAACATTTTTTAAGTATGCTACAGCAGCAGCAAGAATTCTCATCGCAAAGCATTGGAAGACACAAGATCTACCCACCTTGGAAGATTGGCAGATGCAACTAATGGACTACATGGAAATGGCGGAAATGACTGGCAGAATCCGAGACCAGGGAGAGGAGACGGTGGAGGAAGATTGGAAGAAATTTAAAATTTATTTGCAGAAATATTGTAAAATTTATGAATGTTAAGGACATTGAAATGAATCGCAGGGGTTTTAGCAACAAAGTAAAATGTAAGATTGGATTAACAACAGATAAATTAATAGGATATGAATTTGCTGAATTAATTTTTAAAAAGGGATACAAGAACGGGAGACGTGAGGAAGTCCGGAAAATAAGCTAATTGAAGATGAGAAATTAAGAAAGAGGGAAATTTTGTTTTTTGTTATTATATGTGTTTTTATCTCTTTTTTCTTTTTTTCTTTGATGTGTTTAATGTCTGTATTTTTGTATTGTATTGTTTTTTGTGATTTTGTATTTTCTTTGTCTTTTATTGTGAAAACTTAATAAAATATTTATTAAAAAAAACAAATTTGCAGATGACACCAAACTGGGAGGGGTGGCTAACACCCCAGAGGACAGGATCACACTTCAAAACGACCTTGACAGATTAGAGAACTGGGCAAAAACAAACAAGCTGAATTTTAACAGGGAGAAATGTAAAGTATTGCACTTGGGCAAAAAAAATGAGAGGCACAAATACAAGATAGGTGACACCTGGCTTGAGAGCAGTACATGTGAAAAGGATCTAGGAGTCTTGGTTGACCACAAACTTGACATGAGCCAACAGTGTGACGCGGCAGCTAAAAAAGCCAATGCAATTCTGGGCTGCATCAATAGGAGTATAGCATCTAGATCAAGGGAAGTAATAGTGCCACTGTATTCTGCTCTGGTCAGACCTCACCTGGAGTACTGTGTCCAGTTCTGGGCACCACAGTTCAAGAAGGACACTGACAAACTGGAACGTGTCCAGAGGAGGGCAACCAAAATGGTCAAAGGCCTGGAAATGATGCCTTATGAGTTGCAGATGACTTGGTTTTAACATTACAGGAGCCAGAATCTAGTACAAAAAGAGTTTTGGAATTGATTCAGAAATTTGGTCGGGTGGCGGGCTTTAAGCTGAATAAACAAAAAACTAAGGTATTAGGAAAAAATCTGACATCTTCTGAAACAGAGGGGTTTCAGAAGGAAACAGAGCTAAACATTGTTAAAAAAGTGAAATACCTGGGGGTCAATCTGCCCTCCAAGAATTTGAACTTATTTAAAGACAATTATGAGAAATGTTGGTCAGAAGTTAAAAAAGATCTAGAAACCTGGTCAAGACTGAAATTATCCTTGTTAGGCCGAATTGCAGCTATAAAAATGAACGTTTTGCCAAAAATGTTGTTTTTGTTTCAAGCCTTGCAGATTGTGGACAGAGTGGAATGTTTTGGAAAGTGGCAGAAGGATATCTCGAAATTTGTTTGGCAGGGCAAAAAGCCCCGAATAAAGTTTAAAATATTAACTGATGCAAAAGAAAGAGGGGGGTTTGCCCTGCCAGACTTAAGGTTATACTATGAAGCTGCTGCCTTCTGCTGGATGAAAGACTGGATTCTGTTAGAAAACACTGATGTCCTAGATCTGGAGGGCTTTAACAATTCGTTAGGTTGGCATGCGTATTTGTGGTATGACAAGGCAAAACCATATGGAATGTTCAAAAACCATATTGTCAGAAAAGCAATATTTTTGGTCTGGAAAAAATACAAAGACTTACTGGAAATTAAGACCCCGAGGTGGTTATCACCAATAGAGGCCAAGGCTCGGAAAAAACCCAATATGGAGGCCGGCTGGCCGAAATATTGGGAAATAATAGAAAATATTGGAGATAATTGGAGGTTGCAGAGTTTTGAAAAACTAAAGGGTAAGGTGCAAGATTGGTTTCATTATGCCCAAATTAATGAGGTTTTTTAAATTGGACAAAAAAATAGGATTCCAGGTGGAAAAATCGAAACTTGAGACAGAGCTGTTAGAACCAAAGACCAAGGTATTATCGAGAATGTATAACTTGCTGCTTAAATGGAATACTCAGGATGAGACAGTTAAATCAGCCATGATAAAATGGGCTCAAGACATTGGCCATAATATCATGGCTGAGGACTGGGAAAGGTTATGGACCACCGGCATGAAGTTCACGGCATGTAATGCCTTGAAAGAAAACATTATGAAAATGGTATATAGGTGGTACATGACCCCAGTCAAGCTTGCTAAAATTTACCATTTGTCTGATAATAAATGTTGGAAATGCAAGGAGGCTGAGGGGACATTCTTTCATCTTTGGTGGACTTGTCCAAGAGTGAAGGCCTTCTGGGAAATGATCTACAACGAGTTAAAAAAGGTGTTTAGGTACACCTTCCCTAAGAAACCGGAGGCCTTCCTTTTGGGCATTGTCGGCCAAAAGGTGTTAAAGAAGGATAGAACGTTTTTTATGTATGCTACCACAGCAGCAAGAATTCTTATCGCTAAGTATTGGAAGACTCAAGATTTACCCACATTGGAAGATTGGCAGACGCAATTGATGAACTACATGGAGTTGGCTGAGATGACCGCCAGGATCCGAGACTTGGGAGAAGAAGCAATGGAGGAGGATTGGAAAAAATTTAAGGACTATTTGCAAAAGTTTTATAAGTTATACGAACTTTAAGATGCCGCATGACTTGGAAGGTTAGCCCCAGCAATGAGAGTGGATTATACATGAAATTGGAGAATATTATTGAAAGATTCAAAGTTTAAATGGTTAAAAACGATAATATGTTCGGCTTTTAGAGTAAATGGAAAATAAGAGATTTAAACTTAAATTGTAATTGAAAGAACAAAAGAAACACATGAAATAAGGTTATAATTTGTTGTCAAATTTATTATTAAGAATGCACTGTGCGGGAGGTGTGGGGAAGTTCGATAGAAAATGGAAATAAGTTGTTGAAATGGTTTGGTTTTTTCTTTTTTCTTTTTTTATCTTCTGTTCTATTTTTCTTTGTTCTATCTGTAATGGAAAAAATGTAATAAAAATTATTATAAAAAATAATAATAAAAAAGGAAATGATGCCTTATGAGGAACGGCTAAGGGAGCTGGGCATGTTTAGCCTGGAGAAGAGGAGGTTAAGGGGTGATATGATAGCCATGTTCAAATATATAAAAGGATGTCACATAGAGGAGGGAGAAAGGTTGTTTTCTGCTGCTCCAGAGAAGCGGACACGGAGCAATGGATCCAAACTACAAGAAAGAAGATTCCACCTAAACATTAGGAAGAACTTCCTGACAGTAAGAGCTGTTCGACAGTGGAATTTGCTGCCAAGGAGTGTGGTGGAGTCTCCTACTTTGGAGGTCTTTAAGCAGAGGCTTGACAGCCATATGTCAGGAGTGCTCTGATGGTGTTTCCTGCTTGGCAGGGGGTTGGACTCAATGGCCCTTGTGGTCTCTTCCAACTCTATGATTCTATGATTCTATGATTCTGTGTTGGTTAGCATTATATCTTATTTGCAATTTGTACTTTGTGCTTGTATTTTACTATGCTTCATCCTGGCCACCTTCAGAAGAGGGATCTAGAAATGCAGCAAATAAACAAACTACTCCAGTAACGTTAGAGTGAAAACAAATGATATGTATTTCTTGTTGTTATCTGTACCATTTCAGATCATAGGTGATGAGAACAAATGTTTCAATTCATTCATATAGATAGATAGATAGATAGATAGATAGATAGATAGATAGATAGATAGATATATTACAGTAGTTGCCGGATGTTATCTACTGAGATGAATAAACATTCCAGAAATAACACTGAGCCAAAATTTATCCAACCTAACCTGTATGATGAGCGAAATAAAAGGTATCAACTGGCTTGCATTTGTGTATGTTTTTGAAACTAGAGCTTTTAATTGGAGATGGTTGTTTGCTGTTTACACTTGTTTTGAAACTGGAGATTTCAGTCGGAGGGGGTTATATGCTGTTTCCACTTGATCTTACATATGCACTGCTCCATGACAACCTGTTTCCCCCCTCTCTTTTGCCTCCCACTTCATATTGCATTTATTTATTTACAGCCCTTCAAGCAAGAGATCATATATTATAAATCACAGGGATAGTGATATGCATGGTCTCTCACGCATAACTTTTCTTTGATCAAGTGACTCCAACCAAATGAGGTCTGAACACACCGAACGGGGTCACCGACGCAAACTACGGTTCACAACAAATCTATGGCTGCCATCACTTTGGTACTTTTCCAATTCCCTGTTGAGCAGATGCTTCTGTCATTTTTGGGGAAACCTTTTGGTTTCTCGTCTTGCAGAGAAGCTAACAAAGGCCAAAGGGGGGGGGTGAGGGTTGGATTATCTTATACAGCCAAATTAAACATAAATTCAAAAGTGAACAACAGAGAAAGTGCCTCGGTTAAGCTTAAGTAAAGGTGACTCAAGCTTTTTACACATTATTATTATTATTATTATTATTATTATTATTATTATTATTATTATTATTATACTGCCCTATACCCCGGGGGTCTCAGGGCTGGGACTATGGAATTTAGAAGTGTGATCATTTTTCATGGGACATATTAAAACACATACATGCACACACATATACCCAGGAGCAGTAACAAACAAATACAGTTGAAGCTAATCAGTTTTTTAAGAACACACTTGCCATTTCAGGAACATTTCAGCACAATAAAGGCAAAGAATGGTGACAGAAATCAACCCTGGTTTTGTCGCTAGAAGAGTTTCATCAACCTAAAGGCATCTCGAAGGAACGTTTGATCAATATTTTGCCAATTTAACTATTGCACAGCGAGGGTATAAAGAGATGCTATGGGAGATACAGCCAAAAATGACACCCCTCTGTCATTCTTCACCCTCTATAATGTGTAATACCACTAAACCATCAAGGGAGTGGTATCCAACTAAGATGTCCCATCAGGGCAAGGATTCCCCCTTGCACAACTGAACGTCCTCTCCTCCCTCCATGTGCCCCCCCCCAATCTGCTCCATAATTTTGCGGAGGAAGCCCTAGAACAATTTAGAGAGCAGGGGGAGGTCGATTGAGTAAGTGGAAGTCCTTGCACTGATGGGAAGCATTACAGTGGTACCTCGGGTTACATATGCTTCAGGTTACATACGCTTCAGGTTACAGACTCCACTAACCCAGAAATATTACCTCGGGTTAAGAACTTTGCTTCAGGATGAGAACAGAAATCGTGAGGCGGCGGCGAGGCAGCAGTGGAAGGCCCCATTCGCTAACGTGGTGCTTCAGGTTAAGAACAATTTCAGGTTAAGAACAGACCTCTGGAACGAATTAAGTACGTAACCAGAGGTACCACTGTAGTTGGATTCTGCCCATGATTTTTTGCATTTTCCTGCACCACCCAATGACAACCAACGACGTGGATCAGGAGAAAGGCAGGTGTTCCGAAGGGGAAAACCTCAACAGAGGAATGACCTTTTTAATGGCAGTTCCATGTCTCCCATAGGGCATAAAGGTAAAGGTAAAGGACGTCTGACCAGTTAAGTCCAGTCGCGAACGACTCTGGGGTTGCGGCGCTCATCTCGCTTTACTGGCCGAGGGAGCCGACGTTTGTCCACAGACAGTTTTTCCGGTCACGTGGCCAGCGTGACTAAGCAGCTTCTGGCGAAACCAGAGCAGCGCACGGAAACACCACAGGGTATAGCTCTATCTAAATACAGATATACACAAGTTCCTCAGAGAAGCAGCTGGAATTTTCCAGTGGAAGAAAACCTGTTCATAAATGCCTACCTACACCTTAAAAAACCTGCTTTGATGATTGGAAATAAAAATGGTTAGTTCAGAATGGTTGGGGGGAAAAACATTATTTTTTTTAACCAAAACTTTGAGCTTTCAGATATTTGGGGACAAAGGGGTAAGGTCAAAACTAAGTGAAAACTTTCTGACAATTTGCTTTTGAGACAAATTTTGCTTAAAAAAATTTACACATGAAAAAATACTGTAGAGATTCTAGACGAAAGTGATAATGATGTTGAACACCATTTATGACTGGCCAGGAAATAATAATAATAATAATAATAATTTATTATTTATACCCCGCCCATCTGGCTGGGCCTCCCCAGCCACTCTGGGCGGCTTCCATAAAAACCAAAAATACAATAAAATATCACACGTTAAAAACTTCCCTGAACAGGGCTGCCTTAAGATGTCTCCTGAATGTCAGATAGTTGTTTATCACTTTGACATCTGCTGGAAGGGCGTTCCACAGGGCGGGCGCCACTACCGAGAAGGCCCTCTGCCTGGTTCCCTGTAGCTTTGCTTCTCGCAATGAGGGAACCGCCAGAAGGCCCTCGGCGCTGGACCTCAGCGTCCGGGCAGAATGATGGGGGTGGAGACGCTCCTTCAGGTATACAGGTATATATGCTCTCCCAACTCCCAGGGGATAAAACTAGGGCATTTGAAAAGAAATAATAGATTGTAGCCCTTATACTAGAACTCCTACAGTGCAGCTATTTTTGTTACAATCATTGTAGACATATGTTTTCATCCCATGATACAGGTATAGAAAAGAGCCACCCCAAAGACCTCCTAGGTATCCACCATCAAAAATAAATCTGTGCACTAGCCAGATTTTCCATTGTTTCCATCAATGGCTATTAGAATAGAAACAAACTAGACAAAAATCCCCTTGGCAGCTCACCCTGTTTGGGGTCAGAAAAGTTGCCTGTAACTGTCTAGCTGCTAGTACATTTACCCAATAATAGGTAACCAACTTTGTCTATGTCAGCCAGCAACCATCTGTTTCTGAAATCAACCTGTGAAATATTATCATAGGTATGTTTTTGTGTGTATGTATGTGTGTAATTGTAAAGATACATATATCATGTTACATATATCATATATACCTACCATATATCAGCCCTTGAGACTGACCCAGAAACTCCAGCGGGTGCAGAATGCCGTGGCGAGACTCCTTACGGGGTCCTCGCTGCGAGATCACATTCACCCAGTGCTATACCAGCTGCACTGGCTCCCCGTGGAGTACAGGATCAGGTTTAAGGTGCTGGTTTTAACCTTTAAAGCCCTATACAGCCTAGGACCCTCGTACCTATGGGACCGCCTCTCCTGGTATGTCCCACAGAGGAACTTACGGTCTTCAAACAAAAACATCTTGGAGGTCCCAGGCCACAGAGAGGTTAGGCTGGCCTCAACTAGAGCCAGGGTTTTTTCGGCTGTGGCTTCCATCTGGTGGAACGCTCTGTCACAAGAGACTAGGGCCCTGCAGGACTTGACATCTTTCCGCAGGGCCTGCAAGACAGAGCTGTTCCACCAAGCCTTTGGCCAGGGCACAGCCTGACTCCCTCCTTTGGCAATCTTCACAGAATTCTAGCCCAATGGTTGCCATTAATTTGATTTGAATTAACTTTATAATGAAATGATTTTAGAATGTTGTATTATTTTATTGTTGTTAGCCACCCTGAGCCCGGCTTTGGCTGGGGAGGGCAGGATATAAATATAAAATTATTATTGTTATTATTATATCTACTCTATATTTTGGGAAATGGTTTTTCGGTTCACTCTTTATGCTTTCGGATGCCTCTTGAGACATTGTTCCCAAAATCAGTATGAGGGTTCCCGAGGTGGGGTGGAAATCTTTGTTGACATTTGGATGCTGGGTGCCATTCTGATTCAAGATGGCGGACATCAAAACATGACATTGGCATGACCTTGCCCTCGTGAGATATCCTTGCCAAACTCAGCATGAGGGTTCTCGAGATGGAGGTGTCTGAACATTGGGTACCTTTCTGATTCAAGATGGTGGAATGAAACACAACTTTGGTGTGACATCACTCATTATTATTTTTTGCAAGATGGATCCAAACTAATGAATTGCAGTGTCCATTTAAAAAATCACAATGTGTTTTGGTTTCTAACAATTCCCGAGCAGTGCCAGGCTCTCCCTGCTAGTCACAATGCCAAGGCCACAATAGCTCAGTGGCTTAGAGTGTGGTCCTGATAATGTCAAGGTTGCAGGTTCTTTCCCCATATGGAACAGCTGCATATTCCTGCACTGAAGGGGGCTGGCCTTAGATGATACTCAGGGTCCCTTCCAACTCTACAATTTTCTATGATTCTATGAGAATGTGGGCTGGCTTCATATGCATTAGAGTTCATATTACTCATGGCTGGACTTTTTGTAAACTCTTAAAATCTTTCTACGTGGTGGCCCTTGCCACAAGCTGACCTGCCCCCTCACACCCATTCATTAAATAAACAAACTGAAAGAAAGAAATACTTAAAAGGCATTCATTGCTGGGACCTCAATCTATAAAAACGGAAAAGTTATGTTTATAAAGCAGCCAATTCAAAGTGCTGGCAAGGGCAACCATAGATACAATGAACACATATAAAATATGAGAAGTCCACTAAAGAAACTCAGAAACTGCCCTCATTTACAATACTTAGTATTTATCATACTTAGGGATTAACTAGAGCAGAATAGCATACATAGAAATTGACTATAAGCTAAATGTGACATATGCCTCAAGGCCAGAAAAAATATGTAAGCATCTGTACTTGACCAGAATCTGGGCAGAAATTGGGTATCCACAAAGGAACTACATGGACACTATGGTGCTATTATATTTTGTTAAATATTGGGGTTCCTTTATTTGCTGCACTTGCTGAGTAAGTTTGTACATAACTATAGTTCCCAAAATTTTATCCACCCACTGCTGTTTGTTGTTGTTGTTGCCATTGGCTGTTTCAAGAGACAATGGAGCATGCCTCCAGGGCGTGAAGTCAAAACTGCTATGTTAGCAGCACCAAAGTGACCTCCCTGGGGCACAAGCTTGGGTAGTGGATTATCTCTCTCTCCTTTCATAAAAGCTGCAGCAAATGTTGTTGTTGTTGTTTAGTCGTGTCCGTGGTTTTCCCGGTAGTGATGTATGGAAGTGAGAGCTGGACCATAAAGAAGGCTGATCGCCGAAGAATTGATGCTTTTGAATTATGGTGCTGGAGGAGACTCTTGAGAGTCCCATGGACTGCAAGAAGATCAAGCAAGAGTGTCCGACTCCTTGTGACCCCATGGACCAGAGCACGCCAGGCACTCCTGTCTTCCACTACCTTCCGCAGTTTGGTCAAACTCATGCTGGTAGCTTCGAGAACACTGTCCAACCATCTCGTCATCTGTCGTCCCCTTCTCCTTGTGCCCTCCATCTTTCCCAACATCAGGGTCTTTTCCAGGGAGTCTTCTCTTCTCATGAGGTGGCTAAAGTATTGGAGCCTCAGCTTCAGGATCTGTCCTTCCAGTGAGCACTCAGGGCTGATTTCCTTAAGAATGGATAGGTTTGATCTTCTTGCAGTCCATGGGGACTCTCAAGAGTCTCCTCCAGCACCATAATTCAAAAGCATCAATTCTTCGGTGATCAGCCTTCTTTATGGTTCAGCTCTAAGCTTCCTACCATGGAATTAACCAAGGAGCCCTTTTCAGCCTCAGGGTCCCATTGCCTTCTGGGCCATCTTCTGAGGGCCACGTGCTGTGGTTGGCAAGATCAGAGGGCAAAAAATGGGCAAAACAACTGATGTAAAATTTCACTTTGTACCGTAGGTTAGTTTTTACACACTTTGGACAAGCAAAAGGTAAGATCAGAATTCAAGGACACACTCAAGCCAGGTAAAGACATTCAGGTGCAAAGCAGAACCAGTGGGGTCTGGACAGGGTTTTGTTTCAGCTGGAACATTCCAGAACTTAGTTCCAGCACCTCTCAGGTGGGCACCATTGCCGTTGTTGTGCACATGAAGCGCCTTTTCTGTTCCTTTGGGATATTGGTACCTACAATTCCTAATAAGAAGGCTTCTGGTGTTTTGTTTAGTTTTTAACAAATGTTATTTTAAACAGCAGCACAGATGCTATTAGCCCAGAGATGGAAAGAAGAAAGAGTTCCTACCTGAGAGGAATGGCAAACCAAGCTGTTGGACTACGCTGAAATGGCAAAACTAACTGGAAAGTTCAGGGACCAAGAAGACAAAAACTTCAAGAAAGAATGGGGAAAAATTTTAATTTATCTAGGAGACTGCTGTAAGCATTAATGAAAACATTAGAAGGCTTTTTATCTCCCTTGTAATGTAACAAATACTGTGGACAATATGGATAGATCTAAAATATAGATTATGAAATAATATGCAGTTGAAAACGTTGACAATAGGACCTATGGAGGGGATGGGGGAAACTCTCGAGATTCAGAGAAATCTCTTTATTAGGATATGTATGTATGTGGTTTTGTTATAAATTTATATCTGTAAAATCAAATAAAAAATATATATACAGTGGTACCTCGGGTTATGTACGCTTCAGGTTACAGACACTTCAGGTTACAGTTTTCAGCAGGGGGCCAGTCCACTGTCCCTCAGACCTTGTGGGAGGCCAGACTATATATATATTTTTTTGGGGGGATGAACGAATTGCTATGCCCCACAAATAACCCAGAGATGCATTTTAAATAAAAGGGCACATTCTACTCATGTAAAAACACACTGATTCCCGGGCCGGATTTAGAAGGCGATTGGGCCGGATCCGACCCCTGGGCCTTAGTTTGCCTACCCATGTTCTAAAGATTCTTTATTCACAGGGCAGGATCCTGGTTCGGTACCAAGTTGTGACGACTTGCAAGGGTGCAGGAGCTGCCACCAATCGAAACCCAAAGCCAGATTTTATATATTGCTTGATACCAACTCAAACCTTTGAGGACACAGAAGGTTCTACTTGTGACCCAGCGAATGCCGGTAAACATTCCCTGGAGATCAATTTTGTTTCTGGCCTCACCCACCACTGGATTTGGCCCACCTACTGCAGACCCTGCAAGTGTCCCTGGACAGTCCCAGATTTACAGAGGCCATCCCAGTTTCTGATTTGATCCCGGAATGTCCCGCTTTTCCTTAGGACGCCTCTTATTTTCATTGGAAAAAAAATGTTGGAGGGTATGGTAGAATGTCCCTGTTTTCATCAGAGAAATGTTGGAGGCTATAGGAAAAGAGCCACAGTGAGGACCAACGTTACGCTGCTTGTGTAAACGGAGGAAAACAGTGTGGAGAATACAGTGTGAGAGAACGGACAGTCAGACATCATTTTGTTTATGGCTGCAAAACAGATATGTTAGTCCCTGTTGCATACAGTAATATGGTAGCAACTGGCCTCTGCCGGGGTTCAAAAGCAGTATAAATCCTATTCAGTTTAAAAGAAGAGAAAATGTAGGCCGCGCTTCTCTCGCTGAATCTCGGGGAACACTGTACCCTCACCGGCGAATTTGCTAGTGCAGAAATTTGCCGTCTCCTTGTTATAAGGGTCTTTCCCCAGCCTTATTAATCTGTCGGCGTGGCATAAAGCCTCATTCATTATTCATAATCATCCAGTCAGAGGGCATCGCGAGACCAGATAAATTCTCACCTAAATGACAATGGCTGACAGGGCCTAGGGTTTTATAGCCCTTCTCCTGCCATAGCAAGGTGCTATGGGCAAAGGTCCAGAATGATCTCCCGCTAATGACCAATGTGATATACGAGCCGTTGCTGATTTCCTGACACGGGGTATATTCTCAGCTGAGCATCCAGCTTGGTCTCGTCGAGCAAGGAAGAGGGATTTGACAGGCGAGGTGCACTTCTCCTCTGCAGTCGGGAGCTAATGGGTTAATTCCAAGCTGGACAATTGACAGCAAAGCTAAAATCCCAGAGAGAGAAAGAGAGGGGTGGGAAAGGGGGGGGTGCAAGGTGGGGAGGGAGGAGGATGATAATCTTGGCATAAATCTGTAAATCCTAACCATGCTGATGGGCAAATAAGCATGTGTTTCTTCCTTCTGAAAACCTGCTTCCTTTTTGTCACCCAGAGGGCTGGATAATTGTGACCCCAGAAGCCTGTAAATTGCTTTATAAAAATCAATTGTCGGAAGCTGAAGGGTATTAATTGTCCTTTCCCTCCCTCAAAGGAAGTGTTTGTATATGTCTATATCGAGACAGATATAGATATAAAGATGATGGAGATAGCTTCTTTGACGCCATGAAAAGTAAACGAAAAGCTTCTTCTGTTTAGGTACCCATGATCGCGCTATCAACTAGGACCCAAAGTCTTGTTCTGGGTCAGTCAGTTCTTGGCCAAGACCCCATGAGTGCATAAGGCCATAGGGACACAGATCGTTCAGTCCTCCGACATCTTGTCATCCGTAACTGAAGCAGCTTCCTCATTGTGCCTAACGGTAAGAACGGGCCTGATCCTGCCACAGCTTCTGCTTTATTGACGCATGTTAGAAAGACGAGCTCAATTTTTTAAAGAAGCCTTTCAGTTTAACATGTTGTGTTCAGGCTATTTTGCACCCGAAGCAAGGCTAACTACTTCCATACCTGGGTAAGGTAATTGAGAGAGCGGTTGTTGAACAGCTTGGTAGGTTTCTGGAGGAAACATCGGCATTAGATCCATTTCAGTCCGGTTTCCGTCCTGGTTTTGGGACGGAGACGGCTCTGGTTGCCCTAACAGATGATATTCGTAGACAACTGGATCGAGTCACACTAGAAGAGTGACTAGTGGGGTGCCACAGGGTTCTGTCTTGGGCCCGGTCTTATTTAACATCTTTATCAACGACTTGGATGATGGACTCAAGGGCATCCTGATCAAATTTGCAGATGACACCAAACTGGGAGGGGTGGCTAACACCCCAGAGGACAGGATCACACTTCAAAACGACCTTGACAGATTAGAGAACTGGGCAAAAACAAACAAAATGAATTTTAACAGGGAGAAATGTAAAGTATTGCACTTGGGCAAAAAAAATGAGAGGCACAAATACAAGATGGGTGACACCTGGCTTGAGAGCAGTACATGTGAAAAGGATCTAGGAGTCTTGGTTGACCACAAACTTGACATGAGCCAACAGTGTGACGCGGCAGCTAAAAAAGCCAATGCAATTCTGGGCTGCATCAATAGGAGTATAGCATCTAGATCAAGGGAAGTAATAGTGCCACTGTATTCTGCTCTGGTCAGACCACACCTGGAGTACTGTGTCCAGTTCTGGGCACCACAATTCAAGAAGGACACTGACAAACTGGAACGTGTCCAGAGGAGGGCAACCAAAATGGTCAAAGGCCTGGAAACGATGCCTTATGAGGAACGGCTAAGGGAGCTGGGCATGTTTAGCCTGGAGAAGAGGAGGTTAAGGGGTGATATGATAGCCATGTTCAAATATATAAAAGGATGTCACATAGAGGAGGGAGAAAGGTTGTTTTCTGCTGCTCCAGAGAAGCGGACACGGAGCAATGGATCCAAACTACAAGAAAGAAGATTTCACCTAAACATTAGGAAGAACTTCCTGACAGTAAGAGCTGTTCGACAGTGGAATTTGCTGCCAAGGAGTGTGGTGGAGTCTCCTACTTTGGAGGTCTTTAAGCAGAGGCTTGACAACCATATGTCAGGAGTGCTCTGATGGTGTTTCCTGCTTGGCAGGGGGTTGGACTCGATGGCCCTTGTGGTCTCTTCCAATTCTATGATTCTATTCTATTCTATGAGGCGGGTCAGGACTGCTGATCCTTTTAGATTTGTTTTTTTTTTTTTAAAGATTTTTTATTGCGTTTCTTTTCATAGATTAACAAATTTGTTTACATGGCAACATGCAAGAAACATTTTTTATATATATATATAAAGAAAAATAAAAACAAGAAAAAATGTTATGAAACCTTCCTTAACATCTTTCAGCAATTCACTTTTGGACCTCCTCGCATCCTCTCAGCATTGCATTCATTGTTCTAGCCAGTTCAGCAATTTGTTATCTTGTTTCCCATCTTATTATACCTTTAAATGTATTATGTTACTAATTTCAAAAAATTGTAATTTAGTTTTGACATTGTTAATAAACATAATAATTTGTTTCAAATATTTCTCGTTTTTTCTATCATTACTTACTTTATCATTTCTTAAAATAAATTGCGGAAACATAACATTTCTTAATCATGCGCTATCTTAACATTCAAACAACTTATAATGTTTTTGCAAATAGTCCTTAAATTTTTTCCAGTCCTCCTCCATAGTTTCTTCGCTCAGATCTCGGATTCTGCCAGTCATTTCTGCCAACTCCATATAGTCCATCAACTGCGTCTGCCAGTCCTCCAGTGTGGGTAAATCTGGTGTTTTCCAGAACTTAGCGATGAGAATCCTAGCTGCTGTGGTTGCATACATAAACAAGGTTCTGTCCTTCTTTGGCACCTTCCGGTCCACCATGCCCAGAAGAAAGGCCTCTGGTTTCTTAGAAAAGGTATATCTAAATACCTTTTTCAACTCATTATGTATCATTTCCCAAAAGGCCTTTACTTTCGGGCAGGTCCACCAGAGGTGAAAGAATGTCCCTTCTGCCTCCTTGCATTTCCAACACCTATTATCAGAAAGATGGTATATTTTAGCCAGCTTGACTGGGGTCATGTACCACCGGTATACCATTTTCATAATGTTCTCTTTCAAGGCACTACATGCCGTGAATTTCATACCGGTGTTCCATAACCTTTCCCAGTCCTCAGACATAATGTTGTGTCCGACATCCTGTGCCCATTTTATCATAGCAGATTTAACTGTCTCATCCTGTGTGTTCCATTTAAGCAGCAAGTCATACATCCTCGAAAGTACCTTAATCTTTGGTTCTAGTAACTCCGTCTCCAGTTTCGATTTCTCCAACTGGAAACCCACTTTTTTGTCCATTTTGAATACCTCTTGAATTTGAGCATAATGTAACCAATCTCGCACCTTACCTTTTAATTTGTCCTGGCTTTGGAGCTTCCAATTGTCTCCAACTCTTTCGATCAGTTCCCAATATTTTGGCCAATAGGCCTCCATATTGGGCTTTTTTTTTGAGATCTTGGCTTCCACAGGTGATAACCACCTCGGGGTCTTGTTTTCTAATAAATCCTTGTACTTCATCCAGACGGCAAAAATTGATTTTCTGACAATATGGTTTTTGAACAGTTTATGAACCTTCGCCTTGTCATACCACAAGTATGCATGCCAACCATACACATTATCAAACCCCTCCAGATCTAGGACATCAGTGTTTTCCAACAGGAACCAATCCTTCAACCAGCAGAAGGCTGCAGCTTCATAGTACAACCTTAAGTCCGGCAGGGCAAACCCCCCTCTTTCTTTTGAGTCGGTTAGTATTTTAAATTTTATTCGGGGCTTTTTGCCCTGCCAGACAAACTTAGAAATATCCTTCTGCCATTTTCCAAAACATTCCATTCTGTCCACGACCTGAAGGGTTTGAAATAAAAATAGCATTTTTGGCAAAACACACATCTTTATGGCTGCGATTCGGCCTGACAAGGTAAGTTTCAATCTTGACCAAATATCCAAATCCCTTTTAATTTCCAACCAACATTTTTCATAATTGTCTTTAAAAAGATTTAAATTTTTGGTGGACAAGTATACCCCCAGGTATTTCACTTTTTTAACCACACTTAGCTCTGTCTCTTTCTGATACCCCTCTATCTCTGTAGGTGTCAAATTTTTGACCAAAACCTTAGTTTTTTGTTTATTTAACTTGAATCCCGCCACCCGACCAAATTCCAGGATAAGTTCCAGAACTCTTTTTGTACTAGATACTGGCTCCTGTACTGTCAAGACTAGGTCGTCTGCAAAGGCTTTCAGTTTGTATTGTTTCGCTCCGACCTCTATACCTTGCACCAACTGGTCCTCCCTAATCATATTTAGCAATACCTCCAGAACAGAGATAAATAGCAGAGGGGATAAAGGGCACCCCTGTCGTGTCCCTTTTTCAATTAGAAGTTCATCCGACACCACATTGTTCACTATCAACTTGGCTTTTTGCTCTGAATAAATTGCTTCTAGTCCATTTTCAAACCCCCGTCCCATTCCCATCCCCTTCAAGTTTTTCTTCATAAACATCCAAGAAATGTTGTCAAATGCTTTCTCCGCATCAATAAAGATTAAAGCAGCCCTTGTATTTCTAATTCGCAACAGCTCCAAAATATCAATGATGTTCCTGGTATTGTCCGACATGTGTCTACCAGGGAGAAAGCCTGCTTGGTCCTTGTGAATTACTTCATTTAATACATTTTTAAGTCTACTTGCTAAAATGTCTGCAAAAATTTTGTAATCCACATTCAGGAGTGAGATGGGACGGTAGTTCTTAAGCTGAGTCTTTTCCCTTTCTGACTTGGGAATCAATGTGATAAATGCTTCTTTCCACGTTTCCGGTGCCTTCCTCCCCTCCATGATCTGGTTACAAACCTCCAACAACGGTTGTATCAAGAAATCCTTCAAAGTTTTGTAATATTTGGAGGTGAGTCCATCCGGGCCTGGAGATTTGCCCAGCTGCATGTTTTGGATGGCACCTTCTATTTCCTGTTGAGTTATTTTGCTGTTAAGAATTGATCTTTTATCTTGACTTATTTTAGGTAGTCCATTTGTTTCCAAAAATTGGTCCATTTCCGATTCTTTCTGAGGCCCCTGTGCGTAGAGCTCTTTGAAATATCTGTGGAAGCACTTTCTTATTTCTTCTGGTTTCTGAACTATTTTTCCTTGAATCTCCAGATTTGTAACCGTATTTAACTTTTGTCTTTTTTTCAGCTGCCAAGCCAGCAACTTTCCACATTTATTTGCTGATTCAAACGATCTCTGCTTCATTTGTTTGATTTTCCACTCAATCTCTTGATTGATCAGTTTCGAATATTGTGCTTGATGAAATTTGATCTCTCTTAGCACCTCTTTAGATTTCGGTTTGATTCTCAATTTTTTCTCTCCTTCACTTATTTTCTCTAAAATTTTTTCTTTTTTTCCATTCCAAAATTTTCTTTTTATCGAATTCTGTTGAATCAGAAACCCTCTCATTACAGCTTTACTTGCATCCCAGATTGTTCTTTTCTCCACCGTAGTGTTCAAATTTATTTCAAAGTAGTCCTTTAGTGTTTTTTGGGCCTTCTTCACAATCTCTTGATCTCTTAACAAGGTGTCATTCATTCTCCATCTGAAGGATCCAGTTGGGAAAAGTCTCAGTTCCATTTTTATGGCATTATGGTCGGAGCAGGTTTTTGGGCAGATTTCCACTTTTCTCGTTTTCGGAGCCAGCCCTCTAGATATCCAAATTTGGTCGATTCGTGTCCATGACAAGTGGGCCTCAGAAAAGAAAGTTCCTTCTTTACCCAAGGGGTTCTTTGTCCTCCAAATGTCAATCAAGTCCATATTGTCTGTCATTTCAAAGAAAGTTTTAGGGAGTCTGCCGTCTGATGTTAAGTTTTGATTTTGGGATTTGTCCATATTTGTAGACACCACCCCATTCATATCTCCCATCACAATAATATTAGCATAGTCCAAATAGTCCATCATTGTCTCATGCAGCTTCTTGTAGAATTCTGATTTTCCATCATTTGGCGCGTAGATTCCTAATATCAAAATCTTTTCCCCTTGTGTTTGAATTTCAATTGCGAGGATTCTTCCATGATCATCTTTAAATAAAAATTTTGGCGACAGGTTCTCCTTTGCATAAATTACAACACCTCTTTTTTTAACTTTGTCTGATGAGATAAATTCTTGGCCAAGTCTTTTATTAATTAATACTTTCCTGTGGAGCCTAGTCACATGTGTTTCTTGCAAACATATTACATCCAATTGTTCTTTTTTTAGGATATGAAATATCCTTCTCCTTTTTTCCGGAGAATTCCCGCCATTTATGTTCCAACTAAGTAGCTGCAGAGACATCCTGTTCTATTTAAGATGTTCTTAAGATGGGGTGTCTTCCTTTTGTTCAGATCCCGAAGGTATAGGCGTTGGCCCACCTCCGGGCGGTGCTGGTGCTGGTAAAACTGGAAACCAATCCGCTCCTTTTTGGAGATCTTCTCCGTGATCGTGAAGGAACCTTTGGTTATCTTCAGGTGTTCTTATTTTAACCTTCCTTTCTTTGTAGGTGAAGGATAATCCCTGTGGAAACTCCCACCTATAGGGGATTGCGTTGTGTCTCAGCAATTTTGCTAATTCTGTATAGGTGGCTCTAAGGTCCAGCAGCTGCCTCGGGATATCTCTGTAAATTTCCACTCTTTTGTCTTGTATTTCAATTGCTTTTTTGAAGTGAAGGCCTAGGATCTTGTCTCTCTCTTCCTTTGTTCTTAAAATTATCAAGCAGTCTCTGGATCTGTCTTTCCTTACCAGTCTTCCCAATCTATATGCCGAGACAATCCTAAAATCCGTGTCTTCCTTTAAACCCCAGAACTTCGAGAATTCCTGTGTTAAGTATCCAATCAAATCTCCTTGCTCGAGTTCTGGAATACCTCTCAATTTGATGTTGCTCTCACGATTTTTCAGTTCCACCATTGACAGATAGACTTGTTGTTCACCCACCTGTTTGTGCAGGGGCCTAACTTCTCCTTTTATTTCTTCAACCTCTTTTTGTAGGACTCCCACTTTCTGGATTGCTTCTCCAGCTAATTCTCGATTTTCCGCTGTTGCTCCTTGCAATTTCTCTATGGCTTGCGTGTGCTGGGAAACTTGGTCAGTCAGTTTTTGGATCGAGGAAGTTGCTTTATCTATCTTCACAGACTGATCGTCCACCTTCTGATTTAAACTTGATAGTTGCTCCAATATTTGTTTTAATAGTGTGTCTGACCCACCTGCTGCCATATCTTCCTCAGTGGACTTCTCAGTTATTTCCCCTTGTTCTCTATGAGACACCAGTACAGCTGGAACCGACGAACGGCGTCCTTGGGTCAATGTTGTTTGTACAAATTGTGTTGGTCTTCTTTCCTTTTCCTTTTCTTTTTCCTTGGCCTCTTTAGTTTCCTTTGCTTTAGACGCTCTTGTTCTCCCTGCACCACTCATTACACATCTGTCAATGTTCAAGGTCAAATTGTCTATTGTTCCATGGGAAAGACAAATTCAGGAGTAAACAGCCAGTGAGATGGAATTCAAAACAAAAGTCAGTTCCCAGGATTTTGTAATCCGAAAGCCCTGTAGGGGGAGTGCCACCCGATTTCAATGAGAAGGAAGGAAGTAATCCGCCATTGAAGTTCCAAATTGCTTCAAAACAATAAATTCGTTAATCCAAAAGTCCCTTCATAAATTCAAGATCTCCCAAAGCACCTTTTATAAATCGACAAAGTTTCACGAAAGGTGCTTGTAACAGTATCCCAATCAGTCTTTTCTGCTCAAATGTAACAATTACTTTCTAGCGCAGTTTGCAACTGTTTCCGCAGTTTGACACAGTCTCTCTCTCTGGCAGCCCGACAATCTGGCTCTTTAAAAATACAGCCCAAAGAGGAAAAAAGATAGGAGGAAAGTCACCATCTGCTGCTTCTTTTAGTCAATGTCCATTTCCACCTTAAGCTCAATAAAAAAGGCAAATTTTATAGCACGAAAAAGTTTAAGCTTCCCAAAGTCCCGTTTCAAATGCTTCCGTTTCTAAAAGCTTTGCTTTGATCTTGTCAGCAATGTCGGAAGACGGACTTCCCTTTTCTCGTCTCCCGCTTTCAGCCAAATTAACCGAATTTCTTGCCAAATTTTAAACCCCTTTACTCACGGGTATGTTGCTTGCAGTTTAGCGTTGATTTTAGGAAGAAGGATCAGCGCTCATCTGTAACAGCCGCGCGGCTTCGCTTCCGCGGAAAGAGCGATGAACTCACAGCACCGCTACCCCTCCTTCACTCCGGGTCTCCTTACGGGGTCCCTTCTGTGCTTTCGGAGCAGCTTCTGGTGCCCGCCGAGTCCCACGGCCACGGGCTCACTCTACCCGTGGTTTATCTTGATGGGTCGTCGCTATGCCGCAGCGAACGACCCTTTTCCGCGGAGCCCCTCTTCAGAGCCCGAAGAGGACCGCCATTACAGTTTCGCGCCGCCCCCGGAAGTTCTGATCCTTTTAGATTTGTCAGCAGCCTTTGACATGGTCGATCATGATCTTCTGGACCATCGCCTTGCAGACGTGGGGATACAGGGCATAGCCCGTAACTGGTTGTGCTCTTTTATCTCTGGTCGGGGACAGAGGGTGGCACTAGGGAGGGAAATGTCGTCACGCCACTCCTTGGTGTGTGGAGTGCCGCAGGGCGCAATTCTCTCCCCAATGCTTTTTAACATCTTTATGCGCCCTCTTGCCCAGATTATCCGGAGCTTTGGGCTGGGCTGTCATCAATATGCTGATGACACTCAGCTCTATCTACTGATGGATGGCCACACCAACTCGGCCCCTTACACACTGACCAGATGCTTGGAAGCTGTGGCTGGATGGTTTCGTGGGAGCCGATTGAAACTAAATCCTTCGAAGACAGAGGTCCTATGGCTAGGTCGGGATAGCATGGGGATGAGGGACCAACTCCCTTCTCTTGCGGGGGCCCAATTAGTGCCATTGCCTTCCGTTAAGAGTTTGGGTGTAATCCTTGACGCCTCCCTTTCCATGGAGGTGCAAGTCACAGCAACAGCCAAGGCGACATTTTTCCACCTTCGCCGCATCAAGCAGTTGGTCCCTTACCTTTCCCGCCCCGACCTGGCCACAGTGATCCATGCAACAGTCATCTCCAGGCTTGACTACTGTAACTCGCTCTACGCGGGGCTGCCCTTGAAGCTGTCCCAGAAACTCCAGCGGGTACAGAATGCTGCAGCGAGGCTCCTCACAGGGTCTCTGCCATGGGAGCATATTCATCCAGTGCTTTTCAAGCTGCACTGGCTCCCGGTGGAGTACAGGGTCAGATTTAAGGTGCTGCTTTTGACCTTTAAAGCCCTTCACGGCCTAGGACCCTCGTACCTACGGGACCGCCTCGCCTGGTATGCCCCACGGAGAGCCTCAAGGTCCATAAATAACAACACCCTAGTGGTCCCAGGCCCTAAGGAAGTTAGATTGGCTTCAACCAGAGCCAGGGCCTTTTCAGCACTGGCCCCAACTTGGTGGAACGCTCTGTCTCATGAGACCAGGGCCCTGCAGGATCTGATCTCTTTCCGCAGGGCCTGTAAGACAGAGTTGTTCCGCCTGGCCTTTGGATTGGAGCCAATTTGATTCCCTCCGCCCCCTTTTTCTTTTTTCTTTTCCTTCTCCTGCAATGAGGCTCCATTTTAATATTTTAATGTTCCATTATTTTAATGTTGTATTTTATTTTTGTTTTTAAGTTATAATCACTCATCTTGTTTTTATTATTGCTTGTAAGCCGCTCTGAGCCCGGCCTTGGCTGGGGAGGGCGGGGTATAAATAAAAAATTATTATTATTATTATTATTATTATTATTATTATTATTATTATTATTAACTACTTGATCCTAACCTCAAACTACTAATTTCAAAGGAGCCAGTGTGGTGTAGTGGTTAAGAGCGGTAGTCCCGTAATCTGGGGAACCGGGTTCACGTCTCCGCTCCTCCACATGCAGCTGCTTGGTGACCTTGGGCCAGTCACACTTCTTTGAAGTCTCTCAGCCTCACTCACCTCACAGAGTGTTTGTTGTGGGGGAGGAAGGGAAAGGAGAATGTTAGCCGCTTTGAGACTCCTTAAAGGGAGTGAAAGGCGGGATATCAAATCCAAACTCTTCTTCTTCTTCAAAGACAGATGTCTTGTCGAAAAAATGGTAAGCAACGAAACTTGAAACTGCTAAATTTATTTCAAATGGCAAGAATAGGCAATACAACCATCTTTGATTGTCTTTCTCAAATACAAAAAGGACATTTTTTTAGCACACAAATAATTTCGAATAATCTCGTGAACTTTCAAATCTCTTAAAAGTTACCCTTTCAGGCATATCAAAATCCCGTTTTATGTGCCTTTCCCTTTGCAAATTTTGTCCCAAATTCCTCCAGGTCAGAGGATACTTGGGCGTGTTCATCTGATAGTGTTGCCAAGCCAACTAGACTCTTTGGCAACACTTTTAAGCGAGTTTTTATAAGTTTGAGCTTTGAGAAATTACATTTGAAATATAAAATGCAAGTAAAATATCACCAGAAACTTATAAGATATAAGAAAAAACTAATCTGTATAAAACTGTGCTCCTCAAAGGTCGGTACTGCGCCCCTTAGAGGTCTGCACCCTTGGCGGTTCTGGGTTCAGCCATGTTTACAAACTCCAAAATGGCAGGGAATTGTAGCTCTAAGGACCATGCCCTTAGCAGATGTGTTATTTAGGCAGTATTGATATGGGATGCTATCCTATGGTTAGTTCCAAGTTCATCACTACCTTGGAGCTGGATGGCAAAGGACAGGAGCTAAATTCCAGACGTCTGTTCACTCTGTCATAGTCCAACTGGCTCCCTCTGCCTGTTGCTCACTCAATATCCAATTTATCCATTTGCCACGAATATAACTTTCTCTTGCAACAGATTCATGTGTGAGGGACACCCTTATGAACTTTCCTTGATTAACGCTGACCACAAAAATGCCTTTTTAAAAATAAAATCTATACAATTTGCAGGTAAACGGCACATACTCAATGTTCGTCTTGACCTAACACACAAAGGAATTTCCCCAAAGACACAGTACAAACAGAATAGAACGAAACCACGAATCGGCCCAGCAAAGTCTGTGGAAGAAGAAAAACACACCACTTGTCATTTTCCGAGAGTCACTCATCATGCAATTACCTCCTTGGAAATAAGTAATTTCTTCCCCAAATTCGGCATGGATCATCCTCAAACTTACCTCTCCAACACAGCCAAGTTTCAAATCAGTCCACTGAATCATTTTCAGACTACAAGCCATTAAACCTACCTCCCCTCCCACTTTTTTTTCATTATAATGGCAGGATGCCCTTTAGTTGACTCACCCTTAATAACATAGGGGCACAGTTGTATCCAACCTAAAAAAAAAAAAGGGGGGGGGAATCCAGAAAAAATATTTGGAGAAAGTTTGTACCCCTGAATTGTGACCGCTGAAGCCTGCTGAGACTCTTTTGATTGTTTTGGCTTGGTAAGGGCACGTATATATTCCTTAAAGGTAAAGGTAAAGGGACCCCTGACCATTAGGTCCAGTCATGGCCGACTCTGGGGTTGCGGTGCTCATCTTGCTCATCTTCCGGGTCATGTGGCCAGCATGACTAAGCTGCTTCTGGTGAACCAGAGCAGCATACGGAAACGCTGTTTACCTTTCCACCGGAGCAGTACCTATTTATCTACTTGCACTTTGACGTGCTTTCGAACTGCTAGGTTGGCAGGAGCAGGGACTGAGCAACGGGAGCTCGCCCCGTCGTGGGGATTTGAACTGCCGACCTTCTGATTGGCAAGTCCTAGGCTCTGTCGTTTAACCCACAGCGCCACCCGCGTCCCCCATGTCCTCCTTAGCAATTTGTAAAACTATATGGTAACACAGTGCAGAGAATTTATGTAGATCCAGTGCTTTTTTTCTTTAAAAACATGTCTACAGGTACTCTCATTTTCCTACTCATATTGAAATACTGCCCCTCAATGAGGCCAAACTTAGATTCACAAAATGTTTAGGGGTATGCGTACCCCTACGTCCCCTCCCCCCGGAAAAAAGCATTGTGTAGATCATTAATGGGACTCCCTACTTATATTTTTAGTCTATATCTTTAGTCTATCTTTATATCTTTTTTTCCTCACTCTCGTTGAGGAGTCTTTTCCCAAACATGGTGCAGTCTCGCAGTCCTATACAGTGGTACCTCTGGATGCGAACGGGAGCTGTTCCGGAGCTTGGTTCGCATCCTGAGTAGAGTGTAACCCGCGACTGCGCATCTGCATGTGCGCTGGTCGCAATTTGCCGCTTCCGCGCATGCGCGTGATGTCATTTTGAGCGTCTGCGCATGCGCGAGCGGCAAAACCCTGAAGTAATGAGCTCCATTACTTCCAGGTCGCCACCCAGCGCAACCTGAAAATACTTAACCTGAAGCTACTTCAACCCGAGGTATGACTGTAGTTTTATCCAGCAGGGGGAGTTCTTATGGCCTTGTAGAAAAGGCTAAACTGCTTAACTCTGCTGTTGGTCTGCAGTATCAGTAAATTATCAATCCCATACCTTCCCACATTTCTCCAATGAAAATAGGGATGTCCTATGGAAAAGTGGAACATTTCATGATCAAATCAGGAGCTGGGGTGGCTTCTGTAAATCCGTGACTGCCCTAGGAAAATAGGGACACTTGGAGGGTTTGAATTATTACTATTAATAATGACTGCATTGTTCCAACCGAAGATAAGTGATAGCCCTGAAAGAAAATGCAGGTGAACAATGTTAGAGGCCAAGGAAGAGAAGGAAGTGGCCCAGGTCTTATTCTTCCTTTTCAGAAAGTGCCTGCAAGTTTTCAGACATGAGGCCTAGCCACTTGCCTAGCAACTTTAAATTAAGTCATCTCACACAATTATCTCAAGTTATAGCAAACACATCACTTCCTAGCATGCCTCCCAACACTTCTCCGAGGTGATAAGAAAAGCTTCACACCTTGGGGCAATCAAATTATCATATGATAAGGGTAACTTGTGAACTCTCCCCGAGATGCTCAGGAAATAGATTTGTAGTGTGAGTGACCAATATATCGAGTGTGTATTTTAGTCCATCTTTCCCAAGACTGTGCACAGAATGGAAAGAAATCCCTGTGGTAAATCTAGTTTGCTGGAAATGTTCTTTGCCACATGACTGGGGAAGTTTTGACGAAGGTTTTCCAGGCAATAATGTCAATTAAAAATACTGCTCTTAGCCACTGGGAAAGATAATGACGAGACATTGCTTAAAAAACAGGGCAATTCATGAGTGCTAAAAAAAGAGTCTGAAATGGTAAATTAGAATTGTAACCCAGAGGGTGGAAAGCAATAATAATAATAATAATAATAATAATAATAATAATAATAATAATAATAATAATTTTTTGTACCCCATCTGGCTGGGTTTCCCCAGCCACTCTGGGCGGCTTCCATAGAAACCAAAAATACACTAAAATATCACACATTAAAAACTTCCCTAAACAGGGCTGCCTTAAGATGTCTTCTGAATGTCAGGTAGTTATTTATCGCTTTGACATCTGATGGG
Source organism: Podarcis bocagei (assembly GCF_964188305.1). Classification (NCBI taxonomy): domain Eukaryota; kingdom Metazoa; phylum Chordata; class Lepidosauria; order Squamata; family Lacertidae; genus Podarcis; species Podarcis bocagei. Next base: position 84,358,094 of record NC_138129.1, on the reverse strand, counting down.
AGGGCATTCCACAGGGCGGGCGCCACTACCGAGAAGGCCCTCTGCCTGGTTCCCTGTAGCTTACATGGCATGAGAAAGCTTCTTAATATTCCATATTGTCACCCCCTCTGTTTTCATTGTTGATGCTCATGTGGCCAAAACAGAAGCACCCACCCTGAAGAAAGAGGTACCAGCAGGCTTCGAAGCCCAAGGTTTGCAAAAGTGCACACAATATTTAGGGGGCAAGACCGTGGATGGGTGGACCAAACAAACAAACAAACCCCAGCCCAATGAGGATTAAAAATGCCCATTGGTTACAGACTGAGCAGGGCAGGAGAAGAACATAAGAGGCAATGGAAAGGAGTGACTGGGATCTCTGCAAAGTGGTTGGGTTGTTAAGCATCCCTTGAGAGGTCCTTCAGACTTTAATGCTAAGCTCTAGAAAGGGAGAACCTTCCCGTCTCCCTGTATTCTCCTCATGGTTCACTAACTAGCATCCTTTAATATGGGTGAGTTACATCACACTTCATATGGAGCCAGTACTATTTTTCTAGAAAAAGAGGTGCTGGAACCCACCATGAATGGCAATGGCAATGGCACCCAGGCACTGGAACTGAGTTCCAATAAGTTCCAGCTGAAAAACAATCTGCTAAATAAAAATGTCTTCACTGAGAGCTGGACCATAAAGAAGGCTGATCGCCAAAGAATTGATGCTTTTGAATGATGGTGCTGGAGGAGACTCTTGAGAGTCCCATGGACTGCAAGAAGATCAAACCTATCCATTCTGAAGGAAATCAGCCCTGAGTGCTCACTGGAAGGACAGATCCTGAAGCTGAGGCTCCAATACTTTGGCCACCTCATGAGAAGAGTGTTGGGATATGAGAACTACGCAGCTGCAAACTGGCAGCTCGGTGTTTACATCACATGATGGCCCTGACCGTGGGATAGGATGTTCCAGGGAGTTCACAGGGCGATTCACAGGGATTTGTTCTTAGTGTAATTTGAGACCTTCCTGTTGCTTTTGTGAAGGAAGTCTCAGTCAGTTGCTTGGAGGAGACTGAACTGAACGGACATGTTTTTGTACAGATGTACAGACAGAAATAAACTAGAGATGTAGACTTTCTGACTTTCTTCTTTCTCCTGCTGGTATGATAGGGGGAAGGGGGTGTGCATCTTCCACACAGGGAGATGTCGCCTATCAAGATCTCCCTGGACTGCGAGGATGCCAGCCAGAGTAGATCACCGGCAAACAAGCCCCGGGAGCCTGGGAGAGGGGCCAACCTCTCCCGAGGGGGCAAGTTTTCCAACAAAGAGAAGACTCCCTGGAAAAGACCCTGATGTTGGGAAAGATGGAGGGCACAAGGAGAAGAGGACGACAGAGGGCGAGATGGTTGGAGAGTGTTCTCGAAGCTACCAGCATGAGTTTGACCAAACTGTGGGAGGCTGTGGAAGACAGGAGTGCCTGGCGTGCTCTGGTCCATGGGGTCACGAAAAGTTGGACACGACTAAATGACTAAACAACAACAACACTAATCAGTGGATGGTATCTGAAGCCTCGCAAGGCAAAACATTCCCCAATATTAGTACAACCACCACGAAGGCCACATCTCTCCACACCAGGAACTGTGCCTTCCTCTTTGATCAGAAACGGAGAAGAGCCTTCTCTTTAGTCTTAGGGAGCAAGTAGGTAGGTCCATTAGGTATGCTTTATCCAAGTCATTTAGGGATTTAAATTGTACCCAGAAGCCACTGGTGTAATATGGAGCCATGGATCTAACATCTTTGCAGTCTCATTCTGGTCCAACTGAAGCTCTTTAAGACTTTTCCATGGTGGCCCTCTCTAGAGTGCATTGTAGCAAACTGAAGCCTGTCTTGGCATCAAGCAGTATAAAAAGGTAAAGGGACCCCTGACTGTTAGGTCCAGTCGCGGACAACTCTGGGGTTGTGGCGCTCATCTCACTTTACTAGCCGAGGGAGCCAGCATACAGCTTCCGGGTCATGTGGCCAGCATGACTAAGCCGCTTCTGACGAACCAGAGCAGCTTACGGAAACACCATTTACCTTCCCGCCACAGAAGTACCTATTTATCTACAGTGGTACCTCAGGTTAAGTACATAATTCGTTCTGGAGGTCCGTTCTTAACCTGAAACTTGTTCTTAACCTGAAGCACCACTTTAGCTAATGGGGCCTCCTGCTGCCGCCGTGCCTCCGGATTCTGTTCTCATCCTGAAGCAAAGTACTTAACCTGAGGTACTATTTCTGGGTTAGCGGAGTCTGTAACCTGAAGCGTATGTAACCTGAAGCGTATGTAACCCGAGGTACCACTGTAAAGAAAAACACTGATAGGACAACGGTGTGGGCAACCAAAGCCATGACTGTGTTAGCAGGCGCTGATTGGAGCCGCAGAAGATGGCAAAGGGTGCAAGGGGGTTCTATCAGTGGCGTAGCGTGGGGGGTGCAGGGGGGGGCACCCGCACCGGGCGCAACATCTGGGGGGGGCGCGCTCGCACTCTCAGCTCTCTGCCCCTACTTGGCTCACTCACTCTCTCTCACTGCAGTGCTGGCTGTGCGAATCCGATCTGAGCCGCCGGGTCGCCGCCCACTGTAGAGGGGGGGGGGGCCAGGCGTGTGGTGCAGAGAGAGAGAGAGGGACTATCTGGGGGAGGGACAGTGCAGCGGCCGCCCAGTGCAGCGCTGAGCGCGGGAGAGAACCACACCAGACCAGGCCAGGCAGCAGCAAGAAGAAGCTGGCAGCGGCGGCAGGTTAGGGGTTAGGGGGCGCAAATTACTTGCCTTGCCCCGGGTTAGGGGGCGCAAATTACTTGCCTTGCCCCGGGTTAGGGGGCACAAATTACTTGCCTTGCCCCGGGTGCTGACAACCCATGCTACGCCACTGGGTTCTATTCCGCTGGACAGATTGGGAGAAAGGATGCTATTTGAGCACTATCCACCAGGGTCAAGTTTGAATAGCCACTGCAATATAAAAATCAGTACTTGTAAAGGTGGCGGTGGTGGCTTCTCTCCATCCTGCCCCCTCCATCCCACAAAAGTAAAATAACATTTCTGTGTCGCGTTCAGTTCTGTGACTTCTCTGCAGACACATTTGGAGCTGATGGTCTCTCTTAGCGACATCAAGACCACCGTCCCCCTGAACCAAAAGCCAAACTGCAACTCCTTCGACAACAAGCCACAATGACGCTTGTTGTTTCGCGCGTTCTCGCTTTTGCCGGCTTCAGTCACACTGTGAAGTCTCAGTTCCCTGGTCCTTTGCCTTGGGCTAATAGTTTGTAATAAAGCTCAGTCTCTAAAATGACAAATATAAATGGAGCAAGGAACGCCGTAAAAGAGAAAGATGAAAACATTCCAACTCCCCCCTCCCTGCTTTCCACACTCTGGAGTCTCTCTCTGGGGCCGGCTGATTTATCAAGCAACTAGCGAGACACGCATGCAGCCACCTCTGCGCTGTTCAGCTCTATCTACCATTTGCTCTCTCTAGCACTGCTGAGGTACCATTCATCAAAGGAGACTGGCTTCAAAACAATGCAGCGTCAATGCCGGTAATCGATCCAAGGAAACAAGTCACTTCACAGACACCACCACAGGCCTACTCACTGCCGTAGCTAGCTAGCCAGCTAACTATTTATTTATTTTTTAAGTATAGTGATGGGCCTGGAAGCCTTTATACATACTGTATTTTTCGCTCTATAGGACGCACCTTTTCCCCTCCAAAAATTGAGGGGAAATGTGTGTGCGTCCTATGGAGCGAGTGCAGGCTCCTTGGCTTCAGCGATAGCAATGCTAAGCCTCCGAAGCGCAGAGGGAGCGCTCCCTCCGTGCTCCGGAGGCTTCGAGTTGCTTTCGCTGAAGCCTGGAGAGCGAGTGGCGTCGGTGCGCACTGACCCCTCTCGCTCTCCAGGCTTCAGGGATAGCCGTGCACAGCCCCTCTGGCAGGGAGAGGCTGCACAGGGCTAAAGAGGAAGCCAAAACAGTGAGAGGGATCCATCCCGCTCGCTGCCTTGGCTTGTGCCATAGCCCCGCGCAGCCCCTCTGGAAGGGAGAGGTTGCGCAGCCTGTATGCTGCTCTTTGTGGCTGGGGGGGGGGGGAAATAAGATTTTTTTTCTTGATTCCCCCCCTAAAAACTAGGTGCGCCCTATGGTCCGGTGCGCCCTATGGAGCGAAAAATACGGCACTTATTTTCATAGGGGAAGAATTAAATATTGTTGGCATCTGTCTGTCTCCAGAGACAATGGAGTGCTCCTCTGAGGGTGAAGTCAAACCACTGAGTTAGCAGCAATGAAGTGACCTCTCCGGAATGCAAGCCTGGGCAGCGTGTATGGAGGTCCTGAGCTGCCCAGACGACAAGACCTGGTTCATGGCCTCACTGATGTGGTTCAAAGGAAGGCAGAGCAATATATTGGCACCAGATTAGCTGCAGGAGTTTCCAGAAGGAGGCGTACAAGCCACTATCCAACTGTCTTAGGGATTCCACTCCAGTTTTGTGTAGCCTTAGCCTTTTCTTCTCCTGAAGATGTCCTGCAAAGCAGTGGAGGTTTAGGAGCAGAGTTTTCCTTCTCCTAGAAGGGCTGCCTTCCCAGATTGATGAGCCTCACCTGCTCCTCACTTTCCTCCACAGCTTGTGCAGAAACCGCCTTCTTGACCACTGGATCCCACCATTAGACCCGTCTGCTCAACCCACCAGAGCCTGTCTTCACATGCAGGCAAAGTCCCTAACTCACTGAGGGGTTGAGACCTATCGACTACCCTCACCTGGTTTAGCTGGCCAGTCAAAGCCATTCCAGGGGTGCGGCCGCTGTCACATGCTGAAAGCTTGTAGGAGCCACATGTGAGAACTGGGTGCAGGGTGGGGACCAAAGGTGGACAAACCACCCCAGGAGCAGCATAACATGTCCCCCACCAGAGTTACTACACCTTCCCAACACCCCATACACCCCAGAATTCAACATAGTGTTATGGTCATCATTTCATCAGTGCAAGCATTTCTGCTTGGCACTGCCTTCCCCTAACATGCTTTTTGGGGTTCTCCTGTTCTCTACTCCCCCCCCCCCCGAGGCAGTTAGAAGGAGAGGGAGGGAAGCCGCATTGCGTTAGTGCAGGCTTCCTCAACCTTGGCCCTCCAGATGTTTTGAGACTACAATTCCCATCATCCCTGACCACTGGTCCTGCTAGCTAGGCATCATGGGAGTTGTAGGCCAAAAACATCTGGAGGGCCAAGGCTGAGGAAGCCTGCATTAGTGGAAATCCTTACATGAGCTCGTGGGACTCATTAATTGAATCCCATCCATAGTACAAAAGGAGCTGAAACAATATTGCAGGTTGCCTGTGTTAGCAGAGACCGCCTTTCTATGTGTGGTGGACAGCTGACCATACCCCCCCCCCCAATTCTCCTCAGTAAATACCTGGATATTCAATGCATTCTGAAACATTTGCTGATTACTTACCAGTTTAGAAGGGTCTTCAGCATACAGCCTACTTCCCCAAACTGTGCGCTGTGCACCGACAGGGGGAGGGCATAGCCATATATAATCTCCTCACCTGGCCCAGCACTTCTCTTTCTTCTCTTCATTCTTCATCTCAGCACCAAGCCAGAAATGTAAGAACATCTGCATGCTGGAGCTCTATTGCTCAGACACCACCTTAAGCAAAACTTAAGCATGTCTTTGTAGCTGCGTTGCCATTTTAAGCCTGCCTGAACAAAGCTGCTGTTATCTGCTACTCCTCAACAAGTGTTCTGAGTGAGCAAATGTTATTTTTTTTTACTTTTTACAAGATTGTTTGTGTGATTGTTCAAAGTGTCGGTGTTGACCTTTGAAGCCCTAAACAACCTCAGCCCAGTATACCTGAAGGAGCGTCTCCACCCCCATTGTTCAGCCTGGACACTGAGGTCCAGCTCTGAGGGTCTACTGCTGGTCCCCTCACTGCGAGAAGTGAGGTTACAGGGAATCAGGTAGAGGGCCTTCTCGGTAGTGGCACCCTCCCTGTGGAATACCCTCCCTTCAGATATCAAGGAAACAATCAACTATCTGACTTTTAGAAGACGTCTGAAGGCAGCCCTGTATTGTGAAGTTTTTAATGTTTGATGTTTTAGTACATTCTGATATACAGTGGTGCCTCGCAAGACAAAATTAATCCGTTCCGCGAGTCTCTTCGTCTAGCGGTTTTTTGTCTTGCGACGCAACCCTATTAGCGGATTAGCGCTATTAGCGGTTTAGCGGCTATCAAAGGCTTAGCGGCTATTAAAGGCTTAGCGGCTATTAAAGGCTTAGCGGATTAGCGGCTAAAAGGCTATTAGCGGCTTAGCGGCTTAGAAAAAGGGGGGGGAGTGAAAAAAAATTGGAACACTTGCAAGATGTTTTCGTCTTGCAAAGCAAGCCCATAGGGAAAATCGTCTTGCGAAGCAGCTCAAAAACGGAAAACCCTTTCGTCTAGCAGGTTTTCCGTCTTGCGAGGCATTCGTCTTGCGGGGCACCACTGTATGCTGTGAGCCACTCAGAGTGGCTGGGGAAAATGGGCAGGATATAAACAATAAAATTATTATTATTATTATTACATCTTACTGGGTTGCCCCAGCCACTCTGAGCAGCTTCCAACATATAGAAAAACATAGCAAAACATTAAAAAATGTTTTAGAGAACTCCATACATTCCAATATTTCTCCAATGAAAACAAGGAAAAGCGGGACATTCCAGGATCAAATCAGAAACTGGGTCGTCCCTGGAAGATAGGGACACTTAGAGGGCCTGGGTTATCTAAGCTTCACTTTTAAGCTTGCAAAGGGATGCACTATGCTGAACTCACAAACATGAGGAAGGAAGGCTACTATCTAAGAAATATATCCTCTCCTAACATCTATGCACATCCCTACAAAGAGGAAGGTTAATACTTCACCTTGTCATGCTAATTTTGTATCTGCAGATTAACGTGAAACTGTGGTGCAGCAGACTTAGGAGTGAACACATGCACAGAGGAGAAACAGGTTGATTTATCCATTCCTAAATTAGAAGAACCAAATTGTACTTTAGCAGCCATAACAAACGCAGTGGGCTCTAGTGTATATCCTAGGCTGCCTCAACAATGACTGCAGCTAGGATGTGTCTCTCTCCCCCATTTTCTTGTATTTTCCAGTGCATTTTCTGTTGTTGCTAGAGGCCTTGAAAAATCTCAGATAATGAAAATCTCTATTCAATACTGCCTGCTGGGCATTTAACAAGGGTTCTTGTAAGAGGGCCCAGAACAAGTACGTACATGAATGAAAAGTGCAGGGGCCAACGCAGCATCACAGGCTGCGAAGTAGCCAACTGAAGGTAACCAGAGACAAACAGGAACAAGTAGACAATGACTCCTAGTGCCTGGAGGCATTGCTTCAAAAGGTGTCAACACCAATTAAATTGTAAAGGCTCTGTCAGCTTCAGAAAACTTACCCAGACAGGGACAAGACAGGACAGAATCAAAGCACGATTTTGTGTATTTCACAGTACATGAATGTCTTTGTGATCCAGATGAGATCCCCTTAAAAACTGGGCCTCTGTCTGAATGCGAAAGAGAGCCAGTCTAAGCAGCGAGACGGGTAGATTTCTTAATGAAAACTTGGCCCAACTTTTCCTGGTAATCAGCAATTTAAATGAATGTTGACATCTAATTTAGGAGGATAGCAATCCCAGGTAAACTATACCAAAATACCCAAACTTTAAAGAGGCCCTGTTAAATTTTGACGGTCTTCCAAATGGGACTGCCATGTTTCATAAGCGTATTTATGAAAAGTCTGGAAACATTTATCTGTTTTCAAGCATGCACAAAATTCACATTTACTATCAACGTTCGCCATGTCTGGGACATTGCTAGCACAACATGTAAGCGACTTCTTTGCCTTCCTGGACCCAAGCAGAGGCTGACCGACAAAATAACAGAACTCATCAGAAAAATTGCATCACCGTGTTTTCACACTGAAGGGATTCTCAAGTATTGTGAGTGAAGACTGATTCAGTAGCATATTTTTTGCTCGATAAGACTCACTTTTTCCCTACTAAAAAATAAGGGGAAATGTGTGTGCGTCTTATGGAGCGAATGTAGGCTGCGCAGCTATCCCAGAAGCCAGAACAGCAAGAGGGATTGCTGCTTTCACTGCGCAGCGATCCCTCTTGCTGTTCTGGCTTCTGAGATTCAGAATATTTTTTTTCTTGTTTTCCTCCTCCAAAAACTCGGTGCGTCTTGTGGTCTGGTGCGTCTTATAGAGTGAAAAATATTCTCAGACTTCTCACAGACTGACTATTCCCTCAACAAACAGCAAGCCTGATGTTAACGGATCTCTCACATACAGTTACCTACATGGGAAGCAGCAAAGATACAATCATAGAATTGTAAAGTTGGAAGTGACTACGAGGCTCATCTAGTCCAACTCTCTGAATTGCAGAAATCTTTTGCCCAGCACGGGGCTCAAACCCACAACCCTAAGATTAAGAGTGTGATTCTATTGACTGAGCCAATATCACCCTTCAGTTCTATACTGTCCTTGGGATAGGCACTATGAATGCAATTAAGTTGCTGATGTGATATGCATCAGCTGTGAAAAAGGTGAATTCCATGCTAGAGGTCATTAGGAAGGAACTGAAAATAATTTTTTTTATTAATTACATCACACTTCCTATTAATTACATCACATGCCATTCCTTGTGTCGTGAACCACCCTGAGACCTACAAATTTAATATATAATTGAGTGAAAGTGACAATGATCCACTGGGCAAGAGATGTGGGATATAATATAGAACTGTCTTCATGGGAGAAGTTGTGGAAGAGTAATCTAAGATTTACTGCTTGTTGTACTTTGAAAGGAAGCTATACGAAGATGATTTATAGATGGTATTTAACACCAAATAGGTTAGCCAAAATGTATGAAACTAAGTCAAGTATGTGTTGGAAGTGTAAAATGTGGTGGGCTTGCAAAAAAGCTAAAGGCTGTTGGGAAACAATATATAATGAGATTAAAAAGATGTTTAAGTTGATGATTCCCAAGAAACTGGAGCTTTTCTTTTAGGAATTTAGCTAACAATGTTCCAAAAGAGCTGCTTAACTTATATATTTATACAACGACAGCAGCATGAATATTGTACAGTGGAACCTTGTGTTATGAACCGTCCTCCTTGTGAACGCTGCGGGTTACGAGATCCACTAACCCGGAAGTAAATGCCCCTTGTTGGGAACTTTGCCCCAGGATACGAGCAGAAGTCGTGCGCCGGCAGCACGGCAGCAGCGGGAGGAGCCATTAGCGAAAGCGCACCTCATGTTACGAGCAGTTTTGGGTTACAAATGGACCTCCGGAACGGATTATGTTCATAACCAGAGGTCCCACTGTATGCCCAAAGATGGAAAGAAGGTGAAGTTCCAACAAAGGAAGATTGGCTTTTGAAAAAGATGGAGTATGGAACTGGCAAGATTAACAGCAAAGGTCAGATACCAAAACGACAGAAAATTCACTGAGGACTGGAAACTTGTCATTGAGTATTGAAAGAACTGCTCTAGCGAGATGAAAAGGCAAGTATAGAATCATAGAATCATAGAGTTGGAAGAGACCACAAGGGCCATCGAGTCCAACCCCCGGCCAAGCAGGAAACACCATCAGAGCACTCCTGACATATGGTTGTCAAGCCTCTGCTTAAAGACCTCCAAAGTAGGAGACTCCACCACACTCCTTGGCAGCAAATTCCACTGTCGAACAGCTCTTACTGTCAGGAAGTTCTTCCTAATGTTTAGGTGGAATCTTCTTTCTTGTAGTTTGGATCCATTGCTCCGTGTCCACTTCTCTGGAGCAGCAGAAAACAACCTTTCTCCCTTCTCTATGTGACATCCTTTTATATATTTGAACATGGCTATCATATCACCCCTTAACCTCCTCTTCTCCAGCCTAAACATGCCCAGCTCCCTTAGCCGTTCCTCATAAGGCATCGTTTCCAGTAGGATTTGTAAGATGTGAACAGTGAATTATTAAGATAAATAGGTTAACTTGGATGTATTGAATATGCAGCATTTAAGGGTAAATATGGAAACCATGGAATGGGAGGAAGTCAATTAATAAAGTAACTTATGGTTTATGTTGAAATATGTAATTTTTTTGTGTGAAAAATTAATTGATAAGATTTTTAATTAAAAACCCCCAGATTTAATATTTAAATGAATAAATAATACAAATCTATGGTACAACCACAGGTAATGGTAAAGGTAAAGAACCCCTGGATGTTTAAGTTTAGTCAAAGGTGGTTATGGGATGTGGGGCTCATCTCTGCTTTCAGGCCGAGGGAGCTGGCGTTTGTCCACAGACAACTTTCTGGGTCATGTGGCCAGCAGGACTAAACTGCTTCTGGAGCAACAGAACACTGTGACGGAAACCAGAGTGCATGGAAACGCTGTTTACCTTCCCGCTGCAGCAGTATCTGTTTATCTACTCACACTGGTATGCTTTCAAACCACTAGGTTGGCAGAAGCTGGGACAGAGCAACGGGAGCTCACCCCGTCATGGGGATTCGAACCGCCAACCTTCCGACTGGGAAGCCCAAGAAGCTCAGTGTTTAGACGACAGCGCCACCCGTTTTCCTGGTGCAACCACAACTGGAATACTGTGCACAGTCCCTAAAAATGATATTGTAGAGCTGGGAGAGGTTTGGGAAAGGGCAAAAAAATGACCGGGGGGGGTGGAACAACTCCCACAAGAGGAAAGGTGGGGGTAATTGGGTTTTTTTTAGTTTAAAGAAAATGTGACTAACAGGAGACATGGACCTTACATATGGTGCAGAGAAGATGGATAGAGAAAAGATTCCTGCCCTGATCTCTCTTTCTCATATTATTAGAACTTGTGGGTGTCACACACTCCAACATTTCTATGATGAAAATAGGGACGTCCTAAATAATAATAATAATAATAATAATAATAATAATAATAATAATAATGATGATGATGATGATGATGATGATGTTTTATTATTTATACCCACCCATCTGATTGGCTTTTTATTTTTACACTATTCAGGTCTATACATTTCATTAATTTTACAATCATTTTAACATTTCAAAGCTTGACTTCCTTCCCCCTCTTTCAGTACCTTAAATTTATTTTTTAATATCTTCTGCATATCCAAATTCATTGAATTTGGTCATTTAATTATCTACTTTAAATATATACTCTTATGAAACTGCAGGTTATTACAATAATCCTCCCAATGTTTTAATCTGGTTGCAATTTATCTGTAAACATTCAATAAACCATTTCCATTCTTTTATAAAAAGTTTGTTATCTTGATTTCTTATTCCTCTGGTAAGTTTCACCATTTCTGCATATTCCATAAGTTTTTGTATCCATTCTTGTATCCGTTGGCTTTCCCCAGCCACTCTGGGTGGCTTCCAACATGTATAAAAATATAATAAAACATTACACCTTAAAAAAACTTCCCTATACAGGGCTGCCTTCAAATGCTTAATAATAATAATAATAATAATAATAATAATAATAATAATAATAATAATAATGAAAATAATAATAATAATAATAATAATAATAATAATAATAATAATAATAATAATTTATTATTTATACCCTGCCCATCTGGCTGGGCCTCCCCAGCCACTCTGGGCGGCTTCCATAGAAACCAAAAATAAAGTAAAATATCACACGTTAAAAACTTCCCTGAACAGGGCTGCCTTAAGATGTCTTCTGAATGTCAGGTAGTTGTTTATCGCTTTGACATCTGCTGGAAGGGCGTTCCACAGGGCGGGCGCCACTACTGAGAAGGCCCTCTGCCTGGTTCCCTGTAGCTTTGCTTCTCGCAATGAGGGAACCGCCAGAAGGCCCTCGGCGCTGGACCTCAGTGTCCAGGTAGAACGATGGGGGTGGAGACGCTCCTTCAGGTATACTGGACTTCAGGTATATCTCTTTGGCTCGGGGGGGGGGTGTCACATAACTCCATACCCTCCAACATTTCTCTGATGAAAATAGGGACATCCTAAGGAAAAGTGGGGCATTCCAGGTTCCAGTCAGAAACCAGGATGGCTTCTGTAAACCCAGGACTGTCCCTGGAAAATAGGGGCACTTGGCTGGTTAGCCATAGACATCCGACAGTCATTGTGAGAAAAGAATGTTGAACTAGAATGGCCTCCTCTTATGATCTTTCCATTTTTACTTCTGTTCCCCCTTTCCACTTTTAGACTCCAAAAGAGATTTCCTGGAGGACATGCAACACAACACCTCTACTCTACCATCGCCTCTAATTTTGGAACACAATTCTTTTCCGCAACCCTTACAACAACCCTCTGAGGTAGGTGAGTATGGTGAAACTTCTAAAAGGTCAATTAAAATAGTTCTCTGCTTTTCTCTAATTTCTCATTCCACGGGGAGTCACAAATATTTTGTCAAAGCGTTAGATCTTATCCTAGTTAGAATCCTAGAGGCACTATCATAATATGAATTAATAATACATGTACCAGTTTCTTCTGAATGTAATAACAAGCAAGCCTTTCAAAGCTCTTCATCATTGCGTTGGGGGTTCTCCGTTGGCAGAAAGCTTTGTTGCGTAGGTTTGTCTTATTCTGCTAATAAGCCCGCATGAATCTGAACATACAACATCTGCATTTAAAAGCCACGTTCCTGCCTGCTAGAAATGTGACAGTGTGACACAAATTTTAAAAATAAAATTAAAACCCTGGTTTCCTTTTAGGAGGAAATTCAAAAGAGCTCATTTTCGAGGATGCAATATTTGTTTGCTTGTATGCGTCTCTCTCTGTGTGTTTGCTAGTAAATGAAACTTGCAGAAGGCAGGCATAGACATTTGGTGATGGTGATGTATCTGAAAACGTCCCTACTGCTCATCTAAGTCTGATGAAGCAACAGAGCTCACAGCCAAAGTCCTCTTCAGCTGTTCTGCATGTAAGCATAGCAGGGATAGGGAACCTGTGGCCTGCCAGATGTTGCTGGACTACAGCTCCCATCACCCTTGGCCATTCTGGGAGTTGGAGTTGGGAGTTCAGAAACACCTGTAGGTTCCCCACAAATTCTTCATCCATTGTTGTTGTTGTTTAGTCGTTTAGTTGTGTCCGACTCTTCATGACCCCATGGACCAGAGCATGCCAGGCACTCCTGTCTTCCACTGCCTCCTGCAGTTTGGTCAAACTCATGCTGGTAGCTTCGACAACACTATCCAACCATCTCGTCCTCTGTCGTCCCCTTCTCCTTGTGCCCTCCATCTTTCCCAACATCAGGGTCTTTTCCAGGGAGTCTTCTCTTCTCATGAGGTGGCAAAGTATGGGAGTCTCAGCTTCACAATCTGTCCTTCCAGTGAGCACTCAGGGCTGATTTCCTTCAGAATTGAGAGGTTTGATCTTCTTGCAGTCCATGGGACTCTCAAGAGTCTCCTCCAGCACCATAATTCAAACGCATCAATTCTTTGGCGATCAGCCTTCTTTATGGTCCAGCTCTCACTTCCATACATCACTACTGGGAAAACCATAGCTTTAACTATACGGACCTTTGTTGGCAAGGTGATGTCTCTGCTTTTTGAGATGCTGTCTAGGTTTGTCATTGCTTTTCTCCCAAGAAGCAGGCGCCTTTTAATTTCTTCATCCATGGAGTAAAGTAAACAGACAAGAGTGTGTGATGAGTTGAGCGCCTTTGCTCTGCTCCCGTTCCCTGTCATTGTTCCCTTTGCCCTCCACAATATCATACTCCAACATTTCTCCAATGAAAATAGGGACACTTTATTTAATCATCATCCTCATGATAATGATAATAATGATAATGATAATAATTTATACCCTGCCCATCTGCCTGTGTTGCCCTACCCACTCTGGGTGGCTTCCAACATATATAAAAATATAATAAAACATTGAACATTAAAAAACTTTCCAAAACAGTGGTACCTCGGTTTTTGAATGTAATCTGTTTCTGAATACTGTTTGAGTTCCAAAATGTTCCAAAACCAAAACCTCAATACGCCTCCGGATCTTGCACTCAGCAGAAGCCGCGTGGCATGTTTGACTTCCGAGGCGTCTTCAAAAACTGAAGCATTTACTTACTGGTTTACGGTGTTTGAAAACCGAAACGTTCAACTTCCAAGACATTCAAAAACCGAGGTACCACTGTACAGGACTGCCTTCAGATGTGTAAGGGTTGAACAGTTACTTATCTCCTTGGCTCGGGGTTTGCATAACTCCGTACCCGCCAACATTTCTCCGATGAAAATAGGGACGTCCTAAGGAAAAGCAGGACATTCCGGGATCAAATCAGAAACAGGGGCGGCTTCTGTAAATCCGACACTGTCCCTGAAAAATAGAGACTCTTGGAGGGTCTGCAAGATGCAGGGCAATTTTCTGAATCCGGGAGCATCCAGTATTTGGGCAGGGGGCATCCGAGAGAGTTTTAGACCCCTGAAAGGTTCTGAAATGGTCATCCTTCTATTCATGCAGGGTGATGAGAACAGTTCTGGGGCAGGAAGAAGGCCCATTCCTCTGCTCTCCCTGTAGAGACTAGAGGGCTGACCCAAAATTTCTTGGGAAATAATTTTATGGCAATTCATCTCTATCATCTATCTATCATCTATCTATCTATCTATCTATCTATCTATCTATCTATCTATCTATCTATCTATCATCTATCTTCATCATCATCATCTATCTATTTATCTGTCTATCATCTATCTTTCTATCATCTACAGTATCTATATCTGCTTCTGAACCATTGCAGAATTTCCTGTTTGGCAAAACGTTCACCCATCCCCAACTTAACCAGCCACAAATAGTGTGGAGAATCTTGGGAGGCCATTTTGCCCAGCACTTTCTGAGACCTGAATAAAGGAAACCCCAGTGTGTGTGTGTGTGTGTGTGTGTGTGTGTGTGTGTGTGTGTGTGTAAACTTGCCCATCCTGTGGAACACTCTTCCATCAGATGTCAAGGAAATAAACATCTACCTGACTTTTAGAAGAAATCTAAAGGCCCGTACAGGGAGGTTTTTAATGTTTGCAGGTTTTTGTGTGTTTTTTAATACTTTGTTGGAAGCTGCCCAGAGTGGCTGGGGCAACCCAGTCAGATGGATGGCATGATAATAATAATTACAACGATAGCAGCAGCAACAACAACAACACAGTAGCAAATGTTTTAAAAGACAAAATAAGGTGAAAATAGGGCCCCATTTAAAACAAAAAACCTGAGACAGATGTCAGACAATCAAGACTATCTCATTTTTAAAACAAAACAAAACATGTGCTCATCTTTCAAGAAGCCTGCCCTACAGTCCTTTGTACATGCTCAGGAAAGCTGTCTCTTCATTATGACTTCACACATCCCACCATTAAGTACGCAGTTTCCTGCTGCCAGTGACCTGGCATAGTCTTCGCCATGCTCTTTTCATCACGCGGCAGCAGAGGAAGAATGCCAGCTGATTCTTATTGTGAGCTGAATGTGTTTTGAGGGAATGCTTTGCAAAACATACTGGTTTTCTAGGTAATTCTTCCTTGAGTGTGGTCCTTGGTAACATTAACAAAAGGCCTTTTTAGAAAGCAGAATAAATTGGGACAGACCCGCGATGTGGGAAGAATAGCCCCGCATTTCGTCTGAGAGCCCTCTCCACCCCGCCCCAGAGAAACAGCTACCATTTAGAGTTTTGTACATTGTTGCCTGGAAAGGGGAGGGGAGTAGAGTGGGGAGAGGGACATGAAATGCATAGACAGAAATATTCTCCCTCTATATTCCCCTGATTTCATTCCTCCTTAAATCAGAAACAACCTCTCCCCAGCCCCCGATATAGCATTAATGCTTCTCCTAGCTTGGCAACCCTGAAACAATAGCAGGTATGGCCCATGGCCCATGCAAATATCTTACCCTTCATTAAAAAGAAAATGGAAAGTCGGTTACTGGATTGTGGCTCTCCATGGTTACCTGTCATTCAAAGAAATCTAGCTCTGAAGAATGCTAATTGGCCATGTTAAAGCTGCGGGTAATTGAACTGTGGTGATAGGCTGCAGTAAAGAACGCTTTGGATTTTTCACAATGTGGACTTTTCTTGCAGTCATCCCACTACAGTTGACCAAAGCGATGGGTGGTGTGGAGGAGACAGAGAAATTCTTCTGGGCCTGTCACTTTTCTCTTCTACTTCAAAGTTGTGTGTACCAGTACTCTGGCTCCCTGAAAACCGGTCATGTCTTGAGGTCTTTGAAGAAAGTCCATAGCTCAGGGGCTGAGCACTAGAAAAGATTCTCTGTTGTGGGCATTTCTAGGTACGGCAGGAAAAGACCCTCGCCGTCACCCCTAGAGAGCTGTTGATAATCAGTGTCAACTATACGAAGCGTCCAGGGTCTGGCTCAGTAGGCGGCAGCTTCTTATGTTCCCAGATTTGAGGAAGGGTCCCAGTCTCCCCTCAAGGGACGCGGGTGGCGCTGCGGGTTAAACCACAGAGCCTAGGACTTGCTGATCAGAAGGTCAGTGGTTCGAATCCCCGCGACGGGGTGAGCTCCTGTTGCTTAGTCCCTGCTCCTGCCAAACTAGCAGTTCAAAAGCTCATCTAAGTGCAAGTAGATAAATAGGTACCGTTCCAGCGGGAAGGTAAATGGCATTTCTGTGCGCTGCTCTGGTTTTTTTTATACTGGGAGTAGATCACAGTCTCTTGGGAGTTGGACATGCCTGCTATAACGATTTAATTTCTGACTTATTTATAGTGGGGGTTTTCCCTCTGTGTGTAGATCCACCCCAGGAAGCTTCCGGCCTCCAGTAGTGGAGGTAGTAAGAGCTTTGTCTTCCAGAGACAATGCTCCAAACTTTGAGCATGCTTTACACATTTTTGCTAGGATTTTGGGAAATGATATATAATGAGTTGGAAAAAATGATTAAAATAACCTTTGTTAAAATGCCTGAAGTTTTCTTTTAGGAATTCTAGGTGCCGAAACCCCAAGGAAGCAGAAAAGACTATTTATGTATGCAACCACGGCTGCACGGATGTTACTGGCTCAGAGATGGAAAGAAGATAAAGTTCCTACCAGAGAAGAATGGCAGATGAAGTTAATGGACTGTGCTGAAATGGCTAAAATGACCGGAAGAGTCCGAAATCAGGAAGACCAAATTTTTTTTCAAGGAATGGGGAAAATTTATAACTTATCTTAAAGACCATTGTAAACTGTAAAAATCGTTAGTAGGATTGGAATATCACTTGTAGTTTAAGGGTGAATTTTGGACACAGTGGAGAGGTAACATATTTGGATCATCATAAAATATGTGGGAGGAAATGCTGAATAATAGGACCCACAACGGGGAGGATGGAAGTCTAGGAGATTCATTGAAACCTTGTTTTCACAATTTATGTTTGATATATTTCTGTAAAATTTTAATTTGAAAAACCAAATAAATAAATTTAGAAGAGGGAGGCTTGGTGAAGCAGCAAAAGCATGGCTTCCACAAGGGTAATTCATGTCTCACTAATCTTTGGGAGTTCTTCGAGTGTTACCTGTTCGGGTTTGTGGCGTTGCATAGGTTGGCAGCTCACTGTACAGAATATTTCTTCTCCAGCACTGCTTTTGATTGCATTGGGACCCATCTATGCCTGGACCCCATATACACGGTGAGAATTCCTCTCATCCTAAAGGTTTTGCAACATTGGCCAGTCCAGTCCCAGACTAGCAGACTGAGGTAAAGCGTCCCTCTACTTTTTGCCATGTACTCAACGTTTTTTTACTCCCTCTCTTTTCTCTACACATCTCACTCCTCAAGTTGCCGAATAACACTTGAGTGCAAGCTGCCTCCCCATGGCTCCCAGTTCTAGGAAGGCCACTTGCAAAAGATCCCTGGAGGGAAAGGAATTGCGTCGGAAGGCAAGGCAATCTCCCACAATGCTCTCTGTGGGTCTCATTCCGTCGTGTAGACATTATGACTTGACACTTGGAAGAAAAGGGCTCACACACCTAGCACAGAATGAAGAAAAAGAGGACTTTCACCCCCTGACTTTAACCCCTCTATGAAAAAGAGCATAATGTCCCGCATGAGCGCTGGCTGGGAGTGTCGCTTTCAAATTTCAGAGGCAGAAGTATGACTTTAAGCAAGAGTTAAAAGGTTTGTGTGTATACAAGATAAATGAGTATTTTGTTGTGATTCCTTTTTATAACCTCAAATAGACATATGAATAAAAGTGAAACAATCGCCTTGGGTTGTTGGCATGCACTTAACATGTAAAGGTAAAGGTAAAGGGACCCCTGACCATTACGTCCAGTCACGGACGACTCTGGGGTTGCGGCGCTCATCTTGCTTTATTGGCCGAGGGAGCCGGTGTACAGCTTCTGGGTCATGGGACCAGCATGACTAAGCCACTTCTGGCCAACCAGAGCAGCGCACGGAAACACTATTTACCTTCCTGCCGGAGCGGTACCTATTTATCTACTTGCACTTTGATGTGCTTTCAAACTGCTAGGTGGGCAGGAGCTGGGACTGAGCAACAGGAGCTCACCCCGTCACGGGGATTCGAACCGCTGACCTTCTGATTGGAGAGCCCTAGGCTCTGTGGTTTAACCCTCAGCGCCACCCGCGTCCCATTTATTTGTAATAGAACCCCTATAACTTTGTTCTCAGAGTGGTTTCATAGAATCATAGAGTTGGAATAGACCACAAGGGCCGTCGAGTCCAACCCCCTGCCAAGCAGGAAACACCTTCAGAGCACTCCTGACATATGGTTGTCAAGCCTCTGCTTAAAGACCTCCAAAGTAGGAGACTCCACCAAACTCATTGGCAGCAAATTCCACTGTTGAACAGCTCTTACTGTCAGGAAGTTCTTCCTAATGTTTAGGTGGAATCTTCTTTCTTGTAGTTTGGATCCATTGCTCCATGTCCGCTTCTCTGGAGCAGCAGAAAACAACCTTTCTCCCTCCTCTATATGACTTCCTTTTATATATTTGAACATGGCTATCATATCACCCCTTAACCTCCTCTTCTCCAGGCTAAACATGCCCAGCTCCCTTAGCCGTTCCTCATAAGGCATCGTTTCCAGGCCTTTGACCATTTTGGTTGCCCTCCTCTGGACACGTTCCAGTTTGTCAGTGTCCTTCTTGAATTGTGGTGCCCAGAACTGGACACAGTACTCCAGGTGAGGTCTGACCAGAGCAGAATACAGTGGCACTATTACTTCCCTTGATCTAGATGCTATACTCCTATTGATGCAGCCCAGAATTGCATTGGCTTTTTTAGCTGCCGTGTCACACTGTTGGCTCATGTCAAGTTTGTGGTCAACCAAGACTCCTAGATCCTTTTCACATGTACTGCTCTCAAGCCAGGTGTCACCCATCTTGTATTTGTGCCTCTCATTTTTTTGCCCAAGTGCAATACTTTACATTTCTCCCTGTTAAAGTTCATCTTGTTTGTTTTGGCCCAGTTCTCTAATCTGTCAAGGTTGTTTTGAAGTGTGATCCTGTCCTCTGGGGTGTTAGCCACCCCTCCCAGTTTGGTGTCATCTGCAAATTTGATCAGGATGCCCTTGAGTCCATCATCCAAGTCGTTGATAAAGATGTTGAATAAGACCGGGCCCAAGACAGAACTCTGTGGCACCCCACTAGTCACTCTTCTCCAGGATGAAGAGGAACCATTGATGAGCACCCTTTGGGTTCAGTCAGTTACAAATCCACTGAGTGGTAGCATAGTCAAGACCGCATTTTACCAGCTTCTTTACAAGAATATCATGGGGCACCTTGTCAAATGCCTTGCTGAAATCAAGGTAGGCTACATCCACTGGGTTCCCTTCATCTACCAGGCTTGTAATTCTGTCAAAAAACGAGATCAGGTTAGTCTGACATGACTTATTTTTCAGAAATCCATGCTGACTATTGGTGATCACAGCATTCCTTTCTAAAAGATGTGCAATTACAGTTCGGACTCTTACACAAGAAAAGCACTAAAACCAAGTATAAAGGTTGCAGCACCAAGCATAATCTCTAAAACATAAGCTTAGCAGCTACAGCAACTGCAAAGCAATATGAAACCAGCTAGGTGGTCTTCTCTTGGCAGAAGAATGAACATGGACTAACAGCTCCCTTTCCACCTAAGAACATTAGGATCTAACCTGGCATAACATTTAACGTTCAGGGTTTTGTTTTGTTTTTATTTTATTTTTTTAAAGATAGTGCAAATAGTATCCACTGGTGGGGCTGATAATTCCTGGGGTAAGAAGAGGGATTATCCTGAAGACTACAGCAAGCTAAATTTGTCCTTCACATCAAATAATTATTAGCCTCCTGTGCCCTTCCTCTGCCACTCCTGAGTCATTCATATATATATATATATATATATATATATATATATATATATATATATATATATATGTAGGTTTTGGTGTCTTCGGGTGTCTTCCCGTGTAAGAGTTGGGGTGTCTAGGCGACGTTTCGACGAGGTCTCACTCGTCATCTTCAGGCTGGTGCTTTCGGCTTCTTGTTACTGGAACAGAGCAGGATCTCAGTGTTCCAGTAACAAGAAGCCGAAAGCACCAGCCTGAAGATGACGAGTGAGACCTCGTCGAAACGTCGCCTAGACACCCCAACTCTTACACGGGAAGACACCCGAAGACACCAAAACCTACATTCCTGTACCCGTGAAAATCTACGAAAGCATATATATATATATATATATATATATATATATATGACTGGGGAAACCCAGCCAGATAGGCAGGGTATAAATAATAAAATTTATATAGCATTTGTTGTCACAGGCAGTTGGCTCTTTGATTCAGCAACTGAATACTTAACTCTTGCTCATTGCATTGAAAAGAGTTTTTTAACTTTTACAGTACTCAGTCAAACCCTCAATACGTGGGTTTATTTTTCATCCACAACACAACTTCCTTTTGTAGTGAAATTTTATATACTGAATGCTTTGGTCTTGGCTTGCCCTTCCCTATTTAGGCAAGTTCTGCACCCAGTTCTCAGCTTTTTTTGTTTATCGAATGCCTTGCACGCCACATTAAAGCGGCTGTAATAGTCTGCGACATGCGAATTATTATGCATCATCTTTAGTTTTATAAAAACTAAAGCCGGCAACTGGCGTCCCAGCCAGCTTCCCTTGTGGGCCATTGCACTCCTGGACCGATTTACAGTGATATCTTGGGTTACATACGCTTCAGGTTACAGACTCCGCTAACCCAGAAATAGTGCTTCAGGTTAAGAACTTTGCTTCAGGATAAGAACAGAAATCGGGCTCTGGCGGCGCTGCAGCAGCGGGAGGCCCCATGAGCTAAAGTGGTGCTTCAGGTTAAGAACAGTTTCAGGTTAAGTACGGACCTCCGGAACGAATTAAGTACTTAACCCGAGGTACCACTGTATTATTTTATTTGTTCAAATAAATAAATACATAAATAAATACCCCCCATCAGTGTTACATTGTTGTTATGGCGACGTATTTCTGGTATGATATAATGCACTTCTTTCTTGCGCATGGACCTTTCCCTGGCATGTGCTTCCGTTACTATGGTGACGGTTGGGCCTTCCTTTTGCCCCTCCTTTCAATGGTAGAGCACCTTCTGGTGTCTTGAGCATCTGTGTGTGGCGACAGTAGATGGCTGCGGGCACCGGGAAATAATAGTAGTGACAGAAACTTGCAAGCAGCTCATCCATCTATGGAGCCAAGTCCGTGTTGTGCGGTAAGGGCGGCTCGATCAGGCTTGAGATGTCTTGCAGAAAGTAAGTTGGTCCAATTTGGGAAACGTGTGGCCGTGTCTATGGAACGCTAGGAGATCACAGATTCAGAGATCAGATTCCGAATGGGATGTGGAGGGGGGAGCGAGAGAGAGAGAAATTCAGAACAGGCACATTTAACTAATTTACACTTTCGGAGGTGGACACACAAACTGAAACACGGCAATCGTCTGGGATTGGTGCTTCTCTGAATTTTTCAAGGCAGTTCTCTGGCCAAGTAACGTGGGCAGAAATGCATAGAAAGCATGCACAGAAAGGCCCGTAACATACAAAAATGTGTTGCATTATGGGAAATTGCTCTGAGGAAGTCTGTACATTAGGTAAATTGGATACAGAAATGTGTATCTATGGAGAATTTTTCAGTAAAATGCCGATGAATTTTTGTGACTATTTTTTTTTTTTGAATGGAACATGTGAACTGATTTGGAAATATGTAGAGCTGAAGACTCCTGAGAGCCCCATGGACTGCAAGAAGATCAAACGCATCCATTCTTAAGGAAATCAGCCCTGAGTGCTCCCTGGAAGGACAGATCCTGAAGCTGAGGCTCCAATACTTTGGCCACCTCATGAGAAGAGAAGACTGCCTGGAAAAGACCCTGATGTTGGGAAAGATGGAGGGCACAAGGAGAAGGGGATGGCAGAGGACAAGATGGTTGGATAGTGTTCTCGAAGCTACCAGCATGAGTTTGACCAAACTGTGGGAGGCAGTGGAAGACAGGAGTGCCTGGCATGCTCTGGTCCATGGGGTTGCGAAGAGTCGGACACGACTAAACAACAACAACAAGAGCTGAAGAATGGAAAATGAGAAACTGAAGTTAACAGATGGCCCACCCACCCAGTTCCTTGCTCCATACAGTGTGGAGAGCAGGCCTGGCTCTCAACATAGCACAGGAACCAACTCCTAGAGGCTGAGGTCTTTTGGCACCTGCCGATAAAATATTTGAGGGGGCTGGGCCCCCAAAGATGATGGGCATTGCCATTCAAATGGTGTGTGCGCACTGTGTCATGTGATTGATTATGTGGCGTGGGGCTTACTTGGGCCAGTCCAATATTTTATTCAAGTTGGCACCCCGGCACCATAGGTTTTTGTGGGACTGATGTAGCCACGTGAACAGGCATTAAGTCACTGTCTCAGAAGCTGTGCTTTTTCCGAGTTAAAACTGAGGCACACTTCATTTGTTTACCCCCAAAAACTGACTTCTTGAGTGTCTAAGAGGAAGAACCTACTAGCCCCAGAGGGGTAACTTACTCTCTTACATACACTGGGGTGTGTGAGGAGTGAGGCACCGTGTCAGTACAGCCATGTGGCTAATGGGAGGTCAGGTGTGCAGTGCCACCTCTTCTCATTGGCTGGTTCTTCATCCTGCTTGGTTGTAGTGGCTGTGGCCTTAGGTGGAAAGGAGAAGGTCTAAAACAGTTTTTCTCAAACTTGGGTCTCCAGCTGTTTTGGATTACAACTCCCACCATCTCTGACTACTGGTCCTTCTAGCTAGTATGACCTGGGCAAGAGACCCAAGGGCCAGACAGAGAGTGTTAAGTTGTGGGTGGACATATCAGACGACATAGTGATTCTTTAAACAGCTCTTGTTTATTCACAGGCCAGAACAGAACTGAACTGAAGGGTTCAGGCAGCCTGCTTATATAGAGCTCCACTAGAACGCAACAGTAACCATTTTCTGTAACTATCCAATCACTGAACGTCACTTTCGATCCCTTATTTGCATATGTGGACCTGAACTATCTACAGTATCCCCCTGCTGGCCCAGGGTGAGAACTTCAGCACATAGCAGAGAGGACATTTGGCCCCTTGAGGGTTTGCTATTTCTGACCTAGGGCATAAACCCTGGTAATGCAAACTAGTTTTGGGTGACCAAATACATACAGCAAAATTAAATCTCAGAGTGCTTGGGGAAACATTAACGGAACGAGTCACCACTGTGAACATAAATTTCCCAAGCTTCTTCAGCCGCATCTCACACTGCAAAACAGATTGCCCCTTACCTTGCAACTTTGCTATTATTAAAAACGACGCAGTTACTCTCGAAATCAACAGACGGAGTTCTTGATACTCTCTTGTTGAACCATTGCGTTCAAAATATATAGATGCTTTCTTTGATGGCATCTTTCTCTCAAATCTCAAAAACTAATTTGCAGCCTCCCCACCCCCCCTCGAGCTGTCACCCTGTTCGGTGGCACATGGGACGGCGTGTTGCGGAAAGATGACCACCCCCAACCTGGGGCTCCCCAAAAGGAACAGCAATAAAACACTTTTTAAGAAATGCACTTCACAGCTTATTCTTTGTGAGAATTGCTTCTTTCGCCACAAACCCCCATGCTGCTAGGTGAAGCGGAGCAGGGGCAGTTTCCCTGGAAAGCTTTCCTTTGTTGGAATGAAGGAGGGTCTTCCGTAATAGAGAGAAAGTCCGGCTTGTTACATGAACTCCGGCGAAAGTGAAAATGGAGTTCTAATAAGGATGGCTGGCCTGTGACTTCTTTCAGATCGGAACAACGAAGGCACCCTGCTCTTGTTGAACATCATCTCGCCGTAAGCATCTGGTGATGTGTTACACACACCATCTTCTTTTAACACACCTGGTGAAACCCTAGTGGGTTCCCCCCCCTTCCTTTCTTTCCTGGTGCCAAACGGCAGCGCATCACATGATTACACAGCAGCGGAGTTCAACGGGGCCAGTTTTGTGTAGAGATGATATAGGACGCTGTGGCTGATGTTTCTTTCCTTCCTTGTTCCAGTTGGTTTAAGCCAATTGCTACTCAGCTTACTCTTCGTTTGCGATTTCCCCTTTCTTCCATTTCTTATGCATTCTCTTCTTAAATCTCAGCTCATCTGTCAGCTCCTTATGCAATGCTCCCTCAGGCACACTGCCCACTGCTGGGGTTGTGTCGCTGCGGCAGGTTCTGATGAGATCTTGTGAGATCTCATGGAACTCTCGTGAGATTTTGCCAGAAGCTGCTGCATAACCCCAGTAAGCGAGGCTTTGGTGGGGGGTGGCAAGGGGGTGGCAGGAGCTGCTACAATTAAAACAAAACAAAACATGATTTCACCTTGGCTGATCAGATCTGGCCAACCGATTTTGAGTTGATGCCTTGTGGTTGGATGGACTCGTGCTCCTCCGAGACCGTGGGCTGACCTTTATTTTATTTTATTTTTTCAGGTGGAAAGGGTTGCCCGGGAAAATATTCAATAGTATGCATGGCCTCATTAGGGCACAGACAGTCCCTCATGAGACAATTTGTAAAGAGAATTTGTTTACTGCATTCCCTGCTTTCATTACAGATTCCGTCTTTGGCAATCTCAGACGTCAGGCTTATCATCACTTCGTTTCCTGGAGGTAATGAACGAAAATTCAAAGAAGATCCTGATACAATCGGAAGAGGTTAACACTTTGCATATTGCACGGCTTTCAACTATATCTTCCTCTTCAAGCCTTGCGTGGGGAAATTAAATGCCTCGTGTATATGTCTATAGGGTTAAGGCTATAATGATGCAACACAACACAGCTAGTTATTACAATTATGTGATGTCACAAAAATCCTGGGATGCAAAGGGATCCAGTTAACCTATAAATGTCAGTGTTGGGATACAAGACTCTGGTGAAGGCTTAAGGAAAATTTCTAGAGGCGGAGAGGAGGGCAGGAAGCCTCAAAGTAACAGATGGGCCGAAGGGCGTCACACACCTACATGATGTATGGGAAAAGTGCAAAGCTTATATCTTTGAAGACAGCACAGTCTGATGGTGGGCGAGCTCATCTTGTGTATAGTTTGGCACCCATGGAAGATAGGCATCTCCTCTTACACTCAGCATCAGTGGGTGATGTGTGTGTGTGTTTCTGGAGGAAGGGAGGCTGAGGGCAACTAGGTTGGCAGAGAGACGGGAGTCATTTTGCCAGCATCATTCAGCCTGCCCCTTGGGTACCCAAGCTCAGAGTAATTGAATTGAATGAGGTCCCCAAGAAGACCAAAGGAACATAAAACCATGGCTGCATTCACACGCCATGGATTTACAGCACATGACTCCCCCCCCCAAGAGTCCTGCAAACTGTAGCTTGCCCCCAAACTACAATTCCCAGCACCCTTCACAAACGGCAGTTCCCAAAATTCTTTAAAGTGCTTTAAATGTAAGGTGAGCATTCAGGCCATTAGGTAGTTTATTTGGCCAGTAGTTCAGTAAATCTTTTAAGTGTCAGACCTTTGTATCTCAAAGAAAACTGCAGATAAGGTTTTACTCCTGCAGATAAGAAGGTTTTACTCCACATCAATGCTTTTGAGCTACGTAGAGCAGCTAAACCACACAGAGGATAACTAAGGCTGCAGTCCTGTATAGTATTATTATTATCATTATTATCATTATTTATTGAATATATATATCCCTGAGAGTAAGTATGACTGAACTTAGTGAGGCTTACTTCTGAGTAGACATGCCTAGGATGGTGCTGTTTGACTTTTAGTGGGGTAGGAGAGCTGGGGGGGTGGGGAGAATTCACATATGGCAACCAATGCACCCCTTGGGTTTCAGATAGTACATGGGTAGACGAGTCTAAAAAGCCCTGGAAATGAATTTTCAATAAGGAAATCGATAAGGAAATCCTAACTCCCAACAACCAGTGCAGACATCACTGTCTACACTGGTCCTTCAATTCTCCTTAGTGCTCCAAGCATTTCATATACACTATGTCAGTAATCCTTTGGCTGCTACTCCCAACCTCATTCCACAACCCAGGTGGTGGTAGGCCAGGCAGCTGAAACATGGGTGCAGTGGCCTGCCTAAAACTAAAGGCAGGGCTGGGATTTGAAGAAGGGACATCCTGACTACAGATGGGAGAGAGATTCAATTCAGTCAGGGCTGGCCCAGGACATTTTGGGCCAGACGGGGTAAGTGAGGATGTTCATCAGGAACAAGGGTGGTGGTGGAGGAAATAAAAATCAACACTGGGATCTGCTGCCTCTGCAGATCCTGCCACCTGAGGCGGTTGCCTCACCTTGCCTCATGTGTGGGCCGGCCCTGAATTCAGTTCACATTTAAATGTGACTCTACCCAGTTCACACTGTCCAGAACAAGAACTGAAACATGGCCATCCTTCAAAATTCTCCAGGTTCTGTAAAGCTGTTCTCCAGCCATGTTCTTGGGCATAACAATGCAAAACCTGAGGTAAGTGTGGCATAAAAATGCATATTTGAGTGACAACCACATTCAAAAATGCATTATGTTAGAGGAAATTGCTCCCCAGAAGTGTTTATATTCCGTATGAACACAAATATTGGGAGAGATTTGTGTTAAAACACTGGTGAACTTTCATGATTTATTATTATTATCATCATTGCAAACTGATGCAGAGATAAAGAGAACCAAACACTGGAAGATTAAGAAACTGAGAGAGAATTGACATTCTTGAATTCCTACTCCTGTGTCACTGCTTATTCTTGTAGGCTGCAGTCCTATACACACTTCCCTATGCCTCCCTAAACTCATTGGGACTTACTCCTGAGGAGATCTAGATAGGATTGCGTTGTTAATAATCACGCTATAGCAGCGCAATTCTAATTACAACCGGGGGTCCAAACGAGTCTCGAAACATCTGCTTTAATTCTCCACATCCTTAAGGTTACCTCAAGAGCCCCACAATTATTTCCAGGATTCAATTGCCAGAGTACTACAGCGACCACAGGGGCCTCATATTGGTTGTTTCCTGGCATCATTGGGCTGAGAAGCATGCATGCAACTGGGCAAAATGGCCTAGCTGTCACAAAGGGGCTAAATCTGTATCCTGGCTATTCTACATCTGATCACAGGTAGAGGTTCATATGCCTGAATACTTATATACAAGAGGAAAAAACCATGCACCTGGAAAGTTAGATATTAGGTTTTTAGCCTAGCCGTACCCCATTCTGTTAATTTTCCATGTTAGGAGAGTTAGAACAGCCTACACACAAGTTTACCACTGCAGTGGAACCCAGGAAATGGTAAACGGTAAAGGACCCCTGAATAGTTAAGTCCGGTCAAAGGCAACTATGGGGTTGCGGCGCTCATCTCGCTTTTCAGGCTGAGGGAGCCGGTGTTTGTCCACAGACAGCTTTCCGGGTCATGTGGCCAGCAGGACTAAACCGCTTCTGGCACAACAGAACACTGTGACGGAAACCAGAGCACACGGAAATACTGTTTACCTTCCTGCCACAGTGGTATCTATTTATCTATTTGCACTGGTGTGCTTTCAAATTGCTAGGTTTGTAGGAGCTGGGACAGAGCAACGGGAGCTCACCCAGCTTTGGGGATTCGAACCGCCATCCTTCTGCGGGGTGAGCTCCTGTTGCTCTGTCCCAGCTCCTGCCAACCTAGCAACTCGAAAGCACGCCAGTGGCAGGAAGGTAAACGGCATTTCCATGCACTCTGGTTTCTGTCACGGTGTTCCGTTGCGCCAGAAGCAGTTTAGTCATGCCACCCGTTTCCCTAAAGGACGCCTCCTCTGGGGCTAGTAAGGATGTCTCCACATTCTGTGATGCAAAGAAAAAATGTGCATGTTAGCTGGAAGCACGCATGCAAATGCATGTATTTGTGAAATGTGTTGCAGAAACATGCAAAACTGCATACAAAATGTGTATGTGAGGGGAAATGTGTATAAAAATCACCACTCTGGGTTCCTTTGCGAGGATATGAATTGGGGAAAAACATGCACAAAAGAATCAATAAAATGCCGAATGATTTTTGTGTCAGCTTTAGAAAAATCACAAACTGCTGTGGAAATAGAATTAATTGAATTTAAGATTGGAGTAGAGGGGGTCTGAGAGAAATGGCAACTGACAGAATTGCTGAGCCCAAATCAAGAGACTCTGAGAATGAGGAAGGAAATGCCGAATGGCTACAACTTTTCTGTGGTCTACAGGCTTCCTTATTGTATCTTAATCCCTTTGCTATTCCATTTCAAGGCATGGGAGCTCTTCTGAGACACATCTAACCAAGAGGAAAGGGAAAGACCAAGAAACTAAAGGTGAGAAAACGAAATAGGTCCCCAAGAATGTAGTCAGTGGCCTTTTTGGTATAGCAGTTGTGGTGAACCTCACTGCTAAAGATCCACCACACACTGGCTATTTTATAAGAGAGAGAGGGAGAGGGAGGGAGGCAGAAGAAAGCTGGCACCACAGAGATTCATTTCATAATTTATACATGTCAAAATATGTCAAATCAGTGTATAATTTCTAAAATATCCTCTTGTTTCTTTGGGTGAAATGGACACAAGTGAGGAGATTAGGACTTTGCTAAATCCGCAGCGCCATCTAATGGTAAACTGCAATATTTACTTCTGTTTCCTCTTTATCCGTGGGATAAAAAACAACAACCCAGAAAAGCAGTTCATCCACAGGTAATGGCGTGTACATATATCACGGGCGAATTAAGGGCAGAAGAACAAAGAGATGAACAGAGTAGATATTTCAGTTTCTCTGTATTTCTTAGTGCAGGCAAGTGATGCCTGCAAATATGTGCAGTAAAAGCAAGGCAACCACAGTTGGAAGGTACCCCCAGGAAGGCAGCAGAGGCAGGAAATTGAACCATGAATGAGGAGGAAGAGGAGGAGGAATAATATTTTCCAGAAAAAAAAATAGTTCTGCTTCATGGAATATGCTCATTTCAAAGTGAGTATCAAAAACAGAAGGCATTGGCCACCATCTTAAATACAGCTCCTCTTCACAGTGACTCAGCGTCTCATACCCTCCGATGAAAATAGAGATGTCCTATTTCATCTTGATAATAATTTTATTATTTATACCATGCCCATCTGACTGGGTTGCTCCAGCCACTCTGGGCAGCTTCCAACAAAAAACATAATATAAACATTCAACAATTGTTTTTTTAAAAATCCCTACGCATGGCTGCCTTCAGATGTCTTCTATTTTGGCCGATGAAAATAGGGACAACCCTAAGGAAAAGCAGGGCATTCTGGGATCAAATCAGAAACCGGGACGGTTTCTGTAAATCTGGGACTCTCCCTGGAAAATAGGTACACTTGGAGGGTCTGGCGTCTTATTTTTTGGCTGGATTTCTTTCTTTTTTTTCTTTAATTCTCACTCACCCTGGGCCTTCCCTTGACATGTCCTTCGGCGCTGCCTTCAGTGCTCCACACATGGTGGGATGCCACCACACACCTCAGGCAGAAATGATGGAGTCTGGCCCAAGCACCCCTCCTTCCTTTTCTCCCACTTTGGAAGCCTCAGGCAGAAGATGACCAGCAGATCTGGGGAAGTGACCCAGGTCTGAAAACCTAAAAAGCTGGTGCCAGTCCATGTCGAGAGCGATGAGATAAATGGACCAATGGGCTGAGTAAGTATAAAGTCGCTTCCTATGTTCCTATCCCACTTTAATGGTCTTGAAGAAATAATTTATTAATAAATACTTCTATATCAGTGTGAGATAGATAGATAGATGGATAGATGGATGGATAGATAGATAGATGATAGATAGATAGATAGATAGATAGATAAGCTGAAAACCACCGAACAGTTTTCTTTTGGGGGAGGGGAAATTCTCAGTGATATTTTTTTGTTCTGGAAAAGCAAAATCATGTTTAAAAGAAAGAAAATACATCTTCCCTCAGTTCTGTTAAAGCCCTGCAAAGTCCCTGGGAAAGTTTGCCCTCTGAAGAAACAGCTACTCCAAATTTGGCACATGAGAATAGCATGGCAGAACAGAGTGGCCATTTGAACGAGCCGCTGCTACCTTTTTCCATGGGAGGAAAAGATAGCGAGGGGCCATTTGGAATGCCGATAAAGTGAGTGGAGAGAAAGAGTTTGCCATGCCCCCCCCCCAAATATCCTCTTCCGTAAGCGAGTTTGCTTTAGACTCCGGATTATCGGTTTCTGCTTCACCAGCCTCCCAGTGGTTGAAAATGGAACACGATTCTAGAAACAGAAGATGTCTTTTGCAAAGTTATTCACACAGCATTAATCGCATTAACCGAGAACGTTTCTTCCCACTGAGGTCCGTGGTGGAAAAGGCCATCTTCTGCCAAGTTAGAATGTTATAGAAGCTTGAGGAACAGTCCTACCATTAGGCAAAATGGGCAACTGCTTTTGGTGGCAGATTTTGGGAGTAAGGTGGCAGCAATAGCAGTCCCCATGGCTGTTGCTCCTTAGGCATTGTCCCTGCCACCACCATATTGGCAGTTGGAGGACAAATCTGCATATGCTACATAGCTTGTCCTGGGACCCTAAAATCGCCTTCAGGAGCAGTGGAAGATGCTGCGATGCAAAGGCTCATTTATGCCAACCTGCCACTTCAAGATTTTATTCTCCATTCCCCTCAAAAAAGGAAAAGGTCCCATCTCCCCCTGTATCCACAAACTATAGAATATTTTCTGCCTGGCAGGGGGAGGGTGAAATCCAACAGTAGTTAACACTGAAGTAGCCCATCTCCCAACTTCCAAAAGGCATCAAGTCATAGCTCAGTTGGTTAGAGTGTGGTGCTGATAACACCAAGGTCACAGGTTTGATCCCCGCATGGGACAGCTGTATATTCCTGCATTGCAGAGGTTTGGAAGGGGGCCTTGCAGAAACCTGCCATGGGGCAAGCCCATTCAGTCTTTGTGCACTGTTGTCAGTACGAGTGAATGGTGCACCTAAGAGATGACAATAAGTTTGCAAGACAGGTCCAAACTCTGTATGCATGCCCACAATTTGTTTTTGAATGATACTCCCAGTCCTGGTATTCAAAGCATTTTGCAAGAGTTGTGTATTCACAACAAACGATTATGTGCCTCACAGCGCAGTGGTTTGAAGCGTTTGCTGTCTCAAAATAAGGGACACTGCACTGTAAACAAGGGCGAGCCACTCTGTAAATGGCCAGAAAACAACATTGCATCAGAGGCCACTGGTAGCTATAAATATAGATAGCACAGAATTGAAGTGATCTTGAAACTGTGGTTAGGTGCAGATCTGTTTGCGATGTCCTATAAACCTATATAGATTTGTTTTGCCGTGTATATACAAAACAGAGCATGCCTGCCTCTTTGCTGCTTAATGAGAGGAAGCAAACGCCACACGCAGTGATTTGTAGAACCTCAGCATGTTTATATTTCTCTTGATCTTCCAGATTCTTTTACTGTGTTTAAACAGGTTTGAGCAGTTCATGTTTTCCCCACACTGATTGCTGTAAGGTTGCAAAGCTAGGCATACTATGCACCTGAATTGATAGTAGGGCTTATTTTATTTGCAAGGGAGATCTCCCTGCTTTCCCTTATTTATGGCCCGTGTGTGTTACAGCTTTCATTTACCAGCAGCACTAACACCAGTCCTTTGTCTCCTTGGAAACACCGAGATCAGGAGTCCAAAGATGCTCTCTCTCAGAATCTCTTGGTGTACCTGCATGGAACTCTGCACATGTTTTGAAACCTCTTGTGCACTGTTTCACCCTTCCCCTTCCCCCCCTCCACTGCCCCCTTTCCCTGATAAACCTCTCTTGGATATTTGGCTTCATTGGAGAAGACTTTCTCACTAAAATCTTCCCCGCGTGCAAAGGCTGCAAAATTAAGTGGCAAATATTTCTCAAGGTTCCATTAGTTTTGCATCCACTGGGTCTTGGGGAAACAATTCCACAATGTGCCTATTTTTTCATAGAGCTTGGTGGCAGTGCCCACTAGTTCTTCAACTAGCAGGATGAGGGTAGGTTTTCCAGGTATGTTTAGTTTGTGGTTGCAACATATTTCAATTATTTGGAGGTCAAATGGGGGCTAATACAAGAATGGGACACGCCAGTAAAATACAATCCCTTTCCCTTGCCCTGATCCCATTAGGGTGTTCCTCAGTGGCTAAATTTGTAATGATTATTTCTTTATTAAGATTTCCAAAAACTTTCTGCTAGAAGGTGATTAAGGAGCTCTGAGCTTAGAGTGATTTTGAGGGGATTGGGTACATTGTGGGTTGCGATTCGGCGCTTCTGCACAAGCGCCGAAACCCGGAAGTAACCTGTTCCGGTACTTCCGGGTTTGGCGTGGTGCAGAACCTCAAATCGCACAACCCGAAGCGTCTGTAACCCAAGGTATGACTCTGTGTGTGTGTGTGTGTGTGTGTGTGTGTGTGTGTGTATATATTGCAAAGAATCTGTAATCCAATATCTGCTGAGGGATTGATCCTGATATTGTTTCAGGATACTTAGTTGAGATCTTTTAAGGTCAAATTTAAAACTTTTTAATCTGACTTAATGATGGCTACTGAGTCTTTTAGATGTTTTATGTGTTTAATATGTCTGGACTATTAATGTTTTATGGACAGGGTTTTTTATTGTCTACATTATGCCAATAAAGCATAATGAATGAATGAATGAATGAATGAAAAAGCTGCATTCACAGAAGGTAAATCTGTTGGTGGGAATTAGCCATGATGGAACCGGAACATCAGTTCCCACTGGAGAGGAAGGCTGTTGTTGTCTTTGCGCCTTGTTTATGGGCTTCCCAGAAGCATCTTGTTGGCTTGTGTTGAAAAGAGGATACAGGGCAACATGGTCTTTTGGTGCGAGCTGCTTGGGCACCTCTTCTCTTCTCTTCTTCCTCAGGAAGAAGTCTCTTGAACTCTCCTTCCTTCTGGCAATTTCCCATGCCCTTTTCTAATCTAAGCCACTCCCAGTGCAAACCTCATGATCATACAGGACTTCTTTTTCTTTGTCTTGTCACGGCAGGGTTTGGGGGAAGAATGAGCAATAGGGACCTCAAATCCAGCTGGGCAAGCTCACCCCATTTCAAAGTAATTCATCTGATTTGCTATTCTGCTTAGCAGGTGACCACACCAACCCACTTCGTTTGACATTGGCTCCCAATCTCTTCTCTCCAGCTCTTCTCAGAGAGCCACACGGATTCTCCACATTGTGAGGAGATGGATGCATAAGGCACAGCCAGGGCAAATTCCTTTCATAGAAACATGGAGCTGCAGAGTTGGAAGAGGTCTAGTCCAACCCCTTGCAACGCAGGAATCCCAATGAAACCATCCATGACAGATGACCACCCAACCTCTGCTTAAAAACACCCAAAGAAGGAGAGGCCGCCACTTCTTGTGTGAGTCTGTTCCACGGTAGAACAGCTCTTACTGTCAAAAAGCTCTTCCTGGTGTTTAGTCAGAATCTCATTTCTTGTAACTTGAATTCATTGGTACGGGTCCTACCCTCTGGAGCAGGAGAAAACGTGCTCCATCTTCTATGTGACAGTCCTTTATCTGTTTGAAGATGGCCATCCTATCTCCTCTCAGTCTCCCCTTTTCCAGGCTAAACATACCCAACTTCCTCATAAGGTTTGGTTTCCAGACTCTTGATCATCTTGGCTCCCCTCTCCTCCACATCATCTAGCGTCTCAAAGCCCTTTCAAAATTGTGGCACCCAGAACTGGACACAGTACTCCAGGTGTGGTCTGACTAAGACAGAACAGAGTGGGATTTTGACTTCCTTTGACTGGGGCACTTGACTTCTTTTGAGCTTTTTTTGGCTGCCGCATCATCCTGTAGCTTCACACATGCATGTCCATTCCTCCCCCTTTTTACTGGGATATTTTATCAAAGGTGACTTGTATCATCATGCCTTGGGGCTTGGGACTAACCTGTTCTCATTCTGATATTAGCAAAACATAACATTATGAAAATAATAATAATGATCTCTTTGCTGATGCTTCTTAGACGAATGTAATCCACTACTATTAACTTTGTGTTGCACGAGTGCGTCTGAGAGATGACTGCTCCTTTTTAGAATAGCAAGTGACATATTAGATTATCTAGTCTGCAAGAGATTATCAGCATCAACACCATAATCTCTGCTCTTTTGGCAGCACCAATCTTGCCCTCCCTCGAAACCTTTCCCAACTGACCCCTTTTCCTTCTTCCTTGTCTTGCCAATGTAAAAATCTTACCTTTAACAGCAGGGGTAGCCAATGTGATATATATCTAGGACTACAACTCCCATCAGCCCAACTAGCATGGCCAAAAGCAAGGGATGATGGGAGCTGTAGTCCAACATCTGGTGGGCACCACATTGGCTACTCGTGCATATATGCTGTTTTAGGCAGCTTATGAAAAGCACAAAATAATGACTAAATATGGAAAGACCAGCTGCTATGCATCGTAGTGAAGGAGAACAAAGCCTGCTTTGATCAATAACATGGATAATCCATAACTGCTGCAGAAGACTCCCTTTAAAGGAGCAATGGGGGTGCAAAATCAGAAAACTTATACCCAGATATTCAACATTATATTTACATCAGAAGATAAAACTGGATGGCTCGCTGGCATTTCTGGAATGCTTCCTGTTTCAGAGCAAAGTTTTAAAGCTGCACCTGGAAGGGCCTAGACTAGCTTGCAGGTGCCTGACCAGCCTGGCCAATTCACACATTCAGCTGGGAACCAAATTGGAGCGGGATGATCCATCTATCCCTAGTATGAAGCCTACCAATGTTAGGTCTTATGAGATTCCTGTCTTAGAACAATAAAAGGGGAAGGGGCAATTACTCTAACTACCAATAAAGCCATCATTGTCCTACATCATTTCTACACAATTATGTCTGGTCTGTAAGGCTACCTAGTGGAGATGATTGTTGCCTCTCCATATGCACCACAGCCACACTTGAAACAAATGTTTTTAATTTTAAAACTAATTATATATCTATAATATTGATGGCACACTCGGTTATTTTAAACCCTCCACATATTGTGACAAACAGATTTCCTGCAACAGGCCAAGTCATGCAAAGCAAACACGTTTTAAGTAGTGGGGAACATAAGTACAGAAGTAAAATACACCCACTGAAAAGCTGCTGGTGTCAAACAATTCTTTATTCTGCCATTGCCCATATTTAAGTGACACATTCTTTGCTACCAAAAAAAGGGTATGTGTGGACGGGTGGAGGAGGAGAAGGTGGGGGAGAATACATCTGACCAAATGTTTGCGTGAAACCTTGCAGGAACTGGTCACATCACATGTCTTAGAAACATCTACATGCTTTGGGCTTTTGTGTATATCGCATGCACAATGGAAAACAGAAAACAATAAAGGCAGGGAAATTATTCTTTCTGATCAAAGGCAGCTCAAGACAGCTGTGGTGTCAGAGGCAGAAAATCCAAATGGCTCCTGCCCAATTCTCACCAGTGCTTAAAATGTAATGATTGACAGCACACTGCCCTGTAACGGTACCTGCAAATCTGCCACCTGAATTGGAAATATTCACTCTGCCAAATAGTAGGGATGGCATTGCTCCTTTGGAAACTTTTCCATGGAAGGATTTAAATGGTGTATGCATAATTTGCGTGGAGTTCAGGGTCAATGTGATACACCTCATTCAAGAGGCGTCCAATCACACTCTCCATGTTCTTATGATAGTTACTAGTGAGGTCCCGGATCTTTGCTGTGGTT
Organism: Podarcis bocagei; assembly: GCF_964188305.1. NCBI lineage: Eukaryota > Metazoa > Chordata > Lepidosauria > Squamata > Lacertidae > Podarcis > Podarcis bocagei. Next base: position 84,322,019 of record NC_138129.1, on the reverse strand, counting down.
TCTTCATCTATTTTTGTCGATAGGTTCCCTTGAGAGCCCATGATCTACAAAGGCAAAACAAGACACATCCCATGAACGAAACAGGAACAAATGAACAAGCTTGTGCCACTTTCTCCAAAGCCAGGCCCAAAACAATAGAAACCTCCTCCCTTAGTCTTCTGCACATACAGTCAATATGGAGGAAGCGAGTTGCGGATATCTTCTCTTGCTACAAACCAAGCTATGGAAAGAAGCATCACAAATCTCTCGCAGTGATTCCCCTTTCCGTAACACGTGGTGCACAGTGATGTATGACGTTGCTTCTGCAAAGCCCAACATGATAGTGGGAGACCATGGGTGGAATTCAAGGTTGTGCTAGTTGGTCATTCCACCAGTGAAGCATTTCTGCTTGCCAGAAGAAATGGTCTCCCCTCTCGCATCCCTTCAGGCTCTTCTGGGGCTTCTTCCAACCAGAGAAGATTTGGGGTAGGTGCAGAGGGAGGAGAGGGGGGGAGCCCTGCTGCTCTAGTGGGAGTACTAGCGCACTGTGTTGGTTGAGTTCGGTCCCTTATCTCACCCTACCAAGGTTTCACACATGAAAAGAATTGGAGGAGGGGAGGAATTGCCGGTAGACTACAAATAATGACTGGAATTCCATCCATGGTCTCTCACTTTCATGCTGGGCTTTGCAGAAGGAACGTCAGACATCAGGCACCCCTGAATTGAAACACCCACAATGGTTTGATGTGCATGGAAGATATATTTAGAGTTATTACTCTAGCTCAGGGGTCAGCAAACTTTTTCAGCAGGGGGCCGGTCCACTGTCCCTCAGACTTTGTGGGGGGCTGGACTATATTTTGAAAAAATAATAATAACGAACAAATTCCTATGCCCCACAAATAACCCAGAGACACATTTTTTTAAAAAAAGGACACATTCTACTCATGTAAAAACACACTGATTCCCGGACTGTCTGTGGGCCGGATTTAGAAGGCGATTGGGCCGGATCCGCCCCCTGGGCCTTAGTTTGCCTACCCATGCTCTAGCTTATGTAGTGTGTCTGGAAACAAATGGAAAGTATCGTTAGCTGCAAGCATGTGAGTTGGGTCTTTGAACAGGAAACACTGTAGGAACTGGACCTATGCATCTAAGCATCTGGGGTGCATGTCACCATTCACGCATAGAGCTGAAATACACATGCTCATTGACATTCCACAGAGAGACTATCCTCAGCCAAGTAAGTGTGAGAAGCAACCCTTAATTTATCCAATCTTCCCTTCGTCCTCTTACTCACATTGGACTGCTTATGTCTGAAATCCTTTTCCCTTTGTAGCCTGTAGTGGTCAATCTCTGCTGTAGCTTCTTCTTTGGCTTGCTTCAGTCTCTTTCCCTTTCCTGGGAAAACAAAAAGGAGAGGTCATTCAGCTGGCATTACAGTACAGTACAAGTTAATATTATTTCGACATAGCCTTTCTTTCATGCCAGGAAATCTCAAGCCTGCGGCTTAGAAAAGGGCACAGAGAGCACCATCCTTGTATTCAAACACAGCGAACCTGCTGCCCGCCACCCCCTTAAGCTGAGCATTAGCCTCCCCTTGGACTAGAAGAAACTCTGCTGCGGGCTTGCATTCAGTGTTTACAACCCTGCAAATAAACCTGTTAGGTTACCAACCACCCTGTGGAGAATGGATACAATGGCCAGAGTTCAACCGGAACACAACATTTCTCCTACAAGTTATCTTTGCTCCTAGTGTAGAGATTCCCCACCTGCGTTAGTTTATCAGGGCTGTTCCACAGAGACTCCTGGTATTTCGTATCTGCATGACATGGGAGCAAGTCTCGAGCTCTCCTGTTCCTCTGCCTGGTGTGCACATGTCGATAACCCAGGGTTGCTAACTTTTGATTTCAAAAACACTGTTCCTCTTGGTGAAACTGGGATGGATATAGGACAGGAGATGAGTCTGAGCCACAGTAGAATCTCTGGCAGATTAGGCAAGGTGTCATGGGCTGGTTGGACAACAGAGGAGTGGTGGGAGGAACCAGCCGGGGAACCACGAAGGGAGCAGTGGTAGGGCAATGACGAGCGGGTGCAGGGAGAAGACTGGGAAGAGAGGTGTTGGACGCTGACGGGGTAACTTGGCTTAGTGAGCAGGGAGATTCTGTGGCAGAGAGAAGTCAAGAATCGGAGGCAGAAGCTGGTGAGTGAGAGGAAGGAGGCCAAGAGGTAGAGATGAGTTAGGCTGGTCAACAGTCATGGGTGTGTCCTCCCTTCTGCTATGGCAGGCTCCCCTCCCCCTGACTCCCAAAACCAGGCAAAGCATGAAACGGAAGGCACAAAAACAGGCTGCACACAGCTAGTAAAAGCTTGAAAACACAGCTCAGTAAAAGTGAATCTTAAGTGAAGCTGGCTGGAGATTTGACAGGTAACTGGCTCTAAAATGGACCCTTTTTAGAGGGGGGAAACCAAGGAGAGCATTTAGAGAATTTGATCCTTGCAGATCACGTCGTGATTCTGTCCAGTGGCACCAATCCCTTAATTGGCGTTTGTCTGTGGATATAATCTCTAGTTTATGTAAATAATAAGAGTTCCAATAAGGCTGGGTGAAATAGCGATAAAAGAAAGGTACATCTACAACACTTTCTGTCCATTGTTAGTACTACCATTCTTTATATGATTTCATATAAACACTCCGAGAAAATTTCTGGCTGTGATAAAAATGACAGTTTCCGTGCTATTCTGCTAAGTGGTATATTTTTTTTTTTCATGTTTCCCTTCCAGGCCCAACCTTCCTCTTTTGTCACTCAAAAAGTCCAAAATGGCTTCTCATCAATTAATTTAACATGTCTCCAGATTGTATTACACCTGATCCTGTGACTCCAGGGATGATGGGATTTGTAGTCCAATAATGTCTGGAGGAGCACAGGTTCTCAGCCCTGTTTAAATTTGTTGAACTGTGTGAATCTTTCATCTTGAGATCAGCTATTGAGGCAGCGCATAGTATCTTATTTCTTTTATTTATTTAAAGGGAGGATATTATTATTATTATTATTGAGTCTGCTTTTTTAACAATGTACATAAATTTCTGAGAGGAAGCACAATTGCGTCCATAGTCACTGAGCCTGTCTTCTTCCTCTGTTCCCCACCTGCTGGCTACAGGAAGGAAACTCGTATGGAGTTTACTGGGCATTTTGATTATGTGCTGACTCCATGATCAGGACCATTTTATTTACAATCTCACATCAGCAACCCAAATGTTCCCAGGCTCCCTAACTGAAAAGGCACTGGGCACTGTCACAATGCGTTCTTTGGTGCAACCATTGATGACTCCCTATCATGCTTTCAGCCTCAAATCAAACATTTCTTCTCTCTCCCCCCCCTCCAATTTCCAACAGCCACAGCCAGAGAACAGATTTTAGTTGTCACTGATGAGAAAAGACATTATTCTGCAAGATTTGCCATATTGATTTGCAGCCAGGAGCCTTTCAGTCAACACCAACTGGATTCTATTTAATGCTGGCAGATTTCCAAGGTACTACAAAGATACAGTTCAGCCACTCGCTGAGTTGCAACATTTACATTTTATGGGGTTCCCCCCTCCCTTTTCTCAACACTTGCTAAATGCAAAGGTGGGTGGGAACATCAAAGGAGGTTTCTAGCACAAATATGCTGCCGACATGAAAGCGAAGGTAAGGTCGAGAATGGGCGGAACAAATCACAAAATGAAGGAGGGGAAAGTTGCGATCTTAAAGGTAATCTTTAGGGAACACTAAAAACAAGGCCGCCATCCCATGCCCACTTACCTGGGAACAAATTCCATTGAACTCAGTAGGACTTACTTCTAAAGAGGATTGCACTGTACATTTTGCAAAGACCCGGGTTACTACAGGACCGGCCCTACCGTTGGGCAAAATGAGGCAACTGCTTCAGGCAGCAGATGCTGGTGATGCAGTAGCAGCATTCCCAGGCCACCATTCCTCCTAGCCTCTCCAGACATTTCACTCTGCTGCCACGTGGCCTGTCCTGAGCCCCCTAATCTGGTTTGATGCCTCAGGTGTAGTGGAAATGCTATTCCTCCACAGGTGTCAATGTAAGGTTCAACTGCTTCTGTGTGCTGAATTGGGGTGGGGGAGACCATCGTGTCCTTCATCTGAGGCAGCAAACTATCATGGGTCAGCCTCAGGTAAGTGCCCACATTCCTGAGTGAATTGCATTTATTTGTTTACTTGGAACTGTAGGTTGAAATCTTAAAAATAAATCCTATGACTTTTTTAGAACCTGAAAACATAGCGCTCAGGTATTCCTTTCATATTTTTCTGGGGTTTTATAATTTGTTGGAAGCCACCCAGAATAGCTGGGCCAACCCAGTCAGATGCATGGCTATCTATCTATCTATCATCTATCTATCTATCATCTATCTATCTATCTATCTATCTATCTATCTATCTATCATCTATCTATCTATCTATCTATCTATCTATCTATCTATCTATCTATCTATCTATCTAGTAAATGGACCTCTGCCTCCCTGCTGAGAGTTAACCATTCCCATGGCCTCTTCAGCAAAGGAGGGAAGTCTGTATTATGGAAAAATATGTCCATTTCAGTTTCTCATTTTTTTTCAATCTGAAATTCAGTTCTCCACATTTCTACATCAGTTGTGATTTTTTATTTATTTAAAAAAATCTCTATGATTTATTTATTTTTGTGTAAAGCGATTTTCACCAGTATAACGTGTTGAGATATTCTACTCTTTGCTAATATACACCATTATATGCACACTTTACCCCAGTATATGCAATTTTGTAGACATTACTTGACTGGACCTGCACGGCAAACTTCAGAGAAGTGTGAATTTTAAAGGATAGCTGTGTTTTGGTTTGCATATTATTTCTGATACTTCAAATCTGGTAAGTTCACCTTCAAATGAGGACTGAATCGAATTTCTTCCCCCGTCTCTAGTGGAGAGTTGGGTACTCCCTCTCACTGGGTAAAATTGTTTGGGTTTTGTGGACTGGTTTTTTTTCTTCAGTTTTTAGAATTCTGTGTTCAAAACCCTTGCAGAATTGTACACATGCACGCAGGCTATTCCAGTGTATGGCTTATGACACAAATAGCCAAGGGGGTATGTGGTGTTTGCCTTCTAGGTGGGTCATAAAGAAAGGGTTAAATGAGTGTGAAGTGATTGGCCAGTGGGAACCCAAGGGGAGGAGTTAGAGTTAGAGTTGGAGTTCTTGGGAAGTCAGTTGGGAGTTGGAGAAGGAAGAGGGAAGATAAGTCTGTGGGTTGGTCGATTGTGTTATGAGACAGTGAGAGAAACTGATAGGAGGAGTCAGATAGACAGTTGGGATAATCAGTTCGCAGTTATTAGGAAAGGTATAGGCCGGTAAAGAAACTAAGATTAAGAAACTGACGAGAAAAATTATCTGAAACCATAAACTTGTTAAGGCTTATAAAATAAACTTGCTTATTTGATTTAATGTTAACAACTGTCTGGACTCCGTGTGTACCCAAGAGAAACAGGTTGGTGGCAGCGGGGAAGCAATCACAGTGGTGGCACAGGGATCAATAGACGGTCAAACGTCCAGGGACCCTGTGTGATCGCCACAGGGTGATCTTCCAGGGTTGTTGGACTCCAACTCCCATCAGCCCCAGCCAACACAGCCAATAGTCAGTGACGATAACTGTAGTCCAACAACAACGACTAGAAGGCACCACATTGGCTATTCCTGGCTTATAGGATGCAGTAGATGATTGGTTCCACCCTCACAGCCACCATTTTGTACCTCATTGGTGGATCTTTGAGTTTAAACAAAAACACAAAGTTTTTGTTTGTGTCAGTCCACTGCCATAAGTCAGTCCACTCATGGCACAGTCCTGCATTTCATAAACACGACAGCAGCTAAGAGCTGTAGCAAGGTGGTTCCCACTTGCGTGGAGAGGCAATCAAGCAAGTTCAAACCGCACAGCTCGCTTCACACAGGATATGATGTTAAGGTGCAGTGCTGCACACATATCCAGCTTAGAGGAGCAAGTCGCAGGTGGATGTTGAGAGCTGTTGTTGTGGCTGAAGACTGTGAGCTATGAAGTCACCAGTTTGAATCTCACCTCAGCCCAAAGGATGTAAAGAAAGCCACTATTTTCTCAGTCACAGCTCACAGGGCTACTCTAAGGTTTGCTCAGATAGTGTACCTTTTCTTTGAAAATGTGACACGTGTCATTGAAAGTCTACTCAATACTGATCCAGAGTAGAACTCAAACGTATAGTTAGCAGAATGAAAACTTAAACATGTTGCATGATTCCCCCCAAAATAGACCAGAGGCAGTCAATATTTCTTCCAGCAGAGCTTTACTGTTGCTGAAGGCAAATGAGCCTATAGGTCACAAATCCAATACATTCAGGATTGGCACTGTCCACAAGAAATCCAGTTTCAAGCTGACTTAACTTAAACTTACAACAACTTATAATAAGTCTAAAACTTATTTTAGACTTGCAACATGTAAATCTTGTCATGCTGTAAGCCACCTTGAGCATTGATTTTAACTGTGGAAAGGCAGCATACAAATAAAAAATGAAATGAAATGAAACTTAACACTATATACAGAATGCCACACCAGAAGGAAAAGAGATGGCCTTATTTTTATAGTAAGCATGATCTTGACGGAAAGAGATACTGTAACAGAACCAGTTTAAACCAGCTGTACTCAGCTTCTCTGAAGGAATAACCCAAACATCACGAACCTTCTGCTTGTTTCCTTCACACAGAGAAGCTTCTAGAAGCTTCCAGAACTCTCTTGAGTTAATCAGAACAGGAAAGATCTCTACACATCAGATCAATACTTTCTGCACTAAGAAATGCAAACGGACGACATGAATTAAGTAGTGTATAATTAAAATGAGGCCCATGTGCACCCACTCACATTCATCCCTTGTTTCTTGCAACTTTTATTTGCCTCCTGCTGTCAGAATTTAGGCTGTAAGCTCCTTAGGGTTTAGGGTGGCCAGTTGCATATCACTTGCAACAGGGATGCCAACTTGAATAAAATATGGGGGGGGGGCAGGTAAGCCCCATCCCTAATGATCACATGATGCGATGCACACGCACCATTTGAATGGCAATGCCCATCGACTTAGAAGGGATGGTCCCCTCAAATATTTTAGGGGGTGGGCGGGCAAAGGGACCTTGGCTCCTAGGAGTTGGCTCCTATGCCTTGCATATTGCATTTCATTCCTCTGGAAAGTAGGAGACGTGGCTATCCTGTCAGGGGAAAGGAGGGCCTTCATTTTCTTGGTGCTATTTTTGTTTCTTCCTTTGCATTTAATGGGCATTTTGTTGTTGTTTCAGTTGTGCAGTCAATGTACACATGTACACATGTACATTGTATATGTACACATGTACACATGCAGAACTGCAACAACAACAAAATGCCCATCAAATGCAAAGGAAGAAACAACAATAGCACCACAGAAAGAGCAAAAAGAAGAAATAGAAAGCAAAACTTACTGGGGTGGTGGTGGGGATCGGGTCTACAGTACTGACTCATCCTGAAAGTGCTATGTGACTTTTTATCACTCCACTAGTAGTAAAATTTTCCATGTTATGGAAACCGAAGAGATAACAGAAGTCGGTATAGCTATCAAAAAGTCTCTCTCACACAAAAGGAGGATGAGGAGAGCATGAGGAAAAGAATCATACTCAAGGCACCTATTCTTAAAATCACAACGCTCCTTTAAGTACAAGCTTGGATGGAAAGACCAATGGAACTGGTCTCTCACAGAGGAGTCAGCCATGTGGACCTTGCTTCCTGTCTCCCCTTGTGCTGCCCATAAGCGCCGTATATGCTACTGGGAACACTGCAAACAGCTAATTATAAAAGAATTCCTATTCCACCGTCTCATAAAATACCAGGGCAGCATACAACAATAAAACATGAAAAGTAAACCATTAAAAATAGAACAAAATAACCATCAAAATGACTGGCTACTCATGAAGATTTTAAACAGTGACATAGACCTGTGGGCATAAAAATGTCATCAAGAAATGCCTGAGAGTGATTGAGGCTAGGTAGGCTTTTAATACAGGGGACAACTGTCTACACTCCTCCAGACAATATCAGTGATCAGGCTTGGATATAAAGGCTTGCTTGGGCAAGGCCAGATTAAGTCTTGTGGTATCTTAAAGACTAAATAATAATAATGGTATAAGTTTTGCAGACTACAAGGAATACTATGGGCCTCTGGTGTTTCAGAGATTCCAGCAAAAACACAAGTGGTTTACAAAGATCAGTAACCAATCATAAAACCTCAGAGTTTTAAAACCACCCATCTATTTTCCTCATCCATGTCACCATTGTCGCTTTGCACAGAAGTCCAGCACAAACCTCAACATGCAACGCCTGTTCACATTATACTTCATCTAAGACTCTACTTCGTTCACACAGAACACTACAAATCACTTCCTGCTCCCAAACCTCCAAACTTTCTCCCCATGTATTAATTACTTTGTTTGTGGGGCGGGGTAGCAGGTAGGGAGAGATACCTCAGATAAACAAGGCTATACTATATTAATTACAAATGAACATTGTTTCCGCTGACCTGACTGACCACTGTTACTGGGCCTGGGCAAACTGCAGAGATTCCATGGACTGGGAAATAAGAAATTACATTAAAGGGAAGGGAGAAAAGAGCAGCTCTTTAGGACAAACGGATTCCTATCTCCATGTGCCGAAACAATTCACACTTCAAGCATAGCTCTGACTTCGTTAACCAGAAGGTTGGTGATTCGAGTATGTTTCCGAGCACAATTCAAAGTGTTGGTGCTGAACTTTAAAGCCCTAAACGGCCTCGGTCCAGTATATCTGAAGGAGCGTCTCCACCCCCATCGTTCAGCCCAGACACTGAGGTCCAGCACTGAGGGCCTTCTGGCGGTTCCCTCACTGCGAGAAGCCAAGTTACAGGGAACCAGGCAGAGGGCCTTCTCGGTAGTGGCACCCACCCTGTGGAATGCCCTCCCACCAGATGTCAAAGAGAACAACAACTACCAGACTTTAAGAAGACATCTGAAGGCAGCCCTGTTTAGGGAAGCTTTTAATGTTTGATGCATTACAGTGGTACCTTGGGATGCGAATGGGATCCGTTCTGGAGCCCCGTTCACATCCTGAATGGAACGTAAGACACGACGGCGCATCTGTGCATGCGCGGGTTGCATTTTGCCGCTTCTGCGCATGCGCATGACGTCATTTTGAGAGTCTGTGCATGTGGGAGCAGCGAAACCCGGAAGTAACGCGCTCCGTTAGTTCTGGGTTGCAGCAGAGCGCAACCCGAAAGCACTCAACCTGAGGCACATTCAACCCGAGGTATGACTGTACTGTATTTTAATATTTTGTTGGAAGCCGCCCAGAGTGGCTGGGGAAGCCCAGCCAGATGGGTGGGGTATAAATAATAAATTGTTATTATTAAATTATTATTCGAACCCACCCAGGGACAGTTGTGGGCAGGATTCCTGCATTGCAGGGGGTTGGATTACATGACCCTCAGGGACCCTTCCAACTCTACAATTCTATGATAGTAAAGGTAAAGGGACCCCTGACCATTAGGTCCAGTCGTGACCGACTCTGGGGTTGCAGCGCTCATCTCGCTTTATTGGCCGAGGGAGCCGGCGTACAGCTTCCGGGTCATGTGGCCAGCATGACTAAGCTGCTTCTGGCGAACCAGAGCAGCGCACGGAAACGCCATTTCCCTTCCTGCCGGAGCGGTACCTATTTATCTACTTGCACTTTGACGTGCTTTCGAACTGCTAGGTTGGCAGGAGCAGGGACCGAGCAACGGGAGCTCACTCCGTCGTGGGGAATCGAACCGCCGACCTTCTGTTCGGCAAGTCCTAGGCTCTGTGGTTTAACCCACAGCACCACCTGCGTCACTGAAAGGGGAAGAAACCAGGCTAGCTCATCTATCTGCACATTTTGCTTCCTAACTTTCTTAATAGGAGGCTCCCTAACTTACGGTTGCTTTTTTAAAAGGAAAGCTCAGAGTCTGCCCCCCTTTGGAGGCAGGGCCCTGGTGTAACTGCTCCAGGTGCACCATTGATAATCTGGACTTGGCTCAGGTGCTCCTTAAGATATCCCGATCCCAAGCTGTTTTAGCAGAGATCAGTTCCTGATCAAATGAAGAAGGTATACGTGCATACGGTTTATATAAACAGCAGATTTAGGATCAATGCTTGGAGGCTGGCACAATTGCCTCCCGCCCATGTCAACTCTATGTACAACTGATGTTTAAAAACCATCTAATATGACATGGGAACACAAAGGAATTGCAAGAAGAGCAGCACAGACCCAAATCCCCTAATGAGAGCACACTCTTAGGCGTTTTGGTTCGCCGATCAGCTCGCTGTGGATGCTGTGATCTTGGTGAACTCGTAAATGGCAAAGCACAATCTCTCGGCAGCATATATTGATTACAAGACAGCCTTTGATTCTCTGCAGCCTTCTTGGCTGCTTCAAATACTTAGAGGGTACAAAGTGAATCCTGCTAGTACAATAGTCCTGCTATTGATAAAACGGAATGTAAATATTGCCACAGGATTGCTACCAGATTACTGGGGGTGAAACTGTTGCAGCTGCAGTTTCAAGGTAATACGTGACCAGAGTTTGGGGCTTGACAAAGGAATCGTCACGGTGGCCAGAATTTTTGGAAGGAAGGAATGTCCTTTGAATATGCTGTACAGTGGTACCTCAGGTTACATACACTTCAGGTTACATACGCTTCAGGTTACACACTCCGCTAACCCAGAAATAGTGCTTCAGGTTAAGAACTTTGCTTCAAGATGAGAACATAAATCGTATTTTGGCGGCGCGGCAGCAGCAGGAGGCCCCACTAGCTAAAGTGGTGCTTCAGGTTAAGAACAGTTTCAGGTTAAGAACAGACCTCCGGAACAAATTAAGTACTTAACCCGAGATACCACTGTAAATGTGTTTGCAGCCCAGCAGTAGGCAGAGCCAGCTAATTCTGGTTTTGTCCCCATATTACCGTATTTTTCGCTCTATAAGATGCACCAGACCACAAGACGCACTTAGTTTTTGGAGGAGGAAAACAAGAAAAAAAATATTCTGAATCTCAGAATCCAGAACAGCAAGAGGGATCGCTGCGCAGTGAAAGCAGCAATCCCTCTTGCTGTTCTGGCTTCTGGGATACCTGCGCAGCCTGCATTCGCTCCATAAGACGCACACAAATTTCCCCTTACTTTTTAGGAGGGAAAAAAGTGAGTCTTATAGAGCAAAAAATATGGTACTTTCGGTTGAGTTCTACAAAGGCAACACAGACACTAAGAAGGAGGGAGCTGACAGCCAGGGCCATTTCTCTGGACCAGATGTAAATAAAAAGAGAGGCAGGTGGTGCTGGCTGAGTTGAGACGGAAGTTAGCAGGATACTGCCCCATCTGCCAAAACGGATCACCTTCCTTTTCACGTGTGCATGTATGCATGCGGATATAAGTGCATTAAAAAGTTATTTTGTATCACTATTCCACAATTGCTCCCATGCACTTATCTCAATATTATTACCATTACCCATTGCCCAGTGTATCATTGAAGATTTCACATGTTCATTTTTTGTTTCCCATTCTAATAGCATCTTATATATTTTCGACAACACATTCACATTGCCTTCTAGCAGGTTTCTCTCTAATTGGGAGGTTTGACTCCCAAAGCCCAATTTTTTATCTATTTTAAAGACTCCATCCTCTTAGCCAGGGGTCAGCAAACTTTGTCAGCAGGGGGCCGGTCCACTGTCCCTCAGATCTTGTGGGGGCCCGGACTATATTTTTTGGCTGGGAAATGAACGAATTCCTATGCCCCACAAATAACCCAGAGATGCATTTTAAATAAAAGGACACATTCTACTCATGTAAAAACACACTGATAATCCTGATAATGACTGTCCGCGGGCCGGATTTAGAAGGCTATTGGGCCGGATCCGGCCCCTGGGCCTCAGCTTGCCTACCCATGCTCTTAGCCTTCCAATGATGAAAATATGCATACCCTTTAACATTTAGCTGATGAATATAGTGACATCCTATTCTATTTAATTTATTAATTATTATTATTATTGTTGTTGTTGTTGTTTTGTTGTTGTTGTTACTATTATTATTATTACTACTACTACTATACTATACTATACTATACTATACTATACTATACTATACTATACTATACTATACTATTATGATACTATTTATACCCTGCCCATCTGACTGGGTTGTCCCAGCCACTCTGGGCAGCTTCCAAAATAAAAATAATCATTAAACATTATAAAACTTCCCTATACAGGGTTGCCTTCAGATGTCTTCTAAAGGTTGTATAGTTAGTTAGTTACTTACCTCCTTGGCTCAGGAGTCACATATCTCCATACCCTCCAACATTACTCCAATGAAAGCAGGGACATCCTAAGGAAAAGTGGGACTTTCTGGGATCAAACCAGAAACCAAGATGGGTTCTGTAAACCTGGGACTGTCCCTGGAAAACAGGGACAGTTGGAGAGTCTGAAATATTGAAGAGCTGGAGTACAACTTCTCCTCCTTCCAGCCACACTCAATCATCCTGTCTCTAATATTGGAATTCTCCCCTGTATCCAGAGGAAAGCCACCCTGTTAACCGAGCCCAGCTCACTGAAATCACCTCACACATAATGCTGTTTCTTGTCTACAAGCATCTTACGAGAAATGGCGGGCTTTCATTTCTGTATCTGTTCCACTGGTGTAACTCTGTCAGTTTCTGGGCGAATATCAGGAGGGTGGAAACACTGTAAGAAAGATCAGACTCAGACCCTAACAAAGCAACGTTTGATGAATGCTTAGTTTTTAGACTCCAGGCAATTGCTCACCCCACCCTGTTTTTCTCTGGCTTGCCATGCCACATTGGATCGCATGAGGTTGCAGCACACATGTGAAGCTGTATCGGAAGTGACACGTAGCAATGTAACTCCTCTGGGCATGGCACAGCAATGAAGATGAGGCTTGGAAAAACTAGTCTTGTCCGTGGTTTTGTGACTTGAGACGACTCTGGATGGAACTGACTGATCCAGTGGTAAATTATCCGCTCGGTGGGCAGCGCAGTCCCATGTCAGAACCTGCCTCTCCGTGAGTGGATTTAAGCTGCGGGGAACACCAAACGAAAGGAAAACCTTTTGAGGCCTTGAGTCGATTTACGGGCATTTGTCTTGCTGACTCTGCTTATTGCAGGATTCAAAGAGAGATCAAGTGTGATTATACAAAGCTTCGCCAGTGCAGAAACAATCTGGCGAGGAACCATGTGGATTTATTGAATATCGTTTCAACTTCTGGGGTGCGCCTACCCCATGATATTTAATTGCAGTTGCCAGACTCTATATGTTAGGGTGATCTCTCGGATTATGTACAGATGGGCACAAACTATTTTAAAGAGTTATTCCCCCCTCCCCCCCTGCAAAGAGCCCGAAGTGCATGTTTTCCCAGGGTTAACATTCATTGAATATGACTGAGCTTCTATGTGTTCAGCAACTGCGTCGAAGCCTCCAGCAGCCGCTGGCCTGGAAGTTGGGCTGACTCACTGCAAATGCTTCATGATGCCTGAAATCAAATATTTTGATTCAGGCTCATGCTCTCTATCAAACCTCGATATGAGGGTGGTGTGTTCTTATTGGACATAGACGTTTTGCTACGTGGTAATGCGGCATAACACAAACTGGCTGCTGTGGGGCCATGGCAAGCTGTAGAATTGGAGAGAATATGCTATCCTTTCACTTGAGATTTAAAAGCTTATGGTTTCAGAGAAGGAAGTAAGATAACCCGAGTCACACCAAGGAATGGGAACAGAAGACGGTGGATGTGAACATTATCATGACATAAAGCTATTCATCATTCATACAATCAGTGGAAACACTCCTCAGACTTAATATAGGAGACAAATTTTCAGAGTGCATTTCAATAGAAGAGGCACTATTATGGGCAGTGGCATAGCATATGTTGGCAGCACCCGGGGCAAGGCAAGGATTGCATCCCCTAACCTCCTTGGGGGCATTTGCTGTGCCCCTGTGGTGGTTGCTCCTCATGGAGGTCACCTGCTGGTCGCCTCATTTGCCCACTCAGCTTGGTGAGCTCCCAGTGAGAGCAGCAGCTGCCGCGCCTTAGCTGGCCTAGTGGCATCCCAGCAGTGCTGGAGCCACAGAAGGCTTGGGATGAGTCCTGGTTCTGCTTGGTGGGCATCCTTTCTCTGTGAGGAGAAGAAGGCGCTGCCACAGCCTCAAAGGCCTGGCCCAGGAGCAGCTCGCATCTTTGGAAGGCAGCCATCACTTGGCCTCGGTGAGGGAATCCATCATGGGAGCACTGGGTTGCGCCCCCTCAGCATCTGCCCCAGGGCCACGGCACCCCTTTCCCCACGCTACACCACTGATTATGGGAAATGCCTTCTGCACACGATGCAAAGATTCATGGTTTGCCGAAAGAGACAAGTGCTTTATGTGCTATAACATCACATCTAATCTAGGCCTTAAGTCTTTTGACCATTTCTATGGGGCCTCACTATGTGACCTCTTAAAACACTTCAAAAATATTAAGAGAAATAAGTCATTTCGACATTGTCTAATAAACTACTGAAGCAGCGCTGGGCACTCTCAGCTGTAGTCTCATGACATTGCTTCCGTTTTTAACCCTGCAAAATCAAAAAAGGTGTGCTTGACGCACGGTGTGTATATTACGAAGTTCTGGATGTCATGCTAGCATGGCAGGCTCTAAGGTTTCCCACACGGCCATTGGTCCAGTCACACCAGCGACCTGCTGTTTCTTATTTCACTGAATTTGGACACTGTGAGTAAATTGGCAGCGGCACTGCAGCGTTGTGGATGGATTCAACCACTGTCTCTCTCTGGCTTGGGCTGTGTTACACCTGATTGCGTCTCATGACAGGACCTAGATCTAAACCTGCTGTTTTACACAAGGCAAAGCGAAAATTAATGAAAGGTTTGGATCACATTAACCTTTTCTTTTACGCACTAAGCGGCACAAACAAGGGCCTGTTGTTTGGTCACTCAAGGACACAGCTGACATCAAGGGTCGGGATATAGCAGACGTTTGATTCATACCAGATGTGTAGATCTCATCACACAAGAGGTGGTGGCAGAGATATGAATTTAGGTTCAGTGCCTTCTGAGCTTTAATATGGCAATAGGTGAAAGTGAGTAGGCTGAATGCCGGATAATGATTGCTCTATATATTACAATCATGCAAAAAATAATAATCATGTAATCAATACATTTCTAACAACAGAATAGTTTTCTTCCAGGGTTCCTCCCTAGGTGCACACAGAGGGTAGAATATTTTGCCCTACAGGAATAAGTTCACACATGTACTCCCATCACGAGTGTCAGGATAAAAGGTAAAGGGACCCCTGACCATTAGGTCCAGTTGTGGCCGACTCTAGGGTTGCGGCACTCATCTTGCTTTATTGGCTGAGGGAGCCGGCGTATAGCTTCCGGGTCACGTGGCCAGCATGACTAAGCTGCTTCTGGCGAACCAGAGCAGTGCACAGAAACGCCGTTTACCTTCCCGCCGGAGTGGTACCTATTAATCTACTTGCACTTCGTGCTTTTGAACTGCTAGGTTGGCAGGAGCAGGGACCAAACAACGGGAGCTCACCCCGTTGCGGGGATTTGAACCGCTGACCTTCTGGTCACCAAGCCCTAGGCTCTGTGGTTTAATCCACAGTGCCACCCGCATCCCCTGGTGTCAGGGTAGAAACCCAGTAATAAGGTATAGCTGTCCCCCATCACATAAACCCACATTGTGGGAAGGGACTGCTACCCCATTAGTTGGAAGCGTGTGTGTGAATTAAGCACCCATGTATGTGGGACAATGCAAGCTTGCCTTTCCCACCCAATCATAGTTTCAGCTAACGTGTTGAATGGGTGAGAAAAATCCCTTAGCAACGTTGCACAGGAGTTGCCTCACTTAATCCTATGCTGCTGGCAATAGGGTGGCTTCCTTTGGGCTGATCGTTGTCCTCTCTTCCTGCTAAGCATTGATTGGATGGGAAGGGCCTATATGACCAGTCCTATCGCTATGGTGGAGGTTTCTGAATATTACTGCAATAGTGTGGGACAAAGCTATGCGGAAGCGTGGAAGCTTCATGCGTACACTGTTTGCACACATTATCTGGGAGTGCATATCACAATGTATTGCTTTACCGCATTACTAGGAGAAAGATGGAGAAGAACTAAAACAGCAGGATCTCTGAATGCTCAATCTAGTAAGGAAGACCCACAAGCAGAAGAGGGTTTCATAACATATATCTAATGTGGATGCAATCTGGGGGCTGCAGCGTTGTCAGTTTGTGCATAAAATTTGAGGAAAAGCTTCATTTGGCTCAACAAATCCCCTCTTCGGATCTGTGGACATAAAATCAAAAGATATCTCCAGGTGTGTTCTCCAGATGTGATCTAAACTCACCTTCAAGCTTGCATTGATAGCTATGCCAGCAACATGGATGGTGGCTGAAGCCTCTAAGCCTTTCTCCTTCCTACTGGCCCCAATGATCACCAAGTACCTCTGCCTCCACACGTTGATCACTATTGCCTTCTCCTTTTCATCCTCCATGGGGCAGAAGCACACACCACTAGGTGCATGAAGACTGACCCAGTTAGAGAAGATAACAGCACTAGTGGGTAGGGAGGAGGCGGTGCTACTGAACAACAGAACCAGCGGGGAAAGGTTCACTGGATATCCTAGTGCTTTGGTTTGATGGAAGGTATGAGCCATCTGGGAGCTGACTACACAATGACAGGCCAGCTGGGATGTCCCACTGGCCTGTGCACAAGGTCTGTTGGCTTACTCACAGTGCAACCCAAATTAGATAAGGGAAGGATGTCAAGGAGATGAGTAACTACATAACCTTGAGAGGGCATCTGACCGCAGCCCTGTATGGGGGAGCTTTTAAGGTTTAATGTTTTATTATGTTTTTATATAACTTGGAAGCTGCGCAGAGTGGCTGGGGCAACCCAGTCAGATGGGGAGGGTACAAATAGTAAGTTGTTATTATTACTATGACTTGGCCACCCTGGCCTGTTGGTATTACATATTTAGCATGGTGTTCATATCCCAACTTTCCTCCAATCTACTGCGCTTAGCCGAACAGCAAGATCATAAGCCTTTAAAAGAGGCTTCAGAAATACCTTTTCTTGCCTCCTTCCAGAAACAGAAAAGCAGCAATCGGTGAAGCATGTAAAAACTCAACACACAACAATCTCTTTGCAAGAAAATGAAGGTCATGTTTTCCAGTTTAACATGTCAGGCCCGTCTCTGTTCAGAAAGGGCAAGCTCAATGTTTTGCTTGACAACTGAATCCGGCACCGACAAGGGCGGACTGCAACTGGCTGGAACAGATTACCTGGGAACTGGTGCTTTCTGAAGTAAGGGTTTATGGAGGTGGGTGCCATCGGTCTGCAGGTTACTAATTAAAAGCCCAGCACGCAAAGAGGAAGCAATTCTGGATTGTACACACTCCGCAGGCCACAATGCAACATAAAACCTCTGGGGCTGTATAAGCAGTTCCGAAACCATCTCGCCCGTTCGGGTGACTGGTCTGCAGCTCATCTGGTTAATCCAACTGAGTCAACCGTACCAACTGCAGTGGAGATGGCCAACCCGTGCGACACTGTTCTGAACTGCAGGTCCAGAGGAGGGCTTGTGAGAGTGGTTGGGTGCAGGGATACCAAAGGAGGAGGTCCAAAACACCAGGGTGATCAGTTCTAGTGCCTTATGAAGGAAAGGTGTAGACTTATAGCAAATCAGCCTGTCAGGTCTCCCAGGCTTTACTGACGTAGGATGGATGCAGCAGCAAGAAGATGGCTTATCTGCACCCAAGCAAACATTCATGCATTCTTTATACACAAAGCAGCATACGCCACTTTGGCCTGGATTCCCCATCTCTCCGCCTGACCAGGTGAGGGCATAGGTGGCAAATACCCAAATCTTACAGATAGTTCCCCTTTCTGGACTCAGAGCTCAACACCAAAGCAAGCCAATTATCAAAGCAAGTGAATACAAATATACATGAGCTCGTTGCTATAACAGCTACCAATTAATTGTGGGGTTTTCTTGACTACCAAGATGGCGTCCGCAGTGCTTCCAGAAGAGTTTGCCTTTGGTCCAATGCAGACACCCAGCCCCGTGTTGTTGGACTACAACCCCCATCATCGCTGACCATTCTGGTTGAGGAAGATGGGACTTGGAAGTCCAGCCAAGGCCGCAAGTGAGTTACAGTCAACTACAGTAGTACTTAATGGAAGTGAATGAAGGGAGCAGGAGCATAGCTCTGAATGGGTTAAAAAAAGCCACACCACACACAAAAAACACTGAAAGCATGGACTTGAAGCCAATTTCATTGGTTGAAAGCCCAGCTTTAGATACATCCCAAGACAGTAAGGAGAAAGAGTTTAAGAGCGAAATGGAAGAGGAAGTTAAAACGCTGAGTAAAGATGAACTAGCGCCAGAATTCCTATGCTTATTCTACAGAAGTTGCTGCAAAACAAAAAGGCATATGATTTTATATTTATGATTTCATACTCCTCATAAGTGAAGGAAAATGTACTAGCTACTGTAATACAGGGAATCTGGAGAAAGAAGCAAGATGTCAAGATTTTAACCACATTTGGGTGGGAATGTAAAGTAGCAAAACAATTCTGTATTAATGTGATCAATGCAACTGAGGGCAATTGGAAAAGCCCACAGTTTTGTTCTTGGGTGGATTGGAACAACAACAACAACATTTATATGCCACCCATGTGACTGGGTTACCCCAGTCACTCTGGGCGGCTTCCAACAAATTAAAACCCACACGGGTTAATTTTGGGTTAATATTGATCCAATATAAAAATAAACATGGGAAATATGTTAGTTACAGTGCAAATATTAGTGGCCATTAGTTGGACAAAAATAACTCATCATTTGAGGACTAGAAATAAAAATCTGTGGACTGTTGGTATAAGTTTATTTGCTACTGGAATGAGAAAACAAATGATCAGAATGATATCAAATATGTGTTGGAAGTAATCTGCAGGAATAATATGACGAGGAGATAACTTCACTTATAACAATACTACAAATTTAGTTACTCACTTGGTATAATTTATGTTAAACAGATAGATTTGTTATGCCTTTCTGTCTATGCCTCTTTATGTGTAAATGAATTATTTAAAGCTAAAAAAATTTACATATAATAATAATTCCTGTGCTTTTTCCATCGACATTCACCAAAGAAATGCAGTCAGCCCAGGGGCTGCACCACTTACTTTTTTTGGCTTCCTCAAGCTTGTCCTTGGCACGTTTTTCAGCCTGCAAAAGCTGTTGGATTCCCTGAGACTGGCTCGTCATTCTGACTCCTTGATTTCAGAAATGCTGTGTGGTGACTGGGAAAGAGGAAGGGGGCTTTATGCTTTGTCTTGTTGTGTCAACATTAAGAGGATTCACTTTGCCCTGCCCAAGCCTGCTGAAGCGAGATTCATACTCTGGGAGGTGGCTGTAAGGGAGGCGCACAGACCAGTTCTCTTTTCCTCTGGTTTATACAGGATCACTGAAATGTTTTGAAAATCTGGTGCCTGTGTTTGTCCATAATATTTGTGGACCTTCTTTTTTTTTAAGAGCAAAAGTAATTAGAGTACCAGCAGATCCCAGGACACTTCCAGACCATTGCTATTTTCGAGTGGGAAATTAACACACCAGCAAATTCTGGTAATACAAGTACAGTCGGTTCCTTGATCCTTGATTGTGCAATGAACCCGCTTCCCCAAGAGATCAGACTTTTTTTTTTTTTTTGCAATAAGGTGAAACCACTGGAAAGCACAGGATGACATTAACATGACACAATATCACATAAGCTCTGCAAAAACATATCAGGATGAATGCTCAGGAAACACTGATTGTCTAGAAGCACCCTTAGATTTTAACAAATTCAACGCCCATCAGCATTATCCTATATTTGCTGCATGTGTTGAATCTATCTTTCTGTGCCAGAACCGGTGGCAACATGCCAAGCACTGCTACTATCTAGACTTTGTGCCATCCAGATGTTGTGCTGGCAGGGGCAGATGATGGGACTTGTAGCGCAAAACATCTGAAGAGCACCCCACTGAGGAAGGCTGACCGAAACCCTGCCTAAAGTAGGATTTATGTAAAAGATGTGAAATGCCAACACCTACAAAGTGATTCCTGGGATGTGGGGGTTACAAAATATGCCCTGTGGTGGCATAATTGCCCGTCACATATTTCAGGCTATCCGAAGTCACATTCCCCCCCCCCCCCCCGAGGTTCAGAGACAACAAATAAATGAAAATATATATACTCAGGACAAGGGGCTTGAATTGGCTGGGGAGCCGGGGGGGGGGCAAAGAGCAAGGCCTGGACTCAATACCTGAGGTTCCTCACCCGTGAATTAGGTAAAGGTAAAGGGACCCCTGACCATTAGGTCCAATTGTGGCCGACTCTGGGGTTGCAGCGCTCATCTTGCTTTATTGGCCGAAGAACCCGGCGTATAGCTTCCGGGTAATGTGGCCAGCATGACTAAGCTGCTTCTGGCGAACCAGAGCAGCGCACAGAAATGCCGTTTAGCTTCCCGCCGGAGTGGTACCTATTTATCTACTTGCAGTTTGACGTGCTTTCGAACTGCTAGGTTGACAGGAGCTGGGACCGAGCAACGGGAGCTCACCCCGTCGCGGGGATTCGAACCACTGACCTTCTGATCATCAAGTCCTAGGCTCTGTGGTTTAACCCACAGCACCACCCATGTCCCTTACCCGTGAATTACATCATTATAAAACACTGTAAGAGAAGAAGGACAAGTCGGACACTTAACATCGCCTCATGGGTGAGCCATGCATGTGGCGCCTCTAGGTGAGAACACATGCTCCTCAGCAGCAAGACCTTTTGCCAAGAGACCAAGAACACCACTGCAAAGCTGTCAAGCAAGGCCGGAGCCTCCCTCAGTGGTCTGGATCCTGTGACTCTCACAGATGCGAGAGAGCACACAGAAGCCTCTATTTTTGGAGGACTTACTGTCACATTTCTTTAAAAAAAATAAAAAATGACCGCATTTTATGATAGAAAAAGGGGAAGTGCAGGCCAGCTGGAGAAAATGGTTTATACAGCAGAATGCGGCCCTCCCAGTTACCTCCCTTGGGGATGAAAATGTAAAAGAGAAAATGAAAGCCTAAAACGGGAGAACAACCACTTTGCATATTTCCCCAGTCAATTGCTGACCAGTACCACCCAGGGATTCAGCCTGACCCCCTCAAGGAATTCCCATGTAACCAGAACTCCAGATCACAAGGGCAGGTTGCTCTTACTATGCCCCACAGCCATTTCCTGACCACACACAAGTGAAGCACCAAGAGCTCTTTAACTAATTCCCATCCGGCATGTCTGAAAAGTGGCAGATACTTTACCAGGGCTTATGCACCTCAGATGTCAAGTCCAGGGAGAGGCAGGCTAAATGGAAGTGAGCCTTCCACTCTGAAAGCACCACAGCCTTATTGGGTCTTAAGTAATTTGCAGGTGTGCTGCATTAGCAAGTTCATAAATTGGCAGTCGTTAGTGGAGGCGGCCTTTGTTCCAAATACAGATGCAATGCTTCAGACTTCATACAACGATGAAAGGGTCAAAACAGCAGGATGCCAAAGAGCCTAGCTGGGGGGAGGGCATTTGTATGTGCTTTCTTTTTGATTTGAGTGCAAGTTATCAAAGCCAAAGGAAAAAGGTTGTGCAAACACCTGCATGTGTGTGTGTGTGTTTGTGTGTGTTTAATGCTATCAAAACGAGGCCAACCATCGCTATTGTTTTAACAAAGAGAACTTCTTCAAACAGATAAAGGTATGAACCTCAGAAATGCAAAAGTCTCGAAGTTTCACATCGACTAAGGCTGCTTTTCTGCAACACCGGACTCCTACTGCGTCCTGTTTCTCCTCCTATTCGCAGAGGCTTTTTCTCACTTTAACTTCTAACCACATCCTGTTTGATTCTTGGAACAAAAATTCTTTTGTGTTTCTTAGCATGGGGCCGAGCACCACTGAGGCCTTTATAGTCTGTTCTCTCACAGAATCTGGGTGGTGGAAGGGAAACATAGACACCGTAGATTGCGGCGACCACAAGGGAGCAACACGCTACTCCACCCTCTCCCCTTCAGGTCAGTCCTAAGGAAGCCTAGCAGTACAACAGTGTCCTACAATGCCGCCACGGTCGCAGGAAGGTTGCAGAGGGGAGGCCTGCATTCCTTGCCAGTCCCACAACAGTGGGAACATCACTGTTGATAGGAACTGTGAGCTGTGAATGCCACCTGTGAGCTGTGAATGCCACCACCATGGCAAGAGGCCTGGAAGACTTAGGGCAATGAACTGAAGAGCAGGATAGGCTATCATAAGGACATTGCCAGGAGGTGCAAGGCTTGGGATTTGATAGCATGCCTTGAAAAATGCCCCAGTCCCTGTGTGTTTCAAATATGAATGCACTTGCAGATCGGAACACAGTTGCACTGGTTTGTTGTTGCAAAACAGGGTTTCAGGTTTCCAGACTTCCTTCTCTGGAATGTGCAAGGCATTTCCTTATCATCCTTACCCTTACAGTGGTGCGACGAAATCATTTTCTTGGATGCTTCGCAAAGAACGTCGGTGGATGAAAGCCCACCTCCTAGGAAACGGGACTTTTAGAACGCCTTGCATTTGCCTCCAACTCAGGATTCGATCAGAGCTGGAGATGAAGTGTTAGCTTTGTCACTGTAGGAATCTCCCTACTTCCCTCTTTCACATGAGCTACACGTGGCGCCCCCCTGAGCGCCACGGAATTATTCACGTAAAGGTGACTTCTAAACTCGATTATTGGAAGGTGCTGTGTGTGAAGCTTCATCTGAAGATCGTCTGAAAGCTTTAATTGGTTCAAAATATAGCAACAAGGATGCTAATGGGCATGGATTATACTGTATGCTTAGCAGGTCCAGCATCAGTACCCATAATAGTAGTACAGTGGTACCTGGGGTTACATACGCTTCAGGTTACAGACTCCGCTAACCCAGAAATAGTACCTTGGGTTAAGAACTTTGCTTTAGGATCAGAACAGAAATTGTGCTCCGGCGGTGCAGCGGCAGCGGGAGGCCCCATTAGCTAAAGTGGTGCTTCAGGTTAAGAACAGTTTCAGGTTAAGAATGGACCTCTGGAACGAATTAAGTACTTAACCCGAGGTACCACTGTAGTAGTAGTAATAGTAATATTAATAATAATATTAATAATAATATAATATTTATACCTGCCCATCTGGCTGGATTTCCCCAACCACTCTGGGCAGCTCCCAACAGAATATTATAAACACGATAAAACATCAAACATAAAAGACTTCCCTAAACACGGCTGCCTTCAGGTGTCTTCTAAAAGTCAGATAGTTGTTTATTTCCTTGACATCTTCCTCAGGTGTGTGGGCAGGGCAGGGGGGGGGCATTGAAAGAGGGAATAGATGCCTCTGCCTTATGAGCGACCTGTAAATTCCAATTATTGCCAGAAAGAGACTTTGCTAATTGCTTTCATTTTGAATTTCCATTTGAGTATGATACCTTTGAGGATTTCTGGGGTCATTTGCAGAAGGGCCATTTCTAACCTAATTAGACCGCAAGTGCTTCCCCCATTACCATCCTAAATCTACAAGCATGGACAGTTCTCCCTAGTTGGTAGCAGAGATATGGGTATATTTTACATTCTCGTGCTTTCCTTGACAAAACCAGTACAGTCATACCTCGGGTTACAGACGCTTCAGGTTGCCTTTTTTTGGGTTACGGACCGCCGAAACCCAGAAGTACTGGAATGGGTTACTTCCAGATTTCGGCGGTCGCGCATGCGCAGAAGCGCTAAATCGCAACCCGTGCATGTGCAGACGCGCTGCTGTGGGTTGTGAACGCTGCAGGTTGTGAACGTGCATCCCACATGGATCACATTCGCAACCCGAGCGTCCACTGTATAAGGACAGCTGAAACTCTCAGGAGGATCCAGTCGTAATCTGGTGAACCGGGTTTGCATCCCTGCTCCTCCACATGCAGCTGCTGGGTGACCCTGGGCTAGTCACACTTCTCTGAAGTCTCTCAGCCTCACTCACCTCACAGAGTGTTTGTTGTGGGGGAGGAAGGGAAAGGAGATTGTTAGCCGCTTTGAGACTCCTTCGGGTAGTGATAAAGCGGGATATTAAATCCAAACTCCTCCTCTTCTTCTTCTTCCTTCACACAAGCACAATAACAGTTCAGTGCGGAGCTAAGAGACATGATGCCCTCCAGATTTTGTGGGACTACAGCGCCCCTCATCCTTGGTCGTAGGCCATGCAAGCTGATGGAGTCTAACAATATCTGAAGGGCACTGGATTGACTGACCTTGGCGTTTGTGTCTCTGCCTTACAGTGCTTTATGTACACACAAAGCAGATATAACTACATCTCTCTCTCTCTGTTCCTGCGTCACAGTGATATCAGCCTAGTTAAGGTACTTCCATAGCTTGATATGCTGAAATCAGGGGTAAAAATTGCTCTGCTCTTTTGGGTAGACTCTAGATCTGTGAGGGGCATACAATAAGATTGTTGTAAGATTGTAAGATTGTTGAGGTGGGACCGACAGTATCCTAAATGTGAGAGGCACGATAAGGCTGAATCTGATTTTGCAGCTCCCAGCATAGGGAGAACAGCAGTTTGTGCAACGAAATTGAAATTTCAGCGCTGCCTTTTTATTCTTACTAAATGAAATTCACTTGCAGCAGGGTTTGCCCACCAGATGGTGACTTTAACAAACAACCAGCATATCATTGGCCTTGTGGGACCTTACTGCCATTTAATATAAAAGTTGATAGTTACAGTATAATAATAAAAAAAGTTTCAATAGACAGAAAGGCTGTGCTTGGCAAAAACTGCAGAGTTTCCAAGAAAGTGTGTGTGTGTTTGTTTGTCTCTCTGTGTGTAGATGTTATTGCAAAATGACCTGTAATAAGTATTGCAAAAAGAGAAACCAAACAAACAGCTGAACATTGAGGGCAGACTCCAGAACATCATAAGCTTGGGAAGTGGGGATTGGTGGTTGAAGCTACTGAAGCAGTGAGGAAGGATAGCTCAAGGGGGGAAAAATAGCACAGGAGGAGGAAAGGAAAATAAATATCATTTCCCTGTAGGCAGGGGTAAAGGTAAAGGGACCCCTGACCGTTAGGTCCAGTCACGGACGACTCTGGAGTTGCGGCGCTCATCTCGCTTTACTGGCCGAGGGAGCTGGCATACAGCTTCCAGGTCATGTGGCCAGCATGACTAAGTCACTTCTGGTGAACCAGAGCAGCCCACGGAAACACTGTTTTTTTCTTTTTAAATTCAAAATTATAACAAGACATATTATCCAAAAACATATCATCCTTGTTTTCCCCCCATTTTTCCTCCCTCCCCCCTCCCACACAAAACCCACCCACCCCCACCCCACCCCACCCCCGACTTCCCTCAGTTCCAGTCTTTGGTTTCTCTTAGAATGCTGTTTTCTGCATGTTACAAAGTTGTATAGATCCTCAAACTATTTAGCTGATTATTATCAATAAAAAGTTTGTGAATCTTTATTCAAAACCTGCCAAGGAGTCCAGTTCGCTTTGTTGCGTCTCCAGATACTTTGTAAAGGGTTCACATTCATCCTTAAAGACACAGTTATCCTTGTCCCGTAGCTTATATGTCAGTTTTGCCAGTTCTGCATAGTCCATCAATTTTTCTTGCCATGATTCTTTAGTTGGGGTTTCTTCAGTCTTCCATGCTGGTGCTACCAGAACTCTCGCGGCCGTTGTTGCATACATGAAGATGTTTTTCAACTTTTTTGGCAGGTCTTTCCCTACAATCCCCAACAAAAATGCCTCAGGTGCGGTACCTATTCATCTACTTGCACTGGTATACTTTTGAACTGCTAGGTTGGCAGGAGCTGGGACAGAGCAACGGGAACTCACCCCGTCGCGGGGATTTGAACCACCGACCTTCTGATTGGCAAGCCCTAGGCTCTGTGGCTTAACCCACAACACTAAAGTGATGAGTAGGTGGAGGCTCATCCTGGATAATCATTTGGGCAACACTTCTACTTACCTGTATGTTCAGTGGGCAGAAGAGAAACCTCCTCACCAGCAGAGTAACGCTGGCATCACTCTGTGGGCAGAAGCCAGTGGGAGGCTGGCAGGGCTGGGCAGACAGACACCCACCCAGCCTGGCATAAAGGGAGTTTGGATTGCTCGGCCTCCAATTTAGCCCTACTAAAATGTAGGGCTAATTAAAAATTTTCCTCAGAATGCATCATTTGTGGGTGATGAAATTTGCCAAATATTCTCCAGGGAGAGGATTGACATTTTTTAACAGTTCGGGAGGAACTCAGAAAAGAGAATTTTTGAACATTGGTTAGGAAACTATTTTTGCTTGCTTTCGTAGTGGATGAAACTATTTTTTTAGTTCTTATTAGCGAATGAAGGAAACATTGGGCTAAGGAAAGGAGAACTGGAAGGAGTAACGATCAATTGCATTGCTTTCTTATTAAATTAATTTTAAGGAATATTAAAACTGGATCCACAGTTACACCCAAAATTCACAGGTGGTGAAATTGGGGGGGGGGTCCGCTTCATGGTGCTCAGTAATTAATGCAATTCATCATATATGGGACTGCCTTTTAAGATGGTTCAGAAACTGTACCTGGTACACATATCTTAGGAGAAATGTGTATATGACCCTTTTGTGCATCCTTTCAAAATAATAATAATAATGCTGCAATCTGATAGGAAAAACTGACAAGAAGAGAACTGTAGCAGGAACATCCTGATTCTACCCAGACTCCACCCACTCCTCTGAGTCCAGTGCCACCTAGTGACTAACTGGCTTAATGACACTATCCACATATGTGTCACCCATGAATCTTTTGTCTGTGCTGCATAACCATTTTGGAACATCATTAGTATTTGCATTGCTCTGCCTTAGCAGTCAAAGGTAGCAGCAATCATGGATATTAAATCTTTTCTCATACAGGGCATGACAGGTGATAATGGAAGTCTCACAAAGGGAAATGGGTTGCTTTGAAAAGCTCAAAAGATTACATCTATATTTAAAGGAAGCTTTGTGCTTATGACAAAGTAACTCCTCATAAAAAAAGACTGCACAATGGTAGCACTTGAAATTTCTGCAAAATTAAACGAAACCCCATTGACTCTTCTCCATGGCAAGTCTTCAAATGGAAGATCTTTCAATTACATGCATTTGCCCTGAAGGGAACCTTACTCTTTAACTTTGATGATGATATTCTTCCCTCTTCCAAGTCTTGACTCCTAATGCAGGTAGTTGTAAACCTGCCTTAAATAATATTTTAGAATGAGCTAACAGGATAACTCGCCAATCTCAGGTTTTCTGAAGTAATTAGGGTTGTTGGAGAATTCCAATAAAAACAGAAATGGAAGCAGAAACTGCCAATGTTAGCCTATTCATCCCACGTCCAGAAGAGAAGTCAATCCAGCAAATATAAGTGGTATTCACTGTTGTTGTTGCTTTCAGTCTGCAAATGATACTTCCTTGATTAAATTCTCCCCCTGTTTGCACTGCATCTCCCTTGCATTGAAATAAATGGCGTGGAATAACACGCTTACAATGTAATTATGTAAACTCTGTAGTGCTGCCACAGTCAACAGCAAGACGAATAGCATTGTGTTTGGCAGAAGACAAACTGCAGCAGAACAGAAACAAGGCTGATTGGGATTATCACAGGGTGTGGAGGAAAATGGTGCCCTATTATATCCCAAGAAGCGATGCATTTGCCAAACAGTCCCAATTTTCAGAAGTATAATTTTTGCTTGTGCTCTCTATGTTTTTCCTATTCAAGAAAGACTCTCTTTTACAAATGTAATGCTAAACTCCTTTTAACAATTCCTTGAAGCAACACACTCCAGCTCTTGGAATTACTCGGGAGAATCCTGCAGCCTAGAATAGTTTTCTTCCAGGACCAGCCCAAGACATTTTGTTTCCCGAGGTAAACGACAGGATTCAATGTACAGAACAGGGCCGGCCCTACAATGAGGCAGAGTAAGGCAGCTGCCTCAGGTGGCAGGTGCTGAGGGACAGGGAGAGGACAGAGCTGCGAGCGCCACATTGGCCTGCCCTGTACCCCCTATGCTAGTTGGCTGCCCTCAAGTGCAGTGGGAGAGACTTTCCTTTCACCGTTATCAGAGTAAGATTCAACTGGCAATCCACTTGGCTTCTGTGTGTGCCTTGGGGAAGGTTACCATCTCGTCCTTTGCCTCAGGCAGCAAAATGTCTTGAGCCAACCCTGGTACAGATAGCTGCAATAGCTGTCAACTGGAGCAGCTATTGAATCTGACTTCAGCACTGCCGACGGGACAGCATCCTCCACCATATGTGATAGCGAAGACTAGCTTAGTGAGTGCAGGGCCTGCCATGTGGCGTATACAGCTGTTCTCCAACTCAGGAAATGCCTCTGGACTTGAAGAGGAATGTCTACGATTGCTTCCCAATATTCCACAACATCTGCTGCTTGAAATGGGTGCCCGATTCTGCCTAATGAGAGGGACGGGCCTGTACATAGTCGTAGAAGGACTGAAGGACAGCATATGTCTAAATTTATAACTAGTATCTTGTAAACTTTGGCTCGACCTTGCGTTTGGCACTGCCTAGCAAAGTGCTCAGCCCAGCCCAGCTTCATGCAGCCTTACAGTTTAGGGGAGTTAGAACAATAAAACAATGAGATAAAACAATAAATTAAAACAACAAAGTAAAGCACTAAAAGGAGTTAAGAAATAAATTGGGAGAGAGGATAAAAACAAATGCTAAGTGTTATGTACTGAAGTTCTCACCCTGGGCCAGCAGGGGGATACTGTAGATAGTTCAGGACCACATATGCAAATAAGGGATCGAAAGTGACATTCAGTCATTGGATAGTAAAGAAAGTTGTTACAGTTACGTTGTACTGGAGCTCTATATAAGCAGGCTGGCTGAACCTTTCAGTTCAGTTCTGTTCTGAGCTGTTTGAATAATCGCTGTGTTGTCTGATATGTTCACCCACAACTTAACACTAAGGTTAGAGAGCAGAAACTTGCCTTAGAGTTGGCCTTAGAGCTCAAAACCCTGCTTCAAGCATTCAGCAGCCATCTTGGATCCTCAATGTAACCACAATGTAAGCACATATGTCTAAATGTAGCTACCATGCCTGAGGACTGGTTCACCACTTGACTGCAGGTTCCAGTGGCAACTTTGCACATGTAAACAAGCTGTTGCAGGTCAAGCACCATGAGAAGGGTCTGACGCTTCGCATCCTCCCTGTCACAATGCTTTTCAATGGAGTAATCCCACACATTCAACCATGAGCAGTCAAGTGCTGTTAGGCACTCAAGCAATATGATAACCAAGTGAAGTTAGAAGCATTCTAAAAAACCGGGGTCCAGATGTGACCTTCATAGTGCATTAATGGGAAATGGTATAGTGTGGTCCGCTGAATAATGAATTGGGAAGACACAAGTTCAGATTTCACCTCCGCTGTGGACACACAAGGGGGCCTTAGGCAAACAGCTTTCAGTCTCAGTCCTTGACACTCAGCTGTAATTTGAGGGATAAAACTGACTGCATTATAGAATTGCTGTGTGGCAGAGCTGGCCAAACTTTTTGGGCAAAAGTGTGAGAATGTGCCATAGAGCCAGCATCCCCTCCAACATTCTTCAGATGAAAATAGGGAAATTTCTCAGTCCCCCCAACTCACCCTCCCTGACCCTTCCATTTTTTTGTCATCCCCACCATAGAGCAGAAGAAAGGTGAGTGGTGCCACAACTACACCAATGGGACACAGCACACATGACCTCCACCGTGTAGTGTGGTGGTTAAGAGCGGTAGACTTGTAATCTGGGGAACCGGGTTCGCGTCCCCGCTCCTCCACATTCAGCTGCTGGGTGACCTTGGGCTAGTCACACTTCTCTGAAGTCTCTCAGCCCCACTCACCTCACAGAGTGTTTGTTGTGGGGGAGGAAGGGAAAAGGAGAATGTTAGCCGCTTTGAGACTCCTTCGGGTAGTGATAAAGCAGGATATCAAATCCAAACTCCTCCTCCTCCTCTTCTTCTTCTTCAGAAAACTCCTTAATCCTGATTTTATTTTAATCATTGGTAGATTTACAAAAATAAAAACACCCTAATAAATAAATTTTAGAAAGGGGCAAGATTAGACATGGATGCACAAAGCATTTTTATTTTTAATCAAGACTCCTTGTGATGTGTTCCGCTCCCCCTTTTCCCCACCCAGGGCGGCCCTGCCCTTCACCTGCCCCTCAGAGCTGAATTCAATAAACGTGGCATTTTGCTCCCCCCACCAGTATAAAATTCTTGTTAAATTATTTCAAGTTGAGTATAGACTTGATTGTATGCACGACACTGCAAACGGTTCACTGGAAGACATCCCTCATCACCACCAAACAAAATTTAAAGCTGTGGCTTTAATATAAAACTTTGGATGCATTTGTTCTGACTTGTCCCCCCTCCCCCCCCCCCCCCGTGAAATGTTCTTTATTCACTCCTTAGAGGCAGTTTCACATCAGGGAAGAGACCCCCGATTTGTCCGTTATGCCGTCAGTTTGTGAGCGTGTGTTGCTGGCGGTTGGGGTTGCTGATAGTATTCTGAGCTCCCTGCTGAGCCCTGGAACAATGACTTCAAAGCCTCTCTTCCACCTCTCCCCTGTTCTCTTTCTAAAACATCCTCAGGCATAAAATGAGAAACATAAAAATAGCGAACAGCGCCGTCGTCCACAAGTATTGTGGGATAAATAAAGATTTTGTTGCTTTAAAACAAAACCAAAAAAAGCGCGCACACAAAAAAGAATCCAAGCAAAATTGTGCATCTTTTGAAGTCGGGAGCCAAGCTCCCATTGATTTCAACAGGAACAGAATTTTGTCTGTGCAGCGCTCATCTTTGTGAACTGCTTAAACAGAGCTACCTGTTCATCCGCTTCTTTTATCTCTTCCCCACCACCACCCCACTCCTCCTGGAGTTACTATTTTAAATGTGCTCAAAAAGCAGATAACAAAACACACCATGGGCAGAAGCCACAAAGAGCTAACGCCTCGTGATTGTGCCAAAAGATAGAGTGTCACTACTACGATTGAAATCAAAGGAGCTAATCTTTGTTATTTGTTTGAATCAGCATGCTTGAAATGTCCCCTTTCTCTTTCCTCTCCTTTCTTTTATAATCGGGGAAAAAGAAATTTATGGCTACTCACGGCTGCTTGAATCAGCAGAGGTGCACATCATTCATGCTCCTTTGTCTCTGACGCAGATATGAGGGTGGCTGGTCTGTCACTGATTTGATTCCACCAGGTTTCTTCAACCTGGTGTCCTCTAGATGTTTTGGATCCCAACTTCCATCAGTTCCAGCCAGCCAGCACAAGACATGATAGGAGTCATAGTTCAACAACACCTGGAAGGCAACACGTTGGGGAAAGTCAGAGCTCAGGGTGCCTTAAATATGGATCTCAGGTTCAATCCCTTTCAGAGAGATTACAGGACCCAACCTGCTTAGTTTCAGCAGTGGAACTGCATCATGGACCTGTAGGCTATTCTTTGGTTTGCTTGCACACACGCTGCAACTCTCAGCTTCTAATCCTGTCCCAGAAGGCCCTGTCCCAGAGAGCCAGTGTGGTGTAGTGGTTAAGAGCGGTAGACTCGTAATCTGGTGAACCAGGTTCGCGTCTCCGCTCCTCCACATGCAGTTGTTGGGACCTTGGGCTAGTCACACTTCTTTGAAGTCTCTCAGCCCCACTCACCTCACAGAGTGTTTGTTATGGGGGAGGAAGGGAAAGGAGAATGTTAGCCGCTTTGAGACTCCTTCGGGTAGTGATAAAACGGGATATCAAATCCAAACTCCTCCTCCTCCTCCCTCCTTCATTGTTGAAGTCTCCTGCTTCTATCAACTCCCATCTCATCCTTTCTGCTGACTGCTCCTCAGTGTCCCACCACCAGGCTCCAGACGTCATCTTCTGAGCCCTCCTTGGGAGGCAAGCTCCCACCAATCTTCTTCATCCAGCCAGTTGAAGCCCTTTAGTCAGGCAAAACACTCAAGGAGGGAGCAAAGTGGGGCTGGTGAGGTTGTGTGGCCTAGGGAAGTTCCAAGAGCCGTATAGGGAGGCCTGGAGAGTCTTACTTGGCCACTGGACCTAAAGAACCCCATCCCTGATGTATTTGAAGGTGTTGGGGGATGTCATCCATGGATACGGCGTGAGGGGACTTCAGGATGGAGATGACATGCAGCTGTAATACTTCATATGTGACGCACTTTGAAAGTCTGACATATGCTGTATAAATTCCGCTGCTGCTTCTATGTTAAATTGTAGCCAGTCGGTCAGAGTAGACCTGTTGATATTAATGGACATAACTACCTTAGGTCCATTCATTTCCGTGGGCCTACTCTGACTAGAACTCACTTGGTTATCTCTCTTAGGGTGTAATCCTAACCCTACTTACCTGGGAATATGCCCTCGTGAATTCAGTGGAACTTACTTCTGAGTGGATATGGTTTGTTTGGATTGCGATCTTGGGGTTGCATCCAGCATTAGTCATGCTCAGGGGAAACCTATGAAACTCTGAGTAGAATTGAGTTGGATAAAACCCATGTTTATTAACAGGCAAATAGTTTCCTGCTCCTCTGGGCATATTTGGCTTCTTTTAACATCCTCTCACTCTTAATTAGCACTGTGTAAGACTGATATTGATATTTTGACTTGGCTTTTTTCATGGCTGTGCTGCTCTTATATTTTTAGTTCTTACGAGTTTATTTCAGCTTTCCCTACAACTAAGTGAATCTGAGAGCCATTGTTATTAGGATCTTTTTAAAACAACAACAACAACAACAAGACTGCCACACTATGCTGTTTATTGTGGTATTTAGATGTATTCTTGCCTTTTTAAAATTCTTAAAAAAAAATTATTGAACAGTGCCCCCAAAACCGTGTTATAGGGTGGTTAACAAATATAATAATTAAATAAATAAGGAACTGTTTCAGCACCTGGCAGGATTCTCAAGATTCTCATGAGGTGTTTATGAGTTTTGGAGCCAGACTTACATACACCACCATCAATAACTTATTCTTATTTAAAACAATATACAGGAGGACAATTCTCCTTGTCACACCTTGAGGAGCCACAGGGCAGTTGCTCTGACAGGAAGGGTGTTTCTTTAACAAAAGTGCAAATTTGGCTCCATGATGTCTGACAATTTTAAACGAAGGTGTTGGTAGCCAGGAGCCCTTCAATGTATCTTTTGTTTTCCCAACAGAGCCGGAGAGAAACAATTTAAGAATGGGTAATTCACAGACCTGATTTTATCGTAAATCAGTTAAGATGGAGCTCTGCTCCCAGGCACTGGTAAGGCTCGGCCAACAGTTGTTTATTCATATATTTGTTCAAGCCACTGTTTAACGGCTTGCTTGTGATTGAACCCAGTTTCCACAGACTATAATAATGCTGAACCTCCAGTTATCAAAGAGGCACTGACTTTCCTTGTCTGAGCTACTACCAGACAAGTCAGGTTTCATTTGCCTCAGCCAAACGCTGTAACGGAAGTATCAATATCAGTACCTCGTGGCTCTTTAAAGAAAACCAGAAAACACACCGGCAAGAGATGCAGGCCCTCTTCTCATGCCTTGGCCCCAGGAGCAAGAAAGACAATTGTAAACAAAAGACTAGTTTGGTAATTCTGTTTGTATGATTTCCCTTGAATGCTGCTAGGCACTGGGAAAGTTCTGTTGAGCTGCCCATAGGCTGTTGGTCCAAAAAGCTTTGAAAGGCAGCAGTAGCTACAGAAGCTTACCTATGAGATCCATGTGGTCAAAGGATAAGCAAAATTGTATGTTGCCTGCTGGGATGACTTTATTTCTAATATCCACAAAAGGAATTATGCTGGTGCTGTGGGTTAAACCACAGAGCCTAGGACTTGCCAATCAGAAGGTCGGCGGTTCGAATCCCCACAACGGGGTGAGCTCCTGTTGCTCAGTCCCTGCTCCTGCCAACCTAGCAGTTCAAAAGCACGTCAAAGTGCAAGTGGATAAATAGGTACCACTCTGGTGGGAAGGTCAACGGCGTTTCCGTGCGCTGCTCTGGTTCACCAGAAGCGGCTTAGTCATGCTCGCCACATGACACGGAAGCTGTACGCCGGCTCCCTCGGCCAATAAAGCGAGGTGAGCGCCGCAACCCCAGAGTCGGCCACGACTGGACCTAATGGTCAGGGGTCCCTTTGGAAGGATTAACTGGGGACAGGGCCATAGGGTTTGGGTCGACATGAAGGGGGATGCTTGTAAGATCAGCATTAGCATTAGAGCTGGTGATGGACTGGAAAAGGTGTTTTCCCATTGTCTCGGTAACAAGCAAACATGCAATTATTTTGTTGTTGGATGGTTCATTGGTCTAAAACAGGGATAGGAAACCCTACAGCAGAGGCAGTTTTACGGTAGCACAATCGGTTCGGCCGTGCTGCAGGGGGCACCATAACAACGCTATAGAACAATGCTGTGAGAGGTGTGGGCACCATATTTTAATGTCTCACAAGGTGCCACTGAAATTTGAGAGCTCAGTGTCTGCCACTGCCCCCAGAGCTGTCTATATGGCCCTTGGAACTGTCTGCAGGACACACATCCCTCCCCGTCAAACCCATCATCAACCCTGCTTTGCCCTGTCCTTGCCTGGCTGGAATGTGAACTCTAACAATGCTTCTTGCATTGTGACTCTGTCCACCATCAGCTCCAAAAGGTTCCTTGAAGGAAATGCATTGCTTGAGCTGAAACGGTTTCCCCACCCCTGGTCTAAGCTGCTTGAGGTTTTGCACTGACAAGTTTCTTAAGCAAACTATGTTTCAAAAAGCAATCCTATGAATATCAATATCAATATCAAAGTAATGCCATTTTTGTTGGAAGTACAACAACAGGGATCTTTCCTATCTTTACCCAAGGGCTAATTCTGTTTACAGTTGGTCAACCAACCAAGAGAGAGGTGTCGGTAGATACATAGGTAGGTAGGTGTAGGTGTTGCCAAGCAACCAGCCAGAATTGTATAATCCTTGACTTGAGTTCTGATTGGTTGCTAGTTCTGAGGGAATTTCCCCTCTGTATGTGATGCCGAATATCTTTCTGTTATGAACAAGGCCTGAACGACTAAGACAACACCTCCCTGCTTATTATACTGTGTACTGCTTTTGTTCAGTTCACCCAGCGAAGTATTCTAAGTTTCTTTTTTCTGTGGACTCCATTTGTGTGATTTAAGTGACTTTGATAACAATTTTGCTGCTGCAAAGGTTAAAGGGGACGTTCGCCTCACCCTGCTTTTCTCACCCTCTTACAAGTGTTTGCCACTGCCAGCAAATATTTTCTCCCTGCTGAAGAACCAGTATTCGTACCCCAAGTAACAGAGACAGAAAATTGATGTTGTGCATCTTTTGAAGTTATAGCACCGTTAGACAAGTAGAAACAGGAAACATAGTGAGATATGCAAATAGTGCTTCCTGATGCTTGTGGGTAGGAACCAATGGGAATGATGATGCATCTCAGATTTAAGCAGACATCCCTTAGCTTACTCATAAGCAGGAAGAGGTTTTGTGGGGTTTTTTTTTTTGTAATAATACTCACCAGCAGGGTCAGCCCAGGATAATTTGACACTTGAGGCAAACCACAGAATGGTGCCCCACTCCCCACCAGTGAAGAAGGGCGAGTGAAGATCTACATCAGGAACAAGGGGCGGAAAAGATCTATATCAGAATCTGCTGCCCCTGAGGACCTTGCTGCCCAAGGCAGTTGCCTCGATTTCCTCATGGGTGGGCCAGCCCTGTTCACCAGTATAAAGTACTGGCACTTATTTATCTTTTGCTGCTCATGGCAGCCATTTTGTGCTGGCACTCTTACCGATATACGAGTGCCGGCGCCTCATCTTTTACCAAGAAAATAAAATAAAAAAGCACCCCTCCAAGTGCCCAAATTCTGAAAGAGGTCACTCAGGAGTAAAGACCAAACTAAATGCTCCCAGTGCAGCCAACTCCAAACTAGGCATTGCTCAGTTCCAATCCACATCAACAAAAATAGTAGAGGATGTGTGTGTTAGTTGGTGGCTGGGATGATTAACTCCTTATCGCAGGAGTTTGAACTAAATGACCCTCAGGGTCCCTTCCAACTCTACAGTTCTATGATTCTTTGTGTCAAACAACCCTCCCTGAAAATGTATTGCCCCACAAAGCTATCCCCCCCAGCAGCCCCACAAGTATGGCCACTGACTAGCAGTGGCATAGCGTGGGTTGTCAGCACCCGGGGCAAGGCAAGTAATTTGCGCCCCCTAACCCGTGGATTTGCGCCCCCTAACCCGTGGATTTGCACCCCCTAACCCTAACCCCCAGATGTTGCGCCCAGTGTGGCCGGCCCCCCCTGCACCCCCCCACGCTACGCCACTGCTGACTAGGGATGATGGAAGTTCAGTAACATTTGGAGGGCAGAAGTTTCCCCAGACCCTGGGAACATTTTCAGGGGGAAACTGTTTAAGCAACCTCTCTCGAACATGGTTTCTATACTACACATAGCCCCCAGTTCCTACATTAGCATCAGTCTTTTTACCTTGCTCTAGCCAAAAAGAGCTCCCAGTGGCTTACTAGGTTCAGTAATATGACAGCCCCTGTTCTTCAGGTGATCAATCTGAATGTCACGACACACAAGGAAAAAGGTATGGTGAAGGAGGAGGAGGAGGTGGTTGGGGGAAAACAGCTCAAGCATTAGTTGCAGTTCTTAAAACAACCACCTGAGATGGAAACAGTTCTTATGTTCTTAGCTAAGCAATGTCTAAACCAACTGACCACAGTTCTCCAGGATTTAAGATGAAAGTCTTTCCCAGCCCTACCTGAAGATACTGACGATTTAATCTGCATGCAAATCACAATAATATTCTAACCATTTTTATCACTTTGCATTTAGCAAAAAAATAATAAAAACCCAACCCTTTTTAAAAACATGCTTAATTGTGTTCCTTTTCGCCCGTTTAATTGTGATCCACCCAAACTCTCTCTTGCAATTATACAGGATTCCACTGTTACGGGTCTCTAAATGCATCTCTCTCGGCTGCAAAGAAATGGACTACTTTGTGCCAGAGCT
This sequence comes from Podarcis bocagei, assembly GCF_964188305.1. Classification (NCBI taxonomy): domain Eukaryota; kingdom Metazoa; phylum Chordata; class Lepidosauria; order Squamata; family Lacertidae; genus Podarcis; species Podarcis bocagei. The sequence continues at coordinate 84,284,850 of NC_138129.1, read as the reverse complement.
CTTTGAGAATTTATTGCAAAAAATAAAATGAAATGAAATGATAGGAGAGCATAAAATCACAGCATTCAAGAAGCACAGCCTGCAGTTTCCAAGTGTTTCATTTCCCAGTTTCTGGTTTGCCTTTCCCCGCTACACATCATTTTAAATAGTCTTTTACTATCCTGGCTCTCTGCCACCACTTTGTAAAAAAACAACAACAACCTACACATTAGTAGCTATGTTCCTATCATATTCAATCTACATTCAGCCCAACAGACAAAAAAGAAAGATACGTTTATGTGTGCCTTCATTATTTCTTGACGATGGCATCAGCTGTTGCCTTGTATGTGTGCATGAGCCGTGACAAATTAATGACCACAGATGTTAATTAATTAATATACTACTTACATTCATACTTTGGAAGTCAAACGGAATCCATTCCAGAAGTCCATTCGACTTCCAAAACGTTAGGAAACCAAAGTGCGGCTTCTAATTGGCTGCAGGAAGCTGCAGAAGCTCCGTTGGACGTTCGGCTTCCAAAAATAGTTTGCAAACTGGAACAGTCACTTCCAGGTCTGCAGTGTCCAGGAGCCAAAACGTTTGAGAACTAAGCAGTTCGGAAACCGAGGTACAACTGCATATGCAGAAATGGCCTCCAAGCGGTTTACAACTGCAAAATCAATACATGCACAACAACTATCAAATCAATACACAATAACAGATCCACTGGGACATTAAAACATCCTTAATTAAAATGCACAATAAAAGAATCAATTGAAAAGCATAACAATTAAAAAAAAGCTTAAAACGGTCAAAACAATGGAATCACAAGTTCAGTTCAGGGAAACACTTCCTCAAACAGGTGTGTTTTCAAGAGCTGTTTTTTGACAGAATTACAAGCCTGGTAGATGAAGGGAATGCAGTGGATGTAGCCTACCTTGATTTCAGCAAGGCATTCGACAAGGTGCCCCATGATATTCTTGTAAAGAAGCTGGTAAAATGCGGTCTTGACTATGCTACCACTCAGTGGATTTGTAACTGGCTGACTGACCGAACCCAAAGGGTGCTCATCAATGGTTCCTCTTCATCCTGGAGAAGAGTGACTAGTGGGGTGCCACAGGGTTCTGTCTTGGGCCCGGTCTTATTCAACATCTTTATCAACGACTTGGATGATGGACTCAAGGGCATCCTGATCAAATTTGCAGATGACACCAAACTGGGAGGGGTGGCTAACACCCCAGAGGACAGGATCACACTTCAAAACGACCTTGACAGATTAGAGAACTGGGCTAAAACAAACAAGATGAACTTTAACAGGGAGAAATGTAAAGTATTGCACTTGGGCAAAAAAAATGAGAGGCACAAATACAAGATGGGTGACACCTGGCTTGAGAGCAGTACATGTGAAAAGGATCTAGGAGTCTTGGTTGACCACAAACTTGACATGAGCCAACAGTGTGACACGGCAGCTAAAAAAGCCAATGCAATTCTGGGCTGCATCAATAGGAGTATAGCATCTAGATCAAGGGAAGTAATAGTGCCACTGTATTCTGCTCTGGTCAGACCTCACCTGGAGTACTGTGTCCAGTTCTGGGCACCACAGTTCAAGAAGGACACTGACAAACTGGAACGTGTCCAGAGGAGGGCAACCAAAATGGTCAAAGGTCTGGAAACGATGCCTTATGAGGAATGGCTAAGGGAGCTGGGCATGTTTAGCCTGGAGAAGAGGAGGTTAAGGGGTGATATGATAGCCATGTTCAAATATATAAAAGGATGTCACATAGAGGAGGGAGAAAAGTTGTTTTCTGCTGCTCCAGAGAAGCGGACACGGAGCAATGGATCCAAACTACAAGAAAGAAGATTCCACCTAAACATTAGGAAGAACTTCCTGACAGTAAGAGCTGTTTGACAGTGGAATTTGCTGCCAAGGAGTGTGGTGGAGTCTCCTTCTTTGGAGGTCTTTAAGCAGAGGCTTGACAACCATATGTCAGGAGTGCTCTGATGGTGTTTCCTGCTTGGCAGGGGGTTGGACTCAATGGCCCTTGTGGTCTCTTCCAACTCTATGATTCTATGATTCTAAGAATTAGAATGTTGATGAGTTGACTTGTATTTCAGCAGGAAGAGCGTTTCTCAACACTGGTCCCACCAGCGGTAAAGAATTCAGAATCACAGCCCATAGGGTACTACTCTTTCTCTACGGTTTAGAGTAATATTTGTGAAACCCTGCATTTAATTCAATATCTGTTAATATTTGTGAAACCCTAACTTTAATTCAATATCTGTTAATATTTTTGGAGCCCTACACTGAATTTTGCATTTAATTAATTTTGCATTAATTTTGCATTTTATGCAAAAGAAGCACAGGGGCAGGGCCCAAACCACTGCTTCCCTCCTGGCCCCCCTGGAGGGACACAGTGGCTTGGGTGCGCTGAAAGCCCAGTCCCACACTGTGAGCGGTGTGGGGCTCACAGGCTGCCTGGCCTGCTGCGTCCCCCTCAGCCGAGAAGGATGCAGTGACCCAAGATGCCCTACACCCCACAAAAAAACTACACCCAGGGCTACGGCACCCCCAGCACTCCCCACACTATGAATCTGGGAACAGTTAAGCTAGGATTTGCCCTGCAGAGCAGGAGAGGTTGCAGAGAAAGGATGGTGATGCTACTACTACTGTGGAATAAGCCGGTGTGTTCTGGGGTTCTGGTGCTATGAGCCAATCCACAAGCAGGCTCAGGTTGTATTTATGTGTGGCCAATCAATGGTCAGGGAAGATGGAAACTGCAGTCCACCATCTTCTGGAGGGCCACAGATTCTCCACCCCAGCTATAAGGGGATTGATAGAAGCATGTTGAGTCTGCTGCCCCTGTGCTCTTCTGAATTGGCCCACAGGAGTCCCAACTGAGGCTAAACCGAAACCCTGTGACTTTCATTTCACAAGTTTACAGCTGGTTGGCTATAATGACTCTTAGCTTCAGCAAAGAGTTTGACTGAAGAGCCACATCTTAAGTGAAGAGGAAATAAGCTGCTGATGTACCGGGGCCTTGCACGTCATCAAGTGGGTATTTTTCCTCCCATTTCTGCTCTGTGTTCTGAAACTCATGCATGCAATCAAACCAAGCTTATTTGAGATGGCTTGCACTACGAAGCAGGGGAACTGCGTGCAAAGCTCTGATTGCTGAAAGAGAGGAAGGAAACAGGGGCACAACACACATATCAGCCTGCATGTGGAACACTAGATAAATCAGACTTCGATACTCCAAAGCAATGCTGTGAGGGTTCTGCCATTTGAGGAAGCTTTTAAATAGACATTTTTCTTATTTTTCTAAGCACACTTTTGAAAAAAGAACAGTTTTGTCATTTTTGTGTGCAAATTTCAAATGGCAAAACAAGAATATCATCCCTTCCTACTTCAGTACATATCGATCAGGATGTTGTAAATGTTTTGCTGAGAAAGGTGGAAATAAGTCATAACCTGACCAGCCTTTGCCAACTTCTTGCCATCCAGAAAAAGGACTACAACTCCCATCACCCCTGACTATTGGCCAGACTATAGCTGGGACTGATGGGAGATGGAGCCCAAAAAGATATAGTGGGGGCACTAGGTTGAGGGTTGTGAATTCAACCACTTCTGCAGAAACTTAAGTTGCCTGGACCCAGAAGATGTCAACAAGCAGAGGTCAGTGGCTCACATTCCCTTCCTGGCCAAAGTGGTAATTAGCCATTTCCTGTCACTCTCGGATGAAACAGATAATCTAGACCCATTTCAGTTGGTTTGCAGACCTAGTTTGGAACAGAAACTGCCTTGGTTGTCCTGTGGGATGGCCTTTGCTGGGAGAAAGACAGGGGGTGTTTGAGTTGTTGATTCTCTTGGCAGCTTTCAGTATAATCAACTATGGTATCCTTCCAGATCGGCTTATCGGGTTGGATGTGGGAGGCACAATTTGGTCATGGTTCCCTCCTGTTTCTGTGGTGTTCCATTCTTTTCATCATACTTTTTCGCATCTATCAGTGGTAAAAGGTTATCCAGAGATTTGGTCACAGGTGCTATCAAAATGCAGAAGACACCCAGATTTACATCTTTTCATCATTCCTTTGGCAAATGATGGATGGCAGTGATCACCAGGATTGGGGCACTTTCAGAAGTGGGATCCTAGTTATGGAATAGGCTTCCCAGAGAGATTCACCTGGTGCCATTTCCGTGACCTTTCTGGTTCCAGGTGAATACCTTTCTAGCACAGTCAAAATCAAAAAGGTAAAAGGTAAAGGTCCCCTGGACGGTTAAGTCCAGTCAAAGGCGACCATGGGGTTGCGGTGCTCATCTCACTTCAGGCGGAGGGAACTGGCGTTTGTCCACAGACAGCTTTCCAGGTCATGTGGCCAGCAGGACTAAACCGCTTCTGGCACAACTGAACACTGTGACAGAAGTCAGAGCACATGGAAGTGCTGTTTACCTTCCCGCCGCAGTGGTACCTATTTATCTACTTGCACTGGTATGCTTTTGAACTGCTAGGTTGGCAGAAGCTGGGACAGAGCAACGGGAGCTCATCTCATTGTGCAAAAGAAAAAAGAAACCACCACAGATTCACACCCAAAGGGAAAAATCATTTGTTATAATTTTTATTCTTCTATGCTGTATTATCATGTTGTTTGGGGTTTTTTGCTTTGTAGGCTGCCCTCCTATTATGGGACAGCTAGAAAAATGCAGCTAACAAATAAATAAACAAACAAATGACAAGTTATCCATCAGCATAATAAATATAGTTGTAAACATCTGGTTGAATAACAAGAGGGCATCGTATCCAAGTTTCCTATTAGTGGGCCACTAATTTTCCTTCAATTGCTAATTTGACTCTTCCTTGTTTTGAAAGATTGTCGTATGCAAGAGCTTTCTTATCCATTCTATTATCTTTTTTAAAAAGATTGTTTCCCCCCAGTGTTTAGGCAATCAGCATATGATCAGAAACCACCAACAGCTAAATAATGAAGTCACGATTGCACAATATACGGTTTACATGTTCGTAGTTAAAGCCCTATTGCTTAAGTGGAGCTTTATACAATATGATGTTATACTCAGAAATCTTGGCTAGTAAGACCTGTCTACCAGATTCTTAAGGCAGATGTTAAAGAGGATTTTTCACTTTTCTATGCTGTGGCTTTATTCTTAGATTGTACCTTTTTCATTCCCTGCTTTTATGTGAAATGAAATGTCCTCATTCTGTAACCTTACATTAGGGGTTAAAGTACTACAATACTTGCCCTCCAGACAACGCCATGCTCCCCTAAGGTTCAGTGCCTAAGCCATAGGCATAGGCAAACTCAGTCCTCCAGATGTTTTGGGACTACAACTCCCATGATCCCTAGCTAACAGGACCAGTGGTTAGGGATAATGGGAATTGTAGTCCCAAAACATCAGGAGGGCCAAGTTTGCCTATGCCTGGCCTAAGCCAACTGCAGATGATTATTTTTCGATGTACCTTTAAAAGATGGTAGAACTCAAGGCAATACAGTGGTGCCTCGCAAGACGAAAAGAATCCGTTCTGTGATTCTCTTCGTCTAGCGGTTTTTTCATCTTGCAAAGCAAGCCCATTGACGGATTAGCGGATTAGCGGCTTTTAGCGGCTTTTAGCGGCTTTTAGCGGCTTTTAGCGGCTTTTAGTGGCTTATCTGCTGATCGGATCAGCTGATAAGCGGCTTAGCGGCTTAGAAAAAGGGGGGGAGGAAAAAAAACCAGCAGGAACTCGCAAGACATTGTCGTCTTGCGAAGCAAGCCCATAGGAAATTCGTTTTGCGAAGCACCTCCAAAACGGAAAACTCTTTCGTCTAGCGAGTTTTCCGTCTTTCGTCTTGCGGGGCACCACTGTAGTGAGGTGGTTCAAATGGTGAGGAGTGCTTGCCGCTTACTTGGTATCAGTAATGGCAGTAATCTTCACTTATTTGATCTGAAAATAAGTCAAGATATAGAGACCTCATCAGCAGAATGCCTTAAGGAAGAGCAGGGATTTAGAAAAGGTATGGCCTGCCATGAAAGGATAGCAACATACAACGGAAACATTAACTGAAGGGTAGGAGCCTCAGGCCTAAATGGGGTTTTTCTGGACCTCTCTGACCCTCAGGACAGTCTCTAGGCCACAACCTCTCTCCCCAGACCACCACACTTATCTACCCTGATTTATTGCCCCCATGGGTGTTTGTGCGCAGCTGGCCTGCGTCTTGAACTGTCATAATGCTCCTGGCTTTTGTGTGTGGCTGGAACACACCCTACTGTCCAAAGAAAAGACCACATCAGTTGCTCCACCCACTTTTGCCACTGTTCTCAAACAGGTTTGGCCTCTGACCCACCCTCCATTGGCATGTGGTTCTCGGAAGATTGACCGTGGTAGGGAAGGCAAAAGGTTCCCCAATCCTGATTAAACCTCAGACTGCTTGCCAGTATTGTCAGACGGAGATCCTAAGGCACAAAGACAAACACATCCTGGTTTTAGTAGGTTGTTGGTATCAGCTATTGCCCAAGAGCATGACTGTGAAACCATGATGCATTGCAAATCAGACAGAAATCTGGATGGAGCCTGATCTTGTCTGCAGGAAGGCATCCAAGATGATTAGTGTTCTATCAAATTGTTTAGGAGTCAAGTCAAATCAAATAGTTTTATTGGCATCACAAGATAATACGTTTCAAATCACTGGGATAATTAAAAGGACAAGGGTGAAGCTGCCAAGGGCTATAGGGTCACACTGTGGCCGTGTGCAGTTAGAGGTTCTGCTATGCCCAATCTATTTCCCGAAGGAATGGTTCGTTGGGAGCCCTTTCGGTTAAAATTTTGGCTAAAAAGGGAACTACTAGAGCAGTGGTATCTTTGTCCCAATCTGCCAGGAGAAACCTCATTTGATTTCTTCTCAGAGTTGTAGGCCGCAGATCCAACATTTTACTCAGCACCAGTTGCCAAGGTCTGCTATGTAAAAGGCAGTCTAGGAGAATGTGGTCCATTGAATCTGGTACTTCTTGGCTGCAGGCATGCAAACGGACTTGATATGGAGTGTGTGAGAATCTGCCTTTACTCACTGCAGAAGGGAAAGCATTTAATCTCGTGAGGATATCCTTTGGTATTTGGCACAAGTTCCGTAGAGTGTTGTGATACCTAAGGCCTCTGAAGAACAAGATCTCGGAATGTGAGGTAACAAGCGCTGTCTTTTGTGGTCGTAGAGCCGCTGCTTGGTTAATTGGAATACAGTGGTACCTCGAGTTAAGAACTTAATTCATTCTGGAGGTCTGTTCTTAACCTGAAACTGTTCTTAACCTGAGGTACCACACTTTAGCTAATGGGGCCTCCCGCTGCTACCACACCGCCGCCGCGCAATTTCTATTCTCATCCTGAAGCAAAGTTCTTAACCCAAGGTACTATTTCTGAGTTAGCGGAATCTGTAACCTGAAGCATCTGTAACCCGAGGTACCACTGTATGTGATTTTCGTCACATTCTTGAAGACTCTCAAGAAAAATGCCCAAACTACGGATTTTGTCTTGAATTGCTCTATACCATTTGGATGAGATGTGGTCTTCAAGCATAGAGGTTAAGAAGGAGTTAGATGTTGTTCTAAAGTGGACTTTCAGCCAGGCCTTGATTGTAGAGAGCCATGCTTTGGTTTCCATCAGCTGTTGGCCGGTTTCAGCACATAAGGTTAAATAACATGCATTTAGGAGTCTTTTCAGCCAAGGAATATAACCTTCAGGAGCCTTGAATTAAATGATGGGATGACCCCAGTGAAAGAAACAATGCACTTTCTTAGCTGATCCATGCATTACCGTAATTGCTTGTTCTACACCTCATAATTGGCAGCTGAATCCATTTAAAAACAATATATTTGCGGTTATATGGCATTGAATGTGTGGTGTTCACATGTGCAGGTTTTCACCTGATACAGTATGTTTTTAGTAACAAATATGAGTTTCTGAACAAGCCATTAGAATGCTTTTCTTATGAAAGCACTGCAGCCTTATAATTTCCGTTTTCCTGGATTCAGATCCGGACAAGCTTCTGGGCAACCTCTGCGTTGTCATCCCTTAACTAATGATACATCTTTGACAAAGCACTGAGCGAGAAGTAATGCCTCCCCCATGCCCATCTTCACTGACATCTGTCTAACTCAAATGGATATCCCCAGAGAGAATGATCATGTCAACAGAAGAAGGGATCTCACATGCCAGCCAGGAAGTATCACTGCAAGCTGATCGTCCATGTAAATGCTGTGATTTATGCTTACGAGTACGGTTGCTAAAAGGCATTTTCTGCCTCCATTCTGTAATGGCTGGAAACTGCCATGGGGAACACATTCCTATCCACAGGTTACAGTCCACATAAATAAGGAGTTTCCATAAAGCCAAATGAAATCATGCTGCCGGGAGGGGGGGGGGATAGTTTTCAGATATAGTGAGATCAGTCATATGGCAGATTGGAAAGTACCTGGAAAACTAGGGCGGAAATAAATGCTATCTGACAGTAAATCCAGCATTGGGAACATTGCAAACTTGGGTGGAGAGAGGGAGCGGAAGAAGTTTGATTCAGTTCATGCTGCACAACAATAAGCAAACTGAAACAGACATCTTTTGAAATTTGCACTTCTCTGATTTTTGCAATGCAGCTCTCCAGCTAATGCAAATTTCTCTCAATATACACATTATTGTATGCTATTTTGCCTAATAGGCACATTTTTCAAAGCAATTTACTCTGTCGCAATGCATTTTTGTTATTATTTGCAGTTATATATGCATTTTCAAGCACACTTTACCCTAGTAGATGAATTTTTTGCAAACATTTCTTGGTTTCAAAATTCAGAGAAGTGCAACTTTGTGTTCTTGTTTGCGTATTGTGTTTAGGTTTTGGGAAGTGCATAGGAGGTAAGTTGCCTAGAGTGGTAGGGCAGGTTTCTCATCTCTCTCAGCCTACTTTTTCCTCTGTTTTTGATCTTTAGCTTCTGTTGTATTCCTTCCTATTTCATAAAGACAGATTTTGTCAAGTGAAATCTTTCTTTCCCCACTCTTTCAGGACACAGAGTTTCTTTGTCCCTTAAAATATCACCTGCAATGATCTTTGTTCTCTTAGTCCTCTTAGGTTTTGTGGGGGGCATTATTAGGGAGGCAATATACAAGTTGTAATGCATTTTCATTTGTATAAAGTGTTCCTTTGGCAACAACTGGGAGTGCATGAACTTGGCATCTTCTGTTTCTCCACTGTTCAAGGCACTGTTCACCTCCTTTTGCAAAATGCACCAGAGATATATTCCTTCCCCCAATTGAAATCCAAAGGGAAATGGCTGAAATTTTATTACAGAAAAGATTTCTGCAGAAAGGATATGGCACGTGTAGCACTGTTTGAATACTGCCTAAATATGCACTTGAACAAGTGCTGGGACAACTAGTGGAGGTAAAGAAAAAAAGACTCTTTGAAGACATGAGCACTGTATGTCAAGGAATGTTTCTGCAGATGATGTTTCTTTCTTCACCCATCCATCTGCTCTCCTTGTGTTCTCTTCTTTTTCAACACATTTCCCCATCTTCCATAAAATCTTCAACAGGTGCCTTTTCGCTCTCTCTTAGATAGAGGATTCATTATGGAACATAGGAATCTGCCAGACATTGGTCCATCCAGCTAAGTTTTCTTTACACTACCTGGCAGTGGATTTCCAAGTTTTTGGAGACAGGATATTCCTAGCCCCACTAGAAGATGCAAGTGTTCTATCACTGAACTATGATCTTCTTCCACTGGAAGGACAGAAAGCTGCTTTGCATCTAAGAACTGATGGATCGCTTGAACGAAAATGGAACCAGACTGGTGGCTGCAAGGTGATAGCGGAGCAGCTGAAAAACTGATCGATGGGGGAAATTCAACAGTTGTTGAGGAATGTCAGGTTTGGGATAAATCATCACTCAGGGATGAGGACGAACATATTAATGATTATCCAGATGGTAGAGAACCCAGGATGCCCCAGGGCAAAACACACCTTCTAGAGCCATTTGGAGGGAGATCCCATGAAAAGCTGTTTGTACGTGCATCCTATAACATTTTCTGAACATTAGGCTGCTTTTTTGTTGGAGTGTGGTTTCCTTCACAGCCATAAACGCTTCAACTATTTCAGCGATGGAAACAGAAATCCTTCACAGTTCCTAGTGATACCCGCTTTTCAACTAGAAAGTCACAAGAATTGCAAAACAACAACAACAAAAAACAACCTTTTGTGGATTTCAGGAAACTAAAGATGGAAGAGAGGGAGAAAGAGTGCCTTTAGAGAAGTTGGTAAAAAATATACGTGACAGCCCTTAGCTGTGCAGTGTATCTGTGTGGTTAGTTTCTGGGTATCAGAGGAAGCTGATTCCTGAATGATAAGGACACATTGCATTATATATGTGCACAGCCTATTCTACATTTGATTTGGACCTTGGTGAGTCATTTGCACAGGGCAATAACCATTATTTTGCTTTCCAGAGACTGACACACACATACTGTTTTGTGAGGATACACATGAGCCCTGGATGTAACCATGTTTTTGTGGATTGAACTCTTGGTGTTTGGCTTCGCCCTTATTGTGGATGCACAAAACACAGGTGGGTGGCAACTATTTATTTGTTCAATTTGCATATCTTGAAATCTTCTTTAAAAGAACTATCCAAACTCATTTTGAAAAGATCTAAGGGTTGGGTCTGAAATCTTAGGTCTGAGGTGTGTCAAAAATCTTAGGTTTCATAAAAAGAATAGCACCAGTAATTCTTTAAAGGATGACATATTCATAATTACCAGCAGCTTGGAAACAATTCCTGGACCACATTCAGTTGGGGTGGAATAACTGTAATAAGGCCTTCAGGTCTGGCCAGCACTTTTTTAGATTGAGAGCACCAATAGATGGGACCACAGAATCCTCCACCTTCCCAAACAAATACTTACATGTGGAAAGAGTTTATTGGGAACTGGATGTTTGAAAATCTCTGTATAGCTCAGTTGGTTAGAGCATGATGTTGATAACCAGGGGCTGACTTAGCAATTGGTCAGGTTGGCCCAGGGGGGGGGGGGTGTGTGTGCAAAAATTGTGTGAGTTCCCTAGACTGCTCTGGGTGGTCAGGCAAGGCACGCTAGATCTTTTTGACTTCTCAGCAGAGGAATGCAGCTGCTAGCTACATTACTTTAAATGAAATCAGATCTTCATGGCATGATAAGCTGCACCCAAGGGTACTAAAGGATCTTGTGGATGTAATTTCAGATCCTTCTTTAATTACCTTTGACAATTCTTCAAGAAAAGGTGGGGCTCCCATAGACTGGAACCAGACAAATGTTGCCCCCAACTTTGAAGACCCAGGTAAGTACCAGCCAGTGACCTTTAAGGCTTTCTGTCTTGCTTGGTGAGGGTAGGGCACCATTCAGTGTGCCATCTCCAGAAGGAGACGGATGGTTGTGCCAGGTTGGGGGGTGGGGGTTCCAGCTATACACAATTTTAGCTTTATACACAATCTCTGAACCTGACCCCCCCAAGTTATGAGTCAACAGTATTCAATGCAATGTATAGTAAGCTGTGTTAATGTTCAAATACCATGGAAAAGAATCAATCAACCATAGAACAAAAGGCCTGATGTTATATATGTATTTTAATTATGGATGGTTATATTTTAATGAGATTGTTGTATTGCTGTACTGTAATTCCCTACACACATGGTCCAGACAAATCTTGACCCCGACTTTGAAGACCTAGGTAAGTACCAGCCAGTGACCTTGACATCAATACCAGGGAAGGTCCTAGAACAGATAATTCAACAGTCAGTCATGAGCATTTAGAAAAGGATGCTGTGATTACGAAGACCCAGCATGGATTCCTCAAAAATAAGTCATGGCAGACTTCTTTTTTTGATGGAATTACAAACTTGCTGGATCAGAGAAATGCTGATTTCTGTAAGGCTTTTAGCAAAGTCCCCCATGATATTCTCTCAAGGAAGCTGGTAAAGTGTGGGTTGAACGAGGTAATGGTTAGATGGATTTGTAGCTGGTAGACTGACTGAACCCAAAGAGTACTCATTAATGGTTCCTTTGCCACCCTGGAAAAAAGTGACAAGTGGGGTGCCGCAGGGTTCAAACATGGCCCGTTGTTGTTCAAGGTCTTTATAAATGACTTGGTTGAAGGAATTGAGGGGATGCTCATGAAATTTGTAGTTGAAACAAAACTGGGAGGGGTAGCTAATACCACAGAAGACAGAATCAAAATTCAAAATGACTAGGGAATTGGGCACAAGCTAAGAAAATGAATTTCTATAAGTACAATAAGGGATTTCAACTAGCTTCTGCACTTAGGCTGGAAGAACCAGATGCACAAGTATAGGATGGGTGACATTTGGCTTACTATCAGTACCTGTGAAAAAAGTCTAGGGGTCTTGGTGGACCACAAGCTTAGCATGAGTCAACAGCGTGATGCAGCAGAAAAAAATAGTGACTGCTATTCCAGGCTCTAGCAACAGACCTATAGTGTCCAGATGAGGGGAAGTTGGAGTACCACTCTGTTCAGCCTTGGTCAGACCACACCTGGAATACTGTGTCCAGTTCTTGGCACTTCAGTTTAAGAAGGATGTTGACAAGCTTGAAGGTGCGCAGGGGAGAGCTACCAAGATGATCAAGGGTCTGGAAAATAAGCCTTATGAGGAGCGCTTGAAGGAATTGGGTATGTTTAGCTTGGAAAAGAGGAGATTGAGAGGAGATATGATAGCTATCTTCAAATATCTCAAGGGCTGTCACATGGAAGATGGAGCAAGCTTGTTTTCTCCTGCTCTGGAAGGTAGGACACTGGCAGAGGAAGAGGCATGCGGGGGGAGCGCACCGCCCCCGGCAGAGTGATCATGGCGAGGTGCCATCATGGCTCCCCCCGTCTGTGCTGGGTGCTATGCCCCTATGGGCAGCACACCACGCCCCCAGGATGAGCACCATGCCCCTGGGACTCACGCCAGCCACACCCTGCCTGCTCTCCGCCCCTCGGTTCCGGAGCATGAAGCTCCGCCACTGAGGTAGGACTCAAACTAATGGCTTCAAGCTCCAAGAAAGGAGATTGTGACTATTCATCAGGGGAAACTTTCTGACAGTAAGTGCTATTTGACAGTGGAACGGTCTCCCTCAGAAGGTTGCAGACTCTCCTTCCTTGGAGGTTTTAAGGCTTAGTTTGGATGGCCATCTGTCAGGTATGCTTTGGTGAGATCTCAGCATTGCAGGAAGTTATACTAGATGGTCCTTGTGGTACCCTCCAACTCTACAATTCTGTGATTCTATGATTCACAAGAAGTTAAAAAAAGTTTGATGAAACAAGCAGCTGTTGGGGAATTCTAGTAGGGGCAATAAGCCTACCTGAAGGATGGGCTTTCAAGTCATTAGGTGTGAAAAAGATTAAATCCCCATCTGATTCCTCTCCCCTCAAAACCATACCTTGCTCCACTGTGGAGCAGAAAAATGATAGCCTAGGTTTCCAGACAAATGTCGTTGCTGAGCATACTGTTGGCCCCAAAGACCCTGCAACAACCAGGGACACCAAAACCATTCTTCACTTCCAGCAATCAAACAGGAGTTGGGATCCTTTGGAGACCCAATGCTGCCATGAGTTAGCTAGTAGCTTGGCCTTTTATGTCTGCCTGGTGAAGCTTGGAACACTGATTTCAGGGATTTTTATCTGGTGAACTCACACTCTGGAAAAATCAGAACAGGACTGCCCATGATGGTAGTAGCCTTTGAAAAATGTCACCAGTTTTAAGGCTTTCTGCCATGCTTGGTGAGGGTAGGGCACCACGCAACACGCCGTCTCCAGAAGGATACAGACGGTTGTGCTGGGTGCGAGTGTTTCCCAGATTCTTCCAGATATACACGATTTCAGCTTTATGCACAATCTCTGAACCTGACCCCCCCATACACAACAAGTTCTGAGTCAACAGTATTCAGTGTAATGTATAGTAATCTGTATTTATGTTCAAATACCACGAAAAAGAATCAATTAACCATAGAACAAAAGGTCTGATGTTACATATGCATTTTAATTATGGATGGTTATATTTTAATGAGATTGTTGTATTGCTGTACTGTAATTCCCTACAGACATGGTCCAGACAAGTGAGTTTGAATACCCAGGTAACTACCAGCCAGCGAACTTGGCATCAATACCAGGGAAGGTCCTAGAACGGATAATTCAACATCAGTCTGTGAGCATTTAGAAAAGGATGCTGTGGTTACTAAGACCCAGCATGTGTTTCTCAAAAATAAGTCATGCCAGACCAATCTGATTTCTTTTTTTGATGGAATTACAAACTTGCTGGATCAGAGAAATGCTGATTTCAGTAAGGCTTTTGACAAAGTCCCCCTTTATATTATCTCAAGGAAGCTGGTAAAGTGTGGGTTGAACGAGGTAACGGTTAGATGGATTTGTAGCTCATTAATGGTTCCTTTTTCATCCTGGAAAAAAGTGATGTGGGGTGCCACAGGGTTCTGACTTGGGCCCGTTGTTGTTCAACATCTTTATAAATGACTTTTTTGAAGGAATTGAGGGGATGCTCATGAAATTTGTAGTTGAAACAAAACTGGGAGGGGTAACTAATACAACAGAAAACAGAATCAAAATTCAAAATGGTTAGAGAACTGGGCACAAGCTAACAAAATGAATTTCTATAGGAACCATAGGGAATTTTAACTAGGTTTTAATACATTAATGAGATTGCTGTATTGTGTATTTAATTATGGATATTTATATCTTTTTGAGTTTCTGATAGGTTTTTATATTTTGTAAAACACTTTGCAGCCTATATTGGCATTAAGCAGTATATAAATTGTGTGTATGCAACATTGAATGATAATTCAATACTTTTATAAAAAATCAGCTTATAAAACAGTGTCCCTTTTCTTACAGTGCCCAAATCACTTTGAAAAGATCTAAGGGTTGGGTCTGAAATCTTAGGTCTGAGGTGTGTCAAGATCTTAGTGAGGGTTTTTCTGAAAAGAAGAGCACCAGTAATTCTTTTAAGGGTAAAATATTCATCGTTACCAGCGGGTGGGAAACAATTTCTGGACCATATTCAGTTGGGGTGGAATAATTGAGATAAGGCCTTCAGGTCTGGCCAGCACTCTTTTAAATTGAGAGCACCAATAGACAGGACCACAGAACCCTCTATCTTCCTGAACAAATACTTACGCGTGGAAAGAGTTTGTTGGGAATTCGTTGTTTGAAAACCTCTGTATAGCTCAGTTGGTTAGGGCATGATGCTGATAACCAGGGGTTGACTTAGCAATTGGTCAGGTTGGCCCAGGGGGTGTGTGTGTGTGCAAAAATTGTGTGAGTTCCATAGACCCTTCTTCTGCTACTCTGGGTGGTCAGGCAAGGCACACCAGCTCCTCTGGATCCTTCAGCTGCTAGCTACTTTAAATGAATTCAAATCTTCATGGCTGCATTCAAGGGCACTAAAAGATGTTGCAAATGTAATTTCAGGGCCACCTTTGCCTTCGATGTTTGAGAGTTTTTTTGTTGATTCTGGGAGTAAAGGTGGAGGCCTCTATCCTCCCGTGGACTGCAGTAAGTTTATTGTTTCCTTGAAGATGGAATGTGACTAGTTTTATTAATTTTATTAAGTCCCCCCCGGTTACTCAGGAGCTGTGTTGATCCACATATTTACATATATCACCCCAAAAGCAGTGGAACATGACATAATCAATATGCCGAGGGCCTTCCGGTGGTTCCCTCATTGCAAGAAGCAAAGTTACAGGGAACCAGGCAGATGGCCTTCTCAGTAGTAGCACCCGCTCTGTGGAACACCCTCCCATCAGATGTCAAGGACATAAACAACTATCGGACTTTTGGAAGACATTTGAAGGCAGCCCTGTTTAGGGAAGCTTTTACTATTTGAAGAATCATTGTATTTTAATATTCTGCTGAAAGCTGCCCAGAGCGGCTGGGGAAACCCAGCCAGATAGGCGGGGTATAAATAATAATAATAATAATAATAATAATAATAATAATAATAATAATAATAATAATAATAATAAATATTTTAGGAGCAGCTGACAGTGATAGCATAGGAGTTGTATTCAACTAAGTCATACTCAGAAGTATACCCACACTGAAATGAACAAACCTAGCATTATTTGCTTTTATTTGTTATTAAAGTTCGTACTGCCCTTAATTACAGGGCAGCTTACAATATATAAACACAAAAATACATCCCATAGTAACAAACAAAAACAATAGCGGGCTGCAATTCTCACCTCACTTACCTGGGAGTATGTGCCATTGAATTCAGTAGTACTTGTGTCTCAATAGACACAGTTAGGATACATAGCTGTCAAAGTTTCCCTTTTTTAAAGGGAAATTCCCTTATTCTGAATAGGATTCCTCCCAAGAAAAGGGAAAAGTTGACAGCTATGTTAGGATTGCACTGTTACTCATACCTATTCATTTCAATGGGTCTGCTATTTATAGAATACATCCAACTTGTACACAATGAACTTTAATAAGATCTTCATCCAGCTGAAATGCAGCTTTTGGCTTCTGATTAGAAATGCAAACCAACTTTGTCCCGCTTGGACTACTGCAATGCACTCTACATGGGGCTACCTTTGAAGGTGACTCGGAAACTGCAATTAATCCAGAATGCGGCAGCTAGACTGGTGACTGGGAGTGGCCACCGAGACCATATAACACCGGTCCTGAAAAATCTTCATTGGTTCCCAGTACATTTCCAAGCACAATTCAAAGTGTTGGTGCTGACCTTTAAAGCCCAAAACAGCCTCAGTCCTGTATACCCGAAGGAGCGTCTCCACCCCCATCTTCCAGCCCGGACACCAAGGTCCAGCACCGAGGGCCTTCGGGCGGTTCCCTTGCTGAGAGGGCCTTCTCGGTAGTGGCGCCTGCCCTGTGGAACGCCCTTCCAGCAGATGTCAAGGCAATAAACAACAGCAGAAGCGCTAAATCACATGCAGAAGTGCCGAATTGCAACCTGCTTGTGCACACATGCAGCGCTGTGGGTTGTGAACGCTGCGGGTTGCGAATGTGCTTCCCACATGGATCACGTTCGCAACCTGAGCCTCCACTGTAAGCTCAGCCCAATCACATTCCACCACCACCACCCCAGCCTGATGCCAAGGTGTTCTGATGGCCACTATACAGTGGTGCCTCGCAAGACGAAAAGAATCTGTCCTGTGATTCTCTTCGTCTAGCGGTTTTTTCGTCTTGCGAAGCAAGCCCATTGAAGGATTAGCGGATTAGCGCTATTAGCGCTATTAGCGTCTTTTAGAGGCTTTTAGCGGCTTATCTGCTGATCGGATCAGCTGATAAGCGGCTTAGCGGCTTAGAAAAAGGGGGGAAGGGGAAAAAACCCGCAGGAACTCGCAAGGCATTGTCGTCTTGCGAAGCATGCCCATAGGAAATTCGTTTTGCGAAGCACCTCCAAAACGGAAAACTCTTTCGTCTAGCGGGGCACCACTGTATATATTGCTGATGAGCTGTGCTTGGCTTGGTGAGTCACACAGGTTGGGCAGATCTGGTTAATGAACTGAAATATTACCAGTATGAACTGAAGGAAAACAGGCAGTTGCAGATCTAAGTGATCAGCAGAAGGACAATTTGTATCACCTGTAGTGCACATACTGTGCCTCTCTTTAAACTGTTAATGCACATTAAACATTGTTTGCGGTTTGCTTGTTTTTAAAATGTTCCAGTGCAACAAGCGTTTTAACATTGATTTGTTCTCTTAGGTCGTAATACCATTTCAGTGGCTCGTTATAAATACAATTCAGAAGGCGTCACTGCAGAACTTGCAGTTACGAAAAGGGCAGAGCTGCAACATGTTAGCTGTGAAAATGCCCACTGTACTTGGGACAAGGACCGAAACACGCTTGCTGGACTTCAAGAATGTGACGAATACAAGATAGTAGCATTTTTTAATGAATGTGATGATTTAATATTCCCAGTTCATGTCCCCCCTGGTAAGATCAGACACTTCTCATTTATTTAAGCAAAATCTGCCTTCTTGTTTTTCAGCCACTCTGATGAGCTGTCCCCCCCCCCCCCCAGTGCTAAGCTATTGGGAGAACGTAACCTGGGGGTATGTCAGAGGGCTAGAGAGGGTGCAGGAAGTCAGTTTTAATTTTTTTGCTGTCAGCTAATATACTGGTTTTCTGTTTTTTTATGGTTTCCAACCACTGTTAATCGCATAGTAACTCTGGTGGCTTCTCTATGCTATTTAGAATAAAAGAATGTGCAACTAATAATCGGAAATGTCGTTGTCATGCTCCACCAAAATTGAAGAGATTTTCTTTCAAGTTATTGTGTTCAGATTTGTATTGGTTTTATATTGAAAACAGCAAGCAGTTGTGCCCCTTGAGTCATGAGCAATGCCAACGAAGTGAATGCATGAAGCTGGCGAGAGGTGAAGGACTGTAGTGATTCTAGAATGATGCTGTAATGATTAGAATTACCGTATTTTTTGCTCTATAAGATTCACTTTTTCCCTCCTAAAAAGTAAAGGGAAATGTGTTGTGCGTCTTATGGAGCGAATGCAGGCTGCGCAGCTATCCCAGAAGCCAGAACAGCAAGAGGGATTGCTGCTTTCACTGCACGGCGATCCCTCTTGCTGTTCTGGCCTCTGAGATTCAGAATATTTTTTTCCTTGTTTTCCCACTCCAAAAACCAGGTGCGTCTTGTGGTCTGGTGCATCTTATAGAACGAAAAATACAGTAAGTGCTGGACAAATAATCCACAAGCACCACTAAATCCCATAGGTCGCAGAGGGAAATTTTAAACCTTTGAAATCTATTAGGATTTTAAAATGCTCAACTGTGGCTGATTTGTGCCCAGTGCTCTTGATTCAAGTCTAGATGATTGATAATTCACTAGATTTCTCTCAACAACAGGTTTTTAAAGCTAAGCAATGTTTTTATTTCTCCTTCCATCGTATCTCATAGTCATCTAACACATAAAAGTACGCTAATTCAAAATGAATAGATGAACACTGAAAACTGTGTTAGGTACTCATTTGGGGTAAAATGATGCAACCCATTAAGCAATCCAGTGTGCTTTTAAAACTAAAAAAGAAATACTGAACAGAATGTCATTGTGATATTTTTCTCCTTTTTCTTTATTTGGAAGAAACCGATAAGTGGAAACTGGAAGAACCACCAAAAAGTAACACCAGTGTGACTTTATCTTGGAACAATCGTGGATATGATAAGCATCGTTGCCATTTAAGATATTTGTGTTACTGTGTTCCTTATGGTAGGAGATTTTAGAAGTTTTGAATTTCTGTCTTTATTGGCTGGAGAATTAAATGCACTTTATTGGGGACCTTTGCTTTTGTGTCCTGTGTATGAATGTATTTAGAATTAAGTATAGAGAGGTGGAAAGGCAAGCAAGACTGGTAAAGGTATGAGTCTCTCTCTCTCTCTCTCTCTCTCTCTCTCTCTCTCTCTCTCTCTCTCTCTCTCTCACACACACACACACACACACACCTTAATGAAATAGTAAGAAGAAATACCTCCTGCAATAGGTAATATGAAATCCAGAAGGATCTTACTCTACACGAGTGGCTGCAAGTCCCTAAAAAAATCACAAGTTGTTGATAGTTACTCCAGATTTAATTACTGTAGATAACAAGGGTGCAATATTTTGTGTGAAGCATTAGATATGGATGGTGCTAAAGAAGTGTAAGCTAGGGGAGACCTAAAACATATAGCTACAGTCAAAGAGCAGCTCACTTGGAGGTGAGGTCAGGGGAAGGAAGAGGGATCTTGTCAAAGTGGCTCACCATAGCTCCAGTTCTTATCAGGAAGACAGTGGGGTAGCATGTTCTTGATTCTTTGTCAATCAAACTAACCTACATGACCCTCCATATATTCTTGGACTCAGCTCCCTCAAGCAGCATGGCCAATGGTAAGGAAATTCCCCATCCATGGCATAGATGCTTCTGGATGCCTGGAGTACAGAGCAATGATGTTTTGCAATTTCTTATAGATCAGAATTATTGGCCCACTGAAGAGCAGAATGGTTGTACAGTGACAGGTTTATCACCCAACAAGAACTACAGTTGTTCATCAGAAATATGGTTTAATGGCAATATTGCGAAAACTGGCAACAAACAGCTAACAACAGATTATGGAAGTGAGTATGACAACATGATGCTTAGTCGCTTATGAACTTGCCTTCATCCCAGAAACTAAACTTTTATAACGAAGAAGGGTATCTATGTGCACATATAAATAAAAGCATACAAATAGGATTCAATGTATTACCGTGACAGATTATAATCTGGGCAGGAGTGCCTGATCCAAGTTTGGAGGCCCTTGGGTAAGATGTCCATTGTTGGCCCCTTCTCCAGCTAGGTCCACCTTCTTCTCCCCACTGTTTATTTTCTGGCCTTCCTGATCTGAGACAAAACTGCATGGTCAACGAAAGGGGCCACACACAGAGTCTCCTGCTCTTTCTCCTTACTCCTGTCACTACACTTTCACTCAGAGGACATTTTCACTGGCATTCAATCATAAGTCCATCCATTTTGCGTGGATTTTTTTGAAAGAATGCCTAAAAGGTTACTATTTAAATAATCTACATTATGGTACATATTTCCCCGGAGTGCATATTTTTTCAAGGCTTTACAACATGGTTTCCTATGAAGCATGCCTTTTATACATAACCTCAACAATACTTCATTTCATGTGCCCTTCTTGGGTGATGTGCACTGTCAGATTGGAAGTTGCATTCTGATCCGAAAGCAAGTTTAGGACCATTGAATTGGGTCACACAGCTGCCAAGAGCAGGCTGAACCAATTCCCCCTCTATCCCTAGCAGGCAGATACAACAAGAAAGAGGAGTAGCAAATCCCAGACTTCTGGAATTAATAATAATAATAATAATAATAATAATAATAATAATAATAATAATAAATATATTATTTATACCCCGCCCATCTGGCTGAGTTTCCCCAGCCACTCTGGGCTGATCCCAATCAAGTGTTAAAACAGTACAGCATTAAATATTGAAAACTTCCCTAAACAGGGCTGCCTTCGGATGTCTTTTAAAGATAGGATAGCTGCTTATTTCCTTCACATTTGAAGGGAGGGTGTTCCACAGGGTGGGTGCCACTACCGAGAAGGCCCTCTGTCTGGTTCCCTGTAACCTCACTTCTCACAATGAGGGAACCACCAGAAGGCCCTCGGCGCTGGATCTCAGTGTCTGGGCTGAACGATGGGGGTGGAGACGCTCCTTCAGGTATACAGGACTGAGGAAGCTGGTAGTTGTTGCTCTGCGGAGCACGGGCCTCAGTAGGTACCCAATGATAGTGATCTTTGAAGCTGACCCTGATGGGCACTGGATATTATTTGAGGAAGCAACCAGAATGACACCATACTGCATTTTTATTCCTAAGACAATTATTGTGCAGATTTTAAAAAAGAATTGTAGCTTGATGTGAATACAGGATATAACAGGCTGATGAATCAAAATATATGAAGCTGATATTTTTCTAGAAATAGAACCTAGATAGGGGGGAGTTCAGCGCATGTAGCTCCCAAGAGGGTCCTGTCTCTGCCATAGCTGCCATGTTGGAGTCAAGCTCAGATAGTCTCTGACTCTGCTTCCTCCATCTTGCCACTCCTAGACTCCAAAGATTTTTCTCTCACCCTCTTCAGGTAAACTGTAGGTCTGTTACTAACTAAGACCAGGGTCCGGGGAGAGGCTTTGTCCCTCTGCTGCTTGGCATAGTCTTTTGTTTCTTTAATCACTTATCTCCCTGCCCTTCTGTTGCCTGGATGGCTTATATTTTGAGTGATCTCTTGGGGAAGCTGGGCTGTGTTATTTTCAACACTTGCTGCACCTGGGAAAAGAGGTTCTTAAATCCTAGTAGCGTAGCTAGGCAGGGGTGGTGGTGGGCTGTCCTGTAGGGTGGCAAAGGGGTTTGTAGGTTGGCACGATCACTGCTAGGGATCAGGGGTGGGATTCTGAGTGGCAGAGGAGCTGGAGGGTGTCCTAGGCGCTGCGGGGGGAGTGGCGGCTCCCCTAAGAAAAGCTCAACAGCTTTGGTCCGCCACTGTTAAACTCTAATCCTTTACTGATTCCAGAGATTTATTTTATTTTCTTTTTAATTTTTTAATTTTTTTTTATTGTTACCATTCACATTAACACACCATACAGAAAAAGAAAAAAAATTCCATAACCACCAAAGAAAAAAAGAGAATTAATACATCAACTAATAACCTTCAAAACATTAAATACATAAAATAAAAGTGGTCTTTTTTCTATGCGCCAGACTTCCCATCTATTCCTTATTACAGATTCTGTATTAATTGTTCGCTGCCATTGCATAAAGAGTTTGTACAATTTCAATATCCCTTAATCCATTCATTGGTTTTGCCACATTTTTAACACTGCTACTGAAATTATTTGAACTCTGTGTATGACCTTAAACTACTACTTTTATTTTTCAAGTATATTTTAAAAACTTCCCATTCTGAGAGAAATACCTGTTTTGGTTTATTTTTCATCTTTTCTGACATGCTATCTAATTCCGTGTATTCAGTCATTTTTTGAATCCATTCTAATCTTGATGGGTCTTTATCACTTTTCTAATTTGCCACAATGAGAACTCTTGCTGTGACCATAGCACATAAGACAATCTCTTTAGCCTTTTTAGGAATATCCGAGTCTTTGATTCCCAAAAGGAAAGCTTCTGGTTTCCTATTAAAAGATATTTTTAACATTTTTTCCAATTCTATGTGGATATCCTCCCCAAACACCTTTATTTCTATACACTGCCACCACATATGGAATAAAGTACCTGGCTTTTCTTTACACCTCCAGCAATTATTGGGGACATTTTTGAACATCTTGGACAATTTCCAGGGGGTTAATGCTGCATTTAAAGAAAATTCTCTCTCAGCTAGTAACAGGCTGTAAAATGCCAATTTATTTTCCACAGGTTTTCCCACTGCTCCATTGTTATTGAGTACCCAAAATCTTGTGACCACTTAATCATAGCTGCTGTCACCTCCTTTAGAATGTGTTTTAATTCTGGAGTTCACCAAATCCGATTCAAATCTGGAAGTCTCAGTGGAGAAACCCTTTTGTCTATCAATTTTGAATGTCTCAAATAATTGGTGATATTGAAACCAATCACCAATGCACTCTCTTATTTCCCCGAAGCTTTTTAATTTCAGTTGGTTATTCTCCTCCTTTAGAAGTACTTTATATGTTGGCCACAGTCCCTGGGTATTTTTCTCTTAACCACCTTCACCTCTATTGGCAAGATCCACCAGGGAACCTTGGGTTCGAGCAGGTTTTTAAACTTCTCCCAAAACGTCATTAGGGATTTCCTAATAATATTGTTTGAAAAGTTCCTGTGAACTTTTGCTTTCCCATACACTAAGTACGTGTGCCATCCTCATCAATTATCATATCCCTCCAAGTCTAAGAGGTGTGGGTCCAGAGATTCCAAAGGAGGGCTGCCCACCCCCTCAAACCTATAACACAGCAAACAGGGATGAAAGATTGTGCAAAGCAATCTTTTTCAGAAGAAAATAAAACTAAAAACCTACAGTGTTTCAGAGCCCACACTGATTTTTTTTTAATCTGTTCATGAGATCTAAAAGCTTTAGCATGCAGACTATGAATATCAACCATTTCTCTTTTAAACAGAGCCAACACCAGTGAGAGAACTGCAAGTCGACCCATTAAACCAAGAAATCAGTGCTGTTAAGATCAAGTGCAGGGAGCCAGAACAAATAAATGGTCCTGAAGAAAAATATTATTTGTACTTCTTAGACATGGAGACCATGATTGAAGCTAACGAAAGCTGTTACTTTGAAGTTATAGACCTCTGTCATTCGACAACATACCAGTTTAAGGTAAATCGCTTAATTCTAACTTTTACGGTCAGCAACAACCTGGGACGTGGGTGGCACTGTGGGTTAAACCACAGAGCCTAGGACTTGCTGATCGGAAGGTCGGCGGTTCGAATCCCCATGACGGGGTGAGCTCCCGTTGCTTGGTCCCTGCTCCTGCCAACCTAGCAGTTCGAAAGCACGTCAAAGTGCAAGTAGATAAATAGGTACCGCTCCGGCGGGAAGGTAAACGGTGTTTCCGTGCGCTGCTCTGGTTCGCCAGAAGCGGCTTAGTCATGCTGGCCACATGACCCGGAAGCTGTATGCCGGCTCCCTCGGCCAATAAAGCGAGATGAGCGCCGCAACCCCAGAGTCAGTCACAACTGGACCTGATGGTCAGGGGTCCCTTTACCTTTACCTTACAGGCAACGACCATTTTAGGTGTGTCCAAGTGACGTGTGATCGCCGATATGCAGGTCCTTTTGGACCTGGAAGAAGTCAGAGAGTGGACTGGAGTGGAGCAGGCTTTGTTCTGGTCCACCCCTGGACCATTAGCTGTATCTGAATGAGTATTTCTTAAACAGAATGATGTGCTCTTCTATTAATTTCCAGGCAGATTTTTCGGGCAACTTTTCTCTAGAGCAGCCTCTCTCATAAAGAGATTGGCTGAATGCGCACAGATTTCCATCTTCTTTCTGATCTCCCCTGCGGGATGAATCGTGGAGGATAAGATTGATCTAGGGATTTACTGAATGGCCAATTGCATCTCCCTGAGATTACCTCCTTTGCCTCTAAAGGCAGTGGGGCAAAAATTTGAGGCACAATGCATACCAGTTGTTCTGGAGCTGCCATATTCTTCCTGGCCTTAGAAAAAGACATGGTACTGCAGTAGAACCCATTAGGGCATAGCTGTCAACTTTTCCCTTTTCTTGCGAGGAATCCTATTTGGAATAAGGGAATTTCCCTTAAAAAAAGGAAAATGTTGACAGCTATGCATTAGGGTGGCTCTAGTTTCACCAAACTCACCCACCTGAATGCCTGTTTTCTTAGATCCCATAGCCTTCTCCAACTACGCATCCCGTTGTAAGAAATAGACAACTAAACAAAATGACTTTATTTCCCCTTCAACATTTTCCATTATTACCCAACCCACAGGTAGACGCAGTAGAAGCTGTCTATTAGCACATGTGGAGCACTGCTCCATCAACCTCAGTTTGCCCCCAGTCAGCTCTTGAGTCTCAGTTTTGTCTCTTGTAGAACTCAGCAAGAAGGAACATGGAAATGAAATGAGAATTAGTTTGCTCTGCCTGCTATTCAAAGTGGCTCCACCTACTGTTGGACCTCCTTACCGTCCTACATTTGTGTAAAAGTACAGTGGTACCTCGGGTTACAAACACTTCGGGTTACAAACGCTTCGGGTTACAAACTCCACTAACCCGGAAGTAGTACCTTGAGCTGAGAACTTTGTCTCAGGATGAGAATGGAGATCGTGCGCCGGTGGCGCGGTGGCAGCGGGAGGGCCCATTAGCGAAAGCGCGCCTCAGGTTAAGAACAGTTTCAGGTTAAGAACGGACCTCCGGAACGAATTAAGTTCGTAACCCAAGGTACCACTGTAGCTTTCTTTATGATATCACTTCTTTGGTTTAGGTGGAAAACTGTTTGGAAGGTCTGCCACATTGTTTGTGGTGATACATTTTGGACTAATAAAATAACAGCATTCCCTGTTATTTCTGTTTATCAGGTTATTTTCTACAATGGGAAATATTCCTCAGACCCTGTGATCTCTCACCCAGTAAGAAGAAGAGGTAAGCTAAAGTTTCAACTGCTTCTTTTAATTTGCTGATTAACCTAATTTACATGTTAAAACACAGAGTAAGAAATGACATGACATGCAGAAAGCAAAGTGAAGAGATGTGCCAGAACTAACTTCTGCTAACATTTTCTAAAATCTTTTCAACATAGCTTGTCTCTCCCTCTCTTCTTTTTAGATGTTGTAAATAATAATGGAAACCTAGTGACGTGTTTGGCATTCCTCATTACTGGGAAGTCCTTGGCTTTGCTCCTTCTTCTGCATAAAATCCACAACCTTATCATAAAAAATTCAAGGTTAGGTTATTTCCCTTCCTTTCGTCTCTTAAGTATATGCAATTAGATGAGAAGACTGCAACATTTTTTCCCCTTAAAAAGTAAAGGGACCCCTGGCCATTAGGTCCAGCCGTGGCCGACTCTGGGGTTGCGGCGCTCATCTCGCTTTACTGGCCGAGGGAGCCGGCGTACAGCTTCCGGGTCATGTGGCCAGCATGGAGCATTGCTCTCATCCTTCATAACTGTTTATGTTTCTTACAGGGATCAAGATGTATCTATGCAGCCTCTTAACAGAGGTTGGTATTCTCCTACTTCTGGCAAGGGCAAGTATTTAATTGATGTTTCTGCCTAGCTCATGACAATGCCTTGGTAGCAGTACCGAACCCTGAAGCATGCTTCTTGGAGTCGTAAGGTAGAAACTTTCCTCATAGACCCATGCAGGCATTGCAGAATCAGGGAATTGGCCTGATGAACCTCCCATAGCTACTTCTGTGCTGCCAAGTGGCTAATATGCCACTGACTTCACTCTTAAGCTTCAGGAAGAGCTGCTCAGACTCCGCCCTCTTCACTAAGCTTTTAGTGCAACTTAAGGTTCTGTCTTCCTGGTTCTATGTTTGATCACTTTTATTGTGGTATTGATTTTAGTAATCTGAATTGTTTTAATGTAATTTGAAAGATTTTGATTGGGCGGTATGCTCTTTTATGGACTTCTTTGTCAGCGTTTCACATTGACCTGTAAAACGTTATTAAATATAACGTTATATAAAGCTAACCGCTGTTTCCCATTGCCAATGGCTCACTGCTCTGCAGCACCCCCTGGTGTCACATTTTAATAACGCCTCTTTAACGTTATAAACAACGAGTGTAGGTCCACCCATTGTTACAGATGCCATTTAATACTTGTTTTGTATTTGTATGAAATTGATTTTTCAAACCCTGCCTACTGACATTAGCAGGTACCTTCACTGGACTCTTTAGTGCCTGCTGAAAACATTTTTCTTTAGACAACCCAACCCACATGTGCAGAGTGCTTTAATCTGTCTATAGTTTATCATTGATTTTAATTATCTTTTGAATGTTTTAATTATTTGTGTTTAATTTCTTTTATTCTCTTTGGAAACTGCCTTGAGAATTTATTTTTTATTTCTACAACCAAGCGGCATATACATTTTATGAAATAAACATAAATAAATAAGACTGCTCCATACTAAGTATTTTGTCTTATTTCTAGATTATGAAAACTGTGGGCCACAGAACACGACAATGGATGTGACTGAGCAGACAGAACCTCTAACAGGAAGCCAGATGTGTACATCAGTAAGAAGTCCAGGCAATCATATTGAGCATACAGAGGAAAATGAATTAAACATGTAAGTGAGAAATGATCACAGATGTACCCTTACCATTAAAATAAATAAATAAATAAATAACCAGCAGTTAATTGTACAGCAGTGATGAAGGTTACCAATGTTACCGAGTTTTTTCATGTGTTGCAGGGGGTTGGAATAGATGACCCTTGGGATCCCTTACACCTCTACAAGTCTATCATTCTTTGCATGAGGACATATTGGAGCTGCACAAAGAGATAAACCATTTGAGGATGCAAGCTGGAGTTGAAGAGCAATAGTCGGTTTCAAAACCTGCTGCCATTTTTATGTTAACACGCGCCCCCCCATATGATGTACTACAGCACAGCTTTAATATTATACAAATTGTTGATACTTTTCATCACCTCTTTCACATGTGTGCAATGTTGGTTTTTTAAATGGTAAATGTTGTTGTTTGGAATGGCACGTTAGCCATTATTATTCTCATTTTACATCTGTGGAACGTTGGAGGGTTTGTAAATGTGCATTCCGCCGTTGACCAATTTTGCAATGTTTAATTTTGATTATGTTGCTTTGAATGCATGCTTTACTTTTGAGTAATGTTTTATTCTGGATTGTTTTATTGGATGCTTCAATGTCAGTTGCAAACTGTTTTGAGATCAGTTGTAGAAACAGTAGCAAAGAGACGTGTAAAGTTCATTGGCTTCACGCCTTAGATTCCTGTTACAACGCCTTATAAACTTTGCTATTACAGGAAATACTGCACGTTCCCCCCTCTAACAAACCCTGCTTCTGTAACTCTGTTTGAGACTTAATTTGAGAGTCAGGCGTTTGAGCCCCACATTGGGCAAAAGATTCCTACGTTGCAGAAGGTCGGATTACAGGACCACTGTGATCCCTTCTTTGCTTCTGTTATTCTATCCCCTTGGCTCCCTTGCGCCCTTCACCTCTCCATTTGTTACTCTTCCCTCTTCCTTTCATTCCAACATCTCTTGTTATCCCTGATGTTGAAATTGTTATCCCTTTGGTGGGCAGGGAGATCTGTCTGTCTGTCTAAGACCTTGCCAAAGTGCTACAAACACTTTTATAACAAAATATATTGATGGTTATGACATTTAGCATGAGGATATGCGCCAGATCCATGTACAGAAGCTTTGTTCTGAATGAGAATTTATTCCGGGTTTGGGGTTATTTTTCTTTGTAGGTATTCTGTTTTCTGTCTGTACCCTGTTATAAACAAAAATTGCCCTTTTCCCTTATGGGGTATCCAAGAGCCCATATAGAGTCCTGTACATATTGGTAGGAGAGAATAACAGAGGCCAACCAGAGAATATTGAGAAGCAAAGCAGCTAGTAAGCTTGATCTTTATTGATCTGTTCCAACAGGGTGCTCCCCTCACCCGCAGGAGAGAGGAAGAACCCAGAAAAAATGCTGTGCAAGGCCTTATAAAGACTTTTGAAATTGCCACCCTGTAGATCAAGACCACCCCCAGAAACATCATACATACATCACAGAAGGGGTGTAACCTAAGACCACCCCTCAGATACATCATACCTACATCACAGAAAAGGCGGTCTTAAAACAGAAATTTGAATGTTGTTTTTCTCCTGTCATTGTTTATCTCCTATCTGGCAGGTTACTTGATTGGATTTCCTGGGTAGCCTGGCCAGTCTTTTGTATTGATAAATACTTAGTTCCTGGGCCAGGTCACAGGCTCACACCCTATTCATATCTTAAATGTGCCCTTAAGACAGGATTTGTGAGGAAAGAGACAATGGGGAGGTTTCCCACTTTGACCTTGCGGAGAAAACATTTGCTCAGTTTAGGAATCAAAATGGTTCCAGGTTGGTCTTCCTCTGCTGATCTATGTACGTGCCTGGTTAGTACATTTATGAACATTTACATATATCTAAGACCTAAAAATTCCTATCACAACCCTTTACAGCATCCCTTCCAATCTTTGCCCAAGGATACAAACAGAGCCAGTGTCAGAAGTAAGTAATTTCATATGATATTTATCACGTTACACCCTAAAAGAAATCTTTATGAGGATACAATTTTGATGGTACCTGACACCACTAAAATTATCTAAAATGTACAAAAATGTTTCAAGTAAATATTGGAGGTCTGGGGAAGTGGAAGGATCCATGTTACACATGTGGTGGACCTGCAATAAAATTAAGGAGTTTTGGAATGTCATTTATGATGAACTTTAAAAAACGACCAAAGTATCATTTCTAAAAAAACCGGAGGCTTTCCTCCTTGGGATTCTGGGCCCAGACATACCAAAAAAATGCAAAAGAAATATTATTGTATGCGACAGTAGCAGCAAGAATATTGATTGCAATGAATTGGAAGGGAGAGAATATCCCAACAAAGTTGGAGTGGCAAAGTAAGTTGTTAGCATATGCTGAAATGGCAAAAATGACAGAAAAGCTGTAATACTGAGCAGACCTTTATTCGAAAATGGGACATGTACAGAAAATACCTAGAGGATTATTGCAGTAATGTGACGTCAGTGGCAGCATTCAAATGACTTCTGTGTTACAATGAACAGAAATAAGAGAATATAACAGTGACGAATATTAATAAAAAGAGATAGAGATTAATAGTGTATCAAATAAGTAAAACGGTAAATATATGGTGGGGTGGCAGGAAGTCATAGGAATTTTAAAAAGAATGTATGGTGATATGAATGAGCAAATATCGATATTCTTTTGTATTTTCACTTGGATTTTTCCATACAAT
Source organism: Podarcis bocagei (assembly GCF_964188305.1). NCBI lineage: Eukaryota > Metazoa > Chordata > Lepidosauria > Squamata > Lacertidae > Podarcis > Podarcis bocagei. The sequence goes on along the minus strand of NC_138129.1, from coordinate 84,254,857 downwards.
TATTTGTTATAAAAAGGTAAAGGGACCCCTAACTGTTAGGTCCAGTCGTGACCGACTCTGGGGTTGAAGCGCCCATCTCGCTTTATTGGCCGAGGGAGCCGGCGTACAGCTTCCGGGTCATGTGGCCAGCATGACTAAGCCATTTCTGGCAAACCAGAGCAGCGCACAGAAACGCCGTTTACCTTCCCGCCGGAGCGGTACCTATTTATCTACTTGCACTTTGACGTGCTTTTGAATCACTAGGTTGGCAGGAGCTGGGACTGAGCAACGGGAGCTCACCCCGTCGCGGGGATTCCAAGCGCCGACCTTCTGATCAGCAAGCCCTAGGCTCTGTGGTTTAACCCACAGCGCCACCCGCATCATACTTTTCTTTAATTTCAATAAAGCATATAAAATGGAAAAAAGAAAGAAGTAAGCACTTTAAGGCACCTGCTGAGCCCCACACTCCTACAGAGGGCCCACCGCCACACTCTTCTTTTCCGTCGTAGTGCAAATTTATTCCAAAACACACACTGTTTATGCACACTTTGGCCTAATATATATGTTTTTCCAAAGCAGCTTTCTCTAATATAATGCATTTTTAAATATTTTTTTTAAGTAATGGATCCTTTTGTGTACACCTTTCCCTAATGCATGCATTTTTTTGGTACACATACTTGGTTGCAAATTTGTGTACTGTTTTGAAAAGTGCATAGAAGGCAGGTTTGCCTTTAAGTGCAAACTGAACTGAATTTCTTTTTTTTACATATATAAAAATTTTATTAAGTTTTAACAATAAAAGAAAATTCTGAAAAAAATACAAAAACAAAGAAAATACAAAATCACAAAATACAGATTACAAAATACAAAAATACAAACATTAAACATGACATAAGAAAAAACAAAAAACACATATAATAAAAAGAAACAAAAATTCCCTCTTTCTTAATTTCTCATCTTCAGTTAACTTATTTTCCTGACTTCCTCACATCTCCCGTTCTTGTATCCCTTTTACAAGTTAATTCAGCAAATTCATATCCTGTTAATTTATCTGTTATTAATCCCATCTTACATTTTACCTTGTTGCTAGAACCCCTGCGATTCATTTCAATGTCATCAGCATTCAAAAATTTTACAATATTTCTGCAAATAAGTTTTAAATTTCCTCCAATCTTCCTCCACCGACTCCTCTCCCTGGTCTCGGATTCTGCCAGTCATTTCCGCCATCTCCATATAGTCTATTAGTTGCATCTGCCAGTCTTCCAGGGTGGGTAGATCTTGTGTCTTCCAATGCTTTGCGATGAGGATTCTTGCTGCTGCTGTAGCATACATAAAAAAGGTTCTATCCTTCTTTAACACCGATTGGTCCACTATGCCCAGGAGGAAGGCCTCTGGTTTCTTCGGGAAAGTATATTTAAATACCTTTTTCAGTTCATTATATATCATTTCCCAGAAGGCCTTGATCCTTGGGCACGTCCACCAAAGGTGAAAGAATGTACCTTCAATCTCTTTACATTTCCAACATTTGTTATCGGGCAAACAAACTGAACTGAATTTCGCTGCCATCCCTTGCGCAGAGTTGGAGGACAGGGAAGTAGACAGCAGGAGAGGAGGAAAGCTTGCTAAGGGTATCTTGCTAGGAGCCCCCCAAAATCTGGAACTGGTGGGCAATACCACTTCTTTTCAGCTCCCCTCTCATTAGTTCCTGGAATTGTTTCTCATTTCTGTGTGCCTCCCCCCCCTCTGTTTTTGATGTTTACTTTCCATTGCACTCCTGCCTCTTTCTTTGGGATGGATTGAGTCAATCGAAAGCCTTATCTCCCCCACTCCTTCGTGGTGTAGAATTTCTTTGTCTCTTAAAATCTCACCTGCGATGACCTCTGTTGTCTTAGCCCTCTTAAGTTTTGTGTGGGAGGCATTATTAGCGAGGCAACACACAAATTTCCAGTGCATTTTCATATGTATAAAAGGGTTCCCTTGGCAACCATTAGGAGCCAAAATCTATCTAACTTGACAGCAAAGAGTGCACGAACTTGGCATCTTCCGCTTCCTCACTGTTCAAGGCAGCCGTTCCTTTTGCCGAACGCATCAGAGATCTGTTCCTTCCCAAGTGAAATTCAAAGGGAAATGCAAGCTCGGTGGCTGTAATTTTATTACGGGAAGGATTTCTGCAGAAAGGAAATGGCATCTGGGGCACGACATACCCTGCCTACCCTTGCTTGTCAGCTATGCCCTTGAACAAGTGTGGGCAGTAAGGAAAGAAAGGATCTTTGAGGGTTGTTGACAAGGAGGCATGAGCGCTGCATGTCAAAGAATATCTTTCCAGGCAAGAGTTCCTTACAGAATCGTTGGAAGGGACCACAAGGGCCATCTAGTCCCCTGCAATGTAGGAATCTCAGCTAAACCATCCCTGACAGATGGCCATCTGTTTGTTGTTCTTGTTGTTGTTTAGTCGTTTAGTTGTGTCTGACTCTTCGTGACCCCCATGGACCAGAGCACGCCAGGCACTCCTGTCTTCCACTGCCTCCCGCAGTTTGGTCAAACTCATGCTGGCAGCTTCAAGAACACTGTCCAACCATCTCGTCCTCTGTCGTCCCCTTCTCCTTGTGCCCTCCATCTTTCCCAACATCAGGGTCTTTTCCAGAGAGTCTTCTCTTCTCATGAGGTGGCCAAAGTATCTGTCCTTCCAGTGAGCACTCAGGGCTGATTTCCTTAAGAATGGATAGGTTTGATCTTCTTGCAGTCCTGGGACTCTCAGGAGTCCCATGGCCATCTAACCTCTACTTAAAAACCTCCAAGAAAGGAGAGTCCACAACCCCCTGAGGAAGTCCACTCCACTGTCAAACAGCTCTTACTGTCAGAAAGTTTTTTCCTGATGTTTAGTCGGAATCTCCTTTCTTGGAAATTGAAACCATTGTTTTGGATCCTAGCCTCTGGAGCAGGAGAAAACAAGCTTGCTCCATCTTCCATGTGACAGCCCTTGAGATATTTGAAGATGGCTATCGTATCTCTTCTCAGTCTCCTCTTTTCCATGCTCAACATACCCAGCTCCTTCAACCATTCCTCATAAGGCTTGGTTTCCAGACCCGTATTGGCCTGCCCTTCTCCTCTCCTTGCCTTCTCTTCTAAGATATTTCCCCATCTTCCATAAAATCTGCAGCTGTCATCTCTCGGTGTGTCTTAGAAAGAGGATTCAGGGTGGAACATAGGAATCTGCCTCACACGAAGGCTGGATCTACACTGAACTGAAAAAATGCTTTAAGAAAACCCCAAACGTCATATAGCTCTCAGTGTAATTTCCCATTGATGGTGGATCACTGCTCTACAGCGGCCTCTGGTGTCACATTTTCATAACACGTTTTTGATGTTATACCATATTTTTCCATCTATAAGACGCCCCAGTCTATAAGATGCCCCCTATTTGGGGGGCCTCAAAATTTAGAAAATAAGGAGGGGTGGAGCTTTTGGGGAGGATTATTTGGGGGGAATGCTGAAAATCGCTCACCTGCCAGAACGCAGCACACAACCACTGATCGCCACCATTGGCCCTCCTGTTTGCTGCTGCAGCAGCCAATAGACAGCTGCACTTGTCGCAGCAAGCGGAAGTGTGATTGGTGGCTGCTGGCAAACGGAAACCACCTACCAGCTCCCCAATCGCCACTAGCAGCCACCAATTACACTCCCACTTGGTGCAACAAGGGCAGCTGTTTATTGGCTGCCGCAGCGGCAAGGAGGAGGGCTAATGGCGACGATCAGGCAGCTGCGACGAGAGCGGTTGTGTGCTGCGTTCCAGCGGGTGAGCAATTTTTGGCATCGCCCCCCCCAATCAAGCAGCCAATCACCACTTATAGTCTCAGGCTCGTGCCAAAAAAACCATTCGTGCGCCCCCCCTCAGCACTAGCCGTGTATAAGATGAGCCTAAATTTTGAACCTCATTTTTGGGTCAAAAAAGCTCGTCTTATACACGGAAAAATACGGTAACTAACCAGTGCAGATTAGCCCCAGGTCAGACCAATGGTACACCTAGTTCAGTATTTTTCACACTGACTGGCATTCCTAGCCTAGCTCGAGATACATGGGACTGAACCCAATGTAAGTGCATTACTGCTGAGCTATGCCCCTTCCCCCTTTGGAATGATAGCAACCTAACTTACATTTGATGGATTATTTGAGCCAACATGGAAGCAGACTGGTGGTTGAAAGGTGGCAGTGGAGCAGCTTTCAAACTGATCTGGTAGGAGCCAAGGATCACCGGGTTTGGGGTGAATCATTGCTCAGAACTAAATATAAATAAATGTGCTGGAAATGTAAGGAAAAAGAAGACACCTTTTATCATATGTGTTGGAAATGTAAGGTAGTAAAAGAATTTTGGGAAATGATATATAATGAGTTGGAAAAATGTTTAAAATAGCCTTTCTTAAAAAACCTGAAGGCTTCCTTTAAGGAATTCCAGGTGTCGAAATCCTAAGGGAGCAGAAAAGACTATTTATGTATGTGACCACGGCTGCATGGATGTTATTGGCCCAGAGATGGAAAGAAGGAAAAGTCCCTACCAGAGAAGAATGGCAGATCAAGTTGATGGATTATGCCAAGCATAGGCAAACTCAGCTCTCCAGATGTTTTGGGACTGCAACTCCCATCATCCCTGACCACTGGTCCTGTTAGCTAGGGATGATGGGAGTTGTAGTCCCAAAACATCTGGAGGGCCGAGTTTGCCTATGCCTGGATTATGCCAAAATGACTAAAATGACTGGAAGAATCAGAAATCAGGAAGACCGAAATTTTAACAAGGAACGGGGGAAATTTATAACTTATCTTACAGACCATTGTAATCAGTTAAAATCGTTAGTAGGATTGGAATATCACTTGTAGTTTAAGGGTGAATTTTGGACACAGTGGAGAGGTAAAAGATTTGGATGATCATAAAAGATGCAGGAGGAAATGATTAACAATAGGACCCACAAAAGGGAGGGGGGAAGTTCAGGAGATTCATTGGAATCTTGTTTTTATGTTGTATGTTGGATATGTGACTGTAAATTTTTAATCTGAAAAACCAAATAAATAAATTTAAAATAAAAAACATAAACATAAACATAAACACAAACATAAACATAAATAAATGTATGGTTTCTTTCCAGGCAGCCACAAAGTGCATTCTGGGTGGAACAAATCAGCATGGACATATACTGTTCTTCAAGTTTCACTTGCTGGCTAAAGAAATGTGTGCATGTGGAAGCTTGTAATCTTTTGTAGTGAGCTTGTTCATACACATCCACCCAAGAAATACAGGAGATGTGTCAATAACAGAATAGTTGACAGCATCAAGGAGCAATCTACTTTTTCCTGATGCACCTGACAACTGGAGGCAAGGAAGGAAGGAGGGAGACTGGGGAAGTTTTCCACTATTCCATAATTTAATTGTGTGATCCTATACATTTCTACTGACGAATACAGTTCATTGGGATTTACTGCCCAGTAAGTGTGGATAGATCGAAAGCACGTCAAAGTGCAAGTAGATAAATAGGTACCACTCCAGCGGGAGGGTAAATGGCGTTTCTGTGCGCTGCTCTGGTTTGCCAGAAGCGGCTTAGTCATGCTGGCCACATGACCCAGAAGCTGTACACCAGCTCCCTCAGCCAATAAAGCGAGATGAGCGCCGCAACCCCAGAGTCGGTCACGACTGAACCTAACGGTCAGGGGTCCCTTTACCTTTAAGTGTGGATAGAAATGCAGCCTTGCCCTCTCGAATGATGCTTGGAAGGTACTTCCATAAATTTGGTTTACAGAACTTTAGGGTTTGTTCAGGAGAATGTGATCGGTTTAGGATGAACTCCAGAGAGTTTGAAGTTTCGTTTCCATCCTTCCTGAGTTACTTTTTGTGACTTTTACAAGAAGATGCTTTGAGTGCAAAAAAAAGGAAAGGAAAATTTCAGATTAGAAAATCAACAACATGCTCTAAGCTCATAAAGCTGCTATGCGTACACAATAACATGCCAGTGTGGACAATTTGTTGGCTGAATAAACTCGTAAAAATTCATAGGAATGGTTGAGAAGCAAACAAAAAGCGGAGTCTGGAAGTGTCTGTCGCAACCACACATGGAAATGTGAAAGCAAGACACAAGGCTGGATGAACTGGGCCATCTTTATTTAATTTAACACTAACGAGGGATGCATAACTAACTGTGGGTGAGCCAACTCTGTCAAGTGTGAGTGATAACTTTTCATATACAGTGGTACCTCGGGTTAAGTACTTAATTCGTTCCGGAGGTCCATTCTTAACCTGAAACTGTTCTTAACCTGAAGACCACTTTAGCTAATGGGGCCTCCTGCTGCTGCTGCGCTGCCGGAGCACGATTTCTGTTCTCATCCTGAAGCAAAGTTCTTAACCTGAAGCACTATTTCTGGGTTAGCGGAGTCTGTAACTTGAAACGCCTATAACCTGAAGTGTATGTAACCTGAGGTACCACTGTAGCTCTTCCCTAGCTAAGCACCACCATTTCAAGTCAGCAGGAAGATGTTCCACTCCCTCTACAGGTCCCACAACCCCCAAATGGGTGTTAAGGATTGCTCCAAAGGCCAAAACATGGGGTGGAATTCAGTGTAGCTCCAAGTGGGCTAAGTGCACTGGGAATGAGATTTAGGGGATGGGGGACAGGGGAAGGAGAGAGGGCAGTCCCATCGTGGAAGTGAACCTTGTGTCATGCAAACAACAACTTAGTTGGATCCCATCCACAAACCACAGTTTGCAATTGCTTCTGAACCTGCAAACTACAGTTAGCACTTGCTGTCCGAATGAGAATTGCAAAGCATATACTGTCCTCGATTTGCAACCCTGGTTGTGACTCAACTCAATGCTGTGGGTGTGCTAAACACTGTAAGAATCTCATGATGTGGGTAGGTGTCTGGAAGAAAGGCGAGAAAAGTGCCGTTTGATTTGGTGATATCTACCACAGAGGGTAGGGACGCAGGTGGCGCTGTGGGTTAAACCACAGAGCCTAGGACTTGCCGATCAGAAGGTCAGCGGTTCGAATCCCCACGACGGGGTGAGCTCCCATTGCTCAGTCCCTGCTCCTGCCAACCTAGCAGTTTGAAAGCACATCAAAGTGCAAGTAGATCAATAGGTACCACTCCGACGGGAAGGTAAACGGCATTTCCGTGTGCTGCTCTGGTTCACCAGAAGTGGCTTAGTCATGCTGGCCACATGAAGCTGTACGCCGGCTCCCTCGGCCAGTAAAGTGAGATGAGCGCCGCAACACCAGAGTCGGCCAAGACTGGACCTAATGGTTAGGGGTCCCTTTACCTTTACCACAGAGGGTACCACCACTGAAATTCTGATTCTATAGAATTTTCTGAATCAAATGGTACCTTCCTTTGCCTATCTGAAAGAAATCTATCAATTTATTTACATATGTTCCTAGGATGCTTCACACACAAAAAACCCTCCTGTTTGGATTATACCTCATTTACAATACCATATGTCTGCATTTTCTTCTTGGGAAAACACTTGATTGGTTTAATGCTTTTCATTCAAATGAATCCCAAGGTGGCTTACAAGCAATAAACCTCAAATTCCTTCACCACATTTCGATGGCCTAGTGGCTAGGTTTCCTCACAACACTAAACCAAACTGTGGCTAAGCATGGATGAGCAGGGGTTTGGGCAAGCAAGTGTGAAAATCAGTTGCTTCATTCCTCACCAGTCTGTTGCTGCCAAACTTCTCAGAGCTCAGCCGCGTTTTGGGTTAGCATTACATACATGCACGCAGACCCACTGTTTGTCTCACTCCAAAAAAAACCAGAAACTAGTCAATATTTTTTTCTTAGGGTTAGGGCTGGCTTCACTCTGGGTAGCTCTGGTTACACTTGCTCATTCACGTTTAGATGCGGGTGGCGCTGTGGTCTAAACCACTGAGCGTCTTGGGCTTGCCAATCAGAAGTTCGGCTGTTTGAATCCCCATGACAGCGTGAGCTCCCGTTGCTCTGTCCCAGCTCCTGCCAACCTAGCAGTACAAAAGCACACCAGTGCAAGTAGATAAATAGCTACCACTGCGACGGGAAGGTAAATGGTGTTTCCATGCACTCTAATTTCCGTCATGGTGTCCTGTTGCGCCAGAAGTGGTTTAGTCATGTTGGCCAGATGACCCGGAAAACTGTCTGAGGACAAACACCAGCTCCCTCATCCTGAAAGCGAGGTGAGCACTGTAACCTCATAGTCACCTTTGACTGGACTTAACCGTCCAGCGGTCCTTTACCTTTTTACCTTGAGCCATAGTTTGGCTTAGTCTTACATGCAGGCTGGGTCAATGGGTCATTATGGTGATGAGAGGTCTATATTTGCCTTCTTTGTACCCCCATTCAGCCTTCCCCATTCAGGCTGGGTACACATGCTCCAAGCTTAAGGCTACAGTTCCATGCCTACCAGCCAAAATGCATATATAAGATTGCACTATAAGACACTTGGACCTAGGCAGAGGGAAGGTTGCATCATGATATGGCAGATACACATGGACCTTCCGATCCCCATAGTGGCCTCCATGGTGGAGGAAGTACACTGTGATGGCCATCCCTCTGTGTGCAGGTGTGGCACTCACACTTCAATGGATCAAACCTTAAGTGAAGCCATTTTTGGAGAAGGAGAACATTTTGCATCATCTGGGACTTCTCCAGGTGTGTTTTAAAGCAGTGAACACTTGAGATATTAGCTGTGATCAACGGTGGTGGCCTCGTCAGTTAAGCATGCTGGCATGCAATTTTCTTAACATTACCCGGCATCGTTGTAGGGGTGGGACTTTCTCCACAGCCACGAGCATTTTAACTCTTTCAGCATTTGACAGAGAAAGCCGTCTCAGTTCCTCAGAAATTCTGGCGGCATCTGCTTTTCGACCAGGAAGTCACAACAAGTGCAACAGCTTCAGAAAAACCTCTGACTTCCTGGAAACTGAAGTCAAGAGAGAAAGAGAGAGAAGAGTGGTTTTAGAGAAGTCAGTAAAAATTGTCTGTGACATCACTTTGCTGTGAAGTGTGTGTGTGTGTGCTTAGTCTCTGGGTGTCAGAGGAAGCTGCTCCCTGAATGATAAGGACGCATTGCAATGTACGTGCGCATAGCCTATTCTACATTTGATTTGGACCTTGGCAAGTCATTTTGCACAGGGCGATAACCATTATTTTGCTTTCCAGAGACTGACACACACATGCTGTTTTGTGAGGATACACATGAGCCCTGGATGTAACCATGTTTTTGTGGCTTAAACTCTTGGCGTTTGGCTTGGCCCTCGTTGTGGATGGACAGGACTCAGGTAGGTGGCAGATACTTGTTTGTTCACTTTGCTTATCGTAGAAACTTATTTAAAAGAACTATCCTAAACGCATCTTGACAAGATCTAAGGGTTGGGTCTAACGTCTTAGGTCTGTGTATCTCATATGCCTGAGTGCCTATGATGATTGAGGTGTGTCAGAATCTTAAGAATATCAGTTACAGCATTTATCTGAATGGTGACGTAGTCATCATTACCACTGGGTAGGAAGAAGTTTCTGGCCCACACTCAGTTGAGATGGAGTAATTGAGACAAGACCTTCAGGTCTGTCCAGCACTTATTGACAGCTCCTGTAGTACGGCCACAGAATCCTCTGCAGTTACTTGGGTTAACAATTCAACACAGAAATAGTTTTTTAGGAGTTAGCTATTTGAAAATGACTGCTTTAAGATAACCTGCTCAACGGTAATATCAAACACGCTGTTTGGTTTTTCATTGCCAGATTCCCCTCCATCCTGAATCTTGGGTTGTCAACCAAGTAGGAATATCAAGTGTCCCTCTTCATTTGGAGTTTGGGTTGTCTGCGTTGTGAAAATATTCACAATGAATCAAGGCAACACTCCTTTTGAACGTGGCGAGCAAGGATTCGCCATGATGCAAATTGTGAAATGCTTCACATTGCAGAAGTCCCACTGAGTTCAATGAGATTTGCACCCAGGTGCGATGGTATACAATTGCAGCCTCAATATAAAGTGTTTTATCTAAAAAAAAAAAAAAAGATAAAAAGATGCATTTAGCACTCAAGTCTGAAAATGTTTAGAACTGGGACAACTTTATAAAGAATGCTTAGGATTGCAGCACTAAGTCACTTCTTTCAAATAATACATAGCACTCAACAGGATTGCGTTTTAACGTTACATAAGGAAACACCTTCTTTTCATTTTCTCAGACTTTCTAAAGCAATGATATTACAGCTGGGTTTGTCTCTCCTCCCCTTTAAAATGGACTTCTCCATTAACTTCTGAGCCACTCCCTGATCTCAGATCCTGTATTCAGTTCCTCAAATTTCAAGCTCTACTGCATCGAAGTTTCTTTTTTAATGTGTTTAACTGATACTATCAGATTGTAGGTGTGCGATATTGGATATAATTACAGATTCCCAGAGCCAGTGGTCCAGTTAGGTAATTTCAGTCTCTGGATTTAATTGTTTTAATGTCCCCCCTTTTTAGATGACAGTGTGCTTCAAATGGTGGTAATGAAATCATTCTGCATTTATGTGTGTGCCGGTCGGGGCAGGAGGATGACTCCTGCTTATTCTGCTGAGTGGGGCCCTGGACTTATGACCATAAGAAGCTGCCTTATCCCAAGCCAAACCACTCATCCATCTAGCTCAGAACGGTGGTACCTTGGGTTACAGACGCTTCAGGTTACAGACACTTCAGGTTACAGATTCCGCTAACCCAGAAATAGTACCTCGGGTTAAGAACTTTGCTTCAGGGTGAGAACAGAAATCGTGTGGCGGCCACGCAGCGGCAGCAGGAGGCCCCATTAGCTAAAGTGATACCCCAGGTTAAGAAGTTTCAGGTTAAGAATGGACCTCCAGAATGAATTAAGTTCTTAACCTGAGGTACCACTGTACGGTCAACACTGACAGCAGCTCCCCAGTGTTCCAGAAAAGCATCTTCCACAGCCCTACCTAGAGATGCTGGGGATCGAATGATGTGCTTTTCCACTAAGCTATGACTACCTCTGTCCTGAAGTGGGGTCCTAACAGTACTGCTGCCCAGAGCTCAAGGAACCTCATTCAATCATCAGCTTCGTAGTCATTGACATGTCTTGCACCCTCTTTCTCCATTTATGCCTTCTCGGTAGTGGCGCCCACCCTGTGGAACACCCTCCCTTCAGATGTGAAGGAAATAAGTAGCTATCCTATTTTTAAAAGACATCTGAAGGCAGCCCTATTCAGGGAAGTTTTTAATAGTTAACGCTGTATTGTTTTTAATACTTGATTGGGAGCCGCCCAGAGTGGCTGGGGAAACTCAGCCAGATGGGCGGGGTATAAATAATAAATATATTATTATTATTATTATTATTATTATTATTATTATTATTATTATTATGACCTTCCGCCTTGTGCCTTTCCAAAACAGAACCCCCACTCCCTTTATACTCCCTGTGCTGCTTATTTCCCCCCTGTTGGGGGTCCTCCACGCACCCTACCTCTCTCGACATTACTTGCTACCTATCCCTTTTCCACTGCACCAAATTATTTGTAAACGCAGACCTGGAACCCAGGGCACTGCTACTTTGCTGCAAAGCTGTTGGGGGGGGGCACATGATTTGCAAGGTTCAAGTAACAGTCTCTTTCGCCCACGTTATTAATGGATGTTTAAGGTCTTCCATGCAAAAATACCCCAGGGTGATTCAGAAGAAGTAAATAAACATGCACTGGGGAACATTCGCTGCGGAGATGCTTACCTGATGGATGGGCTTGCAAGAGAAAGCAACGGGGTGGGGGGAGTACGTATTAAGTGTCTCCCCTGGAAACGGTGACCTGCTTTGCAGCAGAAAAATGCTAGCCCAGGTTTCCAGACCTGGGTTGTTGCTGAGTGCATAGTTTAGGCTTGACAACAGGGGCCTTGCAATAGTTGGGGATGTCGAAACGACTCTTCGCTTTCAGAAATCCCAATGGAGTTGTGATTCTTTGGGGATGCTTCAGCCTCCATAGTTGGTGAGCCAATGGCCAGGAAGGGAGACAAAATTGCTTTCTCTTCCGCTCAGGGTTGTCCAGATGTTGCTGGACTACAATTTCCATCATCCCTGCATCACTGACCTTGTTGGCTGGGACATCATCATCATCATTTGTTATTTATACCCCACTCATCCGGCTGGGTTTCCCCAGCCACTCTGGGCGGCTCACAACAGATTAAAAACAGAATAAAACATTAAAGCTTCCCTAAACAGGGCTGCCTTCAGATGCCTTCTAAAAGTCAGATAGTTGCTTATTTCCTTGACATCTGCTGGGAGGGCATTCCACAGGGCTGGTGCCACCACCAAGAAGGCCCTCTGCCTAGTTCCCTGTATCCTCACTTCTTGCAGTGAGGGAACCACCAGAAGGCCCTTGGCACGGGACCTCAGAATCTCTCAACATCTAGAAGGCCACCTGCCCCCCACCACTAACCTGAAGGGATTGTGATATTTCTGCTGGGGCAAAAGATATCAATATTTAGGAAATACCTGCACAGCTTACCACAAAATATATTACAGGGAAGTAGTAGAGATGTATTAATATTATTATTATTTATTAAATTTGTATACTGCCCTTCATCCGAAGACCTCAGGACAGTGTGCAGCATAAAAATACAAAACGAACTACATAATAAAAACAAGCAAAAACAAAGCAAACCAATAGCACCCCCCCCAAACACAATTAAAAAGACGTAGAATTTTAATCAGCCCAAGGCCTGGTTGAAGAGGAGCATTTTTGCCTGGTGCCTAAAGTTGTATAATGAAGGTGCCAGCTGCACTTCCCTGGGGAGAGCATTCTGCAAATGGGGAGCCACTGCAGAAAAGGCCCTTTCTCATGTTGCCACCCTCTGGACCTCTCTTTGAGGAGGCACATGAAGAAGGGCCTCAGATGATGATCACAGGGTCTGGTTTGCTTCATATGGGAAGAGGCAGTCCTTGAGGTATCACGGTCCTGAGCCACCTAAGGCTTTATAGGTCAAAACCAGCAGTTTGAATTGGGCCCAGAAACTAATTCTATAAGATCCAAGTCTGAGATTACAATGGTGGAAATTAGTACACATGGGCCTGATTCTGCATTTTGCTAATATAATGAAACTCAAGAAGGCAACTTGTAGGGAAGTGACAGTGAGTGGGCACAGAATGCAAACAATCTGCTGGTTTTCCTGAATCTGGTTTCCCCTACCCACCCACCCCAGTGTGGTTCACTTCCAGTTTTGAAGCTTAGCTGTGGGGGGAAAGGCAGTTTGCAAGGGAGAGGAAGGGTTAAGCACGGCATTTCTGCTTATTGATTCTCCCCGGTAAGTAAGTCCGTGTCTACCCTCTGCCCCCAAAGTTAACATTATGGGGGAAAGACTTTGCCCAGTTCTGTCCATCAGCTACTGCGAAACGCAGTAGAATTTAGTGTTTTCTTGCTTCATATGCATATTAAAAACATACAGACACTAAAGAGGTTCTGCCATTCGTGCTCATGACTATACAGAGCAACAGCTTTCCCTTTATCAACAAAGAAAGAATGCTTTATCTTTCCGAAGCTGTCACTCGCAGTATGTTTTAGATTTTCCGGGTTTTAAAATGTTGCGTCTCCGTCAAATCTTACAGCGGTCCCTGAACCAGCATCCATTTAAAACAAAGGTCCTCATTTTTTTGTTTGTTTGAAATCCCCAATAACATAAAGACCAAATGTGAGAGGAGGGTGGGAAATGGTTTGTCACCATTTTCATACTCGGGATTTCTTCTTTTGAGCATTTATGCAAAGTGGAAGTTCAGACTTAGGATGTCCATTCTCAGTTAGGGTGCTCACTTCGATTTATGCGCATACATTTCCTCCCCTTATTTTTAAATTAAAAAAGCAATAAATAGAGGCAAATGGTAGGTAACTCTTGCATATGATAAAAAAACACACCAAGCTGCTAAAGAACAGGATTCTTTTCTTGTGAATTTTTTTGTGGCTGTTCTTCATTTTTATAACTGACTTCCTACAGTTGACTGCTGTTCTCCTTTCTTTAGAAAGAGTAGGCTAGGTTCTGTCTCGGCAACTCACCTCTTTTGTTACTTTATGCAATGTCTAACAGAGAAGGCATAGAAGGGGGCTGGAAGGGAGAGTGTGCGACAATAGTTTTCTTCAAAAGACAGATTTTCATCTCCTTTGCCTGCATGAGGTAGATGCCTGGGGCATGTGCTATCCTAACTAATTGTTGCTATAGAAATCCTAAGAGTTACCAAGATTTAGGAAACGTTGCGGCGCTGAAAGAGCATTACATTATTTCACAACTGTGAAGCAGATAAGAAGGTAACTTTCCCCCTTTGTTACCAGTCCTTTTTCGAAGGGAATATTTTTACCTAGTGTGCTTGTTCTTAAGCAGGTCAACCTGCCTTTTTTTCAGGGACTGTGTGTGTGTTTTATTCTCTAAAAATAATGCCCTTCGTACCTCTTCCCAGGCAGTCAGACAGCTTCATGTAAAAGAGGCTTGTGTGTGGAATTATAGGCACAGCAGAACCCTATGCGTGTTTACTCAGAAGTAAACACCACAGCGCTCACAAGGGCTTATTCCCAGCTCAATCCTAACTAGGTCTACTCAGAGGATTGCCCTACTGAATTCTGTAGAAGCTCATCCAGAGAAGTGGGGTTAGGACTGCAGGCTAAATTACTCAGCTAAATCATATATTAGTGTTGAGCTCAACCCAGCCCCTACTCTGCCCTGAGAAAAATTCTGAGATTTATCTCCCTCCCTCCACTTCCCCAACTAGAAAAAAGAAGTCGGTTTTGCAGTATTTTCTTTAGGTATTCTCTTTTTAAACTTAAAGGTTTCCAACATATAATACAATAAAAACCCCCAAAAAGGTAATATCTAAAGACAGCAAAATAATAAAAAGGGGGGGCGTGGGGAAAGAAAAAACAAACACACATTTTTATATTCTATCAACCTCCTATCTCAATCTTCAATTCACAGAGATCCCCACCTTCCCAGCTCCCACCTGGGACAGCTCCCATCTTTCTCAGCCTCATACCCTGAAAAATACCACTCTATTTTGTCTCTCACACAGATCTCACACAGATCTCTTCTATCAGTCTTCTCTCTGTACCTTCATATCATGCCATTCATATCATACTATTGAATAGTAATAAGTATCGTATCATACTATTGAATAAGTAATATTATTGAACATTAATTTAAAAATATCAAAAGCTAAATAAGAAGAAAAAACAGAAATAGAAAAAAGAGAGATACTTCTACTCTTCTATCTGCCAGTTTTATCTAGGTATTCTCCACCATTTGTTTTGTGGCAGCTGCCATTTCCCAGCTCACCACCCCTCACCAAGCCTCAGAGCGACGTGAGATCAGGGGCCTTGGAAAAAATGCACAATGGTAGACTACGCCGCCCAAAATGTCGCTGCTGTTGCCAATTGAAGCAGCAGCAAAGGAAGAAGAAAGTGGGGGGAATAAGCTGTTGGAGAATTTCTCCTCTCCTTGGAGAGCTTTGGTGAAAGGGTGCTGCCAACAACTCTGCCAACAAATTAGGGTGGAGTATATCAAGAGGACATTTGCAAACACGTGGGTGACGCTGTGGGTTAAACCACAGAGCCTAGGACTTGCTGATCAGAAGGTTGGTGGTTCGAATCCCCGTGCTGGGGTGTGCTCCCGTTGCTCGGTCCCTGCTCCTGCCAACCTAGCAGTTCGAAAGCACGTCAAAGTGCAAGTAGATAAATAGGTACCACTCCAGCGGGAAGGTAAACGGCGTTTCCGTGCACTGCTCTGGTTCGCCAGAAGCGGCTTAGTCATGCTGGCCACATGACCTGGAAGCTGTACGCTGGCTCCCTCGGCCAATAAAGCGAGATGAGTGCTGCAACCCCAGAGTCGGTCACGACTGGACCAGGGGTCAGGGTTCCCTTTACCTTTACCACCATGTATATCATACTCTCCAGCATTTCACCGATGAACACAGGGACCTCCTATTTCATAATAATAATAATTTTGTTGCTTATACCTCACTCATCTGACTGGGTTGCCCCAGGCACTGTGGGCAGCTTCCAACATATATAAAAACATAATAAAACCTTAAACCTTAAAAAAGGCCCAATACAGGGCTGCCTTCAGATGTCTTCTAAAGGTTGTATAGTTACTTATCTCCTTGCCTCGGGGGATCGCATGACTCCATCCCCTCTAACATTTCTCCAATGGAAATAGAGACACCCTAAGGGATCAAAGGACATTCTGGGATCAAATGAGAAACTGGGATGGCTCCTAAAAATCTAGGACTGTTCCTGGAAAATAGGGACATGTGGAGGGGCTGGTATACATATAGCTATATCAGCCAGCACCTCACTTCAAACACTTTGATATGCTTCAGGTTTAGCACAATGGGACTGGCAAATGATCAATGTGTATCTGTGTATGTGCGCGAGTGAGGCCTACAGAGGTATCTCACTTCCTCAATTAACTCCTTTCCTCCATCTACACAGCACACAAAGCTCTGTGTGCTTAGGGTGGCAGAGGTGATGCAGGGGAAGGGAAGGGAGATAAAGAAGTATTGTGCCCTTCACTGAGTCATTTCACCTTGTCCAATTGCATTTCTCTCTCTCCACGCTGTGTTCCAAACCCAACTAATATGGCGGAAGTGGAGAAGGCAAACACCGCTACCTCACTTTCTCTTCCTGACAAAACCACAAGGAAAATATACAAAGGTGCTGTGGAAAATTGGTTTTATTTTTAGAAAAGGGCCTGACACAACTGTTTCCAGAGATGGAAAGTAACACCACAAGCATGCCTACCTTCGCAAACACTTTGGTGATCCCTTAAGGAATCTCCCTGATGTAGGCTGCAATCCTAAGTAGGAACCAAGTGTGAATTCGTGGCATTCTCTTGTTTCTGTACTCTTCTCCTTCCTTTGCGCTCTCTCTCTCTCTCTCTCTCTCTCTCTCTCTCTCTCTCTCTCTCTCTCTCTCTTGATTTTGATGTGCTCCAGGCAGTTAGGAGGGGAGAATGAAGGCTTCCTGGCCACTGTGTGGTCTAGCATTGTAACCCTCTCCCAAAAGTGGCAAGGTGGACCCAGCATGTTCGCAGCTCTAGAAGCTGCATCCAGAAGGTGAGTTTTGAGAAGATGTGCCTTGAATAGATGGACTTCCATTTCATGCGGCTCAATGTGGTGCCTTCCATGGTTCCAGTTACAGATGGGTAGCCGTGTTGGTCTGCCATAGTCAAAATAAAAAAATTCCTTCCTGTAGCACCTTAAAGACCAACTAAGTTAGTTCTTGGTATAAGCTTTCGTGTGCATGCACACTTCTTCAGATACATCTGAAGAAGTGTGCATGCACACGAAAGCTTATACCAAGAACTAACTTAGTTGGTCTTTAAGGTGCTACAGGAAGGAATTTTTTTATTTTGACTATGGCAGACCAACACGGCTACCCATCTGTAACTTGAATAGATGAAAGAGTTAGGACTATGGAGGTGTGTGTGTGTATGTGTGTGTGTGGCAGGAAGAGCTGTGAGGGGGAAATGAACAGAAAGTTTGGGGAAGAGAGGCAGGCATCGAGCTACAATGCTAGATCATTCACCATCCTCCATGCCCATCCTCCAGTTTTAGTAGCCGCTTAACTATGCACAATTAGTGATGAGCAAATCCATACTTCGTCATCCTGTGTGTAGTCTGGATTCCTTCCCGAACCTCCCAATTTGTCCAGTCCCATATATGAAAGTAAAATTGTTCATGTCCCATCCCTGCCCCACCCTGCCCCCGGAACTTATACATTGTTTCTGCGCTGTTCATTTCTTTAACATTTAGACACGTTCATTATATAATAAAGGATGTTCCGCATCCTGTTTACTTAGTTAAGTAGATAACCTTTCGTTGAGCAGATCACCAATTTGTTTTGTTCAGTAGATGTCTTGTCGCATTGGCTTTGGTTGTGGGAATGTGGCTTTTGCATAACTGAAGGGTTGGTCATGTACAGTGGTACCTCACGTTACATACGCTTCAGGTTACAGACTCCACTAACCCAGAAATAGTGCTTCAAGTTAAGAACTTTGCTTCAGGATGAGAACAGAAATCGTGCTCCGGCGGTGCAGCAGCAGCAGGAGGCCCCATTAGCTAAAGTGGTGCTTCAGGTTAAGAACAGTTTCAGGTTAAGAACGGACCTCCGGAACGAATTAAGTACTTAACCCGAGGTACCACTGTACAAGTGATTTGCAGACATAATGATCAGAGATAATGTCATTTGGGAGCAGTATTGTCAGCATATTACACAAAGAGGCTTATTCTGCTGAGACCCGTTAACCCCTTAAAAGAAGAAGGAAAATGCTACACAGTTGCAGAATCTTGTGGGTGCTGCACAGATAGAGTGTTGTTATGGCTGAGGTGCACCAGCGAGGCTGTGCCTGTCCTTCACACTGTGGAGTCCAAGATGTAGCACTGACCACCAACTTTAGCTGTAAACAAGGATTGGACAAATTCATGGACAATAAGGCTTTCAATGGCCACTGGTCATGATAACTACATTCTTCTTCCGCTGTCCAAAGCAGCAGGCCTCTGTCTAAGACTCTGCTGCCAAGAATCAGAAGTAGGGAAAGAGGTCCTGCTTACTGGCTTCTCGGAAGTGTCTTCTTGGCATTGTGGGAACCGGATGCTAGACCAGATCTGTCCTTGGCTTAATCCAGCAGGGCTTTTTGTATGTTCTGCTAAGACTCGTGAACCCCTCTCCCTTTCTTTTTTAATGCATCAACCAATCCCATCCACCTCTGGGATTTTATAGCTGTTAAGATTAAAGTCCCCAGAAGGGGAGGAATTTACACCATCCATGGTCAGACCAGTTTCTTTCGCTATGTAAATAATGTGCCACATTCCCTTATGGGGAGAGAAAAAAGTTTCCTTTTTTCGTGGAGCCAAGCACCACTCACTAATTCACCAAGAAGATTGAAGAAAAATACAGTATAAGCTGCTGGAGGTCATTCTGGGCTGGACTTCAGGGTACCAGAACACCCCAAATCCATGCGTAAATGTGGATAATATCTCCAGAATCCTTGAATGAAAGTAAAAGAAATTCTACATCTCCCTGGGCCTTATCAAATATATTTCAGGTTGTGCCAGAGATTTATTGTCAATCCGCAATTCTTTTTAGGAATTAAAGTGAATCAAATGCAATCAAGATTAGTTGCTCACTCTCTGAACTTATTCTGCCCTGTGTTCTTTCCTTCTATTTTGCTTTCTTGGGTGGGTTAAACAGGGCGGGTGAAAACATTTATAATAATTACTACTATAAATGAATTACTGTTTTAAAAATGGTGATTTGAAACAATGTCAGAGGCTGGAGCAGAGAATGAGCAGGGGCTGACATAAGCAGTGGCGTAGCGTGGGGGTGCAGGGGGGGCCGGCCGCACCGGGTGCAACATCTGGGGGGGGGGCGCTCGCACTCGCAGCTCTGTGCCCCTACCTGGCTCACTCACTCTCTCTCACTGCAGTGCTGGCTGTGCGAATCCGATCTGAGCTGCCGGGTCGCCGCCCACTGTGGAGGGGGAGGGTACCAGGCGTGCGTTGCGGTGCGGAGCGGAGAAAGAGCAAGGGAGGGACTATCTGGGGGAGGGACAGTGCAGCGGCCGCCCAGCGCAGCATTGAGCGCGGGAGAGAACCACACCAGACCAGACCAGGCAGCAGCAAGAAGAAGCTGGCAGCGGCGGCAGGTTAGGGGTTAGGGGGTGCAAATTACTTGCCTTGCACCGGGTTAGGGGGCGCAAATTACTTGCCTTGCCCCGGGTGCTGACAACCCACGCTACGCCGCTGGACATAAGAAGAATTGCCAAATACAGTGAGAGGGCAATTGGGAAAAGCCTGCATACTTGAGAACTACTGAAGCAGCCATAGAGCTCTGTGCACTGTGTAGATGGAGGAAAGGGAGTTAATTGAGGAGGTGAAATACCTCCGTATACCTCACGTACACACACTCACACCCACACACATACACCAGATACACACTGATCATTTGCCAGTCCCATTGTACCCATATCTGCTTTTCTCCTTGTTAAAACTGGTTTGTGTTTTTGTTTTTTTAAAAAACAATTCCTCACTGTCTCTCCACCCCTGCTTATCTCAAACCTTTAAGGTGTTTAAAGCCACATTTCTCAGTATTACTCTCTTCCCACTTTATTCACACTTCTGTTCTTGTTTGAGTACAGTAAGAAAAGGGGCACACTGAAATGACTGTTTTATACTTTTCCCTTTCATTCTTCAGCAGCCACATGCGTGAGAGATAAGAGCCCTCAGATAGTCCATAGTGCCTTCTCAGAATGTATTTAATTCCTGTTACCATGTTTTGTCTTCAACCTGAAGTTCTAGATTCAGTGTAGTAATTTAGAAGAGATGTTTTCTTAACAACCAAGCACGCATACGTGCACCATGTCCATTAACTGAACTCCACCTTCTCTAACTGAACAAGCCAACTGCCATGCTTTCTCTCAAGAGTCAATTCATCTTAAATGATGTTGCATACATCAGCATGGGGTGTGTGTGTGTGTGTGTGTGTGTGTGTGTGTGTGCAAAGGGGGCTGAAGAATAGGAGAACTGAAAAGGCATGGAAACCAGGTGGTCTGTGCACAAGGGACAGCTGAAAGCAGGCAGAGGGGGAGGGAAGGAGCGAAGGTGAAAATGTGAGTGCAAAGGGGGTTGTGGAAGAGGGAGCAGGAGGCACTGGGATGGGGGTTGAAGAGGGAAACCAGGGGCACGAAAGGATCTGAAGAACAGGAGGGGATGGTGGCTTGACAACTGGACAGAAGGTGAAACAGTTGCTTAGCAGTTGCAATCTGTGAGAGGAGGAACATGTAGGTTTCCACGAGGGTGGTTTGCGTGGAAGGTGAGTCGAAGGCATGGGCTTGAAAGCGAAAACATGGCAGGATAATAACAAAGAAGATTTAAAGAAGGGACTAGTGGACACTCAAAGCAGTAGAAATATGAGATGATTGGACCCCACTGAACCTGAAGCATGGGGAATCCCCAACAAAAATTTTATAATTTGGCAAAATATTTGGACTTTATGATATATATTTGTATAATTTGGAATATTTAATGTGATTTGATTGGATTGTTAAAATGGAAAACTTAATAAAAATTATTATTAAAAAAAGGGGGGAAAGAAAGCGAAAACATGGCTGTAGAATAGACGAGAGAAGAGGCTTCGGAAATGGGGTTGGGTAGGTGAAAAGCGAGCTTAGTTGTCACACAGGGTGGGAAGGGGAAACACTTGAGGGTAAATAGGGGGAAGGTGGAGAGGGCTGGCAAGGGGGGTGAGTAGAGCATGGCCTCAAATAAGAATATGGTATGAGCCTGCTGGGTCGGTCCAAGAACCCATCTCGTCTGAAAGCCAGTTCTCACAAAGGCCACTCAGATGCCAACGGAAAGCCGGAAAGCAGGATCTGAACTTTTGAACGTTTACAGTAAAAGAATGAAGAGTCCTTCGAGCCACCTTGGTATGGGGGATGCAAGAGAAGTGGGTGTGAAGAAACGGAAGTCGAGCATAATTTCCTTCCCCTTTGCTGTGTTTCATGGCTTGCATACTTGAGAACTATTGAAGCAGCTATAGAGCCTGGTGCAATAATATTTATATATCATACCTAGTTTCTGTAAAGTGTGTGTGTGTGTGAGAGAGAGAGAGAACAAGAGAGAATAAGGGGAAAAGAGAACCAGAGAACCAGAGTTATGTCAGGGAGAAGATGAGGCCATTTGTCCCATAGGAAATAGTGGGAGAGAAACGTCATTGTTCAGGATGCTGAGTAAAACAGACATCAGGCATAATCTGAGGGCCACAAATACAGCAAAACAGGACCTCATGATCAGAGGGCCACAAATATAGCCACTAATAGTGACCGGGAATGTAGTTCTGACAAATATTTCTAGCAGATTCCATCAAAATAATGTATTTTTCAAAAGCAGAAGGAAGAAAGTGATCTTTCAAAATGGTGCCGGGGTATGTATTGTAATGCAATTCAGCATCAGGCACTAGAGGGGAGTAAAGGTAAAGGTAAAGGTAAAGGTAAAGGTAAAGGGACCCCTGACCATTAGGTCCAGTCGTGGCCGACTCTGGGGTTGCGGCGCTCATCTCGCTTTATTGGCCGAGGGAGCCAGTGTACAGCTTCTGGGTAATGTGGCCAGCATGACTAAGCCACTTGAGGCAAACCAAAGCAGTGCACAGAAACGCCGTTTACCTTCCCACCGGAGCGGTACCTATTTATCTACTTGCACTTTGATGTGCTTTTGAACTGCTAGGTTGGCAGGAGCTGGGACCGAGCAACGGGAGCTCACACCGTCGCGGGGATTTGAACAGCCAACCTTCTGATCGACAATTCCTAGGCTCTGTCGTTTAATCCACAGCGCCACCTGCGTCCCTGTCAGGTTGTATATTGTAATGCAATTCAGCATCAGGTACTAGAGGGGAGCAGTTGTAACTAACACACTGCTGCCACCTCTGCTCTTGGTATCTCACCTCCTGATCCATAGGTGCATTACTGAGATACCCAACACTTTGCCTCTGTGGAGCATGAAGAGAGAAAGCTGAAAAGCGGGAGCATTGGATTGGCTCAGCTGACATGCACTGCACTGGGCAAAGCTCCTCATAGAATAACAGAATTGTAGAGCTGGAAGAGACCCTGAGGCTCATTTAGTCCAATGCAGGAATCTCAACAAAAGCATCCATGACAGGTGGCCATCCCGCCTCTGCCTAAAAACCTCCAATGAAGGAGAGTCCATCACCTTCCTTGCCCCTCCCCATGCCCTCTTGGTAAGCTCCAGCAACCCAGTGTCTTGGAAAGCAATTGGGCTGCCACTTCATTGGCTGCTGTTGGCTGAGCCTGACTAACCCCTAGAGTCAATGGCTGGCTTTCAGTTCCTCTAGAATTTGTGGGGCCCTGCTTGATACCTGCTCTAGTCTAGTGATGTTAAAAGGTTTCCTTGGTGGTCTGGCTCCTTCCTTTAACTTGGTTGTGGTGCACAAGCTGGAATGTCTGTTGCCATGCTGTGAGTTTAAGTTCCAACATCCACGTTTAGAAAAATAAGTGTTGGGTCGGAAGGTCAAATCTTTCTGGAAACAGTGATTTAGGATCAAAAAGCTCTTTCCTATGAGATTTGCTGTATTGTTCTAGTTCCCTGGCACTGAAAGCAGGTCCTGGAGTGGGGACTTAGGAAGTCCTGCTTGACACCAAATACAATTTGTCTGAAATTATTATCTTACGGCGATGCTTACACCAATCCTTATACCACTATTCTCTAGTCCTACATTGTATAGCAGTGGCTGAGGATGTAACATAGGACTTTGAAACCTAACAGCTTGCTTTGAACCCAATGGCTGAGATGAAATTGGAACCAATGCCCTTCCATCTTATGGTTAACATGCGCGCGCATACACACACACACACACACACACACACACACACACACTTGAACAGAATATATACAAGTAGTAGACACTGCTTAAGTTTTGCACTTCCAATACCCATTTTTTATTACCGCAGAATCCTCCACATGCCTACTCAAACAGTGAGTCCCATTCAGTTCAGTGGGGTTTACTCCCATGTACATGGGCACAGGATTACAGACTTAACCACCTGATGACATCACAAGGAGTAAACCAAATGCCCTTCTTTTCTCCACCATTGCTAGGGTTTATGATGGTAACAGCTGCATTTACTGCATTTGCCTCTGGTGTGCAGCATAATTATTTGACTTTCAGCCATTTTGCTTCTCTTAAATAAGGGGAATAGCCTACAGCTGGAACTTTTTCTTCTTTTTTAATATACAAATTTCAATGCCAAAGTCACACGTTTTTGTGCAGTGGTGTAAAACTCAGGAACAGCAAAATATGGAATAGCTAGAAAGTGTGTGCATATGTGTATATATCTATATAGATACAGATATTAAATGGGAAAAGCCATCTGTTCTGACTACGAATTTTATATTTGCAACTAGTGCTTTTTTTTCTTTAAAAAAATGTTTAGGGTACTCTCATTTTGACTCAAGAAAATCACCATTATATAGTTCAAATCGGGAAAAATAAATACAGTAAATGAGCAAAAGTACAAAGATCAACAAAATGTTTAGGAGTATGCGTACCCCTGCGTCCCCCCAGAAAAAAACCCACTGTTTGCAAATGTGGAGGAGGGCAGGGTGGTGTTGGGGAGATGCAGACAGATTTCCTGTGTATCTTGCAGATTTCCATATCATTTTAAAAAATCATCCTGTTTATTAACTTTAAAGGGGTTTTCTGAGTCCAAGAGAAAAGGCTGTCATAAGATACAAACGGGAAAGCACAGCTGGATAATAAATTTCTAGCGAGAGGTGCCGTCTGCTGAGTTCCAACTGCATATATCAATAAAACAGAACCCTTGCAAACAGGTCATGCTTGCTGGTCTTTCAAGAACTGCTAGACCATTTATCTATTTTCAGACATTTTCTCCAGTCTTTGAAATAAAAGCCAATTGCAGCCCCGGGTATCAGGATTTTTTTTTAAATAAAAAAAAACTAGCTGTGAGTGTTTCAGACCAGTCCACAATGTACATAATGTTATACTGAAAAAGGAGCTATTTTCTAGCTTTCCTTTTGATAATTCCCTCTTTCAGTGTTCTGTGGTTGCCATTATTCCCTCTGTGTCAACATGTCCTCGGTTGGAATGCTTGCTTGGCTTCTATTTTGTAGATTCAAAGACTTATAATCCTTTTGCTCCTCATTCACAACTCTACAGAGAAAGTTATTAGCGTCAGCCATATCTTTTATTGTATGTAGGGGGCATGAATTCTTCTCTTTTTCAAAAAAAAACACAAAAACCCACACCAAAAAAACCTCTCACAAAAAGATAGATTCTGCAGAGCAATTTTTAAAATCGCCTTTGAAATATGCTTTATTTGACAAATGGTGGAGGGGAAAGAAAAAAACCCAGACTGACATCCGAAGAACTGGTAGGTGAGGAGAAAAGGGCAGCAGATCAAAGCCACGTTCTGTATTACCTATAGCAACTAAAGTTCATTAAATGAACTAGATGGATCACAAAGCAAAATGTTATTAGGGAAATTTATGCTGGGAACAGTTTGCTCCTACCAAGATGGGTTTGTAAGAAGAACACAGATATTAATGCTGCTGTTTCTGGGTGGTTGTATTTTGATGGACATCAGTAGTGAAGTGTGTTTTGAAGTAATTAGGGGGAAGGAGATTGGTTGGGTCATCAATAAATTGAAGCGCAGAAGGATATGGTGTCATGTTCTCTGTTCAGGGCTCTTCCAAGTTTGGTCTGATCTTTTGTAAGAAGCAAGAGCCCACTCGAAAAACCAAAATTTGAAAATTGTTCCCTTTGGTTTCAACATAGGATTAGCATGGCATGGATAATGTCCAAAGGGGCCGTAGAAAGCAAGGAATAGGTGGTCATTTTGGATGGAGTATGCCAGAAGAGACCAGTGACTGTCTCTTTAGATTTTCCTTTCCGCCCAGCCATATGTGGGGATATGGAGAACTAGGCCAAACTGTGTGTAAAGTTGTCTTTAGGTACCTGCATCTAGTGGATGGAAGCTAGGGATATGCCTGCAAACCTTCCCCAACAATCCTCATGTGTTTTGTCCAGGATGCTCAGTCCCTGATGTTCCCATGGGGTGTACTAATCCAGCAATTTTGGTTCCCCAAATTTCGCATTTTCCCAGTCATAATTTCAGTTCTTCACATTCTGTAACAATTAGTGGGTTAAAAAAAAAATCCCCGTGAAAATTCACCAGCTAATTTCTCCTCATAAAAACACTTTTGTATGCAGCTATTTTCACAAATATATGCATTTTTATGCACAACCGCTTGGCTGGAGAAGCACACTGCCAAATTCGGAGAAGCACAAATTTCAAGGCATGGCTGTGCTTTGGCTCACAAACTGTTTCAAAAAGCGTGGGTATGGCAGATTCACCTGAATGAAATTTCTCCTCCATCGCTAGTTCAGCAGGCCTGAATACACCTGGTGTTATGGTGTGTGGCTGCTGCGTCTCTAACAACTTGCATGCCTGGACTCAAGGAGGGCATAATCAAATAATGTCTCAGCCAGAAAACCCTGCACTTTGTGTGATCATTGGAGGCAATTTTGTACGGCCGTCAAGCCATCAAGTGTGGTGGAGCCACCCATTATTGCAACTGCTGAGAAACTGCATTCCCTCTATACTTATCACATGATTGGTTTGGTAATCTCAGTTCCTCCAAGGGCAAGTTGCTACCAGGCAGTTAATTATAGTATCACAGGAGACTCACAGCTTCATAGCTTCCTCTAAGCTTTAGGTCTTTTAGTTTCTTCCTTTGCTTTTCTCTGCCTACTGATTGCGTAGATCACACTTGGTTGTTTCCAGCTGGTTAAGTCTTAACTGACTGTAAGTGCACCAAGACATATTTGAGTCCAGCTCAGAATCCATAAGGTTAGGCCTTTGTGGTTTCAGACTTGCTGAGTATCTGCTGAGCTCGGATGAGGTCATTCTTTGTGGGCTTCCCAACTTCAGAGTCCTTTAATGCACTTCCTGTAAACTTCTCAGGCTATTTGAGATGAGCACCGCAGAAGGAGAAGTGTTGCTTTCCCGACAGAGAGTCATGGCACAATAGACTCCACAATGTGTCAACATTTTAAATAAGGAAATGGGATTTAGCATATATGTGCAAGGCAGTGGGGATCTAATGATTTTATATTGAAATGGACAACAGGAAAGACGAAATGGCTTTGTAGGAAAAATAGTGTTTTGGACATTCAGGTCAACCAGTCACACAGTCTAATGAGGGAAGGTTCTTGTTTCGTGAATTTATACGAGGTATGTACATTGTGTTGTTTTCAAGGTACGGAAGTTGGCAGTTTTACTGAGTAATGAAAAATGGTCCAGACACCCCTTTTGAGTGCAGCAGAGGACATATCAAATCCACTGGAACTTTGCATTAGAATCAGGAAATTCATTTACATCGATACAGACAATGCTACAAGAGTCAGGAGGTCTTTATTCTTAAACAATAAAGAAAAGGAATAAAAATGCTGAAGCTCCATTTGTCTTCTTTTCATGATTAATTGTTGACTTCAAGATTGCTCTGGTAGTGATTCAGTATATGCTCTATTATTGTATAGTATATAATAGAATCACAGAATTGTACAGTTAAAAGGGACCCTGGGGTCATCTAGGTCCATGCAAGGGAGAATCTTCATTATCTGCCCAGGTATAGATCTAATCAATCCAAAAATAAATAGATAAGTGAATAAATTTATGTATATAGTACCAGCAAAAATTAAGCAATACAGAAAATAAAGCTTTATAATTCTATGATAAGATATTGCAGTGTTGCCTTTTATAAGCAAAGATTTTAAAAAATCAGTGTTATAATATTTGATCCCGCCTGATCACTACCATGTACAACGATCAGATGGAGAAGGGACTTGTGTGAACAATACATTCACCATACATTCAAAGCACATTTAAATCACAGAATCGTGGTTCAAGTAGTTTGCCCCTCACAGTACTACAATTCCCAGCACCCGTAACAAACTACCACTCCCATTATTCTTGTTTTGGAGGGGAGAATGTGATTTAAATGGATGGCGTGTATGCTGCCTAGAACTCCCACAGATGTACTCTCACTTCTGTTTCCATGAGCAGAGCACTTTCAGAAATGATTCTTCAAGATAACATATGTTTCTTTGACAATTGTCATATTGGCCACATTCACCCCATGCTTTCAAAGCACATCCCCACCCACTCCCAAAGAATCATGGGAAATGTCATTTGGTAATGGTGCTGAGGATTTTAGCTTCCCAGAGAAGCGTAACCTGGAGTTCCCAGGATTCCTTGAGGGGAAATGTGCTTTCAGTGACATAGTATGCATACAGCAGCCTGCCTCTATCAGTTGTGTCTAGTCATTGATGGGATACAAGGGTGTTATCTATCTATTTTTACTGGAGGCATGCTTAACATTTTGCATCCCTTGCCTGCCTGATCTTCCCAGACCGTTCACCTCAGCCACATCAAGAAAGCACAATGTGCAAGGGTGTGTAGGGCTTTACATAACACCCCAAAGCAGTGCTGACCTTAGAAAACTACTTTATCTACACTACTTAGCTACATGGCTTGGATTGACTCCATCTTTCTTATCATCACTATCGGTTTTAGCTTTTCAACTTTCCATACGTATGGCAGGAGAAGAACATCTGTATTTCTGTAATCTGGCCTATGTGACACTGCTCCGTTGCCCATGATCCCTCACTTCCTTTCCCTGACCCTAATTAGCATAGCCCCCCCGAAAGCTTCCTAGAACCCTTCTCCCTAGTTCACACTAGGGTTTAAAGCCTAAATCAATTAAGCCCAAAATATCAGAAAGACCACCTTCTTCCCTAGGTTTCATGAATGGTAGAGGGGACCCTCTTGGTAGTTCCACCTTCCTCAGGAATTTGGGGTGGTGGCGGCCCAGGAGATGGCATCCTCTGTAGCAGCCCCTAAGTTGTGGAATTCCCTCATAGAGTTATGTCTTGCATAAATCAGTTGGCCCAGAGTAAAGCAGGGGTTTCTTTTGGTTTTTGCATGGGATAAGAGCAGTGTTTCCCAACCTTTTTTGGGCAAAGGCACACTTGTTTGATGAAAAAAATCTCGAGGCACACCACCATTACAGCCCCGTGACGTCAGCGCGCAGCGTCACGCCGGGAGGGACGCACGAAAGTGTAAGTTTCAATTTTTTTCCCTCCCCCTTGCCGGGGAACCTCCAAGCTTTGGGGGTGGGGGGGGAGGAGGCAGCAAAGCGAGGCAGGAAGGAGAGCGCGGCTTGGCTGGGTGAGCTTTGGCAGGGGCAGGGAATGAGAGCCGCGAGGCGGGCGCTGCGGACGGAGGCGCTGCCCGCCGAGCTCGCAGGCAGCCAGGCAGGCAGACGGCAAGAGCCCCGCGCTGGGCGGCCTCTCCTCGCCGCCGCCGCCCCGCCTCTCGCTGCCCGACTCGCCCGCCTCCCTCCAGGCAACATCTCGCGGCACACCAGGCAACATCTCGCGGAACACTAGTGTGCCGCGGAACAGTGGTTGGGAAACACTGGATAAGAGCATTGGGTGGCGCTGTGGGTTAAACCACAGAGCCTAGGACTTGCTGATCAGAAGGTTGGCGGTTCGAATCCCCGCGCCGGGGTGAGCTCCTGTTGCTGGGTCCCTGCTCCTGCCAACCTAGCAGTTCGAAAGCATGCCAGTGCAAGTAGATAAATAGGTACCGCTCCGGCGGGAAGGTAAACGGTGTTTCTGTGTGCTGCTCTGGTTCGCCAGAAGAGGCTTAGTCATGCTGGCCACATAAGCCGGAATCTGTCTGCGGACAAACGCCGGCTCCCTCGGCCCATAGAGCGAGATGAATGCCACAACCCCAGAGTCGGTCACGACTGGACCTAATGGTCAGGGGTACCTTTACCTTTACCTTTAAGAGTGAGTCTGACTGAACGCAACCCGAATGAGTCCCACTTACAAACTAGCGAGCTTCCTGTTCCTGCTTTAATGTCATGCTACTTCCTGTTCTTTTCCGTTTCTTCCTGTTTCTGAACGTTCCAAAGAGAAGATGGGGAAAGCCCAGTCTCTCCCATCTTCTCCTGAAATAAAACTACTGCCACTTTGCCAAAGTCTGCACTAGAACGATACCACCAAGAGCCAAACAATGGTAGACCTTCCATAGATATTTTTGCCTAGTAACTAATTTGACAGTAGAGTGGCCCACATATTAGGGCACTTTGACTAGTGCGAATTTTGCATCCAAGGGTCCTCATTTTAAGATTTTTAAAATGCAAAAGAATGACTCATTCGTGGCTGAGGGTGCTACTTTGAATTTTTAAAGAAGAAATGAATTGCACTGGGTATTATGAAACCATTTTAGCGCTCACATTTCTGCTTCGTGTGCTAATGTCTCCCTTTTTGTCAGCCTGACCCCCTGTATTAAGAGATGTCCATAATTTAAAAGAACCCACCATTCCATAGAAAATGATGAACTGTCACAGCTCAACTATGTCCCCTATTTTAATATAACATGGTGACAGCCCTATGAATATCACACTTCCCTTGTAGTCATATATTTATCCAGTACTAAGGGCATGACATTTCGGTACTAAATCTAGTTTTGGAAATTTTTGCAGCCCCAGAAAGTAGCCACTATCATCACATTGTGCTCCAAAATCTCTGCCCTGCACTATTTATCTATTCAAGGAGACCACGATATACCATACCCCAAATGGATCTCCTGCCCCCATCCTACCAACAATAACCTCAGGGATACAGGGTACATAGGTAAAGGTAAAAGGAACCCTGACCATTAGGTCCAGTTGTGAACGACTCTGGGGTTGCAGCGCTCATCTCGCTTTATTGGCCGAGGGAGCCGGCGTACAGCTTCCGGGTCATGTGGCCAGCATGACTGACTTAGTCATGAACCAGAGCAGCGCACGGAAATGCCGTTTACCTTCCTGCTGGAGTGGAACCTATTTATCTACTTGCACTTTGACGTGCTTTTGAACTGCTAGGTTGGCAAGAGCAGGGACCGAGCAACGGGAGCGGAGCTCACCCCGTCGCAGGGATTCGAACCACCGACCTTCTGATAGGCAAGTCCTAGGCTCTGTGGTTTAACCCACAACGCCACCCGCGTCCCCACAGGGTACATAATACTGCACTAATAACAACCCAATGAAAAAAGCCCATATTTCATATTTCAGTGAGTTAACTATATGGCAGGTATGCAATTAGTCACTTGCCTGGTCACCTGGGGTAAGTGGAAAAATATTCCAGGTAACCTGACAGACCCAATCCCCACCACTAGGAAAAAAACACCCTCCTCCAAAAAAAGTGTTTCCCAACCTGTAGGTCACAAGTAAACCCCAAATAATTATTGCCTATAATCTTAAACCGGTAGGATTAATGCCTCTTACAACTATTTGTTTTGTTGGCATATTACAGTGGTACCTCGGGTTACATACGCTTCACGTTACAGACTCTGCTAACCCAGAAATAGTGCTTCAGGTTAAGAACTTTGCTTCAGGATAAGAATAGAAATCGTGCTCCAACAGCGCGGCAGCAGCAGGAGGCCCCATTAGCTAAAGTGGTGCTTCAGGTTAAGAACCGTTTCAGGTTAAGAACAGACCTCCAGAACGAATTAAGTACTTAACCTGAGGTACCACTGTATAAAGCTGCATTGCCACTTGTAACCAAATCTCAGAAAGGCTTGAGCCTTAGCTTTTAAAAACCAGAGAACGTTCTCCAGTGATTGGCAGGAGAGAAGACCTAAAGCCCAAAATTCACGTGACTAAAATCTGATGGGTCATCGCACAAAGTAAATTTGGGCTTGTGGGTTCATACCAAAAGAGTTTGAGAATCCTTGTCCTAAAGGAGCTTCTGGAAGGTTTCAACCAAAGGATTAGTGGGCCAACTCATATTGTTTTCCCCCTCACCGACCCCTTAGAATAGGCTCACGGTATTGTCAGTAGCGTTGTATTGACAGTAGAAGCAACAACTGGGAAAATATTTCTGTATAGAATGTATGTATAACATACCTATGCCCTGTTCCCTACCTGGGCTCCAGTCTTCAGTTTTGTAAACTTCTCTTTCTGAAAATAGCACCAAGCTTCTGCTGTCTCTGAGTCCTATGCTCAGTTTCGTTTGGGCCCTACTTCCTCCTCAGCTTTCTGCAACATGGCTCCACCTCAGGTTCCTGATTTGCAGGGCACTGCCAACTTTGGCCCACTTGCTTTTACTGCAGTGCCTCAGCCTCTGTGATGTTAGTGCTTTTTTGTGACAGTATAGAGTACTGCCAGCTCCTTTTTTTTTGTCTGTGGCAGTCATTTTCTGCTGCCGCCCATGAAGCTTTGATCAAGTAAAGGGAAAGGGACCCCTGACCATTAGGTCCAATTGTGGCCGACTCTGGGGTTGTGGTGCTCATCTCGCTTTATTGGCCGAGGGAGCCGGCGTACAGCTTCCAGGTCATGTGGCCAGCATGACTAAGCTGCTTCTGGCGAACCAGAGCAGCGCACGGAAATGCCGTTTACCTTCCCGCTGGAGTGGTACCTATTTATCTACTTGCACTTTGACGTGCTTTCAAACTGCTAGGTTGGCAGGAGCAGGGACCGAGCAACGGGAGCTCACTCCGTCGCGGGGATTTGAACCGCTGACCTTCTGATCAGCATATCCTAGGCTCTGTGGTTTAACCCACAGCGCCACCCACATCCCAAGTACTTGCACCAAATTTAATTTAATTATTTTTACTCTCAAAAAATGTTGTTTAGATTTCTTACCCACCCTTAAGTATAGGGTCCCAGGTAACAACAGTACATAAAAACACATTATTTTAAACAGTGAAAACAATTTGCAACCAGAAGAATAGGGTTGCTCCTAAAATCTCTCTTTCTCTCTCAGGTGTAAAAGGTACATCTTCAGCAAGGAAGGACAAATCTGCCAATTTTTGCTTCTTTTAAGTTTCTGCCCCCCCATCTTTAGTTCAGATCACATTTCCACATCCCTTTGTGATTTAAAAAAAAATAAATCCTCATGAAAATTCATCCACTGAAATTTCCGAATATATACATTTTGTACGCAACATTGCATATTTCCCCGAATATTTCTATTTTCCCTAATATAATGCAATTGTGTATATTAACTTTCACTCATACATGATTTTTAATGCACAGTTCAACTTAGCATATGCTTCCATGTGCACATTACTTGACTAGAGATCTGCACTGTGAAATTTATAAAAGTGCAAATTTCTAAGGTTGCTTCACAGAGTGTTTCAGAAAGTATGAATTAAGTAGATTTGCCTTTACGTTTGAAGTGAAATCAAATTTCTGCCCCATCCACCGTCTTTGACATATGACAACAGCTATACAATGTAATTGGCTTTCTTACAAAGGAGAAAAGTATTGCACCTTGCTTTTAAAACAATGTTGCTTCCCCCAAAGAATCATGGGAACTGTAGTTTCTGAAAGGTGCTAGGAATTATGTGTGAGGGGAAACTACAAGTCCCACGATTCTTTGGGGAAGTTGTGTGCCTTAAATGTGCATTAGAGATGCTTTAAATGTATGGGCTCTGTCCTAGGCAGACTTGCCTGGAAAGAACCCCCATTTAACACAGTGGAAATTACTTACAAGTAGACATGCCTAGGAATGTGGTGTAACTCTAAAAAAGGCTTTAAAATGTTTTCTGTGTGGTTCCTCATAGCTGTATCTGTTAAGAAAAACATAAGATAATCATAAGTAACAGTAAAAGCAAGCAGCAAGCAACTGTGATTTATTGGGCTGTATTTCTGTCACACAGATCAGGCGAGGGGAAAAACCTTAAAGAATCTGTATGGTTTGTTAGCATATATCTGAGACTGAACCATTGTCAAGTGATTCAAAATCAGGCTGTTTCGTATTAAATATAAAATAGCAAAACTAAAAATACATTATTTGGTGAAACATGCAGATTTAGGCCTAGAAAAATTCTTAGTTCTGGCAATTCAGAGCTGAACTACACGTGGTGCAGAATCTTGATCTACAGTTTTTCTTGGATGTAATCTTTTCAGATGACAATGAGTGGGTAGGAGAAGGGAACTGCTGTTCCATGTAGCCATTATTCCCCACAAAACAAAACCTAGTATGAAGGCTGGAAGGTTCGTTTCCACTACATGCTAGTTTATTGTATGGGGACCATTTATTCATACATTCTATTTCTAGACCATACATCAACCAAAATTATCTGGCTTCAGTAGTTGAAACCCAAGAAGCCATATGAATTCTGGGAAGGGAATGTGGCACTGAATATTGGAAAGGCAGAAATGGTAACATGCACAGGATCCAAGAGAAGACAATGACAGTGCATAAAAGAAGGAAATAAATACATAAAAATCAGGTGGCTGATGTATGAATGGGTCCCATGATTCACTTCTGTGAAGGGCCTCATGTTTTCTTCTCCCTCCAATATTTCCCAGACCTGGTGTTTGAGTCTGAAATGGCCTCAGGACTGCCAAATAGCAGTGACAGCTGCATCTTCATGTAGATACTTTTGTGAGGCCACATTTTCCTAGATTTGCCTTGAATGTGTGTCTAAACCAACAACAACAACAACTCTCAGCTTGTTTCAACAACACATTTACCTGTTTTAAAATTCAAATATTGGGATATAAGTGGGAGAAGTGAAGGAGCTGTTGCTACAGGGTTTGCATTCCTTTCCCCTCCCCATTCCTCTTTCCTTTTGTATCGTTACCAATTTGATATTTTACTCAGAACTGGTCCATGGCATTTTGCTTCCTGAAGCAAAAGACAAGAGGGATCCCATCCTCAATTCCAGAACAATTTAGGTAGTATAGAACTGTGAATAATAACAACAAACTAACAAAACAACAAACAACAAAAGTTTGCTCGCATGACTATTCAAGTACTTTGCGATCAGAAAGTCTTCCTCTGGTTTATCAAATCAGGCATTTTTTTCTACCTGAATGATAATGGGTTGTTGTTTTTGTCGCTTGATAGATACTGTGATAATGTCAGACAAATAAAGGTATGATTGCTTTCAAGAAAGTGTGGGTAGAACAATCCTGCATCTATGATTTCCATACAGGAAGGATGTAGGTGGCACATCTAGAAACCTTCTGAGACCTCTGCTTGGCAACTGTGCTTAACTTTTCAGCAAAATGTGCCATAGTGCTGCTACTTCTACATGCTATACAATGCCCAAATCATCAATAATGTACTTTAATGCAGCAAACATTTGGAAGTTTCAACCTTTGTCAAACAATAGCTATTTTGGTGAAAAGGCACATTTGAAAGAATTCCATAATGCAAGTCTCCACAGATGGAGTATTTCAGCAGATAAGCAATAACTGCAATGTTTAGAAAGAGGGACACCCACCCGCCATGATACAGTGGTACCTCGGGTTACAAACACTTTGGGTTATAGACTCCGCTAACTCGGAAGTAGTACCTCGGGTAAATAACTTTACCTCAGGAGAACAGAAATTGTGCACCGGTGGCGCGGCGGCAGCAGGAGGCCCCATTAGCTAAAGTGGTGCCTTAGGTTAAGAACGGTTTCAGGTTAAGAACAGGCCTCTGGAACAAATTAAGTACATAACGAGAGGTACAACTATATTAGGGAGGGACTATAGAATGATCTCTGACCTGGAAGTTCCTCCTTTCTTAGTACATCCTTCCTGCGACAGATTAGAGAACTGTCAAAGGTCAGAACTGTGTGACCATCCCACGATAATGATAAAATATAGTGGTACCTTGGTTCTCAAACGTAATCCATTCCTGCACTCAAGTGGAAGCTGTGTTGGACGTTTGGCTTCCGAAAAACGTTCAAAAACCAGAACATTTACTTCCAGGTTTTCAGTGTTCGGGAGCCAATTTGTTTGTTAACTAAGCCATGTGAGAACTTAAATGAATACAGTATTTTATATAATGACTTCACAACATGAAGTGTTTTATTTGTAATGCTACATCAACTCCTCTAAGGGGGTCATATTGAAGATCTGGGCTCAGACTGAGAGAAAGCTGTCTCCCTAAGACCACCTAGTTGAATTTATTTTATTTATTTCATACAATTTATGAAACCTGTGACAGAGCTTTCTGTGTACAGGGAATGGTTTGTTTGTTTTGAAATGCTGGAAGATGGGGTTGCGGCACTCATCTCGCTTGGCCGAGGGAGCCAACGTACAGCTTCCGGGTCATGTGGCCAGCATGACTAAGCCACTTCTGGCAAACCAAAGCAGCGCACGGAAATGTCGTTTACCTTCCCGTCGGAGTGGTACCTATTTATCTACTTGCACTTTGATGTGCTTTTGAACTGCTAGCTTGGCAGGAAGAGGGACCGAGCAACAGGAGCTCGCCCCGTCGCGGGGATTCGAACCGCCGACCTTCTGATTGGCAAGTCCTAGGCTCTGTGGTTTAACCCACAGCGCCACCCATGTCCCAACCATAGTATAAACCCTCCTAAATTGTAACATTTAGCTTTAACTAAACTGTCTTCTTTCCCCAATTTTCAAAAGCTTCCCCTTTATATTTTAATACAGTGGTAGCTCTGGTTGTGAACTTAATTCGTTCTGGAGGTCCGTTCTTAAGCTGAAACCATTCTTATCCTGAGGCATACTTTCGCTAATGGGGCCTCCCACTGCGCATGCGCCTCCAGCGCACGATTTCCATTCGCATCCTGGGGCAAAGTTCGCAACCAGGAGCAGCTACTTCCGGGTTAGTGGAGCTCGTAACCTGAAGCGTTTGTCACCAGAGGTACCACTGTATTGGGCTTTCTTGCAGCTTGATGGCATGCCTGAGTTGTTGCTTTGTCATGCCTTGAGCTCCCAGGAACCCCAAAAATCACCCATTATTGCCACATTTTCTTTTGCTCCCCCCCCCCTCTTTGCTTTTTTACTTTCTGTATCAGGTTGCCATAAAAATGGTAATCGTGTTAGGGAGGAACCATACATAGTCAGAATTATTAGCAGGGTCACTTGATGGAGTCCAGAGAGAAAAGAACCTGATTATACATTATTGGGTAAATTGAACAAAAACGGTATATAATTTGAGGTGAAAGGAACACAGAGGTTTTGTCTTTCTCACTTCAGGCCTTGTACGTAGCAGGAAGTCATTCAGCCGAACATACAGAGGGGAAGAAACCCCCAGAACTACACAGCCAATTAGGGCATGTGCCACTTCAGTAAGCATCACGCCACTCAGCGTGGTTGCTAAGCAGCAGCCATTCTGCTCTTAGCTAGTTGACTTTAACACATTCAAAATTAACTGTTAAGTTACATATCTCTGGTGTTGCACTTCTAGCAAGAACTATGTATTTTGTTGCATGGACAGGGGTTGAGAAGGTGAAACTGATCCAGACTTCCTCTGTGTTTATACCAACCATCACACGGCATGAATAGCCCGTAAGCTTCATGCTGTTTCATTCCTGGACACCCTTCTCACGAAACCTTAAAGTGCTGGCGCACTGCAACAATTCACCCGTCTCGGTGCAAAAGACATTTATTCATTTGTGAGCTTACAAGCAGCACAACGTGGGAATGAGACGGCGGCTTGCTAAGGACTGCAAGCTGACACATGCTCTTTACAACTGCGTAGGGTCTGCAAGCAGCAGATAAAATTAACATAGCCACATCCGGCAGCCCTTCGCCATTTGAGCTAGAAGTCATGTGTCAGGAAACAAAACCAGTTCACATGCGAAGAACCACATACACACATATGAAGCTACATTTGTTTCTTCGGTGCGGTGTTCAGTGAAAATGAAATATTCTTTCATTTGAGCTCCTCATTTCATATTTTTTTTAAAGATTCCCACTTTATATTTTCACCCAAATATTATTTTCATTTCATATCTACAGTAATCTAAGTAAGCTGTAAGAATGTGTGTGTAACTTCTGTTGTCTAAATGATTATAGAACCCACCTGCAGGTGATATCTCCCCCCCCCCATTGCTTTTTACCGAAATGCATAACCCTTACCCTGTTTATTTACATCTGGGCAGCGGAGCAGGACTTCCTTGTACTGTGCTCCGGTGTGAACTATTTGCAAAAGCTGCAAAGTGGTTTGTGAACTGGTGACGTGCCAATGGAATTCTTTCTTCTCTTTCTTCTCCTCCGCCTCCTACTTGTGCAAAGCAAGGCCAGAGCTTTGCAGAGCATACAAGTGAAATTTTAAAATATCTTCCTGAAAACTTAAAAAGTTTGAATAATGCTCGATTGTCCTCTTTAGTAAGCTTAATCGGCAGAGGAAGAGGCTAACTCTCAAGGTGACTCATCTCAGTAGGAGCAGGGACTAGGCCCCTTTGGCAATTTTTCGGTTGTTCCTTCTCTCAATTTTGAGCGATGAAGAAGAAGAAGAAGAAGAAGAAGAAGAAGAAGAAGAAGAAGAAGAAGAAGAAGAAGAAGAAGAAGAAGGGGGGCAAGCCAACCAAAGTTAAGCACTTGTAAGGTCCACTGATTTCAAAGAAAGACGGCATAGCCAACCCATTGAAATGAATGGGATTTAGACAAGAACATTGGAAAAGGAAATATATAGGCAAGTATCCTTCAGGAAAGATACTTCAAATTGCTCTGTGCCTGGCACTGAATTGAAATATTTGTTTGATTACAGTTATTTAACTTGAAGCCATTTGCTTGTCTGCTTTTTAATTGTTTTGCACGGACTTTTGATGGCATTCCCCATCAGCACCCAGAACACCCAGCCGAATACCAGGACCAAAATAGACAGACGAGGGAGTGGAGTGTTCTACATTGGTGAGAAGGCCGGTGGAACTCCCTACCAACAGAGGTTCAGCAGGAACCTCTATTGTCCCTTTCTCCAGACAACTTTGGAAAACTAATTTTTTGGAAAACTATCATTCAGAAAAGGCCTTGCAATATAACTTTTCTCTTTTTAATGAATCCATATCTATTGACGTTTTATTGATTTCTTAAAGTAATGTTTCCTGGATACATTTTTGCCGATTTCATCCTTCTATGTTACAGACCACCATGATATATTTTCTTATGAAAGTGTAGATTGCAAATATGTAAATGAACTAAATCAATACATAAAGTCAACTAAGCCAAAGGCATCTGGAAAATACCTTTTCCTTACCTGATAATTTCTGCATTTTGTGCAATCTTTCACGCAACATGACAGCCGCTTCTGAAAATTTAGTGGAAGTTTAGCACTCATTTCTGTGATGTTTCCGGGGGGGGGGGGGAGAGGAACGTGTTTGCAACCCCATTAATTCAGAAAATTGCAGTGTTTTCATATGATCAAATTTGGGGTGATATACTGGCACACGTTTCTTTATTGATCAAAAAGCCATTGTTCCGTAACACAACAGATTACTGGCAGTGGTGTGCAGTCAGTGAACTAGGGGAATTAGGATAGTCCCCATAATATTCCCTTGGTGCCTCCTTCCCAAAACCCTGGAAGCTTCTGCCCAGCTTAGGGAGGGAGGTGCAATGCTCTGACATGCTCAGGTGTGCGACATAAGGATGTCACACACGCAACGTCCCCCTCCCCCAATTGCCCTTGCAAACTGGGACCTCTGGCCCTAACTGTTCCCCTATGGGAAATTTCACTGCACTCAACTGGATGTTGCAGTGTACAGTGGTACCACAGGTTACATATGCTTCAGGTTAGAGACTCTGCTAACCCAGAAATAGTACCTCGGGTTAAGAACTTTGCTTCAGGATGAGAATAGAAATCATGCTCCAGCAGCGCGGCAGCAGCAGGAGGCCTCATTAGCTAAAGTGGTGCTTCAGGTTAAGAACAGTTTCAGGTTAAGAACAGACCTCCAGAACGAATTAAGTACAGTGGTACCTCAGGCTAAGTACTTAATTCGTCCCGGAGGTCCGTACTTAACCTGAAACTGTTCTTAACCTGAAGCACCACTTTAGCTAATGGGGCCTCCTGCTGCTGCCGCGCCACTGGAGCACGATTTTTGTTCTCACCCTGAAGTTCTTAACCTGAAGCACTATTTCTGGGTTAGCGGAGTCTGTAACCTGAAGCGTATGTAACCTGAAGCATATGTAACCTGAGGTACCACTGTACTTACCCCAAGGTACCACTGTAGAAGGGATATTAGGAATCAGGACAGAAGTGCTAGCATTACCATCAGCAAAAGTAACCCAATAAACTCCACATCAGAATGCAGCCACAGTGCACCTGTATGGCCTGCTGGGTGTTTAACAACCTCCCCACCCCCTGGTTTTTTCCAGCACTGAGCAAACAGGAAAAGCAAGAGTTTTATCATTTCCTGGAGGAGGCATTGCATATAGCAGCTCCCCGGCTCTGCAGGCCTGCCCTTTAAGAGCAAAGCGCTCGCTTCTTCACCAAATGTTCCCACACATTCTTACTGGGAACTAACACGAGAAAATTTGCTTGAAGCTGTTCCCTTGAATCAGAGTGGCCTGCAGTCAAACCTCCTCGGCTTTAATGAAGATAAGCATCGCAAGTCCATTAATTTGTAAAGAAGTGAATACCATTTAATTAATTTTTATAGATAGATAGATAGATAGATAGATAGATAGATAGATAGA
Organism: Podarcis bocagei; assembly: GCF_964188305.1. NCBI lineage: Eukaryota > Metazoa > Chordata > Lepidosauria > Squamata > Lacertidae > Podarcis > Podarcis bocagei. The sequence continues at coordinate 84,214,881 of NC_138129.1, read as the reverse complement.
TAGATTTACCTGCTTAGGATAGTCAGGAAAGAACTTTAGTCCTCCACAGATGTTCCTCTGCTGTTTTATGGCAGCATTTTATCAGGGTTTATTTTCTTGGCATCCTTACCGGCAGCGCTACTGCCAAACATTTAGCTTTGTAGCTACAAACCGAGGTTTGTTTTGTTGATAAAACAAATAGCACTGATGTCCTCTTCCTTGTAATAGTTTGCTCTCTTTCTCTCTCTCTCCCTGTCTCACCGGTAATAACTGAAATGCCACTGTACACCTCTGAAATAGCTTGTTGTCAAGGTCAGGAAAGATGTTTACAGGTCTGTAGAATTCCCTAGCTCATGTACCTCAATGCTGTCTCTGAGACAGGAGGGTAACTGGAGCATGTAATCACATGTTCTCCCAGCTATTGCCCGAAGGCTTTATCTGGGGCCTAAAGTATAGGCTTTTTAAAGTCCACAGCTGACTTTCAAAGACTCGGCCACTCTTACAGATTCTGTACCTAAGTGGGCTTTAAAAAAATCAACCTCTTATTTTCCCTCGCCTGCTGCAGTCTTTCAGGCCAAAGTATGGAAATAAACAGTGTTTCCCCCCCCCCTAAAAAAATGTTTAGGGGGTACTCTCATTTTCCTACTCGTATTGAAATACTGCTCTTCAATGAGGCCAAACTTAGATTCACAAAATGTTTAGTACCCCTGCACCCCCCAGAAAAAAAGCACTGGAAATAAATAAAATGCAACTCATTGGCTAAGATTCTTAAGGGAGTGCAGCCCAAGTGTGCTTTTTCTTCTTGTTAATTGCTTTTTATCAGTTAAGCTTATATATATATATATGATTGAACTAGTAGCTACAGTGAGTTTTAGAAAAAGTTTTTTTTTTCAAAATAATTTTTGTGACTGTAGATATCTATATCTCTTTATGGAACAATATCCCATTAATTGCAATGAGAAATATTTACACACACTATTACGGACCCTCCAAGAATCCCTATTTTCCAGGGACAGTCCCTGGAAGCTGCCCTGGTTTCTGATTTGATCCCGGAGTATCTGACTTTTCCTTAGGAAAAGTATTGGTAGGTAGGAAATGTTAGAGGGTATGGTGTTAATGCGAACCCTGAGCCAAGAAGATAAGTAATTGCGCGTCAAGGTCCCCAAGACACCCCAAATAAGAACACAATGACACTTGATTTTTGTTTAAGGTTTTTGGCATAATTTTGGCCACAACTTTATTAAAAATACAGCAATGTGAGTGATTGCTTAGGCATTGATAGCGACTAACTGACCCCGCATGGGGACAGCTCTGACATTCGCACCCCCCGCGAAGTTAGAAAGGGTAAGTCACCTGGGGAGACGGGACTGGGAACCATGCCTCACCTCTCCCCAGATTGCATGGTGAGCCCCTGGGTTCCTTCAACGGAAAACCCTTGAAGCAGCAGCAGCAGCATTTTGGAGGGTCGGGCACAGCCAAATCCATACCCCTCCACCAACCAATTCCCAAACCAATGCCTAACTGCAACCTTACAAGTTGTGACGATTTGCTACGCAGTAGGCAAAAGCCAAATGACATCAGCCAATCAGCCAAATGGACAAAGCAGACGACCCCATGACAGGCATAGCAAGGACAAGCAATCAGCCTAACATTAGGAAGGGAGGGCGGGTGATCCGAAGCATGCAGCCAAAGAGGAAGCTCGTCACTGTGTGCAATGTATTTAACAAACAGGGCTGTCAATCAATAAATGCCAACATATAAATCCCCCCAGTAACAGCCCGCCCCTGCTTAAAGATGGCCAAACTCTTTTGCCCAGCAACAGTGAGGTGTCATGTCAGCCCCCACCGCAACACGTGCTCTCTATGAGGGAGAACATGCTTTATACAACTGTTAGAAGACTTCTGTTTTATAATGTTTTTCTATATGTTGGAAGCTGCCCAGAGTGGCCAGGGCAACGAAGCTACATGGGCAGGGTATAAAAAATAAAGTTGTTGTTGTTGTTGAATAGGATGTCCCTATTTTCATCAGAGAAATATTGGAAGGTATGCTATTATACACATGCTTACTTGTCTCACTGAAATCCATGAGAAGTAGAAATGATTTGCTTTGACTGGTTCATGCCCATTTCATGAACAATTCTCCAATGAAAATAGGGACATCCCATTCCATAATGATAATTTTACTATTTATTCCCCACACATCTCATTGGGTTGCCCCAGCCACTCTGGGCAGCTTCCAAACATACATAAAAACATAATAAAAGTTTAAACATTAAAAAAACCTTCCCAATATAGGATTGCATTCAGGGGATGGGATAATTCCATACCTTCCAACATTTCTCTGATGAAAATAGGGACATCCTAAGGAAAAGCAGGACATTCCAGGATGAATACAGAAACTGGGATGGCTTCTCTAAATCAAGGATGTCCCTGGAAAATAGGGGCACTTGGAGGGTCTGCCATTTATGTATTTTAAGACAAAATCCAGAAATTTGCTGCACTTGGTTTGCTCTGGCTGAGAAACCTAGGATGTTTGCAAGAGGGTAAAATGATATCTTTCCCTCAGCCCCATCACTGTGCCCTTGTATGAATGAGCAGGTGCTAGATATCTATCAGCCAGCAAAGGTTAGGTACTTTCTTCAGAAATCTGGGTCATGATAAACAGAGAAGACTGGCAATGTGGTTTAGAGAGCCTTGTTTCCTGGTGACACGATGGCTGGGAATCAGATGCAGAGACAGCAAAGGCTGCTGAAGGTTCCATTAAGCTCGTAACAAGAAATGGTGGGATCCCGAGTGACAGCTTGTTGGAAAACAAAGTTCTTGTACGAGCCTTGCTGTAATGGTATCTTTATTACGGGTGAGATCATTCCTTGGCTGCTTTGGACATTTCAGAGCCTTCAAAGGATTACAACAGGGAGAGGATTTGCATTGTTGCAGAACAGCAAAGATAAGTCTGAATTGTCTGTTCAGAATGAAGACTGCCATGTGTCCCCCATCTGACTCCTCCTCTCCACTTTTTTTTACTTTTTTACTGCACAGACAATGATAAATTAAAGAAGCTGTACTGCCTGTTGAATCAGGGGCACTCCATTAGCAACACAGAGACCAGATATGGCCCACAAAGCATTTTATCTGATTCCAAGTGGCTCTACTAAAATTTAATTAAGGTGTGGTTAAAGTTCATTCACACAGCAAAGAAAATGTTTTATAATGTGTGTGTGTGTGTGTGTGTGTGTGTGTGAGAGAGAGAGAGAGAGAGAGAGAGAGAGAGAGAGAGAGACCATCCTGTAATATTACTACCCTTCTTTTAAGTACTAAAATATAAAAAGGTAAAGGGACCCCTGACCATTAGGTCCAGTTGTGGCCGACTCTGGGGTTGCGGTGCTCATCTCGCTTTATTGGCCGAGGGAGCCGGCATACAGCTTCCGGGTCATGTGGCCAGCATGACTAAGTCGCTTCTGGTGAGCCAGAGCAGCGCACGGAAACGCCGTTTACCTTCCCGCTGGAGTGGTACCTATTTATCTACTTGCACTTGGACTGGCTTTCGAACTGCTAGGTTGGCAGGAGCTGGGACAGAGCAACAGGAACTCGCCCCGTCACGGGGATTCGAACCGCTGACCAGCAATTCCTAGGCTCTGTGGTTTAACCAACAGCGCTTAATTACATTCTTCCTTCAAAGTGTTTGGAGGCAATGTACATAATGCCCAGCACCTTAACAAACCACAGTGTCAAAAAGTCTTTGGGGGAAGCCATGTGCCCTAAATGAATAGTGTGTGTGTGTGCAGCCCATGTCAAGTGAAGATTGGTGACTGGCCTTAGAGCACCCAGTGTGGCTGATAGGGGATTTAAATGCTGTTCTTCCCAGTCCTAGGCCAACAGTCTAGCCCAGGGGTTGGGGAAACTTTTCTGCCTAGGATGACAGGGATTACCAAGGTTTCATTCCCAGCCCTACCTGAAGATGCTGGGGATTAGCTCTGGGACCATCTGCATGCAAGGAGATGCTCCCCCACTAAGCTACAGCTAATATTGTTAGAATTTCAACTATAGCTGAATATTGTTAAACAGAATGTTAGTTCAACAAATATTCCATCTTCTGAAGTTATATTCCAACAGAATATTAAAACAGGATGAAACATCACACGTTAAAAACATCCCTAAACAGGGCTGCCTTCAGATGTCTTCTAAAAGTCAGATAGTTGCTTATTTCCTTGACATTTGATGGAAAGGCATTCCACAGGGTGGGTGCCACTACCGAGAAGGCCCTTTGCCTGCTTCCCTGTAACCTCACTTCCTGCAGTGAAGGAACCACCAGAAGGCCCTCAGAGCTGGACCTCAGTGTCTGGGCTGGACGATGGGGGTGGAGACGCTCCTTCAGGAATACTGGGCCAAGGCCATTTAGGGCTTTAAAGGTCAGCACCAACACTTTGAATTGTGCTCAGAAATGTACTGGGAGCCAATGCAGGTCTTTCAGGACCGGTGTTTATATGGTCTCGGCGGCCACTCCCAGTGACCAGTCTAGCTGCTGCATTCTGGATTGGTTGTAGTTTCTGGATCACCTTCAAAGGTAGCCCCACGTAGAGCGCATTGCAGTAGTCCAAGTGGGAGATAACTAGAGCATGCACCACTCTGGTGAGACAGGAAGCATCAGGAGTCAGGAAAACGCCAATAATTGTATGTACAGTGGTACCTCGGGTTAGGAACTTAATTTATTCTGAAGGTCTGTTCTATGGCTTCCTACCCCAGGCAAGACTAAAGGCCAGTTCCCATTGAGCTCTGGAGGAAACAACCAGAGAGGGGAAGAGAAGTTTCTTTTACAGGCTAGGCATGACACAACACACACACACGCACACACACAACAACAACAACAACAACAACAACAACAACAACATAGGCCTGGTTTAAATAAAAACCAGTATATGGATCCACTCTTATTCATCTGGGCCTGACAGGGCAACTTACTGTCATCTGAGGTACAAGCAAATGTAGGTAACATAAATGCTCTGAGTTTGCAGCACAGGGTTTGAATCAGGAAGCTCGCATCTACCCTGGAGAAGTTGTGGTTTTAGCACAGAGTGGGTCGATGCCTTTAGCATGCTGGTGCTATGGAAACCGAGTTTCGCCACAGAGAAGAACTCGCGTACTAAACCACAGAGCGCTGCACACCCTCTTCCTTTTTTTATGCAGCCTCCCGAAGAAGAAAAACAGAAGTCGGCAAAGCGAAACCACAAATGAAGGAGGCCTTTGCAGCAATGCTATGCTAATGGCCTGATATAATGGGGGTCAGATAATGGGAAACTCTCACAATGGACACGGGGTTGCAACAGAGTGGACATATAATTTCAGTTCCTAAGAAAAGGGATGGCAGCCAGATGCCCTAGTGTGGAAGTTTAAATGCTTAAGGAAGATCGGAGCAACTTGTGAACCTCGAAGCCAAATACGGACTGTCAGTCATGTACAGAAGGCGGCCGCGCCCCCATTTCGCCCCACCCCTGTTCCACCTCCTTTCCCTGCCACTTCCATAGCGATGTACATGTGCTATGGTTGCTGCCTGTATTACATTTGAGAAAACTGCTTTGCGAAAATGTGTACATTAGGCAAAATTGCATGCAAAAATAAGTTAGGTAAAGGGACCCCTGACCATTAGGTCCAGTCGTGACCGACTCTGGGGTTGCGGCGCTCATCTCGCTTTATTGGCCAAGGGAGCCGCCGTTTATCCGCAGACAGCTTCCGGGTCATGTGGCCAGCATGACTAAGCCGCTTCTAGTGAAACCAGAGCAGCGCACGGAAACGCTGTTTACCTTCCCACCGGAGTGGTACCCATTTATCTACTTGCACTTTGATGTGCTTTCAAACTGCTAGGTTGGCAGGAGCAGGGACCGAGCAACGGGAGCTCACCCCGTCGTGGGGATTCGAACCACTGGCCTTCTGATCAGCAAGTCCTAGGCTTTGTGGTTTAACCCACAGCGCCACCCGCGCCCCCCCAAAAGTTATATTGAGATAATTTAACTCTGAAAAGCCGATGAATTTTCATGAGGACTTCTCTCTCTCTTTTTAAAAAATCGAAATCTGATGTGGAAATGTGGAAACTGAAACTAAGGTTGAAAAAAGTGAGAAGCTGAGAGAAACTAAAATGGACCTTGTCCATCCCTAGGGCCAGGAGAGCTTTTCTGGGGTGGAGACTCCATAAAATCCTGTCTCTGTTTATGTTCTGCCCGGTAGTCCCTCCTCCATAAGGACATCTGTGTGCAGCAAGGATTAAGACCTTCCCTGCAATGGCTCCAAGGCTGTGGATTCCACAGCGTGGAACGACTTTCCTGATGAAGTTTACAACTGCTCTTGACTTGCAGTCTATCCAAAAAAGGCCCACAACTGCTGAGCAGACACTGCTGTTGATTGCAGTGTATCTTGTTAGCTTTGTTTCTTAAAACAATTATTTGCTTTTATTGTGTTGTGTGTTTTTTTTTTTAGAAAAATGTTGCTTTTCTGTCCAAAGCCCCTTTTGAACTTCAGAGTGGAGGGCTTCAGAATGTTCTAATAAAATAAAGAGGTGATCTGACTGAGGGGTTGTGTCCATGGTTGTGGATGTGCTTCGCTTCCAGATTTCAGGAGTGGGGATGTGTGTTTGAAGCATGAATGTTTTGTGAACGAGCACTGGGCAGCAGCTACAGTAGGTATATTGAATGTTATCTACTCTAGCAATAATCTTTTGTGCATGAATGAGAGCAAAGCGTAAAAAAATCTCATGATTTACAAACGTACAATGCTTTGTGCCAAATCACTGCTTACTCATCGAAAGAATTTAATGTGGTCATTTTCTTATTCTAATCTGAAAATATTGATGTTGATCAACATTCCTGATTTCCATCTCTTTCCTTAATCTCAGTGAGGTGAGCTTCCTTCCCTCTCCCCCAGTTCTGCTATAAGCACAAACGTTCTTTTATATATTGCATGCATTATTATAAATATAATATTATGGGATATATGTCCAGGTTTTCAAAAGTAACCCAAAGTATGCATGTAAGGCATTTTTGCTGAGGAAACATACTGCACCGGGTTTGACTCTTTTATGTGCATCATGCATATGATAAACCTTTTTGTATACACATGTAATAAAACAGGCTTTTGTTTTAAAGATCATGCGTCTCAGAGGCAAGAGGGCTCTTGATGTAGGAGAAGGTCTGATGTAAGCATAGCTTGATTGGGTTGGAACGCCATGCAATGCCTAGCACATATCCAGCAGCCAAATTCTGAGTATAAACACGTTTCTAAAAGGATTCCTCCTCTGTCCGTAGTTGCCAGGCGTTGAGCTCCATTCAGTCCTCTGGTTTGGCTTGGCTTCTTCTCAGCATTCCCTGCTCATATCCTGGACGTTTAGCATTGAAACACCTTGTGTGGTGTCTTCCGCTGGGTTTCTTCCCACTCCACAAACATATCCAAAACACTACAGCTGGTTCTGTTTCCTTACAACTTCTGCAGACTGAGATTTAGAACAAGAAGGGTGTATATATATATATATATATATATATATATATATATATATATATAGGATCCCATTATTCATTATTTTATATTATTTATTACTTATATCCTGCTTTTCCTCCAAAGAGCACAAGCTTGCTGTCCAGATGCTGACAGCGGCTCCCGGCTGGTTGCCCAGGAAAGTATAAAAACAAGGGAAGGTTTCTTACCGTCCTTTTTTATTCAGTATTTACAGAGAGAGGCTATAGAACCCAGCCTCTTGGATAAGGGCATTGTCCTGAGTGAATCTCCACCCCTGTCTCTCCCACTTCCTCATTCATCACTTCTATGGGTGCTGCTATGTGCCTTGTCTTTGAGCTCTTTGCTCTCCTACTTTCAAGGCTCGCCAGGTTCTGGGAAGGATGGGGGTCTGGGAGGCTTTCCAATGACATCATGTCCATCAGCTGTCACCCCACTTCCTCCCCCCTCCTCTCCCATTATTTCCCAACTTTCCCCCTCCTCTGCCTCTGAGCTGTGACCTCCCGCAAACCACTGTTGTAAGTCTATATTGTCTTCCTCCTCCCTGGAAGGTTCAGGGTGGGGAGGCGGTCTCCACCATTCCTCCTCTGCCCAGTCCTTGACACTAGCATACGCCCCTCTCTGTTTGATTCTCTCCCCCCCTCACTCCATGACCCTGTGAGGTAGGGTAGGCTGGAGAGATAGGGTCCAGGGTAACCCAGTGAGCTTCAGAAGGATGACTGAATATTTGAACCCAGATCTCCCCAACCCAAGTCCAATCAATACTGCATCGTCTCCATCCACCTTTTCTTTTTAAAATGTCAGAAGCAGTTGTGTGTGGAAGCTGTCTTATAATAATAAATAATAATGATAAATTTTATTTATACCCTGCCCTCCCCGGTCAGAGCCGGGCTCAGGGTGGCTAACACCAATAAAATCACAGTAAAAAAGAGAAAAAACCAATTTAAAATACAGGTTAAAATGCAATTTAAAATGCAGCCTCATTTTAAAAGTAGCCGATAAATCAAGACCATAAGGGGAGGGAAACATAAGGGTCAGACTGAGCCAAACCAGGCCCTGCGGAAAGATGTCAAGTCCCGCAGGGCCCTAGTCTCTTGTGACAGAATGTTCCACCAAGTCGGGGCCAGTACTGAGAAGGCCCTGGCCCTAGTTGAGACCAATCTAACCACTTTGCGACCTGGGACCTCCAAAATGTCGTCATTTGTGGACCTTAAGGTCCTCCGCTAAATGGGGACAATACCCCACCAACTTCAGGATGGCCAAAGTCAACCCCTTGCCATCTTATTTACAACCAGTCAGAGGGTGGCTCTACTTGTCACTGGCTTTGCCTGCGCCATCTCCCCATCTCCCAGGCATATACCCGACGGGCACTAATCACTCCTAGTGCTCATGAAGAACTGGTGCTGATTTAAGAAGGTAGCCAAGATGTGAGCTGCTGCAAAGAAGGTGCCCCACACCAAGATGATCAACAAAGTTCTCCGCAACTGGTGCCCCTACAACAAGCTGCCTGCAGATTCAATGAATCAGTCCAGTTTTCCTCCTGCAGACGAGACACACTTGTCTGCTTGCCATATGAGGAGTTAATTTCTCATCCTCTCCCCAATAGCACATTGCTGGTGGTGTTTCTGCTGCAATAATTTAATCTGCAGCGGTCTGTGCTGAAGCAGCAACCAGCAAACTGACCTCAAAGTGTTTGAACACATAACAGAAAGCAAGAATATTCTCTTTTTAAAAAAATTGCAACGTTTACTAGAAGGTTTTAGGCTGTGTTCATATATACACACACTTGCCTGAGTATATGCTTCATTGTGCCTCTCTGACAATACTGAGCTGGGGGGAACCTAGGTTCCTATGACATCTGATTAGTGTACATATCATCTTCACTCATCCTCCTTGTTTTTCCAGTCACGACAGTCCGCATTGCCCTGCATGGGAGAAACCAAGTAAGACTAGGAATGTGGCTTTAAAAATACAGATGAGCACCACTGATGAACGCAGATAAAAAAAACTGCATGATAATAATATAACATTGGTGACTCTGGGTTGTGGAAGTGCTGCCATTCCTTTACCATTAGTACTTTTGAAGAAATGATAATGTAACCTTCTGTGGACAGGAACAGCCTAGGTTTGCTTGTCAATGCTCTGGTACCCTCTAGGTTAGGTTACTGCAATGCTGTTTCTGAAGGTGGTTCAGAAATGGTAGCAGGTGCACAAGTCCACAACCAGATTGTTGACCAATGCAAAAGGATCTGAACGCACATCACCAATTCTGACAAAGCTGCAGTGGCTTCTAAGTGGTTTCCTGGCCCAGTTCAAGGTGCTGGTTTTCACCTATAAAGGCTTCTGTGACTCAAGACCCCAAGACCTCAAGGACTACCTCTCCCCACATGAACCAACCCCAACCCTGCACTCATCACCCAAGGCCCTTCTCCATGTTCTCAGAGAACAGGCCTTCTCGGTAATGGCTCCCTGCTTGTAGAACACTCTTCCCAAGAAGACACCCCTGGCTCCATCATTACCTGTCTCCAGGTGCCATGCAAAAATGTTCCTTTTCTGGTAGGCCTTTGGCCTTCAATTATCCATGGCTTCCTTTGTGGGTAGAGTGGGTTAATCCTTCTTTTTTATATATAAATATGGATGAGTTTTAGCTTTTACTCTCTTTTAGGTCTTATGCTGCTTTTAATTTACATGCTGCTTTTTGTAAGTTGCTCTGACTTACTTTTTGTAAAATAACTAAATAAAAAAGTGACTCCCAAGCTGAATTAATAATAATATGAATAGAAAGGAATAGATCATAGATATACAATCAGGTGCCCTATGGTTTTTAACATCCTCTGTTCAAAAAAGGACTTCTCTTCATTTGACTATGGAACGGATATTTACTGCATACAGTTTGGTAGTGTTATGGTGCCATCTACAGATTTTTTTCTAAACTTTCTGTGCATTCCAGTACTGCTATACAGAGTATAATTGCTACTTCTTGGTACAGCTTTATTATGTATATTGCTAAAAACAACAACAAAACAACAGAGGAAGCCTTTCTATCATGAAACTCTTTGGTTAGCTTAACCCCTATGTTGCCTTCTGTACAAATGTTTGTCTGGGACAGGAAATCATGTTATTTGGATGGTCCCCCCCCCCCATGTATTGCCTAAACTTCCTCTTTCGGACAAGAGTGGGATATTTTGCTTTATGTGCATAGGATGTGGTATTATGTTGCAAGAATCTAATCATTTATTATTATTATTATTATTATTATTATTATTATTATTATTAAACCTATTATACTGCACAGCATAAGGGAAGTGGTCACAAAAGGATCACAGACACTCACTTGAAGACCTACAAGTCCAAGAAAAGGCAGCTCAAAATAAATGCCCTGTCTTTTGTAACTCTTGAGTTTTCACCACTAAAAGCTCCTGGTTGGTTAAAAAAACCTGTTTCCCATGCTTATTCTGTCCAATTTTATTATATATAAGAAATATATAATTACAACCAGTATATTATGATTTACTTTTGCTGATAATTTATATCTCTATCATCTATCTCTATTTCATCTATATCTGTAAAATTTAAATACACCAAAGGATACAAAAGTCCCTTGTGGGAGAAAAATCAAGAAATTGCATCTCAAACTCTTCTTTTTTTCTTCCTTTCTTTCTTGAAACAGTGGCAAAGAATCCTACTGCTCCTACTCCCCAAGGTAAGAAAAGTTGTTTATCACATTTATGTTAAATATTTGCTATAGATGGGTCATGATCCAGTTCTATGAGTGGGGTGGGCAGTGGGGAGGGCAATAAGTAAGCCGTGAGGGATTGGGTCAGCTCCCTTATTTGCAAGACAAACCATCCAGAATATACATCACAGGTGGACTGGGTTCAGTTACATCTTACAGAGAATGAATATATCAAGAATTTGCTGTGGAAAATCAGATTGCCAACTGATTAAAAATAAATTGAGTTTCGTCAGGAATACAACTACTCACTGCCAATTTTGCTGTGCAAGCCTATAACTATTCCTTGCCCCACTCTTTTTACAATTTTGTTGCGTATTCTCTCTCCCATTTAACCTTTGACCTGCTCCTCAGTCCTGGGAACTATATTTAAGACTTTACTTGGAATAATTGTGACTTAATTGTTTTTTGTCACTTTTTAGTTGTCGTGAATATAGAGCCAATATAGAGTTGGCTGTAGGCATAGTCATGGTTAGGGGAGACCTCTTGAAATTAATGAGATTTACACTGATCTCTAACCTAGGTCCCATAGATTTCTGTTCTGTTATAAGCATGATCTGGATGTAACGCATAGTAATTAAAGAACAGATTTTCCCTCATTCATGTTTCAGACTTATTTCAGTTCAAACATCTAGTTCAACTTCCAGAAAACTTTTTGAAAGAATGCAGCATTAAAAATACTAATGGAATTAATTGCACAAATACACAGGTTGCCCTACAATGCATTTTATCAGGGAAGTGTTCTTAATCTGGGTTAATTTTAGTAGCAAATCCAGAACCTAGCAATGGAAATTGTTCTGGATTAATTAGCAAAGAACACGAGGACTTTTGGATGGGCTCCTGCCACTTCTTCCATCTTCCAAACAGTGTCTAGCATATTTTCAGCCGCAAGGTATTTGTCAGGCTTTTAAACTGCCACTTACTTACCTGACAGCCTTTAGAAAATCGGAGTTGCCGGCTGGCGGCAACTCAGCTTAAGTTTGGTAAGATGGGAGATGTGGGTCTTTTTTGGTTTCTTTTGGACCACCCATGTGGTCCAAAAGAAACCAAAAGGTATAGGTATGTACATATGATCAAGAAGGCTAGTGACATTTTTCGAAGGCTATTGCCATCATGGCCAGCCATGTTCGATTTTTATCCAGAGGGTGTGTTCAGCAGATAAATATCCTTGAAATTGTGAGCTGCACCTGGCAAAGGTAAGAAGTCATGCTCAGTGCTATTTTTTCTAGAAAAAGAGGTGCCAGCACTCACCATGAATATCTCCCTTGTTCGCTTAGAATGGCAATGGCGGCCACTGAGTTCTGGTTGAAAAACAAGCCCTGGCCTTCCATGAGGGGTGTGCTGGTCCCGTGGGTTACCTGAGAGGCAAGGTCCAAGTCCGGTCCATGGTCAAAAGTGCAACATGGAGGCAGTCCGTAGTAGCTGAAGCTGGGTGCAGGGCAGGGAGTCGGGTGAAGTCAGGAACAGGCTTGCAAGCAGGGAGCCAGGGTGGGTCAGGAGCTCAGGCAGGAAAGCAGGACAGGGTTCAGGCGGGAACTAGCAACCAACAATGTTGCTCCCCCAACTTGGGACTGGGGCTGGCCGGCTTTTATCTGCCCCGAGGCATAGGGCAGCCCCGATCCTCTGGTGACTCCCCTCTCCTGGCCTGGAGGCAAACACTCCTCCTGCGGGAACTTAGTTCCCTCCGCCTCTCTGCCCTGAGCCTCTGCAGCTCAGGAGAGGCTGGAGGGTTACTGGACCCAGAGGCAACCTCAGCTTCCCCTGACGGGCTGAGAGTGGAGCACCTGCAGGCAATGGGTCCTCCATCACCTCAGGAGCCAGAGCAGACTCAGCTGGTGCCTGCACCTGAGGATCCAGCCCAGGTGAGGACCCTTCAGGCTCAGGCCCCAGCCCCAGCTCAGCTGGTTCTGGAGGTGGGGAATCCTGTGCAGGCTGGGATCCCTCAGGTTCAGCATCCGAGTCCGAATCCCAGGCCATCACAAGGAGTTTTGCTGGGATGCACTAGCTAACCGCCCCCTCTGCCATATACCTCTTGCCATGGGCTGCCTCCACTTAGAAAAAAGGTCTGCAGGGAGGAGCCTGTTGTACTTCTTTAGGCGTCCAGTTGCAGATCTCCACCGTCACAATACCTTGAGGGAAGAAGACCAGGTGATGGGGACATGTCAGAGGAGGAGGGGCCAGAGGGTGTGGCCCTTCTCTCCCCCTCCTTCATTCATCACTGAGTATCTGAATAGAGCAGGGATGCGGAACCCGTGGCTCTCCAGATGTTGCTGGACCGCAGCTTCCATCAGCCACAGCCAGCATGGCCAGGGCTCAAGGAAGATGGGAGTTGTAGTCCAATAACATCTGGAGGGCCACAGCTTCCCCATCCTTAAAACAGGTCTCCGTACTGAGTGCCAGTCGCAGTTACACATCCCTACTGAGGGCTTGCAAGGGTGGGTATTCTCTAGCCTCCAACATGGCGTACCTCGTCCGTGTCCCATGATATCTGAAGCGAGGGATTTTGTAAACTTGGAGTTGAACTACATGAGACATGGGAGTTCCTTGCTTGGAAGACAAAGGCCCAGATTTGGAGGGTTGAAGTCTACCCTTTCCCCTACACCCCAAGCTGTTGTTATCCATAGAAAGTGAAACGTCTGTGAGATTTTCTCCCTGGGGCTAATAGTGACTTTGGAAAGCGATCTGGATTTGGGTTGTTGGACAAGGGCATAGGGTTAGGCACCCCCTTCTTGCAAAGTATGGCTGAGCTCCAAATCACCCTAGCCATCCATGTAGCTGAGGCATCAGATGTTCCAGTTATGGCACTTCCAACACCATAGCCTAATCCGTATTCGTAAGGATGGAATGACAGACCCCTGGAAGCATAATAGTCCTTGTAATTCATCCTGTTTGAACAGACTGCTGGTGCCATTCTGTTTAAGACTCTGCTGTGTAACATGGCTGATTTGTTAATTGCCCTCCCCCGTCACGTGCTCACCATAGGAACTCTTCTTGGCTCTTCTCCCACACTTCCACGCACCACTCCACCCTCACCTGCAAGCACCTCTGAAGCAAAGCCTGGCTCTGCGACCAAGGAGGCAGTGACCCCCACTTACCAGGCCTCCAATGCTTCCGGAATACCTGTTAGCAAAGCAACTGCCACCCCTGCGACTGCTGTCTCTGCCAACGTCACAGGTTTGCTTTGGAGTTTTCTGATAAGAGATTGTACTGCCCCAGGAATACTGTCCTCTCTCGGGAGAGTGTTGGTGGTGGTGGTGGTGGTGGGGAGCCTCATCACATAACTGCTACGTGGCTGGAAACTTTACTTGAATAAGTATGTTGAGTTGCAATGCAATGGATGGTGAATGGCCGACTCTACAACCATAAAATTAGAGCAGAAATTAGGAGAACAGGCATTGGGGCAGGGGGCTGAGAGGTACGCATGGACAGCTGCTGAGGACAGGAAGCATCTCTGTGTTAGCAAGACTGAAGCTGGCTTTGTGGCTCACTTCACTCATCTTTGCAGAGTTGCTCACACTGGGGAGCTGATCCCATTATGACCTTTTTCTGCTTGGCTAGCTACATGAATGAAGGGGCATGCATGTGAACTGGGCCAATTGTACTAATGATAGGCTGTCCCCCTCCCCTCCAAAGCATGGTTAGAATCAGGCTTTAAGTTAAAGGTGAAAGCTAAAGGACCTCTGGACGGTTAAGTCCAGTCAAAGGTGACTATGGGGTTGCTGCGCTCATCTTGCTTTCAGGCCAAGGGAGCCAGCGTTTGCCCACAGACAGCTTTCTGGGCCATGTGGCCAGTATGACTAAACCACTTCTGGTGCAATGGAACACTGTGACGGAAGCCAGAATGCATGGAAACACCGTTTACCTTCCTGCCGCCACAGTACCTATTTATCTACTTGCACTGGTATGCTTTCAAACTGCTAGGTTGGCAGCAGCTAGGACAGAGCAATGGGAGCTCACCCCATCATGTGGATTCGAACTGCTGACCTTCTGATCAGCAAGCCCAAGAGGCTCAGTGGTTTAGACCACAGCGCCACCCGCGTCCCATAGAACCACCTGGTGAGCCCACACAGTTGATGCTCCAGGTAGCAACCGCAGCATGTTTCACAGTACTGCTGCTGAATTAGCTTTGCAAGAGATCAGGAATACTGCTTCCTTCTCTGAAGGGTACCCGTTAGCCAGTTAATGTTTTGCTGTTGTATCGTAACAATGGTAATAAAAATTATTGCACTTTTGTTACTACAGAGATTGTTCCAACAAGCAGCTCATCCTCCCTCCCTCGCACGGACGCAAACTCTTCCAGCACTCAGGCACTCAGCAGCACTGCTGCCCCTCCTTCACTCTCTCCCTCCACCGTCACGCATGCACCACCAGGTTTGCCATGTTGTTCTTTGCAGTGCTCCTGAGCAATGTCTTAAGTACTGGGCATGAATATTCAGTTTGTGGGATAGTTAAGCATTATCAGAATGCATATATGTTTTGCTTGAGGTTGCTAAGCTGAGGCTGGACAACCACCTCTGAGGGATGCTTTAACATTGAATTCCCTGTATTGGCAGGGATGTCAACCAGGTGATTGTTGAGGTTCTTTTGAAATCTGGATATCTTTAAGCTTTTAATTGCATTATAAAGCTGGGTAGTCATTGGAGGATGCATTCCTGTGTGTCTAGTTTAAAAATATCAAGTCAATGGCCAACTTAATGCATTTTGGACATCTAACCATGAACATTGACTTCACATGATCTCCTAAACAATGTCATGATTTGCTTGGAAACACGCTATGAGTGCTGGTTCCAACATCATGCTAAGTCAACGCTTAGCTCAGTTGGTTAGAGTGATCCAAGCTTGAAGAAAGGAGTGAAATGACAGCTATGTTTGTTCACGTGGTTTATGGCTTGCCGTGACACGTGAACACACCCAATTTGTCTTATAGAAGAATTTTCACCAGTTATTCCTGCTCCTTGATACATTAAACCAGGCATGTACTTACCAAACAAATCAATGTACTAAAAGCTAGGATCCCGTGAAAAGGATCATTGGGGGACAAGTTACTTGTATGTATCTTTTTCTGGCGGTGGCGGAGGGTTTCCACATCACTTTATCTACACACTAAGAAAAGCCCCACCTATTTTACCATATTACAGTGGTTTCAAAGGCTCAGAAGCAGGATGAGAAAGAACATTGGGAACCCTACATGAATAGCAAATTCAGGAATTACTTTTGCCAGTGTAAAATTCTTCCTGGAAGTGATTCCATGTGCAGATAGTTTATTTTAAATATTACACTTTTGAAAGGTTAACCTTAATTCCAGTTTTTAGTAAGCAAGGACATAACAAACAGGGAGCATCTCCTTTGCAAACCTCCTGTTTTACACATCCTGTTTTATATGTCTATAATGGTAGGAACTCCTTTAAATGAAACAGTTAACTAAATAAATCCCAGTGGTTCTTATGTAGAATTGTGTAGAATTTCCCTGGAGCTTTATGACTCGAGAGTCTAGGCTGCTTTGAACCAAAGAAAGGTTTCACAGCTATGAACAAATATATTATGAAGTTGCTGTTGTTTTTAAGGCCCAGTGTTGTTGAAGTCAGCATTTAATACTGTGTAGTTGGGTAATAAATATTTGCTGTACTGAGGCCAAAAGGTAAGAGTCACATTGCGCGTGCACACACGCGCGCGCGCACACACACACACACACACACACACACACGTGTTAACCCAAGAGATGCTGGCCATTTGAGCCATTTCTAATTAATACCACATTTGCACTGATGTTACAAATTTGTATAAAACCAGGACAGAGTTAATTTGTCTTCCAGTATCTTAAAATCATTTAGAATAGAAAACATTTTTCATTCTCGATTTTAATTGAGTTGATAAGAACACATATAGTTTTATTTTTATATGTATAGTGAGGGAATGATGTGAAAGAAAATAAAGAAGAAGAAAACAAACAAAAGAAAAATTGAAATCGTGATACAATTGAGTATATCAGTAATACAATTCTTCCAATAAATGTAGAATTACTCTTGATAAATGGATTCCATATTGTTATATTTATCCAGACACAATCTGCACCCAAAAGAATACCTATAGTTTTTAAACTAACCAATGATCTCTCCAAAAACGGAGCCATAATCCAATGCATGCCCACCCGCCGTAGTAGACTTGTAAAAAGGAGGAAGGAAGGAACCTTTATTCATATATCAAAGTGAAATGTTTTGTAGACATTTGAATTATCACTTCTGTTCTTCATTTCGAGTAAGAAATTAAGACTGCAATCTTGTACATCCTTATCTGGGATTAAGTCCTACTGAACTAAATGGATCTTACTTCTGAGTTGGTATGAACAGGGAAGAACAGTTGCAGCAGCATCTTATGCAAACACCCTCAGAAGTAAGACCCACTCTCTTCAATGGTGCTTATCTGCAGGTCTCTGTGTGTAGGACTGTACTTTATATTCCCATTAAGAAGACTAGTTTTCCTTTTTACAGGAGAAGGAACACATTTTCTCAGCTTGCAGTTCTTCAAGGTTGTTTCCATTCATGGGGACATGGCATCAATAATTGCTGAATGTAACACTAACGTTCTGTTTATTTCCTGGCAGATGATGGGGATAATTCCACCACGCATACCAACATTTCAGCGTCCTCTGGCACTCCAGCAAACATCCCTTCAGCTCTCTCAGAGACCACCCCTGGTCCAATAGGTGACAAACCTGCACACATTTAAGAGCATTGCTAGCACCACATGCATGCATGGCTTTGAATGGCATCCAAATTCCTTTGAGAATGAAATTTTTTCTGTGCAAACACAATTGAAATGAATTGGATTCGTGCAGAAATTATTTATGAATTCCAATCCAAGAATCTGGTTTAAGAGCCAAGACTGACATCTGGCATATGAGAAGTGGGATACTGCTTTATCTAAATTGCCATATCTTACCCCAATTCTGGAATGCACTGCAACAAACATAAGAACTTGCTACTTTAAGCAAATTATCCATTTAATTTAGGTGGCTTTCACAACAGACAGCACTTTGCAATCTCTGTTACTGTGTATTTGTCATAAAATTTCATTAACAGCAGAAGACCATAGCACTTGGTCACCAGTCGTACTGAAATGTATTGTAACAGTGATTGGAATTGAGGATAATATGAATATTCAAGATTTCACAATAACATCAAAATTATAATAAATTATAATTTAAAACGGAATTGATCTAAAAGGTTCCTGCTACTTATTAAGGAAAGTTTTGGTGATCATAAAAAGCGTAGAGCTGAGTGAACAGAAAATAAATGAAAGCAAAGCAGGAGCAAAAACTAAATAAAAATAAAAGCAGAAAATAGATGGCAAAAAATTATAAATGGTAAACCAACTTGGAAGCGCTGCTAAAATATAACTAAATTGTAGCCCTGGGGTTACAATGCAGCAGCTCCACTCACAGAAGAAGAAGAGTTTGGATTTGATATCCCGCTTTATCACTACCCGAAGGAGTCTCAAAACGGCTAACATTCTCCTTTCCCTTCCTCCCCCACAACAAACACTCTGTGAGGTGAGGCTGAGAGACTTCAGAGAAGTGTGACTAGCCCAAGATCACCCAGCAGCTGCATGTGGAGGAGCAGAGATGCAAACCCGGTTCACCAGATTACGAGTCCACCGCTCTTAACCACTACACCACACAAACTTTTCTGTGAACAATGGAACGTCCTCTTCCTTTCCTCTTCCCTGCAGTTCCCCACACACCCTCAAAGGACTTGGGAGGACCCCCTGGAGCAGTTTTTGGAGGTTGGGAGAGAGGAGAGGAAGCAGAGGTCCCATTGAATGAACAGAATTCTGCTCACGAAACCCTGGATTTGGTCACTGCTCTGATGGGAGACCATTTAAGACTCCTAGATTTTCCACCTTGAATTCCATCATGCAAGAAAGGTGGAGTAAGACTATCATTAAACGTTTTAAAGTGTTGGATCCCCTAGAAAGTGCTGCTGGGCTACACTGCTGAACTACAGCTCCCAGTTCACCCCAGCAAGCATGGCAAACACCCTGGGATGATAAGAATGGTAGGTCACCAGAATATGCAGGGACAAAGGGTTCCTCACACCTGATATAGGTATTTAAAGGCACATTTTCTTATGGAAGCAGGACAGAACAGTCCTATGTGTACACACTTTTGAAAGTGGCAAATAGACCAATTCATCCATCCCCAAGTCAATGAAAATGTAGGAAAATGTAAGGAAGAATAACTGCCAATGGAATGAAAGCAACGAACCTCATAACTTCACAAGAAAGTTCAAGCGATAAGTCAAACAAACATCACAAAGCAAAAATGGAATTACTGTTTTTCTCCAACAATAAATGTAGACAAACCCCACATGCAGCAGGCCTGCCCCAAGATCAGAGAATAGTGAGGCAATCAAATAAATGTTGGGCTATCTGACAAGCCGTTGAATTAACCTCAGACTGTATCAACGGTTGCAAGCATTTAAATAGCTTATTAGGGAAAATAATTTACACTTTGTCAGAACCTGTCTTCTGAGGACAGATTAGTAGAAAATAGAAAATAGGAAATTCGGAAAATAAAATAAACTTTTAAGGCTAAGATTATAAGTAGGCGGTTTCAGTGGGAAATTGCTAGTTTTGCAAAACATTTTTAGTCATTTTGCAGTGACCTAAGTTGTCACGTCGTTTTGAGCAAGTATGGCAATATACAGTAAGGATGCAGACATGTTTGCTGAGAGGTCCCACTAGGGAAAGCGTGCATTAGATTGCACTATTACTAATATAAACTATTTGCCCAATGATATGATGTTTTAATTTCCTTGGCTTTAATGTAGCACAAAGAAGTCAACAGTGTGGGCCCAAGATTAGGTCTTCTGGAGAGGGTACCACCCCCAAAAAGGCTCAGATGGTAGGGGAACTCAGAGATGGGACTTAGCCATACAGAATCTCTGTAAGGTGCAGGTGCAATATAAAGTCCAAATAACCACATTTTGAGACTTAAGCATCAGCAACAGGTGCTCTTGCATAAGGTCTAATTTCATTTCAATAACGTTTACACAGGAAATGTTTTTTTGGGGAAACCAATAAAAAAATGTAGTTTTGTGGCTGTAAGAGTTTGCTCTGAAGATGCCACTGCACTGACATGATATCTACCCCAAGATAAGAACAGACAGGTGACAGAAATTCACAGCAAACCCGAAGCATTTGTAGGGCTCAAGTTACCATGTCTCAGTTATGGGGCCACCTTTACTGTTGTTTAGTCGTTTAGTCGTGTCCGACTCTTCGTGACCCCATGGACCAGAGCACGCCAGGCACTCCTGTCCTCCACTGCCTCCCGCAATTTAGTCAGACTCATGTTTGTAGCTTCGAGAATCCTGCAACTGACTAGGACCGCTGCAACCAGTAGCAGCCCAGTGTAACAAGGCCTTGGAGGCCGTTCAGCTGCCAAGAGACCAATTGCAGCAGAGCCACAAGTGGAGGAATACTGTCTTCTGGACGCTGTATTAGCTGTGGTTGAGGTTTGCTGGTGCCTGCATGTGTTCGCTGGGCCTGGGGTGCATATCATATCAGAGCAGCAAGGTCTGTAGGCCACACCTCAAGTACTGTATACTGCATTTACCTCCATTTGAATGCTATTTCATTGGTCCCCAGTAATTATGCAGTATTTCAATTATTCAATGCAATGTATAGTTAACTGTGTTTATGCTTAAATACCAGGAAAAAGATCAAAACCATAGTATAAAAGGTATGATGTTATATAGATATTTTAATGATGGAAGCTTATATTTTAATGTCTTAAAGTAATTGGTTTTTATGTTTTGTAAGACACTTAGAAGCTTATATTGGCACTAAGCAGTATATAAACACACTCACATATACATGCTGTATGTGAATAATTATTTTCTCTTTGATACGTTTATAATGAAGAGCCTTCTAAGATTTTATCTTCTTTCTTACAGCTACTCCCGTGGACTGCAGTAAGTTTTAATGTTTTCTTGAAGATGGAACCCAACTTGTTAGACGTCCCTTTTGTTATTCTCGAGGACACAGATAATTCTCAAGAACGATAATGAAATACAGAAAACAAGGCATTAAAAATGTGCCTGTAAATTGCAAGATTTGGGAGTCACTAGCAAATAATGGGACCATTCACATACATGACTCATGCATACAAGAAATATCTTTGAATATCCATATAATATGTAAGCTAAATATGTAGCTAAAAATCGACCATTCCTTTTCATTCCCTGAACTTCACGAAGGTCAACAACTGTGGCCTCCCAGGAACTCGAGGTTCTCCTGTATTTTGCAGCCCCCTCTTACACAAACAGCAGTCAAAAGATCAAAGGGCTATGAAGCACAAGCAGTGGCAGATCTGAGAACTTCAAATTTCAACGACGCCCTGTGCAATTCCAAAATTTGGTCCCGTCCCCCCGCCTCTCACCTTCCATTCTGCAGCATAGTTACGTACGGTGCCCCTGAGGCTCTGCGCCCAGTGCGACTGAATCAGTCAGGCTCTCCTTTCCCTGGCGCAAGCCAAACTTGGCAGAGCTGCAGGGCATTCCCCACCATACAGGTAGCTGCTGAATCAACAGCCTTGCTTTGTTTAGTGGCTGGGATGGCAGGACAGGAAAGGGCAGAGACTGGGGGAGAAATCTTACAAATCAGAGGTTCGTTTTTAGCTGGTTCTTTAGGAGAAGGGAACACAAGTAGACCCAGAGAGTTGCAACTCAACAAAACATATTTATTCTATACATTACAATTGCAGTCCCTAATACACACACACACACACACACACACACACACACACACACACACAATCTCTTGTAAAGTAGTTATTAGTATTCCAATATACCCCCAATAGTAGCCAAATTATTATAATAATTAATTCCCAAATTATACAATTATCAAAATGCCAATCAACTTCCAATTATACATTTTAGTTAAAGTGACTCCCCGCATGGTGGATTGAGTTCATTTCTGATCTTATATCACTGTGTTCTATAATCTTCATATCAGTTACATTTCAGTTATAAGTCATACACACACACATTCTCAATCATACTCACCAACTTTACAGCAGTAGCTGAACAGTAGCTGATCTCCAACTTCTCGAAAGATTCCATCAATGGTGTCTCTGAAAAATCTTACACATCACTTGGGAAGACAGGCAAACTAATGTCAGTGTACTGGATGAAGCAAAGATCACCAGTGTTGAAGCAATGATTCTTCAACACCAACTTCACTGGAAGGTTATGTTGTGCAGATGCCTGATTATCGTCTTCCAAAGCAACTACTCTATTCTGAACTTAAAAGTGGAAAGTGTGATGCTGGTGACCAACAAAAGAGGTTTAAAGACAGTCTCAAGGCAAATCTAAAAAAAATGTAGTATAAACACCGACAACTGGGAAACAGTGGCCTGCAAGTGCTCCAGTTTGAGAGCAGCCTTTACCAAAGGTGTCATGGACTTTGAAGACACTCGAACTCAGAACGCAAGGGAGAAACGTGCTAAGAAGAAGGCACGCTTGGCAAATCCACACCATGATCAACTCCCGCCTGGGAACCAATGTCCCCACTGTGAAAGGGCGTGTGGGTCCAGAACTGGCCTCCATAGTCACTTACGGACTCATTGTTAAAACTGTGTTTATGGAAGACAATCTTACTCAGCTACGAGTGATTGCCAAGGAAGGAGAAGATATCAGACAATACAGCTCTGGTGATTCACTGCCATCTGTTCATCATCAAAGTTGTTCATCACGTTCCAGAGTTCATCACACCCTTGTTAGTCAATGTTGCTCAACACCCGTCCTTCATTATCAACCTGTTTGTACGTCAGGTCTCATGAGCTCAGCACCTCTTCCTCACTTCGCTTGCCAACCTTATTAGTTCCAAAAGTCTTAGTGAGACTCCATTTTAGAGTGGTGTTCTTCAGCCTAAAAACAGGCCTACACTCATTCCTCCATTAATACCATAAATTTCTAATGAATATGATTATTATACTCATTACATATTGCCAATTGAGTTTGCATTTAAGGCTGACTCACTCACATCCGCTCTTTCCAAAGCAACGTGAGAACTGAAACACAGGTGTCCTTCAAAAATCCAAATTTTGCTGTGTAGCACTCCAACTGACTGCTGCTTACAACAACACCGATACTTGGTGTGGGTGTGGGTGTAATATGTGTAGATTAGTCAAAATATGTGTTTATTAGGATAAAATTGCACTAAATTGATCAAGGGTTTTTCTTTTAAAACCACAAACTGCTGAAGAAATGCAGAGAACTGAACTTACAAAAACTGGAAATGGAGACAACCAATATTGACAAGTCCTTCCATGCCTAGGAAGGGGACAGGATCACTGGAGCTGCTGCACCAATTGGGTCAATGGATTCCAGGGCCTTCTGCTGGCTGCTGGTGTTGGGGATCCTGCCAGGGGCACTTTTGCCTGTCTGTAGATGTGTGTGTGGAGTGCCAAACCAATAGAGTGATGCTGGCATGGCTGGCAGCAGGCCACCTAGGCTGTGCAGGGGGACAGCTCTGCCCAATCACATTCCACCACCACCCCAGCCTGACACAAAGGTGTTTTTTATGGGGGAATTGCTTTGTCGATGAGCCTCCGATGGCCATTATATATATTGCTGATGAGCTGCGCTTGGCTTGGTGAGTCACACAGGTTGGGCAGATCTGGTTAATGAACTGAAATATTACCAGTATGAATTGAAGGAAAACAAGCAGCTGCAAATCTAAGTAATCAGCAGAAGAACAGTTTCTCTCACCTGTAGTGCACACACTGTGCCTCTCTTTAAATGGTTAATGCACATTAAACATTATTTGTGGTTTGATTGTTTTTAACATGTTTCAGTGCAACAAGCGTTTTAACATATCTCTCATCTCTTAGGTCGTATAAACATTTCAGTGGCTCATTATAAATACAATTCAGAAGGCGTCACTGCAGAACTTGCAGTTATGAAAAGGGCAGAGCTGCAAAATGTTAGCTGTGAAAATGCCCACTGTACTTGGGACAAGGACCGAAGCACACTTGCTGGACTTCAAGAATGTGACAATTACAAGATAGTAGCATCTTTTAATGGATGTGATGATTTAAGATTATCAGTTCATGTCCCCCCTGGTAAGATCTGATACTTCTCATTTATTTAAGCAAAATCTGCCTTCTTGTTTTTCAGCCACTCTGATGAGCTGTCCTTCCCCCCAGTGCTAAGCTATTGGGAGAACGTAACCTGGGGGTATGTCAGAGGGCTAGAGAGGGTGCAGGAAGTCAGTTTTAATTTTTTTGGTGCCAACTAATATACTGGTTTTCAGTTTTTGATGGTTTCCAACCACTGTTAATCGCATAGTAACTGATGGCTTCTCTATGTTATTCGGAATAAAAGAATGTGCAACTAATAATCGGAAGTGCCGTTGGCATGCTCCACCAAAATTGAAGAGATATTCTTTCAAGTTATTGCGTTCAGATTTGTATTGGTTTTATATTGAAAACAGCAAGCAGTTGTGCCCCTTGAGTCATGAGCAATGCCAACTAAGTGAATGCATGAAGCTGGTGAGATGTGAAGGACTTGTAGTGATTCTAGAATGATGCTGTAATGATTAGAATTAAGTGCTGGACATAATCCATAAGCACCACTAAATCCCATATATCAAAGAGGGAAATTTTAAACCTTTGAAATCTATTGGGATTTTAAAATGCTCAGCTGTGGCTGAATTGTGCCCAGTGCTCTTGGTTCAAGTCTAGAAGATTGATAATTCACTAGATTTCTCACAATAACAGGCTTTTAAAGCTAAGCAATGTTTTTATTTCTCCTTCCATCATATCTCATAGTCATGTAACACATAAAGGTACACTAATTCAAAATGAATAGATGAACACTGAAAACTGTGTTAGGTACTCATTTGGGGGTAAAATGATACAACCCATTAAGCAATATATTATCCAGCATGCTTTTAAAACTGAAAAAGAAATACTGAACAGAATGTCATTGTGATATTTTTCTCCTTTTTCTTTATTTGGAAGAAACCGATAAGTGGAAACTAGAAGAACCTAAAAAAAGTAACACCAGTGTGACTTTATCTTGGAACAATCGCAGATATGATAAGCATCATTGCCTTTTAACATATTCCTGTCGCTGTCATCCTCATGGTAGGATATTTTGGAAGTTTTTGCATTTCTGTCTTTATTGGCTGGAGAATTAAATGCACTTTATTGGGGACCTTTATTTTTGTGTCCTATGTATGGACGTATTTAGAAATAAGTGTAGAGAGGTGGAAAGGCAAGCAAGTCTGGTAAAGGTTTGAGTCTCTCTCTCTCTCTCTCTCTCTCTCTCTCTCTCTCTCTCTCTCTCTCTCTCTCTCTCTCTCCTTAATGAAATAGCAAGAAGAAATACCTCCTGCAATAGGGAATATGAAATCCAGAAGGATCTTACTCTACACGAGTGGCTGCAAGTCTCTAAAAAATCACAAGTTGTTGATAGTTACTCCAGATTTAATTACTGTAGATAACAAGGGTGCAATATTTTGTGTGAAGCATTAGATATGGATGGTGCTAAAGAAGTGTAGGCTAGGGGAGACCTAAAACATATAGCTACAGTCAAATAGCAGCTCACTTGGAGGTGAGGTCAGGGGAAGGAAGAGGGATCTTGTCAAAGTGGCTCACCATAGCTCCAGTTCTTATCAGCAAGACAGTGGGGTAGCATGTTCTTGATTCTTTGTCAATCAAACTACATGACCCTCCATATATTCTTGGACTCAGCTCCCTCAAGCAGCATGACCAATGGTAAGGAAATTCCCCATCCATGGCATAGAGCAGTGTTTCCCAAACGTTTTTGGGCAACGGCACACCTGTTTACCGGAAAAAAATCTCGCGGCACACCACCATTAAAGCCCCGCCCCGTGACGTCAGCGCGCAGCGTCACGCCGGGAGGGACGCACAAAAGTGAAAGTTTTTTCCCTCCCCCTTGCCGGGGTGGGAGGAGGCAGCAGAGCGAGGGACTGAGGGACGGCGGCAGCTGAGGCGGCGGCGGCTGTTGTGGTGGTGGCGGCGATAGCGGGCGGAGGAGGGGGCGGCAGCGGGAGTTGCTGCTGCTGCTGTTGCTGCTGCTGCCCGGACATGCCGGCCTCCTCCTCCTCCGCTGTCTCGCGCTCCTCCCTTTTGCGCGCGCTGCCCCGCCGCTCGGCACCACCACCGCGGAGCCGCCCCCGGCTCGACGCGGATCCTCGCCGCCGCCGCCTCTCGCCGCCCGACTTGCCCGCCTCCCTCCCACGGCACACCAGCCGATGTCTCACGGCACAGTAGTGTGCCGCGGAACACCGGTTGGGAAACACTGGCATAGAGGCTTCTGGATGCCTGAAGTACGGAGCAATGATGTTTTGCAATTTCTTATAGGTAAGAATTTTCAGCCCACTGAGGAGCACAATGGTTGTACAGTGACAGGTTTAGCACCCAACAAGAACTACAATTGTTCATCAGAAATACGGTATAATGGCAAAAATGTGAAAACTGACAACAAACAGCTAACAACAGATTATGGAAGTGAGTATGACAACATGATGCTTAGTCACTTATGAACTTGCCTTCATCCCAGAAACTAAACTTTCATAACGAAGAAGGGTATCTATGTTCACATATAAATAAAAGCATACAAATGGGATTTAATGTATTACCGTGACAGATTATAATCTGGGCAGGAGTGCCTGATCCAAGTTTGGAGGCCCTTGGGTAAGATGTCCATGGTGGGCCCCTTCTCCAGCTAGGTCCACCTTCTTCTCCCCACTGTTTATTTTCTGGCCTTCCTGAGACAAAACTGCATGGTAGTCCAAAGGGAGCCACAAGCAGAGTCTCCTGCTCTTTCTCCTTACTCCTGTCACTACACTTTCACTCAGAGGACAGGGGAAATGACAGTAGGGATGGACAGATCAATCATAAGTCCATCCCATTCCATCCATCCATCCATCCATCCATCCATCCATTCATTCATTCATCTATCCATCCCCGGCCCTACCTACTGCTTTTTAAACATTTTTATATCTTTAATTGCTTAGTAGTTTTTGAACTGTTGAACTGTTAAAAATCAGGAAGAACCTTCCACCATTAAGAACTGTTCAACAGTAAAACTTTGACTTTCTCGGAAGGTAGTGGACTGTCCTTCACTGGAGGTTTTTAAGCACAGGTTGGATGCCAGGGGTCATAGATGCTTTGGTTGAGAATCCTGCTTGGCAGGGGGTTGGACTAGATGACCCTTGGGTCTCTTCCAACTCCATGATTCTGTGATTCTATGAACTATCACTGGGTTCCTGAATAATTTTTAAAAGAGTCCCCCCCGCTAAATTCCTGCATCAGCACCTGGCAAGCCTGAAGATATTTCATGGAATTCAAGTAATTCTACAATAGAAATCACGTGGAAGAAGCCACAATCCGAAGAAAACGGCCCTATTGATGGGTACATGGTCTGCCTCGGGGACCACTGCAGTAAAAAAGGTATGTACATTTTGCATCATTTTGCCAGAAAGCATATTAAGTCCATTTGTAGATATTAGGTGTGTGTGCGTGTGCGCGCGCGCAGAGATCTTCTGATCTGCTTTGTGGCCCCTGGATCAGGCAGACCCATTCTGTGATTCTCTGGGGGGTGACCCCCACCACTCTGTCCCACACCCAGTCCTGTTTCAAGGAGGCGGGGGGTTAATCTTAAATCCTAGTTAAACAGATGGGATGGAGGGGAGAGTAGTGGGGTTAGATATTGCAGGGTGCTGCTTGCTTGCGAGTTCCTTCCCTGCATTGAAGCCCTTAGCGAAGGTAGCAGCACCCTGGGAATCATTTTTAATGTTCTGAGGATGACATTTATTTTGGGGTGAGTATTTTTAGATCATTTTTAAACTATGATTTTACTGGGGGTGTGCTTTGAAGAGTTGATTACAAGCCAACAGCCCTGGCCCTCTTTTTTCTAAGTATTCCCCTAACACACAGGCTGCGGGAAAATTTCTCCATTGATTTAGAGGGGTTCCCCAGTGATCAGAGCCATTTTCTGATTGGGAGTTAAATACCGTATTTTTTGCTCTATAAGACTCACTTTTTCCCTTCTAAAAAGGGGAAATGTGTTGTGCGTCTTATGGAGCGAATGCAGGCTTGCTCAGCTATCCCAGAAGCCAGAACAGCAAAAGGGATTGCTGCTTTCACTGCACAGAGCTCCCTCTTGCTGCTCTGGCTTCTGAGATTCAGAATATTTTTTTTCTTGTTTTCCTCCTCCAAAAACTAGGTGCGTCTTGTGGTCTGGTGCGTCTTATAGAGCGAAAAATACGGTAGATCAGCTCATTTTTGAGAGAAATGGAAATCAAGGGGTGCTTGCGCCCATCTCTGCCTTCTTGGCGCTGAAGCAGTGTCTCTTCTCATATGTTCCTCCATGCGCCTTGAGGTCTATTCCAAAGAAGGCCTATTCAATATTCTTTTCATTTGCACAAAGAAAAGCAGTCTGGGAATGTTGGGGTGGACTTTTGTGCACACCCCTCACCCCACTTCCAGTTTAACTTTCCACGTGTTCAAGCAAATGCCTGAACTGTAATGTTATGTATTGTTGAAAGCTGACTATTATCTGTATTGATGGTTTTATCTTGTTCCATTCCATGTAATTTCTAATCTTTTAAAATGTTTTTTTAATTAAAAATACAGCTAATGTTTCAAAGAATACCAGTCATATATGGAAGGACTTAAAGCCCTACAAAAATTATAGTGTCTATGTCTGGGCATACACCAAAACACAGAATGATGCAGTACTGGAAGGGCAACGAAGTGGCAAGACAATTCCCACTAAAGCAGCAAGTAAGTTGTGTTCTCAAATATTGTGCTAACGCTATGACTAAAAGTCTGTCCCCCCTATTTAAAAACTTGCTACATACAATCTGCTACTGTATGCATTGCAGACTTCATATGAGCAGCTGCATCTAAATTTATCTATGTGGAAATCATTCATTTTCAACATTTAATGCATGAAATTTATAGGAATGATTGGAATAATTTCCTGTGAAATAAATTGTTATTTCCCCACCCTCTTGGGTTATAACCAAGCATCATCTGACTTATCAGAATGGCTCAAAGTTATTGATGATCAGAGGTCTATAACATCTACCTACATGTTTGTTCTCCGTTATGTTTGGTGGTTGTGATGGAACCAAAGGAGGCTGCGCTAAGCACTTGAGGTCATATTTTGTCCCAGACTATAGGAAAGCATTTATACTAATTTGTCTAAATGTTCTGTCATCAGCTATGTTGGAAGGAAAACTTGTGCCATGTAAAGTGGGGTGTTTGGGGTGACTTTTGGAGGAATGTTGAAAATATGTATGACTTGACAGGAAGAAGACATTTTCTTTATTTTTCCTGGGTGGACTAGAGCAGTTTGTTGTCATGAGGCGATAATGAAATGCCTCTAAGAGTGCGAATATTCTGGTTGGAAAAATGGTCAGGCTAGTCCTTTGCTTACTAATAAAAGCTTCCTCTAACTCTAAGACGGGATGCGGGTGGCGCTGTGGGTTAAACCACAGAGCCTAGGACTTGCCGATCAGAAGGTCGGCGGTTTGAATCCCTGCGACGGGGTGAGCTCCAGTTGCTCGGTCCCTGCTCCTGCCAACCTAGCAGTCTGAAAGCACGTCAAAGTGCAAGTAGATAAATAGGTACCGCTCCGGTGGGAAGGTAAACGGCGTTTCCGTGCGCTGCTCTGGTTCGCCAGAAGTGACTTAGTCATGCTGGCCACATGACCCGGAAGCTGTACGCCGGCTCCCTCGACCAATAAAGCGAGATGAGCGTTGCAACCCCAGAGTCGTCCGCGACTGGACCTAATGGTCAGGGGTCCCTTTACCTAACTCTAAGACATTTATTTCATACAATTCATATATCATTTGATTGAAAGAAGAAGAAAACCCTTAAAAGCAGTTTATAAAAAAAACTAAACAATAGAAACAGTTAGAAACTGCTATTTAAAACATTCAAATAATTAAAATCAGGAATAAGTGAAAAACAGATCGAAACACATGTAAGCATTCTACATATTTGGGTAGGCTTGTCTGAACAAAAATGTTTTTATCAAGCATTGAGAAAAGTACGCCTGTCACTAGGCAGGGTGCTCCAAAATGTCGGTGCAGCCACACGAAAAGATTGATCAACTACAGATACAGAAAGAGTGTTAAGTTGACTGTTTTTAGTGTGTCACACTTCTGGGTTGAAATCTTTGATTCATTAAAAGCAGTTTGTCTCCAAAAGCCTATTGGACCAATAAATAGTTCACCTGCCAGTGGAAGGACAAGGAGGGAGCCAGTCTGGCTTCTCCAGGGAGAGAGTTCTGGGAGGCCTTTGGTGCTTTGCCTGCTGATGGCATTTTGTTGAATCCCACTGTATAATTTGTTCTTTTAGTGTATAGTTCATTGCTTTGGACATCAAAAGCAGTATATACAGTGGTACTTCGGGTTACATACGCTTCAGGTTACAGACTCCACTAACCCAGAAATAGTGCTTCAGGTTAAGAACTTTGCTTCAGGATGAGAACAGAAATTGTGCTCCGGCGGCACGGCAGCAGCAGGAGGCCCCATTAGTTAAAGTGGTGCTTCAGGTTAAGAACAGTTTCAGGTTAAGAACAGACCTCCAGAACGAATTAAGTACTTAACCCGAGGTACCACTGTAAATGAATGGTATTATTATTATTATTATTATTATTATTATTATTATTATTATGCCTTAACTATTTGTCTTTCAAACAGAACCAACAGGTGTGAAAAATCTCAAAGCGGACTTATCAAACGAAGCAAACAATGCTGTTAAGATCAAATGCTCAAAGCCAGAACAAATAAACGGCCCCAAAGAAGAATATATCTTGTACCTGGAGGATGAGAATAAAACGAATAAAGATTGTTCTTTTGAAGTTAAAGACCTAGCTTATCTGACAACATACACGTTTAAGGTAAACTGCTTAATTCTGATGTGTACATTGAGATATAGGTAGATGCATTCAATTCATTACCTCACTGCGTAATGGTGTTTCCCCTTGTGGAACACAGCAGGGTGGAAGCTGCAGACAAAACTAGAATTAGTCGGCTCTTCCTGCCACTGGCTTTGGCGCCACCTAGTGCTAGGCTCCCTGTCTTCTGCCCTACCAGTCCCAATGGGCAATAGCCATTTGTGTAAAAGTAGCTCTTTTGATTATTGCATCTTCACTTTAGATGGGAAACCATTTGGGATATTGTTTGTCTTTGGTGATACATTTTTGACAAATCGAAATAGTATCCGCTGTTCTTTCTGTTTATTAGGTTGGTTTTAGCAACGGGAATTATACCTCGGAAGCCTTGGCCTCTAATCCAGTAACAACCAGATGTAAGCTAAAGTTTCAACCACTCCTATCAATTTACTGATTAATTTACATGTAAACCACAAGAGCAGGACTTGACATAAGGTTTAGAAAGCGAGTAACGGAACAAACTTTTGCTAGAATTTCTTAAACCTTTTCAACATAGCTTCTCTCTCCTTTTGTTCTTTCGAATTTTGCAGATAATTCTCAAGCCCTGATTATATTTTTGGCATTCCTCATTATTGTGACCTCTGTGGCTTTGCTCCTTGTTTTGTATAAAATCTACACTCTTAACAAAAAACGATCATCGTAAGTAACCCCTCTTCCTTTCTTCTCTTAAGTATATGAAATAAAATGAGAAGACTTATTGATATAATGTAGAATGGCGTGAGATTTCTTTCTCCTTTATTTACCTACTACATTGCTCCAAGGAGTTCAAGGAAGTGTACATAGTTTATCTCTTTCCCATCTTGCAACAACCCTACGAGAATCCTACTCCAACCATCTAACGCCTGCTTTGCAGTGGCTTCCTTTGGCCATGGTCTGTTGGTTGCATATTTCTCCGGTGATATCTATAAGGAATCACATGTCAGGAAGTGTAAAGTAAGGTAGAGAAAAGTGAAGATTTCTCACGGGGTGGTTGGACAGGAAGCTACATCAAGCTACACAGAGCCTCCCATGGAAAGAAAATAAAGTCCCTACCAGAGAAGAATGGCAGATTAAATTGATGGATTATGCTGAAATGGCAAAAATGACCGGAAGAATCAGAAATCAGGAAGACCAACATTTTAATAAGGAATGGGGGAAATTTATAATTTATCTTAAAAACCGCTGTAAACAGCTAAAATTGTTAGTAGGATTGGAATAACACTTGTAGTTTAATGGTGACTTTGGGACATAATGGAGATGTAAAAGTTTTGGATTATTATAAAAGATGCAGGAGGAAATGACTAACAGTAGGGGAGAGGAGGGAGCCCAGGAGATTCTTTGGAATCTTGTCTTTATGTTGTATGTTGGATATGGGATTGTAAAACTTTAATCTGAAAAACCAGATAAATAAATGTATATTTAAAAAGACACACATGGCCCCCCTAATCCGCGCCATCACTGCAGCTTACCAGAAAGAAGAGGGGTGGGAGGGTCAAGGCTGTGCAAATGCACTGCTGAAACCAGTTGGGCACCACCAGTGCGTCTGCAGGGACGACTTCCCTGCCACCTCACTCCTCTCCGTCTCTATAAACTGCAGTGGCACTGCTGCTCAGAGGCCAGGCGAACCCTTTGCCCCTTCCTGCTGGCCACTCCTGATTCCTTCTCATGCTAAAGTACCCTCCATGGGAGTTGGGTTATAGTCACATAGGAAAGAGTTATATTGTTATTCCTTGACCAGCATCACTTTTATGACTTTTACTAATACTGGAGTGACATAGGACGAAACCAGACACGAGCCTGCGGATCTCACTCGTAAACTTTGCTGGATGTACCTTAGAATTTGGTTGCAGAAAGCTTTGTTAACATGGAGCATTGCTCTTAGGCTTCATAACTGTTTATGTTTCTTACAGGGATCCAGATACAGGTATGCAGCCTCTTATGATAGGCAGAGGTTGGTATTCTCCAGCTTTGGGCAAGTGCAAGCATTTAATTGATATTTTTGTCTAGCTCACCATAAAGCCTTTGTAGCAGTACTGAACCCCGAAGCATGCTTCTTGGAGCCGTAATGTAGAAACTTTCCTCATGGACCTTTGTAGGCATTATAACTATTGGGGTAACAGGATTTATTACCTTTCGGTTAACCCTTCAGTACACAGAGTATGTGGGATAACCAGTCTCATATAACCAACATGATTCAGCCTACTTAATGGATGAAGGGGTTAATGCCATAGAGTAAGCTGTCTTGCCTGGCTTAGCCTATGTCACTTCCCTTCACCTTGGGAGGAAGGTAAACAAGCCTATTGTTTGCCTGAGAAGCTCAATATGTGAAAATGCAAAACCCTGTTCTCTAAACTGAGTTGCATCCAAACTTCCAACAGTTACATCAGGGAATTCTTGTGACCTGACAAATCTTCCAGACCTAACTCTGTAATGCTGTTAAATGTACATGTTTTAAGGATGGGGAATCCATGGTCTTCAGATATTGGATTCCAGTCCCCATCTGCCTCAGCCAGCATGGCCAATAGTCAGGAATTATGGGAGTTGTAATCCAACATATTTCTATGCCTGCTTTAAGAGAATGTAATACTCTTAAATAATGTGAATTATTTGGTAGTGCTTTGCCGAATGTCATTTCATTGCACTCAAGCTGTATAACTTGATTGCAAACCTATAAGAAAACTATAGGAACCTAAGCATGTGTTCAAATATGGATTGCCTTTGTGTGATATGTATTAAAAGAAACAAATGCCATGACATATATGTTTTTCTCCGTGTTTTAAAGATGATGAGAAACATCTGTTGAACATAGACCCAATTCCTGCAGAGTTGCTGTGGGAAACATATAAGAGGAAGATAGCAGATGAAGGAAGACTTTTCCTGGATGAATTTCAGGTTGGTGCCCCATTAAAAGACATTAGCCAAGTGTAAATCAGAAATGTGAGTAATGCTGGTGGCTGGCTTGCTTTTGTTATGGGGTAAGAAGTTCCCAAATTCCCTGAAGGGCTCAAGGTTGGGGGGGAGGGGGGAGGTGCAGAGCACAGCTGTGTAGCCCAGAAGGCTAGAATTGCATTATAAGAGATGAGTCCTTTGGCAGTTAGTCCTTAGTAAATGGGAATTGGCTTGCATCCCTGAATGTGGATAAACTGGATTAAGGAGTGCAGTTGAAATGAATTATGATGTGTGTTATGTACTGAGTTGAATAGTATCCAAACTGCAGCAGTCTGATTGGTCCTAGAACAATAGGATCCAAATTGCAGCAGTCTGATTGGTCCTAGAACAATAGGATTCAGAATGCAGCAGTCTGATTGGTCCTAGAACAATGCAGCAGTATGATTGGTTGGCAGGAACCACCCAATCATGCTCCAGATACAAGTGAATCCACAGCCTGATTGGCTTACAGTAGAATTCCAGAATTAGCCGATCATGTGCAGCCCATCGTGTAAATAATGTATATAAAGCAGATACTTTGAGGGGACTTTCATTCATTCCTCCTCACCACTATGAGCCGAATAAAGAGCATGAAATCACTTTGCGACTCTGAGAATATTTCAATGTGAATAGTTTTGAAGAGCTAAATATGTCATTTATCCCTAACTGTGGTGGCAATGGTTTCACATAATTCTTTTTGCTGAGGTTGTTGTCCTTTTGCAGAGCATTCCCAGAGTTTTCAGTAAATTCACAATAAAAGATGCACGCAAGTCTTACAACCAGAACAAAAACCGTTACATTGACATCCTCCCTTGTAAGTACATATTGCAAATTGGGTTCTTCATGAGAATCCTTTATCCTTCCCCCCTTCCCCCGAATTTATATCAAACTGAAGATAACCTTTGATAACGTCTTAACCTTTGTTTATGACTATTTATATGAAAAGATGACTACAACCGTGTGGAGCTTTCTTCAATACTCGGGGACCCTGGATCTGACTACATAAATGCAAGCCATATTGACGTGAGTGACCACTGTTAGCAAAATTCCTAATGTCAGATTGAAAACGTTATTCATAATTATTCCTAAGAATGTGCAGATATTAGTTTGTCTGGGCATAATAACAAATTACTTTATCTTGTAGGGCTTCACAGAACCAAGAAAATACATTGCTGCCCAAGGTTGGTATTTTGGTATTACTTCTTCTTCTTCTTCTTCTTCTTCTTCTTCTTCTTCTTCTTCTTCTTCTTCTTCTTCTTCTTCTTCTTCTTCTTCTTTATTGAATATACCACAGAGCCTAGGGCTTGCTGATCAGAAGGTCCTAGGGCTTACTGATCAGAAGGTCTGTGTTTCAAATCCCCACGATGGAGTGAGCTCCTGTTGTTTGGTCCCTGCTCCTGCCAACCTAGCAGTTCGAAAGTCCAAGTAGATAAATAGGTGCCACTCCGGCGGGAAGGTAAACGGCATTTCCGTGTGCTGCTCTGGTTTGCCAGAGGCGGCTTAGTCATTGTTATGTACTGAAGTTCTCACCCTGGGCCAGCAGGGGGATACTGTAGATAGCTATGCAAATGAAGGATTGAAAAGTGACGTTCAGTGATTGGATAGTTTTGTATGCAAATGAAGGATCGAAAAGTGACGTTCAGTGATTGGATAGTTTTAGAAAATGGCAACAGTTACATTGTTCTGGAACTCTATATAAGCAGGCTGACTGAGCTCCTCAGTTCAGTTCTGTTCCAGCTTACAAAATAAAGAGCTGCTTTGGAGAAATTGCTCTGTCGTCTGCTATGTCAACCCACAACTTAACAGTCATGCTGGCCACATGACCTGGAAGCTGTACGCCGGCTCCCTTGGCTAGTAAAGTGAGATGAGTGCCGCAACCCCAGAGTCGGCCACAACTGGACCTAATGGTCAGGGCTCCCTTTACCTTTTACCTTTACCGCCCTATACCCGGAGGTCCCAGGGCGGTTCACAGAATAAAATCAAAATACCACAAAATACATATTCAACATAAGAACAACAACCCAATAACCCCCTCCCCAAAGCACACATTTTCTTTTTCCTTCCCTTTCCACCTTAAATCATTCAGGAAAGTAGTCTCTCTCTCTTTCTCCGTGCTCATACATATGAGGGGCTGCTGCCCCAGCTTGCATTGCTAACCAGCCCCACCTCCCACCCTTTCCAACCCTATCCCCTCCCTTTACCCCTCACCCATGCTTCCCATAGCCTCATAACTCCATCAACCTCCCTATATTCTAACATCTCCTTTATTCCTCCCATATCCACACAGCCCCTTCAAGCCCCTATATTTTCACAGCTCCTTTAAGCTCCAGTCTCTCATCTATCTGCCACCTCAACCTCACCTACCCGCCATCGTCCGCTGCAAATCTCCATCACCTCACAGCTTGCTTGCCCAATGCTTCCCCATCTCCTCACAGCTCACCCCAATCCCAAGAGGACGCAGCTGCTGCCAGTCACAGAGGAGGGAGGAATGAAGAGGAGACAGTCTCTTCTCTGTCCTGCCCTGACAGAAAGAAGCAGTGGCGTAGCGTGGGGGGTGCAGGGGGGGCCGGCCGCACCGGGCGCAACATCTGGGGGTTAGGGTTAGGGGGTGCAAATCCACTGGTTAGGGGGCGCAAATCCACGGGTTAGGGGGCGCAAATTACTTGCCTTGCCCCGGGTGCTGACAACCCACGCTACGCCACTGGAAAGAAGTGTGGATTGTGAAACGCACACTTCCTTCTGCCGATAGCATCAGAGTAGGGAAGAAAGACTTCCCCCTCCATGGTGGTGGCGACAGTGGAGAGTACTTGAAGGCCTGTGTCCCCAGCTGTGTCCTCCCCTCTCTCCCAGACTACCCACCCATTCATTCACCTGATCAGCTGGGCCACTCACTTGCCCTGTTCCCAGACCTCCGTCACCCTATTGTGCATGGATTTGGCCTGACCTAGCCTAAGTTAATTGCTTTTAAGTTTCCTTGATTTCTGTGGGGCGTGCGTTTAACTCTCTTTAAAAGTGCTTCTGTCTTTGGCTGGGTCATGCCCATGGCAATCACGCCAACTGCTTAAAGTAAATATTTCTGCCCAGGTCCCAAGGAGGAGACAACGGATGATTTCTGGAGAATGATCTGGGAGCAGAAGGCAACCATCGTTGTCATGGTGACTCGCTGCGAGGAAGGAAACAGGGTGAGGGAAAGAGGTGCACTCTCCTGTTGTGGCTACTGTAAAAATATGCACGACTCTGCTTACTTTATTCTTACACCAATCCAGTTAATTATGGGAAACCTCTTTGGCCACAAAATACCCAAGAGGATGTACAAAGGCTCTGTTGTGGCTCTGTGGTGGGTCATAACTTCTGCTAATGAATTTATGAGCCAACCCAAATTCTTCTGGGGAGACACTGGTAATCTGGATGCAGGAAATGGCTACTGACTTGATCAGCAGCATGCATTGACTTGTCCAGGCTCTGTTGCCAGTGTATGGCTACTACCATTTCTTATGGTTTGTCTTGGCCAAGTTTTCCAAGAAGCGCGTGCTTACCATTTGCTGGAATGGGGGGTGGGGGAAAACTGTTTCTCCTCATGCTATGCACAGGGACTTCTGAGAAGCATCAGGCAGGCCATTGTGGGAAATGAGAAGATGGAGCAGAAGAACATTTGGGCTGACCCAACAGAGCTCTCCTCTGTCTCTCTCTTTTAAAACAAAACAAAACAAAAAACAAAACCGTTTCTGCGGGGGTTGCATTCCAGGTCAAAGCTCATGTTGACGGAGCATGCATAAGTCCACCCCACCCCATTATACCTCAGCAGCACCCCTGTTCCACCCCATCCCTTCCTCTTCTGGGTCAAAAATGACCCATGGCTTCAATTGGAAATGCCTAAAATGGACACCGCCTGTACGTGTGATGTGGTGTGGTGTAGTGGATAAGAGCGTAGACTCGTAATCTGGGGAACCGGGTTCGCGTCTCCACTCCTCCACATGCAGCTGCTGGGTCACCTTGGGCCAGTCACACTTC
Organism: Podarcis bocagei; assembly: GCF_964188305.1. Lineage (NCBI taxonomy): Eukaryota > Metazoa > Chordata > Lepidosauria > Squamata > Lacertidae > Podarcis > Podarcis bocagei. The sequence goes on along the minus strand of NC_138129.1, from coordinate 84,176,755 downwards.
TTTGAAGTCTCTCAGCCCCACTCACCTCACAGAGTGTTTGTTGTGGGGGAGGAAAAAAGAGCCAGTGTGGTGTAGTGGTTAAGAGCGGTAGTCTCGTAATCTGGGGAACCGGGTTCGCGTCTCCGCTCCTCCACATGCAGCTGCTGGGTCACCTTGGGCTAGTCACACTTCTCTGAAGTCTCTCAGCCCCACTCACCTCACAGAGTGTTTGTTGTGGGGGAGGAAGGGAAAGGAGAATGTTAGCTGCTTTGAGACTCCTTCGGGTAGTGATAAAGCGGGATATGAAATCCAAACTCTTCTACTCTTCTACATAATTTTGTTTGTATGCTGTCTTTTCAAATGATGCTTAAGGTGGCTGACAACATGAAAGCCATACCTAACTACGGCGTACCAAAAGTTGTCGTAAACAATAAATAAAACCTTAAAACAACAACACCAAACTGAACAATTCCCAAAAGATCTAAAATAAAAATACAAAAAACCAACAGCAACAATACGCCAGCCCTAAAGTCTGCCCAGCAAACCTCAGCTTTTGTAGCTGGAGTCAGTCAGGGCCCTGCCCTCCAAGGTGAGGCGGAAAAATTCCTTCAGCGAAAGGAGCAGGTCTTCCAGGACTCGCAGCCAAGATTACATCTGACTGTAAAATTGTTTACATTTGTATCTCACCTTATATCCAAGGAGCTCAGTAACATTCATGGTTCTCCCCTTCCTCATTTTTTTCTCCTAACAACCCTGTGAGGTTGGCCTGGGCCGAGAGTTGATTCCTGAGGTAACCCAGTGAGCTTCATGGTGGGGATTTGAATCCTGGTCTCCTAGGCCCTAATTTGGCACTCTTACCTACTATACCACATATTGGAGCCATTCCTACTCAGTCTTACAGAAGAAAGGGTTGAACTGCAGTACCAACTGGTTTATTTTATGCCATTTTTAGTTTGATAATTTGAGTTTTAACGGCTGGATCTTGGTTACTTTTATGCCTGCTTTTTTATTTGTAAGCCATTTCGAGCAACTCCAATGTGGAGGAGAAAATCAGTGTATACAATTTTTTAAAGTAAACAAATAAATGGGAAACCTATGTTAGGACTGGTTGCAGTTGATGGTCCTTGCGTTTCTACAGGTCAAATGTGCCAAATATTGGCCATCCATGGAAGAGGAGACCGCATCTTACGGAGACATCGTTGTGAAGATAAACGAATGCAAAGTGTGCCCCGACTACAACATTCAGAAGCTGCACATCACAAACGTAAGCACAGCAACACTTGCAGAGCTTTGCATAATCTTGCCGTTGCAATAATACTTGTGTAAAAGAGGTAAATAAGTAAAGCAAATAGTGGTTTTCCAAGGACCACCAAGCAGGTAGTGCGCAGCGACAGGAGAGGGGAAGCGGTGAGGCAGCAGGAAGGTTGGCATGGTGCGAACATGCCACCTGGAGGAACAGACTGGCATTTGTACCATGCCAACCTCACCACCACCTTGCCCTCCCCTTCCTAGTGGGACCCTAGTGGTCCCGGGCCCTAAGGAAGTTAGATTAGCTTCAACCAGAGCCAGGGCCTTTTCAACTCTGGCGGAACGCTCTGCCTCATGAGACCAGGGCCCTGCAGGATCTGATTTCTTTCTGCAGGGCCTGTAAGACAGAGTTGTCCCTCCCCAACCTGGCCACAGTGATCCATGCGACAGTCACCTCCAGGCTTGACTACTGTAATTCGCTCTACGCGGGGCTGCCCTTGAAGCTGTCCCAGAAACTCCAGCGGGTGCAGAATGCAGCAGTGAGGCTTCTCACGGGGTCTCTGCCATGGGAGCATATTCACCCAGTGCTTTTCAAGCTGCACTGGCTCCCGGTGGAGTACAGGGTCAGATTTAAGGTGCTGCTTTTGACCTTTAAAGCCCTTCATGGCCTAGGACCCTTGTACCTACGGGACCGCCTCTCCCGGTATGCCCCCCCGGAGAGCCTCAAGGTCCATAGATAGCAACACCCTAGTGGTCCCGGGCCCTAAGGAAGTTAGATTAGCTTCAACCAGAGCCAGGGCCTTTTCAACACTGGCTCCGGCCTGGTGGAACACTCTGTCTCATGAGACCAGGGCCCTGCAGGATCTGATTTCTTTCCGCAGACCCCGTAAGACAGAGTTGTTCCACCTAGTCTTTGGCTTGGAGCCAATTTGATTCCCTCCCCCTCCCCCTCTTTCTTTTTCCTTTTTCCTGTCTCCTCCTGTGATGAGGCTGCTGTAATGGGATGATTAGCTGCTTGTGCATAAAATCGTGCTCCCTCAGAGTTTGTGCGGCTCCACAAACCTCTGTGTGTGACAGAGCTCCTCAAACATGTCTGCTCTAGTCACTCGTAGAGTCTGACAGTGGCTGTCTGCGGAAGCGCTTCCAGCAAAGAAGCTCCTTAACGGAAACGCGTCTCCTGGACTCACGGCGTGACAGTTTCCGGCGAGGCGTGGGTCTCCCTATGGGAGACTCAGATACCTCCCCACTGTTCTCGCTGGAAGCGTCTCTGAGCCCTCCCTCCTGCTCGCATTCCCTCAGAGATCCACTCCTCCCCCTGCTGGTTCCTGCTTCAGCTGTTGAGTCTCTTTCTTCCTCCCTGAGCCCCTCCACCACCTGTTGCTCCGATGGCAGTTCCCTGACATCCACCTCCCCTCCAGGGCCCCCCTCACCCCTCCCATTTCCTCTCCTCTGGGAGGTGAAGGGTTAAAACCCCGAAAAGAATCTTCTTCATCTTCAGACGTCTCGAACAATTCCCTCCATCGATCGCCGTCCTGGCTCGCTGAATCCTCCTCCTCTTCGGAATCTGTGAACCCCTCCAACTCCTCTTCTTTGTCGGTGGTGGCAAAGTATTTCCTCCGGAACCTCGCTACAGGCTGAGGTTTACGTGGGAACCTCTGATGAAAAGTTTCTATTAAAACTTCGTCATTGACATCCTCTGCCCTAACCCAGGTGTTTTCCGACTCCGGTTCCCCTTCCCACATTACCAAATACTCTACTTGATCTCCCTTCCACCTGGAATCGAGGATCTCCGCTACATGGTAGCTGTGTTCCTTCTCCTCCATTGCTGGCCCCCTAGTGACCCTCCCTTCTCTGTCCCCTTTATACGGTGACAGCAACGACCTGTGGAAAACTGGGTGCAGCTTCATGTGGTTCGGTAACCGGAGTCTGAAAGCCACTGGGTTGACCTGCTGCGTGACTTCAAATGGGCCCAGCCTTTTGGGTCTTAACTTCTTACAACCCCCTTTGAATGGCAACCCTTGGGTTGACAGCCACACCTGGTCCCCCACCCTAATGCTTTCACCTTCCCTTCTGTTTTTGTCTGCCTGCCTCTTATATTCCTCCTTAGCCCTGTTTAAGTTGAGTTGGAGCTGGCGATGGATCGCTTCCATTTCTTCAACGAACTGTTCTGCAGCTGGAACGCTCCAGTTCTCCCCTTCCCCCCCTGGGAAGGCTCTGGGATGGCACCCGTGATTAGCCAAAAAGGGGCTCATCCCCGTGGACACGTTCTCTGCATTGTTGTAGGCAAATTCTGCCAACGCCAGCTTCTCCACCCAATCATTCTCTCTGTCATTCACATAACACCTCAAATATTGCTGGAGAACACCATTAGCTCTTTCCGCCTGCCCGTTGGTTTCTGGATGACGGGCCGTTGAGAAATTAACCTCTACATGCAGTAAGCTCATGAGCTTCCTCCAGAACCTGGAAGTAAATTGTTTCCCTCGGTCTGAAACCACCCTCAAGGGGGCGCCATGCAACCTAAACACATTTTCTACAAACAATTTAGCTGTTTCTTCTGCTGTGACCGCATGTGAGCAGGCTATAAAGTGGGCCATTTTAGTTAACAGGTCTACCACAACCATGATGGCTGTTTTCCCTCTAGACCTTGGCAGATCAGTCATGAAATCTATTGCCACTGCTTCCCATGGTCTTTCAGGTGTGGGTAGTGGTTCTAATAAACCTGCCGGTGCCCGCCTCTCCCCCTTGGCTCGTTGGCATTGGTCACACCCTCTCACATACTCCCGCACATCTTCCCTGACCTTGGGCCACCAAAATTCCCTGGTAACCAGCCACATGGTTTTGTGTTGCCCAAAATGCCCTGCTGTGGGGCTATCGTGCAGTTGCTTGAGTACCTTCTCCCTCAATTCCCCTTCAGGTATATATAACGCTCCCTTGTAGTACAATGCCCCGTTTCTCTCCTCAAAACCCCCGGGTTTGTCTCCCTCCCTCCTGAGACCCCTGAGTTTGTCCTGGGCGTATTCATCATGCACCGTTCCCTCTACCAATTCCCTTTGCCCCACCAATGCCGCCCCACACACCCAGCGGTCCTCTGGAATGACATGGGTCTCTTCGGGTGCTCCCTCCCCCTCCAAATATTCAGGTTTGCGTGAGAGAGCGTCCGCCCTAACGTTCTCTGGGCCTGGCACGTAACAAATCTCAAAGTTAAATTTGGAGAACTCCTGGGCCCATCTCAACTGCCGTTGGTTGAGCACTCGCGCAGTTCTCCAATACTCTAGATTCTTATGGTCCGTGCACACTTGCACCTTATGTTGTGCACCAATTAGCAGGTGCCTCCATTTCCGGAAAGCCTCATGAATAGCAAGAAGTTCCCGGTCGTACACCGTGTAGTTCCTCTCGGATTTGTTCAGCTTTCGCGAAAAGAAGGCACACGGTCGCCACTCTGACTCCTCCTTCCCCGGCTGCAGAAGAAGCACCGCCCCTATGGCTCTGTCAGATGCGTCTGTTTCGACCCTCAGCTTCTTTTGTAAATCCACATGCAGAAGTTGTTCTTCAGAGGCGAAGGCCCTTTTCAGTTCCTCAAACGCTCGCTCCGCCTCCGCCGTCCATACAAACTTCTTTTTACTGCTGAGACAGTCCGTAATGGGCGCCGTCAGGTGGGCGAAGTTTCGGATGAACTTACGATAAAAGTTTCCAAACCCTAGGAACCTCTGCACATCCTTCTTGGTTTTGGGTGTTTTCCATTCCAGCACTGCCTGAACCTTGCCGGGATCCATGGCCAATCCCTTGTCTGACAGGCGGTACCCCAGGAATTCCACCTCCTTGGTATGAAACTGACACTTCTCCAGTTTCACCCACAGCCTGTTGGCTTGCAGCCTGCTCAACACTTCTCTGACGTCTCTCACATGTTGCTCCTCATTCTCCGAATACACCAACACATCATCTAGGAAGGCCACGCAATTCTTGTAGAGCAAAGGACCCAGTACGTGGTTCATAAAAGATTGAAAGCACGCTGAGCCTGCTTGTAATCCAAAAGGCATAACGAGATATTCAAATGCCCCCAAAGGGGTAAACATGGTGGTTTTCCATTCATCCCCTTTCCTTATACGTATCAGGTTGTACGCCCCCCTTAGATCCAGCTTTGTAAAAATCTTTCCCTTCCGCACCCTGGTCAAAATATCATCAATCCTGGGCATAGGGAAAGCCACTGGTTCTGTCACTGCATTTAACCGCCTGAAATCACATACAAGTCTCGGCTTGTCCGTGTGCTTTTTATCCCCAAAAAACACTGGGCTACCCCCCGCTGCTTTGGACTCTCTGATGAAGCCTCTCTTCAGGTTCTTGTCAATGAACTCTCGCAACTCCTGCATTTCTCTGTCTGACATGGCATACAACTTGCCTACAGGAAGCTGTGCTCCAGGAAGTAAATTGATCTGGCAATCAAAGGGCCTATGCGGGGGTAGTTGGTCAGCTTCCTTCTCGCTGAACACGTCACTGAGATCTGCATACTGTGGTGGTACCTTCACCTTCTCCCTTACTTCAGTCCCTGCTAGGGTGGCTTGGGCCCCTGCTGAACCCTTTTCCCCTTTGCAGTGTTCTAAGCAATGTGCTGAACCAAAGGAAACCACTCTTTGATGCCAGCCCACCAGCGGATCATGTAGCGCTAGCCAGCTCATTCCCAAAATAATGGGAGCGCCTCCCAAGGTGGCCACATTAAACGCTATCAGTTCTGTGTGCCTTGCCACCCTCATTATCATTGGGACGGTCTGCAAGCTGACTCCTCCTCCCAACAACTCCCTGCCATCGATCGTGGTCACCTGCAGGGGGTTGCTTAAAGGGATTGTCTGTATCTGGTGTTCAGCAGCAAACTCCTTGCTCATAAAATTGCAGGAGCTGCCTGAGTCCAACAGCGCCTTTATTTTTAGGGGGTTTCCATTTTGCAGCTCTAGCGACACTTCAATCACTAGAGCAGGTTGAGGAGCTTCTGGCACGGGCACTTTCACTGCTCTTTGGCCTGGCTGCAGTGCCCCGACTGTGGCAACCAGGCGTTGGCTTTTACCTGCTCTGTTTCTCCCTGCTCTCCTCCCTCAACAGCTCCCACCATCCCTTGCCATTCCTTCCTCTGGGGGCAGACTCTGGCAAAGTGGCCTGGCTGTTGGCAGAGATAGCATTTCCGGGCGCCCTTTCCCTCCTTCTTAGCCCCCTCACTGGGTTTTGAAAATGCGCGCGCGCGCGCTGTTCCGATTTCCATCGGCTCTGCCGGCGGGAAAGCTGGCTCAGGAATGTCTGGAATGCGGAACTCCTTCCAACGTTCCCCTCTCCCTTCCCGCCTCTCCAAGGCTCTTGCCTCCTGACGCGCTCCTATGGTCAGCGCAGATTTGGTCAGCTGATCCATAGACACCGCCCTGGGGCTCCGGGACAGCTCGTCTTTCACAGCCGAAGAAAGACCTTCTTCAAATAGCATCTGAATGGGTGCCGCTGATAAATCCCAACCCAATCTGTGAACCAGCATGGTAACCTCAGTCCAGTACTCACGGACAGATCGGCTTCCCTGCTTGCAAGCCATTAGCTGTCTGCGCACCACCCCTTCCTCAATATCGCTGGAAAACATGATATCCATTGCACGAAAGAACTTCATCGTGTCCTTTAGGACGTCATTGTGCGTTGCCATTAGGGGTCGAACCCAGTCCCGCGCCCCCTTCTCAAGATGCCCAATTACGAAAGCAACTCGCGATTCCTCATCAGGGAACTCATCAAACTGCACATTAATGGCATATTGCATCTCTGTCCTAAAGGCATGGTAATCCTTGGGGTCCCCCCCAAACTTCTGCACCAATCCTGGTACCTTTCTGGGGAACTGAGTGGCTCTCCCCTTCTTGTCTGCATCCTGAGCCCTTCTCTCCTCAAGCCTCGCCGTCTGCAGCGCAAGTTGGACTTCCAACGCTCGGTATCTTTCTTCCAAGCTTGGACCAGCCCCAACCCCCGCTCCTCCGGTTCCGGCTGGGTCGCTCATGATGCTTTCTCCTGCACAGGCAGCGTACAGAGACTGTCAGACTGCTGTAATGGGATGATTAGCTGCTTGTGCGTAAAATCGTGCTCCCTCAGAGTTTGTGCGGCTCCACAAACCTCTGTGTGTGACAGAGCTCCTCAAACATGTCTGCTCTAGTCACTCGTAGAGTCTGACAGTGGCTGTCTGCGGAAGCGCTTCCAGCAAAGAAGCTCCTTAACGGAAACGCGTCTCCTGGACTCACGGCGTGACAGTTTCCGGCGAGGCGTGGGTCTCCCTATGGGAGACTCAGATACCTCCCCACTGTTCTCGCTGGAAGCATCTCTGAGCCCTCCCTCCTGCTCGCATTCCCTCAGAGATCCACTCCTCCCCCTGCTGGTTCCTGCTTCAGCTGTTGAGTCTCTTTCTTCCTCCCTGAGCCCCTCCACCACCTGTTGCTCCGATGGCAGTTCCCTGACAGCTGCATTTTAATATTTTAATGTTTCGATATTTTAATTGTTGTATTTTAATCTTGTTTTTAAGTTGTATTCATTCAACTTGTTTTTATTATTGCTTGCTAGCCGCCCTTGGCTGGGGAGGGCGGGGTATAAATAAAAATTATTATTATTATTATTCCGATAACCCACAGTGATGCCAGTGACAAGAGGTAAGGCAAGTACAGCAAACCATGACGGGTGGAATGTGTCTCACTTCCCGCTCTCTTAAGCACTACACTTCGCCTGCTCTTCTACTAAGCAGATATTTGGTTTGGAGGAACATGGCTCGTGGTGCTGTATAAATATGCCACTGGAGGAATCCTCTCGTGAGGCTTAATCATAACATGAGTTGCTCAGACAGACCAGTGTAGAAGTCCATCCATGTTCTCCCTCAATTTCTGGCTAAGCCCAAGGAAGCCGGAGAGCTTTGTTCACTACTTGGAAGGTGGGCGGTCCCACTCTTTCCTTGCTCTTTATATTTGCAATTGAAACGACAGTGGCGAATGTTTACATGCACTCCTTTTCACCCAGAGAAGGGAAAAGACCACAGGAAGAGATGTGACCCACATCCAGTTCACCAGCTGGCCAGACCATGGAGTCCCTGATAATCCCCATCTCCTTCTCAAGCTCCGACGCAGAGTTAACGCTTTCAGCAACTTTTTTAGTGGCCCAGTTGTGGTCCATTGCAGGTAAGAATTAGCTCATCCTCTCTGCTTAACTGAGGCTGGGTCTATAGGTGCAGTAGAATGAAGTGATAGAATTCTAGACTGTGCTACCTGTATTCAGATGACAACAACGAAACAACAACAACAACCTTATTTATACCCCACCCATCTGGCTGGGTTTCTCCAGTCACTCTGGGAGGCTCCCAACAGAATATTAAAAACACCATAAAACATCAAACATTAAAAACTTCCCTAAACAGGGCTGCCTTCAGATGTCTTCTAAAAGTCAGATAGTTGTTTATTTCCTTGACATCTGATGGGAGGGCGTTCCACGGGGAGAGTGCCACTACTGAGAAGGCCCTCTTCCCTGTCACCTCACTTCTCGCAGTGAGGGAACCACCAGAAGGCCCTCGGAGCTGGACCTCAGTGTCTGGCCTGGGACACTTTGGGATACTATTTCTGAATGCTCCTCAAACTCCCTGTGAGTAAAGCAGATACATACACAACAGAGAGAAGGGCGCTTTAACACATTCTCCCTGGTATGCTAGTTAACTGTATGTAGGGAACTTTTTTCATATACATAGGAGAGTATTCGAAAATGTGATTCTTACTCTGAAACTATGCAAGTCACTTCTGCAATTTTACAGCCTCATTTCCATGTAGTTCTCTTCCCTATCTGAAGTTACAAAGAAAACTGAATCAGAGAACATTATCACGTGTGTACACTTCTGCAAGTATTGCTATCTAAACAAACACATACACACAGAGACACAGATTTTGCCCTGCCCCTCACAATTCTTACTGCTGTTAACCGTACCTACAGAAATGCACATCTGATCTTGGTCAGTGTTTGCTTATTTTCCTCAAATAGCTTTAAAAAGCGAACGTATTGCGTGGACAGGCGGAGTCCCCAGATCCCGCGCGGTCCCCCCGTCATGTGAAATAACGACTCATGACAACGTGCTATGGGATTAAATTGGCCACAACTTTATTAACTTTCAAATGTGGGTAGACCTTGGCTCAGGCATTGGGCGTTCTCCCTCCCCAGTCCCCAGCCGGGGACCTAGGGAGCATCAGGGTTATCCAGTGTGTGTGTGGGGGGATGGGTCGGCTCTGGAGAACATATGTTCAAGCAGAGATAGCCGCCCCCGTTACGCCGCCACCGCCGGGGAGAGCAATGACGACCTTTCGGCATATGGTCAAAGCCTCCCTTCAGAAACCCCTTTAATGGGGAACCCTGGTATCGCCGTTGCAAAGGGGAAGATGGACTAAAGGATTCTGCCCAAGGCCTGATACTGCCAAAGTTGTGACGTTTTGCTACGGGAAAGGCGAAACCTGCCAATGCAGGGAAATTCCTTTCCGGCCCTTTAACAGCGACCTTAACGTAGCAGCGCCCGCATACCTGTGAAGAAAAGTTAACCTGCAAAACCTGTGAAGAAAAGTTAACCTGCAAATAAGACATTAACTGAGGGTGGGTAGGGTGGGAGAAGCTCTGGAGCCAAGTGATGATTCCCAGGTAAGATCCTCCCTCTATTGTGTGGGCAGGTAATCCCTCCCCTACCTGGCCTGGTCTCCTTGGCAACACTTCCCCCAGGCGGGATTGGACAACTGACTGAGGTAGGCGGAGACCTCCAGGTATCCCACCTGAGGGAAGGCAAAGCCAAGCCTATGCTGTTGGAGCTGCTCCAGATCTAGGGGCTGCGCGTGTCCACGCAAAGTGCGCCCCCCGTTTTAAGCGGGGAGCGGTCATTTCCCTTAAGTCGCATATCTTACAGCAAAATCCAAGACAAGTATGCTGGGAAGAAAGCCCCATTTATGTTCAGTGGCCCTAACTCCCACGTAAGTGTGTACAGGATTGCAGCCGCAGTTATCCGCAATGTATTGCTTTCTCTCCTCCTTGTCAGTGCTGGTGTTGGGCGCACTGGAACCTATATTGCAATTGATGCAATGCTGGAGGGCCTAGAGGCTGAAGGAAGAATGGATGTCTATGGCTACATTGTCAAGTTGCGGCGGCAGAGGTGTCTTATGGTGCAGGTGGAGGTAGGCTGTCAGAGCTTTGATGGTTGACCATATATATATATATATATATATATATATATATATATATATATAAAATATGATTCATTATGATAACCTTGGAATAGCCTACAGGTGATACCAAGACAAAGGATCCACTGTTTCTTGTATGTGATTATTAGAGCCTGTTGTTGATCCATCTGGTAGGAAGATTGATTCACTCAGAAAATATTTTGGTAGGGTAAAAAAAATAAAAAGGGGGTGGGGTTTACTTGTAGAGGTATGGATTCACGCTGGGACAGGTGCTGGCATCTCCTTCCCCATATATTGTGGGACTCTTTTTTAAAAAGTTATTTATCTTAAAGCTTAAAAAACAATGGAAAAACAATATACAGAAATGAACATCAAATGTCAAGCATTTTTAACATAAAAACTAAACGAAAGTAAATAAAGAAAAGAAAAAGACTTCCGTTTCTCCTTCTATCAGCCTTAAAAATGTATGCAAAACTCTTGCTCCAGAATAACATCAATCTTCTATTTCCCATAAGCCAAGCTCTTTTCGGTCTTCAAACCTAGATATCACAAGTTCATTGTCCTTTTGGTGCAAAAAATTCCATAAGGGGCTTCCAATCATTAATAAATTTCAACTATGATTTTTATATTATTAAGCGCGGCAACTTTGCCATCTCAGCCAAATCCATTAACTTCAATAACCATTCTTCCATAGGAGGTAATAATAAATCCTTTCATATTTGTGCATATGACAATCTTGCCTCTTGATTGGAGCAGGTGGTCCATTGCAGTCCCACCCCTTCTCAGTTATTCCAGCGGTAGTGCGTCTCTCTGCTTTCTGGATTTCTTGTGATTAGAGTCTAGTAAGCAGCACCCTGCTTTCCATTGGTTGGTGGACGACTCAAGCAATATACCGTAATTTTTGCTCCATAAGACGCACTTTTTTCCTCCTGAAAAGTAAGGGGAAATGTCTGTGCGTCTTATGGAGCGAATGTGTGGTGATCACTGGCTCCCTTTCTGGCCCCGCCCCCTTGCCCTGGCCTCCATTGTTGAATGTTCTGCAGACAGAGGCTGTTTGTTTCCCCAGCGACATGTGACTGGCTGATTAGATTATCTGTCTGGAAACGGTTTCCCTTTCCTTTCCTAAAGAAGTTACAGAACTGTGCATCGAACCCCATAAAAACAGGATTTTTTCCCTTTGCAAAGTAAGCTCAACAACTTTGAGCTGATCCTCAAAAAAAAGGGGGCTTTCCCGCTTTGCAAAATAAGCTGCACAACTGTGAGCTGATCTCCCCAAAAAACGGGGCTTTCCCCCTTTCTTCCTCTAAAAACTAGGTGCAGCTTATGGTCAGGTGCATCTTATGGAGAGAGAAATACGGTATTTGCTCACTGGTAGGAACTTTAAAGAGCTCACTTGAGTGGTCCGTTCATCTGTATGGCATGACCACAAAAGATGGCAATTCCCCAAGTGCTACAGAAACAAATGTGGAAGGATGTCTCCAAAGGAGGGATGGGGAGGACATTTTCTCTTCCTGAGACAATATGCTCTTCTTTGAAATTTGCACTTCTCCCAATTCCCCCAACACCAAATTATGTATATAGTGTGCCTATATTAGTAAAGATAACAGCAGCCCTGCCCTTTCCTAGATTAAAAGGGTGTGTGCATATTGTTTTGGTTTGCCATTTTGGTACATATTTTTGTGTGTTGTTTAAATTGTAAACCGCCCTGTGATCTTTGGATGAAGGGTGGTATAGAAATCTAAATAATAATAATAATAGCAATAATAATAATAATGAGAAATTCACAGTAAGCTGGTACAGAAATGTGAACTGAATTTAAGAATAGAGGAAGACTACCCCAAAGTATACACTTGGCCCTTGCGGAAAGTGCACCCTTTTCTAGAGCAAGTCTTCCTAGCCTACAGAGGCATCAACTCAAAGAGCCTCTGTCTTGTCAGGATTCAGTCTCTATTTGCTCTGTATACTGCTGTAGTCATGGAATTGTATCTACATTTCTTTTAACTGCAATTTTTCCATCCTGCAACTGGCATAATCTGGAATCCTGGGGAACATTAGTCACAGTACATCTTGATCCATCAAGCTTTGGTTGAATACATCCAGTTTGGTGAAACAGAGGTCAACATCCCAGAACTACACAACTGCCTCAATTACCTGAAGAAGCGAGATCCTGCCAGTGACCCAGCTCCACTGGAAGCTGAATTCCAGGTAAATTGCTCTCAGTAAAAGTTACCGTATTTTTTGCTCTATAGGACGTACTTTTCCCCCTCCAAAAGTGAAGAGAAAATGTGTGTGCGCAGAGAACTTCCGCTGTGCTCCGGGGGCTTCAGGCAGCTATCCGCAAGCCTTCAGAGCGCAGCAGGCGTTCCCACCATGCTCCGAAGGCTTGCGGATGACCGTCTGAAGCCTGAAACCCCCGAAGCGCAGTGCAAACACCCACTGCGAATGCTCCAGGGGCTTCAGGCAGCTATCCACAAGCCTTCGGAGCACAGCAGGAGTTTCCACCGGGGTCGGTGCACACTGATCACTCTTGCTCTCCAGGCTTCGCTTCGCTGGAGAGGCGCTGCACAGTTTTCTCTCTCTGCGCAGCGCCCCTTCAGTGAAGTGGGAGGAGAAATGGAAGGGGCTCCGTTTCTCCTGCCGCTTCGCTGAAGGGGCGCTGAGCAGAGAGGGGGAGAATAATTTTTTCCCCCGTTCTCCCCCTCCTTTGATCCGATGCGTCCTATGGTCCGGTGCGTCCTATAGAGCAAAAAATACGGTAGTTGAATACAACCCTCTGCCTCTCAACAGCTTATTGTGGGCCCATTTCATTTTGTTCCTCCTAGACTGAAGTTGGGAAGATGATTGCGGAGCAAAACTATGTAGCGTAAAGAGAGAAGAACGCTGAGTGATTATTTAGCATTTCTACTTAATAATCTCTTCTATATTTAATTTCTTTAGCGACTGCCTTCATACAGGAACTGGCAGACACAGAGAGCAGCTAACAGAGATGAAAATAAAAGTAAAAATCGGAGTTCCACAGTCCTTCCATGTGAGTATTTGAGGAGGCAGAAATAACTGTAGATTTCACACACTTGGTTTCTGTGACAGAGGGTTGACATTAACTCCTTGGAAACTATCTAAATGGCATCCTTTGTTCTGTCTTTCTTGCCCTGCAGATGACTATAACAGAGTTCTGTTCAAGTGTGAAGAGGAGGGCAGCCGAGAGAGTGAGCACGATTCCAACGATGAGGATTCAGACGAGGAGAGCGAATGCGAGGAGCCCAACAAATATATCAACGCTTCCTATATAACTGTATGTATGTTTGGATAACATATCCATCTCATAGATTTTAAGTCACATTGATGTAACTATTGTCCATTGGAATAGCGCATTTTGGTGGCGCTGTGGGTTAAAGGTCAGTGGTTCGAATCCCCGCAACGGGGTGAGCTCCCGTTGCTCGGTCCCTGCTCCTGCCAACCTAGCAGTTCAAAAGCACGTCAAAGTGGAAGTAGATAAATAGGTGGGAAGGTAAATGGCGTTTCCGTGCGCTGCTCTGGTTCGCCAGAAGCGGCTTAGTCATGCTGGCCACATGACCCAGAAGCTGTACACCGGATCCCTCGGCCAATAAAGCGAGATGAGCGCCTCAACCCCAGAGTCATCCGCGACTGGACCTAATGGTCAGGGGTCCCTTTACCCTTTACCTTTAAAGTCATTTTAAACACAGAACCAGTTTTTAAGTAGCAACCAAGAGATGAGGTCTGGGTTTTGGTTTGCATTTTAAATGCCAGCTTTATAGCCAAGGTTCCATTCCAGCTGCACAAAATGATAAGTTATTATCACTTACTTTTTCAAAACTAAACCACAACGTGCCATTAAAAAATAAACAAAACTAATGGCGACTAAATGCCTGACATGCAAATGAAGGTGCAGAACAATATGCAAGTTTTTAAATGTTTTCTACTGATCTCTCCCAACTGAACTACAGATGACTATTCAGCTGTTGCCCTGAATTTGGTTTATATTACACAGAGGAAAATTAAAAGATTGGATTTCCCCCTTAACTTGGTATGAAATCAATCTCTGTGTGGCGTCATGCATCCCACCACCCATTTATCTGCAAAAAATTCAGGTCTTTCTCTCTTCCTCTCTTTTTTTAAAGGGCTACTGGCTTCAAAATGCAATGATAGCAACCCAAGGGCCTCTCCCAGAAACCATTGGTGACTTCTGGAACATGGTGTATCAAAGAAAAGTGAAAGTTATCGCTATGCTGACGGAGCTGAAAGATGACACACAGGTTAGTCTTTATGAGTCTGCAATATGGCATGGTGTCTCCTCCTAAGAAATACCAAAACTCATTTTTTTTTCTACTACTCTCACCAAAGGCCTTTGCTTGTCTTTTTGGGACAAACAGCAGTGGAATACTGATTTGACACTCTCATCTCTTCTTTCCAAGTGCATCCCCTACATCTTCCAGCTCAACGCTACAGTGCTGGGAACCAGTGATTTTTTTTGCTTTTCTTCGTTTTCTAGGAATTCTCTGCACAGTACTGGGGCGACGAAAAGAGGACCTATGATGGTATTGCGGTTGAACTGAAGGATGCCAACCATTGTTCCAGTTATACTGTCCGTACCTTTGATGTAACACACGTGAAGGTAAATACACAAGGACTGGATTTCTTTCCAATTCCCCCTTTTGGTTTCACTTTCAAAAAATTAAGAGAGAAAATGAAAAGGGCTGCCATTCACCTCCACTTTCTCCTGTGCGCCAGGCTGTTGCATTTGTAATATAATTATGCCATTCTGAACCATATTTCTGACTTTGCAATAACAAAATAGGGGCATACCTGAGCCATATTCTCATTCCTTACACCTGCCAGGCATTTGTCTTGTGATGTGGAAGCTGCTCTCTATGGTGAGATGCCACACCACAGTGCCAATGCCCAAATGCAAAAGCCATCTGGGACACACAAAGCGTGTTCTTCCTCATGGAGAGCAAGTGTTGCGGTGGGGTCTCCCAGGCTACCCCTCTGTTGCTAGGCAGGGTTAGAAAGATGGCCTGGGGAAATGATTGGATGGTTGGGTTGCTGGGGTAATTTCTATGTTGCCAATTTGGTCGGAGGGATCAAAGCTGTTATATTCTGTGCACACGGCTTTGAGCTTTCTCTTTTGCTGCATGCACCGGATCACCCGCCCTAATTTCGGGAGTTTTGCGCTGACCTTGCTATGCCTGTCATGGGGTCGTCTGCTTTTGGGGCAGGGGCTTAGTAGGAATTTTGTCCATCTGGCTGATTGGCTGGGCCATTTGGTTTTTGCCTACTGCGTAGCAAATCGTCACAACTTTTAAGGTTGCGGTTAGGCATTGGTTATCCAATTGGTTGGAGGAGGGGTAAGGATTGGCTGGGCCTGCCCCTCCAAGGTTGCTGCGGAAAGATAATTCCATTAAAGGAATCCAGGGGCTTGCCATGTTTTCGTCCGAATCCCTGGAATGGGGCTAGGGCTGGCAAGCCCCGGGGAGCATGGGGGAGAGGTGAGGGCCTGTGGCTCATCTCCATTTCTCCCCAACATTGTTTTCCCTTACTGGCTTTCGCTGGAATCCAGAAGTCAGTTCTGTCCCAAGGCAGGGGGACAGATAGTCTTAACCAATACCTAAGCAACCACTCACATTTATGTATTTTAATAAAGTTGTGGCCAAAATTATGCCAAAAACCTTAAACAAAATTCTGTGTGAGTTGTGGGTTATTTGGGGGGTGGCTTGGGGACCTCGACACGCAAATGATGTGGTTGTTGAGGTCCTGCCTGTGCAGCTTCCTCTATGTAACTGGTTGGCCACTCTGGGAACAGGAAGCTAGACTTGATGGTCTTTGGCCTGAACCTATTCAGCTGGGATTATTTTATGTCCTGATGCTCCATTGGTTCCACATGGAATGGAGGCAGATCAAGTTAGAAAGAGAGTTTTGAAAGCGGTAGTCAAAATTTTCAGACAATCTTTTAACAGCTGTCTACAACGTGGGACCTATTCTTCAACTTAATTATGTGAAACAGTATAAAGCAATAGAAGAAACAGAATGACAGTACTCTAGTCTAGACTATCAGAAGTGACTCCGCCTTCTCACTGACTTTAGATTTCTGGAGAAAGAGTCTCTCTACTTCCATGTTACCCATATACAGACAGCAATAACAACTTTAAAGCATAGCTGATTACTTTTCAGAAGCCATTTGCCCCCCCAGGTAGAATTCCCAAAGATGTTTTCTTGTTTTCTTTTAGAAAAGAGAGACATTTGGTAGAGCTTTCTCCAGATATTTCCCACTGTTTTTCTTTATGCCCCAGAATAACACTATGTCTGGGACATTGTGTAGGAAGCAAAATGGGAATTAGGCTTTCTGCTGCTGCTGGCATTAGCAGCAAAAAATAAAATAAAAAGGGAATGTGTGAGAAAAAAGCTTTGCAACGACCACTGCTAATGGTGAACCCCATACCCAACAAGTGCTTGGAGAATGCTTCATCTCTATAGAGAAATTCTTTGAAATGTTCCCCACAATTTCTCTACCCACGAATAGGATTCGGAGGCATCTGTGCATAGCTCTACCTTAAGATAAGGAACAGCAGGGAATTTTTAAAAAATGTAATAAACCTGGCCATGCAACTATGGAATTAAAAATCACCCCTTTAGATGGCAGTTCCCCGGAATCTAACTATAACCATAGGTTTTGGGTGATCTATGAAATCTTTTGAGGCCTCTTGCTTATCAGTCTTCTTAAGGTCCCTTACTTTTCCCGCCCCGACCTGGCCACAGTGATCCATGCGACGGTCACCTCCAGGCTTGACTACTGTAATTCGCTCTACGCGGGGCTGCCGTTGAAGCTGTCCCAGAAACTCCAGCGGGTGCAGAATGCAGCAGTGAGGCTCCTCACGGGGTCTCTGCCATGGGAGCATATTCACCCAGTGCTTTTCAAGCCGCACTGGCTCCCGGTGGAGTACAGGGTCAGATTTAAGGTGCTGGTTTTGACCTTTAAAGCCCTTCACAGCCTAGGACCCTCGTACTTAGATTAGCTTCAACCAGAGCCAGGGCCTTTTCAACACTGGCTCCGGCCTGGTGGAATGCTCTGTCTCATGAGACCAGGGCCCTGCAGGATCTGATTTCTTTATGCAGGGCCTGTAAGACAGAGTTGTTCTGCCTGGACTTTGGCTTGGAGCCAATTTGATTCCCTCCCCCTCTTTCTTTTTTCTTTTTCCTTTCTCCTCCTGTGATGAGGCTGCATTTTAATATTTTATTGTTTCAATATTTTAATGTTGTATTTTAATCTTGTTTTTAAGTTGTATTCATTCAACTTGTTTTTATTATTGCTTGTTAGCCGCCCTAAGCCCGGCCTTGGCTGGGGAGGGTGGGGTATAAATAAAAATTATTATTATTATTATTATTATTATTATTATTATTATTATTATTATTATTGGGAGAATGGTGGATTAGCTCAATATCTCTGGAACAAATCCCCAGGTATCTTTCTGCACAGGAGTGCAATTAATTTCATTCTCTAAATGGTTCTCAGCCAAATGACTTCCACTCCCTCCGGGTTTGTTTTGTCATCTTTTGAAAAACCTCCCCTTTTATCTGTTTCTTGCAGAGGAAAGAAACCCGGAAAGTGTTTCAGTACCAGTACCATAAATGGAAAACCTTTGTTCTACCAGAGAACCCGAAAAGCTTAGTCACCATGATCCAGGACCTTAAACAGAAGCTCCCACCACCAGATGTAATAGCTGAAGCAAATATGCGGAGCAGCAATGTCCCCCTTGTTGTTCACTGCTGGTAGGTGTAAACTTTGGAGATATCGCAACATGCTTTGAGGCTTGATTTCCATTTTTTCCTCTCCAATTTCTCTCAACATTCTATATATGGTATGGAATTCGGTTTGATTGGTCTGTAATAAGTCCAGAACTCTCGTCTCTTTGGTTTGGGCTGGGTCACACTGTACATTTTCATACCTTGTGGTCACACCTGGAAGATTTTAATTCTATGTGCCCTGCCCCCTGCATCCCTCGTAAGGTAAGAATAAGCATGGGCAGTGGGTTTATTGTGATGGTATTCACTAAATGGGGTACCATCACCTCTTTTTGTTTTTTCTCAAGGCAGCCATTTTGTACTGGCGCCCACGGCACTGTTATCATGATATGAGTACCAGAACCTCATTTTTTTTTCTTTAAAAGGACTGAGTGCAGATCTTTTAAGGCTGATCTCACTGGTTACATAAGCTAAGATAAGCAGAAATTTCTCAGAATGTATTTTGCTGAGAAAATTCGCGAGATTTTTCTTTCCCCCCTCACCCTCCTTACTAGAAAAAGAAGGCCACTTTGAGCTTAGCTCACACAGAAACCTCAAAATAAAAAAAATCCTTCCAGTAGCACCTTAAAGACCAACTAAGTTAGTTCTTGGTATGAGCTTTCGTGTGCATGCACACTTCTTCAGATACACTGAAACAGATGCCAACTTTGCTGCCACATACACCCAGACAACGCCATTACTGGCCCCAGCAACATCACACATACCATCTCGGGACTATGTAACTGCTCATCGTCTAACATTGTGTATGCCATCAAATGCCAACAGTGTCCTTCAGCTCTCTATATTGGACAAACAGGCCAAACCTTACGCCAAAGAATAAACGGACATAAATCTGACATCAAGAATCACAAAACAGAGAAACCAGTAGGAGAACACTTCAATCTCCCAGGACATTCTATACAAGATCTCAAAGTAGCTGTTTTACTACAAAGGAATTTCAGAAATAGACTGGAAAGAGAAGCTGCTGAATTGCAAATCATTACCAAACTTAAAACCATGGAGAGACCTGGTCTGAACAAAGACATTGGATTCTTATCTCATTATACATGACTAAGCCATTTCTCACCTTCTCATCCCTTGCCTTTTCCTGTAAGACCTATTACAGTCGTTAAGAGTCGTCAACAGGCTCATCTCAGCTAACTGCCAATCTCCCATTCCCACCACCCTTCTGAGTAATACCCCTCCCCACCTTCTCACTATATAGAAGGATCTGGCAAACTCTGTTTCAGTGTATCTGAAGAAGTGTGCATGCACACGAAAGCTCATACCAAGAACTAACTTAGTTGGTCTTTAAGGTGCTACTGGAAGGAATTTTTTTATTTTGACTATGGCAGACCAACACGGCTACCTATCTGCAACAGAAACCTCAGTGAGGGGCTTTTTGACATCCCAAATGTCATTGGAAAATGCCAGAATCTGTTGTGCTGTGTTAGGCTACAGATGCAGCCAGTAAGAAGATGCGACAGTAACACTCTGTGTTGGCCATACTAGACAACTGGTTTTCATTTCTCATCTTGAAAATGTGTTTAGGTATTCCATGCTGCAAAATAAAATATATAATTTAACATTCTTTCAATAACTGGCTATATCCTTTGATGTTCATATTTCAGGCTTTGGCCTGAAAAGAATTAATAAAATAAAATGTAATCTCATCCAGGTAATAGTCTTTCCTAACTTAGCCTAGTTACATTACTGACATTGTACTTTGGCTTGTATTAACTACACGTGGCAAGATGCTAGAGCGAGTCTTGAGACTGTGCATAGTCTATTCCTGCTCTGTATGAAATATCACAATTCCTTGTATCTCCAATATTCTGCCATTGAGTACCATTGCATATGTAGCCAAAGAGCATGGCCTAAGTACAAGAGGATCAATGTTTGCAGAAATATAACTATTTGTTGGGGAGATATCCCAAAACAACCTAAAGACGCCTGAGCAAGCTCTGTGGCCACCTAAATGCTGATTGTTGAGATGGAAATGCAGAAAATTGGTGGTTGTGGCGGTCATGGTGTCCGCAATATTTGGCTGCAGGTCCCACTTATATCATACTATTTCAAAGCATTGCTGAACTTTCTGTCATATTGCTTCTGTAGACTAACACTGTTGATTTCCCGGAATATCATTTTGTAGTGATGGTGCCCAGCAAACAGGAGTATTCTGTGCTTTGCTGAATCTCTTGGAAAGTGCAGAGACTGAAGGCGTAATAGATGTTTTCCAAACCGTGAAATCTCTCCGTCGAGCCCGGCCAGCAATGATTTCCTCCTTTGTAAGTGGATCAAACTAAGTTGAGTTGTTATTTGGGAATAATACTACAGATATCACTGCAGTTCAGCAGATGGATCGAGCTTTTCTTCCTTCCTTCCTTCCTTCCTTCCTTCCTTCCTTCCTTCCTTCCTTCCTTTCTTTCTTTCTTTCTTTCTTTCTTTCTTTCTTTCTTATAATAATAATAATATTTTATTTATATCCTGCCCTCCCCAGCCGTAGCCAGGCTCAGAGTGTCTTTCTTTAATCAATTAATTAAAATATTCATATCCTACTTTTTAAAGTAAACGATTTAAGGTGGCTAGCAAACATTGGCTTAAAACAATAAAAATAGAATAATTAAATGCGAGTGCAGTGAAAATGCAGACTGGCTCTGTCGGTTTAAGTAATTAAGTACTGTGTTTTAATGTTGAAACCCCATTTTTTAAATGCTATAGATCAGGCATGTCCAACTCCTAAGAGACTGCGATCTACTGCCACTATAAAAAACTGGCAGTGATATACCCATTGGATTGACCAAAGTTGTTGAGCTTTTTGAGCTTGCCTGCTATAGATCAAACAATGCTAGATTAATGCAGGGAAGGTTGGTAGTGAAAGCCTAGCTGTCTTTCAAAGAGGCGTATCTGCCATTGTTTAAGGAACCCATGATTAATGCAGGGAAGGTTGGTAGTGAAAGCCTAGCTGTCCTTCAAAGAGGCGTATCTGCCATTGTTTAAGGAACCCATGATAAGCTTCCTAGGAACTTGGGTGCCCTGTAGTTTCATTTGATAAAACCCACTGTCTTACACCAGCAGAATTTGATGCTAAGAAGCCCAGGCAACCACACTTTGCCTGTCTCCCAGCCTTCGTGCCCCTGCTCAGGGAAACCACTTGAGATAGGAAGAACAGTATAGGACACCATTGTGCCGATGGTCATTCTGCTTTCTCTTTCCCTTCTTTGAATTCCTTCCTTTTTAGGAGGATTATCAGTTTTTGTATGATGCTATTGCCAGCGTGTATCCTGCCCAGAATGGACAACTGCAAAAAAACCAAGAACACAAAGTGAATATTCCAAATGATGTAAAGGAAGACAAAGCGGCTAACTCTGTTACCGTTGATCTCTGCCTTCCAGTCCAGACAAGTGGGAATAATGCGGAAAAGCACGAAGAATCTAAAGCAAAGGATGGATCAAGAGAAGCAGAAAGTTCTTCCAATGGACCCACAAACCCAATTTTAACTGAAATAGCCTAAAAGCTTATTCTTCCCTTCAAGGCTTCTGTACATCTTCTGTACAGATGGTTCATTCAGCAGCGAATGTTGGGGGAATGTTCTCTCTCACCACACAATCCCAAACTCTTGTTGAAAAGATTGTTTCCCCGCAAAGGTACGCAATAGGTCACTTGAAACTTGTAGATAGCTTCAGCATATTGTGAATTGTGCAAGTGTGTTTGTGTGTAGAGTCGCCATCTTTAATCCTTTGATGATATTTGCACTCTTTGGGGTGTGTGGTGGTTGTTGTTTTTTAATTGTATAGTATCAAGCTCTTTATTTTCTTTTTTACAAGTTGGTATTTTACATAGCACTGAAAGAGGAAAGGAAATCTTAACTTGTTTGTGTCTGTTTTGACAAAAGAGAAAAATCGCTGGCACAGTTTAGATACGTATCACCAATCATATGCAACTACAGATTTAAATGTACAGGCAGATAGCCAAAGCAAAGTGCAACACTTCTGGATTAAAGAGACTCTTAAAGAGACAAGGTTGGGATATGGCAGAAGAAAATGAAGATCAAAGTGTGGGGGTGGGGTTAGGTTTAGAAAATTACACTGGGCATCCCTAGGTACTTGTTCTTTGTTGGTGTCTGTCTGTCTTGGGAGACAATGGAGATGAATTCACCTTTGGGGGTGAAGTTAAACTATTGGAAGGGAGAGACATGTAACAGCTGAGGCAGATGAAGGTGTAAATTATATGCTGTTTGGGGAATAAGCCCTCCGGTGAGCAGATGGTAGCATTGGTGCATACACAGCACAATGCCCATTGTAGACATTGAGCATTTTCTAATACTGAAGTAACCGTACTGCTGCAAGATCCTATTTTTACAAGACTTGCATTTCTCCAACCTGCCTCAAGATGCCACTGTGTTCATAGCTATCCAACTGACTGTTCCCCTTAGGATGTGCAAAAAGGTTGCTTGTAAGTTATGAACACTGAATGTTTTGCAATTTGCTAGACGGACATCAGTCAGTTTACTTGGTTTCCACATGTTACCACACCTGAAATATACAAACACACACACAAACACACACACAGAGTTTTCTTTGGCTTGAATGAAGCTTTTCTTAAAATAGGATTTCTTTTTATTCTTGTATATGCTACTCTTCCTGAAATTATGCAAATTTTATATGAAAATAAGTTTTATATGTTTTATTTCTATTTCTACTTTGAAATAAAAATAATATGTCAGATAAAAATAACCCCTCAGAAATTATTCTGAGGCATAGAAAAGGTTTGGCATCATTTTAATAAACAAGGTAGGTTGAAAAATACACACACACACACACACACACACACACATTACAGGTCATCCTAAATTGCTGTCTTCTGCAACACAAAATATATGGTTTTCAGGGCCAGACTACATAGGTGTTACAAGGTTATTAGCATTTATTAGTCACTCAAAGCAACTTACAAAAAATTTTAGTTTGGGCTGTACAATTCGTATTGGTGCTGTGGCACTGAGGAAAGCGAATAGGATGAGCGGCGCTCATCTTGCTTTCAGGCCAAGGGAGTTGGTATTTGTCCATGGACAGCTTTCCGGGTCATGTGGCCAGCATGACTCAACTGCTTCTGGTGCAACAGAACACCGTGATGAAAGCCAGAACTCATGGAAATGCTGTTTACCTTCCTGCCACAGTGGTACCTATTTGTCTACTTGCACTTGCATGCTTTCAAACTTCTTGGTTGGCAGGATCTGGGACAGAGCAACGGAAGCTCACTTGGTTGCAGGGATTCGAACCACTGATCAGCAAGCCCAAGAGGCTCAGTGGTTTAGACCAAAGCGCCACCTGCATCCCTTGTATCTAAACCTAAATCACTGCAGACACAAGGCTACATTTTTCCTTCTACAGATGGTGTGCATTACTCCAGAACACTTTTGCAAGTCAGATTGCTATTATGATTATGATTATATGATGATGATTATTATTATTATTATGCTTCCCTTAACATTCTTGATATTTGCCATGAGCAGAAAGTAAAATATGAATGTAGGCCTCCAGGTATAAAGGTAAAGGTAAAGGGACCCCTGACAGTTAAGTCCAGTCACGAACGAATCTGGGGTTGCGGCACTCATCTCACTTTACAGGCTGAGAGAACCAGCATTTGTCCACTCTGCAGACAGTTTTTCTGGAACATGTGGCCAGCATGACTAAGCCACTTCTGGCACAACGTAACACCAACACCAGAGCAGCACACGGAAACACCGTTTACCTTCCCGCCGGAGTGGTACCTATTAATCTACTTGAACTTTTTGGCGTGCTTTCGAACTGCTAGGTTGGCAGGAGCAGGGACCGAGCAACGGGAGCTCATGAATGTAGGCCTCCGGGTATAGGGTGTTGTATAAGTTGAATAAAAAAAGAATAAATAAAATAAAGCTTAGGGGAAAATTCGTGTCAACTCGGGTTCCCCTGACCTCCATCCAGTGCTAAGAAGAGGCCTATGGGCTAAGAAGAGGTAGGACACCAAACATCACAGCTTGTCTAATAATTACTTTATGGTAATTTTCTCTGGGTCCATCTCAGGTAGATATATGTGACAGAGAATTGTCCCTGGGTATGTAGATAGTCTAAAACCTGTGAGAATAGCAAGGTATCAAATATTTTAATGGTAATTTGGCAGGAGCAGAATTAGGATCAAGCAGTAGATGAAGGAAAGGTGGGGAATTGTTTCACAGCAGGCGGGGAGATAATAAAAAAATATACTGTACTAAGAGGGACAGCTGTCCATCTGTTTCAGGTGCCCAAAGGGGTCTTACTAGGTTTCCATATAACTACATTGTTTGTCCACTAGGCTGTGCTAAAACATTTCAAATAGAATTTCATCTTTAAAACAAAAAGTGCTTTGAGACAAATACTTAGGCAGCAGCAGTAAATGTCCACTGAAAACTTTTATTTCTGCAAACCTACCCTAGCATAGAATTTAGCCTATGTTTGTCTTAAAAGTTTTATTGATTTTATCTGTTTCTATTATTCTCATGTCTTAACAGTGCTGTAGATTACAGCTGTGTTTTATAGAAAATTTTATTGTGCATGCCACTTAGAGATTAAACAGTCTGTATAACTTTTTTTCTAAGTAAGTAAAATAATACGGAAAGAAGGATGAAACCTGTGGTTCTTAATTCACGGCCATTGGTGCAAATGACAATGAGATTGAAGTTGCACCCTAGCCCCACTTACCTGGGAGTAAATCCCATTGAATTCAATAAGACATATTTCTGAGTAGACATTCTGCTAGCCCACTGTGCAGGATCACGGCTGTTGTGTGTGCCCAGTTTCCCAAGAATCAAAGTATTTCCATAATGAGACTCCCAATCTTTTTTTCAGAGGTCTGCAACTTGTTTTTTGTTTAATAGTGGGGGTTAACCCCCCCAACTCCAGTGCCTCCTCAATATGTATCATACTTCCTTCATGACAAAACAATACAGGTGCATCTATATGTATAGTGGTACCTCGGGTTACATACGCTTCAGATTACATACGCTTCAGGTTACAGACTCCGCTAACCCAGAAATAGTACCTCGGGTTAAGAACTTTGCTTCAGGATGAGAACAGAAATCGTACTCTGGTGGTGCGGCGGCAGCAGGAGGCCCCATTAGCTAAAGTGGTGCTTCAGGTTAAGAACGGACCTCCGGAACGAATTAAGTACTTAACCCGAGGTACTACTGTACATTAAACGGAGCGTGCTGCCAGGGCCTTGAAATTCAGTTTGTGGTCACTGCTTCCTCTGACTTCATAAATGTAAGATGGAGGATAAGACGAGGAAAGCTTTTAGCTACATCTCTGCTGAAGATGGCACTGTTCTGATGGCCACGAGAGGAGACGAGGAAGTTAACTCACTCCCCGTTCAGATATTTGCATGGGCTTCACAAAGACTTGCACAATGCTTGCCTTTGTAAGGGAATGTGCAGAACATCTATACCTAGAATCATAGAGTTGGAAGGGTTCCTAAGGGCCATCTAACCCAACCCCCTGCAATGCATGAATACGCAGCTGTCCCATACGTGGATCAAACCTGCAACCTTGGCATTACCAGCACCATGCTCTAACCAACTGAGCTCCAGTATGAGGCTCTAAAACAGGTGAGAAAGCCCCTTAGAAAGAGCCCTGTGCCAAGCCTGGCCTGGCCTGGCCTTGCTGCCGCTTCCCCAGCCTCCTCGCTGAATGGTCACCCAACCAGAATGGGGTTTGCACCTGCCAAGTGCTCCATTGGCCAGTCGGGCTCCCCACTGAATGGACTAGCAGTGCAGCACAGGCCCGTGAATCCTCTGTGCCCTGCGCTCATCTGGCAAGCGGCAGCAATAAGGCTTGGCCAATGCAGTGGGTTTTGTTTACCCTCTGTGCTACCCTGTGGTGTGCTTTGAAGACCTCACAATAACAGGAATGGGGAACCTGTGACCCTTGAGATGTTTCTGGGCTCCAACTCCTGGTAAAGGTAAAGGGACCCCTGACCATTAGGTCCAGTCGTGACCAACTCTGGGGTTGCGGCGCTCATCTTGCTTTATTGGCCGAGGGAGCCGGCGTACAGCTTCCGGGTCATGTGGCCAGCATGACTAAGCCACTTCTGGTGAATCAGAGCAGTGCACGGAATCGCCATTTACCTTCCTGCCAGAGTGGTACCTATTTATCTACTTGCACTTTGACGTGCTTTCGAACTGCTAGGTTGGCAGGAGCAGGGACCGAGCAACGGGAGCTCACCCCATCACAGGGTGAGCTCCGCCGACATTTCCGATCGGCAAGTCCTAGGCTCTGTGGTTTAACCCACAGTGCCACCCACGTCCCCCAACTCCTGGTAGCCCTAGCCAAAAAGGCTTGCAACATCTGGAGGGCCACGGGTTCCTCACCCCTGCCTTGCTCTTTTGGGTCTCAATTTATGGAGCCCCTCAGCCCCTGACTTAATCCCTAGCCATTCCATTGTTGTTGCCCCCAACACCTCTTTCCTACAATGTCTTCTAGGACCCCATTGCATGTTTCTTAACATGGACACATTTGGGGCTGCAGCAGGTCACCTACAGTAGACTGTCCCTCCCTACAATTTAATCACATAGTATTTAAATGAGTTTAGTGAGCAGTCCATCACTCCTGTAAAGGGTGACTTTAGGCAGCAGGACAGAGAGTGGTGATCCTTCAGTCCTTTAATCTTCTATTGAACTGCACAGTAAGGCAATTTCAGCCTCTGGAATTCTTTGAATGCACACAGGGCTGGCTCTAACTTTCGGCAGGGGGGAGCGTCTGCCTTGGTGATCAGATTCTAAGGGACAGAGAGCAGTGGTGAGGTGTTGGAAGATGGAATTGTGTGTGCGTGTGGCGGGATTTGTGCCCTCTAAACTAGCCATCAGGTATCTGGATTGGTGGAGGATGGTGGCCAGTGCCAATTCCCAGATTCAATTGCCAGTCCAGTTGGCTTCTGTAAATGGAATGGGGGGGGGGATGTGGAATGTTGTTGTTTAGTCGTTTAGTCGTGTCTAACTCTTCGTGACCCCATGGACCAGAACACGCCAGGCACTCCAGTCTTCTACTGCCTCCCGCAGTTTGATCAAACTCATGCTGGTAGCTTCAAAAACACTGTCCAACCATCTTGTCCTCTGTCGTCTCCTTCTCCTTGTGCCCTCCATCTTTCCCAACATCAGGGTCTTTTCCAGGGAGTCTTCTCTTCTCATGAGGTGGCCAAAGTATTGGAGCCTCAGCTTCGGGATCTGTCCTTCCAGTGAGCACTCAGGGCTGATTTCCTTCAGAATGGAGGGGTTTGATCTTCTTGCAGTCCATGGGACTCTCAAGAGTCTCCTCCAGCACTAGAATTCAAAAGCATCAATTCTTTGGCAATCAGCCTTCTTTATGGTCCAGCTCTCACTTCCATGGATGTGGAATAGTGGGGCCTATTTCCATCTGAATAAACATGGACAGGATTGTGCTGTGCAGCCCACACCTTAAAATGTTAAGCGCAGATGCAACAAAATAGATTTGCAAATGTACATCGTGAGTACACCCTTCAGGGAGCTGCGATCAGCGTATTTTCCATGGAAAACCTAGATTTGCCACTGTGCAATGTGTGAATCATGGGATGGGACTCGATCTGTCAAAACAGGCACTTCTGTGCTCAAATAGAAAATCAAATGCCAACAAATCCAAGGTAAACAGTTGTAACGAACCAAAACTGAAATTAAAACCATACTCCAAAAAAGTAAAGCAAACAGGAAGGTGGATATTTTTTATATATTAAAAAAAAGTATTTGAAATGTTTATTCACCCCTATTGGCAACATTCTGAAACTGAACCATAAACTACACCGATACCCATGCGCTGCAACGCAATACTTTTCCACCCAGAAAGAAGAATGCAACAAAGAAATGTGCAATGATTTCAGGCTTTGAAATAATCCAGTGCAAATTAAGGCCTGTTGCAAGTGGTTTCAGGATAAAGACCACACAGGCAGGAAATGCTTTTTTTAAAAAAGGAACCTGGGCTAAATAAAAACAGAAACGTAAGAACAGGATATAGTTCGAGCTGGGCCAAAAAAAGAAAAAGGAAAAAGAAACTCTGTCTTTGCAGGTGTTCATCTGTTAGGCTGCTGGACGTCTTTGGGGGGAAGTGGGCATGCCAGATTAAACAACAGACGTTGCTGCCAACTGTATGTTTGCACAGCCTCATTTCAGCAGAAACTTATATAAGGTTTTGCCATCACAAGTGCAAAGCTGATAGTTTTAAGTCATGCATTTGTGCACAAAAGCTTGCTTGGACCAGTTCACATAGAGTAATTTCACTCTCTCCATTGGCATGTCTTTTATTTTAATTAACAAATAAGAATAATAATTTTAACCACAACAACAAACCGCTGCCAGTTGACTTGAACAGCAACAATATCCCACCAGTCTTGTTTTAAATGTACAAAACTAATTCAGGCAGTCCAAATAGGTGTCTCAACAAAACTGAGCAATGATAAGTCCTGCATTCATAGAAAGGGTAGTGAGATCTTGAAACCTCTAAGTGAGAGTGAACAAATATTTGCCCTTCCAACCTTACAGCGTGAGCTACTATCAGGGTTCCCAGAATCCATTTTTGTTGTCCCTCTGTTAGTTCTCACACCAAAGAAATATAATTTAAGAGTGCGCGAACATCCACAAATGCAAAGGATTTCTATCAAAGTTGGCATCTGCAGTAATCTCTGACCAGAGAGAAAACACTACAGGGCATTTCAGCACAACTTCTCCAACATTTATCTATCTAAACTAACCAATTCTTTCCCATAAAGCGCTATTAGTTTTGGCCCAGTTCTCCAATCTGTTAAGGTCATTCTGAACCCTGATTCTGTCTTTGGCAGCACTGGCTACCCCTCCCAGTTTGGTGTCATCTTTCAAACTGGATGAGCATCCAGACATTTGTGAGCACTCTGGGTTTGGTCAGTCAACCAGCTCCAAATCCACCTAACATGTTACCAGCTTCTCCACAAGAATACCATGCTTAAAATGTATATAGGAAGTGCAGTGTAAGTGATGGAAGTCAATCAATGAAATTTTATTATTATTTTCATATTGAGATACAGTGGTACCTCAGGTTACATACGCTTCAGGTTACATACGCTTCAGGTTACAGACTCCGCTAATCCAGAAATAGTGCTTCAGGTTAAGAACTTTGCTTCAGGATGAGAACAGAAATCGTGCTCTGGCAGCACGGCAGCAGCAGGAGGCCCCATTAGCTAAAGTGGTGCTTCAGGTTAAGAACAGTTTCAGGTTAAGTACGGACCTCTGGAACAAATTAAGTACTTAACCCGAGGTACCACTGTATTTGTAGAATAAATTTGGAAGAAATTCTTCCAACTTTTCTTCTTCTTCTTCTCTCTTTATTTTTTCTTCTTCTTTTTTCTTTTCTTTTGTTCCTTTTTTATGTATATGTGCTTATTTGAAGTGTATATGTGTGTATGTATTTGCAGTGTTTTGCTTATATTGTGTAACAATTATGTTAAATGAAATTTAAATAAATAAATAGCTTGCCCTCAAAATAAATAAATAAAGAATACCATGTCAAAAGAATACATTGTCAAAAACCTTACTGAAATCTAGTTGTTTGCTCGCCCTCCCACACACACACACACACACACACACACACACACACACACACACGGACACTGCAAGCAGCCTTGACACTCTTTGCTTGACATAGGACCAGTCTTGGGAAGTCAGCCAAAAGTTGCCAGTGCTCTTGACACAGAGTAGCACCGACAAAGGTGGGGAGGGGGGTTTACATAGCCCATTTACCTTCTGTACCCAAGATTAATTTCTCAATTATATGAGTGATGAGGTGCACTTTAGCCCCCCCTTTCCACTGCCCAAAATTACAGAATTCTATTACTAAATCAAATAGACCTTGCTTTTGCATGTGTGTGCTTAAGGGCAAAGGAAAACCGAGTCAGACTAATATTTGGGGTGCTGCGTTCATTTTATATGTTATTGCTTTAATAATAACTAGCTGTGGTGTCAGTTCAACAAAACATTCCCTCTTAAGGCCTGGCAGAAGCCCTGTTTGGGTGTTCAAGCAACAGCTGGGGGGCAAGTGTGTAAGGAGAGAAGTGTGTGTGTGTGTGTGTGTGTGTGTGTGTGTGTGTGTGTGTGTGTGCCAGCCCTCTCCCCAGCAGCTCCAGCCCACATGTGTCTCCCAAGCCATTCTGTGATGGGCAGAAAGCTCTGAAAGGAAGCTTTTAAGCCTGTGTGGATGGGCACGCTAAATTCTCTGCGCGTTCCTGTGGGGGTTAGAACATGGTTAGAAGTTCCCTACCTCCTCAGTGTAAGAAGCCCTGTGGTTTGGGATTGGGTCTTGGACACTGTGCCCCTTTCACACAAACACTTTGAACACTGGTATGGGACTTCTCTTATTTTACTGGTTACATTCTATATTGCTACCTCCAAAGGGTAGTTTCATCACACAATCCCGTACTGCACATTATACCATCTCATCTATTTAGACTCAGCACTATGCATCAGCACAGCATAAGATACTTTTCTTATGCGCAGGCTGCTTTGTGTTCAGACCACTGTTCCATTTTGTGTAGCTTCTAAAGTTCATAAAAAAGCCCTTTACACATGAGCTGCCCCCCCCCAAGGCTTAGTAAAGTTGTCCCTTACTGAAACTGGAATCTGTTTGCTGTTGCCTATCAAGGAATCCTGCACAATCACTTTCCATCATCTGTTCCAATGTCCTTCCCACCACCAGCGCGCCCACAAATGCACACACTTTGTATATAGTGCTTCATTATAAGTCTGATGCAACAGCTGTTTGTGACCATGTGACTGATATGGTTTTCCAACAGATGAACAAATGATAACCCATCTATGAGAATATCTGCTGACCTGCCCAGCTCGCCACCCTCACCCTCTCTCTCACCTCAGGGTTCTTTAGAAACCAAAGGACATGCTTTCCAGCTCAACACTAACTTGCCAAATGGGAAGGAGCCGGGCTGCTCCTATAGGCTAGGAAAATGTGGCACTGCCTAAGGGCAGAATTATGGAGGCAGAGGCGGATAAGGCTGGGCATTTCTGAATCATCAGGCATATTAGCTATGAATACACAGGGAAAGCAGGCTGATACTGGTCTGCCTTCACTGTAGTCATGTGGCCAGCAAAGGGATGCATGTCCCTGGTCTGGCTGATGAAGTTGGGCTGGCTCGCCCTTCCCTCTGTGAGGGTTTCAAACCTCCCCACGCCTCCACCCCAGCTGCCCAGTCCAGCAGGGAGCACAATACTTGCCCCACCCTGGACACCAGCAACCTGCCCTGCGCCACTCTATGTGTACACCCAGAACGTGCACCTAGAGTTAAATCAGGAATGATAGACTGGGCAAGAGATGTAGGACATAATATATTGTTTGAAGATTGTGGAAGAAAGGGGTTAAGTTCACTGCATGTACGATATTAAATGAAAATATTATGAAAATGATGTATAGATGGTACTTAACTCCTGTAAAATTAGCAAAGAGTTTGGATTTGATATCCCGCTTTATCACTCCCCTGAAGGAGTCTCAAAGCGGCTAACATTCTCCTTTCCCTTCCTCCCCCACAACAAACACTCTGTGAGGTGAGTGAGGCTGAGAGACTTCAGAGAAGTGTGACTAGCCTAAGGTCACCCAGCAGCTGCATGTGGAGGAACGGGGAAGTGAACCCAGTTCACCAGATTACGAGTCCACCACTCTTAACCACTACACCACACTGTTGGAAATGTAAAGAAAAAGAAGGTACCTTTTTTCATATGTGGTGGACCTGCCCCGAAAAGACTTCTGGGAGAAGATTTATAATGAGCTGAAAAAAATGTTGAAATATACATTTATTAAGAAACCAGAGGCCTTTCTTCTTGGAATAACAGGATTGGAATTGCCCAAGAAAGATGTTAAATTATTTTTGTATGCCACAACTGCTACTAGAATTTTATTAGCCAAGAATTGGAAAACACAAGAAGTACCAACAGTGGAATGTTTAAAGTTGAATTGTTTAGAAAGAAATATGATAAGAGATTAAGTTAATCTTTTAAGAATTTAGGTGTTGGAAAAATGATACACACTGAAATCCAACCAGGGGGATACGAGGAAGTCACTTTACAATGTTATGAAGTTTGATTCAACTATGGTGGAATTTTATGTTTGTTTATTTGTTTGTTTTGAAAAAAAAATTCTGTGGAAAATCAATAAAAAAATTTGGGGGGAAAAACAGAATGTGCACCTTAAGGCCCTGAAGAAGGCTGGCCTAAGAAATTGCAGACAGGTCCAGCCAGGTAGGGTCCAGGTGACTAGGCTATGAAAGCAACCAGTTGCTAGAACACTACAGTCCTTAGCTCTCTGCAATCCAGCATCTTGTTCTTACACCCTGATTGACCCCTGGGCCATTAGAGTAGATTTCCCCAACCAGCTTCTTTCCAGATGTTTTAGACTTCAACTCCCACCAGCTCTTTAGCTATGCTGGTGGAGCCGATGGGAGTTGTAGTTCAAAATATATGGAGATTAAGCAAGAGGTAGGGGAAACCAAGTGTAGATAATAGTGGGTTAAGATGGGCATGCAACCTCACCTGCTATGAGGCTGCTTCCTGTGGTCTTGGCTTCAATGGTCGTAAGATTTTTTACTTAACTCACTATCTGTAACATGGTGGATTAAAATATTTTACTACAGTGGTACCTCAGGTTACATACGCTTCAGCTTACATATGCTTCAGGTTACAGACTCCGCTAACCCAGAAATATTACCTTGGGTTAAGAACTTTGCTTCAGGATGAGAACAGAAATTGTGCTCCAGCGGCGCAGCGGCAGCAGGAGGTCCCCATTAGCTAAAGTGGTGCTTCAGGTTAAGTACAGTTTAAGGTTAAGAACGGACCTCCAGAACGAATTAAGTACTTAACCCAAGGTACCACTGTATATCCATAATTCTTTTTTAATTAAAACATTTAATACAATGGCCACAGAAAGAATAAAAGACATATATTTAAGATTATAATTTTATTTTACATCATCTTAGTTGACGGTCAATATAAGGAACTAGGTAGCAAATTTCTCCCTCCAATCTCACAAACATGTCTGTGGAGAGCCTATATGCATAACTTTTTGAAGTGTCAACTCTGTTTTGCATTATGTGGATCATTATGTCGTTATGACACTTGCCATGTTTGAAGTTCCTTGGGGCAGGGGAATAGGACTACAATTCCAATTATTTCCACTAATACCCCCCCCCCAGCTTGGCTGTGTTTGTGGGCTTCTGCAAGCGTCCACTTTCTCTTTCTCTCTTACAAATTTCCTCATGTGAAATATTACTCGGGCGATGTTTGCCAGCAGTCTCTGGCACTTGCGTCATGAGGGAATTCGCCTGCAGCAGGGCTCTCCCCACACAATGGAAGACCAATGTTCCAAGAAGTCAGCGCCTCTCATTATGAGCTTATCTGGGGTGAGTGAAGGCAGCTGCTGAATTTCACTGGCTACCCTCATTAGGCGTGTGAGAGGGTTTGTCTGCAGGAGGGAAATGGGGGAGGACCTGAGGGGAAAAGCTTTGCATAATTTCATGCTTCCTTTAAGGAAGCATAGACTTCGCAAGCAGGAAGGTAGGAACTGAAGGGCAGATAAAGCCAACCGCCCCTTCTTCACACACACCCGCCCCCCCAAAAAACCTGCAAAAGGAGGGAAGCAAAATACAGACAGCTGTAAGAAATACAGGGAAAAAAGAACCCTTTCTGGGGGAACAATGATATCAGTAGTGATGGTCAAAAGGGCTGGCTCAGTATTTTGAATCCTATACAGATGATGCGTGATGATGATCGCTGGTTATAACTAGGAAATGGTTCATTCGGAGCAGAACAGACTTGTTGGAATAGGTTTGTTATGTGAAATTGTTTATTGAAATGAGTTTTTGATTGTGGCGATGGTGAAGATTGAAAGAAATAAGCCTTTCAGTTTTCCCTCACTCACCACATCGTTTGTGTGTGTGTGAGAGAGATTGTGTATTCTGATTATTTCTGACAGAGCCATTAATCGATGAAAATTATAGGATTACAATCTCTGTAAGATTGTAGCCTTGGCGCATTGTTCACCACCACAAATTTCATCACTGCCCCCATCCATTGTTTGTTTCCATTGCATGAGGACTGCTATGTAGTCATAGCCACATCCTCATGCAAACAGCTCAAGTCACATATCTGATTAATTTGAAATTTACAACATGGAAAAGACACACTGTAAACCAAGGGGTACATATATATATTCTGTGCATATTCTTTTCCCAGGTATCAGAAATTACAACCTGGCTTTTTAAAAAACACAAACGTTATTCCAAGCTTGTATGTGTAATTCTTACAATAGGGGACTTTTTTGGGGGGGGGGGGGAAACAGACCAAAACAGAACTTGCTGACTTCTTCTTAAGTAAACATATCCCAATGGAGACACAAGACTGCTGATAGGCTTCATAGTTAAATCTCTGGTAATTTTAGACATATGTTTCTGTCTTTAATTGCATTCCTTATAAAATATATACTTTGTACAGTTATTACTAACAAGCAGGCAATTTCTAATTTATGGCCTGGAATCTATGCCTTTAATAGTATTTCATGCTGTGTTCAAGTAATTTATAAAGATACCCGGGTTGGTGTGTAAACTTAGATATTTAGAGATGAAAGTGTTGAAATAAAGCAAGCCCCCAGCCCCGCTTTGTTTTTTAGCAGTCATACTGTCTACAAATGTGCAGCGTATAAGCAGTTTTTGAGACACCCAGGCACCATTCTTGGGAGCTTGACTGCTTGCTATTTTTTGGAACAGGCAGTGAGGGAGGGTAAGTCTAGTGGAAATGTGTGAAAGATTGCTTCAAGGGCTGAGGTCTCTGGTTTCGTGATTTGAAATGCAACAACAGCAGTGCCAGATTGTATTATCGGGAGAGCTGATCCGGACATGGTAGCCACAGTTTCAGTGCAGTGCTGCAATCACTATGTGGGAGCTTTTGCCCATTTGGTGAAGTTGTAGAAGAAAGAGATCCAGGAACTTTAGTACATCTTTTCAACATAACCAGGTTCCAATGCTGTTTAAACTCTGGGTGAGCAACTCAGACCTTGTTGATTGGTTGCTCAACAGATGTTCCAAATGAATAAATAAATATGTGAATGAGCCATCATAGAAATGTGGGGAAAAATATCTTCATTAAGTATACTTTTAGCTTTTCTCAAGTTCCTCAGGCGTTCTGCCTAAGCACGAGTTTGTACATTGTAGGAAGAAAGTGACATGAGAAGTCACTTGAGAATGTCCCATGATTCTCCTTTCCTGTTTCTAGAAATTTCTTCTTCTGTTTCTTATTCCTCTCACCATTTCCCTCTCTCCTGCTCACCTCTCTATTGCTGCAATCCCCCTTGAATAATCATGGCTGGCCTTACGGTTTTAGCTCTCTCGTTGACAACAAATTCTGAAGAGGCAAAAGGCTTGGAAATGTGGGTACTGCAACTCATTAAAAGCTGAGTAATAACAGCTTGGGGGCCCAAAGTATCTCAAGGAACAGTTTCCCCCTCTTTTATTTATTTTCAATGTTCCATCTTTTGGGGGTAATCTGAGGTAAATAAATGGTTAAATCTCACCTGGGATGTGCCCAAGTACACTGTGTATGTGTATGGTTCCAGATTTAGTCCCAAGAATTCCCTTTCAAAGTACTTCAGGTAGCAAGACTGCCTGAAAACTTTTGTTTTGTGTTTTGTTGCATTACGAGGAAAACGGGCAAGGATTAGCAAAAAATCGAAGTGGAGGGGTCTGCTCAGATTCCAAAATGGAGGCCTTATTTGGACTAAAGTTGAGGTCCCTTCCAACTCAGCAAGACTGCTTACCATAATACTTGACAACACATTCACACTGCCTGTTGGTTACTCAGCTCTCACTGCCAGAAAAGTATTGTGTTTGGGCAGTGCTAATTCTCTGGAAAAAGAGGTTCTGGAACTCACAATGAACACCTCCCTTGTTCTCTTATAATGGCAATGGTGCCCACCTGAGAGGTGCCAGAACTGAGTTCCAGTGAATTCTGGGTGAAAAAAGCCCTGTGTTCAGGTAGCATCAAAACAGGCAACATAACGCCATGCAAAGCTCCAAAAAGCACTAACATTGGATCACAGCACTCCCTTATATACACAGGAAGTTTCCCTGCACGAACATTTGTGAAATGAATGGTTATTCTCTTGTGTAGTGTCCGCTTCAATGGAGTTCCTACATGAGGAGTTCCCACTGAACTGAACTGCTTGTTATATTCGTACCCATAGCACCCACCATAATCTGAAGTGGTATATTCCACCTAGTGGGTTTCATCATCTCATTCTAAGGTTTGCATAGAAAGCCAGGACTGGACCAAGCTAGAAGGGAGGTGCATCCTAGTATTGCAAACAGGTTCGCAATAAGAAGCTCTGCAAAGCACAATTGCCCAATGGTTGCAGTAGCCTCTTCTTCACATATGTGAGTACATATCTAAGTAGAACTGGCGAGTTAAGTTTCCCCCCCTTCCCCTTGTGTGTGCCCCCAATAAAAAAAGCAATAAAAAACAAAACACAGCTGCTTTTGCTGATCTATGATTCGGAAAGGACTACAAAATTGATTTATTGTGTATCAGTGCTTGAAGTGCTAATGTATAGGTATCAGCACCAATATTTGTCCCAGTAGGGTTATACTTTGCATCCCCTACTAATGCCAGTTGGGACCATTAATCACACATATGCAAAATTGGCATTAATTAGGCTAACAGAATAAACATTCTGGACGAACATTTGGGGAAAAAAGCTTTTTCTTCTTCAGAAAAGTAAACTAGTTCCCTACAGAGAGTGATAACCACTTAAGGGAGCAGAGTATTTTTTTTAAAAAAATACTCTGATGTGCTGAACATCTCATATTTATATAAATATTTCTTTTGAAAAAACAATTCCCACCTTTTAGCCTGCAACCTCTTGACATAGATAAAAGCAGAATAAGGCATTTTACAAGGTAGAAATAACCCCTCCCCCAGAGCGAAAAAACCCACAGAGCAGATAAAACAGGCATAGGCAAACTCGGCCCTCCAAATGTTTTGGGACTACAATTCCCATCATCCCTGACCACTGGTCCTGTTAGCTAGGGGTGATGGGAGTTGTAGTCCCAAAACATCTGAAGGGCCGAGTTTGCTTATGCCTGAGATAAAACCAAACAATTGTGTGGCAGGGGCGGGGGTCACATCTCAAAGGTCCATAATAATAAGATAATCTTTGCCTTCCTATGGATGTTTACTTTCATTTTTTCTTTGTCTCTCTCTCAGTGATCTCAATGGTGGACAAGATAACAACAACAAGCTTTTTATTTTTTATTTTTTGATAGCTGGGGGCTGCACCTGTGTGCTGCTGTTAAAAATGGCTTGACATTTCTCTCTCTCTCTCTCTCTCTCTCTCTCTCTCTCTCTCTCTCTCTCTCTCTCCCCCCCCCCCCCCCCCCAAGCAGAGTATTAACAAAGGCAAGGTTATTGGAGCAGAAAATATCCTTCTGTGGACAACTTTCCCCTCTTTTCTGTGATCTGCACAGCTTGAAACACATAGCTGAGGTCAGGGCTTTTAAGGTTAGTATAACGACCTCTCTGTTTTCTCCTGTTTTCCTTCTCATAAGGGTACGTAATGGGAGCGGGAAACTGTACTGAATGGGACCTTTGCACTGATAGCAGCAACAGCACCTGTTGGAAGCTGGGAATGTCAGTGCAGAAAGCCTTCCCTTCCTGTGGTGCAGAAACGGACACAATATATATCTTTGTTCTGGATAGCTTTTATTAGGGCAACAAATGGCCTTGTTATATATTACCCACTGATTTCTTCAGGGCATATTCTTCATGGTGCAGAATACTTTCCGGCTATCCCACATTAGTGCTTTGCAAACTTTGCCCCTTTCAACGGAAGAGCCCCATGTGTTACCGGCATAGAACCCTGGCATGTTGCAGAGGATTCTGGGAAATATCCCAGGATGCCAAGTCAGTTCACTTGCAAAACGGTAATATTGCCAGGACTCACATTTAACCCTAGCCCTCCCAACAACAGACCCATATTTCTACTGTGTTTGCCTGTCCTTACCCTTGTTTTTAACAACTGAGAGAGCAGGATCAGTGTCCCTTAATAACAGTATATTTTTAAGAGGATTTTTGACAGGCACAGCTTGTCAGATAAGAATAATAAATGAGAATCTGTATCTGTCAAATTCCCCCCTTATTTGCAACTCTGTTTACACAGGTGGCGCTGTAGGTTAAACCACAGAGCCTAGGACTTGCTGATCAGAAGGTCAGCGGTTCGAATCCCCACGATGGGGTGAGCTCCCATTGTTCGGTCCCTGCTCCTGCCAACCTACCAGTTCGAAAGCACATCAAAGTGCAAGTAGATAAATAGGTACCGCTCTGGCGGGAAGGTAAACGGCGTTTCTGTGCGCTGCTCTGGTTTGCCAGAAGTGGCTTAGTCATGCTGGCCACATGACCCGGAAGCTGTACGCCGGTTCCCTCGGCCAATAAAGCGAGATGAGCGCCGCAACCCCAGAGTCGGTCATGACTGGACCTAATGGTCAGGGGTCCATTTACCTTTACTGTTCTGTCTGTGTGTTGTTTTCTCCGTTTGGCTCTCTTTTATAATGCTGTTTTATAGTGATGTGGACATGCCATCATGACCAGGGAGAAGAGGTGGTGGAAGAGGACTGGAAGAAATTTAAAGACTACTTGCAGAAATACTGTAAAGTTAATGAATATTAAAGGGATGTTGGACTGAAAATAAGTGGTGTCAGTTAAAAGATTAATAAGAATATGTAAATATGGATGACAATGGTGGAAAATATATTATTATAGCTTAAGATGCTGAGTAAGGATGAATGATAGAGGGTAAGGACTTGCTGAACTAAATATCTGAACTGGAATACAAAAAGGGAAGTGTGAGGAGGTCAAGAAACTAGTGAATGAGATATAAGATATGGAAACACTAATCTTTCTTTATCTGTTCTCTTTTTTGGTTTTTCTTTTTCTTCTTTTTTTCCCTATTCTGTTAACTGTTTTTTTTATTGTGTATTTTTATGTGTTTGGTTTTGTATTTTGTAGTGTTTTTTGGTTTTTGTATTTTATGTCTAAATTTTTGAAGTTTTTGAATGTTTAATAAATATTATTTTTAAAAAAATATATAGTGATGTGGACATGCCACTGGTGCAGCAATTGGGAGCTCTCTGCACAGTGGTGATCAGCTTTCACCCCCCTCCTTTTTTCACACTAGCATGCCCAGACTTTTAAGGCCCACAACAAAAAAGGTTCCCTCTCGTATCTGAAATAAGTGTAGCTGCAGAGCTATATAATGCTGGAGCAGTGGAAGTAAGGAGAGGAATGCACTGCACAAAAGTCAACAACTAGCTTATATGATTCAGGACGGGCTGTGTGGAAGACACAGCGGTGCCCTCCAACACTTCCTTGCCCCTCCCTGCCCTGCAAGATCCAGTTCATTCTGAGAATCCTCCGGAAAAACAATCTCTCAAAGGACCTGTTGATGGCATTTTACCATTGCACTGTGGAGAGTGTATTAACTTATGGTCTCTGTGTGTGGTTTGGGAGCTGCAAGCCAGGGAAAAAACAATGCTGTCCAGGGTTGTAAAGACTGCAAAGAGAATAATTGGGTGCACTCTTCCCACCTTAGATCAAATCTATGCTTCCAGGTGCCATAAGAAAGCTGCAGAGATAGTGCAGGATAGTGCGCACCCCGGAAATGATCTCTTTCAGCTTCTGCCTTCTGGAAGAAGGTATAGGGTTATAAAGTCCAGGACTAGCCGCCTGAGAAACAGTTTCTACGCAAATGCAATTCTGGTTCTAAACGCAGCATAAGGAGTCTCTATAGTATACTGTATTTTAAAATGGGGTTTCAGAGTTTTTAGGGGTTTTTGAATGTTTTATGTAGTTTTTCAGTTTCATTGTTCTGTATGGAACAATGACAATAAAGATATCGTATATTGTATATATCCTATCGTATATCGTGAAGTGACCACCCTGCTCTTCCTATTGGCAGGACCAGCTGTGGTACTTGCTAGAAATGTAAAATTTATGGTGCTTGATTTGCATAGTTAGTAAGCAACAGAGCTGTCTTTCCCATTGGGTTTACGGGTGCATTGCACCAGGGCGCCGGCCTCTCAGGGGTGCCCCAGCGAGTGGTGTGGCTGCGCGGCTTTGCCGGCAGCCTCCCCTTTCCCTCCTGCACACCCGCCAGCTCCGTCAACCATATGGCTGACGGGCGTGCAACTTGCCTCCCAAGCCCCCGCAGCAGGAGAGTGATCCCTGCAGAGGCTTGGGAAAAGGTCGACAGCTCTGGGAAACAGGGGGTGGGGCGCCGGAGGGATCTTTGCACCATGGTGCTGGATATGCTTAAGATGGCCCTGGTAAGCAAATTGCATACTGCATTAATCAGTCCGCCCAAAATTACGTAAATTGTGATATAGTGACTTTAAGCTGGAATGGACCTAAATTTGTGTCTTGGAACTGACCCTGGAAGCACTGGTTCTGACATGTAGGCTACTTCTTCTACAGGAATAACCGTGATGCTTGGATAAAATATATTATGGCCGAAATCTTTCAGTGTGCCACACATCTTTGGCTATTTTGCCTCTGCTTCACAATGTTATTTAAATGCTTCTGGTTTAATTATCAAAATACACAAGAGGCAAAAGCTACTGACCTAGAATGTTGCCTTCCAGCTTCTGAGCCTGGCTGATCATGGAATGATGTAAAAAATGACATGAAAGACAAAGACATAATTGCTCATTGTGGATCTCTTGTTTTTCTCTCTCATGTTAACTCTAAAAGATGAAAAAGACAGTTGTTTATTTTTGGCATCGTTTCCCTTTAGCCAAAGAAAGAAAGAAAGAAAAAGGAAAAAATCTCACACAGTCTACCCCCCCCCCCCCGACCTCACATTTGTGGAAGTAAATTTCAATTAAATTCCTAGGGATTTTTTAAATGTCCTTGTAGAACAAAATGTAAAAATGACTTCTGCCTGAGAGCTAATTCAGAGCTTTCAGACAGTTAGCCCATTCTGTGTAAAATGTTCTGTAAGTGGGGAAGCCAATTAGCCAGACAGAAAGAGAGTTTATGTTAGCCCAGTTAGCCTAAGCTAAAGGCAAAAGCTGTAGGCATACTAGGCTAAATAAATTTACCTACTGGTAGAGTTTTAATTGTTAATTTATATTTAAAACAACAGCAATAGCCAACCCCCAAATGCCACCATATATTGTTTTTAGGAAAACAAAGCTGTAGCTTCCAAACACTGGATGTTTTGAAGGCAATCTTCTCATCTTCTTTCTTTTTAGCAAATGGTGGAGAAAAATCATTTTTTTTAAGTTTGGAAACAGCTGGTTTGCAAAGATTTGTGTATAGGCTTCCACCAGTATGGGAGAAGGAGAAGCCCTTTGGGCAAGGCTAGGAGTGGTCCGACTACCACAGCTGACATTCTCGGCTGATCCAGCTCTTTAGGGGAGCAGCTGCTAATTTCAGCTGCAAGTGCCACCAGCTGCAGTTTGACAGGATGCTGTCCCCGGCCTCATTTCATGTGGCCTTGCCTTTGGTGTTTCTGTTCCTTGTTCACGCATCTGCATGGCCGCTACGAGGCACAGAGTTGAGCACGACAGAAGAGGAACTCTTACGATTAAGCAACTGACCATGCAAATATCTCTGATAAATCTATGGAGCAGGACCTGCTCTGCTACAGGATTGTAGCCTATCATCTTTAGGGCAGATATACCAGAAAGAGGCAAACATCCTGGTATTTTGTGCATTGTCTAGTGTTTATCTTGAGTACTTAAAACAACACTTTGCATGTAAATTTGTATCAAATACAACATGTGCATGTTAAACCACTATGGTACCCTCCTGCAATATTCCTCAACTTAGAATCAATATATGCAGTTGGAGTGCAGGTCCAATCCTCAGCCAGCTTGGCCAATGGCCGGGTATGATGGAAGTTGTAGTCTGTGGCCCAAGTTTGAAGAATACTGCCCTACTGGACTACCGGGCAATTTCTGATATACTGACAGGGACAAGGCAGAAGCAATCACACCAAGCATGTTAGAGTCGACTCTTCATTAGCAAAAACAAGATCTGCACAGGCACCCAGAGCAGCTAGCTCTGCCTCTGAAGCTGCCCAACTTATCTTGCTTCAAGGGAGATAAGTAGCACATCTTACAAAGTCTGAATGGACAGTTGGACGTCTTGCTGTACATCCTTTTTAAAGAGTGTATTAAAAAGGCACTGCTCATCCCTCTACTCAGGTTGAGCTCATGTTGACATAAAGGCATAAAGAAGCCATTTCAGAGCTTGCCACGTGAAACCTGCCATTGCATGGTAAAGAAGTTGCTAGTAGCTTCTGGCCTTGTGGATGATTCCAGTGTTATCAGCTCATTCCATCACTAGATTTGTTATTTTAGGCAGCTGTTCAGAGCAGAAATGGTGGATTCAAGTTTGTATTCAAAAGTAACAGATAAATGCTTCTCCTGCAAGATGCCTCCAGGCAACCACAAACAGGTAAGAAAGGTGAAGTTGTGCTTCTGTTGTCTACTCTCAGCATCTGTTATTCTAGTTTACTGCTTCTGTACATGGACGCTCTGTTTTTCTTGTCTTAACAGCCACTGATAGATCTTTCC
Organism: Podarcis bocagei; assembly: GCF_964188305.1. Lineage (NCBI taxonomy): Eukaryota > Metazoa > Chordata > Lepidosauria > Squamata > Lacertidae > Podarcis > Podarcis bocagei. Next base: position 84,133,868 of record NC_138129.1, on the reverse strand, counting down.
TCCATGAATTTGACTGATCCTGTATAAGCTAGTGGCCATCATCACATCTTTTGGCACTGAACCCCATAAATTGATGTTTGCATTCATAGGAATAAGCTCTAAGCCAGTGATTTCAGTGCTCAATATTTGTCCAAATGCCTTGCCTTCCTATTACTCAGTGTGTGTGTGTGTGTGTGTGTGTGTGTGTGTGTGTGAGAGAGAGAGAGAGAGAGAGAGAGCGCAAAGCCAAAACGTTCTGCCAGCTAGTTAAGAATCTGAGTTTGACTAGGCTCTGAATTCCCCTGATGCACACCTTTGCCTGCCAAACAGCTTCATCGTGTCAGCAATCGTTCTGCTGCAGCAGAAGGCAAGGCTCTGCTTTTTGTTAAGACGGGAGGAAACAGAATTTCTCACCCAGTAAAAGGAGCACAAGTTAAGCCTTTGCTACTTTCTGGTTGATCATCAGTGATCCTGAAAACCACCTGTTTAAAAGTGCCACTTTCGGCATTGCAAAACAGCAACTCTCCCAACAGAAGTGAAGATGTTCAAAGAAGCCCTGTGAAACTAGATAGGCCTAATGTAGTATGAGGATAGTTAGATTTCCTCAGGGGCAATTGCACACTGTGCCTTTGTGCACAAAGATTTATTGCCTGTGCGAGCTATCTTGACTTATCTCCCCTGACTGAGACCTATAGCACAATTATGGCAGCCAAAAGAGTTAGTGAGAAGTTGCCTATTTTCTAAATGTCATGTTTCACGTTTTTGTACATTCTTTGCTGACCCACCTGGAATCTTGACGCTGCATGGTTGCATCCTATATCCCTGCCCAATTGTGTGAAGCAATTGAGGACATTAAGAATACAGTGGTGTAATTAATCTCATAATTTAAGCAGGATTCACGAAGCACAGATCTGGAGATTTGTTTTAATATTGCTCATGCAAATCCAGAAAAACACTGAGTTGCAAGACGGGAAGAGAAAAGGATTGTGTACAGACCATCCTTTTATCGCGACTAATTCTCAGGGCCAGCCCAAATCTAGAGAAAAAGCTGGGGGGGGGGTTAAGCTCAGGATCCCTGAGCTAGAAAGTAGTCCTCTGTTGACCAGTCTGGCCGATCTGAGTCTTCATACACTCAGGCGGCTGGTCACAAGAATCAACATTATACACTCCATTCAGTTCTCTCTCCCCTCCACTTTTTTTGTGAATAATGAGGTGCCAGTACTTGATAAAAATGCTGTGAGTGCCAGAGCAGAATGATTACCTTGGACAGGGGGAAAAACAGGTGACAGTATCTTGTACCTTTGAAATAAATAAAAAATTGTCCAATAGCACCTTAGAGACCAACTAAGTTTGTTCTGGGTACAGTGGTACCTCGGGTTACAGACGCTTCAGGTTACATACGCTTCAGGTTACAGACTCCGCTAACCCAGAAATAGTACCTTGGGTTAAGAACTTTGCTTCAGGATGAGAACAGAAATTGTGTTCCAGTGGCGCAGCGGCAGCGGGAGGCCCCATTAGCTAAAGTGGTACCTCAGGTTAAGAACGGTTTCAGGTTAAGAACGAACATCCGGAATGAATTAAGTTTGTAACCAGAGGTACCACTGTATAAGCTTTCATGTGCATGCACACTTATTTCGACTGCGTCAGACCAACACAGCAATCTACCTGAGTCTTGTACCATTGAGTACCACCACACATAAGAAGTATTGCTCCTATTATTATTTTTTTGTCCGAAGGCAGCTCTGAGCACTGGGCCTGTACAGTTCACAACAGCTCCCTCTGCTAAGGGCTCATCTCAGACTACCAAGTTTCTGATTCAAGCTGTGGAATCCCTAATTCAAATCCCCAGGGACATGCCAGTCCTTAAACCAGGTTATGGCTACTGTATAAGGCATTACTCTTGATCTTCAGAAGACACCAATAAATGCTTCCTCATGTGGTGAAGGGTAACTAGCTCTTATGATAAAAAAATTCCTTCCAGTAGCACCTTAAAGACCAACTAAGTTAGTTCTTGGTATGAGCTTTCGTGTGCATGCACACTTCTTCAGATACACTGAAACAGAAGTTGCCAGATCCTTCTATATAGTGAGAAGGTGGGGAGGGGTATTACTCAGAAGGGTGGTGGGAATGGGAGATTGGCAGATAGCTGAGATGAGCCTGTTGACTGCAATAGGTCTTACAGGAAAAGGCAAGGGGTGAGAAGGTGAAAAATGGCTTAGTCATGTATAATGAGATAAGAATCCAATGTCTTTGGTCAGACCAGGTCTCTCCATGGTTTTAAGTTTGGTAATGAGTTGCAATTCAGCAGCTTCTCTTTCCAGTCTATTTCTGAAATTCCTTTGTAGTAAAACAGCTACTTTGAGATCTTGTATAGAATGTCCTGGGAGATTGAAGTGTTCTCCTACTGGTTTCTCTGTTTTGTGATTCTTGATGTCAGATTTATGTCCGTTTATTCTTTGGCGTAAGGTTTGGCCTGTTTGTCCAATATAGAGAGCTGAAGGACACTGTTGGCATTTGATGGCATACACAATGTTAGACGATGAGCAATTAAATAGTCCAGAGATGGTATGTGTGATGTTGTTGGGGCCAGTAATGGTGTTGTCTGGGTGTATGTGGCAGCAAAGTTGGCATCTGGGTTTATTGCAGGCTCTGGTGCCAGTGTCCGTGTTAAGTCTGGTTGTAGTATTATTGTGTGTTAGGAGTTGTTTAAGATTGGGTGGCTGTCTGTAGGCAATGAAAGGGCTAACTAGCTCTTATGACAATGTGAGAGCTGCCAGGGACCTAGCCTGGGTATCCAATCCATCCAGTTCTGACCAGAGCAGAAAATGCAAAGAAAGCAGTTCCATCAAACTAGGGGGCCTCTTTGCACCAATGGGCCAAAGAGAGAAGGCGGTGCTCCCTGACTTCTGTATTGGCTTTCAGGTAAGGTTTGCTCATCAGACTGAGCAACAAATGGATTTTGCTCTGGGTGCTCTATGCTGGACTCACCTCCACCTCCACAGGAGCCATTGCCAAGTCCAGCATGTGTCATGTGACCCTGCTCACTGTGTCGTTTGAGGCCTTTGAGATTATTTTTAAAAGCAAATTCCACAGGAGCAAGGATCTTGCTACGGTTCCTTATTTCATCACAAACGCATCAATTAGCACGGATTGTACTTGATAATTAAAATGATTTACACGTCAGATGGTGTCATTGACATTTGGGGCAACTACCTGTGCCATCTCATTGCAGTCAGAAATTAATACCAGTGGTGGCTTCTCCCCCCCCCCCCATTTACTGTCACAAGATGGAGATTCATGATTCAAACACATTTTCTTAGATCTTGAGGTTTCAGACTTTTTCCTATTTGGAGTGGCATATTACTTCAAGGTCATTCTCCCACCCCCACCCCCCAATTGACAAAGCTCTCTGTCAGTTTAGGCATTTCGTTCCTGGTGTGTTTCAGTTTGGAAGGAAAAAGGTAATACTGATATGAATATTTCTTTCTAGGCTTTATCAGCCTGGAAAACAACAACAAAAACAACTCTGAATGCTGGCATCTGAGGAGAAGAAGACTGGCTCCATCTCAGTTTTCCCCTCCCTCAGTAATGGACTCCTACAGAAAAATGTTCAAGCTTTATTATAAAAAAGAAATAGGAGGAAATGAATGGCTGCAGGCTTGTAATTTTGACAGGACTGTTATTGTCAGTGAAAGGCTCTCTCTCTCTCTCTCTCTCTCTCTCATGTGTGTGTGTGTTTCCTCCATTTAAACTCCAGGGTACATTTGCTGGGGGGGGTGTCAAAAATGTCCCCCAAGCTTGGTAAACAGCACAATCCTAACCCTGTTGACTCAAATTAAGTCCTGTTGAGTTCAAGGGGGTTTACTCCCAGGTTAAGTGGGCATAGGCTTTTAGCCTTTCAGTGCAATCCAAATCCAAGATCTGCTCGGATGAATGGAGAATGGGATAAGAGGTTCTTTGGATGAGCCTGGACTGAGCTGGCTGAAGTCCTTTATCCAAGCTCAGCCAGAGATATGCCACGGTAACTCCTCCATCCTGGCCCAGCCAGGGCTCATCTCCATAAGCCTGAAAAAGGAGCATTCCGGGGGGGGGGTGTGTATGTGACAAGGGTTTGGCAGGGGTGGGGCAGGATAATAATATATAATAACAATAATTTATTTATACCCTGCCCATCTAGCTGAGTTTCCCCAGCCACTCTGGGTGGCTCCCAATCGAGTGTTAAAAACAATACAGCATTAAATGTTAAAAACTTCCCTAAACAGGGCTACCTTCAGATGTCTTTTAAAAATAGGATAGCTGCTTATTTCCTTGACATCTGATGGGACGGGGTTCCACAGGGCGGGTGCCACTACCGAGAAGGCCCTCTGTCTGGTTCCCTGTAACCTCACTCCTTGCAAGGAGGGAACCGCCAGAAGGCCCTCAGCACTGAATTTCAGTGACCGGATAAGGAGGGATAGACCCCTATTCTAAATCCCTTTCAGTCATATGAGCTAGCAGAACTTACATAGACCCTAAGGATGTTGTAAGTCAAACTCGACGTTTTCCTTCTGCCAGGCTTGGGCCAGTTCAGCTAGCAGTACCCATACTCCTGAATGAGGTTTATGAAGGGGATAATTTACACAGTGCTACAGAACCAGTTCTGCCATTAGGCAAGCTGAGGCAGTTGCCTCAGCAGGCAGAAGCCCCCAAGACGACAGTCCTGTGGGCATCTCACATGCCCTGCCGCTTCTGCTGCTGGCCCAAAGTGGCACCACTATCGGTGCCTATCGGTGAATTGCATCCAAAATCATACAAGATTTGATTTGGGCAAGATCTCACCTGAAATTGGCACTGATGCCAATAGCGCTTCTCCACTAGCAGTGGAGGTGGCAGGGTGGGAAATGACAATGACAGTAGCAGGTATGGTGGGGGTGGCAGGGCTAGGCTAACTATGGTATTTTATTTTGCTGCAGCTGTAAGTGACCTTGGCTTCCAGTCCAAATTCTGGTTGGGGACAGATTCATCCCTACACCCTTACCTTATTTGAATTTGCTTAGTGACAAGAAGATATATAGAAGCGCCTGCTGATGAGCTGGGTCTGGTAAGTAGAATATTAGCATTGTAGATTCACTTCTAGACAACAAGAAGAATCTTTGTTCAAAGCTACTGAAGCCAGTTTGTACCTTACCTGTGATAGAACTTCAACTATTTGTGGATTCCTCACTCCACAATCCGCCACAACTTCCAGAGAGTATTGCTACCCTGAAACCTTTTTGAGCCCTCATCCACCTGAGAATGTGCATATATTGAGTTGTTTCCAGTCCACCCCCAGTAGGAAAATGTGACCACCAGCTGTTATGAACTTCAATGCAGGAAGGATTTTAGTATAATTTTTCAGATGTAAATGTTTAAGAATGGTTTGGACTTGCTGGAATACAGCAAAGGGGAATATGTAGAAAGCTTCCTATTTATACTTACTTTTTGCGAGTTCTGTGGGAATACTTCTGCACCTGGCTGAAGAACACCAGAGGCTATTCACCTCAGTGAGGGTGTTTAAATGTGACAATTTTTTATTTTGAGAAGTCTTTTACACACCATACTGACCAAAATTTCAGAGTAGAGAGAAATGAGTGAATTGTGTGTCAAGGCCCCCAAACCACCTGCGGGAGAATAAAAGACACAAGGACACAGAATTTCGCCTGGCAAACTGAGGTGGCCGGGGTCTTCCCCAGCGGGATGTGGGATGCCATCCTGCCCCGATGCTGAGGGGAGTGGCTAGGCAGCCAGGCCACAACCCGGCCCCACCAGGAAGTGGACCCAATTTTTTTGAAGGCCGTTTCAAGACTGTTGTCATTTTGAAAGTGGGATTCAACTGCCTCCTGGAAAATTCAGGTGGTGGATTAAAGTGGGTTTGGTTCCCTTGTACAACAAAGCTGCTCTTCTCAAACCCCAACTGGATTTTTGTGGTAAGGAAAATTATGGAATGTGTAGCATAACAATTGCTAGATGTGACTTTATATAACCTCTGCACAAGCAAATTGAAATGAACGCTCAGTAAGCAGTAGTTGTTGTACAACCTCCTCATAAACCTTGCAGATTGAGGTTGATTCCGCAATAGCCTGCACCATATTTCAAATATATTGGACTCCACAATATGTCTCTAGGAACGCACTTTCTAATACAGACAGATGCCGGATAAACGCTCAGTAAACAGGTCATCTGGAAGCGACCTAATTCCTTGAACTTTTTGCCTCTATTATGTCACTAGTACGGGGGGGGGGCAGAAATACTTGTACAATGTGTAACAATTGCAAACAGAACCATAGTAAGTGTACAATTAAAGACTTTGGTTCTGTATTTACTAATACTGCAAGAGGTGCTAGCTTGTTTCTGTGTCTTGAGACATACTCTGTCTCTACATTTTTCCAAATCCTATAACAATAGTTGTGGTTTGGGTTTCTATCTCTCTCTCTTTTACTCTTTTCTTTGAACATGCTACTTTGAAAAGAGATAGAGAAAATACCAATGCAAATTCATTTACCATATTGCACCAAAATCTGGTACGAATTATTTTTGAAATAGCTTCATGATTGAAAAATGTTTATCATCAATTATCCTTATTTATTTAAACACACACACACACTCTCTCCCAAACCATTAATCCTGTATCCAGAATTATGTGCACAAAGCGTACAGTTAATGAGTTCAATTTAAAAAATAATACATCAAGAATATTTTGCTGTACTCTGTCTAGAAAGTGTGACCTCAATTTTGAAATATCTGTGATGTATCTATGTGGCATGATATTCTCATAAATTCCTGTATCTCACTAAAAATGGTCTATAAAATAAAGTCGGGGTGGAATCCTAAGGCAAGGAGAAGGTAGACCCTTGGTAACATACGATGCACTGAGGATGGGTGAATTTGTCATTTTCTGTTTTTACCAATTTTCTACATTTCCATCATATACATTTTTGCAAAGCAAATTCCCCTAATTAAAAACACTCTTGTATATTATTTTCACTGATACATTCCTTTTGGTTTCTTCAGATTCAGTGTAATTTATTAACAGTGGCTGTAAGTGGCAAATAACAAGGATGAAACAGTGATACAAGCTGGAGATTTGATGCTGGAGTGGTTGCAATATATATATGAAAGAACACACACACACACACACACACACACACACAACCCACACTCTCCATCCTCAAATATTACTAGAATATGGGAGCAGCCAATGAAGTTGATTGGCAACAGGTTCGGGACTGAGTGTGAACTAAAGACCTACACTGGCTCCCAGTACGTTTCCGAGCACAATTCAAAATGTTGGTTCTGACCTTTAAACTCCTAAACGGCCCCGGTCCAGTATACCTGAAGTCTCGTCTCCACCCCCATCGTTCTGCCCGGACACTGAGGTCCAGCGCCGAGGGCCTTCTGGCAGTTCCCTCGCTGCGAGAAGCCAAGTTACAGGGAATCAGGCAGAGGGCCTTTTTGGTAGTGGCGCCCGCCCTGTGGAACGTCCTCCCACCAGATATTAAAGAGAAAAACAACTACCAGACTTTTAGAAGACATCTGAAGGCAGCCCTGTTTAGGGAAGCTTTTAATGTTTAATAGAGAGTTGTATTTTAATATTCTGTTGGAAGCCGCCCACAGTAGCTGGGGAAACCCAGCCAGATGGGCGGGGTATAAATAATAAATTATCATCATCATCATCATCATCATCATCATCATCATCATCATTAATGCTTCTTCACAAAGTGAACTTAGTAACTTATGGAATCCAAAGTTGTGGTGATATCTGAGCTGACTTTAAAAAAAGGATTGTGCAAATCCACAGTGGAAGATATGTTTATCAATGGTTAACTCATTATAGCTAAATGCCACCTGCATATTCAGAAGCATTGTCTTAAGGAAGTGATTCTGAGAATTGTTTTCATATATGCATGATATTGATTGAAGGAGGAGGTATAACCTCCAGAAGTTCTGGGATTTGTAGTTATTGTGTATGACAGCAGACTGTTCCTTTTTTGCTTACGTAGGCCACAGGGCAACTGGTAGTTGTGGCAGACTTCTCTTTGGGAGGGAAGGAGGGAACAAGCTACCAGCAACCAGATCTTCCTTTTGTTGGGAAGAGTTTGCATGTACGCATGTACAACTTCTCAACAGACATTGGTCTTCTGGCCAGTGTGCCTTTTCTCTTGCTTCTTTAATAATGCATATTTATTAAAACTTTTCAAACACTGTGAGAAAAGCAGCACAACTCCGAAATGAATTACTTGAAATAGTGATAATTTTAAATACTTAGACAACCAAATATTATAAAAGAACAGGCAACTAATATAACACTTTTCATCATAAAAGAAATTCGTTTTCATCTGGAGCTGTTGTTCTGATGCATTAACCAATTACTGCTAAATATCAATGATGCATTCATTAAAAATTCCACTTAAACAGCAGGATATTTGTCTTCTCAATACCTGACATTCTTCATTCCGGTAAGTATCAAAAATATTTGAAAAGAATGTAATACATAATGAAAATAATTCACAACACTTGAAAATGCAACAGAGTTAAGCAATTTATAATAACAGGCTCAAAAATCAAGTTGTTACAATTATTTGAACAGCACCTTCTGCAATGGATCGCTCTTTCCATCTGGAAAATATTACCTGAATTCTTTTAAAAATAAAAATACCTAGTGATGCTTTGTTTATGAGGAGGGAGTGGCTTACAATACTTTTGAAAAAGGGAGTGTTGGTGTCAATTGTATAGAACCTTACTGTCAGGAAACTACCCTTAAAACAAATTATGTACAAATAAAAATATCCATCTGATATAAAAAGAAAACACCCAGACACAAGCTTCTGAAGCATAACATATGCAAATTAAAACACAAAATCACAAGAATACTCTTGTTCTAGGACAAAATTAAAATGAGCTGTTGTCACAGTAGCACACGTGGATTGCGTTTCACCTCTAAGGTAGTTTAGGGATATGAGACAACCTCCTGGAAGAAAACAAAGACTCCTTCCTTCCTTCCGTTTTGATGTAACCTGCGCATGAATGTGTATCTAGGAGAGGACCAAAGCTTCATGGTAAAGCACAGATTTGAATGCAAAAGGGTTGAGGTTGAATCCCTGGCATTTTCAGGTAGGACCAGGAAACAAGCTATACTGGGCTACACATAGATGTACTAGTGTCTGTTTTCTTATAAAGCAGCATCCTATGTTTCTACTTTTTCTCAGGGGCTTAGGCAAGACCTCCATAGGAGGGATAAGCTCCTCCCTAATCCCTCCCATCATGTGTCCTGATTGGTCATTGTGATCCTACGTTAGGTCCAATCAGCACAATAAAGAAAGTTGTGTTCATTCGTTCACTGAATTTTCGTTTGTGCCCCTCTTCCACCACACATCTTAAAACATGGTACGTTCCCATGGGGTCCTGTTCCTCCTCCTTTTGTTTGACCTTCTTTTTCCGAGGTAAGGGCAGTAATGAGTTTTGCTGTGAGTGTTACTAGCCTTAATTACATTGAAGGTCCTTTAGGACAGCAAATCAGTGTTGTTGTTGTTGTTTTTAAAAAAATATTCGTGGTAAAACAAGGTCAAGAACCTCCAATCTAGGTAATAAACAGTAGATAAAAAGCAAAGACTTTTATTTGACGTAATCATGAAATTCAATGAAGTGACATCCTCGGAGGTCTTCCTGGCCCTACACGACACAGACAAGCGACCAATTTGAAATTATCTGAGCCTGTTGATTTAAGAAGCGTAGGTTTTCAGCCAAAGAGATCCACCTTGGGTGCTAGTTTCAAAGGCAATATTCCTCTTGACTGCGATTGTAAAAAGTGGGGCCACAGTTGCATTCATTGTTCAGTGAGCTTGTCCACATAGTTAAACCCACCGACAGCAATGAATGTTAATTGTGACCTTTTGTGTTTGCGAAACCCTGCAAGGGAAGCTGGGCTCCCTCATCTCTTCCCCTCCCCCACCGAGAAACCCAAATATCTTGTGCGCTGGTTTTGTGGCTGTCTTCAGCGAAAGGTCTGCACGTGTGAAGCAAAGAGGAGGATGGTTAGCTGGAGGGTACAATCAACGGTCGATGGTTTTCACTTTAATCCCAAACTCACCGACAGCGTTGAATGTTCACTGAAGCAACCACAAGAAGCAGAACTCCACAGACTTCACAGTATCCATCCGCAAATGTCTGAAAGTAGGGGAGGGGGGAAAGAGACATTTTAAGAAAACGCAATGATTCCAGTTCCATAGAAAACTCAGTTTTAATTTGGTGGTCCCGCAACACTTGACCATTGGCCCATCCCGTTAAATTGTTCCGTCAAACAATTCTCAGTAAATAATTCCTGTGAGCCATTTAATGTAATTTCAGGGACTGCGGGTACCGGAATAGTGGGCGACACAGCCCTCAAATCCTGGGAGGAAAGTCTAACATCAGATCAAAACGTCCTCCGTGGTTTATCTTTTCTTCAAAACAAAACAAAATCTGGGAAGGAAATTGTGCAGAATAGTATTAGTTTTAGTCCATTGTTCAGATCCAAAAATGCCTAGCATTTATATAGCACTTTGCTGTTCTAAGAGCATAACATACATGATCTAATAGACCCTTACAACAACCGTATAAGGCAGGTCATTATTATTTTTCCCAAGTTAGAGAACTGAGCTTGCCTCAGGCTACTGAATGAAGTCAGGATAGAGACAGAGATTTGGAGTGGGGGCATCCCTGTGCACAACTCAGTCTCTCAGCTTCCGCGTTCCCAACTGTGTTATCTCTCCCCCCTTCCCCATACTCCTATCCTGGAGTTTCAGGCAATTCATTGCATCGTTTGTGCTCCTAAACGTAACAATAATTCTTTAAATATCCCATATAAAATAGCACAATTTCAATGTTAAACATTAAATATATATCAATATTAATTTGACATACACATGGCCCCAACTGCCTCAGTTCAGACTTGTCCCTGATCACAAAAAAAACCCAACATAATAGAAAGCATAACATCTTTCAGCAAATCTCCAGGCTTGGTCTGAGGTGAGTTTCTAAGTGAAGGAATTCCATAATTGTGGGAAACATAATTGAATACTTTCTACCTTCTGGTCCCTGCTTCATACGTCCCTGTTTCCTCCATTGTGTTGCTATTCGGATTGTAAGCGCATTAAGGGTGTAAACCTGTCCTCTCATGTTGTTGTTGTTGTTAAGAACTATTTATATGGAGGGGACTGTCTTACTAATCATACTTGGTTGTTGTATGCAAGGATAGGGTGATGAAGATTAGCTTCTCAAGTAGTTTTCGATCACAATAGATCATGGGAGAAGAGGAGCAGCCCAATCTCACACCTGGTTATTTAAGTCCTGTTGAGTTTATTGGGACTTACTCCCAAGCAAGCACGCCTAGGTTTTGACCAAAGTTTCCTACAAATGTTGGGAAGTTTAAGCAAGAGCTGTTTTTAATGCCTCAGGGCATTATTTCAATTTTGGACTTTCTGAGTTAGTTCGCATTTATTTTTAATTTATAAAGTGATTTATGTGCTGTCCTTTGGGGCATAGCCCACCCAAGCCTACAACTTTATAAAAATAATGCAGTATAAAAACTAACAATGGTAGGGGTATTAACAGTTTTCTGAAAAACAAAGTCCAGTTAAAACAAATAACCACCAAATGTATAAGCTGAAGCCCAAATAGCTTCAACAATAACATTCTTAATAAAATAATGCATGCTACTACACACAAGAAGGTGATTCAAGCAGCAAAGGAACTGCTCCTAGTATGTCCTTCCCATACGGCTACATTGGATTATTGCTTTTAATTCTATTTCTAAGCCAAAACTTTAGTAGACATCTCGGCCTAACTAGAAGAATAAAACAACTGTAGACTGCTCGGCATTGACCAGGTTCAAATACTCAGCCATTAAGTCACTGGTGCCAGTGTTTCTCACCCTAACCTACATCACACGATTGTTATGAGAATCAAATGGGTTAGGGGGCTATTGTAAATTAACCACAAGTGTCATGTGAACAGTTCAGTCATCTGACTCCACTCATTGAGCTGGGGTGGTATGGTTGGTGTGGGAAATGCTGCTGAAAATTGCCTTCTTGTTGAAGCCATCTCCAGCCCTGCTGCAACGTATAGGATTGTTACCAGAGATAATTCGTTGCTGTTCTGAGTAGATTAAGACATACCTTTCCTCGTCAAAATAAAATTAAACCCTGCTGGTAGCTTTTCCTCTTTCTGGTTGCTTGAGACTTCTGAGTAGTTTCAGCTCAGCCAGACTTATTCAGTATTCACATCACTGCAAGTCTTTTGTGCCTTATAGCCTTTTGAACGCATCTGCATGTGTTCACCATTGTCCCAATAAAGAGAGCAGACTTCATAGTTTGGGACCAGTCATGTTTAACGTCTTCCAATTATTCCCTTCCTTTCTGTATTTATTGTTCAGTAGCTGTCTTCTTCCTGTGACTCTATTCCCCACCACCACCTAATTCTGTATCTTCCTTGGTATCAAACAGGCAAATGTGTCCCTTAGTTATGTTGGTTCCATTTCATTCAGTCTTCAAACAATAGAGCTGGCTACTTCACATTTCCATTTTGCCTCCCCAATAAAGTACTGGAAAGCTCAGTACTACCATTCATTCTCTTGTTATTTCTCACCTTGAGTGCAATTCGAAAATCCCTATTCTCTCCTAAACTTTCAGTTCTGTGGTCTGCCTTTCACATTATGCACTGGGTAACAATGACTTCTCCCCCTGCCTCTTCCATCATCTGGTTTCCATCTTCTTCTTTTTAAAGAAACCCTGTGGATTGGCCATGTGTGCCTTTGCTGGTCTGCACTACAAATGCCAGATTTATTTTATGTTCATTTCATATCTCCGGGCTTCTGAGAACATTCAGATTGGCTGAAACTTTTTTTTTGTTCTTTATTTAAGGTTAGTAGGTCATAAATAAACCAAAACACTTTTCCTTGCTCTGAGCAATATGGTCATAAGCGTACATGAAATATCACTTCTAAAAAAGAAGGAACCTAACATGACTTGACAGGAGTACACGAGGAAGTAGTTCATTGTGTTGCTTTAAAGGCCATGGGGATTTCGGCTGTGGAAGTTGTCTGTCTTAGGAATAGATAAAATATCTTGTCTGATGACCTGTACTTAATTTAAGTGGCTGCTTTTGCCAGCTCTTCCAGAGGGCGAATATGTGAAATAGAGCATCTCATCTTCCGTCTTCAATCCTTTGCATCGCCTTTGATGGCTTGACCTAAATTGAAAATATGGGTGCTGTGTTGCAGAGAACATTTGCTTTACTGCTAGGCCAAGCGACATCTTTTAAATGGTTAATTAAAATGAAACAATGTTGTTCATTCATTCATCTATCTATCTGGAGGCCAAGGAGAACTTAAGGCCATTAATTTACTCAAATATATGTTTTGTGTTTACTTTAATAAGCAGATCCTATGCATATTATATATAATGAAAACCTTTCTCCAACGAATTGGGGTGGGGGTGCTGTCAACCTTGAGTGTACTTTTCACTGTAGAACTGTCACAAAAGTAGACCTATAACATAATCCTTTATATGATACTGGCACTCTAACAGTAGTAAACATTATGTTTCCCGATTTCAGTCATTTCCCCCCTCCCCAAGTACATAAAAAGCACCTGAGGCATAATAAGTGCATCAATCAAATCCTGGATTCGGGGTCTTTCTTTTGTCCCAAGTGGTATGATATGTTGGGGTAAAAAAAATCCAACTGGCATAAAATATATCCAGAAAATCCCAATTGATTCTTGTGTTTTGGGTTCCCTTTATTTTGCCCCAGATGGTGAAATGTCTTAGGCAAAAGAATGTTCCACATGGCTTTTCAAACAAAAACTGATCTAGAGAAGTAAAATTAAGTGTCCTTCTTCTGAAACAACACATTGCTTTTTTGCGGGGGGGGGGGCATATTTGCCACCCCAATAGGTATTGGAATTTGCCTTGGGAGAGTAAAATTGTCTGCCAAACCATCTAGGTAGGTTTATTTGTTCCTGTAGAAGAAATCAAATAAAACAGGACACTGATGACACCATAATTTCCAGAAATCAGGAGAGATTTTTTCTGGCTCCTTTGCTTATCATGAAAAGTACCAGGTACATTAATGCATAGCACTGTTTACATAAAAATAATTGGCATGACTCAGGCAACGTTAAGCACTATCAAGCCTTGCTGATTTCAAGGGCAATGACATGCATGTAATTGAATCACTCAAGTTGAAATAAATTAGACGTAAAGGTGGTTAGCAATGGCTGCACTGGGCTTACCGTTTTGGAGAGCTCTAATAGTTTCTCTGGCTATAAAGAAATAATCATGAAGGATTTGCTCTATCAAGAGTTAATTGCGGTGATTGTTGACATTAATGACTTTCACAGTGAAGCTGATTCCCAGAGGACACTACCAATTAGCACTGTTATCTCTGACACTATTGGGTTTCCACATGCAGACTTTGCTTCGTAACTGAACATGATAGCTTCTGCAGAGAAGGAAACTATTTCATTATTACTTCTGTAAGTTTGGGATGTTTCACACCCCGTCTTTTTTCTTTGCTTTCTCACCTCTATGTATTCACTTGTAGAAAGATTAATAAGTTATGTTAACAGAGCGCTGGACCACACATTGTTCTTGCCATGGGAATGCTACCCAAAATAGGATAGCTGTGACAAGTTCTCCACTTCCTCGCTCTGCTGCCTGTTTATACGCAATTACTCACTTATGATGGTTACACCCCATGTGAAATCTCAGCACCACATTCCTGTTGGCTGCTAGAAGGGTGGAGAATATACTGGGTGATAGCTGTACTCCACACAGTAAAAACTTGCAAATGTAACTGTGAAAGGTTTAGACGGCATCCCTGGGGCAACAGTAATTTAAGCTTAGCTCTTAAGTTACAATTCCACAAAACCCAAACTTGGCTCAAGTGGCAAATTCAGAGCACATTACAGCTGCCCACGAGGTAATGTGAGTGTTGAGCTTCCTTCGTCGCATGGCTAGATGAATAGTTTTTGATCGACCGGATGATTGCATTTGTATTTCACCTTTCTTCCAAGGTGCTCAAGGTGGTGAACATGGTTCACCCGCTCCATTTAATTCTCATAGGAACCGTCTGAGGTAGGGCAGGCTGAGAGACAAAGTCTGGGCCAAGGTCACCCAGTGATCAGCCTGGAACTTTGCTGCTAATGGTGGCTAGACTAAAGCAGACCATCAAAGCTAATGACGTTCACTTGCTCAGCACGAAGCATTCAACACTAGTGTACAATTTAGTAGTTCCATTTCACTAAATGCCCATCCTTCACGAATTTGTCTACTCCTTCATAAAAGGCATCTCAGCTAGTGGCCATAATAACTTGTGGTAATGAATTCTGTATGTTAATTAAATGTTGTTTGAATAACTGCTTCATTTTGTCCGTGCTGAACTTTGTGCCAATCCATTACATTTGGTGACACTAACTACTACTATTAGAAAGGCAGGAGATTTTTCCTCCGTCCAAAATTCTGTCATACTCTAATATGACCATGAAATAAATCTCAGACCAGAGCTATGCTGGTGAAGAGGCTGGGTATTCAAAACAGGAGAATTATTTTTCAAAGCTGGGATCATCAGGCAGAGTAAGTAGGATTATCTTCATCCCAATTGTTTCCCATGCAAGTGAATGGCTGCCACATGGCTGAAATATGTTCTCCAACAGTTCGCATGGGAGCAAAAAAATAAAATCAGCAGAAAATTTCTAAGAACTATCACATCAAAAACTCATCCGTACCAACACCAGTCACCAACATGGTTAACAAACAGTTAACCAGTTAAGCTTATTACAGGTAGTGGGAAATGGGGAGGAAGCTTCCTTTAGAAAATGTAAGTCTTGCCTGAGATTAAGGGTCTCATGCTCTACGGACTGAACTAAAGAACTGGGCCAAAGCATACCTCAGAGGGGAGGATTCAGGGACACCCCACCCCGGCAAAGGAATTAATCAGATAATTTATCAGAATATTATTTTCCAAGAAATTTCAACTCAACCCTAAAATTAATTTCCATCCATATGTTTGCGGCAGTTATTCACAGTACTTAAACTGACTATTGGAAATGCAGTGCTTTCAGGTTTTAGAGTCGGTGGTTTGGTGGTTTCTTCCTACACTTTAATATAAATATGCTATTAAACTTAATACTTTTGTGGCTGAGGGAAAGCAATAACAAAGTATAACTTCATAAATGCAACTGCCCATGCTGTGCTTCAAACAGCCGATTTGCACAAGAAATAGCACCCAAAGCAACTGTCTGCTGCACATCAAAGATGGAAGTTAATTTGCAACCAGTAGAAGTATTGGGATTTGGTTCAAATGTAGCTTTCTGCCTGCTGATGACAAATTGGCATAGAATCAATTCTAATTTATAAAAGCTTTGCTAATATTTATTGCATTGGTTTTATATTATTCATTTCAAAGTGCTTGGTTTCTTAATTATTATTAATTTATTTGCAATTTCAGTTTGTGATTAAATTAGTGTTTTTAATTAGTAGGCAATGTTAGTCGATCTTCAAGGTTCCCTTTTCTGACATAAGGGGTCAAAGTTAAACTGACAAAAGCACTGAGGTTCAATCTTAAATATCGAGTCTGAAAGGTTATGACAAAGTTGAGGGTACAGATGGACAAATATGCCATTGTCAATTTCTCTCGTTTTCTCATTTTGCCAACCTCAAGTACAGTTCACTGCATTAGCTTGTGATTTTCTTTAAAGCCCTCATGAAAATCACCAGCATTTTAGTACACTTTTCTCCTAATATGTACACTTTTGCATGCTGTTTTGCCTGATATGCACAGTTTGGAAAACAATTTTCCCTGATATAATGCACTTTATATGTTATCTTCACTAACACATGTATTTTATCTATCACGTTCTCCTCTAATATAACATTTTTTCCAGCATTGCGTTGTTCAAGAACTGCACCACAAAATTCAGAAAGTGTAAATTTCAAACAAGCAGCTGCTCTTTGGTCGGCATATTGTTTCAGGAAATGAGAAGTGAACCAAATTTACTCCCCACCTAACTGAGGGACATCAAAGTTCCCATCAGGTTGCAATTAGTGGCAAATCGTGCCATTTATCATCTTGTCTGCATTACAAAATTCTATAGAGATGTCATACGTCTCAAACAATGGACACAGAAATGGCACTTTATGTAGCCAGTCTTGGGGGGGGGGGGAGTCCAGTTCAAAGAACAAGGTGTGGACAGGATAAGCAACTACAATGCTATGTATTACAAGAATAAACTAATTTCAATTATTCCTGGTTTGCTGCACAGTTTCAAAGGTGGTATGTGTTCTTGGTATCTGTGAAATTGGGGAAACAATCTCAAACGTGTGTGTGAACAGGAAGCCCGGCATCTAGCAGAAACTGAAAAAACAGTGTGTTGTGATGTTTGTCCAAAACTCCTTTAGTGATCCATTTATACTAGCCTCCTCTAAGCAGGTGTGTTCCAAATATAATTGGAAGTCAACTTCCATCTTTCCTGACGTTGGTGGTTGGGGCTGATGGGAGTTTCAGCTGCAGCACAAAGCACCACCAAGTTGGGGAAAGATGATTTATAGCAGACTGTGGAAATACACTGTATTCACAGCTCTCATAGAGATGGCTTTGTAAGGCGTGAGTAGTATCACAGACGGTGCTTCTTGGTGTTCAGCATTCATCATTTTGCAGTGCCTATGATTCAACTGTGCGATGCAGAGAAAGCACAGCGGCGTCGCATCTGAAGTTGCATCAATAGAGGCAAGTGGTGGTTTATCTAACAATGAAACCTTGTACCAAAATAAGAAACCACAAACCGATTGATATAACGAGCACTCACACTTTACATTGTGGGTGCCCTTTGCGGGATTGCACATGGTGCTACAGTTCCCAGGGAGCTTACTGGCAAACAGGGGCTGGCTTGCCTCTCAGTATTAATTTTTGGAGGTTCACGCCCAGCCTCAGCAATCAAGTTTCTTGCTGGGAGGTGGGGCCAGCCCCATTTATAAATAGGGGGTGGAGCCAACAATAGCCAGGCAGTTGACTCTGGAGATTCCTCCTCCCTACCTTACCTTTGTTTAATGTTTCTTGTTTGCAGGTTAACTTTTTCTTCCTGTTTAGCAGGCGCTGCTATGGTCTTTGACTGGTTGCTCTTGAAGGACCAGGAAGAAATTTCCCTGCATTGGCAGCTTTTGTCTTCCCCGTAGCAATTCGTCACAACTTTGTTGGTTATGGCCTTAGGTGGAATCCTTCAGTCTTTTCTTCCCTATGGGGGGGGGGCGTGAAGTGGAGACTCACCCCCCAGCGGCGGCGATTCCAGGGTCCCCTTCTTAAAGGGGTTTTATATATATATGGGTGTCACTGCCCATACACTGAAAGATCATCAGTGAACTACCTTGGCTGCCTGCTATACTTACATTTTGCAGAGCACTCCCATATCCCATTTACCCTGTTGAGCCCCAGCAGTCATTGCCAAGTCATGGAAAGAATATGCAATTACCAGTAAAGACAGCAGAGATCACCACCTATTTTAGTATTTGGAGAACTCAGGTTTAGGCTGATGGTAAAGTGTCTTTGTTTTTCAAACACAGATAACACTTGCCCTGATGTTAATGCAGTAGCTATTGATGGTCCTGATAGATAAGTGTACTTAATGCTGGGACTGCTCTTCAGTGTCAGGGGTATGCTGAACTGGTTTTCTAGTCATGCATACTAGTCAACCGATGTTGCATGGAATGTGATGCGAGTATGAGACACCTCTGTCCATCAATTGCTATGGATTTTGAAAACAAGACTGAATTGTTCAAAGTTCTTGTAGAGATTATCTCAAGGCGTATCTACAAAATAATCTTGATTAGCCAGCAATTTCCACCATCCATCATTTTGACATTAGTACTGTCACCCCATACAACCATGAAGAAATGCAATCAAGAATAATGTTCCTCATGTAAGATGCTGCTTTCACTGATAATTGCTTGAGAAAACAGATCAGGACTCTTGAATCTTACACTGAAGCCCTCACCATTTTATTCTTTTTGCAGATTTCTGTTAAGCTGTGGCTTTGGTCTGGCAAAGCACTTTACACACAGAGATGTTTGTGATATGAAACTTGGTGAGAAGATGACCAAGGCATTGATTCTCTTTCATGAATCCATAGTTTGAGACGCCACGTCTTCATTTGCAGGAAGCAGGACCTCACAGCATGGGACATGTAGTGAGTCTTCAGGATTTCAGACACACTCAGATTTTCAGTGTTGAAACTCATGGAGTTCAATACATATTTTTAGGTAGGATTGAAAGGTACTTTGCACTGATGTACAACAGTGTTGAATATATATCACTGAATGAAGAGAGGCAAGTGCTGCTTTTCACATGGTAAAAAAGGTAAAGGACCCCTGACCATTAGGTCCAGTCGTGGCCGACTCTGGGGTATTGGTGCTCATCTCGCTTTATTGGCCGAGGGAGCCGGCGTACAGCTTCCAGGTCATGTGGCCAGCATGACTAAGCCGCTTCTGGTGAACCAGAGCAGCACACGGAAACGCCGTTTACCTTCCCGCTGGAGCAGTACCTATTTATCTACTTGCACTTTGATGTGCTTTCGAACTGCTAGGTTGGCAGGAGCAGGGACTGAGCAACAGGAGCTCACCCCGTCGCAGGGATTCGAACCGCCTACCTTCTGATTGGCAAGTCCTAGGCTCTGTGGTTTAACCCACAGCGCCACCCGCGTCCCTTTTCATATGGTAGTTCCATCAAATACATTCAATCAATAAAAGAAATGTTGCAATAACATATCATGCACTGCCGTCTACTAGGCTATTCATGTATGGGCACAGCTGTCAACTTTTCTCTTTTCTTGCGAGGAATCCTATTTGTAATAAGGGAATTTCCCTTAAAAAGGGGGGAATGTTGACAGCTATGTGTATGGGGGTGAAGAAGTGGTTACTTGCAGCCCCTGTCAGCACAGGGGTTATAATTGGAGCAACGGGATGGAAACCACATTGGATTACTCTTTCACAGGTTTAGGATTACTGTGGATGTAAAACAGACTGTTCTGGAAAATGTCCGCGTCAGAAGAATGAATTGCAATGAAGACATCTGTGGTCATGTACATGTCAATGTCACTGATGAAATTTTGGTATGCAGTGCACTCATGCGAATACACCCTCAAAGCATAAAGCACCAAAAGAACATATGTTATTATTCTACATCTTATTACATCTGAAAGGCTGGTATTACATTGGAATAACTTCATTTATAAATTTTACATGTTTTTAGATGCTCCTAATGTCTTTATATTATTATCAAATGTATTGTTTTGCTAGTTTGTTGTTTGCCGCCCTGGGGCTCTTTTATATATATAGCATTTTTGCAGTTTCCATCACTGAAGCAGCCATTTTGGAAAAAGGCCACTGCTGCCCAGCAAGGCTGAAACTGGGTTGCTCCTAAATATTATTTTGATCAGTTTGGAAACCATGCATTTGAACTATTTTTGTTTGTTTAAAGGTAAAGGTAAAGGGAGCCCTGACCATTAGATCCAGTCGTGACCCAATTCTGGGGTTGTGGCGCTCATCTTGCTTTACTGGCCAAGGGAGCCGGCATGCAGCTTCCAGGTCATGTGGCCAGGATAACTAAGCCATTTCTGGCGAACTAGAGCAGCGCACGGAAACGCCATTTACCTTCCCGCCGGAGCGGTACCTATTTATCTACTTGCACTTTGACGTGTTTTTGAACTGCTAGGTTGGCAGGAGCAGGGACCGAGCAGCGGGAGCTCACCCCGTTGCGGGGATTCGAACTGCCGACCTTCTGATTGGCAAGTCCTAGGCTCTGTAGTTTAACCCACAGTGCCACCCGTGTCCCCTTTTCTTTGTTTCTTTGTTTCTATTACAATGTGTAAGACTCTACCAGTTGCTGGGAATCACAGGTGAGGAGGGTGATGTTGAGCTCATGTCCTGCTTCTGTACTTCCCATGGGCATCTGGTTGGCTTCCATGAGAACAAGATGCTGGACTCAAAGGTCCATTGGCCTGATCCAGCAGTGCTTTTCTTATGTTTATATTCTCGCACAAAAAACCCCAACAACATTAACATCTGCACTACTACAACTGGTTTCAAAATTTCCATTCACTCAGTTACACATCTCTTTTTCAAGAATGGTGTCTATTCTGTTCTACATATCAGATTGATTTGTTGTTGGTTGCTGCATTCAGTTTTCAAAAATGCCGATGAAAAATCCAGGTATCAGATATTGCCAAGGTTTTGACAAAGTGAATGGACATAGGCAAACGTAGGAATAGGTAGAAAAGTAAAAGAGAATGGAAAGTGTTTTGCAAGCCCTTTTGTTTTTCATTCAGCTGACATCACTCTACACCAACCTCACCTTTCGTGGCAGGTAGAGACGTACCTCAGATTTTCCTTATTTAATATTTGCCATTTTTCCTGGTTTCAACTTCATGCCGTCTTGAAGATTCTCTTGCACTGCACATTCATCATATTGCTGCAATCTGAGAAAATAAATGCAACTTGTTATATCAGCAACCAAAGGACCAAATAATTACACCTGCCATTTCCTAATTTGCAAACAGTGTAGGATTTTGCAGATGAAATCTTTTGTAAGAAATTTTGTTATCCGAATATAATATGTAATATTCTGCAGGGAAGACCATAGGTAGGAAGATGGTGCATTTCAATATGAAATACCACTGTATCTCACTGGGTGAATTCTATGTCCCCAGTACATTTCCGAGCACAATTCAAAGTGTTGGTGCTGACCTTTAAAGCCCTAAACGGCCTCAGTCCTGTATATCTGAAGGAACTTCTCCACCCCCATCGTCCAGTCTGGACACTGAGGTTCAGCTCCGAGGGCCTTCTGGCAGTTCCCCCTTGTGAGAAACAAAGCTACAGGGAAGAAGACCTTTTCGGTAGTGGCGTCCACCCTGGGGAATGCCTTCCCATCAGATGTCAAGGAGATAAACAACAATTTGACTTTTATAAGGCATCTGAAGGCAGCCCTGTACAGGGAAGTTTTGAATAGTTAATGTTTTATTGTGCTTTTAATATTTTATTGGGAGCTGTCCAGAACGGCTGGAACAACCCAGTCAGATGGGTGGCATATTATTATTATTATTATTAGTTGTTGTTGTTGTTGTTGTTGTTGCTGCTGTTAAGCAATAAATAAAATGTGTAGAAGAGCAGTGCAGTTTAGTCACATTAACTCTTTATGTTGTTACCACCATTAATTTTTTAAAAAAATTCTGAAGGAAGCTGGCAATTGTGCACCAGATGTGAAAGTGCTTGACATGAATATGCACTGATCAAGTAGGATCAGCAAATCAGTATGCATGTTCATCGTTTCCTACTGCCGGGGAGCCTATTATTGACCCAAAAGATTATTCTGGTGGCACTTGAAGTACGTTTACTTGCTCTGAAAATGGAGTGCACTGTTGAAATAAAGCTCTCCAACTAAGAATGCATGTGTGCACGGCAATCCTACAGAGATGGGGTGCTGGTGATCCATGCTAATTTCAGAACAAGCACATGCGTGGGGGCTACTGCTAACCAACCTGCCTGAGGAAGTGCAAAGATTGCAAACAGAACAAAATTATCCACAGAGTGCACTGGGTCTGGCTGATCTAATCTTGCATCCCGGAGGAATTTTCTCTAATGAGCAACTCCAAATGGGCAGTACAGTATATAAATAATGGTTATCCTCTTATCTCTTCTAGGTCACAAGCTCCAATGCATGCACAGAAGTTTATTGGTTGCAACATCTTTCACGTTAATTTCAGCAGAGTGTGCTACACAGACATGCCAGAGCACACATGCCTCTCTAGCTTATTTCATTAAACAATATATGTATTCTGCCTTTTATCGCAGGGTAGGATACGGAGCATAAATAATAAAACACACAATAGTAAAATAATAAAAAAATGTTTAAAAAGCAAACAGATGTGTCTAAAAACAACAGAGAATGGCCTTAATATTGACAATCCCACAATCTCTACATTGTGATCTGCCGCTTTATGTGCCAACAGGACACACATTCGGGTTTACAAAAAGTTAAAGCACCAACGTCAAACCAAAAAGTAATGGGATACTTAAAACATACTTTCTCCTCATTTCTGGACTGCAAGATCTCCACTGTTTTGCTAATGGAACAATCTCTTATTTCTAGAAGAGAGGTACCTAGTTTGGTTTTTATAAATCGTAATGCCTTCATCTGTTCTGTAAATCAACCACACAGGAGTGCAACTGCTTTCCTCATTATTATCCCTGAAGCAAATATTCTCATCCTGACTTCATGTTTAGGTTCGGATGATTTAACAAATATCTTGGCAATCCCATTTTCTAGACAGTGGGAACTGGAATCAGATTCTGGGAAAGAGTGAGTAGGCGAAGACACAGGAGCAACCTAGCAGAAATAATACTGTAGGAAACAGGATGGAAACGTGAAAATCAGCACACAACAAACTTAAGGCATCACACAGTGTCCTGTGTGCAGTTTCCCATGCACATTAATTTCCTTTTGTGAGGATTTTCTTTTTCTTTTTTCTTTTTTGGTTAACAGTTGTCCTGATTTGGCTTGGAAAGGCATTTGTTTCCTTTTTTTCATTGTGTGTGGGAGAGAATATACAGAGACCTCCTTTTTAAGTTGAGACGAGACTGCCGTACCTCAAATTTCCTGGATGAGTTTGCACAAGACTGTTAAATGGATTTCCAAAGTCTGCTTTCTCCTTCTGTACAGTCATGGCCAGGATAAACTTGGCCTTATTTAGTGCAATAAGAAATACAGGATGCAATTTCCCCTTTCCAATAGCAAAACAAAGCATTTGCAAATCAGTTTAGTGCGGACATTTCCCTGGGTTAAAAAAATCTGCTCAAGGGGCTGAGACTACATATTACTGATCATCTGTTCAGGAGGAGCTCTCTTCTCTCTCTTTCCTTCCCCCTGAACAGATGATTGGTAGTACAGAACACAGTCTAATCCAACTTCTTCATCAGGCTTTCTTTCCCACCCTCCACCCCCAAGGGAAATGCATGCACTCATCTTCCCATCAGATCAGAACAAAGCGTGTTCTCCTTCATGGACAGCACGTGTTGTGGTGGGGTCTGCTGAGCCACCCCTCTGTTACCAGGCAGGGTCTCTAAAGATGGCCTGGGGCAGTGATTGGTTCACTGGGTTGCTGGGGTAAAAGTTATGTTGCAATTTTGGTGGGAGGGGTAAAATGTTTAAGTACTCTGCACGCAGCCTGGAGCTTTCTCTTTGCTGCGTGCAACGGATCACCCGCCCACCCACCCTTGAGTAAGGGGTTGTTGCATTGACCTTGCTATGCCTGTCATGGGGTCGTCTGCTGTTGGGGCAGGGGCCTGGTAGGAATTTTGTCCATCTGGCTGATTGGCTGGGCTATTTGGTTTTTGCCTACTGCGTAGCAAATCATCACAACTTGTAAGGTTGCGGTTAGGCATTGGTTATAAATTGGTGGAGGAGGGGTTAGGATAGGCTGGGCCTGCCCCTCCATGGTTGCTGCAGAAAGGGAATTCCGTTAAAGGAATCCTGGGGCTTGCCATCTTTTCATCCAATCCCTGGAATGGGACTAGGGCCGGCAAGCCTTCGGGGAGCATGTGGATGAGAATTGAGGGTCTGTGACTCAGCTCCATTTCTCCCCGACTTGCTTTCCCCCGCACTGTCTTTCGGTGGTGCCTGGAAGTCAGTTCTGTCCCCAGGCGGGGGGACAGATAGTCTTAACCAATGCCTAAACAACCACTCACGGTTTTGTATTTAAATAAAGTTGTGGCCAAAATTATGCCAAAAACCTTAAACAAAAATTAAGTGTGCATTGTGAGTTATTTGGGGGGTGGCTTGGGGACCTTGACACGCAAATGGCAGCATCAAGGAAGTTCAGAATATGACTATTGCAATTCTATCATGCAAAAGAAACATATGGTGCAGATTTGAAGATGTGTGGAGAATTTTTGCTATTTCAGCTAAATCTGTTGACCTGTCAAATGTTCAGCAAATAGCTATTAAATGAGTTAATGTTTATATTCAGCTTGCATTCTTTTGATGAAGAAGTTTATGTTTGGGCAGAATTGGTTTTTGGCTGGAGACATTCTCAGGGCTGCGCCATTATTGTCTTCAATAAGCTGGAAGTGACCTCAGCACAGCAGCCTTTGAGAGATTCTGTTAAGGAAACTGCAAGCTGAACTCAACCCAATGCATGCAAAAGAAACAAACAACAACAAAAGGGCTATGCACCGCATCCCTAGAAACGGGACTGCTGTGAGGCAATTCAAGTTTGTTAGAGCACCCCAATGTTTCACGGGGAAAGAGGGTGACATGAGTGAGCATGTTAGTAGCTCTCATCCTAAATGTTTTCTAATTCAGAGAGTGAAAAGAGAGACACTAAGGAACCCTATAGCATTTTCTAATGACAGTGCTTTTTTCTGGAGGGACGCAGGGGTACGCATACCCCTAAAGAGTTTGCGAATCTAAGTTTGGCCTCATTGAGTGGCAGTATTTCGATATGAGTAGGAAAATGAGAGTAGCCCTAAACATTTATTTATTTATTTATTTATTTTAGAAGAAAAGCACTGGCACAGGATGTAATACTCCTCCTGCTTATGTTGACATGGGAAACCCTATTGCAGGACACATCCTGCACATCATGCCCAATTTCATCAACTGATGGCAGTGGGGCCAGCTTAGGATGCACAGAATCCCCACACCCAGAATGCCCCATTGCAGGGCTTTCTGTAGGAAGAGCAAATAAACTGTATTGTACTTTGGTGGTGGTGGACTTCCAAAAGATATGCAGCCTTATGCTTTTCAGTTCCCTCTTTAGCCTGCTGAAACCCTCGCTTTGTCAGGCTGTGCACAGGACTGCAACCACCCCACTCCCGTCCTCCCAATTCTGTGGTTCAGCAACTGCATTCAGCTCTTGTACTCTGTTGAATGTTCTAATCTGAGCTCTGAGCTGCCTCCACCCCCATCCATACCTTCTTCAATGGAAAGTGTGGAAAGTGGTCACTGGACCATGGATCTCTGTTGAAAATAGAGAGGTGTTATTTTTTTATGGAGACTCAAACGGCATGGCACAGCTAGATGTTAGTTAACATTTGTTTTAAATTCATCTTAGTGCTACAGCACCATGTAAACTCGCTTCTTGACTTTTTGCTGCCTTTTCCATTCATTTCCTCTGCAGACTTCTAAAACCTCAAGTCCATTGGCAAATCTATTCCCAAAACTAATTTCTGAATGAAAGACTGAGTTCCAGAGCTACTGCGAGTGAAGTGGTTCTGAGGTTTGTGCATGTCTGTGTGCACACCTGTTTGTAAACAGGTCCATCTTCAAAAGCCAGTGGAGAGCCAATACAGATTTAAAACTTTTAAAAAAGCTTCCCGGCTAGTGATTTGACCTGCAATCACCACCCACTGGTGTAGGGGAAAGAGCTGTGGCTCAGGGGTAGAGCACATGCTTTGCTATACAAAAAGTCCCAGGTATGGATGTCCCTACCAATTTCCCCAAATATATTATTCTTACATGATGATGGCTTGGCTTGGATGTCTGAATTAATGTTTTAGTTTGAACCCAAAGATATTTGACAATAATATTTGTATTTTTCTTTTTAAACTCTAATAAAACTACACGGTCAGAAAACACAGGCTTCTGATCATAACGGATAATTAAAGAGAAATGTAACGAAGAAACAGGAATCAGGTGCGCACATGTACACGTTTTGTGTGCAATTCCCCAGCCCAAACAGAACATAGGAATCTGCATTATGCGGAGCCAGGGCACTGTTCCAACATCTACCTGGGTGGCAGCAAATCTCCATGGTTGCTGGTTGCTCCATGGTCAGGCATGAGACATTCCCAGCCGTACCAGGAGATGCCTGGGATTGAGTCTGGGACCTTCTGTGCGCAAATCAGTTGCTCTACAACTGAGCTAGAGCCCTTCCCCAGCCAGAGCTGCGCATACATAGCCTTGATCAGACTGATGGACTTTAGGATGGGAAGATGGAGGCTGACTTAGTCTCCCTCCTGTCCCCTGCCAAACAACTGATTAGTGCTGTTGCTGAGTATCTGGCTGGAACAACCTGTATCCAGCCTTTGTCACTGTGCACGCATGGAGCTGAAACAGGGCCAGGGCGAGCAAGGCATTTCCCACAGCATGTTTCTTGCCCAAGGACTGGATATATAATACCTAATGAACCAGGAACTAAAAAGCACTGTCTGGAAAGTATTACAGTAAAAGCAGTGAGATACATCACATGGGTATGTCTAATGGGTTTCTGTTGAAAGTTAGCTCTTTCCATAACCCTGCTGATTTACTGCTATTCTCTGAGACTACACTGGAAGGTGAAAAAAGCCTATCTAAGCATTTCCAAGCACATGGGAAAATTACCGTAGGGTGGTTTTGGGTGGGTTTTTTTTAACCTAGGCAACTAATTAGCCCCGAAAGCTACTTAGCGCTGCTTTAGACAAAAGAAACATCCCCAGCATTTTCATTTATGTTTTGGAAAATGACCTGAGGGTGTATCAGAAAGCGCAAATGGCTTTCCTGATGTTGTCTTAGCATACTCCTTGTTTTGTTTTTGTTTTAATTTTAAAATGTGATATTTACCAGTAATAGGCTTTCTATACTGACTGGGTATCGTGGAAAAGGAAGGTTCTTCTTCTGATTCCTCCTAGTGGAATAATACCAACTAGCACTTCCTGAAGTCTTGAAGTTTCCAGATTAGGTAGACCAGGGGACGCTGCTGGACTCTTGGCTCTTATCATCCAGGACCATTGGCTACGCTGACTGGGGCTGATGGGAGTTGGAGTCCAGCAACACCTGGAGGTCCACAGCCAGGTTTACTACCTCTGGTGTAGTAGATGACATTGCACCTGTCCTTAAGTGATTGTGCTATGAAGACAAAGTGATTTTCTCCTTCTGTTAGTGGTTCTGCCTTTGTATTGCGACACTGTGGAATCTCTCCTCCCCATGAATGGGAATCCTGTCTCATCACCCTCCATTGCCTCATCAGTAGGGATGGGGGAGAAATTTGGTTCACCTGACATCAAGCCTATCAAATTCACATGCATATATAGTTGTCTCTGTCCATTAAAACAAATAGCCCTTGGCAGCACGGTAAAGCCTAATGGAGACTTGAGCCATAAGCTCTCACTGTTGCTAGTTAAGTGTGGGTCAGGGAAAGAATCAGCACTGGCAACCAGCTCTTATGGCTGGGAACACAAATGAACTCATGCTAAGCTGTGTCTGATCTCTGGAGATGCCTGGGCTTGACTTGGCATGGGCTCGGGGAGGGGCAAAAGTCTGTATTTCATGTCCTACCCATTCCAGCTGGAGACTCGGACATCAGCCCTCCTCTCCTCGCAATTATTTTCTTCTCCTGCCACTGCTCTTGCTGTCATAATATGGCTGCGGAGCTTCTCATTAGGCACTTTTAGCAATTACATTGACCCTGATTGGCTATGTGCAGCCAGTGATGTGATTGGACTGACTGTGTTTTTTTAGCATCAGACTGAATCCTTTATGGTTCTATGAGATTATCAGAACAGTATGTCTGGAAGCTATATGTATTCGGATATGCTATTTGGCAGAGTTCTGGTTATGAAATAATCTTTCTCTTGGCAAAGGAAAATGCCGGTGATCTTCTGCTGTACTGAAACACTTTGTTGAGGAGAATTATGGACCTTGATTGCCAACAGATGTAATCTTGTCAAACTAGGACAGGGAGAAAAATATGCCTCAAGGTGAAAAACCTGTCTGTAGAGAGATGTCAAAGCTGTCACCTGTCCATCCAAACCTTTCTTAGCACCTCTGTCTTTGAGAAATGAAGCAAGCTCCTTTCAACTGGGCATGTTGCCATTGCAACAGATGGTTACAAGTATAGGCAGCCAAGAGACCATGCTTGTGTTTGTAGCACAAACTGGAGAGGGGAACATCTTAATATGACAGCTAGTGAGAAAAAAGGAAGCATAGTGGATGGAAAGATTTTGAGTTCTGTTTAATTGGATTTTTTTAATTCTGAGGAAGTACATTTGCATTAGCACATAAGAAACCTGAGACAAACTTGGAAGGTATTTTTTGTCTTGCTCTTTAGGAAAGATGGGAGTAAATACGGAACAGAATCTAAATTGAGGCTGCAGTCCTGTGCCAACTTACCTGGGAGTAAGCACCATTGAGT
This sequence comes from Podarcis bocagei, assembly GCF_964188305.1. Lineage (NCBI taxonomy): Eukaryota > Metazoa > Chordata > Lepidosauria > Squamata > Lacertidae > Podarcis > Podarcis bocagei. Next base: position 84,104,683 of record NC_138129.1, on the reverse strand, counting down.
GGCACTTATGTTTGAGTAGACATGGTTAGAATTGTGCTGCCATGCTTCAAATATTGCTCAGCAACTTTGGACAGGTCACATACCTATATTTTTAAAAAATCACTGTCCAGCCAGAGGAAAATGAACATTAAATAACAATTATCTTGAGGATGTAGACATCTGTACAGTGTAGTAAGTTTACCGTGATCACGAGAGGATGATGTTTTATTTGCAAAGAACCCTTTAGTCAAGTCTCACGCATGTTTACTGAGAAGTAAGCATTGCTTTACTCAGTGGCGTTTACTCTGTATGTTTCTTGACTTGAAATGGAACAATAACTCATTTTAGTGTGTGTGTGTGTGTGTGTGTGTGTGTGTGTGTGTGTGTATGAACTTTCCCTCAAAGAATTTTACTAGTCTTATCCGAACTCATTCTGGCTTCAAAATCCCTTTGTTCTTCACCCGAGTATGTATTTCCAAGTTTGCTTTTACGCCAGTTGGTGAGCTGGCCAAAATTCCTACTCAGCCCTGAAGCAACTGGTTAATTTTATCCTAAATCTGAGTGAGGGTGGAGTGGGCTTAAAGAATAGAGTCCCTTCAAGTTTTGCCTCTGCATGTGTGAATGCAGCAGCACACATCCATCTGCTAGCACCACGTACATTGCCTGCTTCTCCTGACCTGGGTGCAACATTGCTTTTGCCTTGAACCCTTATGGTCTGTTGGCAAATGAATTAACCATTGCAATGATACTGCTTATTTTAGAAAAACAAAACAAAACATGTACATGGCAAGTACAAAAGCTACTTTGGAAATAATTTGGTTTCCCCTTAATAGCCATCACATGATTCACTACCTAGGTAGGAACCCAGAGGTTATTCCAAAAGTCCCTTTCAATTATCATACTCATTTATTTATTTCATTTTGGGTGGTTGTTAAGTTGTATAGACAGTTTGATTCTGTAAGAGAAAGATAAACTTTAGCTGCTCTTCTGTCAAAACCTTGTTTACATATGATCAGGCACAAGGAACGAAAGGACATCGTCTCACAGATTCCTATAATTTAATTAATGAAGAGAAATGAACCTTTCTTAAGATATGGTTTCCTTCAAAGGCAATACAGACCCAACTATCAGACTGAAGAAATAGAAATAGGCAATGCACTCATTTCCTGTTTTGAAGTTGGGTTTAAAAATAAAAACTGAATTTTTGCTTTGGCCAGTCATTTTCATTCTATTTTGTACTCAAAACCTGCAGTGGTTGTAGGCACTGTGAACCACTTGCACAGTTGCCTTGAGCATTCATGTTGCATCAGATTTGTGTTGTCAAACTGCAATAGCATGCACGTGCTTGTGACCAAGCAAACCGAAGACATCTTCATTGCAACTTTTGAAGGGAAGGGTGTATTGTGGGGGGAGGCTGCTGCTGCTCAGTGGTACATCATCAGCTTTGCATTCAGAATGTCCCAGGTTCTACCCCACATCTTCAGGTAGCACTGGGAATGCACAGTCTGAAACCTGGATAGCAGCTTCCAATCAACGTAGATAATACCACCTGCCTCTTGCTCGGTCTAAGACAGCTCTCTGTCTTCCTATGTTTTAGTCCCTCAACCCAAATCTGAATATCCACAAGCCACAATAAAATCCAAATATCACAAGCTAGGCCAATTCCCCCCCCCCGGTCTCCCCAGTTTACAAACCACATTTTACTTTAATAGTGCTGAGGGTCAGCAGGTAGGTGATACAATCTGCTTCAGGAAACACTTGGCTGGGGAAAGCGAACAGATAAAAGTAGGATGTGTTTGAATAGTGCAGCAATACTTTTACAAGCATTGGCCCTTGTTATTTGGGGGTGGGGAGGGGCTTTGCTGCAGGCAGCAGAATGCCTTGGGCCAGCAATAATAGCACCCAAACACACATTCCAGTCAAAAGCCTGTTTCTCATTTTCTTGTTCTTGGAAGGGAGTATGTGAGAGTTAGCTGCACATGATGGATATTAGTCACTTGGCTGAAGGTATTATTGGGATGTGCTCACAGAAGATATCAGAGCCAGTAGGAAACTGCACGGATTAACACTTATCTGATCTTTCCATTGCTTCAAAGTTTCTGGGACATCTTGCTGTCAGACCCTACTTAGAAGCAATATGCTTCTGAATACCAAGGACCTTAAATATATACTTTTGAAAATGAGCATTGCTCTGAGCTCCACTTGCAGGTGTGATTCCCCCCCCCCCCCCGTTTGTCTTAGTTAGTGCCAAAAAAATTAGTGAATGTGACATTCACATGTGAATTTTGATTATGCCAGATGAATTTCACTGTGTCCAACACTAGATATGTTTCCCCACATTCGGGACATACACCAGTAATTTCTGATAATCCCATTTAAATGATGATGATTTATTAAATTTGTATACTGCTCTTCATCCACAGATCTCAGGGCGATCAGCAAAATAAAACTACAATATACATAGTAAAAGTAAGAACAACAAACCAATACCCCCCCACAACACATTTAAAATGACTGTCACTATTCACTGACATACCTCTGAGTTTTCAGGCATTCACAAAATTCGATACGAATATAGACATTCATGAACTGTCAATATTAGAATCATAGAACCACAAAATTGTTGCGTTAGAAAGGACCATGGGGGTCATCTAGTCTAGTGTTTCCCAACCTTGGATCTCCAGCTGTTTTTGGACTACAACTCCCATCATCCCTAGCAAGACCAGTGGTCACGGATTATGAGAATTGTAATCTGAAAACAACTGGAGACCAAAAGTTGGGAAACACCGAGTACAACCCCCTGCAATGCAGGAATCTCAACTTACTCATTGTAATGTATATGATGTTATCTTACCTGTGACATTCAAGACTGATTTACACAGCCTTTCAGTTATCTGGATAGAGGACAGAGAGGGTTGTGTGATTGTGTGTAGAAAACTAGCATATTGTACAAAGTTAATATTTACATTCCACTGACTTTTGCCTCTTGCCCCACCTGCCACTGGGAAACGGCCCTTGCAAAGTTACCCAGGAGGGAATGTGACCTTCAAGCTGGAAAAAATGCTCAGCTCCTGATCTACAGGAAGACTTAATCCCCTTTTCACATGGCGGTGATTCCTATGTGGACATTACATCATGTTTGAAGACACCCCATCAGTGTTTCTCAGTCTTAGACCCCCCTCCAGCTGTTGGACTACAACTCCCATCATCTCTGACCACTAGTCTTGCGAGTGAGGGATGATGGGAGTTGTAGTCCAAAGAGAGCTGGGGGCCCAAGTTTGAGAAAAACTGTGAGTGGAGAGATGCTTCTTAGTTATAATTACAGCGGGCAACCAACAGTGTATCTAGCAGAAGCACTTGCTTTTAAATAATACTCTCCCCATTTTCTTAATCTCATTATCCAATTTCTGAAAACGCAATTCAAGACAAAACCTCTTGTCTTGGGAGTTCAATAGGATCCTAAAGGCTTTACATTAGCTGCGTAATGCCTGGCCCCTTTCAGAGTTGCCTTGTCGTGGTGAATAGAAAAGCAGGCTGCCATTCAGCAGGCAGAAAGCGTTGCCTCATTGTGTAAATAATCATCATTCTGGCACACAGGAGAATGGCTGTCACAGAAGTCTAGTTAGGAACTCTCCCCCCCCATTCTGTTTGTTCACGGACCATTTTTATATCTTCTTCAGTTTGAAGTGGCATCTCCCAGGTGACGTGGATGAGAGCCAAGCTGAGTGACTAGCTCTCAGGAACATGCATGGTCCTCACTCATCCAGAGAAATCAGGGCACGGATGCTTGCCTGCACAAGTAAAGGTCTTGGCTGTGACATGTCACTTCAGGGGCCCCTGGTAAACAGCTTTCATTTCATTTTCTTACCTAGGAAAACCTGCATTTCTTTTTAAGATTTAAGTAACAAACAAACAAACCCCAGTTCAGAGAGGCGTCATAAAATCATAGAACTGTAGAGTTGAAAGGGACCCCGAGGTTTATTTAGTCCAACCCCTGCATTGCAGGCATCTAAACTAAAGCACCCATCCAACCTCTCACTTATCATCCTTCTCCTGCATACATACCCTCAGCAATTCCATTTGATCCATTTCCATGTTTCCGGATAGCCACTTCTGACCTCGGGAGGAGGTGGTGTTGTGGGCTTCACACCCCCAACATGCGCGCGGAGGCTGGCTCCCAGCCCCGCGCGATCAGGGGAATCCTCTGCCAATCGGCTGGCTTGCCGCATTTAAGGCAAGCGCAGCAGAGGAGCTTCCTCTTTGCCGCTGATCAGCTGGGGAATTTCCCACCCAACCACCCTTCAAGGTTTCTCCTTTGACTGTGCTATGGACTTCGGTTGGTCGCCGTTAAGGGGCCTGGTAGGAATTTTTACACTTGGCAAATTGGCAAGTTTTTGCCTACCTCGTAGCAAATCGTCACAACTTCCTTGGTTTGGCAGTTAGACATTGGATGGGGTATTGTTATGTAGATGAATGGGGGGGAGGAGCGCCATCACCTCCCCCAGTTACTGAAGGGTAGTCCGGTAAAGGATTCTGGGGGGCGTGGCCCCGTCCAAAGCCTTTGCAGGACAGGGCCCAAGGCACACCCCTGAGCGGTGACTCCAGGGGAGTGCCTAGTTGATGTGCATCAGCAGGGCTCTTCCTGCTGGTGCTAACCCTTCCCGACCTTCAGGCAGACAGACTGAAGCCGGATAGTCGATTAGCACCAATGCCTAAGCCAATACCTCTCATCACCTGTAACCAATAAAGTTGTGGCCAATTTTAGCCCATTAACCTAAATAATGGTGTCTTGTGTCTTTATTTCTACTGGTGGGAGGCAGGAACTCACCATGCAAATCCTCCTTCTCATACACACCTTCCTACAATTCCTTTGCACATTATTATCTGCCTTCAGCTGCTGGGTCAAAGACCCCTACTGGATCACAGCCTGATCTAAGGCAGGTAGCACTACTACCATACAAATAAGAGATTAAAAAAAATCAAATAAGAAATAGGTCCCCAAATGCATGTTTGGGTCACGAAAGGTTGAGGACTACTGTATTAGGTAAATTGCTACATCATTTGTTCAAGCAGCAGAGCTCATTAACAAGTAACATATCTAGCCTTGTTATGTGCTTGTCATTAACACCTCGAGCTTTTTATACACCTACAAACTTAGATAATCCATCATTCCATTTCCAAAGAGAACTTGCTTCCTGGGAGCATTTTAAAACAACAACAGAACACAGCCACAGTGGAGGTATTAACTGTGCTAAGCAATTGTAAAACGTTTAAGTAAAAAAGAGGCAGTCTTTGCACTGCCTCATAAGTACAGTACAGATCTATGCACAAATTGGTTTGTTGATTATTTGGCTTATTCCACAGATCTATATCAATCTGCATCAACATCAGCGTTGATGTTTTCAGTAACCGCCTTCAAGTATGTGAATTTTCTTCTGGACTGTGTATATTTTTGGAAAAAAACCTATTATTAAAGAAATACTTACTTCTCACAGTTTGGGATGCCTGCATGTTTATGTAGTTTAGAGATGACTATTTACCAAATGGTATTTTCTCACAGTGTAATAACTTGGTAAACCAATCTGCAATAACTGTAAAACAGAGAGGAGAATTACACCACACCCACCCAATTGATGCAAATTCTAGAGAGGCAGGAGTGGTGAAATTCTCCTCATAATAGATAGGCTTGGATGATATCAATTGGTTATGTGCACTCTCTCATAATCTACCTCTTGGTAAGTGGTGTATGTTTTCACCCTTCAAAATGAAGGTAAAATCCGCCTTCCCACAGTGTGTGTGTACAGTATTTCTAATGGTGGCTATTTTAAATGTTCCAGTAGATTCTCATGGGTACTGAAAAGTATCTTCAGTTGCATAAAATGCTTAATCCCAAGCATATTGGTCCCATTAGTTGCACTTTCCAGTATAAATATTGTAATGAAAATAGCTTTTCAACTGTGTGTATATTTAGGATGTTAATGCCACTCTCTGGGGTAATTCCTCTGTTTTCTTTGGGGCCCTGTTCTACAAAATTCTGGCTAGTACTAGTTATTACCTCTGTTATATGTGAGACACCTGAAATATTTTGTTTTAAACTTCTCATAAGTCTGCATAGACACTGATTATGTCTGCTAGAAGTCTAGATCTATGGAATATAAGATTTACTATGGCAATTTTACCGGTCAGGCAATTGTCAACAACTTTTGGTGTACAGACTGCCTTTTTTCATTTCTTCTTCTCTTGTTTACAAAAATTTCTAAAGCCTAATGTATATTGTATATTATCAATGTATATTGATAATGTCTTGGTCCTAATATACTTTTCCATCTTATTATTTCACAGTTATACCCTACACAACCATCCCAAGCTCAGGGATGGACAAATTAGGGATCACATTAGGGATGAATGACTCCGTTAATTTTGATTTCTCCAAGCTTTTCATTTCTGTATCAGTTTGCAGTTTATTTTTTAAAAAATTGCCATCACCCCTGATGTTGGCTCTGTTGGCTGAAGCTGTGAATATGCGACTATCCATCAGGATCAAAGTCCTCCAGATATGAGCTCTGTAGCCTGTTTCTCTTAACATTTACTCAGAAGTAAGTATAAGTCCACAAGTTTAGTTGAAATTAAGCCCAATCCTATGAGGTTACACTCAGACAAATTAGTACAAAGTTGTGGTCTCAGTCTTAAAAAAATCAGTGTGATTTATTTGGGCTTCTTTATCCCGAGGCTACTCTGTACACAACGGTGAACATAACATGCACTATTGCATGTCCTATGTTCAATAGGAATAGCTCTGTGTACTTCATGCTTTAAAATACATAAGTCAGAATGCATAAACCTTAGTGCTTGAGCAAGAAAAACTAGATTCATCATATACCATTAAACTAATTTCTATGATTTCTCCTATTTTACACAATTCTGCTGCTGTTAATATTTTCCGTAATGCATTCTGCAGGCCCCCCCCCCTCTCTCCTTTGAAAGAGGTTATGTGTGAGCATGGCAAAGACCAATGCCATGCCAATCACACTCTCCTCCAAGGAGCTCAAGGTAACACACAATGCTGGGCGGAAATGACTGGCAGAATCCGAGACCAGGGAGAAGAGTCGGTGGAAGAAGATTGGAAAAAGTTTAAAGACTATTTACAGAAATATTGTAAAATCAATGAATGTTAGAATGATGTTGGATAGAAATTAAGTGCTTTTTAGCTGTAATACTATAAGGGAATATGAAAAATGGATCACTAATAGGTAAAAATTTAATGTTACAATATTTTAAGATTAAAGACTAGGATAAATAAAGAGGGGAAGGATTTGCTGAACTAACAAATTGAATTGGAATACAAAAAAGCGAGGCGTGAGGAGGTCCGGGGAAACAAGCTAATGAAAAATAAGTAATGGAAAGATTGAGTTGTTTTTAATTGTTTTTTATTTTGTATTTTTCTTTCTTTTTTCTTTTTGTAATATCTTGAAAATTTTAATAAATATCTTCTAAAAAAAAAAAAACACACACACACAATGCTGTTCCTAATGCCATTCTCAACAGAGGCACCCACATTGTGGGGTCCCTTCCTTCACAGATCTAGCCTGCACCCGTCCTGATGGGTTTCTGGCATGAGTTTAAAATGTATCTGTTCTCTCAGGTCTTTGGTTTAAGTTGATGGTGGGGCTTGCAGCCTGCCCTTGCTAACCTTATCTAGGGCTGTATATGATGCAGACTTGGTTTGTTTTATTGCATACTGTACTGCATGATTTATGTTGGATTTTATTTTATTTTATTAATGATGTGAACCGCTTTAGGAGGCCTGCATAGTTCCAAAACGTGGCATACACCCATAAAGGCTGGCATTATTAGGAAACTGAATTCTCCAGGCAGTCTTGCATCCTGTAGCTTTTCAGTCCTGCAGAATTGTAGCAAGCTCTCACAGCCTTGATAAGGGGAAAATAGCTCTGGATGAACGCTTCAGAATTAACATTAGGATCCTTGATTTGTCATTTTGAGGCGGGAGGAATGTGGGGTGAAAGATTGGATAGTGTGTTATATTTTAAGCAATCCTTTTTTTTAAAATGACTCATATTAAAACAAATGTCAGGCTTTGAGTAAAATGTAGGTTGATCTTTTTCATGGGCGATATGGGATACCCAAGTTTAATCCCATTAGGCCCATAAAAAAAACCCTGACGGGGGAAAAAAGTCTGGCCTCGACGAGAAGCTCAATATTAGTTTACAACTTGAGTCCATCTAGAAATGTAACTGTTCAAGGGTAGGGGGGAACCGAACAAAGGAAGCATTTAAAGCCATCTTCTGTAGCATCATCATGGTTAGTCATGGAAAAACAGTTGAGCTATGCTCAGATTATTTTCATTTGTAAAATTTCTCTTCATGGACATATGGAAATAATAGCTAGTTGCTTTAATGGTGAGCTGTGTCTATAAATAAAAAGGGTTACAAATACAGTTTGTGGGTTTAAATGTATATAAATCAACTGCTGCCTTCACTCCTGCTTTTGACACGGATCTCTGTGTACATTCTGCTCTCGATTTTCAATAATGGGATCAGGCAATCTTCCATGAAAGCCGTGATTCTCAAAAAACCCACACAGATAGCCTTTTCTTTACTTTGATGGGAATATGCATGTTCCAAATGAGTTGACGATGGGGCACAGAGCATCTGAAATTACCAATACAATTAGGAAACAAAGGGCTTTGTGGAAAATGCTCATCAAGGAGGTGGGACAAGGTGGTTTTGGTTATGGAACAGAGAAATTATATTTATGTCCCAATTACTTATACTGTGCATGACAATGCTTGTGTTACCAGGCATATAGTCAAGAAACCCACAGGCGCTTGTAATTGGATCTCCCTATCTGCGGCATCCTGGAATTGTTCTGCAGATGTTAGATCAGATGAGAAAGTTCATTATGGTCCTGCACAAATATGTTCCTCAAGAGCTGCAGCTGCAGCCTTTGCTCTGTAAGGAATCTTCATAGGAATGTTTAAGATTTGCCTTGCTGGATCAGATCAAAGGACCATCTATTTCCAATGTTCTGCTTTCACCAGAGGCCAGGCAGATGCTTGCTGGTTGCTCTGCAGCATCTGGCGCTCACAGATATACGCTGCCTCACTCCACTTGGGGCTCTTATTTGCCTCTCATGATGTGTTCATATACTTATCTTCCTTGACTCTGTCTACTTGTATTTAAAACCTTCTAAATTGGTGGTCAGTCTCGCATCTTCTGGTACTGGGTTTCAAAAAGGTTAATGTGGTGTTGTGTGAGGAATTGCTTTGGTTTCTTAGCCCTGCGCAGTATAATGCTAACCTCGGCTTCACTGGAAGACCCTTTGTCTATAATGGTGAGAGAGGGGAGAAAATGTCTCTGTTGCCACACAATTTATAATTTTTTTTTATCTTGCTAACGTCTCTCTATCACTCATCTTTCCCCACTGAACTAGAAAGCCCCAGATGCCTTTTATCAGACAGAGACCCCCAAGGCCATGATCATTCCAGTTGACCTTATCTGTGCAAATTTTATTTGTGTTGAGAGAGGGCAACCAGAAAGGCATGCTATATTCCAAATGCGTTGAACCATAGATTTATATAATGGCACAATACTTGTGCATTTTCTAGCTTTCCTAATAATCTCCAGTGATCCTGTCAGGGCAAATAATATATATATATATTTCTGTGGTGTCATATCAGTATACATACCAGGGTGGTGTCCAATGTTAAAACACAAACAACCATTAAATAAAAATTAAAATACAGTTCTTCTTGTACACTGATTTTTGATATTGTAGTATTAAGACTATGCCTGGCTTTGATGGATCTCTGTAACCTTCCCTGTGACCTTAGCATATAAACAGCAGTATATAAATCTTAAGAATAAACAAACAAGCCTGGACCATTAAACCAAAACTAGGATCAGAAGAGCTGAAATTGAACCCAACCTTTGCTTAACCTTGAGGAAAAACTTGGAGCACACTACTGGATTGGCACCATTCCTTGAATGGTGGTAATACTAGCCTGATGAAGGAAAGCAAACACAGTAGAGTAGCCTCCAGCAACTATGAATCATGTCTTTCATTTGTGAAGAATCTTAGTGGATATTGCTCAGTGGCTCTATTTTATAGTAGTTTATTGGAGCAGTGCAGAAAGATTAATGTGGTGTAGTGGTTAAGAGTGTTAGACTCAGACCTGGGAGACCAGGGTTCAAATCACCAATCAGCCATAATGCTCACATGGTGATCTTGGGCCAGCCACCATCTCTCAGCCTAAAGTACTGCACAGGTTTCTGTGTGAGGATAAAATGGGGAGGGGAAACCCAGGGCCAGCCCAAGACAAAATGGGCCCCACTCCCTGCCAGGGAAGAAGGGGGGAGTGAAGACCAACAGGAGCAAGGGGAGAATAAAGATCTACATCGGGATCTGCTACCCCTATGGATTCTGCCGCCTGAGGAGCTTGCCTCTCCTAGTCTAATGGATGGGCTGGGCCTGGGGAAACCCATGTATGCCACCATGAGGTGTTTTTTTGAGGAAAGGAGGTATATAACTGTAATGAATCTATTGCAGAATAAGTTTTCAAAAACAAGGACACTCTTTATGAGATGCATGAAGTGGCCAGTCAGTTTCAAATAAACTGGAAGTGGAGAGATGGTTTAGCAAACTTGTGAAGGTAGGAGAGAGATAAAGGAACACCACATCCTGACAGCAAGGAGGTCATAGACAGATCATTCAGTGGATTAACCAGACCATTTGGAGGCACAGGCCTATATATTTTGACAGGGGATTTGTTTCAGTGATGTAATATCAAGCAGAAAAAGTGTATGCTTGTTGTGTCTGGGTGCCCCTTGCTCAGAGTGGATGTTAGCAGTGAGGAAAGTTATCCCAAATGCTGAGGTGACTAAGTCATTGTTCTCTTTTTTAGTATACTAGGCTGCAGCAAGTAACATCAATCAGTGATGCTTTACATTGCCCAATCTGATAGGCTGCATGACATTATAGCATCACCACACTCATACAGAATCCCTGATTGGCTGGGATCACATGGTGTGGAAAAATAAAGAATCCTTAAAACTGTATCCCAAAGAATGACAATTGGGGATTCTGAACATTCAGAAAAAATATGACCTGGAACAAAGGTTTCAGCTAATCAAGGACTTTTTTTTTCACCCTTGAGAGCCCACTCCCTGCCCCCTGCTCTGGAAATATTAGCAGGCGTTTAGTGCAATCTTGATCAGGCATGCTCAGTCATTGCAGAAGGGTAGCATGTTCAGTTTCTGCTCTTGATGATGATGATCTAATTTAGCTGACTTTATTTCCCAATTTTAATAAGACTTGTCTTTAATTACTGATAGCCGCTTCTGAAAATTTCAGCTTTGCTAGAACTCTTTGACTTTGAGCCCAAGTTGCACAAGGCACTAGAAATTTTTGAATGGCCTTTAGAAAGAAAGCTTTTTCAAAATCCACCAATAAAAATATGCAAAATACAGAGGGAAAATGTCATGGACAAGAACAGTAGCTGCCTGTGCAGAAATAATTTTTTTCCCTCCATTTCCAGGACATAATGGTTGTGTCCAGATGATCATATCTTGTCTTAATAAACTGAGATGCTGAACAAGCCTTTTGCCCATTTATGACATTTTATCCAAAATATGGTTACCAACTTTGGAGCAAGGGAGGGCCTTAAACCACATTTAGAACTTAGTTTGAACTTCTGCATCTAATTTCTGTCCTGACAACATCACTGGTGAGGTGTGTGCCCTGGTGGGATTGGAATATCTCTTCTTGGGTTTGGGACTGGTGGAGTGAGGTGAAGGGTCCTCCTGGACTAAATATAATTTAGGGGAGGAATTGTGAGATTCAGAAGACAGGGGCTACCTGAAGCATAGGGGCTGAATGCCTTCTTGGGGCATGGATAGCCCTAGTATATCACCTGTCTACAGTGGTAAAGAAACCTAGTCCTCTGAGTCTTTGGAGCTCTTCTCTGACAGGGCTGCGATTTGGGGACCTGGGTTCATACATGGCCTGGGCATGTTATGCATATATATATATGATGGACCCTCAGACTAGGCATATGTCTGTGAGAAGCTGCTGGTCATGTGATCAACCCACCCCTCTTTCATGATAGACTGTCCAAATGGGACTTAATCACACAGACAGCTCGGGGTAGACAATACTAAGCTAGATGGAATAATGGCCTGGTTACCAGTTGCAGTTTCTTATATTCCTGGTGTTGGATAATGAAGTCCTTAACACTGGATTTGAGTGGTGGTCAGCTGAGCATTATGGTTATTGACTCTGTGGCTTCTTACAGTTTCCTATACTCCTGCAATATCCTGCTTACAATATTCAAGAAAGCTGATGTAACTCCTTTCTTTCTCTCCCTCTCCCTCAAGAGTTCTAATTGATTTATGTTTTCTTCTGATTGCCCTTGGCTTTGAAGTGAGCCTTCCTGAACTCTTTTGATAGAAGATATGACGGCGTGTACTTCAACTTGCTGCAACTGTCTGCAAATGCTAGATCCTACTCTTACTAGAAGTAGTTTATCTAACTAAAACTCATGCAGATAGCTTTTGGTATTGTATTTGTGAATTTTGGGAAAAATTTGTATTCCCCCACCCACTCACCCACAACATGTGGGAGATTATCATAATAGGTGCATTAAAGTATAAAGTGAAACAAAAGAACAAGGAACTTGCTCACGCTTGTCAAACACAACGTCATTGTATACACCGATTTGATTGCTAGTAAAATCTTGATGCTGCTATAATTTTATTTTTGGTCACATGTATTTTAAAATATGTTTTTCCCCCCTGCCATTTTTGACTTAAAACATCTTCTATCATCAAAAAGAAACACGTAAAACATATAAGTACTTGTGATTGAATGCTCTTAGTGCAGCCATTTTAAAACTTGGTAGCAGAAAGTATTCTGAATCACAGAGCACACTTTTCTCCGTTGAAGAATGTTCATTATCATAATTTTGTTCACATCCAAAATGGTTCCAAACCTATTTACATTTCATTGCAACTAAGCCCCACTGAAACCATCTGAACAAGTTAGTCAAGCTAACCAATTTAAGTACCAATACTTTTAAAATAATAATAATAATAATAATAATAATAATAATAATAATAATAATAATAATAATAATCAGGTGCAACTAAATTCTGCTGCTTTGGGTTTCAAGTGTTAGGTTGTACATTTTTATCCATAGATAGATCAACTGACACTTTAGATTATTAATCTGTGGTGCTCATTTCCATCACTTGAGTTTATTAATCACTAGAGTTTATTTATTTACCATTTACCATTTAAAAGATTTATATACTGCCTCTCAGCAGAGCTGTGAGTAATGGGCATTCTTGTTTACTTTCTGAATAACTATTCACTTTAGTTATAATAGGAGGGTTTTTTAAAAATGTCCTTTCATTTTTATATCTTGCAACTTAACTTTTATAAGTTGTAACTACGATACCCTCACACTTCCTTTACTATCTCCAAATAGAACATACATTGTGGTTTTGTTAATTTGCAGATGTACTTACACTTACCTGGTCAAAGTTCTTAATCAAACTGCAACCCTGATAATATAAAATCTGTGTGGTTTAATAGCTAAATTGAACAACAAGAAAATGTAATCAAACATAAGGAAACTGATGTTCTAAGCAACTGCTACACTGTGTGGGGTATTCTGATACCTTGTTGTTTTTAGTTATCGTAATTGTTCTCCATACTTGCCTTCTTCAAACTTGAAACATCTGGACTATATTGGAGTAATCTACTCATGTGAGCAATGAAACATCAGAAGAGGTACTCTGGTAAAATTACAGTGATTACTTCCGTGAAGAGGATGTGCTAGAAACCGGAAACCCCTTTCCACAGAGGCACTTTCTGTGATCTTTTGTGAATATATTCTCTGATGTCACACTGCTCGCGTGAGGAGACGTCTGGCACAAGTTCTTATTTGTGTGTTTCTTCTGCACACATACACATTTCTATATGAACTCAGTGTGCATATGAATGCAAGAAAGAAAGTTCTCCTCCCCCCTCCCAAAAAAAAGCCATAATGGAATTTACTGTCACTGGATGTGGTGGTGATGGCTGACTTAGGTAACTTAATACAAAGAGATTTGGACAAATTCACCAAAGATAGATCTATCAATAGTGATGCTTACTACAGGGATCCTCTATATTCAGAGGCAGTTTCTATAGAGCATTAGCAGATGGGGACTTAATGCTCAGTTTGACGGGTCAGCCCTACCACTAGGAAGAGATGGCAACTCCAGGCAAATGCTGGGGGGCAGAAGGGGAAGTGGCCTGAGCAGAGGTTGTTATGTGCTGGAAAACTAGGGATGTCAGAGAGTTCCAGTGAAAATGAAAATTACTAATGTTGGCTTATTACTCCATGTCCAGATTTGAAATCAATTCAGTAAATACAATTGGTTGTTCACTGTTATTTCTGCTTTCAGTCTGCAAACGAAATTTAATTGATGATGTGGTCGTCCCCCGCCTTTGCGATGTTTCCCCTTTGCACTGAAATGAATGATGTAGAATATTGTCGTGCTAATTAAAATAATTAAAATTATGCCACAGCAGACTGCAAGACAAATAATGTAGGGTTTTGTTTTTTTCCAGAAGTCAAATTGCAGCAGAATGGAAACAGTGCAATGACCATGGGTCAGAATAGAAGTCAATACCTTCTTACTTCCCTATGAGAACAGAGCAGTGTATAACATATATCCCATGCAGCACCCCCAGTAGCGGAGCGCAATGGGTGCAGCCAGCCTAAGTGCCTTCCCTGAGGGGGGTGACATCGCCATTGGCGGTGCCCCCCAGGATCCTCCCCACAGCTGGCGCACTCCCCTGGGATGCACACTAACACCGACACACCACATGGCAGCTAGCCCCACCCCGCAGGCTGCTAGCCCCACCCCCGGGGGCCGCTCTGGGTGTTGGAGCAGCTAGCTCCACCTCTGAGCACCCCTAGCATCCTGCTTTTACATGCCACAAAGGGCACTTTCCCACTGCCAATGCTGCAGTGAGATCCATAACATTCCTATAGGCTTTAGTACATGAAATGTGGGGCATTGCTTTGTCCTTCGCTTCAGGAAGCAAAATGTATTTGACCATGTCTGTCTGCTTGTGACGATCCCAGAGCCATCCAGTTGACTACCTCAGAAAGTAGGACCCTGGGCTAGATCAAGGCTGTTCTTACATTTAAGGCTTGGCCACTCAGCCCATACAGAAGTGAGTGGGCTTCCAAACCCAAAAGGCTTGTGGTACACAAGGCCTGAGGCTAATATGCTTGATTCCCCCCGCGATCATCAGTTGGAACGTGTGTTGGAAAATTGTAACTGTATGAACAGCTCTCTCTGTGTTGTGTGGGTTGTCCTTTAAAAGCACCCACTGCAACTGGGGCTTGGACACTTGTGTACCAGAAATATCTAAAAAACACCAATGCACACAAAATAACTTTTACATGGAGGATGCTTTGCGTTTTCTTAAGGAGGTTTGTGGTGTCATGGAGAGAAATCCTTCCTCAAAACCCCCCGTTTGGCATCGCAATCCACCGCACACAAACAGTTTGCTGCATGGAGACAGTCGCCACAGGGAGCACTTTAAAGTGGCCTCCAGGTGGAGGTTGCTTTCATGAGCTCCGGCCCCTAAGCTGTACAACTCAGCGCAGAATAAAAGATCACAATGGGGGAGCCGCGTTGGTGTGTCAATCAAGAGAAAGACTTTCGGTGTGCTTTAGGGAGAAAATGAATCTTGTGGTTGAAATCCACACATCTGGATATCCTCAAATGAGACGTTTCCCCCACTAAAATATGTCCATAAATTTCAGGTTTCTCCTCCCTGGAAATTTTGCTTTTTCAGTTTGTGGTAGAATACACCACCTTTTGATGAATACAAGCAACATGGGACACTTCTACCATGTCACAGAGGATGCTACACTGTTGTGTTTAAACTTGAAAAATGCAGCTATTATTTAATATTATGGCTCCCGTTTAATATTTTAATTAATACACACGATGGTGGTGATATGTAATGGGATGCTTTCTTGCACTTGCTGCAATCATCCATTACAAGTCCTGCAAATAAAGTTGTGGCCTCTTCCTTCGACTCATTTATTTCATTTATTTCAGCAGGACTTTTCTTCTGAGTGTAGACGCGTGTAGGGCTGAGCTGTAAATCTCTTCCAGTGGCTGAGCAGTGATTACAAAACTGGTTAAAAGAGAAAAGTAATCTGTCCTCATTTAATTCTGTTTCTTTACGAAATCAGGGTGATTTTTGGTTACTATCTTTTATTTAACATTTTTGCCCATCAGTGTATGACGACACATTCCTTATATTAATTACGCTCTGCTTGAATTTTTGTCCCAGCCTTTTCAAAATCTGGAGGTAATGGTGGCTAACAAAATTATCAAAATTGAGGCAAGAGTTCGTACACTGAACATATTTTAAATAAATAAATAATTGATGCAACATATTGCGAAACCTTCTAAAGTGCAAGGAAAAGTCAGGCTATAACTCTCTCTGATTCTGTTTTCACAGATGAAATTAGCAAATAGTTATTATACCTCTAAAGTTACAAAAAATGGTTTGTAACAAAACCAGGGGGAAACCCAGTTGACTTCCTAATTTAGCACAGGAACCACAGCTGCTACTTATGCAGTAGGTTTTCCAGATGTCTGTCTGTTCTGTGGAATAGTGGTGTAATTTCAGGAAGGAAGGGATACAATTATGCTATCAGATGATGTTGTCAAACACTCCACATTTCACTGCACTGATGTAGACTGAGTCTGTACTGCAAGTCTTTAGATAATGCATTATATACCGAGTCATAGTCTGCCTGCCTTCATTAACATTGTGTATCTTATTTTAAAAGCAAGGGCATATTCTCAAATCATTCCCATATCTGAACACACACACACACAAATGCTAATGTTCTGTTTTGGAGTCTTCTCTCACTGCATGTTCAAGGGCGGAACCAGATGTAGCTGCCAATGAAAAGTCAGCCCATGTTCACCTCCTCTCTCCCATTAGGCAAGCTTACTCGCGTTGTTCCTCTACGCCTGACAATGATGCAGTTATGAGGTCTAGAAATGAAAAATGTGAATGGAGACCACACCCCACCACACCCATGAGGCAAGGTAAGGTGACCGCCTCAGGTGGCAGGATTCACAGGGGCAGCAGATATGGCCTCCAGGGATTGTTTTTGTTATGGTGGCAGCGACAGCTGTGGTGTGCTCCTTGAAGGCCAGATCTGCTGCCTCCTCAGCATCCCTCCCAATGCCATCTCTATAGCAGCTTCTTGGTGAATCGGAGAAGCTGCTGGTCCCCTCCCCCTTGTTCCCAATGCAGATATTAATTCTCCCCTGGTTCCTGATGTAGATCTTCACTCACCCCCTCCTCCCTCACCCTAGCACAGAGGAGAAGCGCCATTTTATGGTCTGCCTCAGGTGGCAAAACACCGGCTCTGGATAAGAACATAAGAAAGAGCCTTGCTGCATCACACAAAAAGGCCCACCATGTTCTCACCTACCTGGTGGATGAATCTGTTTCTAACCCATCAGACTTTCATCACACCTTTTTTAATAATTCTGTTCCACTTCAGCATTAATTAATGCTTAAACAAAATTCCTCTCAAGATATGATGTATTTCAACGCTTATTTCCCTCCTCAAAAATATGTATTTGAACTGTTACTTTTCACCTGAAATACGTATTTGAATGTGGGCATCAATACATTTAGACCACTAAGAACTGTGCCACAGCATCTGGAGATGTGTGAAATTTGGTGTCTATCTAAATTCCAATCCGCATCGGAATTCCATAAGGGAATTCAGAAAGATCAAATTTCTCAAGTATCTGAAGTTGCAGGAAACCTAGCCAGATGGGCAGGGTATTATTATTAATAATAATAATAATAATATTTTTTTCATGGAGAAGAGCTCAGGTTCAATCTCAAGCATTTCTAGGTTTGTTGGTGTGTGTTTTAAGTGTCAAGTGGCAGTGAACAGCAAAGGCCACAGTCTGAGACCACAACACTGAGTTAGCTAGGCAAAGGGTCTTGGAACAAAAATAACTTTACTAGGGATGAGAAGAACTCAAATAGAACTTGTGCTTTTGGCAGCAACCCAAAGTTCAGCAGTGAGACCCCTCCAGCCAAGGTTTGTTTCCAAAGTTAGTTTCCTGTCTTTCTGTTCTCATAAGTATGCAGGGGCGCGGACTTATAAAAAATATTGGGGGGGCCCGGGAAAGCTCATGAATAATAAATAAGCTCATTAATATGCAGATAAAGTGGCGCCGCCTCCTCGTGAGCAAATAGGGGAGAGCGTGCTGCGCCTATTAATCAGCTCCGAAGGAAATTGGGTGGAGCTTTTGCTCGGGAGGGAGGGCAGGAGGCATGCAGCCCGACCCTGTGCATTTTGGGCTGGGGGAGGGGCGGCGGTGGCGCTCTGCTGGAGGGGCGCCCAAGATTATTGGGGGGCAGAGCCCCCCCAAACGAATTTTTGAGGGGGCTCGGGCCCCCTCAGGCCCCATGGAGTCGGCGCCTATGTAAGTATGCTTCGCTTTCATATCCCTGAGACTCAAGGGAGCATCCATGCCTCTCCTACAGTGTAATGTGAGAAAGCAATGGAGGGTACTTCTTTTTTATGTTTTTGAGTCACAGTCCTGTGTTTGAAAATATGCACAGTTAATCTTCCACACAGCAGCTGTTTCTATAGGATAATGCAACAACGCATGGTATGTAGCACAGATAGGAATGTTTCCCCCACCCCCAAGAAAATCCTTAAGGTCAAACTTTTTAAGTTGATGAAAACCAACAAATTGAGGTCAAAAACTGCCTTTCTGAGCCTCATTTAATTGCCACAGAGTACTGGAGCATACAGGAAAAGCTTATGCAACAGGCAGAGATTTTAGCAATGCAGAAATCCAACAGACTGAATGGAGATTGTAATGGCAGATCGAGCCCTGGCTGTCCTTTCTGTTGTCAGACTATATATTATTTTAGTAGAGAAATAGGCCATGGTTGAATGATTTGATTAACTCCTACTCAAATCCCCCACATACATATCTGCACTATTTAACAATGGCTTCTTCTTAGACTCCCAACGCATCCGAACCATTTTAGTGATCGTGGCTGTAATGCAGAGTGTTGTGTTTGTTTTTTCAAAGCCCATGATGTTCAAAATCAAGAGGGCAAGTGCTGCTAAAAGTGCTTTCAAGAACTTGGTCTATCTTTGGATCTGATCGCCTTTCCATATTTATTAGATTAAACCCTAGCCTGCCCTTGCCAATTAACGACAGTATAATTAAATTCTGCGGAGAATGAAAAGTGCAAATAATTTTGGCAGCTGAGGTTTTATTCAAACATTTGATCTGTGATGAGTTTGATGCCTATAATGCCATTGCCCAGGTCTTCCACTAGAGCTAACTTCACACATTAGTCATCTGAAGTGGGCATCATTCAAGAACCAGGGAGCAGGAATCCACTCGCAGCACCAGACACACAACCCAACCCTGCTAGCTAGCTCTGACTTTCCCCAGTTGCTGAGTGGAGAGAATGCTGTTGTATCCATGCCCCACTTCCGGGCTTCCCAAAAAGCATTTCGTTGGACCTTGGGTGGGTTTGCATTTAAAAAGCTATTCTTATGCTCTTATGTTGACATCCATCTGTACACAAAAAAAGCATGTTCATGACCTGAATACATTTTTGGATATGTTACAGCAAACGCATGAAATGTGGTGAAAGTGATTGATTGCCAGCAGTCTTGTGTTTTCAAAAAGTGAGAAAATGCATTTCAAGCATTTCAACGTGAATGTCACCATTCGCCAAATTGTATATGGTCACGGAGCCTCGTTCAGTGCTGCTCAAATTGGGGTCCCCAGCTGTTCTTGGACTACAACTCTCATCATCCCTAGCTAGCAGGGATCATGGGAGCTGTAATTCAACAACAGCTGGGGACCCCAGTTTGAGAAACACTGGCCCAGTTCCTCCAGCTACAGAAGTAGTTCATCAAGTATGACAAATCGAGGCTACCATTAAAAGGTAGAAAATCATCAGCAGTTTAGTTATTGCTGTATTATTATTATTATTATTATTATTATTATTATTATTATTATTATTATTATCAGCACGCGGTGCCATTTTAATGCTCTGCATTAGGCTCCAAAATGTCTTATGCCAAAGGAGGAGAACCTAAAGCCCTTCAGTATTCTATGCCTGGCTGCTGAGATGCTCCCAAGTCCACACCCCCTTCCCAGACCACACCCATCACCAGCCCTGCTCTGCATCCCCCTTGAGTGCTTTTGCCTGGCTATAATGCATCCTCTTGCTTGCCTAGGTGGAAGATGAAGAGATGTACAGAGAAATGGGGAGAAAAGGCTAGATGTGGCATATCAGAACTGATAGGTACATATATCAATAGCTGCATAGGTTTCCCACAAATTACAGCACCTATTTAAATATGCTACGACTGTTTTCAATTGTTTGACTCATGGGTAACATATTTCTAATAGATGAAAGGATAGCAAGTCACGGATTGCATTAGTCCATTGTAAATAAAACCAAAAGTAACCTGGGATTTTGAACTAGGAAAAAACTACATTTTGTAATAGAAAAGCACATATTCCACAGCTGAGATTACAAAACTGTATATTTACTTAATTTGCACATTTCAGTTTGAAATTGTATTTACAGTCTGGAAGGCATCCTTCAACACTCAGAAAATTGGAGATCAAATGCTTTGTAGAAACAGAGGGACAAGGTGGTGGCTGGGCTAGTGGACATCCCATTCATATGTTCTAAATGTTCCTAAATGTGCACACATTTTTGGATTTTTCAGCCATGAGATGGCTTTCCATTTTATTATATACACATGCAGTGGTCCACGTAGCTATCAGAATTATACTTCTTTATTCAGCTCTCTGATCACTGCTTACAGATTTCTACATTCTTCAAATAATATCTTATGTTAGCCTATGGCAATTTTCTGTTCTATCTGCAGGTTTCATCCATTTTGCTTCTAAACACTGGAAGATGCAATCCTAAAAACAGTGGGTTTTGCTTCTGAGCAAATATGTTTAGAATCATGGTTGCAATTCTACATCCACTTACCTTGAAGTAAATCCCACTGTACTCAATGAGACTTCCATGCAGACTCGTATAAGATTCCACTCTGAGCCTACTAGAGCTAAAATCCTGGAGTATGGATGCAGAAAGAGACACATAGCTCATATGCAACTACTGTCTATATTGTGTAAGGCATAGTAATATCTAAGCCTGAATATCCAACTTTTTTCAAGGAGGTGATTGATTGAGAAATCTAAGTATTCTAAAAATATTTTTACCCCTTCCACCGAAATACAATCTGCCTACAATTCTCTTTCTCAGCCACTGCTACTTTATCATCTGCTGTACATGTCCCGTTTTCTTTTCAGCTAAAAAGAATAATCCAATAATGTGGCATTAAAAAAGGTGAAATGGTTTACTGAAAAATGACACAAACCCAAAAGTCATATAACCTGGTGCGGGGGAACTAGTGATCAAAACAAATGAATCACGCAATGTAAGAAATCTTATTTTTAAGGTTTTCAAGTAGCACAAAGTCCACTCAGAGGTCAGTCCCATAGAGTTAAAAAGGACTTAGTCCCATGTAAGTGGCTACAGGATTGCAGTTTCAGATTATCATTTAGTAGTCTCTGAAGTGAGCATTATGGAGATGATAGTTTATACTTTAGATACACAATGCTCTTTGAAGATTATGTTCTTCTTTCTCAGTTCAAATTATTGCTGTCACTTCTACACAGACTTGCACATATTTAGGATAGTGTTCCAGCAGAAAAACAAGGGATTCCATCCCATAATATCTGCTGATGCTTATAAAGTTCATGCACAGCAAGTGAGTCAACTGAACTATTTTTTTTAATAACAGTAGAAATACTTACTGTAATTTTTTATTATTATTATTTAGCATACTTAATGGATGAAGGGATATTTTACAGTTTTAAGATGGAAGTTTCAAATGAATTCCATTTTAGGATTTGATGTAATTTTCTATTAACCTGGCTAATCCTCAAAAATTCAAACAACTAGTCTTTGTAATGTTGGTTAAATCTTTTGGAAAATTTGTGTCCTCTCTCCCCCCCCCCCATACACACGCAACTAAGAAACAACAGCACAATCAATATAAAGTTAAGCCCTCTTTAGTTCCATTGATTTCAATGGGAAACAAGTGCTCAAATTCCATTGATTGAAATCAATAGGACTTCAGCTGCATAACTCTGACCATATCATGCCCCAGGTGTGCAATAATTCTACATACTTTGATTCTAAAGCTTTGTAAGCTGCTGGCTGCCTGCTGGCTTACCAAACAATTCACACTCTTTTGATTGTGTTGCACAAAGTCGCTGCTCTCCTAGTAATGTGAACTTCCTTCTGTTCACATCTGGAAATCTTTGATCCATTAACAAAGCTAAACAAAAGAGCTTTGCCGCTGCAGCCGTGAATAAATGCTGAAGGACTGGTGACAATCACACCCCAAGTATGATTCATTACAGTCTTAGGACACTAATAAAAGCATTCTTAATGCACATTAAAAATGAACTGCTGATAATAAAAAAATAGCATTTGAGACCGGTGGGTTGAATCCACTGAAGTCACTGCATAAGTGGAATAAGTTCCACTTAGGCAATGAAACTTCTGCCATGTTTGCATTCTCCATACCCACCTCCACAGACCCTATAACTTAGTATATAGAGTACATACTTTGCATTTAGAAGGGTTGATGTTCAATTCCTGACATCTTGTAAGACAGGCATAGGCAAACTCGGCCCTCCAGATGTTTTGGGACTACAATTCACATCATCCCCGACCACTGGTCCTGTTAGCTAGGGATCATGCGAGTTGTAGTCCCAAAACGTCTGGAGGGTTGAGTTTGCCTATGCCTGTTGTAAGACCTATCCAAGTAGTTGCCCCCCCCCCATGAAATTAAAATTCAGTGAGGGAGACTGAGGGAATGCTGTCCACATTGTCATTGCTGTGCTCACTGCCATCCACATCTTCAGCACAGAGAAGAAGAAGAAGAAGAGTTTGGATTTGATATCCCGCCTTTCACTCCCCTTCAGGAGTCTCAAAGCGGCTAACAATCTCCTTTCCCTTCCTCCCCCACAACAAACACTCTGTGAGGTGAGTGGGGCTGAGAGACTTCAAAGAAGTGTGACTGGCCCAAGGTCACCCAGCAGCTGCATGTGGAGGAGCGGAGACGCGAACCCGGTTACCCAGATTACGTGACTACCGCTCTTAACCACTACACCACACTGGCTCTCAGAGCCTGTGGTACTTGCATGGGGTAGTTGTTGTTGTTTAGTCATTTAGTCCTGTCTGACTCTTTGTGACCCCATGGACCAGAGCACGCCAGCCACTCCTTTCTTCCACTGCCTCCCGCAGTTTGGTCAAACTCATGCTGGTAGCTTCGAGAATACTGTCCAACCATCTCACCCTCTGTCGTCCCCTTCTCCTTGTGCCCTCCATCTTTCCCAACATCAGGGTCTTTTCCAGGGAGCCTTCTTTTTTCATGAGGTGGCCAAAGTATTGGAGCTTCAGCTTCAGGATCTGTCCTTCCAGTGAGCTCTCAGGGCTGATTTTCTTAAGAATGGATAGGTTTGATCTTCTTGTGCATGGGGTAAGCCCTGCACAATAGAACAGGGGGTCTAAATCAAGTGAGGATCAGGGGGTCTGACTCAAGTGAGGAGCTTGTGTAAGTGCTGTAGGCTCCCTACTGCACCTGTTTGTTATCCCATGCACATAGTGTGCCGGGGATGAGCATACTGACATGATGGGAGAAGCAGCTGCCAATGCATTCCCACCCTCCCTAATCACAAGGGAAACTTGGAGAAGCATCAATGTCATGCTTTCCAGTAGCCCAAGGGAGCAATCTCCCACACTCCATGTGGTGTTCTGTGGGTTCTCAAGAGCCAATCTGGGGTGGTGTTCTGTGGGTTCTCAAGAGCCAATCTGGGGAAACACAGAGTGGGCAAGAGAGGAGAGGGGAAAGTCACATTGCAGAAGCAGGACCACCTGCACTGGCTCCCACTAGCACACCTCCTTAGTAGAACCTGGTCCTAATGTGCATGGGAGTCCAGAGATGGGCATGGTGACATGATGGAACAAGAGAACACACAGTGGACCCGCACTCTCCCTAATCACAAAGGAAACTAGTGCCTGAACTAATCTAGTTTAAAAAAGTGGTGCTAGTGATCCATAGAGCCACCGACAGTCAGTCAGAGAAGACAATACTGACCTGGTATAAGGCCTCTTCCCATGCTCCACTTCTTTGCTTTCAACCTATAGCCCCCTTTGTTATGGGACTTCTCATTAACCGTCCTGGGCTCCTTTGAGAGGAATTATAGAATTATATGCACAACCTGAGTTGGCTGTTCCATTGAGGCTGAGGTGGGAGGGGGGAAAGTCACTATGAACTGAGTGTGTGGGGTGGGGTGAATATGTAATACGCAAACACTGTTCCTCAGTGGAGGACAGTATGAGTTAGAGTATGTATAGTATGAATGAATAAGGGGAAATCACAGGCTATTTATGAATTTATTCCCCACCTTTCTACAATGGTACACGAGATGAAATAGGATGAAAAGTACTAGCTAAAAGCAAGACGAAATGAAATCTAAAAACAAAATTGAGCCGACAAGCAAAATCAACGGCAGTTAAAAATAGACATGTGGCAGTTTTAAAAGCAGATCACACAACAGGCGATTGGGAGCCATGGGAATGTGATACCCTAAACTTACGAGACATCTTAGACCACAGTGCTGTGAAGCGATAGACACTAACAGTGCCATCGAATCTACAATGGCTTCCAGGTAAGCTCCATGGAACTTCCTGGCTCTTACTTCTAAGTAAAGTTATGCAGGATTAGCTGTGCAAGTCATAGCTTTATCAAATCACTGAATGAACACATGAGGAGATATTCAACAAAATAATTGTACTAGTGCAAAGATTAGCACTATGGCAGCAGGACTTTCGCCCAGCCCACCTACATCTTGCGCTGCCTGCCCCAATCTGCAGCAGAAGGCAGGGGGAACCCCCAGAATCAATGGAAGAAGCAAGTGGGAGGTGGAATGGAGAAGACCGGTTCATTGAACAAGGAGAAGTCCTTGCACTGATGGAACCAGGGACTACCTTGAATACAACTCAGGATGTAATAAAGGCTGTTCCGTAATGCAACACAAAATTAACTTTGAATTGAATTCGTAGCCTCCATTTTTGGATTATCTAGATAAATTGTCTCCCTCTGCGCTGGGTTCTCTGCCTTGCAGAAAGGCAGTCATATGACATGCAGGATCAAATCTTTGATGTTTTCTTTCTGGCAGTGCAAAATGGAAATGTGGATACAATTTAGCCTTTCTTGATGTTGGGGAGCACCATTTGCACATGTGCAAGACAGAAAGAAGACAGAGCCAATCGGAGAATGACAAGAGCAGTCACTAACCCACCCTTTGCAAATAGCATTTGATGAAGGCTGAAACTGGGGAGAGAGCAGAGGTGCTGAACATGACCAAGTATTTCAGAGTGCTACCTATGTAAGTAACTAGTAGGCCTCTTGACATTAACCTATCTTCCTAGAACTTCCATCTGTCTTCAGCCTACCCATGGAGCTTATAGATGTAAGCTCTTTCCAAACAAGATTTCCATATAAAATATCTAAGTCCATTTGAGATATAGCCTGCACAATATGAAGTTGCCAGATTGGGAATAAAAGAGTCAGCAACCTATCACTTTTCCACAGGCCCACTCAGAACATCTGTCTGGCTTTCCTCATACATCACTGTTGCCATCATCTTCATGATATGTTAAGATCAGCAAGAAGAAGCTCTCCTGGTAGTTCCACTGCCCTCAGAAGGGTGGTGGAGAGGGAAATTCTCTGTGGCAGCACCTAAGTAGTGAGATTTCCTTCCCACAGAGTTGTGTTTGGCATATCCACTCCACTATACAGCTTTTGGTGAATGCTGAAGATTCCTTTGTCACTTGAGATGTGTGTTTTGAAGAACCACCCTATTCTTGTGGCTACAATTTGTTTTAAATATTCTAAATTGTCCTTTAAATTGTGGTGAATGGCAGGTAAGAAACCAAATAAATCATATTCATCTGCACATCAAGGAATAATAAGCCACATGAATCATTGTTCCTCAGTTTCCCTGTTCCAAATTGGGTGCATTTCTGAGCCTCTCTTAAGAGGAATTGGATATGCTTCCTGAAACGCTTTCAAAAGTCTTCTGAGATTTGTGTGTGCGTGTGTGTGTGTGTGGCGGGGGGCATAATTGAAGAGGCAAGCAATATCATGAAAGACAGCAACCACACACACACACACACACACACACATCACGCAAGAGCAATGCTGTAATCCTGGCTCCTAGGCAACCCACCACTAGCAAATCTGGGTTGACGGATTTGTTTTGACTGCAGAACCACATGGACAAATGGAACAGACAGATGGTATGATGCACATTCATGATGCATACCCTTGTATCACAGTCTAGTCCATAGTGTGTGTGTTAAAAACAAAAAACAAAACCCAGCCATAAATGGAGCCAGAGCTTAAATCTCAGCAGTCTGAAGGGGCCTTAATTCTACCTTAATCAGGGTGTGGGGGCTCTCTTTTTACTTGAAAGAATTCATAGAAGAAGGATCTGTGGAAAAATGCCGACTCCCCTCGCCTCCTCTAGTAGTTCTCTTTTGTAAAGGTGGAGTGTAGAGCTTTTAACAAACTCACCACCAAATAATATATATGAGACGGCTGAAGAAGGCCAATGTTAGCATTCACACCCAGCCTGGATTATGTGTAGACATGGCAAGAAGTGAGGGGGGGGGATATAAACAGCAACAAAACTTTTACTAGAGATATTCAGCTCAGTCCTTGCTTAAGCAACGGACAAGGCACAAATACTGTGGCTGTTTTGTCTCTCCTCACTGCAGGGGAAAGAAAACCCACCCCCTCTTCTTTCCAAACTTCTTTTATCTGGAAGCCTGGTTGACTAAACAGAGAGAAAGCAATTGCTTGTCAGCGAATGTGGTAAGCATTGTTCAACATAAAAGCAGCTATTTATCCTCTAGTGTAGAAACAGCCGGCATACGAAGGGGGCAAACAAATCACCAACTCCCCCCCCCCCCGCTTGAACGAATATGTTTTTTTCTCTTTGTTTCACTTTCCCTGCTTTGTAAAACATTCCTCACGATCTGCTAAAACGTACAAGCACGGAACGGTTAGCGAGACATTGCATCGTGTTCCGCTACCATGCTGAATAGCTAGCTGCTCATTTTGGACAAGGACGATGTGGTGTTATGGCTAAGGGTGGGGGCTGTGAGACAGAACCCCCGCCATCCCATTGGTTCAAATCTCCCCTTGGCCATGAATGCACTAGGAGGGGGCCTCAGGAAAGTCTTTATCTAGCCTTAGGTCATTTACAACATGGGAATACTAGCTGCTGCAAAATCAGGTTAGCCAACACGAGGCATGTCCATGAATCTGCCTCATCCTCTGAATGCTGCATCAGTGGATGGGAGGCAGATGCGCATATTCAAGACCCAACCCTGAAATCTCTCTGTGTGTGTTGCCATGTGCACTAAGTCTGCAACTTTACCTGTGTTGAGCACAGGGGTTGAGACCGTAGGGGTTGTTTTTTTTAATTCATGTTTGCTTGAATGTGAATAGAGTACCTCACACATTGTTGAACTCTGCTTTATCAGGGTTGCTCTGCACAGAGGACTATATTCATTTCCTAACTCGATATGGGAACAGTCAGGGACTGAACATGTGGGGTGCCACACATACAGGTATCCCCCCCCCCTTTATTCAGGCTTTTTTGACCCTTAATTTGAAGACCTCTTTTGGTTGGGCAGGAGCTGTCAAGCTAGGTTTTTAGGTTTTTACTAGGTTTTTAGGTTTTCACTAGGTTTTTACTAGGTTGTTTTTAATTGCTTTCAACGTAAGTCCCTTTGGGTCACTTTGTGAGAAAAGGGACTAATAAATATTGATATTGATAACGCACATACATACTATACTATGCTGTTCCATTCTGTTTTGATTGAAATGGTTTTACTGGTTATTGTCTGCCGGTTGTTTTTATACTACAATGATACATTAAGAGTATTTATAGATTATATATACCGGGAGATTATGATGAAAGGTGGCTCAGAAATCATATAAACAAGCAAATAAATAACGATAATTGCATGGGGGGGGGACCCTGGGAGGAGCGCAGCAGAGGCAAAGAGCTTTTGGGGTGGGACAAGCTTTGCCCTACGTGTCAGGAATCTGATACAGAAATAGCAGTATATTTCCCATTAATGCTGCAACCCTGAATATACAGTGGTACCTCTGGTTACAAACTTAATTCATTCCAGAGGTCCGTTCTTAACCTGAAACCATTCTTAACCTGAAGTACCACTTTAGCTAATAGGGCCGGCGGCGGCATGATTTCTGTTCTTATCCTGAGGTAAAGTTCTTAACCCTAGGTACTACTTCCGGGTTAGTGAAGTCTGTAACTCAAAGTGTTTGTAACCTGAGGTACCACTGTATTCCCCTTGGAGAAGTCCTGTTGATCTTGATGGAGTTTACTTTAAAGTACGCAGACTTGGGATTTCGGCTTTATATAATTTCCAGTTTATGAGGCAGTTACAATTTGTATGTAAAAAAAATGTTTTTCCTTCAAGTAACCTCAGTGGTTCCCCCCTCCCCAAAAAAGGTAAGGCAGATGTTAGTTAACCACCACAGAGACACCCCATAGTGCTACCTAGAAATGCTAAGAGTTGTGCATGGGCACTTTGTATGTAAGCAGCCTGTCACATGCCATTGAAAAGCAGCCCAGTGAACTTTAAGATGGTGACAGCACTGGGAGCCAAGCCTTTGCTTCTCATTGCTTCTTGCTGTAGTAGTACTTGGATGGAGTGGGGTGGGGGAATAGTATAGGGTTGCAATCTGTGGCCATACATGGGGAGCAGTGTAGCCAGAGGAACAGCTAAGATGAGAAGAAAACAAACCAGGCAGGTCAAAAGATCCTGAAGTTTTTTTAGATAGGCACAAATTGTTTGTTCTTTTCAGTAGTTTTCCGTTCCTGAGCTAGCTGTCCGAGGAAGCCTAAATCTTTAATTTGCCTGCCTCTAACAGCTGCTTCTGATGACACCACAAAAAGATAAATTATAGCTTTCAGGCCTTCATTTCATTCCTTTCACCTATAATTCTTGAGTTCCAGACTGCCTGTCTGACCACTCAGTGAGGCTTTTTGAAACGAGTAGATCCCTTCCTCCCTTTTGATGAAGTAGGATGGGATGGAGAGGAAACTTCCTAAATATGCTTTGTATATATGCAGAAAAAGTAGGTAGTCTCAGAGACTTTCAATCACACAAAGCACAACCTGCTGGGAATATAAAATGGCACAAAGCAGCCTTCTCAATGATAAAGCTATCACCACCCCTGATTGTTGACCATGCTGGCTGTGGGCTAATAGGACCTGTAGCTCAAAACATCTGAAGTGCAACAGGTTGGAGAAGGATGGCTCCTTATTAGAATAAGCAATGTACCAAAGATACATAGTTCTTGTACCAGGCTATCCTCAGCTGCTCAGTGGTGTAGTGCTCATGCTGTTCCTAGGTTTTGAGATGGCTGAAGGGAGGTTAGATGAAATATGTGTTACTAGAGACTGCAAACACATTGAAGGACATGGTTAGCCTGTTTGTTTTCAATCTCTTTTGCTAATGCAACATTTATTGCTTTTTATTGTGAGGCTTTTAAACTTTGTTTTGGTGGCTTTTATTCTAAGTTCCTTTGAGGGTGTTTAAAAACAAACAGCTACTCCTGTATGCCCAAACAAACGGATCTCTGCAGCACCAAGAACTAGAAATGCCATTGTAAAAACAAAATCCTGAAATTGCAATATCAAATTCAGCATTAAAAAATCAAGCATGGTGTCTTTAGTGATGAATATTCCTCACCACACGTGCATTTGGATACAGTTCACAGAAACAACTTACTTGTGCCTTTTTCTAAGAATGTAATGGCAGAAGAGGCCATTGCATTGCATCTTGAAGGACTGATAACATGCCTCATCGGCTCCTTGTGAGCAGACACAGAAGATGCTGGACCAACTGCCTTGAGCCAACTTTGTCACTCGTCTGCCTCTTCCAATTCATCTGGGAAAAGAAAGAAAACATAATTAATACACATCTCTCTGTGTATTAACAGAAGCAGTGTGGATAAAGGAACATCATGAAATAGTTATTTGTTATTTTTATGCTCTACCCTTTATTTTGGAGCACAGGGTGGCTTCACATAATTTATTGTCAAAACAGCCATATACAGTAAGGCATAAATATAAATTACTCCACTATAATAAAATACAGCAGAGCAGCAGTATAGTTAACTAAGGGACTACACCCACAGCACAAAATAATTAAGAACCAAACAACAGTGCAAACAAAAAAGTCTTCAGATTGCATTTAAATATATTGACAGTGGGGGCAAACTGAATAGTGTGGTAAACAAGATAGGTTTGTGTAAATGTAGTTTGATGTAGTGTGTTTGTGTGTGAGAGGGCGGGGAGAGAGATGAGGAAGATGCGGAAGACGAGGATGAAGAGGATGAAGAGGATGATGATGCTCTGCATGTGACAGACTTAACCGTTCAGGGGTCCCTTTTAAAGAAACTTCATTCCCACCCCCACCCCCCAAAAAACAACTTTTTACAGGCACTCCTGCAGGTCCTGCAACTAAGCCACATTTTGTTTGTTCTGAATTCTGAACATTCTATCACATTCAAGTTGAGAGAACTCCTGGTGGGGCCATTCAGAACAGAGCAGGCTTGATTCCCAAGACGTTTGGTAGTTATATATTTTGTGCAGCACTATGTTTTGTACATCACCTTAAGATATGTACATGGAAATTAATTCATTAATCACCATTTCACCATAGCAAGGAAGACTGCTAGTAGATGAAGGAGAAAGTCATTGTAGGGATGCCCAACCCCAGCTTAATTCTTGGGACATCTTACAGCAAGAATAGCCAGCGTGGTGCCCTCCAGATGTGGCAGGCTGCAACCTCCATCAGCTGCTGCCATTGTTAAGGACAGGAGCTGAATTTCACAACATCTGGAGGACACCACAGGAGTGCTTGCTTGAACATGCAACCTCTGTATCTGTCTCTTTCCTATGTATTTATTTAGTCTGGATGATTTATATTCTGCTGTATGAACAAACCACAGGGCGATTTACAACAAAGTCAAATTAGATAAAAAGAATCTATAAACTCCATAAATAACACAGCCCTTAAGATACAAAACACAACTCACTAAAGGAGCACTTTACTAAAAACCAACAGCAGCAATGAATTCATTTATCTAAACAAGTCTCTTCTCCTCCAAGTGCTTGCCCAAAAAGATACATCTTATCCAGCCACACAAAACTACAAAGTGATAGGACCAGATGCACCTCAGCAGGGAGAAAGTTCTACATGTGAGGAGCCTCTACTGAAAAGGCTGTTCCCCCTGGTTCCAACACTACATTCTTTGTCCTGTAAAGGGACTACCCAGTGGGCCTGAACTTAAGAGCACATGCAAGCTGATTTGAAAGAAGGTATCTTTGCAGATATTTGGGTCCTGGACCATTTAAACATCAGAGCAAGTAACTTGAATTGGACAATTGCAACCAGTATATGTGTATGAGCTCGTCTTCAAGAGCAGCCCCACATACAGCACATTGCAGTAGTCCAGCTTGAAGGTCACAAGAGGATGAGTACCAAAATAGCCAGCCTATCCTTTAGAAATGCCCAAAGGTTGGCACAGGCACTTCCAGCCTCCAAGGCCACTTGGGCCTCGAGTGATAACAGTGGTTCCAGGAATACCTCTGAACTGCACACCTGCTCCTTCAAGGAGAGAGGAACCCCATCAAGAGCTTGTAATATTTGTTTATTTGTTTATTTAAACTACAAAAAAATTATATACTGCTTGATTGTAAAAGAACCTCAAAGTGGTTAACCAAAAAAACAAAAACAAACCCACAGTAAAACAATAACATTTCCACTAAAAAGGAAAAAAAACAACAACCCACAGCTGTAATTTAAAACATTAAGAAGGTTAAAAATGTAGTAAGATAGTCTGCTTGATATCAATAGGTAGGAAGGTCCAAAGTGTTGGTGATCATCACACCAAATGATCGAGTTCTTACAGATGCATTGCAGGTACTATGTGACATGTGTAAAAGTGCCAGTTCCACCAACTGTAGCAGTCTAGTTGGCACATTTGGGGTAAGCTGACCCAAGTTGTTAAAGGCTTTGTATACTAGCAGTAACACAGTGAGGTCAGCCCAGCAATATAAAGGACTGTTCTCTGTAGAGAGGGCTCCATGGCCACTCTAACAAAGAACAAGCTTTGCCCACCTAATTCCAATGGTTTCCTCAAGTGTACCTTTTCTTTATCTCATGTCTGTGAATAATTCCCACTCCTTCCTATGGGGAAAAATATAAGCATTTGGGGAGCCTGTAGTAAAAACAACCCAAAACCTAGCCTTCACAGGGGGTGCAATGGGAGTGGAGTGATACTGCCTACACCTCCAGAGGAATTTATAGCACAGAAACCTGCTTTTTCTCCTTTTCCTTGCATCAGATGTCACAATGATGACTATTTTCCTAGTTGTATGCTATAGCACAATAGCAGATTGAACATTGAATGAATTGTGATGCAAATTATGATGCAAATAATCTGTCACGCCACAGTCATATTTCACCGTATTATTTTACGTCTATCTTTTATTTTAATAACTGCAAAAACAGGTTGTTGGTTTTTTTAAAAAAATCAAAATAAAACTTGGCTTGTCAGGCACACTATATCTACTTACTTACTTACTATTGTAACCTACTCCCCTTTCTTTGAAGTGGTTTTTTTTCTTTTCTTTTAAGCATTGCTGTTGCTTCTTGGAAGTATGTTAAGCCATGATTTACCATGATACGTAAACCCAGTGTGTACACATATCAGGGTTGAGTTGTTTACTCTTGTAATGGGTCGGTGTGTCTGGCTGTTAACCAGAAGGTTGGTGGTTCGAGCCTACCTAGGGAGCTGCAGATAGCTTTGGAGTTGAACACCTCTCTCAGCATTGTGGCCAGTAGGAGGACTTTGTAAGCTCTTGCATTCATTTTCCCTTAAAGTCAGCTCATTGTTGCTGGGAGAATAAGCTTCCAAGCTCCACCCAGCCACATGGGAAGAAGAGAAGGGAGTGAAAATTTTGTGAGCCTGGGTGTCACTGGAGCTCTTTCCTGCTTGTGTATTTCTTGCTTAAACATAGGTCAGCATGATGTGCAGCTGCGGCCAATGCCTCTGCCAAAGAGATTGGCCCATTATGAAATCCACTGGTATGCTCTCATAGAAAAAACAGGTGCCTGCAGGAACACACTGGCAAAACAGCATCTAGCAGGATTGAGTATTCTGTGTCCTCCTGCCCATCAGCTGACATCACCAAGCAAACAGGTGGCTGTGGTTTGGGGGGAAATGACCTTAACTTCAACCACCCCTGGAAAGCCAAGATTGACCATAGCACTGGATGTTCCTTATCCCTGATATAAAACCTAGTTTGTAACACCCGCCTGTACTGTACATGGGTTGTGAGCTTTGCGTGTTTTGATGGGTTGCAAGTTGTATAGGCTAGCATTATGCCAACATTTCCAAATCTCCATCTGAGTGACAGGAAAGCAGAAGGATCTGTGACCTGGAGAGATGAGGACGTATGAAACCCCTGCAACATTTTATACATTACATTTTGAAATGTATGTTTATTTAAGCTACTCAGTAACACAACTTAAAACTGTGAATATAACCAACCTGCAACATTTTACACATTATATTTTCACATTATATTTTCACTTTTATGCTTAAGATGTTCAGAAGTCCAACTAAAAACTGTGAATGTTATAACGCTGTTTCAACGGATTGTTCTCGTGGTTAATTTTAGCTGTACTGGAGCCACATGTTGAAAAAAATTAAATAGAAGTTTTCCTGCTTATCCCACCCTTTAAGTCTGCAATTAAAATGCCTCAGTACGTATAATAACATGTACACTGGGTCTTACTTCAGAGTGGACACTTCTAGAATTGCACTAAAATAAATACTACTTGACATTAGAACATCAGGAGCAAAATATTCCATGTTATAATCTATATAGAGATTCAAAGAACTTCCAGATGTCAATCAAATTTGCAAATACTTAACAAAAGGGCCTCCTTTCAAAACCAAAGCTAGTAGTAGTATGCTCAACACACTTACACAATTGACTTTTTAAAAAGTAACTGTTCATATCAAACATTATTCAATACGCCATTTTTACCAGGTTTATTTCGTTGGATCAAGATATGATCCAAGATATGAACTTGGGCTTCACAATGTTAATGCATGACCTTAATTAGCTGACAAGATTATACATACATACATCTATGTGAACACTGCCTATAAACCAGTGTTTGTGTGTGTGTGCATGTGATTTTCTTAATCTGCAACAAAATCTGAGTTTGTGATATGACTTGTATACAAAACCTACAGTTCTAAAATCACATTAGTTTCAATGGAACACTTCCCTGTGTGTTTTGAACCACGGCCTTAATCTGCAGCACGGTAACATAGCATGGAAGCCCAGTGGAACTTTTTCTGGGTAGCACTCCAGCTTCTTTCTGAATTTCCATATTCCATATATATTTATATATATATAATGGTTACAGTCATCAAGGCCGCAATGCCTTCCATTTACACTGTGTAAGGAAGATTTTGGGCATCACATGACAGGACAGAGGCTGAAACAAAGATGTGTTCTTCCAAGCCCAGATTCCCAGCATGTTCGCACTTCTATCTCAGCGATGTCTACACTTGCTTGGTCATGTACATGGGGGGGGGGGGAGGCAGGATCCCGCAGGACATCCTTTACAGGGAGCTGGCCTCAGGCACCAGGCTTGTTGGCAGACCAACTCTGTGTTAAAAAGATGTCTGTAAATGTGACATGAAGGCTGAAAACATTAACCCTTCTATGTAGGAATCCTTTGCATACGACCGCAGTGCCTGCAGACAGACAGCCAGGTAGTGTATCCACAGCAATGACCAGAGGAGAAATGTCTACTGGGAGGAGCATAGAAAGAAGAAATACCATGGTGCATCTGCACCAGCCAAACCAGACTCCTTCATCTGCCCCAGCTGCAATAAAACATGTCTCTCCCGTTTTGGTCTCTACAGCCCCAGCAAGTGCTATAAGTGAAACAGTTTTGACTTTACCCCTGATGGTGCACTCTTCCATTGTCTCTCAAGACAGATGGATGCCAACAACAGTCTTCAAAACTGAGCAACTAAAAACTCTTGTCATGAAAGGTGCATTTAAATTTCTGATATGAAGCAACTCGGCAAATGTAATCTTACAATAAAAAAACAACAGTTGCTATGACTCATGATGAGGAAGACATACAATAAATACAAATATTTTGAGATTTATGAACACCCCAGTCCCAAGAAATTTTGTGGACCTGAGTTGAAACTTTGAATTCTTATATTTTGTTCAAGCAGAATTACCCAGATTTCACTGTTGTTGTTAATATAAGAAAAACAGATACAGATTTATATTACGGAAAGGAAAATGAGAAAATTAACAAAAGGGAGAAAAATATTTATACGTTAGAAACTAGTTCTTGCAAAACATTGCAAATAAAGTCATTTCCCCCATACCAAATGCATTATGCTGTCCATAGTGAAATAAATAAATAGTTAAATTTGATAAAATAGCAATATTTCAAAATTTGATGTGCCGTTTTGAAAATGGAGGGTCAGCCATCTTTCTTTCAACTAGTTGTGATACACGTCTTGGTGGCAGTAAGTAGATTAACAGTCAGTAGGTCAAAAGCTTTTAAAAAGAACTTGCAGGTTAGTCTCACTGACAAAATCCTTTAAATAGACGACTCCTGTAACTAGCTATGGAAAACTTGTGGCTGCCCAAATGTTGTAGGACTGCAACTCCCCCTACCCTAACAACTGGCCATGCTGATTGGAGCAGCAACAACATCTGAGTAGAAAAACACCTGGAGGCCCCTGATTACTGTCTCACAAAGCATATAGTCTAGGAACTATATGCCAAAAACAACAACAACTTCACTAAGCTAAAATGGGCATCTAAGTAGAAATAGTGGTGAAAAGAAGAACTGGTTATCTATGGGCAAGGGCTATGGCTAGGGGGACTGGGAAGGAAGGAGATGTGGTAAACCTCTAGGGCTTTTCAGCCAGATATTTATGAAATTTATGGCCATCCTCAGATTTGCCTTATTTGTATAACAAGTACCAGTCTTCATCTTTCGATATTCCTTTACGGAAAATCTGTAGTATCATACAGAAAGTGTTTTATGACATTGACATCTTCATTCTCTTTTTCCCCCAGTCCCCATTGCCTCATCTCTGTTCTCTGTGATCTTCCTTTCCAGCCCTGCTTTGCCATCTTAACTGCAGAAACCACCACAAATTCTAAGAGCCTAACAATGCAATCTTAAGCATGTCTACTTAGAAGTAAATCTCACCGAGATCAATGAGATTTAGCTAAGATAGTGTGTACAGGATTGCTGCCTCCACCTCTGCTTTGTAAAGGAATCAACTGAGTTCTGGAAATATATGCAAAATTATTTTATCTGCATAATTCATATATTGAGTTTCCTTGTTGCATGCTTGAAAAATATTTATTTGGCGAAGATCATGAACAGCCTGAAGTAAAAGGTTAGAGTGTGCTCTATAAAACTCTATTCAGTCTTTCTTCATGGAAGCTATCATGCCTGTAAAGTGTCCCTCTTTGCAGCTATTTTGTTGAGCTTAGTATATACAATTCTCATCTTCCTAAGAATGCTTTCCCCTGCATTTTGCCTCTGAAGCCTTGGACATCTTGCCAGCTCTGTATTCTTCTTGCTGGTGTTTTACACATGAAGTCTATTTTCCTCGAGCAAATGGGATCTTTGTGCCTTTGTCTCCTTCGCTAGCTTTCAGGCATGTTTTGGCAGAAGCTTTGACTGTCGAGGCACTGGAAAGGCAGGGAGGAGGAGGGACCGAGCAGTCATTTGTCAGCTTTTCCCGCATCTGTAATTTTTTGTCCACTCAGCACTATTAGAGGGGCTTAGAAAAGGGGAACTCTCATAGCTGGAGAGAGTCAAAAGCTTTTAAAAAGAACTGCCAGACAGTAATAGTCAAAGTGGGGAGGGGAGTGGGCTGGATTTAGGAGAAAATCCACTAAACGAACTGCAAGCTATAGGATAAGTATTCACACAGTTCTTTGAATTCAGACAAATGCGTGCTATATCTGCAGACTGCAGTAGACAAAGTTGCTGTAACCTTTTTTTACAAATATTGTTCGGAATCTTAAGATTCCCATATCTTCTCCACAGAAAGGACGGCTCTTCAGGGCATTAGAGCAAAGATGCCTTTTTCTTTTTACTCAAATTATCTTCACTTACCATCCAGGAATCTTTAGGAAAGCATGGGTGACTTTAGAATGGTCACATGAAAGCAAAGAATGCCCAGAACACTGTTCCTTCCTTTCTACATGGGGATCTATTCCAATATTTTATGAACTAGTAATGCTGATCTTTTACAATTTCTGTAGGTTGTTCAGTTCTGAGCTCCTGCTGTGAGCCGTTAATTAATCAGTCTGGCAAACTGAGGAAGTATCCAACTATGTAAGAAATTATTGCTCCAGTGACTAATAAGGAGGGTAGGAGTTGCGGTGATATATTTTTTTGGCAAGAAATAATGAGGCTTTACATTGTTTGCACTAAAACACATTGTTATCTCAATCTCTGGTTTAGCAGAAACATGAAAGGGCTCATCAATATTTCCCTTGAAAAGTCTAGACAGGAGTTAAAAGAGCTACTTCTCTAGCCTGAAAGGATCCTGTTCCCAATAATTAATAACAGGAAGCAAGTAAACAAGGTTTTAGTGACAAATGAAATGACAACAGTAACATGTGTCGAGTAATGTTAGATCCCAGTTGAGCAGCGCAGCTTAGTGTTAAGTGTATAGGAGCAGATTATGCTGTAGACATATTAAAATTCTGCCCAAGCCTAATGGAGGTAGGCGATAGCAGAAGACTTTGGGTTCAATGATAAAGATAATGCATGTTAATTACAGCATGAGATTCTTGACCTTTCAAAACTCTTAAACTGTTATAATCCAAGCACACTTCCTCCTTTGTAATTATTTAAAATACTGTGTCTTGCAAGGGAGTCTTTCATGTTTATTCAAAAGCAACCAGAAGGCATTCCTGACATTTCCTGGAACAAAAAATGTATATGTTGGAAGATAAGGAACAACAGGAACACACACACACACACACACACACACACACACACATATATAGTTATTAAAATCAAACTACAAAAACCTATGGAGAGGGCCGCTTGCACAACTCTTGTTTGTGTTCTGACCTTTTAAATCCGACAGATGTATACAGATGACTGGGCATCCAATGACACAGTGCATAGCGGTGCTTGAGGAATTATATCTCTGTGAGCAGACCTGATCCATACCACCGGAACTAATGTGCAGCTTGGAATGCAATTGGACAGTTTAGATGTACCCGAAATGCATTAAGATTAATATTTTAGCACAAAGTTAGTTTAGAATAGAATGCACATAAAATAGTTACTTAAATATGATTTTGATTTTTTAAAAAACAGATTAATGTGGGGAAAGGAATGAATGGGCACATGAATGAATACATGTGAAATATTGCACGGACCTGGGATAGCTCAGTCAGTAGAGCGTGGGTTCGAGCCCCAGGTTGGGCAAAAGATTCCTGCCTTGCAGGGGGTTGGACTAGATGACCCTCATGGTCCCTTCCAACCCTGCAATTCTATGATTCTATAGACTGACTCATCCAGTCCTAGCATATGGTGACTTTTCACTCAACCTCCAGGGTCTGTCTAGTGACCCTCATCACTCTGGTGCCTTAATACCAAGTCACAAGTATCAGATTCTGCATTAAATCTGTTCTTGTACTGAATTACCGCAAAGCAGGCTATAGGTGGGGCTGCATGTTTGTGGGTTCCTCATTTGTGAAATGCTCTTCTTGGGGAAACTTGCCTGGTGCCTTCATTGCATAGCCTATCGGCAGGCAAAAACATTCTATTCACGCAGGCTACTGGCTAATTAAACAGCCTATGGCCTTTTAAACTAGGTTGTGGGAGTATTATTTCATTTGATATTATGTTATGCATTTTTGTGTTTTTATACTGTAAACCACCTTGTGATCCTCATATGAAATGTGGTGCATTCATTAAATGAATGAATGAAGGTTTTTTTTTAAAAAAAGCAGATTTAGCAACAAAGTTTTCATTTTTCGGATATTTTGTCAATCTTTTGTTCCTTTTAAAAGCGAAAGGGAACAATGGAATCAATATGTTTCTGTTCTTTTAACTATCTGTCAAAGACGTTTGTCCATAGTCAATGGGCTTCTCCAAAACGTCTGTCTTGACATCCCGCTCCCAGGTTCAAGACGGCGGAAAATTACCTTTCTTTACTCTCTCTTCTGCAGGTTTAAACAGTCTAGAAAAGGTCCCCCCCCTTCTCCTGCTTCCAAGGGGGGTTCAGTAGTTTTAAATGATGAAAATTTAGTCCTTTACAAGCGACTTTCTGAACTCTAGCTTGCCGTGTCTTTGCTTCAATCTATCTACAAAAGCGGAAGGCGGACTTCCTGTTTAGACCTTCCCGCTTTTGGTGCCTAATTAAGAAATTTCACAGTCCAATTTTTCGTTCTACTCATGGGCAGTTGTTTGAAATCCAATTGTCCACAGGAAAAAGTCAGCGCTCTTCAGCAACAGCAATGCGGCTTCACTCCATGAAAGAAGCAGTCGATTCATAGCACCGCGCCACTCACCCCACGTCGCTCCGGATCCCCAAAACCGGGTTTCCCCGCGAGTGGAGGGGGCGCAAAGGTGCCAGCCGAATCCCACATCCACAGGCTTCTCCCACCTGTGGTTTTTGATGGGTCTCCGCCTCGCCGTGGCGGTTCAGACCCTGTTTTCCACGGAGCAGATTCCTCCCGATCGGAGGAAATCCGCCATTGCCAGAGGCACCAACCCGGAAGTCCCATGAATGAATGAAGTTTGAAAGCTCCCACATTTTTTAAAAAACAAACAAATCCTGCACCATAAAACTTGCATGCAAAGATGATAGTGTAGAACCCTGCTAACTGATATGATTTTAATTTTCTCTATAGAAGTGTTTTTTATTATTTGGAGGAGAACAGAGCATTCAATAATTTCACCCGTCTGCAGTCTTTAGTAGTACAGACCAGAAACCGTTTTACCCCACACACTAGTTTTTGTTAGAATTAATTTTAAGTACAAGTGACCAGGCAGGTGATTCACAACGGTTTCCTTCCACTGCCTGCTCAGAAATTGTGGTGTCTGCATTTTACCTTGGTGGAGGGGGGGAGAAGGAAAATGAGCTCGAAGTGCACTCTTCTGATCTAAATGACACAAAGATAAATATGGAGGAACAATGTTTATTTCATTGCTGAAGAGTTCCCTCAGTAGAGTTCCCTTGGCTTGCGATAAGTGAGCTCAGAACTGGGGCCCTAACTATTTTCTTTCCTGCTTGCAGAAAGGCTGGTATTTATGGAAATTGAAAGTCAAATGTATGAAGGCAAGCCACGGGGGGGGAAAAAATAGTTTGATATTAGTTGGTTGCATAGGGCTTGGCTTACTGAATTATGGCTCCATCTGCTCCCATGCCTCCTATACAAATTACACTGTGTGCCACACACGGCATGTTGTTTTGGCAGTGACCTTGAAAAACAGAACAGCAGGGATGAGGTTTTTCTGTTGATTCTCAAGTGTACAAAGTTGTAAATACGTAGATCTTTACAGGCTTGGACATTTAATATA
This sequence comes from Podarcis bocagei, assembly GCF_964188305.1. Classification (NCBI taxonomy): domain Eukaryota; kingdom Metazoa; phylum Chordata; class Lepidosauria; order Squamata; family Lacertidae; genus Podarcis; species Podarcis bocagei. The sequence continues at coordinate 84,063,754 of NC_138129.1, read as the reverse complement.
TAGTTGCTAAATTATATGTCTGTTCTCCCACCTCTCTATACAAGAAACAGATAAGAGTTAACTCTGAGAGGACAGGTAAAAATATACCTACGGTACATTCCTACTCAACCTCTCCCCCCCCCAAAAAAAAACTCTTTTGTACATGGGAGATTAACAGCTACACTGTACATGGGTATTGAGATGAATGCTAAGTAAGAACCTCTCTGTAAGGCGGGCTGGAATGAACTTGACTGATTTGAAAATATATATACCTGAGTATAGCATGAAATTGTATGTCTGTGCAGGGGGAGGTGCTAATATAATCTACCCTAATTTAAGCAAATAACAAAAAGTGCTAAGTTAAAGTTTTTGCTGCAAAATACAGGCAATTGGGGGGGTTGTCCTAGTTGCTTTTTGAATGTTTCACTAATAACTTATGAAAAATGATATCTTGTTAAGCAATTTGCTCCACTGCAATCAACCATGTAACGTCTCCAATCCATTCAATGGGGCCATCTGCCTTTGGCTGACACTGAAAAACCCTTGCGGGTGCTCGCGATTTGCATTTGGGAGAGCAATAGTTGAACCACTTTCTCCCATTTTGTTGTCTGATCACATGCAACATTTAGAGACTCTGCACCTGAGGGGGTCCCGAAACAAAATGATGGGCCCCTAGTGGACCATTGTGAGATTAGCCGGCTGAAGTGGCTACATATCAAGCATCACCAGGTAGGTGGTGTTAAACCCCTTTTCATTCCATACCACGCTCCAGAATGACAGGAGCTTGTAAGAAATGAAAGAGGTGGTAGAAGTCGACTTCAGTATCACTCCCCAAGTGTGGAGCACCAACACAAACAAGGATTTCCAACAGCAAGTTTGAACTTATCTCCCTTTGCATGGATTGCCGTTGCCAATAAGAGCTTTCTGGCAGCAGCCCACGCGCAGGCTGAGCACCTGTTCAAACCCTCCCAACCTGTGACATGCAAGGCAATGGAATAACTGATGGATGCAACATTAAAGACTTCAAGAACACTGTTGAATTGGAAGTTGGAGCACTGTGAATGATTACATGTATTTATTAAGAATTCAAGGAGGATAACGATGCTAGTCTCGTGCTGCCAAAGAAACAATGAGTTCTATAGTAACGTAGAGCCAAACAAATGGATTGCAGCACGTGCTCTTGTACAGTACACAACACCCCACAACACGAGTTTGATAAAGCAGAATGTTGTTGACACAGCATGCCTCTGCACGATCACTACTTTGATCGTGCAGTTCAAGCACACGCCAGAACTTTGTGCAGTTAAAAGTAAACTTGAGAGCTCTGTTGCCTTCAAAACTCATCATCATCATAACCATCCCACAAACAAATCAGAACAAATGAACAACAAAGAGCAAATACAATCTAACTTTTGTGTAAGCTTTCTGCAAGGAAATCAGGAAGAATGCTCAATAAACAACACCTCAGGAGGGGTCCCAAAGCTCACACCACAATAAATTTGTTGGGCATTGAGGTGTCGCTGGCTTGCCCATGAAGTGGGGTGAAGCAGCCATCTTGGGTGGCAGAAGCCCCCAAACTGTTGCCCCCATGAGTGCCCCACCCACCCACTTCCAATTTTCATCAAGATCTCACGAAAATCTTCTGAAATCTTGCCAGAACTGACCACCGCCACTTAATACCACCAGCAAAGGATGCTTTGGAGGGGGGTGGCAGAGCAGGGTTGCACTTTCTGATTTTCCTCAAGAAGCGAAATGGGATGCACCACCCCTCCCTAGGACTTCACTATTGCTGGATCAGTTCTATTGCTTGCATTTCACAGCTCCAAATACAGGATAGACCCAAATAAATGTAGAGCTTGCTCATAGAGAGTGCTTAGTTTGAAAGCATTTAATAGGGCCCTGCTTACTTTTTCCACCTTTTCTTATAATAGGAGCAAGAGAACACAAAGGAGGTCTTTGATTTTACTATTATGGCAGCTACCCTTTGGAACTCACTGCCAATGGAAGTTTGATTGGCTCTCCTACTTCACTGCCAGAAAAAAAAAATGTTTATTCTATCTGGCATCCACTGGCTCCTTCTTGAAATTATCTGCATAGCTTTCTGCTTTCTATTGTGGTTTTAATGTTCTAATTTAACCCTCTTTTAAAAAAAAAGTATGTCACTATGAGTGATTGCCTAATCTTAAAAATGCAACTCAGACATTCTATAAATAGACAGACAAATACTACACGTAACATTCTCTCATATGCAAGGGAAGCCAGAGTTTCTCTCATCTCTCTTCAGGAATGTTACTTTAGCCGCATGCAACCCCATAAATTGTAAGCACATCCATCCCCTCCCCAAAGAATCCCAGGAACTACATGCTATAGTTCCTAGCACCCTTAATGAACAACAGTTCCCAGGTTGGTTTGGGATGTGCTTTAAATGCATGGCATGTACACAGCCTCTTTGTGGAAGTCACATTTCCGTTGACATAACCTAGAGGGAAGCAACCTGAACCAACTGTCACCAAGGGGATGAATTTTCAGCTACCTGTGACCAGTCACAGCTAGTGTGGTGGGGCAGAACTATGGAGAAAGCGTCCGTGCTGGGAGAGCATGCTGTATTCCTTACACAATTTAGAACTCTCAGCAACCACGGGGAGCCTACAAGAGGAAAGCAGGCTCGCCTCTGAAGAAATTACACCTTGAATTCATGCGAGCGGTGGTGGGGGAAGGAGTCATGGAGCCAAATGATGGGAATGCAAACCATGCGCCTACCTTCCCCCTGATGCAGTTCTAATGTCTTGGGGAGTGGGGGTGTGTGGGAAGAAGATAGATTTAAACAAAAAGGATTTGTGTGCTTAGTCTTTGATGCCAGTAAAATCAAATCAAGTACTCCTAGAGTTCAAAAGGCTTAGTGATTAGTGAATGCTTTTTAAACTACAACTACTACCGCCACTAACTGTTGTTGTTGCTGATGCAATTTTAATTTATCATCACCAAACTGTACTTGCACTCTTCTATCGGTTTTGCTTTATGCAAATGCTTCAAGGGCTGTGATTTCAGGAATGCAAAGGGGTGATTTCTTTTCTTTCTTTTTTAACTCCGCTTTTGTTATGGCCAAGGGCCAATGTAAATAAATTTTACTACATTTGTTCTGCAGCTGCATGAGGCTTAAATCACTGCTCAGCCACAAATGGAAGCTGGACTCAGATGAGGTAGGGTCTTTTTATTCTTTTCTTTTGCTCCTGACAGTGAGGTGTCCCTGCCACCTCCCCGCTATGGTTACCACACGTATGTGTCAAGGTTGCTGGAATGGCGCAGCATGTCTTTCCTGGTTGCGCTCCTCCTTCGCCTCCACGAATACACAGGAGGAGGAGAAGGAAAACTCAAGGCACACAGACCCACTGCTGGGCAACAAGCTTTCCTAACAGCTCAGGAGAGGAAGGTCAATCACCCCTCCCCAAAGAGGCTCTCCAAAAAAGCTAGCTGCTGACCATAGCTATCTGAAAACCAAGGGGATAATTCAAACTCAAGATCTACCAGCATGAGAAAGTTAGGATCTAGTAGATCTCTGGTTCAATCAGGACTATGCTAGTGTAAGTTCCCTGTTCAGCTAGAGATATGCTGTAAGGCTAGTGTTAAGTCCCCCAAAAGGGGCATGAGAGGGGCATGACTGAGCAGGAGGGAACTTACGCTGTGTTCTAACTCCATTCAGCTCACTCATGTAACCTGGCAACCTGGCAGAACTTGCACTGCCAACAAAAGTGGTGCAAGTCAAACACTATTTTAAAATTCTAGTCTTCTTTCTGCCTGGTTTGGGCTGGTTCAGCCAGCAATAGGCTTGCTCTGGAACAGGGTCTGGATCTGGTGTGCTTTGCACTAGCTTAACTTAAACTGCTTGAAAATCATGCTGTTTCCTATAGTTAGGGTTGCTGCTTAAGAGAATTTGTTCTGGATTATATAGCTCCTCCTGGTTTTCTTAGCAGGGAGGGCAAGGAACTACACAGAGGAACGAAACCTCATTCAGCTGCCACACTGGAAGTTCTGCTCTGCTCCAGTGTTGCTTGACCTGCTGCCCACATGTTCTGTAGCTTACTTCCACAGCCATGAAGGCAAATGTCTTGTTTGCATAGGACAGCCACTACAGGGGTGCATGCCCCCTTTAAATGCCTCCACCAGCAAACTGTTCTCTTGTGGAAAAGTATTCTTGCACACTGCATGACTTGCACCACACCCAGGTAAAAATCAGGTGCTAGCACTCATACCTTGATAGAAGTGCTGTGGGTGCAAGCATACTATAGCTGCCAGGGTAAGAGGTGACAGTACTCTGTACCATTGATTACCACCACACACAAAAAGCACTCATGCTTCTCTTTCCCAGGATTGGTGGTGATGGTGTGGCAAAGATCACCTGCTGCATGTTGGGAGGTGATGCAACAACAGGCCATAAAAACTGTCATATGGTATGATGTCAGACCCTCCAAGCGTCCCTATTTTCCAAGGACAGTCTCGGATTTAAAGAAGCCATCCTAGTTTCTGATTTGATTCCAGATTGTCCTGCTTTTCCTTAGGACATCCCTATTTTCACTGGAGAAATTCTTGAGGGTATGGAGTTATGCAAACCCCAAGCCAAGGAGATAAGTAACTGTTCAACCTTTAGAAGACATCTGAAGGCAGCCCTGTATAGGGAAGTTTTTTTAAGGTTTAATGTTTTATTATGTTTTTATATATGTTGGAAGCTGCCCAGAGTGGCTGGGGAAGCCCAGTCAGATGGGCAGAATATAATAATAATAATGATGATGATGATGATGATGATGATGATGGAATGGGACATCCCTATTTTCATTGCAGAAATATTGGAGGGTTCATGAAAGATGGTTTCCATTACTATAAAATGTAAACTTACCCTAAAATATAAAATATATTTTTATATACACAGATACACTATAAAAGTAATAAATATTATGTTTACCACAAGTAAAACAACAATTCCTCATACCGGTGTAACAGAAACAGCAAAACTGATAAACAAGCTCAAGACTACAAGGAAGATGTTGATTCTTCCTTGTATGTATGCATGCCTTAATAATATATCTGCACAAGATGCATTATAAGGTTGTGCCAGGGCGGGGTATTAAATCTACTTTTAGGGTCAGATGTAAACAACCTCCTGAGTCCCTCACCTCCAGTGACAAACTAGGTGCTGGGTATAATGTGGAAGACTGAGAATCTAAATCAGAAAAAAAGGTTCCAGAAGAATGGGGAAATGGAATTAAACGTATCCATAAACCTCTCAGACTAAAGGACAGGTGAGCAGAGAGGGTCTAATGAGGAAATGCATTGCCCTTGCCTGCAAGTAATTTAATAACTGCTAACCTCTATCTTTAAAGACTTGGTGAGCGTTTATTGACCCATCTGGGATCTATGAATAGAGGTCAGTGAAGGAGGACCAGAAGTTTTGTCAGCATCATTGCTGTGTCTTCCTTATACATTCTTGTACAAGTAGTCAATTCTTTTATAAAGAGTATACAGTCGTGCTCAGGCGAACTGAGCGGACGAGACCAGTAGTGGGTCCAACGACTGAGAAGGCAGTTTCTGCATGTGCTGTGGAGGGAAGTGAGGGGCAGATGGGGCTCCTCAACCTGGGAAGGTAGCCCATCTAGGAGAAGGAAAACTCTGATCCTAAAGCTCCACTGCCTTGTGGAATATCTTCAGGAGAAGAAAGGATTAAAGAGTAAACCCTACACAAATCCAGAGTGGAGTCCCTAAGATGGTTGGCTGGTGCTTTCTACACCTCCTTCCAGCAACACCTGTAGTTGGTGCCACACTTATTGCCCTGCTTTCCTTTGAACTGCAAGACTGAGACGAGGACCTTGTTGTCTGGGCAGCCCAAAACCTCCATACACAATGCCTAGGCTTGCGCCCCAGGCAGGTCACCTCAGTTTGACTTCTCCCTTGGACAGACAGATGCCAACAACAAACATTGCATTACTGAAGGAGGCAGAATTGGCTCCAGGTCTTGATAACTAAGAAGACGCAGGTGGCGCTGTGGTCTAACCACAGAGCCTAGGGCTTGCTGATCAGAAGGTCGGTGGTTCAAAGCCCTGCGATGGGGTGAGCTCCCATTGCTCGGTCCCTGCTCCTGCCAACCTAGCAGTTCGAAAGCACATCAAAGTGCTAGTAGATAAATAAGTACCGCTCCGGTGGGAAGGTAAACGGCGTTTCCGTGCGCTGCTCTGGTTCACCAGAAGCGGCTTAGTCATGCTGGCCACATGACCCGGAAGCTGTACACCGGCTCCCTCGGCCAGTAAAGCGAGATGAGCGCTGCAACCCCAGAGTCATCCGCGACTGGACCTAATGGTCAGGGGTCCCTTTACCTTTACCTTGTTAACTAAAAGTGAGGGTGCTGGATTATTTACCAAATTTATGTGATCCATTTCACAGAACTGCACTTCTCAAATCTCCTTAGGAAAAGAGAATGGCTATGAAACGAGTTTCAAGGATGGAACAATAAGTAACAAATTTCTTGTGGTTTCGCTTTTCACCCCTCCTGCGAACAAACAAATACCACCACCCCAAATCTGGTCTGAACAGTTCAGCCCAGTACTATTTGGAAAAGTGTGTTCCTGTCCCCATATATAAGGTTTTAACTCATCCAAGGCCCAAATCATAGCAAGGCATTCCATTTGTGCCACTGAAAGTACTTATTTCCCCACACTGATAACTTCCTAGTAAAGTACACTATGGGGTGCTTTACTCCTTCTCTATCTTACAGTAGGGAATCTAGCGTGCGCCTCCAGGCTATGCTGTCTTGCTGTCCTTCCCTCAGCTCATTCTGCTCTCTCAGCATCTAATGGCTCTTTTATTATCTTCTTATTGCAATACAGTGGTACCTAGGGTTAAGAACTTAATTTGTTCTGGAGGTCCATTCTTAACCTGAAACTGTTCTTAACCTGTAGCACCACTTAAGGTAATGGGGCCTCCCACTGCCACCATACCACCGCTGCACAATTTCTGTTCTCATCCTGAAGCAAAGTTCTTAACCCAAGGTACTATTTCTGGGTTACCGGAGTCTGTAACCTGAAGCGTCTGTAACCTGAGGTACCACTGTACCTGTCTCAGTCCTTTAACAATGAGGCCTTCCCACAAGAAGTCCTAAGCTATGTTGTGTCCAATAAGCTCTACCTTAGGCACGTCTAACTCCCAGCGACTGCGATCTACTCCCAGTATTAAAAAAACTGGCAGTGATCTACCCATTGTCATTGCCAAGAGTTGTCAAGCTTTTTTGGGGGGAGCAGTGACCAAAGTTATTGAGCTTGTCTACTCAAGTGTTACTACCATTCAAGTGTTCTTTACTGTGCTTGCAAGAAAATATGTCTCTCTTCTAACAGTCTCTACAGCTTCAGCAGGTGCTGTAACATCCCAACAGTTTGACTTCATCCCCCAAAAGTGCACTCCTCCATTGCCTCCTGAGAAAGAAGCCTGGATAGTTGGATAGTTGGTTAGACTGTGGTGCTGATAACACCAAGCTTGCAGGTTCGATTCCCATATGGGGCAGCTGCTTATTCCTGCCTTGCAGGGGGTTGAACTAGAGTATCCTTGGGGTCCCTTCCAACTATACATTTCTATGATTCTGTGAGTCTAGCCCACCCACTGCAACCACCCGTAAAAGGCCATTTTGTTGAAATAAATAGACTAGAACATTGGCTATGATAACAGAAGAAAAGCAAAAAAAAATTTCACTGAAAAATTCTGTTGAAATCTAGCAGTTTTTAGTCTTTGTTAAAAGAGCTCAGGGCAATTGATAATTAACGTGTGTGTGTGTGTGTGTGTGTGTGTGTGTGTGAATTGTCTTTCTGTCCATTTGTTCTCTACACATTCGGACGCCTCTTGAGATATCATTGTCAAATGTGGTGTAAGTGTTCCTGGGGTGGGAGTCTTGGTTCATAGTTGGGTGCCAGGTGCCATTTTCAATCGTGATGACAGGCCCAAATGTGAATTTGGCATGACTTCTCTCAATTTTTGGTGAGATGGGCCCAAACTCACAAATTACAATTTTTGTTTAAAAAACATTTTTTGTTGTTCTATAAATAATAATAAAAATACCAGGCAGCACCTGGCACTCCTTACTACTAAAGTTATATTGCACTCCCTACTACTAAAGTTATATTGTGGCACAAGGTGTAAAATGTACATAAAGGTAGCATAGTAAACAGAAACTGTATGCCCCTCTCCATGAAATTTCCATTATTATCCTCAAAGATTGAGTAATTAAACCAAGCAAATTGTGTTTGTGTTAAATTGGTTTAATGGATGGTGACATTTATGCAGCAATAAAGGAACACATTAAAATGGCCTTTATTGTTAATAGATTTCTTAGATGTGTTTTTGCAGCTTGAAAATGAGTCATTCATAAACTGAGCATCTTGCACACTTGTCCAGGACAGTGAGCACAAAGGCATTTATGCGTTAATAAACAGAGCAGCCAAATACTGTGTTATGTAAAATACCTCCTGACAGTAAAACTTCCAACAACGCTTTGATGCTGGGAAATCTCAGGCTATTATTTATCTCCAAAGCTGGAAATCAATTTGCTTCTAAAAATTATCTTCAAAGACAATTTGATCACCAATATACACTGGATATTTGCTAAATTTTCATATTTTATATTAGCCATTGGTGTCTAGACATCTGATAATTTATTTTTATGTATGATTTCAATTTTCCAGATTTTACAATTGATGTTTGGCTTTTTTTAAAAAAAATGTATATCATTTAGCCATCTTTGTTGAGGAACAGATTCAAATTCTAATTGCTGCAGAATAGGATACATAAACTTGTCTATGCTACTTTGTGAGTTATTCTCTGACCTGCAACATGTGATCCTTTTAACTGGGAATGGTTAGGAACTGAGCATGGGTGCTCTGAGGGCAGAGTCCAAAATAACATGTTCACAAATGTAGGATTAGATGTGGACATCTTAGCTGAAAATATGCATTGTTTTATGCATTTTGAGCTGAGAACTGCATCGCAAAATTTAGAAAACTGCATAAACCAAAAGGTAAGTACATCCTAATCCATGTATTAGTTCAGCAAGTGTGAACTGGGCCAATTTGCTTCTGCGTAAGCTGAACAAATTCCTTGAACATTCTCATTCATACCACGGTATGAAAAGAAATGTGAGAATCAGACCTAACACTGTGTGGTAGATCACCATAACTCACTTTGCTAACAGATAGGCTGAAGCTGAGAAACAGTGACCTTACCCAGAATTCTCAGTCCCAAACTACATGTTGCCACCAATAGCACCTTCTCTCACACAGCAAATAGCTGCTCTGAGAATAAATTGCTTTTGTCAGGATCGCAGCATGAGGAAAAGGTTAACACCGCTCCTCATGTGTCATCATCCATATCAACCTTCTCCCCAATAATTAAAACAAATAAAGGCTCAAATATATGTCTTAAATGTAATCACATAATTTATATAACACACATCTTGGCCCACCAACTGAAGCCACACTTTCCATGCAATAGACCACATTGCCTCTTAGCTTCAGTTGCTGTTTCTCTGAGCGTCCATTTGATCTTGCCAACAGATAGATCCTCCAAAACAGTCTTTGCCAACATGGTAGTATGTGACATAGCTATGCTCACTGGAGCTGAAGGGAGTTCTAGTCCTAGGCATCTTGAGGGCACCAGTTTGGCAAAGGCTGCTCCAATGTTCTTGTCTTTCTTCGGGTGGAGAACACAGACATGAACCAAGAAGGTCACTTGGACATCACTTGGGCCATCACAAAGGGGAACTGCACATCAGTGCTTTTCAAGTGTTTTTCTATAAGCAGGCAGAAATGTGGTAGGGATTGTGCGGACTTAGTATAACAGTTAATAAGATCTCTAATAATATTTACAGTGACATTGTTATGATGAGAAGTCAAAGGTGGGAAGAAGTATATTCTTTCAGTTTCCGAAAAGGCCATTTAAGTCTATGAATTTGCAGAATATCCTATTTAGATTTAAGATGCCTGCACAACCAAAGGAGATCAGCTGGAAGGAATGATGCCAAAATTTTGAACGCTTTTTGAACACTTCAGCAATTCAGTCTTTCTGGATTCCTACATGAAATTACCTGAACCACATTTCTTGGATTCATGTGAAGATCGGGACTTGGAGATCTCGGTTATGCTGCAATACAGTTATATCAAAATGCCAATTTTCAATAGGTATTTTTTAGAGAAAATACACATATGATGTGTTTTAAAATACAAACCGTAATTAAATACACATTTTGGGAGGAATTTTTAAATTGCAGATTTAATTCTGGAGATGGAAGAAAACTGAATTATGGGTTAAAAAAAAATATTAAAAATGACCCAGGCCCTTTCAACTTCTTGGCTTCTAATCAGTAGCGCCCCCCCCCCTTTTTTTAAAAAAGCAGGCTCTATTTTAAATGGGGGGGGGTTTAGCTTCATAGTTTGGAAGTGACTCTTTAATCTTTGCAAGACATGCTACAAATACAAGAAAATACCATGCCAATTTTTATAAAGGTTGAAATGTATTATTATTTTCATCACCATAAACAGAAGTTCAAATCTACTACTGCATTCAGTAAGCTGATTTTCAAGGCATAAAAAACTGTTCTCCAAAACACACTGAGAAATCTTAATGGTGAAGATTGAATGATATTACCATGACACTAAAGAATTCAGTGACTACTTCTTCTACATTTTGTATTAAACTTCCTGGAAACAGATGTGCTATTCATACATTTCATTCAGTCTTATCCAGATGTTGTGCTCATTAAAAAAAAATGCACAGGAGGAGAGAGAGAAAATTGCTTTCATTGTCTCACTTGCTTACTTCTAAAGAAATGTTAAAATATCTTAGTGCTATCCAGTTTGAGTAACGAATACAGAACATATTCCACTGTCACTTATCTTCATTTGGTTTAGCCCATGTAATTGCTGCTCCTAGTTCCAACATGCACATAAATCATAAACACATCATCCAAAATTGCAATAAGTGCATCCTTCTGAGTTCAATGTCCCTCTCTGGTCATTATGATCTAATTGCATGGGCACATAAAACATAAATCAAACTGGAGGCTAAGTGATTGTTTTACCACACATATTTTGAGGAAGCAGAAACAAAGGGAGAACAATGGATTTGCTTGTGCCGGACAACAAAATGGAAGAATCACAACAACATTTTTTTGACGGGCAGCGGCTTCCAAAGAGGAAGGAAAAGTTATGGGAATAAATTTTAAAAATTTCAATTTTTTAACCTCTCTTCTTTTAAAATATGGCCACAAATTGCCACAAAAACCTGATCTGTTGAGCTCACATTTACTGACTATGGCAAACACAAACGTTCCGAGGAAGGGTTAGGTTCCCCAAGACAATGTGTAGTCTCCGTGGACAAGGAATAAGTGTCAGACTTCATAATTACATGGATAGTCTTAATGAGCTACTGATTTGCATTTATTAATTACTGTATTACAGAGTCAGGAAAAACAGAAGGTGATCTCTAAATATTAGAGCATGTTAACACTGGGAAGGGAAGATCATTTCAGCAAGTTTCCTTATATTTTATGTTGTTCGCCGGGAAGCATTTTTCTGCTAGAAATTGTAGTCTGCGGATGTGTTAGTCAAATAATAAAACAAACCCTGTAGTCTCTATAAAGGCCACTCTGAGAGATACACTGAAAGGAAAAGAGATGATACAAAACCCAATCAAGCACTGAAATATTAGGTTCAGTGGTCTCGGGGAATGTGGCTTGGCCCAGATCCCCCAGGGGAAGATCTTTAGCATGCCTGAGTAAACCCCTGTCCTGCCCCAGCAGGGCTGATGGTGCAGTCCCCCACCACTTCTGGGTGTTGTGGTCTGGCCTTGCGTCCCCTGACATAAGGCAAGAGCATGAGGATGGGGAAGGGGAAGCCTTTCCCAGGCTGGATCGGGTGCGGAGGGCACCCAGCCTGCATGCCTGATAAGATGTAAGAAGCAAAATTTAATAAAAAAAACCACATATGTATACAGTCATACCTCATGTTACGGACGCTTCAGGTTACATGTTTTCGGGTTGCGGACCACGGGAAACCTGGAAGTACTGGAACGGGTTACTTCTGGGTTTCGCTGCTCATGCATGCACAGAAGTGCCAAATCGTGCCAGCGCCTGCACAGACGTGGTTGCAGACGTGCCTCTGTCACGGATTACGTCCAGAACCCGAGGTTCCACTATGTGTGTGTAGATGACGTCCTGGTCTGCACTAAAGGCCCCACATTTCTGTTACTAAAAACCATCATTCAAGTATCTTCACAACTGGCCTAAATAACGTGCAAAAGTGTGTATTTTTTTCAAATTGCCACGTCAAGTTTAAAATGTGCTTTGGATTATGTATTGGGCACAAGGAGAAGAAACGTCTTTCAGTATTGTTATTTGTAAATTTCCAAAGCTCAGGACAGCTGAAAGAAATGCACGGTGGAATTGTGTGTATGGTAACTTAGAAGTCGTATCACTATGTTCAGTGGAGCTTACTCCCAAGTAAGATTTGTACAGGACTGCAGCCTTCTACTTCTGTGTATGTTTACTTGGAAGTAAAGCCTGCTGTTAGAAAATTACTTTTAGTCTTCTGCACACCCTTCGAAGAGCTGCCAGTGTTGGAGAAGATTTAGAAAGGGAGAATATAGTTGTTGCGTGTTGAGTTCCACAGTGCCACCCCCCAAATAATTACACACTTCACACATCAATTTTGTTTAAGGTTTTTGGCATAATTTTGGCCACAACTTTATTCAAAATACAAAAATTTGTGAGTGGTTGCTTAGGCATTGGTTATGACTATCTGTCCTGGCCCTCAAGGACAGAGCTGGCCCTTCCGGACTCCACCGGAAGCCAGCGTGGGAAACAAGTATTGGATAGAAGGGAGGCCGGGAAACAGGCCCTCACTTCTGACCCTCATGTTCCGGTGGGGCTTGCACGGCCCAAGTCCGGCTCCACGGACAAGGACAAAAGAATGGCAAGCCCCTGGATTCCTTTAACGGAATTCCCTTTCCGCATCATTTGGAGGGGTAGGCACTTACCCCTCCAAGCACCAATTAACCAATGCCTAACCGCCAACCTTACAAGTTGTGACGATTTGCTACGCAGTAGGCAAAAACCAAATGGCACCAGCCAATCAGCCAGATGGCAAAATTCCTACTGTGCCCCCGCACCAAGGCGAACGACACCATGACAGGCATAGCAAGGTCAAGCGATCAGCTTAAATAAAAAACCCCCCTATTAAAGGGAGGGAGGGCGGGTGATCCGATGCAAAACGGCCAAGAGGACGTCCCTACGTCTGGCCCTTCTATTTAAAGCTTCTGACTCCTCCTCCAAATTGGTAACAATCATATTCCCCCAGCAACCCGATTAACCCTAAAGGCCAGGGTTGCAGATTAATTTGCCTAGTCATGGCTGGGCGGCCTGTTCCCCAACCGCAACACGTGCTCTCTGTTAGGGAGAACACGCTTTATCACTCTGATTTGTAAAAATGCTTTGTAAATGTCATATAAGCCTTAAATTGGAATATACATTGAGTAGTAAACTTGTAAGCATTTCAAAACTAGGAATGGAAATGTTCTCCCTGCTGCAGTCTTCCACCTTAAATAGAATTAAAATACATAAAATGTGTATTATTGTCTATAATAAAATTGTCATTGGGTTATACGGTGTGGCATGCTGCAGAGTAAGATGCACAAAACACATTGGCCTAAATATGTATAAATACTCCAGTAAGCATGATGCACCAACCGTGTTCTAAGCACTGTTCAAATAATAAAATCTGCAACTCAAAATCTGATAGGCAGGGACCAAAAGAAAAGAATGTTAACAAAATGCAAACACAGGAGCAAATCCACCTTTGTTGGGAAACTGATGGACCTTGCTGGATATTGTCATGATGCCCCGCAACTCTTGGACTCCTGGAAAGGTTGGAAAGCACTTCCCTTGCAGTCCCTAATATAATTAGGAGTTGGGACCAAGTGGAAATTTTCCTTACCCCTATCAGAAATAGAGCAAATAATGTGTAGCTATGTTCTTTTTCATATTCAGTAGATCTTGCAGTTAAACTTACTTTTGACCCTAAAATGAAGCTCCAATTCAGCAGCACTGGGATGGAACACGGAGTGATTGAAAAATATGTTTGGACAGCTGGTACAGTCAGCAGCTTTCTTGAAGAAACAGTTTTCAGTCAAGAAAGTCTTCGTTCAAAAATGTGTCTGTGTAATGGAGCAGGAGTGGGGAGAGCTCCATTATCTTCGTAATGTTGGATAGCATTCTTCAGGAGTTGCATGGCATGAAATAAAACATAGAACAGGCTGATTTATGGGAGTTTTTAAAAAGAAAGACTTTAGGGTATAAGGAGCTTCCTTTTTTGTTAAATCAGTCAGTGGGTACCCTTGCACAGTACTGCAAATCCTGACCATTTCTTTTGTGTCTGTGGGTTGATCTTACAACGCCTACTCCCTTCCTTTCATAACTGTACGCAAGCTATCCTTTGCCAATAGAATGTTGGTGTTGGGCACACAAATTCAGCTCCTGCAAGCTTCAGCTTTCATAATCTCACCTTTCTATTGTTTTTTTAGCCCATCTGGCAGTGGCTATGAAGATGGGTTTGAAACTGTGTGGGCAATGGCTGCTGAAACTGCGGAAGCCCAGCTAAACAGCACGAACATCAGGGCTGGCTTGCCTTGCATAACTTCTTACTCATCGTTGCACATATTGATGCCGAGCATAATTTTTTTGGAATGAATTTGAACAGTTCTACTTATCTTTCTTATAGCCCACTGGTTTGGGGTACCATTGAAGGGCAGCAAAAGGTCAACTACTGGCTGAGCAAAGTGAGACCTTAGGTTTTACTCCTGGCTTGTCATTCTTCTTGTGAATCTTTTGTTTGTTTGTAATACAGCAAGCACGTTGCTTTAAGTCCATCCCAAGATACCAGAATTAGTCTTGGTGCACAAGCTGAGAACACAATGCTACATTCAAGTGCAAATACAAGCTTGGCTTCCCACTGACGACAGCCGATTTCAGTGGGGAAAAGAGAATGAAAAATGTAATACAATGCGTGATTATCTTTCTTGAGGACTGAGAGCAAAACTACTCGTGATTTTAAAAATAAATTGCCTCTTTGTTTTTAATGTGCAGCTTTTTCAAAGTGCAAATAACATCAGCTGGGAATGCTGATCATTACTGGGATCACAGCAGGCATGGAGGTGTGGTTAACCCTTCCCTTCTCTGTGGTAGTTCCTGTGGGAGATTAGCTGCCAACCCTAACAAATGCATATTCTTGCTAGCTAGCATGAAAAGGAGCTAACACCGCAGAGCTGTATTGCTTACTCAGACCATAGAAATACAATTGGTAGAGTGGGCTCTGCCTGATGTCATTTCCTCTCCTCTCCTGGAGAGGAAGGAACATATAGTACTTCCTGTCATCATCCCCCCTTTGACCAGCATTGGATACAGACATGCCTCTGCTTGTTCCAGCTTTAGGCACATGAAGCTGGTTATACTTTAAATATAAGTATTTTGCTAGCATAGTTTTTACTGGTACTTGAACCAATGCATGAGTATAAAGTAAGTAAATCTTATTTTAAACTTACTTTACAAGTTGTTGCCCGTTTCTTTGTTAAGCAAGGTAAGAAGTGGGATACAAACTTATTTCATAACGGGGCTTACTCAAAACAAGATTTTACAGCCCAATTCCCATGCTTTTAATTTTGCTGCCAATAATGGATTGTGAAACTGTTCAACCCAGACACGTAGGCACCTGGAGGGTTAAATTGCAACTGAGATATCCTTTCCTACTCATTAAAACCCATCCCACAATTCCATCCACTGAAGCTTGTAGTATTTCCTTTGGGGGAAGGCAATCTCCATTTGGTGCCGAGGAAATTTCCGTCCAACATGTATGCTAGCCCACAATTTAAAGTTTGAAAACTTTCAATAACAACATCCGTTTTCAAAGAAGGTAGGGGGAAATGCAAAGTGTGTTGTAAATTTCATGCTGGCTTTGGAGACTGAGATATTAGGCTCAAAGCTGGCACTCATGTTTAGAAGATAGCTCTACACTTCATGGACAAACCTAAGTTTGACTTCCCCAACTGTCCTCAAGAGAGCCAGCAGCAAGCAAGTTCTCTCAAACACTGAGGCTATTATATTTTAATCACCAAGGGAAATGAAATATGTTGTTTCTGTGTCAGGAGCCAACATGTACTGAGATGTCACTAAATCTAAATCTTCATTGCTGCTTGTTGGACTATGGTTCTTTAAAAGAGGAAGAAAAAACAACCCTCACTTGCTGCTAGTTGTCTGCATCTTTGCCTGCAGCAGCATGTGAGGGGGTGGGATGGGGGTGGAGCAGCAGCTGTGCTTTTTGGGATGGAGATGGGGCAGGGCGAGGTGGTAGCAAGGTTGGGGAAGCTAGTGTTGGCATTGTCCTTGCAGGAGTTTTTCATAAAGCACCAGTGAATTTGATTTCCCGTGACGTTTCCTTTCCTTTCTTGCACAACTCTAACCTGAGCCTCTAAATTTTGAGGAGGAGGCATTATCCTTGTCTGATCTCTAAAAGGAGAGGTGTTGGACCCCATGCCTCTCCAATGACAGAACCTTTTGACTCGATGTGAAAATGGATGAATATATTATTATTATTATTATTATTATTATTATTATTATTATTATTATATTTATTAAATTTGTATACTGCCCTTCATCTGTAGATCTCAGGATAGTTTATTTTCTACCAACAGTAATATGGGGCTTTGGAATCGCCTGGTCACAGTATCCCCTATTCTAGTGAGATCTATTGTATTTATAGTCATTATTTCTAATTTTACATCTATGCATATAAATTAGCGCATGCAAATGTGCTCTCCTTTGCCCCCCCCCCCTTTTTGGCAATGTGCAATGGCCACTTTAAACCTGGGATCTTTCTCATGGGAAGCACTGTGCTCTATCACTGAGTGACTTTGGAGCCTCCCGTGTCAATTGCTCGCTACTAGTAGTGAGGAAAGGCACTGGAAGCTTCTATTAGGCTACCAACAACGCAGAGAATAATATTTCTGCTTTTGTTCTTTCTTAAGAAGTATTTGGAGGAGCTTGTGCAGGGGCATTCTAACTCACAGTAATGGGTAAGAGAAATGTTGGTAGATGTCTTATGTCTGTGTGTGTGTGTGTGTGTGTGTGTGCATAGGCCTCTCCCTCCCTCAGCACAGTTTGTGAATTGCTTGGCTAGAATCACATCAGAAGCAGGTCCTCAATGCAAGCCAATATATCACCAACCACTAACAATGATTAAATATGTTTGAAACTGTGTCTTGGTTTATATTTTCAGCAGTTGTTTTGGCAGAGTTACTGTACAGTAGAGTTACTGGCTAATCAGTAAATAATCAATTGGGCAAGTTCGTGTCGTTTTAATTTCCCAGTTGGATGAATAATCATTTTTTGCTTCTAAAAGCTATAGATTTTTGCAGGCAAGAGTTCTTTAACTTTACAATTCAGCTGGATTTTTGGAAGATGTTTGCCGGGTATTCCACTGTTGATGTCAGAAGAGCATCGGAACTGAACAATATTCATCTTCTGAATTCAGTCAATGGGGTTAATTAAAAGTAAGGCACGCCCTATACTACAAAACTGGAAATATCACAGTGATGTGAAGGTCAGCCTAAGCAGAACCCTGCACTGAAGCAATATTTATCCACGTGGCCAAATTATGGCCATGCAATCATCCCCTCCAAATTCTTAAAAGCAAAAGCAAAGAACTGATGCCCATCAAATATCTGATGGTCGTTCTCATAGTTCACAATGTCTGGTGGGTGGTCTCTCTCCTGTTTACAGAGAACTATTTGAAGGGCTGCCCTCTGCTTCAAGGCAAACACCATTTCAAGGGTTGCCCAGCCAAAGTCCAGTTTGAAGAGAAAGAACCCTAAGACGAGATGGCAGCTGGGGCCTTGAAGTTGCCCATCAGAACAGCAAGTGCCTCCACAGCAGATGGAGCTCAATTCGATCAGTTTTCCTGTGGTTCTGAGATGTACTATATCCCTATTAAAATTAGATCAATTGTTTCTAAATTTGCAGCTAACATATATAACATTTTATGTAAAACTGTGCCTTCTTCTCTCCCTCCCCCCTTTTTTGTGATGATGCATTTCCTATAACACCCATAATATGATACAATACCTATTCTTCCACTCCAGATATGAAGATAGATTCAGGTAGGTAGCCGTGTTGGTTTGATGCAGTTGAAATAAAAATGAAATAAAAAAATTGTCTAGTAGCACCTTATAGACCAACTAAGTTTGTTCTGGTATAAGCTTTCGTGTGCATGCACACTTCTTCAGATACACTAAAGCAGAAGTCACCAGACCCTTATATATAGTGGGAGGGTGGGGTGGGGTATTTCTCAGAAGGGTATGAAGCATAGTTCAGCTCACACAGAATGCAACACCAATAGGAATAGGTATGTTCATCAAGATAATCATAGACCAAGCACATTCATAGAAATGAGGCAGAATAAGAGTGAATTTCCTAGCAATATTTTCACCTTGGTGTACAATAACTTTTTTTCTTACAGTGGAACTGACTTTCCAGGTGCTTGTGGCAGACATCCCCCAATCAAGCAAGGAAGATTTATCTAAGGGTAAGCAACCTCCTACTGTGCATCTGGATACACAGCCCCTTTTTTCTATTGCAATGTTCATCTGAGCTCTAATGAACTCACTAGTTGTGTTGTTCGAAGCAAAGAGGAAATTTTCATTCAAGGCCACCAGGTGTTACACGTCACTGTTTTCCTATAATTACAGCTGGATCAGGACCAAGATGGTAAAGGACATTCCCCCAAGCTTCAGTCATTCTTAGCTATTTACCTGTGGAAGAATTTTGGCAAAAATCAATTCACTGTAGTAATCTGCCTCCTTTGATAACTGTAGGGCATGAGTTCATGAGAGGGTATTCTGAATAGGGAAGTCCCTAAATCAGACACAGTTATACTGTATTGCTTTTGAAAAAGAAAGTAGGGGGAAATCACAGGAAAACATCACTAGATATCCATGACTGCCTCAATCCCTCTCCCACTCTGAACAGCAAAGAGCCTCTATTACCATCCACCACTGGTGAGGAAAATACAGTGGTGCCTCGCAAGACGAAATTAATCCGTTCCGCGAGTCTCTTCGTCTAGCGGTTTTTTCGTCTTGCGAAGCAACCCTATTAGCGGCTTAGCGGATTAGCGCTATTAGCAGCTTAGCAGCTATTAAAGGCTTAGCGGCTTAGCGGCTTAGAAAAAGGGGGGGAAAGCGAAAAAAAATTGCAACACTCGCAAGACGTTTTCGTCTTGCGAAGCAAGCCCATAGGGAAATTTGTTTTGCGAAGCAGCTCAAAAACGGAAAACCCTTTCGTCTAGCGGGTTTTCCGTCTTGCGAGGCATTCGTCTTGTGGGGCACCACTGTAATAGAAGTTCAAACAGGAATCAAATAGAGGACTTCTGTTGCAAGACTAAAGTCAGCCAGGATAAGGTATTCTGTAGTGGGGCAACAACAGAGATATCATCGCTCCACAATTTTTTGTTCTGCACTCACTAGGATAGAAGATTTCTTTAAACAAGCAAAACATCAAATTATTCTGTTGTTTTCCAGGATATGGCATCATCATCATCATCATTTATACCCTGCACATCTGGCTGGGCTTTCCCAGCCACTCTAGAGGCCCGGATCTGCTGCTTTTTAGAACTGTCCCAAACCTCTTGCTCTGATGCAACTGCTTCACCTCGACCCTGATTCTGACAGATTTGACTATGGCAACAGAGCGTTTCCTGGACTATCCTAATGCATGCTACTAGTGAATGGTTGCAGGTCTGATTGTTTACCCATGGAAAATAGCCCTCATGAACAGTGATCCCCCGACACAGAGAAAGACAAAGGTTCTGCAGGGTTGAATTGATTGCAGACAAACCCACACAAACCCACACAGCAGCCTCAGTTGTTATTGTCAGGATAGGGTTGTTGTTGTTTTTTACCTTATTCTACAGATTGCAATATACTGGGCCTTGGTTAACCTGGAGCAGAGAGAATAATGGCTCTTATGTGTGTTACAGAAATACCACAATATCTGGCCACAAGGTGCAGCCAAGTCGGGGTTGGCGGGAACTGTTGCTGCTATGTTAGTTTGGTTTTTGTTAATTTAATAGGATTGTGGGAATGGAAACCTTAAGCAAACAAATTTGGACATGCACTAAAAGACACACTTTGAGGAGGTCATGTTTGTGAAACAGGGTCTGTGCTGTGTTAAATAGCCTGTACTTTGCAAAATGCATGTGTAACAGGCACATACTAATTAGTTGTTGGGGGGAGTGTTGCACCTGGGGTAGGGAAGCATGACAAGGTGAAAGGTCAGCGTTAGGCATGAAGGCACTGACTAAACAGACTTTACACTCAGTTAAAAGTCCAGACAACCCCTGCAGTGTCACCTTATAGCTCTGAGGGTGTTTTCTTTTCAAAGCATAAGTAATCCATAAACAGAAATGAAATCACTAGTAGTTTAGCAATCCTTTTTAAAAAATAAAAATCTGATTTCCCTCACCTTTACTTGCTCCTTAAGGATCAAAGCATTTAATCCTTATTCTTTTAATGCCAGAAGATGTCTCTCCCCCCCCCCCCATTATTATGCTCTGGCTTCACCTTTCTGGAACATGGTTACATTTCGATTTCAGATCGGTCAACACATTTTGGAAAACACACATCGCAGTGGCGTGGGAGGAAAGGACGTCAGGCAACTGAGTAATTTTATTCAAGAGCAATTTGCAAACTTTGCTTTTAGCATTCTCTTGGGAAATGCATCTTTGGGGAGGGGAGGGAATAGAAAACTGCCTTTATAGAATCGCCAACATTTTTCTGGCAAGGCTCCTCTGCCTTCAGCTGCTAGGGGGCAAGTACAAATATAGCAGGTTGCTTTTCTACTGGAAGAGAGACACAGTAAAAGGAAAACTGCTAAATTTCTCCCTTTTCATGCAGTAATTAAAGGAAACATGAGGCCACCAGGGGAGGGGGTGGCAGTGTTAATCCACCTGGAATGCATCTGGCTCCTCTTGGTTGATTGTGTGTAAGTGAGAGACAGACAGACAGACAGACAAGGAGAGACTTACAGTGCTATGGCGAAGACACTAAGGACAGCACAGGAGCATCACAGCATCAGGGTCATAGAAGGTCCAACTCCAGTCACTCAGCCTCTCATCTGGGGCAGAGCTGCTGAGCATGACTCCTCCCACTCTGCCTTCAGCCAGTAAAAAGACCCTGAATCCTGGGAAAGGGGAGAACTGCTGCTCAGACAGCAGCAGCACCATCAGGGAATGACTTTGGAGCAGAAGTCCAGAGTTCAGCTGAGCAGAGAGAGCAGGGGACCCGCAAATGCAGCAGCAGCACAGGCTTACCACGTTTTGAAGTAAGTGAAGCAATGCACGTTGCTATCTAAAGAGAGGATGAACTCAGGCCATTAAGTCCAGAAGCTCAAACTACCTGGCTGAATAACTACTAGATGCTGTAGAAGTAGCCACCCCATGTCATTGTATTGTGCTGTTTGTTACAAGCCACTGTGGGGATTATTTTGGATCAAAATACACAAGCATGTCAAATAGTCACAGAAAACAATTATCTAATGCCAACGGTCCTAATTACAGCATTATACAAGATGGCGGAAATACTATGAAATACGTCTCTGAACTCTGGATTGGGCAATGGCTGCAATCAGCTGTACATAATTTCTCCATGCTGGCTAAGTTATAATGAGCTCCAGAAACCCATGGGGTGCTTCCCATACCCCATCGTCAATGGTACAGTCCCACTGCGGAAGGACGTGTGGATCCAGAATTGGCCTCCACAGTCACTTACGGACTGTGTTAAAACCATGTTTATGGAAGACAATCTTACTCGGCTATGAGTGATAGCCAAAGAAGAGGAGGAGGAGGAGGAGGAGGAGGAGGAGGAGGAGGAAGAAGAAGAAGAAGACGAAGTCGTCTATTTGCATGTCTGGGGCCAACACTGTGAGACTGCGCCAAAGCACTTCTCAAGATTGGCTTTATGAGCCCAAATCAAATTTGAGGCAGTCCCATTGCCCCCCACCCTATCTCAAAGGAACAGCTCAAATGTTAATACATTCGGGTCCCTTGTCGCTAAAATTAAGCTGGCCAAAGTAAGCCCCATCCCTACTTATTTTGCAAGGAAACAATACCCTTTCTCTCCCATTCTCCAGCTTATGCATGGTTTGTGGCTAAGGTTTCACACAGGTCAAAGCACATCATAACTTGCCTGTTTTCCCACCTCAACCATGCTAGAATGTGAAAGGAGAAAGAGGCATTTCACTTTCTTAATGCACTTTTGTACAGCTCTGAAGCCAACAAGAAGGCAATGGGAAATGCCCAGTGGAACTTAACGCAACCTGCTTAGCAGGAAGCTTTTCTTGTCCTATCCAGGGTGTCGGGATTAGGGAGAAATTTGATTAAGTTAACATTTAAAGGCAAACCTACCTGATTCACACTTTCTGCAGTAATATGCGAACCAGAACACAATCAACTTTCAACATGTTCACTTCTCTGAATTTTGCAATGCAGCCCAGTAATGCATTCAAAAATGCATATGCAGGGCTGGAGTGTGCATTAAAATGCATATATTAGTGTAAATAACATAGAGAAGTGCACTGTATTAGAGGTGATTGCTTTGCAAAAATGTCTTTAGGCAAAACTGCATACCAAGGATGTGAAGAAATTCACACTAAAATGCTGATGAATTTTCATGTCTTTTTTTTGAAAAAAAAATGCAAACTGATACGGAAATGAGAACTCGCCTTAATATTGGGAAAATGAGAAACAGAGAAACCTAAATTAACAGATTCGCTCATGCATAGAAGGGTGCCATTGTGTTTTCACCAAAGTGGGGGTGGGGGAATAGCAAAAACCTAAAATGTTTTCTTCTTTCTCTTTCTCTTTTTTTGTTTCAGTCCCACATATGTGAGTCAGAAAGCAATTTTCTGTCCCTACAAAATGGTAGGCACAGACGCGCAATGTTATTTAAGACTTCAACCTCTGCTCATCCACTAAACTTCTGTTATGAATCCAGATGTTTTCTGTTATCTGGTCCTTGTCAAAAGCCAACTGAAAACATACCAAAATATGCTTCTAGCCACACCTGTGCAACTGGGCTCCCCCCTCCCCCCCCCACTCTTCTACCCCAGCAGCTATTTAATCTATTCGTTTCACAAGTTACATATATCACTTGATTGTAATAAAAGCACAAAGTGGATTGCATTAATAATACAATCCTAGGCATGTGTAATGCTCACTGTGTTCAACAGGGCTTACTCCCTAGTAAGTCTGTTTAGGACTGCAGCCTAAGGTCCAAAAAAAGGTTAAAACTATATCTCTATTCAGGCATTCCAATAACTTGTTGATTGCTGATCTGTATGTGGAGTAAGGGCCAGTATGTTGCAAGAGCTTAGAAGGATACAGGGCCTGATCTGCAGTCAGAGGCACATGGTGCTACTGCAGGATCCCTGTTAGTGCTGGGCTAGTCAATCTGTGTCAGGGTACTGGTATCACTGCAATAGTGTCCCCAAATGAAGGTGGGTTTTCACTGAAAAAAGTGGGTTGCATTGGCAAAGTTTTGAATTTCACAGAACTCTTCTTTAGGTGGAATAACAAGCTTTCCATTCTGTCTAATAAAGAAAACTGTCAAATACCCTAAACCAGCTCATTCTGTTTTAAACCATCAGACCTTCAGGACCAACTCCTAGGAAAGACCAGGTGCTTTCTTACTTCACCATTCACTGTGAATCAATGCAGTTTTATCCCAAAGCATTTTCAAGATCTCTGTTTTGCTCCCTTTGTTTACAAGGGTTAATTCTGCAACTCTTACATAGACAAATTCAATTGAAAGTCTCAGGGAACATGGTATATGTGCTCTGATTATGAATTCTGCCCTGCATGTTAGAATCACTCCCCCCCCCCTTTTTTTGTCCTTTACTGTGGTTACAGTTGTGGGGGTTCATGGGCAAGCAGAAGAATTAGGAGATCCCAAAATACGCTTTCAGTGTCTGAGTTTCCATGCACAAATTCTTGCATTACTTGGCAGGTAAGCAGTATATATACAGTGCATAATTCTACCCAATTGGTACATGCCGTTTTATTGGTGAATGAAAGTTGACAGTATACCCAGCTTAATTTTGCTCATTATTTTTCCCATTTGAGTAATGCTTTTAGGCGTGTAGCATTCCAAGGCAGTTTCTAAAATATGAAACAATTGTCTCAATAAAGATTTATATGGTACAGCCAAAGAACACTATTTCGTAACCGCAGTTTAAAGAAAAGCCATACAGACGTATCCGTCAGATCAAGCATCATAAAAAGTTTGGGTGAAAAGAAATGTATTCACTTCAAACTAAAAGGGTAACAGAAACGGAAGCCAGGTGAACTTTGAAGGAGGAGCAAGTTCTGTTATGGCAGGGTGCCATAAGAAAAAGGACTATATTTTGTGTCATCCCCACCTCATCACAGCAACCCACAGAAGGGTCTCTTACTCATGGTCAGGCTGGTATGGAAAGAGATTGGCCTTGTGGCATCTCGGTCATGAGTCTTGTAGGATTTTTAAAGTTCAAACCAGCATTCCAAATTAGGCCAAGAAACAGACTGGGAGCCAGTGGAGCTCTTTGAAAATGGGTAACATGTGTTCCACTTGCCTATCTGCCATATTTTGTATTAACTGTGCAGAGACCTACCTAGGGTCCCTTGCACCCTCGGCAAGGAGCTGTATTGCCCCCTTCCCCCCCCAAAAAAAATCACTTTACCCCACAATAGCCACATTAGAAATTACTACATTTTATGTGACCCAAGTACTCAAAGAGTCTAAAGTGAGGGTAAGGCGAGGAAGATGGAAGGGGAAAAAATCACATGCCTTTGTGCTGCAGTGCGAGGACAATAAGTTTCTCCTCCTTTTGATCTTTCTGTAACACCGTCGCTACAAACATATATGTCCATGCGCTCCATAGTCTCCAATGGTCTACCTTCATACTGCCTTGCCATTTCTCCTACAGCTCAGCTCCCAGCTCCTGTCTAAACTCACAACCTTACACAGATAACTAGAGGCAAATTTCTGGGGTGATTATTTCAGTGTGGGGGAGGCCTGCACACCTGGCAGGGTCCAGTATCACCAATCCCTAGGTGTGCCTCTGTAACAGTGGGTTGTCACCCGCTAAGTTATATTCACAGTAGACCTACTGAAATTAATTGGCCCATGTTAGTCATGCCCATTAATTTCAATGGGTACATTCTGAGTAGAACCAGCATTGGATAGAACTCAAGCATAGCTCCACCAATTTTTATTTTAAAAGTATTACAATAGTCCAAAATGGGCATTGCTTTCCTAGGTACTAGTTCTCCTGCATATCTGCAAATTCAGTGTATGCATAGATAGTAAAAAGAAATGGGAAAGGGAACAGCATTAACAGCCTATCAAACCTCAAATATGCAAGAAGTATACAGTGATGAACTATACCAGTTGGTAAAGAAAATGTATCTCCTACATGAAAGTGCACAAAGAGAACCTTTCAGTGCAGCAAAAACATCTTGGCCCATTGCCTGACTGTAACTACTTGGCTATTGCACAACCTGTTATTGGTCAAACTAGGCTACCTAATGATATTCACATAACAAACTTAAAACAAGTGTGAACTACGGTTTGGGGGGCTTTTTTGGACTGCACAATCAACTTTTGCAATCCCTGGCCATCAAACGTGACATTTGTTCAAGAGGAGAAATATGTTTTCAGAAGGGCTAGGCAAATTAATGGAAGGTCTATTCCTCAAATAAAGAATGTTGTTGCTGCTGTTGTTTCTATATCACCTTTCATCTGAGGATTACAGGGTGGTTTACAATACAGAAACAGAAAAATACATAAAATAGTAACAAACGAAACAATAATGTCCCCCACCCCCAGTTTAAAAGACCATAGATTGTTTAATTAGCCAAAGCCACGAGAGGAGAGGAATGTTTTTGCCTGGTGCCTAAAGATATGTAACAAAGGTGCCAGGCGAGCCTCCCTGGGGAGAGCATCCCACAAATGGGAGCCACCACAGAAAAGGCCTGTTCTCATCTTGCTGCCCTCTGGAACTCTTATGGAGAAGGCACACAAAGAAGGGCCTCAGATGATGATCTCAGGGTCTGGGTTGGTTCATACAGGGAGCGGCAGTCCTTCAATTAATAAGGTATTACTGTCCTGAGCCGTTTAAGGCTTTATAGGACAAAACCAGAACTTTTAATTGGGCCTGGAAACTAATTGGCAGCCAATGCAATTGGGCCAGGATTGGTGTTATATGCTCAAACCACCTTACCCAGGTGAGCAACCTGGCGACCAAAGCAGTTTCTGTGCCAAAACCAAGCCTAGAGCATCAGTTTCCTCCAAGAGCACCTGGATCTGGTCCACAATCCAATATTACCATCTACTGAAAGACAGAAATACTGCTTATGCTATTAAATCTCTGAAAGCCTTCAGATTGGG
The DNA here is from genome assembly GCF_964188305.1 of Podarcis bocagei. Lineage (NCBI taxonomy): Eukaryota > Metazoa > Chordata > Lepidosauria > Squamata > Lacertidae > Podarcis > Podarcis bocagei. The sequence continues at coordinate 84,037,228 of NC_138129.1, read as the reverse complement.
CCACTATGGGTCACTTAAGTTGATTCGTGATTTTCAAACTTTCTACCTTTCCACATTGACTCCTCTCTCATCTCTTGAGAAGCCATATCTTCCATACAGCAACAATGAATTCCAGAGTGCAGACTCAAGTCATGTGGGGCACTTCCCAAAGTTAGTGGGCCTCACCGTAGCCCAACACAAACACAATGCACAACCTAGACTTTGCACAACCCCAAACTTTCCTCTGGCAACGGACTGCAGGGAAGGTAATGGTGAGGACGCTCGTTTTTGGAGAAACCCATGCATCATTACTAATCTGAGGAATCCCTGAGAAGCTTCCAAGGAACCCCATGGCTTTCCTAGAAAATGGACTGAAAACCACTGGGCTAGATGTCTTAGAATCTTTAATAACTCTTATACATCTCCATGGGATGGAAAGCCACAGCCAGTTGTGGTTTTTCAGCACACGTACATACCGTGAAATGTACACACATGCAGCTTTGATTACTGTTGATGATGGTATGACCAGAGAATCAGAGGAATTTTCTGATTCAGACATTTGATGATCAGCTTGTTTAACTCAAGCAATGCTCCTTTTAGATACAACGACTAAAGTAAAATTTCAGCTTGTGGTGAGATATCGTAATTTTCTTGAAGCAAGCGAGAACTCTAGGAGTCCTATACTGTGATTTCAACTACATTCTGAGACTGTTTCAGTTCCTCCTGAAGCAAACAACATACCTTCATGACGAGCTTATAAAATTAAAAAAGGGAACTATTAAAATGCATGGCATGATCCAGCAACATTTACAGCACACACTCCTGATGGTTATGTTCAGAATACAGACAAATATCTCCCATTCAGATAATTGGGGCTTAACCTCCACTGGATTGTACTTGCAGCGTTAGTTCATGGTTATTTTTAAACATTGGTAATGATACTGCCATTTTAATAATTCCAGCTCTTTTTCTCAATTTTTAGATGGCAGTGTTGTGGTGAAAACTATTTTAAAGTATTACGATTTGCATCTTCTAGTTATTTGTCACATCTAGAACATGCCTGTAGATTATTGCACAGCACAGCAAGAAAGTACTGCATACATTTCAGTGTATGCAGTTATAGATTACATATCACAGCCACTTTTCTCCAGCCACGCTCACCCTACAGTTAACAATGACAAGGAATCAAGCATGCTATAATTTGCTCCCTCCCTCCCTTATAATGCCTGTGGGTTTTTTTTTCCTCTCTCTCATATCCAGTGAGAATAAGCAGTGTTTGCCTGCGTGCAGGATGACACTAAGGATGCCTGAAGAACCCAATTGTTGTGAATTCTGATACCAACTGATTCACAACCTCCCAGAACCCAAGTTACCCAAGGCTTTTCACACTTTCCAAATGTTCTAACACAGGTGTTGGTGCAAAATAAAACTATCGAAATGTTTTTGAAGTGTGGGTTTTCAAAGAAAGTACATTAAGCAATTTGTGATTTGGAAGGAAATGCATTTAGAAACACACCTTTTGAGGGAAAGCAAATATGTTAAAGTTTTGTGAATTTTCAAGCACGTTTTGTTTTAAATGCACCGAATGTGAATGAATGCATAGCAGACACCCTAGATAACCATGCCTTCTTGGGCACCACCTCATTCTAGAAAAAGGACTCCACCTACATCCTCCACACACAGACACATAAAAACAGTTAACATAGCAATTCTAGTCCAACCCATATACATCAAATATTCCTAATTATTTCAGCTCTGGCTAGCAAGGATACAAGACAAAGGCGAGATTGATGTAGTATGTCTCACAATGGCTCTACTGATTTCTCCACTGGCCCTTCCTCTGCACATGGTCAATTAGAATTGAAAATCCTGTGCTGATTTCATTCTCTGGAATTTTTAAGCAGGTCAGGAAGAAAGATGTTATTGAAAGGAAAACTCTCATCTAAATAAGAAAAGAGCACGTGGCCATCTGGTTCAGTTCTAGCGTACAGAAAAGTCGTTGAAACTCAGACTCTCTCTCTCTCCACCCCCCCCCCACCCGTCTCTCTTTCTGTGCAACAGTATGCCAAGGAATCAAAGAGGAGTATGTTTACATTTAGGTTCCCTTAACATATTTTTATCTCCAAAAATGCTCTGTGCAGCTCGTTTCCTTTCTATAGATGCATATGTTCGCTTACTCATGTCCCGTGCTTAGCAGAACTGTAGGCTCAGTCGCAAGGAACAGGCTTGATAAAGGTAGGGGCAATCCAAGCAGTCCTTTTAACATTCTAAGAATGTCTCTGATATAATTTTTTTCCTCAAGGCTCTAAGGGTGGCTTCACGTACTAAGCCTTTCCTACATGGAAAGGGCTACTGCACTGGAAACAGAATGAAATCTGGGTGTAGACCATAACACATTTGACATTAAGTAGGCACCCTGGAAAGCCACAACTCACGCTATGCTAAACTTTCATTTCTGACATGGGGAAGTTTATACCCCATTAAATGAGGTACAAACATTTCTGGGTTCCTGACAGATGTATTGACCCATTTCTTTTTCCTTTCTGCTATCCTGCCTCCCCTTCTGCATTACCAGATGCTTTACAAAATGCATAATGTAGATTTCTACCTTTGCACTTGCGTGCTGTCCATGTGTCAATTTATTTTTGGATGAACGAAACCAGGTTACCTCCTGATCCACAGTCCAGCTATTTACAATATTTGGAATTCTATGCCTCCTCTGCTGCCACTGCCCTTTTCTGACTGCATGGGCACAATAACATAAATCTGGCAGTTCGCTAATTGGGGCGGGGGTTATTTGTATGTGGACGAAGTTAAAAAAAACAACCTGCTGGAAATACAAGAGTAGTGATGGACAAAAGTGGATGGAAATTAAACAGAACAATGTGTATTGTCTAAGTCTAAGTGTATACTTAATGTGCAAATTATTTTGGAAATGTGCCCAAGCCATTTGTGTAAGTGTGCAGGCATTTGTAAGCATTTTGAAATTTATCCCCAATTACTACTGTTCCTTTTCTTTTACCAAATGCAGCCAGACAGGCTGCAAGCTACAGGGGAAGACTAGCTAAGGAGGAGCTTTTCTCCTTGGTGACTTTACCATTAAGGTGATTTACACACAATTTTTTTTGAAAAAATTCAGAGGGTATAGGGTTAGTAAGCACCTTCCCTACCCCACACCCCATCAACTTATCCCAGCCACACAATATTCCGTCTGTAAATTTCATAGCTACAAATTAACTACACACAACTAAGCATCACACGACACTGGACAGCATGTTTATGAATCAAAGTTTCGTAGCATTTTTCCACCGAAATTTGGGGTGCTGAGATCAGACCATATCCTAAAGGCTTGACAAATTATCTCCTCCACCTCACTTTGGCATAGCACACCACAAATGTGAATGGTTCCAAAACCTAAAGATCTGCAGGTGGCTGGCCACAGACCATTACCACTAGTCAAGGCACAGGGAGCAAGTTCGCTACAGACACATCAGCTACAGTCCCACTGAAACAGCAGCTGTAACACTGAAGCACTGCAATAAGAAGTGCTTCTTTAATGATCTGCATCCCCCTTGCTGGCTCCTACCACCAGGCAGAACACCAAGTGGAAGCATTGTTCAAATTCTAATTATTTCCAATAACCTTGATTTCTACTCCAGCTTGTTACAAAAGCCGATCTGTTAAAAAAGGTGTTATTGCTAGGTTCATTCAGAGGTGACGGTTATAGGGAAAGGGTGCGGTGCTGAGTGTATTTCTTGCATCGATTTACAGATGTTGGTGGCAACGCTGGAAGCAGTGGGGGGTTAAAGAAGGCATGCAGCAATGACCTTTGTTTCCTGCACATGCAACCCTGTCCTTTTTGGAAGGCTCAGAATGGCTCCTGTCCTTGGGTTCTCCTTCTGGCACTTCTGGCATCTATTCTTTGCATGCAGTCACCTAAATGATGTACCCTGTTCGCTACAGTCTGGAAGCGAAGATGGAGACGAAGACATTCCGGTAGTGGAAGTAGGAGGTCCTGCTTCAGCAATGGTTGCCTAATTAGCAGCATGTGAGAATACCCAACACGTAATTTGAGAAGATGTGGGTAAGGGCTGATGCAAACTTCATGCAGTAATTAGAGCAGTCAATGCCTTGAATATATAAATCAGGACATGTATTTAAAGTAGTGCTGGATGCATGGTATTGAGTCATGCTGAATTTGCTATTCCCAGTATAGGTCTACTGCTTGTTCCTGTGCAAAGGCAAATCTTAGAATTTATGGTCCTGTTTCTATGAACACTGGTTTCGTCCATAGAAGAAACGAGCTTGCTGCATAATGTCTGAATGGGTTCTTCTAGCCAAGGAATAGGAGAGGCTGATCAGTAGAGGGAAACTCAACTGCAGGTATGTATGTGTAAGTGCGCGAACATGTGTGTGCACACCTAGATAGATAGGGCACAGGTGTACAATGCTGGATTCTTCAGCAGACTGTGAATATACATTTTCACAGTTATTTTGGAAATACAGAAGAACCAGATTTCTGAATCAGGTGCCACAATGTCACACCATAAATTTAAAGAACCATTCTGGGCTAGTGGTAATAACAAACGAACTCTCGAAATTATCCACTCTGTCTGTGGACAGAGAAATGGTGGGTGGGTGGGTGTTTTCACCAAATTGCTTATGGGAGAGGAGAAATTATTCAACAATTAACATATAGGAATATAGGAAGGTGCTTTCTACCAAATCAGACCATTGGTCCATGAAGTTCCTTATTGTCTGACTGGCAACAACTTGCGAGGGTTTCAGATGGGGAAATTCCCAACCTTATCAGGACCTGCCGGAGACTGAAGCTGGGATTTTCTACATGCAAATCATACGCTCCACCACTGAGTTACAGCTCTTCCCCTTGCTTGGGGAGACCATTTGCACTGGCGATAGCACGGCTTCCTTCTTTTCTTCCTAAGGTTCTTTTTGTTGTTGCTGCTGCTGCCGTCTTGTTGCAACACAGGTGCAAAAACTGTGTCGGCAACCCAGCCACCATTTTTGCATCCTCCACAATGCCCTAGACCAAGCGCCATTCCAGGACATGGTGTGTGTGTGTGTGGAAAATGACGACTGCCACACACAAACACAAAATGAATAAGAGAGAATATCTTGATTTTTGATACGCCTTCAGAATGAACTTACACAACTGTGCAACAAACTATTTATCAGATGTAGCTACTGTTCAGAAGATTATACCAAGTATCAGTATCGTAATGAATCCCACTTAAAAGTGGGCGAACTGTACAGCAAGGGTGTTTGATCCTGGATAAATTTAATTCAGTTGCAGGTTCCCATTTCGAAAGGCTAGAGCAGCAGTCCTGTAACTAAAAGGTTTATGTTTAAAACTCTTTGTACTAATGAATGTATATTGACTCAGAAGTGGGGATGAAGCTGTACATTGTGTATGTTTCTGACTGTGATTCTTCTTCTTTTTTTCTTCCCTTTTTATATATTTCTTTTGTTTTACAAAGCCACAAAGGCTGTGATTTGAAACACAAGTGGATTTTTGAGCCCTCTCCCTTTCCACCATTACTCCGCTGAAATCAACTGAAATCCAGCTGTTTTCACCCCAATGAAGAAACTGTATGAGTGCCCATATAATTTCCACTGAGGAAGTTAAAACAGCGAACAGTTTTCAACCTTTCTCTTCACACTTTGAAGGAGACCAGTACTGTACATTTTTTTTGAATAAATCACAAGATCACTTACCGCCATTGAAGGCTGTTATTGCCCATTGTGGTGAAGTTCTGGTCATTTACAGGTAAGATTTGAAGTAACACACTGGGATTATGAAATCTCTTTAAGTAAGTATTGAATATATATTAACATCTGTTGGTGCATTAAATAAGTAGACATCGGGGATAAATGCATCTTTGGAGATGCTGTAACCTCTCTAGTTATTTGAAGTAATTAAAAAAACTGCTTTAAGAGGTAAGTAAACTGAATAAATGACAGTGATAATGAAAATAGAGCACATTAAGAACACTAGAATGAATGTGTTTTCATGAACAACCTTTCAATTTCTTACCCACTCACGTTGGAAAAAACCCTATTGAGCTTAATGGGACTTAATTTTAAGTACTTCAATACACACTTACAAGGAAGTAAGTCCATTTGAACTCTAGGTATACATTTATAGTATAGTGCTGTTACATACTGAGAACTTAGACTGCTGGAATTCCACTACCCTATCAGAACTAAGTATGGAGTTTTAAATGTTGTTTTGTTGTATGGATGGTATTTTCATACACATGCAATAGTCTGCATTACAGTGCAGATGGACAACATTATAGGTCTCCTCTTTAAATAGAAATTTTAAGGAAATGTTTTGTTACACTATATCAGTTAACATGTTACTCAAGTTACTTTGCCATATGTGTGCAGACAATGTTTCCATTGAAATTATTTAGAGAATGCCATTACTCCCGCCCCCTGCCCAACACACATACTTTCTCTCATAAAAATGCCTTCAGTGGGTCAGGGGAACTTTTAGAAAGAAAGTTACTAGTTGAATGCACCACTGAAAACAAAAACAAATGAATAGAAAATCAATTTACTCATTGGAGTAAACCTAAAGCACTTCACAAAATTACAGGTGTATCTTTTTTTAAAAAAAACCAACAACAACACTTTATTTGCATTCCTCCCTCACTGCATAGGTTTCACTCTCAATAACAGTGTTTGCTATAAATGTATTATAATGGCCATATCCATTTCTATATTGCATGGCTGGGCACAGAATACTGGTTGGTATGTGAAACTAGCTTTGAATGAGAGATGTGTGACCTTCCCACCCTTTCACCTAAGAGATTTCACTAATATTATTTTAGAACAACGTCAACGTTCTCTTTAACTGGCCAGATTTCAGGCAAAAGTTGCTGTTGTTTTCAAACATCATTAGTGAAATTTATCAGGTGAAGAGGCAACAAGGTCACGACACATCCCTATTCAAAGCCAGTTTCATTGCTTTTGCACCAGGTTTCCATAACCTGGCACATTTTAGGCTGGTAAAAGCAGTTCTACACCAACCAGTACCCTGCACTAAGCTATGCCATAAAAGAATCAACCCGCACGTATATGGCCATTATAATGCATTCATAACAAACACTTACCATGCAAAAGCCGCAGGAAATATTTTCCTAATCTTTATCAACATTTTGTTAACTTCCTGCAAAACTCATACCTATCCATCACCTGTTCAGGATCATCCAAAACCGCTTTGAATTTGGTTTCAGGCAAAATTTCCTAGTGACTCGACTCTAAATATTTCTTGTCTTTAAGGCTACAGTCCTGTACATACTTACCTGGGAGTAAGCCATTGAACTGCACATCATCAGACTTACTTCCAAGTAAACAAATGTAGAATTGCACAGTTACTCATCTCCTTTTAACTATTTCACAGGCCACATCGAAATTTTAAGTGCAGCTCTGAAGGCATAAGCACCTCAGTGTTTCACCCCAAAGTCCAACTTTATGAAAGTGTTGTTTCTCAAAACAATGCAATAGCTGCCTGACAAGGGGGATAACAGCAAAGTAAATGGCTTGATGCTTCTTACAAATAGGTTATTGAATTACCTTGGCATTTTTATGTATGTTCATCTAAACACGGTAATCTTTTTTTTTTAAGGGAGGGGAAGAAGCACCATGCAAGACACGTGTGCAATGCCTTTCTATACACTCCACACTTTCTAAAAATAATACCTGTGGGAACTGCCACATAACTGTCATAGTATATGAAATGCACAGCACATGAATGCTAAAGTAAACTGTGAGCCTGACAAAACTGCAATGAGAGGCAGATAGTGGTGCTTGCAAATGCATTGCGAGGGACAGAGAGAAAATACGTGTCAAAACGGGTCCTCGCCTGGCTAGAGAAAGGGGATATTGTTTGCTTGGGTCTTGCCACGGTGTGAGGAGCAAGACTCCCACCCTTCTTCTGCATGCAGTTGAAGAATAAGCCTGGCGTGCATTGCGTGCAGGCTCCTTGATTGGAGAATGGGGAAAGGGGGGGGGACCTGGCTGGAATCCAGACAGGCTGGAGTAAAGCGCTCTGTTGATCATTATGTCTGGCCTTCAGGTGTCTCAGCTCACAGTGGGCGGTGGTTGGGGGAGGTGTAGATAACAGTACGGCAGACAAAGAAGAGGAAAAAATAAAGACTGTTGCTTTGTGTGTGTGTTTAAAAAAGGTTATGAGATATTTTCACGCCGAGTCCTCCTTTTAGAAAATGCATTCCTTGGGTTCCTTTCCCAACAAACCACAGCAAGCGTAGCCTCTGCCCGCGAAGATTTATTTCCAACTGTAATTAGGAACGTCTGGAGTCTCACTAAACCATTTTCTTATTTTAATTGAAATTCATATTTCAAGGGGCGTTGTTTTGTTTCGCTGTGGGTGAACCTAGAAACAGTTTGCGTGTCTCTCTGTGTGTTAGGTTTTGCTCTGCACTTTCTTACAGACCCTGCTTAGCTGGGTCTGAATCAGATTTCTATTGTCCTGCTCGCCCTCCCCTCCTCCCCTCCCCTCCGTCCCAAACCGCTCCCCTGTGAAGCTAGTTTCAGAATGCAACTTTCTCATAAAGGGTCGCATTTTTCCACTCTTTAGTGCCTGGTGAGAATTCTTTATGCGAGCATAAGCTGTAAATCAAAGTGCCTCGCTATACTCCGAGACTCTTGAATTCATTTCCCCCCCTTCTCGGGAGGAGGGGAGAAAAAGGGGGCAAAGAAGGAGAAGAAGAAGGAGTAGAAACTACACCCCCTTATGCTTTGTCTGTTGCTCCTGCTTGAGAACTCGTAAATCTCACGCAGCAAAAGCAACTTGAATCTCTCGTGGTGTGGGTGTGGGTGTGAAAAGCACCAGGGAAAGGCTCCTTATTATGAATGTCTTCTGATCGCCTTGTCTTCTCTTCCCTCTGATCTTGTGCTATGAAGAGAGTCCCACACCCCTTTCCTTTTCCTTTTCTTCTTCTTCTTCTTCCTTCTTCTTCTCCCAAGCCCGTTGGGAATTCAAGCAAATTCAAAATCAAAGGCGAGAGAATTCCAATGCGTGTCTATGTGTGTTGGGGTTTCTTTTTTGGGGGGTGGGGGGGAAGCAGCCTCTCTGCCCTAGGTGCAATTAAATTACCCTAGGCGGGCAAATAAATAAATAAATCGCTGGAAAGAGATTTATTTATATGTCAAGAAAGAAAGAAAGAAAGAAAGAAAGAAAGAAAGAAAGAAAGACATTCTACTCGAAAGAGGGGGGGTGAGAGTGGAGTGGGAGGGTCTCTTGCCCCACAGAACCTTGTCCAGAAGAACCTGCGAGGCGTTTTGTCCCCGAAGTGTCTCCGGGCGGCCTCATTATCATAACTGTCAGATGCCTGCAAAGTGTGGCGCGTCCTCCCCTCGCCAGCTGACTTGGCAAAGTTTGTCCCTCGCTTCCCCGACGCCCCACCCGGAGCGCCGCACCTCACTCAAGACCCCCCGAGAAAGGAAGACGCGGAAAATCAATAAGGAGCCGAGCGTCCTCGTCGTCCGTCCCCCCCTCAGAGCCTCTTTCCTCGTCGCCGCCGTTCCCCCCCACCCAGCCAGCCAGCCACCCCACCTTCCCCCTCCTCGTTTTCCCTCACGAACAAAGCAGGACACTGTCTGTGATAAGCAGCGGCGTGGCTTCGCAGACTTTTGCCCTGAGGGAATAACTCTGCACATTATATATATATATATATATATAATGAAGTTGAGGGCTTTCTCGGAAAATCGGCAGGCCACCCTCTCCCCCCCCCCACCCCCGCAAAGTCTTCTCCTCAGGAATGCCCCCACCTGCGCGCCAAAGGAGGCTCCGCCGAGAGTGAGGGGAAGCGTTTTTTGACACATGCCCGGGACCGAACCCGCCACTCGGAGAAGAAAGAAGGGGATGGGGGGTGCGACGAGGGACGGGACTCACCGTTTCCCGCTGAAGCGAAGTCCCTCTGGCGTCGTCCGCGAGCTGGACGCGGCGTGAGAAGCATACCAAAGATGCAGAATTCCCAGGGGTTGGTTGCGCTGGGGGGCCGGGGCAGGGGCTGTGTCGGGCCGGGCCGAAGAAGAAGAAGAAACGGAAAGGAGGGCGGTGGTGGGAAAGTCTCCCTTGTCCAGCAGCTGCCGCCGCCGCCGCTGCGAACTGGGCGCTCCCCTTTGGCGCGCGCAGAGACATCCCACCGCCGGCGCGAGCTCGCCGACCTGAATTGAAGAACTAAATAGCGCCCGTGTGAAGAGACAGGGTGATGGTGATTGTTGGAGGTGGGCGGGCGGGCAGGCGGGGTGGGTTGGGGAGGGGAGGGGGGGTCTAAGCATCGTCACGTGAGGCGCGACGCGCTCCCCCATTGGCGGCGAAAGCATAACTTGGGCACCCCTTCGCCTTTCTCCGACGCGTCGCTCGGCGAGAGTTGGGAGTGCGCGCGCCGAGGGAGAGCTCGTCTGTCTTGTCTGTCTGGGTCCTCCTCCTCCTCCTCGCCGCCGCCGCCGCCGCCACAGTCCGTGTGGAAGAATGACTGTAGGGTTTCCGAAAGGGACGGGATTAGTAGAGGCGCGAGGCGGCGAGCGTGAAGTCATTCTCCGGCTGAGGCGGGAGGGTGGGTGGGGATTGGGAGGCGGCAGGCCACCGCCCCTACACGCACACGGGGACACACATACACATACACCACGCGTGTGTGTATATTGTGTGGTGAGGAAAGCGAGCCCCGTCGAGGCGCGTTCGTAGCGCGCGCTTTCCACACGGGGCTTCGTTTGGGGTCTGAGGGGAAGTGCTTGAAGAAGAAAGAAAGAAAGAAAGAAAGAAAGAAAGAAAGAAAGAAAGAAAGAAAGAAAGAAAGAAAGAAAGAAAGAAAGAAGCTTCCGTTCAGGGTTCACTTAAGGATTGGGGGGTTTTGGTCGACACACCATGAACAAGGGCTTCGCTTCACGCTGAGGAATTTCTCCCTCAGAAGAGCGTCTGCGCGTTTCATAGCCTGTTGAACAAAAGGAATGCGCTTCCGCACTGTTCATATTTTCTCACTCCCTTTCAAAATAAAAATAAAAATCGTATCGTAGTGTAACTACGAATCGCTCAAACGTGTTTTTCCCCCTCCCAATGAATGGAAAGTACGTCCAACTTTGGACTCCACTTTCTTTTAGGAAAGCTAGCAAATGTGCTCTCGACCTTTTTAACCAACTCAGTCTTTTGTCTTCCCTCTTTCCTCACACATGACCTGTTATCTTCCACATTTTCGCCCATATCTGCCTGGAATTTCACTTTGTCGCCTGTCTCTTTGTAGCACATCCGTTTCTGGCCACTGCAATCATAGAAACTATTATTTCCTTACCCTGAAAGAATTCCTTATACGTTTTGTATTGGCTGACAAGAAACAAGAAGAGTCTCACTGAACTGCCTATGTATTTATCAACCATGAAATATTTTTTCCCAATATTCCTTTACACTTGGATAATAAACCACGAATTGATACTAGTTTTGACATGTGCTTCACATTTTCAATACACCAAAAGGTAGCACTGATTAATTTTGTCATTCATTTGAAACTGTTTTCTCTCATATTTACACATTCTTTTCAAAGGTGTTCACAGAACTCAAAAGGGATTCATTTCTGGGGCTCCCTTTATCATTGAGTTTTCATTATGTCAGAGAAACAGCCTTGGTTTTACATTAACGTGACATCCAGGAGACATAAATCCATCACATTAATTATGTTTTTGTATTAGCTACTGGCCAAAAACATTAGCCCCTTTTACTGGGTCACAGACGAAAGAGTATGTGTCATCTGACTACCTATGTAAAATTCAACCTCACCATTATTCTGTGTAGCACAAAAGTCTCATGGTTGGACAAACACAAATTCAATCCGCAAGAGGTTTGTAAAACATAATAATGGCATGATTGCAATAACGAAGCATTTATTAAGATGCTAATTGGGGCTGCAAATGGTATTCAGCTCCAGTTCAAAATCTGCCTGTCTCAATTTCTTATGCTGGCATTGACCGTAACTTGAAATAGCACATAGTCAAGTGTGGCCGCCTCAGATTAACTCTCGCCATAAATGCCAATAACTGGAAGCATTGAAGAGAGAGAGAGAGAGAGAGAGAGAGAGAGAGAGAAGGGATATGCTGCTGGAGGTGTCTCTTAAGTGAGGCACTTTGTTTATGAGGTGAGAGGTTGGGGTGGAAAGACTAGCAAGTGTAAAAGGAGCAGCTGTGGGGGCTGGGAAAGCAGAATAGGATGGCCACAGAAATCTGCCTTACACCAAGTCAGGCCATTAGTTCATCCAATTCAGTATTGCCTAGACTGGCAGGCAGCTCTCCCAGTCCTACTTGGGGGTTGAATACATGCAAAGCAAGGGCTCTAGCACTGAGCAGCTGTCCTTCTCCATCTGCCAAAGCACCCACTTAATGCCCCCAATACAGTCAGTAGACTGAATTCCTCAGGGAAAGGGAAATGTCCTGAATTTAAGCCAGACCCAGGCGGAGAGCTAGTATTCTGTAGGTGCAGTAGCTGGACAGCAGGGAAGTCCTTGGTTCAGCTCTCGCCAACAGCTGAAATTGGGAGTTAGAATGTACAAGCTAAATAACTTAAACAATGGAGAAATGCTTTAGGATCCACACATGAGATTCATTTAGATTTAAATCTGAGATTGATTCAGCAAAATATATATATGATATTTTGAGTATGTTGGACTCAACAATGTCTTCTGTGGAGGTGACAGCTGAGACAGCTCAGTTGGTAGAACATGAGACACTTATAGAATCATAGAATCATAGAGTTGGAATAGACCACAAGGGCCATCGAGTCCAACCCCCTGCCAAGCAGGAAACACCATCAGAGCACTCCTGACATATGGTTGTCAAGCCTCTGCTTAAAGACCTCCAAAGAAGGAGACTCCAACACACTCCTTGGCAGCAAATTCCACTGTTGAACAGCTCTTACTGTCAGGAAGTTCTTCCTAATGTTTAGGTGGAATCTTCTTTCTTGTAGTTTGGATCCATTGCTCCGTGTCCGCTTCTCTGGAGCAGCAGAAAACAACCTTTCTCCCTCCTCTATGTGACATCCTTTTATATATTTGAACATGGCTATCATATCACCCCTTAACCTCCTCTTCTCCAGGCTAAACATGCCCAGCTCCCTTAGCCGTTCCTCATAAGGCATTGTTTCCAGGCCTTTGACCATTTTGGTTGCCCTCCTCTGGACACGTTCCAGTTTGTCAGTGTCCTTCTTGAACTGTGGTGCCCAGAACTGGACACAGTACTCCAGGTGAGGTCTGACCAGAGCAGAATTTCAAGATCATGGGTTTGAGCCCCACGTTGGGCAAAAGATTCCTGCATTGCTGGAGGTTGGACTAGATGACCCTTGGGGTCCCTTCCAACTCTATGATTCTATTCTATGATTCTCTACAATAAGGTGTTGTTTAACTCAGATATATGCTGGAGGTGAAATGCCTCCTTGACACTTGTCCTTATGATAATCTGCTCTTTGGTCTGAAGTTGTTGTCTGTATTAATATTGTCTTGGCAAATTCCTATATTCATGGACAGTCATGTACTTTTAAATGGCACGCCTGTAGTATGGGGACAGGGCAACAAAAATGGATTTTTATTAGAAACTTATACTTGAAGCCTGGGAGGATAAATTCTCATCATCTATTATGCAATGGTCTGAAGGCATCATTGCCCTTGCCACATTTGAATATACATACTTTATATAAGCATCAGCATCATTTCGATAGCTGCGTGGACATTAGGAAGGCATATCTGTATGTCTAAATTAAGAAGGATGTTTCTTGTATTGTTACTGTGAACTGATGGCTTTGTTTTGTTTTGTTCTGTTGTTGTTGTGTGTTTGTTTTCCATACTTTTGGGTTCCCCCCTTTTCCCTTTAATAATTTTGCAATAATAAATAAAAACCCAACCAGTAACATGCATTAGGTGGCCTTAGGCTGTTGTTTCCCTTGCACACAAATACACACATCTGCAGCATGGGGTTAATAACTCTGACCTACTTTACAAGGTTGCTGGAAGGTTTACTGGGATAATGTACTGAAGCAATCTAAACACTCTGAATCACTATGTATTATTTATATTATTATTAAGAACCATAGAATGATAAAATTCCTCAGAAATGTGCGTTTTTGTCCAATGTGCAGATACTATACCACCTGCACATGAGCAGCTAGAAACATTATATGTGCTTACATTGTGTATTTGGGGCCTCCCAGATGCCCTTAGAGGTATAGGTCACTTTTAGCTTTTGAGACTCCTAGCCATAATAATAATATTTTTTAAAAAATAGCAACACAGAAAAGCAAAATAAGGCATGCAAAAAAGTGAATGGTTTATTTATACAATCAGCTGATCGGAGAGGACATGCTCGTCAAGGCGTAATCTTGTGCCATCAGACCCGATATATCTTTCTTATTACTTGTTGTCATCTTAAAGGGTACTGGTTGTTTGAATTTTGTTCTGATCTTTACATTCTTAACCTTGAAAAATGTACAGTTAATGGGTTTTCTTGCAGTTTTCAGTTTCTTTTCCATTCATTGTATGGAATAAAACATGTGTTGTTGTTTTACATTTGAAACTCTGTGGACTACTGATAAATAGCAAACTTGAATATTGGAAGTTGATTGGAATTAATTTTAAAATGAAATGATTTTATAATGTTTTGCCATTTTACTGTTGTTAGCCGCTCTGAGCCCGGCTTCGGCTGGGGAGGGCGGGATATAAATAAAATTTATTTTTATTGTTATTATTATTCGCTCTAAAGGTCCAGTTGTAAACAATAGGAAGTGGCTATGTGGTTCTGTACAATGCAGTAGATTATATTATTGGAGGCGAGTTTTTACACATATACACACACCTTCTGTCTCTATGCTCCTCCTAGACAAGCAAAAGGAGTCATCAGAATTCTAGGAAACATTCCAGCTGAGTAAAAAAACCTCAAGGAAGGTGTGAAGCAAGCCAATGAGGGATATTGCCCAGGGAGAGTTCTGACAGTCAGATAGAGAGGTGGAGGGTGGGTGGGTGTAAATTTGGTCCTTGGACCTGAAGTCCACCACCACTCTGGTGAAAATGGATTCAAAGTGCTGGTGTTGTCCTATAAAACCTTACATGGCTCAGAACCTCAACACGTTAAGGATCGCCTCTCCCCATACAAACCGACCCGGACTCTGCACTTGTCATCTGAGGACCTTCTTGATGTCCCCCATCCTGGAGAGATTAGATGGGCCTTTTCTATGGTGGCTCCCCAGTTGTAGAATGCTCTCCCCAGAGGGGCTTGCCTGGCACCATCATTACATGCGTTTAGGCACCAATTCCTCTTTACCCAGGTCTATGGCTATTAGGTAATTTATGACCTGTGAAAGTGTCAGGGAGAAGACTGTTATTATGATGACTATTTTATTATTAGGCTGTCTGCCAGTATACTTTTTATTATGTTTTTATCATTGATGTTCTGTAATGTGTTTTAAATGGGATCTTCTGATAAAGGTTGGTATAATCATCATCATCATCATCATGATGGATTCCACCAATCCCATATTAACATTCATTACCAGTGTCCCAAGGCAATGGTGGCATGAAATGTAACAATGTGATCAGGGTTATTTGTGAGGCAGGAATTTTCATGTTGCCAAGGTTGATATGGGACCAGCCCATGGAGGTGAGGTTTTCCAATAGCCACTCACTGCCTCAGGCATATATGAACCGTGCTTGTGACTGTTTTAGTGATATTCGCTTAAAACATGCTCTTAAAAAGAAAAGAAAAATCCTCCCTATCATGACTTGCTAAGACTGATTGTACTGGTTTTGACAGTTTCCCTCCCTCCTTGATGTTTACCTCTGAAAGTATTTATAGACTTTATCCTCTGTGCTCTTGTCATCACTTCAGCTGGGCATAGTTTTCCAGGTATAATTGCACAAGAGGCACGTTGCAGAGCTTTTATGTTCTTAGCTTGTGACCTAATGCCTCTGCAGCTAATTGCTTAGTTCACTATGCCTTTGCATTGATAGTTGGTCTGATATATATATATATAGAGAGAGAGAGAGAGATTTACATGGAGAAGTTATGTTCTTATTCAAAATATGTAAAGAAAACATTAAAAACTGTCAACCTGGTACTACCCAGTTCTCACTCCTTATAACCCCTTAATCCTGTACTTCTTGTCCAGTTTCTTTAATCAACCTCAACAAATAATTTTTAAAGAGAGGGTAGCAAACATAAAAATCCTCCTCCTACAGGCCCATTTCTGAATGAAAGCTACGCGACTGATGGATTCGAGGGGCAATAAAGGGGAAGCCAGATTAATGACTGCTGTAATTCATAGCAAACTTTTCATCCATTTCCTCTCTCAGAATGCCTGCTTGTCTCAAGGACTTAGCTGGAAGTATGCCTTTATTAACAGTAGATGTATAATGTGATTTCTGATTGATTAGCAGTAATATTGCTAGTCCGTGTGTGACACCATGGTAGGTGTTATGTCCTGGATAAAATAACATTGGGCAGGTATCACCAGCTCGGACACAACGGCAGCATTTATTGCGGGGCTTATTTCCTTTGGCTATTTTAGTCTTCCAGAAACAGGGGTGAATAATGGCATTCCACATTTCTGTGCCTTCAGCAGGAGTACCAGGAGAAGGAGGATGGGATGGAGGAAAGCAAGTGAAGATCCCGGGTGGGTCATCTGCAGAAGCCATGCAAGACTGGCCAGCCTGTGTAAGAGAAGCAGGAGACAAACAAAGGCAGCCATCTGCTTCCAACTCATGGAACACTTCATGGTCGGCCATTTTGTTGCTTCCCTTCCTCATGTTCACAGTTTTCCCATGTGTGTTCCCCTCTTCTCTTTCACTCTCTACCCCACCCGCCTAACAATCTTTCCACGTGGATCCATTTCTGCCATGGTTTTAATTTTTTAAGTAAAGGATTTGTTATATAACGTATTTGTCATTGTGAAGTCACTTTGAACACTGGGATCAAAAGGTGGGATACATTTCGAATCAATAAATATAATGCATTCACACATGCACATTGGTGGTTTTTAGGCATTTGGGAGGAAAGGCTGCTGTTGCTTTTTCCTAGAAGACTGGGATTCTTTAAAAAGAAAAGATTAAATAAAGTATGCTATTTAAAATTTAATAGCAAATCTCTCCCACCAATTTCGCAAACATTGAGAGCCTACATTGACCATTAATGTTTTAAGATTATATAAAATGACACTACAAACTCAACGTTATGTTTTTGTTTGGTTGGTTGGTTGTTTATTGCAGAGACTGAAGACTAGGATTCTGATACTACTTCATGTTACGACGACTTACATGTAGGAATGGGAGAAATTCAGTAGTTCCACATTAAACTGCAAACTCCAGGGGGGCATCAGGTTGGTGAATTTTTACTTTCATAGAATCATAGAGTTTGCTTTGGGCTGCTCCATTCTTCAGCTTGCAGCTCCAAAGCCCAAGCCCCAAATTCTCAGCCTGCAACTCTTCCACCATACTATAGCTTTTGTATCTGGGAAACTCGTTCTCTTCCTACATGTTGTGTGTGTGTGTGTGTGTGTGTGTGTGTGTGTGTGTGTGTGTGTGTGGTTGCACTCTCTGCCACTCTAGCAACGTACTTTCCATATGGAAAACAAAGCTGGCCTTCCCACTGTTTCTCTTCACTTTGCCAGGAGAGCGGCTTAGAACAGCAATTTGAGCCAATCACCATATGCCTCTCTGAGCCTTTGGTGGAGGGGAAAGAGGGAGAACGTAAGGGGGTGGGCATGGGAAGTATGTCACTGATTTTTAGCTTTGGTAGGGGATGTAAATTGCTTCTGTTATTAATTTTGATAAAATGAACATTTGGGTGGGCAGTGAATCAATTGATTCTGTGATACCTTATTAAGAAGCTGGTGGTGGCAAGAAGAATGGATGAAGCAGTCCAGGATGGAATCGATTTTGTTTTCAGTGAGTTTTGCAGTGGGGGGCAGAACAGATGACTTCCAAAAAATATTGAGGGGTTGAAAAGCAAGAGACTTACAGAATCACAGGGAGGCAGGTTCCCAGCACCTAAAAAGTTGGAAACTGGCAGCTCTCATTTCCCCCCTCCAAAAAAAAAAAAATTGCCTTGAAATGAGGCTATGTTTAGGGAATCCGGTGTGTGTGTGTGTGTGTGTGTGTGTGTGTGTGTGTGTAATGGAGCCTGTCTATCAATGACCCACAAAAGCCCCACCACCTGCAACTCTGGTGGGGTCAGTGAAAAAAAAGTTAAGAAAGAAAAAAGTGCCACTATCAAAATGAATGGCACCTGAATAACTGCCCACGGACCTCTCTAATCTTTTTGTCCCATTCTCTTCTCTCCTTTCTAATTTCAAGCCCAGGGTTCTCTGGTGAAAATGTTCAGCTCAGCTTAGTCCTCTCAAAATTCCAACAGGTGTTTCAGATGAGCTGAATCTTCCTCCAGCTTTGCCTCCACCTTATCAGCCATTGTGAGGCTCAAGCCAGTGGAAGCACTGGTCTTCCGCTTCATGAGCCACCAGGCAGAAGATGGAATTGTGGAGACACATACAGGCCCAGAATCCTCCATGTCCAGGTAATTACATGATGCCAGATGGCCAATCCCAGGCCACCATGTGAAAAATATCCTCACATTTGCTGAGCTCTGTCTGTCTGGGCAACTTGCTTGATGGAAAGAAGCCTCTGAGTTCTCTCTTTGCATTGTCCTCTTCCTGCCTGCTGTTTGTATCGTTGGACCTGACTATCTAACAGAACCTTGCCATAGGTCAAACTTGAAGGCAGCTTTACATAATAAAACATTTCCCCTTTCTTACAAGCTCTGGGATGGTCCTATTGCATGGGCAGTTGCTGGTATGGTTACAATGAAGTATAGATGGGTCAGTAGCAAGCAGACTTTCTCATCCCTCCCTGTCACTGTATCCTGATCTAATGGGCTTTCCACATCTGGGCTCCAGAACACAGAGGGAGCAGAATTACAAAGTCTGAGAAGTGTTCGCTTTCTCTTTTGGTCATGGCTGGTGGTCTTTAATTTTTCTTCTCTCTTTCATTCAATTAAAGTGGAAAGAAATCGTAATAAAAGAAACCTCACTCTAAAGAACAGTCATTTCTGTTTTATTTTCTTGCTGCTGTTTTTTTAAATGTGTGATCTCATTCTAAATCGCCAGTCTGAATGTCAGCATTTGCCAGGATTAGGAACAAACTGGGTATAGTGTTTTAAAAATATTATATAGGTAAGGAGATATGTGTATATTATATTTTTCCCAGTGCAAGGGGGGGCTGTGAATGAAAGTGGTACACATTCAGCATCTTCCCCTACGAAGCAAGCTGCCTTCAAAACGAAGTAGTTTGTGTCTCATTGCAAAGAGCTGAGGAATGGTGTGGCTCAGCCCCTGTGCCATTGCTGATGCACCATGTGATTTTCTAGCTAAAGTTTATGCCAGAACATAGCAAAATATTATGGAAGGGACATACTGTGTAAATTAAAGGTTATGCTCAGCAGGAGCTTAGCAGTGGTGGCACCGTGGGTAGGGCCTTCCAGAGGAGGTTTGCTGGACCACATCTTCTCTGGCTTTCAGGGGCTGTAAGACATACCAGTGGTAGGAAGCATGTGCTCTACAGAGCCAGTGTGGTGTAGTGGTTAAGAGAGGTAGGCTCGTAATCTGGCGAACTGGGTTCCATTCCCCACTCCTCCACATGCAGCTGCTGGGTGACCCTGGGGTAGTCACACTTCTCTGAAGTCTCTCAGCCTCACTCACTCACCTCACAGAGTGTTTGTTGTGGGGGAGGAAGGGAAAGGAGATTGTTAGTTGCTTTGAGACTCCTTAGGGTAGTGATAAAGCGGGATATCAAATCCAAAAAAAACAACAACACAAAAAACCTCTATGGCTATAGGAAGAATTGTTATCAGGAAGGTTTCCCTTCCGTTACTGATGTCTTCAATAGTTTTATTTGTTCTGTTGTTGTAATGGTGGTTTTCGATTTTGCTGTTCCCATGATAAAAGCTATTTCATAGAGTTTATGCATAGTTGTTTTAGGCCAGGGCCAGTGGTTTGCTGAGGATAATGAACTGATCTCCTAGCAAATAATTCCCGCACAAGAGACTTACACGATCAAGGAACTTTGGTCTTCTACTTTAAAAAAAAAGGAAGGGGAAAATACACCCCTAGGATAGAAAGAATGTTGGATATGGTCAGAGGCACTTGATTCAAAGTATCAGAATTCTGCAAAACAAAAGGGGGCAAATCTAACAGAATCTGGAGCTATCTTGCTTTTGTTTATAATATCTCACTTCTAATTGAAATGCACGAGTGACCCTAAGGTCGGTTAGGATTGCATGTGCTGCGTTTAGAAAAAGCCTCTGCACATTTTAAAAGCATTCATGCTTCTGTCTTTTGAAAGCCTGTTACTTGTTAAACTGTGTGCATCACCCTGTTTTGACATGCTTACCCTTCAGCGGATACACAGACTGTTTCCATACGTTTAAGCAAATATTTCATCATGCTAATATTGTCATTTTATGGATCACTTGCATGAAAATGAGAAATTTTGTTGATTCTTGCCTGGAGGGAAGTCACTCGTTACTTCGAGACATTTCTACAGCTGTGGGTTTTGGGGGTTTTGTGTGTGTTTTTAAAAAGAAATTCAGCACCTTGTACCTGCCAACATGATTTTTCCAATTGAAGCTTGGGAAAACATAGCTTCTTGGGATATGGTTTCCTGTTGTCAAATTCAGGCAAACTTTACCAAATACATTAAAAATCTGCCTGAAAATTTCCACTAGGCTGTTTACTCTTAAATAATGTCCATTAGGCTTCCCCAACCTGGTGCCCTCCAGATGATTTGGATTACAGCTTCCATCATGGTTCAGAACAACAGCCTATCATACACCTGTATGAGGTGATGGGGGTTGTTTTCCTAGCAAGAATGGCCAATTTCCAAGTATGATGGGAGTTGTAGCTCAGCAACTTTAAGAGCCTCAAAGGTTCCCCACTCCTGCCCTAGACAATTCTGGCCCACCACACCCTCCACTTTCTTATGGTCTCCATGAATACATCGTACCCGCCAAATGTCCTGATTTTCCAGGGACGGTCCCAGCTTTATGGAAGTTTTTGACAAATGAAGAGAACAAAACAGAAATACAACAAAACAGGAAAATAGTTGGCACCCATCTGTCTCAAGGGACAATGGAGTGCACCTCTGGGGGTGAAGTCAAACCATTGCATTAGCATCACCAAAGCAACCTCCCCCAGGCACAAGGCTGGGCAGTGTGTATGGAGGTCCTGGGCTGTTCACATGAAAAGACTCCCCCTCTCAGCCTCGCTGATATGGTTGAAAGGAAAGCAGAGAAACATGTTTGGCACCAGCTTGGCTGCAGGAGTTGCTGGAAGGAGTTATACGAGGCGCCATTCAACCGTCTTAGGAACTCCACACTGGATCTGTGTGTGGTTTGCTCCTTTGTCTTTTCTTCTCTCAAAAATATCCAGCAAGGCAGTGGAGGTTTAGGATCAGATTTTTCCTTCTCCTTTAGATTACGGCCAACAAGACTTCTTCCACATATCCGGGACTACAAATCCCATTAGCCTCAGCCAGTATAGCCAATGGTCAGGGAGGATAGGAGCTGGAGTACAGCAATACCATGTTGGCTACCCTTGCAGCATTCTCTCAAATATCCCTCAAGTAGCGTCAGCTTCTTATTATGTTCCTTCTTGGTCTTCCCCCACACTAGGATACCCATCTAGCATGTGACAGCAGATGTTGAAATGTCCTTTGGATCTCCCTTTGGAACACCTCCAAAGCCAAGGAGGTACTAAATGGTAATCTTATACAATTTGAGTGTACAGAGCTTGGAACTCTTGTCATCCACCTGAATCTGCCAATATCTGCTACTGATATCACAGACTACAAGTACCATTACCATGTGTCCTTGTCCACACATGTCCACAGGAGAAAAACTCTCCTTTTCTATACAATGTGGTTCCTTTTGAAGCCTATCTCTTAGTGTTCCTATACTCACCTGAGGTACATACATTATAGGTGAGTGAGACTTGCAGATTTATGCTTGTTCTCTAGGAAGCCTTGTAGCATAGCTCTGTCATCTGCAAGGACACTTTCTTAAAATTAATTCTTTGTATCAAATTTGACCCTTAGAGCAGTATATTTTTATCTACTACCTGGAATTCTAGGTCAGATGTTTTGTCTTTAACGCAGTAATTTAGATTGCATTTAACAAACACTTGCAGTCCTGAATGGGAGTTGAAAAGGTTCTGTGTACAAATACTTTCGAAGTGCCAAAGACAGCAAAATGTACCCCTTTGTGATATTTTTGAGGAAACACTATTCATTGTCAAGAGCCCAAGAAGTTGGTTTACAATGAAGAAATCCTGTGGGTATTCATTTGTTTCCAACAGTATATAAGCAGTATCTTAGCCCTGATTTTCAGCTGTGTAGCCGTGTTAGTCTGTCGCAGCAAAACAAAGAGTCCTGAGGAACCTTAAACACTTAGAAAATTATTATGGCATATGAGCTAAAAAAGGTGTTTAAGTACACCTTTCCTAAGAAACCAGAGGCCTTCCTCCTGGGCATTGTCGGCCAGAAGGTGTTAAAGAAGGATAGAACTTTTTTTATGTATGCAACTACAGCAGCAAGAATGCTCATCGCAAAATATTGGAAGACACAAGATCTACCCACACTGGAAGAATGGCAGACGCAATTGATGGACTATATGGAACTGGCTGAAATGACTGGCAGAATCCGAGATTTGGGAGAAGAAACAATGGAGGAGGATTGGAAAAAATTTAAGGATTATCTACAAAAATTTTATAAGTTATATGAATGTTAAGAATTTGCATGATTTGGAAAATCCAGCTTCAGCAATAAGATACGATGTTAGGGGAATTTAAGTTATATTAATGAAAGGACTAATGTTTAAAACAATATTACATTTGTTTTTAAAGTAAATTGACAATAAGTATTTTAAACCCAAAATATAATTATTTGAAAGAACAAAAGAATACATGAAACAAGGTTATAATTTGCTGATATTTTTATTGTAAAGAACGCATGGTGAGGGAGACGTGGGGAAGTCCGGTTGGTTATGGAAAAATGTTTTGGAAAGATGATTCTCTTTTTCTTTTTCTCTTTTCTTTTCTGTTATTTCTTTGTATATCTGATTCAGTTGTATCTGGAAAAAATGCAATAAAAAATATTTTTTTTAAAAAAAAGAAAATTATTATGGCATAAGCCTTTGGTGACTAAAATCCACTTCATCAGATGCATGAAGTGTTGTCCTGAGTTTGCTGTATGGAATGGAAACTTATCAATCTCAAGAAGAAACACACCCAGGTAACTCAGGATAACACTTTGATGTAGCAGGATGTAGCCCACCAAAACTGAATGCCATACTCAATTTGTGGCACCTGAAAAACTTACAAGACTTTCCCTTGAGGCTCTCCCTCCCCCCTTTTTAAAGCTCTCTCTGGTTAAATTTGCCACATACTTTTATTTAGAGAACATGCACTCCACTGGTGGAGAAATGAAAGCCACACTCCCTCTTTCAATGAAATAAGGAGGAAGAGGAGGAGACAAATTTAACTACTTGTAGTAGTAGACATATTTTATTCCACCCTTCAGTCATATTCCCAGGGCAGTTTACAAGAATAATAAAACAATTAAAATGTAAATACACAAAATACAATAATCTGAAAGATACAAAAAAGTAAAACATCATAGAACAGACACCAGGATTAAAACGACTTCAAAGAAGCTCATAATAATAAATGTCTTTGCCTGAGACCGAAAGGAGAATGATGTAAATGCTCTCTGAGGGTAGCGTTACACAACAGGGAGTTGTGCTTTGAGCCCCAAAACCCATCCCGAATGGAAATGAAGACACAGTGGAGACAGAATTTAGTTTAAATGTTAATGGGCAAATTTTGGCCACAACTTTATTAAAATACACAAATGTGACTGGTATTGGCTTAGGGATTGGTATCAAACTATATCTGGCTCCTGCCCCACCCTGCAGTGTATATTGACTGGTGCTCACCCCTGGGGTTCCTGGGGGTCCTGGCATGGCCCTAGTCCCTCTCTGTGCTTTGGACTAGATCCAGACCCCCATATTCCTTTAACGGAATACCCTGTTCATTGGAGGGGCAGGTGATGGCCGCACCTCCCCTCCCCACATTCCCCTAAACCAATGCCTAACCGCCAAACCTTACAAAGTTGTGACGATTGCCAAGAGGTAGGCAAAAACCAAGTGGCCACAGCCAATCTGCCACATTGGGAAATATTCCTACCTGGCCCCCATTCCAAAAACAGGTGACCAACCGAAGTCTCTCCTCGCCATCCAGACATCTAAAGCACATTTAAAGCAATGGCTTCGCCCAAAGAACCCTAGGAGCTGTGGCTTGTTAAGGGTGTGGAGAAGTTTAGCTCTGTGAGGGGTAAACTGCAGTTCCTGAGATTCTTTGAGGTGTGAGCCATGCACCTTAAATTTATGGTGTGGATAGCAGAGGCACCCACAGGAGGCCAGTTACAGAAGACCCTAATGCACAAGTAGGAACATTTGAAGACAGTCCTTCAAGTCCTCAGAGCTTAAGCCATGAAAGGCTTTCAAAAGTCCAAACCAGGTCTGCAAATGGGGCCTGCAAACTGGATAGATATGGAGGTCACATTTCTGCATTCTGTTTTTAAAATGGCCAAATGAACACAGATGTGCAGGATGTGCATTCTGTAGGGTGGAATTCTGCCTCTGATTTATGTACATCCATTGGAACATACATTGAGAGCCTAATGCAAATGCACCTGTGCATGTGGTGAGACTCTGTGCACAGGTTCTAGTGAAAGTACAAAGGCCATGGATGGAACTTATCATAGAATCATCCAATTGTAGAGTTGGAAGGGACAACTGGGACGCGGGTGGTGCTATGGGTTAAACCACAGAGCCTAGGGCTTGCAGATCAGAAGGTCGGTGGTTCGAATCCCCGCGACGGGGTGAGCTCCCGTTGCTCGGTCCCAGCTACTGCCAACCAAGCAGTTCGAAAGCACGTCAAAGTGCAAGTAGATAAATAGGTACCACTCTGGCGGGAAGGTAAACAGCGTTTCCATGCGCTGCTCTGGTTCGCCAGAAGCGGCCTAGTCATGCTGGCCACATGACCCGGAAGCTGTACGCCGGCTCCCTCGACCAATAAAGCGAGATGAGTGCCGCAACCCCAGAGTCGGCCACGACTGGACCTAATGGTCAGGGGTCCCCTTTACCCTTTAAGGGACAACTAGTGTCATCTAGTCCAGTGTTTCCCAACCACTGTTCCGCGGCACACTAGTGTACCGCGAGATGTTGCCTGGTGTGCCGCGAGATGTTGCCTGGAGGGAGGCGGGCGAGTCGGGCGGCGAGAGGCGGGGCGGCGGCAGCGAGGAGAGGCCGCCCAGCGCGGGGCTCTCGCCGTCTGCCTGCCTGGCTGCCTGCGAGCTTTGCGGGCAGCGCCTCCGTCCGCAGCGCCCGCCTCGCGGCTCTCATTCCCTGCCCCTGCCAAAGCTCACCCAGCCAAGCCGCGCTCTCCTTCCTGCCTCGCTTTGCTGCCTCCTCCCCCCCCCACCCCCAAAGCTTGGAGGTTCCCCGGCAAGGGGGAGGGAAAAAAATTGAAACTTACACTTTCGTGCGTCCCTCCCGGCGTGACGCTGCGCGCTGACGTCACGGGGCTGTAATGGTGGTGTGCCTCAAGATTTTTTTCATCAAACAAGTGTGCCTTTGCCCAAAAAAGGTTGGGAAACACTGATCTAGTCCAACCCACTGCAATGGGGAAATCTTTTGCCCAATATGATTACCCTGAGATTAAGAGTCTCTGCTCACTGTACAGTACTGTATTGACCTCCCTCCCCCTTCCCTGTCTCTCGTTCTCTCCCACCCAGCCATATATAGCCCATTCATGATGTTAGGAGAGGAACAGACAGTATGAGATATGGGGAGAATAAAAGCATCTTGTACATATGAAGAGTTTGGTGTGTGGCTTAGAGACTTTGGCTGCCCCTACTTTACACGGTCAGCATCTGTTAAAAAGATTTTCCAAATAACATGTAGGTAGGAAATTGAAATCACCTGGAAACCAGCTTAAAGTCATTTTCTCAAGTCAAGGTAGACTCTCTTGGTATGGCAGGCTGCTTAGGGAAAGTTCAGCCATAGGAAATAATACCCTGCACTGGCTATTTAAGAGCTTTCCTGTACTGTTTATATCCTGTTTAAGCTTCAGTCAGCAAGGCTGCAGAGCCAACACTTTAGCATCAGACTCTGTTACAGACGTTAAGTTATATCTGCTGCTGTTTTTAAAAAAGTGTAGTGGAAGTTTAGTGCCTTCTGGTGTACCTCCTGACCTGAAATCTGGGAATTCTTCAAATGTTGGTTTTAAATTGAACTATTTAGTTAAATTTAGTTAAATTTCAAGTAATTCTGTTTTCAAAGTTCCTTTTGTCCCATCATAATATATGATTGTCCTTCTAGTTCTGCTTTGGGCTTCTGGAGACTTCTAAGTCATATTTTTCTCCCTCCACACACCCTGTCCATAATTTTTTTTCCTGCTGTCACATATTCTGTCTAGAACTAAACAGGGTCTCTTAAATTGCCAAGATTCTTTGCAGGGATGCATGTGCTTTTACTGCATTGTGTGTATGTGACCTTACTCTTGTTTAGGAATGGGAAACCTGTGAGTCCTCCAGATCAGTGTTCCCCAACCTTGGGCCTCCAGCTGTTTTTGGACTACAATTCCCATCATCCTTGACCACTGGTCTTGCTAGCGAGGGATGATGGGAGTTGTAGTCCAAAAACAGCTGGAGGCCCAAGGTTGGGGAACACTGCTCCAGATGTTGTTGGATTCCACTGTTTATTTGATTGATTGGTTGGTTGATTGATTGATTGATTGATTGATTGATAGATTGATAGATACACTGCCCTTCATCATAAGATCTCAGTGCAGTTCACAGAATAAAGTACAGGATAAAAACATGAAAATAAGTAAAACAAAACAGCAGAGCAATAACCCCGCTTCCCACAGACACATTTAAAAGGTTGCAATGTATTTATCAGCCCAAGGCTATAATTACATCTCACAAAACTACAGTCTCTGGGATTCATAGGGGGCTTAGAATGACTCCCACAGTTTAAGTCTTCATTGTTCATATGCCATTGAATTTCACATAAGACAGGAGCAGAGAACCTGTGACCCTTCTGATGTTGCTGGACTACAACTCCCATAATCCCTCACCACTAGCCATGCCCCAATGGGAGTTGGAGTACAACAACATCTGAAAGGCCACAGATCCTCCAACCCTGACCAACAGTAAATCATGGGAGTAATTTAAGTGGCTGGTGCTTGGGCAAACTATCAAAGGATTTTGAGGAAGCATCTAAAATGCTTTCAGTGAAATTAGCGAGCATTCTTGGGAGGGTGGTCCATACATCTCTAGTTATTACACTGAATCCCAGTTTCAGATACGCAAAAACTGAAGTATCTTTCTGTTCCCTTGTTGAGGGTACCAAGCTGGGAGAGAAATGCATATTTCTTTGATAATTTAAGCTCTTACAGTTTCCTGTCCATATTTTGACATTGGCAGACCTTTCTTGGATCAGTCTTCTTTTCTTCATAATATCATATTTCAATAGTACAAAACTGATGCCCCAATACGATAAGTGCCCCTTTTATTTCCAACATTTAAATTTTGGTGCGGGGGGGGGGGGAGTAGTCTTACTAATGAGCTTAGGTAGTTGGCCCTTCTCCACTCTTGTTCCACTTTTTGGGTGGTCTCAGATCAACAAGGTGTTCATTAAAACATCCATCTGAATCCCATCTGCCCTGCAGATTTCTTTCACACTCCACCCATAGCTTACTGCGAAAGAAATGGCTTTAAACTTTATATATGAGATATTAATACCATAAAGATATTTCTGCCCACATCACTGGCTTTCTTTGTGGGAAGCAAAGCCCAGTGCATGGCCTCATCATAGATGCATTATTTTGAAAGCGCATGAAGCTGCAAATTGCACAGTTTTAATCATTTAAGGTAGCTGCCTAGCAAGCACACGCTAGAATTCAGATGTTTTCAAGATGGCTTAAATATGAAACAGTTTTCTAAGAGGCTGTTGATTCTTTGCTGCTATAAGTGGCTGTCCTTGGTAATTTATAGAATCCTAGAATTGCAGGGGTGGGACAAGACCTGAGAGCATCTTAAACGGTACTCCAGCATAAAGTGCCCTGCCCACTAACCATTATGGCACAGTACAAGTGGATAGCATGCATGGTGAAAGCCCAGCCCGCCAAAGCAGTCTGCACAAAAGGGGGTCATCAGTGCATAAGTCAGTTCCCTAAGTCTACTCACATTCACAGATGATCAGGAAACAATAAGTTGAAATGGGAATCTACCTTATACTGTGTCAGAGAATTGTTCTATACAGGCATCTCCCCCTCCCCTTATGGGCCCCCTCATGTAAGTGAAATCGCGTAAGTGGGGAGCAGCCTCTAAAAAGCCTCTAAATGCCTATTTTGCCCTGCTCTCCAGCTCACTCTCACCCACTCTCTCTCCATATAACTCTCTCTTCAGCTACAGTTGCAGCCCCAGCGTCAGCTGGTGGGTGGAAGACCAAAGGGGAAAGTGGCAGCAGCTGCTGCGCTACCCCACACATCAGCTGTTAGGTGGGGAGGCTGAGGAGCCTAAGCAAAGCCCTGATCTGCCTCAGGTCTCTTCGGGGCTTCCTCTGTCCTCACTGACATCGTCTTCCTTCTGTTGCTGAGGTGCAGCCCTGTGGAGTTGGTTGGCTCTCAGTGGTTGGGGTCACACAGGGCAGGGACTTTCTAATCCCACCTCGTTGGTGTCCCCAAGTGCCACTTTGTTTTGCCCTTGGGGTGAATAGTTGGCATTTATGCATCAGCAGTAAGGCAGGGGTGAGGAACCTCTGGCCCATGGGCATAAATGTGTCCCATGAGGCTGTTTCTACAAAACTTCCACCCCTCGCTACACCTATCATCATATGAGCAGGTGGGAACATGACAGCTAATGCACAATTGGGGTTCTTAAAGTGTGCTTCTCTCTGGCAAGGGAGGTTTCCCTCTAATACAATGTATTTTTGTGCATCATTTCCCCTAAGCACACTTTGCCCTAGTATATACATTGTTGTACACATTACTCGTCCCTTGCAAAGTTCAGAGAACTGCAAATTTCAAAGAATTCTGTGTTTCGGTTCACGTAATGTTTCAGAAAGTGCAAATCAGGCAGGTTTGCTTTTAAATGTGAACTGAATCAAATACTTCTCCCATCCCTATGCCTTAATTTAGGATTTGAGAAAGTGCATCTGTCTTACAGAGGGTGAGCTGAACAGGAACTCCATTTTGTCTCTGTGGCAAAGAGCAATGCCTCAGATAGAATCAATTCATGTAGAAATATGTGTGTGTTCCTTTGAGAGAAGTGAATAGATAAACTGTCCAAGTTATAGGGAAATAGAGCATGGATAATGTTGGTTTGAGATATTCTGTTGCTTAAGTGATGCATTAAATCAATATTCTGCAAAGCCTTTCCTTGCTACGTTGTTTTCTTGGCCGCTGTCAGAATTCGCCATTTAGGTCATCTGGCTTGAGAAAGCAAATTTCATTTTTCATGGCCTAATTTATCTAAATGAATTTATTTTTAGATTACTTCTCAAGGTGGAAGCATTTTGGGGGGAGGGGGGGAATGTTTTCCCCATACTGACAATTTTCGATTCAGTTGGTTGGCTACTAATTTAGGGAGATAAATAAGTTTTTTAGTAAATTACTGCTCTGTGAGCTGTATAGTCTGTAACTGTTTCTGAATGTGTTGCATGTGCATCTGAGCAATGGAACAGAGTTGTGAAATGAGGAGACACAAAGCTACAGGGACCATAGCTCTGTGGAAGGGCATATGCATAGGAACTGAGTCAGACCACTAGTCTAACTCAGGAATGTCTACACTGACTGCCAGCAACTTTCCATGGTTTCAGGAAGAGACCTCACCCAGCCATACCTAGAGAAGCCAGAAATTGAATCAGGGACCTTTTGAATGTGTGCTCTACCAGTAAGTTACAATCCTACTGGTCACAATATGGCGTAGTCAGCTATATGTGGGGGGCAATGTGGATTGGCTAGGATTTACCAGTGACTAGTGCGAAATCATATGGCCAGTGGCAGAGAAACTATGGTCAATGGCCATGTTACAGATCCCTGTGATGAACCTAATGGTAATGAATAAGCTTGAGGACTAGAATTTTGAGTCACACCAACAGCAGTTCGGTACAAAATTGTGTAAGGATTTACACTCAGAATTAGGAACCGAGTTTTTCCAAACACATGCTTTGTGTGAGAATTCATTTCCAGTATCATAACTGAGCTCACCATTCTTTCACTCAAAAATCTAGTCCTGGTTTATCCCCACACCCAACTTCCTTTGTTTCAGCAGCAATTTTTTTTGGTGTTGCTATTGTTGAACATTTGGGAGTCAGAAAACTTTGTGGGTCTACTGCCTGCCCTAACGTACCGCATCTCAGAAACACATATTTTCCACAATCCGGCTCTAATTGCAGCTGACTAGTCATGTGCAACAGCTAGCGGATCCGTATGAAGATTTGCATCATTCCCCATCTGCATTAAAATATGCACCCATCCTTTTCAGTGGAGCTTGGATAAGCACCACGTTTGCATTCCCTTCCGCATCAGCTGTGCACAACGAAGCCTATTTCTACATGTGAGTCTCTCCTCTTAGATCAGGGTAATCATCCTACATTTAAATTTTGATTCCATCAACCTAGTGCTTATGTAACCAAAACGCCAATAGCCGTACCCAAGAGGGAGGTATGAGCAGAGTCTGGGTAACCCTGAGTTTTGCCGTAATACAAATAGACTTTTGGAGAGATGACGGGGTGGATGAGAATCTGTAAGGGAGGGGCACTCTGGTCAGTGACCAAAATAAGGATGTAAGGGGGGGGCTGAAAACAGCTCAATGAGGACTGAGAATGCTTGATACCCACAGAATTATAACTAATTGTTAAGAGAGAGAGAAAACTGAAAACCAAGTAGAAGGAGGAACGGAGAAGGATTGGTGGGAAGATGAGAATGAAGGAAGAGTGTGCTGGTCCCGTGGGTTTCCGTGAGGCGGTGTCCGAGTCCAATCCGAGGTCGAGGGAGCAGTATTGAGGCCGCCCGTCAAAGCTGAAGCTGGGTCCAAGGCAGGGAGTCGGGTGAGGTCAGGAGATCCGGCAGGACAGGGTGGAGGCAGGAACTGGCTACCAACAACGTTGCTCCCGCAACTTGGGACTGGGGTTGGCTGGCTTTTATCTGCCCCGAGGCACAGGGCGGCCCCGATCCTCAGGTGACTCACCTCTTCTGGCCTGGAGGCGAGCACTCCTCCTGCGGGAACTTAGTTCCCTCTGCCTCTCTGCCCTGAGCCTCTGCAGCTCAGGGGAGGCTGGAGGGTTACCGGACCCAGAGGCAACCTCAGCTTCCCTGATGGGGCTGAGAGGGGAGCACCTGCGGGCAATGAGTCCTCCACCCCCTCAGGAGCCAGAGCAGACTCAGCTGGTGCCTGCACCTGAGGATCCAGCCCAGGTGAGGACCCTTCAGGCTCAAGCCCCAGCCCCAGCTCAGCTGGTTCTGGAGGCGGGGACTCCTGTGCAGTCTGAATCCCAGGCCATCACAAAGAGACACATAGAGGAAGGAGCTCTGGGAAAGGAGAGCTTTAAAGCAACATTGTCTTAAGAGCTCCCCTTGTATACAGCAATCACTATTCTTTGAGCACCAGTCATTATTTTGCCAGAATGGCACCATCCAGATGCAAACAGGTAGAATCAGCCCAGCAAGAAAAGAATGGGGGAAAGTTTTTGCATGTGAACCCCAAACAGACCAGTGAAGACTGCATAGGAATAGGGGAGGAATTTGATTCAATTCACATTTAAAGGTGAACCTGCCTAATTAGCACCTTCCAAAATAATGCAGGAACTGAAACAGCCATCCTTCAAAAGTTGCACTCTCCCGAATTTTTCAAGGGAGTTTGACAGCAAGGTATTATGTACAAAAATGCATGTACCAGGGTAAAGTGTGCATAATACTGATGAAAATACATGCATTGCATTAGGGGAAATTGCTTTGCAAAAATGTGTATGGTGTATAGTAGGCACAATTGCACACAAACAGGAGAAATTGACATGAAAATATTGGTGAATTTTCGTGAAGAATTCTTTTTAAAATTGCACATGAAAGTGGGAATGTGGAGAACTGAATTTAATATTGGAAGAATGGTAAGTGGAGATTTACCAAAACTGACTGGTTTGCCTTTCTGCAGGACTGGGCATGCTCACTGGGGACGGAATAGTAATTGACTACTTGAGAGAAGTGAGTGGGAATGGAGTCTCTTGAGCAGGAGCATTCCACACAGTAACATTTCGTTGTTATGTCTTGTTTATAATGCTGTTTCTGCCTCGATATTATAATTTGCTAAAGCTGAAGATTAAAGTTTATCTTTGTTGTACAGGTGCTGTTTATTTTTAGGTTCTCTTTTTTAAAAAAATAAATGGAAAGGATTATTTAAACTGGAGCTTGAGGAGAATGTGCACTCGGCAGCTGTAATGATACCATGGGGAAGCTTTCATCCAACCGTCACTAAATGGCTGAGATGTCAAATAAATGCCACAGAACTTCAGCACACTGAGGTACTTCAGTTCGCCCAAAATACATAGATGTCTTCTTGGCCATAAATCACCTCGGCTGCGCTACGAATCTTGCAAACCTTGAGATAACAAAAACCCAGCTGAAAACGTGCAATTTATGCAATTAATTTTTTTCCCTTTAATCAAGACTTAAAAGGCCAAGATCACACACTTCCTACTGTAAACTATGGCTTAGGGTCTCTCATATTTCCAGTGCTGCTTGAGGTACCATCCGTATGCACCATATAATTAATCACAGGGCTCTAAACTCTTGTTGCCAAGTCTGCATTTAAGCTTCTGAGGCTCCCCTTTAAAAAGAGTTTTAGGAGTGCATTTAATTACAAATGACAGACATAGGGGCTCGCACTGAAAATAGATCCTTTTATTTTGCAACTGGACCAGGAGGTCTTCTTTCTCAAAATGGAAACTCTTTCCCCCTAGGACTCAATACAGGCAGAATCAGATCACTTAGGGTTTACCCACATGGCATTTGTTTATTTATTTATTTATTCATTATTTATTTATATACCACTTACACCCCCCAAACAGCTTCAAAGTGGTTCACAGCTATAAAATCAATACACAATTAAAAAATATACAATAACAATTGCGTCGGGGCACCAAAACACCTTTAACTGATATATACAATAAAACAAGCAATTAAAAAGCGTGGCAATTAAAACAGATACACCATCTTAAAACATACACACACCGGCTTAGTTAAAAAATAAATAAATAATATAATAATATCTTTATTGTCATTGCCCCCTTCGGGGACAACGAAATTACTTGACTGCTCCATAAAAACACTAATTAAACAATACAGTATAATACAGCAAGGGAGATTAGATGACTTTCAAAGTCCGGGCTTCCCATTCAGGGCCGAGATCGCTCTGGAGAAGAAGCTGTTCTTAAGACGACTCGTTCTTGTCTTCATCGTCCTGTATCTCCGTCCCGACGGCAAGAGCTCGAAGAGACAGTGACCAGGATGCGATGGATCTTTTACTATGTCCAGTGCCTTCCTATGGCACCTTGTGGCATAAATCTGCTCTAAG
Source organism: Podarcis bocagei (assembly GCF_964188305.1). Classification (NCBI taxonomy): domain Eukaryota; kingdom Metazoa; phylum Chordata; class Lepidosauria; order Squamata; family Lacertidae; genus Podarcis; species Podarcis bocagei. The sequence continues at coordinate 84,003,491 of NC_138129.1, read as the reverse complement.
GTGGAGAGTGGGCAGCCAACAATGCTCTCTGCTGCCTTAACAACCCTGCACAACCCCATCCTGTCCTGGGCAGTACAGCTTCCGTACCACACACATAAGCCATAAGTGAGCCCGCTCTCTCCGCACAGTGATAGAAGGCAAGCAGCAGTTTCTGCGGAGGATGGTTTTTCCTTAGTATTCTCAAAAAGTACAGTCTCTCCTGCGCCTTCTTCACAAGCCCCCTTGTGTTGACACTCCAGGACAGATCCTCTTGTAATTCAATGCCCAAAAATCTGAACGTTAGTTCAGTAAGTTAGTTCAGTTCAGGGGAACGCTTGACTAAGGAGGCTTGTCTCCAAGATGTTCATCCTCTTCATGCATTTAATATAGAAAAAAGAAAGAGAAAATCACAAGTAACAATTGCTTGAAAGAAAAGGAAAGAGAAAAGAAAAAGAAAAAAATACATATTTGATAGTGTTATCTATCTGTCTGTCTATCTATGGTAAAATCTCACGAGACTCATAATCTCAAGGTTGTGGGATTGAGCCCCAGGTTGAGGTGATGATGATGATGATGATTAATCTGGATTCAGTTTAACAGGAAGCCACAAGAACAAGGCTTCCCTGCCAACCCACATGACCCTAGGCCAGTTACGTTTCCTTTTCAAGTGGGAACAAGTGGGAATGGGAGCACCCTAAATTTAGGGCAGCTCAGCCAATTTCCCCACACTGGGCACCAAGCCAAGGCGGTGCCACAGGGCACTGCAACGATGATGTAGTGCTTGCGCAGAACGGAAGGAGAGAGGCGGGGTGCCAAATTTTGGGCTCGCACAGGGCGCTGCTGTAAAGTGAAAGACCGAAGTCTGCCCCGATTCTGAAGGATGAGGCAGAAATACTTACCCTGGCACATTTTGCAGACCAATGCCTACTGCCCCAGAAAACCCTTGTTTAAGGATAATTTCCTGGAATATTGGAGGCCGGGAGGAATCGTTTTTATGTCCTTTTGACTAAAGACTGTTACAGGAAGCCTGGGCCATAGAAAGCATTGCCTTGAATGGATTTGCCGTCCTCCCTCTCTCTGAGAGCAATCCGGACAAATATGAAGGGCCATCCTAGTCCAGGCCTTGGAGTTTGAACTTCAACTTCATTGGCCGCTGAGATTCATCTGAATCTAGCCATCTCCTGATTATTAACGTTTATATAGCTCCAGTCAAACCATTTCCCCCTTTATGCTGTGCTATCAGCAACACCAAAATGGAACCCAGTTTCCGTAACAGAAGTCTGATCTATAATTTAGACTCCAGCGATTGATTATATACCCACAGAGCTTACAAAAAGTAAAACAACACTTGTAGCCGCATTGTTGGCTACGCTTTCTTACTACAATAAATAATTCTGGTATGATCTCATCTTGTACCATTTTTTAGAAAAGGTCAGGCTGGTGAACCAGGAAACTATAGATGTATTAGCCTGCTATCAGTTGTGGGGAAGTTGTATATTCAGTTCTTCAGCAATAGATGTCTTTGTTTCTTGGGTTCTGAGAATATGCTTACAGATTCTCATGTGGCATTTTGAGAGAATCATTGCACCCTTGATCACTCTCTAGTCCTTTCCCACCTACAAGACACTTGCAAGGGAAACGGTTTACTGCCTTCATAAATTCAAAGGCAGCTTTTGATTCTATCTGCAGGGTCAAATTATGGCAGTAGGCTGCTGAATGTTCGTTGCTGGCTCTTCTCCTTAGGTGCAGTTTGCAGACTTTTTTCACCATCACCTGGCTGGCCACTGTGAAACCAGGACTTTTCTTACGCTATTATGGTCCTCCATTTCCCTTTATGGAAGTCTATACTGGAAAGGGCCCTGAAGCTGCAACGAGAGACCATATTCTTGGAAACAATGGGCTTTGATCATGAACTTAGCTCAGGCTGAAGACCTATGCTAGTAGTTTGGCCACTGATGAATAAGCCACAGCTTACTTTAGCTCGAGAGTGAAACATTCTGCCTGTATGAAACCTGAACACCCCATAAAACACTTGCTGACTTGCTACATATATGCAAAGTGGAAACAGACCTATAGTGCAGTAATTGCTCAATTAATTGCAAGTGGGTGCAGAGTCATGCCTGACCCCCATTCCTGGCTTCCCTGTTTACAGTGGTTTTTATTTTATTTTATTTTTTAAAACAAAGCAGCATACTTGAATGAAATGTAAGAGGGATTAAAACAAGCATCCATTCATTAATCCATCTTTAAGAGGGAACATTTGAAGATTGTTATCTATTTTCTGAAGAAAGCACCTATTATGTTTTCCTTCATCTCGGAGTACAAGAGGGAAGAGAGCTACAATAAAAGACTCAAAGCTGCAAATACAAACGCCTGGAATTAGATTCATAAAAGTTTCGCTGTGCTTTTTACTCCTTTTAAAAAAATACATTTTCAACTCACGATTTTGCAGACAGCGATCAAAACTCTGCTCAGCACACAGTGTTGAAAGGCAATTAGTGTCTCATCCTTTCAAAATAGTCGTCCCCCCCCCCCAATCAAAAGCAACAGATACTCTTTATGTTTGGCCTTTTGTTTGATGGGGAGGGGAACCATATCAAAATGCTACCACCAGAAATTATTTGAGGGTCCCACTGGCCTCAGCTTCATTTTTTTTTCCATTTTGAACCTCCCATTTTTGTGATTGTAAGCTGTTTTAAGTTATTTTAATGCTGTATTTTAAATTGTTGCAACCTGTTCTAGGACCTAAGAATGAAAAATGGGTTAACAACAACAACAACAACAATATTGAAGGATGGGTGGCTGTAAACTGTTTAAATAAAAAATTGTCCAGTAGCACCTTAAAGACCAACTAAGTTTGTTCTGGCTGTAAGCTTTCATGTGTATGCACACTTCTTAAGATACACAGTGTACATGCACACGACAGCTTATACCCAGAACAAACTTAGTTGGTCTCTAAGGTGCTACTGAACAATTTTTCATTTATTTTGACTGCGTCAGACCAACACGGCTACCTGTAAACTGTTTGCTAACCTAAACTGTTAGCTAGTACAGCTAATTAATGTGGCTGCCACGAAAAAGTCAAAGCACACATTGGCAACTACCAGTTTTGGTGGCAATCAGCAGCTACCAGTGAGGTGGAGCCAGTGGTGTAGCATGGAGGCTGGGGTGAGCATGGCCCCGGGAGCAAATTTCTGCCCCCACGACAGACTTCCTCATCAAGGCCAAAGCCTGGGGGAGGCAAGCCATGCCTGGGCTGGGCCTTCGGGGCTGGGGCAGCAGGGCCACCTCCTCCTCCTTGTGGTTGGTGAAGGGACATTGGAGCACACCCCACCCTTGTGCTGGCTGAGAGGTAGGGAGGGTACTGTCAGCATCTGGTGATCGACAGTCCAGCTGGATTGTCTCCATCTCAGCCTTCGCGCTGCGGAGATGCATCGACCTCTAGCTCCCACGTAAATCAGTGACTCAATCCTGCTGACTTGAGCACACTTTACTTAGCAGAGAAAACTGCACAACAGAAGAGGCTTGAGGCTGTGGATACATACTAAAACTACGGATTTATTTTACATAAATCAGGACAAAGAAACATGTCATCTCTCCTGGCCATCTTCTCGGAGAGAGACTCAAAACACAAGCAATACACAGAGCGGAAGTTCCGCTCATGGGACCCAGCAGTCCGTGCTGGAATGTTAAAAGACTTGTGGCATGTAACAATCCCACATATCTGCAACAAAAGGTGGAATGGAATCTCCCAACAGGTGCTGCAGCTGCCTCCCACCAAGGAGAGAGGGGAAGGCAGGAAAGCACTTCTGGGGCCACATGTATTGCTCAGAGTGCCACACTGCAAGGACAGGATGGTGAGGCGACACAGCAGTGCTCCTGGCTTCGTGATTCTCTGATTTATCTGCTTCTAGGTTGGGGCTAGTTTACAAGGAGAGACTCCCTTGATTAGATGTTGATTGGCGAAGGGACTGACCACTACCCAGTCCACCAGTGGGGCGCAACACTTGCTTGGTCCCAGGCACCAGCAACCCATGCTATGCCCCTAGGTAGAGCAGCTGGGGCAACATTGCTCTCCTGGCTTCCCAACACAGCAGTGTACTGGCATTTACCAAGAGGGAGAGGGAGATGTGGGGAGCTTGGCACTGTGCAACATGTCATTGCAGGAGCATCAGATTGGCTCCACCCTATTTTGTGGCAAATGACGTCAGAAAATGGGGATGGGGAGGGAGAGAGACATTCATCCTTCGACATTCCAGAAACCCACCCACATGCCACCCCCTGCACAAAAAGGATTGCAGTTGAGCCTCTGCCTTTGAAGGCATTATGCCCGTTGGTAGCAATCCAGAGAAAAATCACACTCAGTGCCCACTGAATTCATGGGGCAATTAAAAGTTGGTTGAGATAATAGGAATCCCATTGATTTCAATAGGGATCAAGTCCTTTTCCCCCCATGGTTCGAGGCCACAGTTTTGGGCAGCAACTTGAAGTTGTTAGCCCTTCCAAGAATGGAATGCTGGAGTCGGGGGGCTGATCCAGCCTCACTGAACACACAAACACACACTTTCTCCTTCCACTTCTTACCTAATTCTGTTTCCCCATTGATTATTTCATGACTAGTTTCCTCCCTTATTTTTTTTAGTCACTGGTTGTGTTTGATAAGTATTTTTAGTCCAGTGAGGTCCCCTTAAGTGAAGGCAATGACAATTGAGGCTGCAAAAGCCATATGGCAGTGCAAGCTGGGAACTGTGCCCTAAACTTTCACACTTATTGCACATATAGGATCTTTTGGCTACCGGCCTGTTGTGCCCATCTGTTCCAGTGGCAAGGGACCAGCTTCAGACCTTCGCTCCTCACCCCCCTCTGCCCAGCTTAGATGCCAAACACAATTGTGTTTCTAGGGGTAACACTTAACATAGCTCCGAGAGGAAAAAGATATATGGTTTCCATCAGAAGGCTTTTTCTCTGCACTAATATTATATGATTAACGTTTATCTTATGGCACCTTGGACTTATTTGACTCCTAAGACATTTCATACTTAATGAATTCTATGAGAAAACACTGGTAAAATGAATATGGGGCATCCACAAGACTTTCTGTCCTTGAATCATACATTGAATGAAGGAGAAACCAATCAAGTGCTTTGAGGGCAAACAGTAGGCAATTCTTTGCTAGATCCCCAGTGTCCTGTAGATAGGAATCTGGCTTTTTGAGAAGAAATTGTCCTTCTTATTTATTAGCCTGGGATTTTATTTTTTTAATTGAAACTTTTGTATCTAGAGACATGTGTATCAAGTGATTTCTGGATCAACATCAGGATACTGAGGCCGAATGCCATTTATTTATTTATATTCCATTTACGAATTGCTTCCCATAAAATCCCTCAAAGCCATGTCACATTAAGGACATCATCATCAACAACAAAAACACAATTAAAAACCATTCTCTGTATCAGCACTATTTCAAATCCAAAGACTGGGATAAAATGTCAGAGCCATGCAACCACTCTGACCAAATCTGAGTCAACGCAAGATTCAGATGGAGTGTGGTAAAGGCAGCTGTAGCATCGCCCTGAGTCAGATGGGGTTCACCCGGAGTGATCCAAGGCTGTCAAAAGGGGTGATCAGCTGGTAAGGAGTGGGAAGAGATACAGGCTGCCTGCATGCATCCCCACCAACACATGTGGTTGGTGGGGGGGGGTTAAAACCCTAATTAATCACTATGCAAGGCCCCCAATTTGGTTCAGAGCCAATCTGCATTGAGTTGGACCTAGATCATCCCAGGTCCGTATAGTTAAAGCTATGGTTTTCCCAGTAGTGATGTATGGAAGTGAGAGCGGGACCATAAATAAGGCTGATCACCAAAGAATTGATGCTTTTGAATTATGGTGCTGGAGGAGACTCTTGAGAGTCCCATGGACTGCAAATCTATCCATTCTTAAGGAAATCAGCCCTGAGTGCTCACTGGAAGGACAGATCCTGAAGCTGAAGCTCCAATACTTTGACCACCTCATGTGAAGAGAAGACTCCCTGGAAAAGATGTTGGGAAAGATGGAGGGCACAAGGAGAAGGGGACGACAGAGGACGAGGTGGTTGGACAGTGTGCTTGGAGCTACCAGCATGAGTTTGACCTAACTGGGGGAAGCAGTGGAAGACAGGAGTGCCTGGCGTGCTCTGGTCCATGGGGTCATGAAGAGTCAGACATGACTAAACGACTAAACAACAACAACAACAAGATCATCCCATGCCAGATAGTGGTTGCTCTGAAGCACCAGATCAGAGCCCAGGTCAGATTGGGGGGCTGCGCACAGTCCTAATAAAGATCTTCACTTAAAAGGTTTACAGAAAAAGGAAATGTTCAACAGACGCCAAAAAGACAATAGAGGTGGTGCCTGTCTAATGATGGAGGGAGTTCCAAAGGGATGGAATTGCCCTTCTGGTAAGATGGTATCTGCAGGATCCCTGCAGAGCACAATGACTGGTTGGGCATTTACTGGGTATCTTGTAGATGTGCTTCTGTATCTGCAGCCCTGAAGGACTAAGATGCCTGTTCCCCAGCACATTTTTATAGCCATTACTGCACACATAATATCCAGGGCTCTGAAGAGGCTAGGAATTTTTACACCTGTAAAAACACATGGCAGTTCCCAGTAATTTTAAAAGAAAATCATGGTGAAAAGAAAACATAACAATCCCTACTCATCTATCTGTGTTGGTTTCCCCTTTATCTCTCATTTCCCATCCTTAAATTTGGTTAACCTATTTTCTGCCTCAGTTTGAGGTTTATTTATTTTTGTAGGAAAAAGTAATCACAAAAAAATAAAAAATCACTGGGATGCTAACACACATTTCCCCCAATGTATACTGTTTTGCAAACAAAAAATATATATAATAATGCATTTGAATTCTGTATTCACCAATACGTGCACTTTATGTACTCTTTGATCTCATACAATACATGCATTTTTCCATACAGTTATGCGTTTGCAAAACTGCATCACAATTTTTGGAGAAGTGTGAATTCTTCAAAGCACAGGTACAATTCAGTTCATGTATAATTTCAGGAAGAGTGAATTAGGTAGGTTCATGAAATCATATTTCTCCTATATCTCTAATTCTTCCCTTGACCTTCTTCTTGCCTTCTCATTTCTTGTTCCAGCTTTGGCATTTCAGTCCTGATATTTTTAAAACTAGAGTTCCCTGTTATGTACAAAATGGGAGCTCTAATGTCCATTTACAGTTCATGATCTTAAATGAGAAACAAATGTGACTGAGATCCTGGTTAAGTAACTGACATTAAACTACCATTTCCTGACTTAGATATCATGGAGAACACTGTGTGACTGAACAGCTGAAGCCAGTGTTCAAATGGATGATATTTTGGGTTAGAATGGGCCTGCCACTCATTCATGGCTTGTTTCGCATCCTAGGATTGTTGCATCTGAACTGGCATGTTGTACTGGCTGCTAAGCTTTCATATCAAAGCTGAGCAGGAATGAAGGAGTACTTTTCCATAAGTTTTTGTAGCTTCGAATATTCTAGGGGGAGCTATCAACAGAGGATTAAGTGTTTACCTATTCAGAGCAAGTGCAGCGAGGATTTCCCTCACTTAATTGAACTGACATCATGATGCCATCACAAAGCTGTCTGATTATGTGACGACATTATGATATCATACTTCTAATTACTTGATCCCTAATTGGCTGAAACAAAGAACGATGAAGAACTCCTTCCTTTCTATAATGGCTTTGTTTTGAAAATACACCGGAGCAGCTGCTGAATGGTTTTCACTAAGAGAGAAACAAAAAAGGGGAGCAATTGATTGGAATCAGAGAACATTTCATTCCCCAGCACTTATTCACCGTGACAATAGGAAACAGTCAATGTAAACTGCTTGATATGTAGTCAAGTAAGCTCTGCACAATTCTTTGCAACTTTGCAAGCAGATCTAAAAACCAGCTCTTCTTAGATTTCTGATAACCGAGACACACTTCCAGTCTTCAGTTAAATGGGAGATGCATTCTTGTACCTGAAAAGATTTTGTTGTAGAATCATGTAAGTGTAAGGATCATGGTTACTTGTCTGCAGCTGAGCCCGTTCTCTGTGTTTCTGACTGAGTTTTCTGCATCTTAGGTCTGGATAGATCTTCTGACTTACTCTGCAAGAGATGTTGTTTCTTCCTCCCTTCCTGCTAGTAGGTCTTAAAGGTAAAGGGACCCCTGACCATTAGGTCCAGTTGTGACTGACTCTGGGGTTGCGCCACTCATCTCGCTTTATTGGCCAAGGGAGCTGGCGTACAGCTTCCGGGTCATGTGGCCAGCATGACTAAGCTACTTCTGGCGAACCAGAGCAGTGCACGGAAACGCCGTTTACCTTCCCGCCAGAGCGGTACCTATTTATCTACTTGCACTTGATGTGCTTTCGAACTGCTAGGTTGGCAGGAGCAGGGACCGAGCAACGGGAGCTCACCCTGTCATGGGGATTCGAACTGCCAACCTTCTGATCGGCAAGTCCTAGGCTCTGTGGTTTAACCCACAGTGCCACCCGCGTCCCAAGGTAGGTCCCAAGGTGCATGCCCTAAAGAGGGCTGTGCACCCATCGTACATTCAAACCACATATAAAGTTCATGGCTTCCTCTAAAGAATGCTGGGAACTGAAGTTCACCCCTCCCAGTACTCTTTGTGGGAAGTCGTGTGTTTTAAATGTATGCTGCACTCTGTAAAGCTACAAAAAGAAGCAACTCCACAGGGGGAATGTGGAGAAGGGCCCTCTGATTCTGGCATCTCATTTATGTAACTGTTAAATAATAAGCATTTGCTTGAGTCAGACATGCCCTGTATGATGTTGTCCAGTTTCCCTCTTGTGTGTGTCTCTGTCTCCCATGCTTCCATGCAAATTCTGCGCCTCTGCTTTTAGCCCTCTAGAAGATTATGCTCTCTATCCCCCCCATCCATGCTCCCCAAAGGGAGGGGGAAAGAAAGACACCCCCACACCCCACAGATACACTCTCTTCCCCAATCTATCACTGTTTTTGAGGATTCCATTTTGGTTGCTTTTCTCCCCCCCCCCGGCCCACGTTCCTTTTGCTGGATTAAGGCCCCCCACCTCCCGCTTCTTCCGCGCTCCAAATAAGCTTCCAGAAACGCTAACCTAGTTTGATCTGACAAGCCACATCACACAGCTCAGACTCAAATGGCTTGGACAGGGGTCAGAGTCAATCCAGTTGGGAGACAGTTGAGCAGTACTGACTGGCTGCCAAACGAACCCTTTCTCGCTAGCATCAAGCCCATACCACATTAGAGAAGAGCCAGGGAGTTGGGATGGCGGCGAACAAACCAAAGTACCTTTGTCCAGGCTTTGGTAGGTGTTCGAAGGCACACACTCTTTTGCTGAGGTATCTTCTCCCCGTAGTATCTGCCAGTTTTCTACTAGTAATATTCCAGAGCCTTCATGGTAAGATTGAACCTTATATAACATTTTGCATTTTTTCCTTCTCTTCTTGTATATGGAAGCAAGGTGCTCAATTCCAAATGGAGAAATCTGTGGTAAATGACATGATGCTCTCTTTACAAGGGACATCACTGTGTGTGTTGTACACATTTTCCTGACCTGTGAAAGGAGGTGTGGAGGGCTGGGTTGGCATTTGGGCTTAAAACACTGACTTGTGTCCTGAATATATACTCTATATTCTAATAGCGATCTCATTGTGTGGATGTGGATGTAGCTAAAATGGCTGCACCCAAGAACAAGAGATACAAGCAAACATGGGAAAGTTCAAAGGTTTCTAAGATTACCACAAAAAATCCTGCAAAACCCCCCCACAACCAACCTTCACCCATCCTAGGTGAGGAGGGAACCTCAAAAGCAGTCCAGTGAGGACTGAGCATGCTCAGTGACCATGGTATGCTGATGGGCTGTTGTGGCAGGAAGTGAGGTAGTAGAATGGAAAGAAATGTCTAGAAAAGGTTGGCTGAGCCCATAACATTGTGTTGCACAGTCCAGTTGTACGACGAACAGCTCAATATCCAAGGGAGATGCTATACTGCGAACAGTTATGTAAGAAACACCAACCAAGCCCAGCTTTCTTCAGTCAATTAATTCTCATACAGAAGATTTTAGCAGTGTTCTGAATTTCCTCGCATCATGAAACATAGCGAAAGCTCTGTTGTCATGATTTGGGAAGGACACTGCTGTCTAAGTTGTGGGGAATTCTACAGTAGTCTTAATGCCTGTAGAAAGGTAGGGACAAGTTCTTCAGGTTGTTTGGCTACTTAAAAATTAGGCCATGGAAGCAATGTGAACTGCCCTCTTAGTAAACAATGATTAATCCACTATTTCCCAAATATCTGTTAGCTGAGGAACACTTCTTTCTGAAGTAATCGGAGGTGCTCTTTACTTTTACATCTCCTAATTTTTACTTTTAAAGCAGTGGTTTCCAATCTTTACAAGTACAAGGAAACCTTTTTAAACACAAATGTTTTTGCAGACTCCCACATGCTAATTGTTGCAATTTTAGGCTCTGCTAACTGAGAAAATACAGAAGGGAGGGGAACCCATTACGAGCTCAGTGGCAATTTTAAATGAACTTGTTTTTTATTAATCACAGCAACAAACTGTGAAAATGCATACATCTGAAAAATAGTTGTACCTATATGTCCAAGACATATTATTTATTTCAGTCAGTCTACAGAAGAAGGGTATTGTCCCATCACCAGCGTTGGAATAAAACTCAACTATCTGTCAGTATGTCAGGCTTCTGAAGGTGGAGCTGGGTGCTGCAGACGCCATTTTGTTCTTTGCCTGAGGCAGCAAAATACCGTATTTTTCGCTTTATAAGTCGCACCAGACCACAAGACGCACCTAGTTTTTGGAGGAGGAAAACAAGAAAAAAAATATTCTGAATCTCAGAAGCCAGAACAGCAAGAGGGAACGCTGTGCAGTGAAAGCAGCAATCCCTCTTGCTGTTCTGGCTTCTGGGATAGCTGCGCAGCCTGCATTCGCTCCATAAGAAGCACACACATTTCCCCTTACTTTTTAGGAGGGAAAAAGTGAGTCTTATAGAGCAAAAAATACGGTATCTTCAGCCAACCCTATAACCAGGAGAGGACTTTTCTGCAAAAGGACCATGACCTCCATTCAGTTCTGGTACTGGAAACAAATTCCTGTATGTGCCCAGGGGCACCTTGTTCTCTAATTCTGTGCCCTGACACAACTTATATTACAATTTAAACAACTGCACACAAGGAAATTCTGTGGAGGGTTTGGAGCTCTTTTATGCATTTCCCTTGATTATTTCCATAGGGTACATTTCCCCATGGCTACGGCTCTTGTTTTCGTAGGGGCCAATATTGTGTGAGATGCAGATCTTCCTCCTGGCAGACAAGGGATGTTTCCTGGAGTCTGTGTGTATGTTAGACTTGTGCACAGGGTTAGCCATAGCCCCAGAAACGTGTCTGCATTCTTTTTGGAGCTGGCCGACCTGACTGGAAGAATCCGTGATCAGAAAGAGGAGGGACATCAAGAAGATTGGAAGAAATGTAAGGACTATTTAGCTAGATATTCTAATATAACATAAGTAGAATTACTTATATAACATAAGTAGAATTATTTGTAAGTACCAAACTGGCCTAGGAGTAAAATATGTGGAATTGTATAACATTATGGATTTAAAACATTATGAAAAGAAAGTAAGATGGCTCAAATAAGTTAAATTTATTTGAACGTGGATATTGGAAAACTGCTACAATGTGATCTATGGAAACTCAGTTTGGGGGATCCAAGGAAGTCACCTAACAATGATAACTAAATTGAGACTTTAACAGTTAGGATACATGTTTTTTTTGTTTGTCTTTTTAATAGTGTAATGTTTTCTTTTATGCTTGTTAAAAATTTGGAAAATCAATAAAAAAAATGATAAAAAAGAAACGTGTCTGCATTGGCTGCAATTGTCATCAGGGAGAAATTGGGACAAAGGGCAGAAGGTGAACCACTGTTACCATGGTGTGTGAGTGAGCATTTGAGTGCTTTGTGCTGTGGTTTGGGACTGTTGCTGTGGTAACTACAGTGTCATTATACATAGTACACCTAGTCATCTGCCTGCCACATGTCCTGGGATTGTGCCCAAAATGAAGCGGGCTCAAACTCCTTGAGGGAAAGGGCCCCACTTTGCTCATAATCTGATATTGGGGAAAGGTCAGACAACCTTTCTTCACACTGATTATGTGTGAGACGTGTTAAAAGGTGTTAAGGAGAAAGCAACTAACAGGCTGAGAGTCCCATGGACTGCAAGAAGATCAAACCTACCCATTCTGAAGGAAATCAGCCCTGAGTGCTCACTGGAAGGACAGATCCTGAAGCTGAGGCTCCAATACTTCGGCCACCTCATGAGAAGAGAAGACTCCCTGGAAAAGACCCTGGTGTTGGGAAAGATTGAGGGCACAAGGAGAAGAGGATGACAGAGGACGAGGTGGTTGGACAGTGTTCTCGAAGCTACCAGCATGAGTTTGACCAAACTGCGGGAGGCAGTGGAATTCAGGAGTGTCTGGCGTGCTCTGGTCCATGGGGTCACAAAGAGTCAGACACGACTAAATGACTAAACAACAACAAATCATGTCTGCTTACAAGTCCTATTGAATTCAACAGGGCTTGCCCCTAGGTAAATTGGGGCACGTTTGTAGTGTTAGCCATATAGATCTTATAGTCATTGTTCAGAGAAGTGTGTGTGAGAGAGATAAATATATACAGAGTGATGATAGAGATAGAGATAGGTGCCAGGCAAAACCTTTCCTCTTTAACCAGACCTTTGGCTAATTGACATCTAATCCCCCTTTAAAATGTGTTGGGGGGATTATTGTGTTGTCCTTGTCTTTTATTTTTATTATGTATTTTTGTTTTTATTTTGTGCTTTTATGTTGTGACCGCTCAGAGACCTGTGGGTATAGGGCAGTGTGCAAATTTAATAAATAAAATAGATATATAGCTATGAGAGATAGGGTGAGCAAGACTGCATTACCTGGCTGGCATTTATTGCTTGGTAGGCTCGGAGTTTCTGGACCAGGGGAGGGCAGCGCAAGGCACAGAGTGCCCTCTGGGAATTTACTCTGAAGTCACTGATGCTGCCTCTCTGGCTGCCATTGGTTGCTGTCCCTGCCATAGAGTTGCTGCTTTGGGAGTCCTCTGGGCTGGGAACCACTGTTTTAGAGCATATAGAGTAAGACAGCCCGCCCCTCTCTTTTTCTTAGAACTGGATTGAACTTCTTAAGGACTGAAAATTCGGCTTGCGTTTTGTACTTTGAGGGGCTGGCTTCAAAGCTCTGCCAGAGTCAAACTGCCCTTTTGATTTCCTTTTTTTTATAAATTTTTTATTGATTTTACAAATTTTTTTGCCCTTTTGATTTCCCCAGAGTGTCCTCTTCTGAATTACAGTGTGTGAGAGTTAGAAGTGGCATTTGTCACCATAATGGTGGCCCCTCAGCCAGGGCACAATTTCTCCCCTAAAATGTCATTTAGAAGGGGGCATTCTTAGAAGTCTAAAATGGTCTCCAGTTGAATGACAGTCTGAAGAGCTCTGCTAAGATTATTCCACTCTACTGAAACTCTCCTTAAGACTCTCCACATTTTGTGATGTGTGAGGCCATGAAACAGGTGGGGATTTCATCCAGATGTATTTTCTGTATGGATCCCTTTCACTGATATGTACAGTATGTTATCTCTGGACTGGAAGGGGATAGGCCCAGGACGGTGACTCATACAAAGATGCAACAGACTCAAAGACTTGGTCTCTCTCTATGTTACTGATCTTCTCAAGAGTCATTGTCTGATGGTGATACATGACACAACATTGCAGTGCACAACAAAGCATTCAGAGAGAAGCTGATGTGAAACTGGGCAGAGCCGTGAATCATGCAGGAGAGTGTTGGGCAGCCTCTTTTGTGCATATGCACACCACTAGACCTTAACTGATGGCTAACAGTTATTTTGTGGTCACACTAGTGTGTCCTGGCACACACTTTAGATATTACTTGCTAATCCACCTTGGTTAATCCACAAGTGGATTTCTTGAAGCCCCAATCCCATTCTATGCAGCCATTGACACTCCAGAAGTTGCCTCATTCTTCTGTCTCACTTTCTTTCTGCTTATTTCCTCCTCCTCATGGCTCTCTAAGTAATTTCAGAACATTTGGCAGAGACAGTATTTTAGTTGACAAAAAATAATGTCATGTTTTTATAGTTTTGTTTTCCTGATTGCGTGGCTTGGGGAACAAGAAGTTTTTCTCCCAGCTGTCTGAGAACAAATTGATAGACTTCAGGAAGGAATTGCTTTCATATGCTATTCAGAAGCTCGTAGCCTGCTGAACTAAAAACACACCTTTGCATGCTTATTTGAGAGTAACCCCATCAAATCCAGTGTGTCTTACATCAAAGTAGGCTTGCGTAGGACTAGGAATTCTAATCTGAGGTAATCATGGTAAAGAAAAATGAAGTAGAGTGGTCTTCATTCCAGATTAAGTGGTCTCTATCCTAGATTAGTTAATCTAGAACACTTTTGTCTCTGAAGCAACATATCACCGTTTCTGGCTACCTTAACTGCTGCATTATGCAACACCCCCCCCCCCCAAACCAAGGAGATAAGTAACTATACAACCTTTAGAAGACATCTGAAAGCAGCCCTTTGTAGGAAAGTTTTTAAATGTTCAATGTTTTACTATGTTTTTATATATGCTGGAAGCTGCCCAGAGTGAGCGGTAGGTATAAATAACACCACCACCACCACCATCATTATGGAATAAAGGTAAAGGACCCCTGACAGTTAAGTTAAGTCCAGTCGCAGACGACTCTGGGGTTGCAGTGCTCATCTCACTTTACTGGCCAAGAGAGCCAGCGTTTGTCTGCAGACAGCTTCCGGGTCATGTGGCCAGGATGACTAAGCTGCTTCTGGCGAACCACAGCCTATTTTCTCCCTATTTTCATCAAAGAAATGTTGATGGGTATGCATTTGGCAACATAAAGATAACATCACATGTAAATATAACTGACAGTGCTGTTTGTATGGCATCTCTCTTCTATGTATGTCTGTGTTTTATGATGAAGACTCAGTTTCAGATAATGGACTTCCAAAGATTGTGTAAACGCATATCTTGTATGTAGAATCATTCTGTTACAGCAGCCTTCACAAAGGTTGCTTGTCCTCACCTCCCATGAACCCCAGCTGGTTGACAAAGCTAGAGGTGATAACTACAGGTAGATATATTAAGTTCTGAAGAACGTGAGGGGAAAGCTGGAACAATAACTCAAGCTGATGTTCCAACGTCTAACATCCCAGTCTTATTCCCATTCATTTCTGTAACATTTTCTACCAAGGCTAAGACTACAGGTCAGGTACCTATTCTGAATTCTGGGTGAATTATTGCACCTGAACTCTTCCTCCAAGGCACTCGGGGCATCTTATATGTGCTAAGCACAGAGCTTTCGGACTGAACAGGTACGAAGGCATCTCATGTAGAATGGTTTTTGCTCTCGGATTGAACAAGAGTATGGTGATTGCCTCTTGGGCCTATAAACATGGAAAAGGCAGATGGGCTGCTGTGAGGGATTCTTCCATAAGTTTGTTTCTTCTTTTTTGATCCTGATTACGGTCCTGAACTTGCTGAGCAATAGAGACTGAAAGAAACTGTGAGAGGCCAGGCAAGTTCATGGGTGTGGTTGGGTCTTGGCCACAGTATCAGTAATAGGGTAACCTTTTGTCTTTTTCATATTATGTGGCCTTGCTTGCGTCTGATTAATAAGCAGATTTGTGCTTCCATTTCAGAAGGATGAATTTCTTATGACCTCCTGAAGATTTGGTCAAAGATGCTGAATATTCTACAGTAATGCAAACATGTCTGAAAAATAGTGATTTTTGCCTTTGTCATGTCTTACCAAGAATGCTTTAGCATGTAAATTTCTGGCTTCAGATTTTTTTCCAATTTGTATTAAATAGCTTGACTCCATATTATAACACACTAGTGTGTATGCCTAACTTGTAGAAACATGAGGTAGCTTGCTGATGTTGAGGTGCATGAAACCTAAGTCTAATATTTTATTGAATATGAAAAAATCCTAGTTTTATTTTGCTCTTGATTACAGATCATGGCTATGGAAGAGAGAGCTTACCCACAGTCTCAGATTCAGACAACATGTGAAGCCAAACCTAAGCTGCCACACTGTACAGAGCTACAAGGATTGTGGGTAAGTACAGCAGTTGTGGTTTCTCCCCAAGGAGCCTTCACATTCACATTAAACTATGGTTTGGCTTAGTGTTATATGCGAATGCTGCCATTTTGTGTTTGTGTTGACCTGCGTTTATTGTTTGCTGTTTATTTTGTTTTTCTGATATCGTAGTGCGTATTTTCAAAAGCTGGTCATATGGTGTTCTTGCTGGAGATCTTTAATAGTAATAATAAGAATAATGTTATTTTCTAATGCTTTGTTTTTGACATGAGCTACTTTGAGCCCAGCTTTGGTATTGGAAAAGGGGCATACAGATATCAAATCATACCGTATTTTTCACTCTCTAGGACGCACCCGACCATAGGACGCACCTTGTTTTAGAGGGGGAGAACAAGAAAAAAAATTCTCCCCCACTCTGCTCAGCGCCCCTTCAGCGAAGTGGCAGGAGAAATGGAGCCCCTCCCACTTCTCCTCCCACTTGGCTGAAGGGGCGCTGCGCAACTCTCCCTCTCTGCTGAAGCCAGGAGAGTTTTGCTCTCCTGGCTTCAGCAAAAGGAACCCGAATCCTCCAGAGCGCAGCGGGAACTCGCACTGCACTCCGAAGGCTTCAGGCGGCCATCCCTGAAGCCTGGAGAGTGAGAGGGTTGGTGCGCACTGACCCCTCTCACTCGCCAGGCTTCAGCGAAAGCAACGTGAAGCCTCTGGAGCGCGGAGGGAGCGCTCCCTCTGCGTTTCGGAGGCTTCGCGTTTCTGTCACTGAAGCCAAGGAGCCTGCACTCGCTCCATAGGACGCACACACATTTCCCCTTAATTTTTGGAGGGGGAAAAGTGTGTCCTATAGAGCAAAAAATACAGTATGTTGCCAACCAGCCGATTGGTGGTTCTCCTTTGACCATTATCAAATAGAAGCAATGAGCTGTTATATGTAGCTCCGCCTCTTTTAAAAACCTTAGCCAGGCAAGATGCTCTAAACATATAAGAGCTAAGGCAAGTTTCCATGGAAGCCATCTTCTAGGTCCCCACCATAGCCAAAGATAAATTAGGCAACAGCACCAGACACTTGACCTTGGTCTGTTCCCCTGGATTAATATGGTGGGGTGGAGGAGATCATTTGCTTTCTAACCATAGAAACAGAAAGTATCTGAAAAAAGCATCTTCAGTAGTGTAATTCAAGATGAGTATTGAAGAGAGAACAATCCTCTTGCATTTGTCAAATATCTCTTTTGCCTGCCTGCCTTTTTAACTAATTTCAGAGCTGCCTTTGTGTGGCTAGAAAAAAGCAGTAGTGTCTTTAGAAAGGCACAAAATAAATCCCACTTACCAAGTGGGTAATCGCTCAAGGTCATCTGTTCGTTGTCTTTGTCTCAATTGTTTGAATTAGTAGCTAATAATGGGGCCGAACTGTGAATGAATTATTATCCGTGGGGCATATTTTGGGGAGTGTCAGGAAATATTACAGGGTAATTAAGGTTATCCAATAGCAAAGCAGAGTTACCAGCAGATGTCGAGTAATTACAGTGTTTAAAAAGTGTGGGGGTTAAAGTAAGATTATAGCTTTTATATTGTCTGCCTTTAGAAGTCATATTTGGAATTTATTCAGATGTGGATCTGCTGCCCTTTTTTCCTTTTGTTCTGATTCTGTCACTTGAATTTTGACTTCAACAAAGGCTTTTACTGGCTGGGAAGGGGGAAAAATAAACATCAGCAGATGGTATGCAGTGTCTGTATATAATGTGGCACGTGAGAACCTCTGAGGTGATTGCATCTGATAAGTATCCACGGCTATTTATATATTTATTTTTGCACCGTTGTTATTTTTTAGAGTATCTAGGTTGCATTTCTGTGACATTGGCACCCAGTGATTACATTCCAAAATGTATGAGGTATATGGTGGGCAGGGGGGGTGGGGGAAACGCAAAATGTGGCACTGGGGATTGCACTTTTCTGTATTAATAAATAAATAAATTAGATAAGAGGTTAATAACAAAGTAAAAAAAAAAATCTACTGAAATGTTCTAATCACAAATATAACAAATATTCCATATTCAACACTGCTTGAAAGAACAATACTTGAACAGTCCGCTTCTGCCGCCTCCCGCTTGCCCCATTCTTGCACCTCCACCCCCCCAAGTGAATAAAAGTACTGACCTATGAGACTGAAAGGCAGGGGTGGGGAACCTTTTTCAGCCTAGCAGATGTATTCCTTTGTGGGGAACCAAATTCTCTTCTGAGGATCAAATGTTGATGGTGGGCAGGGAATCAGCACTGAAATGGGTGTAGCAATGAGTGTTAATTTTACTTTTGTACACCAGGCTGGTTTCTGCACATACTCACTCTTCTCTATCCTGTATCCAGACAGGCAAAAGGCATGGTCAGAGTTCAGACACATTCCAGCCAGGCAAAAACACCCAGGGTGTGCACTGGGAAAGTGTTTGAAGGCCAGGCGAAGAGGCTTCAAGAGCTATCTCCATACAGTGGTACCTCGGGTTACATACGCTTCAGGTTACAGACTCCGCTAATCCAGAAATATTACCTCGGGTTAAGAACTTTGCTTCAGGATGAGAACAGAAATCGCACAGCAGTGGCACGGCGGCAGTGGGAGGCCCCATTAGCTAAAGTGGTGCTTCAGGTTAAGAACAGTTTCAGGTTAAGAACAGACCTCCAGAACGAATTAAGTTCTTAACCCGAGGTACCACTAAACTGGGTTACATGCTTTCTCTCATACACATATGCACAGGCCAAATAATCAGCTTAGGAAGTACGAAAAACAGGCCACAGTTTTTTGTACTGCTGCATACTTGATCACACACCGAGAGAGACAGAGAGCATGCTGATGAAATCTCCCTCTGGTGGGTGGGTGGGTGGTGATGTTCTGGTTGCATAAGAACTGGCGCCTAAAAAGTAGAGTTCACTCTCAGTGTGTATGATAATAAGTTTCTAATAACCACCCAAACTCTTCTGTTCTATGATCTGTGTGGGCATTTTTAAATCTTTCAAACATTTCCCAAGTTGGGTTTCTTTTGTGGTGGTGGGAAAACTACTTGGCAATTGAACAGTATTTAATAAAAGATGGGTGAAGTTGTTGTTGTTGTTGTTGTGGTGGTGGTGGTGGTGGTGTGTGTATACACACACACACATACACACACACACACACACGGGTAGTGCTGTGGTCTAAACCACAGAACCTAGGGCTTGCCAATCAGAAGGTCGGTGGTTCGAATCCCCACGATGGGGTGAGCTCCCATTGCTCGGTCCCTACTCCTGCCAACCTAGCAGTTCGAAAACACGTCAAAGTGCAAGTAAATAAATAGGTACCACTCTGGTGGGAAGGTAAACTGCGTTTCCGTGTGCTGTTCTGGTTCACCAGAAGCGGCTTAGTCATGCTGGCCACATGACCTGGAAGCTGTACACCGGCTCCCTCGGCCAATAAAGCAAGATGAGCGCCGCAACCACAAAGTCGTCCATGACTGGACCTAATGGTCAGGGGTCCCTTTACCTTTAATGTGTGTGTGTGTGTGTGTGTGTGTGTGTGTGTGTGTTGTTCATATGTAATATACTGTTCTGAAACAAGCAAATTATTGCATTCCATTGTTTTCATTGACCATAACCCATTGGCTAAACCTCAAGTGTTAAACTGAATTATATTGGCAAACATTGGGAAGCTTGCAAATGTTGTTGTACCCACGCTTTGTAGATTCATAATATGAAGTGTTTAAAATATGTTTTGTATTTGCTGATAATACACAAAACTCCCAGGAGTGGTTAATGGGGCTTAGCTGATGCAGCCCTCTCCCTCTTGGTAACAGCATGGGGAAGTCAGGTGAGCAACACTACCCTGCCTGTTCCACTCCACCAGCAGCTGCTGTCCTGACCATTGACCACGCTGGCTGGGACTGATGGGGTTAGAGTGCAAGAATATCTGGAGGGCCACACAGCCCCATCCCTGCTTGGGAAAGCCATGGTAGGCCTTAAACCTGTGGCAGTGCATCAGTCCTATAGCTTCCTGCCTACTAGTGAGAGCCAGTGTGGTGTAGTGGTTAGAGTATCGGACTAGGACGTAGGTTCAAATCCCCACTCAGCCAGGAAGCTCACTGGGTGACCTTGGGCCAGTCACTGCCTCTCAGCCTAACCTAGCTCACTGGTTTCTGTGGGGATTAAATGAGGGATGGGAGGTACCACATACGCCACCTTGAGTTCTGGGTGTGTGTGTGGGGAAGTGGAATATAAATGTCATAAATAAATATGTCTCATGGAAACCAGTTGTTGTGGGGGGTGGGAAGGTTGCCAAATAGTTTCTATTGAGCATTGAACACAATGTACTTACAGTGAAATTACTTGACTGCTTCCAAGCCAATGTATGTTGTGGCAGCATTAGAACATTGTTGAGATATTGACTCAGGACAGCAACACTTAACACAGGAAGTAGGAGAAGTTTAGACAAGTCACCAGACAGTCTGAGGATTCGGGAGGAGGGCTACATGAAAACGTTAAGAGTCATTAGAGTTTAAAAATATCTAGTGTGGCCCTGTGTTCTGTGCAAAATATAGAGCAATGTGTCTAAAAGCAGAAACACAAACCATCAATTGACTGACTGGTTTCTTTGTAGCGCGCAGACCTCTTAACGTTTGAGGAAAAATATATGGTAGGCCACAGAAAGAGAACCCACACTAATTCGGCCTTTGCTTTTTATGATGTGACATGAAGGGGTGTCCTTTCATTTGTGAAGCTCAGGCTTGTGCCTTTTAAAGGAGTGGTTTCAGCTAAACACATGTTTGACACCTCATTAAAAAAAAACAAAACATTGCAGGCAACAGTATTACCTAGCAAACAATATATTCAAAAAGCTTTGCAGAGATGGCAGTTTCTCAGTTAAGACATTTATTACACAGCAGCCCTGATAGTACTGTAATTATTGCACTCAGGGTTTGGTCCTGTTTGTGACATCTGTGTTTTTGCTGAAACCAGTGGAGGAATTTAGACCTCCCCCCCCTCATAAAATGAACGTGGAGATTATTGAGGGCAGGAGTTTATCTTGATCTGTATCTTCTGTTTGTCCTGCTCCTGAATCCCGGGCAACACAGAGATGCAAGTGTAGCCTTCACAGCAGTTAACTCAGTAATTCCAAAACTCTGCCAGGCACTGGAGTGTGCTGGGAGAGAAAATCGTCCAAGATAGCCTTGCTACGGTTATCCATGTTCTTATTATCTCAAGTTTAGATTTACTGCAATGCATCATACGCAGAGCTGCTGTTGAAAATGATCCAGAACCTTCAGATAGTCCAAAGATTACAAACTGGGACCGGTTGCTCTGATCATGTCATACCGGTACTTGACCATCTGCAATGGCTGCCCCTCCATTTCTGCGCTCAATTCAAAGTCCTGGTTTTAACCTTTGAAGCCTTTTCTGACTTGCGGCCAGGTTTGCATGAAGGATCGCCACTGTTTCATTCCAGTTGTTTCCTGAAACAGTTTTCAGACTGAATTATCATTCCTCCTGGTACTGTCTGGTGCCTAACTGTGATTAGAAATCTAGGAAGCCACCATCAGGTTGTTGACCGGTTTGACTCCATATTATTTGCCTGGCAGTGTCGCTCCATGGTTTTCAGATGTGAGTCTTTCCCAGCCCAAATTAGGATTAAATGTGGGGATTTGGCAAGCAGAACATGTGCTCTACCACTGAAGTATGGCTTAGAGCTGGGCTGGGGAACCTCTGACCTTTCAGGTATTTCCTTGGCTCAGGGATCGCATAATTCTGTACACTCCAACATTTCTCCAATGGAAATAGGGACATCCTACCACACCCTCCAGCATTTCTCTGTTGACATCCTAAGGAAAAGCAGGACATTCTGGGATCAAATCAGAAACTGGGACAGCTTCTGTAAATCCAGGACCGTCCCTGGAAAATGGGGACTCTTGGAGGGGCTGACATTGTCAGATTCAACCTCCCATCATGCCTCTCACCCATTGACCATCTTGGCTGGAGCTGATGGGAGTTGGAATCTGACAACATGTGTAGGGCCTCAGGTCCCTCAAGCCTGGTCTAGATCTCACACGGTGCTTCCAACAGTGGCAGAGAAACAACTACCAGACTTTTAGAAGACACCTGAAGGCAGCCCTGTTTAGGGAAGATTTTAATGTTTAATAGACTATTGTATTTTAATATTCTGTTGGAAGCCGCCCAGAGTGGCTGTGGAAACCCAGCCAGATGGGCGGGGTATAAATAAATTATTATTATTATTAGCTATAAGAAATTCATACGTGTATGTGACCAGATATGTCTACTATCCCTCATGACTAGTGTTTAATTGTTGGTATATTTTAGAACATGCTTTTAGCACAATAATGGTGCATTATCAGTGGGTTTATTCCGCTTGGTTAGTTGTTTTGCAATGCTTCCCCAATGCTGCCACGTTGCTGCTGTCTGGCAGGGCTGTAGCACAACAAAAGTGGGACAAAAGTAAACCAGAACATTCAAGGTATATATTTGGGGCGGGGGGGTGGTCTACAGAAAGTTGCAGGAGATATACTCACTGGACAAGAAATTGAAAGAAAAATCACATTTGACCACCACGAGACAAAAACATCATGAATGTCCAATGGAAAGCATGTCTGGAAATTCAGAAATCAGGTAGAGGGAGAGGGAAAGAAGGAAAAGGAGAAGTTAGGGGTAATATGGGATGTTTCCTTAGCTTTGAAAACAGAAATACAAGAAATGTGGGCATTGGTGGCAACAACATCTTAACCATATATATGTTCTTTTATTATCCCCAAAGCCTAAGTGAACATCAAGGCATATTTAATGAAAATTATATTTTTCATTCATCTATCATTAATGTTAGCAAGATTTAACTACTGAAGGAAATATGATGCTGATTATTATTTACAGGTACCTCAGTGAGACTCTATCAACAGAGTTACTATAAACAGTCATTCCTGCATAGCCACTCTTTGCTACATGTTACTACAAGGACCTCTTACCTCCCCCCCTTTTTTTTTTTAGTTTAAGGAAAGATCTTGGTTTTCCACTTTTTGTTTTATTACACCTGGTAGCATTCCCCACAATTGATGGGATAAATAAATAACTCAGATGCAAATCTCTCCATAAAGAGCCCACGTTAATGGAAATGTGTATTTCTGCAACAAGGTTGATTCAGTGTGTTGGCATTACCATGATCAGATTATCTTGATGTCAGAAACTCAATTTTGAAGACGCACGGGCTGGTTGACTCTTCTGCAATTTACGAAACACTACCTAATTGGCCAGGAAGGCGACAGTTTCCTCATAAATAACAAGAGGCTTCCTAGAAAGAATACTATGTGGTCTCTAGAAAAAGTAAACTTTAATAAGTTGCAGGGATCGTCATCACCAAAATATGATGGCATTCTGGCAAAATGTTTACGTATATTCATTGCTATGATAGGAGTACTAGTCCAACAGTTAGTTGGCATGTTGTAGTGGTCCTGGGACTGCAGAGCAAGAGCAGAGCACATGCTGGTTTCTGCTGCTGGCTGGGGCATACAGGACCATTTGGACATGGTACCTTCTGTCTCCCAGGAGGAACATCACACCAAGCGAAAGAAAAACCAGGTCTCATCCATTGGCCAGCTGCCGGCAGCTTGCTTCTCCTCTCCATCCCACATCTGAGAAAACTTTCTGGTCCAATTAATCTTGGACTACAGAAGGATGAAGAAGTCCACTCATGCCTCTTCAATCTCCCATAGGAACAAGGGCTGTTGAGTCAGTTGAAGCCCCTCTTTGCAAGCAAGATCGCCAGCCAATGAGGATCAGCCTCTTTCCCTCAATATGCCCATTTACAGCTCAGCATGCACGTTCTGGCCTTATCCAGCGGATCTCTTTCACCTATAGTTTCTGTCCATTTCGCCTCCTGTGTTTTAGTTCATAAACTAAGGCCAGTTTCCTCTCCCTGAAATGATACCTTGTCATTCTCTCCCCCCCCCCCTCGCCATATTAAGTCAAAACAGCACCACTGTAATCTCTTGGAGAGAAAAGAAGGTGAGAGAGAACAAGAGGCAGTGACTGAAAGAAAGAAAACTGCCAATTTGCTGTTGCACTGAGCTCCCCCCACCCTTTACTGGATGGAGCCACAGAGTGAAACACTTTTGCGTCTTGAGGCCCCAAGCCAGGCCCCCCCCCCATGAAATAAACTACACACGGACACAGAATTAAGGTTGATGGGTAACATTAAGGCCACAACTTTATTGATTGCAAATTAAATGTGAGAGGTATTGGCATAGGCATTGGCTGAAGGCTATAACGGACTACTGCCCCAATTGACAGAGTCTATGTAGTTAAACCCATCAGGGCAGCAACATCAGGGTTTTGCCCGACAGAAGCTTACCGCGAGGTTCCTATGATCCCAGCATGGCCCTAGCCCATCAAGCAGACTTCAGACAAGATCCAGGACCCCCAGATTCCTTTAACAGAATACCTTTTGATCATTGAGGGGCAGGAGATGGCCACACCTCCCCGCCACACACAAAATTAAGCCAATGCCTAACCGCCAAACCTGGAAAATTGTGACGATTGCTAAGGGAGTAGGCAAAAAAACCAAGTGGCCTGTGCCAATTTGCCAAATGGATAAAAATTCCTACCAGGCCCCCGTCCCAAGACAGGCGACTCACACAAAGTCCAAAGCAAGGCCAAGAACCTACACTAAGAGCAGGAGGGCAGGTGTTCAGCAGTGCCAATCAAGTGCCTAGGGCCAGTGGCGTAGCGTGGGTTGTCAGCACCCGGGGCAAGGCAAGTAATTTGCGCCCCCTAACCCGTGGATTTGCGCCCCCTAACCCTAACCCCCAGATGTTGCGCCCGGTGCGGCCGGCCCCCCTGCACCCCCCACGCTACGCCACTGCCTAGGGCACTCTTGCGCTGATGCTTATATAAACCCTTAAACGCCCCCACCCCTTTCCTGATTGGCTGTGACCCGTGATGCCTATTTAGAGAAATGAAACTTAGCACTCTGGCCAATTAGTACTCTGGTGTGAGGGGCAGGTGGGCTTTAACACTGCCTCCCTGAGAATTTGACTGGATCCCCTGCACTTATGATTTACATTGGTGGAGAGGAGTGGAATTTCCAGTGCAATTTGCAGATGTGGGGGGCAAATAACTGAAGCCCCCTGTCCCCAGGATATCTCTCTCTCTCTCTCTCTCTCTCTCTCTCTCTCTCTCTCTCTCTCTCGTTGGCAAATTGTGAAAGAAAAAACTTGCACTTGTGAACTTTCTCTTGGCATGTGGCCTTGAGCTAGGTGTGAATCTTCATTGAAAAGAGGCAAGACCAGAGCAGTAATTTAAGTAGACCTGCAACAGCTGGGCAACATCCTATGAGGATGGGACATTTTGCTGGAGGTTCCAACCATCTGGTGCACCCAACAGAATGGTCCAGATCCAGCGGAGGTTGGTGGGGAGGCCAGCAGTTTATGCAGAGATGCTGCAGGTTCATTTTGGGCTCACAAGGGGACTGTGCTTTAAGAGCACACTTGTGTGTATAGCACACATTCTAGGAATAACTGGATCCATAGAACAGAGAAACCTGTTCCTATAGCACCTCCCATTTGTGGTCCCGGATTTGCAGCTTTTCAAACACACACACACACACACCTCTGTTTTGTTACTTTGTTTCCTTCCGCACTCCCCAGGACCTTGTAATAAGATATTGTCGAAGAGTGATAACATCAAAGCGTCTTTATTGAGCATGATCAAGGAACCCTCCAATGTCAATAGAAGAGGGTGGCTTATCCACAGCTGGTTGGCAGCCAGCCAGAGAAAAGGCTGCTAAGGAGAGCCTTTAATGTCGAAATGACTTCTAAAGTGTACAGGCAGGGGCTGCAACCAAGTGATGCAGCATAGAGTTCAAGGTGCCAGCCAATCAGTCTTCCGGGGTACGCCATTCCATTTCCCCCCTCCCAGCTGATTTCCCTCCCCTCAATGGTCAGCCAGCATTTCAAGACTACTGTGCAAACTCAGATGTTATTAAGCTGGTGGTGAGCGGGGAGAGGACTCTTCCTTAGGTTCTGCCTCCAAATATTGCTTTGTACTTCTCTAAATGTTGGTATGCTGGTCCCGGGGGGAAGGTTACCGTTGGCGTAGTCAAAGTCTGGTCCTGGGTCACTAGCCTGGAAACAGTACACAAGGAGCGGGGCGAGGTCCGAAGCAGGAAGCCAGGCAGGGACAGGAATACTGGAGGGTCAGGTCTGGGTCCGGGCAGGAACAGGTACTCAACAATGACGTTGCTCCCGCAACCTGGGACCGGGCTGACTGGCCTTTATCTTCTCTGAGGCCAGGGGCGGTCCCGGCCCCCAGGAGACCCGCCTCTCCTGGCCTTAAGGCGAGCACTCCTCCTGGGAGAAACCAGTTCCCTTCGCCTCTCTGCCCTGAGCCTCTGCAGTTCAGGAGAGTCTGAAGGGTTACTGGGCCCAGGGGGAGTCTCACCTGTAGGCACTGAGTCCTCAACCACCTCTGGAGCCAGAGTGGATTCACCTGGTGCCTGCTCCTGAGGATCCGGCACAGGTGCAGGCACCTCAGAATCAAGGTCCTGCCCCAGTTCAGCCGGCCCTGGAGGTGGGGACTCCTGTGCAGGCTGGGATTCCTCCGGTTCACCCTCTGAATCGGATTCCCAGGCCATCACAGTTGGGGTCCCCGAACCCCACTGGTATGCTTGGATCAGGATGCTTGGGTGGTGATGAATGGCCTACATAAGCCAAACTTGGAAATCCATCAGACGCCCTGCCCAGATTTTTTTAAGTGCCATCCCAGGTCAAAAGAGAGGATTCAACTACAGTGGTACCTCAGGTTAAGTACTTAATTCGTTCCGGAGGTCCGTACTTAACCTGAAACTGTTCTTAACCGAAGCACCACTTTAGCTAATGGGGCCTCCTGCTGCTGCCACGCCACTGGAGCCTGATTTCTGTTCTCATCCTGAAGCAAAGTTCTTAACCTTTCTGGATTAGCGGAGTCTTTAACCTGAAGCGTATGTAACCTGAAGCATATGTAACCTGAGGTACCACTGTATATTTGAAACTGAGTTTTAAGTGCTGTGCTTTATTCGTTTATGAATCAAAACCAAAATGTGTTCTCTTTAAAAGAAGAGAACTCCTAAGATTCAGTTTGTAAATCCACCTGAAAACATTTTATTGTACATTTTGCACATAATGGAGAATTTGAAGATATTGAGCTTGCAAGTCCCCCAAGCCTGAACTCTCTCTATGAGGGCAGACAAGGCTGAAATGCTGATCATTGATTGTTTAGCGTAAAAGACATTGGGATAGTTTTACACATTATGGGTGATTCTCTTTGCTAGTTTTCCTACATGATGTTATCTTATGAAAATTCTCTCTTCAGATGAGCCATAAAAGTCAGATGCTATCTGGGCTTTTTAATAATACGTTTAACCAAAAAGAGCTGAGTGTGCTTCTGAAAATTCTTCTCTAATTAGTTCTACTTTGGGTTATTATATAAATCGCTTACATTTTAGAGCACCGTATTGATCCCCTTGCTTTATATTATCCTCGCTAGTAAGGAACAAAGAGCCAGAAAGAAAAGAATACATTACCAAACAGCATTGAGAAAACGTCTCATAAATCGGTCCAAGCTTGACAGCTTGATTTTCCCCCTCCTCTAATATTGCTCTAAGGGTCTCAGGTGTCATCAGAGTATTATTAATCCAAGCTCCTGTACAGCTAGACAAAACAAACCCGTGTCTTGGAGACATGAACGAACATGGATTTACTATAAGCCCATAACTTGCTTGTGCCCAGACATCAACAGCTTAACCCAAAAACATTCAAACTGGTGTTATCTGTCAGAGATGCCAAGGGAAATTTCTGTGGCAAGGTTGTACAGTGCAATCCTAAGGATATTCATTCAGGAAAAAAAGTTAGAGAACTTATTTCTTACATCATGGCTTCATATATTGGGAGTGCACCTTATTTGTGTATGCTTGACGGTGACCCTTTGTATGTGGGTTATAATGTTGGGTTGGGTAGCAATATTTCCAGAACCAACAGACTTTTTCTATAAGTTACCTCAGTCAACAACAGCTGCAGCTTCTGCGGTAACATCAAGGGAAGCCCTACATTCAGCACAGTGCAGTAATTCAGTCTTGAGGGTAGCAATGCCAAGACCACAGTGGGCCTGCTTAAGTCTCTTGCGAACTTGATGGTTGATCATTGTATTTTGATATTTTATTGCTACCTTAAGTCACCCAGATAAGGCTGCTGGGTGGCATATAAATGGGGTAAATGATGTATTGTTTCTAGCCCCAGAGTGAAAGTTGTGATTTTTCTCTCAACAACAAGGGAATCCATACATTCAAAGAAGCTTGGAGCTTCTCTTTGATCACCTTAATCACCTCCTGTACTGCAGAGGCAGGGAAATTTGCAAGTAACAAAGCTTACAAATTAGAACTCAAGTGTGCAGCCCTATTTTATTTATTCATAATTAGTTCTAGGCCATCTGCCCTTCCATAGCAATGTTGGTAATTTGTGGCACACTGAGGACACGAGAGAGTGATTTAAAGACAGGGAGAGAGAAAAAAAGACAGACAGGTCTTTTTAGGTTTCCCAAATCATCCTTACCTGGTCGCCTGAAGGGGATTTTCATTCTTGACGGTGGCTGTTTTACAAGCCTAGAGTAATGTATTTTTCCTTAGGCTTACAATAAGTTGCTGCTCTTGATAACACATGGCGGTAATTACAAAGAGCCCTGTGCTAAACAGATTCACTTTTCAATCCGATCCAGAATACTGCAAATTTAGCAGCTGGTTGAGTTGCTCTTGCTTCACTCGCAGTGATTGAGAAGAACCAAGTCAACAAGGACCTGAATGAGGCAAGTATGCAATTCTGTATCCATTATATCACCATGGAGTGCAGGCTTTATCCCACACAGAGCAACCTGGTGCCGTCCTGCTGCAGCAGATAACTGGCTTGGAGACATGGATTTCTGTTGCTGGATTGTTGCTGTAATCCTAGCATGATTTAATGCATTGCCAAATAGAAACAAAAACAAAAATCCTCACATTCAGCAGTGTGAGTACTCCTTTAGAGACAGGAGGTTGTTCAATTATCAATCTTCTTAAGCTATTTTCTACACCTATGTAAAGGCACTTTTCACATTGTAAATACAGGAAATCATCCAGCAAAGTTACAGCTGTGAGCCTAGGTCCAGAAAGGACGCCCCACTGGATTCCCATCACCTCAGTCTAGATGGAGTCACTAGTTGTACCAGGGCGGGAGTGTACAAATACAAATATTGAGAACGCAATGACATCTGCACTCATATTCACATTCAGATGTGCAGCTGATCTCTGTCTGGGGATGGAGGGGGGATGTGTTCTATGCACTTTTCACAGCAGACCAATCTGATTTGACGTTCCATGAACTTGCTTGTGAATTGGAATGCAACTGTTAGTCGAAAAATGCACTTTTCCGGATTTTAAAAAATTATTTGCTATTACAGTTCTATCTCTCGCCTTTCCTGCAGGTAGCTCCAGGTAGAATACATGTCTCTCCATCTTATCTTCACGGCAACCCTGAGAGATAGGTCAGTTTTAGGAACTCTGGCTGGCCATGGGCCATCCAGCAAACTTCATTGTTGAGTGTAGGGATTTAAACCCTGGTTTCCCAGGTTGTAGTCCGACACGCTAATTTCTACACCGCAATGGCTCTCAAAAGAGTCTTTAGGCTTTTCCTATAAGAAGGTTTTCGGGTCGGTGTCTTCTCCTCGCCTTACCTGGAGATATCAGGCATTGAACCTGGAACCTTTTGCAAGCAAAAAGAACACATAACGCATGCATTCTGTTAAAATGCACAGGAGAAACCCTGCATTGAAAAATGTGTATTTTCTGGAAGACCGTATTGTTCAAAGTACATGCAAATTACATGTGGATTTTTCATGTGTTCTTTTGGAAAGGCTGCAAAAGCCAGGAATAAACTGACCTATGACTGATTCCCAGTGAGCCTGATACAGGGCACAGGTTGGCTTGCCCATTAATTCCCAAGTAAGACTGGAATTCTATATACTCATACTTGGGAATAAGTCACACTGAAGGTCCATAGCTCAGTGGCCCAGGATCAGCTTTGAGTGCAGAAGAGCTTCGGTTCAATCCCTGACATCTCCAGGTAGGACTGGAAGTGATTCCTGTCTTAAACTCTGGGAGCTGCTGCCAGTCATTGTAGACAGTACTGAGCAAGCTGGACCACTGGACTGACTCAGTATAAGGTTGCATCCTGTGTTCCTATGAATATAATGCGGTTTGCTTCTGGGTAAACATTGATAGAAAGGACGCAGATGGCGCTGTGGGTTAAACCACAGAGCCTAGGGCTTGCCAATCAGAAGGTCGGCGGTTTGAATCCCCACGACGGGGTGAGCTCCCATTGCTTGGTCCCTGCTCCTGCCAGCCTAGCAGTTGGAAAGCATGCATTGCAAGTAGATAAATAGGTACCACTCTGGCGGGAAGGTAAACGACGTTTCCGTGTGCTGCTGTGGTTCGCCAGAAGCGGCTTAGTCATGCTGGCCACATGACCCAGAAAAACTGTCTGCGGACAAACGCCGGCTCCCTTGGCCACTAAAGCGAGATTAGCGCCACAACCCCAGAGTCGTCCAAAACTGGACCTAACGGTCAGGGGTCCCTTTACCTTTATTAAACATTGATAGGATTGGTGTTGTTAAATTCATTTAATTTCAGTTGGGGTGGGAGGCTCAACGTTCCCCTATTAAATGGGTGGACTTAAGAGAGTTTTACATTGAGATGCACCAACATTTGTGTTTATTACCCTTTTTCTTTTCAAAAGATAGAGGCAGTGGAGCGATGTAAGAGAGAAAAATAACTACCTCAATTAAAGCATCTTTATGGAGAAAAACACATTCTCTCCCCCCCCCCTTGTTGCATCTTCCTGCCTGCACATGTTCAAAGATCTGTTTTGTGCATTTAAAGTGCAGGTCCCCAGAGATCTCTATCTGTAGTCTCAACAGCCAAAAAAACTAAATATTTGTAAACCTCCTTCCAAATTAAGCATTGTTGAGACGGGTGGAAGTGGTAAGAAACCGTTAAATCAGTGGTTAGGAAGGCAGGTCTCTGTGGGTACTGATGGGAACGAGTCGTTAGGGCAAGGCTACATCACCACACAGGAAGTAACATAAAATTCTTGAAAGCCTTTTCTCCAGCTGTAGCGGAAGAGTAATTTGCATTGAAGACCCTGAGAACCACAGATCTTATGCACTGATCATTCCTAGCAGAGGGTATCCTTCCATACAGTGCAGCAGTGCAGCTTTCAGAAAACAAAGGCTCATATTTATCATCATTGTGATGAGATTTAAAATAAGTAGAACAATATGTAGGTGTGTATCATATCATGGGGGGGGGGGGTTGCTAATTACAGTTTATATAGCACTTATGAAAAGTGATTCTAGGTAAGTACTTAGAAGTCCCAAGTTCAAGGAGTGTGGCCCCCAGTAAGTGTGCAGCCTGAATTGCTAACTTGTTAGTCTTTGGGTTCACCCTGACAACCTGAGATCAATCATTGCAGGGGTGGTTGGTGCCCACTGGGGACTGGTAGAATGCAAGACAGGAAGACTTTTGGTAGGTGGCGCCAATGAAAGGCAGAGTCACCCCAGGGCAAGACAGGCAAGCGAGGGCTGGCTGAAGGCAGGCTAAGGTTGGTGGGCCAACACCCTATTTTTCATTAATGAACCAGCCTTTACTGAGCACCTTAGTTGGCACTACCTCATCTCAGTGAAGGCTGTGGTGGGAAGCTCTGGGATATTCGTGGAGGGTGGGGACTTTGGGGTGGATGCATTGATGAAATTGGTCCATTACAGGCTAGTCCATAGACTTCTTCAATTTCTTTATGATCTGTTAAGTTTCTCAAGGACAGAAAGTCCTGCAAGAGGCTAGGAAGCCCAGCTGCTGCCATGTATCTTCAAAATGGGCTGGAGAATGTCCCTGGAAAGAATTCTATGTGATGGCGGAGCTTCATTTCCAGACACATTTCTGGCAGTGGCAAAGGGGAGACAGCTGCCTTCACCCAGGGAAGAAGCAATGATCACAAAGGATGTGCGTGCTTAGGCTGGAGAGGAGGACTAAAGCCAGGCTGACTCACACCAGGTCATACAAGAAATCCAGAGGTGGCTTTTGAAGTTCACCTCTCCAGCTACTAAGCAACACTGGGTCTCTCAAATAGCTATTTGATTTATCATTAAGACCCAGTAAAGGCAGTTGTCTTCCCATAACGCCCCTAGGTCACCATTTACCATTGTTTCCATTGGTTTATTCTGCTGGCAATGAGGAATACGTCTGCTGCTTGAAGTGCCAGCAAAGCTGCTTCTTCTTCATGCCATACATTTAAAGCACAATGATACCTAGCAGTTCGAAAGCACATCAAAGTGCAAGTAGATAAATAGGTACCGCTCCGGCGGGAAGGTAAATGGCGTTTCCGTGCGTTGCTCTGGTTCGCCAGAAGTGGCTTAGTCATGCTGGCCACATGACCCGGAAGCTGTATGCCGGCTCCCTCGGCCGATAAAGCGAGATGAGTGCCGCAACCCCAGAGTCGGCCACAACTGGACCTAATGGTCAAGGGTCCTTACCACATTAAACAGGCATGGCTTCCCCCAAAGAATTCTGGGAGCTGTGGTTTGTTAAGAGTAGTTTAACAATCAATTGTTTTCCACGGGAAGCTCTGGAAACTATAGCTCTGGGAGGGGAATAGGGGCCTCCTTACATGCTTAATCAAGCACAGCTCCCAGAATTCTTTGGGGGAAAGCCATGACTGCATCATTGCAATGCTTTGGATGTATGATGTGAACATGGCCCAATTAAAAGGCAGTGCCACCCCAGGCAGTATTCAACTGAATAAACCTGCTAATAATAATGAATAAAAATTTATTTATATCCCGCTCTCCCCAGCCAAAGCCGGGCTCAGAGTGGCTAACAACAGTAAAGTAATACAGCATTCTAAAATCAATTCATTCTAAAATCAGTTCAAATCAGATTAATGGCAACCATTGGGCTAGAGTTCTGTGAGGATTACCAAAGGAGGGAGTCAGGCTGAGCCTTGGCCAAAGGCCTGGTGGAACAGCTCTGTCTTGCAGGCCCTGCGGAAAGATGTCAAGTCCCGCAGAGTCCTAGTTTCTTGTGACAGAGCGTTGCACCAGATCGGAGCCACAGCTGAAAAAGCCCTGGCTCTGGTTGAGGCCAGCCTAACCTCCCTGCACAATACAATAATTTCCAATTGTGCAGCAGAAATTCTTTTCTCTCTTCTCTCCCCACATGCCCCCTAAATCTGTTATTTGAGAAGGGTATAGGGGCATGCATGGAGGGCAGAAAAGAAGGATCTATTTAGTTAGATATTGCCCCCTCTTTTGCTGTGTTTATCATAGTGAGCCCACCCCGTCGTTTTAGAATGACTCCCACTCTTTCACAGCAGGCAAATAGTTCAATGAAAGAGAGAATTTTTCATCTATGTGCAATATTTAGGTGCTCTTTAATGTTATGCTGCTCTCTTGCATGACTCTATCCCACAGTATTGGGGGGGGGGTTGTGGTACTCTAGATGTTGCTGGAATGAAACTCCCATAATCCCTGACAATTGGCCATACTGGTTGGAGATGACAGGAGTTGAGAGCCCAACATCTGGAGAGTCACAGGTTCAAAGTTTGGAGACACTTACATGAGCCTGTCCCACAAAAATAGCGCTCTCTCTCTCTCTCTCTCTCTCTCTCCCTCTCTCCGAGAGATCTATAAGATCTGCCCCCCCCCCACAAGTATTTGTGGGTCCTTAAAGCAGTTGCTAGTACCATGGGATGAACCCACAGAAAGGCCCTTTCACAGCACTGCTGTAGTATTTGAATTTTGCCAAATCTTTCCAACTGCCCATCCTGTAAACAAATAGCCCTCCCTGTGTACACCATTATACAGTTTATTTTAAAATGTAACACTGTTCACATTTTAAAAAGTTCTGTGAAATGTGTGCCGACTGAATGTGAAGGCTCATTTCTCCACCAAGTTCCCAAGACTTGCAAAGCATGGAATCTTCTGAAACTTTTCCAACAATAACGTTGAGCCGAAGCCAAACTGGATTCAGAATGCGGTTGCCAGATGGAGTTCTACGTTCTCTCGATATTAATGAACCTGTTTGAACAAAGGCTGTCATTGCATCTTATGTCATTAGAAAAAAATGAAATTGATGGATGGTTCTGATATCTGGGGTAGACGGTAACGGAAAGCCTTGTGAAAGTGCTGAGAGCATGTGAACAGGCCACTAGCGGCCTAAGTGCTGAAGCAGGATGGCTTTGCCAAGCCAGAGCACCAGTTCCTATTTTCTTATGATTGATGGATTATATTAAGGAAAAAGAAAAATAGATCCAAAAATAAATCTCACTTCTTCTTTCCAAAAAGTACTTGATGGGAGAACCCCACACCTCCCCGAACCATACAGAGATGATTAGGTTTAGAAATAAATTTTTTGTTCCCCAGGCATCACACTCCCAAGATTCCTGTCCTTGCCTATAATAGAAGCTTACATCAAATTGGCCCGAGAGTTTCAGAAGGCCAAGGAATTTGGTTGATGCTTCCGGTAACTTGTTCTACAGCTTTCTACGTAGTGCCATTCCCCTGTGAAACTGGAGCTGTCCCAAAACTGACTTTGAGGAGCAAACTGTGAAACAGGAAATGACTAATTTTGATCAATGTGGATGGGTAACTCCAAAAGAAAAGATGTAAGAGGCATTTCCCCTCCGCCTCCCTACAAGCCCTTCTGTGTTGTTTTTCTTCTCATCCAAGCTCCTCTGGATCTGCATGTTTGGGAGAAAAGCTCTCCAGGAAGGAAGGAAAGAAGGAAAGAAGGAAAGAAGGAAAGAAGGAAAGAAGGAAAGAAGGAAAGAAGGAAGGAAAGAAAGAAAGAAAGAAAGAAAGAAAGAAAGAAAGAAAGAGTGTTTGGATTTT
The DNA here is from genome assembly GCF_964188305.1 of Podarcis bocagei. Classification (NCBI taxonomy): domain Eukaryota; kingdom Metazoa; phylum Chordata; class Lepidosauria; order Squamata; family Lacertidae; genus Podarcis; species Podarcis bocagei. The sequence goes on along the minus strand of NC_138129.1, from coordinate 83,968,352 downwards.
AGAGTAGGGGGCAGCCTTCTTAATCTTTTTAATAGCCCTGTCAATGACTGCTTTTAGAGAGCTAAAAGTGGGGCTTGTTTGGGTTAAAATGGGAAGGAATCTGGCAACTGGGCTAATGGATTTCATTAAGGCTTCATGTACCTCACTGGTATGCCTGTTTTCCTGTTAAAACTGGTCCATTGCTCCCTTTCTATCATAGAATCTAGTCCAGCCCCCCTGCAAGGCTTTCTACGTGATTAGAACAGGTCTGTGTTCAAAATGAAGCTGTGGTGATGGCTACCAAGTTGGGAGGCTTTTAAAGAAAGAATTAGACAAATTCATGAAGAGTAAAGGTATCAATGGCTATAATTCACAATGGATATGTTGTGCCTCCACTGTGACAGTTAGTATGGGAATCAGGTGGGGGTAATGCTGTTGCACTCAAGACCTGCTTGTGGGCACCCCATAGTCTAGCCTCTGTGAAACCAAAATATTGGACTAGATGGAACATTGGCATGATCCAGCAGCACGCTTCTTACATTCTTCTGAAGCGCTTCTGATTCCACATCACATAGTATATGACCCTTAGCATGAGAAACCAGGTCAGAATCAGAGATTTTTATAGGGACAGGTGGAAGGAACCCCATTGGTTCTTTATATCTCCTGACTCCTGCTAGGCAATTAGCAGAGGTGCCACCCTCTGTACACTGGGAATTGTAATGCCTTCACATCAATCCTCTAATCATGAATCAGTGGAACATTTTTCTTTCTTTCCAGAGGAAGTAGTTTGTATTCCAAGCGCTAAAGGAAGGCCTGTGAATCAAAGCTGGTACTTTCAGCCTCCTTGACCCTCCAACATTTCTCAGACGAAAATATGAATGTCCTATTCAATAACAACAACAATAATTAATAATAATAATAATTTTATTATTTATACCCTGCCCATCTGGGTTTCCCCAGCCACGCTGGGTGGCTTCAAACATATATAAAAACAAAATAAAACATTAAACATTAAAAATAACCTTCCCTATACAGGGCTGCCTTCAGATGTCTTCCAAAGGCTGTATAGTTATTTATCTCTTTGGCTCAGGGGTTGCATAACTCCATACCCTCCAACATTTCTCCAATGAAAATAGGGACGTCCTAAGGAAATGCAGGACATTCCAGGATTAAATCAGAAACCAGGACGGCTTCTGTAAATCCAGGACAGTCCCTGGTAAATAGGGACACTTAGAGGGTCTGCACTCGGGAGATCATGATCCCAGTTAATTGTTGGGGCTTCAGCCATGCAGAGCTGTCTTTAACCACAGACAATCGGTGCTTGCAGTTTGAAGCCCAAATGATCAGCTGATAGCCAGGACTGGGTTAATGGGCGCTGCCAGTTATCTGATCCATGGTGTCTGCAAGCCCTTTATTTATTTACTTTCCCTGCCTCACACTTGATATCACACCTGATACTTCAGCTGTAGAGCCTGGCTTTGCCAAACTGGCTTGGGGGCCAAGCAGAGAAGTTTGGCGGGCCTAATTAAACCTCTGCCCACCCTTGGTCTAACAGAAGGAGAGAGCAGGTCAATAGCTGGATGAGGTGCTGGCTTGACTGTGACCTCTGGCCCTTTACACACACAGCCCTGTGGATAGAGACATGGAAACTGCTGAACTGGCTAGACTCATTGAGACTTGCTCAGTGCAGCGGTTGGCTTGCTGATGTGGAAAAGGCTGGTAAGCGCCAAGCTGTGAGCCTCTAAGATAATGTTTTGAAGAAGTCGTTGAGACCTCTGAAAACAGTGTCGTTCGGAGATGTGCCGATACACAGCCTTACCACACACCAGCTGTTTCTAATTGCTGAATAATATCTGCAGGATTCAAACATCACGAAACTGGGAAAGATTCCAGGAGGCACAGATGAGCTGATAACTTATAGAGAAACACAACAGTCAGTTTTATCAATCAGCTTCCCCTCTATCGCTGCCTTGGAATTTTTCGTGGTGTTTCAGGTTTCCTCATTTATTAGACACTGCCAAAGTTGAAGAAGGCGGGGCTGTGCCTGGGGATGCAAGAGTGGCTGCAGATGTTTCAGGTGATACAAAATGGGTCGGGTGTAAGTGCCAAGCAAAAGGCCTGCATCTCAGAGAATGCAGTTTGGAGCAGCCTCTCCCAACCTGTTGTCTTTCGGATGTTGCTAAACTACAGATCCCATAATTCCTGGCAATTGGACACACTAGCTAGGCCTGATGGGAGTTGGGGTTCCAAGAAGAAGAACTCCAGACTGGGGAAAGCTGCTTTGGGACATGAAACACCAGAGCCAAGACTACATACACAGTATACCTGTGCAGCTGTTTATCAGCTCCATCTGGTATGCAGGCTGAGACCCTACCTGCCCGCGGACTGTCTCGCCAGAGTGGTGCATGCTCTGGTTATCTCTCGCTTGGACTACTGCAATGCGCTCTGTGTGGGGCTACCTTTGAAGGTGACCTGGAAACTACAATTAATCCAGAATGCGGCAGCTAGACTGGTGACTGGGAGCGGCCTCCGAGACCATATAACACCAGTCTTGAAAGACCTACACTGGCTCCCAGTACATTTCTGAGCACAATTCAAAGTGTTGGTGCTGACCTTTAAAGCCCTAAACGGCCTCGGTCCAGTATACCTGAAAGAGCATCTCCAGCTCCATCGTTCTGCCCAGACACTGAGGTCCAGTGCCGAGGGCCTTCTGGCGGTTCCATCGCTGCAAGAAGCCAAGTTACAGGGAACCAGGCAGAGGGCCTTCTCAGTAGTGGTGCCTGCCCTGTGGAACGCCCTCCCACCAGATGTCAAAGAGAAAAATAACTATCAAACTTTTAGAAGACATCTAAAGGCAGCCCTGTTTAGGGAAGCTTTTAATGTTTAATAAGTTATTGTATTTTAGTGTTTTGTTGGAAGCTGCCCAGAGTGGCTGGGGGGACCCAGCCAGATGGGCGGGATATAAATAATAAATTTATGTTGTTGTTGTTGTTGTTGTTGTTGTTGTTGTTGTTGTTGTTGTTGTTGTTATTATTATTATTATTATTATTATTATTATTATTATTATTATTATATTAAAGTGCTTTAAAGCACTTTAAAAACATGTTTTCCCCCTCCAGGAATCCTGCGTACTGTAGCTTTCTAATTGTAACTCTGTGAGGGGTAAATTCCATGTGCCTATTCCACGGCATCACCTAAATAAGTGAACCAGGTTGAACAAGATATCCTGTTACTTTTGATGCAACACAGGAATGGTTCACCCTCACTTGAGGACTGCATGCCAACTTTTGGATAGGGAGGCTGTAGTGGGTGGGCCAAAACTGGGTGGGACCATCCCAGCCTCTCACCTGCCAATCACCTGCAAGCATGCAACATTCTCCCCCAGCTGATTGAATTATTGATCTTATGAACTGAGAGGGAGCAATTTACATCCCAAACAGGGCAGTGGGTTGCAGGGAAAGGTTTAAACCTCTCTGTCTGCACCAGCACTATGTCTACATTAAAAAATAATAATTCTTCCCTCCTTTTAACATCCTTTCCAAAAGCAGCGGGGCCAGGAAAAAAATGCTGGGCTGGGGCTTTGAACCAGGCCCCCAGGCTGGGAGTTAGCCACCACTGCTCTAACAGAATAAGTTGCCCTTTTGAAGGATGAAAGAGCACACCTTTTCCCCCTTAGAATGCTACATTTTAGTTAAAGGTTGTTGTTTTTTTAAGCAGGAAGATTAAAAACACTTTCAAATATATTGGCAGTCGAATCAAATGCTGGGCCAGTTCAGATCCATCAACACTTTTTAAACATACCATGTTTTGCTTCGGAATTAAAAGAAGAAAGAGTTGTCCAGCTTCCAGTTTGTCTGGAGTTCATTTAAACCCATCATTTTAAAGCTATGGATAAAAAGGTTGCTTCCCTCCTCCTTTCCAAATAAAAGTGAAATCATATGGAGATAAAGATAGGGATTCAATGGATTCCGTTCAAAAAACTTTTCATGTATACATGCTTCTTTCTTCGTATGTATCCGAAAGTAGGTGTAGCCTAAAATGCTTTGCAGGGGGGGAGTGCACACACAGAGAGAAATTTTAACACAGAATCAGTTAATGTATGTGTCAAAACAATCTAAGATACACAATTGTGCTGGAACTGGTTGTCCAGTACAATTTTCTTCCCTGCCAGAAATCTCCTAACTCAAGCAGTGTAACTGTCTTCACTGGAAAAGGGAGTTCCCCTGATCACAGCAGAACTCCTGGGAGGGTTTTTTTTTTGGGGGGGGGTTAACTTTGGTTCCAATGCTGTGTAAAACCAATTTACCTTCAAAACATTAGTGTGAATTAAAAACTGATTATATATCCTCTTGCCTTGTGACAGAGATTTTGCATTTCATATTGCTTCAGCCACATCTCCTAACAGAATTGCAAAGAATATAGCAAACATAATCAATTACAAATAGGGAAAATATTTCAGATGGAGGTGGGTGTTCTCTGAAATGTTGGATGGGCTCATCAATCCTGTATTAAGTTATAACACCATCATCATTTAAACTGAAGTAATAGAGGTGCTTGTGAACATCTAACAATTTTTACTTAAGCCACAACCATCACAGGATTCTTTTCTTTCTGAAGTTTATGCAACACAGTCAGCATGCAAGTTTCTGCAGTCTTAACTACTGTCAACTTGTGTTTCATGGAAATAATTAGGAGAATTATTCAGGAAGTGAATGGTGAAACATGACACTTACCACAAGCAGGTTGCACAAATGATTTCACATAAGCATACCAGGATGCTAACATAGCATTAGCTATGTAGTCTAGTATCATATAGACAGAGAATGGGAACATCTGTCTATTTTGATTTCTCACAGGTTTTGTTCCCCAGTATTGCATTCAGTTTGCCACATTCCAAATCAGCTGGCACTTTTTTTTTTAAGTCCTCACAAAAGTCTGTCAGCATTTTAATGTGTAATACATACATTTTTGAAGGGAATTATCACCAAGGAATTTAAATGTTACCTTCACTAATATATGCATTTTTTATGCAAGGTTTTAGAGAAAAGCAGCATAAAACATGGACAAGCACAAATTTCAAAGAATAGCTGCATGTCATGTATTGTTCTGGAATGTGCACCTGCAGTGCACATTGAAATCAGCGCCATACCACTTTAAACAGTCATGGCTGCCCCCAAAGAATATTGGGAGCTGCAGTTTTCTTAAGAGTGCTAAGAGTTATTAGGAAGGAAATCTCTTTTCTCCTCACAGAGCTATGATTCCCAGAGTTCCCTGGAAGAGGGATTGACTGGGAAACCACTCTGAGAATTGTAGCTCTCAGTTATGTAGGTGCTCTGCCAGAGAGATACAGCTCTTCCCAGTTGTGGGACAGCCACAGAGAATGCCTTCCTTGGCACACAGATGTCAAGAAAATATCCTTAGTTTATCTCAATAGTCATAACTGTTCAAAGGAAAGGAGGCAGTCTTTGAGATGCTGAGGCCCAAACCATTATGGTGTCAGGAGTGTAGTAGTAGTAGTAGTAGTAGTAGTAGTAGTAGTAGTAGTAGTAGTAATAGTAATAATAATAATAATAATAATAATAATAATAATAATAATAATAATAATAATAATAATAATAATAATTTATTTATACCCCGCCCATCTGGCTGGGCTTCCCCAGCCACTCTGGGCGGCTTCCAAAAAAACATTAAAATACTGTAATACATCAAACATTAAAAGCTTCCCTAAACAGGGCTGCCTTCAGATGTCTTCTAAAAGTCTGGTAGTTGTTGTTCTCTTTGACATCTGATGGGAGGGCATTCCACAGGGAGGGCACCACCACCGAGAAGGCCCTCTGCCTGGTTCCTTGTAACTTAGCTTCTCACAGTGAGGAAACCACCAGAAGGCCATCGGAGCTGGACCTCAGTGTCCGGGTAGAACGATGGGGGTGGAGACGCTCCTTCAGATATACTGGATTGAGGCCATTTAGGGCTTTAAAGGTCAGCACCAACACTTTGAATTGTGCTCAGAAACGTACTGGGAGCCAATAGGTCTTTCAAGACCAGTGTTATGTGGTCTCGGCGGCCACTCCCAGTCACCAGTCTAGCTGCCATGTTCTGGATTAGTTGTAGTTTCCGGGTCACCTTCAAAGGTAGCTGCATGTAGAGGGTAATCTGTGGTTGGCCTTACATTGCTGGAGAACAACTCCCATCATTCCCATCACTCCATGCCTGACTGGGGCTGATGGGAGTTGGAGTGCAACAAGTTCTCAAGCAGGGTTTCCCAAACTTGGGTCTCCAACTGTTGTTGGACTACAACTCCCATCATCTCTAGCTACCAGGACCAGTGGTCACGGATGATGGGAATTGTAGTCCCAAAACAGCTGGAGACCCAAGTTTGGGAAACCCTGATAGAGGGCCACAGGTTAGCTATCCCTGCATTATGGAACTTTCTTCTTTTAGAAAGGTAAAGTACAGGACCTTGAATAATCTGTCCTGGTTGTAACAAAGTGGTGCGGCTCACAGGGGGTAGAAATCACTGTACACCATTTTAATATTACAGTGGTACCTCAGAAGTCAAACAGAATCCATTCCGGAACTCCGTTCGACTTCCAAAACCTTCAGAAACCAAGGCGCAGCTTTCGATTGGCTGCAGGAAGCTCCTGCAGCCAATCGGAAGCCACGGAAGCCCCGTCAGACGTTTGGCTTCCAAAGAATGTTCTCAAACCAAAACACTCACTTCCAGATTTGCAGCGTTTGGGAGCCAAAACGGATGTGTACCAAGGCATTTGACAACCAAGGTATGACTGTATATGGATTGAGAATGACAGGCTGACAATGTGGCCCCTTGCCACCAGAACTTTCCCTATTCAGAACTTCATTTACTACATTCATATTGTTTCTGGATCCAAATATTAATGGAATGTTATTGGGGGAGGAACCCACAGGAAATACTTTGTAAACTATCAAATGACTCTCATATTCATATGATGTGAACTAATTCTTTTCACTTCTAAAGATTGCTTCACATGCATGAGAATATTCATTCCCATAAGTGTATAGACATTTGTTTAATCCCCACATGAGAATCCTCTTGTGTGCCAATTTTGCTTATTATCAATAATAATGCAACACAGGAAATTATCCAGTAAATTACAGTAAATTACATGGTGTAGAATCACTTCATGTGATCTGCCCATGGGACTCACCAAAAATGTGCTTCTGTATAGGGGGGTTCATGTGCAAATATATTTTTAAAGATAGAAATGAGAAATAATTCCTGACACTACAGTTATAGACATACTTTATAGATATTTTGTGCATAGAGTTTCTGTCAATTTTTCTACTGAAAGGCATTTTATATCAAACAAATAAATAATTTAATTTAGTGACACAAAAAGGCTAGAAGACATGGATTTTTTTTTTTCCTATGGATGCTTCCAAACTGATGGTATTTTGGGATTCAGCTGCATATCAGAAAATCCAGGTTGCAGAATTAAAGTGGATTTGGCACTTTTGTGCAGCAAGCCCACTCCCTGCTCCAAAAACAGAAAATCAGATGTGGTAAGGAAAGTGATAGGGAAATTCAAACAATTGCTTTATGGGGTGTTGCATAACCTCTCCACAAATAAAAAAACAGACACTGTTGTATGATCGCCTCACAAATTTTGTGAAAACAAATCAGGATAAATGCTCTCTAGGAAGTTAATCTTGAAGATACTTACGTTTTTGAGGTACTGTGTTAGAAAACAGGTACAACTAGGTACACTATCAGACAAATTTGTCTCCACCATGCACCTGCACTTGGTAGCCTGTGACAAGAAATGTGTGTGCATGTGGTTTTACTCTGTGCAATTATGGATTGGGGAGAAATTGATCCAGTACACATTTAAAGGTGTTGGCGGAGAATAGTCATGCATGTAGGGACTGCCTCAGGACTGATGGTGATCACACTACTTCAACAGTTATAGGAGGTATACTTGCCAAGTTAAAAGAGAGGGTACCAAAGGCAATGTCTTGCAGGCCAAGGCTTTGTGCCTACGAAGAAAACCAGGCAGAGGGTCCAAGTGCAGGCTGTTTAAATGCACTGGGAGTGGACCTGGGGGAAGCCTGCTTGCTTCGTCAGCCCCACCCCCAAGGTCATCCCTGTGTCCAAGCCTGCCTGGCCAATCAGGCAGGCAGGCTTGGATCCAGCACCTGATAGGCGGAGGGGGCAACACCCCCCCTCACCTGCTCAGGTAGGATCCCAGTGCCTGGAACTCCCTCATCTGGTTCTGTGGGCCCGCAATGCCACCACACCGAAAAGGTGTGCGGACTTCACAAACAATCTGATTATAAAGGGAACGTCTATGAGAAGATCAATAAAGACGAATATGTTTCCGTAATCGATAGCTTTCCAGTCAACTACTGATCTTCCTTTGCAAAGTGCAGTTGCAGGAAACGGCTAGGGGTGTGGTGGGTTAGGCTAAGGTTACCAGATTTTTTTCAAAGAATCTGGGGACACTTTTTTTTTTTTGAAAAGAGAAAGAAAAGTTATTTTAAAAACGTTATTTAAAAATAATAATTAAGGAGTAATATCTTCTCTTCTGTGGTCTCCTCTGTTGCACGGCCTTCCTCTGGGTCCCGGCCTGCTCTCTTGGAGCACTAGCCATCATGGAGTAGGCTCAGGTCGGGCCTGGGGTCGGCCACGTGTCCTTGCCCTCCTGGTGCTCTCCAACCTCTACTCCTTGGCGGCGGCGGCGGCGGCGTGGCAAGGTCGGGGCTCCCCTCTTTTTTCTCCTTCCTCTTTCTCTCTCCTCCTTCTCCTTCTCCTTCTCCTTCTCCTCTCCTCCTTCTCCCTGCGTCGGCTCCGGGGTTTTCCTGGCCCCAGAGAGCCGCTGGGCAGTCAGCCAGGTGGCCGGGTGCTCTCGCTCCCAGCTTCATTTGGGTTGGAGGGGGACAGAGGTTCCCTCAGTTGATGAGCCGGGCATCACCAGTTCCCCATCAGCAGTGGCGGCGGCGGCGGCAGTCTCAGCAGCCTGGAGTCAGCCTGGTAGCGCAGTTGGCTCTGGCTGGCTTCAGGAGCTGCACGCTGCCGTGGCACCCACCATGTTGCCTCACCGGAAGTCCCGATATGATGTGTCTTATCCCGTTGAACCCATCACGCAACATTCATTCCCTACTAATAAATCTACAACACTTAAAATATAAATCCGGGGACATTAAATGAAATCCGGGGACATTCCGGGGACGGATGTTGTCCGGGAACAGATTTGTAAATCCGGGGACAGTCCCTGGGAAACAAGGACACCTGGTAACCATAGGTTAGGCCACGTTTTCCATTGGGGGGGTAGCAAAGGACATGCACGTGTGTCATAGAACATGCCTTAGAGTGACACATGTGTAGCTTGTAACTGCATCACAGGATTTAAAATAATTAATCCTAGGCAATAAGGGAGCAGGCGATTTTGATCAGGGCCACAACACATGGGGAGCTGAAGTTTAGCCCTCCCCACCCCAGCCGTGATGAAAATTACTCCCTTGTGCTGCAATGAATGATGGAAAAGAACAAGACGCTCCCATTTGTGGCAGTGGTGGCAAGGAATTTCTGCCCCACTCAGCCTTGATTGCGGACAGAAATTCCCTTCCTCATACCTAGGATGCAATTTTTCAAAATCTATATCCTGACGTGGCTCAAGCCATACAATTAACAAAACATATAGTTAGGCCACAAGATATTCAGTATGCTTTCTGATATGAAGAACAGCCTGCACAAGATGAAACGTTGCCGACTCTGTCATTTAACGATAAGCAAAACAATTTAAGACGAACACAGTAGAAAATGGCATTGTCAGTGGGAACTGATAAATTACTTAACAGCCAGTTTCCATCTTTAATTCTTGCTGTCACTTGGCTACATTAAATTACTCTCCCAATAGTTTCCATCTTTGATTCCTACTGCTGCTCTGAAATGAGGGTTAGAGAATAAAAATGATAGGAAATTCACTGCGTGTGATCAGAAACCATTAGGCTGTGTTTTTAATTGATGACTTGGAACAGAAATACGAATTCGGATGGTGCCAACATCCCCTTTTAGATTTTTGTTAGACCTTATAAATGGGTGTGTTTGTGGGCAAAGATGCGGCTATGTGTGGATGTGATGCACGTATGGGCCGTTGCATGTACTATTTAATATATTGTCGATGGTGTGGTTTGAAAGCACATAAGAACACCATCTTGCTAAAGCTTAAGCTGGTCAGGATCTGGTCAGTTCACCTGGGGACCATGCGTATGCCATCTTGGGTTCCACAATGGGGAAAGGGCAGGATCTAAATGTAAGAAAATAAGTAAGTGCCATGTAGGTTTGGGGTGAGATGCAGACGCCACCAGTCAGAGGGCAGCCTTAGTCCGACCAAAAATGCTCAGCCACCAGAAGTGGCTTACAGGTGGGGTGAAGCGACTACGCTAACTTCCTAGCAGGTGGGTTACTGTTGCTAATTGGGAGAGATATGGGCAAGGTGGCAGGGAGGTTGGCATGGCAAAGCCAATGCAGTGCTCCTATAAGTGCATTTGCACCGTGCCAAGCTCCCTGCCACCTCACCTCTCCAGCTTCCAGTAAGCAACAGTGACCAACCTCCCACAAAGCTAGCACAGCAGATGCACCCCACCTGCTGAGCCACTTCTGCCAGCCACCTAGAAAGATGAATTAAGGTTGCAAGTGTTCTCTTCATCTCTTCCTCCATGCTCTACCTTGTTGACACTCATTTGGGGTGAAGCTGAATGCCTTTAAGTACAACAGGTAGGAATTCACTCTGGGTAGCAAGTGAGGGAATTCAAGCAGTGGTGGTGGCGAGGAAGGAGTGCTTGCTCTCTTGTCACTGGAGGTGCCTTCTGCTCCCATGTTGGTAAAAGCTGAAACTCTGTCTCTCCTCCTCTTCTACCTGGTGCTTACGTTCTGTGAGAGAAGGTTTTGTTGTTGTTTAGTCATTTAGTCATGTCCGACTCTTCGTGACCCCATGGACCAGAGCACGCCAGGCACTCCTGTCTTCCACTGCCTCCCGCAGCTTGGTCAAACTCATGCTGGTAACTTCAAGAACACTGTCCAACCATCTTGTCCTCTGATGTCCCCTTCTCCTTGTGCCCTCCATCTTTCCCAACATCAGGGTCTTTTCCAGGGAGTCTTCTCTTCTCATGAGGTGGCCAAAGTATTGGAGCCTCAGCTTCAGGACCTGTCCTTCCAGTGAGCACTCAGGGCTGATTTCCTTCAGAATGGATAGGTTTGATCTTCTTGCAGTCCATGGGACTCTCAAGAGTCTCCTCCAGCACCATCATTCAAAAGCATCAATTCTTCGGCGATCAGCCTTCTTTATGGTCCAGCTCTCACTTCCATACATCACTACTGGGAAAACCATAGCTTTAACTATACAGTGAGAGAAGGTAGGGGGTCCTAAATGATATCCCATCCTTGATTCCTCCCAGTTTGAGCCAAGCCATGTTTCTCCAGTAGCTAAGGGGGCTCATCACAAAAGATAAAGAGAGCAGGCCCACTTTGCTCAAACCTCTGTGTAATTCATGTACAGAACATGTGTGGGTTTCTTGAATAAGCAAAGCAATGCAGAGACCAGGTTACCATCCACATGAGACACATAGGCACAGAGAAACATGATGAAGCATGGTGGGGGAGCTTGTATAGAGACAACTCTATTCAAGAAAGTAGTATGCCTTCTAAAACAGCACTATGAAGGCTATCTCCAAAGGGGCTGAGGGCTGGACCCATATAATTTGAACCCAGTGCTTAATTTTTCTATGCGGTTGTCTTGACTGAAGCACTAGACCAGGCATGAGGAACCATTTTTGGTGCGAAGCTGCATTCTCTTCTGGGCAACCTGCTATTGGCAAGTCTTGGACAAGGCCAGAAATAACAATAATAGTATCTACACACATCTGTCTCCATCCTCCAACCAGGCAAAGCAATGAGGTTTCATTAGAGCTCAAGGACACATTCCAGCCAGTTCCCCCGCAAAAAAAACCCACACCCAAGGAGGGTGTGAAACAGGGTTAGACTGGTGAGGAACATATCCTGGGGGGAGTGGGTGTAGCTAAGGAAGGGGTGTCGTCCAGGGAGAGATCCAAGGGCAAGATAAGAAGGACTGGAGGACCACATCTGGCTCACAGAGCTAAGGATCCCAATCATTGTGCTAGATGAACCATAGAGTACTCATAGAGAACTACAGAGTACTCATTCAGAAGGAGAGAGTCAGAGAGAGGCAGAGAGAGATGGGAGGGTCTCCTTGTACAAGAGCTTTTCCCAGCTACTGATACTAATTCTCAGTTTTAGCTGATTTTTTAAATGCTAATAGTATGTTGTTAATCTAGCTTTCTCTGTTTTCTTTTTTAAGTTTCTCTGAGCATTTAAAAGCACCTATGCATTTCAAAACAAACTCAAAACAAATAAATAATATGCAGTTGAACATACAGCTTGCCCTCTTCACAGCATCAGTTTTTGGAAATATCAATTGTATTACAAGCTTATTGTTTTATTATCATTTCTAGTAAAACAGAGTTGGCCTGAAATATAGATTTTTGAAGGGGGGGGGACACCTAATCTGATAATGCTGATTGATCTGATAAACTTTACTTCCATTTCAGCTTTACATTGAATTAGTACCCACCAAGCAGGTTCTCAGAGCTGAGGTAAGCTCTTTCATTTTAATGCATATCATACAATTTCACCTAGAAACTGCTTCTAGAGTATGTCACACCAATACCTTAATCTTTTCCCTTTTTTAATCACTGTGAGGTTGAACATTAACAAGAGACAGAATTATCGCCTCATTTTATTAACTGCACCCAAGGAGAATTAACAGAGCACGCTGGCAGCTTTTTTTAACCTGACATTTTTCATTCCGTTTACCTGAATTTTTCTATTAGATTCGAAATGTACATCATACTGTGAAGATACTTTTTTAAAATCTGGTCCCCTTCATAATTTTTGACAGAGTACATTAATAAAAGCAAATGAAGTACTATCCACTGGAAGGAAAACAAAAACAAAGCATTCTTCCTCCTTTGCTGAAAAATTCTAACAATCCTTAGGAAAGGCTTAACAGATTATTGTTTGATTCTGTAACCCCTCGTAACTGGGAGTGGGGGGAAATAAAAAATAAATGAGTTTTGGACAAAGTGCCCAAACTGCTACTTTACCACAATATCACAACCTATTGTACTGTGCTTGCATCATAATCTGATGTAAATTGGATTCATGTACAACTTGTGGCCAGACTCACACAAATTCTGACCTATCAAATTCAATGCAGCATGCCAGCCAGTGGAGGATGGTAACAGTTTGACTTGGTAGAACTGCAATTTTTAATCTTGATATATTCATCATAATAGGATTTGGACAGCGCTTATTTAGTAGCGTGCACCATTCCTGTGCAGAGAGACTTTCCCCTTTCCTCTCTAATAAAACCAACCCATCAGTTATTCTCTGCACATTTATGTATAGGGAAAGAGCTTCCACATAAGAGGGTCCTGGTATGGTTTTCAGACAACATTGATGCCATACATCCTATTTGGAAATTAAGCCACACCACAGGACATACGTTTTGGAAGTCATGTATTGTTTACACCTAAACATCCACTGCCCAAAAGGCCTAAACACAAAATAACTTCTAAAATGTGAGGGGAACTTGCTTCCAGTTGCATGCGGTTTTCCTTCCCCACAAAATCAATTTAACCATTCATTATCCAAAACACTTGTTTTCTCTAAATTATAGGACAAAGTATTCCAACAAATAAACCAGCAAAAAAATGCCCCATTGATTGTTTCATTGACACAGAGTTCCTCCCACCAGACTAATCACAATCAACCTCTGTTATGTATTTCAGGGAATATCTTCCAAGTTTGAAGGGAGATGTTCCAGGAAGCACGAAGCCCAATTTTTGCATTTTAGAAATTCGCCAACAAACTCACAAAAGGGCAGTGTAGAAATAACAGTGACAGTTTCCCACATTCCTAGGCATTCAAGATACATCCGCTGCGAGGGTAGGCGCTTGTTGGAATCAGGTCCACACACTTTTCTGGAATTAACCCAGATCTTCCTCATCTGTCCTGCCTTACCCAGCTGCTGCTGCAGCAGCTTTTAATGAACGAATGTGGGGAAATGGTTATTGCAGAGTTTGCTGCTACAACAGCCACCCACCATTTCTCCCACCTCCCAAGTCCCCAATTCAAAAAATAAATAAATGCAAGATGATTAAGTAGAAATAGGTATTAATTATAGAAAGAGGCTCTCTGTTGCTTGCTTGGAAAGCCACAAAACAAAGACTAGACATAAAAAAGCAGCTAGTCAAAGTAGGAAACGCTTCCTTTTTGCTTCTCTGACCTTCAGGAAATAGCTCTGAGCATGCTCAGAATCTGTGTGTGATAGGCTAAGTGCTTACACATGGGAATGTTACTGAAGCGGTTCCGACTCTTCCCATATAGTGGCTGTGCTGGGCAGACCTCATGACAACATATGGACTAAGAGCTTTCCACTTCAGGGCTGACTTTCCAGCAGGATTGGTCGCATGTTTTCTCCCCAGCTTAAAGTCACCTGAGAAGAATCTCTTTCACATAGTTATACTTTTTGATTGGTGCAGAGAGCTGATTAGCCAGAAAACAGGCAATGGACAGAAATGCCCCTGTAAATTTGAGGAAGTATAAGATTATGAGAATCAGGAAAATGTGTGGCTTTTGAGATTCTGAGGAGAATTTTTTTTAAAAAAATAATAATATTGCTAGGCAATTTCAGCAGGAGGAGGGCTGTGTCTCCACTGATGCTGCCCATCTATAGAAATCTACTGAGGGCCCAATAAGGCTGTAGTTTTATACTGATTTACTTGGGAGTAAGCCCTACCGAACTCAAATCTAACTTGCTTTCTGAGTAGGCATGGAAAGAGTTGCATTAGAAACCTGATTTTGCCAGGAGATTTTCAAACATGTGGCACTATTCTGGGAGGTGTTTATTTTACCTCAGGTAGGCCGTATTAGTGTTTCTTCACATAATCTCATGTATGGAATCTGTGGCTGAGGAAACCCAACAGCTGCTGAAGGAAGACAATTTTGGCGTCTGAGGGGAGAAAGGTCAAACAGTGTGACTCCTTGATGCTTTAAAAATGTAGTGAACCATTAATTGCCTTCTTATGGCATTCTCAACTACAATACCACAGACAGGACCCTTCATTCTGTTTATTAGGAGGACGGTACCTGGGCAAACCCTTGAGGAAAATGGTGCAGCTTGAGGGGGGGAAAGGAAGGATGTTTTTCCAGAAGAATACACCTCCTTGTTTGTTGCATACACTGTTGATACAAGGCTGGTTTAGCCTGGCCTCATTTTAAATGGACCTCAGGGCATGGTTTGTGAAGGCACATCGTGCTATGCCATTCAAAGTGGATCTAGACTTGGTCATTGCTGGACTGGACACAGGTGTGGACCTCTGTGGAAGAAGGGTGAGGTAGGCATTTAATAAATCAAACAAAAATCCAACACACATTCTTGTAACTTAAGCTTTCTCACTTCTTTTCCAAATGCAGGACAATGAGAAAATTTGCAGTAATACTTAGTGACTACTCCATTGTGTATCATTCTGTCGTATGTGTGCAAACTCTTGCTGCCCCAACATTGAGGATAATGACTTTTTTTAAAAAAACCTTTATGTAGATGAACATAAAGCTTAAGTCAAGAAATAATAACCACAGTGCCTTCTCTGAAGAGATAAAATGTAATATGCCTAACAAAGGTCCTATCTGCAGTGTACATTTAAAGCCGCCTCATAACACTTTACACAGTCATGGCTTCCCCCAAGGAATCCTGGGAAATGTAGCTTGATAAGGTTCCTGAGAGTTGTTAGGTGACCTCTATTCCCCTCAGAGTTACCTCACAGCCTCCAACAATGGAAGCTCTCACCTTCCAATTCTCAGCACCATTAACAAACTACATTTCCCAGGATTCTTTGGGGGAAGCCGGGAGTGTTTAAAGTGGTATAATTCTGCTTTAAAAGTGCCGATGGGGCCAAACACAGGTAATTATATGTATTTATTTTGCTCTGGTTACCATAATTCACACAGCAAAAATATTATTTCATGGTATAGTGAGCAGTTTGAATGGTGGACAGGGATTTGATCCTGTAGAAGAAAACAAAAGGAGAAACCATGATGTTGGACTGACATTGAACAGTATTTCAGGCAAACCTGTCAACCAGAGCAAATGTTTTGGATTGTGGTATTAGTTAGAAAGTTAACCTTGCCCCTTAGGTTTGCTTATTGACCTAGAAACCTCCATTTATTAATTTTTTTAAGTGCAGTCTTACACTTATGAGGTTCGCATTTCTGATTATTACACAGAGCCTTGGGTCACTTGTTGTTGTTTTTCTGGCATGAACTAACTGCCCTGAGACCTCTGGGTATAGGGCGGTATATAAATTCCATAAATATGAATAATAATAAGTCATGCCTCCACTGCCTGTTGCTTTATTATCTGGTCTTTGGTGGAGATGCTGGGATTGAACCGGGGACCTTCTGCATGCAAGGCAGATGCTTTGCCACTGAGCTATGGCCTTTCCACCCTCAAAGATTCCATTCTAAAGGAGCTGAGCATGAACAACTTTTCTTTAGTCAATGGGAGCTTTCGGAGCAGTTCAGGTCATTGGAAGGACAATAATAGCATTGGTGTTTGAATGAATGAAATGAGCTTCCCCTGCTCCCAGCCCTGTTACAGTGCCATCTGCCTCTGGACAAATATTGAGATTCCATCCCGAATGGCCACTAAATTTTTGGAAGCCATTCTGTACTTGGGTGTCCTCGATATTACATTATTTTTCTCTATGTCTTAGAAGCTCCAGTTTTAACATTCATCTCGGACTTGCATGTAGGCTGAACAGAGTTTGATGCACGTCTGGGAAATTTGCCTTTTTGCTCACACAGGGGATGATTCAAGTGTACAGCTGTCACAAACTGTATTCAGGATCTACTTTGTGAATTAACTGTCTGTTGCTGAATTCTCACAATAACAGCCAATTAGGAGCACAAAAGAGAAGTGGCCTTGGGATATGGGCCTTGAGTCAGAAAGACATAGTACAGCCAAAGATCACAGAATAGTAAAACGGAATTTAAAAATATTGTGTGAGTTTTGAGAGTAATATTTTACATTTCTGGTATGTACAGCAGACTCAGATGACATCTGATACAGCTTGGTGAGAGGGCACCAGAATCTAGAATTGGTGGGTCCATAAAGGCAAACCAATGAGTCATTTCTCACTTCCCAAATCATTACGAGTCCCACTTAAATCCTTTGGATGTGACTTGTAAAGAATTTGCAGTGCTATTATGGTCCTACTACTTCAGGCATGTCTCCCATTTCTGCTTAACTGGAGGCCTTGTTAGAGATCTCAAAAGTGTATCCTCAATTTCTTCCTCCCTCCCTGTCTGGAACAAAAACATTTGTCCCTAAGATCAGCTTCCATACTGGGGATTGGAAAATGGTTTAATGTAACACTTGATTGTTTAAAAAGGGATCCAAGGGGGATATTGGAAATTACAATGGGGGGACCCAGTTTTCTGAGTGCATGTTCTGGAAGTTGGGCAAAAGGGGCAGTACAGGATTCTTATTGGTGCACCAACCTCCCCGCTGCACCAAAGATTCCCTGCCTGAGCTGGTTCAGGTCTTGGCGGATGTTCTCCTGGAGACACCTAGTTGGGTTGTCCTAGGGGATTTTAACATTTGCGCCAACACGACCTTACAAGGGGCTGCTCGGGACTTTGTGGAAAGCATGGCCTTCATGGGGCTGTCCATGAATAAGTTTGGCCCAACCCATGCCATAGGCCTGGTGTTCACCTCTATGGATGTGGGTGATCTGACATTAAGTAAAAGTGAAACAAAAGAAGTGCCATGGTCGGATCACTTCCTGGTGCAACTAGACATTTCCATGACCCTTCCCCTCCACAGGGTTATGGGACTGATTTGGATGGTCCACTTAATGGATCCAAATGGTTTCCAGAGAATGGTAGGGGGTGTTTTACCCCATGTTGATGGCCTCTCAGCCGATTTCTTGGTGGCCCGCTAGAATGCGGAGTTAACCAGGGCTATCAACAGTCCAGCTCCAAAGCACCCTCTCCAATATCATGGAACCTGGATGGCCCCGTGGTTTCCCCCAGAGCTGAGGGCGATGAAGCAATTGCTGAAACTGCTAGAGTGCTGGTAGCGGAAAACTCGTTCTGAGTCAGAATGAACATGGGTTAGAGCTCAACGTCGAGCCTACCAAGTGGCGATAACAACAGCAAAGAGGACTTTCTCCAGTTGTCATTGGACTACTGTTCCCTTCAGCTTCAGCCAACATGGCTAGTAGTCAAGGATGTTGGGGGTTGTAGTCCGTCAACATCTAGAGAGCATCACTCAAGTTAACCTCTTTATTGGATGCACAAATCCAAGCTGAATTTCACCAAGCAAGGCTCTCATTTTGCGTCTTAATTTGACACATTTCCCACTGTGCTAAGTCTTCAGAACACTCATCATCATCATAAGAGTTTCACATCATGAATCTATACGGTTTGTTGCCTAATTTTCTGCCCCAACGATGGCTGTGGTGCTGTGTACAGCTACTCGGGAATAAGTCTAACCAAACTCCATGTGATTTAGTTCTGAGTAAATTTGTATACATAGCATCTCTGTTTCTCTCTCTCTGTACAAGCAAAGCTGTACCATCCCGACTTCCCCATCTGTATGTTTTCATCACTTCCAAATCAGCTGTCTGCATGTACAAAGTTGCTTGAATTATTATCTTACCCAGCTGTTTTATTTATATATATTTTTGCATGCTCCTTCTGACAACTTTGTATAGTAGCAATTTGTTTTTTTCTCAAGCAGCCACTCTTTTCAGTGTGACAAATAATGAGCCCTTTGTCAATACATTCCAAGTGCAATAAAGTCCCTGTTGGTGCACTGGGTGATTCTGACGCTGTGCTTCAGCTGGGCTGATTACAGCATTTCAAAATGAGAAAAAAAAACCACAGTTGCTGCTGTAACACTCAGATCTGTGCCTCACGCATGCAATGGCAGGAAACTGAGTTTTAAAAACCCAACCCTGATGCCTTGTTTTAGCTTCGTATTTACTTTTTTTTTTTTTTACATTTTGTCTCCTTCCTGCTACTTTATTCTTCACCCAGTAGCACATTGGGAAAGAATCATGATTACATTTTACTGGGATTTTATATGCCATTAGCAAGCTGAGCTCTAATGAGCAGATAGCCACGAAAGCTCCATATTCGTGACTGCATTTTAATTAATTTACAAAACCTGGTAACAATTATGACCTGTATATTTTAAGAAGGCTGTTAAACTTTACATTTGCCAATTGAGAGTTTTTAAAAAGCTAAGGCAAGGCAGATTTTAACACTAAGTGGTTTCCTTCTTTAAAAAATAATAATAATGAATGTGGAGAAATGCAAGTCAACAAGAACTACATTAATATTTGTTGTCATAAATTGCTAACAGAAAAAAATCGCTTGATTTTTCTATGTTGATAATTAAGTACTATTAATGTTGTTAGGTATTATATTTGAGTCTGTTACATTGTCCCTTGTTTTTGGTTTTGCCATTGGAAGTTGTTACAACAGTCCAGTCTGATAATTGTGTTTTGTTGGGGTTCTGTACCTTAACTTATTGCTTATTTGTTTATTGCACTGGTGGTGGTGAAAATGTGGTTTAGGCAAGCTAGAGTGCCAATAGGAAGAAGCCCTAAGTGCAGGGCAGGTTACCCTCAGGGGACATAATGCATCACTCCAGGCAATTCTTTTTGTTGACTAAGCAATTGGGGTGGACATGAGGGAGCAGTTGCTTCAGAAACCTGACCTCTTACTTTCCAATCAACAAAATGGCTGACATTATCCCTCCCTCTCTCTCTTTTACACAGGTAGGTAGCCGTGTTGGTCTGCCGTAGTCGAAACAAAATTAAAAAATTCCTTCCAGTAGCACCTTAGAGACCAAGCAAGTTTGTTATTGGTACGAGCTTTTGTGTGCATGCACACTTCTTCAAAGTGTGTTCTGAAGAAGTGTGCATGCACACAAAAGCTCATAGCAATAACAAACTTAGTTGGTCTCTAAGGTGCTACTGGAAGGATTTTTATTTATTTTTTTATTCTCTTTTACACAGATAGCTGTCAGTCAATGCCAAGAGAGGATGGAAGGAAACTTGGGACTAGCTATTCCCTTCTCCCTGAAACCTCTCCAATAAGAAACCCAGGCCTTCCTATACATGCTATTTATTCCTTCTCCTTGCAGATGGGTTAGGGTAGCAAATTACACATCACCAAAAAGGAGGGTGCCCCCCAAAAAGAGGGCAGTAGAGGACACAGCATCAGATTTGTATAGGCTCATTTATAAAACAGATGTAAATTTTGGTGCTCAGGATGGTGTATAGGGTACCCCACCCATTTTATCCTAATGGGCTGAGAGATTGTGTGTGGTCCAAAGTCATGGCTGAGTGGGGATTTGACTCCAGTCTCCCAAGTCCTGGTCCAGCATTCTCAGCACCATTCCACAATGAAATAGAAATAAAATGCCCTGTCCATTATGGGGGAAACTGAGACGAGGCAGTGGGTGTGCATGCTGAGTTTGCTAATTGTTGATTGCCACAAATTCAAGGTCCCCGTGCTCCCTCCTTAAACTGGAAGGCCTTTCAAACAGGTTGACTCCTTCAAATACGGAACTGTCTGGTGCAAAGTAGAACACTTGGCAACTCTAACATGGAGCTGGTGCCCCCAAAAGCAACGTACCACTTATTGAGGTGTGGGCTGGACCACTGTTGGATTCAGCAGCACCCCCACCCCCACCCCACTGATATGACAAGAGTTTCTGCCCTCTATGGAAAGAGAGCAGAATTGCAGCCTAAAAGGTTCTCAAGGAGATTTGGAACATTTCATAACTCATGCCTATTTGCTTACTATGCTGCATAAAGGGATGCTGGAAACTACATTGGGTGAGAGGGGTTACAAAGGCAGATGAAGGGGGTGGGGAAGTATGTCAGTCCTCCAAATCTTGAGTTTCCTGAAGTCGTTTTTGTTTTTATGTATGGAAGTTTACAAGCAGAGTGACATATTTTTAGCAACAGCATACAGCATTGCCAAAAAAGTATAGAGAGCAGCTTCCAAGTAGATGAAAATAAGCTGCTCAGCCCTTTGATGTGACTTCACTGCACACAAAACATACAGATAAAAGGCTCTCTTACTGTTTATTATGGAATTAGTTGGGCAAAAATTAGAAACCCTTGGGATATACTCAGATCTTTGCCAAACTGTAGCTCGTCAATCCTTTCTTTTTTTTACAGTAGGAAGAGATTCAGCAAAGAGATTTAGAGCTGACAGGTTCCACCATTGTGTACAAAAGATCTCTCTACAGTAATAGGCCTAAGACTCCTTTTGGGCATGTACTTTCTAATTCCCATTGAAGGTTCTAAGTTAAAATACAAACCAGGAACCATTGCTTAGACCTCTTAAAACATGTTTGATGGTTCCTACCACTCTTGCTTCTGTGGTTCCTCTTATGCTGGTAAAGCAACACCCGAAGCAGCCTTCTTCCATTTTGGGACCCCAGCAGCAGCAGCAGATGGCAAGGTGGGGCTGCCACTTATCCGACTTCCCTCCAGATGTGTCACTGGCAGCATACTGGGGTGGAGAGGAGGAAGTGGATGTGGCAGCCAGGTTGGAGTGGTGCAAATGCACTGGCAGAGCCCTTCCAGGGCACTTGCTAGCACATTTACACTGCACCAACCTCACTTGCTGCCATGACGCCTCCTCAAAATTGTTGCGTTCCTGTAGGACTGAAAATGAAAATGAGATAGCACTTCTCCATTTTAACTCCAGGGGGGGGGGGAATCTTTTGATAAAGGTTATCTCCATCAAAACAAAAACACAACCAAACAAGCAATAGAACTTACTTCAGAGAAAATATATTTCTCCACCACTCAAGTTTAGATTTTCTGAAGACCTGTTGTGTGCTTCAGCTTTCTGAAGTACAGTGGGTGCTGGGTAGGCATATGATCTAAACCCTTTTTGATGATGGCACTCCAACTATGCAACTGAAATATACTCAGAGTTGAGAGTGGATTTCATGCTCTTTATTCAGCTCATAGTGGTGAGGAGGAAATGGATGTTCCCCTAAAGTATCTGCTTTATATACATTATTTACACAATGGGCTGCACGTGATTGGCTAATTCCGGAATTCTCCTGTAGGCCAATCAGGTTGTGGATTCACTTCCATCTGGAGCTGGATTGGGTGGCTCCTGCAGATCAATCATACTGCTGCATTGTTCTAGGACCAATCAGACTGCTGCATTTTGGATCCTATTGTTCTAGGACCAATCAGACTGCTGCATTTTGGATCCTATTCAACTCTGTACATAACAGCAACTTTGTTCAGGAAGGCTCACCTGATCATTTTGCGGGTTGGTTAGAACTGTTCTCCAGGGTAAATGCCTTTACCTGTTGTTTTTACTGATAGTGAAGTTTTTGCTCTGTTTATAGCTCTTGCCTTGTGCCCTCCCCCCGCCAATCATGAATGTTTAGGATTTGTCAAGAGTTGTATGCTCTACTGACATGAAAATTCAATCAACAACCTTTCGCTTTTTAAAACTTCTTTTTGATCCCCATAGCAAAATAGCTTTCTGAGAAGTAGTTTAGCACTTATAACCATACTTGTGAAAGGAACAGAATTGTAGGTTAAAATATCAAACACAACATGTGTTTGTGGGATTACCAGAGAGGTAGCAAATGCAGGGTGGTCCACGTGCCCATGCACTCTGGGGGTCTCGCTGCCATTGAAACATTGAAATGTACCTTATAAATACATGGTATTTGGACCACCCTGTATATTCTATGGCACTTAATTGTTTCCTATTCCACACTCAAGCGAGTGAAACATGATTCTCAGTAATCTCTCTGACACCAGGCATACAGGATCTGCAGTTCATGATGGTGCAAGTATTTTACTGCATGGAGGTTGGTTGATATTAGAAGAATCCTACATGCATGAAACATCTGCAGGCGTGAATAATAACCAAAGTACCCTTGCTTATAGAAAGCTAAAGGGCAGTCTTCTTTTTTTGAAACCTTTTTGTGCATATGCATCTTATTGGCATATTTTGTACATGCAGATGTAACAAAAATGAAACAGACCAAAACCCTAATTATTTGGAGCTTTTTCCCTCCCCAAAGGGAGCACTTCGGTGCCCTTTTCCTAAGCTATTTGTTTTGTTGGGGTTGACATGCTATTTTAGTTCTCCTTGTTTTATCTGACATTACTTGCTTAATAAAGCTTTTTAACCCGCCTTTACAATGTAGTGCCACAGTGATGCACAAATATTTCAGCATAGTATAAAAATCAACATTACCAGTAGCGTACATCACATACAACACAGGCATGTTATATTTCTGTTGGATAGCAAACATTGCTGAAATGTTTTTAAATTCGCCAAAGCCTCATGGGGAAGTTGAACTCCCCGAAATGTCCTACTGGATGGCACAGCAGGTGTCAGAGAAGAAACATCTCATTATCACCCAGGCTTAGGCCTGATTGTGCCATTTCAGAGACAGGAAATGCTGCGTACTTGTCTGTGATTCTGAAATTTAGATGTAGTGCCCCTCCCCCCCCCTTCAAGCCACCAAATTATTTTAAGTTTGTTTATTTCAATGTGCTGGTATGGGTAGAAAGTTTGACAGGCACCGGGATTCAAATCTGTGCAAAGCATATTGAGTGACCTAGGACTACCTCTCAGCGTAATCTGTCTCAGCCTATACTACCTCACACAGTTGTTGTGAAGATAAAGGAGAGAAGGAGACCCTTTGCTCCTTGGAGGAAGATTAGGATAAAAACTTAATATCCACCGATATTAAGGAGAATAATTGCCTGTCTCAAAAATGGAAGCAGGGGCATTTCTGTACATTAAGGATGCAGTCAGAATATCTGTGAAACGCCCACATTTTGTGTTAAGGTCTCGAGAAGAAAAGCTTAAGAGGAAAGCTGTAAGGTTAAAAGGATGCTGTTCAGTGGTGTGGAATGAGATAGTTACTTGAAAGAAAGTCTGGATGGTATCCCTTTGTAATATTGTGTTTATATTTACATTGTATAGAATATTGGTATTGGTATCCGTTACTGTATAATAGAAAAGCATTTGTTTACATTCCTCAATAGCATTTAAACACACTTCTAAAAGTTACGCTTTTAATTGTAATTGGAAAATGCTACTTTGGAAATATTACATGTCTATCCTCTATTTAAAAAAATAAAAACTTCCCCTATTTGAATGTAGGTTATAAATTCCAAGAATTTCCCTCCTTTGCCAAAGTCCTTTTCGTGCAGCACATCTAACATAGAAACATGTGTCAGGATGCATAATGTTTCAATTACATACCCTGCAGCAATGTTCTCTCTGCAAGGAAAAAAAAATCTAAATTGTAGATTCAATGGTAGATTTACTTTTTCTTCCTTTCCTTTGTGCTTTGTCATTAACTGGTTGTCTTGTTCTAATTTTTTAAGACTAGAGCCTTCATACATATGAGTAGACAAGCAGGAGGGAGTATGTCTATGTACTGGGGGGAAATGTGTTAGGTCTATGGCAAGACCATGGGGCTCTTTTCTGAAAGAGCATGGACGATATCTAACATTAGTCATATTCAGAGTAGTCCCATGGGTCTAAATCAATGGGCTGAGTTCAACACGGTTAACTCTTCAAGCGGAAATACATTTGATCACAAAATGAAACTTCCCCTCCCTCTCCTCTGTCCGTGCCACCCCTCAAATCTGCTCCAGAGGGTTGAGGGACCTCCTAGAGTAGATGCAGGTAATAAATGGGGGGAGAAGAGTGGGGAGTTAGGTTGTGCAAGCAGAAGTCATTGCACTTATTAAATGACTTGCTTGGATACAACCCAGTAAACTTAAGTAACTTCAGTCCATTGATTAAAATGGATCTGCTCTGAGCAGCAGTGGAGCGTATGCCCGCCCTGCCCAGGGCAGGCTTGCTCCTGAGAGGGGCGTGGAGGGTGCCCTCCCAGGTGCTGACTAGCCATTCGGGTGTCCAGAGAGGTGCACATGCCCTGAAGCCGAGGGCGGAGGAAGCCGTCCATGGCGGACATTTGGCACACCACCTGCCCGCAACTCCTAAGCCTCCCTCAAGCTGTCAAAACGGGGGGGGGTAGGCTTCGGAGTCGCAGGTGGGTGGCGCGCCGAATGTCACCCCCCTCAGTGAGGGCACATGGGGCGGTCCGCCCACCCGCCCCCCGTTCCTACGCCCCTGGCTCTGAGTGTAACTTAGGTTAATAGCACCCTGTGTCTAAAACATCATCCCGTTTTCAGTGCTTGGGAACATATTCATGTTGTTTCAGTGCTGCTCTCCCTGTGCCATTTTATTACTTGGTCCTAATACTTGGTGCAACTGGACTTCTCTGCGACCCATCCCCTCTGCAGGGAGGTGGGACCAATTCGGATGGTCCGCCCCCGCCACTTAATGGATCCAAATGGTTTCCAGAGAGTGGTAGGGGATGCTTTATCCCATGTTGATGGCCTTTCAGCCGATTCCCTGGTGGCCCGCTGGAATGTGGAGTTAACCAGGGCTATTGACTGTTTGGCTCCGAAGCGCCCTCTCCGATTGCATGGAGCCCGGACAGCCCCGTGGTTTTCCACGGATCTGAGGGCAATGAAACAATCGTTGAGACGGCTAGAGCGCCGGTGGCGGATAACTCATTCCGAATCTGACCGGACACAGGTTAGAGCTCAACGTCGAGCCTACCAAGTGGCGATAGCGACGGCGAAGAAGAATTTCTTCACCGCCTCTATTGCATCTGCAGAAAACAGCAGCAGGATACTTTTTCAGGTGGTTCACAATTTAGCGGAACCACCTGCAACATCGGGGCCCAGTACGGGCCACATGTTCTCCTGCAATGATTTTGCAAAGTTTTTTGCAGATAAAATCGCCCAGATTCGGGAAGAAGTAGACTCCACCGTGGGAGCAGGGCCGGGGCGGGAGAGTGCTAGAGTTCTGTCTAGTCAAGTTGAGTGGGATCAATTTCAATCTGTTACCTCCGAGGATGTGGACAGGCTGCTTGGACGAGTGAAACCAACCACCTGTCTCCTGGATCCTTGCCCATCCTGGCTTATAAAAGCTAGCCGGGAAGGACTGGGCGATGGGCTTTGTGGGGTGGTGAATGCTTCCCTCCGTGAGGGAGCCTTCCCAGACCCGCTGAAAGAGGCGGTTATTAAACCGCTTCTTAAAAAACCATCTTTAGATGCAGCCACGATGGCCAACTATCGCCCAGTCTCAAATCTTCCATTCCTGGGCAAGGTGATTGAGCGAGTGGTTGCTGAACAACTCCAGGCACGCCTGGAAGAAGCGGACCATTTGGATCCCTTCCAGTCGGGATTCAGGCCTCATCATGGGACTGAAACTGCCTTGGTCGCACTGGTTGATGATCTCCGGCGGGCTAGGGACAAAGGTGAGAGCTGTTTCCTAGTTCTGCTGGATCTCTCAGCGGCGTTTGATACCATCGACCATAGCATCCTTCTGGACCGTCTTGAGGGGCTGGGAGCTGGGGGCACTGTTATACAGTGGTTCCGCTCCTTCCTCCTGGGCCGTGTTCAGAAAGTGGTGGTGGGGGATGAGTGTTCAGACCCTTGGGCCCTCACTTGTGGGGTGCCTCAGGGTTCTGTCCTCTCCCCCATGCTTTTTAACATCTATATGAAGCCGCTGGGAGAGATCATCAGGAGGTTTGGGCTGGGTGTTCATCAGTATGCGGATGACACCCAGCTCTACCTCTCTTTTAAATCAGAACCAGTGAAGGCGGTGAAGGTCCTGTGTGAGTGTCTGGAGGCGGTTGGAGGATGGATGGCGGCTAACAGATTGAGGTTGAATCCTGACAAGACAGAAGTACTGTTTTTGGGGGACAGGAGGCGGGCAGGTGTGGAGGATTCCCTGGTCCTGAATGGGGTAACTGTGCCCCTGAAGGACCAGGTGCGCAGCCTGGGAGTCATTTTGGACTCACAGCTGTCCATGGAGGCACAGGTCAAATCTGTGTCCAGGGCAGCTGTTTACCAGCTCCATCTGGTACGTAGGCTGAGACCCTATCTGCCTGCGGACTGTCTCGCCAGAGTGGTGCATGCTCTGGTTATCTCCCGCTTGGACTACTGCAATGCGCTCTACGTGGGGCTACCTTTGAAGGTGACGCGGAAACTACAACTAATCCAGAATGCGGCAGCTAGACTGGTGACTGGGAGCGGCCGCCGAGACCATATAACACCGGTCTTGAAAGACCTGCATTGGCTCCCAGTACGTTTCCGAGCACAATTCAAAGTGTTGGTGCTGACCTTTAAAGCCCTAAACGGCCTCGGTCCAGTATACCTGAAGGAGCGTCTCCACCCCCATCAGTCTGCCCGGACGCTGAGGTCCAGCGCCGAGGGCCTTCTGGCGGTTCCCTCACTGCGAGAAGCAAAGCTACAGGGAACCAGGCAGAGGGCCTTCTCGGTAGTGGCGCCCGCCCTGTGGAACGCCCTTCCAGCAGATGTCAAAGCGATAAACAACTATCTGACATTCAGGAGACATCTTAAGGCAGCCCTGTTCAGGGAAGTTTTTAACGTGTGACATTTTACTGTATTTTTGGTTTTTATGGAAGCCGCCCAGAGTGGCTGGGGAGGCCCAGCCAGATGGGCGGGGTATAAATAATAAATTATTATTATTATTATTATTATTATTATTATTATTATTATTCATAATAGGGACGCAGGTGGCGCTGTGAGTTAAACCACAGAGCCTAGGAATTGCTGATCAGAAGGTCAGCAGTTCGAATCCCTGTGACGGGGTGAGCGCCCATTGCTCAGTCCCTGCTCCTGCCAACCTAGCAGTTCGAAAGCACGTCAAAGTGCAAGTAGATAAATAGGTACCGCTCTGGCGGGAAGGTAAACAGCGTTTCCGTGCACTGCTCTGGTTCGCCAGAAGCAGATTAGTCATGCTGGCCACATGACCCGGAATAAAGCAAGATGAGCGCCGCAACCCCAGAGTTGGTCACAACTGGACCTATTGGTCAGAGGTCCCTTTACCTTTACCTTTAATATTCATAAGCCTTATTTCCCCATGCCACTATTTACCTTGGTTGACTGTGTGCCAGCTCACATTATTTTGCTAGCATCACACTACACTTATGATGATGTCACAGATGCTCCTAATTATTATTTTTTTAAAACAACAACAACCAGCCACTTCTTCCTAATGGATTCAAGGTCAGTGCGGGTGAATTGAGGTATCTAACAAAAAGTAGTTTATGTAATATAATTTCTGAGCTTTCCTGTAACTACAGATAATCAAATGTGCTTCCACGTGTGAAGGTGTTGCCTAACAGTTTCAAAGAAACCTCATGACATGAAAGTAATACATCATCATCATCATTATAATTTAAGTTTTCATTACTCCTGAGAATCCTATTGTAGTTTCAAAAGTCCTGCTTACAGCAGGAAAACATACACAACTGCAACATAAGTAGTCATAAACAAGAAATATAGCATAACAACACACAACCAAACTGAATCATTTCCACATAAATCACAAGAACTAAAATAAAGATACAAAAAGCAGGGGGAAACCCAAACAACACCCCAGCCCATGAGTCTGTTTGGCAGCCTCCGCTTTTGCAGCTGAAGTGAGTAATGCCCCCCTCCTCCCAGGCCAGGTGGAAAAGGCCTGCAAGGCAGGGTGCAGGTCTCCCAGGACTCAGAGCTAAGATAGTCTCAGTAGCCTGTTTGATGTAATGTGAATCTGTAAATAATGTAGTGAATAAACTGAAGTAAGAAGTTATGGTAACAAGGGACTGCATTTCATTAAAACATTAAGAGTTCAATCCAGTTCACTCTGGATACAGAGAAAGCCCTGAAGATATAACTGATCATCTCCTCCAGCATAAATCATGATCGTGAACTGGCACATTAGATTTTGCCTAGCCATGGAGATTAGGCTCAAAATTCAAATAAGATTATCTGTCTATTGTTGTGACTTCATTCCATACTGATGGGAATATGACAGAAAAAGTTTAGCTTTGTTTTCTTTTAATTAAAATTAACATCAGGCACCAACCTCACCCTGAATTCCCAAAGTAATGGATAGGATTTTAAGCCAGTGGTCTCCACTGCCTTCAGTAAGCATAGTATAGCCCTTGTACATGCCTGTGAATTGTTCTTGATGCTTTTGATGAATGTAGTCAAGACAAGATCTGATTGTCCTGCCAAGTCAATGTCAAAACAGGCCTGTTTTCCTGCAACTCAGTCTCTTTTCAGCACACATTTACACAAAAGTTATAGATCATAAAATTCCTTTTTTACTTATTTTTATCTCCATACATTTTTCCTTTTTTTGTAGCAGACACCATAGTTCTTCTAGGGCAAAAGATACGGCTTGCAATATATGCTACCAGCTCTGTGACTAATTTGCTGGAATATCACAAACTCCTGCCCTTTCCTTTCTTTCCTTTTCCAAGTCAGAATGTTTACTGAATTGTTGCAAAGCATAAAAGGTTTACTTTACAACCACTTAGTTTTCAAAGTGGTAGATTAATAGAGATTTCCAGTATCTAAAAATCTGATGAGCTGTTTGTTGTATCTTTAATGCCCTAGTGCCTTCCCAGTAGGGATCGATTGATTTATTTCATTAAAATTATATACCACTGATAGTAAAAAGGCTGAAAACACACACACACTTCATTGGGAGATGGGGTAGAAATTCAGTTTGGTTTAGATTTTAATGGGAATCCTATCTAATTCACACTATTCCAAAACAACATGCAACCTAATGTTATCTTTTGCAAGTCACACTTTTATGAATTTTGTGGTGCAGTTCATCATCCGAATCATATGTTCAAAAAATGTGTATATTAGGAGGAAGTGTGTGTAAGGATGTATATATTAGTGAAACTATTAATGAAACTCATTATATTACCCCCCAAAAATGGCTTTCAAAAAACGAGAATGTCGGGCAACATTGCATACACAAGATTTGTATATAAGGAGAAATTCCCACTAAAATGCTGGTATATTTTCATAACATCTTAAAAAATTAAAATGATGGGGAAATAGAGAGAACTGAAGTTAAGACTGTGAAAATGAACAAATGGGATAAATTGACAGACTCATCCCTCCCTATTTCCCAGTTCCTTTTTTTCAGATAGTTGACATTTATCAATTGAACTGCAAAATCACAGGGAATTCAGAACCATTCAATAACTGCTGAGGGGTAGAGTTGGGTACAATATTAGTGCTGTTGGTGTGAGGCGAGCAGGAGCTTAGCTCATTTGACAGGGAGTACAACAGAGCCAAGAGGGAGAAAGATCCTTTCTTGTGTTGGTAGGCTGATAAGAGGGAGAAAATCTCATGCAGGAGTTAGATACAGGAGGTGTTTTGGGAACGGGGTGATTGCCTTGGGGACCTGAATGGTTCAGCAAACTGGATTTCACATTCTGGTTTAAAATAATCAGCAGGACCCTAATATAATATTCATGGCCTAAGACCCTCGTACCTATGGGACCGCCTCTCCTGGTATGCCCCATGGAGGACCTTAAGGTCCATAAATAGAAAACACCCTAGAGGTCCCGGGCCCTAAGGAAGTTAGATTAGCCTCAACCAGAGCCAGGGCCTTCTCAACACTGGCTCTGGCCTGGTGCAATGCTCTGTCTCATGAGACCAGGGCCCTGCGGTATCTGATTTCTTTCCGCAGGGCCTGTAAGACAGAGCTGTTCTGCCTGGCCTTTGGCTTAGAATCAGTTTGATTCCCTCCCCCTCTTTCTTTTTTCCTTTCTCCTCCTGTGAAGAGGCTGCATCCTAATGTTTTAATGTTGTATTTTAATCTTGTTTTTTAAATTGTATTTTAATCAACTTGTTTTTATTATTGGTTGTTAGCCGCCCTGAGCCAGGTCTTGGCTGGGGAGGGCAGGGTATAAATAATTTTTTTATTATTATTTATTATTATAAAGAAAATTCATCTGAAAGAGATACTGGAACTTCTGCTTTGTGGAGTGAAAACCTGTCTTCATCTATGGAAGTCTTCCTGTTGGCTTCACCGGGGCAGAATGAGGCATTTGGGTGAACGGTTATGTGGTACTGAGTCCCAGCAGTGCAGATGAGATCACAGTGTCAAACTTTGCCCCATCTGTCCCTTCCAGCTGAACGTTTCCCTGCCTCTTCCTGGAGCTGCTCAGAGCATCTGACGTCAATGCCAAAAAAGGAGTTGCATGTGGCTGACAGATTTTCTTAAAGGATAAGTGACTCATAAGGGTGTTGGGGGATACAGCCTAAAGAAGCTGGTACAAACTTAGAAATGTATGGAGACAAGTTGTGAGCAATTTCAGACCGTGTTCCTTTGCCGTGTTGCAATAATCACTGCAATTAGCCCAGTGATTGATAAAGGTTCTGATGTCTGGAGCGACCCAATTCAATCATGTAGCGAATTCTAGGAGCAGCAAAAGATTGTTGTGTGAATCCCAGTAAAGACCAAGTAGCAAACATATAATTTGCTTCCTTTGAAGAGGAAGCACCTGCTGTTCCTTTTGATATTCTGGAAAAGACAGCTAGTAGTAAATCCATTTAAGATGTAGATCAGTTTGTTCTGTATGTGTCACTATACCAGTGGAATAGACTAGGGGAAACCTTTAAATTTCTATCCGTGGGCCTTTCTGTGAATATTCAAGACATTTTTCTCCGAAAGCTGATACATAATTTTCTGCAGTTTTCACTTATTATTGTACACTGTTGTTGCATGTGTCAGCCCAAATCAATGTTGCACATTTGACGGGACTGTGTGACAAACTACTTTCCCCTTTCCTGGCAGTTCCAACATACCTATGTGCCACCCTGTGCTATATCTTAACTAGGGCACTTACCCATATATGGAAATTTGCAGTTTCCACAGAAGGTATGGAAGATCACAGCTACTTGCAGCATCCTAGAATCACCTGGGCACAGGTCCTTTTGGTCGGGTTTCAAAAAGTGAACACTTAAGAGATGCAGAAAAATAATGCTCTGAAGGCCATTTTCCCATCTGCTGCCCTCGGTATTTTGAGTACAAAATACATGAGTATCACAGCAGTTCTGAATAAGGCATCCGTTGCTTTAAAAATTAAGTATCTCTTCAGACTGCTCAAAAACAGCTATCAGGGAAAGAAAAGAATTATTATGCCACATCACAGTCGATGCAAAACTCAAGTATTTTATATTAAGATCACAGAAAGCTCAAGCTACCTTATACCAGGTGAGACTACACAGACAGTGCCTCTTCCAAGCCCCCAGATTTATCCCTTGCTAACTTGACCGTTTTAACTAGAAATGCCAGGGACTGAATCGAATCTTTTGCATGCAGGGCACTGTGTTGTGCCATTACCCAAGTACAATATATGAAGAGTGAAGCAGCCATAAAATGGATTATTATATTTCTGTATAGAAAACAATCATTTGGAAAATATCAGATAAAACATATACCATAAACAGGCCAATAATGGTACAATATGATTGTGAAAGATTCTTGCAGACAACTTGGATGATCAGCCTACCATAGATTGCATTAATCGTATCTTATAACAGTCACAATTTTAAGGGGGCAGGGTAGTCAAAACTATTAATAAAAAATATTAAAAGTAAACTACTTTTCTTTCCAGATATATTATCTTTTGGGTTTTTTTGAAAGTGGTTGTTTCATATGAGATGAAAATCTTGTTTTCAACATTTTAAAAATTAAAAAAAATATCTGTTTCTAAATTATAAATTAATGAAAGTTATAAGTTATGGTGCTTTTTTCAAGAAGGCTTTTTTTTTTGTCAGAAGGGGAGAGGCCCGTTTTTGAGCAAACCTGATTCAAATTTAATGCTATTTTATTTTTTATCCTTTTGCTACTGCTCACTGAGCAATATAGTCCATAAACATTATTGGATGAACTGCCTTTGTAAATATTTGCCCTTGTCTTTTAACAATTGTCTTTAGGTTACATTGGGGCTTTCTAGGTCGCTTGCCTCTTCTGCTCAGTTAAGAATGTAATGAAATAAGGCATTCACAAACATATTTACAGTGTGTTTCCTTTAGAAGGGAAGAAAGCACCCACAATATATATATATTTAAAGGGCAACAAAATCACATGACTCTCATTTGAAAAATACTTAAGAATATTTTCCCCCGATTTGAAATCTTAAAAACAATCCTGAAGCAAAAAAAAGTTTTAAAATGATAATTTACTTTTGGACAAAATGCTTTACTAATTAACCCGTTTTAGTTGCCATGTCCCCCTTTTATCCCATGGTGCTCTTCTCTTGCCATTTATATGCTCTATTTCACTCCTTTCAGAAAACAAGACGCCACAGATATTTTCAAGCCATCTCTTGCATGTTACCCATCGTGTACCACGAGAGACGTGATGACAGGTAATGGAAAACTACCATTCTCTTCTTTTTGAAGGAAATATGTTTTCCAGCACAGAATAATGATCTTCTAAGTAAAAACCATATAGCAGCCAATATATAACCACCAACATATAATTTGATTTACAATGTGGCAGAAAAAGGATTTTGAAAATCAGTTTAAAAAAAACTAAAGATCCATCAGGTTGTGGTTAACAAAAGTTACTGATAAAATAGTGCTTCTTTTCTCTGACTTTTTAACTTTTCAAAACATTTGTATCAATATGTGCCTCTCACAACTAACCTCCCAATAACAGTTAGCTGGTCAGTGAATTATGCTCCCGTTTCGTCAGCCAGAGTTTTGTATGAAATTGAGATACAGGACAATACAACACCTATCTAATTAGTTCACTTTCTATCCTGCTCTTTCCAAAGCCTTCAGACAAGTGACAAAACTTAAAAATAAAATGAAGCCTACATTTAAGAAAAGCCAAAAGAATTAAATGCAAGTTACCATGCATTTACCTAATTCTGACCATTAGGTAAATGTAGGTCTCTTCTACAAACACTATTTGAATATCTTTGAATATATCTATATATTTCAATAATGGTAGCAAATCCTATGATGATTTCTCTTACGTTTGAATAGGTTTCAATTGCGAAAAAGGCTATTTGGGATCCATAGAAAAGCGACTCTGGGCTCCTGTGAAAAACAGTGGACTTTAATATATAAGTAAATAGTGACATTGATTATCGTCAAATAATTACATTGCTATGGTAGCTTGTATTTACAGCATACTGATACCCTTATGGGGCAAAAGTGGTTGTTCCATATGCCTGGATTTTGTTCTAAGCTTGGTTGAGATCAGTAGTGGGTTGATCTTAATTATTTTGTTAGCGAGCAGAAAATTATTTACAGCAAGGGTTGCCAATCTTTTGGGCCCACCAGCATATGTGTAAACAGGAGAAACTGTCGTGGGCAACATATGCACACACCCCACAACCAAGCACAAAGCTCAACAACGCTTCTTTCAAGCCTAATTTTAGCAGGTGGAGGGGACTCTCTCGGCACAAGGGCAGGTGTCTGTGAGGTGCTATATTGGTGACCCCTGATTCAGAAGAGCAGAAGCTAAACAAAACATTGTTCTACTTCTGCTTCTCCACACTCCAGCAATTGCTCCAAATTTCGGGCAACATCCTTTCGTGACACTCAAGTGTAGAAGGGTGCATTTGCTTATACCAGAGTGTTGCCGTTTCCTTTTGCTGTCCATGTTGCTCTCCTTGTTTGGGCGGCCCAATTACGTCCTCGCTTGATTCGAAGTGGCAGCTCCAAATAGAATGTCCCCGTTCTGTCCTTCGTTGTCAACAGCTCACCCATATAACCTGCAGGTTTCGTATGCATCCCTCTGCTCTAATTTTTAACCTTATCCTGTGGAAAACAGGAGGAAGAAAACAAGGGGCCCAGTCATGTACAGGCATGAGTCTATCTAGTATGTATTAATTAAGGGCAAGAATGGTTGATGACTTGACATGCAAACCTATTAAAAAGTTAAAAATTCAGAAAAATAATTGGCAGCTCATTCAACAATCCTAAGGACTTAACAGATCTGAATAGTGTATGGTCCACCAAGCTAAACCTCACACTACCCTCCCTCCCCACACGAGCCATAGATCATGGTCTACAATCTTTCGAGTAGAGTACTTGAGAACCACACCCCTTTTTTACACTCTCGAAGCAGCAGCCAGGTTTAGCATTATGTTTCCGTGTAGGGCTGAATGACTGCCTTTCACTTGGTTGTGGCATAAGGTTTTATCTTTAAACGAAGGGAAGTGTAATTGGTATTTGAAACATTTCGGCTTTTTTCCCTGCAAGGAAAATCTCATTTTTGAAGTCACACAGCGCTGTTTTCAATTACAACAAGAGTCGAAAAAGTGGAGAAGATCTCATGTGCAAATCAATGTTCCTCTGTTAAAATCAATGGGCTGCTGAGATGTACATCAGCCCACTATCTGCCATCTGCTCCCCCCCTCCCCATTTCATTGTAATTGCAAACCTAAGCATGAACAGGGACTATGTCACAGTTATTGCAAAGACAGAATTCTTATTACTGCGCCTTTGATAATAATTGGATACAGAACACCTGTAAATAAACTTTATTGTATTTTCCCCCCTATTCAGAATATTGTGGATTGTAATATTCTTTTTAAACAAAATAGCAGCATGAAGGAAACTACTGTTGCAAGGGTAAACTTTGATTCTTTGTGCCGTTGTTCTTGTCTACAGTAGGATGGTGGCCATTGAGGAAAAAGTAGGTCAGTGAAATAATTGCAGTTCTGAAAATAATACAGATTGACAGTTGTTGAGCTTAATCTGCTGAATGGCCACGGGGGTGTAGCAACAAAGCTCATGTGTTCACATATATGACAGCCTGGTGTTAAGGACATAGCTAAATCCTTATGAAAATAAATATATAACATAACTGATTACTCTATGAGAGTTTGGGTTTTGTTTTGTTTTTTAACCAAGAAATGAAAAGGAAATAAAATATACTCTGTTACCATACAGAGGATGGAAAAAGTATACATCTAGACAGTTTCATTTGTTGTTTCTTATTCATTGGCATTTCTTAATACTGATGAATTTCTTAAGAGTTAGTATTTCTAACCCTTTCTCTGGTTAGATTTGTATGCAAATCTGTTGTTGTTTTTTAATCCAGAGCTAAACACTGTTAAACAGAGTGATCCAATGTGATGCCCAATTAAGCAAAGGTTTTCATTGTGGGGTGTTCAGTGAGGTAAATTAATCAGTTAAATTAAATACAGATAAACCTATAGCCCAGGCAGAAGGGTGCTTTCTAACATGGTTCATTTTCTAAAATGAATGACAATTTTGTACTCCTCCATCTTTAAATTTTTGAAGTATTTTGTTTCAGTCAATAAAAAAAAAAACGGTTCTTAAGAAAGGGTTCTTATACAATGGAGCAAATTATATGTTTGAAAGACAGACCAATTTGGGTTTCCCCAACAAGGCTCTTAACACCAAAGCGACACCCAAATGGCGGGGATTTGGGGGAGAAGAACTAGCAACACCACTTTATTTAATTTGTGAAAATGCAGATAGTTACAACTAACAACTACCGATAATTTGATACACAAATAGTTATTTTTTTGTCTGTTTCTTTATAAGAAAATTTATTTACTCCGAACTCATAAAAAAATATCAGGGCAATAAAATCATTAAACCATCATAAAGCTATAAAATGATAAAGCACAGAACAAGTCACCAACACCAACTTACTCCAAATGCTGTTTATGCATTCAGTTGTATG
Organism: Podarcis bocagei; assembly: GCF_964188305.1. Classification (NCBI taxonomy): domain Eukaryota; kingdom Metazoa; phylum Chordata; class Lepidosauria; order Squamata; family Lacertidae; genus Podarcis; species Podarcis bocagei. Next base: position 83,931,643 of record NC_138129.1, on the reverse strand, counting down.
TTGAGAAAACCATCATATTGTTGGCTTTAGGTTTTGGGTCCAAATAGTAAAGATTTGCCGGAAGAGCATCTTGCTTCCCTTAACCATACATTTTCTGTGGCTGTCAAATCCCCAAGTTTCTCCAGTCATTCTAGCACAACCAACAGTGTTTGAATTGCTTTCTTTTAGTTAAATTGCACTCTGCTTTCTAAAGATGAACTGTTCCTGAATAAGCAAAAATATAACTAAGCAATTTTCTGGGAAGGCTTTCGTGTTCTGCTGATTCCCACAGCCTTGTACATGACCTGTGTTCAGCTTTGGAGAGAGAAGCCTGATTGAGTCTAAACATTCCTGCACCCACATTTTGTGACTCTGTGCAAGAAGATTCTGGTGTAGCAGGGAAAGTGTCAAACCAGAGGGCGGGTCTAACCCTGTTAGTGAGCATACTCTTTCCTGACTCATTTACATAAAGCAAAGATTTGAGGAAGGGATCCATGGCTTTCAGCCAGAGCCTGATAAGCAAAAAAATAAGTACATAGATGCTCTACTTAATAGTGTAAAAATATATACTGATTATTTCCATGAATTCTTTCTTTCAGAATAAGATTATTCTATACCTAATATTCTTAAGAAAGGCTTGTTTGAAGTTCAGAAAGCCACATCCTTGTGTGTTCTCTTTTCACGGTTCTATTTTTAGAGAGTAAAAAAGCAGCGGTGGATGTTGGAGAGCTTTTTCCTCATGAATAATGTAATTTCTCTCCCCCCCCCCCTTCTCGTTCTCTTGCGTGACTACAATCCCTTTATGTCATACGAATCCTTGAGATATAGAAGACACATGCATGGGGATGTGGAGATACATGTTTTTGTGGCTATATGTCTGCTCAGCTGTACACGTTCCCTCTTGTGATTTGTTTTGCACACATGCTCATTGCCTAGATTGGGTGCAGTTCTGATCAGAATATTATTTTTCTTGTGGCCTTATTTTACAAGCCAGTTTTAAGCACATATTTCCACACTAAGAAGGGTGGGGGTGTGCAATGTAGAATGATGGAGATTTCATAGCTGTTCTTCTTCTGTGCGTGACCTAACAAACCTCCCTTATTGGCTTCATGGGGCTTATGTAGAATTATAAGAGAGAACAGCATACTCTTTAATATGCTAAATTAAAGTTTCCAGACCTGTCCAAAACAGGAATATGGTCTGTGTTGAGAAAAATGTCATCTTAACCCATCAAAATAGATCCAACACTGGATGATATCTAGGCAAAGTTAAACAACTTTTCTGTGTTCTGGTGATTGCAACAGGGCAGTTTAGTAAACATGGATAAATCTCACTCTCTGAAATCAGTGAGGCTTATAAAAGCCCTTAAGTTCGACTAGGTCTTCTGTTTCACATAGGCTTCCCTGATTCAAAATTAGACAATCTACAATGGATATCCAGATCTTTGATCACCAGTGTTCTCTGAAATATATATCTTACCCATTTTTAGCTATAAATTACAATTTTTGGTTCTTACTCTTCATGTTCCAGTCAGTCTCATCTTCGAACGTCATGGTTTAAATAATGAATGCAGCACATGTATACAACTTTTAAGTACGGCATTTTTCTCTACGTTTCCTCAGAGTATCACATAAATGTAATATTCAGTCTTTCATCGCAGTACTCTCTGTGAACCCCTTTCACTTCTGTCCTCCGAATTTATTTTTCCCATTCCTTAGACATCCTCTCACATGTATTGTCAACTCAAATTAAGATTGCCCTCTGTAAAATATCTCTCCTCCATTCCCAGACTTCAGTAATCTCTCTCGTCTTTAGCTACAAAACTGTGCATAACTTCTTGGTATGGCTTTGTTTGGATAATAGGGATCATTTCACTAATGTGTAACAAATACCACAGAATTGAGCCTTTCTCTAATTCTGAGAAGAGTATTGAGTATTGAGAGAGAGAGAGAGAGAGAGAGAGAGAGAGAGAGAGAGAGATTTCATTTTCCCATTTTCACTTTACGAATAGGTGGGGCTGCCTTTCTGTGAGACACTGCCACCCCCCACTCCATGGCCATTTGTCTTTATCTAATTCCATCATCTCAGATGCCAAAGGTTCCTTTTCACCCTTGTTTGCATTTGCTTGTCATGCATGACCCTCTGTATTTTGTCTGTGCCTTCCACTTCTCCTCGACAGGCTGAAGATTTTTTCCTTTTTTAAAATAAATGGAGGTGGAGGGGGCAACTTCTTTCCAAAGCTCGGTTCATTCTCAGCCGCTTTTTCCCTTTACCAGGTCAAAAGAGGTGAAATCCACTCTTAGCTACATACTTTTTTTTTTAACCCTTGCCAATGAAAACAAAAAAAGAAATCATACTTGATGGCATGCACCTTGTACTTTTCAGGCTCTGAGATAATAATAACAGTCTCAAGAGGCTGTGTCTGAGAAGACAGCCTTGCTCTTTAATCTCTTCAGTTATTACCGATGGATTTGAAATGCAAGGTGACTCTCATGGCGCAATTAGACACAAGCTCAACAGGCACTCATTACTATAGAACCTAGTTCTCAGTGATGTAGCCAACCTGTGTTTGGATTGTACCACATAACAGCTGCAGGTTGAGTCTCACGTTATGGAACTCCTTGGAACAGCAACACCCCCTGCACTTTGTAAAGTAGCTATCCCCAGAGAATGGTTGCAGTCTAACTGATTTGCTCATTTCCTGCATGGAGGGTTTTTTTTGTACGGGGAATAATGCAATCCTGCATGTGCACGCTGAAGAGGTAGAAGCTGGACACAGGTTTACTGTCTCTGTGAGAGAAGGACACAAGTCTCGGTTCTCTGTAGAGATAGAAACAGACAGATAGTTTGACTTCAGTTCATTTTGCAAATGCATGTGCTCACACACATACTCAGGATGCTACGAGTGGAGAGGGGGCTTCTCTGCTTGGGGCCTGCTTGCAGACTGCCCAAAATCATCTGCTTGACTACCGTGAGACCAAGATGTTGGAATAGATGGGCCTGATCCAGCAGGCTCTTCTTACATTCTAATGTCCTTGTTGTTGGCATTCAGAGGGCTGGGAGGTCAGCTGATAAGCCCCAGCTGTGCCGTCTCCATCCATTGGCCCGTGCTCCGACGTAACTCAGTGACCCGGACTTCAAAAGCCAGGGCACGCAATTGGCAGAGTGTACTGCGCATACAGAAGTAGACGTGAGGCTGTGAAAGCATACTATTACTACAGATTTATTACTCATGAATCAGAACAAAGAAACATGTCGTCTCTCTCTCATGTCATCTTGGAGAGAACAGCAAAAGCAATACACAAACAGAAGTTCCCAGCATACTGTGCTGGAATGTAAACAGACATGCGACATGCAACGATCTCATTCCTGTTCCTTAAGGTGGAATGGAAATGCCAACACTTATGATGTAGGCAGTGTTACTAAGAGAAACACTTCCAACAAAAGATCCAGTCATATTGGTTTCTGTTTATTCACCTTTAGCAATGTGTACCCAAAAAGTTACCCAAGTCAAATTCCCTGACCCCCCAAAAATTGCTGAAGGCAGAAAAGGGGGGGACAGTTGTCTGGGCCTGGGAAGTGATCTATTCCTCCTAGCACGAGGGACTGGTTCCTGCCTGCTTGAAGGAGGCAGTGGTAAAACCACTCCTCAAGAAACTCTCCGTAGAGTCGGAACATCTAAGTAACTACTAGCCAGTTACTAATCTCCCCACCTTGGGCAAGGTTCTTGAGCAAGTGTTCACAAACCAGATCTTGAAGGAAACTGATTTTCTAAATCACTTTTAATTGGGGTTTGGGCCCGGTTGAGGAACAGAAACTCCTTTGGTTGCCCTGTATAATGACCTCTGTCAGGAGAGAGACGGGAGAAATGTGTCGCTGTTAATTCTCCTTGATCCCTCAGTGGTTTTCCATACCATCAACCATGCTATCCTTCTGGAGCGCCATGTCCAAGTTAGGGGTGGTACCAGTTTGTGGGTTTTTTGTTCTTGATTATATTATGTATCATGTGTTTTTAATCTTGTATTTTTATGTTGTGAACTGCCCTGAGATCTACGGATAAAGGGTGGTGTAGAAATTTAACTAAAATATAAAAATATTGGGACATCTTACCTACCCTGAATGTGGTTGCACTTCCCCTGAAGGAGCAAGTTCACAGTTTGGGGTGCTATTGAATCCAGCTTTGTCGCTTGAGGCTCAGGTAGCCTCAGTGGCTAGAAGTGTCCTTTACTAACTGAAACCAGTTCAACAGCTAGTGGCTGTCTGCTGAATATCTTAATGTATAGGTAGGTACCTATGGAGACAGGTTGTTCTTCATGCTCCCCAGTGCTAAGCTATGGAGAGTTTTTATAGTGAAAAACCAGCACTTTCATGTCTGGACTCAGCCAGCAAACTGGAAGACACTGCAGTTAGCATTGCACAGACATGATCTAGCAGTTGCGTTCTGCACTAACTGCATTTTCCAAACAGTCTTCAAAGGCAAGCCCATATAGAGGGCATGACAATAGTCTAATCTGGAGCCTACCAGACATGGATAACTGTGCCCAAGGTTCTCTCTGCCTGGCCTAAGATGCTCAAAGCTGCTCAGTGCCACAGAAGCTACTTTTGCCTCTACCAGCAAAGATGGAGCATGGAGCATCTCTAGGCTGCAAATCTTCTCCTTCCAGGGGAGTTCAGTCCTGTCTAACACAAACTGAATGACATCATTCCCTTGGCTGGATTAACACCTTTTGGATCCCTGCCATTATTTTCCTTGTTATGTTAACACATGAGCAGCAGCATTTATCTAAGCAATTAAAATTTGAAAAGTGCCTATTAAATATTCAAATAAAACCAATATTTTAGATGTTAATACTTCAGTGAGTGGTTTCATAATGATGAGGAGCTTTATCATTCTGGTGGTGATTTTCTAATTAGAATTGGTCACAGTACGGGTTAGGTTTTATCCAAGCTGTCAAGCGCTGAGCTCCAAAAGATAGAAAAATAAGAAGCTGCGGTCGTAGTCTCAGTTGCACATACATAAATCCTATTTCTTTCAGTGGGATCAGAGCACACACAGCTGGGCAGGATCACAGCCTAAGACACAGCGGCTGAGTCGTAATATGAGCTGCTGTGCATGGGGGCACGGACAGGATTGCTGCAGCAGGCCACACCTCCAGCCTGTGCATACGAAATTGAACTTCTGGGCATGTTGTAGCTTTGTTCAAATGTCAGAAGCTGCCGGGATCTGTGGGATCATGTGGCAGGCAACTCAGTTGCAAATGTCAGTTTCTTGGTGAAGTTTCCCCAAGGTTATCGTCTGACTGCCCATCCAGGCTGGCCTTTGGATCATATATATAAGAAGGCTTTCTGTTCCAGCTGAGTCTTACTTGAACCAGGGCTCATTTGGTGCTCTTTGTGTTCCTGTATTCTTAGCTACAGGACACAAGTGGCGCTGTGGGTTAAACCACAAGAACCTAGGACTTGCCGATCAGAAGGTCAGTGGTTCGAATCCCCACAACGGGGTGAGCTCCCGTTGCTCAGTCCCAGCTCCTGCCAACCTAGCAGTTCGAAAGCACGTCAAAGTGCAAGTAGATAAATAGGTACCACTCCAGTGGGAAGGTAAACGGCATTTCCGTGTGCTGCTCTGGTTTGCCAGAAGCGGCTTAGTCATGCTGGCCACATGACCTGGAAGCTGTACGCCGGCTCCCTCGGCCAATAAAGTGAGATGAGCGCCGCAACCCCAGAGTCGGTCACGACTGGACCTAATGGTCAGGGGTCCCTTTACCTTTACCTATTCTTAGCTACTATTTGGACCTGACTTCTGACTTATCCCAGACTGTGGCCCGTAGCCCCACCCTGATGCTCTGCCATGAATCCACTCTGTGATCTAGGCTGAATTGCTCCCCTTGTCTGCAGTATTCGTGCAATAACCATGACCCTACTGGCTTGCTGTAATCCTTAGCACAAGTTAAGGCATATGAAACACTTCATTTGAACACTGTAATGGTGAAGTATAAATGCTAACTATCACCGTTGTTGTTGCTGCTGCTGCTGTTATTCGGAGAAATTATCTGAGAATTTTATGTTGGGGACTCTCCATCTCCCCCCATTGGTGAATTTCAGGATCCACCCTGAAAAATATGCAATGAAACGTTGCCCTGTGCACCTAGCATAAATATTCTTGTATTACTATTGAAGGAAGCAATGGGCTTGGCTGCTGGCCCAGTTTTTTGAGTGCACCTGCTCCCAGATCCCACTTGTTGCTAGGGATTCAACCTGCTATCATCTTCATACAAAATGGACATGGTCCTTCTCCAATGACAATCCACTCCAGTGACAGCATTGGAGTGAGTGTGCAGAACCCCTTGAGAAACGTGATTATGATCAAGACTCATTTCATTTCCCTCAACTTTGCCTTGGTTTATTGCCTACCAAAGACCACTCCTCCTTTAAAAAAAACTTTCATCTTTTCTTGATATAAAATTTCAGTAACAGTTTCAGGCTCATCTATCATCAGTTTTTTGTTTCTCCCAAGTATAACAGAGAAATATCCATTTGTTGAATCACTTTTTTTTTTTTTACAGTAATCTGCAAGACATCTGCCTTGGCCTGTCAAGCTTTTATTGTCTGTCACTCATTTCCAAGGCTCCCAGAGCACTACAGTGCAGCATGCTCCCTGATCTGTTGGACCATCTGTTGGGGGTAGCTATGCTACAGGGAGCAAGATGGAAGCCTTATTTATATGACTCAATTCCTATAGGAAAACCACTGAGCCATCACAGGGGGGGGGGGAATGTAGAATTCATGTTCTCAGCCAAAGATAAATATCTTCTTACTTTTGCTGATAAGAAGATGGCAACACGAGTAGTGAACTCCTTTGATGACCATGTCAACACATAAGCCACACACAACAGCTTTCAATAATGGAAATAGCTAAGACACTGGAGAAGCTGAAGAGCAATCAGTATAGGAAGCTGGCTTAAATTACCCCTGTTCCAAACTGGGTTCAGGAGTGGGGCTACTACTCCCTGAGCTAGCCTCAGCCTAGCAGAGGGAAAGCAAGCCTTTAGTTTGACTTACACCACCCTTTTCTGCTTGCATAAGTTCTGCCTGGTTGCCTGGTTATGTGAACAAGCCGAATAGAGCTTCTTCTAGCACAAGTCAGTGTTCGATGCTGCCCCTTCCACTCCCCCAGAATGCCCATTTTCCAGGTCTTACAGTGGCATAAGATCTTTCAGTCTCACCTGAACCCCGGCTGAGCTGGGATGAGGAAGTTACATCAGTGTATCTCCAGATGAGCCAGGATGTGAGGTTTACACCAGGGGAGCCTGGATGCATCAGGAATCAGCTAGCTGAGCTGGAGATATGCCAGATCCTAACTTGCTCAACCAGGAATATAGTTTGGATTGCTCCTTTAACTGGGAACATTTAGGAATGGAGTTGAGTGGCTGGAATCTCAACCAGCAGCATTATACATTTCAGTATTTTGTTGCTGGTCCCTCTTCCTGTCCCTTGATATCAAATAGTGGTGGTGGAGGAATCCATTTCAAATGGATTTATACACAGAATTTGGTGGTTCTGGCCCACCTAGCTTTGCTGACACTTCACATCGAGCATCCATTTATGTTCTAGCCTTTTGTGGTGGGGTGGGTGGCTTTTTAAAAAAGCCTGACTAATTATATGCAAACTAAAAAAAAATTGCATATTATATTATAAAATGTGTATAAAAGAGTCAGATATTTGGCCAGACATTTGTACAGTATAATTATGTGCACTTTAGTATGTCTCTTTTTATGTGCTGGTTATTTCAGAAAACCTAGAGTTTATATGTGTATCATATGCATATCATATTCTACACGTAATAGAATAATGTGTATAGTATATGAGAATTGTTTGCATTTGTAGTACAGCTGGGGCTGGGAATAGCTTGCTTCATGTTGAGATCAAGGGGTGACATGGAAACTAAAAAAGAATTCACACAGATAAGTGCAACATCGTGATTTTCAGAAAATCTCGTCCCTAATAGTGAACAGTATGTGAATATTGTATATGCTAGGAAATTCTCTTGCCTCATAATTGCTTCTGCTAACTCATAAATAGTGTGGTTAGTGTACTGACCCAGAAAATAAATCTATCTATGTATCTATCTATCACCAAATAATTGGCTTCCTGCCTTGCTTACTAATTTGTAGAGGAAATCGGACTTTTAGCAAGTATTTCCCCCTTGACATTTGCAACATTTAGATTCCTGAGCTGGAAGAATAATAGTTACAGAAAGGGTCAAAGACTGATGGAGCTGTCCCAACACTAACTGCAGGGGGTGGTGATCAATAGTACAGCCAGGAGCACAAAGCATGGGAAACAAAGCAAAAGTAAGCAAGCAAGATGCCCAGGAAAGTGACCTTGCTCATAATGGAGTGAACTGGTTGACCACTCCCTCAGTGTTTTATAACATAAGGGAGTGAAACTAATAATCCTTGATGAAGTGGTCAGGGACAGTTGTGGCTTCCTTCAGGGGTGAAAGGGCTAAATTCCTTTACATGCCGTCCTTCCCCTATTAAGATAAATTTGTCAACCTGTCTGAAGCCAGCATGAAAAATGGAGAAAAAAATGTCTGGCTCATCCCTATCCGCCCATGCATAAAGTAGCCAACCAATTCAAATATCCAGCCACTTGTGTTAAGAGAGTCTGGTCAAATGCCACCAGGTTTAACTGATAATGTTAAGTAACTGTCTGATGGGCAGCAAGTGGTCTGGATTAGTTGTGAATCACTAGTGATCATCACTGCTAAACTGTGCCTGAAGCACTTTTTATACAGTTTGGAAAACTCACCTTTGGTTTCCTAAAGGTCTCAAGTATTTGCATATGACAACAGTTTGATTTGCGGAATGGCTGAATGTGCCTGTTTCTGGTCTGCATCACTTTCACATGATTTTGCCCATGAATTTGTTCCATTCCATGTCTACATTCATCTGTGATTTATTTATTTTTTTAAAAAAAGCTATCCAAACATGCATTTAAATGCATATTTTAAAATGAATTTAAATGCATTTTTTCTCTTCAAAAAATAGTATATAAATGTGCATTTTTTATATTTGAATGGATACATAAATTCATATCTTCATACATTTAAACTGCCTAGAACTGTGCTACAAAGCATAAGACAGCTAAGTTCTGATCTGCACATTTTATACAGGAATCTGCAATGACTGAATATGATTGAAGTTGGTTTGGATCTAACTGTGTTTGAGTCTTTGACTCACCACTGCCTGCTGTGCCAACCTGTTTCCCACCATTGCTGTCACTGCATTACAAAGATGGGAGACCTATGGCACACCAAAAATCAGAAATCAACCTCAGCCAGGATATAGCCGGGGGTGTGAATGATGGTTGTTGTAGTCCGACAACATCAGTAGGGCCACAGTGAGGTTATGCCATATTACAATGCCACTGCTAGCATTTCCATAGAATCATAGAATCATAGAGTTGGAATAGATCACAAGGGCCATCGAGTCCAACCCCCTGCCAAGCAGGAAACACCATCAGAGCACTCCTGACATATGGTTGTCAAGCCTCTGCTTAAAGACCTCCAAAGAAGGAGACTCCACCACACTCCTTGGCAGCAAATTCCACTGTCGAACAGCTCTTACTGTCAGGAAGTTCTTCCTAATGTTTAGGTGGAATCTTCTTTCTTGTAGTTTGGATCCATTGCTCCGTGTCCGCTTCTCTGGAGCAGCAGAAAACAACCTTTCTCCCTCCTCTATATGACATCCTTTTATATATTTGAACATGGCTATCATATCACCCCTTAACCTCCTCTTCTCCAGGCTGAACATGCCCAGCTCCCTTAGCCGTTCCTCATAAGGCATCGTTTCCAAATAATTTGCATCTCCCACCGCCACTATAATGTCATTTTGCCTAATGCTATCCTTTGCTATCATGCACATGCACATTATGCTCACAAACACAAGATCAAAGTGAGGAATTTCAGAGGCAAATGGACCTCTAATTTATTGTTCTGAGATGTTGTCTTGCAGTTCCTAATGATTAGTCATTGTGTTTTAGTCTGGCTGGGAGCAGAAATACTGAAAGATGGGGGTCTAGGAGTTCAAATAAATTAATAAGCAGTTTAAATGTTCACAGGTGAAATGGTTTTCCAGAATACCCTTGTAAAACAACAGCAACAGTGAAGGAAGGTTCATGTTTCACATCAGAATGAAAGCTGTGTGTTTAGAGTATTGTTGCCACCCCATCTCCTCACATTCACACATGGTTATGAAGAACAGCATGTGTGGTTAGGTCCCTCTCTATGCGTAACTTCTTCCGTTGCAATAAGGAAGGGGTAGATAGATCTCAGGACGCGGGTGGCACTGTGGGTTAAACCACAGAGCCTAGGACTTGCCGATCAGAAGGTCGGCAGGTCGAATCCCCGCGACGGGGTGAGCTCCCGTAGCTCGGTCCCTGCTCCTGCCAACCTAGCAGTTCAAAAGCACGTCAAAGTGCAAGTAGATAAATAGGTACCACTCCAGTGGGAAGGTAAACGGCGTTTCCATGCGCTGCTCTGGTTTGCCAGAAGCAGCTTAGTCATGCTGGCCACATGACCCGGAAGCTGTACACTGGCTCCTTCGGCCAATAAAGCGAGATGAGTGCCGCAATCCCAGAGTCGGTCACGACTGGACCTAATGGTCAGGGGTCCCTTTACCTTTACTTAGATAGATCACATGGGTGAGGTATGTGCATATATGTTCATAGACATATATGAGATTCTACATAGGAGAGATATATGTAAAAGACCAAGACCTCTCCAAACTAAACTCCCATGAGATGAGACGAGGGAATTGACCCTGTGGGTGAAATCCATGGGTGTGACAAATATTTCTTGGCCTTGCACAAATCATTGACACCCTTAGTGGTGAGCATGTTATTGTGCTAACTGGTTAGCATCAATCTAGCAAAGTAGAACGCCTGATTTGGAGTGGAAAGGTCATGTCCTATTCCTCAGCAGAGAGAATTCCTTAGAAGTACTCCCTCTGTTTTCTCCCTGATTATCTCTGGTGCTGAAGAAGAAACTAATGGTCCAGTCTATGGTACGTAGGGAAAAACTACATTGAAAGAATATGAACTAATCCCAGCAGCCCAGAGACCTCCCATTGCTCAACTTGTGTAATATCTCACACATGTTTTAACAATGAGGTGTAGGAGTTCTGTTTTTTTAAAAAAAATATCTACGGTCTCTGCTACTTAATTCTCTGCTACTTTGCCAAGGAAAAGGCGATGCTGTTTCCTGTTTCAAAAAGAAATGTAACTTGGCTGCTGGAATGTGTGAAATTTCCCATTTTTGTTCTGCAAATTTGTTCTCTTTGTAAAAACAGATTTTTACAGAGTTTCCTGGAGAAAGTCCAAAAGTAGTGAGTGTTCTGCACTAGACAAATACTTTAAAAGACACTCGTATATGTTGAGCACATAATCCTATAGAATGACTGAAATTAAACAAGTAAATGTCGATAATCATGTGGCACAGATGGTATTGCTTGAATCATTCATAAAACAGTAGCAATTTAGTGTAAATGCATGGACTTTCTAATTTTGTGCATGGGCCTTATATGGAGAAAAGGCTAATGGGGAAGAAAAAGGCCCCTAGGGCTATGTTATTTTTTATTTATTTATTTATACAAGTATTTATATACTGCTCTTTCACGTAAAATAGCAAGTTGGTGCACAACAGAAAATAGTGTAAAATACAATCACAAAAATGACTGGCTCATCTAAAAAAAGAAAATTAAATAACTGAATAGACCTGTTGGCATAAAAAAAGGTCTTCATTTGTCACAATGAAGAAGGTTGCAATGGTCCTGGAAGTAGAATCGACCCTTGTAGGCCTTTCCCCTATGCCTTGATTTATCGGAGACGCAAACAGCACTTTCTGGTATCCCTCCCTACCCAGGGTGACATTCAAAATGGAATATTTATGGGTTTGGCAGAGGTCGGAGTTCAGTGGTAGAGCACATGCTTTACGTCTTTAGGGACTCTTAATTCGATCCCTGGGAACAGCCATCTTTTGCAGGAGATGGGTCTGACATTGTGGACCCTGTTGCACTGCCATCCTCCTCCCTGCCAGTACCTAGATAACCTGTGACAGGACAGAATGAAGCAGACAACAAGTTTGGACTGAAAATGGCCACAATTTTATTGTTTACAGGTGTAGGTGGAGCTTTGGATCAGGCATTGGGTATATATTCATTTCAGCCTCCTGCTGAGGGGCTGAAACCGCTGCAGGGTAGAGCCAGGATATGGCCTCCCCAAGATTTCGATCTATTGATGTGGCCATCACTGGAGTCACTATGACCCATCTGCCCCATGCTTGGCTTTTGTACAGAGACTTCTACCAAGGCTCCTCTAAGAGGGTAACCTGAATACGCCACTGGATCAGTACTGGATGATGCCCCACTTCACCCAAGTTTCAAGACTAGAATGCCAACGAATGCCTTAACCGCCCAAAGTTGTGATGTTTTGCTATGGAGAAGGCAAAACCTTTTGACTGGCCAATTTGTCTAGAGGGAAATTCCTTCCTGCTCCGAATATGGCAACTGTTAGCACCAGGACTGGATTTAGGTTTGATGAGGCCCTAAGCTACTGAAGGTAATGAGGCTCTTTATATGCCCAGCTGTCCTTTGTCAACAACAAATTGTCACCATTTTTTGTGTTGAATATATGCTATATGGTAATTTATAGACCTAAAGGTAAAGGGACCCCTGACCATTAGGTCCAGTCGTGACCGACTCTGGGGTTGCGGTGCTCATCTCACTTTACTGGCTGAGGGAGCCGGTGTACAGCTTTCGGGTCATGTGGCCAGCATGACTAAGCCGCTTCTGGCGAACCAGAGCAGCACACGGAAATGCCGTTTACCTTCCCACCAGAGTGGTACCTGTGACGTTTGTTATCAGCCGTGACTCCCGCTAATTGATTTACGAACCTCGATTAGCGTTTTATGGCTGCCCCTATTTATCTTCTTGCAATTTGACGTGCTTTCGAACTGCTAGGTTGGCAGGAACAGGGACCGAGCAATGGGAGCTCACCTCGTCATGGGGATTTGAACCGCCAACCTTCTGATTGGCAAGTCCTAGGCTCTGTGGTTTAACCCACAGCGCCACCCACGTCCCAGGTATTTATGGACCTAATAGGTATCTAAAGCCATTTGCAAATGCTGCTATGCAACCAGTCCATGCAGAATATTTTAGGGAGCAGGCTAGCAGGCGGGGCCCATTACTTACACCATAGGAGTCTACACAACACAAAACACTGTTGCTGCATGTAGGTTTTATTTTATTTGTTTTTTATCTTATATTTTGGCAATGTACATCCAGGGTTTTTTCCTTTAAAATTTTTTGGGGGCCCCAAGAGAGTGGGGCCCTAAGCTATAGCTTGTTTAGCTTATACGTAAATCTGGCACTGATTAGCACCCATAGCAAGGTCAGTAAACATAAGGACTCAAACCTGTCTGAAAACAAAAGGCCTGGAAGAAACATGGTTAAGTCAGCAACCTGGAAATGAAATATGTTTAAGCTGCATTGTTGAACTTTCAACCTGAAATGACATAATGATTAAAGGTAAGGGTGAGGGTTGCTTCTTCAGCCAACTGTGCTGCGGAGGCCACATTCAGCCAGCACTTTTATGTGTTGCTGCTTAGCCAGTCGTGGCTGTGGCCAGTGCTCAGCTGGCCAGCAAAGGAATTCCCCAAGACCTAGGCCCTGATTGGCCCATTTGAACCTGTCTACTTGCTGGGAAGTTACGCCCCCATGGTCGCAATGGTTGTGGGGGATTGCCGGGAAGGAGGTGGAGAGTGAAGGTCCTCAACCCACGCCCACTGAGTAAGCAGTGGTGATAATAATAATAATAATAATAATAATAATAATAATAATAATAATTGCTATTATTATTTTAATTATACCCAGCCCATCTGACTGAGTTTCCCCAGCCACTCTGGGTGGCTTACAATACATATAAGACCACCGAAAAACAGCCACCATTAAAAACTTCTCTATACAGGGCTGCCTTCAGATGTCTTCTAAAAGTTGTGTAGTTGTTTATCTCTTTGACATCTGACAGGAGGGTGTTGCACACAGAGGGACACATGAGTTTGAATAAGCAAGAGTCAGCAAGAGGTATGCTAGGACTTTTCCACTTCCTACAGAAATAGTGAATCGATTGAAGCAGTTGGCATTTTCATTCTTTACCTGTACGCTTTAAACGCTTTAGTTACCTCTTATGTAATGCAGGTAAAGAGACTGAGTCACCTAGAACCTTAACTAAACCAGATGTGGGATCATTGAGCATCTGCTGGATGATAATCAATTTCAGCTGTTGCGCATCAATTTGCAGCAGCCATATGGCACCCAAAATCCAGGGCAATGCACTGAGAGGAGAACATTTTGAAAGTGCAGTGGGTGTATCCCTGAAGTGCCAAACTCTTTTCCAAGATGCACTGCAGATATAAGACCTAAGACGGTAAGGGATTCCTCTCCCCGCCAGCCCCCTGCCATTGCCAAGTCCAGAGTTCTGTGCCATTTGCCTAATTTGGATGCTGAAGTTCTATACCTCAAAACAGCAGCATCCTTCCTCTTTTCATATAAGCCTTTTGTGCATCACTGCTGACCATCTGGTCTACCCCAAGGAACGAGGGAGGCAAGGTATGTGAAGCATCTGGCTCTCTGTGATGCCTGAGGGAGATTCACGAGTGCAGGAAATGGACTGGCTGCCCCCCCCCCCCGCCTTCAGGAGCAAGCAGCTGATTTGAGGGTAGCAGGAAAGATCTTGCCTTCCAAAAGCCCAGTTAAAGTCTGTTTTTGTTTTCGTTGTTGTTGTTGTTTAATTAATTAATCACCATCCACACACATGTTCAGGCAATGTACAGATACGTTAAAAACAGCTTTTAAAAAGAAGTTAAAAGTGATGCAGAAAATAACAGCAGGTAGATTTAAAATCAATTCAAAGTCAACACCGATGACACAAAATTTTATTCATCCAACTGGGGAAGCTCATTGGAACAGTTTCCCCTTATTGCATCCATTTCTTTTTGGGATTGCAAACGGTTCTATAACAATAGCTAAGAGCAAGGGTAACAATGGGAAACTTCTTGTTCCTCTGTGTAACAGAAAACCCCTCAAAGTACTTGGCTCAAATTAGCTTTAGTCTTGGAACTTTACAAAATAGGTCTACTGCATCAGAATGCCCTTTGGATGTGAGGTTTGGTGGAAGCTTTGCAATAGACCTCAATCTTGCATGGGCCATAGAGTGAGAAGGGGGTGCTGGACAAAACAGTGGTACCAGCCAGTGGCGTACCGTGGGTTGTCAGCACCCGGGGCAAGGCAAGTAATTTGCGCCCCCTAACCCGTGGATTTGCGCCCCCTAACCCGTGGATTTGCGCCCCCTAACCCTAACCCCCAGATGTTGCGCCCGGTGCAGCCACCCCCCCCTGCACCCCCCACGCAACGCCACTGGTACCAGCACAGGTACTTTGGGAAAGGATTTATGGCATAAAAGAAAAATAGTGGAACACACCACGTCGAGAGAACAGAAGACCTTTAGGCAGCTGAGGGTGATAAGAACTAGATAAGAAAGGGAAAAATAAGGGCAGAAGAGTCCAGTGTGGAAAGGCGGTGGTGAGCTTTCAAGGAAAAGTGATGGGCCAAGCTTCTTTGAGCAAGCTTGTTGTGTTGCTAGGTTTTCAAGAGGCTTGAAGCATAGGCCCATGACACAAATGTGCCTAAAATATGCACCGGCTAATTTATATGTAAAGATGCAAATTTAGGCTGACTTTGGGCTGACATACTTTGTATTTTGCTGTCAGGGCTTAATGGAATTGGTGGGTGGGTGGGGTCTGATTTTTACTGTACTTTGCAGTGTGCAGAACCCTCTCTGTAGTGAACAAAAAGGAGGAGGAAGAAATAGGAAATCCAGAGGTCCAGCAGAAAAGACTCAGGGAGGGTTTGGGCCTCTTAGACTACCCCCTATAGATAATAATTCAGCTTAGCTGGCTGACTGGGCATTTCTAAAAAATTCAGGAGATGCTTAGATATATCTTCATGGCGTTGTTTATTATTTGCTCACAAAAGGCCCAGATTATTATGATAGGTTCGTTGTTGGTGAAGAACTTAGGGGGGGGAAGTTGCCCTCCGTGATGTAATTGAGGTGAGGTCCTTGCCCTTTAATAGCCCCAACATCTGAGCTCCTTTTTTGTACTAGGTTATGATGGAAATGTTGGGAATTGGCTTCTCCACATCAACAGGATATTTACGAGACACCATTGTATAGAAATTAGTATTAGACTAGAATTACGGCCAGCCCACTCGGTTTATTTTTGGTCAACCAGTCTCTCTCCCAGTAATGGGTTGTTGTGAGAATAAAATTGGGGGGGGGGGTGCAGACAATCCTGTAAGCTTCCTTCAGCTCTTTGGAGGAATCATTAAGCAAGCGCCATCATCGGCCGTCATTATATGTGATTTAGGATTTTGCTAGAGATGGCATCTTTCTTCACCGGCGTGCCATTGTTGAATGCAGTACATTTGTTGGGACCTTTCCTCCCCCCCTCCATTAGACACTCTTGTTTTAGCACTTCTGGGTCCTGGAGGCAGATAGTTCTCAGTGACATGCTTTCAGCTTTGCTTCACTTGTTGGTCCATCACAGCTGGTCCTCTAACCTTCAAGGGACAGAGCACAGGGCTCATCTCTTCAGCCGAGCTTTTGCCGGAGGAACATCAATAGAAGGGAATCAAGGATATCTCGTTATCAGACTCTATCTGCTTTGACAGTGTCAGAAAATGTTTGTGTTTTGTTCCAAATCTTTCCTATGTGTGCCCAGAGCCTGCTGGTACACCATGCTTTGGAGGAGGGGAGAAAAAGATCTGAACAGTGTTTTTTATTGTGGAAAGAAGGTTTGAGATAAAGGCTCCCCTGGCTACTTGACCGCCATTTTGACACCATTAGGTCCTCTCTAGCTTGTTTGCAGCTTGCAATATCTGACTTGCTTTGTCCACACGTTTTACTCAAAATCAAAATTTGTTACATGCAGCAGGCTTATGCGTTTGCCGTGTGCATTCGAAAACAGGCATACTCATCTCTGTTGCCTAAGTAGAAAAAAGGGGGGGAAAGATATGTGCTGGTTTTCATTTAAGCTAGTGCTCCCTCAAGCCATATCTATGACAAGAACTATAAGGTGTTAAGTGGCTCTCAAAATCCAGGAATCTGTATCATGAAAGCAAAACACAAGAGCTGGCGTATATACGGTAACTTGTGACCTGTTATAGCCCATCAACCCATTTTGGAATGTTTGCCAGGGGCACCTGGTTTTGCTGCCTTCCTGAGACTGAAAATAAACCTCAGGCAGTACACACCTTGTGCAGGGGGTTCTGTTGGGAATGAAAAGGCCATTGAAAGGTGCTTTTGGAAGCTATGGTATCAAAACCCCTACCCCAGTCTTTCACTATACACCATGCTGAACTACAGAGGAACCAGAGGCAAATTACAGGAAAGGAGAAGGGATTTTGACAAGTGCAGTTGGTCGTTCAGAGGAAAGCTGCTGTACCTGCTGAAACTAACTGTGGAAAAGGCAAAAACCCTATTCTCCTTTGCATTGGGTTACTATACAACTGAACACACACAGAAACACACATGCACGTTTGTGTATATATGTGTACCGAATATGCACACACCCACACACACCATGAAATTCTCAAGGCTCTGGATTAGGCTAGGAATTAGGAAATACAGTAAGTTAGAAATAGATTTGCTCAGGCTATTATAACTAACCTAAATTTTCTAAATGGCTCCCCAGTTTATCTCTGCTGCAGCTGTATCAGACCTTATAATGGGATTAGACACTGCCTTAGAAAAATGCACTCTCCCCCTTAACTGTAGGTTCCTGGCAAAGGATAACATTCCACTTGTTCCCTAATGAGAAGACGAATTTATTTTTCTTTTAGTAACGGCAAGGAGGTGGTGGAAGAACTGAGTCAGAGCTTGATTTCTACAGTGAACTCATTCAAAAATAATAAAGTGGACTTTAAACAGTGATTTTGACCGTATTGCATTCTAAAATTTAATTTAATTTATTTAAAAAATTAAGTTTTTATTCAGAGGAGAACTATTGCTTCTATCTAAACAGTCTTGCATCAGAATCTCCTTCTGGATACAATCCTATTCCCAAAGAATACAAGGAAAACTGAAAATATCATATACATGTTAAGAAATAAAATTATGAAGACCTCTTGTCTCAAATTTGCTAGTGTTATCAAAACTTAAAATCCCTGGATATTTCAGCTACAAATATTATTTGACTTTTACCTCTGGTAAAAAAAAACTAGCGTATGTAAAAGCCCTTTCTGGTGGCGTGGGGAATAACTACTTTCATTGAAACACTTGTGTTGGAATTTTATCTGATGTTTTCGTTGATGAGGAGCCATCACATTCATTCTGTTTTGCTTTTACTGAAATGTCAGTGGGATCTCGGCAATGTCAATTCTTAACTTTATAAAAGAGGAGGTGTGTAAATTAAGGTGTCACTAGTGGCTTCTGAGTTCAAAATCTGTGTTGACATTTGGCTGGCCATCAGTGTTCGAAATTCACCAGGCGCATTTTGCTCCTGGCTATTGGCCACTTGCAACCTAGTGAAGATGCCAGGATGGTGCCTAATGTCTATACCATCTGGACGTGCATGCCTAAGGATCCTTGGATATTGAGTGTTTTCACACACTAGCAACACATCCTGTAGAATTCTATCTGTTATACAGTGGTACCTCGGGTTAAGAACTTAATTCATTCCGGAGGTTCGTTCTTAACCTGAAACTGTTCTTAACCTGAGGTATCACTTTAGTTAATGGGGCCTCCTGTTGCCGCCACGCTGCCGCCGCGCAATTTCTGTTCTCATCCTGAAGCAAAGTTCTGAACCCGAGGTACCATTTCTGGGTTAGCGGAGTCTGTAACCTGAAGCGTCTGTGACCTGAAGCGTCTGTAACCTGAGGTACCACTGTACTTTATCAGCACAATCAGAATAAGTTTCTGGAACCAAAAAGTTGTATTGAAGGACTCTCCTGCTCTCCCTCCATTTCCTCTTACGATTCTATGATTCTATCATCTATCTATCTATCTATCTATCTATCTATCTATCTATCTATCATCTATCTATATCTATCTATCTCTATCATTTCCTGGTGCCTTGCATATACATGTTCACGTGTGCGTCAGTTGTGCATAAGTGGGGGAAACACTTGCATAACACCAGTTTAAGCAGTCATGGCTTACCCCAAAGAATCATGGGAACTGCAGTTTGCTAAGGGATAGCTCCATTGGTCAGAGCATGGTGCTGGTAATACCAAGGTTGCAGGTTCAATCCCCGTATGGGGCAGTTGGACCGGATGATCCTCAGGACCCCTTCCAACTCTATGGTTCTATGATTCTATGCAGGTGCTGAGTTGTAGAGGAAAGCCCCCATTCTCCTTACAGAGCTAGAATTCCCAGAGTTCTCTTGAAAGAGGGATTGACAACGATGAGGGGAATAGTTCCCAAATAGTGTCCCATTGGGACAGGAAAAATCCCACCACAAACAAGTTCTCCCTCCAACCTCACAGTCAGTTCTCTTAATCTGTCCATTTTCTTAATCTGTTTTAAACTTCAAATATCACATCACTGTCTCCTTGCCTCTGTGGACAACTCCTGAGTGGCAAAATGTTTTATGTTCCATGTTCCATTTCCAACAAAACTCCAGTGACCTTACCTGCTGTTTCCACCGCTTAAGCTGAGGGGCAAAGGAGAGAGCTATCTAGCTTTCTTTGTACAGGGCTTTCTGGAACAATTACGGTACTTCTGAAACAATACTATGTTCCTCTGTGTGGACTATGGAGAAAGCTGGGAGTTTAAACAGACCATGTAATGAAACACAGCGTTTGAACAAAGTAGAGTCCAGCCTGAGGTCACAGGACATAGAAATAGGCTCTAGGTTTCCTCAGAGTTTAAGTTTCTTCAAACGTTCTGGCACTGCAGGGCAAATCTGTTACCAAATGAGGTGCCCTCTGTGCCCTTTGTGGGGGGGGGGAATCTGATAATGAGGCAGGTCCCTATTTGCTTATTGCAAAAAAGGTGGGCTAGCGTGGTATATCTTTTCCATGTATTATGATCTTCAGATTTAAGTCTTGATGTCAAATAAACATACTCCTTCAGCCACTGCAGTTCTGTGCATTGTTTATACATCCTCAGGGAGCTGCCAGAGTCATTTGGAGATACGCAGAGAACAAAGAGCGTTGTGCTCCCTGTGATCTATCCTTGTTCCAGATTTAAGCAGGATTACATAGGAGGAAAACTTTACAGTGAAGTTAAATTGCGGATCTCTCAAATCCTTGCATTATTGTGCGTTGGCCTGTATTTAAAGCCACATAGGACTTAATTGAGTGTTGTTTCTTATGGAAAGGCACGGAAGCTGGAAAGCTACTGTGTGAATCCATCCAGTCAAACTAATGCCTTATACGTTCCCCGGTCATCTGCAGACTAGCCTTCTGTTACACATCATCCCTTGTGGATGGTTGTATAAGGCACACAGAGACAGTTGATTAATGGTTTCACCAGTATATTTTTGCACACTTTAGTCTGGTATGATGCCGTTTTGTGCACTTTGCCTGCCTGGAGAATGGCATTGCAAAATTTGGGCAAGTGTGATTCTCGAAGAATGGTTTAATATTAGTTTGGGTGTTGTTTCCAAACATGAAATGCAAACCTCACCTTTAAATGGGAACTGAACTGAATTTCTTCACAATTCCTCATTGTGAAAAATTCTACTGATTTTTTTGCTCCCACGCAATGAAGGGGCAGACTTATTTTCCTGATCACTCCTTTCCCTTGCAACCCCTTTTGTCACCCCATCTTCTCCAGAGGGTTAATTGGCTCTTCGGAACAGTGTGGGAGTTGGTACAGGATGGGGGCTACTGGTAGAAGGGTAAATCAACAAAAATACCCTCCCCCTCTCTTCCATCCGTGGAAGCATCTACTGGATTGAACCCCTTTTGTGCCTAGAATGAGCCTTTTATTCACACAAATGAAAGAATTAAATAAAAACAGGTTTTGGTATCTGGCAACTAAATGTATGAACAGGCTCTGATGCAAAGCACTGCATATTTGAGATGACTGTTTGCCTGCAGTGTGTTATACACGTGAAGGCCCATTCACACATACAAGTCATCAGATGTGCACCAGTCCATGCTGTTACAACCCCCTCAAACAAATCACGATCTGTGGACAAGAGCGGTTATGAGTGGCTGAAACAGCGACTGGCCAGTAGATTTCATAACCCTGAGTGGTTAATTTACAACCTGTCCCGTCCCCCCCCCCGTCCCCCCAGCCGCCGATTTTCGGACAGGGAAATAAAGGTTTGCTCCGCATTTTCTGTGTGATTTTGAATGAAAACGCATGCTTCCTCTTGGTGCTCTACTCCAGCCCAATAAAAAGAAACACAGACACATGTCTTTATTAGAAATATAATGAGCAGTTCACCAGAGATTTGAACTGTCGCCAAGTGGCCCCTCAAAGCTCTGTTAAAAACAGCTCAGACACAGCCCTACACTTTCTGATGAGGCTCGTGCAGGGCTTGGGCAGACTGAGAAACATAAGAGCAAGCTAATTCCTTTGGAAGTTAGGGCCCTCGGTGAACTAATAAACTCAACAAGGCCCCGAGCTGTGTACAATGGCCAGCGGAGAGATTTCTGTGGCAGATCCTTGGAGGAAGGTTAAAAGCAGCAAGGAGACTGAGAGGGAGAGGGAGCACCGAAGAGGAAACAAATAAAGCATGCAAGGAAAGTGGAGCCGGGGAGTGAAAACCAAGAAGTCTCTGAAGGAACTTTTCTGATGAGCTAATGCTGCTGCCGAGATGACTTGCCGACTATGAAAGAAAGCCATTCTTATAGGCGAATAGCGACAGAGTTAGCTGCGCCGTCGATTTGAATGTTGCCTGTTTGTCTCTGCATCACAGCCTAGCATTTTCCACTTGGCTTTCCAAGGAGATCAGGCCTCCACACACATCAAGAGGAGGAATTGTTCAGTTGAGACAGGAATCAGTCGGCGGATTCTCCCCCTTCCCTTCTTCACAGGAGTTTTACCACAGCAACTTTTCTTTGCAGAATTGGAAGGGTCCATCAGATAAGGGGCAATCCTGCATAGCCCTTGTGTGAACCAGCTCCAGGATTGAGGGGGGCCAGGCCCAAGTGACCCCTGGTGGGCCCACAGATGGATGGATTAGTATCTTTCCATCAGTTTACATGTGTTCCTTCATGGGTCCATTCCGTTTCTAAATCAATCTGTGTTTTAAAAGAAAACACAGAAAAACATGTATTAAAATATTAATTTTATCACAAAATATATGTTCATTTTATCTTTGTGTATGCATTTATAAACGTATCTCACCCTAAAATATGTAATTTTTAATTTACTGTGGTACGTTATTTGATATATATTGCAAAATTTGGAGACAAGTGTGAAATTGTGGTTTGTCAGACAAACCATCAGCCTGGGTTCAGACAACATTCTAAACCGCATGATGACTTAGCTCCCAAAAATGCAAAATGGCCACAATCTCATTTGCAGAGTTCATACAGAGTTTTGGACATGTTCATGCTATGCTGTTGTTTGGCTTAGCATTATCTTTATTTTTTAGATGTTCCCAATTCTAAAGTACTGAATGTGTTTTGCTTCCTCTTTTAGTTCATATTATCAGTTTTCGTCTGTCTATTTAATTTACTTTATTGTTATAGCATTTGATTCAACTCTTCTGTTTTATTGTAAAATTTACAGCTGTAACAATGGGAACATTAGAAATACATAAGATTTTACAACGTGCATGTGGGAGCAGTCAAAGATAGAGTTCTGGAGTACTAGGATTTCAGCGAACTATGGGTAATAGGTTTAACTCAGAATAGACCCATTGAAATTAATGAACAAAGTCCACTAAGTTAATGAGTTTGCTCTGAGTAAAACTCACTGGAATACCACCCTATACCACAACATTGAATATATACTTTGTTTTTGGTTTTTTAAATAAAATTTTTATTGGTTTTACAAGGTTTTTATAAACACAAACAAACAAACAAAGACACTTACAAACATGTATAATTTCATATCCTTTTTTTCTTAAACCTTACTTCATCGACTTCCCCATACCTCCCCTTTCTACATCCCAATTTCCAAAATTATTTCAGCAAATCCTAACACTTAATTTTATCTTTTTCAGCTGTAAACCCCTTTTTTCCCTCAAATCTCGACATTTTAGCACTCATTAATTTTACAATATTTCTTAAGATAAACTTTAAATTTCTTCCAGTCTTCTTCCGCCGTCTCTTTCCCCTGATCACGGATTCTGGCAGTCATTTCGGCCAGTCCCATATAGTCTATCACTTTCATCTGCCATTCTTCCAGAGTGGGTAGATCTTGAGTCTTCCAATACTTTGCGATGAGTATTCTTGCTGCTGTAGTAGCATACATAAAGAAAATTCTATCCATTGAATATATACTTTGGGCTGTGTCCAACAATACTCCGAGTCGACCCACTGAAATAAACAGAGATAACCAACTTAGGTCCATTAATTTCAGTGTGTTTACTCTAAGTGGAATTTAGTTGGATACAACTCATTGTCTCTAAGTGTACAGGTGGAGTAGAAAAGGATTTTTGGAGATACAAGAATGGCAGCCCTACGATGCTTGAAGCTGCTTGTGTCACAAAAGCTATAACAGAGTGAAGTCAGGAGAGAAAAATACAATAATGCACCGATGGTTGCAAGACTCTTAAGACGATGCAGATATTCAAAGAAGCTGAGAAAATCATTTTGGTGTCACTGCTATTTCCTTTGTTTTGCTTTAATGTAGTTATTTATCTGGACTTCAAATGGATTTGCATGCAGACGCGATGGGAAGAAATCTTGCATGAACACAAATCAGACGGATAAGCCTTCTGCATGACTTGCTGTACAACAGTATATTTAGTTCTAAAAATGGATTCTTTTGACAAGGGAGCTCTAGCCTGGAGACAAAGGGGTAAGAGTGCACACTTCTGTGAAATATCTGAGCAAAGCAACGATTGGTTGGCTAATTTTGTAAGCTTTCGGAAACGGCACGTGCCAGGGCATCATGTGGATATGGAACTCTGGAATAAACACAGTATCCTAATACAGCAGATGCATGCAGCCTTGTAGCATTGTCAAGATACTCGACAAGATACCAGGAAGTAACAACCCACTAGGAATGTGTCCTGTTCCTTTTTCCTGTCCAAATGAGTGTGATCAGCACAAGACCAGTGTCACAAGGCATCATCAGAACAAAGAGGGGGACGATGGGCATGTGCAGAGCTGGCGCGCCCACAAGGCAAGGTGAGGCAACCATTTGAGTGGCAGAAGCCTACCAAGCAGTGCCCTGCCCACCCTACCTCCTCCAGAGAAGCTGCAGCAGCACTGGGGAAATCTCACAAGCGCACAAGATCGCAGAGCGCTCAAGATCTCATGAGATCTTACAGGAAGCCGGCACCGCTGCCAGCGCTTCATGCTGCTGCGCAACGCAGGATGTGAGAATCAGGCCCGCAGCGGGGCTGGACGTCACATTCTTATTTTGCCTCGAACAGCGAAATGAGATGCGCTGCCCCCTTGTGAGATGGCCTTGTAGAAGAGTTTGATTGAACTCAAGGCTACACAACTGTTAAGCCCAACATAGACCACTAGCCACACAAAGCAGCCTAGCAGTTCCTGGCTGACTGCTGGAGTTATCATGGTTGAGACATATCTTCCCCAATGTGTTTGGTCTTTACTGGAACTGAAATGAAAATGTGCCAACACTTGAAGCTCACGAACATTTGCCCCTCAAAAGTTGCCCCTCAGATTTTGAATGCACAATTTCAAAGTGCGCATATGATCTGTTTGTTCATTTATTGCTTTAAAAGTGTCAGTGTCTCTTGTTTGTTTTAGCAGAAAAGTATGAAATCCCATAGGCTGCGCACTGTCAGATAGGGTCAAATGTTGATAACTAATGAACAACACTTCATCTTTCAAATGCCATTAAATAGGATTACATGTCATCTGTCAATACAGACAAATACTAAATGATATTGCATGTGAACCATGAAAAGGTAAAATATGAAATACCGCTACAAGTTGGCTATTGGATAGGCAGAGAACACAAATAACACAATTTAAAGATATCTCTATAGTTCTGTATAGCCAACATACAGCTTCTGAAATACCAAATGCAAAATAGTTTGGGTTGTTGTCTCTACCTTAGGGCTCTCCTACACTTTCATTTTCCCTGCCACTTTCCCTGGAGAAAACCCATGGTTCAGCGCTGAATCAGAGCAAATGGCAGTCAGGTTGTCTGCAGATTGCTGTTTGTTCTGATTTAGTGCTAAAGTGTGAGTTTTCCAGGGGAAAGCAACAGGGCTAAGGCAAAACCACTCAGACCCTTGCAAGTGAAAAAACACTCAAACCTATGATTTTTAGGCCTACTCAAAGTAGGCTCACAGATATTAATGGACCTAATATAGTCATGCCCATTAGTTTCAGTGGAGCTACTCTGAGTAGGGTTAGCACTGGATACAACACTTTTGTATTCCCCCCCCCCAAAATATTTTAGCCTCTAATAATCAGAGTCATCCATTCAGTTATGTTTGATGCATCCTTCTAGACTCTATTGTGTTGATTTGGTCACTCTTGAAATGAGGTCACATGTTGGCTAGAATTCCAATAAACATCCCATGATCTCAATAGCTTATTAATGTTCAGGTGTCCAACTGTTATATAAGGAGTTGTGTATACAGGAAAGCCAGATGTAGTGCTTTCCTTCTAGAGAGAAACAGGTGCCAGTACTCACCATGAAGTTTTTACAATAAGTGCCAAACCTTTAACCAATACTTTTTTTCTGGGGGAAACGGTGCTGGTACTCCATCCCCTTGAGTACCCCCAGTAAAAAAAAAAGCACTGGTCAGGTTATTCACAAGATCTCCAGAACATTTGCATCATTTTCCATCTCCAACTTAAGGCTAGATAATATTAACACCAGAATATCATAACTTTGAAACAGTTCTGCTTTAAGTTAACACTAACATAGGGGTAGCCAACATAGGTTCTTCCAGATGTTGTTGGACTCCAACTCCCATCAGCCCCAGCCATCATGACCAGTGCTCAGGGATGATGGGAATTGTCCAACATCTGGGGGTAACCACATCAGCGATCCCTGTGCTAATGGATCTAATAGGTGGCTTATCCACGAAACAGCCCAAGTTTCATCCTCTATAATACTGTATCTTATTCCAAATGAATATTCCTTTTCCTCTTCCCCCTCCCTAGTTAACTTGTTATAGGCTCTTGAGTCTCACTGAGCAAGAATTACTATAGTGCTATCCTTCAATAAATCTCATGCTGATTCCAGATGTCTGTCCATCTCAGTAAGTTGTTGGGTAATCTGTTGTTTTAAATTCTCATTTTTCTTAAGATGTTATTGTAGCTGTAGATACTCAAACCACAGTAGGCTATATTTGGGGATTTTCTGTTGTAATGATGCCAAGCGCAATATAGAGTCATGGTCATACAATTTTGCAGCCCTGGCATTGGTCCATAGTGAGAATACTCCCCCTTATTATTCTTATTACATGATGTAAAGCTAGAAAGCCAAGCCAAGGGAGAAATCCCTGAGGAACGAGGCTTGTCCTATCTGTCTCATAAAATGTGGGAAATTGCAGCGAAACATAACTCTGCATGAGTGCTAGTTAGTGCATGAAGGGGTTAAAACCTGAGAGTTGTGTTCCTAGACTCAGTTAGGTCACGCCCCCTCACCTCTTTTGATGGGGATTACTTTTTTTAAAAAATAGATTGACAATTCATATATGATCTAGTTGAGATTCTGCAATGCAAGAATCTCAACTAGTTCATACAGTTGTACCTCTGGTTGCAAACGGGATCCATTCCGGAGCCCCACTCGCAACCTGAGTAGAACGCAACCTGTGTCTGCATGTGCAGGGGTCACAATTTGCCGCTTCTGCGCATGCACATGACGTCATTGTCTGTGCATGCGCGAGTGACGAAACCCGGAAGTAACCCTTTCCGGTGCTTCCAGGTCGCCACGGGACGCAACCTGAAAAGATTTAACTTGAAGCATCTTTAACCTGAGGTATGACTGTACATGACAGGTGACCATCCAACCTCTGCTTAAAAACTTCTCTGAAGGTTTCCACCACCTTCTGAGGGAGTCTGTTCCACTGCCAAACTGCTCTTATTGTCAGAATGTCCTTCCTGGTGTTTAGTTGGGATCTCCTTCCTTGACCCATCGATTGCAGGAGAGTTGCATTTTTTAAAACACTGAAAGGTGAACATTTTCTGTACGCATTGTCGGCAGGGGCAATATGATGTATTGATGCTGTGAACAGATTGTGTGTCCCCCTCCCTCCCTCTCCGTTTCCTATAGCAAGATAATTTAAGTAAAAGAAATGCCGGCACAATTTAGAACTGCCTTGTGCATTAACTCTGAAAGCTGTTCTGGGGAAAACATGAACTTGAATGCCTCATTCGACATTAAAAATTTACAAGCAGCATAAGATGTATTGGCTCCAGAAGTTTCCACCATTTGGTGGGTAACAGAGAGGTAGGTGACGTTATATGCAGCTTGGTCGTTCTCAGTGCTCACAATAACTTTTTTTCTTCGTAAGGTATCTCAAGCACAGTAGTGATATGCCACAGGGGGCAGGAAAAATCGATCACCAAGAAATCTCAAAGCCAGATGGGCAGGGTAGAAATAAATCATCATTATTATTATTATTTACAAAACAGTTTGCTGAGAAATGAGGGGGAACTATGGGTGAGATTCAGTGTTGTGCTCTTCCAATTGGTCTGTCTGCTCGAGCAACATACAAACTCCAGAATTTTACCTAGACTGCAGAAACAAACAAACACTCACTTCACAGACACATCCGTTGTTTCCTTAGGAAAAATATCCACACGATATTTAGACAGAATCATAGAGTTGTAGTGTTGGAAGGGATCCCAAGGGTCATCTAGTCCAAATCCCCCTGCAGTGCAGGAACCTAAAGCATCCATAGCTGATAGCCATCCAACCTCTGCTTTAAAACCTCCAAGGAAGGAGAGTCCACCACCTCCTGAGGGAAGACTGTTCCGCTGTCAAACAGCTCTTACTGTCAGAATGTTCTTCCTGACGCCATGTCACATCTTTGTCTGCAAAGTTGCTTAAATAATACAGAAGGAGTCCAAAGAGAAAAGTATCCTTAATTACACTTTGCTGAGGAAACTGAATAAAAACAGGGTATAATCTAAGGGGAAAATAACAGAGCGTTTGCCTTGTGCACAGCAGGGAGAAATTCAACAAAACATACAGTGGTACCTCGGGTTACATACGCTTCAGGTTACAGACTCCACTAACCCAGAAATATTACCTCGGGTTAAGAACTTTGCTTCAGGATGAGAACAGAAATCGTGCAGCGGCGGCACAGCAGCAGAAGGGGGCCCCATTAGCTAAAGTGGTTCTTCAGGTTAAGAACAGTTTCAGGTTAAGAACAGACCTCCAGAACAAATTACATTCTTAACCCAAGGTAAAGGTAAAGGGACCCCTGACCATCCAGTCGTGACCGACTCTGGGGTTGCGGCACTCATCTCACTTTATTGGCCAAGGAAGCCGGCGTACAGGTTCCGTGTCATGTGGCCAGAATGACTAAGCTGCTTCTGGCGAACCAGAGCAGCCCACAGAAATGCCGTTTACCTTCCCGCCGGAGCGGTACCTATTTATCTACTTGCACTTCGACGTGCTTTCGAACAGCTAGGTTGGCAGGAGCAGGGACCAAGGAACGGGAGCTCACCCTGTCATGGGATTCGAACCACCGACCTTCTGATTGGCAAGTCCTAGGCTCTGTGGTTTAACCCACAGTGCCACCCGCGTCCCTACAGGACGAGGTACCACTACAGCAGTGTTTCCCAACCACTGTTCCGCGGCACACTAGTGTGCCGCGAGATGTTGCCTGGTGTGCCGCGAGATGTTGCCTGGAGGGAGGCGGGCGAGTCGGGCAGCGAGAGGCGGGGCGGCGACGGCGAGGAGAGGCCGCCCAGCACGGGGCTCTCGCCGTCTGCCTGCCTGGCTGCCTGCGAGCTCGGCGGGCAGCGCCTCCGTCCGCAGCACCCGCCTCGCGGCTCTCATTCCCTGCCCCTGCCAAAGCTCACCCAGCCAAGCTGCGCTCTCCTTCCTGCCTCGCTTTGCTGCCTCCTCCCCCCCCACCCCCAAAGCTTGGAGGTTCCCCGGCAAGGGGGAGGGGGAAAATTGAAACTTACACTTTCGTGCGTCCCTCCCGGTGTGACGCTGCGCGCTGACGTCACGGGGCTGTAATGGTGGTGTGCCTCGAGATTTTTTTCATCAAACAAGTGTGCCTTTGCCCAAAAAAGGTTGGGAAACACTGCACTACAGGACGAGGTACAACCCGAGGTACCACTGTATAAAAGGTAAAGGGACCCCTGACCATTAGGTCCAGTCGTGGCCAACTCTGGGGTTGCGGCGCTCATCTCGCTTTATTGGCTGAGGGAGCCGGCGTACAGTTTCCAGTTCATGTGGCCAGCATGACAAAGCTGCTTCTGGTGAACCAGTGCTGCTCACGGAAACGCCGTTTACCTTCCCACAGGAGTGGTTTCTATTTATCTACTTACACTTTGACATGCTTTCGAACTGCTAGGTTGGCAGGAGCAGGGACCGAGCAACGGGAGCTCACCCCGTCACAGGGATTCGAACCGCCAACCTTCTGATCAGCAAGTCCTAGGCTCTGTGGTTTAACCCACAGCGCCACCCGTGTCCTGTATAGAGGGGGGGGGGAAACACTCAGAACTATGCAGCCAATCAGGGCACGTGCTACCTCAGCAAACATGCCACTCTGCCTGGTTGCTAAGGAATACGCACACCTGTTTATCTGTGGGCTAGTTTAATACTCTTATGATGTCTTACGTTACTCATAAGGCATTCTGGGAACTGTAGTTGCTGGAAAGTGGCTCTCCACAGCTTCTCACCAATTGCACTTCTAGGGAGACTTTTCCTCCATCCTGGCAGGGCTTTGTGGAGCAGTGGAGTCACTGCCACAAACACAGCCCTACTGCTCATAGCGGCTGGGGCAGCAGGAGATCATGGGCAGACAAGTTGCTGCACCAGCCTGGAAACAGCATAGCAATTGGGCCAGACCTGGGCTGATGCTATCATGTGACAGCAGCAGGGCCATTTCAAGGTCGAAGGGATCCAGGTCTGTCTCAGCCCCACTCCCATGAAGCTCTGTTTTGAGGCTGGCAGGTCATTCTGCCCATCCACACATTCAGCTGAGAAGTTTCACACCAGTGGAACATTGCTGTGTCAATCCACAGGCAGAAGCTCTTGGGTGGCCTACGGAAGAGCTGTCAGGGCTTGGTAGAGGGACACCTCTGCCCAATCCACACACACTCCACAACAGCAAAGGGAATTTGAATTGCTGTAGACCCAACCCAATGAAAACTTTCCAGTTCCTACTAAAGTAAGCATTGTGAGTATTGCTTTTTCCCCCTCTCCAAATCTTTTGTTAGAAAAAAATCATATGGGGAGACCAATGTCTTCTCCTTTAGTTCGGAGAGACTCCCCCACTTCCTTTGTGGTTTTCCTTAATTTACAGTAAAAGCCATCCAACCTGAAAATAAGTTTCCGTCTTTAAATATAAAGGGAATTACAGTTAACCAAACCTGTAATTGAATCATAAGCCAACATTCACTTTGGCTTGAGAGCTCAATAAAAACAAGAAAGATGGCAAAACCAACCTTCATTTTAACTCTTTGCTGTTTTGCAATCTAGGCCGTATCTTTATTTCCCATTCTGGAAATACCTACACATTGTACCACTTAGTTTAGAAATTATAAGGATAGTTGAGCTAAGTTATTTATTTTCTCCAATTTTGGTAGAGCTGTGGGAGAGAGGAAGATTATCTGGAAACACAGAATGGAACCTTCTATTCAGTTATAATGATTATCTATTATCCCATGACTTATGTAAAGCAGATTAAGGAAACCTTAAAATCATTGCTATTTTTAATGAACCACCAATTTCTTTTTGGGAGAGCTGTCATATTTCTTTTTAAAACAAAAACAAAGCAGAATTCTAAAGAGATTCCCATTTGCTATTTCACAGTACCAATTAACAATTAACAATACTATGTTGCCTTTATGTTATTTTATTTCAAATATTTATATACCACTTAATATCAAAACAGTCTGTATGCAGTTTACAAAAAATACAAAAAAAATTATCTACAACTTGATCGTAATAAAACCTCAAAGAATATAAAGCAAACAATAACACCATGAATATATATAATCTAAAACACAGCATATCTAATCTGCATTATTATACAATAGTATCTTAGAAAGTCTTTGTTTATGAACTATAATGAATGGGTTTT
Organism: Podarcis bocagei; assembly: GCF_964188305.1. Taxonomy (NCBI): domain Eukaryota; kingdom Metazoa; phylum Chordata; class Lepidosauria; order Squamata; family Lacertidae; genus Podarcis; species Podarcis bocagei. Next base: position 83,900,217 of record NC_138129.1, on the reverse strand, counting down.
TTCCATGAATGAGGAAAGTGTAGTTCTACTGAATGATTTAGAAATGTCTAATCTGTTTCTGAAATGTCCTTAGATTGGTGAGGATCTTTTCAAAACAGATGTTTCTCCTTAGTTATGCCTAGGATATGTCTGAGGATAAAACAAAAACAAGAGAAAAATGAAGATGTAGTTACCACTGCAAAAAGCCTCCTTCGCATTATGTCCCATCTAGTGGCTGAGATCCAGTGTGGCTTCTTATTAAGTACTGGCAATTAGTAATGCACCTACCCATAAATGCTAATCAATATATTGTTTCCTGAGGAACAGGAGCATACGTGAGGTCTACAATGTGCAACTACTAATGGATTCTCTATCAAATATTTACCTTAAATTGTTTCACTTCATTTCAGTGAGAGCAACCCCCTACTGTACTGATATTAGTAACAGTAAAACCGGAGATTGGCTGCTGAACTTTAATGGGGAGAGCATCCAGAAATAATTACAATGAGCAGGGGGAAAGACAACATTGCTTTCACAATAGCATATGATCCGCAATATATGGACATCTGAAAGACGGCCAGATCAACAGAGCAATCCTATGGTGGCAGGGAGAATCCATGGACGAGCAACTGCTGTATCCAATGCCCTTCTAGTTTGCTGTGGCCACAGCAGAAAGTGGCAGGGGATGGACCATGCATCTGTTTTGCATGCAAAAGGTTATTGGTTCAATTTCCAGGTAATGGCTGGGAGGAACCCTGGAGAGCTGTTGTCAGTCAGCATAGAGATTACCGACACAGATGGACCAGTGGCTCTGACTCAGTACAACACAGCTTCTTAATTTCCCCTCCCTTCGACTCTTAGAGAGAATTTACTGTAGCAGCTACTAGCTGCAGTCGGGACACGGGTGGCGCTGTGGTGTAAACCACTGAGCGTCTTGGGCTTGCCGATCGGAAGGTTGGCAGTTCGAATCCCTGCAACAGAGTGAGCTCCAATGCTCTGTCCCAGCTCCTGCCAACCTAGCAGTTCGAAAGCACACCAGTGCAAGTAGATAAATAGGTACCGCTGCGGTGGGAAGGTAAATGGTGTTACTGTGTGCCCTGACTTCCATCTCGGTGTCCCGTTGCACCAGAGACTGTTTAGTCATGCTGGCTGCATGAGCCAGAAACCTGCCTGTGGACAAAAGCCGGCTCCTTTGGCCTGAAAGCGAGATGAGCGCCGCAACCCCATAGTTGCCTTTGACTGGACTTAACCGTCCAGGGGTCCTTTACCTTTACCTTTACCTTTTACCTGCTTAGGGGTGTGTGATGTCAGGGAAGCAAGGATGCCATTCCTGGTTTCACTGCTGGTGGAGGACCTTGGCAAAAAAGCAGCCGAGCTTTCTGTTGGCACCCCGGCGAGGTTTCCAAACACAAGTGGTGTGGGAAGTTGACAGCCCCTCAGCCACCATCTGAGAGAACACAAAATTGTTTTCTAATGCTGGGTAATGACTAGAGATTTAAAAAGTTTCAAGCATTTTCATTTCAAGAGAGGCTCTAAACAACGGTTCAGAAATTGCACACATGGAACATGGCTGGTAGAGAACACAGCATAGAGAAAACTCTGGGGTGGGTGGAAGATGGACGATGAGTAGAGTTGATGCAACAGCATATGCGACTGAAAGGAAGGCAAAATGAAGTGGCTGAGGTAAAGGGGGTTTTTTGTTTTTGTTTTGGGAGAGATCTTGAAAGTGGAGAAGAGGACAACCTGACTGTTCCAAAATATGGAATATAATTATAGGAAAACATAAAATTAAGAATTAGCTAGGATAGTGTTGCTGTTATCCCAGTTTTACAGGTATACATGCAGGGCTTTTTTTCAGGGGGAACTCAGAGGTAGTCATTTTTGGCACCTCTCAGGTGGGTACCATTGCCATTTTAAGAGAACGAGGGAAGTGTTAATGGTGAGTTCCGGCACCCTTTTTTCTAGAAAAAAGCATGTTTGTGTGAGGGGCTTAGGCCATGAGGCCTATGCAAGCATTTCAGTTATTGTTTTCTACTGCTCTTAACGGTTGTGGGTTATATTTTTATATTATTATTAAATATTAAATTTATATACCACCCCCCAGAATGGGACAACGGGGCGGTTTACAACATAAAAAACAAAAAACAGAATATAATAATAGTAAAAGGGGGAAGAAGACAATACCCCCCCACACACTTTAAAAGGCCATAGATTGATTAGCAGCCGAAGACCTGGTTGAAGAGGAATGTTTTCACCTGGTGGCTAAAAATATAAAACGAAGGCCCCAAGCAAGCTTCCCTGGGGAGAACAATCCACAAATTGGGAGCCACCACAGAAAAGACCCGCTCTTCTGTTGCCACCCTCCAGACCATTTTCCTAATATAAGCTATATTCACTAATATATGTATTTCTATGCACACTTTACCCTGGTGTGTGCATTTTTGTACACATTAGTTGATTAGAGAACCGCATCGCAAAATTCAGAGAAATGTAGATTTCAAAGGATGGCTGAGTTTCTATTTGCGTATTGTTTCTGAAAGTGTGCATTAGCTACATTTGTCTTTAAATGCAAATTGAGTAAGTTTTCTCCCTCATCCCTAGGGAGAGAAAGGTTTCCTTCTTCCCCTCCTCTCTTTTGCTATGACATGCTTGGGAACAGCTCAGTGGTGCGTGAGGAAGGAGGGAAACCACAGAAGATATAGCACTCCTGGAGGTATACTTGTCTCAAGGGCCGCTGCAATTTGATTTGAGCTGCAGAAGAATTCAAGTGCTTTAAGATCTCGCCTCTCATTTGAGGTGGCCATTTTACGAGCCCCCAGAGTCCTTTTTCTGCTCCTGGCTTTGGAGAACGTTAGCAGCATTGCTGTTCTCTCCCCTCCACAATGCTCTGTAGCCCTCGTCCTTTAAAATAAATGAGAGTTCAATAGGATACTGCATTTTAGCTGCGTCTTCACAAGTCAGCACATGTGATTGGATGTTCCCAGCACTTTAACTGGTTTATTGCATACTTTTGATCAAGAAATCACACATTGTCACAACTTTGGTAAATATCTCTTCCCAAGGCTATAGCGCAAAAGAAGAAAATGTCTAGACTCAGACGTGTTTCTCTGGTTGGAAAAGCACCCACTTGTAGGTATATTATTAGCACATCACATTAGAGATAGGATTAGGCAAATGCAACGTCCTTAGGCTCAGTTTGGGAGAGTGTGATTGATTTTCTCGCACTCTTTGGTTCATTGAAAGAGGGATGCTGAATATATATGGCATGAGGTTTTTTTGTGTGTGTGGTAACAACACTTTGCAAAGATTTATAGTGAACTAGAGCAAAATGCCCATAAAACATTTCAGGCTGCCAAGGAATTAATAAAGTACTTACTTTCAGGAAATCAGGGTTGCTCTTTTAGTTCTCAGCAGGGAGGTAGCAAAGAGAGAACAAATGAGAACCACCAGGGTCCAAAGACAGTGGTAAAGAACCTTTGGGTCGTCAGGTGTTTTTTGGACTCCATCTCCCATCAGCCCAAGCAGATGTGGCCAATGGTCAGGGATGATGGGAGTTGTGGTTTTTTGTGTGTTTATACTGCATTGTGCACCACTTTGATACTCTTATGTCAAACAGCATATGTTAAATAAATGAATCCAGCAACATCTGGAGGGTCACATGTTCCCCACCGCTGTCTTGGGGGCTTTCTCTTGGAGGCATTGAAGGCTGCAAACAGAATTAGTGTCGTTTAAGATCATTTCTTGTGATTTCATTCTTTCTTTCTTTTTAATATACAGTGGTGCCCCGCAAGACGAACGCCTCGCGAGACGAAAAACTCGCAAGACGAAAGGTTTTTTCGTTTTCGAGTTGCTTCGCAAGACGAATTTCCCTATGGGCTTGCTTCGCAAAACGAAGCTTGCCCCCGCACCCCGGACCTCTTTTGAAGCAAGGGGCGGCGGGGAGAAGATCGCTTCTCCCCGTTGCCAGCCCCGCAATCTCCGGGGCGGCAACGGGGAGAAGCGATTCTCCCCGCTGCCCCTTCCCTTGCTTTAAAACAGGTCCGGGGACAGAGGGGAAGGCCAGATTTTCAACATCAAGTTTTTATTTTCCTTTGTTGCCATCATGTCTGGTCTCAAGCTCTCCTTTGTCATCTGCAAAATTACAGCTCCTCCATCCTTTTCTTCAGGGACAACATATATCTCCTTCTCCAGATTCTCAAAGCTCTCAAGTTTCTCTTTTTGTCCAGTTGAATAGACTTCCTGATTCAAATCCTTATCAAATTCAATAATGTTATTTACTGTTAAGTCCAGAGTTGTAACATTTGTAGCCAAAACATCAATTTGGCCTTGTAACTTTCCCAAGAGAACAAAAACTCTGTCCAGTTCAGCCTGAATTTTCCCTCCTCCAGCCATTCTTGTAATGTCCCAGAACCCCCTCTAGAGGGATTTTGGTTCCTTGATATTCCTTCCAGTTCGAATCCAAAAATCAAGTTAGTTTGTATCAGCTCATCCTTGTTTTCAACAAATTATAGGAAAATTATAACAAGTATAACCAGCAGGAGCAACAGAAACAAAGTTCTCTTTTTCCGTCTTGACAGCCAATTTGACAGCTGTCAAACTCTTCAGTACCTCATCAACAGGCTTTCTCACGGAGCACTCCCGGGTCCGGGGGGGGGGCGGCACATCAGCTCCCAAAATTAGCTCTTTATCCTCCAGTAAAATTTCTTAAACTGCCAAACCGTGAAATTAAAATCTTTTACCAAAAAAAGGGGGGGAAAGGGTTCACTTGACCTTAGTTAGCAGGTCCTTGCTTTAAATTATTTACAAGGAGGGGAGGCGGACTTCCTGTTTACACCTTCCCCGATCGTGCCTAATTCATTAAAAAAAAATTTTACAATTCCAATTTCCGTACTACTCACGGGTTGTTACTTTAAAGTCCAATTGCTCACAAGAAGAAGTCAGCGCTCTCCGACAACGGCAGTGCGGCTTCACTCCGCAGGAGAAGCAGTCGACTCTCAGCACCGCGCCGCTCACCCCGTCCCCGTTCCGAAGCCTTTAAAAAGGCTCCTTCGCAGCTCGGGGGGGCGCAAATGGTGCCCGCCGAGTCACCATGTTCACAGGCTTCACCGCCTGTGATTTTTGAGGGTCCCCGCGTCGCCGCAGCGGCAAGACCCGATCCTGCGGAGCCGATTCCCTCCGGAGCTCAGAGGGAATCCGCCATTAGTCGATCGCGCTAACCCGGAAGTCGTGATTTCATTCTTTTTATAACACAATAATAGTTTTTAAAAAATACAACCCTGCATGAGATGGGACTAAGGTAATATTAAAAATATCCCCATCCATGGGGACTTCCTTGGTCAACTGGCAGCAACCTACCCTGCATTTCATCTCTGGCTGAAACAAGTGTTGAATTACCACTTGTTGAGAGGTACACGTGCTACTGGCTCATTTACAATCTACATAGTACAGGTGATGACATTCCTGTTCCTTTGGAACTTTAGGCATTGTGGTTTAGCTTTTCTGTTTCTTAAAATATTTAGCAGACTAGCACTGAGCCAAATTTGCCTTCGGATCCAGAAGCTGCCATTTTCATGGGGTGTGTGGGGAAGGACAGCCCACGTCTCACTCTTGCACACACCCACACACCCTACTTATTCACAGCGGTCGTTTCCCATATCTGACACTGATGTTTCAGTGGCATGAAGGAATGGCTCTTCCAATATGACATGTACCTATTGCTTGTTTTAATGCCTACTGTTTTAACAGTCATGGGTTCCCCACAGGGCCAGATTTAGGTTTGATAAGGCCCTAAGCTACTGAAGGTAATGGGGCCTTTATATAGCAGGCCTTTATATAGCAATTACTTACATTGTAGGAGCCTACACAACACATAACACTGTTGCTGTATGTAGGTTTTATTTTATTTGTTTTTTATCTTATATTTTGGAAATGTACATCCAGGTTGTTTTTTTTCTTTAAGTTTTTTTTGGGGGGGGGACCCAAAAGAGTGGGGCCCTAGGCTATAGCTTGTTTAGCTTACACGTAAATCCAGCACTGGTTCCCCCAAAGAATCCTGGGAACTGTGGTTTGTTAAGGGTGCTAAGAGTAGCTAGGAGACCCCTATTTCCCTCATAGAGCTTCAATTTCCAGAGTTCTCTGGAAAGAGGGATTGCTTGTTTAAGCACTCTGTGAATGTGAGGGGATTGGGGTTACCAAACAAATCTCAGGACCCTCAGCCCCGGAGGACGCTAACTGATTATTCAAAGTAGTATAAGTGCGCTTTCAATTTACAGTGTGGATGTGGCCTTTGACAGCAGCACCATCAGAGTGAAGGAGGATATGTCATTCCATCAAAGAAAATGTTTTGTGCCCTGACCCATTGGGTGTGTTCCTGTTATTTTTATGGTATTGTTCATTTGTTTGTTTCTTCGTTTATTCATTCCTAACTATTGTTTTATGTATACAGACAACCCCCCCCCCATTCAGCCCCATTCAATATGTGTGCTAGTACACACACATGCATCACACCGAACCTGGAAGTGACCCAAAAATGTCATCAAAAAGGAACAGGGTAGGACAGGATGGGATGGGGGTGTTTGCAGGTTTTTCCAATGGTGTTTCAAATATACATGCACGTGGTGCCTCGGAAGGGGGGTTGTCTGCAATGTTTCTACTGTGGGAAGGGAAGGAAGGGCAAGTCTGAATCCAGCCCCTCTTGCTTGTTTGCATTTAATATCTCATACTTCACTGCAAACAGTCTCAAAAGAGGTCACAGAATTATGTTAATTAATCAGTCCATGAAAACTCCTTAGACTTATCAAGTAAGTCTGCAGTCCTAATGCAATTCACCTGCAAATAGGCTCCATGGAACTCAATAGGAATACAATGTTAGATTTATTTAACCAGGCAGTAGTAGCCCTAATAATTTGGAAACTGAATAGACACTGTTCATTAACTATTGGTTTAGATTTACTGGCTATCAAGAAACGCGTCTCATTTTCTTTAGGCTTCCTTTCAGTGTTGAGGTGGTTGTTGACTATCACTTTTAGTTGTGAAGAGATTTTCCAGGAAAGAAAAGAAATATTGTACTATAACTATGCAGGCTGATGTGAATGGTTTCCTCTTGCGCTGGGCCGTCTCCTTCCTCTTTCTGAGTGAATGGCTCATAGGATTATTCTGTGATCCAGACATTGTCAAGGGTTGGCATTGAAATGCTAATGCTGTGAGACATTTTAGGGCCCAAATTGCCCTCTCCAAATCTTTCATGCCAGCCCCTGTCAGCGTCCAAGGCCATTATCAAGAGGAATAACATTGACGCTACTGTAAATAATGGCGCATTAAAGACCCCCATTGTTTGGCTTTATCCAAAAAGGAACATCCCCAAATGTCAAATGGTGCAGTAGTGGTCTTAAAGAAAAGGACATTTCCTTTTTAAAAGGGGCTGCCATTTTAAATAAGCGACTGTTCAGAAGCACCCTTTTTTAGAGGAGAAGAAGAAGAAAAAACCTGCAGACCTCTGCTTCCTTAAGAGCTTGATTTATTTGCATTTGGTAGGTCAGAGGCATTCTCTGAGCACCGTATGGTAGGAAAACAGGTTATAAATTTAAATGTAAGCTGCTAAATATAACTTCTGTTGCTAGTCCCATATATGTAAGAGGAAAGGTTTGTTAGCCTTCTCACTAAAATGTTGGGGTAGCCTTTTTACTCAGACCCATTGAGAAGAATGAACTTAATTAAGTTAGGTTCCTTAATTTCAGTGGGTCTGCTCTGAGTAAAATGTGATTGACTTACATCAGGGGTCAGCAAACTTTTTCTGTAGGGGGCCAGTCCACTGTCCCTCAGACCTTGTGGGAGGCTGGACTATATTTTTTGGGGGGGAGGGAATGAATGAATTCCTGTGCCCCACAAATAACCCAGAGATGCATTTTAAATAAAAGCACACATTCTACTCATGTAAAAACACCAGGCAGGCCCCACAAATAACACAGAGATGCATTTTAAATAAAAGGGCACATTCTACTCATGTAAAAGCATGCTGATTCCCAGACCATCCGCAGGCTGGATTTAGAAGGCGATTGGGTTGCATCCGACCCCCAGGCCTTAGTTTGCCTACCCATGACTTACATCCTACTTCTCCACATAGAATCATAGTTGGAAGAGACCACAAGGGCCATCGAGTCCAACCCCCTGCCAAGCAGGAAACACCATCAGAGCACTCCTGACATATGGTTGTCAAGCCTCTGCTTAAAGACCTCCAAAGCAGGAGACTCCACCACACTCCTTGGCAGCAAATTCCACTGTCGAACAGCTCTTACTGTCAGGAAGTTCTTCCTAATGTTTAGGTGGAATCTTCTTTCTTGTAGTTTGGATCCATTGCTCCGTGTCCGCTTCTCTGGAGCAGCAGAAAACAACCTTTCTCCCTCCTCTATGTGACATCCTTTTCTATATTTGAACATGGCTATCATATCACCCCTTAACCTCCTCTTCTCCAGGCTAAACATGCCCAGCTCCCTTAGCCGTTTCAAGAGGTGGTGTGTGTGTGTGTTTACCTTCAGTCTGAAGTGGTGCAGGTCAAGGAAGTGAGCACCCTGTGCTTCTTCAGCATCAGCCCATATGAAAGAGGAGCTTACCAAAGCTATTTCTCACATGCATAAAGAAATCCAACATTCCTTATTCTGAAATCCATTTACGTCTTGCTTCAAATTGCTCTTCAACGTACCCTCTTCAAAGTGATCATGTTTCATATTGTAAGAAACATATTCTCTTTTACTTTGGAAGAATACAAAGGGAACCTTAGAAAACAAGTGCTATTACTTCTTTCCCCCCCCCCCATTTTACGTTTCCAATACTGTCTGGAGTGAGGATTCCAATGAAAGTGAAACAGTATAATGCATCACTTACCAATAGAATCTTTGACATATTCATTTTACGCCGTATTCTCATTCTCCTGTTCCTCAACAAAAAGACAAAACAACACAGTCCCAAGTGTGCATAGAAATGCTGAATTTCTGTCTTTCTTTACCGTTGTCTTTCCATTGTGTTTCCATGTGTTGAAATGTAGATCACAAACTCCTTTTGACAGGGAGTAGCGTTATCATCAACAACACCATCACCATCTTATCCTGTAAAGAACCCTCTTTGTTGACGATACTGTATAATTATATCAGTTTAATAATAATATTAAGGGACGCGGGTGGCGCTGTGGGTTAAACCACAGAGCTAGGACTTGCCAATCAGAAGGTCGGAGGTTCGAATCCCTGCAACGGGGTGAGCTCCCGTTGCTCGGTCCCTGCTCCTGCCAACCTAGCAGTTCAAAAGCACGTTAAAGTGCAAGTAGATAAAGAGGTACCACTCCGGCGGGAAGGTAAACGGTGTTTCCATGCGCTGCTCTGGTTCACCAGAAGTGGCTTAGTCATGCTGGCCACATGACCCGGAAGCTGTACGCAGGCTCCCTCGGCCTATAAAGCGAGATGAGCACCGCAACCCCAGAGTCGGTCATGACTGGACCTAATGGTCAGGGGTCCCTTTACCTAATAATAATATTGTAGACTGAACTAACTCCCCAGGGTAATCCTGTTGTCCCCCCACCCCTCCATAAACAAAACAGAATTGAGACCTTGTAAGTTTTGGGATTTGCAGCAGTGCTTTAGTTCCTTGCAACAGAAGTAGTAGGATCAGACCTAGAACAGCCCCTCCAAGCGTCCCAATTTTTTTGTCAGAGAAATGTTGGATGGTATAGAGTTATGCAACCCCTGAGCCAAGGAGATAAGTAACTATACAACCTTTAGAAGACGTCTGAAGGCATCCCTTTATAGGGGAGTTTTTAATGTTTAAGGTTTTATTATGTTTTTATATATGTTGGAAGCCACCCAGAGTGGCTGGAGCAACCCAGTCAGATGGATGGGGCAATAATAATAATAATAATAATAATAATAATAATAATAATAATAATAATAATGAATGGGATGTCCCTATTTTCATCAAAGAAATGTTGGAGGGCATGCATAAATATTATAAGCCTTCCTTCTCGATGAGAAGATTCACTTGTGAAAAGAGTATTTCTTTTTCTCCATCCTAATTTTGGTATTTGTGGCAGATCCACTCTTGGACCCAAACAAGTATTTCAGAATGCCCTGGGTAGTTCATCCCAGGTAATCAGTAGCTATGGCTGTTCATAGCCATCATTGCTTTATTTTACTCCACTGTCGGAGGCAACGTATCTCTGAAAACCAATCTGTAAGTACAAGTTGTCAAGTCCTGTTGCTGGACTTCTCATATGTTTCTGACTGGTCACTGTGAAATGAGGATCCTAGACTAGGTAGGCCTTGGGCCACCTGATACAGCGGGGCTATTCTTATGTTTTATATTTTACGGCTTATACTGTTCTGCATAAGAAGATAAGGGGGAATTCTAGAAGGAAAAACACAAGTGTGTTCCTGGCTACATGAAGATATGTAAGAAAACATTGCAGTCAATGTTTGTTTTAAAAAAATTATTCTGCATCCATAGTCTGACTAAAACACAGATACAGTGAATTTTACTAACAGCATCCCTCTGACATCCTACTGTTTTTGGAAGAATAATGGATGGGAATCAGTTTTCTGTGACTTGGGTTATCATAGCTGGTTGGTTGTCTCAGAGCAAAGGCTGATGGGTGGTATCTAGAATTCAAGCCATCTGTTCTTCTGACCTGTGAGGAAGACGTACCAGAGGCAAGCTGAATCGTTATGCTCTTACACTTCCGATTTAGGGTTTACTCAGAAAAAGCTAGAAAGGACAAAGAATGTGGACAGTAAAATCTATATAGCTTCTGCTGCCTCTTGCTTTTTCTTTTGTTTGTTTTGAGATTTATTGTAATTTTAATGAGACTCTGTTGTATTTCATATATTGTTAATGCTTTAATTTGAATGTTTATGTATTCTCCACCCTGGGACCTTCAGGTGAAGAGCAGAAGAAAGATCTGAGGGTTAAGGGTTTGAGGTTTCCTTCTTTGACCAAATAAAAAACCAAAACACAACTGTTGAGGACTGTTTTTTCTGTCCCATTTTTCTTTTCTTAAAAGCCCATGAAATGTTCTTCAGCCATTTTAGATCACAGGGATTTGATACACAAATAGCTCCCCTTGCCTTGGCTGGCATTCGGTTCAAGCCCCAGGCTCAATGAATTCCTTGGAGAGCTGCGGGGTCTACGCCATCAGCCCATGCAAAATTAAAATAAGTAGTGGCATTTCAGATGTGAATCTTTGGTATAACATGCTGGAAAGTCTGTCGGGCTGGTTACAGAAAGCCCTACAATTATGTACAGGCTTAGGAGGCAGCACTGTTTCATCTTCTGGGTTACAGAAGTGTGCACTTGATGGGTGATTCTAGCATATATATATATATATATATATATATATTTGCTTTCGTAGATAGTGGCACCTCCGGATGCTGCACCCCCCTGCAATCCCTACACAGATCTGGCTGGCACAGGGCACAAAACCACAGCTCGCCCCTATACACGAAGCCAAGCCAGAGCACAACTAAGTGCAGTACAGCCATCTTCTCAGAAAAATCTCTTCACAAGCTCAAAAGGTCAAGACACGAAAGCTATAGCAACTAATCCACACTTAATGACCCACCTAAGTGGTACTCAGAATATCACTCAAGATATCACTCAAGATATCCCCCAAGTAATTAAGGAACAAAAGAAGAAAAGGCACAATAACCTGGGAACTTCTTCTCTGCACCACACCCCCTCAACAGTATTTATAGGAACTCAAACACTGAGATCCTGCTCTGTTCCAGTAACAAGAAGCCGAAAGCACCAGCCTGAAGATGACGAGTGAGACCTCGTCGAAACGTCGCCTAGACACCCCAACTCTTACACGGGAAGACACCCGAAGACACCAAAACCTACATATATATATATATATATATATATATAGCCCACTTGCCTACAAACCGTTGGAACTCTGCTAATAGCAGAGAAAGTTTGCTCAGAACTCAGTAATCTATTGTGGGTAAAGGGACCCCTGACCATTAGGTCCAGTCGTGTCCGACTCTGGGGTTGCGGCGCTCATCTCGCTTTATTGGCCGAGGGAGCCGGCGTACAGCTTCCAGGTCATGTGGCCAGCATGACTAAGCTGCTTTTGGTGAACCAGAGCAGCACACGGAAACGCCATTTACCTTCCCGCTGGAGCGGTACCTATTTATCTACTTGCACTTTGACGTGCTTTCGAACTGCTAGGTTGGCAGGAGCAGGGACCGAGGAACGGGAGCTCACCCCGTCACGGGGATTTAAACCGCCAACCTTCTGATCGGCAAATCCTAGGCTCTGTGGTTTAACCCACAGCGCCACCTGCATCCCTATTGTGGGTATAACTACTGTAAAAATGTGGCCTCTCTATTTTGGGTTAGATTTCATATTCAGTACATCAGTGCACAGCTTTGGAGCAGAGGTCCAACTCAGAAAAATGAGTGCCGGGGGAAGGGGAATTTGGCAGTGCTGACTTTTAATGTTTTGAAATCAGTAAGTAAAGCAATGCATATTGCCACCCAAAGAGCCACCGCCCTCAACGTGTAGAATCCAAAGTCTAAAATTGTCCAACCAATCAGAAGCATACCTAGGCTCCCTTGCGCTCTTGGCAAGGAGCTGGATTGGTGCCTCTGAAGCTGGGAGAGACCACAGACCAGAAACTCTAAAAGCTTTGTCAGCTTTCACGCGCTGCCATTGGCTTTCTCTGTGGCCACTGGGGTCGGGTCTGCCTCCTCTTCTCCTTCTCCTCCGTCACTTCCTGCAGATCCACCCGCTGTCTGCTCAGTAGGGAATGTCCTCTTCCAAACACTTTCAGTGCCTCCTTTTTCAAGGTGTATTGCAGTCCTATAAGCTTCTGCCGCTTCTACAAACTCTCTTTGTGGAACAAAGTAATGAGACTGGGGGAATGCAAATATTCAGTCCCATCACCTCTGCAGAGGAAAAGCAGCCCACACCCTGCTGCCTTCTCTTACTCAGTTTTACAATTGGTGACTGAGGGGGGGGGGGAGAGAGAGAGAGAGAGGGAGAGAGAGAATATATTTAATCCTATTGACATTTAGAAGTTGGATGATATCTTCCTAACAGCACTAGCCAGAGACATTTCAACACCTGAGGTGGAAAACCTGGCACTCCTCTGGTGGTAAAGCTATAATAAATTAATTAAACGAGAAGCTGGCACCAACCTTCTGTTGGAAATCCTGCAAATTCATTTCACCTGAGTAGGCACTTCCAAATTTGTCTCAAATGTAATTTTAGGCAGAAATGTGCAGAAACGTAAGATATGTTTGCTAAACTTACAAGATTTATTTTTAAAAAACAAAAACAAAATTCAGAGATGATCTAGAGACCTAGTAAACATGCCAGCTGGACTAGACAGAGGCAAACTATCATCTATAAAAATTAAATTAAAATAAAATAAAATATAGGACACATTTATTTATTATGTGTGCAGCAAAACAGAACATCCAGTTTTAGCATGTTTAGTTCTTTATTGCATTTTAACCCTGCCCTTCATCTGACACAGTTTACATTTGGCATATTAAAACACCAATAAAACCAATCCTAAAACAATCCTACTATACAATTAAAAGAAACCCTATTACTGCAGCAAAGTGATTATTTCCAACTGGCCTCACCCAGGCGTTTTCGGTTTTCTCCAAAGGAAATGGGTGAAAAGATAAATCTTTGAACTGAACCAAAATAGTTCCTTGAAAGAAGAGATGAGGAACTTTGGAACTTACAGATGGTACTGGATTACAAGTCCAAACGTCCCTGACCATTGGCCATGCTTGTTGGGACTCTGTGTTGTTGGCTGGAGTCCAACAGCGTGTTCCCCACCTTTCCTCCCACGTGGTGCAAGGAGAAGGAGTTCCCATATAGATTTCAGAGCCCAGGCAGGCCAATAGAGCAGGATACATTTTAATGCACAAAGCAGGGGGAAGCATTACAAAGCTATCTCCCAATGCCTTTTCTCATGCCCTTGCTTTCCTCTTTTTTTGTTTCAATGCTTCTCTTCTCCCACGCTATATGAATTGGCCATCGTGGCTTTTGCGGTGGGGGTTGCAGAGAAGAGCAGTGGAAATAATAGCTCACGCTAATTCAAAACATTGCAAGGAGTAACTACACTAAATAGCTCCTTCTCGCCTCGAAATTTCCCACCCTTACTGAATTCAGCTGCCGGAAGAACAGAGTCCTGTGCGGTGCATATTTACTGTATTCGATACAAATGCATGCTGAGTGATATCTTTTTGTATTAAATTTCCTGTGAAACAATAAGGAATCCCCATATTCCCATGGGTTGATGCACACACACACACACACACACACACACACACGAGAGAGAGAATATTTTCTTTTTGTTTCTCCATATTTTCATGTTTTTTTATAACTGCCTCTTCTTGGCTGCCTGCAGTTTTGGTGTTTTTCCCATCCCCGTGTTTCATAGGCAGCAGAGCAAGTTTGCATGAACTGTTATGCTCCTGGCGGCTCAGAAACCAGTCTGTTTAAAACTTCTAAAAACAGTATTTCATTCATGTGTTTCTCGGTCAGTAGAACGTGACCAGCTTATGTCCATTTTTAGCTTTGGCTAGTGTTTCAAAATGTGGACAAAATGTTTGGCTTAAGACACCATCTTTTTCTGTTTTGGTTGTTAGAGAAATTCTTTTGCCAAATGTTCAGCATGACTATTGTTTTAAAGGAGGTTACCACTCGCACCATGAAGTGCCTAATTTGGCCTTTCAGAAACTTATTTTGAAATATTCATATGCAGAATGATGTAATGATTGCTGCTCAGTACTTCATTGTAGCGTTATTGTAGAATTGCACAGATTAAGCCGAGGGGTTGCATCCAGACTTAATCATGCTTAGAGTAGACTGGTTGAAATTAATGGGACATGTCTCGACTAACTTCAATCCCATTTATTTCTGTGGGCCTGCTCTGAGGAAAACTAAGTCTGGATCCAACCTCTAGAACAGAAATATTTATTTATTTCACAAAATGTATACCCCACTTGACTGCAAGGGGAAAAAACAAGTCAACAAAAAAAGATAGAACAATAAAAGTAACACTAAGCAAATTAACAACAATAATTTAAGACATCAAAAATGCTAAAATGGCAATAGGCTTAAAATAGATTAAAACTTGCACCAACTTTAAGGCTCTGTACTATTGTTGAATAAAATCAAGCCTTAGGTGGCTGTGGCATCTCCCATATTGATGAACATTGGAAGCTGCCTTTACTGAGTTAGAATGTTGGTCAGTCTAGCTCATTATGATTCTAAATTGACTGGAAGCAGGGGTCTCACCCAGCCCTACCTAGAGATGCTGGGGATTGAACCCAGGATCTTATGCATGTAAAGCTGATGCTCCACCACTGAGCTGTGGCGTTTCCTCAAAGGGAGCAAGAAGCAGGGCCGCACCAAGTACCTCTTTCCCCATCTTCTGTATGGACAATCACTAGAACTATACACATGAAGGCCCTCTCCCTGCAGACATTTGTGTCGGAAGGGGCCTAAACAGGAACATATGATGTCAAGGGGTGGAACTGCTCAATGCAACCCCCATCTTCAACATGGAAGCTATGACGCCTGCATAGGCATAGGGTTGATGTCTTTTCTGTATGCAACATTAACCTAGAGTAAGGTCACCCACCACCTTGGGCTAGCAAGGTTTCTAGATTCCATCACCTGTACAATTTAACCTTTACCTTGTTGGGGAAGCATGGACCTGTTGAGTTTCTCCCACATAGGATGCTCAAAGAGTCTGCTCATATACTCACACTGTCCCAGGAATCATCAGCAAACTTTGGTGGGGACAGGTTTTGGCAGTGAGAACACAACTTTTCCCTAGTCTTTGCACGTGTGTGCCCCCCATCTCTTTGCCAGATGCAAAAAATAGTAGATATAGATCGGTTCTAAATATAGATAGTTCTAGATATAGATTATGGGACACGGGTGGTGATGTGGTCTAAACTACTGAGCCTAGGGCTTGCTGATACGAAGGTCGGTGATTCGAATCCCCGCAATGGGGTGAGCTCCCATTGCTCGGTCCCAGGTCCTGCCAACCTAGCAGTTCAAAAGCATGTCAAAGTGCAAGTAGATAAATAGGTACCACTCCAGCGGAAAGGTAAATAGCATTTCCATGTGCTGCTCTGGTTTTGCCAAAAGTGGCTTAGTTATGCTGGCCACATGACCTGGAAAAACTGTCTACGGACAAACACCGGCTCCCTCGGCCAGTAAAGCGAGATGAGCTCCGCAACCCCAGAGTCGTTCGTGACTGGACGTAACTGTCAGGGGTCCTTTACCTTTACCTTAGATATAGATTGGTTGATGGTGCCACATGCTCCTGCAGTAAAGTGCGTCTTGGCTTGAGCACACAATTATATCATTATGGTGCCAGTTCTCTGGAATTCTCTTTCCTAGGAAAGTGAAGGAAGCCCCAACATATGTTTTTCGACATTGGTTGAAAGCTTTCCTTCCAAGTCTTCCTAAATTAGTTTCTTTTATCTCTAGCAGGGTTTTTATGTTTTGATACTACATTATGGTTTATACCCAGTTTCTGCCACTGCTTGGGAATTCTCTGGTTTGTAAATTCTGGAATAAATAAATAAAAATAAATAAAATAGAACACAGTATTCCCCTATTCATACAAACCACAACTGAGAGTGCGGGTGGAAATGGAACTTTTGATCATGGTTGTCAGGATTACCACATTATAGTATTTTGTTTTTATGCAAGCTGCCTTGTAAAATTCTTCAAAACTAAAGAAGGGTAGAAATAAAGTTAATTTCCGTCATCAGTTAAATGCATCAATAGAGAATGGCCCATGCAAGTTTAAAGACCTGCAGCAAAACACATACGCAAACCATGGTCTGATCCTTTCTTAACGGCTCCTTCTGTGTTTTTTGAGACTGTAAATATGTGTGCATGGGGTTTTTGACCTATCAGAAAAGAAAGGCTTGTCTGTCGCATCATTTTCACCTAATGTGCAGGCTTCAGCTGAGTTGTCCACATGCTTAAGGAAATAGATGGTTGATCTTAGCTGCAACCCAGCATTTTGCATGCTATGGCATGAGAGCCTGGAATGGGCATGTGTGTGTTTCCTCCATAGCCATCCCACGCTCACAAATTGCACTGACCAAAGGGAGAATGGTGGGGGAACAAAGCAGCGTCTTGCCAGTGGCAGCTGTAAGCTTTTGCTCTTACAGCCAGTTCCCCGCGCACCTCCTACTTTCTGCACTAGAACCCAAGCACAGCCTCAAGCTGTTGCATTTTAACAGCACTAGTCAAGGGATCAGACTTGAAAGGTTTTATTAGTTCTGCTTCATGGAGACTGGGCCTTTTGAATTTAGAAAATACGACAAATAGGGGTGGGCATTAAATGCATGCATGGTAGCAGCTTATAAAAATTGTATGTGATGTGGAGGAAGTGGGCATAGAGATTTTTTTTCTGCCTTTCTCATAATACTAGAACCTTGGATAGGTAAAGTTAAAGGGACCCCTGACCATTAGGTCCAGTCGTGACCGACTCTGGGGTTGCGACGCTCATCTCACTTTAATGGCCGAGGGAGCCGGCTTACAGTTCCGGGTCATGTGGCCAGCATGACTAAGCCGCTTCTGGTGAACCAGAGCAGCGCACGGAAACGCCGTTTACCTTCCCACTGGATTGGTACCTATTTATCTACTTGCACTTTGACGTGCTTTCGAACTGCTAGGTTGGCAGGAGCAGGGACTGAGCAATGGGAGCTCACCCCGTCGCAGGGATTCGAACCGCCGACCTTCTGATCAGCAAGTCCTAGGCTCTGTGGTTTAACCCACAGTGCCACCCGCGTCCCAGAACCTTGGATACTCTGAGACAATTGGCTGGCAGGATAGACATCACACATCACCAGTAGAGTCTGAGATGTGGCAATGCCACCAGTTTAGATGCATCTAAATGGGGCTTAGACAAAGTCATGGAGGGAAATAACAATAATAGATACGGAGGATTGCCATGGCTAGAAGCAGCATGCCGCTGAATATTAGCTGGGCATCCTGTCCTGCTCATGAGCTTCCAAGAGGCATATGGCTGGTCAGTATGAGGAACTCCAAAAGGGTGATACTGAACTAGGCAGACCTTTGGTCTACCTAGTGGACTCTTCCTATGTTCTTATGAGTCCACCAGCCGCAGACAGCTGACCTGCTCCCTCCAACCTCACCTATGTCTCAGTAGTGTTAAAAATAAAAACCTTTCACAAGTGTTGTTTTTAAGCGATGCACGGAGGGTGTGTTTTGCACCTGGGTATCCATACCTGAGGGACGCGGGTGGCACTGTGGGTTAAACCACAGAGCCTAGGACTTGCCGATCAGAAGGTCAGTGGTTCGAATCCCCACGATGGGGTGAGCTCCTGTTGTTCAGTCCCTGCTCCTGCCAACCTAGCAGTTCGAAAGCACGTCAAAGTACAAGTAGATAAATAGGTACCGCCCTGGCGGGAAGGTAAACAGCGTTTCCGTGTGCTACTCTGGTTCGCCAGAAGCGGCTTAGTCGTGCTGGCCACATGACCTGGAAGCTGTACGCCAGCTCCCTAGGCCAATAAAGCGAGATGAGCACCGCAACCCCAGAGTCAGCCACGACTGGACCTAATGGTCAGGGGTCCCTTTACCTTTACCTTTATTCATACCTGAGTGACAACTTTAAAGTAGGAAGCAGCCTCCATTAAATCTTTGGTGTCAAGTTTTCTTTTAGCTTGTTCTTCCAAGTAATAACTTCCCAACTGGGTCTCTGCTCAGTTCTTGAAAGGAAATCTCTCTGTCTTCGGCTGGAGCATGTTCCCATTCACTAGTCCTCTCCCTGGTGACTTCTTGTGCCAAAAGATATTAGACCCTTAGTTTCTAGATCAGTGCTCTCCTATATAATTATAGGCAGTAATACACGGTACTGATTTCTGTTCGAGTTGTACCGATGTCTTTAATGGTTAAATAATTCAGCAAGCTCTTCTCATTATAAATTGCACTACTGCCAAAAGCCATGTGGAACTTTCTTGTTATTGCCCATGTGGGGACCAAGAACTGCTATGAATGGCCGACAAGTTCATTCTCTTTTACTCACTGGGGCATCATCTTTCTTTTGGCACAGAATCTGACTTGCTGTGTGCTTCTTTTTCATTTTCCATGGTTAGTATGGCCTAGTATTTCCCCCCCCCCCCAATTTTTTAGTAGCTTGATGGCAGTTATACTGGAGGAAAGTTGTTGATATATTGGGATGGTGCCAGGTTTTGCAACTAGGCAGATACCTTGCGGCTTGATCTACAAAAAGGTTTAGCAGGAGTATTTGGATTTAAGCCCATCTCATCCCAATGATATCAGTGGAACTCTGCACCATAATGTGCAATCTATGAGTGTGCAGGATGTGGTCTTGATTGTGGCTTCACACGTGGAAAATGCTCTTTCCATCACTACTGATCTTTCACCCCACAGCAAAGACATGGAACTTTTGTACAACATGCTTTGTAGACATTGGTTGTTTGATAGTTTCCATATTCTGTTATATCTCCTGCTGGCTTATGAAGAGTTGGGTTGTTGGTTTTGTGTTGTGCTGTATGTGCTGTATTTTCTTTCATGTACTTGAGGTTGAACTGCTAGCCATATTGGAAATTGTTTTAAGACAAAAAAGGAGTTACAAATACTTCAATAAATTAATAAATAGCAGCATTTTGGAGGTGAACTGTTTTGAGGAAATAACATAATGCAGACTGATATCAATGAAGCTACGGGATCCAGTGAAAGAAGTTATTTGGGGCTAAGATAGTTGCAGAGATGGATCAAACCTAGTATTCAAATTCTGCTTCAGATTTTAAAAAATCTGTTACTGATTTGCTTCCATACTTCCTCTCCCCCCCCCCCAACCACTGCTGTTTGCTTTCACATTGCTCTTGGAACATTATTATTGGGTCACACGCAGCACCAAGATTGTTTTGCTCCTTTTTATACTTAGCAGCTAATGCTTAGCTCAGTGGATATTTCCCTTAGTCAGAGCTTCAGGATGCTGGTTTATTCAGCCAACATATGCTCCCATCTTGGACCCTGTAATAAAACTGTGCTTGCACCCTTTGGAACAGTGTCTGCTGCTGGTCTGGCCAAGAAATACCAACTGAATCACTTGAGAGCCAATACCAACTAAATCACATGATGACTCTCTGTGTGGGTCCTGTTAGGCAGGGAAGAGAAAACAAGATAGAAATTGTGTTCCTTCTGCTTTTGAAATGATTTGTAGGGGGATTTTACATTATGAACGTTGCAACACACAT
Source organism: Podarcis bocagei (assembly GCF_964188305.1). Classification (NCBI taxonomy): domain Eukaryota; kingdom Metazoa; phylum Chordata; class Lepidosauria; order Squamata; family Lacertidae; genus Podarcis; species Podarcis bocagei. The sequence goes on along the minus strand of NC_138129.1, from coordinate 83,879,959 downwards.
ATAAACATTCCTATATCTGCTTCTCTGATTGTTCACCTGGATGCTCACCTAACATATGGCAAGCTGCCTGCTTTTGACTCCCCTCACTTTCCAAAGTAGTTTGACATGTAGCATGATGGAAGGGGAGTGATCTTTGCAGGGAAAAACAAACCTAAAAGACTCATTTGGTGAACTAGTTTCATGGATCTTTAGATCTTGGCCATAGTTTCCTTTTTAATATTTTATTGGTCTTTATTTTATTTTATTTTTGGCTAGGGCTCACAATGGAATAGAATGGAATAGCGTTTCCACCTCTATTAATGTAAGTGAGCACCCTTGTGTCATGGCCTTGTAAAGACCAACTTGTTTGGTTACCTTTGGTGAATGGGAATCACTTCCAGGTGAACATTCAAGGAAGCTTTTGTAAAGATATTTAACATTTGTAAAGATACTTGCAGCTTTTCTTCCTTCTTCCTTCCGGTTATAAACATGCTACCAATATCAAGCATAGCTAACCAGTTTCTAACCTAGCAACATGCAGAATTCAGCAGCCACTGGTGAAGTATCATGCTGGGTAGCAAATGGCTACCATTTTCAGTGGTGATCAAGAATAGGTGGCCCAACCCCCTACTATTGGTTCTTACATAATGGTGTTGGAGGTGACATGTGCCAAGTACCCACATAACTCTTAAATGATCCACAGGACACTTAATATCACCAGCATGTGCCCAGATGGTATACGGTAGACCAGTCATGTACCTGAATTGGGCTGATCTTATCTTCCAGAGACTCTGGCACTGTCATGTGGCATCTGACAATGAAGGCATTGGCAGGGAGGGGCTGCTCCCTATTGGATGCAGTGTGACCATTTACCCACCAAGCCATGGCTGCTGGAATGACTAAAAAACATGTGCAAGATGGATTCTAAACCCTACCATGTCATCCGTTCTCATGTTGGCATTCCTAACACTGTTAGATCTGGCTAGAGGTGGAGCTGGATTTTAAAGAGTTTATTGGAAAACTCCCTAAATATGGAAAATTTGAAATCAGCCCTTGGCTGTGAGATGTGTTTTTTCACTTAAAGGTGGTGGTTGTGGTTAAGAGTGCAAAGTTGATGTAGGTAGATACACATGCGGCTCATAAAATAGGCAACATTCCTGCTTCCTAATGTATATACATCGGGGGGCATACTCCCTAATTCACACAGAAAGGCAGAGTGGTACAGACTTATTTCAAAAAAGATCTCTTGGTAACAGAAAGGTTACAATGTAATGAAGTAAACAGACTTGAGATTTGTCAGGAGACCCTCCTCAGTCTGCCTGCTACAGCTGCTGCTGTTACTGGGGTGACTACTTTAAAGCAATTACTCCATTTTTCTTATTGACATTTAATCCTGAGAACAATTTTTTAAGAGAGATGTTGCCAGCCCAGCTCATGCAGAGTTCGGTTGCTGTTGAATTTTGTCCAAAGTGAAATTTGATGTAAATTCAGAGGGTCCTGCTCAAGAAAAATAGTTTTAGGAATACAGAGGGAAGGGTTGCTGTTGCTTTTTAAGAGCAAGATTGCCAAGGTTGGGAATTTCTATGCAACTCTAAACTCCCATTATTGACTGAAGGTTTATACTACAATTGCACCAAATATTCTCTCCGCGTTTGATGTTTGAGTGAAAAAACCCCAGTGATTTCAATGGGGTAGATGCTTCTCCTGAAAAATATTCAAGTGGAAATAGTCACCTTTCTTCCATCATCCATGCCTTTGTTTCTGCTTACTGTCTCTATTTTGGTGTCATCCCCCCCCCCCGCCCCAAGCTGGCTACTGCTTCTTCCAGGGTTAGTCACTTGAACGATCTCCCCAAACAAGGGCTCACATGAGCACTGCCAAAAGATATAATGAATGCTATTAGGAGGAGCTGCCAAATCACATGCCCACTTTGAAGTTTGCAATTAGAAATCTAATGGTAGCACTCTGGGTTGGGAGGGTCCCAGGAGCTAACAATCACAGCAGCCCTTACGCTGTGCAGAAGGTTTCCTGTCTACATACTTTAAGGGCTCGTCCACACTTCTGTTTGTCCCATGTCAAGAAAGCATGGATCCAAGCAGTTTTCTACTTGTCCCTGTGCTTTCTAGGTTCAGGGTCTGAGTGGTTTTGCCTTTTGCCTGCCACTTTCCCCCAGAACACCCTCTCTTTGGAGCTCCATCGGAACAAATGGCAATCCATGGAAAAACCAACTGCCGTTTGTTCCAATTTAGTACTAAACTGCGGGTTTTTATGGGGGCAAATGGAAGTGTGGATGGACACTAACTCTGTATGCACTCATTCATTGCAGCGGGACTCACTGGAGTCACAATCAGGCAGAAACCGGAGCAGATAAACCACACGTCTGTCAGAAGTATTGCAGATAATAGCCTCAACTATTCCTGCTTGGAAGTGGGCGTAGAATTTCACCTGCATGGATGCAAGAGGCTACTGTGCTTGTGGGGACAATCCCTTGTATTTTTTCCACAGACCTTCGCAATCAGCAGCGAAGTCCTGTGATCACGGAGCATCCCTCAATGCCTCTCACATCCCTTGTAGAGGGTAAAGAAAGTCTGATCACTGTCTTTTACCCTGCTGACTACCATTATGACACTGCAATGCATTTATACCTAACTCTTTCACCTGAACAGAATTCAGGTATCCCATTTGATATTCACAATGACTGAGGTACATACAGCTGAAAGTTAATGACTGGCCCAAGATCACAGGCTGAGCAGGAATTTGAACTTCAGATATGCAGATGACACAACCTTGATGGCAGAAAGTGAGGAGGAATTAAAGAACCTTTTAATGAGGGTGAAAGAGGAGAGCGCAAAATATGGTCTGAAGCTCAACATCAAAAAAACAAAGATCATGGCCACTGGGCACATCACCTCCTGGCAAATAGAAGGGGAAGAAATGGAGGCAGTGAGAGATTTTACTTTCTTGGGCTCCATGATCACTGCAGATGGTGACAGCAGTCATGAAATTAAAAGACTCCTGCTTCTTGGGAGAAAAGCGATGACAAACCTAGACAGCATCTTAAAAAGCAGAGACATCACCTTGCCAACAAAGGTCCGTATAGTTAAAGCTATGGTTTTCCTGGACCATAAAGAAGGCTGATCGCTGAAGAATTGATGCTTTTGAATTATGGTGCTGGAGGAGACTCTTGAGAGTCCCATGGACTGCAAGAAGATCAAACCTATCCATTCTGGAGGAAATCAGCCCTGAGTGCTCACTGGAAGGACAGATCGTGAAGCTGAGGCTCCAATACTTTGGCCACCTCATGAGAAGAGAAGACTCCCTGGAAAAGACCCTGATGTTGGGAAAGATGGAGGGCACAAGGAGAAGGGGACGACAGAGGACGAGATGGTTGGATAGTGTTATCGAAGCTACCAGCATGAATTTGACCAAACTGCGGGAGGCAGTGGAAGATAGGAGTGCCTGGCGTGCTCTGGTCCATGGGGTCACGAAGAGTCGGACACGACTAAACGACAAAACAGCAACAAACTCCTTGGTTCATGTTCCGCTATTGTAGTGGTAAGGAACCCTTGGATCTGCAGATGATACTGCTCAACTGCAGCTCTCATTGCCCTTGACTTCTGTGCTGACTGAGGCTGATAGGAGTTGGCATCTGGAAAACTAAAGGTTCCCCAACCTTGCTCTACACCGTAATGTCTGTCTGATGAGAAGGCTGAAGAGGCACAGACACTGCTGTGCTTCTGAATCTTAGGATTGAGTTGACCATTCAAGTTAACAGGAAAGCACAATTAAGAGGAAAAAGGATTAAATGTGAATGTATGTTAGATCCCAGGTTTACATGTTGTTTTCTCAATGTACCGTGTATGAGCATATGTTGCTTTGCTATTCGACATTTTAATGTTAACATCATATGTGTATAGAACCTCTTTTTTTTAATCCACAAATATATTTGGACCCTGTAATTGTTGTAGTGTCCATTTAACAATGGGGGAAGTTTAACAGACTTCCACTTGGCTCCCTTGACAGCTTTTTCTCAATATAAATATACCATCTGGGAATGCTTGAATCAGTGTTTCCCACATAATTGCTTTCTTATGTCATTGTCAATTCTAGTTTATTTTACTGTGCAAAGTAGCCTCCTGCTCTATTATTTTCAGGGAAAGTTACTGCTGCTGCAGCCGCAACAGCTTTGGGTGTTAGGACTGGTTGAACCCTTCCCACTTACTGAAGAAAACAGTGTCATAAGTAGGACGGCCTCAGAATTTCATTACTCTTGGGCACCAACCCTGCACAAAACACCAGACTGTGCTTTGGAAAAAGAACATTCAAATCCTCCTCTTCAATTGCTCTCCCAAAAGTCAGAGGAGTCATTGGGCACTATGAACCAGTTTTATTCAAAAAGGAATAATGGTCCCAGTTCTGTAAAACGGGAGTGGCTAAACAGGTGCCCTCTAGATGTTGAGAAACCTGTGGTCTTCCAGTTGTTATTGGACTACAGCAGCCATGTTTGCTGGGACATATGAGAGTTGTAGTCAAACAACATCTGGGGGTCCACACAAGTTAGCCACCCTATGCTATAAAACAAGTGTATTGTTTGAGGAGAAAGGAAAAGAGAGGCTTTTGTCTGCCTTACTTTAGGCCTTCAGTGAGCCATTCAACCAAGAGGGGAAACCCCATCAGAACTACACAGCCAATCAGATCATGTGTTACCTCAGTCAACATCATGCCATTCTGCTTGGTGCTAAGCAACACCTCCCCGCCTCTAGGTTAGTTGATTTACTAACAACAGAATTAACCCTTAGGTTAAAAACTCTATGATCCCTGCTGGTGCACTTCCAACCATTTCCCTCTCTGCTCAAACTAGCCCAGCCTTTCTTACTGATACTATCTGTACATATCCAGCATCTGATTGAACCAAGTGCCTTGCTATTGGGTTTCAACTTTCAGTCTTCTAATTCTGCAATGCTAGCAAAAGAAATGTTCCCATCATGAGCACCTGGCTTGACATTCCAAAGGCATATTTCCCAGCAGTCATATTTGACACCTACATTCCCTCCTCATTTTTTTTCCATCAATAAACTATCCTGAAAGATTGCATGGATCTTTAAACCCTTCTTAATCTCGTACTCCAGATGTGACAGGTGAAATCTGTACACACCAGGATGAATTTAAGGGGGGGGGTGTCATTAAATCAGGCCATTAATGTACTCTGAATACAATTTATTAGGGTTATAATATCTATGGTTATATGTTTGATTTTCTGTATTGCTTTCTGCAAATGTTCCACCAAAGCAAATTTTGACACGTTAGGGCAAATGATTACTGAGGAGTTGAAGAGCCTCTTTCAAGTGCAACATGGAGAAAGAAACGATGGATTCTCTCTATAAATATCAACATGGGTAGAGGAGATGGGGGGATAATTTGCATTAAGGCTATGCAAAATGTCATCTGAGCTAATCCCAAAAGACAAGCTTAGCAAAATGTCTTGACTTCGGGGTGCAATAGTTCTTTCAGCAACAGATCCCCTTAATCTCAGCGGCTTGCACTGAATTAACCAATTAACACTACAGAAAGGATTTCTACCGTGTTTATTTTCTTTTGAATACAGCACTTTGTTTCTGAATTTAAAAATAAATAGAGAGAGAGAGAGAGAGAGAATGAATTTTAATTCCAGTAATTTGATGCTTTCTGTATGCTTGCACTGTCACATTTGCAGAAAATGTGTCTGAGAAAGGATTAAATATTTGGCTTCCTTTTTTTTTTTTTTTTTTTGCCTTCTCACAGCTTCTTTTTAAAGAAGCAAATCTCCCAAACTGTCGCGCACACACATGCACATCATGAAGAGAGTAAAGACAGGATCAGTGGTGGCCACCCATGGTCGCAAAATTTATTAAGAATGTGAATTCTGCAAGAAAGGGTGCCATGTGAAAGTCTCTTGCAACACTACCTAGAGATTCCAAGGATTAAATGTGGAACCGCTTGATTGCAAAGTAGGTTCTCTATCACCAGTAGGATGGTGAGGTCAGTGATGGCATTTACCTGACCTCGTGGCAAATGGGTCAGTGCTGCTTATTGGGAGGGGTGGTGGGGAGGTCACTGTTGTGCAAATGCAGCAAAGGAGCCATTGTGGCTTCCCTGCCACCTTGCCCCTCCCAGTATACCTCCCAGTAAGCAGCAGCGATCCACCTGCTGGGAGGCCTGGTGTGTGCTGCTGCTCCTCCCCACTGTCCACTAATGTTTATCACTGAGCAGCAATATGAGAAGATGAAAGGAAAAGATGTGCCAGTGACCAAGAGAGAAAACGATTCCAATCTGGCTGCCTATATTAGAGCTTCTGGGGATTGAACCAGGAAGCTTGTGGTTTAAGACAAAGCCCTCACTTGTTGAGCTACTAAAAAAAGATGTGTATGCTTAAATTTCAGGAACTTCTTCAGTCAGAGTAATGAATAAGCACAGGGCTGTCTTAAGCATATGTGGCGCTGGGGTGCAAAGATCCGCCCCCCCCCGCCCCCCCAGGTTGCCCAGTCCCAGGCGTGCAGGAGGGTGGAGCCGGCCGGCTGCCTCAGCGTCTTGCTGGCTTGGTTGCCCCCAAACTCGCACAACAGAAGAACCCAACGTGGCACTCCGACCGATGGGCGGGCTCTTCCCCAGACTCAACTCTCAGGCCCCGGACTCTCGGCCTGGCGCCCCTGAGAGCCCAGCACCTGGTTGCCCTGCACCCCTAGGTCCTATGGGTAAGATGGGCCTACTGAGGTTGCGCAAGTTCTTGTGAGTTGTTGCTAGAGGCTATTGCTGCTTCTCTTCATTTCTCCAACGGAGGCAGGAGCAAGTGGGGTGCCCCTGGGGGCAATGCCCTGCGGGATTCTGCCACCCGAGGCAACTGCCCACAATCAAGGTGCCACCACCAAGAAGGCCCTTTTTCCAGTAACCACCAGCTACACCTCTGATGGTGGGGAGACCCAGAGAAAGGCCGCTAATAACCTTGAAGCATATTGACAGGCACATGAAGAGAAAGGCAATCCTTACACATATCCAGTTCTCAAGCTATAGAGGGACTTTAATGATCAAAGCCAACCATATGATCTGAGCCCAGAAATTAACCAGCAGCCAGGGCACTTGGACTGATGCAATACAATTGTAACACCTTGTGTCAGTTCTGATTGGATAATTCAGTCACTTTCAGTGCAGAGACACAGCAAAGTCACTGGGCCCCTGCAGAGCTATGTTTGACTCTGTTTTCAATGGCAAGATCAAAATCAAAATTAAATTCATGGGGCTGAGGAAGGGAGAGGCTGGCAGCAGTATCACTAAACTCCTCTGTGCTGTCGCAAGCTATTACGGCTCTTCCTTTGCACTGAACACTGAATCTGTACTAGGCTCTTCTTAGCCTTGCAACCATGCCAGTTCCTGTTGTTTGTTATTCCTGCAGAATGGAAAGTCAATTTTTACATGGTTTCAATTTTTGTCCACGTGGTCTCATTGCAAATCTCTGAAACCTTTGTATGATGTGCGCATTTTCACATGCCTATTCAGTTCAAATTTGTGCAGGGTAAAATGATCTGTAAAATTTATTCAAATTAAGTTGGTAAATGCAGGATAATTGGGGTGGGGGTGGAAACAGCATAACAAAATAATAATAATAATAATTCTGCCGAGCAGAAATCCATTCGTCTTCTGACAGTGAATTTGCCTCTCTCTTGAACTATGTACTTGACTCACCCTATTTTGCTTAACCAAGAGATGTCACATTTTACCCTCTGCTGTCAATTTTAAGATCTTTTTCCCCAACCTACCACAACGTTAACATCTCTTAAATGCAGTTTTGGTCTGTGTTATATAACGCTGGTCAGGTCACATTTAGATTAGCGTGCTCATATCCTGTCAGGGAGTCATTTCACAAAACCCAAACCAGACAAGACATCCGAAAGCCAAGGTAACAAAAGATTAAAGGGGGAAAGAGACCAAAAAATAAAAATAAAATAAAAGGGCTTATTCTGTGTGCACAAATAATACACATGAACAGGGCCTAATTTAAGTGTTCCAAATCATACATGGGGATAATGTAGGTTGCTTTTTTTAGCCATACAAGGAGAAGCGGCAGAAATCACTCTCAGAAATAAGAAATCCCTCTTCTGAGAGCTAGATGTTGGGCAGAGATCTGGGTTTCGAAACTACTGTCTCTCTGAAACAGCTGCAAAGAAGAATTGGGCAGGGGTACTTTGAAGAGACTTTGAAGAGAAGGGAGGCACTTTACCCAGCTCTCGCATTATACTTTCAGGGGGCCCTCTGATGGTACCGCTGATGGACCCCTAGCTCCAACACCCACACACACCCCATGTGGCCACACTTTTTTCTTCTACTGCCACCATGGTTGCTGCACCAATATAACTTAACCCACAACCTCTTTGCCCGACCCCAAGATGTCCATTTTAGCAGTGGATATGCTGAAGTGCAGCTTCTGAATCATTGCCTGAAATGTAATTCCTGAGCCCACGAATCTATGAAATCTGGCAAAATCTGACAAAGGGAGGGTAAGTGATGATACAGCCTGGTCGCATCCATGAGTGAACCTCCTGAGCTACTGGGGCCCTTGGCCAGTGCCCAACTTGGCCAATTACTGGCACCAGGCCAGACTTAACACACCATCTGTCTCCCACTTTTTGCCCTGCGGTTCCTTCCCCTGAGTTGTATTGCCCCAGGGGAGCTGAATTCCCATGAATGGTTCTGTATACTTCTCAGGGAGACGTGGCCCTGTTGCTTTACAACTGTTTGGCAGATTCCCAGAGACCCAAGCTCTGTAAAATGTCAGCTCCCATCCTCAACCAAGGAAAAGTTCTGATAGTGAATGGGAACAGTATCCTAAATGTGGGCCTTTGGAAAGTGGCCTAGTTTTCTCTAAGGTGGTAAACTCGTATCTAAGATATATCATGACCACAGGTGGTAACTCAAGATGGAGTCCCCCCCCCTCCTTTACACGGCTTGCTGCTCACCCACTCAATGGCCATGTTCCCGGCCTGTGATCTCAGGTTCACCCTCTGGATTGCGTCCATTTACTCTGGGCCAAGTTACTGGTGAATGCATCTGTGCTAAATTATTCTTATCACTTTCTATCTCCACGGAGTACCTTCACTAGGCTGCTGATTTCTGGAGCCCTTTTACATTGTGGCATGTTTTTAATTTCTCCATTGCTGATCGAGTCAGCCACAAGAAATGCCAATTTGCAAAAGCCACAAAACAGCCCATAGAACACTTCAGTTACAACACTGCAAATTGCCTGGTTACGGTTTGTAAAAAGATACGCTCACAGAAAGCCAGACATCTTACTACTAGTAGGCTTAACTGATAAAGGAATAAGAAGAAAGCAAAAGCAGAAAATATTGCTATGTGTTTGGGTCCCCCAGCATTTGTGGGTGCAGGGGCACCCATAATTCCTGGAATTATTAAAAGTTCAATGTAGGGCAGCTTGCAGAGTTTTATAAAGAGAGACTTGTCCCTGGCCTCAAGAGGCATACAATCTGAAAGACAAGTCAGACAAGGGAAGGGTAGATATATGTTATTGCATTTAGAAGAAAGATAATATAATTAAGTATGCTGGTGTCCTCTATGGTCTCCCAAGAAAAACAAATGCCAACAGTGTCCTCACTGAAGAACATATGGCTTCTCAGTAGAAAAAGTAGACCTTGCAATCCTAGTTTCTTAGAACCTAAATTAACAGTAAATTTCTTAAGTCCAAAGTAAAGAAAGCACAGTACACAGCCGCCACATACAATGGCAAGCATCACTCCTGGTCTCCTTCCCTTTCTATTATGCCTTGTAGCGCTTTCTCTGTGTTGTGACATCTTGACAGTTCTTGCATCCCTGACCCTCGCCATCAGCAACCAATGATGTGGAGCAGCAGTGGGGCAGGGAGAGGAAATGCAAGATGTTACAATGTAATGACACAGACACATGGTAAGTTCTCTTAGTGTTAAGGAGAGGGAGAACAAAATACAGTGGTACCTCGGATTACATACGCTTCAGGTTACATACGCTTCAGGTTACACACTCGGCTCACCCAGAAATAGTGCTTCAGGTTAAGAATTTTGCTTCAGGATAAGAACAGAAATCGTGCTCCGGCAGCACGGCAGCAGCAGGAGGCCCCATTAGCTAAAGTGGTGCTTCAGGTTAAGAACAGTTTCAGGTTAAGAACAGCCCTCCGGAACGAATTAAGTACTTAACCCGAGGTACCACTGTATGTAACTTCTATTTTTGTGGCAGCCTCGTGATCATGTTAACATCTAGTTTGGCTCTTAACTGGCTACAGTGGTCACACTTGTATGGGAACAGGAAAAGATGCAAAGGTAGGAGCATCTGTTCTTCCAGCAACACGTATGTATGTGTATGGATGTTTACACACACACACACACTCTTTTATGTCAATGCCTCTGTAAAACTGGCGACATTTGTCCCTTGAACTGTCAATCAGGGCTTCATTTCAGAAGCTGCTTACGAGATGGATGATTGAAGCTGTCGGAACCGAACAGGACCTCTTTTGTTGGGCCTTTTTGAATGATTATCCTAGGGCTCTGCAGCTTTTAATCCACCAAGCACTTCACTGGGCTCGCGTGCATGACTGTAAGAAGTTAGCAACAGCTGCTGGCAATTAATTAACCCTTTTTAAATAATTCATAAAATGCACCAAACATATAAAATTTCCAAAGCCAATCCTGTCAGACACAACAATGAACTAAGCTTTTCCGACAACTTGGGAAAGGCTCGATCCATGTTGGGTACACAGTAGCCTCCACCCCTGATCTCAGCACAAGTTGCTGATCTCAGCGCCCCACTAACATTGCATCCCATCATTATTTTCACTGCATAGTCATCCTCAAAACCTAATGCTTGTGCTGCAAGGCATTTTTTATTGGTTTGATTTCAATAGGGTGTTCTGTTTTGGTTTTAATCCTTTCTGTTTGTCTCCTAACCTTGAAATTCCAGGAACTGGCATGTTCGTTCCTCTAAACAATAATTTTTAAACTTGAATCTCAGTTACCCCCATTAGATCTCGAAATGCTGAGTTCCCAAGGCTTATGTTTCCCAAAATCACATTGCCAAAATTTGGACCCAAAATGCCTGTTGATCCTGGCTTCTTTTCCTCATTTGTTTACTGACATTAAGCCAGACTTCCCCCAGTAACTGGAACTCTGGTTTAATGAAGCCAGAATTTTTGTGCTGAGGATGCTGAGACGAGGGAGGCGCTCCTGGCTCTGGTAATTGTCCCCCTCATAGAATCCTGGAACGATTTCCAAACTGGCCCATTGACTGCTTGGATGTCTGGATTCCATTGGTTCATATATTAAAAAGCATTTCTCTTCTTGTTGTTTTTTCTCACTGGTTTGCTATTTCACCATGTATAGGGCATGATTTGGCCAGACATTTAGAAAGAGCAACTGTCGCTTGCAGCAATATTAAGTGAAACAAAGGAATGAAGTGGCTGGATCCCATCTAGGAGCTGCTTGAGGAGAACTTTACTATTCCTCCACACAGAATAGCAAGCTCTCATTTAAAGAGAGACGAATGGGTGCATATGGATTTGGAGCATCCAAGCCCCTCTTGGGTTCTGCTTTAGACGCATTAAAAGTGTGACAAAACATTGTCAGAGTTCAATGTTGAAAAATTGCTTTTACATAATATAGGAAGCAGTAATATGCTCTGCCTGGCACTCAATTTATTTTCAGAAATTACCAGCCTAATGGTATTTTCCAACAGCATTTATTCTTATTTAATGAATGGATGAAAGTGTGTTAAACCATCAGTGAGGCAACAAAGCAGACAGATACATTTTCAACTGCAGGAAGCACTCCCAAGGACGCTCCAAGGAGCAAAATCACACACTTAAACAGTTCCTGATCATTTCAGTGCAGCAAAACTTCCCATCAGATTCAGCCTCAAACAAATCATCTTTTATATGCCCCTTAGATTTTCACTTGTTTGTGAAATTTGTATGCTTTCCTTTTGACTGCAGCTAATCCCTATTTATGGTTGGGGTGGGATGGAAACACATCACTACAATTATTGCATTTATTTATTTTTTTGTTTGTTTAGTCATTTAGTTGTCTCCGACTCTTTGTGACCCCATGGACCAGAGCACGCCAGGCAATCCTGTCTTCCACTGCCTCCCGCAGTTTGGTCGAACTCATGCTGGTAGCTTCGAGAACACTGTCCAACCATCTCGTCCTCTGTCGTCCCCTTCTCCTTGTGCCCTCCATCTTTCCCAACATCAGGGTCTTTTCCAGGGAGTCTTCTCTTCTCATGAGGTGGCCAAAGTATTGGAGCCTCAGCTTCAGGATCTGTCCTTCCAGTGAGCACTCAGGGCTGATTTCCTCCAGAATGGATAGGTTTGATCTTCTTGCAGTCCATGGGACTCTCAAGAGTCTCCTCCAGCACCATAATTCAAAAGCATCAATTCTTTGGCGATCAGCCTTCTTTATGGTCCAGCTCTCACTTCCATACATCACTACTGGGAAAACTATACTGACCTTTGTTGGCAAGGTGATGTCTCTGCTTTTTAAGATGCTGTCTAGGTTTGTCATTGCTTTTCTTCCAAGAAGCAGGCGTCTTTTAATTTTGTGACTGCTGTCACTATCTGCAATGATCATGGAACCCAAGACAGTAAAATCTCTCACTGCCTTCATTTCTTCCCCTTCTATTTGCCAGGAGGTGATGGGACCAGTGGCCATGATCTTAGTTTTTTTGACGTTAAGCTTCAGATCATATTTTGCGCTCTCCTCTTTCACCCTCATTAAAAGGTTCTTTAATTCCTCCTCACTTTCTGCCATCAAGGTTGTGTCATCAGCATATCTGAGGTTGTTGATATTTCTTCCAGCAATCTTAATTCCGGGATTCATCCAGTCCAGCCTTTCGCATGATGAATTCTGCATATAAGTTAAATAATTGTTGCATGCCTATGCACTATTTAGCATTTGAGCATTTGGAGCCAGTTTTCTCAGTATATCATTTTTATTTTTGTAGAGCACACACACATACCCCTCTCATTCAGTGCACACTGTCAACATATCAGCCGATCCACAAAGATTTAAAAGTGCCCTTGTTCTCTCTTGCCACAGATACAGGGATGATTCGTAGTGATTTTATTTGGTAACTAATGATCTCGGATGTATTATGCAGTCATTCAAAAAGAACAGAAGGCATCAGGCACAATATTAATAATGCATATTCTCTCATTCGCTTTCTCTCTGAGGTCTGAATTAGAACCTGGAGATTCCTTGACTGTATTTTCAAAGTATAATCCCTTGTAAAGAGGTAGAAACTTCTAAGGCAGAAGTGGCAGTAGACAGATTGCATAGGCAACCATGATATGAAGGAATGAAAGTCAATTTGTCAAAGTATAAGCTGCAGCTTATATGAATGAATATATATATATATATATATATATATATATATATATATATACACACACACACACACACACACACACACACACACACACCTGGAATTTGATGTTTCTGAAGAAGACTAGCAGGTTAAAATGAGATCATTTTTCTACAAGCATGTTTGCAATTTGTCAAGTCAAACTTGACCCATATTGTTGATCTCACTTACATTAATTTGAAACTTTCACAAGCTTATTTGACCATTATGGTCCAAAAAGTCTGAGTATGTGACAGTATGTGACAATAACAACTTGCAACATCATGTTAAAGAGATTTTATATTACATTTTCTGGGCGCCTTTTTACATTGTGACAGATTGCGCTAAAATATGGTTGTGTTTCCAAAGGGGCGGCCTTCATTTGCCCAGCATGCCTTTGTGTAACCCGAGATCTTTTGCACAAGGCACACTTCTGACCTAATTGCTCTGCAATTAGTCATCATGATCTCAGGACTGAAGCGAAGCATAAACAGGGCTTGGAAACACACTTTCTTCCAAAAGCTCCCAGAAATTGAATCTCAAGGACTTAATACCAGAAACTCTTGCCCATGAGAAGCTGAGATATCTGGGAATCCGTTAGCCTTGACTTCCATTTGAAGATACCTGTGTAAAAGAAAGGATTTTTAAATATTTGATCCTGAACCTGAAATCTGAAGTACAGGAAAGGACTTAACCATGTGCTTTTTCTGAACATACAGATTGGGTCTCTGGACCTAACTACACATGACGTTAATCACTTGGTTTGTCCTTGAGTGTGCCATTTTTCATTACAGAAATACGTAGCAGGGACGGGCTTATCTGGATTAGAACCCTGGCATGGGGAGGTAATGGGGCTTTAGCTGCAATACTTCAAGGACTTTCCTCTCCTCATATAAACCAACCCAGACTCTGCAATCATTATATGAGGTCCTTCTTCATGTGCCTCCTCCATGAGAGTAGCAACATGAGAACAGACCTTTTCTGCAGCGGCTTCCCATTTGTGGAATGCTCTCCCCAGGGAAGTTCGTCTGGCATCTTCATTATACATCTTTAGGCGTCAGGCAAAAATGTTCCTCTTCAACCAGACCTTTGGCTGAGTAATTTCTGCAACCTTTAAAATCTGCTTGTGGGAGGGGGGTTATTGCAGTGGCGTAGCGTGGGTTGTCAGCACCCGGGGCAAGGCAAGTAATTTGCGCCCCCTAACCCGTGGATTTTAGAGCTGCGAGTGCGAGCGAGCGCCCCCCCCCCCCCGATGTTGCACCCGGTGTGTCCGGCCCCCCTGCACCCCCCACGCTACGCCACTGGGTTATTGTTTAGTTTAGTTTTTGTTTTAACTATTTCTTTTGTGCTTTTCTGCTGTATTTTTATCTTGTGAACTGCCCTGAGATCTAAATTTAATAAATAATAGCTCCCGCAGTGGTCCTGACCCAGATTGGTCCTCTGGCACATACAGTTTGAAAGGTGGGAAAGCTCCCATTCACTCTGACAGGACTTGTCCTTCCAGAAGCCATACTGACTCTTTAACAAGGCTTCTTCTATATGCTTGGCTATTTTATCTTTAACAATACTTTCCACCAGTTTTCCTGGGACAGATATTAAGTTTACCAGGCTGTAATTTCCAGGAATCCCTGGATCTTTTTTTTAAAAAAGTTCTTACATTGTCTACTTTCCAGTCCTTGGTTATGGAGGTGCAAATCCACATTCTGCTCTGGTACAGACAGGTCCCCAGGTTATTCACAAATTGTGTCACTAGGTTCCTCATTTAGTATTTAAGTGTAATGTTTCTTTTCGAGTTCTGTTGCAAAAAGCCTCTTGTCTTAAAACTTTGTGAAGAATTCTATTCTTATAAACACTGATAACGTTACTGTAACATGATACACGCAGTGCATAATTTCCTTATGATCTCACATTGATTTCCTTAGTTTAGAGGTCCTCAAGTGTCAGCCCTGTTCCAAAACATGCAAGAGTAATCCTCCCATCAAATAATGCCTGCAAAAGAGCCTACTTGCTATAGGTCATTTAGAAGTGGAAATTCCAGCCCAGTCTTCAGTTATACAAAAAGGGATAAGTGCAGTATTCAGTATAGAGCACAATTCTAAACTGCATTCAAAAAAACCATGGTGAAGTCTTTGCTTTTTTGATTTCTTGTTTATTTGTATGTGTGGGGTTCACAACTCTTCTTGTGAAGAAGGTTCGAGGCAAGTTATAAGCCTGGGGAACTTGTCGTGGAGCAAGAGGAAGTCGTCAAGTAATGCACCCCGCACCTACAAATAAACAAGAAATCGAACAAGCAAAGACTTCAGCACGGGTTTTTTTAATGCAGATTTGCATTGTGTTCTACAGTCTTCAACTTCAGCATAAGATAACATCAACACAGCTTTCTGCTAAGCAGCCATTTAAGCTAGGACAAGCATACCAAAGAGCAGGACCGGCCTTATGAGATTCAAAGCAGATGGATTCAATATGTTTTGAGTCTTCTGAGCAGCATGTGGAGTCTCACTAGTCAGTCCTGTGTGGTGTTAAGATTACTAGCGGACAGTCTGGATTTTGATCCTTGAGTCATAGATGTCAGAATCAGAAGCCATGCATGTTCTTTTAGCTTAAGTGGCTGAATCTTGATGTGACCAATATAGATGAGCAGTGATGAACTTTAAAGCACAGCCCTCAAGCAATATACTTCATTTTAGACCCAGAGCAGTTGCACTGATGTGAGTGGAATTATACTGGAATCAGGAGCCTGGAGGAATGTGGCCTACATTCTCAGAATTCATGAGCGGATGTGGTTGCATTTTTCTTACCCAGCTACTAGGGATTTTCCACCCCCATGAATGAGAAGGGGGGGAAAAATACATTATTTCTATGATGCTGGATTGTTAGCGAGCAGAAGAAAACCTGGTTCCTAGGGTAATACATGAATTGTGTGGTTTTGAAATTTTAGCATTTTTTTACCTCTCCAGGGCAGAACATCTCCATGCTCTCCATTAATCAAGAATGAATTAAAGCCAGTCTTGAAGGGGACTAGAGAGACTATTCCTTGGTGACAGAGCACATGCATTGCATGCAGGCTCATATTGTAGCATCTCTAGTTAAAAGGATCTGGTAGGCAGCAATGTGAAGGACCTCTGGTCCCTGGAGAGCTGCCTTCAGTAAGAATAGACAATACTGCATTAGATGAACCGATAACATGACCTGGTATAAGGCAACTTAACTTCCTATGTTGCAGGCTAAGTAGCTAGTTAAAAGACAAATATGCTCTGGGCAACATTATCCCATTTATGCCACTTTTATTGCCATGCCTTCCTCCGCCAAATAATCCTGGAGATTTTGTAGCTTGGCAAGCGAGTGGAGAGTTCTCTCTGAAAGATTTTGATCTTTCTCTCTCAGAACTACAGTTCCTAGCATTCCCACACGAGCTACTGAATCTGTGTGTGGTTTGAGCCTGATTTTCTTTGTTTGCCTGCTACATAAGGTACCAACCTACATAAAACCTTCAGCCCCAAGAAGTCACCTTCAGCCTACATACCTCAAATGGCCTCTGGGTGCTTGGAGCCACTCCTCTTATGATGAAAGAGCTCTCCATCACTGACAGAAAAATTCCTTAAGACCTGCTTAAAAGGGCCCCCTGTCTCCCCGCAATTGAGTTCCCCGGGTAGGGATGAGGGAGAAATTTGATTCAGTTTGTATTTGAAGATGAATCTATCAAATTTCCACATTCCAAAACAATGTGTGGATCGAAACCCAGCTATCCTTTGAAATTCAGGCTTATCCTAATTTTGTGATGCATTTTTTCAGCCAGCGTTTACAAAACTGCATGTACAGTGGGTTACATATGCTTCAGGTTACAGACTCTGCTAAGTGGTACCTCGGGTTACATATGCTAACATTCTGCTAACCCAGAAATAGTGCTTCAGGTTAAGAACTTTGCTTCAGGATGAGAACAGAAATTGTGCTCCGGCGGCGCGGCGGCAGCAGGAGGCCCCATTAGCTAAAGTGGTGCTTCAGGTTAAGAACAGTTTCAGGTTAAGTACGGACCTCCGGAACGAATTAAGTACTTAACCCAAGGTACCACTGTATCGGGGGGGGGGTGTACATGAAAATGAATACATTAATGGAGGTAACTTACAAAAATGCATTCGGTTAGTGGCATACATTAGTCCCAAATGTATACAAAAGTGTGTTTATAAGGAGGGATTTGCACTGAATTCACCTTCTGCCTTGGCCTCGTCATGTTTTAAGAGCCCATCACTGAGGATGCCACCAGGGGCAGATGGTGCTGTTTCAAATTTCAGTGGTGCCTTGTGTGTGGTTTCCCCTCCTCTTGTCACAATGGCAACGCCCTGCAGCACCCCCCTTGGCTTGGCACCCAGTGCGAGGTAACTGGTCCTACTTCTCAGAATCCACCTCTGGTGCCACGTCCCAACATAGTGTGCTCCCATGGCTTCCAGCCTGTCGTTGTTAATGTCTGGCCAGGCCCAAAGACTGTATCAGTGGCTCCTCCTTCTTAACCCTATTTTATGTGCAAAAACACCGCTTCCTTCTTTCATGGGCAGGTGCCATTGACAATTGATCACAGAGGTGCTTAAGTTGTGCCTCTTCAGAATGTGGAAGAGCACTGCATTTCAGAAATTATGTCAGCATTTTTGGGAACAAAAAAACTGTTGTTTTTTTTAAAAAAAAATTCTTTCAGAGACCTTTTAGTGCACTGACCTTGTTTCATGGCTCCCCGCCCCAACTCTTCTTTCCTTTAGGGGATTTCTGTCAGGTTGCTTTAACACTTTACTTCACTTCAGCTGTAGCCTAGAAATTTTTCAGATGGAAATAGCCCAGTACTTCCTGAAGAAGCTTATTTTAAAAAAACCAAAGCTATTCTGCTTTCTTATTTCATAAGATCAATTCTTAAGGGCTCACCAAATAACGCATATGAAAATAAAGACAGTTATATAAAAATGCTTCATAGACAGCCAACGTGCATAGCAAAATATTTAAGCCTTTAAAAAAAAATAACCTGCATGTTTCCCATTAGTCCTCACAAAATCCCTTTGTAGTGCCATTTGTGAATGGGAAACTAACGCTGTGATGGCCTTGTGTGCATTGAAAATAAACTTTCTTCTGCTTTATGTGGTGTCGATTCACTGCATTGTGGTCATGATTCAGGCAAATGTACACATTTTTAAGTCTCGTTGAATTTCAATGGAAGAGGCTAATCAGAAAGGCAGCCCTCTGATGTAAAATTGTAAAATTGGCATTATTACAGTGTCCCAGCTAAGAGTGTATAAAATAACCCCCAGGTTTACTTTTCAGGCCCAAATAAGCCATTTTTGTGTCGTAGAATCCCCACACACTTTCAACTAGCCTAGAAGTACATGTTGTGTTGTCTTTAGTTTGATATTCTGCACTACTAATTTCTGAACCTTTCCCATCCTTCAGCAACCCCTCACCCTAAAAAAATCATAACCAGTCCGTAAACATGTTGCCATACACCTCCAGAAGATGGACATCTTATTCTGACTATGTTTTTCACCATATGAGACGTCATAAGCTACTGATACACATGTAAGAGGTGTGTGTCTTATATGGATATAAACTTTCTTAGAATGTTATTTCAGAGTTGTGATATAGGTGACTCCTCTTGGATCACATTAACAATTGAAAGTTCAACCAGGGAGGTGATAGCTCTGCTTTAGATGAAATAATCCAGAATGAGACGTTTGTGATCTTTCCTATAGACTTTCAGAGATTGTCTGATAGAAGATACTGTCAAAATGTGCCATGCACTCTTGTTATTACCAAATCTTCTGCCGTCTGATTTTGCTTTGCTCACTTAGTTCTCTGGTACGTGCTGCTAGACAGCTACTTGCGTTATCTGGATGCACAAAGCACTTTTTGTGCAAGGACTGACTCACAGCAAAAAATGCCAGTTAGAATATTTTCCTCAGGAATGCACTGGAGCTTGGCTTACAAAGTCTGAAAATGAAATCAAGCGAAATAGGTCAAACCCGGAACTATGTGTCCTTATGCGTCCTCGTGTCCTCTTTTTGCAACAGAGCACATAGTTTTGCCCAAACTTTGAAAGCTACTTTGGTTTCCTTAATTTCCTTGGTCTGTGCTTGTCTTGCCTATAGCCAAAGACTGTCTGCTTGCAACATTGTCCTTTAGTATTAGCTATCGCATTTAAACAACCGAGTCGCTTCTTTCAATGAACAACAAACAAACCCAAAACCCTACAATGTGTACAATGTGCTGACACTTAGCAGTGGGGCTGTAAAAATCACATCTGTGTTAACAATTAATTTGAATGTCCCTTGAGAGACATAGGGCTGGTTGAACAAAGATTGAGTGCATGGCTTACACTGAACCAGATCATTGGTAATCTAGGTTAGTATTCCTCAACCTGGTACCCTGCAGATGTTGTTGGACTACAACTCCCTTCTGGAGGTCACCAAGTTGGAGAAGGATGGGTTTAAAAAATATATATATTTTCATTTTCTCATTTTACAAACTTATAACAATACAAATTAACACATCCAAATTGAGATACCAAATATTAATATCGACCCCTCCCCCCTTTCTGTGGTTGCTTCTGTAATATCTTTTATCACTGCATAACTGATTTAAATCTATTTATTATTTGTCCTTTATATTCAATTTAAATTATTTTACTCCTTGTTCTTAATTCAATGCTGCTAGTGTTTTAAGTTGTTTACAATAGTTCTTCAAATAGTCCCTAAATATTCCCCATACTAAGTTTAAAAGTCTCCCTTCCAGTTTTCTTATTCTTTTGGTAAGTTTTGCCATTTCTGCAAACTGCCAACAGTTTTTGCTGCCAGTCTTCTTTGGTTGGGACTGCTCCTTCTTTCCACCTCTGGGTGTATATCATTCAAGCATCTGTTGTCACATACATATATACTTTTTTCTGTTCTTTTGGTATCTCACTTCCTATTATTCCTCTAAAGAGAAAGACTTCTGGTTTCTTAATAAAAGTTTTAAAGATTTTTTCCCCAACTCATTATATATCATTTCCAAGAATGTTTTACCAACCTTACAAGACTACCACATATAGAAAAACGTACCTTCCTTCTCTTTACATTTCCAACAGATATATGATGTTCACTTATCCATTTTTGCTCATTTACTAGGTGTCAGATACCAACTATACATCATTTTCATATAATTTTATTTTATCCCATGACATGCTGTTAATTTCATATCTACATTCCACAGTCGCCTCCATGCTGACATTTCAATATTATGTCCTATATCCATTGCCCAATGCATCATTGATTATTTCACCTGTTTGTCTTTTGTTTGTCATTCTAATAAAATCTTATACATTTTTGACATTACTTTTTATTATTGTCTAGCAGGTCTTTTTTCTAATTGTGAGGTTTAGGTCATAGGATGATTTGCACTAGTTAGTTGGGAATGTATCCCGCTAAGTCTTATTCAGAGTAGACCCCTTGAAATGAATCAATCTACATTAGTCATGTCCATTAATGACAATAGGTCTACTCTGAGTAGGACTAGCATTAGCTGCAACTCTTGGTTTTCAAAAGTACTGAATGAGGACAAACCTTAACAGCATATTTTGATCCTTTCATAGGAAAGCTGGCAGCAACCTGCGCATTATTATTGTTGTTGTTGTTGATTGCTTTTTGCAAGATAGGCAAATAAGCTCAACCACTAATACCCAGGAAAGGAATTTTCATTTACAATCTTCAGAAATGAGACAATGAAACATACACTGCAGACTTTACTTACTCTTTGGTCACACAGATATTGCCCAACTAGAATAGCTGTCTGATGGCATCTGCTATATCTTAGGTCCTAGGTAATAAAAAAAAAAAAGCTTCCTTCAAATGAAATTTGGAGAGATGTGATAAATAAGAATTCAGATCTATGATTAAATTAAATGATACAATACCTTGGGGCCATCTTAGAATTAGACACGCAACTGACAAATTGCATTGAATACCATGACTTCACAGCCTCTTTTTAAATTCTTTCTTTGTGACATCTGGCTCAATTCCACTGAAGTATTTCATGGAGAAATCATAGTCATGTATCAACTGACCTTTATCCACATGAACTGAGAAGAATAGTTAATTATCAGTTTATGTGGAAGTTGACTGCCGGCCTTGGTGGACTTGTACCTAGCCTAGCAATACATTTTTAGGCATTCTCATTGGTTTAGTTCCCAGTTTTTCTCCCATGAAAAAGACAGAAGTACAACAGTGCTAAGCATCTATACACAGAGTAAATCCCACTATATTCAATGGTGTTTACTCCCTAGATTTACTGTTGTTAGGCTTGCCTATATATTCCTGTGTGTTCACTTTGATCAAAATGGGAGGAGAAAGGCTTTTTTTGAGAGAGAGAGAGGGAGAGGGAGAGGGAGAGAGAGCCGAGTTCATCTATATCAGTTGAAACCCACTTACCGATCTGTGGCGCATTATAATTTATTAAACTCAATCAATACTTAATCTGCAGTTCAAATTTTTTGTTAGATATTTGCAGCGTGTCTAAGGAGACACTCATGTCAGGGAATAAAAATTTTCTCCCGGCTGTGATTGTGATGAATTTATAATGTGCTCTAAGAGTGATGCATTGACCTAAATTCGCAGAATGTACTGTCTGTTACATTTGTTGTTATGAATCATGGCCCAGACTCTGGCTTGCCACTTTGAAGTCTTAGGAGGCTTATTAAAAGAACTGCGGCCGAGATCAAGGCAAGGAGGAAAGCACTGAGGGAAGGAGCGAGTGAGGGAGAGCGGTGCCTGCAAAATACTCGGCTGTGGCGAACCAACTGCATGAAACCGCCTCACCAAACCGGCATCTCTGAGTTTTCTTTTGTCTGTCGGCAGCCAGGATGAAATTCCACATGGAGGCAATATGGCAGGTTACATCCCTGTTCTTGAGCAGAGCTGAGCTGCGGGGCTTGATCTCAGTGCTAACACGTCTGCCGGAGAGAATAGAGGTTACCCCTTAACAGCAGGGTTTGGAGGGCGGGGGGAGGTTGCATGAGGAGGACGAGGGGGGGAGGAGAGGGAGCGGAGCCAGGCCTTCTGACTGGCACCAGCCAGCTGCTGCACCACAGGGAGCACGCTGCCCCATTTCCAAAGGCTTTGTCTGCCTCCATTGCGAACGCAGCTCTGGTTCTTTTCTCCCATTTTTTTGCCGCAGCCCCTCTATTGTGTTTTATCGTCTTCTCCCCACCCACCCCTGCACTCACCCGCCACATATCAATTCAGTGGTATCTACAAATATTCAGAGGTAGCAAAGCCCAAACCTGGAAGGGGAAATAAAAAAAAAAAGCATTAACTCTCTGGTTTTTGGTTTTTTTGCCAGTCTGAAACAAGGGTAAGATTAATACGAAAGGGATAGGGTAACCTATATCCTTACGGCAAAAGGTTGCTGGGCTGTTGCTGTGCGCAATATTAAGTTGCTGTCACACAGAAGCAGTTGGGATTAAAGCTCTCTATCCAGGATTAAAGCCGGCAATTCATTAAGCAGTCTCCTTCAGGATTAAATGGAAAGAGTTAAATTGCTCACAATAACTATATGCAGAAATTAAGGAGACAGGGCACCGTGAAATAATATGATATGTTGTTGGAAGCCATGTGTGTGTGAGGGAGAGAGAGAGAGAGAGAGAGAGAGAGAGAGAGAGAGACTTACTAGACATTCTCCAACATTTACTGAAAGAAAACAGGACCCTTGGGGTGGGGGGGGTGTTTTTCAATGAAAGGGTTAATTGCAGGGTTTGATTTGTGCCAGGGCTCAGCCCCAGATGTTTTCAATGACAAAGGCAGGCAGAAGAACATGTGAAGTGGTAAAAGAATCTGATCACAATAGGAAGCACAAGCAGCTGATTTCTACCCAGTCAGACCACTGGTCCATGTAGCTTAGTATAGCTTGGCAGCAGCTTATCAGGATTTCAGGAGAGCTCCTCTCCCAGCTCTACCTGACGAGGCTGGGCATTGAACCTGGGATCTTCTGAATGCAAGACAGACACTCTGCCACGGAGCTATAGCAAGAGGCGCCATCTTCTTAAGCACTTTGGAGGGGCCTGACATGAATTTCTGGCATCACATACACAATGTCGTGCAACATCATGTAACATCCTGGCCTCATTCCACTCCCAGCCTCAACTATGGGGGGGGAGGGGGGACAGCTCCCTAAAAATAAAAAATATAAATATAATAAATAAAAACTGAGGAGGCCCACAGTGCTTCGGGGCCCTGGAGCCAGCACCTATGGCTGTAGTCCTTCCCACAGTCTAGCAGAAGAGAGTGCATGTTAAGGGCGCCTCCAGATTGGTGTTTTATTGTGGTCATATTCTGCAATATGTCACTGATGCAATAATAGTGGTGAATTTACACTGGGCCACCCACACATCTTTCCACTTTATTAGTTATACTGCAGTGCTTCCCCAGCTTTAGCAAATTATTGCCACCTGGAGGGCTAAAAGTGAGACAACACACCTCCCCCACCCCCAACATTCGTGATATAAAAAGTTGCAGGACTTCAGGAGGAAATTATGGGACTAGCTCTGACCTGAAACAAAGCAGTATGTCTGCCCTGAATCTTCGGCAGGAGCAAACAATACTGAAAATGGGATTGTGTCTAGCTGCCTGCTACCATCATGAGCACAAATCTTCATCATGAGGGCACAATCGAAAGGATATCAGGAGGTGTTCTAAATCAGTGGGACTGAAGTCTATATGTACAGGATAATGGGCACAATATACAGGTCAGATCAATCCTTCTGAAAAATGGTTCACATTTTGGAAAATAAAAGTGCAATTGGGATGGCCAAGAGACACCTTTCCTAAAATAAAAGCTGAAGATTTGGGGGCTCTTAAGAAAAAAGGGGAGAGAAGACAATTCTATACTTGTCTGCTTGGATGTAAGCCCCATTGAGTTTCATGAGACGACTTCTTCTTCTTCTTTGGCGATCACTTGTAGCCGAGTAAGATTGTCTTCCATAAACACGGTTTTCAAAAGTGAGTCTGTCAGTGACTGTGGAGGCCAATTCTGGATCCACACATCCTTCCACAGTGGGGACATCAGTTTCTGGGCGCATGGGCAAAGGAAGGCGTCGTGACACCTGGGGCGGGCGTTGCTACGTACGATGCATGCGCTGTACGTAGTGGCACTGCATATGCTCTGTACTTAGCGGTTTGCCGCCGGCGCCGGGATCCTCTGCTCGCAGCTGCAGCCTCGAACGGAGGATCTTCCATATGCGCCGGCGGCGCAATGGCTGCTCACGCCACTGCGAGCCCCCACGGGGTGACTTCTTTTCACCCCCACAGACATGGAACCCAGGGCGAACCGCGCCCCCCCCTCGTTGCGATGCCATTGTCTGGGCGGGAGTTGATCATGGTGAGGGTTTGCCAAGCGTGCCTTCCTCTTCACACGTTTCTTCCTTTCATCCTGAGTTTGAGCGTCTTCAAAACCTATGACACCTTTGGTAAAGGCTGTTCTCCAACTGGAGCACTTGCAGGCCAGTGTTTCCCAGTTGTCAGTGTTTATACTACTCAGTATAGCACGGGTCAGCAAACTTTTTCAGCAGGGGGCCGGTCCACTGTCCCTTAGACCTTGTGGGGGACCGGACTATATTTTGGGGGGGAAATATGAACAAATTCCTATGCCCTACAAATAACCCAGAGATGCATTTTAAATAAAAGGACACGTTCTACTCATGTAAAAACACGCTGATTCCCCGGACCATCCGCGGGCTGGATTTAGAAGGCGATTGGGCCAGATCCGGCCCCCGGGCCTTAGTTTGCCTACCCATGCGTTATATTGCAACAAGACGTGCAAGAGACTTAAGTGGGAGAGACTAGAATTCACTGCTTAAAATGGAAAGCTGGGGTTGACAGGAAAACTATTCTAGTCTAGTTTTTAGGAAGTATATTACAGATGCACCTATATAAAATGAGTAGCCCTTTATATATAGCACAGTGAGAGAGAAGCCGACAAAAATAATAGATTTGTATGCCACAGCTCGCTGAATGGCACCATAATTTGTTTCTTTTTCCACCCGAGCCATTAAAAGAAGTTGACTTTAGCTCACATGTGAAACCTTCTGCACAGCAAAAGTGGTTTTCTTATGGCTTCAGCACAAGAAATGTCCAGAGGATTTCAGGAAGTGTATAAATAGACTTTGTATCCTTGCAAAATGTTGTGCAGCTTTTCCCCCGCGCCCGCCCCCCCCCCCCGCCCCAGTCTCCTAAGAAGAATAACTGAAAGTTCTATCATTTTCTATTTAATCTGGGTTTTTCTTTGACTTTCTCTTGGAAATAATTATGACAATAAATGCAACGTGGTAAATTACATTAAATTGCTGCTTCTTGAAGCACTGGCTAGTAGTTAGGCTAACATAAAAATTGTTGCTCAGAGACACCCACACCCCAGGCTGGGGAAGATCTTTGTCTGCAGCCTGGGTGGGGATGGTTTGCAATGCTTACACTGCGGCAGCAATATTGCAGGCCAGTCCACAACAGGGAGAGTGCTTCTTAAGTCTGACAGGTCTAATCATCTTGTTCCTTAATCCAGTGGTGAAAGGAGGTGATCAGGAATCCCTGATGATGACCCAACACCAAGCTGAAATATACAACAAGGATTTACCTCTGGACCGACCCAGATAGTGAATGCTTGGCAACGTCCAAGCTAAGTTAAGATTGGCAGTAGGCGTTTAAGGGCGCTGAGCCAAGTTCTTGCTGCTAAGATGACTGCTTCTGCCCACATGCTGCTATACGGGGGGTGGGGGGGAATACATCTGTGCTGACTGCTGCTGTCTAATTCACCAGAACCTGGCATGAGACTGACATGCCTCAGTTTTTTCCTGCCCCACAGGCAACTTTCAGTGGCAGAATGTAATCTGACTGTGTTAAGACTGCAGGCTCAGAACCAAGGAGAAGCTATAGCACTGCCACTCTGCCAGGCCTGCTGCCCTTACTAAGCCTCTGAGCAAGCATTCATTGCTCTTTTCATCTAGCATCTTAAAAATGTGCTTATTTATTCCACTTTATAGTGCATTCCAGTGGTGGCTGGTGCTCATCAGGATTGGTAGGGTGAAAGGCAGGGAGCCCAACAGTAGGTGGAGCCAGAGATGATGACAGGCACAGATGACTCATTCCAGTGTTGCCCCTATCCTCCTCCATGCTGAATGTAGAGAAGCAAAATTGAGACTACAAGGTTAATATCCAGGGTCACCTCCTAGAAGGCAGGCAGGTGAGGGATGCCTGAGAGTTTGGTGGCAGAGTGACCCATTTGCCCTAATGTACCATCCTCCACTGGTGCCCTCCTATACATAGTTACTTGGGAATAAAGGTAAAGGTACCCCTGAACGTTAGGTCCAGTCACAGACAACTCTGGGATTGCACGCTCATCTCGATTTGTGGACCGAGGGAGCCAGCGTTTGACTGCAGACAGCTTCCGGGTCATGTGGCCAGCATGACTAAGCCGCTTCTGGAGAACCAGAGCAGCGCACAGAAACACCATTTACCTTCCCGCCAGGGCAGTACCTATTTCTACTTGCACTTTAACGTGCTTTCAAACTGCTAGGTTGGCAGGAGCAGGGACCGAGAAATGGAAGCTCACCCTGATGTGGGGATTCGAACCGCCAACCTTCTGATTGGCAAGCCCAAGAGGCTCAGTGGTTTAGACCACAGCCCCACCTGCGTCCCTACTTGGGAATAATCCCCATTTAATACAGCCATTCATTTAAAATAGTCTTACCTGCCGTTTGTCACAAGATCCCAGGGTGGTGGTCACAAGTCTTAAATAAATTAATTCCTACAACATACGAATGAAATTTTAAAACAACAAATAGGAATGACAAAATACAAGGAGACTTTCTTAAAAAAGGTAAAAGCAGAATAAAATGCATCTATAATCCAAAATGCCTTACAATAAGGAAGCCCCTCACTTGTTGCTTGTAATGCCTGTAATGAATAGAGTGGGATTTACTTTTGAATAAACATGCCTGGGATTGTGTTGTCATTGTTTGAGGTTAATTTCAGCAACCTTGTTTGTTCAATGTGGACTTGGAGGCCCATTTTTCATTCATGGCCAGTTCACACCTGGGAACAGACACCCAAGTTGGTCTACCCCTTGGCACATCACTGCGCATGCTACACATCCACCTTGCAGTGCTGATTAAAGAGAAACCTCCCAAGTCACAGCGGTCCCCAAATTGTCCTTTGATGCTGCCAAATAGATTTGCTTTGATCTGTGGTATTTGAACCTGGACATGTGTTGAGGAGTCAAACATGCTGAACATTGGGGAGTCTTTTTTTTTAATTTCCCCCTTTCCTTGTTGAACAGGAGTAAACATGGAATTTGCCATTGGGGGGAAAAATCAGTTGCTCTTGCGGTGGAGGAGTGAAAATTTGGTTTTTGTATTTTGTTTTGGAGGGTGTTTTTTTGCAGTTGTAAAAGACATTTAGCAGCTGTGTTTACACTGGCACACAATTTGGCTATTAGATGGCTGGGCAAGAACTGAAGATGTACAATATTGTTCCGACATTGTGCACTTACAGCTCATTTCCTTGGAAACGTGTTATTTTATATTTCCCTCGGTGTTATTAATCACATTTCACGATGCTTCGCTATTTCGGCGCCCTTCTCCATGGCTTGATTCATTTTGTAGCCTTGCTCCTTAGTGGTTACTGAATATTATTTGAGCAGGCAGGGAGCCTGCTACACAATATAGTCTTCTCTGCTTTCAGGGCGGGTGGGGGAGAGAAAGAAAGCAAATAAGATCAAGCATGGCCCCGTGTAAGTTAAAATAACCCGTTAAGAGTTAAAAAAAACAAAATCTGCAGTGTATCAAAACAGTATTTAGCTGCTGGAGTTGAACAGAAAGGCACATATTTAGTCATTGTTTTTAAATGTAATGTATTTCCTTGGAGAACATATCGAGGTTTTCAACAAGACACAATGGAAGAGATTGTGATGGTTACAATTATGATTTGTGTGCAACTATACATTTACATAGTGCATCCTAGAGTAACATAAGCAACCTCTCAAAACAGTCCCTGCCTCAAGGAGATCACAACCTAAATTTTAACAATGTGGAAAGAAAACAATGAGGTAAGGGGAAAGTCCAAGAAGGATAGCACTACAAGGGAGAGGGAGGAGAGGGGAGGAGAAATAGCAAAAATTGATTCGCACGTTACTCAGTTTTGACCTGGAGGGTCTGTTTCCCAAAGCCCCCACAAAGGCAATTGGTAGAGCTGACAGTATGGCCTAAAGTAGTGCAAGCAAAGGCAGGAAAGGCCACGCTTCCAGTATCTATAGAAGTCCTGGCCTGTTGTCAGGATCCCATCCTACCCAGCCCTCTTCAGAGGGAAGAGACTTGGGGTCCCACAGAGTACTCTGCTTCAGCTGAAGACCTGGAGGAACCCACACTGCTCGTGTCTACTTTGCAATGACAAAGTAACCTCAATCCCATCAAGATTGTGACTAATATCTGTCAAATAAGTAGAGGCAGAAAAACAGAAGCCTCTTTTGCAGGGGAAGAAATCTTTTGAGAAATCAGGGTACACGTTTCAGCACAGCACTATGTACTTAGAACAATATTGAACAGAAGAATACTCCAGTGGTTTTTAATCAGTGTGCCGTGCATTGCCGAATTTATGTCTAGGCTAAGTAGGCTGAAGCCTAGGGCCTCTAAATCTAGGGGGCCTCGCCAGCCAGCCCGCTCCCCAGCGGGCAGTCTCTCCTCTCCCAAAATTGCAAACCCAAGACTTCATGCAAGGGCAGGGCAACTCGGGCCTCCAAGTACTGGGCAACCAAGTACTGTGTACATATGCCTGCTTCTACTTCTCAGAGGTCCAATATTGCTCTATTTGCAGTCCTTGTTTTGCTGATTTCATTTCATATTCTAATTTTCTGAGATTGTTAATTTGGGGTTTTCATCAGCTGTACACCATGATCATCACAGCTATAACAAATAAAGGCTTGACATATCTTGCTTTGCATGTCATGAGTCTATCTCATATATTAGTTTCACCTTTTAAGTTGAATTACTGAAATAAATGAACTTTTCCACCATATTCTAATTTTCCGAGTTTCACCTGTATAAAGCCTTAAATGGATCAGGACTACAGTACTTCAAGGACCACCTCTTCCCATATGAACCTACCCAGTCCCTGAGATCATCTTCTGAGGCCCTCCTTCATGTGCCCCTCCTCCTTGAGAGGTCTGGAGGGTGGCAACACGAGAACAGGGCCTTCTCTGCAGTGGCTCCCCATCTATGGAATGCTCTCCCCAGGGAAGTTCTCCTGGCGCCTTCATTATACACCTTTAGGCACCAGGCAAAAATGTTCCTCTTCAACCAAACCTTTGGCTGATCTTATTGACATCCAACACCCTTCTAGAATGTGGCTTTTTTTGGGGGGGGGGGGTTATTGGGTTTGGTTTGGTTTTATATGTTGTGGTTTTGGTTTGGTTTTATATGTTGTGGTCTTGTTGTGAACCGGCCTGAGACCTCCGGGTATAGGGCGGTGTATAAGTTGAATAAATAATAATAATAATAATTTTTAATAAAATTGGGGGGAGGAAAGACCACATGTGGAGAGGAAGAGGGTAAACCTAGATGGCAAAAAGCACCATTAGTATTTCAGATTAGCTTCACATAGTCCAGCTTTCCTTCTTTGGAATAATATTCTACTCACAGAATGTGTAGTGTGGCTAAAGTGCTGTTTTGCGGCATTCTGCATTTCCCTATTTTATTCATATTTTCCTATCTTTTATTCCATGGGGAGAAGTTGCAACGTGTGAAGCAATGTTCAGTGATTTAGCCTTAGGGTGGTTTCTTCTGCTGTGCTTTGAAATGAACATATGGGAAAATGCAGTGTGGAAATGACAACACATGTGGCTTCCTTGGGGGTGAGGAAGACCTTTGAACTTTAGAGCTGTATCCTGCGCCTTCTCTCCTCGCAGCTCCCGTAGCATAGTGAGGTTTTTCCTACTAAACATCATCAGCTGCCACTTGGGAGGGTGAGGAAGTGTGCAACAGTGACATCATGCCATGCTCCTCCCCCTCCCTGAAATTTTGATTTTCCATTTGCACCTGCCTATGAAGATGGGCAAATGACAGCCTCCTGGGGGTGCTGTCTCATTATGAGGTGTGTGGTGTGTGCCCCAGGAAATGGCCTTTTCTATGGTGGCTCTTCATAGTTGGTTCTCCCTCCCTACTGTGATATCTGGCCCCACCTCCTTATAGTTTTAAGTGACTATTTAAGATGCATCTTTTTCAGCAGGTATTTGGAAAAGGAGGGACCTCGCTGCTGCTGCTGCTGCTGCTGCTGCTGCTGCTGCTGCTGCTGCTGCTGTTAGTTAGGGCTGTCATACGAATGGAGTTTCCTGCTCAGAAATTCTGCAGTCGGAAGCAGTGTCTGGGTGGAAATAGCTGAAGATAGATGGATAAAACTTTATTCGCATTAGCCTATGGCCATAGCAACATTAAAACATTACAGTATAGGCAGAAAAGGAAATTTGATATAAGAGCACAAATTAAAGTCCTGAATCAGCAATCAGTTAGTGGCCCTTATTCTGATTGCCCCTGCTATGAACCTAGCCACCTTTGCTGTTATCTGCTCATTTTGATCTGATGGAAGGACATTGTGGTAGTGGCTGAGTGCCCTGGGATGGTTAGTATGAGTGGGGTGATGATCTCGTTCCTCAGGTCTTTGTAGAGAGTACAAGACAGGAGGACGTGTGCCGCTGTTTCGGTGCTACCATCTCCACAGGGGCAAAGACGTTTCTCAGACGGGATCTCTTGGAATCAACCCTCAAGTACCGCAGATGGCAAAATGTCCAGTCTTGCAAGTGTAAAAGCACATCTGTATTTGGGGATAAAAAGTTTGTGCAGATATGGGGCCAGAGAATCAGAATGGAGAGGTGGAAAATGAACATACCAAGGGCAGAATTTCCTTATAGTGGCCAGGTTGTTCTGATGCTCAATATCTTTTAGACGTTGACCAGTTAGACTGTTTGCTTTATTAGGGCCCATAGTGAGTAGGTGTTGTGGGGATAGGCCACAAGATAGAAGTTTTTGATAGAAATAGCTGAAATGTCCTTGAAAATCTGGACGTATGGCAACCCATGTCGGAAGTCTAGATTTCGTCGAATTTCCTTAAAAAGAGCTCGAAAACATCTTTTTTGAGATTTTGTATGAAACAAGGCGAATAAAGCTGTTAACCTGATTTAACAGTTTTTCATTATTTGGAAGCTATTGTTCTAACAATACATCAGGCTTTTTTGCAGCTGCATCACACTGCCGACTTGTGTTCAGCTTGAAATCAACTTCATCCCCAAGATCCTTTTCTTCTACTGCCAAGTTAGGTATACCAACCCCAACCTATACCTGTGCTAATATTATTATTCTTGTTATTGTCACTCTTACCCGTAGAAATGTGTGTGTGTCTTTGAGAAAACATAATCTGAGAAATGACCTTTGGTTTTGCTGGTGTGCTGGTGGGTGATACTAAACTAGATAACAAAAAATCAAACAAATAAACCAGGAAACAGGAAACAGTTTTAGAATATGCATCATAGTTCAGAATATAAAGGTAAAGGTAAAGGTACCCCTGCCCGTACGGGGCAGTCGTGTCCGACTCTGGGGTTGTGCGCCCATCTCGCTTAAGAGCCCGGGGGCCAGCGCTGTCCGGAGACACTTCCGGGTCACGTGGCCAGCGTGACAAAGCTGCTCTGGCGAGCCAGCACCAGCGCAGCACACGGAAACGCCGTTTACCTTCCCGCTATAAAACGGTACCTATTTATCTACTTGCACTTAGGGGTGCTTTCGAACTGCTAGGTGGGCAGGAGCTGGGACCGAACTACGGGAGCTCACCCCGCCGTGGGGATTCGAACCGCCGACCATACAATCGGCAAGTCCTAGGCACTGAGGTTTTACCCACAGCGCCACCCGCGTCCCGTCAGTTCAGAATACAGGTTTATGAAATTCCTGCACATGGCCTCTATCCCTTATATCTAGTGATTTCCCTGAGAATTCTAGATTCTAATCCTACTTTCAGGATTTTCTTGTGATCACATCTGTATTTTGGATCTCTTCTATTGTTTCTACAGAGAACTGTACAGAGCCTCAATACTCCACAGGGGAAAAATACAGGATTGCTATTTGTAGGATCAGATTTCCATGAAAGAAAACACCAACTCAGTGTACTTTTAAACAAAGAGAAAAATATTTCAAATTCTGAACTCAGAATAAAATATGCAGAGAAAACGAAGACAATCAGAGAAGAAGATGGAGATATCTGGTCAAAAATTTAAATTTGGTCTCTGGCATGTCATAGGTTAAAATTGAAGGTGCATTCTAGGTTACAAACGATTAGGAAAATACTAAATTAGCTAATTGAAGTAATAGCATGTTACAAAGCATGGGTAAAATCCAAGATACCACTCTGTATAAGGGAAGGACGTTGGTCCTTAAATAATTGTCTACCATCAGAAAGAAGTAGGCTTGACAAGCCTAAATTTTAAGTTCAGTAACAGATATTATTTAAGTCTGCCTAGAAAAGAGATGACCGATGTTATATTTACAGATTGCTTTAGGAAACCATTAGCTCTGTCTGGTTCCCCTTTCCATGACTTCCTTCAGGAGAACTCTAAATATAACTTTCAGGCTTCTTCGTTCCATAGTTTAATGTGTAGCAGATAGGGATATATATATATATAAATATATATATAAAACACCCGCACACCACCCAGTTCTGTTTACAGTGTATGGCCGAGCCACACCTACAGGAATCATCTGTACTATTTTTGTCCTTTTTATTGCCCGAGCTGCCTTTTCGTGGTGAACTCAGAGATGATTTCAAGCTACCTTCTCAGAACTCTCATCCAAATTGGTTGGTTCTTTTGAAAATGTGGCCTTGTGTCTTGTCAACAGGAGTAGGACTGCTTCTGGAGAGGACAGTGGTTCATTCTGTGCACACTGAGGTCTTTCAGAAATGTTTACTTGGGCAAGCGCTTACAGAGCATGCTCAGAAGTGGGTTCTCCCACCACCACCAATTCCCCAGTGCCATAGCTTTATTAACAGCAAGACATTTCTTATGGAGCCTTTCCCCCGGCATTTTGAAGGCCAGCAGTTCAAAAAGTACTTTGGCTAAAATCCTACACAGACTTACTATGGAGTAAGACCCACTGAATTCAGTGTGGTGTACTATTGCCAAGTAAACATGCAAAAGAGTTGGTCTTCATAGCCTGATGTGGACAGTCACTTTTCAGTATTAGCTTATCCAGCATACTTTTTTACTGCACTTTTACGATGATTTGGGATCATGTTGCTGTTGGGGTGGTCATACAGTACATGATCCCACTTCCAATACTATTTGCACCTGCCAGATTTCGGGGGCAGTCACACTGCTTCATTTCCAATCAGTGTATATCCCTTAACTTCCTGCCGAAATCCCATAACTTTTTATGCCACAAATGTTCTGGTTTACTTTGTCCCACTTTTGTTGCACTATGGGTATATCTACCCTTACCTTTTTCTTTTTTTCTTTGCTCAGGAGCTTTCCCCACAAAAACCCGCTCTTTAAAGCTCAGTCAGAGCAAACGGCAATTCATATAAAACCCGAATTTATGTTTGCTCTGATTGAGAGCTGAACAGCAGGTTTTTGCAAGGGAAGCTCTGGAGCAAAAAACCAAAACAAAATAAAAATGGAGCTTTGCAGTGCAGACCTGTGCCTGGAAAAAGCAGTCTAAAGTTAAGTGTGGATAGCCCTATATCCACCCTGGGCAGTAATAGTCTGATAGCATGGGAAAAACATTACAGAACAGCATACAGCAGAATAAATCTGTTCGTATTTGTAATATGATTTCATTGGGAATGTATTTCACAAATAATGAATGGTATTGGCGAAAGGAGATGGCAGTTGGCAATTGGCAGGTTATTTCTGTTAGTTCTGTCTTGACTGTGAAGGTAAGAGGTGTGAGGACTTCATGCAGATGCTGTCTGGAAGACTTTTGTAAATAATACTTGTTATTCAACTGCTACCAACCTGACAAGTAAAAAGATTTCTCTTCAGCTATTTGCATAAGGCAGAGAGAGAGAGAGAGAGAGAGAGAGAGAGAGAGAGAGAGAGAGAGAGAGATTTATCACAAATAGCTAACAAAATCTACCACACTAACACGCTATTATTGTGTCAGGAACATGTACAGAACACAACCCTAACAAAACACTAGTTCGGAGGGCCCTCCATAAATTAAAAGCAATAAAATCATTTCTACAATTGTGCAATTAGTTTGTGACACTAGTTACACTATTGCTCAAATACATGATTTGCCCTTATAATCATTATCACATGTTGCCATATTATTCAGTTGCAAAATATTGTTGAAGAGCACAAGAGGGTTGGGGGGTTTTTTTGCTCCCTGAGGTGCTATAAGTCTTTAATCAGAATCAAATAAGAATCCAGAGGTTTGATCCAGCATGTTTTAAACTGGCAACTTGACAGTCATCATCAGTAAATTAAGGAAAGTGTATCTTCTCAAAGAGACATTTAGAATTCCCCAGTGAAAAGGCTTGGTAGCTTCAAATACATCAGATGCTTCTTATTGGCTGATTGTTTTTAAAAACTTTCTCACAACATCTTTGGGATAATTTGTTCCAGTTTCTGCAGTTTAACTATGTAACCTTCTTTGTCATCTTAATTTTTCCTCTCCCAAAATGGTCTCTTGTCTTGTAAAAAAGGAATTATACCTTAAAACTCGCCCAGCTTTAGTCTAGTTCTCATTAACCTGCCCCTGGGCTGCATTTTTGAGGTGATGGTGGATTAGGAATACATAACTTTATTTCCCTTAATAGAAAAATATATATCTTTAAATAGAAACCTAAGGTAGCATTTGCATGGACATGTATCTGTGGATGGAGGCAGAGGTGGACTTGCAAGCCCTGCCCTCAATGTCTCCATGTGTGTCACCCCAATTATCTCTCATATGTTGGGTGGAGAAGGTCTGCAGGGGGCTTTTACACACATTTGCTTGAAGGTGTGTAGAACTTTCCAAGAGATCAAGGACCCTGTTTTCAGCTACGCCCCCTTCTCCGAGGGTTGTAAAAAGGTGAAAGGGGGGCATTAAAAGGTGAAAAGAGATTACCTTAATTAGAATAATCCTACCTTCAACCTGTTACAAGCTTCCATTTGGAGTCGCAGAAAAATAATATTCAAAGTTTAGCCTTTGACAGGCAAAAGCCTTCAGGTGAGCTACGAAATAAATTGTCTAAGTTCATCCCCGCACAACACAAATGCAAATATTCTCTTTGATATTTCTAACATCCAAGAGCTCAGAAGAAGCACATTACCACCTTAAATCTACCATGCATAGGAGCTGATTATGCCACACACTTTTAAAGTGTTGCAGCCTATTGACATGTGGGCCAACAAACGTAATAAAAATCAAATCCATATTCTAATTATTACACTAGAAAAGACATTACATTAATCAGAGGCTAATAGAGTGATGCTTTCATGCATGTCGTTTTGAATTGGCATCTTGTTGACATGAACTAATTAGTCATCGTCCCAGTTCACCTGCACTAATATGCTACTTTACCAAGTGTAACATCAGGGGCATAATTGGAAGTGGCACATTTTGTAATCAGTATTGTAAGTGTGTATTAATTGTTGGAGAAGGAATTGGCTTAGCCCTTAGATTGTGCTGTTCTAAAAATTTTTTTAAAAAAAATGCCCAGTTATTAATTTCACATAGGAATATTCTGCAATATTCAAGGAAAACAGGGAAAGGAATTTGACTCCATTTCAAATCAGAGCAAGCATTTGGATTTTGCAAAAAATAGCTATTGTTATCAAACTACATTCTATTAAACTAAGTTCCCGAAACATACAAAAGTTGGCCGTTGCTTTCAGGAAGTGGTCCTGTGAAACCTGCTATACAGTTTGTGATTTCATTTTGATCTAATTCTGGTGCATTATCAAGCCAGGCTGCAATATGCCTTTTTTATGGGTTGTTATGCTTGGTGCACACTGATGACATCATCAACATAAGCCAGGGCTTAGCAAAACAAATAAGTGTCTGAAATAGTAACTGGATGATTAAAAAAGTAAACTGGTGAATTGGAGTGCTTACCAAACCACAATCAATAGTGGAACCATCCATACCGGACATGAAATTGCAAACATGAATTGTCTGATAGCAGAATACAAAAGGTTGACGTTTTGGTTTAGCAGAGCTGGAGCATTTTGTCATTGGACAAAATTTTGTTGCTGACAGATCTTCTATCCTCTGTTTTCACCTTGTTTTCTCATGTGTCTGTAATGCGTGTAATAATTCACATGTAGGGTTGATAGGGGGCTGCAGGTCTTTAAAGATTATGCTATTCTGCTTTGATTCAAGTCCCTTTTTTGATTTAAAGGCTCTTTGGGGGTATATAGTAGTGTTTAGTTCCCCATTCTGAAATGCTTTCCCCTAAAATATTGGTCAGCTGAAATAATGGATGGTTTAATTTCTTTCTTATAAGATGGAATGGGCAACTCTTCTTGCTTCACAGGTGTTGAGTAAGTGTGCATGTCAGTCCATGATGGAATGACATCACTGAGCAATTCTCTTTCCCTGAAGGTGAATTCTTTTGACTTGAACTGTCCATTGCAAACCTAATCCACATTCCTTGATACTTCAGAAACATTCACACTATGGGAAGTTTAAAATAAAAATTCTCTTCCTAGCCTGATCTTGACAAATGTTTGCTAATCTCAGAGAAATACCATGAATTGGCTGGAAAACCCCCTCAGACATTCTACCTAGAAAGAAACTTGAATATTTGATTCAATCTGGTGGCAAACTAGCACTGGGAATGCACCAAATCCACTTGGTGAAATTTTGCTAGTCTTATTGAAGGGTCTCTTGAAAACTTGACTTCGCTTAAAAATTCCTCGGGTGTTTCAGCTTGCCAGGAATGCCATTTTTTATTTTTTAAAAAATGCCATAAGAGAAAATTTTGGGCAAATCCAGCAGGCCAGTACATAGCTATGTGAAAAAGCAGCAACGCAGAATCATAGACTAGTAGAATTGGAAGGAACACTATGGTCATCTATGGCCGCCTGGAATGCTGGAATCCCAGCTAAAGAATGGCCATCCTGTGATTACCAGTCGTTCCACATAAAGCACAGCTACATTGCAGAAACGGCTATTTTCTAGTGCTGCCTGGTTCACACCAGGGCTGTGCAACAGATTTGGCCAAAGCCTGAATGGAATCAGAGCTGTCCAGAGCAATCGGGGATTGTCAGGGAATGGCGTGTAGGACAGGAAGGAGAAGCAAAATAGGGGTTGCCAAGGCGA
This sequence comes from Podarcis bocagei, assembly GCF_964188305.1. Classification (NCBI taxonomy): domain Eukaryota; kingdom Metazoa; phylum Chordata; class Lepidosauria; order Squamata; family Lacertidae; genus Podarcis; species Podarcis bocagei. The sequence goes on along the minus strand of NC_138129.1, from coordinate 83,842,242 downwards.
GGGGTGTGAGGTGACAGGATAAAGTGTCCTTTTACAGGAGGCTTGGGGTTTGTGGGAGAGGTGTGTTGGGAAGAAGGGGAATAAAAGGAGTCCTCTGGGAGCTGCTGGGCAGGCCAGAACTCCCTGCAAGTGGTTGGAGATCAGACCCATCTTGGCTGCTGGCTGGAGGAGGCTGCGCTAAGAGACAGGGAGCCATGAGTGATTGCTGCTTTGAACCCTAGCTTGCTGGAGCTCTGAGAGGGGCAATGAGAGACAACTCTTGGGATATAATGTTCTGCACCTCTTCCACTGCAGATTTCCAAGTGTAAATATGTATTAAGAAACCATATTTCTTAAAGACACTAGCCTCCGTTGTGCCTCATCTTCCCAACAGAAACACAACCCTGGGTGAGTGCCTGGGAATCTTGCCCCAGTTGTGGGATTGCATGTAACAACTATCTAAATTAGATTTGCCATTTTACATTCTAATGCAAAATGAGACGTTTCAGTATTCATCCTGGAATTCCTTTAATCATATCTTGGAGAAAATCTGCAAATAAAATTAAATGTGTGGCCTTAATGAACTGTGATGTTTATTTATAAAACTGTCAAACTTTCATGTTCTTTCGATTTTAACTGGCTTTAAAGAAGAAGAAGCAGCTCTCCTCATAGATTTTAGGTGTGTGATTTGCTATTCATGAAATCGTGCAATACGAAAACCGAGCGTTTACATAGCACTCAAAATACCTCGCTTGCTCATCCTCATAATCTTAGCAAACTTGTAAAGTTGGCCCGTATTATTATTATCTTCACATGGATGAGGCTGTGAGGCTGAAAGGAGCTTACCTAAGCCGGAAGTAAGTTTTAAAATGAGGATTTGCTGTCAGTTTTATTCTCTTAACCATGCTGGCGTTTAATCATTCTAGCACTTCTGAAATGCTAGCAACTACCAGCACTGGTAAGACAGGGATAAGGAACCTTTGCAACATTTGGGGATGGGGGTTTCCTACCCCTGCTGTAATAAATTGGTGTTCCTTTTATGTATGTTGCAGGAACAGCTGGCAAGGAAGTGCCACAAAGCTTCCCTCCTAATAGCAGGTTCACTCACTGCTGCTGACCTGAATGGTGTGGGGTCAGGCAGGGTGAAGGTGAGGTCATGTGTACCCACACAGCCCAGACCCCACATTGCCCTGCTAAGCAAAGCTGGGAGGATAGCTATGCACTACCACCCTACCACACGGGCCATTCCTGGTGTGCCACTTCCTTCAAGTATTTTGTACCTGCACGACAAAATCAAGATTAAAAATGAGCCAAACTGCAGCACCAACATAATCTAATCCACTTTCCCTGCCAACCCACAAAAGCATAAGGTGATACCCAGTGTTAGCGTTGCTCAGAGCAGACCCACTGAAATGAATGTATTGCAATAACAAGTCCACTGATTTGAAGAGATCTACACTGAGATTAATTGAATATCATGCATACTTTTTTTGTTTTTACAAGTAGCATGGCTAAATGCCTATAAAATCAATTTTATGACTTCTCCATATGAGTAGTATACTCCCCAGGAACTATGTGGCATGCATTACACACCAGACCTATAGAACCAGTAAGTTAAGTCATCAGAATGGGCCATGATAAAGAGACTTAGTGGTTTTTAATGGTAGGTGATGTTGCTGTGTTGTATTATATTATCTTTGTACATCGATTCATTTCTTGGAGTTAAGAATAGGACTAGGATAAATTGTGTTCGATGAGCCCGTATTTTATACAGTCTGTATATGATGTTTGTTTGTTAATGAGTGGTGTGTTATGCCTAATAAAGGATGATGAAAGGTTAAGTTAAGTCATCAGCATGTATTGCATTTCAGAAAGAAAGAAAAATCCACTGTCTTCTTCTTTGACCTTGGGCAGGGCTTCAAATATTTGAGGTCAGAGGGAACTAATAAAATAAAATAAGTCATTTATGTGTGAATCTTGCTGAAGACTCAGATACAGTGCTCATTACAGTTTGGCAACATCACATTGTGATTTTTTTTTTTTTGCAAGCATAACCTGTTTCTTATTCTGCACTCTAGAGAAAACAATCACTTTTATTTAGTACGTGCATTAGTGTGTGTTTGAATCTTCAGTATGTTGAAGGTTCAGAAGCATACAACATAGTTATCGGTATCTTTGGAATAGCTATGGTATAATATTTCAAAGTATTGTGGGGGGGAGGTGCCCTGGTCCTATAATCTCAATAAAGGGCTCTAGAATCAATGTGTAAATAAATCTAAATACCCTTGTGGCAGGAACCTGCTTTTTCTTTTCTTTTAAAGTACATGTATTTACTTATTAACAGTATCTATGTCACCTGATAACGCAGACTTGTACATATCCAATGCAACACTACGTGAACATTCTGTCTGCACAAGTATTTCTGCAAAGGAACATTATTCCCCATATATCCCCCCCTGCACTCCTAAAATTGTCCTAGGGGTTCCCCCAACTCTCAGGAGCAGATTTGGGGAGAGTGCAGGAAGGATGGGAGTCCAGTTGCACAAGTGGAAATCCTTGCACTGATAGGATGTGTTAGTCTTCCAGGTGGCTTACAACAACAAAAATTAAAATACAACTCTAAGCCATAATGACAAGAATATAACACAGCGTTTAACAGGATTCCAGCAGCAGAGTATCAGCGTGGACTATATTTATTATTTTACTTATTTAAACCTGGCTTTTTTTGTAACAAGTCAGTCAAACAAGTTCCATCAGTATCACCAGTTACGCCAAAACGTTCTTCAAAATCATCTTCTTTAGGAGTGAGCAAAATCTCACTGAGAAAAAAAATGTTTATCGACATTCTTTAGGCTTCCTCCAAAATTCCTCAGATGTTTTGCTGGAGCACATTTGCTTCAAATTTGTCCTTACATGAAATACACTGACAATCTAATAGAGAAATGTCACTAGTTAGATCAGGATTCTGGTTTCACGGCGTTCCAGAACTGAGAGAAGCCTCCCTGAAAAGAGATTAATGTGTGAATGGCTTTCCAGCCTCAGACCGTTACAATAATGCATGGACAGTGGGGGCAGGCCTGGGGGAGCAGCGTGCTATGGTCACAGCAAAAGCATAGCCTTGCAGTTTCCCTACTTCTTGCTTTCCCTACACCCATGAATAACATGGGAAGTGAGCTAGTCACCATATGGCAAGGACTCACCATGTGAATGTGGATGAAAGTCATAAGAATATTTTCGGTTTCTGCAGAACATCTTTTGAACTCTACTCTTTTCTTTGCAATGGAAGTTTCATCTTTTCATCCAGTTGCAATACATTTTAATGTGTGGATTTGCTTCTATTAATCCTAACAATATATCTGGATGGGACGCAGGTGGCACTGTGGGTTAAACCACAGAGCATAGGACTTGCCGATCAGAAGGTCAGCGGTTCAAATCCCCACGACGGGGTGAGCTCCCGTTTGTCGGTCCCAGCTCCTGCCAACCTAGCAGTTCGAAAGCACGTCAGAGTGCAAGTAGATAAATAGGTATCGCTCCAGCAGGAAGGTAAATGGCGTTTCCGTGTGCTGCTCTGGTTCACCAGAAGCGGCTTAGTCATGCTGGCCACATGACCCAGAAGCTGTATGCTGGCTCCCTCGGCCAGTAAAGCGAGATGAGCGCCGCAACCCCAGAGTCGGCCACGACTGGACCCAATGGTCAGGGGTCCCTTTACCTTTATATACCTGGATATTAACATGCATGGATATATTTGACCTTTTGAGATAGTGTCTGACACTCTGGTTCTGTAAAAGTAAGGTAGGGAGCGGGGAGAACCAAGAACCATCTTTATAATGACAAGAGGCTAGGGTTTTAAAGGACTCAGATAGGCCTCTACAGCCTTGAAAATGTGCACGAAAGCAAACAGGCCACAAACGTTGTTGGTAGTCCACCTGATTTCACATATCTGTGTTAACCATTAAGTCCTTTGTCTGGTCACTTTGTGGTAATTCTTCCCTAGCCTAGGCATCCCAAGCAAGATGTATTTACAAGTGTAGGCTACACATTATATTTACTTTTGTATTTGATTTGATTTGAACACCCTGAAGTGGTTTAACAATGAAAATATCACCAAAAAAGAAAACACATAAAGTCAATTTCAGATCCAATACAGAAACGAACCGGGAAAGCTATCAACTCAACAGCCTTCTTGAAAGAGGAAGGTCTTCAGCAAGCATCAAAAAAGGCAACAGAGCTGGCAGCTTTCTAACATTTAAGCAGAGGGAAATGGAAATAGTAGGTGCCACAGCACCATAGGACCAATTCCTAGGTTGTGTGCAATGGACCTCCAGGCTTTCACATGCAGAACACAGTGATCAACTGGGAATATAAGGAGTGTGGTGATCTTTCAGGTATCCTGAACCCAAGTTATATAGGACTTTTGTACACCAGTACCAGCATATTAAGGCTACAAGTTAAGTTACCCAAACTATACTCGATGCAAGCAAAGGAGAAGAGCTACAGACTTAAGTAGCTCTCCCTGTAGGCTCTTACTCTAAAGGAAGCACTTCAAAGGGAAACTACTTGGCATGCAGCTGAAGTATGCAAAATGTAAATATTTGTTTAATTTTTTTTGTTTTGCTTTTACATATAAGCAAGGTCCTCTGCTCTTGACATCAAAAGTCCTCTCTTATCTCGTGTGCCCGTTTTCTCTCCTGCCCTCCCCATCTCCTCCTCAACACTGAGATGTCACTGAGCATGAAACAGAAAAGCTGGTGTCTTTCCGGGGTTCATATTAAATTGGATATGATAGAATATTAGATTTATGTTTATCTTGTAAATTGCAATTATAGTTTTGGCAGCAGGAGCCAGGATGGAGAGAAAAAAACAACTTCTTCCTTTCCCCTTGTTTTGTCCTGGCTCCTTCCTTCCTCTGCCAACAATCACAATTCTCTCTTCAAAGGGGGAACATGCAGTGAAGCAGACTGCCTGACTTTTCAGTGTGCATTTTGTGCTGTGTAGGCTGAATCCTGTTCTGCTATTTGACTTGAGGTCCTTTGTCCTAAGGCAACTGACACTGTCTCTGTGAAATGTCCTGAAATGGCTTCCCTCCACTGCATTGCCACTGCTTTCATCAAATACGAAACCCAATCTGAGTTAAAAATGGTATTTGTTACAACAAAGGCCTCCTCACTGCTTAGGGGCCTCCCGCCACACTGGAGTGTAGAAGGTGGGCACTCAACGTAAAGATCCTCCTGGAAGATGGTTCTGTGTCCTGGAGGCTGGCCCATTGGAGCAAAATGGAGCACTGGCTCAGTCCATTCCACCTGGGTGCCATCTTACTTCCCATCAGCCCAGAGAAGACTGCCCTGGCTGTCTTCTCCCTCATTGGTTGCAATGTTGCACTTACAGAATTCACCAGGGAGAAGGATGGGGAGGAAAAGGATTAGTTTGCTCTGCCTGTCATTGGCTCTGGCTCCCCCTACTGCTGGCCTCCCTGCCGTTATGGCATGGCCATTGTTTTCATGGTTTGTGGGCTGCCTGGAATGACGTTGGGTGCCCACAATTACAGGGTGTATTTCAGTGACCCTCAATATACTGTTATACTCCAGCTCCCATCAATCCTAGCGAGCATGGCCAGGGGGCAGGGAGTTGTAGTTCAGTAACGTTTGCAGGACTACAAGTTACCCACCCCTGAAATAGACTCTCATCTGACCTAGCAAGTCTCTTCTTGTGTTCTTACTTAGATTGCCCCTTCCGAAACCATTCTAGATATTGAATTTAGGTAGGAAGCCCAAAGGGAGTTCTGTGGCAGACCCCAGTCTACGTATGCTTCCATTGCAGTTATACGCTTCTTCTGTTTTCTACTCCCCTTATCATATAAGATCAGTCTGTAGCAGCAGGCTTCTGAACAGCTACAGGCACATGGCACACACAATTCCTTTTGGCATTGCTAGAGAAATAATACGTGGTGACATTTCCGTGACCAAATCTAACCATGAGACAATATCAAGAGGTCTGGCGAGCCCTGTAATCCCTATATGCTGACCTATGTCGAACTGTAAAATAGTGATAATATTGCTAGTCTATGTGTAAAGTGTTTGGAATGCCTCCAATGGAAAGTTCCTGAGCTAAGCATCATTAACATTTTTCACAGATGTCTTGTTCCTTCATGTTGTTCTTTGGGGAATTGGTACATTGACTAAAATAGGTGATTTACTGATCCTTGACAATCATTCCCTCAGGTCTCACTTTTCAGAGGAGGAAACTTCAGACAACAGTACCACAGCATCCCAAGGAGAACGTAAGTATTTGGGTCATATTCCTGGCAACATTGCCTTTACATCTGATCTCAGTCTGTGTCTGATGTTTATAATCATATATATATATATACAGAGAGAGAGAGAGAATGAGAGAGAGAGAACGAGAACGCATATTGTAATAGGATGCTTGGAGGAAAATTAGAATTTCAAAATTACAATGTTTACATAATTTTACATAATTACATAATTTATTGTGGGATGAGCTATACAGGAGCATATTTCACAAAAATGTCCACAGCCCAACTTCAAAACTTCAGCAATTTGGGGATGAAGGGAGGGAGGTTAGTAGTGTGGGAAAGTGTTTTATTGATTCAGAGTGAAGTCAAGGAACAATGTCCACAATGTAATCTAGCTTTGTGACCTTATTACACAGTCAAAACTGATTGGCTATGACAACATCATAACATCATCACACTCACCACATGATCTTCAGTCAGCTGGTATCACAATTAATCCCAAAGACAGGAAACTTTTTTCCAGTGGTGTCTGTTGGGTAATGAACAGGCAGTGTACAATTGTAAATAAAACGGAGGGGTAGACAATTCATACACAGTACTCTGAAAATGTTCGCATTTGACTATTTGGTGCAGCTCCCCATGCCAGTGTTTCTTTGTCCACTATCCAAACATTTAGCATCTGAAAGATCAATGTGTAGTTCTATACACTATTTATTTTTGTTCTAATTTGAAATGAGTCTGTATGATATTGTGATGCAGAACTAATTTTATCATAGTTTTACTTCATCGTAGTAAAAGTCCCATAGCCTTTCATGAATTTCCTACATACATTTCACCTGGGCAGGGGCCTCTAGAATTTCCCTTTCGGCAAGTCAGACTATACAAAACCCGTCTGTGATATTTTCCTAATCTTGTAGTATTAAGTAACTGTCTATAGAACGTTATTCAAGGGTCATGGCCAGGTCTGTGTAGCATGCTGTGATTCCACAAAAGCACAGAAAAACAAGAGGTTGTATAAAGGTAATGCTCAAAATATCTTAACAAGGTTTAAAACATACAGGTTAGGGTTTGCCTGGTGCAAAAGAAAACTGGGCTCCTGTCTTTAATAGCTATGCAGAAGAAAGGCAGGAAGAGTGGTTTCTGCTCTAAACAAAAATCCAAGGTATTCTATCATAATACACTGGGGTGTGGGGGTGTAAGCCCTGTGGATTAGTGTGTCTTCTTGCTTTGTCAAAAATTGTGAAGACAGAGCCCATCGTATTCTAGTGCGGAACCTGTGACCCTCTGGATAGTGTGGGACTCCCATCTGCCCCAGACAGCCTGGCCAATGCTCAAAGAGGGTGGCAGCTGTGGTCCAGGAACATCTGGGATGTCTCAGGCTTCAATCCTTGTTGAAGGGGGTGGCAAAGAGAGATTGATGTCAAGGCCCTGAGACTGAGGGCTTGTCCAAACCTCCGCTTGTTGCGTGCCCAGAAAGCAAGGGAGCGAGAGGTTTTCTGCTTGTCCCATGGTATTTAGGCATGGGTACAAGTGGTTTTTCGTATGTCCCACTGCTTTCATCAAAGTGTTTTCCACTGAATTGGAACAAACGTCAATCTGCAGGAAAACTAATTGATATTTGTGCTGATTCAGCAGTAAACAGTGGGTTTTCCCAGAGGAAATCTGCAGGACAAGCGGGAATGTGGTCGAGCCCAGAGAGTGAGGACTTCTGCTCAAGGTGGAGTTGGGGCCATAGCTGTCAAGTGTCCCTTATTTGAAGGGACAGTCCCTTATTCCAGCGCCATGTCCCGCTGCTGTCCCTTATTGATGGATGTCCCTTAAATGATGTCCCTTAAATTTCAAAGGAAGCAGCTCCTCTCCCTCCCTCCCTGCCGGCCAGTCTAAGAAGTCTAAGAACGACTGGGGGGTGGAGCTTGCATGCCTTGTGTGTGGCTAGTTAATGCAAGCTGAGGGGTTTTTTGAATGCTGGACGCCATTTTGTTGCACGTGCTGCTGCAAACTTTGCAGTGCAAAGCCAGGCCAGGGAGCCATCTTAAGTTGAGGCTGCATAGGCCTTGTGGTGCATGTGATTCAGATTCTATTCAGTTGAACCTCTGGTTACAAAGTTAGTTGGACAGTGTTCTCGAAGCTACCAGCATGAGTTTGACCAGACTGCAGGAGGACAGGAAGACTGGAGTGCCTGGAACAGGTGAGGCTGCAGATCCATTATTTTCAAGGCTGCTGGTCCCTTATTTTCAAATCTGTAAGTTGACAGCTATGGTTGGGGCAGACATTGTAAAGTATGTTCTTTACTTTCCCCTTAGTCTTAACTAGCGCTGTCTGACTGGAAGGGAACACTAGGGTAGATAATGGCAAGGCTGCTTTTTAGTTACACCATCAAGAGTTGGTAGATACCGCTTTCAAATGGACTTGGTGGCTTGGCTTTGATTGCACGAGTCATCTGGCAGGGAATTCTTCGGCACATTCTCAGTTTGCAGACTTGACACTTTCCACTTCTTGCTGGTACACGCAGGGCGAGTTGCTCAAGTACACCTGAATCTGGTCCTGCATTTTACATTAGCTCAGTTCCTCTCCGCCTCCTGCCTCCCAACTTCCCCTTTTCATCCTTTATATTCATGTATTCTGCATTCTTGTCAGCAAGTGAAGTTTTCTTCTGGTTAATATTTATGGTGCCCTTTAATGCCTAGAGCAGAAAAATGCCTGAAATGATTAGAAGTTACATTGTAAGGCGGTTAAAACCTAATGCAACACAATCATATGAGGACCAGTTGAATCAATTTATTGTGGTGGGGTCCCCACACACGCACAAGCAAAAAGAAGAAAAATAACACAGCAATAGCGTAACACTACGCAGCTGCACAGCAACATTGGCAAGCTGGACTGTGAATTTCAAGTGTGAACCTGAAACACTGAATGTGCTGTATTTTTAAAAGAAATCCCCTTTTGTATGAGATATGTAATGTCCCTTTGTGCCAGAATGGTTTGCATGATAATGGTTCTCTTTTGTTGCTTGTTGTCACATGACAGAACTAAGTGAGCTGTGGAAGAAACAACATAAAAGATAATCTTCCATGTTCCCAAAGTCGTCTTTTTCTCTCTCCACCAAGAATATATTTCTTAAAAATTTCTTATGCACTGTAAATACTTCTTTAGTGTTTTAAAAGAGGTATTCTGCTATTAGCCTATCAGCCCTAATTGGTACTTTGCCTTATCTACACCTTCTCAGCTCAGCCTTTATTAAGAAAGCATTGTTACTTTTTCCACTCATGGAGAAAACCTCAAGGCCAAACTGAATGGCTGTTTTCTGCCCCCACATGGTTAAGTTCATCATCATTGGGCAGGGTCCAGGCAAAGTCCAGCACAAGCTTAAACCTCTCCTGACAAAAACAAACAAACAAACTGACGGCGTGTTAAAGCTACTAAAATTTGGCTGAATAGTGCCCTCTCATATTGACCAACCAGGACCTGAGGGCAACAGGAGGCATATTGCTGGACACTAGGGAGAACATCACCACCATGGCTAGTAGCCATGGATAGATTCGTCCTCCACAAATTTATCTAATCCTCTTTTAAAGCCATCCAAGTGAGTGGCCATCACTAGGTATTATGGGAGAAAATTCCATAGTTTCATTATGCTCAGTGTGAAGATGTACTTTTTATTGTGTTCTTGTTTGTTAGAACAACCTGAAAATGTTGATGCCCAACTGGGCTAATTTCTAAACTCTTAAGAGCGGCCTCGCTTGCAGAAATTTAGCAGGCAACTCTGCCATACCTGGTGATGGAAAAACCTTCACCTACATAATTTCTGCAAGCTGTTAAGAAGAAGGGAGCAGGGTCGGTGGGGGGGAGGTGATGCCTCTACTGGTTCCTGGGATTGCCACTAGTTGAATAGCTATGCTATTTAACATTGATAGGACTGTGTTTCCCCTATTTGTGCCCTTTCTGAAGTCGCTCAGATCTGTGTGGCTCCACACAGATGCCTAGTTCTGTGGTTTAGTTTAGAGCAGTGTTTCCCAAACTTGGGTCTCTAGCTGTTGGACTACAACTCCCATCATCCTTAGCTAGCAGGACCAGTAGTCAGGGGTGATGGGAGTTGCAGTCCAACAACAGCTGGAGACCCAAGTTTGGGAAACACTGATATATAGAGCCTAATTTAGAGAGAAAAAGAAGCATCAGGCCAGGCTATGCTCTGAGTAAGTAAGGTTGGGCATGACTAAATGTGACCTGGGTGCCAATGGAGGAGGGTGGGATAGAGGGGAGAATACTGCCCACACGAATCCACTTCATTCCCCAACTATTGCTGTATCTTTGAGGTCGTTGCCTTTCTAGGACAGGCATAGGCAAACTCGGCCCTCCAAATGTTTTTGAGACTACAACTCCCATCATCCCTAGCTAACAAGACCAATGGTCAAGGATACTGGGAGTTGTAGTCATTTTGGGAGGGCCAAGTTTGCCTATGCCTGTTCTAGGATCATTTTCCTGCCAGGGGTGTTGAGACTGGCAATCCCTGTTCCATCTTCAGTGCAGAAATTTGCTCAGCTGAGCATCTGTTTCTGTTTGTCTCCTCCCTCCCTCCAAAGTACACCGTTCAGTCCTTGAGACAGGGAAATGGAGAAGCAGTGGCAGTCCCTTACAATATCCCATCCAGGTTTCTATTCATTCTCTTGCTATGTCATGAAGAAAGCAAAGAAGTAGAACTATGTTCTCCTGTGTCTGTTCTCCACTTCCCATTCTTCCTCCCCCTCCAAAGCCAACGCTTATGTTAATATAAACTATGATACTTAGTCAGCTGGGCTTAAATGTTTACATCCTCATGTCACTTGTGAAGACATATCAAGTAACATATAGCCAGTCATTCAGATATCTATGCCGCTGGCTGATGCACAATAACAGGAGAAATCTCACTCGTTCTTATTGATCCTTTAGTTCCTATACATAGACACACTGAAAGAATGAGTCTAGTTTAACCCCTCACAGAGCTACAATTCCCATCACCTATAACAAACTACAATTCCCATCACCTGTAACAAACTGGTGACAGCAGCCACGAAATTAAAAGATGCCTGCTTCTTGGGAGAAAAGCAATGACAAACCTAGACAGCATCTTAAAAAGCAGAGACATCACCTTGCCGACAAAGGTCCGTATAATTAAAGCTATGGTTTTCCCAGTAGTGATGTATGGAAGTGAGAGCTGGACCATAAAGAAGGCTGATCGCCGAAGAATTGATGCTTTTGAATTATGGTGCTGGAGGAGACTCTTGAGAGTCCCATGGACTGCAAGAAGATCAAACCTATCCATTCTGAAGGAAATCAGCCCTGAGTGCTCACTGGAAGGACAGATCCTGAAGCTGAGACTCCAATACTTTGGCCCCCTCATGAGAAGAGAAGACTTCCTGGAAAAGACCCTGATGCTGGAAAAGATGGAGGGCACAAGGAGAAGGGGACGACAGAGGACAAGATGGTTGGATAGTGTTTTCGAAGCTACCAGCATGAGTTTGACCAAACTGCGGAAGGCAGTGGAAGACAGAAGTGCCTGGCGTGCTCTGGTCCATGGGGTCACGAAGAGTCGGACATGACTAAATGGCTAAACAACAAGAACAGCAATAACAAACTACAGTTCCCAGGATTCTTTGCAGGGGGTGGGGAACATGCTTTAAATGTATGGGGTGTACATACTGGTCGGACTTGGTCTTTTTCTTTTTCCATTACTTGCATTGACAATTCTAAAAGTGTGGGGCTGTGTTTCAGTAAACTGAGCTCTTAACCTGCTCTCCAACCTGTCTATATTAGAATGCTGAACTCAACCTCAAAGAGCTTCATGATCTGGAATTAACTTTTTAAAAAATCACAACAATCCATTATTGAAATCACTTTTCTAAGCAGCCAATGTTGAAGTTCCTTTGAATCCAAAGAAACCTAAAAAGTCTTTGATCTCAGTTCATACAAGAACAAAAGATTAATTCTTGCTTATTGGTGTGTGTGTGTGTGTGTGTGTGTGTGTGTGTGTTCACCCCACTAATGCTGTTTACTTTTTATGATGCTGAAGGCAAGACTGTGCTTTTTGTGTGCCAGTGCGTTTGATTGTAAGTGACCGTTGCTTTAAATGTATAGGGAGTTTCTTGTTGTTCATGCATAAAAATCAAATCCCAGTGCAATGTTTACATAACTCCCTGCTGGAGTTGAGCAACAGGCATCTTTGGAAGAGTCTTACAGAACTTTTCCTAATGATGCTAGTGAGAGTAATGCCAAGATTATTAAAAAAAAAAAAGTGTGTGCTGCTAAATGCAAACAAATGTAGAATTGTGTCAAAATTAGCTGAGTAAAAATAATCCGCACTCTGCCTGCTCCCTGTTTGACTTAACAGACAGTTGAGTGACTGTGGAATATACCAATGAGAAGGAGGGGCCAAGGCTTGCCCTAAGTCCCAGACTCGGTGAGAGACTGTGGTCCTTGATCAGAACTTTGGCTGCTTATAGCCAGGTTAATTCCATTAAGTTTCACAAAATCCACTGTCCGAAACTTCTTCCTGATACTTAATTGGAATCTTATTTATTGTAACTTGAATCCATTGGTTCGGGTCCTACCCTCCAAAGCAGGAAAAAACAAGCTTGCTGCATCATCTATGAGACAGCCCCTTAGATATTTGAAGATGGCTCTCAGTCTTCTCTTTCCCAGGCTAAGCATGCCCAACTCCTTCAACCACTCCTCATAAGGCTTGGTTTCCAGACCTTTGATCATCTTGGTTGCCCTCCTCTGCACATGTTCCAACTTTGCCAATATCCTTCTTAAATTGTGGCTCGCAGAACCAGATACAGTACTCCAGGTGTGGCCTGACCAAGGCTCTGGGCCTTCAACGCAACCTGTGGAGATCTGGGGATGTCTCAACCTTACTCAAACCAGGCCAGATCCCTCTGAATTGCGCCAATTTTCTCTGGTTTCAGGCCTTGGCCAAATTTGGTGCACAGCCCTAAGAAATACAAGCTTATAACTAGATAAAGCGAGTCAAGTATGTGAAAGGACACCTAGCTTGATCTAGCAGCTCAATTCTTGCAAGGCATTTTTATAGTGCACTGTTTCTCAAGTTGATGCCTCTTACTTTGATTGGCTGAGCTGGTGTGGTGGCATGGAATATTCACAGATATTCCAGCTGCTCAGATATAACTAAGCTGTTGTGATGTTTGCAGCTTTTGCAGGGAAAGATTAAAACCTCTCTGGGTAGGATTAAAACCTCTCATCAGCAATAGAGTTCACTGTGCTAGAAAGATGAATCTGAGGGAAGAATGGGTTGGGGTGAGGGTTACAGGAGGGAGACAGGCCAAGAATGGTCTGGAAACAATGAGCAGATACGTGTGCTAGGTAGAACCTTATAAATACTTAAAATAAAAAAATTCCTTCCTGTAGCACCTTAAAGACCAACTAAGTTAGTTCTTGGTATAAGCTTTCGTGTGCATGCACACTTCTTCTTTTTTATTTTATTTTTTTATTCTTTTTCGTGTGCATGCACACATCTTCTTTTTTATTTTATTTTTATTTTATTTTATTTTATTTTATTTTTTATTTTATTTTTTATTTTATTTATTTTATTTTATTTCTTGGTATAAGCTTTCGTGTGCATGCACACTTCTTCTTTTTTATTTTGACTATGGCAGACCAACACGGCTACCTATCTGTAACTGGAACCATGGAAGGCACCACATTGAGCCGCATGAAATGGAAGTCCATCAACCTCACCAGGTATCTGAAGAAGTGTGCATGCACACGAAAGCTTATACCAAGAACTAACTTAGTTGGTCTTTAAGGTGCTACAGGAAGGATTTTTTTTATTTTGACTATGGCAGACCAACACGGCTACCTATCTGTAACTTATAAATACTTGTTTGCCCACAGAGAAAAGCTCTTCCTTTGGAAAACCAGAAATTTGGTGCACATCTATAAAGAATTATGTCACCCACATAGAATGGGAAAAGATCAAACAAAAGCAGATTAATAGATCATGTCAGGTGAAGTGAAATGAACACAAGGCAGACTCCCAACTCTGTACTCTAGATTGTCCCGGCTGATCCTGAACCACAGCATGATACTGCATGCAAAGACTGCATGTGATATTTTAATTTACTGGATGTCTTAATACTACATACAAAGATGAAAATTGAAAACAAGTCTCTCTCCTAAATATTTTCTGCATATTTTATTGCATTAACATTATTTGGCTCTTTTCACAATAAACTATTTATCAGTTTGAAACCGTAGTCTTCAGGGTAGGAGAAATGAACCAGAAATGGGAAAGGCGTTTTAAAAATAAGCTACCAATAAAGTGCAGTCAGACCTCACAACAACCACTAGGAGGTAAATTAGGCTGAGATATAATAGCTTGTTCAAGTCTACCCACTGCATTTCACAGTCAAGCAGGGATTTGAACAGTCTTCCCACTTCATCTGCTAGAGTCTGTGTTAAAAGATGGTAACAATGCAAGCCGTGAATCACACTTTGTGTGGTGTTTATTTATTTTTGCTGCATCAAAATGGATGAAAATTCTGACAAGACAGAGGAAGACAGAGAACATGAAGAATGTATGAACTTTACCGTTCCAGATTCATAGCTCAAGTATGCTTCACTTTTGCTTCATCCACTAGCAGGATCATGAATTGATCAATGGAATCCCCCCTACGACCCTTGTGTCTATGACACCCAAGTGACTGGCTCCACAGTTGTGGGATCCTAGCCCATTGATCCTAGCCAGGGCTTTTTTTCTAGGAAAATAGGTGTCTGTACGCACCATGAAGTTGCTACAATAAGTGTCACGCTTTTTAACAACACAAAAAAGAGGTGCCATTACCATGTAACCTTGAGTACCCCCCCTCCCAAAAAAAAGCACTGATCCTAGCTCCCAGTTTGGGAAGGTTGAAGTTCACTGTGATGTAGATGTAGCATTCATAGTAGGTATTTGCTTTTTCTGCCCTTGCATATATCAGAAGCTAGCTGTCTCGACTGCATGGAAGCGTACGCATGGACATAATAATAATATTATAATAATAATTTATTATTTATACCCCGCCCATCTGGCTGAGTTTCCCCAGCCACTCTGGGCGGCTCCCAATCAAATGTTAAAAACAGTACAGCATTCAATATTAAAAACTTCCCTAAACAGGGCTGCCTTCAGATGTCTTTTAAAGATAGGGTAGCTGCTTATTTCCTTCACATCTGAAGGGAGGGTGTTTCACAGGGTGGGCGCCACTACTGAGAAGGCCCTCTGTCTGGTTCCCTGTAACCTCACTTCTCTCAATGAGGGAACCGCCAGAAGGCCCTTGGCGCTGGATCTCAGTGTCCGGGCTGAACGATGGGGGTGGAGACGCTCCTTCAGGTATACAGGACCGAGGCCGTTTAGGGCTTTAAAGGTCAGCACCAACACTTTGAATTGTGCTCAGAAATGTAGTGGGAGCCAATGCAGATCTCTCAGGACCGGTGTTATGTGGTCCCGGCAGCCACTCCCAGTCACCAGTCTAGCTGCCACATTCTGGATTAGTTGTAGTTTCTGGGTCACCTTCAAAGGTAGCCCCACGTAGAGTGCGTTGCAGTAGTCCAAGCAGGAGATAACTAGAGCATGCATCACTCTGGCGAGGTAGTCTGCGGGCAGACTATGCTCATCCATAGGCTGCTTGACTGCAGATAATCATGCTCATGTGTAGACATCTGGAGGTGGGGCCATCAGCGTTCCCTGAGTCAACCAGGAGCACAGCCGAGGAATTGCATTATGCCCCTTTCACATGAGTAATGTGTAAAGAGGACTTGTGTCATCACAGTTCTTTTTTTTCTTTTTTCTTTTTTGCTTGATCTGATTTGTGCGGAAGTGAATGTATTCAGGTGAATACATGGAAGCTGGGGATGAGGCCATCAGGTGCGATCCTACCATTCCCCCATTCCTTTGTTTCAACATATGTGAAGAAGCGAATAGGGCATTTGAAAAGCAATAATCCAGAGTGTTTCTAACTCCTACATGGGTATTGCAGACATTGTGCTGAACTATTGCCCACTGATGTCTTCCATTAGTTCCCCAACTAAGAACGTGTTCTTGAAAATTTCCAAATTGGAGCTATAACACTTCCAGTGTTAATGAGCGCCCTTGTACAGTGCTATCATTTGCTGCAAGAACAAAAGTCCTGTTATGATATTATACTATAGTGTTGTATAAAGGCAGCACTGGTTCCCTCTGGCCCAACAATAGATGTGATTGTCCATTGTCCTTAGCAGATCAGTATTTCTCCCAGACGCACTATCAAACAGAGTAGTTTGCCATTCGTTACTCTTTACTCTCTTTTTGTACAGCACTATTGAATGTGCAGTGCTATCAACAACAAATCTGTATTTCATCCAAGCCAGGGATCTCAAATTGCGCAGCAAGCTTCCCTCCAGCATTACAAGCAGTTTCTACGGAATGTGTGAGATTCTTCTTGGTGTCCTCAGCTCAGAATTTGTGTTCCACAGTTGGGCCATGAACCAGGTCTTAACATCTACTCTCTGGTTGTGAAGTTTGATTATGGATAGGGTTTACTGGGGTTTACAGAATTTGGTTTGAATCTCATTGTCGGTATTCTAGTTTTGAATTAGTATGGGGGTGCATGACTGAAAAGCGGCACAGAAATGAATTAAAACATAATAGATCATTTCCACCTCATGTGAGAGCTAGAAGCATGCACCAATAAGTCCCTGGGCCAAATATCACCTCAGCCTAGGGGACCTTTCATAGACGTGTCATTTTAGGGGGTCAATCTTAATTTTTGCAAATTTCTTCAGTGATGGTCTTAAAAATATGTTTTGGGGTGTGAGAAACTCAAATCTGCTATTATTTCTGTGATTGGACAATGTTTAACTTGATGAAGAAGCACATGAACTGCTTTTGGAAAACCAAACATTTTTACTTTCTGAAAATGTCAGGTAATGCTAAATGCTAAATAATATTAATATTCATATACAAAATAACTTCAAGTACTTGGCAATCATTTTTTATTAATTCTATGCAATTGTACACACATTTTACTTACTAAGCAAAACTAGATTATGTAAATTTAACCAAAATATCTTTGGAATTCCCAAGTCATATTACAGCTTTTTAACATCCCTCATTTTTGAAATTTGAAAGCTGAAAAATTCATCATGCATGTCACAGTTTCTAGACCCTTTCTCTCCTCCCCCAGCCCCACCCCCACCATAAGGTAATAATAATATTGAATTATGGGAGGCCACATACCCTTGTTCCCAGCGGAGAAGCAACTGTGACAACCGTTCTGAACCTAAATAAGACAATTTTCAGTTTAGAGAGGTGCTAATTATTTGTATAACGGCACTGCTTTAGCATCCACAGTATCTTGGAAAGGGAGAAGGATGGGGGGGATTGGAACAGCTTGCCATGCCCCTGTGACCTCATTGGCCATGCACCCATGACTTCCTAGCACCCCTTCCAGGTCCACTGGGAACCAGTTGCCACTGGTGTAGGAGCCGGGTAACAATGGGAACCAAGTTGGGTCCTGGTGTAATGTTAGAGATTCTAGGAAACTTTCAGGCCCATATTTCTTCAGAGCTGGTGAGTGTTTCTTTGCAGAGGAAAAGGGATAAAACAAAAGGAGACAGCAATGGGCTAGAAGAAAGAAAAGGGAAACATTGTGATTACAGCTGCTCAGTATTTAAGATTCCTGCCTACAGCAACCCACCAGGCCACATGTAACATGATTTGTGAAAGGTGGTGTGATGAACTGAGGTTTTGAAAAAGATCTTTCAGTTATTCAGTTAAAATACATTTTGACAATGTTGTACAATTTTCCATTTGACACAAGAGGCTTCATAATGAGTATTTGAGAAATCTGGTTCCCAGTTAACTCGCCTAGAATAGAAGGCATATATTAATTAACTGAGGATTGTAATGATATTCCCATAAGCATGCATGTGAAAAAGCTTTTTTTGCTTTATTGCTATTGTTGAATGAAAGTAGTTGCAGAATATTTAGGCTTAACTAATTCTGGTTAAATGTGCAATCCTTGACATGTGCAGATAGGCAATATGGGAGGCCAATTTTAGATGGCTGTGTGATTATTTTTTTAGCTGTGAAGCACACTGTTAAGTTTACTCTTCCCATGCACACCCCATTCCATACTTTACAACTTCTTTTACATTCCTGGTATGTTAGATCAAGACAAGCAGACAAACAAAAGTAGTTTGCCATCCCTGATTTTAATTTTAGAAAATTGAATTCTCTGAGCATGTGTAGTTTTGAATTTTAATCTCCTATAAATCACAGCACCATCTAGGCAACAGGAATAAACTGGAGTTTGCTTCTGCTGCTTTGATGCTTAACTCATTGACTTGGGAATAAGCACCATTTTGATAAAGAAAAGGATAATAAATCATAAAGTGAGCATCTGTAATCATATACATGTCTGGCTAGTCACTTACTGACTATAAAAAGGTTTTAAAATGAGAATAAAGGAAGGTGTAGTGACCAGGAATCAACCCCAGAGAATCCGCTTGATCCCATGATATGGGATTTGTCTGTCATGATATGGGGATGCCCTGGGCTTTTGAACCCTACACTTCAGTCTGAAGATCCAGCCCCAACTGCACCTACTCCAAATTACTCGGAATATTACAACTTAAAAGTGTAGACCAAAGATCAGAGCTGAAATGAATATGGAAATATTCAGAATCCATCAAAGATTCCACTCAAATACCAAACGTAACTATTAAATATCATTAGGTACTATAAACCATTTTGAAATCCTGCTGATTGAAATACCATACAATGCCAAATATTCAGCATATATTTTGAATATTCAGAGGTAATCTGTAGAACATTCCACATCAAAACGTGCAGAGGATAAATGTTGAGAATTATGGGGAGCAAAAAGCTCTCAGCAGAGACTTCAAATCAAAATAGTGACAGCAGATCACTATTTTATAAATCTGTTATGCGACAGATTTATACCATATTTAGAACTCCTGATATTTTCTAAAAATTCAAATTAAGTCAGCACTCTGTAGATTTTTACAGAACAGTTTAATGTTCTACACTGCACAGCTAAATGCTAAGTCTCATAACCATAGCTGTCAACGTTTCCCATGTTTTAAGGGAAATTCCCTTATTCCGAATAGGGTTCCTCGCAAGCAAAGGGAAAAGTTGAAAGCTATGCTCATAACCTAATGAAAATTCCCAACCAGAATTCCAATCAGAATATCTTTTTCTAATTAAGCGCTAAAGTTTCAGAAATGTGACATGTCTATTTCTTCCATTATTATTTTTTTAGCATACATTGTATTGTTTCATTGTCTCAAGGTGAAGAATCTGATTAGCTCTGTAATGTGCCTTTTGTTTATATCAACCATGTTGAATTGGATGGAAGTGCAGAAGGAAATAGCCACCCCAATCAATCCTTTCCTTGCTCCAGTTATTTTTCAAAGGGGCTTTTAACATTACGCATTGAATTCTGCGCGTGCACTTAGCTTTCAAATTTGGATTATAAAGGCTGGAATGAACAAAATTATTAAGTGTTTCTTTTGGACAGCAAACTGACAAGGCAAAGGAAATCCCTTGCTAAAGGATATTACAGTTCTGGGTCATGAACATTTAAGCAGGAGTTACTGCCATCCAGAGGCAGAAAGCCATAAACTGTCACCTTCCATTATTCTTTAAACCCAAAAGGTAAGCCCAAATGAGTGCATTGGTTGGTTCACTTTAGTCTGAATTAAGGCATCAAAGGACAGAGTAATAACACGTGTAACCTGAGGTTTTCGTGTCTTGTTTTATTTAGTATATAATTTAGACATTTGTCAGCCAAGTACCATATGCTGGAGAAGAGGGGTCCACATGGACATGTGCTGAGGGAGGTGAGAGAGAATAAGACCACTTCTTCTTGCCATACATTTTGAATTATCCTACATAAGAAGAAAGCTGATATACATTTGAAGTGAGCCAAAACCTCAGTGTGATCGGCATGTGAGTTACAAGCTGTCCCTCATCAACAGTTGATCGTCGGGCAACAAGAACTGTATGTGGTTAGGGATGCAATGTATCTCTCTACACATTGCCTCTCCATGGAGTCTTTGGCAGCAGGAGATGGAATGAAGGAGATCTTCTATCCCAACTGTAGTAGGTGCCAAGGTCCTGGGCTCTGACTGGGCTGCAAGCATTTTGGAAATATAGGAGGCTGCACTAAGCCTCCACCTTATATAAGCAGAGGGTTGGTGCAGTTCAGCAACTGTGTGATTTGCTGCAGTAACAAATGCTTGCATCTTGAACTGCTTGCTTAGGTCAGCGGGACAACCCTCTCCTTTAATGGCAGGATTTGCCCTTACTTCATGTGTTTTGAAGTATCTGCAATAGATTAAATCAGCCCTACTTTGAGACTGGCAGGATTGCTTGGTCCACTCAATAAAAAAAAATGTTAGAGGAAGGAATGGTTCCAGTACGATCTGCAAAACCTACTGGTGGGTCATGGAAGAGGGAAACTATTCCACAATCCTCTGTATGTAATTCCATGTTAAAAACTTGCTGGCAACAGGTCTGCTGACAAGGAAGTTACACATGTATTGGTCCCCATGCCAGCAGAGGCCCCAGAGTCTTAGCTTTCATTTTTTTTAAAATAAAAAAGTCAATCAGACATTTCTAAAGAAAGTTATGAAACAAAGTGTGGAGACAACTCCAATGCTTTGGAACTTGGCAGGCAGCACCATTGCTAAGGATTCTTAATTACTTAATCACTGTTGCTAAGCAATTAGAGGAAGGAATGTTGACCACCCCTCTGTGGATTCAGGAGAGGGCCCTCCCAGAGGAGCAAAAAAAGCTGGAGAAGCTGGATGGAGGACAATACTGGAGCACATTTGTTTAAGCACTTTCCTTGTGGCCACCTCGTTTCATTCACTCCCCACGTGTACTGCCTTTCTGGAATAGAACACAAATGGCTGTCTTTTGTATGTTTTACTTGGAAGTAACTCCCTTGAAATAAACAAGGTCCTGTATCTTGATTTTCCAGGTGCTCAAGGCTGCGGGCGCTTTCTTCCCCTTCCCCCTTTTATCTTCATAACAGCTGTGTGAAGTTGGCAGTTCAGGCACCAAGCGTGAAACTGCACATATTTAGAATATTTTTGTTTCTTGCTTGTTGTTATTTAGCAGGGTTGGCAAAAAAAACCCATGTTGGTTCATTTTGGTATTTTGCTGAAAAGTATAGGACTGTGAGGGACGCAGGTGGCACTGTGGGTTAAACCACAGAGCCTAGGACTTGCTGATCAGAAGGTTGGCGGTTCAAATCCCCGTGACGGGGTGAGCTCCCATTGCTCGGCCCCTGCTCCTGCCAACCTAGCAGTTTGAAAGCACGTCAAGTGCAAGTAGATAAATAGGTACCGCTCTGGCGGGAAGGTAAACGGCGTTTCCGTGCGCTGCTCTGGTTCGCCAGAAGCGGCTTAGTCATGCTGGCCACATAACCCAGAAGCTGTACGCCGGCTCCCTCGGCCAATAAAGCGAGATGAGCGCCGCAATCCCAGAGTCGGTCACAACTGGACCTAATGTTCAGGGGTCTCTTTACCTATAGGACTATGAAACATTGTAGTTAAAGCAAAGAGGAATCTTTTTCTGACTTTCTTTACATGATCTGGGAACGGCCTTACATGAGAACATAAGACTAGCTCTGCTGGATCAGGCCAATGGACCAGATCCTGTTCTCACAGTGGCCAGATGCCTATGCCAAGCTCACAACCAGGGCCTGATCACAACTGCATTCTCCCCTCCTATGGTTTCAAGCAACTTGCATTCATGAGCATAAGCAGCAGTTATTGTACATAGATTGTGGGAGGTGGGGTGGCGCAGGGCCCCCCAAATCACATACAGCATAGCAGGCCTGAGGAATCATGTTGACATCTCTGGTTGGAAAGGGTCAGTGATGTTCTCCTCACCATGCTTGAGATATGCTTAGGATCATAAGCCAGCCAGCAGAGACTGGGAGTGTCTTTTGGCTGGTGAGCAAGGTAAAAATATTTCAGATAAAAAATGTACACCATGCTAGAATAGAGATGGGCAAATCTGCCCGTTTCAGTTTCTCATTTTTCCTGTCTTAAGTTCTCCACCTTTCCACAACAGTTTGCAATTTTTATTTTGCTTTTAAAAGTCCGGTGAAAATTCATCAGCATTTTTATGTCAGTGTCTCCTTGTATACGCATTTGGATGCGTTTGTGCCTCACGCGCACCTTTCTTTTATTTTGCAAAGCAGTATTTCTTAATATAAAACACTTTTGTATGTTATTTTCACAAATACATTTATTTTGATCCAGTTGTCACCTATATTCTATGTGCATTTTTGTACACATTGCTTGGCTCGAGAACTGCATTGCAGAATTCAGAGAAGTGCAAATTTCAAAGGTGGCTGCATTCCAATTTGCATATTGTTTCAGAATGCGCTAATTAAGGAGGCTCACCTTTGGGTGTGGTTTTCCTCAAGCTCTTACGCTGGAACCTTGGGGTATGCAGGGAGAGAACAAAGAGAC
This sequence comes from Podarcis bocagei, assembly GCF_964188305.1. Lineage (NCBI taxonomy): Eukaryota > Metazoa > Chordata > Lepidosauria > Squamata > Lacertidae > Podarcis > Podarcis bocagei. Next base: position 83,819,489 of record NC_138129.1, on the reverse strand, counting down.
CAGAAGTGGGCTGTGTCTCACTAGGCCTTCCCTTGATGGCTTGAGAGCCTGCAATGTGAAGTCGTTCAGTTTCCAAGAACTGATCTTGCAGCTTAATTCTGCTCCTGTCCAAGTTCAGCAAGAGAGAAATAGCAAAAAATATTCTTGCATGATTTTACAGCTGTTGTACTACAAAGCCCATCAGCCCTAGCTGTTGGCCATGCTGACCAGCACCGATGGGAGCTGGAATCCAACAGAACATCTGGAAGATGACAGGTTCTCTTCTCCTGTTTTACACCCCACTTAAGCAAATAGTTTATAGTGGGTTTCGAATTCTATTGGAATTGGTCTATATACTGCCTAATAAAAGCTTTGCATTTTTATTTTTATTTTATATATTAAAAAAGTCAACATACTAGATTATTTGGCTTGAATGGCATGCTTCCATTAACTGAACGTGTACTCTGTAAAAGTATGTCTGCTTCAGTGTTCATCACTTTGTTACTTTCCTCTTCTGTTAATTTCAAAGAAGGTGTTTCTTTTGGAAACATTATATAGAGCCCTTTCCGGTGAAGGGAATCTTTTCTCTGCCCGGCTTTTGTAAGTTTTATAAAAGCAGGTTTAAGAGTGCCCTCTGCTGGTGTCCTGGTGGAAAACAGCAAAGAATGCCAAAGGGTTGTATCTGGAATATGAGAAGCTTTCCTATTTTGTTTGTTTTGCCATGCTGAAAAGCACCATTACATCTTTGGAATACTTATCTGCAAATATAAGCAAATCATTTTCAACAAGTTATGGTTTTGAAGAAATTGTTTTTCTCTCGTGTATTTTAGATTCAGGGAAAGTGAGCTGACTAGGCATAAGAATTTCATATTTAAATTGTTTTCCAGCTTGCTGTCACACAAAGTATCAGGCTATTTCTCATCATTCCCTGTGGAAATTGCCAGCCAGCTTGCTATCGTGCACGATGATGGGCTGATCTCTCTCTACAATTGCTAACTGTTTAGAAACTTGTTGCTGTATTCAGCTGCCAAGAGAAAAACATGATTTATCACTCCCGAGAATTTTAAATCACAAATACTATATTAACCGTGTTGTGAAACATATTTTATGAAAATGTTAGTACTTTTGAGAGACACTGGCTTTGGTTTCTAATTCAAATATATTGTTATCCGTCCTCCTTCCGCTGCTGCATTTGCTGCACTTTATTTGTGAACAATTTAAACATTTTTTTAAAAAACCATCATCTGCCCCCCCCAACTGCTCCTTGGTTATCTCATACTTGTTTAGTTTCTACACAAGCAAAGGCTTTTAGCATAGTGGCACCAGTACCTTGGAGCACTGCAATCATACAGACAGTCACAATTCTGATATTTTACCATCTGCGGAAAGTATTTCTGTTTCAGGGAATTTTAGCGAATTAATAATCCCTTGGGTTTATTTGACTAAAATCTGGTTGGAGACAGATAAAAGAGCTGAAGGTGCTTTGCATTGTGGTTTGTGGTGTGTGCTTTCATACCACAACTACCTCAGAGAAATAGGTTTTGTAGATTTACATCACAGCTGGTGTCAATCTGCAGTATACCTGAGCGGCGATCTGGCCATCATCACTGTGGCAAAGCCAGACAGTTGCCCTTTGTTGTTGTTTATTTTACAGCACTTCAATAAATAGGAGGCAGCTGGGTCTGGAAGCTACCATTTCAATTTCCAACAATGTACAGTGGTACCTCAGGTTAAGTACTTAATTTGTTCCGGAGGTCTGTACTTAACCTGAAACTGTTCTTAACCTGAAGCAACACTTTAGCTAATGGGGCCTCCTGCTGCCGCCACGCTTCTGGAGCACGATTTCTGTTCTCATCCGAAGCAAAGTTCTTAACCTGAGATAATATTTCTGGGTTAGTGGAGTCTGTAACCTGAAGCATATGTAACCTGAAGCGTATGTAACCTGAGGTACCACTGTACCCTAGAACAATGCTAAATCAGGGCCATAATGAGACATTAAAATTGCAACTCCACGCCACCTGGTGGTGTTCATATTGCTGCTGCTTCATGCTTTGCTCTTGCCACCACTGCCGAACAAGTTCATTCACAAAGGAGGCCCACTGAATGGCAGTTTGCTGGTGAGCCCCCTAAGCTGGTTTCCATCATGTTTCAACCCCCTTTCTAAAAGCAAGAGTGGGACAAAATAAATGTTATGTGGTCGCAAAGATGTGACCCTCCAGATGTTCCTGGACTACAACTCTCATGACCTCTGACCATTGGCCATGTTGGTGGCGACTGATGGGAGCCAGAGTTGAACACCAACAGGATGGCCACAGCATAGCAACTCCTTGTGTACACCCTGGGAGGCAGGGACAAACCCTTGTTCCTCCGTAACCATGCTTGTTTCCATCTTCAGCATGACCCGTGTAACAGTTGGCTGCTATCCAGAGTTGCTGTTCCACCATCAGCAGATATCCACTTGCATAGTGGGGCTCCCCTCTCCTCTCCTCACCCCTGCACAACCTTGAAATCTGCTCCAGGGGGTTAGAGCTAAGGATGGGGAAGAAACTCAATTCAGGACTTGTTCACACTTCCACTTGCCCTGTGCCTAGAAAGCACAGGTCTGAGCAGTTTCCCCCTTGCCCCTTTCCTTTCCCAAGGAAAATCCACTCTTTAGCACTGAATCAGAGCAAACGTAGATGGGGGGAAGGACCCAATTTGCTGTTTGTGCCAATTGAGCACTAAAGAGCAGTTTACCCTGCAGCAGGTGAAGAGGAGGTCTGGGTGAGCCCTTGGTTTGCATTTAAAGGTGAACCTATTGCAAGAATTGGAACACAGCACTCCTTCAAAGCCCTTCTCTGACTTTGTTCAGTGAAGGAAACTAATGTGGAAATGTGCAGACCTGAATGTAAGAACTGAAAAGTGAGAAGTGGAGAGAGGAGAGCAAGGGGAGGTCTCACTGTGCAAGTGGAAATCTACACAAGCAGTGTTGTAATTCCAATTTAGGGTTTCTTTGTCACAAGTTCACAAACGGAACATATATATAGCACATTCGGGCTGAAATAAACACGTTGATACTCGGATACCACAAATGAAAGTGTCACTGTATAAGATAAATGTCCCAAATCTCAGTCCTCACAATTCAGAACTGAGAAAATCAAGTTAGGGCACAACCGCTCCACTCTGCTGAATCTGAGAAACCAAAGTTGCATAATGGCTCAAAAGATCAAACTATTGGTGATGCAGGATGCTCAGTAATGAAGAAGTATCCAGAGAAGCAATAATATTCCAGTAAACATTTAAACCAATAGTATGCCTGCCCAGTTTTGAGATTTATTGACTAAGGTAACAGAGAGGTCAAAGGCAATGAGCCTTCGACTCTGGTAAATTATGTTCCTGGTGACCTACTACAGGAATCATAATCGATCTCCTCTTGTAACTTCTGTACCTGCAGAAAAGGATGGTTAAATATGAGGTCCCTTAAACAAAACCTTGAGAGGATCAAAGAGACAGCTTTACCTTTTTTTAACTGTTAATTATTTATTTGATTGTTTCCCCTTTTTAAAATGAAAGATTTCTTTTAACTGAGACACAGGTCGCATTTCCACATCATGCTAGGCTACAGTTTAGTGTGATGTGTGTGAGCCTTCATGCAGCTGCAAGTAGGAGGTTTGTAAGCTTATGCTTCTATTTTTGTTTAACTACAGGTTGGCTAACACACCATAACATAAGACAAGCCCACCTGGATCAGGACAGAGTCTCACATGGTCCAGCATCCTGTTTCCACTGTGTGTCATAACCCCTACATCCAGCAGTGCTCTGGGCACAGTGTTAGAAGCTGCAGGGGGCACCATGGGGAACCAGGTCTGGGCTCAGAACTGACTGCAGAAGATAAGGAGGCCATTGCACCTGAGGTGGTTGGACAAGAATTCAGGTGTGGAAAACCTTTGGCCCTCCAGATGTTGCTGAACTGCAACTTCCATAATCCCTGGTCATTGATCATGCTTGCTGAGGCTGGGGGAAGTTGTCGTTCAGCTATATCGGGAGGGCCAAAGGTCCTCCATGCCTGCTGTTAATTATATCTTTTCATCGTCTTCCCACCAGTTTTCCCAAAACAGATGTTAAGCCAACCAGCCTGCAATTTCATAGATCTCCTCTGGATCCCTTTATTAAAAATGGATGTTACAATGGCCACTTTCCATTCCTCAAGAAAAGAGGCTGGTTTTAGGGAGAAGACACGTGTTTTTCTTAGAAGATCATGAATTTCACATTTGAATTCTTTTAAGAACTCCCAGTCAGATGCTGTTCAGACCCAATGATTCGTCTGCTTTTATTTTGTCAATATGTCATCTGTTGTCACCTTCACTCGCCTCAGTTCTTCAGATTCCTTTCCTGAGGAAAAATCTCTATGATGAATGTTAAAACCTAGTTAGATTTTACACCTAGGATTCTACCTAGAGTGAGATTAGGAGCAAGCTTTGGTTTGCAGGCTCATTTCCTCACTTCCTTAACCATGGGTAGGAGATAACACATATACCACATATTTATACCTATGTTTTTTATAGTCTTTTGCAACCACACAAATATGGGGTCTCCAGGTTAATTTAGTCACTCAAATTTTAGTCCATTTTAATGCCTTGTGCCTGAAAAGAGGGACGAGAGGAAGCATTTGATCTGAGGCATACTCCTCATCTGCCTTTGGATAGATCTGTGGGAGCAGAGCTAACTAAATCTAGCATGGTCAATGTTCAAAGATGATGGGGCTGTAGAGGATCACCAACATCTGGAGGGCCACAGATTTCCTACCCCTGCTTTAACAGGAGATGCAAACATACTGAGATATTGGCCTTCCCCAGATCACTAAAATGCTACCAAGACATAAACATATTGACTTCACTTGACAACTTGATGAGACACTGAAGTTGGTAGACTCCCAGGCCGAGTCACATATGTACGGTTGGGACTTGACAGCTTACCTCATATGTTCACTAGAACACTCTGTCACCGCCACATATTTCGACAGGCATGAAGAACCGCTGATCTTTGGGGTGACAGATTATTCCGCAGGCTGCAGCATCTAAGATCCAGGTAGCAGAAACAGCCAGCTGCTTCCAGCTGAAAGTGAGCATCGGGAAACACTCCATTTTATGAGGCCCTGGTCATGTTTTGCCTCGTGTGTTGATTGTGCAACCACCAAACCCAAACTGAACTTTGCCAGTAGACTCCATAAAAAGCAGAGGGGTGGCAGTGTTTACCATTGGATGGGCTTTTTCCAGCACAGCAGATCAGACGAACGCAGACGAACTCTCAAGGCTTCGGCTGCAACAAGGGGGGGTGTTTTATTTCACTGGCAAGACACGGAAGGAGGAAATCTCCAAGTGGATGAAATCATTGCTGTGAAGCTTTGCTTGTGTATTTTAAGGCAATCGGAAGCCAAGACAATGCTTTGGAAGCAATTTATGGTGGTAAAAGGGTGCTTCCCCCGTTACCGAATGCATAAAGCTGGCCTGACCTGGCTTCCTACGTGGACACATGCCAGTACAAACTGTCTGTGATAGGTGCTGCCAAAAGAAATTGTCATTCATTGCAAGCCGGCTCCATCTGGCACCTTCCACTATACAAACAAACTGATGGATTGACTGTGAGCTCAGGAAGTGACAGTGAAATGCAATTCTCCATTTTATGCCCTTCTTTGTGCAGCAGTGTAGGTCTGTGTACGTTGCTCCAAAGAACTTTGCAAGTTATTGGGCAGCTAGCAAACAGCCCATCATAGTTTTGTTTTTGTTTTTCTTTTTGTGGGAAGCAGGTCTGGGGAGTTCTCCAGCTCTTCCTCTACCATTCCTTTCACTCCTGCTGTTAACCCCTCCCTACCCCTTACCTCCCACCTCCATCCTCTGCTCACCCGCACCCCAGCTGATGAGAAATCTCACAAATTCCCTGCTTTTAATCAGAGCAGCTGTGAGAAATTTCTGAGCTTACTGTACTCTTGAAGTCTATTTCTTTGCACGTGTACATCTATCGGGCATGCAGGTGACCTACACAAATAATGCACACCTCAGTGAAACGTTCCAGCATTTAGTAACTGTGAAGACATCAGGCACAAAGTCAGAGATTCCTAGTAGAACATCAGGATGCATTCTTGTGAATGCTATCAACAAGCATGTGCCAAAAGTAATGGTTGGCAACCTGCTCACACGAACACACAAACCTCCCAAGCCAAATGACGTCAGAATATCCTTCCACCATTGGCCTGTGTGGTGCACCCATGCAGCCCCGACCTCACAATCACCCTACATTGGAGGGGTTCACAGCATCAACACCCCAAGAGAGCCTTGCTTCCCTCGTAGAGAGCAAGTGTGGTGTAGTGGTTAAGAGCGGTAGTCACGTAATCTGGGAAACCGGGTTCGTGTCTCCGCTCCTCCACATGCAGCTGCTGGGTGACCTTGGGCCAGTCACACTTCTGTGAAGTCTCTCAGCCCCACTCACCTCACAGAGTGTTTGTTGTGGGGGAGGAAGGGAAAGGAGAATGTTAGCCGCTTTGAGACTCCTGAAGGGGAGTGAAAGGCGGGATATCAAATCCAAACTCTTCTTCTTCTTCTTCGTAGCTGCGGCCTTGGATTCCAACAGAAATCCAGCATGGCTCTGTCTCTCTCAGTTCCTCGCCTGCTGCTTTCCTTCTTGCTCACATCACTTCACTCTGCCCTCAACTCTGGCTTTGTCTTTCTAACTACCTGCAAGTTGAGGGAAGAATCCCTATCCATTTGCTATCTCCCACACTTCCTCTGTGCTCCTTAATGGCTCATCGCCTCACCAGGAAGCTAGCTTGGCTATTCCAGGAATTAGAAGGGAGTCAAAGCATTCAGCCTACCCCCCCACCCAAAAAAATACTCACAACACTACTTTCAAGCATCTGTTTGTCTCATCCACAACCTTAGATCCTTAGGTGTACATGTGAAACATCTTGGCTTCCCCTCACCCAGAACAGCCAAAAATAGGAAGGTGTGAAGAGGCTTGCAAGAAGTCCATCACTCTGTGGTAGACATCTGCCTTGCATGTAGAAGGCCTCAGCTTCAGTCACCGGGATGTCCAGATACGGCTTGGAGACATCCCTACCTGAAATCCTGGGGAACCACTCTCAAGCTAGATGAAAAGTCTGGTTCAGTATACAGCAGCTTCTAGTATTCCTATGTCTGAACAGAAAAAACACAGGCATCTTCAAGATCCCTTCCTCGCCCTGAAAAAAAAATATGGTATAGCAACAGGGTTTCAACTGGGGGGAAAAGCCCTTTAACTGGTATGTCTGGATAATCCCTCAGGCTCCTCCTGCAGTCGATACAGCTACCTCCTGCTTCCTTACATCTGTGAACATTTCCTGATCTTTTCAGCCTCTATTAAAGAAGGCTATACCAGAAAAGCAGACAAAACGCAAGTCATTATGTACTTTGGGGCAAGAGAAAATAGCATACTTTACTCGGTGCTTTTCTAATATATTGGATGGGAACCAGCATCAAAGCTCTGAAATGTTTGGAGAATTTCAGCTGTATTCCAGTGGGTATACTTTGTCCCGCCTGAGAATATCATTCTTTCAATTTCCTCCTGGACCTGTCTTCCCAACAGTTGAGAAAGGAGACCTCGTCAAGAGTGTCAATTACAAGAGGATCAGTTATCTAGAAGGGGATTAGAATGCTGGAAATGTTTCCTTGCCCACCAGACATCTGAAAAAGTTGGAGGTGGAAAACAAGCCGGCCTGTGCCATGTCTGCACTTCCTTCGTTCATGTTTTCCTGCTCAAAAGAGAGAAGGCCGCAAAAGGAATTCAGAATCGTCTGAGAACTCCAGTGGACCTGCCTTCCCTAGAGGAGCTGTTTCATTAAAGAAATATCCTTTGGTGTCACTATTAATACAGCTCTTGGCTGGAATTTTCTTTGTTGATGACAACTATCGTTTTGCTCTCCTGGTGAGAATTAAAAGAGCCTGAGTGATGTTTTAAAGTTGCTGAGAGGCCCTTTTGGCAAGAAACCTCCACTTCCAAAATTGAGAGGTGAAGCAGTTTCTCATCTTATTCAGTACTTGCACTGTGGTGGCTGCTGCCCACTGCGACTGGTGGGATGGAAGGCAGGAAGTCATCATCATCTACAAGGGCAAATCTGAGTCTCAGGAGGAAGATGGCAACCAGAGCCACTCCCTGCTCTGACAGGGACCAAATTTCACTGGAACTGGCCACTGTGAGAACAGGATGCTGGACTTGATGGAACTTTGGCTTGATTCATTCAGATCTTTTCCTCACCCAGCTATTTTTGATCCTTTCACCAAAACCACTTGGTAGATGCAGAGCACATGCTGCAACTGCCATCACATTTCTGAACTGTGTGGACAACTTGCCACCAGGTTTGCTGCTTGTATTGTTAATACCGTATTTTTCACTCTATAACACGCACCCGACCATAACACGTTTTTAGAGGAGGAAAATCCGTAGGCATGCCACCCGTAGCAATTCCCTCCATAACACGCACAGAGTGTTTTCCTCCTTTCTAGGAGGAAAAAAGTGAGTGTTATGGTGCAAAAAATACGGTAAATGCTTAGCATGTTTTTCAGGGAGGTTATCACCATGCTCAAGAATTGGTTTTATTTTATTTTTTTAGGGATTTGCCAAGGTGTTTCGTACCAAAGCAAGAAAACCGGCAAGTCTCTCCACATGTTTGTGCTGAGACCAAGATAGATAGATAGACAGAGATAGAGATAGATAGAGATATAAAACAAGATTTATGTGCTGCTTAATTTAAAACAACAACAGCATTCTCAAAGGGTCTTACATACAGTAATCACCACCCATGATGTGCTTAATTCATACAGTTTCCACTGAATATAGGGAAATGCCACTAACATTTTAAGATACCTGTAAATGTGGAGGCTCCTTCTTGAGAGAATCATCCAAGAAAAATTGAGGAAACTGAAAAGACTTTCAATAAAAGTAATAAAATGCCTTGAGAAGGGGAGGGTGCATAATTGTTTATTTATTATTCTATTCATTTAATGTGTGCTCTGTTCCTTATTACAAGTAATCCTAGGGCGTATCTCAGCAATTAGAAGATGATGATAATAATATAACAATAAAATATAGTAAAATGTCATCAATGACAATATATCCTGTCATATTTTCTCTGACCACTTAGCAAACCTATTCAAAAGCCTGGTGTCAGAAAATGGGCAGAGTAGGTGCCGACTGGACTTCATAGGGAAAGGTGTTCCATAAGTAAACTTAATTGATTTCCACATTCTTAGCACTTAGTCCCCTTTCCGCTGCAAGCCATGATCAGGGCATCGTATCATTTATTTATGGAAGAATTTCTGTGCTGCTATATAATGAAATATCAAGACAATCTACACTGCTAACACACAAAATACCATTTACAAAAAATGTTTTTTTATTAAAACAAAAAGAGAAGCAGAGACCCTTCAGCGTAAAGGCTAAAAAGTGAAGCTGGAGAATTGTATTTAATTTCACACTCTGTTTGGACCAGCAAAAAAAGAGAGTCAGTACAGAGAGTAAGGCCTGGTTCAGATGTTTGCCTGTTGCTCCATGTGCAGTGACTGGAGAATCTTCAAGGATGCAGTTGCATGAAGGAAGTAGCATCTGACCTGGCACAACCACAGATACAGCCTCTGCTTCCCAGCCGTGATTCACATGACCGCATGAGAAAATCCATACCCCTATTCATGCATCTCAAGGCCAGGAAGTGATGGTTGTATATAAGGAATCAGATGTTGCTTTGTCACTGTGGCTCTCTGTCAAGAAAGTGATGAAAATCTGTGCTCACCACTAGAACACAGTCCATTCAATTATGGCACATTTGGTCCCATTCGTTTCAACAGAAGAGGTTTGGGTGAACTATCTATTGAAATGAATGGGACATCATTTTGGCTGAATTGGACTCTTTCCTATAGAGCAGGCACATCCAACTCCCAAGAGACTGCGATCTACTCACAGTATAAAAAGACCGGCTGTGATCTACCTATTGTCATTGCCAGGAGTTATTGAGCTTTCTTCAGGGGAGGGTTGGCCAAAGGCGATCACTAAAATTCATACCGCAATCTACCTGGGACACCCCCCTCGATCTACCAGTAGATCACGATCTACCTGTTAGACATGCCTGCTATAGAGTATTTGCAAGTGGATGTCATGCAGACTTATCAGCCTAACCTAAACATAACCATGTCAGATAAGCAACGCTTGTGCCAATGAGTCCCAGTTTATTGATGCTATCAAAGGTACCTCTTTGGACTACAATGTGTGTGCTTGAGCAGTCCTGGGTGCTGTACACACAGCCTGTATTCATACTCACAAGTCTTTCATCAGCTTTACACCCACAGAAGCCTACTTCTCAAAGCATATTTTCTCTCCTAGCAAGCAGAGCCTAGCACAGTGGCCTTTGAATTGTTTCCCTGGGAACAAAGTGTGCAACACAGGAGCAAGCCAGTAGATGGGTCCCATTTTTATTTATATATATATATATATATATATATATATATATATATATATATATATATATATTCATTCATCTTCTTCATATATTTTGAGTTTGAGAAATTGACTCTATTGAAGCCATCCGTTTGCATAAACAACTTGACTATCTTCTTGCCATATCCAATCTAAAACCACTGTAATAATGTGAAACCTTGTTTATTTCAAGCTCGCAATATTTACCAATGCAAACCATACCCAAATGGTAGTCTGAAACTTCCTTACCAATTCTTTCCTTTCCTTTCCTTTTTTTTTCAAACAGGCTTCTCTGTTAGAAAGATATATTCAAATATAATTCAATGTGGCTTGTTTAAAACTGTACAGTTGGTAGCTTAATATATATTTTTTGTATTTGGAGTACAAAGGCTATATTATGCTTTTGTTGGCATCCTTGCTAGTCCGCATGCCAGCGGCATAATTTTCTTCTCTGCAATATGTCAGGCTCTGAGTGCCGTGGGCTCAACAGGTGGCGGTTGGATAAAGTTCTGGCAAATCAAATAGGTAATGTGGTTATTTCTTTTGTCAAATTATAATTAGAAGCAGATCGGAGTCAAAATGAAACTCATATTTTTTTTGCTGGTCCAAACAGAGTGTGAAATTAAATACAATCAGTTTCTATGACAAAGGCACATCACTGTAGAAGTTTGTTCCTTGTACAAATGTAACCACCTTAACTTTGATCAGGAATCTGTTGGGATTCGCAGGATACTGGATAAGTCTGCAGGCTTCAACAGGATGATGCAATACTCTGCTGGGTCAGAGTGACTCAGCAGGAGTGTGATTAGTGTAATTGGCTGTTTTAAAAAGGAAAGCCTGTTTAACAGGGGGTGTGGTGGTTGTGCTGTAGTGTGGTGGTGCTGTGGTGGAGAGTATTCGTTTGTAAGTACTCTGTATGGACTGTTTCTTTTGTAAATGCCTGTATATAACTCACATTAAAAAGGACTGCACTGAAAAACCTGAAACTCTTAGTGCTTTGCTGAAAACGCCACGTGGAATACGCGACAGGGTTATGGGCCCAGCACGCTTCCGCTGCGCAAGAGTACAGGTGGCAGTTATCTAGCCGTGGGTGCTGGAGGTGAGCTGCAGGGATGGAGCAGTCCAGAACTGGCGTGTTGCTGGAGAAGCTGACGGCCACGAACTACAGCATCTGGTCAGTCCGCATGCAACACTTCCTCAAGCGGGAGGGCCTGTGGAAGGTGGTGGAAACTCCACCGCAGCCCCCTGAGGAGGATGAGGACGACGATGAAAAGCTGGCACTAGCAGAGGCCCAGCTTGAAAACGATGAGAAAGCTTTGGCTACGATCATCCTTGGAGTGGACGACAGCCAGCTAGTCTACGTAGCTGATAAGGTGACGGCAAGTGAGGCGTGGAATGCGCTCAAGGCTGTCCATGTGCGAGAGACAGCTGGCTCACTGATAACACTGACCAGGAGACTGTACCGGTGTCGGAAGAAACCGGGGGACTCCCTGGTAAACCACCTAAAATTCCTAACAGGCTGTTTCCAGGAGTTAGCCTTAAGAGGGAGGCCTGTGGGGGAAGAGGACAAAGTCTTTATAGTCCTGAGTTCCCTTGATGACAGCTATGATATGCTGGTCAACTCCCTCGAGTCTGTAGAGACTGATAAGCTGACTCTGGAATATGTGACCGGACGGTTGTATGCAGAGGAGGACAGGCGTGCAGAGCGAAAGATGACCTCAGCCCAGCTGTTGGAGAATCCCAGAGGGAACAACAGCCGGGAAGAGCAGAGGTGTCGGGAGCCAGAGAAACAGCCAGGAGGAGCTGCTGCAGACCAGCCGATGGGCAACAAAGTAAAAAGGTGTTTTTGCTGCAAGTCCAGTGGACATCTGCTGCGGGACTGCCCGAGAAAGCAACAAAAACAGCAGAAGCCCAGGAGGCAGCAGAGGGAGTCTACTGCTTGGGTGTCTGCAGATGGTCAAGAAAATGAGGAGCTGTGGGTTCTGGACAGTGGAGCTTCTCAAACCTTTTGTAAAAGAAAAGGACTGCTAACTGATGCTAGGGCTTCAAACAAAAAACATGTAAGTCTTGCTACGGGCCAGAAAGCTAATGTGGTTTGTGAGGGGGAGGTTGTGTTCCCACAGCTGGGACACACATTCAGGAATGTGTTGTGTGTGCCTAGTTTGCAAAACAATCTCCTGAGCATTCCTGATTTGGCAAAGGCAGGCTTTGAAGTAAATTTTGTGGGAGACCAGTGCCAGATAAAGCAAAATGGGGCAGTTTTGGCAAATGCTAGCCTTAGAACTAATATGTATGTACTGCAGTGTGAATCTAAGGTTGCAAATGTGCAAAATGTCCCGACCCATGATATGTGTATTCATCTCCTGCACAGGCGTCTGGCTCATGCTAGCTATAAGGTGCTAAACAAAACACTGGAGTTGTGTGGGGGGATGAAAAACATTAAAAGTTGTGATAATTACTTAGACTGCAATATCTGCAAGGAGGTTAAAAGCAGGGCTTGCCCAGTAGCAAGAGCAAGCCAGAGAGAAACCAAAAAACCACTGGAGTTGATTCATGCTGATGTAACTGGTCCTTTTCCACCTAGTGTCTCCCACAACAAGTACTGTTTGATCCTAGTGGATGATTTTTCTAGATTTGGCTGGGTCTATCCATTAAAGCAAAAGTCTGACGTTGCCCAAACTTTGAAGTTCTGGGTAAGAAGGGTAGAAAGGCAACTTGGTGAAAAGGTGTCCTCTATTCAGTCAGACAGGGGAGGGGAGTTTATGGCAAGCTCCCTAAGAAACTGGTTGCGTTCCCAAGGGATTAAACATAGGCTTACCAATGTGGCCACGCCTCAGGAGAACGGAGTAGCAGAGCGTAGAGGAGGTGTCTTGCAGACACAAATGAAAGCATTGTTAGCAGATGCAAATCTTCCAATTAAGTACTGGGCTGAAAGTATTAAGACCGCGAATTATATTGGGAATCGCTTGTGGTCAAGGGTACTAGATGACATACCCTATAAAATTCTCTATAACAAAAGTCCCAGTTTGCAACATTTAAGAATCTTTGGGACAAAGGCATGGGTTGACATACCTGTGAAAAACCGAAGAAAAGGTGGGAAAAGGGCACAGCAGTTGCTATTTCTTGGGTATGAAAGTGGTACGAAAGCCTACAGGTTTGAAGATGATAAAAACCTTTTGAGTTATAGTCGATCAGCCAGCTTTAATGAGCAAAGAAATTGGCCCAAGATACATGCAAACCTGCTGCCAGAAAAAGTTTTACTGCCGAGCATACCTGATAAGGCAGCTGAAACAAAGCTAAGAATTGGCAGCTCTCCCAGAGAAACTGAAAGGGAGGAAGTAAAGGTTGAGTATTTTTCTCCAGCTGCTAGCATGGAGCAGGGGAGAGAAGAAAGTGCAACAGGGACAGGAGGAGGTAGATCTCCAGAGTCAATCCACCCCAAAAGCAGTCCTGAAGCTAGCCCAGGGGGTGAGATTAATGAACCAAGGAGGTCTGCAAGAAGTAATAAAGGTCAACCTCCAGACCGTTATGGGTTCCCAGCCACCATAAACCAGGTTTGTGTAACTGAGCCAGAAAACTTTGAAGAAGTGCAAGAGTTACCTACTCTAGAGAAAGAGGCGTGGTTAAAGGCAATGCAGGCAGAGTATAACTCTCTGCTAAACAACAATGTGTTTGTACCTACAGAATTGCCTGAAGGTAAAAAGCCCATAAGCTGTAAGTGGGTTTTTAAAGTGAAAAAGCTGGCTGATGGTAGTTGTCAGAGGAAAGCCAGGTTGGTTGCACGGGGCTTTACACAGAGGAAAATGATACATTATGATGAAGTGTTTGCCCCAACAGCAAAGGCTGAAACAGTAAAATCAGTTTTAGCAATGGCAAGTCTGAGAGGGTTAAAAGTTAATCATTCTGATGTTGCCTCAGCATATTTAAATGCTCCTATTGACGCCGAGGTATATTTACAGCAAATACCAGGTTATGAGCTAGAAAAAGACAGCATGGTGTTAAAGCTGCAAAGGGCACTATACGGGTTACACCAAAGTGCACGTCTATGGCATGAATGCATAGACACAACTTTGAAAAAGATGGGATTCAAACAAACCCTGGCTGATTCCTGTTTATATTCAGCAATGGTGCAAGGAAGTGTTTGTTATTTACTTTTGTATGTTGATGATATCTGTCTAATAACAACTGCACAAAAGCAAGTGTCTTGGTTTATAAACAGCCTAGGTAACAAATACAAACTGAAGTATTTGGGAGAGATTAAGAATTACTTAGGAGTAGAGGTTCAGAGAAATGAAGAGGGCATTTACTCTCTGAGTCAGAAGGAGAAAATCGAAAAGTTACTGAAAACATATGGAATGGAGAGGGCAAATGAGGTTGACACTCCCATAACTACCCAGTACAAAAATGAACCAGAAGGGCAAAAATGTGAGAATGTAACAGCGTTTCATTCTCTGTTGGGTTCTCTATTATATTTAAGTTGTTGGACAAGACCCGACATAACATTGGCAGTGCACATGTTAAGCCAAAGAAGTGCAGACCCGGCTCAGAGAGATTGGGTAGCACTTAAAAGAATCCTAAGGTATCTGAAAGGCACAAAAGATTACAAACTGGTGCTGGATACAGGACATGATCAGCAAGTGTATGCATACGCTGATGCCAGCTGGGGGGACAGAGAAAATGGAAAGTCTACCACTGGCTATGCCATATATATTGGAAATGCCTTGGTTCAGTGGAAATCCCAGAAACAAACATTTGTTGCCACAAGTACTTGTGAAGCAGAGTACTCAGCCATAAGCGAATGTGTATCACAAATAGAGTGGTTTGCTTGCCTAACAAAAGAGCTTGGAATACCTTCTGAAATGCCAATCACTGTGCTAAGTGACAACATGGCTGCACAACAGCTTGCCAACCAACAGAACTTTAAAAGCAAAAGTAAACATATTGCGATAAGATACGGAAATGTGAAAAATGCTTTGGAAAGAAATGTGTTAAAGGTACAGCACTGTAACACAAAATGTAATGTGGCAGATTTGTATACAAAATGTTTGGATGCTCCTAAATTTCGAGACTTAAGAGAATTATTGGGTCTCAAGCCTTTGACTTAAGGAGGAGTGTTGGGATTCGCAGGATACTGGATAAGTCTGCAGGCTTCAACAGGATGATGCAATACTCTGCTGGGTCAGAGTGACTCAGCAGGAGTGTGATTAGTGTAATTGGCTGTTTTAAAAAGGAAAGCCTGTTTAACAGGGGGTGTGGTGGTTGTGCTGTAGTGTGGTGGTGCTGTGGTGGAGAGTATTCGTTTGTAAGTACTCTGTATGGACTGTTTCTTTTGTAAATGCCTGTATATAACTCACATTAAAAAGGACTGCACTGAAAAACCTGAAACTCTTAGTGCTTTTCTGAAAACGCCACGTGGAATACGCGACAGAATCATGCTAATACTTGTACAGCATAAAAAGATATCAGCGTCAATATTAAGGATACTTTTAAAAACCCCACCATTTTACTCTACCAGGATTTTCTTTCAAGCATGCTTCACTTGCCTCCTCAGTGCTTATCTCGAAAAGTCTTCTCCCAACCCTCTGCCTTCAGGCATGTACCGCCTTATAATTTGAATCCCAGTGATAGCTTGTTTTTATCATGTACAGTGGTTGGTTCCCCACCCTTGAATGAGTGCCTCTAAAATATCTATTTCACTTTTCCTATGTGAACATGAATTGTGGGAATGAGTCACCCAAAGCCAGACAGTAGGACTATGGCAGAAAATCCTTACATACAATCAATCCTTGGCTTACTTTTAATAAAGAACTTGTTCTTCTTGTTGCTTAACGTGATTCAGCCAATCAGGGATCATATAATCAGTGAGATGGCATTGTAGTGATATGGAGCCAATCAGATTTTCTTATATAATTGTGTCATAAAGCCAAATAAGAGTGAGATCAATGCTTTCTAATCTCACTGGTAAAAAAAAAAAAGTTTTGCTCTGTTTTGCAGGCCCATGAACTATTGCCTAAAGGGGCAGAAACAAATTTCACAGAGTATTTTGTTCACTGGTTTATTGAAATGCCCCTTCTCCTTCATTCTGTTTCATGCCTTTGGTTTATCCCTAATGCAGATTAAGAACTAAAGCTGAAATGAAAGGATCTGGGCCATGGTTAGGAAAAGCCACTTCCGAACTAGTGAGGAGGTGGAGTTGTGGGCTTCACGCCCCCTCCACGTGCGCAAGGGCTGGCCCTCAGCCTCCACGCGAATGAGGGAATCCCCGGCCGCGTCATCCCCTGGCCAGCCAATCGGCTGGCTTGGGGGGAGTGGTCTGGGCTATTTAGCCCCAGCACAGCCAGGGATCTCCCTCTTTTGCCGCTGCAGCTTCTCCAGTTTGGCAGTCCTCCCAGACAGACTCAACAGGCGCATCCATTGCATTTAATATCCATACCGATTTGTTGTTGTATTTTTTTTCTTCTTTTGTTTCTTATATATTGTATATTATGGTCTTACAATTTGAATTCCATAGTCAAATGGAAAATTCAAGTTGTGATACAATAAAACGCAGTACGTAAGAAATAAAGAGAGAGATAATAAAAAAATACAGTAGATGACAAATAAAAGAAGCTATAAAAATTAGAAATCTTCCATCGCAGAAATTGCTATAACAGGCAGTTTGAGAACCACTGGACTAGATGTATTGGAGAATCCAGAAGAAGGAAAATCAGGGTTGTAGAAGGTTATGGCTCAGAAAAGGTGTTCGGACAGACTAAGGTGGGAAGACTAGAAAAGTAAGTTATATTTATGAGTAGGTCTTGAGAAGAAACATGATTTTGGCAGTAGTGCTTCTGGAGTGTCGGGAAATATAGCTTGGGATGCAATGCAGCAAGCATGATCTTTAGGGACAGCTAGGAAGAAAGACACAAGCCTTCATCCCAATTAGCCCTTTTTTCCCTGTCTTTGCCAATTCTCTGCCCTTACTGTGAACCAAAACCCATCTGTAACCAAAGTTTCTACTGCTGCTTTGGCAGACAATGAAAAAAAGAAATCCCCCCAGTGGCTAATCGCCAGTCAGCAACAGCCAGAGAGAAACAGCATCATTTCATTCCATTGTTGCACTATTATTTATTAGTCATATTAGTATTATACTGCACCTTTTAAGATAACTCCTTACAAGGCAGATTACAAAATTTGTAAGCAATGAAAACAGCATTATAATTGTAAAGAAATAAAGAAATAATATCATAACAAAATAACATAAAAGAGAACCACTAAAAATGCTTCTTACACAACCACGCCAGTGCATCCAGATTTTATTTATTATTTATTATTTATTTTATTTTATGTCTTTTTCTGGAGAAATCAAGGTGGCGCTTAACAAATAATAAAATGATGAGCTGACAATTTAAAACATGATTTACATTTTTTACATTGTAACATTAAAACAGTAGCAGCCAATAACAAACAATTACAGACATACTGTTCTTTTTTTAAAAAAATAGGTATTTTAAAAACTAGAGACAATTGAAAACAGCATACAGTCATACCTTGGTTGACGAACGTTTTGGCTCCTGAACGCCGCAAACCCGGAAGTGAATGTTCCAGTTTATGAACGTTCTTTGGAACCCGAACGTTCGGCACGGCTTCCACAGCTTCTGATTGGTTGCAGGAAGCCACGCCTTGGTTGCCAAACGTTTTGGAAGTTGAACAGACTTCCAGAACAGATTCCATTCGACTTCCGAGGTACGACTGTATTATAAGACAAATACCTTTCTAAAAAGGAAGGTTTTTACCAGTTCTCCAAAGTTTAAAGCTAATCACAAAAGTCCCTCCTAATCAAGAGTCTTTTCAAAGGCACTTTAAAAAGTACAGATAGGTGTTTGCTGGATCTCTGTGAAGAGAATCATGTCCTATTGAGAGTGATAATGTAAAAAACCAGGATATGGGGTTACCCAGCTCATTGCATGTCGGTGGAAGCAGTACTACAGATGAATGGGACACAATCATTTTACATGCGAGCGTGGTATCCATAAGAGAGGATACCCAAGGGCCACAATTCCTTATGGGCAACTTTATGGGGGCCACATACCTGGTGTTTTCAGGAGGCCAATAATCCTCAATTGGGGCCCATTGCCTCTGCATGTTTTTTAAGGGGCAAATCCCAAAATAGAAACATAGGAAGCTGCCTTATGTTGAGTCAGACCATTGGTCCATCAATCTCAGTATTGTCTGCACTGACTGCAGTAGCTCCCCAGGGTTTCAAGAGGTGAAATTCAGCTATGTTTTGCTAAAAGTAAGGTAAAGGTAAAGGGACCCCTGAACATTAGGTCCAGTCGTGACCAACTCTGGGGTTACGGTGCTCATCTCGCTTTATCGGCCGAGGGAGCCGGCGTACAGCTTCCAGGTCATGTGGCCAGCATGACTAAGCCTCTTCTGGTGAACCAGAGCAGCGCACGGAAACGCCGTTTACCTTCCCGCCGGAGCAGTTCCTATTTATCTACTTGCACTTTGACGTGCTTTCGAACTGCTAGGTTGGCAGGAGCAGGGACCAAGCAATGGGAGCTCTCTCTGTCGCAGGGATTCCAATCACCGACCTTCTGGTCGGCAAGTCCTAGCTCACCTCTAAGAACCAACCTGATCTGATAGCGTTTGGTGATGGACTGCCTTAATAGGTTACCCCAACATGGGCAGCTGCCCCACCATCAATACAAATCTGAGGTTCTGCCCCCCTAAGAAAAGCCTGCCCCCCCCAAAAAAAATCTTGGCAATGCCCATGTCCCCCAACCCCTGCAGAAGGGAAAGGCCAATGCAAGTCTAAAACTCACCAGGGCCATTTTAAAAAATCCAAATTCCATGCCATATGCACCGCTGCTGAAGCGTGTTTAGTACAGAATGCATCTCTTCTTACCATGGTTCCCACATCAGCCATGGAGAAGAAGAAGAAGAAGAAGAGTTTGGACTTGATATACTGCCTTTCACTCCCCTGAAGGAGTCTCAAAGCACCTAACATTCTCCTTTCCCTTCCTCCCCCACAACAAACACTCTGTGAGGTGAGTGGGGCTGAGAGACTTCAAAGAAGCCCAAGGCCACCCAGCAGCTGCATGTGGAGGAGTGAGGAAGCAAACCTGGTTCACCAGATTACGAGTCTACCACTCTTAACCACTACACCACACTGACTCTCTGGAGAGGAACCATGTTAACGTAAATGGCATCTTCATATTAAATGCCACTTGGTCAGGTGTGTAGCGTGTAATATGACCCTTTCTTTGGTTGTGCTCCACATGGCAGGGTGTCATGCTCGCCAAGTTCATGGCTGATCTGAGTCAAAGGTTAACAGCGTTGCAGCACACAGTTTATCCAGTGGAACAGAAACTGTTGCTCCCACAACCCTTGGTGTGAAATCTAATCAGGCCCATTGAAACTTCACAAAGATGTGAAACACGATAAAATTCCTACTTAAAAAAAAGAAACCCAGGCTAAGAAGCAGCTCAAATTAATGAACGTTGGACCAAAAAAAAAAAAAAAAGTACAATAATGTCAGCATATTTCTGCTGACCTTCCTTTGGAGCCATCTGTCTAGTTGCAGCACTCCCCACCCCCAGCCCATGGGACCGGGTGAAGAGTTCAGCTCCAGCACTGAGCACCCCTCCCCTACAGCTGTCAAAACTATTGTATTTGGGCTCTGGCATATGTATCATTAAATTCCACACCACCAAGAAGAAGAAAGGTAAACCATATGAAGTGTGTGTGTGTGTGTGTGTGCGCGCGCGCGTGTGCGTGTGTGTGTGTGTGTGATTTTGCATCAATCGCCTAACTTCCAATTCTGTGACTTTTTCCTTGTGACTTAAAAAAAGAAATCTTCTCTCATTTGAGTATTAATTTTAATGGAAAGGCCCACTCGTAGACATTAGATTTGGATGTCAGTTACAACTCTCTCCATCTCCAGTATACAAAAACATGTGTTCCGTGTATAAGGCAAAATGGAAGGGGTGTCAGCTGTTCCAGTGTCGCTGTTGCTATTGTTTTTCCTAAGAGCTTGTGAAAGGTGATGTACGTTTTCATCAAATCAGTAAAACAAGGCATTTCACCTGCCAACAGTGGGTTCCAGATCCCAGGAAGAAATAAGGTCATGGTTGTCAAGAGCTGGTGTAGCGCAGCAGCTAAGAGGATGAGCAACCAATCAGGTCAAGCCTCGCCCCTGATTGGCATGATGAACAAGATAGCCTTTGGCAGACAACACTCTCCTAGTCTCAGCCACCCCCACCCCCAATAATAGAGGGCTGTTTCAAGAATCACAACTAGATAATATATGTCAAGCACTGTGAACATTTGAAAGCATCAGTAGTAGTAATAGTGACATCAACACTATTGTGTAAGGTTGTCACAGGCCATCAGATGAGGTTCTTCTCTGAGTACTGGAAGGCAGACCAATCAGAGTCCCCCCCCCCCAGTTGTGCTATCTTTTTGTGGAAGTCTCCAGCAAGGAAAACCCTCTGGGCTCACTTGCCTATACTTTTCAAGAGGGCGGCCAAAAGCATATTGTTTGAGAAGGCCTTTAGGCCCTGGTCTCACTGGCTATATAAGTATGTTCTTTTGCTGCTTCTTTACCTGGGTTGATAATTTTGATTTTTGTCCAAGGAATGTGCAGTTTGTTCTATCTACCAAGAGGACTTGTGTGTTCCGGCAGCGGCGTAGCGTGGGTTGTCAGCACCCGGGGCAAGGCAAGTAATTTGCGCCCCCTAACCCATGGATTTGCGCCCCCTAACCCTACAAATCTATGCCTATGAATGATGGCCCCCCTCTCTCTCTCTTTCTCATATTCCAATTGATTCCCATTTCCGCCGATCGATCCCCGAAGCTCTCACCCAGCGAAATTCGTGCGTAATTACGCTTCGCCATCCCTAATCCTGCCGCTTCCACCGGGAAATCACGACGGTGCGTTTCTCCTCTCCAAACTTTCCCCGGCCCTTTGCCGGCCGGTGCAGCCCTTTTGGCTACGAGCTCCCCTCCTTCTCTGCCCGCTTCCGACCCCACCTCCCCGTCCAGCCTCCCTACCTCCTGAAAAAAGGCGACGGCGCCGAGCAGGACACCCCCGCGGCCATCGGAGAGAGGCGGGGCCGAGGGAGGCAAGCCAATGGGCGAGGTGGGGGTAGGTGGCCACGGGGGCGGGCGCTGCCGCAGTCCTCGGGTGGGCAAGGTAGGAGCAGGCAGAGGCTGGCCGGCCGCTCTGACAATAGGGGTGGGCCGAGGGCACGACGGGGCTGAGCCCTCTGGACTCGCGCCCCCCCCCAGATGTTGCGCCCGGTGCGGCCGGCACCCCTGGCACCCCCCACGCTACGCCACTGTGTTCCGGCACTTCTTTTTCTAGAAAAACTGCCCTTTTCCCTGGTGCTCTCCCGATGCTTTGTACAACAAGCCTTATCATCCTGCTGGTTGGTATTGATGAGAGTGGTATTCAAAAACATGTGGAGGCTGCCAGGTTGGAGGAGCTTTGTCTGTATTGTCTTCTTCCCCTGCGTGATGTCAGCCACTGAGAAACAATCAAGTGTTATCTACAAAGTATGTTCTCCTTCATGGAGAGCACGTGTTGCAGTGATGTCTAACAAGGCATCCCACTGTTGCTGGGAGGTTAAAGGTAGTTGGCCATGATTGCGATTGGGCTCCTCTTGTCATTGAGGAGAATTTGATGTTGCCATTTTGTGATTGACAGCCAAGAAGTCTTATATTCCCTGTGCACAGCGCTGAGCTTCCTCTTTTCGCTGCGCACATCTGATCACCCGCCCACCCTCCCTATATTTAGGGTTTTTCGCATTGATCTTGCTATGGCTGTCATGGGGTCGTCTGCTTTTGGGGCAGGGGCCTGGTAAGAATTGTGTCCATTTGGCTGATTGGCTGGTGCCATTTGGTTTTGGCCTACTGCGTAGCAAATCGTCACAACTTGTAAGGTTGCGGTTAGGCATTGGTTTCATGAATTGGTTGGTGGAGGGGCATGGATTGGCTGTGCCTGCCCCTCCAATGCTGCTGCTGCAAGGGTATTTCGTTAAAGGAATCCAGGGGCTCACCATGCTTTTGTCCGAACCCCTGTCAAGGGGCTAGGGCCACGCAAGAGCCCCTGGGAGCATTTGGGGAGAGGTGAGGGCATGGTACTGAGCTCCATCTTTCTCCCCAAAATGTTTTCCCTTCCTGACTTTAGCGGGTGGGTGAATGTCCGCCTGTCCCTGGGTGGGGTCAGATAGTCGCAACCAATGCCTAAGCAGCCACTACTCACATTTTTTTGTATTTTAATACAGTTGTGGCCAAAATTATGCCAAAAACCTTAAACAAAAAATCTGTGTGAATTGTGTTTTATTGGGGTGGCTTGGGGACCTCGAAACGCAAAGGCTCTCCCTCTCCCCAGCCCCATTCTGAGTTCTGTTTCTTGGTCCCTCTAGTGTGTGACAGTCTTAGGAACTGATAGATAGAACAGAATGGAATGGGATTGTGTACAGCTTGCACAGCTTGCAATATTGCCCTTCTCAGTTAAGATTTCCCCCCAGGGTCGGTGAGAGAAGGAAAGAACTCTTCTACAGGCATGAGTTTGCAGTAAGTGCTGTGTGTTTGTATGACTGGTGCATAGACTCACATTCGCTGCATGCCTCTTCCATAAATTATGAATGAAATGGAACTGATTATGTAGCCAACTGGGTTCATCCCTCAAAGGGTCAAAGCTCCATTTGCACAAAATTGGTTTGCGCCCTGTTCTTATGCATCTCAACATTTTTCTTGGCATCTCTAACTCTGGCGAGATTTGAGGGCAAATCTTCAGAGAGCTGCTGGGTAATTGACCTGTTTGGATTGGACATGACTGGCATCTGCTGAAAGATAATGCAGGCCTGCATTTTTGCTGTTAAGTGCTGGTCACGTTATTAACTTGTGGCCCAAGTAGAAGAAAAGACTCCGGAGACATCACTTTCCCTTCGACAGCTTCATTTTCTCCTTACCGTAATCTCCATTATAAATGAAGCACTTTGGTTTCAGTTTAAAGAGAGATAAATCCTACAGCTTGTCTAGTAATGAATCCGCTGATTTCTCTGTTCATTATTACAGGAGCTAATGTGCTATAAGGTTATCGGTAAAGTCAGATGATTTAACCTGCTGCCACTGCTTTAACCACTAAAGAGCCTTGGGTACCATGAAACCAGCCTGAAAGTCCTAGGAAAATGTGCTTTTCTAAGAAAAAAACCAACTAGCAAATAAAATGAGGTCAGGTAGAATTGGTCCCGTATTGATACTTAGCCCCAGTTTACATACTCAGAGTTCTCCCATGTTAATTGTACAAGCCTAAATTTACCAGGATGCACTTGAATTTCCCCAGAAAAATACTGAAAGGGGAAGAACAGGCTTGGGCAAGAAGCTATAGAGAGCCACTTTTGTAAACCAAAACATAGTCCTAGAACTAGACCAGAGCTCATGGGAGTTCATAAGACGAAGGAGTTCCAAAGGAGGATGCTAAAGGAACAAAACCTAAGCGATAGGTTTTAATGCTTTATTAAGAGAGCTGTAGACTTACAGCAAAGCATCCTTTCAGCCTCTGCTCACACTCACTTGTGTGGGACGGATACTGCAAGCAGAAGATGATGGAATGTCTGCCCCCAAGCAAAGATGAATACATTCTTTATACAGTGAAGCAGTCTACATCAGCCACCTGACCAGTGGCGTAGCGTGGGTTGTCAGCACCCGGGGCAAGGCAAGTAATTTGCGCCCCCTAACCCATGGATTTGCGCCCCCTAGCCCTAACCCCCAGATGTTGCGCCCGGTGCAGCTGGCCCCCCTGCACCCCCACGCTACGCCACTGCACCTGACTAAAGGATGCAGGTGGCCCTTACCCAAACATTATAGATAGTTCCTTTCCTGGGCTCTGAGCGCAACATCCCAGTTCCCACAGATAAGGGTACCATCAAAACCAAACCAATTAGGGTACATCAAAGCAGACATGTATAAAAATATATGAGCTCATAGCTATAGCAACAACCAATTAATTATAGGGTTATCGTGAGTGCCAAGATGGTGTTAAGTACAGCTTCCACAACAGGTCACCTTTGGTACAACACAGGCACAAGGCTCTTTTTGAAATGCAAAATGGAGAAAAGGGTAGTGAAGTCAGGTAGCTAGCAAGAACTGTAAAGTTTTCAGGGGGGGTTAAGTGCAGAACATGGGCAGGAGCCTCACCTATCTCAGACATTTGAACTAAGATAAGGACACCATTATATTCCAAACATTTTGAGGAAAAGCTGCAGAAACTTGCTCCCGATATTTGCGGCGGATGAATGGGTGCATTTGTCAACTGAGGTGAGGCAGGGGGCAATGGGGGGGTTATTTGTGGTCCACCAGCTACGCAATGCTCTCCCCAGGCAGTTTCATCGGACGTCAAGTTAGTTATCATTCAGGCAACAGACAAAACTATTTTTATTCTCACAAAACTTTTAGGATTATATCTAGTGCTAGTACAGTGGTACTTCTGGTTATGTACTTAATTTGTTCCGGAGGTCCGTTCTTAACCTGAAACTGTTCTTAACCTGAAGTACCACTTTAGCTAATGGGGCCTCCCACTGCTGCCACACCGCCGCTGCATGATATCTGTTCTCATCCTGAAGCAAAGTTCTTAACCCGAGGTACTATTTCTGGGTTAGCGGAGTCTGTAACCTGAAGCGTATGTAACCTGAAGTGCATGTAACTGGAGGTACCACTGTACTGCTCAGAGTAGAGCACTAAATTAATGAGCCTAACACAGTCATGGCTATCTTAAGCAAGACTAGCATTGAATGCAACCCTCAAGAGAAAAAACTTTTGTGCCGCTTTAATCTGTTGCTTTAACTTTTGTGAGGGCTTGATCATGATGATGATGATGCTGATGATGATGATGATAATCTTTTTCACTGATTATATTTTGTTTTAATATATTTATGAAGCTGCCCATGGAAGAGGAAAAAAATTGTGAAGGGTGGGACAAATATTCCCTTATTTATTCATTTGTTTATTTATTTATTTATTTATTTATTTATTTATTTGGTTTTCCAGTTCATATTGTTAAAATAGAGAGGCACTTGACTAAGAAAGGCTCATTGCAGGGGAAAAATTGAGAATCCTTGGCAGAGACAGTGGCTTCTGTCTTTTATAAGGACATAAATGATCAGTGACAATATTATTGGCTTTCCATGTGTCCCTATAGATTCTCCAAAGGGGCCTTCTCTTTATGGTACTGCGGTGTCTTCTTTAAAATAAATTTTAAAATGCATTTAGGAACTAGATTATCATCTCGCTGCATTCGGCAATGATTCTGACAGGCAAATAAGCAAACCAAATGATCTTAAAGCCTTTTATATGCATTGCATTTGTTGCCCGTCAAGAGCAATGCTTGGATATATCTGAACTGGAATCATACAGAATACATACACAAAAAGTGCTTTTAAACTACATAAGCCACTTCATCCTTACCTCAAAAGGCTGTTGTGAGTAGTGAACTTTCAAAGGCAGGCTTAATCCAGGCAAATTTTATGTCATGCATATAGTGTAAACATGTGCAGCAGTTTCTCCCCCTTTCTTACTTACCAGAGAAATGCCAATTTCTTCTGTGTTTATGGACCATATGTGGCACAAGGGAAAATGTCCCTTCAGCCGCTGATCGCCTGTTTACAATGCTTTCCCCCTCCTGACGGAAGGCATCTGTAAATGGGACAGGGGATGAAGGCAATTTTGGGCAATTCCTCCTCCCCTTTGGAACACCCCCCACCCAATCTGCCCTATAACCCTCTGGAGAAGATTTTGAAGGGGCGGTTCAGGGAACCTCAAAGGAGAGGACAAATCACCCCAAATTGCCCCACTTCTCAGTTCCTCTGAGAGATGCCTTGTGTCAGTGGAGGGGAAGCATTGTATATCAACCCATATGTTTAGAAAACTCCTCTTCTGACAAGCAATGGGAATAAAACCAAACAGTTTGTAGTGGTTACAGTGCCTGTTCTCCGCGTAACGTTTACCTGTTGTTGGTTTGTAGCAAAACGATACTTAATTCAAAACTTTTTATCTATTTGGCCTTTGCTTTTTCCATCCATGGGGTACCATTCAGGCAGCTGAAAGCAAAAGGATAAGGAAAAGCAACTGTTGTTTTGAAAATAAAACTTTTAAAAGGCTGTTTCAGCTGGGCCTCACGAAGCAGGTTTCATGGAGCCACCAACATCCTACTGTGGATGTTGAAGTTTTGGCCAGAGAGATGTCAGACAGAGATTGCGCCTCTGTGCCATCATCACCAGCTAGGCTCATATCTGCAGGATGGCCAAAGATCCACACCAAGGAAGTCAGCCTCCTTGTAGCAGAGGAGGTCAGGTGGTACTCCCTCACCTCTAGAACAGCTTCTCAGCCATGTTTGCTGAAGGTGGTCTGAGCAACAAGGAAATGTTAGCGTTGGCCGCCAGCTGTCTGTACTTTCTCTGGCCTCTGTTTTTGCTTCAACCCACCATGATCATCTAAACAATAATGGTGTCTGAAAGGCAGTTTGAAAACCACTGAGAAGCATGTAGAGCCCCTCAAGAGTATGAATGATCTTGGTCTTGTTATGCTAGATTTGCTGCTAGAAAGTTTTATTCAATCATATAACAATTGTCCTTATTGACCCATCCATGTACCATGGGTGGGCAGGAGGTGGATTGGGCTCTGCTTATAGATCTCTGCATGATTCCCAGTTGATTGGCAAGGATTTCTGACTCCCAACTGTTTAATAGCAACAATGAAATAACTCCCATCTCCCCTACATACTAGTTTATACTGCCAAAATAAGAAAGGGTGAGGGAACCAGGCGATGGTTTTAGGATTCTAAGTTCTGTTCACTTCTGGTACTGAAAAGCTCAAATTCCTAGCCTCAGAATTCTTTGCTTCTGTGTCTTTTGCATCTGAGGACGTATCTACACCATACGGAGGCACTAGTATAGCATTTTAACCATCATGGCTGCCCCCCCCCCCAAAAAAAAATAATCCTGGGAACTGTAGTGTAAAGAGTGTTGAGAATTGTTAGAAGACCCCTATTCCCCTCAGAGAGCTGCTGTTCCCAGAATTCCCTGGGGAAATGGATTGATAAACTACTCTAAAGGGGAATAGGGGTTTCCTAACAACTCTCAGTACTCTTAACAAACTACAGTTCCCAAGATTCTTTGGAGGGGGAGGCATTCCTGTCAAAGTGGTATCACAGTACTTCAAGTGTATGGTGCGCATGTGGCCTGACTCCAGTTGGTGGATCATAATTTACTAGGAAGAAAAGAAGTGTGGCCTCCCATGCAGTATGCAGTCACTGGCTTGATAGCCTCACAGTTTCTCGTTTCAATGACTTAGGAATGCCTGCTTGAATATATTACCTTATGGCAAGTTCACAGACGACTTTCTCTTTGTTCGTCAAACGTAACTACTTCCCCATAACTGTAGTAACCTCTTTAGCATTTGGAGAAGATTAAACTAAATACATCTTGCCAACGGCAAACAGTCAAAGGGTAACTTTCATTTTAATTACACCAGACATGAAAAAAGAAGCTCTCTGAGAAGTCTGTCAATTTGGAGCTATATATAACTCTTTGAGGAATTCCTTAGCGATTTCCTTGCTTAAACAGATTTCCGTTAAAATACATTTGTTTTCTGTGCAGGCTAGAATTATTGTAAAATCAAATGCTCGTTTTTCAAAGGTCTCATCTGAATTAGAAATGCTGGCACAGTGTACAGCATGCACACATCCCCCTGTACTACTCAGGCTTTATTGAATTGTTTGAGGAGAGGGAAGGCATAGGTTTAAACAAAAGATTGACTTTGCATTATGGAGCTGATGCGCTTTCTTCCTTTGAAAAAAAGACCATTACTGCAAAGTACAGTCAATAGACAACTGGACATTCTGCCTGGGCCTATTCAAAAGAGCACAAGAAGACAAGAAGAGCCATTCTGGATCAGTCTGTGAGTCCATCTAATTCCAACATGATCCAGAGCTAGATGGGCCCTTGGTCTAGCAGAATTCTTCTTCTCTTATTCAAAGGAGCATAAGACAAGAGGCACCATACTGGATCAGGCCATGGATCCTGTTTCCAACAGGATGGTGACTAGATGGACCTGTAGTCTCTTCCCGCAGGCAGTGCCAGATTTATGAATAAGCAAAGTAGGCTGAAGCCTAGGGCCTCTAAATCTAGGGGGCCTTGCCAACCTGCCCGCTCCCCAGCAGTCAACCTCCCCTCTCCCAAAATTGCAAACCCAAGACTTCATGCAAGGGCAGGGCAACTTGGGCCTCTAAATCTAGGGGGCCTCGCCAGCCTGCCATCTCCCCAGTCTCCCCGCTCCCAAAATTGCAAACCCAAGACTTCGTGCAAGGGCAGGGCAACTCAGGCACAGCAACTATGAGATTCAGGGCTAGCCAGTGGGGCCCAGTTTGAAGAAGTGGGGCCCACCTTTAACTCTCTTTTTTTTGTAGGGCCCCAGTTCACAGCCAAAGTCTGCAAAATCTTATAGATATAAATAAAATCCATTTAGATTGCTCTGGTGTGGGGGTCTCCTTAGGAGCAGCCCTCGGGGCCCAATTGGCCAAGTTGCTCCAATTGCCTTAAGGTCAGCCCTGATGAGACTGTGCAGGGGTTGCACTGACAAGCCCTGCACCTTCTAGGTCTCTGGTGTCACTATTCAGAGTACAGACTCAAGGACTTGTTATGGAAATAAAGAGGTGGGACTTATTGGAAATCAGTTTTATCACCTCTCCCCCCCCCCAAAAAAAAACCCCAGGACGATGAGCCCAGCCACCTTTTATTCGCAGTTGCATAAGCACAAGACTACAGCATGGCCATAAACCTGTACATTCAACCGCTGAAATACACACCCAATATGTAGCAATGGAGATTTATGTTACTGCTTTATGAATGAACACTGTGTTTTATTAATGGACTCTGTATTTTTGGAATTACCTAAGAGCCACCAATAGGGAGCTCTAGAATCTGACAGCTAACCAATTGGGTACTACCAAACAGCAACCCCTGTTGCTGAAAGCAGGTAACCAGCAGGAAATGCTTCAGCTCAGCCTTTGCACTGTTGACTCAACACCCTCTGCTGTGCAGATAATGGAGAAAGCTCATAAATTGTATCCCTTCTGGCATCCTGGCCAACTCTATTACGCTAGTGTAAACCCTGGTGCACCAGGAGCCCAGAATAGCAGCAAATGAAATTCGCTCATACATCAATAAGACTTGTCAACCACTTCTTCCAAAGTCTTCCTAAATTATAAAGCTCCAAAATACAGGCCAAAAGAGCAGGTCTGGGAAGAGCGAGCCATACAATGGGCACCACCAGTGAAAAGGCCCTGCTCCGTGTAGCTCCTGCCCTGTTATGTGATAGGGTGCCCACCTGCCCTCCTTCTTGACATCGAATGCTCTCTATTGGAGTCTCCAGGTCCAGTACAAATACCATAAGAAGGGAGAGCAGGGACCTTGAAGTTCTTAACAGCTGTTAATCAAGCAAGCACACAGGTCACCTTTGTCACAGGAGGCCTATGTCCTGGCCAGGCCTGCACCCAATCTTGTTTTTGTACAATCTTGTTTGTTCTCAGTAACCAAAATTATATTATCAACATATACAAGCAGAAAAGTTGTTTTCCTTCTTTGCAAGGAATCGTACAAAACAAAGTGACACTAATAAAGAAAAATTCCAGGGTGGCAACAGAAAGCAAACTGAAAAAGCTTTTGCAGTTCATCAGAACTATCCAACAATATCAAGTTATAGGAAAACTGGTGCTATTAACAGTAACCCTTCTAGTTGGTTAATTGATTTGGCAACTTCCATGCACATGACGTCTGATGCTAATTCCCCTCCCCAAAGAGTTAAATGATAACTCATCAGAGGCAACTACATTTGCAAATGGAAACGACATATCCGTGAAAGGAAGAGGAGCAGGTTTGCTTAAGTTTGTTGCAGGTAGAAATACTGTTTGTAATGAAGTGAGAGCAGTAGTTGCTCGAATTAACAAATAAGAAAGTTTTGAGAATTTACATGCTAGATTAAAATTGATTAATTCATTGAGGGGGATTGTAAGAAAAGCACGGGGGCCTAATTAGAATATAAGAGGTCCTGCTATCTGGTGGGTAACTTCCTCCTTTATTTCCACACTGTGGCTGCAGACCAAATCACCTGTCAGGAGAGCTATGAGATTCAGGTGAGGGTCATATGCCTTGTCAATCCTAGCAGGTATATAACAGGAAGGCCGATGGCCTGCCCAGGCCCAACTTCATTTTCCTAAGAAATAATGCTTATTCCACAAAATGTTTATAAAGTTCAGCTATTGCAAAAGTTTTTCAGTGTTAATTTTATGCATTTTTAAAAATCACCATGGTATTTAACAATAACAATTTGTCGAACAAAAAATACCTGCTCCCACTCCCATTTAAAATGGCAGTAACATCTAATCACATACAGAGTAGCCATCTGAATTCTCTTTATTGACTGCAGTGAACTCTGAAGCAAACAAAATTACTGAGGGGTTGATTTCCAAAGAGTTCAGCTCATATTGAAACACAGAATTAACACACCAGATCTGCAGTGTTACTGAGGTCAATGCTGCCTCCATCATTTGAGAATCTCCAGGTGTTTCAAAAAGGCCTCACAAGTGGAACAAATGAGCAGTGAGATATTTTTGAATATTTGGGATGCTGTCAATAGTTTCCAGCAGAAGCTGGGCCATACTTGTAGATCACAGCAAATTTCTAGGATGATAGTTAGAGGGTGTGGGGGACAATGCAATATGGGGAAAGGTTGTTAGAAGTTCGGTAGAAACGTTTTTCTGGAAAGAGATTCGGCTTAGAACCAATATCAGTTAGAACCCTTCTGGCTAAGAAATCTGATGCAATGATTGGATATAGTGATTCCCCCTGTGATCCCTGTCTAGCAAACAGGGCACAAATGTTTTCTAACTGAATGGAACAGGGTTGGTCTCAAGACATTTTGCCACCTGCAGCAAAGGACAAAATTGTGCCCTTTCTCCATTCCATGTTCAGAAGTTGACCATGCTGGCAGTTCAGCACTGGTGACAAGACAGTGTTCTCCACTGCACTGCAAAGCAGAAGGCAAGCTCAGAGGAATTGGGACATTTCATGTTGCCAGGTAGCTGCCACCAGCATGTTCCGCCTGAACAGGCAGCCTCACTTTGCCTAATGGTAGGTCCGGCTCTGACTCGGAATGTTGTATTTGTAGAAAATCATATCACTTTATAGCCGGAGGAAAGTTGTTGTGTTGCATAGTACAATGACGGCTACTATCATGTAGTGGTAGTTATTACAGTGGCATCAACACACATGGCATTTCACATAATGACATAAGCAAAAGAAATAAGGCATCTGTCTACCCCAGGAGGTTTACCATGTAACATGCAACACACAGGAGAGGTATGTGGCACACCATTTTCTTAACTGCTGCTGTTTTCAAATGGTTTTAACTTGCAATGCGGCATGAGTTAGCTTTAATCTACGCAGAGGCGAAGTTGCATGCTCTGACACCAGGGGTGGAGAGCAGGTGGGGGCGTGGCTGGCATGCATCCCAGGGGCATGGTGTGCCACCCACGGGGACAGGGGGCATGGCACTCCACATGTGGGGGCATGGTGCGCTTCCCAGGGCGTGGCGTCCCACCCGTCAAGGCATGGCATCCAGCGCAGTGGGGGGTACGCAACGCGTGTTGGGGGCAGGAGCGGTGGTACCCTCCTACTTGATGGTGCCAGGGGTGGTGCACTCCCACTGCCCTCCTTTCCTATGCCAGTGAATCTACAATGACTTTTAACATCAGCTCCTGAAAGGGCGCCATGTCAGAACATGACATTATTGCTGTGGGAGAGAATCTTAGTTCAAAAGTCTGACTTCTTTCCAGGTTCTCAAATCCTTCAACAACTTTAGTGAAGTGTAGTTATTAACCTTGAAGCACTTAAGCATTTAATCCTGTAAATAGTTACTGACTCAATGTGGATTTATTGAAGATGGCGTATTAATATCATGGTATGCTATAGCAACTCTAGAGACCAGCTTATGAAATTTTATGATGGACTGGATTACTGTTAGGGCACTCCTACTCTCCTGGAAAGTTAGAGTGCTGAGCCAAATTCATTGTGATAGTCCAGGGTAATATAAAGTTGTAAATTAGTAAGTGGGTAGCAAGGAACTCATTAAAGGACTTGGTAGCACAACTTCATCTCCTAGAAGAGACAGAACCACACTGAATCGCGCTGCAACTCTAACAGTTATCAGTATGGATTTTTCACAGAGAAATTAATTGGCATTCCTCTTTTGGCTGTTTTCATACCCTAAATGTTACTAGAAGACTCTCATTTTTTTAAAAAAATAAATCCTGAAATGCAACTCCCCACCTTTCGGTCTCCAAATGTACACCTCACATTTGGTTGAAGATTTCCTCTATTTGGTTTCTGTTTGCATAGGTAAGCATGTGAACGTCTCCATCTTCACTGGAGGATGTCAGGATTTTCTGGCTACAAGAAATTTGATTTCACTGTGGATAACAAGCTCCCAGACCATGAATTTGCTGATTTGAATACCTTAAAACTACCCCTAGAATTCTGCAGGCTTCATCATCTACCAAACGCAGTAACTGATCCGGCTAGAGAGGAAGCAACCAAATGACTCACACACATACATCCTCACCAAAACAAAACTGAGAAAGTATTCCCAAGGGGGCTGAAGTGTATTAAAATACATGTGTGTATTAAAATCCACACTATCTTGAAGTCCAGCCAGTCAAGTGATCAGGAAACAAGTTATATCCTCCGAGAAACAATGGACTACTTCATAAAGATATTGAGATGGCCAAATTAAACCATGACCATTTGTCGAAAGGCTGGAAAGGTACCACTGAGAAGCTGAAATTGTTCCCAGTTTTGTTTAAAACCCAGCCAATCAGTTTTAAGATGTTGAAGTTGCCACCCAGTTCACAATTATGTTGCAGTCGCAGGAATTGTCAAACATATACAGCGCTGGACATAGAAAATTATTTAGACATTCAAAATTATTTGTTTGCTTCTTTGGAAGAAGCTAGAATTTTCATTTTCTGTTTCCCACCTGAACTGATTTTAAACTGAGTAACAAAATATGTTGGTCTGCCCATTCTGGCTTCATAACCCACTTATTATGGGTGTGCAATTACAAGTTCAGTTGTTTAAGTACTGTTGAGGGCTTACCTATATACTGAAAGATAGATGAGACACCGTCATGGTAATATAGCTCTTAACCTTTCCTCTCCTCTACCATGACGGCAGAGAATTACAGTAAATGATGGCTACCTTGTCTGTAGTATGGACAATTGATTTGACCTGACGGCTGCTGATGCACTAATGGACTTTGTGGTTGAATCCCTGGAGATATAAAATATGTCCAAGTGAATTGGGGCAGGTTAAAGAACAGACTTGTGTGTTTCTTGGTGTGTGTGGGCTGTTGTTTTTTACTCCCCATTGGCTGACTCAAGTGGTAATAGATCTTCCAATCGTTCAGAGCAGAAGATTAAAAGTGATCAATACCCAAATCATTTTTAAAAGTGTTGACTTCTGTAAATTCACTGTAGTTGGAGGGAAAGTTGTTTCCCCAAACTGGTGATAACAACAGTCTTTGAAGTACTGAGCAGGGGTAGGCAATTGGTCTGAACAAGCTGAGTTCACATCTTTGTGAGTTTTTATGTTTATTTCAAACTTTGCCTTTCGGGTTGGTATATTTAACTCAACTAATTGTGTAAAAAAATAAAAATAGCCATTTCAAAGGAAACTATCAAAAACACAAGGAAAACTGGTGTGTATTTTGAAGATGATGATATCACAACCATAGCACTACATGGTTTATTTTGTCTCAGCTTATCGAAGGTTACCATTTAGTCTTTGTTTAGCCATCATAGTCATATACACACACTGCTCTATGGGTTGTAGGGTTTGGAGTTTTCTCACAGGGTTTCAGACAGGAGTCTTTCTCAAACCCACCTAGACCTGCCAAGTACAGTGGTACCTCAGGTTAAGAACTTAATTCGTTCCGGAGGTCCATTCTTAACCTGAAGCACCACTTAAGCTAATGGGGCCTCCTGCTGCCGCCGCGCCACCGGAGCACGATTTCTGTTCTCATCCTGAAGCAAAGTTCTTAACCCGAAGTAATATTTCTGGGTTAGTGGAGTCTGTAACCTGAAGCGTATGTAACCTGAAGCATATGTAACCCGAGGTACCACTGTGTTGCATCTAGGGCTATTTGTACCACAAAGACATAGCCCTTCTCCCTAAAGCCCTTGGAGACCTTGAATCCTTGGACTACTTTTGCTTTCTGCACCATCTTTTCACTGCGCTGGATCTGAAATTTCATAAGGCTACAAGGGGCTGGATAAAATTGCTGGATCAGGCCAATGGCCCGTCTAGTCCAGCATCCTGTTCTCACAGTGACCGGCCAGATGCCTGTGGCAAATCTGCAAGCAGGATTCAAGCACAACAGCACTCTCCCACCCCGTGGCTTCCAGCAACTGGTATTCGAAAGCACTGCTGCCTCAAACTGTGGAGGCAGAGTACAGCCATGATGACTAATAGCCATCAATAGCCTCTCCTAACCAAAAGGTTGCTGGTTGGCCATCCCCAATTTAAGGTATGTGCACAGGGGATGTCTCTTTAGAGGTTTGCTGCTCCTAGGAAGTGTTTCGCGCAAAACCTAAGCCCTGATAGCTTATACGAAGAGCAGCTGGTGACCTCTCCTATTTCTCTATTCTTGTTTTTGGAAAAACAGTCAGGTGGTACGAGCACCAAGTCATATGAAAGGCCAAAGTTGAACACTACATTATCCAGATAGATGACACCTTATTCTTATTCCTCAACAATTTTAACAACTCATAGCCCCCCTCAGCCTCTTTATGAACACAGATGTCATTTTAATGGGGGTCTCGCTGAAGTGACAAGAAGGTGACCTGTGGGTGAACTCGGGAGCAGGTGAGGCCTATCAGTTTCTAATTTGAAACTGGTGTCAGTCTTGAGAAATGGCTGGTATAATCACATTTGTAACTGATATATGCTGCAAACTCCACAAACATTCAGAGTGTGTCTGCTATGGGCAGTATGAAATTAACAATTCATGTTTATCACCCTGGACCTGCAACTAAATCAAATGGGTTTAGTTAACTATGTCATCTCAATGAGTGTGTGTGTGTGTGTGTGTGTGTGTGTGTGTTCTTAAAAGCAAATTTCCATTTGGCACAAGGGTATATAAGTACCTGATTGGTTACTGCATTAATATATTTACTTTTGGAAGAGCTATCCACAATGCAATGAGGATGAGGTTTTGTATAAAAGGAATTTAAATAGTTCTTTGACTCATATATATAGTTACGGATGTTTGTGATGAGGATGCCTGAAATTTTGCTTTTTCTTCTTCCTCCCCTCCCCCCCCCGGCCAATCATACATTGTACATCTAATGTTTCTTAAGGGAGAGGGTAACAGACACAAGGAAGCAACATAAGTCATCTTGTGCAGACACATAAATTCCCAGCTGCATTGAGGCATGCAGTCGATTGTATGGGGTCCGGGGTGGGGCAAAGGACCGGGGGGGGGATAAAAAAAAGAAAGAAGTGATAGTGTAGAGAGGAAACAAAAGGGGCTTGCCACCAGTAAATGGATCCATCATAGGATTCATTCCACCTGCGTAGATTCATTCCTTGCTTAGATTTGGAGGCAACTGAGAGAGATCCACTGCCTTGGAGTATAGGGGCTATGGGATGTACTGTCACCAATGACCAGATAAAGAAGGGGAAGGTATTGAGTCCAGATTGACTGGAACAACGATAACCAACATGGTGCCCTCTAGATGTTGCTCGGTACATCCCTTGGCCCCTATCAGTCTTGAACAGAGCTGACCAGAGCTGATGGAAGTCCAACACCACATTGTTTACCCCTGCTGTAGAGGGTGCAAACAAATAAATGTCAGTTAAATTTGCCAGTGGGACACCTCTGGTGT
This sequence comes from Podarcis bocagei, assembly GCF_964188305.1. Taxonomy (NCBI): domain Eukaryota; kingdom Metazoa; phylum Chordata; class Lepidosauria; order Squamata; family Lacertidae; genus Podarcis; species Podarcis bocagei. Next base: position 83,783,047 of record NC_138129.1, on the reverse strand, counting down.
AAAACGGGACATGGTACTTCCAGGCACAGTCAAGTGTTGAAAACAATACAGCATTAAATATTAAAAACTTCCATAAACAGGGCTGCCTTCAGATGTCTTTTAAAAAGAAGGTAGCTGTTTATTTCCTTCACATCTGAGGGGAGGGCGTTCCACAGGGCGGGCGCCACTACTGAGAAGGCCCTCTGTCTGGTTCCCTGTAACCTCACTTCTCGCAATGAGGGAACCGCCAGAAGGCCCTCGGTGCTGGATCTCAGTGTCCAGTTTTGGAGCCAATTCTCTGTCACTACATGTGTCGTGTGGTAATTTACTTAGTATATAGTCTTTGGTATCCACCCCCCTTCAAGTCCCACAGCGTTCAGTTAAAAACGTCTGTACCCCACATTTTTGTACAGAACAAGATTTGTTTCAGACACACAGGTGAAGAGGATTTGTGGAGGCCCTTGAAAAGCAAAAAAATGAGGTTGAAATACAAAGAAATTACTTGCAGTGAATTCCATAGCTGCTAAATGCTAACTCTGGGCAGCTGTGGGAATTGGACTGGTGGGGTGGGAGGGCAGGGGGGAGAGACACATAAACCCACAACATGTTTAGGGAAAAAATGATCATCACATTTAATCCTGCATCTGACCAAAAGTTTAACTTGGCCCAGGATGCTAAGATGTAGATGAAGGAGTGTGGATACAGCAGTGAACAATGTAAACTTAAATATCCACAGATGTGATCGCTATAGCAGAGGGGGAATTTGAATTGTAAAAAGAGGAAAAGAAGAAATTGATCATGATGTAGCACAATGATTTGGTGTTTGGATAAGACATGGCAATGTGTAATACAGAGAAGTTTGGATCTTTAAGAAGTCATTTCCATTCACTCATCTTCCTAAACCAGTAAAATATTATTTTCTGCCCTGCTTATATGGATAATATTCAACATATGTTTTAAACAGAGGGCCTACCTCAATGGACCATAGCCTAGTTAAACAACATATGTTCTTTTTGGTTCAAATCAATATGGAAATATTGGCAGCTGTGCAGGGAAAACCTTTCCAATAAAAAGATAGTGGTTTTAGGGGGGAAAGGAAATAATTGTGTGGGGGATAATTTGCCTATTGTTTCATTTCCCTTTGTAGGGAAGCAGGGAGGTATTCTAAATCTGTTTATTTTTATATTTCCAATCCAGTCCCTGTGCCTATTATAATAGCCAGAAAAGGTATCATGCTTGGGGAATAGAGCAACCCCAGAAAATACAGAAGTTGGCCATCCCTAATGTATACAAGAAAGAAAAATTGGCTGAGAACTACCACATTGATCTCCTTTGCTTCAGAAGCATTGGCTAAGTTGCTGTAATGTCATGGAATATTCACCAAAAAATCTGCTTTTATGTTAGTCATATAGTTTTCTAGATTCAGGTAGGTAGCCATGTTGAAATAAATTTAAAAATTGTCCAGTAGCACCTTAGAGACCACCTAAGATTGTTCTGGGTATAAGCTTTCGTGTGCATGCACTCTTAGTCACATAGTGGTGATGAACAGTGCAACATATATCCCAACTTTCTCCCATCATGGAAATCCATGTTGAGTACACTGGATTCTGAGGGAGTCTCCTGCTTAGCTTCAGCAAAGCTTCCTGATACAGTAATGGATATGATTCACCTAATGAGTCCCATATCATGCGAAAGGCTGGGCTGGATGGATGAATCCCAAGTCGGAATTAAGATTGCCGGAAGAAATACCAACAACCTCAGATATGCAGATGACACAACCTTGATGGCAGAAAGTGAGGAGGAATTAAAGAACCTTTTAATGAGGGTGAAAGAGGAGAGCGCAAAATATGGTCTGAAGCTCAACATCAAAAAAACGAAGATCATGGCCAGTGGTCCCATCACCTCCTGGCAAATAGAAGGGGAAGAAATGGAGGCAGTGAGAGGTTTTAATTTCTTGGGCTCCATGATCACTGCAGATAGTGACAGCAGCTACAAAATTAAAAGACGCCTGCTTCTTGGGAGAAAAGCAATGACAAACCTAGACAGCATCTTAAAAAGCAGAGACATCACCTTGCCAACAAAGGTCTATATAGTTAAAGCTATGGTTTTCCCAGTATTGATGTATGGAAGTGAGAGCTGGACCATAAAGAAGGCTGATCGCCGAAGAATTGATGCTTTTGAATTATGGTGCTGGAGGAGACTCTTGAGAGTCCCATGGACTGCAAGAAGATCAAACCTATCCATTCTTAAGGAAATCAGCCCTGAATGCTCACTGGAAGGACAAATCGTGAAGCTGAGGCTCCAGTACTTCGGCCACCTCATGAGAAGAGAAGACTCCCTGGGAAAGACCCTGATGTTGAGAAAGATGGAGGGCACAAGGAGAAGGGGACGACAGAGAACAAGATGGTTGGACAGTGTTCTCAAAGCTACGAACATGAGTTTGACCAAACTGCGGGAGGCAGTGGAAGACAGGAGTGCCTGGCGTGCTCTGGTCCATGGGGTCACGAAGAGTCGGACATGACTAAATGACTAAACAACAACAACGAGTCCCATCAGCACATGCCTTGCACAAGAGTTTCCACTTGTGCTGAATAATGTGTGTTAAGTAAGTGTTTGGTTGATGTCCATCTGGCTTCAGGACCTTGGGCAGGTTGCCCTTGGAGCCCCACCAGCAGCAGCAGCCCTTGGAACCTCCTTCTGCAGCTGCCAGCCTTAGCCTCCATCTCCTGGGGCTTCCACAGCAGTGTAAGAAGCCAGGAAACTGAGCAACCACTTGTCTCATTGCCCACTACAGTGAGTGGATCCTGATTCTGGGACTCACCAATACTAGTGATTCCAGCCGTCGTTCTCCAAGATCTCAGCTGCCCCCCAGATCAAGTAAAACAGTAGAAATACTTAACTAACTGACCAATCATGTCAGTTCTGCCCTCCCTAACAAAATCCAACAAAAATCTTGGCTACACCCATGTCTGCTAATCATTAAAAAATGACACATATGGGATGCTGTTCAGGCTATCATGAGAACAGCAACCAGACCTGGCTGCTTTTGTTCCTGTCTACTTTTAATTAAGCTAAGGGCTTCACTAGATGTGACATAAAATGCATGTCGGCATTTAATACGCCTGATTTTTGGAGGCGGCATTAGTATAGAGAGGAGGCTTTATCTCTCTCTCTCTCACGCACACACACACACACACACAAATATGTTGTGCTCGCCAATAAAATCCACCATTCCAAGCTGCTAGTAACCTTGGGAGGAAAATTGTATTACAGTGACACTTCTTACACCTAGTTTCTCAATATGCTATCCAGTTACAGACTGAGTGGTGTCCAGCACAAGATTCTTCTAGCCATGGAACCATTCCATGGTTGTTTTCGTTTAGGCCAATGATTTCAAACTGGCTTCCATATTCCATAGTATATTATGGATAGGGATGAACAAGGACTGTCAGTTTTGGTTTTCTCAGTTTCTCATTTTTCCAATCTTCCAGTCCAATCCAAATTCAGTTCTCTACATTTCTGAATCAGGTTTTATTTTTGAAGAAGAAGAAGAAGAAGAAGAAGAAGAAGAAGAAGAAGAAGAAGAAGTTGTTGTTTTATTAGCAATTTTATGGAATATTCACATTTTTGCAAACTGTTTCCCCTGACTCAATGTACTTTTATGTTATTTTTACTGATCTATGCATTTTAATACACATTCCCCCAACAGACCCATTTTTGTGTGCCAATTTGATTAGAAAAATGGCATTGCAAAATTCAGTAAAGCGCAAATTTCAAAGGGTGGTTGCATTTTGGTTTGTGTAGTGTTTCAGGAGATGCAAATTAGGAATATTCACATCCTTAGCTATGGGTCAACTCGATGCACAAGAGAACTGCAACTGAGTGCCACTGCAGGAGCAATTGGTGTAGTGGGTGCCTATCTGCACCCAGAACTTTGCTGCTGCTACTGCTCCAACACCGTGGGTGGTATCCAACTATGTTTTGCTTAGTATTGACCTACTGGCATTAATGGACCTTAATTTAGCCAAGTTCATTAATTTCAGTTGGTGTACTTTTCAGTAAAACTTAATTGAATACCACCCGGTGAAATAATCACAACAGAACAAACGTTGATGCAGCTATGGAGACATTATGAAAAGCTGATGTGAGACTGGGGGGGGGGGCAGAGAGAGAAGCAGGCAGGCAGATAGACAGACAGACAGACTCTGGTGGTGTCGTCATAACACAGTCTGCCTCTTGTACCTCTTCACTTAGGAAGCCTGTAATCAAAATGGGATTTTAGTATCCCGCTCCTGGTTCTTCGCATCAGTTGGTGCATTGCTAAAGTCCAGAGTATAGGGGAAAGGGTTCGTAATTGTAAACAGCAACTCTGGCAAACATCCACTAGATGTCAGTCATGCAGTTTAGCATCAATTTACATCCGTAATAAAAGTGGACACACAGCACTTTTATATCTGAAAACACAATAAACAAAAGTCCCTTGTAATGCACCCTTAATTCTAGATGCACACAGCAGGGCCACCTAGCAATGCGTTCATCATTCCCTCAGCACAAATTCTCCCTGCCTCATGGCAAGTTGGCTGATTTTTTTTGGGGGGGGGGAATCCTCAATCAGCTTTTACCTCCTCCCCTAAAGAGTTACACCTGTCTGCCTTACTATAGATGTAAGCTAACTAGGAAAATGAACTGTTGAGGTACATTTTACTACATCTCCACCAGTTCAGAGTATGAAGGGGAAGGAAAGGTAAGCACACCTGGGGGAGGGTGTGGAAAAAATTGCTGCATTTATAGGGGATTGGACTAGATGACCCACACGGTCCTTTCCAACTCTGCAATTCTATGTTTCTAAAAGAGAGAAAATCATCCCCAAGTCGGGACTCAATGTCACCCAACCCTAGTCCCATCACATGGTTATGTGACTCTACATGGAATTCACAAGCAATTCTATGACCATTCCATGCACTGCCTTTTTCAACAGCAGCTGCAGATTTGGTATATTGTCTAATTTTGCCCTTGGTCATATGTAAATGCTATTAAAAGCACTGGAATGGGTCATGTTATCTCATCCTTTGTATGTTCATTCAATGGGACTGTGAACTCAGCACTGTTCACGCATGCAAGTTGTTCACAGTGGACACATGGCATTGTTCTTATAAAAATGTCATCCCATATTTCTCCCCCAAAATATTGAATCTGGATTTATCATTTCCACCATTCCTTCCCCTTCTTTTCACTACTGTTACCAAGTGATTATCTCTTTCCACTCTCTCCAGTTGCCTTCACTGAACACCTCTTTGGTTTAAAGTGATATGGCATGGAGGCACGGGGTGAATAACAAGGCCTCAGACCAGTTTTTCCAATACAGTCATACCTTGGGTTAAAGTCGCTTCAGCTTGAGCGTTTTCAGGTTGCGCTCCGCAGCGACCGGGAAGTAACAGAATGGGTTACTTCTGGGTTTCACCGCTCGCGCATGCGCAGACGCTCAAAATGATGTCAGTGCATGCGCAGAAGCGGCTAATCTTGACCCACACAGACATAGGTTGCGTTCTGCTCAGGATGCGAACAGAGGTACCACTGTACAAACTATGGTTTTACTTAAACATTTACGTAAATGTTAAATGGTTTTTGATGAGCTGGTTTTAGGGAGAAAGCAGAAAAGTAATATTACCATTTGAGTACTTCTAATTACCCACGGGAGCAAATAAAAATAAACAGAGATAAACTATAACTATACTAGATTCTTTCTCTAACCAATAATCCCATTTACATTGCTCAGTTCAGCTACTGGATTCCTTTACAGCTTTCAACTTACTCCATTCTGTTATGATGCCCCAAGCACCCTCACTTCCAGTGTTTCTGTTCTCTTAGGATGCATATCCACCATACAGTACAGTTAAAGCACAATCCCACCAAAACTGAACTGTAGCTTATTTCTCAGAGCGCTACAATTCCAAGGACACTCAATAACTACAATTCTCAGGGTGTGTGTATTTTAACTGTATGGTGCATATACAGCTTAAGTTTTCCAGCTTTTCTCTCTCTTGCAACTCTTCAAGTTTCTGATTCCACAACCCATCAAGACTCTTATCTCCACCACTAACTGCCCTATTTTCCAACTTAAGTTATATGCAGTGTTTTCATTCCCCCTCCCAACCTTTGAGCCACTTAGAATAGACTCCTGATTAACTTTCTGTGTCACCTTAGTTGACAGGTTCCTTAAAAAAATTGACTATCCTGAGCAAAACATCTTGCAAAACATTGACATTCCTGTGCAGAACTTCTCCCTGCGTATCTTTAACCATTTCTATGAACTTCTCTCCCTCTTGTACATGAAAGCATTCATTTTACAACCAAAAATACAAAATGACTGTGAGTCCTTTTCCTTTGCAAATATACGTTTCTCCTCAACTGAAACGATGGAGGAATTTTGAGGGGGAACCAAAACAGTTTTAGTTTAAAAAAATAAAATGAAATTGAAATTTATCCCACAGAGGGGCTCTCCATAGTTTGTTAGGCTGCCAACAGATTTCAGTTACAGCAAAATCAAAGCAAATGTAAAGCTCCTTCCTCGGGCAAAACATTCAAAGAACCTGGAGAAAAACCCAGAGTACCAATAAGTCTAGATAAGTTTATCAGTTTTTGCTCTTTTTTATTTGGTTGTTGTTTTACTGTTTGTATTTTATGTAGTTTTAATGTGATGGTTATCATTATTTTTAATATTATTGTAAACTGTGTTGGGAAAATAATTGAAAAGTGAGGTACAAATTACTTTAGAAAATAAAATCTCCACACGCTCTAACTTAAATAAAGGGGGAAGTGGCTTTTCCATGTGGTGTTCTGACTAGCTCCCCATCAGCACTTTAAATTCATGATATTTGTTGTTGTTTAGTGATTTAGTCGTGCCTGACTCTTCATGACCCCATGGACCAGAGAACGCCAGGCACTCCTGCCTTCCACTACCTCCCGCAGTTTGGTCAGACTCAAGCTGGTAGCTTCGAGAACACTGTCCAACCATCTCGTCCTCTGTTGTCCCCTTCTCCTTGTGCCCTCCATCTTTCCCAGCATCAGGGTCTCTTCCAGGGAGTCCTCTCTTCTCATGAGGTGGCCAAAGTATTGGAGCCTCAGCTTCAGGATCTGCCCTTCCATTTCTTCCCCTTCTATTTGCCAGGAAGTGATGGGACTAGTGGCCATGATCTTCGTTTTTCTGATGTTGAGCTTCAGACCATATTTTGCGCTCTCCTCTTTCACCCTCAGGTGGCGCTGTGGGTTAAACCACAGAGCCTAGGACTTGCCGATCAGTTGGTCAGCGATTCGAATCCCCACAACGGTGTGAGCTCCCATTGCTCAGTCCCTGCTCCTGCCAACCTAGCAGTTCGAAAGCACGTCAAAGTGCAAGTAGATAAATAGGTACCGCTCCGGCGGGAAGGTAAACAACGTTTCCGTGTGCTGCTCTGGTTCGCCAGAAGTGGCGTCATCATGCTGGCCACATGATCCAGTAGCTGTACGCTGGCTCCCTTGGCCAATAAAGCAAGATGAGCGTCACAACCCCAGAGTTGGTCACGACTGGAGCTAATGTTCAGAGGTCCCTTTACCTTTACTTACTTTCACCCTCATTAAGAGGTTCTTTAATTCCTCCTCACTTTCTGCCATCAAAGTTGTGTCATCTGCATATCTGAGGTTGTTGATATTTCTTCCGGCAATCTTAATTCCAGCTTGGGATTCATCCAGTCCAGCCTTTCGTATGATGAATTCAGGTTCCTATGCAATATTTTTCTTTACAGCATTAGATTTTCCTTTCACTTCCAGGCACATCTGCAACTGAGCAACCTTTCGGCTTTGGCCCAGCCGCTTCATCAGCTCTGAATATTTCTGTTGTGAAAAGTTTGCTGTTCAATTATGTGAGGGGGGGGGAATTGTTGAATTTACCTGGCCCTTTTGTGCAGTCTTATCTACAGAGAATAAAGCACCTCCATTAAGCGTTTGAATATTCATTCTGCCTGAAGTAAATTGCAAGTCTTTAAATCTGTCCTTCTCTAGTGACTATTCATTATATCTCAATTATAGGAACACAATTTAAAGAGCACAATTTGAAAAATAAGATGCTAAGGAAGTTTTTTTTTAAGGTTCTTCATTTATATTAGAGAAACACAATAGTTCTGTTTAACGCAATTACAACTGCGCGGTTACTTCCAACCCAGCTATATGATTAAATGGAATAACAACAAACACCTTTTTATGTCTGAAAGCAATGCTCTTCCTGTTTATACCTAAAGGGGTACCATACACAGTGGTGTAGCGTGGGTTGTCAGCACCCGGGGCAAGGCAAGTAATTTGCGCCCCCTAACCCGTGGATTTGCACCACCTAACCCGTGGATTTGCGCCCCCTAACCCTAACAGATGTTGCGCCCGGTGCGGCCGGCCCCCCCTGCACCCCCCACGCTACGCACTGACCATACAGGCAGAAAACACAAGTGCCCTGAACTGGAGCCTTGTATGTGCTTCACTATGTGCATAGGGTCTTCAGTGCATGCTGGCAGCTCAGTTAATTTTAAGGGAGAAAGTGACCAGATCTGTGAGCACAATGTGCTATATAGGTGAATCCATAGCTGTCAAGCATCCCTTATTTGGAGGGACAGTCCCTTATCCCAGTGCCGTGTCCCGCTGCTGTCCCTTATTGATGGATGTCCCTTAAATTTCCCGGGTTTCAAAGGAAGCAGCTCCTCTCCCTCCCTCCCTGCCGGCCAGGGAGGAGGGAGGCTCCAACTGTGTTGCTTGGCTGCCCGGCCCACCCCCCTCCGGCCTCCTCTCACCAGCCTCAGCCCCCGGGAGCCCCTCCCCACCAGGACTGGTGGGAGTCTCGGGCCCTTCCGCCACCATCCTCCTCGCGGTCGCCGAACTGGGCGTCTCTGCCTGGGGCCTCCCCTCTGCCTGTCACCGCCGCTCCTGCTAGGCCGTACTGCGGCTGTGCCGCTGAAGGACCCAGATGAGATGGGCAGCCTGGCATGGTCTATGAATTGATGAGGAGCCTTGAGAGGAAAGCAACCATAGAGAAAGCAGTTCAGAGAGAGGAGGAGGAGGAGGCGCGGGTAGGTGTTCCAAGGGCTACAAGGGAAGGACCGCAAGTGCTTCTCCCATAGATTTGTAGTGGTAGACTAGCATAGATGGTCTGATCTGTGGGTTTACTTCGTGCGCTATTTCCCCCCCCCCCCTTCCTCCCGCCCCACCTGATGGAATTTAGAGCTGCAGATGGAGAACGAGAGAAAAGATACAGAACTGCAGCAGCATCTTCGTAGCTTGGACTTCGTTTTGCGTGAAAAGTGGTTGCTGTTTGTGGTTATTTAATTGCAGTTTTTCATCGGCTGGTGTCTTGAGCAGCAACCTCTGGAAACGAAGGGCTAAAAACCGGCGCTGCTCTCCAAAATTATCTGGTCCCTTTTAACTGGTTGACTAAAATCCCTTATTTTGGCTGCTGGTCCCTTATTTTCAAATCTGTAAGTTGACAGCTATGGGTGAATCTCCTTCAGAAATGAACAGGTAAATTTGTTTTGAGTGGAGGAGCTCCGACACCTGATAAAGATTGCTAGGTCACATTGCCACCAACATAAATGACAATGCTCCTCAGATTTTAATCAAGTGGAATTGCATCCTCAGGTAGCTGGTCCATGATTAAACTTACACACCTCCTAATCTCAAATATGTTTGCTTCAGTTGGTGCCCCAAAGTGTGCTTTTGATTGTGCAGTAAACAGCTTTACTTCAAATACCACAAATTTGTTGTTCCTTATATTGAAATGTGTTATATTGGAGCAGGCATTCCCAAGCACGGCCCTCCAGATGTTTTGGGACTACAATTCCCATCATCCTTGAACACTGGTCCTGTTAAGTTAGGGATGATGGGAGTTGTAGTCCCAAAACAGTTGGAGGGCTGAGTTTGGGGATGCCTGTATTAGAGTTAAGACAGGCATGATAAGCTAAGTAACAGTGCTTCCCGATCTTTTTTTGGCTATCTCTAAAATCCTGGTGCCCCCACCCCCGCCTGTGACATATAATTCTTATTATTCAAAAAGTGAACTCCTATTCACTTCCTACTCAAAAAGTTGGTGACACCCCCCCCACACACACACACACTTAGAACCAAAAGAATATAGGATTGTGGATCCAGATATATGCCAGCAAATGGAATTCTGGTGCTGACACTGTTCTGCAAGAGCTAGTGGAAGATTTTTCACAATGCTAAGATTGTAAGTGGCCTGAAGGCTATCCTGCGTTGGGCGACTAATAAGTCAAATTAATAATAATAATAATTGTGACCATAATTGTCACCTGCATCTTGAATCATTGCACAAGCTATTGCAGGAGGGACGTTGCTTCCACTTAAAAGAAGCAGGCCACTTGGTTTCAGTTCTCTGCAAGACTTGCACTAAGTCTGAAAAAGCCCTCCTGCATGCAGAAGAAGTCTCATGGACAGGCACTTCTGGATCCAACCCATTAGTTTTATTTTCTTGAAGATTATTTCCCCCTCTTTATTGCAAACAAATATATATATATATATTATCCAGGTTGCATAATGGCTTTCGCCTTGATTTAGATGTAATGCAAATTGCTAGCTTCAGAAATCTGATGAAGGTTCTGTTGTTGGTTGGTTGGTTTGTTCTTTTCCTTTTTCCTTTTCCGAACCCTTGAATATCAGACCATAATTGGCAAGGCGGGAGCTGTTGAGTGCTGGTCCCTCTAGAATGCCTGGCACTGAGCTCTTTTGTAAATCTGACCTCACTCCTCTAAATTGTTATCCTGAGAAAGCTTTGCATCGCTTCGGAGTAATCATTAAGTTACAACAATTCCTAGCAGTGAAGTATGATGCAACCTGATCCTCCGTACCATCTGTAGGAAACACTGTAACAAAGCAGACAGTTGTCACCGAAGGCAGATTTCCTGGCTTGTGCAAGACGGTTGCAGGCTTCAGTGCATTATTCTCTTTTTCCTTTTTGTTGGAACACTCCAGTAAGGACCTTACTGGCATTCTTGTTTGCACTGCTGCTGCTGCTGCCTGCCAGTCACTTATTTATATTATTTTTTAAGACTGGCGAGGAAAGGAAGGGGGGGATATCCCTGCATGACCAATCTGCTGCTGCCTTCCAACAAGCTGTGATCGCCTTCTTTGGCCTGTCCTGGGGTTAGCTGTAGTGCGGGGGGGGGGGGGGCGACTTGCAGCAGGAATGTCCCTGCTGCTACCCACCAGCAAAGCAGCAGGTGCCTCGTTCGCTCTGTGCTTGAGCTTACTTTTGGTAGGGGCAAGCGGCAAGTTGGAGAAGGGAGGAAAGAGCAGCAGAGCTGTTGCTGTCAGCCAGGTGGGGCTGGTGGCAGATGCTTCCTTTGCCCCAGGGAGGAGATTTGCTCCAGTAATAGGTGTGGGTGTGCAGGTGTGCAGGGCCTGCTTTAAAGGTAAAGGGACCCCTGACCATTAGGTCCAGTCATGACCGACTCTGGGGTTGCGGCGCTCATCTCACTTTATTGGCCGAGGGAGCCGGTGTACAGCTTCAGGGTCATGTGGCCAGCATGACTAAGCCGCTTCTGGCAAACCAGAGCAGCGCACGGAAACACTGTTTACCTTCCCGCTGGCGTGGTACCTATTTATCTACTTGCACTTTGACGTGCTTTCAAACTGCTAGTTTGGCAGGAGCAGGGACCGAGCAACAGGAGCTCACCCCGTCACGGGGATTTGAACCGCCGACCTTCTGATCGGCAAGTCCTAGGCTCTGTGGTTTAACCCACAGCGCCACCCGCATCCCCAGGGCCTGCTTTAGGAGTGGGCAAAATGGGTGATTGCCTGGGGCACTGATCTGAGCCAGTGGCTATGTTTTTTTGGATGTACAGTGAGCTAGGGTAGCAAAAGGCGAGCAGGGGTGTCATGTTGAATAAAATATTGGTAAGCCCCTTCCTGCATAATCAATCATATGATGGAGCACATGAACGCCATTTGAATGACAGTGCCTATCAACTTTGAGCAGGCAGATCTCTCAAATATGTTATTGGGGGTGGGGGCAAAGGGACCTCAGCCCCTAGGAGTTGGCTCCTATGAAAGCAAATGTCTCTGTCCCCCCCCCCCCCCAGTTCTACCTGTTGTTTGGGTGCAAACCACAAAAATTTCTCTTCAGTTGGTCTGCTGGACGCAGCTGCATCTGTTCTGCTATTTGTTGGTACTCTTAGAGTAGGCAAACCTTTTCAGCTTCTCACCATCGTCCATTTCGCTTTCAGCAAATGCTTTTAAGAAATGATATTTGTTCACATTCAGAGGAAAAGCTGTATCCTTTGCTCTTTGCATAGAGCTAAGCGAAATTAAGCACACAGCATCAGAGCATGTGCAGAGTTCCAGCTGAACCGAGCTTCTGGGTGACAAGGGACTGACTGTTAAAAAAAGGAATTGCTAACTTTGGCAAGACCATCCAGCAAAGTACGTCGTCATGCGCTTCCTGTTCCTTGGTGACTGCATAGGGCACTCCCATATATGTGTAGGGGGCTTATGCAAAGGAAAACCTACTGTGCATGATCCTGTGCTGAAACACTTTTGTTTCTCAAAGTCTTGGTTGCATCACTGCCTGGTTTTCAAGTCCTCACCAAGTCAGAGCTTTAAAAATGTAAACAATGAAAGGTGATCATGTTGGGATTTTAACAGGTGCCTGCTAGCTCTACAAAAATGTTCTGGGCTACCTATGGCTGTATGATAGCTTTCCATGCCCCAGGGCACAAAATGGATTTTCTATCATTGAGAGGTTTGCTTGAATGCAGATTCTTTCTTCTGAGTGTGGCTGGATATTGGAGCATAGAAGAGGCACATATGTTGAATGTTTCATAATACTGAGCATTGCCGAGACTAAAACATTTAAATCATCTTCCTTTTATTTAATGTTCACAGTATGGAAGGGCTCCTGCGATTCGCCTCAAAATCACACACGAGTACTCAGACATTGGCTCTTTCAAATCTAATGAAGGAAACAGCTTCCTATCCATCACATTTTATCCCCTGCCCCTATGGTCTGGCATCACATTATGCATTAATTCCTGTCAATCCATTCCTAGGAGGACTGACCCCTGTTCTGCCCTAAGCCCCATGAGGTTCATTACTGTGGCCCACCTAGCAAAGGGGAGTAATTCACAAGAGCAATCTCACGGATGAAAATCAAAGATGAAAACATAACTAAACCCAGGACATTCTGTATCTGACGATGGCCAGCAGTAAATCACAGCTATGCATTTTCTGGACCAGTCACTGTCTTGTTAGCTGAACCCAGGGATAGCCAAAGAGGTGACCTTCAGCTGTGGCAGACGTCAACTTTCACCAGCGCTAACCAGCATGGCCAATGTCAGGAATTCACAGCATCTGGAAGGCACAGTGTAGGCCTAACCAGCAGCTGGAGAACACTACCCCTGCCTAAGCCTACCTCATAGAACTGTTGTGGTGATAAAATTAGGATGGAGAGATAAATATCTACAGCACCTTGAGCTCCTTTGAGGACACCGTCCCCAAGATATGAGAGATGCCACTCCCAGCCACGCCTAAAGAACTTAAACAAGACTGTTAAAGGTTTTTGATTTGTTGTATTTTTTCATTTTGTTCACCAAGACTCATATCCATTGTTTTTTCATAAAGAAAACTCTTTGGGTAGGGAATCGTAGCATTAAAAGTAGCACTACCTTTTGCACTGAAGGTAAAGGTAAAGGGACCCCTGACCATTAGGTCCAGTCATGACCAACTCTGGGGTTGCGGCACTCATCTCGCTTTATTGGCTGAGGGAGCTGATGTACAGCTTCCAGGTCATGTGGCCAGCATGACTAAGCCGCTTCTGGCGAACCAGAGCAGCGCCACTGGTGTTTGTTTGCTTGCTTTTAGAAGTGTGTCATTTGCAAAATCAGCTAACCATGGAAGAATTTAACTCAAAATACAAAGAGCTTCCTTAACTGGGACCTTTAAAATCTTAAACAGCAGATTTTGAGCCTACCCCTATTTTTGACACTACCCCTTTGGCATGTGGCCAGGGGCAGCTGTTCAAGGAACATGTGTCCAGAGTCCTCTTAGGTGTGCAGAATTAGTACCATGGTTCAATGGATCCTGGACTGGCTTTTCAAGCAGAAAATGGCGCCCTTCCAGGTTCTTCCTTTTTAAAAAAGTTGGCCATTTTGATGCTTGGCTTACAGTTCAACATCTGTCAAGTTATCCTTCCCTCTCTGCCTTGTTCTTTTCTACCAGACAGCCAGCTATCACCAGACTCACCTCAGTGGCTCACGATCCTATTACACTGAGAGGTAGCACATCAGAATCTCCACAGTGCCGAACTCTCTGTTTTACAAGCTATTGATCGCAAGTCATTGTTTCAGCAGTGCAATGCCATCAGACTTTCCAATGAAAGGAGGAGGCAGAAAGGGTGGGTGCACTATCAAGCAGGCTCCTTTCCACGTGAACTGACTTCTCTTATGAAGTCCGCTTGGATGGGGACAGGTGATCATTTTGTCCAGGTCACAGAATGCAGCTTGAAAGACAGACTGTTGCTGTTTGCAGTTTATATACTCCCCAGCGCTTCCAGCACTGGTATAATCAGCTTTCGCCAAGTTTTGTGTCATTCCAAAAGCCCGCAAAGCTTCTTTTGTCAGAGGTGACAGTGTGACAAAAGAAATCTGTATGGGAAGCAAAGTCTCTTGGAAACCACTTCAAATCCTCTTCAAAAAACACTTTCAGTCTGTAATATTTAACCCATTTTGAATAACAGCAGTGCACACAGTCTCCTTCATCTTTTTGACAGTTACCTGGGGTTTTTCCCCACCTGGAGTTCTTTATGCAGAATGTATTATTAATTTTTCTTAAATGTGCAGCGATATATCTACTTGTAACTGTTCAAAACATCAGGTGGAGAAAGTGTGTCAGTATCACATCAAAGCCAGACAGTGTGTGAATTTGGGAGAGAACTTTGGTTCACATTTTAATATGAAACTCCCCAATTTCTCCCTCCCATGACAATTATGTGACGCAAAACACAGCACTCCTTTGAAATTTGTACTTTCAAAACTTTATGAAGTTGTCCTGCAACCAAATAATATGTACAAAAATGTGTATATTAGAGGGAAGCATGCACACAAATGTGTATGTTAGTGAAAATAATGTGCTAAAATGCATTTTAAAGGGAAAGTGCTTGCAAAAATGTATATATTAGAGAAAATTGAATATAAAAATGCATTTATCAGGAGAAATCCACACTGAAATGCTGGGAATTTCTAATGAGGTCTCTTTTTTAAAAAATGCAAACTAATTCAGAAATGTGGAGAACAGACGTGAAGGAAAAAAAGATGAGAAACTAAAATTGATATATTCACTGATCCCCTATACACATACACAAAGTTATGTTCAGTGTTCCATCTACTAAGAACAGACTCATTGAAATTAATGGATGTCTCTAACTTACGCTGATCAATTTCAGTGGGTCTACTCTCAGAAGAACTTAGCCAAGTGTAAATTCACCCATGTCTGAAAGTTCTTTAAATTATTTGCTTGAAAACCCCTCAAATAAATGCAGAAATCAGCATGGACCACACACCAGTGAAGGCAGGACTTATGCCACAATCCTTTCCCTGCACATGTTGCTCTTTCACAGCTATAACACCCGGGGTTAAATATCAGTTAGATTCAGCAAAAGAAGGCAAAAGAATGTGGTATAATTGGTCTAGCCATTAGAGCTCACCATTTTTCCTGGTGATTGGATTTATTTCCCTCTGTCTCTTGTAATATGGATATCGATTTGTGGATAATGTGTCAAAACATTATTACATTTTAAGCATGTTGACCCTGCAGTTCTGTGGTCCCTGGGAGAGAACCCCAGTGACCATAAAAAAGCACTGGATCTCCCTAAGAGCAGAAGAAGAGAGGTCTTCCTTGGAGACTGAAATCTGCCAGTTTCAGTCCTACACAGGGATGCCAATTTGAATAAAATATTGGGGAGGGGGAAAGGTAAGTCTCACCCCACATAACTGATCACATGATGCAGTGCATCAACATTTGAATGGCAATGCCCATCAACTCAGGGAGGGGGGCAGCCCCACCAAATATTTTATTGTGGGGGTTGAAGCCCACACAGCCCCTAGGAATTGGCTCCTATGGTCTTACAGTTAACCAGGCCTTGCATCTCTTTGTCATATTATGTACATTTTCCAAATTTTCTCCTTCTTAACCAATAGAATGGTTTTAAAATACTCCCATATGGGGTTTCTCTTACACCCAGCACTTATGATGTTAATTGGGCAATCCTATGCATGACATAAAAAGCAGAGACGTCACCTTGCCAACAAAGGTCCGTATAGTTAAAGCTATGGTTTTCCCAGTAGTGATGTATGGAAGTGAGAGCTGGACCATAAAGAAGGCTGATCGCTGAAGAATTGATGCTTTTGAATTATGGTGCTGGAGGAGACTCTTGAGAATCCCGTGGACTGCAAGAAGATCAAACCTATCCATTCTTAAGGAAATCAGCCCTGAGTGCTCACTGGAAGGACAGATCCTGAAGCTGAGACTCCAGTACTTTGGCCACCGCATGAGAAGAAAATACTTCCTGGAAAAGACCCTGATGTTGGGAAAGATGAAGGGCACAAGGAGAAGGGGACGAGAGAGGACGAGATGGTTGGACAGTGTTCTCGAAGCTACCAGCATGAGTTTGACCAAACTGCGGGAGGCAGCGGAAGACAGGAGTGCCTGGCATGCTCTGGTCCATGGGGTCACGAAGAGCCGGACACGACTAAATGACTAAACAACAACAACAACATGCTTGACAACTCAGAAGTCCCATTGGGCTTCCTTCCAAATACATTTTATGAAATAAAAAAAAAATTCACTGCACTTCTAACTTTTTGTAAGTTTTAAATTAAAAATGTGTCCTTAATGTTGTACACTGTCCCAGAGTCTTCTGATAAAGGATTATATATTAATCGAAAAAATAATAATAATTTTTTATTGTTTGATCGTTTTGTAAACTGCTTTGAGGTTGTTCTACAATCAGGCAGTATATAAATTTTATGAAATAAATAAATAATAATAAAAGTACAGTGGTGTAGGACTGCAGCCTAAAAATGCAAGGATAGAACCTATGTGCTAGACAATTATGGGTTGTTTTTGCCTTCATCTACATAGAAATATCTTCTTTAACTTAGTGTATATGGCATGGACATAAATTTGAATTAACTGTAAGACTAGCACACTTATTTGTAATTATT
This sequence comes from Podarcis bocagei, assembly GCF_964188305.1. Lineage (NCBI taxonomy): Eukaryota > Metazoa > Chordata > Lepidosauria > Squamata > Lacertidae > Podarcis > Podarcis bocagei. Next base: position 83,765,822 of record NC_138129.1, on the reverse strand, counting down.
ATTGGAAAGAAATGTACAGTCATCCCTCATGTCTGCTTCAGGTTACATGTTTTCGTGTTGCATCCCGCAATAACCCAGAAGTACCGGAATGGGTTACTTCCGGGTTTTGCCACTCGCGTATGCGCAGAAGCGCTAAATCGCGCCACACGCATGTGCAGACACGACGCTTTGGCTTGCATCGCTTCCATGTTACAGATGGGCCTCCGTAACACAAGGTTCCACTGTAATATTTACATTTTTTAAAAATCTGATTTTGATTGTAACTTTTAAAAAATCATTGATTTTTATCCGCCCTGATCAGAATCCTGAGCCAAAGGTCCTTGTGTGCTGATATGTAGTGTGCATGCAGCTGCCAAAAAGCGAATCAACATAGTAAGTTTTGACATCACCAGCCATCTGTGTGAGACAGAGTGGTTAGGGCAGCTGGATTCAGTAACACAGATGATCATTGTTAACATGTCTTTCCAAGAGTGGATGCTTTCTATTCTTACCACCAGCTCTCCAGGGATCAATGTAAAGTGTGGAAGAGAAGTAACAATTGTGGGGAGAGCAGTCAGGGAATGCGCACACCCAGACCTGGTCAAGTCAATACTTTAAGAAGCAAACACACAAATTTTGGAATGTAAAGTCTAGAATATTGACGAATATCAACTGTTTGTGAATATTCAATTCAGCTCCAAAAATAGATATTAGGTAATGAGGGACTTTTTATTTTATGCTTATTGTTTGACATTTCCTGAAGAAGAAGAAGAAAATACAATTAAAATTGCTAGGTGGTTCTGCTATTGACTTTCTATAAGACATGCATTATGCATAGAGGTAGGAATGAAACTTGCACATTGTTTCGCAGTGAACAGAGATTGCCCAATTAATACGCTATGAGATTTAGGGCTCCATTTCAATAGTGCTCTTGAAGGGTAGAAATATTTACTGATTTCCTTCCCCCCCCCCAATTGTATTTTTTAATTTTATTTTCTTCCAATCCCATTTGCTGTGTTTGCTTGTACTATCAGGTACTACTTGGGGCCATTTTTACTTCTTTATCTCCTTTATTAGTCATATGAACAATCCAACTGAGACTCATATAGTGAAAGGGATAATGTAATGAAATGGCTTAGCCAATCAAATTTGGCTGCATGACACCTTCACAGGGGGTAAATAAAGATAGCTGAAAGTATTGGCACCTGTGATGATATTTTCAACTTTATCATCCTCTGAAATAAACCTGAGGAATCGATGGTCTTTTCAATTCTTTAGCCAACAGAACGTTTTTTATTTGAATCACACAAACCCTTTGAGTAGTCATAAGCGATACATCAAGCTTGTGACTAAAGAGCGCTGGCTTTTTTTTTCTAACACTCCACTCCCCCCAAAAAAAGAAAATTTAAAGTAAATAAATGTATATGTCTGGGGATATACTGATATTTGAATAGGACAATATTAGCACACATTAATTGTGAGAGGTTTGTTGCTGAGTTTGTGAAATGAAGTAGTAAAAGAAGATCACAGCTGCTTATTAGTAATGGCCACCCACAGTGTGGAGAACCTTGGATGATCAAAGAGCAGATATATTTAACAGGGTAATGTTGACATACTCTTCAGCTACTTTGCATAATAAGATCCAAAACGAGTGGTGCAGAGACGAGTGCTTTTAACCATTCAAAACTCTATTAGGTTAAAGGGCCTTCCTTCTTTCCTTCAAAAGTTAATGAATTTAGACACTGTTGTCTTCTTATTTTATCTTTATTTCCCTCCGGGGCATCCTTGATGTGGTGTGAATAATGCTTTACAATGTGCATATTGGGTTTTGCCCCTTGAGCTGGTTGAATTTTGGTAGCCAAAGATACTGCTTTTTTCCTATTTCCATTCATACTTCCATTCATTAACTGGCATTGCTTCAAATGCGTAATTGTTTTCTGGACAGTTAAGATTATTTCATTATAGCAGGCATTATAGTTACCACAGTTTCTCAGGGCACAGGTCTATTATACGTGTCTGCAAACTACACCTCTTTGCCCAATGAATAAGCTCCTCTGGAATATGAACATCTGGAAGGGAGGTAGCTCAAATGCTAAGGGAAACTTTTCCCATTTTGCCCCGGCTCTATTCCAGAAACTAACACCATTTACTGAAATGGAGGGATAACAAGCAAAACCAACACGTCCAACTTATCCATTTCAATAGAGGATTTTGGCAAAAAATTGTGAATATGTTTGGCCCTGGCTCACTAGGACTGACCTGTTTAAGTTTAATAAATGTTATTTCCCCCTATTAGAACGATATTAGATATGTGGTTCTAAAATGTCATAGGGCATACTTGTTAATTAAAACGTTTTTTCCCGTCAAATGTAAGTAACATCCAGCCACACCATTTGCAAAACACTGTTTTTTCCCTGCTACTGGTTGCTGGTTTCTCTGCTCTGCCCTCTGGTGTCACATGTTAATTCTTCCTCCCTCCGTGCTCTTCATTATCTGTGCGTGTCAGCCTCTCAAATTTACCGTATTTTTTGCACCATAACACTCACTTTTTTCCTCCTAAAAAGTAAGGGCAAATGTCTGTGCGTGTTATGGAGGGAATGCCTACGGGTGGCATGCCTACGGATTTTCCTCCTCTAAAAACTACGTGCGTGTTATGGTCGAGTGCGTGTTATAGAGCGAAAAATACGGTAATTTATGAACAGTGTTTCACCAATATAGCAGCATAAAATGATTAACAATTAAGCGATAAAAAGGCAAGGTAACATAAAAAGTAGGACATCATGCAGCTGTCTATGTTATCAAAACCATTCCTTAATGTTGAAAACCATGTGTGTATTTCCATCCTAGGTCTCTCTAAACCAGAGCTTTCCAAACTTTTCATGTTAGTGAGACACGTTTTAGATACACATCAATTTGCGACACAGTAATTTGGTTTTACTAGCAAACCGGTGGTTAAAAATAACCCCTTCCCAGACCCAGGAAGACTGTGGGGTGCATTCGCGTGACACACCTACACACTGCAGCCTACACACTAACATGTTGTGACACACAGTTTGGAAAGCTCTGCTTTTGACAATGATGGAAGCTGTAGCCCAGCAACAGTGGGAGGGTCACAGAGTCCTCATCCCTGTACTGGGCATTACGTGAGGGAGGCATAGCTCATCATCAGCCCCATAGCCCCCCCTTCGTGGAAACCTTTCCAGCCTAGGGGCCACACTCCCTTCTGAAGGCCACATGGCAATGGTGGGTGGAACCAGAAGGAAAAGACAATGGAACATTGCATGTAGATCTCACCTTTGTTCAGTAGGCCAGGTTCTTCATACACGCTACACTCCTTTCTCTGCCCTCCTCCAGACAAGCAAGAGGCATTTTCAGAGTTCAAAGACATGTTCCAACCAGCCAAAAACACTTGGGCTGTGAAGATGTGGTCTGGGCAGAGTCCTGGAGGGTAGTATTCGGCCCTGAGGACCGATACTGCCCACTTCTGTGTTAGGCCTTTAAATCAGAATGGGAAGAGACTCTGCGGTTTCTGGAGTCTAAGGTATAGATCTATAGCTTTGGCACGTGCCGCTCTGCAATTTGTTCAAGTTGCACTTTGAAGAGTCTTCTCTCCTCATTCCCCCCTTCTCCCTCTTTCTCTCTCTCTCTCTCCCAAAGCTGTAAAGTATTCATAAAAGCTAACAACTATCCGAGAAAATTAGCATTGATGGATGTTTTCTTGCTCTCCATCAGGAAATGATGTACTTGAAACTCATTACAGATCTTCACAGAATCTCTGCCGAATGTGCCTTGGGCTTTGTGTGGATCAGCACGCGCCTCGTTTGCTGCATAATTCATATCTCTTGTGTCACGTTTAATGTGTAACATGTATTCCTTGTTAATTAGAAAAATATAAACTGCCCCCTCCTTACCCTAGAACAGAACCAGAGAACTACTGGAGAAATCAAGAAAACATAGATTCTCTCTCTCCCCTCTGCTGCCTCACTTACATTTTGAATTGAATTCTGACACCTACTCTAAAGCTACATCATTTAAACAACTGCGGGAGAGGAGAGGGTGGGTGGGACTTTCATCATGCCAAGTCCTTAGTTCTCCACTCCTTGCTATTTGCTTCCAGGATCAGTACAAAACATTTTGCCGCCTGAGGCAGAGAAGCAAATGTCCCCCTTCCCACACATAGAAAGCTGCCTTATACAGAGCCAGCCCACTGGTCCATCGAGCTCACTGTTGTCTACACTGATTGGCAGAGGCTCGCTGAGATTTCAGGTGGGCACACTAACAGTCCTACCTATCCAGAGATGCCAGGGATTGAACCTGGACTACCCTTAGGGTAGTTGTTATGTACTGAAGTTCTCACCCTGGGCTAGCAGGGGGATACTGTAGATAGTTATGCAAATAAGGGATCGAAAGTGACGTTCAGTGATTGGATAGTTTTAGAAAGTTGTTACAGTTACGTTGTACTGGAGCTCTATATAAGCAGGCTGACTGAACCCTTCAGTTCAGTTCTGTCCTGGCCTGTGAATAAACAAGAGCTGTTTGAAGAATCACTGTGTCGTCTGATATGTTCACCCACAACTTAACAGTAGTGATAAAGTGGGATATCAAATCCAAACTCTTCTTCTGAATGCAAAGCAGATGCTTTATTACTGAGCCACTGCCCGGGCCCTGTACCCAAGGCCACCTGAGTTGCTTTGGCCGCTGATGGTGAAAATCCCATGAATGCCTCTCTCCCTCCCTGACAGCAAATGTAGAGTAATCATCAATTTTAAAATTAGTAATCTTCCGCCCTTTCGAGCCCCAAATGCCTGATGCGTCCCACTCCTTCTATTGGTAGGTTGGCCCTAGAAATTTATAATGTTCTTAGAAATGGGCTCAACATGAATTTCTGTTTCCCTTCTCTGTGTTGCTGCCACTAACCAATGGGTACTGTGAATTTCTTGGGGCTGAGACCTACGCTCCCTTCCTTTCATTCTTCTTGTTTGTGCTGCATTGTGTTAGTTCTTATTAATGGTACCATGGGGAAACCCAGCCAGATGGGTAGGGTATAAATATCATCATCAGTTGTGGGGAACCTTTGGCCCTCCAGATATTGCTGAACTGTACCAAATCTTTCTCCCTGCCTGTGTGATACTGTACAACAGGAAGAAAATACGACCTGCCACACACACCCAAAGCCTGAACTGGTATAGTCCTGAATTCTGAGCCCACCATCTGATTCTGTATAATGGGTAGATATAGAACCATAGAATCATAGAGTTGGAATAGACCACAAGGGCCATCGAGTCCAACCCCCTGCCAAGCAGGAAACACCATCAGAGCACTCCTGACATATGGTTGTCAAGCCTCTGCTTAAAGACCTCCAAAGAAGGAGACTCCAGCACACTCCTTGGCAGCAAATTCCACTGTCGAACAGCTCTTACTGTCAGGAAGTTCTTCCTAATGTTTAGGTGGAATCTTCTTTCTTGTAGTTTGGATCCATTGCTCCGTGTCCGCTTCTCTGGAGCAGCAGAAAACAACCTTTCTCCCTCCTCTATGTGACATCCTTTTATATATTTGAACATGGCTATCATATCACCCCTTAACCTCCTCTTCCCCAGGCTAAACATGCCCAGCTCCCTTAGCCATTCCTCATAAGGCATCGTTTCCAGGCCTTAGACCATTTTGGTTGCCCTCCTCTGGACACGTTCCAGTTTGTCAGTGTCCTTCTTGAACTGTGGTGCCCAGAACTGGACACAGTACTCCAGGTGAGGTCTGACCAGAGCAGAATACAGTGGCACTATTACTTCCCTTGATCTAGATGCTATACTCCTATTGATGAGGCCCAGAATTGCATTGGCTATTTATGATTGTTTTGAAATAGCTTAGACAGTACCACTGGCTAAAAGATGAAAGTATGTAAAGCACAAATATGAACAGAGGAAGGAACGCAGCTGCTTGTGGGTTGACACCATAAACCATTTTAGGACAATGTGGATGAACAAAGGTTTGACAAAAATCGACTGTGAAATATTCTTTCATTTATGAACTGTAGTGGATTTTTAATTTTTTGCATAGTTCATTTATAATAAAGGTTTTTCCCATCACCTTAGCATTTCACCTCAGGGCAAAATCATAGATTTTCCCCCAAGTATTGATTCTTCGTTATATCCTAAATGAGATATAGGGATTAATTTTTCTTCCTTGCGTCTAGCTCTGGGTTTTGGAAATGTGTGTCTTGGCCTAGCTCTGTCCATTATTGTGAACTGAAACCAACGTCGCATACCATCTCTCCTGATGGGGATTTCACTGTTGAAAGTGTTTGATTTCTTTTGACACAAATCTTACTGTTTTGAATATTGGTTAAAGGTGAAAAGAAGGCAATGGAATTATTAATAAATTGAGGGGGGATATATTCCTCGAGGAAAGAGGATGTGCATTCTTAGCCTAGAGCCCTCAAACAATTCGAGACAACTAATTATTTTGTTTTCTGAGTATTGGGTGGGAAAGAATCTGTTCAATATTTGGGGCTGTAGTCCTAAACACACTTACTAAAAAGTAGTCTCGCTGAACTCTATTCTATTTAAATATGTCTATTATTAGGCTATAAGCTTCCTTAAAAAGGGACGCGGGTGGCGCTGTGGGTTAAACCACTGAGCCTAGGGATTGCCGATCAGGTCAGCAGTTCGAATCCCCGCGACGGGGTGAGCACCCGTTGCTCGGTCCCAGCTCCTGCCAACCTATCAGTTCGAAAGCACGTCAAAGTGCAGGTAGATAAATAGGTACCGCTCCGGCGGGAAGGAAGACAGCGTTTCTGTGTGCTGCTCTGGTTCGCCAGAAGCGGCTTAGTCATGCTGGCCACATGACCCAGAAGCTGTAAGCCGGCTCACTCGGCCAATAAAGCGAGATGAGCGCCGCAACCCCAGAGTCAGCCACGACTGGACCTAATGGTCAGGGGTCCCTTTACCTTTTACCTAAGTCTCCTTGGTTATTTTCCCAAAGAGATTGCAAAGGAAGCGATCCAATGTGTTGGCCACTCTTAGAGCATGTTGTCGGATATAGTAGGATACAAATCCATATGTGTATGGGGGGGGTGAGTCTGTGTGGTAAGGAACCCTAAGGTTCTGTGGGAAATTTAATCATAGGCTCCTTTTTGAGGGTCCCAGTAATGGTGGACAAGCTTCCCTGAAAAACTTGCCCACAAAAATCACTCTTTCCGTGCAATGCTCAGCTGAAAGTGTTGTACATGCTAAAACGCTTCCCAGAATCCTCTGCAGGATGGCCACTTACACATAACCAGGGGGGAGAGGGCAAAGTAGGACACAAATCCGCATAATTGCATATGCTAATTGGTGTATATTTAGAAATACGATGTGCCTTTGCAGGTATCAACCACCAGCTGATCAGCAGTGCCTGCAAACCCTGCTTTTGGCAGACACATACCTGATCTCATTCATTAATAATAATAATAATAATAATAATAATAATAATAATAATAATAATTTATTTGTACCCCACCCATCTGGCTGGGTTTCCCCAGCCACTCTGGGCGGCTTCCAACAAAGATTAAAAATACATTAAATGTCACACATTAAAAACTTCCCTGTCTTCTAAATGTCAGGTAGTTGTTTATTTCCTTGACATCTGATGGGAGGGTGTTCCACAGGGCGGGCGCCACTACCGAGAAAGCCCTCTGCCTGGTTCCCTGTAGCTTTGCTTCTCGCAGTGAGGGAACCACCAGAAGGCCCTTGGAGCTGGACCTCAGTGTCCGGGTAGAACGATGGGAGTGGAGACGCTCCTTCAGGTATACTGGACCGAGGCCGTTTAGGGCATTAAAGGTCAGCACCAACACTTTGAATTGTGCTCGGAAACGTACTGGGAGCCAATGTAGGTCTTTCAAGACCGGTGTTATGTGGTCTCGGCGGCCGCCCCCAGTCACCAGTCTAGCTGCCGCATTCTGGATTAGTTGTAGTTTCCAGTTCACCTTCAAAGGTGAATTGGATTTGTTGGACCAAATTAGTCCCTCAAACCAGAGATTCCTGACCAGTGGCGGAGTAAGAGGAGTTCCATTGCATTGCTTTGAATACTTGAAAAATACATTTTTTTATTTTACGTTTTCGGGCACAGAGGTTGTATGAAACAGAGGTTCTTAGGCACTTATGGAAGACAGATGTAATGTACTAAAACTCTTTCTTTCCTTCCTTATTTCTGTAATCCCACCATATTCAAATTTTGAAAAGTATTATGAAGTTGCAGACCCAAGTGGTTGAGACTCTCAGAAGTGGAGTGGTTCAGACTCCTTGCTATGCACATTTAGCTTGACTGGCTTTGCCATTCTCTTTGAAAGAGGTGGATTTAGGAAGCAATACTGAGGGGGTGTCATCCATTCTAATAATAAATTTTTTCAAAAGAACTGTATATATTCTGTCAGAAGGGCTCCTCCTGCTGGTGGCATGAAGCATTGCATATTTCTAATTATACAGGTACATATAGCAATATAAAATGAGTATCTCAGCCTGAGATAAGTGCTTATCACAGTCCATATTTCTTTGGAGACATAACACAACTAGAGTTCCATATTTCCACTAAAGTGGCTTAAGATAAAATGTGATGAAAAGCAGCTTACAACTAGACACTTGACAATAATGTAATCTTAATATATAGTTAGTCATCTCTCTTTTTGCACAGAGCTAGTGGTAAACATGGAAGAATGAACAGATGGTGTTTATGAAGCCATGTATTGTAGAAGTTAGAAGGATACACTTAATATATAAAGATTATTTAGCAATATTATTTAGCCTACTGAACCCTTCTTTCTCATTCCCCCACTTTCCCCACTTGAACTCCTATTTAACCCACTTCTTCCCTGCTTTTATTTTATTTTAAATTTTCTTCTTTTTCTATGTCTTCATTGTAAGTTATGTCATTATGTCACTGATGATTATACACTTCATCTGTATGAAAGTGTTATGAGTTGATCCAGACTTGTACTCAACCGAGTTTCACTAATGCTGGAGGAATAGGGGGGCAGGGGCAATTTTTACATGTTTCCCTTCCCCCACAATACCCCGTGGCCCCGGAAAATCTGTTCTGGGTGCTTAGGAGACCCTTTGGACCACCATGAAAGAGAAGGGGGGGGTTGCAGGGCAAAGAGGGAACCAGCAAAAAATGAAAAGAAAATAAAAATCACCTTTCTTCTCTTCTTCAGTGGAACTTGGTGCCTTCTGCCAATAATAGTGATGACGATGATGATGATGATGATGATGATGATGATAATAATAATAATAATAATAATAATAATAATAATAATAATATAATATTTCTACTCCGCCCATCTGACTGGGTTTTCCCAGCCACTCTGGGGGGCTCTCAACAGAATATTAAAAACACGCTAAAACATCAAACATTAAAAACGTCCCTAAACAGGGTTGCCTTCAGATGTCTTCTGAAAGTCAGATAGTTGTTTATTTCCTTGACATCTGATGGGATGGCGTTCCACAGGGTGGGTGCCACTACCAAGAAGGCCCTCTGCCTGGTTCCCTGTAACCTCAATTCTCGCAGGGAGGGAACCGCCAGAAGGCCCTCGGAACTGGACCTCAGTGTCCGAGATGAACGATAGGGGTGGAAAGAAACTTTCTATTCACAGATGGGACACTCTGGATCCAATCCTATATGTTTTGTATCATAGTATATTTACATTGGGACACGGGTGGCGCTGTGGGTTAAACCACAGAGCCTAGGACTTGCCGATCAGAAAGTCGGCGGTTTGAATCCCTGCGATGGGGTGAGCTCCCGTTGCTCAGTCCCTGCTCCTGCCAACCTAGCAGTTTGAAAGCACATCAAAGTGCAAATAGATAAATAGGTACCGCTTCAGCGGGAAGGTAAACGGCGTTTCCGTGCACTGCTCTGTTTCGCCAGAAGCGGATTAGTCATGCTGGCCACATGACCCGGAAGCTGTACGCCGGCTCCCTCGGCCAATAAAGCAAGATGAGCGCCGCAACCCCAGAGTCGGCCACGACTGGACCTAATGGTCAGGGGTAACTTTACCTTTACCTATATTTACATTATTTACATTGCATTACATCACATTTACATTATCCAGGCTCACTTTTTTAAAAAAAAAATGCATCACTGTATTTTAATGGTTATTTGGGGGATCAAGCAAACCTTTTTTCAATCCAGTACAGGTTTATCACAAATGCCATGAGGAAAAAAAATAATTTTCTCTGCACAGGTTAACTCAGGTTTAAGCCGACTGCTGGACTGACTGTCACTAAGTTGTCAACTGCCGGTTATGAATAGTGTACAGAAGGAGAACAAGTTGACCTTGAACTCACTAAATGTTTTATGAATAGCACCCATTTCCAGGCAGAAAAAATACGAATATGTTTTCCAGATTTTACAGCCCCTCTCTCCTTTCCTTAAGGCTCTCTAGTACCAAATGCTTTTCATCTTATCAAGGTGCTCATTATAGGGAAGGTTCAGAAAGCAAAGAGCATCGTTTTAATGATGAAGGTAATGCTTGGAGAATATAAGGAGCTGACACCACTGCCTTTCCCCAAAGGCAACACACAATATTGCAGTTGTCATGCCATGCTTCTGCAAAAGACCATTTGTTTTTGAGGAGATTCCCATGCAATATATAACATACAGTCTGCATTTCAGGGTTTCACCCGCATCCCTACATGTATCTGGTTACTACCCACTTAACATCAGTGAATGAGAGGGATCCAGAAAAGAACCTCAATGGGTTTACTAAGTATGACTTAGTTGACTATCACCATATAATCTTTAATTATCCTCATTTATTTGTTTGTTTTAAGCATTTTTTTTCTTAGTAGAAGCCCCCACCCTCCATTTCAGGAATCCTTGGCAGGAATCCCTAAGGGACTAGGGACTATGCTCTCTGGCAGTAAGAAGTTTCTCCTCAGCCACTGGCTCTGTTCAGAAAGTTTCATGGGCCATCTCATTATTTATTTGTTTATTAGGAATTGTAGGAGCAAGAAAGAAGCAGCCTCAGCTGGCTGGCTGGAAATATGATTGTATTTTGAAATATAGTATGGAGAGAATCTATATTGTGTGCTTCATGGAAAGCAGTTGGAAGAAACATCTTGACCCAGAAGTTCCATTACCCATTTTAATTGAAATTGGTTACCTTTTTTTTCTTCTTCTTCAGAAGAAGGAAAGAGGAGGGAAAGGAAGAACTGAAGATCAAAATACCCCTTTGGCATTTCAGTTTGGGCATTTCCTGCTAAAATGCTACTTGTTCCTGTGTGGTAAACGAAAAAATGCATTTGCCGGAGTTGTCAAACACATGGATTGCCAATTGGTTCTGAAAGCACCAGTCCTGGACCATTTTCCCATTCAAGCTCAGGGGGATCTCTGTCCCTTCAGCTTTAAGTCAGCTGTACATTAAATGCCAGAGAAGTACATTGGTTCTGTTTATAGGATTGCTAATCTTTTGCCTTAACAGGAACTGGCTCACAACTTTTGCTGGCTCTAAAAAATATGTTTCTCACTCTGCCTCCCCACCCCCAGTTTAGCTTACTATGGATACAACTGGACACAAATATTGGGTGAGAATGTGTTGTGAATGTGATCTGGGCAGTCGTGGCGTCTCTTGTCGTATAAAAGATTTCTCTCCTCCTTCTTGGCAACGGGCGAGCTGGTCAAAGTTCGCCTCCCGCATTAGGGATGGTGAAAGGAAACCGGAGACCCGTTCCTTGTCTACTGACACACTTACAAGACAAACACATGCTCCATTAAAAATAACACAGCTCTGCTGTGATATGTGGCCCTCCCATGTCTTTGGAGTAAAAATGTGCTTCAGTGTGCAGTGTTGAGCTTCTTAAGATATAAGGTTTCCACTTGGCACTGAGGCAACTCAAAGAGTTATGAGATAGAAGGCAGCTGATTTTTTATTTTTTATTTTGCCAAGGGGGCGCTCCTCATTCACAGCCTCATACCAAAGCTAAGCACCCTTGTCCCAGATTTTTATCATTTGCTTGTTCTCCATATTTCTCAAGTCAGTCAAGCTCCACATTTGACAAACTCTGGTGACTCCCTTCTTTTCTGTCCCTGGCAGCTGCAAGTGAGGGGGGGGGACAGGTTGTATTTGCTTTTCTCTTCTCCATAATGTGACGTTTGCCAAGTGTAATGTTTCTTTTTTAGCACATCTTGCTATTGTCAAGAAGTCAGAGATTTTAATGCAGGTTATGTTGTGCCCATAGCTCAGGATTCTCTGAAAGTGGTGGTGGTGGTGGAATACCAGCCAGATAATAGTTTCCCTTTTTCAGGCACCAAACTCTTATTGCCACATATCACTTGACAAGAACAACAATGCAGAGCCATGACTGAAGACAAAACAAACCTTGATTTATGTGTTTTAAACCGCTGCTGATTATGAGTGACGTAGTGTGGGTTGCCAGCGCCCGGGGGAATGCATGCACATTCAACTGCCTAACAGTGTCACCCAGGAGATCGCAACTGCAGAGATAAGAAAAGAAGAGGCATTCCATTGTCTGGAGAGGTCACTTCCTGGTTTGCATGGAGAGGCCATTTTCAACAGAGCCCAGCAATGGAAGCACAGTGCTGTATTGAGGCAGCATTGGGTGTTGAAATCTTGCGCCCCCTAACAATTTTGCACCTGGGGCAAACACCCCTGTGCCCCCACACACTGCACCAGTGCTGATTATTCCCGTTGTTTACTTTCATCGGCATTAATGTGGACAGCTTGAAACTGGTCTGAAAGTGTTGAAGCTTAGCGCTGCACAGAACCGGTGCTGGTTGCTGTAAGTGCAGCAGAGAGCTCAAAAAAATTCTAGTTCTGGGGCAATGGCCGCTTCTATGTTTCCTGGGCTTCGCTCTCGGTGCATTTGGCCTCTACAGGCTTCTCCTACAACTTTGACACACAAACATCCCTACCTTTCTCAAGTTGACACAGGATTTCCTGTGCTGCTGAGTATTTAAGGCTGGACGCTTACTTGAGACTGAGAGTAAGTTTCATTAAGAAGGGCTTGGGTTGTGTAAGGGGCAAGGGCTTTATTTGTGCAGCATGTGGGTGGGTGCAGGACTTTTCCATTTCATCCCTTTTATTGCCTTTCCAAATAATAAGTTGTTAGGCCAATTCCTTCCCCTCTATTTCCCCTCAAACTAATATATTTCTGTGTGTCCTGGGAGTATTCTGTGTCCAAATCACAATCTTATTTTGGGTGGCTTCTTTTCACTTCCAGACATATAGACACATGACCAACCAAGCTGAGAATGAGAAGGGATTCCCACCCTATTACATTTCTGTTGCACCTTTCTTCCATCACAGAACCCAAAATGGCGCACACATGGTTGCCAGGAGTTTTCCAATCCAGACACTGATCAGACCCAGACCTAAATAGTTTCAAGTGGTGACCACATGTGCCTTTCAACCATATCCTGAGAACCACATTTTTTAAAATGGGAGAGAGGGGGAAAGGAGATAGTCCTTTACGAGTCTTTTGGGTGTGGTACTAAAGGTAAAGATAAAGGACCCCTGACAGTTAAGTCCAGTCGCGAACGACTCTGGGGTTGCGGCGCTCATCTCGCTTTACTGGCTGAGGGAGCCAACGTTTGTCCACAGACAGTTTTTCTGGGTCATGTGGCCAGCATGACTAAGCCACTTCTGGCAAACCAGAGCAGCACACGGAAACGCCGTTTACCTTCCCACCGGAGCGGTACCTATTTATCTACTTGCACTTTGACGTGCTTTCGAACTGCTAGGTTGGCAGGAGCTGGGACTGAGCAACGGGAGCTCACCCCGTCGCGGGGATTCGAACCGCCGACCTTCTGATCGGCAAGCCCTAGGCTCAGTGGTTTAGACCACAGCGCCACCCGCGTCCCTGGATGTGGTACTAATGTTCTCAATTTATCTTAGACACTATGGGAGCATTCACCTACTTGAGAAGAAGGGCAGGGAACCCCTCACCTGAACCCCTCAACAACAAAGGGGGGGACCCACCTTCGTATCTTTATCAATTACAAAATGATATTTTCCTTTTAAATCTGCCAACCCCAGATCCTTAAAAAGAGGCTAATCTGCTCTTCCATAATGCCATTCCTAGTGAAGAATACACAACTTGGAGCCCAATTTGAGCTGGCAGCCCTGCCCATGGAGGTGCTGCAAAAGTTAGCCAAATTCCACTCTGGACCCACTCAGTTATTTGTCAGCATGGGAGAATTTTGAGTGAAATCATGAAGGATGTGAGTATGAACTGCAGGAGTAGGCTATACATTGCTGGTGGTGAGCGGGGGGACCCAAAGGTGACTGCAGATTTATTTATGGAAGCGTAGGTGCTGTTCATTGCCTTTGGGGGCAATTACTATTTGAAGGCCTGTTACACTCCAGCAAGGCTTCTTCCCCCTTTTTATGCTGTCCCCATCTATCCTCAAGGCAATAGCTTGAACAGAATCTAATGGATTTAACACAGTTGCTTTAAGCTTAAGTAACATGCAATAACTGGGAATTTCCCCTCCTTTCAACGGGTTTAGTAATGCAACACACAAACAGCACACTCACCAAACCACCCAGCAGTAATAAGGACACTAAACTAGGGTTACCAGACGTCCCCGGTTCCTGGGAACAGTCTCCAGATTTGCAGATCTGTCCCCAGGAAATGTGGCAGCGGTAGTCTCAGTAGCCTGGAGCCAGCCTTGTAGCGCAGTTGGCTCTGGCTGGCTTCAGGAACTGCTCACTGCTTGCTGCCGCCACTGCCGAAGGGGAACCGGGGAAGTCCGGTGGTACAGATCTCCTGCCCCCTGCCCCCTTTGTTTTGACAGATCGGAGGAGACTTGGGAGTCGCGGGCGGGCGGCCATTGCCTAGGAGGGGCGCAAGGCGCACGGTTTCTCTGCCAGGAAAGGTGCAAAGCCCTTCTTTCGCACCCTGTGAAACGTAAATGCACAGAGTTTAAAAAAAACTGGGCAACAGCCACCCACCCGCAACTCCCGAGCCTCCCCCGATCAGTCAAAACAAAGGGGGAAGGGGGAAGGAGATCGGGGGAGGCTCGGGAGTCATTGGCGGATGGCCGTTGCTCAGTTTTTTAAAAATTCTGAGCATTTATGTTTCACAGGGTGCGAAAGAAGGGCTTTGCACCTTTATACAATATCCATGTGTGCTTGGGCCCAGGGTCTTTTGCCTCACCATCCCCACTACTGACTCCCTATTGCTACTCGGCTTCAAAAAAAAAAAAATGTGTCCCCGGATTAATTGAAAAAAATCTGGTAACCATAACACTAAACTGGAGTTTGCAGTGTCACCAGCTAAGGAACCGAACCATCTTAGCTGTTCAGGTCTAAGCCTCCTTCAGGCATTTTAGTCACCCATAAGAGTAGTTTTGTTTCGGGGAGAGTGGGGGGCAAGCACGCCACGCCCACCCCCCTCCATTTCCATTGTTGTCCCGCTTCTCCTTCAGAAGTTGAAGGCAGAACTTCTGAAGGAGAGGCTTACTGTGCACACAGAAGCATTGTCATGTCATTAGAAACCTAGGTTCAAAATCACGTGGGAAGTTTCCATGTATACTGATGGTCTCCTGCTTTTGGGAGTTCACCCTCCAGCTCATGGATGTTTGAATTTTCTCACACAATGAGGCAAATTATAATGCCTGAATAGGACTCTAAACACCTCTAAATGTGTGAGAAGATCCAGCTTATTGAAAATCAGTGCACGTTCTGTCACTGACTTCAATCTAGAGTTTAAGTGACAATATCCTCAAAATTCTTCATTGTGAATGCTGATGTTGAAAATCCTCCAAATGCTCAAATATTTGTATTTCAAATCTGTATTTGGCATTCTACCACATTTGGTTCTTCACTAGTTCTTGATAGTTGACGGTATTTGAGACTTGGCATGCAATGCTAATTTAGCACTTAGCAGTATTTGTTAGCTGACATATACTGTTATCTGGAATTTAACAGTACTTGATAGCTGCCCTGCTATGGTATTTGACATTCAGCATCATTTTATAGATGACATGCAATTATACTTAATATCTGATGGCATTTGGCAGCTGACAGATAATGGCAGATTGCCAAGAATCTGAGGTAAGATTTTACGTTTGAAAAAAGTAATTTTGACCTATAAAATTTGAGTAAAGTTCTACAGTTCATTAAAAAACTGAAAAGTAAAATTGGAAATTCACTGAATTTTGAATATTTGTGAATATTTTCCACTCTATTTTCCATGTGGGTCCCTTACGTAAAGGACCATGTCACTGAAACCCTAGCTTCACATCTCCCATTGATCCAAGCTTGCACAATGGGACTTTCCCCTTCTCCTTCCCCTGTAAAAGGTAAAGGTACCCCTGCCCGTACGGGCCAGTCTTGCCAGACTCTAGGGTTGTGCGCCCATCTCACTTAAGAGGCTGGGGGCCAGCGCTTTCCGGAGACACTTCCGGGTCACGTGGCCAGCGTGACGAAGCTGCTCTGGTGAGCCGGCACCAGCGCAGCACACGGAAACGCCGTTTACCTTCCCGCTAGAAAGCGGTCCCTATTTATCTACTTGCACTTAAGAGTGCTTTCGAACTGCTAGGTGGGCAGGAGCTGGGACCGAACGACGGAAGCTCACCCCGCCGCAGGGATTCGAACCACCGACCATGCGATCGGCAAGCCCTAGGCGCTGAGGTTTTACCCACAGTGTCACCCGCTTCTGGAACAAATTTGGGGAGGGTGCAGGGCATGCTGGAAGGAGGAGAGCAGGGATGTATAATTTTGTAAGTAAAAACCCCGGGACCGACAGGACAGTTACCTACCGCTGCACTGAATACAAGCCCCAGTTAACCAAATATTATGAATGCTTCCTAGGCCATGAGATAGTGCTGAATGTAGGATACTAATGACTATACAGTTGCACCTCGGAAGTTGAACGGAATTCATTCCGGAAGTCCGTTCGACTTCCAAAACGTTTGGAAACCAAGGTGCGGCTTCCAGTTGGCTGCAGGAAGCTCCTGCAGCCAATCGGAAGCTGCAGAAGCCGCGTCAGACGTTCGGGTTCCAAATAACATTCGCAAACCGGAACACTCACTTCCAGGTTTGCAGCGTTCTGGAGCCAAAACATTCAACTTGCAAGGCGTTCGGGATCCAAGGTACGTCTGCACTAAAGCTCTTCCTCCCACGTCATAGCATGCCATCATGTTGATTGTAGAAAACTTGGTAATGTTTCCCTATAACCTGGGATACTTCGGTTCTTTTTAGCATGGCATGTGTGCTAACTGAAAGATAATACCAGTGATTTCAACAATATGCCTTCAACCAGGCAATTTGATTCTCAATCACAAACTTACTTGCCTGTCTTTAGACTTTGCTCACCTGGCAGCTCGTCTTTCCTATGACGACACACATAATGGAGAGAAAAATTCTTGACTCACAAACATTGGAATTTTCACCGTGGTAATGGCACCGGTTCACTCATATTTTATTCATTAAATATTATTTGTCAGTGCATTTGGCTATTTTCGAGACTTACTGTAAAACACACCATTATCACTTTCACATTTTGAGCATTTGTCAATACTATACCAGCCAACCTGTGTATTTATAATTATGCACATTTTCTCCCCCTCTCTAAAAGGCCAACGATGTTTCAATTAAGCTTGGTTCAGAAGTGCCCTTATTTAGCAAATTTGTCCTTCAGTAGGATTACTAGTGCTGGTTTTTTTTAAGAGCTCTGAGATACAGCCAGATTGTTTCATTCTGTCAGACTCAAAATAGGATACAATCAAACCCTAAATCAATAGCACTTTTTATTCCTACAGAATTGATGCATGGCATCTTTCTTCACACAAAGACTTAATGTGTTGTAAATTAATTATCTGCAATGAATACAGGGTCAGTGGACCTTGGAATGAGGGGGATGAAGTGCTAAAGCATTCCGTTACCTCCCACCACTTCACAGATCTTACTGCGTCTTCTATAAATATGACTGTAAGGCCCACTTTCTGCAGGAGCTGTTAGCAAAGACTGCTAATGCTCATCTAAGGATGGGCATGGAAGGGCATGCATGCGTTACCATTAATTTGCTGCCCAAATGTTTTGCTTAGAATCTTTGCTTAGTATTTGAGATCTAAGGGTGGCATTCATTGTTTGCAATTCTCAGGATAAAGGTAAAGGGAACCCTGACCGTTAGGTCCAGTCACAGACGACTCTGGAGTTGCGGCGCTCATCTCACTTTATTGGCCAAGGGAGCCAGCGTACAGCTTCCGGGTCATGTGGCCAGCATGACTAAGCCACTTCTGGCAAAACCAGAGCAGCGCACGGAAATGTCGTTTACCTTCCTGCCAGAGCAGTACGTACCTATTTATCTACTTGCACTTTGACATGCTTTCGAACTGCTAGGTTGGCAGGAGCAGGGACCGAGCATCGGGAGCTCACTCCGTCGTGGGGATTCGAACTGCCGACCTTCTGATCGGCAAGCCCTAGGCTCTGTGGTTTAGACCACAGCGCCACCCGCGTCCCAGTCAATTCTCAGGATAGACCCATTGAAATCAATCTGTTTATTTTCATTGGTCTACTCACCCTAAGGCTGCAATCTTATTTTTATGGAATGCACATGGAAACTCCCATAGACTGTAATAAAAGTAAATTGCAATCTGTGGTCCTGATCAAACTTCGTGTGTATACAAGAACCACTTACTTGAAATGCTACTGATCAAACATTCAGTAGAGAGACAAGAGGAGCATTAAACCCAACTCCTACTCCCCATCTTGAACACCTGATCTGCATTGCTATGAATATTTCACTGGGGTTGCATAGATCGCCCCTGGAGACTGCACACACAGCACTCATTTGCGCATATGACTTTGCATTCAGCTAGGATTGCATGTGCAACTTCCTGTGTCAGCACAAGCATGAGATATCTCCTAGATTGATCGATGTGTATCTTCAGAAGTAATGTCTCCTTGTATTTAGTTTATTGTATATTTAAATGATTAAAACACTGATTTTTCACTAAAGGCAGAATTTGACATTACAGCAAACCTGAGTGAGTGTGGGGAGATTGAGGGGAGGGGCTGCAGCAAGAAAAGTGATGGTAGGTGGGAGAGTTAAATATTCCTCTTCCTGAGACCACTTTGCATATTAAATACATATATGAGATGCCTTGAATTACTAAAGCTGCAAACCTGTACAAATGGTCTGCTTAAATCCCATTTAGGTCAGTTTAGTTCTTCATGCACAGGATTGCAATGTGAGCAAAGAGGAAAGAGGCAAAGAAACTCTTCACTTTTTTATTTTTATTTTTGCCAAAGCAAAAGAAATGGACGGTTGTTGGAGCATTACGGTGTGCAGAAGCGCTACAGAGATAAATGAACTCTCAGCCGTGAACACCTTGATTAAAAAGCTTGAGTTTGCTAACTTCCGAAGTTCTCATTTAAAAAAATAAATAAAACCAAGATGGAGAGGAAACTGCCATTATTTCTCTAGAATTGCTTAGCTATTAGTAGCTATAGAAACAAGGTTACTAGGTAGTAAAGACGAGCTCTCCACAAAACACAATATTACTTAGATTTGAGAATAAGAAAGAGAAACAAGCCACCGTACTCAATTAAATGATTTTTTTCTCTCATGATGAATTGACAGGTCAGGGGAGATGGGCCTAGGATTGTAGATTCAGTGCTGGAAAACCATTCAGCCCTGTGCTGCTTTATTAGATTTGATTTTTTGCTAAACTGATGTCTGTTGTGTCCCTGTGCTTTGGGAAACTGAAGAATAACAGGAACTGGGGCTCCAGGCACGCATGCCATTTTTAATACTACACCTTAGATCCAGCACAGCAGGCATGGGGCAGACAGGGCGGCATGTGGAGCCGGCTCTTCCGTTAGTGCCCTCACTTGCTTGCCCTGGCTGCCACCACCGGCCCAACTCTGGTGGGGTTCTTCAAAGCTCTTGTCCACACCCTCCCCATGCCCCGCTCTGAGGAAGAGGGTCATTCCTCAGAATGAGGGCTTCTGGGTGAGGTGTCCCCAAGAGAGTGTCTCCACCAGCACACTTTTCTGCTCTGTGCGTGGAAGAGAACTGAACATGTGTGGTGTGCACACAGCAGCTCTAGGGGCCAGGCCTTGCACGCAGGCCCCTGCCTCTGTCCGACCATGAATATGGGTGTGGCGTTTGCCCTCCTAGGTGACATCATGCTGGGTCATAAGGAAAGGGTTAAATGAGTGTGAAGTGATTGGCAAGTGGGAACCCAAGGGGAGGAGTTAGAGTTAGAGTTAGAGTTGAGTTGTTGGGAAGTCAATTGGGAGTTGGAGAAGGAAGAGGGAAGATAAGTCTGTGGGTTGGTCTAGTTTTGATGTGAGAGAGTGAGAGAAACTGATAGGAGGATTCAGCTAGACAGTTGGGATAATCAGTTTGCAGTTATTAGGAAAGGTATAGGCCGGTAAAGAAACTAAGATTAAGAAACTGACGAGAAAAATTATCTGAAGCCATAAACTTGTTCAGGCTTATAAAATAAACTTGATTATTTGTTTTAATGTTAACAACTGTCTGGACTCCGTGTGTACCCGAGAGAAACGGGTTGGTGGCAGCAAGGAGGCAATCACAGTGGTGGCACAGGGATCAATAGACCGTCAAACGTCCGGGGACCCTGTGTGATCGCCACAATAGGGTTTGCATGTTTGGGCAAACATCTGAACGTGCACCCGGCTTCTACATTATGTGTAATTTTCAAAACAGTCCACACAAAAATCTGCAAATCGTTAATTTTTTCCTAAGACTTTGGTTTTATTCTTATTCAGTTTAAACCCTGCAACTTGTCCAAACTCTTGAATTATCTTCAGTGCTTTGATTGCACTGATCTCAGGGTCCTGTAAAGTCAATACCAAATCATCAGCAAAGGCTTTTAACTTATATTGTTTAGTTCCCACTACTATGCCTTTAACTTCCTCATCTTTCCTTATCATATTCAGCAGCACCTCCAGGACAAAAATAAAAAGCAGGGGGGGGGATGGGCACCCTTGCCTGGTTCCCTTCTCAGCATGTATTTTTTTTTAAAGGTTTTTGAATTCATTGGTTTGTATTCAGTGCAGCACTAAGGAGATGGTTGCATCAGTGCAAGCATGTCTCCTTTCCCAACAGAAAAATCTCCCCCTGTGTGGGGCTTCTCTCAACCCTCCGGAGCAGATTTAGGGAGGGTGGTATAACAGTGTTTGCCATCCTACATTTGTAGATAGCACTTTACTAATCTGTTGTTGGGGTTCCAGATTTATTGGCTCGGCATTAAAAAGAAGTGCTGTATTTGACAATGACCCCAATTAAACATTAATAAGATGTGAAATTGTGCTACCGGTCAATGTTTCTTGAGGTACAGCCACATAGGAATGACGTCTGGGGTCTGTTTCTATTGAGTGTTGAATGATGTTGTCTTCATTTTGGGAAGGGGCTGCGCTGGAATGAAGCCTGTTTCACTCTCCTTGACAAAAGGCCCTGCCACTTGTAAATCTGTTCTCTCCCAGTCCAGTTGTTAGTGTCAAAGTCTGTCAGATCAGCAGGACATTAAAATTATACAACTACAGTAGGAAGCGAGTGCCCCTAATTCCCAGCTCGTGCATCGCAAGCAATAAATAAATAAAGCAACTATTTCTAATTTCTAATGAAAGTTCTACCAAAACCTTTTCATCTTGGATTCCTTCTGGCAGATTATATCATTTTACCTGTTTGGTGGAGCTTAATCGCAGGGATTTGTTTTATTACTAGCTAGATGCCCACTATATGGTGAGGATGCTCACGCATTGTCCAATTTGATGTTGCTATCTTGGCACTTTCAAGCATGGGAGTGATCTCACAGCAGCCCTTAACTGCACTGAGAGAGCCTTTTTCTTCCTGATTTTTTTGGTGAGCTGTGAAATTTAGAGTCTCTATCAGTGAATAATCACACTCAGCCATACATCAATTATTACCCTTTCCTTCCTTATGACAAGGTAAGTGGAATGGCTGGTATGTTATTTCATCCCTGGCCCCAGCTCAGTGCCAGACTTATGTATCGGATAAGTAGGCTGAAGCCTAGGGCCTCTAAATCTAGGGGGCCTCGCCAGCCTGCCCACTCCCCAGTGCCACAGTCTCCCCTCTCCCAAAATTGCAAACCCAAGACTTCATGCAAGGGCAGGGCAACTCAGGACCAACAACTATGAGACTCAGGGCTAGCCAGTGGGGCCCAATTTGAAGTAGTGGTTTTCTGTAGGGCCAAAGTCTGCAAAATCATATAGATATAAATAAAATCCATCTAGATTGCCCTGATACGGGGGCCCAGTTTGGCCAAATTGCTCCAATTGCCTTAAGGTCAGCCCTGATGAGACTCATCAGAGGCAGCTACAGTTGCAAATGGAAACAAAATATCTGTGAAAGGGAGAGGAGCAGGTTTGCTCAAGTGTGTTGCAAGTAGAAATGTTTTTTGTAACGAAGCGAGAGTAGTAGTTGCTTCATTTAACGAATAAAAAAGTTTTGAGAATTTACATGCTACATTAATTCATTGAGAAGGGGATTGTAAGAAAAACGCTGGGTCCTAATTAGAATAACAGAGTGCCTGCTTTCTGGTGGGCAATTTCCTCCTTTATTTCGACACTGTGGCTGCAGACCAAATCACCTGTCAGGAGAGCTATGAGATTCAGGTGAGGGTCATATACCTTGTCAATCCCAGCAGGTATATAACAGGAAGACCCGGCCTGGCCAACTTGAAAGTGACTAACTTAGACAAACAAATTTTGATGAAGTCTTGGATGATTTTGCTATGAGGCAAAATGATGGGTTGAATGATGGGAGTGGAGACACTCCTTCAGGTATACAGGGCCTAGGCCATTTAGGCCTTTAAAGGCCAGCACCAACACTTTGAATTGTGCTTGAAAACGTACTGTGAGCCAATGTAGGTCTTTCAGGACCGGTGTTGTATGGTCCCTGTGGCTGCTCCCAGTCTAGCTGCCTCTACTCAGACCCTTCTAACAGGTGACTAGCAAAAGTCCATACTGCATATACGGAGGGAGGGACAATAACTCAGGGGAAACTGCATAATGCACAAAAAAGTATGCATTTCCTACAATAGAGACACTGCAGGTACATAAAGTCAATCTCTAACCCCCTTCCCAACTGGCCATGTGGTCCACCCCTCAACCCCCTCCTTTCAAGAGACAATCTTCCGAGTCATCTTTGGAAAAAGGGGGGGGTAAATGTACACCCACTGCAAGAGTGGGAAACAACACTCTCTGACTGTGGAGGCAAAATAACACCATCCACACGCAAGAGAAAAACTCCAGCTGGCTTGCGGGGAAGAAGAAGAGTTTGGATTTGGATTTGATATCCCACTTTATCACTACCCAAAGGAGTCTCAAAGCGGCTAACATTCTCCTTTCCCTTCCTCCCCCACAACAAACACTCTGTGAGGTGAGTGGGGCTGAGAGACTTCAAAGAAGTGTGACTGGCCCAAGGTCACCCAGCAGCTGCATGTGGAGGAGCGGAGATGCGAACCCGGTTCCCAGATTACAAATCTACCGCTCTTAACCAATACACCACACAAGGTTTGAAAATGGATGCAACTTAAGAAAAGAGAACTTGGGAGTTGGAGAAACAAACAGCGCAATGAAGACTGAGCATGCTCAGTGGGCACGGTAACGCTGACATGCTGTTGGGGAGAAGAATGGAAAACTGAATGGGGAAAGGGGAATGGAATGGAGTGTCCTGGAAAAGGGTATGGCTGAATGGCTAGAATCCTAAAGAGAAGCACTCTATACTCCATAGCAGTTTGTCACAGATTCCATTTGTAAACACCCATGGACACCTGCATCCACAGGGGCTGAAGTCATGTGAACCTCCTGATCCGCATCAATCTCCCTTGCTGGATCACAGCAATTATGCACATGTGTAAGCTGATTTATGATATACCTCTTGGGAATGAAGGAAATTTAATAAATGTGTTGAGGATGTTTGGAAAAACCCTTTTGTTCTTTTTATATTTTCAAGCAGAATTGGGAGGTTCAAAATCACGAACTTTTCATTGCAAATATAAAATAATGTGCCCACACATGTCAGGAGCAGTTAAATCTCTAAAATCAGCTCTTACTTTTGAATCAGCTATTTTACACGGCTGCATCAATGCAAGGACATTTTATTATCCACAGATTTCATTCCAGTCCAGTCATTGTGGTTTACTGGAAGCTCTACAAAAAATGAGGAGTAACAGCTGGAATGCTACTGGTGGACATCTCATGCTGGGAATGATCAATTGCATCATAAAGGGTTTTTTAAGTCTTCTGTTCTGGCTGTACAGGAGATGGACATCAACTTTTAGTGGTTTTTCACTTCCTGAAAGTCTTGCATACTTGAACTCTTCCATGTGGCAAAACTACGTGCAAAACAAGAAAAAGATGATTGACAGTCTATCAACACGGATATAAAGAAATTTCATAGTATATACAAATAAATTATTTTTGCAGTCTTCTATAGAAAGTAGTGTGCTTTGGAAAGGCAAATATTAACTCTTCTTAACTGATATTCAGCATACGGTATTTTTTCTAGCTGGAATTGTTGAATATGTATTAATGTTGATTTTGATTAATATTAGAAGAGACCTTTGTTAAAACTCATCACACAGTTGAACACAGTTTTCAAAAGTGAGGGGCCCATACTGGATAGTTGTTTTCAAGGCCCGGGTGGACAGAAAGGTATTCACTTGATGCTGAAGGCGTTGGAAGTTTGGGCACAACTCAGCCTGCTGAGAAGGGTTTGCATGGGTTAAGACAGAGAGACAAACTAGGGACCTCCAGATTCTATCCATGTAACTTCATGGCTATGCCAACTACTCTCTATCTCATTGATGTTTAGACTCATAGGTCTTTGTTTGCTGCGTCTTTACAACTTCCTGCTTCTCCTCGCAGTCTTTCTCTGGATCTCTACCAGACTACCAGACTTTTAGAAGACTTCTGAAGGCAGCCCTGTTTAGGGAAGCTTTTAATGTTTAAGAGACTTTTGTATTTTAATATTCTGTTGGAAGCCGCCCCAAGTGACTGGGGAAACCCAGCCAGATGGGCAGGGGTATGAATAAATTATTATTATTATTATTATTATTATTATTATTATTATTATTATTCTCGAGGTGATATGTCATCTTGCATCTATCTTCTGAGAACAAAGAGGAAAGCATGGTTTCTTTGTTTCTCCAACTGGATAGTTAACTACGACTGTAGAACCCTTTAATACCCTCCAGCATTTTCCCGATGAAAATAGGGATGGCCTAAGGAAAAGCAGGATATATTGGGATCAAATCAGAAACCAGGATGGCCTCTGTAAATCTGGGACTTTGCGGGTCTGCCCTTTCCTATCAAGAATGTACTTCTTTTAATAAACTTTACCTTCTTATGCCATGCCAAGTCTCAGTCTCAATGCCATTCAACTCAAGTTGTCCTCAAAGCAAGGATTCGTTTAGCTAAAGTTATGCTGCTGCATAAAAGCCCTATATGCAATCAGAAGAGACCACATAGATGGCACCAGGCACACTGCCCTGAGCACACTGTTGCATAATCGGAGTGCTTGTTGTTGTTTAGTCGTTTAGTCGTGTCCGACTCTTTGTGACCCCATGGACCAGAGCATGCCAGGCACTCCTGTCTTCCACTGCCTCCCGCAGTTTGGTCAAACTCATGTTCGTAGCTTTGAGAACACTGTCCAACCATCTCATCCTCTGTCGTCCCCTTCTCCTTGTGCCCTCAATCTTTCCCAACATCAGGGTCTTTTCCAGGGAGTCTTCTCTTCTCATGAGGTGGAGTGCTACTACCTAGCTAAGGTGCTCTAAAGACATCATCTTTGGTGGAGATACCAACCACCTCTGTAATGGAGGGTCTGTCAGGGGTATTGTAGTGGGCCATCAGACTGCTTTCCAAAGTCATAGTCCTACGAATAACCAAAACACATATTGGCTGCACGAATGAGCTCAAAAGTTCAAGTTGATGTGTTTCAGAATAACCAACTATGCATGCTGCATACATTTTTTTTGAAAAAGTCTATGGAATTCATGGGCCATTATTCTTTGTAGTGTTCCCCCCTCTCCCCCCCCCCTTTAAGATTATGGGACAAAGCCCGCACAGAGAAATTACACGCACAAATGTTGGGAAAATGGAGTGTTTGAAATCAATTCTAATGTTAAATGCAAAGGACATCCTTGGCTCATTAAGTAAAAATATCTCATTTAATGAGCAGGAAAGCACTGGAGCACACTGAACCTTGACACAAAGCAAATTATTTAAGTGATAAATTAAATTTTATGGGGAATGTAAAAGTTAATAATACTCTGGAGTAAGGTAATAAATGCAGAGGTGTAACTAACATCACTGACTGCTTTACTTACAAACATGCCATATGTACTCAGTTACTTGCAAAGGTAATAAAAAGAAGACATGGCACAAATTTTTGGCAGTGAAGACTTGTGTCTCCTTCCCAAGCAACTTCTGTGTTTCTAGCAACATCTTTCATTTTTCCCTTTTCTTCTTTACTTTTCATTCTCCCCTCCCCCCAATTTTTTTTGTCTTGTTATCATAAGAGCTAACAGTGCAATATTACACATCTATACAGAATTTATTCCAATGATGGCAGGCTTAGTTTACCTTCTGATGGTCTGATCTGGAAAGAGAATAACTGCAAGTGAGCTGCTTCTGAAATGGTCTTCAGAAGGACTACTTGGCCCAGCTGAAAAAGCCAGTGGTTCATGAGTCAGTAGAAAGCTATACACGTTTCTCAGAGTTTAGAAGTGCTGGATATTGTAACACTTGTGTCATGTTGTGACATTGGGTCTGGTGAGAAGACAACCATTTTTATGATTTTTCCCCCAAACAACTAAAGAGATCTCTATAATAGCTTTTCATGACAGGTGGATACTGCTGGGTAGGGTTAGGAACAAATGATAGTTGGACGTAACCAGCTTGAGATTTTGCAGCTATCAGTGGAGGCATGCTGTTTGCTTATCTGCTCACGGCCTGCTCTCCCATGCTCTACTGATATATTTGTAAATAAAACAATACTGTTTAAATGTCATAAGTCTCAAGGACATCCTCATCTCAAGATACTGAGCCCGGAAGAATGTGGTTGGTGCTGCATCTGGATCATATTTGCAACCTTATCAACTGACACAAACATAATGGGAGAATGCAAAGTTCTCAGAAAGTGATACGTGACCCCTGGACTACAGTCACTATTGTTAGAAAGGAGGTGGCCGGATTGGTTCCGACTCTCACCTTTGACAAAAATGTCCAACAGTGCAGAAGTTCTGGAACATGATAGATATGCATAATAGGTATTTCTCAACATCTGCATGCAACAGCAAAGTCACATATAGTACACAACTGAAAGTCTCCCAAGAAACCTTCTAAACAGCACTGAATTGGTAAAATTCCAGACTCCGTGATTATGTTTAAGAAAGTGCAATAAAGCAAGGAATTAAATTTTTAATAACAACACCATGGTTTCCATTTACCTCCTGACTCGAAGTTCAGGGATTGTCAAACCTGTAAATTTCAGGTTTATCCTAATACACGCATCTTTGCAAAGCCACTTTCACTAATATAATTCATTTTTATACACACTTTACCCCAGTGTATGCATTTTATGTGGGTTTACTTAATACGCATTTGTCAGGGGTTTAGGAGCAGAGGCACGGGCAAGGGAGGAAACAGAGAGCGAAGGGGAGGAAGCAGAAGAAAAGATGAGTGATGACGACGACCCGAGATCTCCTAGTCTTTCCAGTGAATCAGAGGATTCACAGAAAGGAGCACCAGTGGCCAGGGCAAGGGGGGAGTCAAGGGGGGCACCCCAGGAAGATAGAGCCAGAAGGGACTCAGGGGGGAGCAGCTGGAAATCGGGACCAGCGTCACCGCCAGGAAGCAGGGAAGAGGAAGGGAGCCAGGGGGGAAGCGCTGGCAGCTCGCCACAGGAGGGAGGGCATGAGTCAGGAGTGGCCACACCTCCATCGGGGAGCGAAGAGACGGTTAAGAGGAAGGTGGAAGGTTGGGCGCGCGCGCCAAGTTCAAATGCAGAGGAAGGCGGCGCAGTAAGCAGCCCCGAAAGGGAACCAGGTCCTAAAGCCCGGCGCAAGGAGGCAGGAGGGTCCGGGTCAGCGTCAGAAGAATCCCGGAAGGAAGAAGCCCCGGGGGGTAGAGGGACCCAGAGGAGGACAGTCAGGCGGAAAAGGTGGAGCAAGGCTAGGATATTAAGTTGGTGCACAAGGGGCGGAGATTCAGACGGAGCTTCGCCGATCTAGCTACTAGACGTAGAGTTTGCGCGCAGCAGCGTGAGAATGGAAACTGTAATTCAATAAAGACTTTTACTTAATGATCGCTGGCTAGCGTGATCCTCTGTGAGCTAGGATCTTCAAGCAGCTCTGACAGTAAGCTCCGTCTCCCCATTGTGGGCATCTACAGCCTCGAGGAGGGGAGAGAAACAGGTGCCTACTAGCGAGCTCACGAACGGCAGACGACATGACGGCTGAGCAGCAGATAGAGGACCTCAGAAAAGCAGTGGCACAACTGAACGCCGAGGTTCTCGCATCCAGGAAGAGAGAGGAGGAGGCAGCTGCCGCCTGCAGGGATCTCCAGGTCAGGTTAGACGTGCTGACAAAGCAGACACCCCGGCAGGAGGGAATTGGGTTGGCGAGACGGGCAGGCGGGCTGGTCTCTCACTTCGATGGGAACCTGCAACAGTATCCCAACTTTAGAGCCGACGTACTGTGCGCACTGCAACTGCTGCATAAAGACTTTAGAGATGAACAAGAGAGAGTGGGGTTCATCATGTCCCATCTGCATGGGGATGCGAAAGCATGGCTACGTAATTTATGGAGAGATAAGGATCCGGCGCTCCAGAATGCGGATGCCTTTATTAAGGCGATGGATGGGTGCTTTTTATCAAGTATTGACGTGGATCTGGCACGGAAGGAGGTGCATGGGCTGAGACAAGGGAGGGCCAGCGTCAGGCAGTATCATGCCCGCTTTTTCGCCTTGGTCAGTGCCCTGGAATGGGACAGAGATTCGGCTCCTGTAAGAGACCTCTTTTGGGAGGGGCTGCACAACTCGATTAAAGATGAGATCGCGAGGGGGGAGAGACCCCGAACCACCCAGGAGGTCGTTCAGAGGGCACTGGCAGTGGGGGTGAGGCTGGAAGGACGTCCGTGGAGCAAGGACGAAGGGCGTGGAGGGCGCGAACCAGCCGGGGGCCCCTCCTTCCTTCCCAGAGAAGCAGCGCGGGCGCAATCCACGCCTCCGCCAGGAGGAGGAGCCGAACCTATGGAGGTTGGAGGTGCAAGGGCTCAGTCAGCAACCAGAGCCCTAGCACCGGCAGCAGTGAAAGCGAAGCCTCCTAGAGGGAACAGGAAGTGTTACGTCTGTGAGGAACCAGGGCATATGGCAAAAGAGTGTCCCCAGAGGCCCCACAAGCTCACTGCAGCCTCAGCAATGGTGACTGCAGCAACGCAGCAAGGAGGACCACAGCAGGGAAACGACGCAGTCTGGCTGGAGGAAGAGGCACTGGGGCCCAGCCAGACGTGTTAGTGACGCAGTCCCCAGAGATTTTACAGCCCGTGAACCCCCTCCCGCCCAAACCAGTAGTGAGGCTCACAGCATCTCTCCAGCTGCCCAATGGAATCACCATAGACGTGCCAATCACCATTGACTCAGGCAGCAATGCGGACTTTATAGGGCAGGACTTTGTCGACAGGCACGCTGTGCAGTTGCTGCCGGCCACACTGCCCCTGCAGGTTGTCACGGTGGATGGCAGGGAGCTGCTCGGGGGGCAAGTGGTGAAGCAGACGCCACCAATGGTGATGCGACTTGGGAATCACAGAGAAATCATCAGCTTCAACGTCACTCAACTATCTGACACGCCCGTTGTATTGGGCATGAGTTGGCTGGACAAGCACAGCCCAACGATGGCTTGGTACCAGAGGCAGCTGACCTTCGGCTCTTCCTTTTGTGCTGAACACTGCATTGTGCCCGGGCAGGAAGGAGAGGAAGAGGAGTCACAGCTGCTGCTAGGCACGCTGCAAGCGATTCCCCACAAGTACGCTGAATTTTTGGAGGTTTTCTGCGAGAAGGAGGCAGACAGGCTACCCCCTCACAGACCATATGACTGCAAAATTGACCTGCTGCCGGGGGCGGCGCTGCCTAAAGGGAGACTGTATTCCATGTCAGAGGACGAACTGCAAGAACTCAAGGAGTTCATTGATCATAATTTGCAGCGCGGCTTCATCCGGGAGTCCAAGGCAGTGGGGGGCAGTCCCGTATTCTTTGTTAAGAAGCGGGACACGCCCCAAAAGAGACTCGTAGTGGATTACAGGATTTTGAACAGTGTGACTAGGCCATCGGACTTCCCCATGCCCCGAATTGACGACCTCCTCGCAAAGGTACGGAAGGGCAGAGTGTTCACCAAGTTGGACCTGCGGGGGGCGTACAACCTCATTCGCATGCGGGAAGGTGATGAGTGGAAGACAGCCATGTTCACGCCACTGGGGACCTACGAATATAGAGTTATGCCTTTTGGATTGCAAAATGGCTCCCACGTTTTTCAAGCATTTATGCATCACGTGTTGGCGGGACTTCTCTACAAGACGTGCGTCTGTTTCTTAGATGACATCCTGATCTTTTCGGAGTCGCAGCAGGAGCATGACAAACACGTCAAGGAAGTGCTGAGCAGGCTAAAGCAACATAGGCTCTACGCCAAGCTGGAGAAGTGCCAATTCGACGTGACGGAGGTGGATTTTCTGGGCTACAAGCTGTCTGACAAGGGGCTCGCCATGGACAGCGCCAAGGTTCGAGCGGTGTTGGATTGGAAGAGCCCGCGCAACCGGAAGGAGGTCCAACGGTTTGTCGGCTTTGCGAACTTCTATCGCAAGTTTATCAAGGGCTTCGCGATGCAGACGGCGGCCATCACTGACACGCTTAGCTCCAAGAAAAAGAAGTTCATTTGGACAGAGCAGGCGGAGCAGTCCTTCCAGGCACTCAAGCGTCTCTTCGCGTCGGAAGAGCAGCTGCTTCATGTCAACCCCAGCAAGCCGATGAGGGTGGAGACAGACGCTTCGGACAGAGCCGTGGGGGCGGTCCTGCTGCAGAAAGACCCGCAGGGGGTGTGGCGACCGGGAGCGTTTTACTCCAGGAAGCTCAGCAAGTCCGAGCAGAACTACACCATATGGGACAGGGAGTTGCTGGCCATTCACGCAGCGTTCAAGGCGTGGAGGCACTTTCTAATCGGCGCCAAGCACACGGTGCAGGTTTGCACGGACCACAAGAATCTAGAGCACTGGCGCACGGCACAGTTCCTGAACCAGAGGCAGATACGTTGGGCTGAGTTCTTTGCGAACTTCGACTTCCGAATAGAGTATGTCCCGGGGGACACCAACATCATGGCAGACGCTCTCTCCCGTAAGCCACAGTATCTGGAGGACGCAACACCAGCGGCCGCCATGCACATCTTCGCACCGACAGTGTGGGCGTGCGCCGCGGCGACCGTGGACCTAGAGGCGGTGCGACGAGCGTTGCAGGGGGACTCCTTCGCACAAGCAAAGATGGCAGAGGTGCAAAGGGGCAAGGCAGCGGCCGACGGTTTCCAGCTGAGAGATGGATTGCTCATCCGTAAAGGGGCCATCTACGTGCCGGGAGACGAACTTCGAGCCAAGGTGCTGCAGCAGCTGCACGACGCGCCCACGGCAGGGCACTTTGGCAAGGAGAAGACGGTGGAATTAGTAGCCAGGGATTTCTGGTGGCCTGGAATGAGAGGGGAGGTCGCAGACTACGTGGCGAGGTGTGACACCTGCCAGAGGGCCAAGCCAGTGCACAAACCGCCGGCCGGACTGTTGGAACCGCTGCAAACTCCGGTCGAACCTTGGGAAAGGGTGGCCCTGGACTTTGTCACGGATCTGCCCAGCTCAAGCGGCAAGACGGCAGTGCTGGTGGTGGTGGACCTGTTTTCCAAGATGGCCCATTTCATTCCGTGTGCTAAGGTGGCCACGGCGGAGCAAACCGCCAAACTGTTCATAGACCACGTGTTCAAGGTTCACGGTCTGCCACGGTCTATTCTGTCCGACCGGGGGCGGCAGTTCATCTCGAATTTCTGGCAGAAGCTGATGGGTTTCCTGAACGTCAAGATCAACCTGGCATCGGCGAGACACCCGCAGACCAACGGGCAAGCGGAGCGGGTCAATGCCATCATGCAGCAGTACCTGAGATGTTATGCAAATCAACAGCCTGCGACGTGGGTGGATTACCTGCCGCTTGCCGAGTTCGCCTACAACAACACGAAGCACGTGTCCACGGGGGTCACGCCGTTCTTCGCCAACAACGGAAGGCACCCCAGAACCTTCCCGGGACTGGAAAGAATGGGGGAGGGGGAGCCGCAGACAGCAGATGCGTTCGCGTCGGAGCTGCAGGAAGTCCACGATCAGCTGAGGCGCCACCTGGAGCTGGCCAAGCATGCATACAAGGTACAAGCAGACAAGCACAGAAGGGTTGGAGAAGAGCTCCACGTGGGAGACTGGGTTTGGTTAGCAGCCCACGCAGTGCCGGCTAGGTCGTTGGCCAAGAAGAAACTAGGGCATAAGCAACTGGGGCCCTACCAAGTCGAAGAGCAGGTCAACCCGGTAGCTTTCAGACTGGCACTTCCGGAGGGTTCCAGAATGCATCCGGTATTCCACAGATCGGTGCTCACTCCCTACAAGGCACCGCACAGGTTCCAGGAACCCGGAACGGCGCCGAGTCCGACCAGGGACAGAACAGGGCACGCGGGAGTGGCACAGAAGGAGCGCATCAACGAAGTCACGGAGATTTTGGACTCCAGATGGGGGGAAGAGGGGGTAGAATACTTTCTCGCCAAGGAGGGCACCCCGGCCAGTGCGAACAGCTGGGTGCCGGGCTACGCCTTAGACGACCCTCTGCTCAAAGACGAGTTTCATGCCCTCTTCCCACATAGACCTATGCCAGCAGACTTTTTCGATGACTGGCTTTTCACGCCCACGCTTTCGGCCAGCACGTTCCGGGGGTTCGACTCGGACGAGGAACCGACACGAGACGTCCGTTCCCCGGAGGGGTCACCCTCGGGATCTGCCTCAGAACCCTCGTATTGGTGGGACGATAGACCAGAGGAGCAGTGGCGCAGGAAGTGGCTGGAGGGTCCAGGACGAGCAACGCCGCCAGGAGGAAGTGAGGGAGAGACGGACATGGACATTTTCGGGGACGACCCTGGTTTCGAGCACGGCGGCACAGAGATGGAAGCGGAGGTGACTGTCGTCGACGAGAGCAGGGAGGAAGAACCGGAAGACTTCAGATGGAGGCCCGCCACGGGAAGCGACCGATATCCGACGTTCGTCCCTTTGCAACAGCAGCCCCCAGCTCCAGCACCGGAAGGAGGGGAGGGGGGAATGGGGGGCTTCGAGGGGGGGATGGATGTCAGGGGTTTAGGAGCAGAGGCACGGGCAAGGGAGGAAACAGAGAGCGAAGGGGAGGAAGCAGAAGAAAAGATGAGTGATGACGACGACCCGAGATCTCCTAGTCTTTCCAGTGAATCAGAGGATTCACAGAAAGGAGCACCAGTGGCCAGGGCAAGGGGGGAGTCAAGGGGGGCACCCCAGGAAGATAGAGCCAGAAGGGACTCAGGGGGGAGCAGCTGGAAATCGGGACCAGCGTCACCGCCAGGAAGCAGGGAAGAGGAAGGGAGCCAGGGGGGAAGCGCTGGCAGCTCGCCACAGGAGGGAGGGCATGAGTCAGGAGTGGCCACACCTCCATCGGGGAGCGAAGAGACGGTTAAGAGGAAGGTGGAAGGTTGGGCGCGCGCGCCAAGTTCAAATGCAGAGGAAGGCGGCGCAGTAAGCAGCCCCGAAAGGGAACCAGGTCCTAAAGCCCGGCGCAAGGAGGCAGGAGGGTCCGGGTCAGCGTCAGAAGAATCCCGGAAGGAAGAAGCCCCGGGGGGTAGAGGGACCCAGAGGAGGACAGTCAGGCGGAAAAGGTGGAGCAAGGCTAGGATATTAAGTTGGTGCACAAGGGGCGGAGATTCAGACGGAGCTTCGCCGATCTAGCTACTAGACGTAGAGTTTGCGCGCAGCAGCGTGAGAATGGAAACTGTAATTCAATAAAGACTTTTACTTAATGATCGCTGGCTAGCGTGATCCTCTGTGAGCTAGGATCTTCAAGCAGCTCTGACAGCATTGTTTCAGCAGGACAACTGCATTGCAAAATTTAGAGAACTGGAAAATTCAAATGGTTTCTGAAGTTTGCTTTGAATATTGTTTTGAAAAGTTGGAATTAGGTAAACTCACCTTTAAATGTAAACTTAGTCAATTTTCTCCCCTGTCCCTATTTCTGATCACATTCCAGTCAAATACAAATGCATATTATTATTTTTCCTAATGATGATTTGGCAATAAAAGTACAACTGTCCTCCCATATACATATACCTGGAAGTAAGTCCCATTGAACCCAGCAGGGGCTCCTTCTGAATAGACATATTCACTAATTAGTGGAGTTCTCTGAGTGTTTTACTCTAAGCTAACCCTTGATATCCTAAGGACTAATCAATAAGTTTCCTTTTCTTCTTCTTAATTAGTGGTCTTGTAGTGGTATGTGTGTTTTCCCTTTTTCCTTGCCTGTGTTTATTTAAAAAAATTTTTTTTAAATTCCAGGTTAAAATGCACCAGCATTCAATTTCACAAGATGTTAGTGTCCAAAGATGGCAGGGGCATGGCCTC
The DNA here is from genome assembly GCF_964188305.1 of Podarcis bocagei. Lineage (NCBI taxonomy): Eukaryota > Metazoa > Chordata > Lepidosauria > Squamata > Lacertidae > Podarcis > Podarcis bocagei. Next base: position 83,731,157 of record NC_138129.1, on the reverse strand, counting down.
AACTGAGTGGATGATAATCGGCAGTGCCTTATTCTAAGATCTCCTGCTGGAGGACATTAAAAACCATGAGGACTAGAAACCAACTCTTCAAAAATAAACAAGATATTATGATGATTTTGCAAACAGAATCATCAAATTGAAGAGTTGGGAGGTACCCCAAGGGCCATCTAGTCCAACCCCCTGCAATCCAGTTCTTTCCTGTTCCTCGGGGAACAGATGCGCACCTGTGCAGTGATGTTTGTTGTATCACACCATGCCCATTGGCATGAATGAAATTTAGCATGACATGTCAGTAAAGGTAAAGGGACCCCTGACTATTAGGTCCAGTCGTGGCCGACTCTGGGGTTGTGGCGCTCATCTCACTTTATTGGCCGAGGGAGCTGGCGTACAGCTTCCGGGTCATGTGGCCAGCATGACTAAGCCGCTTCTGGCGAACCAGGACAGCGCACAGAAACGCCGTTTACCTTCCCGCTGGAGTGGTACCTATTTATCTACTTGCACTTTGACGTGCTTTTGAACTCCTAGGTTGGCAGGAGCAGGGACCGAGCAACGGGAGCTCACCCCGTCGCGGGGATTCGAACCGCTGATCTTCTGATTGGCAAGTCCTAGGCTCTGTGATTTAACCCACAGCGCCACCCGCATCCCCGACATGTCAGTATATCCGTCAAAAAGCCACCACAGTTCCATAATGCAACAGCTACTGCAGTGTGAAACAAACATTAACAAGTGGGACAGAAGCACTTACACAGTATTTCTCACATCTGAATGTACCCTCCATAGAATCATAGAGTTGTAGATTTGGAAGGGACCCTGAGGGTCATCTAGTCCAACCCCCTGCAATACAGGAATCTCAGCTAAAGCATCCATGACAGATGGCCATCCAACCTCTACTTAAAAACCTCCAAAGAAGGAGAGTCCAAAACCTCCCAAGGGAGACCGCTCCACTGTCTAATACAGTGGTTCTCAACCTGTGGGTCCCCAAATGTTGTTGGACTACAACTCCCATCGTCCCTGACCACTGATCATGCTGGCTAGGAATGATGGGAGTTGTAGTCCAACAACATCTGGGGACCCACAGGTTGAGAAACACTGGTCTAATTGCTTTTGCTGTCAGCAGGTTCTTTCTGATGTTTAGTCAGAATCTACTTTCTTCTAACTAGAATCCATTGGTTTGTGTCCTACCTTCCAAAGCAAGAGAAAACAAGCTTGCTCTGTCTTCCACCTGACAGCCCTTTAGATACTTGAAGATGACTATCATATCGCCTCTTTTCCAGGCTCCCTCAACCGTTGTTCATAAGGCTTGGTTTCCAGATCCTCTATCATCTTGGTTGCCCTACATAATGCAGGCCTGCTGTTGCCTAGACTTTTCCCCTTTCCTACTGCCTCCCTTTCTTCAGGGGGGGGGGAACCAATAGTGTTCTTAATCATGTGTAGATGAAAAGATGGAATCGCACAAGTTAGCTGTTTATATATTTCCCGAATCGCACAACCAGATTTGTTTTACACAGCAGTCGTGTGGAAAGCATCCTGCAGAGATATGCACGCGCGAGGGACTGGCAAGAAAAGGCAGCACTAGCCACATGATTTAAATTAATTAAGGCAGCTCTGATGCCTCCAAAAGAGGTTGCATTAGCGTTTTGACTCTTTGCTGGGGGAAAGCTATAATTTACATGTACAATATCCTTTCACATTGCCTATTAATTACATCTACAGTGTCTCTGTTTACAAGCAATCCATTTGAAAACATATGCTGCAATAATTAAAATGTTATTATGCTGACAGCGCCTTTCTGGAGGAACTTGTAACATCTGTATTGACCGTGATAAGCATTGATTATCTCAAGTGATATAAATATTTGGGGAGCTAATAACAATCAGGTAGGAATTCAGTTCATGCTATAGGCAGCAGAAATAAATTACAGGAAGCCTACATCAAAGCCGCCTCCTGCATAAGTTTGTTTTGATACTTAATGGCTCCCAATAAAGCACACAGAGAGAAAACTCTTTGGAGATTTAACGCATAAGGAAGTGCCTTAAGGAAACTTCCCATCCTGTTGGCATCTAGCATTTCAGTACATCTGTAGAAGCTTACATACATGGTGAAGTTAGGAAGCTGGGGTGGAAAGTAAAATTAGGACCCCCGGTAAAAAAAATACAAACAAACCCAGTCCAAACTCACACAGTCATCTAAGATTTTCTTTGAATAGGGTGGGGTGTGTGATCCTAATGGCATGAAAGTATGCAGGCGCAATAAGTATAGGAGAGATCAGGATTGCACCCACAACCCACTGTGAGCCAGGCATCATCTTATCTTCCTTATAACCACAGCACAGTCACAGTTTTTCCATGATGCTTGTTAACAGTTTGTACTATTCAGAAATGGACAGATTAAGCTTCTCCCACTATTATTTTGTCCTTGTTTCTTTCAGACCAATGCCCTGTGTTTTTCCCCCAAAGCAGCCAGAATGGGAAAAAGAAAAAAAAGACATTGCAATCACAATAGCATGAGCTAATGCTTTGCAGACACAACAATAGCTGCTACTTGCACCTTACATAAACTACATTTAATTACCTTTGGGTTGCTTGTTTCATTCAAAAACATTCATTTACAGCTGCAAATACTTTAAAGAGACTTCTACAGTATATTGCACTGGACTCCATGATAATATGTTATATTGCTTGTTCTTCTACCACAGGGAAGTATTGTTGTTTTAATTATTTTTATTGATTTTTGTAAGAAATGGAAACTATTATAGTTTGCTTAATAGCAGTTTAAACAACCCATTTTGGTTCACTAATAAACTGAACTGAACTTTAACTTGACATTGGGACTCGTTTAGTATTATTATTATTAATATTATTATACATTAAAGAAATTAGGTGTTGGGAAACAACAGCAAAATGAACTGAAACATCTCATCCAGAAGTAAAAGCGGAATGTGGTTTTAACTGATAATGGTTGGCAAAGAAATCTTAAGCCTAGGAAACTGCCAGAACTTATTTAACTTAAACCAGCTTAAATTACTCCCATTTAAACTGTTCAGTACTGCCAGCTGAACCATCCTAAGGCTGGCAGAGGGGAAATAAGCCTTTTAATCAGAGTTGAATTACACCACCATTTTTGCCAGAGTAAGTTATGCCCGATGGTCAGATCATGTGACCAAGCTGAACTGAGTTAGGATCCAGGGTAACTTCTACCCTGCCTGGTCCAACCCACACCCCTTCCATGGAACACCCAATTTACATGCCTAACATTTCATCTATCCCCCATATATAAGCAGATTGAGTCTTGGGTGCTTTTGATACCTAGGGGTTATATGAAAATAACAGCCATCCCCAAGACTACCAAAGTTAGTGGGATCCAGATATATTGTTTTCCCCAATCCTGCGTCATTACACTTCATGTACACTTCATGTACATTCCAAACACTTCATGTATGGAAGTGAGAGCTGGACCATAAAGAAGGCTGATCGCTGAAGAATTGATGCTTTTGAATTATGGTGCTGGAGGAGACTCTTGAGAATCCCATGGACTGCAAGAAGATCAAACCTCTCCATTCTGAAGGAAATCAGCCCTGACTGCTCATTGGAAGGACGGATCCTGAAGCTGAGGCTACAATACTTTGGCCACCTCATGAGAAGAGAAGACTCCCTGGAAAAGACTCTGATGTTGGGAAAGATTGAGGGCACAAGAAGAAGGGGACGACAGAGGGCGAGATGGTTGGACAGTGTTCTCGAAGCTACCAATATTAGTTTGACCAAACTGCAGGAGGCAGTGGAAGACAGGAGTGCCTGGCGTGCTCTGGAACATGGGGTCACGAAGAGTCAGACACAACTAAACGACTAAACAACAACAACAAGAGCCTAGGGCTTGCCAATCAAAAGGTTGGCAGTTCAAATCCCCGCAACAGGGTGAGCTCCCGTTGCTCGGTCCCAGCTCCTGCCAACCTAGCAAAGCACATCAAAGTTTGCAAGGAGATAAATAGGTACTGCTCCGGCGGGAAGGTAAACAGCGTTTCCATGCGGTGCTCTGGTTTACCAGAAGTGGCCTTTTCATGCTGGCCACATGACCCGGAAGCTGTCTGCAGACAAACGCCGGCTCCCTCCGCCAGTAAAGCGAGATGAGCACCACATCCCCAGAGTCGTCCGTGACTGGACCTAACGGTCAGGGGTCCCTCTACCTTTATCTTTAAGAGGAAGGAAAGAATGTTTGCTTGAGTGCGAGGAGAACCCTCTGCATGAGTTTAGAGTGAGGCAACCACCCCAGGCAGCTCATAAAAGCATTGTGGGAGGGGGGGAGAAGTTAGCTATATATTTTATTACGTGGCATTTTTACTGCCAGGGAGCAAAAAAAAAGTGCTTGTGGGATTTCGGCAATTCTATGCCAGGCAATGTATGACATTGGTTGGTGGGTAGCATTTCCTAGTATTCAGAACAACGCAAGTCATATCAAAGCTCAGTGGCGTAGCGTAGGTTGTCAGCACCCGGGGCAAGGCAAGTAATTTGCGCCCCCTAACCCGTGGATTTGCGCCCCCAGCCCGTGGATTTGCGCACCCTAACCCTAACCCCCAGATGTTGCGCCCGGTGCGGCCGGCCCCCCCTGCACCCCCCACGCTACGCCACTGTCAAAGCTGCCCTAAAATGTTAACACGACAAGATAGATTCACATTATTATGGCTATACTTAGCATTCATGGAATTTGCTCTACTGTGCTAGTTACCAGCTCCCAACCTGAGCATTTTATTGCTATTGGGAGAGGGTCTGTTTTGAAAAGTGGGGATCTGGAGCCTTGCCCCTCTTGGCTGAGAAAAAATAGCAGGGAGGGGGCAACTGGCTGGGCCAGGAAGGTTATTAATGCTGCCATGAAGGAGAAATGATTTTGCACAGAAGCATTTAGCCCAGGCATTCCCCAACTCGGCCCTCCAGATGTTTTGGGACTACAATTCCCATCATCCTTGGCCACTGGTCCTGTTAGCTAGAGATGATGGGAGTTGTAGTCCCAAAACATCTGGAGGGCCGAGTTGGGGGATGCCTGATTTAGCCCAAGAAACAAAATGAATGAAAACAAGTTATGGCAACCCTAAATCTTACCACCTAAGATCTTTCCACCTGGATAAAAGAGCCACTGTGGTTGGGCAGTTAGAGTTGGGGATGGGGACTGCAGAGTTCCAAGTTCAAATCCCAAGCCAGCCATGAAGCTCAATGGGTGACCTTGGGTCAGTTGCCATCTCCCAGCCTAATCTACCTTACAAGGTAGTTGTGATGACAAAATGAGTGGGAACCATGTACCCTGGAAGAAACATAGGAAATACAAGACAATTTTTAAAATGCCATTTGTTGAAGTGTTCCTCTTCTCTAGCCCCTCCAAAATACACTGTATACATCCTGGAAGCTTGTACAACATTTTAAAACATTTCAGAACAACTCTTGTTTAGATAATTTCTAACAATATTTTTGTAAGCAGTCAAACTGATTGAAAAGGTCTGAAAAATAAAAAGAAAGGAAAACTGTGGTAAATGCCCCAAAACAAAAGAGACACAAAATAAGGGGGGAGTGAAAATTAAAATTTAAAGAAAGTGTAACAGGCTGTTCTAGTGACCTTGATGTAAAATAATCCATTTAGCTGCCAGCAGCTTTCCTGCTATTCATTCTCATAGTCTGTGGGTAACTGTGGCAGAAGGAAATCTGTGAAAACATAATTATCTCTTTGTCCCTCTTTTTAAAATAATGATGATGGTGATAAAAAAAATTGAGGGCACTTGGACCATTGCATTGCAAAACCTCTTTGCATTGTAACTGTAAAAAGAAGCATAATTTGTACACAAGGATAAATTTTTCATGTTTCTATCAAACATTAATAATAAAGGTTTTAATATTTATTGTTACCCGTGGCCAAAGACTCTGAGTTCCCGCTCCAGTCGGGTTGACACTTCGAAATAGGGATTGCCTTTGGGTATGACTGATTGGGATGGTCTCATGATAGGGATTCCCCTTCGGAATATCACACTGGTCCTCAGTTCTGCTTAATCTTCTTAATATTCACTTTTACATATTCATCTGTAATCAGCCTTTATCTGGAATTCTAATGTGTTCTCAATTTATTTTTCCTCTTTGTTTTAATGCTGGCACAATCCACTCTGGAGAAACACACACCCCCAATCTTCATCAGGGCTTGTTCCATCTTCATATTAAAATGACCCTCTGTGCTGCATCGATTCCACAGGGCTGTGTTTCTCCCCGTTGAAAACTATCACCAAAGTTTCACTTTGTTCCAAAGCACATAAAGGCTTTTTCTGTGATATTCAAAGGTGGATTGTTGTTTTTCTAAAGCCTGAGCAGTTGTTTTGACCACCACAGGGTGTACGGCAAGATTTTGGCATCCTCCCCCATGGTGGCCAAGCAACTGTTCAAAGTAACAGGAAAGATACAGTGCCAGAGGGAGGATGGCTCAGGGGAATTAAGATAGGCTGCGACTTTGACCTCCAGGTCATTGTTCTGAAAAGGACCCAGGAAATGGAGAGATCAAAAGTTACTGCCATCTGACAGCTGGTGCTCTAGCTCAAAAACATTGCATGTTCTGTAGGATAGTATCGGGTCATTTCCACCCCTGCATTTATCTTTTCAATTTTCCAAATGAAATACATGCAACACCAACAAATATTTTAAATGTTCAGAAATATATTGTGGTTGAATCTGCATAGCTCTGCAATTGTTCCCAAGTTAGTTCCCAGGCCCAATTCAAACTGCTGGTTTTGACCTATAAAGCCTTAAATGGCTGAGAACCGCAATACCTCAAGGACCGCCCCTCCCTATATGAATCTTTTGACTACTACTACTACTACTACTACTACTTCTACTACTAATAATAATAATAATACTTTTTTATTTATACTCTGCCGATCTGGCTGGGTTGCCCCAGCTGCAATGGGCAGTTTCCAGCACATATAAAAACATAAAAAATATCAAACATTTTTCAAAATTGCCTTAAAAGCTTTGTAAACTATTAACAAATCTTTTGCACACAGAATTTTTGTCAGTTGAATTGAGGGAGGGATAGGCTTGCCATATTCCGGCCAAATTTCTGACACCCCCAAAGTTGTGGAGCTTTTTTATAGAAAGCCACCAAAATTTTTGAGACCGGTCTCCAGTTAGCAGCAGAAAACAGCTCCTGCCTCAGAGAGCCCCACACCCAGCCTGAGGCAGTGCATGAAGGCCTTGCTGGAGCAGTGATGCCAGAGGTGTGAAGGTAGGAAGGAGACCCAGTGTGGTTTAGTGGGTAAGAGCGGTAGTCTCGTAATCTGGGGAACCGGGTTCGCTTCCCTGCTCCTCCACATGCAGCTGCTGGGTGACCTTGGGCTAGTCACACTTCTTTGAAGTCTTCTCAGCCTCACTCACCTCACAGAGTGTTTTTTGTGGGGGAGGAAGGGATAGGAGAATGTTAGCTGCTTTGAGACTCCTTTGGGTAGTGATAAAGCGGGATATCAAATCCAAACTCCTCCTCCAGGGGTGAAGAACTGAAGAGACGTTCAAGGAGGGGAGACAACCCCTTCACCACCTACCCCAGGCGCCCAGAGAGAGAGGTGCCCAAGAAAGGGAGGCGTTCCATGCCCATCATAGGCCCTCCCCACAAAGAACTTTGCCTCACCCATGCCTGCGTGCATCCATCACTTTCTCTTCCCTCAAATGGTGGTGGCAGCAGTGTGGTGGGCAGGGCCAGAGCAGTGGACCAAGTGGACGTGCTGGGAGGTGGAGGATGGGGCCGAAAGGGAAGCTGACAGTGGCCAAAGCAGGACAGAAAGCCTCAGTGGACCACAAACAAAAACCCCCAGAAAACCGGGGTGGGGGGGACCACCCTGGTTGCCATATGTGCGAGAAATTCTAGACATTTCTTAAAATTCAAAATTTTTCCCCGGTCACCATTTTTGGCATCCGGTTTCTGTACAGTTCCGGAATTTTCAAGACGTATGGCAAACCTAGGGAGGGAGCTGTAAGGTGTAGGGTTCAAATTGTCATTGCACAGAAAAATATGCGATGTCTGCAGGCCTGCCAATTATATTTCCAGCTCTGGGGATAAAGACCTTCCCAGAAATCATGCTCAACGTTATTCATCACCTATGGTAAGAATTCATTCTTTTTGGTGATGTGACTCAGGGACTATAATCTGTATCCCAATGCACAATTACTCTTGACCAGCTAATACGCTTCATCAGTTCATGGATCCATAACGCTATGTGAGTGAATTGATAAAGTTAACTTTTCCATCTTGGCAGTTAACCAGATCATGATCAACTCTTCTTTCCCATTCAGCATCGCCATTAATTTGCCACGGTGATCTCAGTCACTGTTCATATATTCATTAATAAAGAACCTATCTGCCTTTCTGTCATTGCAGATAAGTATCTCATGAATGTATGGATCATCCCTAGATCAATAGCTTGTCATATTAAAACTGATTTCATTTTAAGGAAGTTTATATGTTTTGGAAGACAAGCTTTGATTCACTGCACTGAAAATATGAACAGAATATGGTTGCTTGTGAGCTTATACTGATGGTATATGGTTTTTAGGGATCAAGTGTGAAGAGCACGTTCTACATATCAAAGACATTTGTGTGAAACAAATGCTGGATTTGACACTAGAGTGGTACCTCAGGTTACAGACTCCGCTAACCCAGAAATAATACCTCGGGTTAAGAACTTTGCTTCAGGATGAGAACAGAAATCGTGCGGCGGCAGCAGCAGGAGGCCCCATTAGCTAAAGTGGTGCTTCAGGTTAAGAACAGTTTCAGGTTAAGAACGGACCTCCAGAACGAATTAAGTTCTTAACCCAAGGTACCACTGTATAGGTTTTTGGCATAGCTGTCAATCATCCCTTATTTGGCGGGAAAGTCCCTTATCCCAGTGCCATGTCCTGCTGCTGTCCCTTATTGATGATGTCACTTAAATTTCCTGGGTTTCAAAGGAAGCAGCTCCTCTCCCTCCCTGACTGCTGGCCAGAGAGGAGGGAGGCTCCAACTGTGTTGCTTGGCTGCATTGCTCACCCAATAAGGAGTCGAAGAATGACTGGGGGATGGGGCTTGCATGCCTTGTGCCGATCAAATCGGCCGCATTGCCTGGGGACTTGCCTTTGCTCAGCGCTTCAAGCGAAGAGGTGACAGTGGTTTTTCTTGCTGCATCCCCTTTGCCAGGTTGCTGCGCTGTGCGAACCACCACTTGAGGCTTCATTTGGCTGCTGGCTGGGCTTTCTGCCTTTGGCTTGGAGGGGCTCAGAAGTTGAACATACCTGTGCTGGGAAAATCCCTTATTTTGGCTGCTGGTCCCTTATTTTCAAATCTGTAAGTTGACAGCTATGGTTTTTGGTCTGTTGCAAAAAAGATCTGCTTATATTATTATTAGAGACTCTATATTCTCAGGTTCCCCACACTTAGAAGGGATATAAAAGCATATTTTAAAGGCTGGGAGTTTGCCTGGATTCTTATAGTCCTGTCTGATTGCCAGATCCAACAGGTATATCCCCTAGGAAAACTCAAGATGGAAGTACGGTCAACTTGGTGAAGATACTAAGGCACGTGTGACTGTGAATAATAGTTTATTATATTGGTATATTGTAAGATGAAGCAGTCAGGAGCTCTGGTTGTTTTTGTGTGTATGTGTGTATTTTATACATTTGTTTGTTAGCAAATAGCTGTCCGCCATGCAGATAGTTGCAATTCATGGCAAACATGAGACAAATAAGTTGGCTAAAATTATAGTTTTAGATCAAGGATGGGGGACCTGCAGGCCCTCCAGGTGTTGTTGAACTACAACTTCCATCAGCCCAAATGTGCATGCCCAGTGATCAGGGATGAAGGGAAATATAGTCCACAAATTTGGAGGACCACAGCTTCCCCAGACCTGTTTTATACTGATCCATTTCAGGCTAGTTTTTCTAGCTGAAGACATTTTTTTATTGACTAATGCTAGAGGTATTGTACAGCAAGATATATTAACTGCTTGGAATCATTCTGTACTACTGTTAAATAATTTGATTTAGAGATGAGAGAACAGTAAGCGGAAATATCTATCACTGTGCCATTGATCAGTATTCAGTCAGTGAACTGGATCCTGAATCCAGAGTGTTGAGAAATAGCTGGAGAGCAACTTACCTAATGACAAAGTATACTTCCTCCATTGGAAGTGATTGTAATCTAATCTTCAATACATTATCTCAGAATGCTGACATTGTGGATTGCGCCTCATGATTTATGTATCATGAAATTACGATTAGCAATAAATTAATGACCATTTAAGGCAAATAGAACCAGCTGAAAGGCTGGCTGTTGCTGTCTTTGAATATTTCGTGATAACATATTTGTATGGGTGTTAGTGATCCATGAATATATTGCCTATGGAACAATTAAGGCAATATATGCAGAGAATATCCATTTTTCTTTTCTGATTTGTGATCGTTCTGTGATCAAAAAACTCTGAAACACATCTAAGATTACTCAAAGGCTTTACTTAAGGCCCTATAGAATTACTTGTTTTTCTAGTTAACAACTCATCACTGTAAATGCTGTGTAAAGCAACACAGGTTGCGAATCCTTTTAAGAGTCACATCAAAGAGACCACCATGAAGTTTTAGATGTGATGCAACAGTGGTCTGAATTGTGTCTGTCACTGATCACCAAAACCTTCTGGCGGTTCCCTCATTGCGAGAAGTGAGGCTACAGGGAACCAGACAGAGGGCCTTCTCGGTAGTGGCGCCCGCCCTGTGGAACGCCCTCCCATCAGATGTCAAAGAGATAAATAATTACCTGACATTCAGAAGACATCTTAAGGCAGCCCTGTTCAGGGAAGTTTTTAATATGTAACGCTGTACTGTTTTTAACACTGATTGGGAGCCGCCCAGAGTGGCTGGGGAAACTCAGCCAGATGGGCGGGGTATAAATAATAAATTTATTATTATTATTATCATTATTATTATTATTATTATTATTATTATTATTATTATTACAACGCAACATATGATGCATGATTAACATAACTTTAGGTTCTCAACACAAAGAGGTGGAAATTTGTTTAAACTAGAGTACATAATCACACCCTGTGATATTCCTAGGTGTACAGCAGTTCATAAAGGCACTATTAGTAATAAGCTAGGGCAGGCCTCTCTTCATCTAGGTCTGGCTCTGGTGTATACAGGAAATCCTTGGTGTGCTGTGGTTAAATAAATCATTTCATTGTATTTTGTTTTCTATATTTTCTTCTTTATTTCTATATCAAGGCCTGGGCAGGCCGGGTCTTCCTGTTATATACCTGCTGGGATTGACAAGGCATATGACCCTCACCTGAATCTCATAGCTCTCCTGACAGGTGATTTGGTCTGCAGCCACAGTATGGAAATAAAGAAGGAGATTGCCCACCAGATAGCACTCTATTATTCTAATTAGGACCCAGTGCTTTTCTTACAATCCCCTCTCAATGTACAAAATCTACAAAAACAATGTACAAAAACAAAGGATTGTTCGGAGACGTGTGAGACTCTGGAATTGCTAGAGCTAAGCTGTATGGACTTGGTCAGTCCACAGGAAGTGAGACCGTGGCACACCACATGGAACACCAGAGTATAATCACTGAACAGAGACATTGGTTGGGTGGCCACCTGCCATGGATGCTTTAGCTGAGATTCCTACATTGCAGGGGGTTGGACTAGATGACCCTTGGGTCCTTTCCAACTCTGCAATTCTATTATTCTATGTTGTCTTTTAAGACAGGGCCACTGCTCATTATGAGAGGCAACCCAGGGCTTTTTCTTGCCTCCTTGCCAGCAGCAGCCAACTCTTCCCTGCAGGTTTAGCTATGGGGATAGGGGGTTTTCCAGTAATAACTATATTTGCATCATCCAGAGTGATATATGGATTTTACTAACTCAGCTTTTCAGTATGCAAAAATTATCATGTTCTGCAAATGAACAGGTAGAAAACAGTGTACCTTTGATTTTAGTAATTTAGTGATTTTAGCCCCGGAGCCTGAATTCTCTTAGGGGGATAAAAATGTTCCGTCCAGTTGCTAAACAGCCAACGTCTGCTGTATGGTAGAGGTTTTTTTGTTGTTGTTTTCCACTCCAACCTAGGAGGATAATTCCTCTGTGTGGCTAATTAGTATTCTCTGAAAATGTCTAGAATATCGATCAGAGATTTGAGGATGCTATTGATGTACAGTAGTCAGTTACGGTTGGCTGAAAATTTCCTTTAAGGGGAATTCAGAAGAGGAAAATATATTAAAGTTTTTGTGACTTCCATTGTTATGTAAACTGACAGCTTAACTGAGAAATAAAAGGTACATCCTTTCAAATTCTTTGAGCTTTTACAATTCCCATAAGATCAGAAGCAATCAGAGAAATTGCACTGAGATTTTTTTACAGAACGAATCCACATTCTAACCATTCGGATACCTTAAATGTTTTCTGAATACCCAGAAACATATCTGAGCACATGATGACCCTATATATATTGGGGTTTATTGGTACATTGACTAGGGAGGGGGTCCCATCTTCTTCTCCATCTCTGGCAGCAAAGTATCTTGAACCAGTGGTGTGTGCATGCATCTCCTTTGATTTTGTGCCCAAAGTGGCATGGTTTGTTGTCATCCATCTTTGGGGTGAAGTCAAACCATTGGAGAGTTACTGCGCCACCCGTGGCTGCAGAGACCAATGCAGGAGAGACATGTTTTGTTGCAGCTGGGGAAAACAAAGGCATCCGGTTGTGCTGATGGAGGTGTGCCATGGCATTTGTCCTTCCTGCGCTCCTCCCAGTGGTCATTCCTCACCTGGTTATTGATGTGGATACATGACCAAGGTAACATCATGATGGACATTTTATGCATGTTTCCTTGAGAGCATGCACAACTTGTATCAAGGCAACAGGGAGGACTGGATGGGGATATAGGAAGTATATACATAGTTCCCATTCCCCACAATAGATGCCTGGAGAGATTTTGAGATTAGTCTGAGGTGTTCTGTTTTGTTTTTTAAGTCCCCACGGTCATGAAAATTCATCAACATTTTAGTGCATTTAGAATTCCTCCTAAAATTCACATTTAGATGTAGCTTTGACCAAGATATACATTTTTCCAAATCATTTCCCACTAACATAATACCTTTTGCATGTTGTTGCTTTAATATATGTGTTTTAATGCACACTTTACCTTGGTATGTACCATTTTTTGGTACACATTACCAGGCAAACTGCATTACAAAATTCAGGAAAGTGTGAATTTCAAAAATTGTTTGTGTTTCGGTTTGTGCATTGGTTCAGTAAGTGTACATTCAACTTTAAACACAAACGGAATCAACTTTCTCCCCCATCCCAAATCCTCAGGTGTGTGCTGTGCCCTGGTGGACTATAGTATACCCATATTATACAGTACAGAATATTCCTAAATATGAACAGCAACGTGTTCAGTGTTATAATGAACTGGGCTTCTCCTGAGATTTTGTAGCACCGAACGGGTGATACTGGGCAAGTTTCTCTCAGAAATGCCCCTTCCCAATGCTAAAAATTATAGCTGAATAAATGGCAAGCTTCTTCCTTCTAATGCTGTCCCTGCACCAGCCACCTTTGCCCTGCTTAATCTTAGGACCAGATTACACTCCCTTAAACTCCCTTAGCCTAACCAACCTTACAGGGAAATTGTGAAGAAAAAAGTGCTTCTCGGAGCTTCTTAGAGAAAATAATGCTTTTTCTTCATTTAACTCGACTCATCACTTATATGTTGATATAATGCATGTTTTTCTTTGATTTATTTATTTTTACACCATGCCTCCCAAAAGGTTTCCCCATTAATATTAACGGATATTTGAATCTCATTACTCTGATTTATGCCTTTTCAATATATCTAAAGCTCCGTCAATACAAAGTTATCAGTCTCTTGTGAGAGCCTGGCATAGGACTGAAACTAGGAATGCTCTGGGACTTATCCAATAAGCCAAGGAGGTTTTAAAGTATCCCCTGGACTGTAATGGAGAGAAATGCTTGCAAAGGATGGCCGTCATTATGTTTCATTATTTAATGCCGCCACAGATTTAACTATTTATAATACAGGATTATTTTTGCGCACAAAATGTATGAATGGCCGTATTAATCTCCTAGCCCTGGATTTATAGCATGAAGTTTATGGAGAAGTCTCCTAATCCTTCTGGTTTCAAAACCAGTTTGCAGAGGAAAGTTCCACTACTTTTGCTCAGCTCCTTTTGCTGTGTAATGCTTAATAGTGAGAAATCATTTACATTAATTCAATACAGACAGATGTGCCTATTATAAACTAATTCATTGCATGTATATATGTGTGTCATGTGTGTGAGTGTGTGTGTTGCATCATTGTTGAACAACTCATTTTGAGGTCCTTTCTGCCCTACAGAAAAATTTTCTGCTGCCAACCTATTTCCCCCTACCTTAATGAAAATCAGATTACAGTGGTACTTCTAGCTGCAGACTTAATCCATTTCGGGGTGCCATTCACATCCCAAAAAGTCCGCAACTAGAGCATCTCTTCTGCGCATGTGCGCAGCACGATCGAGCACTTCTGCACATGCGCGAAGCGTGCAGATCACTTCTGTGCATGCGGCCACGTTCATAAGCTGTAAGTCCGTAATAAGAGCGGAATGCAACACGAGGTAAGACTGTATTATAGGAACATAGGAAGCTGCCTTATACTGAATGGGGCTTTTGGTCTGTGTGAAATATTATCTGCACTAGCTATCCAGGGTTTCAGATAGGGGGCAGTCCTACCTTGAGAAGCTGGGGAATGAATCTGGGACCTTCTGCATGCAAAGCAGAGCTATGGCCTTTTCTCAGTCCATCGACAGGTGCAGACTCTGGCTCATACAGGCAGATTTCTGAGCAAAGGGATAAGAATTCTAATTCCTCTAACTTTCTGGAAATATCCTTGGTTCTAATATAGATTGCTAATTACTAGGCTTGCCTGTTTTCTATTGCTGTGTCAATACAAAGGATAGTGTTGCTGTTGACATACTTCGATAGAATTGATATCTGTATTAAACACTGGCTGTTAGACTATCCCCTATGTGAACTATCCCATGTTTATGACGCAAATGGACAAAAACACATTGGAAACAAGCAGTTATGTTCAACTGCAATAAATACTCTGAAAAGGCTCGATAAGCACATTTCTGGGTATATCAAAATGATTTGAGCAAATAGCGCAGAATTACTAATGGTTTTTCAAAGTTGTTCAGCAGAGCATTTACAACATTCAGTTTGGCTTTACTCCTGGATGCCTGGGGTTTGCTAGTGGCAAGGAACACTCTTGTACAGCTTTGGCTAGCGTGCCAAGTGTATCCGTTCCAAGGCATGACAGATCTTGCCACAATGACATATGCCTTTGTTATATTGGGCAGAATTCTCAACATAGCATTAAATGGAGTATGCGCTCCATGGTCCACTCACCACTGGGCTTGGCCAGGAGACCTGAGCAGAGGGACACCTCTGCCCAATCCAACCGTTCCACCAACCCAGAGTAAGAGGAGTTTGGATTACTCTGTAAAGCGGTATGAGTAGATGCTGTGGCTTTAGTAAGAACAGCTTAACTGCTCAACACTGGCAGTGACTGAAATCAGGGGCAGACTTTGGTCTTTCATATTTCAGCGGCACTCTATGCAAGGCCAAAATTCACCCCGTCCCAGACACAGCTCTGCTGAAATAGAGCAGAACCTGCTACATGCAGGCAGTGCCCTGCAGAACTGGTTTTGGCTAAGCACGTCTCCAGCAGGAAGACTCAGTAAGAAATTGGTTTTGTCAGCTCAGCTACAATGTTTAGTAGTGATGTATGGAAGTGAGAGCTGGACCATAAAGAAGGCTGATCGCCAAAGAATTGATGCTTTTGAATTATGGTGCTGGAGGAGACTCTTGAGAGTCCCATGGACTGCAAAAAGATCAGACCTATCCATTCTGAAGGAAATCAGCCCTGAGTGCTCACTGGAAGGACAGATCATGAAGCTGAGGCTCCAATACTTTGGCCACCTCGTGAGAAGAGAAGACTCCCTGGAAAAGACCCTGATGTTGGGAAAGATTGAGGGCACAAGGAGAAGGGGATGACAGAGGACGAGATGGTTGGATAGTGTTCTTGAAGCTACCAGCATGAGTTTGACCAAACTGCGGGAGGCTGTGGAAGACAGGAGTGCCTGGCGTGCTCTGGTCCATGGGGTCATGAAGAGTCAGACATGACTAAACGACTAAACAACAACAAATGTTAACCAGCTTTTCAGACCTCAACGCTGATTACTTGCCCCAACATGCTTTTGCTGGTCAAACCAGCATGCAGTGACTGGTCATCCTAGCTGAGTGTAGAAGGAAGTTTGTTTAATAAGGCTTTAGACTGTAAATTCTCTAGTGGCCCTGTGTGGATTGAGTCTTACTGATGCTTACAATGGGAC
The DNA here is from genome assembly GCF_964188305.1 of Podarcis bocagei. NCBI lineage: Eukaryota > Metazoa > Chordata > Lepidosauria > Squamata > Lacertidae > Podarcis > Podarcis bocagei. The sequence goes on along the minus strand of NC_138129.1, from coordinate 83,714,724 downwards.
CTATGAATGCTTGCGCTGGGGCCTACAGCCCCTTCCGGGAGAGTGGGCTTGTGGGTATTTTTACTGGGTTTATCGGCTCAGAAACAGGTGCTGGTTCAAAACACACCTGCTAGATTACTAATTGGAAGAAGTTGGATGGATCCTGTTAATGCTAATTTTTTTAAAAGCTGCCATGGCTGTCCATCTTGTCCTGGGTACAGTTCAGAGCATTAGTATTGACCCACAAAACACTAAAAAAAACTCAGAACCCATGTCCTTCAGGTCCTGCCATTTCCCACATGAACCTGCCTGTGAATTAAGATCTGCCTCAGAGGCCCTGTTCTGTCCCCACACAAAGAGAGAAGCACACATGGTCATGAAGGGAAGGTGGGTGGTGACTGGACTAGGCTTCCTCTAGTGCTATTTCTCTAATGGGCAAAAAGAGCTGCCAGAACTCACCATGAACATCTCACTTGTTCTCTTATAATGGCAATGGTGCCCATCAAAGAGGTGGTGGAACCAAGTTCCGGCAAGTTCCAGCTGGGGGTGGGGAAGCCCTGCTTCCTACATCATGGTGCCCAGGCTGTGGAACTCATTCCTCAGTAAGTTTTGCCTGAGAGCAAGATGGCTGTCTTTTTTGACCCTGTTTTTAATTGTCTGAGACCTTTTAGATTTCTGTGTTTCTTGGATTTTAACTGGTCCGGCTACTGTTGCGCCACTCTGTGACTTACTTTATATTTTTGTATTGGCAGCTGCTCTGGAACAGGGGTAAAAAGTTCAGCTCAGGGGAACTTACTCCCACCCCACGTAAGAGCGTACACTGTAAAGGTTGCAGCCTTAATAAAATGAATGAATAATTGAAATAAAGGTACAAAACTTTCAGATATTTCTCTGTGCACACCATTTTTTATATCCTGAGGCAACTGATAAAGATCTGTTTCCTTGTTGTGAACCCACAGGCCATATGCTGATCAAATATATTATTTCCAGTTCTCTTCAAAGTTACTTGTGTCCCTCATGCATATATTCTCTCTGCACTTCCTTGCTGATTACTGGTAGGAGATTTAGACAATTCTCTTGCTCGCTCACACACATTCTTATGTCATTGTACTGTTTATGGGTTCGAACAATAGAAAGTTAATAAGTATGTTTAACAGGAAATATCTTTTTTGTGTGTGTGTGAAGAAAGTTTCAAGCTGCCCACCACAGCACTTCCTAGATTCTACAAAAAATATGTTATAAATGAAGGTTTCTTAATATTTAGATATACACAGCACACTACTATGCTTCCCCCCCCCCATGTGAATGAAATCAACAACTTTACAGTGAAAACCTATGCATGCCTATTCAGATGTAAGTCCAACTGACCTCAGTTGTGCTTACTCCCAGGTGAGTATAAGCCTGCAGCCCTAATATTATAAGATGGTGGGTGTTCTTTTTTTTTCTTCCCCTGGCTTCAGATCTGTAGTTTGGTTTAGGATTTAAAAAAAAAATGTTTAGCAAAATTTGTCATAGCTAGCAGAATGAGGAAAATGCTTCAGGCAGTTTTTTTTTTAAAGATATTTATTAAATTTTCACAAATTATAAAATCAAACATAATACAAACAAACACACACAAAGACAAACAAATATAATTTCAAATCCTTATTCTCTTAAAACTTACTTCACCGACCTCCTCATACCTCCCCTTTCTGCATTCCAATTTCAAATATTTAGTTCAGCAAATCCTCACCCTTGATTTAATCTAATTGTAATCCTTTCTTTTCCTTTAACCTAATCTTTACAGCTGTAATCCGCTTACTTCTATAGCCGCAACATTTTAACACTCATTAATTTTACAATGTCTCTTAAGATAGTTCTTAAATTTCTTCCAATCTTCTTCCGCCGTCTCTTTTCCCTGATCTCGGATTCTGCCAGTCATTTCAGCCAGTCCCATGTAGTCTATCACCTTCATCTGCCATTCTTCCAGAGTGGGTAGATCTTGTGTCTTCCAATACTTTGCGATGAGTATTCTTGCTGCTGTTGTAGCATACATAAAGAATGTTCTGTCTTTCTTTGGCACCAATTGGCCGACAATGCCCAAGAGAAAGGCTTCTGGTTTCTTAAGGAAAGTACATTTAAGTACCTTTTTCATTTCATTATATATCATTTCCCAGAAAGCCTTAATCTTTGGGCACGTCCACCAAAGGTGAAAGAAAGTACCTTCAGTTTCTTTACATTTCCAACATTTATTATCAGACAAGTGGTAAATTTTTGCAAGCTTGACTGGGGTCATGTACCACCTATAAATCATTTTCATAATATTTTCCTTTAAGAAAATGCTTCAGGCATTTGGTTTGGGGTGTCATGAAAGGGCAGCAAATTGCTAGTGATTTAAATTATTATTGCTGTATTTTACTCCCTGGGAGAGGTGCTTGTGGAATTTTCTGCCTAAACACGTGCCAAAGTAACTTGTGTAGGCTTGGTTGCCATGACTCGGGGGGGGGGCACCATATGATGCTCCTCCTCAAGCAACAAAATGTCTAGGGTCTGCCCTTGGTGATTCCAAAGGAGAAGACTGAATCCAGTGAGTGGTGGCTCATGTGTTTCCAATACACTGTTGCTCTGGTCATCATAGCTTTGTAACACAACTATGGGATGGTAGTACCTCTCTATTGCTCCCTTGATATCTACCCTCTTGAGCAAAACAAACAAAGGAGTATTTCCTTCATCCAGTTAGAATGATGCATTGCAGAAGCAGCTATGACAGAACTACATATGCAAAGAACTGCCTTTGTATGTGACTACAGATTGCAGCTGCTTCTGGAGCTACATTTACAACCCCTAAAACTGAAATGGGAGTTATGAAGGCTGCCCCAGTCAAAGGCTGGTCTTCAATCCACTTGTCTGGAGAAAGAGGAAACAGAATCCAGCCCATTCTCACAGATCCTATCAGTCCTATCAAAGTCAACAGCACCTGGAGGGAACAATACTAGGGTGGGGAGGAGCCGTAGCATAGACTGATCCCACGGGATCTCAGAGCCAAACAACTAAAGGTAACATTGGCAAGGACTTTGAGGAATTTGCAGCTGTTCACAAGCACTGCTGGACTGGAGTCAATGCCTTGTCAGGTTCTCCTTCAGCAACAACATAAAAATCCGCCCAATTTTATTTTGTCTTCCTAAGATCGCTAAACCTTAACCGGAAACGAGTCTTTCTTTTAAATATTGGCAGATAAATTCTTGCTGAATGGCTGGTTTAAAGAAAATATCTCAAATGATAAATCCTAACTGCACCACTTCTACTCAAGGTCCCTGCAGCATTATCAATATTTGGCACTGTTTTACATCCCCGGATTCTCTGAAAAGCAGAAGAATGCTGCAACACTAGATTAGCCGTAGCGAGAAGATGACTTGGTCTGCACCCTCATCGCAGGATTGTATTTAAAATGCTGGCAGCTGTTTGCCTCTCTTGTGATTTTTCTCTTCTTGTTGAATGCTTGTGAGAAAACAGGGTCTGAGAATGCACTAGAAGCAATATACCAATTTCCTTGATGTAGTATTGTGGATAAAGTCCATGATAAAGTACTGCGATAAGAGAACAGAGATAAACGTATAATAAATGAGGGGATGTTCCTCATGCATCAGACCAAGAGAGTTGGGACAAAGGAACGAGCTGTGGTGAGAGTGGCAAGGGTAAGGGTCTAGCCCAGGCATAAGCCAACTCGGCCCTCCAGATGTTTTGGGACTACAACTCCCATCACCCCTGACCACTGGTCCTGTTAGCTAGGGATGATGGGAGTTGTAGTCCCAAAACATCTGGATGGCTGAGTTTGCCTATGCCAGGTCTAGCCAGCAACCGGGGCCCTTGGGGGCATTTTAGCCAAGGGCCGAGCAAAGACTATAGCTAACTGTGGTCCTGCTGTTTCTGTGGCCCTCCACCCTCTAAGGTGGGGTGACCATTTACACATCACCAAAGAAAAGGAAATGCATCAACAAAGAAAAGCAGGCAAGAGAGGACACAGATTTGCATAAAATAATTTATATGTACCAGTACAAATTTTTAAAAGAGCAGCTATAATAGAAATAGAAATACAATGATCTCACCATAGTGCAGGGAGTCTATGATCAGGTGGCCTGTGTGCCTGCTCAGTCTGCTGCTAATTGTTGATGGGCAACTTCAAGGCTCCTCCTCTACCTTCTTAGGTTTCTTTATCTTTATACTGGATTTGTACTAGGTAAACCTTCAAACAGAGGACCTTCTGATTCTGGATAACGGGTGGTCTATGCATCCTTCCATATTCCATCTGGACCACCTTGCTCTACTTGGCCAGGGTGGGTTCTGGAGTAAATAAAAATCTTTCTCAAGCAGGACTTACGTCCAGACCTCTGGTTGTTCATATTCATACCAAAAGGTAAGATGCTTTGAAGCTTCTGGCACTCTTAACAGTGAAGAAATAAGTCCCATTGAGTTCTCTCTGGTAAAGTGGGTACTGGATTGTAGCTGGGCAGAGCAACCTGATTAGGGTAAGGGAGAGAGAATCTGCGGTGGCAGGACCACCAAATCCCAAACTCTGCCAGTTTTGCACTGGCGAGAGCAGAAAATGTAAGGCTGCCTGAACATGGAAGAAGTATGGTTGCTCCGGGGCTAGAGTACCCCCCCCACTGGGTCAGAGGAATAAGGGGGCTTTGGATCCTGCGGATCTAGTGTATTTCCAAATCTGCCTCCCCCAAAGGCTGCCTTTTTGCTCTCTCTGCCATTAAGCTACTGGTGGTGGATGGGAAATGGTATGAGTCCTTTCCATGGTGGCTGGGAGGGGGGTTCTGTGGGTGGCCGCCTCCTTCTCCACCCACAGAGAAGGAGAGCCACAAAATCCTACAGCCCATGAGATGCCCTTGTTCTGACTGCACCCTAAGTCACTAATTTAACAGAGTTACATAGTGCAGGCCTACTCTTATTAAGCCAAAGCAAGTGAATATCCCCAGCTCATCCTCACGTCTCGTGTTATATTGCTAAATGAACCCTTTGCTCTGTTGTACATAAAGGAGAAAATGGAATGTTTGTTTTCAGCATTCTGGTCAATCTGCAGGGAAACACAGCCAGGGTTGCAGAAAAGACAGGCAGGAACCCTCCCACCTGACAGCAACGAGGAAATCTTGATTTCAAATGCTACACAATCGGCTGGCACTTTTTATGGTCCAACAGCTGCGTGACTCATTTATATGGGGTGGGAGTGGGGGTGTTTTGGTTTTTTGCCTGCCCTTAGCACTAAGAGGACTGGTGTAAATAGGAAGTGATGAGGAAAATCAATTCAAAGCAAACACTTCCTCCTCCCCTCAAGGCTAAAACAGGAAGAGATAGGAAAGCCCAGGAAGATACTTGATAGATATTCAGCTCCGTAAGAGAAAAGGAAGTAGGTATGTTGAAGCACCAGGGTGGTTATTTTTGAGTTGTCGAAAGGAAACGGGATACAGCGCAGAAAGGATGCAGATAGGACGCTTTGTGTTTCATAGCAACAGAAGGGAACAGAAGCTTCTGTGCAAAACCGAAGCCCATCTGTGGCATGAAAGAGACAGAACGGATTAAATGGGTAACAAGGAAGATGCTGCAGAAGGTTTCTGTGCCACCTACTGAAGCCAAGTAGGCATGGGGCAGAAATTCTATTCAGTTCACATTCTCGGTGTGAACCTACCTAATTCCCACTTTCCAAAACAATATGAGAACTGAAACACAGCTGCCCTTTGAAATCCTCCAAATTTTCCAATGCAGTTCTCAAGGCAAGTAATGTGTAGAAAAATGCACTATATTACGGAAAACTGATCTGCAAAAAAAAGAATATGAGGCAAAATTGCAAACTGTAGGATAATTTTGCAAGGTTGGTTTTCATGAGAATTTTTTTTAAAAATAAATAAATCACAAATTAATGTGGCAATGCAGAGAGCTGAACTTAAGCCTGGGAAAATGAATACTTGAGAGAACTTGAAATTGACCGATTCATTCACAGAACTGCAAGGTAGCCGTGTTGGTCTGCCATAGTCAAAATAAAAAAAATCCTTCCAGTAGCACCTTAAAGACCAACTAAGTTAGTTCTTGGTATGAGCTTTCGTGTGCATGCACACTTCTTCAGATACACTGAAACAGAAGTTGCCAGACCCTTCTATATCGTGAGAAGGTGGGGAGGGATATTACTCAGAAGGGTGGTGGGAATGGGAGATTCTCACTATATAGAAGGGTCTGGCAACTTCTGTTTCAGTGTATCTGAAGAAGTGTGCATGCACACGAAAGCTCATACCAAGAACTAACTTAGTTGGTCTTTAAGGTGCTACTGGAAGGAATTTTTTTATTAGAACTGCAAGTGACCATGAGAGTCATCTAGTCGAAGCCCTGCGATGCATGTCTAGCTATGATCCTGCTGTCACTGATAACAAAGATAAATAATGATGAGGTATTAAAAATCTCTTTGCCCTTTGGTGTCACAAGGTGTGACAAAGGAGCACATAAGCTGTCACAGCGCCAGATGTGGTGTGGACAGTTCCTCCGCACGGGACGCTGAGCCAAGGGGGTGCAAAATTGAGAATATCCATAATTGAGAAGATTCATGTGGGGCGCCAAATTTGGGGCTCACAAATTACAAAATTTTGATAGGTTTGCCAAAGTCTGTCCCATTTTACCAAAGTCCACCCCTAGTTGGACTTTCAGAATCATCTGAAATTGGAGTGCTTTTTGTGAACGTGTTCAGCAGCTGGGGGGGGGGGAGAGCACTACCCTTTCAGTGACTGCATGGAAGCTGTTCAGAAAGCTGGCAAAACTGTTCATTCATGAAGTCTTGACCAGGGGTAAAAATGGCACCAGTACAGGACAAGAGAAGGAAAACAAACAGCAGCTATGTAGAGCTTTGTAGTGGTCATTAAGGAATTGTTTTGGAAAGCTCCCCTGTTACATTTGCAGCCTGAGAAAGTAAAAGGGCAGGCATCCTAGCTGGAATACTTGAAAAAGAATATGGTTGTATATTTTTACAGAAATCGAATTCCAAATATATAAGTCCAGCATAGTGAGAATAATAGGAATTCCTTTTTGCAGTGTGACTCCTTGACAAATTCCAAGGTTGCCAATTGCCAAAGATATTTCCCTGCCCCTTTCTTTAGGCTAAACATTCATTTGAGAGCACTTTAGTTTAAAGGGCCTTTGAAGTGCCACACTGTGAAAACTCACTGATGCGCCAATCGCCTCATCATTCAGGGGGAAAATGGAGAGGAAAATAACTCTGGATTTGAAAACACAGAAAGCCACGTCATGCAGATTCAAAGCAAATTCACTTGGACAAACATGGTAAGGAAGTGAAAGACTGGAGGAACCTTCAGGATACAAAGGCATCCTCAAGGAAAGATGGAAAGCCAAAGAAGACTGTGACTCACTGGTGTTTGGGGCTGTGTTTAAAGAAGTGTTTCTCCAGAGGTTTACCAGGAATCAGCTGCCTACTCAGACCTTTTCCCCTCCTGCAGACCTAAATGTTCTCTAACTAAAATAACATTGCTTTGATAAGGTTTCAACAATTAGACAATCTGTGTATAGGAAAAGAAATCTGTTTTTTTCCAAAGGCACAGACCTAGAAACCATTCTTAGGAGTGGGCAGGGGACAATTAGGTCCGTAAACAATTCATCTACTTGTTGAATGAAAAGAAGAAATGGCCAAGGACTCTGGGCCAAATTGTTCCACCTGGGATGCCTATAGTTAGAAAATAAAATCATACCTGGCACCAAAACGCAATCAGAGCAGTCGTGTGGTGAAACATCTTGCTGAACTTCAGTAAACTCCATAAAAATAAAGATCCGCAGTTATAAAATTGTGTATCAGAGACAAAGCTAGACTAAGACTGGAGCTAGTTTTCTTTGCATACTGGTTTTGTTTCAAAATAATGAAGCGTTCAAAAATGCAATTGTTTGTCTTCTGTCAAAAATTATGCCACAGGATTGCACCCCCTGCCTAGTAGGATCTTCCTGTGGGGGCAGCTTTAAGTATGAGAGCCAGTGTGGTGTAGTGGTTAAGAGCGGTAGTCTCGTAATCTGGGGAACCGGGTTCGTGTCTCCTCTCCTCCACATGCAGCTGCTGGGTGACCTTGGGCCAGTCACACTTCTCTGAAGTCTCTCAGCCCCACTCACCTCACAGAGTGTTTGTTGTGGGGGAGGAAGGGAACGGAGAATGTTAGCTGCTTTGAGACTCCTTCAGGTAGTGATAAAGCGGGATATCAAATCCAAACTCTTCTTCTTCTCTTCTTCTTCTAAGTATATAGTGGTTTTTTAAAAAAATCTTCTTCTGCCACCATGTTTCAGAAAAGAAAAAAATCTGGCTTGTTTTTGGAAGCAGATATGTTGATCACTTTTCTGAACCTTTATATGGTCATTAAAGTGTCGTTTCATGGGGCCAACAGTGGTCTCAAATCACAGAACTTCCACAAAATATGGATGGAATCCCACTGCTTATATGGAACTAGTGACTGATGTCACATAAGACAACTTTCCCTGACTAGTGCCCTCCAATTCCCATCAGCCCCAGCCCTGATGGCCAGTGATCAAGAATTATGGGAGCAGAAGTCTACAACATCTGGAGGGCACCAGGTCTGGGAAAGATAGCATAAAAGTAGCTAAACTACAACCATCAAACTATTCTCTGATCGGGAAGATAAGAGGATGTGGTAATAAAAAGAGGGTGAAGTTGAGTGGGCAGGGGAGTGCCAGTGCCAACAGATTTCCAGCAGCCTTTGTCTTGTCTAATTTCCTTTTGTTTCCTGGTTTCTCCTCTGTATCGCCCCTGATTCCCTAAACCTTGCAGATATCACTTTAATTGTTGTGTGCTTCTGTATGCCTGCAGTTATTGATGCTTTGCTTCCAGATCAGTCCCCATGGCAGGTATTGCTTCTCTCTATGGTATGAGGAGGGACACAGGTGGCGCTATGGGTTAAACTACCGAGCCTCTTGGGCTTGCCGATCAGAAGGTCGGCGGTTCGAATCCCCGCAACGGGGTAAGCTCCAGTTACTCAGTCCCTTCTCCTGTCAACCTAGCAGTTCGAAAGCACCTCAAAGTGCAAGTAGATAAATAGGTACCACTCCAGCGGGAAGGTAAACGGCGTTTCAGTGTGCTGCTCTGGTTCGCCAGAAGCGGCTTAGTCATGCTGGCCACATGACCCGGAAGCTGTATGCTGGGAGCCAGTGGGATGAAGTGAGATGAGCGCTGCAACCCCAGTCGGCCATGACTGGACCTAATGGTCAGGGGTCCCTTAACCTTTACCTTTACCTTTACCTTTATGGTATGAGGGGTGTTGTTGATAATCATGCAAATACTGTAGGTTTGAGATAGTTAGAGAAATGACTGCTATTATCACAAAGGCACTCATGCCCCCCCCCCCCATTGTCGGGAGTTCCTGTATATGCATACATCAGCAACATGGCACCCTCCAGATGCTGTTGAGACCACAACTCCTATTATCCCTGACTGGTCATGCTGACTATGGCTGATGAGAGTTGTAGCTACTTCTGCATGAAGGGGAGTTAGGTAGACTGACTCCAAGATGAAGGGTTGCAAGCTCCCCCCAAATACACTATATTACTTTCTCCTTCATTTCCTAATGGTTTCTTTTCAGCCCCCAGGAACAAGGCAATTCAGGAGGGCAGGCAGAGTTACTCAGGCATGGAACACATTATACAATGGGAACAGTGCAGGCAGGGCTAACCCAAGACATTTTGGCACATACGGCAGGCCCCAAAATGGCAGCCGCCTCCCTGCCAGAGGAGAAGGGGTGAGGGACAATCTACATTAGGAACAAGGTGGAACAGAGAGATGTTGGCATCAGGATCTGTTGCCCCCGTCAATCCTGCCGTCTGAGGCGGTTGCTTCACCTTACCTCTTAGCTGGGCTGGCCCTCAATAAAGGTCCACATGAGGATCTGCTGCCCCTGTGAATTCTGATGCCTGAGGCACTCACATCACCCTGCCTTATGAGTGGGCCAGCCCTGAGTGGAGGACTTGGAGCAGGAGTGGGGAACTTCTGGACCTTCAAATGTTGCTGCACTACAATTCCCATTAGTTGTAGCAAGCTTGGCCAGGGACCAGGGATGATGGGAGTTGTAGTTCAGCAACAGCCAAAGGTTGTCCACACCTGACCTAGGGAAGAATCAGGGAATAGAAGAGAGTTGCAGGGGATGCAGAGAACCGGCGAGGGAGACATTCCCACCCTACCCCCCTCATAGCACAGCAGAAGATGAAGCAGAACCAGTTGTCCACATCTCCCTCCCCTTCCCCATTTCTTATAAACCCATTTCAAATGAGCATACAGCTAAGCAGTCATTTTCAGAGCCATCCAGTATGTAATTGTTGAGGAGATAACCGTAATAACTGTCCTCGCAAATTTATGGCTGTATATTGTGTGGCTCTGAATGGCTCATAGTTACATTAACAGTGTTCGCTCTGATTGTTTTCTTCACCGGACTGTAACGCAACGTGAGCAAGGGGCAAACCTTATCAGCCTGATATGTGACACATGCTGTGTCATGCTCTCCTAGAGCTGTCAGTTTTCGACCTTTCCTGCACCTGCATGGGGCACAGTTTAACAAACTAAAGCCGAGTTCCTCTAGGTGTGGCAAAGGCAGCATTTTATGCCCAGGCAAACACTTGATAGAACAAGTCAATGAGGCAAACCTATCAAGACTTATCAACTAGCAAAACTGCTCTCAGACTGTACCCCTTCAGGCTATGATGATGTTGTTGTTTAGTCATTTAGTCGTGTCCGACTCTTCGTGACCCCATGGACCAGAGCACGCCAGGCACTCCTGTCTTCCACAGCCTCCCACAGTTTGGTCAGACTCATGTTTGTAGCTTCGAGAACACTGTCCAACCATCTCATCCTCTGTCGTCCCCTTCTCCTTGTGCCCTCCATCTTTCCCAACAACAGGGTCTTTTCCAGGGAGTCTTCTCTTCTCATGAGGTGGCCAAAGTATTGAAGACTCAGCTTCAGGATCTGTCCTTCCAGAGAGCACTCAGGGCTGATTTCCTTAAGAATGAATAGGTTTGATCTTCTTGCAGTCCATGGGACTTTCAAGAGTCTCCTCCAGCACCATAATTCAAAAGCATCAATTCTTTGGTGATCAGCCTTCTTTATGGTCCATCAAGACTTATCAGCTAGCAAAACTGTTCTCGGACTGTACCCCTTCAGGCTATGATGGGGGACTGCATGTTTGGATGCTTCCCTGTACAAACAAAACAAGAGCAATAAAACTGGCGCGCCAGATAGAAAGCCAAAATACTTTTCTCTTAACCTCCGGCTTCCTGTGTACAAGGTATTTGTTTTGTTATGTGGAGAGCACTCAATCATGCCATTACTCCACCTGCAGCCTGAAGTGGAACAGTCCAGAAAGTTTTACAGCATGCTCTGCTATTTGCAGAGCCCTGGCCAAAATCTGCCATACTGGGACTAGCACAACAGTGGCAAAGATGCACTTAAATGAGCGCTAGAAATAGGTTTCCCCATCTCTTTCCTTCATCAAGTGTTTTGTTTTCTCTTGCACATCACCAGTAAGCCCTGGTCTTTGGGCCGCACCCAAAAAACAAATGGAACATCACAATGTATTGCAGATGAAGGTCTTGCCAAGAGCATCACTGATGACAAATGGCTTCATCCTTTAGCAAAGACTGCAAGAAGCCTTTGAAGTGTTTGCCTGGAAGTTCAAACAACAAGTTCTTTTTTTCCCCTTGCCCATCACATTTTATTCTGTGGCGAACCTTACAGTTAGCCCTATTGCATGGTTTCTAGTGGGCCTTTCAGAGCCACTTCATGCCAGTGAGGAAGGAACAGGAAACACCAGTGCCCCATGCTTTCTACTCCTCAGCATTATCTCAGTGCACAAAATAGATATCAACAAGTGGGACCAGCCCTTCCAATAGGCAGGGTGAGGCAGCTGCATGAGGCAGCGGATGCCAGGGCATTCCATCTGAGTCCCTTAAACTAACCTGCTAACTTCAAATATGGTGAATGATGCTGTAGAGAGAAGTAAGATTCATCTGCCAGTCAAGTCAAGTTCTGTACTTATAGCTTGTCCTTTGACACCAGAATGTCTAGTGCTGACCCTAGACCTCCAACAAAACACACATCCTGAACCCTTCTTCAGTGTTCCAAGCAAGCCACTCTATCACCCGGTGTTCCATTTTCCGTTTCCAAGCAGCAGACAACCTTCTGTGATACTGAGCATTCTCACTTCCTCATTGGCTTTTCCCACCCCCACCCCATAATATTTTGGTTTTAGCGTGATATTTATGTAGTTCTGCAAATCTCAGGGTTCCCCCAAGCATGCCTTTGGCTCTCAGTTGTTTTTCAGCGGCCCCATTTTGGCTTCAAACTAGAGCACCTCTATTTTGGACGATGGTGAAATGGAGGGCAGGAAGAAGTTGATTGATCAATGATTTAATTTCTATATTGCTTAATACGTTAAAATATCTCCAAGCGGTGTGCAGAAACTGAAGCGACAACTGACAACGGAAACAAAATATTACAAAAATAGACAGTTACATAGAGAAATGTTACATTAATATGAAGTTACTAATACATATAAATCAGTATCGATTCATTTTCCTTCTGACGCATCCTTCCTCTCAGCCTCTTGGTTCCCACTCGGGGTCCATCAAATGCTCAGCTCACCTACAAAAAACTCACAACAAGAATAGATCCTGGAAACAACAGGCATCAACCTAGTCTCTCACTCTAGACTTGCTTTTTATGGATGGTACTTCCTCAAGCTGCCCACAAACTGGGTCCCATTTAGCTGCACTCTCCACAACCAGTTCAAGGTATAGGAGGTTTGCGGAGTTTCCCAAAAGGTCCAAAGGATGGGAAGATGTGTCCCCTCCACTCACAGCTCTTTCTGTCCTCTCCTCCTCCCCCAGCTGCGTTTCTGTCCCATGGCAGGGGACAGTTGTGCTTTCTTCTCCCTTTGGTGAAACATCCAAAGCCACTCAGTCTAGGGATGTCAGAGAATTCCATCAGAAACAGAAATGGGAATTCAAATTGCCACAATTCACATGCTTGTCTGAGGTTAGGAACGGAAACCATGCAAGTGAATACGAGCATGCTATCGTCACAAGCCTTTGTTTTGACGTTTCACTTCCATGGTGGTTAATTATGTAATTAATCACATTAGTTTCAGCCACAGTGGATAGCAAAACAAACAATGCAGCCCTTTCGAGGAAGTCGAACAGTAGCGGAACAGAACCAGCACTGATTGCAATAGACATAGGATAGGGTGGAAGTTGCTGCCTCCTTACATCCCTAGTCACCACTAACTTCTTTTGGATTCTGCCTATGATTTTTAACAATCCAGTTATTGTCTTGCTTTTGGGCATTTTGGATTTTTAAATTTTTTAATAAATAAATAATATTTTTTAATTCCTGTAGCTGCACTGGTGCTTAAATGCCAAGGTGTGTCTGTTAAAAAGAGCAGCCCCGATCTGAATAAGTGGTAACACCTGTAGATATACCAGAAATATTGAAAATGGAAGCGGCTGGCTTTCCAGCTGTGCAAACACGCACAATCTGATTGGCACGAGAGGGTTCTCCTCCACACACACACACCCAGTATTAAGCTATAACCTTTGAATAATTCTGTATGATCCCATACACCGTACCATATGCGTAATTTCCATGGCCACATTGCATCATCCCTGATGTTTTGCTGGGTGTTGCCTGCCAGGAAACAAAAGTTTCTGTCTAGGGGGGCACCTTTTCCAATTGCTATGTAATTTCATAAATTGATTGTGCCATGAAAATTCTGTAACCCTGAACTTTGGTATGTTCCAGGTAGTGTCGTTATGACAGGAGGGCTGCGGAAGATCTTGCTGAATCTGCCAGATGCAACCCTAGCAAGTACTCTTCCTACAAGAAAGACGTTGCTCTTAACAGCAATTTAACTCAATAGCTGTTAATCCAGGATCCTGGGAAGGAGAGAGAGCCATTCCTGGCCTCACTAATTGTGGCCATTACATTTCCTTCAGTATGGGAAGGTTGTCTATATTAGTGGCAAAGGGACATAGGGATGGACAAATCTGTCAATTTTTTGTTCCCTCGTTTTCTCGTTTTTCCAGTCTTAAATTCAGTTCTCATTTCTGCAGCAATTTCCTTTAAAAAAAAAATCCTCGTGAAAATTGTTCATCATTTTAGTTCAAATTTCTCCAAATAAACATATTTTGGTCTGCAATTTTGAGATATATATATACACACTTTTTGCAAGCAACTTATTCTAATATAATGCGCTTTTGGTGTTGTTGTCACTAAGATATCCATTTATATGCACATTTCCCCTTAATGTATGTATTGTTGACTGGAGAACCACACTGCAAAATTCAGAGAACCACAAATTTCTAAGGATGTCTGTGTTTCAGTCTGCATGTTGTTTTAGAAAGTGTGAATGGAACAAGTTCTCAGTTAAATGCAAACAAACTGAATTTCTGCCCTATCCCTCTGAGCATCTAACAGACATTCCCTGTGGCACCAGTGTGATTGGTCATGACTCTCTCGCCCCTGTTTTTCTGAATGAGCCACTCCAAATATACATTTTTACTTACTTTGTTGCATTTTGGTTTTTTGTTTTCAATTTCCAGCAGCAAGAAAGCTGCTCTACTTCACCAAGGCTATCCCCATCTACTTCCATAAGGTGACAAGAGGTTGCTTTCTCCTTCAGAGGAGCTTTTAGACCATGCAATAGGTCATCCTTGCACATAGTCTTCTATGCAGCCATGGAATTTTAATGATGATATTTCAATGATAATATTATTTGCCTACTACTATTGCTTTAACTGGCCCTCTCCTTGTTGCCATTTATGTCTTAGAATCATAGAATCATAGAGTTGGAATAGACCACAAGGGCCATCGAGTCCAACCCCCTGCCAAGCAGGAAACACCATCAGAGCACTCCTGACATATGGTTGTCAAGCCTCTGCTTAAAGACCTCCATGTCTTATTCCACTGCTTTCGATTCTAAGTTTTAAATATCTTTAAGTGAATCCCAGCCTTTCCTAATCTGTTTATATTTGCAGCTAGTTTGCATTTCATACATAGGCTCAGTAACACCCCATCAAATTTGATCTACTGTTTGTTTAGCCATATGCCTTATTCTCTATTTATTTTCTGCTTTATATAATCCCTCATGCAACATATAAATAAATTGTGTTGCACGTGCAGATTAAATATTACAAGGTCTGTGCATTACTGTTGAAGAGATTTCACAGCACTTTGTAATAGGTATGCAGATTTTATATTTGTTAATGTTAGTAAATTCATATATATATTATTCAGTTGTTAACACTGCACCCCACTTTGGGACAGTGAAAAATGAGTTGGTAGTGAAAAATGAGTAGTAAATCATATGCCAAGCAAGTGCAGAAAACAGTGTTAGCAAACAATTCAGCACTGTGAGAATCTCATCTTTGTTTTTTGAGCAAGACTAAAGACCTTATGGCTGGAAAGAGGGATTTGAAAATGTGTAGACATGGGATAATGAAATCAGGAAAGTTGCAATGTCCTTTGTGATGAAGAGGAAGAACTCAAAAAGCTCTCTAACATGTCGTACAATTTTCCAGTGTTTTTTATTATTATTATTTTTAAAAAACCTACCAGGGACATAAACATATGATTGTGAATAACAGTGTTAAATTTTAGAGTAGGAACTGTAGCAGTCTGCAAATCATAAGGTGGGACAAGATTTTCAGGATAAATCATGGCCTTAATGTGAAACCTGACATCTATGTCTACAGGATGTGCTGGGAGTACTTAAACAGTGTGTGTGATTTGAAGTGTTTTCTGATCATTACAATCCATTGTATCCATTAGCAGTGCCTCATCCAATCTGGAAGTCAGAACAGTCTTTGAAAAAAAATATATATAGGAAGGTCATCCATTTGCTTTCAATAACAGTACAATCAATATTTTGCTTGGAAACCTTTGCTCCTCTTTTACATTACCTTAAATAAATAAATAGAGACATTATTTGATCATCATCAGCTTGTAATTGTTCGGATAAAATTATATAGGTACTTGAACTCATCTTCCCATATACTATTTCTCCAACAATCTTCTGAGCTGACACCTTTAAAAGCTGCTTGCTGAGTTGAGGGGCAGAAGGCTACAGTCATTATTTTAGTGTGTCCTTTGGATATTATTGTTGGATAATTATTGTCATTTAGGTAAGGGTTTGTTGCATTCATTTTATGGCTAACAGCTTTGAGAGCTTTACCAAGAAGCAATTTATACTTTTTTTAAAAAAAGGAGTTAGGTTGGTAGGTAGATCTGTCAATACCCATGAAAGCATCCTTTCAAACTGAAAACAGTTGCTTAGTTGCTTATCCACACTTCCTTTCCCCCACCCCAAGGAAAGCCACTCTTTAGCACTCAATGGGAGCAAATGGCAATTCAGGTTTTCCCAAGGTTGGCATTTGTTCCAGTCTATCGTTAAAGAGCAGGTTTTCCCATGGAAAGGGATATGGCAAGAGGGAAACTGCTTGGACCCATGCCACAAAGCGCAGGTCAAGCAGAAAACAATTTGGGCCCATGCTTTCTACACATGGCACACACAGAAGTTTTGACAAGCCCTAAGTTGCTCTTGCCACTTGCTGGTGTACCTGTCTCCATCACAGACTGCTCTGTTTCTCTGAGAAGGTAGATAAAAGGCAGCGGGGATTTCTCCAGGGCTGCTCTGTGGTACCAGTGACACTTTACCTTTGCTCTTAATGCAGCCCTTATGCCCAAAATCCCTTTAACATCTGTGAGGGTAAATAAACGGGCTGCATGTAAATGGATGTGTTAAGAATCACCACACTTGGGGCATCTGTGCAGTGGAGGCAAATCCTACCCCTGAATACCTGACACTTAGGGTCAAACCAACACATGAAGCACTGGAAGTTCCAGTGTTTGAAAGTCAGCTTTTTATTTTACAAACAGCAGCTTGGAGGGCTACAGTTCAGGGGAAGAGAGCCTCTAACCCTTTGCCCCTACCAGGGGCGCCGACTTATAAAAAATATTGGGGGGGCCCATACCGGGGTCCTGCCGCTGGTTCGCTCGGGTAGCCGGGAGAACGCAGTTCGAGGTGGCGGTGTTGGGGAGAGACCCTCGCTCAGGGCGCCACTAGACTTGGCGGCCGGCGGCCTATCTGGGGGGTTTTGGAGCGTATTTCGACGGAGCGATTGGGGAGGAGGGGGCTTGTTGCCGGATTCTTCAGCTGGGCCGGAGATCCGCTGCTGGGGGGTCCCTGGGCTGAGTTGTGAGCACGGCCTGCTGAAGGGAGATCCAGCCGATTGCGCGACGGGGACGGGCGGGGCTCTCCGGCTAGGGCGCGCGGCTGGCTGGCTGGCGAGGGAGCAGGTGGGGAGGAGGCGGGGGTCCTCACTCTCTTAGGAAACGCACCCGCGCGCCCGATTGCCACGAAGTCCGAAGGGTGCGTGTGTGGAATTAAAAAGCAAAAACGAGATACGGGCAGGGCAGGCAAAGAGTTTTCTGCAAGAGGATGGAGGGCAGGTTGAAGAGAAAATCACTCAGGATGAGACAGTCAAATCAGCCATGATAAAATGGGCTCAGGATATTGGGTATAACATCATGTTTGAGGACTGGGAAAGGTTATGGACCACCGGAATGAAATTCACGGCATGTAATGCCTTGAAGGAAAATATTATGAAAATGATTTATAGGTGGTACATGACCCCAGTCAAGCTTGCATAAATATATCACCTGTCTGATAATAAATGTTGGAAATGTAAGGAGGCTGAAGGGACATTCTTTCACCTCTGGTGGACTTGTCCAAAAGTGAAGGCCTTCTGGGAAATGATCTATAATGAGTTAAAAAAGGTATTTAAGTATACCTTTCCCAAGAAACCAGAGGCCTTCCTCTTGGGCATTGTTGGCCAGAAAGTGTTAAAGAAGGATAGAACTTTCTTTATGTATGCAACTACAGCAGCAAGAATACTTATCGCAAAATATTGGAAGACACAAGATTTGCCCACACTGGAAGAGTGGCAGACGCAATTGATGGACTACATGGAACTGGCTGAAATGACTGGCAGAATCCGAGATTTGGGAGAAGAAACAACGGAAGAGGACTGGGAAAAATTTAAGGACTATTTACAAAAACAATATAAGTTGTATGAAAGTTAAAAATTTACACGATTCGGAAACTATAGCTTCAGCAATTAGATTTGGGAAACAGGAAATTATATTTTAAGTAAGAAAAGGTCAAAATCTAAGGTAATACTATGTTTAATTTAAGATATAAGTAACTGATGAAAAGTATGTTAAATTTAGAGGTATAGTATTTGAAAAGTACAAAATAAGGTACAAAACAAGGTAATAATTTGCTGATATCTTTATTATAAAGAATGCAGGGTAAGGGAGATGCGAGGAAGTCCAGTTAGTTATATAAAAAATGTGTTGAATGGTTGGTTTTCTTTTCTTCTTTTTCTTTTTTTCTTTTTCTTGTTCTTTTACTTTTTTCTTCAGTGTATGTTTCTAACTTTGTATTTGAAACCTTAATAAAATATTTATAAAAAAAGAAGAAGAGAAAATCCTTTCGCTTTTCTGGGGCTCAGGGAAGTCTCAGAGCCGGAGGTTGGGGAAGGGACCCCCTTTGCTCTGCCCTCTTCTCCCGTCTTAGATTTGCATGGGGGTCCCCGCCCAAGCTTGCCTGGCCACAGGGCCACACAAGGGCCGCGCTCTACGCGGCACACCTTGCTAGCCGCGCAGCTGTCCTCCGCGGCTGCGGAGCGGCCCTGCGCCGGTGCCCAGCCCCTCTGGGCGCCCGCTGCGCTGCCAATGACAAGCGGGCGACGTCGCGGGCGGGGAAGGCGTCGCTTTCTTTCCCGATCCTGCATCCTCCCAGTCTTCCAGCCCTTTTTTGGGTTGGAAGCTCGTCTCGTTCGCCCTTCTCCTTTCTTCACCCTGCGCGCAATTTTCCTCCCTCGTCTCCCTCCCCATTTCTCCTTCCTGACTGACTGACTGACTGACGGGCTTGGGCTCGGGCTCAGGCTCCGGGTCGGGCTCGGGCTCAGGCTCGGGCTCCGGGTCGGGCTCAGGCTCGGGATCGGGCTCGGGCTCCGGGTCGGGCTCAGGCTCGGGCTCGGGCAGCCACAGCGTCGGCGGTGTTGGCGATCGGCGGCGCGGGGGGATGGCCCTCCCGGGGGAGCCGGCGCTGCTCAATGGGGTTGCCAAGGAGACAGGCCGGCCGCCCCCTCCCCCGGCCCGGCGCCCCCCGCCGCGCCGGTGCCCGTTATCGAGCTGGTGCGCGCCGGGCGCCCTATAAAAGCCGCGGACGCGCCCACCGCCGCCCGAGATTATTGGGGGGGCTGAGCCCCCCCAAACGAATTTTTGAGGGGGCTCGGGCCCCCTCAAGCCCCATGGAGTCGGCGCCTATGGCCCCTACACCACAGCCATAAATGACACTTCCCACCTTCAAATCTGCTTCGGACCACAGAAGGGGAGCCTTGGGGACTTAAGAGGTGAAGCCTGCATATTTTCCCTTCTGCAATTCGCAGTAGCTATGGAGTGGGAAGCATTTGAATCAGGGCTCTGGTGTTGGGACCAAAATTAGGCCTCTCCATCCCAGTGTTCCCTCTCCCCTCATGGTTGCTTTTTGTAAAACAAAAAGCTGTTAATCCATTCCACACATTTGACCCTGTGTGGCCTAGGTTTCACAATGCACCACAAAGGGTGAGTGGAACGGTAGTGACATTTTAAAAGCAGTTCCAGCTTGATAGATCATCCTATTCACCAAGCCAAGCCTTGCTTGAGAATTGACGGTCTTAAAGATACCACCAGCTATCAGCTCCCAGCAATTATTTATCAAAATGCCTGCTCTGTGTTTGGTTTTGCTTTTCTCAGAATGTTCTTGTTGACGGTAGAAACCCTTCAAGCATCGCACAGTATGTGAGGACCAATCTAAACAACAGAAGGGCATTGGAATAGCACGTCCACTATCAGAGATTAAAGCAGAGCCAATTAGATAACATGTTTGACTAACAGGGTCTTCTTGCATTGCCTCTAGGAACATGGAGTCCTCTTTGTGTTACAATGTGGTTTCCCTCAAGGACAAAGTCCGTATGGGCACTTTATGCTTCATTTCGGGCTGATTATATATTCTATAGAGAGAATAATCTACGTGCTTGCATTTGCAGCCTCTTTCCTCCCTTTATCTAATCAAGGAAGCGCAACCAAATGATTCCATACCCTTGGTGAAATATGCCACCTCTGCTCCTTGTTTCTGAATATCTGCTTATCACAAGTGGTTCTTTCAATGTCCACACAAATGGAAAGGGGTTATGTTTGCCAGAGAAAACTTGATAGCACCGGAAAATAGGTTATCCTCTTCAATTGGTACTGCTGAACCAGTGCAAGAATGAAAATAAAAACAGGCCAATTTCATAAACTCACTGGGCCAGGACATGGTGGAGAAATATTAACACATTCTCTCCATCACAAATGACCCGATTCGCACAAGCTTTTCCCCTCAACCAAGAAATACAATGCAATACAAATCAAGTAATCTCACATGGATCTGCCTCACCTGTGATGTTAGGTGTGTGGGTGTTGAGAGGGGCATGTGCTTCAAAAGGGAATCTGGCTCACCACAGTGGTGCCCTCCAGATGTTTTGAACTACAAGTTCCATCACCATTAACCATTGACCATCCTGATTGGGGCTGATGGGAGCTGGAGTCAAACAACATCTGGAGGATAGTGCTGGACCACATTAATCACACCCTGTGTAGGTTCTGAGGTGCACATACCACAACCTGAGATGGGTTGCACAGTGGCACTGCCACCATTTTCTCTTGGTGGTGTATATGTTTTTAAATAGAAGAAAGAATATGTGATCAAGACAGAGAGAGAAAGAATGATGGGTTAGGAGACAAGGGTTTGGATACAAAGTAGACCTTACTGAAACCAATGGGACGCATTAAAGGTAAAGGGACCCCTGACCATTAGGTCCAGTCATGACCGACTCTGGGGTTGCGGCGCTCATCTCGCTTTATTGGCCGAGGGAGCCAGTGTACAGCTTCCGGGTCATGTGGCCAGCATGACTAAGCCACTTCTGGCGATCCAGAGCAGCGCACAGAAACGCCGTTTACCTTCCTGCCAGAGCAGTACCTATTTATCTACTTGCACTTGACGTGCCTTCGAACTGCTAAGTTGGCAGGAGCAGGGACCGAGCAACGGGAGCTCACCCCGTCATGGGGATTTGAACCGCCGACCTTCTGATCGGCAAGTCCTAGGCTCTGTGGTTTAACCCACAGCGCCACCCACGTCCCTCATAATGGGACGCATTACTTCTGACTAAATACAGTTCCATTTATTTCCATGATTCTACTCTAAGCACAACTGGGTCTTCATTCAACCCACTTACTATAACAACAACAAAAGTTGTAAGTGGGGCTCATGTGTCATGAACTGGCAAGATGATGGGAAGGAGAAAGAGGAAGAGAGAATTCTGGCGAGGGATGCAGCCAGGACTGGGACACACTGGGGCGGGCAGGGGGTGGGGAAGGAAGTACTCACAGGGTGATGGAGTATGGCAAGGGGATGGTGGTCAATGCACATCACCAGAGCCAGAGGGGCCCCTGTCCCCCACAAACACAGTGGCCTCTGAACAGCAGGAGGCTGAGGCAGGCAAGGGCCCACAGCCCAGCTCCCTAGATGGCCAGGTGGGGCTTGCTAACTCTGGGAGGAGATGTGTGATTCCTCTGCAGGAGTAGGCTTGGAACAGGTGAGGGTCATTTGCCTCATCAAGCCCAGATGCTGCAATCAGCATGCCAAGAAAAACAGGGAAGCAAAGCTGAAGTGCTGTCTGCTCAACTTTCCATGTTAGTGGACCTTGGCTTGGATACTCCTGGACCTCTATGAGACTGTGTTTTGAGTTTGACTCTGTACTGTATTCTGACTTCAGACTTGGCTACTTGGATTGACCCTGGACTGTGCTTCCTTTGGACTTTGCTTGTGTGGCTTGACTCCTGGACTTGGACTTTGGACTTGATCTGCTGACTTTCTGCCAGGTAGGCCAGGGGTTCAGGACATCGTGTTACATTTCTACACAATCTAAAAAAAAAAATACAGCTTGGGGGGGTAATCCTATATTTTCCCCTGTGTTGGTCCCACTGAACTTGGTGGGGGTTACTTCTGAATATACAGTGGTACCTCGGGTTAAGTACTTAATTCGTTCCGGAGGTCCATTCTTAACCTGAAACTGTTCTTAACCTGAAGCACCATTTTAGCTAATGGGGCCTCCCGCCCAGCCGCTGCAAGATTTCTGTTCTCATCCTGAAGCAAAGTTCTTAACCCAAGGTACTATTTCTGGGTTAGCGGAGTCTGTAACCTGAAGCGTATGTAACCTGAAGCGTATGTAATCCGAGGTACCACTGTATATCTATAGGATTGCAATGTTAATCTCAATTAATGCATTACAGCAGGAAAAACAGGATGAGTGAAAAAGTAGTAAAGGAATTAAGAATGAAATTAAGGAGAATCCTTAGAAGATTCCTTTACTGATGTGAAAACTGGAAAAGGAACTTCCCAGTCAGTCTCAGTTCAGTGGATTAAACAAATATTAGATAGACTATTCTGGATGAAACTGCATTGAAAGAGCAGGCGCATAATTTTAAAAACTAAAATATTGTCATCATTTGAATTATACTTTACAGTAAACTTCCCAGTGGATTGTGGCTCAGTGTTTTCCACAGAATAGCATCTGCAAGCAATTATATGGCTGGTTACTTGAAATAACTATGTACACTTCTCCTTTCCTTGAGGTGGCAACTTCCTCGTTGCAAAAAAAAAGGGGGGTGGCAAAGAGGCAGGGGGTGATTCAATTTGCATAAAGTTTGCACATGCTTGTGCATGGGTGAAAATTTAGCAATTATTTTTAAAATGTAACATTTCAGTATATTGGGTGAAGACTGTGACTAGGTCACCAGTGTGCCTGCTCAGTCCAGGAGCTAATTTTGGATGGGCAATTTCAAGGTCCCTCCTGCTATATCTTCGTCTTTAGACTGGACTGTCACCAACTTTAGTTGGTAAGACACCTACGGCCATTTCTGGATCAGGGTGGCCTAACCGCTGTCATCCATGGGCTGGCAACCCCCAGGCTCAGTTACTCCAATGCACTCTTTGAGGCTGGTCCAAAAGCTGCAGCTAATGCAAAATGCAGCAGTTTAGCTGTTTAGTGGGGCTATTGCTGAAAGAATTGCATTGGCTGCCAATTAGACGTGGCTGTGGCATATAAAGTCCTATGCAGCTTGGAATCAAAACACCTGAAATATCATCTCATTCAACCCATCACTGTGTTCTACAAGAGAGGGCCTCACGCAGATACAATGTTATCAGGCGGTCTGTGAGATATATATGTGATTCAGGCCTTTAGCGTTGTGGCCCCTACCCTTTCAAATTCCCTCCTATTAAATATTAGTCAGGTGTCCTCTGTCAACTTTTTGGTGCCTACTGAATACCTTCCTCTTCCAACAAGCCTCCAGCCTTGCCTGGGGTTCTCCATCCTTGCTGTAGAATCGGAGCAATATTGACAATGGCAGCAAGAGACCCTCAGCCTGCAACTCATCTTCAGCAACAACGACACCATCACCCCAACTAAACCCGTTAATCTTAGTGCAATGTAAGAGAACTGTTTCAGGAATTTTTTAACACCTTGTCCTGAATGCTATAGAGTGATTTTCAGCAATGGAATCAAAATCCAGTCTACTTGTTAAATGCTGCCAATTTGCTTTTTATGCTTGTTTGCAATTGTGTATGGGGGGGGGGCAACACAGGGAGAATAAAGTGTAGCCTTTGTAATGCTTCCCAGCACACCAACTAAGCCCAGTGGAAACCCACCCCAAACAAGCTCAAAATAAGTGCAGATTTAATCATACAGTTGATCGATGGTTCTAAAAGAAATAATGGCTTTGCCGTTGTGGCTTGGTTGTAAAAACATTATTTGGCCACAAATATTCTTAAGACACCATAAAAAAAAAGATCCACTTGCGTAAATCAAAGAGTGTAAACCTTGCAGAGCAATAACACTGATGTCTATTATCCAGATATGATTGATTATCCGCTTATCCAAAGCTCATCTAAATGCCAATCTCCAATGCACAAGGCAAGCAGAGCTCTTTCTATTTATAGCTGGCAAATAACTTGACCAGACTGGATATCTGGACTAGACTGGATACCTCAGATACACTTTTTAAAAAACCTAGTAGCCAAGGTTTATTATTAGCCAACGGAGCTTCCTAGGGAACGAATTATCTCCATAAGAAAGGGCCAAAGTTAGCTATATTTAAGGCACATTGAACTGGATCCGGGCTTAGTCACACTTGAAGCAGGTCCCCTGAAATCAATGGGATTTAAGTTAGTAATGACCATTGATTTTCATGAGTCTGCTCAAAGTAGGACTCTTGTTTCCAATGGGCTGGATCCAATCAGCCACGACTAACTCAGTCAAGTCCCATCGTTCAAATAGAAGTAATTCAAAGAGAGTTAGTTTGGGGCAGATATCATGAATATAATACATTAATACATGTTGTGTGTTCTTTATGCTATGGTTTGCTGTTGGGACAAAATATAAATGTTTGAGGGATGAATAGGCAATTCTATACAGCAAATGATAGTCGCTTGCAAATCCTGAGCATTTTGATCAATTGAAAATATTCGGAAGCCTGACTCTCTTGATTTTGCTTACTGCAGCCTTTTCTTGGGCGGCTCACAGAGCACCAGCAATTTTGTTATCATGATAAATGACCCCCCTTAGATAAGTCACTCTTCTTCTTCTTCTTTTTAACCTAGAGCCACAATTTGCTTCTTCCTTTAGGTCACAGACTATTTTTTTCTTTTCTTCTGGGTGACAGATTTATTACTTTCCTTCTATACACACACAAAACCAAGTTGCCAACAATTGCCTACTACAACACAATGCTGTCACAAGAACTTTGGGTATTTCCAACCTGAAATGATGCACAATGTGAGATTTCCGGTGTGAGCCTGAAGCAGCGAAATCATGTAGACACATCATGAGAATGCAACAGCTAATGAGTGCACTAGAATTAAACTATAGAGTATTGCTTTCAAAACAAAACAAAATTACCATTATTAAGACAAATAATTAAAAAATTCAAATATTGGAATATCTAAAATATTATATTCCTTCTTTCCGAGAACATGGGATGTTACTCAACTAAAGTTTACTCAGAGTACACCTGCTGAAATTAATAGACATGATTAAGTTAGGTTCATTACTTTCAACAGGTCCACTTTGAGTACCACTTGGTTATACTCATAATCACTAATGGAGGAAGTCAACTTAGCATTAAGCAGGTCATTCCATCAGCAGAAGCCTTTTGACTTGCCTGACGGAATTATCTACCCTAGCCTTCCACCGTGCACTGTTCCAGGAATTTTCCCAAAACTGACCTCCCCCAAGCTATCTGTCTGGCAAGGCTCCCCTGCCCCTCAACTGGATAGGAAGAACTAGACACAACACCACTTATTGGGTCAAATAAGACCCCAACTTTATTGGTTACAGGTGTATGAGGTTTGGCATGGGCACAACCATTGACCTCCAGCCCAA
Source organism: Podarcis bocagei (assembly GCF_964188305.1). Taxonomy (NCBI): domain Eukaryota; kingdom Metazoa; phylum Chordata; class Lepidosauria; order Squamata; family Lacertidae; genus Podarcis; species Podarcis bocagei. Next base: position 83,689,140 of record NC_138129.1, on the reverse strand, counting down.
CTGCCATAAGGGACATACAGGCTGTAAAACCTTAAAATTGTGCCCTTTCCAGTGAATTCTAAAATGTTCCCTTTAAAAGCTGCTTCCAACATTTCCCACTTTCCCAGCATAAAAAAAATACCACATGCTTGGTATTGGACCTCTGGACCTCTGGAGGTCAGATCCATTTGCTTTTCCATACATCAGTCAGAAAAAGATGAACAGACAGTAAAACATAGCTTGGTTACAAAATGGTAAAAGTTCCTAAACTATTGGTATAGAAAAACATTAGACTCCATTCTTATCTGAAAAGAGGCTGGTTAAAGCCATGCGGCTGGAGGGAGCAGCCCAGAGCTCCTCACACACTAAACTTAACATGCAGACCGAGGGAACAAAGGTTTTGTTACCTATTTCCTCCTAAGATGAGAGGAAGTGACATAGGCTAAGCCTGGCAGGACAGTTTACACTATGACATTAACCTCTTCATGCATTAATTAGATTCAAGCATGCTGGTTATGAGGCTGGTTTAGCCTTACAGAATCAACTGCTGAGGTCCACAACCTGACAGGGGACCCACTGCCAATCCCTGGAGGTAGGGATGGGGAACCAAGAGCCAGAGGCCAAATGCCTCTTTATCTGGCCCTCAAGACTCTCCCCAGGCCATTCCCACCCCCTTGCAGACAACAGCTTTCATTAGACCTTCTTCATTCCCCTCACTGAGTGCTTTCCTTTGGCTGGAATATGTCCTTAAACTGTGAAAATGTCTCTTGTCTGGATAGAGGGTAGAGGGGTGTGGGTGTAGAAAACTTCTGGCTCCTGCATGCCAACCTCACTTTCCATCTCTCACCACACCCACTTCATGTCTTGTCCCACCCACCAACAGCATGTGGCCCTCAGAAGGTTGGCCAAGAGGGAATGCAGACGTTGGGATGGAGAAGATACCCTAAGAGCCTCCTGGCCCTGGCCCTCCTTCTGCTGTTGCAGTGAGAGGAACCAAGAAAAGACTAGGCCTCTCTCTGATGGTGCTGATTGGGCCAAGAGGAAGAGACAAGAAAATGAGTCGTAGCAACAGTGGCACCAGGCATAGGGGTGGACTTGCTCAAGGAGGTAGCAGAATGGGCCTGGTAGCAACACCATCCCACTCTCTGGTTGGGAGAGCAGTGAGCCACTGATTAACAGGCTATACACAAAAAGCAACAAAGGGTCTTGTAGTGCCTCAAGACTAACAGATTAGGCTAACACAGTGGTACTTACACAACAATGACAAGGCGTTCTTTACACTCTGTTGTTTACCCATTTGGTTAATTCCTCTAATCACTCCTAGATTAGATTAAGCAAAAAAGGTAGTTTGCAAATTGCCATCGCGTATAAAATACTAGGGTACCCCCATGTTACAGCATTTATCTTAAAAACAACAACAACCCACAAACACGTAACTTCACTATATGTCCATCTGTGCACATGTCCAAATTAAATTCTGTGTAGATGGAATCCTTTGGACAGATCACTTTGGAAAAGCACTGGTGGCTGGTATGGTTAAGGTTGGACAGGCCATCTGTTTCAGTACATGGATGGTGAGAGAGTTGGTCAGTGTAGTGGCTAAGAGTGTGAACAGGGAAGTCCCTTAGTTTACAGCTCCCCATAGCTGTGGCCTCCCTGAGGAGCCGTAGGCAAGCCAGAATCTTTGAGCTTCAGCTTCCAGCTGCAGTGTGAATGTTCACAACACAGAGAATGCCGAAGTGTCAACCAGTCCTCCTGCCAACTAAGAAGGAATCTCCCCACCAGCCTTAGCCTCACTCTATCCAGAAGGCTTGCTAGTAGCACCATGGCAGGCAGTAGGGCCAGCCCTATCATAAGGCAAAGTGAGGTGGCTGGCTTAGGTAGCAGATGCTGAAGGTTTGAACCCATCAGATACAGCTCCCTTGGCCATTCCTCCTGAGTACCCTTGCCAGCTGCTTTTCCTCTGTCGGAGGACAGAGATACGGCCTGCCATGCAACCCCAGAACCACATGGCCTGCCATGCATCCCCTCATGTGAGGTGGTGGATGCTGTATGGATTTTTGCCCAGTATTGATGTAGAGTTCAGCTGCCAATCTGGTTGGCTTCTGTAGGTGGAAGTGGGTGGCTGGAAGTGTTGCAGTTGTACTGGAGGCTGGTGAGTTTGAGATTTAGCTAGAGAGGGAGAACTTGCATGCTTCCCAGGCTGCTGTGCTAGACTTCCCTCAAGTGCTAGACTGATACTCTCAAGGTTGCTGGCCTCACTTCCTACTTCTTCTTCATCCTTACCTTGAAAGAGGAGACATCTCTGTATGTCCCTCCCACAGAGATGGAAGAGCAAGCACGACTCTTTGCCTCTTCACCTTTTTTAGATACATCTAGGATCTTCCCTATCCAACATGTTTCCTTTAATAAATTTAGATTTCTTATTTTTCTGACGTCTCTATGAGATTGCATCCAAGGGTAAGTGTGCTCTTCCAAGCAGGGATTCAGAGTTAAGTTCAAGATCCACTGATGCATTTAATCACCATAATATATATTATTATCTATCATATACAGAGGGTGGGCTTGTTTTTTATGTGGCAAAACATTTCAGCTTCTGCCTTTATCTGATGCTCTGACAAAAATGAAATGATGTTGCTTCCAAAGTGGCAATTGGAAATTTTGGGTTGGATTGCTCAGAATGACTTCAGTCACTGAAGCCAAGCAATGTTGGTACTCTCCTCCAGGTTGAGGCATTGCGGTATTAGTGTGTCCAGGATGTATGTCCAGAAGTTCACCCTCTTTGTTATCATTCTTGGATCCATAGCAATCATTGATAAGTCCAACAAGCTGTGGCTCTCAAAACTGAAATATTTGTACCAACTGGTTGCTCCATCTGTATGTGTTCAGACACATATTACATGCATATACATGCTTTTATTCCTTTGTGTGTTTCTATGCATGATGCCCGTACTCTAGGTTTCAACACTGCTTATTGCCTTTAGCAAATATAAGAGCATGCTCAAGATGATTTTATGGAATTTAAATTGCCTTCCCAGCTGCAATCTTGTCCACACACACAACTGCCTCCAGCTGAAAACACTCCACTCCAACAGAGATACAACTTGCTTCCCCTCTTTTGAAACTGCTCTGGTCTTAGTGCAGCTTTCCATGATTTTCACACAAGTTATGCAAGTGTGAGGAATGTCAGAACTAAATATATACAGATGCTTTACATGGTTCCTATGAATTACCCGTCTAGGAGTGGTGAGCTTTCTTAAGAGGTGCTTATCTTTATTGATTCACAGAGAAGTCTGTTTTCTCTAAGACGCTTTCGGGACTGTTGGAAGAAATAGCGCCCCCCCCCCTTCCCAAGCCCATTCCATGCAAGAAAAGAAAATAAGATGGGTGATCATTAGCCAGTTTTTATGTTATTTACCGAGATAAGGTTTATAGCTCTGCAAGAAGGCAAAAAGGAGAACAAAAATCTCTAGCACTCCTAAGACAGCATTTTAACACAGAAAGGTAGATGCCAACATACTATGATACAACAGAGATTCTGCCAATGTTTTACCATACAATAGAATTGATGACAATAGGACATTTGTGGTTTTCTGTTGGTAGGTGCTTTCACATGACATGATAGTGGCTTAAGATCACACAGTTTTTTGCAGTGGCTGGAAGAGGCAGTGGGATGAGCCTGCAACTGCTTCCTCCAGAGCATATAAGATGCTCTCCTAGGGGCCCATCTCCTCCTATTTCCTGCTTTTACCATCATCCATTCACTTTCCTCTCAGATGTCTACATCCCAGAGAGAGAGAGAGAGAGAGAGAGAGAGAGAGAGAGAGAGAGAGCGCGCACAAGGCATTTGGAAGTTGCTGAAACTTAGCCTGCACCCAGTTGAGGCTCATTTACTTGAGGGGGGGCAAGTGAACAGTTGCAACAGCAAGATGTGGAGACTCCATGGTGTGGCAGTAGCCCCCCAATGATATCAATTTCACACATGTATACACAAACACACATAATTTCTGAAGGGTATGTGGTAGGGACATCCTTCATATCTTTCTTTCTTTCTTTCTTTCTTTCTTTCTTTCTTTCTTTCTCTCTCTCTCTCTCTCTCTCTCTCTCTCTCTCACACACACACACACACACACACACACACACGAATGCCTTGGCATTTGAGAATTTTCCATCCCACTTAGCCACTGCATGGTCTTCATGGTCCATTTCAGACTGAATTGTTTGCTTCCTTCCACCGTAGACATAGTAACTCTTGGCTGTCAAGTCAATGCAGATGTCAAGATGCTGAACCTGGGCTAGAGAACTGGATTCAAATTTCACCTCGGATACAATGATCCCTGGATAAATTTGGGGTGGCAACTTCCTTAATCTACTCGGCCATATACTCTGTCCAGTCTCAGCAATCTGAGACATCAGGGTCCCCAACCCATTGAAATGAATATATGTAATGTCATCTCAGAGTCTCTTCTATAATGTTCTTCAAGCACTCAAGAAAGACAAGTTCCAATGTGCCCATTATATTCACAAGTAAAATAACAATGATAACAACAGAGGTCTGTGGTGGGGGTATGGTTGAGGGAAACTCATGTTTGCTACATTGACATATTTTATGTGCGGGTGGGATACAAACTAATAGCAATAACAAGCGAGCAATATATTAAAATGGGCATATTTTATTCCATTCCTGCTTCTACCACGACCACTTTTCCTCAGGCAAAAGAGATTCCAGCATGAAAATATTGCACAGATCAATCAAGTGGGAATTGTCTGGATCAATATGAACCCCACTGATGTCATGAGCAATCTGATGAGATATCAGTGTCCCCAACCCAGGGAAATCAATACCTGTGATGTTGTCTCAGACTTTCTCCTGCAACGTTCTGCAGTCACTCAAGAAAGACAAATTAGAATGTGCACCATTAAAACAACTACTACTACTTACCACTTCTTCTTCTGATGTTGGGAAACACAAACTTTCCTTTTGCACTCTTGCCAACACAGCTGCTAGGACAAAAGTAAATGGATGGGGTGAGATCACTACATCCTGATCTCATTCTGAATATAATTGCTTGGAACATTAAAGACAAGTGATAAGATGGGAACTGAGCACTGAACCTAAGAATGGCTGTTGCTTTTATCCCAGCAAGGAAAATATGCACCTTCATAACAAGGGTTTTGTTTTGCTGGATTCTTGCTTCACTTGGACTGAATGCAAGTGTGTGCAATGTTGAATTGTCAGGTGGATAGGGGTGTGAATAATATTTTGTGGTTCCATTCATGGTGTGAAGGATTTCCATACACACTGGAATGCAGACTGTAAAAGGACATGTCCAGTTGCATTTTGAAAGCTCCGTGCAAATATTCGTGTGCACAAGTATATCTGTGCTAATGTGATAGCAAATTTATTTTATTAATTTGTATTTATATACTGTCTTTCACCTGCGCAATTTCCCAAAAAGGTTTACAAAAAATAAAAAAGGCGTAGTCATTTTTCAAATGGAAAAGAAAATGCTCATTTAAACAATGAGTGGCAGCTTTCTTAAATTCAGTTTTCTCTTCTATTATACTGTGTTCAAAGACCTAAGAAGTCACTCTGCTGAAGTCTTGCTAACAAGCAAGTTAGCTCATTTAATTGATGAACCAGTTGCAAGCCAGTTGTTTATCAACAAAAAGTATTTAATGAATGTACAGCTTTGATAAACACTAAGCTAGGCTAATGAATAAATTAGTAATAAACAATGCAATCCCATACTGTACATGTCTACTTAGAAGTAAGTCCTATGGAGTTTAGCCTTGTTTCCATGCAAATGCATATGTGCTTGTAGACCAAGCAGTTTATTTCCTTTCTTACGGATTTCTTTTCATATTTTTACCCAACAAGTCTCACTGTGCTTTATAGGGCTTACTCCCAGGTAGGTGGGTACAGAACTGCAACCAAAGTATATGCATATACAAATTAACAATACTAGATGGATAAGACAAAATAACAGTGCACTGAGATATGATGCAGATGGTTTATTTGCTACAGTATTTACATTACGGTAATCTAACCTAGAGGTTACCAGAATATAGACAATATGTTAGGCTAGCCCTCTCCAGATGAGACATAGCTGGGCCACCATCCAAAGCCAAAATATTAATGTATTAGAACATGCATATTAATATTAACTGCATAGATATTTTACATATTATTTATATATGTGATATTATTTTAAAATGAATGTCCAAATAGGCTTCAAAATTAACCTTAGTTGCTATATATTTTCAAGTTTTAAAATCAATTACATGCATTGGTTTCTTTTTCTTGATAAACTTATGATTTGACCTGAATTCACCAAAATGCCATTTACAAGTTAATGGTTAAACTTGATATTTGTCATGCCATTAATACTAGACAAGCAGCACAATTCTTACAACTGCTGAATGGGAAGGTACATAAAGACACAGTAAGCAGTTCAAGACCTTATTAAAACATGTCTATCAAATGAAGAGGTACAAATAAGGTGTCTGATTCATCAAAAAGATAACTCCTGCAGACAGCACACACAACTCCCTAGAGTATCTTGCAATATAGCTTAAAAAAAATGAAAATTTTCCCTACACAGACACAAACACTTTAAAATGGGGGTGGATTCAGCAAAGTGAGCATTTGAGTGAAAAGCTCCAAATAAATGATGAATTCTGCATAAATCTAATCTCTAAAGACTGGAGCAGACGTGCAGCACCAGACCTGAGTCTGAGAATCTGGGTCTTCTTGTCTGCAAATCAGTGTGTGGGGGGTGGATTATTTGTAGCAGAGTAGTCGTGGGAGGGGGATTTCCCATATCTCCCCCCCCACTCCAGTTTACACAACCATATAGTATGATGTTTTGTTCGGTTGGATTGTACAATTTCAAACTTATATCTAAATGACAAGTCTCTCATTCTGTCGATTCCGTCCCACGGGGGTGAAATTTGATTCAGTTTGCATTTAAAGGGGAACTTATTTAATTAGTACTTCCTAAAATAATATGTGAACCAAAACACAGCTCCCCTCAAAACGTGCACGGCTTTGGATTCTGTAGTTCAGTTTCCCCAGCAAATTAATGTGTTGCAAAAAATGTATTTGCTAGAGTTTTGTGCATTAGAATGTATTTCCAATGACAATAACTTACATAGCCCTTGTTGTAAAACAGCAGAACCGGTTGCCACTTTGTTTCCAGACCCAACTCAAGGTGCTCACTGTAGTTCTTAGAGACTTAAATGAAACGGCTTGCAAAAATGTGTGCGTTAGGCAAAATTGCATTACAATGCGTAGAATAGGAGAAACTCCTACTGAAATACTAATGAGCTTTCCTGAGATATTTTTTTTTTATAAAACATAAATCGGAAACTGATGTAGAAAAGTGGCAAACTGAACTTAAGATCTGAAAAATAAGAAACCAAAAAGAACCCAGAATTAACACATTTGCCCATCCCTAGGTCAGACTTTTGAATTATGGTGCTGGAGGAGACTCTTGAGAGTCCCATGGACTGCAAGAAGATCAAACCTATCCATTCTTAAGGAAATCAGCCCTGAGTGCTCACTGGAAGGACAGATCCTGAAGCTGAGGCTCCAATACTTTGGCCACCTCATGAGAAGAGAAGACTCCCTGGAAAAGACCCTGATGTTGGGAAAGATGGAGGGCACAAGGAGAAGGGGACGACAGAGGACGAGATGGTTGGACAGTGTTCTCGAAGCTACCAGCATGAGTTTGACCAAACTGCAGGAGGCAGTGGAAGACAGGAGTGCCTGGCGTGCTCTGGTCCATGGGGTCACAAAGAGTCAGACACGACTAAACGACTAAACAACAGCAAGGTCAGACTACCTTTCTTCATGACATACTCATTTTCTGCGTGCAGTTTTTCTGAAAGGAAGGATTCAAATGTTGAGTTCCCTCAGTTCCATCTTCAACCTGAAGTGGTACAATACAGGTTTCAGCTTTGTTGTGTGATTATGCTTCTCCTACACACTCTTCCCAAGACAAAAATGAATAGTAGATGGGATTGTTCTGCTTTTGTCAAAGTAAGAGGTTAAAAACACATTGTAGCTGTAACATAGATGTCAACCAGAGAGGGAATGATCTCCTTGTGGAATGATCTCCCGATGGAAATGAGGCAGCTTCTAACCATGGGGCGTTTCCATTGACAATTGAAAATATACCTGTTTGCCCTGGCATTTGGGCCACTGTGGTTGATATATTGGTTGACGAGAGGTCCAAAGGGTGGCAGCATGAGAACAGGCCTTTTCTGCAGTGGCTCCCCATTTGTGGAATACTCTCCCCAGGGAGACTCACCTGGCACCTTCATTACAGACAAAAATCTTTATCTTCAACTAGGCCTCTGGCTGATTAACAATCTATGGCCTTTTAAACGTGTTTGTGGGAATTTCATGGAATTCCCTTCCCAGTGGTGTATCTGGCACCTTCATGTTATAGCTTCCATCATATGCTGAAGGTGCAGCTCTTTATCCTGGCATTTGACTCCTGAGCTGTATTTAAGGGCATCCCTCAATTGTTGTGATTGCAACTTGTTTAAACTGATTTTAATAATATATTTGTACACTATTATAATAACTCATCCTGCCATAGGCGCCGACTCCATGGGGCCTGAGGGGGCCCGAGCCCCCTCAAAAATTCGTTTGGGGGGGCTCCGCCCCCCCAATAATCGCGGGCGCCCCTCCAGCAGAGCGCCACCGCCGCCCTTCCCCCAGCCCAAAATGCACAGGGTCGGGCTGCATGCCTCCTGCCCTCCCTCCCGAGCAAAAGCTCCACCCAATTTCCTTCGGAGCTGATTAATAGGCGCAGCACGCTCTCCCCTATTCGCTCACGAGGAGGAGGCGCCACTTTATCTGCATATTCATGAGCTTATTTATTATTCATGAGCTTTCGCGGGCTCCCCCAATGTTTTTTATAAGTCGGCGCCCCTGCATCCTGCAGTGTTATGATGAAATAGAAGCTTGTATTCAATGGTGTGGTAAATAGGCATCTTGTCCTGCTCCTGTGCACTCCCTAAATCTGTTCTAGGGGTTCCCCAAACTCTTGAAGCAGATTTGGGGAGGGCATGGGGTATGCACAGTGGAGGACAGGGGAAGGAAGTCCATCGTGGAAGTAGAAATCTATGTGCTACTGGGATGAGGGAGTTTGATTAACCCGTAATCATTAATAACAGCAATAATAATAGATACTTTGGTCTTGTTATGTAAAGCACTTACACAATATATCGTGGTGCCTGTGTAACATGAGTGAGAATTCTTGTGCCTGTGCAAAAAATTAAGTATGAGGCCTAACGTATTTTGTATGAGATTTAGAGGAAATTTCTGAGGGCTATGGCAGCTGTGCTCCTCTTAGGCACTTTAGTGAGGTGGAGTGTCTAATAGTATTGCTGTGAAGGGGAAAGAGTTGGGTAAGAAGGCGAGGATTTCCATGACCCCCTTGTCTCCCCTCTCCATACTGAAGCACTGGATAAAAATTGAGGATTTTGAGACTCTGGACTGAGAATTCCAAACTGATAATCTGGCAACATTGTTCTCCATTGCAAAACAAACAGCAAGCATCGCTTGGGGAAAACCTTTGCTATTCCGCATGGTAAGCCCTTATTGAAAGCTTTTTTTTACAGTTTAGCCTCTCTGGCTGATGTGATGAAATTGCCTTCATTGTAGTGCAGATGTTCAGGAAACCCGGCTGCAAGATGGTTCCTCCACAGTGAGATCAAATGAGCTCAGCCCTGTATCTGCATTAAACATTTTGTCATGCTAATGTCTTGTTTTAAAAACGCTTTGCCGGTGATGAAAACAGGAGGCACAGTGTACAACCCAAAGAAGATAAAATAAAATAATAAGCCTGCTTCAGCTCCATGGAACTTCAGGCCATCTAAAGAAAACTAGGAAGGCCATTCATAGGAAGAGGTCAGGACCACCCTGGGCAGAAATAGCCCTCACTGCTATGTTTCCACTATGTCAGTTCCAGGGAAAGTGAAGTAGATTCATAGGAACGGACCTGCCATTGCATTTATTATCTTCTTCCCAGTCATAAAACATAGTCTTCAAGAAGGCCTGAATATGAAGTATGACTAGCCCAAGACATATGCTGTGTGCCCCAAAAGTTACGCCCCAGAATCCAGAACATTTCAGAGAGGATGCTGGGACACATCTTCATTGGACCTGCCCAGTATATGTCTGCCCCTTGAATTGTTTGTGCACTCAGGCCGAACTCTACTCTGGAAACCCACCCGCTAACAGCCAACACTTGCTCACAGAGTGAAAGTCATTTGGTCTAAGTATCATAGCACGTAAAGGTAAAGGGACCCCTGACCATTAGGTCCAGTCGTGCCCGACTCTGGGGTTGCGGCGCTCATTTCATTTATTGGATGAGGGAGCCGGCGTACAGCTTCCGGGTCATGCGGCCAGCATGACTAAGCCGCTTCTGGCGAACCAGAGCAGCGCATGGAAACGCCGTTTACCTTCCCGCCAGAGCAGTACCTATTTATCTACTTGCACTTTGACATACTTTCGAACTGCTAGTTTGGCAGGAGCAGGGACTGAGCAACGGGAGCTCACCCCGTGGCAGGGATTCTAACCGCTGACCTTCTGCTTGGCAAGTCCTAAGCTCTGTGGTTTAACCCACAGCACCACTCCTGTCCATCATGGCACGTACCTCACTTCAAAAATGGCTGCAGCATCCAAAATTTATGTGGTGTGAACCTGTGCAAAGGGGTGTATTGCCAAAGTTATTGAAGGAGCCATGTTGATAAAGTAGAATGGGGCAAGTGTGTCTGCAATGGAGTGGGTAGGTAGCCATGTTGGTCTGACGCAGTCTGTGTGTGTGTGTGTGTGGAGAGAGAGAGAGAGAGAGAGAGAGAGAGAGAGAGAGAGAGAGTCCAGTAGCACCTCAGAGAGCAACTATGTTCTTGGTATAAGCTTTCGTGTGCATACACCTGGAGAAGTGTGCATGCACACAAAAGCTTATAGCAAGAACAAACTTAGTTGGTCTCTAAAGTGCTACTGGACATTTTTTAAAAAAAATTTATATATATTTCGACTGAAAAGTTGGCAAGCTTTAGATTCTGTCAGGCAGTCTTCCATGAGCTGCTGCATTCTAGTCAGGCTCTTCCTTTAACCTACCAAGTTCCATAGATGATGAATACCATATTCATCCATGGTCCACCGAGACCAACAAAGTTCTGCATTAACATGGCCTGCCGGGGCTCCAAACCCCAGCTTTTCCTAAAGTGCCAATACCTTTGAAATGAAAAGCTGGCAGCTTCAGCTGGTGGCGGGTGACACAAGGGCCTGTGGCATTTGCCTGCAGTATTTTGTGATTCTCTGGTTTGCAAGCATCTTTCTGGTCCCAATATGTGCACCTCATAATTTTTTTCCCGCAAAGCTGGGGCTGTGAGGAGGAGAGAGATGACTTGAATTTGAAGACAATTAGACAGTCAGACAGATGGTAGGTAAGGCAGCGAGGGCCTCCTGTTGAAGTAATGGTCATCGTGCTGCAGTGTACAATGCCAGTGAGTGAAAGAAGACAAGCTCTTGTACCATGTACAATGCAGCACCCAGTAACCATAGTGTGGATCATGCCCTTGTCAAATTTACTGTCAGTTCCTTGATGCAAAAGAATGTTTTCTTAAAAGGACAGAACTGACATATTCATGAATAGCTAGAAAGTCACTGTATGCCTTCCTGGATGTCATTATCCTCTGGGAATGATTGGTCCTACCTAGATATACGTTGGCAGAGGAGCCAACTCAGAGGCTTAGGCCCCTTTGCCCCCCCCCCCATTAAAATATTTGAGGGGTCTGTGCCCCAAAGTTGATGAGCCTGGCCATTCAAATTGTGTGTGCTGTGTCATGTGATTATGTGGGGCAGGGCTTACCTCCCCCCTCCCAATATTTTATTGAGGCTCTCACCCCTGTACATCAGGAAAGGTGGTATCTAGGTAGAAATTATCAATTAAGAAGGGTAGAAATGTCGAATCAACCACTGCTGCCTGATGGGTAGCCACAGGAGTGAGACCATAGCTAGCTTCTGCTGGTAAGCAAAGGGGTCTTGCTACTGTTTGATGTGCCTGACAGAACTCTGGAAAGCTGTAAATTAGGATATCTCCATCAGAGTGTTTCAACGGCCCATAAGGACAATAAGCCTTTTGTGTGCTTTAGTGACGTTAGGGCTATGTTATGCCATCGGAGCGACTCAAAACACCCTAAATAGCTTATTAAAACAATGGTGTCAAAGCAATGGAGGATTAAGGAAAAGTACAAAGTACCATCACGTAGCAGGCCGCTTTCAACATTTGTTGGCGATGAAATCAAATAAGATAAAAGAGAGGACACCTAATTCGTTATCAAATCACTTAGGGCCCTGTTCTTTAAGGGAGATTCCCTAAATCTTTCCTCATTTTCTGTAAACTGAGAAACTGAAGCAGGGCTCCTTTTAGAAGAAAGCAGGTATATTTTCTAGATTCTAAAGTGTGGTTGAAGTGATTTGAACACACATTTGCTACTTTTGGTTCTAGGGCAGAGAAGGTGGGTCAGACTATCTCCTCAATACATTTGAAGTACATACATGTGCGTGATCTAATATCTCTTTATCTCTTCTCTTTTTTTTCTCTGAGGCAAAAGCCTCAGAAGTGCTGAAATTTACAAGGGAATTAGGCTGTCAGATATATCACTTAAACCCCCTCATCTGATGTAAGGAGACACAAAGGTGTTACAATATTGGTTCCCAGAGATAAACCACATTTACCTATATTTTTTAAAAAAGGAATGGTAAAATAACACCTTTTGTGGGTTCTCGGAATGTGGATGTTCTTGAGTAATCTAGAGCCCCCAAACTTCCAAGAGAGTTATACTCAAAAGCTTGCATTCCTCCAAGGAAATCTAGGCATGCCGGTATATTTGGATGTGAAGTTTATTCTTAAAGGGGGGAAACTATTGCAGTGTGGCCTCAACTATTTCTTCAAGTGCGCTACCACAATCTCCAGGGCCCTCAGTGCAACAGAAACATTCCTAAGCTCCTGACCATGTGTGTTCATGCCATTCTAAGACTACACCAGAGAGGAAGGCCCAATAAGAACTTTTCCTTAAGGACTTCTGGGAATTGTAGCTGTAACTGCAAGAATATTTCTGAACATTCTGTGCCATCACAGCAGTTAATCCAATAGTGTGGGAGACCAGGAGTTCAAGGAAGCAGAAGAGAGAAGCAAGCAGTAGGTGTCAGATAGTTTTTAGTTTATGTTTTTATTGTACACTAATGGACAAATCTTAGACCAGAAAGAGGAACATTCTTTCAGTCATTTCAATCATTTTCCATCTGATACAGTCATAACCAATTAGCCTATTTTTAACTAATGGACTCATAGCCATTTCCCCTTTGAGACACAGGAGGGGGGGAAATCTGCCTTGCTGTGTTCAAATTGGAATGTCAGATAACAGCACCAAATAGGGAGAATTTCAAGAATGAAAATCAGAAAAAATCCCACTGGAAGTCTCATTAGTTCAGTACTAAAAGCTTGTACAATCCCAAGCATGTACACAGGCTTCATTAAATAAACAACTATTGATTATACTCGAAGCCTAGGTGTAATTGCATAAAACTCTTCAGTGGAGGGGAAGAGGATAAAAGAAATCATCAGGATGAAATCACTCAGATGCAGGCAGTGTTGTCTTCAATTTTGGGGAGGGCATCAAGCAAGATGTCTTCAGTGAGTATCAGTGGCGTAGCGTGGGTTGTCAGCACCCGGGGCAAGGCAAGTAATTTGCGCCCCCTAACCCGTGGATTTGCGCCCCCTAACCCATGGATTTGCGCCCCCTAACCCTACCCCCCAGATGTTGCGCCCGGTGCGGCTGGCCCCCCCTGCACCCCCCACGCTACGCCACTGGTGAGTATGTGCCCTTTCACCTACCCTAAATTATGAGGGCTGCTGCCATACTGCATCCCCATCTGCCAGCATCAAGGATGGTCAAGTCAATGAGGGGAAGTATACCTGTATACTAGTGGGGTAGACATACGTGAGAATACAGGAGAAGTTAAAATTGAGAAATGCTGAAACAACCATCACTTTCAGAAACATTGCCCTAAACTTGAAGGACAGTTTTTTATTATTTGCATGATCATTTGAAAAAGTTCTAAAGAACGAGAAAGCTTGCTGCTATTTTTGGTTGGTCCTACTAAGGTATTGCCCTAATATGGATTTTGAAGGGTTTTCTTAATTATGGACCTTTGCTGAGAAAGCAGAGCTCCCTGTATAGGCTGAGAATCAAAGGGGATCTTTGTGTCTGTGCAAAGTTCTTCCAAGCACACAAGCTGGAGGAAAACCCTCTTTCCCTATTGGAAAATACAGTTGTGACACATCCGCTGCAAAGTAGTACGCCATGACTGTCCTGTTTAATTATTAGTACTTTCCACTATTTACCTGGCTGCAGCAGAACTTTGCATGATTTATTATCTCTCATGCCAGGTGTTGTGCTTCTCACAATACCAAACAAGATGCTCATGAATCAAAATGGCATAACTTCCAAGTTATACACATTTCCAAGGCGGGGGATGGCTTGTCATGCCTCCTAAAGGTTTGCAGCTGTGAAATCTCTTCTCTTTGAATGTGTTGCCCACTGCATTCATATGAGGGAGAAGCGCAAGACCACCTCTGCTGGCACTGGCCCCTCTGTGGTGTCCCTATCACCCAGTCTCGCCCATCTTCCACATGTTGGAGAGAGAAGATTTGCAGCAGGAAGCCTGCTATCTGCAGGTTGTTGTTTAGTCGTTTAGTCGTGTCCGACTCTGAGGTTGCAGCACTCATCTCGCTTTATTGGCCGAGGGAGCCGGCGTACAGCTTCCAGGTCATGTGGCCAGCATGACTAAGCCGCTTATGGCAAACCAGAGCAGCGCACGGAAATGCCGTTTACCTTCCTGCCGGAAGGTACTACTTGCACTTTGACGTGCTTTCAAACTGCTAGGTTGGCAGGAGCTGGGACCGAGCAACAGGAGCTCACCCCGCCGCGGGGATTCGAACCGCCGACCTTCTGATCAGCAAGCCCTAGGCTCTGTGGTTTAACCCACAGCACCACCCGCATCCCTAGTGCTACTGAGACTCAAATTGTGGGAAATATAAGTGACAAAATTGAGTCATGCAACTCAAATTGGGTCTACTAGACCTTATTTTTTAAAGCAATGTGGACTGGTCACTTCTGGGGCCCTCCAGGATTACGGGCCCTGAAGTTTAAGCTTCATTAGTTTCATAGTAGATCTGTCCCTACTGGGACCTGCTGAACAGCTCTTTCTTAAAATCCCATCTTCTAGATTATGCAAGGATGAAACCAAGCCAGTTTAAGCCCTCCTGTTCCATTCCACCTTTGGGAAAAGAAAGTCTCTCCTCTGTTATGGACTGAGAACTGCCTGGCGTCCTGAGATTGGCCTCACAGCACCTGCTGCTTGTTCTGTAAATACAAATTCTTTCCCACCAACTGCCCACTTAATAAGAGGAGGAGGAGGAAATCTGGCATTTTCTCACACTGTGCTCTGCAAAGCTATCGTTTCTAGCAAATGAGCTTTCCAGATAAGCTTCCATGTGGCTAATGTACCTCGTTAATATCATTTCTCTTAGCATGCCAATAGTTTTAGACTGACGAGTCGTTAAAAGGTGGGCAGTTGCCGGGAACATCTTTAGAAGTTAAGGGCAGGAACACTTGCTGCAGCTTGTATGATGAGCAACCTTCTTCTGTGTGTAGTCTTGGTTCGCCCCCACCCCCACCCCACCCACCCACCCACCCACCTACAGGCAGCTAGAATGAAGCCTGTTCACCACGAAATGCCACCAATACTGTTGCAATTATCAGATAGGTTCTGGCTTGATTAATGGAAACTAACAGCAATACTAGGAAAGGTCAGGCTACATCAGGCCCAGTGGTGTAGCACCTTTTTCAGCGCATGGGGCTATATTGCCTTATGCAATGGAGGCTGGTGCCCATTGGGAATGGTAGGGAGGAAAGCACACAGCCCAACAGGAAGTGGAGGAAGAGCCAGCTGATTCTGGCTTGGCCCCCGTCTTCCTCCCTGCTGAGTTCTACAGTGGCAACACAGAGATTAAGGAAGAGGTAGCCAGCGCTACCCTCTGGAGTGGATACAAATAAGAGGGCAGGCAAGTAGAGGATGACTTTTCTAGTGGATCATCCCCCACTGCCATTCTGGGCAACCTTCCAAGGTTGGGTGAGGCAAGAAGCAAAACTGGGCAGAGCATGGCCCGCCCAAAACATTTTGGCACCTGAGGAGTACCACAAAATGGTGGTAGCAGCTCCAGTCAGGGAAGAAGGTTGAGTGAAGGCCTATCCCTGTTCTAGCAAAATCACTCATCTCTTAACATTAATAAGTTACCAGCCACACCAGAAAATAGCGTAAACGACACAGCAGAGGTATGGACCAATCTGCTGGCCATACAAGGATACATCTACAGGGCAGTTTCACACTATCCATGTCGTAGGGACACAGCCTTAGAGTCTGTGGATCTGCAAATCTGCCTAAAATTGGGAGGAAGAGTCAAAATACTTCAGAGGAAATGACTGTACTTAGCATGAGGGGTGCTGGGCTGTTGAACTCCTTGCCACAATTAAAATGCTCTGGCAAAGAATTTCGCAATTTCCAAATATGGATCAGATATCGGTAGAAAACAATATCAGTAATTGCCAGCTGATTATGCCAAAGTCCGCCTCCATCAGCCGCCATTTTGTGACTGGCTCTACCCCTGTACCACAATTTTGTGACTAGTGGGTCTCGGTTGTCTTCAGTCATCTCAAGTGGGTTCCGTGGGGTTGAAGTTTGAGGTTGCCTGTTCTACATAATATATAGAGTGGTGATTGGCACAGTTCTGTGAAATGCATTTCAGCTGCATGGATGTAGGATGACATCCATGGCATTCAGCCATTGTACCTGAGGGGAAAGCACTGTTTAAATTGCATTTTTTACTACATTTTAATGTTATTGACACCCATTTTACTGTATATCAGGGCTGGAGTTGCATAGAGATGAGTCGCAACTGGCTCCTGAATGAGCCTTATTTCGGGTTGCCTCCCGTTCCATATAATATGGGATCATCCTGTATTTCAAGGAAAAATGCTGTCTCCCATATTGATTTATTACAGGACATAGTTTGTCCTGTGTTGCTGAATTCATCATCCTTCCCTCCTCCACCTCCTGCCTTCACACCGTCCCCCAATCAGAAAGCAGAAAACAAATCCACATCCTCTTTGACCCCACTCTCCTAATCAAGGTGTGAAGGCCTGGCAGACCCCTCAAGTTTCCCATCATCCTCTGCTCCTTTTGCCAATGTGCAGAGAAGAGAAACCAAGTCTCATGGGAAGGAGCAGAATACAGTGCAGTGTTGGAGTCGCAGATGTTTGAACTTGCTACCTCCCTCCCACCCACTACCCGAAATGTCACTCCTAAGCCACCAATTGGAAAAGGAGATGTTGTGTGAGGGCTTAAGTCGCGCCTACCACCCGTTAAGCATGGAGAATAAGGGCTTGAAATGCGGGGATTGTGGAAATCCTAAATGTGCTTCCTCAGGAGTAAGTCCCAGTGGGCTTTGGTTGCCTAGTAGATGTGCCTGAGATGGGAGCTGCAACTTGGTATGTTATAACCAGGTATATAATTTATTTTCACCAACAAACAACATCATAACCTTCATAAATTGGAGCTCTCAGGGGGATTAGGGCTTATGTGAACCCTGTTCAGATGTTGGAGGCTCTGTGAGGAAGAGAAGCAGAATTTGTTGCTGTCTCTCCCCACCCACCCACCGACCAACCAACCTTTCTTTTTTTGGCTAGGTTTCCACATTTATCATTCTTAGGCGAAATTCAGCAGGTGGGAAGCATGTGAGTCATTGAAATGAATGCACATTACCTACTTAGATCCATTAATTTGATTGGGTCTACTCTATGAGTATGACCAGCATTGGAAACAACCCATAGTTTCAATGGGCTTTAATCCCGAATGTTTAGGATTTATGAAAGCATATTTCAAGAGAGAAAATTATGTTCAATGATACATATTTAAATGCACATCAACATGCAATTTTAATGTGGATTTTGATCCCTTTGTGAACCATCTTAGAAAGAAAGGCGGTATACAAATTTAATAAATAGTAAATAATTTCAGCACTTGGTGGGGGGGAAATCCGCCCTGTTCTGTATTTTGCCGCAACAAAGCTGGCAACCCTAGATTTACTAACAAGAAACCAAGCCATTAATGTCATTGGCCCAGTCTTGTGAAATACTCTGCCAATAGAAATTCAGCAGAAACCATCTATTTGGACTTTTAAACTCCAGCTGAAAGTTTTTCTGTTCCACCAGGCCTATGCAGGCAATCAATAATACCTCCTTTCCATGTCTGCTTTTAACTTTTTATGGTTTTTATTGTACAGTTTTATGCTTTTATTGCTGCAAACTGCTTTGAAATATATATATTTATGACACAGCATTATGCAAATATTTTAATAAATTAATAAATCAGCAATAGGTTGCCAGGTTAATAGCAGTGAATACTGGCAACGAAGGCCTAAGCAGGTATTACTTCCACGTCAGGGATTCTAAATCATAAATAGTGACCAAATTTAGACAAAATTCTGTTGGTGGATCTGCTCAGTAAAACGTTCACAAACAGGGTTGAGGAGAAACTTTCTTCATCTTCGTCAGGTTTTCTTTTCTTTTTTTTTAAGCCATTCCAACTGCGAGTGAGCCATTATTTTCCCAGGATGATTGTATTTAACCAAGTAATAAAGGGCTTAAGCGATTGAAGAAGAAAAAAATACTTTACACTTTTAACTGGTGACTATTCGACAAACAAACTGGAGTTAGTCCCCTGTCTAATGAATAGGTACAATAAAATGTTTGTGTCAGACAAAAATCGCCATGGGCTAGCCCCCCCTTCATATTGCTTTGGGATGTAGAGCCATAAATAGGTTCGCAAGCCTAGGTTAAGGGGGTGAGTGTTTGCTAGTTCTGCCTTCGAAAGGTATTTACAGAAGCCCAAAGAGCCCATGGTTGTTGTTCACTCTGTAAAGAAATGATGACATCAAGAGGCCAGGTCACAAACATGAGTTTATAGGTATTACACTTTACATAGGGATGGAAGGAGGGAGGGGGGGTTATCCATTCAGCATGATCTTCTGACCCCCCACAAGTTTACAGCCTTCCTCTCTCTGCTTCATAGCGCCTCTCCAGCCCAGAGTTAATCATTTCTGCACTTGTTATCTGCCAAGACTTCTTATCTCCTTTTTGCTGTCACTTTATAACAGGGTCCTCTTATCAACCTGTTTAGAGTCACGTGACCAAGGCAAGCCTATCCCTGCTCCCGATTCCTCTGATTAGGGACCATCATGAAACGGGGATGGCTGGTTTACAGAGGGTCACTAATGCTGGAAAAAGTACAGAGTCCATTGAAAAGCAGGCCTGTTACTTTCTGAATTATTGGATTTGTGTGTGTGTGTGTGTGTGCGTGCGCAAGTGTGTGTGTGTGTGTGGTGTTGATGGACTGTTCCCTGACTTTCACTGAAGGTTACTGTAGCCAGTATCCCAAGGCCAGAAAAGTTTACAACCTCACCTTTTGCCGTCCTCAATGCTGTATACCTGAAAGCCAAGGGCACTATATATTTGCACCTAATTATGTCTTCCAGTTCGGATACTACCGGCAACGCACAGGAACCTATAAAACATGGACTTCTTCCAGGTGGTAAGTAAAACCTTTTCTGACTGTTTTGATAAGCCAGTCCAACAGAACTAAATCTCAGCCTTATCAGCCATCTCAGACTAAAACGTCATTATTATGGGATCATTTCCCACTTGTCTAATTTATGCTTCAAAAGAATATGGCTCCCAAAGACTATGATATGCTGTACATTTAAAAGTGCAAGTGTTGATGTGTGAATAAGCATGCTTTTTCTTCAGATGAAATATTTTTAATAAGAGCACACTACCCCAGTAAAGCACTTTGTACTTCAAAGTCACATTTATTTCAATGTGAAACACATGCTTTAATCTCTTTCATTTAAGTAAACTGGACTTTAAAGTGAATTGCAGCTAGATTATGCCTGCCAAGTGGGTGGACTGAAAATGATACATTATGCTGGACCATACTTTATTTGTTTATAAAGTTGCTAAGATGGCATTAGTGGTGTAGGAATAAATTTGAATTCAGGTTGACCTTTGTGAAATGGCAGTTGGCAAAATCCGGGAGATTTCTAAATTGGTGTAATCTGACTTGTTAAAGAATGATCATTGTCAAACACACATTCATATAGACATTAATCTTTAAAAAGTTAGGGTTACATGATAGTGAGAAAGTATTTTAGCGTGCTGTTTTGTAATAGCGAGTATAAGAATTTTTTTATTTAGGCCTTTCCTGCTTTTTTATGTTGTTTTGCCTTATTTCATTGAAAAAATATTTAGCAATTTCTGGTCCTTGTTTAACACTCCACCATCCATTGGTTAACAAAACTGAAACGTCTAGGTACTTTCAGTCAGTTTTTAAAGTTTGAAATTTTTTTACATATCCATAGATAACCCTTTTCATTTGCACTGATATTGACTGTTTGGATTATATATAATTTCTCTTGCAATACTTTTGAACCTGTGGTAAAATTTCTTCTGCGTTAAAGCCAACAGCTAAACTTCTGAGCATTTCATATCGTATCAGCTTTGTATAAAAAATTTTGGATGAAAAGTAGAGTTGCCATATGTCCTCTTTTTTCAGGACACGTCCTCTTTTTCATGAGTAGAGTCATAGCGATCTATAGTTAAAACTAGAAGTTGGCAAATGTGTCTTCTTTTTTGCTCTTCAAAATATGGCAACCCTTTTCTGAAAAAGGGTGGGCGATAACTGGAATGTGACCAGCAAATTGGTCTTGGGATGTTTGTTTTATACATTTATTTTAACAGATTAAGGTTGCAATCTTAAACACACATTTATTAGGCAGTGATCCCCAGTGGGACTTAATTCCAAGTAAACACAGCTAGGCACATGGTTATATTTTATCAAATTGCAAGCAAATTCATGCTTTGCAATGCCATCTTGTTAACCTCATGTTTACCTGGGAGTAAGCTTTACTGAACACAGTGGGATTTACTTCTGAGTAAGCATGCATAGGATCTCTGTTTTTAATGTTGTGTTTCTCACACAAGAAAAAATGAAGTGATGTATGTGTATGATTGTTTAATATAACATATACACATTCCATCTATTCAGAAATGCAGCGTTTTCATTTTTAGGCAGCTGTGAAAAAGACCAATTCTTAAAATCAAAAGCAAATGTCCAAAACATACTTTAAATTGGGAGGTTCACAGAAGGGGGTAATGCTATATTGTATCCCCCTGTAAGGCTTGATCCACCATGTTTAAAATTGTACTCCCAACTCTAACTGCTTTTGTTATAACTTCCAAGTTTTCTACTGTAAAAAATGCATCCTTTTGCTTAGAGTTCTCTGGTCAATCTGTATGGAAATGACAGATCTGCAATTATCACTCCTTCTTAGATTCCATCTGTATGAGTTTTACATAAAAGGGGTTCTTTTCCCCACTACTAAGATTTTATTGCCGAATGGCATGTATGTAGGAGGGAAGCTGATAAGCCTATAATAAGTCCTGTTCTTTAATACATGTGCAGCCTGATCATCTGTGTGTATATTCAAAAGTAAACCCCATTGAGTTCCAGAGGACTTGTGAGTAAAAAAAAATGTAGAGGATTATGCTACATGGAGTTTTGTACGCACACAAGTGCGTAAACACATAACAAATACAAACCACAACAGAGTATTGCTCTATGCACTGTGGTGGAATTTATAACCACAAATGTGAGTAGTGGAGTGGACATTATGTGAACACTTCCTCAAGATCTTCACAAATCCCAGTTGCCACTTTCCATGGCAGTCGTAAGCAGTGCTTTTTTTCTATTAAAAAAAATGTTTAGGGGTCCTCTCATTTTCCTACTCATATTGAAATACTGCCCCTCAATGAGGCCAAACTTAGATTCACAAAATGTTTAGGCGTATGTGTACCCCTGTGTGCCCGCAGAGAAAAGCACTGGTTGTAAGTCTTCTCTCTCTACCTCTCCAACTGGCAGTGGTTTGCCAGTTTGTCTCTTGGCCAGTTTCTGGGTACTTGCAATGATGTTCAAAGCCGTAAGTGGCCCCAAATAGCTGAATTGCTGTCTCCTTCTGTAGACTCCCTTTGGTGTTAAGATCAGCAGAGGCCCTCTGATAGCTCCTTCACCCTTAGAGAGGTTCACGGGGTGCGGAGGAGAATGTTCTCTGCGGCAGCTCCTAGGTTGTGGAATTCCCTCCCCCCTCATTTCATTTTACAGTTTCTATTGCATGCTGGAGACACTCCTCTTTTTTTACCCTGCCCTTTCTCACACTTGAGATGTAATAGAGCACACTGTACTCTTGTGTCTGTAATTTCTTTTAAATTGTTTTTAATATTATATTTTTAAATTGCTGTAACCCACCCAGGACCTTATAGTGAAGGGCAGACAAGCTATCAAATAAATAACAATAAAGTAGTAGTAGTAGTAGTAATTACTACTACTGCTGAGTATACTTGGCTAGCAAAGAGTCTTTATTTAGTTTGATATTTTGAATATAGATTGTTTTAATGGCTTGGGTTACATCCAGGTATACTAGGTATTAAGATTAAGTATAACGGGTGATCCTCAGAGCTACTCTTGTGAATGTGCTATTGGAGGGATACATTTTTTAAAAAAATTTAAATGGCATTCTAAATTCAGGGGATGGGTGATTGTCATCATGGAAACTCAGTGGAAATAACTGATACAGTGGTACCTTGGTTCTCAAACTTAATCTGTTCCCAAAGTCCGTTCCAAAACCAAAGCGTTCCAAAACCAAGGTGCACTTTCCCATAGAAAGTAATGCAAAATGGATTAATCCGTTCCAGACTTTTAAGAATAACCCCTAAAACAGCAATTTAACATGAATTTTACTACCTAACGAGACCATTGATCCATAACAGGAAAGCAATAATCCATGTACTGGACTATAAAATAAGACAGTATTGTAGATGATAAATATTATATATATATATATATATATATATATATATATATATAATCTCAAAAACAAAAGCGCTGAACTTAATCCGTTCTGGAAGTCTGTTTGACTTCCAAAATGTTCACAAACCAAGGCGCAGCTTCTGATTGGTGCAGGCGCCCCGGAAACAATAACTGCATCGGATGTTTGGCTTCCAAAAAACGTTCAAAAACTGGAACACTTCCAAGTTTTCAGCATTTGGGAACCAAGGCGTTTGAGAACCAAGGTATCACTGTAGTCTGGCGACAATTTTATAAAACATGGAAATGATAGAAATTTAGAGCAGACTCCACTCCCCCCCACCCCCGTGTTAAATTCTGAAGTAAGATTTCCCTTTTCATGTGAAGTTGTTGATTGTTGTAGACCACCATAACAGAAATAAAAGAATGTGTATTAAAAGCAAATGGGGTGATTTAGAGTATTGGAATAATAATAATAATAATAATAATAATAATAATAATAATAATAATAATAATAATAATAATAATAATACTACAGTGGTATCTCGGGTTAAGAACTTAATTCGTTCTGGAAGTCCGTTCTTAACCTGAAACTGTTCTTAACCTGAGGTACCACTTTAGCTAATGGGGCCTCCCGCTGCTGCCCCACCACGCGATTTCTGTTCTCATCCTGAAGCAAAGTTCTTAACCCGAGGTACTATTTCTGGGTTAGCGGAGTCTGTAACCTGAAGCATCTGTAACCTGAAGTGTCTGTAACCCAAGGTACCACTGTATGTATAAATAAATAAATAAATCTCGTATCATCAGCAGTCCACATAAAACTCACCAGGCAGTCCAAAGCAAAAGTCAGAGGGAGTCAGTTTTTGTATCAGATTGATGTGGGCAAATTGGACACAAAATGTCACCTAATTGCTAGGTTGCTGTTTTTACTACTTCCCACTATGCCCTAACATTCATTCATTCATTCATTCATTCATTCATTCATTTATTTATTTATTTGCTAGGTGCTATATCAATGTCGAGTATTTATTTATTATTTAAAAGCACATACATATATGAGATTATAATTATATTCATGCATGCATGTATATATGTGTGTGTATAACATACAATGAGTCATAATTATTATAAGAATATAAAATCATTAATAAGAATATCATTATTTAGTCCATTTCTATCATACCCTTCCTCCCAGAGAAAAACACCAGAAACAATTCAAAATCAAATATTTTCACAGCAGAATAATTGCTGGGATAATGCCTATAAATTATCTTATTTGTGAGTTCAGCAATTTTTACAAAAATAAAGGCTTTACTCCTGGCAGAACCATAATGACATAAAAAAGAGCCCTCTTGGATCATGATGAGTTCCCATCTAATTCAGTCTTGTATTTCCAATGCAAGCCTTCAGATGGCTCTGGGAACCATACTGTGCACAGCTAAAATTGAAATTAGTTCCTTCATTCGCTTTTGCTTCTTGCCCCACCCACCACAGGCAAATGGCCCCAGGGATCATAGAATCAGGAAGGTTGCCTAGAAGGGAATACAGCCCTCCAGCTGAAGAAGGTTCCCCTCACCCCTGGTGTAGATATGGGTATGCCATTTGTCTGGCTCAGTACAAGGCCAGTTCTTAACGTCTCTATCACAGGGAGGCCTGGGAACTGGAGCTAAAGTGGTGCTGTGGGTTAAACCACAGAGCCTAGGACTTGCCGATCGGAAGGTCAGCGGTTCTAATCCCCGTGACGGGATGAGCTCCTGTTGCTCAGTCCCTGCTCCTGCCAACCTAGCAGTTCGAAAGCACATCAAAGTGCAAGTAGATAAATAGGTACCACTCCGGGGGGAAGGTAAACAGCGTTTCCGTGCGCTGCTCTGGTTCGCCAGAAGCAGCTTAGTCATGCTGGCCACATGACCCGGAAGCTGTACGCCGGCTCCCTCGGCCTATAGAGCGAGATGAGCGCCGCAACCCCAGAGTCGGTCACGACTGGACCTAATGGTCAGGGGTCCCTTTACCTTTACCTTAATGCCATTTGTCTGGCTCAGTACAAGGCCAGTTCTTAACGTCTCTATCACAGGGAGGCCTGGGAACTGGAGCTAAGTCTGAGGTTAATGTACTGTGCTGACTTCAGGTTTGGCAGGCACTTTGGTAAGGTGTTCTACTAGAATCATGGAATTTTCGAGTCGAAAGGGACCTGAAGGATGATCTTGCCCAACCTCTGCAAAGCTACACTTGCTGTTGTTTCTTGCCATTATAATGGACCAGTTTCAAGGCTACCTAGTGAGCTATCTACCTAGCAGGGATACACATCTTGGTTTTCTAGAGTCACATTTAACACACCAGTGACCATCACACACCAGTTCTCTTTGGGCTACAGGTGAGCTCTCTAGTCCTTGCCATTGCCCATTCATTTCAATCAATCAGTCGTTTTATTTGTATGCCACCACTGTTGAAAGCTCAAGCCAACTTACAACACACACAAAAATTACATAGCTACAAACATAACAGAAGTAGTCATAAGTACCAAGTAAAGGTAAAGGGACCCCTGACTGTTAGGTCCAGTCGTGGCCGACTCTGGGGTTGCGGCGCTCATCTCGCTCTATAGGCCGAGGGAGCCGGCGTACAGCTTCCGGGTCATGTGGCCAGCATGACTAAGCCGCTTCTGGCGAATCAGAGCAGCACACGGAAACGCCGTTTACCTTCCTGCCAGAGCAGTACCTATTTATCTACTTGCACTTTGACGTGCTTTCAAACTGCTAGGTTGGCAGGAGCAGGGACCGAGCAACGGCAACTCACCCCATCGCGGGGATTCAAACCGCCGACCTTCTGATCGGCAAACCCTAGGCTCTGTGGTTTAACCCACAGCGCCACCCTTGTCCCTATCATAAGTACCAAACAGAACAACAAAAAGCACACGACCAAATTGAACAATTTCCACCTAAACCATTAGATACAAAATAAAAATACAAAAAAATTAACAGCAACAACACCACTGTAACAACAACAAAAAACCCTTAAACAATAACCCAGCCCATTTGCATTTTTGTCTGGACCCAGTTTTGTCACCACGTCCCAGATGCAGAGGACAAGACAAATGGAGATTACTTCTTCTCCTTCCTTCCTCTCAATGCTCGCTCGCTTGCTTAGACAGGGTAGGTAAAGAGAAACCAACAGCAGAAAGGATAATAAACAAGGCCAGGAGTCTCTAGGGATTGGCCCTGGGCCTCTTACTGGGCTGTGGACTCCAGCAAGTGCCTGATGATGCCAAAGCTTGATGCCAGCCCTGCAAACATACCCCAAAATCGGGGGAAATTTAAATCTTGGTTAATTTCTAGCCTTATCCTTTTATTCCTCTCTTAGTTTCACATAAAACTCATAAAGCAGTGAGAGAAAGTAAGTCAAACCCCGAGTTATCAACTGGAGTTCTGGAACTATTTTTAAAGTACCCTATATAAAATCACTTACCGGACTTTATTTTTTTCCTCCCACCCATTGTAAAACTACAAACTTCCTGATAATAATGTTTAGGAGTTTGGTATGTTTGACTAAGGGAGGTGAAGCGGAGCGCTAACTTGAAAAACTGGCCTGGGTTGGAAGAGAAAACGAGCCACTCCATCACTTCTACCTGTGAAATTTTGCAGCTCGTGTAACATTTATTGTTATCCATCTAATACTAATGGAAGCCTGAAGCACCAGCCTATTGCAGGGAGTGCCTTATTGACCTTATCAAAGAGCAGTTGATATCCCTAGTGCAGTCTCTAGCAAATATGAGCTTGAGCAGGGAATTGACTCCTTGGGGCAGAGACCTGCCTAAATTTGTTTGTTTCTGAGTTCATAGCCTTCCTTTCTTCAGAAAAGGTTCTAGATGGTTCTTTGGCTTATCTTGCAACGCACTGAATAATTCAGCCTTCCCCAACTTGGTGCCCTCCCAATGTTTTGGTACCCAGCTGCCATTATCCCTCAGCTTCAACCACGCTGGCTGCAACTGATGCAATTTGGAGTGCAAAACTTCTGAAGAGCCCCAGGGTTGAGGGGAGGAGGTGTAGACCAAAGTTGCTCTAAAAAACTGTAATTCTAACAATAAAGTCCCTGGTTCAAATTTTGCCTAAACCATGAACTGGCTCTGAGCTGTCAGCCACTTTTTCTATGCCTCATTTCTTCCATCTGCAATACAGAGATAATACTGCACTTCCTGAATATAGAAAAATAAGATATGAGAATTTGAATATTCTGAAGTATTACTCAGATATGAATATGGGAGAGTGAATCCTATATCAAGATCAGTAGGAAAGTATCCCCTTTCTATGTAACTCCTCAAATCAGTTGGATTGTGAAAGAAATGCAAATAACAGATCAATATATTGACTCTGATCCAACCAAAGATAACCATGATTAACGTTCCAATAAGTCTAAATAAGATCTGTTCAACATACTTCCGCGTCATGTTTAGAATCTCCGTGAACATTCCGATGAAATCAATGGAACAAGTTAGTCACAGCAACTAGTAGTGCTGAATGTTCTCATGCAAATGTTTATGATGCAAAAGGGAATCTTCAGAGCGGGTGAAATGTTTCCTGAAACTTCCCCAATCAGCTGCTTCAATGCAAA
Source organism: Podarcis bocagei (assembly GCF_964188305.1). NCBI lineage: Eukaryota > Metazoa > Chordata > Lepidosauria > Squamata > Lacertidae > Podarcis > Podarcis bocagei. The sequence continues at coordinate 83,661,494 of NC_138129.1, read as the reverse complement.
TTAGACCAGAAGTGGAAAGTCTGTAGTCTTCCAAATGTGGTTGGACACCACTTATCATCCCCAGCCAGCATGACTATTGGCCAGAGATAGTGGAAGTTTTAATCCTGAAACATCTGGAGGGTCACAGGTTCTCTACCGCAGGGTTAGTCCATCTTCCCAGTGGTAAGATCCCTGTCAATTTCGGAGCATAATGACATTTCAACCAAATGGTCAATCAGATATGGCTCTATTCAGTGCAAAGCTAGCTCAGAAGAAGGAGAATGCTCCCTGCCCTCACTCTGAATGGGTAAACACAGCCTTCAAAATGGGTGCGCTTACATGGGTTTCAAGGGTGTTTTAAATGCCTCCCCAACTCAACGGCTAATGTTATCTGGCAATAATATGGCATTTGCCTAAGACTGAATAGAGCAAGGCTTACTTCTAAGTAAAGATTGCAGGAGTGCACTGTAAATCCCATTGATCTCAATGGATTCCAGCCGCAATCCTATGCACACTTAGTTGGGGGTTGAGCAACTAAGTGGAATTTGCTTCTGCACAAGCTTATTTAGGATTTTGCTGTTAGTCACAATTAACTTATGCTGTCTTGGTTTCATCACCTGGTGATAAATTCCACTGAAATCAAAGGGGCATGTAGCCCAGTCCCAGGCAAGCAAGTGTGCAACTTTAATTCCAATTTAGTAATGGATGGGAGGTGGGGAGTGGACTGTTGAAAATTGCCAGGAAAGGCATATTGCTTAATACTATTCGAGAGCATTTGGACCAAAGTCCTTCTGTGTTCAATAGAGTTTGCTCCCAGGTATGTGAGCAGAAGAATGCAGCTGTCAACAATGAAATGTCCTCATGCCTTGACGTGGGAAGGAATAATATAACTTTCTCTGTTGATACACGGGGAAGTTTCAAGGGACCTATTTTTCTTTTTTTAATTATTAATTTAAAAATGCTCTGGTTGCGTTTACACTGAAATAAGGGTTAAGAAAGACTGGGCGGCTGGGAGGAGGGAAGTTACACAGCGGGCAGCCAGGAGGAAGATTGCAACATCCATCTGCTCGATTATTCATTTTCGCAATCCAAAGCGAAAGAAAGAAAGAAAGAAAGAAAGAAAGAAAGAAAGAGAAAATGTCAGACCCTAACATCGCGTCTTTTTAGTTTCACTTTGCGCCTGTGTTGTTGACAAAACTTAAATACAGTATAGGCGGTTCAATTCGAATTCGGTTTTCCTTTTCGAAAGATCCAAGGTTTTACAGCAATCAGAGACGAAAACGTTCCTGATCCAGAAATTCGGGTTGCAGTTGCTTTGGGACAGGAAGGAAGGAAGGAAGGAAGGAAGGAAGGAAGGAAGGAAGGAAGGAAGGAAGGAAAAGTTTGGAATGCTGTGCGATGCGAATGCGGAATGGTGGAAATGGAAACGCACCAGCGTTTGGCCGAGTTGACACCAGCCTTTTCCCAGCCAGCTCCGCCGCGCGCGGTTTATAAAAAGAGCCCTTGGTGGACTCTGGACCAGGCAGTTAAGATCGTCTCTTTCCCCCGCGGCCCCGCCCCCGCGCCTGACGAAAGGCGCATTTTTCCATTGTGTGCCAATGTGATCTTTGCATCTTTGTGGAGGTTCATCAGAGACAAACATTGCCTGCGAGTGGATCTCGACGCTACAGTCTTCCTCTTCGGTTTCGTGAAAATCGCCTTGACTTCATAAAAAGATTGTCGCTTAATATAAAAAAAGATTTTAAATGCAGAACCCAAAAGCACGCTGCTTTGGAAAGAAATCCCAAGTGCTTCCAAACTTGGTTTCTAAGTACAGTAAGCAGACAGGAAGAGTCAGGGTGTAATATGCCCCCCTCTCTGTTTCGGGGGGGTGAGGTTTTTTGTTAAAACTACAGTCTTCCACTTACCTGAATGGGACTCTCATTGAGAATTCACGAGAGAGTAATTTCAGAGTAAGGATAAGTGGTTGGTTAAGATCGCACCTCTGTGTTGTGTGTGTGTGTGTGTGTGTGTGTGTGTGTGTGAGAGAGAGAGAGAGAGAGAGAGAGAGAGAGAGAGAGAGAGAGAGAGAGAGATTTCTAATCCGCACAGTGGTTTTGTGTGCTTTTAATATCGACGCTGGCAATTGACGCTAAGAGACAGGTGACATGCCCAAGGCTAGCTACTGAGTCTGTGGCAGAGGAAGGACTTTAAAAAAAAGGCAACTGGGCTAAGTCACTCGCTGCTCACTGGAATGCATAGGCGCGCTACCATTCTAAGGAATATTATTTGGAGAAAGGTTGAAGTGAGATTAATGTGACACATCCTCCCAAGTAAACATATTTAAGATACTTATTTTCCCCCATGTGTACATTCTTTGAGGGTGTAATCTGCTACAACTAAGAAAGAGTGCCTCCAAGTCGTTTATGGGTGAAGTGCGCGAATACACGCAGCATTTTGCGGGATGAAAAAATGAAGAGGAAGTCTGTCTGATCTGATCACCTGAAATCCAAGCAAGTTCTTTATGAGACGAACGTAAGCAAAGACGAGCTTATGATAGGGCAGCGCAATCCTGCACTCCTCTGCTTGTTTACTCAGAAGTAGCGCCTATTATGTGTCTTACTCCCTGGTGCACAGGGATACCGCCTTAGTTGGGCGCTATCCGGCCGAAGTGGAACACCAGAGTGAGAAAGATGGAAGCAGCGCGTGCTTAAAATCAGGATCCTGGGACGTCCTGTCTTACAGAGTGGCACTGATTAAATAGGTTTAGGTAGGACGACGTTGCGATCACTTTCTTCCCCCTTGGCAGGATTGTGCCCTGTATTTCGCAAGGAAGCGGGAGGGCGAAAGAGGCGCAGCGAAACGTCCTAGCGGGGTGAGAAATGGCAAGAGGCCCGGTGACTCGGAAAAGGTTTGCTCTGGGTGAATTCCCGCTGATAGAGAATGAGCGACTCTCCGGCTTCACTTCCAAGAAGCTCGTGGCAACGTCCAGGGAACATAAGAGCTCTTTACTGGATCACACCAAGGGCCTTTCTCTTCCAGCATCGCATCCTCCAGTAACCGACCAGGGGCAGGACCTGGTATCCTGCCTCCAACCATGGCTAGTAGCCTTCTATTGTGCAATTGCCCAGTCCCTCTTTCAAAGCCAGGCAGTTTTGTGGTTGTCGCTACCTCTTGTAAAAGCGAATCATATGGTTTTAAGTGCGCTAACTTGCTTTTGCCCGCCCTAGCTCTGGATGGTTTGCGTCTCTTTTCCCCACCCCCTCTCTCCACACACCATGCATGATCTTGTATTTCTCATCATTTCCACCCCCTCCCTAAACTAAAAAGCCACAGACGTTGTCACCTTTCCTCATAGGGGCGTTATTCAGGCCCCTGGACCAGTTGGGCTGCCCTTTTTGCCAACTCCGCGGCACCATTTTTGGACAGCCATCAACCTGAAGTCAACGCAGCGTTCCAGCGCCGTATAGATTTGTCCAAGGACACCGTGACACCGGCAGTTTTACTCTGAAGCCCTCTCCAAATGATCGGGAGCACGGACTCCGCCTTGGTCACAGCTGCCACACACGTGGAACGCCGTTTTCATGGACACAGTTAGTTCAAAGCTCCTGAGGTTAGGCAGAGAGAGGGATTCCCCGAGCGCACCTCGCTTCCCACTTTCCTCCGTTGACTCGCATTTGCCATCTTCAGGCCCATTCATTCACCCAGCTTGAAGAGATCCCTTGGGAGCTCTCCACAATCCCTTCTCGTGCTTACGAGCCTGAGCAATTTGGAACCATCCGCGCACTTCCTCTCCTCTGTTGCTTCGCAACAACCCTACGATTGACCCAAGCTCAGCCGAAGAACTTCGTGTGCCAGAGGTAGGATTCGAACCTGGCTCTCTCCCCAACCCCAGCCGGACATCTTAGCGCTCTAACCCACTGGCCAACTCAAGTTTCCAGGCTCGGGATTGCAAGACTTTGAAATGCTACAGACTGTAGTTGTTATTTTACTCGCTCCGCGGTTTCTTTCTTTTTTTCCCTCTCTTTCCCCCTGAAGTGGGCTTCTATCTTGAGTGGAAGGCGGGCGGGTTTATGCTTTTCCCCTCCTAACGAAGGCTTCTGAAGCCTCCCTGAGCCATCATCTTGGATCATTGTAAGCGTCAGTCAAAAGCTTCCGCCAAAAGTCCGGGCGAGCTCCGCAAACTCGGGAGAGGCGCGTAGCGCGGAGAGAAGTTAGGAGAAGCTGGTGGGGAAAGGGATGGGGAAATGGGCTTGAAGGAAAGGGCGCCAAGGGCCCTCGCTCAAGGCGAAGGGAAACGCTAAAGCTCTCGGTTAAATTAAAGGCAGACCCGGGAGAGAAGGATGACTTTGCCTTGAAATTGTTGCTTTGGAGTAACGGACTTGGGCAAACCGGCGCAGCCCTCTGGTAGGTTTACACGGGACAGTCGGGTGTCCCTCTAGTCCTGTAGTTCTGACTCGGACCAGCGCGGACTCCAGAGGTAAGGGACTGAAGTCCCTATCTCCCCCGCCTCCCTTCTTTCTAGAGGATTTTCGGATTGGTGATAAGGGGCCCCTTCTCCTGTGTTTGCCCCCTGGGCAATCTCAGATATAACATCGCAGAGGTAATTTTCCTAACACTTTCCCACGGAAAGCGAGTGGTGCCTTGCACGTGTGAACACGGCCCCTGAGCCATTTTATTCCGCGGGCCCTCTAGTTTTTGGGTCCTAATGCAACAGCATCTATACCAAATAAGGCCAAGGCATTTCAGCCCCTCTCCCAACCCCCTATACTCGGAAATGTCCCCATTCGCTGCCTTCCAAGGAAGTAGGGTGAGGGTCTCAGTCGTGCAATCCGTTGTTGTTATGCAGGTTATGCATTATGTTTGATGTGGCTTATTCCCAAGTTATGGACGGGTCAAGCCCTGGACCGCTGACCTCTGTTGGAACCTTGGCATGCCTTTAGTAGCCAATTGTTCCTCCTCCTCCTGGGAGGAAGGTTTGAAACTATCTAAAAACAAGCGCAAAGAGTCTGGACATTTGGACAAATAAACTCTCCTTCGCCCTCTCAGTCCTTAGCGATTCGGCGTGGGTTATAGGTGCAAAATAGCTCAGGTATCATAGACTTGACCTTACTACTTTCTTTCACTATTTCCCATCGTTTAACATCTCTGTAGTTTGCAGAGAGATATCTGCAGAAACATGCCACGCCCAGAAGGTTGAGGATAAAGATGCTGAGAAGTGTTCTGATTGGTCAAGCATGGCTTCTCCAAGTCTGGCTGGTGATGCTCTAAACTTCTCCCCGACTTCAGCTGAGGGTCCTGCCTTTAGGACCAAAACAATGCCTCCAGTCGCTCGGGCTACCTCCTAGAAATCTGATGCCGCTCTCTTTTACTCTTGTTGTGCAATTGACTAGCCAACAGACTTAACATCAAGGCACTTTCACGGAACGCACTAGAGGCCCCATATATTCTCCACCCTCAAGCAGATTTAGAGCCGACTTCCTGGTGAAGCTCTACAGTCAAATGAATCTAATGTCTAAAAGGGTCTTCTGGAGAGACTACCATCGTTCAGGCCTGCCCACCTTTTTCTCTCCCCTTCTGTTTTGTTTTTTGGAAGATGAACCGATCCTCAACACAAAGCGCACGGATTAAACAACAACACTTTGAGTCCCAGGGAAATGCAAAACAAACAAACCATTGTCAGTCATTTTGGTGGGATCAACGAGAACAAGGCAAAACTCTTGGTTGGTTGGTGAATCGGCAGCCTCAGAACTAAGCAGCGAACAGTTTTTTTTTATTGCACCCAGATATATAATGTTCGGGAAAAGCCCAAAGCAAAGCCAGGTCCAAGAAAGACAGACAGACCAAGGTAAAAAGTGGTCCAATGCTTATCCACGCCGAAGTGACCAAAGGACAAGAAAACCTTTTAAAGAAATAGCCAGATTTCCAAACTGTGAACGGCATCGCTGCCTGTGTCACATATAGAGTATAAAGTCATTAATGTCTTAAGATATTTCCAAGCCTAAACAGTTAAGAGTGAGGAAGCCTAAGCGAGAGACCCTCTTGGGTCCTGGAGTCTAGGAAGAGGATCCGCCGTTCCTTTGGGGGCATCTCTGTGCAGCTGAGAGGGGGCTTGCTGAAAGCAGAGATGGGGGTGAGGAGAGCGGAGGAAAACCTTTGCAGGAAACGCTGATCGGGGCTTTCACTAATTGGCTCTTTTAATTCGCTGCGCAGAGCCACAGGCAGGTCGGAGCGACTGGGTGATCTGGCCTAGCTTGCGGGCCGGCAGAGAGAGAAATGAAGCCCATGCCACTAAAAGCAAAAGGTCTTAATGCCGCTTAGATAAAACTGAGGATCGGGATTTCGAGGTTTTAATTTGGTGATGGTGCAAGAAAACTGGAGAACCAATAGCACCCAAGTAAAGAGTGCGGTCCTGTTTCTTCAGGACGCTCCTTCACCAACTCCTGATTAAGCGCTCCCTAAAATCAGAGAATTTTCTAATGCGTTTCCTAAAATCCGTAGAACTTTTAATTAAACCTAAACGCTAGAACCGATTACTTTTGTTGTGGTGGTGGTGGTGGTTATTGTTGTTGTTAAGAGAAGGGCAGAAAACATTCATTTTTACAACCCTGGAAATGGCTTTGCGTTTCTAACTGAGGTGCGACGAGGTCTTCCTGCCCGTTTTCCAGTATGTTAGTTCTGCGCTGCTGTTTCTCCAGCTTGCCACCGAGCAGGAAACAGCAGGTGAAATCTTGATGAATACAGTTGAGAAAACAATAGCCATTGCCAGTCCTAACAGATGCGGATCGGGGCGCAGCAGCCCCCCTAAACGGGCTGGGAGAGTGGAGGATTCTGCTCACCGAAATGAAAGCGCAGTTAACGCGCCGCTCAGGAACCCGGCTGGGAAACGTGTCACTTAAAACAGACGCATCGTGTTCGCTGGGGACTTGGAGGATTCGAAGAGATGCGCGTATCAAGCCTCGGCGTGGCTCAGTTCCGAGTTCGCCTTGGGGTGGTTGTTGTTTTTTATCCACCTCAACTTAAGCACGCCTAAATTCCTCGGATGGAAGCCTTAATAAGCACGTGCTTAAGATCTCTTTCGCGGGAAGTAAACGTGCTTCATTTTGACCGGATCGTGCCCTATTCATTTATTGTTTTGTTAAACGTTCGTCTTAATGTTTGTGACAGGGCGGCAGTAGTGGGAAAGACAAGGACCCATCTCCCCGGTCTAATTCAGGGAAACGTAAGCAGTGGGGGAAGAATGTGTGGGGGGGGGGGTCGATTTGCAAAACTTTTAATATTACTTCGCAGCATCTCAGGGGACATAACGGTGACGGCGCCCTCTGGGATCTCTCGCTGCCACGCGCAAAAGAGTTGCAACTCATAAGCGGGGCGCGCGGAGGGAGAGCGAGCTCTGGGTCTGCCTAGAGACAGAGCGCAAAGTCTTGGGGTTTCGTACAGAACGAAGCAGGCAAGATCAAGAACAACTACAAACACGCTGCCATAAGCGCCTGTATCTCGTGGCATTTACCCCGGGGTAAAAGCCTTTCCATCACGGCACAATACGTTTCTGTCCTAAGCGCCTCCTCGCGCTTCCTCTTTCCCACCCGGTCCCCTGGGAAAGGAGGATCGCATCCTGATCCCCCGCGCGCCCCAGCCGGGCCCTGGCACCAGGGCATCGCCTTCCCCAGAAGTGCCTGGCGCACGGCCGCCTGTGCCTGTTTACTCGGAAGTCAGTCCCGCTGCGCTGGACGAAGTGAGCGCCACCATAGCTGCCTCGGGAGATCGCAAAGCCCGGAGCAAGAACATTAGCCAAACAGATGAGTTATCTGCACCTCTGACAGCCCCGGGGAAGAAGCAGGGAAGCGGAATTGCAGCCTCCGGGACATTTCTTTCTTTACAATGGAAAAGAGCAACTCGGAATCACAGTGATCAAATGTGTCAGGCCCTAATCTCTTCCCCCCAGCCCCCACCGCAGGAAGGAGCATGAATGTCAACCTTACCGGGGTGGTGCTGGTGGTGGAATAGGAGGAGGAGGATGCAAAAGAGGAGTGGGAGAGGGGGTCGGAAGAACTGTCTGGGCTTCTTCCTCATTGGCTGAACCGGCAGCGTCTGCCCCCGTTTCCTCCCCCCCCGTTACACCCAAACGCTCGCATTCACACGCCAGCCCTCCCCCCTCCTTCCCTTTCCTCCGCTGGGAAGAGCCTCTTTCCTCGGCACAAAGTGGAGTTGGGCGGCTCCTCGGAATCTAAGTGACTCCGGAGTAGGGAGACTTGGAAGTTGGCGACTCTCCCCCAGCTCGCGGAGAGGAGGAGGTGGTGTTTTTGGGAGGGGGGAGAGGTGGATCGTGCGATCGTGTGGCGGGGACGGGACTCCGCTGAGCAGGTTGACCTTCCCGCCCCCTCGCCTTCCCTCCCTCCCCCCGTCCCAAGCCCGACCCCGAGCGAGGCAGCGCGGGCGCCTCATTCCCGAGCAGGGGATCGGGGCGCTCGCAGTGCGCGCAGGCTCCAGCCCACCCGCCTCGGCGTCCGGCAGCGAGCAGGAGCAGCCGAGAGCAGCCGCCGTCTCCTCCTCTCCGCGCTCCGGTGCTGCCGCCGCCGCGTCCCGGTGCCGCCGTGCCACGGACGCGCAGGCAGCGCCGCCCCGACCGGCCCGCGGCTGCCGCTTTGTCATGCTGCCCAAAGTGGAGACGGAAGCCCTGGGACTCGCCCGGGCGAATGGGGAGCGTGGGCAGATGCCGGAAAACATGCAAGGTAAGCGCCGGGCGCGCCGAGAGGCGGGCGAGCCAGCGGGTGGGTGCGCTGCCCGGGCAGGCGAGCAAAGAAGCCGGCGCTCGGAAACCGAACCGAGCGCCTCCTCTCCCCCTCCGCGCCGGGAGGGCTCCCTGCAGTCTCCTCCCCTCCGGCAACTTCAAGGCTTGGCGGGTTTTGGAGCGCTTTGGTTCCCAAGTAGTGGACTCTGAAGTCCACGCGCGGCCGAGTAGTGCTGCTCCCGCGTGCGCTTCGCCGGCGAGGGTGAGCGCACTTTTTTTCTTGGGTGGAAACTGTTCGGAGAGTCGGGTCGGACCTGGGAACCTGGGCACTTACTCCCAAGTAAACGCTGCCCGGCTGGCTGGCTGGCTGGCTGGCTGGCAGGGACACGCACACCGTCTTTGGATGGAGGGCCCCAGTGAGAATTGGTAGGGCAGCTGGTGGCGAGCGGGTTGCCCGAGCGCGCGCGCGCATTTTACTCGGAAGCAAGCCTCGCTCCCTTGCAGGGCCCTGCTCCCCAGTAAGTGAGCACCGCACCGGGTGGCGAGCGAGGGTCCCGCAGCGAATTTGAAAGTTGCAGAGTAAGAGGTGGGACATTTAAAGCGGAGGGCGTTTAAAGAGTTTCTGATGGAAAAGAACGGGATCAACTTTTGTTGGGATGCTGACTTTCAAGTAACACGGGGATCCTCGTCAGGCACAATCCGCGCGGAAACTTTATTTCCTTCTCTGACCACCCCCCTCCCCGCCCTTGCCAGCATAGCTTTGGGTCCAAAAGCTTGTTTTCGCCAAACGCAGAAGTTGACCCAATAAAAGGAACGGCCGGTTTTGGTATGGTTTACGGTGTTGCCCTGGGGGGGGGGGGACTGGAAGGCAGGCGGGAATTTGTAAACTTCTACCCGGAAATCACGGGACGCTTGTGCCTTTCTTGGACACCTTAAACTTGGGAATAAGTCTTTTTGCTTTGCAAGTAAAAAAGTGAAACACGTGTGCTGTTGGTTCTTCAGCTTAGGGAGAGTATCCGGACAGGTTTTGGGGACAACGATGGGAAGTTTTTTTTACACACGAGTACATACACTTTTTCGGAGCAGAGGGTGAGCCGCGCTAATGACAGAATCAGGAGGAGGCAGCATCGTACATACAGCCTTTCAGTGAGGCAGCCAGTTGAGAGGGCTGGGAGACCTTTCAATGGGGAACCAAGGTGGTAGAGACCCAGGATCAGAGGAGAGGTGCACAGCTCTGGACAAGGGAACCTGCGGATTCTCCTTTTTGCTGCTTTAGTCTCTGGCTGAACTTGAAACTGACAAGGTCAGCCTGGTGGTCAGAAGGGAGCTCATTTATTCTAGCCTGCTCATCTCATTCCAGCTCCTCTAGATCCCAGTGGGCTGCGATTCCCGGAGAGAGCGGGGCAGGATTGCAGCGGAGAGCTGTTTCCTATCTCTAGCGCCTTGTTTCCTGAGGGGCTTTCCTCCCTAGCAGCAGGAACTGGAGTGCCCTTCTGCAATGGGGAGACCGACCCGAGGGTCTCTTTTCCCCTCACGACCCGTCCGTCCCGGTGACTTCGGACCGTGCCTGCTGCCGGGCTAAAAACGAGGTTTTCTTTCCACGTTGTTGGCGCGTACTGGTGCCAGATTGGAAGCACGGACCCACCGAGGAGGAGCGCGCGGGAACCGTTTGGTTCAGCGTCCTGCCCGGCTGCAATGCAGCGCCTGAGGCTCAAAAGAGTTTGGGAGGGCTTGGCGCTTCTCGGAAGGCAAGAGGGGCTTCAAGTTTCTGAAAGGGTCGGCTGGGTCTGGAAGCGGGGATGGGGGGGGGGGCTTTGCGAATAGAGTTGCCAGTGTGGGTGTCTTCAGAGCTGGGGAGATAAAACGGATCAGGGAGGCAGGAGGGGTTAATTTTTTTTGGGGGGGGGAGATAGTCGGGTGTAGAGGTCTCCTAGGTTTTCCCAGTAAGACTTAACAGCTGCTCTGCATCCTCTTCAGTCAAGTGGGGGAGGGGAAAGAGGATTGGGGGGGTCTCTGGGGAACTAGTACAGGCTTGTCCCAGTGCAGATGCCTGTTCTCCATGCGCCTGGGGGGCTCATTGGTGGGTGGGTGGGTGCACTGGTTACACAAACGGAATAAAAATTACTGCCACAAATATATCTTAGTGACTTCACAGATCGGTTTTGAGAACCACTTGAGCAAGCCTCCCAGAGGATGTCTAGGAGGAAAGTAATATTTTAGGGGTTGAAAAGGCTGCAATCCTAAGCACTAGGGGGGCATTGAACTCCATGGGAGCATCTGCTTCCGAGTAAACATGGTCAGGATTGCACTGTAGACACCGCAGCCTTCTCCATGCCTAGTCAGAAATTAGTCCCATTGACCCCTAGGATTGCAGACTGACCAGTCAATTGTTTTCCATGGAATTTCCTTCCAGCTGAACACGCTTGAGGACGGGAAGCGCCAGGCTGCGATCTTAAGGGCACAACTTTAACTTACAGGGAGTTGGGTTCTTTTAAAACCAGGTCCTCCGAGTTAACGTTGTTCAAAGCTGGCGGTTGTCAAACCCCACAGACACAGGCTTGCGGCTCCTAAGCACATCATGTTATCTGGAATTACTTTACCAAGTACTGCAATTGCATTAATTGGGAAAGCCTATTCACGCGCCTGGCAGTCGGAGAAACTCTGGGTGATGCCAGCGGGGATCTCCTTCGCCTCTGCAAACTCGATTCCCAGAGATATGGGGGGAAATCCATTTATTCCGGCTTCAATGGGACCTGGGTCGTTCCAAGAGTTGACGCTGGCAGGAGGGAGGAAGCGACGAGAGTCCCAGGGAAAGCAGAACTTCTGAGATGTGAGAAGCGCAAACTGGGGGTAGGATGGGAAATGAACCCTGAAACTCTCTGCCTGTTTACCCCCACATGCAGCGGGACTTGCTTCTGAGCTAGGAAGTTGCCAGACATGACTGTGCCTCCCTCCGGAGCTGCCACGCAGGACAGGTCAAGGAAGCAAACCCCTCGTGGCCTTTTTTGTTTTTCATTTCCAAGTAGGTCCCTCTCTACTTACAGCAGTCTAAGGCCCGCATCCCATTTCACCACCAAAGCGATGTAGCTGTAGCATTATATGAACGGGGGTTTGTATGCGTGTGCGCAGAGCACAGCAAAGAGATGCCGAAAGTGCCGAAGTTAGAAAACTGCTTTATTAAGTTATTTTTTCCCTCTTCTCGACGAATGCACAATATTGGAGCCGCGCAACACTTTCTAAGTGTTTTTAGAACACGCAGGAACTCAACTGCAAAAGTGTGGGGCTAGGAGAGGTGTGCGTGTGTAAAGGTGGGACTGTCACCTCGTTAGAAAGACCCCAATCCAGTCCCAGAATTCAGTAAAACAAAAACCAACAAAGCAAAACACGGCTATCATTTATTTTAAGGACTCTGCCTTTTGCACCTTCCCGGTAATGCGGAATGCGTTTGAATGCGGAGCAGTGTGGCGATTCCAGGTTTGTGCACGTGCCCCTTTTCTTTCTGAAACGGGCAGGCCCCTCTTTCCCTCAGGCCGCAGGCCCTGAAGTCGCCCTGAGAGCTCCTGAGCTCTCTCTCCGCCTCCTCGCCTTGTTAATTTCACTTCTGATCCCCGAAGAGGCTGGCGGAGCGATGGAGAGGGAACCGGGGCTGCTTCGCTTCTTCTCTGACCAAGCTTTTCCCTACTGGAGAAGCCTCCTTCTCCAAAGGCCCTGCGCTTTCCCGTGCGCCACGCTCGCCACTCCGTTGCCAGTTCCTGCCCGCGTACATTGTGAAAAGTTGTAAGGAACGCCTTGAATCGCTCGGCTTGACTCGAGCATCTAATAATAATTTAAACAATCAACCCTCTTTGAATCTTCCTTCCATTCAGCCCTGCTGCCGTCTCCCGTCCGTGCATCTATCATTTATTCAAACACCTTCCTGGGACTCTGATCCGCCTCCAGCTGCTGCGCCAAAGAGAGCGCAGCGAGCAGAGGCGCAAGGGCGCGCACAGCGGCGTCAACAGAGGGGATCGGGGGTTCTGTTTAGAGTCGATCTGCTGACTGGGCTCTTTTTTGGGGGTGGGGTGGGGTAGATGCCTCGCTTTCCCACCACCCCACCCACCTTCGCGACGTCCCAGCCCCTGTAGCCTCCCACCCGCAGCATCACCCCGCTCCAGCCTTTTCGTTGGGGTTTCTGCTCCTACAGGCAAAGAGTTTCCTTCAAGACACCCAGAGAGGCTTGGTGGGGGGCGAGGGAGACCGACAGATCTTCCTGTTCGTGTTGCAGGCATCTTTTTATCCCTTCCTGAGCCGGTGGGACACTCGCCCTTTCACTCCACCCCTTTGCAGGAATTTGGCTCACTTGGTGAGCCTCTCGCCCCAACGCGCTGGGCTTTCCTCTTTGGGCTAACTCTGAGGATCGGAGCATTTCCTTGAAAGTCTTTCTCTTGGCCACCGAGCAAGAAGATCCGAAGGAGGGGGCCGGCCTGCCTGTGGAAGAACTTTATTTCTTGTTTTAGTTGCCAGCCTTTGCAAGAGTTTGGAAGCTAACAACTCGGCGCGCAGCGGGATCGGACCCTTCAAAAGCTGGAGGAGTTTGCCTTGCTCAGGTCGAATTAGGCATAAAAGAAGAACTTCTGGTCCGACGAACGGATTTCGACAAGTTTTAGCGGGATAAGATTTTACAGTTCCCATTTTTCATTTTTGGTACTGTTATAAGAAATTGATTTTCAACTCGGAGCAATTGGCTTTATACAGCTGAATTGGAGGTTAGGTAAATATTAAAAAGTTGGCTGCTGCAACACAGAACTTCGGGGAATGAAACAAAAGCTTCTTTCTCATTAAAAATATGGGGACGTTTGCTTTTTTACGTTTTTCAGATGAAATGCACATTTTCTTATTTTTATTTGGGGTGGGGGCAGGGAATCTCCTAATAGTAAGTTGAAGAAAGCCTAGGGCTGCTGCCCAGTGAACTTGGAAGTGAGCTGCTTTGGGCTTAATGGGACTTACTTGCAAGTAAACATGAAGTCAAATGATTTTGGGGATGAGGTTGTTGGACTGGGGAAGGTAAACTGAGCAAAGTACTGTCAAGAATGCTGGCTGTGGGTGGCTTGGCAGACTTAATTCTCCTAAATGAAATATGGGAAGAAAAGTTATTGGTCACTAATTAAAATGTTTGGTGTTGCTGTTGATTATTTATTGATTGGTGTGTGTATTTTTTTAAAAAAACTTTATGACTTTGGCTGTTTAAAGAGGAATAATGTCCAGGAATTGTTTCCCAGTCTCAAAAGTAATAATGGATGTAAGTTGAGTTGATGGGGACATTTGCATACATTCTCATAGGGTGTTATTTTCTTTATTTTCCAGTGTCTCAATTTAAAATGGTGAATTACTCGTATGATGAAGATCTTGAAGAACTGTGTCCAGTGTGTGGAGATAAAGTCTCTGGGTATCACTATGGACTCCTTACCTGCGAAAGCTGCAAGGTTTTTGTACATTTTTTTCCTTCTTTTTTATGGGAAGGGAAGGGGATTGATAACTTTATCAAGAAAAGGCTTGGTAATTGCTATTTCTGTTTCTTTTGATGGGGACGGCAGAATATTGTGAATATAAGTAAAGTTTCTTTTTGGAAGAAGTTTTGTGAAGAGCAGGAAATATTTCCCTTTTTTAGTCAACAGTAAGAAGAACTCAATAGGGTGTTCTGTATACAGTGTGGCTATATTTACTGCCTTTAAATATTTGGTTGTCGTGAAGTGATGTAGTTGTAGAGCTTTCGTTCCCAGCTGTCCTCAATATTGATTTTAGTTGATTTATATACATTGAGTATTATTGTTCCTGTATCTTGTTCTTGATAAATTTCAGGGCTGCAGTATTGAAGGCAATAGTTTCAAGTTTTTCATCTTTCAGGATGAAAATGTAAATTTCTGTTGTCATACTTTTTATGCTTACACACAGACACAAACAATATTTTATGTCAGTATTCATTTGGAGGGTGATCAAGTGGAAATCAATTAAATGGTTTTTTAAAAAACCTCATATATCACGATGAATATTTTTGCATGTGTATTTCATTTTAATACATAATATGCGCATAGGGTTCAGAATTATAGGCTGATCCCATGAAGCCAGCTATTAAAGTCAACCACATATTTGATCTGAAATAAATAACTGGACAGCTGTAAAAGGCGATGGTAAAAGAATCGTATAATGTTCTAGTAATATGGAACTTAAGACTGTTTAGTTCCCTATATCCCTGTACAAAGCAATATAGCTTACAGTAATTTTGCTGGCTGATAGACACATGTAATTTTGGGACTATAACATGAAGAAATGTCCCACTAATTTCAGGGATTAACGGTACAGTCCTGTGCATGTCTGCTGAGAAGGAAGTCCCACAGATTGCAACCACACTCCTCAAGAAAGTGTGCATACAGTTGCAGTTTAAATGCCCAATGTGTATTTTCCCCCATATTACTGTAAATGATCCTAATTATTAGAATACCTAATCATCGTATAGCATATGACTTTTTCTTCTCATTAGTAGCCGTTGTAGTTTATATAGTCCCAACGGAAGGTCTCTGCCCCAGTAAGCTTACATTCTACATTTATACAGCTGGAAAACAGAGGGAGAAGTGGGCAGTAAGGGCAAGAATAATAAACCAGGGGAGACAAGGTAGGCATCAGTGAAGGTAATGGATAGGAGGAAATGTATTTTGCAAGTAGTTAAGCTTTGCCTCAGTGGAAGCTGAGAGATGAGAGGTTAAGCCCAAAGCTTTGTGGGAGAGATGGGTGAAGACAACTCATCTCTCTTGTACGGGGTGAACAGGCTTTTTAAAATTCTGCATCAAATCACTCAAAAATGCCAATTCAAACATAATTTTAATTCATACCATAAAATTAAAAGACTTTTTCGGCAAACCGTAGAGGATTGCTAGGGATACAGTAAGGAAGGCTCACTGAAGTCTCTTATAAATCAATACGAATGCAGACTAGCCACAGAAAACTTCTGTTCTGTGGCCTAAGTGAGTTTCCTTGAAGAGACTACATGAAGAAATATGGAATCAAGCCTGCTGCTTCGTAAGTGCTCAATTGGCATAATGACGATAGAGAAGTGAGTTTGGTGAAGGTTTTCGGAATATGACATAAACCCCAGCACCCCACCTGTCCATGCAAAACGGGTGAACATTTTGTATCTGTTTTACAGGGGTTCTTTAAACGAACAGTCCAGAACAATAAAAGGTACACATGCATAGAAAATCAAAGCTGCCAGATTGACAAAACTCAAAGGAAGCGCTGCCCTTACTGTCGGTTTCAAAAATGTCTAAGTGTCGGGATGAAGTTGGAAGGTAAGGCAAAGAGTTGTTCCTGCATATTTGTAGAACATATAATATGTAACTGCTCTGCAGCATATTTACAGTTGCTGCATTTCTGTCATTCTGGACTATTCCAAGATTCATGTCTTTATGGCTGATCAAAACTATTGATGCTTGTGGCTCCCTGCATGCAACTTTTGTTTTTAAAGGATTTCCCTATAACATATGTACAGTAGCTATTGTGCTGGGAGGGTGGTTTAAATGTGTGCATTAGAAATGGCAACTCGTAAGTACATACAACTTTACAGTTACAGCAGACCATAAGAATGTTTGAGTATTCAAGCTAACAGTAAATACAAGAACAAATAACATTCATTCGTTTAAGCAAACAGAATTAAATGAGAGTAGATATCATAAATTATTTAGGGAGAGTTTGTTAACAGTTCCCACAGCAAGGTTTCTAGCCATATCTGAGAGTTTTAAAAACACATCATTAGAGGTCTCGTATACTAGGCATTTTTCTCCTGCACAATTGGTCATTCTTAGTTATCAATGGAATTCCTTGCATGGACAGGTTGTGCAACTGAGCGAATCATTAACTAAATAATCATTGAAAGTATGACTAGCATTCAATAGAAAGGGACCCTACTTTTGTTTTACTTTGCTTTGCAATAGAAGTCAATAAATGTGAGGCAGTATAAAATATTTTGGATTGGATTTAAGATTTTCCTAGTATAGTTGTATGCTATACAACTATAGTATATTTTAATTGTTCACTGAAATGATAGGATTCAACATTAGGAAAGATAGCTGTCTCTTCCCCTTTCTAAATTACTAGTAAGTTTGAGTTCATATCTATTTTAACAAGTCACAAATGCAAGATAAGAATTGCATCATGCTGCATTCTTTTACTCATAGCAAATTACCATTCAAATGTCTGGAAAATTCATTTTACTTCAGAACCAAATGTTATCTTAAACAGAGATTTGGGGTTCTTTTTTTTTTAAGTGGCCATGGATGTTGCTGTCTCAAAGTTGTGATAGCACTTTATAAGGTATCTAGTTTGGCCCCAAAAAGAAATTCAGTAATGAGTTTAACAATGGATATTGAGATGCTAACACTTTTGCCACATTTAATTATGTTTTTATGATGATCTATTTGGTTATGTCTCAGGTCATAGTGATTGCTAATTTGAAGCAAATGCTATATGAAATTTTTATTGGTTTGCAGTGTTTCAAATATCAAGAAATGGGATTCAAAATGGCAGAAAACTCTGGCCCTATGTATTATAATTTAGATACTGTATATGATTGCTAGAATTTTATTTGCGACTGATTTCAAGGTTGATTCTGAATGTAGAATGTATTCAGTGTTCCATTTCACAGCTTTTTAACGGTGAAATCCTGGACATCCTTAGCCTGCAATCCTACCCAGGAAAAAGCACGATTAAACTCAGTGGAATTTACTTCTGAGTAGACATGCACATGATTGCACTGTTAGCATGGAGATTTTACTGTACATGATTTTTCCAAGATTTTAAAAATGGACTAGGCATAATTACTGCATTTTAATACTTCTAAACTTTAACTGACATTAGTAACCTAAGAGTTTATTAATTTGTGGTGACTAATTTTAATCAGTGGGTCTGACAGTTGAGGCAGACTTGTTTATTTTTGAAGCTATTTTGGTTCCAGCATGAATGTGAAATATTTGCCATGCTTAAACTGAGGGGTACCTTTTGACTGCTAAACAGTATGGTATCCTACACTTCCTTCAATACCACAGAAAGGCACCTTTGGTGCTTTCAAAATATGGTATTTGATTTAAAAATAATTGATGGAATAATTCATCAGTTATTCACTTAAACACAAGTAATAAGCAAACTTCCTTCCATTATTAGTAGACAGCCTTATTTTCGTGCACACAGATTTCCAATGTGTCCCAACGTACCGCTTACAAAGTGTAGTCCACAAACCACTTGTTCCAGAATACTTCTGCATAACAGGCAGTTAAGCCTATGTTTGTTGCAGTCTAGGGGACTGCAGAATATGGTCCACAGAATATAACATAGTGGAGGTAACAGAAGTAATCTTGCTAAATACATGCTCAGAATCTGCATTTTGCAAGATATAACATTAACAGAGGAGCAATAGGTGGACAGGAAGAAAGGATGCCCAAGCCATCCCCAATCAAATATTCCTTTGCTATCCCCCCCAGGTAGACTTGAATCCTGTTACTCAGCTCAGCCGGAGAGAGAAGTATTTAATGGATTTGCAAAGGAGAATCAGCTGTCAGGGACAAGATGAAGCACCACACTGCCAATTTTCTCCTAAAATATTCCCCTCCCATAACAGTACTATGAGGGAATACCTCCTGAGGGAATAATGTCAAAACAACAACTATGGTTACTTGGTGGAGTTTTGGTGATTATGCTAAGGTTACCAGATGTCCCCGTTTCCCAGGGACAGTCCCCGGATTTACAAATCAGTCCCCATACAAAATTCATTGAAGTTGAAAAGTGTCCAGGATTCATTGAAAGAAATCTGGTAACCTTAGCATGTGCCCCTGAGAGACAACAGGCACCCACTGTCCGTACTTTCCAGAAACAAATGAAAACATTGTCTCAACAAGTTTTTTTCAGCTTGGTGAAAAAGTCTCTGCTGTAGGTGTTCATTTTGTTTGTGAACCTATATTGTGGTGTGAGTGTTTCCTTTTTTTAAAAAAAAAACACTATGTTTGGCTCTTTTATGGCATGCATGTAAATTGCTTTGATGCGAGTGCAAAAAGGTGGTTTATAAATTAATAAACAATAGTATTTTTAGTACTGTCTAGAATTTATTTTTTTTAAAAGTAACCATTTGTCTGTTTTAATATCAGCAGACATTTGGAATTCTTTGACACCACTAGAATAGTGTTAAAAATAATGGCTGCAATCCTATTCTGCCTGTGCACAAAGCATTTCCATGTATATATGGGGAAACATCCCTTTTTTTTTGTTCTGGCTGTAGCCTCTCTATTGAATGTTTCTTGGGAGGCTCTCCACCTTCAATATTACTGTTTTTAGGAGCCACAAAAAACCATAGCAGGGATGGAAGCCTGAAAACTCCCTGCGCTCACCCAAAATGTTGTGCATAGACTTGGATGTCAACTCCCCATCAAATCTTCCCTTTACATATATGCCTATCACATTGCTACATAGTTCAGTTGGCACTGTGCAGCTTACCTGTGGTACCCCTGAAAACACACACATGCATACACAGGGAGAGCCTTGTTCCCAGGCAGGATCAGTGCTGCTGATCTTACAAAAGCACAGCAATCAGAACCTGGCCAATGGTGTTGCATGTCGCAGCACATTGGAACAATTTGTATAAAAATGTCACACCATTGCAGCCAGTTAATAAACCTTCCAAATCAGGGATGCAGTTTTAGTTGCCTGCAGTCAGAGACAGTTGATGCTTTATTTTTATTTTTTAAAAAAACTACCTTGCCACCCATCTGCTCTTGTATCATAATCCAACTTCCCTTTTGTTATCCGCAGAACGGGAAGAAGAAATGCATGCCCTCGTAATTGTAAATGCCCGTGACATTTATATACATGTTTCCTTGATTGTGATACATGGACTTAAATTCTAGTTCATAAATTACAGTTTAGGCTGGAATCATTAATTGTTAACGCCTTTATGATAATGTATAGTCCTCTGTGTACCTAGGACTTCTAATACATTTTTAATGGACCACTAATCCTTAAGATAAAAGCTTAGGAACGTAACCTCCAGCCATCTCAGCATGTCACCAAGCTGTCAGAGGCCTTTCTTGCTATCTAATTGCCATTGGGAAGGGCAGGGATGGTGAGACCCTCTCGCTGCTGCTTTCAAAATATGCTGTGGCAGAGACCACCGCTATGTTCCCCAAGGCAACTGTTGGACTGGGTTTCCTTGACTTCTTTCCCATCCAAATTCTGTTACAAGCTGAATGGCTTCAGCAATTGCAGGATCAGCTCATCTCTGGGGTGGGTGACACCCGACTATTTGGACATAAATAGCCTACCTGGAGAAGCATCTCCAGAAGCTAGGGGTGTGCAGGGAGACTCAAAAGTGTTCTTAGAATGGCTAAACCCAAACACAATACTGTTAACAGTATTATAGCTGTTATTCCCTCACTCACCCCACAAACATTTCAAACAGCATGGAACCCAACGGCTTTGAGAATTTAGTTAAGTGCCTCAAAATAGCATCGTCTCTATGGGCTGACGGAGATTTCTTAAAAATTGCAGATTCCTAGGGCAGCTTACCAAAAGTTAGAATTATAGTAAAGCAAATTGAAAGGAAAACATTAAAACACCACAGAATAAAACAGCAGCAGTAAAGCAATCAGCAGAATAAATCAACCCAACACTAAAGTACATAGGATTAGTAAACTTTGGATAACAAAAAGGTTTCAACATGACCCAAAAATGTTATTAAGATAGGTGGAGAAACCTGAAGAGCCTCTGTTGAAAATATTAGTGTGTGGAGACAAACAGCTTTTTAGAGGTCAGAGCCAAGCTGTGAAGGGCTTGGAAAGTAAAAAACAAACAAACACAGCATTTTTGAACTGAACCCACAAACAATCTGAAAGCCAGTGTAGTTGGTGGATCACAGGTTTAATGTGATCAGAACACCCGGTCGGAGTTAACAGCTTCACCACTGTAATTTGGACTAAATGCAGTTTCCAAACTGCCTTCAAAAGCAACCCCATGTACAAAGCACTGCAGTGGCCTAACCTGGAGGTTACACGGATCACTGAGACCCGGATACTTCCGGTCAGGTAAGTTCACAGCTGGTGCTACAGCAGAAGCTGGTAGAAGAGGCTCCATGTCAAGGAGAACAACCTGTATTTCCAGTGACAAAGATGGTCCTTTGAGGCGGTGGTCCTCTGCCCCCAAGGCATTTATAGTCTAAAAAGATCCATATTGCTAAGTTAATTTGAATACTGTCATTTACTTCACAGTCATAATTTAACGCCCGTCATTTTTTCACCTCCACTTTCAACAGCCGTGAGAGCTGACCGGATGCGTGGGGGTCGCAACAAGTTTGGACCAATGTACAAGAGGGACAGGGCCCTGAAGCAGCAGAAGAAAGCTCTCATCCGAGCAAATGGACTCAAGTTGGAAGCCATGACTCAGGTGATTCAAGCAATGCCCACTGACCTAACAATATCCTCTGCGATCCAGAATATCCATTCTGCCTCCAAGGGCCTACCTCTGAACCATACAGCCTTGCCTCCCACAGACTATGACCGAAGCCCCTTCGTAACCTCTCCCATTAGCATGACAATGCCGCCACATGGCAGCCTGCAAGGCTACCAGACCTATGGTCACTTTCCGAGCCGTGCTATCAAGTCTGAGTACCCCGATCCTTACACTAGCTCCCCTGAGTCGATAATGGGCTACTCTTACATGGATGGTTATCATCAGACAAGCTCGCCAGCAAGTATTCCTCACCTGATACTGGAACTCTTGAAGTGTGAGCCAGACGAGCCACAGGTCCAGGCTAAGATCATGGCCTACTTGCAGCAGGAGCAAGCCAACCGAAGCAAACACGAAAAGCTCAATACCTTTGGGCTTATGTGCAAAATGGCTGACCAAACCCTCTTCTCGATTGTCGAGTGGGCCAGGAGTAGCATCTTCTTCAGAGAACTTAAGGTATGCTACACACTTGTTTTCTATTGCATGACAATGAAATAGAAATATGGTTTGCCGTTTTGCTTGGCGTGACTTACATCCACTCGCTACTCTTTGGTCAAATGGCACTGTATAAACTGTAAGCATGGAGCTGTTCTGCTCATCCGTTATGCTTTCAGCAGAAGGTATAAAAAAAAGTCAGACCTCTATTCTGCAGATTTCCAGATCAACAATTTTTAAGCAGAAGATTCTGGTGAGCTGGAGTGTCTGCCTAAGCAGGGCTACTTGCAGAGTCTACAGCTGTCTAGTACGACACTTGTGGGAGTGGAAGAGAATGTTTGCTGTGGGAGATAGAAGATGTTTTCCCTTTGAAGGCCTTTGGCATATTTGCATGCTCCTCAGAAACAGCAGGGGGATAATGGGGGGTTTTGTGGGGAGAGGGCTAGTGATAATAGAGAAATAGGAAAATGTCAGGCCACTGGTAAGATATCTTAGCAGAAGCAGGACTGAGAAAAAGGTATCTATGAACCCCAGGGTTTGTTGTGAGCTATGAATGGCTTCAAGCTTGCTGAAAGAAAAGTATAAACCAGTCACTTGAGCTAATGCCAATCATTCATAAGACCAGATGGAACAAGTATGGGGGAGTCACTGGGCACAGAAACTCCTGGGTAGGACAGGATACATAAACATGTTGCAAAGAAAACCAAAATGCCTCAGTTTCTGTGGCTCTGTAGAGTTCTGATAAAATGAATATTATTCTGGTTAGCATAGATTCCAGGAGCCTCTCAGCAAAATACTCCAACAACTTGTAGATATCAAAATAACAATGGGTGTGCTATCTGAGGAAGACATGCTGTGCTTTTGAGCACTCCAGAATGCAATGTTTTCAGGACTGGGGAGTACCCTGTGCTTTGCAAGTATCAAATGTGCATTTACTGTGCAAAAAACGAAACAAACAAACGGCAGCTAGTGTGTAAAGGCCCTCAGGGTTACATTCCTTTAATCTTTAAGAGTGTCAGAGCAAAAGGTCTATTCAAGTTCCTGCCCATAGATAAGCAGAAAGAATAAGAATAAGAAGTCAGTGACAGAACTGAAGTGGTCAGCTAATGAAGTGGTCAGCAGTTGGCTTAGAAGGAGTGGAATCAGTGCAGAACCCTAGAAAGGAAGGAATAATGTGAGATGTGCTGATGGCAGTTTTGAAGGAGGCCAGAAAGGGGGTTTGGGGGGCATTTTTGCATTTCACTGAGACTAAGACTTAGACTCTAGGAAAGCAGCTTTCTTTTGAGCATTAGAAAACAACAATAAACAACAGTCGCTCCCCTGTGGAAGCAGGTGTCCTGAGAAGTTGTGGAATGTTCTTTCTGAGAGACTTTCAGTGGAAGTTGGAAAATGTTTCTGCCAGATATTGTTCACATATAGCACAGCCTGCCCTAGGGAAAAGGACTAGGAGCAGGGGACTCACTCTGATTCTAAAGTCTTCCATTCCCAAGTGTTACTGAGGAGTATGTCACATTTCAAGGGGGAGGATGGGAAAGAGCAGCAGGATTGTGGTAGGCCTTGGCTGATCTCATGAGTTCGCATTTATCTTGCAGTCGTTGCTGCTTATTGCCGATATGTAGTTTTCTTGCACAGCATTCCTGCTCCTGAGAGCTGTTCTACACAGATGCAAAATTATTATTAATTCTTGAATTTATATACCGCTCTATACCAGCAGGTCTCTGGGTGGTTCACAGGATAAAATCAGAATATAAAACCACAAAGTACATAATAAAAATAAAAACAACAACCGAATAACCACCTCCAACACATTTTAAAAGGGCATGGGATGTTTTTTGTGTTTGGTGACACATTTAGTATTTTATTTATTTCCAAAGTAGATGAAAAACTATTAAGACATGTTGTTGTTGTTTAGTCGTGTCTGACTCTTCGTGACCCCATGGACCAGAGCACGCCAGGCACTCCTGTCTTCCACTGCCTCCCGCAGTTTGGCCAAACTCATGCTGGTAGCTTCGAGAACACTGTCCAGCCATCTCGTCCTCTGTCATCCCCTTCTCCTTGTGCCCTCCATCTTTCCCAACATCAGGGTCTTTTCCAGGGAGTCTTCTCTTCTCATGAGGTGGCCAAAGTATTGGAGCCTCAGCTTCACGATCTGTCCTTCCAGTGAGAACTCAGGGCTGATTTCCTTATTAAGACGTTGATGTCTTTTAGTTTAGATTTGCATATATAGTGCAAGTCTAAACTAAGAGACATCAACGTCTTAATAGACAGGTAAAAATAACCAGAAGGACTGGAATTGTGCGCAAGAGGCTGATAAGCTAGAAAGGGCTCTCCTGGCACCAAAGGGGGAAGAAGGCAGCAGGGAAAGCATTCCATAATTGGGGTGCCACTGCTGAGAAGGCCCTCTCAGACAGCAGGCAACCGCAGAAGGCCCTTTAGTATCTTAAAGCACATATGTTTTCACATGTGAAACAGGCAGAACTCTAGTCTAACCTGGATGTTGCCAGAGCATGGGTAACTGAGGCAAAGCTATCTCTGTCCAGGTAGAATCACATTGTTCTGGAGTGCACATACAAAATATCCCCCCCCCCAATGTTCCCTGCTTGCATGTAGTAAATTAGCATGCCAAGGAAGATGTCTCTCTCTTTGCCCTCTGATATACTAGTTTACTCTACATAAAGAGGTTTGTTTATTTTCTTACTCACTCAAGGCCCATGATCCTTCCGCTTACAACTTCAGCTGATTCAATCCAGAGTAATTCCACCTCAGTCTGCACGTTCTGCCAGCCATTAACCTTTGCTCTTTCAGTTCCATCTCCTCTCTTTATAGTCTCTATATACAGGCTTTTTCTGTTTCCCCTTATTTTCCACAGTTTTGCTTACCATCACAAAATGAGGAAGCTCATCCGTGGGCAACTCGTTTGCATGAAGGGATTCTTCTGCGCTTTGCTCTTGAGATAGTAAAGTCACAGGGATTCATTTCTGCCACTTCACACCATGCTGTCCGTTCCTGAATATGCAGCTGCCACTGGGGGAAATGTTGTTCCTTCAACCTATACAATACGGTGGTTATTGATAAGGCCTCTGTGGTTATGGGAAGGAAATTGAGCGTCCCTCTGGAATTGCTGTTGTAGAATTGCCCCTTGTTTAGAAAAGGCTTTTCCCATACTGCACCAAGACTGCTCATTCTGTTACTGCTACCAGATGGGAGGCCAATGAGAAAATGAAGCAACAGCATGGAGGGCTGCACATTTTAGAAGCGTTCCTAAGGCAGTGCTGCAGCCAAGCTGGCCTTGGACTTAATCAGTCCTAAAATGGTTGATTGCCTGTGAATCCTGTGTGTGCTGCTTAGAGTACTTATGGAGAAGAAAACTCTTTGTAAGTGAATAAGGGACATATGTAACAAATATTTACAGAGTTGTTGTTTAGTCGTTTAGTCGTGTCCGACTCTTCGTGACCCCATGGACCAGAGCACACCAGGCACTCCTGTCTTCTACTGCCTCCCGTAGTTTGGTCAAAGTCAAGTATAGAGGTCTTATTCAGGATGCCAGCCAGTCAGATATGCCCTTTTTACATTACTCCATTCCGTCCCCCTTTTTCTCATGCTACCTCCTCCAGCAAACACTAAACATTCCACACAAAGTGATTATTCTCAGTCCTCAATGGGCTATTTGTGTGTGCATTGGGAGGTGCCCTTTTAAAAAAAAACCTAGTGGTGGTTTGTTTGTTTTTTGCACTTTTGCAAACCTTTGGATTTTTCCAAGCCTGCTGGAAATGGCATTCATGGTGCCATTTCTACTCCATAAGAACACACACTCAGATAATGTGTTCACTGCTAGTTTGGTCTCAAAAGTTTTATTGGGGGAATTCCCATGATTTCAGCAAACCTTAAACACACATGGCTCTGTGAATGTTTAACTTGCATATTTTCATGAGTGTGCAGATGTTCGATGTGTTGTGCCCAAGTCTGTTTTGCTCGGGAACTCATAGCGTGCAATTTATTTAGTGCAAACAATGAAAGAATCGCCATCAAGTTGTAGCATGCACTCTGGTCATCATTTTATCTCATGCTATATGCCAGAGGACTTGAGAAAGATATAACAAATTTTGGATGAGAAACCAGAAAAATGTTCTTCTGGGCACTTATAGCCCTCCTTCATTTCAAAGAGACTCGTGCAGGAAAAGTTACTGCAGGATTGCACCCTTATTTCTTGCCTCTCCCTACCGTGACCACATTGTGGTTGAAAAGTGGGTTATACCTCCATGTCTAGGGGGTATCTACTCCTGACTAACAGATGCAGGGGACAAGAGGGTGTGACTGTTTCCTTCCACACCACCCTTGTAAGCTTTCACGGGAGCATTTGGCTGGACACTGTTGGATAACAAATGCTGGTCTCAACAGAGCTTTCATAAAATCACAGTATTTTAGCTGGAAGGGACCTTAGAGCTCATCTAGCTCAATCCCTTGCTCAACTGATCTGATCTACAGAACTCTTTGTTATTATTTGTGCCTAAAAGTACACCGCTTTATTATGTGGAAGACACGGTCTTTCAAAGGTTATAAAGGAATTCATAAAACAACATGAATGCCATGTGTATATTGTACTGAAGCAAAATTAGGAGTCCCTGAGCTAAAGCTGTCTTGCTGAAGAATGCCACCTGGCTCCAAAAAAGGGGGAGCAATTGTAATGTGTTATATAATGCTTTTGGAGCACTGAAAGTAATCTGTGTACATCAGTCCCAGAGCAAGCATGACCAGTGGCCAGGGATGATAGGAGCTCTAATTCAGCAACATCTGGAGAGCCAAAAGTTCTGACATACATAATAATTGCATTGAAATTATTAAACAGGCCCTGATGCCTGTTTCTTATGCATACAAGAGTTGACAAAATAACAGAATGTTGGGAAGTGGCTAATAATATTAATAATTGAAGTCTCATTGCTTTTGGTGGGTCCACTCTAAGTATGACTAAGTATGGGGAGTGGGTGGCGCTGTGGTCTAAACCACTGATCCTCTTGCGCTTGCTGATCAGAAGGTCAGTGGTTTAAATCCGCGTGATGGGGTGAGCTCCCGTTGCTCTGTCCCAGCTTCTGCCAACCTAGCAGTTCAAAAGCATACCAGTGCAAGTAGATAAATAGGTACCGCTGTGGTGGGAAGGTAAACAGCGTTACCATGCGCTCTGGTTTCAGTCACGGTGTTCGTTGTGCCAGAAGTGGTTTAGTCATGCTGACCACACAACCTAGAAAGCTGTCTGTGGACAAACGCCGGCTCCCTCCGCCTGAAGCGAGACGAGCGCCGCAACCCCATAGTCGCCTTTGACTGGACTTAACCTTCCAGGGGTTCTTTACCTTTACCTTTTAATCCTAACCCCATTTATCATAGTGTAAGCCCCACTGAACTTGGGAGGACTTACTACTTAGAATTGCACTGTAAGTCTGGATCCAATCCACATATATAGAGTTGTTGTCATGAATGTATTCATTTATACAATTCTGTTTATTTATGTGGTGCCAGGTGAAAGATTTGTCCAGGCCTTTTAGGACTTTAAAATGGTTTTGCTTTGAATGCTCGGTTTTTACAGCCTGCTGTGATCTGTTTGTACATGGTTTTATTGCATTTTTCTGTTTTGTGTGGAAGATGCTCTGGAAGCCGTAGCTGAAGAGCAGCTAACGAATGTTTGAAATAAACAAACAAACGGTGAAGCCTGTGTACATAGCACCTTACAGCATAAGTCAAAAATGTGCTTATCTTGATTTCTTGTATTAAGTGGCTAGGAGCTTCTAATTCAAGTTTGGCTATAAAGCAAAAGCAGATGGGGAATAGGTACTTCTGTAGCAAATTTAATCATCCACCTTCCTTCCATCATAGAACTCAAGGCAGTGTACCCACAGCTGCCAGGCAATCCACAGTCCTCTCGGAAAATGGGATGTAGGAGCACAGAAAGCTTTCTTGTGCCAAGTAAGGCCATTGGTCCATCTAGCTGAAACTGGGACCTTCTGCCTGCAAAATAGATGCTCTGTCACTGAGGCCAAATCGGTGCCACCAAGAGATGCTTTCTGGCACCAAGTTGTCAACCTACCAGGGTGAAGGGGAAGCGGAGGAATTTCTCCCACCTCTTGGTAGAATATTATGTGCGACTAACTTAGCAAGTGGTTAGAAGTACAATCCAGTATGTTGCCTCCAGAAGCAGCCCTAGACACACAGGTGTCTTGAGGCAACATCCATATTGGCATTCTATGATGCTAAATGTATCTTACTATCCAAAATAATCAGCATTTTGTTGCCCTTTAATCGTATCCCATGGACGCGGGTGGCGCTGTGGGTTAAATCACAGAGCCTAGGACTTGCCGATCAGAAGGTCGGCGGTTTGAATCCCCGCGACGGGGTGAGCTCCCATTGCTCGGTCCCTGCTCCTGCCAACCTAGCAGTTCGAAAGCAGGTCAGAGTGCAAGTAGATAAATAGGTACCGCTCCAGCGGAAAGGTAAACGGCATTTCCGTGCGCTGCTCTGGTTCGCCAGAAGCAGCTTTGTCATGCTGTCCACATGACCTGGAAGCTCCCTCGGCCAATAAAGCAAGATGAGCGCCACAACCCCAGAGTCGTCCACGACTGGACCTAATGGTCAGGGGTCCCTTTACCTAATAGTATCCCAAAATCTGCTGCATGGGGTAGTCTGTTTCATCCTGCTGAACAGTTACCACTGTGGTGGGTGGTCATCTGTAATCACCTCACATTCCTTGCCACAACATGGTTCTGGTGTCATTATTGCTAGGACCACATTCCCCCCCCCCCTTTTATTGCCACAGTGTAATAAACACTAGGACTGTACCATTAAGACAGCAAAGCTATTACCCATGGTGGCTGCTATTGTAGCCCAGTAGCATCCAGAGGTGATGGTGAGAGACAGACATACAGATTTCCCTATCCCAGAATAATAAAAGCAGAATAATGTAGCATTTGTGTCAAGGAAACGACAGGTTGAGTAGGTAAATTTAGTAGGAAAAAATGTTTGGCCAGATGGACAGACACGCTTTTAGCAAAACTTTTATTTACTTCAGTGTGTTTTCAGTGTTGCTCCTAGCAACTGGAAAGAAACTAAAAGCTTTCTTCATTGACATGAAGGCAGCAAGCCTATGCTTCTGTGTCAAGGAGCAAGTCCGGCTGAACAGTGAGGCTTACTTCAAAATAAACACACAGAGAGTCAAACTACCTAGGAGAGAAGTGATGTGCTTCCAACTAAATCTGGCTTGCTCATTTGGTGAAGGAAAAGTTTCTTTGAAAATGTGTTACTAAATAAAAATCTTGGATGGAGTACGTTTAATGATTAAAAAAAAGAGAGACCCAACTAGGGTAACAATAAACACAGGAAATATACATGAATAAAGTGTTCTGAAAAGTCAAGCCACAAGTCTTTAACGACTATAAATACCACCTAAGCTGGGTCACTATTATTAGCAAAGGTTGAACAAAAGAAGAGGTCCAGAAATAGATACGGTGGCCTGAGTAAGGGATGGTATGAAATGTCTTGTTTAACCTTACGCAGATATTGTTGCCATAGCATAGGAAATGGTTTTTGCTGGCTCATGTATTCTATGGGGATGAAGGATGTTTCCATGTTGTCTGTTTGCCAAGGAAATTCCTTAACAGGCCTGTTTGCTAAACAGAGGAAATATCAGCCTACTGGGGTGTCGCTGGACGCGATGGGAACATCTATCTTCATTCTGTTGCTGGCTGTGATCGGTTTGGGCTGCAGGCTTGTACAGGCAACTCTATATTTATAGTGACAGAGAGCATTTATGTTGCACATCTGAGTGTTCAAAGTCAGTTGTGTAAAATAGAGAAAAATCTTTGCCAAGTATTGTCGCTTTTGGTCCTGTGCGCCTCGTCGTCGTCCCATTCAGACCATTTGCTGTCATCCTTCTTCTGTAAAGAAGCAGATGTGATGTAAACATCCCCTCTATTTCTGATGTCCAGGCTATGAGTGCCATAGAATCACAGAACCACAGAGTTGGAAGGGACCACAAGGGTCATTTAGTCCAGCCACCTGCAAGTAGTTTATATAGCCAAAAAGGCTATATAAACTACACTCAAGAGGAAGGTATTGGTGGCCAAAGGGGTCTCCCTCCTGCAAGATTTGCGGAAGTACAAAAGATCTGGGGCGGGGAGGGGAGGGGCAGGGAGCCTAAGGGAGGAAGGACTCCTAAAAACAGCTCAGTGAGATTTGAGCATGCTCATTGCTAGGGAATGCTGATTGACTGTTGGCGCAAAAGAAGGAAAACTGCGGAGGAGGGATGGAATGGAGATGCTACAATCATGAACAGCAGCATTCCACACCTAATCATTTAGTTTCAGGCCCCACTTGTAATAAGGCGCTGTGGGTTAAACCACAGAGCCTAGGACTTGCCGATCAGAAGGTCGGTGGTTCGAATCCCCACGACGGGGTGAGCTCCCGTTGCTCGGTCCCTGCTCCTGCCAACCTAGCAGTTCGAAAGCACGTCAAAGTGCAAGCAGATAAATAGGTACCGTTCCAGCGGGAAGGTAAACGGCGTTTCCGTGCGCTGCTCTGGTTTGCCAGAAGCGGCTTAGTCATGCTGGCCACATGACCCGGAAGCTGTACGCCGGCTCCCTCGGCCAATGAAGCGAGATGAGCGCCGCAACCCCAGAGTCGGTCACGACTGGACCTAATGGTCAGGGGTCCCTTTACCTTTACCTTTATATACAGTGTTTTTCGTCTTGTGAAGCACGGTCCGTCGCAACTGCGCCTCTTCAAGCGGCTTTAAGAAAAAAGCGCAAGACGTTTTCGTCTTGTGAAGCAAGCCCATAGGGAAATTCGTCTAGCGAAGCAACGCAAAACCGAAAAACCCTTTCGTCTAGCGAGTTTTTCGTCTTGCGAGGCATTCGTCTTGCGGGGCACCACTGTATATGCCAAATTCCTTTCCCTCCTTCCTGACCAATTGAAGCCCCTCCCTCCCCACACACTTAGAAGGAACAGATTTTCTAACAGTTTTTGTCACTGACAGCCTAATACAAAATGATGTTTATGCTGCATAAGTTTGTATCCAAGCTAGTTATGTATTTGAAGGACACGCTGGAGAATGATGTGTTTTTTCTTTTCTATTAGCACACATTTACCCATCGGAATATTGTTTCAAACATAAACCTAGCTTCCAATCTATTAAAAAAAAAGAAGATACGGACCATCCCAGCAGGGTGATAAAGTCTTCCTGTGTTCCAATAATAAAGCCTGTCCATTCCGTACCAGCAGTTTCCAGTTCCTTTGTGGCTGGACAGCTTGGGAAGACGAACTCACTCCTAAGTAGCCAACCTGCAGTATCAGTGAGGGAGTCGGAAACAGATGTTCACCAGGCTATACAATTTGTTGTCACTGTCAATATTACGTGGCACTTTTCCCAACGGAAATTGTTTGTGGATGGAAAAGAATGCAACGGTGGGGGCACGAGGGGGGGATCATGTCAAAAAAGGGCTTGTATTTCTTCTGCTAGGTGTAAAGCTCTTTTTAAGGGAAAATGATTACATGGGAACAGACCTTAATATGCTGTGCACAGGTAGCTTAGATTTCATTAAAATTTAGCATCTGTTTTGCCAAATTTGCCAGTATGTTTGCATATGACTTTCTCTGTTCTCAGAAGTATTGTGAAATATCAGAATATAGCCAGAGTTAAATGTGTTTCAATCTGAGTTATTCTAGTTGAAGAGATTTTGAGCTTGAGGATAAATCAACTGATTTTTTTTAAAAAAATGATTTAACTGTAGCAATGTCATGTCCAGTATTTTCATAACATAAAGTTTGTGTTGTTATTTAAAAACAAATTCCATTTTATGTTTGGCCAGAACAAAATAGCCAATCTTATTCTAGGTATCATGAGTGGTATTAAAGATATGCATACACTTTGCTAAAATGCTTTTAGAGGTTTTTTTAAAAAAATCTTTTTCCAGAAACTCCCCAATATATTTAGCAGTGGAACAGGTGCAGAAAACCACCTAGAAAGCTGACTATACCATTTTAATATTAATAAGTATTTTTAAAAAGATTCATAATATGATCCATTATAAAAGTTCTAGATATAATTCTCATGCAATAATATAATTCTTCTGTAATTTCCCATTATCAAATCATTATGCTTATACATGTTAGTTCAACAAAAGTGTTTGGACATTAAGCATTGTGTTTAATTTGACTAAAAAAAATCACCTTAAATCAAATACTTTTAGTCTAATTCAGTTGCCAATCAGATTTTAAAACAAGATTGTATGTAACTAACCTTGTTTGGTCCCATGAATATAATATCTGTTTGGCTCTTCAACATAATTATGTCTCAGAAATAAACATGAAGTTTAAAGAAGATTTAGGGATAATTACAAAGTTGTAGTCTGAGTAAAATCATTGTTAAGCCACAAAACCAATAGTTGGATCTATTGCTTTTTTAAAAAAAGGCATTTGTATTTCAGTAATATTTATTTTATGGTTTTAAGGTATCATCAGCCACAGAATTAACATTACTTTTTAGCAATGTTTAGTATAGGATGCTTGAAATGCTTTTGTCAAAACACAGAAGAAATTGATCTTCAATATATAAGATTTTTTTTAACTGCCACATCATTCCTTTTCAAGGGTTCATTGGGTTTCCAGAAACCTTTATAACATTAGACATCATCTCAAGGCATATTGTTAACAGTAAACGGTAGTTTCATTAAACGATTTCCTTTAGACAGCCAGTTTCCCCGCTTCACTTTGTTTTCATTTGTGGTAAGAACAGAATAAATAAATACAGTACCTAGACATTGGCAAAATAACTCTGAAAGAGCATGTGAAGGTAATCTGGTAAAGATATAACGCCGGCTTCCCTCAAACCACCATTTGCAAATCAGGTTCCAGCTTTGGGAAATATATACAATCTCTTCCTCCTTTCTCCACAGCAAATTTCTGCATCTTACCTGTTCAGCATTAACCAGTATGCAGTTGTACATAGTTAAAGCTATCGAAGTTTTCTCATGACTATAGTCTGAAAATGTACTTCAAACCATAGCTTCAAATTCTGATTTACAAATGAACCATGGTTAATGTTGGTGTGCAAGTAACTCTAAACCTTGGTTATTGTTGACAAGGGAAGAATTTTCTTTAGGGATGGCATAGAAGAATTCATCTCTAAGGCTGACTCCTGATTTGCAAACCATGGGGAGCTGATGTTACATCTGTACTAAATCTGTAGTTTTTTCAAACTACAGATGCAATCCAGTGAGACTTAATTTGGTTTGAACTGTCTGGCAACCCGTTCCTAAATATTTGTCATTGAGTATCTGCCAGAGACACTCATGTAATATCAATACAACACTGGTGTGTTATTGTCACGATTCCAGAGTCAGCACTGAGTGGCTCAGTATGATTGTTGTCACACTCAGAACTGCTCTGGGGCAACATTAAGCGGTATACTTTAGAATGGGCTAATCGGATTTCAAGTTGGAACCAAACTCAGGTTAGCTGTCACAACTTTTTATACATTTCATTGTGGGCAAGGATTTATTGGACCAGCCAAATAGACAGGAGGAAAACCTCACCTCCCGTCTCACTTCCTGGTTCTTACCTGCCTACGGGTTGGTGGGGGTAGGGAGCAAATCTCTTGCTTTGCTCTGATTTTACAATGCTATTTTCACAGCAGTGAAATTGCAGTGTGATTCCAATCATGTCTGCTCAGGATTAAGTCCCAGTGAATTCAGTAGGACTTGCTTTCAGTGGAAATTGCAACCACTTTCCACACACTCATTTTTCGCTCCAAAGAATCACAGAATGGTAGAGTTGGAAGGGAGTCATCTAGTCCAGCTCACTGCAATGCAGGGATCATTTGCCTAACATGGGGCTCTAGCCCTCAATCCTGAGATTAAGAGTCTCATGCTCTACTAGCTTGAGCTATCCTGAGTTCAGAGAAGGAGAGATGATTACTTCACAGCCAATCAGAGTGGGAGAAGGGAGGAGCCCTGCAGATTTTTGGAACAGCTCTGCAAAGGCAGCAGCTCACACCTTTTGATTTGTAACTCGATTTCTGGAAGGGTTAGTGACTTGCATCCATTCATTCATTTAAAAAAAGCAAGCTCAGACTCTGCAATCACATCATTCATTCATTCATTTAAAAGAAGCTGGGGGAGGAGTGTTACTGTTTTCCCAATGACATTTTCCTGATGTAAATATTTCCCTTCTCCATCTCACCCCACCCCAGAAGAAGGGCAGCCCTACCTTTATGCTGAATGAAGAAGTTGCTTCAGGGGGGCAAGTTGGGTGTCATGTAGACTGAGTGCAGCAAATTGTTAGTTATTTCATTTATTGGGTCTGGATTTTTTTGTCAGGAAGGGGAAGAAGCATTTGTGGGATTAGGTGCCAAAATAACTTTGCACGCCTTGGACATTATGTGCCTCAGTGGGAGAGGGGTACCCTTTGTTGCACTGCCTCAGGTGGAACAATGTATTGCTCTTGGCCCTGCCTGGAAGCTGCTATTTGCAATATTCAGGAAAATATATGGGTACACATACAGCTTCCCTAGCAGGGATAATTTACTCTGAAATAACAACACAGGAAGAAAGAGTCAGATTCTGTTCCCAATGCTATGCTTCTAAGGGAATCAGGGGAGGGGTGGGTGGGTATATACACATCTATTGATGGGGGGCAAGAATATGAGATCTAATCATGGATGTCTAACATCTCATCTAGTTTGACCCTCACTGTAATGTTCACAGGTGTCTCAGAATAAAGTTGAACAGTTACATTCAGGAATCGTGCTTCATCATCATTCACTTGATTGTAAAGGCAGATAATAATTTATGAAAAGGGGGAAAATTAAATATCCATACCAGACAAGCCATTAAGTCACTGCAGGAGTGAGGGCGGATTGTAATAGGCCTTGTTCTTTCATCTGCACCCAGCAGAGAAATCCTGAATGCACAAAACAGCTGGGACATGTCATGTGTACAACTTGAGCTGATGAATTGAAATAATAAATTCATTCTAATTAAGGTTTGGTTCTTTCCAATTGACTATTTCCTGTAGTTGAAAGCCACAGCTTTATACGCTATGCGTTTTCAAATCAGGATTGTAGTGTATATTACATTTTTTTATTGTACAAATATAATTGTCAGCAAATTTGTTTCTCAGTGTCTACTGCCCTGTGTTCTTTGGGAAAATGATAGCTTTAAATTATTGTAAATTAGAGCTTCTTCCTATCCATTGCAGTTATTTTCTGTTTTCAGAGTGGGGATGACATAACAAAATAACACTCTGAATTGCATTTCTACACCAATTTACTCTTTATTATATTAGTTCTCCATATTAAAGCAGTTATTGCATCATTTTTGGAAAAAATTCTGCCCTACTCTGCAAACCAGTAGTTTTGAAATGGAAGGTAGAAGCAAACAAAGTTTGTTTAGGCAAACATTTTATATTTCCTTAAAAATAGGGTATGGGCAAACTCTGTCCATCATAAGTGTCTTAATTATTTAGGATGAGTGCCTGAAAAATGAACAGTCCATGAAAATTATGAATATAACACTGAACACAGTTCTAGTTCACAGCTTATTTGCATAAATACCGTATTTTTCCATCTATAAGACAACCCCTATTTTGGGAGGGACTCAGATTTAAGAAAATGGGGGGAGATATATCTGTGTATAAGATGCCCCCCAATTTTTGACATTATTTTTTAGGGGGGAAACCTAGTCTTATACACCGAAAAATACGGTAGTGTTTTTTAAACACACACAAACACGCATCAAAATTTGCCCATTGCTGATCTTTGAGATTTCATGCAATACAACTCTACTTATTTACCAGGGACATTCCTTGTTATTTTGATACCTGACTGGAAAATCACTCTTCCAGTTTGGTTGGCATTCTGCTTTTGGGACAGATGTTAGTCATGTATTTCCAAAATGTTGCTAGTGTGCACTGAAATGCTGTGGAATACTTTGTCATATTTCAGCCCCTCCTCCAGGGACCCAGAAGTAAAATTTCTAAATGATGGGAACAGGTACATTTTGACACATGTTGACTCTAGTGCACATTCATGGAATCGGTGATGAGAAGCTCATGCTCCTCCAGATGTTGTCGCACTCGTTCCTATCAGCCCCAGGTAGCACAGTCAACGCTCTGGTATTATGGGAGCTGTATTCCAACAACATCTGGAGGAGCACATGTTTCCCACCCCTGATGTAAATGAATGCCCACATGGACCTAAGGTCCCATCCCCATATATTAAATGTTGCTGTTGTTGGTGATGAACTATTGCCCTTATTAGTTGCTTTTAACAAGAAGTAACCCAAAGTGACTTATGAAAAATAGGACATATATTAAAACCAGCATAAAAGCTAAAAACACACTTGTATTTATATAAAAGCAGAACTAACACTTCCCACCCACCGAAGGAGGCCACAGATAATTTAAGGCCCCAAGGCTGGGTGGAAAAGAAACATTTCTGCCTTGCCTTGACAGTGATGTTACCAAGCATGTCTCCCTGGGAGAGCATTCCATAAGTGGAGAACCACTACTGAGAAGGCCCATTCTCACATTGCTAAACTTGCATGAGTTGCAGCTGTTATTATACAAAGGCAATGTACAGAAGATGAATAAGAGCCAGTGTCTAACACAGTTGCATGTGGGTGGGTGCCTCAGGCCAGTGTGGTGTAGTGGGTAAGAGCGGTGGACTCGTAATCTGGTGAACCGGGTTTGCTTCCCTGCTCCTCCACCTACAGCTGCTGGGTGATCTTGGGCCAGTCACACTTCTTTGAAGTCTCTCAGCCCCACTCACCTCACAGAGTGTTTGTTGTGGGGGAGGAAGGGAAAGGAAATTGTTAGCCGCTTTGAGACTCCTGAAGGGGAGTGAAAGGCGGGATATCAAGTCCAAACTCTTCTTGGTGAGGCTCGGTGTAAGAATAGGAGTGTGTTAACAAAGTAGACAAGATTTTCACCCGTGAGATGTTTCTAGATAAAAGATTGAAATGGGAGAGTGGGGAGTTTAAAACTATTTGTACTATTGTTCTTCTTTGTACATAAGATAAAAAAAGGTTACAACGAAGTTGCCCCCTCCCCGTTTAAGTGTAAAATATTATATGTTGAGAAACAGACTTCCTAGCTGTATTGATTGAGCTGGTGGGAGGCTTTAGAAAAGGGGAAATTTTCAGTTCTTCTCTAATATCGCTTTGTAACCCCTCAAGTTAGCCACAGAGCCCTGAGTCTCCTCTTTTGATCTCTGGCGATATTTTTCTCTGTTATGTCATAGAGGTCACCTGGCTCATGTGTGACAAACTGCCTGCATAAGTCACAGTGCCAGTGGCAGAGATTTGTAACCATGTCCCTGGTCCATTGCCTTTGAATTATTTTGCAGGCCCTCTGCTTTACATTTGCACTCTGTCGGAAGATGAACAAGGGAAGGGAGTAAAATCAAGGGCAGGGTCTCATCCTGAAGGACAAGGGGAAACAGGTGGAAGGTTAATGGCCCTGGAGCGTATCCACAAGCCTCTCAGGCTTGATATATGGGCCTCGGGCCTAAAACAGGCATTGGCTTTCAAAGATATATTATTTCATTTGAGGAGAGACATTCTGGAGATCCTGCATTTGTCTGCTGATAGATGATCCTCTGTCCACAATTGGTTATGGCGTGTGAGTTTTCCTTGGGCCTGCTCCCGTACATAAAATTTTTGCTGAGCTCTCCAACCTTTCACATGCCTTTAAGAATGGGACGCGTGCGGGTCTTCTGGCAGGCTGCAGGCTGGATTTTTGCTGCTGCTATTTTAGTCATTTCTTTTGAACCGCTAAGGCAAGTTTGGGAGGAGGGAGAGAGGGATGAAAGGCACTTCTGTTCATTCATACATAACTTGATAAGGGGCGGCCTTGCAAAAGGAAAACAGAAACAATGTTAGGAATCAATTGTGTGTGTGTGTGTGTGTGTGTGTGTGTGTGTATGCGTGTGTGTGTGTGTGTATGCGCGCGCGCGCAAGGGGGGAAAGGAATCTTAATAAAAGGCTTTATAGTGACCATAGCCTACATAACGATGCACATAGCAAAGTAACGTTTTGGAGTTGTTAAGAACAGGAGAACCTCCTACAGATTTGACAAATACTATCACTGTTGTATGGGATTTTATTGTTACTTTGATATTTGGCTGTTCAGAACAGAATAAAAAAGAATCCTGATGCACAAACCGGTTAACAGAAAATGCCTCCCCCCCTTTTTTTGAGCCCACTGAAACTTAAATCCTGTATGTGTACATTTGAAAATAAATCTCACTGGTTTCAGTGGAACTCAGTTCTTTGTTTTTATCTGTGCTTTATCTGATGCAAACCCACAGTAATTTTATTTGCCACTGTGGCAGCATTTAAATATGCCTCCCTGCAACGCCCTCTTTCATTTCCCCCCTTCTAATTCTACTCCCCAATGGACAGATATTTAACATTTCTACATTTTTGTTGGTCTAAATAAGTAAATAATAGTACGCAGTACCAGCACCTTTTTTTCTAGAAGAAAAGCTCTGGTTAGCACCATTGAGAGGAGTGGGGATCACTTAACAAGGAACTGTGATTCAAGCCCTCATACCTGAACACAATTGAGAATACAAGTGCAAATCATTTGCACCTTGTTTTATCCATTTCTATCATCCCCTGAACAGGATTTTCCCAGGGCTACTTTTGAGACTGGGATGTAAAATGAAGCATGAACATTTGCACAGCCTCCAGGCACTGAACACACATCCTTTCAATAATTCTTACAGTAACCTCTCTTAGATGGGAAGAGGGCATATAGCTCAGTGGCAGAGCACATGCTTCACATGCAGAACGACCCAGATTCAACTTTAAAACGTGCAGCTCAAGAGATCTTAAGTCGGTAGGCCAGGAAAGACCCCTCTCTGAAACCCTCATGGCCAATATGAAATAATATTTGGCTGGATGGACCCAATGGTGTGGTTGTATGTTTCTTGGCAATGCATTCATTTCTGAGCTGGGCCAGAAGCAGGAGCTTCCATTCATAAGTTACTATGGAACTATTTTTACAGGCTAGCTGGATTGCCTCATATTCATAAGACGCTCCTTTATCACACAGTGTCCTCCTTCCTGGGCCAGTATTCCATCTGCAGGAATAAAAAACTACAAGAATAGACTTGGGTCCAGCACTGGAGGAAATGTGCATATCAGAGGAATTCCACAATGAAATGCAATACCAAGGCTAACTGAGGGATCTCCTATGGTTTTCAAAAGGTGGTTGGGGGTGTTTTCAGCCTATGCAGAGTGGTGGTGCATTAGATGATCTGCTACTCTCCTTCCAACAGCATAGCCAAGGTGTGATGTTGGCATAGGGACCTTGATCGTATGTTTAACAGGCCAGTTAAGTTCCTCAGGTGGTAGACACTTAGTAGAAGAGGATACTCTCCTGCCCTTTCCAGTGTACTCCATGTAGACACCAAGTCACATATGCATGATTTGCCCTCCTTTTTTGAGATGAAAGAATCCCCTGTATCTGATATTTGCACACTGCATGTTGAGTGTTTGCCTCATATTTATGTACATGGTTGAAGGGACAGAGGGCAGTTTGCTTTGCTTATCTACTATTCAGAGAAGAGCACTGGTACTTTTATCTGGGTTACACTGTGCCTTTTCCTTTTGAACTTGCCATTTAAGCCATATTAGAAGTGGCAATAGTTTGTGCAGATACATCCTGTAGGTCTGTGACACGCTTACACTCATCTTTTGTGTGTGTGAATCTACAGACCAGTACAGAATCGTTGCATTGCCCATACAACACCATATTTCACAGCTTTGTGCTAGTCCAGCAAACTGTATGTCCAACTAATGTGCTCCTTTCCTGGGATTGAGCTGTAAATGAGCATGCTTATATCACTCCTGTGCACAGATGGGGAATCGGTGATAAAAAGGTTCCACCGAAACCCCAAATATACACATAGAAGACCATGTGAGCCTATGAATCCCAGCCACTTTTACCTTAACTGTATCTCCCTCTCTTTATCATTTCCCTGCTTTTCTGTTTTTGTCAGTCATTCTTAATTTCTGCCCACATAGCTGTGCACATATTATAAATCTGTGTACACTGAGCATGTGTTGAGGAGGGAGGATTATGCACTCTTTGTGCACATCCTCAGCATAACATCTGCAAAAAGCTACACGTAAACAGAGATTACGTGGTTGTTTCTCTTCTCCCCCCCCCCCCCGCCAAAGGTTATAGTGCCCCCGGTGCCACTCGCCTAGAGGTCATCATGACCCAGTTGTAGGCCACAGATCCCCATGTGCAGATCAGCTTTATCTAGTGCACTGCCAGATCATGACTATTTTGCTTACTACTTTCAGGAACAAGCTGTTAACAGAGTATGTTTACTGATAAGTCTTTCAGCTGCTGAGACCTACTCCTGCTTCCCTTACTGACAGGAAACGTGTTTTGAGTGCAAAGGCCACAGAGTGTAGTGGGTTATATAAGAACTTATTTGACTTACTTGCAGGACATGGCTGTTGACTGTCTGTGACAAGTAAGACCTTTTAACATTTTAAAAGCCGAAACAGACAAATTTTGATTCTTAATAGAGTACTCTGACTGAAATAAAACTAATTCATCCCGGTCACATATTTAACAGGTCTCTGTAGGTGTCATTACTTTGTGCAGTAAGGACTCCAACACCAAGGAAGTCCCAGTTTTAGTCTAATATATAGATCAAAATGTTGGTGTTGCTTCTGGTCTGCTGTTTGTAGGTTCCTGTAGATAGCAAAATTGATCCATCTGTTGTTAACTTAGTTTTGTACATTGACTTGCAGAGAACTTGAGTTAACCAGTCAGCTGAGCTCTTGCAAAGCTTCTACTGTATTTCTTACCTTGCCAATGATAGGTGGAATGTGTGTAGGAAATGTCAGGGAACACTTAGTATTTTTGATAAATGATCAGAGCAGGAGAAAACTACAAACTAGTAGATGAGATCCAGATGTCATAAGGAAGCAGATGAGCCCTTATGGTGGGAGTCTAGCACAGTGAGTTCACTGCACATACAGAGATGAATGTTAGCATAAATTGTTGGAGAATCACGATATTAGTTCGGAGGTAATTTAGCTAAAATATGTGAATTTTTGTAATCCTGAAGTCATGAACGAGGAGAGCATCTCACAGACAGCACTTCTGTGGCCCAATTTGTAAACATAATCTTCCCTCACTGTCTTTGGCAATTCCTTCTGCATCCCCTTCTCATGTTTTTGGCCTTTTGATCTTCCTTCCTTTCCCCCCTGCCTTTGCACAACTTCCTCCACTGCTGAATCTTAAAATTGTAAGCTCCTTAAGGACAGTGGCCTCTATCTTTTGGCTTATGGTACTCTGTACAGGACTTGAATGGATGTAAAGGGCATGAATGGATGCTGTGGTGGAGCATCAATAGTTTCAGATCTCTGAATGATCAGGAGGACTTTCCAGAGGAGGCAGTTGGTTCAGATGCATATTTTTGGGGTGGACCTTTGGAGGAAGAGATACATGATGAGATAAATGGATTAGTTGACGCTGGTGACATTAATAAATAATTATTTAGTGTTAATTGTTGTACTGCATATTTTAGGGTATATCTTATTTTGATGTATTCTTTACATCTTACTTGTCTTTGCTGTAAATCCCCCTGTGACTTTTGCATAGGCGGCATATAAATTATCAAAATATGTAAAGAATCTTGCTCCTTCCCCTCCTACAAACACCTCACCTAGGCTGAGTTTTGCATTCTCTGCCAACCTAACACACAATATCCACCCAGTCTTACTGGTTTTCCAGTACTGCATAAGCACCTTTCACACACACGTAGCAACTGGGCTGATTCCAGGTAATCCAAACAGCATATTAACAGGGGCAGTGACAAAACAAGCCAACTGTTACCTACAGGTTATGAAGGTGGCTTGCTTAAACTAACCACAGTTAGTGTAAAGAAAAGGTGGCTAATCTGCCCTTGAGATGCTCTTAGCATACAAATCCCAGCTGGGGCTGGTGGGAGCTGGACTCACATCCAAACTGAGTTTGGGACGCAATGGCAGATCAAGTTTAAGTAAACTGTGCAGCCAGGAGGGAAAGGGACTAAACATCAGGAAGAACTTTCTGACAGTAAGAGCTGTTTGACAGTGAAACAGACTCCTACGAGAGGTGGTGGACTCTGATAATCAGGCCCCCTTCCATTTCCACAATTCTGTGATTCTATGACTTTTCAAGTGTGTGGCCCGAGGCTCACTTGGGCTCATTTCAACTCATATGTCACCATGGTTTAATACAGATGTGGGGAGCTGCTTGCCATGCTTGCTGGGGCTGATGGGAATTGTAGCTGAGCAACATCTGTAGGGCCAAAGGTTC
Source organism: Podarcis bocagei (assembly GCF_964188305.1). Lineage (NCBI taxonomy): Eukaryota > Metazoa > Chordata > Lepidosauria > Squamata > Lacertidae > Podarcis > Podarcis bocagei. Next base: position 83,619,487 of record NC_138129.1, on the reverse strand, counting down.
CGCACCCATAGCTTAGCATGATATGTGAACTTGGCCTAGAAAATCTGAATGGGAAATAGATGCCTCTTGACTCCACTGCATACACATGCCAAGGCATGAGTATGAATGGAAGATTCCAATGCCTAGCTTACACTTCATTCTTCCCATCTTGTCCAGCTAGCAAATGTTGCTGAGAACATTTGCAGCTCTTCTATAATAAATACAATCAAATCCACTGCAAGGAAAGCTATCTGATACTCTTTATTATTTTTAAAACAAATGAACCAAAATGGTCAATTGATTGACACACATCACTTCCAAAGCCAAACATGTCCCTGTGTTCCACCATCAAACACTGGATTGTAAGCAGCTTTGCCAGTTCAGCGCTGTAGCATCTAACTAGCAACACAGCAGGCTCCAGTGTGGGGAGGTGCCCTTTGTATTCCCTGGACGTATTTGTGTTTGTTTTGTTCTACACTGGTTGTTAAGAGATACTAAAGCTTGAGATAAGTTGAGGCCGAAGCTGCAATAAACTTCAAAGAGATATATTGCCACATACAATTTTACGTATCTTTTTTAGGGTCCACTCCTCTTTCTGCTACAGTCATTGGGAAAAGCACTCTTGGTCTGCTCAGTAGGAGCAGAGTGCTGCTATCATGCCTTTCCCTCTGCCTCCCCGTAGCTAATATACAGTTGTAAAAACAAACGAGTCTCCATTCCTGTGGAATTCTGCTGAGTTTAGGTTAGACAAGCAGGCTAAAGACTTTGGAGCCGACAACAGCAGCGGCAAGGAAATCCGAGGGCTTGTTAAACAGGAAGATTTAGCATCCGAAATTCTATAGAGAGAACCGAACAGAGGGTGTTAGAGATCGGGAATATCTGCTTTTCTACTTGTTGCTTTGATAATGGATAAAAGGCTGTCATGAAGTATAAGTTACCAGCTGGGAGTGGGTAGTATAATCTCAGTAGAAAGGCTGTTCCCTCAGTAGTATAAAAAAATCTTTTATATCATTCTTACCTATTGTGAAGAATACAAAGGAGTTGTTTATATCACAGACATCCTCCCTAATGGGGAGGGAGCCGTCATCCCATATAGGAAGCTTTACAGGTTGCTTTCAATTAATTTTTCATTGACCCCGCTCTGCTCTTTGACCAAGCGCTCATCCGAATGAAGATTCCCATAATTCCAAGGCATTAGATGAAACACGCTGCAACCTTATGATGGATTGGTGGGGCCTGATTTAAACCGAACGACAAATGGGGAGACTGTTTAAGGAAACAATGGATATATCCCCTGTGCATCTGTTTGCTTATTTTCTTTAAGATGTTCTTTACCCACAAATAACTTCAAGGTGACTCATAACAAAACCATTAAAAATGCAATTAAATACAATGACAAACAGCAATCAAACAGGAGGTAAAAGAATCCTAAGCCAATAAAACCAGGAAAAAATGTGAGACTCCCACGCCAATCCCATTAAAGCTCATGAGAACAGGAATTTTTAAATTTATTTGGGTAGTTTTACATTTATATCCCACCTTTCCTCAAAGGAGCTCAAGGTGGTATACATAACTATCCTCTTTCCCGTTTTATCCTGACAACTTTGTGAGGTAGGTTAGGTTAAGAGACAGTGACTGGCCAAGATCACCCAGTGAGCTTCATAGCTGATTGGGGATTTGAACTCTGATCTCCCTAGGGCTTAATCCAACACTCTAATCACTGGCTCCATCACTGATGGATGTTGCCTGGTGTCTAAAAGACTACAGTGCTGGTACCAGGCAGACATAACAGACTGGGGAGTTAATCATTTGGGAGCCATCACGGAAAAAGCCTCCCTCCAGTAGCTACCTAACTTCCAAATACAGGATCACCTCTGACTTAGCTGTCAACTTTTCCCTTTTCTTGCAAGGAATCCTATTCGGAATAAGGGAATTTCCCTTAAAAAAAGGGAAACGTTGACAGCTAAACCTCTGAATAAGATCTTAATTGGCAGGGAGACATGGGAGAAGGTGGCCCATGAAGTACCCTGGCTGTTTAAGGTTTGAAGGTAAAAACCAACAGTTTGAATTGGACCTGGAGGCACACTCGGAACCAGCAAATATCTTTTAATAGTGGTGTGATGTGGCTGCAATGGTAGGTCCCATTTGGTGGGCCGGCCATCATGTTCTACATCAGCTGAAACCTCTAGGTAGTTTCCTAAGGCAACCCCACGTATGGTAGTCTAACCTAGCAGTTACTAAAGGATGAACTTTTGTGGCCAGACCATCCCTCTCCAATCAAAGTTGGTGATAGCTGCTATACCTTTCTGAAGCTGCCTTCACACCCAGTGGCAATTATGGATCTGAGAGCTTTCCAAGTGGCATACGTTCTCCTTAAGTTGGAATACAACACCACTCATATTAGATTAAATGCCATTTTATTGGTTAAGTTAGGTCTCAACTATCACATATCCAGTGCAATACTGTGGTTAATAGTGTTGAATCTAGCTGAGGAAAACCCAGATTCAAATTCTTGCTTATCTGTAACACTTTCTGCCATTTCACACTTTCTGTGATAATCATTTTTAATGAACATGTTTAATGCTGCAGCAAATCTATGTAGGAGAGACACATTCCTTGTTCATCCTTAGGTGTACTCTCACAAACAGCCATTTGTGTCCAGACCATGCTGCTTAAGAAAGCAGAAAGGATCTCACATGGCTGAATGCTCTTCCCTGCCGAAGTTCCCTTCATATAGAAAACTAGGTGTCAGAGACAAGGATTTTAGCCTGACCTGCTCCCTTATATGCTAGCTTTCTCTGTGTAGGAATCTTCTCTCCCTCAGCCTCACATGCTGTCATATGAGCCCTCAGCCTGATGTGATGATTACGGTAGAGACAGGAATACTGATCTCATCTGCTGTTTCCAATAACTAAGTCACAGTAAACATGTATTGGGGATCCATGTTGGGCTGTGGCTGATAGGAGCTATAGTATTCCTATCTAGCTTAATTGTATATTTGAGGAAGTGCATCTCCTTATCACTTTACATGCTGCTACACCAAAGACTGAGCAAAAACCCACACAATGTACCCACAACAAACACAATTGATGTGTAAAATATATATCAGCTCTTGTGAGGAGGCCTTGAATACACTGCTGTCTCTAATCTATCTCATAGAATTGTTGTATCTGTAAAATGAAATGCCACACATACACCGCCCATGTATGTGCCTTTGAATCTGGTATACAAATGTGACGAATATATAAACAGTCACATTTGCCAATTGGCCACCCACATCAAATATTAATTTAAATATTTGTAGCTTCAAGACCCATACCAGTTACTGTTGTGGTTAAGAGTAGTGTTGTGGTTTCTTTAAAAATGTGTGCCCCACATCACCAACATTGTTCTATTATGTTATGAGCCACAATATGAGCCACAAATATCAAATGATGATTAAAAAAACAAAAAACCCAGTGGGATATGTCTAAAATGTTTGCATCATCCGGGGTGTTTTTCACATTCTATTCATATAGTTTTGCAAATGTCCTTTACTGGTAAATGATAGAAATGTGGAGGACAATCATGGCAGAACAATTAGAGGAGAAATTTGGCTACCACCAAAAACATCGGCCATGTGTATGCTCCCCTCAACATGAAGTTTATGAAATAAAAATATGTGACATGACACTTCACGTTTCCCTACTCCCACACCACTATATGGGTAGCTGCTTGTGGAAGTGTGCAAACTTGGAAGCATGATGACACATCACGTTTTTATTTACTTGTTCCTACCAGGGGAGGGGGAAAGAGGGATGCAGGGATGATATTTTGGTGGCAGCCACACATATTTTGGCATGTTCATTTCTGTACTTCTGTACTTAGTGAAAATACTCAGTTGGATTTGACATTTAGTGGTCAATATTTTCTGCATTTCCCTCTGGTTCGGGGAAACCTTGACAATCCCCAGTAATTGTCGACATTCACCAAATTACTGTGATACCTTCATATAGGTAGATAGATTTTTAAAAAGTAGGCATTTTGTTCACAAAACAGCAATTAGGATTTTAGCTGGACTTTGATCCAGACCTTTTCTGGCAGAATTCCCAGGGAAACTTAATGAATTTCGATTCTGAAAGGGGCTGCAAAAGCTGGAGTCTTAAAACGCAAAAGCTTTGTCAAAGCCAAGCAATTACAAACTTGCATTCTTCCTCCAAAAAGGCACACTTTACGCTCTGCTTGTCACTCTATAGTGCTCATTTTAATGATATATTTAGAGCCTTGTCTTACTTTGTATTCTTAGATGTAATTACCCATATTAAAAAAAAACTCCACTCATTAGTGTTCTGTTCCACTGACTTAATTATACCCTTAATTAAATCTTGACAAACTGGGGGTCACTGTTGTGTCAGTGGAATTTGTCACTGTTTGTCAGCAGGTGTCTGGCCACTTCTATTTCTGATCTCCCTGCTGCTGACGTCTGTTTAAAGAGCCTTTTCCCCCCCAAACTGCACTGCAAATAGTTCACTTCGTGCATCTCTTTCAAAGCATCACCAAAAATGCAAACAAATGCATTTTAGCTATCTGTTACCATTCCGCTGGTTTTATGTAAATGTATAAAGAAAAGGAACAGCAGGAGCCAGAGTTTTCAACGGCAAATGAAAAAAATTGTTGAAAAAACAATGGCTCCCGTCTCACATCAGCGTACACAGAGCAAATGTGCGGACCGGGGAGTGTGATCACACCTGTTAGTCAGCGCACGGAACCTCTGCATGCTGGACTTCATGCCACACACGATTGGGAACCTTTAATGATGATGGCTCCCTATCAGAAGCAGAGGCCTTGTACGTGTACAGCTTTTAAGAATGTACGGAGAGTCCTGCTGGATCAGGCCAAAGGCCCATCCATTTCAGCATCCTGTTCTCACAGTGGCCAACTAGATTTCTATGGGAAGCCCCAATAAATGACCCAAGTGCAATAGTGCTGTCCTCATTTGTGATCCTCAGCAACTGGTATTCAGGAGGATACTGCCTCTGACATTGGAGGTAGAACATAGCCATCTTGGCTGGTAGCCCGTGATAGCCTTATCCTCCACAAAAGGACGCGAGTGGCGCTGTGGTCTAAGCCACTGAGCCTCTTGGGCTTGCCAATCAGAAGGTTGACGGTTCGAATCCCCATGACAGGGTGAGCTCCCGTTGCTCGGTCCCAGCTCCTGCCAACCTAGCAGTTTGAAAGCACGCCAGTGCAAGTAGATAAATAGGTGCCGTTGTGGCGGGAAGGTAAACGGTGTTTCCGTGCGCTCTGGTTTCTGTCACGGTGTCCTGTTATGCCAGAAGTGGTTAAGTCATGCTGGCCACATGACCCAGAAAGCTGTCTGTGGACAAACGCCAGCTCTCTCGGCCTGAAAGTGAGATGAGCACCGCAACCCCATAGTCGCCTTTGACTAGACTTAACCTTCCAGGGATCCTTTACCTATCCTCCATAAATTTATCCATGGATTTTGCTTTTGGCACCACACTATCAATCTTGCCTCTTTTCCTCTGAACAAATCATTAATATTAATGTTATTTAAATCTGTATATTACCCTTCATCTGCAGATCTCAGGGTGGTTCACAATATAAATATACAATATAAACAGCAAAAAATGCATAATAAAAATAAGGACAAAACCAAACCAATAATCCCCCATCCCCATCTCACAACATATTTAAAAGAGTATTGAATGCTAATCAGCCAAAAACCTGGTTGAAGGGGAACATTTTCACCTAAAGGTGTCTAATGAAGGCGCTAGCTGGACCTCCCTGGGGAGAGCATTCCACAGATGGGGAGCCACCACAGAAAAGGCCCGTTCTCATGTGGAAGAGGCACACTAAGGGCTTCAGAGAATGATCTCAGGGCCAGGGTAGGTTCATATCGAGAATACCTTGAGGTATTGTGGTACTGAGCAGTTTAAGGCTTTATAGGTCAAAACCTTCATAGGAAGTGTGCCTGTGCCCAAATGGGAGGAAATGGGGAGGGTTCCCTGTGGGGGTCAGCCTTCTGCGGTCCTCTTGAGTCTCCCAATTGGGCTGGTGGAAATTTCCTGTCTGAGGAACACAGCGATCTAGGAAGCTGCTTTCTACTGAGTCAGAGCATTGGTCCACCTTGCTCAATATCTTCTGACTGGTAGTGGCTCTGCAGGGCTTCAGAAAGGAGCCTCTCCCAGCCCTAACTAAAGATGCCAGGAACTGGACCTGGGATCTTCTGTGGATGCTCTGCCACGGAGCTTATGGTCTTTCCCCAGGCTCCCTGTTTCACCTGACCCATATACAACTCAGCAGCCCACCAGCCGCCTATTGTGGTGGCATGCCAGGCCGCTTGAAATGCCAGCTCATTTGGCATTTATAAATGGAGATTTATCAAACTCCTCAGAGGACAGAATTCCTACAGTGTTCAGCATGTTGTATCACAAGTTGTGGAGGCCTGGGCTTGCACATGTGGCGGTGTAGGGAAGGGGAGAGGCAATCTATGTGCAGGTCAGCTTCCGTGCCAGATCATCCCCTCGCTAGGTCAGGACCCTGGAGTTTTCAAGTGAGCAGGGGGAGGTAGCTGTAACTGAGTTGCATCCTAACAGCTATCACTATCCACTTCACATATACATATTTGAGGGATTGTTATTCGGGTACTTTACTTATGGGGAAACTAATTCCCATGTTTAGAGATATATAGTGTTCATCTGAATAATTGATCAGCCCAGTCAGTCTTCAGTCAAGTCAGGCTTGATTAATTAGCTGATGGCTTTCCAGTACATTCCTTGCAAGACACTTGCCGTCAGCTGACAATGGAGTTTTCGTTTAATAAAATATGATTATAGAAATGTAATGGGGGAAAAAAAAGAGCTCCAGCGTAGGGAAAGGCCATCTCTGTCTACAGTCTCTGGAGGCTCGGGGCTTGATCCAAAGAACTACGTGACTAGTTCTGCAATATCAGGGTTACTCACTTTCATTTTCCATGACTACACCCAGAAAATCAAGTTGGCAATTCAGTATTGTCCTAGGGCTTCTCTCTTTTCATTCTGGCAGCGGGTTTCTTTTGCTGCAATGGAAGACAGGTTGCTCTGAATTTTTATCGAGCGGCATGGGGAATTGCTTCCAGAACGAGAGTCCTCAGTATCCCCACAATGCCCCGGATGTTTTCCATGGAGCCATTTGGATTCAACTCTAGTTATTAATTCTGGTTAGGCTGTATAGGTCGAAAGAGTCCTCCCAAGCCCACCTCGAATTAACTAAAAATGATCCCGCTTCCACTGTTGTGGGCCAAAACTTGTGGAACTGCCTCCTGACTGAGATTAGAGAGGCACCCTCCTTGCTGCAGGATAAGACTTTCTTATTCCAGCAGGCGTGTTAAATCTGAGCCTTGTAAAAATGTCCCTCTCCCGTCCCCACCTGCCTTTTCAGCTCACAAAGCTCTTACCATCACCAGATCCTCACTCTTCTTTGCCTCCCTGAGGCGATGATCAGCGGACACAGCTGGCCTGTGACATTTTGCCACCTGAAGCAAGGCATCACACACCACCCCCTGTCAAGGTTCATAGGACCCAAAGCCAGCCAAGCTATTTTGGTACCTGAGGCAGAGAGTGCCACAAGCACCTCCCCACTACCACCTCACCTTAGAAATTAGTAACAATTGGCTGCCCTTGCACGACAGCTAAAGCCAGCCACTGAAGTCAACTGATTTGCTCTGGCTAATGATAGTATTGTGCTGCAGTACAGGGTCTGGGGACCCCAGGGCATGCGGTTCTCCCAGATTTCAGTTGAAACCACTCTGCAGACAAGTAAGGACTCTTTATAAGTTCACTTACCAAAAGACTAAGTGCTCAGAATGGTCAAAATGCCAGCAGTTATTCCTCCATAATATACAAAGTTAATATAATGCTATTTGGCTGTCAGTTTAAATAACTATAATTTGCACAAGGATAAATACATTTTGAAAAGTCAGAATGATTATATCAAATCACTCAGGTATTTTTTTTTCTTCATGAAGGCCTGTTGTATTCAGGGTAAACTTCAGGTTTTGTGGGAGGGGGAAGTTGCTCTCAGGTGAGCCTCCTATTTTATTGGGTCCTGGTAGCAGCTTGTGACAGCAGCAGTATCACTGTGGGGCATTGTGGGAAATTAAAATGGCAGCTCCCCACTGCTTAATGCTCTGTTGGGACTCTGGCAGTTGCTCAAGGATGCCACATACTGGTTATTTTACACACAAAAGGAAGTTTCATCTCAATTGTTGCATTCAGACAATCCTCCAAACCATGGGAAGGAGGATCATGAATGAGCAAGGTGCTTGCCTCTCATTTTATCTCCTCCCCTCCTCACACATGCATGACTTAATTCATTACATTTTGTTTCAACCAAACCCCCATTTGCTGTGACACGTGAACTGGCAAACTATGATCTGAGCATCCTTCCTAATCAGGACTGCAAACTGGGATCAAACCAGTTCAATTGTGCCTCAGCTGGCAGTTCATTAGGTGTCCCTTGGCAAGCCATTACCGATCAACCCCAGTTCTCCCAGTACTGCAGCAGGTCGGTAATAACACTAACATATCATATGAGTTGTTCAGAGGAACGTTGAGATTCTACACTGGAACTGAACGCTCAAAAGTGCTATATAAATACTAAATACTGTAATTCTAATGAAAGTCTGCTATTCAACTCAGTCTGCATCAGCAATAGATATGGTGGAAAAATATATTATGCAGTCTGTGTAAGGACAATGAGGGATCAGAGTCAAATACAAATTGAGATATTTTTCATTATTACTGCACAGTAGTCTCTTGTGTGATGACCCAAGAGTTCAAATACAGATCCCTATAGTGTTGTCTAAGGATCTCAACATTTATATCTTGATTCTACAAGAGTGGTATCTTAAAATGCATATAAGGGGAATAAATAATGTATATTTGTTAAACAAATTATCATTTCTTCACTTAGGCATGTGAACTGGTCACAAGGAAAGATCATATAAATAAACAATGAATTGTTAAGCTAAATGGGATGTCTACGGCTTTTATTTTTTTCCAGTTAAAACTAAATTAGAACCATTATGCAGGCTTTCAGATAGACTCACCAAGCTCTTATCTGTACAAAGCTGATAGATCTGCCATTATTCTTAGTGAAAAACAGAAGTTATATCATTCTGTGTCATTAAAAATGCATTAATCCTTTTTAGTAACCTTCCTCTAATTCATTGATTCAATTATAGTCTGAAGGATAAAGACATTTTGCTTTAATAAAAATAGAGTATTAAAGATGGTATTTTATACACAAGAGGTGTATTCGTTAGAGATCTTAAATGGAAGGGAAATACTGAGAAACACAAAAATATAAGTTGAAAAAATAAATATAAAACAGAAACGCAATCCATGGTGGGTCTTGAACTGGTGACCTAAGGAATGTTGGTGGGGATTTAGCCTGTTACTACCAATAGTTCTTACTAATGCATGAAGACTAAACCTTCTTGCACCAATGGGCCACAGTAGATGATGCCATACTCCCTAGCATAGCCTCGTTACAAACTTCCAGGGCGGAGTTACTCATCTAAGCAAATAGAAGATCCGTTCACATTGAACACAATTTGGGCTTGTTGTCAAGGGTTAAAGAGCTGGGTCTGACATTAATTTTCATTGAAGGTATAAACCCAGGACTTAGATGATGGTTTATGATTCTGATAAGCAGCTCCAAAATTGCTCATTTGTGGTTGTGCTTTTCAATATTTGTATGAGCCATTGCATGTTAAGCTTTCAATGTTGCAGTGGTTAATATGTAAAAATTATTATGCTATCTACAGATGTGCATGGTTTTAGTGGCAAATTTCTGTGGGAGCATACTTAATTGCCATTTAGACACATGTAAAGCCTTTACACCCAAATTGGGCTCAGGAAATCCATTCTGTTGTAGGGGTTTTTTTTGAATCAATTGATTTTTTGATCAGATCCCATTAAAAGTTAGTAAATTTTAAGCCTTGGTACTAATGATCATGATCCTCCAAGGAAGTGGACTAATATGTTTTGGTGGGCCCTCAGGGCTTCCTTGTGTGAACCTAGCGGTAGGTTACTCATATCTATCTATCTATCTATCTATCTATCTATCTATCTATCTACTATCTATTTCTATCTAGATATATGCATCCATATATGTGCATGCACCTACACACACACACACACACACACACACACACACGTATATATGCAAACAATATGTATGTATGTATGTATGTGAAACTAAGATCTGTATTCATTTATTATTTTACGTTCATGGTGAAATATGCAAAACTATCTATTAGCTTTAGCTATTCAGGCTGATGTTTAGGAATGTCATAAGGAATGTCCCAGTCTCTGCTTATGGGTCTGAAATAATATGCTTGTATTGCACTACTTTTGTTATATTATTAAAATGCATTATTTCTTTTTAAATGAGTAAATTAGCCTTGGTACTAATGCTCACAGTACTCAAGGGAAGAGGGCTGTTATGTTTCTATAGTCACTCGGAGCTGTGTGAACTCAGCGGAACTGTAAGAAACACAGTTGTTATCTGACATCACAGTTTTATCCATATGGAAATTTTCAGGAGCTTCCCCCTCTCCCCAATAACAACATCCAAGCTTACATTTTTTTTCTTTTTAAAAATGTTATCATTTAATTATTTGCAATATTAATAAAAATGACATTTTCTTTTGTTTTTGTTTTTTTTAAAAACCCCTACAAGAATGGGATAGGAGACAGCCACGGGAGAACAGCAAGCACATTGTGCTAGTCACACATGCCCACACAGTAACTTATGCGTAAAAGTGTGCATTTAGGTCTAGCTAGTATTTATCTGTGGCCATTTTCAGGCTGATACACACTAGTATTTCTGCTGATCCTCCTTTATCTTTACATGTACTTCTCAACAATAAAACAGATTTATTAAAAGCAGTAACCTGAGGTCTTCATTCAGACACATGGTTTGCAGTACTGCAGATAATTTGCACCGCAGGGCAGAGGTCACTCTCTTACCGGTCTGTTAATGCAGTTGCTCTGGGATAAGATCAATCTCCATACTTCATTGCAATGATCTAATAGTTCATTGGCACTTCGCTTTGTAGATTGATTAGCTCCAGTGTGGAAAATGATTGATAGATTTCTGATCCTTAGGATTCTGCTTTGGTCAAGGGTAGCAGAGGCTTTTACTACTGCATTTGAATAACCTACATGTAAAGGTGTTGTAGCATAGAAGATCTTGATTTGATTTGTATTCACTAAAAGCAAGACACGCTGATATTTTAATGTTTACTTTTGGTTAGTTCTGCAAAAGCTGTGACAACTTAGTAGTTCCTGAAACCTACAAAGGAAATAAATTGAGAGCCAATGAGTTAATTTTAATATTTTAGTTATATGCATCAAACTAAAATGCATACAGTTTTCATTGCCACTGGTAATGCCACGCAAATGCTGTCTTGTATTTCTGAAACACCAGTTCATATGCACTCTCTTCTCACATTTCTCCAGCACATCTGTGGCTGCTAATTGTGAAAGAAAACTATTGTGTCAACTGGCCTTTCAGACTCACATGAGCAGAAAAACAATGTATTAGGATATCCTTTAATTGTCTTGTTTCCTATTTATTATAATTTATTGAAATATTAAAAACCCATCCTTCATCTATATAGATACCAGGGTGGCAGTACAACACATAATATAAATGAACCGTATGATAAAATTAGCAAACAATAAAACCCCACAGCAGAATAAATGGAGGCAGCTTAGAACAAAACAACAGCAGCAAAGCAAAACAGCAAAACACTTAAAATACCCAAGCAAATAAATAATTCTTGATCTGTTGCCAAAATGATTAGCAGGGTTAGTGACGGTCTTGCTGCTAAACAGAGAGCATTCTACAGATATGCTGCCACCCCAGAGAAGGCCCTCTCCCAAGTCATCACTTAATTCACAGACAATAGTTCCCCCTCATGGTCAGGCTGGTACAGGGAGTGTTTCTTCAGGTGCTAGAGTACCATGCCATTCAGGGCTTTAAAGAAATAAGCAGCCAAACCTGGAATTGGGCTCATAAGCTGCCAATCTAGCTCTTTCAGAATCTAGGTAACACGATTTCTATGGAGGCACAAGTTGCAACTGCGGCAAAGGCGGCATTTTTCCACCTCCGCCGTGCTAAGCAGCTGGTCCCTTACCTTTCTCGCCCTGATCTTGCCACAGTGATCCATGCGATGGTCACCTCCAGGCTTGATTACTGTAATTCACTCTACAAGGGGCTGCCCTTGAAGCAGACTCAGAAACTCCAGCGGGTGCAGAATGCCACAGCGAGGCTCCACATTCATCCAGTGCTGCAGCAGCTGTGCTGGCTCCCAGTGGAGTACAGGGTCAGGTTTAAAGTGCTGGTTTTAAAGCCCTATATGGCCTAGGACCCTCCTACTTACGGGACCGCCTCTCCTGGTACACCCCGCGGAGGACCTTACGGTTCACAAACAATAATACTTTGGGGGTCCTGGGCCTCAAGGAGGTTAGACTGGCCTCAACCAGGGCCAGGGCCTTTTCAGCCCTGGCCCCAGTCTGGTGAAACGCTCTGTGGCAAGAGACCAGGGCCCTGCAGGATTTGACATCTTTCCACAGGGCCTGCAAGATGGAGCTGTTCCGCCAGGCCTTCAGTCCGAGCCCAGTCTGACCCCCTTCTTTCTATGGGACCCTGTATGTAAGTGGCCTCCTTGGCTCTTTCTATCAACCCATATGGGACCAGCACGAGTGGTCAGGCCTGGTGAACTTTTAATTCCTTACCCCTAAGGTTATGATTCGTGGGTTCCCGCTTAATTTTATTTTGATTTTAAATGTGATTTCGAACTGTATTTTAAACTAATCGTTTGATTTTGTGTTTTTAATGTATTATATATTTGGTGTTAGCCGCCCTGAGCCCTGAGTCTCAGCCAGGGAGGGTGGGATATAAATAAAATTACTATTATTATTATTGCAGATAGGTAGCCGTGTTGGTCTGCCATAGTCAAAATAAAAAAATTCCTTCCAGTAGCACCTTAAAGACCAACTAAGTTAGTTCTTGGTATGAGCTTTCGTGTGCATGAACGAAGAAGTGTGCATGCACACGAAAGCTCATACCAAGAACTAACTTAGTTGGTCTTTAAGGTGCTACTGGAAGGAATTTTATTATTATTATTATTATTATTATTATTAATTTCCAGCTAATTAACATTCTGAAAGCAGCATTGTACACAACTGAAGCTTCTTAGTTTTCTTCTAGGGCAGCCCCACATTCAATGCACTGAAGTAATCCATATAAGAGGTTACAAGAGCATGAGTCACTGTAGAAGGTCTATCCTATGCATTGACATTTTTGAAGCCTATTTTCCTATGTATCTCTGTTAACGAGAGCTAGAAACCTATGCAAGGTTTTTGATGCCAGAGGTCACAGTTCTAACAGGCAATGTACAATGCCTCCCTCCCCCTATGGAATTTTATAGCAAGGAAATGCCTGGCATCTGCTGCTGCGGGATCACTGGCCCAATAATTGTTTGGTAGCGACAGGGCAAATCCTGGAGGAGTGCAAGCTGTACCATTTTTCATCCCCGCAGAGGCCTCTGGAGTACTGAGTTCCTGGAATAGCAAGTTCTGATTGAATTCATTGACAGCATTTAATGTATGCTGTGGGCGGGGAGGGGTTAATCCTTAAGCAGGCCAGCTTTTTCTTCTTCTTAGCCTCAGCTAAGAAGTGAACTCTAGAAGTGGGCTGTCAGTCAAATGCAACAGCGGAATTGGCCTGTATATATGTTTTCCCAGAAGCAATAAGAAACAGAGCCAAGTTCAGTGGTGGCTGATGCGGTGGTGCAGAGATGGTCACCACCGATGAATGGCAACCGAGAAGCAGGAGTGCTAGAGGCAGCAGTGCTAAAGTTAGTAGTGTAAAGATGTGCAGCTGTTGACTGGCTCACAGCACCCATGCATGTGGCATGCAAGCCAATGAATGGCCATAGACATTACCATATGCCATGTTTATGCAAACAGATATCTTCTTGTTCTTGCTCTCTCTCTCTCTCTCTCTCTCTCTCTCTCTCTCTCTCTCGGCAACACAGTTTTTCTTTGGGGGAGATGCATAAGTGGCCTGGGACTCCCCCCCCCCCACTTCGTGAACTTGACACTTATGGCACATAGCACAATCAGTGGAGCTACTGATTTCAAGTCATTTGAGGGTAAATGTATACAGTGGTACCTCGGGTTAAGTACTTAATTCGTTCCAGAGGTCCGTTCTTAACCTGAAACTGTTCTTAACCTGAAGCACCACTTTAGCTAATGGGGCCTCCTGCTGCTGCTATGCCGCTGGAGCACGATTTCTGTTCTCATCCTAAAGCAAAGTTCTTAACCCGAGGTACTATTTCTGGATTAGCAGAGTCTGTAACCTGAAGTGTGTGTAACCCGAGGTACCACTGTATTTGCCCCTTACTCCCAGCAAAACAAAACAACAAAAACATTTTGGAAATGTTTCTCTTTTACAAAAAGTTCTTTGAATGGAGTATGCTTCCCGTTTCCAGCATTGCAAAACACACACACACACACACACACACACACACACACACACACACACAGTATTGACTCTGCTACTCCCCTTTCACAACAAGGCTACCCTTGCTTTCCTCACTGTGTGAATAGGATATCGCAGCCAATTGTAAAGTGAGGCTAATGGAGTGGAGTGGTCAAGAGAACTGAACTTTGAACCACTGAAGCAGGAAGTTCAAATCTCGCCTCTGCTGTGAACCCCTTCTAAGTTATTAAAGGCAACCATTCCCACCACCCCCTTTAAGCTACGGATTTGTAATACAGTGAACATACTAAAGTATTGACTTATTTTACATGGTAGTTGTCAGGATTATTGAAACCAGACTACGCATGGGATGGAATAAGGTGGCAGAGGCCTGAGGTGATCAAATGGACTGTAGCCCCTCAAATTTTTTAATGCTCCCCAGCATAAAAAAAGAACTCTCTGTACGTATAAAATTAGCATAGCAGGGAGAGAGTGTGTGTCTGTGCATTTTGCTTGCTTGCAGGTTTTTATAAGAAAATGCTCACAATTAGCATTCCTCACTTGTAGCCTAAATTGGAAGATGCCACTCGTCCACCTGGGTATTCTATCTCCTTATTCTGCTGCATGTGTGGACCAAGCTTGAGATACTATATTCGTTTTCTTTTATTTAATATATTTCTTACCTGTCCTTCAACCTAAATTTCCAGGAGGGTATACAAAAGAATAAAAATTGACCTGGAGTGTCCAATGCGTTCTTGACCACAGGATTTTGACCCCAAAATTAGCACACACACAAAAACCCCTAGGAAAACCCTCTGAAACCTTGCAAAAAGCAAACACAGAAGGAAAATAGTATTTCAATAAAGCACCTATGGTAACGCAATGCAATATGTAATTACCGTATATACTCTAGTATAAGCTGGCTTTTTCAGCACATTTTTTATGCTGAAAAAGCCCCCTCGGCTTATACTCGAGTGAGGGTCCTTTCGGGCTGCTCCTTCCTCCTCCTCCTCCTCCTCCTTTGCTGCTGTCGGCGGCAGCAGAGGAGGAACGAGCAGCCCGAAAGCAGCCTTTTCGAGCTGCTTGTTCATCCTCCACCACTGCCGCCACCAGCCTCTGCCTCTCGGCAGCACCCTAGATAGGTAGGGGGACGGGAGGGGCTGTGGGGGAGAGAGAAGCCCCCTCTGCCATGTGCCCATGAGTGCACGCACTCCGGCCCACCAGGAGGATTGTGGTGTGGTGAACCAGCTTATACTCGAGTCAATAAGTTTTCCCAGTTTTTTGTGGTAAAATTAGGAGCCTTGGCTTATATTCGGGTCGGCTTATACTCGAGTATATACGGTAATTGCAATGCAATTAATATAGTATGGACAGTTATTTGTGTATAATAAATTATTTCCCTGGTTAATTGGGTAAAAGGCAGATCAACTGAAAATCGGCAGCTAGCCTTGTTAAACACATATCCTTCCTTACTACCTTTCAAACTGAAACACAACACAGGGCTGGACCACAGAACCGTGAGTGGAAAGAATAAATATATTACTATGGGTCCATGAAGTGTTGCGGAAGCTACTGGAAGGTTTCTAGCAATGGCATAATGTACAAGTGTGTGTATCTGAGAAACATGGTGAATAATCGAAGACAGAGGTTGTAGCATTTAAACACCAGTGGTCTGTAACACAGTATTGACAAAGAGCTTGTACGAAGTCTTGCAAAAAGAGCTTTTGTAAATGGAAGAACATTTCTGGATCAGGGGTCACTTTTAGAATCATAGAAGAGTTGGAAGGGACCATGAAGATCATTTAGTCCAACCCCCCTGCAATGCAGGGATTTTTCGCCCAAGCCTATGACCCTGAGATTAAGAGTCTCATGCTCTACCGACAGAGCTCTACCTCTCAGCAGTACTTATTTGCTGGTCAGGAACAGAGCACATTTGCACCCAAGCTATATAGTCTGTCATGAGTTCTTTGCCCCTTTGCTTTTGTTTTAAAGTGTGTGTATTTGTGTGTGTATGCACGCACACATACACACAATAATGACTTGAGGTGCTATACTTGAGTATCTGCTTTGCCTCAGTCTCCACAGTCATAATGGAAAATATCTAATTTCCACAAGATGTGAATCAAGGGACCCGGCAAGGAAGAAGCTAGGTTAAAAATGATAACATACTATTTAATTTTTTGAGTTGCATTCCCAGCTGCAAAATATGTGAGGATCAGCTGATCAAAAATTAAACTGTTCACATACACGTTCATTCATAAATGTTCCAGACATAATGCTTCATATATAATGTATTGATTATAATTAAGGAAATAAACAGCACAGTTTCAACTGTAGTGTATTTATGGAAATCCACATATTGTAAATATTTTATTAAACGCCAACAAAAAGTTGTTTTCTACATTGTGAATAACACTCTAAAATGCCACTTAGGGCTGCTCCTCTTACTGTTTTGAAAAACCACCCTTGTGCCTTCAAATGTAAAAATGATACGTGGGGAGTATATGTTTTTTAAACAAGTAATGTGAGGAGAGCAACACATGCATATACTTCTAAATGTTTCTACATATTCAGGCCTGGGTACACTGCCTGCACATAAACACACACACACACACACACACACACACACACACACACACACACACACACAATCTGCACTCTAGCAATTTCCAGTGAGAACTTAAGGCAAACTTTACATAATTTATTGAAACCAACTCCAGCTTGAAAAATAGCAGTGAGGAACAGTGAAATGATTGCACTTGATAAACTGCCAAGCAAGAGACCACTGAATAATATTTGTAAAGAGAAAACACTAGTGACCCGTGGTGTCAACAGAGAATTCAGTCAAACGCATTCATAGTCTATTGATATCTATTGTGTAATCACTGAAACAATATATTCAGAATAAATTCATCACTGGTATTTTAAAATTCTCTCACTTCCTCACCCCTAGCCTGTTCTCAGGCATATGTCAGTGTAGATTGTGCAGAGACCCTAGAACCCCCAGGATTGTAAATAAACCTCACTAGACCCAGTTCTGATTTCATGCTATACTGAAATATACAGACAAAGTGCATTGTTAAACATGATGAAACAAGAATTAAGCCTATTTTGTTCTTTGCATATGACAGGCAAAAGTTAAAGATGACTTGTAGTAAATGACAGTGGGATTTTCTTATTTTATTGGTGCACTGAGAAGTCTGCTTCTGTAATTAGATTTCAATTTTAAAAATAAAAAATGTCCAGTGATGAATACCTTAGATTTACAAATTTATTATGGCACCAACTTTCATAGACTAGAATCAATTTAATCAGTTTGTTTCATCACTATATAGGACCAAATCAGCCTAAATCCTGACAGTCTCTTTCAGTTCATTTTACGGCCGGAATCCACAACATATTACCAGTATATGAATTGAGAGCTAAATGACACAACCACTGAGGCAGTTAACTTAGAATCATAGTATTGGAAGGAATTTCAAAGGTCATTACCAACACAGGAAATCCACTTTTACAGAATTCCTAATAATTGACCATCCAGCCTCTGTTTAAAAGTCCATCTTTTTTTAAAAAAAAGCCTGTTTTTAAATCTCCAACCAATTTCTTCTACAGTCTGTGCAGTACCACTCTTTCCTTAAAGTTTAGTCTAGACCCTTTTTCTTGTAATTTGATCCCATTGCTTTCGGTCCTACCCTCTGGAATGACAGAAAACCAATTTGTTCCATCATCTACCTGAATATTTGAATTCAAATATTTGAAATATTTGAAGGTAGCTGTTATATCATCTCTTAAATGATCTTTTCTCCAGGCTAAAAACCCCAAACTCTTTCAAACCTGGTCTCCAGGCCTCTCACCATTTTTGCTGACCTTCTCTGGAGACATCCCAGTTTGTGCATATATTAAAATGTGGTGCCCAGAACTGGACACAGGTGTTCCAGGTGAGGTTTGACCAAAGCAGAATAGACTAGTACCCTTGCTATATTTCCTCCTGGCACTATGTGACTACAATGATCTCCCTGTACACAGATAACTAGCAAATCAGGAAAAGGTGAGGCTAGAGCTCTTACCTGTAACATGCTCGTTTTTTAAGGCATAATTTTAATTTCATTTTGTTATTGCATGGAAAACATTCAAGCATTTTTTTAATGATGAAAAGTCAACAAGAACTACATACCCCATAACTCTCTTGTTTAGGTAACACAGCTCTAATTCATCTGAAATTATTTCATAATTTCACATAAACATTTGTGGTTCCATTGTTGACGTAAGTGGAATTACTGAGCTAGGAAAGAGTAACATGACAGAGAAAGAGCTTTCAGGATGCAGCTCTCAAGAGAATGCTTGCAGAGCATTTCTACAGAACAACACTTGTAATCACTTTGATAAAGAATAGCTCCTGCGTTACCGGTATAATTTTCAGCAGAAATCTTAAAAACCTGCCTTTTTAACAACAAAAAAGGAAAACCCCTGGAAATTACATTTATAATTCATCAGAAATGATGCTGAGTGTCAAACATGAATAACCTACATGTGATCTAGCATGCAAAGCAAAAAATACAAAAAAAAAATCCACCCCAAGTCCCATAAAAGCCCATTTTTAAGTGCCAGGTACTCTGTTTGATGCTTTGAATAATGCAAATATCTAGTGATGACCTTATTTTCTTTCCCACTTAGAAGTCATCTGTGGGTTTGTGTGAAATGCTGAGAACTTGTATTTGTCTACTCTTCGGGAGTTCAGAAACCCTGTTGAATATTAGCATACTGGAAGGAGGCGGTGGTAGGAGGAGGATAAGCTGTCTTGGGGGAAGTTGGCTCTACTCCGCAGGTTACCTAAGCATTTTGTAAGGAAAGGTTGGACTAGTGACAGCTTGTAGTTGTTTGGCATCCATGTATCTGGACCTTAGTTGTGTGTGCTAATGGATGGATTGGTGTGGCTGCACACCATTGATCATATGAGTGTCCAAATCAAGCCCTTAGGTTGGACAATGGTGTTTATTCTAGAGTAAGGTTACCAGATTTATTTCATTGAATCCGGGGACACTTTTTAACTTCAATAGATTTTGTATGGGGGCTGATTTGTAAATCCGGGGACTGTCCCTGGGAAACGGGGATGTCTGGTAACCTTATCTAGAGGAGGAATGAGGAACCTGTGCCCCCATTTTGTTGAACTCCAAGTCACATCAGCCCTAGCCAGCATGGCCAATGGCCAGTTGCAGTCCTACAAAATATGGAGGGCCACAGGTTTACCAATGCCTCAGTTTCATAAACTGCTTGTTGACTATCTACTAGGCTTCTGGGGTTATTCAGCAAGTCTCTGGGGATACGCAGCTTGGCTATAGTAGGAGTTTTGATTTAGGGCTCCATGCTGGCCACTATGGTCTGGATGCTCATCCCAGCCCACTGGGATCCTGGTTCAGGGACGCGGACTTATAAAAAATATTGGGGGGGGGGGCGGGAAAGCTCATGAATAATAAATAAGCTCATGAATATGCAAATAAAGCGGCGGCGCCTCCTCGTGAGCGAATAGGGGAGAGCGTGCTGCGCCTATTAATCAGCTCCGAAGGAAATTGGGTGGAGCTTTTGCTCGGGAGGGAGGGCAGGAGGCATGCAGCCCGACCCTGTGCATTTTGGGCTGGGGGAGGGGCGGCGATGGTGCTCTGCTGGAGGGGCGCCGGAGATTATTGGGGGGGCAGAGCCCCCCCAAACGAATTTTTGAGGGGGCTCGGGCCCCCTCAAGCACCATGGAGTCGGCGCCTATGTCCTGGTTCCCATATGTATCTCCTTGACCCACTTACTATAACATCTGGGGACCCAAGGTTGAAGAACACTGGTGAAGAAGACATGCTTGAGAATATATGCCACATACTTGAGAGTATGGGCGGGGTATAAATAAATTATTATTATTATTATTATTATTATTATTATTATTATTATTAGCACTGCATGGATGCAGCACAACCACTTGGGTGGCATGTGACTTGGCCCTTCCTTGCATTTCCATGTTAACATGGTTTTGCCACTGCAATGCACCCAATGAAAGTTCGCAGTGAGTACTCTGCCCCACCTGATGGAACACTCATCTCTTTTAATGGCACCAGAGTGACAGGCTGAGGGTTTGATGCAATACAGGATCACAGCTGATGCAGCAAAAAACTAGAACCACAAGGCCATGGCAAAAATGCTTTCCGTGATTGCTCCATTGAATCCAAGTCCCATATAAACATCTGGTATGCACCAAAATTCTGTAGTACTTGATAACAACGTAAAGTGAAGTTATAACGGCACAATGTTCCATTCTCAAAATTAGATCATCAAAAATAAACAGGGGAAATAGAACTGTGCTTGTTGAATATTTCAATATGCTCTGTGTGAATTTTTTATTGGTGTTGTTGCCAATGTTGTTTGCTATTGCTGGTAAAAAAAATAGCTTTTGTATTGGTCTACCCTCCCTCATCGATAACAACACTACAAAGGTGGGGTTTTTAAAATTCCTTTTAGTTTTTCAGATGAGTAACTAACATTTCGGTGCGGTTATGAGATTAGAGGTCGGCTGGCAAGCTCTACGGCATGTGGCCTTGAAGACGAAGCTCTGGCTATGGCTCAAGCTTTGTTTTAAACCAGTGGGTATTGCCCCCTTGATATTAAGGGACGATTTCCAATCATCGTGGGAAAGGGAGGTCACTAATGAGGTTCAATCCTGCAGATTGTCTCACTTTTACTTTGAGTCTATGACGTACAATCAAGCTAGAGCTGTGATCCCCCAGAGACTGAGTGACATTGCCAGACAAGAGGACATAGCCCAGGTAAAACCAGGGATGTTCCTAGGGGACCAGATTTATCGGACCATACCAGCCTCCTACCTTGCAGAAATTCACTATGTGGAATACCGTAGACTTCTTACAGCGGCTAGATTAAATGTCCTTGACTCTGTGATATTGTGGGGAAGGTACAGGGGAGTACCATACGCCCAGAGAACCTGTCATTGTGCTATGGGTGTGGTTGAGTCCACCGAACATATTCTCTTGACTTGCCCTTCTTATGCAGAGCTTAGACAAAATTTTATAGACCCACTCCTATGTCAATCTAGCTTCCTATCCGGAGAAAACCAGGTTTTACACTTGCTGAATAACGTCACTAGAGCTATACCTTCCTTGGTGGCCAAATTTCTTTTTTTAGCTTTTAAGCGTCGCAAGACTATAATTGACTGTATTGATATGGGGCTATCTGTCTAGCCCAGGGGTCTGCAACCCGCGGCTCCGGAGCCGCATGCGGCTCTTTTACACCTTTGCCGCGGCTCCGGGGCAGATACTAGCGAGGGGAGGAGGCGCACTGTGCGCCCCGACACTCCCCACTGTGGCGGGCGCTGTACTGGCTGTAATGTCGCATGGGGGCGGTGCGTGCGTTACGATCCTGTATATATAGCATTAAGGTAAGAAACAACGTCCCAACGTCACCTTCCCGCCCGCTGTCAGATCAGAGGGCAGCGGCGCACATGCTTTAAATGTCACAATGGTTTTGCGGCTCCCAGGTTTTTTTTTTTTTTCTTCGGAAACAGGTCCAAGTGGCTCTTTTTGTCTTAAAGGTTGCAGACCCCTGGTCTAGCCCATTTTAGTGTTGGCTAAGTTCTAAAATCTTCCTGGAGCTTTTAACTGTGTATTGACAAATGTACTTTTTTCTGACTGACTGTCGAATAAAAGGTTGATGATGATGATGACTAACATTTCTGAGATAACATTTCTGAGATAGACTTAGTTCTAACTACAATTGATAACATGCTTTTGGGTTTCGGTATCAACTGATTCTTGATGCTGTATTTTACTGAAGTCCTTGCCAAATTCCAGCAGAATTCACTGGGAACACACTCCAAAAAGCCTGAGTCTGTGTGGCTTACACATGCAGGTTTTCAAACAATGAGTAAACTGACACCACAGTGCATCTGATGGTCTTCTGCCGATGTTCCGTCATTTGTCAATGTACCATATCCAACACCAAGCCTTCAGTGTTTCTTGTACTTCCTTTCACTGGCTGTTACCTGCTTCTCTCTTATACATTCCTTCTATCAAGCCTTTCTGTTGCCTCTATTTTGCAAAGCCAGCAGAAGTACATATATACAAAAACAGTGCTGGGAAGAGAACCTGCCGCAGATGTGCTGTTCTTTAGAGAGGGTGTGAGCGATGGCTGCCTTTTGAGGAGCGATGAGTAGACTTAGGTGCATTAGGGAAATACAAATGATGACACTCTTCTCCCACATGCATAAGAAAACTCCTTATCAGTAGTTAAGTTAGTCTGCAAATCCACGTTGGAAAGCTCATTTGCAATGGGCTTTTAACACAACAGATTTCAGCATAGTCATCTCCACACCAACATACCTAGGACTTTTCTGCATTTACTATACCGTATTTTCTTCTTCTACCCAAATCAGTAGAATTCTGAATCCAGGTTGCCGAGTTGGAGAGGACTCTTTACTGACTAATATTGAATGAGATATGGCATAGATTCAATATATGGCTGCTTTTTATTACATGATAACTATGTGGTAGCTGTTCCGTGAAGCAGCTACGTTAGATTCACAGTGCCCTTTCCCACGTAGATCAGGATGGCGAACCTGTGACCCTATAGCGGATGTTGAACTACAACTCCCAGCATTCCTGCCCATTTGTCTTGAAGGCAGAGGCTGATGGGAGTTGGGAGTGCAATATCTGGAGGGCCGCAGATTAGCCATCCCTGATGTAGATCTTCCAAACACTGGACATAGGACATCCACGTCAACACCACAGATTAGTGCCCATGCAACTTTTTTAACTAGGGCTAACTGTAAAGGTGAAGGAGAATTTTCATGGAGATCATGGTGAGTAGAAGGGTTAAGCCTTGTCTTCCCATGCTCTACATTCTCAGTAATCACTACCCCCCACTTGTAATTAAATAAAGAAGAAAAAAGCTACATGGTTGCAAGCGTCATGTGTAGTTAGGCCCAGCTGAGCTAAAGGTTTTGTGAACTACAATTCTGTTTTGCTACATTTATGAGCCTTGTATACAACAGCAGGAGCTGAGCAGTGATTGTTTATTCTGACTTTGCTGTTTCACACTGTTTGCACAGCATTGGCTTGCTAATGAGGTGATACCAGCTTGGGAGGGGAAGATAAGCTTTGATAGCATGCTGATGACTCTCAGAACCTTCAAAAAGCCCCCTCCCCGCACCTACTCCACAATGCAAAGTGAATTTTTGGCTTCCGGAGCTGCTGCCTGTGGTTGAGACAGATGTTTGCTGAAAGCATTTCTTCATCCAGGTGTTGCATCTTTAAAACGCATTTGTTGTTAACTGTGAATACAGTCAGACCCAACACAACTCATGGAACGGGATGCAATATTCAGAAAAGTTGATGGAGTTGCAAAGTTAAATTAAGTCTAATACAAACTAGTGCTTTTCCTGTGGTGACCCTGGAACACCATGCCCAGAAACATCTGTTAGCAACACTGCACAGCATCCTCCAACTGGAGAATGTCAAGATTCCTTCCCTACATATTGACCAACACATTTTTGAACTTGATTGTGCTGCTGATACAGTTTGGGTCTCTCCAATGTTTCATTTTAGAAATGTTTTTTGGATTCTATTTATGCATGGTTGTTTTTTTCCTCTTCTTTGTCCCTCTTCACCCAAAAAAAGACTAATAAAATCTAATAAGAATAATAGTTATGGTGCATAGTTTAACTTTTGAAGTCAGCTAAAGATACACCTCTTTGCTCAGACCTTCATAGGGAGTTGATGTAATGAGGTCAGCTGTACATTGACAGATCGTTTCAAAATTTGGTTTGCTCTTTTAACTTCTAGACTGTAATTTGTTTGTGATTTAGATTTGTAGTATATCTTCTATGTTGCGACCCACCCTGGGAGCATGAATCAAAACAGTGTAAGCTAGAAATCGCAGGAATGAACAATGATGGGGTATCGAAAGAGTTATGGGGAAAGTTCTCAACATGTACGAGGGCTTTTCAAGCCTTGTTCATACCATGTTATACACTATAAAAAGCCAGGTATGGAAGACAATATGGGGTAGCCACTGGTGTCCAGAGCAGGACTGTGGCTGGAGAAAAACCTCACTTTTCTCCTTGTGTGCATTCACTTAATTATACAGTCTTTAATATGTTTATAACCTAATATGTTACAGCCCAATGCTTTGCAGTCATTAACCTGGTAGTACAGATTAGCAGGATACAGAAGAATAGTTTTATTTATTTTAGTTTTAGACATCTACGTTCTACTCAGAGTAGACCTACTGAAATTAATTGATGGACTGAAGTTAGCCATGTCCATTAATTTTAAAGGGTGTACTTTGAGTAGGACTAGCACTGGAGCCAACTCTTTGTTTCTAGATAATCTTTGGAATGTAGATGGGACAACTCTACATGTTTCAAACCAATATCCATCAGTCTTAAATACAGTTAAAATTTGTCTTTAAAACCTTCTAGTAAAACTGTGCTGAAGAACAAACATAATACTATAACTGAAAGCAATCTGACACATTTGTGGGAATTGGGAAAGGTGCACTGTGGACCTGTAACTCCTACTTTTTCAACAAAGCACGACTGCAATCTTCTCTTCCAGATAACAGGGGACTTTGTTGGAAATGGCATGGGAGATAAATACAACTGGGGCAGAGTGAAAAGGAGCTCTTTTTTAATATAGGCTCAGCCTTGTTCTGTGATCTAAGCAAGAATGAATTATTGTGGTTACATGCAGCATGGGGACTGAGCAAGGTTGCTCCTGTGATAACACAAGCTTCACTTTGACTTAGTAATATATCCCTCTGCTATATACCCCTCCTCTTTCTTTCATCCAGCAATATTGTCAAAAGGCTGCACAGCTTGTAAGTAATATTAGAGGGTGTTCATAATAAATTGTCTGCTTTGTGTACCACGCTGGATCCTGCCAAAACCCAGTGGGTCACTTGATGGGCTGGCTGCACGGTGCTTCCAGGCCAAAGGGTCAATCTGTTCTTGAGGAGAGAAAGTTGGATAGGTTCCCAAAACTTAATTAATGTGAGGTTCTCTTGGCTCACAAGCGGGTCAGACTAGATCAGTGTTTCCCAAGCTTTTCCCCCCATGGACTATTTGAAAATTGCTGAGGGTCCTGGTGGACCACTTAATGATTTTTCTGCCAGCTGTAGCATTTGCAATGTGCCGTGCGATTTTTAATTGTATCTGTCTTGCTTCTTCTGTATTATATTTGGTTTTGTTGAATTCCATAGAATAAATAAAAGAAGCAAGACAAATACAATTAAAACCAATAGGATTATTTAAAGTGATAGCTGTGCTGTCTCCTGTCTTCAACTCCAAATCTATAGACATGCTGTGTATCATCTGAATGAAGCTTGTGGACCACAGACCACAATTTGGGAACCCCTGGTGACAGTAAAGAGGCTGCTGCCAACAAAAATGGTAGCCGTGCATTTACCTCCCCTTCACTCTCCTTTTGTGGAAACACCCAGAACAGGTGCACGGGACCAAGGGACAAAAATGGCCCCTCAAGCCTCCAAATCTGGCCTTTGCAACTCACCCTACATCACACACCTGGCCATATCCCTCACTGACCCTGTTCTCCACCTTTGTCTAATGATTTTAGCCGGCTGAAATTTGTCCTTGAACTGTGGTTGTAACTCATGAGAGAGTGCTGTGTGTCTGCCACACCTTCTGTCCACATGCTCAGCAGGAGACGGGCTCAGCCAGCTGAAGTGTGTGGAAGGACACCTCTCCTCAATACAGTCAAACCTTGGTTCCTGAACAGCTTAGTTGCTGAACAAATTGACTCCCAAATGTTGCAAACCCAGAAATAAGTGTTCCAGTTTGCAATCGTTTTTCGGAAGTCGAACATCCGACGCGGCTTCTGCTTGAATGCAGGAAGCTCCTGCAGCCAATCGGAAGCCGTGCCTTGGTTTTTGAACGGTTCCAGGAGTCCGGGACTCTCGGAACGGATTAAGTTCGAGAACCAAGGTTTGACTGTACAAGCTTCCATAGCTTGGTGTAGGTTGGGTTCAGTTTGCAGCCTAAGATTAAATAGCCACACTTTTCTGGATGGAAAGAGAATCCAAGTGGGGCTCACATTGTTAGTCCCCCATCCCAATTAACTTTATAAACCTGTTAAAAATACAGTATTCTGCCTGAGCTACCAAGTGCACCCCTGAATACTGGCATTTGGTGACAATTTTAAAACTGTCATATCACAAGCAAATCTTCCAAATGACACAGGCACCATTTTGATTGACCATTTTGTTTCAAAACACAGACTGGATTATTTGTCCAGAACACTTATATTTCTGGTTGTTGTGAGTTGTAAAGTGTACTGACAATAAACTTCCACAAAATGCACCTTTCCCCATTTTAATCGTGAAGATACTCAAGAGCAAAGCCTTTGCACGTTTGCTGTGATTCTTTCCCCTCCCAAAGCCCAACCCCACTGAAATCTGAAACAATGTGCCTGATGAATTATAGTCAAAGTCATTGCAAGCTTTAAAGTTAAAATCAATTCACTGTTATTGTGCCACTGATATCAAGCAAAACTATGCTTGAGTTCAGTGGCTATTATTGCAGTAGCCCACAAAAGCTCATGCCAGGAATAACGGCACCTTTAAGATACCATAGCGATATTTGTTACTACTGCTTATAAAGATCTGCAAATAACTGGGTTTTATTCACCATTTTTGATCAATCCTCTAGATTGCATTTGCTCCACCAAAGAGTATGCTTTAGTATTGTATTTTGAATTTCCATTATTTATGATTTATGGGGAAATAATATGCCTTACATCAATGATAATTCTATGCTGATTTTTTTTCATTCAATTTGTTTACTTGGTTAAGTTTCATTATTCAATTCCAGTTGGGCAAGCTGGCTGCTAGTAATTCTCTTCCTCATGCTCACATGAACAATTTAACATGTGGATTTGGGTCTTTTGAGAATCCACTTTCATTAATACAAAGCAAGCCTCAAAAGTGATCAGCTTTAGCCTAGCATTTAGCACTGGAATGAAATATGTGATTAAACAGTTCACGAAACAGGACTCTACATTGCTTTTTTTCTAGCTGCCGTTAGACAAATATTATAGTAGAAGACAAATTACGCTATGTGAGTACAAAAACTTCTTGTCTTCTTGTGTCCATCCATGCTCTAAGGCCAGTACTTAGTGACACGACTTGTTTACATTTAACATGTATGCAAGAGATGTTTGTTCAGCATCTGGAAACAACCAATTCCTCACGGGAAGTTCATCTTGTCTTCTCTCTTACGACATATTGCTGGCAAGCAAAGACCTTTCTTTTCAGCCTGTCATTTGTAATGATATTGCTAGTAGTTTGCTTATATTATTTTATGCTACTTCTATAAAATCAGTTGCTAATTGATACTGGTGTCTTTTGTTGCTACTGAGTATGTTTCATCCTGCTGATTAATTTTGTAATTAGTATTCTTGATACTGTTTGATACTGTTTACAGCTGCCCTGTCTACATGCTTTAATTAATAAACAAATCATAATCTCTGGTTCTGATATTTAGACATGAATATGTTGCTTATGTAGCCGAAACACAATTCCTACACAAGAGAAAGCAGACGTCACAAACAAATATATTTTCATATTAGAAAGGCTTAACCTGTTGACTGTGTGCCTATCATACAGCTGTTAAAATCATTGCTGTCCCTCAGCGCCAACAGTTGTTAACCAGTTACTGTAGGTCTTTCGTCTATTGTTCTCTGGCAGGAAATACTACATTTAGTGCATGAACAGGCATGGTATTTCAGATGGAGAGGTGGTGGTCAGAACAGATTTAAGATTTTCAGCAACCAATGATCAGATGCCAATGCTTGGATAAATTCAAAATTAAATAGTTAAAAAGCAATGTATTTTCTGAGCATTTGTTCTGTACTCATTTATAAAATGTAACTACAACAATGTTAATAGTGCAGGTCAATGTACATTTTGTGTGTGAGAGAGAAGCCATAAGAATTGAGCTTTTGAGCTGAACATACATGTTTAAGTGTTTAAGCAAGAAGAAGCAACCTCTCCTCCCAAGAAATCTCCTATTTTCCCATAGGTGGAAAAGCAATGAATCATCCCTTCCCAGCACATTATTGTTACAACCAACAGCCTACCTCTGACTGCATTTCCTCCTACAAAGCAAACAAAAAACTCAACACCGCTTATGACCATTACTCTCAGTCCTCCAGCAATATTAATATACCTGGGCTACTTTTTCAGGGCTTGGTGAAACTCACAGCTTCTCAACCACAATCTGAATGTACTAATGATTAATTTTATTTGTATTTGCAGGGTAATTTCTTAAAGTTTACATACTAATATTTTCCCTTTTCCTTTTTTGAAATTATGAAATTAAACCTAAGTGAGAAGGAATATAAATTCCTGTCTTTGCTATTACCTTTTGTTTTTGGGTGGACACAATACTGCTCTGTTGAACCAAAATTCTGATTTTTAAAATTATTTTCTCTGGAAAGTAGGTAACAAAACGAAAATGGGAGAGGAGTTCAAAATGAACTAGGCAGCTCTTCTGCATCATCTGAACTTTCAAAACAAAAAACAAAACTGGATTCATGTATGCACCACAGAAACTGCCCAGAAGTCATTTTCCTGTTGTCTGGAGGAAGGAATTTCCTGGGTCATTTTAAACCTACTTCTAGATCTTCCATGGTGTTTATACGGCTCTAAATTTCTTTTCAGCCCTTGTCAATTACAGCTCTGACTTTGTGAAAGGCTGAAGCAGGCTCATATTTCATAAAGAAATTGCTTTGAATGGTGCCTGCATATTTTGCTTCAGAGCCTTCCTTTAACAAGGACTAGACACTTACTTTTTTTCCAGAGTCTGGGCCGCTTTATGGCTCCCAACCTGGTACAGCAGAGACCCTTCTCCCTTCCACAAAAATAGCCCTGAGTATTCCAGTTGCTGAGGGTCGGCTACAGAGGCCTTGGCCTAAGGTTCCTCCCCAATGGTTTTAAGAGTACCTAAGAATTCTGTCACCAGAAAACTCAAGTAAACGGCAACAATAAGCCACCAAGGAAATATCATATATTTTTAAAATATGTATTTCTTTGTCTACAGGTTGATGACCAAATGAAGCTGCTTCAGAACTGCTGGAGTGAACTCTTAATTCTAGATCATATTTATCGCCAAGTGGTACATGGGAAAGAAGGCTCCATCCTCCTAATCACTGGGCAACAAGTGAGTTTGCAAACTGAATATTTTGGCTTCGTTTTTAAACCTCTTTCCAAACTGTAGGAAATTAGCTATGTCTCAAACGTTCCTGATATTACACCAAAAGCCTTTCCTATTGAACCACGGTATTAGCTGCAAAACAACTGAAGTAAAATGATCATCCACACTGTGATCTTCAGATGAAAAAGGGTGGTATATAAATTTAATAAATAAATTTTTAAAAGTAAATTCTGTTGCTGAACCAAACTTGTTACAACTTATATAAACATTTACTCGTCTACCTCTGTGAGTGAGGCATGGCATGTAAGAAGCATGATATCTGCAGCATAATGCCAATCCATTTTTTTAAAAAAATGGGAATTTATTTCAGATAAATCGTGAGTCAACATACCTTTAAAGCACATTTATACCACTTTTAACAGTCATGGCTTCTCCCAAAGAATCCTGGGAACTGTAGTCCCATCACCCTTAACAAACTCCAGTTCCCACAATTCTTTGGTGGAAGCCATGTGTTTTAAATGTATGGTTTGTAGAGGGGGTTGGCATAGTGGGAACTAGAAGCAGATGGTATGAATTAAAGGAATCAGCCCATGCAAAGAAAAAATGAGAAGAAACAAGAACTCTGAAAGCAATGAAGAGCAACATTTGTGAGGCCAAACACTGTGATGCAAGCCATAAGTTCAAGTTCAGATGTAACATTAAGTCAAGCCATGGTTTAGCACCATGTAGATGTATTTCAAATAGTCCTGTTTTCTCAGCACTTCAGAATTAGACTGCCAGAGAGAATAGTGCACTGTAGTACACTGTCATCTAGTGTGCACTGTGTGCAAACATTTAAAAAAGATTCTGCGATAATATCATAGAATCATAGAGTTGGAAGAGACCACAAGGGCCATCGAGTCCAACCCCCTGCTTACTTACTGAATTCATTTACTTACTTGGATTCAGAAGCAGCTTGCCAGGTGTAGTGGGAATTGCCTGGCAGATCAGTTGCTGTTGCTTACTGGGAGAGCGAGAGGCAAGGCAGTGGGGAGGCTGGTGCAGTGTAGGTGCACTGGCTCAGCCAGTTAGGTGCTCCTGCCACTGCTTTTGCGCCTCACTGACCTTCCCGCTATCTTGCCGCTTTCTGGTAAGCAGCAGTGACCTACCTGCTAGGAAGCTAGCATAGCAGCTTCGGCACACACAGCAAGCCACTTCCACTCAGATTAGGAGAATCAGAAGCAGCTTTAAAAGTCAAGCTTAAAAGCCACAGAGGGCACAGACTTCCAGGGAGTTCTCCTGCATAGACAAGCTCCAGTCAAACAAATGCAACACGCACAAGAGCACTGCCACAATCTTGCACAGCTTGAGATCACTCTCGACGATTGTGGTGAGAGAAGTTGCTCATACGTCGTGGCCGGGTTCATTTATAATTTCCAAGAGCCCTGGCAAAGTAAATGAGAGCGACAAGGCAAATTAAATGAAAATGTTACTCTTTGAAAATGTCTTTCAGCTCTAATGGAAAAGAATGTATGGTGTCATTGGAAAGGCAGAGTGCATTTTGTGTGTGTTATTTCTGATTCAAAGTGAAACCAAATGATGGTCCACTGGCATTTAAGTAGCTGAAACCTAAACTGCCTCCATTTATATACATATGAGGAAACAGTTGCTTGTTTGGACTGCAAACTACATTATTCAATTGCTATTCAACATTTGCATAGAGAGACTTAGCCCTAATTTAAACCATGTAGGGTGATTCCTTTGTGCCTACAAAGAGAGTTGCATGTGTTGTGTGCGTCAGGCAGAAAGACATACACATTATAAGAAAGGCAGGTGAATAAACCATTTGATCACAGCTACATTAACCATGGGCATGATCCAGTCATAAGTGGTGTTTAGTCCCATTGGTTTCAATGAACTCTGCCTGGCAATATGCTCCTAGGAAATTGATCAAGCCTGGGACAGATTTTCCAAAGCTAAGAACTACTCTATGAGGCTCCATGCCAGATAATTTCTGAACTGCACAAGCCACCTGGATAGCCTTTAAATAAATGAGCAAGGGTTGCAAAGACAAAACAGAGCATTTAATCACATTTAGACAATAACAGGCTCAAGCTCACTAACTACAGATCATAAAATGTCTTTGGAATTCCCCTCCACCCGGACTAAATCAAAATAATTTCTAATTTGGACTGACTCCATTTCTGGCCCTCCCCTCTCAGACCAATTTAAACCCCCAACTTCATGTAAGTTTCTGATTGTATTTGTCATTGTAACTCTGACAGCTATGTAGATTTTATCTTTATTTTTGAGCATCCTATATACACTATTCCTTGAATGGGTGATTTAATAGACCTGCTGCAAAAGGCAATGTAAACAGAAGAGGAAAGCAGCAAATTTATACTGCAGTCTTGCACACACGTACCAGGGGAAAAGTCCCACTGAAATCAATGGCGCTTACTTATGAGTAGAAATGTATAGGACTGTGTTGTTAAATGCCAGTTCTTACATAAAGAATTATGATCAGACCCATTAGCAGTTCCTTCAAACCAAGTTGTCTATTACTCACTCTTTTCATTCTTTGCACAAAATGCTGCTCATCTGCTACAATGATTACTGTTTTAAAAGCAAACAAAGTGCATTCTTTCACTCAAGCATCATTTAAAAACCAGGAATGAATTGTTCTTTGTCAGATGCACAATATTGCAACAGTTATTATGCCCCATGTATATTTCAGTTTCCAGAGTTATTCTGCACACTTTAAAAGAAAGTTAAATTTCTTCAAGGCTGCAGAATATGAAGATACTACTGTTATTTGCTGTAATTATTATCTTTGTTAAAAGAAAGCAAACAAAAATGCTATGAAGGTTTAGTCTGAGATGAAGTACTCCCTACAGATTATTTTCTGCAAATACTATTACAGAGTTAAATAGTTGGAAGTCCACGCAGTCATAAAGAATTCATTGTGTAATAAACTTACAGTGCAATGGTCTACATGCCCACTCAGAGGTAGGTCTCTCTGTGTTTAACCGAGTTTACTCCCAGTTTAGTGGGTGCTGGGCTGCAGCTTTGGCTTTCTTGTGAAGAAAGAGCAGAGTTCATAGTGAAGATGTCAGTCTCACTACAAAACATACAGATCTTAAATATAGACCATCTACAATACATATAAGCAGATGACACAACTTTGATGGCAGAAAGTGAGGAGGAATTAAAGTACCTTTTAATGAGGGTGAAAGAGGAGAGCGCAAAATATGGTCTGAAGCTCAACATCAAAAAAACTAAGATCCTGGCCACTGGTCCCATCACCTCCTGGCAAATAGAAGGGGAAGAAATGGAGGCAGTGAGAGATTTTACTTCCTTGGGCTCCATGATCACTGCAGATGGTGACAACAGTCACGAAATTAAAAGACGCCTGCTTCTTGGGATGCCTAGACAGCATCTTAAAAAGCAGAGACATTCACCTTGCCAACAAAGGTCTGTATAGTTAAAACTATGGCTTTCCCAGTATTGATGTATGAAGTGAGAGCTGGACCATAAAAGAAGGCTGATCGCCAAAGAATTGATGCTTTTGAATTATAGTGCTGGAGGAGACTCTTGAGAGTCCCATGGACTGCAAGAAGATCAAACGCATCCATTCTTATAGAAATCAGCCTTGAGTGCTCATTGGAAGGACAGATCCTGAGGCTGAGGCTCCAATACTTTGGCCACCTCATGAGAAGAGAAGACTCCCTCGAAAAGACCCTGATGTTGGGAAAGATTGAGGGCACAAGGGAAAGGGGACAACAGAGGACGAGATGGTTAGACAGTTTCTTGAAGCCACTAACACGAATTTGACCAAACTGCAGGAGGCAGTGGATGACAAGAGTGTCAGGCGTGCTCTAGTCCATGGGGTCACGAAGAGTCAGACACGACTAAACAACAAACAATACATTGAAAGAAATAGTTCATTGCTCTTTGGCCAACCAGACCAAACACATACAAAACTCATACTAATACGCACAGCCCACTATATTCATTATTATTTTATAAAAGAGAGTGATAAAATCAACAATAATTTTAACACAATAAAATTATTATTAGGGGGGAACATTATACCATTTAAAAACCATGCTAGTTATATCTCATAGATTTTGCTGTTGGGGCAGAACATTGGATTAGTAGGAGAATGCTTTATTTTATTTTTTAATTGGGCAGTCAGGAAAAATACTGACCCCTTACTACTTTACCTTCAAAATAGTAAAAGTTTTAAATTAAATTAAAACACACTACTCTGCTTTCCACAGCTTCCCCCTTCCCCAGTGACTACAGACCTAAGATAATTCCTCTTAGGAATGAATCTTCTGCACAACTGAACACAAGTAGAACTTGGGCCATCAGTAAAATGTGCTATAATCAAGATAGATTAAGACTGGTTGAAAAATATGGCCTCTGGGTAGAAGAACCAAAAGAGGATGCCTATGATACAAGCACCAAGTCCAATTTTTGCAGCCATTTTATGCCACCTTCCATGTCGTCACAGCAGCCATGTAGAACAGGTTAGGCTGAGAGTTGGAAACTGACCCAGAATATGAGGTGAGCTAAAATAATGAGAATCGAGTTTAAAATACAGCACAAAACATGCTCAGAGTGTTTTCTTTTTTCTTAAGGTTGCCAGAATCTTTTTTGTTTGTGTTTTGCAGAGAGTTATGAAACTGCACATGCTCAGCATAGTTTTTGTAGTCCATGAAAGCTTATGTAATAATACTAGTTAGTCTTTAAGATACCTCAAGGCGTATATTTTCCGGTACAGTGGTGCCCCGCAAAACGAATGCCTCGCAAGACGGAAAACTCGTTAGACGAAAGAGTTTTCCGTTTTGGAGGTGCTTCGCAAAAAGAATTTCCTATGGGCTTGCTTCGCAAGACGACAATGTCTTGCGAGTTCCTGCTGGTTTTTTTCCCTTCCCCCCTTTTTCTAAGCCGCTTATCAGCTGATCTGATCAGCAGATAAGCCGCTAAAAGCCGCTAATAGAGCTAATCCGCTAATCCGTCAATGGGCTTGCTTCGCAAGACGAAAAAACCGCTAGACGAAGAGAATCACAGAACGGATTCTTTTCGTCTTGCGAGGCACCACTGTACCTTATTTAATGTATTCATTGAGCAGGGCGGGGGTGTTTGAAATTACCAAGGTCCCCATCCGCCTTGTATAGCAGGATAAGTACAGGAGCCACTTCCTTGTCTGCACCTGGGCAGCTTAAAAATAAGGATATTTTCAGTCAGCTCCTTTACGGTAATTATATATATCCTGCCTTCTTAGCCTGCCAAGGCTATTCATAATACAAATATTTTTATTTTTATTTGGAAAGATTGTGCAAAACATGTAATCACAAAACTTTCTGAGTGATGTACATAATAAAACACAACTGAAATTCACAGAGCTGTTACATATATGCAAAATATAACTGTGGATGAAACACAGGGGGGGGAAACCCAGGAAAACTTAATATATATATATATATATATATGTAAATAACTGAACTATATGTCTAGGTAGGCCCACTGAAATTTTCAAAGAAGGTTTCAGCATGCAAATAAAAACAATATAGTGAGGGTGCTTGCATAATGTCAATGGGCAGGGAGTTCCAAAGTAGAAACACTGCAACTGCGCATAACATGAAGCCATGGTTTAGCACAGTACGGAACAGCCTAAACAAACCGAAGCAAAGGATGAGACTCACATGCTCCCCTTCCCAAGTACTCCTCTTCCATAACTAGGAGGAAGAATTTGGCAGAGTTTAGTTTTGCTTTTACAGGAATCTCTCAGCTCACCATTATATTCAATCCAGGAATCACGGCTTAAAACAAATAATGGTTAGTTCAACAAACCAACTTTTATAATCCTTGGTGTGAAGTTGACTTCTAATGAAACTAGCCATTGTTTAAGCCAAGGCTCAAAGCTGATCCTAAGCATTTCCCCTTCTTTCAGCTTCTCACCTTCAAGCAGCGACAGCTGATGACTTTGCACTGATGCAGCAGTCGGAATGCCCCTTCCAAAGCACTTACTTGCTGGTGTAGCAAGTTTTTTGGGATAGGGCTGTAAATCTTCTTAGTGCCAAGTGCACAGAGTGCGTTAAGTTTCTTGATTCAGTTGTAATAGGATAGGTCTCACTTGCTCCATGCTAAAGCCATCAAGCTTTGCTTTGCAGAGTTCAGCTAGGAATGCACACACACACAAGAGCAGGAATAGGCAAACTCGGCCCTTCAGATGTTTTGGGACTACAACTCCCATCATCCCTAGCTAACAGGACCTGTGGTCAAGGATGATGGGAGTTGTAGTCCCAAAACATCTGGAGGGCCGAGTTTGCCTATGCCTGTCTGCACAAGAATCTACTAAACAATGGGGAGGTGGAGGATCAGGATCTACTGGTAGACCTATGGTTGCTTTGCAGATCTACCAGTTGCTTAGGGCTTTAGCTCAGTGTTAGAGCATCTGCTTTCCAGGTTCAATACCTGGCATGCCCAAGTATGGCTGGGAAAGCCCCCTGAAGAGCTGTTGCCAGTCACTGTGAGCAATACTAGACCAATGCTCTGCTGTCCTACTGCTCTAACCTTAAGGTTATTAGCAATAAAATAAAATAAAATAAAATAAAATAAAATAAAATAAAATAAAATAAAATAAAATAAAATAAAATAAAATAAAATAAAATAAAATACTTGAGGGGGAGGGAACAGGACTTGGGGGAAACAGGACTTGGGAGCCTATTTCTGGTACTGCTCACAGATTCAAGACACCCCCGGTACTCATAGGCACTATGTTCCTTAATTCCTTGTGCTTCCCCCTTTTTTTGCACTTGGCTCTGGGCGGCAGACCACAGGGTTCTAGTAAAAAAAAAAAAAGCAGATCTCACATGCCCACCCCTGCCGTAGCTATTTGGCATCTCCCCTCTATATGTCTAGAAGCAGGAACCAGCGCAGGAAATGGCATTTTTCATTGTTCGTAATACACCAATGGCCCATAAATGTATAAGATATTTTATAGCACTTTGAAGCATTATCAGTTTTACTATTTGCATATTAGAACTAATTAGCAACCTCTGTAACATCATCCTGAGGGAGAGGTCTGCTGGCAACTTAATTCATTATCTTCTATTATTGGCATATCATGTTAAAATGGCAGGCATCGTACACTGTACAAGTCATCACAATTTTAATTAATTTGATTTCACGATGCCTGCTGTCTCTATCTAGGAGGAACCCATTCCCACTCTTAATGTATGAAAGTCTTCTGCTTTCCTGCAGTAAAGTACTTGCTGAAGAAATATTTATATAATATTTCCATTATATAAATGTTATCTACGATCTTTGCAGATAAAATGCAATTTGTAATCATAAAGTTATCATTGTTTATCATGTAAATTTGTATTGGGGGGATGCTAAATTAGTTTCACTGACAGTATAATCATTTTAACAGGAAATACTGCTTGAAGAGAAAAGGTTGCCTAAGACTCATCATGGCACACATTTGCTTCTAGTGCAACAGTCTGACTTGTGAAATTGCACTAGTGCCAAGATCAGATCCTAGTCAAAACACTGAAAGAACAATTTCATCTACCACCTTCCTGAAACGCATCACACAAGGGAGAAACTAAGATTAAAAATAGAAAAACTAAAGAAAGTTCCCCTTACCTTAATGCATTCAACAACAACAAAGACTAAGTTCTAATTAACTACAAGGATCATTAACTTTAATCATTCACAGAACTGAAAGCAAATGCCTTTCAACCTCCACTCTGCAAAAACGTTTATCCCAGCATCTAATAAAGAGAGACTAATGTATTAACAACATGTCACTATTACCTTTCCCAATGCTCAGATAAGCCACTGCAGTTAAATTGCCAATTTCCACTACCTCTAAGACCTTTATCAACCATTTCTTAGCAGATGGGACATTGGAGGAAGTTACGCTGCTTTGCAACTGTAATCTTAGCTAAAAGATTCATAACCAGACCCCCCATTTTTACACAGTTTCCAGCCTGTCAATTTGAACAAGATAACTACAGAATCAACAGATAGGTCATACTCTGTTATTTCAAAAAATGACTTTCAGAACCCTTTCCCAATATTGCACAATTGCCATCATAAGTACAGAAAGCCGTGGTTCAACAGGCCTTCTAGGTTTCCTCTGTATCTTGGGCACCCTTAAGGTTTCTATTTAAGTCTTGCTTTCTCGCAGGCAGGTGAAAACTTTTTAACAGCTAAGAACTTACATCAATTTCCAGCTGAAATTGAGAAAAAATTTGCTATCTCTTGAAAGGAGTGGAAACGGGTGCAAGAATGTATGCAAGAACAGAAACCAAAGATTTTTCAGCTTCAGTGGATGGGAGAATATTCAGCACAACTATATGCATTTGTTTTTTGACCCAGCTAGGAAGCCTACACAAATTACTCCTATCTGCATGGAAAATGTACACTTCTACTGGAGTATATTTCTCCTGTTGGATGGGGACGTCCCAGCAAAATCCACCACAGCTTGGAAATTCTAAATGGTAGTGCACATTTGCTAGGCACAAACCACAGTTTGAGGTGTATTAGCTGCATGAAGCAATCCTTTCTAGAGTTGGTTTTTCAGAGGGTTGTGGGTCATATGCTAGAGCTACAGTTAAGATACTCTATCATCACTTATACTATTCTATCTGGCCAAGTGGTTCTTGGTTTCCAGTTTTTGAAGCACAGCAAAAACTGTCCAAAACAAAAGCAAAATAAATGAGTGTACTCCTCTTTCACAACAATACATCTATCAGACCACTTTCAAATATCTGAAACAGACCACTGCCCTGTCTGTGGTGTGCAAAGTTTCAAGCAGTACTTACAGAGCATCATGCAGTCATCATTCTAGAAGGAGTCGCTCAGTGAACATGGTCATGTGTAGGTCTTAAATATCTGGATAATATCCACCCATATGGCAAGCTCATCATCCAAGTGTACCTCACATTCCTCCCCCCCCCCCCCCGATCATTTTCATTCACACTCTAATATATTGGCTCAAAAGGCTACCCTTTTCATAGATAAGTAGCCCATAGACTACGCAGAGAAGATAATATTCACTTTAATAATAACACTTCCTCCCCACCCCCCCTAGAAGAGACATTAACTGGGGCTTTTTCATGCACAGTTGAGTTTATATAAACTGATTGACACCTTTGGGGGTCGTCTTTCCACTGACTCATAATTTTGCTCACTCGTGAAAAAGGTTTTCTCGGTGCTCTGTATTCTCTAGTTAAAGCTGAAAATTCAACTCATCATATTTACACAATAAAAAAAATCCATTCTGCCTTGTTTTTAATTGCAAATCTGACTCAAGGGACCAATTCTCCTGCTTAGGAGGCATCCCTGTGCCTTCTACTAGGGAACCAAGTGCAGTCAATTATGGTAATGAAATGTCAATAAATATAAAAATTTAATACAGTCGGCTCTGGGTGAGTGGCAGACGAAGACTTGCCTCCCAGACAAATTTGCTGGTTCTGCAAATATTAAATGCATCTGAAAGAGCAGCTAGTTGCCTAAGAGCCTTCCAGTAGCAGAGGGTGGAAGAATCTACCTATTGGGGTTTCCCATTATGTTATCATCTCAGTGGTACAGGCAGCGATATTCATGACATTCATCCCAACATCTTAACTTATTATTAAGAAGTGAAGATCATATTTTCTCTTGTGTGGAAACAGCAATTGGTTACCTCACCAAGGGATTCCCACATGCCCTCCCAATACATCACAGAGGGGAAATTCAGCTGCAAATTAGATGTCTCAGCAGGAATTACACTTTTCTAAAAACAATAGCCTAGCTAATGTCCTGGGGTAGGGCTGTAAAATGATTTACATAAATGTCATTTGCTTACATTACAGGCAGTTTTATGTCTTCATTTATTGAAAAAGGTGGTTCGGCTCACTGTCCAAACTCCCAGTCCACTGGACTAGATGGAATTTGGGTGAGGCAGAGGTTTCCCTCGGCCTAGCCCTGTCTTGTTCCTCTGGCTTCCACT
The DNA here is from genome assembly GCF_964188305.1 of Podarcis bocagei. NCBI lineage: Eukaryota > Metazoa > Chordata > Lepidosauria > Squamata > Lacertidae > Podarcis > Podarcis bocagei. Next base: position 83,579,759 of record NC_138129.1, on the reverse strand, counting down.
GGTAGGGAACCTCAATTGGTGCACCTTCCCTGGGTAGGCAGAAGTTTCTGCAGGTGATATCCCTGCCAGAGATACTTAATGAGTCATTCTGGAAGTAAGGTGGTGGGGTATCTGCTGAATCCTCAGGGGCTGAATTTGGCCAAGGGGCTGATTGGTTTTCAGCAGTCATTTGTTTCTTCCACAGCTGTACTGGGTGTTCTGGATGTTATACAGTCGTACCTTGGTTGTCGAATGCCTTGCAACTCGGATGTTTTGGCTCCCGAATGCCGCAAACTCGGAAGTGAGTGTTCCGGTTTGCAAACGTTATTTGGCACCCAAACGTCCGACGCGGCTTCTGCAGCTTCCAATTGAGTGCAGGAAGCTCCTGCAGCCAGTTGGAAGCCGCACCTTGGTTTCCGAACATTTTCGGAAGTCGAACTGACTTCCGGAATGGATTCTGTTTAAAAACCAAGGTACGACTGTACTGGTGACTTTTATTTATATTTGTTACCTTGATGTTTTTATGAAAACTCCTCAGGGATGATTGATAGTGTTAGCTAAATTAAATAAACACACAATGTTGACTGTTAAAAGTTCCACTACATTCAATGGTGTGTTTAGACTGCAGCATTAAACTCTCAAAAACTGGTGCATCAATGTTAATAATTACTTTTCTCAGGAAGGCTCAAACAGTAGCCTAAAAACAACAAACAAATGAAAAACAGATATGGCAGTTGTGTACATCAAATGAACCTTTATCTACAGTGGTACCTCTGGTTACAAACTTAATTCGTTTCAGAGGTCTGTTCTTAACCTGAAACCGTTCTTAACCTGAGGTACCACTTTAGCTAATGGGCCCTCCCACTGCCGCTGCGCGAGGTAAAGTTCTTAACCCGAGGTGCTACTTCCGGGTTAGCAGAGACTGTAACCCAAAGTGTTTGTAAACTGAGGTGTTTGTTACCTGAGATACTACTGTACTAAGTCCAAGGGCCACAGGAGTATAAAGGTTTGAAGAAACAGAAGAGGACAAGATAGTTAAGCTGTGCATCAGCTGATACATATTCCCCATTAGATACTGTCCAGGAAACGATGTAAGGCCTTTTGAACTGAGAAGGCATTTAATTTCTTATTTAAAATATGTGCCGCTCTTCAATATCTAAATTCCAGAGTGGTTCATACTGACTTTAAAAATGCATCAAAATAATGCAATAAAGAATAAAAGCAGCTTAGAGAGATAAATAGAGCACTATTTAGCAGTAAGGTATGTTTAAGGTTTTATTCTTTATGTGTGAAAAGCATACATGTCTTTCAAAATTATATTTGCGTTCCACTCTGCCTCAGAGGAGCTTAGAGGGACATAGTATGGTGTTAAGCAAACAAGCAGAAAAATAAGTTAGGCTACATGTGATGTTAAATGCGTGCTTTCATTCCATGTGTCTCCACCCCACACCTCTGCTATAGTGGAGCTACTATAGCAGAGCCAGGTAAGGAGCAAGACAGCAAAACCTGATGCTGGGGCCCCAGTGAAAATGACCTTTCCTTCCAAAGCTGTTAGAAGTCCCAGGACTAATTGAGCAAAAGTATGAAATAGCAGTATTAATGTATCTGGTTAAGATAACTCAATGTAAATATTACTCTTTTGCAGGTGGATTACGCTGTAATAGCATCTCAGGCAGGAGTCACACTCAACAATCTTATGAGCCATGCACAGGAGCTAGTAGCAAAACTACGATCTCTGCAGTTTGATCTACGAGAGTTTGTGTGTCTCAAATTTTTGGTGCTATTCAGTTTAGGTAGGTACTGTCGCCATTTAATTATTGCTTATATGTCTCAACATTACCTATTTTTCTAAATTAGAGTGTATCGTTTGTCATCGTTGATGTGGGCTCCTCCATGTGTGAGGTCTGGAAAAATACACAATTATTGTATTATATCCATAGTATGGTTCTCTGAGTGATGTAGAAAAAAGACCATATTATAGAAGACAAAAATATAAATTTTACCATTTTAAAAACACAGCAGAGATTAAAAAAAAAATGAAGAGCAACCACATTCAAATTCATCAAGTCATATGGAGAGTTAAAATTATCACATAAGAGCTAAAAAGTAAGACCAAGACAGCCACAGCACAAGCAGGGCCAATGCATCAGAACCAGTCTTACAAAATGCTAATGAATAGTGAGACTTTGTGACATCAGGTATGGAGCAGGTAAAGAGGTGGCTGGGTCAGCTGTGGAACTGAATTCCACAACCAAATTGACATCAAATGATTGACAAGTGAGTTGTCCTACACTTGGGGGAACCACAGTATAAGGGGTTTTGCCAGTCCTGGGTGTGGCATATGTGTTGGGCTGCTCTCATGGCCTGCAAGGTCCTTTGTGCATTGCTTCCCAAACTTCAGGCAACCAGCTGGCTGTCGGGCACTTGGAAAACACTGTGCAAAGGGCTTTGCAAGCCCTGAGCATAGGGCTGTACTGCAAGGATTGGCTGTGTGAGCAAGTTCACCAGCTGATGGGCAGTGACTTCAACCCTGCTTTCTGCAGGCATGGAGAATCCATTACCTGTGTTACTCTGGACAAGCAGAAAGGGCAGAAGTGGCAATGGTTGGCCAACATGAGGGGAAACACCACTGGCAGCAGTACTCGCTTAAAACAAAAAAGAAAAAAACCTTCCTGGCGCTGAATGGACGGCAAGGAAAGAAAGAAAAATATCCAGGCGCCTTAATGCCCAGTGTAGTACTGGCTGATTCTTCCATCACCCCCACCCACCAGTACCCATTATGTGAGACTGCAAATAAAAATGTATCACACCGAGGAGGAAGAATCAACATCATGCTTTTAAAAATCATTAAAACAGAGAAGCTAATATTAGGCAAAATCAGAGCCAATGACAAGCACAGCCAGCACCAATAACAGGTGAAGCCAGAGCCAATGGCAGACAATTGTCACACAAGCTAGTGTGTTTCTTTAGAATGATACTATCTGGTTACCAGGATCAGGTCCCTTCATCATTTCAACAGGTTTCAAGGTTAAAGAAAGTTCATGCCACAAACTTTTCCATACCTTTGAGATGTGCCCAATGTACAGAACCAAAGGGGCATGTGCTCTTGTACCACTGTAGACACATTGGTACAAAACACTATTCTGTGCCCATTAAGGATGTCATGGTCTACTGGCATGCTGTACAGTTTCAGTTGTGGCCTTTCTAATCGCCTGGACTGTGGAACAGGATGTCAAACTAATGGTCTCTTGTGCACTGTGCCTGGCCTCTGCTTGGAGAACTTTCCCCTCAAAGGATTTCCTTAGGCCTTTCTTGTCATCAGATCATACCTAGAAATTCAAATGTCATTCTCAGCTGGCTGCGTTCTAACTTAATCCCCCCATCCTTCCTCTCATTTTGGAACTCAGCAGTTTTTCCTGAATTTGGCAGATTCAAAACATGCACATTTTTAATATCGTAAACCAGGGTGGATTGACTGAAATCAAGATAATAAAATCATGATGATGAAGAAGAAGAAGAAGAAGAAGAAGAAGAAGAAGAAGAAGAAGAAGGACCAATTCATATAACTGATTTAAAGCAAAAGAAACAACAACTCACTAGTTTATTATTTAGATACAGTACTTCCTCAGTAAAAGTGCATAATTGGTTGCTTTAATCAAAGAAACGTTTATAATTAGGGTATTATCTCTGAAGCAGTTCCTGAATTCAGGTGGTTACTAGGCATGAAATAACCTAACAAGTAACCTGGATTTATTAGTGGTCATTTGCCAGTCCCTGGCTCCTAGAATCAAGCCATTGGATCAATACATATAATACAGTGGTGCCTCGCAAGACGAAATTAATTCGTTCCGCAAGGCTCTTCGTCTTGCGAGTTTTTCGTCTTGAGATGCACGGTTTCCCATAGGAATGCATTGAAAATCAATTAATGCGTTCCTAGGGAAACCGCCTTCAGACCAGGTCTGGGGACAGTCTGAAGGCTGGGGGGGGGGACAAGGGCTTTTCTTCCCACCCCCAGCATTTTAAAAAACCCCGGGACAGCGGAGGACTTCTCCGCTGTCCGGGCGATCTTAAAATGCTGGCGGGCGGCATTTTAAAATCGCCCCGGGACAGCGGAGGACCTCTCCGCTGTCCAGGGCGATTTAAAAGCCCCTGGGAAGGCAGGCAGGGGGGACAAAGACTTTTGCCCCCCGCCAGCCTTCAGAAGAGGTCCTGGACCTCTTCTGAAGGCGGGCGGGGGGCGAAAGTCTTTGCTCCCCCCTGCCTGCCTTCAAAAGCCCTCCGGGACAGGCAGGCAGGGGGGAGCAAAGACTTTCGCCCCCCGCCCGCCTTCAGAAGGTGTTCCCGCCCCGCTGCCCAGCTTCGGAGCATCGTTCCGAAGCCGGGCGGCGGGGGCAGGCTTCTCCCCGCCGCCCCTTGCTTCAAAAGAGGTCCGGGGACAGCGGGAAGCGCTTCCCGCTGTCCCCAGACCTGGGGCTGCAGGGAGAAGATCGCTTCTCCCCGCCGCCCCTTGCTTCAAAAGAGGTCCGGGGACAGCGGGAAGCGCTTCCCGCTGTCCCCGGACCTGGGGCTGCGGGGAGAAGATCGCTTCTTCCCCACTGTCCCCAGACCTCTTTTGAAGCAAGGGGCTGCGGGGAGATCGCTTCTCCACGCCGCCCCTTGCTTCAAAAGAGGTCCGGGGACAGCGGGAGGACCCGCTGTCCCCGGAGCTTGCAGGGCAAGCTTCGTTTTGCGAAGCAAGCCCATAGGGAAATTCGTCTTGCGAGGCAACTCGAAAACGAAAAAACCTTTCGTTTTGCGAGTTTTTCGTCTCGCGAGGCGTTCGTCTTGCGGGGTACCACTGTATAGTGCCACATGGTGACAGATGAAGATGTTTTCCCTACAGTTTTCAAAGCAAAGCAACCTAAAAGCACCTTTCATAAGGTGATCAGGAGCTCATAAGAGGGTTGCACATTTCGCTTTAAGAGATTGTGGGTTGGATCCAGAGTTAAGTGAGCACAGGGGCTCGTGGAAGCTGATTTTCTTCCCCATGGGCATCTCTTACCTTAGTTTGGAATGTAATATATTTTCACACACATTAGGCAGTGCAACCCAAACGTCTAAGGAGCTATGCAGCCTACTCTGTGATGAAATATTTAAAGAGATCCTTCGCACTTCAGTGGTATTTTAAATTAGCTGAATATCTGAATTACATTTGGAAAATGCTCACGTTTACTTTAAACAGTCTTTACGTTTGATCACTTTCATCAGCAGCTCCCAGTACTTTGCATTCATTTAGAACATCTACCATTCCGTGTCCTGTCACTTGAGGCTCTCTGGCAAGGAGACAATCTTGGTCTCAAATGAGAAACTGAGTGCAACTCTCAGCATTTGACATCTGGTTCTCTTAGTAATCTAAAACATTTGTGTTGCACCTTTCTACCCTTATAAAGCAAGCAAGCAAGCAAATAAAAAAAGATAAAAACAGAATAATCAAATAAGCAATAAATAATATATATGGTAACTACAAATATTAAAACCACAGCAAGCAGCCCCAAAAACGGTTAAAGGGATATGACAACAGCCAGCCAGTCAATTAGCTCAAAGACTCCCTGAAACATTATCATCTTAGCTTGCTGTCTTGATTTTTAGCTTGAGGGAGCCATGCAAACTTCTTTTTGAGAAGAATTGCAGGGCCAACAAACTATGGTGTATGATTATGTGTGACCAAGGCCACAGTAACAACTAACCATTTTCTAAGTAAAGTTTGAAATCAGATACTCTCATTTCACATAGTAATAGCTGTTGCTAAATAATGGAGCAATCCTTGGTGTGCCTACTTAAATAGTCACTTTGGGTTCAGTAGGGCTCACTCCTAAGTAAGGGGGTATAGGATTGCTGCCTAAGATGTTTTCACAATGAATAGAATCACAGAACTGTAGGAAGGGTCATCTAGTCCAAACCCCTGCAATGCAGAAATAAAATAATAATCTGAACAAAATTTGGTGTTTCATTTCTTACTTATTCCCTTGTTAATTTTTTTTTAAAAAATCATTAACAATCGGTTCTAGCGTTGTCACATAGTTTTACTGAAAGTGAACTTTAAGGCAAATTCCATTATTTTTGCTCGGGCAGAACAACAGAGATGTCAAATGAACCTCATGACAATTAGTGAAAGCTCAGAATGACTTGGCACACCCCCCTCAGTTACCACAAAATTTTGCCTGAAACCAAAACTTGAGATAAATCTGGGGGCAGGAGGATAAAAATAAATCAAAGCCAGCTGGGATAATAGCAAACTTTCTTGAGCATCCCTACTTTGGTCCTAAATATATTTACTTAGAGGTAGGCCCTCGGCTTAGACTTCTTTCCACAATTTAGAATGTGGCCTAAAATTAATTTATCAAATTTTGGATCACTACAGCAGGAACTAGATTCAGTCATCCAGCAAAGTCAGACCTATGACTATAATAGTATTATTTGAAATTGTTTACATTAGTTTTTTTGGTTTTTTACTTAAGGAACAAAAGTTGTTTTTCTTTAGCCTTTTGTTTTCAGGTGTGGCCTGACTACTTTCCCCTGTTTTCTCTGCCTTATTGCCAACAGTCCCAGCCATATCAATGGCAATCCAGTCATTGTTTTCCCTTTACCAAAACTTTCCATTTGTCCTGCTAGCTCTCATTACTTGAAGTCGGCAAGGGTGATTTGTCAAAGCTTCCATCTGAACCGTTTGTAAAGTGAAATGCCAATAGGAAGAAAGTTAGACATCATTTCACCCATGTCCAGTCACTTGTCTGTCTGCTGAGCTTAATGCTAGAATAGGCAGCGACTGATGGGTACTGTTCTCTTATCACTGTCAAGACCACAGATAAATGTACTTCATTTAAGAAATGAAGGCTTTATCAATGGGCAAATAATTGCAGAGCAACTATTGATCCCACGTCTCACTTAACAAGAGACAACTGGGACTTGTAGAAATGGTAAACATTTAATCATTATGTATGGCAAACAGCAGGCTCTTGCTGAGAGCAAAGCGAGCATTAGTTTTTATGCAGGATACAGTGCCAACTTTTGTGACAGTTTTGGATGCTAATAACAACATTTTAAATCCTGAACCACAGTGACCCAAATCACTGTGTCAGGGAAAGCTGAATTCATTGCCACCTGTTAAAATATGCAAACGAAACACATTTACATATTTTTGTTTAACTTGCATAATTTATTCTGCTTCTGCTAAATGTTGCATTTTTGCTACTTTTCTCATTCATTCATTTTGTTTAAACTTTTTATTCTTTACCTACCATTGCTTTCAATCGAATATCCAGGCAGTCTTTTGTAACTGTGGTCCATTTCCCCCCCCCCATAGGATCACAGAATTGTACGGTTGGAAGGGACCCCAAGGGTCATCTAGTCCAACCCCCTGAAATGCAGGAATCACATGATAGAATATGAGTGGCTTCAAGGGAAATACTTTTAGCATGTTTAACATGAGGACAAAATGACTCCATCACTGTAGACTAGGGATGGATAGATCTCTCAATTGCAATACTCTCAATTTCTCAATCTTAAAATCCGTTCTCCAGGTTTCTGCAGCTATTTGTAGTGGGGTTTTAAAAAAAACAACTCATGAAAATACTTCAGCATGTTAATGTGAATTTCTGGCCTTATCTAATTTCTCTCCCCCCCCCCCTTCCCTCCATATTTCTCAAAAGTTCTGCATATGCAGGAACCTCCATCTTCACCCCCTAATTTCAATGTCCAGCAATCTAGGGAGATGTAGAATGATTCTGAGAAATTTTCCTCATCTCACCAAAACTCAGAATCCCTCAGATGGGCCTGGAGCCCCCATGTTTTCTTGTAGTTTTGCTTTCTATGGACTAAGACAGCCATTTCAGTTAGCCAGGAATGTACAGGAGATTGTGTTGCCCTCAGCAAGTACTCATGGCTATTCAGAGCCCTATTGCAGTATTGCATGAATGATTTGCCATGAATGAATTGGTTTACCTCAAGACATCTTAGGAGGATATCTTTTTTAAGCTGCCTCAGTATCTGGGGGAAGGGTAGAATTCATTTCTCCAATAGCTATGGAAAACCTTTGTAGCATATACCTCACATTTTGTTGCCTGTATACTAGTCATATTTCACCAACTCAGCTAAAATAGGTAAGACGTTGGTGTATACACTACTATTAGAATTTAGACAATGTTTTTAACTTTCTGCATATAGTATCATAATTTGGAGGGGGGAATGTACCACGTAAGAGGCAAAAAGAGGCATATATCTCGCAACCTTATTTTTGAGTAACATATGTATTGGGAAGCTAATGCCAGAAAATATAAATTTCCTGAAATTTATGGAAGCACTTGGGATTGAGATAGGATTGATTAGCATTCAAGGGAGGTGACCGCTCAATATTTACACCACAGAGAGTTGGCAGAAGCAAATAATTGTACATAAAGCTGATGCTTGTCTTAATTAAAGTGGTATAATAGGTGTTGGGTAGGGTTGTTTTTTTCCTAGTGGGCAAAGCAGTTTAGCAATGACCAGATATAACTCATTTTGAAGTTCAGAGTTTAAACCTAATCAATATGTATTTATAACAAGGAAAGAAGTGAATAACATTTATTACAGGGTGGCAGCTAACAGTAATAGATAGGAGTGCCGATAGTTAAGCTTATTTTCTCCCCGCAAACAATCACATCTGACAAAATATTTACCCTAAGGGCTTTTTTTATATAATTGCTCTTATTAATTGCTTGCTTATGTCTTGGTACACTCCCCTTCACTTTTCCTAGGATTCAAAAACTGGTAGAACCTCAAAATGATGTTTATCCCACACACACTCGCCTAAGTCTGGTTGCTCCAACATATCTAGTATAAGAGCAGTGTGTGGTGCATTTGGAACAGCTGGTACATAATACTCCTTTGAATGCTGATGAACACAAAGGGAGAAAACTGCAGCCAAATCAGACAGCCGCCCAATAATAAAGAAGCCCATTAAACTGTAGGGTAAAAGTGGTTGCTTTTCTTAATATGGTAAAGGGTCACAGTCTATATTTTTGTTGTGGCATAAATAGGGTAGTTTGACGACCTGAATGCTAGTTAATGACTGTGTGTTACAAACTCATATCTCCATTCTTCAAAAGCTTGCCACTAAAAATAAATATCAATATATCAGCAGTGCAAAGTGTGAATTGGTCCTCAGATTGGTCCTACAGTTTAGCAGGCACTTTATACTATATAATATATTTAGCATAATTCTTAATCTAACCAGTCATTGATTGCACTGGGCTTGGGCATCTGAGACTGAGAAATCTCAGTTAACTTTGGAAATTGCCCAAATCAGTTATGAAGGCCCAACACCACCGCCTGTTCCGCACGTCTTCATTTTCAAAATGCACTTAGAAACACTCAACATGCTACAGGCAAGATTTTAATCCAAAAATGACCTTGGTACCAGTTGGAAAGGTTGGCCTCATTAGTCACCTGTCCTTCTCAATATGGCATGAGGAGCAACAGCCGAACATCCATAGCTCAACAATATGCCCATATTGCTTCCTCATAGCTGAGGTTCATAAATGTGCTTTGATTATGCCCTAGCCTTTAGAGCAGGCATTGCCAATCTGATCCCCTCCAGATGTTTCAGACAGCACCAGTTCCAGCCAGCACAATTGCATGGTGCTGGGCTGACGAGAGTGTAACTCTATTGCAGTCAAAAACACCTCGAGGGCACCAGATTGGGCAAGTGCCACTTTAGAGGTTCACATATCCACCCTGTGAGTTCCCCCTGCCATCTATCCTCAATATAAAAACCACATCCTTGTGTGTCATTGCCCATCCCATTAATAATCCATGTTCATGGTGCTACAAGAAAATGGAGGGAAATGGGTAGGGGGAATGTACCATCAAAGAATAACCTGGGAGTTTCTCCAACACAATTTGGTGATTTTCTCAATACTAGTGTGTATCCTTTAAAATTATCTGCAACTGCAATGCAGAATGTAGAGAATGATCCCCTATTACAAAACATAGCAGAAGCTAGGTTCCCGTGTAGGGAGACAATGACTTACTTAGCACCCAGGTTAAGCTGATGGACAAAAAATTGAAAGCCTTTGTCTGGATTAGGTGGAAATTTCCTTAGTTTTGAGGAGACTGCAGACACCCAACTACAGACACGAGAAGCAACACATATCATCCATACCCAGGATTGTGGTGAAGTTCTCTCCATCTTAAGCATGATCTTTAGCCAAAGTCCTTCCTGTACTTTTGGATTATGGTTAAGGAAGGAGAGATCTTAGCCACAATCCTAGGTTCAGATGATACACTCAACCAAACGTTGATTAAGCTGCTGCACCACACTACACTGAAAGGACTGGGGAAGAGCAAAGTAGGTGCAAGCTCCTCTCTGGGACATTTGCAGAGTCCTGGTAAGCCATGGTTTGGTTTACCATCACATGTGAATGAGGCCACTGCTTGTGTGCTATTTTGAAGTTGCATTATACTTGCCCACTCCTACTGTGAATAGCTCAACATCATTGCCCAAGCTATGGCTTGGGAGCCCATCGTTGCTTTACTTGGTGATAACAGTGATTAAACATACATGCACACTCCGCAACTGAGCTTTGCCCCTTAAAATATTTCCATTCTAATGCCTGATCAGCCGTGGCTGGCATGGAGTAGCTGGGCTGCTCACCTGAGCTCTGTCTTGGTACCAAGGTGGAGATGCACGGCAGCAAGGTTGTCGTGGTGCAAATGTGCTGGCAGAGTTGATCTGCCACTCCTACTGACACTTTTGCACTGTGCCGACTTCACTACAACCATGCCATTCACCCTTTTCATCCTGGTATGCTGCAGTGAGTCAGCCAGCTAGGGGTCAGATGAGCTGTGCAGCTGCGGCCATGCCATTTGCCACTGCACATGACACTGATGTACATGACTGCATGGAGAGAATATGAACCAAATTTTGGAATGAATTGAATTGGCATTGAAGTTAGTACGTACCTGTAAATTAAGCAGAATTGAACCACTAGATATGGAGAACAGTTTTGATGCAAATCTGAATTACAATCTACAGATTAAATTAGTGGTTTCTGCTAATTAATTCTTTTCAGCCGTCTTGAAATCCTACCAATTTCTTACCAAATTTCTGTTCTTTCTTTTTGGACTGCAAGGTATATAAGAGCAAATTAATCCTTCCAGTACAAAACAGACCAGCTTTTGGTAACCTTTTTAAAAGAAACTTTAAAAAAACCCCAATGAAACATTGTGCTGTGTCCTTTAGCACTATTACGGGCACTCAGTCTGTTAGGACATATTGGGCGATTATAGGCCAGTCTTTTCAGAAAAAGCCATGGGTTTCAAGTTAGCAGTAACCATCTATCAATTCCAGAGATTATGGCATGATTTACTGTCCCAGCATGGTGTATTCTCTGATTTTCTGCCTCCTATGAAACATTGTGCTTTCCTTTTCTATTGATGTATCAACTATAATAGTTACAAGCAGCTACAGAAAAATCAATAGTGGACTTTCATTACTGAGCACATAAAGTAAAAGAGGACCCACGCTGTGATAGTCTCTCGCTGTTAAATAGTCACTGACTGCAAGGTACACAATAAATGTCTGTTATTTTGGTCTAAATGAAGGATGTCTGAATTTGAAACATCAAGTATCTCAGATTTTGGACACAACCAGGGCTTCAAGTCAGGTTATCCTAGCTAGCAATTCTTTCCCAAGGCAGGTAACAAGACCAATCTGTCTTTCCTACGGTGGGATCTGGGTGTTGTGCCTTTTAAAGGCTAAATGGGAAAAATGAACATTCAAATGACATTTTCCATGTGTATTGTGTTGCAATCCCTCTGATGTGTTCGCCTGGGTTGAACTGTGCATTTTAATTGTGTTAATGTTCACTGTATCTCAAGAGTACCCTTTGGCCTAAGCTGAATGGTGCAATAACCTGTGTGTTGAGCACTTAGAAAAGCAACAATGATCAAGGGAGGAGAAAAGGTTACAGGGTATCACTATAAATGGCTTAATTTAGGGATAGGGAACATGTATTAGAAGAATAGGATGCCCTGGAATAGTTTTAGAGAGCAGAAGCTGCAACATTTTTCATTTTCATATTTTTATATACCATAATGCCAGCCTATGAATAACAACAAAACTAATATTTCTGAAATGCTTCATGTTTCATGGATGTTTGACCCTATAAACGTTTCATGTTAAGAAATGAATTCCTGACTCTGAGCAGTGCACAAAAGTTCCTTCTTATCCTTTATGGCTTCCTAGCAATTCCAGTGAAAAAGAGTTATTGCTAATCTCAAAAGTTCAAAATCAGAAGACTGCTCCTTTGGAATCATTAACTTTATGTAAGATTAGTTCTTGTTTTTAATGGGGAAATGCCACTTCAATGTGACACATCTCCCTCTAATTCTTCTGTGGTTTACTGAAGTACAACAACACAAAGCTGAATAAATGAAAATTAATGTTGACTTCTAGAAGTTCCAAGTTTCCCAAATTCCAGAATTTGATGACATGGTGGCCTCTTCAGAAAAGTGGATATCCAGTATTTACAGTTTGTCTGAAAATACTGTTTCCCTGTTGTTGTTTTCCAAAGTTATAAAAACTTCCCCTTAGAGAACATGAGATGCACAAACACATCTTGAAAATCATAAAGAGGTAGCTTTATGCAGTGTTTGACCTAGAACTGTCCCATAGTTGAACTTATATGGGTCTATGCTAGAGTAGCTTGGCTATTGTGATAATCTTAACATGATGGAGAGGGGGAATCGGGGATAAGTCAGAATACAAACCCTTCCATATCAAAGCTCAGCCCCTTCCAAAGTTGGGCCTGGAGCATATTTGGGTTTGATCCTCCAGCGAGACCTTGCTGCTGCCACATGCTAACCTCTCCCTGCTGCACAGTCTCTTTCCCTGCTGTATTTACCACTAAACCATACCCAATAATTGCAGCAGTAAGAGCAAGGTACTGGGGAAGTTTTGAAAGCAGTGTTCCAGGTGCTAGACTAGGAAACAGTTTTCCAGGGCACATCGGTCCATAATATACCTCATTGCTCCGCTGCTTCCATGTAGCCTGATGGAAAAGGCAGCAAGAGAAGAGGGGGGTGTTTTTAGCACATGAGGCTGGGAATCTGTCAGAGTCTTAGTACAACAAAGTTTCACAATTTGGAATTGAGCAGGGAAGAAACATTAACTGGGGTAGGGGAAACAACTGAACCCATTTCCAAACTAAGCTGACGGGTGTTTGCCCACCATTTGTGTTAAATGACAGGTTTCTGTAGCTAGAGATGCTGCTGAATCCTGCCACAAGGCAAATGCATATACACTATGGATCCACAGATACAAATGTCATATTTCCCAAGGCATATATGCATATATGTGTGCATATATTATTAAATTACATAGGCCAGGGGCCAAAAGGTTAAGTTTGGGTTTCGTACACACTAGGAGACCTTTGCCTGTCCCATTGGAACCTCTTTCGTATCCCAAAAACTTGCCTCTGAATATCAGAGAATCACATGAGACAACATTCAATAAACCACAAGCAGATGCATTTAGAAAAAGCTGGCCATGTGCACCCCTGCACAAAAACATGCTTTCCATTTGCACACTAGGCTCTTTAGATCCCAGCCATTATACCAACACTTACTGATGTTAACTTGGCATTAGCAGCCTCTCGAGGAAATCAGGCAGTCAACAATGCAGTTTTTGTCCCCTTGTTGTTGATTAGTCAGAAACTACATTCTAGTCAGTCCCTGAGTCATATCTCCTTTCTTTCGGTATGCAATCTTAATAACGATGCTTCACAGAAGAGGAAGCACGTAAATGCCCTTGAAGTCTGATCATTCTTTTAGCTTAATGCATACTCAGGCAATGAAACATTATTATTGAGACATTTTCTTCCAGTGGCTGTACTGGTGATTAGTAGCTGCTGACTCAGACTATCAGTGGCTCAGCATCCTTTGATCCCAAAAGGAGTGCTTCCCTGTGGTTTATTGTGAACCACTGCGCCAAAAAAACATTTGTGTTCCACTTGGTCTGTCATAATTTGTACCAACATGAAGAGTGTTTTATTTCATCTTGACATCATCTGGTGCCACAACCTATAGGACCTTTAAAGCCAGAGTAGAGAACCTGGGGCCCTCAAGATGTAGCTGGACTACAACTCCCATCATCCCAGACCCTGTGGGTTATTGAGAGTTGGAGTCCCAACAACCTGTGGCAAGCCAGAGGTTCCCCATCCCGGATCTAAGCACTCCTGCTCAGTTCCTTCAGATATGGATTGCAAGATCACCAAAACAGCTTTTGACACACGTATTTCAACCAAGGAACCTGCTGTGGGAGGAGGCACAGTGTATTTGGGGCACATATATAAAACTAGGTTTTTTAAGAACCTAGACAGCATCTTAAAAAGCAGAGACATCACCTTGCCAACAAAGGTCCGTATAGGTAAAGCTATGGTTTTCCCAGTAGTGATGTATGGAAGTGAGAGCTGGACCATAAAGAAGGCTGATCGCCGAAGAATTGATGCTTTTGAATTATGGTACTGGAGGAGACTCTTGAGAGTCCCATGGACTGCAAGAAGATCAAACCTCTCCATTCTGAAGGAAATCAGCCCTGAGTGCTCACTGGAAGGACAGATCCTGAAGCTGAGGCTTCAATACTTTGGCCACCTCATGAGAAGAGAAGACTCCCTGGTGTTGGGAAAGATGGAGGGCACAAGGAGAAGGGGACGACAGAGGACGAGATGGTTGGACAGTGTTCTCGAAGCTACCAGCATGAGTTTGACCAAACTGCGGGAGGCAGTGGAAGACAGGAGTGCCTGGCGTGCTCTGGTCCAGGGGGTCACGAAGAGTCGGACATGACTAAACGACTAAACAACAAACAATATAAAACTATTTTTCTGGTTTTCAGTAGAAGCTGGATTTGTACTGCCCTACTTGGCTAGCTGCTATATTAGTCACAAAACCACTCCACCCTACCTTATCTAAGCAATTTTTAAAGCATCAAAGGTGTTGCAGATAAACCTGCCAAGCATCACGCCATCTCCCCTGCCTTCTCAGAGAAGTTAAAAAAGAAAAGAAAATCATTGAAAAATAAAGTTGCAAATATTTGAACTGATAAGGAAAATGCTTCAGAATAAAGACAAAGAGGGCAACTCACCTAAAGCTAGGGGGAGTAGCAAACAAGTCAGCATTTGATCAACGATCTCTGTTCATGTGCCCCTTTAAAGAGGGAACACAGGACAGGAAAAGTATTAACTACACAGCAGAGGGAGGGAAACCGATTCCCACTTGTTCCCGCATGCTTCTGTAAACAACCTAGTATAGTTTCTCTCAAGTCCTATAGCTTAGCAAATCTTTCTCATGCAGGGTTTCATATTGTATTGCTTTGTTAGGGTCCTTACTACTGTGGAATCCCCAGCCCACTGTCATTATAACAATTAGCAAAGCTAACATTTTAAGCCACTCTCATAAAAGCTTGAAATGCCATTAATTACATGCAAATATTACCCCCCCCCATCCCAGAGACCAGAGGAATACCTTTGAGCTAATATTTATAACAAGAAGTGTTCGACTGAGATCTCTTGTAATTTTCATCATACCTGAGGCTGTTTTCCTCATTCGATTAGCTGAATTTATCCTGAGGCAAGCCAGACATCTAGTACCAGCTAAATTCAACAACTGGAGCTTAAAATTTGGCTTAATATATCCCCATTTGGATCTGCCTGCTTAATTCTCTTTCATATGATAACATTGGTTTATTCATACCACGGACTTGCCACTTGAATGAACTTAACCACATATCTTATTCTAACAACGTAAGAAAACTTCATGGGAGAAAAATCATGTAAGTTCCCGAACGAAACTAAAATGAAAAGTTGAGTACAAGATATAAATATTTTGTAGAGTGATGGCAGAATTTATTCCCCAGGAAAAACTATTTTTTCCATTTTCCCTTTTGGCAGATATAGATTAATTTTCTAAATGTACATGGACTGGCTCATGGGGTTTCCATAAGAGTTGCAGAGCTTTGCTTTGACCACAGAAAACATTTATGTAGATGACTTTCTTCAGAAAAGAAAAGAAAATGCTGCTGTTTCTTTTTACGCAGGCACATTTACCACTTTGGAGAAGTTGTTATGGCTTGTTCCTTAGACTTTTCATCAAAACAGCTAAGACTTAAGTTTCCAAGTGAAACATTCACTACAGTCATTCTCTGCAATTGGCAAGAGAACATAATAAATGCCCTGTTGGATCAGACCAAAGGCCTGTCCAGCATTCTCTTCTCCAAATGCTCATCTAGATGCTTATGGGACATCCACGAGTGCGATAGCCCTCTCTCTCACTCATGATCCCCTGGTATTCCAGAGGTATACTCAAATGAACATATGGATATACCCCACCCATAAGGTGCTTCTTCCCCATTTGGTTCCCAGGAGAAGTCCTCTCTCTATTGTGGTTCCATTTATTGAATCAACTGCTCCCTCAGTGGTAGAAGAAAGGCATATGCTAGGATGCACACTCATCTTCCCATGTTCAAAACACAAAGCCCTGGAATTGCAAAAGAAGTTCTTCCCACATATTCATTGCACCATGTAGTGATTTGTTACAAGAGACAGCCCAAAATGCTCATCTCTGTATGTCAAAAAGACATTGTTCTTGGTTCAAAGGGTTTCCAATCTAGCAAAAGAAAGAAGGCATAGATGATCTGTTGTGAAAGAAGGTACCATTTTACATGCTTTTTCAAAAAAAAAAAATTAAAATGAAGAGAATCATAATTTTAAATAATGCACCCGGCAGTCTGATGCCATAAAATGTTGTAAAATGTGCTTTTATTTGAGTTGTGAACTGGTCTGTAACAAATTGTAATTCTAGCTATCCTTAACAGTTAGAAGCTGAAATGGGATTCACACCAATAATTGCAGCATTCCTCTACTATGTAAGCATCTTAAGCTGCATTTAAGAGAAAATATCATTGAGCCTAGCCTATTATTTCTGCATGATTGAAGCACACTGGTTGTTGTAATGCGCTTTAAAAAGGCAAGACTTCCAAAACAATGTATCCATTATTTGACACTCCAATGAACTTTAAAATATTTTATGTCCACAGTAAAAAAAGGGAGAGAGGGAGGGAGAGGGAGAGAGAGAGAGAGAGAAAGAGAGAGGGAGAGAAAGAAAATTACGCTTGTGTATTTGGTCTTAGGCCAGGGACAAAAGTTTCAAGTATTAGTGTCCTTGGCCCAGATTGCTCACTTGTGGGTTCAATTTAAAAAACAAATCTCCTACTTGCCGGAACCTCAAGAAATTAAAGGCCACCGTCATTTTCCTTATATAGGAAATGTTGACTGCTCGTCAGCTGTTCACTTGTGTTTTTTTTTAATAAAAATTTTTATTGGTTTTTCACCTTTTATAGAGACATATACACACAAAAAAGACAAAAGACAAAAACATGTACAATTTCAGAAAATCTTACTTTCCTAACCTTATTCCCTGACTTCCCCCCACCCCCCTTCATGCATCCCAATTCCCAGAATTGTGTCAGCAAATTGGTATTTCTCTTCTTAGTCATCTTAAAGTTACCTCTTCTATAAAGAAAAATAAATTTTTCCTAAGTTGGACTCCAGTTCTCTTCCATTGATTTCCCAATTTGTCTTAAATAAAAATCATATTAACTAAACCCAAAAGTCTTGAGTGTTTTTACAATTCTATTCTTCCCTCCCTCCCATCCCCGGTTTTCGTCCCTTCCTAATACATGTCCAAAGTATCAGTTCTTAGCCTGGGTTCCTCACGTCCGAGGCTTTCAAGTCTCTTTCGGTCCCTCTCCGCCGGTCTTGTTGGTAATCCTTTATGTCGGTCATCGAATCTCGAAAAAATTCTGTCACCATCCAACCATGTTCTCTTCCCACAAGTACATTTGGAAGCAGCTGCTGGAAAAATTCCACAAAGTCTGCGTCTTCAAAGTCAAAGTCAAAGTGGAGGCCCCCATCATATTTCTTTATTTTAAGTTCCTGT
Organism: Podarcis bocagei; assembly: GCF_964188305.1. Lineage (NCBI taxonomy): Eukaryota > Metazoa > Chordata > Lepidosauria > Squamata > Lacertidae > Podarcis > Podarcis bocagei. Next base: position 83,561,771 of record NC_138129.1, on the reverse strand, counting down.
ATTCCATAAGCTCCCGGGGCCTCCTCCTTCATCTTCTGTATCTTTCGCAGGTTTGTGGTGAATGTAATCCAAAAGTCTCCTTGTTTATATTCCACAGATGCCAGCTTCTGGTTGGTGCTTCCCAACTTTGCTTTCTCTTTTTCTTGTTTAGTCTCTTCCACTTCTTTAGATATCATTTCGAATTCAGCTGTGGATTCTTTCTCATCCAGGTCCTCAATACATTCAGCAGAGCTGCTTGTTCCAGAAGTCAAGGTCATAAGTTGTTTATTCATAGCCAGACTCTGCTCTTGCAAGACTCCCACCAGATGAAACATTCTTTCGATTTCCACTAGTAACTTTCCATCCACAGCCATTGTAATTTCACAGACTTCCCCCTAGAGGGAATCTGGTTACTTGGTAATCTTTCTCCAACAATCCTCCAACTTGTTATTATTACTTTGTTTCCAACAATTTTAACTCAATTGTAACTCATTTTAGTCCAGAGGGATCTTAAATAACGATTTTTCCACTTGAACTGTCTGTTTGACAGCTTTGACAGCTGTCAAACTCCGCACCTCTTCCACAAGCTCAAAAGCAGGACGCTCCCGGGCCCGGGAGGGGGGGGGATTGTTTACAACAAAAGGAAAGCTTCCAACACTCCACTCTCCAATTCAAAATTTCTTTACCAAATCTTGGAAGTTAATGTCTTTTTCAACTCACCCCACAAAGGGTGGGCACTCCAGCTTAGCTCTTATATCGTTGCTTTGGATCGTCTGCAAGAAGGGGGGGTGTGGACTTCCTTTTAGCGCACACCCCGGTCGTCTCAAATTCACGGGATAATATTCTTAAAGTCCAATTCCGTCTTACTCACGGGTTGTTGTTTTCAGTCCAAATTTCAAGGAAGGAAGTCAGCGCTCTCCAGTCATGGCTCACGGCTTCGCTCCGCCGAGGCAGCGATCGACTCTCAGTGCCACGCCGCCCTCCGTATCCTCTCCGCAGCCTTTAAAAAGGCTCTTCGTGGATCGGGGGGGCGCTTAAGGCACCCGCCGAGTCTTCAGTCCGCAGGCTTCAGCGCCTGCGGTTTTTAAGGGTCCCCGCGTCGCCGGCGCGGCAAGACCCGTCCTCGGTTGAGCCGATTCCCTCCGCAGCTCGGAGGGAATCCGCCATTTCCAGATCGCACCAACCCGGAAGTCCGTCAGCTGTTCACTTGTTGACATTTCCTGCTTGCTAATTTTACTGGGTCTTTTTAATCTTTTACTTTGAAGAACTGTGACAGCAGCTAGCAGCATCCATGACCTTATCTTCTATTCCCACCCATCTGAGTGTGGGTCTTTCCACCTTACTTCCTATGAGAAATACTGTGGTCATCCATTTAGCTTACCTTTTTCCTTTTTGAGGCCTAGCTGACAGCAGGGGTGCCAACTTGAATAAATGTATCCATATCTATATTTACAAAGCCTACATACTTTTAAAAATAAACCGTCTTATAGCTAGTTTCCCTTGGCTGCTGATACTTCAGTATATTTCCTCCCAGATACTGATTTCCTGAATTAGTTGCATTGCTGATCTAACCAAATCAGGGAACACACAGTGAATACAATGATGTTACAAACCTAGTAAGATATGGCTATATGATTATGTCAGCGAGGACAATTGAGGATGAATTGTGTAAATAGTTTTCAAAGGAAGTTAATTTATTTTCATTGCACATCTTGGATGTTGTACAGCTAACAAGGTGTGTTGCGGGGGGGGGGTCACTAAAACTGAGAGGCCATGTCTCAGCACTTGCAAAAAATACTTGTGAAAGACTTGGAGTAGTTGCAGCTGGCTGATTAATCCACATAATATCTCACAAATGATTGCACGATTTGATACCATGGAAAAGCATTAAATTGTATGCAGCTAAGTTATACACAGAGTATACTCATTGCGTGGGAATCGGGTGGCGCTGTGGGTTAAACCACAGAACCTAGGACTTGCTGATCAGAAGGTCAGCGGTTCGAATCCCCGCAACGGGGTGAGCTCCTGTTGCTCTGTACCTGCTCCTGCCAACCTAGCAGTTCAAAAGCACATAAAAGTGCAAGTAGATAAATAGGTACTGCTCCAGCGGGAAGATAAACGGCACGCTGGTTCGCCAGAAGTGGCTTAGTCATGCTGGCCACATTACCCGGAAGCTGTAAGCCGGCTCCCTTGGCCAATAAAGCGAGATGAGCGCCGCAACCCCAGAGTCAGCCACGACTGGACCTAATGGTCAGGGGTCCCTTTACCTTTTATACTCATTGCAACACATGAATCATGTCCATTAATTTCTTTTCAAGGTATGATATAATCCATTAGACTGAATCCAGTGCTACAGCTCCATTGGTCTAAAGACTTCCATGTGCACAGTGGAACTTCCTCTTCCTGTTCCCCCCTCCACCACCATCACCACACCCCCTAAGAAACAGCCCTGAGGTGTTTGGGGACCCCCCCTGAATAGATTTTGGGGGTGTATGGGGAGAGGAAATGGAAGTTCCACTGCACCAGTGGAACCCACTGGCACAGCATTGGGTTCTAAGGTAACATGAGACAATACAATCGTTCTGCCTGAGGTAATGAGAGGCAGTACCAAAACTCCATCTGAAGCAATACAAAAGCCTACGGTGTGTTACCTGTGAATGGCAAGTTACACATGCATGCCACAACTTGTTACCACCATGCTTAAGTGATTTGCATGCATCTATGAAGCAATGCTATCTGTGGAGGTGGTCTCATGGCAGCAACATAGGAGAACACTCATAGCATTGACTTCTGATCTTTTCTGTGTGGACATGTTCTATATTGACCAAGTAAGAGGCCCATTTATTACACTTGCTTCTGGTTATTTAACTACATTCCACTATACATGAAGGTACAAAGCTGTGAGGGTCATGTGTTCAATAAGTGCACCCAGTAAGATATCCAAGATGTGCAATGAAAATAAATTAACTTTCTTTGAAAAGTACTTACACAGCTCCAGCACAGTAACCATTTTCAGACCTAAATCTCTCATTCCCTTTCATTTTTCCTTTTCAAAATTCCCAAACCAGTCTGCATTCTCTATAGATTAATAGTGCACCAAATTTCAGTTTTTCATGTCTTGAATATAAGAGGGGAAGGAAGCCTCTCTGAAACCTAAATATTTTTATATTTCTCCCCCTCTAAAGGCCAGACCCATTTTTTAAAAAAAATATGCTAACACACTCTGTGCAAGCTGAATTTCATATGCAGAAGCTGGAGCTCAAATCTCTGCTTTGTGGGGGAGGGACAAACCATTGAAAATTGGGAATGCTGACAGACATTTAGAGTGACTACAGAACTAATACTGGCACCTCTATTTAAAAAATAGTCTTTATCTTCAGAAGTAAACTATAGAGGAGACAAAATTCAGTGTTTTGACAGAAATGCTACTGCAAGTGCTTGTAAAAAAAGTAATATATTCCACAAGACCTCAGGGTTTACTCTCCAATAAGGATTGGGAAAGAGATGCGCCCCACTGTGAGCACACAGTAAGACGGTTTCACATAAAAAGTTGGTAATTAGTCCCTGAGTGAATAAAGTGGAAGAGATAAGAGATTGGTACTTACTAAGGCAACACAAAAAATGTTTTTCCTTGTAGTTAGAGCTGAAAGGGTGAGTGGGAAGAAGGATGCCATTTCCACCATTTTTAATTGTACAAGACTTTTAGAACTTGGAAGTGCTGATTTCTTAATATTATGCTTAAACACAGGGACTCACGGTTGAGTATTCAGATGTATAAGCCACCGGAATACTACAAAAAGCAGAAGTGCTTTAAGCTCCAAAGATTGTCTTGTTAAAGTTATAGATTTGATTTCATGACATCGCAGACATCAATACAGTTCTGCTGGCATCGCATTTGTATTTCCCCAACATTTGCCATTAGTTTTTCACAGTCTTTTTTTCCAGAAGGTAAATAATTTTCTATAAATAAATCAAATGCCTCCACCACCATCGGTGCGACTAAAACTTATTTTAAAACATCAGTAACAAAGAGGGGGGGGGTTCTTCCCTCCATCTCCCACTACAATGTAAAGGAGAGCAAAATGATCACTTAGTATGCATTTTCATGCATAACCTATTATGGATATCATTATTTAAAAGGCACAATCTAAAAAGACAAACCTTATTATGATTTTTTTGCACTAATCTTAAAGTCTTTGCAAGAGACACCAGAAGTTCTCTGAGAGGCATAATTTATTTAATACTTTCCCTTCAGTGTTAGTCTTGCCAGAAACTTGTCTTTCACCACCTTGCTTGTTTCATTTTTAAAAATAAATCAGACTGCTATGAGACATTTTATTAAAAAGCCATAAATTCCCATGACAAAACTATGAACACATTCCAATACGAAATAAGAGCATCAGACTTCACTAACTGACTCATCATTGCACATGTAAATTGTCATAATAATATACTGCAATTCTTTCCTCTCACACCCACAACCCCCGTTTTGTTTTTCTTCAACATTTATTATCAATACCTATAAAGCTAATGGGATTTGCCTCAAGTCTGGTAATATGACCTCAAACACATTCAATGCTTTATGAATGAAGACTACCTCTGGATCAAACACCTTCAGAGCAGACTGTACTCTATTCTAAGATCTATGCCATCTTTTCACTGCTATCAAGGAACTCTGTGCAGAAACAGAGATGTAAGGACTAGCCATTCAGAGTAATTTACTTTTGTATACAAAATGCTCTATGCAATGAAAAATGAATGAGAAATGGCCTTACCTATAAATACAAACTGAGGAAGCAGCAGAATATTTCAAGTATTTACGCTATGTTGGAAAAAGATACGGTCACACACAAAAGTTGGGACTGCAGGGCAAAGTTTGTTGTTGTCAGTTACATACCTCCTGTCACAAGTACCAGCGATTGGTTGTCAGCAGTACAGTTAGAAGTCTTTGCCAGGTTAGAAGACCCATCATTTGAGCTGCACCATTTAGCAATGCAATTTAATGCAATGTAATGAAAACACTTTCATTTGGCTGGTTCATGCATATGTAGTGATGGGAGGCTATCGTATGATTTTAAACCTCCTTAAACACCTGAGCATGATCCCTCATCTTCCCGCACCCCCATGGCTTCATAGCCAAAGATTTTTATTTAATTCTTTAAGAGAGAGTTGTGCTAAAAAGTGGGGGCTGGTGGAGTGGAGGGACAGTGTGTGATGGTTAAATGTGCATTGAAAGTGTGAGAGAGGACCCATCTATACATAAGAGGAGAGGTTTTATGCTGCGCCCAGCCTGGAATAACCCTCATTAGAGAAGCATTTCCCCCCTCAGTCATTTAGAGACTTGCCTTTTAGAGAGTTACATGAGCCACATCACCCAAGCCTAAAAAGCAGGCTTCTAGAGCAGTATGTTGATGTGAGAGAAGGCATTCCAGCAATCAGGTTTGCTCCAGGATTCAGTGGTGACGATACTGAAGCAGATGAGTAAGTACAGGATGTGTGGAAATATTTGCAAACTATTTGACCTCCAGAAAAAGTCAAAATCATCTGACAGCTAGAAAAAACTAATATATAGACATCCAGCCACCATGTGATGTACTCGTCAATCTGTCTAAAGGACAATGGTTTCAATTCAGGGGGAGAGAGAGAGAGAGAGAGAGAGAGAGAGAGAGAGAGAATTTAGTTATTGAAAAATGTATTTTTGAGGGATTCAGGTCAAGCAGGTTATTTTGGCAGTCACTGGAGTGTACCAGATGGTTCATTAGCATAAGGGTAGACAAGTCAAAGGCTTTCAGAATAATTTAGGAAATGTCAAAAAGAAACAAGATCCCTGTCATATTTTATTAGAATTAACTGCATCATATCCTGGACAGAGACTTCACCTTGGGTCAGAAAAATTAATACAGAATTATATGAATTGTGTAATATGTCGGGTTAAAGCTACGCCTTCCTCTGGGGACTCATTTGCTGGCAATATATTACAGTCCTCTATGTTAGGAGTCTTCAGCCTTTGCCTCCATAAGATGGGGTGGGGGGGGACAGCTGACCTTGCTCAAAATCCATTGGTGTCTAATTGATCTGAGGTATATGCAGAATTTCAACAAGAAGCTCCACTAAAGCTGTGCTGTGATCATTTTCCCAGGAAACTTGGCAGAGGGATTTAACCTGAATATTCAACAGCATGTAAAGCATCCTTTTGTCATGAGCAAAATACAGTGAAACACCATTTTAAATAAATCGGAGTTAAAATGTGTCTTTTTATTTTAAATACATATATAATGTGATTCTGTCTGTCTCTCTTTTTTTCTTACTTTTTATTCAGATGTCAAAACCCTAGAGAACTTCCAGCTGGTGGAAGGTGTTCAAGAACAAGTGAATACTGCTTTGCTGGACTACACAATGTGCAACTATCCACAGCAGACAGAAAAATTCGGGCAGCTTCTCCTGCGACTCCCGGAAATCCGGGCAATCAGTATGCAGGCTGAAGAATACCTCTACTATAAACACCTGAACGGGGATGTGCCGTGTAATAACCTCCTCATTGAAATGCTGCATGCAAAGAGAGCATAAATTATATCCTTTTAAAGCCTCTGCTTTTGAGGAGAAAAAGCAAAATACTCTGAACTACTCCAAACGACACTAATTAAAAAGAACTTGGTTTAAAGGAACTTTGTCCCCCCCCCCAATGGTGTAATAATCAAATACTTAATAGTAAATAAGTGATGTATCAGGGTATTTGTATTGCAAACTGTGAATCAAACCCTACACAGTCTCCCCAAAGGAACATGTATAGGACTTTATCACTAGAATGAAAGGAGATTACAAATGGATACCGTTGCCAATGACAAACAAACAAAAAAGGAAGGAACAATTTTTGTAAGTTAAAACTTTTGCCAGTTGCCACTATTGAGAAATTTAGGAACAAGTTTTATCTGTGTTATTCAGCTAACAGAGCAAAGGGATCTGTATGAACTACATCCCTTCTTGTTAGCAGGACTGAAAACACCTCTGATGGACACAAAACTGCAGTCACCCTATGGCATCCTTCCAAGACCTGCATTCTTATCTCTCCTCCAGAAAGGATGTGTAGCACCAATCTAAAAAAGATCTCAAGTAGGCCACACACACACACACACACACACACACACACACACACACACACTAGCACCACCAAAACAGCCTAGGGTGGGGGCTTTGGGGGACTGTCTGTAACTCAGGCCTGCAAACAGCTAATATTTTAAAAAAAAATGTTCATAAACTAGTGTGACATTCTTAATATGTTTCCAAAGTTTGTTTTTGTCATTGTGTTCATGTTGATTGTCCAGGCAGTATCCCTCTTCCACCAATGGGAGGAGGAACGGCTACAAGCGTCAAAATTAAGCTGCTCCAAAGCAACCGCTGTTGGATCATGTTTCCAGTGCAGCGGCTCAAGCTTTGCTGAAATGGCTTCTCAAAGCTTTTAGTGCCAAATAATAAGCTTGCGGATACTACTCAGCCTCTTGGCTGTCATCGAAAAGAAAAACAGTATTTCTTTCTTCAAGGTTTCAGTCAGCAGCATCTCTTGATCTGCTGCACTTAAATCTGCAACCTAGATAAAATGAATTACTTGGATTTAATAAAGCAATTAATTTCAGTGGCTTCAGACTGTGCCACCGAGTTTTGGACACAGTGATGGGATGCACAAGTTGCTCGCCAACCTGTGGCTGCCACGCCCCATGAGCATCTATGCTGTCGTAACAGCAGGGCTGCATCACAAAGCTAAACACAGACAGCTGGGCATCTATTACAACCTCTCAAGGGCTCAACAAGCACCCTGAGTTGTTGGTTTTTGTTTTTGCTGCCTACCTAAGACAGAAAGAACAGGAGGTTTGTCAAGTACCGTATTACATGATTGGTGGGTCTCAGGTTGTGCAGATCTTTTCTAGAATTGCCGGTCGGCCACAGTTCTGGCCTGACAGAAAGCCTGTACAGTGGTACCTCAGGTTACATACGCTTCAGGTTACAGACTCCGCTAAGCCAGAAATAGTGCTTCAGGTTAAGAACTTTGCTTCAGGATGAGAACAGAAATCGTGCTCCGGCGGCACGGCGGCAGCAGGAGGCCCCATTAGCTAAAGTTGTGCTTCAGGTTAAGAACAGTTTCAGGTTAACTACAGACCTCCGGAAGGAATTAAGTACTTAACCTGAGGTACCACTGTATCAGGATCCGAAAGGTCAACAAAAGTCAGACATGGCCAATTCCTGGTTAAAGAGGACCTTGGATTTGGAGGGGTCCTAAGACCCGCAAGGGCCCTTCTATATTGGTGGGCTTGCCTGGTAACTGGAAGGGAGGTAGGGGATGCCATTTTAAATTCCACACTATGTCCCAGAGTGGGATTGCCAGGCACTGGTGCCAGTAGGCCCTGCTGAGGCGTCTTAGTTTGCCCAAGGCTGATAACCTGCCAAATTCTACCCTGGTTCTAGCCATGATTAACCAATTCCATCTGGGGTCTATCCACGTGTTTCTGAACTCACTATAATTCTAGGGATTTCTGTTCATTCACTCTGCCCTGAGCTGTCTGTTTTAATCCCTGGCCCTGGTTCTGGGCCTCACAGTCCTGGTGTGGCCCAGGATGCATGTTTTTGAAAAGTTGCCAACTTTAGATGACTTCATCTCAGGGACTGCACCAGTGCAAGGGGAGAATGCAATGCATTATACAATCATACAGTTCCCTGTACTGGTGTAGCACCCCACTGTGTCAGACGATTCTGCATCTTCCCCTATCCCCACAAGCTGAAATCCAAGTACTTCGGCTTTAACTAAATTCTGGGTCACGTTGTAGGTAATAAAAGACCTTTTTAAAAAAAAAAAATAAATGATTTTACCTATGCAAGATTTAAAAATATTCAAAATGTATAAGCTGGTTGGTTAGTATTACTGGTAGTTTTTAGTACAGTCTATGGATTCAGAAAATACATTTTAAACCAATTATTCAAACAAAAATATGTGAGGACAGAAGAGTGATACTGCCAGGTCCATGTAGACCAAAGTCTGCTGCAGAACAAATATTGGAGAAGGACAAATAACTCTCTATCCAAAATGAAGATATCAGTATTATAAAATGCAGTGCCACTGTTAAGAAAGCTTTGCCTTATTTCAGAATTCTAAATGGTAACTATACAGATGCAGATCAACGTATGTTTTGGGGGGGAAGTATTAATACTTTACATATTTGAAGGGGGGGAAAGATGATGGTTGTTTACATTTGTTAGGTCCTGGGGTGGGGGGAACTGTGATGATGTTGCAAAGCAGTGATTTCCTTAATGTTGCTTTCTGATTGGTAATTAGTTTACCAGTACTTAATTACTGTATGTCGTGAGACACTAAAATCAATAAGGGAATCTCATTTATACTTTAATTTTTTAATTTTTAGATTATTGGCTGCACAATCACTTGTAGAAACTGTATTAAAACTTCTACTCCCTTAGCTTTGTTTGTTTTCATGAGGATTGCTGGCTTTTAAATAGTTTATTTATATTGTATATCACAGTTTTCATTGTAGACAATTATGATGCTAATTTATTGTTCCTTGGTTTCATCTTTATATAAAAATATAGCCAGAATAAAGAAGCCAAATATATGTGTTTATTACAGCATGTCTTCAAGTTAGTGGAACATAGTTCAGGGACATACAAGGATCTTTACAGTTTAAGATCATTTGCTTGATTAAATGTCTGTAAATCTTTATAATTCTAAATGTGGTTTATTTAAAATCTATTGTAAATTTAGTGATTCGCACCTTCCTTTATTTCACGTGAGCCTAGTGAGGTGCATTCTTACCTGAAAATTCTTTTCTAAGCAGTGGACATTGTATACCAAAGACAACGTTTATTTCTTTTGTATTAGTACAGAACAGAGAGTTTTATCACCCCATGGATCTGGTCTAATAATCTTTTACCTTGTGGATCAGAGCCATGAGGGAAGTGTGGGGAAGAATGAAGTACGAAAAGTCCTTGCTCATACAAAGTGGTATTCCCTTGTCTGCCCTGCTACCAATACTTCTGCTGTCCCATGACTGTCCACCCTCAAACACCCTCACTGAAAGTCAGCCTCAGGCTGACTTTATTGTGGTAAAAATAAATATTTGGGATCAACAGAACCATTTTAACTGAGGAACTTTGGACTAGTGGGCATCAAACAACAGCTTGCCATGCCACTTGGAGAGTCTCCTTCGAAACTAAGGAGACACTTGGTAGCTCAGTCGGTAGAGCATGAGACTCAGTCTCAGGGTTGTGGGTTCAAGCCGCATGTTGGGCAAACGATTGCTGCATTGCAGGGGGAAACGACTAGATGACCCTTTTGGTCCCTTCCAACTCTACAGTTCTATGATTATATGAGATTTTTGGGGTCTGCTGTTTAATGACAGGGTGGGAAATAAGAAAATCTCACTAGAAACGCATAAGTCCTTGGGTGGATCTAAAATAGTTATTTGGATCCCAGCCAATAAAATCCAAACAGTTGACAAATTACATATAATGTCTCACCCTTCCAAATGGCAGAACTACTCCACTTCCATCATCATAAGAATACTAATTATGGTGTTCACCTAGCAGCTGGTGAAGGAGCATTGGTAGCTGTGCTGAGAATGATGGTTGGGAAGAGCACTTTTTGTTGGTACCCAAGTCTCCTGGAGGATGTCTGTCTGAAGGACTTGCCCTGGATTCTAACATTTGTTTGTGCAGTAAAGATGGGTGGCGATAGCAGACTTAGCCAAGTCTAGCATGTGCAGCTCTTAGGTATTTGTATCATGCACCATCAATTCTGTCTTAAGGATCTTTCACCCTACCTTCTCTATACAAATGGGAACATTGCTTTTAAAAAGAAGAAAATAAATGAAGTTATCAACAGTGGCATTTAAAAGGTAACTAGGAGAGTGTTCAGTTTGCATATAGATATGGATGGTGAGGATTTGTACACTGTCACACACCAGTATTTTGTAAGCCCTTAACTTTTTTGTTGAAAACCATGGCATATTTTACTGAAATTATGAAAGCAGAATAAAACCACTAACAAAGCACAATTATCTAATAGACACAACCAGATCATTAATGTAAGGATGTTAAAGGCAAAGAATGATTAATGGAAACAGTTTCAAATAAAATAGAGAACATATTAGTCAATATCTGTGGTTCCGAGAAGCCCTCTGATAGCCCAAGCTTGCAAAACTAATGTTAATTGTTAACCAATTTGTAACAATACATTTACTTACAATTGCTTTCTTGATTACATATTAGTAAAAGCAGACTAAAATTCAAAGGTTTTGGCTTTGGCTGGTTTCTTATAGTTGTTCAGTGTTTGTAACCAGACAATCTGTAAGTGTCTGAATATTTGTATTACAAATATGTTCTGCAGCTGCCTGGCATTTGAATCCATGCAACCCTTTTAGAATGTGCAGTTAGTTACTTGTTAAAGTTCTCTTACTGTATCTGTGAAGTTCATGTTGTCTCATGTCAATTCTTGCCAGGAATTTTCTCAACACCGATGGATTTTTATTTCCAGTATTTCAATAAATATTGATATGGCCATTCTGATCATTTTAAAATTGTTTCTATGACAACTTCATTGTAAAAGAAAAGGAGAGGGAGAGAGGGAGAGACATCCCATAGCAGAGGTGGAGAACAATATTGATGCAGAAAGGTCTGTCGTGCAGTCTCCTGACATCACCAGCTAAAATGTTACTATCAGGTCTCGAAAATACCTCTGCCCAAGACCGTGGAGAATTGTAGCTAATCAGAGAAGACAATCCAAGGCTAAATGGGACAGTGATCTAACTCATTAAGAAGGAATAGCATGGATTAGAATTTACACAAAATAATATTTCGGACCTGGTCCGCAGGAAAGTGTAGAAAATTATGTACTGTATGGTTTTGTAAAGAAAGAATAAGGAAAGTTTTCTCTAGAACTTGTGGACATCCAATGGAGTTGAATAATGGAGGATTCTGGAAAAAGACAAAGTACTTTTTCACACGGTGCATAGTTAAAACTTACGTTATTCATTCCCACAGAAGGCAGCGATGGCCACCAATTTGGATGCCTTTCAAAGGAGATTAGACAAATCAATGCAGAATAGGGCTATCAATGGCTGCTAACCCTGATGACTCTGTTCCACCTCCACTGTCAAAGGCAGCATGCTTCTGAACACCAGTCGCTGTCAACAGCAGGTAGAGCAGTACTCCAGATCCTGTTTATAGGCTTTGTACGATAACCTGGTTGGCCTCTGTGAGAACAGGGTACTGGAATGGATGGGCCACAGCCTGGTCCAGCAGGGCTCTTTTTACATTCCTGTGGCATCAAAAGCAGCCTGCCTACAATGATTCTCTCTCACAGTTTTCACCTACAAGCTGAATGCCACCTGACTTAATAAACTGTTTTGTTTTGCAGTCCTGGGCAACAAAACTTGGCTTACTTGAAGCCTTGTGAGCTATACAGCGCACGGTCTTAAAGAAATCACCTCGCACATCATTACATGCAGCCAAGCCACCTATTTTAAATTTACTCTTTTTATCTTTTAAAATGTGGCATTAAGAACTCATCGTTGTTTTATGCATTCAGTATATTTTTGGAAATAGGATCCAAATAAATTTGAGCGTCAAACTATTAACCTTGTTTTTTTCTTGCTTATGGTCACAGCCACACCATTGAGTTCTAGCACTCTTATACAACAGCCACGGTCTCCCACCAATAATCCTGGGAACTACCATTTGTTAAGGGCGCTGAAAATTGAGGTTCTGTGAGGAGCTCTCCTAACAATTCTAGGCACCCTTAGCAAGCCATGACTGTAAAGTGGTATAAGAAGGCTTTAAACATATGGTGTAGTTGTGACTTTGGGCTAAGCAGTGGGGCAGCAAGTAGAAACTCTGAATGTCTCTGGTTTGCACTTTCAAAATTTGGCATCTGCCTTGTACCTGTGGCTTAAAAGTAAAATACATGATCATCATCTATTATACATGTGGTATCCCTGTTCCTGAATGTAAAAAAGTAGAATGTAAATGACAAGGCTATATACTAGAACCTTCTCCCTGGGAAATATTTTGTTTTAATGTGAGATATTATTCAAACACTCATTCCCACACTAGCAGACTGAAATCACACAGATAGTCATTTGGGGATAATGACTGTGTAGCTTGGTTTTCATTTATTGCTACCTCTCCAATTATGCTTAATAAAATACTAAGGCTGGAATACTATATCCACTTCTAAGTCGGACTTAATTTTCAGTAAACATGCATAGGATTGCACTGTTAGGCTGCAATCCTATACAAAGTTAAATGGGAGTCAGTGGGACTTGCTATAGATAAGCATTCTCAGAGGGTAACTAATGAAAACAATCAACTCACATATTTGGTTCTCGTTCCTACCAACTGTTTTTACTTGGTGGGGGGGGGGACGGGGGCAGAGGAAAGAAATGGCAAGACAATAGAAGAGGCAGGCAGCAAACCTCTCATCAATGTAAATATACCTGATAGAGCCAGGGGCAATTCCTGAGTTCTCCAAACAATTGCCAGGAGAGCCTGCCAAGAAGACAGATGTTGCTGCTACTAGAAAACATGGTATTTTGGCTCCTGATCACCACTTCAAAAACAGAGGCGGCATTGCTGATGTGGGAGGTCAGATACTGCTGAAGGAAGATCAGTCTCCCCTCTCTGGGCTTTCTGGGACAAAGATACCACTTCAATGCAAGTGTATGTGAGGGGGTGAAGCGGGGAGACACTACCCTAAAGTAAGAGTGGAAACAGAAGCCTGAATCTAGCCCATGTTCAACATCAAAATTTGTAGCCACAAACTGTGGGAAGAACTTTGGCAGCAGATGTCTTCTTTTGGTCCTCCCTACCTGCAGTAGCTGAGCTAGATCATCTCCCTCTGCTATGCTAGTGCTCTACTTGCAGGGAGTTTGTGTGGAATCATTCAAAAACAGCATCCCCTTCCGCTACATAGTTGTACATTCTAGTCTGCCCACTCATTCTGATAAGATTTATGACATTTCAATTTAAAAGTTGAGGAAGCCAGGCCTAAAGCTTAAGGGAGCTGGCCCTCAGCAGGCATAGGCAGTATGATGTTATTACTAGTTATTTAATAAAGATTATTTTATTTTATTTTAGTGATTCCTCTTTATCAGGCCTAGAGCATAGGAGCCAACTCCTAGGGGCCAAGGTCCCTTCAGCCCCCACCCAATAAAATATCTGAGGGATTCCCCGCCCCCAAGTTGATGGGCATTGCCACTCAGATGGCGTGCATGCACCACATCATATAAGCAGGGCTTACTTGGGGCCCCCAATATTTTATTTTATTCAATTTGGCACCCCTGGCCTAGAGCTATCACCTGGCTGGCACACACTCTTCCAGCTGCAAGGCCCTCAGCACCCTGGCCCTGATACCTACCCGACCTAGGGTGGCAGGGTTGCCTAGCAACTGCAGACAGCCATTTTTATTTCATAGAATGATCGGGTCCTCTGGGATATTTGTGGGGAATTAAAAGCAATTGTTTGCCTCTGCTACCCTCAGGTAAACTGATGACCTACTGTTTTAGGAAAGGCCCCCTCATGGGGCACTTTCCCGCCTCAAATCTCAGACCAACTCCACCTAGTGTGATCGTTAAACAATGCACTTCCATAGACACAGAAATAAGTAACTTAAGAGACAAGCTACACAGAATCCATTCCACAACTGGAATACTGCACAACACAATACATTATCAACCAGCTTTCACCTACCTGGTTATCTCCTTATGTTTTGTACTACAACTTCCATGAGCTTGAGTCATTTGCTGAATGAGGTTGATGGGAGTTGTAATTCAAAACATCAGGAGGCATTAGGTTAGCAAAGGATGTTATAAACAAGGTATGGGAGAAAATTGTGGCTGATTAATTCATTGCCCTCGTTCCCCACCCTCCCTCCTTGCAAATCCCACACCATTAATTTTGTTCCTGAAGCCACTTCCAAGGAAGTTGTTGTTCCTACTACAGCCTGCATCAAATTCAGCATGCAATGGACCATGGGAGTACAATAAACTCAGTCAAATCCAAGGCAGAAAGAGAAACTTCCTGTATAGCATGTCAATCATGTACTAACTGTAGTTTCAGAAACATATGTTCCCAGGATGGCATCAATCCACATTGTCAGATATAATAATATAGCAAACTCTAACATTGCTTTGGATAGCTGGGAGTCAAATTTGTGTCAAAGACTCAAGTGAAGTTTGAGTATGTTATATATCAAATCACAATCATCAGCAAAACCCATACCCCCAATTCTCTTTTTTCCAGGGTATAATTAAAAGATAGAATAGAGAATAGCAAAGTGAGCGCAATACACTAGCAATGTAGTACCAGGAGAAGTTTACTCTGATTAGCATCTGATTTAACTTCCAGCTGTACACAGAAATAATGAGCAGTGGATTTCTTTTACTTATTTAGCTGCAGAGACTATGCTATGCACAAGGCTCAGGGCAAGGCACACATATTCACATTACAACCAGAGATAAAATGAGATGCCTTCTTAGAACGGAGGGTTCACAGCATCAATTGTCAGCTTGAATTTATTTGCTCAGATTCCACCTCATCTGAGGGGTTAGAGACAGTAGTGCTCACAATTTTCTGGATCAGGATAAAACTCTTGTTTATTCAGGAGCCCCACATGGTGCTCCTTGATGAAGACTCTTCCTCTTTGACTTTAATTCTGGTGGTAGCACCAAGCACATGGTGGCCTGCTTCACATGTAACACCTATCTATGGTTTGCTAGGAGTGAGCCTCCAGCTTATGCATTTCCCTCTTGCTCTCCCTACTCTTTGCCCATGTGCCAGTTTGATTACTTAGAGAGCCAGTGTGGTGTAGTGGTTAAGAGCGGTAGTCTTGTAATCTGGGGAACCGGGTTCGCGTCTCCGCTCCTCCACCTGCAGCTGCTGGGTGACCTTGGGCTAGTCACACTTCTTTGAAGTCTCTCAGCCTCACTCACCTCACAGAGTGTTTGTTGTGGGGGAGGAAGGGAAAGGAGAATGTTAGCCGCTTTGAGACTCCTTAAAGGGAGTGAAAGGTGGGATATCAAATCCAAACTCTTCTTCTTCTACTACTTATTTCTTAAATTACGTCCTGAACTGTGCTTCAGATCATCCCATTAGTGCAGGAGTGCATTTAGCCCAAGGGCCACTTTTCCTTCTAGACACCTTCTGAGGGCCACATGGCAGTGGCAGATGGTGCCAGAGACAGAAGTGGACAAAGCAACCCATGTAAATTTTACCTTTGTACAGTAGGTAAATTTTACCTTTGCATGCATAAAGCCCTATTTACGCTCCCTTCCAGGCAAACAAGAAGCATGATCAGAATTCAAAGAGACATTCCAGTCAGGGGTAAAGGAGGGATGCTAAGGGGTATGATCTGGGGAGATTTCCAGATAAGAGATACATGTGCTCCGTCCCAGGACTGAGGTTCTTCACCCCTGTGTTGGTGCAAAAGTCTGAAGAGATTTTTTAAAATGTGCTTAACTGAACACGCTTAGAAACTCTAAAATCCAGATAAGATAGGATTCCCACTCACAGGAAAGATTCCAAGCTCTTTAAAACAGATCTGCTTGAAAACTATATTCACTTTTATGTTAATCATATGTGCCCCCCTGCTCCCAGGTAAATGTCTGAACTCAACTATAGCCTGCCATTCCATCCACACTAGTTATAGCTTCTTTTGCCAACTTTCAAATCAAGTAACTAGCTGAAATTAAGCAAGCAAGGAAAGGAGCAATGGTGTTAGACCTAAACTACAAGAATACAGGTATGATGCTTTCACCTTCCACTAAATTCAATGGGCACACATGAGCCCCCGTGAGGGCATGTGTCGACAGTCCCTTCACCCCTGAGGAAGACAGGCTGGGAAGAAGAATGCTTTTGTACCCAATTGACTAGGATGTGGTTTGTGCTTGGTTTGAGGTGCCCACTACAACCTCTTCTGTTTGCAAATGGGCTCCTGGGAGCAAAAAAAGTCTGGTGACCCTTTACCTACGTACACAAGCTCTCTTGAACTAATAAACATGCCCATAAGGTTAAGCGACCTGATCTGGAGGATCACATAGGTCAGCTAAGAGAATGACTGACATCAGCGTGTCATGTAAATACCGGGTTTGAACTGTTCTATGGTGTTGCCCAGCTACTTCATTTCAGACTGAAATGGAAAGCCAGGGAGCAGAGAGAAAATAATAATACAGTAAAACCACAACATTTATAAGGCTTTGTTGATATTTATCCTGATTCATTTTGAATCTAGAAGACATACAAGTTATAAAGTGTGTTGTATTATTATAATTACTTTGAAGTTATTGAACTAGGCCTGGAAAAAATGATTATGTATTTCAGAGATTTCCTCAATTAACTATTAACTTATTAATACTGCTATTAACTTATATCTGACATACAATGTTCTACTCTATCCTATATGTCCAGAAGAAATTGTTCTCCAATATATTAGAAGGTAGAATTGTTCTCTTGAAGTATCACACTTAAAATGCAACCAAGCTTTTTTGGGGTTTTTTGCAGCACAATCTCCACCCCACCCCTCATCAAAATAGTTTCACTGCAAGCTGATGTTGGCTGTAATGGGCTGCAGTCATAGAGTTCATCTGTTTCAAAGTATGGAAACAATTTGGAAGTCTCAGCCTACTTCTCTATAAACAGAATGTCACCATATCCAAGTTCAAGGAGGCCTTGATCTAGCAAAACATATAAATGCACGATCCTCTTCTGAATCTTGTGAATGGCTTCACTGATATTGAAGGGATTTTTTCATGCAGTGCTGGCCCATGGCTGCAGGGTGTCTTAGGTGAACATCCCTAAAACAGCTACGGAAACTGCCCACCTCTTGCCTTGGTTCCCATTACCTGCTTGCAGTCCCACAACATATGGCAGGCACACCTTTGGCTACCCAGAGTTCTGTTTGAAAGACTATCATAGGACAGTCTTCTTTCTGAAGTTTCGTAGCTCCTTTCAGTCATAACCTGCTCAAAACTGAAGCACGCTGAGAGACTTCCAAGCAGAAACAATTCTGCTGTCTTTCTCATAGTGCCTGCCTGCAATTCCCTTGTCTGACCAGCTACCTCAGATGACCCAGAAAGCTGACTGAGGGCAAACGCCGGCTCCCTCGGCCTGAAAGCGAGATGAGCGCCGCACCTCATAGTCACCTTTGACTGGACTTAACCATCCAGGGGTCCTTTACCTTTTACCTTTATCTCAGTAGGTGATTGTACAATGAACAGAATGCATAACACATAAACAAACAAACAAAACCCACTAGTTCAGGAATTCGTATTTTATTATATTGTAAATCACTTTGGGATGCCTGCTGGGAAGTGATTCATAAATGAAATAAATCATAGTAGTGATAAATTAGTATTAATTTAGTTATTATTTGCAGACTAGCTGAACTGGAATTAATGGGAGTTCTGCAAAAGCACACAACTTGAAATGCTTAAATATTTCACATTTATATTCAGTGCTAGTACTACTTAGAATAAACCCACTGAAATTAATGAGCCAAAGTTAGTCATGTCTAGTAACTTCAATGTGTCTACTCAGAGTAGACTAGCACTGGATACAACCCCTAACTTTAAACTAAAATGTAAGTTAGAAAATATGAATGAAATAGAACTGAAACAATTTTGGTGCAAAAAACCTCCTTGAACATTCTCTTTGAAATATTTATCTTGCAACATTAACAAATATTTATTTTGGCTATTTAGCATCCAATTTTATTTGGTTCCATAGTGATGTCTGATGTCCGCAATATGGCAAATGATGTCTGTACTTGGTAGCTGACATACAGTGGTATTTACCATTTGATAGTGCTTGACAGTTAACATGTCAAAATTAGTATTCTGACAGTCCTTAAGACAAGACATGCAGAGGTATTAGCATCTGATTGCATTTGCTATTTAGTATTTGAAATATGACATGCAATAGTATTTTATTTCTGACAATATGGGATTTACATGTGATGCCTGCAAAAATCAAAGAAATCCAGAGAATTCAAGTTCCTCTCACTGGAGGTACAGCCAGCCTCATTTTTGTTTTTCCAACTCTTATTAAACACTTATTTGTTTACTCAGGCCTCTGGCATGAATTCAGCCAATAAAGCTTTATTGTTCACTTACTGCTTAACCTCTGCTGCATATTTATTTATTGCATGTTTTAAGCGTATATTTATACATACAGTGGAACCTTTGTTACGGATGGGATCCGTTCCGGAGGCCCATCTGTAACACGCAACTGACACAAGCGGAAGTACTGCATCTGCACACACGCCACAATTTAACGCTTCTGCGCATGCGCAAGCAGCGAAACCCGGAAGTAACCCGTTCCAGTATTTTCGGGTTGCCGCGGGACGCAAAACGAAAACACGTAACCTGAAGCAAAGGCAACATGAGGTATGAGTGTATGTGTTTTTATATTTTTATTTTTGTATGGTTTTTATATTTTGTACATTGCCCTATGAATTTTGGGTTAAAAGCTGTTTAGAAATAAATAATAATAATATTCACGTTATGGTCATATTCAGAATTTAAATTTTGACAAAATCTGGGTGACAAAACTTAAATGTTTTGCCGAATTCTGAATCTTATCCAATATTTATTTGATATGCAAAATTAAAGAATCATAAACTGGACGAATTGGAAGTTTAAAGCCTTTTCCTACATTGTAGTGTGTCAGACCACAAAGAAGCTTTCACAAAGAATGTTACCAAATTTAAGAGAATTTCAATTTTATGTTTCTACATCAGTGCATTGCATTTCAGCGCATTCTAAAATATTTGAGACGTTTGTTGCTCACTCACTTTCCTTTCCAATTCCAAACATTTTAATATAATCTCACCTTTATTTCAGTCTCTCAAAATTTGCTCTTCTTCCCTTCTCTTTCATTATCGTTTTTCCTTTCTTTTTGGGATGTCAGATCAACTTCATGAAAGGTGTCAGGGTGTCATTTTACAGAATCTTAAAAGACTGAAGTTCATTGTAGGCTCTCTACAGATGTTTGTGAAACTGGTGGTAGAAATTTGCTATCTACTATAAACTCAATGCTATGTTTATTATTTTTGTGGAGACTGTATTAAATTTTATTTAATGATAATAATAACAATAAATGAAAGGTGTCAAGGCTGCCATGGAAGTAACCATCATCATGTGCTCTTACGGCCCACAAATAGAATAAAAAATGCAAGGTAGGAACTTGTGCAGGCCTTAAATAAAGAAAATGCCAGAGAATGTCAAAACAGGAAAAGCAACGGTTGGAAGTGATCAGGTTGAAGAGTAATCTGGCTAACAGTAAAGATAAGGTCATGGGTCCAGATGACAGCATCTGGCTGGAAGGCTAGCACTTTCCTTTACTATACCAAGGAGATGGGCTGTTTTCAGAGACAGTCCCATCTGTAGGTTTAAGCCAGGAAATAATTCTCATACCGAATCAAGTCGATGGAAGAAAAGCCTTAGGGCAGAGCTTTCCAAACTTTTCACGTTGGTGACACACTTTTTAAACATGCATCATTTCGTAACACAGTAATTCAGTTTTACTAGCAAACCGGAGGTTAAACTAATCGTTTTCCAGTCCCGGGAGGAGCACGGGGAGTGTTGACACACTAACATCTCGCAACATACTGTTTGGAAAGCTCTGCCTTAGGAGTTAGAACTGAGCAGTCTTAAGACCAATTGAAGACCAATTTACACATGCAACACAAATAGTGCTTACATATTAATACTTTGGGACGGGGGTGGCGCTGTGGGTTAAATCACAGAGCCTAGGACTTGCTGATCAGAAGGTCGGAGGTTCGAATCCCTGCAATGGGGTGAGCTCCCTTGCTCAGTCCCACCTCCTGCCTACCTAGCAGTTCAAAAGCACCTCAAAGTGCAAGTAGATAAATAGGTACCACTCCAGCGGGAAGGTAAACGGCGTTTCTGTGTGCTGCTCTGGTTCTCCAGAAGCGGCTTAGTCATGCTGACCACATGACCCAGAAGCTGTAAGCCGGCTCCCTCGGCCAATAAAGCGAGATGAGCGCCGCAACCCCAGAGTCGGCCACGACTGGACCTAATGGTCAGGGGTCCCTTTACCTTTACCTATTAATACTTCAGCAGTAAGAATGCCTTACTTCTGTCACTTACATTTTCAGTACATGCTGGGATTATGCAACTCGTCTCATCCCATGCATCCAAGTGGGCTTTTGGCTTGGATTCCTTGAACAGCTCCTGTTACCACACAGCAACCACTTTTGAAAATCTGGGGGGACATTCAAAAAGCAGTTTATGAGATGGCATGGGCTCTGCTGTTTAAAAAGGACAAGTCAAAAATTCCTATAGAGATGTTGCAGTTTTGGGGTGCACCTACAATAACTGCACCCGCCAGTGGGCCCCTAAACTGCAGGTGCATATGGCGCACCAAGTGAAAATGCACCCAACAGCCCTCTGCCATATGATGCATCCAAGCAAGCCAAACTATTTTTGTTATCTGAATGCCATTTCACTTAAAAAATAATAAAAATCTTCCAGTACCCAAAGGAGACCTGCTCCATTTTCAATTCCAGTGCTGCCCTTTAGTCACACAGCGCTACAAACACTGGATGGTTTTGTTTGAAGGTTCTGTCCAGATTCCGCAGGTGTCGGCAACACCATGGCACTTGTCGCCTTCTGGAACCAGTCATGGCTTTGGGCAGGTCTTAGGCCCCATTGAAAGTCACCTTTGAAACTGCATATTCTTCCCAAGCAGCGCTCAATATGGGATGGGGCTCTGCTGTTCAAAGCAAAATCCAGGATTTTGGGAAGGCCTAAAGCGTCTCTTTTGAAGGAAGGTTTAGTTTTCTCCCTTGGTTATTATACTATTCATTACCTGCTTTCCATCTCTAGTATAGGGACGCTGGTGGCGCTGTGGATTAAACCACAGAGCCTAGGACTTGCCGATCAGAAGGTCGGCGGATCGAATCCCCGTGACGGGGTGAGCTCCCGTTGCTTGGTTCCAGCTCCTGCCAACCTAGCAGTTCGAAAGCACGTCGAAGTGCAAGTAGATAAATAGGTACCGCTCTGGTGGGAAGGTAAACGGCGTTTCCGTGTGCTGCTCTGGTTCGCCAGAAGTGGCTTAGTCATGCTGGCCACATGACCCGGGAGCTATACGCCGGCTCCCTCGGCCAATAAAGCGAGATGAGCGCCACAACCCCAGAGTCGGTCATGACTGGACCTAATGGTCAGGGGTCCCTTTACCTTTACCTTATCTTTAGTATAACTCAAGAGATAGATGGCAACTACTGTGAAGAGAAAGCCCCCAAAACATGGAATGTCATGTTCTAAAACAACCAGAAGCCATTCTTATGTGAATCACTTGCATTTTCTTTAATATAAATTCCACAAATTTTTACCGAGCCATTCCACACCCCACCGATGGGGGGTAATGAAAGCAGCATTTTTTTTGGTAAGATTTTTTTTAAAAACAAAAACAAAACCTTCACTTTTTCCCAAATAGGGTGTCTTTTGCTAATCTCCCTTTTTTAACATAAACATCCCAAAAGAAACTGGATCATTGGGTAAAGGGGGATTTTTTTTTTTATTATGTCTAGCGCATATACCCTAAGGAGACATCTCGTTCCCATGTAATGCAGACTGCCGTTTCAGTCCCAGCGGATTTCACTTGATATCAGAAGTAGTTCGCCGCCGTAACGAAAACGACACACTTGCAGCGGCAATACCTCTTAAGCAGCCATGTAGTGATCAAAGGGAATAGCAGAGCAGCATCTGTTAGGTTGGAGAACTGCTTCTCGTCACTGAATGTGCCAAGCTGTCAAAGCTGCCTGTGACCTATCACAGCTACTTGTAACACTGCCACCCTACTTGAGTTGCCGTCAAAGCCAAACAAGGCTCAACACACACACACACACACACACACACACACACACACACACACACACACTATTGGTAGAGGGAACTTTTTTGAGCTACTCTGTTATCTGCAAAGGTGTATTGTGGAGGGCAGGCAGGGACTAGGAAACCGAAAAGCAAAGACAGATCTTTCTTCCTTCGCTTCTTAACTGCAATCTTTTTCATGTCATTTAAAAGAGAGAGTAGGAAATTGTACCAGTTCCCCAGGCTATGAACAAAAAGAGCTATATCGCAGCCAAACACTTTTCACAGAACTAACACCACACATTCAAGGTAGGTCTGCCTACCATGTTTCCACCGCCTAAAAAGTCAAGTATGTTTCCACCCACCAACACACACAGAAGCACTTTATCTCTCAATATTCCAGAGGGAAGTATCTTGGCTATAACTAACAGGCTACTATAGACGTTAATGTATAACTCTCGTTAAGAAGCTTAATTGTGTATACAATGAAAAATTTCTGAAAAATTGAAGAGTGCCATGTATTCCCTTTTTAATCCTCATAAATCTTGCAAGAGTAGAGATGTCGCAGGTGAACAACTGGAGTCTGAGCTGTTGTTGCTTGAGAGGCAGACATGATGGGTATGGCCAAAATACCAATGCAACTCATCTGCTCTATGTCTGTTACCAGCACTCATTAAATGTGCAACCTAGCAGTATGCTAAAAGTTTCTCCCACATTTCTGTCTGCTTTTCTCTGTCAAAAATAGAATTGTAAAGATGGAAAGGACCCCAAGGGTCATCCAAACCTGCATTGTCATTCATGCAATGAATTGGGGGGGGGGGTCTCCTTTGTTAATTTTTCAGATGCAGAGAAAATGATCAAAGGGAGGTGAAATTCTCCTGGGGTTTTTGTTTTGTTTTGTTTTTAGGGGGTCACATTGACCTTATTTTAAAGGTGGTTGAGCAGTGGTTGAGAGTGAGTGTTCTTTCTTTCATTTTACAAATCATCTCAGCAGCAGTCTGCAATCCACAGCCTCCCTGGGTGACCACACTTAAAGCCCAAGAAAAGTTAAAGCCCAAGAAAAGACATCATGAGATCATTCCTCCCATGGGGATATTTCAGATCAACAAGAATAAGCAGTCAAGGAAAGCTGCAAAGTTCATTGGAAAGGAAAACAACAGCAAGCCACCCTTGACCACCTGCCAGTGATGAAGTCAAACCTCTACACCCAGGAAATTCTAAAGAAATTCTAAAGCGCTCTAAGAATAAAACAAATAATGAAAATCCTGTTCTTCGGGGGGGGGGGGACCTTTTCAGAAACTGGAGGACAGCTTTCAGCACAGCACTAGTGCAACCAGCCCATGGTTCAGCAACAGCAGAAGATGCACCACAGCGCTGCAGGTTTTCACTTAATGAAAAATGCATGTCAGCGTATTTAGATCTGTGTTGTTACACCATACGTACAAGCAATACAACTAATAATACAGTGATGCTAACAGCTATACCATCTCTTTCTTGGAATAAAGTCCATTTTATTTCAGTGGAACTGGTTCTGGGGAATGGCTTCAGACACTCTATGCAATTGCCGGTGGGATCTGCATCTCCTTGTTTGCAGGAGCACTGCCGGGTTTGAGAGCCCTGTTAGTAGCAGGGTGTGGTGCTGACCTGACCTCATTGGCCCACACCACTGCTGCATGACGAAACAGAGAAGGGGGAGTACAGTGGTGCCCCGCAAGACGAATGCCTCGCAAGACGGAAAACCCGCTAGACGAAAGGGTTTTCCGTTTTTGAGCTGCTTCGCAAGACGATTTTCCCTATGGGCTTGCTTTGCAAGACGAAAGCGTCTTGCGAGTGTTCCGATTTTTTTCCGCTCCCCCCCCTTTTTCTAAGCCGCTAATCCGCTAAGCCTTTAATAGCTGCTAAACCGCTAACAGCGCTAATCTGCTAAGCCACTAATAGGGTTGCTTCGCAAGACGAAAAAACCGCTAGACGAAGAGACTCGCGGAACGGATTAATTTCGTCTTGCGAGGCACCACTGTACAAGGTGGTGGTGAGATTGGCACGGTGGACACGTGGTAGGAGCACCAGACTGGGTCTGCTGGTACCTTCGCAGTGCTCCAACCTCCCCTCTTGCCATGGTTTCTTCCTTCCTGGCTACTCACTTGGCAACCACACTCTACACTGGAGCTGGTTTCACCCGCCAGGTTTCCAACTCACGTCCTCTAGGCTGCATTTCCAAAATGTCAGCCAGCCACCTAAACAGCTATTACTGGGATCTCAGTAACAGCGCCACCATTTTGCTGACAGATTGCTCCGTGTGGCTATCCCAGGTTCAGCCCAGTCCCGAGGGGGCGTGGACAACCAGGGTGCCTCATTTGGGCCTCCCTGAGAGCTGGGCAGCCAGACCCAAGTCCATGCCTAATGGCACTGCTGTGTGTTTATACCACTTGTGGTACCATGAAAAGAGGGTGTTGCTCATACAATGTGAGAGCACAACCACGTGTGATGTGTGATGCAGATTTATGATTAGGATCTCTCAGTTTCTTAAAAAAAAAATAGCAGTAGCCTACAGCAGTGGACAAATCAGATTGGGGTGTGTTTATTATTTAATCCTTTCCCATGCACAATTTCCCCAACGCTCCACAAAGCTGCTGTTTGACATCTGGGATAAAACTTACAGGCACCAATACTGAAATCTGTGTAAGATGCGTAAATTCCATGCTAATGTGCAGTTTTCCCTTTGCACATTACACAAAAAAGTGTGTGCTTTTGTGCAGCATCAAAAGCTGTCTTAAGAGTAGCCAGGATCAAATCTTCCGGCTCCTATTTTGGCATTTAAGAATTTTACAGCTTCAGTCTGGCTCTTCTTTATTTTTATTTCACAAACTATGCAATGCCATTGCTTCCTCCAGATACATCTAGTTTTCAGCTGCATTTCTCTATGCATCCCCCTCTGCAAAAACTCAACACCTTAGCCGTTAGAAACATTTTCTTCCTTCCCAGGTCGAGCAAATCTAGATGCCCTAGGTAGTGCTTCAATAGTATAGGAATATTTTGAGCTATATGTCATAAGAGCAATGGCGCCTTAACGATGTATTACATTAATACATCATCAGGGTTGAGGCATTCTTATGAAATATTAGTTTAATGCATCTTAGGAATGCTGTTGGTTTGACAACATATTACTCAAATACATAGCAACACCTAGAAAGATCAAGATAAGTTTTGTATTTTTTTCTCTTCAACTTAAATTTTGGTGTGTCTTTTTTAACATTTAAAAATAAAGTGTGTGTTCATGAAAGGGGCGGGGGAGATTTAATAAATATTTAATGTTTGCCCAAAACATTATTTGCAACAAAAATAATAATTGCAAAATGTTTAATCCAACTTTAAGAAGTGAGGACATCACCGAGTACCCTTGACATAAGATTCTACACTACTCTTTGAAACCATTTGTATTATTGTATTCTCAAGCATAGTTTCACCTGGCACTTGGTTCTCTCGTGTCTGTAAATCAAATGAAAAAGCTACATTGATAAAGATGTTCATTTCAGGCTCTTTCCTGTACCTCATATTGACATTCACAAATTAGCTGGATATCAAAAATAATTTAATTCCATTCTTCCCCCTAAGGAGATCGGAGCAGTATACAATAACAGCAGTTAAAAAAATAAACCAAAACCCACAATAAAATTATATATATATATATATATATATATGCTTTCGTAGATTTTCACGGGTACAGGAATGCAGGTTTTGGTGTCTTCGGGTGTCTTCCCGTGTAAGAGTTGGGGTGTCTAGGCGACGTTTCGACGAGGTCTCACTCGTCATCTTCAGGCTGGTGCTTTCGGCTTCTTGTTACTGGAACAGAGCAGGATCTCAGTGTTTGAGTTCCTATAAATACTGTTGAGGGGGTGTGGTGTATAGCCTCTGCCCACTCAGACCAATAGTCAGCTCCATAGGCTCACCTCTACAAAATCTCGCTAAATTTCTCGCTAAGCAACTTCAGCCCTATGCAGAATCTATCGCTTCACACGTTACAAACTCCTTCCAGTTCATAGAAACAATAAAGAAGCAAAACCTACATCCCGATGACCTACTTGTGAGCTTCGATGTTGTATCTCTCTTCACACAAGTGCCCATTAATGAAGCCTTGACAGCCATTCAAAACAAATACAATCCCCCCGAATACATCCTGGACCTGACCAACCACTGCCTAACCAACACGTACTTCATCCACAATGGACAAAGATACAAACAGATAGAAGGAGCACCTATGGGATCACCCCTCCCACCGGTCATCGCAAATCTGTACATGGAACACTTTGAAACCAATGCTTTAGACAAGTCAGAACACAAACCCAAACTTTGGCTCAGATATGTTGACGACACCTTTGTAATTTGGCCACACGGGAAGGAAAAACTAGATAGCTTCCTCACACATCTCAACAGCCTACACCCCAAAATACAATTCACTATGGAAATAGAAGCCAACAACCAACTTCCCTTCCTTGACGTCCTAATCTACAAAAAACCTGATGGCTCCCTAGGACACACTATCTACCGAAAAAAACACACACCAACCGCTACTTACATGCACAATCACACCACCACCCTGCACAAATAAACTCCGTAGCCAAGACTCTCATCTCCAGAACCAAACGCCTGGCTGACAAAGACCACTTGACAACTGAGTTACAGAATCTCTCAAATGTGTTAATCGCCAACGGATACCAGCAAAACAGGGTTACGAAGCTAATCCAAAAAGAAACACCCCCCAAAAACCAAGACACAGAAGAAAACAATGGCATGGCCCTCCTTCCTTATATCAAGGGCACTACAGATAAAATTAGCAAAATCCTCCATAAACACAATATCAAAACAGCCTTTTGCACCAACCAAAAAATAGCCAATATCCTCAGAAACCCAAAAGATAAAATCCAGTTAGAAAACCAAGGGGTCTATGAAATACCCTGCAAAGTCTGCCCAGCCACGTACATTGGACAAACAAACAGACGAATAAATGCACGTATCGCAGAACACAAGAATGCCGTCAAAAAAGAAGAAAAAACTTCCTCTCTTTACCAACACATGAAAGAAACAGGACACGAAATTAATTTTGCAGATTCCAAATTGCTCTTTAACATGGAACATCACCACAAGAGAATAATCATGGAAGCCATCGAGATAGAGAAACACCCTCACAACATGAACAAGCGTGACGACACGTCCCGCCTGCCAGACATCTGGAAATTAGCCCTCCCCACAAAAACCGACACCAGAACCAGAGGCACACAGAACGCCATCTCCAATCAACCACACCAGACCCAAACCCAGACCCTCTCCACAGATAAATTACAGACACCATCCAGTAGCCAAACCATAGTGGCACCTCCGGATGCTGCACCCCCCTGCAATCCCTACACAGATCTGGCTGGCACAGGGCACAAAACCACAGCTCGCCCCTATACACGAAGCCAAGCCAGAGCACAACTAAGTGCAGTACAGCCATCTTCTCAGAAAAACTCTTCACTAGCTCAAGAGGTCAAGACACGAAAGCTTTAGCAACTAATCCACACCTAATGACCCTCCTAAGTGGTACTCAGAATATCACTCAAGAAATCACTCAAGATATCCCTCAAGTAATTAATGAACAAAAGAAGAAAAGGCACAATAACCTGGGAACTTCCTCTCTGCCCAGAACGTTGGAGGCTATACACCACACCCCCTCAACAGTATTTATAGGAACTCAAACACTGAGATCCTGCTCTGTTCTAGTAACAAGAAGCCGAAAGCACCAGCCTGAAGATGACGAGTGAGACCTCGTCGAAACGTCGCCTAGACACCCCAACTCTTACACGGGAAGATACCCGAAGACACCAAAACCTGCATATATATATATATATATACACACACACACACACACACACACACACACACACACCTCGCCCACCTGGCTGGGTTTCCCCAGCCACTCTGGAAAGCTCCCAACAAAATTATGAATGAATGAATGAATGAATGAATAAATAAATAAATCTAAAAAGGATAAACATCAGACATTAAAAGCTTCCCTAAATAGGGCTGCCTTCAGATGTCTTCTAAAAGTCAGATAGTTGTTTATTTCCTTGACATCTGATAGGAGGGCATTCCACAGGGCGGGAGCCACTACCGAGAAGGCCCTCTACAGACTATATATTTATGAGAGCTGAGGAGTTCCAAGGGATGTACTGCTGGGTATCTTCTCTAAATGATAGGGCACTGGAGATGTAAGGTTGTATATTAACAGATTGAAAAGCAGTGTGAGAGCAAGCCTGCTGTCATGTCACCTGTAAGATTATACTGCCGGTTCTCCCAGTTTCTGTAGATAGAAAGCGGTTGTGTCAGTTTCCCCTTCACCTGAAGCAGCAAAATGTCTTGGGCTGACCCTGGTCGCCACGCAATCTACCAAGCACGCCTCTCAGGGGCCACCCTTGCAGGTGAATGAACCATTCGGAGGATCAACCACAGCCAAAGTAAGAAACAAGAACCTTCCTTTTGTCAAATTCTGGATTCTAATCAGGCAATTCTAATCTTCAAGGCAAACCGTAACAACAGACCCGTTTTCAATACTGAGACAGCAAGGCTTTCATCAATATGCTAAGCGCACTGTGAAGCCACCTCTGCAAATGTTAAGATAGCGTGATGCTTTCAAGGCCATGCCTTTTTCCCATTTTGCAAAACATTTTCAGAGTCTCAAAAACAACATCTCAACATCTAGCAACAAAATTGTTTCCCTTTTGTCTGTTCTCGGCCTTCCTTCCTGCTAGCACTTGTATCCTCTGCTTGTTTATGGGTTGTTTTCTGCAACACGCTGGTTTTCTGCGAAAACTGCCATGTTTTCTGTGTAGATGTCGGAAGGGGAACATCACTGTTATCAGTAAGCCAAAAGTTCCTTCTATCTCCATCTGTGCTTGTTTGGCAGACCGGTCAGGAAACTGAAAGTTAGCATAAATAGGCTGCTCAGAAGGACCAGGGAGCCACTCAGATGCTATGCACCACAAATTGGCAAACAATAGTCTCTCAGCGAAAGCCCTGAGTCTGAACTCTGATAACACGGATATTTTTAGGAGCTAAATGACAAGTTCGTATAGAAAGTAGGAAATGATTGAAAGGGCAAGGAGGGTGGGGAAGGGTGTGAGAGAAAAAATATTATGGTGTCTAAGCTGTCCACTACAAAGCCAATCATAGCAATTTAAATGTGAAAATGTAAAATGGAAGAAGTGTACGTTAGAAACTCAAACCATTCAGTGGGTCCCTCCATGTGTACATGGGTGGTGCTGTGGTCTAGAGACCACTGAGCCTCTTGGGCTTGCCATTTGGAAGGTTGGCGGTTCGAATCCCTCTCTCACTTACCCCCCTTGAACTCCCATATTGCCTTATATTTTACAGGTATCTCCCTATATAACAGGTGACCTCCCTGGGCCTAGAAGTGTAACTTATATATCACCCAGTGGCAATATGTTGAGCAAGATGTTCAAGGAGGTGGTCCAGCTTCAGGCATACTTGGAGGAAACTGATTACTTGGATCCATCCTAGTCTGGTCTCAGGCCCGGCCATGACACTGATACCACCACCTTGGTTGCCCTGATTGGCAACGCTTGTCAGAAACAAGATAGGGGAGTATGACCATGATCCTTTAACAGCTTCTGATACTGTTAAATGTGGAATCCTCCTCCTTCTCCTCATTATTATTATTAATCACCACATGGATCAGTGATTTTCTCATTTCTCATGAAACCTCATGGCAAAGGGCATTTGTGCTGGTATGGAGAAAATTCCCCAGGTTGCATGGTATGTCACTACACAACAAATACGTCATCATGAAGCATCACCACCCACATGGAGCTATATAAAAATGGGCTCCAGTTGGCAGCCATAATGTGCAAGTACGTACGTCCTAGATCAGGGATAGCCAATGCAAAGTCTTCCAGATGCTTTGGACTCCAACTTCCATCATTGCCAAACACCAGCCATACTGATTGAGTCTGACAGGATTTGTAGTCCCAAACACGTTGACTGCCCTTGTCCTAGCTGCTTTAAGCTTGTGTAAAACATGAAGTGTGGGATGTATCATCCCTGAAGCAGCCAAGTACAATATTTTCCTGTTGCCTAGAGTGGACACATAGGGGAATGTGGCTCCAGACAGGGAGGACTTCCTGTCATACCTGCTCTGGAGTCTCCTCCCCTTGTGTGTGACCAGGTAGATGGGCTTGACCCTAGCTGACCATGTAAAAGCTGACTATGTAACTGTAACCACAAGATAAAGCCTGCCTTCAGATTACTGCTGTGAACTGAATGTAAGTAAAACTTTACTCTTACTTTTAAAGAAGACTGTCGTGTTATTATTATTTTAAAGAGGAAATAAAAGGAAAACCTACCAGGAACAAGCCAGACTGGACAAGCCAGACTGGATTGCTTAATTTAAATGATTCTAACGAATCATCAACTTGCTTCCAACAAGCTGCAAACAATGTGCTCTGCTGCTTGCTCACTAATGTGAGTGAGGAGGAATAATATTTAATCAATAGATCCTACCTTCCTCAACATTCCCACAGAAAGCTGCACTTCAAGAGAGGTTGCATTTAGGGAGCAGGATCATCCCAAATATTTGGCAGGAAGAAGCAGTTCACCTCAGACAGCATGTTTTGGAATACCACTAAAAGGCAGCAAAATGTCAATTATTTAGTTTTTATACTCAGACCACCATTGGGATAGTCTGTCTTGGGCATCAAAGTGTTTTGGGACATCACTATTAGGAAGGTGCTTTTATAATGCATGCTGTTGCAGATATGCTGATATTATCAAATGAATAAAATCTCCTCTAAACAAAAACAAAAAATTAATCTGCTGAGAAACAGCAGTCAATACAAAGGTCTTTAAAAAGCTGATCAGAAG
Organism: Podarcis bocagei; assembly: GCF_964188305.1. NCBI lineage: Eukaryota > Metazoa > Chordata > Lepidosauria > Squamata > Lacertidae > Podarcis > Podarcis bocagei. Next base: position 83,529,993 of record NC_138129.1, on the reverse strand, counting down.
TTTCACGGTGCTCATTACCTTTCATAGTCTCAGCCAACACTTTCACTCCTCTTATGTCAGCTTTTGCAGCAAAGTCTAGTTCAGATAGCTGCCAAAATTTATTGCAAATTTTGCAAAGCTTTTGACCTGTATCGTCTTATTAAACTTTTATGAAAAATCAATGGAGTTCAATCATGTTATGGGCTGTTCCTCACACACGTGTCAGTGGTAAATGGAGAAGTCTATTTATCCCAAAGTCTGAAGGGAAGATGTTTCAACTGATGAAGGGCTCTGTTTGTAGCTACATGTTTTGTGCTGCCTGTGAACTTCAAGCCAAGTTCTTACCAAAATGACATAAAATAATCAACTGGATGGGGTGGAGTGGAAATCAAAGTGAAGTGTGCTAGCGACAAATTCTCTTCTAATAACATGAATCGATATGTAAGTTCCAGTGAGTTTAGTGGGGCTGACTCCCAGGTAAGTGTGTACATTGCAGACTTTGAATAATTTAGGATTATTTTCCTGTTGTTTGGAACACTTACTGAACTCCATGAACTTTGTTTTAAATAGAAGTTTCTTCAGTTCTTCTTTGCACAGTTTAGAAACAAAACTTAACCTCTGATAGAGACGACTGTATAAATGCACTGGGAAATTGCACAGCATTAGAAGTGAAGTTTAGCAGTGTGTGCATATATGTGTGTTCAGAATTAATCCACAGAAATTAAGATTTTACAGATTAATAACTGAGACTTGCTCTTTTACAAAGAACCTTACAATAGAAGTAAAACCAACATTACTGTCATCGTCCATCAACTTTCCCACACGGTACTAAATTAAGAATGCAGCTCAGACTTTCCATGCTTACAGGCATAGTGTGCCACTCCACCATCAATGAAAGAGCTTTTTCTGAGGAACCCTTTGAAGCACACAACAAATTAATCTGTCTCTGTTCTCTTGCTTGCCAAACTTGGTGGATGTGTTTGTTTTCATTCCAGCTGCTTTCAGAGAGTCATCACACATCCTCGTTGCAACAGAAATATAAGCATTATGACAAATGACCAGGAGATGAAAGCCGTGTGTGGTATCAGCACTAATTGTTAATATAATAGCTAGACTCATTGTTATTGTTGGTTTTACTATAAAGAAAAACAGAAACCATATTTAGCAACATTCGTTTTTCTGACCAAAAACAACAACATCATGAAAATGTTTCAGAAAACAAAGGGTGAAAGGGAATAAAAAGGGTTGCTGAACTGGTGGCAGAGTTAATGAAGTCATTACAAGATGATTTGATTTCAATCTGGATGATGTTTTCATATGAATATTCTGACACACACAAACCACATTCTTAACATGGTCTATGATTAGGCTAAAGCATTGAAACCAATAGTTATTCAGTCCCCCAAAGCCACTTTATGCTGACTGTACTACCTCTGATGCCTATCTAAATTAATGCTAGGGTTAGCAGTACAGTCGTACCTTGTTTTGCGACTGGGATCTGTTCCGGAGCCCCAGCTGCTAGCCGAAAAGGATGCAAGGCAAAGTGCCACATCTGCACACACGCGCAAAGAACGATTTAGCACTTCTGCGCATGTGCAAGCAGCAAACCCGGAAGTAACCCATTCCGGTACTTCCGGGTTTGCCACGGACATTCGCTGGAATGGACGCTAGATGAGGCAGACGTTTGCGGAGGTATTACTATATATATATTAAATGAAAGTATTGAAAATTAAGCCCATAAATTTTCCATTCACATCCTGGTTCCAAAATTTTGCCAATCTGAAGCCAGCAAGCAGTATGTGGATGCCATTCTGTTTGTAATCCCCAGGAACTGCCTCTGACAGTTGAGGCAGAATATAGGCATCATGGCTAGTAGCCCTTGAGAGCCTTGGGCACCATAAATCGGTCTAATCTCGTTTTAAAGCCATCTAAGTTGGTGGCCATTGCTACATCTTGGGGAGCTCCAACTCCTGCCCAAAGAAGCTGCATGTTGTTGCTGGACTTTGTGTTATCTTTCTGGAGCCAGATGAAAACCTTTTAATTTTCCCAATCTTTTAACAGCTGATGTGACATTTATCTTCTCAATTGGTTTTTTTTTAAATGCTGCCTTTGTTCTATGTTGCTTTATTACTATATTTTATTAATAAAGTGCTAATTGAAGGGGAATACAGTATATATGGGACGCGGGTGGAGCTGTGGTCTAAACCACAGAGCCCAGGACTTGCTGATCAGAAGGTCGGCAGTTCGAATCCCCGCGACGGGGTGAGCTCCCATTGCTCGGTCCCAGCTCCTGCCAACCTAGCAGTTTGAAAGCACATGAAAGTGCAAGTAGATAAATAGATACCGCTCCGGCGGGAAGGTAAACGGCGTTTCCGTGCGCTGCTCTGGTTTGCCAGAAGCAGCTTAGCCATGCTGGCCACATGACCTGGAAGCTGTACGCCAGCTTCCTCGGCCAGTAAAGCAAGATGAGTGCCGCAACCCCAGAGTCGTCCGCGACTGGCCCCAACGGTCAGGGGTCGCTTTACCTTTACAGTATATCTATATATATCTGGCAGATAAATAAGAATGAAGACAGTGATAATGGAGTGAAGTTTTTTACTTTCCACATCACCTTGCCTTTTATATTACATATGACTGTATCCAATGTTAGTCCTACTCAAAATGCGACGATATAGAAATACTTTTATAAAATAAACTAACTTTCTCTTTTTATGTATAAAGTGCCATTTTGGAGAGATTTCAATCTTAATGGTGGTAGCCCAAGAAAAGTAATAAGTTATACCATTAAAAAAAAAACCAGTAAGGAAATCCCATATATATTAGCACATATAGATTTGATCAGTTTAAACAACAATTATCTTTTTTATTTGATTGATTTCTTACCCACCCTATGCCCTAAGGTCCTAGGGTGGTTTAGCAGTATTTAAAATTATAAGATAAAACAGTTGCAATTATAAAGCAGATAAAACCATTCCAAATGGAATAGAATGGTATAAATTTAGCCAAAGTTACTTTCACTGCCAAAGGCCAGGGGGGAAAGCTGCTTCTTTAACATACAGCAAAGGCTGCACAGTGAAGTTGCAAGATGTATTCTATGGGGACGGAGTTCCCCAATTTAAGGGCTGCCACAGAAAAAGCTCTCTCCCAGCCTCCACAGTTCCAAGGGTGGGGAAAATATTAAGAGAGCCCCCTCTACATATCTTAACGTTATTCAACTAAAGCCTTAGTTCTGCATAAAGGAAACAGGAAATGAAAAATAAAATATTAAGCTTCCCTTCCAATGAGTGACACCTTTTTATTAAATTGTAAGCTATGCCACATTGCCTTCAAAATCTCAGAGGACATCAGGTTTGGCAATATGCAAAGTTATTTAAATTTAGTTGTTTAAATTTAATTATTATTTAATTGGTTAAATTGCAGTTGATCAATCAAACATTATTTAAACAGTGTGGAGCCCGAACACTTACGTTTGAAAGCTACTCTATATTCATTAGGAACCTCTCTTAAGATAACACAACAGTCATTAAGTTCAATAATTATTCCTTTCTGCGTGCAAGTCTATACACAACGGCTACAATCAGAACACTCCCTGGAGCCCAGTATATTCATAGCTTCCTGTTCTCTTTTACATGATAGGAAGCTTCATTGTGCAGTCACAAATTCCCCACTGTGCACACCAAATTGTGTGCTCTTCAGGAAGACCCACACAGAAGAGAGATGGATCTGGATAGCAAACATAACGTAGTCATGTGACCCCTGAACTACGCGCCAGGCAAAATCTTTCCTCTTTAACCAGGCCTTTGGCTCATTGACATCCAATCCCTTTTAAAATGGGGGGGGGGGGAGTTATTGGGTTGTTTTTGTTTTTATTTTGATTATGTATTTGGGTTTATATATATATTGTGATTTTATCCTGTGAACCGCCCTGAGACCTGCAGATATAGGGCAGCATACAAAATAAAATAAAATAAAAATAATAATAATAATAATAATAATAGAGGCAGGGGTGTGTAAAGACAGATGAGGATAGATATTTTGGTGTTTCCATCTTGTATTTTTATGTCATCAGCATAAGAACATAAAATCTATATATAATAATAAATTTATGAAATTGAGGGTAGCCTCCTCAACCTAGCGATCAGCAGATGTTAGGGACAAAACTGCCATCATCCTGGACAATAGACCATGCCAGCTGGGGTTGATGGGAGTTGTGGTTCAAAACTTCTGGAGGGACCAAGCTGCTTTAACGCTTTCCCTCCCTTCGTTGCACCAACATATTGTTCTATTTAGATGGTACAAGGACACCCACCCACCCACACCCAAACCCCTGTAGCTGGCTTAACTGCTTAGACCAATTCTCTTCTGCATACAATGCTTCCTTTGGTACTTCGACTGTAGACGGCTGAATTATTTATTCAAAAATCACTTCTTGCACCTTTGCCAGAGGCTATTGACTCTATACAAAGGGTCAGGGCTTAAAACGTGACACCTTTGCTCAGTGGTGGGTTACCTTCATATTAATATACGCAGTGTAAATATTTAGCCTTGCGCACAACATTTGATGACAGTGTAGCATTCAATGCTGGATATTTGCTTGTTCCAATAACACTTAAAAATTGAGGTGCTGGTATAGTAATTCAATTCAATTTAGACCAAGCTGCCTCCCAACATATCAATGCATATTCATAAAATCCAGCAGTAATTACCTTTAAACATTTGAAATATACATCTCAGTCCAACAATACATAGTCAGTATAGTATACAATAGGAAATAAAATGACCAATTTACAGATTGGCTCTCAAGGGCCATGATAAAAAGATGGCTCTTTAAGGACTGTGTAAAACTGCCAAGGGATGAGGCCTGACGGATCACGTTTAGAATACGGTTCCGTAACTGGGAGGCTACCTTTGAAAAGGTGTAGCATGTGCAATTACATTTGCTCACCTGGCTAACTTGTCTCTTTCAGCTTAGGCATCTTCTTCTGTTGCTTGCTCCCAGTGTTTAATTTTAGATGGCAAGCTTGTAAGTGCAGGAACAAGTACTAGTAGGATTCAGCATCAGCATCTAGTGGAGAGATTATCAGTTTTAAAACCACTTGCAGTGTCAGCCAAAATTAACCTTGAGGTGCAAGGATAATCTTTTTAAAGGTACACAAAACGGTCATCAGCAAAATCCTAACTACAACTTAAATTTACAAGATCACACTTTCATTGATAGCAACTTGAGGTCCGTTTACAGGAAGTGCCTTTAACAGGTAATCAAAATATTGCATTTAATGCCCTCTCTGATCGTACATTGTTATTTAAATCAGCTTTTCACAACACTGTATGGCCTGTGTAGTCAATGCAGAACTTCACATGTGTTAAGTGAAACAGGAATTAGCAAAATTCCAGCAGCCTGCTTAAATGATAAGAAACCATTTTAAGGAAGGGATCTCCTAGGGAGTACGGAAAAACCTGCAGCTGAAGGCAAGGAAGTCCGGATATGTAACTCAGCACAGGCATAAACAGGAAGTTGAGCAGCTTGCATTTGGATTGACAAACTGGCTCCAAGGGCTCATCTAAAGGCACGAGGTTTGACCTCTGTCAAGCATGAATGCAGAGGCTTTGGAACAATCTGATACACTTGAAGGTACAGACCTTATATAAAGCAAATGGGCAGCAAGCAGAACTGGAGCTCTCCAAGCACACAGGACTGGCTCACTCCAGAATAAATCTCTTCTATGTAAGGGACTGAACAAAGTCACATTGTGTATGCAGACAAGCACGCCTATTTTAGTTCATTTCAGTTTTATCCTATTTGCTACCCTTCTTTTAACCTTTACACATTTCCCAAACACACCTACTCCTCCCAAAATGGGAAACTCTTCTTTCTTTGCTTTCATTTTTCAAAAAAGGGAAATAGCACCTATACATACATCCACACACATTTGATACAGTTTGCTGGCAAAAGTGGGAACCTGGAGCAGTCATGTCCTGGAATCATGAACTAGACCGCCTTTTTAAAAAGAAATTTGGTGTAAGCAACAAACAGATGAAACCCCCCACCTGCAAATTCATTTTTTTTAAAAAAGGTAATGGAAGAGGCTCCAATAATTAAGGCACATGGAAAGCTGCCTTAGATTAAGCCAGATTAATAATAATAATAATAATAATAATAATAATAATAATAATAATAATAATAATAATTTATTTGTACCCTGCCCATCTGGCTGGGTTTCCCCAGCCACTCTGGGCGGCTTCATTAGTCCATCCACCTCAGTAACGGTCCACTTGTTCTGCCACTAAGCTGCAGCACTTATCCAAGAATGGGTGGAACAATAAGCAACTTAAAGAGAAAGAGACATCTCTTCAAATCAACTTCCAGAAAATGTGAATAACTAGTCTGGCTATCTAATTCTGCAAGAGTTTTTCCTATGTATATATTATAGCTGTATCTCTGCCTGTTGGGATTCACCAGGTTAAGCTTTTTCTAGTACAGAAACACAATTATGGGGAAAGCATGATTCCTTGAAATTCCGTCTCATCCGACATCATCTTACTTGCGCGCAGCAAATTTGCATATGGCACAAAGTGTGTGCAGATTTGAAAGTGGGAGGGAAAATAAAATAAAACAAATCCTGATGGTTCACCTGTTGGTTAGAAGAACAATAAGGCTGGAAAAGAAGTCTGCAAAGGAGATCTGCTAAGTAGAAACTAAGATCATTTAAAATACTTGGGAGTAAGCAATTAGCATACAATGGACTGTTCCCTGCTGTTTAAATGCTCTGTAGCACGTACAGCGTTTTCATACATAAGCAACAATAGTTTACAAAAGTGTCGGCTGGCAGTGGATGGAGCTAAGCAGCTCAGAGGTGACACAATATAAACTTCACCACATGAAATACTGGAAGTTGATGTAAACAGCTTTTAATAGCATTGAACATTTGCTCACTTTGTTTAGCCCATCTGGATGTTCCATTGTGCTCAGTTCAGCGGTGACTGCCATTGGGTGACAGTTGATATATGTTAAGTACAAGCAAAGTGCCGCAGCCCATTTGAGGGACCCTCAGGAGAACATTTACTGTTTTGCGAAATATTCTGTCAAGCCTGCTACAAACGTCACCTGCATCCTTAATGGCTCTGTGCCAAAGTCCTCTGGCTTTATTATTATTATTTTAATCAAAGGCGAGTTTAGCTTTTACTGTTTGTAAGGTTAGGCAAACTATGCCAAAGTTCTCCCAAGCTACTTAGGAGAGTATCAGCTGACAGGAATGGTTTTCAATATGGCTCGAAGAATAAAGAAAGAGAGCCACTCATTCCAAGAGACTTTGGCTCATTTGATATGTAACCAGCGCAACAAATCAAACCGTCAGGAAGCAACAAAAGAGCAATTTAGTAATAAATAAAACAATGGAGTTCTACTTAAACAAAAGGGGGAATTGATATTCTAAAACCTATAGACTGTTCCATCTACATAAAACAATGTGCTGCACTGAATTTTGGTAGCATTGTCATCACAGTAGGTTATGCAGCCCTAATAGACCTAGTCAGCAATTAGGGATTTGCTTTAAGAAATTTAGTGATGGATGAAGACCTTAATTCCAGTCCCCATTATTGCACCCAGGGCAGAGATTAGACAAACTCAGAAAAACAGATGCTGGAGGTTGGCAGTATCAGTAGCCCTGCATAATCATTCCACCTGAACCACCCTCCTCCCTCAGCAAGGATAGGATAGGTTCCTTGTGGATAAAGGCAGCAGAGTGGGGGCATAGCATTTATAAATCCAGAGGATACACTTTATAGTGAAGTTATCTTTAGCCCTCTTCAGTTCTTTGTGATACGGGTCCTATCAACCCTATGGGATAGTATAGCCATGTTCCTTCTGAAATAAAATGTTCTCTTTGTGTATCATCAGGGGCACTGTGAGTTAGTCAAAAATATACAACCCCATGTCTTCATTGAGGGAACTAATGCACCTTGACTTGAGGGTGCATGTGGGGTTGCTGCTCAGCAGCAGACAGCAAAAATGTCTTAGCTTAGCTCCTGTTAGTACCTAGTGCTTCCATCAACTCTTCTTTTTTCACTTCAGAATTTAAGATTATGGGGCCAGAGATCACCACCACTATCCTGGGGTATAATCCGGCATTCCTCACCTAGCACATCCCATACGCGGACATCCTATGTTAAGGACTGCCGTTAGGTTAATTCTCCATGAGCCAGCAGAGATTATTCATTTCCCACAATGCACCTGCAGGCATATTGTGATTGTCTTACGTGTACTACTGGGCAGATTTGGCAAGTAACTTTGTGTACAAAAGGGCTCAGGTTACAGAATAGCGTGTTGGTTGTGGTAGGAGATAGCCTTCAACAATTCCTGCGGTGTTTGCACATCACAGTACACCATAAACCATGGTTTTTTGTGCACTAGCAAAACTGCTTAATTCCACCCAGAGAAAGCAAACCACCACCTTGGATTTATCACTGCATCCAATGACCTGTAAGCCAATAATAAAATTTGGCTACAGGTTGTGATTTGTTTGGAGTAACACTAAACCAGGCAGGGACCATGTTTCCCTCCCTCTTAGGCTCTGTACACGTTAGATTGAAGATTGAATGTGGTTTGTGGGGGAAACACATCAAACTGTAGCATTTCATTACAAACGACAGGATAAAGGTTTGTTGTGGTTAATGCTGCCAGACTTGCAGCAGGAGTGCACTGGATGCCAAGTAAACAGGAGCATATACACAGCCTTAGTGTGAGCTGGGAGAGGGCAGGAACCTTGCGGTTTATGCCTTATAATGTGCGAACATTGCCATTTCCATTCTCTTCCCTCTTTGTTTCTTCTATTAGTTTAGCAAAGGGGCTGGTATACTTAGCTTGTATGTCACTTAAGATCCCGAGAAAATGCGTATTGCTGAATAATTCGATAACTGGTGCATAATCATACAGGAAAATTCAACACATCACTCTAATTGTTAAGCTATGGAAAACTAACACAAGCATGTCATTTCAACAAAAGTCAAAAGGGATGGTCAGTTAGGGCTGCAGTTCTATACCCACTTACCTGGGAGTAAGCCCTATCAAACTCAGTGGGCCTTATTTCTAAGCAGGCATGTCTAGAATTGTGTTGTAAATTATCTATTTAAAAGGCACTGGTGTGTGTTTTTCCATTTATGTGGACCATGTAAGTAAAGTAGGGGTCACCAGCCTTTTTTTGAAGGGAGGGGGTGGTGAGTGTAGGGCATGCCTCTACTTGGTACTTTAAGGCAGAAACTGCTTGCATCCTTTACAGGTACCAAGCAGCTGAAAAATGTTATTACAGGTTTTAGTTGGGTTCTGCTTGATGTTAGGAGTTTTTAGATTGGTTTCAATGTAATGTTGCTTTAATTGACTATATCTTATTTATGATGTACTCCAGTCTGGGTTCCCAACCAGGAGGAAGGGTCATACAGGAATAAAATAACAACAATTATAATACAGTATTAGTAGAAATAATAATAGTCATTCTAAGCTAGCACTCGTCTGCAAAACCTCACGCTTTTTTATGTCATATCTCAATTGCTCACAGTGTAAAACAGCACACTTCAAAAAGAAGAAAAAGCAGTGCAGTCCCAAATTGTCTATTCAAATGTAATGGGGGCTGCATTGCAAGCACATCACATAGGATTTTCGTTACTGTTGACTAGAGCACACCAGTCAAATTAATAGAAGCTGAAGCTTTCCATTTACTTACAAGGCAGGTATTTTGTGAGCAGCTGTTCTACACATTCCTCTGCATCACTCCAAACCTCAGCCCTGTGCTATATACTCTGTGTTTCTTCCTTTCCTTCCTCGTCTTTGGTCATTTTGTGTGTGTGGTTGTCAGTGCAAAGCTGTCTATCAAAACAAACTTCCATTGTCGCAGGAGCCTCGGTTCCAACCATGATTGTGGATTTTTAACTTCAGGCACTATTTTAAAAATCAACATTGAGAGTAAATAATATAGCCTCGCCTTATGCCAGAATTCAGTGTGGGTTTCTTTGAGTAAGCCCTACTGAACTTACACATAAAATCAGGCTGTATATATATGTGTGCATCAGACTGCAATCATAATGCCTTCCCCAAAAAGTCAATTTTGATAAATGTACAAAATAAAATTGCTGATGCAAATTTTAAAAAAAAGAACCTCCCTTTGTTGGCTTCACTTCAAAAGCTAACCAAATCAATGTCTTTCATGACATAGTTACCAAAACATTTAGTCCAGCAACAAGAAGAATACAAGAAATCAATAGAATACATGTTGAAATATTTCTTCTGGCAAAATTCATAGCATTTTTTGCATTAAAAAGATAATTGGATGCATAGCTTCATCCTAACTGTTTATTTTCATGCTGTCTCTTGCCTTTCTAGTATAGTGTAATCTTTTGTGCTTTAAAAATAAAAGTGACTAGACTTGTCCTTTGAAACAAATTACTATTATAAAAGAGGAAGTGTAGTCAGTGACACTGAAGTTCTCCAACAGCTGATGGATGTCGGTACTGTAAAACTGAATGCCACCTAGTTGGTTGTTGGGGGGGTTTAAGCAAAGATGCTAATTCTGCTGATTAAGATATTGTTTTCCCCCTCTTGTGCCCTATTCATTATGCAAGGCTGCAGAATATGAAGTGTGGTGTGTGATCCGGGCAATCTAATGATCTCCCACACCTGCTCATCTGGTACAATTTTAATTAACACTCCAAGGAGGTTTGTCAAGAGTAATCAAAAACATTGTCGCTTATAAAGCTGTGGCAAGAAATCAATAGTTTTCATCAGAAAAGGTAAGGTCTGGCATAACTGAACCATTTAATTGCTTCATTCCAATAAACAAAAAAACCTGCACATTTTAATGACTTGATTCTGGAGATCAATATCGAGCCGCATATTGCATTAAACAGCAACATGTGGTGGGGACGTTCGCAGTCATTTCCATTCAGAAGGCTGCATTCCTCTTTTTTATTTTCATCCTGAATGGCAATGGGTTGCTGAGCCTATGCAGTGCTATGATTTATATCAAATGAGTGACCTCTAGGGCTGTAAGACTCGAACGGGTGACTAGTTCTCAATGGTAAGCTACTGGCACTTGACAAAGTGCCTGGAGCAGAATGAATTTACTTCTCTTTTCCTCAATCATCAACAGGCTCTGCCCTGACCCCCATACTGACTCCTATAACAAGATCCCCTGTCTGGGACTGAAAAATTTACTGTCATGTCTACTTCTCATTGAGCTCAAGTGAGTACTTCTGTCACCTTCAGTGAACTGAGTCTGTAAAAGATTTAACTAAACACCAGTCACACTTTAAAAACTAAGTAAGTACATCTCATATAACAAAGATAACCTTTGAGCACATCACTTCTTAAAAGCTACTTTGCAGCTACTGGTGTTGGCAAAGCCAGATCTATTATTGCTGCTTTGTTCTGCCTTTCTGTTACATGTGCAAACACATGCCGTGGCAATCATTTACTCTAGAATAAATTGTTCTAAAAGATACAGGATTGCACCAGAGAAAGTCCGTTCACGACTGCAGCCAGTTCTGTAAAATCTTTTAAGATTGTTTCATTGTGAAGTATTATAACAAAACACAATAAAGACCTCTCAGTAGGCTAAATACTTGGGCTGATTTAATTTGCTGGGGATACTGTTATGCAGTTGTTTTTCACATCCTGAGCCCCAGGATGATAACCTAATGCTGAAAATCCTACCAGAGTTCTTGAAGAGAAGCTTACTTCCAAATTAGTATCTGCAAGAATTGCAATCCAAGGATGAGATCCTAAACCAAGTTAAGCTGAAAAGCTCAAACAACCTGCTATGGACTAACCACATTTAAACCAATAGGTGGTTTGAAGGCTTTATCATAAAAACTTTGTGATTGCATCAACTACTGTAGAAATAAATAAAATCACTCCCTTGGGCTGTGATTTGTGTACACACACAAAGACTGTAAACAATAAATAAATATCCAGGCTAAAGTTTAACGGGTTAGAATTTATATAGCTTCTCTGAAATCAAAGTAAAATATATGCTTTTACTAATATGAATAAAATATGGGAATACCTTTTAAATACATTTAACACACTATATACTGCATACACAGAGCATGCTATGTCGCAGTGCTCATATGCATACAGAGAGCCAGAGAAAGAGAGAAATTGTACTTTCATGAACTTATGCATTTACGTTTTTGCAATAGCTCTTAACATTTTTAGTGGGGGGGGGTGTTCTAAACCCTTTTTTCACTATTTCAACACTCAATGAAGCAGAATACACAAAAGCTAGCCAAATATGCAAAACACATGGGATGGATGTGTGTGCGTGTGTGTGTGTAGCTGACCTACCCACAAATACGGTGTGTGTTATTTAATCATTTTAACTAGACTGTTTAAAGTCATAAAAATTAAAATTTCAAGACCCCCCTACATCAACAATAAGGCAATTAAACGAGTGACATTTGATGTTTTATTCCAACCTCTCACTAAAGCCTTACACCAAATTTTCACTCCCTCTTTAATTTTCAATTCTTCTGCCCTCCCTGCTTCATAGCTCCTAGCTATTGGCTTTTACAATCTGTCCCTAGAGAGCCAGGAGTTATTACCCCTGTCGATGGAAGAGAAAGGGATGTTATTCCCTTGTCACCCTCTTCGGCTCCAGCAGATTCCTGGGTCTGATCTATAGCCTTCATTGGAGAAAAGCGTCTGACACGCTGTTAGTTCTCAGTCCTGTCAGATCCATCTACCTGTGCTACCCGCATTAGTTACTGGAGCTGGAATGACACTCAAGACTCACAGGAGTCAGACCAAAGGATTTCAGGAACAAAACTCCACAAGCACACTTTTTAGTAGCAAGTGGAATGTCAGTTGCAAGACATGTAAAATCAGCAGTGAGAGACATGTGCAGCATGTGTAAATTCACCAGACTAATTCCTGGGCAGCTGGGAAACTTATTACGTCTGATAAGTGATTTTCAAAGCTTTCATTTATTTCTTTATTTCCAATTTTTGTCCTGCCCCTTCCCAAAATCCCACTCTTTAAGGCAAGTCATATATAGTTCTTTTTTAAAAAAAAAGAATGACATTTTTTAAACCAGCAACTGTAGAAATAATTTTTTATTTGATTATATTACCAATGTAATTACCTGGATGTAGTTGGGGGTGTTTTTTGGGGAGGTAGGGGAAAACTATTTGATTGCTTGTATTTGATTATATGTTGTTCTTATATTCAAGTAATAAAATATTCAACAAACAAACAAACAAAAAGATTCCACCCACTCTACATATATGTTGCAATTTATGTCCAAAATTTGGTGAATGTCAACTTGCACATATGAATGTGATCAACCCTAGCTGAATTATATGAGACCCAAACAAAGATATATATTTCCCCCCAGTTTTTAGACATATTTGAGTTAATGCTCATGATTACATTTGGGTGAAGGCAACATTCATCAGCGCTATTGAGTTTTCAGACACTCATAAAAATTCAAATGGGATTGTCAATATTCACATGTGAATAGGGGCATTAACGTGTGTGTGTGTGTGTGTGTGTGTGTGTGTGTCTCATAAACCTGCTAAACTCTGGCTGCTAAAATATAACTCGTATTAGGACATATTACAGTACTTCCAGAAAGCATAAGCGGTTGGACTTTGGCTGCATTCAAATGTGGAAATTATTGTATTTGTTTTCATAAAATAATTGAAGAGTTGGAATGGACCCAAAGGGTCATCTAGTCCAACCCCCTGAAATGCAGGAATCCCAGCGAAAGCATCTATGACAGATGGCCATCCAACCTCTGCTTAAAAACCTCCAAGGAAGGAGAGTCTACAACCTCCCAAGGGAAACCGTTCCACTGTTAAACAGCTCTTACTTGGGTCCCTTCCAGCTTTTAAGATTCTATGAACTATGTGTGGTGTAAAGAAGTACCTTCCTTTGTGTGCCTTGAAAGTTCCAACAGCCATCCTCACTAGATGGCCCTGGGTTATTAAAATAGGGAGAAAAGCTTCTCTCTATCCAAATTCTGAGCTCATCTTCCCAGGGGAGTGCACAAACCTAAGGCTTGCTGTGGCTTGCTTTTTGCTTGCTCATGTTCCACTAAACTATGGTTTAATGTGACATGCAAATGCGGTCACTGTACAACAGTGGACAGAACAGGTCTCTGCAGTCAGCAGTTTGACTTCACCTCCATTGTCTCTTACACCTTTGCGCTCCATTGTTTCTCAGGACAGACAGATGCCAACAAATTCATCACAGTTGCATCTGGAACTCAGGGCAGTTTATAAAGAAATCTGTAATTTTCTGCTCATGTTAATCTTGTAAGGAGAAAGTGACCACTGACGGAGCTTTATGGTTCTGTGAACTGCCCTAAGGGCTTATGATGAAGGGCAGTATATCAATCAATCAAATAAATAAATACATAAATGATGGAGGGAGGGGCATTTTAACTTGGGTTTCCTATGAATGCCCATCCTAAATCACTCCACTCCAATATCTCTCAAAACTGAATAATTACAAAGCCTTTCCTTTCTTTCACAAAGTTGCACTTAAATTTGTCAGTGACATTTTATACTCTTACAATTCATGTGTTCATGCCACGGCCTAGGACCCAGAAAACTTCACATTTTATTCTTCAATCCCTGCTTAATTAAGAGTTAACAAATAGGGATTAACAAATTCATCCTTCATTTATTATAATTTTATCCCGTCCCACCCCCCACCCACCCCCCAGAAACGCTAACTGACAAAGCGGATCACAGCAGCTGAAAGTTAATACAAATAGTTCCACATCCAAAATACTGCTTACATAGTCAAGTGAAATTTCATCTGGAGCCAACCACAAGTAGTATCTTGAATAACGTTCAAAACAGATTCCCCACAAGAATTAAATCGTTTTTCTAAACACACCAACATTAAAGGAAATTCAGTTCCTCAGGCACTACATTTCCAACCCTCTAGGGTATACTCATTTCAATCTTACCTGCAATGAATACAATCTGTAAACCATTTTGTAATACTTTCCTTTTCAATTTGGCAGAAATCAAATAAAAAGGTCATTATTTAGGGGGGAGGACAGTAAAGCAGCCAAAGGTATTTTTGCACATTTTTATTGCATCCAATCACCTGGCTGAACAGGTTTTAAAAAGAAAAGCAGCCTGCATGTTTCACCGCGGCTCTAGTAAAAGCTTTCCAAACCACTTCTGTCTGTCTTCCTCATCCCCACATATAGATGCCTATGGGCTGGATTAAATCTTAGCTTTGCCCCACCACCACTCCCCTACATATGGTGGGAAACACGACCATGTCTCCCCTCTTCACATGTACATCCTGCACTTCAACACTACCGGAGGTCAATTCACAAGCAGGCATCATGTCCTTAATGCATAAATCCCAAGTACTGGGACCCATATCAGGCATCCGATTCCTGGGTTTTATCTAGGATCATCTCAAATTTCATCTGGAATACTGACTAAATTATCCAGGCTTGGGCACATCTAAAACTGTTATGCCCACACATGGATATTCAGTGCTGTCTGATTCAAGACAGTCAGATGGGATAGAAGACAAGGGAAGGAGCATTATTACTCTGCATAAAGGAACAGATCTGGATCCTCTGATCTCTCCTTAGTACTATGGATTTACTGAAAGCCAGTGTCTTCATCAACACAAAGACAGGCTTGCGGTTTAAACAGGGTTGCCTTCTGTTCATTTATAAGTGCAGCACAAAGTAATACTAATGACTGTTAAAAAAGTTTAAATGTGGTAACAAATAATCTCATTTTGTATGTAAATGAATTAGCAGAACCTTCCAGTAAATCACAAAGGTCCTTACAGCCAAATGCTGCAAAATAATCTTTCTAAATACATGCACTGATAACATTATTACAACTGGAAAGGGATACCAGGTACGGGGAGCAAAAATCAAAACCCACAAATAATCTTAATTTCAAGAGAAGTGTGCGTCTGAGGCCCTTTAAACCTTGGAAGTGAACCTAAAATGCATTCTAAATCCTAGGTCCCAGCAGTAAACACCTCAAGTAAGCCCATTACGTATTCTAAGTGGTACCAATTTATCTTATCATATAAACCTAGAATATTAATAGTTAAACAGCCAGAGTTTAAAGTACGTGGAACAGTGGAATTATTATTCATTTACATGCCTCCGCACCATCCTTCACTTCTCTACAGTATCTGGCTGCTCAGAGTCTCATATGCAATGCAACCGAGTGCTAAATTACCAAGTCTATGCACAACCAGAATACATCCTTTGTCGGTCCATTAAGACATCTATATTAGAACTAGATTGTTCAAAGTTTTCCATCTAGCCTCCCACAAGGCAGACAGAAAGGTTGGGATAGAAGAAGACTCAAGGACAGACAACACAGAGAGGGGAAAATGCCATGGGAAAGGAAGGAGGTGGAAACAAAGGAGATGTTACGTTGAAAAGAATGGGAGAGAAGCATATCATGCAACGAGGAACAAGCACCACTTTGTAGGCAGCAATCAATTCTACAAGGCCTTAAAAAGTGAGAGTATTAAGCTTGAAGTGTAAGGCAGAGACAAAAAGGAAATTAGTGGAAAAAATGGAAGGGGATATGCAAGGTGATCAAAGTAGAGGTGTTTTGTAGGGAAATGTGAGAGGCAAGGAGAGCAAAGGGCAATACGTGTTATGTTGGACAAGTTAGGATCAATTTGTTCAGAAGGATGCCAACAAAGCAGTGACACACTTTAGCAACCTGCAATCCAAAGCAGTCAGTAACCTGTATCCAATTCTGGTCAGTTTAGGCCACAGAAGCAGTAATCCTGGCAGTAGCAAGAGTGGCTACTGGAAAAAGGATGAAGAAGAGATGGATCAGCAGCTGAAATGATCAATGAGGACAAAAGAAAGAAGTTTTGCAGGAGGTGGAGATATAAAAATAAATATAAAGCCATTGGATTTTTAGAAGCCATAAAATTCAACACCACCTGCTGGGACATTATTGCTTTAAGGCTGAGGTCTTGTGCATAAAGTGCTTGGAAGTAAGACCCATGGCAATGAGATTTTACTTTCAGGTAAAAATGCAGAAGACTGCGGGGTGAAACATTCCCTGCACCCTCTTCCTTGACCCCAAGCTTTTTCTCTGTTGCAGAACGGAAAACACACAAAGCAAATCTACACAGCGGTCTTTTGCATCTACATCTAGCTGTTGTAATGCTAAGTAAGAGCATGTACACCAATCACTTGTTGATTTATGGCCAGTTCACACTAGAGGCAAGGGCTATGGAAGGCTGTAGAGTTAGCAAAGTAACCTCTGGCAATGCACCATTCCAGCTTTTTGGCGGATGTTCCCTTCTACTCTTGTAAATACTAGAGCAGAAAGCTGATAAGAAGCTACATCTCCAGAACAGTGTATACCTTTAAGGGCAAGAAATGAGATTCTTACTAAACCTCAGGAAGAACTTTCTGGTGGTAAGAACTGTTCAACAGTGGAACAGACTGCCTTGGAAGGTGGTGAATTCTCCTTCAATGAAGGTTTTGTAAACAGAGGTTGGCTGGTCATCTGTCAGTGATTCTTTAGCTGTGATTCCTGCATTGCAGGTGGTTGGACTAGATGACGCTTCAGGTCCCTTCCAACTCTACAATTCTGTGAAATATTAGACCTTCATGTAGAATTAATGTACTTTCTCACTACACAAGAAACCAAAATTATTAATTGTTGGGAATGCTAAACTGGGAAATCTGAATTCGAATCCAGACCATTATGGGAGTTCTCACCTCCTTTTACATGTTACTAATAACTAACAGCAGTAGATAACAAGCAACATCTATCACTCCTCTCTACAAAGACAACATAATTTTTCATCAAATTCCCAATGCACTTCTACAGGCCTGTAACATAACAGCCCCAAAATGGAGACTCCATGTTCAAAGGCAGTGTACCTTGAACAACACATGCTAGGGATAAAATAGTGGCTTTTTCCATCATACCATTCTTGAAAGCTTATGACAGCATCTGGCTTGCCACAGGGTGTTGGACTCAATGCACTAGCAATCCAATTTTTTATGTTCTTAACACTGTACTTTGTTTTCAGAAGCTGATCATGCAGACAATTCAGCACATCTGGTAAAAAGTTGACAAAGAGAGGAAGTCAGATGCTGAGATTGGCTTGCATTTTATGGTTCCATAAGGAATCAGGCTCTAAAATTCAATGTGTATTATTAAAAACAAACTGCTTTCAGTAACAGTAACAACAAAAAATCTATTTCTGGGGATTGTTTGCAGAAATAAAATGTTTATTCCCTACGGCAGTATTACAAACTGTAAAGATAAGTGGTAAACTGTTCCTGAACAGATAAATCAAGTGCTGTAATGCAACAGAGGAAAGAAGAAATGGAATATAATATTTTCATTAGCTAACTGAGTAGAATGCTATGCCTCCCAGAGTCATTATCCCATTCTAGAAACTTTCAATCCATGTCATCCATGGTCCAAGATACACTGATTACAAGAAAAATATGACAACTTATTTGTACATCTCTTTCTTGCCATATGCTAGAGTGCTGGCTTCTGTTGTGATGTGAACTTTATAGGACAGGTTTTGACAGCTAGATATAACACTGTCCCATTTTCAGACTTTTCAGAACCACTGTAGTCATATTTGAGCAGTCACTCCTGGCAATTAATAATTATGTGGTGTTGTGCCCCACCATGGATGAAGAGGAGTAAATATCTGCAGAGAGGCAGCACGTATGCAAACTAGTCACTTCCAGTGGTTACTTTCAGTCTGTCAGCACTTTAGAGCTGTACCAAAAGAGTGGTACATTGTGATAAACAGCACTACAGCACTCATGTGCAACAAATGTGCTTTTTTTAAAAAAATGACTTTTTACAGTAAAAGGAAAAAGTAATGGAGAAATGTATTTTAGAGTGTGTGCTAACTACCACTTGACAGTGGTATAATATAAAATCCATGCAAATTTTGTGCAAACAGATCAGGAGTAATGCTCAATAAACAGATCAATCTGGAAGCAATCGGAGGAAAGGTTAAGAACAGCACTAGCAGTCAGTGCATTAGAAGGGAAGAGAATTTTGCTACTTTCACTTCCATGCCTTGGTGCATGGAATAGTGACAAAGGACCAGCCTCTGAACCTTCTGAACCAGCAGGAACATCCTGTCCCCAAACGCATCATCCAGTCATGACACTAAGGCTAGCTGTAGTCCCAGGAGCGGAATATTCAAACCAGGCCATTGCATGTGATGTTTCAGTGTCAGTAAGGATGGCTGCAAATGGTTTTCTCCTTGTGATGCTGCTCCTGTCACAGCTCAAGGATGAGAGTAGCATTTTAGCTGTCTTTCGTTCAAGCCAAGGTGATGTTAAATAAGAATTTTCTCAAAATGAGAAAAGGGAACAGGTAAAAATGCCCCAGATGGGAGCTTGGTTTTTAAGGAATAGCAGGAATCTGTATTTCAGAATGTTGTTAAACGAAGGGAGCTGCTCTCTGGATTTTGAGGCGTTATACAATCGTGTTTCTTGTATTTTTTTTTTAATGTGTTGTGATGTATGGTAAACCACTCTGAGATTATACACTGAAGGATAGGATACAAGTATAGGATACTTTGCCTGATGCCTAAAATATAATGAGAGTCTGTGCCAGACAAGCTTCCTTGGGAAGGGAATTCCTCCGATGGGGCACCATGGCTGAAAGTGTGATTTGACTGTTGAAAGGTGGTACAGAAATTGATTGATCAATAACCATTCCTCACATGTTGATCAGAAGTAGAAAGGATTATTGAGGTATGGAGAAGAAAGAAAAAAATAAAGGAAGAACTGCAGTAGCAAACAGCAACCTGTAACAAACACCAACATCAGCATTTCAAATAAAGTAATTCAGTTCATGACAACCACTCAAAATCAACTATTATAATAATTCATCCAAATTAAAAAATGTTTCAACAAAAGCTGGTAATAGCAGCAATAAAAGCAGTAGAGTGGTAACTTGGTTTACAAACTTAATCCATTCTGGGAGTCCGTTCTTAAACAAAGGTGTGCTTTCCCATAGCAGCGGGGGACACAGTTTACAAATGGAACACACTCAACAGGAAGTGAAACATGTTCTGCTTCCAAGGCAAAGTTCACAAACCAAAACACCTACTTCTGGGTTTGCAGCGTTCTTAATCCAAGTTGTTCATAAACTAAGCTGTTCTTAAACCAAGGTACCATTCTGTACATAGTACGGTTTAAGAATAATTTTTCAAAACAATCCAACTGATAATCATAATTCAATTCAGTTATATATCATAACTAACACAACAAAACTATATTAAAAACTCCACAGAACTCTAAAAAATATAAGCCTTATTCACAAAACCCCTCGTGAATTCAATGAATGAACGAGGAGGGTGGAACCACCCTCATTAGCCACACTCAAGCATCCGCATGTGCCTTCGGCATTCAGCTGAATGCATGAAAACGGTTTCGGCACATGTCTTTTTATTTTTAGATATCCATTTTACTTCAAACTGTACTCCTGACTAATACTTCTGTGCAACAAAGGGAGGGGGGGGGACTACTGAGGGTGTTTGTCAGCCTTACTGTCAAGGAAGTCAAAGGCAGATATGTAGGAGAAGAAAGATTATCACATTAGACACAGGAGAAGAAAGATTAACTTATGAGAGCTATGAGCCCAGAAAGATGAGTGGACTGCAGGAGACTGGGTGGCTCAGGGAGATTGGTGATGGGCCACAGAAGCTTTTTCCCTCTGGATCATTGGTTCATAGCCAGCCTACCTCAGCTGTGACTGAACACTATTAACATCTGATGGGCTTCAGATGCCCTCCAAAGAAACAAATTGGTAGTACCCACAAGGGCCAGTGCAGAAGTCTATTAAAAGCAGAGTTCAGCTCAAATGCTGCAGTTTTGTTAAACTGTTGTGGTGTGCCAAAACAGCTGTGTGGCTTCCGTAATCCATTTATATTTTTTGTTAAACCTGCTACCCATGCATTTATTGTGTCGGCATTCTAGTGATGGTGTTGTCATCCCCGCGGATAGGAGGGAGAACTTTAAGTGGTTAAGTTTGAAGACTATGAAACTCAAGATACAGCAGCACTGCCACACGCATACCCAAAGCCAAAAACATCCAAGTCCACGAGGCTGCAAATCTTCCTAATTCGCTTACCTGGGAGTAAGTCCCACTGACCTCAAAGATAAAACCACAACCATAAAACCTTCCACTGTGAGTGGTTTCATCCTTGTGACATTTCAACCCCTTTCTGCATGCAGCAAAATGCTTCCTTACGCTGTGCAGGACTGACCATAAAAACTATTAAACAAAATGCACACAGGTGACACCCAGGCCTTTAAGTTGATGCAGACAATTAATTATACTGAAGGAATGGCTGCTTAAACGAAAACAACTAGACTCTGAACAGACAGAAGGATTTTCTGCAACTATCGACTGCTCAAAGCTGGGGAAATAGATTTAAAAGGCAATCCAAATCCTGTTTAGGCTGAGCTATCTGAGGCTTAGATTGAGTGGAGGTGTCCCTCAGCTCCGCTCTGACAAGTGAGTCAGCCTCCTGCTGGCCACCAAATAGCCAGGAGGCCTGCTGTTGATATCCTCATTGGGAGAAACCCAGCAAAAAGCCCGAAAGAGAAGGGAAGGGTGGGGAGAGGCTGTGCTGGCCTCTGATCTGTTGTATCCAAAGCCAATCTCACAGCCATTGTCAGCTGGCATTGGGCACAGTTCAAACTCAACTAGTGCACCAGTCTGGAGATGTCACAATTGTCCTGTCTCCTCACAGGAACTGTAAGTGGCTAGGCCAGGCATAGGCAAATTCGGCCCTCCAGATATTTTGGGACTACACCTCCCATCATCCCTGACCACTGGTTCTGTTAGCTAGGAATGATGGGAGTTGTAGTCCCCAAACAGCTGGAGGTCGGAGTTTGCCTATGCCTGGGCTAGGCAATGAATGTACCAGTAGTTCCACCACTCTGCAAAGCCCCATTAGTTGCCATTTCTCACACTGGAAATGAGTGTCTTCTAATGGGGTTAAATATCAGCTGTGGGAGGGGATTTTCACAAAGACTGTGGCATAGGGGGACACAGCATGGCCCCAATCCTGATTGCCCCTTTATTCAACATCTCTGAAGGTGCTCCCAACCCAGGACAAATAATGACCTTGGATTTTCAAGAAGGTATATGAAGCTCCTTGATGGCTGCCAGAGATGATAAACAGCAATTGGCTTGCAAGTTAGTGTTGGCATGACTTTGAAGTCAATAAATACCACTATGTTCAGTGAATATTACTTTAGAAAGGCGAAAGGACAACGCTTAGCATTAAAGAGCTTTCCATGGAAAAGGTCCTAGATTCAATCTATGGTAGGGTTGGGAAACCTTGGAGAGCCACTGCCAATCAGCAAAGAGAATACTGAGCACAATAAACCAGTGGTCTGGCTCGACATAAGACAGCTTCCTTTGCGGTATGCTTGCTTTCACTTCTGCATTGCCTTATTCGACAGCAGCAAACAAGTCGGCATGGAAAACCAGGCACTGCTGCAGTTATGTGGTTCATGCTTGGTAAATAGAGTAATTTCAGTCACTGGCAATCTAGCACATTTCAGGAGCACTAAATTTATTTAAAATTTGACATGTGCCATCATCTATCATAGGCATCATTGCAAGTAGCATTATCTATCTCTCCACACTTCCAGTCTATTCAAATGCTCACCCATTTACCATGGAAATAGTTCATTTCAAAGGAAGCCCATTCACAAACAGCCCATTTTATTAAATGAATAAAGCAGCAAATGAGAACTGATTTCTATTACGTTCATTTTTTTCCCTTGATCAAATTTTATATTCAAAGAGCCAGGGAGGAAAAGCAGGGAGCACTTTATTTAGAGAGAAGCCCTTCAGTCCTTTGGAGCCCTGGAAGATTCACGGAACTACTCTGCAATTTTCTTTTTATTCTATCAATAGAGGAATTCTCAGGTACAGAAACAATGGCTGTTTGCACACCTCCCCATCACCTCCTGCATCAAAGGCATCTCATATATATATATTTCTTATTTTCACTTCCCCCTCCATTCTCTTGAATCTGTAAGATATATTCCTTTCTATGTAACTACTCAGAAGACACAAAAATGAATTTCTATTTCAGGAATAAGACAGATTTGCCCATATAATTGGAACCTTACAAACCAGATGCTTCCCAAGCCCCCCTCCGCAAAAAAATATTTGCTCTAGACTAGGGTTGGGGAGCCCTCCAAGACAGTGTGGGAGGTGGCACTGGGGAGCATCCATTCTGTGTAATGGAAACCTCCTTATAACCTAACTCGCTTCCACATATCAAAAGGGTCCTTACATTCGTGAAACAGCAAGCCTACATTCAATCCATGATCTCTACGGCTCCTTTATGAAAATACAACACTTGCAGAAATTGCATGTAGAGTAATATAAAAGCTTCAAATTTTGTTTGATCATCTGGAAAAGCTGGTGCAAAGTAAAACTAGTGAAAGATACTGTCGTGCAATGGTCAGAGTGTTGGACTTGGACTGGTGGTTCTTGATTCAAATCTCCATTCAGCCATGAGGCTTATTCGTTCACTTGGAACTAATTATAGTGCATCTCATTCTAATCTACCTCCTTTTATAGGACAAAAAGAATAGTCCCATGTATACTGCCCAGAAACCCTTGGATGGGGCACAAAGCTAATAATAAAACAATATCAAGATCACAAAAACAGAGATTATGTGCTGCAGCCTGCACCATGTGTGGGAAGAGCGGGAACAACATTCTTCTTAAATGGGCATCTTTATTTTTATCAGGCTGTATCTGCTAGTCAGTCTTCTAATCTTCTGGACCTGGCCCAACCTACTCCCAATACTGATGTGGCATTAAAAGTGCTGGATGAATAACAAGGAATCAGACCAAATCGTACAAAACACCATAAAGCAAAAAGCAACTGTTATGCAATCAAAAACCAAACACAAAATGGCTGAAAGCCCTATTTTTTCACAGGTAGCTATTAAATTTATTATTTATTACCCTTTTCAAATGTCTTAAAACGTGGCTATATTATAAATTGTTGCAGTTTTGTGGCCACCTCAATTTCTAACCCTGACTTCCTCTGAGACGCCTCCCTTCTTTTGTGTAACAGAGAAGAATCTTTGATTCCACATAGCTTGGGAGTCTAGCCTTGAACAAAAGACATGGTGCATATTGTACTGTATTCATTTTTATTTCATCAGTTTTTATTTTTAAAGGGGATTAAACTGGCTGAAATTTAGGTTTGGGTGTGACCCTCTGGATACTGAAGTCCTATTGAATACAGTGCAATTTACTCCCATGCAAGCATGCCTAGGATCCATGGCTCTACTTGATATAGACCTTGGAGCCCAATCCCAATTTTACTAAGCAACAACTTTACTAAGATCTCAGAAGCCTGTTTTGTACATTTTGCAGGAAATGGGAAAAGGAACTTACATGCTTCATGATCATCTTCTCATTTACAATAACTTCCGGTGCCATTTTCAAATTGGCAGGAGGTTATCAAGGCTGTTGCTGCTGAGGAGACCTCCCTGGCCTGAGTTCACAAACCTACATTTGCTGATCTAGTGCTTAGAGAGAAGGGAAGAACTTCTTTGCTGCAACAGGAAGCCCATCAATTTTTGCCTTCTGCCACGCCCCACACAGAAATTGCTGCAGCTGCAGCCACCCTGATGAATATGGCCAGCTGGCTGGTGTACTCATCATGGAAACATACACATAGGCAAACCAGGCAGCCAAGCAGGGAGTCATATGTGTAGAAACCATGGTGGTGTTAGAGGGGAGAAACTGTGGCCTGGGCAGAGAATGTGCTCTGGGAGGCTACTAGAACTTCAAGTAAACCAGGAAGCAGTGTGGTGAGGGCTATGGAAAGCTCATAGCCACCACCTATTTCCAAATTAAGGACTATCACTCATGCTTGAAAGTTGTGGGGGCTATATCTACTCCATTTTTTTGTTTTGTTTCTTGGAGCCAGGTGGAGGAATACCCTTTAATAACGACTTGCCGAAAGATTGTTTGGGTAAAAAACAAGGTAACAGCCACAAAGTTCACATTAAGAGCTGGCAAAGACAAACAAATCCATTTTTAAAGAGATAAGAAGATGTATTTGGCATGAGCAAGAGTTTTTGACAGTGGGGTTTTGCAAATCAAACACCTGTGTAAATTACGATAGTCAAAACATTTGTGAAGTGTATTAATTCTGCTCATTTGGTGGCTTTAAATTAACATAACATATACATCATTCTCATGTACATGGCAGGGGTTGAAATGTAGCTTTTTCACTTGTTCTGCAATACTCTGATTCTAATATATATATATATATGATTTTTTAAAAACAAATCTTATTGAGCTTTGTCATCACATTTGTGAATACATCAGGACTGCACATTCACTTTCAAATAGGTGTCTGCTGGCTCCATGGAATTGTTCTGAGGCCTGCCAACCATGTATTGCCTATCCCTCACAAACACGATATAAACACTATTAAAACAAGTGTATGATCAATATTACAACAATAATGAGCATGCTCAAATGGGGAGAAAGATAAGGCCCAGTGAGCAACCTTAACACCTGTTATATCTAGATTGTTCCTAGTTTTCTATTAACACTGTTATTTTCCCATGAAGTGACTTTTGTTTGATCCTTCCAGTTTCCTATTTAGCATGTTGTTAAGGTGTTAAAAATAGATGCAAGAACAGGAGGAGGGGGGAAATAACAGAGGTAGATTCTGCTTTCTTCAGATGGGAAAAAATACAGCTCTTTCTATTAAACAGATTACCCAAATAAACATCAAACACTCAGATATGTTAACAGGGAAACTATTTGCACGAGATGCTTGAAAGCAGACAGATCATGCCAAGAACGAGAAGACCAAAACAATTACACATTAATAAATGTAAAAAAAAACCAGAGGCTGAAAGGCGAATAATGCATCTATGAACTCCTGGTAACTCCTTAATTTTGATGACACGCAGGGAAAAATAAAATAAAATGATGTCCTTGTAGCAAACTTCACCTAAAGGCACCAGTTCCTTACAACTTACACTGTCTCAGCCCCCCCCCCATTTATTTATTTTTTACAGATGGCTAATGTGGAAATATTATGGCTTATCTATGGCCACCAGCATACACTCCAACATTTCTCCAATGAAAATAGGGACATCCTATTCCATAATAATAATAATACTTTTATTATTTATACACCGCCCCAGTCACTCTGGGTGGCTTCAAATATATATAAAACATAATAAAGCAACAAACTTTTTTAAAAAAACTAAACATCCCCTATACAGGGCTGTTTTCAGATGCCTGGTTGTATAGTTTACTTATCTCCTTGGCTCAGGGGTTGCATAACTCCATACCCTCCAACATTTCTGTGATGAAAACAGGGACATCCTAAGGAAAAGCGGGACATTTCAGGATCAAATATAAACCTGGATGGCTTCTGTAAATCCTTAAAAATAGGGACACTTGGAAGGTGAGGGAAGACTTTTAATGGGGGACCTACTTTCTGCCTTCTCCTCATTTTAAGCATTGCACTGCTTAGGTGTGTTCTCTCTCTGATAAAGAGACAGTGGAGGCCTTTAATAATCAATTTTCTTCCTCAGACTTAGGATGAGAATATCACCCCCAAAAAAAAACCCCCACTATTTTTATATTGCCTATGATTTTACGGAGACAAATACACACTGCATTAAAACAGGAAAAAAACAAGCAAGTTACTGATTCAGAAAGAAAGCTTAAGGAAAGCTGTTTTGGTTTCTTTGACTTCCATCTTCTATTCTCCACAGCGCCTTCAGTTCTGGTAGCTGCGAAGTGAGCCCCTAAAGCTTTTTCATTAGAGTAGATTTCAGTTACTGGTTCACAGTAATTCCAGCAAAGTGAACCAAATGGAACACGCTCAGTCGCCTGGAACCCTTTTCTTCAGAATTTGCTCCCCTCGGGAATACTGTATAGGCTATAAAAATCAGTCTACTTACCTGGCGTGACAAGATCCAGAAATCAACTACTAGATAGGCCCCCCAATTACAGTTCCTTCTCAACCATTAGGGAATCCATTAAACTCTCTTAAAAGATATCAGGCACACTGCGTTTAATCCCCCACACACATCGCCACGAAGCTTTAAACAGACTTGTTTACTCATATAGTATTTTGCTCGGTGCTATTTTTCTAGAAAAAGAGGTGCCGCAACTCACCACGAACACCACCCTCGTTCTCTTAGAATGGCAATGGCGCCCACCTGAGAGGTGGGGAAAAAGCCCTGATTTTACTATTGTAAATTAGTACTAGGGTTATTTAGTGAACCAGGAAGACTCTGGGTTAAACTACTACTTCTGCCAAAAACATGACTTGAGACAAGCTGCTTAACCTCAGCCCTCCACACACATAATAATAAATATTTATTATTATTATTATTATTATTATTATTATTATTATTATTATACCTTTCAAGATGTGAACCCTCTCAAGTATGCATGCCAGGAATAATTACACTTGCTTCTTCACTTTGTCAAGAGTTCCCGGGATTGGTTTATGACTGAGTTTAACCTGGAGATTCTTTTGCATCTGAAATAGTCTATTGCATCCAATGTGCAACAGGACTTCCATTTTCTTTCCACCCCACACCTCCTATCTTCTCCGGAGAGTCCTCCAACCCTCTGTAGCTGCTTTTGAGGGCACTTAGGGGGTGGAGCTGTGTATGGCACAAGTGGAAGAGGAAGTTCCTTTGCAGAAAGAGGAAATCTGTTGCAGGAGCAAATATACAGCAGGAGATGCAGACCATGGTTTTGGTGTTTTGACTTATTAGCCATCTTGAGCAGGTGAGATACCATCATTGTAAATAACTAAATTACCTGCAACTTTAATCTCTTTTATTTTTCAGCTGACTGGATTGCAAATTGCAGATTCTGCCTACCTCTGAGGCTGTGGGAAAACAAGCTGCTGCTATGCTTCCTTGCCTGCTATAGAGCCAGGGCTTTATTTTACAGCTAGAACTCACCGGAACTCAGGTAGATACTATTGCCATTATAAGAGGCTTTCGTGGTGAGTTCCGGCACCTCATTTTCTTGAAAAATAGCATTGCGTAGAATCATAAAATTGTAGAATTGGAAGGGCTACAATGGTCAACTAGTCCAACCCCCTGCAATACAGGAGTCTTTTGCCTAATGATGCTTGATCCCATGCTCACGGCTTTTTTTTTTTTGTTAGCCAGAACTTAGTTCCGGCACCTCTCAGGTGTGCGTCATTCTAAGAGAACGAGGGAGGTGTCCATGGTTTTCCGGCACCTCTTCTTTTTTTAGAAAAATAGCACTGCTCATGCTGTGCGGACTGAACTATCCGTAGAAAATCAGAACAGTAAAGCTCAGTGGTACCAGCACTCACACTGGGTTGGAGGGGGCCATGGGCAAGGTGACCACAGCAAGGCCTCAAGTAGGCTTACCAGACAATGGTGGGCATTAGTAGTGAAACTGGTACTAGGAAGCACTTGGCAAAGTAGCAAGAACAGCACCAGCTTCGATTCCCCAAAATGACCCAAGATCCTGATAGAGCCCCATAATTCCTTATTTCCCTGTTTGTTATACATAGGTCAGCAGCCACTTTCTTAGCCATTTGTCTGATCAATGTGGTAGAAAAGGAACAAAACGATGCTGCAACTCTTTAATCATTTTTTTTAATAAAACAGGAAAAAAGCCTTCCTTTCGTTTGATCTCTCACATCCCATATATTACCAATTCTGGAACAAGCTCCACCAAGGATCTATAAACTAACATCTCAACATACCGTGCCACACTGTGGCCATTTTCTAAGTTAACTTTGACAGGAACTAACACAATCTTCAAAAACATCGTAAACTTTGCTTCGGAGCTGACACTCTATTGCTGCTTTGTGCATTACAGAAGTCGTATCCGGAGCTGAGGAAAGCCTATCTAGTGCTGGTCAGATATATGCCTTTTTGTCATCACCTCGAGACGCTATCTTTCAATTAGATTTAAAAAGAAGACGACGGAGCCCGGGGGGGGGGGGCGGCAAGAGAAGCAGCTATAAGGAAGTGCCTTCTGGAAATGTTCTTTGGTACTCCATATGTAGGTTAGATCTGCTGTTAATGCTAACTATGGTGGCTAAGCAAACTGGCAGCTGAGCAGTAGTGTGAGTGTTTTGCTTTGCCATTTAGGAAGCCAGCATTCATTCATCATCATGGCTTCTCTCCCAGGTCAAGTGGGGTTGAAGCTACAAAGGAAACAAGTTCATTCAGCCCCAGTGGGACAGTGTGTTTCACGTTACTCAAGAGTGTCCTCGAATTTTCAACAAATATAATGTGCTTTATTATCACTCACTCCAGGGGAGGGCAAGGAATGGCTGATCAGCCACACTAGGAAGTTTTTAGTTATTACTTTTAAGAAACAATAACTCCCCCCCCCCCGTTTCTCTAAAATTGTTTCTCAAAAAATGCAAATTATGCATGAGAGGAAGGTATGGCTAAGTATAGCCCTGGTCTCAATTTGCGGGGAGAGAACAGTGAAAGCAAAACCATCACCTTATACTAACTTGAAGTCTTCATCTGTGTAGAAATACACGTATGACATTGAACTGCTCCATAGTTAAGAACTAGGATGACCAGATGCAAAAGAAAATGGGGTGAATGTATGTTTAAAAGTTGTAGAGTAGAGGGAAACGCAATAGATAAGATTGTCAGGCTGGGCAAGGAAAAATCCTTCCTGATAAAATTTCCTTTATTCCATTATTAACAGTTCAAGAGCCCTGTCCTTCTTTGCATTTTATCAGTGGTCAGGAGAGTATCAATATTTGGAAATCATGCTAGAATACTTTTTTGGAAGGTCTTCTTTGTTGGGAGTTAAGTCCTCCCATTATGCAGTGTGAGGCCCATGAAAGGTAAGCATTTTTTCATCATCATCTACAACAAAAAATATTATTATATTTTTAATCACAAGATAAGGCACTTGCAGGATTTTCTGGCTCAGGTACCAAAACAACTTGACCAGCTTTGGATTTTGGATGGGCTCTGTTCCGAGTTCTTCCTCAGGTTGCAAACTATATCGGGGTAGCCCTGGCATCGCCAACCTTCAGCCCTCCAGATGTTTTGGACTACAATTCCCATCATCCCTGACCACTGGTCCTGTTAGCTAGGGATCATGGGAGTTGTAGGCCAAAACATCTGGAGGGCCACAGATTGGGGGTGCCTGGGGTAGCCCTTCGAAATATCACAGCAAATCAAGCACCCAGGTGACTTGGCTCAGATTAAGCCCACATCAGACTTGTAAAAGAGATCTGCACCTAACTGCAACCTCTAAAAAGCAGGAGAGGAGAGCCTGTAGCACTAAAGATGTTGCTGGATTCCCCATCAGCCCCAGCCAGAATGACTAATGGTCAGAGATGATAGGAGTCTCATAACATATGGAGGGTGACAGGTTCCCCAAAATGACTTTTAAAAAGTGAAATGGTTATTACTTGTCAAATCATAGGTTCAAAGAGAATTGTAGACCACTAAAGAAAAATTGCTAGAATTTTTTCTTTCTTTCCATGCTAATTTTACAAAAAAAAAAAAAGTGGTATAATTCTGTGTATAATGTAACATGCAATGGTTTTAAATGAAGTCTTTAATACATTATCCAGCAATGTATAGGTCTAAGTGCTCTAAGCAGTTGAAATGCACAACTCACAAGTTTAGCTACTCCCTTCTTGTTGCTCATTGATGGGAGCTTTGTTGTATCCGGGTTCTTCTTTAATAGTATATATACAGAAAAGCAGACGGGCAATGACAATGGAAATAGTGCTGCCATCTTTTGGTCATCAACATTAATAGTGCTACATAGGAAGGCAGCACACAAGTAATCCTTCGGGGGGGAATTTCCTACTAGTAGAAAATATTCAAGTGGAAAAATAATCCTGTTAAGCTCATTAAAACAACAGAGGTCAGATAATTTAAATAACGAATTGCAAGGATATTAAAAAATGTGTAATTCCTGCTTTTAGCGGTCAGCAGGATAGCACTGCTGCAGCAGGAGACAGTAAAAGGGGGAGAAAATCTCAATAAAACACAGAAGAACCTGCCTTAGAACCATTCGACCCTGGAAAAGAGAAATAAGGAAACAGCTAATTCTCACACAGCTGCTCGCGACATAATCTCTCTCAATTTGATTATGCAGTACATTATGATTCTAAGGAAAATGTGTGATCTGTGTCCATTGGAAATTATTGTATTTGAATTAACATTGGGTGGCACAAATATTCTGTCATTCTTAACCTGGGATGGCACACAGGCAAGTCATTGCTTGGTGCAACAAAGCAGTAAGTGATGTGCAAACATATGTGATCTGGCTCTTCACTGAGCTACAACCCAGGAAAATAAGGAGGGGAGGGAATTAAAATGCAATGTATTACTTTACAATCATTATTACAATCAGCACTTGTCAATTTTAAAGATTCCCCAACTTCTGATTCACTTAAAGGATTGGCTCTGGAGATCTTACTTAACAGCCAAAGTTTTTAAAAAGTGTAGAAATACTGCTTCATTTTGGATTGGCTCTTTCAAAGTTTAATCCCCCCCCCCAATTGTCATTTTACTGTGCCTTAACTCTGCTCTGCACCATGTTTTGAAATATCAAATACTAATGACACAAGGGCATCCTATTGTCAGGTATTTTAAGGTGCTGCATGTTGCTGAAGAAGTATTACCCTGAACAGAGACAAGCTGCTACTTGCAGCCAAAACAACTCGAGCCAGAGCTGTCAGAAGCCCCCAGTTTCTGCCTTTTTCCTCTCCCTCAGCTTTACTTTCTGCCTCCTTCATGTCCTGCCTTCGGCCTCAGTTGAGAATTGCTCCTTTCCCTCTGTCCCCATGTTACGGAGCCAAGCAATAGCTTTTACCATATTGGTCACAGATCCAGGCCAGATGCTGGCTGTGTGTAATGTCTGCTCACACAAAGTGAGGACAATTATATTACACACCCATGGTAGAAATCCTTTGGAAGGTGCATAATTACCTTCGCAGGAGAATGCATGTAGCCAGTTATTTTTATACTGGAAAATGGCAACTCGGCTACCTCCCTTTAAGGGAAGTGGCCTTTCCTGGCACAAGATTACATATGGATGGAGCAGCATGTGGTTGTCACTGAGAAATTGCCGGTAGACTGAACAGGTTTTAGGCAAACAGGGGTCTCTGTCCTGGGAGCACAATCAACATCCTGTAACATGTAAAATGTTAATGTTTTCTTTTTACTGAAGGAGGACTAAGCATGCTTGCAGATGAAGTGCCAGTGATTCAGCAAACTGCTAGTAAATATCCTGCTCTTTTGTGATCTTAAGGATCAGCCCTATGACTGGGATCCTCACCTGACCCACTTCAAGGCAGAAGCAGATTTCACAGCCTTGAGAGTATTTCCTCTGAGTTACACCAGTGAAGATTTTCTTTAGCTTCCCTCTGTGGTCAACATTCAAGGAGCGCCACACTTGACAATCCTGGGTGTAAGAAAAAGGGTTGATCTGCCTATTTCCACACAACTTTACCTGAAAGAAGGTTACCTTCAGTCATACCCCTAACATTCCCCACCTTTGGGTTATTGACTTGTTTAAGGCAATTTAATGTAACCATTCAACACCCCAAGGTGGTTTACCACACAAGCATCCTAATACAAGAAAGAAAAGTCTGTTTCAATCCAGTCTATGTGGCAACCATCAAAGGGGGCTCATTTGGGAGCCATTTTTCCCTGGGCAAACCCCCCACACAAATCTTTTGAATCCTCCTGTGACTAAAACTCCTGAGGGGGGGGGAGAAAAAAGAAACAAACTGCTAGTTAGAAAGACTGCCCTGAGGCACATTAGAACAAAGCTTATATACCGGTTTCAAAGAGTCATAAAACTTCAAAATATTATTATACATACAGTCATACCTCGAGTTGAATGTGCTTCGGGTTGAGCGTGTTCGAGTTGCGCTCCGCGGCAACCCGGAAGTGACGGAGCGCGTTACTTCCGGGTTCTGCCACTTGCGCATGCTCAGACACTCAAAATGACGCCACGCACATGCGTGGAAGCAGCGAAACGTGACCCGCGCACGTGCAGACACACCGTGCACTTATTTCACACATCTCTTGGAACACATATTGATATGTTTATTACCAAGACTATTGAAATAAAGCATAGAATAAGATGTAGCCATACATTTGGCCTTTGAATACAGAATGCCAGCATAGAGTCCTTCCCACTACACATACATATACAAAGAAAACTTTAACTGACTGAGGGGAGGAATTCAAAGGAATATCATATTTAACTTTTACAGCAATAATTTTGAAATCCTCCCAGTATGAGCGGAGTTTTTACAAACTCACAAAGAACCTTTTTTAAAAAATAATAACACTGGGCTATTATTTTATTTCAAAACTAATTACATTAAGGAATTGGCAGCAATAAGTAGATGGAATAGAGCAGGCAGTTTTGTATATAAATGATTTATTGGTCTTTTGTGAAATTTCAATTACCTCTCCCCCCCCCCGCCCTAATTAATTAATTAATTAATTAGTTAATTGGTTAACTGTGCCAGGCAGTTTACAGAGGAAACAAGGTAAGGCGTTTTACAATCTAAAATTCAACGCAGGAGAAACAAACAGAGGAAAAGGGGGGAAGTAGAAATGGGTTAAATGAGGAGAGACTGTGGTCACATCCACACAATACATCTAATGCACTATTATGGCATTTTAACAGTCATATAGCCTTCCCAAATGAATCCTGAGAACTGTAGTTTACTAGGGGTGCTGAGAAAGGTTACACAGACAAGCTACAGTACCCCTGATTCTTTAGGGGGGAGCCATGACTATTAAAGTGGCATATGAGCACTTTTAATGTATTAAAAGTGACCTTAGTGGGCATGAGAACAAGGGGACTGTACCAAAGGCTTTGCGGCAAAGGTACCTTACCATATAAATATTTTGACACATTCAGGGAAAGCATTGCCAAGCATTTTTAATAATTACGGATGCAATACAGCTAAAATAATTTTAGTCTGAATTTATACCATATTTTTGCCAACGGTCTTACAAAAGGAAGGTGCAAAGTCCCACTGAAACAAATGGGAGCTGCAGAGCTGAGAACTTGCAGCAGCACACCCTCAACCCAGTAATAAGGATCTAAAATAATATTTATTCAAATGTATGCATATGAAAATGTCTCTAAAGTTGAAAACACAATTTCCCCAAAGGACTCAGCCCAGCCAGGCATATTTACCCCGTTGCTTCAGATCGAAAACGTTTCCAAGAGCAAGCAGAAAATATGGCAAAGGCAGCCTCCTTGTCTGAAGTATTTTACATGCTCTACATAGCTTAAAAATATGTGGCTTATTAATGACTGATTTTTCAACCTCCCCAATAAGCTTTTTATTATTATTATTAAGATGACACCCCTTTACTGATACAGGTGTCACACAATTCCGCTCTGTGCATGTATCCTTTATGATGTTTAATATAAAAGATAGCCCAGTATTTATATCCCTTACAATAAGAGAATGGATTGTTTTAAGGTTATACAGTCCAGCTGTGATAAAGAAAGAAGGAACCTTACAAAATGATAAATATTTTCATTAAAAAACTTTAAAACTAAAAGTTCAAAGATATGTTCTCTTCTCTTATATCTTGTCAAAACATGACTTAGGGCCCAAAACTAATCTACTTTCAATTTTATTCCATATTTCAGTGCTGTCATAGTACTCAGCAGAGAGTATTGGAATACGATCATTTTTTATTTTGTTGATGTTACCGACAGCTTTATTTCACAAAGCAATCTTATACTATGTCTACCAGTGGCAGGTCACAGAGGTCAAATAGTCTATCCTTACAGGTAGAGAGCTTATTAAATGGCACGTCTATTAAACCCAATGGACAACATAAAGAAACATTTCAGCAAAATATTTTTAACATAGTTCAATGAAAATATGAGTGGAAAGAGTAGTAAATAATTTAAAATGATGCCGGTATGAAACTTAGGTCACAGCATTTTTAGAAAAAGGGGGAAAGGAGGGGAATCTTCAAGCGCAATCCTACTGCTAAAGTTTTTAGAACAAAATCTATTTTTTTAAATGCCTGAGGAAAATCAGTGTAGCCCATACATAAGTTTACATTGTGTGTTGCATTTATTTATAGGTAACTGGATTCGTGACTCTGTAAACTGCCCTTTTTTTTTTAACATACAAAAATAAACAACAGCAAACAACCTAATCCTATACAACCATTGCCTAAAATTGTGTATTGTGGTAACACTCTCCTCTTCTTCCACTGCAGAACCTCCCTTGCTCCTGCCCCATAAAAACCTTGTGGCGAATGTGGTGCAAGAACTGAGGCCCCAATCTGCACTATAAATGTAAAGCAGTAGCTTTACACTTTAAACAGTTATGGCTTCCCACAAAGAGTTGTTAGGAGTCCCCCTATTCCCTTCACAGAGCTAAAGTTCTCAGGGTGGTTAAACAATTCCTCTTTTCAGGAAACTGGGAATTTTATCTTTGGAGGGAAATAGGGGCAGTCTAACAACACTCTTTTGAATTATGGTGCTGGAGGAGACTCTTGAGAGTCCCATAGACTGCAAGAAGATCAAACCTATCCATTCTTAAGGAAATCAGCCCTGAGTGCTCACTGGAAGGACAGATCGTGAAGCTGAGGCTCCAGTACTTTGGCCACCTCATGAGAAGAGAAGACCCCCTGGAAAAGACTCTGATGTTGGGAAAGATGGAGGGCACAAGGAGAAGGGGATGACAGAGGACGAGGTGGTTGGATAGTGTTCTAGAAGCGACCAGCATGAGTTTGACCAAACTGCGGGAGGCAGTGGAAGACAGATGTGCCTGGCGTGCTCTGGTCCATGGGGTCACGAAGAGTCGGACACGACTAAACGACTGAACAACAACAACAACACTCAGCAACTTTAACAAACTATAGTTCCCAGGATTCTATGGGAAAAGCCATGACTGTTTAAAGTGGTATGATACTGCTTTAAATGCATAGTGCAGATGGGGCCTATGAAATCTGCATCATAGTATATGCGGGTCATGCTTACAGCAGCACAATGGGTTACTTTTGAAATGCACTAGTAAAAAACTAAGTTAGCAAAACCCTAACTTCACGCCAGACTCAAGCTGCATGGGGAGGGGACTGGATTTCTAGAGGAGTATGTTAGTGTCTTGCAGCGAAAACAACAAGGAGTTTTTGACACCATAAAGATTAACAAATTTAGTCTGGCATAAGCTTTTGTGGAGCACCATCCACTTCATCGGATGCAACAGAAATTCAGTCTCGATCCAAGCATATGGACTGGGATCAAGACTGTGTTTCTTATAAACAAAAGGGTTCCTTGTCTCCATGGAAGACTTCTGATCCATTAGTGTAATTTCATTGGCAAAAGGGGTGAAGCACCCCATTTTGTCAGTTTTCCCCTCCTTCTGCAGTGCCCTATGTCCCACCCCTGAAAATCTGCTCCAGAGGTGACCTGAGGGACCCTCCGGAACACATCTCAGGAGTAACCCCTGGAGCCAACCCAATATGTTTGTTACTTTGCCTCAGGGATGGAGATTCTGAAGCTCCAGATGTTACAGATTACTACACCCATCATCCCTGGCCACTAGCTATGCTGGCTGGAAGTGATGGGAGTTCAAGTCCAATAACATCTGGAGGAATACAGGTTATCATCCCTACTATGCTGGATCGTCATATCCCTATGGTTTACAGAAGCACCCATAATTTAATTTCAGAGCAGCACACAAAAAGTCCCAGATCAATATTTGGAAAAAAACACACAAAATAATAGGGCGCCATCAATCCAAGTAAAGTTCCATAGTTTCAATTGGAGAATTAAGCTTATCCTTCAGCAGTGCAGCTTAAAACAGTAGCTAAAAATGTCGGGGGGCGGGGTTCCCTAGTAAACAACACTAATATTTTCCGCCTTAGGTAAATTGAAAAGGGAATATAAATTGCCTCAAACTGAGCCAGACCATCACTCCATCTACCTCAGTATTGTCTATGGTTACTACCAGTGGCTCTTTGATTTTGTTGTTCTCTTGATTTTTTCAATATTGGTGGTTTCATTACTGCATTCAGAGGAAGAGGTTAAAAAAAAGTGAGTTATGCATGGGAGCCATATATTCAAATAGCAACTCATGGTACATTGCCTTCAAACTTAACCCTTGCTTTTCAGTTTTGCTATCTATTCCAACTGACTAAATGCAACAAGCTTCAACAGGGTTATGACAACAACTATAGCAGCATTTTAATTGTCCACTCACAGATCCACATATTAGCTAATGATCTGCTCTTGGCTTCTGACGTCTTTCCACTGGACCCTGCTGGATACTACGCGGTACACTTTTTATCAGTAGATTCATCTGGTCAGATAATTAATGAAAAACAGAAACATAAAACATGAGTTGTTAAAGTTCACAATTACCTTCCCTCACAGCTTCACTCTGAACGTCCTTGCTTTAACACGCGGTAAATCATCTACCTAAATGTATTTGCACCCAATCATTTTTTAAAGTCACAATCTTTGTAGTGTCAACTTGTCAAGGGTCAAAGGGAAGAACAGGCAAGATTCCCAAATCAATCTGCTTGTAGAAACTGTCTCATTTCATTTCAAATTACCTGCTGGGGCTGAAGCAGCAGGCAATGGACAAACTGCCTTCCTCCATAAACCATGACAGCACAGGTCGAACTTATGTGATCATTCATAAGGGGCAAGTCAAGCTGGGGCTGTCATTAACTACTTTTAAACTGCTGTGCAGGGTTAAGTGATCTTGCAAGGCAGCAGCAGATATAAATACTATTTGGACAGTTTAATGTCAAGAGACAACTCCTCTGGGATTAAAACTGTGTAACCCAATAGTGCAGTTGTCGATGGAAGGATTAAGGGAGTTTGGAGATGTTTCTTGAAACCCCAACTTTGCATGTTTTTGCATAGGATTTACATGCCAAAGGCAGGGCAAAGCTCTATGAACCCTAACATGCTCTTCCAAAAGCACGAAATAAAAGTATTCCTGATGCAAAACCAGTTCTCTCATTTTGCAAGGGAATGACTTCTAAGGCCTCCTTCACAAGTTTTAAAAAGGAGGTAGCAAAAACTCTCTTGGTATGACTTGACCCATCTCATTTGCTCATTAGGAGACATTAGACTGAATTAATTCTGCATATTAAAAAAAACGGATGCCGTTATGACATCAGACTATGACATCTTTTTGAAATGGGATTCTTTTTTTCTAAGGTGCTTGTAACCTCATCCCTTTTCAAGTAGGAGCAATGTCAAACAAACCGCTTTCACTGTGAAAATGAGTCAATAAAGTCACCTCATAGAGACTTTATCATCTGAGATTCAAAACAGTGAGGCAATTAATGGGAGAGTTTGAAAATCACACAATGAGGAAGTTTGGATGGCCTGAGGCTTGCCACTCCTCCTCTGCCATGGCCACAATAGAGCAGCTCAGGAGCTTTAGGTTTCATATTATGCTAACTAGTGTCATCCGAACCTTGACCAGTTGTGGCTAATGTTAATTACGGCTTGCATAAAATAAGCTGGATAAACCATAGGTCATCTTGACCACAGTTTGTTGGTTAAGTTGATACAACAAGCTGTGGTTAATCAATGATGGAAGTGAAAGCTTCCAGAATGCTCCCCAAAGCTGTGCAGGAATAGAGAAAAGGAGCAACATTTTGATATTATCCTTATACTGTAATACTTCAAAGTCTAGATAGTAGCAGTGGAGACAGCAAAAATCACTACAGTATTCATAGAAAAATTGGGAGAAGGTTAGGTTAAAATCTTGTTAGGTTTTATCTTGTGAACTGCCCTGAGATCTTTTGATGAAGGCAGTACTGTATATAAATCTGATTAATAAAATTTTTAATTTTAATGTAGACATGTTGGTTTTCTATACGCAAGGAGAGTGTTGGGATTTTTTGTTTGTTTGCAGGGAGCATTCAGTCCTTATTCCCTACCTGCAGGAACAGTTTCCACCCCCTTCAGTTGCAGCTTTCTGCAGACCAGACTATTGTGCTTAGCCATATTTGATCGAGAACGAACTTTGGTAACCTAAGTTAGAGAAATTAAATGCAGAAATTAATTGTGCCTTCGCATTCAAAAGCAATATTCTCAAACTTATAAGACATATCATCCAAATCAAAGCATGCCAATTCTGCAAGTAATTGATTTCATGCCTAAACTTATACATAAATAAGAAATTCCAAACTCATGAAGATTCTTTACATATTCCCCAGAAGGCATCCTGATGGCTGAAGGGGCAGCAATCATACTAAAAAATCTAATTGTTCATGCTCATACTACATTTCTATTATTATCCTGTTTAGTCAACCATATGTAGGTTTACTCAGAAGTAGATACTGACTTCCATGGTATTCAATAGGGCTAATTTCCAAGAACAGACTTGCAGCATTGCAGTCTCGAATGAATTTAATTATTTTATCTTCACTAGTAGCTTAAGAAAATTATATGAAAGATACATGCTGACACTTTAACTAAACAGGACCTAGCAATAGATTGAGTTCTCAGAATAAATGTCTTGAAATTCACATCAAATGCTTTTAAAATAGGTATTGCTGGAGAGACTTATAACTTCATCATGAGAAGCAGAATGTTTTCTACAGCCCAGCCAGTGGTGGCCAATGCCCATTGGGACTGGGAGGGCAAAGGCTGAAAGGCCAGTAGGTGTATCCTGAGCCAACTACTATAAATCTTGCCCCATCCTCCTATTATTTTATGATAATGGCAACACTGAAACTAAGGAGGAGGAAGCTGACCTGGGCTGGATTCAAGCAAGAAAGTGGGCCAGTGGGCAGTGCCCCATTTGCCCTAAAGGACAAGCCTTCACTGTATACCAAGTTTGGGTCTCCAGCTGTTTCTGGACTACAATTCCCATCATCCCTGACTAGCTAGGCATGATGGGAACTGCAGTCCAAAAACAGCTGGAGACCCAAGCTTGGGAAACCCTGGTCTGCAGAATGAGCTCCAGAGTAACTGATGTAAGTGTGTTCTCATTTTATTGGATCTTTTTTATCATTATTGTATTTTGCTTTTTTTTTCTGTGCTCCTTGGGGAGCTTTGCCAAACCACCAAAAAATAAAATAAGAGAACTTGACTGAATCACACTTCCACATGGGCTATTAATTATGGTTGTTGTTATTACCTGCCCTTTACTACAAGGTGCCAGATACCACAGTAAATAGGAATCCTAGATAGGATCCTTCATCAAAGCTGAGACAACGGGCCAAATTTGGAGGTCCAGGAGTGGCCATGGCTGGGGGCTCAAGAGCTGTACCTGCTGCCCCTGAACATCTGCCTCTTGAGATGGTTGCCTCACTCTGCCTAATGATAGGGTTGGCTCTGCAAAGGTCAGCTGCAGAGCACACGTTTAGCATGCACAATGTCCCAAGTTTCATTCCTGGCCTTTACATTTAAAGCAGTGGTGTGCAATGTTGTGCCCTCCCGATGTTTTGGACTACAACTCCCACAGCCCCAGCCAGCAGTCAGGGATGGTATGCTGGCCTGACAGCCATGGACAGAAAGTCTCTACAGAGGGCGATGAATACAGCACATGGTATCATGGGCTGTCCCTTGAGTCCGCTAGATGACATCGCAAGGGATCGTTGCCTTAGGAGAGCAAGAAAAATTCTCAGGGATGACTCACACCCTGGCCATCACCTCTTTAATCTTCTACCCTCGGGCAGGAGATATAGAAGTATAATCAGCCGTAAAGGTAAAGGGACCCCTGACCATTAGGTCCAGTTGTGGCCGACTCTGGGGTTGCGGCGCTCATCTCGCTTTATTGGCCAGGGGAGCTGGTGTACAGCTTCCAGGTCATGTGGCCAGCATGACTAAGCCGCTTATGGCGAACCAGAGCAGCGCACGGAAACGCCGTTTACCTTCCCGCTGGAGCGGTACCTATTTATCTACTTGCACTTTGACGTGCTTTTGAACTGCTAGGTTTGCAGGAGCTGGGACTGAGCAACAGGAGCTCACCCTGTCACGGGGATACAAACCGCTGACCTTCTGATCGGCAAGTCCTAGGCTCTGTGGTTTAACCCACAGCGCCACCCACGTCCCTGTATAATCAGCCGTACCAACAGGTTAAAAAATAGCTTCTATCCGTGAGCGGAAAATAACATTGACTTGCGAGGTGGTGTGGTGTTCAATAAGAGATTGAGTATTGGGGGGGAGGCTCGTTTAATTTCATTGTACACAGGTTGTACAATGACAATAAAGGTATTATTATTATTATTATTATTATTATTATTATTATTATTATTATTATTATTAAAGTTGTAGTCCTTTGGTGTGAGTGAACGGGCTACACAGTTACTGTGACCACTGCAGTAACCCTGAGCTT
This sequence comes from Podarcis bocagei, assembly GCF_964188305.1. Lineage (NCBI taxonomy): Eukaryota > Metazoa > Chordata > Lepidosauria > Squamata > Lacertidae > Podarcis > Podarcis bocagei. The sequence continues at coordinate 83,488,616 of NC_138129.1, read as the reverse complement.
AAATGCATGGCTGGGTACAGGTACCTACCTTGCCCCTCCCTTCAGGGGAGGTGACCTATGCTAAGCTCTTACTAAGCTGGTTACTTCGAAGCTCCAGTCATCTGAATCTACTCTAGGTAACAAGCGATAGTTTGCTACAATAGCTGGCAGAGATTTTCCTATGTAATTTTTCATACTCCGACACTTTAAAAAGAGTACAAACATGTCAGTTTAACATGGCAAATGCTTGAAATTAATGCCCGCTAATTAAGGATGAGCAGATTGCTAAGATTTACATGGCACTGATGATACATTCCCACATGGAATATGAGGCAGCAAGTTGCCCTGATAAACTGCAGCTGTGCCCCCCCTGCTGCGGAAAACATTTCAGCGGCCCCTGCATTATGTTTCAATGAACACACACTACTTCTGTTTCACACGCACCTGCCATTGTTTTATATTCAGACAAAGCCTGGTGGGTCATGTCTCTGGGAAGAACATTTTGGCAACAACATACGTGCAAAGGATTTATTCAGCGAAGCAACTGAAGTTGAAGTGGTATTCTATACTAATAATAATCAGGTTGGTGGCCCTGGAGGAATGTCCACAGAGATCTTCAGAGACGTTGAGGAGTTTCGATGGAAGCCATTTTCTTTGCATTAATCTAGTAATTCAATGAGTTAACATGCAAACCGAAAAGAATGCCTTAGGACATATACTTAAGCCCTGCAGAGAAAGAATTACTCTTTAAGAAGGTTGCATGAAAGTTGCTGCTTTAATAATGATCAGGGTTTTCATTTGTTTGGGGAAGGCAGTGAATTGAAGACATCATGCAAATACACACAAAAAAACCACCACCATGATTAAGATGCAAAAGTGAGAGAGGCATCCCATGCGTTAAAAGGAAAGCAAATGCTGATCTACAGAAATATTATATTCACTATATCTATAGACAGCTCCATGACAGTTAAAAAGGTAAAGGGACCCCTGACCATTAGATCCAGTCATGGCCGACTCTGGGGTTGCGGCGCTCATCTCGCTTTATTGGCTGAGGGAGCCGGCGTACAGCTTCCGGGTCATGTGGCCAGCATGACTAAGCCACTTCTGGTGAACCAGAGCAGAAACACCATTTACCTTCCTGCCAGAGCGGTACCTATTTGTCTACTTGCACTTTGACGTGCTTTCTAACTGCAAGGTTGGCAGGAGCAGGGACCGAGCAACAGGAGCTCACCCCGTCACGGGATTCGAACCGCCGACCTTCTGATCAACAAGTCCTAGGCTCTGTGGTTTAACCCACCTGCGTCCCACCCATGACAGTTACACCCATATTAATTTGGAAAACAAAAGAACTCAACTAGGTAGCAACTCCAAAGAGTTTGAATCTCGCACTGATTTATTTATTTATTTTCATTTATATGCCACCTGTTTTTTCCTCCCAGGAACTCAAGGTGGCCCGCATGGTTCTCCCTCTCCTCATTTGATCCCCACAACCACCCTGTGAGGTAGGCTGGCTGAGAGGCAGTGACTGGTCGAAGGTCACCCAGTAATAAACTACTGGGTGGGCACAGGCAGGGCAAAGTGCATTTTGAAGGGGGCTAAACCTTATTCTACATATTAGATTTCTGAAGGAGAAGTAAATATAAAGGGGAAAATGGCAAGTACCCACTTAAGTCTCGCTGTCTAGCCTGCATAAACAGTAAGAGTTGCAAACTTTTTTTATTCTTCCTGATCCTATGCCTTGGACAGCAGCAGGCACCCAAAAATAAAGCAAGTCTTTTCCTGCAAGGAAGATGAAGGGATTATGAAAGCTTCACTGTCATAATTTCTGCATATCATGTTGCAGTTAAAAGCACAAGTGCAGGCTAGTAAATAAAATAATAATAATAATAATAATAATAATAATAATAATAATAATAATAATAATAATAGGCAGCAAATGTGAGCAGACCTCAAACACTGTATCCCATAACTAGGTACATTTGAGTATTAATAAACACAGTGTTACCAGCAAATATACAGAATAATTTATTTTTCTTAGCTAGTCTTGCCAACTATTGTTTACTTCTGTCCCTGTGCTTTTAAACAGCAAGCTGGCAGGGGAAGGAGTCAAACTTTTCCAGGTGTTGGAGATGTGGTAAAAGCTTCATTTGTGTGCTTCAGGCCTGAGATCAGGGCAAGTAAAAAGGAGCAACACTATTTATAAAAGTTGTAACTATTGCAAAAGGGAATTTTTTTCTTCTCTGGACTATTTTAAAATGTACACTGTTTATTAAACATTCCCAGCTGCCACTCTCGTTTATGATGCTGCGGAAGTAATGCAGTTGTCATACCCTGTTATTTCCACCTTCTGTAGGTTGACAGTGTGGCAAATTAACTTAGCAATTGCCTGGAAAAACAAACTATAGTGTTACTATAGATCTAATGATTAGGTTAGCCAGTCAACTGACATTGTGTCATCACCTTTATGATAGAATTCACTAAAGCAATCAGCAGATAAAAAAAAACAACACCAGAATTCCTGAGCAGATAAATCACTATGATAACATAAGAATGGCTGCAGCTATAAATTGGAGGAAAGCGATCATAATTGAAAAACAAACCCAAGAGGTGGCAATTGCACAAGTTCAGCCACAGAGATTTCCCAGAAATCATGCATGAATCAGGAATACTTAATCAGGGTTGAAAACCTACCTCATAACTTAAAATTTTTTTTTAAATTAATTGAAAACTATTTTATGATGCTAATAATATGTAGATGTCACAGACTGGATGTCTTTGCACAAGATTCTTAATTATCTTCATGAAATTGGGATCTAGATGAGAAGTGACAAGCCAGATAAAAAATAATAATTCAAGTTTCATGTAACTAATAACAGTATTATATGTACTGTGAAGCAGAAAAGAAAATAGTTACAACAAATGCCCTTTTAAAATACCCTATATTTTATTTATTTGCAATATAAACTTGAATATAATCCAAGAGAGGGCCTTTGGGATTTGCTGAATCTTTCTACTACGTGGATTAAAATCTCTCTGCCCATCTGAAATCTGAAATGTTAGAAAGTGCATTTTCCTCTCAAATACTTCTGGGTGCTAGAGTTTACTCCTCACAGAGTTACAATTCCAGCAACCCTTCACAAACCACAGTGCCCAGAATTCTTTGAGGGAAAGAATGGGCTTTGAATGTGGGAAGTGGAAATTAGCATTGATACTAATGGTTCCCAAACTTCCTCCCCAGTCCCCAAAAATGGCTGAGAGTCCTAGAAGACGGTTTAATGTCCCCACCCTGCCTATTGTTGAGCAATTGTAATGCACTGTTCTTTTTAAAAAATGCAATTAAAAATGTCAATACAATAAGAAATAAGAGAAATTACACCACATTGCAGTACCACTGTGGACCACTTCATAGAAGCCCATGGACCACTGGTGGTCTGAAGACCACACTAAGGGGGTTTAAATCACCTTAGGAGCAAATGTAAGTTGGATAGCTGCTCCAGAAATGTTCATAGCTGATCTAGGTCAGAAAAGGGAAGAGAAAGGAGAAGAAGTAGGACTATATGCTTACTGGAGGGGGAATTCTAAGGGAAGAGGGAAGTACTTTTATGGTTTTGTACATGGATACCTGAGGGCTTGTCAACACCAACATGTGCCTGCCTATGTCCTCAGGTAATCATTGGAGGTCCTCCTCTAGGTGTCTTATTGTCTGAAGTGATGATGGCAGATGACACTTGGAGAAAGGGCCCTCTTGGTTGTAGCACCCCATTATGAAATGGTTTCCCCATGAAGGTCTGCCTGTGGGGCCTACATTGTTGGCCTTTCAGCATCAGGCTGCCATTTTGATCCCAACGATGCTGGGTAGACATTGTGAAGAACGAACATATATAAGGTATCTCAATCCTACAATAAGAATACTAGAAAGGAAGGGACAGACATCTCATGCTCACAACTGCTTCTGAATAGTTTAATGGCCTGGTGATTTCAACAGTCCTGGAAGACAGACCAAAAGTATGGTACAGAATGGGCTGAGGTGGAAAGAATGAGGCTTACCTAAGGTCATTCATTTATTTTGGGATGTGATCTGAACTAGGCCTTTCCCAACACACTCTCTTAGCCTGAATTGTAGCCTGACGTGCCTAGGAATAGGTCTCATTGACCTCAGTGCATCTTACTTTACAGCAGACATATATAGATTTGCACAGTTAGTATTACACCAGTCACAAGCATCATTTAGAGAGGCCAGGGAAGAATTACACCAATCTCCATATGGTACATCTAATTTTTTTTTCTTAAGATGATTTACATTTTTAGCTAAAATACACTAAATGACAGTTGTTGGAAACCATTATTTAGACGTATGAAGGAAGAATACATGCCAGAGACTTTAGTCCCTTTTCTGAGCTGGGTGGAGGAGTGGGAGTGGGGGAATTGAATTACCGTATTTTTTGCTCTATAAGACTCACTTTTTCCCTTCTAAAAAGTAAGGGGAAATGTGTGTGCGTCTTATGGAGCGAATGCTGGCTGTGTAGCTATCCCAGAAGCCAGAACAGCAAGAGGGACTGTTGCTTTCATTGCGCAGCGATCCCTCTTGCTGTTCTGGCTTCTGAGATTCAGAATATTTTTTTTCTTGTTTTCCTCCTCCAAAAACTAGGTGCGTCTTGTGGTCTGGTGAGTCTTATAGAGCGAAAAATACGGTATCTGTGCTGCTAGCATTGCTATATCCTTCTTTTGGAGGCTTGAGTCCTAAAAATGGAACCTCAACAAATGCTCTCAAAACACACTGTGGTCTTTTTGTTTCGTTTCACTATTTAATCTCATTATTTATCCAAGTACAAGGCAGTCAACCCTTTCTGAGAATCTTATCCTGACTGAGATCTCTGCACCCCATCTGATATATGCCACTCCTGACAATGGCTCTCAATTCAATAAGAAATACATTCGAGGAACTTCAGTAATAGTTGCAAGGTAGATATAAGAAATTAGATATATTAAGAATAAGTTTAATTATGATAAAAGTATGTATTGGCAATAAGTACGGTAATATGAAATTGAAATATGGAATAGACGGGTCTTTAGTGTTAAGACCAATATATGTTTTATTGTTTGCTAAGAAAATTATGTGTCTATGGTTATTCTTGTGTGTAATTTGGTATTTGTGTGGTTTTTTTCTTGTTGTATCAATAAAAATCTTTTTAAAAAAAGAAAAAAAAGAAATACAAAACAAAACCTAAGCTGATGCATTAAGAGGAGGGGAGGTCAAGGTAAACCTCCTCTCCTTGAACACACACAAGCGCACAGGGACACACATGTACCTCTCTTTTTGAGAATCACAAATTTATGAAACTCACAAATATGAGCAAAGGCAAATTTCTTGTTCCAAAGCGGGGGAAAATGTTGTTCACAATCTGATGACTGCATGCACACACACCACTTCTGTACTAGAATGAGAGACATTTTTCCATGTATCACAGAAAGCTGTCAGGCCACTGGTCCATTCAGCTCAATATTGCCTACACAGGCTGGCAGCATCTCTGACCTGGAGATGCTGGAAATTTGACTTCTGCATGTAACACGGTTGCTGTACCATTGAGCTATAGCCCTTTCCCATGGATACTCAACTCTGAGTAAAACTATTCGTTTTGCATAACTTCCAATTCCCACATAGTTAACATATAAATGTAATTATGACATCTGCGCAAAAGTGGAAGACTGGCATTCACTTTAGCCGTTTTGTTCTTAATTTAAAAGTACACATAATCCCACAGCAATGCAGATGATGCAACACTGAGCAGTGACCTCAAGGCACAGGGCTGTAGCAAGCCTCTTTTGGTGTTTTTGTTTTTCTGCTTCGTTAATCCGCAAGAGCTTGGTCACTGCAAAATTATGTCTGAGTCATCAGAGTTACCGTAATTTGTGCAGCCCAATCCCATTAATCTTTACTAAGGAGAGAAAGGACTTCCTGTGCTTGTTGCTCCTGGGTAGGTGTGCATAAGAATGTAGTCTTAATCTCCATGGCGCACCATCAAAGTTACGCAGCCGAACGTGCAGATAACCAATCTATGGTTGACATCTTTCCGCAGGGCCTGCAAGACAGAGCTGTTCCACCAGGCCTTTGGCCAGGGCACAGCCTGACTCCCTCCTTTGGCAATCTTCACAGAACTCTAGCCCAATGGTTGCCATCAATTTGATTTGAATTAATTTTATAATGAAATGATTTTAGAATGTTGTATTATTTTATTGTTGTTAGCTGCCCTGAGCCTGGCTTCGGCTGGGAAGGGCGGGATATAAATAAATTATTATTATTATTATTATTATTATTATTATTATTATTATTATTAATATTATTATCAGAGCTTCTGCATTTCAAAACATGCAGTGAAAAAGCCAAAAGTCAATGGCAGAGGGTGCAGATCTAATGCAAGCGCACAGTACTTCTCTGGGGAACACACACCAAATACAATATAGTGCCCAATATAAATTTAGGAAGCTGACATATTGAGACATACAATTGGTTGGTCTACAATAACTGGCTCGTTGGTGCTTTTTTCAGCCTTACCTAGACACAGAAGAGATTGAACCAGGGTTTTCTTCCGGCATACAAAGCATTCTTTAAAAGCTGGTTGAACGTGAGAGCTGGCAGAGACCAAAGGAGCTGCATTCAGTGAGATTGTTATACTGTGAACAACAGACCGGAGATGAAATCGAAATCTTCCTCTCTTGGGCCACTATAGCTCACATTTACTGATTATGAATGTCATAGCAGAGGCGTAGTGAAATTAAAGCTGCAATCCTATACACATTTAATTGGAAATAAGTACCACTGGACTCAGTGTAAACATGCATAGGATCAGAAAATAATTTCATAATTTTTTCTTTCTCTTGAAAGAAAAACAAAATATATGTCTTCCTAATTTCTTCCAGCTGTGGTTCTAAAGTGGAACAAAACTATTTAAGATCTAGCAAAGCCACATAATTTATTTCACTAAGCTCATGAAATTTAAAACATAATTATAAAATCATAGCAATGCATTGTTCTTCGTCAGAAAAATTCTGGCGAAAAAATGCATCTTTAAACATACATTCTTGCTCTGTATTGTCTAGCCCTCACAAAAACCACTTTTGTGATTTGAGAAGTAGGTAGCACTAAACAATATTGTATCTTTATTTGTTGATAAACCGGCAGACTTACAATCTACTTGGCTAGGGTGGGGTGGGGGGGACTTACACTGACATATTTTTAAACCATTTTCCGCTGATGTATCCATCCTCATGTATCTCTGTGCACTTCAAGGCCAAGGCATTTTGAAAGTTTTACATTTAGCCTGAATAGGGTGCTTTGAAAAGATTCCCCCTTGAATGAGAACAAAAGAAAGCACAGAAATGTTAATCAATTCTAAGTGTCACTAAGCATTTTCCAAGAAATAATTTATGTGGTATTTCTTCTCACAATCAGCGCAGTTTTGATAGTTTCCCCCCCTCAGCTCCCCCTTCCCCAAACAAAAGGAATTTTCATGGGTGCTGCCTTTCACAGGGCAAACTTCCTCGTGAGGTGAAAGAACAGGAGACTTGTGCCTTTTACAAATACGTGAGTTACTTGGGGAAGAAGGCAAACCAACAGACATATAGTTGGTATTTTTAAAAGCACCAGTCCCCCCCTCCAAAAAAAAAAAAAAAAGCAAGGCAAGGCAACATCAGGGCAACCACAAAACCCAAAACTTCCCTTCCCTTTGTTAGCTACCTACCTATGCTGATTTTTCTCTCTAGTCACCCACACTTACATATAGACAAAACACTCAACCTCTGTGTTCAGTACATGTGGCCAGCAACCAGCAGCCATCAAAAGTCATTGAACAAGCACCCTCCAGAATAGATTAAAGGTAAAGGTACCCCTGCCCGTACGGGCCAGTCTTGACAGACTCTAGGGTTGTGCGCCCATCTCACTTAAGAGGCCGGGGGCCAGCGCTGTCCGAAGACACTTCCAGGTCACGTGGCCAGCGTGACAAAGCTGCATCTGGCGAGCCAGCGCAGCACACGGAAATGCCGTTTACCTTCCCGCCAGTAAGCGGTCCCTATTTATCTACTTGCACCCGGGGGTGCTTTCGAACTGCTAGGTTGGCAGGCGCTGGGACCGAGCAACAGGAGCGCACCCCGCCGCGGGGATTTGAACCGCCGACCTTTCGATCGGCAAGCCCTAGGCGCTGAGGCTTTTACCCACAGCATCACCCGCGTCCCTTCCAGAATAGATTACCTGTTGGCATCAGCCGAGGGAACATCTGTAGGTATTAACTTAATAAAAGACTGCTGAAAAGATAATCAGCTTGCCTGACAGCCCATTACAAGGGTTTTAGGGATTTGATTTGATTTATTTATTTTAAGCTGTTTGGAAAGCAAGCGCATTGCTTAGGTTTGCTGTTAGGGTGGAATCACTTCGACCACTTCCAACTCCTTCCATCTCAACAAAGTCAAATGGCTGCAAAAATGCTGCCCAAGTTATATAGCTGTGAATTGATCTCAGCAAATAACTTGTTCCTGCCCCCCACTTCTTAGTACAGGTTACTTGACATCAAGATACTGAACTTGACTTAATTCAGCACCAGTGTCCTCCCTTTAAGATTAATCCACATGCAATAAATAGCAGACTTTCACACTGTTCTCTTCCACATTCAATTTTCATCCATATAGGACTCCGTATCACTTGTTACCTCATCATGCAATTCACCACCGAAGTGTTACTGTTGAAATGTTTTTGGGTTGGGGTTGGATGGATCCAGAAAGATCTGTGAGCAGAATTCCACTGTATATCAGTCGCTCGGAGTCCACAAGTGTGGAAAGAGCTGCTGCTTTCAGGTGCCGCTTGTGGGTTTCCCATAGGCATCTAGCTGGCCACTGTGAGAACAGGATGCAGGACTAGATATAGTGGTACCTCAGGTTAAGTACTTAATTTGTTCCGGAGGTCCGTTCTTAACCTGAAACTGTTCTTAACCTGAAGCACCACTTTAGCTAATGGGGCCTCCTGCTGCTGCTGCCGCGCCGCCGGAGCACGATTTCTGTTCTCATCCTGAAGCAAAGTTCTTAACCTGAAGCACTATTTCTGGGTTAGCGGAGTCTGTAACCTGAAGCGTATGTAACCCGAGGTACCACTGTAATCCAGCAGGTCTATTATGTTCAAAAGCAGTTAAAACAGTAAACACAGAGTAAAACAGTAAAAACAGAGTCACCATTTAATGCTAGAGTATTCTGAAATTTGATTAGTTAATGGCTAGCCCCACACCATCCCCTTACGGACATGAACAGTTGCAAAAGAATGATTTCTCCCTTTCTTCCTCCACACGCAATTCTGGTTGCAAAATGTAGTAAGTGTGAAAGGGCAATGTGCTCATTTCCATACATGTGACAGACATGTGCCCGGGATTTGTGGCTCAATTGCAATTGCCCAGAATTGTTGGCATCCATCTGTCCTTTTGAGTGTTTGGGAATAGTTCTCTTCCTTTCCCATTTTATGTGCTCCATACAGGAAAAGTCTGCAGGGTATAAACACAGCAACCATGGTACTATCTAGTCTAGCATTTTGTTCCCATAGTGGCTGACCAGATGTCTATGGGAAACCCACCAGCAAGACATTACTGTCAGCTCGTCATGTGTAGCTGCAACTATGAAATGGATTATGATTTTGGCAAATACTATAATAGAATATGGACGTGGGCGGCGCTGTGGGTTAAACCATAGAGCCTAGGACTTGCCAATCAGAAGGTCGGCAGTTTGAATCCCCGCAACGGGATGAGCTCCTGTTGCTCAGTCCCTGCTCCTGCCAACCTAGCAGTTCGAAATACGTCAAAGTGCAAGTAGATAAATAGGTACCGCTCCGTCGGGAAGGTAAACAGCGTTTCCATGCGCTGCTCTGGTTCACCAGAAGCGGCTTCGTCATGCTGGCCACATGACCCGGAAGCTGTACGCCGGCTTCCTCGGCCAATAAAGCGAGATGAGGGCCGCAACCCTAGAGTTGGTCATGACTGGACCTAATGGTCAGGGATCCCTTCATCTTTACCTAACTTAGGCTCATTAATTCCAGTCGGTATACTCTGAGTAGGACTTTACTGAATACAATCAAAACAAATAAAAAGCATATTGCCTTCATGCTATGATGAGTGTGCTCCTTAGAGCTCATTGGCTGAGCACTGTTGAATCAGAATTCAGGAATCAAAGACTGGACTAAGATGCTTTTAAACATGCTAAGTAAACAGCTGTAGTGAATCGCTGTTCCCTGATAACAATAAGTATACACCTAATATATAATAAAAGTGGCCCTTAGACTCATACTGTATTGCTCCTTGTTTTCATAAAGTTATGTGTGGAACTTCCCATCTGTCAAACTAATTTTTAAAAGATGATTAATTCATTTGGTTTTAGTTCTACAGATTTTGGTACTTTTACTTACCTTTTTTTTTTCTTCTTTCATTTATATATATATATATATTTCTTTTTGGTTGTTAAACTACTAAACCTACATTGCTCAAAAATTGTTCAGACCTTAGGTCAAGGAAATTGCAGCATTACATCCCAATAGAAAATGTGTTTCCCTACTCTAAAATAGCCACTTAAGCAAGAATGTGGAAATGATTTATTTGAAGCTAAATCTTCACCTCAGCTGTGGCATGACTGCACAATCATTCATAGAAAGACCGTTACACTTTAGATTCAAAGAAAAGAATACTAATGACCAAAACAGTTGTGTGTATAAAATTTTAAATTACATTCAGGGGAGACGAAATTAAAATTACAAAAATCACATGAAACTGTTCCTGTCATCTATATGATTAGAGTAAGGGGAGGATTTTTACATTCTCCAAACTCTCTCACACCATTCCCCATAGGTTTTACTTTTATAGAGAAGTATCAAGTATACAAAATCAGATGTACAAAATCAGTCTGAGAACAAGAAAATTTTTATTTCACTGTTAACAGCGGCCATAGCTCAGCTTTAGAAGTAAGGGACTAATCTCTCTTCACTTGTAGTTGGGAATATGGAAACACATTCCAGTCTGCATCAACAGATGCATCTAGGCAGTTCAATGTTGTGAAAATAAGGTTTAACTACCTGAACGTGCAAACTGCTCTTGCAAGGTGTGCCTTAACCCTTATATCCCAGTTTGATCATTGAGATCATCTGCAGGAGCCTCTGGCCGGTCCCAGAGTTGGTGAGGCTCGTTTTACAATAGAAACTGAGCCGGTCCTATGGGACACCCTGCCAGGAGAGATTCAGTAGGCACCTTCCGTGCCAACATTTCAACGCCTGCTGAAAACATTTCTATTCCGCCAACGCTGTGCAGACAATTAAGAGTACATCCCCCACAACCGTCTACTGTTGCTTGTTTTTAATTCTTTTGCTAGCTTTTCTGTATTATTTCTTTGATAGAGTGGTATATATATATATATATATATATATATATATATATATATATATATATGCTTTCGTAGATTTTCACGGGTACAGGAATGCAGGTTTTGGTGTCTTCGGGTGTCTTCCCGTGTAAGAGTTGGGGTGTCTAGGCGACGTTTCGACGAGGTCTCACTCGTCATCTTCAGGCTGGTGCTTTCGGCTTCTTGTTACTGGAACAGAGCAGGATCTCAGTGTTTGAGTTCCTATAAATACTGTTGAGGGGGTGTGGTGTATAGCCTCCAACGTTCTGGGCAGAGAGGAAGTTCCCAGGATAGTGTGTCTTTTCTTCTTTTGTTCATTAATTACTTGAGGGATATCTTGAGTGATTTCTTGAGTGATATTCTGAGTACCACTTAGGAGGGTCATTAGGTGTGGATTAGTTGCTAAAGCTTTCGTGTCTTGACCTCTTGAGCTTGTGAAGAGTTTTTTCTGAGAAGATGGCTGTACTGCACTTAGTTGTGCTCTGGCTTGGCTTCGTGTATAGGGGCGAGCTGTGGTTTTGTGCCCTGTGCCAGCCAGATCTGTGTAGGGATTGCAGGGGGGTGCAGCATCCGGAGGTGCCACTATGGTTTGGCTACTGGATGGTGTCTGTAATTTATCTGTGGAGAGGGTCTGGGTTTGGGTCTGGTGTGGTTGATTGGAGATGGCGTTCTGTGTGCCTCTGGTTCTGGTGTCGGTTTTTGTGGGGAGGGCTATTTTCCAGATGTCTGGCAGGCGGGACGTATCGTCACGCTTGTTCATGTTGTGAGGGTGTTTCTCTATCTCGATGGCTTCCATGATTATTCTCTTGTGGTGGTGTTCCATGTTAAAGAGCAATTTGGAATCTGAAAAATTAATTTCGTGTCCTGTTTCTTTCATGTGTTGGTAAAGAGAGGAAGTTTTTTCTTCTTTTTTGACGGCATTCTTGTGTTCTGCGATACGTGCATTTATTCGTCTGTTTGTTTGTCCAATGTACGTGGCTGGGCAGACTTTGCAGGGTATTTCATAGACCCCTTGGTTTTCTAACTGGATTTTATCTTTGGGGTTTCTGAGGATATTGGCTATTTTTTGGTTGGTGCAAAAGGCTGTTTTGATATTGTGTTTATGGAGGATTTTGCTAATTTTATCTGTAGTGCCCTTGATATAAGGAAGGAGGGCCATGCCATTGTTTTCTTCTGTGTCTTGGTTTTTGGGGGGTGTTTCTTTTTGGATTAGCTTCGTAACCCTGTTTTGCTGGTATCCGTTGGCGATTAACACATTTGAAAGATTCTGTAACTCAGTTGTCAAGTGGTCTTTGTCAGCCAGGCGTTTGGTTCTGGAGATGAGAGTCTTGGCTACGGAGTTTATTTGTGCAGGGTGGTGGTGTGATTGTGCATGTAAGTAGCGGTTGGTGTGTGTTTTTTTCCGGTAGATAGTGTGTCCTAGGGAGCCATCAGGTTTTTTGTAGATTAGGACGTCAAGGAAGGGAAGTTGGTTGTTGGCTTCTATTTCCATAGTGAATTGTATTTTGGGGTGTAGGCTGTTGAGATGTGTGAGGAAGCTATCTAGTTTTTTCTTCCCGTGTGGCCAAATTACAAAGGTGTCGTCAACATACCTGAGCCAAAGTTTGGGTTTGTGTTCTGACTTGTCTAAAGCATTGGTTTCAAAGTGTTCCATGTACAGATTTGCGATGACCGGTGAGAGGGGTGATCCCATAGGTGCTCCTTCTATCTGTTTGTATCTTTGTCCATTGTGGATGAAGTACGTGTTGGTTAGGCAGTGGTTGGTCAGGTCCAGGATGTATTCGGGGGGATTGTATTTGTTTTGAATGGCTGTCAAGGCTTCATTAATGGGCACTTGTGTGAAGAGAGATACAACATCGAAGCTCACAAGTAGGTCGTCGGGATGTAGGTTTTGCTTCTTTATTGTTTCTATGAACTGGAAGGAGTTTGTAACGTGTGAAGCGATAGATTCTGCATAGGGCTGAAGTTGCTTAGCGAGAAATTTAGCGAGATTTTGTAGAGGTGAGCCTATGGAGCTGACTATTGGTCTGAGTGGTGTTCCTTCTTTGTGTATCTTGGGGAGACCGTAGAGTTTGGGGCATCTGGATGATTTTTCTCTGGGGATGATTCTTAGCTGGATTTCTTCACTGATAGGAGAGGCTTTTATTTTGGATTTGGTGGTTTTTTCCAGATAGGTGGTGGGATCTGTTTTTATAGGTTGGTAGGTAGGGTCTTGGAGTAGATTTGATAGTTTTGCTTGGTAGTCCGATGTGTTCATCACAACAGTGGCATTACCTTTGTCTGCTGGGAGAATGATTATGTTGTTGTCTTTCCTCAGGTTGGTGAGTGCTTTCTGTTCTTCTTTGTGTAAATTGCTTCTGGGTGGTTTGCTGGAGCAGAGGATGTTGGTGACTTCAAGTCTGATTTTATTGGCTTCATCTGGGTTGATTTTGGTTAGGCTAGCTTCGACTCCGCATATGATGTTTTCCGTGGGGATGCGTCTCGGGGCGACTGCAAAGTTGAAACCTTTGGAGAGTACTTTGGTTTCAGTTGAGGTGAGGATCCTGTCTGATATGTTATGTACTGTTTGTTTCATGGGTTGTTGTGGAGGGTGGCTGGGCTTCTGGCGTTTCTCTAGTTTGTGGAGTTTGTTGGTGTGTGTGTCTGTCTTATGTGCGGACTCCGTTTCAGCTCTCCAAACGGCTAGTTGTTTGCATTTGTCCCAGAGTGCAGGGTGGATTTTGTTACAAAGTTTGAGGTGAAGAGTGAGCAGATCTTTGTTGGTTTGGTTTAGTAGGTATCTTTTCTTATGTAGTTCGTTTCTGATTAGGGATAGTTCAGTTCGTTTCAGGATCCTTTCGGTATCTCTCTTCACACAAGTGCCCATTAATGAAGCCTTGACAGCCATTCAAAACAAATACAATCCCCCCGAATACATCCTGGACCTGACCAACCACTGCCTAACCAACACGTACTTCATCCACAATGGACAAAGATACAAACAGATAGAAGGAGCACCTATGGGATCACCCCTCTCACCGGTCATCGCAAATCTGTACATGGAACACTTTGAAACCAATGCTTTAGACAAGTCAGAACACAAACCCAAACTTTGGCTCAGGTATGTTGACGACACCTTTGTAATTTGGCCACACGGGAAGAAAAAACTAGATAGCTTCCTCACACATCTCAACAGCCTACACCCCAAAATACAATTCACTATGGAAATAGAAGCCAACAACCAACTTCCCTTCCTTGACGTCCTAATCTACAAAAAACCTGATGGCTCCCTAGGACACACTATCTACCGGAAAAAAACACACACCAACCGCTACTTACATGCACAATCACACCACCACCCTGCACAAATAAACTCCGTAGCCAAGACTCTCATCTCCAGAACCAAACGCCTGGCTGACAAAGACCACTTGACAACTGAGTTACAGAATCTTTCAAATGTGTTAATCGCCAACGGATACCAGCAAAACAGGGTTACGAAGCTAATCCAAAAAGAAACACCCCCCAAAAACCAAGACACAGAAGAAAACAATGGCATGGCCCTCCTTCCTTATATCAAGGGCACTACAGATAAAATTAGCAAAATCCTCCATAAACACAATATCAAAACAGCCTTTTGCACCAACCAAAAAATAGCCAATATCCTCAGAAACCCCAAAGATAAAATCCAGTTAGAAAACCAAGGGGTCTATGAAATACCCTGCAAAGTCTGCCCAGCCACGTACATTGGACAAACAAACAGACGAATAAATGCACGTATCGCAGAACACAAGAATGCCGTCAAAAAAGAAGAAAAAACTTCCTCTCTTTACCAACACATGAAAGAAACAGGACACGAAATTAATTTTTCAGATTCCAAATTGCTCTTTAACATGGAACACCACCACAAGAGAATAATCATGGAAGCCATCGAGATAGAGAAACACCCTCACAACATGAACAAGCGTGACGATACGTCCCGCCTGCCAGACATCTGGAAAATAGCCCTCCCCACAAAAACCGACACCAGAACCAGAGGCACACAGAACGCCATCTCCAATCAACCACACCAGACCCAAACCCAGACCCTCTCCACAGATAAATTACAGACACCATCCAGTAGCCAAACCATAGTGGCACCTCCGGATGCTGCACCCCCCTGCAATCCCTACACAGATCTGGCTGGCACAGGGCACAAAACCACAGCTCGCCCCTATACACGAAGCCAAGCCAGAGCACAACTAAGTGCAGTACAGCCATCTTCTCAGAAAAAACTCTTCACAAGCTCAAGAGGTCAAGACACGAAAGCTTTAGCAACTAATCCACACCTAATGACCCTCCTAAGTGGTACTCAGAATATCACTCAAGAAATCACTCAAGATATCCCTCAAGTAATTAATGAACAAAAGAAGAAAAGACACACTATCCTGGGAACTTCCTCTCTGCCCAGAACGTTGGAGGCTATACACCACACCCCCTCAACAGTATTTATAGGAACTCAAACACTGAGATCCTGCTCTGTTCCAGTAACAAGAAGCCGAAAGCACCAGCCTGAAGATGACGAGTGAGACCTCGTCGAAACGTCGCCTAGACACCCCAACTCTTACACGGGAAGACACCCGAAGACACCAAAACCTGCATATATATATATATATATATATATATATATATATATATACACACCAGCAGACTTTTGAAATAGGGCTGACCTCAGCATTTAGCATCATTGGGAAGCTGCTGGAGTCGACCACTGATGCCTGCCCAGGCTCCCTCTTTATGGAAACAACCTCAGATATGCAGATGGCACAACCTTGATGGCAGAGAGTGAGGAGGAATTAAAGAACCTTTTAATGAGGGTGAAAGAGGAGAGCGCAAAATATGGTCTGAAGCTCAACATCAAAAAAATGAAGATCATGGCCACTGGGCCCATCACTTCCTGGCAAATAGAAGGGGAAGAAATGGAGGCAGTGAGAGATTTTACTTTCTTGGGCTCCATGATCACTGCAGATGGTGACAGCAGCCACGAAATTAAAAGACGCCTGCTTCTTGGGAGAAAAGCAATGACAAACCTAGACAGCAACTTAAAAGCAGAGACCAACAAAGGTCCGTATAGTTAAAGCCATGGTTTTCCCTGTAGTGATATATGGAAGTGAAAGCTGGACCATAAAGAAAACTGATCGCTGAAGAATTGATGCTTTTGAATTATGGTCTGGAGGAGACTCTTGAGAGTCCCATGGACTGCAAGAAGATCAAACCTATCCATTCTGAAGGAAATCAGCCCCGAGTTCTCACTGGAAGGACAGATCGTGAAGCTGAGGCTCCAGTACTTTGGCCACCTCATGAGAAGAGAAGACTCCCTGGAAAAGACCCTGATGTTGGGAAAGACTGAGGGCACAAGGAAAGGGGGACGACAGAGGACGAGATGGTTGGATAGTGTTCTTGAAGCTACAAACATGAGTTTGACCAAACTGCGGGAGACAGTGAAAGACAGGAGGGCCTGGCGTGCTCTGGTCCATGGGGTCACGAAGAGTCGGACACGACTAAACGACTAAACAACAACATCTAGACCGGGGGGCCACTAGGGGCGCATCGGAAGATGGCTGACAATAACATCTCTCCGACCCACACAAGGTAATTAAGAGGCTGTGATGGGAGTAAACAGCCTCCCTGCCCCCCCAAGCATGTGGGGGGACTGCCCTTGCCTGCTGTGCTCTATACCACCCCCGAATTTGTGGGGGTGGGGGCCCTAGGCAGAAAGCCCTTGTGCAGATCTCGGCACTCCTGGACACTGTCTCTGATTTGCGCCTCTAGCTGCAGCAACTTCAAAAGAAACAATTAGGAGGAAGCTAATGCACATATTTCAAGGAAGAAGGGGGAGTAAAGTCTGCTAACTGAAGAGATCTCTGATAAACAAGACAGGTCGGAGGAACAAGAATAAATCATGAGAAGACACACCAAGGCTCGGTATGTTCGGCAACGGGACTGGATGGGGGGGGGGACTTTCCTTTCTTTTCTCTATGTGATTAACCTAGAATTCCCCCCCCCACAAGTCACAATGCCGTTTAAATGACTTAAGCTGTGGATTTAAGACTGTGTGGAGATAATTTTCTAACCAAAGCATGTTTCAAGAAGATCATGGAAAGCATAAGAGCTTTGGAATGACGCAGCAAAAAATACTGTCGCCATTTTGGCAAGTTCTGTAGGAAGACTTGAGTCTGGGAGGAACAGAGTTGTTTTTATATTGTGGGTGTGCCTCCTCAGAGGGACTAAAGAGCGACAATTTGCGAGATTAATGATGGAAAGAGTGCTGTTATTTATGAAAGTGATGATATATGGAAACCATCTTGATATGATGATTGGACGAACAGAAAAATTCACACAGGATTATAATTGGTGTTTACCTGCTTAAGGAGATTATCAGAAGAGATCATAAAGAAGAAAAGGAAAATATACGAACAAGATGAGATGTGGAAACAGCAAGATAAGACTGGGTAGAATTACTAACATTATTTGGACTGATTTGTGGATATTAACGCAGCAGCAAGAACCCCCCTTCGGAACTTGAAATATGGGTCCCCCCAACAAAAATTTAAAATTCGGTTTTGTAATTCGGAATTTATGTGATGTGACATGATTTGATTTGATTGGTCGGTTAATAAAAATTATTTTTTTAAAAAACAAAAAACATCTAGACCTGCTCTCTGTGCAATGCTAGGCAGCTAGGTGCAGCCACCATTTTAATCTCCAACACTGCTCCTGATGCAACTCCGAGAACACTGCTGCTGCCCACTGGGATCCACCGATGAAGTGGCTCTCCAGGAAGCACTTTGCCCAAGGGCTCCCTGTATTGAAGGAAACGAAACTCAAAACATTACCTAATCTAGCCAATAATACTGGTCAGTGAATCAATCACTGAATTGTAGAGTTGGAAGAGGCCCTGAGGATCATCTAGTCCAGCGGTTCTCAACCCAGATGTTGTTGGACTACAACTCCCATCATCCCTGAGCTCTGGCCTTGCTAGCTAGGGGTGATGGGAGTTGTAGTTCAACAACATCTGGGGACCCACAGGTTGAGAAAGGCTGATCTAGTCCAACACTTCTGCAATGCAGGAATCTCAGCCAAAGCGTCCATGACAGATGGCCATCCAACCTCTGCTTTAAAATGTCCACTGCAGGAATATGCAACTGACTTATATGGGGATTAAACCTGTGACCTTGGCGTTATCAGCACCATGCTCTAATCAACTGAGCTATCCAGTGCCTAGGGAAAGGTTTTTGCATGCAGATTAACCCTGCTAGGATCGTAAAAGTTTACTTTATTGAGGAACGAGCACAACATCCAGCAGAACACCACACTTTTAGTGTGTCTAAGCAAGAAGTCAGTAAATGGTGCCCTTCCAGGCAGCTCCACACATACTGTCAGGGAACTGACATCAGAGCGAGAGGCGAAGGGGAGGCTCTCTGATGAAGCGGGAGAAGGACCCAGCAACAGGGGGAGAAACAGCCCAGTAGAGGGGGAAGCAATTCAGCGCAACACCAGGGATAGAGGGGGGCTGATGGGGGAATCAGAGAGAGGGCTCCAGGATTCTTCACTGGACATCAGTGAGGAGAGCCCAGGTCCTCCGCTACCCACGCCTTCCCTGCGCAGGAGGCTCCCGCGCAGTGAGAGAAGGCGGAGACTGGGAGTCAAACAACTTTTATGCTGGAAGAGGTTCAAGAAACGCCCACTGACGGATTCTCACAGGAAGTGATTCACTCACTGCGAAGACCACTGTTGCTGGTCAGCCTGGGAAGAAAATGGTTAACTTTTGCCTCTCTCTGGTCTCCAAAGGGAGTGAGCCAGTAGGTTAAAAATTAGTTGCCAACCAAGACCTAAGAGACAATCTTGTTCAACACACTCTTCCACTGGAGATTTCCTTACAGTATAATGAGAAGATACTCAGGCTTTCGACTCACCACATAAAGCTTTAGCTGCACCTGCATAATAGTGAAAAAATATTTGGCCTTTTAACATTCTTATTGAGCTTACCATGTACCACTAAAAATAAATTGATTTGAATAGTAATGAAGATGGAAATAAAAATACATTCTCCAGTGCACAAGTGTATCCCGAGTCTCTGCAAAAGTCAGATTTGAACTCATCTGCTCAGAAATTGATTGCAATCTCATAAAAACGAGAGGTTCTAACCTTTCAGGAGATGAGTAACGGAGCTAAAATCCCCCTAGGCTAATATCACGTGGAATTGATATTAAAGCCAAATTTTTAATTAAGAATACTCAGGTGAAGCATTTTTATGCTGCAATATATAGAAGAGGAGTTAGAAAAGGAAGACCAAGATGGAAAAGAAGACAGAAAAGAAACTATCATTCACTTTGAACTACAGCATGGACCACTTGATTTTAAAAGTTCAAGTTACAACTTTTTTGGTAAACTGCTTAGAGGTTTTAGTTACAATTACCTGTAAGTGGCATACAAGATCTCTTAAATAATATTAAAACAAAACAAAAACCTTTAAAAATATTCACAGAAAGGTTTGGTCCATTTCCAACTTACCCTGTATCATTTTCAACATTCTGCCTTGATTAGAACAAGTAAATAAATTGATGAAACAAACTGTGTAACAATGCAAGGGATGATTATTAGGTCATTGTGCGGCTGCATTAAGAATATTGCACAGTGAAGCTGGAGCAACTAAAATTAATCTGGTGACTGGATATATGCCTTGTGAACCTGCAGAGTGAATAGGGGAACAATTATTCAGACTCTCAAAATATAAAAAGAGTTGTTGGCTGAAGGTGATTAATCATACCAAGGAACTCGCTGCCACTAGATGTTGCAATGTCATCTAACACAGAGAGCTTTTAAAGGGGAACAGATGGATACATGGAAGATCCTAATTGGCTCAGCCAGAGATGCAATCCAGTTTTCAGGCACTGAATACTTTGGAATCCCAGATAGATATTGTCACCATGGTCTGCCTGTGAAGCTCACAAAGAAATCTGTTTTTCCACTGCCAGACACTGCTTCATTAGACTAGCCATGGGTCAGTCAACTTTTTCAGCAGGGGGCCGGCCTACTGTTCCTCAGACCTTGTTGGGGGGGCCGGACTATATTCGGGGAGGGGGATGAACGAATTCCTATGCCCCACAAATAACCCAGAGATGCATTTTAAATAAACGCACATATTCTACTCATGTAAAAACACGCCGATTCCCGGACCGTCCATGGGCTGGATTGAGAAGGCGATTGGGCCGGATCCGGCCCCTGGGCCCTAGTTTGCCTACCCATGGAATAGACCACTGGTTGGACCAGTCATAGCCTTCTTATGAGCTGCTTTCTTAGCATTAAAGAGTGAAAATGCTAACAACCATTTTAGTTTAGGGCTGCTTCTCTGATGGCCCTAGGAGGTGATTTCCAATTTGGGTTGCTTACAGACTGCCCTCTTTTAAACCAACCAGGTTGCTGATGCTAAAATCCAGTAAAACAATGAATGTTAAACCTCACTCAGGGCAGAACACACTAGATTACTTTCCAGCCTATTCTAATTTATATACTCTTCAGGTAGTGTCCAAATATTTAAAGCAATTCTGCCCTTGATTCTGGTACTTTTTGAGCAAAGCACAAAGCAGTGCAGTTATTAGACTGTAGAGTTATTAGTTCCACCTATAACTGCAAAGTTAGGCTGCAGCTAGTCTATCTTCTAAATGGGACAGAATGGGAAAAAAGAGAAATAACTATTGAAAAAGTCTTCTTCAAAAGCTCAGATAAACTTTTTTCCGCTCCTTACAAAAGCCTTGTGAATCTTCTTCTAAAATTTTGTTTTTGTTCTCTGCTCAGCTCTCCATCCTGAAATACAACTGAACAGCTGGAAAGTAGTCATTTATATGAATTTGGAGCATACACTGATTGTAATAATGCAATCATTTGCTATTTTTGCAACCAGACTTACAATCTTTACTTCACACATACTGAAGAAAAAATATTTTAAGCCACTCTAGCTTTAAGAAACCATTTCACTCTGGTGTAATTTTAGTGACCAAGATCGAACATGGAATCCCCAGTTCAAATCTTACTTCTTTATGTCACATGATACAAAAGTAAGTTTATTTTGTTGTTTTATTGCTTTAATATTTTATAGGAACCACCTTGAGCGTTTTTAATAGAAAGGTGGGATATATTTTTGAATAAAAATATAACGCTGACCTAACCTTGAGGGTTGTTTTTAAAGAGTACAATATACTGTATGTGAAACACTTTAAAAGCATTATTATTATATACAGACTAATGCAATCTGGGTGGCATAGTAAGTACAGTGGTACCTCGGGTTAAGTACTTAATTCGTTCCGGAGGTCCGTCCTTAACCTGAAACTGTTCTTAACCTGAAGCACCACTTTAGCTAATGGGGCCTCCTGCTGCTGCTGCACCGCCAGAGCACGATTTCTGTTCTCATCCTGAAGCAAAGTTCTTAACCTGAGATAGTATTTCTGGGTTAGAGGAGTCTGTAACCTAAAGCGTATGTAACCTGAAGCATATGTAACCCGAGGTACCACTGTACTACTTTAGGCATACCAAAAAAGGCTAGGAATAACTTTGTGCAGTAGACCCCCTTCCCATATCATGGATCACAAACAACTTTTTAACAAATTCCCCAGTGTATTTGAGAAACACAAGTCCAATATTTCTTGAGCATGTATAACCAGTTGCATCATTCTTGATTTGGGCATTAAACCTGTGCACACCAATCCAATGTAAGCATGCACCAAACAGTTGAAGCTGCAGACATGGAATCTCTTTTTAAGAACTAAGACCTCCAAAAGCTTTATGGTGGGTCTGGGGAAGCAAGTGAAACTGAATCTAGCTCTTCACTTCCCTGCCTATTTCTGGGATTTTACATTTTAAAAGTAGGTTCTGTGTTGCTGGATCTGAGAAAGGTTGTACGTCCACTTCACCTAGTTGCACATGCTTAAAGATCCAACTTAAGATTCAAATGAAGAACCCCACGATTTAGACCCCAACTTTCAACAGGTTCTCATGGAGCCAGAACTGATCTAGGTTTCTTCCCAACCAAGTCACTGTGTGAGCAGAATAGCTTTTGCTCACACAACAGAATTTCCCCTCCCTCTCCTGCCCCTATACCAAATCTGCTCTGGGGTGCCCCCAAACCTCCAGAGCAGATTTGGGGTCAGTACAGGGAGTAGAAAAGGAAGTTTTGTTGTGTGGACAGAAGTTGGATTTAACCTGTCATTAATTCAAAATAACATCATCAAATAGAAAATTTCCAACCCAGACATCACAGAATACCAAAAAAAAAAATTAAATCTCAAAGTAACGAAAAGAATGTTTTTATTGTTCACCTAAAGAAGTTTTACAATAAAAATACCTTTAAAAGCAAGCAAGTTATCCTTCTATTGTTCCAGCAATTTAGTTTAAAAACATTTTACGGAATTTTCTTAACAAAGCCAGAGGTGTAACTGGATAGATAATACAACATCTTCTTTCCTTAGATTTTTGTGAATAGCATTTTTAATTGGTCACAGTCTAAAGCAAACAATCCCAGAACATACACACTATCCAGTATACACAATATAAAAGAAAATAAAACCATAACCGCTGTGGAACAAAATACTTAAAAACCAAATTAAAAAACCCATAGTAGAACAACACAGTGGTTAAAGTACACTCCATCCCTTGATAAGTTGTGCTCTATGCCTAGATGGCAGGGAAAATTAACAGCACTATTTTGAAGAATGGAAAATACATAATCAAGTACATATCAAGTTTTAATAAGTGGGATTTAATTAATTATGCATTAGTAATAAATGTGGTGGTTCATTTGGTGAAATAGTGTTCAGGTTGATTTGGTGGGTAGGGGGAAGAGAAAATGGGTATGTTTTAACATTTTGTAACAATTTAAGAATTCATAGTTCTTTCAACACCATCTTCGTAACAGAAGTGTTTTACACTTGTACAATGTTAATTACTTTATTATACATGGAAGCCTGCAAAAGGCCAATTACACAATAAGACTGCAAACAACCACTGGTACTTTTCTGCCTTCAGAAAGT
The DNA here is from genome assembly GCF_964188305.1 of Podarcis bocagei. Taxonomy (NCBI): domain Eukaryota; kingdom Metazoa; phylum Chordata; class Lepidosauria; order Squamata; family Lacertidae; genus Podarcis; species Podarcis bocagei. Next base: position 83,465,181 of record NC_138129.1, on the reverse strand, counting down.
ACGCAAGACAGAAACATCACCAAAAGTACATTTTTAAAAATCTGCGGAAACATCACCAAAATTACATTAAAAAAACTAATTAGGAAAAAAAATACATCTGCAAAAAAAAAGTGGTTCTGGGCAGTGCAACTGCTTTTTAGCAGTTATTAAAAAAGCCACTAAGTTTTCTATAGGTTTCCGTGGCTCCACAGGCTCTAATCAAGATTCACATATCATAAATAATGTACCACAAAATATACATGAATTTGAGCAACAATTCCTTGGAGATTCTGGTTACAATAAACCACGTACATATTGGTCACATGGTTCATACATTTAGGCCAACCTCATTGTCCTTCTACACATCATTTAGCCACATGTAATCTTAACCCCACCCCCACCCCCCAAAATACTCAAGACTGCATGTGGGCATGGTTAACTAAGCTAGTAGATCCCAATGCACTTTGGAGGACCTCTTTATGTACAACTGAGTATTTTTTTCTTATCGTATCTTCTAAGGAAACCTTTATGGCCTTCTAAAATAGGAGCATTCGCCTTTCAAAAATTGTTCAACTTTTGATGCCACAAGACATCAGAAAACACATAATAAGTTATGCAATCTTCTGGAATGTAAATCTTCTAAAATTCCAGCTGTTGAGCTAAAAGGAACTTGGAAAGGATCACAAACCATGGAGGGTGAGCTTGGCATTGAAAATGGATGAAAAAGGAAAAAGACCCAAGACACTAAACAGGAATATTTAAGTAGGGGGAAGAGAGGGATTGGTAGCCAATTGGGGATAATTTTTTTATTTAAAAAAAACCCATATTTAATAAATAATGCGTTCCCAAAAAGTATATAAATTAAGACTGCAATTTCAGATTGGGGTTCCAATGACATCAAAATGGCACTTTAAAACTCCTCTTGTGGATTATGCCGCTAAAATCTCTTTATAAAATTACAGCCTTCAGGGGGAAATGGGGTGGACATTATTGTTATTATTAAAGCTATCATTCCAGGCTTATACCAAGGATCTGAGACTATCCCACCAGTCTGGAATGAGTATCATCATCTAGAAGAAGAAATAAAGAAGTATGTTAACAACTATAACAAGCTGTAGGTAGCTAAGTTCTCAGAATTTTTGTATCACCCAGATATGAGACAGCAATTTCTGATGTCTTAAAATCCCTTTGTTAAATGGTGAAGTAGATTTGCCACTTATTTGTAAATTGGAAACTCCAATACACCAACAGTGCACAGAATCCCCTTGCTTCATTACATTTTCCTGAGAGTAAAGCAATTAAAATAAACCTTAATCCTAGGAACAAAGGTTTTTTGTGTGTTTTTTCTTTCTTTTTTCCCTTTTTTGCATTTTCAACTTTTTGGGCTATTCCCTGACAATCTAAATAGGTAAGTTTGATTGCTAAACACTGTCACATGAACAACAACAAAAAAGTGAAGTATCAAGTCTATTAATCTGATTTAAAAACCATAATACAAACTGATCTAAAATTACTTTAACAAAAACTAAATATGAAAAGTTGCATTGAAAGGGCGTGTTACATTATTTGTATTAGGATCGTGTAGAAACATTCCAATGGCAGTGTTATCAAAATAAAACTAATACATTAAGACCACCCCCAAGCCTAGTCATACTTGGAACTTTACCTATAACTTTGGCTAGTTGGGGTCTTTACTCTTGTACTACATGGCTCACTTACATCAGACATTATATTTGTATACCCTGAGAAATCTGACACTGAAGTCCTTACTCTATGGTCCACTTCCCCATTAGAGTTAGCAATGAAAGTCATTGGCACCCTGCTGCCCGTCTTAAACTGAGAACCAAATGCTTGTGCAAAGGTCTCTATCTGGTATGTTGCTCGATGCTCTAGGTCCTTCTGGGGATCTATCTGGTTAGCTAGTTCCTGAGAAGGAAGTGGAAAGCTTGATGAAGATTCTAGATTTTTTTGTTCCTTCTGGCTATTCAATTTTTGAGGTGTGGACTGATAGCCTGATGAAGTGTCTATGTTCTTCTGGGAGTCTATCAGATCATCTAGTTCTTGTGAAGGAGTCAACTGTTGATGCGTTGCTTCCAAAGCAGATAAATAAAAACCTGGCTGAGATCCAAGCAACATCCCAAAAGGAGGCTTTGACAATGCAGATGGCAACACTGAGGTAACAGATTGGCTGAAACCACACTCAAGTGGAGATGTAGTGTATATTTGTTTGTCTTGAAACAAAGTATGGTTATGAAGGCTTGAAGACAAACTTACAAATTGGAAACTGGGTCCAAAAGCAAAACCAGTGCTATTAGTTGTTCTTTCAAAAGCATGCTGGAGGTATTTTGAGTATTCTTGCAACATGTTTGCTTTGTCATTTGAAGCTGTTTGGGAGCTGGGGCTCAAGTTCTCCTCTTGAACCATCTCTGTATGCTCTCCTGAGGCATGTAAGTCCACACGCTGTTCAGTAATGCTGAAGGGATCTTCCTTCTGGCCTTCTGATTTGTGAGAGTACTGCTCTAAAAGACTTTGCAAGACTTCATCAGGAATGCCAGACTTATCGTGGCAAGATTTGATGTCAGCATTTAGAGATGATGAGTCAATAAGAGATAACGGGGTTTCACTGTCCATAACACTCACACCTGCAGACTGTATTACAGACGGTTGGGAGGCCATATGCCCAACATTTATAGAAAAGGCACTGTTACTGCTGGCAGTTTGCAAGTATCTTCTTTTCTTTGAAAATTGCATGGCATCGTCATAATTGCTACTTATTTGACCTGGTTTACTATTTGCAGCTTGAAGGAGGCCAATAGCATCCACACTGGTATTTGCGACTATGCCAAGAGAGCCACTTGGTTTTCCAGACAATTGTTTTTGACCAAGAAGGTCTGGTAATGGTGACACAAAGTTAAGAAAACTCTTGTCTGTACCTTTCCTGTTTCCTTTTTTAAAGACTAATTTTGGCACCTTTTTCTGCAGTTCTTCTATCCCAGTGCCAATTAAGCCACCACTGGAAGACACTATAGGAATCTCCACCGCATAATTCTGCAAGGTCATATTAGATGCAATCTGAGAGTCAGATACTTTATGAGCAGGCTTATGCTCTTTGTTTTCAGTGGATACACATTTTGCTTTGCTTTTTCTCCTTGACGAACCTGTATTTCCCTGAGACAACATAGACAAGTTGCCCATGCTATGGTTTGATGGCCCAGGATCCATTCCAGCACCTGCTTTCCCTATGGCTTCTCCACATGTACGTCTGTGCTTCAACAGTCTATCAGTCCTTGAAAAATACTGCTGGCAGGTTTCACATTTGTATGGCTTTTCTCCGCTGTGCGTCCTCTTGTGCCTCTCCATGTGATACTTCTGGATGAACTTCATACTGCACTGGTCGCACCCAAACGGCTTCTCCCTGCTGTGGATCTTTTCATGCCTCTGCAGCAAATACTTCTGAATGAAACCCATGTTGCACTGGCTACACTGGAAAGGCCTCTCGCCGGTATGGATAAGCACATGCCTGCGCAGGTGGTAGGAGCTCCTGAAAGCAGCGCTGCAGTGCTCACAGACATGAGGTTTCTGGCTAGGGGACAGCATGGCAGCTTCTCCATCTCCCGCCGCAAGGGGCTTGGACGAAACGCTCGGCTTCCTCTTGGCTTTGATTCCCTGAGATTCCGACTTTGGCCTCTTCATCTTCCTGGCCTGGGCGTCAAGCTTGGGGTCGTCCGAGCCGCCAACACCCACCTCACCGCCACCACCTCGGATGCCCAGCAGCAAGTCTCCTCTGTGGGGGTGATGGTGCAGGTGGTGGAAGAGGCTGAGGTCTTGGATCACGCTCTGGCTGGCCCCGTCCACTCCGCTTCCGCCGCCTACAAGGTTGGGGTGCCTCTCTTCCCCGGCTATCCCAAAGAGGCCCCCATAGTGGTGGTGGTGGTGATGGTGGTGGTGCTGTTGTTGTTGCTGCTGCTGCTGCTCCTCTTCCTCCTGGTCGCTGGGCTTCTCCTGCTTGATATTCATGAGCGAGTGGAAGAAGCCCCAGGAGCCCCGCTGGGACGACGACGAGGAGGCCGTGAGAGGGAAGCCCCCCGCCGGCTCTTTCTTGAAAGTCATGCCCTGAGGGTGAGGAGGAGGAGGCGGCGGCGGCGGTGGGGCGGGGGGCTCGGCGGCAGTTACGGTGGTCGCGGTGGAAGAGGAGGAGGAGGAAGAAGACGACGACGACGAGGCGGCGGACGAGGACGATGAGTTGGCGGACGAGGCGGAGGCCAAAGCCAGCCCGCAATGCTGCGGGGGCGCGGCGGGCCGGGTGAAGCTGGTGACGGGCGGCAGGCGGTGGTTGAACATGACCATGCTGGGGGGGAAGGTGGGCTCCATCGCCGCCCTCTTGGAGGAGGAGGAGGAGGAGGAGGAAGAGCCGCCGCCGCCTCCCAGGAAACCGCTGCCGAGCTTCATGTCCCCCTCGGGGCCGGGAAAAGGGAGCAGCGGAGGAGGAAAAGAGGGCGAAGGCGACGAAGGGGAGGCGCGGCCCTCTGCGGCGGCTCTTGCCGCAAGACCCCGCTCGCTTTGCAGTCACTCACCCGGCTGGCCGGCCCTCCCCTCTCTCTCCCTCGCCGCCGCCGCTCCTCAGCGCCCGCTCGCCGCCCGGAGCATCCTTCTTCTTCTTCTTCTCCTTCGCGTCCGCCGCTCGGCCCCACCCGGCCCAGCCTCGCCGCCGCCTCCAGTTAAAAATATCGCCGTCTCCGCTCCACAATGGAATTAGCAGAGCCGCCCCCTCCTCTCGCTGGAAAGGCCCCGCACTGCCCATGCGCCACGCGGGGCATGCCGGGAAAGATTGCCCAGTCAGGGTAGCAGCCGCGGCGGCGCCGGCGGCGGGGAAGGCGGGAAGGGCGCAGGCGCGAGTGGGACCCCCTTGCGCGTCTCTCTTCCTTGCGCTCCTTTCCCGCCCCCCCCCCCTCCGCCCTCGCGCGCATTATCTCACGGTCGGGCCGCGTTTCCCGCCGGGCACCTACTCAGAAGAGGCACGGGGACCAGCCAGTGCCCCCCCCCTCAGCCCCCCCCACCAGAATAAATAACAGTTGTTTCTCTGTGGGTCGCAGTGGGGGTGTCAATGGGCACGGGGCTGCGTAGGTCACATAAGCACAGTTTCAGTATCGTGTGTACGCGCGCACACGCGGGTTGACGCGTCTAGATAATACTGTACAGATTGGGGCAATGGGTCCACATTCGGGGGGGGGGACCTATTGGGTTCTGATCCCTGCCATGGTAAAAGTTAAGCCCCGCTGGTTTCAGTGGGACCGAAGTACACCCCACCCCCCAATAAAAGTGTGCGCCTGGTGCGATTTCAGCTACGTATAAAGAATGAATGGCGGGGCGGGCGAACCAAATAGGGAGAAGGCGAACCTTTCGTCGCTCGCGGCTGTTTAGTAAGCCAGATATCGGCTTGAATGTTGAAAAGGCTGCCCGCGGGTTCAAGGGGATACCGGGAAATGCCTCCTGCCCGCAAGGCCAGAATGGAGCAATAGATCAGATAGCCAGTGGAAGTTGTGAAATCTCCCGCGTTCCGCTGCACCTGGTGGAAACCAAGGCGTTCCCTTAGTTCCCTGCCACTTAGGTTCTCCAAATCAAGTCTGCAAACACGCTTCTTTAAATAAAATATAGGAGATGTGAAAATCCATAGTCAACAGATGAATTGCCTCCATCTTTTCCTTTGGAGACAACTGCATATAGCATGCCGTGTCCATTTTGAAAATTAAAACCCTTTAGCAAGATATGCCAGGTTCCCCCACCCCCAGTGCATATGGCACAGTTGCATAGATAATGAAAATAGGGTTTAAAGGGGGGGGGGGAATCTATAGGCTCCATTTCCAGCTGTTCTGCAGTTTTAAAACAGCAAGGCTGAAATCCTATGCTCACTGGCTTCTGAGTTGCCATGCATAGGGTTACAATGTAAATTATTCTGGCTCAATCCTCAAATAGGGTTCACTGTTAATACAGTTTCACGGTGCCATTTCTTCCTATACAATAGATGGGAGTGGAGGCAAGTTGTGCAAATAATATGCTTATCCTTCTTCATTTTCAAATTAAACATCTGTAAAATTAGGGGAAATGGCAACAAAGTGACAACACAGATCTGAGGTAGGTATCAACAATCTTTACTAAAGGATACCAACTCCCAATGTTTCAAGCTTGAACATGTCACCAGGAAACCGTTAAAAACAATTTTAACACAATTATTTGATAGACCGAGAAGTATCTGTCTTCAGAATTATGAAAGTGCTTGAATTCTGAAGTGTTAAACACTCATCATACCACCAAATAGCTGTGTCAAAATTATTCCCAATTCATTTATGGGAGGGAGTACTTTTCATTATGAATTTTTAATACTCAGTCTTTGTTGTTACTCTTAAGATAGATAGATAGATAGATAGATAGATAGATAGATAGATAGATAGATAGATAGATGTTCTAATCATCTGCACAGCCAAGCAAAACTCGCATTTTTCAGATCTTGAAATTTTATAGACAAAAGCGTATGAAAGAATGTGGGGCATATGAAAGACTGTGTCAGATCTGATATTCAAAAAATTTGGATGTATATTCATTATGCTCAGATCACATATAAATATTTATATTACTCTTTCTGCACCATAGCCACAGGGTCAACATTTTCTGGTGTGGTGCTCTGTATTTGTGGTTATTTTAATAAGTTTCTAGCCCTTGTGGAGATATGGGATGGGGAGACATGGACACAGAATCCTGCCTTTCGGTATTCTGGCAGCTGAGTACAAAGCACGGGCATTACTCAAGCAACAAGACTTACTCTTCCTCTCTCAGTGAGACCCCAATATCTGCTCCAGAGGGACAGCCATCTGAAGCAGATTTTTAGGGTGCATATGAGGCTGCAGAAGAGAGGAGGGAAAAAGTTCTGTTGCACAAGCAGAAGTCTACTGCAGTAGCAGAACAGCAGTGATGAAGTTTTTGATGTTATAAAACTGAATATAGTGTTATTAAATAGCCTGTAATCTATTGGGCTACTGGCTACCTGTATTTAGATTCTGGATATTCTGTATTCAGATTCTACGTGTTCTGCACACCATCCCATGGAACGTTAGTCCCCCCCTCACAACATTTCCGACTATGACTCTGGCACAGATATCTATATTTAATCACATTACTTATAAACAGGAAGGCTTGCCCCAAGGGAGAGAAGAAATAGAAACAGTTTGGTGAGATGACACCATCTAGCAAATGGTGGTCCCCACCTCCCAAACTTCTGCAGAACCATTTTGCCCTTAACACAGGGTAGAAGCGGCAAAAACACAAAAATGTTTCTTTTCCCCATGTGTATTTTTTATTGCATAATTGTTATTGATACTTATCGTTCTTATAATTTAACGTAAGCCACTTTTGTGAGGTCTGCCTGGAACATAGTATATAAACACCTTCAATAAATAAAACTCTTCTGCACTGGCTTCTGTCATTAACCAGCAATGATATCAAAATCTAATCCAGAGTTACTAGTTCAAGTTGATAACACTGCTGGCTGCTAAATATGGTACATATAATAAACTTTTTGCACTTAAGTGTAATGGAATGTTCCCCTGTGCCTTGAAGGAGTTGGTGTGGCTACTCCTGAAAAAAAGAATCTAGGTTGCTGGAGGCTCAACTGCAGAAGCTCTTGAAACTTATTATCGTGACCCATTTCAGTCTGGGTTCCACCCATTTTAGGACCTAATCAGCTCTGGCCACCCTGAGAGATTTTCTTCAGATGGATGGTGGAACGCAACCCTGCTGATTCTCCTATTGAATGTCCTCCTGACTGCCTCTGAGTTGGTGATTAGGGGTAGTGATTTCGCTCCTACTCCTGGCATCAGTTCATGAGAGTACTATTGAAAGACTGTGCCTCCTGACAATTTAACTACAGGGCACTAGAGCATGATTTTATTCCAAATGCTACTTAATAACTATATGAAGCTGCCAGGGTAGCACCAGAATGCTGATGATACCCAGCTCTGTTTCTCTGTATTGCTGTATCCAGATTAGGAGAGGTTTTGCATGCCTGGATATAGCCATGGGCTGGATGGTAGCTAATACATTGCTACTGAGTCCTGACAAGACCTTATGGATGGGTGGATCCCAGGTGTGGAACTGGGTTGTGAAAAGATGCACTCTCTCTGAAGGAGGAGGTGTGTAGTTTGGGGGATGCTTCTAGATCCACTGCTGCCACTACATGTCCAGGTGAATTTTACCAACTTTGGTTGGTGTGTCAACTGTTCCGGTTCCTGAACAGAGATATTCTTGCTGTGATTGTCCATACTATTGATAACCTCTCAATTAGACTATCATAATGTGCAGTTTGTGGGGTGTTCTCGTGCCCAGTTCAAAAGCTGTGCAAAGTGCAGCTGCTGTTATAGTTAGCAGGACACCCAGATTGACACATATTCTACTGATGTTGAAAGATCTGCACTGGCAACCCAGTGCAAGGTTTTGTGATTGACATTTAAAGCCCTAAACAGCTTGGGACCAAGATCCCCTGGTACAGACCAAGACAATCTTTGAGATCGTCCAAGGAGACTATGCTGGTTGTTCCATGAAAACACAGATGCAGGCCTTCTCAGTAATAGTATCCACCCTCTGCAGTGCCCCCCCCCCTTCATGAAATTCATAAGAATACACTAATGACCTTTAAAAACCTCTTAAGTACATATTAATTTACCCAAACTTTCCTGGTCTCCAACTCTTTAGTTCTGGGTTATTTTTATTTTTATATACTGGCTAGTTTTATTTGTGGTATTATACGGTTGCATTTTGTTTCTATCTCCTATTTAGGAAATTTTATTGAATGTTACATTTTTACTGTTTTAACGTAAACAGCTTACAGATTTTTGTTATGCTGAGCAATGGTTGCAATTAAGTTTCTATGCATATATTAGTTGGGAGTAAGTCCTGTTGAATTCAGTGGGACTTACATTTGGCTGAAAGTTATTCCCCCCCAAAAAAAAATATCTACCAGCTTTAGTTAAATAACATTAGAAATAATTTAAATTTTTGATTCTAAAGATATCTAGGAGCTGAAAATGTGCAATCTTGAATCTATGCAATCTCTTATGCATTTCAAAAGTAACTTCTCCGGCTGATTAGCAATGAAAGGTTTAACTCTGCTCTTTTATCTGCAAACAGAGATGATCAAATCAACTTGCAGAAGGCTGTCTGCCATTCTCACAAAACAATGAAGGAGTAACGAAAAAAATCCCCAAGTCGATAGCATATGTAAAAAGCTACAAGTAATGTATCCTGCTGGATTTGCATGCTGATCAATGCTATTACTTTAGACTTTATGAAAATATAAATGACACCCCCACCCCCTTTTAAACAATATGAGAAACTCCATCTTTTACTGCATATAAACTGCAACCTGATTTGGGGAAGTTTTAACACTGTCGAGTGTAGCCAAGTGTTAAAGAGAGAGACTAGGAATTCAAAAACTTAAAAGCAGCAGTAAAATATTAGTCAATGTCTGTGAGAAATGAGTCTGTCCCTTTATTCAGGGTGTATGTGTTTAATGGTAAGCTGGGATGCATATAAGCTAGTCCAAGCATGAAGGGCAGTAGGACACTCATATGGAAAGCCAACTTTGTCCCTCAGTTATCAAGATAAGAAACCTGTCATTTCTCTCATTCACTCTGTCAGCCTTGAGATACTCTAAGCAGACTTACCTCTGTGTTGTACACCCCATATATCAGGAAGATGAAGAGACCCTGTAAAATAAAATGGAGGGAAAAAGCTGTTAACTCTAATCATTTCAGCAGTAGAAATACCTGAAATAAACTTTCCTGGGAACAGACAAAAGAAGACACACTTCATCAAGGTCAATTTATTTTTCTATTTTTCAACATTATAAGCTGTACCTTGAGCATTTATTTGATAACGTGGGAGTGCTTTGCCTACCATACCTGTACTGCTAAACTATTTGGCATAAAAGACATCCAAGACCTAGAATGTCAATTAGAATACTACATGTGATATCAAATTCATTATTCGTGCATACATTATAAAAATATCAGAAATGCTGGACTGGGGTTGTTTTAAAAACAACAACATACCTTTGGATTTTTAAATAGTTAGCAAATACATCATTGTAGCACTTCATTGCTGCATTTCAAAATAGATATAGGAGCAAGTAATATATATATATATATATATATATATATATATATATATATACACACACACACACACATATAGATAAATAGATATAGGAGCAAGTAATATATATATATATATAGATAGATAGATAGATAGATAGATATAGATATAGATATATGTATATTCAAACTGTTCTTGGAAAACTTACATTTTTGGTGATGCATATTTCAAATACTCTAAAGCCAAAACTAGGAACCGATGTAGCCAGTTTTTCTGCACAGTACAGGAATTCTCTCTGATCACACATTAAAGGCTTAACAGATTTTCTGGATTGACACATTTCACAGATGCAAAATATTTTACAAAATTGTTGACTTTCCATCAAGAAAAACTAGCATTCCCTAGAATAAACAGATAACAGGGCATTTCAAAATAAAAAGGAGCATTAATTGAATTTATTTTGAGTCTTTGCCAAATAACTGCCCAATGCCCACAGTTCCTTCAAGAACTGTGAAACAGTGCTAATTTAGCTAACCATAGGCATAACATAATAATAGTTTTTAAAAATACGAAATCAGGTTATTCATCATTTCTCTTTAGGAATAATTTATGTATTTCAACCATGTGTCTTGGCAATTATTTTAACATTACTGGTTTTCATATACAGACTCTGAAATAAATACATGAAAAGATACTTGTGTAATGCATTCAAACCCCTGTTACAGGTTAAGCAACTCTGTTCTATTATATGACACTTTTATTTTCTTTGGTACGTATATCTGTGCCATCTGTAACACAACACTGCACACGTTTTCTTTTCCTAAATATAAAAAGAGACAGCCAGTAAAACACATTAAAAATCTCCATGAAGCAATTTCAAATTATTGCACTTTTTTATTTTTTGCAGTTGTCAGAATTTTGCAATTACTTCAAAATCAAGAGGAAATAATCCAAAGAAAATTCTACAAAAGTGCATCTACTCTCAAGAAACACTGCAAAAGTTTAGCCATTTGCAGAAAAGTGTACCTATTCAAATATAACACTGTTATTTTGCACCTGCAGGCATCATTATAGCAAAAGCATATTCTGACAAAAGAACACAATGATTATTTCTCATATACATTGTATTGTCACATCATCCATTTGTTCTTGTTGCTTCCTTCGGGCTCTGATTCTGCAAAAGCCAGCAAATTACAGAAAAGATAATATAAATAATGCTGTGCATTGATTTCATGGATCTCAATGTGTTTAGCATCAAGGTGTTGAAAGGCTTACAGTGCAGTCCTTTACATGTTTACTAAGTTCCACCTAATTCACTGGGGCTTCCTCCCAAGTAAAGGTATGTAAAATTGCAACATTAAGCATCACTGCTGAATTAGTCTGTACTTCCCATATGTTCCTTGTATAAGGGAAATTTCCAGTGAATTGTGTAGTCAGTGACAAAATTGCTTTTGCTTAGACGGCACTCCTAAACACATTTTCTAGGCAGTAAGCCTTGCCTTATGGAAACAGTGTGATGTATGTGTCAACATATATAGGACTAAACTCTTCAGCACCGAAGTTATAGCTAATTAAACACACACACACACACACACACACACACTATAAACTTCATTCAGCCTTATGACTTTGAGCTTTTAATAGAAAGATTTATTCTATACTGGAGTTTTGCTTTAAGCATAGTTTGTATATTTCTGGTTAGACAGTAAGTCCGCAATATTTTAGATATTGAATAGATCATTTGCTGTGGCTTAATACAGCTGTGTAGGCTTAATTCTGCTGCAACCAATGCAGGAGCAGGGTTGCAGTCATGGTATGATCATGTTCAATGAAAGTGATAATTCAGGCTGCAATCCTATGCATATTTAGGACTGGATATAAGTTCCATTGCACATAATGGGTCTGGCTTTCAGGTAAACATGAACTGAATTAAACCATTAATTTCATAAAAGTAAATTAAAGCTAGTTTAAGGGCAAGTCATACTGGCTACTTCAGATGCTGTACTAGAGACTCCTGTGCCTTTCAAAACTGCCCAGAAGGACAAATGCTATCAAATGCAATTTCTAACAATAATGCAGCCATTCAAAAAACTGTGAGCTATAGGCATATAGGAAGTTGTCATATACTGCGCTAGACCACTAGCCTATTGAGTTGACTATTTGCCTTACAGGGTTCCAGTCTGAGAGGCCTTTCTCAGCTCTGCTGAGAGATAGCAGGATTTATACTTGGGGTGTTTCCCAGCTGAAGCATCTGAATTGAGCCCTCCATTTGGGAATTTGCTTTTTAAAACCTGGAGATCCCCTAATACAGGAACAAGGAACCTGTCAACCTCCAGATGATGTTAGACTACAACTCCCATCATCTCTGACCACTGACTGTGCTTGCTGGAGTTGGAGTCCAGCATCCAGAATGCCTTGCTGTAGATTAGAAGCTGGTAGATATTGAGCTGTATTGATAGGGCAACTGGGTACCTACAGGATCATAGCCCTCCAATGATCAGTTTCATTGATCCAATGGGTATTTCCACACAAGGCGCACCTTGTGCATTAGCTCACACTTTCAACTAACTGGGGTCGTTTCTGATTAGACAGAACATAACAGTAGCCCTTAAAATGAGTTTATCTTCACTAAAGTAACATTACAAATTCTGCAATAGTTTGTAAGCTGCAGTTGTCAACTCTGTAAAATAGCTCAAACTATGTCAATATCTACATTCAGCAGGAACTTTTAGGCAAAGTAATTACAGTTAAACCTATATTTTGCAGTAACATCAAACCAGTTTCTTTGTTTACAAGTGAAAGGAAAAATCACTTCAATACTATGTCACCTTGTAGGTTTACATAATGTTACACTGACACTTCATCCTTGATTATTTCTGTTCAGCCTCTGGTTACACATCCTTAGATTTCTGGCAAAGCAATAGCTTTATAACCAGCTGGTTTATTTTATGCAGAAGATTTAAAAACCTACTTGGAAAAAAACATAGTGGTTAGTTCAATGAGTTATTAATTCTTCGTGTTATGTGCCTCTTGCAAACCAATCCTTTGTGCATTTAGCTGAAAGTGCTGAGTTTAATAGGAATTAATCCTGTGTGTGCACAGAACAGAAGGAACTACCTTACATAATATTTTGACAAATGTAGGTTTCCAAAGCTGTGATAGCCAAGATAACATAAGTAAAGACTCCAGTAGGGAGAGAATTGGTGCATTTTACTTTATTTAGAATATTTGTATAGCACTCTTTATGCTATATATCCCAGGGTGGCAAACACTAACAAGTGTTGGGACACCCTCCCAAGATAAATCCTTCATTTCAACTCTCAGTGGCAAATTCCCCCTCCTAAGAGATCCAGGGCATTTGTGGGCAGGTAGTGGATTTCATGAGGCAGGGGGTGCCTAACTTCCTAACCTCCCAATAGCTGAGTTTCTACTGCTTACCAGGGAAAGGCTGTTGAACTACAATGTCATTGGCAGGAGCATCAGATTGCACCACTACAGAAAATGTCCTGAATACAGTGGTACCTTGGGTTACAGACGCTTCAGGTTACAGACTCCGCTAACCCAGAAATAGTACCACGGGTTAAGAACTTTGCTTCAGGATGAGAACAGAAACCGCGTGCCGCGGCGTGGCAGCAGTGGGAGGCCCCATTAGCTAAAGTGGTGCTTCAGGTAAGAACAGTTTCAGGTTAAAAACAGACCTCTGGAACGAATTAAGTACGTAACCAGTGGTACCACTGTATTTATATACCAAATATTCAGAGGTGGCTCACAGGGAAAGGTGGCCCCTTGATGTTAACTTGATTCCTGGCCTACCTGGGACCAAGCAGTCTCTAAGGTAACTTAGTCCTCAATCTTGTATCTTAGTCTTTTTCAGGGAGTAAGCCCCAATGAACCCAATGGGATTTACTTCTGAGTATTGCAGCCTAATTATACAATATTTGCACAGTAAATGCTATTGAATTCAGTGGGACTAACATTTGAGTAAACCCTAACCTGAACAGGACTGCACCTGAACTCAAAAGCAAATAGAAAACCAATGGAGCTGACATACAACAGGAGTTATATGTTCAGATCTTCAAGCATCAAACAAAATCTAGACTACCACATGTAGCCTAAATACATTTACCGGTATGTATTTGGTTTTATTTAGTACTAATAGATTTCTAAAACACCTTTCTGAACACTGCTGCCATCACAAGGCAGTGTACAAAATTCCTGAATAAATACACAAATAAATATATATTTAAAACTATATAAAATAATAAAATTAAAACCACATTTTACCAACTAAAAATGAACAGTTCCACTTAATCCAGAGCACATCAATTAATGAATTGGCATGTTACACCAACTGCACCTTCCAGACTCTGTTCAAAGGCATTCAATTGTTACAATAATCCAGTCTGGATGTAACTGATGCATGGATGACTGAGGACAAGTCCACCCTCTGCAGGAAAGCCTAGAGGTAGTTTATCAGCCAAAACTGATAAAAGGCACTCCTAGCCACATGCAGGGGAAGTAATGGATCAAGGAAGTATCCCCAAGTTTGCAAAGTTTGCAGCTGTTCCTTTAAGGGGATGCTCCACCATCCATAAAAGGTTGAACCAACTCTCCTAGAGTTCTTTACTGATAATGACTCTATCACCTCTTTGTTAAGTTTCAGATTATTTCCCACTCCCCATCCATTCCTAACCTGGCTCCAGACAGCAGTTTATCACTTCCACTGCCTCCATGGAATCAGACAATGGGAATGAGAAGTAGAGTTGGATGACAACTGCAGACTGGTAACATTTCACTCCAACCCTCCAGATAACCTAACCTAGCAGTTCCATATCTAAAAAGCACATTGCACAAGACAGAACCATGTCCGATCCCAAAAGCCATGAGATAGAGCATCAGTCTCCAAGCACCACCTTCTGAGTTTAGTCTTGAAATAGGAACTGAACCACAAATCAGTGGAACCATGTGTACCAATCCTAATGAGATTGTCAATACTCTGATGGTCTCAGTTGGGTCAGATGGTTGATACTAAAAAACCTCTGAAGACAAAGTGGAAGTACTGAGAACCTTGGGAGGAAGTGATCGTGTCCTCTTGGGTTTCATGATATAGAGGGAAGGGAAAGCTGAATTCCCAGTCAGCATACTGGGCTCCATTGAAAACGGCTTCTCCATGCGAACCAGGAAATGACCTTTCCAGACTATGGAATGACTCTTTTCCCCCTATATCTTCACTTGTGATCTCCTTGGTGACACAGATGCCTTTAAGGCAGTTGAATGCACATGCATACTCTGTCTCCCTCCCTTCCACACCCTCCTCATGGCCCCGGGCTCTGGCAACCTATGCTATGCCACTGGTTAGCTGACAACAACAGTATGTTCATTGTAGATTAAAAAGGCATTTTTAATCAGAACTATCCTTTGCCAAGGTTTTCAGTGGCTGGGATATAAAAGAGCCCCTTGCACACAGTCAACATCTTCCAGCCCCCTATGGATTTCTGAATGCTGTCCCTGATGCTGTATCAGAAGCTGCTTTGGAGGATTCTCATGACTTTCTGGTGGAGCAGCTCTTGGTCACAGTGGGTAACCTCCACTGTCAAAGATAGTATACTTCTGAATATCAATTGCTAGGAATCACAAGTGCGGCAGCTAGACTGATGACTGGGAGTGGCCGCCGGGACCACATAACACTGGTCCTGAGAGATCTGCATTGGCTCCCAGTACATTTCCGAGCATAATTCAAAGTGTTGGTGCTGACCTTTAAAGCCCTAAATGGCCTCGGTCCTGTATACCCAAAGGAGCGTCTCCACCCCCACCGTTCAGCCCGGACACTGAGATCCAGCGCCAAGGGCCTTTTGGTGGTTCCCTCATTGTGAGAAGTGAGGTTACAGGGAACCAGACAGAGGGCCTTCTCGGTAGTGGTGCCCGCCCTGTGGAACGCCCTCCCTTCTGATGTGAAGGAAATAAGCAGCTATCTTATCTTTAAAAGACATCTGAAGGCAGACCTGTTTAGGGAAATTTTTAATATTTAATGCTGTATTGTTTTTAACACTCAATTGGAAGCTGCCCAGAGTGGCTGTGGAATAATAAAATTATTATTATTATTATTATTATTATTATTATTATTATTATTATTATTATTATTATATTTGGGTCCTGCTTGTGGGTTTCCTATAGGTATCTAGTTGAATACAGTGAGAACAGGATACTGAACTAGATGGGCTTTTGGTCTGTTCTACTGAGGTGTTCTTATGTTCTTAAGGAAGGTATAATGTGGGCAGTACTGGACACAACCCAACAGAAGCCAAGGCTATGTAGACACCCTTGAACTGAAGTCATTACATAGAAACTCTTATTCACATCAAGGAAATATGCTCCTAAGAAATGACTAGTGAATTGTGCTGTTGGTTCTAAACTATTTCCATGCTTCTGTTCTTTGAAATATCTTTAAAAATGTCATCTCAAAGGAGGAATTATTTTCTTGTCTAAAGTTTATTAGCTATCCTCAAGAAGTTCACTTGAGCTGAGAAGCTGCAACAATATTTATTCTAATTGGTGCATTAATTGGCCAATCAGTTAAAAACGAGGCAGTTTAAGAGACTTGAAAGCCTCTTAGCTGTTGACAGCTATAACGTTAATGCTTACATTTTTCAATTACTAAAAATAAAACAGGAAGGAAACATACAAAATCAAGATTTCACCCTTAGCAAATAAACTATTGATATGAACAAATAAATACCACTTTAACATATGCATCCAATATTAACAACCCTAATAAAACTGTTTATTAGAGGAATAAGTTCCTACACTGAAAGATACTTACAGTTATATACGTATAGCATGGGGAGATAGACAAAGAAAGAGAATACTTCATACGAATGCACATTGAATTAATTGTGCTCATTTATTCCATAACAAGTGTATGGGCATGCTTTGCCTTAACATTTGTCAAATGGAATATTTTATTTTATTTTATTTAAATCCCTGCTTAGATTAGGAAAATACTTGTCACATTATTTACACAAATAATACAACTGAGATCATGGGGAATTATATCAAATGTTGTTTTTGATGAAGATATAAAACATTTTATCATTTCCGGACCAGGCACCGCACTCCAAGGTATATCCATCTATGGTGCAATGGTAACAGGACTTCTATCCTAATATACAGGCTCAACAGAAATATTTATTCATTAAAAAATATATATCTTCTACATTAAAAAAAAATCATGCAAGTTTTCCATGTTAGATATTAATTTTGCTCCTCAAAGATGTTACTGAAAACCATAGTATATTGTGCTGAATTATAGCCAATGTCCACATGCATTGCTCTCTTAGACCCCAAACCCAAAACTTCACGGTACAGCAGCCCTAATAGTACTGTGCATGGCGACCTTCACATTCACTCACAGGGTGCATGGTATAGATGCTGGACCCAGAGGCAGGTGCCATGACACAGACATGGAAATCCCACCCCTAACACATCCATTTACTACAGTCACTTTCCAGGTACAGATGCTGGCCTGATCTGACCCCTTGCTGTTTTAGATGGTTTTATCATCTTCCTGATTTTGGATTACATGTTGGCTTATATTACACAGTACTTTGGGCATTATATTGAAAAGCAAGATTAAAAAGCTCAATATGAGCAAACAGCAAGTACCTCAGTGAGTAAAGGAATAAGGAATAAGGAGGAGATGGAGACATCTTTCATTCCTTCCCTATCTCCCTGTCTATTATTCCTGCCATTTTGTCAGGGGCAGAGCAAAGTCAAGAGAGCTTTCCAGAAGGGTGGAACCCCTTATTATAAAAAGATTAATGCTTTCTTTTACTTTGCGATAAAAATCACATTTTAAACATAAATATTAGTTTTTTTAAAAAAGTAAACTAGTGCTTGATTATTGTTTTTTTAGAGTGCAAAGGTGTTGTCAGGAGATGGGCATGGGTGATTTCACTTTTACAAGAACTGCAAATAATAACATCTTATCATCTCCCCCGCCCCAGTTAATTCTTCTTCCCCAGCAGGCATATCTGCTTGACTGAAAAACAGAGAAGTCCAGGATTCCCCATTACAGCTCCTTTTGATGGGCATTTAATATATTGCCTTTACTTAAAAGAGCTGAACTGCTCCTTCAAAATATTTAGAATAACCTTCTTTCTCTCAACTCAGAAATACAAGCATGCCCTGTATATAAAGAAGTGAAGTGCTAGAGTCTAGAGATGTGAAAAGCTCAGAAAAAATGAATTTATTTGCAGTAAACACATAGGCTTGTATCCAATGCTAGTCCTACTTAGAGTAGATGCATTGAAATTAATGGGTGACTAGCTTAGGTCCATTGATTTCAATGAGTCTGAGTAGAACTTGGCTGGGATCCGTGTTAAATGGTTTGGAGATGTGCAACTTCCCTTCACACTTTGTCTCTTTACCATAGCAAACACAGTATGTACCAATGATTACCGTATTTTTCGCCCCATAAGACGCACCGGCCCATAAGACGCACCTAGATTTTAGGGGGGGAAATAAAGGAAAAAAATTTTATTTCCCCCCCAGGTGCGCTGCGCTACACCAGGAGCTTGGGGCGTGCGGAGCTCAGCGCGCCCCAAGCTTCTGCGTGCCGGCAAGGTCTCCGCTAGCGTGGGAGAGCCGGGCGCCTCTCCCAGGGCTAGCGGACCCCTGCGCTAATCCAGAAGCTTGGGGCAAGCTGAGGTCAGCGCGCCCCAAGCTTCTGCATGCCGGCAAGCAGTCCGCTGCCGCCCCAAGCCTCCCGCACCCGGCAGGAGGTCCCACTGGGTGCGCGAGGCTTGGGGCGGCAGCGGACTGCTTGCGCGCCCCTAGAAGCTTGGGGCGTGCTGAGCTCAGCGCGCGCCAAGCTTCTGCATCCCGGCAAGCAGTCCGCTGCCGCCCCAAGCCTCCCGCACCCGGCAGGAGGTCCCGCTGGGTGCGCGAGGCTTGGGGCGGCAGCGGACTGCTTGCGCGCCCCTAGAAGCTTGGGGCGTGCTGAGCTCAGCGCGCGCCAAGCTTCTGCATCCCGGCAAGCAGTCCGCTGCCGCCCCAAGCCTCCCGCACCCGGCAGGAGGTCCCGCTGGGTGCGCGAGGCTTGGGGCGGCAGCGGACTGCTTGCGCGCACCTAGAAGCTTGGGGCTTGCTGAGCTCAGCGCGCCCCAAGCTTCTAGGTGCGCGCAAGCAGTCCGCTGCCGCCCCAAGCCTCGCGCACCCGGTGGGACCTCCTGTCGGGTGCGCGAGGCTTGCAGACACTCGCCGGAAGCAGGGGGAGCCCTCCAGAGGGCTCCCCGTGCTTCGGGCGACAGGCTGCCGCCCCAAGCCTCGCGCACCCGGTGGGACCTCCTGCCGGGCGCGCGAGGCTTGCAGGCATTCGCCCCATAAGACGCACCCCGATTTCCCCTTCATTTTTGGAGGGGAAAAAGTGCGTCTTATGGGGCGAAAAATACGGTACTACATGAAGTGTAAAAGTAGCTGCTAGTCTTTGTTTCAGAGCCTTATTAGCATCCCTGCTCATGCCCTACCATCTCCACTTCCTATTCCATTATTAAATATTCAAATTACCACAATAATTGTTGTGAAACATCTGTGCATGAATGCTCTCCCAATTTTTTTCTATGTGAAGACTCAACCACCTATCGGAACCAAAATGTGTAACTGGACCACTTTAATTACATTTGCAAATATGCATAATTTATTAATTGGAATGTAGGCTCCTTTGAGGTACAAATGACAACTTTAGGAGGGCAATTTAGCTTAGGGAAATTGTGTAGGGTTGAACAGTCCCTTACAAGCATCGCTAGACCTATCAAGACCGCCAGGATGTGTGTTTTAAAATGAAATAACCCCATATCACATGTGACTTTATTCGTAGGTTACATCCACACCATACATTTAAAGCACTATTATACCACTTTCATCTCCTGCCAACCTAGCAGTTCAAAAGCACATCAAAGTGCAAGTAGATAAATAGGTACCGCTTCAGCGGGAAGGTAAACGGTGTTTCCGTGCGCTGCTCTGGTTCGCCAGAAGTGGCTTAGTCATGCTGGCCACGTGACCCGGAAGCTGTATGTCGGCTCCCTCAGCCAATAAAGCGAGATGAGTGCCGCAACCCCAGAGCCGTCCATGACTGGACCTAACGGTCAGGGGTCCCTTTACCTTTATACCACTTTCACAGTCATGATTTCCCCCAACAAGCTATGGGAACTGTAGTTTGTTAAGGGTGTTGATGACTGTTAGGAGACTCCTCACAGTTCAATCTTAATTCTTTCCCTTCACCACTGATCATTCCTCCAAACAGGGGCAATTGCATTCTCCCTTGGCTAAGCCTACAGTACCCACATGCTGGGGCCAAAAGTGGGGTGCGGCCAACCCACACGCTCATGTGCACAGTCTCATCCATGCACACACACAGGACACAAAGCCCCCTTCACATCTTATCCATGCAGATTATTCAAAGGGGGATTATCGCCCCCACCAACTCATCAAATTATCAACCTGATGATTGGCAAGGGATGATTTGCATACCCACCATGTGTCTATTACTGACAAATGGGGGGGGGGAGGAAAAAATTGGTTGGGGCTGACACTCCTGCCCTAAACCGTGTCCATGGCAAAGGTACTTTTTTAAAAAAGTGATATTCCACAATGGATCTGGGCCCATATTTCAATAGGTACCAGTTTATATTATCAGATGCATTGTCCCTATGTTGGATAAGTCAACGGCAGTATTAGGGGCATCATAAGACACCCTAATAGAGAATGCAGTGCCCATGACATTTCAAGTACATTTTCTACTCCTTGCTTTAAAAAAAGAGTATCAGCTAGCACCGAGGCAGCATATTGGCTGTGTTGACAAAACACATCAAAATGCTAAAAGAAAGGGATCTACGAAGTCCTCTTTACCAGAGCATGCTTAATATTCCTGAGATGGCACCTCTCCACATTACTGATAATGGATGGACAACATGTTTTGGTATGTTCGTACCACACAGAGCACTAATTGTATTCATGGAGTAAAACACGCATCAGGGTTTTCTTTGGCCAATGGACTGAGAACAAGAACCCTTACTTACATGGTTACTCAGTTAAATAATAATTTGATGGTTAACTCATTATGGAACGGCTTCTATAAAAATGCTACAGTACATCTATTCTGGGATTGTAGGGTTCCGGCAGAATTCTCTGTGATTTGTTTATGATGTAGTGATGATTGACTCTGTCACTTACTAATAAATGGTAAATAAAAAAAAAGTAACCTATGGTATTAAAGTACTACATTAGCTACATCGCGATTAAATTACAGTAACATCACCAGCTATAAACCTTTATAGAATCTTCTCAACCGTGCAGTAATTCTCCTAACTATACGATTATGTAGAGCACAAATATTTCTTTGTAAGTCCGAAGCAATACATCAGGGGAGCATTTACTGCTAAAGCTAGATTGAGAGTAAATGCATCTTGGGTTGCTATGAATAAAAGCTCTAGCTTCTCATTACTTTATGACAAGACACAGAAATTCACTTTACTTTTCATTTAAGCTTTTCTGCTCCAGTTTATAGATGTATGCCTTCACGCTTTTATTCCCTTCTCGCTTCAGCCGTACGTAATAAATGATTATAAATTTTCACATTTGACCACCTCTCTGCTAGTCTCATGCTTAATGCACAAAGTTAGGAAGCTGCAGGTAAAAATTTCACAAACACTTTTATTTATGATGTTGTCCTTGGTAACGGAAATTTCAATGTACTGAAATGAAAAGTATGATTAAAAGGATACGACGACCTGACAAGGATAGTAGAGGGCAGCCTTCTATTTCCCACAGAAAATATATAATACTTTTTTGACATCAATTTCATAGAGAATAGACATGGGCTATTCATGAAAAAAAAAAAGACACAAACATGTTTCTGACTTCGGCGCTCTTGTCCTTTAAATGAAACTTCTGCCAAAGTGCATCAAGACTGAATTAATGTCCTTTAGATGTGGAAATTATTCAGTTGGAATCATAACTAATTTTCAATAAGCATAACTGGCAAAACAATATAAGATAAATCGTGAAAAGCTACTCAGGCCTTAAAAATCAATTTATTTAAAATTCAAAATAATTCAAGTCTTTTTTACACCACACACTTGGTTTTAGGTGCTTAATAAATTTAATTATTTATTGTTGCTGTTATAAAAAATAAGAAATAACTGCCACTAGATTATATCTATTTTATTTTTTATTTACTATTTACAGAAATATCTGCCGAAATTAAAACAAACCTGCTTCTCTCTCTATATGTATTATTATAATTTTAATTTTATTCATAGGTTTTACGATTATTCATTATTTCTTTCTGACCACAACAGGTTCAAGGCAGCTCACAATAAACTCCATATAAGGAAAAATAATTGTTTTTATAAAAAGACAGTTTTTAAGTAAAATGAACAGAAAAAACAATATATACAATCAGCCTTCCTGAGGGTTCTTTAATCATTTATGCAATGTTTGTGCAATATCATTGTCAAAGTTTCACATTTCTAGTCTAGTGTTTCTTGTTGTCCATCATCCCTTTGTGAATGTGGTGTTAGGGTGGATTTGAAGATATCTTTACCATGCCAAACTTTGTGCATGGTTCCTTCCCATGCCTACAGATGCATAAACAAAGGGGTCACCTTTAGTCATTTCCTTCCAGTAAGAGAGAGATAAACATCACTGCTGCTGCAAGGCAGCCACCACTTTTGGTATCTATATTGTATTGTTCTCAGGCTCTGATTAGCTGAGCTGATTCAATTGACTTGCTCCAAGACCTTAAGAGTTTGCAGTTCGGCTTTTGTGAGAGAAAAGAATGTTGTCAGTTTGGGTGGGATCAAAACTTCATGCAGAGGCAGTCTGGGAAAATGGGAAAAACTGGGGGAGAAATGTCCTGAAAGCGGGCAGAGACAATGAGGCTGAAGGAAATAAATATGCTGAGAACAGAACTGACTGTGAAAGAGGAATATTTAAGGTAGGTGGCTGGAGAATAAGAGGCAGAAAAGACATGGAAGTGAAGGAGGGTCGGTGAGGGAAGTCGGCAAGGGAAGCTGGTAGACCCGGCCCTACTATTAGGTAGAGTCAGGCCTCAAGAAGCAGACTGAAGTGTTGAGAGAACAGAGTCGTGTCTTGAATCCCCAGCTAACCTTTTGCCCTCAAATATGGTCGAACAGTGTTCTGTTGCTAGTGCTGAAGTCAGATTTAACTACCGGTCCAGTCCGCTTCTGTAGGTGGAAGTAGGGTGAGGGGCACCATCTTGTCCTTTGCCTCAGGCGGCAGAACGTATTGGCCCGGCCCTGCAGGCTGGTCAGGAGGCATAAACCCTATACTCAAAACGAGCAGCTAATATCCAACTCTGGGCCCATCTGCGCTTTCCCAACACTTTAAACCAGTCATGGCTTCAGTCAAAAGAATCCTGGGAACCGTAGTTTGTAAAGGGTGCTAAGAGAGTTGTTAGAAGACCCCCTATTTCCCTCAAGAAGCTTTCATTCTCAGAGTGGTTTAACAGCCTCTTTCCTCAGGAAAACTCTGGTAATTGTCGCTCTGTGAGGGGAATAGGGGTCTTTTGGTAATTCTCAGCACACTTAACAAACTACAGTTCCCAGAAATGACAGTTCACAGTGATATGGTGCTGCTTTCGGTGTGTAGTGCAGATGGAGCCTCAATCATTCAGAAGACCCAATGCTAGTAATGATCACTAACAAATATATTAATTTCAATGGGTTTACTCTATAACTAAATCAGATACCACCCTGTGTTTAGTGGGGGAGGAGCTCAGGATAATATATAGGCTCGTAGCCAGAAATTTTGTTGTGAGGTGGCTAATTGGGGCAGTGGATCGCTGAATAATAGCACCATCAAAATCTTGTCATTACCCATTTATTTGTATCCCACTTTTCCACAAGATGGTTTGCCAAAGGCAGCTCACAATGTATAAAATGAACAGCAACAAATATAAGAAAAATAGGACCAATTTCGCATGAGTAAATGTATAATAAAGAAAATCAGCTCTGAATAAAACAATGCAAATAAATTGACCCAACAAATAAATTGACCTCAGCCAACTGCTGAAAAGTGTCAGGAGCCTGAAGTCTAAGATAGAAATAAAAAATATTTATTTTATGCTCTCTATAGAAATATATGAGGCCAAATAGATCTCCATTCTACAAAGGCAACGTGGGATTCTCCACAGTTTACTTACATACATGGCCTGGCAATCACACCTCTCAATTTGAGGCATCCTTCCTCCCAGTTTTCACCTTGATCTCTTCTCTTACTCCCTTCCACATCTTTCACTTGGGAAGGTAAAGATTTCCACTCCTCCTTTAATTCCCACAGACGCTCACATATTTTTATCAACCAGAATATAAAGCAAATCTCTCTCTCTTTTCTTGCTGTCTCATAAACATAGATAGGCCAATATGTTCAAAATGATTAAATTGCATTAGTTCTTGGCAAGCAATTAGGCTGAATGGGAGTCAGGCTATATCCCTGATATAGGCCCATTGTTAAATACTTCTGCACAGTGGCCTACGTGCACTGGGATGCACACAAAATACAGACCGCTGTTTGGCAAAAAAAAGGCACAATCCTGATCTCCCCTCTATTCTGCCTCATTTGTCCCCCGTTTGACAAATGGTAGGGTAGCTAAAGGAAGCAGTTTCTAGGTTTAGTAACAGTGAATCCTGCTGGTTGCAGTTTTTCCTCTCACTGCAGCAGACCCAGCTCCCTATCCTCCAACATTTCTCTGATGAAAATAGAGACACCCCAATCCATAATGATAATTTTACTATTTATACCACACACACCTTACTGGGTTGCCCCAGGCACTCTGGGCAGCTTCTAACAAATATAAAAAATATAATTAAACATTAAACATTTTTTTAAAAAAAAAACTTCCCTATACAGTACAGGATTGCCTTCAGGCAGCTCAGGGGTCGGATAACTCCATACCCTCCAACATTTCTCCAATGAAAATAAAGACATCCTAAGGAAAAGTGGGACATTCCACACAGAATAGGAAACTGGGACAGCTTCTCTAAATCAAGGATGTCCTTGGAAAGTAGCGACACTTGAAAGGTCTGCAACTTTGTTTGTTGTAGAGGGCTTTGCTGTACCCTGGTGTGCTCCCAGCAGGCTTACCTGATGCCAACTGCAGCAGTGTGCCAGAAGACTGAGACTTGTTGCCATTTTAATTTCTCACTGTGGCCATGATATAGCCTTGCTTGGGGCATTGTGGGAAATTTAAAAAGCAGCTATACTGGCAAACTGACTTGGTAAGCCAATTAACAACATGTAATGTGATTATAAAACAATCCAAGGTGTCAATTCAATCCACAGGTGATTGCCCTGAACCACCTGATCTTTGTAATTGAGCTTTTTTTGTATTGCATTTTCCCTCTGAAGTTCTTCTCTTCCAGCATGGCCACCTTAAGGTCTGAGTGGCTGACTTGTTCTTCCATTGGTTTTTTCAATTTTGTCTTTTTATTATTTTGTGCAGAGATTGGCCTGTTTGTCATATGTAGAATGCAGAAAGGCATCGCTGGCAGATGATGGCATATATCACATTAGAAGATGAACAAAAGGTAAGCGAGCCTCTGATGTTGTGGATGACAGTATCCTTCTGAGCATATGCAGAGCACTCATCCAGTATTTGTGGGCTGGGTTTTCTTCTCAAGAGGTATGGGCCCCAGCACCTCTTAATCACTTCAGGCAATCTCTATCTCACTGATGCCAGTGTCAAAATATTAATTCTGGATTATTCCCAAGGATTGCATCAGTTCCAGCACATCTCAGCAACGCTTATGTTGCAGAATGCAAGAGGTAAGTAAGAAATATTGTGGAATGTATCTGCTGCTGTCGGATAATGACAATAAGCATGAACGGGGCTTATTATACTATGTATGACCCTAGTTATTATTACCTTGTTAGGGAAATATTTCATGGATCTCTACACTAAATAATTTGCAGTATGCACTTGTGCTTCACGAGCATTATAACCTTCACAAGGGGGAAGCTGCAAATACTTTGTGACAGATTCCATTTGTCGGCTGGCAATTGCAAAACCCTGAAAACATATTATGTCTCATGTCAGCCATAAAAATAACACCACAAATTACAACCTAAACAAAATTATGTAGCAATTATCATTTGGGGGTCCATTCTAATCCATTTCAGATTTACTGTTAACCTGGGTGTTTTTTTCCTTCCCCTCCACCTTTTTTTCTTTTTACACCTAAAGATCTGATATCGGGTCAGGCAATTATAAGCTACTGTGGCCCTTTAAATTGCAACTCTTCGCAATCATTGCTATTATAATACCAGCAATCTGCATTGCTGGGCATTCTGTCTAGTGTCCCAGCCAAAAAGTGTGCTCCTTTCTAAATAAATTTGATTTTTGCAGTTTGAAATTTGACAAGAAATGCTTAAAAAGCCAGCATGTGGGATCAATTATGGAAATTCAGCAAGCACACAGGTTAAAAGTGCAACACCAGAGCTCGCACTCTCTTTTAACTTCCTAATGTCTCTGACCCCCTTTGTACAAAAGTACTTTAATCAACATTATATATATTATATTTTAGTCTCACCATTTAGCAGGCTGTAAAAAATGTTTGCTGGTCAATTATAGACATCAAGTTGATATGCTGCAGGACCATGGGCCGTTTTAAGTTTGCAATTATAGCTGAGAGGGCTTTGGGGAAACCCAGAGAGGGTAAAAACTGATTTCTCCCCCCCTCCCCTCTTTAAAAAGTCTTAAAGTTTGCAAGCAAAAACGATGAATATTAATTAAATAACAACAAACAGAGACAATTATTGGACCGTAATGCAAGGTGGATTTGAATTTAATGCACATGGCATTCTGTCCCAATATTTGCATCCCCTGCCACAGTGTATGCCACTACAACAACCAATAACGACAAAATTGTCCAAATAATGTAATTGCATTAGATAAATTTGAGACCAGATTTCATTTTAAGGCCCTAATACACTGTTGGAACAATGACCTGAATCTGGCTACCGATAACTGGTATGAGACATGGGTCAATGCACATAAGTGCTCTATTTGTAACCATAAAAGCAAGATAATGTATAGGATGCTAAACCACTGCTTTACATTCCCTTCACCCTCTGAGGAAATTGATGGTCCATGTTCATTCAAGGAGGATGAGAAGAGAGTGGTCATTTAGAAACTTGATGCTTGGTCTGGCAACAGGCACTTTTAAAGCTCCCTTTATTTCATGTTCTTTTGAAACTGTGGCTAGAAGTTAGCCGCCACCACTCTCTTGGTGGGGTGGCAGGAGATTACAGGAAGTAAACTCTTCAGCATCAAAATGTGCCTTAGGAAACCTCTCACGTTCCTTACTGGAACACTCTCTGTATGTTGTAAAGTGGTGACCGCTCTATGGTGCTATTAGCCACCATACACGTTTCTTGTATATGTAAAGTTTACTCTTTTATTATTTTATATTTGAGTGCCTAGTTGGCTGGTAGGTTTGTGAAACCATATCATCCTAACTCTTGAATAATAAGCAGTTAATGCCTAAATATCCTGTCTTGGAAAATGTCTGGATGCATGAGTCAAACTATGACATGGTACAGTACTGTGAACTACAAGTCCTAAAACCCTTAGTTGCCCTGCGTGGTGTGAGCCACCAGGGCTGTAGTTTTCAACATCTACCTGGGCAGTGGATCTGTTTCCAGCCAGCCAACTTGTCCACTGCATTTCTTTAACAGGAGGAGCTATAAAGCGCTTTTGTTCAGGATGAACTTCACTTGGGCAACAATTGCCTTCTGTGCTGTACTCTGTTCTGACTCCTGGACTTATTTTCTTTTGGACGAAGACACAGTGTAATGTACAGTTGTGAAGCAGCTGTGCCTCCATAACAGCCAATCTGGCTGAAAACTGGAGAAGATAGACACAAAGCGTTTCTACACTTACATTCAGCCTCAGTGGTGGATTTATACAGATAGTTATGCACAGATTTAGAGATCCCCTGTTCTTGAGGGCCCCCTGTGTTATTAGTATACTTTGTTAACTGAGAGGATACTTTTGAAACATGACTACAAATGACGAATTGCCATTGTTGAAATCTAGCATTTTAGTTTTTTGCGTGGTTTCCACTCTTTGTTTATCCTACTCTCCAATTAAAGTTGGTGGAGGCTGGTCTGTTTAGAGCATGGGAGCCATGAAAAGCTTCATTGGCATTCCAGAACAGGGGTGCCAGACTTCTTTACTTAACTTTTTTAACTAGGTCTCTAGCCCTTCTAGAAAGAAAGTTATAAAGCATAATGTGCAGACTACCTTCTAAGCTGGAGGAGTTCCTGACCAACACAAGCTGAGTGACAAGTATAACACTTATTCTGACTTTAAAGTGCAGAACTGCTGTTGGAAACGGAAAGGCCCATCCACTTCCAACTCCAGTTGCCTATGATGTGAACTCCCCCTCTCCTTTCGGAGATAAGAGTGGAGAGGAGAGGCAGGATTCTTGCCTCTACTTTGGGTTTTGGGAGGATGTTGTGGGTTGAGGGAAATGCCAAAGACATTTCCCCTGCTCTGCTCTGGCTGCCCATGGAAGATCTTTTTGAAAGGATGGGGGGAGCCAAGAAGTGTTGTGCCCGTTTGCCTTCTCTTTGCTCTGCTGCCCATGGAAGGGCTTATCAAAAAGGGAAGGGAACGAGAAGTACAAGGGCTTGTTTGCCTCCTCTTTGCTTTGCTTCCTGCGGGCCTTCTGTGTGTGGAGTACTGGAGGAAAATCTGCTGCTGTCTGCTGCTGTTTTTATATTTAAAAAAAGATGTGTATTGGGGTATTAGGAAAAGAACAGGAATTCCCTGTCACTTGTTTGCTGTATATGGCAGGCAGCTGCTTTAGAACCCTGTGAGCTTTAGAGCCCTGATCTTCTGGTGCTCCAAATCAGAATCATTCCTGCTTCGGAGTTTCAGCTCCTAACGTGGGGGGGGGGGGATGTGACAGCATCAATGGTGATGCCAGGAATAGGGTGGGTCCAGGAAGTGCACCATGCAATGGTAACTGTGCAAGGTTTGTGGGAAGCAAATACATGCATAGAATTATTGTGTAAATTAGACTTTGGCACAGCTACTCTGGAACAGGGGAGATCTTTTGCCTAGGTAAGGTCCAAAAAAATCTGAAACCAGTTCTGGTTTCCTAGTACAACAGTCTGAAAATTCCATATTCAGTTGCTTTTTGGTTTGATATAGCAACAATAACCCTTAATTCTTCTAACTGGGGGAAGTATTTATCATAGTTTGCTCAGGTTTCTAGCCCCTAAGTATATAGGGTTTGTGAGAGCACCCATTAATCTTCCATCATGGGAAGGCTCTTCAACATTGTGATTTTGAAGTCATATATCACCTCCTGGCAAACAGAAGGGGAAGAAATGGAGGCAGTGAGAGATTTTACTTTCTTGGGCTCCATGATCACTGCAGATGGTGACAGCAGTCACAAAATTAAAAGACGCCAGCTCCTTGGGAGAAAGGCGATGGCAAACCTAGACAGCATCTTAAAAAGCAGAGACATCACCTTGCCAACAAAGGTCCGTACCGTTAAAGCCATGGTTTTCCCTGTAGTGATGTATGGAAGTGAGAGCTGGACCATAAAGAAGGCTGATCGCCAAAGAATTGATGCTTTTGAATTATGGTGCTGGAGGAGACTCTTGAGACTGCAGTCTTGGACTGCAAGAAGATCAAACACATCCAGTCTTAAGGAAATTAGCCCTGAGTGCTCACTGGAAGGACAGATCGTGAAGCTGAGGCTCCAATACTTTGGCCACCTCATGAGAAGAGAAGACTCCCTGGAAAAGACCCTGATGTTGGGAGAGATGGAAGGCACAAGGAGAAGGGGACGACAGAGGACGAGATGGTTGGACAGTGATCTCGAAGCTACAAACATGAGTCTGACCAAACTGTGGGAGGCAGTGGAAGACAGAAGTGCCTGGCGTGCTCTGGTCCATGGGGTCACAAAGAGTCGGACACGACTAAATAACAAGAACAACAAATATTTTGAAGTCAAAGTTTGTTTAATTTGCGGGTTGGTTTTTGGTATTTTATTGTACTGTACTGTGCTTTTTGATTAAATATTCTGTTTACCGCTTTGGGAACATTTGAGACAAAAAAACAATAGTAATAATATATATAATAATAATATATATATATATTATTATATATTATTTTATATATATATATGTGTGTGTGTATGTATAAAATATATAATAAAAATATATTATAAATATAAACAATATATAAATTACAATAATTGTAATCCCAAACTAGGAAGTTGTCTCATACTGAATCAGCCCATTGGTCTCTGTATTGTCTACAATGACTGGTAGAAGCTCTCTATGGTTTCAGGCTGGGGATTCTCCAAGCCCTACTATATATTGAACCTGGGATCTCCATGAAAAGGGGATGCTCTGCAGCTCTTCCCCACTTCTGAAGATGTTCTCGTTCCTTTTTGTAGAGACTCATAATTGGGATTACATAAATTTCTAATTTATTTCCTATGTACACACGTGACTTCTGTCCAAAAGTTGCCAG
Organism: Podarcis bocagei; assembly: GCF_964188305.1. NCBI lineage: Eukaryota > Metazoa > Chordata > Lepidosauria > Squamata > Lacertidae > Podarcis > Podarcis bocagei. The sequence goes on along the minus strand of NC_138129.1, from coordinate 83,434,487 downwards.
GGTTTTATAAGACAGCAATAAAGCTTTCTTGGCATTAAGTAGCCAAGCACATAAACATTTTAATGAACTGTTTTTACACGGTTCATTGGAAAGCTCCCAGTCTCCTACAATACAAATCACTCCTCTGTCACATTCAGTCCTCTCATATGGTGCTTACATTTCAGTTTACAAAATGGCTAATTAAAGTATAGCACAAGTGGAAGTTCAGCAAATACCAAAGTTAGGGAGGAGGGTAATCAAAACCCTCCTTAACTGCAGATCTCAAATAGTTTTAGGCAGGCATGGTCAACCCACAAACTGCAACCAACTCTTCTGATTTGTCACAATCCACCCTTTATTGTTTCCCCCCTTGGCAGTGCCCAGTTAGAAGGTGCTGGCCTGGCCAGTGCCAATCCTTAAGTAACTTCACTCAGAAATGACACCAGCCAGAACAGAGTCTGGGCCTGGCTAGCATTTTATGTTATCACAGTGGCCTCTGGAGGAGTTTTATTCTCAAGTAGCTAAGCTTGGAGAAAGCTAGCCCCGCAGCTGGCTGAAAAAAATTGACCATCGCTGGTTTAAAGGACTGCATACTGAGGGTGTGTTCTCATTACTGCCTTGGAGCACAGTGAAGTTGTGTGTGTGTTTTTGGTGCATTTCGTGTGTGTGTGTGTGTGTGTGTGTGTGTGTGTGTGTGTGTGTGTTTAGTTTTTTACATGAAATTTAACGTTATTCAATTTATTTTAAATATTATGATTTCTTACATGTTGACTTCCCATCCTTCCATGATATTCCTGTTGTATTCCTTTATCCTCTGCCATAACTGCCATATATTTTCTATTGTGTTATAACTTATATTACAATCATTTATTTATTCTCCTTCCCTTGCCTATTATTCAAATCCTGCTCGCAATTTCATCTGACTAATTTTTTCCTTAAATAGTCCAAAAAGAACCATCACTCTCCAACAAAGTTCTCATTTCATTTTCTGCTGTCAACTTTGCCATCTCTGCATAGTCCATTTACTTTAAAATCCAGTCTTCTTTCATTGGGACTTCTTTTCACTCTGTGCAGACAGGACTGTGGCTACAGTAGTAGCATACACAAACAAATTAACCATTTCTTTTGGAACCTCCACCCCTATAATCCCCGGAATAAATGCTTCAGGCCTCTTGGGAATGGCTATTTTACACATCTTTTTTAATTCATTATGTATCATTTCCCAGAAGCCTGACACCTTTCTACAAGTTCACATATGAAAAAGGACCCTTCTGTATGTTTACATTTCCAACCTTTGTTTGACCCTGTTTTATACATTTTGGCTAATTTATTTTGTGTGAAATACCATCTATGTATCATTTTCATATAATTTTTCTTCATTGCATAAAGGTGAAGGGACCCCTGACCATTAGGTCCAGTCGTGGCCGACTCTGGGGTTGCAGCACTCATCTCGCTTTATTGGCCAAGGGAGCCGGCATACAGCTTCCGGGTCATGTGGCCAGCCTGACTAAGCCGCTTCTGGCGAACCAGAGCAGTGCACGGGAATGCTGTTTACCTTCCCACTGGAGTGGTACCTATTTATCTACTTCCACTTTGACATGCTTTCGAACTGCTAGGTTGGCAGGAGCAGGGACCGAGCAACGGGAGCTCACCCTGTCCCGGGGATTCGAACCACCGACCTTCTGATAAGCAAGTCGTAGGCTCTGTGGTTTAACCCACAGCGCCAAGCAGTAAATTTCATATCTATTTCCCACAACTTTTCCCATGCTGCCATCTCAATATTGTGCCTCACATCTTTTGCCCATTGTATCATTGCTGATTTGACCAATTCATCTTTTGTCTTCCATTCTTACAGCATACTACACATTTTTGAATTTCTCAGCTCTTTCTCCCCAGCTGTTCACGTTGGCATGGTTTCAATTCTCTTCTGTTTGTGCATACAACAGGGGCATTGATGGGGTGGGGGTGTCTTTATCTTATGCAAAAGCTTAAGAACTACAATCACACACCAGACAGTTGTATCTTATAATAAAAAACAAAATACATATGCATTTGGGACAATAACATGTGAACATGGATTAAATACCCAGCACTGGAAAGGCATAAAATGGGTGTGTGAACACAGCCTGAAACAAAGTTCCAGTACCACCAACTCCTGCAACAACAGGTTTCAAAAGGTTTATTGTTGTTTGCCAGTGCAGTCTTGCTGTTGCCACGCTACACAGATGAGGAAAGAAGTAAGTGACAGTATTCTCATACCATGTTGGGAAGCTAAGTTCTCATTAATCATATTTGAAAAGGCTATCTCCCCAGGCAGGTATTTATTTTATAATAACCCGCAGGCAGAAATGAATTATTGAAATCAACATCAATGTGAAACTCTTTAGAATAATTAAAGCACGTTAACAGCAAACATTTTGGCACATTCTACTTAACCTTCCAAAGCTACATATCAAATGTTTATTGTCATTGTGTGTGTGTGTGTTTATATGTGTGTTTCAAATGAGGTATGTACTCATTAGGCTTTCCAATATGGAACCAGAATCTTAGTGCTGCAATCATTAAATGCTGGGCTGTCAAAGTCATTAAATTTCAGAATCTGCTGGTCTTTCCTCTGTAGTGTTCTTGGTCCATGTCTGATTGCACCAGGTTCCGCCTTTACTTTCCAGATTCCTTCAGCCTCCACTCCTGACCTTGCAGGTGTGCAGTTGCTCGACAGATGACCCTCAGGATCTGCTTTGGTCCTTCATTTCCTGAGCAGAATTTTTAAAACCAAAAGTTGCAGTCCTTTTATGCATTTAGCATGAATTTTAATCGACAAACACAGGATTAAGTAATGATTAATACACATTATAACTGAATATTTAAAAAACCATGCCACATTTTTATGTCTTCACATATCTCTCTCATTAATGGGGACTGAGTGAGAAGTGGCTTTCATGATGGATCATACAGCTGCCTGAGGTTCTAGCTTTTTTCACCTTGAAATGGCCTTTAAAAATATTAATGAATTTATTATCATTGAAGAAGTCATGTGCTAACAGAACCATGCAAAACAAATAGAAGACTGTTTATGTCCAATCAGCCATGCAATAGTAGGGAATATTTATTTTGTTAACGAATATATTTGGCCATTTAATTCTGGGGGGGAGATATAGACTGTTTATTTCTAAGATGAGCCCAGGATTAAGTGGTACTAATGGTACTATAAAGTTGTTATATGGTATTAATATAACCTGAGTATTAAAAACATAATGGATTCACTATTTCTGAACCATTAAGTTTTAACTTCACTCCTCAAATAAACTTCATATCATTATTGGGCTATTAATACCTTTTCCTTTCTGTCTTCTTTTCTTATTCAATCCATTGTCTCTTTTCTCTCTCCCACCCTCTCTCTCTCTCTCATCATATATAGCTGGCATAACTGAATACAGCAGGATGTGGCATATAAAATGATGTGATGAGTTGCTATCTGGACATGTGTTAGAGCATTCATAAGATCCAAAATTCATATTCAACAGATACAAGCTAGTAATATAGATGAGCCCTTAGATAATGAAACTGAGGCACCAGGAGGTTGAGGTTCTGGAGCTCAGATCAAAATACATGTCTTGGTCACCAAGAGGAAATTATTGTGTCTGGACTCCCAATAGAAAATCACATCTGTATCCCAGGCATCTGGTAGACTTCACAAATTTTTGTGTTTGGCTTCAATGCCATACTCTCCCCTGTAGCTGATGGGAACATGGGATGAGCGTGTAGAAATGCATCCCATAATAGCGCCAATTCACATGGCGAGCACTTTTATCTATTACAGCTAGGATGGGAATGTTATTTCTGACAATATCCCCTTGGCAACTATATTATATGTCCTACTCTCTTCACAATTTCAGGAGAAAACGTTATTGAAGTGCCCAAATATATTTCATTACTATGGAATATCACATGGACTAGTTCCATTATTTTAAAAAAACCTCCTATTCACTTCATTCCCAGGTAGGGATGAAGAATGTGACACAAATGCACTACATTCTAAAAGCTGTTCAAGCATCTTTTAGATTTCAAGCCTATTGGCAAGGCCTGTCTTTCACAATGTATGCATGGGGCAGCATTAAAAAATGGCATATGCACACGGCCCAGAGTGTTACGGTCTCCTCTACAACCACATACTACTGCATGTAGTAGAGCAGACCTCAAACAGACTAGTGACCAAAATGTGAGAAGACTGTCCTGAGGAAGTATCCATTTTAAGTGTATAGGTACTGTAAATGTAAATGTAGGTGAATGTCGCTGACTGAAAGGAATTAGGGGGTTTATGGTGAGGAAAGGGGATATGTATTACTCTGAAGAAAGTGGAAATCTGCTTGGGATAATGGAAACCTGCTTTCCATTGCAGAAAGCCATGCATAGAACTTGAGGTCCAGATTAATTTCCACAAATGTCAGCAGTTGAGACTTCACATGATGAGCTGCACTTGTCTCCTCTCCAACTGTTAAACATGCAGCAGCCCTGTCCTCCTTTGCTTCTGCTACCCTAAATGCCAGACTCTGACCTGTAGTTAGCGTCTGTGTCTTTAACACTGGTAAAAGGTAAAGGTAAAGGGACCCCTGACCATTAGGTCCAGTCGTGACCGACTCTGGGGTTGCAGCACTCATCTCGCTTTACTGGCCGAGGGAGCCGGCGTACAGCTTCCGGGTCATGTGGCCAGCATGACTAAGCTGCTTCTGGCAAACCAGAGCAGTGCACGGAAACACCGTTTACCTTCCCGCTGGAGCAGTACCTATTTATCTACTTGCACTTTGACGTGCTTTTAAACTGCTAGGTTGGCAGGAGCTGGGACCGAGCAATGGGAGCTCACCCCGTCGCGGGGATTCGTACCACCAACCTTCTGATCGGCAAGTCCTAGGCTCTGTGGTTTAACCCACAGCGCCACCCTCGTCCCATTAACACTGGTACTAACATTCGGTGTAGGACCAGTCCAAGACATTTTTGTCTAGAATTTCCCAGACATTCCCAGCAAAAGAAGCTTGGGGGGGGATTCAAAAAATTAGCAAAATGTTGATTTTCTCAACAAAAAAAGCTCAACAACTTTTTTTAAACAGTTTTTTAGTTCTTGAAATATGGCAACCCGAAACAAAAACCACTTCACTACCTGAAGGGACAGGGATTTTGGTGAGATTCAAATGATGCAGTGGAAATATCAGTGTTATAAACATTTCATAGTTGCATTTGCCCATATCCATACTTCTGTTTTAAAGTTATGGAAGGGAAGCAAGAAAACAATGCAAGAAATAAAAGAAAAGGAGGGGGGATGCAATCCCTTCCAAAATAAACTGTTAAGTAAAACAGAAGCCTATGTAAGGTACAGTCAGCATTATACCACTTCATTTTCTTTGGATATATTCTGTCCTCAGGAAATAAGCAGCTATTGAGGGGGAAGTGGGGGAGGAAACAGGTACATGAGCAATTTAGATGTAAAAGGTAGCACTATTTGGACTCGAGTGGCACGCAAACAGCAGACAAGGATCCGACAGTGGCTTCATACGAGCAGCAATGCTTTCAATATTTCTATATGCAGCCTTAGGAATGATGGAGGGAGGCAAGGGGGGGGGGGGAGGACAATTTCTACCCTGAGGTATAGACAAAGAAGATAACCTCCCTGAGGAGCCTAGCATGATAAGTAGCCACAGCGAGAAATGCTGTGATCAGTCAGAAAGGCAGAAGAGTTATTAGCTTAGCCCTGAACCTCCTACTTAATGTAGGACCAGTGGTGATAGCTAACAGACCCTGGCTAAGGTGACAAGCTTTGGACCTGCTCGAGGAAATCCAATTGAAAAGCAGCCAAGAGGAACAACGAGTTAGAAACAGATGTTCCAGCCAGGAGGAGGTGCACACATTTAAACAGTACACGTTAAAAATATATGTTTTCTAAATATAGGATTTCATCTCTTCCTGTGGCCCTGTTATTGTCAAGTACTGTTATTCTTTGAGCGGGGAGGGGAGCTAGGTAAGGGGAGCAGGCAGACAGAAGCATCCTTCTAATTGTGGAAAGCATCTTAAAACTATCTAGCTGCCTAAGTGACCATCTTCCCTAAACTAAAATTTAAAAACAGTAGCCAGGTTCTTGATTGATCCTTAGAGATAATTACAGTGTGTTGCACATAAGCAAACACAGACACACAAAACATGGTTATGTTCTATTTTATGAGGAAGGAAAAAATTGATTTCCAGCACAGGCAAAATGCTTGTTAAGACTTGTGCTTAACATACAAGGGACAAAAATAGTACCTTATTTTCCTTTGGCTCCCTGGTTATTAGTATAATTGGGGGGGGGGACTTGTGTTGATTGTGTGCTGATACACATCAAAATGTTGCCAAAAAAACCCCCCCAAAACAAAACAAACGATTTTCAGAAAGAACTAATTATACTCCAAGGAGAATCATATCAGAGACACAACAAAAGAAATGTCATTGCCCAGGGTAAGTCCTTTGTGCATCTTTATATTCTATACCATGTCCAAGAGCACATATACGTCTGGCAAAGATGTTAATATCCAGTACATAAAACATATATTGGGCTATATTCTCCTTTGGCTGTATTTCCATAATTCTCATTAACATTAATGGGAATTATATATGTACCCCAGGAGGGGACAGTGGTCCCACTGTGTTGATTTTTACAACATATTTGCAATTCTCAACACAATATATCCGGTACATATTTCGAGCTGTTTCTATTTGAGTAAGTGCAACATTCCAAATGAATTTATCTGCAGCTCTGCACTGGAGAAACAGAATAAGAAGAAAGAGGTTCAGGAAAGAATAGATGCTAATAGCTATGGGTATTAAACTTAATTAAGATAGGAGCTATTATTGTGGAAGGGCCCAGATGTATTCGCATATATGTTTGCTGCATCTCAATTTGGCACACGATTTGTGAGGGCGAAGAAATTAATATTTCCTTCTTTAATTCTTCCATCTATCTTTTATATTTAAAATTTATCGGAACATTCACAATATAGGCAATCTAAGGAACAAAATCAAAGACTGAGAACACAAAGACTGCAACTGCAGTAATGTTTGTGAAGTGCACTAGGCGCTTGAAATTTGAAATATAAATCCAAATTATTGTTTTTAGAGAGCCAGTGTACTTTAGCAGACAGAGTTTTGGACTTGGTGTGGAGGAACCTAGAATCGGATTGCTGCTCAGCAATGGGGGGAAGAACTATAAGGGGCTAATAGCAATGTTGTTTTAGTACTGCTAAGTAATTACCAGTATACTTTTCAGTGTTGTTTTCATTGGGAAAGATTTGTTTGCTCAGACACATGAATACCACCTTATACCCATCATTTGGCAAGAAGTGTTTTGAACTTGGTGACACAAGCTTCTCTTGTCAAATACTGGGTGGAAGGTAGTATTTGTGTGTCTTGGATTCATAGTTCACGAGAGATTTCCCCTAATACTGAAATACTAGCTATGCTAACAATATTGGGAATTGCTTGACAATATTGTAAACAATTTTTGTGCACCCATTGGCTTGGCTTTTTGGTTCATCCATTTGCCCGCACATGACAGACACTGTTCAGTTTTACATTTCCATTGCAATGCCAACCTCTTCTTTTCTGCACTTACAATTATTTTCCCACCGAATATGCACCGGTATACATCATTTTTTGTATTATTTGGTGTAATATTATGTGTAATTTGTGTAGCATCTTCAAGCCTGAAACCTTTTCGTTTTACCCTTTACTTTATAAAACATAACATGACTTGAGATACACTCAAGTTTATTTAAAAAACATGCTGTGCTATGGCCACAAATTTAAGAGTGCTTGTCCAATGGGAAAATATGAACTAAAACAGACATAGCATGGCCCAACATTTTTTCTTAATACTTTAAAAAATAACCTTACAGAATGGAGGGAAGTCACTGCTATGCCAGTTTCTGAAACTAAATGTTTTCCCCCAAGGTGCAGAGGTATGGGACAAAACAATCACAATACAAATTTGGGGTGGAATCCAAAGTTACACTAGCAGACTTCCACTCAAGCAACAGGGCTTTCTATTCTGTCCTGCAGTGCCCCCAATCCCACCCCCATACATGTTCTAGGGCAGAGTTTACATGTTGGTGACAAAATTTTAGACATGCATCATTTCACGACACAGTAATTCAGTTTTATTAGCAAACCAGAAGTTAAACTAACCCCTTTCCAGCTCCAAGAGGAGCACAGTTGAGTGTTTGTGCAACACACCTACACCCTGCAGCCAACACACGTGTCACGACACACAGTTTGGAAAGCTCTGTTCTAGGGTGTTACTCAACCCTGTAGAACAAATTTTGGGAGCACCTGGTGAGCTGCAGGAAGGAAGAGGGAGAGGAAGGGAAGATCCCATTCCACTCATGGAAGTCTGTTCCACTTACACATGGTCACCATTGGACACAATCCTCTGTGGACCTTATTGGCTTCAGAAACAATTTAGATTTGAAAAATAGAGGGGAATTTAAATACTCTTCCTCAGTGCCAACGGTTTTGACCAAACTCAGAGTCTCCATATCAGGTTTGGTTTTGACCCTGAATTGGACTTTTTTGAAATTGAATGTATTTAAATTTTATCAATACATTCAGCTTTATCTTAGGAGCCATCCTAGTTTTAGTATTACATGAACTTCATAGATAAACCCAATTCTAATGTATTGAATACTACCTCCAATTATTTATCTCTCTCTCTCTTATTTGAACTCCACAGATTATTTTTGGTGGGGAAGGAGGGCAACTGGAGCAGAGCTCAGGGGAAGGGTTAATCATGCTGCATTTCTTTCGTTTTTTATAAAATGGTGTCAGAGATCCACAACATATATTTGTGCATAGCATATTTATTCCCAATGCCAGACATAATTAAAGTGACAGTGCAAAACCATTTAAAAGAGGTTTATGGTTAAGAGAAACCATTGCAATGTGTTGCTTCACTGAAAAATCTAAACATATGTGACATTGAAGATCCGTGATCTTAAAAAGATTAAAAAGCCTTTAAATCACTGCAGGAGTCTCCAGTTTTGATCTGAGCAGCAGCACTGGGGCACAGAGTGTTTAATAGTTAACCCTTTGCCTCCTCAATCTTTTCCTTACCAATGAGCTGTCCCACAAGGGGAATAAAATAAAGGCCTAATACAAGTACTTGTATTTTTTTATTCACTACCTAGCTAATAGCAGCTTTGGGGAGCAATTTAAATCAGGAAAATGTGCTTCGAAGAGGATTAAACCTCCCCCACCACTATTGTTCTGATCAAAATCAGGGCTGGTAGGAGCTGCTTTGAAGTTTAAAGGGTTATATCATGAATCTGCTGCATTATGGCTGTTTCAACCTTGAGTGTATACTCTGAGCTTTATTTAAGGTTCAAATGCACTCACATTTGGTGTGTTTAACCCAAACCCATCCCATCTGCACCATACATTGAGGTGAGCTGCGAATAGAAACCTGCCTTTAGCGCATCATCTACCTTTATGTTCACTATCCATATTCAGATGAGTAACCTGAAGTCCAGGTTGTGTATATTTTAGGGTGATTATAACTAATGCTGACCCAGAACATCCCTCACTAGTGGTGGAGTGACAGATTTTGAAGTATGGGAACTGTCATGATGAGCCACGCCCCCAAGTAGAGTGCAAAAATGCAGGCACCTTTTATTGTCCATCCACAGACACACACATCCCAGTGGTACATGTTGAGTTTGACATGGTTACAATCCTCTGCATAATTTACTCAGAGCTTTCTTCTGACTATGTAGGTTCAACTTGTAAAATACACTGAGCCTTAATAAAAGAGCTTAGCCAGCTAAAATACGACCTTTAGCTTTTAATTAGAAATGCAAACCATATTGTAAATAAATTTTACTATTGAAACTGCTAGTGTGAAGCAGGGACCCCAACAAAGAAAAGGAAAGACATACCTAAAGGTAAAGGTATCCCTTCCCGGACGGGCCAGTCTTGACAGACTCTAGGGTTGTGCGCTCATCTCACTCTAGAGGCCGGGAGCCAGCGCTGTCCGAAGACACGTGGCCAGCGTGACAAGCTGCATCTGGCGAGCCAGCGCAGCACACGGAAACGGCGTTTACCTTCCCGCTGGTAAGCGGTCCCTATTTATCTACTTGCACCCGGGGGTGCTTTCGAACTGCTAGGTTGGCAGGTGCTGGGACCGAACGACGGGAGCGCACCCCCCCCCCGCGGGGATTCGAACTGCCGACCATGCGATCGGCAAGTCCTAGGCGCTGAGGTTTTACCCACAGCGCCACCCGCGTCCCAAGACATACCTAGCCTCTGCTTATTTTCCTTGTTCTCTGACTTCTTCTATCTACGCCTTTCTTTCACAAACTTGAAGCCTCATTATCACCTCATTCACTTGCCAGAGCACAAAGCTCAGGCAGATGATGTCATCGCCCCTGCCTTGAAAAAATGTCCCGCAGCTGCGCTCACTGTGGTTTCCCTCCAATACACCACTGCCCCTCACATTCATTATGAAGCTGCATATTGTTGCTGTGTTCTTAACTGTATACCTCATGCCAGAGAGTACCTATAATTCAGCCACTACACTATCTGGCTTAGAAAGGGATTGCATATGTGTGTATGTTGTATGGTTTTATAGGGATATTCTGGGTGTTGCTGCAGTGCGGAATCCTGTACATTTTCCCTATTCAGCAATGGTGTGTTCTAGGCGGCATACACACCATAAGAAGAATTCAGTGTAGTGCTTTGGCAACCATTCCTTCAGCAAAAGCTTTTCAGCTTGCCAGATGGAATGACGTTCCCTCCCCTGGCCCCCCAGAGCCACTTTTAAGTGGGGGCTGGGGGCATGCAGGGAGAGGAGATCTGTTGCACTGGTGGGACTTGTTAGTTGAATCCTGCCCTATATTTTCCTTCAAAGAATTCAAGGCACTGTAGTTTGCCCTTTACAGAGTTACAATTCCCAGCAACTCTTAGCAAACCAGAGGAGCCACTCCACACTCTTTGTTCTTGCAGGCAAAAATTTGCAACCCATATTAAAAGTAAAAGTCTCTCTGAATTACTTTAACCCGATCACAAGAGACTATCATTGTTTGCCAATATTTGTAGATGCTTGCCAAATTATTAAATTTAATAAAATACTTCAACTCTTTGGATATGCTTCACATATTATGCGTAGATGAAAATGAAAATGTAAATCTCTTGCAAGTGATTGGTGTGTATAAAGTATAAAGTTGATTGACACACGCTTTCACTTAATGAGGGTAATTACAAAGAACAACAATTCCAAAACACATCTGTTCAATGTAACCGTCTTGTAGAACCATGCAGAATACATTGAGAGCTATCAGAAATGCCAGTTTTGCCACAAATCATGCACAAGCACACTTGTAAGACAAGAAACAGATTAATAAGCATCAACACTTTCCTATAAACACTTGTTGAAGAGAATAAAAGCTGTTCGCACTGAAGGAAATTATTCCAAAGTGGACGCTTTCTCTTGGGGCAGTAACAGCGGGTGTGGTGGGGGGGTGGAACAGTGGAAGAAGTACAAATCTCCATGAGTGAGAACTTATAAAAGAATAGTTTTCCTAGCGAAGGACCTAAATACTGGAATTGCAACATCTATTATTCACTTGAACAAACACAATATTTGCTGTGGTAGCTTGTGGTATTACTTTAGCTAACCTGCATGCAGGCATTATTATGTTCTCCTCAAATAGGCCATGTCTTTAAGTTGATATATATGTAGCTTTGAGACGGAGTGAGAAAGCTTGCTAGGAAAAAACCCAACACTTCTTGAATGTCTTAGGACTGAACTACATATTACACTGAATTCCAAGCAATCTTCTCCCGAGTCCCTACTTCCTTCCTAATAGGAAGCAGCCATTGGAGACTTGGAGACACTATAGTGTAAAGCAGGCATCCCCAGCCTGCAGCTTTCCAGATGTTTTGGCTTACAACTCCCATGATCCCTAGCTAACAGGACCAGTGGTCAGGGATGATGGGAATTGTAGTACAAAACATCTGGAGTGCTGAAGGTTGGGGATGCCTGGTGCAGAGGAAGGGTGGTGTTTTAACTGACCCATACTTGCTATAGCCCCTCTCAAAATCATCTCTACTCTATCCCAACCCCTTGCAATGCAGACCCTCCAAGTATCACTATTTTCTAGGGACGCCCCTGATTTAGAAAAACCGTCCCAGTTTCTGATTTAATCCTGGAATGCCCCTCTTTTTCTTAGGATGTCCCTATTTTTACCGGAGAAATGTTGGAGGATATGGAATTATCCAGTCCCTGAACCATCTGAAGGCAATCCTGTATAGGAAAGTTTTTAATGTTTAATGTTTTGTTATGTTTTTATATATGTTGGAAGCTGCCCAGGGTGGCTGGGGCAACCCAGTAAGATGTGTGGGGTATAAATAGTAAAATTACCATTGTGGAATGGGACATCCCTATTTTCATCAGAGAAATGTTGGAGGGTGTGGCAATGTTGCTTTTCTCACAGCAGAAGAAAGTGACACAGGGGTCTGTGCAGTTTGGCCCCAAGAACCAGAGAGAGGCAATTTTTCTTTTCGGAACATTGAAGGCTATTTGGAAGAGGAACCACTGTTCATAGGGTGTGTACATTCATAGTACTTTTGAATCTAGTAAAAAGGAGTTTGCTGGATTTTGTGTTGTTTTAAAAACCCACAGACCCTAAGGTTGCACTCCTAGGCACAGTTACTTGGAAGTAAGGCATACTAAATTCAAGCATAAACATGTGTACCATTGTGCTGCACATCAGTTAAAGAAAAGAATATATTTCTATCCAGTTTCAACAACATTCATAGGAAACATAAGATAATTTTCCAACACACACACACACACACACACACACACACACACAAAACAACAAAATCGTAAATAATTTCATGAACTTTCTTAACCATGTCGAAAGTGTAGGTGTTTTTATTCAAATGCTGTTTAAGATTCAGGGTCATGTTTATAATAGCAAAGGGGCATGGAATTATAGCCAGTCAGTCATATGATCTCAGACAAGTCATTAATGTAATATGACTTTGTTTGCTTTTATATGACAGAAGACATTACAAGACATGGCTGACACATGGTAGTATCGTTGAATAAATAAATAGCTTGATTTTGAAATACAAAGGTTCTTAGATATGTTTTGTAGAGCAATGTTCTTTTTTATATTTCTTTAAAGCCAAAGATTTATTCGCTTGTTTGATGCAGAAATAGTTTTCCATCAAATGTGTCGTGCTGAGCTACAAATAACCAAAGTAGGGTTTGTCATATATAAGTGTTAGCATACGCTACGGAAAAGCCAACAAGCAATCTTCCTTGAAATATATACATACACACAGAGACACTTACACACTCACTTATATTTTCTGACACTGCCCCTTATACAGCAGCAAAAATATGTGGTGAACGACTGGGCATCAGGTTGTACGCAGTCTGAATTAGGTTGAGTGTGAGGGAGATCTTTATATCATTTGATTAAAATCTTAAGGTGCGACATGGACAAAATGAAGCTCTAGAATTCAAGTTCCATTAATTTAGAAGGAAAAAATGTAGGGATATGCCTAGCTTTCCCACTGATATCAATGGAACATCAAAGGGGTTAACTATGGATGGATCATGTCCTCAACTTTGAATAACTCATGGGCAGGAATCTAAAGAGCAATTTATTGTGCCCAGAAGCTTGGCTGATTCATGAGTTTTTTCTAGTTTCTTCCCTTTGAATAAATCATCATCTGCTCCATCTCCCACCATGCAATAGAACAGTCCGCTTTTGAAAGACCCCAGTCCCATCAGTTTCAAAAGCAGTTTGTTATGTATTTTTGGGAGAGGGGCACTTTTTGACAAAGATAACTTTACTAGTTGCATGCTCTTTGGATTCCAACCTGACTTTTTAGAGAAGCACCCATTAAGAAAAATGCTGATAGTGATGAAGATTCATGCTTACTTTAAATTGTTTAAAAATAAATACTAATGCAGTATAATTATACAAATTCACCATAATTTGCATTTTACAAGCTCTTTGCTATTTACCATAATATTGAACTGCGATACATCATATGCTCACATATGACTGAGTTTCAGAGCAAATGACTCTGAAAATGAGGTGGTTCATTACTCATGTTTATACTTTGGAGTTATAATTTCCACCAAGCTTTCCAAATCCCTCACAAGCTCACAACTCACCTGTTCCTTGAAGAAATTTGGCATTAGGGTAGGAAAGGCAGGTCCGAGATTGCAAAATAAAAAGTAATCGTAAACATTCTGTTGTATAAGCTTAAGCAGTTCTTTGGATTGCCTTATTTCTTACATCTATACAGGGCCACTTACAGATGGGTTCAAGAGATTCATCTATACCAGGTCTCTAGCACATATAGAACAAAAATTATGAGGCCAAATGCACAGGTGCTGTTCAAATTTCTTTGCAAGCATGATCTCTCAGTGTTTTAGTCAATGGTTGAAGTTAGAGCTGGGATTGGAGAGTCATATAAGCCCAAGGGAAGACCTAAAAACAGCTTCAAAATGATCCAGGAAGTTTTGGGTCTTCCATGGTGTGTGTATCATCTTAATTTTTCCTCTCTAGATTAAGACAGTGGAGAAGGACTTCCTGGCTCATTTTGAAGTTGTTTGTTTTGTTTTGTTTTGTTTTGGTCTTCTCTGGTAAAGAAGTGATTGTTGCTAAATGGAAGTAATTAAGAAATCCAGACACTGTGTCCAACTAAGCCCTACCAACCCCCATGGAAATCAATGAGCACAACTAATTTAAACATATCAGTTTCATTGGGTCTGCTCTGAATAGTTGGATACAGCGTAGTCATGTCTGGACAGTAGTATGCCCACCCAAAAGCAAAAGGTAGCAGGAAATGCAGGAATTTGTGTTCTTTCTAACTCAACAGAATGGGTATTTAGTGAGTAGAAACATAAGAGTGCTGTGTTCTTACAAGTGGCTCTACCGACCTCAGTAGGACAGTTATTAACAAAATTAAGCATCATGCTGAATTGAGCCATTCTCCCTTTGCACCATAACTTTTTCTATTGTCCTTTGGCACTCACCTTATGACGCTGCCTCACAGATTGAACACTGCTTACTTTCACATTACATCTAGCTACATTTAAAATCATTATATTTTCTATTCCCAACATTTCACCCCGTTTTTTCAATGTAGGCAGTTCACATGTTCAGCTGCAAGTCACTTAAGCATTTTTTTCCCAGTGATATGCATATATTATACTATATATCGGATCCAATAGAGATGATCAACACCTGTCTTCTGGACCTCTGCCTTTCACGAAACCACTCCAATAGAACTTAATCCTCTGGGTCCTATCACCCTCTGTTCACCCTGTTTCCGCAGGGAGGAATTGCCACTAGCAATATTCTTACCCATACCAAATATGTAAGCCTGCAGCAAATTTCCAAAGAACCAGCTGTTTCTGGGGTATCTTGGCATCTGATTAAATGATTTGAGAGGGTGGGGGGAATCCAGAGGGGAAGAGGTACTTTAAAGGCTGCCGGAGAGCATGATAGGGTTAGAAGAAGAGTGAAGAGGCACAGCTGTGACAGCTGAAAGCAGGATAAGCCGCCACTGATCTGTTTCCCTGCTTATCACAACACCCATTAATCAATTCCAATCTCAGCAGGCCCACCAAGTCAACCACCCTCCAACTCTCAAAAAACTGACTGCTCAGCCTTGTAATCCACTTGAAAAACTGTTCATCTGAGGAAATGGCAGAGGAACTGTTGCCCACTAGCAGTAGAAGTATCAATGCGATACTTTTGTTTTGTTTTTGTTTTGTTTATAAAACACATTCACAAGTTTCTACCTTGCAGGACCCTTTCGTCCCTCTTTGCAAAACATCTTGTTTGATTTTCACACAAGTGGCGCTTGTCTAACTTTCTTGTACGTGTTCCTACAGACTTTTCATTGTAGGCAGCCCAAATCCCATCTGTTTACTGTGACTAAATTACAAGCTAACCTTTACCCTAGCCAGAATGAAGAGAGTCATTAAAAATATATCCTAGGGGTATGTAAGGAAATTAATTAAGACTCTGGGATCAAGCTATGAAAATAATATCACAAAAATATGCCGGCGATTACACACGGAGCAATGTCAGCCCAGCTGAAATTGAATATACTGAATAATGGACTGCAGACAATAGCTTTTTTCAGATGTGTTCAAGGTGGTATGTCAGAGGTACTGCTGCTTGCAATGCTAATGGCCCGTGGACTGGAACCAACCCACAAGACCTTCCAGAGTTGTCCATCAGCCTTATCACGGGTTGTTGTTGTTTTGTGAGATCAGCAGCAACATTACAAGTAAAAAGATTCCTGCTGGGGTGGGTATCATTGCCTGGCACTAGTTGTAACATCTGCAGCGCAGCAGCAGTGCTGGGCAGCTCAGAGTGCAGCTCAAACAGTATCAGCACAAGCACTCATCGACTTCCATCCTTCTTGGCAGTGTTTCTCAGGGCACTGCCAGGAAGCTTAGAGAACAGCAGAGGTGCATCACCCACTTTCAGACATGATTAGAAGCTGTGCTCCTACATCTCCCATTTTGCAGCTCAGGGTTAACGGGTTTGAGCCCCAGAACCTGATTTCTCTATCAGATGTTCTCTGTTAGAACTTTGAAGAGGGGAGGTGTAATTTGCACTGGTGATCTCCTGCCCTCCTCTGCTGCCAAACTGATCCAGTGTGCGGCTTGTGTGTGTGTGTGTGTGTGTGTGTGTGTGTGTGTGTGTGTGTGTGTTAGAGAGAGAGAGAGAGAGAATCTGTGTTCATACATATGCATATATGTATGTACGCCCATGTCTAGTGTGTTTTGTATATGTTAATGTGATGTCCCCTTGTCTGCATGGTTTGTGGTCCACGTGAGAGTACATGGGGTGTATTTGCATGCATGTATATGTGTGTGTGGTCATGCACACAATGGCCACACCTACTGGTGGTATGCCCCACACTTGGAGGACTATTAAAGAGGGAATGCAGCCAAAAAAAGATTCCCCATCCTCTACTGTACTGTGTAGATTAATTACATTACATACTTAACAAGCAGCCAAAAATAATATTTGCAAGTGAACAGTAAGTTACAAGAACACAGGTCCCATAACTTTTAAATATATAGTCTTTCATCCAAATGGTATTCAGTGTTGTTGTTTTTAATTACATAATTAAATATCTAGTTCATAATTTCAGAATAATTATCCAGTTAACTGCCTGTTTATTAGCCCAGTCATCATTCTTACTTGCATATTTATATTTGTAGCTTTTTTTTAGGTAAGGGGCTGGGGAAGAACAAACGCATTTGGACAGCATTATCCTTTCTCAAGAGTTGGATTCATGTAGTGACAATTATGGGACATTACTCATTCCTCAGAATTGTTCTTCAAGCACTTTGTAAAGATAGTATTGCAAATTCATGCTGCTTTTAGTGCTTTGTAACATGCTTTATTAGGTAATTTATGCACTAGATTCTTGCTTCCATGCCACCAACTCAGCTGACATTTAGAAGAATGAATAAGGACTCCAACACACTGCTCAGTCATAGGTCAGTCACATTTGTATCACTTAAACTGGTATTACATTCCACATAAAATCCATAGAAGACCCACCTGTGTCTTGGTGAATTTTAGGACTGCTAGCGCGTGCAAAGTTCATATCTAGACCACAAGCTCTGTGGGGCAAAAGCCTCTATTTTTGGCTTTTTCACTTACATCAGTCCGGCACTGTGGTTGGGATCCCAAGTACAACTATTTCCATCTTCCCAAAGCAGCTTTTGTCTTCTATTTTCTGAACAGCAGCTATCCTTTTCCTTCTATCACTTGGCAAACATCTTTTGAAACCAAGGGAGCGTCTCAAGCAGATTACATGGCATGGCACAATCTGTTGTTCAAAGAAGAAGTAAAAACCCACTGGGCATCATCACCATCTCTTTCCTATTAACGTTCAATATTTCGGACATGGGTGTGGGTTGGTAGAATAATTTTTGGTTAAGAACATCCTCATTTGCTTGATACTCACTGTGTCCATATTGAAATGGACTGATGCATACTTTAGTGCAAATTGTGGTGTGCATCACATCTAAAGTCAGCAGTTTTTGCACATTACTAGTTGTTCACAAGTACAGTTGGATCAGGGGGCCGTGGAATTCAATGCTAGTAGTGGTCACTTGAAGATCTTTATGGGACCCTTTTTGCATTGGCAATTTTCCAACCCACCTCCTTCAACTTTATCAGGCTGTGTGTGCACATGTATATCTTTGCACTTTTTCACCAGAGATCGCTCCCAACTTTATCTGGATTTAGCTATTCATCTTATACTTTAGTGCTGTATAAGAAAGGGTACTATAAAAGACTATTGCCCCTCTGAGATTTCTATATTGCTATAAGAGTGTACCCTCTTCTATGTCAATTTAGCTCCCTACCCAGAGAAAACCAGGTTTTACACTTGCTGAATAATGTTGCTAGAGCTATACCTTCCTTGGTGGCCAAATTTCTTTTTTTAGCTTTTAAGCGCCGCAAGACTATAATTGACTGTATTGATATGGGGCTATCTGTTTAGCCCATTTTAGTGTTGGCTAAGCTCTAAAATCTTCTTGGATGTTTTAACTGTGTACTTTTTTCTGACTGACGGTCGAATAAAAGGTTGATGATGATGCTATAAGAGTGAGTGGAAAAGGAAATCAAAAGGGGACTGATCGGTGGGGGTGCTACGTTTTCAGTTAAAAGACTTGAAAGAACAGAAATGGTAACAAATTTTAATTATTTACTTATAAACATTTGTTACTGTCAAACATAGACTTATCCTGATTCTTATTAAAAATTGCTTTCTACCTGTTGTAGAGTAGGTGCATCACCCATATGGAAATACCTAAGAGTTACATTGAAACTTGAATAAATTACCCACAGACTTATTACTTATCTTATTACTAACTTTAGTTTATAGGTTATAGGGATCCCTGACCATTAGGTCCAGTTGTGGCCGACTCTGGGGTTGCGGCGCTCATCTCGCTTTATTGGCCGAGGGAGCCGGCATACAGCTTCCGGGTCATGTGGCCAGCATGACTAAGCCGCTTCTGGCGAACCAGAGCAGCACACGGAAACACCGTTTACCTTCCCGCCGGAGTGGTACCTATTTATCTACCTGCACTTTGACGTGCTTTCAAACTGCTAGGTTGGCAGGAGCAGGGACCGAGAAACGGGAGCTCACCCCGTCGCGGGGATTCGAACCGCCGACCTTCTGATCAGCAAATCCTAGGCTCTGTGGTTTAACCAACAGCGCCACCCGCATCAACTTTAGTTTACCCCCACCTTTCTTCAAAGTCCATCAACCTCTCTTCCAAGTCCATCAAGAGATCAAAATCCTCTCCCCTTTTTAGAGATTATGTGAAATCCACCCAAATTTCAACATCCTTTTAAATATGCTTTTTATTAGTTTTCTTACTTAACACACACAAGAAATTAAAAAAAATATAAATAACAAAAACAAAAAAAATCCATCCATCCATAAATCCATACATTCTTGCAAAAGAACTTATGCCACCATGTTCTTAATTCCCAGTCCTTATCTTCCCCAATAGACTTCTGTCTTCCTCAAAGCGGGCCTGTCTTAGCTGTTTAATAAACTGCTTCTTTAATCATTTTGCCATTTCTTCTGTTATCTGAATACTATACTTATAATCCATATTGTGGTTTACAAAAATTAATCAAAGCATGTCCAGGTTTTAATTTGAGGGCACTGTTTTTTAAAATATTCTTTATAAATTTCCCACTCCTTTTGAACTTTCGGTTTGGCTGTCTCCTAATTGTCTCTGTCATTTTTGCCAGTTTGAAATATTCAAATAATTTATCCTGCTATTCCTCTTTTGTTGGTACTAATTCACCTTTCCAATTTCTGGCAATTAATATTCTTGCTGTTGTTGTAGTATGTAAGAATATTCTCTTTTTTCCCATTTGGAATATTTGAATCTAAAATGCCTAAGAGGAAGGCTTCTGGCTTTTTTATGAAAGTTTGCTTAAACATTTTTTTCAATTCCTCATATATAATATCCCCAAAATTCTTAATTTTTTTGCAACCCTACCACATATGAAAGTGTCCCTTCTGCCTGTTTACACCTCCAGCACATATTAGATCTTGTTTTATACATTTTGAATAGTCTGCTGGGAGTTATATACCACCTGTAAAACATCTTCAAAAGATTTCCCTTAAGTTTATAACAGGCCGTAAATTTCCATTCTTTATTCCATAATCTTCCCATGCTGATAGTTGGATATTTTTACCAAAATCTTTACCAAATTTCAACATCTTACAGCTCTTTACACACAAAATAGCCACATCTCTCCTATACTAAAGAGGCTCCTCATGAGGCCGGAGGAACTTTGCCCAGCTACTGTTTTATTGATTTAATGCTGTACACCGCTTTGAGGTTTTTATTAAAAATATTAAGTGGTATAGAAATTAAAAATAAATAAATAAATATGCCTGTAGACTGTATTGCCATTGCAGGAGCAAAGACAAATATGTAGGTCTTTCCCACCTCATTGATAATTCTTAGGGGAAAGATGAAGTTCCATGGCTAAGCAATTACACTGGCTGTGCCACTGCCTAAGCAAAATGTTGGTGGAATGTGGCATTTGGCACCGAACTATCTTTATTCCCCCAAACAATATAAAGCATGGATAGGATAAGAGGAGATTAAGGGCAGACTAAGAGGAGATATGATTGCCATCTTCAGATATTTAGGGTTGTCGCATGGAAGATGGAGCAAGCTTGTTTTCTCCTGCTCTGGAGGCTAGGACCCGAACCCATGGATTCAATTCACAAGAGAAGAGATTCCGACTAAACATCAGGAAGAACTTTCTAATGGCAAGAGCTATGGAACAGATTCCCTCGGAAGGCGGTGGACTGTCCTTCCTTGGAGGTTTTTAAGAAGAGGCTGGACAGCCATCTTTTATGGAAGCTTTAGTTGAGATTCCTCCAGTGCAGGGTGTCAGACTAGATGGCCTTTAGGGTCCCTTCCAACTCTACAATTCTTTGATTTTATAGGGAACCTATCACCCTCCAGATGTTGACTACAGCTCCCATCAACTCTTGACTGCTGGCCATGCTGGCTGGGGCTGTTGGGAGTTGGAGTCCAACAACATCTGATGGACAAGAGTTTCCCCATCCATAGCATAAAGCTTCTGACACACTACAGCTGTCTTCTATTGCTGCTTCATACCCCTCTGCATGAAGTTTCATCCTTGCTGGCCCATTGCTATAAGCATTAAATAAAAGTCTAGTATTTCATATAATAGGGACGCAGGTGGCGCTGTGGGTTAAACCACAGAGCCTAGGGCTTGCCGATCGGAAGGTCAGCGGTTCGAATCCCCACAGTGGGGTGAGCTCCTGTTGCTCAGTCCCTGCTCCTGCCAACCTAGCAGTTCAAAAGCACGCAGTGCAAGTAGATAAATAGGTACCACTTTGGTGGGAGGGTAAACAGCATTTCCGTGCGTTGCTCTGGTTCGCCAGAAGCGGCTTAGTCATGCTGGCCACATGACCCGGAAGCTGTACGCCGGCTCCCTCGGCCAGTAAAGTGAGATGAGCGCCGCAACCCCAGAGTCGTCCATGACTGGTCCTAACGGTCAGGGGTCCCTTTACCCTTTACCTTTATTTCACATAATAATGAAATGGGTTGGCTGTCTTAAAGGGAAACCCAACCAGCAGAACCAAGGGAAAGAAACAGTGCTCTTCCTACATCTGTCAGTAGTTTTATAGGGATTTTAGCCAACCTAAAGTCAGAACAAACCATGTGCCTGTTGCCAGATTTCTGTAATCAGCACATTATATTATGACCTTATGGGAAAGTCATGCTCATATTGTTTGAAAGCAAGTATTCCAAGACAAAGACCCTGGATGTGTGGCTAGGGCTGCTTGAAAGAATGAACACACACTACAATGGGGGGGGGGAGTGTATGTGTGTGTGTGTGGAGCCAGGCATTTAGAGATAGTCATTAGCACCATTTTGTTAACATAAAAGCAGGTCCTCAAACCAGTTTTTGACCTATCTCCACAAGTGCTAATGGGCCATGATACCACTTGCTAGCTCCAAGACAGCTACAGTTGTATAAACCACATGCTCACACCCTATTATAATGCTCAGGGGTGCACATTAGCATTTGCATTGCAACGAGATATGAACATCACCCCCATCCACACCTGACAACTGCGCAAATTGCCTTATTGTGAGCGAGAGTGCTTCCCTAGCTGTACACTTTAGGCTTATGTCTCCCCAGACCATTGGCAGACATATTGGTTCTTACGATACTCCCAACTGGACAAGAAAGCTTACAGTTGCATCAGTATTAAACTTCAGGGAACATTTTGTCATGAGACTTGTCAGCCAAAATTGTGGCTCACCTACAAAAGAGGACATGCTGTCTTCAGCTATTTTGGCATGGAAAATTAGTGCTCAGAAGGACGTTCTCTAGGACACAAGTCAGTTTGCAATTTGGAAAGATTAATCAAAATGGGGAGAAACATCCTCCGCACTCCAGTAATAAATTCTGTACAAATCATTGACCTGTTAAAACCAAAACTTTTGTGAGCAGTAGAGTTATCAACGCAGTACACCACGATGAAAGAAGTATCAATAGGGTGGCCTTTGATGAAGGCAGCTCCAGATGCTGCCAACAGTTGCCCCACTTCTGGAGTTGCTCCTCCGTAGAAACATCTGCATCTTTTAGTAATAGGTAATTTGGCCCTTCGATAGATGGTCCTATGTAGTTTGGTTTTCTGAAGTTAACAGGCTGGATGGCATCTTTGATTTAGGGTGTGACATATCCTTATTTGTGGATTAGTGCAAGTTGCTCACTCACTAAGGCCAGAAATGTATTTTGCTTTCAGGGCTAGTCCACGTTAAGAGAATGTAGATGTATTTGTGTTGAGACATTTGGAAACACCAAGATTAATAACACGATTACGATGTAAATTTCATTGGTCAGATGGTTACGGGGTTGAATGCTGCCTTAATTAAACAGGTGAAGTATTAGGTGCAAATGCTCCATTTCCTGATAGAGAAATCCCCCCTTGCTGTTTTTCTAATTCTCAACAGATACGATCATGAATAACCCACACATTTAAGCATGATCTCCCAAATAGGCAAAAATCATAGGTAGTGCTCATTCTCCCTTGGGAAGAAAGTTACATTGAGGCAATACTTTCCTTAGGACCAAGCAAAGTGTTGTAAAGCCATTGTAAGAAAAACTAAGTGTGTGTGTGTGTGTGTGTAGAGCCTTGTGCTTTACTTAGTGTTGGAGATGGATCTGAGTAACTCCTAGCTTTGGTGGCTCAGGAACTGCAGGGCTTTGGTTTTAAATGACGATCCTATTTAAAATAGCTCTCTTGGACTGTAGTTTTTAAACAACTCATTTTTCTTTACTACAGGTTAGAGGTGGTAAAACCCAAGTAGGCCTGAAGAGGTTACCACTGGAATGAGGACATTGGTCCTATATACTAAAGCATTTCTGTACAAATTAAAAAGAGCACCGTCCACTGAGAGAGGTTCTTGTGTGCAAAGCCTATAAAAAAGTATGGGAACTCTGCAAGAGCACCATAGTTATTTTGCACAACTGCCACTTATTTCAGTGGAGATAGCACCCTAAACAGGAGAAACATTTTCTCATCTGTATATCTCTACATCAGAGTAGATAATTCTGGGACATATGGGAAAATAGTATTAGCTAGTATAATGTGCATCCATGTAATGATCTATATCTCAGGAAAGGGCTATTTCTGCTGAATATGTAATTTGGAGGGGTTATATTTGGGGTTTAATTTTTATTCAGAAACTCCTCTGGAATATGTTGGGGGAAAGGATGAGAACTGGTAATTTTCACACCTCGGATGGTATTCAACAGTCCTTAAAAGTCCTACAGATTGTAATACCATTGTGAAACACTTCCATCTAGTGGAAGATGAGGAAACTGCATGCTACTGAAATAAGGCAGAATACTAAAAATTGTACTTGCATTTCCATCCCACCTCCACCCCAAAAAAACCCCAACTTACTTTATAAACACACATCATCATGTTGGACTGCTCTCCACTCCCCCCACCCGAGATGTTTTTGTGTGCTCCATGAAATCAAATTAGAATTTTTTTGTGCTTGTTGAACCCATCTCTAAATTATTGAAAGCGAAGTGACATTCTAAGATAAGCGAATTACTTATTCATTGTCTTCAATCTACAAATTCAAATTGACTATGTATATTTTTATGCCAACTATTTTTATTTAATATTTGGGCCCCATTTCTGGCTCCTGCAATCTTGATACTGTACAGCTGATTTTGATAAATATTGTACAGACACCGCAAGCAGTTTGCAGATCTGCAGCTGAGCTGTTTTATCAACCACTGGGAGAAAGAAATAATGGACAATGTTTGGCCTTCTACCACAATGCACAAGCCATGCTCGGAAGCCCAATTTAAGAGCAGAGAGGCTCAAGTGCTAGGCAATTAAAATACTTATGTCCTGTAAAACCCATAAAATTGCCCATCATTGCTGGATTTGGGACCCTTTTTGGCTTATGCAGAAGACACTCTTGTTGGTGGATGAAGCTGTAAGCTATAGTCAATACCGTGCAATTATTGTTAAAGAAACATAACCATCGAGTGGTTCTACATTAATTACAAGTACCAGTTTTTAAATTTAAAAATGCTCGTGCTAGGCTTGCCAAAAAGGAAATGGATTTTACTTCAAAATGACTTGAAATAAAAGCAGATGAATGCTTTCCCCTTGAATGTATAAGCATTAAAACAAATACATGACATCACTATCCTTGCATTTCCCAGTAATTTTTTCCAGGATTGAACTTTTGTGGCTGCAAAGTTAATTTTTTAAGGAATACCAGCTGCACTTCAGCATTTTTAAAAAGAAACATAACCAACTAGCCACCCTCAGGCTTGTAAGCACTGAGTAATAATATTACTGTAAAAAGAAGGGTTGCTTTTGCTAATTTTCTGTCATGACTGTTTTAAGACTTTTCTATACTTCCTGTAGCTGAAAAAAAAATGCTTCTTTTCTTTTATGATCCACAAATAAAAGTGAATGTTAACAAAGTGGGCCTAATGAACCTGAAGCAAAATCAAACCCAAGGTTTAAGGTTTTTAAAGCAAATCAGAATTCAACCCAAACCTCCATTATAACAAATCTGAGCAAGTTCCCAAATAGTTGGTTCATCAGGTGCTCAGATTTTTGGGGAGGCAGCAAGAAAGGGCCCCCAGCTGTTCACGCTGTAGAGAATCAAGCAAAATATACTGCTATCCAAGAAGTCGCCCAAGAAGAGAGCAGAGTTGGAAACAGAAGAATAACTATTGCTCCCAACATTTATATTGGGCTCCGTTACAAACCTTTTTCTCTTAGAGAAAGACAGAGAACTAAACGCACAGAAATTGGTGCCAATTTGGAATTCTCAAAGCCTTATATTTTAATGAATAAACTGAGCATGACTGATTTTTTTCAGTCAGAAAGGTCTGGGTGGTTAAGACCTTGGGTCAATTCACACAATCATTGGCTACAAATCGCATGCACAACAGATGGTAAGGGGCCCATACGCACAATGTGTGCACAACAGCCTGCCTTTGTGAGCAAGAAAGCCTTTGACAGAACCAAATGTAGTTCAGCAACTCTGGCAGCATGTTTGTGTGACATATTTGCATACATATTACAGACATATACATGCACTGTGCAAAACCTGGACAGAGATATGCAGTTAAAATTCAGCTCTTAGCATTCCAATTACTGTACTATTGTGCAGAAGTTGAGAGGCCTGTATTTTGTATGATTATTTACAATGTAAATGTCTGCAAGGTTTCCTTTCTTTTTGTAGGGGTTTTAAACACTAAAATATAAATAGCCAACTTAACAGAAATATTTGCTTCTGCCCAGAAAAATGTCTGAACATTGTATCCATAAGTAGATTAGAAAGTGAATAGTACAGTATATAGCCATGTGCTTGTGGCACAACTGTTTTAAGGAGGAAAATAACTGTGATTCTCTCTCTTACCTGCGGGTGACATTATTGAACCAAGTGAATACGGAAGCTGTACATCAGCTATGCATATTGTATTTAGTGTTCTTTGGAGAAAGCAAGAATATGTTCTCACTCTTAATGCAGTTTTTTTTTTTAAAAAAGAAACCTATATGCAAATTATGAGTTATAGAACAATATAGTTTCCAGAGGACTCCTAATACGACATTCTTAACAATGCTATAGGAGGTGATTCAAAATAGTGGAAATGGAAGAAAATTATTCAAGACACTTACTGAAGCATTTTAAATTGCTGGGTTATGAGGCACTAACTAACCACACAGAACATAAGTAGCTGGAATCCATTTCTTCTCTTAAAAATGTTTTAGAATCAAGAGTAAAGATCAGGTACAAAGTTCAAAACAGACTCAGTGGTACACTCTAAGCCAGTGTTTCCCGAACTGGGGTCTCCAGCTGCTTTTGGACTAGAATTCCCTCATCCCTGACTTCTGTTTCTGCTAGCTAGGGATGATGGGAGTTGTAGTCCAACAACAGATGGAGACCCAAGTTTGGGAAACACTGCTCTAAGCCAGATATCCAGAGCCACTGTGGAGTCACATTTGAGTGGTCACCTAACGTATCTCTTCAGGTTCCAGGGTGTGGGAGAATTGGCATGAGAAACAAAATACAACTTTTTTTTGGGGGGGGGGGTAATTTTGAGAGAACCAAATCTAATTCTGTCTCAGCTGGCAGAAATACTCTGTTAAGAGCCTAACAGGATGTGTCTGTGAAAACTGGCCCATCAAGATACATCATAGATCTGAGGATAAGAACTCTCCTTTGCATCCTCCTAACCTATTATGGAGCAACTATTTCCATAATCTTTTCAAGTTTGAGTGTAACAATGAACATAGCTTGCTTACTCACCGAGGGAAAAGGAACAAGAGTGATAGATTGGGAATGTTTTCAGCAAAATTAGCCGGTGTCGGCCTGGAAATTGACTCAGATACATTGACAGGAAAGGTCAGTGTTAGTTCAAGAGGAAAGAAGAGAAAAGGCAAGGCCTATGTCATATATGCAGGAGGAATAAACGAACAGCAGAGTCTGCAAAGCACCATTTTTGGCACTGATGTTAAAAACGGCTATACTATAGGACAAATTCATATTAAAGGGGAGGGGTTACAGCTCAGGCCTCAATTTCACACATAGCAGAAGTAAGAAGGGCCTTTGTTTACAAGGCTAGACAAAAGCTGCTAGATGGCAGCAGGCAGAAAGAACCAATCATTTGAATTTGTGTAAAGTGGCTTCATGTATTTCATGTTTCTTTTACAAGGCACCTGTAGTCCTGCATTAGGAGTTTTGCTTGTCTTCTGCCAATGCAATGTTAGCTACTGGCTTAAAAAAATGTAAGTGCTGAACGTTCAAGAAAGCGGGGTACAAATCTTCTGAAACCTAAAACGTAGCAATTTAATTAACTCTGCTTGGCGTGCGAGTACATGCAAAAACACTATATTATAAATAATTAGTGGCTGGAATCTAAAGAGCCATATGTAGTGTACTGCCCAAGGGCTTTTTAGCTTCCCTGTTCTGAGGTGGCTAGGAGGAGTCCTGCCCCGTGGCACCTTGAAAAGCAACCCTATGAGCCATGAGGAACAGGACACAGGAAGCAGGGAATTGTCAACCTGTTACCCTCCACACACACACACACACAGCAGGTGAGCTCCAATATATGAATATATAGGTTTTTTAAAACGCTCTAAAAACATATACACTTGAATAGAATAGTTTAATATCACTTTTGTACAGCATTTAAAACTCAATATATATGGCTCAAGGCAGATACTTGTTTTTAAAAAAGAACCAATAATGTTTACATGTACCTTATGCTCTATTTGCAAATCTTTACAGTTCAATTCTGATCTTTGTAAGACCTTATATACAAATTTGTGTATGTAAATAGATGTGTATAGACAATACATGATTAGGAGGAGTTACATTTACAAGCATCAATCAAAACTGGTACTATAAAAATGTGAAAGCCAGCACTGTGTTTTTGTTTTAAGGGATTTTTAAAATTCTCAACAACTGAAATAGTTTGTGTCCAGTCAACGATCATTTTAAAGCCTTTTAACAAATGATGAATGAGATCTGTTGTAATGTGTGGTACACCGTTAAAAGTAAAGTTGACTTTCAGGTGTCCGAACAACTCTGTTGGCAAACCATAATTATACTGGAAAAGCTCTGCTAAAATGAATTAAATATGTTATTCTTAAAAATAACAACCAAAACAAGTACTGCATATAAATTACAAAATAATGAAAAGCTTGTTCTTTAAAATTAAGGCTGAGGGAACTTACCATACTCAGAAGCTACATCCCTTTCACTTGTTTGTTTTAAAAATCATCGTCACCAAACTGAGAAGAAGCTGTTACTTTTTAAATCACTTTACCTCATACCCTGTTATCCCATGTAATCAAATGGAATCCAAAGGGCAGTCTTGCCATTTCCTTTCCTCTGTGCCCTAGAAAACCATACCTAAAGGTTGGGGTCCTTTGAAGTGGCTTCTCACTAACAATGAGTAGCTACTGCTGAAAGGGAAATTGGCACACATGTTTAGACACCCTTGTGGTACACACAAGCCATTTGCATGAGTGCAGACATGAGTCTCTTTGGAGATTAAGCATCCTGAGGGTTCAGTGGCAGCAAGAGACCTCTTCTAAGCCTCTTGTTCTACAACTTGAACTGTGCCCAAAGAATGGCTGCAAAACAGGGGTGCATTTTTAAAATTATTCATATAAAATGACACATCACTACCCAAGCAACTATGTCCCCATTTTCCAAGAATTTCGCTTTAAATATATTTGGCCTAGGTACTGCGACTGCCTACTAAACATTAAACATTTATAGACTCCAAGAGCTAAGAAATATGACCAGCAAGGTTAATGCAACTCCTTCGATGTTGAAGCATGGTTTTAAAATGAAGCTATTACATGCATGCAGAATGAATTAAATTTTAACGACTGAATTTTCTGACTCACCCCACAGCTTAAAATATGCGTCTTGGACTGGACTTCCTTTAGGTGTGAATTTGCAGCTTCTTTAGGGACCAGTGACTACATCACCCAGCCAAGAACTGTCATTCCATGATAGAGGGAGCAGGCAAGACCACTCCTCTGAACAGTATATATAAGATATTTTGGGAACCGGGCACCCTTCTCACGGGATGATTTGCAAACTTTTACTTACACCCTAAGAGATAAACATTTAGTGAACTGAGACTTCATGAATGGATTTACACAATGCCTTAAATATGCAAGTAAAAGAGGAAGACCTGCATTTATTCCATTCACCACAGAAGGGCAATCTTGGCTGGGTGAGCATGTGAAGACTTCTTGTTCCAAGGCTCCATGTTTTCCAGATGCCAACACAATAGCCAACATAACCGTTACAGTGTTTATTTCCTGCATTCCATAAGTTAAGCAATAATTTATACCCAATGGATTCCACTAGGTGAAGCTTCCCCTAAGCTTTTAGGTAGAGACCAAAGTAGATGTTCCCATTTTGGGGCTTCTTTCTGCTCCCAGATGTTTAGAACTTCATCCTCTTCAAGTTGTTTTCCTTCAGAACAAGAATTTTGCATACAAGTGTCCTGAACATTTGATGAATTCTGTCCCTGTTCAAGTTCAAAACTTATAACGAGTGACTTTGCTACGGAGTCCAATTCTCTGTGGTTCACAGAAGGCTCTGGGATTGTGCAAACAGGATTGTCTGCTGTATCAGTAGATAATACAGATGGGTTGCAGAGAGTGTTAAAATTCCCAGTTAAGATGCAAATCTTTTCTATGAAATACCTAAATGGACTTCTGTTTCTATATGAGCCTGTGAAAAACAAAGGTTAAAAAACCAGTAAGTTAAAAATAATTAGGAAGAAATTTGAATAATCTGCACATCGTTTGAAGAGACTCAAAAAGGAATAACAGATTTGTACACATAGCTTATTTTTGTTTTTCATTAAAAAAAAATGTTCAGGAGGCTTAGAGAATGATTGCAGAAATATGATTGTTTACCTTACTATAATTTGTTCCACAAGGTGGGGATATGTTCATGGCTTCCACTGGCAGAATCAACCATTGACATAGCATAAAGTGCTGCACTTGAGGCACCCAGAAAATAATACTGCATGCAAGCTTTGTTCAAGTATTAGGTATCCTACTACATGCTTTTTAAACTTTAGATATTAAGAAGGGAGAAGGGCTGCCATTCATTGTAGAAAAGGATTGAATGGCGAACCTTTTTTCAATCTGATGGTTGCATTCCCTAATAGGCATCCTTAGCTAGTAGAAAAGGTTGTCAAGAACAAAGACAGTAGCCAAACAGAGCTGACCTTAATAAAAACAAGTGTATATTACTTATCATAGATGCAGTGAGAGAAACTGCAGGGATCTAAATTTTAAATACACTGCATACAGAAGAAACAATGATGTTTCTGGTCGGAACACCATGAGGTCCCCACAAAATTCTCTCTTCACTCACTTTGCTACCCTCTGGTGAAGCTCTAGCAGCAAACCTGCTTTCTCGTTGTTGGCTTCTGCTTTCAGTCAGTAATATGAAGTTTGTACACTCCATGCCAGGCCTATATCTCCATCACAGTCACTGATTTTAGCATGAGAAGGACCACACGATCTAAGCAACTTTTACAAGTTACCAATGAAATGTGGGAATGCTTGCAGAAAAGCAGTTCTGCAACAGCAAGACTAAAGAGCTAATGTGAATTTGGCCTTGATCAAGGAGGCAATAAGTTTACTCAGAAAGAAAAAAGATCACAATGACCATTTTCCACCATAGACATTGTAAAGCAAATGGAGGACTCTGGCACCAACTGATGTATCTCTTTAAGCATACTCTTAAAATGGTTTTAAAAATCCAGTCATTTATCACAATACCTTATAACGAAAATTAGCATACCTTCTAATGAAGAAGTAACCATCCGACAGACTTGATCTATGCAATGGTGTAATTCCAAGAATGCAACAGCTTTGCTAGTTGCTTTCTTTAACTCCTGATCAACACTTTCTTCAGTCCATGATATATTTGCTGCTACTTTCTGTGGCAATTAATATAATGGTTTTCAGAAAATGACAGACAATAGAAACAATTTTATCCCTGAGAATACTGTCCCTTAGGGTTGCCTATCATACTGATTTTGAAAAACAAGTGGCCTTGGTTTTTCAAGAACTATGTAGGTCTTTTAAAGATCTGTAAAGATGCAACCTGTGTCCAATAAGGCACTCTTCACATATTACATTGTTAGGTAAAAAAAGGACCCCTGACAGTTAAGTCCAGTCGCGAACGACTCTGGGGTTGTGGCGCTCACCTTGCTTTAGTGGCCGAGGGAGCTGACGTTTGTCCGCAGACAGTTTTTCTGAGTCATGTGGCCAGCATGACTAAGCCGCTTCTGGCAAAACCAGAGCAGTGCACAGAAATGCCGTTTACCTTCCCGCTGAAGCGGTACCTATTTGTCTACTTGCACTTTTTTGGCGTGCTTTCGAACTGCTAGGTTGGCAGGAGCTGGGACTGAACAACGGGAGCTCACCCCGTCGCAGGGATTCGAACCGCCAACCTTCCGATCGGCAAGCCCAAGGCTCAGTGGTTTACACCACAGCGCCTCCCACGCCCCTAGATTGTTAGGTATATATATATAAATATAGGGTAGCATCTAATTGTGTCCTTCCACTGACATGGGCCTCTTAGAAAATTTTGCTAAAGTGGAACAGGGAGGGAGGCATTTTTGTTTAATCATAATTATTTGGCAGTTCCCCCTTCCCTATATAGCCCCTCACACTAGCTCCCACACGGTTCCAATGAGATTTGAGATAGAGTGTGCATTTGGGGCTGCGGATGGGGCGGGGCAGGGCGTGGGGGTTGGCAAGAAGCACCAGCCTCTTTGTTCCACTAAGAGAAGTGGATCAAAGTGTCTTCCATCCACAAAGTGACACAGTTGGATACAACCCATAACGTGTAAATTGAGGAAGGAGAACTTCTGGCCTTCCATATATTGTTAGGCTACAGTTCCCACCATCCCTGACCATTGGTCATGCTGGTTGGGGCTGATGGGAGTTGGAATGCAGCAACATCTAGAGCAGTGTTTCCCAAACTTTTTTGGGCAACGGCACACCTGTTTACTGAAAAAAAATCTCGCGGCACACCACCATTAAAGCCCCGCCCCGTGACGTCAGCGCGCAGCGTCACGCCGGGAGGGACGCACGAAAGTGAAAGTTTTTTCCCTCCCCCCTCAGTCCCTCGCTCGGAATTCAGCTCGTTTGGGGCATCGCTCCGGCTGCTCCCTCTCCCGCCGCGCAGGAGCGATGCCTCTCTCTGGCTCTCCCTCCGCGCAGGCTGAGGGAGGGAGGGAGGTGCGCGTGTGACCCGTCTCTGCTGGGAGACCAAACCCAGCGAGGCAGAGTCGCGCGGAGGCGCCCAGGCAGCGCTGCCGGCTGCGAGGAGGAGCGCCAGGCAGCAGCAGGAGGCGCGGCCTCTCCTCGCCGCCGCCGCCCCGCCTCTCGCCGCCCGACTCGCCCGCCTCCCTCCAGGCATCTCGCGGCACACCAGCCGATGTCTCACGGCACACTCGTGTGCCGCGGAACACCGGTTGGGAAACACTGATCTAGAGGCCCACAGGGTTTCCCATCCTTGATGTAAGCAAATCCTGGAAAACCCATTTATTGTTGGCATTGATTGACTAAATATCTCTTC
Source organism: Podarcis bocagei (assembly GCF_964188305.1). Lineage (NCBI taxonomy): Eukaryota > Metazoa > Chordata > Lepidosauria > Squamata > Lacertidae > Podarcis > Podarcis bocagei. Next base: position 83,401,723 of record NC_138129.1, on the reverse strand, counting down.
TGAGTGCTCAAACTTCAAGAATAACAGGAAAATGTTTAATTTCATTTGAATTTCACTGTAATATGTAAGCAACGTTATACTACTCTGCTAAGTCCAAAGTGAAAAATGTAACTAAGCAAGAGCTCCGTTTACCTTTTTACAACCAGCTATTATATTTTCAAGGATTTTAGCCAAATCCATAGCTTTAGTCTTTATTTGATTCTGAACCTGCAAAGAAAAGTGTGAAGACGTTTTAAATTATTTTCTACTTAAATTTAAACCATAAACATAAAACAGTTTCTAACATAACACAAGCTGAGATATGCAGAAACTTTGGCCTGGTTCATGAATAATAGCCTCTACAATGTTTGGGATGTAGCATAGTGGCTGGAGCCCATTCCCCTTTGTCACCCAACAAATGTAACGTTCTAATATCAACAGGGAAAGGGGAGAGAAGTGTATATTGGGGCATTGCACATGTGGATATCCACACAGAACGCCCATTTCAGACATTACAAAATTTGTGTAATGCAAGTGAAAATATAAAAGGTTGCCCCTACTACTGTACCACCATATGAAGGGGATCACAGCGGTCAGTGACCTCATTTACATGCAATGCCATGGCAAACCATGGTTGTGCTAATGAGTAGGTACCACTGTAGTAGCATTTTGCATCTTGGACAATATATTTTGGAATATCAGCTGTCATAAGAAAAATGCTTCCCATTTTGCCACTTACGATTCCTTGTTAATTTTACAGCATAATTAAACAGAGAGTTTCAATGCATTTAAGATTAACACTTTAGTTATCCCCTCTTAATGCTACAGTCTGTCTGCCAAGGCAGCAAAGACCAATAAAAAAAAATGGAAATATTGTTCACTACAGACAGCATTCTGGTTTTGGTTTTGGTTTAATCTACTGCCCTTGTAGCAGACACACTGGTTTAAAGAAGCCAACAATTTAACCTTTGAGCAGTCAACAGTTTCATTATGCCATGTGTTTTAAGTGTTTCTGTGGTATGTGTAGCTGTGAGAAAAAGTGTAGTGCAAATGCTGATTATATATACACAAGTCTGTAATGAATATCACCAGTTGCAAATATAAACAGTGTGAAGCTTAAAACTGCACTATTAAATTTGTGACATAGTAAAAAATATGCTTCCCTCCTCATGCATAAAGGATAGTTTATAATTATCCCCACATCACCTCATTTTGTGGATACCATTTTAAGAGTTCATTCCACATTGCCCTAGATTTTTTCTGTATGCAGTTTAAAAGGTGTTCCAGTCCAGAGACCATTCCATCACAGATGTCTGGTATGAACTGCTTCTGAAAACAAGAAGAGATTTAAAAAAAATAAAAATTAAGCCAGTTACAGTTTTTAGAAGTCTCATCATCTGAAAGGGCCACAGATTCCCCATCCCTACAGTGGTCTGTTGGTACTTTCTTTATCCATTGTGTTGCATCCACCCTATCAGATCTTTTTATCCACAGATCTGCAAAACCATGGTTTGACTTACTGTGACATGTGAACTAGACACTTCTGTCTCTGTCTCTCTTACCTTTGGGTTGCTTGCATCACTTTTATTTTCTGCAGAAAGATGTAGGTCTGAGCCAGTAAGTACCACCAAGTGTCCTGTGTATTTTGCCATTTGTTTCAACATCTGCATTATTTTCTTTTGTGCTTCTACTACTACTGAAGACAAATCTGAGCAACCGCCCTGAGAAAACAAAAATACAGTTGTTGCATGCATCTTTATGATGAATTCCTATTCATATTGTGACAACAGTACAGTCATACCTCATGTTGCGAACGCTACGGGTTACGTCTTTTCAGGTTGCGTCCCGCAGCGACCTGGAAGTACCAGAAAGGGTTACTTCCAGGTTTCAGCGCTTGCGCAGACGCACAAAATGACGTGATGCGCATGTGCAGAAGCGGCAAATCGTTACCCACGTATGCGCAGATGCGGGTTGCGTTCCATTCAGGTTGCGAACAGGGCTCCGGAACGGATCCCGATTGCAACCAGATGTACTACTGTATAGTCTTGTTCCAGCATCAGAAACATGACATTATAATATTTGCAGTGTACACTGATAGATAATACAGTTTTGGCCAATGCAGTCGCACCTTGGTTTTCGAACAGCTTAGTTCTCTCCCAAATGCCACAGACCTGAAATGGCTGTTCCAGTTTGCAAACTAGTTTTGGAAGCCGAATGTCCGACGGGGCTTCCGCGGGTTCCGATTGTCTGCAGGAGCTTTCTGCAGCCAATCAGAAGCCGCCCTTTGGTTTCCGAATGTTTCGGAAGTTGAACGGACTTCCGAAATGGATTCCGTTCAACTTCCAAGGTACGACTGCACTTCCAATTGTTCTCTTTCATTCCTAAAGGATGGCCATAATAAGAAAACTTACCCGTAAGAGCAATTGCAGATACGCTCCCAGGTGTTTTACACTCTCCCTTAGTTCAACATGAATCATTACAAATTCTTCATTTTTTCGAAAACTGTTCAGCCAGTGCTTGGTTAGAACAACAAGCTGTTCGAAAGCTGAACTAATCTTGATGCTGCAGGACTGAGCAGTGTAGTTAACAGCGAAAACTGAAAAGATAGAAAGAAGGCAAATTATTCTGGACTGAAGGAAATGTGCATTTGTAAATAAATTATATGAGGTTCAAAGCTAGAACTCAAAAGGGGGCTACTAACTCAGCAATAGAACTTACAGTTCTCTTGACTTTGTTCAGCTTGCTCATAAGCCTTTATCAAAGCAGAGACTCCAGCGTAAACATTAAACAATGTTGCTAAAAGGCTTTGTGCTATGCTCTCTTCCTCTTCTGTAGTCTGTCCCAAGACATCCAAAGCTGAATCTATCAGTTCCTTACATATGCCAGGTAGAGATGATTCAGGTAGGTCTGAGCCCAGGCTGCCCAGTTTATTTGCTGAGTCTGTGATGACAGAACATTGTGATGAAGGCATACGTATAGTTAGACAAAATGGAAAACTGGACTTAATTGTGAAGTGCTCTTCTAGTTAGCTGAGAGTGAAGCATACAGGAAAGGGTTAACTTCCCTTACAGAAGTCAGGGGGTCTAGTCTAGAAATCAGTCTAGTTTTGACTGTACCTTCTAGAAGAGATTAACCCTTTCCTGTATGCTTACTCCTCCACTGAGTAAGTCAGTATTCTGATGGATCTTTTACCCTACTTTTTAAAATACTGTACAGAGTGGAACTATGACAAATAAGTAGAGCCCTTTTGAAAAAGCAGGTTTGCTCTTTGTAAATAATGATGATGATGATATAATAATAAATAATATAAAACTAAATATGACTTGAAAGAGAGCAAGATATATTTCTTTAATGAAATGATTTATATATTGCTCTTCATTAAAATTGATCCCAAAACAAGTTACAATATAAAAAGTAAGCAAATATTACTAGTAAAACCAGCTCATCATTGCATATAGTAAACTGACAAATCAGCAAGGGCAGGTTGCCTACTCCACATCTGGTTTGACCAAAAGTGTAGGTAAATAAGTGTGCTTTCAAATGGCACCAAAAACTCACCAGTCAAATTTGTGAAGGGAGGGCATTCCACAACCAGGGTGCCAATATTGAGAATGCCCTCTCACGTGTTGCTGCACACCTGGCAAAAATATATAAAGGAACACTATCCCCTATAAATATGGGAATATTAAAAAAAACACTAGTTTTTTTAAGAAAAATCGCAAACCACTAAAAATGAACGCAACATTAAATATAGCTTTTGAAGGTGACAGGATTATAAGTGCATACACACCTGATAGGTATGAATTGTGCAGTCTCATCTTTACCTCAGACAAACATCCAGAAATTCTTTTGCTCCTCCTCAAACTTCTATCGAAATTGACCAAGTATGGAAGGGGAGAAAACAAAGCAGCACAGGTGTTTTTAAACTTTTGTGGCTTCCACTAATTTTCTAAAACTCATGCATACATTTATTTACATCTGGTTTCTAGTGAGAAACACTATTCATTTATCTTGCCACTGCAGGATGAACACAGCAACAGTTCAAAGGACGCTGGAAACCATCCCTTTCTAAATATATTAATCTGGGCTTGTACTGGCTCCCCCAGCAGAAACCTTGGCTGCCCCATTTTTCCCTTTATTTTCCCCCCGAAAAAACTAGGTGCGTCCTATGGGACGGAGCGTCCTATGGGACGAAAAATACGGTACTTCTCTATAGATATTTTTTGTAAAGAGGCAGGATTTAACATTAAATTCAATCTAGAAATTATTTACCTCCTTGAAGAAATAGAAGAGATGGATGCATTTGAAAAATCAGGTTCCCATTCATCAGTGGGATCATAAAAAATCTCATCAGCTTTGTTAGTATTGTTCGTCTGGAAAGGAAAGAAACCCGTTTCATTAAATGTGTTGGACAAGGGAAGGCCTAAATCCTTCATAAATCTGGAAAAAAGCTGTTAGCTCCAAAACAAAGTCTGTTATGTGGGCAGCACAAGAAGAAAAAGATATTGCCATCCCTTAACTTCAGGATAGGGACTGAAGTTTGGACCAGAATCTTCTCTCTCTCTCTCTCTCTCTCTCTCTCTCTCCCCACTACACCCCTGATCCTTTGGCTAAATCCTCATCAGCTAGGCTTTCCTGCAAACACCTTATTTCTCCATGCTTCGCTGCACTACCCTTTCTAAACATTTTTCCTCCAGATCTCTTTCTCTGTTCCACCGCTGTTTGCTCCTCCAGCATCTTCTCCCTTGCCTCTGTCACTCTCCAAATCCCCAGCTTGAGGTCACTGACCTCTGCCCTCCCCTACAACCATAGGCTGTTCTGTGAAGTGTCGAAACCAAACCCCTCACTGGGTTCCAGGGACACTGACACCCAACCAATTCTGAGTCAGCAGCCTTTGGCAACATGGACAGATACTTATATTGGATGTGGTGTCTTTTAAATCAGATTTACTCAGGCAAATCTTAAAACTGCCTTTCTCATAAAAGCAATATTTTAGGAAGCAAATAATGTTTTATTCCCAAACAAACCTCATAGACTTCTTTCATTGCAGCCAATTTATCTTCAAATTTTTCCAAACTCCAGAATGTTGCAACACCAAGCCTGATGTTACGGACTTGAACTTGAAGGGAATGGCCAGGACCACTTTTATTATCCATTGCATCATGCCTGATAGAACAAACAAATCAATTTACTCCCAGAACATGAAGTATCTGTAATTACTGGATGTGTCCCTTGATTACCATTATCTTTCTGTGGTGTTGGGGTACTTTACACACAGATTACAAGACAAAACACCTTACAAATAGGTGCTTGATTTTGGAATGAAAAAGCCTGCAACTAGCCAGGAACATTATGTTAGCCTTTTCAGAAAAAAACACGAGTACAGGAAATCTCACTGAATTTTCACTAAACCCTTGTCCTTCCAGAATCACATTTTCCCCTCTTTTTTCCTTTTCTTTTTTAAGAACTATACGTTCTTAACAGAAATGCTATATTTGATTATTCAAAGGAAGTAATCAAATCACAGAACATAAGAAGCATATGCAGTACCACTTCTAATATTTTAGTTAAAATACTTACCTACAAAAAACTGTGTGTTTCTCCAATTTACTGCTAATAGTGTTGGCCTCCTTGATCATCATGGACAGCTTCAAAGAATTCCAGTTTGGCTCTGCTAATTATATATTTTTCAAAGAAAAAGATAATGGACTTTTCTTTAATTACTGGTTAATAATTATGCAATCAGTCATTGAACTGGTAATCCCTGAAATTCTTTTTAAATTCTATACAGGACAGGACAGGACAGGATGACTTTTGTATTTATGAGGAATGCACAAAAACATTTAGACTATTGTCCGCCCGTACTGTATAATTTCATACTGCTCCCTCCCAAGTCTGCTCTCATAACAGGTTTGGAAAGAAACTGATAAGCAGTATATTCCAAAGCTCCCAAGTGAATGGATAAGAAATGTGGGGGTGGTGGTGTTTTTTTTAAAGGGTAGCCCTCCAAGCAAACAGTGTTAGAAACTGAGATATGAAAACTAGGAGCCAAATGGTACCTCAAACCTAGTTTATGGCTGCAACAAGGGAATGTCTAGGTGTACATTTCTATAACAACAATGCAAAGCTGAAAATGAATGAACTGCAGCTAAAATATTTCGTTCATTTTTCACATGGTCTAGTCCTTCCCCTGCCCACCCCCCTAATATTCTTAAGAGGGTCTCTTCTCTAGTCTTCAGCTGGAGTAGCTGGAAGTGGGGAGGCAGAAAAAGGTCCTCCTTTCCTTCCACTCTGCAGTTTTACTCTGAAATCTTAGGCACTGTACTGCGCCCAGAGCTCAGAAATTGCTGGCGCTAATGAAATTCCCTGTCACAAAATGTGCCTAGAACATTGGGAGTTTCGAACACTGTAAGCAAATATATAAACCCTTAAAAAACCAGTATGCCCTCTCTCCCTAGCTGCAAGGAGAAGATATATTTTCAACACAGAGATGAAGAGGGCCTTCCTGGATTCCTGCTGAAAGAAAAGTCTTTATATAGACACTCTTACGTTAGTTTGTGGTTAACCACCATACAGGTAGCTGTATATAATAATGTAAACATACCTTTATTTCTGTTTCCATGAGTCTGCTGAAGCATTGCCACTTCCTGAGCAATTTTCTGCTTCTCAGCTTCCAAAGCTTCTAGAATCTTGGCACGACGAATGACATGATCTTCTAAAACCTACCACAAAGCAAGGGATTATGAGATTTTTCAGCAAAAGCTGCACAGCTTCTGAGATGGAAGGGGTGTTATTTAACACCATACACATAATATTCTGTTCAGGCTGTTGATCCTAAATGAAATAAATTCTATTAGTTACCTTGCCTTATCCATTACCCTCAAAACATATACAGTACACAGATATAGTTGTGAAACAATGCTCCTTTCATTTAGGCTTGAGGGGGAAAGCACAAACTGATTTTAGAAAACAACTAATTAAAACTAGGATGATTTTATCTAAGGCATGGAACCTCTAAGTACCAGCTGCTGGGGGCAAAATGACAATTATAAGGGATGGCCATCACTTTTATGCCATGCTTACAACTTTCCAGAGGTATAGCCGACTATGATCTGATTCAGCAAAGCAGATATTATTTTTTAAAAAACAACAATTTTAGAGTTACGTAAAAGTGACTCAGACAAACTTGCAACTATTAATCCTCAGCTAAGTTAATATTCCATTCACAGGGACAGATATGCCATTTTCTTTACTCTTCACATTTGCCAAGCACAATTTTAAAAAGAGGTCTTCGTTTCCTTCCAATATGATTGCAAATATTTTACATTGCAAAGAGTGATTACACAACACAGCTTCGAGGGATGCCTTCCATGGCTGTAACAGGCACATCAGCAGAGTACCCAAAGTTACATAAACTATCATTTCCCAAATATCAGTCGATCTCATGAAAGGGTAGAGCTAGAGGGCGCCTGTGACATAGTTTCTTGGAGTTATGCTGCATAGAATGTATAGATTCAGAGAAGCAATACTAGATCACAGTACACTGTCCAATTGATAAGACAAGATGCTAGGTTTTAGGTTTCGTTTTTTTAAATTTACCTCCCTGGCAGCCAATGTCTCCATTTCCAAGCGCTTCTTGTTTACGTGTACCTCTAGCTCAAGGCCCCGTTTTGCTTGCTCCAGCTCTTGAATTTTGTTTACAGCTATTTTATTATTCATTTCCTGCAGTTGTTTCCTCCGGGATTCTTCTTCCTAAGAAAACAAAAGAATTAATAATATGTGCCAATAACAAAAAATATGCTTGACCCAAGCAAAACCAGAATAAGCAATATTCTTTACTTGCTCACATAAACACACACACACACACACACACACACATTTCACAAAAATCTTGGAAGCTCTTTCATTTTCTCTCTCACTCTATTTTCTTCAGATTTCCATACATTCCTGGACCACCTCCAGACAAAGTAGTGACAGTGCTTTGGGTATACTCAGAGACAATTCAAACGCGCAGAAATAATTTTTAAATTAAAAAGAAAAAAGTTCTAAAGCTGAGCTGAAACTGAGAACTGAGTATGCTCATCCTTTTTCAGAAGCCAGCACCTAATCTGAACACTCTAATGCTATATATTACAGTGGGGAAGAGGTTTTGGAAAGATGAGGAAGAAGAACGATATCTTTTTACTTCCTGAAGATACTGTATTTGTGGGTTTTATATGTTGGAAGCCACCTTCGGAGAGCCTGGCCCTAAAAGATGACCTAAAAATAAGCCAAATGCATACATACATACATACATATATGTGGTATAGGATAGTGTTGGGAACCAAGATCCCAGAATATTCACAGTTGAGTTGCTGTCATTAGGACATGAAATTAGCTGGTAGAAAAACATAACAGCCGGATTGTGTCAATTGTTTCAGTTAGAGCCAGTGTGGTGTAGTGGTTAAGAGCACTGGACTCGTAATCTGGCGAACCGGGTTCGATTCCCCACTCCTACACATGCAGCTGCTGCGTCACCTTGGGCTAGTCACACTTCTCTGAAGTCTCTCAGCCCCACTCACCTCACAGAGTGTTTGTTGTGGGGGAGGAAGGGAAAGGAGATTGTTAGCCACTTTGAGACTCCTTAGGGTAGTGATAAAGTGGGATATCAAATCCAAACTCCTCTTCTTAGGGACAGCTCAGTTTGAAGAGCATTAGACTCTTAATCTTCCAACTCTACAATTCTATGATTCTAAGAAGGTTTTCATAAAAAAAACTAGGTGCCATTCTCTAACAGCCCAATTCACAACCAGTTATAGTAAACTACTAGAATGTAAGTGGATTTCACTCCATTAGCCTCCAGCTTCAGGACAGAGAGGTGATGTACAGTGGTGCCTCGCAAGACGAAATTAATCCATTCCGCGAGTCTCTTCGTCTTGCGGTTTTTTCGTCTTGCAAAGCACGGCTATTAGCGGCTTAAAGAAAAAGGAAACAAACTTGCAAGCCCATAGGGAAATTTGTCTTGCGGAACGACTCAAAAAACGCAAAACCCTTTCGTCTAGCGAGTTTTTCGTCTTGCGAGGCATTCGTCTTGCGGGGTACCACTGTACCATGAAAAACTGTCCTGTGCATATTTATTTATTCCTTCCCATCCTCAAGGAAGTCTCTAATGCAGACCGTCTGTATAAGCAGGGATACACATTTGAATGTATATCCTCATCTAGACCGCAGTGTACATGCGGAGCAGTTACATCTTTTGATGCACATAGCAATGTAACCCTATCCTCCCCATTCAGTGTTACTTTCTATGGGATCAAGTGTATTTAAAATACTTATTAATGACTCACCAGCTGTGTTTCTAATGATTTTATCTGGCTCTCATAAATTTTCTGCTGAGAACTAAGTTCCTCTTGGGCCATTTCTTTTGCGATTTGGATACTTTGCATCATTTCTTCCTTAGCTTTCAGACGTGCTTCTTCTATTTCTGATTCAAGTCTACAGGGTGTTTTAAAAACCAAGTTAACTGATAAAACCTATATCCAACTAGCTATGGCTAGTTTTCTATAGCATTTTTTTTAACACAAAAGAAAAGTAGTACAGAAACACACTAGTTATCCCAAGTCATTAATACCACTATCCTATATATCTCTACCCAGAAGTAAAACCCAGTGAGTTCAATGGGGCTTATTCTGAGGTAAGAGGGTGCAGGATTGCAGCTTAGATACTATTTCCAATCCCCAAACATATGCACACCCAAAAGTAGGAGCTTCAATCATCTTAATATGCTGTGCAGGACCTTTAAACAATCCTTTCACCTACATTACAGTATAAATACAAGTCTGAAAAGCACTACTTTTCCAAAAGTGAAGAGATTAGTTTTTCATATTTCAAAATAATTTTTTTCTGCTATTAGGAGACCCATTTGTTCCAAAGATAACATGAAGGAAGGCTACATGGTAATGTAACTTGTCTTGCCACTCATCGCTTTGCTATATTCCTGTTAGCACCATAACAAAATTTAATGCTACTTTTTGCATGAACACCAATGAAACTTACCATATCAGCTCTAAGAGCAACAGTGGGCTCTAAGTTGTCTAAACTTAAGCTTTTAGTGGCAACGGGATTTCTAGATGTTGATGGGAATTCAGCAAGACACCTTTCTTACATAGAAAGTAAATGTTTGTTCATTTTAGTATCTCCAACCTATACAAAAATCAAAGTTCTAAAAACTAGGGTGCAACATTCATGTCACACACAAGAAGGAAAACACATTTACCATTTAAGTCAGAATTTCTACTAGTACTCACTGAGCCCTTTGTGAAGCCAGCAATTCATTCTTCGCAAATTCAAAGCCACTTGGACCGTCCTCAGGAAGGGAAGTGCCACAAGAAAGACTTTTGACTTTCTGAACTTCTACGGGATGATTAAACCGAAAATAGTGGTCTCCTCCAAGAATGACACGGTCACCCTAAAAAACCCAAGATATATGTTTGATGCATGTTAAAAATGAATTTTTGTGTGTGTGTGTGCTTGCATGCAAGCGCTTAGGCACATGAGTGACATCAAATAGTATCATGCTTAGTCATTCAAAATCTACACTAAACCAGCATATGACACATGAATTTAAACTTCTGTCCCAATTTGACATGCAAATAAATCTCTGTTCCAACCAACTCACGTGATGGAGAAATGTAGGGCTTGAAATGCATTTTCCGTTAACGTATGTATTCGCTCCTCCCAGTGGAATAATACTCACAACACCATCCATGTGTTTGATAATACTACAAATAAGAAATATGTTATTATCAGTAAAGCTTCAAGTAAGGAAAAGTGTGACAAATCACTTTGGGATACACACGTATACCAGGAATCAAACAGCTGATTCCTACCCCAATCAAATTTTTGACCCCTTTGCCACATCATGACATCCTACTTTGGAAACAAGCCTGTGTTTCAAAGGCATTCCACATGAGAAACTGCTGCCGGGGGAGAGGAGAGAGGAAGAAGCAGTTTTAACTTCTTTGCATTCACGTAACTAGTTTCTTTGGATCATAGCTTCAGCACAGTAGCCAATACGCTTGAAAACAAATAGGATTTTAAAAAATGATTATGCTGCATTACAAATATAACATGAGAGCACAAGAGAAATTATACTGCATCAGACTTATATGAGCAGGGATAGGAAGGAGGTGTTTTTCACCTCCATCTAGTGCAGCATCCCGTTTCCTACAGCTGGCAACTAAATGCTTGTGAAAAATCCGTAAGCCCTCGTCCATTGTTGCTCGCCAGCAATTGGTATTGAAGGGCACACTGTCTCTTAATATGGAACTTTCCTATAGCCTTGACTAGTAGCAATTGATAAACTTATCCCTCCATGAATCTGTCTAATCACCATCCTTATCTGTCAACCTAAACACACAATGTCTGCCCCATTTACTTTCAGCTAAATTTGTTTTAGCCTGGATTATAAATCTACACAAGTTAATGCACCTATTTATTTCAGTGGAGCTGCATATTAACCAGAGGAATCGTGCAGAGCAGAAGACCCATTTATCATTATTTGTTAATTTAGAGAAACACCTACCAATGGTCGTCTGCAATCAGGACACCAGACAGCTGAATATCATGACGTGAATTTGGCTTGCATTTCCCAACTGTTGTTTGTCCTTCCTTGATCATGTATAGCAACATCTCAGAGAGCTGGGGATCTTCATTGAGATTGACTAAATTAGGCAAACTATTGTCAACCTTGAATGTAATGCCAGCTTTCTAAAATAAAAGATTCAGAACATTACATATTGCATGCAAATGAAAGCAACTTTTTGTTCATTTGCTGTTGTAGGAATATGATGCAGGTAAGGAAGAAGAATGACACTTGGGAAAACTATTATTTTGCATCCACAATTGAATTTACTTGAAAAATGGTACCTGTAACTCCATTGTTTCCTCAAATTTCTTTTTTTCTGCTTGTTCAAGTTTTTCTTTCCAGGCCCTTTATTTATCAGGGGAAATAAAATGGTGGTTCAGCTTATTATCGTTTCGCAAATGTAATTCTGAGGCTAACAAAAGGGATACATTATCTAGAATCGAATTGAGTTATCACTTAATAATATTTATATCCTTACACACTATTGGAAACAAAGTTTAAGCAATTAGAAAAACCATCATTATATTTGCATAACTGGAAATTTACTAAGATCACTGGAAATATATAAGAGGAGTCTTAAATCAACAATTGCTTAGGTGAATGTTAAAACTATCAATTTGAGATAAACAGTCTGGCCCCAACATTGCTTTTATTATTACTGTATTTTTGGCTCTATAAGACACACCCGACCATAAGACGCACTTAGTTTTTAGAGGAGGAAAACAAGAAAAAATATATTCTGAATCAAATGTTGTTGAAGAGGCTTTGTACAGCTATCGCTGAAGCCAGAACAGCAAGAGGGATTGCTGCGCAGCAATCCCTCTTGCTGTTCTGGCTTCAGCGATAGCTGCGCAGCCTGCATTCGCTCCATAAGACGCACACACATTTCCCCTTATTTTTTAGGAGGGGAAAAGTGTGTCTTATAGAGCAAAAAATACAGTATTTATTTATTTATTTATTTATTATTTATGTGCAATCTTTATGCAATAATGCACAATTAACTGTATAGATTATATTTCAATAGTAAAAAAAAATAGAGGGGAACCTTCCTTTAGCAGTCTGTATTTTTGAGAAGACATCAAGTACTAGTACCTTTGCATCTCTGCCATCTCCCTCTCTTGCTGGTATAGCTTCACTCTTAAAGATGTTATTTCTTGCATATAAAGCTTTTGTTTTTCAGGGTCAACATTCTGAGCGTTTTTCTGAGCCAATTTCAGTTTCTCAATTTCAGCTTTCAATTCTACATTTAACGAGAGTTCGGCAGCTAGTCAAAATGGCATCTCTTATATTGGCAAATATTCTGGATTGGCATCTATGAGTCTCACAGTGACAAATGTTATAGCTACACAAGCATTTCAGCTTGCCAGACAGAATGGACCTACTCCCCTCCCCCTCTCTGCTGTTCTGGGAGTTCTTCTGCCTTCCCCAGCCAATTTCGTGGAACACAGGGGGAGGACCCATTTTGCAAGTGGAAGTCCTTGTGCAGGGCTTCTGCTGACAGGGTTTGTTAGATGAATCCTACCCACAATGTTTGCAATTTAAAAATTACCTGCATATTGAATAAATGCAAGTATTGGTTTTTTTAAAAAAATGCAGCATATCAACTACACACCTAAAAATGTACAGTATGAGTGTAAAAAAAACCCCACATATTTGCAAACATGTAACATACAGACATGCTTGTAAGGGAGCTGTGATCACCTCTGAGCTGTTTGAAAGTATTTTGCACTTCAGACTACCAATAAGCAATTTCATCATATTATCATTAAAATAATGATTCTTGCCATTTTTGTGGGTTTCAATTGCAAGCATTTGTCCATAAATTGATGCAGCTTTCTTTTGAATTACTTCCTCTTAGTAAGTGTATACTTTGTAAGAAATCTAGGAGCAACTTGGCATAGGGCTATTTCGGCAAGAAGCAAAATAGTTCTCAGGCTTACCTCGGATTAGTTTTGCATTTATGTCTTCGTTGACTTTGGCAATGTTGATTATGAAACAAGCTTGTTTAGCATATCGAAGGGTACTCAGAGTTTCTTCTATATTGCTTGCGGCAGGGCTAATTGTGGCGATCATAGCAGTTTTTGAGTTTCCACCAAGACTTTCCTTTAACAGCCTACATTTGAAAGAAAATAAATGTTTTTCCCCAGTCTGGATTTATTTTAAGACTATATTCTCTGAAGATACAACAAAGTACAGTACATGTTTTGAGCATTTTGCAGGATCCAATTCTTTATGTAGATTAGAATAAGGATGCCTAAGTTCTTCACCTGTGGAATCAGATCCAGGTCATTCACCTCGCTACCCAATTGGTTTCCTTCCTCCAAACAACATGTCACCATTCACCTTCCACTTCCCCTTGGACTCCTGCTAGCATTAGCGGAAAGGAAACACCAATGGTTTTTTGCAGGGGGCATCTTCTCATCAGAACAGAGTTGGGAAGCGTAACTCATAAACCTCCCATCCCTCCCAGTACTGGAACAGGCAGATACCCAGAGGTGTGTGCACCATTAGAGAGGCCTCTTGACTTTCCCCAAAGTGCTGAGAAAACTGTGTGGGGACTACAGCAAAAGTCAAAAGTGGTGCACAACTGTTAGGCGTACTTCATTCAGCTTGGCCTGGGCTGTTTCCCAAAGACTTGTTCAGGAAACAGTGCAGCCCGGGCCAAAGAATGCATGCCTCACCCCACCACCCCTAGTGCTGAAGAAAGGAATGTTTTGGGGGGCCTTCAGAACTCAGAGGTCTAAGCACTATCTGGCTTAAAAGCAGTGCCTTTCCCACAGATATTAGCTGAAAGTGCTAGTGGAAATAGGCCCCAAATATTAAGGCATTATCCATTTTTTCCCTATATGCAAGAATAACCAGTTGAGAATAAAGTAAATGTACTCTACCAGTTGCAGTTTTATGCCCTACAGGATCAATCAAAATCACTTTGAAAATTAGCTCAGTTCCATTGTCAGGAAATAGAAAAGCAGAGGACCAAAATGAATGGGTGGAGAGGGGGAAGAGTGGTTTGATTAATGTGGTACATAACTGGATCTAATTCCATTTTTTACCATTAAAAGCTGTGTTTCTATGAAAATCTATTAACTTTGATAATAATTAAATGCTGCCAAGAAAGAAAGGATCACTACAAAAAAATGAAGCTTTTTTTTAAAGCTGTTATGGCACACAAAATATGTACATACCATGTAAGAACAGATTCACGGTATGGAATGAACACCTTCCTCCTGCTCTGATTTTGCTCAGACAGTGCAGAAATAACTTTCCCCAGAGTTAACAGGGATTTATTTATACTCACACCTTCCTATATTGAGAAGGAGAGAAACAGTCAATAGCATCAACATATTATGCCCTAGTTTTTCCTACAGGCGCCACAATATAGGTGCATAAACCCAGTTACATTATTGCACAAGGCAGAGGAATATCCACTTCTATTTGCTGTTCATTTCAGAGGCATGAGACATCCCCATCATTTAGATTCAATTCTGGGCCACTTTTACAATTAATTATTTTGATACCTGAGTGTATAGGGCGGTATACAAATTTAATAAATGATAAATTAATAAATAATTTGCCTAAATATAACCAAGGCATTCTACTAGTCACCTCACCATCTATATATTCCAATACCCAAATCACTACCTGTATCTAACAATACTAATATTCCATGTCTTAAAGTGCGCACAGGCGGAAGATGCTTAATCCATCTAGTTCACACATTTGTTACAGGAAGAATAGTATTTTACAATTGGCTATATAGATGCACATAAACAGGGGGCATATATATTGAAGTTGCAATCTGGCACATCTCTTGTTACGGCGTCCCGATACCAGTTCACGGTGTCACCTTTCCCAGCCACTGTATTCTCAGGAGCTGCTACTGAAGAACCATAAACATAACTGGGGTCAGGTCAAGTCAGAACCCATGGCTGGTTGTCCTGGGAATATGGGCCCCAGGATGGCTGAACTTGCCCATAGTTTTTTCTTTTCTTTCTTGAATCTGATCTAGAAATGGGATAAAGTGGCAAGAGGCTGTGGGTGTAGAAAGGACTAGTAATGAGCTAGGTAGACCAGTAATCTGACACTGTATAAAAGACCTTGTTAAGTGGTTCTTCTTTGTGTTTCAAGTTCAATGCCATAATATTGCATGTTGTGTTGCAGTACCATTTGCTTGGCGTGGGGATTAACAAGGTGGCTCCGCTGGACAGTTGCCCAGTTTCTGAGAATATAAGGCCCAGCAGAGTACCTTATATACATTTTACCTTCAGTCTTTCTCCAGTGGTTTGAGCTGTAGAACAGCGCTCACTGCCTGCAAGGTCTACCAGGTTCACACGACTGATAATTCTGTGTTCGCGTTCCTCCTTTTCCACAATATCCGTCTAAAATAAAGAAATGACTACAATTGGACATGTTGGGAAGGGATGCAGCTTGCGAGGAAGGGATGTAGGTAAGTGGTAGGGTATCTGGCTTACATGCAGATGGTCTCAGATTCAATATCCGGCATCTCCAGATAGGGCTGGGAGAGTCCTGCCTAAAACTCTGGAGCTGCTGCCATTCAGTGTATACAGTACTACTCTAGATGGACCAATGATTTCCTATGCTCCTGTGCTATACCTGACTTGCAGCCTATGAACAGTTTAAAAACAAAGCCGGAGATCATGAATATTTGTATAACCTAAAAAAAAGAAACCTAGACAATCTCCCCCTTAACCTGCTCTAATTCTCTAACATTTAAAACTTCATAAAACAAGTTAGCAACCACATCAATAGGAAGCTAATGCTTTCATTATGTTCACAGTAGAAAACAAAAGTATAAAGGAAAAATGGGGAGCATAGTGTGCAGTCACTCTGCCCATACAT
This sequence comes from Podarcis bocagei, assembly GCF_964188305.1. Taxonomy (NCBI): domain Eukaryota; kingdom Metazoa; phylum Chordata; class Lepidosauria; order Squamata; family Lacertidae; genus Podarcis; species Podarcis bocagei. The sequence continues at coordinate 83,385,258 of NC_138129.1, read as the reverse complement.
AAAATTACTTTATGTAAGATTAAACAACTTTTGTTGATGCTTGAATTAAGTCTCTCCACTTGTGCCAGACGCCTTGAGATCCAAACCATTATTTCCCAGGTTTTATATCAATAAGTGAATTTTCTGCTCAACGTCTGCTGCATTATTGAACATTTTTTAAAAAATTAAAAAGTTCCCCTTTATGCAAAAGGGAAGAGAGGGGGTGAATAATTTTGTTGAATTTTTGACCTGCATTTACAAAATGTTATAAAAAAGTAAGTTTAAAAGCAAACCAAAATGCCCAGTACCTTTGTTTGTGTCATCACCAGGGTGAAAACAGAGTGAGATCGAGAACTCTTGTCATTCATTCCTGTGGCAGCAGTAGCTCTGTGTTTATTTCCTAACTGCAGCCAATTCTGATAAAAAGAGAGGATGTGAAATTTTTGAGAAAACAGTTGTGAGCACCATGAGGGTTTTTAAAATAAAATAAAATAAAATAAATGCTTCTAGAACAACTTGTGCTAACACACACAAAGGCCACTTATAGAATCATAGAACTGTGCAGTTAAAAGGGACCTTGAGGATTATCTAGTCTAACCCCCTACAATACAGGAGTCTCAACCAAAGCATCCATGACAGATGGCCATCCAACCTCTGCTTAAAAATGTCCAGTGAAGGAGAGTCCACATGATTTATCTAGATTTTCAAGCTGTCAGTAAGTTAAAAAGCCAAAATGAAGTAGGGCATTGAAATATTAAAAATAAAGACAGATTTGAAATCCATCACTCATCTGCTGCTCCTAGTAGTAGGGTCTTACTATAAATATAGCAAGTGGCTCCACCTCACAGCATAGCTCTTTCCTCCCCTACTGGGTTGCAGCTGTGCTCTGCTAGTCATGTATTTGGACTGTACACTCCAAGGTGGGGCATTCTACACACATCTCCCGCCAACTCATCCTGTGCAAAAATAAGGAACCTACTGTGTATAAAACATACACAAACAGAAAAAAGGGTTCTTTTTCTTTTATAAAAAAATATTTTTCACAATTAAACATTATCTTCACATACCATAATAAACAGATGCAATTAAAGTAAAAATAAATAAATAAATTTAAAACATTTTCATACCATATTAAATCCGTATTTTGGGATTCCTCAGATCCCTTGACTTCCTCAGATCCATTCCCTCCCCCGGTTCTTTTATAATTTCTTATATAGTACATGTCTATAATTTTCTTATCCTTAAATATTTCCAATTTTAAACATTGTCCTTAAGATTACAAGTGTTTTTTCAAAAAAGAAAAAACAGGGGTTCAAGCTAGTATACAGAGACACAATATATGGCAAGCAAAGTACAAAGCAGCTGTAGCAAACATGACAGGAGCCCGGTGTTCCCAGTTTCGAAGAGACAGCTAGCAGCTGCCCCAACTTGTACCCAATGTGGGACCTTGTTAACTTCACAGGCTGAAGAAGGAGTTTCTCTTTGAAACTGGGATCACCAGGCTCCAGTCCTGTTTGCTACAGCAGCTCTGCTGCTTCCAATAATTTCCGTGTGCTGGATATAATGAAAATATATCATTAATTGTACTTATTTTGATGATTCTGGAGTACCGCTTGTATGTACCACATGTCTTGTAATAGCGGGTACATTGTGACGAACACATTCATTGTACTTTGCTTGCCATATATTGTGTCTTTGTATGCAAGGACCTGCATGTGGCTCTACTCCTGTTTTTCCCCAGCAGTATCTTGCCTGTCAGGATCCTGGGGGATGGCAAGAAGCTAGATGCTTCCAGCGCAGGTGTGGAAGGTCTCACCTTGGAATAATTAAGATTTTCTGTAACACTACACACCTGACAGGAAATCAGTGGGGGAAGCAAGGGGATATACTGTCCTTTATGGCACAACTCTGCACACTGCACTAAGTGTGAAGAAATGGCCAAATCACTACCCAAAAGCTTACCCAAGTCCTCATTATTTTGGAGTAGACATTTTTATCTGAGCTGCAACAGTTACCAACTATATTGGTAGCTTTGATTTTATGGCAGAATTGGTTGGTGGCCTTTCATTTTGTTTATATTTAAATGATACTTCTATCATTAAGAGTTATACATCAGAAAATTAAACATAAATTAAAACAAAAGTTTTTACAATTTCTCACAGGAACTCTGGAGAAATGGGTAAAAGGAGAAATTTTGATCCTGCAAGTAATTTTCTATCAGTACAAGGATCTACCACAAAGAAGTAATTGCTAGTTCAACTATTTTCAATACTTATTTGTCTGGAAGAATTCAATTACTCAATAATCTCTTATCTACCATCACTGAAAACTAGAAATCAGTTTTTTACATGAGACTTTTTATGAGATACATACAACAACAATAACCTTACCTGAATATCCAAGTAAGAGCTAACAACATTCCTAGAAGAAAAATAATAATTTTTATCTCTTGTGAAGGGGAAAAAAACCAAGTTCTACACATATAAACACAGACCCAGTCCTACAAACCATTCAGCTTACAATTATTCATCAAGAAGCTTCAATGAAGCCTACAGATACCTCAGAAATTATGGATTTACCACAAAATTCTAGCAGTATTATGGTCCAAATATGTACACCTGAAGGAATGAAAACCCACACTTTATTATAGGCTCAACAGAGTTTACAAAAGAATCAATATTATATCTTGCTTGTGGTGGTGACACCTTCAGTACGATTGAGGTGGTGTTACAGAATGTGAGAATGCTTAGCATCAGAACAATTGTAGTTACCCATCTGAAAGAAAAGGGCAAACTATATCTTTGAGATTCATATAAGACAGAAGAGGAGAATTGTTTGCATGGGGCAGATTAAGGACCAAAAAACTGAGTAAGAAAATGAAGGGGAAGGGGGGCTGGAGGAAGGCTGGAGGACAGGCAATGGAACAGAAACGAGTCTGAGAGGACAGTAGGTGGAGGAAACTGCATTCCGGGGGAAAACAGAGAACTGAGGGACAGGGAATTAATGAGAAATGATACTGTGAAAAAGTAGAGTCAATAGCCAGTTTGGTTGGGGCTTAATTTCACAATTTGTTTGAGAAACCCAACAATTTCCTTGACTGCAGGCTTCTTGTTATGTGAATAACTAATAGGTCCATTTTAAGTCAGCAAACAGAGATTTGTAGAAAAAATCATAAAGTGAAATCTTACACAGTCAGGTCTTCCACATAGGGTCCAAAGATAGGATGCTCTCTCACACGAAGCTGTTAATCAGAAAAGTCAATGTTGATCAGTTTTAAAAGCTTCAGCGATTTAGAGCACATTTATGGAACTATCTAACAAGTTATTATCCGTAAGTAGAAGGACTGAAACTTCTCCAACTCAGTGTTTGCTAATCTGAGATCCCAGAACACCAGGGACATTGGTATCCTTATCCATATTTGCACATGTGAACCTGAGGGCTGAATAATGTGCCAAACAACTGGACATCACAAATGAAAAAACTAAAAAGGGCATGGGGACAGAGGAAAAATAAGAGACTGAAGCGTTTTATTATAACCATGTGAAAACTCTAGTAAACCACAGATAACAAAACAAATGGTTTTTGTTTTATTTTGCCACAAAATAACTTTTGAAAACCCTGAAAACAACAGAATGCATCTTTATGATACATTTTATTTTAAAAAACATAAAGAGCAATAAAAACTTTTCACTGCAAGCATCACACCATGCAAAACAGTATGCAAGCACAGCTTAAGAAGCAAAACCTACAAAAACAGGGAATCAAAACAAAATAGAGATGAGTAAAACTAAAAGTCTGCAAGTCAAAGTAGAAGCTCTTTAAATGGCCAGCTGGAAGTCCCATACGGGGCTGAGAGTGCCGTGCAGCAGAAATGCTGCCAGGATCGAAAGCGGCTATATACCGTATTTTTCGCCCCATAAGACGCACTTTTTCCCCTCCAAAAATGAAGGGGAAATCGGGGTGCGTCTTATGGGGCGAATGCCTGCAAGCCTCGCGCGCCCGGCAGGAGGTCCCACCGCGTGCGCGAGGCTTGGGGCGGCAGCCTGTCGCCCAAAGCACGGGGAGCCCTTGGGAGGGCTCCCCCTGCTTCGGGCGAGTGTCTGCAAGCCTCGCGCACCCGGCAGGAGGTCCCACCGGGTGCGTGAGGCTTGGGGCGGCAGCCTGTCGCCCGAAGCACGGGGAGCCCTCGGGAGGGCTCCCCCTGCTTCGGGCGAGTGTCTGCAAGCCTCACGCACCCGGCAGGAGGTTCCACCGGGTGCGCGAGGCTTGGGGCGGCAGCGGACTGCTTGCGCGCACCTAGAAGCTTGGGGCGCGCTGAGCTCAGCACGCTCCAAGCTCCTGGTGTAGCGCAGCGATCCGCTAGCCCTGGGAGAGCCCCGCGGCTCTCCCAAGGCTAGCGGACTGCTTGCGCGCACCTAGAAGCTTGGGGCGCGCTGAGCTCAGCACGCTCCAAGCTCCTGGTGTAGCGCAGCGATCCGCTAGCCCTGGGAGAGCCCCGCGGCTCTCCCAGGGCTAGCGGACTGCTTGCCGGCACGCAGAAGCTTGGGGCGCGCTGACCTCAGCTTGCCCCAAGCTTCTGGATTAGCGCAGGGGTCCGCTAGCCCTGGGAGAGGCGCCCGGCTCTCCCACGCTAGCGGAGACCTTGCCGGCACGCAGAAGCTTGGGGCGCGCTGAGCTCCGCACGCCCCAAGCTCCTGGTGTAGCGCAGCGCACCTGGGGGGGAAATAAAATTTTTTTCCTTTATTTCCCCCCCAAAAATCTAGGTGCGTCTTATGGGCCGGTGCGTCTTATGGGGCGAAAAATACGGTACACCCCTATATAACCTCACTGAGGCTCATACATTAGCCTTTGAACAGATGCCCATCTTTTTCTATGCTTGTAAGAGCCAAGAACAGAAAGGATCAAATTCCTTATGGTTATGAGACTAGCCCACATCCGGAGAGTTACTGTTTTATACACAGACAATACGTCAATGTTCAGAACGTAATTAGTTACTTACAGGCTGTTTCTTCTGTCCAGTTTCAGCTTTGTAGACTAGCAAGTCGTGAATTTTTTCATTGTAGACTTCAAAATAGCTCATCCCAAGATGAAAATCAGTCTAATTAAAAAAACAACAGCTTTATTGCTACCCATACACCCAAGAAACACAGTACAGCAATAGAATATATCAACAGTTATTAAGGTGTAAGATCAGCCTCGCTAGCCAACAGAGGAGCTGTAGTCTGTACATATTGATTTCTGTTTTTATTTTATGGTAAAAAACAACAACCCAAAAAACCACAGAAATATCAAGTACTTTAGAAATATGTTGCTCTGGCAATTTGCTTCCTACGCACAGCCACATGGAAGCTGTGATGAAATCCCACCCTGCTGGTGAGTATGGGTTGAATGAAGCAGCCACAAGGATGGGGCAAATTTCAGGGTCGGCTTTTACCCAGTTCAATCATTTCTGAGGGAATACCAGTAATATATATATATATATAGAGAGAGAGAGTACTATTCTGTACCCCTCCACATGCCTGCCCTCAAGAAAAGCATTGAGCCAATCAGCTTAACAGCATTTATCACCCAGTTCAAAAAACCTCCATGCAATTGTTGCAGGATACTTCCAAAAAAGCACTGCTGCCACTGTGGAAATCATTGCAATCACATGTAATGCATCTATGTGGAAGTGTTGATTCACATTAACAGTGCCTCCACAACAGTGATGCCCAAAAGTGAACCCAAAGGTGGTTCCATGTACTCCCGAAGAAAGTGGAGCAGCCTCAATAAGTTCAGAAAGAAAAGTAATGCTGCAGCAATACCTGTTGCGTTTCTTTTTCTGCAATTTGAGTAAAGAGATCTTCGCAGAATCTTGGTATTATTCCTCTTTCGTCATCATCAAATCCCATCATACTGTAATGACAAATATTGCAATTATAGGCTCAGGTTATAACTCTGCAGAATACGACGTTCACACTTCCTAACGAGGCATTAATACAGAGGGAGCACCAGTTTTAAAAGACAACTAGAAGAAAATTTCTGCATAATATTGTAAAATCTAATAAGATTCTTAAAATGGATTAGCTAGGAAAGAGGACAGGTGACTATGGTGTTCTTAACTGCATGGTTTGAAGTTGAGACAATCCACACGCCATATGGCAAGCTTTGGCTATCGTGTGGCTTCTGGTCACCTAACCATATTAATTGTTTTATTTATTACATTTTTATACCACCTCATCTGCAAACCTCAGGGCAGTTCACAACATAGAGTTGCTAGGAGAAGATATTAGATCCATATTATTTTTTATAATACCTCGTGTTTATCTTGAACTTTCTACACACTTCACAAGTATCATCTCAGCCATTATTCCAACAACCCTGCCAGGTAGGCCAACATTACTGTCACCATTTTACTGAAGGTAAAATGAAGTTCGGTAGAGCCACTGCCTTGCATGCAAAAGATCCCAGGGATCTTGAGGTTGGGCTGAGGGAGATACTTTGCCTGAAACCCTGGAGAGCTGCTGTCAGTAGTAGACATTATTAGGCTAGATCAGTGTTTCCCAAACTTGGGTCTCCAGCTGTTTTGGGACTACAACTCCCATCATCCCTAGCTAGTAGGACCAGTGGTCATGGATAATGGGAACTGTAGTCCAAAAACAGCTAGACTAGTTTTCCAGCTTTCCAGCTAGTTTGGGAAACACCGGAATGATCTGTCTTGGTATAAGAGAGCTTCCTATGAGCCTAGTGACTTAACAGCATACATGAGATCTGAACAAGGAAATTCCTGCTTTGGATCTTAGTCTTTTAGTTACTGTTACCCTAAAGCACTAGATAATCACAGTCCTGAAGATAGGTGGTTTTTCTGTTTAAAACATACCATAATTTTCTTCAGAGAGATTCAAACAAAATGTTCTCTGTACTGTTAGTTTGGCTTCATTCACGTCAGTCTTCCATTTCAATAATAATCTCATTCACTTAAGAAACAAACATATGACAAAAAAGCATCTGGATATGACATGTATTGGGTGTCAACAACAGCAGCAGAAATGGAACACTTCCAGTCCAACTTACGTGTATGACTTTCCAGAACCAGTCTGTCCATATGCAAAAAGGCAGGTGTTGTATCCTTCAAAGGCTCTTTCTAGGAGAGGTACTGCCAGAGACTGATACACCATCTCTTGGCTTGCAAAATTCTGACATTTATCAAAAGACCAGAATGAGAAGTCAAAAGTGAAACTGTAGATTTGTTTTGTATTTGGATGGTGCACAACAGTCTCTTGCCCTGTCATGGAAACCACTTGTAATGTTTCTTCATTCTTATCTCTGAATAAAGGCACAAAAGAAATGTTAGTTATAGGGGGCGAGGGACGACAAAACACTGAACACATTCAGCTTTGTAACTGATCTTATAAACCAAATTTAATCTAAATTGTCTAATTGATGTTGTAACTAAATCATTATAATATGTGGCAGTCTTCAGGTTAATTGTGCATCAGCCATATGAATTTTCTATATGAATTTTCTCCTTAAAGGTTTTTGAAATTTCATTATATGTAAAATGTTAGCATAGAGATAGACTGTATTGAAGTTCAGTATACTACATCAGCCATTCATAGAACTAATGTACAAAATATACCTAGATCAAAATAATTCATAAATATACTGTTTAGGATCCAATGCTAACGTGTAACAAAAACCAATCCAGGATTACAGTAAATCAGCCAAAGAAAATAATTTATATATTTATAAAACATATAGTTCCAAGATCAAAGACTAAATTAACTACTAATATAAACTCCATGGCAAGTGTCCGGTTTCTAAAATGTAAGCTAGCATCTGCAGATCTGTTGCCTAAAAATCAGAAGACTGATAAAAAATTCAAAAGCCACTGTGCTGCATAGCATTTCTTTAAAAAATTTATACAGGGGGACAAAAAGCTGGACATTACTGTGCATGCAGAGTTCCTTTTGCAACAGGACTTCCCCTTCCTGTCCTCTTGAGTGAGCCCTCAAATTGTGCTCCAGAGGGTCTTTTAATTCCCTGGAGCAGATTTTGTGAATGCATGGTGGGCTGCAGGGAAGAGGAATGACAAGTTCTGTTGCACAACTAGAAGTCTGCTGCACAAGGGAACAACAGTGCTGGATATGACTATACTCTTGCCCCCAAAATCTGAGGTTTATTAAAATGGAGTTATGCAAAGGGAATTGGATTAGCTTCCCTTGCAAGGTGGGCTACTGAGCTAACAAAGTATCAACTATCATCCCATTTTATTTATTTCATATAGTTGTTAAATTGTCTCAGCCTTAGTTAGAACACACAGATCCCTTATAAAGTGGACAATGGAAATAAAGAGAAGTGCAGCAGTTTGTATACAGACACAATGGAAATTAAACTGGGTAATATATCTAAGTGGTTGGAGAGCATGTTATGCTACTCAATATCATGGTAACAACTTGTATAATTTCACATATTAGTAAAAAAAAAATAATGGTTATATACCTGACACTAAAGGGTCGTATTCGCACAGCTACAGTCACTTTGCTGTTTTCTATTTTGAAAGGGTCTTCTTTACCACATATGTTCTGCATTAGAGTATCTTCTTTCTGTGAAGCAGTTTGTTGAGTATATGTGGTATTTTCTTGCAACCTTCTATTTAGAGTAAATTCATTAGTACCAGATTTCTTGGCTGATATTGTTTGAGGACACAGAATCTTATTCTTTATGCTTGGGGCAGCAGGAGTCTTGGCATGCTGAGCAGCTCCACATCTGGAGGTGAATTTCATTCCTTCTGTTGACCCTTTCCTTGGTGTCTTCTGCTTTTCCAGATTTTCATTCTTAATAAATCTATTTTGCAGACTTTCAGTTCCATTTTCCTTACTGGAATTATGCTTTTCAGCTAGTTTTAATACAGACGTCCTTTCATCAAGTTTTCCTACAGTTAAGAATGATGGTCTAGGAACTTTGTTTTTACTCTGAGAATCACCAACAACTGTCTTGTATCTTAAAGGTGTGTAACTACCAGTAGCACTTGAACCATTCTGATTAAAAGGTACATCACTTTTCATATCAGGATTTCTCTTTCCATCTGTGAGGCCTTGAAGTGACAAAAGGCCAGTCTTAACAAATGGAGGGTCACTGCTGCTAATTTTTGGTGGAAACAATGTTTCGCCACTCTTCTGGGGAAGAGGGTCTCCTTTTTCTGCTCTGGCTTCGTGAATATTTGTTTTGTGCTTCTCAGTTGACGCAGTCCTTGTTCGGCGCTGCAGCGTCAATCTTTTTTCCACTCGTGTATTTTCACTGTCATGTGTTGTATTTGTATCAGATTGTTCTTTGCTCGTCACAGTTCTTCGTTGGAGTGTCAGCCTGCCTTCAGTCGTAGAAGCAGCTGAAGTGTCAGCCAGTTTGCTACAGGCTGAAAGCACATAGGTCGTATTTATTTCTTTGGTCTTACTCAGGGACTGTGACTGAGGATTGCTTCCCTCATTCTCCAGTGTGTGGGATGTAAATGTCTGTGCAAACCTGTTTCTAGCAATGACATTTTCTGGAGGATGCTTTTGTGAAGATCCACCAGGTGCACTAATATGGCTTTTCTTAGGAACAATATAAATAGGCATTGAGACCTAAAGCAAGCTGCAACTGCAGGACTGAAACTATCATACAAGCTCTTCCTGAAGAGTATACTTGACTTGTAATCTTATTTTCTCTACAGCACAGAATGTATCACTATGGGATCTGTTAAAAAAAGAGAAGCCTTTATTATTTTCTATTTATACTCAACTACTGTCATGCGGGTAATATACTAGACCCTATTTCCGTACCTATGCTGAAGGTAAAGTCTTCCTTGTAGGATGGATAAATCAACATTTAAAATAATTACTTTAAATAGATTTTTAAATGATATTTTAGTATCAATTTCATTTTGTTTAAACTTCAATTTACACAAAATGCCACATTTAAAAAATAACTTAAGTGATTAATTTTATACTTCTCTTAAAACTCAGAATTATCACTCTGTCAAAGACAACTGAATTTATCCCTACCTTTCTATGGTAAAGGTGGATAAATAGAAACAAAATAGTTTACTTACTTTCATATATTACATGTACTGCAGCAAATTATGAATATTTAGAATTAAAAACATAACAGCATCTTTCCATCTCATGGATAATTATTTTGCTCAGTCATTAACACAACTTGTTCAAGAGGGTTCAGAGTACTTGGCTTACAATGCAGAACATAGGAATCTTGATCTTTGACATCTTACCTTGCTTGGTTTCCTTGTATGCATACAGAAAGCCATTGTTACATTGCTTCTTACTTCTAAGTATATATAATACAGTGCCAAAAAGTCACACAAACTACTTGCCTCAACATTTTAAGATAGTGGTTTGATTTAAAGCCATTATTTACATAGGTCTTTTTCATCACTTTAAATCAGTGCTTGACAGCTGGTGCTGGAGGGGAGGAAATTCCCAGGATCTGTGTCTGTCCATAGACAGCATTACTAAAATATCTGTCACTGATGTCTAACCCCACCCAGCCTTTGCCATTACTTGGCAATATTGTTGCCAAAGGGAAATAATGTTTTCCTGCCCATCTCATGTAAATCCTCTACCCAGAGAAAACGGGCGTCAAGCTGCCAAGAGGAACTCATTTTTTTCCTGCCCACGTCCAGCCATCAGTCCAATCCAGGTTCTCCACCTCAAAACTTATACAAATCCTGTTCATATTCAGCCTCAGCTGCTGGCGGGGGGAGGTAGTGCAAAGTGGAGTAAGTATTGGCCAGGTGAAGTGGTGGAAGACATTTCAGCTTAGCTACTGACACTTGATTTGCAGGTGAGAGGTGGAAAGCTAGCAAATTCCATCAGGCAACTTATTTCTGGTGATAGAAATGCTTGCTGCAGGTTTCAACAGGCAGGGAGCTGAAACAGCAAGATACAATTTGTGTGGTTTTGTGTGTGTGTGTGTGTGTGTGTGTGTGTGTGTGTGTGTGTGTGTGTTGTTTGTTACTGTTGCTTTAAAACTATAAAGCCACCTTAAGTAAGCATTGGGAAAGAAAAACGGGGTATGTAGAGAGAATGACTGTACTTTCCACCTGGTAGAGAAGTTTACAGTCTGTGTATAGAGTGAATATTTCTTCCATTTCAGGGTGAGGTGGGAATTTTATAATCGGTTAGGGAATGCGACCAGGAAATATCTGGCTCGAAGTTTTAGAGAAGGATTAAAAGCAAGCCTTTGGGGCTGCTCAGTGTTTGTGCCTTCGGGCGGGGCGGAAGAGCAACTAATAAGAATATCCGTTGAAGTAAACGATGCTTAGTTTTTGGTCCCTGCAAGAACAGCGTCCTCCCTCCGCATCAAATAGTAGGCAGAAGCAAAGGAGCCGCTTTCTTAAACAGGCAGGAAGCAGAAGACCAACCCTCTCCACTGCCAAAAAAAAAGCCACACGTCCCGCATTTTTAAAGCAGGAAACCCAGGGGGAAAAGGACGACCTGACCTCTCGGAGAGAGCTGATACCTGTCCAGGAAGGATACCTGTCCAGCGACTCACCTGTCCTCAGGAGATCGACCAACAGCCCATCCTCCTGCGGCGCCTCCTAAACTCTCCATTCGAATAAGGCGGCGCCGCCTGCTATTGGTTGAGACGGACGGTGAGGTCACACGCAGTCCCGAGAGGGAAGCCGGAGCAAGCCAGGCTGCTCGCGACATCTCCGGTTCTCAACGGAGCTGCGGCCATTTGCGGGGTGACGGATGCGCGGGAGAAGAAGGCAGGGCGCCGTCGGCTTTTGCAGAGCGGGTGGGTGGCGTTTAAATGAAGACTCCGCTCCTTTCTTAGTGGGAAGAGCATTAAACGGAGGGCCGCCGCCACACTAATAGACCGAGAGGAGCAAGGTGGGGGGAAGCAGTGCCGTTCGTGCTTGCAAATCTAAACACTCTTAAATTATAGAATTGGAGAGTTGGAAAAGATCCCAAGGGTCATCTAGTCCAACCCCCTTAAATGCAATCTCAACTAAATGATACTAGATGCGGGTGCTGTTTGTGTCTCCATTACGGAAAGTCTTCTTGTTTTCAGCTCAGTTTTTCCTGCTGAGATTATTATTAAATTTTATTTATTAATTTTGTCGGTCACTTGCCCAGGGCAGCCCAAAGCAACATGCAGCCAAACCTTTCAGCCACAGCACGTACAGCTATTCAGTCGGGTTACTTGCCCCCCCTCTAATATTTTATTCAAGTTGGCACCTCTAGTCTAAACCTACAGAAGAGCTCTTGGAATATGATCGTTTCCTTTCTGCTACAGGCCTAGGTCTACTACCATTTTGGTTTCTCCCATGTTTCATTACTCTTCTTGTCTTTACTTTGTATTATGTTCTATATATAAAACACAAAAGGTGAACATATGATCAAGAACAAGATAACCAAATTAACCTAGAAACCAATTTCATATGCATTATTAAAGTCCCTACTAGAGTATGCTGTACCCCCCCCCCCAAAAAAAAATTCTCACTATGGTAATTCAACAATATTGTCTGCATTTATCTGATTTACAGATTAAATCTGACTGAAACTGAAAGAAGTTACCGGTACATATGAATGAATGAAGCCATGTTTCATCTTGGTTAATAAACGCATTTTCATTTTCAAGCTGCCATTTGTTCCAAACCTCTTCAGTTTTGCCCTGCCATTTTTAAAAATAGAACAATGGACATTTTCTGCTTAAAAAAAGACCCCCAAAATGTAGGAAAAGCATTTATTTAGACCAATTAAGTGTCCAAATTTAATTTATTTGAAGGAAAATTATATGAAATTGATTCATAGATAGTATTTAACACTGAGCAGATTAGCTAAGCTGTACAAATCGGAATCTGATTTGTGCTGGAAATCTAAGGAAGCAGAAGGAACTTTTTTTCATATGTGATGGGTATGCAAAAAAGTTAAAGAATATTGGGAAATTATATATAATGAGATAAAAAATGGTTTAAAACAACATTCCCCCCAACCCAGCCCCCAAGGCATTCCTGTTAGGAATGGTTCAGAAGAGGTACCCAATTGTCAGAAAAACCTATTTATGTATATGACAACAGTGGCCCGGATTTTGTTAGCCCCAAAATGGAGGGTGAGTGGCAATTTAAGGTGAAACAATATGCAGAGTTAGCAGGTCTAAGTAGAATAAGAGAGCAAGAAGAACAGGTATTTAAAGAGGAGTGGAACTTTTTTGTTGAGTATGTGGAAAATAATTGTACACAGTTGAAAACCCTGGTAGTATTAAGGTAAATTCAACAGTATAACATGCTTAAAAGGGTGTAAAATGGGGAAAAACTGATTTAGATCGATATACAAGAATATGCAAGAATTATGGATAAATAAATAAAAAACTTGGAAGAGGAAGGAGGGAAGTTATTGAATGTATGGGTATAATGAAAGATGCAAATGTAGAAATGTAAAACCTGAAAACTTTAATTACAAAATATTTTATAAAAAATATTAATTTCTCATCTGAAAAAATGTATCACGAAAGAGAAGAATTAGAGTATTTTGAAAAAAGCCGGACCTAACACTTTTTTTGTGGGATGAGGTTTCACAGATGAGAGTTCATGATATCATTTGACCAGTTGAATTAGGACTTCCATATGACCAACATTTTATTATTTAAAAAAGTTAAAGAGATTTGAAACAGGGGCAGGGAAATTGCTGCATTCTAATAAGGAACACTTCATGTGAAACTGCTTTATAGCAGCTCAGACCATCTAACCCAGTATTATAAATTCTGCCTGGCCTTGTATTTTATTTTTTTAAATGATTTTTGGCCCTATTTTTACCATGGGTAGTACTGGGCTGACTGGAAAGTGAACTTCAAGTATCCAGCTATACTTCAATTTCCCCGGAAAGCCTCTGGACTGCAAATGGGGATATTTTAACTGATCTTCCTAACAGTTAGACTTTTATTTATTTATTTATTATTATTATTATTATTATTATTATTATTATTATTATTATTAATTATTATTATTATTATTATTATTATTTGCCGCCCATCTGACTGGGCTCCCCCAGCCACTCTTGGCTGCTTCCAACGAATTAAAGCACAACACGACATCAAAAATTAAAAACTTCCCTAAACAGGGCTGCCTTCAAATGTCTTCTAAAAGTCAAATAGTTGTTTATTTCCTTAACATCTGATGGGAGGGCGTTCCACAGGGCGGGTGTGACTACCGAGAAGGCTTACTTGAGTCTCCTCTTTCTTATTCTTTCCTTGGCCCTCCTCTTGGACATTCCTCAATGCCTCCAATGCTCTCTTGCCAACCACCACAGCAAACAAACTCAGAAGAGACTGGCATGTCACATACCCCACAGCCCCTCTGCTTGTCAGGCACATGGCTAACCTCCCTTAGTTGGACAAGGTCTAAATTTAAAGAAGTACAGAGCATCCGGAATCAACTCTTTCACCCTTGCTGTGCTCAGCACTGGCCATTTTGGTTGCCTGAACTAAAAGGGTCTGAGTGCCCAGTAACCATCTTTATGGTATGCTATATCCAACTCTTGTCTATAGCACGTTTGCTCTGGTCTCCTTATCATACTTGTCCTCTGCAAGGACAGGAGACCACAACCTTTTGGGTTACTGGATGGTAAATGGATGGGAGGCTAACCGATTGCCACACGTATGCTGCTTAGGGTCCCATAGCAAAAGGTGATATAACAGTGAATTACATGTTACATTTCTTGCAAGGGAAACCCAGATCTTTAAGATGTGCATATTCCGTTTAAAGTTCATGATGTTACGTATTTTACTACTTAATACTGAGTACAAAATATGAAGTATAAAAGCATTCTCATAACAAAGCTTGCTGGACGACTTAAGTCACTCTTTCAGTCTAATAACCTTGCAGAAGGCCCATTAAATTTCAAGGAAAAATATTAAGCTTTTGCTTTAACTCTACGATCAAAATCAGTAAGTCTTCAAAATGCTAAAATTTGGTTAGATTACGCCCCCAAAGTTAAAAATTCATCACTTAGTCGTACAAGTTGTACAAAACAGTTGTATTTAGAAGGACAGTATCACTTGTTACTTCTGAGAAGAGCTTTTGCTGTGTTTTCTAATAACGTCCATAAGATTGTCACTCGTTACAAGGCCATTCTGAGATTGTTTACTTCGCTGCTGTTCTTTCCTCTTCTGGTCATGTAGATATGGGGAATTTAATAACTGGGGTGGGAGAATAGTGCCAGTTGGTTTAACACGCTTCACAACATCCCAGAAAAGTTTCTTGCTGCTGTTATTCACAAAGGTGATTGCAGTTCCACTGTGACCCAGCCGGCCTGCTCTTCCAACCTGAAAATAAACAACTGTATTTAAATTTGGCCCAATTATCTGTCTCATGAAACCAAAAGAATCTCTCAGGTAGCTGTAATCCTCAGATTATCAAAGTTTACAATCAAAGTTTAGTTTCTGTACAGTAAGAAAACCTCCCTCTCTTATCTCAAGTAGCAAATTCTGCTAACTTCCAGAAGGGCCAGAAACTCTGATGAACAACCAGTCATTCCACCAGAGGTTGCTCAAGAGTAGCAGTGTTAACCACTGATAATCAAATGTTTTTCCATTATTTTGTATGCTTCTCACAGAGCTTATAGAGTTAAAATGCAACCAATAACTATTAAATTAAATAGTACAGCAGAAAAGTATATTTACCTGGTGTACGTATTCATCCATACTTGATGGCATGTCAAAATTCACGACCAGCTTAACGTTGACAAGGTCAAGTCCACGTCCCAGGACTCCAGTGCTTACGACAACTTCATACTTGCCTTGAAATAATCCCTAATGCAAAGCATATAGAAACATTATTTCAGCTTCCTTGAAACTGTCTTGTTGTTAAGGTGCAAGATGTAACTAGAAATAAATATTAAACATTAAGAATTCTGTTGCTTGTCTTATAATCAAAAGTTACAAGACAAGATTTCCAACAAAGGAAATTACCGTATTTTTCGCACCATAGGGCGCACCGGACCATAGGGCGCACCCAGTTTTTAGGGGGGGAAATCAAGAAAAAAATCTTTTCCCCCCCCCCAGGCCCAGAGAGCAGCGGAGGGGTTGCTCGCAGCTATGGAGCAAGCCAAGTTTTGGCTTCCCCTTTAGCCCCATGCAGCCTCTCCTTGCCGGGAGACGCTGCGCAGCGCTAAAGAAGCCATAGCCCCGTGCAGCCTCTCCTTGCGGAGGGGTTGCGCGCAGCTATGGAAGAAGGCAAGGCAGCGAGCGGGATGGATCCCGCTCGCTGTTTTGCCTTCCCCTTTAGCCCCGCGCAGCATCTCCTTGCCGGGAGACGCTGCGCAGGGCTTTCCTGGCTATGGAAGAAGGCAAGGCAGCGAGCGGAGTGGATCCCGCTCGCTGTTTTGCCTTCCCCTTTAGCCCCGCGCAGCGTCTCCTTGCCGGGAGACGCTGCGCAGGGCTTTCCTGGCTAGGGAAGAAGGCAAGGCAGCGAGCGGGGTGGATCCCGCTCGCTGTTTTGCCTTCCCCTTTAGCCCCGCGCAGCATCTCCTTGCCGGGAGACGCTGCGCAGGGCTTTCCTGGCTATGGAAGAAGGCAAGGCAGCGAGCGGAGTGGATCCCGCTCGCTGTTTTGCCTTCCCCTTTAGCCCCGCGCAGCGTCTCCTTGCCGGGAGACGCTGCGCAGGGCTTTCCTGGCTAGGGAAGAAGGCAAGGCAGCGAGCGGGGTGGATCCCGCTCGCTGTTTTGCCTTCCCCTTTAGCCCCGCGCAGCGTCTCCTTGCCGGGAGACGCTGCGCAGGGCTTTCCTGGCTAGGGAAGAAGGCAAGGCAGCGAGCGGGGTGGATCCCGCTCGCTGTTTTGCCTTCCCCTTTAGCCCCGCGCAGCATCTCCTTGCCGGGAGACGCTGCGCAGGGCTTTCCTGGCTATGGAAGAAGGCAAGGCAGCGAGCGGAGTGGATCCCGCTCGCTGTTTTGCCTTCCCCTTTAGCCCCGCGCAGCGTCTCCTTGCCGGGAGACGCTGCGCAGGGCTTTCCTGGCTAGGGAAGAAGGCAAGGCAGCGAGCGGGGTGGATCCCGCTCGCTGTTTTGCCTTCCCCTTTAGCCCCGCGCAGCGTCTCCTTGCCGGGAGACGCTGCGCAGGGCTTTCCTGGCTAGGGAAGAAGGCAAGGCAGCGAGCGGGGTGGATCCCGCTCGCTGTTTTGCCTTCCCCTTTAGCCCCGCGCAGCGTCTCCTTGCCGGGAGACGCTGCGCAGGGCTTTCCTGGCTAGGGAAGAAGGCAAGGCAGCGAGCGGGGTGGATCCCGCTCGCTGTTTTGCCTTCCCCTTTAGCCCCGCGCAGCGTCTCCTTGCCGGGAGACGCTGCGCAGGGCTTTCCTGGCTTCTCTGGGAGGTGGGGGGATTCCCCCACCTCCCGCAAAACCAGCAGAAGCCGCGCGCACTTTAAAAGGGCTGCACGGCTTCTCCTGGCTTTCCTGGGAGGTGGGAGAAGGGACTGATGCGGCCAGTCAGTCCCTTCTCCCTCCTGTGGAAAAGCCCGCAAGAGCGCACGGAGCTTGTGTGCGGCTCTTGGGGGCTTTTCCCACCTGCCTCCCCCCCCTGCATTCGCTCCATAGGACGCACACACATTTTCCCTTGCTTTTTAGGAGGGAAAAAGTGCGTCCTATGGTGCGAAAAATACGGTAAGCCGCAGAATTCACAGTGAAGCCAAATCCTGAACATATTTCAAAAGGAAACAAAAAAGAGCAACAGGGCAACAAGCAAAAAAAGAAAAAGGAAGAAAAATAACTTTAAAGTATTTAAATAGAACTAAAAGCTAGCTCCTCTCAGATATATACTCTGAACTTGAACTCACAGTCAGTCTAGCTGCTGCTCTGAATGTTCAAGTATGTTTAAAAACATTAATGATAAACTGCATCTAAAACTAGGTGGGTAAGCTGTGGCTCTTCAAATGTGGTTGGACTCCCATCAGTCACAGCCTACATGGTTAATGGAATTGTAGCCAAACACCGTCTGGTTGGCTGCAGGACCCCCACCCCTGATCTAAAGCCAGCCTTACTAATATTACTGCATACTAAAAGCCCCAGGCACCCTGTTCCCCCTGCTGACCACTATTTTCAATATACCCTCATGGAATATGGTTGTAGCCCTAAAATTGTACGTGGATCAGATCAAGTAATTTTACCAGACCACTGATGAATTCCCAGAATGAGCATGGCAACAGGGTCAGCAAATTATTATTATTATTATTATTATTATTATTATTATTATTATTATTATTATTATTATTTCTGTGGATAGCTCAGTCCATAGAGCATGAGACTCTTAATCTCAGGATTGTGGATTCAAGCCCCATGTTGGACAAAAAGATTCCTGCAAGGCAGGGGGTTGGACTAGATGACCCTCATGGTCCCTTCCACCTCTACAATTCTATGATTCTACTTATTAAAATCTGTAGATCTCAGGGTGGTTCATAACATAGAAATGCAAGATAAAAAAAAACAAAATACGTAATAAAAACAAAAACAACCCAATACCCCCACAGCCACATTTAAAAGGGTATCGGATGTTAATCAGCCAAAGGCCTAGTCAAAAAGGAACATTTTAACCTGGCACCTAAAGGTGTACAATGAAGGCGCCAGCCAAACCTCCCTAGGGAGAGCATTCCACTGCAGAAGAGGCCCATTCTTAGGTGGCCACCCTCCAGACCTCTCGTACAGGAGGAATACAAAGAAGGATCTCAGATGATGATCTCAGGGTCTGGGTAGGTTCACATGGAGAGAGGCATTGCTGCTTACAAAGGACAGCTTAATTTGGTTGGAGAGCAGCATCTGTGCAGCAATCCAGAATGCTGCACAGAACAGAACTGTGATGGACTGGAACCTATACAAAGCAATCATGACATTCACAGAAAATTGCAACCTGCTTTAAAAATGTGGCAAGAAAGTACAAATAATTCAGCGGTAAAAGCCTATACACATCTACTCAGAAGTAAATTCAGCAGAGTCCAATGGGACTTACTCCCAAGTAAATGTGTACAGGACTACGGCCTTAAGAATAGGAATCTTTTAGAAAATGGACACCAGAGATATCTACAAACCTGTAATATGGCAGTTCTTTCTATCTGTGATTTATCAGCATGCATAGAAATTGTTTGCAAGCCTGTAATTTTATGTACAGCATCGCTCAGGAGATCTGCACCCAGTTTGCATTCTACAAATACCAGCACAGGAGGTTTGAACAGTTTCTTATCCTAAAACAAAGCAAAGTCTCATTTAAAGTCTTGCATGATCAACACAGTTACCAATGGCACTTACAACTCTTTCTCTTAATTAGTGTGTATACATTCTACTGAAACGATGTCAATTTAAAAAATGTTACACGTTTCCCAATTTCGCATTTCAGATATATATCCTTTATTATCAAATTAAGGGATGGTTTCGAGTGCAAATATAGTTATTTTTTACTTAAATTATAATATTCATTGACTCAGCCATGGAAGGTTTTAAAAATCATCAGTAAGAATTGGAGGCAGAGTAGTATTACATTGTCCTGGTACCCAAAAACATAAGAAGAGTCTCCCTGCTCAGGCCAATGGCCCATCTCGCCCAATATCCTGTTCTTTCAGCAGTCAGTCAGATGCCTGTGGGAAGCTGTAATCAGGACCCGAGCACAGGAGGTCCTGCAGTTGCCAGCAACTGGTATTCAGAAGCATACAGCCTTCAGCCACAGATGCAAAACATAGCCACTGTGACTAGTAGCCACTGAGAGCCTTAACCACTTCAAATTTGTCTAATCCTCTTTTAAAGCCATCCAAGTTGGTGGCTAGCACTGTCTCATATGGGAGCGAATTCCAGAGTTTAACTATGAGCCGTATAAATAACTACCGTATTTTTCACTCTATAAGACGCACCAGACCACAAGACGCACCTAGTTTTTGGAGGAGGAAAACAAGAAAAAAAATATTCTGAATCTCAGAAGCCAGAACAGCAAGAGGGATCGCTGCGCAGTGAAAGCAGCAATCCCTCTTGCTGTTCTGGCTTCTGGGATAGCTGCGCAGCCTGCATTCACTCCATAAGACGCACACACATTTCCCCTTACTTTTTAGGAGGGAGAAAGTGAGTCTTATAGAGCAAAAAAATACGGTACTTTGTTTTGCCTGTCCTGAATCTTTCAACAATTATGAGAGAGGGAGAAAAGCCTTTCTCCAACCACTTTATTCATGCCATGCATAATCTTACACAGTTCTATCATGCCACCTCTTACTTGGTTTTTCTCTAAACTATAAAGCCCAGAATACTGAAACGGTTCCACATTAGGGGAGTTGCTCCACTCAATCGTTTTGGTTACCCCTTTTGAATATTCCTGTTGACCTTCATAAAACAAAAATTCTAATGAGAAGGAAACTTTGCTGTCTCACATGACTACAGCTAGAATTCTATATGGTACGTACTGGAATGTTAAGCATATTGCTAAACTGAGGGAGCTTTGGGCGGTGGCAGAGCTGAACAGAGTAACGTGGCCCTTCCAAGTCTGCCAAGCTTGTGTAATATTAACAAGTTTAAAGTAGATTATGCAGGTATCTTTGAAATGCTGTTAAAAATGGAATCTTGTCAGTGATATTAGCATTACTGCAGCTTTTGCACGATTATTTCTATGTGGCTTGCACAATGTATTTACCAAAATAAAATATCCTATTTCTGGCAAGAGGATGAGAGTATAAACAATATACTTGCACTAGGATAATAGAACTGGGTGCTTTTTCTTTTTCACTATTCCGTATCACAAACTGCTTTTAACCCTCAGTTTAAAAAGCAGTTTGCCATATAACATGCTAGGGCTGCTGTTTGGGGGAAAAACATAGGTAAGGGTTGCTACCGCTACCTCCTTTACCTGGAGTAAGCTCCACTGAATTCAATAGAACTTAATTCTGAGTATGGATGGTTAGAATTGCAAAGGAACTTTTCATTGGATCCCAGTCATGATGCTTTGGATCCTGCCTATTTCACGTCAACACTGGGTTACTTAAATGCCTCTCAGAATCACAGATTATAAAGTACTGAAAATGCAATAATAAGCTAATGAATATCACCAATAATACTGAAACAATATACATTTTGTTTCTTCTTCCACAAGTTTCAACAAAAGCATTGGCTAAACTGAATTGCAGGGACGTGTTTATGCCTCTCTGCTGGGGAGCTCTCAAGAACAAAGCTGAATCAGATAAACAGCCATTTTCCAGTTTCTCTCCTCCAAATCTGCAAAGAATCACAATTTGTGGAAGAAAAACAACAGGTTCTCCCTTCCAAGGATACTAACATTTAATATTTCAAAAAGCTTTTTCTTTTTGGACGGTTCTTCTACCCACAAGATAATCTGGCGAACGTTGGAACATGGCTGGTTCTTTTCTCCGATGGTTATTTTCACTGGATTTTGCAAAAGTCGATTGGCCAGCTGCTCAGTGCCGAAAGGCATTGTGGCAGACACCAGAATAGTCTGACGGTCTGTGGGGATATTTTCCAAAATGTCTAAAACCTGCTGCTGGAAGCCCATCTTTAACATGGTATCAGCCTATGTTAAAGAAAGAGAGAGAGAGAGAGAGAGAGGGGGGGGGGGGACAGACCAGTAAGCATTAACATTCCATTGTAGGAGCAGAGGTGAGGAGATAAATGATTAATTCACTTTCCTTGCCAGCATAGTCAGAAGAACAGCCTTGCTGGATCATTTGGTGCAGTATCCCATTTCCTACAATGGCCAGCCTCTAGGGAGCCTACAAGCAGGAAATGATAGAAATAGCCCACTCTGGCTGTTGTCCCCCAATGATTTGTATGCAGCCACCATTCCCACCATGACGAGTAGCCTTTGATAGCCTTATCCTCCATGAGTTTGTCTATCCCACCATATGCAGCCCTTGGAAGGATGTTCAAAAGGATATGCAGCCCTGAAAAAAGGTTCCCCAACCCTGCACTATGCCTATTCGCAGCACCTTCCACTTCTACTTTATGCTTCTCTTTCCTGGCAGCAACTCACTACTGTCCAAAATGCACACTAGTGTCTGCAGCGGCTGCTCCCACTTTGAAAAAAAAGTGACCTAGATGCTTAATCCTCAGGTGTGCTCTCATCTCTTTCTTCCTGACACATAAATGGGCCAATACACCATCTGAACTGCATTCCAAGCATACCATGCACTAGCCAAAGGACATACGCATTGCACGTGCTTGAAATCTACTAGTGGTCACCAGACAGAAATCAAGCCATTTCAACCATTGTTATTTCATATTTAAGTAATACCTGCATGCACACTCACACATATATTTTGTTTTTTGTCCCACCATGTATACTTACTTCATCCACTACAACAATTTTAATATTATGGACTTGAACGGAGCTTTGCTTTAGAATTTCTAGCAACCTTCCTGGTGTAGCTATGATAACCTAACAGAAAGAGGGTGGAGGCAAAAACACCAACATTAGAAATAAAATCAATGATCAGCGCTTCATCATTATTATTTATCGTTTTTTATCCTTCCATTCCTCCCAAAAGAACTCAGTGTGGAAAACAACAAAAGGTCAAAAAGAATCCTTTTTGCCCCTTGCAATAATAAAATAAAATATCCACTCTGCTAAATATTTTCAAGGCTGCAAGAACCAGTATATTCCAGTCATCTAATACCTGGGTAAACGGGAATGTTTTTGAATTCTACCTAAAGGTTAATGAGGGTGGCAGGTGCACCTCACCAAGGAGGGCATCCCATAAGCAGGGAACTATTACTGGCAAGGCACTATAAAGGGGTCAGCACCCAACACCAAATAAGGCCTCCCCTGCCAATTGTAAAGCCCAATATGGTTGATACTGGGGCAAGCAATTTTTTTTAAGGACTTGAGACCCAATCTCTTCAACAAGAGCTGATGTTCTGGAAGCCTTAAACAACGAAATCAGTATCACCTCTAGTTCTTTGCCATATACCAGAAATCACAGCAGCAGATTTTACCTTAACATTTTGTTTCAGGCGATGAAGCTGCGGTGGTAATGGCAATCCTCCAACCAGAAGAACAGTTCTCATGTTGGGCAGTCCAATCATGAGCTCTTTAGCTTGTTTCTCTATCTGTATAGCTAACTCCCTCGTTGGCGTCAGAATAAGAGCAGATGGGGTTTCTGCCTGAAGCAGAAAGTGGGAAAAAGTTGTGAGTTGCCAATCTGCATTCTCAATTAAAAGTATCAGATTAGGGGAAAATAAGAGAACAGTTACTGTAATTCATATCAGATTAGCTCAACAACATCCTTTTCATTCAGATGTCAATGGAGACGACAGCAAATAGTCACAGTGTAACATTAGAAACTGTGGAAATCTACTCCCACCCTACTAAGACTGTTAAGTACAGAAATAAGAGTAAGTGGACAAACTGTTACAGAGTATTTCTGAATATTAGAGCACTCTTCAGTGGTTATTCATATGAAGAGGTAAAGCAAATGAAAAAGGGGCTGTGGGACAGGGCTTTTAGGTCACTGCCCCCTGCTTGTGCCAGTTGCTCAAGAGTTCAGCTGTAATTTCTGCAGCAGAAAACCTTTTCTACTTGTGGCTGCTGCCTGTGTATTTAGAAGCCTGAAAGGGTTTGAAGTCAAATGGGGAGCCTCAATGTGTATAAAAAGATCCCCACTGCAGAACTGCAGCTGAACTCTTGAGCAACAGGTGTAAGCAGAGACACTGAGGACGCTTTAGGACAATTGGCAGATTTAGTAATTGTATCGTTTATCCCGTCAACTGACAGGTATACAGTTGAAAGAATATATTAGATATTCTATCAGTTTGCACTGTACTGTTGTCCAAACATTCACTTTTTGCAAGTCAACTGACATAAGTTCAAAGAAGAAACAAACAGCTAAAAATAATTTCTCTAGAATTCTCAGTGCAACTAAGGTTGAAATTCAATGCAGAGTTTCCCAAAGAGAAATCCCCTTGAATGCACTGGGATTTACTTCTAAGTAAACATGTACAGGAGCGTGCTGCACAATTCCCACAGCTTTTTGAAAATGCAGGTTTAAACTTTACCTCTCCCAAGGCTTTAATTACAACAGGAAGCAGGAAAGCAGCAGTTTTTCCTGAGCCAGTGTCAGCCGTGGCCATGATATCCCTGCCCAGTAATCCAACTGGGATCATCTGCATTTGGACAGGAGTTGGGACTTCATAGCCTGATTTTTTCAAATTGGTGTTTAAAATTTCAGGGAAGCCACAGTGTTCAAATTCTACAATAGGTCTTGCAACTTCTTGACCTTCAACAGCAATGCCTAGTTGCTGCTTTAAGTTTTCAATCTGCTCCTCTTGAAGGCTTAGCACAAATGGATTCTCTTCATAGACGTAAGTACCATCAAGTAACGTGGACCGAGTCTCTGCTTTTTCACAACTGCTAGCAGATTTTGAGTTTTCCTTTTCCTCTTTGATATGTAAAAGGTGTTTGGCTTTGCACTCCAAGCTACAAACATCTTCGTCAGTCTTGTCACAGATGTATTCCCCATAACGACCACAAACCACACAGACAGGTTCCCCAGGCTGTGGCCAACGCTGCATTTTGCTGAAAGATTTTATGGGATCCTCAGCAAGAGAAGAGTCCTCATTGTTTGCATTTTCCAATGTTGCTTCAGTAAGAGTTGCAGCTGAATCCAGAGAGATGTGCAGCTCAGTGTCTCTTTTCATTGGTTCAGACAAGTCACTCTCTGAGCTTGGCATGTCTTTTGTATCTGACTTAGCATCTCGGACGTCTGTGGCATTTTCAAGGGAGGATTCACTTGGAGATGGCTTATTTTTCTTAGTTACGCAGGTCCCCTCATCACCAGCATTCCTCTTGACTTTAATAGACCTTGGAACAAACATTCTTCAACAGCCTGTAATGAAAGCATAGAATATGTATTACTGCTCAAATCTGATAAAGTAGGATTTCAGAATAATTCAGGGACTACTAAAATGCACTCCAATAGTCCAAAACTTAATTATGAAGCATAACAAAATATATTAATGCCATCCAAATGGGAGTTACTGCAATGGCTATCTGAAAGCTTCAACTAGTACAGGCTGTAATTTTCCATTTCCTGACAGAGAACGTTCTCTTGCAGCATGATGCTGCAGTCATCTGCACAGTGCCCCTATTCACTTATGTATTCATAATTTGGGTTTTTCATTCTTAAAACAATTTACCCAAACAATAGCTCCTGAGGGAGCTATTTACTGCACATGGCTGACAAGTTGTTTGCTGCCGAAATAGCAAGCCTCAAACCCAGACAACATACTGCTTCTTAGAAAGGCTTAGGCTGTGTGAGGTACATTTAAATCACTCACCCACACAAGAATCCTGGAAACTATACTTGGCACATTGACAAACTACGGTTTCCAGGGCGTGAGATTTAAACATGCTTCGAATGCATGGCGTGTATATGCAGCCTTACCTTACTTCTGAGCAGACGAGTGCAGGGCTTGTGCTGTTAGAAGCAAAGAACGACACAGCCCCGAAGAGCTGGGTGTTTGTTTGTTTTTGTGGCACAAGCTTTTCCGAACTACTAGAACCAGTTCACCCAAAAGCATGCATTATTTACAGGCTAGACAAGCTCGCATAGAAGTCTATGGGGCAGTTTGGGACGATTCTGTTCAAAGCTAAGAGCAAGCAAAGCGACTGTTCCCGATGCAACACAATCACCTACGTGGTCGTGGTGGAGAAGCAAAAGCCTCCGGGCTCTAGTCCGACATGCCCCCACCTCCCTTGACCCTGACGCCTCCAGATGCCGTGGCTTGATGGTCTCCCGCCGCAGCAGATGGTCCTCGGTGGGTTTTGCAATGTTTTGTGGCCGCTCTAGGCACTCAGCACCGGGGCGGAAGAGACGTACAATAAGCTCCGTACTTCCGGTTCCTGTTTGAATGTGCATGGCAGGAGCTGCGGGGTGGTGGAAACCGAAGCAGATGGATAAGGTTCCTTTGTAGTGGTTTCGGGATGGTCGTGCCCATTCCCCCCGCACCCCCCGAAAGTGATTTGGGTGATTGGCTTTTGGAAGAGAGAGGGAGCTGGAGTTGGGGGTTTTAAAAGGAAAGTAGCTGGGTATGGAAGCAAAAAAATAAAGAAGGAACTGGGTATGAGGAAGGTAAAGTTCAGCTTACAGAACTGATTTCTTTTTTTCTTTTTTTAATTTTTGAAAAGTTTTTATTATTAAAATAATTCAGCATTAATACAGACATATTGCGAATATACAAGCATACAAACATACATTTCATACAATACTTTAAAATGTTCAAACATACCTACACTCAATCCCACAGATAATTCCTTTTCCCATCACCATCCATCACCCCTCACCCCACCTTTGTGTTAGACTTCCAATCTACTCAATTGCAATTTCTTTCCACTTCTATTACTTTCTTTCACACCTTTCTTTCACCTTTAACCTAATTTCATGCTTCTTTTTCTGTTACACATTGTTATCGATCTTATTTAGTATTTCAGTATTTAAAACGGAACTTGTTTATTCTAATAGGAGTTCTTTGGTTCACAAGGAGGTATTGCAATGAGTGTGGGCTCCTGTGTCTCCTCAGCCCCAATCATACTGGCAGAAGTTGAGCCCACATTCAGATTATCTAGAAAAAAGGGGGGAAACCACAGAAAAAGAGGGGTTGTGAAAGGGGCAGTTGGAAGGAGAGACTGCAAAAGGTAGCTGTTTGCTTGGTCAGAATGAAATGGAAAGGAGTCTGTGGGACTGATCTTTTGTAGACTTAACAACCTAACCATACACACTTTGCTCACAGGTAAGGCACACTGTGTTCTTTGGCCCCTACTCCTAGGTAAAATATGGACACTCCCTGGAAAGGAAGCCCAGCTGAACACAGTGAGATATTTTGAGTAACATACTAGGTCTGCACTGCATGCATAGCACATATGTTTGATGCCTGTGCCAAGGTAGATCTGAAGCAAAGGTTTTAAGAAATTCAGCATCACTGTATCTCCATAATGGTTGTTGTACCTGTTTAGACACTATAGGGCCATCTGACTTAGCTTGTGTTCTGGTCACTGGACTGTTGCTTTAGCTTCCTTATTTATGTGTGTATTTCAGGCTTTCCCCCTCTGCTTTTTCAGTCTAAAAGACATTCAGAGTGGCTTTCAAAAATCAGTAATAAAAAGACAGTCCTGCTTTTGGGCTTGCAACCTAAAAGACACAACACAAAAGTAAAGAGTGTTGAGAGAGAGGAGAGTAAAACAAAACAAATTCGAGCATTTTTTTCTTAAGCTGAAATGGAAGCAGTAGAATGAAAGTAGGAATCGACCTGCTTCAAATCTGTTCCTTAGCTTCCACAGACTGATGAAAAGGCTCTTTCCAGGTGAAGCTGAAGGATGGAAGAGTCTGTTAGAATTGATAGTTGGGCATGGATGACACTACTTTGCTCAGGATAAACTTCTTAAGCACAAACTTTCTTGCTTTCCTTCGGAGACAACCTGATGGAAAAGATAAGCATAGATCCTCAGATGTTTTCCTCTTTGTGGCTACTGCGTACAGAATGCTCAGTCTTCATTAGACTATTTTGCGGAGTTCTGCCTTAGGAGGTTTCCTTTATAAAATACATGGGTTTACCTAGGCCTGCCAGTACCTCCCTCTTGTTCATGGATGACATGGTTTTTTTGCTACATGGTTTTGGCACTTGGGGAATGAGTTTGCTGTTAGTATACAGTATATGATTATGATTAAGTCTTCTACTGCAGATCAAGCTCTCGACTGCCCTTCTGCTCACTGATCATATACATTCTAACTGGGTTGTCACTACCTTTTCATTCACAGACCAAGGCACATTATTTTTCTTGCTTAGGACTCCTATATTTAGAGTTGTTGAAGGAACACTGACCCTAAACAGATGACCAATTTATCAAGTGCTAATATTTTCTAGGGCCGTAGATCAGTGGAAGAAGAGGTTCCCAGGTTAGCAGAACATAGTTAGCTGTTTTATATCGAGTCAGACCATTTGGTGCATCTAACTCAACATTGTCTACAATGATTGGCAGTGGCTCTCTAGGGTTGTAGAGTTTCTCCCTTCCCCGCCAGGAGATGCCAGGGATTGAACCTGGAACCTTTGGAATGAAAGGCAGATGCTCTGCCACTGAGCTTCAACCTAATACCAACCAGGGCTGGGGAAAACTCCCCTTTCATAGAATCATAGAATTGTAGAGTTGGAAGGGACCCAGAGGATCATCTAGTCCAAGCCCCTGTAATCCAGGAATATGCAGCTCTCCCATACGGGGATGAAACCTGCAACCTTGGCATTATCAGTAGCATGCTCTAACGGTCTAACCAACCGAGAGCTGCTGTCACTCAGTGCAGACAATTCAATACAAGCAGCTTCCTTTAGCTATGTCTACCACAGATTTGTCTACTAATCAGAATTAGTTTTTTTAAAAAATCATGTCTATAATGTATAATGTAATGGGGGGGCAGTTATCAAGTGGCACAGCTTCCTCACATTTACCACTGGGTGAGCTGGTCATCAGTAGTCACTCAATGTAATAAATGATGTAGCGATCTGCATTTGGTTTCCTTTGAAGTTTAAGTAAAAGCAACAAAGAATCTTCTAAGCTTACAAACTAGCATAATGGCATATGTTTTTTTGTTGACGAGTCTACTTCCATCAGTTGTTCTTAGAGCTGACCCACAATTAGGCAGAGCAAAGTGATTGCTTCATGCAGCATATGAGAGTATGTGTGAGGATGAGTGCACCTACCTCTAAGATGGCTTGATGTACTCAGAGAATAGGAGAGGACACTAATTTGTCCACATTGTTGAACTAGGAGTTAACTGCCCATCTTGTTGACTTGTAGTTAAATGGAAGAGAGTGACATATTCTCATTTGCCTCGGGCAGCAAAATGCCGTGGCTGACCCTGGATGTTCAACTGGTTTCTTGCTTTCTAGCTCCAAAAACACATCTTTTTGGAGCAAATTTCTGTATAGATTGTACACTTGTGCAGTTCTTGTACTTTTAGAAAGCCGGTTGTATAAATTAAGGTATTGCCATACTCAGTTTTTGCATCTGATGAAATAGGCTAGCTGTTGCCTTGGAAACCCACAATTGCTGTAATGATTCAATTAAAGGTGCTATTGCACTTTATATATTCTTTACCCGTATTATCGCTCTTGGCTTATTTAGTTTAGCAGGGCTTACAAACGGACCTTGTTTTGCACCTCCCACCCTTTATCTCTAAGTAACATATGTTTGCCACTTTTTTCTCCTTTTCACTTGCCTACTTGTTCCTTTAGCAGTGGCACGATAGGAAGGAAGCCAATAGGAGCTGCTTTCTACGTCTCCATGCCAGGACATGTTAAATTCATTCAGTGTGGGGAAAGCAAAAAAACCATGCTCTAAATACAGGTACAGTGGTACCTCAGGTTACATACACTTTAGGTTACAGACCCAGAAATAATACCTCGAGTTAAGAACTTTGCTTCAGGATGAGAACAGAAATCGTGTTCCGGCGGTGCGGCAGCAGCAGGAGGCCCTTTGCTAAAGTGGTGCTTCAGGTTAAGAACAGTTTCAGGTTAAGAACAGATCTCCGGAACGAATTAAGTACTTAACCCAAGGTACCACTGTATATATACTAAACGTAGCTATGATGCTCTGTATATATTAAATAGTAGCAGCCATATATTTAATATTACATTAATTTAGCCTTATTAATGCTTATTTTATTTTTCTTTGACTGAGTCTGTTACTTTTGTGGAATGCTCTCCCCAGGGAGGTTTGTCTAGTACCTTCCTTATAGCACATTCATCCATCTTCAATCAGGCCTTGGGCTGATAAATATTCTACAGCCTTTTAAATGTGTTTGTGGGAAGGGAGTTATTGTTTTGTTGTTTCTGTTTTAACTATTTCTTGGTACTTTTATCCAGGGCTTTTTTTAAGCCGGAACTCACTGAAACTGAGTTCCGGCACTTCTCGGGTGGGCGCCATTGCCATTATAAGAGAAGAAGGGAGGTGTTCACCTTTTTCTAGAAAAATAGAACTGCTTTTATCTCTTGTTTTTATCACGTGAACTGCCCTGAGATCTTTTGATGAAGGGTGGTATATAAATCTAATAAATAAAAATAATAAATCAATAAATAAATCAATAAATATTTGGATTAGGTTTAGTCTTTGCATAGTGGATTTTATTAAAGTATTATCACGTACTTTATTGCATCTGCCAGGGCTAGATTGTTGAGAGAGGGTCTAGTCCTTTCATTTTCACACAGAACATCTACAGTGGAAAAGGTTGGCTACTCCAGTCCATAGCCTCAGAGATGCAATGGAATCCTAAGCAAGTTTATTCAGAAGCAAGTCCCATTCTGAAAGCATGGAATAAGTCCCACTAAACTCTGGACTTTGTTCTGAGTAAATTTACATAGGACTGCACTGTACATTTATTATTAGTTTGATTTGTTAACCTGTTCTTCACGCTGAGATCCCAGGGTGGATCACAACTATGTAAATACAATATTTAAAACAGTTTTTAACAAATTAGAAAGGTAAGTATACAGAGGTCAAAGGCCAGGATAAAGAGGCGCATCTTCAGCATTCAGTGAAAACTGTGTAAGTTAAGTTGCCAGATGCAAGACTATGGGGAGGGAGTGTAATAGCTTAGGGGCTGCCACAAAGGATGTCTTGTCCCAGACCACCACCACCCTGCCAAGCTTTTAAGGGCAAGGGAAATGCCAAGATGGCCGCCTCTACTTATCTTAATACCCAGAGGGTCTATAGAGAAGGGGATGGTATTTCAGATATTGGGGGCCTAAGTCATTTAGGGCTCCAAACACTAACATGAACTGGGCCTGAAAACGAACTGGCAACCCATTCAGCTGTTTTAAAGCAGAGGTTATATGAAGTCTAAATGGAACCCCAGCCGGTAATCTGGCACTGCATTTTGGACTGGTTGATGTTTCTTGAGGTTTTGTTCAAGGCCAGCCCCACACAGAGTGCATTGCAGTAATACAGTCAGTAAGTTACCAGAGCATAGAGTATAGAGGCCAAGTCATTTCTGTACGAAAGGGGCCATAGCTGGCAAACTAGCTGGAGCTGGGGGAAAGTACTCCAATCCCAGTACTCCAGTGACATAGTTGAATCCAGGAGCACTTGCAAGCTATGGACTGCATCTTCCAGTGGAATACAACTCTGTCCAGGACTGGTCATCTCGCCAGTCCCCAGACTCGAGAACTCGGAACACATAACACATGTCTTTGTAAGGATTTCTGCTTCAATTTGTTGGCTCACATCTAGCCCATCACTGCCTACTAAGCACTAGTCATAACACCTCAACAGCCTCTCCTAATTCATAAGGAACAGAGAGATAGAGCTGGGTATCATCTACATATTGATGACACATCACTGCAAATATCCTGATGACAGCTCTCAGCGGCTTCATATAGATGTTAAATAGCATAGGGAGAATCTACACTCCTAGCTTGGTCTCCTTTCTCCCCAGTAAATTCTGTATTATTTCTCTCTTCTTTTTAAAACGTAACAGCTCAGAGGGGTGATATTTGTTTTAACACGGTATAAATTTAAAATTAATTATTTAATAGTCAAG
This sequence comes from Podarcis bocagei, assembly GCF_964188305.1. NCBI lineage: Eukaryota > Metazoa > Chordata > Lepidosauria > Squamata > Lacertidae > Podarcis > Podarcis bocagei. Next base: position 83,353,750 of record NC_138129.1, on the reverse strand, counting down.
CAAAAAAATCAACAGCAGTTTAATGAGTCAAATAGTACACCTTCCAGGTGCACTTACTCAGCTGGCATAATACTGCACGAGGAAGTTGCTAATTGGGATAATAAATTGTAACCTAAGGGTAGATACTATCTGCAAAATGTACCTGTCTAGCTGGCATAGATGACAGTCTGCCTGGGACCCTGGAATACAGAGCTTTTGTGCCTTGTGTTGGATTTTAACCTGTGGGAAATGAGGGTTTTTTTTCCACAAGAAAAATGGACAGATCACAAATAGAATGAATATGTTTTTTGCATAGCAAAAATATTAATGGACAGAACCCCTCTTTCCCCAGTGAGTTCTCTCTTTCTCTCTCTCTCTTTTTGCATGTTCTCAAGAGGTTCTTTGGATCCTAGCCAAAAAAAGTTGAATTTAATTGTTCCAAAATTAATGTACAATAGGTATGTATGTTCCTATAACGTACTGAGTAATGGCATGGGTAGACAAACTAAGGCCCGTCTGCTGGATGCAGCCCAATCGCCTTCTCAGTCCAGGCCGTGGACGGTCCAAGAATCAGTGTGTTTTTACATGAGTAGAATGTGTGCTTTTATTTAAAATGCATCTCTGGGTTATTTGTAGGGCATAGGAATTCGTTCATGTTTTTCCCCAAAATATGGTCTGGCCCCCCACAAGGTCTGAGGGACAGTGGACTGGCCCCATGCTGAAGAAATTTGCTGACCCCTGGAGTAATGGCCATTGGAATAGATATATTTTTCATCTTACTTTTTTGTATATCCAAGTGCTTCATATTTAATGGTCACAATTTAGCCCTATTCAGGTGTTCTAAATTCCTCGCATGATAAGGAAAAGTGAGGACAAGTATGCAACTCTGTCTACCCCCACCCCCCTACTCTGGCATTTTCCCTCCTACTTGCAGCAATAAATCTTCAAAAATAGATGCATCATTATATTTTCCTATGCAAAAGATACAATAAAAAGGGAACATTGAAAACTCCCTAGCTTATATTGCAGCAGCTGCTCAGATGCTGTATGCAAAGTATTGGGAATGACCAAAAATACTGCAGATGGATGAATGGATTAATAAAATGTGAAAGTATACTGTAATAGCTAAATTTACGAACTCTGTGAGACGGAGAGGAACGACGCCAAACATTAGATTTATTTATAATTAAGTGGAAACCATAGATACAATTTTGGACTCAAATTCTTTATTTCCAACAATGCAATATTGCAATAATGAGAGAAAATGCAATAGCGATTAGTTATGACCTTTGTGAAGTTAGAAATCTCAATATTTTTCATTGCCCTGACATACATGTATTTTGGGGGTATAGCATCTCTTTTGCATTTGAGAAGTGTTATACAGTTTGTTTTGGAAGAATGTCAGGTAGTTTTTCAGTACCATATAACAATAGAAAAACTACATTTAAAAAATGTGTCTCAAGTGTTGCTCTCCTTTAGCTGTAAATTAGCCAGAGGAAACACCCTTTCTCTTATTCATACCCCACTGCCTGAATGTATCAACGTCTTCCGGGGATTGCCTGTGCCATACTTTATCTGTATTATACCTAGCTCAAGAGTAGCTTTAATAAGTCAGTCCACTAAAAGTATCAAAGCCTTCCGTTAACAAATCTCAGCAAGTTTGGGCATTAGATCGTTCTGAACTATCCCCTCACAAAAGTGAGGCTTTTTTGAAGCCAGAATAAGCTGATCCTAGAAAAGCAGGTTAAGGCAAGTATCAAATGGTTTGTCAGCTAAATACACTGCAAGGGTGGAGGATTACATTCATAATATGTTGTGTATTATGGGCTAAGCTACCCATCTCTAAGAGGGAAATAGAGATTATTTGAATCAGTCATCTTAACTCTATTTGGAGTGATGAAAATTATATGTTTCAGCTGGAGTAAAACTTGGAAACAAGATCTTACGTGTTTTAGAAATCCATTCTTACCTTACTCAGTTTTGTACCAGTATACAGTATAAAACATAAAGTGTTTTAGAAGATGAGTTGATAGTCAGATAGTGGTGTGTTGGAAATGGTTTGTCCATTTGATTATTTGATCTTGTGAAACACAGTAGCTCAGCAGCAAGCATCAGCACCAGTTCAGAAGGATGGCAACAGTCGGGAGACTTGGGTGAAAGCTGGGGGTGCAGTGACAGTATCTGCATTCTGAGGCAGCTGCCTCACTTTGCCTAATGATAGGGACAGACCTAAAAGATTAATTTTGAGAAACAAAATTAGGCAGCAGTGTATCTTGACATGGAAATGACTTGATGTTGAAATTTAGTAAGGCTAAGGCTGAAACATCCAATTTAGCAGCAGTTTTCACTTTGGTATTTATTTAAGATTCCATAAGTACTTCAAGGATTACATGAGGAAGGTTAATAACACTGCCTGTTACAGATAAAAGGTGTGTGGTAGTTGTGATTATTGTGTAGCGGTCAACACATTTTCTAGTAAAGTATGTGTTTGAGGTTTGTCCAAGGGAAATGAAATGAATGAGTGCTTTCTGTTCTCAAATAATTGGTGATTCATTCCTGATGGAATGAATGCATTTCTATTTTTGACAATGTGCTGCATACTATTTCAAAATAATGACAGTGAATTATGACATTTCTACATCTCTTATTTGCATGGCAAGCTGGAAAAATGTTACGAAAGGACACATTCAAGGTTTCATTCATCTCACCCAATGAACTTATTAAATTTATGTGTTTGCTCCTATTGATATATATATATATTAAGGTTCCCACTTTAAAAATATCATAAAAGAGCCCTGTTCAATAAGAGCAAAGGCCTATCCAGTCCAGTAGCCCATTTACCAAAGAAAACAACTTTGTGGGAAACCCACAAGCAAGCACAATAGTTCTCAGGCAACCCATATTTACAGGCATGCAATCTCTGATCCTGGATATACTATCTAACTATCATGGCTAGTAGTGTTTGATAGCCTTGTCCTCCATGAATTTGTATAGTTTAACTATGTGCTGTGTGAAGAAGTATTTCCTTTTGTCTTTTTTTAATCCTCCAACATTTAGTACCCTGGATGACCCCAAGTTTTAGTATTATGCCTCTCTTACCTGGAAAGCCATCCAAAATTCACCTCTAGCTTTAATTTCTGCTGTTTGCCCAACCAGGACCTCATGCTTTTTGCTTAAATTATGGGAGACATGTAACAGCTAGGTTTTATTTATATATATATAAAAAGAGGAGTGGTGATTGCTTCTTTATTTCAGAATCCTAGCTGCTTAATTTGGTATTTCAGCACTGAGCAGAGACTTATTCAATCTCTTACCTTGGAAGTGAGTCTGGAGGCTGACCTTATGGCTGCAACATCCAGCCTAGTATTTGTATTTTATTGTTTTATATTTGTCCTCATAACCCACCCCCATTTCATAGTGTAACATCTTGCCTGATGATGAGTATAGTGGTACCTTGGTTTGCAACCGTTTTGGATTACAACCACGTCAAACCTGGAAGTGTGTGTCCTTTTTTTGGATTACAACCCCCTTTTTTATTACAACCCCCCTTTTTTTGGAGGCCCCATTGGCAAAAGAGCACCTTGGGTTACAACCTGTTTTAATTTACAACCAGACCTCTGGAACGGATTATGGTTGTAAACCAAGGTACCACTGTATTGGATAATTAAAACTCTTGTCACGATTTTGTGACATTTTGTTTTTTGGGACCTGTGTTTTTTATGGACAAACACCCCCTTGCTTTTTAATATAGTTTTTAATATTTCCAACAGAGCAGCAATTGCTGTGCCTCATGATCTGTCATCATCTGCAGTAGTGATTCCTAGTGTTCTCATGAAGCAACCGTTCAAACCCCGCCCCCAATGTGTTATATAGAGATTAATAAAATATTACATGGCTCCGAGCAAAATCGTTTCTATCCAATACACAAACAGTAAAGGTAGTGGTGTTGGCCCATAAGAAAAAATCCATACTACGGCACAACCTTTATTAGGCTCAACAAAAGGTCACAAAATAGTGTGCAAGCCTTTGGGTTATCAGGAAGTCTTCATTAGGCTAGGTGATAAACAGAGCAATGGAGAGAGGGGAAACAATACTTGTTTGTTTCATGGAAGAATGGAGAGAAATCAAGTTGACAGTTGGATTGTATATTTTCAAAGAAGAGGCAACAACCATCCTACGTTCCTTCTCTGTAACAGTGTTAGGTTCAATCTGAATCCTGCAAAGCTCCTTACACATCTTCATTGGAAGGCCCCTTCCTTCCTCCTACTTTCTGTCTTAAGACTATGACAAGATGCAGACTCCATGATCTCACCATTAGCCAACTTCCTCACCCACATGATGCTTTCTTTACTGGGATTTACATGAAAGTGATACATGTATCAGAAATTTTGCTAGTTGATGTTACAGTGTGCCCAGATTCTGTGCAGGAATACTTTTAAATAAGTCCCACTTAATTCAATGGGGCTTAGTCCCAAGTATATTGTTGTTGTTGTTAGTTTATATACTGTTTGAATTGGGGGGGGGGGACCTCAAGAGTTATTTATGCCATAAAATTTCTATACTGCTTGGTTGTGGGAAAAACCTCAAAGCAGTTTAAAAGAAAGCCTATAGATTTTACGTAGAAGTTTAACTGTGTTGAGGGCAGATTTACTCCCATGTAAGTACATAGAATTGCAGGCCTATAGCAACATCCTATTGTGTACAATGGTACCTCGGAACTCAAATGCAATCCATTCTGGAAGACCGTTCGACTTCCAAAACATTCGAGTTCCAAGGCACGGCTTCCAACTGGCCGATAGCTAGGTTTTTGCACAGCGGAAGCTGCATTGGACATTTGTGTTACGAAGAACGTTCGAAAACTGGAGCACTCACTTCTGGGTTTTCGGTGTTCGGTAGCCAAAACGGAGCCGTTCGAGTTCTGAGGTACCACTGTACACTTATTCTGAACTTTATCCCATTGTTCTCAATGGGTTTTATTATCCTCTTTCCTGGGTGTACGCGCCCTTGAAATAAATTGTACATCTATTTAAGTAGACATATATAGGATTGCACTATTAGCCTTATTGCATAGATGTTCCAATTAAGGTTGCCAATCTCTCCCCCCCCCCCCCGAAGGCCTTGTGTGCCTTTAACAGCTAGTACAGTATAGGGGCAAGTTTTGTGTGTTTAATATTCTATCTTGGAAAGTGGACAGTGCACTTTAAAAATGAAAGGAATTCAGAAACCTGCAAGTTGTCTTACATTTCCTCACTAGAAATGTACAAAAGCCATCTACCTTTAAAAGCCTCAGGCAAACATGGCATTTGGATTTCTATTCCAGTGGTTGATAAATTGACTTGGGGGCAGAAATGAAAGACATGAGTGTCTCTGGATGTAGCCACTGGAATAACTTTCCTGTATAAAACTAACAGCCTGATCTTATACACCAGGCATAGGCAAACTCAGCCCTCCAGATGTTTTGGGACTACAACTCCCATCATCCCTAGCTAACAGGACCAGTGGTCAGGGATGATGGAAATTGTAGTCCCAAAACATCTGGAGGGCCGAGTTTGCCTATGCCTGCTATACATATTAATTTAGAACAGAATTTTTAAAGACTTTCTCTTTAGTGAGTGCTGCTATTATTATTATTATTATTATTATTATTATTTACAGGATTGCAGATTTCGACTTTGCCAATTTTTGTTTCAGTTCATTTTTTTAAAATACCGTAATGCTTCGGGCCACGCCACCAGGAGGGAAGAGTTCATGGAGCCCACTCCCCGCACACTAGACTATTTCTTTTTAATCCCCCTTCCCTCTTTCTATCATATACACTCAGCTCCAGCTCCATTTTTCAGCCCTAGGTAGGGCAGGGTAAGAATGATCTCTGTTAACTGAACATGCCAAGAATGTTCTCTAAAAAGTGTACCCTAGGACCCTTGTGATATCACAAAGGATTCTGGAATTGACTTTCTGTTAAAGCAGGGAAGCCAGCCAAGTTGGAAGCAGTGTAAGTCATTAAACACACAGGGTGGTACAGTATTCAACTAAGTTTTAATCATAGTAGATATACTAAAACTAATGGACCTAACTTAGTCATGCTCATTAATTTCAGTGAAACTGCTCTGAGTAAAACTTAGTTGAATGCCACACATACATTGCATCCAGCAGGGCAGGAACCCCTACAGTAGTAACTACATTAGGCAGCTGCCTAACCTGGCTGTATGATTGGGCTGGAACAATGTTTACCTGGCACAAACTGCTGGGAATTAACCAGAAAATGTTTAATTTTATAAATGTATGGCCTAATACATTTTTAGTAGTCATAGCTAGAAACCGATTTTAAAAGCAGAAGTGATTTATGAGTGTGGCAGGCTGAAGTAAAGGATTTACATTATTCTCCTTTTCATGTGGATTCCTAGGAAAAAGACTTTCTGGCTGTAACAGCAAGGAGGTGGTAGGGAGGTAAATCTTCAAAGCATAACAAACCACTGCACTCTGAATTACTTTATTGGAAAGAGAGGAACATGGATAAAGGCACATGATACCCAATAATTTGTGGTCTCTCACTCATCCTATATAAAAACACTGAGGGTTGGATATGTACTTATCCTCATTTACATCACACTGTTCATATCCAGCACCCCAGTTCTTGTTATGAACCGGTATGTGAGAATGGGGCACTGCTGTTTTTCAGGCACCCAGCCTATTTGCAGTTATAGTGGCAATCTTAAATACCCTTGAGGAACAAATACATGATCACTTAAAGTGGATTAGTTACTCCTTGGCGATTTTTAGCTGTGCTGTTACAGTGCAGAGTGCTCAAGGGCTGCTTAAAAGAGGATTTCCCTCACTCTTTTAGATCCATGCTTAATATAGATGAAGCGGGGATTCTAATGCATGTTAGTAATAATGAATACAAATCATGGAAGTGGGAAGTTATTCCAAGTTCAAACAGGCCACAAAATTCACTGGAAAGTCAAGACTAATGGCAGATTTCATTTGATGACATATAGTGGTAGTCTGGAATGGGAAAGACTTTGGGTAGATATACACATGGCCTGCAGAAGTCCTATTTCAAAATTGCCGCTGGCCCATACTCTTGCAGCACCTGTCACATGAACCATGGCACCTATAGCCAACAAATTTATGTAAAGCTGTAAGTTTTTGGGTGTTCCAGTAATGGTAATAATAATAATAATAATAATAATAATAATAATAATAATAATAATAATAATAATATATTATTAATATACAACCACCACCACCAAAATATGTTGAAGAGAAAAAGGCACTAGGTGTGGTCACCAGATATGTTTTTAAAATTACTTAATGTAATCCTACCTTTCAACGATTCCTTTTCTTAGGGATGTTGCAAAGACTAAAAACTAAGTGCAACAAAATCTGCTGTATATTTTGGAAACTTGTTTGTTTGCATTTAGATACTTCTTAGGATTGCATAACCAAATTCTACATCAGTGTTTTTCAACCACTGTTCCGCGGCACACTAGTGTGCCGCGAGATGTTGCCTGGTGTGCCGCGGGAAAAATTAAAAAATTCGAAAGATTTTTTTTTTAAAAAAAGTCAAATTTTCGATTGGGGCGCCGTCCCCGGAGGGAGGCGGGCGAGTCGGGCGGCGAGAGGCGGGGCGGCGGCGAGGAGAGGCCGCCCAGCGCGGGGCTCTCGCCGTCTGCCTGCCTGGCTGCCTGTGAGCTCGGCGGGCAGCGCCTCCGTCCGCAGCGCCCGCCTCACGGCTCTCATTCCCTGCCCCTGCCAAAGCTCACCCAGCCAAGCCGCGCTCTCCTTCCTGCCTCGCTTTGCTGCCTCCCCCCCCACCCCCAAAGCTTGGAGGTTCCCCGGCGCCGACCCGCAGGTTTGACCCCCTTCTCACACCTGTTCGCGCTCCTTGCACGGAATGGGGCAGATGGGGAGGAACAGGGCTCGCTGCTGCCTCCGCTCACCCTCCCCCCCTCCGCCGGCGGTCCCGCGATTCTTGGCTTTTTGGCGGTTGGCACAGAAGGAAGGCAAGGGGGAGGGGAAAAAATTGAAACTTACACTTTCGTGCGTCCCTCCCGGCGTGACGCTGCGCGCTGACGTCACGGGGCTGTAATGGTGGTGTGCCTCGAGATTTTTTTCATGAAACAAGTGTGCCTTTGCCCAAAAAAGGTTGGGAAACACTGTTCTACATGATGGTTTTTTAAATCAAAAGCAGTTCTAAAATAAATAAATCTGAGTCAAGATGACAAGCTGAACTTTTCAGTCTGCTTACATATGCCCCATTCAGTCCCTGATTAATGAGCAGAGTCAGGACCAAACTTTTATGTTGCTTCCACCATGACAGGCACACCTTGTAATGGGTCACCCAATCTGACACCCCAGTCTTCCTGTACGGCAAAAGGGCCCTCAGCTTGTTTAGGCTTAGAATGATTAATCTAGGTTAAAAATGTTTCTGGTTCTCAGACAGAAAATCTTGGGACTTATTGCTGCTTTGAGAAACCATAGCCAAGGCTCCAGATCAGTGACTTCAAATTACATCAGTCTCATCCTTGGTACATGGAGCATTAAGTGTTTAAACTTATAATTTATAAAACTTTAAAAAAAAAAAACTAGTAACCTTCACAGGGAGGATGTCTTTGTCCTCTATCTGCACATCATGGCCTTTGATATTCAATACACTTTTATAAATTTTGCATTTGTGCTACATGGTGTACTCTTGTATAAACTGGCGCTTCTCAAACAAAAATGGATTAAAACCTAGCATGGTGATTCAGACCCACTCCCCCCATCATACCTTAGGTAAAGGTAAAGGGACCCCTGACCATTAGGTCCAGTCATGGCCGACTTTGGGGTTGCGGCTCTCATCTTGCTTTATTGGCCGAGGGAGCCGGCATACAGCTTCTGGGTCATGTGGCCAGCATGACTAAGCCGCTTCTGGCGAACCAGAGCAGCACACGGAAATGCCATTTACCTTCCTGCCGGAGCGGTACCTATTTATCTACTTGCATTTTTTGGTGTGCTTTTGAACTGCTAGGTGGGCAGGAGCAGGCACCGAGCAACGGTAGCTCACCCCGTCATGGGGATTCGAACTGCCGACCTTCTGATCAGCAGGTCCTAGGCTCTGTGGTTTAACCCACAGCGCCACTCGCGCCACTCCCCATCATACCTTGCTTTGTCCCAAATATGCCCCAAGTGTTGGCAGTGCTTTCATCAAATCCTTTATTCAGTGGTTGAATCCTTGGATACCTATATAGCAACTTGCAACGGAAAATGCCTACGTACCTTTGTCTAGGTTCATGAAGTTGCTATTGCTACACCTTGACATCCCAACACAGTTGGAAACAAAGTAATTGTAGGTTACCCCATACCACCTCAGTGATATCCCCAATACTGTACTGGCAACTTTTCAGGTCAGGCTCAGCATCAGTACAGTACAGCATCCTTGAGCACTTTTGTGGCAACTCCTGTCCTGTGCCTCCACAGTGGATGGCCAGTTCTGGGAGCTAAATTTCCCATGGTGCCCTGGTGTGATGCTGTGTCAGGGACATCATGGAAATTAGAATGGCAGCTCAAAAATAACAGCACTGATTGTAGATCTTCTACTGCTGCTGCCACCAGGGCCCAGCAGTAGAGGAGGGGGTCCAAAGGAGGGCATTTTACTGAGGGCCCCCTCAAACCTGGAGTTGGCCCTTTCTCAGGTTATCATCACAGGTCTGAAAACTCGGTGAACTCCAAATTTTGTTGGCTCCACCTGGGATGCACCAGGTCCTGCTACATTTGTCAAGAACATGCCACAGTTGGTGCTGCCTCCACCCTCTAGTAACCAGACTGAGGGCTTGGCCACACTTTCTTACCTTTCACCCCCCTCTTTCCAGGCAGAGGTCTGCGTTTCAACACTCCATGGCTGAGTGTGGTGGTGTGTTTTTTGCTCCAGGCTTTCCTCCCAAAACATACTCTTTAAAGCTGAATCAGAGCAAGCATCAATTAAGATTTCCCACAGATTGATACTTGCTCTGATTGAGCTTTAAAAGAGCTGGTTTTCATGGGGAATGTTATGGAGCAAAAAACGGTGCTCGGACATGGAGCGTAAAATCACAGACCATGCCCGAAAGAGAGGAGGAAATGTGTTTTGACTCCACCTTCCCAAGCTGTCCCCAACCTCCTCTGGGGCTCCCAGTCTTTCTTCGTTTTCTAACCAGATATTTGCCCCCCTCCTCCTGTGCCTGCTGCCTCAATTCTTGACTCTCCTGTTTCCCTAAACCTGTCCTTACTATAATGGCCACTTCACACAAAATAATTGTCTTAACTCCGTGTAGGAGGGGAAAGTCATGCCTGAAGTGACTTTTATATTTACAATAATGGAAATACTTTGGTGTAAGTTTTGGCCAAAATTTGATTGCTAATTTTCTCAAAACTGAGGTAACATGACTCTTCTTCTTCCGGTCACTCACACCTTTTCTTATTGCTTGTAAAAGTCTATTAGCAGATAAGCCTGACTGGTAGAATCATAGAATCATAGAGTTGGAATAGACCACAAGGGCCATCGAGTCCAACCCCCTGCCAAGCAGGAAACACCATCAGAGCACTCCTGACATATGGTTGTCAAGCCTCTGCTTAAAGACCTCCAAAGAAGGAGACTCCAACACACTCCTTGGCAGCAAATTCCACTGTCAAACAGCTCTTACTGTCAGGAAGTTCTTCCTAATGTTTAGGTGGAATCTTCTTTCTTGTAGTTTGGATCCATTGCTCCGTGTCCGCTTCTCTGGAGCAGCAGAAAACAACCTTTCTCCCTCCTCTATGTGACATCCTTTTATATATTTGAACATGGCTATCATATCACCCCTTAACCTCCTCTTCTCCAGGCTAAACATGCCCAGCTCCCTTAGCCGTTCCTCATAAGGCATCGTTTCCAGGCCTTTGACCATTTTGGTTGCCCTCCTCTGGTAGAAGTGGTACAGTTCCATCCTTAACATTATTTCCTGCCTACTCTTGCAAAAGCCATGTTTTCAGTTGTATCACTCTCAAGTTAAACTATCATTCTCACTGCTTAGTTGAATTATGGTCACGGAATGCTGTTCCTCAGCTGCCGATCTTACAAAATTAATAAAGCTGGCTCTTTTGCCTTCCTCTTTTTACACTTACGTTTTGTAGGGATGAAATATTTCATGCAAAGGTGAATGTCTTTGACCTTTGCTTATCACAGATAATGTGAACAAATCCATGCCGCTGTTACTCTGCAAGGGTTTGCTTCTGGAAGCGTGTATTTGCTTCCATGTTTTCCTAAGAATTGCTATGTTTCCTTTAAAAAGGCAGCATTTTGCACATATTTTACTTGTAGATAGCTTTGAATTTCAGCTAGGATGACCAGATGCAGTGGCACACCACCTAACACTTCACAGATAAGAACATTCTTCTTAACATTATACCTCCATTCTCAGATCAAAGAATGTCGTCTCCTGTCCCTGCCTATCTTACCCCATTGAACACTGCCAAACTACTGAGTTTTCCTGAGCTCTGTTTTGTTTACTCTGCAACAGTAGTGGCTGCTGAAGCAAAACATCTTAATAAATGGACTATGGCAGTTTCCCTTTCATAAGATCTAATCACACAGTGGTTCTTGCTGTACATACTACAATATGCTACGTACTAAGAGTGAATTCATTCACTAAGCATGAATCCTTATGTAGCAAAATAGCACCTCACACAAACAAGGAAGGGGTATCAGCAGGCTTGAGAGGTGGGGAACCAATGGGTTGGGGGGAACCAAAGACAGCTCAACAAAGACTGAGGTGTGTGTATGGAAGAACCAACAGAAAAATGGAGGGATGGGATGAAGTATACTCAAAGAAGGCATAGCTAGATAGTTGGAACTCTTCATAGGAGCACTCCAGCCTGCAATATTTCGTTGCGGGTCCCACTTACTGCAAGTAAAAAACATTCAGCCCCATGTGCTATTGAGGCAAGTAGTTATGGGGAAATAATTCTGTCTTCTGTAGCATTCTGAAATCCACAGCAGTCCTGTTGAAATCAGTTGTGATTGTGACTAACTTAAGACCTGTTAATTTCAATGGGACTTAAGTGCAGCTTTTTTAAAGTGCTACAGTCAGTTTGAAATTCCACCTTGGCAAAAAGCAGGGAACTCATAAAATTTGTAACAAAGATATAAAATAATATCAGTTGAAGAAGTCTACACAAATCCTCTGAACAAGAGTATTTGTTTCTAATAGACATGCCTAGGATTGCTGTGCAAGTCCTGAAGTTCAATTTAGACTTTCTTCCATGTGCATATAGCATTATAACCTTTTGTACTTTGCTTCTTGCAGGCTTTGTTAGAGAAGTGAATTATGAATTTTTATACTGCATTGTGCTAGCAAAGAACAGAGTTTCTGGGGCCTTTTATTTTGGGAACACAAAAACCAAGACCAAAAGGTGACTTTATTTGTTTCCTTGATTCCCCTTCCTTTGCTGTTCTAAATGAAGGGTGGACAACACCCCCAGCCCCACCAGCAGGAGGGAAGCAGTAGCCAGACAAACTGCAAACCAGGTAAAACTTTTGCTACTAGTTTCCTGTTTTGCCTTGCTACTGCTCCCTCCTGGAGAGAGAGGAGATGCAGGATCATCCCTGGAAGCAGAAGGTGGACCCACCCACTTCCGATTTGCAACAGCTGGCCTGATAACAGACTAACAGACTTTCAGGTGGGGAATTTCCAAGGGGGAAAATAGTTCTTTATCTGCTAATTAGTGGGAGGGAGTATTGTTTGTTTATTATTAATATATAGTTAATGTTGTTTGTTATTATTTATAAGGCAGTTGCCCCCCCCACCATAAATGATATGTTAGACCAGAGCTTTTCAAACTGTTACAACACGTGTGTCAGCTGCAGTATGTAGGTGTGTCAGGCAAATGCTGCCCACGCTGCTCCCAAGACTGGTAAAAAAAAGGTAAAGGACCCCTGGACAGTTAAGTCCAGTTAAAGGTGACTATGGGGTTGCAGCACTCATTTCTCTTTCAGGCCAAGGGAGCCGGCGTTTGTCCACAGACAGCTTTCCAGGTCATGTGGCCCACTTATGGTGCAACAGAACACTAAAGGAAGCCAGAGCACACAGAAATGCCGTTTACTTTCCTGCCAGAGCGGTACCTATTTATCTACTTTTATTGGTGTGCTTTCGAACTGCTAGTTTGGCAGAAGCTGGGACAGAGCAACGGGAGCTCACCCCGTCATGCGGATTCAAACTACTGACCTTCCGATCAGCAATCCCAAGAGGCTCATTGGTTTAGACCACAGCGAAAGGGTTGGTTCAGGCTTCCTCAAACTCATCCCTCCAGATGTTTTGAGACTACAGTTCCAATCATCCCTGACCACTGGTCCTGCTAGCTAGGGATCATGGGAGTTGTAAGCCAAAAACATCTGGAGGGCTGAGTTTATGGAAGCCTGGGTTAGTTTAACTTCCAGTTTGCTAGTAAAAATGAATTAATGTGTCACGAAATGATGCATGTCTAAAAAGTGTATCACCAATATGAAAAGTTTGGAAAGCTCTTTTAGACAATATATTGATGTATGATTTCCCCCCTTTCCCTTATGGCAGTGTGTATTTCTTTCTTTCTCTCTCTCTCTCTGTGTGTGTGTGTTTATGTATACATACACACTAACATTGCTGTAAGTTACTTAGGGTGACAAGCAAGTAATAAGTTTAATAAATTAATAAATAAAATAAACAAACACTGTTCAGCACTGCTACTATTGCTTTCTCCTTGAGTTACAGAGTTTTGGCTAACACTGAAGGCATGATGCTTTGTGATTCTATTTCGTTCTCATCTCCCTTTTCTGTCATTGTGATGGTTACAGTGGACCAATGAACCAAGCAGTGGGATGATGGGTTGCTCTTGCACAGTGAATGTAAATGAAGTGTTGAAAAAGGACCTTTACACGCAATGTGCAACGTTTTTTGCTCAGAGGCCCAATCTCTCCACATGACAGTAATTGGTTACCTTCTATTGAACAGAGGATTTCAAACCATATACCTTCTGGGAACATTTATCCCTACTTAACGTTGTCTACCAGATAACCCCTACACACATTACAGATATTAATGAGGCATGTCCATATACTCAATTCACATGAAATAGTGACTAGGCATCTTGGGTTTCACTACTGTCACTCATGAATGTGCACTGCTGAACACATCCAACATTCCCTTATGGTAATGTATTACAGGGGAAGACTAGTAGTCTGGCTAGTGATCCAGGGAAGGTTTTGTTTCATTACTGATTTTCTTATTAAAAGCATGGTGATGTTTCCACATTAACACCAGAGCTTCATGAAGCAGAGTTGGAAAATTACATCTCTAGAAAATAAGATGGTTCACAGACTGAGAGCCATACTTAACAAGGCAGGGAAGGGGATTTAGGGGCTGTGTGACATTTCATCCCAAACTGATAATGTAGGGAATTGAGGATGTGTTTTATCCGCTGTAGAATTCAAGGTCAGAATGTTGACCTAGTATGCAGCAGCTCTGAAAAAGACCAATTCCATCTTGGAGATCATTAGGAAAGGGATTGAAAATACAGTTGCCATAATTATAATGCTGTTATACAAATCGATGGCATGGCCACAACTTGGGATACCATGTTCCATTATGATTGCCTTACCTAAAAAAGGAAAACATTAAGACCTGGAAAAGGTTCAGAAAAGGGCAACCAAAGTGAACAAGGGGATTCTTAATATGGGGAGATGAGGGTGGGGGCGGAAGGGGTGTCTATGTGATAGGTGTGAAATATTATACACTGTGTGGATAAGATAGCTAGGAAGAGGTTTTTCTCCCTGGTAATACTAGAACTCAGGGCCATGAAGTTGAATGTTGGAAGATTCAGGAGCGACAAAAGAATGTGTTTCTTCACATAGCACAAAGCTAAACTATAGAATTTGATCCCACAAGATGTACTGATGGCTGCCAACTTGTATGGCTTTAAATTCATAGACGATAAATTCATGGACGATATGACTATCAATGGCTACTAGCTATGTTCTACCTTTACTGTCAGAGGCAGTATGCCTGGAATACTAGTTATGAGCTTGGTTATACACATGTGGATGTAATGTGCAGTTTGTCCCTCACTGTTACATGCCTAGAATTAAGTAATTGTAGCAGTTTCCTGCTCTGGCCCGAGAGGGCAAGGCTATATAACATATAGTACTCCCTGGCTCTCTTCCCAGATAGCCCAGTTAGTGATAAACATGCCTAGTTCCAAATTTAAGACATGTTTTAATTGCCCCATCTATCAGGGTAATTTACATTGACTCTGAAGAGATTGCACTAGTGATAGTGGCCACCCATGTTTTTCTCAGATAATTTTTTTAAAAAAGATTTTACATTAGCACGTAGAATCATAGAGTGGGAAGGGACCCCCAAGGGTAATCTAGTCCAACACCCTGCAATGCAGGAATCTCAACATGCTGTATTGAAACCACACCGGGCTGGCATAGCTTTGCAAATGTGCAAGCAGTTTTATTTCTGCACAAATGCTTATATAAGGTTCATAACTCACTGACACATGTGCTTTCCAAGAATCCTATCGCTGCCCAAGTGAAAATCAAAGCTTCAGTTCCCACATGCAAACTGCATGACCTGTGTTGGAAGAAAGGCAAGGATTTGAGAAGCTTTTTTAAAAAAACAACAACGGATAATTAACCAATTGCAATTGCTGTGTGGCCCAGACACTAAGATGTAGACACATATGCGTGTTTTTAAAAAATATTTATTTTTCACGAATTGGACAACATTTCCCACAGTGCAGTCAAATGCAACTTAAAAAAAAAAAAAAAAGCGCGCTCCAGAATGGGCCTGCCAGTCATTGATGCCCTGAAGGCAGGACTCTGCGGTAGAAATCCGGGAGGGGGGGCTCCTCCTCAACAAAATGAGTTCTCCCCCCCCCCCATAGCAGGGCTAACGTCTCTTGAACTAGGTGAGCTAATAATAGACATGATGATTACCCAAAAGGCGGCGACGGGGGAAGACTATTAAGTCTATAATTACCATGGGGCATCGCCGGTGCCAATGCATGCCCGGGAGCTGCCTCGTTTCCTCTCTCAGCCTGCATCCTCAGCCTGTTCCTGTACAGAGAAGGGCCGGGCGCCCACCCCGCCTGCCCCAGGCCTTCAAGCTGCCCGAGGCCCTCCCCATTTGCCACCCCACCCCGTGCGCCCTGGTGGTGGGCCAGCCTCCGCCCAGGTCGCTGAGGCGCCTTGGAACCAGATGATGGTGAGCTGGAGCGCGCGCGTCAAGAATGCCCCATTGTACCGGCCACGTGACCCTCCGTTTCCCCAAGCCGGGCATCGGTGGGGAGGGGGGGAAGCAACACCCCTCTGCGCCTCCCCTTGGTCTATCCCCCACCCCACCCCGTCTCCTCTCCCGGCAGCTCCGCCCAAGCCGGGGAAGCGCGCACGATGAGGAGGGGGCAGCGGCTAGCCCGGAGAGCGCGCATGCGTCTTTGCGCGCGGCTGCTTTCCTCAGTCTTGAGCGCGGCAGGAGGAGGAGGAAGGGAAGCTGTGGCGAAGCTTGGGAAGGGGGCGACATAGGGGCGACGCCGGAGAAAGCGAGGCGGCCCTCAGAGCGCCGGGAGGAGCACTGACAAGCGCCGCGGCCGCCTCGGCCGCCGGGTCCCTCCCTCGCCTTCCCGCTTGGAGAGCCGTATCTGGAGCGCCCGGACATCTCCCTGCCTTGGGCGCCGCTTCCTCCCGAGCCGCTGCAGGAAAATCCCGGCCGCCTCCCTCCAGAGTCTGGCCCCTTTTCCCCGCCCCCTCTGCATTTCGGAGGGGAGAGCCGAGCCGAGCAGGAGCCTCCTCTTCAGGCTTGTGGGGAAGACTCTCTTTCGAAAAAGAAGAAGCAACCAGAATAATTGATAATAACAGCAGCAGCAATAATCCTCACCATTCGCCCGAGGAGTCTCCGAGCTGGCCATCGGCTGCGGTTGCAATTTATTTGTTTGGAATCGGAAAAAGGGCATTCGGACAAAGGGCCCTGGGGTGGGGTGGCGTAGGGTGGGGGAGAAGGAGAAAAAGAGGGCATTTCTTTCACATTCCTATGCAGCGGGAGGGGAAGCGGTGGCGGGGGGGATTTCGCCCCATAAACACAGCTGAGTTCGCTGCACCGCCTCCATCCTCCCTTGCTACGGTCTCCTAAAAAGAAAAGGAAGACCTATATATTACTAGATTTTTAAAATATACATCTATATATAATATATCTCTCTATATATTGAAGGTTGCCTTCTAGAAGGTGAATCATGTAAATCGATTTTTTGAAAATAAAATAAAATTAAGGCTCTGTGGGCCCGGGGTGTGGGGGGGAGGGAAGGAAAATGGGGGATGCCGCAGACGTCAAGGAAATGAGAAAGACGTTCATTGTCCCTGCCATCAAACCCTTTGATCATTACGACTTCAACAGAGCGAAAATCGCCTGTAATCTAGCGTGGCTGGTGGCCAAAGCCTTCGGGACAGGTAGGTTAGCATGTCTTCTTATCACCTCCCTTTTCCTCATCCGTCGTTCTTGACGGGGTTCTCTTTACTGGGGTGAATCATCCAGCCGTTGGGGGACTGTGCCAGGGAAGGGGATGGTGGTGGTATATATGACAAGTAACCTGGGTGTGTGTTGTGTTTTTGCTTGTGCAATATTTAATCTCATTTTGGGGGTGCTGCTATTGTTTTCATGAAATATAAATGGCAACTTGTATTTCTGGGAAATCTTAAAATGCAGATCTTGCAAGATGATGTGTGCAGGCAGTTCCCTCCTCCCCTTGTCATAAAATATACACCTTTTCCCATTTAGTAGCTGGCACAGAAAATGGGAGAAATGTATGGGCGTTGTTAGTTTTTGACATCTGAGGATAGCCTGAAGTTAATTGGGTCAGTGGGAGCTGAAGGTTCCCTCCTGAGAGAAGGGCATTTCATGACACTTGTCACCTTTCACAGCCTATGAGGAATTCCCATTGCTTGATTGTATTGAAGTGAATTCTTTGAATACTCTCTAAAAGGTGAGAGACTTCCTGCTGCTTATCATCTAGCCTTGTGGAAGGCTAGCTTTGTTATTTGGAATAGATTGCTTTCCGAACAAAGGATTTTAGGCTATATATATATATATATATATATATCTATTAAATGGGTTGTTCTTAAATAGCATGCATTAATAACCAGTGATGATTCTTCCAAAAGAAAGGTGAAATAGCAATCCCATAATTTTGTCTGTAGAATAACAGGAAAAGGTTCCTCCTCCTCTTCCTTGTAATTCTGCAACTGTTGCATTTGAAGCCAGGGCATTGTTGCATATTGTACCAGGGCAAAAATATGTGGGGGTTTTGTGTGTGTTTTTAAAAACGTGTCATCTGGAAACTGGCAGTGTGTGACATGACAAAAGGCCTTTGGGGTGCCTCAGGTGGTTACCCAGACATCACGGAAATGAACCAAACCATAGCAAGTCCTATCGTAGGCCATCAAATAAGTGTTTTGTTTTGTTTTAGTTGTGGATGCTGCAGACTATCTTTCTCAGTGCTTTGCAAAACATTTTTCCCCTACTCTCTAATTATCATGGGTTTGTGTAAGAAAATGCTGATTTATTGAAAATTTGTAGACAACTAACTATGGGAAGTTTCTGAAATGGTGTAACATTCTTCTTCCCCCACTCCTCTTAAGATTCAGTTCTGCAGGTACAATCATGAAAACATCTTAATTAACACATTGTGGTAATGTTGAAATCATTCTTGTCTGGTAAACAAGTGAAACGGCATTCCTGCATTTTCAGTTGCTAGTCACCAAGAGTACAGTAATCAAGTACAGAGAAGATGTGTGCATGAGCCGTAAGGCTCATTCTGGGCAGTAAGTCCTACTGAATTCACTGAGAGCATTTCCAAGCAGACATGCATATAGGATCAGGAATAATTAAAGAATAATTTATTTTAAACATGGGGATATGCAATTTGTTGTTATGGGTGGGGGGGGGACACAAGCAAGGCAATCTTTTATCTTTAACTCTGCTAAGGTGCTAGCTTATTGCATTGATCTAACTACAGCAACTGCCTGTGGAATAAGTATGGGACACTGAAGTATGTTAGATTGCAGGCAGTTGAAATTGGGATGTGGGAGCCTGTTGTAAGTCATCTTTCCTGGTGATATGACCCTTTCCTTCTGAACTGTGCTGCTTAGGTGTTTTGAAGTGCAGTAAGAACTGTACCAGCAGTTGGCACTTCCAGGAGGTTGGGGAAGCGGCTGACCATCATTATGTTCTCCAGCATTTGCCTTTTGCTGCTGCCAGCCTCCTCTAGAGTAAGAATATGGAAGATAGCTGTACGCTATTTAGCCTGGTAAGAGAACTCCTCCCTTCAAAACTCTTATTTAAGCCAGGCTTCTGGGAGTGCAGGAAGACCAGTACCAGAAACAATTGTCAATTAGCTCTTGTTCTGCTTTGTATGTTACATACAGTGGTGCCTCGCAAGATGAAATTAATTCGTTCTGTGAGTTTTTTCGTCTTGCGAATTTTTCGTCTTGCGAAGCACGGTCAAGTCGCAACTGCAACTCTTCAAGCGGTTTTAAGAAAAAGGAAACAAACTTGCAAGACGTTTTCATCTTGCGAAGCAAGCCCATAGGGAAATTCGTCTTGCGAAGCAACTCAAAAAACGAAAAACTCTTTCGTCTTGCGAGTTTTTCATCTTCCGAGGCATTCGTCTTGCGAGGTACCACTGTACTTAAACCTTTTTTTTTGTTTTTTAGTAATATTGGATTTATTCTATGCTTGTTAAATTGTTTAAAAGCAGGGGTCTGCTTTTAAATTTATTGACATGCTCCTCCATTTCATATAATTATTATAGGATGTTTTGAATGTTTGTTGTAAGCCACCTTGGGCACAGCTGATGCTGGAAAAGTGGCATATAAGTAATCTTAATCAAATAGGTTCAAGTAAGTCTTCCACATTAACTTGAAGATGGAACAGAAAGTTGGGAATAAGACATACAGTATGAAAGAGTGAAATAATATCCTCTTTGTACCTAAGTAGAATGTTGAAGAACAGTGTACACAGCAAAGACAGTAAGAACATCCTTTATTTCAAATGGATTTTGTTACTCCTCTTCACAGAGAAAGCCATAATTTGCTTTATAGACATTTTTGCTTCCTGCTGAGAGAAACAATTATCAGTGTGTAAATGTGCTGTTTGTATAGTGTCTGCCATTGTTTTGATTGTTTCAAGTGACTTTATTCAATTAATCCTTTCCTTGATCCTTGAATTGGAATGGTGAAGTGGTTTGTGTTTCAGTAGTACTGCATATGTTTGTTCTTGACCTATTCCATCAATTGGGTAACCTGAAGACCCATTAACCTCTGCACTTTTTCTTAGGGATGGAAAAGTTCACTGGCTTATTTTTGATACCTAAAATGGGTTGTCTGCCTGTAAAGATGCACAGCTTATTTGATTCCCCTAGTGGGACAAGAGGAACTTACACTGTGCCTTTGTTTAGATTTACTGGCTTTTAATGGTTTGTTGTGCATAAGGAGCATGCTGCTGCGCACTTCCCAATCGCTCCCTCTTCACTCCTCCCCTGAGACATGTGGGAGAAGCAAACCAGGAAGCCGCAAATAAGTTCAATTTTCTATTAATGTCCAAATACTGGATGTAAGACCTGCAGGTTTTATATGTATTCTTCTTAAAAGTTTTATTGGGCACATTAATCTAAATATATTAAGGGTGCAGATTTAGATTAAGTATTGGCTTGTACCCTTTTTAAACTTTGTTGCTTTGTAAAAGCCATAACTGTTCGCCAGCCTTAAGTCATGGTTTGTTGTTGGCTTAGAAATCCTGGCTTCTTGTGAAGCAAGAAACTGTGATCCCGTGTTTGGATGTAATAAGAAGCCTGTCTTTATTGTAGTTTTCTGATTTGCTTCTCTTGCTTGCGCTTATGAAAGAAGTGAAGTGGAAATGGCTGGGCCACGTGCACAAGTACATTATTTGTGCACAGTGAACCACAATAAGACAGCAACTTGGGCTGCTTATTGTGACGGGCAAACGTGGTTGCTCAGTCTGATCATTGGCTGCAACTGTATGCTCCAGCATCAGCCTGCGAACGCATATGCCACAAAAGATCCATTTGCCTTTCAGCCAGAGGTGGAGATGATGTCATCATAATGTCAGGTGACTGATACATGGGCTGTCAGACCCACCTGTCAGAGTTGACTTGCAGTGTGGGGAGAGGGGTCTTCTTTGCCATTGTGTTCTCCACAAATGAAGCAGGACCTGGTAGGATGGAACTCTGCTCACCAGCTAATTAGTGGATACTTCAGTTTTGCTCTCTGCAGGGGTCTGCTTCACCAGCAGTCAGCATGATTGAACTCATCCCCCCCATCAGCTGACATCACCCAGTTATGTCAGCTGAGTGACAGGTAGGCATGGTTTGGGGAGAAATGGCATCATGAGCCAAAGGGAACCCCCCTGGCAGGCTAAGCGTAGCCCACAAGCCAGAGGTTCCTCTCCCTTTCTTTGAAGAGTGAATAGGCTATTTGTTTTTGAAAGTAGACATTGTACTCCAAGACTACAAATACAAAAGTAATGACAGTTTTATATATGAAGTGTGGTTTCATGAGTTGAATTGTAGCAGGCCTACAAAAATTAGTCTTTGGAGCTTATCTGTCTTGTCCAACATATTGACCCAGGAGTTAGCATTGCTTCTTACAGCTGCAGCCCATTTCTTATTTCACAATTCTAGGTTAATTGGCACTGACAACTTGAAAAAGCCTCACTTTATTAACCCTTTGAAAGGTTATTTATAGTAAAAAAAAGTTACATTTGTTCAACTACGTGTCTAATTGTATAAATTGCAATTAGACTTCACTAGCAACCCACAATCTAGTATTTTTTGAACACTGTCATTTCTGTGAAGCAAATAAAGTTTAGGTACTTTTTCGTTAGTTGATTATTTTGAATATCCCACTGAGGAAAAATGCAGTATTCATTCAGGGATCTTGTGGCTCTGATACATTTCAGTAGTACCTGTTGATTGCTGTAATTCAGCAGAGTAAGTTGGTTTACTGGCTCTGTCCCAACATCATGTTAGATTGGTTTTAATTGACAATCAATGGCTTTTTGCATAAACTAGAAGATTTTCTTGTCGGTTTTTAAAGAAATACTTGCATTACCGTGTGCTAGAAAAGGTTCTGAAGATGAGTTCCAGAGGTGTATTTTCAACCTGGCTCCTTCAAAATGAATGTGTGTCTGGTGTAAAGCAATTTAAGTTGGACATGCACTGTTAGGGCCTGATAAATTACTTGCTTTGACTTAACTTAGAACATCTTGGATCCAAGTCAAATACTCCTTTCACTTAAATGTAAATATCTACCCCCCATGTTTGGTAGACACACTGCCATACATCCTTACAGCTTGGGGACATCACAACTTGCAATCTGCATTCAGCAAAGGTGTGGAATTCAAACTTTGTACCATCAAGAAACTTTTTTTCCACATTGATCTGCCTTTTATGTTGATGTATTGCACAGATTCTGTGGTACATTTTAAAAGTGTATTCTCTTTTGTTTTTAATCTACTTTAAAATTATAATAAATAGTAATACTTATGATTAGAAATATATATAAGAAAAGTATCTGCATGTATAATAGGTTAATTATGAAATGCTAAATAAAATATCAATGCTATGAATATTTATAACAACCCAAGTAACCTTTTTTGTTATGTAACATGTGGAAGCAATTAGGGGTCAACTCTTGGATTAGATGAAGTGCCAACAAGCACCTAGCTTATTGCTCTATGCATTGCTTCTAGTAAAATTATACAAGTGCCTAAAGAAGGCAAAGCTATGCACTACAGTAGAATTTCTTGTGGAGCATCTTGGTGTTTGGATGGATAGGGTTACTGGAAGAACACCTCAAGGCAAACAGTTAATGAGCAGAGTAAATGTACCGTATTTTTTGCACCATAACACTCACTTTTTTCCTCCTAGAAAGTAAGGGGAAATGTCTGTGCGTGTTATGGAGGGAATGCCTACGGGTGGCGGGGGGGATCTGCTGCAGTCATGAGCAGAGGATCCATGGTTCCCCTTCCTTTCCTCCTCCGTGGCTCACTTTGAAACAGCAAAGTGGGAGAAGAGCCGCTGAGTGGGGAGGAGAGAGGGACAGAGATCCTGCTTCTTTGAAGGAACAAAGCGGGAGAGGAGAGGAGCCTCTTCCACAAGTGTAAAGCACAGATCCACATGGATCCTCAGAATTTTTGCACTGGGTCACCCCAAATTCACCATCAGATCACATAGCATGTCCATGGCTACATCTTGCACCAAAAAAATCACGCACCCACTGTTGCCTGGGGCCGCAGTGGTGCAAAAACATGGTTACAAAGCATGGATCCACATGGATCCTCAGGATTTTTGCATTGGGCTACTCCAAACTCGCTGTCAGATCACATGTCTGTGGCCACAGCATGAGCCACAAAAATCATACATCCACTGTTTCATTTAGAATATTTTTTTTCTTGTTTTCCTCCTCTAAAAACTACGTGCGTGTTATGGTCGGGTGCGTGTTATAGAGCGAAAAATATGGTATTTTGTTGGACAACTGTCATGGAGACAAATGCATGGTTGACAGGCAAATCTCACCACCTCATTCCAGCCTAACTGTAAACTTTACTACCTTATCACACTAAAAGCAACCAGTGTAGTAAATCATGTTTTCAGAACCATTTTGTATTCTATTTGCCCCTCTATAGGCAAAGGCCATGCCGATATGAATGTTGCTCATAGGGCCCAGATTGGCAGCGCTGTGATAGCTGCGCAAGTATGTGTGTGATATTGGCCTATCTTGAGTGAGGCAGGAGGTAGAATACTTAACTTTGTCTTTTATTGAGATGCATCTCTTACCTTGTCATCATCATCTAACCATGTAGCACTAGTAGCAAGGTGACATGGTGCTTGCAATTACTTTGCTCCTGTGCCACTTGAGCTTTAAGTTGTCCTTTCCTCAAAGCTAGAATTTGCCCCACAGCGAAAAGTATGCACCTCCTGATGTCATGTCTGATTTTGTTCCAAGAGGCTAGAAAAGTCATCACGCTTGTAAGCGCTTGGGTGGTCTTGTATCCTTTTTTTTTTTTTTTAATAGGCTCCCTTTCAGCAGATCGGCTTTCTGCTTGTCACTTCAAATCAGGATTTTAATGTATCTTATTTAAAAATCATTCAGCACTACAAGTAATTGGGCGATAGTCTGGAAATGAATATCGTTATTGGTCTAAAACAGAGTTGGGCAGATGACAGTTTTGGAGAATCTGCTTTGTTTTTGCTGGAACCTACCAGTGGTGCTAGGTGCAAAATCCATACACTTAGAATTCCACTCATCAGAAGCATGAATTATTTCTGTGAGTTGTCCAGAAGTGGCCTATATAAATATATACGGCTGTGGTGACAGTTGTAAACAGAGGGAAGTTAAATGCAGGAAGTACCGGTACATGACCTATTTTACCCATGACCATTCACAAAGAATGTGTAAGTGATGGCACAATAATCTTAATTAACGCTTTCAGTGTGATAAAAAACGTTTAACCTAATTCAAGTCACCGTTGATAGAATTAAATTGTTTGATAAATTGCAGTTCAGCAGCTCTCCTTAGAAGTTCCACTGTTTGAGAAAGGCCACCTTAAGGTCAGTGGCAGTGTCTCTTGGGATGCTGTTTTCTGAATATTGCCATTTCTGCTGTGAGATTTGTATTTTATTTAGGGACTGGGCTGTTTGTCTCATTTGCCAGCAGATAGTTGCATTCAACAGTGGAAAATGGAGCAGATTAATAAATCATTGATATTGTCATTAACATTATTAGGATCTATAATAGCATTGCTGAGGAGATAGATTTGGGGAGAAAACTGGTGTTTGGCTATATTGCAGGGTCTGATGCTTGTGTCTGTGCCTCTTTTCTGTGGCCTATTGTTGCTGGTGGGTAGCTGTTTTAGGTTAGATGGGTGTCTGTAAGCAAGGACTGACCTACCACCCCAAGACCTGTAAAAGGGACGTTCCATTCTCCAGGATGGGTTGTACATCCTTGATGATGATTTGTACTTGTTTATCTGGGAGCTTTTTCTTCTACATCCATCTTGTAGATTATTCCTGGATATCAATCTGACTTTGTGGATCTCTGGTGTGCCACTGCCTTTGCAGAAACTTGCCTGTTTCTGTTACATCGATTCAGCAACTAAACTAGACTATCCTATAGCTTTATTCTTCTTTGTTCTATCGCTACCTTACCTCCCATCCTTCTGCAAGTTAACTGTGTTGATGTTGCCCACTGGGGAATATCATAATAAAAAAGAGCTATGTACTTACAGAATTTGTGCACTTTAAGCACAAGCCAAAAAATAAATAAAAATATTTGTCCCTATGTGTACTTAGGGTGGTTCTGTTGTCTTCCCCCCTCTGGAATTCCTTGAGGGCTTTTCAAAGCTAAATATATATTTCATTTCCATATGAACCAGCAGTGGCAGTCTTGTCCTTGTCCTGAGGTTAGTAGTCAGCTGAGTAAGATAAATAAATTGAAACCCCACGCAAAACCAATTTCAACTGGAAAGTTGTGTGTTGCACTCAAGTAAGCAGCAGGTTTGCATGCTGGAAAGGCTTCCTTCTGGGCATCCTCCTGGATTTGTGGGTGTGCATCTTCCCAGTTGTAGATGATAAAGCAGCTCTTCCTCTTTCTGGAAAAGATACCTCCCACATACCTCTTCTGAACCAGACTAGTATAAGGTGGTGTGATAGGGCTCCCTTTGCATAAAGTGGCTGTGGTGATGGGAGCTGGAGGAGTCCAACAACATCTAGAGGGCCATATGTTTGAATGTTGAATGTGTAAGTGTATGTCTAGGGTCAATGGATAAAACAAACACCATTAGCTGTACTGCTGGATAAGTGTTTAATGGTTACTATATTTACATTTGTCTAAAAACCAATAAAAATTGTTTGTTTTTTATTTAAAAAATCCAGGCAAAAAACCTGGACAACTAAGACCCCCCTTTTTTTCCTTTTGAAGGCTTGCTTCCATCTATAAATATCCTGGAAATTAATGCTTTACCTATTTGCTGAATGATTTGGATGGTTTGTAGTTATTCATCAGCTACAATTTTATTGTTTAAATTTTGTTTTTATTTTTAGCTGCCCTTTTCTTGGAGAACTTGTATAAATAGAGCTGTGGAATTTGTAGATTTATTTCTTTAAATAAAATGTGTTCCCTACCCCATTTCCCACCTTCTGACTGAAGCAGCCCATTCTGGCAAGAACTCATGAGTCTGCTGACCATGTGAGCTCTTTCCCCACCTATTTGCCTTCAATGCTTAGGACAAGGTTTTGCTCAGGACCACTTGCTCTCATATACAGTGGTACCTCGGGTTACATACGCTTCAGGTTACAGTGGTACCTCGCAAGACGAATGCCTCGCAAGACGAAAAACGCGCAAGATGAAAGAGTTTTCCGTTTTTTGAGTCGTTCCGCAAGACGAATTTCCCTATGGGCTTGCTTCGCAAGACAAAAACGTCTTGCGAGTTCTTGCGAGTTTGTTTCCTTTTTCTTAAAGCCGCTAAGCCGTTAATAGCCGCTAAGCCACTAAGCCGTTAATAGCCGCTAAGCCGCTAATAGCCGTGATTCGCAAGACGAAAAAACCGCAAGACGAAGAGACTCACGGAACGGGTTAATTTCGTCTTGCGAAGCACCACTGTACATACGCTTCAGATTACAGACTCCACTAACCCAGAAATAGTACCTCAAGTTAAGAACTTTGCTTCAGGATGAGAACAGAAATTGTGCTCCGGCGGCGCGGCAGCAGCAGGAGGCCCCATTAGCTAAAGTGGTGCTTCAGGTTAAGAACAGTTTCAGGTTAAGAATGGACCTCCGGAACGAATTAAGTACTTAACCACTGTAGTACCACTGTAGTACCACTGTAGTAGATCTGCCATGGAATCAAGATAAATTGAGAGGCTTTGCTGTCAGTGTCATCGTGGAACCTTTACTGAGTGAGCACAAGAAATTGGACCTTTTTGTGGTGTTGCAACCCTGGATACTCTCTTGATTGAACTTCATTAGGCTTCCTCTTGCGTTTCTTCCATCAAAACTCAGAGTCATATTTTGACAGGCTATTAATATGCAACACTTGGTTTTATGGTTGCCAATTTTAATGCCAGTCAGATGGGCTGCATATAAATAAGAATAAAAATAATAAGTACAATTATTATTATTAGTCTTGCTGCTGTTAAGGTTTGTTGTTGTTTGTTATAGTGTTGGTTGTATTATGTCTGCTGTAGCTTTTAGAAATTGATTGTTGTATTTTTAAGATCATATCGTACTGCTTTATGGTTCTGCTGAGTACTGCTTTGTGTATATTTAGTAGCATCAAAGGATTTTAATTATTGGTTAAATTGAGAAGCAAGGGATCTTTCTTAAACCTTCATTTTTCTTGCCAGTAACTTGGGGCAGAGATCTAGAGATCTGTATTGTATCTTGCACTTTGGAATGTTTTGTTCTATATAGAGCCAGAGGTTCAAGATAAGCTCTTGGCACCAGTGCTTCAGGAGTGCCACTTACTGGTGAGGTAAGGACAGAACAGAGGCGGGGTTGCCTGTGTCTCATCTTAGTTGCCTTTGCCTAAAGAAATAAGCAGCAGAGCTGTCCAACTTTGCCTGCTTTGTGTAGTATAGGCTGCTCCCAGGGGAAACCTCTGCTTCAACCGCAGAATCTTCAGAGCGACATAAAACTGGGCTGTGTTTCTATAATCAAGACTTCAGCCTCTTTGTGGTAAATGCTTTCTGAAAGTGGAACATAAATTACTTCCTGATGCTATCTCTCCTCCATCTTAAAGTCATTCCTACTAACTTCAGTTGATAATCTTACCAACGTTATACTTATGGCAAGCCAGTATGTGCACAAATAGCTAGTTAAAACTGCTCATTAGCTTTACTGTCTGGCTTCATAGCCCTTTGGGATAGCAGAGAAGCAAGCAGAACATTAATTTACCAAATTTAGTATCGGGTTCCTAGTTACTGGCTTATTGTAAACTTGAGGTGGGAGCCCCATGCTTCTTGTTCACAACTGCTACATGCTTTATTTATTTATTTATTATATGCTGCTTAAAGCTAAAACCCACGGTGCACATCCATGGTACTTATGCAAGTGGAAATAGGTTAGCTAGAATTCCTAAGTGTACACTGTTCATTTTCATGACCCAAGATGTCCTCTTTTTATCTGTATCTCCAGAAGCTGTTTGAGGCATGTCCACTGGAGCTTCAAATTATTTTCTTAATGCCAGATTGCAGTCTACTTCTGAAGTATCCCTCAGTTTTAAAAAGTACGATACTGTAGAGCTAACAAAGGAAAGGAAAACTAAGTGATCAAGACTCAAAGCATCTTTTGTGCAATGAAAGTCTAAAAGATGTTGAGACGCTAGAAAGAAGAAAGCTGTGGGTGAGGGAGTGAATGAGAAGAGAGAGAAACATGTCTCTCCTAAAGGACCAGGACATGGTTGGTCATCTAATTAAACTGATAGGCAGGAGGTACAGGACAGACCAAAGGAAGCATTTCTCCATACCAAATCAATTTACCAGAGATCTGCAAATCTTCTATCCAGGTTTGCCAGGGTACATGTCCCCACCCCTCCCTCTGGTGAGCGTGGTGAGCCTCAACCCAGAAGCTGGAGAAGGAATGGGTTATCATCTCCAACGAAGCACTCTGTGCACTTGGAAATGCACCACAACAACCCCCAGCTCTCTCTTTCAGCTTGAAGCTGAGGAAAGGGTGGAGGTGTTTCACAGTAGTTTTCCTGTGTTTGGGATAAACTCAAAAGGCCTCAGAAGCACTGAAAATGTGGGAGTGATCCTTTATTTCCTTTGCAGCTCCAAGCTCAAGAGTAAGGCTGGAGTGTTGTTTTGTTGTGCTCCCCCAGTTCAGTGTGATTGTAGGAGTGATCTTCTTCCTGAACCATTAGGAAGAAGGCTGGGCCTTGTCTACTGCTAAGGTGCTGGAAATCCTTACAAAGTGCCAAAATGTTCCTCACAGTTTTCCCCAGCCTCAACTTTTTACATGAGTGTGATAGATGAGTACACACAGCTGCACCATCACATCTAGTTATCCCTTAGGAGTGCTATCTGCTATAAGGATTTGAATTCACATGGTTTCTGAGCTGCGGCGGTTAGGTATTCACTCCATCAACTTATACTAAGATCAGAGCAGACTTACCGTTTCCCAAATGTCGTTATGCTTAACTCAACTGGACAGACTCAGCTATACAAACCTAATTCATAGCTCCAAATTTATGAATGAGCGACATAACATGAATGTGTGTTTTTTAAATTCAAAATTCATTGGTGAAAGAAAGCTACAGTAGAAATGCTTTTATGCCCAGTGTTCCTAGACAGTATGAAGCCTGCACTAGGAAGAAATGAAGGTCATTAAGTAATTTGGACAGTGTATTCTTCTGTATAAACTAGCATTCTCATTTTTATTTTTATTTTTAGATTACCCCCCAAAATAAGTTTCTTTTTAGTGCAAATCTGTAGTCACTTGTGATTTGGTTACCTTTGAACTTTTGTTAATCTATATGATGCATAAGACTCTCCCAAACTAACAGATTGCCAAGGACAGAATGTCATATTCCCGCCATGGATATGGGAGACACATTTTCAGGAACTCTACAAGGTGGGATGGCGGGAGAGGCCAAATCACTCAAAACATAGCAAACCTCCCAAAGTGGGGCCCTGTAACAAGGACAGAGATTGAGAGCCTCGTAAAGAGGTAAAGGACCCCTGGCCGTTAAGTCCAGTTGCAAACGACTCTGGGGTTGCGGTGCTCATCTCGCTTTATTGGCCGAGGGAGCCGGCGTTTGTCCACAGGCACTTTTTCTGGCTCATGTGGCCAGCATGACTAAGCCACTTCTGGCGAAACCAGAGCAATGCACAGAAACGCCGTTTACCTTGCCGGAGCGGTACCTATTTATCTACTTGCACTTTGACGTGCTTTCAAACTACTGGGTTGGCAGGAGCTGGGACTGAGCAGCGGGAGCTCACCCCATCATGGAGATTTGAACCGCCGGCCTTCTGATTGGCAACCCCAAGGCTCAGTGGTTTAGACCACAGCGCCACCCAAGAGCCTGGTAGCTCAACTGAAACAGGGGAAAGCACAGGTCATTAAAAACAACCTGGATTTCTGGGCCCCTAGCCTAGCCTCACTTTACACATGTATTGATACTTATCAATGTATTCCCAAAGACTGGGGACTTTCAGTCATTGTCCCAATATACAAAAAAGGCAAGAAAGAGGATCCCGCAAACTGTAGACCAACCAATCTCCTTAACACAATAAGTAAACTGTATGTAAGACATCTACAACAGATATTCCAAGATTGGCTGGAACTAGAAAGTATACTTGCAGAGAAGCCCGCTCAACTATCGACTAATGTTTTGTTCTTCAATGCCTAATAGAAAAGTACTCATCTAGTAGCACTGTCTCAGTCTATGTGGCCTTAATTGACTTCAGAGCAGCCTTGGACTCTATATCCAGAATTAAGCTATGGGAGACCTCCACACTAGACAGACGCCTGCTATACTTAATACGCACACTACATGAAGAGACCTCGTTAAAAATACGATGTAACTCTCAGGGCCATCTATCTAATGCAATTGAAACCAAGAAAGGTATCAAGCTAGGGTGCATATTGGCCCCATTTTTATTCAATTTCTATATAAATGATATGGTACCCCTCTACCACAATATGAACTTCAACCCTCCGAAACTAGCAGGAAAGCATATCCCTGTGCTGCTTTATGCAGATGACACAGCAAACCTCTCCAGAATTCCTTTAGGCCTTAAAAGAAGCATGTAAACCCTGGCAGCGTACTGCAAGGAGAGCAGACTAGAACTACATTATCAGAAAACCAAAATCATGGTTTGCAAAAGGCCCAAGCCTTGTCCATGGTACATTGGTGGCCTTGCTCCCTTAACTATTAAGAACCGTTTCCAAACGACACGGAAATGTTTAGTGATAAACATAATAACTCTAGGCTTCACCCTGCAGATCCTACTTGACATGGGGTATTGTGATAGGAATTTTATGGTCTTAGATATATGGTAATGTTCATAACCGCACATACATAGATCAACACAGGAAGGCCAACCTGGAACCATTTTGATTCCTAAACTGAGCAAATGTTTTCTCTGCAAGGTCAAACTGGAAAAGCCTCCCCATTGTCTTTTCCTTCACAAATCCTGTCTTAAGACTATGTCTCTGTTTGAATAGGGTGTGAGCCTGTGACATGGCCAGGAACTATTTATCACTACAAAAGAATGGCCAGGCTACCAAGGAAATCCAATCAAGTAACCTGCCAGACAGGAGATAAACAAGGACAAGAGAAAAACAACATTTAAATTTCTGTGATGTAGGTGGGATGTATCTGAGGGGTGGTCTTAGGTTACACCCCTTCTGTGATGTATGCATAATGTTTCTGGGGGTGGTCTTGATCTAGAGGATGGGAATTTCAAAAGTCTTTATAAGCCCTTGCACAGCATTTTTGTGGGTCCTCCTCCTTTCCTGCGAGTGAGGGGAGCACCCTGTTGCAACAGATCAATAAAGATCAAGCTTACTAGCTGCTTTGCTTCTCAATATTCTCTGGTTGGCCTCTGTTACTTTCTCCTACCAATAGGGAACCTATGTAAGGACTCTATATGGGCTCTTGGATACCCCATAAGGGAAAAGGGCATATTTTTATTTACAACAGTATGAACAAGCAAAAAACAAACAAACCATCAAACAGCACCTGGAAGATACCAAATGCCAAGCAGATCTAGCCAAGTACCCGAAATTTTTAATCAGTGAAACCAGAAGACACCTCCCAGATGCCATATATAACCAACCTTAAAATTCCAAAACAGTGAAGGGCTTTCACTCTGGTCCACTGCCAGGCCCTCCCTTCAGCCATTCAGGAAGGCTGCTGTAGGAAGACATCGTACAAGGAGAGAAAATGCCCATGTGGCTCTGGGCAACTAGAAACAACAGAGTATGTCTTTTTTCACTGCCAATACTTATACAGATATAGGTTCATCTTGCCTGTACCTCCCTGCTACTTCAAGATGAAAACCCAGATGTTACATACTCAGTTGCTAGATTCTGCGCTGTCATGATGGCTATTCAGCGAAGGATGGTTTGCGCCACAAATGAGGCCCAAAATGCAAGACCTGTGGCTCCATCACGCTTCCTCCCTTATAGTCGCTTTTAACTGTTTGTCCCTGTTTCTATCTTTTTTAAGTATGTTTGATACAATCACCTTTTAATTGCTAGTTTTTATTCCTTACTTGTTTTAAGTCTTATGTGTTCATTTTATCCGTATGTTTTATCTTATGCTGCTCTGTGACCGAAATAAAGTTTGATACTCATATGATGCAAGTACAAATTCTTTTTATTACCTCAGAAGTATTAGTGAAAGTAAGCTGCTGTAGTATTAAGCCAATTAATTTTCGTATCTAAATTTTTTGGAAGCAGGGTGAATAGTCAATATAGTTCATTAATACGTATTCTGAGCCAAATCTCTGTGAATTCAAGCAACTTAATCTACAGAAATGGGATTACTTTGGAATGCGTTCTGCAGAAGAGAAAATTAAATTCAGTGGTAGTCAGGAGTCCTGTTTTTTTTTAAAAAAAATAGCCGTATAAACAAGAGCACATGTTTAAAACCTCTTCAAACCTGCTTCTATTTGAAAGTATATTTTCAGTTCTTGTGAAGGAACAAAATGGTATGGTAAAGAGAATCACAGGATAATTTAGAAAATCTAATTAGTGTAGCAAGGCAGGGCAGGAAAGATGAGACATACATTTAAAAAGGCTTTGACATTTTTGTTGATCTTCCTGCTTGTTGTTGGCTCTGTAACTCGCCAAGCTGTTTTTTCTCCCTATAAAGGAAGTAGCGGTTTTCTGATTTGATAGTAGAAGATAAGCAATCCATGTTCTTTCTTCAAAGCAATGTTTGTACAGTAAATCTCAACGAACTTCATTGGGGCTATGAATATTATTCTGAATCTCTTTTTAAAAACTTCAAAACTCGCATCTCCTTCAGTATGGTGATAAAGTGGCAAGTGAAAGTTCTCCTTTTCATTTTAAGTTGAGTTGGTACTAAAATCTGAAGAAAAACATAGAATCTTATAAGGGATCATGAGGGTCATCTAGCCCAACCCCCTTCAATGCAGGAATCTTTTTGCCCAACTCTGGACTCGGTGCCAAGGGCCTTCTGGCGGTTCCCTTGCTGCAAGAAGCCAAGTTGCAGGGAACCAGGCAGAGGGCCTTCTCGGTGATGGCACCTGCCCTGTGGAATGCCCTCCCACCAGATGTCAAAGAGAAAAACAACTACCAGACTTTTAGAAGACATCTGAAAGCAGCCCTGTTTAGGGAAGCTTTTAATTTTTAATAGACTATTGTATTTTAATATTCTGTTGGAAGCCCCCAGAGTGGCTGAGGAAACCCAGCCAGATGGGCGGGGTATACATAATATATTATTATTATTATTATTATTATTAATTTATTTAGCTCTGGTTTGCTTAAATAGCCAACTTCAAACTATGGGCTGTGAAGATGGCTTGTTTCTACAACACATAGTTAAGGTTAACCATGGTTCTTGGTTCAGGTGAAACAGTAAACTGTAGTTAATCCAAAACAGAAAGTTTCAGTTCACCTTTGTAGTCTTGCCAGGAAAGCATATGACTCCCAAGTCTCACTGGGGTTCCTTGTAATTCTAAACTGCATGTTTAGTTTTGAATCTGAATTCAGACAATGAATCTGCCTGAAAGAGAAGCTTAATTCTCAGATATGGCAGATGAGGAATAAAACCTGTATTAGGCTGTACCACATCAGACTGCAGTTTAGGGTTTACATGATTGAATGTTCCAGAATAAAAATAAAAACTATGGAATAGAAACATGAGCAAGTCAGTGAGAAGGCTAGACTGAAACCTAGGAGAAGTAGTCACCGATAACTGACTTTAACTAATCTGGTAGTATAGCTGTAATATTAGAGTAGGCAGAAACAACACCAGTGCAATTGTATTTTATTTTTATGTAAAGCCATGCAGTTTGGAAGGTAAAAATAGTACTGTGTTCATTATCCTGTGTGCCAGAGTGGGTGGATGTGTGTATTTTTCAGTTTATTCTGACCTGCATTATCCTGAATGTTCGTGCCAGTGTATCTGGCAGCAGAGTAGGAACATGTTTTATGATGTTCCGGATTGGCATTTCGTAAGTGCCTCTTCTGCCGGCATAGGAAATCTCAGCCATTCTCCTCGAATTACATTTTCCTACAATGCTTGCTGAGGAATAGCTAGGGTGCTTCTGACCCGGTTGCTGATGTTTCAAGGAAATGGTAGGCATGAGTAAGTGGATGGTGAAGAGGATTTCGGGTGCTGTGTCAGTCACATACTGTATATCATAAGGTAAAGGTAAAGGGACCCCTGACCATTAGGTCCAGTCATGACTGACTCTGGGGTTGCGGCGCTTATCTCGTTTTATTGGCCAAGGGAGCTGGCATACAGCTTCCGGGTCATGTGGCCAGCATGACTAAGCCGCCTCTGGCGAACCTGAGCAGCGCACGGAAACGCCGTTTACCTTCCCGCTGGAGCAGTACCTATTTATCTACTTCCACTTTCATGTGCTTTCGAACTGCTAGGTTAGTAGGAGCAGGGACCGAGGAACAGGAGCTCACCCCGTTGTGGGGATTCGAACCGCCGACCTTCTGATCGGCAAGTCCTAGGCTCTGTGGTTTAACCCACAGCGCCACCCGCATCCCACTGTATATCATACATAGGGTTAAAACCAATCTTTGAATCAGGAGATAATGGGTTCAAATTTCTTCTTGTACAATCTCACTGGGTGGCTTTAGGCAGTTATGGTGGGATAATGCTGCCATCCGCTTCAGGGCTTACTGTCATTCTTTGGGACACTTCATACTCACTAAAGCAGTATATGAATGTTTGTTGTTATTGGATTTGCGTCTTGACCATTCCTATAGTATAAAGAGCTGACCTAAAGCCTCTTCCTGTTTAGGTAGAGATCTTTAATTTGTGCAGTGAATATGGGTAGAGACAAATGTGGAACAAAGATGGTGGTTCTAATTTTACTCAAAGCTTGTGGCCAGGAGTTCATGTAAAGACTAGGGCATTTTTTTCCAGCTGGAGCTCAGCTCGGCTCCTCTCAGGTGAGTGCCATTTCCATTCTAAGAGAACAAGGGAGAAGTTCATGGTGAGCTACAGCACATCTTTTTCTAGAAAAGTAAAACTGGATAAAGACTCAACCATTAGGAGAATGACATTGTGTAACGTCCTACTTAAAGTGGGGTGAGACAAGAACTTCACTCCAAGTAGGGCAAGTTCAAAGTGAGGATTGTAATACCACCTTGCGATTTTGCTGGCTAAATAAATAAATAAGAATTCCTTTTAGACCCTGAGTACAAAGTGGGCAGGATGAGACTCTGAAGGCAGTTCTATTTTCCACAAGTAAGTTAATTGCCATGGTTCTGCTCTTGATTTTCAAGGTGAGCTAGTGAAGGAAGCAGATGTTTCTCAGTCCTCCAAATCATTTTGGTTTCTGGGCTTGAATTCCATTAACTGACAAAAGATGTAGAACTTAGCTGCTGACTTCCTTTATTTTTTGGGGGGCACCCCTTATCTTCAGTATTTGTACCCATAGATTCTAGATTCAGGTAGGTAGTCGTGTTGGTCTGACGCTGTTGAAATAAATGAAAAAATACAGTATCTGAAGAAGTGTGCATGCACACGAAAGCTTATACCCAGAACAAACTTAGTTGGTCTATAATTTAATTTTTAAAATTTATTTGTTCCCATAGAATGAGTGCTGTACAGCAGCCGTGAACATGATATGGAAGCTCATGTTTTTGGGACTTAAATAGTCTTGCAGACAGAATTGCATTAAAAATCTCAACCCAGCACACTCTAATAAACCTCTTTGATCAACGCCGAACCAGTCTTGTCTTTTAGACACCCTCTTCTTTCTGCTACCTCCCTCCAATGGTCAATTCAGTTTATAGCATTTAGTTTATGCAAGTGCTCTGAAGGTTGCATTATTTTGTAGAGTTCCCAGCAGCTGCATGGACACGTCATGTCAGGGTAGTTTAGCTTCCCTATATGCCCTCTCTCTATTTCAGGATTGTCTATTAATTGAATCTGCGACTGCCAAGTATCAAAATTAACCTCACCTGCAGGTTTGGGTAGATCTCTCCAAAAACATTTCAATCAATAAGAAGCATAGTTGTTGTTAGCTTGTTCATGACATGTTCCACAGCCATTTTTTGGTACTATTTTGGGTACTGGCACAGATATAGTGGTTGAAGGAAGAAGATATTCTTTATTGGCAGGATTGGACATTGACATACTGTCTAAATGGGCCCACATGTTTGTTTGGTTGTTGTTTGCTCGTTTTTAAAAAAACAATTTTTATTAAAGATTTTCTTTGTTTACAAAAGTACATGCATTATCTCTTTTCTTAGGTTGTAAACATTGGTGTTGTATACAGAATAAGGTTGGGGAAGAAGAAAAGAGGGGGGGAGTGGTTAACTTATATTTTTATATTTAGTGTGTATTGGGGTTTTTATGTCAGCGTCATTTGGGTAGGTTCTCTTTCTGTTTGTTTACTGTATTTCCTTGGTAGTGAGAGAGGTTGGGTGGGGGGCCCGGGCATGGTTGGTTGTGTTTAGTTGGCTGCAGTGAGATTTGTTTTCATGGTGGGCAGAATTGTTGGGTCAAGTTAATCAGATTATTTTGCATACTGTCAGTGGGTTTTTGTTGTTGTCTTGTTGGGCTGTGTATGTGATAAACGGGAGCCATATTGGGGTGAAGGTATCCTCTTCTATTTGATGGCGCCCACATGTTGTTTAAGGAATATTCTAATTTCATGTCAGGCACGTTTGACAAAAGCTGGCTCATCCTAATGCAATGATGTTGATCCTAGTTATACTGTTCACAAAATTCAGCTTATTATTTATTGTATAATTTTAATTTCTACAAATGAACAAAATTAATAGGGTTGCCCAGAAATTTGCTGCAAACCCCAAAGTTAGCGGATTCAGCCTGATGCTATCTTGTTTCCACAAATGTGCAATAATAGATAAAGATGTTATTAATAAACTGGCACAGGTTGGAAGTTTTTCACATTTTAAAAAATGCTCGGTTGAGCATGAGACTCTTAATTTCAAGGTCGTGGGTTTGAGCCCCACATGGGGCAAACATTCCTGCATTGCAGGGGCTTGAACTAGATCACCCTCGTGGTCCCTTCCAGCTCTACAGTTCTATGATTCTATGTTGTGTGCTAGGGAGGAAACACAAAACCAAACCCCACAATATATAAACAGTAAATAATTGCTTTAGGCTGCGGTTAAAAACTTAAAAGGCTCCCCCCCCCCATATGTTGTGCAACTCTTTCAGTACTTGTCGGTTCCTTATTAGCTTTGCTCCATCAAGTAGGATGGTGTCCCTGAGGAGCAGACTGAACAATGTGGGAAAGCAGTAATCAGAATACCTCACATTAAAAACAACAACTAATTGACAACCTTATTCAGCTGCTTTGAAGATCGGGGAAGTGCATCCTTGTAAATCAGCCACTTAATATTAGTAGCTTCCACACTTTTTCACTAGCTTGCTGGATGTGACAGAGGAGGAGCAGAGAGCTGCTGTGTGCAGAGGAAGCAGCTCCCCTTCTTTAGCAAACTGTCTTTGCTGGGCACTGAGGAGGGATGGAGTATGCAGTAGAATTCTGTGCGTTGTGACTACCAGGCTAGTGGTAAAATACAAGGGTGGGGAAGTGGCACCAAGGGAGGATATGAACACTTTCCCCCATTCCAAATGCCTGGTAGAAATTTCCCAACTGAGCTAGGGACAGCTTCTGGGGCTATTTCTGTTGGGGAAATGGTGCAGCTAGAAGGGCTTCTTAAACACCCCCAGTCCTACTACCACCTGCTCCTTCTTCAAAGCACCTGCCTGCTAACAAACCTTAAGGATGGGATCTCAATCATGGATTTCTGACATCCTGTGTAGTTTGACCTGAGGATGGTGTAAGCCAATTGAAAGGTTTGCAGTTGAATACCAAAACATTGATTTGACCCATTGCAGCTCTGTAGGAGCTAATGTGCATAATTAAAGTTGGCATTACTTACCCCTCTTACCCCCAGGTTAGGCTTTGGGAAGTTCAGGGTGGGGAGTGACAGGCATTCTTGTGATGTGAGTGTTTCGCTTCCTAAAAATGATAAAATGTAGGAATTTTGCACTTCCTACTATAATAATTCAAATAATTACAAATAATGTAATTCAAAGGCTTTCCCCTCTTCTTTTGTAGAAAATGTACCAGAGGATCTTCGAGAACCATTTTATACGGATCAGTATGACCAGGAACATATTAAACCTCCTGTTGTTAAATCGCTGCTATCTGCTGAATTCTACTGTCGTGCTGGGAGTCTTATTCTCAAGAGTGATGCTGCCAAACCGCTCCTGGGCCATGATGCAGTTATCCAAGCCTTGGCACAAAAAGGCCTCTATGTCACTGACCAAGAGAAGCTAGTAACGGAGAGAGACTTGCACAAGAAACCCATTCAGATGGTGAGTTCTGGCATTAGAGTTTTGGCATTAGTCATATACCTGGCTGTTAGCAGCATTTCTGTTTGGGTTTGAAGTTTGTAATGAATTAGCTTTTAAAAACGTTCCATAAATTGAAGTCACATCTTACTTTGCAAGAAATAGATATGATAGACCTATTTCTTCAGTGTTTCTCTCACTTTTTCACAATATTCAGATTCAGGAATTCTGGAAATTCAGAAAGTTGTTTTTTGGGTACCAGGGCAGACAACATGGCACCCTCCAGATGGTGCTGGTCTGCAGCTCCCATCATTCCTGAATATTGGCTGTACCAACTGGTGCTGATGGGCGTTGTCGTTCACAACATCTGCAGGGCCCCATATTGGCTCTGGATAGTAAGAACATTTGACTGTTATATTCCATTCTACCCACCTAAGTTATGCTTGGAACATACACATTGAAATCAGTGGGCATAAGTTCATCATTACTAACTGTGGGTCTGCTCAGAGTTTGACTTACTTGAATACAACCCATTGTATTTTATTTGAATAAAAGTATACTTTGCCTAGTTATATAGAGTCTTAGATTTAGATTAAAAATCACAAGCACGTGATTTATTTATTTTTAACATAGTATGTAGCATAATTTACTAGGGCATCAGTTCAGAAGGCCAGAAAGCAGCGAAACATAGAATCTAGGGTGCACTTGTGATGTCATTCAGATGTCATGGACTACAATGTCTGTCATCCTCGGCCTGCATAGTCAGGGATGATGGGTTTTGTAGTCCATAACATCTGGAGGGTATCCTACTGTAGGATAACATCTACACCCAGCAAGCCTGGCACAGAACCCAGACTGAACAGAGTTCATTGCCAGAATTCTTTGTAACACATAACAGTTTTGTCGCCAACGTGCAGGGGTTGCTTGGCAAGATGAATCATTGTGGAAAGAGTTCCCCAAGGGTGTGAAGTCTCGGAAAAACACTTGCTTGAAGTAATAAAAGGAAATATTTATGACTAATAAAAAACAATTCACAGTTTAAAATGGAAGACCGGAATAAAACCACAACCACAAATTTATATTTATTTTTATTACGAATGTACAGAACTGCAAGCATAAACATAAAAGCACACGCATGTGTTCAGTGGGTCAAACATACACTAATATATACATAAAGCATAGTCAGCCATTCAGGCAGTAAAATGACCGTTCACAAATTTCACTTCCAAGGGTTTAATCCAATTGAATTCTTCCAAAATGTGGGTGGTCTGGGAGAAAGGGGAGCAAATTGCAGAAACTTGAGAATAGAAGGAACTATACAACTTAGAAAGCTTGTTTCCCAGTACCTATTTATACTTTCCTAGTTTTAAGATACTTGGCAATATGAATGAAACGCTTTCCCTGTAAATCCTATAGTATTCCCTACTGCCACCCTCATTTTAGAATTAAGGCAGCCTCTTTAAGATACATTTGAAATACTTTATGAAACCCTGTATTCCCATACCTACAGCACAACTTCTAACAGTATACACCTGTAAAACATGTTCTTATTAAGTGATCCACAAGTTAGTATAAACCTTTGGAACTTGCCTTTGGTTTTATGGAGAATTTGTAAACGTTCTTACTAAGTGATGCATCTACTGTACTGCCATTCTCTTCTGTCTTTGTGTGGTCAGGTTATAAGTGAAAGCTGATGAATTGCTTCCAGGTTGTTGTCTTGTGGATTCATTGAAGTAGCTGTTGACTGAATTATCCCTGTATTTGACACATATGCCTACTAATTCCGTTCTAAGCCCAGTGATCTGGGGTATTTTAATTAATTAAAATAATTATTGAGTTTTATTAATAATGATTATTTTGTATCATACATCAAGAGGTTGAATGTAGCCTAGAATGTCCATTCTCCTGCTGCATACATTATGGATTCCATGGTACGCCTGCTTTGGTTTTGATGAACTTGACTGGCATTCTTCTGTGTCTGATGGGGTTTCTTGTAGGGTGGAGGAAAATCAGGGTGAGTTGTAGGCTTCCTTCTTTGGTGTGTCTGAAGCAAAACAAGGAGTGCTGGATACTTAGGTTATGGGAAAGTGCCTGAGGCTTGTTTCTCGACTAACCTCTTTCCCTCAAGTGAGAACAAGAGTAAAATAACAAGGCAGGAATTCAAAGTGGACAGGAAAGGAGGTCGGGGGTGGAGAAAACTTTGCATGAATGACATCCATTTCATATGTCATCTTGACACTAGTGTGTACTAGTGACCTTTTGGCTTTTTCTGTGCTAATCATGATGTTTGGACAACTGCTACCAACACTTTGCATGTGGGAATTTTTGTCTCTTTGTTCAGATCCTTTAATTCAAGAACTCTGTTGACAGTAGCAGGCTGCAAGCTGTTATCAGGCCTGTGTGTTCCACAAAATTAGGCACAGAACCTGAAATGCCAGAGTAAATCAAGCAAATGAAATGTTGTTTGCATGTATTCATTCACCGAGTATAATGCTGGTGCTTGGATGCAAGTTGTCAGAATACTTTTGTTGTTGTTGTTAAGATTGTTAGAGGAACAGGAAATAATTTCAGGAAAGGAGCAACAGTCTTGGTATGCCTTCCCCAACTTGGTGCCCTCCAGACGTTTTGGAGCACAACTCTTATCAGCCTTAACAGCATCAGTTATCAGGAATGATGAGTGTTGTCCAAAACATCTGAAAGGCACCAGGTTGGGGGAGCCAGAACCTCGCAGTGCACTTAGGTGGCCAGTAAAGACAGGCAGTACTAGATTCTTAAAGTGGATGAAAAAATTATTTTTCTTGAAAGAGCGGGATTTCCTTTCCCCCCATTCCTAATATTGGAAGTGTTGCTGAAATGGTATGGACTTCTAGTGTTTTGTTTCGTTTTAGCTTTGGTATCTATGCAGCAGTAAAGCAGTGTGTGAGGTGGAGAAAGAGATCCATATTAAATGCTTAAGGGCAACTATATTTACCAACCAGGATGAAGCATTGCTTTTTTTAGTTGTACACTAATTTTTTTCTAATCTGGATTTTGCTAATCTATTCTGTGCACAGAAACTTGGCAGCTGCTCTCTGTGTCTCAAGCAAGGTTTATGTCATAATGGTTAAGTGCTCTTCTGAGGTTTTAAACAGCTTTGCCTTGGGAAGAGAGAGGTCAGAAACATGGGACTTACTCCCCACTGTCCTAGCTTGCTATCAATACTGCAAATTTAAGTCGTGCAGATACCAGGGATTGAGCCGCTTTCACTATCCATGCCCCCTGAAAATACCTGGGAGGAAATTCCATTAAGTTGGGCATAGCCACCGAGATGCTCTGTCTTGTGTTACTGGTCTCCTAGGACTTTCTACAAATGGAACAAAAAGCAGGCATCATTCCCTGCTGATTTTAATGCACAGCTTGGAAGATATGGCACAGTGTTTCTCAACCTGTGGGTCCCCAGATGTTGTTTGACTACAACTCCCATCATGCCTAGCCAGCATGGCCAGTGGTCAGGGATGATGGGAGTTGTAGTCCAACAACATCTGGGGAGGCACTGCTTAAACACTTAGAGCTAATGTGGTGTTGCAGTTAGTGTTTGACTGGGACCTGGAGACCAATGTTCAGATTGCTGGTTGGCCATGAAGCTCACTGAGTTAGACTGTCAGGCAGGGACTGGCCGAGCAACCTTGAGCCAGTCACTGCTTCTCAGCCTAGCCTACCTCACAGGGTTGTTGTCAGGATAAAATGGGGAGGGGGAGCACTATGTACGCCGCCTTGAGTTCCTTCAAGGAACGGTGTAATAATAATGTAATACAGTGGTGCCTCGCAAGACGAAATTAATCCGTTCCGCGAGTCTCT
The DNA here is from genome assembly GCF_964188305.1 of Podarcis bocagei. Classification (NCBI taxonomy): domain Eukaryota; kingdom Metazoa; phylum Chordata; class Lepidosauria; order Squamata; family Lacertidae; genus Podarcis; species Podarcis bocagei. The sequence goes on along the minus strand of NC_138129.1, from coordinate 83,311,347 downwards.
TCGTCTAGCGGTTTTTTCGTCTTGCGAAGCAACCCTATTAGCGGCTTAGCGGATTAGCGCTATTAGCGGTTTAGCGGCTATTAAAGGCTTAGCGGCTATTAAAGGCTTAGCGGATTAGCGGCTAAAAGGCTATTAGCGGCTTAGCGGCTTAGAAAAAGGGGGGGGAAGCGGGAAAAAATCGGAACACTCGCAAGACGCTTTCGTCTTGCAAAGCAAGCCCATAGGGAAAATCGTCTTGTGAAGCAGCTCAAAAACGGAAAACCCTTTCGTCTAGCGGGTTTTCCGTCTTGCGAGGCATTCGTCTTGCGGGGCACCACTGTAGTAAAGTACTTTGATCCTAGATCATTAGGGCTTTACATGCTAAGAGCAAAACCTTGCTTTAATTCAACTAGTCTCTCTGCATGTGCTCTTTTTTCACTGGATGAAGAAAGAGCATTATATTGTATTATCAGACAAATCTTGTTTACATTTTGTTTTGGGGATCATCGCCTATTTTTTTAAAAAAATTAAGCCTATCTGAGGTGTACAATAAAGCACTTCATAGTACCTGTCTCAGAAATGGCTTTTATTAACTGGGATCAATTATTAGTAAATGAATAAAAAAGCCTTTTTCCTAAAAGGCTATTCTTTAGCTCTGTGTCTTTCACTTAACCTTGTTGTGTGTCTCCTTGCAATTATGGGTAGCAGGAGGTGGTGGCTGTAAAAATGGTTAATTATTATTCAGCACTATGCAGCCTGTATTATTCTCTAATCAGAAAGAGTGCATCCTCGTGCTGGGGACTAGACCAAAACACAAATGCAGATCCTTTTCCTGAACCTTTTTCAATGCATTTTAATCAGCTCTATTTTTAAACCAGATGTATATCTTTTTTTGGTGTCCCATCTATTACAATGTATACAAAACCTTAAATTTGTGAAACGTATTCTGCCAGATTAAATTATTAATTCCTGCAGCCTATTCAGCAGTAGGATCCCTTTATCTCAAACTGAGTTTAGTACAATCATATTGAGGAAGTGATCAGACAGTGTGCACTAATACACTGCACATTCATAATAAGCCATTTACACATATTCAGTGTAGTAAGATATTACCATTATTGATGAATGTGCAGTTTAAACTTTGGTAAAATACCATGCTATAATACTGTTGTGGCATTCGACTCTTAATTTGTCTTTAGGTAAGCATTCACATTTTCGATAGAACTGGTGTGAACTGGTAGTGTATCCTGAAATACAGGATTGTTATTATTTTAATTGGGAGGAGGCATGCTGAGGTTAGACGCTCACTAGGTGGCCTTTGAGCAAATCGTTTATCTTTGCCAACATATTTTAGAGCAGGGTTTCCCAAACTTGGGTCCCCAGCTGTTTTTGGAATACAATTCCCATCTTCCCTGACCACTAGTCAAGGATCATGGGAGTTGTAGTCCAAAACCTTCATAAAGCAATCTTATGAAGGTACTGGGTGATATCCAGCAAAGTCATACAAGGAGTAGACCCATGAAATCAATGGACCAAAAAGTAAGTATAGGGTGTGCTTTCATGTGGCATAGGTAAAGGTAAAGGGACCCCTGACCGTGAGGTCCAGTCGTGACCGACTCTGGGGTTGCGGTGCTCATCTCGCTTTATTGGCCGAGGGAGCCAGCGCACAGCTTCTGGGTCATGTGGCCAGCATGACTAAGCCGCTTCTGGTGAACCAGAGCAGCGCATGGAAACACCGTTTACCTTCCCGCCGGAGTGGTACCTATTTATCTATTTGCACTTTGACATGCTTTCGAACTGCTAGGTTGGCAGGAGCAGGGACCAAGCAACAGGAGCTCACCCCGTTGCGGGGATTCGAACCGCTGACCTTCTGATCAGCAAGTCCTAGTCTCTGTGGTTTAACCCACAGCGCCACCCGCTAACTAAGGTTATACATGTAAAGCTGCTTACTGGTCTGGCTTCTTTCTAACCTTTTAAAAGGTTGACAATGGTGTTTCTGGGTGGTAGTTTCAGTTTCCACCAGTAAGTAAATGGCTAACTGCATGCTTATAAGCTGATTATAAAGAGATATTAATGTAAATGCTTATATTAGAGATGTGACTGATCCAGATCCCCACACCTGCAGAAGTTGCCCATATTCATGGGAAAGAATAGAATATGTGACCTTCTAAACAGCAAGGAAACATATGAGTGAAAACTTGACCCTACACGTATAGTTCCATCACCAAGAGGTGATTCAGAACCCCACTTCTTTTCAGAGACAGAAATGTATGGAATGCATGAGTGTTGTTCATTGTGTATGCCACATATTTTCTCCTGGAAGAAGAGGAATGCCCTAGAAAGAAGCAGTTGCACTGACTGTTGCACAGAGTGCATGCTGTACTCTCTAAGTGCGTTGGTACTCAACGCTCATTTTTCAGCATGATGGGTGTTGCATCTTTATGGATACTATCTTCCCCATCAAGAGAGGAACACCTGCTGTCTGTTTTCTGGAAGGTGCCTTGCAAATTCTTGAAGCTTCCTTTTTGTTTGGGCAAGCCTATACACACACACACACACACATACACAGAGAGATTTTAATTATCTTTTAAATGCTTTAATTACAGTGGTACCTCGCAAGACGAATGCCTCGCAAGACGAAAAAAGCGCAAGACGAAAGAGTTTTCCGTTTTTTGAGTCGTTCCGCAAGACGAATTTCCCTATGGGCTTGCTTCGCAAGACGAAACGTCTTGCGAGTTCTTGCGAGTTTGTTTCCTTTTTCTTAAAGCCGCTAAGCCGTTAATAGCCGCTAAGCCACTAATAGCCGTACTTCGCAAGACAAAAAAACCGCAAGACGAAGAGACTCGCGGAACGGATTAATTTCGTCTTGCGAGGCACCACTGTACTTGTTGCTAACTGATTTTTATTGATAATCCTACTAGTTCCTGTAAAGTGCTTAGAGGTCTTATTACAACCAAGCAGTATATATAATTTATTAAATAAATAAGGAGGAAGTGTCAGAACCAGGCCTGGCATCACCATGCGGCATCCTAAAGAAGCTGGCAGGGTCCTCTGCCAGTGGCCCAGCCTTGACCTCCTTTATTTCCCCTCCGTCCACCAGCGCTCAGTGCCAGGCAGGCGGGTGCTGCCATTTGCAAAACCTGGTGAGTACTGCCACTGTACAACCCTGCAGGGAAGAGCCCTCTGGTATAAATGTAGACTCAGTACAGTGGTCCCTTGGTTTACAACCATAATCCGTTCCAGAGGTCCGTTCATAAACAAAAACAGGTTGTAACCCAAGGCGCGCTTTCGCTAATGGGGCCTCCAAAAACATTTTGTTCATAATCCCAAAAAAATGGATTGTAATCCCAAAAAAGTTTGCAAACTGGGACACGCACTTCCAGGTTTGATGTGTTTGTAACCCAAAATGTATGCAAACCAGACTGTTCGCAAACCAAGGTACCACTGTACTGGGAGCTGACTCAAACCTGAAGTTAGACACTGTCTGTCTAATTCAGTACAGTCAAACCTCTACTTACCACTGCCTCTTCATACGGTCATTCCAAGTCGCAACTGCAGCAAACCTGGAAGTAACCGGCAGGTTTGCCACCGTTTGCGCATGCGCAGAAGTGGCAGTCGCCATTTGCACATGTGCAGAAGCGGGCAATCACTGTTTGCACATGCGCAGAAGCGGGCAATCACCGCCTGCGTCTGCGCACAATGGCGCCTCTCCCAGCGACCTGTTTCGACCTACAGACGGACCTCCTGAACGGATTATGGTATCCCTGTTTCCGAGCTATTTCTGAGATGATATGTGTGACTTAACAAATTTGGTACCTCTTTTTGGATATTAACATTGGTGTTATTCTTACTGCTTCAGATTTTCACATGTTCCCTAAAAAGTGTGGCTCAGTTCAGACATAGCATAAAACTGTCGCTTTGACGTTGCAAGAATGAGCATGGGGCTCATGTTCTCGCTATGTCACCTTGCACATTCACTTTTGCAGCAAACCATAGTTTGCTGTTGCATTGGAACTGAGAAAGCTATAATTTGCTGCAGAAGAGGAATTGCAAGAGGGACTATGGGGAGAAAGGAGTGCAGGGAATTAGAGGCTTATTTGTGTAAGACTAAAATCATGGTGGTATTACAGTTAACGAGAGAACCAGAATCTTGTTGCAGCTTTCGGACTGTGAAGACCGTTTTCCTTCTGAGACTTGTAAACAAGAGTGGTGTGTGTGGTTTTTAAAGGAATAAAGCCACCATATGTAGCAATTCCAAATGGAAGGATTGACTTGTAGGAACCAATAAATTTGGTAGCTTCTGTGTGCACTGCCACAATAAAGGTTGAAGTGGTACTCATTCTGCTCCATAGGTATTCAGCACCTGTACACCAGCAAATCTACAAAGCGTGGTTTACCAACCTTTTATTGTTATTATTTTACAGCATCTCAATCATGCAAAGCCTTGGCATTACTTAGATTTTTTTGCCTGCACTAGCTAAAAGGCCTAAATGTCATATGCTTTTCCCTGTTATCTTGTTAGTGAGGCCTAAGGCGAGGCAAAAATCTGCTAAATCTGTTTTGAGTAATCCAGGTTAAGAGTATGCATTAAGAAGAATTATTACGCTATACTGGATGCTGCCTACAGATTGCCTCTCATTTCTCGGAGGGGCAATTAGCTTTGTTGTTAATGTGAGAATGGTTGGAAGAAGGGGAAGCTTTATTATAATGCAATTAGCACTGAGAACTATCCTTTGTCTGGAGATTACAAAGTTGATGTGGCATTTTTAACAGAATATAGGCATAAAATGGCAGACCTGTGCGAGAGCAGTATAACTGTCTTCCAGTATTCCTTTTTCTAGGACAATTTGCTAAGTTTATTAAATTGATTTGATTCTATTTATCTGCTGCTATGCTTTGCACAGAATTATATGGTCATATATCTTGCCTTGTGTACATATACGTACTTGCCCATATCCACTTTTGGGGGCGTTAATTTATTATATCTATTTAATAAATTTATATACCACTTTTCTTTGAGGATTTTTTTTTTTTGAAAGGAAGGACCATATAAAACAGATGTGCCTGCATATGGCTATGCTCCCTTACTGTTGGTGTTTGATCAAATTGTATGTTACATGGCTGTAGCTGGATCTCGACAAGGTATGGTCAGGGATCAGTATGAAGAGATGAGTGAGATGTTAGGTACAATCTTTTCTCAGGGAAGGAGGAACGGAGCTTTCCTTCACCAGGGCAGGGTGGGCTTGAAAGGGCCATGTGTGTACCACAGTTCTGTTTGAGAGCACAGAACGTCGTAATGGGTTTAACTCTCTTAAAAATTTCTGTCTCTTGTGGCTGTGAAAATAGGCTTGGGAATAAGTCAGCAGCCTCTGCTGAAATGTCAGAAGTCACAAAGGTGGTAGAATAACATTTCCAGTAGTTGCGCTGCATTTCCTGTGCTCTGCAATTGTTGCTTGCCCTTCTCCTTTAAGACTGGCAAAATAAAAGAGCATGCCAGTTATTCAATTTGCATAATTACACAGGTTGATTAATTTGGAGTTTCTTTGGGATTGAATGCATATAGAATCGTAGCTACCTGTTTTTTTCAAGTGAGCAGTCAGCACAATCCTAGGCATAGCTTGTTCTGAAAAAAATGTATTATTATTATTATTATTATTATTATTGTTGTTGTTGTTATTGTTATTGTTATTGTTATTATTATTATTTATTTAGACTTTAGACCAGAGCTTTCTAAAGTGTGTATCGTGACACGTTAGTGTGTTGGCTGCAGTGTGTGTCATGCAAACGCTGCCCACGCTCCTTCCGGATCTGGAAAGGGGCTATTTGCTAGTAAAACTGAATTACTATGTCTTGAAATGCTGCAAGCCTAAAAAGTGTGTCACCAGCATAGAAAGCTGATTTAGACAATCACACTTAACCACCCATGAAGCTGTGTTTCTCTTTTCTCATGGCTTCTTCATGGGAATAAGGCAAGTTATATATAGAAAATAAGGCACACTTGCTGCAAAGCTACTGGCAGATATCTGATCCGTCTATGTGGCTCTGATCAATAAAGCTATGCAAGCAGAACTGAGATGAGAACCTACCTCCTAATCAGTTACACCGGAATGAGCAATGTTGTGTTCTTACTGGTGCTACCTGCTTAATATTCCAGTATATTAGCAAGCTCTGTGTCTGATGTTTGGCTTTCTGAACACACACTGAATTGCGTCATGTAGCTTTATTCTAGATTACAAATCAAACTAGAACAGTAGGAAAGACTGCTCTAGTGAATAACTACAAGGGCATCAGTGTCTCTGATTTCCAATATCCTGCAGCTACATTCCAACATCCTAAGCTTAAATAAATACCTAGGCTTGTGAATGTTAAAAATCTGACCCTCTGTGTGTCAATCCTTTAGTTATACAGTATGAGTAAAATAGTGAAAAGGTCTCCCATCTCTCTGGGGCCTAATTAATATACAGTACTCATTGAACTCTGTATATAAGTGAAACTCTGTTAGCCACAGTTCAGTGCTTACTGTAATTAATATATCGGAAAGTGGTTTGCTGAGGGCACCCACCCAAGAAATTTTGTCTTGGTTTTGTTCACTCCACTCCCATCTCCCCAAACTAGGAAATACATCGGTCTTCAGTGTCACCACTTTAAAGCTGCAATTAAACAAAAGAAAATCACTTTAATATTAAATATGTTAGGAGATGGGGAATGTATCTGGATTGAGGCGTCAGATGGGTTTGGGATACTTTTAAAAGTCAGTAAGTTACAGAAAGCAAAGTCAAGCAGTTTGTTCTCCCAGTAGTCAACATTACCCTAATATTTCAATGAACTCCGCACCAGGACTGGCTGTAGAAATATGGGTGTGTTTGTCCCTGTGTGTTGCATGCGGCACTTGCATGTTAGATACTTATTGGAGGCCCTGATCTGTTTCCCGCACTGACAGCTGAAGTATTGTAGGTGGGTCAGGGTCGTCTTGGTGATAATCAGAAAAGCAGGAGGTGGAAGATGTCTAATTTCCATGCCAGAAGGGGCAATCAGTGATGCTTTCCCCTTCAATATGTCCCCGTGCTCTGTTGCCTTAAGGGCTATAGCTCAGGCAGTGGAAGAACACCTCTGTTGCAAGCAAGTTTAGTCCTTGGCACATCCAGGACCTTGTTCTTGGTGATGGGAAAGACTTCTGCTGAAAATGCTGGAGAGATTTTCGCAGTTGGGGGTCAACAATCCTGGGCTAGATGGACCAAGGGTCTGACTCTGTGTAAGGCTGTTTTGGGTGCCCATATGCTTACTTCCAGGTCAACTCATTCTCAGCATCAGAGCTGGGCTAGAAGAAAAATGGACGGGTGGCAAGGTTTACCTCCCCTTATCCACATTAATTAATTAAATGCACACTCCTTTTATATATGAATAGCACAGGCACGAGTTAAGAAACAAATACAGCTCTTGCAGATAAGTCCATTTTCATCCTAAGCTTTGTGAAATTCCCCCTCCATGACTTGACAGAGCATTTTAAATGTTTAACATAATTACTACAATTAATAGTAATAATAATTTAATTTCTGTAGTGAAGAGATTGAGCATGCCTCTCTAATCAAGGTTATACCTCTACTATACTTCAAATAGTTCAGCACCCTAGAGAGACAAGGCAAGGTAAATAGAACAGAAACTCTTCCAGAGGACTGTAGTATGTTAATGAGAGTTGATTTTACTGCCCAAAGGAAGCTTTTCCTTCTCCAACTCAGGTGAAGAGTAGGTGAAGGAGCTCAGGAAAGTCGAGAGATCCCTGAGCTGTAGCTTAAATGCCTTGCCCTTGCCTCGTAATGTTTAGTAGCATTCCCCGAATGAAGCTTCTCTAAAGCAGCATTAACTTCCGGATTCCCAATAAGCCCTTCGTTGTGGCTTTATATCTAATTATCATTTTAAACCACGAGATACTTCAATGTCCTGATGTAACAGTGCCGTCTCATCTCCTCCCGCAGTGCTTGAGCTTTTTCCCAGTCACTGGGCCTTCCCTTTCTGTCTAGCTGTCATTGCTCTGCCAGCTTGTCACAGTCAGTCCCTTATCCACTAGATGAGGAAATGTGCAGGTCAGCTTTCTAGTAAATCTGTTAGTCAGCAGCTTATCACTCTGTAGGGTTTGTATTACTGTAATGACTAAAGGGGACACAAGTCTTTATGTGATAAGTATTCTCCCCCCCCCCACCTGTCCATCTCCACTTCTCTCATTCCACTAATGTGTTCGGTTTTAAGTTGGAGCGTCGGAAATGCTCGGCTGAGACCTCCTAACCTGGATCTTTGTGCAAAGCAGAGTCTGACAGAATCCATCTCATCACTTCCCACTGTTGTGTGGCGCTGGGGCTGCGCTCTTTCAAAGCCAATTATAAACAATGAGTGCCCTTATGTGGTTGCTCTTTTGCTTCCTAGAAACTTCCTTAAGCCTGTGTTCTCTCTAAAATGTGCCATTACTGAATGCACTTTAGAATATTATAGAAATAAAGTACCTTGCAATAAATGAGTATTTCAGAATTGAATAAAAGAACCCAGTGTGAAATATATATATTCCAAAGAAGCCTAAATTTTGCAGTGTGCCTTTAAAAATAGCATTTCCTGGATTTACAGATACACAAATGAACAGTCCTCTTTACAAGCTCCTTTTGAACAGAAATAAGAGCAACTGAGATGAGATACATTTCACTATTAATGATTTTCAGAGATACCAGCAGTTTTCTAATTTTAGACTCCCAGCTGAAAAGCTAGCACTGTGTGAGTGCTGCATGACATTTGTATGGCATTGTGGGATGAGTTTTACTGTATTAAGCTTGTTGATTTATATCTGAAATCCAGTCCTGCCAAGAGCTGCTTTATATGTAGCTGTCTCAATCCAGTGAGGCATAATAAGTAAGCATCAGCACACATCCCTTGCTAGATGATGAGCCCCACGCAGTCAGTGCAGATGCTGTGTCCCTGCCTGATTTAGCTGATGCTTGTGCATAACCCTGGTTAGCAAATTGTTGACAAAGTCAATTCTCTTTGGTAGAGGAAGCAGGAGGTTGAACTGAGCCCTTCCTACAAACAGCTTTGTTGTAATCACTATTTCTTGTCAAAATGTGTGTTTGGGCTATGTGAAACATTTTTTCGTATAAACTTTTGATTTGTATCCCCCCTCCCTCTCCCCCTCCCTGCCGTTCACCATGACGCTCTTGAAGTCATTTGTTGTTGTTGTTGTTGTTGTTTGTTGTTCTTTAAATCCTCAGCCCAATCCTGTGATACAGTTTAGGTTGCAAAACAGCGACATGTTCAAGGCAACCCATTGAGTTCCATGTCAAAGCTGATACAGTAGTACCTTGGTTCCCAAATGGCTTGGCAGCTGAACGTCTGTTCCAGCTGTCGACATTGTTTCTGGGGCCAATCAGAAGCCGCGCCTTGGTTTGCGAACGTTTTGGAACGGATTTCCAGAATGGATTGAGTTCGGGAACCAAGGTACCACTGTATTGGGTTTAAAACTAAGCTTTCCTGTCCTAAGTCTGTTACTGCACACTAGCTAAAGTTACAACATTGGGAGCATCTGGTTGGCCACTGACTGTGTTCTGATCCAGCAGTGCCCTGCTTATGGATCAGCAAAACTATGTATTGTAGACATCAACCAAAAACCCGTAATGCCTTCCCTTTCAGTATGTTGCCTTCTTCACTGTGTGTGCGTGCGCACTTTCTCTTTCTCTCTTTTCCTTCAATCCAGCAGAAGTACTTCTCTATTGTGTGTTCATTTTTATGTGCTATGAATCTGGAATTCTATTACACCCTGTCTGATTTCAAAACAAGAGCTCTTTTTAAAAACAACAACAGTGGTGCTTTTTAATATTGACACCAAATCTCTCTCTCTTTAAAGAAAAGCTACCTCCTTTTAATAAAAGTGCTTTGATTATTTTAAGCTGAGTATTAGTCACAGAACAGCACTGTGTGGAAGTGATGAAAGTGCATACAGTAACAAAAACAAAGGTTCAGTATAGTCCCCCACCTGCATCTCAAGAAACAGCAGTTGCCATAAGGGATGCTATTAAGAACCATTTAGTTTCCATGGTGATAGGCTTACAAGGTGAAAAGAGAGAACCTGCCAATTTTTGAAACAATTACATTAGTGATCCCTCTGGTATATGTTAGAGATGTATGTATTACAGCTCCCCCCCCCCCCAATATCTTTAGAATTCTGTGGGTTAAAGTCGCAAGAGTACAAATATTTCTGGCATGGAGTCATTACAAAGTAGACTGTCTCCTTTGCATCCTTGCATACACAAAAGCAAGCTTTCCCAAATTGTGGCCCGTGGGCAGCCAGTGGCCCACAATCTTCATTCAGGTGGTTCACAGCATGTTTGTAAAAATACAGTTTAAAAGCAACTAGGGTGGTGCTAAACTGGCATAGCAACAAGACCAACAGTATCTGCAAGTTGTTCCCCCCCCCCCTTGCATGCAGTGGATTAACATGTACTAAAGTGGAGCAGAAGCCCACAGGGGATTGTGCGTGGCAGTTTCAATTCATGGATACTGCTCCTTTGAGGGGTCATTTTTTGAGGATTCTCGGACAAGCCACAATCATGCATGTGCGACACTTGCTAATTTCCTTCTGCGTAATGTGAAACTCCTTCAGTAACTCTGTCATTCTCATCAAAGTATTGATGTAGGTCAGTGCTTCCCAAGCTTGGGTCTCCAGCTGTTTTTGGACTACCATTCCTTTCACCCCTGACCACTGGTCCTGCTAGCTAAGGATGATGGAAATTGTAGTGCAAAAACTGCTGGAGACCCAAAATTTGGGAAACCATGATGTAGATGGAGCCAGGCCATTGAAAAGCATTTCATCTTTAATTTAATACTGGATTGTCTCAAATGCTTCCCCGGCCACCTTATAACCACTTCCAGGTGCCTGACTAATATTGTGAGCAGAGAAATCTTTGATTCAGTCTCACCTCTTCTCAAGGCCACTTAGTCATATCAATGCAAGCTATTTCTCTCTTGGATTGGCCACCAAACCTGTAATGTGAGGACCGTTATACTGACCTACCATGCATACTGATGGCTGGGATGTTTGAGAGAATGAATATGAAACATATGAACATCATAAAGCAGTGGTTCTCAAACTTTTCCCGCTGATGGCTATTTGAAATTCCATTATTAACAGATCTAATTTATAAGAGTAAATTTTACCCATTACTTTTTAAAAGTTTGCAATGATTCAACTTCTAGATGCCATTATGGAGACCTGCTTAATTTCTTCAGGTTACTTAGCATGCTTAAGTGGCAGTGACATAACTCTAATGCTTTTTACAAAGTATAATCAGGTTGCTGCTTATAATTATATGCCAGCTAAGCAATCATCTGGAATGTGACATAATTCCCAATAGTACATTTATCAGATCTACTCTTCTCATACTAGACTCACTTACAAATCAAGCCAGTGTATAAAAGTTACTGAGATGCAAGAGAAGGAAAAACAAAATGCTTCTTTCCAGTTTTCTGACACATGAGCATATGTGCCTGAAGCTTGATAGTGTATAAAATTGTATAAAATATTAAAGGTCTTTTTACGCACACCCCATTATGATTTTTTGTGCTCTGCAAATTTTTTGCAAGATCTCTCAGGAGTAACCTTGGCTGTTACTGTTTTAAGAGAATTCCATTCCATTCCACTTCTAATTTGTATATCATCTTTCTATATTACTATACACAAGGAGGTGTACAGTAACAAAATACACAACAAAGGACACACACCTTACAATAATCTGATCCAATACAAAAAGTCATAATAAAACATAACTTTAAAATGGAATGACTTATGCCAAAAAGTAATATTCAATAATCTATTAGAATATAACAGTACACAATAAAATTAACTCTCAAAACATCAGCAAATGACAATTAAAAAGAAATTCACTTTTAACAATTACAATAAATAATTACTAAACTATGATCAGTAAAAATAACTGCAAGTCACAATGCATAAAATACCACTATATATGCAAAACCATGTAAAAGGATCAAATTGAGAAACAAAACACGCACAACTTATGACATCTGCTATGAGCCATGTTGTGCCTAGTTCAAAAAATTTCCCAGGATCTAACTTTCTGGTAGATCCGTTTTTCTCAACTAAACATCCGCATTCTGTGCCACCAATATATGTGTTAATGTGTCTGACCACTCAATCACATGCATAGCTGGGGACAAATCTCTTTTTAAAACATGAAATGGGGCCCGTGCTGAGAACAGCCAGATCCTACCATGTCTCTTGCTTTGCCTTGCTGTGTGATCTCATGCTTCAAGCAATTTTATCTCCAGCCTGGATCTGATACTGAAAGTGGGTTGGGAAGGAAATTGCTTGAAACATAATGAGGAAAAGTGGAAGGCACAGTTATCTCCCTAAACCTGGACGCTTGATTTCATCAGAGAAAGAGGAGAACAGTAAAGATGGGTGAATCAAATATTTGGCCCTTATGGTTATCTTCTAGCAGGATCAAATTTGCTGTAACACTACCTAGAACTGAGAGGATAATATTTCAAAATGAATTTTTATGAAAGAGAGACAGTGGTTCTTTAATTCAAAAGGTGAAACCAGCAACACATTGGATAGTATCTGACTAAGTTATACTCAGAAATTGACCAACTCAGTTGATCTCAAAAGTTGATACTATTGATGGTTATATAACCAAGAGGGCTAAGATTAGTGACTTGTTTATATAAGAAAATTGGAGCTACGGCCCAACACTTGACTTGATTGTTAATAAATGTTCTGTTTAAGCGTTGATGTTATATTGTTGTAATCTTATTACTTGGGGCAGGAAATTTCTCTGTACTTGATGATGTTGTTGTTTAGTCGTTTAGTCGTGTCCGACTCTTCGTGACCCCATGGACCAGGGCGTGCCAGTTCTCTGTACTAGATTTGCTATATGGTCCATTGTCACACTGGTGACTGAGTGAGTGTGCATACATAGGGGAGAGTGGGCAAGTAAGTGGGACTTTTTCTCCCATGCAAGCCGGGTGAGAAGCAAACAGCAGGTGACAATGAAAAAAAATGATTTGGAGAGTGTTAAAGGAAGGCTTGGGTGCACGGGGAAAGGCCAGATCCCCCTGGCCACCTTCTTCTTCCCCGGGTGACCTGGAGATCTGCATCACAAGTGGCCAAATCAGATACAGAAGGAGAAGCACAGTAACAAGAAAGGTGGTCAGAAGCGGCAATTAGTTAGTCAGCCTGCAGACCCCTTGCTGCCATTGATGCCACTGCATCCCAGGCATTGCATGTGTCAGAAGCATGTAGGGTTAGGGAGCATGCCTAGGGATACCCACCAAATTCTTAGGCAGTGCCCAGCCTGCTCCCTGTGCTGACTTCAGGGACAGGAAGGAATGCCCAAGGTGGGCAAAGGAAGAGCAAGCCACTTCCTTTCTGCCACTGCACGTTGGCCAACTCTTCAACCTCCTTGGCTGCTGCCCAGGGTTTTTTGCCAAGGTCTTAGGGTGGGTTGGCTAGTTTTGGGGGTGGAGTGGAGTGTAGGTGTGGTGGGCAAGTGAAGCAAGCAGGGGTGCAGCCCCTAGTGTAGAAAAAAAAATGTTGAGTTAAACATGCATCGTTGTACTTAATGCACTGCTAAATTAGTCAGACTATAGAATAATGAATGGCATTCTGGATGTTATTGGACTCCAGTGTCCATCAGCCCCAGACAACATGGCCAGTGGTCAGGGATGCTTGCAGTCCACCAACATCAGGAGGGCTACAGTTTCCCCAGCCTGATCTAGGGAATCTCATTCTAAATTAAAAAATAGACATTTTCTATTTCCAATAATTGTATGCTTCATGGAGAAGATTGCAAACAACATAAATAAAAAAATTAGATTTCTAAACTTGGCACTGTGTACAAAATAATTCCATGGGACTTAAATAATAGTGTAATTACCCTTCTTGCTGAATGGAATTCCTGTGAATCTGTCAACATGCAAGTTCTGCAATTAATCTTTTGCAAGAGTGGAATTTGACTCTTTGGTTTTTTTATTGTTGATTATAGAACACCACATTTTTCAGTGTGTTACTTCATGCTTATTGTTTTTTGGTGTTCCTGGTGGTGGTATGGGGAGGGGAAATATTTAATTGACTGATAGAAATAATTGCCAAATTGGTTACTTTATTAGGAAGGCTTTCTGTTTATGAAGCTTGAATGATTTGGTAACTTGGGATATCACCCACTTAGACTCAACTGACCATAATAAGCCCCTTTGTAGTACAAATACCCCCACTCACTAGTTCAGTCTTTAAAAATTGAGGGTGGCCCACATAATGCTGTAAAATACGTTCTTCATCTTTTGTGAAGATGAAACGCAAGTGGCACTCACATAATGCCAGCTACAGCATTATCCAGACTACTTATGCTTTATCTTTATATTGACCTTCAAGAACAAATGTTCCCTAGAGGCAATCTTGTGCAAGAAAACAGATGCATAGGCATTTATCCCCATAGCTCTTTCATTTGATAATTTAATGTGTGCGCATGCAAGATTTTTCTGCAACTAACATTTATTATGATTCATACATTACATTTATACCCCACTTTTCCTGCAGAGATCTCATGGTCACATGCATGGTTCTTCCCCTCCCCATTTTATCCTCACAACAACCGTCTGAGTAGGGTTGCCACCTTTGGTCTGGCAAAATACAGGAAAGGGCAGGGGAGGGGATTGCATACCTTGCAAGTGTCCCAGACCAGGACATCCCATTTTTTTAATCGTGAGAGCACGACAGCCATTTTGGTTGCCATGATCTCACGCGATTTTGCAGTGCCACCCCCCCAAAAGCATTTAGAAATATTCTGTGTATTCTCTCTTCTTTTTCTTTCTTGGGTGTGCCTGGGTTTATTCTGGGGAGAAAGCAGTTAATGAGGCAAGTAGCCACTTGGCGAGTTATTCAGCCAAATGGCCGAAAGAACCACACCTTAACTCTCCTGGATTTCTGATCAGATGGAAAAGCATAGCAAGATGTTGCTGCCAGGTGGTGAGGAGAATGCTAGCAAAAAAAACCTAACCAAGTGGTTACTTGCCTCATGCTAAGTTAACATATGACCAGTTGTTGGCACGTTTGTACTGTGCGGACCTCAGTTGTGCCTTGTACCTCCACTTCTTGTAAACAGCAGGGATGCAACCAGCCCAGAGGTCAAGTGAGCATCTCACCAAGTGCCCTACCACACCACCCACTACTAGAGTCGAGGCTGGAAGAGACACAGGTTTCTGGCAAGAAAGAGGAGCAGCACCAGAATCCCCATCAGTGGGAGGTCTTGCTGCATTACCCCTGCAGCTTGTTGCTATGCAGTAAGCCACTTGGTTTTTTACTCCATAGTTCAGTGGTGGCTAACCTGTGGCTCTTCAGATGTAATGGAATTCCAGCCCCCATCATCTCTGATCATGGGCTGTGCCATCTGGGGCTGATGCAAATCGGAACCGAACTATATTTGGAGTACTGCAGATTAGCCACGCCTGTCATGGTTCCCACCTGTTAGGCAAAACTTGGAGTTATATAGGCTACATCACTGATTAAAAACCCTTTAAGCTTCAGATTCGGCATCCTTTGCGGGCTCCAGTCTCAACAACAGTTAGAGTGTTGTGTGGTTAGATCTTTTCCTCCTATGAGGCTAGGCTCTCCTGTGACCATATACATCCATTATTTTATGTTGTAGTTGTAATATGTACTGCACTTGATCTTAGCCAAAAGGACAAGAAACTAAAGCTCCTCTGTCGCCTAGCAAGGCCGATCTTACACCTTAATAACTGCTGATATATACTATTGTTGTACTGTGTATTTTGGATCTATGGACCGCAATAAAGCGGTGTGTGTAATATGTGCAGTCGTACCTTGTTTTTCTAACAGCTTAGTTATCGAATGTTTTGGCTCCTGGACACTGCAAACCTGGAAGTGACTGTTCTGGTTTGTGAACTATTTTTGGAAGCTGAACGTCCGAAGAGGCTTCCACGGCTTCTGATTGGCTGCAGGAGCTTCCTGCTGCCAATCAGAAACCGCGCTTTGGTTTCTGAACATTTTGGAAGTTGGAACGGACTTCTGTTCAACTTCTAAGGTACGACTGTACTTGCATTCTTCTACACTTCTTGAGGAATGTTTCCCCCCCTCTGTTATTTGACATATTAGTATCTGTAGGAATGTTGTTTTAGATAAAACAATATAAAGAGAAATAGAAACAAAAATGTAATTTCAGACACCTGAATTTTAAGTAGCTTGTAAAGAATGCTGTAGTTGCAAAAGTTTTTTACAAAAAGATATTTAAATATCAGACATAATCTGCTCTGAAATTATAGAAACAACCATTTTTTAAAAAATGTTATGGTGGTGATGCTCAGTTAAAATATCTAGTTAATGGTAACTTGCAGATCATAGTATAAGTCCTATATACCATATTTTTCGCCCTATAGGACGCATCGTCCCATAAGGCGCACCTAGTTTTTTGGGGGGGAAATACCGAGCTTCCCCCGATCCCAGCCCCCAGAACAGGCAACTCTCCGCAAGCTGCGGGAGCCCGGCGCTGGGCTCCTGCGCCTTGCGGAGAGCTGCACGAAGTCTGAGCTCAGCGCGCCCAGGCTTCAGCATGCAGGCAATTCTCCGCAAGCCGTGGGAGCCCGGTGCGGGCTCCCACGGTTTGCGGAGATCTGCGCGAAGCCTGAAGAGCGAGAGAGGTCGGTGCGCACCGACCCCTCTCGCTCTCCAAGCTTCAGCGAAAGCCTGCATTCGCCCCATAGGACGCACACACATTTCCCCTTCATTTTTGGAGGGGGAAAAGTGTGTCCTATGGGGCAAAAAATACGGTAGTTGAATTTGGATTGCCTTGACTCAAATGAGTATTGTCTTGTTTTGAAATAAAGCCTTCAGAGCTAATTTGTTAACGCCTTTTAATGTAAGTGTACCTTTACCATGTGTACTGCAGAGAAGACCTGGCAAACCTTTACCCTATGTGTACTGTGACAAAGATTGTGTGAATGAATGTTTGAACAAGATTCTTCTCTGCAAAGTGATTTAATTCCCAAATAGCATGCGGCAAACAGAGGAAGCATTAGCTATGGTGCTTGAGAATAATTGTACTTCAAGACTCAATAAGCTTCTTACCATGCAGACCTAAATCTCCAGCATGGCTGAAGCTTCTGGAATTCGCACAAAGTAAGCAGTAATTACAGGAGATTTTGGAGATTATTTGGCAGATCAAGTCAAGCCTAACTACAGACGATCCAATTGCAGCTTTGTGTTTGTTTCTTTAAAAAACAAAACCTTTTGCATTAAATATTTTAAAGTGGAAACCTGCAATAATTCATGGTGGGAGAAAAGGTTGAGCAGAGGGTTTCATCCCATCCTTTAGCTCTGACTTAGTCAATCCACAGGTCTCCAAAGAAGCTGTGTGGAAACAAGATTGTACAAATCGAATATCTAAATCAGAGTGGGGGAGTCTGTGGCCCTCCAGATGTTGTGGGACACCTCCCCCCAACTACAGCATTGCCAGAGGTCGGGGAGCATGGAAGTTGTGAACAACTGAAGTGTCTCAGGTTCCATGTCCTTGTTCTAAATGGGCTAAGAAATCGACAGTCCTGTTGGACTGGCATGGCGGAGACATAATGATGTCTTTGCGAATTGGTCTCAGGAAGCAAGTTTCACAGGGACAGAGGCATGTTTAGGGTCCCTTGTGCCCTTGGCAAGGAGCTGCCTCACCCCCCATCACTTTACTGCCATAACCACATTAGAAATTACTACATTTTACATGATCCATGTACTTGAAGCGAGGTCAAGGCAAGAAGCAAGGGTAAAGAACCCCTAGGTAGGCCTCTGCATGGGGACCTGCTTGCAACACCACATTTGTTTGGGCCCAGGAATCCTTAGGGTTGCTAGAATAGATGCAATGGCTGTTGCGCCTGCTAGTTCTGTGGATAAAACATCTCTGCAGGAGAAGCTCATGTGTGGATAGGAACCGTCTCAAAGTCACACAGTGAGGTTTGTGGTTGAGTGGCCCAGTCTGGTCTGGCCCAGTCCTAACCCAGCACTCACCCACAGCTACATCATTTAAAGGATGTAATACTTAAAAGAGTTGTTCAGATGACTGTTGAGAACTTAGGATGCTCAAAGTGCTATTTTAATGCTCAATACCAATTGGTACCAATGTTCCTAAAGAGCCTCTTCCATAGGTAGCCGCTGGAAAGAGTTTCATATTGGCACTCTTTGCTAAATTATTTGAGGGAGATCTTACGGTCTTTTATCTTTGTGCTTTTAGATGTGCTTCCAGTTGATTAAAATATATTTTAAGACCATTCACCTTGCAAAAAATAATACTTTTCTGTCTTAAGCGAATGACGTCCTTCAGATACACATCTGCTTAAGGGGGGGGGGAAGCAGTGGTTTAATTTTTGTAGACAAATAGTCTCAAAATACCTGTGACAACATCTCTTTGCAGAGTGCTCATTTGGCAATGATTGACACCCTTATGATGGCGTATACAGTCGAAATGATCAGTGTTGAGAAGGTGATTGCGTGTGTGCAGCAGTATTCTTCCTTCTTCCAAGCTACGGATCTGCCCTATGACATAGAAGATGCTGTCATGTTCTGGATAAATAAGGTAAGACATACTACAAATACACTCTTCATATAACATAGGATATTTGTTTTCCTAAGATGATTATGTGGGGGGGTTGTTGTTATTGTTTGTTATTATGGTATGTATTTTGTGTTTTTATATTGTAAACTGCCCTGTGATCTTCAGATGAAGGGCGGTATAAATAATAATAATAATAAATCAAACTGTACTATGTTGAAAATATTTATGATTAATTATGTAATAAAATTATATCAATTTGTCTTTTTTACACACAAAGAGTATTAAATTAGTTGTCCTTTTCATCTCAGGAAGAGTGCAAAATTCATTGAAAGCCTTCTTTTTGTCATTTTAGGTAAACGAACACCTAAAAGACATCATGGAGCAGGAGCAAAAACTAAAAGAACATCATAGTGTGGAAACTCCAGGAGGTCAAAAGGTATGTCTAAGAAATGCACTAGTATAACAAGCATCCCAGTACAGGTGCAACCAACTTTCATTTTTGAAATATATTTCCCAACAGCTATAAAATTCCTATTCAAAGAGACTTAAAACATCAGAGTTTCATTTAGACTTATTTTGCTTACCTGGCTCCGTTTTGGTGATGTCAGGGGAAATTCTGGGAAACTGAGCAGAAATTTTGCATTTGGTACAAAGGAACCACAAAACACTGTTACTGAAAACAATGTAGGGGTAGGCAAAAAACCCTTTGCTCTGTGTGTGCTATGGATTCAGCTCAAAATGTTGCCCTGATGAGAGCAGAATGTAGCATATCGAGAGTGGCCACCCTCTGCACAGCCCAACTTTCAGCCCAGCCCTAAAACCTAATGTAATTAGGCCTTTGTGATAGTGTGCTAATGAGAACAGAGACTGTCCTCTGTGAACAGGAGTCATATATGCCCTTCAGGAAATATTGGTGGGGCTGATCCTCGGTTTGGGCTTAGTGTTTTCTGTGGCTTCCTCCCATAGAGAACTTTCATTTTTAAATTACTCTGAACAACCAGTTTTTCAATGGGACATTTTCTTTCAATACAAATAGCTTCAAAGGAACAACTTCCATCACGACCATGGCAGAGGAGGAAAGTGTTAAACTGTCCTTCCCCACCTGTTGCAATATCAGTTTTCCAACTCCACCCCTCAACAGCTGCTATTTGCATTATTTATTTGCATTAAAAATGTTTACGTTTAATTCAAAGATGCATTTAAAATTCCATTTGAAGTAAGCTCTTTCTTAGAAAGACTATTACACATTAAAGTTGTAAGCTTCTAACTAAGGTGCTAGAGGAGTTTGTATATTTACACAAAATAGATAAAGTTAATACGTTTATTATTAAAGATTGTGCTGAAGGTAGAGATTTCCTTGCCATACCTGCTTTTCGATTGCCCTAGATTATTACTCTTGGACAAGTTCTCTTTCAAACTAATGAAAGAAGTGAAATGAATTGTTGTAGGAATAGGAAAGCTAAAGGTACTTGCATGCAATCAGAACCCATAAGCTGTAACCATTTGGGTTCTTTAGCTGCCCCTATTAATTAAAATGGATTTTATATGAAATATAAAAGAGTGTGGTGACTTCTCTTTCCACATAGAATTGTATCTTTAAGTGTTTGTGTTTTTTTAAACTCAAGTATTTAAATGATGCTAAACTCTTTCACCAGAGCTAAATTACCAAGTAATCTAAAGAGTTTATAAATTTTCCCTTATTTCACTTGGGGTGCATCACAGCTTACACAGCAGATATGATAGTGGCTTGTTACACAGCATTTCTCATAGTACTTCTGGATGACAGAGAGTCAGTCATAGCACCCGGGTTCTTGATTGAGTCAGGGGTTCCCTAGCACATATGTGGATGCTTAAAGAGTTGTGCATGATGAGTTACACTTTGTGGCAAACCCTGGCATCACCCATGTCAGTCCTTTGAATCGTCATATTTGCAGTCTTCAAATGTGGTCTTCTCTTGAGATCCAAGGATTCCTCCATCTCAAGAGGATGTGTGCTGCCCTTCCTTGCTCTCTCCTAAACTGTGCCACTCACAGCTGTGCAGCCATCAGATTAGGTTTCTGCACCAGTTTTCCTAAAGTTGCTGACATAGGCACATAATTGCAGCTGTCACTTCTGATGACTTTGGTCTCCCTTTTCCTGCCCTGTCCTCCCCCTGTCCCCAGTTTGTTTTCATTGTGTAGGGGGAGCTAAATTATTTGCTTCACTGGAGACTGTAATTAACTGACTCAGAACTGGGTCAGGTTAAGAAACACTAGTATGTTAAGTCACACCAGTTCATAGATTTATACCTCCCCGTCCCCCACATACACTGTGATACTGTGATTGGAGGACCTTGTCGTGGCTTTAACCTTCACTTGGATTTGTAATTTTCACCCCTCTCTGCCCAAATTGGAAAGAACTGCAGAGCTGCTTTCTCCAGTTCTTGGAGGCAGGTATTCCAGCCAGCACAGCCAGTGGTTGGGGACTTGTGGAAGTTGTGCTTCCTCCTCCCTTTATCTTTCATATAATGGAACATTCATATTTTTAAAGTTGGAAGCCTGATTAAGCTATTGGTTTGGTTGTTGCCATTAGCTACTGAAGTGATGGTTTGTGCTAATGCTACTCTTATTCATGCAGAAAGCTGCACTAATTTGTCTGCAAGGTTTCAAGCAACTTCATTACAGCAATGTAATCCCAGGATAATATCAAGGAAGCTTTAATAATAGTTTTGTCATCTTAAAATCAATTTCACAGTGGTGTTGTATGAAATGAGCTTAAAAATGACAAAGTGGGAGATGGAGCCAAGTTAAATCTTGTGTAAATTTGGTTTATAATAATGTCCGTTTAGTTCATTTGGAATCATCCTACCCGTAGGGGAAAGGTAACATGCAGTTATTTTAGCAGTCCAGTCAAGTAAAATACACTTACAATTTATTTTCTAACATATAATAAGTAGGTCATATTTGACAGGAAGTCTTCCTAAAGATAAAAGGGAGTCAGCTAGGTAGATCTCCTTGGGTAGGGATAGCTACAGCAAAGAGTGCTATAACCAAGAATGTCCAGTTTAGGTGGCATCTTGCCATATTTCAGATGGTGAGGAGGGCACTCAAAGCCATGATGAGTCAGGGCACAGCATGGAGGAGGTATTTCTTCAAATATTATAGCCAAGACTTTGCAGAGCTTAAAGCTCAAAGCCACCACTTTGAATTGGGTTGGAAACCTAACATTAACCAAAACTGCACATTTCTGATTAGCCTCTTACGGTCTATTGGCACCAGTTAAGAGCTCAACTACTGTACTGTTGCCCACACACACTCTTCCAAAGCACCACATGCAGAATATATCATATTAGTCCATGGTAGGCAACTCCTTATCTCAGAAGGGCCACAACTGTTGCACCAAGCAAAGAGTGAACTAGGCAGCCTTGCCTATAGATGCATCAAGCTGCTGAGCTGCAGTGAAAAGTGAGGAGACACAGCAGCATCCTCTACTTGCCTTATTCTACATCAAGGCAATTCTTCAGATTGGGCTCAGAGGGAGTGGAGAAGGGAATAGGCAGCCATGGGGAGGAGGATGTGGACCTTCTCAGGTAATGGGATTGTCCTGCCCAAGTGCGATGCAAAACCTGTATCTGGCACAGTGCAAATGTTTGTTTCTCAGAAACATGTGTGAATATTGTGTGTGTGTGTGTGTGTGTGTGTGTGTGTGTGTGTAAATCTCGCAGTGACACCTTTTGCATGAACATTTACAGGAATTGTACATTTCAGTTTATGTATCAAAAAAGGCCTCTAGCTAAAAATATCAAATCCTATGAACCAATTCCAATTATCTTCTGTAGGAACACAATATGGAATCTTCGTTGAATGTACTTTTAAAAGCAAAACACCCACATATTCTTGTTATTGGGGGGGGGGGGGCTGGCATTCACCACCAGCACAATCTTTTGATCCAGTGAACTTCAACATCACTTATGTCAGTTGTGGGGAACGTTCAGCCCTCCACAGCTTGCTGAACAACACCTTCCACCAGCCTGCACAAACATGTCCAATGACCTGGGATGATAGGAGTTGTATTTCAGCCATATCTGGAGGTCCAAAGGTTCCCCACACCTGATTTATGGGCTTCTTTTGGCCACGATCCGAAGATGCTCACATACTTCACTCATCCATGCAACCAGATTTCTCTTGATACCTGTTTTTCTCTCAGAAACTTCCTCCGTAGAACCCTCATGCTTCTCATTTTAAGAGCGAAAAGAAGTTTAAAAATATTTGTCTAAAGGGTTACTTTAAGAAAGAAGATAGCCTGAACGCATAAGGAGAATTTCTCAGTTAAGAATCTTTTGTGCCAGTTCCCTAAATTGCTTTTCAAGAGACATGGGAGTCTCAGAGCAGCAAATTCTGGGATTAAAATACTCAGAAAATTTCACACACTTCCACACATACTGTTCATACATCTTTCTGGATCATGGTCTTCTTATTATAGATTTACTATTCTCACCAATTAACACCTACCTCATATTACGGCTGCTTTCCACGACTTGTATTGTTGCCCAGAATGCTTTTTATTATGTTTTTTTGTCACTACGAACATAGTCCAGGGCAAAACTATGTTCTTTTTTTAAAAAAGGTTTAAAATCTTACACTTTAATCATGTTACTAAATGGCATTGGATATTTTAACATAGCAATTTCTGACCACAATAAATAGGCACATTTAGGAATACTGCTATGTAATCCTTTGGTTCATGTGTTGCTGCTTCTTTGATAATCCGATGTCATGAATTCTAATACGGAATTAATTACCTAGGTAGAAAAATGGATTAGATGTAACAGTGCTACTTTTCTTATGGATAAAAGGCACCATTTTATGGATTCCTTTTTTTCACTAAGTGATAATTGTTCTGCTAAAACATGCTGAAAAGTACAAAAACCAAGTCATTATTTTCACAGGAGTCCTTTTATTAACCACTTTTGCAATTAATGAAAGCACTGGGAGTGTTCACACAGTGCAATTATGGATCATTCCTTTTGTGCAAAAATTAGAATGTTTGAAGAGAATGTCTTGAAGGAATTAAATTGTAAACTCTGATCAAAATGTTCATCTTTCCTTTGCTCTTTGCTTTCCCTTCTTTTTCCTGCTGCTTCATCTGAAGTCTCCTTCCAAATGGTTTTGGAAACTGGTTCCTGTAAGTTTGCCCAACTGCTTCACTTTGATACAACAGTTTAATTTTGTATGAATGGCTCTGCCCATGTCATGCTGGTCCAGTTGTTCATTGCTCTCGTGCCTCTTTCAACAGTTTGGTAGATTTCTGTCCAAAAGGGCACCAGAGGTAGATTATATGGGGACACTATGCTGTGCATCATGATTTGTACGTGTTTGCATCTGTGTACGTAAAATAACTGCAATGTGGAAATCAAAGGGCTTTGTTTGGTATTTGTTTTTTTACCCCAGGTTTTACATGACTGTAATAATAGGTTTGTTTGTTTGCAAACTCATTTCTCTTTTATGTTGTGTGAATGACTTCCCTTTTTTAAGACCTCTGTAAAGACTATAGTTGTTAGTTAACATAGTTTTATTGAAACAGCTATGTACAGATTTGGGTTTCAGATGAGTAGGATTTGCGCCTTATCTTTGTCATTCTGTGTTTCCCATTGCATTATTCTACTGAAGCTGGACATTCCTTTTCTAAGTACTAATTGAACTGTTCCATATTGATTGAAATGCCATATGTGTGCAACTGGCATTGCTCTGAATGGAATTGGCATTGGTTTTTCCTTTAAAATGAATCTATATTTTGCTTATAAATGCTAAATCTATATAAAATAATATAACTATGTCTGGTTTGGAACTACCCCTTTTTTTTGCTAATTGGTTACAGCATCTGCAGTACAATCTGTTTTCACATATGTTTCTGGGCATGTCTATTTTATTTCATTTTTGCATGACAGGCTCGTTACAGGAAGGAACAAACCCTACTTAAGCAGCTGCCCTGTATCCCATTGGTGGAAAATCTGCTGAAGGATGGCACAGATGGCTGTGCTTTAGCTGCCCTGATCCACTTTTACTGCCCAGATATAGTCAGATTGGAGGGTAAGAATATTTCTTCTTAATGATACCTCTGCTTGTTAACTGTATTATGGTTTTGCAATCTACCCTGTGAACTTTTTGGAAGGGTATAAGCACCCAAAATAATGTTATGTATTTATTTAAACCAGCATGGGTATCTATTCATCAAATACGTGCAGTGTGTTACACTGATGGGTTGAAATAATAACCACATTAGTAACAGCCCAGTTAGTGATTTTATAGTTGCTCATCCTAGTTAATCCTAAATAACCATTAAAAGAAAAGAAAAGAAAATGGTGTTATAAAGGTGTTTTCATAAACAACTCACCTGTTGACTGATTACACATTGTGTGGAATCAAGGAGCACAAATTGCAAGGTCTTCTATACATCATGGAATATACTAATACAGGCAATTTCCCATTTACGCAAACTCTGTTTGTGTGCAACTGCGCACAGGTACACCTTCCCCCACCGCCCCGCTTCGGAACGGTGCTCCGAAGCGGGGCGGGGGGGTGGGAACACCTTCCCCCACCGCCCTGCTTCGGAACGGTGCTCCGAAGCGGGGCGGGGGGCGGGAACACCTTCTGAAGGCTGGCGGGGGGCAAAAGTCTTTGTCCCCCCTGCCTGCCTTCCCAGGGGCTTTTAAATCGCCCCGGACAGCGGAGAAGTCCTCCGCTGTCCCGGGGCGATTTTAAAATGCCGCCCGCCAGCATTTTAAGATCGCCCGGACAGCGGAGAAGTCCTCCGCTGTCCCGGGGTTTTTTAAAATGCTGGGGGTGGGAAGAAAAGCCCTTATCCCCCCCCCCAGCCTTCAGAAGAGGTCCGGGGACAGACTGTCCCCGGACCTGGTCTGAAGGCGGTTTCCCTAGGAATGCATTAATTGATTTTCAATGCATTCCTATGGGAAACCGTGCATCGCAAGACGAAAAACTCGCAAGACGAAGAGACTTGCGGAACGAATTAATTTCGTCTTGCGAGGCACCACTGTATTCATAACTAAAGTTCACAGGTCCTCCCATCTCTGTTCCAGACCAGTTCAGGAGAATGTGAATGAGCCACTTCACCTATTGAGCAGTTTCAGTTTGTAACTTTAGTACTTCCCATGATGCAGCAGCGTAGCGTGAGTTGTCAGCACCCGGGGCAAGGCAAGTAATTTGCGCCCCCCCAACCCCTAACCTGCGAGTTTCCGCTGGCGCTGCCGCGCAAACAACGCTGCTTGCCCGGAGGAGGATGGAGGCAGAAGCAGCCGCCGCCTGTGCCTGGGCCGAGGGGATGGCGGCGGCGGCAGGGTGCAGAGGCTGCCCGTGCCCGGCCAGGCGTTGGTGGCGGCGTCGGCGCTGCTGCAGCGGCTGCTCCTCCTGCGAGCAGTGAGCGGAGCGCAGCCACAGCGACGGCGGGGGGCGCGCGCGCTAGGGCGCAAGGCTGGCGGTGGCGGCGGGGAGCCCGGCGGAGGAAGGAACTTGTCCCTTCCCTCTGGACTCGCGCCCCCCCCCCAGATGTTGCGCCCGGTGCGGTCGGCACCCCTGGCACCCCCCACGCTACGCCACTGCCATGATGTCAGAATTGATTGACTGTGGCTAATGTCTATGCTCCAAACTTGATTTGAAAGCCATAGTTTGAAATTGGTTTCTATTTCCAAATTTGATGGGTAAACACCAGTGTGAAGATATTAAGATGAAATATGAAGAAATGCTAAGTATTTGTCCTGTGCAACTGTTCTGCGCGCGCGCGCACACACACACACACATACACACATATCACAACCACTGGTCTAATAAAACCTGTATAATTCAGAAATGCATTAGCAGCAAACATAAATCTCTTTGAAATGAACTGCAGTTTCCATTTTGTTCTGAACACACTTAAGAAAAAATGGGTAATCTTATTTTGCCATGAGCAAAAGAGATGGGGGTAGTGGTGGATGTTGGGTCAGTTTTCATAAAATGCCTAAATCATATTTTTCTTTGTTTTATAGATATATGTTTTAAAGAAACCATGTCACTGGCTGACAGCTTGTATAATCTGCAACTGATACAGGAATTTTGTCAGGAGTACTTGAACCGATGTTGCCATTTTACACTTGAGGATATGCTCTACGCTGCTTCTTCAGTGAAGGTAAAAAAGAATCTTGCAGTGTCTTTGAGTAATTCTCCACAGGAAGCCATGAGCAGGCATTATATATAGAAAGCTAGGCACCAAATGGCTCCCTAAACCAAGGTCCCAGTTGCCAAAACAGAATGTCTAGTTGCCGTTCTTGGGCAAGACGACTCCAAAGTCTTCTTTTTTATGGACTGACTGTGATTGATTATCAGTTTAAAAAATCTAGCTAATTCAGGTGAATCTAGCTAATACAATCTTGAGCAGGAGTGAGGGAAATTGAGTGACTCACTTGATCTGCAACCCCCAGAATGATGTGTGGATCGGACATGGATCTATTGGGATTCTACACTCCTATTGGATTCCATTGTGAGGTGATTAACTGTGGTTAGCATGCAGCCAGGCTTAGGAGCTGGGTGTACACATGATTCCCCACATCTCTTCTCAGTGTCTGTCTTCTCCCTCTTTTGGTATTCATGGATCCAAAGCAGATATTTCTGTGCACGACAACTGTTTCAGAGTGACTTTTCAGAAGAAAGTATGAATAGAACTTGATTACCCAAATAGCTAAGGGTTTTTGTTTGTAATTTCCTTCAGTAACGTATTTTTATTGTTAAGTAACGTATTTGGGTACCCACTCCATTAATGATAGTAAGCTCTTTCAGTAAGGCTGCAATCATATCATTGAACTCAAAGCGGCTTTCTTCTGAGTAGACATATATAGGATTGCCCTGTAGATCTGTTTACACAGAGAAGTAACGGCTTTCCTCATCTGATTGAAACTTAGCCACTGTTTTCAGTAGAGTCAGGATTTTGTAGTATATCTAATCCTCCATAAACTAAACTAAACTACATTGAAATCACTGGAAAATACCTTTTAGTTCTGTTTGTTCCAGTTGACTTGTTTTGCCATAGTAGCTTGCAACAGTAGATTAGATTTGATGTAAAGGGGCTTGCTGTCGCAGTGGATTTTACTAGCTTATTGCATTAACATTATGATATAAATGTAACTAGATTTTCCTAAATGTACTTTGATACATTAATTTGAGAGCTTACTATTTGCTTCCACACCCCCTCAAAGCAATGTTATGGATAGTTCTTGGAACTGAGTTTCAATTATGTTTTTTCAACCTTTTCAGAACAAATATGTACTTGGATGTAAACATTAAACAGAAAGAGTTGCCAGGTTTTCTTCCCAAGCCCTTAGCTGGTACTTTGAGTTCTGTTAAGGATGTGTAAAATTGAGCTGCTCTGTAAACAGAATAAAATCAATCATAGATGGCTTTACAGATTTCCTGGAATATCTCTTGGATGCAGTTGAATGTCTTAGTTACCTCAGTTTCAGGCTGCAATCCTATTCATGCTTGGGAATAAATCCAAACTGAATTCAATGGGGCATACCTCTGTGTAAAAATCCATAGGATTTCACTATAAGATTTCCTATTAAAATACTGTAGTGCTTCAAAGTTAATGCAGCACCATAATAATAACAATTTAAAAATCATTCTGGCCTATAGTCATGGCCAGTGGAACATTTAAACCTTTTAAGCACTTCATTTTTGGAGTGTAGGCCTAAAAATAATTTGATGGGCAAAAGAAAAAAATAACCTCTGATTGTTCTGATTTAATTGAATTTCTGAGGGGAATGCATAAAAGGACGCAACCTGCTTTCACAGCTTGATATATATTGATTTCGCTTTCTTCCTTACCCTGCTCACCCAGACTGCTTCGATCCACTGTTGCTATTCTCGTGTTGTTTTCTTTTACTCCTCCTCTAAGGAATGTACCACTTCTTGTTAGCGGGGAACTGGCTTACATCAAAGCTGCAGTATGTGCAGATTGCAGTGCGTACAATTTCTGCCTTTAGCAGTTAGGCTTGGTGCAGAGAGCATCCAACAGCACCCAGGATAATTTATGTCCATGGATTATAAACTGTGTTTGCTTGTATGTGGTTTATTCCACTTTTTCAAATAGCAAGCATAACTGCTTAATTACTTATTAAATTCACAATTCACTGCCTCAATCATTTTAATGAGTAATTTTCTAAAAATCTGTGTGTGGATTGAAAGATTTGTAACAATAGGACAACATGATTCGTCTCTGATGATCAGCTTTGTGCAGAACCAGGACTTGAAATGCTTATTTGCCAAGGCTTGATTATCAGTGCAATTCAGCAAAACCACCACGTCCTCCCGGGTTTGCATGGGTTTGCCTAGGATTGGGATGAGATATAGCAAAGTTCTGGTTACATGCCAAGCCTGGTCTCAAAGAAATGATCTACGCTCCAAACAGTTTGTTTCCAAGGTGAGATTTTGAGAGCAGAGCCTGGGCCGTAAGAAAGAACCAGTGAGCACCTAATCATTTTGTGGAGTTTTAAAGAGAGGGTAGATTCCTTTAATGGTAGGGATGTTAAATAGCATTAGGAATCCTTGGGATACATTTGTACGTCAGGGGAGCTTTTGACAGCTTGTGCTCCATCAAACTAGTTGTGGTCCACCAGTGATCTGAGAAACCTCTCATTTCCCACCTTGTTAGACTGGAACTGGAAAATGCAGACTGAAAAATCAGAATGCAGCTCATGCCTGTGATTTGCATACCTGGTAGATTGCAAGTTATTTGATTCATTCTTAAGGAGGTATGCATGTGGTGTTTTTAATGCATTAAAGCTATTCCCCCCCCCCATCTCTGCAGTTTTCCATTATGCACTGTGAAGTAGGTCATGTTTAGCCATTGAGAGTTAATTGCTTTCAAAGGGAATCAGCAAAAGGAGGAAGAAACTGGATCATTTTCCAACTGCTTCTTTGTAACACATGTCCTACTTTAGACAGTTGTAGGAGTTTTCTTTTAAATTCTCTGCTGGCCAAAGAAGCATGCATGTTACTGAGCCCTGCATAATAGTCTGAATTCCTGTATCTGCTATGCATCAACTTCTTATGAAACATTAATGTTCAAAGAGCTCTAGTCTGAACCCACTTTTCTTGAAAGTCGGTCAGCCGGATTTTAGATGCATCAGGTACAATAATGCATGCTTCACTGACCGAAAGCCAAGACAGCCCGCTGGTATACTTCTTAAAAGATGATTTATCTGTTTTTAAAAGTAGCTGCTGCTACAACTGTTTCCTCACTAGGGCTTGTGTCGATGAAACATTATTTGTCCTTTCTAAAATCTATAGATTTACTGCGGACTAATCAAGCTTGTTTGGTTGGCAGAGGGATGAAATTACACATAGTATACAGTATGCTTTCTGTGTTGCTTTTGGAAGACATACCTTTTGTGAAAGCCCTAATTCCCATTTGTAAGATATGAAAATACATCATTGATACCTCAGGACCTGCCTCTGTGTCTGAAAGTGTACATATAGCAAAGGAACCTGGAAACATTTCTTAGGCTTCTTCCAGGGTTCAATATTGTGAGTAGAATTCAACTAGACAATTGCATGAAAAGAGCAACTCTTTCGCTTGTGCAGCCGGTCTTTCCCCCTCTCCACCCTCTTACATACACCCTATGCTGTCCCCAAATCTGCTTTAGAGTGTTGAGAGAAACCCTAGAACAGATTTAGGGGGAGGTAAGGGGCAGAAGAGCAGGAGAACGTTCTGTTGTGCAAGGAGAAATCATTGTGACAGCAGAATGGTTTCTTTAGCACTTCATTGCATTCCACCCTGTCTTTTACTTGTGTTTTATGGAGCCATAGAGGTGTCCACAAGAAAAGACTTGAAGTAGTTTGGATTCATATCTACTATCTCAAACATAAATATTATAAATCCACAATTACCTTTCTACTGAGCTTCATATACATATGCCTCTTTAACAGCTGTGACTTTCAGTACATGAGAACATGGCCAGATCTAAGGGGAGTGAATTTACCTGTTATCCATTCATTCTGAAAAAGATCAAAGGCTATTTGATTATAACAATTAACATTTCCATAATAATATTTAGAATGTATATGTCTCGTACTATGAAATTTAAATGCTTTACATGCATTGTGCTGATTCTGAAAACAGTCCTGTAAGAATTATTCATTTAAACAATTTATATACTGCTTCACTACAACCATCCCTTAAGTGATGTACAAAAATACAATAAAGAAAGTCAGTTAGAAATATAAAATCAAAATTCAGTTAAAATGCCTGCAGGATTTTTTTATTTTTTTTTTAAGTCTACAGTAGGTAGCAGGTGTTCCATGGGGATGGTCTGACTTCAAATGGAAGAGATTTCCATAAAATTATCTCTCTTGTATGGTTGTGAGAGAAAAGTGATCTGAATAAAACCTCATAGAGAATTCATGGCAGAAGCAAGGGATTCATTCAGTCTCTTAGCTGCTTATTTATTGTTACTCCACTGCTCAAAGACTTTCAGAGTGTTTTACATCATCATCATCATTTAAAAAAAGAAACCAGCAAGCAACGAACAGTCTTGACATAATAACAAAGTAAAAAGCCTAGGCAGATAAAGATTTTCACCAGGCTTTGGAAAACCTTCAGACTGTGCCATGTGAGCTTTCCTGGAAAAATTGTTCTGTAACCAATGTGTCTAAGTAGAAAAGAACACATCCTGAGTCCTGTTTGGGTGATACCGTAGGACTCACCCAATGACATATACATGGAACAGCCTCCACTTGCTGGCCCCATTGTCCACATGAGTTTATTGGAAAAGGGCAAGAACCCAGGTTCTAAGCTATATAGAGACTTTAAAGATAAGAATCAGCACTTTGGATTGTGCTTGGAAACAGATTGGTAGTCTATGTAACTGATTCAAAACTAGCATGGTCCATTTCCCACCAGTCCTGTTTGGTCATCTCACTACTCTGTTTTGTACCAACGCATAAAACAGAGTGGTGGGACGGATTATCCCTGTCAAGGTTACAACAGGTACATTATGCCATGTATACCTTTTGGGCCTCCAACACTAAGGGGTAACCTGGAAAACCGCAATTTGCAGACCTGTTCCTGTGTGGTGTAGTGGTTAAGAGCGGTAGTCTCGTAATCTGGGGAACCGCATCTCTGCTCCTCCACATGCAGCTGCTGGGTGACCTTGGGCCAGTCACACTTCTCTGAAGTCTCTCAACCCCACTCACCTCACAGAGTGTTTGTTGTGGGGGAGGAAGGGAAAGGAGAATGTTAGCCGCTTTGAGACTCCTGAAGGGGAGTGAAAGGTGGGATATCAAATCCAAACTCTTCTTCTTCTTCTTCTTTCTGGGGAGTGCAACGCCATTCAGAAATGGTTGACTGACACTTCACAAGTCAGGCAAGCCACTCACCAGCAGTACCTCTATCTTGTTTCTGTTGAGCTTCAGTTTCAGGCGCTAGTTTTAACGCATCCATGGCCTCATCTGAATATGAGAAATGAAACCCTTCAATTTTTAAGATAGGGGACAAGGCAGGGCCTTGAAGCACACCATAGCATAAAAACCATGGGGCAAAGCCACAGTCCTCCAGCACCTCCTTCTGGAAGCAGCCATCCAAATAGGAACATAAGACTCCTATACAATAAGCAATCCAGAAGGCTGGAGTGTGCTGCACTACAAAATGTTTAACAAAGGATGAGAACTCCTTTGGAAGCTCTCACTAACGTAGTTGAATAAAGGGATTGTTCCTTTAGTGCGCTGTGACCTCATCTTTTGTGACATTTAAGTCAATGGCTAGCCTATAGAGAATAATGAAGGTTAGAATATGCTTGCAAAGTAAAACTGGAAATCTCAACCTTGCCCTCTAGTGTTAAATAAATTACGGAGTGTTTTGAAATGTTGTCAAATACTGTATGGTGTATAGAGAGAAAATAGGTGGCTCAGTAGATGTCATAGGCAGGATCTGAACAAGATTTAAAACTTGTTTAAAGCTTTAAATACATTTTTTTTGGGGGGTCAAACAAGAGCCCCCCTGTGGCACATTCCACGGGGCTAGTGCAAACCCTTTTAAGTTTGCCTGAGCAGCACTTTGGAGCCTGACCTGTATATTACATGAAATACTTGGTTCAGTATAATGTGTGTTTTTTAATCCAATAAATAAATGTTGAAGTGCTATCTCCCACCTCTTTTCTCTCTTGAATGGAAAATATTCCTGTTCATTTTAATATCAAAGGCAGCATTCCCCCCTCCCTTTCCAATGCCATTTGTAGCTTGCATGAAATTACTGCGGCAACAAGAAGAGAAGAGCCAAGGAACTGCAGACATGGGCAAAGGCTCATTCAAAGCTGAGCTTAGAAATCAGTCAAATAGAGCCAATGGCTTTTACAATGTTGTGGCTCAAAAACAGTCTTCCATGATGTTGCTGAAATGTATAGTGGGGGAGGGGGTAGTGTGTGTGTGTGTGTGTGTGTGTGTGTGTGTGTGTGTGTGTGCTATGTTTCCGGATGTCAAGCACTTTTTAAAAATCAGTTAGCCATCCCCCCCTTATTTTTCATATTTATAAATCGTATCCTGCAGCAAACATCCTGCACAGTAATTGAAAAAGGAATTTGTCTGTTCATTGTATTTATCGTCCACTCCTTTAACTTTGGTTTTCTGGGCAGCTTGCAGGCTTATAAAAAATGCAGCTTAAAATATGTATGATGACCAGTTCACACTGGTCCTTATTTGTGTCTTGTAGTTTGGACTGATTCAATTTTATGGCTTTGTTCAGGGGGCAAAAGTTTTGTTTTGCCATTAAATGCAAATTGAACCAACAGTGGTTGTTGGTCACTTTCTGGACATTCTTCCCACTCATAAAGTCCCAAGAACTCCATTCACTCCTGTGGGACCTAAATATGTAAACACCTTATCAAAACCTTAGAATTCCCATTTAAAATAATTAAATCTAAACTATTTAACAGAAGGAACTATAAAGCATATCTATTTTACAATCCTTTGTGTTCTGATTACTCATCCCATCTTCTTTGATCAAAAACTCATTCTCCAAACTGATTTAAGATAGTTAACAGCACAGTCCTAGCTTTGTCTACGCAGAAGTAAGTCCTACACACCACCTGCAATAGAATATTCATTTTGCAGATTTAGTAAATCAGCCACCAATTGGTCCCAGAATAATTATCATATGGTGGGGAACACAGGGTTGGAAGAGTACTGAAACAAAAGAGTTTGCCTTAATGTTGTGGCTATCAAAAGGCTAGATCTCCTGTTGCTCTACCACTCTTTATGGGTGCTACCGCTGTTAGCATGTATACTAAACACCCATTAATCACATTTTTGTGAGCATTCAGGTTTCCAGCAAAGCAGCTATATCAAATTTCCTTAAATATTGAGAAAGGCTGGATCACAGGTCTTCCTCATTCACCCACAGTATACCTACCATAAGGGGGGGAAACAAGACCTCTGATATTGAGCCACTGCTTCTTATAAGGTTTGACCAATTATTACACTGTCATGAGGATCTATTATACACAGATGATAAAGGTCCTAATCTGACATCATTACACCAAGCTTATTTTCCTCATTTCTTTTCATTTTCTGGGATGTGAGCCCATTTCATAAGGCTTTTGTTCTCTTTCTTTAGTCCGCGCCTAAGCATGAGCATCAGTGCACCAACTTTCTGAGCAGTAGAGGATCATTCTGTCCTAAGTAAGAGTCAATCTGTCCTAAGAATCGCCTGTTCCAAAGTCCCAGCTAGTTTACTTTGCAGTGTGCTCAATCTCTTTATGATGTCATCGTGTAGTACGACTGGAAACATTTGGAAGAAGTTGAACAGTCCTCAACCTTGTCAGGGATGGTCCTAGCTATAATTTTGGCTCCTTGAATTTCTTGCTAAGGTCATAGTAAGTTTGGTTTTGCTCTGGCCTCCACTGCTGCTCCATGACCATATCCAGTTTCATGAAGAGCCAAAGGTCATTGGTAGAGCATCTGGTTTGCATGCAAAACGCCCCAGGTTCAGTGCTCCAGGTAGCACTGGGAACGTCCTCCATCTGAAACCTAGAGAACTGCTGACAGTAAGTGTAGAGTGACACTTGGTAGACAATACTGAACTAGATGAACCAATGGTCTTAGAGAAGGCTCTGGTATCTGGGACCAATAAGTAGTACATTTTCTTCCCCCTTCCACCCCAAGGAGCTATACATGGGAGGTTTGGGGTTTTTTGCATTAGTGCCAACCAAGCTGGCAGTGATACACAGTACTTCACTGGGGCCTTCATCTCAGCTTGACTCTAGCTACTTCCTCACTTATGTGTTCTTTTATACCTTCTGTCAACTTTCAGTTTTAAAATATAATATGCTCTTAGTAAAATGTTGATGAATGGCTATACAGTTGCATGGCATGGTAATGAAGGACGTATGTACAGTCGTACCTTGGTTCCCGAACAGCTTAGTTGCCGAACAAATCGGTTCCTGAACGCCGCAAACCCAGAAGGAAGTGTTCCAGTTTGTGAATGTTTTTTGGAAGCCAAACTCCTGCAGCCGATCAGAAGCCGTGCCTTGGTTTTCGAATGGTTTTGGGAGTCAAACGGACTCCCGGAATGGATTAAGTGCGAGAACCAAGATAACTCTGTATTGTAAAAAGTGTAGGAGTAAGGAGTTACCCTAATTGCTTCATTTGACAGCTGAAATATAGCGCTTTAGTCTTTCATTTTATTGCCATCTTGTGGCCAGGAGGGGAAATGATACACAAAGCCATTTATCTGTATTTAATGAATACAAACTGGTATAGTCAGAAGCTATTTAGTTGACTGACCAGAATCGTAAAGTATTTTACTCAGTCTTTGAAAAAAAACATAAACCATGAACAGTAATTGTACCATCTTTGCCATTCTTGAAAAATATCCTGGATTTTAATGTTCTTACTTGGAGGGCAAAAACCATAGCAACATATTAATTTTACAGATAGCACTGGATCTAGTTCCTCTAGAATGGGACCCCCTGCAGTGGTTTCTTCCTTCAGTCCTGTCTGGGGCCTCCCATTTATGACAGAATTTCTTCCTCAAAACTGGTACCATTATCCTTGCTTACTATTCCCTGCTTCTATCACTTATTGTCGTAGTCCAGTCAGTCTGTCAGGCTATGGGCTTGACATCCATATGAGGAACCTGGTACTTGCACATTAAGTTCATGGCATGCAAGAATACGAGCAAATTTCATTAAGCCACATTACTGCTATCTTCAAAGATGTGGACAAGTAATTACATTTTGAACATTGGCTTGGGGAATTTTCTACATGTGGTTTTTAGCAGTACTGTGTAGCGTGAAGCCTCTTGTGGTAGTTGTCATATCAAGCACACAACATTGTTGTTGTTTTAACCATGGATTCGCTTTTTAGTACAGAACAGATGCAACAGTTGGGGGGGGGGGCTTAATATACTGTAACCATGTGCTCTTCCCTCAATTCTAGAAAGGTGGATTTTTCTTTATACTCTATGGACCAAATTCAACCACATAAAGCCTCACTAGCGCAATGCAACTTTCTGCCTCCTCCCTGCCATCAGCTCAGGTGTGTGTGTGTGTGTGTGTGTGTGTGTGTGTGTGTGTGTGTGTGTGTAGAATCTCCAGAACAGCGGGTGGTGGGGAGTAGAAAGGCGATCATATTGTCCAGCAAGTTGAAGTTCTTGTGCTGATGGAACAGTTTAAAGGGCACAATGTTGAATTCATCTCTGTGTTTTTTACTTCTAATTAAGCTTCCATCTCTAATTTACAGAGCAATTATTTGGTGTTCATGGCAGAGCTCTTCTGGTGGTTTGAAGTAGTGAAGCCATCATTTGTCCAGCCTCGAGTTGTAGTTCATCCTCAAGGTAACCTTTCTTCTTAGTTGCTTCACGTTATGCTAAATTATGTGCGCTCCATGGATGTCAGGTTAAAATAGAATTAACTCAGAACATAACCCCCTGGCCAGCAACTAGTTTTAAAATAGGGGTCATATTTACAGTTGGTGAGGATGGGAAGTCACATTAGTTGCATCTGCCCAGACACAGGCAAATGTCTTCTCAAACCCCCTTTCCACAGTGCAAATAGCAGCAGGAGCTTGGGCAGGGTTTGAGGAGAGGGACCATAGTTCAGTGGTAATGCCACACAGGTGCTTTCCATGCAGGAGGTCCCAGCTTCAATCCCTGGCATTGCCAGCTTAAAAAAGATTAGGTAGCAGGTGATTTGAAAGGTAACCAGCACTTTGAATTGTACCCAGGAGCATATTGGCAACCCATGCAAATGTTCTAATATGTTCACACAGCTGCATTGTCATGAGCACCCTTGCTGCTGCATTCTAAACCAACTGAAGCTTTGCCTGTGTCTTGGTTTTTACATGAATTTACTCTAGAGTTGTGTCAAACTGGTTGCTTTAAATTTTTGTGGCTAAGAAATTTAGTTATTTATATGGATGTGTATGGTGTTAACTTGCTTGTTCTTCTGATGTTACGGATCCCAGCTTGGCTGTTGTTCTTTTATTGACTTTTACTTCTACAGCTATAATATATAAAATGTCAATCTTTGTTTTAGCTGATGTTGCAAAAGAAGCATCCTCTGTTCCTGCTGCCAATGCCAATAGAAGAAACTATCCAGAAGTTTCACACGATTCTGACCTGATAGCCAGGTATAATTCCCACCCTCCTTTTTGTAGGTATTTTATATGGCTAGTTTTAACTAAAAAACAACAACAGTGCCCAACAATGCTTTTTTGGCTTGGCTCTTTTTATTTATTATTGTTAACCTAACCACAAGCTTTAATACCAACTATAGTGAGGCTATTTTCAAACCACCACCACAACAAGCTCTTTCTTCCAAGTGTCAGGACACAAAGTCCTCATTTTGTCTCTGAGGCAGCTTATAAACTTGTTAGTGGAATTAATAGAGCCTTGTAGGGCCCAAATATCTTGTTTGTTAAGGATCTGGTGTTCTATTCAATTGGAAGTCAATTAGCCTTTATAAATGTTTGGTTGGTGGTGTCCATAAGATTTGTCTGTGATACAAGGGGCAATGCACAATCAGCTGTGCCTCCATGGGGGACGGGTTTCAGTTTTTCTTCCAGCAGCCTTTTGCACCTGTGAAAAAGTAATGTGGCATTGTGAGAAACTGAGGGAGAATTTCACTTTACTCCATGGCTTCTCTTTTCCAAGTGAGCTATAAACACATTTGACTGTAACACTACTAGCACCGAATATATTATTTGCAACACGCAACTCATAGATGGAATTAAAATTTCTAAAAATGCCATAGTATCGCAGTTATGCGATGTTTTAAGAAATTCTGTAATGAAGATAATAGTTCCCCTCAGATGCCACAGATAACTCACATGTTGTAGGAAATTTCTGTTTCGCTCTTTGTCTGAATTGAGACAGAAGTACAAATTATTGTGCCAATACAAGTATTACTGAATACCTTTTCATATGATAACAGATATGATAACAGATTCAGTTAAAATTTGACCTTTCAAATCTAGAAATATATTTTAATTGCACTAAATTCGTGCTTTCAGGCCTTGTTTAAAGCATGATATTGTCTCCTGAAATGTTCAGGGCTGCAAGATTTTAAATTAGAAGAAGTTAACCGTGGTGTTCTGTTTTTGGTTGTTTGCAGTGTGGAATGCCCAGCTTTCCCACCATCTCATCAGATTCCAGCTGCTAGCCATGCTCACCAGCAGCCTTATACACCTGCTCCAGGTAATAGCAAAAAGCTGAGAGATTCTGCTTTTGCCCTGTTCAGATTTGTTTTATCCAAAGGTTCCCTTCCTTTGTTGGTAGTATGTCTTCTGCCAGAAGAAGGGAACCTTTTTTCCAACCATTATCTTTAAGTGTTAAACTACAGAGTGCTACATATGAGTGCCGAGAATTATTAGACTATTAGAATTACAAGGGGAAGGGTTGCAGCACAGTGGTAGACCAGCTGCTTTGCTTGTACAAAATCCCATGTTGAATTCCCAGGATCTCCAAGTAGGGCTGGGAATCAGGTGTGTGATGTCATGGACTGACTGGATGCAAGAGTGGTGGGAGACACCCGCTGGGGAACTCCCAAGGAAGCCCTCAGGGGAAGAAGGCTCAGAGCCTGGGGGCTGGTGGTAGGACGGCGATGAGTGGTCAGAGGGAGCAGACTGGGAAAAGAGAGGTGTCAGAAGCTGAAGAGGCAACAGGGCTTAGTGAACAGGAAGAGGATGTGACAGACAGCAGTCCAGAACCAGAGGCTGGAGAGGAGTGGGGCCAGGAGACAGGGAGGAGGCAGGCTGCTGAAGAAGCCAGGGAAAACAGGGACCTTCATTCCTCACAACTGTCTCATTGGAGCTAGACCTATTGGGAAGAGTTGCTGGGATCTCTAGGCCTGGGCTGTTTTGGTTTCTTTGAATAAAGAGTTAACTTCACTGATACTGGTGGTTTTTTTAATTGCTCACCTTCACCTGACTCTGGCTCCTGACACGTACCTGGGCTCCCTTGCACCCTTGGCAGGGAGCTATATTACTGCTCCCCATGCTTTGCAGCTTTGGCAAGGAGATGTATTGGTGCCTCATCCCATCCCTTGTTCCCTTTCCGAAGGAGGCTGTGTGCCACATCCGGCCGCCCAGAACAGCAGAGGAGTGGCCAGGGAAGTGTGCAGGCTGGCAGACAGACATCTAGCTGCTGCAAGCCTGGGTGGAAAGGCATGATTCCCCTGCTGGGAATGTCACCTGTATGAAATCCTGGAGAGCTGCTGTTAGTCAGTGTAGTAGACAGAGTTGACCTTGTTGGACTAATGGTCTGGATCTGGGTCAATATAAGGCAGATTCCTATGTTAGATCTATCCTGGAAAGCTTTATTTATGCAATATGCATTTTCATTTTCTGGCCCACCTCTTCCTTGCAGCAGCCCAGAGACGTAGCTTATGATGAAGGCAGTAACTGATGCTATGTTGCCTAGGGAGTTTTATGGCTCAGTGGATATTTGAATCTGGATCTCCCATCATAGTCTGATACTCTATTCCCTTGCTATCCATTATTAACACAAAAGTGGAGCAAGAGAAGTAGGAACAAGCGAATCACACTTTTCAAGTTAAATTGAATCATTTCGTATATTTTTAAAGTACAAGGCATAGGCAAGCAGTAATATAGACTATTGTGGGAATATTCTGCAGAACTAATTTTTTGTGATTCCCATCTCTGTGTATCTCTTTTTCCCCACGGTAAAGCATATTTTTAAATAGGGGAGGAGTATTAATGGCATAAACACAATTCATGTTATTTATTGTTGACAGAAGTACATTGAATGGTTGCATTCCCAATGTAACTGATGTCGGTGAATTTAAGTACTTTGGCTTAGGGTTTTACCTGGATAGTAATGTACAGAGCCATAGATGTGCATTCTTTGATAATTTTCTGCAAAATGTTGAATAAGATGTAAATTAATTTATTTGGTCTGTCTGCTTTAAATCGAATCAAGAGCAGAAGCCACCTATTTGATTTGTTAACTGGAAGTTTTTTACTCCTCTTTTTAAAAGTTTCAAAAGAATTCACCCTTATACGTTTTTTGTTTTGATTTTGGATAGGCGGCATTAGACGTTCTACATCTATGTCTTATATGGATGGATACGTAGGGACATGGCCCAAAGAAAAGAGGTAAGTCATTGGTTAGTTGGTGCCATACTGCCATAATGTTTCATTTCCTATTGTTGTGTGATGCAAGGGGATTAATCCTTCAATTGAATAGCCTTGCTCTGAAAAACCGTTCATGGATTACACATGGGGAAGTACACTGAAAAGCCACAGGACTCATATACACATACAAAGCAAGATCTAATATAGCATGAACAAGCGTGCCTTCTGCATTTATCTTTCCTCCTCACCCTGCAGAGGTTTGGGGGGCCCTCCAGAACCAGTGTTGGGGTCCTGCTATGCAAGTGGATTTCCACTGCACAGGCAGGCAAGCGTTGTTGGATGTCGCCCAGAATCATTAAAGTGAAAAGCTCTATAGATGCAAATCTGTAGACATAGGCCCCACTTCTAAGATCCATAACCTCTCATTTGTGGAAGATGGTACAGAGTAAGCAGATCCTGTGCATGTACGTGCTACATGTGAAAGCAATACGCTTGGCATCAGGAGTTGCTGGAAGGAGGCATACAAGTCTCCATCCAACTATCTTAGGGCCTCCACTCTGCATTTGTGTAGGGTTCACTCCTTAGCCCTTTCATCTCCGAAATAATATCCCACAAGGCAGCAGAGGTTTAGGATCAGAGTTTTCCTTCTCCTAGATGTGCTACCTTCCCAGGTTGATGAGCCCCATCTGCCCCTCACTTCTTTCTACAGCATGTGCAGAAACCGCCTTCTTGATCCTTGGACCCACTACTGGTCTTGTCCGCTGAATCTGCCAGAACCTGTCTTTGAATGCAGGGAAAGTCCCTAACTCACTGAAGGTTTGAGACCCATTGGCTACCCTTCGCCTGGTTTATCCGACCAGTCAAAGCTGTTCCCAGGGTGTGGCTGCTGTCCCATGCAGACAGCTTCTAGGAGCCACTGGCGAGAGTTGAGTGCAGGGTGGGGACCAAAGATGGACAAACTACCCTAGAAGGAACACGACATGTCCCCCAGCACATGCATTTTAGAAAGGGAAAATAGATGGAAGTTCTGCACCACTTAGGAGCCTCCTCTTGTAGCTCAAATTGTGTGGTGGGTCTTTCTTCCTGGCTTGCTTGTTTGCTTCTGTCAATTGCCAAGAGAGAATGGACATCCCTACTCCTTTTTGAGAAGGGTTTTCATTTTTATATTTACAAAAATGATATAATGGTCACAAGGACATTTTGCAAGATATTCAGAACAAGAAATACATGTATGTAACAGAAGATTAAATAACTGTATAGTAGATTTTTGTTGGGCCTGATCCAAATGGATTTGAAGTCATTTTCTGCAGGAAAAAGCACCCTTCCGCTTGGCAGTCTTTCAACAAATTGTAACAAAAAGAGGGTAAAAGTGTTTGCCCATTCAGAGTGAGGGCAATTGGTGATCTCATTGGCTGGGATCACCTATATGACCAGTCCAAGAAGAACAGCCCTCACTCTGTCTGTTTTGTTTGCCCTCAGTGACATCAGGTAGTCATATCTTGATTGGCTATGTAGTGCTGTAACGATATAATATCATATTCACTGCTTGATCCCTGGCTGGCTGGGATCACATAGTTCAAGCAGAAAGAAGCCCTAGCAAAGGGGCAACAGATGTGAGAAACAAGGGCTGCACAGAAGATCAAAAAGAGGCAAGGTAGGGATTTGTTTATTTACTATATATATGGAGGGCCCCAAACCTTGAAATGAGCAAACATTTGGTGCAGACCTTATATTTATGCTCAATGGATGTAGGACTAGATAATGCTAATAATACTATCACCTTGTATTGCATTTTACTGTTAGAGTTTGAAGCCAGCATTAATGCTATAAAAATATATTGTTTTTTCAATATAAAAATGCTGGAATGTTTCCAACATTTTAAATGGAGGGTTGCTTTAATGGCATTCTCATTTTTAATTCCCTTTCTAGATCTTCAGCACATGGTGTTTCATTTGACATTTCTTTTGATAAGGAGGACAGCATCCGTGAGACTCCAAACAGAGGAATGACTAGATCTCTCAGCAATGAAGGCATTGCGCAAAATACCAGCCGTATGCCCAGACTTGTTAGAAAGAACCTGTCCTTCAAGCCTGTGAATGGCGAAGAGGAAAGTGAAGATATTGAAGAAGAAAGGGATACGGAATTTTGCAGTGATCTAGACGCCGACAGCAATCAAAGGAATGCGAACCAGATTAGCCCATACAGCCTGCCCAATGGAGCGCTACAAAACAGGTTGGTTACCGATGAATTTGGCAATCGGATTGAGACACCAAGCATTGAGCAGGCTTTGCAGATTATCCACGATAGTGAGAAATCTCCCAGTGTTACTCAGCCAGAGCAAATTACAAATGGGTTTTTCCTTCACAACAAGGAGATGAGCATCCTGAATTCAAATATTAAACCCAACCAGAGTAATCCCAATATTACTGCAGATACAAAAGGTGCTCTCAGTCCCATGACTGACAATACAGAAGTTGATACTGGAATACATGTCCCTTCAGACATTCCAGAGACTATGGATGAGGATTCAACCTTGAGGGACTATACTGTAAGCCTGGATTCTGATATGGAAGAACCATCTCGATTCCTTCAAGAATTTGATAGCAGAGGCATCAACCATAAGGAACAATTGAGCCCTTGTCCAAGCTCAGTAAGTGCCAAATCACAAGCAGGCAGTAGTGCTTCCTCAAGTTCAGGTGTTAAAATGACCAGCTTTGCAGAGCAGAAATTTAAGAAGCTGAATCATACAGACAGCAGAAGTAGTGGCAGCAGTTCTCAGAAAACTACACCAGAAGGTTCTGAGTTGAACATTCCTCACATGGTTTCTTGGGCTCAAATACCTGAGGAATCTCCTCTCCCTCAGGCAAGAGATACCACACAGTTACTGGCCTCTGAAATGGTGCAACTGAAAATGAAGCTGGAAGAGAAGAGGCGAGCGATTGAAGCCCAGAAGAAGAAGGTTGAGGCTGCTTTCACGAAGCAGAGACAAAAAATGGGAAGGACGGCGTTCCTTAACATTGTGAAAAAGAAAGGTGACGGGATTTCACCACTTAGAGAAGAGGCGGCTGGAGCAGAGGATGAGAAAGTGTTCACTGACAGCAGTAGGCCGAAAGAAAAAGATGCCCAGAAGCCATGTGAGCAACTAAACAAGGCCACAGAGGCAATTAAAGCAAGCACTGAAAATCCTCACGTGAAATGGCTGAAGTCCCCCAACACACCGGTTGATATAGAAAAGCAATGCAATTTGGTGAGCCCCTCGGAAGAAAACTTAAATGACGGTGACCTTCTGGAATATACAAAATCTATTGAGAAGCTCAATTCTTCTCTTCATTTCCTGCAGCAAGAAATGCAACGCCTCTCACTTCAGCAAGAGATGCTAATGCAGATGAGGGAGCAACAGGCTTGGGTTATTTCACCACCTCAGCCTTCTCCTCAGAAGCAGGTTCAGGAGCTGAAGCCTTCATTAAGGTTTGCAGGCTCACCCTTCCCTATTGCCCCATTTTCCGTGGAATCTCCCCGATCTTCCCACCAGTCCCCACAGTCATCCTCTAGGAAGAATTCCACTCTCCCCAGTAAAATGCAAAGGACTCCTAGGCCAAATGAACTGAAATTAGCACCTTTGAATCGCACTTTGACTGCACCGCGATCTGTGGACAGCCTTCCTCGTTTGAGAAGATTTTCTCCAAGTCAGGCATCAATTCAAACTAGATCCTTTGTTTGTTTTGGAGATGACGGTGAACGTAACCGCTTGAAGGTCAAAAATACAACGGGAGAGGCTGACAAAGAAGCAGCAGGTGAGAAAGAAGCAGAACAGGCAGAAAATGAGAAGCCAGAGGAAAAACCGGCCAGGCCTCTGGAATCTACAGTGTCTGAAGTACTTTCGCAGCCCATTACAGAAACTGTCTGCCTTACCCCAAATGAAGAGGTGCTGAACCCGCCAGGATTTGCAGAACCTGCATCCAAAACTGTTAACCTCATAGAAGTTTCCCTCACAGACTTGAAGCCACCGGAAAAGTCAGAAGAGTCTGTTGAGAAATCAGAGGGTGAGAG
Source organism: Podarcis bocagei (assembly GCF_964188305.1). Taxonomy (NCBI): domain Eukaryota; kingdom Metazoa; phylum Chordata; class Lepidosauria; order Squamata; family Lacertidae; genus Podarcis; species Podarcis bocagei. The sequence continues at coordinate 83,267,102 of NC_138129.1, read as the reverse complement.
TGACAAGGAACAATTGGAAGATGACCAAAAAGTGTGCTGTGGATTCTTTTTCAAGGTAAGTGAACGAGAACATCACAAGCATGCATTTAGGATCTTTTTGCCTCTGGTGGGGGTGGGCAGGTGGTCAGGGCCTGTGTAACAGAGGGTATGGCAAGAGTCTATGGTGAGTGGGACCTGGGAGGCTTGTGTTTGGTTAACTCTTCCCGTGAATCGTCCACCCTCACAGTCATGCTCCAAACAGCTTGCTAAGCACCTGCCTGAGAAGCTGTTTTGAAGCACAGTTGCAACAGGTAGGAGCTGGGGAATGACTCGCCTCTGTTGCCTTTCTCACCATCGTGTATTGTTCAAAATAAAACACTAGGGCAGATAATAAATGATTTAAGCTCCTCTGCAAGTGGAGTTGTATCCACTTCTCCCTGCAAATGTATTGTAAATAAACCACATCATAGGTTACAGAATTGCGGTTGAGTGTAATACAGACGTGCTCTGTCCATAGTGGAGTGTGATCCTTTATAGAGGAGTGGTTAATCTAGCATAGCTACCAGTGGGGTATAATACTACAACTGAACAATCTAATTTTAATAAGTACTAGACCTTGCATGCTTGGGACACGGGTGGTGCTGTGGGTTAAACCAATCAGAAGGTCGGTGGTTCGAAACTCTGCGACGTGGTGAGCTCCCGTTGCTCGGTCCCTGCTCCTACCAACCTAGCAGTTTGAAAGCACGTCAAAGTGCAAGTAGATAAATAGGGGAGGTACCTTCTGGCGGGAAGGTAAACGGCATTTCCATGCGCTGCTCTGGTTCTCCAGAAGCGGCTTGGTCCTGCTGGCCACATGACCCAGAAGCTGTACGCCGGCTTCCTCGGCCAATAAAGCGAGATGAGCGCCGCAACCCCCGAGTCGGCCACGACTGGACCTAATGGTCAGGGGTCCCTTTACCTTTACCTTACACCTTGCATAATTCGGTATAGTTGTCTCAGTAACTTTAGACCAGAGATGACGAACCTGTGCCGGTCCACGTGTTTCTGGCCCCATCAGTCCCAATCAGCATGACCGATGATCAGAGTGATGGGAGCTGTAGTTCAGCAACATCTGGAAGCCCCAGGTGCCACACCCCTGCTTCAGACCAATCTTTAAATTTCTCTCTTGATCTCAATCCATTTTAGTTCAATGGCTGTACTGTGGATAAAGTCTTCTACCAATGTTGAGATAATGATTGACATTCCTTCCTAAATGTTGCTTCAAGGATGATCAAAAGGCTGAAAACGAAATGGCAGTGAAACGGGCGGCATTGCTGGAGAAGCGATTGAGAAGGGAAAGAGAAACCTTACTTCGGAAGCAGCAACTGGAAGCAGAGTTGGAATATAAGAAAGAAGAAACAAAGTAAGATCAACTGCAGATGCTAATCTTCTGAGAGAGTTAAATTTAGAAATCAGACGCCTAATTGCTATACCCTACGAGGGATCCTTGTTGTCAAACTGTTTCCTATGCTAAGACCACTTAAAACCTTCTACTAACTGATTAAGATAGGTGTCACCAACCTTTTTAGGCCAGTGGGACACATTTGGAAATTTTAGAAAGCTAGTCACAAAATGGATGCCCAGAGATGTGGCATAACACAAAATGGCTGCCACATCTAAAAAAGCTGAAAGAGGCACGGCCACACATTGGTGTGGCTGTGCCTCACCCCTTCAGTGAGCAAAAAGGCACCTACATCAGCCATTGCAACAATCACTCGCAAAGAGAAGCTATTTGCAGCTTTCCTGTGTTCAGAATGAATGAAACGCTGTGTATCCAATCTTGACCTTCAGTTAAATGTGAAAATGTGAACATTCTAAAATAAATTTCTTGCATAACTAAGGAATATTAAACTTTCAAAATAATTATTCTTTGAATATTACCAAGAAACCTAAAAAGCCACTTGATATATACGGGTACACAATACTAAAGTGTTAGGTGGTACTGAAGTACTAAGGGGCATTTCACTTAATATTTACCCTAATCTGGTTCAACTGGATCTTTAGGACTATGCCAGTACTTGTGTGAATTGCTCCACAAAGCTTAGCATGAGCATACAGTTAAAATATGTACACTAAAATTTGGAGACCAGGATATGTTCTGGGAATGTAACAGAGATACTTAGCATTTGGGTAACTTATAATCAGAAAAATTGGTTTTAGTTTGTGAGAAGGATGGTTTTGCTAATGGCGATGCTGAATTTCTAAGGAGGAAGTCTGAGGAAGAACGTCAGAAGAAGGAAGATGAAAGAGCACGTCGAGAGTTTATTAAGCAAGAATATATAAGGCGGAAGCAGCTGAAACTGATGGAAGATATGGACATTGTCATAAAGCCTCGCCTCCACATGTCCAAACAAAAGAAGCCACGTCCAAAATCCATTCACAGAGATCATATTGAGTCACCTAAAACTCCAATCAAAGGTCCTCCAGGTAATAAATATAAAGAGGAGTCTTGATGCTGCAATTCCAGCTTTGACATGCAGTACAGTGGTACCTCGGTTTTCGAACGCCTTTGTAGTTGAATGTTTTGGAACTCAAACATCGGAAACCTGGAACTAAGTGCCTTGGTTTTTGAACGTGCCTCAGAAGTTGAACAGGAAATGCAGCTTCTGTTTTGAGTTTTCGGTTTTGAGGCTTTTGGTTTTTGAGCATTTCGGAATTCAAACGGACTTCCGGAACGAATTATGTTCGAAAAATGAGGTACCACTGTACTCAGAAACTGAAAAGTGATGCACAGCTACTTCCTCTTCAAGGCCCTGTAATCCTGGGGTGACACTAAACCTTCTGTTGTATCTGTCCTCCCCTCTTGCTTTTTGTTTTAAGTCGCTTGCCCGAAGATTGGGGGGCAGAGGGGTTGTTAAACGCTACCAGGCTACTGGTTTTCATTATGCCTAGTTATCACATTATAAAAGCTGCAAAGAATGATTGTTTCATCACTCCTTACATAGTTAAATTTTGAGGCAGCATGACCTGGACCGATACGACAACATTGCCTCTACTTTTAAAGTAGGTTTTCATACTTTTGATACAGAGCTCCATGGTGATGTTTAGGTTTAGAACAACCTATAACCATGCTATCGTTTACGTTTACTATATAAAGACTTATGAGGATAAAATACGCATTATATGTTTACAGATGTAGAGTTCATAGGGCCAGTAAAGAGAGAGAATATTTCTCAGAAAACTTAGCAAATTTTCTTTCCTGGTGGTGCATCTAATTCACAGACTCTGTTTTCTGTATCTGCATTCTTTTAAAGTTCCTTGCATTTACCTAGGCTCACACCTTCACTGTGTTGCTGTTCCCCCCATCTCCCCTCAGCATCTAGCCTTTCGTTGGCATCACTGAACACCGGAGACGACAGTGTGCAATCGGGCAAGAGAACGCCAAGGTAAATATTCAGTTCCAATTTACATTTGAGGGAAATGATCATATTTATGTGACTTGGCACAACAGTGTGCATTCAGTGAGGCAGTGGTTAATGCATAATTAAGAATAGTTCATGGCTCTTCAGATTAGACCAACTTTGAGTATGTTCCTATAGCCGTTTCCATATACAGTCGTCACAAAACAGATCTACACATACTTAATTTCCAGGCTGAGGGAATTGTTTAATTGCTTCTGTTGATGTGTACATTTTTTTATTGGACTGTTAGGTATGAGCCAACACCTGTAGTAACACACACGGAATGGCATACACAGGACACATAAACACACACAGGATTTGTTGTTGTTTAGTCGTTTAGTCGTGTCCGACTCTTCGTGACCCCATGGACCAGAGCACACCAGGCACTCCTGTCTTCCACTGCCTCCCGCAGTTTGGTCAAACTCTTGCTGGTAGCTTCTAGAACACTGTCCAACCATCTCGTCCTCTGTCGTCCCCTTCTCCTTGTGCCCTCCATCTTTCCCAACATCAGGGTCTTTTCCAGGGAGTCTTCTCTTCTCATGAGGTGGCCAAAGTATTGGAGCCTCAGCTTCAGGATCTGTCCTTCCAGTGAGCACTCAGGGCTGATTTCCTTAAGAATGGATAGGTATGATCTTCTTGCAGTCCATGGGACTCTCAAGAGTCTCCTCCAGCACCATAATTCAAAAGCATCAATTCTTCAGCGATCAGCCTTCTTTATGGTCCAGCTCTCACTTCCATTCATCACTACTGGGAAAATCATAGCTTTAACTATACGGACCTTTGTTGGCAAGGTGATGTCTCTGCTTTTTAAGATGCTGTCTCCCAAGAAGCAGGCATCTTTTAATTTCGTGACACACAGGATGGCACTTCTAAAAATGTAATCATTCAGCTCTCCTTAATTTTAAGAAGCCACTGAAATATCTACGAGTGAATTAAATTCTCTAAGTTGTGTAGACTAATATGAAGTAGAGGGGGTGCTTTCATATCCATTGATAGCTTTATAAGGGCAAAGGGGCTGGAAACACCCACCAATTTTTCTGAATTTAGCCAGCTTTGCCTGATGGACAGTTGACATCCTTCCCACTCATTCCTGAAGCTACTTGGACATTTGGAAGAACTTACGTGCTGTTAAATCATTTGATTCCATATTTGTGTTTAACAGTGCTTTATCTTCAGGTCTTTCATCGTGAAATGCTACCATTTTTTCATTGTGAAATCATGCTTGGTAATAGATTGGCCAAATCTTCTTTCCTGTTTAAATGCAACTTTTAGGTCTGAATCTGTGGAAGGATTCGTATCTCCAAGTCGTTGTGGAAGTCGTAATGGAGAAAAGGATTGGGAAAACGCATCAACGACATCTTCTGTGGCTTCTGCTACAGAATATACAGGTTGGTATATTAAGAGTTGTTGCTGAATTATTTGCTACAAACAAGAACATGTAGATGCTTTGAGGTGGTGGTGGTGGGGAAAGCCGGTAAGTAACAGAGAAAAAGTAATACAGAGTAATAACAGCAAGCTAGTGTACCAGATTACAATCTTGCTTCACTTAGTATCAGGTGGTAGTTAAATACCCCAACCATAATAAAGATTGAGAAGCTGGAGTATTAAGAGTTTGGTTTGAAGGAAATTCCTTAGAAATTCCTTGCCCTGGCCACCTGTCAAATTTGGCCCATGGAGTGCAGCTATAAAGGTCTGGCCCCCAGAGCCAGAAAGGTTCCTTGCCTCTGCCTGCTCTAAACCATGTTCATTTATTCATATATATGTTTTTAAAAATCTCTCTCTCTAGGACCAAAGCTGTACAAAGAACCCAGTGCAAAATCCAACAAACATATAATCCAGAATGCCTTGGCTCATTGCTGCTTGGCTGGAAAAGTAAACGAAGGTCAGAAGAATAAAATATTAGAGGTAAGGCAAACCTGTAAAGGGGAAGGGGGTAGAAGAAACTGAAAATCTGAAGTTCAGGTTGTGGATAGGTAGGAAGTGTTGGGGGGACAGTTTTCTTTACACTGCAAGTTCAGAGGGGAGTCTTTCTGTTTACCAAGACCCCGTAAACATTAATGGTGTGCATTAATGGTATTTCTGGTGCAGCCATAGCACTGAAACTCCTAACCTCCTTTTCATCCTCTGTTCTGGGTCCTCTGCTAAGCTAAGCTGTCTCCTTAATACAATATTCTTGCCAGAATAGGAATACATACACCGTGAAATTCTCTAGTAACACTTCTCATGAGCTTGTTCTGATGATAAAGATTGTTAAATAGTTATAACATTAGTTGAAATAAGACTATAACTGTCTGGTGCACCAGGAATGTAGTTTTTAAAATTACTCTTGGCACCCTATATTGCTTGTTCACACATGCATGTATAACACTTGATTTCTCTATAATTTACTGTTGAATAGTTAATGGCAACTGAATGTGCAACTTCAGGTCCATGATATGAAAGTTGTATCTGTGTTGTTGGATTTGTGATGCCTTCACACATGTGTAAATAAGCCAAGCTTACAATGCTATTACATTTTCAATAACATGAAATAGTTTCTGTCATAAGTGTAGGAGCATTGAAAATACCCATAAACTGGATGTTAACTTGTACACAATTTGAACCCTCTTTCCTCCCCTCCCCCTTTCAGGAAATGGAAAAATCAGATGCCAACAACTTCCTTATCCTTTTCCGCGACTCAGGCTGCCAGTTCCGATCTTTGTACACGTACTGCCCTGAGACAGAAGAAATCAGTAAGTTGACTGGAATAGGCCCCAAGTCCATCAGTAAGAAGATGATTGAGGGGCTCTATAAGTACAACTCTGACAGGAAGCAGTTCAGCCACATACCTGCTAAAACGCTCTCTGCCAGTGTCGACGCTATTACCATCCACAGCCATTTGTGGCAGAGCAAGAGACCAGTAACACCAAAAAAACTCTTACCTACAAAGGCATAGTAACTCGGAGGGGGGTAGGGTACTTTGCCACGTTTGTGGCAAACTTGCACTTCGTATTTGCTGCCTATTAGAAAATAGGTTCTTATTTGCCAACAAGATTTCTTTGAACTTGGATCTGAAGAGAAAAGCTATGTCATCATGCACAACTGGAATGTAAACACAGTATTGAAGACTTGCAGAAAACTGACACTTAAGTGATTATGCATTCGTGTGCTCATGAAAGACTGACTCAGAGTGGAGATGGGTATGTGCTCACAGTTTATAGGGTTCATTTCCTCTCGTTTTTAAAACACTGAATTATTGAATGTTTGCAAATCTGTAGTGACTGAAATTAAAGTATATATTAAATTCATTGCCTTATACTTTGGTGTGTTATGCTTGTTTTGGAAATTGCTTCTGCTCTTTATATCTTCACTGGAGAAATGTTCTGTTTTGATTTGCCACACCGTTAAATTTTAAGTGGCCTGCCGGTAACAGAGGGCACAAACCTTTTTGCAATGAAATGAAGGTATCCGTTCTTTTTTTGACTTTCATTCATTTCAAAGGGTTTTGCACCAGAAAATTTCCTTGGAGAGGATGTCCAGGATTAAATGTTGCTAGCATGTCTTAACCTCTGGCAAGGAAATGTGATGGCTGTCATTGCTTGTTCCACAAGGAAACTTATTTTATAAAGGTATTGTCATTATATTTAGAAATCCACCATTGCCCTGATCCAGGGAAGCATGACGGGAGATCTTTGCATGCACTATTGTGTTTTGCATTTTTCTTCTGAACAGGAGTCCACTTACGGTTCAGTCCAAACTGCTGTTTAACATTCTGAGATTTAGCAAAGGGGACGATACGTGTCTGTGGCATGACAGGTGACCCAAATAAAATAGCACCACTAAACAAATGCAGACATCTACCATTGCTTCCTGAGATTACGGCCTGGATGGCTATTTCAAAATCCTAAGCAAAACAGTATTAATTGTCTTAAAAGTAGACACTTTGTATGAGTCCTTCTGAGAAACTTGAAGAAAATTATATTGAGTAAGCCTGCTCTATGAAAGCTATTCTGATGTGTCACCAGGTTGCCATCCAGTATATGGACCAAAGTAATTTTTCTTCCAAGACATCAATTTAATTTTGTTTAATATAAATTATGGTATTGATGATGATGATACATGACAATCTTGAGTGTATTAAAACCAAGAATGGCTGAGAGCCACACACATACAGCAATGTTAACATTTACAAAATAATCACTGGGGCACCTTTTTCAGTATTAACAAAGGGCTGCACATCTGATTCCTTTAGAGAAGTTATTTCTGTTTGGAGGTTTGCTTGTTGCTTTCTTTTTCTTTCTTATTGTCAGGATTCCTATACAGATATAGCAAGGCACTGTTTCAGCAGGTGGAAAAGCTCAAACTTGAAACCTACCCTTATTTTTGTGATTGCTTTTTTGACATTTGTACACCAGAGGACTTAGTTGGGGGGTGGGAGGGGATCTAGGTGGAACCTCATTCTCAGGAAAAGACTTGAATTATTGCTAAACCTGTTCCGTTTCAGTGTTGTGACAAGTGTTGGAACTTCAAGACAGTTTTGAACTAGCTGTCTAAAGTGTTTGTTACTTTTTATTATGCATCCTACAAAGGAAAACTTAAAATTCTGTACACTTCTCCCACTGAACTGCTTGACTTGGAGAGGTAGTACTTCACTACAGTCTGCTTCTGTTCTTTATATAGATGATGTATAGGAATGATAAGTCCTTAAATAATTTAGAGAACAGCCCTTTTTAAAATTATGAAAAGGCCTTAGGCATCAGTGTGTCTGGGTTCTTTATCAGCATTTTCTCAGAAATGCAATCAATATTTACTTTAACTTATGTTCTTATATTTATGTATATTTGTTAAAACTGTAAAAAAAAACCCAACACAAAACCCACCTGTTTAATAGGTATGTGGCTCTGATCTATTTGTGGTTAGCTGATTCCTACTGTTTGCATGTATATGAACCAGGATATCTAACCCATCTTCTATTTCAAGTGTAAACATACTGTGTATATATTATATATATTTTAAAAATAGGAGATAGAAGGTCTATGCATTCTACCAACGAGGCTTATCCTCCAACTAATGGCATAGGGAAAATATATTGCATACCCATGTAAGCATACATCTAAGTTAAAACTTGCCCAAGTTGGGGGTGAGCTGATAGGACATAAATGGGATAGATGATGGAGGAGATCACATGGAAGGATTTTTAACTAAACTATTCCTGCTAAAAGAAAAATATAATTTAATAATACATACCACTGACTGATTTATGCACACCTATCTAAACAGGATAATTTCTTTTAAAATGTGGCAACATAGTGTCATTTTAAATTATTGAATGTATTATGAATTTTGTCTACCGTTCAGAAAAAAGATGTCTGTGCAATGTTGAAAGGTAGGATGTGAATAATACAATTAAAAAATTGAGACTTTGGCGATTAAAACGTTACTACTTACTTGGAGAGCTAAGGACAGGATTTTTTCTTTTTTTCTAATGACAGTATGTCTTCATTTGGGATCTTGTTTAAGAAAATAAAAGCCTTTCATGGAGAAGTCCGGTGTTCATCAGTGACATTATCAGTTACACACCGGTGCTTTCCTCGAGGGAGCGGGGTGTTTTTATTGTTTATATGCCAGAATTTGCCAACCATCCTAATTTCCAGACCTGGTGTTCAAGCTCTGACAGTCATAGTAGCTACTGAAACCATTTTTGGATGACTGTTGGTGTTGGTTTTTTTAAGGAAAAATTCTTTGGCTGTTTAAAGCCAAATTCTGTTTATTTCTAATTTAAATGGGCACCGTCCGTTGAGAAATGTACAGTGTATCGTGTGCTTACTTGTCCACTTTTGTGGAGCATTGCTACCATATTTTTTCAGAAGCTGTGCTGTAAGATATTGTCATAGTGCTACCAACCTAGTACAGTGTAGTCCTTCCCTTTCATTTAAATAAAAAGCATGGCACCAAAAACAATGTTGCGGTTTCATTTTTTGGTACGTGTTTTCAGTTTATCTTCTGAAGCCATTAAATGTATACGTTTATGGTTGGCAAAAGGTTTTGCCGGCTTGCAGTTTGTGAAGGCATCTCTGATCTGAGCAATCAAATGGACACTTCTGGGAGTGGGCTGGGCCTGTTGGTTTGTGCTGGCACTGGCTTCTCTGTGTCATGGATGATGGAGGTGCTAGCTCAGTATCCAGCATACTCTGTCACGTCCCCAGGCAGAGGCTGCTTACTGAGGAGGTGCCTGACCAGAGATGTCCGATATCACGGGGGTAGCTCACCTCTCTGACAACCCACTTGAACCTTCCCCAGGATCCAGCTCCTGACTCGCTTGAGACCCCTCCTCCAGCAGAGGCATTCCTTGAGATCCCAGTTTCACCTTCCTCAGCCCACCTGGGTCCTCCTGTGGGTTATTAAGCTCCAACTCCCTGTTTTACTTTACACCCTCCTAAAAAAACCTCATAATTGGCCCATCCCCTCTGTGACATCTCCATGGGGCTCCTAACAGAAGTCAACTCAGAAGGCAGCATTTTAGCCAGAGTTGACTTGAAGGTTTTGTTAGCTACAAGTGAACTACATCCATTTGACATGCCCTGCTTTCATCATGGGCACAGGTCAACACTGAACCAGAAAATTATTATTGGCTTGTTCAAAGGACACACACCACAGGAGTGCTGCGGAGGTGCTCGATAATTTCTTCCCATTTAGGCTGCATACACACTATACCTTTAAAGCACATCCTTTTCCACAAAAATTAGGAAGACTAGTTTACCCCTTTCAGAGTTACAGTTCCCAAAAACCCTTGATTGCCAGTGTGGTGTAGTGGTTAAGAGTGGTAGATTCGTAATCTGGGGAGCCGGATTCGCTTCCCTGCTCCTCCACATGCAGCTGCTGGGTGACCTTGGGCTAGTCACACTTCTCTGAAGTCTCTCAGCCCCACTCACCTCACAGAATGTTTGTTTGAGGGAGGAAGGGAAAGGAGAATGTTAGCCGCTTTGAGACTCCTTCAGGTAGGGAAGAGACTCCTTCTTAACAAACTAAACTAGTGCCCAGAATTCTTTGAGGGAAAGAATGTGCTTTAAAGGTGTGGTAGCCTTGTGCTAGAAACAACCTGTCTTATGTTAACTGGATAAGCAGACTACAGAGCTTGTTCATGCTTTTGATTCAACCAACTGATTAAACCGGGGGTGCAGGTGAGACGGGACCATTCATAAATCTCCTAAAAACTTGCACTTGCTCAAAATTATCATTTATCTCTTGCTGTAATGAAGCTCTAATTCTACCATTGTTTTTATGAGCACTTGTGTGCAAATTACGATACATCAGTTTATACAGCTTCTTATTAATTAATTAAATCTCTGCACCGCCTTTCATCAGGATCACAGGGCGGTTAACAATATAAACACAATCCTTATAGCCCAATCCTAAGCTGCTTATTTACAGTAAATCCTACCAAGTCCAGAGCTTGTCCCACATGTTTTTGTGATCGGGCTGCCACCAAAGCATCATTTCCATGGCTAATTCTTCCCCTTCTTTGTCAAACATGTTTTAACACTTACTCTGTGATGCAACATGTTCTGAGTTTCCCTGTACCGGCGCTATAGGACTGGCTGATGGGGAAGCTCACAATTTGATGTAACGTCACAGAGTGAGAGTTCCTGACAAAAGTGCTAATCCTTTTCAGTATTGATGTTTTGAAATATGTTAATATACCTGCATACTCTCAGCATACTCTTTTTGTAATTAGTCAAACTCAACTCTCGTATCAAGTATTTGATCACCAATGTCTTACTATATCAAAGAGCTTTCCATCTAAGAGCAAGTCCTGGCAAGTGCCTCTTGAGTGTAAACACATTTATTAAGGTGCTTGGACGTGTAGAATTGTCACCTTAAATCAATATTGCTTATTGTTTTGACAAGCCTAGAAACCGGTAGTACAAGAATTTGGATCAGTTCCAGAAGTGTTGAGTAAGTACCACGAAACCATTTGTAAACTATTTGTGTGGATTTGTGAACAATGTTCAGTGAATGCTATGTTATCCAGGAGAGCATTTCTTTTGATGGGACAAGCTGTGAGGCTGAAACAAAAGAAAACACACAAAGCAAATAAAGTGATGTTGGTCCATAATCCATCAAGCAATACATTTATTAGGACCAACCAAAATGTCACAAAAGCTTTCCATTTCTCTAGAGCTCTTCATCAGACTGGGATATTATATATATAACAGTTTCCTTCACTGCACCCTCCACTGTTGCTTTGTTCTTTTATTATCTATGAAAACAAAATATAGAGGGGGGTTTTTTATGCTCTAAATATTAAGTATTTCCCACCCAGTGCCTCCAAGCAAAGAATAGATAAACATGGTACTTTGTTAACACAGTGTAGACATTTAATAACTCATACAGATTTAAGGCAATTCATTAATAACAGAACCATCCATTTTGGTGAGCAGATAGGAAGGAAAGACTTTGGATGCAGTAATGGCTTTTACTTCCCAGTATTTGTTTATTCAGTCACTACATTTATGGCAAAAAGGATTTTCTGTAGCAGTGGAAAATGTGAGAAAAGACAAGGACAGACTGGAATCAAGAAAGCTCTCAGATGGTAATTACATGCACTGGCAACAAGCCAGCAGCTTCCACTGCAAAAATAGAGGAAAATGCTACTGTGATGTCAAGACTGTGGTACAGGGCCCCAGCACTGGCAAGCAACCCATGTCTGAGCTTGACCCAGTCAGAAGAAAGGGGAGCAGGACAAACAGAGAAGCTGAAAGGCAAAATGGAACAAATACGATTTCTTACCAAAACCACATCAATCAGAATTTTACCCTGCTAATACAAATGGGGGGAGGGGACATATAAATCACACAGAAGGAGGAGATTTCTGTGCAGCATGCAACAAAAAACCACCTGGCACCAGTTGGACCTTGAGTTTTCCCTAGCTTCAGAAATGGGACCGATTAAATATTAACATACTCCATGCCACCAAGCATAATTTGGGTATAATAAGGGCATTAATCATGAAGAGGTTTGGACAATGACAATTTGTGAATTAATAACGGCCAAAATAGTGACCTGTCAAGTAATGGCTACCTCTCCCTGTAGTGTAATTGGGGTCTAAGACTCAATAAATGCATTACTGCAGTGTTGACAGGGCCGACCCACCCAGGAGGCAAGGCAAGGCGACTGCTTCAGGTGACAGGATCCACAGGGGCAGCAGATCTGACCTCCAAGGAATGCCACTGGCACTGCTGCTACATCTTTGGCAGCTCCCCACCCCAGGTCACCCCTCCAGCGACCTCTTGGTGCATATTAGGCACTGCTAGTCTCCTCCCCAGATCGTATCCCCAATGTCTTGTTGTTATTGTTAAATACATTTGTATACCACCCTTCACCCGTGGATCTTCACTCACCCCTTCTTCCATGGTGCGGGAGTGGGGGCGCGCGTCATTTTGTGCTTTTCCTCAGGTGCCAAAATGTCGGGCTGGCCTCTGTGGGGTAGCTGGCTAAACCTCTACAGACCCCCCTGCCTTGCATCAATTACCCAACAACAACAACCTGCTTGTGTGAGTGGCCTGCTTCTAAGGGACTCGCCTAGAATGTACACGTGTCTGGAAGAAAGACGTGGTTGCTAATCATGCCATTGGGAACGGCTAGTTTGTTTGTGTGTAATATAATAATAATAATAATAATAATAATAATAATAATAATAATAATAATAATTAATAATAATAATAATAATAATAATAATAATAATAATAATTTATTATTTATACCCCGCCCATCTGGCTGAGTTTCCCCAGCCACTCTGGGCGGCTCCCAATCAAGTGTTAAAAATAATACAGCATTAAATATGTATTTTGTTATTGTTTTTATTCTTGTTTTTGGTGTTTTATCTTTCATTGTTTATGTTGCGAACTGCCTTGAGATGTATGGATAAAGGACAGTACAGTGGTGTATCCCATTTTAATAATAACAATAATAATAATAGTTTGACACTATTAATGTTAAGGGAGAACAGCCTTTAAAACACCCACCCTAGGAATTACTGGGGCGGGAAGAGGATGCGAAGGAGGAGACAAAAAAACACCCTCCGTAAGATGCGATTAAGAAAAAAAACCCAAACAGATGCGAAGCAATCTTGCCGGAGGAGGAGGAGGAGAAGAGAAAATCCACACCCCGGATTCCCTCGCTCCTTATTGGCCCGCCTCCGCCGCTGCCACCCCCGATCCCCGTCGCGCCTCCCGCCCGCGCCGCTCCCCGACATGGGCTGGGCGAGCCATTCCTCCCGTAGGGACGCCGCCCCTGCGCCCGCCCGCCCCTTTTTCCCTGGCTCTCACAGTCAGGCGGCTGCGCTGTCACCCCGCCCAGGCGCCGCGGGGCCCTGAGGAGCCGGCCTGCCGGGCACTGATTGGAGAAGCCGCTTGACAACCGCAGCCAGGGCGCTGCCGCCGCCGCCGCCACTACACCAGCCGGGCCGGGAAGGCGAGGAGCAGCTGGGCGCCGGCAGGCAGGCAGGCAGGGCCGCGTTGGCTGCTGGCGACGGGACCCTCTTCCCCTCCTTCCCTCCCTGCCACTACCCCGGTGGCGAGGCTCCGCTTGCCGCCATTTTGCGCGCCCCCGCCAGCCCTGGTCTCCCCTCGCCGCTTTGGGAGGGAGCCTCCCCTGAGGTGAGCCTCTGTCTCTTCCCTGAGGGATGGGCCCTACGGCTGCCCTGGCTTGGGTGGGTGGCGGCGCCTCCGCTGAGGGGGGGGGGGACCGGGTCGAAGGAGCGGGAGGGTGGGAAGGGATGCCCGGGGCCTGAGGGGAGGCCCCGAGTGAGTGCCCGTTCGGGGGGCACCCCTTGGAGGCGTTGGCAGGGCAAGGGCTTGGCGCTGCTGCTGCTGGTGGTGGCGGTGGCGGCGGGAGGGGCGAAGCGACAGCCTCCCTTGGGCTGCTTTGGTGCTGAATGTTCGAAAGGACCATTTTCTTTACTCCCCCCCCCCAACCCATCCTGCTTATTTGTCTCCCGTTGAGTCAGTGCATGCTTCCGTGCATCACCACGGCTGCCTGTCCTCACCCTCCGCCGGCCTCGCGAGGGGAAAGTGTTGTATGCGTGTGCATTGCTGCTGAATTTTGTCCGTTGCCCATGGTTTTGTTGCATTTTGCTTCCCGTTCTCTGGCGAACGTCTCCTCCTCTCGTCCCCGCACCTCCCTCTTCTGCCTTTGTTATTGCAGCATTCTTAGCAGGGCAAACCTCCCAGAACGGGTTAAGCACCTGCAAAGCTGCTCTCCCTAAGTAACCCAGATCTGTCCTGGGCACATAAGAGACATTGTTTGTCTGTGCTGTGCTTGGTGTGCTTGACAGGAGAGGATGCCTGAAACAGGTTTGCAGTGTCACTGCAAAAAAAGAAAAAAGATGAGGCGTTTTTATAGCCTGTTTTACCTGCTCTGAGGTTTTTAATTGTGCGTTTTCCCGAGGAAGCATTCCAGTTTTGTGTCCTAAAGTCCCTGCTCCTGAGTAATTTCATTGCAAGGGATGGCCTTATTGGGTCACAGCACAGTAGTTTTTTCAGCGTATTTTAGCAGGAAAAACTTGAGTGTCAAGTATCCAGTTCCCTGTTACAATCCTTTGTTCACACAATTGAGCTGCAGTGAAGGAAGGGTGGGTTCGTGGATGCATGCATGCACATGCTTCTTTTAGAATGTGTTTAGTTTAGTGACAATCCTGTGAGTGTACGAACGAAGGGTGACAGTTATTGTGTATGCATTCTGAATACAGGAATGCAAACTTGACAAAACATATTGGCAGCAGGCAGCTGCAGATGTTGCAGCGACTGTATACAATAGCTCGAGACAATAATGGAATACTTTGTTCTTTGTTTGAACAAAGAACAAATCAATTTGTTGACAACCTTAGTTTGAAGGATGCCATGAACATAATAATGAATGCCTGTGACTTTTCTGAAGTACCATGTGTCTGTGGTATATTCTGGTTTGGAGACCTGAAGAGCAATAGGTCACACATGAGAAAGGCTAAATAAATATAATATGCTGACATAACTGTTATGCTAGTGACCCCTTCTTATTTCTATATGGTAATCTTTAGAATAGCCTTTTCTCCTCTTCATCTCCTGATTAATTGCTGTAATTAGTATGTTTTATCACCTTCCATTCTTGCTTTGCTCATCTATTTAATTTGATAATCTTTTAGACAAATAATAGTTGGAGAATAAATTATAGCAGGTGAAAACAAGAGAATGCAAAGCTATTTGACAACAAAAATTATTCCTTTTTGCATAAATGGGGCAACATAGATCATGAGAATTATTTTAGCTTACCACTCTGTAAAGGTGCAAAGGCTGTGGCTTTTCAGTGCCCTATTGGTCGGTCACAGATAACTTCTGCACTTGGCTATTCTTGAAGACTCCTCATGGGTTTTCTCTTTCACAAATATTTTCACAAAATTTTGGTGCCAAATAAATTTTCTAGGAGCCGCTTGAAAGTAAGAAGTAGAGATCCCAATGTAGGTGCCTGGCAAAAACATTCCTCTTCTCCCAGGCCTTTGGCTAATTATGCAATCTTTGGCCTATGAAGGACAGCATAGAAATTTTAATAATGATGATGATGATGAGAGTTTTATTCTTGCTGTTATGCTGCAGGCTCTTCCACCCCACTTCTCCCATATAGGGTTTACTTGAAAGATGCTAGGCTGAAATCTATCTAGGAATCATAGCTAATATTCCCTTGAGGTTCCCCTCATTGTAGTACTTCCAAAGAAACCTTTCTGTCCTCTTCAGTAATCTTGACACCAGGATCAGTTTTCGAGACACTGGATTTTTGCATCTACCTCCTGTCTGCAGCACTGTTGCATTTTTATATCTTAGGTTCAATCCAAGCACTGTGGCACTACCAGAAAAGGTGTGCTAATTATGATAGAGCTACCATCTTCCTTTCATCCCTAGCATAAGGAACATATAGTAATTTTGTACCACCTGACATGCATCCTTTCTGGCAGGCCAATAGGCTACAGCTATGGAGCAGGAGGATGTGAAGCATTTGCTCTTTATTTATTGAATGGAGGTTTTGGTTTTTGCAATTAGAAGCAATTGTTTTCCCTTAGTAAGCCAAAGAGTTGAAAAATAGTGGGTCACTGAGTGCTTTTGCTTTGTCGTGGCCTGGCTTGGGTAATATTGCTGAAGCACAATCCTTCTAAAACAAAGCAATTCCACTTCTCCTTTTATTTCAGTCAGAGGGTTAAACATATACATTTCCTTACCATAAAATAAAAAGGGGGTAAAAGTGCTTGCTTTTTATTGGAATGCCCTATTTATATTATTATAAGAATGACTAGAATGGGTGCTGTGAAGAGCTGAAAAGCACAGGGATTTTCCCTTTAAGTGCATATAGTTGTGTGGAATGTTTATTGTAAACCAGTGGTGGGGAACATGTGGCCCTCCAGATGTTGCGGCACTACAAATCCCATCATCCTGGTGCTGCTGGTTAGGGCTGATGTGAACTGTCCTCCAACATAATTTGCAAGGCCACAGGTTCCCACCCCTGTAATAAACAATGAATATGTGTTATAATCACAAAATAAAGGGCACTTTTTATCCATATTCAAAGTTATTGACCCTCAAATATGCTTCTTACTGAACAATAAGTAATACATGGTCATAATGTAAATAAATCTATGTACCTTTTAAAATTTAAATGCTACCTTAATACCTATTTGCCACAAATACTTATCCTTATCCTTTGATTAAAAGGCTGTTAGGAGAGGCTAAATATGGAATAATAAACTAGTGTCTTGGCCCCTAGGTGCCTGCCTGTCTTTTTGTGTTGCAGAAATTGTGCTTTGTCAGGATGTGTTTTAAATAATAATAAATACTATGCCAAATGCATATTCAGTTATTTGCATATTAATCTATTTTAGTTTTCTGTTGTATATTGAACTTCTGTTTACAATTACTTTAGATGCTACTGTGCTATTTTGGGAGATAAATCATTATACAATAGCAACTAATTTTTCAAATTATGGGCTTGAAGGACTGTCTCAAATTGAGGGTGACCTTAAGTACAGTTTGTTCCCTTTCTAAAGAAGATTCTAATTTCTTTATTAACACTTCAGTTTAACAATCAAAGAAATGAAAGGAACCAACAAGTGCTTCAGGCAAGCTTCAATACTAAACACACTAGAGATGGGAAGTACCACACTGGTACATTCTTCTGACACATAGATAGGATTGTACTGTTGGCTAGCCTGTTGTTTCAAGGCAGAATTACCTGACAACTTGTGTTCTGCAATATGATCGTGTTAAAGCCACATTGCATCACACAGTTAATCTAGCTTGCTGAATAAATAAATATACGAAGAGAGCCAAACCACAAGCTACAGTGGAGGGAAGAAACTTAGTATTAGATATACTCACAGTACAGTGGTGCCTCGCAAGACGAAAATAATCCGTTCTGTGATTCTCTTCGTCTAGCGGTTTTTTCGTCTTGCGAAGCAAGCCCATTGACGGATTTGCGGATTAGCGCTATTAGCGGCTTTTAGCGGCTTATCTGCTGATCGGATCAGCTGATAAGCAGCTTAGCGGCTTAGGAAAAAGGGGGGGGAACCAGCAGGAACTCGCAAGACATTGTCGTCTTTCGAAGCAAGCCCATAGGAAATTCGTTTTGCGAAGCACCTCCAAAACGGAAAACTCTTTCATCTAGCGAGTTTTCCGTCTTGCGAGGCATTCGTCTTGCGGGGCACCACTGTAATTTAGCTCTAAAGACACTAAATTATAATTAAAATATAATCTTAGCATCTATAAAATACATTTATTAATTTGTGATTTAAGACAATGCTCAATTTATTACCTTAAAGCAGCTTTTAAGAAATAAATTGTTACTTGTGTACTAAGCCTTAAATCTTGTACTCACTTATCTGGAAGTAAGTCCCATCGAACTCAGTGGGATTTACTTCTAAGGCCTCATCTGCACTATGTATTTAAAGCAGAATTATTGATTGATTGATTGATTGATTGCATTTATATCCCACCTTTCCTCCAGCAAGCTCAAGGTGGCGTAAATAGTTCCCCTCCCCATTTGATCTTCACAACAACCCTGTGAGGTAGGTTGAGCTGAGAGTGACTGGCCCAAGGTCACCCAGTGAGCTTTATGGCTAAGTGGAGATTTGAACCTTGGTTGTACAGGTCCTAGCCAGACATCCTAACCACTACACGACACTGGCTTTCCATTATATCACTATATCACTTTAAACAGCTGTGGCTTCCCCAAAAGCATCATGGGAAGTGTAGTTGCTGAGAGAGTGCTGAGAGTTGTTAGGAGATCCCCTATTTTGCTCCCCAAGCTACAATTCCAGTGTGGTTTAGCAATCAGTCCCTCTTCCCAGGAAACTCCTGCAACTGTAGTTCTGTGAGGGGAATTGGGGCCTCCTAACAGCTCTCAGCACCCTTAAACTTTAGTTCTCAGGCTGCTTTGCAGGAAAGCATAACTGTTCAAAGTGGTTAGCTGCTTAAAACTGTCTATACTACTTTAGTGCAGTATAGTGTAGATGAGGTCCAAGTATACATGCATAAGATTGCACTGTAAATTGGAAGTTGCAAATAGTGAGAAGGTAGGAAGTTTTTCAGGCAGGAAAATCTCTCCACCTTTTCAGATACCTATGGAAGGCATGCAAGCAGGACCTGAGCACACCAGCATTCTCCTCACTTGTGATTTCCAGCAAGCTTTCCAGCAGTGGCCTACTAGCCTTGATAGCCTTATCCTTCATAAATTTGTCTAATCCCCTTTTAAAGTCATCTAGTTTTGGGGACAAAGTGCAGCTGCAGAACAGAGGAGAGAAGTGGTTTCAAAAATAGGGCTGTGAAGGTGAAAAGGAGATTTAGTAGTTGCATAGGGTGGGTAGGGGAAGCTTTATGGGGCTAATGTTGGGAAGTGCTGATGGTGGGGTTGGACAGCAGAGCAAGCCTTGGGGCAGAGACCTCCCAGCATGCATATTTGTTTTTTGTCTTAATATTTTTAGCAATGTGCTCCTTGAATTTATTTTTCTTTTTGGTATCCCTTATGGTATGCTTGCATTTATTTTAGACCATTGTCTCATGCAATGACGGCAACGCTTGCTAGTCTACTTAGAAAAGGCTTAGTCAAGATTGCATGCAATGACAATTTAACTCTCACAGAGAAAGACGCTACTGAAGCAAAGCCTTAGTTATTTCCATCTGTGTCAATTGGTTGTCATAGCTGACCAATATAAGCTGTTATGTGGAGTAAGGATATATGACTTACATTTCTGTAAAAAATATTGGAATGTCTGAGTGGTGATACGCTACGAAAGCTTTGCTTTTTCAACAAATAATTAAATCAGAATTGGAAGAAAACCTGCAAATTCAAAATGTGTATTAAAAAGAAAGGGATTCTAAATCCTTCAGTCATTCTGAAGTATTAGCCTTGGATCACTTTGGTGACGTTGTGTGCCATATGTGCTGGCTGTTTGCGGCATACTGAGGAGCTTGAGCTGCATCTTTCAGATTTTCTGGATGGTGGTTTATCTCCCAGTGTGATAAAATCTCCTTTGCATATGCCTTATAGTCCCTGATATGAGTATATTGATGAACCAGTGTGTTTTATTAATTTTAGAGATGTGAAGACCTGGGGGGGGACACTAGAAAAATGGGGGGAGGACAGGATTTCCTTTAATTTTTCTGTTGTTTATTCTGAGCCTATAAATCTCTAGTAACATTATAATTCTATTGACTAGTTACTTACAAAATGCTTCCACATACATAAGCTTATTTTCTTACTGGACTTATTTCTTTGGTAGAACTAAACTTTTTGTCTTGTTGCCCTGTGACTAAGCTGTAGGGTTCTTCACACTAGCATGTAGAATGAATTATTGTACAAGACAGACAGAACTTTCCAAATGCAGAGACAATGCCCCAATCCAACTTTAGTCATGTGTAAAAATGGTATTCACTCATAATTGTACTAGGCTGTGGATGCACATCCAAATATGCATCTCATTGAAAATAAAAGAATATAGTACCTATAGGAGATGTCTGTGTTTGGGTGCACATTGGAAAGTACAGTTAATTTGTATGTGCATGTCCTGATCCAAAACGTAATGAGTGTGCAGAAGCTTGGGGGGCATTGCCCTGGGTGCATTTTTTTGAGGGGGCACAACCAGGCACCTCCCAATAGTTATTTTATTGAGGGAAGCCATGCCCAGGCTGGCCTTTGGGGCTGGGGTGTGGGGGGCAGCAGCAGTTGCTCCACTCCCAAGTCAGGCTTGTTTTTCCTTTGGCATGCCAGGCATATGGGGCTGCTGGGGTACTGTGGTAGGCTCCTTCTCCCTCTGCCCCCAGCATGCCCCATCTCCGAGTGCTTGTGCCCACCTGCCCTTGGTGCTGTGGGGCTCACACAACACCACTGTCCTAACATTTATCTCCAGGATCTTCTTATCTGGATCAGGGTACTGTAGTTTACTCTTTGTTACTTTTTTCTATCTTTATCCCAATTTTTATGCATGATAAAAACAATTGTGAGACAAATACTAGGTCAATAAATGTTTGATATCTCCATCAGTATTAACATGACAAATATCCCAACTTCTATTTTTCATCAAATTAAAAAACTTGGTCACTGGTACAGGACTTTTAAATAAGAGCTGTTAGTTTTTCCTTACCACTTAAAACACTCATTACCAACTTCTAATTCAAGAATTGAAAGCTATGATAAACAAAAATGATTGTTCCTTCCAAGGGAATATGATTGTGTGTTTAGGGCCAATTCACACTTCACTTTTCTGCTTGGCTTGTCCTATGATATACAGCTCATGGTTTGTCTGAGAGAGCTTAAACCATGAACCTAAATTCAGATGACGCATAAAGACAAACCACAATCTCCTCCCCAAGAGGTGGCATGTGTGCTTGTTTGTGCTAAGCCATGGTCTTAGCATTACATGTAAACAGGAATGTTAATTCTCTGTTCCATATATAGCGAGGAGGATAACTTCTTAGACTGGGACTTCAATAGTAGCTATGTAACATCTGATGCGCCTTACTTCCAGTGCTTAGGCAAAGCTGGAAGGAGCACTGCAGTGTAATCTCCACAACATGTGCTACCTATTTCAGCTTTTAAGCTCACAAGAAGCAGCACACACAGCAATATTAGTGCTGCAGCAGTGCTCTTTGCATCCTATATCAGGGTGGGATGGATTCTGAGGTCCCCATCCTCCAAGGGTTTTTTTGACAGGTGATTTAAGTTCAATAGAAGGAATTGGGAGTGTACTTTTTATTCTTTCTTTGCAGCCTGGCTTGAATTAAAACCAGGGATGTGAAGGATCCTTTGGCTCCGAAGCGCCCTTGGCTCCGAAGCGCCCTCTCCGATTGCATGGAGCCCGGACAGCCCCGTGGTTTTCTTCGGAGCTGAGGGCGATGAAACAATCGCTGAGACGGCTAGAGCGTCAGTAGCAGATAACTCACTCCGAATCTGACCGGACACAGGTTAGAGCTCAACGTCGAGCCTACCAAGTGGCAATAGCGACGGCGAAGAAGACTTTCTTCACCGCCTCTATTGCATCTGCAGAAAATAGTAGCAGGAGACTCTTTCAGGTGGTTCACAATTTAACGGAACCACCTTTACCACCGGGGCCTTGTAAAGACCCCAAGATCTCCTGCAACGATTTTGCAAAGTTTTTTTGCAGATAAAATCACTCATATTCAGAAGGAGCTAGATAGACACCACCATGGGAGCAGGGCTGGGGCGGGAGAGTGCTAGAGCTCTGTCTGGTCAAGTTGCATGGAATCAATTTCAATCCATTACCCCCGAGGATGTGGACAGGCTGCTTGGACGCGTCAAACCAACCACCTGTCTCCTTGAGCCTTGCCCATCCTGGCTAATAAAAGCAAGCCGGGAAGGGCTGGGCGATGGGCTCTGTGGGGTGGTGAATGCTTCCCTCTGTGAGGGAACATTCCCAGATCCGCTGAAAGAGGCGGTCATTAAACCGCTTCTTAAAAAAACATCTTTAGACCCGGCCAGTATGGCCAACTATCGCCCAGTCTCAAATCTTCCATTCTTGGGCAAGGTGATTGAGCGCGTGGTTGCTGAACAACTCCAGGCACGCCTGGAGGATGCGGACCATTTGGATCCCTTCTAATCGGGATTCAGGCCTCATCATGGGACTGAAACTGCCTTGGTCGCACTGGTTGATGATCTCCGGCGAGCTAGGAACAAAGGTGAGAGTTGTTTCCTAGTTCTGCTGGATCTCTCAGCGGCCTTTGATACAATCGACCATAACATCCTTCTGGACCGTCTAGAGGGGCTGGGAGCTGAGGGCACTGTTATACAGTGGTTTCGCTCCTTCCTCCTGGGCCGTGTTCAGAAAGTGGTGGTGGGGGATGAGTGTTCAGACCCCTGGGCCGTCACTTGTGGGGTGCCTCAGGGTTCCGTCCTCTCCCCCATGCTTTTTAACATCTATATGAAGCCGCTGGGAGAGATCATCAGGGGGTTTGGACTGGGTGTCCATCAATATGCAGATGATACCCAGCTCTACCTCTCTTTCAAATCAGAACCAGTGAAGGCAGTGAAGGTCCTGTGTGAGTGCCTGGAGGCAGTTGGAGGATGGATGGCGGCTAATGGATTGAAGTTGAATCCTGACAAGACAGAAGTACTGTTTTCGGGGGACAGGGGGCGGGCTGGTGTGGAGGACTCCCTGGTCCTGAATAGGGTAACTGCGCCCCTGAAGGACCAGGTGCACAGCCTGGGAGTCATTTTGGACTCACAGCTGTCCATGGAGGCGCAGGTCAATTCTGTATCCAGGGCAGCTGTCTACCAACTCCACCTGGTACGCAGGCTGAGACCCTGCCCACGGACTGTCTCGCCAGAGTGGTGCATGCTCCAGTTATCTCCCGCTTGGACTACTGCAATGCGCTCTATGTGGGGCTACCTTTGAAGGTGACTCGGAAACTACAACTAATCCAGAATGCGGCAGCTAGACTGGTGACTGGGGGCGGCCGCCGAGACCACATAACACCGGTCTTGAAAGACCTACATTGGCTCCCAGTACGTTTCCGAGCACAATTCAAAGTGTTGGTGTTGACCTTTAAAGCCCTAAACGGCCTCGGTCCAGTATACCTGAAGGAGCGTCTCCACCCCCATCGTTCTGCCCAGACGCTGAGGTCCAGTGCCGAGGGCCTTCTGGCAGTTCCCTCATTGCGAGAAGCAAAGCTACAGGGAACCAGGCAGAGGGCCTTCTCGGTAGTGGCGCCTGCCCTGTGGAACGCCCTCCCACCAGATGTCAAAGCGATAAATAAGTACCTGACATTTAGAAGACATCTTAAGGCAGCCCTGTTCAGGGAAGTTTTTAATTTGTGATATTTTAGTGTATTTTTGGTTTCTATGGAAGCTGCCCAGAGTGGCTGGGGAAACCCAGCCAGATGGGCGGGGTACAAATAAATTATTATTATTATTATTATTATTATTATTATTATTATTATTATTATTATTATTATTATTATCTTTCCTAGGGAGATGTGGCTCTCTGCAAATGAAGATCATTTATTTGCATCCTTAACTTGAATTCAGAGTGTGTTCCAAATTCTTTCTTTGCATAAAAAAATCAGTACTTTCTGAATCTGATGCCTTTTCTTTCACTGTATTGACTTGCTGATGCAAATAATTTTTTGATGCTTGACCTTTCCTACGATGTTGGGTCAGAAAAGGTGGGTGTGGTTTGCCCCAAATGGCCTGGTGAGCCAACATCTGAGTCCTGGCAGGCCTAATTAAGCTGGATTGGAGGTTCCCACCACTGTCTTTTAGTTACTGTTATAGAACTGATAATTGCACTCTCTTTAAGGGAATTTAGAATATTGCCTTCTGCTAATTTCTAGTGAGCCTGTCTATAATAATCTTACTCTGGTTGACCAGATACAAGAGAAGAAAAGGTTTATGCATCTTTGATTGTTGTGTAGAAGAGGGAATTCCAGCAGATTGAGTTTGTAATGCAAGGTTGAGAAAAGCTGCACATGCTGAAATTTCGTCTTCTATACAACTTAGAGAAGGTATTGGTGCCTGTTCTACTTACATATTGGGAAGTGTGTAAGACATCTAATTTGTAAAAAGGTTTCTGTTGACACTCCCATTAAAGCTGCTGCTTAGTGTAAATCTACTCCCTGGCAACGTATTGTATATCATAACACTTTCTGCATCAATAGCATGTATAAATATTTAATAAAATTACTAACACAGGAAGTATGTTATCTGTACTACTCTAAATTGTAAAATTGAAATCTTGGGATCCTGTTTCACATGAGATGTATTTGTAGTCTCCTAATCCTAAGAAACTTAGTGGATAGCTAAACATGATTCCTGAAAATGAGGTTGTTAAATTATTTGATAAGTCATAGTATCATTAAAAATACTACTAAAAATCTGGGATCTTTTGAGATGGAGAAGGGGAGCGATTTTAGAGGCTGTGATAAAATATTATATAGTTTTTGTACTTACGATTGTCAATCAGTTTAGTTCCTCTGAGGTTCCCATCTATACAGAGAATATCTCCAAGGATCAAATGTCTGTCCCAAATGCTTAATGGGAACTGAAACAATTATGATGAAATGTGAGCAGCTGCCTTCAAGAGGGAAAGACATCTCACTTGCCTAGAGTCTTTGTGGTTTCTCCTCCACATACACTGAGCAAAGAGTTGTTTTGTGTTCTGTGCCTAACACCTTCTGTGGCTCAGCTGCTTCTTATTTTCTCTCTCCCTCTATCCACCCCAACCCCCCATATATGTCAGCCAAGAGCATAGGCTCAGATTTATGGGTGTGTATGTCAATATGTGATTTTTCTTATTCTAGCCTTCTGTGTCTTAAAATCTGACTGCAGATTAGAGCCAGTCCTATTTAATGCAAAATCTCACTCCCTGGACAATTGATATTGTGTCTGGCGGGATCTTTTTGAGCTCACATTTGTTTCTGACAAAGACAGTGCATGCTGGACAGGCCATGAAATGCTGCAAAACTTAAAATGCAACACAAACGAGGAAATGAAATATAACTACAGTACTAGAATACAACTGACATACTAATTAACACATCCAGATTGACATGTGCATATCCCTACATCATTGGTCTCAATTGCAACTCTGCCTGTGAGTTCTTACAATTGGGATTCTGAAGTTCTGGGTGGGAGAAAGCAGTGCTGGAAACTGACATGTCTGTGACTAACAATGAATCATGGGAGTTGTCCTGGCACTGCAGAGCTGAAGGCAAGCACACTGTGACCCCAGTTTGCCACAGGATTAAAGACTGCTGAAGAAGCTACATTCCCTACTCTTCAGGTAGAACATAATGGAAGGAGGGAAGACCAGTAGGGAGTTTGTCAGGTTTGGGAAACTGCTGCAACTGCAGAATTAAAGAGAAGTATACTCTGGCCCCATCCATCTGCTAGTAGAGAAGCAGCTTCTCCAGTACTTCCTTTCAGCTTACCCTTTGATCCCTTTTTTCTAGATCTGTCTTCAGCCTTAAGCAAAATGTACATGCTTCTTTTAATACAGTGCAATCCTTTCAGACATGAAGAATTATTTGTGATTACAAAGATTCAGTACTTGTATTGTATTGCTCAGTACCTATTAACAGTATGTTTGCTGGGCTAGATATGCTGTTTAAATGAGACCCTCACAACCATGGAAAGAATAATCATGAAGACTATGAAGTAGAATAGTACAAATGCCCAGGATGAAATCTTCATGTCTGGCATACCATGAGCATTACCTCTCACTATCATTTTACAAACACTAAACACTAAGGATTCCTCCTTATCGACTATCTCTGTAGATGAAATACATAATAGTGACTTTTTATGAACACACTTGGGAATACTTCACACAAGACTCTTTTCCTACAGATATAATTTCCATGTAGGAAATCATGTTGTAAGTGACAAATGCACATGTTTATGTGTATGTGGAGTGGAAAGTGACAGCTAATCACCATTTTTATGTGACTTTATTATGGGAAGAAGGAAAAACAGCAAGAAACCAGTTCAAAATTTCTATATATACAGAGGTTTAGGACTGTATCAAGTGCTGGGCAGAGGGACTTGTGAAACATTTATTCAAACAGAATTTTAAATAAGAGATTTGAAACCTTACTGTTAGAACACAAATGACTAAGTTTCAAATACAGATTCATATACAGTTGGCAGATACAAACAGTTCATTAAGCAAATGGTAAATGAAAACAGTATGCATATTAATACTTGGCATACTAGTTTATATCCTGTCAAGTGGTAAGGAGATGTGTGGTCGAAATGGTCATTTTGTATTACTCAGTGTAAGATTTCAATCTGTATTCCATTCTTGAGACAAGTAACTGAGAAGCAGCTACAAATCTAAAAAAACGAATAAATACAATGATTTTTACTCTTTCCTTTAACCTTCTGCAGGAACTTAAACAGAAAAAGTCTTGTACATAGTTTATCATAAAATAATATTCAAAAGAAAATGAATGTTGCAGCAGCCACTGAAAATCTCCCCTTTCTCTTTTTTGTTTCATTTTGTTAGTGCATAATGCACAGATGGTATTATTGATAGTGCACATTTACTTGATCTTTGGATTTGATTTGGAGCATACGATAGGAAAGGCCAAATCACATGAAGTCTATATTAAGTAATGTTTTTGCCTGGATCTTAAATATTAATTTGCTAAAACAAAAATGTAGGCAGAAATACTCCATAGCACGCAAGGCACTTTGATAAAATGCAGGTAGCAGTTTGCAAGATTGTTACGTTATTCAATCATGCTGATAATTCATGGTAAAATTAACAATTATTTTTGCTTAATAATATTAATAATTCTAAAGTAGATTACTGTTATGGGGTCCCACCCACCCCCCCAATGTAACCAACAAAATGTACACTTTCTGAATAGCCAGATATTCTGCTTTAACGCATATTGAGTTTTTTTCTAAAGGAGCTGTTGTTCAAATGTTCTTTATGCTACTAAACGCTTGTAAACTGAAACATAGTTAAGTAAAACATAATCTGCCCTTGATATTCGTAGCCCTCTGTATGAAGCTGAACTGCTAGCTGTACAATTGGGCCAAATTATTAGTGATGCTACATTGAGCTGCATGAACTTTAGTGGTTAAGCGTACTACCAAGCTGTAGCATGTTTCATGTAAACAAAGAAAAAAATGCATTTGACGATGTCTGTTTGCTAACAAAATGCAGGTCAATCCCAATTTTATATGTAGCTTTTTCTTCTTCTTTCCAGTCTTTCACAATGACGGCAGAAGAGACAGTGAATGTAAAAGAAGCTGAAATAGTCAAGCTAATACTGGATTTTTTGAATTCAAGAAAACTTCATATCAGTATGTTGGCTCTGGAGAAAGAAAGTGGAGTAATTAATGGACTGTTCTCAGATGATATGCTTTTCTTAAGGTAAAAATAATTATCATAGTATTAAGGATACTGTTTAAACAAAGCTCACATTTTTGTTGCTGTTGTTTAAACTCACGTCCATGCCTTTAAAATGCTTTGATCCATCTTGGACTTTACAGTATCTTGACTGACTTGTTATCCATTTCTGTATGTGTACTGAATAAAATTTATCCATAACCCCTTTTAAGCACTTGGCTGCAAGACATGCCAAGTGTAATGCTATACCTATAAGTATCTGAAACATGCATAAATACATTATTAGATTATTGTCAGTTTACATTTTTGAGCCACCTAACTTTTACCAGATAATACTGTTCAGCACAAGGCAATACAAATTATTTTGCATCCGGTTGTGACTTTCAGTCCTTTGATCCAACGGACACCTCTGCTAACAGAAAGAGGAGGGTGACAATTTTCTGACTTCCTGTAAAAAGGTTTTACCTTTTTCTATTTAAATTAGTAACTAATCTTCTTAACTACTTTGTAAAGCATTGACTTTGTAAAGCATTGACATTGGCTGTAGTTGAGGGAAGGGATGTTTTGGTTAGCTTAAAAACTAAATTGAAAGTCCAGCAGAATTCAATAGATCTCTCTCTCTCTCTCTCTCTCTCTCTCTCTCTCTCTCTCTCTCTTAAAAGACAGTTGATCCTTGATGGTCAGTGGGATGAGGTTCTTCAGTTCATCCAACCTTTGGAGTGCATGGACAAATTTGATAAGAAAAGGTAAATTTATAGTAATTTTTCAATACCATGGCAATCCCATTTATGCAACACAACAATTAAACATGCACTCAGCCATCATACAGTTTCAGAACTGTTGCAGTGTCTATATCTGCATTGCATTGTTCCTTACAAGCTTTTCTCAATTAACTCTATAAGAATAACACATTTTCATCACAGCTCTCACAGAATTCCATTACACAAGTAGAAACAAAATAGCAGTGTTTGGATAAGCTCTCATAGTTAGGATTTGGGATAACAAAAGAACAATGATTAGAGAACCTTTTTGGTGCAGTGGGCTAGATCCTTATTTGTCCCTACCCGCATGGGCCAACTTTGACAGGTGAGCAGGAGAACCCACTTGTCAATTCACCTAATGCCATGATGATTGACAGCTGGCTTGGTTCACCCACCTGTCAAAGTCTGTTGCTCAGTGCTTCCTAGGCTTCCAACAGCCAGCTGGTTGTTAGGTGCTGGGGAACAGTAGCACAAGGGGCTTTGTTAGCTGTATACTCAGCTTCAGATTCACTGAGTACAGGCTTCAGCCCTGTTTTCTGCAGGCATCAGCTGTGCAGCCAAGCTCCCCTCCCCATGGGGAACTGAGTTGCACAGCTGATCTGGCAGGCTTGAATTCAGCTGATGGGCTGTGGATTCAACTCTGCTTTCTGCAGGGATTGGCTATGTCATCAAGCTCCCCATGGAGAACTCTGTTACACAACCAATCCAGCCACACCTCTGCCTGCCATATGCCTGTTGTCACATATGAAGGAAGACTTGACTTGAGGGAAACATGGGGCTGTCCCAACATGTCACTGGCCCAAGGCACATGGGAGGCCACACTCTGGACTTTGTTTTCTCAACTGGGCAGGAACAGGGTATTTGAAGGTGGGGGTTATTGACATCAGTCCCTTGTCATGGTCAGATCACTTCCTGTTGAGGTTTAGGCTGTCAGCACCTTTTCCCCTCTGCAGGGGCAGGGGACCTATTAGGAAGGTCCACCCTCAGAGGCTGATGGATCCAGTGGGATTCCAAACAGCTCTGGGAGGTTTTCCGGCTGAGATGACTGGTGTCCCTGTCAAAGCCCTGTCCAACCTCTGGAACACCCAAATGGCTTGGGCTATTGACAGGATCACCCCTGAGTGCCCTCTCCCACTTCGTGGAGCCCATTTGGCCCCCTGGTATACTCCAGATCTTAGGGCGAGGAAACAAGCTGGGAGATGGCTTGAACACAAGTGGAGGAAAGATACGAATGAATGCAACCGAACACTGGTAAGGGCTCATTATCGAGCCTACCTAGTGGCAGTGAAGGTAGCAAAGAAGGCATATTTTGCTGCCTCCATTGCATCCTCATTATGTTGCCCAGTAGAGCTTTTCCAGGTTGTATGGGGCCTTTTACAGGCTGCCCCAAAGGAGGTGATAGATTCAACAGCAGCTCTCTGTGACTTGTTTGCAAAGCATTTTGAGGATAAAATCGCTTGCATCCACCCAGATCTTGACTCTGCTGTTATAGCAGATGAATCTCATGGGGTGTCCAGAGCACAGTCTAGTCCTGTTGTGTTGGATGAGTTTCAGTTGGTAAGGTTCGAGGATGTGAACAAGGTGCTCGGATCAGTCAAGGCAACCACTTGCGCTCTAGAGCTTTGCCCCTCTTGGCTGATAAAAAGCAGCAGGGAGGGAACAGCTGGCTGGGCCAGGGATGCGATCAGTTCCTCTTTACAAGAGGAGGTGTTCCCTGCCTATTTGAAGGAGGCAGTGGTAAAACCACTCCTTTAGAAACCTTCCCTGGATTTGGAAAACCTAACTGCCAGCCAGTTGCTAATTTCCCTTTCCTGAGCAAGGTTCTGGAGTGAGTGGTCGCAAACCAGATCCAGGCGCTTTTTGGAAGAAACTGATTTTCTGGATCCATTTCTCCATTTCAATCGGGGTTTAGGCCTGGTTTTGGCACAGAAACTGCTTTGGTCGCCCTGTATGATGACCTCTGTCGAGAAAGAGACATGGGAAACATGTCCCTGTTAATTCTTCTCGACCTCTCAGCAACTTTCAATACCATTGACTACGGTATCCTTCTGGAGTGACTGTCCGAACTAGGGGTGGGTGGCACCACTTTGCGGTGGTTCCATTCCTACTTGGATGGTCTTTCCCGGGGGGTGTTGCTTGGGGAATGCTTTTCAGCCCTGTGAAATCTTCAATGTAGGGTTCCACAGGGCTCAATCCTATCCCCACATTGTTTAACATCTACATGAAACCCCTGGGTGGGGTTATCCAGAGGTTCTGAGTAGGTTGTCAGCAGTATGCTGATGACACTCAGCTCTATTTCTCCTTTACATCTGCAGGTGAGGCAGTGGAAGTGCTGGACCAGTGTCTTGCCTCGGTAATGGACTGGATGAGAGCCAACAAACTGAAACTCAATCCAGATAAGACTGAGGCACTGTTAGTGGTTGGTTCCCTAGACCGGATGGGTGGGAGATCGCCTGCTCTTGATGGGGTTACACTTCCTCTGAAGCAGCAGGTTCATAGCTCCAGGGGTACTCCTGGATTCTTTGCTGTCGCTCAAGGCTCAGGTGGCCTCTGGCCCAGAGTGCCTTCCATCAACTTCAGCTGGTGGCCCAGCTACACCCCTATCTGGACAAGGATAGCCTAACTACTATTGTCTATACTCTGGTAACCTCAAGGTTAGATTACTGCAATGCATTATATGTAGGGCTGCCTCTGAAGACGGTTCAGAAACTTCAGCTAGTGCAGAATTCAGCGGCCGCGTTGCTCACCGGAGCAAGACAGTTTGAGCATATTATACTGATCCTGGTCCGACTGCGCTGGCTGCCAATTAGTTTCCGGGCCCAATTCAAAGTGCTGCTTTTGACCTATAAATCCTTAAATGGCTCAGGACCACAGTATCTCAAGGACTGCCTCTTTCATTATGAACATATCCGGACCCCTGAGATCATCTTCTGAGGCCCTTCTTTGTGTGTCTCCTCTCCAAGAGGTCCGGAGGGTGACAACATGACAAGGGGCCTTCTCTGCAGTGGCTCCCTGTCTGTGGAATGCTCTCCCCAGGGAAGTTCGCCTGGCACCTCCATTATACACCTTTAGGCGCTAGGCAAAACCATTCCTTTTTAACCAGGTCTTTGGTTGATTTGATTAATATCCTATGCCCTTTTAAAATGTGGGGGTTTTTTGGGAGGGGGGTTATTGGGCTGTTGTTTTTATTTTGATTATTTATTTTGTGGTTTCATATTTTGATTTTGTTCTGTGAACTGCCCTGAGACCTCCAGGAATAGGGCGGTATATAAATTAACAACAACAACAACAACAGCCTTGTGGACCAAATTGAAACCCATGCATGCTTAAACCTTCCCCAACCCTGTGTTAGAACATGATCTTCCAAAATTTCAGGAACAGCAGTCCCAGTTAACTGCTATAATTTTGTACCGAAGTTCACATTAATTTACACTGTTACATCAGTTTTATTTCTGTTTTCTTGTGCATAGGTTTCGCTATATCATACTGCAGCAGAAGTTTCTAGAAGCCTTATGTGTAAACAATGCAATGTCTGCAGAAGATGAGCCTCAACATGTAAGCCTTGTGATCTAATCACAGCACTCTAGTTAAACTTATAAAATACAAATGTATTCTGCTTTTTAGAAGGCAATCAAGTCTTTCTTAAAGTTCATTTTCAAGTCATACATTTTTGTTTTAAGAACTATAATGCAAGGATATCTGTGTAGAAAGTAAAAACTGAAGATCACTTGTTACAGTGATTCACAACCCATTATCGTGGGGCTGAACTGTGCCTTGTAAAATTAAGGTGTCAAGGTGGATAAATCTGATGCTGAATGCAAGTTGGAGTAGGGAAAAAAGTGACCTAAGTATCAAACCTTAATCAATGTTTAAAGAAACGGCAGTTATACCAAGATGTCTGAAACTTGACCTAGGAAACTATCTAGAAAACAAATTGTGCCAGCACTAGATATCATAGAAAAATGTTCGGTTGAACAGCATTTTATTGGTCACACAAGTTGAAGTTGTATTTTCATATGCGGGGAAAGATGACACTCATAAAACTGCAATTGATTATTAATAGGTGAATAGCAAAGTAATTTATCTGCCTGTATCTTTATGCAGCTATGTATGATAAAAAAACATTATTTTAGCCTTAAATAGGGGTACTCTCTTTTTTCAGTTGGAATTTACAATGAAAGAGGCTGTACAGTGCCTACATGCTCTGGAAGAATATTGTCCTTCTAAAGACGACTATAGCAAACTGTGTTTACTTCTCACATTGCCTCGTCTGACCAACCATGCAGAATTCAAAGACTGGAACCCAAGCACCGCACGAGTTCACTGTTTTGAAGAGGCTTGCGTCATGGTAGCTGAGTTCATTCCTGCTGATAGAAAACTAAGTGAGGCTGGCTTTAAAGCAAGCAACAATCGTTTGTTTCAGCTTGTGATGAAGGGGCTATTGTATGAATGTTGTGTGGAGTTTTGTCAGAGTAAAGCAACAGGAGAAGAAATTACGGAGAGTGAAGTGTTGCTCGGCATTGACCTTTTATGTGGTAATGGGTGCGATGACTTGGACCTTAGTTTGTTGTCATGGCTTCAGAATCTGCCCTCTACTATTTTTTCTTGTGCTTTTGAACAAAAGATGCTGAATATTCATGTTGATAAACTCCTAAAACCTACAAAAGCCGCCTATGCTGACCTTTTGACTCCCCTCATCAGTAAACTTTCTCCTTACCCATCCTCACCCATGAGGAGACCTCAGTCTGCTGATGCTTACATGACACGTTCCTTGAACCCTGCTTTGGATGGACTCTCCTGTGGATTGACAATTAATGAAAAACGCATCACAGATCTTGGGACAAAAACATCTCCCATGTCTCATTCCTTCGCTAACTTCCATTACCCAGGAGTACAGAATCTTACTCGAAGTCTAATGTTAGAGAATACAGATTGCCACAGTATTTACGAAGAGTCACCTGAGCGGTAAGTTGCCCTTTACCACACTAAGGCTGGATCTACACTGATCTAAAAAAACGCTAAGAAAAGAAAAAGTTGTATAGCTCTCAATGCAGTTCTTGATTGACTGCTATACAGCGCCTCCTGGTGTCACATTTATATAATGCATTTATAACGTTATAACCCACCAGTATAGATTAGACCTTAGTTACAATAAGAAACTGGTTCTTGAACCTGCTGTGCAATATAATGCATTAAGGTCTCCATTTTCTTACACATTTGTGTTAACTTCTAACGCAGGGGTGGCTAACCTTTTTCTGGTCTAAAGTCTGCATTCATCTTCAGACAACTCTGGGCTTCAAACCAGCAGAGGATGTGTCAAAAAGTGGATATGGCTGTTTCTCTTTCTCTGTTTTTTTATATATTTCAACTGTGTCAGACCAACACAGCTACCTAGCTGAATGCTGATGAGTGTTTATTTTGGTTTTATTGGTGTATAAATAGTATTGACATACATGGGGTAGGATGAGGTCATAGAGAGGTAATATAGAAGGGATGAGACTATATTCCTGAGGATACCAGAGAAAAGCAGAGGAAGAACTCTTTCATGTGGAGTGAATGGTTAGGTCAGAAGAGAATTGGCTAAAGGCGGAGTCATGGAGGCCTAGGTCATGAAAGGAGGAAAGTAGATAGACTAAGATATACTAGATTCAGGTAGGTAGCTGTGTTGGTCTGACACAGTCGAAAAAAATTAAAAAATTCTCCAGTAGCACTTTAGAGACCAACTAAATTTGTTCTGGGTACAGTGGTACATCAGGTTAAGAACTTAATTCGTTCTGGAGGTCTGTTCTCAAACTGAAACTGTTCTTAAC
The DNA here is from genome assembly GCF_964188305.1 of Podarcis bocagei. NCBI lineage: Eukaryota > Metazoa > Chordata > Lepidosauria > Squamata > Lacertidae > Podarcis > Podarcis bocagei. Next base: position 83,232,742 of record NC_138129.1, on the reverse strand, counting down.
CTGAAGTACCACTTTAGCTAATGGGGCCCGCTGTGTCGCTGCAGCACGATTTCTGTTCTCATCCTGAAGCAAAGTTCTTAACCTAAGGTATTTTTTTGGGTTAGCGGAGTCTGTAACCTGAAGCATCTGTAACCCAAGGTACCACTGTATAAGCTTTCATGTGCACGCACACTTCTAAGATGAAACTGTTTGTTATTTAGGTGCTGCCAAAACTTCCTGAGGCTGTTTTGTTCTGTTTTATGATATATTTATTTGTGTTTTTAATAGTGTTAAAACCAGGGCTGCCACATGCTGACGCTACTGAACAGATGGCTGAGTCTCTTAAACGATCTTTGCCAAATTTTCTGTAGGCATGTTAGAATCTAGCTGGGACTTTTGTGGTCCACTTAAAAATAGAGTGCATCAGCATTATTGGTAATCTATATGTTGTGCCTCGATGGGTCTTCTCCTGTTGCTGACACTTCTTTTGTCTTAAAGGATCTTCACATCACTTTTCTAGCCCTGGTGGGACACTTCACTTAGTGCTCACCCACACTTTGCTTGTCCCACACCTAGAAAGCATAGGTCTGATTAGTTTTCTGCTTCCCCCCACCGCTTTCCCCATGAAAATCGATTCTTTACTGCTGAATCGGAGCGAACATAAATCCATGTGTAAACTGAATGACTTTTGCTCTGATTAATTGGTAGAGTGGGTTTTCAGGGAGAAAGCATCAGGACAAGTGGAAGTATGGACAAGCCTTACTTTCTTTTAGTACCCTCTGGACCTCTCACAATAACATTTGCTCCTGCACTAGATTGTTTATCTTGAGAGATATTGCTTCCCTTAGTTTGCTATGGGAATTCCCTCTGCTATTTTCAGGGGAACACATTTTGCCAGTTGTTGTCTTGAGAGATAGTAAAGCTCAGTTCCTACCCCCCCCCCCATACTTTTACTTTTTAAAGTCTGGAATGTTAAAACATTTTAGATATGTCACTTTCTGTGTCACCCAGCTGTTCTGTGAGACCAGCGAAGGACTGTGAGCATGGAGGGAAATGTTGCTATCATAGTTGTGGAAATATTTTTTTCTGGCCTAAGTTTGGGAAATGGTTAGCATGTATTTAAATCATGAGTATCTGTATATATAAGATGTATTTGCAAAATGTTTTAACATAAAATAAAACTTTAAACGCTTTTTCCTGGTCTCTGTATCCATGAAAGATGTGACACGCCAATGGATCCCCAGCCTTTGTCAGGCAGTGAGACTGTGTGCCAGAACTCAGTTCCAGAAAAAGAGCCAGCAAATGGAACACAGAATCAAGGACCAGCCAAGCAAGAAAAAAATGAGGTAATGGAATATTTTTGCTTCCACCTAATAAAGGGCCTTTGAATTTTCCTGCTTCGATTGGTAATAACAAAATGCATACTGTAGTGTTCTCTTCGGCAGCTCATATGCAATGAGTACTGTAATGGGAACTCCTGTGCAACGTGATTTTTTTGAAGCTTGCTTTTCTGTAGCAAGCAGGCTTGCTGTGCATTCTGCATACTTAATTCTTGATTCATCTAAAAAGTGTGTGAATGTGTCCCTCTGTAAGATACTCTACTGATTGCCATATAAACGTAAAAAGGGGTTTGTGGGGTCCCAAATATATTTATGCAGCAATTTTATTTCGTGGCATGCAGTCCCAGTATTTAGAAGTAGATTTGTGTGGATGTTTTTATTATGATTATTATTTTTAATTTATTTTTATTCAATATTTTCTTTTTTTCTTTTTAAAAAAATTATTTTGTGTGGATGTTTTGATGTTTTTGCTTACGCACGCTCTCCAGGGTATATAGAAGAAAGTGTCATTATGGGGGAAACCATTCCTACAATTTATAACACAATGGATAGGATCAAGGGGAGAATAATTCTTTGCAATCCACTCCTTGTCATTTCAGGCCTGTGCATCTGTTCCAAAGTATCCCATGAGGGTTGGGGAGGGGTTACAGTGAGAAGGGGATCAATGAAAATCTCTACTCACAAAGGTGCATCTGCTGCTTTAGCCAATTTTATCCCTTCTGCTGAAATGACCCTTGAGCTCTTCCTCACACTGTTCCAGAGGGTCCACCATAGTCAGGAGTAGCTTTTCAGGAGCTGCAGTCATGGTGTAGGAAGAATTAAGAAACCTATAATTCTTGATCCAGTCCATTGTGATAAAACTTCTACAGAAGTTCAGTCCTCCACTGAAATCCAGAAAACAGCTCTTCTTTAGAAACTCGGTACTGCTATTTTAAAAATTCCTGCTCTTTTATGAGGGCTGAGATGTGGCACAGCACAGCACAGGAGGGATGTCTTCCACTTCGGTCTTCTTTTTAAAGCCAGCCAACCAATGGGGAGCAGGGAGCCACAGAACCAGGCAAAGCATGCAATTTGCCTCCATGCTCCAAAGCTAGTTCTGTTTTGGAACTACTTGGCATTAGGACAGGGGTCATAAAACCTTTCCAGCAGGGGGCCTCAGACCTTGTGGGGGAGCCAGACTATATTTTGAAGGGGGGGATGAATGAATTCCTATGCCCCACAGATAACCCAGAGGTGCATTTTAAATAAAAGCACACATTCTACTCATGTAAAAACATCAGGCAGGCGCCACAAATAACCCAGAGATACATTTTAAATAAAAGGACACATTCTACTCATGTAAAAACACGCTGATTCCTGGACCGTCCATGGGCCAGATTTAGAAGGCGATTGGGCCGGATCAGGCTCCCGGGCCTTAGTTTGCCTACCCGTGCATTAGGACTTCATGCCTGTTTGTTGAAGCTTGCCTGCTCGCAGTACAAAATGAGATAAAAGTTGTGACTGTGGCATATAAGCAGACCTGCCATTAATTTGGGAAAGTATATAGGACAACATATGTTCTTGGTATGCTTGGTGAGGTTGCAGTTTTCCTTGTAACATGCTTGCAAAATGTTTCTTCCCACTCCATTCAGTATCTACCTTTACGAAGCAATAAATTTTAAAACTTGATTGCCTTGACCAAAATTTTTGAGCTGGCAAGTGAACACAAAATTTGTGGCAGCAGCAAATGTAGAAATGTGTTTCCTTTGTTGTCTAGTCATGAGAGATTTCCATTTAAAATCAAATTATGCATTCTAGAATTTTGTTCATGATTTTCCAAGCCTTTATGTTATGTTGTTGTTTTTTAAAAAAACCACTTTCAGTAAGTTTACAGGCGTGTCTTCATGTTTTCCAGGTGAGGTAAAAGACAGAATGAGCATACACCACCAAATGTTTAATGCTGTGTTACACTTAAGTAAAGAGCCATTGCTTTTCCTGCCTCTGGTAATGTAAAATTTTATTGGCGTGGTGATAAAGAACTGTAATGAGAATGATGATGTCTAAGCTTTTATTTATGTCAAATCTTGTTTAGCTTCGTGATTCAACAGACCAATTTCAGGAATATTACCGACAGCGATTACGATACCAGCAGCACTTAGAACAGAAGGAGCAACAGCGACAACTATATCAGCAAATGTTATTAGAAGGAGGGGTAAACCAGGAGGATGGTTCAGATGCACAGCAAAATCTTACAGAGCAGTTTCTTAACAGGTTGGCTATGATATCTTTGTGGTTTTCAGGCCATGATAGCAAAGACTACAATCTTAGCCTTACTCTAGAGTCAATGGAATTTACTTTGAAATAAATGCTGACAGTCGCTAAAAAGAATATTTTCAAATCTGATTATAATTTTCAGTATAATTTTGTTATAAAATGATTTCACAGTAAATTCCACAGCATCTGCTGATAGGATGTGATGACGTTCTTTTTGTATTGATTTGATGCCTTTCTTAAGTCTTATTAACCAAATACCATATTGGTGACAACATTACATTCATAGCTCTTCATTTATGTTTTTTTAATGTTATCCTGCAGGTCTGTTCAGAAATTGGGGGAGTTAAATATGGGAATTGACAATCTGGGAAATGATGTGCAAACACTAAACCAGCATTGCAGTGGCAGCAAAGGAACCGTATCCATCCCTCCAGATTCTAGTCAGAGAACAGCAAATGCTAATGTACAGTTCAGTACAAGCACACCTCAGAAACATGGGTCCACTAATCAGATACCCTCTCTTGAAGAATCACCTGTCCATGGAAATAAAATGTAAGTACTTGGAACACTCTTGTGCATGTCAGTGCTACTTCTGAACTAAGATTAATAATATGCAGATCAATTTGATGTGCCACCCTCGCAACATATTGTGCCTTGCTCAGTCATTTGGTAGAATACTTTTGACTGTATCCAGAGCAGCAGCAGTGGAGTTTCCTCTCCCCCTCATTCGCACCACCAAAATCTTCCCTGAAGCTGATCTGGAGGCTGCACACAGGGAGTTGCTGAAGAGAGGAGGGGAAAGTTCATTTCTGCTAGCCCAAATCTCTTGCACCAACAGGAGTAATGGATACCACCCATCCCAAATTTGTATAATTTTTTTACAAGTAAACATACAAGGAACAAGCGAACATTCATTTTCTGGAGTGTTTTCAGTCTATTTGTGCTGGTTGGAATCCATTCATTGGTTGGGTATGATCTCATCTGGCGATGAAGCAGGAGAACATAGAATTATGGGAGGCAGGTGTCTCTCTCTGTTTTTTCTCTCCTGCCTGAAGAAGCAGTTTGCAGAGCCTCTTCTCAAAGTCTATTAGTGGTCAGTATACCTTTCTGTCAGCCTTGCTCTCTCCCTTCAGCAGCCACTCCTCTTTCTCCTTTTCAACTCTCTGCCCTGATATCGACCACTTTGGCTTAATTTGTTTTTATTTACCCCTCCTTTAATTTAACGGGCTTTTTTCCGTCATGCAATTAACTCCTAACCTGTCTGTTCCCCCAAATAATAAACACACACAAACCCCCACAAAAACCTCTTTCTGTGTATACTTTTCCCTCCCTGGACTGTTCCGTCAGGCAGGGTTAAAAATCACATAGTTACATAATCGTCCATTGGGGCCCACAACAGTTCTAACTTGCCATATTCAGTAGACTGGGCTCTGTCATCTGCACTGGCATCCACTGTATTTCTGGACCCCATTCAAGGTGCTGTTGTTAACTTTTTAAAGACCTAAATAGCTCGGGGCTAGGCTACCTAAAGGACTGAAGACCTAGCAATCTCCAGGTGTGCCCATCAGATGGGGAGAAGTGGGGAGGAAGGACTTTTTGAGTTGTGCTGCATTGGTGCCTTCAACAGAGAAGTTTGTCTGGTGTTTGCATTGTGGTCTTTGGTGCCAGGTGGGGATCTTTTTAATTATACTGTTTTAGTGTGTAGCTGTTTTATACTGCATTTCTAATGGTTTTGTGAGCGTTGCATTGATATTTTCTTACATAGTTGGTTCATAACTTTTATGAACTGCTCAGAGAACTTTGTTGATGACCAGTACAAAAAAGCATTAATTATTTAGTCTACCTGAAGCTATTACTAAAGATAAAATACATAAAACAGAATAAAATACATTACACAGTTATCCGTCAGATAAGAGTTTGCTACCCTGAAGAATTTAACTCATCAACCCTGCAAACTTTTCTCCTTAAAATTGCTACTTTAAAAGCAAAACAGGCCACTTTTCCAGAGGTCCAGGGGAACCTGCCCCCCCCCCCAAAGTTAGTCAAATACTTAAACAATTTAATTATATGAACACGGCTGCTTTTAAGCCCTCGTAGCTTGGGCAAACCAGTAAGTAGTGGGCAAGTATTCAGGCAGATTACCTCCACATGGACAAACTCTCTTCATAGGGCATTCCTCAATAATGTCCTTCAATTATGGCAGCACATAAAAATATCTTCAATAATTATTCTAGAATTTGAAGATGTCAGTTTATTGCTGAATAACCAGCAACAGACAATTACCGTATTTTTCGCTCTATAGGACACACTTTTTCCCCTCCAAAAATGAAGGGGAAATGTGTGTGCGTCCTATGGAGCGAATGCAGGCTTTCGCTGAAGCCTGGAGAGTGAGAGGGGTCAGTGCGCACCGACCCCTCTCGCTCTCCAGGCTTCAGGAAGCTATCCGCAAGCCTTCGGAGCGCCTAGGCGGGGGGGAATAAAAAAAATTCTTTATCCCCCCCCCAAAAAAACCCTAGATGCGCCCTATGGCCAGTGCGCCCTATAGGGCGAAAAATACGGCATATATTTACATTTGTTGCTTGATTTAGAATAAGAAGGGAAAGGAGAAGACTGGAGGGCAGCACCAAGAAAGCAAGGGGACGGGGAAGCAGAGGAAGGTGACATGGGTGTAAATAACAGGGAAAGTTGCATTTAAATTTGAATTTAAATTTTGTGTATCAAAACAGATTACCAGAGCATGGTGCCATTCCAGCACAACATGAAGATTCTCCAGGGAATTTAACAAGAACAAGTGGTGATGAGGTAGGACTTAAGAGCATCTTGCATTACAATGAAAAGGCTCAATCCTAAAAAAAAAGTTTTATTGTTGTTTTTTTCAAAATGTAAAAAATGACAGGTAAACAATAAGAAACTGTACAGTGCAATGGTGGAGTACCCCAAAATATAGTCATAGTCTTACTGCCAATCACTTGGACATGAAGAACAGATATGACTGTGGAATATCTCAAAAAATGACAATCCCATATTTAAGACTCATGCTAGGTACCCTTTCCATAAGGCTTCATTTGTCCCAGAAGGCTGAGGAAAATTACTCTTTTTATTCACATAACTAATAAAAGGAAACTAAGCTATATTAAAAATATGTTTTGTAGTACCTAACCTTTTAAATGAGTGTGTTTTCACACACGTTCCAGTATCAAAACCTGCATATAGTGTAGTATAGTATTACCTAGTGGCACACTACAAGCATTGCAGTGTGTTTAGAAGCACACCAACCAAATATCTCATTTAAATAGACTCCACCCCAGTGAATGTGAAAATTTACCCTTAGTTTTTACATCCAGAATTCTAAATGTATTGTGTTCCCCATGCATCAAAATTGTTAGGGGTGGCATTATATCATAATGTGTAGGAGACGTGGGAAATACTTGGACAACAGTAGAGAGTTTAAGTTTTGGCTTTCAACACTGACCCTTTCTCACAGTTTCACAAATTACGGTTTATGAATCCCTGAACTATTGCCCAAACCAGGTGTTGCTTTCATATTTCTTATGTTGAGTTGATATGCAACCTTTTCCTAATAGTAGAATAATATCATGTATGGCATTCTAGTTGTAAAGAACTATGGAGAAATAGTCACTTGTATTGTAACTTTTGACACAACAGGATGACAAATCAAAAAAGCAATTCATTTGTGTCAATACCCTAGAAGATACACAAGCTGTCAGAGCTGTGGCTTTTCATCCAAGTGGCACTCTTTATGCTGTTGGCTCAAATTCTAAAACTTTAAGAGTATGTGCCTATCCAGAACTCCAGGAATCAAGGTAGGAGTAATTATTGATTGTTAATCTGTCTCTCATCAGTTATGTCTGACATTTGTATCCATTTCTGCTCTGCTTTTCTGACCCTCATTTTCTCCATTCGTTATTTTTTAACATGTCATTGATTATTGTGGAACTTTACCCACTGAGGGCTACAAAAATATTAGTCTAGGTATTTCGTACGAATAGGGTTACTCTGAAAAATGTAAAACTCTCTTACAATTAATAGAATATCAGTATTCTATAACTTCATTTTTGGAAAGCAATCTGAAACATTGGCATTATAAGTGACACAATTTTTGCCCCATTATCCTCATTGCATTTTTATAAGCATGGTTAGGAAATTTAAGGCAGACAAAACATTCACACTGTTCTCAAGATCATTTTAGAACCAATGCTAAACTGGAAGCCAGTTACTGTTGTGCCGTTGCTGAGAAGTTACCATATGTTTTGCTGTTGATATTGAAGTGAAAGCTTATATGTAGTGAAAATAAAGTTTTCTCCCTGCCCAACTTTTTATGTATGAACTTGGGGCTGCTGTCCCTGCTCTTGTTGCTCGCCAACCCAGCTAAATAAATCTTTACACCTTACACACACACCCCAGCTCCTTCAGATCAACGTCTGTTCCCTCACAGCTCTTCTGTGTACCTCCAAACATGTTTTATTCAAATCTCTGCTGTTGTTTAAATCTGCCATCTCTTTGCTCCCCTCTCTTGTAAGTTCAGGATTGTGATGATTACATATCCTTCAATGGGGGCTACACGATAACAACCTTACATTTTTATGTACATAGAAAAATGGAGGCTGCCAGTGGCAATCTTAAATATTCTGATGTATAGGAAACAGAACAAGCAGAAACGGAAGTCTTAAAAAAGGAATTTCAGCAAATTCCTACCTGAATAACTACCGTTAAGGTGAACTTCTTGACTGTCCAACTATGGTTAGCAAACAAACAAACAAACAAAAAATAAATGCCAAATAGAAGTTACTTTATTATTTACAGGATTTTTGTGAGGTTCACTGTAGCTCATAGTAATATCAATTACTATGCACAGGTGACCAGTAGCAAGTTCTAATATTAGTGAGCTCGGCAAGCCGTTTTACTGAAATTGGTGAAATTACTTGAAATCGTTTTTGGACCCATTTCACTTTTGCTCAAACATCTGAGTAAAACAAAAAACAATAGTTTGAACTCCTCCATATATCATGCTTAGCTTTCTCACCTCTGTGGACTTGTGTGGCTGCAAGCATGGCAAATGGGAGCAAATGTCGGTAGCAAACGCTGTAGTAGGATGGGATGTTTGTTCAGTGAGTTGGCTGTTTGCATTAAAAAATGTTGCCGAGTGTAGTGCTGCTGCTGTTTTAAATGTGACCCATTACAAGCCAGCCTTCACCTTGTGAAATTTAAAAAGCCATAAATATGTTACTCTTACAGAATATTTTGTGTGTGTGTTTAGTCCATTTATAACTTGTTTGCTTATATGCTGTTTAGCTCCTCCTCTGCTGTTCCTCGAAAACTGGTATTTGACTTAGGCAGATCTTCGCAGTCTTCCTCTGTAAAGATGACAACAAAGTAACTAGTAAATTTACAGTATTTCCTCTTACAAACACTTTGGAGTTGCCAGATCATTTGGCTTTGTTTCTTTTGGCTTTGTATTATGTGCCTGCTCCATAACTACTTGAGTATACCACTTTCTCCATATTTTGTACTCCTCTGCTTTTACTCTTCATTACAACAGCCTCACTTTACAGCTTCTGCAGCATGACCTTTTTTATTAAAAAAATCTGCTATCACTAAAAGCTTCTTGGTTGTATTAGTTTTCAGTTGCCTTATTAGCATCTTGCTTTTATTTAAACTGTCCAGTAGCCAAATATTTACATGATTCCACTGCTTTTACAGTTTCTACTTTTGTGTGTAAGTAATGATTGTTAATCAGCTGTTTTCCTGCATCTTTAATAAATAATGGTTAAATTAAGATAGAGAAGAAAAATAATGGCAGGCAGATTATTATTTCTGTTACCTTTTTAACTAAGAACTTTAAAGCAGTCTTGCAATTTCCAAGATACAAGATTTTTGCACATGAAAAACTACAGTAGAAATGGAAATTGTTATGTGACTGTATCTGAAAATCATGAAATCTGGTTTCCTCTTTTCCAAGATTACTTGAAGTCTTTCGTTTTCCATTGATTTTTTGCCTTTACAATGCTTAAAGTGCTATATTAGAAGTGGCTAATTCTCTTTGGCAAAGTGGAAGTTGTGGTATTCTGGCTTTTCAGGCATGCACATTCAGTAGTAACAAAAACGTATTGTTGTGGGGAACTGTAGGGGTTGAATGTGCTAGCTCCATCCTCAATATCCTTATCATCTTCTGTGTGTTGGAAGGTGACTGAAGTAGAGAACCTTCTGTACTCATGAAGGGTCAGGGGGTGGTGTTTGCGCACTCATTCCCATGCCCCCCTTGTCGGTTTGTTTTTGCTTATTGTTATTACCTTGTTAACTTTTCCATTAATGCAATGGTCAAAATCTGAAGAGACCAATAGTCTTGCAAGTCTCCTGTAGCTGCCTTCCAATGTTTGTCATGCTTCCTAAATGTTCTGAAAGTCTGCTCACCCCTCTTGGTGCGGCGGCGTTGCAGGACAGCAGAGGCTTCACTGGAGCCCCAGTGTGGGAACTGGAACTGCCGTGCCCTTCCTGATAGGTGGGCAGGGGGGCAGAAGCCCCCACCACCTATCAGGAACTGGATCCTAGCCTGCACCCTGCTTTGGCAAATGGGGATGCAGCTGGGATCCCCTTTGTTCAGTTAATGTTGAATGTGCACATCTGAAGGAGACTCCTGTAATCTGAAAACAAAGTGGCTTGGCTTTAGCTGCGGTAGTGCCAGAAGCAGTCTGCTGTGTTTTAATTAAATTCTGATTTAATTAATTAAATTCTGTTGTCTCAGCTGAACTTCTGGTAGGCAGGTGCATTGGTGAGGAAAATGATTTTACAAGTTTAAAAAGTATGGATTTCCCTACATTCTGCTAAAGGCAAAACTAGATTAGTGATTAGAGATTGATAATTAGATCTCTCAGGTTCTCTTAAGAACAGAGTGTTGGGATCCCATATTGGACAAGGACAGTGGTATTGGGCAGAAGTTATCTTGTTCCCACCAGGCCATTTGTTTATTGTGTGTTTAATTTAAAATGTATTTCTATTAATTTAAAGGGTTTCTAAAGGTTGGAGAAGGACCTTAGCTCAATGGCAGAGCATCTGCCTTGCTACAGAAGGTTCCAGTAAGAGCTGGGCAGCTGTGTTCTGAACCATTTTTTAAAAAGCACTTTACAGCTCATTAAAACAATTAATATAAGCCTTTTGAAGGTGGGCTTTTTTGCATGCTCAAGAAAAACACACTCTCCTTAAAAGTGCATCACTTTAGAAGAGGGACCCTTTCCATAGTTCATATTTTTAATACAAAAGAAACGATAAATAATTTTAAATGCAGTTATGTCATTTTAAAATATTTGCTAATTACTCTATCCTCCCAAAAGAGTAGAATTATTAGCCTTTTGTTACAGATCCTGTCCAGACATGCAAAAGCACAAAATCATCTCACTTTCATTTGCCCCCCCCCTAGTGATAGTAACACTCCTAAGCAGCCCGTGGTACGTTTCAAAAGGAACAAACATCACAAAGGATCAATCTATTGTGTGGCCTGGAGTCCCTGTGGACAATTGCTGGCAACTGGTTCCAATGACAAATATGTTAAAGTGCTACCATTCAATGCAGACACCTGCAATGCAACAGGTAAGTACAAACTGTTGTTACAATTGCTTGTAACAATTGACTTTTTATACACTTAAGAGCATATAATTTCTTGCATTGTTTAGGGGATGAGAAAGCTTTCATATCGGCTATAAATAATTTGTCCTAACAAACCCCGACTCCTCTCCAAGGAGCTGTCAGCCGCAGCGTCTGCACGCGCCACCATCTTGGGTTGTTGTTCTTAACTTATGGTCTCTGTGTGTGGTTTGGGAGCTGCATGGTCAGGGAAAAAGCAATGCTGTCCAGGGTTGTAAAGACTGCGGAGAGAATTAATTGGGTGCACTCTTCCCACCTTGGATCAAATCTATGCTTCCAGGTGCCATAAGAAAGCTGCAGAGATAGTGCAGGATAGTGCGCACCCCGGAAATGATCTCTTTCAGCTTCTGCCTTCTGGAAGAAGGTACAGGGTTATAACGACTAGGACTAGCCACCTGAGAAACAGTTTCTATTCAAATGCGATTTTGGTTTTAAACACAGTGTAAGGTCTCTATGGGAGAATATTTGTATTTATGTATTTAATTATGGGGTATCAGAGTTTTTAGCGGGCTAACCAGGCTGAGATAGCTGGGATAGCAGGCTTGTTGGTTTCAGAATATATGATGTAGATTTTCAATTTCATTGTTCTGTATGGGACATTGACAATAAAGATTATCGTATCGTAAGAAAGCTTAAAAAAAAAATTAAGAACCTTAGCTTTAAATCTTTGGAAGATTTTTTTATAATAAAAACCAGACCAGTTGTAGTAGTATAAATGTAAACCATTGTATAAATGTATAACTATTGTTATATACTGTGCCATCTACGTACATGAAGGCAGTAATTCTGTAGTGCGGTACGTTTCAACCCGATACCAGACTGGCACAATTTTTCTGTGTGTGGGATTGAGAGTTTTGTTTTTTTGTAAACAGTTTGGTTAGACTCAAACATTGCTGTGTTTTAACATTAAGTAGTGTCCTGAATGGTTATAAAACTCCTAATTTTCTCTGTGTGTGATAATTGTTCACTCTGTTCTCCATCTGTTTTAGGGCCAGATTTGGAATTCAGCATGCATGATGGAACCATTAGGGATCTAGCTTTTATGGAAGGTCCCGAAAGTGGTGGTGCCATTTTAATAAGCGCTGGAGCTGGGGACTGCAATATTTATACAACAGACTGCCAGCGAGGGCAAGGCCTCCATGCTTTGAGTGGTCATACTGGTACGTTTCTGGTCAAGCTTTGGTAGCCTTTGGTCTCAATCAGTTTTACTAACAACAAACAGTGTGTGTTGCTGGATTAATGAACCATTTTAATAAAGTTTAAAATGTACCACATTGTATACTTTACTGTGTAAATTCGCAAATTTTGGCAAAACTACCCTTGTTACATGTAGAACGTGTCATTTCTCTTACTTGTATGACAAAAGTGCATTTTGCTGACAAACGTGCATTCCTAGCTAGTATATCCATAATTTTTATCATCAATGTAATAATATCAATATTTCTATTAATAATTAATACAAATCAAAATTCCTTACATGCAGGTCACATTTTAGCACTTTATACATGGAGTGGATGGATGATAGCGTCTGGCTCCCAAGACAAGACCGTACGATTCTGGGATCTCAGAGTACCTAGTTGTGTTCGCGTTGTTGGAACAACTTTTCATGGAACTGGTAAGGTTACTGATGATGAAGCCAAGAAAAAATCCTTGCCATGGTTGGCCAGTAGAGTTGCTGCTTGGAAAATAGCGAGTTCTGTGCATAAATATTTGGAAACAAATTCACATAAATTAACTTCTGTTCACAAGGTACAAGGGCCCATTTCAGTAATAGGACCCTGGATATAGAAAGCACTAACTCCTGGAGGTGTGGCTGTGCCACTTTTCAGCTTTAGGGGCCAGCTGCAAACCTTCTTTTTCAATCAGACTCTTTTGGTGTAGGGGAATGCCCTCTATAAAACTTTCACATTAATTTACTATGTTGCTGATTTAATTTTTTTAAACTATTGACTGCTTCATGTATTGTTGCAACCCACGCTATTGTCTTTGGATGAAGAGAAGGACATCAGATTTTAAAATGAGTAAGTGCAAAGGCTAGCAATCCTTCTAAAATTTATCTGATGCCTTTTATCAGGAAAATAAAGGCAATGATTGCCAGTTTTTAAGGAGCCAAGGGTTAGGTCCATTTCCTGTCTCATACTGGTATGGAAGATTGTTTTTTAGCATACAGAAGAACTTGTTTGAAACCAGTGGCGTAGCGTGGGTTCTCACCACCCGGGGCAAGGCAAGTAATTTGCGCCCCCTAACCCGTGGATTTTAGTACTCGAGTCTCTTCCGCGCCCCCCCCCAGATGTTGCGCCAGGTGCGGCAGGCCCCCCCTGCACCCCCCACGCTACGCCACTGCTCCCACCACAAGTCTTCAGGACAGCCTTCTGAAGGCTGGCGCAGGGAGAAGGTCTCTCCGCCCCACCGCCAGGCTTCGGAGCAGCCATCCGAAGGCTGGCGCGGGGAGAAGGTCTCTCCGCCCCACCGCCAGGCTTCGGAGCAGCCATCCGAAGGCTGGCGCGGGGAGAAGGTCTCTCCGCCCCACCGCCAGGCTTCGGAGCAGCCTTCCAAAGGCTGGCGCGGGGAGAAGGTCTCTCCGCCCCACCGCCAGGCTTCGGAGCAGCCTTCCGAAGGCTGGTGCGGGGAGAAGGTCTCTCCGCCCCACCGCCAGCCTTCGGAGGAGGTCCGAGGACAGTGGGGTTCCTGCTTCCTCGAGGAGGGCCAGCCAAACGCGCCCCCCCAAATGTTGCGCCCGGCACCCCTGGCACCCCCCACGCTACGCCACTGTTTGAAACATTAACCAGTGTTTGCTGTTAGTTAAAAGTACATTTATAGCAGATCTGCAAGGATAAACAACCATATCTGCCATATTTATCTAAATTTAAATGACAGTACAAGTAAACAATTAAGTGATAGTACAGTTAAAAAGATTTATTAATATCATATCATATCATCTATGTACATGTGGTCTCTTCCCCCCCCCCCCGCCGCCAAGGAACAGGTATGGAAGGCCCCAGCCCCAAGGGACTTACAACCTATAATAAACATAGGGAAATGGAAGAAAAGGCAGGCATGCAAAGGCAGGGGAAGAATAATGATTATCTCAATAGCACATGCTTTGGCTCAGTTACATCTCCCCTGGTCCCTATGCTGAATTGTATCAGATGCCTGGAAATGCATCTACCTTTATTCTGATCTATATTTTATAAAGACTTCTTTAAAAAATCTTTATTGTGAACAACACACACCTTATCTAGAGAAATGGTACTGATTTCATTTATGGGATTTCTCCTTGCAGGCAGTGCTGTGGCATCAGTAGCTGTAGATCCTAGTGGTCGTCTTCTAGCTACAGGCCAGGAGGATTCCAGCTGCATGCTGTATGATATTCGTGGAGGGCGAATGGTGCAGAGTTACCATCCTCATTCCAGTGATGTCCGTTCTGTCCGCTTTTCCCCTGGGGCTCATTACCTTCTCACGGGTTCTTATGATATGAAAATAAAAGTGACAGACTTGCAAGGTAATTTAACTGCTAAATCAGCAATGAAACAACGGGGAGTTTTCATTTTTCTAGACAATTTCATGGATTACCAGATGGCAGAGAAAGAAATACAGTGGGTAGCTGCTGCTTCAAACTTTACTACTTCTAGAAAGTATGAAGTGGGATTTGTGAGTAAGATCTGTTCGCCTCAGAGGGCTTCTGAAGCGCAAGGTGGTTGTTGCTATTGAGGCCTGCAAGTTCTTTACACATTGGAATTATGCTGAATTACTGGGTGAGCTCCTGTCTTTCGGTCCCAGCTCCTGCCCACCTAGCAGTTCGAAAGCACCCATAGAGTGCAAATAGATAAATAGGTACCGCTTTCTAGTGGGAAGGTAAACGGCGTTTCCGTGTGCTGCTCTGGTGCCGGCTCACCAGAGCAGCTTCGTCACTCTGGCCACGTGACCTGGAAGTGTCTCCGGACAGCGCTGGCCCCCGCCCTATAGAGTGAGATGGGCGCACAACCCTAGAGTCGGACACGACTGGCCTTCGGGCAGGGGTACCTTTACCTTTAAGCTCCCCTCAATTCAGTAGACATATATAGCCTTGTGCTGTAAAGGTAGAAATGGGGAAAGAAGAACAAATCATCTGTGCTGCTTCTTTCACTACCCCTTGGCAGCATATGAACTGACCTTAATGAGTTACTGAGTTATCGGGATGTGATGTAAAAGTTGCAAATGCAATCAAGTGAAGTGAATGGTGATTCTGTAAAAAGTTCAGGTAAACAATAATGATTCTATTTCTTTTTCACAGGGGACCTTACCAAGCAGCTCCCAACCATGGTGGTAGGGGAGCATAAAGACAAAGTGATTCAGTGCAGATGGCATACACAAGATCTTTCCTTCTTGTCATCTTCTGCAGACAGAACTGTAAAACTCTGGACCTATAATGGCTAAAGAGTAGTTTTTAAGCCTACAGATAAAGCACACACATTTAAGACTATTGGAACATTAAATTAGGCATTAAAAAGAGCAGCATTTGATCAGGAAAGCATCTCATGGAGAAGAGATGTTTCCCTTCAGTTACCTGATTGCTAGGAGGTGTTGGTGTGTGATAGTATTATTGTTCAGTGCTTTCCATGTGATCTCATGCTGCTGTGACCTATCGTAGTCTTGTTGCCGAAGTCTGTTGAACAAGCTCTTGCAATGTCAGTGTGCACTCCAAAAGACTAATTATGTGTTTACAGTTTAGTGTTTATTGCATTCTCTGGTCTTTGCCTCTATGACTGTTTTATTTTCTACAGGAATAAAAACTGATTCATAATTAACTCAAGTTCACATGAAATATCGCTAGGTCCACACAAAATAGATTTTTTTAAAACAACAACTAGTTATGCTGTATTTTACACCGTTGCTTACATCACATCTTAACTAGTGGTCAAATTTGTTTTGCATCAAAATTTCATATTTTGATTTTAGTATCTATAATTGTGAACTTGAAAGGTGGTTAGGTAGTGGCTGACTCTTGATCACAGTCCATTAGGTATAATATGTTGGTTTTTAACTGAGATTGTTTTGATTGGATGTTCTACACTCCTAAGCTTTAGGTGGGGAAAAAGCCTATTGGTTTGCTGAAGAGATGTTAAAACTTTTGAATGCAACAAAATACCTCTTTGTAAGGTACCGTAGGAAAGAAAGCATGCAGTTGGATATGGTTGGTAAGAGTAATTTTAATAACTACAGCCACGATTCCTCAAACCCTCATGCACACATGGGAGAAAACTGTATGCAGCTAGGGATTTCTCTGAAGTTTCTATCAGAACTGATTGTATTGCTGAAGATTTTAATATATATGAAGCGGAGAAGTAGCTTGCTATTGTAACTGTGCAAATGACTATGATGAAGTCTTCAAAGCAACCTCTGGCTGCACATGCTGTTTCTCCTGTGTGTGCATGTAGAGTACCATATTAAAGGCAACAGCATGGCTTGAAATGCTATGTCTGCATGATAATGTAAAAGTAAATGATTTCCCAGTTCAGAGGCTTATTTGATATTTTTTTTTAATTTCTTGCACTGTCTATATAATACAGAATTACAAATTTATTTCTAAATATCTTTAGAGTATTATGTTTTATGTATTGTTTATATTTTCATATTGTACAGTTATGGTTTTAAATTAAATTCTTGAATATTTAGGTTATTTATTTGAAGTACAGTTAAGATTTGGTTCTTAATAATAAATTATGTGCACTGTAGCAAGACCTTTTTAACTATCATAAAAAGTTGAGGTTACCATAGAAATGTATACGTGCTTTAAACTCAATAAAGACTTTGACACCTGATAGAGAAATGAGAAATTATTTTGGCATTTCTATTCTCAAAGATGTCTAATTATTATACATTGCACTATGGACGCTGTTCTAAAACAAGGAATAGGACAAATTTAAAAATATTGCTCCTGATCTTAATTATTTCAATTAGCCTTATACATGTGGCTACTCCTCTTCCAGGGCTTTCTAGATTGCCAACTCAATGGGTGTGCTTGAGTGGCTTTGCTTCAGGCAGGGAGGAAAATACCCACATATTCCAGAGGTCTTACGCCTATTTCAAAGTGGGCAAGGGCCATTCTAAAAGAACGAGGGAGGTGTTTATGATGAGTTCCCGCACCTTTTTTCCTAGAAAAATAGCAATACTTTTAACTGACAGTTCCTGCTTTTTTCTGATTGTCTGAAAAATCTGAACTTGTCCAATAATATTAATGTACAAATTACAACAACAGTTATAACCTACACGCACAGGTACTCATGTTCCTGTGGGAGATAATAGGTGTGTATAGAAAAAGCATAGGAAACCCTATCAAAGGGAGGGATTTCCAGTGTATATCACCTAACCATACCCACCTTTGTGGATGGAAAGCAGCAAGTTGTAAGCAAGTATGCATAATACCTTATTCAGATATATGGTTTCACACTTTCAACAGTTAAGTGTGTATGCAGCTTAAGTCTCAGGGTACTTAACCTTCCAAGACAAAACAGATATTTGCATCAAGGCAGTAGGAGCATACCCTGGCAAAGGCATGCACCTCCCTGACAAAAAGATCATTAACAGGAGCTGAACATGAACTTTTCTTCATCATTTAACATATGTTTGCATGCTGCTGTTGTGACCCCACTTAGATCAGGCTGAAACTCTCCCAATCCACCAGTTGGAAAAACCAGTGCATTACAGGATTACTGTACCTAAAATCTTGGCTGGTCTATCTCCTGTGGGTGTCACTGTTCTCCCTTTAAAAAGGTGCTCAGTTTTGGTGGACTATATAATAATCCAGTAAAACAAATCCCTGAAAACTCAACAAAAGACAACACAGATTAATGGAGAACGGTAGGTGCACATACTGTTCTGCAACTGTTCTGTAACGAACCTCTTTAAAACTTTTACTATATTAAAGACAATACACTTTAAAAAACAAAAACTTACACAGCTTAAATGAAGCTTGAGGATGTTACAAAAGAGGGAAGTTAAACAAAATTTACCATCAGTGGGTAAGTTAAAGGCAAAGGGACCCCTGACCATTAGGTCCAGTCGTGGCCGACTGGGGTTGCGGTGCTCATCTCGCTTTATTGGCCGGTGTACAGCTTCCGGGTCATGTGGCCAGCATGACTAAGCTGCTTCTGGCGAACCAGAGCAGTTTACCTTCCCGCTGGAGCGGTACCTATTTACCGTATTTTTCGCTCTATAGGACGCACTTTTCCCCCTTCAAAAATGAAGGGGAAATGTGTGTGCGTCCTATGGAGCGAAGACGCCATAGCCCCGCGACCCTCTCCCGACTGGAGAGGTGACACGCGGCTATGGCAGGAACCTCTACAGCCCCGTGTTACCTCTCCAGCCGGGAGAGCACGCGCACGGGGCTAAAGCAGCCCCCCGCGACCCTCTCCCGGCTGGAGAGGTGACGTGCGGCTATGGCAGGAGCCTCTATAGCCGCGGGTCACCTCCCCAGCCGGAAGAGCGCGTGCGGGGAGTGTCTGCAAGCCTCGCGCACCCGGCAGGAGGTCCCACCGGGTGCGCGAGGCTTGGGGCGGCAGCCTGTCGCCCGAAGCACGGGGAGCCCTCGGGAGGGCTCCCCCTGCTTCGGGCGAGTGTCTGCAAGCCTCGTGCACCCGGCAGGAGGTCCCACCGGGTGCGCGAGGCTTGGGGCGGCAGCGGACTGCTTGCGCGCACCTAGAAGCTTGGGGCGCGCTGAGCTCAGCACGCCCCAAGCTCCTGGTGTAGCGCAGCGATCCGCTAGCCCTGGGAGAGCCCCGCGGCTCTCCCAAGGCTAGCGGACTGCTTGCGCGCACCTAGAAGCTTGGGGCGCGCTGAGCTCAGCACGCCCCAAGCTTCTAGGTGCGGGCAAGCAGTCCACTGCCGCCCCAAGCCTCGCGCACCCGCAGGGACCTCCTGCCGGGTGCGCGAGGCTTGGGGCGGCAGCGGACTGCTTGCGCGCACCTAGAAGCTTGGGGCGCGCTGCTTCTAGGTGCGCGCAAACAGTCCGCTGCCGCCCCAAGCCTTGCGCACCCGGTGGGACCTCCTGCTGGGTGCGCGAGGCTTGGGGCGGCAGCGGACTGCTTGCGCGCACCTAGAAGCTTGGGGCGCGCTGCTTCTAGGTGCGCGCAAGCAGTCCGCTGCCGCCCCAAGCCTCGCGCACCCGGTGGTACCTCCTGCCGGGTGCGCGAGGCTTGGGGCGGCAGCGGACTGCTTGCGCGCACCTAGAAGCTTGGGGCGCGCTGCTTCTAGGTGCGGGCAAGCAGTCCGCTGCCGCCCCAAGCCTCGCGCACCCGGTGGGACCTCCTGCCGGATGCGCGAGGCTTGGGGCAGCAGCGGACTGCTTGCGCGCACCTAGAAGCTTGGGGCGCGCTGCTTCTAGGTGCGGGCAAGCAGTCCGCTGCCGCCCCAAGCCTCGCGCACCCGGTGGGACCTCCTGCCGGGTGTGGGAGGCTTGGGGCGGCAGCGGACTGCTTGCGCGCACCTAGAAGCTTGGGGCGCGCTGCTTCTAGGTGCGCGCAAGCAGTCCGCTGCCGCCCCAAGCCTCGCGCACCCGGTGGGACCTCCTGCCGGGTGCGCGAGGCTTGGGGCGGCAGCGGACTGCTTGCGCGCACCTAGAAGCTTGGGGCGCGCTGAGCTCAGCACGCCCCAAGCTCCTGGTATAGCGCAGCGATCCGCTAGCCCTGGGAGAGCCCCGCGGCTCTCCCAAGGCTAGCGGACTGCTTGCGCGCACGCAGAAGCTTGGGGCGCGCTGAGCTCAGCACGCCCCAAGCTCCTGGTATAGCGCAGCGATCCGCTAGCCCTGGGAGAGCCCCGCGGCTCTCCCAAGACTAGCGGACTGCTTGCGCGCACGCAGAAGCTTGGGGCGCGCTGAGCTCAGCACGCCCCAAGCTCCTGGTATAGCGCAGCGATCCGCTAGCCCTGGGAGAGCCCCGCGGCTCTCCCAGGGCTAGCGGACTGCTTGCCGGCACGCAGAAGCTTGGGGCGCGCTGACCTCAGCCTGCCCCAAGCTTCTGGATTAGCGCATGGGTCCGCTAGCCCTGGGAGAGGCGCCCAGCTCTCCCACGCTAGCGGAGACCTTGCCGGCACGCAGAAGCTTGGGGCGCGCTGAGCTCCGCACGCCCCAAGCTCCTGGTGTAGCGCAGCGCACCTGGGGGGGAAATAAAATTTTTTCCCTTTATTTCCCCCCAAAAAATCTAGGTGCGTCTTATGGGCCGGTGCGTCTTATGGTGCGAAAAATACGGTATCTACTTGCACATGATGTGCTTTCAAACTGCTAGGTTGGCAGGAGCAGGGACCGAGCAACGGGAGCTCACCCCGTCAAGGGGATTCGAACCGCCGGCCTTCTGATCGGCAAGTCCTAGGATCTGTGGTTTAACCCACAGCGCCATCCGCATCCCCATCAGTGGGTACTTCTAAATTAAAGCGGCTGCCCGCCCGCCAAGGAGGACAGGGCTACTACACCTTTCAGCCCTTTTGTAGTACACCAGCTGCAATTCCGTCTTCTGCATAAGAGTCCTGGGTTTCGCAGAATCATGGATTTGGAAGGGACCCTCAGGATCATCTAGTCCAACCCCCTTACAATGTAGGTATCTCAACAGGCGGTCCCCCATCCAATTTGAAACCACACCGGACCCTGCTTAGTTTTGCAAATGGGCTAAGCACTGTTACTGCTGCAATAAAAGTAAAACCTATCAGTTTAAGACCAAAAGCACTCTACTTCGAAATAAGATGCGATGCCTTTGCCTCTGCACTCTGGCGAGAAGAACTGCCCTCTCTTTTGCAGCACCACCCCGCGCGCATCTCGTCGAGACAAGAAACCCCCGCCGAGCTAAACGGATATAAACTTAAGCATCCCAACCTCGCCACCGCCCTATCAGGCGGCTATCAGAGCGCCCGCGGCAGGCGAGCCAAGTCGACCGCCGATCGAGAGGCGCGAGCGAAGGAAGCCACCGAACGCCGAGCGCCAGGCCGAGGCGGATGACGGCCGAGCTCGCGGATCCGAGGAAGCGCGGTTGAGCTGTGGCCGCCGGAAGTTGCGAGGGTCTGTTGCCTTGGTTCGCTTGTTTTTAAAAGCGCGAGGAACCGTTGGCGGTTGGCGAAGCGAATCCCTCAGGTGGTGCGCGCGCGCTGCTAATGCGGCGGAGGGGGAGGGGTTGTGTGTTCGTTGGTTGTGGGCGTGGTGGTTTCCTCAGTTTTCCTCCGTCCGTCGCCTCTTTCCCTCAGGCGGAGACGTCCCGCCAGCCAGTGGTCGTGGCCTCGGTTCTCCTTCTGTCGTTCTCCCCGCTCCCTTCGGGCCTGGATGACGAGGCATTTTCCCTCTCCAGGGTTGCCGTTCCGCCTTCCCCTTTTCATTCACCCCCCAAGACGGTTGCACGGCGTCTAATGCGGGCGAGAAGCGTTTTCCCTCTCAGGAAGGCATTTTCAAAGCAGCAGCTTTCCCTTTCGGTGGCCGTGGCCAACCCTATCAATGGTGTGGGGGGAGGAAAAGACAAATCCCCGTGACCCGTGCTATTTTTCTAGAAAAAGAGGAACCGGAAATCCCTAAGAACGCCTCCTTTGTTCTCTTATAATGGCAGTGGTGCCCACCTGAGAGGTGCCGGAGTTGAGTTCGGGCGAGTTCTGGCTGAAAAAGCCCTGCCTGTGACCCAAAGGTATGTGGGGGGTTTTTTGAAGGGGGAGGGGAGTAAATAACAAAAGAATCTGGGTGCCTGGATTCAAAATGCGGGGTTAAATTCACTCCCAAGAGGCAGAGGCATAGCTGGGCTCCCTTGCGCTCTGGGATCCCCCCAATCCCTTGCGCTCTGATGGCCAGACTGGGGAGAGCCCCCCCCCGGCAAGGCTGTTGCGATGGCTCCCACTCGGAGCCAGAGTAGAGAGGTGCATTTTTTTGTATCCGCCCCGCCCCGAACTGTGCCCTTAGCGTGGTCCAACCTGACCAACCCCCTAGCTATGTCCCTGCTAGCAGGAGAGAGCCCCCAGTAGCAGAGTTTAAATTAACAAAAGTCAAGCAGCTCTATAGCTTTATGTTGTTAGACCCTTTTATCTTATTTAGCCTGCTTGCAAACAGCATTCTTTCTACCCATCTTGCAGCGAACTGACTGCATGCTATTAAGTAAGTTTAAAATGTGTTGCTTACAAAGGTCAGAGTTTCATTCATTTATCCAAGCAGCAGCAAAGAGAACGCAGGCAGAATACTAGTGGGTAGAAAATACAGAAAGATAGCTTCAAACACCTGCTCTAAGCTTGGAACTTAGGCACAATCTTCTTTGGTCAGTTACATGGCTGAGTCTAGGAACAGACATCTCTGGTCTTAATGCCTTCATGCACTTATGCATAGTTATGTTTGACTGCAGTTAATTCTCTACCAAAGGCTTATCTCTACTTGTTTGAACCCCCAGTTGCTGTGACCTGGGAACGATGAGTGGGGAGAATGCTGCTGTTATGCTCAGCTTCTGCTTTCAGGCTTCCCACAGACCTTCTGATTGTTGGCTGCTGCAAAAACAGACCTGATCTAGCAGGCTCTTCTGTTCTTGTGCAGCGTTGAAATGTGGAGGACTGCCAGCAGCATAGTACACTGCCCATATTTAGACAGGTAGGCAGGAGTGTGTGCAGATAAGAGGGGGTATGAGGTTGCTATACAATAAGGAAAATAGAAATACTGTCTTTCATTTCTTTGACACAAAACTTGCAAATCTTTTTGAGAACCAAAAATGCTGCTGTAAACAAATAATGTGTTTGTGTGCAGAGAAGTCTCGGTGGAATTCTTTTTTTAATGCCAGCCAGACTTTCTTAGAAAGTTGTCTAGCAAGTGGCACACTAGTAAAGGAGTTATAAGTTGTTATATTTCACCCAGAACCCTGTAAATGTGGTGTTAAGTTTCCCAACTGATGTCTGGCCTAGGTTTTGAACATGTCCCACCCTATATATGCATCATAGAAACTTAGAGTTGGAAAACACCCAAGGGTCATCTAGTCCAACCCCCTGCAATGGAGGAATCTCAGCTAAAGCATCCATGACAGATAGCCATCCAACCTCTGCTTAAAAACCTCCAAGGAAGGACAGTCCACCACCCCTTGTGGGAGTCTGTTCCACTGTTGAACAGCTCTTACTATCAAAAAGATTTTCCAGATGTTTAGTTGGAATCTCCTTTCTTGTAACTTGAAGCCATTGCCTCAAGTCCTACCCTCAAGAGCAGGAGAAAACAAGCGTGCTCTCTCTTCCATGTGATGGCCCTTAAGTCTCCTACAGTCATACCTCGGGATAAATGTACTTCAAGTTAAGTATTTTTGGGTTGCACTCTGCGGCGACCCGCAGAGTAACAAAGTGCGCTACTTCCGGGTTCCGCTGCACGCACATGCGCAGACGGTCAAAATGGCATCACGCGCGGAAGCAGCAACGCGCAGATGTGGGTTGTGTTCGCTTCAGGGTGCGAACGGGGCTCCGGAATGGATCCCATTTGCATCCCAAGGTACCACTGTATTTTTTAAACTGTGGGTGGATATTGGTATCATTCTTTGAATGGCACTAATAGGTCTATGAAACTCCTAGCAGTCAATGGGAAGACTGGGTTTTGTTTTTAAAAACTTATCAGTGGTCAGGCTTGGGTAATATGAGTTAAGTTTAACTGCAGCTTAATACAGCTTGCTTTTATCAGATTTGCCTTTGTCCATACATATGCCAGAGTTTCACAACCATGATTTAGAGTAAAGTTTACTAGACTTTATGACCATCATTTGAGTGTGCAACCTCAGACTTCCACACGTACTAGTTAATCTAATCTGATGTTCATGTAAAATTATTCTGCAGATCAAGTTTTTGAAGGTGTTTGGAAACTAAGCGGGTAGAATTTAATGGGGACTGTAAGAGATAACTTTATATGTCACTCTCGAGTTACTTGCATAAAGGATAGGGTGCAAGTTTAACAAGTAAATTAAGTTATATTTCTGTGTTCCTTAACTAGAGTAACCAGATGACGTAGGCAAATTACCTACGTCACTAAATAGTTCAATTTGTCCCAGAGGATTTTGATTCTGCTAAAACCATCAATTGTGTTTTGTGACAGATGATGCTAGCTCCTTTGATACTGTGTGTAATCCTGCTGATAGGAGGTAGCGAAACTCAAAATGATGACTGGATTGATCCAACAGACATGCTGAACTATGATGCAGCTTCAGGAACCATGAGAAAGCCTGATAAGGTACACATTTTGAATTTGAGTTGCTGTTCAGTAAATGGTTTAGTTGATGCCCTTTAAAGAACCTGTTCACCATGGATGTCTGGATTGCCTCCCTTACAGAACACATACTGCAACAAATTAATATTAATAAACCTAGAGTTGAGCATTGTTTTTTCTTACTGGAACGATTCCATTCTGTCCTAATGATCAACTGATTAGTTGATAGGGGTGTCTTACTGAGCTCTGATTGCATCTTTAGATTCAAACAGAGTAATTACAAAAAAGGGATTGGAAGGAAGTAATAGTTGGTTGAAGGCTGCCAAATACTCTTCCACATTTCATTGTTATTTTCTTTTCCATTTGTTTTTGAAAAAAATATAATCCCTGAGTGCTCTCAGTTGTACATGTAGCACCATGTGGACAGGAGGGCTTGGGACAGTTCTCTGTGCACATCCTCTCTTGAGTGCACAGATTGTGGTTTTGAAGGGGATACTGGGCAGCTTCTGCTGGAATGGGACTCCCAGTGAATATGGGAAACTCATGGCTAATAAAAGCGAGCCGGGAAGGGCTGGGCGATGGGCTCTGCGGGGTGGTGAATGCTTCCCTCTGTGAGGGAGCCTTCCCAGACCCGCTGAAAGAGGCGGTCATTAAACTTCTTCTTAAAAAAAACATCCTTAGACCCAGCCGATATGGCCAACTATTGCCCAGCCTCAAATCTTCCATTCTTGGGCAAGGTGATTGAGCAGGTGGTTGCTGAACAACTCCAAGCACGCCTGGAGGATGCGGACCATTTGGGTCCCTTCCGGTCGGGATTCAGGCCTCATCATGGGACTGAAACTGTCTTGGTTGCGCTGGTCGATGATCTCCGGCGGGCTAGGGACAGGTGAAAGTTGTTTCCTAGTTCTGCTGGATCACTCAGCGGTCTTTGATACTATCGACCATGACATCCTTCTGGACCGTCTAGAGGAGCTGGGAGCTGGGGGCACTGTTATACAGTGGTTCCACTCCTCCCTCCTGGGCCGTGTCCAGAAAGTGGTGTTGGGGGATGAGTGTTCAGACCCCTGGGCTCTCACTTGTGGGGTACCTCAGGGTTCCATCCTCTCTCTCATGTTTTTTAACATCTACATGAAGCCGCTGGGAGAGATCATCAGGGGGTTTGGGCTGGGTGTTCATCAGTATGCGGATGATACCCAGCTCTACCTCTCTTTCAAATCGGAACCAGTGAAGGCGGTGAAGGTCCTGTGTGAGTGCCTGGAGGCAGTTGGAGGATGGATGGCGGCTAACAGATTGAGGTTGAATCCTGACAAGACAGAAATACTGTTTTGGGGGGACAGGGGGAGGGCAGGTGTGGAGGATTCCCTGGTCCTGAATGGGGTAACTGTGCCCCTGAAGAGGCCTGGGAGTCATTTTGGACTCACAGCTGTCCATGGAGGCACAGGTCAATTCTGTGTCCAGGGCAGCTGTCTACCAGCTTCATTTGGTACGCAGGCTGAGACCTTACCTGCCTACAGACTGTGTCGCAAGAGCTCTGATTATCTCCTGCTTGGACTACTGCAATGCGCTATACATGGGGCTACCTTTGAAGGTGACCGAAAAACTACAATTAATCCAGAATGCGGCAACTAGACTGGTGACTGGGAGCAGCCACCGAGACCACATAACATCGGTCTTGAAAGACCTACATTGGCTTCCAGTACGTTTCCAAGCACAATTCAAAGTGTTGGTGCTGATCTTTAAAGCCCTAAACGGCCTCGGTCCGCTATACCTGAAGGAGCGTCTCCACCCCCTTCTGGCGGTTCCCTTACTGGTAGTGGCACTCACCCTGTGGAATGTCCTTCCATCAGATGTCAAGGAAATAAACAACTATCTGACTTTTAGAAGACATCTGAAGGCAGCCCTGTTTAGGGAAGTTTGGGCAGGGTATAAATCATAAATTACTATATTATGAAACTTGCATCGCGCCAGTTTGATTTACACAAAGTACCAGTGAGCTGAGAACCCAGTAAATGAGAGGGAAAATACATATTTGGTTAGCATGTTTATACTACAAACAATGTAATTAGTTAAATTGTTTTGTTAGTATTATTTCTTGTTCATGCATTCAGCAGCAATGAGTAACAAATTTTGTTGAGTTCTCTCTTTTCTCTCTTTACTCCTTTTCCAATAAATATGCAAAATGAAGCAACCATATTGATATGAGATTTCCAATCTATAAATTACAGTAGAAAGATTAAGAAATGCCTATGATTACAGCTGCTGCAGGTGAACCAGGATGATTCTGAAGATAAGAAAGTTCCCCAAAAATCAGTGGTAAAAGAAAATATTGTGGATGTTTCCATGTGCCAAAAGCAACTTGATTCTTTAATTCTTAAGGTTTGTTTGCATGTATGATACTTCATATTTAATATATTACTTTATGAAAATATTGTTTACATATTCTTTTCATAAATTCAGATCTTGTTGGTCTATCACCTTCACAGAAATATATTCCTGGGTAAGCATTCATATTGATAGGTGGTGGTAAGAATCAATACTCTTAATTAACTATTTGGTCCACAATCTGGTTTTATTAAAACCAGTCAGTTTCATTGTTGACATCAACAGGTGCAGATTTGTATGTTTACAGCACAATCATCTGCACGACTGCATACAAGTCAGTCCCATGGAGTTAACTGAGACTTAACTCCAGGTAAATGTGGGATTGCAGTATTGGTGCCTGCAAGGCAGTATTTGTTATTGTATTATTAGCTACTATGTGTAGAGTGTTGAGCTACTATGAAGATCTACCACAACAGCCCCTGTATATGCAAAAGATTAGATGTAGAAACATAGACTGTTTCTTGGGACATTGACCTTTGTTTATAATAGGCATGTATAGTTTTTGACCCACCAAGCCAAACCTGGCTCACCAGCTATATATCATAAGCTGCCAGTTGTTTGATAACTCTGTATTTCAGCAGACATCAAAAGCAAGCAGCTCATTATGATCCTGTTAGGTGCCATTCTTAGCTGATGGACTGCATTTGGCATGATGGGTCACAAGTTTCATTTTTAAAATAGGTTTCAATACATGTCTGGAGTCAAATCTCTTGAACATAAACAGATCTTGAACTGTGTTTTGGGGATGCTTTCAGCAAGTAGATTTCAATTATTAAAGGCCAGAGTGCCTCTGCAGTCAATGGACCTTAGCCTACATGTGAACATTAGCCTACGTGTTAGTCTAATCAATATACACACTACAGTGGTACCTTGGTTTGCAACCGCTTTGGATTACAACCATTTGGATTACAACCACGTCAAACCTGGAAGTGTGTGTCCCTTTTTTTGGATTACAAACATTGGGGGGGGGGGGGAAGGCCCCATTGGTGAAAGCATGCCTTGGGTTACAACCTGTTTTGGTTTACAACTGGACCTCCAGAATGGATTGTGGTTGTAAACCAAGGTACCACTGTATAATGGATTATTGCTTGGCTAAGGCATTGTCTGGCCACAGTATACATATTACAGTGGTACCTTGGGTGAAGTACTTAATTCGTTCCGGAGGTCTGTTCATAACCTGAAACTGTTCTTAACCTGAAGCACCACTTTAGCTAATGGGGCCTCCTGCTGCTGCCGCACTGCCGGAGCACGATTTCTGTTCTCATCCTGAAGCAAAGTTCTTAACCTGAGGTACTATTTCTGGGTTAGCAGAGTCTGTAACCTGAAGCGTATTTAACCTGAAGCGTATGTAACCCGAAGTACCACTGTATATACTACATGAATTAAGATTGGTAAAATGTGATCTTGAAACACTTTATATTTGCAGCTTGAAGAATATGAAAAGAAAGATAAAGCCAAGTTATATGAAAACAATAGCATCCATGTTTTTAAGAGATATTTGAAGAAGATTTTAATTGAAGCTGGAAGACTTGGTCTTGTGAGTGTCTGAATAAGCCAACATTCTTATTGCTGTATACATTTGCTCATTTAAAGATTAAAATGTATTCTTAGCAGCACATTCACTGATAAGATAGTAAGTATGTCATAGAACCCAACCATGTATTTATTCTTTTTTTCCCTTTTACTTTGCTTTCATGTGACTAACAAGTAATCTTACATAAAACATGAAAACATCCTATATTCATGGATAAGATGGGTTTGGTTCTGTAGTCTTATATAGACTTTGTCTTGGGCAAAGTCTCTTAGAGGTGCCTTGGGGGTGAATGTCGTCCCCCCCAAAGGTGTTCCTGTCTGGCCCTCAGGATTCTTCCCAGGCAATGCTTCCTTCCCAGGCCACACCCCTCCCCAACACTGCTGTATCCTTTCCTCAAGTGCTTTGGCTTAACTCAGCTGTCTCATTGAGCTGTGTTAATGCTGCTTACATGCGTGCCTGCCTGCTTGCTTGCTTGCTTGGATGGTGGAGAGATATGTATAAACCTCTTAATGTAGCCAACTGTAAAAAGGTTAAGAGTCGTATCTGTTGCTCTACAGTACCTACTTTTTGCCTCAAACCTTACCTACCACTGCCATGCAGTCCCCAGAAGGTTGCCCAGGAGGAATGCTGCCCTTGGGCACTGGGGTTGGTTTTTTGGTGGGTTGTTGGTTTTTGTTGTTGGTTTTTGTGTGTTTTTGTTGTTGTTGGTTTTTGTAATAAACCCTTGGATCTAGGACTTCTATAACTACAGTATTAGGTTTGATATATGATTTTCACAGAACTCCCATCTTCTGTTGGTACTGTATATACATCAACAGCTTTACCTGTGAATCTGGGTAATAGGTTTGAGTAGGGCCAGCCCAGCCATGAGGTAAGGTGAGGCGACTGCCTCACACGACAAGATCCACAAAGGCAGCACATCTGGCCTGCAAGGAATGCATTACCTGCTATTGCCGATGTAGATCTTCACTTGCCCCTTCTTCCTTGGCAGAGCAGGGGGCGACATCATTTTGTGGTTTGTCTTAGGTGCCAAAATGTATTGGGCTTGCCCTGGTTTTGAGACTAGAGTAGGTGAATGTATACTTAGAAAATATTAAGCAGAGAAATCCTAATTACAGTGGTGCCTCGCAAGACGAAATTAATTCGTTCCGCAAGTTTTGCCGTCTAGCGAATTTTTCGTCTTGCGAAGCACGGTTTTAACGGTTTAACAAAGTCGCAAGACGTTTTCGTCTTGCGAAGCAAGCCCATAGGGAAATTCGTCTTGCGAGGCAAATCGCAAACGGAAAAACCTTTCGTCTAGCGAGTTTTTTGTCTTGCGAGGCATTCGTCTTGCGAGGTACCACTGTATTGTATTATTTGACAGACTAGTCCTTGTACAGCGACTTACATGCATTTAACTTGTGCGCATTCAGCTTTACATGCTTGGCAAAATATATTTTTTTTAATGGAAGGGGGGGAGAAAGCATCTGGAGAAAAAGACTAACAGTCCCACCCACCATTGAACCCAATGTGTTTTCACTATACATAATTTTGGCTATAGGCGTAATCCCTAGAACATAACCTCCACATAAACTGTATAAGAATTCTTTGCTCTTTGACTTCGTCACTACAGCAGTCAGTTTGATTTAGTAAGGCTCTGCTTAGCTATGATTAACAGTCAGATTACTTTGTTATTATCTGCAAGAAATGTCAGTTTCCAATTCAACTGTGTTGCCTTGTTTTTTAGCCTGATGATAACACTGGAGATGTGCATTATGATGCTGAGATCATCCTTACAAGGCAGACATTTAATGAAATCAACAGGTTCCTTAATGAAGAGGGCTGGAAATCAGCTGCTTTGGATGATGCACTCAGTGATGTTCTGATTAACTTTAGGCATCATGATGCTGAAGTTTGGAAATGGAAGTTTGAGGACACATTTGGGGCTGATGCATATAATGTCTTTATGGTGAGATAATTTTTCTGCAGTAAGGTGTTTTTCTACAGCCAATATAGTCATGGGTACCTCGCTTGCACCAGACAGAAAAAGATAAAACTTATATGCAGTGCTTTATCCCACTGAAGGCTGAGTATATATCTTTTAATGTTTTCAGGCAGCAGTAGTAGGTCAGGACTTCTTAATTTGTGATCCAAATTTCAGCCCACAACCATGACTGCTTTCCTACCATGAGTTCAGCACCACATTTATGTCTAGGTGTGCAAAAATAAAGGGATATGAATCAGTTCAAAATCTGTAGCATTGTCTTGAGTGCAGCTTCATGGGGTATGTACTGCAAAAGTCTAAAGTAAATTTGTTTGTTGCATTTATACCCCACCTTTTTCTCCATGGAGGTCAAGGTGTTACACATTGTTTACCCCTTCTTCAATCCCCACAACAACCCTGTAAGGTAGGTTAGGCTGAGAGAGGTAGTGAGTGGCCTGAGATCCACCAGTGCGCTTCATGCCAAGTGATTATTTGAATGGCATCTGTTTAAATTTCAGTTCACATTTGGCTGCCATCAAGCTATTGTAAATGAAAAAAAGTTATAGCTGTTAGAATATAAGGGTTAATAAATGTTCACCAACATGATAAGGGCTCCACATTGTTCAGTTTTACTTCAAGTAACCAAGATGAGGCTGCTGCCGCCCCACCCCATGATCCCTTTAATGCATACTGCTCATGATTCCCTCAAGCAGAAGCTGAATGGAAGATTTGTCTATTATCAGATAAATGCTAAAAATGCTTCAATGCTAAAAATGTAGGTTCCTCCCATTTTAAATAGTCTTGGCTTTTATAATTCTTTTGCAATTAATCTCTCTTTTTATCTCTTGTTTTCTAAAAGGTACTTCTGTGTTTAGTGTGCATTTCAGTAATAGTTGCTACAGAACTATGGACACGCATTGGTTGGTTTACACAGCTAAAACGTGTTTTATTCGTAAGTTTTCTCATCAGTTTTGGGTGGAACTGGATGTACCTATATAAGGTAAACAATTACTAGTGTTTATTAAGTAGTAATGGGGAAGTGGATATCAGTGTGCCCTGAAAATACAGAAAATATTGTGCCACTCACTATTTAGCTCAATAACCTAACAGGGCTCAATATAAACTCAGGCTACCACACTTGCTACCCTTAAAACAAAAAATGTTCTTATCCGGCACATTTTGATATTGATCCAGTAATAATCAGAGGCCATTTTGGAACACTTGTGCAAAACTATTTTAAAATATGTCAGGTTCGTTCTCGTTACAGTCTAGTGAGATTGGCACATTGGTCTTTCCTTCTCCATGATTTACTAGCAGTTCAGTAGTTTTGAACTTTTATTATCCTGTGTGCCAATCTTATAAAATTAACAGTGTGCTGCAGCAGGTCTAATAGACTCTTTCCCCTCTGCTATTTTTCAGTAATTTTATGGCTCAGTCACAGAAAGAAGAGTGCTTGACCTCAGGAGCCATATGTGTGCAATCTGTTTTGAATAATCATATGTTTTAAGAAGTAGACTTTTAATAGCTTTGAATTATTCAGTTTTATTGTATATGAAAGTTGCAGCTGCATTTGGAAGTATATTAGTTGGATTTATTTATATCCTGCTTTTAGAATACAAATCCTACCAAGACAGTTTACAAGTAACATCAAATTGCATTAATACAGTACAAAAAAAAATATCAAAATATTAAGTCATAAGGAATTTCCCACAGGCTCTGTGGAAACAGAGGGCAGTGGGATTTTCATCCACTTTTTAAAAAAAGATTCCAAAATGAAATTGATTTATCAATTTTGTTAAATTGTTAAAATCCTTTTGTTTCTGTTGTAGGTAGCCTTTGCTCAGCATCAAGCTGAAGTGGCAAAAATGGGAAAATTTGATACTGTATGTGCTGAGAAGATCCGCTGGAGTGATGGTCTAATAGGTGAGCTGTTTTTGTTTTGCTTGCTAACTTTCCATGTCAGATTTCCTTCTCGGTAGTGGCGCCCGCCCTGTGGAACTCCCTCCCATCAGATGGCAAGGAAATAAACAACTATCTGACTTTTAGAAGACATCTGAAGGCAGTCCTGTTTAGGGAAGTTTTTAATGTTTGATGTTTTGTCGCTTTGTTATTATTATTATTAATATTCTGTTGGGAGATGCCCAGAGTGGCTGAGGAAACCCACCCAGATTGGGGGGGGGGTGTTAAATAATTTTTTGTTTGTTTGATTGATTGATTTAGTAAACATTTAAGCTTATTTTTAAGATTGGCTCTAAACCAAATCTGGAGTGGAGTACCTAAGACGGTTGGATTGCTCCTTGTATGCCTCCTTCCAGCAACTCCTGCTTCCAAGCTGTTGCCAAACATTTTGTTTTCCTTTGGACCACATTAGTGAGCCTGAGAGCAGGGTTTTGTCTAGACAGTCAAGGACTTCCATACACATTGCTCAGGCTTGTGTTCCGGCAAGGCCACTTCAGTGCTGCTAATGCAGAGATTTGGCTTCACACCCTGGCGGCACACTCCATTGTCTCTCGAGACAGATGCCAACAACACATTTCTGATATTGCTGATTTTACTCTCTGAGTCACTTCTTTCTTGTGCCAATATAATGATTCAAACATAATTATTCCTGAAATATTGCCTGTATATTCAAGCATTTCAGCTTACTTAGTTGGACTGTGTCATTCATACAGCTGGCTCACTGATAATCTTCTGAAATGAATCTCTTTCCTGGTGGTAGATTCATTTAATGTAATTGTCTTTGAACAAGTCAGGTAGATGTGCTCCTTGAAATATCTACAGAAGACATATTGTCTGCTTGTTGTTGAGCCCAAACTAGTTTTTTTGGCGATAGACTAGGGTCTGGGAATCAGGTCTGCTGAACATCTAAAAAAATGACAGAGAAAGGCATTTTAGTGGGATGAAGGGGAATGAAGACAAGAATACTGGAGAAGTTCAGCATCACCCTTGGCCTTTTCAGCCCAGTGCACTCTTCTAGTGCTGCTGCTAAACCAAATAGCCATTTGGGAGGAGAACTGAGTCTGATAATCTAGGTTAGCAAACTTCTAAAAACTTCTAAAAACCTTTCTCTCCTACACCTCCCATTGTAGGCTAGGAGAAAAGGGCATGAGGAAGAGAATACAGAGGGAAAGTAACAAGTTTCTCTGTATCTGTTACATTTTACTTATGTACCTAATCAGAACAAAACAGGACTAAAAGCAAATAAATAGGACTATTTGGTAGCAGACCAAGGTATGGATACTTCCTCCTCCTGAGGAAAGAAAGTGCCATTTGCCATTTGCTATTTGCTACATTGCTTACCTAAAAAGGTAAAGGTAAAGGACCTCTGACAGTTAAGTCCAGACGCGAACGACTCTGGGGTTGCGACGCTCATCTTGCTTTACTCTGAGGGAGCTGACGTTTGTCCGCAGAGCATTTTTCCGGGTCATGTGGGCAGCATGACTAAGCCGCTTCTGGCGAAACCAGAGCAGCGCATGGAAACGCCGTTTACCTTCCTGCCAGGGTGGTACCTATTCATGTACCTGCACTTTGACGTGCTTTCGAACTGCTAGGTTGGCAGGAGCTGGGACCGAACAACAGGAGCTCACCCCGTTGCGGGAATTCAAACCACCGACCTTCCGATCAGCAAGCCCAAGGTTCAGTGGTTTATACCACAGAGCCCAAATACCAATCTGGCAGGTTGGGGTGGGTGTGTTCCGTTCTGCAAATTGTGCTTCAGCCATGTCTTCTACTCAAGACTGGGCTTATCCCCAGTTTAGCAAATATACTTTAAAATACCCTGAGTGTTGCTGTAAATATTAGAAAATCATTTCCTTCCAGATCTTGTATCATTTCTTTTGATAAGACAAGTATAGTTAAGTGTTTACGCCCTTCTCACTGTCTATATATGACTTCTTATTACACACTGAAAACATCTAGTTATTTATTCATCCTTACAGCCAAAATATACTTGCTTTTTCATGGTTAGTTGTATGACTTGTTGCTTTTTAACTATAGAATGGTTTAGAAGCTCGATGACGTTCCAAGATGATCCTTGTCAAAAGTATTATGAAACCGTATTAGTAAATCCTATTTGGCTTGTTCCTCCAACAAAGGTATTCTCTTTTTCTAACTGAGTCATTTGTATTTTGTTTGATTCTGACAGCTTCACTATCATTCTAATTTTACTTTCTGTCTGGTTTTAGGCATTGGCTGTTACATTTACCAATTTTGTAACGGAGCCATTGAAGCACATAGGTCAAGGAATTGGTGAATTTATTAAAGCACTCATGAAAGAGATTCCATTGCTGCTACATATCCCAGTGCTGGTGATCATAGCAATAGCAGTTTTGGTATGTACATGCACAGAAACATGAGGGATTCAATACTGCACACATGGATTAGAAATTGTGAAAGTAGATACAGCTAACAATGGATTTGCTCAACAACACCAGTAAGACTGAAGTAAGGGTACAATTAGCTACTTACCTGTGAGTGATAGACAAGGTAGTTCCAGAAATAACATCTTAGTTCTAGCACAGTTGTTCCACCTCCTTGTGCAAGAAGAGGCAGCTGTGATTGTATATTGATGCTCTTTCTAGTCCTAAGAAGGAAGTGTTAGAGGATAAGGAAGACTTAACTTGTTGACATCTGCAGCTAATACTTTGGGACATAAATAGCAATTTATTTTTCAAGGATAGTATAATCTTTCTCCCATACTGAAGTATTCTAGAACACAAAGAAACAAATTATCCATATTTAAAGATTTATGAAATAGAAAATTGGATTTTTTAACATGCATGCCACAGCAGTGGTACATAATTTGGCATTTTCTGTTAGGTGGACTGACTAAAAGTAATACTCATTTGTAAAGCTCTATTCTTATATGAATATAAGTAAGTCCAAGAATTTGATTCTCTGTTATATAGGGCAGTTACAGAAATACTATTTCCACTATGTCTGACTAAGAATAGTTGATAATGAAGAAAATCTCTTGAAAAAATTATCTTATTTTAATGAATATATAGGAACACAGATCTTGAGCCTATTTTCAAAACAGAACAATGTAAAAACCTGTGTTAAAAGGAGGAGTGGAAACAAAGTTTGTCAGAGTACTTACAAGGGTGTCTCTTCTGTAGGGTTTCTGCTTTGGGGCTGGAAGCTCAGTGAATGCGCTAAGGATGTTAAGCTACTCAGACAAGCGGCCACCTCCAGCACTTCCTCCAACAGATGAACAGCCGCCTGTACTTCCCCCAAGGGGCAAACAGTCACCTCCTGCACTCCCCCCAAGGGGCAAACAGCCACCTCCTGCACTTCCTCCAAGGACCAGAGCAATACAAGAACAAATGCTACATCTGCAGCCAAATGACGCAGGTGAAAATGGTGTCAACATTATAGAAAATATGGAAAATACATACAATATTTACTCCATCAAGAGAGGACCTTATGACAGAGGAGATGCTTCAGTAAAGGTAATATTTAGGTTTTGCAATCAGGTGATGTGCTATATATATATATATTGTTGTCCAGCAGCCTCCCAGACCAAGCAAGCAAGTCTCTGGCATTGTGTTGTAGAACCTAGGACTATTTCCATACTGAAACTGCTCTTGCTGCTCTGACTCAGGACTTCATGCGATGAAAGAAGCTAGATGCTGGCTAGAGCACAAATGGTGGAAGTCCCACTTCAAAGATTACTAAACCTGTGCTAAAGCACATAATTGTGCCTGCTGTGGAAACGAAAGTGGCAAAGAAAGTGAGCTAGATGCCATGATTGATGCAGTCCTAAGTGAAGTTTCCATCAAGCCACATTTTGTGGGATCATTTTCAGTTTTTGCAGCCGGATGGCATTGACAGGGTGCTTGTGAGTCTGCACCCAAAAAGATGCCCTTTGGACCATTTTCGTTCATGGCTGGTTAAAGCTAGCTCGAGGGGTGTAACTAGATAGGATCTTGGTGTGATGAATGCATCTCTGCCTGAGGAGGTTATGCCAGACATCTTGAAGAAGGTAATAGTATAGTCATTCCTGGAAAAAACCACCCTGGATCTGTGGTATTTAACAACTGCCCAATCACAAATACTTCCTTGAGTGTTATGGTGACGCAGCTATAGGCGTGTCTGGAGAAATCGGGTTATCCAGATCCTTTTTAATCTCGTTCATGCCCAGGTTTGGAACTGAATCTGCCTTGGTTGCTCTAATGGATGACCTCTGTTGGGAAAGGGACAAAGGGAAGCATGACCCTGTTGCTCTTAACTCTTGTCAGCTTTCGATACCATTAACCATGGTATCCTGCTGGACCCATCTACAGGAGATTAGTATCAGTTCCGGTTAGTGAGCGGTTCCGGTCTTATTTCCAGAGGCAGTTCCAGAGGGTATCACTGGATGAGTTCTCCTTGGCCCCTTGTGTTTTGAGGTATGGGTGCCACAGGACACTTTGTCTCCAGTGCTATTTATCATCTACATTAACCTGTTGGGAATGGTCATTAGGAATTTTGGACCAAGCTGTCATAAGTACATTGATGTTGCCTAATTCTGTTTCTATGCAACTCCTGACTTGAGAATGGTAAAAAAAAAAGGCTGTTGTCTGGTGTCTGGATGTAGTGGTGGACTGGATAAGGACTAATAAACTGAGCCTGAATCCTAGCAAAATGGAAGCTCTGTGGATGAGTAGTTCCTGGGTCCAGGAAGTTGGTAATTTGCATGACCTGGACAGGGCCGGAAGGGCTAGCCAATATGTTCTCTCCTGTTTGAGAACTATACTCTTAGGAGATGTATATGGGAATTTAACAATTCAGTTTGGAATCTTTATTGCAAATAATGAGGAAAAAGAACTCAATTTTCTATAGTTATTAACACAGGAGGTTTAATCTGCATTAAGAACAATTCTTGACAGGCACCTCAACTACCAACTAGGGATGCACTAATTTCATAACTGCTTTCTAAAAAACACCTTAACACAATTTTCACATAAGAGTATCAAAAACAGCAAATAAATTTAAAGCAAGACTAAAATCCTAACAAAATAGACACTCATGGTAAAGACCCATTTATCCAGCTGCGAAAGCCAGTTGGAGCAAAACCGTTTTCAGTTGTTTTAATGCACGGAACTGGCATTATTAAAATGCGTTAGGTTTAATAAGATGTATAGTGCACTTAAAGATGTCTACTCAGAATCAGTCTCATTCAGTTCAGTGAGACCTAGCTGGGGGTTTGTAGCCTTAATTATTTAATGACCTTGATTCATCTTGTTTTTTCAGTCTTCAGAAGAAGTAAATTCACAAACAGAAGCAGAAAAAAAGAACAGTGAAGACCGTCCTGTAAGTTGATAGATAATATGTTGGGCGGGGTATTAAATAAAATGTCTTAAGAAAAACACTTAATTCCTAGTATGTTTGAATATCAAATTGATATTATATTTTTACTTAATGGATGTTTTAGACTGTTATAAGAAACTTTTTATAAGAAACTTTTTTCCCCTGGGTGTTGGATGTCTCTTGTAGCTTGAAGTCTGGAAGCCCTATGACAGAACAGATTTTGTCAGACCTCACTTTGCCTCACAATCTGATATTTTCATTGTGCCATGATGTTAGACTATTCAAAAAAGGGAATAGCATGCATTTGCGTAGCTGGTTGTACAATGGAAAGTAGAAAATAATATGTTCAACTGTGTCTGGCACATTCAAAAAACACCCACAATGTCTCAGCTATCTTTCCCTCTCAGCTATTAGCTTATGGACTCCTCCTCCTCCTTACCCAACTGAATGGGCTTGGTACTCTTTGAATATTCACAGGGCTGTCAAGATACATACATAGAATGAACACATTCAAGCAAACAAGCACACTATTTCCCTCTTTTCACCTGAGCACTTTAGGCAATAAGGTTTCTAATTCCAGCAGTGCTCGATGGATCAAAGCCTGTATTTCATTGGTTTATGAGGCACTACACATTTCTATACCAGGGCTGCAGCTTTCTCCATAAACGCCCCATTCATAAAATATGGCAAGCAGCCATGTTGTCCACACGTAAAACTTGTACTTATCACTACGAATTAGACCCGTTTGTTTCAGAGGAGGTAGCTTTTGCAAGAAAGAGACTGCAACAAGCCATCCCTCATATGTAGAAAGCCACGTTGCTCTCCCATCCACATTACACCCACGGGAGAAAGTAATGTTGTCTTTGCATAGAAGGTTGTTCTCATTGAGAGTCATTTGTGTCCCCTTTAGTGGTTTTTCTTTGCTCTTTGTTCTGTTTCTGTGCATCAGAGGGTCTTACTGAGCTCACAGAATAGAACGGAGGTATGACAAAATCTGTTGTTGCAGGGTTTAGAGATAATGGCCAAATTTCACTTAAGATACATATACCCAAAGAGGACCACCTTTCACAGTAAAACCGTTACTAAAATAACAGATTGAGATACCCCATTAAGGCCGCAATCCTATATCCAGTTTTCTGAGACTAAGCCCCATTGAACTCAGTGAAACTTACTTCTGAGAATATATGTATGGGATTGCACTGTTCGTATTTTTTGTTGGTTTTTGATGACCTAATATTGTTCCACAAATTCAGTGATATGTTACTTCTTGCAGAGTGGATTAGATACTAAACCAGGTGATCAAGCTACTGATAGAATAGAGAACAGCACAGATCAAAGCCTGGTTGAACTGGACAGACCTAGCCACATACAAGAATTTACAAGAGGCAATGAAGATGAAACAAAATGTAACTTTAAAGAGGACAGGAGTGTGCAGCAAGAAGTTCCGGATATAACAGGATGTAAGAAGAAAGAGAGCCACTCATGTGAATTAGAAGAACCCACAGAGAAGATTGTAGAACATTTGAGCTTTACTGTAAGTTTTAACATATAGTATATTTTGTGTATTACAGAAAGGGGATGTACCCCTCAGCCAATTCTGCCTTTCCTAGTGAGGTAGCATTGTTGAGCAAACACAGAAGTCTTTCCCTTGTCTGCCTGCTGCAGAGGCTGGAAAGACCTGCACAGAAATGCCAACAAAGAAGCAGTTTGAGGACTTGCTTTATTATCTGCCAGTTTGAGAATAACAATGTTACATTCTAGGCTGGATAATCTTGCCTACACTCAAACAGGGTTTGGAGATTTAAGAATGCACTCTCTTGCCTTATTTCAGCTATTTATATAACCATTTAAAAAGCTCGGTAATGCAGGCAGATTTATTTATCAAATTCAGAGAATGTAAGAATGTGTCAAATCTGAGTTGAAGTCTTAAATCATTTAGGTATCTGATTCCTACTAGAATCAAGCTTAGTAGACAAATGCTGTTTTATTCAGACTTAAAATCAAAGGATTATATCCAACTAAATTCTACTTAAGAGTAGTCCAATTAAAATGAATGGATCTAACTTGAGTATCATGATCTTTGAGTTGTACTATATTGAATATTTAATAACTTAAAGGAAGAGTAAATTCTTTACTGAACCAGTTGGAGCATGCAGACTGAAATGCCCAAGCCACTTCCTTAGCATTAGACACATGCTATATTTGAATTGTAGAACAAATGATTTGAAGATAAGAGTAATAAAAGACATAGTAGAGACAAACTAAATGTGAAAATTAGCATAGGCAAGATGTTCAGGGTAAGTGTTTTTAGTACTGTGAAACTTGAGCATCCAATTTGCGCTGTTGGTTGAGGATCTAAGAGTATTATTTTAATTAAATTTTATACTGCACTTAATCCACAGATCACAGGGCAGTTCATAGCCAAAAAATACAAAATTAAAACCCAAAATACAGTGGTACCTTGGGTTAAGTACTTAATTTGTTCTGGAGGTCCGTACTTAACCTGAAACTTTTCTTAACCCGAAGCACCACTTTAGCTAATGGGGCCTCCCGCTGCTGCCGCGCAGCCGGAGCATAATTTCTGTTCTCATCCTGAAGCAAAGTTCTTAACCTGAAGCACTATTTCTGGGTTAGCTGAGTCTGTAACCTGAAGCGTATGTAACCTGAGGTACCACTGTATATTAAAAAAAACAGGAACAAAAACAAATCAGTAGCCCCATTCCCAGTGCTCATATTCAACAACTTTCTGTAGTACAGTGGTGCCCCGCAAGACGAATGCCTCGCAAGACGGAAAACCTGCTAGACGAAAAGGTTTTCCGTTTTTGAGCTGCTTCGCAAGACGATTTTCCCTATGGGCTTGCTTTGCAAGACGAAAGCGTCTTGCAAGTGTTCCGATTTTTTTTCGCTCCCCCCCTTTTTCTAAGCCGCTAATAGCCTTTTAGCCGCTAATCCGCTAAGCCTTTAATAGCCGCCAAACCGCTAATAGCGCTAATCCGCTAATAGGGTTGCTTCACAAGACGAAAAAACCGCTAGACGAAGAGACTCGCAGAACGGATTAATTTCGTCTTGCGAGGCACCACTGTACTGGATGTATTAGATGGCAACCTTATGACCCAGTTCTGTTCATATTTACTTGAGAACAAGCCCTACTAAGTTTGAGTAATGGTGCATAGGATTAGTTAGATTCTTTGGTAAAAACAGCTGCCTAGAACGATTTGCCCAAGTGTGTTTAATGAGACTGACAGCATTCTTTAAATAGCAGCATCTTGGCCATGGTGGAAGTTGATATTAAGCTGAAGAGAGCAGCAATGTTCTGCTTCAGTTTCCATTACCAATTCTCACCAAAACTCATTTCCCAATGTAGAGTTTAAATTGCATGTGTGCAAACATAAATGCATCTGGAGTGGAGGGAATAGGGAAGGGCTAGCTAGGGTAATGGTTGGCATAGCAGTGAGCCTTGGCCTCCTATACATTTCAAAACAATGGCACTGTAGTCTGTGTTTGAAGATGTCATAGTTTTATCCTCCTACCATTACAAAAAGTACCAGGATAGTGGTTTTGCCCTTTAAGATTACTAAATATTTGACTCCACACTGGAACAGAAATTAGAAATAATCTGAAAGGTTGTGGCTTGTATGCTTCTCATTTAAATCTTCTCATTTACAGGAACAAAAACAGAGGAACACTGCTTCCTGACAGACCTCCTTATACCAGGGAAATGATTTTTTTAAATGCCTCTGCTAACCAACAAATGTTCGTGAATCTACTTTTGTCAGTTTTCATTCTTATAGAACTTCTTTGCATATTAGGTATCAGGGCACATAAATTATATTTATGAAGCACCTTTGTTTCCATACAACAACTTCAACACATTTTAAAAACATTTAATGAGAAAATAATGTAATTCGAAAAGGGACTCTACTGGTAAAATGCTTTTAAAATTTGTGCTAAGTTTTTTGTAGTTAATATTTGCCAACAAAATAAACTCCTACAAAATGTTACTAATGAAATTTCTTTTATATTCATATCTGTAAAAGCTGTTATTTAGGTTCAACAGGAGAACTTTTATTTAGCTGTGACTTTCCCCTACCCCAAGATCAAGAACTAATTTTTACCAGGTGTCATGTTTTTGCATGAAGAAGGCTTGAACATTGCTTGGAAAAGGAATGTTGGTTCATACCCAAGTTCATGTTCTTCAAAGGTAGGAGAATAACCTCGAGTGGGTTGCTCTTCCCAGTCCCTCAAGGAGACAGGACCATGCAAAGCAAGCTCTCTGACAGAGAAAGCACATCTTCAGCCATGACAGTCCTGCAATCTAGCCCCCACCCCACCCACCAAAAAACAAAACAAAAACCCAATAACAGGCAGGAAATAATGGAAGGCTTCTCTTAACAAATGGGAGCAACAAATAACTAGAATAGCTGAAAAAACTCCAGGGTGGGTAGGAGATAGGACCTTACCACAAAAGGAACTTATCTGACTTAAGAACCAACGGCATTCTCTTTGGATCAGTTCATTTACTTACAGACAAAACAACAGGTTTTGCTAGTATGAAAATATTTATTTTTCTCGTGTGTGTGGTTTTTTTAAAAAAAAACAATGTAATACTTGTCAATTGTTTTGGAACATTTTATACTTCTTAGATGTTAGAAAAACTTTTGAGGTTAAGTCTAGAGTTTTCCTATTACATAATTTTAGCTGGATTTTTTCCCATAAGCTCATGTGAAAAGTACCGTTAAACACTAAACCATACGAAACAAAAAAATATTTACAGAGAGAAAATTGAAACAGTGCTCTATAGAGCTTTTTACAAACATTTTTAGATATGTTTTTTTCAAGCTGTGGCAGCAGTAACTGTACCATAAACTTTTTCCCTTAAAGGCATTGTTTCCTGTATTATTTAAAAGAAAGGAATTCCAGTATTACACAATCCATCTGTTTCTCTTCGGTGTGCTTTTGAAGAAGTCCATTAATTGGAATTTGCCCTCTTCAAATCAGAGGGTAGAAAGACTCTCTGTTCATCCATTCTCTTCCCTTGGGATCGCAAAATAAGGCTAAAAAAATCTTCATCAGGTACAGTTGGTCCTTTTGTGATGATTGGTGGTGGTGCACATCTCTGATCCTCTAGTCTAGAGCCCTAAAATCAAAACAAAGTAGGATAGGAGTTACAGCTAAAATCCACTGTTTAATTATTCCACAGTTCAATTCATCCTGTTTGCCCATGTTAAACCTATTAAAAGTAGTAACATTCACATTTTGGCAGAATATTGTCAGCCATGATTTCCTGTCCTTTCCCAGCAGAAACAGCATATATACATTGTGTGGTTCTGATTGAAATACTCAGAGAAGCAGTAATATAGCACAACTATGTCTGTTCCTCCAGTCACAAAGGAAGAAAAGAATTGTGGGGTTTTTTGATTTGGTAACATGGTGAAAGATGTTGGCCAAATTGAAGCTGGTTAAAAGATTTTGTAGACCAAAATCCTGGAAAAACTATTTTACTTCCACAGCAAATACACTAGGAAAGCAAGTGCTAGAAACATTTGGAAAATCTTAAGTGATAGGATATGCGTTTTTGAACATGTCAGTATGCTATTCTCCATGGTTACTGTTGGATAACAATGTGGTGAGTTCTTGTTCTCATTCTTTTTATTGGTTTTTCACATATAATAAATACAAAGTACAATAGCAGCTTGCCTGTCATTTTGGGGGGTGGGGGTGGGCTTAAAATTGGAAATATTGCTTAGAACAAGTTAGTGATGCATATTAAAGTCTCTAATCCAGTAACTCTCTGCCAATGTTTCCATGGGTGTGGGGAGGTTGTCTCGATGCAGCATCTGTCGTACAAGAGAAGAATGGATGCCAGCTAGAAGAATAAAGGACTCATCTGGCATCTTGTCACACTTCCCAGCCAGAGCAGTGAACTCCACCCAAGTGTGTACCATGAATGGATGCAGAGGCCTTAGCCCAGATTAGAGAGGAACACCTTTCAGGTATGCATGAGCATATACTTCAAAGTCAGCTAACACAACATGAACCCATTTTAAGAATACTGAAGGATTAGCTAACATATTGTACCTTTCATGATAGGAAAAGTGTGACACAAGAACAAAATAGTTTTAAATTTTCCTAATCTATCGTATTTTTCACTCCATAAGACACACTTTTTTCCTCTTAAAAACTAAGGGGAAGTGTCTGTGCGTCTTATGGAGCGAATGTGTGGTCCCTGGGGCTGGGGGACCCGGGCTTCAGCTCTGGGAGCAATGGGAAGGCTGCGCGCAGCCTGTCTGCTGCTCCGTGAGCTGCTCTTTGGGGCTGGGGGGGGACCCGAGCTTCCCCCGCCAGCCCCGACAAGTTCCTTAGCAGCTCTGGGGTAGCCCACGAAGCCTCCGCAGGGCAGCAGGGAGCCTTCATCCCGCTGCCCCGCAGAGCACAGCTATCCCTGGCTTTGGGGGGAGGTGGGGGAAGGGACAGAGCGAGGCTCTCTCACCTCCCACAAAAGCCCCCAAGAGCCAGCGTGTCTGACGGGCTGCCCTTCTCCCTCCTTGGGAAAAAGCCCACAAGCGCCGCACACACGCTCCATGCGGCTCTAGAAAGGGAGTGCTGAGCAGAGCCTGGGATGCATACAGGCTCTGCTCAGCGCTCCCTTTAAATAATTTTTTTTCCTTGAATTCCCCCTCTAAAAACTAGGTGCACCTTAATGGTCAGGTGCGCCTTATGGAGCGAAAAATACGGTATATTTTAACCATCTCTTCCTACTAGACCCTTAGTCTATGAGCT
Source organism: Podarcis bocagei (assembly GCF_964188305.1). Classification (NCBI taxonomy): domain Eukaryota; kingdom Metazoa; phylum Chordata; class Lepidosauria; order Squamata; family Lacertidae; genus Podarcis; species Podarcis bocagei. Next base: position 83,188,406 of record NC_138129.1, on the reverse strand, counting down.
CTTTCTTTGGAATAAATAGTTATGCCATGGAAAGACTCTAGAGCTTCTTTTGCATTTTGTCCTTATGAAGTCAGAGCACTTTATAAGCAAACTGGGTAATTCAGTTTTTATCTAATCTCCAAGGCCCTTCAAGCCTCCTTCACTATATTATCTTCTTATAAATGTTATGTTAGCCACTCCTTCACCTTGTCAAGAAATGTGTCTGCAAATATTTTGCACATTTTAGGTAATTTAATAACATCACTTGCTTTATAGTAAACTTTATTCCAACTGAAATAAATTTTTCTCCTTGCACAGGATTCACAGCTAGTTGTCAGGTTTTCAATATTACAATAAGCTGCACTGACCCCAGCCCACAAGGGAGGGAGCAGAGGCAGTTTCACCTCACAGGACTGGGGTCAATGCAGCTTGTTCCCAGTGCTGGGGGAGGAGTAAGTCCCTCCAGCCCCAACACCTGGTGCGCTGCCCATCTGGGGGGGGGGGGCACAAAGGCTTTACCCCCCCCCAGCTGACCAAGCCCCATGTCCCTCCAGCTCACGGGGCACTTTTTTGTACTGCATTGCCCCATAAGACCCCTCATCTGACTTCCTTCGCCCTGGTGAGTGGGGTCTGTCTTTCCTCCCAAGGTGGTGGGTGACCCTGGGAGTAAAGATGCAGTGCACTGGTTGGGCCGGGAGAAAGAGATAACCTGCCAAGGCGGCACTGTGCCAAGGTGCCTGCCTCACCACTACCTTGGCATGCGTGGGCTACCTCTTTTGGGGTGCACAGCTGCCTGCCCCTCAGCAGACAAAATCTAGCAGAGCAGCCACCACGTCTCTGCCTTGTGGGGGCTCCCTTAGACTTCTCCGCTGCAGGGCAGGCAGCCCAAGGGAGGAACAAGCTAGCTTGTCCTCAATTGTACGATGGCCAGAGTGCAATGGTGGCTTCACCTGGTGGTATATTGCGTGTGAAACTGCCTCCAGTGCCCGGCTCCAGTTTGTTTTTCCTTTGGCACACTGGTGGTCTAGCCCTCATACCGGTCCTGGACCGATGTATTGATATAGAAAAGTCCTTTTGATCCAGGCTTTTAAAACAAAATCCTAGTGACATGTATAGTCATTTCAACAGGGAGAAAAAAATGAGATAAGAAATCTGCAATTGTGAGGGTCAGGCAAAGTCTGTTCAGAAGCTGAGAAATGTGCAGAGGGCTGTTTTCTCAAGTCAGAGCATGTTCTGCTTATTTCTCATCCAACCAACATTAGATTGTTTATAAATCCAGTAAGTTGAGTTCCTTATTCCTTACAGCATTTTGGCAAGCCATTTGATTTTAAGAATATATCTGAGGGTGACTCACCACGAGCTTTGTTTAAAATGCTAAGATTTATCAGAGAGCATTCATTAACTTTTTAAATCGAAAAAAACAGTAAGAACCCACTGAAACCAGATGTCACCATCATGCTGCATAAAGTTTATTTCCTCCTGGCCTTCACAAAACATGACATACTATGTAGAGCACCATTTACAAGACTTACCTGATATTTTATCAAAATGTCAAAGAAGTCATCATCTGGTTCACTATTGCTACTGGCCATCAAGCGGCCAAGGACCGATTGACTGTTGCGCTGATTAAGATGAAGTCCTGGTAAATCACTGGCATTGGCTCGCTGATCATCTAGACGTCTACTCTGAGAGCTAGCAAGAAGATCTAGAAATTCATCAGTGTGAGGTGAGACCATGGACGTAGAAAAGGCTGCAGAAAGATGAAGAAGAAAATACTTATGCTGCTTTTATTCTATTCTGTCAGAAGGTGGGAATTATACACAATTTAAAATTAGTTACATTTTTTCAATGTTCTTGACGGTGTAGAAGAAGATGTCACTGCCAGTCTGTTCCTGTCCTGGAAACAATACCGTTGATCATCCATTCTGTTGCTCTGAAATCGACTTAGCAAATCAAAGAACCCTTCATCTCCAGGCACATCAGGGCTGTTCTTTTAAGAAGTCAGATAAAAAAAATAGTCAGGCCAAAGTTATACTGGTTACTTTTGAAGACAATAGGAGCAATTTTTTCTCTACCCTTGTTACAAAAAAAGCTATGCACAAATAGCATGGGAAAGAGGGAGGGAAGAAGAGCCTATGAGGTAAAACAACACTTAGGCTAAGACGCTAGCAAGCCAGCACAGTATTTGAGCAGCTGATACAGGTTTTATAATCAAATGTTTAGTTCTCACTCCAACCCAACAAAATTTTCAAATGGATTTTTCCACCCGAATCTTAACCATGCTTATTTAGAAAATATCCACTGAGCTTGATGAGAAGTGCTTCCTAAGAAGTATGCTCAGAATTACCTTCATCATGAGCATTAATCATGATGTTGCTAAGATTTTTTTTTAACTCAAGCAAACAAGTTAAACCAACATGCTTCTAAAAAGGTGTTCAAACTAAAATTTTAAGATTTCTTTCAAGCAATTAAATATTTATCCACAAATACCTTCTGTGAACTTAGTCGGTGGTCAATAGAATTACTAGCATCCTGAAGCACTTTAGAAGATGTGATGTTTTTGTATTTTTTGCCTTTTAATCGATTTACAAAGTGTAGTTTTGCTGAAGGTTTAGGAACTAGTGGTTTCTGTTTGGCCAGAATTTCACTGTTCCAGTCCTGAACCTAGAGAACAAGGGACAATGTATATCAAGAAACTATCCAGAAGAAAGTCTCTCATTCAGACACAAAATACTACCTGCCTTAATTTTCACACTACTAACACTGAAGTGGCTGGTTTAATTTGGGTCAGTATCTCCACAGAGCTTGAAAAATTCAAGTACCTCATATCAAAACAGGAAGAAGCCTGCTATGGCAACAAATCCTACACCCTTGAAGTTCTAAGCAGCCTTCCAAGTTAGAACATTACAAGCGGTATCCACTACAACCTGTATCACTATAATAGACATGAAATTTTGGGCAAGAGGGTGGTCACATTTTCCCAGGGACAAGATACTGCCACTTTTAATGTTTCTTTGTGACACTGCACTACATTCAGGAAAGTAGTATGGATCCCAGGTATTATTTAGCTATGCTAAACTAATTGTCCAGGATAACTTTTTAAGACCTAAAATTAAGTTCATGCAGTGATGCCAATTCCTTCTTCATTATATTAATTGTACATCACTTTCCCCCTGTTTAAATTAGCTCTGCCTCCTTAGATTGTTCCTGAACTACAGATACACACAAGCATTCTGAATTTTTAAATATCCCATTTCTGTGTACAGATCAAGTGCAGCAAAAAGGAGAGACCCCCAGGCAAATGGGGGCGGGGCAGGTGGAGGCACAAGGGGGGGGGGCAGGAAGCAGAAGCAAAGAGGACACAGTGGAACAACAGATGAACTTCTATATTTTTAACTTTTTCTCCTACCCTTTGACTCCCCATGTGTGGAGACTAAGGGTGGTATTCAATGAAGTTTTGCTTGGGGTAGGCCTACTGAAATTAATGGACCAAACTTAACCATGGTCACTAATTTCAATGGGTCTACTATGACTAGAAATAGCACAGGAAACAACCCTAAAAATGTGAACCTGGAATTCATTTTACCCATTTCTCAGCAAAGCTGCTGCTCCTCATAATTTTAAAACAATAAATTTAATGTTAAACATTAAACATTTAATGCTTTTTGCTCCTCCCTGCTGGTAAGCAGGAGCAACAAATCACAACCCTTGGCTTAGTATTCTTTCCAAATCAGGGATCATGTTTTTTGCTCAAAAAACAGGGATCCCTGGATTGAGTGATCTGCACATTGACCATAGAACATTAAGGGTCATTGTGATGTGTGAACCAAACCTTGGAAAGAAATTCAGAACATCAAACTGCACAGAAATCAGTCATCATTCCATCTTGCTTAGGATGTACTTGTGTACCCTTCATTTCCAGTAGCATACCTCAATTACAGAACCAAACATTATTACCGTTCTACTCCTATATCTTCTGTTCTACTCCTATATCTTCTCTCTCTTTCAGTGCTATTTCTGGTATTTCCATGTAGTCATCTTCTGTAAACAATGGCTTAATTTATTTTAAGTACCCACAGTACTCAAGACAAAGGGAAGAAAAATATTTTCTATCCCTGATATGTAGTCAATCAACTAAATCTCTGCTTCAGTTCAGCTGATTTGGTCTTCAGATCATAAACATCAAATACAGCATAAGGTATTGACAACCTCAGGGGAGGGGGAGAAGGCTATAGATGCACACACAAGTGGTGCCATTTATTGCCAGATTCACAATCAATCAGAAACAGTTAATAATACAGATTTTGATTCTCCCATTTTTGACCAAAATCACTTTGTGCATAACTTGTTCTGGCTAGTCTAACATCCAAAGTTAGTTGCCACTGCAGAACACTGGTCAGTGAGGAGCACTGCTGCCAGAGACCTGACAGGAGAGAGGGGGACGACGACAAAGCAGCAGGCAGGTCAGCACTGTGCAGGCGCGTAGATGGGAGTGCCACAACCTCCACATCCCCTCTCCCTATAGCTTGAATGACAAGTAAGACTAATGTGCTGAATCCATATTAAGTTAATAATGCCTAGCTGAATTCCATTTCCTGTAAAATCAGTGGGAGCTAATGTAGTCCAGATCCAACCCATGAAATATGTTCAGCCAGTCACCAACCTTTTCAGGAGTAAGCTTCATAAGTTCCATGTTTTCCATACTATGGCGGCGTCCTACTCGGGGTCTTGCACCTTAAGACAGAAAAACAGTTTATTTTGAAGGAAAGCTTCATAACATTGGAAGAATGGCAGACTAAGATGATAGAATATGCAGAATTGGCAAAGGTGACGGGGAAGATCCGAAATCAGCACAACGAACTGTTTGAAAAGGACGAGTAAATTTATACAATATATGAAAGAACATTGTAAACATTTGTAGGTTTGAGTTGAAATATTTTGTTATGCTAATATTGAGAGCTGGTTTACATTTAATGAGGTAAATTTTATTAAAAAAGAAAAAAGGTAAATAAGTGGTTATAGAAATGCTAAGATGTAAGTGATTATTTATGAAAGCCAGAGAGTGGGATGGGGGGAAGTGGAAGCTCAGTTTGAGCATTGTTCTTTGATTATGAGATTATGTAATGGAATGTGATTATGGTAAAATGTTAAATCAGTAAAAATTATTATTAAAAAAAGCAAATACAGAGTCTTATAATTTTCCCAAGAAAAATGAGAAGTATATCCCACAAAATATCAGCATATCTATGAGTGTTGAAGATTAAGTAAAATAAATCTTAATACATAATCATGGAAGTTTATACTTACCATTCACACTATGATCTAGAATTTGATTTTCTGTCATCATTGAACTGTTTGTGCTGAAACTTAGGCCAAGCACCATTTGTAGATCTGAGAGGTTAAGTTTAGCTGTTAGTTCTCCAGTTTTATCTCCCACCTGCAATCAAAAGCATTTCGTAATTTCATATCCATACTGAACAAGTTCCTGTATACACTATCCATAAATATGTAAACGCCAGTCCTTGAACTTCTGAGGCGGCTTCCATTTTGAGTTTCCCTATTGTACTGATGCTTCTGTATTGAGTTTTGGTTTTCAAACATTTCGAAACTCGAACGGTCTTCCGTTCGAAAACCGAGGTTCCACTGTATACTTATTTTTATAAAAAGTGTATACCACAACTTGTAATATGACCACATACCTCTCTCGAAATGTCCAAATGCTTTTCGGCATAGTGCATAGCTTGTTCATGGTTCCCCAGGGCTGTGTATGCATTCCCCAAACTCCAGCATGCTCTTCCTTCACCAATTCTGAAACACAGTTCAACAGCATGACACTTATTAAATGCTCCATACATTAGCTTTCTAACTAACTTAAACCAGTAAGGACCCATTCCTATACTAGTCAGTTCATATGCCACAGTAAACCAGTTAATAGTTTAATGCTAATCCACTGGTCTGTGCCACTTTGTACTCCCCACTAGCACATGTGAGAAACAAATCGTGATCCTTGGCTTAGCTTTATGTCTGAACCAGAGATCATGTTTCATTTAAACAAACCACTATCGGCCAAGAACAAGTAAGAACATAAGAGCCTGATGCATCAAGCCAATCCTATCTAGTCCAGCATCCTGTTCTGGCTAGCCAACTACATGCCTGTGGGAAACCTTTAAGTAGGATCTGAGCACAATATCATTCACTCCTCCTGCAGTTCCCAGTAACTAGTATTCAGAACCATTACTGCCTCCAACCATGTATAACCTTCTTGGCTAGTAGCCACTGATAGCCCTACCCCCCATGAATCTTGTCGAATCTTTTAAAGTTGGTGGTCATCACTGCCTCCTGTGGGAGCAAGTTCCATAGTTTAACTATGTGCTGTGTGAAGGAGGACTTTCTTTAATCCGCCTTAATCTTCCAACATTCAATTCTAGTGTTATCAAAGAGGGAAAAACACTTTTCTCCATCCACTTTCTTCACCCCCCACCCAAAAAAGCATCCTGAGCATGCAGGCATAACAACGAATGGGTCCATTCTAAGGAAATGTTTTCCTCCTCTTCTGACACTCTCCTTCCCAGAAATCCTCATTCTCCCTGACAGCACGACAGCTCTCAGTGTGGGAGTGGGGGACAACTATAGCATCCCTACATGTCTCATTCACAGTTTTCTGCCTCTCTTAGCTTTCCTGGTCTGCCACCTTAGCTTCAAGGGAATGAGCTTGTTCCAAGAGAACCAGGAGCTCGTTGCACTTTGGACACACCCGTGACTTCTGCCCAAAAGGGAGATAGCTGTACATGTGACAAGACAGTATAAAACACTGGAAAGCCCCCACACCCCTGCTGACATTCCAGTTGCAGGGGTTACTTTTATTGAGAGTTCAGGTTTACTTTAGCTAAAGGAAAGAAGGGGCAGAGAGTCGTGTGCCCTGTCCTCCTTGCCCTGCTGCTAAACCTGCAGATCTGCTGAACTCACCTTGATGCTTTGTCAGCTGGGGCTCCCTCTAGCTCACTAGGTTGCTACAAATTTACATGCCTAGCTTTCTTCCAGCTACTGTAGTAGTCAGTGAAGTCAGGAGGTGTGGCTCAAATTTAGTTAGCCCCCTAGGAATGGGGAGAGAACAATAGACAGTGGCTGTTGAATCAACTAGTCCTCCTGGTGGTGCAGCACTGAAACTGCTGGCACATTTGTAAAGCTAAGCAGCATCCAGTATAGGTTCAAATAGGAGGACCATGTGTTGAGATTCTGTGCATTGCAGGGCGTTGGACTAGATGACCCTCAGGGTCCCTTCCAACTCTACAGTTCTGTGATTCCTTCCCTTCCTGAGAGGAAGTCCTGTTTACACGCTCTTAGTAATGCTACTGAACAAAGCTAACTAACTTTTATTTTTGTTTTATTTACTGGCAACAACACACTTAATACCATCAGTCAACAAATGCATTACTTTATGGTCTCTGCAGAGGGGATCCATTTCTCTTTGCTTCATGTTAACTGTAGAGAATCCGAAGTATGAACACGCATACTTCCACAAGCTGCTCAATTAAAGTAATACTTAAATGAATTGGTTCTCAGTAACAGCTTATATTCAATTTGAATATACAAAATCTCATTAATGCACAATTTCAATTAAAAGCCCTAAAGCTACATAATACAAAGCTTAGTGACAGAAAGCTGGCTAATCCCAATGCCAATCTCACAACTTTTAAAAATAATTAGTGCTTATTGAAGTTTCCAGAGTTGTATTTAGATATTGAACCCAGGCTTTTGTTTCTAAAGTAGCAGATCAAAGGACAAGTCACTGCACAAAACTGAAGGGAATTTTCAAAAGAGTTTATGATATGGCATGGTCACCTACAGTTCAAAAGGGTGGAGGGGAAAATCCAAGGGGCAGGGGAAGGTTCTTAGGCATGCATAGTGTAGTTCTTTGGACCTCTGTCTATTTGAATAGGACAATTATTCTATAGGAACTTAATTTTATACCCTCAAAAAGATCTCTCTCTTGTTAATGAACAGTGAACTTTTAAAAGCCTTACCTATCATTCAGTTCTTCAGCAATTGCCAGGTGTTTCAGATGATAATCGATGGCCTTTTCATAGTCTTGAAGTAAAGTATATGTATTCCCAAGGCTGTAGCAAGCTTGTGCTTCTACAGCCCGGTCTGTAAGCTGCCTGGCGAGCTGCAGTGTTTTCCTAAAAGTACAAACAGCTAGAAATAATCTTCGCTTACATGACTAACAAGAATGTATCTGCATATAGTTCAAGTGGCTCTCAATGTTTAATATACAAATATAATCCTATACAAAGCTAATTGTCTCCCCATTTCCAAAACAGTCTTTTCCCTTAGACAAATAGTATATATGCATAAACAAACATACAATGGGTCTTTATCAATCAATCAATCTCTATTGTTTAGACTAGGAGTCACAACAAAGAAATAAATAAAATAGTAATAACTTCAACAAAACAATATAATTTTTTTATCGTGCTACTGAGAGGGCAGAAAACTGGCTCAAACTTTAGAAGCTGCCAAAGCAAATATCACCACTGCTAACAAGGTCACCCTACTTTGCAGTTCAGACCAATTAGGTTTCCCATCAACAGCTAGATCTAAGGATTTTGTATAAACTCTGCAGAAAAAACAGGTCAGTCAAATAATGGGGTACATTTTCCACAGAACCAGTGCTGCAGTCTAAAGCCATAGGGTAAGAACACATAAACATAGGAAGTCAGACCATTGGTCCATGTGGCTCAGGGCTTGTCTACAGTGAATGGCAGCAGCTCTTCCAAGGTTCCAGGCAGAGGACATTCCCAGTCTTAATGGGAAGTGCTAGGCATTAAACCTTGGACCTTCTGCACACACAAGCAGATGTTCTACCATTGACCATTCCCAAAATAATGGTATTTTCCTAAAATGATATTCTAAAACAGCTGTCGTTTGTTAGATCCTTAGATGAGTTAAGATAGTTTAGAGCATTAAAAAATGTAAGAAAAGCTTGCTGAATCAAGCCAATGGCCCATCTTGTCCACCACTCTGTTCTCACAGTGGCACAGACTGTTTATATGTTCTAATAAAAACTGATTTTGAGGGTCTTAGTTTCAAGGGGGGACTGCCAATACTGACCTTTTGAAAAGATCTTAACTAAACTCAGGAAAGAGAACACAACCATTCAATATTCAAATAAAACATCTAAATCTGAAAGTAGCTTCAGATTTGGAGTTAGAAATAGGAAATCCAGGCTCACACAAATATAATATTCTCTGGGTGGTCCAGGGCAAGTTATATCTGAGTCTAACCTACCTACAAGATAGGCTAAAATCTGAAGGAAGGATTATAAATTTATAATGAAAACTAGAAGGATTGGAAAACTTATGAAAATAATACTGTGGTTAGGTATTAAACAATACATCGACTAACTTGTAGTATTCGGCAGCAGTTTCAAATTCTCCAAGGAAAATATAAGCATTTCCAAGATTGCTGTAGGCTCTTCTTTCAGCAGCTCTATCACCAAATTCTTTTGCAATTAAAAGGCGCTGAAAAAGAAAGGTTCTGTTGTCAAATACTGTGAATTTCTGATAGACAACTACCTCCTCTGGAATAGTTAGGAACCCATATGCCCACTACTGTGTCCTGAAAGAAGGAACAGTAACTCTTTCCTGAAAAATTCAAAGTAAAACAACTTTTAAATTCTCAAGTCTGCTGTTTGTAATGGTTCATACTGATATCCAGTAAGTAGTTGTGAACTGTAAAAGGATGGAATTTAATATGTAGCACAAAATTTTAGAATCCCGGGTTACTGATTTCAAATAAACCTTAATGTCATAGCTGTCAACTTTTCCCTTTTCTTGCGAGGAATCCTATTCGGAATAAGGGAATTTCCCTTTAAAAAGGGAAACGTTGACAGCTATGCTTACTGTGGGTTTCTTTTAATAAAAAATTCAGCTATTTCTGCAGAACATACATTGTTACAGATTCTTTGTAAAGAAGAATCCTGAATAAACTATCTTTCATCACTAGGAGTTAACAGATGATAATAATAGTAATAGTAGCAATAATAAAAACCTGCTTTTTAAATGGCAGGTGCAGAATACATCATGCTGGAAACTATCACTATATTCTGGCATGCCATGCACATAACACCAAGCCAAGGTTTCTTCAGCCAAACTGTGGATTGTCTGAACCCAGCCCAGTTGACTAACAATTGTTTGTTTTCTGTCAATAAAGCCATGATTTGTTCTTGGCTTATAGACTTATTTAGACTATTGTGTGGCATTATGTCTGAACCAAAAAGTCTATGGCCATACCACCCCAGATGCTCACCAATCTATACAGCAAAGCAAGAGCAGTCAGAAAACAAACCAAGCTTGGGAGAAACAAGTCACGGCTCTGCAGGATGACTTCTGGTTTGTTGAAACAAACCATGGCTTAGTGTTTTGCATGAACACAGCACTCTCTTGTACCTGTTCATGGGCAGTAACAGCACTCCTAAAGTTGCCCAGAAGATAATGAGTATTCCCCAGGTTTCCATAGGCACGTCCCTGGGCTGCTCTATCGCCCAGCTCTGTCACTAATGTCAAGTTCTCCCTATTTAACAGGGAAACAAAAACAAAAGGTTTATGTTAGAAATGCATAACAATTAGCAGCCATGAAGGTGGCTGTTCTTCCTGCTCATGGAACTGACACGATGACCACAATACATTAATAACTTTTGCTAGAAGCCATCAATATTAGGTGGTTTAATGCTTTCACCCTCACAAGAGCCCTGATCCAAAGCTGTCCTTTTATTGCCTTCCAGAGATAGGAAGAGGGGCCTAACTCAACCTATTGTCATTCTCCCCTTGAAGAGCTGTTGCATATATAGGCAGTGACCACTTTGCATGTGTTCCACAGATGTGCGACTGCCAACATGTGGGTACCTGTGGACCTAGAAGAGGGCATAACAGGGCAAGGCAGGCTTATGTGCGCTCGAGCTAGAAACAAAACCCTGTGCAAAATAGTTGACACCTGTGCCTAAAGAGAGATTTTGGAGGCTTACAAACGTGTGGTCAGTTTGTTGAAGAGCAGAAATTCACCAAAACAGAATCCCATTTTCCACCTCTCTGCATTGCGATATTCAGAAAAAATAGGGAGATGAGCAGAGGAAGTCATCAGTTATTAGTGGCTTTTCCATGCAAAAAACATTTATATGAATCAGGCTTGTAAAAGTAGCGTGGTACACACACTAAAGATTAAGTGGAAGGCGTTTTTGATGAGAACAACAAGGTCTCTTTAACTCTATTGTTTTATAATTATTATTTTTCACATTACAACCTGGTTCGTTATTAGCTCATGGAAATGAACATTTTTGATAAAAATGTGGAAGAGCATAAACAAAATGAAAGCAAACTTGCTTCTCTTTGGGTACTGTTAAAAGTTCCTACACAATTTTTTTTCCATTTTCCTCCTTCATAAATATATGATCATGGTTTGAAATGGGATGTGTGTCACCAGACTGAAGCCAAATACTGTTGAAACCAGTGGTCAGCAGATCTCATGACTTGGGATAGGAAAGTACTGATGGAGTTCAAATGGGAGTGACATGCAGCACTTTTCCATAAAGGCTGTACAGTGGTACCTCTGGATGCAAACGGGATTCATTCTGGAGCCCCGTTCGCATCCCGAGTAGAACATAACACGCGACTGCGCATGCTGTGTTTCGCCGCTTCCGTGCATGACGTCATTTTGAGCGTCTGTGCGAGCGGTGAAACCCGAAAGTAACGCGTTCCTTTACTTCCGGGTCGCCACAGAGTGTTACCTTAAACGCTCAGCCTGAAGCATATTTAACCCGAGGTATGACTGTATATATATTTTCTTCCAAATTCAGTGAAACAACCTCAAAGTAAAATGCATTCAATGTGTGATTGCCCTTGCAGATTATTAAGAAGCAACAACCCATATAGTTTTGACTTGACAAGCCTTCATTGGCTTCTGGTACTGTTCCAGGTACAATGCAGGACTAAGTTTGGTAACTAATAAAATCTTGAACGAAACAGTACATACCATTGTGACTGCTATGATAAACTGAAAGTGTGTCCTACACTGTGCTCTCTGTGAATTAATTTCATTTTGGAAAGGCGCATAAACAGCTTTTATGACAGTTACTCTATAACTGTTGACATTTCCCTCCTTAGAAATTCATCAGCAAGTGCATTTTTATTGGCCAGAATTAAGCTGCTGCAACTGGAGAGACAAGGTTTCATCTGAATCTTTCATATGTTCTATTTTTGAAATTTATTTTTGTGTTTGGACTTTAACAAATTTTCAAACAAAAAGAGCTTATTATATAGAGAAGGGGAATTAGAAACACAGTTTTGAAAGCATGTCTAATATAAAGCACATTTTAAAAGGATATAAATACTATTTTAAGCTACATCAACTCCGCTTCCAAGAATAGTTCTCCCCGCTCCCTTTGTTACTTACTCATAATAATCTGCAGCTTTCCGCAATGCAGCTTTAACATCATCTGGAAACTCTCCTGGATCATGGGTACCTGCACAGGCTACACTTTTACCCTTGGAGTGATATACATTTCCAAGGTTATAAAGTGCTCTTGCTTCTCCAACCTAAAGAAGAAAAGGCTGGAAATGAATTTCAAACTTACTGCCTTATGAATGCTTTCAGCCAGACATATAAAAGAACATTTCTCAACTATTCAACAATGGATGTCTTTCCATTTATACTAAACAATAATTCCTTTCCTGCAATTCTGATGAGCCATTTCACCACAGCATTCCTCAAGAAGGCTCACTATATTTGCAAATATGTTTATCAGGTGCCACATCTGCAGACTGCAGGAACTCCACAGAGACATCTTTTAATTATCCAAACACATGCTACCTGGATCGGTAGGCACAAAACTTTCTTTTTAGACTATCAAAACAAGTTCTCAGGAATGTGCAGGTGCTACCAAGCACTCGGTTATGAACGATTTCCCATGGTTCATGCAACTGGCAGATTCCCACACCTATTTGCTTTTAACAAAGACGAATGGCACAAGGAGAGGTTAAGAAAAGCAAAATGGTGAATGGTGTTTAAGACCAGTCTGGATTGGTACCCAGATTTCCATAAAGGTTATAGAGAGCTAGAATGAGGTGCTCTTTTGTTCTCTACACAGCAAATGTATTATTAGGACAGAGACAGTAAATGTGGTATCCTCCCGATTTTGTGGACTGAAACTCCCAATGGAGCAGGAGGGGCAAACAGTGGTATAAAGAGAATGGGGAACTGAACAAAACTGAAATCACTTGAACCAAATAAATCTTTAGCTATAACCCTGTTTAAAAGAACACTTCCTGTCTCCGCCCCCCCCCCAACAGTGCTAAATATAGCAAGTGTTTTTACCTTGTCACTTAGCTCTCTAGAAATGTCGAGATGCCTCTGACAGCGGACAATTGCTTCTTCATAATTTCCAAGGACCTTTAAGGTATTTCCCAAGTTTCCACTTGCTTTAGCTTCACCTAACTGGTCCCCAATGGTCCTGAAAATCAAAAGAAATATGAACTCATTTCTGCCACTTTTATAACGTATGTGGACTTCAACCTACCTTAAACAGAAATATTTTCCTATTAAATATCTACATCAGTTACCACGTTTGTTACAATTTGAACACACTTGAGTCCCATCCTAAATATGTTTACTCAGTATTAAGCCTTATTTGTGTATTTTAGACAACCTGTGATCACATTAATTCCAGCTAATGGCTTAGCAAAGACTGCTTGGAGATACATAGCTACAATGCTATGGCTCCAGTTCTAAATGCTCTCACTAGTACGTTAAGAACTACTGAAAACAATAGGACTTGGACATGTGCATAGTATTGCACAGTAAATGTACTATAATTTAGAATTCAATTACAACTCGGTGCAGCTAGGTAATTTTATACCCTGAACTTAATGATCTTACGGGGGGGGGGCGAATTTAGAAAGCTATGTGTATTACTTCAATTTTGAAGTGTACAACACTTCTCTTTTCCCCAACTCCCTGCCACCACTCTATGCTTTACCACTGCTTCTACATTTCTACTACATTAGCGCAAAAATCAAACCAAAGCTTCTGCTGTCCTCATGCTAAACACATTTACTTGAGAATAAGCACCATTTTATTGTAGAAAAATACATTCTTAAAGTAAAAGTAAAAAAAATGAGAATATGTGACCATCTACATGTCCAGCTGGGCACCCCCTATCTATACAATGTTTGCAAAAATAAGAAGAAAGAATGCTGAGGCAACTAGCCTCAGTCCTGCTGGGAGCTAACATGCCCGTGCCAGCTCAGGTCCTGTTATGAGGCCTCCCTTCCTTTATCCCAAATCATCTGCAGCTCTTGATGTTCACTAAGGGACCTGGACTTAGAACAACGAATGAATATTTTTAAAAACGAGAAGAATGAATAACAAACTTACGTGGATGTTTTGGATATGGTATAAACTGCATTTATATATTTATTTTTTTCTTTATGTAGTACTTTACTGGCTGCCAATCTTATGCTCTGTCAGTTTGTTTCTTTGAAGTGTATAATATTGTTTTGAGAGTAAAACAGTGTGTGTTTTAAACTTTAATGAAGATTAATTAAGACCACCACCACAATATTAGTGTCAGGAAACCCTTTTTGAAAAAACTAATTTCCAGTACATATTTTACACAATGCTTTCTAAGATTGTATTTTCAGATATGCAGGTGGCAGAAGGAAGATTAGTTATACACAACTAATACAACTTAAGACCCAAGTCAAATTAAGTGTGTATTAGTGATCAATGCATGCCTTGCTTACATATAATACCCTGGACACATCTGTGGCCGTTCTCATGAAATCCTATGAGCATATTTCATCACATAATTAGCAGAAATTAGCCTAAGAAATTTCTGTTGACAGAATTAAACCGAGCAACATTCCATTATCATGTGTTCAATATATGGTCAAGTATATCTGGTCAATTTCACTGAACAAAGTTTATTCACAAACAGAAAAAGTAATTGCTATCTAGAGGATCCTGAAGGAATCAAAATTTAAAGTTACCTTGCAAGGGTTAAATCATGGTGGTGATACTCCAAAGCTTTTGTGTATTCATGCAAGTAGAAATAGGCATTGCCCAGCTGGCTGTAAATTGCACTGAGGGTTTTCAAGTCTTCTGTTCCAACCTGAACTGCCGCTTCAAAGAAAGAGACACCAGCTCGACAGTCCCCTGCTTTACACAACCGCTCCCCTTCCAAGGCAAGCTCCAGGCAAGAAGCTTCCATTCTGCAGAGATGGAATGCAAGACGCCATGAGTTCCAATATCCTGCTATCATTAAGACCTACCTAAAACCCACACAAAATCCCTTGCTAGGCACTTTTACTGAAACATAGATAAAATATGCTTAGTTCAAGTGCACACTTAAGCACTCATATGATTTTGCAAAATTAAAATTAAGTTCCAATTATCTTAGAACAGCTGATACCCTTATTACATATACGGTACATTATTATACAAAGCAGAGGGTGTGACTGCAGCAGCAATCCTAAGCACCACTTACACTTAATGTAAGTAATAACACTTAATAAACACTTAATAAACATGTTTGGTAGCCCACCAACACATCATTAGTCATTTTGCAGCTCACCAATAGCCTGAAAGAAGAGGTTAAATATCTGTTTTTCAGTAGAAAACAATCCACACCTAGTTACCTGGAGGAGCTTCTTTCAGCACATGCAGCCAGAAATATGACTTCTTTACTAGCTTCCCAGTTAAGGACCTTATAGTGCAGCCCATTTCACACAACAGAGGCAAGGGTTGATTTCCAACCCGGTACAGTGGTACCTTGGGTTACATACGCTTCAGGTTACATACACTTCAGGTTACAGACTCCGCTAACCCAGAAATAGTACCTTGGGTTAAGAACTTTGCTTCAGGATGAGAACAGAAATCGTGCTCCAGCAGCGCAGCAGCAGGAGCCCCATTAGCTAAAGTGGTCCTTCAGGTTAAGAACAGTTTCAGGTTAAGAACGGACCTCCGGAACGATTTAAGTACTTAACCCGAGGTACCACTGTAATGGTTATTTTCAAGGCTACATTCCAGTTCAATTGACTAGACTGATGGTTGAATATCTCTGTGCCTGTCCTGCATAAGCAGCAGACACTGCTTCATGTTTTAAGCTACCAAAAAGACCTTAATCAAGCACAACAGGTTTTATATTACAGTGGTAAGCATAATTAGAGTACAAAACTGTAGTGCAGAACAAAAAGTTGCAGTTCATGCATTTGTAAGGCCCCTTACAATATAATATATATATATATATATATATATATATATATATATATATATATATATATATATATATATATATATATATTTGCTTTCGTAGATTTTCACGGGTACAGGAATGTAGGTTTTGGTGTCTTCGGGTGTCTTCCCGTGTAAGAGTTGGGGTGTCTAGGCGACGTTTCGACGAGGTCTCACTCGTCATCTTCAGGCTGGTGCTTTCGGCTTCTTGTTACTAGAACAGAGCTCTGTTCTAGTAACAAGAAGCCGAAAGCACCAGCCTGAAGATGACGAGTGAGACCTCGTCGAAACGTCGCCTAGACACCCCAACTCTTACACGGGAAGACACCCGAAGACACCAAAACCTACATATATATATATATATATATATATATATATATAAAATGTCTATTTGGGTATGTCTTGACTGTACACTACGTATGCCTAGTTGTGGAAGAAGTTCTCTCGCCCACCCCTCTCCACCCAATGGAATAAATGAGATGATTTATATGGGGGAAAGAGTATGGAAAGGGTTGAAAGGGTTAAATCCCCTCTTCCTGAGCACCACAGTCCCACTCTTCAACACAGCCCCATTGGACAGCTAAACAAGAACTGTGGGTGACCTAAATCACTGATATCCTACCCCCTGCTGCTGCCACCACCTGTTCTGTCTGGTTTGGACCTTACTAGACTGCTGTGTTGCATGCTTTGAATTGCTCCGTTATGTTGCAACTTCAACACAGAAATATGGAAAGTGGAAAGAAGATCATGAATCTCTTAGCTGATGAATCTCAAGTGGCTATGTGATTTAAATAAAAAATTAATTGTACCACCAAAATATACCATCTATGTATTTAATTCCAGATTCCTGGTTGCAGTGTTGGGCTTTTACAATAAGAAATGTGAGTGCATGTTTTGCCACCTATGCAAGCTCTTAAAATCAAATGTACTGCCTCCCATCTTCTCTGAAAGAGTGCTGACAGTTCCCTGTTTTTATTTATTTGGGGTGGGGGGGAACACACATGGAAGATATGCATAGATAGCAATACTGATGCTGTATTAGAACTGGTTCCATGATTGCTTCAAAATCAAGATTCTGGCCTGGATTTCCAGAACAGGCAAGTTAACAAGTTAGGTGATATTGTATTAACATGCGGATAATTTATAGGGTTTTTTTAAAAAAACAACAACGTAACAAGGGTCTTTTCATTTAGAAAGCATAATCCTTGCACTCAGGCCCCTAATGTGTCATTCTGGTGTTCAATAATGTTTAGGTTCTCAGCTCTTACCCAGCCAACTTTCACACATAAATATTCTTGGATTCAATCTTTACAGGAGGGAGAAAGAACGAGTTATTCGTGCCAGTTGGACTGCAGTTCTCTTGGGTACAATTCAGCCAGCAGGAATTCCTTCGTCATTCCCTGCCTGAACTATTTGGGAGAAGCCTGGAAAGACAGACCATGGAAATCTTCCATCCCTCTTTCTCTGGCTTCTAAAGAGCTCGGCCTGTTAAGTGGGTTAAAGCCAATACTTAATACCAAGTCAGAACACTAAGCATATTATCACAGAGGAAAAAGGTGGGGAGCAAGATGTAATTACATATAATAATGACTAGAAAACAGGCAAGAAGACTAAAAATCAAGTTCCTTGCAGTACAGGCTTTACTTGAAGCCCATGTTAGAATCACAGAGGCAGCTGGGGGCAGCCTTGCAGACTATCTAGTCCAGTGTTTTTCAACCACTGTTCCGCGGCACACTAGTGTGCCGCTAGATGTTGCCTGGTCTTCCGTGGGAAAAATTAAAAAAATTCGAAAGATTTTTTTTTTTAAAAAAAGTCAAATTTTCGATTGGGGCGTCGTCCCCGGAGGGAGGCGGGCGAGTCGGGCGGCGAGAGGAGGGGCGGCGGCGGCGAAGAGAGGCCGCCCAGCGCGGGGCTCTCGCCGTCTGCCTGCCAGCTCGGCGGGCAGCGCCTCCGTCCGCAGCGCCCGCCTCGCGGCTCTCATTCCCTGCCCCTGCCAAAGCTCACCCAGCCAAGCCGCGCTCTTCTTCCTGCCTCGCTTTGCTGCCTCCTCCCCCCCCCACCCCCAAAGCTTGGAGGTTCCCCAGCGCCGACCCGCAGGTTTGACCCCCTTCTCATACCTGTTCGCGCTCCTTGCACGGAATGGGGCGGATGGAGAGGAACGGGGCTCGCCGCTGCCTCCGCTCGCCCTCCCCCCCTCCGCCGGCGGTCCCGCGATTCTTGGCTTTTTGGTGGTTGGCACAGAAGGAAGGCAAGGGGGAGGGGAAAAAATTGAAACTTACACTTTCGTGCGTCCCTCCCGGCATGACGCTGCGCGCTGACGTCACGGGGCTGTAATGGTGGTGTGCCTCGAGATTTTTTTCATGAAACAAGTGTGCCTTTGCCCAAAAAAGGTTGGGAAACACTGATCTAGTCAACCCCCTTGCTAAATACAAGAAATTCTGAGTAAGAGCATCCCCAATGTATGTTCTGCTTGAAGAACTACAGCTAAAGCTCACCATCTAGGTAATTTGTTCCAATGCTGAACTGCGCTGATAATGTTCAACTGAAATCTACCTTCCATTAGATTAGTCCATTAGATCCAGCCCTACCTCATTTTATACAACTGCCCCTCAGGTATTTGAACAGTGCTATCATGTGTCTCCCCAAGCCGAAATCTTCTTCTCTTCAGGCTAAACACCCTCAGTTGTTTTTTCTTTAGAGGACTTGCTTTCCACACCCCTGACCATATTTGTAGTTGTCCACTGAACCCATTGCAATTTGTTTTTATTCTTGGTAAAGTACAGCATCCAGATGTTCAATGTGTGATTGACTACAATCCAGAGATCCTTTTCACATTTTTCTGCCAAGCCAGAAATCCTTTATTCTTTACACATGCATTTGGTTCCCCACCCCACAGCAGAACTTTGCATATACCTTGGTGGAATTTGATTTTGTATGTTTCATTCAGTTTTCCATTCCATCAAGAACGTTTTAGGTGTACTACTGTATTCTGAGGAGTCAGCTATCCTTCCCAGTTTTCTGTCATCCTCAAATCTGAAAACTAGTTAATACACCTTTTCGTCTAAGTCACACATAAAAGTGTGAAGAATTCCAGGCCTAAAACAAGGACTTGCTGCACCCCACTTGAAACCAGATTGATGAAGAATTACTGATACGCACTCTTTGAATATATCATTCCAACCAGCTGTAAATCCACATAACAAAACTATCCTCTAGCCAACAGTGAATCAGTTTACTATCCAAAATATCATGAGGAACAAATTAGTTTAATTCTTCCCATATATTCACAACAAGATGACTGTTAACATTATGAAGCATATAGTCCAGCAGTTAGGACTACAGAAATACACAGAACACACAAAAAAGCATTTTAAAAGTGATATGCAGCATTTTACCCATACTAGAGAAACTGGAGCATGAAGTCACATAAGCAGTTAGTATGGTACAGCACCTGACTGCGTTAATAAATAGTGCAATTATTTTAAATACCATCCAAACGCTATATAGGTTGTCAACTGGCAACATAAACCCCAACTTTGTATATACCAAATAATATATATTTCTTCAATATCATGCAACAGGACCTTTTAAAATTTCTAGTCAAAACAACTGCAGAATTAATGCACCACAGACTATATGTAATAAGAAACTACCAAAAGTATACTGTACCTCTTAGCCTTTGACACTCCACAGCCTAAACACAAGGATATGATAGACATTCTTAGCTTTTGTTAAAAAAAATAGCGTACGCCTATTAGTCAGGAATCGTACAAAATAAATCTTATATTTCGTTTGTAAGTCTAGTGTCTCATGTCGGCCAGCCATACCATAGATTTGGAAACTTGCCAAAATATCTTAAACAGAACTAAAAGCCAACTTCTTTCATTTTGTTACAACTATGTCTAGCCAACATAACTTGAATAAAAACAAAATTGACTACAACAGTATGTAACACCACCACAACAAAAGAATTAAGACACGCTATTGGGTAATCTTACCTAATCCTATCCCCTCCAAAGAGGTTCTCTCCGGGCACTTCATGTTGAATGTCACATTCAATTAACTTGACATTTAGAAAGTATAGGGCTCATCAACATGTAGAGGTTTTCCTATCACTTAGCATGATAAATTTATGGTTATCCTTTCTTGAATTTTCATTTTAAGTAATGGGTAGATTTTGATTTTTAATAAAGATTTTAAAGCACAAAGTCAAATGAAGCAGAATTTTATGAAAATTATATTATATGCATAAAGTGGCTTAAGGATAGATAGACACAATGCTGGAAGTATTTTTATGACTCAAGAGCAGAGCTTGCAGGGGTGCAGAGATGAGGTGTTTACTGTTACAAAGCGATAACAGCAAATAACTCGAGTTCAATTGTGCGAAGGCAATTTTTTGGTATGCCATACTGGAGATCAAAGCAGCTTTGGGAAGAAAAGCTATTTACAGATATCTCATTGGATCTAAAAGCTGGGCCTTAACTGAGGTAAGATACAACTTGCTTTTAATTACAGGAACAGCATTAGCAGCTGAGCAAATGCTTTACACCTGCACTATGCATGTTTCTAAAACCTTATAAAATGCTTATTATGCAAAAAAAATCAAGTGGGAGGGAGCAATATATACATTTTTAGGAATTCATCAAATAGTCACAATAAAAGCAGTTTCATTTTTTCACTATCTCTTCCAGTACTCAGTAAAAGGATATATTGTTAAGGATGCTGATTGGAAAAAAGATAACTCTCCTGGTTTGTACATTTCAAGATAAATAATGTCCTGACTTACCACATGACAGTTTTTTAGATTCTGTGTAAGTATTTCCAACATACTGCTGCTTAATCTTAATGTTTTTGGTTCTACATATAAGCAACAGAATCATTCTTCTCTGAACAAAGTGTTTCTCAAATATAATTTTCAATTTTGGTCTCATAAATCACAACACATTGCCTATTTTGCCTCCATTCCTTTTAGAATTTCTCCATCTTTTCTTTTTTAAGCTTCTAAATTCTTATAAAATGATTTTTTTCCTTCATTCTTTTAAATGCAGGGAGCTGGGTACTTCTGAGTAATAATTTAGTCCTAAATTATTTTAAGCAACTGGGGGAAAGAATGTGAATGCTAGCAAGTGTCTTTGTTTCCCAACCACTACCATGCATGCATCTTAAGTCAGGGATGAGCAAACTTCAGGCTTGCAGGATATACTTCATTTTTTACATACTCTCCAAGAGCCAACCAGAGCCATGTGCAAAAGCATGTGTTTAGAACTAAGGAATCCTGACCCCAGGGATTTATTTCCGAGACCAGAGCTGAGCTCACAGTTCTTCCAAAGAAAACCCCATTCTTGATAACCTCAGCTGCTCCAGCTTTGTTAATTTCAACAGGGTAATGGGTGGGGGGGGTGTCATTTTAGTGTTGCAGTTGATAAATAATCAGGAGTTAGAAATCTCTGCTGATCAACTGGAAAACACCCAGAGATCTACTAGAAGATAGAGGTCAACTTTCTGTCCACCTCTATATTAAGCTACCAAGAAACTGGGCCATATTTTCTGTTTAAGATGCAATAGAAGTATATGAGAATGCTTTGCACTTTCTATCCCTGCACTGTCATTATGTCCAAAAGATAATGTTTGCATCTACCCACATGCGGAGGTGCATAAGCTCGATGAGCAAAAACCTACAGATTTTAAACATGTTGGAAAATAATTAGTGCAAGCTATTTGCACTATCTATTTTTTCCATTATCTCTGTCAAACCAAAAGCTTCTCTAAGTGTCTACTGTATTCCTTTCACATTTCTATTTTTCTTCTCCTGACCTTTAAAGAGAAAACACTTTTCAGTTTTCTAAAAGATTTTAAAAGATTCCCATTTATGTGTCTTTCCCAACATTTCTTTCCTCTTCTGTTAATAAAGTTTTTACCAAATATACCGTAGGTGCCTAATGTCATGTCTTGATAAACATATGCATATTTTTACTGAACTTAGTAAAAAGAAACTTCTATCTTTGGACTTGTCTTTAGACACTTGCTTTTCATCACATGCAGCTAAACCTACATTTACTCAGAGTTCAGAGTTTCTGATTGGTATACTGCTTGTTGCTACAGGAACTATATCTGTTTTTCATTTTATGTATGGAGAATAAAAAAGTAATACATAAGTAAAATGCAAATGGGTCATATACATCTAGAAGGAAAGGAGCTATGTAGTCATACAAAATCCAGAAACTTAATTTTACATCACTAGAGTATTTTGCCAGCATTAGTCCCACTCAATAAAGGAATAGAAATAGAATATGTATGGCTTTGTGCACATAATTGTGTAGTGGATAAGGACTGCCTAGTTGAGCAGCAAATAGCACACTGAGATCCCTATGAGGCAATTCATGTGGTATTTCCTCATTCATTTAGCAGACTTTTCTAACAAAGTAAAGCAAATCTATGTGCTCATTATTGAAGGCAGATTTCATTTGCTTTTAATAGGGCTTGCAAATAACTGATCCTTTTCTAAGCATTTGATCCAGTGGTTCATGTGGTGAGGTACAGAATCAGATGCATACAATTGGTCTTTCTAGAACAATTCTGTTCATTTCATAAAGAAGGATAATTACTTGCTTGGCCAGCAATCTTTCTTCATTTCTGCTGCTATTACTGCATGGTTATTTGAGACTGACCATCACCAAAAAACCTCAGTTTTCTATTCAGAGGGAACACAACCCACTTCTATAGCAGCTTTCTTGATTTTCTCTCTCTAAGAGAACTGCCACAGTAGACACTACATAGCAAGGAAGGAATAAGGAGCAAAAAAAAAGCAAATGAGTGGCTCTCACCTGAATACCTATTTGCTATACCCAGACAAGTTGTGAGAAGCGCCAACAAACAAATATATGTTCCAGGGAACGCTACTGTTGTTTAGAACAGATTCATGTATTATCTTTCATTCAAGAAGGAAAATCAGAAGATATTAAAACTGAAGGGGTTGGATCCTGACCAAGTTAGTTGTACTTGAGTCCCACTGAAGTCACTTGAGTTAGTGATAACCTAACTAACTTGGTCTGAATGCAACACAAGATTCACAGAAAGCTCTTTTCAATAAAAATATTGCCAAGTATTTTCTATCTGAGTGTGCAACAGACATTGCTGTTGTGGGTGGAAACCACTGGAGAAAACACTTTGGCTGTCCCATGTTCAGAGGCTACCCAAATTTCTGAACACATAATTGGCTGACTCCCTTGTGTTGTGGGTCCCACCAAACAGCTGGCTGTAAGGTGTTTGGAAACCAATGCACAAGAGATTTTGACAAGTTGGCAGGGGCAATCTACCTGTCAATCCTCTGACACCAAATCACTGTCAGACAGGTTATCCCACCCACTATCTAAGTTAGTCCTTGGAAGTGGGACCAGATAAAGATCTGACCAACAGAGCCAAAGAAGTCCCCACCACTGTGCTAAAAAAGGGTCTATGAAGTCTTTTGAAAAAGTAACGTGCAATTTACTTGCAAGCCTTATTTTGCTAACCTTTTAAAAGTATATATTAAAAAAATTAGTAAGCATGCTTACCTGTAACGAACATGAAATGAATGACCTTCACACATGTTTAACAAAACATTTTCTTCCACTGAGTTGCATGATGAGAAGGAAAGACAATTGCTAGTATGTTGCATGCAGGGCAGCCAGTAGGTTATGAGGAAGTGCTTTACGACAAAGTCCCAGTTAGTGTATTAGCAAATTGGAGTTAATAAACTGTATGTTCTTGTTGCAGTAGTCTTCTTTAGTAACAAAAAAGAAGCTCCTTGTCAGATACCACTTAAATGTTCAGAAATAAGATGATGGGCTGTATCTGTGGCTGAATCTGTTGTATTTCTGCAAAGAGAACAAAATATGCTATTGTTTCAAACTATGTATTTATCATCACAACAATCCACAGCCAATGAAAAAAGAAGTGTAACTCTGTTGAGCAATCTTAAACAAATAATGCAAATAGGGGGTGTTTGTTTTATAAGTCAATTTTCATCTTATATTTTGTTTTCAGGTTGGATACCCAAGTACAAAAATACATAAACCGCTCAATAATTGTGACTAGCACACACAACTATGCACCCATGCCCTTTTTCTTCATAACTAAATATAAGTCATCATTTAAGAGAATTTCTTGGTTCATACTTCAGTTCTAGCTCAAGATGCCAAATACAGTACAGATACCGTTTTATCATTTGCTTTACTTGTGACATAGTTTCAATTCTAGTTGAATTCTAGACGTGCTTATTTTGAAAAAACCCCACCAATTTCAATTACCGGTAGATTTACTTTCAAGGATGCAGCTTTAGATTCAGCTTTACATGTTACCCTGAAAAGCAGCCTACAACTGAGTTTACATCTGACTCAAACGGTATTTTAATCACATGATGGTTATTTCATTTATTAGAATTCTTGCTGAAATGATTGTTTTGCTTCTATTCAAGATAATCATTTTCTTTATAGATGAACCATGCCATAGTCAGATACGATTAGAATGATAAAAGTGAACAGCCATAGCATGTGAAATAAAACGAAATAAAATCTAACAGGGCAATAAAATCTAATTCATGCTGCTAGTTCTAAATCGTAGTAACCAGGCTTAAAACCGTTCTGAGGGAGAAGGATCTTCTAACTAAGCCAGATGGTTCATAGTTGGCTTCCTCATTTGTCCTCCAGTTGAGGCTGGTAGCAGCAGAGGAACATGTTATGTTCCTCTCCAGACTCCCAGGTGTTCCTGCTGCTAGTGCTGATCTTACAGCTAGAGCTCAACAAACACAGAACTCTTTAGCATTTCCCAGGTGATTTTCATATTTGTGCATCATGAAATGGACAGTAAAAAAAAAAAGTGGTTCAGAAATCAACAGAACAATTCTGTTACTAATAGAATGAACAAATATAATGCTGACTGGTGACAGAGAAGAGCTCATCATTTTGGCAGCATTTAGAGCTGTATATTAAGCCAGGAATAAGTGTCATGCTACACTCTCCCCCCCCCTTGCACACTGACTCTGGTGCTTATATTGTGGTCTGCTTAGACTAAATTTTCCCATTACATTCTAGTTTCGTATCACAGCTGTGAGTCCATGATTAAATATTTCAGACATAATAGGAAATGGTGAGTTGTTTAAACCACAATACAATTTCCAAACCCGATGTATGAGATAGGACAGGGGTCTGCAACCCGCGGCTCCGGAGCCGCATGTGGCTCTTTTACACCTTTGCCGCGGCTCCGGGGCGGATACTAGCGAGGGGAGGAGGCGCATTGTGCGCCCTGACACTCCCCACTGTGGCGGGCACTGTACTGGCTGTGACGTCGCATGGGGGCGGTGCGTGCGTTAGTCACGCACCGTCCCGACGTCACCTTCCCGCCCGCCCGCCACATTGTAAGGGGCATGTAAGCTGGTCACTGTATTGAAAGGGGGCATGTACGCTGGTCACTGTTTTGAAGGGGAGTGAAGAACACACACACAAAAAAGGTAACTTGTTAATTTAACATTTATTTCTATGAGGAGGAGTAATTCTGAGGGGGTCAAACAAAGAAATGATAAAAAAGTGACAAAAAAGTTATTTTTATAATGACGAGTTTTGCGGCTCCCAGTTTTTTTTTCTTTGGAAACAGGTCCAAGTGGCTCTTTTTGTCTTAAAGGTTGCAGACCCCTGAGATAGGAGCAAGCATGTGGGCATGATGCTAATTTCTGGTTTATGAACTAGACAGTGGACGCTTGGGTTGCGAACATGATCCATGTGGGATGCATGTTCACAACCTGCAGTGTTCGCAACGGGTTGGGATTTGGCACTTCTGCACATGCGCAAAGCGCGATTTAGCACTTCCGTGCATGCGCGGCCGCCAAAACCCAAAGTAACCCATTCCAATACTTCCATGTTTTGGCAGTCTGCAACCTGAAGTGTCTGTAGCCCGAGGTATGACTGTACAGCAAAGGTTGTCAAATAGTTTATTAAGAAAGATTGTGAAACAGTTGAGAAACTCTAGATGGTCCTCTATTTTATTATTTTTCCCCTTGACAGAAATACAGGTAATTTTGATCAGGGGTCAATTACTAAACAGCACTTTAGCTTGAGGCTCATTATTTTCAAAGTATTTCCTAAGAATTTACCAGTTAAAAGGGCCTTTATTTGTGGCTTTGACAGAGGGCTCAAGATTTTAATAATAAATAGTGGTATTCAACTATTTTGTACTCATAGTGAGCCCATTGTAATTAATGGTCCTAACTTAGTCACATTCATCAACTTCAACAGGTTTATTCTGAATAAAACTTAAATACCACCCACAATGTTGGTTTTGACAATCACAAAAAATATTAAAATGAGTTGTTTGTGCTTTGATTTGTTGAAAAGATAAGTTTAGTAGGTGATACACTGAAACCCCCAGCAATTTTCAAGTGATCCATGCAACAACAAAGTCTAAAAGCCACTAAACAATAAGCTGATTTAGAGTTGTTGCATTCAGTTGCATTCAAACAGTTACAAGAAAATGTTACAATACAATCAATGTTTCAGCTCTCAGAAGACTAGGTCCAGGAAACTAGTTTGTGCTAGCCCAGTGAAAATTTTTATTTGGCCATCTTTCAATGGCTAAATCCCATGGCAAGTAACAAAATGTTTTTGAAATGCCACTCAGTTTCAAAAGAAGTTTATTGCATAGCACTGGGGGCTGCTGCTCAAGAAAAATAAGTCTAAAGTCCTGCTCAAGCTCATGGAACAAGTTTAATTTTTTTTTGAATCTCAGCCAATAAAAAAGGTTGTGTAGGGAATTGGGTGTAACTAAAAATAAGTACAAATGTGCATTATAAACATATTACAAAAATATATATATTCAAAGCATCTATGCAAATGGATGTAATATTGGTAGTCTCACTCCACCACAAAATGTAAGTACAGTGGTACCTCGGGTTACATTCGCTTCAGGTTACATTCGCTTCAGGTTACAGACTCCGCTAACCCAGAAATATTACCTCGGGTTAAGAACTTTGCTTCAGGATGAGAACAAAAATCCTGCTCCGGTGGCATGGCAGCAGGAGACCCCATTAGCTAAAGTGGTGTTTCAGGTTAAGAACAGTTTCAGGTTAAGAACAGACCTCCAGAACAAATTAAGTACTTAACCCAAGGTATCACTGTACAAGTCAGCAGTAAGATACCAATTTACTTTCCCAACAAGTATTCCATAAGTTTCCTCTAGCATAACCCTATATAGTACTATAGCTAGAAAACTGGGAGCAAACTCCAAAATACTGCAACACTTTGTCCTAGGTTCATTTTAATACCAGAGTTGTTAAAACAACCCAGAATGTGTGAACAATCATGCCCACTTGAAAGTTCTAGCCCTCAAATCACAAATCTTCATCTCTAACTTAACCAAAATAGATTTTCAAAAGTATTCAAAAGATTTGAAGCCAATATACTGTAGAGTGCTTCCCAAAACCAAACTACCTGTTCAAATGTCAAATTTGAAACTGCACATTTAGTAATCAGAGACAGATGACTATGCAATCCCATTATAAGCAAAATTAAATACCTCTCATAAAATCACTACTGAAGATAAACACGCTTCACATTTTGTACACAACCCAGGAAAAATATAGCACTTTTAAATTCCTGTATGCTCAGTACGGAGCTATTTCCAATGAAGTCAGACTTAAATGTACTTTATTAGTGGCATTTCCAAATTTTCGTCCATGAAGGTAGGCTGAATGTTACAGTACATCGGCATCTAGGCCAGATGTTAGATTATGTTGTGAACATCCATCTCCAATATTTCAGATTTTTATAACTTTATCTGGAATTTAAACATTGACTAGATCATAATGAGCTCACTATTCAGTTCTCTAGTTTACAATAAAATAACTATATAATCAATAACATTCACCACTGAGAACAGCAATATTCAAAAGCAGCAATAAAACCATATAGGAAAGGATTACCCACTTTTTATAAACACAAGCTTAGATATTTGTGCTTCTTTAATTTGTATCTTTCAGTGTCTATGGAACTCCCTGCAACAATAACTCAGAGATCTTCAGTGTGATCCCTTTCCTCTGCCACCCATTCTCTTAAAATGCTTTTAAAACCTCATTGTGGATATAATATGCTTAAGCATGAGACTGGCACCAACACAGAAGGAAGAATGAACCATTAACTAAAATTATTAAAGAGATATTTTGTACATAAAGGAAATTTTGGGGTCTTTCCTGTACTTTATTAATTTCTAAGGACTCAAGAGACATTATAGCTGACAGTAGCCTCCAATAGGATTTTACCTCCAGAAAAAATATTTTACAACCCACTTCAGCTACTGGGTACAATCTGCCTCTGGCACCAAAGCCTCAGCTGTACTTCTGACTGCTTGGAC
This sequence comes from Podarcis bocagei, assembly GCF_964188305.1. Classification (NCBI taxonomy): domain Eukaryota; kingdom Metazoa; phylum Chordata; class Lepidosauria; order Squamata; family Lacertidae; genus Podarcis; species Podarcis bocagei. The sequence continues at coordinate 83,159,765 of NC_138129.1, read as the reverse complement.
AGTTTAGCTGCTTTCAAAAACTTATGGAAACTTTTTAGTAAGAAGCATTTTTTGCCCAACACCTGCCCACTTCTTCTGATCTTCACCAGCAAAATATAGTCATCCCACCAAGAAGGAACAGCTTAATATTCAAGCTATCCAACTTCACCTCTATCCAACGCCACCTTTCTCTGCTGGCCTTTACCTCAAACCTCCATCAACTGATTTTTTCAAGTGATGTTATTTCTCCACAGTGACAGTTAACTGCCCTTTCTTCACTGACTAGAACCTCCAGCCAATCAGAGACTGTCATTTGCCACACCAATCAGGTGGAATCTACCTGATCCAGACTCATCTTCTCTGACCCCCCCCCCCATCTTTCAGACATGTCACCAAGCAGCTGCTTACTAATCAGGCTTGCAACAGAGTTACAGCACATGGTCTTGAATTTTGACAGTTAAAACTGTGACATCTTGTTCAGAGGCAAATATCCCCTTCTTGAACAAGACAAGTTACAATTCTCACGGTACAGTGTGGCTTTCTTAAAGAGTAGTAACACAGCCATCACCTTCAAGTCAACCAGGACTACCTCCTCTCAGAAGCATGCATTACTTATTGGACCCGTTCAGTTAACGCTGCTTTAAGCAGAGGTTGGATGACCATCTGTCATCATGTATCATATAGTTGAGATTCCTGCATTGCAGGGGGGTCGGACTAGATGACCCTCAGGGTTCAGTTCCAACTCTACAATTCTATGATAACTTCTGCCACAGAGAAGACCACACGTGCTTTCAAGCACCCTGTCTGTCTCCTTAAGCTTCAATTACAAAAGTTGATCACTGACCAGTTATAATTACTTCCCAAGCAGGATACCATAAGGGGCTCTGTCCCCTTCACACCTTAGGGTCCCTTTTGAGATATGGTGGGCTCGTGCATAATGGGGAAATCTTCCAAAATTAGGTGGACCCTCCCGCACTTGATTTGGGATTCCCCCCCTCCCAAGAGCCCCCAGGTCCCATCCCAAATTGTTCAAGAAGACCTCCCAAGCACTAAGCTAAAAAGCACTATAACTAAAAGCATATCACCCACACACGATGCTAACTTTTGCTTCTTCAAACTCCTCAGGAACAAGCTCAGGAAATACACACACAATCATGGATGCACAGCAACATCTAGTTGTGGGGGGACCAATTTGAATAAACTAACAGTGGTCTAATAATGAATCTTCTTGAAGCCAAAACCCCGGCACAAGATGGGAGGTATCAGAAGACTCAGGTAAAGCTCAAAGTTTGCAGATGTACAAGTTTTGCTAAAAGAAAAGCCTCTAAATGGGAGATATTAAAAAACAGTCGCATAAGGGCTGAATATGCCCAGTATCCATAGAATGCTGGGTGGGGATAGTGGTATGGAAAATCCTCAAAGGTGACATAGCTGCTAGTCTGGCCTTATGGAGAGCTACACAACACACTAACATTTTGTTGTGTTTTAAAGTGTCATTATCAGTTGATGCTGTTTGAAACTTTTGTAAACTACTCACTGCCACCCCTGTGGTCCAAATGCTGCTTACCACCACTCCTTCTGTTATTTATATATTAAAAATATGCACTTTAATTGCATTCATGCAATTGACATAATGCCTAATCTGGCCCTAAACTAGCATGGAATGAATTCTAAATTAGCACTTTGCTCATTAATGTCCCCAGAGCATATTTGAACTAGGGAGACAACATCAACAGCACAACACAGGGATCATTTAATGAAGTCAATTCAACCAGAAATTCAAGGCTAGAACTTTCAAACAAAGAGCATCCAAAAGAACATGCAGTATCTCTCAATTAGTCCTGCTTCTCTACAGCAAACTTGTAACACACAGAGGCATTATTGTTTAGTGTCTTGAAATTACACCAGGAGGTGTTGCCATCACATATTTAAAGTTCCCTCCAGCTTTACCATGGATAGATAGAATAATGATAATGCCAACATTTTAAAAATGCCAACATTGAAAAACTCACAGAAACATACGGACTACCGTAACATAAATAATGATATTCAGGAGACAGAATTAATGTGTTTTATTAATTCTTATTCAGTTAGATTCACATGTAGCCTGACAGCAAAATGCTATTTCTCAGCATCAGTTCCATTACTATAAAATGGAACAACCCCCTTAATTGCCCTCCAAGAATTGTGAGGACAAGCAAGAAAAAGACCATGCACAAAGATGGAGCTAAGCATACCTAAGGCAACTACATTCAATAGGCTTAGGAATGGTCAACAGTGTGTTGGATTGTGACCAAAGGCTATAAACCACTTGGCACATTATGATAAATGAATAATTGTAAGTAGGAGTAATGAGGACTAGCTCTATCATTAAAAAATATTAATAAACACTTTTAATAACTAAATTTTAAGCTAATGTGATACATATTGTCAATATGACTCCCATTTAGATTTCAATTAGGAGATTTCAAGCTTGGCTTGCAACACGTTTGTGGTTTTTTTAACACTGCCAAACAGCTACATTTTTTTAAAAATCTTTTCCCATAAAAAGTGAAAAAGACTTTTCTATCTCTGCTTCAGACTGTGGGAAGTTTGTTCCTAAAGTCACATACTGTATTCCTTAGTACACAGTTTTCCAAACTTTTCATGCTGGTGACACACTTTTTAAACATGCATCATTCAGCGACACAGTAATTCAGTTTTACTAGCAAACCAGAGGTTAAACTAACCCCTTTCCAGCCCCGGGAGGAGCGCGGGAAGTGTTCGCACAACACACCTACGTACTGTAGCTGGCACACTAACTTGTCGCGACGCAGTGTTTAGAAAGCTCTGCCTAGTACATAACTCCATTTTATAATATTCAATGAAAACCTGTTTAGTAGGTAGTAAGCAAACGGAAGTTAAACAATACATTTTAAAATGTTCACTTTGACAACCGCTTTAAGTTGGGCTATTTGACGGATTGATTACCCCCACCTGAACCTGATTGTGCCCAAAGATCAACTGGACTACTATTAAGATCCATTAGACTGGCAGGCACTAGAGCGTTTTCTGCCATGGCCCCACAGTAGGTAACCTACATGATGCCCAAAGGCAACATCACACCTGCCAGTTTCTCCTATGGTGCCCACAAAAGGTATCTGTAAATATCCACTAAAAAATCCACAATAAGCACAAAAAATGTTTGCTCTTCGTACTCAGGCACACTGACTGAGCCTCTCCTACACTAAACACACCCTGAAACATGCCCATATTTCATTGGATGCCAGGATTGCACAACCATCCTCCCATCCATTCTGAACAAAGAAGTGCAAAGAGCTTCTCTCTTCCCCCACTGTTGGAGAAGGTGTTTCTTTGCACGACTTAGCGGTCCTGTCTCTTTCTGGGTTTTTTGATATGCCAACCATTTTGTATTATGCCATGGCTTCATAGCATCCATTTTGTGACTGGCACTAGTGGCATTTTCTTAAAATTCCAAATATGCCCCATCCCCAAAAAGTTTGCAAGGCAACCCCAATGAATCTAATCTGTGAAACTTCCTTCCAAGGGATTTACAGTTAGCCCCATTCTGGTCTCTAAAAGGGCTAAAGTCTTACTTACGGTATTTTGTATGACTGTTGACTAGATGATCTTTTTGAACATGATTATTGGTTTATTATTAGATTTACTGATCAGTATTAATTTTTGTTCTGGTTCAAAATGTGGTGTAAATTGTCATTTCTGATATTTGCAATTTGTATTTTTAAATGAGGTTATGTTACTGAAACTATTTTATCATTTAATATTTGCAGCTTCCTAGACTTCATCCTGACTTCATTCCTTCATCCTGAAAGGCAGCCTAAAAAAATTAAAACAAGAAACCAATAGGATATTTACATATTGAATTATGATGTGCTAACAGTCCATCTCCTAATAAGTTATTCCCGTAAGCAATCTTTGAAGCTGGTTTAGATGATATAAATATATGTAAAAATAAAGTTGTTTAAACCCTGGACCTGAAGAGACTCATCAAGGTGCAGAGAGCATTTTCAAAGGAGATTCCTACCATCTTCAGAAGCAACTTTTCAGGGGGCTCAAGTGGTTATTATGGGGATGCCAGTAAATTCCAAAGATGGATGAGGTCCAATAATTGCCTCATTGACTGGCAATGGGCACACCTGCTTTTTACTTATGGTTCTTGAACAGATGGCAAGTCAGTTCAGCTCCCTGTGGTTCACCTACAATTATTTCTGTATGCTTGGATGAAATGCTACCCATATAAAATTGAATTAAATCATTGAAAATAATACTAATCCAGTACTGAACAACACAATATAAATAAGAACACACTTGTTGAAATAGTTGCAGAGTATTTAATCCTTTTTTTACACACAGGCACAAGCAACTTCATTTAGGGAAAATGACAACCACCTATAACACTCCATTCCTACAATGAAACAATCTGAAGGCACACTGCCCAATTATTCTTGTTCGGATGTTGAAGTAGGTCCTCTTTATGCCTCAAATACCACACTGAGACTGGGATATTTGTATGCAACTTTAAGCAAAGATGAATAGGGAGTTTCAAGGAGGCAACTCAAGTGGCACCCAATACAGAGGGATGGCAAAACCTGAAAAGTACAAGGGAGGGAAAGAGGGCCTACAGCTAAATACCTAAACTGATGGCAGAAGCCCCCAAGTTTTCTCCCACACAAGAGGGAACCTCGTTTCGCTGCTTTTCTGTATCTGGTGTTCCGAGGGTTGCCTTGCTTCTCTTACCTAGCCCTAGAGACATCACGGAGGTACGTGTGGCCAGCTTGCTGGAAAACTCCCTCACACCTGGCGCTGATTGTAATACTGTCTATCGATAAGAAGCTCCGCTTTCAGCCAAGGGCTTCACGCGGATCGATGCCTGACCCCGTAAGGATTTCCTCAAAATGGCTCCCCTTAAAAAAAAAAGAAAAACCCCGACTCTCTGTATTCTCCTCACAAACAAGCACCGTAGCTGCTCCGTCGTGTTTTCGCCTCACCGCCACCGCGCGGGTGTCAGGCGGTGGATTCCTCGCCCTTCCCCACAAAGGACCCCCCCCCTTGTGAACTCCCCCCCCGGCCATTAGCAGCCCCCCCCACGTTACCGGGCTCGGGGGAGCCCCCGAAGAAGGGCGGGCGACTTCCACTCTTCCCTCAGCAAAGCTTCATCCACCCGGGGCAGCTCGCCAGGCCTCCTCGAGCTCGGCGCTCGCCCCGTCCGATGCCTCCCGGCCCCTTCGAGGGTAAGGCACTAAAGGGGAGCCGCCGAGAAGCTCGGTGGCTCAAAGCAGCAGCGCCCCGAAAGGGAGGGGCGCCCCCACCCCACGCGCGCGCACTCTCACACACAAACACGCTTCGCTCTGAACCGTCCAAGCCAATAGCATCGCACCCTCGAGCTCCCCTCGCCCCGCCCCAACCAACCCCCATCATGCTTTTGCCTGCTTGGTTGAGTGACGGGAAAAGGGGTGGGTGGGAAAAACTGCCGCCCGCGGGCGCATGCGCTGTACCGAGATGTCCTTTCCTCCCGTTTAAACAGTGTAATCTTTCAACTGCCGCCGCCCGCATCTTTCGCATTGGCCAATGAGAAGGCGAGTGGGGCGGGGCGGGTTTTTTTCCCTTCCTTCGCCTCGGCCTGCTCCACTTTTCATTGGTTTAAAGGCTGACAGTCGTTTGGGTCGGAATTTGATTTGAAGGAAAGTAGTTACAGTATTGAGCCCGAGCAGGGGCAGAAGGTACTTTGTCTTCGAGGAAAGGGGGTTTGCGCTGGAGCAGTTGAGTATTTGTTGCCATAACGAGAGTGTTTACTTAGTGTGGACACAGAAGTCCACGTAGCGTGATTACCCCGCCCTCTAAAGTGCATTCGATACTTTACTCGTGTACATAGGTTTGCGAAAGGACAAGTCTTTATTCCGGATTATTTCATTCCGGAATAAAAACTCCTATCTTTTGTGTTAAACCAGACACCGTATACACACGGTGACCGGGAAAGCTATCGTAAAGCCCGGAGCAAAAAACAACGAGGTGTCTTGTGGTACAGTACCTTAAAGACTTTACCAGATTTATTACCATAAACTTTCGTGGACTGTAGCCCACATCATCGGATGCATAAAGCGTTCATCTCAGTTACACGCTGAGGCAGCGAGCAGCTTTTGTTTTTGGTTTGCTGCCCCAAACACTAATCAGTATTTGAGTACCGGCACTTTTCTTGTTGCAATGGTGCACATGATGTTGGGGGTTGTAAACAGTGAAGAAAGAGGGAAATGAAAAGTTTTTCATTTATCTGATGAGGTGTGGACTGTAGTGCACAAAAACGCAAACCATAATAAATAGGATTGACTTTAACGTTGCTGCAAAAGACAAGTAATCTCTAGATTATTAGTTCATCCTTCCTGGTGGGAAGAATTTCCTGTTGCGTATGCACCAAGAAACCGATGGCCCCATATGAATCACCAAACGCCTAATATTGGGTCTCCCTATATGCAGTAAAAATACATTTGCCCTTTACCATGTGAAGTAGGCTAAGGAACATTATACATTCTCTACTGCCAGAGAAAGGGAGGGACAGTATAAAATAATTATAGTTACCTGCCTCAAGCCTTTGGCAATAAAGCTTAATACATTCATACAGGAAGGGGTGGAGATGGGAACACACCCATCATTCTCACTCAGCACATGGGATGTGCTCATCAGAAAGCATGCTTACCTGGTGCATCAAGGAAGCTTGATATTGTCTAGCAGCAAGGCTGCATCTGGAACTTGAGTACAGCTAAATATATATATATGAAGAGATACAAGGCGTGTTATGCTTTGGATGCTAGTTTACATATATCAGCCATAGTTTATCTTTGTTGTTGTTGTTTAGTCGTTTAGTCGTGTCCGACTCTTCGTGACCCCATGGACCAGAACACGCCAGGCACCCCTGTCCTCCACTACCTCCCGCAGTTTGGTCAAACCCATGCTGGTAACCTCGAAAACACTATCCAACCATCTTGTCCTCTGTCGCCCCCTTCTCCTTGTGCCCTCCATCTTTCCCAGCATCAGTGTCTTCTCCAGGGAGTCTTCTCTTCTCATGAGGTGGCCAAAGTACTGGAGCCTCAGCTTCACGATCTGTCCTTCCAGTGAGCACTCAGGGCTGATTTCCTTAAGAATGGATGCGTTTGATCTTCTTGCAGTCCATGGGACTCTCAAGAGTCTTCTCCAGCACCATAATTCAAAAGCATCAATTCTTCGGCGATCAGCCTTCTTTATGGTCCAGCTCTCACTTCAGTTTATCTTACAAGTGTATAAACAGACCAGAGCTTGAGTTCAAATACCTGCTTAGCCATGAAACTACTGTGTGACCTTGGGTCAGTCACATTCTCTCAGTCTAACAGGGTTGTTGCAAGGATAAATTGGGAGAAAGAAAAACCATTTACACCACTTTGAGCTACTTGGATATAAATGCAATAAATAAAATAATAATGTACTAACTAAGAGTTTTAGCAAAAATATTATTTTTTTACAAGCAAGTGGAATAGAGCAGTTTGACTCTGTCATGCATACCTTACACAGGATGCTGCAAAACAAGCCTCTGCTTGCACCTCTGCGGGTGCTGAAGTGATATTATCAGGATGCCTGTGTTGCCTCCTTCTGCTTTCCTAAACTATGTCATTGACGTTTTTAATTCCTAGTGCTTAAGAAACCGAGCTTCCATGTGTAAAGGGACTCCTCATAAGAAGATTCTAATGGACTAGAATACAAAACAAAGTAATTATGGAAAATACCTTTGAGGATTTTCAAATGAATGCACAGCGTCTCCTCCCTTTGCAACTCCCTCTTAGCCATGCTAATGTGAAACATTCCTAGAGATTGCCTGTCTAGATAATTTATAAAGATTTCAGAATGCAAACATTTGCTTTTGATCTTAAGAAGCAGTAACAGATGATGGCCATGATAATAGTAAATAATTAACTTGCATGGGCCTTCCCATATAAATAATTAAAAGTCTCCACTGTGTAGGTGGAATAAACAGATTTAAGACATTAAAGGCTTCAGAAGAAATCCAATACCCATTCGAAATACTCCTTCATAGGTCCCAATGAAAACAAAAGTTAGTTGTTAAGTGAGACTAGGCTCATTCTGACATTCCCACCCAGGACTGGAAAATGATGGTTTGTTACTCTATACTGTATTCCCTTTGTGATCCCACTGAACAATAGCAGGATGAAACCAGAATAATAAATAGCAAGGTGTCTTGTTGCATTTATAAAGATACTGTGCTACTCCAGTTTTCTAGGCTCAATATAAGGTTACAGCTTATGTAATTAAATATATCCACTATGAAAAGGCATTGCTGTGTCTGAGTCTTAACTGTTTGGTAGTAGGCAACAGAAAATGTTCCAAGAATTTTGCTATTATACTGGTTGCCTAGGAAATTAGCCAGACATTTGCCTGTGATGTGTAAGTATAAAGGAGCATTGTCAATTTAACGATTAATATTTTCTGTACAAGTATATGTACTGTTTCTGTTTTATAGATGTAATGGGAAATGAGCAGGATTTGTGTATTGAAAGATGCGGGGGGCAGGCATGAAATAAATATTTAAGGTGTAGTAATTTAAATTCTGTTTGCCTGTTTACATGCATTTGCCAGAGGGTATATAACAAGCTGTCACTTAGACCCCAAAGCAGTTTAGACTCTAGCAAAGTTGTCCAAGCATTTGACAAATGCTTGATGTTCCGAGCTACTTTGGTAGCCAAGCAAAATGTGTTGGTTTGCATATATAGAAACTAAGAAATGGCTAGTTCTTGTAAACTAACCCAAAGCCAGACCTCTAGGGGTGAGGAGTAAAATTATACTTCAAATGCACTTTTCATTTTAGAATATACACAGAAGTAGATCTACAGATATCCCAAGCCGTTCAGAGTTACATAAAGAGTGCTCTTTTGTCCAGTTAATGTAAAATTTGGAGCTAATAAAAATTTATCTGGGGATGCAGGTTAGTCAGAGTTTTCTGTTTGAAAAAAGTGCCTGGGACAAAAAAAAGAAATCCAATTTTTTTATTTCAATGGATTTACCTCAGACAAGAGTATATAGGATTGTCTTGATAAAATACCACCAGATGTTCTCTCTTACTTCCCTTTTTAATGTTCACATTGAAACCTTGCTGTCTCAAATAAGGACAAGGCTTGCACATTGTTAATCCATAGCTGTGTGGAAGGCAGCAATTTTTCAACCCGGTGGTGAAGTACTATTTGTTTGCATCCAAAACTCAGTGTTCATGAGCCACTGATAAATTTCAAATAGTGGAGGTGTAGTTCAGCAAATCATGCATATTTTTGAAATGTAGGGAGGTTTCTGGGACTAAATAATTACCAAGACTTCACCCCAAAAGGAGCTTATAACAGGGTAGCCCTACATTCAGGTGGATAAGGGAACTGATTTTTGCTCCACATTGCCAACACCTCAGGAATAGCAGTAGCCTTAGTTAAGCTGCAGCTAACTGGCACTATTGATTGTGGATATAATTTTCCTTCATCCTAGGTTAGATCCTTAGGCAACCCCAAAGATTTTAATTGCATTAATTATAAGTACTGTAGTACTGTATGTGAATGGACTCCAGAAAGTTTTAGAGTATGGAAAAGGAAGACTTACAAGTTTATTGTACTGTTTTATTTAGTTAAGCTAATGTGCATGTTCTCTCAAATCTTTCAGAATTTGAAAGCTGACATTCAGTGAAAGTCATATTGAATATGCTCAGAATATGAGTAGGTATTGTAGGTAAGAACAGTCTAACTGTATGAAGGCTAAGCCAATAATATAGTATTTGATATGCTTTACCCTGAAGACAATACCGATGATGAGCAAGAAGATCTGCCTTATGATGGAGATCTACAAAATACATATCAACACAAGTGTGATTCACAAAACCTAGAAAATTCAACTTGTGTAGAAGATGGATCTCAGCATGTTTTCACCTTGACACCTTCTCACATGAGCTGTCATTCAAAAGAAAAATCAGACTGCAAAACACAACTGCCTGAAACAAAAATAAATCTGGCAACATTGCAAAGGGAAAATGACATGGAATCTCCCAAGGCAACAGAGAAGGAGTTACTTACTTGGGATGTTAACAGTTTAGGAAGAAATCAACATCTATCCAACTCAAACATTTCAGATGTCCTTTTACGCCATTTTCCCCAAGACGAATTATCAAGTTTGTGCCAACTGATTGATTCTGAGACTCTCCCAGAGATATCATTTACTGAAAGTTTTGATGGAACTATCCTAAATAAAATTAAGATTTCAGAAAGTACAATATCTTTACCAAAGGAAGAAGGAAAAAATCTTGAATGCTGTAATTCAAAAAGAGAAGTAAAATTTGAATCAGCTGACAAAAATTGGGATTTGACTGAAGTTAAGGAGTTTGTAATGGATAAAAGTGTGAATCCCATTTGTGACAGAAAAGATTGTAAAGAAGATAATCTTCAACTTGTAATTGAGAAAGAACATGCAATTAATGAAGACTTCCATTATTTCTCAACCCCTAAAGAAGTGTACCAAGAGCACAAATATTTTCTGGAAACAACTTCGCATAATCTCAAAAATGGTCAACGTCAGGTTCATTATCAGCTTCCTGATTTTTCTAAGGTTGCTCCAAAGGTCAAAATACCTAAAGGAAAAAATAGCAACTCATGCCCTATACCTAAAAAGACCACACACACCCCAAATTTGCTTGGTAAATCAGAAGTTGTGAAAGATGTTTTAGAAGCGATGGATTCTTTGGACTCTGTTGCAACCAAGAATGAAGAAAAGGGAATTAGCACACCTGAACTAGACCAACAGCTAGAGGTAGATAAGAGGTGATATTGCACATAATTGGAATTGCCATTGATAGCCAAGCACAATCTTGGCTGTATTTATTATGCCTGTAACAACTCAGCTAGCCACAGATTTCTGTGTGTCTCTAGACACTGGTTTGTGCAACACGCTAAACTTTGACTTAGTGGGACCATGAAAATGGATGAACTCTTAGAAAGAACCAGCAGCTCTTTTGCTGCCACACTGATTTCTTAGCATTTCATCCAAAGTAGGGCTCACTCTCTCCTCATTAAGCATGAGCTTACAGCAAACTAGTCCATAAACTGTATGCCTACCTTTTATTTTTTTGTTAAATGTAAAACCAAAAACCAGGGAGACTCCACTATTCTGTGGAGGCAACCCTAAGCATGCTTTTTCTAATGAGAAAACCATATGAGCATAGTGAGAGTTAAAGGTAAAGGAATAAATATTAGCTGGTGTGCAAAGTGAAGAGTGCAGCCTAATACCTTACATTTGTGCTGAAGAATTTACCTGTGGGCTGGGATTGAAAGGAGACCTACTGCAAATAGGAAGCACTTCTACCCATAAAAGGGTCATTCCATGATTTCTGCTGGTTCCCCACTCTATGTGCCATGTCCCATACAGTTCCAGAGGTTTCCTGGCCAGCTTTTTGGAATTTCAGGGGACTATATTGGAAAGGATGATAATGGCAGTTGTTAAGATCCAAGCCATTACCTCCAGTCTAACCGTCCTGCAATATGCACTGATTGGGAAACTTCTACCAACCTGAGTTTTCCAAGGGTAATATATCCAGAAAAACATTTGTTATCTTCTTATTTGGTGGTGTACACATGATCCTATGTAAGAAAAACTTATTGAAACTTGATTATATCTTTCTTGCATAGTATTGTATATCATTTTGATTATGTATACTGCCTTGTTAATATTGGCACTGAAGAAATTATAGCAATAAGATATTTCCTCTTCATTAACATAAGCCCCTTTCATGTAACCATCTGTATGTGATCTTTTATATGTATATATTTTAATTCTAGTCCTGTTGTTAAATTATTGATTTTTATATGTTTTTAGTTGTTTCTATTTTAGTTGTGATCGGTCTATATACTCTTTTTATGGGAAAAGGTGATATTATTATTATTATTATTATTATTATTATTATTATTATTATTAATGAGCCCAAGCACCAGTTTGGATCCCAGACTGCACTTTCTACCCTAACCTTATCCTTTGCTCATAGCACTGCTTCCTAGCCCAATATCTATATTTTCCCCCATTCAGATGCATTATCACCATTAGCCACTTTTTCCAGAGTTCCCATTATATCCAGCACTCATCTCCCAGTGTAATAGCATCCAGTATCTCCTGAGCCTACCTTCTCTATGAGGATTTTCCTGCCCAATTTTTTGTTTTCTTTACAGTGCTTACTCTATTTGAATATAGATTTTTCCTAAGCAGCTAGAACATTAATGAATGACCTTGGCTATGGGAAAAGTATTGCTCACAGTCAATTGCTATTTTTGCTTTCCATATACAATATATGTTTATTGTTTTCTCTTTTTTATATCTATTGAAATATTAGCTACTGACAAAACAAGCTGAAGCTCAGAATCATATTGATCATCTAAGATTTAATACAAAGGTAAGTCTCCTAAAACATGAAGTCAGTTTTTCTTAATATCTTTTCTTGCTACAAAATATTAATATATTTTTTCTGAATACAAATGTTTTATTTATGCAGCTTTAGTATGCTGTGCATGGTATAATGCAAGCACATTCTGTATTCTTTTCAGTGTCTGTTTAAAACATGTGCAAGGCTGCCCAGACATGTAGAAATTACATGTGTTTTATCTCTTTTTAGCTACCATTGGTTTAAATCTTTTTATATATTATTCACTTTTTATACAGAATTTTAATGCTTTATTTTATATTTTTGCAAACCACTTAAGAGGTTTTCTTGTAGTCAAACAGAATGCAGTTCTTGTTAAATAAAATATGCATACTTTCATACTGTGGTTTATTTATGTCTCTGCTTCAGTATTTTATGGAGTATAGTGTGCTCACTCTTCCTAGAGCAGATGCACTGGAACAAGCTAATTTTCCTTGGGTATAGCTGGTATAAACAGTAACCCTAGTCCATGGCTATGTTTGAACAACCCTAGTGATGACTCCTCCTTTCCACCACCCAACTTCAATGACCTAAGATGTCTAATCAATTTGCTATGTATTTTACCTTGTTTGTGTAAACCCTGAAAGTTCCATTGAAGAGTGGTATATACATCTTTTAAATAAATTAAAATATACTGGTGTTTGGATATCGCTTGCCTAATTTTACCAATTTATTATTTGTGCCTGTGGATGCTTAGGGTGGGGGTGGGGTATCATAAAGAGAAAGGCAATTGAATGTTTCTATTGTGGGTGCTGATTTTGTACTTCACAATGAGTTTTTGTATATTTTAACAGATACCTCCTTGCTCAAATCAAAATAGACCAAATCCTGGCATTAAATCAGAAAGTCCTGGAATAACTACAGAAATGTCTACAGTTCTACCTGTAACAGTCCCTGTGAAGCCTATGGTTGGTTTCTCCCAGTCACCTTTCTCAGGTAGTTCAAATGGACTATTCAAATAATTAGAATATAATTTTTTATTTTACTTGTATAGCCCTCCAGAAGTTGTCTAACTACAACTCCCTGACCATTGGACTAAGCTGACGGGAACTAGATCGCATCTGGAGGGCCTCCGCTTAAGCCACCGCTGTTCTGCCTGTTTGCTGTTGTACACTGTATGAAGGAAATAGCATACAGATCACATTAGCACTTTTGTCATATTGTTCTGTAGAACTGCAGTCACAAAGAATGATCTCACCATTACCCTCAGCTGATGCAGCAAGACAATCATCTGGGAATCAACCTCTGTTGCAAAACGTTACAGAAGAAGAAAAGCTTTTTCAGATGTTAAAGGAACAGTCAAAAGAGCTAAAATCAAAAGTAATACAAATAGTTCTATTTTAAATACAATATATATTTGAAACAAACACCTTGTTTTTCTTAATACTCCATCTGAAAGCTTAAATGAAATGCATCCCTTTTTCTTAAAGGTGGAAACATTTTCTAACTGTCTTACACAGGATGTATTCCCAGTGGAAGAACGCCATCAGGTGAATACCTTTGTGTTTGAAAACAAAATTGTTACATTTTAAAACGCTGCTTTTGAAAAACTATATGTAAAAATAAAATGTATAAAATCTAGAATAGCAGCACTATTCTCTACATCTTATACTCAGAATGAAGTATAAAAATTGCTGCTTAAATCAGTTAAAATTAGTTTCCATTGAAATAAGTGAGACAGGTGAGTCACGACTTACATCTCATAGATTTAAATGGGAACTAAGTTCAGTTACCTTAATCTGTGCTTAATAATAAATCATTTTCATCATCTCAGAATCATGTGAAGTTGTAATATCATACTCTCTCTACAAGTTTGTACAGGAGAGGTGGTTAACCTATGGCCCTCCAGATATTGTTGGTTTACAGCTTCCATCATCCCTGACCATTGGTCTTGAATTCCAACATATGAATTCCAACATATGAAAGGGCACTGATTAGCCACCCCTGCTGTTTAGGACTGCAGTCTTAATGGAGCAGTTTTATGACCACAGGTCTTGCTATAAAGGCAATTATAATTTGAATAAATTCCTTCAATTACCTTAATTCCTAAATTACCTTCAGAATTAACTGGGAGATTTTCCTGAAGGGGAGTGAAGGCATTTGTTTAAGTATACCCTGCAGGCCACAGATGTAAAGCACCCGTAGATTAAGATTAATCAAATTTCTTAGTTGCCTACTGCAAAAGAAATCTCTGGGTGGCTTAAAAGAAATTTACAAAAACTATTTCAACATAATAAGTAATGATACTTACATAAATTGTATACCCCAAAGCGGCACCTCATTCATTTCTGCAGAGTAGGCAGCTCCATAAGCATATTTCTTCCACAGAATGCCACCTGCACAGACATATAGAGTTCTTGGTAGAGCAGTATTGTTTGAGTGCAACATTTTGACAAAACAGGCATTCAGTTAAATATAAGAAACGTTTGAAAAGTCTGGTGTAAACTACTTTAGCTGTTCATGTTATGTTTATCTTGTTATGTTTGAAGCTATTGCTGTGTCCATGGCATGTTTAAGGACAGCACTGAATATTTCAATTACTAACCTATAGAAAAACTGTCAAATAACACCAAGGTTACAAATTTTGTTTGTGAAGCTTTTAAGGCTTTTAAAGGAGCAACTAGACAAGCTGGAATGGAATTATTTAGCCACGAAGGAGAAACATTGCACATTTCGGCACCAACATCCCATGTACTCATCAATGAACATCGGAGAGTTTGATCCTAACAGGTCAAGTATTTTTTTAAAAACAATACTACACTAATAATGTAACCATTTTTAAAAATCTTACATTCACAACCTTGGTTATGTTAAAAAATTATTGGGACGCACATCAAAAATTACTTTACTTTTGGTCACCCACCAATTCTTTTTTTTTTTTTATAAAATTTTTTATTGGTTTTACAAAATTTTAGGGGGAAGTCCTAGAAAAGAGGGTTATGAAAATATGTTATGAAACTATACATGTATGTTTGTCTTTTTAAGTGTTTGTTTGTTTCCCACCAATTCTCTCCTGCAAATGCCTCCCAGGCTGATACAAGAAATAAGCCCAGTCGTGGTGAAAACAGAGTGCATCCCTTTCCTATCACTTCACCCTTAAAAATGCCTGCCATAATAGTTACAACAAATGTGGGTTTTGGAACAGGACTTAAGGAAGCTATCTTATACTGAGTCAGACCATTGGTCCATCTCTAACTCAGTATTATCTACATTGAATAGCAGCAGCTTTCCAGGGTTTCGCATGGGAGATGCTGGGGATTGAACTTTTGCATGCAAAGCCTGTATTCTACCACTGAACCATGGCCCTCCTTGCATGGCTCCCCCTATTGTTTGTCCTCCATTTATCTTAAGAGCCTTGCAAATATGAAACAGCAATTCCAGACATACAAACTGGCATTGGATTACTCTATGAGGTGGTAGGAAGGAAGTCAATATCCAGTAACTCACTATTGATACCGCTAGGGTTTTCTGAGTAAGGCAAGCTGGGAGTAAAACGAACAAGTGATTCATCCAGATGGGACAAGGAATTTGCAGGAAAGTCTGTGCAGAAGGATCCTGTACATGGAAATATGACATTGGGGAAGGCTAGATAGTTGTGCTTCTTCCCATTCACCTCTCAATCTGTAACTATGTCTGATGTGTGTCACTACATGCAGCTTCCCTGCACATGACATTATTAATAACGAGCCCTTTTCTATCTGTATCCAACCTTAAGATGTGGCTAGCAGCACTCACCTTTTTCATGATTGCGACCCTTATTTTGAAGTTCAAACTTCACCGTACTCAGTGCATGTTAAACATTGTGGGTTGCATCCCGTGCTGTGCCAGTGGGATTCTGCTGGTACAATGGGACTTCCCCAACCCTCCTGAGCTGATTGTGAGGGCATGCAGGAGGCTGGAAGGGTCAGGAGAGGAAGAGAAAGTTCTGCTTACATGCACAACAATCCATTGCGCTAGTGGAGCTACAGTGTCGGATAAGGCCTTTTAAATACTGTGATTTTTGACATTTCATTTCCTTACCTAGCCCATTGTATCTCTAATACGCTAATGCTAAGAACAAGAAGCATGTATCAATATTATAATGTAACTTTGTATCTTATATTATTTGGATTTAGAAAAGTAGAGGGGGAAATATTTAAGCTTGGGATGCTGCTTGAAGATATCAAAGAGAAAATGGATAAGACTGCCTGCAGCCCACGTTCCTCTGCTTTTGTAACATCACCATCATGCACACCCTGTGAATCTGCTTCTCCCTATTCAAGTCGTTCTGAGGTAAACCATTAAGTCCCAATAAAGAACAAAGCATATTGTTTTATATCACATTATCTTTACTGAGATTGCATGATTGAATTAATGTAATAGTAGAGTGGCAATACATGTACTCAAATTGTAGCAATGCTGTCATAGTGCCACACCCCTCTAATACACCAGTCCCATTTCACTGGATTTTCAGGTTTTGAAAGATTTCAGGTTTAGACCTTCTGAGTTTCTGTCTCCTCCACAGGATCATGCAATTTAGCTTTAAGCTAACAGCAGGCCTTTGGACCTCTTCCAGATATGTATATATCAAAATGTGCTCCTTGGGATGACTGTTGCTAAATTGTATTGAAATATTATTTTCCTGGTTTAACTGTTTTGTATCAATTTATGGCTTCCTGGGGTATGCTTAAACTTATCAGACATCATTTCTAGCAATGAGCCTGTGTGTTAATACATTACCATAGTTGCACAAGACTCTTCAGTCTAGAGGCGGTAGCTAATTAATCCTGGTTTTTAGATGTTTTGTAGACATTTAGACTTAACATGTGGATTCCTTCTATTTCATTAGGGAAGAAATTACTTCAAAACTATGAACTTCTTAGAATAATAGAATTGTAGAGTTGGAAGAGACCCCAAGGTTCATCTAATCCAACCTTCTGCAATGTAGGAATCTCAACTAAAGCATACATGACAGGTGGCCATCCAACCTTGGCTTAGAAACCTCCAAGGACAGAGAGGGAGTCTGTTCCCACTGTCTAACAGCTCTGTCAAAAAGCTCTTCCTGATGTTTAGTCAGAATCTACTTTCTTGTAACTTGAAGCTATTGGTTCGGATCCTAGCCTCTGGAGCCAGAAATCAAGTTTGTTTCATCTTCCATGTGACAGTCCTTTAGATATTTGAAGATGGCTTTCATGTCTGCTCACAGTATGTTTTCCAGGCTAAACTTATCCAACTCCCCCATAAGGCTTGGTTTCCAAACCGTTTAACATCTTGGTTGCCCTCTTCTGCACACATTCCAGCTTGTTAATATCCTTCTTAAACTGTGATGCCCAAAACTGGACACAGTATTCCAGGCATGGTCTGGCCAAGGCAGACTAGAGCAGGACTATGACTTGCCTTGATCAGGACAGTATACTTCAGTTGATGCAGCCTAGAATAGCATTAGCTTTTTTTTGCTGTTGCCTTACACAGTTGACTCGTGTTAAGCTTGTGGTCTACTAAGACCCCTAGGTCCTTTTCACATGTACTACTGGCAATCCAGGTGTCCTCCATCTTATATTTGTGCAGTTGGCTCTTCCTATCTAAGTGTAGAACCTTACATTTGTATCTATTGAAATTCATTTTGTTAGTTTGGGCCCAGTTCTTCACCCTGTTAAGGTCATCTTGAATCTCCTTAATTAACAGGAGTGAAAATTACAATATTTTTTCAGTTTTTCAGATCTTTTGGTTGGCATGCAAAGTGGGTTTTGCAGATGAAAATGGTGTGTGTGTATGTATATATATATATATATATATATATATATATATATATGCACGCAGAACTCTCCAACATTGTGAAATTGCTATGAATGTAGCAAGTTCTTCAGTAGATCATAATATCCATTTCCCCATGTGGTTCTTTCATAGAGTCCAGCTTCTTCTGGCATGAATATTGCTAAGAATAAAAACTATGGAGACAATAGAAGTCAGCCTATGGAGATGCTTCCACAGAGAATGTATCAGCAATCTAACAAAGGTAGCCAACATCATCCCTTTCATCAGAAGTAAGTATTATCCATGGAAGTTGACTATTAAATGGGTCATAATGTGTTAACTATTTGCTCAGTTCAGCAGATCTCCAAATCATGGCCTAGAAGGCACAAAACATATCAAATACTTGCATGCTCTTTCTCATGAATTGGTATGCTATGTTTAGTGCTTGCTCTTGCCAACCCATATTTGGAAAGTGGTTTTACAGTTCTGGTTTGGAGGGCAAGCACTATCCATAGCTTGGCAACTCAGATCTCACAGCAAAATATATTGAGCATTAAACTATAAACTGGAAGTAAAGCGGTATGTGAAGAGTGTGTGCATGAGCCCATGCTTTTGGCCATTGGTATCTGAAAGAGAGCCTATTCTGACAGGCCAAATATAAATGTTTTGACTAAGGTCCAAAGAACTAACTTAGGTATGGCCAAGTGTTTACATATATGCAAACATTTTATTTGACTATTTTACCTATATTTCCAAGCAGATCCTAATTTTAACATGTTCCCCCACTAACGATATCACTACCAAAGTGGGAAACCTCTGTGCATCATGTATCAGTAGAAACTAGATGATTAAAGCACCTTACCAGCCACACTAGTACTCAACAATTCATTCTAGTGTGACTGAATGTGCGACAACACACACACATATCCTATGCAAATAGTCTTTTGCTGGCCTGTAAACTAAAATTCTATTTGCTTGATTATAATTTAGTGGCTGATCTGTGATTGGAATAATAATAAAGACAGATATATATGCAATATAAAACAATCAGCTCCATGCCATATCATAAGTTGTTTTGTATGAAACTCACCTTTTTTTCTAAGTGGTTTACTATGCAGCATTGAGGCTCTTTTTCAGAAACATACATTCAACCTCTTTTAGGTTCATAGAGCTGGTTGTACATTTCTTTGGAGTGTAGACCATTCCAGCTGAATTAACTTTAACATTAGTGTTAAAAGGCTCGTTATAAAGCAACATCATTAGTGTTAAAAGGCTCGTTATAAAGCAACGGCTGCATATTGAAAAAAGCCTTATAAATGTGAAATACGGACTTGAAGACGTATAGGGCAACACACAGGACAGTATCCAATTATGTCTGTTTGCTTGTGCAATCAGACTTTTGGATTCTCTTCTTGTTCCTCCAGTTCCAACTCACATCCCCTCTGAAGCATATTTTGAAAACTTGTTTGCACGGGGGATGTCTGTAGAAAAAGACTTGCACGAACAGATACCCACTCACTATGTTGGATCTCACCCACAGAATATAACTTTCTTCTTCCCATTTGTACCAATTCATTCTGTGCCTCCCTCAGATCTGCAAACAGTTGTTTAGTGAATTTATAACCTGTTTTTAAAATATCAAAATTACAAGGAGTTATTATTAAAGACACATTTAATAAAACAGAATTTTGCTTTCCCCTTAGCCAGCTAGAGCTGCAAACTAAACATTCTTGTGAAGATATAGTGAATCCTCTGGAAAAATCAGGACTCCCAGCAAATAAGCAAGCTACTCATGTAAGTCAATTTGATTCTTAATTTATTGTTTTATCAGCTTGATAAAACTAAGATGGTTCTAATTAATTACTGTTGACTTTAATTACTGTTGACTAGGCTAACATCCTAAGAAAATTCAATTGCTGTCATTCAAATAAATGTACGAGGAACAATGTGCATTAATGCAGCAGGTGTTGACGATGTAAATAATAAGAGTCCTTTGTTAATGTACTTTGTTTTGTAATATAGCAGCACTGCTCCTTTTCACCCATAAAAAAGGCTGGAGGGCTGCAATCCCACAAACCACTTATAGGCAGAGGAAATCAAAATGATTACAGTGATCAAGAAAACACAGATGGGTAAGTTTTAATCTCAGAGGTTCCAAAATATACTCTCTCAACTATTCCAACTATAACACATTTGCACTGTATGATTAGCAACAAGGCCAGCTTCGGGTTGTGTGCCCTTGGGCAACTGAGTATCAGTTGACTCCTTTGGCACCACCGATTTTGCACCGCCCCTTCTTATTCTAACCACTCTCCTTCCCTCTTTGTCACTTCTCGCTCATAACCAAAACAAGTCTTATTCAACAGAATCTCCTATTTTCAAATAAAAATATACATTTTTTAACATCACTAATTGCCTATTTTTGAGCTGGGGTAGACTTTATAGTCTATCTGGCTAATAAAAGCTGTAAAAATTAAAGCCTCTATTGAAAGATGCCAGCATTTGTGCTACTGTCACAATCTCAGCCACCATCAAATCAAAACCTCTCAGTTCCCAATAGTTGCTAGCAACCAATGCCAATGATCTGAATAATGTTGACGGCAGTTATTCCCCACATAGAGCAATTGAATTTTAATTTGTAACAGACATGACAAAGTTTGCAGAACTTAGTGTTTATCTATGGTCCTTCCTGAAGCACCTGATCTGCAATGTCATGCTGGTGGAAACAATAATTTCCAAGTAACAGCTAGCCACCACATCACAAATTACTTGTAGGATTTTGCAAACTTGTAGACAGATATTAATATTTACAGATCAGCACATCTAAAACACACATAGCAAATCCAGCCTTGCTGTTACAGAAATACACTTTAGCTCAAACAAGCCAAACAAATGTTTTCTCAGACTCCGACCAGATACTATAATAAAAAAGGATATAAGAAAAAGAAACTTCAAAAAGAAAACGCACACCAGCTTCAATTTCCCTAAACAAAATGGAGCACCATCCCTACTAGGAAAGACTTAGTTTAGTAAAAGAGAAAAATAAGGGAAGATGTGGTAGAGAATTATTGAATTATGGGTTTTAAAACTATACATGATCCAGGTTTATACTGTTGCATTGCTTATGTGCAGTTTCACTTTTCTTTATAGCTTTGATAACTAGGAATGATTAATAGTGTTTTAAAGAGTATCTGGAATTGGCGCCTCAATAACATGTTTTTGTAAGGGGGGTCTTTTGACACAACAGTGCTGGCTTGCAAAAGGAGAGTTCTAGGGCTCATGCTTAAAATGCTGATTACAGAATTTGCTATGTCCTTTATATTGTGCTGATCCTTTCTCTGACATGCATTGTGCTCATATTTTATTTTTTACCCCATAAGTAATTTAAGCTATTGGGAAATGAGATCTCCACCCCCAGCCAATCCATATAATACCAACAATCAAGAATCCAACGTGACTATAATGAAAGAACAAGGTACAGAAAGATAAATCAGCAAAAGTATGTAAGTTTTTAAAAATCAGCAAAATAATTCTAATAGATATCACCCACTAATCCATTTTTTCTGATATACATTTTTTCATAGGAAGCGTAACTTATCCTTCAGATTACAGGTTTCTTGATGAGTTGAGGAATCCTGCAAAGGATCATATTATTATACATCCTAGACTGAAAATACAGTTATCAAGTAGACAAGTTTGTCCCTGTTCTTCCAGCAGGTTAGTATGTACATTGCTAAACCTAAACTACACACAAACCAAATGTGCACTCTCACAATGTTGAGGAACACATCCCTGATATGTCTCATAGGGTGCAATCCTAAACCCATTTACATGGGACTAAGTCCCATTGAATTCAGTAGGATTTGATTTTGAGTAGACGAGTAGAAGACTGCAATGTTAAGAACCTCTGTGCTGATTGTTAACGTACAATTAAGCCTCTCTCCTGTGTTATCTGTTTCCAACACAGAAATAAAAAAATGGAGCACAGGAAAATAAAAGAAAAGCCAGACTGTGAAAGGTACTCTATCTTCTTAGAAGGAAAAGCGATGGATTTAGATTTATCAGGTACTTAAGTTTTGGTAATATTAACAAAAGGCCTCACATTATTTGGAATTTAAGTCTGAACTACTAAGCATCTCTAGTAAACATTACAATAATCTGATGTCAGTTAAAGTCAATGGGTGTGATTGAATGTAGCAAGACTGGGCTTCTGCTTCCTTGTCGCAGCTCCCCCCCCCAAAAAAAAACTGGAGGGCTAGATCCTCAGAAGCAGATTTTCTGGAGGGCTAGATCCTCAGAAGCAGATTTTCGGGAGATACAATTGTGCTAGAACAGGGAAAAGAAAACTGCAAGTTCTGTAGTTTCCAGCAAAAAACAGCTGCTATAGGCAGCAAAAAAAGATGCGCTAGTGCCCCCGTATCAATGAGTACTGTCACACAAAAAAGATCAATAAACGTACGTGTGTGTGTGTACATATGCATACAGTGGTACCTTGGGTTGAAGACGCTACAGGTTACAGGTGCTTCGGGTCACAAACTCCGCTGACCAGGAAGTGGTTGCTCCAGGTTAAGAACTTTTCCCCAGGATAAGAACGGAAATCGCGCACCAGCGGTGCAGCAGCAACAAACAGGAGGCCCCATTAGCAAAAGCACGCTTCAGGTTAAGAAGAAGAAGAAGAAGAAGAAGAAGAAGAAGAAGAAGAAGAAGAGGAGGAGTTTGGATTTGATATCCCGCCTTTCACTCCCCTTCAGGAGTCTCAAAGCGGCTAACATTCTCCTTTCCCTTCCTCCCCCACAACAAACACTCTGTGAGGTGAGTGGGGCTGAGAGACTTCACAGAAGTGTGACTGGCCCAAGGTCACCCAAGGTCACCAAGGTCACCCAGCAGCTGCATGTGGAGGAGCGGAGACACGAACCCGGTTTCCCAGGTTAAGAACTGTTTCAGGTTAAGAACGGACCTCTGGAACAAATTAAGTTCTTAACCTGAGGTACCACTGTACAGCTTTAAGTATATGTAAGTACAGTGGTGCCCCGCAAGACGAATGCCTTGCAAGACGGAAAACTCGCTAGACGAAAGAGTTTTCCGTTTTGGAGGTGCTTCGCAAAACGAATCTCCTACGGGCTTGCTTCGCAAGACAACAATGTCTTGTGAGTTCCTGCTGGTTTTTTTTCCTTCCCCCCCTTTTTCTAAGCCGCTAAGCCGCTTATCAGCTGATCCGATCAGCAGATAAGCCGCTAATAGTGCTAAGCCGCTTATCAGCTGATCCGATCAGCAGATAAGCCTCTAATAGCGCTAAGCCGCTAATCCTTCAATGGGCTTGCTTCGCAAGACGAAAAAAACCGCTAGACGAAGAGAATCACAGAACGGATTCTTTTCGTCTTGCGAGGCACCACTGTATTTATAAATAAAAAATTTATCAGGGTAATGCACCTGTGCACTCCCATGGTCCCAATCAAAAGCAACCATCTCATTCAGGCAAAAGAAACCACATGTTTGGCTAGATGCATTTTAAACATCAACAGTGAGCTTCCTTGGTTGTCCAACTGGAAGTATAGCGCTAAAAAGTTATGGGATTCTTAGTAACATAAAGGTAAAGGGACCCCTGACCATTCGGTCCAGTCGTGACCGACTCTGGGGTTGTGGCGTTCATCTCGCTTTATTGGCCGAGGGAGCCGGCATTTTTCCACAGCTAGCTTCCGGGTCATGTGGCCAGCATGACTAAGCCACTTCTGGCGAACCAGAGCAGCACATGGAAACACCGTTTATCTTCCCTCGCCGAAGCGGTACCTATTTATCTACTTGCACTTGGACGTGCTTTTGAACTGCTAGGTTGGCAGGAGCAGGGACCGAGCAACAGGAGCTCACCCCGTCGCGGGGATTTGAACCACCGACCTTCTGATCGGCAAGTCCTAGGCTCTGTGGTTTAACCCACAGCGCAACCCATGTCCTCTTAGTAACATAGGGCTCAATTAATGCTTCAGCTGGTCCTGATGACTGACTGGTACAAACGGCTATTACTCCAGCGTTAGAAGACCTTGACTGACTTTCCCCTCCTAGCTCAGTTAGAACCCTAAATGGCGAAGGGCCATGGTATCTAAAGGATCACCTTTTTTCATTTAAATCCAGCCATCAATACCTTTATCAGAAGTGAATCTGCATGTGTACCGCCCTTCTGAAGTTAGGCAGGTGGCAACCAAAAAGCCTTTTCTACAGTAGCACCATCTTATGGGATTCTCCCCATAGAAGCAGAATGCTTTTGCCTGGCTCCTAAAGATACATAACGAAGGCACCAGACAAGTCTCTCTGGGGAGAGCATTCCACAAACAGGGTGCTACCACAGATAAGGCCCGTGGAGGAGGCTCTCAAAGAAGGGCCTCAGATGATTGCAGGGTCTGGGTTAGTTCATATGGGGAGAGGTAGTCTTTGAGGTATTTGTGCACATTTATGATCCTTTAAATTGTTTTTGCTGCTGCTTTAAATCTGTTGTTGCTGTTAAATCTCCATGCTTTTACTCTTGGTTTGACACCATTTTTTATTGTGCCTTGCAAGCTTCCTTGGGACTGTTTGTGGGTGAAAGGGAAGGTGCGAATTCCAGGAATATACAATAATTTTATACATACGTTAGTGTTTCAATTGTTCCAAGAGACTTAACTGACATAGCAGCAGTCATTACAGATTTTAACAAAGTCAAGCAAGCCTTACATTTCTAAGGCCAATACATTACATATGTATTAACATGTTTGTTTAACTTGGGGTGCGGTGTTAGGTAGTGACACCGAAGACACTTCGTTCTCACACCTACTAGACAGTTCAAGCAGTGAAGTATGTCTGGAAAAGAGTATTAAAAGTCATGGATCATGGACAATGGGTCTACAAGAACAAAATGAAGGTAGAATAATTTTTGTAAGGTATTCTTTTGTATAGTATATGGAAAATTCTGGATATAATTAACACAAAATTTTGATCTTTATATAAATTTAGCTGAAGACACCAAAGTGGTATTATCATACTTCTGTGCCCATTCCACTTGTTGAATCAAGAACAGCAAGCCTAAATCAGCTGTACAATCAAATTAATCTGCATGAGAATGCAGATTACACACAATGCAAAAATATACAAATCACGATTTTTGCATAACTACATCACAGTCTGAATCACTAAAAATCTGCAGATTTCCTCTGGAAGAGAAAATACCTATTTTTGGTAGTTTTCACAAAAGTCTTCAGAACACTTAAGCTATGTACAAAAACACAGACTGACTCTGGGCTAAGTTGCTGTTTTACTTTCTTTTGCCTTCTTTTTATTTCAACAGACTTCTCTCAAAGAGATTGGAAAGCCAGTCAAAGAAAGAGTTATAGTAAGGAAAGTGATGAGTGTAAGAGGGGTAAATCTTGATTTACCGTACAGTTAATAATTAAGCATAAGCTAATACCAAAAACATTTCTTGAAAGGGAAAAACAAAATACACATAATCTCAGACAGTTTTTTAAACAAAAGAGAAGTTAAAGGGAATGACCCATGCCCTTTCAAAAGCTGTGAAACTCAGTGGAGCCCCTTCACATCCTGCTGTTTTTTGCATATAGAAAATGGCCTTAATGGCCTTAGAAGCTTGTCACACCCTGTGTGATTCCTTTTCTAAGGTGTTAATTAAAAATGAAAGAGCAGTTATACTTGTGTTCGAAACATTTAATCATCAATGCTTAATAGTAGGCTGGAGCAGGGACCAGGTAATGTAGTGAACGTGTTTAATTGCATTTCTTAAAAATATTTTTTTGATTTTTTTTTTAGCTAGTTCGCAGAAGCAAAGCATCAACCTTCAAAGGATATATACAAAGAAACAACCAGAAGAGTTTATAGAAAGGCTATGTGACAGGTAACATACATCATCAGTTTTAAAACCAAGTTACTTATAACCCTAGCTTATAACTAATTTTCATGGGCAAGTTTGTTTTATTTGTAGCAATGCATGCCAATACTTTTAAGATCACATCAAAAAATGTAATTTTGAATTCAGCCTTTTGTGGTGCCCTTGTGGGCTTAGAAGTAATATAATTAATTTAGAACTAGCAAGCAGACACTAGCTGTTAAGCATAGAATGTATTTTTGTGTATCAATATGATATGCCTGTGATTTCTTGTTACACTCTAGACAAAATCTACATATTCCCCAAACTCGCTACTCAAGGATGCATGATACTATTATCCTTTCACCACAATACCTCACTAGTAGGAATATTTATGGAAGGCCAGTATGCGGTCTGAGAAACAGGCACCTCAAGGAGACACATTCAAAGGTATGTGGGGAGCCTTGTATCTACAGAAAAGAAAATGGAGAAATCTTTGAAAATTTTCATTACAATGAAACAAGTGAACTTTTCTCCCCATGTCCAATCAGTGATGTTAATTACAAGCAGGGTTTTCTCCCCCCTTAACAGATATTAAGTTCCACTTTGGATGATGTTATACAGACTGCAAACAATTTGAAGAAAACTACAGAACACATGGTGCAAGTTGTTTCAGAAGATTTAGCCAAGGCCAAAATTCAGACACTTTCCAGTCTTGCAGCTAGCCAATACTAAATCTGAATGTGTTTTGAAAACTGACAGAACTATATTATATTTAAAAGAGAGATGATTAGAATGTGTAAAGAATGAAAATGCACCAATTCTCTCCTTATTCTTCATCTTAAATAACCTAAAATCTGTTACATAAAAAATAACAGAAATTATCAAGTTGTGAGTTAATAATAAATAGGTTTTACAAAATCATGCATTGTATACGTATGTTTAGCTCAGTTTGGAACTTAGGATAAGTATATTTCCCACTTAGTGTTGGTACAGAAGAATCATCCATTTGACTAGTCCAGTCATTTAATCTCAGACACAAACTCAGATAATTTAGTAGGCGGCACAATTATTTTTATATCAGTATGGCTTAAAAAATTCTAATTTATTGCCCAGCAACAGCCCATTTATGTCACTCCCTCCCCCAAATAAAGAAGTAAGAAAGGAAATATGGGGAATATATGTGGGATTGACCAATGATGCAGTTCATTTTGCAAGCTGATGAAAGAAGCAAGTCAGTCATCTGCCGTGTACTGCATTCTTTTTCAGAGTCCTGACAAAAATTACCAAAACAAGTAATTAATGTGAAGAGAATCAGAACTTACAGGGTTAACAGTTCTGAGTGACGTCTCACATTCTGAGGCGTGGTTATGTTCACATACGGGAACGTTCTCTGTGTGTGAGTTCTCTTTCGGTTTTGACCGAGAGGCGAAAGATGTGCGCTCTTTCGCCGGGCTGATTTATGATGTTTTTCTACACGATTAAAGACTGTTGGAGATAAGCAAGAAAGCCTGCGTGCAGTCTGATTTATTACACACACATTGCAACAGTTTTCTACCGCTGCGGAGACTCTGCTGAAGGACGCTGACAGTGAGCTACCCACGGGAGTCCAGTGTGGCGCAGGAAAGCGTGCCGGACTCCATCATCAAGCCACAATTAAGACAACATATTCTTCAGTGTTCTTGATTGTTGATAAAAGGTTTATTACTTTCATGATTAACTTCACCCAAATACCATACAGAGAACCATGCAATCCCCGACACACATAACCAAAGTTCTGTCTTGAGATTTCTCAGGAAAATTTTAACTTGCACTTTGTACCTCACTGAAAGCAGCTGTCTATGACACTCTTACAAGTTGCATGGAATCTTGTAGCTTACCAAATTGTAGTTGTGCTATACATTTACATTTCCTCTTGTAGCTAAGCTCATTGCCCTTTTATAATAGTATTTTTAGAAACAGACTTTTTTTCCAGGATAGAAAGTTTACACATTATTACTGAAAAATCATTAGCATATATACAAATGTTTCCCAAGTCCAAGCATGATATATTGCGATGGTGAGCATTCTCTACACCAAACACTTTGCCGCAAAATGCCATCTATAACCAAGTACAGTAATATAAAAACATAAGCTGTTACATACATCTTATTCTTATCCATTACCTGCCCCTTCCCCCCCAACCCAAGGAAAGCAGATTTCAAATTATAAAAAGAACAGTCCCAAATACAGCACTGATTTATAAAATATGTACATAGGGTACAATCCAGTTCAAATCAAGGACTTTTAAGACCTGCTGATTTCAATAGGGAAGTCAGATATGTAACACTTCTCCCACTGTAATCATTTGAACTTAAAACACTCTTAACTATCACTAAATTGTATCCATAATATTTATATTATGTGTTCTTAATATCTCTTAAATTAAGCACAGCTGAAAATCTTTGAACGTTATAATCTCTATTCATTCTTAAAAAAGACTGTATCCTTTGATTTTGTTACAGTAAGTGCTTTTACATCATCCAGTAGTCTTCTAGGTGTCACGATGTGAGTGGAACCTGGTAAAAACAAGATGTAATCTTGAAGGGACAGTCATCAACAACATTAAGCTTATTAAACTTGTAACTGGGGAAGGGACAATCTGCATCCTCATTAGGGTGCTGGGTTTGGTAAAGAGGTTTAAACCTCTCTGTACACCTCCGTGCTGTGTATATCCTGCCTTTTTGCTGCCACTGCCAAAAACAGTGAAGTATTGGGGGTGTGATTTGGATGAGGGGTACTTTGGGTCCCAGGGCACAGGATTAGCAACCCCTGAACAAAGTAATAACCTTGAGGCAACTTGTTAATTTCCTCCTAGATGCCATTAGTTTCTCCAGCAAATCAGTATGACAACAGTAGTACATATTACAGCCAAGTGGCCATAACAGTGAAACATTTGCTGGGAAATGTTAATCGCACACATTTCCTACTTCAAACTGCTCCTTCCCCAAACAGTTTTTCCTTTATTTTGAAAAAAAATAAAAGACTATCTGCATGCTATTACATGCATGTGCATTCAACATGTAGTTAGGCTCCTAAAACTATTTGAAGCTAACGTGAGTTGCCAGTTGCTGTTATTTCAGAAAGATAATTGCAAAATTTGATGCAGCTTTACAGAGAAATGAACTACATGAGAATGCAAGGATAAAACACTTGTAGGAGAGGATTCATGCTTTCTGATAATATGCAGACTAGATACAACAGCTATTTTAAATTGCTTGATTCTTAGAGGAACCAAGAGGAAGATTCAAGAGAACCAATCCAGAAATAAGTACTTTAGTCTTATGTAGAAGGGGTAGTAATGTTTAGAAATGTAAGTGGCGAAGTCAAATTGTAGAGGGAGCAGAAGGGGAATAAAATAAAGGACAAAAAAGGAAGCAAAAATAAATCCTGGTGCTCCTATCGCTTCAAAAGCCAAGCAGTTTTTAGACAACAATCCTGTCTAAGCATAATTAGGCTTACCAATAATAACTTCACAAGACTTGTAGGCTTGAGAAACTTCATATGCACAGCGCATCTCAGAATATGTAATGCCTCCAATGACGAACACAATTAGCCTTGATCCACTTTTCCGGTCATCCAAGTAACTACTTTTGGGTTTATTGCGAGCACTGTAAAACAGAGTGGAAAAAAGGGACATTTGGAAATTAAAGGGGGAACATGCACACAATTTTTAATTTGAATACCATTAAATCACTTACCTCACTGCTCCAGAACCATTCCATGGTGCAGGGCACTGGGAACAATAAGGCCAGTCTTTTGTGTCCAGTTTATTTTCTATAGCATCCTGGAATAAAATAGATTCTTTAAACAAATTAAGGTGATACAAAGTATTTATTCTGAGACTTCAAAATCCCCAGATTTTCTGTGACTAGAAAGCAGGCATGAAGCCAGCATATAGCAACAAACGTTTCCTGGATAAATTATGTAAACGTGTTGACAAAAGAATGGAAGGTAAGGTTCCGAGGAACAAGCTACCTTTCTGAATGAAGGAACTGCCTTGTTATAAATAGCTTAAGTCCACACTTTAAACCATTGATTTCTTCTCCCACAGACTAATTGAAAATTGCTGAGAGTCTTGGTGGATACTTAATAATTCTTCTGCCTGCTGCAGCAATTTTAATTCCATATACCGTATTTTTCGCTCTATAAGATGCGCTTTTCCCCTCCAAAAATTAAGGGGAAATGTGTGTGCGTCCTATGGAGCGAATGCAGGCTCCTTGACTTCAGCGAAAGCAACGTGAAGCCTCTGAAGTGCAGAGGGAGCGCTCCCTCCGCGCTCCGGAGGCTACGCGTTGCTTTCGCTGAAGCCTGGAGAGCAAGAGGGGTCGGTGCGCACCGACCCCTCTCGCTCTCCAGGCTTCAGCGATAGCCGCCTGAAGCCTGCGGAGCGCAGCGCGAGTTTCGCTGAAGGCAGGAGAGCAAAACTCTCCTGGCTTCAGCAGAGAGGGAGAGCTGCGCAGTGCCCCTTCAGCCAAGCAGGAGGAGAAATGGAAGGGGCTCCGTTTCCCCTGCCGCTTCGCTGAAGGGGCGCTGAGTAGAGGGGGAGAATTTTTTTCTTGTTTTCCCCCTCTAAAACAAGGTGCGTCCTATGATCTGGTGCGTCCTAGAGAGTGAAAAATACGGTCATTTCTGCATTTCTCTCTTTAATCACTCCTTATTTTCTGATGAACAGTATAAATGCTTAAGGCACACTACGACTCTTTATTATTAAACTGTCTTTATAAATGTCTGTTGTGCCCAGTTTGAAAGCTTTATGCAAGCATAAAGAGGGCTCTCATCCTCAGCCCAATAGCACTTCCAATGGAAGGAGTGTGTCCATAGATGGAATAGATTTCCACTCTCTTTTATACTCCTCCCAACTAGCTGCCTCCAAATCTGGATCCTATTTAGCAGATTTTTGGAGTGCATCAGGACTGCAGTTGAGAGGAGAGAAAGATGAACTCCTGTTGTGCAAATGGAAGTCTGCTTGTACAAAGTTGGGTTATACCTTCTGTATTAGACGGAAGCAACTGTGTTATACTGGTCTAAAAATTAGGAGTGTGAAACATCAGACTCAGAATATGACGTTCTAGAAACCTGTATCACGCCCTCAGGACTCTCCCCAAGTCATGCCTTCTCCCCAGAAGGTTGTACAGAAGAGAATAGAGGCCCTGGGCTGAAAAAAGCTCTCCGCCTCTGGATTAAATGTAGCACACAACTATATGTTTTGACCTATGCGGTCATTCCCCCAGAAAACTTATCAGGAGTAAAAGGTCTATATTAAATGCAACTAAAATAGGGATAGCAACAGCACACAAGCAGAATTTCTTAAAAACATCCAATATTATGTGCATGACTAAAAGCTATTTTATTTAGAAATTTTACCTCCATAATATCCTTAATAACAGGTGTCCACCTAGAAAGTTGAAATGTTTGTTCTGAGGAACGATCCTTCCTCGATGATCTGCGCTGTTGTGATGCGGCCTAAAAAGCCAAAGAGATTGAGCTTGATTGCTACTGAACGCTGTTAGGAGTAATATCAGTAATGCATTTATAACAGGTTATAAACCACTGAAAGAAATTAATATAATTCAAAGACAACGTTTTGCAGTCTATTATACAGGGGTTTCAAAGAAAAGTAATTGGAGAGAATAAAATATTGTCTTTGGCAAGTGAAAACAGAAGTACATCTCTTAGTAAGTACATAATAAAATGAAAGCTTTAAAACTTAATGGAAGACAATTTTTATACAAAGGGATTTGTAAACATTGGTTGGCCATGAAATTGCATGCATGCATGCTTCACTACCAACCCTGCCCCTCCCAAATCCTTGGCATACAAGGGACACCCAGGAGAGGGGTGGAAGATCACTTTTGACATGATTAACTTAGTCTGTATTTGCCATGAGTTATCCTGCTACAGGGTATGAGTTATACTACATGACTTCAGAGTAGCTTCCAAACTTGCTACTGTACACAACTCATGAGTCAGCAAGAGTCATACAAAAACATGTCTGAGTGACAGCAGAGCTATCTAAAACATATGCTTCCAATTTTATCTCATCTTTTCTCAAGCACATGGCATATTTTGCACTTATAGCACAATAAATTCAGGTTTACTTGGAAGTAAGTCCTAATATGCACAGAGGGGTTTCATCTGTGCGAGAATTTCACATTGTCAGACGGAGCACTCTCCCCTCTTCTCACCCCATGCATTGTTATTGGGGTTCTCTTGACCCCTCCAGAGCCAATTGGGAGGGGAGCCCCATTGTGCAAGCTAAAGTCTTGCGCAGGGCTTCAGCTGACAGGGCTCATTAGGTGAAATCTTGCCCATTGATTTCACTGAGTCTACTGCGAGAGTGACAGTTTGATACCACCCTCTGATTACGTTTGAGTTTGTAAAATTTGGAGTATTATGGCAAAGACAGAAGTAAGAGAAAGTGTAGTAGAAAACACTAATGGCATGAGGATAGTGGAACAGGCCTTAGAAAATAAGCCAGAGGTAACACAGAGTTAATAGGGGAAAAAATGCTGCATTTCTTACTGCGATGACGACAGGTACACCAAGATACTTCCAATTTTTTATCATGTCGCTATCATTTTCTATCTGTACGTTCTGGATCAGCTTGTCCAAGTTCTCTTGTGTAGTTCCTTTTTCCACATTTAAAAATAAATGTGACATTTTGAATTAGTAACTTTCTGAGATTTGTGTATTTATTTGTTACATTTATATACTGCCCATTTATATATTGCTCATTAACCAAGTGCCGTGCACATTGAAGAAACTTAAAAAACCCCAAAATGGTTTAGAGTAAAATTCAATCACAGAATTTAAGAAAGCATTAATAAGTTTTAAACACTTTAAGAAGTGCTACCCTAATACCTGTGTAGCACTGTTCTGAATAAGTTTGCACCACGGCAGGCCTGAAAAATCTCCATCTCACCAGCAATCCAATAATTACAGTCCAATACAGCTATTCCAGATATATTTTAAGATTAAAAAATCTATTCTTCAGGGCTGGGCAGCTTTTTATCCATACAAACAAATGACAATTTACTTGGCTACATCTCCTCCAAAAGAGTAATTTCAACAATAACTCTTGCATAACTGTCATTTATCTTAATAATAATAATAATAATAATAATAATAATAATAATAATAATAATAATTTATTATTTATACCCCGCCCATCTGGCTGGGCCTCCCCAGCCACTCTGGGCGGCTTCCATAAAAACCAAAAATACAGTAAAATATCACACATTAAAAACTTCCCTGAACAGGGCTGCCTTAAGATGTCTTCTGAATGTCAGGTAGTTGTTTATCGCTTTGACATCTGCTGGAAGGGCGTTCCACAGGGCAGGCGCCACTACCGAGAAGGCCCTCTGCCTGGTTCCCTGTAGCTTTGCTTCTCTCAATGAGAGAACTGCCAGAAGGCCCTCGGCGCTGGACCTCAGTGTCCAGGTAGAACGATGGGGGTGGAGACGCTCCTTCAGGTATACTGGACCGAGGCCGTTTAGGGCTTTAAAGGTCAGCACCAACACTTTGAATTGTGCTCGGAAACGTACTGGGAGCCAATGTAGGTCTTTCAAGTCCGGTGTTATATGGTCTCGGCGGCCGCCCCCAGTCACCAGTCTAGCTGCCGCATTCTGGATTAGTTGTAGTTTCCGAGTCACCTTCAAAGGTAGCCCCACGTAGAGTGCATTGCAGTAGTCCAAGCGGGAGATAACCAGAGCATGCACCACTCTGGCGAGACAGTCCGCAGGCAGATAGGGTCTCAGCCTACGTACCAGATGGAGCTGGTAAACAGCTGCCCTGGACACAGATTTGACCTGTGCCTCCATGGACAGCTGTGAGTCTAAAATGACTCCCAGGCTGCGCACCTGGTCCTTCAGGGGCACAGTTACCCCATTCAGGACCAGGGAATCCTCCACACCTGCCCGCCTCCTGTCCCCCAAAAACAGTACTTCTGTCTTGTCAGGATTCAACCCCAATCTGTTAGCTGCCATCCATCCTCCAACCGCCTCCAGACACTCACGCAGGACCTTCACCGCCTTCACTGGTTCTGATTTAAAAGAGAGGTAGAGCTGGGTATCATCCGCATACTGATGAACACCCAGCCCAAACCTCCTGATGATCTCTCCCAGCGGCTGCATATAAATGTTGAAAAGCATGGGGGAGAGGACAGAACCCTGAGGCACCCCACAAGTGAGAGCCCAGGGGTCTGAACACTCATCCCCCACCACCACTTTCTGGACACGGCCCAGGAGGAAGGAGCGGAACCACTGTATAACAGTGCCCCCAGCTCCCAGCCCCTCAAGACGGTCCAGAAGGATGCTATGGTCGATGGTATCAAACGCCGCTGAGAGATCCAGCAGAACTAGGAAACAGCTCTCACCTTTGTCCCTAGCCCGCCGGAGATCATCAACCAGTGCGACCAAGGCAGTTTCAGTCCCATGATGAGGCCTGAATCCCGACTGGAAGGGATCCAAATGGTCTGCTTCTTCCAGGTGTGCCTGGAGTTGTTCGGCAACCGCTCCCTCAATCACCTTGCCCAGGAATGGAAGATTTGAGACTGGGCGATAGTTGGCCATCGTGGCCGCATCTAAAGATGCTCTGGTGGCATGAGTGAATTGTGGCCACACATACACATGTGCATACACATGACATTTCATTACATTCATGTAGTTAAGTGTATGACATACTGAACTATGCTTTAAGACAGTAGATAGAAGATTTAGACCTTACCATTTGTGCTGAAGATATAGAGGAGGATGGCTCTTATCTTATCATAGCTATCGTGATTTTTATTTAGCAGTACTGGAAGAAGGACTCGCATCTGATCTTTCACTTTCTGTCCCTCTACATCTGTTCCAAGAGCCAAATCCTAAGTTACAAACAAGATATATACTCTCAAGTTCACAGCAATTATTTCAGCATATTTTTGTATGTTGCCACAGATCCACATTTAGCCTTAAACGGATGTAGAATTTTGGAGGCATATCATATATGTTGTGTTTCCCGGTAACTATCCCTTCTCTCCCAAATGCAATTACGACTGTACTAGATCGCTAGGAGTAATGCTGTATGAGGAAACCACACAGTACTAGCAGTAACGGAGCAAAACAATACAAGTTCAGTTGTTAACCGATCCTGCAGTATATTACTCAAGGAAACGAATTCACTTGATCCACTTCATAAATTTATATCCTGTTGCATCCTCTCTGTCGCTGCTGCTCCCTCACCAGTATAGCACTGGGGCATTAGTCTTAGTTCTGGATTTTTAGAAGTTGATAAAGTAGCCATGACATAACTGTGGCTCTTCCCATTGTTGAACAAAAGTAGCTACTGAAACTAACCTTTAAAGGGCAAAGAGACCACTATGATACTATCCTGGTAGCTTTTCTGGTCAGGAAAATAGGGCTATGGCAATACTATAGCCGTACACACACACGGTTTTTTGCCAGTAGCTTTGCACTAGTATTCAAGAACTGCAAAGAATAGTTATTTTTTACTAAACAGATTTTTAAAAGGCTACTTTGGCCAGAAGTACTTTTAAAAGCCACCAAGATATAAAGTTCTCTCCTTAGGGGAATAGCCAATAGAATTTCTGTTATTATACTGTCCCCAGTATTTGTTCAGTCCAAATAACATTGTACTCTTGGATGATTCACATACCTGTTCAACTTTGCACAGCTTTTCTATGTTATTCTTAAATTTACTCATGCAATCTTCAGCTATATTAAGATGCACTACTTGCTGCAAAACAGAAGCAAAAATTTGCTTACTTTTTCATAATTATGACACAGCAACAGAAAACAAACAATTCATTAACAGGCAGTAAAGTTTAATGTGTCCAACCTTATTTCTTAAAAACAATCCACAAAATATAAGCTTCACACTCTACAATATTAACAGGAAGAAAGTAAGTTGCAGCTATAATGAACATGAATATGTTGCAGTTATAATGTTTAAGAATGCTAATTAAGGCCAGCCTAACGCTTTCTAAAGCTGCAATCATAACACACATTTAAGTAGTATATCCCACTGAATTTAGAAAGAGTTGAACAAACATGCTTAATATTGCCTGCAAGCCAGGAAAATACAATACAAAGTAGATGTGGGGGTCTTTCTGACACATAGGATACGCAATTTAATATAATACATTTTAAAAATTAAGACAAATTCATGAGGCTTAGATCTATCAAAAGTACAGTGGTGCCTCGCAAGACGAAAAGAATTCGTTCCGCGAGACTTTTTGTCTTGCGATGTTTTTCATCTTGCAAAGCACGGTCCGTCGCAACTGCGCCTCTTCAAGCGGCTTTTTAAAAAAAGCGCAAGACGTTTTCGTCTTGCGAAGCAAGTCCATAGGGAAATTCATCTAGCGAAGCAACGCAAAAACGGAAAACCCTTTCGTCTAGCGAGTTTTCCGTCTTGCGAGGCATTCGTCTTGCGGGGCACCACTGTAATTAGTTGTGAGATGTAGATGAAATTTTCATTTACAAACAGTCGGGATGCCTCAAACATCAGAGACAGGGAGCTAACAACCTTTATGTTTTGCTTTTGAACCTGCTGAGATATCTGACTTGGCAAATGACAACAGAATGCTGGACTAGATGTTCCTTGCTCTGATCCAACAAGGGAATTTTTGTTTATGGAACAATTTTATCTCTCTTTAGGTTGTTAGTATGCCAGTTAACTAACTATGCAAGTGGGACAGTGGGGATGACTTTGCTAACCCTGCTTCTCCTGCCCAGGTCTTTGCTCTGATCAAAGGGTGAACTTCTGAAGCAATGAGTCTTCTTGTACACATGGAGGCTCCTCGTAAATTTAGAATAGTGCAAATGCTTCCTGCCTCAGAAATTTACACTATAGCATGAGAGGGGAAGTCACAATGGTGACAGGGGCAGAGCTAATGCAATTATCTCCACCGCCACCCTATGTGTTTACTTAACTCCAATTGTACCAGTTAGATTACTTGTACCAGGAGCAGTTCACATGATGCTCTGCAGATGACATTTGACTCCAACTGCCATCAAACTAAGCCAACTTCACTAATTATCAGAGATCATGGGTGTTGTAACCCATAACATCTGGAGGGCACCTAAGTCATGCTTATACACCAGCATAATTGGCCACAAACTAAGCCAAATCTAGGCTCAAATCTAAAAAATGCACAGCATCCAAACATCTAACAGTATTACATTTTGCTCACCTTAGTAATCTGTTTGCGAAAGTGGGGCATCTTCTTCATGAGCTGAGCCAGATTACTTAAAGATAGCTAGAAAATAATTCAAATTTCAGTTTCAAATATTTCACAATCAACATTTCTTTTAATTTGTGTTTGAGGACCGGGAAATGCATGGCCAGCTTCAAGAAGCCTTCTACTAAGGCTGAAATCCTGTGTTTACTTAAAAGGTAAAAAGTATCTGTCTGAAGTCATAGGGCCTTTCTTCTGTGTTTTTATTTATTGACTGATAACATTTATTCATCGCTCAAAAACTATTGTTATTTACGATTGCACTGCAATATATATTTAAGATTGCACTACAAATATATATATTTTAGTCTCCATCTTAGTAGGTTAGAAGTACCAACAAAAGGCAATTTAAAAACACTTGAAAACAAACCCCAGTGGATTTGCATTCAGTTATTCTCACTTCCAAACCCATGTCTTTAGTATCAAGGTAGTTGCACTCAGCAGAAGACAAATTTAAAAACATTTAGTACCTCTTTAAAGTAAATATTTATTTCTTACTTTTCCTTCTGTTGCCTTTCTCTTTGATGAAACTTCTTTCATAAGTTTTGGTATTTCCCTGAAAAAGTAGAAGAAAATGGCTTCTTAATATTTTTAAATTAAATTAAGAATATATACAAGTCTGAAATTCCCTTCCTAGAAAAGCTAGACTGGCTTCCTCTTTGTTCTCCTTCTGCCATCAGGTGAAGACTGTTTTATTATCACAGGATTTGGGGAACTCACTTTTTTTTTTAAAGGAAAGGACTTTTAATAATGCTGTGATGTTTTTATTATCTGTTTTGTACCAGATTTGCTTTTGTATTATTTTAATTCTATCACAGTTTCATTACTTTAACTATTCTAATTTATAAGCTTTTAGGTTTTTGTATTTCAGCTGTGTTGTTTTACTTAGTGTAAGCTGCCTTCAGTCCTGGTTTGGGGAAAAGGTGGGAATAATAATAATAATAATAATAATAATAATAATAATAATAATAATAAACTGCTTAGACTTCAAAATCAATGATAAAATGGTCTCGGGTATGTCTACACGGGGTGGTAAGCAAACTTATTTAGTAGAAATTCAACAAGAGCAGCAAAAAATGTAGATTTTAGTCCTCAGAAATAAGTGAACTATTTTGTGTATGAGGAACATGCCCAAGGTGCCTCACAAGTCCCCGAGTGGTCCCTAAGGTGACTCACTCAACTATTCCAGAATAGAATACAGGCTGCCACCTCTACTGACTTAAGGAGAGATGGCAGGACTCTCCCGTTATATTCATTGGCTGTGGCCTATGGTTTG
Source organism: Podarcis bocagei (assembly GCF_964188305.1). Lineage (NCBI taxonomy): Eukaryota > Metazoa > Chordata > Lepidosauria > Squamata > Lacertidae > Podarcis > Podarcis bocagei. The sequence goes on along the minus strand of NC_138129.1, from coordinate 83,121,160 downwards.
CCTCGAGCGGGAGGGGGGGAACCTAAGGTTTAAGGGCCACATCTAGGCCTCTTTATCTGGCCCTCAGGACTATTACTAGACCCCTCCCCAGGTCACACCTCTCACCCAGCTTCACACCTCCTTGAATGCTTTTCATAGGGTCATAGAACTGCAGAGCTGGAAGGGACCTCTAGGGTCATCTACTCCAACCCCCTGCAGTGCAGGAGTCGCAACACAGTCCTTGTTGCGGAAGTGGGAGCCCTTGTACTGGCTTCCACTAGCATGCCAGGTTGTTGAATACAACCTGATGGGCCAGAGTCAGCTAAATCCTACTCAGAGTAGACCCGCTGAAATTGATGAACCAAACCTAGTCACACCATTAACTTTAATGGGCCTACTCTGAGCAGGACTAGTACTGAATACCACCGATACACACACAGTTTTAAGTAGCTATCAAGTAATGTTATGTAAAACAGCAAAATATGTTCAATCATACGCACTCCAACACATCCGCAATATGCCTGTGTCGGATTTTCACCCAGAGGTCATCATCTTCTTCCAGAATAGCTTCCCTTTCTTTTCCACTTGCACCCTCCGTCTTATACCTAAACAAAGAAAAAAAAGCAAATTATTAGTTGTAATACATAAACAGATGAATACACGGAACAGTTTTTTGCACATATGTTTTGTAGTTAAAGAAAAGGATTTCAAAACTCTTGTTTTGAATACATCAAGAGTCCTAATTACAGCATACAAAAGCAATAGTTGCGCTTTTTAGGATATAAAAAGCTGAAATACTAAGCTAAGGAAGCCTAGGAATTATTCCTAGGAATAAGTCCCTCTAAAGTGAGAGCTACTTATTTCCTAAGAAACATGCACACAATATGCTGAAAGGGTAATAATATTTTGTAATGTAATGTAATGTAATGTAATGTAATGTAATGTAATGTAATGTATAAAAGATCATTAACCGAGACACAAAATGGCCTATTCCAAAACGTATTGTCTGTTTATATAGGTCATTACATTAATCTCCTCCTTCAGTTTACAGAACAGTTCCTCTTACCCAACGTGCAGAGAACAATCTCTCACTTTAAATTGGGGAAATACCATATTCTCCCGTGTATAAGACCAGGTTCCCCCCCCTAAAAAATAATGTCAAAAATTAGGGGGCGTCTTATACATGGGGCCATCTCCCCCCATTTTCTTAAATCTGAGTCCACCCAAAAATACATGGGGGCATCTTATAGACGGAAAAATATGGTTAACTATTGATTTCACATACAATCACAAAGCAGATTCTTATATGGGAATTATTTAATGTACAGGTATCTGTACTAACATGCCTAGTATTGTATTCTTCCAACTGTTAACCAGATTCCTAAGAACTGAGGGAATGCCACAGAGTTTACTACTGCTATGTCACGAAACACCGTTTATATGTATAGGAACTCACATAAAAACTGATTCAACCAGAAGGCAGTAGAAATACAAGAAAGGAAAAAATGGAAAGTTAGTTAAGACCATATTATTCAAAAAGAGTTAGTAGCTATTATACAAATATTAGTCTCTCTTGAATGCATTAGTTATTCCTAAAGTAGATGTAGAAGATGGTGAAAAGCTGAAATCTTGCTGTGGAAGTTTGCATTTGAACTACAGCCGATTGTTAGCTATTTACTGTGGAACTTAAGGGGTATATACTTTAACTAACATGTCTGAAAGTGTGGGATAACACTCTTTGTATTAACACAAATCCAGAAAGTGGCTTCACATTAGTACCTTAATAGCAATAAGCAGGACTTGATAAAAAATAATTATGTTGTCTTTTGTAAATATTAAATTGGCACTTCAGGTATGGACTCAGGACAAAGGAAGTGTGCCTCTGTATATCTATGCGCGTGCACACATATACAGGCTTTCTCTGCTGACATGAGTAAAGCCACAAAAGTGTGGTATGATACATGGAGCTGTGGAGTCACATGGTATTGTTTGGCAGTGGGACAGATCAATGCTTTAAAATTTTGAGTAGCACTAAAGTTACTGAAGTGATTTAGCCTGCAGCACGATGCTATGGATCTGTGCTCAGTGGGGCTTACTTACTACATTTAGGATTTGCTAAAATTAATTCCTGACCGGATAAAAAACTAACAATTTCTACTACCATATCTACCGCAGTACTGTCTACACTGACTAGCAGTAGTTTTCCAGGGTTTCAAATAGAGGGCATTCCCAGCCCCAACCTGGAGACGTCCAGGACTGAACCGGAGACCTTCTTTATACAAAGGAGATGCTCTACCACTGAGCTTCAGCCCTACAAGATTGTTCACTGCCCAAATCAAATCAATAGACTACACACTTCCACAAGACTCTCTGCAGACCACTTAAATAGAGGAAGTTGTCACCACTTACAATATACTCAATTTCCCCTTCCCTTTTATGTTGAACTAAAGGTGGACTGTTCTGGAAGCTCTGCTTATGCCATGTTGATAGTCAAGATGACCCCATTCTTAATTGGTAGTGGCTGTAGCAATGAGCTCATATGTGTGTGAATTCACATGCTTTGAAATGCACTAATTGGCTAGCTTTGACAGTATTCTTATCTGCGGGTCGGAGATATTGGGCTCTGAGCCCAGAAAGGGGAAACATCGGTCATGCTTTGGGTTATCAGCCACCTGTGTTCCCATGTGACGTATGCTGCTTTACCGTATAAAGAATGTATACACTTTAGGCTGGGTGCGCGCAGTCCATCATCTGCTTGCCTGGTGGTGTCTGTCTCCCGTGCGAAATGCAAGAACTGCCAGGCTACTTTTTGCTGTTAAGTCTAAACCCTTCTTAATAAAAACAGTGAAACTGTCTTTAGTATCCTTCTTTGGAATTCCTGTGTCCCATAATTCTCAGGAGTCCTCCTCTGGCTCTGCAATGTGTAACACCTTTAAGCAAGGAACTTCAAAGGCAGTCCTTCTAGGGAATGTTCCATTTCAGCCAACATGGGATAACAAATATAGGGCAGAATGTATTCTTACATTGCAGGAGTTTATGAACTTGTGAGCATATTTAAAAATTGAGATGAAATTATACTTGCTTGTATGTATCATTTTCAATTGGTAGCAGATCATAAGCCATTGCTTGAAAAGTGAGTTCATGGAGCACAGTCGACACAGGGTCAAAGCCACGATCAATTATTAACAGCTGGGAGTGGGTTTTCCCCTAAAAATTAGAAAGCATCACTTTTTTAAAAAGAGACAACAAGCAAAACAGAGAGTGCTGTACAACCTAAAAATATTTACTCTATCTTTTAAAAAAGAGGAAGCTACACAAAATAACAGGGGGGAAAGGCTAAAGTTTATTCTCATATTATTAAAACAATAACCATATTCCCAACATATTCCAAGATTTTCCTGATACTCTATACTCCTATACTTCTTTATTTCATGGGGAAGCCATTTAGGTTCCTTCAAGGAATCAGCAGTGAAGAAATGAAATGTCAGACCCCTCTGCCCTCAAGAGATTTTATTGAAAGTAACGTGCTGGACTTTATATGGAATACATTTTGTGTATAGGTTTGTGGCTTGCTTCTCCTTTTGTGTTGTGGTTTTAAAACCTTGTTCAATTCCATCCCCTTGTAAATGGAAGAGCATTATTAGCTCTTTTCCTGCATTTACAACATTCATTCTTCCCAGCTACATTCCAAGGCTCTCCTATCCCCAGCCTCCTAGAGAAAACTAAATATTCACTCTACCTTTACTTGACTTCGTTGATCAGTTTCATAGTAGTTTTCAAGCTTTTTCTCAACTAATTGTGCAAGTTTGCTGGCATTATCCAAAGGCTTGCTGAAAAGAGAGGAAAATATATTTTTGCTGACATTTATGAGGACACTGATATCTGAAATAAGTGATTGTGAGCTAGTTGAGTTCATTTGCTCTATTAGAATTTGAAGTGATCATTTGCTACAGAGTATTTCATACAAACAAACCTGCCTTTTTTCAAGTCAGACCATTGGTCTGTCCAGCTCAGTACTGTCTATACTCAGGTGGTAGCAGCTCTCTACAGTTTCAGATAGGAAGGAGTCCTTCCTGCACAGCAGTTCACACAGGTACCAGGATTGGAACATGGGGTCTTCTTTCTGCAGGCAAAGCATGTGCTCTATCACTAAGCTATGACTCTTCTCTACAGTTCTTTATTCTGAACGCGCTGAGTTCAGTATGGGGTGGAGGTCAGTAGCATGGGAAACATCAACCATCACAAACTTCATTAGGTTTATACATTTCTCCCCTACTCCACTCTCTGAGTTGGAGTTTGGAAAAGTGTTAAGGAATTGTACTAAACTAGGTACCTGCGGATGGCGCTGTGGGTTAAACCACAGAGCCTAGGACTTGCCAATCAGAAGGTCGGCGGTTCAAATCCCCGTGACGGGGGGAGCTCCCGTTGCTTGGTCCCTGCTCCTGCCCACCTAGCAGTTCGAAAGCACATCAAAGTGCAAGTAGATAAATGGAATGTAAACGGCGTTTCCGTGTGCTGCTCTGGTTCGCCAGAAGCGGCTTAGTCATGCTGGCCACATGACCCGGAAGCTGTATGCAGGCTCCCTCGGCCAATAAAGCGAGATGAGCGCCACAACCCCAGAGTCGGTCACGACAGGACCTAATGGTCAGGGGTCCCTTTACCTTTAGGTACCTGCCGAAGACCTGGTTATGTATAAGCTCTTCTGAATAGTCTCACACACACCAATGTTCCTTCCAGTGTGCAACCCTGCTTGTCTCCCTCTCTCCACCCAATCCTTTCCCAACGAGCATGAAGTTCTTTTAACACAGAAGATTTGACTCCTTAGTATATATTCACAGATTTGTTCCCCACATGCAGGAGAACTGCATTGCCTCCTAACATTTCAGAATGGGCAATGTTAAATTTCCAAACTGTTCAAAGCGTAGAATCCATTTCTATCAAACCAACAGAACACTTGGAATATAGTATTTCCAGTTGTACCTTCTGTATCTTACACCAGGATTTTCTTCTAGAGTGGCACATAATGTAACAATTTGCTCAGCTATTTGCTCCATTACGTTGTCATTTGTCTTCTCCATGATGGGACTGTAGCAGCGATAGAAAGCATTTGGGACATCAAGGGTAAATACCTAAAGTAAAGAAATGGTTCCAAATAGACTGTTTTAGAAACCAGAATGTAACAGCAATATCAGCAGAAGATTGAAACTGTGATTTTATTAAATTGCAAGCGCAATAAATATCTAGTATAACACAGCTTAATGATACCTTCCCCCACCCCACATCTCTTCTCCTTGGTCCTCTTGAAGAAATGTGTTCCTTGTTCTCACTCACCATTCCTCTACCACTGTGGTCTACTTTCTCCTCTTACTTAAAAGCATCACTGTACAACCTTTTTGCTACCTGCACAGATGATGGAACCTGAAGTGGTCAGAACCAAGTTCAATAGTTCAATATGACTGGGCAATGTAATGTCAAAATAACCTTCAAGGAAAAAGAAGTCTAAAACCTAAAAAAAATAGGTTTTAAAAATCTCAGCAGGTGACCAAAAACCTAATGTCTAAATAACTATACTTTGATTTCACTTTTTCCCATTTGTAGAGTTTTCTGTCAACATCTAATGATTTTTATAATTTATGGAATATGTTCCAACCACTGAAAACCCCATCTGGTTTCTAAAGATTTAGGAGAAAATGCCTACATACTTTAAATTTTCTGTCTGCGGCTATGATGGCTAGCAACGTTATGTAAGAGGAGTTGAAATATTGTGTTAAAATATTAAAATCATTTTTGACAATATTCAAAATATGCAGCTTTCTAGTCATTTTTGACAGGGTTATTTTTATTTAACTACTATATAATTTAATAAGCAAGACTCCACATAATAAGCATTAGTTACTTAAAAGGTTAAAAGAGGATTAGACAAATCCATGGAAAACATAGAAAAGTTAAGTTCAGTAAATTAAGCTTACCTGTGATTCATAAGGGAAAAAGTTAATATTTATTTCTTTGCACCGTCTTATAGCCTTTGAACAAGATGATTTCATTTTATTGAAAAGTTTGTCATCACAAACTAGGAGGAGAGAAAGGTTTTTCAGCTGTCATATTATTTCATCTTTAAAACTTCTTTTATGCAACAGGCAGTGTGTAAGTATGTCTTACCAATAATTTTTAAATACACCAAGAATCTATTGAAAAGTATTAGTTTTTTTCTTCATGTGGGTATTCTGAGTAATCCACAATGGTCTGATTAGGAAGAATACTAAACCATAATTTAGTGTTACAAGAAGCTCCTCCTCCTCCAGCGCAACCACAGAATTCAGAAGTTCTTAATTCAATATTTTATTAGCCACCATTTACAGTGTCATCTGAACCACGACAAACTGTAGTTAAACTTAATTATGATTAATGAAACTGAACCAACTTTAAACCATGGTTTATGCAGTTAGCTTGTTTCCAGGGGTTACAGTTAAGGTTTCAGGCAATTTGCCAAACTGTGGTTAAACTAAAGCAGGAGTGAATAACCTTTGACCCTGCAGGCTAAGCTGGGGCAGATGGGAGTCCATCACCTGGAAGGTCACAGGTTAGACATCCCCAGGCTAGCCAAACCAAAGCAGCCTGTTTTTTGCAGCTGTGCTGGAGGAGGACCGGGTGAGCTCCCATTGCTCGGTCCCTCCTCCTGCCAACCTAGCAGTTCGAAAGCACATCATGTGCAAGTAGATAAATAGGGACCACTCCGATGGGAAGGTAAACGGCGTTTCCGTGTGCTGCTCTGGTTCGCCAGAAGCGGCTTAGTCATGCTGGCCACATGACCTGGAAGCTGTCTGCGGACAAACGCTGGCTCCCTCGGCCTATAGAGCAAGATGAGCGCGCAACCCCAGAGTCGGTCACGACTGGACCTAATGGTCAGGGGTCCCTTTACCTTTTTATGGTTCTACTACTGTACGTCCCTTGCACTAACAGGAACACTGAATACCACCCACTGCTCCGAACCTTTTTGCTATCCTAATCTGAACGGAGAAAACCTTTTCAGTGGGCATGTCCTCATTTTGTTGTTATCTCCCCAAAACTGCTAACCAAGGCAACTGTTTTCACATTTAGGTAAATTATTAAAAGGTTTTTTTTCTAGAGCAACCATTTCTGGCAGAAGGGAGGATGGAAGAGTATGATTATAAATGGTATCCTAGTTTTTACTTTGTTTTAACTGTTGATACACCAAACCTATATTGCTTTAGGATTGTCTATGCAGGGCTGTTTTAATGGATGACTGCTGTTTGTTGTGATTATATTGTTTCATATTATAAGCTGTTCTGGCGGCACTAAGGAACCAAGTTGGCAGGAAGAAATCCCAAAGACAAAATACTTAAAGCAGCACTTGGAATAAACTACACTATACAGAATAATGTGGGGAAACACGTAATACTCTTGTCAGAATATTGTAGTGTTTTTTTAGTCATAACCAATCCCCTCACACCAGAAATATACAAAGGGCTCAAAGGTCATTATCCTGCCTGCTCCCATGGCTACAATAAAAAAACAATGAATTTGCTACAATCAGTGAATACTTACAGTCAGTAAAGTAGACATATGCTGCTTTGTACTTGCTGGATGATTTACTGACGAAGTCATTTATAAGCCCATCTACAGACTGAACAATTAAAACAGTACATTCTAATTTATTTCAACTCTTACAAATAGGATCCAAGGCATTGTGGATCTCTATACTAAAAGATATCTCAACTTGATTAAGTCTATATTTTTGTGATTATCAACTGTTTTTAGGAAATAAATTTGACTACTACAAATATCAGTATCAACTGCTATTTAAGCGCTCTGAAAAAGCTTTAAATATTCTGTGTTTCTAAGCAGAAGGACAATTTCCATAATTGAGGAACTCTGTATATTTCCATTTAAAGAAAGTGCTAAAACAAAGATGAACAAGTCAAAATCTTGGGGGGGGGGAGGGGAGAGAAACTGCTTTAATTAGCATAGAGAAAATTATTGGCAAACAAAACTTGCATTTATTTTATTAATATACAGATTTATAGGAAGTGGATTAAATGGACAGCAAATCATAAACAACATACAAATAAGTGTATTTGGAAGATGCAGAAACTATAGTTTTTTCCAAACAAGCTATATTCAAACTGTGATTATGAGCCTGACTTGTTAACAAACCACAGTGTAAATCAGGCTTTCCCAAACTTCAGTTCACTGACCCCTTGATGAGCTTATAGTTAAGAAACCCCAACCCACATTCTTAGGAATGTAAATGAAATAGTCGATAAATATCAATATATAAACAACACTTATTAATTATTCATCACCATTACTAGGAATCAAAGTGGAAAAAATAAGGAAGCAAAATAAGTGAATTTAATAATAATTTATCTTATCAAATGAGATGGGTGGGCCTGATGGGCTTTAACAAAGTTTATGAATATTGGGCTGTTGGTTTGCGAGTCTCAATCTTAAGTCACCGCGTTCTGCTGTATTGTTAAATACATCTTTTAAAATACAATGATTCTTCTTAACACGGGAGCTGCACTCCGTACATTCCCATGCCCTTTACTTCTGAGGCTCATCGTTCCCAAATAATTTTGTCGCACTATACCTCATAAACTTCTTTTCCACCCCAGATGCTTGTTGGCCCCCCAAGGGTCAACATTCTCTGTAATGCAGCACAAGTATGCTTTTCTGGATCTAACCCCATTGACAAAAAGAGAATTACATAAAGTATAGCCCTTTCAAATAAAATTCTGATCTGCAATGACCACTGTTCCTCAGCAACTCTTTACTACTACTAGACATTTCAATGAAGTAGTAACATATGAACATTTTATCACATGGTAATTTTTAAAAATTTTATTCACAAGAAGATTAAGTCAAACTGACCAACAGGCTTAAAAACAACAACTAACCTTTGCTGTAGGTGTGATGAGATAAATGGCTTTCATGTTAGGGACTGGTTCACGGTTTTTATAAACATTCTCCACAACTACAAAATAAGATTTTATTTTTTTAAAAAAGCTTCAGTATTTTATACATCTACATTTGCAAAAAGAATTAAAAGTACATGATGGATCTCTGATTTGGTAAAACTCAATTTTCATGCTGGATCCCACTTTTCCTAATAATAATTCCAAGCCAACTCAAAACTTACAATCAAAAGTAATAATTATATTAAATTAACAAAGCATGAAAAGAGCAAGATAAAACATATTATATAAGTCCTGCACTTGATCAACAATGTGAGAGGTGGCAATGGGGGCCCATAGGGGAAATCTAGGAAACTCCCACCCAACTCCCTACCTCCCACAGGCAGCACTACTGAATTCAGGCTCCCTCCCCTTGGAGCCCCTTCCATTCTTAGAGGGGCGAATCTGGATCAAACCCAATAATTTTTAAAAAAGAACTTCAAAAGAAAAACTGCAGGTTGCAAGTACTTCCTTTTCTCTCATAGGGGAATGCTTCTAAGATGAAAGAAGCAAACAAATTGCTGAGCCACGTGGGTGTTGTAATTAGGGTTTTCCATTTATCCTTTGGTAAAGATCAAAATTACCACAAGTCAAACGCAAATAGGCCTGAAATCAGTGATATGTTAATAAATTCAGGCACCCCGCTGCCCTGCAGAGGCTTTGCGCGCAGCCATCCCTAAGCTAGAAGAGTGAGACGGAGCGCTCCGTAGTGCTCAGTCTCCCTGTTCTGGCTTTGGGCTTAGCCTGCATTCGCTCTATAGGATGCACACACATTTCCCCTTAATTTTTGGAGGGGGAAAAAGTGCGTCCTATAGAGCGAAAAATACGGTAGATTTACATAATGATTCTAATCAATCGCTATTATGTAAACAGATTTTTAAATGTTAGTTTTATCATGGTAGTTTTTCAGGCACTTCCAGCTTTACACCATAACTACTTTGTATCTGAGCTTTAGGATGGCTGCAACAAGGAAAATAAATTTATTTAGTTCCTTTAAATATGGCTGTTTATAGACTATAAAATTTAACAGCAAAATCCATTTTGTAAGTTATCCCTTCCCACCACGCCTTCATTAAGCATGACTTTCCTTCTGCCCCCACTGTCAAATGTTTCAGAAAGCCGTAATATACTAGGAGCTACTGCCTCAGGTCGCTTCGCTGTCTCTCCATTCTGCCTTCAAACTCTCGCTTTGTCCCCCCACAAGGCAACATGCAGGAAGGGCCAGTCAAGAAGCTCCCCCATCCCCAACTAGAGCAGCCTTGCTTGCTCTTCCCTGCTGCCTACCAACAGGGCGGACAGCTTGCCCAAAACCAATGGCCATGCAAGATGTGGAGGAACAGGCAGGACAGGCTGGGGCAGCTCCCCAGCAACCTTCCTGCTTTGCTGCTGCTTTCTTCCTCTTCAGCCTCTGATGCTGCTAAGTATGAAACGGGCATTGTTTGGTGTGAAGGTGTACAGCAGCAGGAGAACAGACAGTTGCTGGGGAACTGCCCCAGTCTGTCCTGCCTGTTCCTCTGTGTCTGTGTTTTTGTCATCATGCCACCTAGTGGCAACCATGAAAACTGCAGCATGATGACAATCCAATAACTATATTATAGCAGTAAGTCACTCTGTAATTAGCCATTCCCCTACCCACTGTTGTAGTTTGGAATACAGGCAGATTAACATTATGCCACCCCAAACCACAGAACCTTTAGCCCACATTCTCAGTGAGAGCACGACAAAAAAAAACCACACACAGAAAGATTAAAGAATGAAAAAAGAAACATGAAGTTAAAAGCAAGATTCAAGAGAAAAAACTTGTAACTGTGGTGTTCTTGGGATTCCTCCCACCCACCCAGGGCATGTTTCCTGGTTACCTTCTATCACTACCTACTTATCTGAAGAGAAGTAGGACTCTCCCCTTTATAGTCTTACTCAAGTACGTCTTAAACAGGCACACAGTATGAGATATATCCCTAGAAATTCACCCATATCTGAACACAGTAATATATTTAAGGAAGGTAATCCAGAGCAAGTAGGCATTTAATACAGAATACTCACAGTTCTAATGTCCTATCTGATATGACTAACTTTCCTCATTAACTATGCTAACTCACTCATCTCAAATTCTCCCTTTCTCTGTCTCTAACACACACACACCTTTCAACTGTCATTTTGCAACAGACACATTCAAACTCCACCTGACATTCCATTCAACACCCCTCCTGACAATTCTTCCATTCATTATTCTGTTACAACCATATACCAAAAGGATAAGAAACTCAATGAAGACAAAGTTAACAGATGGAAGTAACAAATCCAGCAGCAGAATGAGTAACAGAAAGAAGTGAGATGAAAAAGGGTAAATTAATTACACATATGCCCCGTTGAAATTCATGACTTTTTTGTTGAACAAGTTGCCACTGGATGTCCTCTGCAAATGCTGACAAAACAAGTTTCCCCATATGCCAGAATCACAGAACTCTGTTTAAAAGGTACTTACCAGTGATCCCTTCTGCTAATAAGTCTGTCATTTTACCACATGATGACAGAAGCTTTGTGGTGAAGTCATCTAGAAGAATTATCTGTATAAAAAATGTTGAAGTAGTGCTTTAGAAAATTATATCCAATTGTAAGCTTCTTTATTGTAAGCGCCCTCTCCGATTGCATGGAGCCCGGACAGCCCCGTGGTTTTCCACGGATCTGAGGGCAATGAAACAATCGTTGAGACGGCTAGAGCGCCGGTGGCGGATAACTCATTCCGAATCTGACCGGACACAGGTTAGAGCTCAACGTCGAGCCTACCAAGTGGCGATAGCGACGGCGAAGAAGAATTTCTTCACCGCCTCTATTGCATCTGCAGAAAACAGCAGCAGGAGACTTTTTCAGGTGGTTCACAATTTAGCGGAACCACCTGCAACATCGGTGCCCAGTACGGGCCACATGTTCTCCTGCAATGATTTTGCAAAGTTTTTTGCAGATAAAATCGCCCAGATTCGGGAAGAAGTAGACTCCACCGTGGGAGCAGGGCCGGGGCGGGAGAGTGCTAGAGTTCTGTCTAGTCAAGTTGAGTGGGATCAATTTCAATCTGTTACCTCCGAGGATGTGGACAGGCTGCTTGGACGAGTGAAACCAACCACTTGTCTCCTGGATCCTTGCCCATCCTGGCTTATAAAAGCTAGCCGGGAAGGACTGGGCGATGGGCTTCGTGGGGTGGTGAATGCTTCCCTCCGTGAGGGAGCCTTCCCAGACCCGCTGAAAGAGGCGGTTATTAAACCGCTTCTTAAAAAACCATCTTTAGATGCGGCCACGATGGCCAACTATCGCCCAGTCTCAAATCTTCCATTCCTGGGCAAGGTGATTGAGCGAGTGGTTGCTGAACAACTCCAGGCACGCCTGGAAGAAGCGGACCATTTGGATCCCTTCCAGTCGGGATTCAGGCCTCATCATGGGACTAAAACTGCCTTGGTCGCACTGGTTGATGATCTCCGGCGGGCTAGGGACAAAGGTGAGAGCTGTTTCCTAGTTCTGCTGGATCTCTCAGCGGCGTTTGATACCATCGACCATAGCATCCTTCTGGACCGTCTTGAGGGGCTGGTAGCTGGGGGCACTGTTATACAGTGGTTCCGCTCCTTCCTCCTGGGCCGTGTTCAGAAAGTGGTGGTGGGGGATGAGTGTTCAGACCCTTGGGCCCTCACTTGTGGGGTGCCTCAGGGTTCTGTCCTCTCCCCCATGCTTTTTAACATCTATATGAAGCCGCTGGGAGAGATCATCAGGAGGTTTGGGCTGGGTGTTCATCAGTATGCGGATGACACCCAGCTCTACCTCTCTTTTAAATCAGAACCAGTGAAGGCGGTGAAGGTCCTGTGTGAGTGTCTGGAGGCGGTTGGAGGATGGATGGCGGCTAACAGATTGAGGTTGAATCCTGACAAGACAGAAGTACTGTTTTTGGGGGACAGGAGGCGGGCAGGTGTGGAGGATTCCCTGGTCCTGAATGGGGTAACTGTGCCCCTGAAGGACCAGGTGCGCAGCCTGGGAGTCATTTTGGACTCACAGCTGTCCATGGAGGCACAGGTCAAATCTGTGTCCAGGGCAGCTGTTTACCAGCTCCATCTGGTACGTAGGCTGAGACCCTATCTGCCTGCGGACTGTCTCGCCAGAGTGGTGCATGCTCTGGTTATCTCCCGCTTGGACTACTGCAATGCGCTCTACGTGGGGCTACCTTTGAAGGTGACGCGGAAACTACAACTAATCCAGAATGCGGCAGCTAGACTGGTGACTGGGAGCGGCCGCCGAGACCATATAACACCGGTCTTGAAAGACCTGCATTGGCTCCCAGTACGTTTCCGAGCACAATTCAAAGTGTTGGTGCTGACCTTTAAAGCCCTAAACGGCCTCGGTCCAGTATACCTGAAGGAGCGTCTCCACCCCCATCAGTCTGCCCGGACGCTGAGGTCCAGCGCCGAGGGCCTTCTGGCGGTTCCCTCACTGCGAGAAGCAAAGCTACAGGGAACCAGGCAGAGGGCCTTCTCGGTAGTGGCGCCTGCCCTGTGGAACGCCCTTCCAGCAGATGTCAAAGCGATAAACAACTACCTGACATTCAGGAGACATCTTAAGGCAGCCCTGTTCAGGGAAGTTTTTAACGTGTGACATTTTACTGTATTTTTGGTTTTTATGGAAGCCGCCCAGAGTGGCTGGGGAGGCCCAGCCAGATGGGCGGGGTATAAATAATAAATTATTATTATTATTATTGAAATTGGTTTTGATGCCTGGTTTTAAGACGAGAGCTTAATGATAAATCAAAATCGTTGTACCTACTAAAGTATTCATTTATAAAGTATATAATACTCCTCATTTCAGGTCCCAAGAACCCCTAGGAGCTTCCAAACATTAAATATAATATAAATCCTATAAACAACATGGCAGTATCAAAACAAACCATCACAAAAAAGAACACAACTATGTATTTTACAACAGCTTGATTTTTAACATTAATTTGCCTCAAAGTACTTCCTAAGTAACTAGATTTTCATTGCTTGCTGAAAGGTGAACAATAATTAACCCACATGGGTGTCTCCTGGAAAAAAGGTTCACGATTGTGGAACCACAACCTGAAATGTGCTGCCTCTCATGCCCACTCACCTCACTTCTGAAAACAGAGGAACATGGAGCAGGGTCTCAAATACTGATCTGAGTGCCTATGTGGGAGCAGGCAATCCATTCAATATCCAAGTCCCTTACTGTTCCTGAGTTTTAAGAGTTAAACCATGCCAGGACAATTCCACAATCAATGTAGATGTAATGATATCAATGCAAGAAGCCCCAGCTAGAAGTCTGCTCACTGCATTTTGTGACAACTCTAGTTTTTGAACAGTTATCTTTTCCAAGGCAGTCCCTGTCGTAACATATTGTTATCCCTCATAAGCCCCGTTGGATATAAATAAAATATATAATGTTATCTGCATCAAGTCCGCATAATGTGAAGCGAAGGAAAAAAGAGATGACACAATCAAAAAATTGCGCTAGAAATGGAAGCAGTGTTAGAAACTGAGATATGAAAGCTAGGAGCTAAATGGCACCTTAAACCTAGGTTATGGGCACAACAACGGAATATAACAAGAATACAAAGCTGCAAATGAATGAACTGCAGCTAAAATATTATGTTCATTTTTCACATGGTCTAGTCCTTCCCTGCTCACCCCAATATTCTTAAGATGGTCTCTTCTCCAGTCTTCAGAGAGTAGCTGGAAGTGGGGAGGCAGAAAAAGGTCCTCCTTTTCTTCCACACTCGTTTTAATCTGAAATCTTAGGCGCAATACTGCGCCCAGAGCTCAGAAACTCCTCATGCTAATGAAATTCCCTGTCACAAAATGTGCCTAGAACAATTGGAGTTTCAAGCACTGAATGGAACCACTGTGCTTACCAGTCCCCGTCCTCTCTTCTGCCACAAAATGAAGATGCTTGACTTTAAGGCACATTAAGGTAGGGGTGATCACATACTAAGGACACTGCAATACAGGCCTAATGAACTAATATATTTATGCCAAGGACTGCCAATGTGGGCATACATGCACCCAGAGGGCTTCCTTGGCATCCACGTGGCTTTTTACTGTATCTGAAGAGCGTTATATATCTTACACAAGTGATTTGTTCCTTTGGTTAAGAAAATTTTAGTTTACAAAAGACTAAAAATATTACGATATGTTCTTCTTAAATGGTCAAAATATTTGAAGAAGTTATACTAACAGTGTTATACTGAGATATGAATGGGCATTTTGCTTGTTCACAGAGCTCCCTATGCAACACTGGAAAATAAAATCCAGGAACTCGTCAATTAACCATAATTTCCTGTTACATCTAAAGCAGGAACTAGGCTTGCAGGCTTCAGAGCATTAAATGCATTGTTTGAACCTGGCTTGCTCCAAAGGTGGTTCAGACAAAACAGGAAAGTATTGTTAATTAGAGGTTTTAGCCAGTTTGTGCAAAGGGAATAGTGAAGAGGCACCACGAGCAAGCACAAGACTCGCTTATCTTGTCTTAATAAATAGAAATATGATTGTCTGATTTTTCCAAATAGTGTAGATGCATATCTCTGCAGCATTTCAGTAGCTCCCATTCAATTTAAATACTATGTTCTTGAAAAGTATAACCACATTTTCCTTTGACCCTGGATCATGGGGATACACTGAAGCCCAATGCAAACTTTTAAGTAGTCAAGGTCTTAGGTTCCAAGAAGTGCTTGGGACACAGGTCCTCTGAAATCAAAGAGCCTCTCATTTAAGAACACATGTACAAATTTAAAATTTGAGTGAAACTGTTTTAAGTATCATTGTTTCCTTAAAAGAACTTATGGAACTGTGATACGGCTATCAGATATGTAAACTTTCCAAAGGCCACCATTACTTGACTAGGAGATGCCTAGTCAAGTACGTTGTGTAAATGGTGGATGAACTACTATACAGTATTTGATAGAAGCAAATAAAAAAGATTAAACTTACCTTCCATTCCTCTTCTTTCCTACAGTCATCAAATACTGCTGCTTTTAGCTCTGAAAAAGAAATCCAGCAGTTAAAATAGCAGCACTGTAACAATGTGAAGCAATCTAGCTCTGTAAGGAAAAAGCCTGACAGTTCAAACAACTAATTTCATTTCAACAAAAAACTGACATTTTTATACAATGTATTTGCTAATGGCACAAGGTGAAAAGAACATGGCAGCAAAACATTAAAATGAAGTATGTAGAGTAACATTTCAGAAATATAAACAACTCCTTAGATGTCTCCTAACTGCAAAGGATGTGGCACATGACTATTTTCCTCTCTGCACATCTGGACTTAAAAAAAGCAAACTGAAACCCACACACTCATCAGGAAGTTCTCCACCTGCAAGACTGCTTCTGTCTCTAATGTATCTATATTTGCAAATTTTGTTTATTTTTAAAGTATTAATATGGTTACTACTGCTGCAAGTGCAATACTAAACCAAGGGTGTGATTTTTTTAATGGAAAAAAGACATGAGAAATGGTACTTAAACTGGTGATAGAGTTGTGTAATTTATTTTTTTAATGTGTTATACGGTGGTACCTCGGATTACATACGCTTCAGGTTACAGACTCCACTAACCCAGAAATAGTGCTTCATGTTAAGAACTTTGCTTCAGGATGAGAACAGAAATCATGCTCCGGCAGCGCAGCAGCAGCAGGAGGCTAAAGTGGTGCTTCAGGTTAAGAACAGTTTCAGGCTAAGAATGGACCTCTGGAACAAATTAAGTACTTAACCTGAGGTACCACTATACTAGTACGTACAGCAAAGACAGTTCACTCAATGTGTTAGGTATTTTTCATAAAATAAGTTACTGCTTTCTAATGCCCACAGCCCACAACAGCATGGTCACTCTTCTCTGCTGCAGATGTGCTTCCTGCTCTATTATTCAATAATTTTCTTGAGTCATTCTCAAGGCCCAATTTTTTAGTTGAATGTGGAGTCTGAATTTTCATACCAAAGAAAGCCTTAATAAAGGCTATCACCTCCTCTTCCCTGCTGCATTTATAGACAATTATGCATTGTGAGGAAATTCAACTACCTACAGTATTTTATTCAACAAGAACACCAATAGAAAGTGGCTAACACCCCAGAGGACAGGATCACACTTCAAAACGACCTTGACAGATTAGAGAACTGGGCCAAAACAAACAAGATGAATTTTATGTAAAGTATTGCACTTGGGCAAAAAAAATGAGAGGCACAAATACAAGATGGGGGACACCTGGCAGTACATGTGAAAAGGATCTAGGAGTCTTGGTTGACCACAAACTTGACATGAGCCAACAGTGTGACGCGGCAGCTAAAAAAGCCAATGCAATTCTGGGCTGCATCAATAGGAGTATAGCATCTAGATCAAGGGAAGTTATAGTGCCACTGTATTCTGCTCTGGTCAGACCTCACCTGGAGTACTGTGTCCAGTTCTGGGCACCACAATTCAAGAAGGACACTGACAAACTGGAACGTGTCCAGAGGAGGGCAACCAAAATGGTCAAAGGCCTGGAAACGATGCCTTATGAGGAACGGCTAAGGGAGCTGGGCATGTTTAGCCTGGAGAAGAGGAGGTTAAGGGGTGATATGATAGCCATGTTCAAATATATAAAAGGATGTCACATAGAGGAGGGAGAAAGGTTGTTTTCTGCTGCTCCAGAGAAGCGGACACGGAGCAATGGATCCAAACTACAAGAAAGAAGATTCCACCTAAACATTAGGAAGAACTTCCTGACAGTAAGAGCTGTTCGACAGTGGAATTTGCTGCCAAGGAGTGTGGTGGAGTCTCCTACTTTGGAGGTCTTTAAGCAGAGGCTTGACAACCATATGTCAGGAGTGCTCTGATGGTGTTTCCTGCTTGGCAGGGGGTTGGACTCGATGGCCCTTGTGGTCTCTTCCAACTCTATGATTCTATGATTCTATGAAAGTTGGTGAAGACAAGTCAGGACTATTATCTTAAGGTTCCTAGCCATACAACCATATGCATGTCCACTAAGGAATATGTTCCACTGAATTCAGTGGGAATTAATCCCAAGTAATTGTGTACAGGATTGTATCCTCAGTCTGTCCAGCTACAACGGTATTGCATTCTGGCCCAGAGGCTCAGCACCATCTGCTTCCATCTCCCAATTGGAGCACTTTCGGCAAGATTTGTTTAGCTTTTACACTAAACCAGAGCTTTCCACTAAACCTGAATACCAGCCATCACCACCACCCCCACAAAACCAATCCCCCAGTCTTCCTAGTGACATACACAAAGCTGGGGAGGGGGTTGAAGCAAACTTTCATCCCTCTCTGAGAGTCAGTATGTGTGTCTTGTCTAACACTAACTTCCATACCAATACACAGTGGAGCAATATAGGACAGGGAAGAAGTAAACAGGAGGAAATAAGTTCAGAGTGAGTAGAAAAAACCTGCTTCTTCCCCCCAACATGCATACAGCGGTACCTTGGGTTAAGAACTTAATTTGTTCTGGAGGTCCGTTCTTAACCTGAAACTGTTCTTAACCTGAAGCACCACTTTAGCTAATGGGGCCTCCCGCTGCTGCGCAATTTCTGTTCTCATCCTGAAGCAAAGTTCTTAACCCGAGGTACTATTTCTGGGTTAGCGGAGTCTGTAACCCGAAGCGTTTGTAACCCAAGGTACCACTGTATTACACTTCTTTAAGAGTTTTTATTATATATTTTTGTATTATATTTATGAATAATAGTAACCATATAAGGCAGGTATGAATCTGTTCTCTGCCACTTTAAACAGTGCTGAAAGCTACTGCATTTTTGTATGAAAACTCTTCTCCAAGGATTCTTACTCCAGAAACCCTCTGACTCAGAGCTATTATTAACAATGATTCAAAGGTTTTATCTCCAACAGGAACCTATAGCCTCTTTTAATCACAAATACTTTTTGTAAATCAAAGAGTAATGACTTCCTTATAGTCTAAACTTGTTTCAAAGTTTGCAATGTGTGAAGCATTTTTAAATTATTTTTATTACTTTTTCAGCTATACAGTCTGTAATCAATCACAGAACATTCAAATAAAACTCTTTAAAACACTGTATGAAGTACAGTGGCTTCATGTTCACAATCAGCTTATGTTACTCCTTGTATTATGATGCAACACTACCAGTAACAACTGACGTTTCCATGTCACTTACTATACAAGATCTACATTTTTCAAGGTCCCTAGTCAAAGATGAATGCACCCTTCAAATAACCACAATCATTCTGTTTCAGAAAACTCTGTATTCTAATGTAATGAAATAATGATGTATTTGGTAATAGAAAAGCTTTTGATGGTGGATCACAGAAAATATCCAGCACCTTATACCCCCAAACATCTGCTCCATTTATTTTTAAACACATGCAGAGACAGAAAGAGAAATATTAAATCACAACAGAAGTAACATTTTGAAACAAATGTGGAAACAGAAAACAACGGTTACAATCATCTTGAGGCCATTATGAGTTGAAAGGTCCAAAGATAAGTCATAACACAAATTGCCATTGTGCTTGCTTGCTTTTTCTTGACAAGAAAAAAAACTAAGTTTCAAAAAAATGATATATTTGAGCCACATATTGTACAAAGCTAAGAAACGATATACAGTATATTGAAATAAATGGGCTGTCCTTCTGGTTGCAAATTATATGTACCACCTCTTTTTCTTCACCCATTCTAGGACTGACAACTGCTACCTGCATCCTACAAAACACAGTGCTTGATGGGATTTTCACCACTCGTACAGCACCCCAAACAACAAAAATGCTTTATAGTCTTCATATCGCATCACTCAGCCCTGATTCCATTTTAATTTTAAACATTTCCTTAAATCTGAAGATCTCTTAAAAGGGAATCCTATTTTTATTCTCAACCATGATGTGAGGCAGATTAT
The DNA here is from genome assembly GCF_964188305.1 of Podarcis bocagei. NCBI lineage: Eukaryota > Metazoa > Chordata > Lepidosauria > Squamata > Lacertidae > Podarcis > Podarcis bocagei. Next base: position 83,101,302 of record NC_138129.1, on the reverse strand, counting down.
GGCGAGTAAATTATATCCAGTAAGTACAGATCCAAAACCCAACACTCAATCCATTCACACTGCCTCCCAGGTGTTAACAGACCACGACTAGAAATGTGACCCCCAACAATGTACCTTCCCAGCCCCACCCTCTCCTCATCCTTCTGCAAGTGGGGGGGGGGGGGAATTATGGACGGCTGGACTTTAAACTGGGACGCAGGATAAAAAGCATACATTCAGCCACAATAACCTTGGGCTATTTTGCCACCTAACTTACTCCTCATGGTTCATTTCTTTAAAACACATATATAGACAGACAGACAGACAGGACTAGAAATCCTTTCATGCCCAACGAAATGAAAATCCATGTAGGGAAGGGGGCTAGAAATCCTTGCATGCCCAACAAAATGAAAATCCATGTAGGGAAGGGGGTTGGAAATCCTTACATGCAACCCAACGAAATGAAAATCCACCGTAGGGCGACACCTGCTCGCGTGCGAGAGAGGAAAGGCGTCTTTCTCCGCTCGTTAAAACGCCGCCCGGTATACAGAAACGTAGCAAGTGAAGCATTTCCAGGCGTGCAGATAAAAAAGAGTGGGAAAGAACTGCTTCACCTCATTTTTCTTGCACGTCAGGATGCCGTTACGGGCACAGGTCAGCATCGGGGGTGGTCTCGCTGCCCTCCACACACACAAGCCGACCAACGCCGCCCGCCACCCTCGCGCCTTGCACGAGCCAGCCACCCACCCGCCAGCCTCCTGTCCGTTTTCCCGTGACAGCGGGGCAGAGAGAGAGAGGGCAGGCGGAAGGAGGAGGCCTCCCTCACAGCCGCTGCCGGGCAAGAGGGGAGCGGGCTGGCTCTGCCTCTACGCCCTACCCCGGCGGGAGAAAAAGAAGCGCGGGGCGTGAGAGAGAGAGAGAGAGAGAGATGTGGCGACAGCACCCGGCACTCACTTTGCCACACTAGGCTCTTCAGCCCCCGGTCCCCGCTCGCAGCCGGCGCCATCTTGCTTCTTCCGCTGCCCCGCGACGCGACGGTGAGGGGGGGGGGAATGCCGCACTCTGAGGGAGAAGGCAAGCGCCGCTGTCCTTCGGCGCGGCGCCCCGCCCTCTTCAGCAAGGCCACGCCCCTAGCCTTGCAGGTCCGACGCCGCCTTTCCGCTGAGCATGCGCGCTGGGCGTACGTGCTCCCAGCAGAAACTGGCGAGCGCGGAAAAGGGGCGGGTCCGTTCTCGCGCCGCGATCCTCCTCTGCAGAGCTTAAGGCGCGCCCGGCCCCCATTGGCTTCAGTGGGAGCTTAAGGCGCGCGCCTGACTGCGCTGTGCCCCCCTCCCCCCCTATGTAGAAAATGGTTTTCTTTCTAAAACAAAGAATTCTCAAGAGAAGGATCTGGCTCCGTTATAGTCTAAAAAGGTAGTTGTGTTTGTTCCTCATTCCAAAGGGTCTGCCCACCCCCTGTTAGCCTGGCACATTATATAATATATATATATTATATATAAAGGAATCATCTTTGCACCTGATGGACTCTAGCCTATTAAAAAGCAAAATTCGTTAATAAAAACATTAAAAAATAATAATAATAAGCATCTCGCGCTGTAATAAATGTCACAGGTGCTGCAAGAATCGTTTTCATTTGATACTATGGGGTAGGAAGGAGTGAAAGGTGTAGTTTCAACTGTGACCCGTGGAAGGCCACACTCCCAGTTTGTAATCTAGGGCGGGAAAGTCGACACAAGCACTTTGGATCAATAGTGTTTATTATAAACGGGGAAAGATCATGCCTTTCCCCAAGCATGCAAAACCCCTTATAGAGTCGTATTCCTAGGCAAGAGGTGATGCATGACCCTCCAACCCTTCAATTTTATGTAAACATATGTAAGTGCAAAGATGCTTCCCATGCCTTCCAACATTTCACTGATGAAAATAGGGATGCCCTAAGGAAAAGCGGAACTTTCTGGGATCAAATCAGAAACCAGGATGGCTTCTGTAAATCCAGGACTCTCAGATTCAGCTACACTCCTCAATTATATTGTTATAACTGCTTTATAAAAATGTGACACCAGAGGGTGCTGTAGAGCAGTGATCTGTTGCCAATGGGATTTTGCATTCAGAGCTTTTACAGTGTTTTCTGTAACTTTTTTAAAAAAAATCAGTATAGATCCAGCCTTGGAGAGGGTCTGGCTTCCCTTGTCAAATGCATTTTATGTTTTACTTCTCTTGATGCTAAGATCAATGGGCATTTATTTGCTTCTCCCCCATTTTCAGTACGTAAAATTTGTTCCTAAGCCTTGACATGATCTAACTTGGGACAGGGCAGAGCCCAGGGGACTTGGAAGAGAAGCAACCTGAGCAGTTAGTGCCCATGTTGCTCTTTCAGAATTCCTAACCAGCTTACGGCCTCAAAAAGGTTGACACTCCCTGCTGCAGATATTAAAAAGTAAGCACAACATTCTTAAAACATTCTCATTTTTCGCAGGTACCGTATTTTTCGCCCTATAGGACACACTTTCCCCCCTCCAAAAATGAAGGGGAAATCCGTGTGCGTCCTATGGGGCGAATGCAGGCTTTCGCTGAAGCTTGGAGAGCGAGAGGGGTCGGTGCGCACCGACCCCTCTCGCTCTCCAGGCTCCAGGAAGCTATCAGCAAGCCTGAGGAGCCCGCGGGAGTTCCCGCAGGGCTCCCTAGGCTGCGGATAGCAGCCTGCTTCCCGGAGCGCAGGGCGCGCTGAAGCAGAGCGCCCAACGCTTTGGGCAGACATCAGACAGCCCCACAAGCTCGGGGGACAGCGGGGAGGCACAGCGCCGCCATCCCGCTGTTCCCCGACCTGGTTTGGATTCCTCGACCTGGTTTTTGCGGGGAAATAAAGGGAATTCCCCCCCCCTTTATTTCCCCCCTCCCACCAAAACTAGGTGCATCCTATGGGACGAAAAATATGGTAATTTTTAGTAGATCCAGGAGCAGAACTTGGTTGGTTGACATCCATCTGTCTCGGGAGGCATTTGGGGGTGAAGTCAAATTGTCTGAAGGTTACAGTACCTGCTGTGGCTGTAGAGACTGATACTGCAGAGCCATGTTTTGGCTCTGCAGCTGGGGCTGGGGCAATGAAGGTTATCCAGTTGTGCTGATGCAGATGCACCATGGTGTTTCTTCTCTCTGCTGTCCAGTCCCCAAAGTCATTTCAAAGTGTAATAATAATAATAATAATAATAATAATAATAATAATAATAATAATAATTTTATTTATACCCCACCCTCTGATTGGGCCCAGCCACTCTGGGCAACTTCCAACACACACAATAATAATAATAATAATAATAAAACATCAAACATTAACAATCAGATCCTATATAAAAAGTCAAAAAACCTTAATCAAATAAAGCAATATTCAATAATCCATTAGGATGCAATAGTAAACAGTAAAATTAAACAGCAAATAATAACTAAGCAGTTTACACTTATCAATACAATAAAGAATCACTAATCTGTAATCAATAAAAAATAACAGCAAATCACAATGCATAAAATACCACAAAACATACAAAACCATGTCGAAGGATCAAATGGAGAAACATGGACACACAACTTATAAAATTATTTTTAAGAACTATCCCCAAACTCCTCTCTTCCCAGCTGCTTCTGCTGTTTTCAAAGTCATGGTCTGGGAAAGGCTCCCAGGGCTGGAGGGTGGGGCAAGACAGGTGGGAAAGCCATTGCCTGCAGTCTCTCCCCCCTCAGTTCTTCCTCTGGAGCAGAGCAGGTATTTTATAAAGGCTCCCAGGGTAGCAAGGGAGACATTGTAAGAATCTTCTAGCCCATACTAAAATTGCCCTCTGTTGAAATCTGAAATGGCACTTCTACTGTTTGCCAGATTTCTCGTGGCTATTGAACAAAAGGGTTCATTCAGAAAGTATGTCACACACTTAGGGGGAGGGAGTAACAAGACTGTGACATTTTGTGACAAGGAAAGGGAGAGGGAGGCATATTGCTTGACATTTGATTGTGCGTTCACATCCTTGCTCCTTCTCCAGTACAACTGTTTACTGCATGGGTAGGCAAACTAAGGCCTGGGGGCTGGATCCTGCCCAATCGCCTTCTAAATCCGGTCCGCAAACGGTCTGGGAATCAGCAACTTTTTACATGAGTAGAATGTGTGCTTTTATTTAATGCATCTCTGGGTTATTTGTGGTGCATAGGAATTCATTCTTTTTTTCTTTTTCTTTTCAAAATATAGTCTGCCCCCCCCCCACAAGGTCTGAGGGACAGTGGACCGGCCACCTGCTGAAAAAGTTTGCTGACCCCTGGTTTACTGCATTGTTATGCTGTGCCAGCCAGTAAGCGCATGTCTTTTTATATGTGAAATCGGCTACTTAGGAGACCATAAATATTTCCCATCGAAAGAGGGAATGAGAGTTAAGCATACTGTACTTCAAGTGGGAAATCGGGAGGTGTAACAGTATTATAGTACAAATCTATGCATATCTATTGAAAAGTATATTGAATTCATTTGGACTGCAAGGGAAACATGTAGAGGATTGCAGGTTAAGGAACTGAAGCCACTTCTGGCTAAGAACTTGGATCAATTCTTTTATCAGTCAATAAAATTATGTGTCACAGACAGAAGCAGTGGAGTGTAACATTTGCCTCACTATTCAGCTGTCATAAATAATTGTATTTGATTAAACAAAATAGGCAAGAATGCTTAACTGGAGTCAATCAATAATCCAGCTTTTATAGGCTAGCTGTGGCTAGAGGAGGAGCTACAAACTTGGAATGCTTTCACTGCCTCCAAGACTTACTGATTATTTTGGGTGGAAAGGTTATTTTTTTGCTAACCTCTGGCTGGTAATCTCATTATATCTGTAAGTGAACTGGGAATTAGAAGTCCAGCTTGAAGAATGATTGGCAGAAGATGTAAACATTTTATATTTTCTGGATTAATTTTCATCAACATTAAAATGGTAAGTCCAAACAGTTTATCTCTTAAGCATTTTCAGAAATAACTTGCTGCCTATTGAATTAATAAATTTAAATTTATTCTCAATATTAAAAAAATACTCCTGTTTTTGAATTGTTTTGCTCTGGCTATGTGCAGCTTGAGTCAAAACATGTTAATTGTAATATCTTGCCAATAAACTACTTAATTATTTATTTTCTATGTATTATTTGGTGCAAACCTCTTGTAAGACCGTGCAACAGGAAAACACATCTTTATTGCCATTTCAAAACCCAGGCAGTTTCAATCCACAGTTTGAAAGGTATATTGCAATTGGCTAAAAGTTCATTTAATCTGTGTTGCTGGTAATAATGATTAATTTGTAACTCTGAAATCTCTTCTTGCTGTTAGAACCCTGGATGGAAAGCAGAGTTATGTGACCTCAGTACATTTATTTGGTGGCTATTTATTTAGGAAGCTGAGTAAGAACATTGGTCTGTCTAGCTCAATATTATCTATGCTAAGTGGCAATGGCTCTCACCTGGGATGTTCACAATCCTACCTTGAAATGCCAGGAGTTGAATCTGGGAGCTTCTGCATGCGAAGCATTGAGCCATGACCCTTCCCATACTTCCTAGTAGGTTTTCTCTTGTGGCTTTCCACTCAGCTTGTCAGAAGTAAATTTGATCAGGTAGTTTGCTCCACTGAATCCTGACTCTCAGGTTTTCAACTAGTGCACCTTAGAACCAATGACCTCCAGTGCACATTGCATTCCTTTTCACATCAAAATACACATGGGAATCTGCATTTAGATAGGCAGCTACATCAGCAATATGAGATGGAAGTTTTCCTGTGCATGAGGTTTTCTCCAATTAGATTTGATAGATTATGGGGACGAAATTTTAATTGAAAACAATGGGATTTATGTCCAGTTAATGTGTTTGAGATTAGAATGCCTGTCTGTCCACAACTGGAAACTTTCCCTTTCTGGATCAATAGGCAGATTCAGGAGAGAAAGTTGAATTCATAATGTGATCTGCACACCAGTGTCCATAGCTGTCAACGTTTCCCTTTTTTAAGGGAAATTCCCTTATTCCAAATAGGATTCCTTGCAAGAAAAGGGAAAAGTTGACAGTATGCCAGTGTCAAATCTCATCAATAGCTTTGTAGCAGGCGTGGATTTATTAACAGGCCAGAATAAAATAATATATTATTGTGATCATTCTTTGTGCTTGTTTTGCTCAAGAAAATAATGGACTGTAATGCTGCAATCCTAAACTCTAGGTAGTAAATCCCATAGAACATACTAGGAATTACTTACCAGTAAACTGCTTAGGAGCTTGCTGTTAAGGGGGCGGGGGGAATCTGAAAAGAGATTTTTTCTGTGTTACTAATTTTCTACCATCTTTTACAGATTCCTTCAGCGAACACAGGTAAAATCTGACAGGTATTTTTCTCTTGCCATTATTCTTTTTAGTGGGCCCCAGGAAAAAATTAAAGCCCATGTTTGGTAGACATCTTATTGTGCAACACCATGCAACAGTAAGGAAGTCCCACTGAGTTCAGTAGGGCTTGCTCCAAAGTATTGGATAGCAGTCAGGCATAGTAATCCAAACGCAGGAAGAAGCAGAGTTGTGGCTCCATTATTGCATCTGAAGCACTGTGGGCTAGGACAGACAGTGGGGCAGAGGGATTCGAGACTCTGGCCACTTGGGTTTACACAACTGTTAAAATCCAGCAGGTTTTTGAACCTGGCGGATTTGAAGCCACTAATACGCCCACCCCCAAAATATCCCATTTTGGGTCTCCCCATATTCTCTTACTAGTAGAACTACCTGGATGAAGATGGCTGGGCAAAGTTTGAAGTGGAGTCCCCCCCCCCATCAGTGGTATATGACAGAAATATACCTGCACACTATCCTAAACCTTGTTCTCCTGCCCAGTCATGAAAGTGAGGGTTTGGATTGTGCTCTTACAGTTTAATAAATATTGTTCCTCTTTGAATAAATATGTATAAATTTTTTAGCATAACTATCCAGTGTAAGTAGTCAATAGGTACAAATCACATGGTTAGGATCATGCTGTGAGTCAGTAAAACAGTGGCCATAATCCTAAAGACAAGGGGCGAGGGTGGGAGTGCTATTAAAGGGCTAGAAATGGTGCAAAACCAATTTCTCAAGAGACTGTTTTCCTTACCCAAGGGAACAGCAACCTCACTCTTAAGCACGGAAGCTGGATGGCCAACGTTAACTGCAATAACTGATTGCACCATATTTAATGACTTGTAAAGACTGTCCTCCATGCCTTGCGAGTGCTTGCCAGCCCTGTGCAATGAGGAATTGGAAAACAGCCAATGGTGGAAATCTAACACCCAACATTATTGGAACTCTTATTATTTCCATAAGCTAGAGATTATATCCATGGACAAATGCCAATTAAGGGATTGGTGCCACTGGACAGAATCACGACGTGATCTGCAAGCAATCAAATCCTCTAAATGCTCTCCTTTGTTCCCCCTTCTAATTACAGTCCATTTTAGAGTCAGTTACCTGTCGAATCTCCAGCCAGCCTCACTTAGATTCACTTTTACTGAGCTGCATTTTTAAGCTATACCCTCCGCCGACCTAGGCGGATGATATAACAGGATACCATAGGAAGGCGGACTCTGTATATGTGGGCAACTGCAGGTGGAAGACATCTTGCACTATTTACTATATTGCCCACTATACATTGGACCCAGGAGATGATTTTTCACCTTACGTACAGGAAAGATGTCTCTCTCCAGCAGAGAAGATCCTATGGCTTCTTAGCGATGTAAACACTTCAGTGACTCATAAAGTCGCCCTTTTTGCTTTGGGAGCCAAAAAGATCAGAAAGAAGACCCTGGACAATATAGCAGTGACTTGTAAGGGAGATGCAGAGATATAAACAGAGATCATTATTTGTGGCGTGACAACCCTTTTGCTTGTGCTCATTTTTTATTCAGATTTGTCACGGCCAATGGCTAGTACAATAAAGTTATTTGGATTGGACTTAAAGTGTGTGGGTTGCATTAGGTTCCAAAACAATAAAAATTTGCACATGAAGCTAGTAATTACAAATCCATGAATTAACAGGAATAACTACACAACAAATGCCTTTTAGTTTTATACCAGTTTAACTTCCAGGGCTTTCCTTTAATTTTTTTTTTTTTAATCCAGGAAACTTGTAGTTGTGTTAGAAATACCTAACTTCCTTACAAAACTATAGGCTCCCAAAATTCCATGGGTGTAGGGACTAATAAACTTACTGCTGGTGTTGATATTTCCCCCAGCTTTCTAGATTGTAGCCTATGGGTGACAGCCAACTAAATCACAGAGCAGATCACTGAAATCAGTGGTTTAAAAGCCGTTTGATTTCAGTGAGTCTATTCTTGCGTATGATTTTAATCGGACAACTCCCAGTGACTATTGCATTGCAAGGTAGGGAGACTGACTGTTCATGTGTATACTTTTGCAGGTTTCACTGTATCCGTTTACGATGTGACGTCAAGAAGTGTTCATCTCCAATGGCCCAAATTCCCCGGAGCCTTTTCATATAGAGCCATGGCAACCCCTTTGAACACAGTGGGACACTCCTCGTCAGCCCGTTTCAGTGATGTCACACTTGTAGGTGCTCTTGCATCGCTAGCTCCCAACACAATCCACACTGTGAAAGTGGACGCCATAGACAAGAATGGAGTTATACTGGCTGAGGCTCAGACTATGCAGTTAACGGGTTAGTATGAGATGGTTTAAAACAGAGTTGGGGAGCCTCAGGCCTAGGGGCCTCTCTATCTGGCTTTTGACCTCTCCATAGGGCACAACCTGTCTTGAGGTCACACCATGACTAGCCCACTGATGAGGCAAGGTGAGGTGACCGTCTTGTGTGGCAGGATCCACAGGGATAGCAGTTCTGGCCTCTAAAGAATGCATTTCCGGCTGCAGGCCAGATCTGCCTTTTCCTCAGGAGTCCGAGCCCCATGCCGCCTCTATAGCAATAAGAGAAGCTGATGGTCTCCTCCTGCCCTTGGGGAGCAAATGACTGGGTCTGTCCTCTGGGGTTTCCTGGGGGGCTGGACCCTCCTAGCACTGTTCAGAATGTGCTTTTTCCCCCTCACCCCACAACAGCCATTGGGTAGGGTTGATTTGATTCCCCCCTCCTTGTTCCCAATGTAGAATGACGCAGGTGGCACTGTGTCTAAACCACTGAGCCTCTTGGGCTTGCCGATCAGAAGGTTGGCGGGTCGAATCCCTGAGCTCCCGTTGCTCTGTCCCAGCTCCTGCCAACCTAGCAGTTCAAAAGCATGCCAGTGCAAGTAGATAAATAGGTACCACTGTGGTGGGAAGGTAAACGGCATTTCCATGCACTCTGGTTTCTGTCATGGTGTCGTGTTACTCCAGAATTGGTTTAGTCATGCTAGCCACATGACCTGGAAAGCTGTCTGTGGACAAATGCCTGGAAGCGAGATGAGTGCTGCAACCCCATAGTCATCTTTGACTGGATTTAACTATCCAGGGGACCTTTACCTTTTACCTTTTAATGTAGAACTTACTCACCCCCTTGGTCCTGATGAATATCTTTCCACTTTGTTCCTGATGTAGATCTTTACTTACCCCTCCTTCCTTGGCATGGGGGCCTCACAATTTTGCGGCTCACCTCAGGTGCCAAAATGTATCAGGCCATCCCTGTTCTTCTTCTTTGCCATCCCTGTTCTTCTGCCTTTCTTGCTAGCCAGGAAAGAGGGTGTGTGTGTGTGTGTGTGTGTGTGTGTGTGTGTGTGTGTACCTGCCTGCTCCTAACACATGCGGCTTGTAAAGCTGCTCACAAGATAAAGTGGTCCTCCCAGCTGAAAAATGTTTCCCACTCCTGGTTTTAATGGAGTTGGTTTACATATTCGTCAATAGTCCCAATAAAAGCTACCAGGGTTTTTCAGTCTTATATTATTATATTCTACTGAATCTTTAACAGAAAAAAAGAAAAATGCTGCTGTTCTGCATATAGTCAAGTTACATAAGGCTGAAATCATATATAACAACCATGGAACTCAATGGGGTGTACTTCTAGGTATGCATGCATAGAACCATGCTAAAAATCCTATCAAAGTCAGTGAGACATAAGCAGCCTAACTGAGCAGGATTGCACCAATGGCACTGTGAAACTTTGCCAGATGTGGGCATTTGATTACAAATCCCTTTTGCACCAGGCTGGGGGAGGGAGTTTGGATTGCGCAGAGGTGTTGCTCTGCCTAGTCCTGCAAGTCTCTGCCTACAGAGTGAGGCTGGCGCCATTCCACTGGCACAGAGCACCCTTTTCTGCCCGTTGAATGGACTAGTGGAAGTGCCACAGTGGAAGGTCCCAAAATGGATTGGAGAGAGGGAGCGACTGAGGCAGTCAGGGATCCATTGGATTCCATGATGGCTCCATTGCTTTCATGTGGTGGCATCAGGCCTGATAGGGTAATGATCCCCGTGTCAACATCTGAGAAATGGATAGCAATGCTTCTTTATTAATTTTTTTAAAAGAATGCTTTGCATACTTACACATGGTGGGAAAGGAGGACATATCTGACCAGCTGGCTGACTAGCACTGAATGAAAGAATGTCTTGGCTTAATACAATGGAAATATTGTTCATTAAGAGCTGCTTGTGCTTGCAGAAGAACAGCTCCTGTAATATTGCCAAACTCTCTGAAACCCTATTTTTATTTGTTATGAAATTGCTGGCTGTGTTTCAAAACACAAGCTTACATTTTAGATGCCTTTTAATTTAATTTAATTTAATGTTATTTCTTAATTTAGTTAAACAGAGTATGTCACTTACAGCCATGTTATGGGTTCTTACTCCTCCTGTTTTGTTTTTAAAGCTCTACTGCAGTACTTCCAGACTGCTTATATTGAATAATTTTTATCTGAATTAAAAATGGGGATACTTCAGTAATTTACTTCACTCTTACACTTGGATAGGTTTAGTTCTACCTTGTGTAAAGGGTCCCACTTCCAATGTTACTTCATGAAGCACTGTTCTTACAGGGACACAAGCAAATTACCCAGGCCCAGCAGATACAAGGCAAGGCCAGGACAATTAATCACTCAGAGAACAGCAAGTAACTTTCTCTGTGGGTGGTTGCTCTGGACTTATAGGAGCTTTTGATTATTTGATTAATTTATTCTCTTTACAGCACTCCAGCATTTATCTTGCAGACACAGTTTGGGAATTACTGTTTTCTCACATACTGAATATGAAGCACTAGATGTAAAATATCTCAAGCGCCGAAACACTTAAATTGGTGATTTTCGGACTTTCTAGCCTTGAAAGCTTAGCAAAGGATTTTGGGGCGCAATCCAGGGCATATACTTGGGTTCACATGAGCCACTGAAAGAGCCTATCACAATCACCCTGTATGAGCAGAGATTAGGAATATAGAAAGGTGCCTTATACCTTATATCAGACTATTTGTCCATGTAGCCCATAATACTTTGACTGACAGTAGCTCTCCAGAGGCTCTTGCAGAGGTCTTTCCTACTATCTGCTGCCTGATTCTTTTTGACTGGGCCTACCAGGGATTGAACCTGAGACATTCTGCATGCAAAGCATGCATTCTACTGTGTCCCTCTTCTAGAACACAACCAACACTTCACTGTGGCTCCACATTGCAGAGGTCATTCCTGGTCAGCAAGCTGTCCTCAGGTAAGCTTGTCTTTCCTACTGAGGTTGTCACTGAGGACCTCCTGAGTGGCTTCCAATAATTTCCCAGAACCCAGTTTGAAAACTACTGATGTGTGTAATCTGTTTTAACTATGGATCTTTACATTTCCCAGCCTTCTGGGCTCCAAAGGGGCTAAAGCATATTCCATTGGTGTGCAGTACCGATGTGACTCCCATCTTCATCCCTGGAACTGCCCAATGACTTTGTCCAATCCAAATGAATAAATCATCCAGCGATGTACCAGATGCTGCTGTGCCGATGGCCAATGCAGTCCATACCTGTACAATGGCTCTGTGCCATAAGTTGCAGAGTGCCAAAACCTCTGGCTAAATGAGGTGTGTGAGTTAGGAACCCTTAGCATGCCTGCAGGTCCTAGCAATGTTTTGTTCTGTACCGCTCAAGTGCTTTTCCTGTGCTCACCAGGACAAAGAGGAATGCAATTTTTAAGCCACACATGGCCTGTCTTGTTCTTGCACTAGAGACTGCTAAAGTAATATGTGTTACCAGCAGAATAATGAGAAATGAAAAGAGAGCCATCAAAACCATGTCCTTCCGGAGCTGATACTTTGGGAATAAACAGGCACATTCAGCTATGCAAAGTCATGCCCTTGCATGTCAACATGTTATTCCTCTTCTTTTATTTTGTTTTAAGCTCCTGAGATTCCGACTATTGAACAAGCTTATTCAAAATTGAGTAACAGTATCACAGTGGAATGGGCATCTGTCGCGGGGGCTTCAAGTTACCTGCTGACAGCACAGGATGGAGAATCATTCATTGAAACAGTAGTCACAAACTCACCAGGCACTGTGACTGGGCTGAAGGCTGCTACACTGTATAAAATCACAATCCGATCTATAAACACTGGAGGAAGAAGCCAGCCTTCAACGTCAAAGAAAGCAAAGACAGGTATTTTTTCATCTCATTTAGACACCACATATGTTAGGTATTAAGGATGCATTTGAAACCGAATTGTTTCACATCCTTCCTCATTCATTTTAATCTGACTTCTGATTTAGGTTTGGAAGGAAGACTACACTAATAACCTTGACTAACTCTGTTTCTTGGAATCAACAGGGAGAATACCTCCTTTTTATCTTTCTAGGTCTCTCATTGGCTTTTGACGCAGGATTATTACCATGCAAGAAAGAGCCTTTACAGTGGTGGCCCCCCGTTTTTGGAATGCTCTCTCCAAGGAAGCACACTTGGTACCTTCACTGTCAGTTTTTATGTACCAGGCTAAAATATATTTTTATTATACAGGTCCTTTGCAAATTAAGTGACCCTCTACTGTGCTGCTCATATTTTAGTAGGTAGGATGGGACTTTTCATTATTGTATTGTTGGATGAGGTTTTTAACAATTTTGTATTGGATTTAAATTGTCTGCATTTTATCTGTGTTCTGTCTTCTGAAGTTGCTTTGAAACTCTGTAAAAACCAGTGGATGCAGGTAAACAACAACAACAACCTTGCTGGTTCCTCTTCAAAATCTTGGCATCTATGGAGCATGAAACTGTCTCTGTTCTACTGTTTCCCTAGGCCTTTCCAGACAGTGGAGCTTGGTGAATATTATTTATCAGTTAGGCACCTGCCCCACCCCATCCCGCTTTGAGCTTTTTAGAAGTCTTTTCTATTGTCTGTGTTGTTCAGTTAATAGCCATATGACACTGGAGGAGATCATCTGAATGTATTTTCCCTATATGGACCCTCCTTATCATCTATTTTTGTCTGATGGGGAGGCAGCAGCAATTAAAGTATTGGACCATCCCTGTGATTCATTTTACAAGGAATGTTTACTGAACTGTGGTTATTTGTATGTTTGCTTCACAATTGATAGGTGTATCCCATGCATTTACTCGAGTGTGCACAGCTGAGTACAAATAATCAACTGGGAAACATCTCTAATGATGCAAACATAGATTGATATGTTGTCCACATCTGCACAGATACAAAATCCCACTAAACCTAACGTATATTTTTGCTTATTCACAGTGCTCGCTGCACCAATCCTGACAGCAAGTTCCCAAAGTTATGACAACATTGTTGTGAGTTGGAGAGCTGTATATATGGCTGTTGGATTCTTTGTGTCTATCATGAGATCTGATGGTTTGGGGAGTATGTTGAAAGAAAACACCACAAACAACTCCCTGATATTTTCCAATCTAGACCCAGGAACTCTCTATACTATCAAGGCACATGCTTGGGATGCTAATGGGACACCTGGAGATGACTTCACCTACAACCAAAGAACAAGTAAGAGGAAACTGGAAAGCCAAGCCAACACTTGCTGTCAAGGAGGAGTCAGATAAATGTGACAATCAGTAAAGAAAGGTTTACACCTATGGCACTACTCATGGACCTAAAACAAAAGGGGAAAGAGTTTGAATGACTATTTAGTTTCAAATGTAACCACTTAAATTTGTCGTGGCCATTGGAAACAGTGGGTTTTATCCAATTACGTCATTGCATGAGTGGAATGCCTCTCCTCCCGCTGCACGCCCCTGCACCCCTCCCATAGCTGCTCTGGTGGTTTCCCCAACCCTCTGGAGCAGATTTGAGAAGGCTGCAGGCAGTGCATGGGGGAGAAAAAGGAGAGGAAGTTCCACTGTATGAGCATTCTGCTAGTAGGGGGATTTCATTGGATTCGACCTAATAAAAGAGGAGTTACATATATTCCCTGTGCTTTATTAAAGTCAAGCATAAAACCATGCACATAAAATCAGCACCAGAAATCCAGATACATATACTGTATTTTTTGCTCCATAACACTCACTTTTTTCCTCCTAGAAAGTAAGGGGAAATGTCTGTGCGTGTTATGGAGCGAATGTCTGCGGGTGGCGGGAGGGGGGATCTGCTGCAGTTGTGAGCAGAGGATCCATGGTTCCCCTTCCTTCCCTCCTCCGTGGTTACAAAGCATGGATCCACATGGATCCTCAGGATTTTTGCATTGGGCTACTCCAAACTCACTGTCAGATCACATGTCTGTGGCCACAGCACGACCCACAAAAATCATATATCCACTATTTCGTTTAGAATATTTTTTTTTCTTGTTTTCCTCCTCTAAAAACTACGTGTTATGGTCTGGTGCGTGTTATAGAGCGGAAAATACAGTATACCATTTGTGCCTGAAATACCATTCAGCCTTATTTTTATTCGAGAGATTTATTTTGTTTTTTTGTTTTGTTTTAGGGCCTCATGCACCAGGAGATGTTCAAGTAGTTTTTGACAGTGGAGCGTTGAGAGCTGCTGTTTCGTTCACGCTAGCAGAAGGTGCTTCCAGTTACCTCATTGCAGCCCACAGCGGCACCTCCAGAGTAAATTGCAGTACAATGTCCAGTTCCTGCACTATTCCATCCCTTGAGTGTGGGGTAGAGTATTCCCTGTCTGTTGTAGCAAGCAATGAGGCTGGTTCCAGCACACCTACAGAGGCTGTGACTTTCAGGACTGGTACGTGATCTTTAGCAGCTCATATGCACTCTTCATGGTGTATGGAGGAGTGTATGCTTTGAAGAATACCACAAACTTAATACAATTGCCAGTGGATGATAGGTGTCAGGGAAAAGAGATAATAGTTTCTGCTTTTTTTTTTAAAGGAAAATAATTGCGTAGGGGGAAAAGACAAGTAAATGGTGCGTGATAGATGTTTTTTTAAAAAATGAGTTTAGTAGAGGAAATTGATTTTGAGAAACTTTTCACCATTTATCTAGTCTAAGGAACAGAAAAAAACAAATGTGGAGGGGGAAAGCATTGTTTAGTAGACATTAGCCATTATAACTTATTGTAATTTATTATTTCAGTGACTGTGTTTCAGGAAAGGGGAACCTTTGGTCCTCCAGATGTTGCCATCTGGTCCCAGTCCCCTGCTGTATATATAATTGAATATCGGATGCTGGGGACAAACAACAGAGGGAGGGCTATTGTCTTTATATCCTGCTGTTGGGCCTTTGAGAGGCATCTAGCTGGCTACTGTTGGAAATAGTACGCAGGGCTAGACAGACACTTTGTCTTTATCCTATGTTCATAGAAGTGAAGGAGATTATTTTAAGTCTGCAAACAGGAAGCAAATCAGGAACCATTTTTGCTGGGTTCATTTGCATGACAGTTTTGAAATGGCTCAGATGTTCACACTTTCAGTGTATTTCTGAATCTTGCAGTCTCTATGTATGTCTGAGTCTTCAAGCCTGTCTGCACCCTTTCCCTTTTCTGATCATTTTCGTACCAGAAGGTGATTGCAAGATCAATATGTGCAAACAAACCGCACAGCAATGTTCAAAAAGTGGGTGTGGAATAAAAGGTACAAACTCCACCTACTTCTCCACCTTTCAGGTGTTGAGACAGGCTTAGCACACAAATCCGTTTCTCAATACGCAGCCCAGATTTTTGGTATGTGTGTGTAGATGATTCCCTCCTAACACACAAAATACCCAGCAATGTTGCTGCTGCTTAATGGTCCTAAATTGAAAAATGTATGCTAAATTATAAAGGCAGGCTTGTGATAGATGCCTCTGCTTCTGGGTTAGTGCTGCTGCTTTTGCTCATAAGTGCGATTACTAATATCCCTGGAAAGGGCAGGTATCTTTTCCTTCAAAAGCTTCTACTGATAATTACATCTGCTGTGCAAATTGCACAGCATGGATTGATCTTTGCAGTCACTATAATTAGCTGTATGTGCTCTGGGGCACAGCAAGAGCTGAAACCTTCAGCACATGTGGACTTAATAGATCAGATGTTCTACAAAAGCATATCCAATCCATTGGTTATGCACCAGTTGGGGATTTCCTAATGGTCTTATTGGAGTTTTCTAATAGCTGCACTATTCAACTATGAGAATATGATAATTATTTTTGTTGAAAATTTGACTTTTCAGTGCCTTGTGCTCCAGAAAGTATAATAATTGAAGAGGATGAGCCAGGCTACATGGCAGTGTCATGGTCAGATGTTGACCTGGGTGATTATTATGTGGTCTTTGTGAAAAGCGATGATGGCTTGGAGGTGCACTGCAACACATCACATACCCAGTGTCACTTCCAATCAGACTGCGGCTTCACCTATTTTATTAGTGTCTTTGCCTATAACAAGGCAGGGCAGAGTCCATTAGGTGACATATTTAACTATACCACAGGTAAGTGCCAGTTTATTTTTTGCATGTATATTTGGTATATCTGCATGGGCATTATATAAAGCTTGAAACAAGCTTTGAGTGGTGAAATAGCTCTGTGCTTGTGTGTTTGTGTATTCACATGTTTATTAACATGAAATGGAATATAAGGAATTCCAAGATGAGACAAAGTAGCTTCATCTTTACATAACAGTTAGGACTGGTGACAAGTAGGTGACCCAGCAAAAATTAGCACTCTAAGACAGGGGTTGTCAACCTGGTCCCTACTGCCCACTAGTGGGCATTTCAGGATTCTAGGTGGGCAGAAGGGGGTTCTATGGCACAAGCTGAATCCTTCTTCCATTGAGCACTGATGGGTGGTAAGGAAATTTTACCATCAAGAAATATGCATTAGTGGGCGGTAGGTATAAAAAGGTTGACTACCCCTGCTCTAGGAGCTTCACTATCTGTTCCTGAAGGATGAATGGCTCAGACTAAGAAGCCAAGCTAGTCTCATCTCTCCTCCAGACAACCTGTTTACTCAGCTTTCATCTTGAATTGCTTGCACAAAGCTTACTGTACATGGTGGGTAGATTTTGTCCAGTCTAAAGTGAGCATCCGTTCTAATTTTTTATGGGGTGTGTTCACACTTCCCATTAGTTGTTAGCTCATCCCACACTTTTTAACACACTTTCCAGACTGCAAAAATACCATTTTGGGGGAAGTGGATTTGTCCTGCTAGGGTGACAGAATGCTTTCATCCAATTAAATCTGCAAACTTAAAGTACTGGTATGTATTTGAATCCATTCCAGAAAATACAGACCATCAGTAACTTAATAGGACAAGGTGGTACCCTATTAGTGTTGTATAATATGAGCCCTGCTGAGTTAATAGCTGCATCCCCACCACCTGCAGTGATGGTGCTGAAGTGCAGCAAAATGTGGATCAGCAGTCCATCTGTTAAGCTACCAGCATAGCACAGAGATGAAGACCCCAGGGCCCCAGAGTCTGTTTTGAGATACTCCACATAACAATCATTGCATCAAGAACTATTTGGTTAACCTCTAATATATTCCCATATATTGCACTGATCCTGGCCCGACTGCACTGGCTGCCGCTTAGTTTCCAGGCCCAATTCAAAGTGCTGGTTTTTACCTATAGAGCCTTAAATGGCTCAGGACTACAATACCTCAAGGACCGCCTCTCTCTATATGAACTGACGCAGACCTTGCAATCACCATCTGAGGCCCTTCTTCGTGTGCCCCCTCCACAAGAGATGGCAACACAGGAATGGGCTGTTACTGCAGTGGCAACTCGTTTGTAGAATGCACTCCCCAAGGAGGCTTCCATGGCGGTATTATGTACTGAAGTTCTCACCCTGGGCCAGCAGGGGGATACTGTAGATAGTTTTCACTCAGGTCCACATATGCAAATAAGGAATCGAAAGTGACATTCAGTGATTGTATAGTTACAGAAAATGGTTACTGTTGCGTTCTAGTGGAGCTCTATATAAGCAGGCTGGCTGAACCCTTCAGTTCAGTTCTGTTCTGGCCTGTGAATAAACAAGAGCTGTTTGAAGAATCGCTGTGTCATCTGATATGTTCACCCACAATTTAACAGGCACCTTCATTACATATCTGTAATTACAAACCAGGTGTTTGGCTGATTAACATTCTATGGCCTTCTGTGTGTCAGTGGGAAGGGGTGTAATTGGTTTGTTTTGCTTGTGTTTTCATTTTATTATATATTTTGTGTTGTCATTTTGTATTTCTATGTTGTGAACCCGCCCTGTGATCTGCCAACGAAAGGCAGTATGCAAATTGAACAAATAGTAAAATAAATATTGCTGCATTTCCCCTTTTTTCCCTTTAGCACCTTGCTGCCCCAGTGATGTTAACCCAGTGTTCATTTCCAGTGATACAGTTCAGATTGTTTGGTCTCCTGTCCGTGGTGCTGAAATGTATGAAACCAAAGCTGTGGATTGGACCAACGAAGTGCTATGCAATGATACTGCGACAGTTTGCACCCTTTCTGCACTCCAGTGTAACACCCAGTACAATATAACTGTTTATTCATTCAGTGAAATTAGAGGCAGCAATACATCATGCACATCTAAACACGTGGCAACAGGTACTATTTCAGTTTACAATTTACAAGTTTCAGTTTACAAGTTAAAAAGTAACTGTACAAGCTGTAAAGGTGAACCAGTACTGCATTGTAACTCATAAATTGGAAATATTGGAACTGAACTGAGTATATTTGTCATACTGTTTTGAGTGGAAGGAAATATCTAGTGGAACTTCTGAGTTCAGACTGCTTTCTGTTTCAAAATCTGATCTCTGTTTTGCACACTCATCAGTCTCATGTATGTTTTGCTGGATTGCACCACTCCCAGACTGCACTTCTGGGAGATAAAATATTTGAGTCCTCTCCCATTTAAAATATTTTGCATATATAAAGCTAACATGTCAGGGACATTTTGAGATAGCATTCCCCCAACACACTAGCTCTGAATATGCAGGATAATTTTGTTTGTGCTGTTCTGACATCTTAACTACACTCCAGCTGTTTGTTTTGACTCTGGGATTAACATTTCCAGTAGGCATTTTGATTTGCAAAACTTTAGGTCACTGATTCCTTTAGAGCTGCAATCCTATCCATTCTTGTAATTTAAATGCTAAGTATGATTTACTGCCAACTTCAGATAAAAATGTTCATTGCTGTTGTTGTTGCTGCTGCTAACAACTGTGTCTCAAAGGAGTTAAAAAAACAACTTTTGACTATAGTCTGCCAAACCAAACAGAACATGAATCTAATGCCTTTGGTTTTGGGGCAGGTCTTTGTACCAAGAATGGGAAACTGGCCCTTCAGATGAAGCTGGGCTCCAATCTCTATCTACCTCTGCTAACATGGCCAATGGTCATGAATGATGGAGTCCAACAACTTATGGGAAACCCCCAGTTCCCCATACTTGCATTGTACAGCATTGTACAACAACTTGTTACCCTGTGCCCCTGAGTTTGCACATAAAACACTATGGCATTATGGCAGTTAAGCCACTACTAACCCCTCTAATGTGGTACCCTAAGACCTTTTAGGACTTTCAACTGATTGTGCTATGGAGAATATATTTATTTCAAGGTTGGTTTTCTAAAGGCTGAAAATACACCCACATGCAAATTTCAGTGAAATGTTTTGGGAGGGGAGCAAACCTTGGACAGAGAGGATACAGCCTTTGTAACACTGGTTTTTTTTTTAAGATCATAGATTCTTAATAATCCACAGCTGTCTTAGTGCAACATAAAATCCATAAATAAGAATGCAGTTTGAATTTGCTCCATCTAAAATCTTTCAGCTCCATGTAGTCCGGAAATAATAAGTGTCTCAAAGGATGCTCTTTCTGTAATTAGTGTGCACTGGCATGCCAATAATGATGAAGCGATGTACACAGTCACTGCCAAAGGAGAGGCAGGAATTTGGCATTGTGCAAGCTCGGGAAATTCATGCACCATCCATAATCTTCCATGTGGGTCACTGTTCTCTGTCAGCACTGTAGCAAGCACAGAAGCAGGTCACAGTTTGCCTAGTTACAGTGTGCCTTTGGAGACAGGTAAGTTACAATTGCTGAGATGTTATTTACCTTTTAGGTATCGCTCCCTTTTTATAACAGGGGACAGCAGCTCATCATCTGAGCTGAGGTTTTAACCAAAGTCGCCCATATCCAAATACATCTGCTGGCTAACAATGACTCCTCCTTATGTATCACAAAGATAGATGGGGAGTTATAGTACTTGCAGTATGTCAAAGGATATACAAAGTATATACAAATAGTTAATCAAATATAGTTAGCGATTGGACCAGCTCATACTGCCTCCTCGGGTACCAGGGGTGGACTTAAGTCTTTCAGATTTCAGTGGCACTCTGTGTGCGGCCATAATTTGGCACCCCTATAGCCTGCCTTCCATTCTGCTCATGTACTACATTAATTTCAGTGGGTCTAGTCACTAAATCCCACCCAAGATGTATCATGGATCAATGATTAGATTATTAAACAACTTCCAAATTTAATGAAAATTTCTGTGTATTTAAAAAAAATTCATATAGTTTGCATGGAGATTAAATAAAAATTAGTCTCAGTAATGACTTATGTCTGCCAGCAGGGCCGGCTATTCCACTTGATGCGTGTAGGTGGCCATATGGGGCAGAGATAGGGAACCTCCAGATGCATCAGTCCCAGCCAGAATGGCCAATGGCCATGGATGGTGGGAGTTGTAGTTCTAGGTTCTCCATCCCTGATCTAGGGTGACTGAAGGGAAAAAATATGATGCAGGAAATAAAAAGTGGGGGTGGGGTAGTATTTAACAAATAAATATAAAAAAATCAGAACAGTATATTTATTCTCAGTATATTTATGGTGGCAGCTATTCTGCCTGGTGGAACCTTTTTCTTTATATCCTTATCAGTGGTTGCTATAGAAATTTGGAAGGCATAAATTATTTATGGTGCTAAGCTCCTTTCTTTTGTTACAGAATGTACTGCAACAACATACCTGCACCTATTATTTGTCCGTGACCCCCGATTTGTTCTCCATTTACCTGATATATGTCCTTTATATCTATTAGGAACTGCAATGAATAAGTAAAAAAAATATGGTGACCAGTTAAAAGCTTGTGATGCAGGCAGCAATTGGGAATCATTTTAAATTTTCAACTAAAGTGCCAAAATATCCCCCAAGAATGTACTTCTGTGCATGGAGTAAATACACACACAATCACTTTACTAAGTATTTTCTTCTTTCAAGCACCTTGCTGCCCACTGGATGTCACAGTAACTCAAGTGACACAGTCTGTAACAAACATCAGCTGGTCTATTGGGACCGGCGCAAAGACGTACATAGCAATTCTGGAATCACACAAAGGACGTGCCAGGTGTCACACACTCCAAAACTATTGCCTCTTGGGATGCATTACATGTGGAACCAACTACAGTGTGTCTATCAAAGCGATCAGTGAAACAGGCTTAACATCAGATTGCATATACAAAGGATTTTCGTCTAGTAAGTATGTGAAAATGTATATTTAAGTACCTGCATGGTATTTCTACATTTCCACCCTCATATTAAAATGCTCAAACTATGCTCATTGGTTTGGATCCTGAAGTTAGATGGAAGCTTGCAGAAGGGGGCTGCCATCCCTTCCTGCGCGTGCCCCTCTTTCCAGAGGGTTAAGACTCCCGAGTGGTGTGGACTATGGAATGCTGTGGAAAACAGAGGAAACAACATTGGGCAAAACAAGGCGAGGCATCTCTCCTTGCTTTGGGCAAGTTTCCTATTTCTACAGCAGACCCCCCCCCCCATCCTATCCTGCACTGTTCAGAAGGGTCCCATGACACTCTTGAGAGACTTTTCAGAGGGAACCAGAGGGCTGAAAAAGCTCACTTCTGGGAATCCCCTGCTGCTTGCGGTTTTCTGGGCCTAGCCATTCCTAGATTACTGTCCTAAAGGTAAAGGTAAAGGGACCCCATTAGGTCCGGTCGTGACTAACTCTGGGGTTGCGGCGCTCATCTTGCTTTACTGGCCGAGGGAGCCGGCGTACAGCTTCCTGGTCATGTGGCCGGCATGACTAAGCCACTTCTGGCGAACCAGAGCAGCACACGGAAACGCCGTTTACCTTCCTGCCGGAGCGGTACCTATTTATCTACTTGTACTTTGACGTGCTTTCAAACTGCTAGGTTGGTAGGAGCAGGGACCGAGCAACGGGAGCTCACCCAGTCGCGGGGATTCGAACCGCTGACCTTCTGTTCGGCAAGTCCTAGGCTCTGTGGTTTAACCCACAGCACCACCCACGTCCCTTACTGTCCTAGACCAGTGTTTTTCAACCACTGTTCCGCGGCACACTAGTGTGCCACGAGATGTTGCCTGGTGTGCCGCGGCGGCGGCGAGGAGAGGCCGCCCAGCGCGGGGCTCTCGCCGTCTGCCTGCCTGGCTGCCTGCGAGCCCGGCGGGCAGCGCCTCCATCCGCAGCTCCCGCCTCGCGGCTCTCATCTGTTTAACCTTGAAGTTTCCCCCCCCCCCCGGCGCGCTCTCCTTCCTCGGCACTCCAAGCGGCGCTCCGGCTCCGGGGGGCGGAGGAAGAAGCTCCCGGGCTCCGGCGTGTCCTCCCGGGCGAGCGCCACTCGAGAGCCGCGAGGCGGGCGCTGCGGACGGAGGTGCTGCCCGCCGAGCTCGCAGGCAGCCAGGCAGGCAGACGGCGAGAGCCCCGCGCTGGGCGGCCTCTCCGGGGAGCGAGAGGCGCTGGGGAAGGAGAGCGCGCGGGGGGGGGGGACTTCAAGGTTAAACAGATGGACGTTGTGACCACAATCAGTTTGAATCCCTCTTTTTTTTCTAAGAAAATAAACATTTTACTGTTTTTAGGTATTCTCGTCTTATACCCATTCATGCAGTCCAGTGTGTTTAAAGAATAATTGGGTAAACAGGGTGGGAGCAAAGCACCCCTTTGGAATTATCCTGTGAGAGGATGTTATTTTAAAGCACCTGTGTGCCAACTTGGGATGTCTGTAGAGTTTATTTTTCCACATTATAAAAATATGATACTCTCTCTTATCAAAGGCAGATGTAATATTTTTAACAAATATTGTCATGAGTAAAAATAAGCCTAAGGTTTTTTTTTAAAAAAAAAAAGTCAAATTTTCGCCCACTAGGCGGGCGCCGGACTGTGTCCGCCCTATTTCCCATCCGTCCTGGGTGGGGATCAGATCGGATGGGATCGGATGAGAGCGGACAGGCGGTCTGCTCTCATCCGGTTCCCCATAGAGAGCAGCGGGGCTCTGACATCTCCCTCTCCGCACACAGTGGTGGTGTGCCTCGTGATTTTTTTCATGAAACAAGTGTGCCTTTGCCCAAAAAAGGTTGAAAAACACTGTCCTAGACAACTCCTGAAAGCTTACACTTTGAGAGAACCTACAGTACTTTATTAGGACATTCTGAAAATTTTCTCCATTTCAATTGATAAAAAAGAAATCTGACCACTTTCTCGTCTATCCCCCAAGAGGAATGAGCAAACTGAATTCAGTGTTCTTGGTTGTTTTCCTCCTTTAGGTGCTTGCTGCCCTTCTGGGGTTAAGCTATATAGACTGGGCAACAATGGCATACGAATATACTGGCGGACATCCAAAGGTTCAGTCAACTATAGTACAGATCTTTATGGCTCAAAAGGAAATTTCACCTGTACACCAAACACAGACCTGACTTATTGTGATATTACCGAGATACCCTGTGGCGATGTCTATACAGTTGTGGTGTCACCTGTAACTGATAGCGAGGGATCAAAACCTGCATTTTGTCCTAAGAAGATATATTCAGGTAATGACTTGTGGGCCTTTGGCAGTAATGGCAAAAGGGGACAGAAGCTGGGCCTCAAGATAGTGGAAGTGAAGAAAATTAAAACTGTGGAAACTCCTTGAAACAGTCTACACTTGGTGGCTGCTGCCCAGAGCTCTTATCACATGAAATCTCCATGCCATTGTCAGCCAGTTTTGGTGATGGGTTATGGTGGCATGGCAACTGTCTCTACCTGAAGGTGTGTGGGCATGATTCCATTCTATTCATCTTAGCCACTGTTGCATCTGATGAAATCAACTCATCCATAAAAGCTTACGCCAAAATAAATGTATTCTACTTTAGGGTCCTGCAAGACTCTCGTTTTTGCATGGACTATGGTTTCTGCGTAGCTACCTTTAAACACAATAGAGCTGCCGATACTGCAGTGGCTAGTGGAGTATTTCTAGAAAATACTTATAGCAGCTTGTCAATGATCCCCTCCCCTCAGTCCAGACATGTGCTTGCCGATCTGAATTATTCTGATTTGTGGGGAAATTGCTAATCATTCTCCATACAGGTAATGTAATATTGGTATTTATTCTGAAAACAGCTATTGTTGCAATTCTAGCCATTTAGAAGCATGTTTATTGACTGAATCTTAGTCAAACTCCAATTCATTGCATTTTTAAATTTTCAAGTTAAAACCATCACTTTAAATTAAAACAAATTGGTTATGCTTTTTTTCTAAGTTACATTGGGAAATCCACTTTAGAAAGCACCATTCAATGATTCCTTCAGTTGTATATATATGTAATTTTGCATTTCATTTTCTAGTGACATGCTCTGGAAGTTCAGTAGGAATGGGTAAGTGTATCAAATTCCTTGTCTAATAAATCAATATATTTTACCTAAGCTGAAAATTCTTTTCAATATCTTTTGGGGTTTTCTATTTTTTTTAAATCAATTTTATCAGAGGCCAAATTGCACTGTTTTATTTTCCATACCTTTTGCAAAGAAATATATCATAGTCAATAAAGTTTGGGTTGTATCAAACAGTGTCACTCAGATTATAGCAAGGCGTTCATTAGTGGAACAAGAAAGCAATTTTCAGCCATTTAAGGAAATCAGCAGCAGCAACAAAACACCAATCACTTTTGTTTCTGGAGGAATTGGTTCTCAAACTTACACAAGTTTCTCAACCCTGACCATGAGGTAAACATTGATTCACGCAATCTCCACAAGAGGTAATTACCAATCTAAATATTGGTAGATGTCAAAAGCTACCTTTTGATGTCAAGGCTCAAGCTGCAAATGTATTTTCAATACAAGTGTTTCTAGTCTACTAATATTACCATCATCCTATGCATTTTCCTGAAGATCTTTAGGAGTCAAAATAGTCCCCCTGCACCCCCCCTATCATCAGGAAGGTTGCACGGTCCTCAAGGGGATCAAGTCCCAGCACTTCTCATTTTACAAACTAAAATGCTGGGAAGCTACATTTTACCCATGTAGGATTGATGAAAATGAGACGAAGTTTTAAAAATAAAGTCACTCAAATCTAAATTGCTGTGTTTAAACATTTTGAATAATATTCCAGTGATTTACAGAGGAAAGCGAAGTTTAGAACACTACCAAGTGCTACAGGAAAAGAGAGAATGAACCAAGCAGGTAAGACTTATCAGAGTATTATTTCAGTCAGTTTTGTGTTTGGACTGAGATTTAATACTATTGTTGTGGCTTTCAGTTCCTTGGCTAATACACCACTCTGGCTACCATGTCCGTCCTTGAGACTGATACAGCTAATGCAACCTCCTTGTTCACTACCAAGGAGAACCTCTTGTCATTCTACCATCACAACTGGCTCCCATTATTTGTATTGATTCCTGCAGCACGTATTAGATCAGGATGGCTAGTCATCAGTCTTGGAGACAAGGAGCTTTCTATATTCCAGCTTTCTACCTGCTATGGCATTGCCACAACACAAGGCTGATAGCCCTTCTCTTACGGGGAGCCATTACTGACAGCCTTTTCATAATACATGAGACAAACTGCCAGCTCTAAGACAAATGCCAACTACCACAACATGTTCAAGATACAGCTTTTCTCTTTTATGTTTTGGAGGAGGGGCAACTTATTTTCACCATTAAGCTTTATGATCCAAGAGCTTGGTAATTATTAGTGAGCTGAAAGGGTAAAATGAAGTCCAGAGATAAAAAGGCATTTTTAAAAAATTGTACCTTGGTTCCCAAACGGTTTAGCTGTTGAACAAATCATCTCCCGAACGCCGCAAACCCGGAAGTGTGTGTTCCGGTTTGCAAACGTTTTTTGGAAGCCGAACATCTGATGCGGCTTCCATGGTTTCAGATTGAGTGCAGGAAGCTCCTGCAGCCAACTGGAAGCTGCGCCTTGGTTTTCTAATGGTTTTGGGAGTCGAATGGACTCCCAGAACCAAGGTACCACTGTACTCGCAACTGGGAAGCCGGCCTGCCAAATAGTTCTACCATTCCATTGATATGATGGGCGACCTGCTTGTTACACAACGAACTGGTGTTTTTACTGTTTATGAGTAATAAGCCCAAAATGATTTTTTGCAGCTGGCAATGAACAAGTGGGGATAGCCACAAATAAATTAATCCAGTCTTTATTCCAGAGATTTTATATTTCTTATACAGGTCACTAGAACAAGTCTACCAAACAGAAATGAACTGTTGTGATATGATTTCTCTTTCAATACTGCATTTTGACATTATCTCACAAGTAATCAGTGTTTGGAAAAAATTATCTAGTTTTTCTGTTGCATGAGAGAAATTCTTCATCTCAAGCAATGACCACAGTCTTTGTAAAAAAAAAAAGACACATTATGCATTTTAAAAAAACACTATGAAGATGCTTTACTTTTCATTTATAAAAAATTATTTGGAAGCTTGAAATTTAAGTTTGCTGCTTGACCTTATTTTTCATCTTCCTGTCTCCTCCCTGATTCTGCCACTTTCACCTTTGTTAGTCTATGGTTGTTTCATAAAGCACAGGGCAGTGGCACAACAGTTTTAATGAAAACCCTGGGGATATCATAGTGAAATAATATTTACATGAGCAATAAAAGCTAGCCAGAAAGTCTATGTAGAGATGGTAGATAGGCTTATAAATCTTAACAGTGTTCCTATGAGGTAGCACTGACTACAACATAAACCTTAGGAAAGCCTAAACCCCTGCCTTAAATTGCTACCTCCTTGAAAAGCCTACTCTAAATGCAACACTTTCTTTAGTTTCACAAATAAAATGTATTTTAAATGCTTTCCCAGGACAAGAGGTACAAATGGACACAAGTTCTAGAACTGCAACCTTCATGGATGTTCAATGCACATAAATATTTTAGATATAATACACGTTCAAGATCCATCCTTAAGAGCTTCTGCCATACTATTATGCAAAGCACAGCCATGCTAAGTCAAAGATAGAAACCATAATTCCACATCTATAAAACAAAGTAGAATTAGTGGCAGTTTTATTGCCGTATACAAATTTAACCAACATGGCAAACCATGCCAAAAGGATTAGAACAGTTTCAGGACGTATGTACAGATTGTACATTTTGGAAACATTTGAACAATAAAAAAAATGCACAAACAGATTCGCATCATGAATTTAACTAAACAAATGGGCTGGAAATAGTCAACGCATTTAACGGGATTACAAAGGCACTTCCCTACTCAAAATAGGAAATGACAATCTGCAGCCTAGAGGGAGGTTGAAGAAGAGTGCTTATCAACTACTGCACAATTTCAACTGTAAGAAAAAATAAGCAAGATTTCAAAACATTTATAGGATTCAATGTGATCCACTTCTGAACATTCATACAGTCTCATCTTTGTTTTTAGATTGTTTTTCTTGATTCTCTCGTTCTGTACTTTGGCTCCTCTGATGATCATGTTTGTCTGAGTGGTCCTTATCACTGTGATCGTGTTTATGGGAACGTTCTTTGCTTTTGCTACGTTTTCGTGATCTCTCTTTACTGGGACTAAGGTCTCGTTTTCGGGACTTTTCAGCGCTATCAGTTCTTCCTCTGCTTCCACTTCTGCTTCGCTTATTTGATTTCTCTTTGCTTTCACTTTTGTGTTTACTTGATTTCTCTGTACTCCTGCTTCTACTGTGCTTCCCAGCATTCCTACTCACACTTCTGCTCCTATGCTTCCGGTCCCTACTTCGGCTCCTGCTATGCTTCCTTTCTTTCTTGGAATCTCTTTTATCATCCCTATGTTTCCTTTCATCTTTTTCATCTTTATGTCTCCTCTCATCGATTTCACTCTTGCTTTTTCTGTCCTTTGATTTTTCTCTAGAACGATCTCTCTCCCTAGAGCGCTCTCTTTCCCTTTCAACACCTCTCTCTTTCTCATAGTCACGCTCCTTCCTTCTACTACGTTCGTTTTCTTTCTCCCTCTCCCTCTCTCTGTCCCTTCTGTCTCCTTTTCGATCACGACTTCGACTTCTGTGCCTCTCTCGGCTTCTACTTCGTCTTCGCTCCAATGCCCGATCAGAACTTCGGGATCTTCGCCTCTCCCTCTCCTTAGCTTCTCGCTCTAGTCTTTGTCTTTCCCTCTCCCGTTCCAATTCTCTATCAAAACTGGATGACCCACGGCCTTCACGATGACGACTTCTGCTTCTTGATCTTCTAGGTGACCTCCTGGGGCTCAAGGACCTTCTTGGAGACCTACATGAAAAGAAATGCTTAAGAAATTGAATTTTTCCAACAAGAGTTTCAGCAAACTTTCACACTGTACTTTGTATACCCTTTTCATTCTATTTCCCTGTACTTATCAAGTGTACCAAATCATCCAATATTTTTAGAGGTCTGCATAAATACTAATAAAGTGCTCTACAGCTGGTGTTAGTAGTAGGCAAACTGTAGTACAGTAGTAGTAAGCAAACTGTACACCATGGTCTGTTGATAGACCACTGGATAGTTTCAGGTAGACTACCTAGCACTTGATGGTTGCTAGGATTCTTGCAAATACTATTGGTCTAGGTGAACGCTAGCTCCAGCCAAGCAAAAGTGCATATTCTGGATAATAAACATTAAATGATGTCTTGTTCCAAGTATGCATTTGCACCTCATAATTTTAAAACACATGTGGACCATACCTATCTGGTAAGGAAAAGAAGGAAAACCATAAATGCCTAGAATCAACCCACCCTAGATAAAAGGCTATGTACTTGTGCCAGCAGACTCTTACTTTAGCCATATACACTAAGTTAAACAAAACATAGTGTAGCTCATCTGCTATATGGGAATACCACCATTCCTATAGAGAAATTGTAAGGATTATTGAGATAATGTATGTGAAGCTATCTAAAGTACTACATAAATGCTATTACTCATTTAGAAGACCACACTGCAAACATAACTACAAAAAGTTTTGATTATGTGAAATTATAGGATGAGAACGTCTAAATTAAGTAACTTATTTTGTAAAGTTAATGTATAACCTTGAACGTCTACGTTCCGCATGCCTGTCTACTTCTTCTACTCCCTCCTTGCCATCCTTCTTGATTTTTCTAGGCCTGGCTTTAATTTGTTGATCAATGTTCTTTTGTACTGGTACAGGAATCCTTGGAAATAACGTAGAAAACCATTCCAGCTTAGTTAGAAAAGAGCGCAGCATTTCTCCAATGGTCATGACACAGCCGCCACCTGCTTTCACATCAAGGTCCTTCAAAAAACAAACACAAAACAGAACACAAATTCTGAATGTAAGAAACCATCTAGAGTTTCCTTTAGAACAAATGCTACTATACTGATTGCCATCTTTCAAGTCTCAAATATGACGGCTTAGTTGTTTTTGCTGGTAAATAAGTTGCCTAAGAACTTCAACTCTTGTACCTTTGCATTTGGCCCTATGTTATAGAGTGGGAGTTGGACTTAATGCATATGCATGCAGGTGCATACCAATCCTGCAGCCAAATAGTAAAGGGCTCATGTCTCAACAGATTAGTGTAACATTTGCTTACACAGCTGGCTTGTATGCTACCATCTTTTACTGTTAAGCCACAAAATGGATCGTAACTTGCTTGACATTAATTCTCATTTTTGAGGATTGTGGTCACAACTGAACAATTGAGGATGACTATTTCCTGTCTAAAAATGACCAGAAAAAGTTGTAGTAGAAAATGGACCCTGCCTAAATCGGAAGCAATAGCAAACCAACTGCCATGAAGCAGTGAGGTTTCTAATTTAGAGTTATGCAAAAAAATAAATAAAGGAACAAATAATTGGAAACGCATAATCCATGATGACCATTGTCTCGGAAAAGGGTCATTACCGCATGAAGGCCTTCTTGCTATGCCCTCTCACAGCTCAGGACATGTTAGTCAGCTATTGTCAGGCCCAAACCTATAGTGCAAGCACACAAGGAAAGTGAGATTTGTTATCTAAAACAGGAAGAGAAAATCTCAATGTAAAATTGCTTGCACTCACACACATTTAAGTGTTCAGATATACAGTATTTCCAAACAAAACTGCTGCACAGAGATCTAAAGAAGAAAATAAAACACTGGCTTAAATGTAGTACCCGAAGTGGTACATACAAAAATAAGAGCATCAGTGAAAAAGTCAAAGCACTAACAACATTTAGCTAGATACATCCAGAGACACAATGCTGAACTGCTTTCACATCTTCAACAGTGGCAAACTGAGAGAAATGTTAATATGTAGAAATGATATTTCTGTGTTACTACAGTTTTAATTAGTTACATGAAAAAGAGGCCAAAGTGATCATAAAGCAGTTAATGAACAGGAACCAAGAATGCCATTGTGTATTACTAGATTATGGGAAGCCAAAATATATGCCATTAGAGCAAAAACTACAAGCATAAAATATTCATGTAACCTTAAAAAGAGCACTGCGTAGTCTAAGCGAGACATTACGATTGTGTACTGGATCCCTAAAGGTCTTTTTTTGCATGGGATCTAAACATTTACTGTGGCAGTAACTAGCAAACTACACTGCAAGGTATTAGTATGACTCATCAATGACTACTTCTAGAGGCAAAATTCAATAGTTCCTAGAACATAAAATATACCGTATTTTTCGCTCTATAACACGCACCCGACCATAACACGCATGTAGTTTTTAGAGGAGGAAAATCCGTAGGCATGCCACTCGTAGGCATTCCCTCCATAACACGCACAGACATTTCCCCTTACTTTTTAGGAGGAAAAAAGTGAGTGTTATGGTGCAAAAAATACGGTACTTAGGACAAAGGCTGAAATCTGAGAAGCAGATTGATTTGTGGTAAAAATGCTGCTGAAAAGAGAATCCACACTAAAAATAGCACATGTGCACTGGAGGAAATTACCCCTTTCAGCAGTTTCTGTATGGCCTTATTATCACTATTTGAAAGTTAAGAGGTTAAAAGCAATTTGCTAGTTCAGTGGCAATGCTATCAATTGAAAATTTTAGAAAGCAACTACAGACTGTAGCTGTGTTCACATGCTGTTGGACTGCAGATGCCCCATTCAATTCTCCTTCGTCATTGTCCATTTACTTTCACGTAAACAAACAAACACCCACCTGATTTTTCAGGTTTCATACTTGGTTAAAAGATAGAGATATTGTCCCATACTGTAGTTATCTTTCCAAGTATGCATTCCATTTGCCCCCAAGCAGTTAGGTTGGTGATATATTCAATTCCAACTTATTTTAAGGGTGTAAGAATGTCCCGTAGTCTCTGTTCATTGCAAGTTTGCAAACCATTAAAGATGAGAAAGGTTTTACTTTTCACATGGTTAAAAACTGTTTTCCAACATACAGAAGTTCATCTCAAAGTTACTTTACTTAAGATTTCAGAAAGAAAAGAAAGTAAATTATTACCCTTGTTGACATACCTCCTCATCATCAAGAAAGGATTCAAACCAGTCCCATAAATCAGTTGGAGGCTGTGTGTACCTTGAAGTACAAAGAGACTGTGTAAATTTAATAACATTTTTTGCAACAAAGTTAGCTGACAGTTAAGTATATGGCTACTTACCTAATATACATGAATCCAAGGGCCCTAATAAAGGGGGAGTCCGTATGAGTTATCAACCCCATCACTTGCTTACGGGTAAGCTTCAGGGTAAATAGCTTGTACAGGAGGCAAAAGGCTGTAGACACTATACCTCCAGTTCCAACACCACGCACCTTTAGAGATTAGGAGGAAGAGAAATACAAATCATTTAACACTAGAGAGTAAGACACTGAAGAGAAATACTTTTCACTTCAGTACATATAACATTAATGATTTTTTTCCTGCAAGTTTGTAAGCTCAACACTTAAGGAAGGTCATCTGATTCACTTAGAAGTTGCGGAGCAGTGGGTGACTGCACTAACATTTCCTGAAGCTGAAGAGCCCCATCCAGACATTAGGCCTACAATATTTGTGGAGGAGGTATGATTGGATTTAGTCTCCACTTCCAACTATCAAACCAGGAATGCTTGGAAACTTCCCAATGGCCTAAGCTGATTGAGATCTGAATCTTAATTTTTTAAAAATAATAACCAAAGAATTTCAAGTGAATGAAATAATTGTGAGGCGTGAAAGTTAAGCAGATTTAGCATGGTTTATATATAATATTTTTTGAAATTCAAAACTTTACTTGGGAATTATTTTTGAACTATTTGTGAACATTTTATGATGTAACAATTCAATAATATGCACTTGTCTTGCATTGTTTAGAATCCAACATTTTCTTTTTCGTTCCCTATTACAAGTAGCAAATCAGTCATGCTAACTTCAAAAAAATATGCCCACAATGACCAGTCAGTTAAGGCTTTAGTGGCATAATCTATCAATTAAATTGATTAGAGCTTACGACACTAAATTTTCTGCTGAGTTCAGCGTTGCATTTTTGAAATGATTAGCTACCATATAAAAAACTTCAGAAGGCACGTACTTCTACTTACCCCTCCGCACATCCCTGTCTGGCCTGCTGTTTTTCTGCTGCCTTTCTCCCAAGGCTCAACATGTGTAACCTGAAAACAATAAAGCAATTAATCAACCTATCATCATTTTAGATTTACATTTTAACTCAGACTGTACTAAGCACAGTGTGTCATCGACACACCCATTCCTATTGCCCCCGCCCTCAGCAAATAGTAAGGACAAATCATTCCTCAACCCCAAGTCCAATACAAAATGAGCTAGAGCTGTACTTGTTAATATCTATTTAAAACTAAGGTCATGTCACATATGCACAATTATTTGAGAATAAGCTCTGTCAAATATTTTTGACTTGCTTTTAAATAAACATGCAGGATTTGACTGTCAATCTGGCTTTTACATTTTCAGAATACAAATATAGCACTGCAACTAATATTTATTATTATGGCCTATGAGATGATTGGTAAATTTTGATAGGCTAGAGGCTCCAGGAGACAATAGTCTGTTCTTCAGACAAATCATGCAGTGATGTCACCTGGTTATCACTTTTCTACTTTACGCCCTCTATCTTTCTCTACAAAGTGCTCAGCTATTCAATTATTAATATCTTACCTACCTTTCATTTTCTATTTCAAGAAAATTATACTAGCTCAGTTATTATACATTTAATTTTGTTTATCTTATGTCCATCACTTTGGTATTCTATATTAAGTATTTGTAAATTCTAATCATGAATAATAAATGGCAAGTGTATGGTTGTGCAAAGTAGTGGTGACTTAGGCAAGAAGCCAAGGAATGGAGAAAGTAGTTCTGTTTGCTAGGGGTCCACAAATTTTGGCTGGTCCTAGTAACCAGCTAAAATTTGGCTCTACACTAATGTGTGCCTATGACAAGGGGAGGAATATTTTGTCATTGATGTCATTTTGAACTTCAGAGGCTTTCTGAAGCTTGTTCTTATTGCACCAAACTTGAAAAACATCTGACTATTTTCAAAGTCTTTGTAAAAGACAACAAGCCATTCTTCAGAAAGGTCAGAAATTAGGGGCTCCTGCCAATATACACAATAACCATCAGCTATTAATGGACCCCTGCCATTACCTAAAGGGACTTTTGAGTTCATTTGTTGAAGAACTGACTCTTGTGTGGACCATGACCATCAAAGCCTATAAGCATTACAATATAGCTTCTTCCCAAGCTGTACGTTTCCGAGCACAATTCAAAGTGTTGGTGCTGACTTTTAAAGCCCTAAACGGCCTCGGCCCAGTATACCTGAAGGAGCGTCTCTGTCCCCATCGTTAAGCCCAGACACTAAGGTCCACCTCTGAGGGCCTTCTGGCAGTTCCCTCACTGTGAGAAGTGAGGTTACAAGGAACCAGGCAGAGGGCCTTCTCGGTAGTGGTGCACGCCCTGGGAACGCCCTTCTATCTGGAAATAAACAACTGTCTGACTTTTAGAATACAGTGGTACCTCTGGATCTGTTCCAGAGCCCTATTCGCATCCTGAGTAGAATGTAACACGCGACTGCGCATCTTGCCGCTTCCGCGCACGACGTCGTTTTGAGCGTCTGCGCATGCGGCGAAACCTGGAAGTAACGCGCTCCGTTACTTCTGGGTCACCGAGAGGCGCAACCCGAAAATACTTAACCTGAAGCTACTTCAACCCGAGGTATGACTGTACATCTGAAGGCAACCCTGTTTAGGGAAGTTTTTAATGTTTGATATTTTATCATGTTTCTAATATTCTGTTGGGAGCCACCCAGAGTGGCTGGGGAAACCCAGCCAGATAGATGGGATAATAAATAATAATAATAATAATAATAATAATAATAATAATAATGTAGCATAATTTGCTCCAGGATACATGGGAAGAGAACATGTTGTGGCTCTTCACCACCCCATCTCTGTACCGAGTTCCAGGCATGAAATTATTGTACAGTGCGTGCTCTTCTCAATCTAGTCCAGGTTTTCTATGCTATCTTCACAGTGGGAAGGGCTCCCACTTCAGTGTTACAGGTGCCACTTTGCTCTGTGCACATATTCAACTGAAAAATGATTAAAAGCTTGGAGAGGACAAAGAGTATGATTCTAAGGCTCGCCACTGTTTGTTCACAGTACAGCATGGTTTCACATTACATTGAAACCATCTCCAAGGTTGCAATTTTATCCATGCTAAGAAGCTTGTAAATCTCAGTGTAATAAAGAGCATACATTTGAGTAAACGTGATTGCTCTACACTTCATATGAAAACAATTTCAACTTGTTGTTATTTATTTGAAGTATTTCCAATATACATGATTTACATATGTAAGACAATTTTGACTGACAAATTACAGAAACTTAATAGCTTTCCCCATGTTTCCTATGTTTTAATTTAAGCATGAATGAAACATGTTATTTGAAAATGTTGCTTTAAGTTAACTTTGGGGGTAAAGGAGACAGTATGAAAAAAAAAAACAAAGGAAGGAAAAAATGAGGAAAGCAAATCTTAATCAAATAATAGACATTGTAAAATAAAATAATAGAATCACAGAGTTGGAAGGATCCCCATGGATCATCTAGTCCAACCCCATGCGATGCAGGAATATGCACCCATATGAGAATCAAATCCTTGACTTTGGTGTTTTCAGCACCACGCTCTTAACAACCAAGGTAACCAGCATATCAGATATAACTGACATTTTTGGCAAGTATATCTTACATTTTGGTAATCTTTGGAAGGGCACCGGTGGCGGGAGGCCTCATTAGGGAAAGCACACCTCGGTTTAAGAACGGACTTCTGGAACAGATTAAGTTTGTAAACCAAGGTACCACTGTATATTAAGTGGTATAGAAATTAAAGAATCAATAATCAATATTTTGCTTAAGGTAGCATTTTTTGAAAGTGAGGCGATTAAATGCAGATGGACCCTACAAGCTCTAGAAATAAATCATTTGCTAGTTAAAAAGAATGAGGTTTTGATGCTTTTAAATTAAGTGGTAAAAAGAGTCACACTATGCCACACTATAACCACTGAATGATCAGCAAGAGAAAAAGCCAATGAAATTAACCGAAGGTTGTAATGCCTCCTGGAAAATGCAGATAGATCTGATTTCCCTATATTTGATGTTATGGA
The DNA here is from genome assembly GCF_964188305.1 of Podarcis bocagei. Lineage (NCBI taxonomy): Eukaryota > Metazoa > Chordata > Lepidosauria > Squamata > Lacertidae > Podarcis > Podarcis bocagei. The sequence continues at coordinate 83,065,221 of NC_138129.1, read as the reverse complement.
GACATGGATTAAGAGAACAGAAGTGGAGAAAAACTTGGAACATAAACACACTTATCTATGAGTTCAATTAATTTAAATTCAATAGCCCAATCTAACAGCCCACTTGATTTCTGCTTGTGCTCCCCCCGAAAAGTCTTGAGCATATCAAATTATTCTATAACAAAGTACGCTAAGTGATTCAGGAGAAACAATGTAACCTATGGAGAATTCAAGTCCTTCCTCCTGTATTCCCTCAAGTCCCATACAAAAGTTATTTGAAAAGGGCCAGAAAGTACAGAAAAATAAGTGAATTTAAAAGGCAACAGTAGCTATATCTGTCTGTAAGAACCCCCCCCAAAAATCTAGTTGGATAGTACTTTTATTGAGACTACCCAAAATGTCATAAGCATGTGGTACTTTTGAGTTCTTCAGATCTGTTAATCAGTTATGATACACAAAAGGGGTGTGGTTGGAGAATAATAAATGGCTACATCATTAGCCCAATTTTTGAACTGTTTACCCCCCCTGCCCCCTTTTGTGACAATCTGGTTGGTCCCAAATGACATTACTTCACTGTGAATTTAGGTAATTTTAAGATATCTAAGTGGTGGGCTAGGTTCTGGGTGAAGGATGGGGAAGTTGTGGCTCTCCATATGTTTATCGACTCCAAAAACACCTGAAAGGCCACAGGTTTCCCATCATTGTGTTTAGCTCCGCAATTCAGGCTCACACCTGAACAGTAACGTTTCAAAGCTTAAATTGGTTCATAGAAAATAAATGACAGTCTTAATCTTCCAGGTTACAGAACCCCGATTTAATAAATAAAAGACTGTTAGCAGCCATAAGAATGACTGAAAGCAGGGTCACACAGATCAAACTAAACAGCTTTTACTCACAGCATCTGAAATACACAGCGTATTAGAATTCCATTTTAAGACAGCCAAAATTAACTAGTAGGCCTCAAATTTTAACCTATTAACATTAAGATTAGCAGGACAGTGTTATGTTGGTATAAAGCCAACGTAACAGAGAATGCAGCGTGCTGGTTACCTCCTGCTGAATTCATCAACCGCCTGCTTTAGATCTTTGGCTGGGAGAGGACGTGAACATGCTGCCCAGTGCAATTGCCAGTTTTCACACACACGCAGCGCTGGCAATAAGTTTCTAAATTCAACCAACATACAAGTCTGACTGGTAAGATATTGGGGGGTGGGAAGAGAGATAGAGAAAGATCGAGATCTGGAGTTTGGATTGAGACAAAGAATTGCATAGCCATTTCCCAAAGAAAAAAGTAGCCACATTACAACTACATAGCCTTCTCTCTGACGACCGTGGGAAGAAATAGGTCAACATCTCCCATTTTGATGGCGAGACTGGAATAAAGTATTCATTATTATTAAAAATAGTATGGGATTGGATTGTGGAAGAGACAGCTGCGAAGAGCCTTATGTTTTTGGGCCCAGGCCAGATGAGCCCTGCTCGGCCACGCGGTGATGAGCGAACCAAGAATCTCGCCGGCTTCCTCCGAAAGGACCTAGTTCCTTCCCGGTTCCCGGCTCACCTTGAAGTAGATTTCGTCGACCACCTCGTGGTAGGTCTTGAGCTCGTAAAGCTGCACCTTGAAGTAGGGCGAGGAGAGGATGTTGGTGAGGATCATGGGGTTCAGGTTCATGGTCTTCTCGTTCCCCCACAGGGGCAGCACGTTGCCCTGCTTCCCCGAGGCCGCCGGCTTGGGCCCCGCGCTCTGCAGCGGCAGCGGAGGCGACAAAACGGCGCCGGCCTGCGGGAGCGGGAGAGGCGGCGGCTGCTGCTGTTGGCCTCCCGGCTGCTGCTGAGGCGACTGCTGCTGGTGTTGCTGCTGCTGTTGGTGGCAGTTCCCGGCGCCCACGACGGGGCAGTTGTTGGCCATGGCGACTCCCGCTCACACCGAAACAGCGGTTGGCCGAGCAAAGGCCGCAGCGGCGACGGGGCGAGCGGAAGCCTCTCGGGGAGAACGCTGCCGAGCCGAGCTCCGCCAACCGCCAACAAGATGGCGGCCGCTGCGGAAGTGACGGAAGGGCCTTCCCGGGCTCGGGCGGCCAATCAGAGCGGCGGGCGCAGGCGGAAGGGGGCGGTTGGGCTGAGGCTGCGCTTACGTTAGGGCGGCGGTAGCGGCGCCTCCGATACGGCTCCGAGAGTACGAAGAGCGGGACTTAAGCGCTTCTCCTCAGAGTGGGCCGCACCGTTTCGATATGCGCCCGGGCCAGCTGGGGTGAACGGTGAAAGGCCTCTGCACGAGCCAGTTCCGTTTCGCTGCTCGGAAAACGCCCTTTGGGAAGGGAGAGGAGTGAAAACACCGCTTCTTCCCACAAGACACACACGTTGCTTTTCTTTAAAGTAGAAATTATCAGGAGACGAAAAGCAGGCTGCGGCCTTCGAGTTTTCGAAAGGAGAGGCGCCCCTTGTCCCTTTACCTAAAATGTCAAATGTTGGTAGTCTGTAACAAATAGCCTTGTAAAAACCAAGAGGTGGTCGTGTGGGTTTGTAATAATAAGAGAAAATCCACTCAGTTTGCAGTAAGCCGTTTATTAGGTTAAGTAAAACTTTGCAAAATACTGTGCAAGGTTTTTTGGTTTTGTTTTTTAGATCGCTAGCACTCTTCTTCAGGCTGGATTGGAAGGTAAACAGGACCGGGGGAGCTTAGTTGATTGTTATTGTTGTTGTTGTTATTATTTGTTACATTTGTATACTGTCCTCCATCCAAAGATTCCTAGGTCGTTTTAATTCTGGATGTGGGTGCAGGTAGCAGTCATTCAAAGGAGACTCTGTTAGGTGCTGTGCAGGTTTCAGAATGCGCTTAAAGCTTCTGTGAAGAAGGTGCATTCAGTAGCCCATATTTGAAAATATAATTGGTACTTACAAATTGAAAATGTAAAATCCAGTTATTCCAAGTCTCTTCACTAATAAGTGAAATGCACAGGTTCCTTGGTAGGTGGAAAACGAGAACAAAGAGAATCTAGGCAGGTTTATTATTATTATTATTATTAATAATAATATTATTAAAATATAGAATATAAAATTTAGGTGGTGTGCTAGGCTTACGTTTATTTAATAGCAGCGAAATTGGGCAGTAGATCTATGGTACAACCCTAGGCATATTGATTCAAAAATAGGTCTCATTGAGTTTAAAGGTAAAGGTAAAGGTCCAGTTGCGGACAACTCGGGTTGTGGCGCTCATCTTGCTTTATTGGCCGAGGGAGCCGGCATACAGCTTACGGGTCATGTGGCCAACATGACTAAGCCGTTTCTGGCGAACCAAAGCAGTGCACGGAAACGTCATTTACCTTCCTGCCGGAGCAATACCTATTTATCTGCTTGCACTTTGATGTGCTTTCGAACTGCTTGGTTGGCAAGAGCAGGGACCGAGCAACAGGAGCTCACCCCGTCGCAGGGATACCCACGTTGAGTTTACTTGCTCCCAAATAAGTGTGTGTATAAGATTGCAGCCTAAATCTAGGGACCTTTATTAAGGCGCTTCAAGGTTCATTCTTTTTTCTAATGCTGTGTGAATGGCATATGCTTTTGTGAAATAGAAGCTGTTTCATTGGATGTAGGACATGAAGGTGATGGCTTTCCCCTGCTGCTTGTTCCAACCATAGGAACATAGAAAGCTGCCTTATACCAAGACAGACAATTGATCCATCTTGTTCAGTACAGTATTGTCTACATGGATTTATTTATTTATCTTATTAAATTTCTCTTCCACCCTTCATCACAGGGCAGTTTACAATATAAAAAAGCAAACATACATAATGTAGTGACAAATAAAAACATTGGCCCTCCCCACACAGAATGTCTAGAGATTTGGGGGATTAAACCGGGGACTTGCATACAAATCACATGCTCTGCCACTGAGCTATGGCCCCTTCTCCATCTTGGATTCAGAAGTATGCTTCCTCTGATCTTGATTTCATGTATGTATCTGTTGAAGTGAACTGTAGTCCAGAGAAACCTAGTCTTCAGAATTACAGCACAGTCCTATCTAATCGGAAGCAAGTCCTGTTGAATTTGGTGGGGCTTACTCCCAAGTATGTGTGCATAGATTTGAGCTTAAATTCATTAGCCTTTAGTATAGTGCCAGAAGGATCTTTCTTATAGCCAAATAGCTGCTGCAGAATGCCTCCTGATTGCACTGTAAATTTAAAAAAAAACAGAATAGAAACAAGTTTTTTTAAAACAACAACAACAAGGAATAGTGCTGTGCAAATAATGAAGCATTCAGAGCAGAATCCTATCTATTGAACTTGTGGGTGTTATGGAGCAGACTGACAGGAGAAATAGTGCCCAATTTCGGGGCTGGGTACAGTGTGTAATGTGAGCCTGCTCACTTAACATTTCTTCTATCTCACAGTGTGTTTAGAGACAGCGTTTAGCACAATTATTTCAGTTGTCTTGACAGCTAGACATTTGCCAGTCAGAGACTGCCACAGCACAGGAAGAAGAAAAATATATTTCCCCTTATTTAGTATTTTGTCAAGAAGCTACTGGAACATTTTAATGAGACAACCTCATAAAATCATTGAAAAAACAGCATTGCCAGTAAGGTCAAAACATTTTTTAATAATTTTGTAGTTCATACTAATTAGACTTGCCAACCGTCTGTTCACAGCAGGTGCAATGCCTGAACAGTACTAAAATGTATTATGTGCTGCATGCTGGATTTATTTAAAATTATGGCTATTAATAAAGAACAAATTAACATTTATACCTTAATCTTAAAACATATTTACTCAGAGGCAATGCATATAGATTACAGTATGGCTTACTTCCAAGTGCATGTGCTTAAGAAAGAGCAATCGGCCTTTTCAAGTGTTAAGCAATTATGCAATGGGAAATGATGGTAGTAACCAGTGCTTTTTCTCAGCTGGAGTGCTCCGGCGCACAGTTCTGGCACCTCTTGTGGGGAGGGGGGTGCCATTGCGGGCTGGCTCCAGCCCCTGCCTACTTAATGCCTTTATATACTTCTGAGAAGCCCAAAATGAACATTTCAAGTCAAAATGGAAGCTGACCAGTGTGTGCAAGTCTACTTTTTAAAAGATCTATGACTCCACCTAGCTCCAAGCTGTGATTGGTCAAGCTACAGGTGGGGCCAATTTGTATTTCCTTTTCTTCAATCTGTCTGACGTGTAGCAGTGGTGGGATTTAGGTTTTCCAGCCAGACCTCTATCATTGCATGAATGCATGTGTGTTTGTGTAATGGCCCTTCCGAGTTTCTCTAGCCATCTGTTTGAATCTTAAGAGAACTTGGGGGGGGGGGCATTTATTTGACCTGCACCAGAACCAAGGGTGACCCCCAAACCAGCTAGAGAGATAGCTTGCTGTAGTTTTTAGCACCTCTATGGGTGGTGAACCCTCTGTGGGTATTGCAAAACCAGCATCCATTCAGAGCTGCCCCGAGTCACCCAGTGGCTTACTGTAACAACTTCATGGTGTGTTCCGGCACCTATTTTTCTTGAAAAAGAAGCACTGGTAGTAACCTGTTTTGCATTATTAACAATAACCAATAAACAAAAGGCTTTAATGTATGCATTAATAACATATTTTAGATCAAAAGATAGAAACTAATCTTGATGTTTGTATCAAGTTTTGCCAACCAATTTCGTGGAGAAAAGATGTGAAGGAAATAAACACATGGGATACCAAAATGCTACCTGTCAAAATGGTGACAAATTTTGTGTTAGATTTCAGACTGAAAGAAAAGCAGGAACCAAGAATGCTCAGGAATTTCCAGGCTGCAAAATAATTGTTATATAGTATTTCAAAAACATTCCTATCTTTTGTTTTTAGCCTTGGCTATGGATGCAAAAATGCAAAAGGATGAACTGACAAGGACAATTAAATTTATGCCACCACTATACAAACAACGCTACCTGTTCGTTAAACAGTTAGTGAGTAAACATAAACCTAAAAAGGTTTGTATATGTTTCTTAGCAAAATATGCTCTTTATAGTATGGCTAACTGCTTCAGAATTATTGACCTTAGTCTTGCTGTGATGTGACACACTTAAACATAATTGAGCTAGACAGGCACTTCCATGCGGAAATAGTACAAATAATGAAAACTTAAATGGGAATGGGGGTGATCAATAAGGGGGTGCTTTGTATTACTTGTCTCTTCTCTCAAATTTGCTGTATTATTTTAAAGTTTCTCAGCCACTTGGAGACCAATTCCAAACCCTGACTAGGAGCATGAGGGCTTGTAGAGTGGAGCTGTATAGCCAACACTGTAGTCACAGAACCTGTTCTTGTGCTAACCAGGACAGGAGGGGAGGAAAAGTGCTTCTTTGCTTACCATATAGAATTTTTCACACACACAATCTCCTTTCCTTCTGTTGTATGCGTGGCACATAGAGCTTCTGTTAAGCCAAATTTCACTGTTAAGTCCAAATCAGGAAACATGGCTTAAGGTTGCTTAACAGACTTTTAAGTCATGGTTGTCTAGTTTGGAGTTAACAGAGAACTTTGCCTTAATGCTAACCACAGAGTTTATCCTTCATTAACTGGGTCCTTGGATTTTTTTCCCAGTGGAGTCAGATCTCACATCTTCCCTGCCCTTTGGCAAACTAAGGGTGATACCCAACTAAGTTGTCTGTTTTGAGTATGACTAACCCTCTGTATGTCACCCTAAGTGCAAACAAATGCAGAATTAAGGAGCGGTTTTGATTCCTAAGCTAATAATGACTTTAAAGTTGTACCAGTTTTAGTTATGGACTATTAATGTATTAAATTATAATTGACAGGTGGCAGATTTGGGATGTGCTGAATGCAGGCTACTATGGATGCTGAAATTCTGCAGCTGCATCGAAGTGCTTGTTGGGCTAGATATTAGTGAAGATGTGATGAAGGAGAATATGTAAGGAGAAAAAATATCCATTAATTTCTTTTGCAAAAGCTGTTTGCTGTGGCTTGGAAATTTCAGAATATATATATTTTGTGGCTTGGAAATTTCAGAATATATATATTTTTCTTCAAAAAAGAAGAAAAAACTTCCTCTCTTTACCAACACATGAAAGAAACAGGACACGAAATTAATTTTGCAGATTCCAAATTGCTCTTTAACATGGAACATCACCACAAGAGAATAATCATGGAAGCCATCGAGATAGAGAAACACCCTCACAACATGAACAAGCGTGACGACACGTCCCGCCTGCCAGACATCTGGAAATTAGCCCTCCCCACAAAAACCGACACCAGAACCAGAGGCACACAGAACGCCATCTCCAATCAACCACACCAGACCCAAACCCAGACCCTCTCCACAGATAAATTACAGACACCATCCAGTAGCCAAACCATAGTGGCACCTCCGGATGCTGCACCCCCCTGCAATCCCTACACAGATCTGGCTGGCACAGGGCACAAAACCACAGCTCGCCCCTATACACGAAGCCAAGCCAGAGCACAACTAAGTGCAGTACAGCCATCTTCTCAGAAAAACTCTTTACAAGGTCAAGAGGTCAAGACACGAAAGCTTTAGCAACTAATCCACACCTAATGACCCTCCTAAGTGGTACTCAGAATATCACTCAAGTAATCACTCAAGATATCCCTCAAGTAATTAATGAACAAAAGAAGAAAAGGCACATTAACCTAGGAACTTCCTCTCTGCCCAGAACGTTGGAGGCTATACACCACACCCCCTCAACAGTATTTATAGGAACTCAAACACTGAGATCCTGCTCTGTTCTAGTAACAAGAAGCCGAAAGCACCAGCCTGAAGATGACGAGTGAGACCTCGTCGAAACGTCGCCTAGACACCCCAACTCTTACACGGGAAGACACCCGAAGACACCAAAACCTACATTCCTGTACCCGTGAAAATCTACGAAAGCATATATATATATATATATATATATATATATATATATATATATATATATCAGCCATTCAGTTCCTAACACGAGATTGGGGGTTGGCTACAGCAATGGCGAGGAATCTCTAGCTCATGGGCCACACTGGGCCTTCTCATTTCGCCTGGCAGTGCACTGGGATTCACTGGCTCTGATAATCAGGTGGTGGTTGAGTCTCGTGGAGCACTGTGCAGCTAGCTTTATCTGTTCCAACAGTGATCAGCCTAATTAAGAAAGCATGTGTTACAGTGCAAACAGTGACAATAACACTGTTTCCCCAGAGTTAGGGAACTGTGTGATCACCATGGGTTGCTCTTCTTCACATGGCTTCATAATTAGTATTTTTCAGAGTCGTTAGCACCTTTTAGGTTTGAAAATATTTCATTTGATTAATATTAATAGTTAACAAATGAATATTTAATATTGTGGTTTCGTTGCTAGTACCAGACTAGGTAGAGTACACAGAATATACCTAAATCACCTCAATCTAGCAGTGGAAAGAAAAGCAATGTCAACTGAGAAAAAATACTGAAAACTCATCTGAGGATGAATATTATTATGTGTCATATCCTATGCCATAGTATTTTACATTTGGAACAATGTATGTTTCTGGTTGGACCTCTCCAATATTATTATTAGCAGTTCTCTAATACATTTGAAAGAGTAGTTAGCTCCTGATAAGCTTTGCTCGGCGTCAGCAAACTGCACTCTTCTCCATTTTCAATTTCTTAAGTTATTTCCCTTTTTAAAAAGCCTTAAATGTTGTTGGGACAGTCACACAAAAAAATTGTACTGTTCTTGTTGAAAGTAAGATACTCAGTTTGTGGGAATTATACCCAAGAAAAATATCTTCCAGAGTTTATCTTCAGTTGTGTTTTGCCGTCTTCCCATTTTTATCTAGTTTTTAAATAATTTGTTAATGTTATTGTTTAATTTTTTATATAAAATGCATAGACATTTTTACTATATTAAATGATGAAAAAGAATAAAATTGAAAAATCAAACTTGCACTGAGAATTACTTCTAACTGTGCACAGTTGTTTCTTATGCTGTCAAGTAAGGGCATTAAAATGCGCTTCCTGTGCAGACTGTAGAGCCCTAGCAAATCCAGTATTATATTGTACTGACTTGCCTTCCATTTCAGCTAGAGTCAGTTGGAACTTCCTGGTGCACCAGTAGTTAGATGAGGTGGGGGGTAGTATGGTTAAAAGTAATTGTCACCTGAGGTCTTCTATATTGTACAACTTGTTTGCTTGTAGGCATACACTATCTCCCCTTCCTGGTGACTATCTCCAGCCAAGTGAAAGACGTCTGACAGTTATCCTCTATCAGGGTTCAGTTGCTCACAAAGACCCTTGTATGCTGGGCTTTGATATGATAACATGCATTGAAGTGTGAGTATTCTACTGAAATATTTTATTTGGCAATGTTTTTCAGGTTTTGGTTTTAAAAGCATGTCGATTTAAATACATTTTCTACCATATATAACACACATTCCTCTTCCCTAGGTCCAAGCAACTTCTCAAAAATAAAGGAGTGTGCCATATTTTAACTTCTTAAACTTAGGACAATACGAATTAATACAATTGGGATGGTTGAGACTGTTGTGTGGTGTAGCAATACTTTGGAACAAAGGGCATAGAAACATTCATGGAAAACTGAGGGTTTTCAGTTCAGCATATAAAATCTAACACACTACAAGAATACACCGAGAGTGAGGAAGCAAGAATCCAGGCAGATAGAGAATCAAAAGTAAAGTGTAACTGGTCACTGGGTAGCTGATACATGTTCCCAGTTACCTTGAAGGGAGATGTAGTCAAAACAATATCCACCTTGCTTCTTAGCAGAAATGAAAAGTGCTGAGCAGCTAGAATTCTTTCTAGCATGTTCCAGCTTCAGTTTCTGCACATACAAAGAATATACTAGAAAAACCTCTGTTTACTTTTATAAACTGGAAAAGATTTCTGTACCTGAGAAACGCCATTAATCCCGACAATGTGAACTAGGGCTTACGAATCTTCCAACTTTGGTGTCATTTTGATTGCCCTTTTTTGAACTTTTCCTGATTCTACAATATCCTTTTTGAGGAGAGGCAAGCAGAACTGTACACAGTATTCCAAGTGTGGATGCACCATAGATTTTGTCCAACAGCACTATGATATCAGCAGTAGGATTGATACTGGCGGTATTATTTTCAATCACTTTTGTAATAATTCTTAACATAAAATCCACCTTTTTCATATGTACTGCATGCTAGGTCGACATCTTCGAGCTATTCACAGTGACCCAAAGGTCTAGTTCTTATACAGTCATTGGCAGTTCAGACTTAACTGCCAGATTAACATATATGTGAAATGAGAATATTTGTTTTGCCCCAATGGGCATCCATTTACATACACTTGCTTAAATTTACTGCCATTGTTTGGGGAGGTCCTTTTTGAACTCCTTTTGGTACAATTGATATAATCACCTCACTGCTTACCACTAGCTACAGATAATTTATGAACAAGTTAGAAAGCACAGGCCCCAATACGGATCCTTTGTTACTCCACATCCTTCCATTGAAAGAACTTTCTGTTTATTCCTACTCTATTTCCTGTCTTTAACAGAAACATTATCAAAACCTCTTTGAAAGTCTTAAGTACAGTGTCAGTTGTATCACCTCTAGCTATATGTTTGTTTATACTCTAAATTAGATTGATGAAACAGGCCTGGTTCTGCCTCAGAAAGACTTATTCCTCTGTATGTTTTGTAATTCTACCTTTAATAATGCTTTCCATCAGTTTTCCCAAAACGAATGTTATACTAACTGGCCTGTAAAATCCTAGATCCCATCTGGATCCCTTTAAAAATGGTTTTACATATATTCCTTAAGTATAGATGGGTGCCTGGCGTGCTCTGGTCCATGGAGTCATGAAAAGTCAGACACGACTAAACGGCTAAACAACAACAAAATATAGATGGTGATTAAGAACTCTTGGGTGGATTGTCATCCAGACCTGATGATTTGTCAGTTTTTAATAAGATGTAGAACTTCTAGGTAAGGACTGAGATAGGTCTTGGTTAGAGACCATGGAGAACTGCATAGCTGGAATATATAATACTAGGCTAGTTGGATCAAGTATAAAATAGTGTCATACTTTTAGACAGAAAAACAAAGTTATCTCGAGAAGGCATTTTTTCTTATTTCAGACTTACTGTAGTGCAGCTTTGCTACTTCATTCAAGTATGTACTGTACTCAGTTGATCTACTTGTTAAGAAGATCCTTGTAACCTTCTATCTTCAGAATAGAACACCTGGAGGCAGAAGAGCTGGACAAATTCCCAGAAGTGGTATTTGGTTTTATGTCTCCAGCCATGGTTGTAATAACAACACCAAACTCAGAATTTAATTGTTTGCTTCCAACTGTAACATTATTCAGACACCCAGATCATAAATTTGAATGGAATCGTGCACAATTTAAGAACTGGTAAGTTCATTTCATCTTTTATATGCTTCCAAAAAGTAAAACAACAACAAAAAAACTGGTGTATATTTTAGTGTAGGCTGTGGGGAAATAAAATAAAACCTTGCTATACCCTTTGAAAGCTTTTATGATTTTGAATATACTGTGGTGACTGCCATGCCTACCTTATATGTTAATCATTTTGGAAATAACAGTAATTAAAGTGAAGGACAACCATTGGTTGTCTAGGTGTAGCTTTTTACACCCCAGTAATCTCACAATATGTGGAATGTAGGTGAGACAAGAAATGACAACAATTTCTGATCTATGTATTTTCTTCGTTGTGGGGATTCAAATTTTTTTTTTTAATCATGAGCACCATTGCGAGGCATTGTAGTAGGTAAGGATACAGAGATTTTTTAGGTGAAGTGGGATTGGTCTCAAAGCAGGAATATTCTCTAATATAGGGATTGTCTCAAAATTCCTTCATACTATTTGCTCCACCATAGCTCCAAATTTCCTCTTCTCCTCCCATCCTTCTGTGGGATACCAGCTCCACTAAACCTTCACACATACACATATCTTAATAATGCTTAAGAATTATTAAGAATATTCATGGTCCAGTTTGAGAACTCTCACATTACTGTTCTAATGAGGGTGAAGCTTTATGCTTTTTGCTGTCTATTTCATAGTCTAAAGAACAGAACAGACTCCTGGAAGTCAGTGAAGGCTGGGTATAGTTCTAATTGACAGAACAAAAGTTTGTTGGCAACAATCATGTGTTGTTTCCAAATTCAGGGTTGGACAGAACAGGAGTTGTTTTGTCTCACTGGCCTTGTCTGTTGGGCTGGTGAGGAGGTGTCTTTGTTCCTGACAGCTACAATCTCCTGTCACTGCTGCCATTTCTCTACATCTACTTATCCACACAGGCATTGTTAATAGGAAAGAAGAAATGCCTCTCACAATAATGGCTTGTACTTGTGATGGGAGATTTAGCAGTACTCACTATACACATGTTTGATGAGCAAGATAGAGCTGTTAGGATTGGTCTTTCAAAGTTACTTGCACAGTTTGGTGTTTTGTCATAAATTTAGGGCCCAAGATGTTGCAGCTCGCTACGACTATACAGTGGAGTTTACTGGATTAGGAGCCCCACCTCCTGAAAAAGATGTTGGAACTTGTACACAAATAGGTGTGTTTGTGAGAAAATACCAGAATGATGGACCTACACATTTTGAGAAATGCAAGGAACAAGTTTATAAAACCGTAAGTGGATCTTTTGCTTCTGTAAGGAGGAATAAATTCAGTAGAAAGTGGTTACATAGTAAAACATAAAACGATAACTGAAATAGAAGTCTGTGTATTGAGTTTGTGCTGAATTGATATCCAGTGAACCGTGTGACTGATCAGCAGTCAGTGTCACAATACATACTAGGAAAGAAGTTTTTTTGATTCTGACTTTCAAAACAAATGTGTTATGATTGATGAACACATGACATGGAGAGGCAACTGGGCATTTAAAATGACAAAAAGAATGAGAATAATTGTTAATTAGCCCTGAAATATTATCAAACATGAAATCATTTATCCAGGGAGGAAAATGTTACTTAGAATGTTTTCTTCCCGGTTTCAGTGTTTAGTAAGCATTATTGGATATTGAACTGTTGAAGTACACTTGTTTTTAATAACTTAATTAAGCCTTTAGACCCTTTGCTGTAATTCCCACCTTTTTACCTTTTTTTAACCTATAATTCCCATTAGTATTAGCTAGATTTAAACCCAGGTCCAAGCCTAACACTTTGTTCGGTGGGCCACTCTGAACTTGGATTGTACTTTTAAGATGGGAATAAGGCAGTGTAGGAGTATCAACCATATTGCTCAAAATTAATTTAAAATTGTTTTTGTTTTATTTCCAGTAAGTGGGTAACTTATGGAAGAAAAGCTAACTCAAACTAAGGATTTGTTACTTTAAGGTTGCAAGCCCATTCATACTTATTTAGGAGCAAGTTCCATTAACTTCAGTGCAACTTACTTTTCAGCAGACGTGCAAGGGATTGTATTGTGATAGGGCTCTTGCTAGTTTGCCCAAATTCTACCTAATTTTGCAGGGAGGCTTACACCGCATACTACAGGGCTTGCTTCTGAGGTTTTTTGTTTTTAAAAAGCACACGTACAGATAGATGTTATTGAAAATTGAACTGAGGAGCATGGACAACCGTTTTATGGTCAGAAAGCCACACAGTTGTAGGCTATGGTCTATCTTAAAAATCAGCAGGAGAATTATATTTGCATTCGTCAAACAAGTAAGCACAGGCGGTTTTCAGCTTTATTTTGTGTATTGTAAACATGTGAGAAAAGGTCCAGTAGAGCTGTGCCTAGTTTAATATTCTGTAACATAAAATGCTGAGTATGTGAAATGCTTTGAACAGTTAGAATGTGCTAACAATAAATAAGCCGCATCTTTGTTTTCCATATCAAAGCTTTTCAAAGCTGAATATCCAAGCCTTAAAGATGAAAAGTATTTGCAGACTGCAGTGGTCAATGAAGTTATTTGGACAGCACAAATAATTGCAAGGAGACTCTGGGACCACGTAAAATCTGAATATAAAAAACCCTGTTATGACTCTGAAACAGAACCCAAATTCCAACCATCTCACCATAGTCTGAAGTATTTCAAGCATCTGCCTTTAACAGAAGCCAACAATAAAAGTTTGCAGCCATTTATTAATGGAAACTCTGTCTACGTACCTCTTGCAAACATTTTTTCTTTTCCTAAAGTGCATAAACTTTGTGGAACAGTTGAAACACTAAGCAATCTCATAACTGGCAAAGTTGCACTCAGCCATGACGGATCTGCAGTGCTGATTGATGCTGAATATGAAAATGAAGAGATGGAGAATTAGCAAATGCTTTCAAAAATACTTGTTCTTGGTACTACTTCGCAAACGAGGAGTCCAATGAGCAGAATTCTGCTAGTTGCTGGATTTAAAAACTCAGCAGATTGGACTGGCTACTAAATACTTGGATCAGGTGCCATCTTTTTGTATTGAGGTGGGCTAGAATAAGATGTTCCTACCTAATTATTTTGATTGAGAAATAAACATGTACCTTCCTCAACCCAACTGCTTACAACAGTAGTTAGTAGAACAGAAGTCAGAAAAGTTTTCTGTCTGCGAACAGAAAAAGTAATGTTTAAGATGCATTTTTTGAATTGGAAGGTGGTTTTGCAGAAGTTTGTGTACTATATTATGCAACACCACCATTACCAGTATCTTTATAGTATAAGTTTAGTTGAGAACTAAATTAGTTGCTTAAGTTAATGCTAGGTGTAATGCTCTCTTTGTGTGTGCTTTAAAATAGTTTTCTTCAGAACCATTCACACTGTTCTATATAGAAATGGGTTTGTAGATGCTGTCCAATAAGGACTTTCAAATAAGATTGTAGAATACTACTTGCTGAACAAAGTTGGAAAATACATTTGCTCAACTCATCCACAAACTGATTCTAACCCCCAAAGTACCAGAATAACCTTGGGGGACTGCTAGGTTTTGATTATAGAAAGGAGCAGCAGGGAGCAGCAGCAATTCTTTTCCTTAGTCTCAACCTTATAATGGTTTGATCAAGGAACTCATTCATCTAGCAGTACTGCAAACACCAGTCATAGGATAGCCTTATTAAAGCCTCAAGTAACTGAAGTTATGCCTTGCTTCCTGCATGTATTATCTGTTCAAGTATGCTTTTCTTTAATTACAGTAGTTGGTAAACAGATTGGCAAATGAGCAGATGTAGTTGTACATAAATATTGTTCCTCTGTAACAGTAAACAGCCTTTTCTAAACAAATATTAGACAATTCTATCTCACTAATCTTGCAACAATTTCAACCACAAGGTGGCATGCTTCTCCATAAAGCATTTGCTTGGCATCCTGTTCTCATCTAACAAAAAGGGATGCAGCTTTTTCCAATATTCCTATCACCACCACCTTGGTAAAGAGTCAGAAGACGACTGCAGTGTTGTTTTTATACCAGAGGCAACAGACATGAGTGGGCAAGAGAAGAGATGGTTTGGTACCCTGTTGCTCTTTGACCTTTTCCCTAATTCACTTGTCACATTTAAAAATGCTAGGATAGATTTTTTTTTTTACTTCTACCTTCTTAGAATGTAATGCTCTCTATTACAGTTGCACTGCAGCAGCTTTCTCCTTTTACTATAACCAGAACACTGCATCACTTCCCAGCCTGGCCCGATTCCAAGCCCTTGCAGAGCGTACAACCGTAGCCACTAATTTTCCCTGGTGTACTTTGCTATTATAGTGTCACTTTGTAGGAATCATTTTTGAGGTGAGAATAGAGAAGAAAACCCAGCACAGTTTCTACTAGGGCTTACTACATAAAATAGTCACTTAAATGACTTAAATAGTTCAAGACAATCCTGTTTGCAAAGTTAAGTTTAATCACTTCTTCAGTATTAGGATTGAAGGCAGTCTCTTCCCTGGACAGATAACCACCAAGTGCTCCTTAACTACCAATACAAGTAGTAGTTACTAATCATGTTTACAATAAGCCCGTAAGAGTAGGATGCCAGCTAGATTGCTGATGGAAATGTAGCTGCTCTGCAGAGGAAATGTGAACTTTTCACAGAAATAACAAGCGGGAACTTTTTTGCGGGTGGGATTCATAGAGGATGACAAAAGGCAGAACAAAGGGGTAAACCACTAAAAAGCTGTGGCAAGGCCTCAGAGTGGTGCTCTAAAACATATGTTTAGTACTTTTTGTCATCAGTCAAAGTTTTGTATTGTCTTACTACAATGACAACCACTACAGCAGTTTACTTAGTGAATACCTAAAATGAACTGCTTTAATAGTTATAATGGAAACAAAATGAGATACATTTTTTTGTCCCAAAGATGATCAGTGTCTAAATGTTATTTAATACTAAAATATTTTGTTTTTCATGCTTTGGAGCTGTCATTTCTCTAGATTTTACAGAGTAAATAGATCATTCAACTTGTAATGTTTTAGAACAAAAGTACCTAACAAATCAAAATAGCATAAAAAGCATTTTGAGAAATCACAGCAATCTGTATCAGTGGAATTAATCATGCTGACAGGGTATAAACACAGGTAGAAAATGTGAACCTAGCACAAGAAGATAAAGCTGACTTTCCAGAATGTCTGCAAGTCGGGCCTCAATACAAAATGCAGTTTAATTTCCTCTAGCCTTTGAATCAGACTACTAAATTGTACAGAGGTTCCAATATAGATGAGCAAAGAAAGCAATGGAGCTAGAGAGGCTTAAATCATTAACTGATTCTCTTCTCTAGGAAAGGGAAGAGTCCTGGTTCTACCAAAAAAAATCTTGAATTTTAAAACTTGTAATAGGTCAGTATTAAACTTAGTACAAGGAATACAAAAGATTTAAGTTTATCAGGAAACCACCTGACCCAAACAACTGAACTATTCCTGTCTTGGGCCTTTTTTCTGCAGGGAAGTAACCTAAAAATGAGATACAGCTCCTCCCAAAATTTAGCCTGTATTCTTTTGGCATACTATTTTGTATTAGAAAGAAGGAAGTGGGAAGATAACCCCACTCCTTTTCAAGCTAATAATTTGGTGGGGATGGAATGCCATTCATTTGCTCCTTTCAATTTAATAAAGTGAAATTAGTTACAGTACTATTGCAAACACCCTTTGCATTTTGTTGTTTTGATTCTCTGTACAGAAAAACAGCACATAAAATGCAGGTTGAAGACAAAACTTTTATTGAGTTTGTAAGACCACTTTACATCAAGTATTTTATGGTAAAAAAATCAGACTTTACTAAAAAAATGTTAATTTTGAGTATCACTGTACAGTTTACACAAAATGAATGCCATATATGAATATGAAGTTCATTTCCCATGTCTTGGGGACACAAATGGAATCACTTCATTAACATGGCTCAGTTGACTAAAGTGCATAATAGCTGTTTAATGGAACTATCATGGAATTCAAAAAAATTACCAGTGTGATGGGTACAAGAGAAATTGCCTTTGTGTAAGGTGTATTAAGTCAGGGAATGCAGGTATTTACACTAGGAGTGACGAACGTTACATCTGAGTAAACAAGCAATACATAAAGTTTATTGAATGTTGAACATGATAGTTCCCTTGTAGTTAGTGACCTTAGTTTTTTTATCCCTTGTGTTCTTTCTCCCTTATGCCAATTTGTTCTCTCCAAATCACTCATCTTTTAGGACCGACACTTTTTAGAACTAGCATTTTTTCAACAAATTTCCACACTAGTTTAGTGACCTACTTAAACACACTAAGAGCAAACTCAATTTTACCTAGATCACTGTATGTTTCAAAGTAAGTTTTGTTGTGTATTCTCTTTGCATTATTTTAACAGCAGCTTAAAAAATTAAATATTTACTTGAACTCAATTAGAACAATTCAGGCTAAATAAAATGTTTTATGAAGCAGCGACAAGTTACTTCCAGGTACCATAATACAGAAGAAATGGTTCTCATTTTAACAATTCACACATATGATTTAAATAATAAGAATGAGTTGCGACATATCTCCAAGATACAAAATTCCTTCATTTAGCTAACAACTTAAATCTTTCATTATGTTTCTTGAGAAAGATAACAAACATTGACCAACTCCAGGGAATTCATAAGAACATCCCACAAAGGTCAAGTAACTCTCATTAGCTTACTCAAAGTTGTTTTGAAGATACTGATTAATTCTAGTGACTAACTTTTTTTGACATTTGAAGTCCACTACTAACTAACTGTCAATATGTTTCTGAATTGTTGGCAGCCTTCACTCCAAATCCCTAAAAAATTCTTTACAAAAATAAAATGGGTTGTTTATGCTGTCAGAAAATGCTTTGTCAAAACTGTTGCATAGGCACATTACATGTTTCATTTGTTCAAATTTATATGTACCAGAAACTATTCCACCAAAATCAATGAGTTCTGTCTTAACAACAGCTGAATGAAATGGACTAAAATGAGATGACTTAAAACAAGCTATGCAGACATTCTGCATGACCAGCACTGCACTGCACTGCACTATACCACATATGTGGCAGTTGCAAACACCAATGTGTGTATCAGGTAGAACAGGGCAGATACCTTTTAAATGGAGCAAGTACAGAGGTAAGTTATTTGCTCATATCCATGCCTCATTTACACTGGGCCTGAGTTAGCAATTCTAATTAAAATACAAGACTCTGGTTTCAGATGGGGTGAAGAAAATTATATAAAGTGCTTTTCTTGACAGCTTAAGCATAATAGCAGTTATGTTAGCTGTTTAATGGTTGTTCTTAAAGCTTTATAAGAAATCGTTCCGACCTCCTTTTTCCTCAGGAACAAGGCACTCTTTTAAGTGTTAAACGGTTTGATTTAATATTGTATGAGCTAAACAACATACTACTGTATGCCCTAAACTTTTCATTACTGGTTATTATTCAATGAGGTCACCTATGATGTAGTACTTTTATTTTTCAGTACATACCAAATATCAGCAAGAATTATCTTTGAATACTATAAAGTTGTACTAAGGGTTCAAATCTTGTCAGCAGTGAGGACTATGTAATACGATACAGATTTAATTTTGTGAAAGCTAGTCACTCATTTTAAGTAATAAACTAGTTCTCACATGTGACTTAGCCTTAAAGTTGCACACATTTGTAGCAGTATTTAATCCTATTTCTTTCAAAGCACAGCTGACTGGCTCATTTCCTTGAAGCAGCTGTTCCTATTTTGTAGCAATTCTAGTTTGACAGGAACAATTAAGTCAATACTCGAAAAGGACTGAAATAGATGTGCTTGTCTTTTTAAGGGATTAAAAAGCAACAGCAGCCAGGTTGCAGTTAGAGAACATCACTGAATGCATTTCTACATACTGACAATTGATTTCACCATATTAAAGTCAAATCAGATACCATTTGTCCTATCTTCAAAAAAGGTGCTTTGATTGACACATAGAACAATGTAACAAATCTACCAACACATTCACAATGGCTGGCAAAGTACTTGAAGAAGAAAAATTCGCCCTTATACCACAGGTAGATAACAGAAGAGGGCACTTTCAGTATGAGCAACCCAATCTGACAACTCGGGTCAATGGAAACTTGCGTTTTGGAAGCACCCATCTTCAATAGTATTGGGAAATAAGCAAGTTCTGGAGTTCCTAGAATTCTGCCACTGTAGTCCAGTTCCTCTAGCGTTTAATCACCACTTGCTCATATGCTCCAGATCCAACCCTGAAAAATTAAAGGCAGTAGAAAATACTGGAACAGAACTTTACACTCTTGAACAGGAGGAAACTTGATATTTATTACAAGAGGCTAATTGCTGCTTTCAAAACACAGCAGCCTACGTGTCTCTGCAATGTGTGATGTTCATGGCCAAGTGAGTGGTAGCTAATGAAAGGGAAGAGAAAAGTCAAGGCTCAATGTTACCACATCACACATTTTTTGTTTTTTTAGATATTATAATATGAGAGAAAGCTTGATTTGTTTTTGACCGAGAAGACTTGGGCATCTCTTGTAACATCTAGTTCTATGCCCAGTATGTTACCTAATTTGAAACAAATACCCACAAAATAGAATCAATGGTTTAATTACACATGCTTGAACACTGGGTGTTGGATTCTTCAGTTAGTTGCACTTAAACTCCACTGAACTCTTTGGAACACATTAGGTCATGACTAAACTTCAACACTGATTTCAAGGGACTGAAATTCAACCAACATTCTGAATCCAACCCAGTTTTTCTATGATTCCCAACCAATAACTCTATGCTGTGGTCTGTGCCAAGGCTTTGATGCACATGTAAGCTATTGATAATCACAGACACCATATCTAACACTGAAATCAGATTACAACCACTAAATATTAAAGATATATTAATAAACCATCATCAACAATTCAATCCAGTTTTGGGGAAAAATATAATTTCCTCTTTAGAACACTGTTTAAACAGCAGCAGGCCCTTTTTCTAGCAAAAGGTGCACTGAAGACACTGCGAGTCATAGACACTCAGTACCTTTAAAATAAATCCATGCATTCAAGTAATTGAAGAAGTCTGCCGAAAGCCTTGATGACAATGGCAAGCAGGACAAATAATTCTGTTGTCATGGAATGTTATCATTGCTTTTCACATCAAATGAATTCATCTCAATCATCAGCCTCACTCCTAATTTTCCTGTTCCCTCCCTTTTCCCCTTTTATATCTTGTGCATTAGACAGTAAGCTTGTGGACATGGGTTGTGTTGCTTTTCAGATCTCAGCACGGTGTTAAAAATGTATGATAAATATATTAACATTAATGATCAATTTGCATTTCAAAATTCTACTGGTGGTCAGTGAGTATTACAAGCCTGTGGTAGTCAGGTGTCATGAAAGAGCAGTTCAATTTTCAAATTACATACAAACAAAACCAAAATGATATGTCCAGATGATTTCTGGAGCGTGTTTCCAAATTTTAGAATTGCTTAGATGCGGTCTTTGTTACTTATTGTGCAGTAGGTAGGGAAGATATGTAGAATTAGTATACATACCTATTGGGTAAGTGATGACTTCCAAAAGCAGTGCTCCCTCCAGGGCCTACAAAAAGTCTTAGCCCTTCCTCTGAAAAAGAAAAAGTCAAATTTCATAACATGCAATGTTATCACACTTGACTTGGATCTAAGAATAAGCTTGTAGAACTCCATTTGTGGAATGGACCTTTCCTGCCCCTTTCCTTTGCGGTGCAACTTTCTGCACCCATGAAAACCCCAGTCCCAGGATTCAGAAACCCTTGGGAATGATGTGGGAGACTGCAAGTGGAAAAGGGAGTCAGCAGAAGTTGCAGATCCTCCCTTCTGTGAGCAGAGTTGTCTTCTGCTCATGGTAGGATCACTTTGGACCTAACTCATTTGGAATACAGGCCCACTCAGGAATGAGGAAATTTGGAGCCAGTAATTTAATCAGGTTTTCCCCCACCCCACCCCCTGTGCTTTACAAACCTTCTGCACTTGAGTCCAAACTGAAGTCTTGACTCTGCAATATTTTTTCAACAATATCGTCTGCATCCACTCTGGTGGCATCAACCCTTTTTAGCTGTGATTCCACAGAATCTTGTTTCACTGGATGCCTATGAAATATTTATTGTATATAACATTTAGATCACAGTGCAATTCTAAAATATTTCTGCAGAAGTACCTGAGCAAACTGGAAAAAGTATTTTGCAAGTCTTGTACCTGATGAATTTTTCTGAGGTTGTGTCTTTCACAGGCACTTCCAAATTATCCTCAGTGCTTTTGGTTTCAGCTTCTTCGCATGGCTCCAGAATACTACCTATACCAGTTGATGTGCTTCCCACAGAAGTATTTCTCTTATGACAGAGATCAGAGAAACTGGATGATCTGGAGTGGCAGGTGCTATACCCTAGAAGAGAATGATTCAGAACTACTATTTTGATGCCAAGGCTTATACTTCACTGAATTGCAGGATTTTGGTTTCCACTTCTACCTTGAATATGACACTCGTGTCAAATATTTGGAATTCATTTGGTTAGTGAGAGAATCAGAAAATAATTTTACTTCCAATACAGTACATCAAAGAGGCAGACACAGTATCAACTTAAAAATAATAATTAAACAATGAGATGCACATGACCATCTATGAACATGACATTTTACAAAGAATAAGGAGTCAGGTCTGTGTTCCCATGGCAATTCTAATCTAGAAATAGGCACAACAAAGAAAGGAGAAAAATGGAGGCAGGGGAAGACTATGATTATCACAGTTAAGTACACAAGTGTTCAGATTGGGCCAGATTACTGGGTTAAATATATAAATGAGACAATTGAATCTAAGTTTAGGACAGGGGGAGAAAGGGACTTAATAGAATGAGAGGCAATCAGATTGCAGTTTTTACCTATTCTAAGGCAAAGGGGACAGAAGGAAATTCTTCCTCAGAGCTCTGCTGTGAATCTGGAAGTCATGCCTTGCAACAAGACACTGACATTGCAATGTAGGTTCATTACCACTTAGGATAGCTAGTTAACAAGCCGAAAATTGTTTTCTACAGATATCCAGGGGAAAGACTATTGGGGGACTGAGGATAGGCCAAAAGCCCTTGGAACATAAATTGGTTAAGATTATGAAGGGAAATCTTGCTCCTTTCTTGTCCTGTATGGCTAACTCTCTGCTTAATATACTTCTTCCAGGGAAGGGGCTCAAAGAAATAATTAAAGCGGCAATTTGGTTATTTATTATTTATTATTTGTTGTTGTTGTATACCACCCTATACCCACAGGTCTCAGGGCAGTTCATAGCGTAACATTTTTAAAACAGTCTCTTTGACTACCCTGACTAATCTCTTCCCCAATTCACTCTGACTGACTTTTCTGTGCATCATGTGTAGCTCCTCAAAAGTCACAATGCCCCGGGGACATCTTTTGGGCTTCCTGATGACTCAACAGTGGTGGCTAACCTTCAACAAGCATAATAATTTGCTTTAAGTGCTTGCATTGCACTAAAGAAATGCAAGTTTGTCTTGCTTCACTTCGGCTTTGCCACTCTAGTTACAAATTAGTCACTGACATTTCCTTTTAATTGGCATTGCTCCTGGTATTTTAAACAGCAGCCTGACGTATTTGAATTCCCCTTTAAGGAAAGGGCCGTAGCTCAGTGTTAGAGCTTCTGATTTGCATGCAGGAGTTCCCAAGTTCAACTCCTGTCATCTGGGAATGTACCTTGTCTGAAACCCTGGTGGACAGCTGTCAGTCAGTCAGTAGAGACAATACTGTGCTAGGTGGACGAATGGTTTGACTCGGTCAGTATAAGACAGCTTCCCATGTCCCTTGGAAATAAAGCTTTTCCTATAATGGAGGTTCAGTAGAAAGTGTTAGCCGTTTAATTTCACAACGCAGTTAAAAACACAGGAGTAGCATTTTTTAAAGTAATGCCTACCCCTTTGACCATTTTTGTAATTCATGTCAAGGGTGTGCTTTTAAAATGGCTTCCACATAAAAGCCTTTGCTGTTAAAATTGTTTTCCTATTTTTCCTTACATTGTCTGTAAATCCATCACAGCTTATAAAAAAGCAGGAAATTAATCTCATGGGGTGTTTTTTTTTTTTTTTTTTGCTAAATCTACTTAAGTAATTAATAGTGCTCATCAAGAAACCTCCTACCTGAAACTTTTGACTGCTGGCTTGCATAGCTGGAGGTTCTAGAATGCCCACATGCTCCAAGTTCATCTGGGACAGACATGCTCTTGGTTGCGAGATCTGCAAAAAATGAAGATCAAGCAACACTGCTGTCAAATTACTTCCTCAGATTAATCGTCCACATTGAGTAGTGATAGACTTGCTTAAAGCATATACTTTCTTCAGCGGGTAATTCTCAGTAGTTTTAGCCATTACATTATATCAAGGAAGTAACATGCAGATGAAATTATTGCACCAGGTTTTCAAATTATTTGTGTAGTTTTGACTACATTGTTTTCCTGATATAATTTTCTAAAATGGTCAAGAGCTGAAATGGAGAAAGATTAGAGAGTTTTTATGTAGGAGATGGGCTATATAGCGATAAAGGGGTAATTTCTGCTGGTTCCTTGATTGGGTGAAGAGAGATTAGCCACACCCCTTTTTATCAGCACAACACAAATGGCTAGGAAGGCTATATCTAATGCAGCAGTGGGAAGCCTCCACTCCTGGTCTTAATGAGGCTTGCCAAATCTCTGAATTTGAACCCCATCCAGGTCATTTTGGGCAAAGCATTCTAACTTGGCAGTCACCCTAAAGTCATATGAAGTCAGGTGGGAAATCTGTTCTCTCCAACCTTAGCACTAAGCACCACAGAACTAAGATCAGGGAAGAACCTCTTCTTACGGCCAAGATTTGAACTTTGCATCAGATGCTGCCATATTTCAGAATGGCCAGAGAGTAAGACACCCTGATCTAATGGATTTTCAGGCATGTGTGGGTCATTTATATGGCCCTGTATTTTTTTAAAAAAAAGCCAACACCAAACTTGAGATCAGTAATTTCTAATAATGAAGAACTGATCTACATATGCAGAAAAAGCATATAATACTGTTTCTCCTGAGATTGTATAATTCTACTTCTTCTTTCCTATATACAGAAAAACTGTAAGGTGGTCCTTGTGCAACCCCAATTGGGGGATTTGTTGCGCCACATCACAATGAGAGCCAGTGTGGTGTAGTGGTTAGAGTGCTGGAATGGGACCTGACAGACCAGGCTTCAAATCCACACTCTGCCATAAAACTCACTGGGTGACTTTGGGCCAGACACTGTCTCTCAGCCTAACCTGCCTCAAAGAGTTATTGTGGGGATTAAATAAGGAAGGAGAGAACAGTGTATTCTACCTGGGACATACGGTAAATGCAATAAATAAGTAAGTCACAAATTCAGACTTGTAAGAAGTCAGGTTGGTGTATGGGAGTAAAAGAGAAGACAGACAGCACAACACCAGTGGCCATGGCATGCGAGAGAGAAGGAAGGGGCACTGACAGGGAGAGAGTGGCAGCTTCAAACAACAGCAGAGGTTTGAATAAAGCAGGGATGGAAAAATACTGTGATGATATAGTGGCAATTTTAAACAATGACATAGATTTGAGTAGAGTGAGCAGGTGCTGACACTGGGTTGGGGAGCGGCTGCTTAAAACAAGGTTTGAGTACAGCAAGAAGTGAGTAGGGAAAGGTTCTGTTGTGTTAGCTTTCTATGTTAGTTTCTGTGTTGTACCCATCTCTCTTATTTCTCCTTGTTTTACACTAGTTTAAAAAACAAACTCCCCAGTGCTTCTCCGTCCCTGCTTTACTCAAACCTCTACAGTTGTTTGAGTACAATGAGAAGGAAGAGACAGTGCAAGGGAAAAATAGGCTGTTTTAAACTTTCCCCCCTTCCATTCCATAGTAGCCTCATGTGTGAGGCAACATTCCATTGTACCTTCCCACAATAAAATATTTCACTTCTGCTACCATGTGTTGTCTTCAACATGAATCATGCGGGCTGTGTGTGTAGGTGTGTTGGTGAGTGGAGTGAGTAGGAGCACAGCACAACCCCTGGTAAAAAAACAACACACTTGTATACTGTAATTTCATTTTTAAAAAATCAAAGTGGTTTACAGCAATTATCTATACAATAAAACCACATAGAAACTAAAAGCCACAGTTTGCTGGCTACCTATTGCAGAAAGATTTTTTTTCTTAATTGTCTTCATAAGCCTAGCAGCATAAAAAATTCAGCAAATATTTAAATTTGTTACAGAAGGCACATATTAAATCTCTGTTTGAAAAGTATTTCATAGGATCGGGCCAATGATACTGACACTGAAGGCTCTGTCTTGTGGACATCAGATAAACTTCACCAACTCTAGGAACAACCAGCAAAGTTCCTACAGGTGATCTTGGTAATCAAGCTGGGATTGTAAGTGTTCAAACAGTCAAGAGTGCAGTGGGGTACTGCATGTTTGAATACTGCCTCATATTAAGAACAATCTGCACAACTGGTGCTGCAGGGAGGAGGAATCAAACCCCAAACAAGTTAGCTCTCTGTAGACAAGGTTTTCAAATTGTGGAGAATTCAATCACGTACCACTCTAGGAGCTCTCAGAAATGATGCAATGCTTTTCCTAAATGTGCATAGTATCCCTGAGGTACACTTCTTAGTTATACCTGAGCAGGTTTTTTGTAGATAGACTCCGTATGAAAACAATTATGCCAAAGTGCAGTTTTCAACTTATATTCTAATACCAAGAGATGCCTGCGTTAAGTGGCATTGCCACTTATCTAAATGAAATTATTCTTTTTTTATTTCCCCCAGGCTTCTACCATAGCATTGCTCCCTACCTGATATAGTTAGATGTGATGATTTTGTATTCTCTGCTCCTTTTCTGTCTTCATTTAGGGATTCTGGTTCTCCAGCAATTGCTATAGACATTGCTGTGGATGGGGGCCTGAAATGAAACAAACAGACTGACATTAAAACTGGTCCTATCCCCTGTGTCTAGGGGAAACAAATATGCATTTCACATATACTGCAAACAAAATCCAACAAATTCATAACATTTCCTCCCAGAATTATACAATATTATCTTTTTCAGTGCCAGGAAGACCCAAATAACTTAATTTGTAGATTTCATCTCTCTAAAAAACCTTTTTATTTAGCATCTTGGAAAAAAGCAGGATTTGCAGAACAGTGGCTATAGCAGTTAGTAGTTCAGCGTCTTATAAGTGATGTTTTTACAGCTGTTTCATGGCTTGTATTGAGTTCAATACTAATTTCAATAAATAGAAGATTTATATTTGC
This sequence comes from Podarcis bocagei, assembly GCF_964188305.1. Classification (NCBI taxonomy): domain Eukaryota; kingdom Metazoa; phylum Chordata; class Lepidosauria; order Squamata; family Lacertidae; genus Podarcis; species Podarcis bocagei. Next base: position 83,038,591 of record NC_138129.1, on the reverse strand, counting down.
CTTCTCCTTATGTTATATGTCAACCTAGCACTTCCTATTGTTTTCTACTATCATAAAAATCTAAAGCAGTGAGTGTTTTGTGCATGCTATGCCTCACTCTGTAACACCAAACATAGCCATGCAAGATAACAGAATGGTTGCAAACCAAATAAAACAGCAATGTCCTGAACAGTGTGTAAGGCAGATTTAAAGAAAACAGTAAGCCTTTCAAATAAATATATGGCATTATTCCAGGACTGCACAAGGTGTGACCCATCAAGTAAAATAAATGTATTCCCGGACTACACAAAGGATAAACCCACCAAGTCACATGCAGCCCACTACTCATCTATTGTGGCATGCCAGAAACCTAACAACCCCCACCCCAGCCACATACGGTACTTGCATGCATGCAGCAAAAATAGGTTTATCAGACTCTTGATAAACCACTATACTGTTCTAAACACTGCTGATGTGTCTCTCATTTGTTTCAGTGGGGCTCTGCAAGACCATATGTGCTATTAAAATAGGGTTGTGCAGCTGCAGTGCTTGTTGTGTACTCTCAGGCACCCTCATAAAACAGAGAAACCAATTTTAATCATTCTACAAAATGCTTTTCTGACTGGGTAAATTAACATCAGAAAGAACCGCCATCTGGATTGTCTAAAATGTATGGCGTACTTGGAAAACAGTTCTTTTAATTTTTAAGAACTGAGCAAAATTGCCCAGCAGTCTTGAAAATATGAAACGCCTTCTATAAAAGCAAGATTTTTAAAAATAGTAAGCTAGCATCAGGCAATTTGTGGGTATCAATGTGGGGAGCAATGTGTCTGGTTCTTATCTCTTGCTCAGTTCCAAGGGGCAAATCCAGCCCCAAGGTGTCCCTGGGCAAAGCCTTGGATCCCAGCGTCACCATCACTACATACTATTATGCACCACAATTTCAGATGCAGGCAATGAACTGTTAAGTCCCCTAATAGGCCCTAAAGAAGTCCCTCCATAGATTCCCATATACTAGTAAACTGTTGAAGAAGAGCTCTGCCAAAGCCTATGCTATTGTTCATCCACAGAGATGAGATTAAAGAGGCCTTTCCTCAGGGTCACTGCCAGGCACGGACCCAATAACACAAATTGGCATGTGCTAATTTTTATATATAGATGCAAATTTAAGTCACTGAGTAAATGAAGATGTATGGCTAGAATCTTCCTTTGTAGAATGTCTAGCATCCCTATATGCAAATTAAAAATTGTGAGGGAGGAAAAGGCCAAAGGATCTGGCACCTAGTGCAAAAGGGGGTAGCACAGTAGTTTGAGCCCCAACAACAACCCCGTGTTTCCATTAATGTCACCATGTCTGCCAGTGAATCAGGGGGCTTAGCAGTGTCCTCCAGCCCTTGCTGATTTCCAATTAGACGCCTTTCAGTGTGCCCACCATACTTTCTATGGTGCCAATGGTCTCAGTATTAAAAGTCCTCTCAAAAAAAGCACAATGCACAAGGAATCGTTTGCTGTTCCTGATCAGTTCCTGGTTGCACTGACTCAGCTTCTCCTACACTTGACATGTGCTCTTAAACATGCCCACAGTTTTTTATTGGGTGTCATGATTGCATAACCACTCTCTTGTCCTTTCTGAACAGAAGAGAGGTGTAATGAGCAAGTGTAGCAGTGACTGATGTAGGTGTCCCCCTCCCCAATTGTGGTTCTGTTTCTTTATCTGCTCTTTTAGATGTGGCATCCGTTTTGTCTTATGCCATATCCCCAGAGCATCCCTTTTGTGACAGGTACCCAAGACACATTCTCAAAATTCGAAATGTGTCCCCTGGCACAAAAAGGCTGGTGATCCCGGCTTTTGGGGGGCGAACACATTTGCTGGCCAGAGCAGTAGTAAAAGAATGTCACCCAGCAGAAACTTTATAGTAATGTTTGCAGAAGAACTAAAGAGACTGGCCTGGAAACTAGCCCTTTGCTAACATAAAGTTAACCATTAAACTCAAGATTTTAGTGATATGAGTTCCAGCAACTCTTTATCAAGGAACTATTGTGTACTCAGTTATTATACAGTTCATCAATCATGATGGAATGAAGATGCTATTGGAAAATAAATGCTCACCTCAGCACATTGTGTTCCAGTGCAAAATCAAAATGTTAATTCTATTTTAAAATAATAGGATAGCTTTTAGTGGCCTCAAAGGAATCTCTGTCATAAGGTAACACAGATAACATTCAGTACCAGTGATGGTTGTAGACAAGCTAATAAATCTGACCCAAATTAAATAAAGGAGTGTGTGATCTAGAAAGCTTCAGCAAACAGTTACTCACTAAACTGGCTATCCATACAAGATGCCTTTCAAGCTGAACTAAACTAAGATTTCAATTTTTAATGGGATTATTTGCATTCTAAATGTGAAGTAGTGGTTTAAAATTAAGTAGTTAACTGAATCATACGCTTAACACAGGAATGATGCAGTGACACAGAAGCTCTTAAAGTGAGAGCTTACAAATTAGTTCACCACTATAGCATCACATAGCATAGAGGGTATAAGTAACAGCCCAACTGTTTAAGATCGGGTGTGCGCTCAATAATGACATTAGTATAATTCTTCAATTTTTTTTTACAGTGGTACCTCGGGTTACAAAGGCTTCAGGTTACAGACACCGTTAACCCAGAAATAGTACCTCAGGTTAAGAACTTTGCTTCAGGATGAGAACAGAAATTGTGCTCTGGCAGCGCAGCAGCAGCAGGAGGAGGCTCCATTAGCTAAAGTGGTGCTTCAGGTTAAGAACAGTTTCAGGTTAAGAACGGACCTCCAGAACAAATTAAGTACTTAACCTGAGGTACCACTGTATTCCACTATTTTTGTAGAAAAAAACCCATTTATTTGAAAGTTTTGTATTGTGGACAAAAACTCAATGCAGCTAACAAAAATCAGTTTAAATTAGCTTAAAGAGCTTCTTCACACATTATAGGCAATAAGCAATGCTAGCCAGAGTACTAAGTTACCTGTTTATTTCAATGGACATCTAAGGTATTTTAAAAGTATTTGCCTAAAAAAGCAGGACCATTGCAAATACATGTTTGCAAATGTGGCCATCAAGCCAAGGGTTGCCCCATGTCCTGTGGGAAACAAGCTTACACCTGATCTTACTATTACAACAACTCAACAACTTGTATTATCTTCATATAACATTTTCACAAAATTGATTTTACAGAACTCCCAACAAGCTCTGAGCTTTTCATTGTTCTTCATAGCTTTCTGGGGGACTAATAGAATTTAAGACATCAAAAAATTGTCTTCTGAGCACTTCTTCTGCTTGAGGCAAAAGTGACATCTGTTTATAATACTCTAGCACCAATACATTCTCGTTTAAATTGATCTTGCCCAGAAACACCAACTCACAAGAGAAGCATTTTTTAAAAAAGAGCCTCACTTATGATTAAGAATTTATGCTGTACTACAACACCCTTTTTTAAAAAAACAACACACCCACTGCCTACATTTAACTTTTGCAGCATGGCTGATGGAAATAAAAGCTTCCCAGCTGCATTGCTACAATTAGACCACTCACCAAGCTGCATGACTCATCGCAAAATACCTCATTAGTCTAGAAATCCATCCTAACCACATTTTTCCTTTTGGTGCAGTACACGTAAATAGTCTGCTGGAATAGGCATGCGCAGACACAGGGCCCTTTAACACTCCTGAAGCTGAAGACCAACACAGTAAAAATTACAGCATCATTAATCCCATGCACTTTGTTTTATATCCTTATTTCTAGGCATGCATTTGTTTTGCTGAGGCTCACTTTAAGAGTCTCACTTTATTTTAAGAAGTATTTAACACCATTTACACTTTCCAGAGATTAGAATTCACCTAATTTGTACTCAAGAATTTGTACACTATTAAAACTGCTTTTTTTTTGTCCCAGGGATGGGGACAGGGACTGGAGTTTTGAGACAACTGCTGTGATTCAGAATCCTGAATGTGAAAGACCTGTGCAAGTTCCAACATTTTTGTTCAAATTCTATAGACGTGCTAAACCAATCCTGATTCCATTTGACTCTCCATAGCCTAATGTGTTCTTCCATGAAGATAGGCTAGCAACTAGAAAGGGTATAACCAAACCCCCCTCCCTCACAAAGTGTGTACAGTAAGCCCACAATTTATGCAGGGTTTACGTTCCAGGGATTGGTCTAAAGCCAAAATCACGTATAGTCAAAACATATTGGGTGCAATGGTGGATGCGATTGTCAAAGGCTTTCCCCCCAGACACCTGCCCCTGTTTATTTTTATCCCTCCCCCCCCCCATGTGCGTAAAGCTGAATGTGCACAAGTTAAATGCATGCAAGCTGTGGGCTTACTGTACACAATACACGGTGTACACTGATCAAATATTGTATTTCCAATCCATTTTTTTTTGCATTGGTAATTTACTCTGCACCTGTACATTCCTTTTGCCCCTTACATACATGGATTAATACAAGACTTCTTGATTTATAAAAAACCACATAGCATTATCTATTATTGCCCAAATAGACTATCTCCCCTGCCCTGCAAATGGGTGAACAGCGCAACTGCATGCAAAGTGATGAGCTATATCAAAGATTATTGAAGTAGGCACCAAGGACTGCTGATACCCAATAACCTTTACAACTTGGTTAACAACTTTTTCAGAGTATGATTTGTATGATTTGTACAATTTATTCAAGCATTCTAAAAGCTAATTATTAACAATACCTACAATTTCACCTGCTGTGTCATATGTAAACTTACGTTTTGAAGCATGGGTCTCCAGACATTAGCTGCATGCTGATCAAGACCTGTAAGTTAGGAAAAACAAACAAAAATAAAATCAGATTCAAATACCAAAAAGCATGAAATGGGAAAATCCGTGTCATACATCTTATATGTGAGGCTTAACTCACATGGTTACTGTGAAGATGAATGGCACAATTATCAGTAAAGCTATCTGCCAACTAAAAATATTCATGGAAGTTAATAATTATAGTTAGTCTGACAGAAGACAGCTTTTTAAAAGACACAGAATGGGCAAACATGCTGTCCATAAAAGCAATCCTATAATTTATATTACAACTAGCCATTTCAGAAGGAAAATAATTGCAACAACCGAATATTACACTTCCATAACAAATTTATTTGGCAAGGTTCAGCAGTATGGAAGTGGAAAGTGTTTTTACCTTTTCCTTGATGTCTATATTACAAGCCATGACTGATAGCAAAACTAGCAAATTCTCCCTAATATTGGGCAAACTAAAAAGCTACCTTGAAAATTAATTCTCTAATTAGGTTAGTTTATCTTATTTGCATGGCTGCATTTACATAAAACACATTTAATTATTTTCCGCCACTGGATTCGAACTGCATTGTACTTGAATATCAATTTCCAAACTTCTACTGGAGTACTGTATTATGACAACCTAATTGCTTGATTTCTTACCAGCTATCGTGTCAATGTTTCAATAAAAGTTACAGCTTTGGTAACTGAATGCTATCCTTTGCTTTCCCATTTAACATTAAGGAAAAATACTATTCTAAAAACAATGAAAAACAGAGAAAAAACACACACAATTACTTTGAGAATTGAATTATCCTGCCTTGTGTTTTTGGTATCATAACCTTCCAGTAAACAGCGACGAGTGGTATTTCCTGATCCAGCAAACTCTGCCAAATTGAGGTCTGCAAAACCCAGCTATTGACAAAAGATGAAAAGTCAGCAATTACAGAACCATCAAGGGAAACAAACACTTTAGGCATCAAAGCATTTGTACTTTAAGAAAGAAGTTTCTCATAAAATGACAAAAGGAAAAGCAGGACACAGTTTTCTTAGTGCTACACAACTATTCCTTTTAAACAGTATTTGCAACATCCAGTATCCTTAAGGACAGGAACTATAAATCTGCAGTTCTTTAAATTAAAATTACATATGTGTAAGTAAAAGAAGAGGAAGTATTGTATTGATATGGTTGTGTTGTTACCTTTGCATAGGCCTTCCCACCTTTTAATTCCTGCAAGAATAACCAATGGTTATGGTTTAGTAATCACTATTTTCTGATGAAAAATGTCAAAGAGCTAACGCACAGCATGTGACATAAACATTTAACACACAGCAAGCAATACTACTGAATATTGAGGAAGTTTTATAAGTTGTAATGGGTTTCCTTAAGTCAAGAAAAAACACATTTTGAGCCCCTACAATATTATCAATGCTATCAATAGTAATCAAAGGTAATTAAGCTGTGTAGCTCTTCTCCTTTACAGGCACAGTAGATCAAGATAATCAGAGAAAACCTTGCTGATGGTGCTGTGACCAGTGGAATGCCATCGAGTACAAGAGCAGGCTATCTCTGTAGTTGCACATCCCCTCTGGGAGCCATCGACTGTTGGGTGCCTGTTTACACAGGCTGTCTCTGATCATTAGCACTGACCCAATTGCCCTAGGTTATTGATATCTATAGTGTTTCTTTTTATATACCTTTGTTTCTTTTTTCTTTTTTTATATACCTTTGTTTTTATATACCTTTTTTCTTTTTTTATATACCTTTGTTTCTTTTTTCTTTTTTTTATATACCTTTGTTTCTTTTTTCTTTTTTTAGGCTGCTATCCACAGCGTGGGGAGCTTGCGGGGAACTCCTGCAAGGCTCCCCATGCTGCGGATGTCTGCCGGGCGCGCTCTGCTTCAGGGCGCCCCTCGCGCTGGGCAGCAGGCTGCTATCCGCAGCGTGGGGAGCCTTGCGGGGAACTCCTGCAGGGCTCCCCACGCTGCGGATGTCTGCCCGGCGCAAGGGGCGCTCTGCTTTAGGGCGCCCCTCGCGCTGGGCGGCAGGCTGCTATCCGCAGCGTGGGGAGCCCTGCGGGGAACTCCTGCAGGGCTCCCCACGCTGCGGATGTCTTCCTGAAGCCTGGAGAGCGAGAGGGGTCGGTGCGCACTGACCCCTCTCGCTCTCCAAGCTTCAGCAAAAGCCTGCATTCGCCCCATAGGACGCACCCAGATTTCCCCTTCATTTTTGGAGGGGAAAAAGTGTGTCCTATAGGGCGAAAAATACAGTAATAGTTGCTTTGATTAGTCAGTGTTTTGGGCAGCGTGATATTTACAGAGAATTCTGTTAATTATATTTAGTGAAATCAATAGAAATAATATAATTAGAGTCTGGATGTACAATAAGTAAACAGCGTTAAGTTGCCACTTATGTAGAGGAACATAGCCACAGTATAAACTAAAATGCAAATATTAGAAGAAGAGAATGGTCATTTTTACCTTCCGAACAGACACTCTGCAGATGCAGGGGTCCAAGACCCCTGTAGTGGCACTTGCACTCATTTTACACATAAATAAGAACCTCTTTTTCCAATGGACACAGTTTGCCTGCACCACTTCCCTGTGAGTAAAAAATAAATAAGGAAAATATTGAACATTGACAAGAAAAACTGAACATTTTCTACAGAGGTAGGGTTGCCATATGTCCTCTTTTTCCAGGACACACCCTCTTTTTCATGGGTATGTACGGTAAAATGAGAGTAGTCATAGAAATCCATAATTAAAATAGAAGTTGGCAAATGTGTCCTCCTTTTTGCTCTGTGGCAGGACTTAATTTTAGTTTTGACAAAACCAAGTTTCTCATTATGTATGGACCAGGGAAAATGGTTTAAAAACAAACTCTGCTTAGTTTAGCAAACCATCTTCATAACCCATGGGTTGAAGCTGACTGTTATGAAACTTAACAGAAGTTGTTTTAAACCACAATCATGGTTTCATACACAAGAACCAGTTAGGTTTTATAGAATGTGCAACTTAGCTCTACTGAAGTCCTCCCAGGTGCACAGGAGGAAAACATGGGAAGGGGAGAGCAGGAACCCAGGGTGCATGGTGGCTCCTTTCTGTTCATGCACGTAGCACTAAACCATGGCTAAGCATTACAGGATAACAAAACCAATTTATACTCATGGATCCCTCACAAATGAACCAGCATGACATCTTACTCAACTGTAGCAACTAGACTATAAGAACTGGTTGGCCCTTTGCCAAACTTTTGGGTTGTTTTCTGGTCTCCTCTGCTGTTGTATGTTTTCCGCAAACAATGGCTTTTAGTTCTTGTTCTGCTGTATTGTATTTTGATTTTATGACTATGAACCATATTGGGGGACCTGTGTGGAGCTAAAAGGTATGTAAATTATTTTTATAAATAAATTCACACTTAACAAAGTTAAGGTATGAATAACTACAATGCGAAGATTTTGCACTACCCTCTTCGCTTTCATGTCTTGATTCCTCCCAGCTTACATATCAAATCTTGAAAACAGAACTTATTTAGATTTGATTTGCCACCAAAAATAAGCATTATTAAGATGAACCTCTCAAAATTGTTCTCAAAGACCTTCATAGACTCAATGACATGTACTCTTAGATTAATCACCCATGTCATTTTGGAGTAGACAATCTCTTATCTTTTGCTTATCCTTTGTATTCCAAACTGAGAAATTAATCCTCTTTGGGTCCCTATTTACACACAATAAAAATAATATAAGAATTTGTGCCCACAGGACTTGATTGCTGTGCCTGAACACCCAGAGTTAGTATTTCAGAAATCTATGGCTTCATCACTGGTGTGCTAACACTGTGTACATAGCAGTTGAGGGACTGGTTTCAATATGGAATGTTGCATGACTATGTTTTTCTTATAAGCCCAGCATCATGTTTAAATCAGACAGTGATTTAAATCCCAAGTTATTAAATCACTGCTAGGTTTGCTCTAGAAATAATGACAGAACCACAGGTAATGCATGCAACTTTAATTTACTGTTATTTGATCTTTTTGGATTCCTGACACCCTTTTTGAAATCCTGAATAAATAATTCTGACTGAAGTTTGTGAGTAACCACATACAACAAAATAATGCACAAGTGCATCCACCCATAACAATATATTGATTCATCCCCACAACCAAGCTCATGACCTTCCTCTATGGAGTTCAGAGACTGAGAAATGAAGATGTCCAGATAAAGTATTGGAGGAAAGTCACGACAGTTTAGAAAAAGGGGTGGGGGAGAATGCCCCAAAATAAAAAGATTTCTGGGCTTGGCTGTCAGTCACTAACAAACTGATATAATGAGGCTGCTGAAATCTAGGTTATAACAAGCCACAATTTCAGAGTCTTCAGTTAACAAATGTGACAGCTAGTATTGAGGTTAAGAAAAAAATGCAGAGCTTTGTGTGTGCACAGAATGCTTTGGTGAATTCTTTTACCCTGCAAAACTTCCTGAGCACATTTCTCCCTTGTGTGCCAGAAAGAGGTGTTATTCTGTAGGCTCTATTTGAAATTTACTTTGCAGTCTGAAGAAAGGAAGGAACAATGCCATGGACTGGCTGGATGCAGAGGAATGGTGGGAGGCACCAGCTAGGGAACCCCCAAGGGAAAAATGGTCAGAGCCAGGGGATGTGTGGTGGGATGACGATGCTCAGAGGGAGAAGGCAGAGCAGGCTACGAGGTGGAGGTGTTGGAAGCTGAAGAGGTAACAGTTTAGTGAGCAGGAAGAGGCTGTTGCAGAAGTCCAGAACCAGAGGAAGAAGTGGAGGCTGGGGGGGCGGGGCAGGCAAGAGACAGAGATGACGAAGGCTGTTGATGAAGCCAGGGAGCCCCCCCCCCTCCTGTGACTAGCTCCCCTCCTCCCTGGTCTCCCAGAAGCCGCAGAGGTATGAAGAGGGTGAAGCAAAGACAGACAAGGTGAATGAGACTCAGATTGCTTGGGAAGGAAATGGGGGAGGAGGAGTCTTAAGAAGGAGTGGAAAGGCAAGGGCCTTCAGTTCTCAAAACTGCCTCACTGGGGCAAGATCTACTGGGAAGAGTCGCTGGGCTCATTATGCTTCAGCTGTTTTGTTTATTTGAATAAAGAGTTAACTTTATTGGCATCTTGTGAGTTATTACTTACCTGACTCTGCCACCCACCTTTGACAGTACTGTACGTCATAGATTCCTGACAGAAGTTGAAAGAACTGGCTTGGGTTACTCTATCCTAGAGCAAATATTTCTATTGCAAGAAAACTATGTTGGCTTATATTCAATGCTAGGTAAAGGTAAAGGTAAAGGGACCCCTGACCATTAGGTCCAGTCGTGGCCGACTCTGGGGTTGCGGCGCTCATCTCGCTTTATTGGCCGAGGGAGCCGGCATACAGCTTCCGGGTCATGTGGCCAGCATGACTAAGCCGCTTCTGGCAAACCAGAGCAGCGCACGGAAACGCCGTTTACCTTCCCGCTGGAGCAGTACCTATTTATCTACTTGCACTTTGACGTGCTTTCGAACTCCATGTAAATGGGAAACTTATAATGGGGGGAAAAAACAGACCTAGTCTTAAGATGCTGCAGAGTACCGGACTTTTAATTATGGACCCAAGTAACTTTTCTGTTGATTTCAAAGGGCCTCTAAGTATGACTAATGCTGGCTATTACCCATGTTCTCTATATCTTTAACGTATAATTCTCACAACCATTTTAGCATTGTATCTGCTGCTCAGTTGAAAACTGAAACGGAACACCAGATTTTCCTTACAATCAGCTAAAAGACATATACAAACAAAAGCACTAAGCCAGTGGTTTTCAACCAGTGTGCCATGGCACCCTGGGGTGCCTTGAATTATGGTCAGGGGTGCCGTGGGCAACACTGGCCTCTGTCCCTCTTTCTCTCCCTCTCTCCTCTGATGCGCTCTCGTGCCTGCTTCCCAAAGGCTTGCACAGCTGTTTGGTTGCAGCAGCCTTGGTTACAAGCTCCACAGGCGAATGGTGCCTCTGGGGCTGGCCAGGGGGTGCTGGCTGCCAGGAGCTAAGGTGGCATCAGAGTAAGCAAGTGGGTGAGGGAGCCCAGCCAGCCAGCCCTTGCTGTTGGGAATGGACAGACAACTGTGAGGCTGGGCAGGTAGACAGGTGCTGCACTAGGCTTTCTTGTGCTTGCTGTGTGCAAGGCCTGCTTGGGAGCTGAATGCCCAGTGCTGAAGGAGAGCATTTCCCCATGCAGACCCAGCAGCGCCTGCTGCCTCCCAAGGTAAGGTGCTGGCCTCACATTCACCTTTGGCTAGTTTCCTTTGGGCCACTAAGACTGGGGGTATCCTCTTCCCAGGCCCCTGTGGGGCAGTGTGAGGAGGCACCTTTCTTTGGTGCCGGGGGGCAGGGCGGGGGCGGCAGCAGCTCAGAGACCAGGGATGGCAAGAGCAGATGCCCAGAGGACTCCCATGGAGACAGGAGAGGAGACTGTGGGAACACTCCACAAAGGAGGGTGTTTGAAAAAGGGTGAGAGGCTGCCAGCTCTGCAGACAAGGCGTGACATAACTGGGCTCCTGAGCCAACAGGGGTGCCGCAAAAAAAAAAGGTAGTTGGTTAAGGGAGCTGTGGACTCAAAAAGGTTGAAAATCTCTGCACTAGGCTAAAACTTTCAAGGCAAGCTTTAATACCTGCAAGACTATGTATTTAACCAAGGCACTTAAACATCCCATTGCATCCCGCTAATGAAATTCCAGTCTACATTCTGTCTTCCTGAGACAGAAAAAAGTTCACTGAATACAAACTGAGTTGTTTGTTTCACTGCTTTGAGAATTTGTCCCAACTGAAAATCTGTCTATAAATTCTTAAATAAAAACAAATGTGGTACTACAGTAATTTCACAAACAATTTAATACAGTGGTGCCTTGCAAGACGAAATTAATTCGTTCCGCAAGTTTTTTCTTCTTGCGAGTTTTTCGTCTTGCGAAGCACCGTTTCCCATAGGAATGCATTGAAAATCAATTAATGCGTTCCTATGGAAACCGCTTGCCAGGCTGGCGGTGCGGAGAAGGGCTTTTCTCCCCACCGCCAGCCTTCGGAGGAGCCTTCCGAAGGCTGGCGCGGGGAGAAGGGCTTTCCGCCCCACCGCCAGCCTTCGGAGGAGGTCCGAGGACAGTGGGGAAGAAGCGCTGCGCTTCCCCGCTGTCCCGGAGATTTCCCTATGGGCTTTCGTCTTGCGAAGGAAGCCCATAGGGAAATTCGTTTTGCGAAGCGCCTCCAAAATGGAAAACCCTTTCGTCTAGCGGGTTTTCCGTCTTGTGAGGCGTTCGTCTTGCGGGGCACCACTGTATTTATTTACCTATAGCTAAAAAGCATTCAGAGAAAGTTAGCAAATAGAACACTGCATGCAACTAAGTACAGTGGACCCTCTGAATACGAATTTAATTCATTCTGGAGGTCCGTGTGCATCCTGAAAAATCCGTAACCAGAGGCGCTGCTTCTGTGCATGGCGCGATAGAGCGCTTCTGCGCATGCGTGAGCGGTGAAACCTGGAAAAATACTTCCGAGTTTGCCGCTTTCACAACCTGAATCTTACATATCCAGAGAGGTACATAACTCGAGGGTCCACTGTAGTCATTAGTTTAACATTGTAGGGTTTTCTAAAAATCTCCCCCACCCCACCCAAAAATATTTCACACATTGATTGGTTACCATGGAAAGTGAACAAAGATGACAGTCTACTTGGCAACTGGGCTGCAGAACAAGTTGATGAAAATGTTCCACTGTGAGTCAACTTCATATGAGCCTTAGGGAGTAATTTTGTCATGTACTATGAGTAAGTGTTTTGTTTTTTTTAAAATGCCCAACTACTGCATTAAGAAAGAAGAAATTCCTATCTGTATTATGAAGTAGCAGTTTCGTAGCTATGCTGCAAAAAAAGCCCTTTAGGGCATGCCTACCAGGATTTCCCTTTCTCCCAGCAGTTCCTCATGGACTTTTGGAGTTTGGAGGAACTTTACAAAGGCAGGCTTCCTTCTTCTTTCAAATATATTAGAAGAAGATGATGATGACGACACAATAGTGGTTGTGTCCTTCCTCCCAAGAGGGAAAGACAAAACATTGTCTCCAATGTCACATTGACTTTTGGAAGCATTCAGAGCCCAATGCCTTGAAAGCGCTTTCAAACCAGTAAAACGTATTGTAGCTTTTCAAATCTCCAAGGTTCAGTGTACATGCAAGGAGCCTTCACTAGTCTCCAGGCTTAGGAGAAAAGCAGGAACTTTCCCGGTTTCTAAGCTCTCACCTGGTAAAATATGCGCTTGCCAATGGCTAATGAAGGTATGGACTCTTGCAAAGGCTGTCCATTGGCTATATATTGCTGTGATTTCCCAGGCAATTGGCCATTCCTATTTTTGCAATCGTGGCAGGCTATAAATTCAGGAAGCTTATCATCCCCCTAGCAGGCAACTGTATGTAGCTGATGGTTTGGACAGTGGGTTGGCATAGGCTTGACTTTAGTTATTTGATATATTAACCTTTTCTGTAAACTTTTTAAAAATTTAAGCTAGGTTCTAGTGAGGCATCAGGCATAAGCCTGCATTTTATTAATGTTTGATCAGGACTTGTATATTAAAGAGAGAGCTTAGAATTTCAAAAGTTTCATGCCAGGCAAGAAGGCTAGCTGCTTAAGAAAACACTGGCAATGTTTTTCCTCCTAGACAAGGGGCCCCTTTTGATTGATAGCAGAAGACAATTCTCAAAGTCGTAAAAGCTGAAATTACAGACTGAGTAAGGACACTGACCCTACATGTTATAGAAGATAACAAAGGCAGAGATAAATATAATTAGGAATGAGTAAATAGTAAAATACCGCCAATGTGCCTCCCAGTAAAATGAGCCAGATCTTCTTTCTAAGGTTAAAAGGCCAAGACCAAATGGAGAAAGCATCTAGCTGGCAGAAAGAGAGGCTTTTTGGGAAGTCTTTTTAAAGCATTTTTGGGAAGTCTTTTAAAGCTGTTTCTTTCTTAAACTGAGAGAGTTTAAGGGCAATAAATGTTGGGAAGAGCTAAGGGGAAAGCAGCTGGCTGAAGGGGAAGATGTAAACTAAAGAGGTTTCTTCTGAAACTGTTTTATACTGAGTTCCCTTTTCTACTTTACAAAGACCTTATTCCTTTTAAGAGGCTACCTGTGTTGTGTATTAAATATATTGTCTTAAATATAATTATGCAAAGGATTTAGAAATGCTAGATTCTTATTTCATATAGTTGTAAAGAGTTGTATTTATCCTGGAATTAAGTCAGACACCAGCCCAGCCCTCTTGCTAGACAAAGAGACGCCATCCAAGCTGTCCTGATATATGGCTGTCAGGCATTTGTTTAGAAACCTTCAAATGAAGGAGATCTTTCAATGTTGATGTGAAACTCAAGATCCTTGACATATGTTTAAGATAAAAATTTAAGATTAACCATTTGTTTTAGAAGGCAATAGGGCAAGGAGGGCAAGAGGTGAGCTGGTAATTAAGATTCCTTGTTGAGACACATGTAAGATATATTACTACTTATTTGTCATTTATAGATGTAACAATATATAGCTCTTTGTCCTCCATATAAGGACAGGAGGATATGGGTGTATCTTTTTGTGATTGGTTCTAGCAATCAGCCAATAGGAAATTCAACCAGGCTGATTGGACAGAGGCAGCCACAGGAGGAGCAAAGGGGGCTGGATTAAGGGAATATAAGTGCTGGCCATAATGGCAGGAGGCCAGGCCAGAGCTTGGTAACCATATACCACTGTGCCTCTCATTTATTTGTCTGACAAATAAATAATTATTTTAATTTCTCTATTGCTGCGTTGAATATTTCATTCCAGCTAAGCGTTAACCACAAGCAGGGTGCTACACTAGAATTTAAGTTTAGAGAATGGGGGAGGATAACTTTATAATGAATTATAATTAATGCACAGATTCCACACAAACGTGCACACTGAGATTCTGGTTTACAGCACATGTAAGTTCAAACATTTGGCTAGAAATATTCTAAACAAAACAGTAGAAGCAAACAGTGTTGCCAACTTCCTAAATTTGCAATTCACAATTTGCCTAGTCACCTGGTGTAAATATAAACTGCCCAAGGCAAACAGGCCTATTCCAGAGGCTGTCCTTTGTAGTGTAAAGCTTATAGCTTGTTTTCAGTGGGAGTTGGGCAGTGAAGAAGAAATAGTTAAGGTAAGTTTGCATATGCTCAGTTCTGCACTGCTTTTAATACCCTTGCTGGAATGGCTGAAACCTTCTGCTTTGTTTTACAAACAATGTGGCTTTCCTACTACTGGATTTTGTATTTGATTGAGACTCTGTAATTGGATGAGTCAGCTTCATTATTTGTGCTAGTTTAGAACTGTGGGGTTATCTTGTTTACTTGGATGCAGTTTATTTCCAGTCCTGTTCCTATGAATATTTACCTGGAAATAATGTCCACTATGTTTAACAAGTTTTTTCCCCTTTTTATATATAAAAAACCCCTGTACATATGCTGTGCACCATTCTCTCAAGCAAGTCCCACTGAACACAATCTGGTTTACTACTTTATATTCTTATACTGCTCTTACTCATATCAGATTTCCACCGGAACTGTACATCATAAAACAAAAACCAGAAGAGAAATACAGGTAAAATGGCCTCATACTTTATCTTGTTAGTCTGGGATTGCTGTAGTGCAATATTTCCTGTATTTCACTGAAGTTAGCTCTCTTCTTTAGCCATCTACATTTGATTCTGCAAATGACAGAGCCCTCTTTCTACATATGCTTCCCTAAACTCTTCTCCACTTCTTGTTTAACCTAATATTGTTTTCTTTATCTCCATGCAGCTTCTTCTCTCAGAAATACCATTCCATCTGCCAATATATTTTCTTCCTCTGCACTAACTTTCAAGTGCCTCCTTAAAACACACCTGTTCACCTTGATTTATTTCAAATTCCCCTTTATTTTCCCTCCCTGCCTAATGTGTCTTAATTTTATTCTTAGACTGCAAGTCTGCAGATGGGCCTGTGGCTTTTTATTTTATTCCTGTGTCTAGGAATGCTAAACCCTTTATAAAACAAAAACATGATTCTGTCACAGGCAACCCAGTCCACTTGACACACTATTTTCCACCATGCACAATATGCAGTGACCTATGTATTTCTCACAAACATAAGAAGCAGAAAATAAGTAAATAAATCAAATAAAACATTAAGCTAGAATATGCGGTGTCCCAACAACACTTGTGGTCAACTAGAGGAAAAGACAATTAGAAATAGTCATCATATAAACCTTCTTGGCTGAGGTAATTAAAAAGTAAATAAATAGGCTGTTCAACTGATTCAGCTCAACGTGGGAGATTGCAAAGGCAGTTGTCTTTAAAGCTAAGGGAGTTCTAAGTGCTTCAATCAGTAGTGTGTGAAAAATTGTCATTTGTTATTTATGAAGTAATTCATTCAGAGGACTGTTAAAATACTGGCAGAGACTGGTGCCTACATTCCGGACCCCCGCCCCCCAAGCGCTGACGGGGCCCATGTTTTGTGACATTTTTGGGTCACTTCTGGGTTTGGCGTGAAGTGCACGGTCGTGCACATATTGGACGCACATAAAACAATCGCTGCCTGTATAGAAGGAAGGACTCTAAATGTATCGAACTGGAGAATGAAAATGAGCCAATTTCATTACAGAGCGGAATGCCAAATGTATTTTCACACCTACAGAATTAAAAGCAAATAATTGTCAAGCCTGTTATAAACAAGAACCCAGTGTCAATGTCTGGAGCTTATCAGTGCAGGTCATACTAAAAAGGAAGTTCAGCACATAAACATTATTTGATATTAGGGATTTACAAACACTTTTTAGTATTTATATCCTGCCAGCATTGAAACTGCTACATAATTTTTGTATGATGGCACTCAGCATCTCATTCTGCTTCATTAATCCACCAGTATCCTGCAAAAAGAACTGAGGCCGCAGTTTTGCTGCATATGGTCAGGGGGAATTCTGCCAAGTCCCCACAGCTGGATTTCCTCTGCCGCACTAAACGAATCAAAGTCATTTGCCAGTAAAATGTGCCTCTAACACAGGAAATAGCATGAAACTTCATACTTTTACAATAAAAAATGTGTTGCGGTTCTAAATGGAACTATATATTTATAAAGTATGCTGCATCTCATGTACATAGTGTTGGGGGGGGGGGAGGAATGCTCCGCCAAAAAAGAATATGGCACAGAGTGATTAGCTATTTCTACATACTTCTTATACACAGAAAAGAGAAGAACTGCATGAATGTCCATCCCTCCAAAATTAAGGGGGATTAAATGTGTGCACATACACACACAGGCCTATTCTGAGATAGCAGGGATTTCAGGTTCACCTTAATACACCCTGAGATTAGGGCTGCAACACTGCATACGCTTTACAGCCAAAGCCATACAGCACAAACGTTACAGATTCATTTTCTCAACTTGGTCCTTAGCATTACATCTGGGGAAAAGGTAATGTTTACTTCTCATTTCTTCTCGCAAACTCTCATTACAGACTACCTCTTAAACTTATACTCACAATTAGAAGACATTTACTGGGGAGTAAGTAACATTGAACTTAGCAGGAACTCCCCCACTGATTACACTGTAAGAATGGCAAAATAATGGATTTTTCCAATCCTGCCATGTACAATTTAATTTATAGCTACATAGCACATTTGAAATTAGCTGGGAAGAGTTTGAATCCAATTAATTAAGACACAACATAGTGCTGTGATTTTATTTAAGATTTAGTTTGCCAGGAAACATGTACTGCTACGCTGCGGCTAAATCATAAAATTTAATAGTATGATGGCACTGCAGAATACTACGGACCGACAGCTTCCAACATTACTTTTCCCCACTAGCAATGTTAATTTGCATGGAGAAAGGCAACCAGGTAATGGCGTAAGGCCAACATCTTTGAATGTCAAATGCCTGAAATCTATGAAGGGCAAAAAAATCACCCCCTCCACAGTCAACAAATCTGCTCTGGAGAATTGGGGAATACTCATAACAGATTTAGAGGGTGCATGAGGGAGAAGGAAGCATTCTGTTACGCAAGGAGAAATCCTTGTGCTCAGTGGTATGTTGAATACAACCCACAGTGTGCATGCGGCCCAATGGCAACTGCCTTCTTCTACATTAAACTCATTGTTCTCAGAAGCTAGTAACACACACACACACGCCTTAATATTGCAAGGAACTATACTGGTAGATAGAGCAACAGCATTCCAATAAACAAGAAAAAAAGGGTGGTGAAACATATCATGGAAACTTCTAAGATCAGTCTGTGGTTCCAAAAAAAACTTTGGTTTTAGATCAGGGGTCAGCAACATTTTTCAGTCGTGGGCCGGTCCACCGTCCCTCAGACCATGTGGTAGGCTGGACTATATTTTGAAAAAAATAATGAACGAATTCCTATGCCCCACAAATAACCCAGAGATGCATTTGAAATAAAAGCACACATTCTACTCATGTAAAAACACCAGGCAGGCCCCAAATAACCCAGAGATGCATTTGAAATAAAAGCACACATTCTACTCATGTAAAAACATGCTGATTCCCGGACCGTCTATGGGCCGGATTGAGAAGGCGATTGGGCCGCATCCAGTCCACGGGCCTTAGGTTGCCTACCCTTGTTTTAGATGAATAAATCCATAGTGAGACGTACAGCACATTGAACAAACTTGGGCACTCTCTCTTAACCCATCCCTTTCCTCACAGGGCACCACAAAGAAACATCAGGTGCACATTATTAAAAGAAATATATGAAACTACTTTTCAGATACAGAAAAGACCCATAATTTAATGGTTCATAAATTTTATACAGCTGAATGTTTCTAGCACAGGTTTTTCTATCACAGCTACTCAAACTTTGAAATTTTAAATAGCGTTAATTAAATGTCTTCCAGGTTCTTATACTACATTAACTGTCCTTTACCTTTACCTTACCTTATAATACTATACTATACAAAACCCAAGCTTGTAAGAATTATCAGAATTCTGGTTATCGATACTAAATTAAATAGCATGTTTGAGATGTATGTCACAAAGTATGCCACCTCATATAATAAACTCAGTAAGAGAGGGCAAATAAGACCATTTTGCAAATAGAAGAGTGATGTGTGTTACAGTTCTATCCACTGCTAAACATTTATATTGAAATTGGGTTTCTCGTCCAATTTCAAAATGCAGCACACTAGACTACAATGAAAATGCCAAAGATATATTTTTTTTAAAAAAAATACTTGTAATGGTATTAGCCTAAGAATAGCTAGCTCATATTTACCAAACTCAAGCATATTCACTCATTAGTGAATATTCCAATTCTTGGAAATAATCATTATAAACTACAAAGCCATGTAACTGCATGTTTGTGCTGTTTATAGCTGTCACCTCCATTAAAACTTCAGATTTGGCACACTGTTGTGATATATACAACACATACACACACACACACACAAAAGTAATTGTCTGTGTTTTCATGTCATAAGGCAGGGTTTTGAGCTTATCATGGTTTATTGTGCACAAGCAGCATGCTAGCTGCCTGATTGTTCCCACTTCACTCCTTTCTTGGTGCAAACAGGACAAACTAGGAAACTCTCATAAAGCTTGCTAGCCAAACTTAAACCATGCATTGTTACTGGGTTGTTGAACCTGGCTTTTTGGGAACCAAGAAGATCCTGGGTTCAGATG
Source organism: Podarcis bocagei (assembly GCF_964188305.1). NCBI lineage: Eukaryota > Metazoa > Chordata > Lepidosauria > Squamata > Lacertidae > Podarcis > Podarcis bocagei. Next base: position 83,019,106 of record NC_138129.1, on the reverse strand, counting down.
TAACAAGAGTTTCTCCTGCTTTTAAGAGAGGAGGAGTGAAGTAGGAGCATAAATAATAAATTGTGATAAGCTAGAAACCCTGGCTTATCATGATATATGATCACATCATCAAGTTACGTAATACTGTGTAAAACTGGATGTGACAGTATTTATTCAAAGCATTTATACCCCACTCTTCATTCAGAAAGGCTCGGAGAATGTCTTATGGATCAATAAAAACAACACACAGTTGCTCCCCTGAGGCTTACAATGTAAATACAGTATATGCACAAGATAAAAGGAAAATGGGATGGGGAGGAAAGAAGAAAAGAAGCAAATTCACATGCAAAATTATTGATATTGCAAGGTTCTAATTATGATAAGCTCTGATGGAAAGGGCTACAGGCCTTGATAGTCAAGGTCCACATACACTTCTGGGCAACACACAGAAGCTACAATCACGTGTTAATCCATGCTTCACTTTAGATCACCCTTTCACACTTTGTGGTCCCCAAGTTAATCCTGCCATTATCAGATCCAGTGGCACTCTCAGACAAACACGGGAAAACTGAAACCCTCAGTATGATGCAATTACAAATCTCTCTTTTTTCCAATACTGTAATATGATGCCCTGGTGAGATCACAACTGGAACTATCTCCACATGTGGAACAACAGCAGGCTCACCCAGGCTTATGGAGCACATCTTCAAAGTAGAAAAAGGCAACTAGAATGATTCAGGAAATAAACAGAATTTTGTATTGCTGAATTTTAAGAAGGCTCTTTGTTGTAATTTACAAAAGTCACGCTAAAGTGGGGAGAAATGCTATGCAGGATCAAGAAAATTGTGACCATGATGAACCAAAAGTGATTTTAAACAAGTCCAAGAGCTTGGTTACATTCAGTGGGATTTTTGCCCTTTTGTTTTTGAACAGCAAATTCCTATGCCATAACCCAAACTATTTTTGAGAACTCAGTTTCAAAAGCTGTTAGCCATAATAAGTACTGATAAATGACTACATGTGAATGTGTATTTGCACTTAAGCACACTGTTTAAGAAACAAAAGCCCTGAACCCCCTTGGGCACACAGAAACAGCTGTGTATTTCTTTGTATGCTGGTCTGAAGTTAGAACTTATAAGAACCACTGCATACAGATTTGCCTTTAAGAGGTTAGAAAGCAAAAGAAGATACCTTATTATAAATTCAAGAAATCTCCATAGCACAGCTGTTGGAAGGAAGAACCTCACAGGGTTTCAAAACACTGGTTTCTCAACTGAGATGCAGTAGTGATATTATTATTATTTTAATGAATTGTTAAAAAGTCTCCGCTTCCTCTGAAGCTTCAGGCACTGCGACAACCAGAGAGAGAAGTTATGGATTTCATTAAATATTCATTTGGGGGTAAATCTGTGGATGACTTTTGTATTACACCTAGGACAACTTCACCCAGTACATTTGACATTTCTCTGCATATTCAATCACAGAGATAAAATTTACTTTTAAAAAACAAAAATTGAAAGACTGATAATTGCTTCTGTGATCATCATGGAAACTAGGCTACCACGTAGCCTGTCTGCATGAACCTCCTCCCATGTGGGACTGCCAATTTTCAACATATCATTGCAAAATGCATAAACAGAGGGAGGAACTGCATATAAACATCACTGGAACTGTGTAGAGAATTGCTTCCAACACAAAAGAAAGGCACATAAAGCAGCCTCAAGGTGGTTCAAGCCAGCATCCTAGTAGCATTTTGTGTAATGTGTGACTGGTCCACTGGTTGAAATAATACCTTTCGCCACTTCCCTAGGGACGATCAGACAAGCTTACGTGTCAGGCTAAAATCTGAGATTTTCACTTTATCTTTTTCTGTAGCGTACTGCATTACTTTGTATAATTACGTACTCCAGCTGGAGCTATCTACTTTGCTGGCACCTTCGTGTAACACACTGATCATTCCTAGTCTCTGCAAATGGCATAAAATAGAGATAGTTGTGCCAGGCGGTGGTAAGAGCCTAGTCTTGGGCGTTGGACCTTCTGGCTCCTTTCTAGTTCCCTCCCAGAAATTCCACTGTACTTTATAGGGCTGTTCTGTAATAGGTCTACTGAAGGAATACTTTGAGACTGGATATTATTAAGCAATCCCTAACACTAGGTCTCAACATTTGTGAGGGAGGTTTCCAGTTCTGTGTTGCCTGGATCAGCAACAGAACTGCTAGGTCGCGTAGGAAGGAAAACAATAAGTTGGTGAGATTTATGGAGTACCTTCCAATTCCGTTAAAGGAAATTAGATGCTAGATGCAATGCATGTGTGTGTGTGTGTGTGTGTGTGTGTCTGTGTGTATATATATATATATGTATGTATATGTATATGCATGCGTTGCATCTAATCTCCTTTAACAGAATTGAAAACTACTCCATAAATCTCACCAATTTCAGCCCTCAACTTAGGGACTAATCTATCTATATATATCGCAAACACAATAGGTTTGAGGGGCTCAAATCTGCCTGGAAACAGTACCTTTTGATCTGGAAGCCTCACGCGGAATCCCATCCATTTTGGGGCAAATGCATTATTTTGGTTACCCAACGGTGTAACCAGAGACACTGACTTCACTACTGCATTACACGTGCATCATGCAGTTAGAAGAGAACTCAGCCCTGGCACCGAAACTAGGCATTTGGCGGGTGGGAGTGGGAATGGGAGCTCAAGATGGTTTTGAGAGGAAACAAGTTCATTCCCCACCGGGTCTCTTAAGGACTGGGAAAGGAGGATCAAAACCGAAACACGTCTATAGCATTTACGACTACACTCCCTGCCCGCGCAAAATGAGCGTGTCTCCTGCGCCTCTGAAGACTTAACAGGTGTGTTGCGGCTACGAGGGAAGCGGGGCAGCCCCGCTTCTGTGCCGGGGCGCGTCCGCACTATAACGGGGCTGAGCGGCGACATCTCTCCGCCTGCCATTTGCCACCGCTCCGGCCAGGTTAGGGCTTCTCAAAGCGAGGGGTTGTGGCAGCGGCGGCCGAGGCTGTTAGCTCCCCCTTTTACCTGGACGACTCTCCGCTGAAGCTGCCGCCGTCCTGCAGCCGCACCTTGCAGAAGAGGATCCCGTTGACGAAGGGCACCGAGGAGAGCTCGTCCAGCTCCAGCTCCACGCGGAATTTGAACTTCTTCTTCTTCATCATCATGAAGGCCATGAAGCGGGGCGGCGGGAAGCAGCCGAGAGGAGGGAGGAAGGAAGGGAGAAGTAAACAAGGCGGCGGGGGGAGGGGGAGAAGAAGCCTCCCCACCCCACCGGCGAGCTAACCCCCTGCCGGCTCCTCCATTACCACAGCCGCACAGTTTCCTCCTTCGACCCTTGTGACCAAGCGCAAGAGGAGGCGGCGGCGAGGAGAAAGAGGAGGAGGAGGAACAGTGGGGAGAAAAGGGGAGGGCGGCGGAGGGGAAGAGAAACGCTAGAAACGCTCCCGCCCGCGCGCGCTGTCTTCGCCTCAGGCAGGCGGCGCTGCCACGCAGCGGCACCCCGCCGCTCTCGCCTTGTTGAGCCCGCCCGCCCGCCGTTCAAAAAAAAAGACCGCCTCCCCTCCGGAAGCCACAGAGGCGAGTCCGCCAGCCGCTTTCAGGCCAGCGTGGCTATCTTATGTGCCAGCGCGGCCAGTGGTTAGGGGCAGGGCCGGCCCGAGACGTTTTTGGCGCCTGAGGCGAACGACAAAATGGCGGGGACTCCCCAACCCCCTCAGGGCTGCCTTGTGGCCCTGCAGACCGTGCGAACTTCCACCAACCTCAGACCAGCATGGCCAGGAGTTAGGGGGCAGGGACGGCCCCCAGGACTTTTTTTGGGGGCACAGAATGACTCACCCCTAGGGAATGAGGAGTGATTGAAGATATGCATCAGGGACAAGGGGTGGGGAATAAAGATCTACATTGGGAACTGCTGGTCGTGTGGGTTCTGCCGCCCGTGGCAGCTGCCCTCAGCTTGCCTCATGGCTAGGGATGGTGAGAGGTGAGGGTCCAGCAGAACCTGAAGAGCTACAGGTGCCCCAGCCTCGCCCTAACAACTTCCCATCCCCTGGACAGTTAAGAACATGTTCCAGATTAAAGATAATAGTACAAAGAGAGCAACCCTGTAGCGCAAGCCAAATCATGTCTACTCAGAAGTCAGCCCCACAGTGTTCAATGGGGCTTACTCCCAATGTATGTATTTAGGTGTTAAGAGGGCAGGCTTATTGGTGAAAACAACCCATGCCCAATTTAGGTTGGTCATTGAGCTTTTATTAAAGCCCTGTCAGAAAAGTGGCAACCCTACAAAGCACAAGAGGAGGAGGGACAAGTTCTACATTACACAACCTCATCCTTTCCCTGATCACGTCTCACCTTCCTCTAAAATAGTTGCTACCACCAACCCTTCCACTCTTACAGTGATTAATGTGATGTGGTTCACTCCTTTTATCACTTTTTAGCCACCCTGATTGCCAAGGAGCATAAAACAATATACCGTATCTCCTCACCGTCTTTACAGTTGATATGTGCTTGTGTTATTGGATCAGTGACCTGGAGAAACTTTTTCCACACCCTTCCTGTGCCCTTCTTGGCCAAAAACCGTTGCGCAGGATAGATTTCTAAACGTATTAAGGACCTTCAACTGAGGAGAAGTTTCTTAAAATAGCAAGAGGATTACTGTCTTGAGCACGCTCAGCAAAAAAAGTAGTAATATCAAGACTGCTGATATCGTTAGTCACTTGATTTAACAGATTGCCTAAATGCAGAAGAGCCAAAGATGTATTTGCCAAATATAATGCGGTACTAATTACTTTAATTTATTTATCACCTTTGATCCATGGAGCTCAAGGCAGTGTACCTGGCTCGTCTCCATCAATTTTGACTTTACAACAAACCTTTGAAGTAGGTTAAGGGGAGAGACAGTGACTGGCTCAAGGTCACCCAAGGGAGCTTAATGGCCAAACAGAGATTTGAAACAAGGGTCTCTCCCTCCTGTCCTAGTTCAACACTGCATCAGACTAGCAAGTGTAATGATATTTCATCACATGGATGGTTTTAGATTTTGGGGACATTTGGCATTCAGTGGGGCTTTTCTCCATTGGTGTGCCCTCTCCTTGGCCAATCCTTATAGCAACCAAGGAGGTGAGGCAAGTCGGAGAGGGAGATGACCAGGTAGTGACAGCAAGAAGGATCAGTGGGGTAGGGTGGGGGTTAGAGATTGTCCTTATTTACATTAGGACTTAAAACACAATGTGGTTGTCCCCCCACCCCCGTGTTTCAAGTTGCTTTTTCACTTTGCTGTACACACCAGAGAGGGAGTAGGGATGTCTTTACTTTATTTCCTGATGTTTCTTTCCACCAAACTCATATTCACTGAAGCTGTCATCTTTGCATGCACAACGACTGTCCCATACGTACACATCTCATTTTAACTGCAGCTTACATTTTCAAATCTGCATTAAATATTTTGCTATTCAGTATATTATAAAAGTGGTGGTTGTTGGTGGTTTTTTAAACCTCCGTTCATAAGCCTGATGTTATAGCTCCCTCTGCTGTGTTCACAGTATCACTACAAATGTTCAAGAAGAATAAAATACATAAAAAGTATTAACAAAATATATTTTATGTATTTTATAATATATAGATACTGAATATGTGTAACTAACAATTCAATCCCATAAAAGTCTACTGAGTTCGATGGCACTTGGGATTTAGGACAGGAGCTGAAATCGGAGACACACAAATTTGTTTTGCCAAGCACTTCTTCAGTGGCTCAGGGATTTCCTTTCTTTCCCTCATCTCAGAAATATTATTCTGTTCACCCATCAACTCTGAAACTCCTGTCAATCATCACTAATAAATATTTTATGAATTAATAATTTTATAGTTTGCTTTTTGCTTTGTAAAGGACAGACTTTCACGACATGCTTTATTCAGTGGTACTGAGTCATTGCGAGGGGTCATGATGAATTGTGAATCATAAAGCCTAATCACTCTTTCTATGTATTAGTTTAGGAACACATAGTTGTTGCTGCTAAAGTGTTAGAGGACAGTGGTGTTGAGTGTATATCCCCACTTTCATATACATACACACATCATAGCACATTATGTTTGAGCATGGGGGGGGCACCACACTAGGCTGGACGGAGTGCTAGAAGCTAGAATGTCTTGTAGGAAACAGTTTCCTGGCACTGGTCACATGTCATCTGGAATGACTCAATATTTTGGGGTGCAAAACATTTTCCTTATTGATATATAGTGGTACCTCAGTTTAAGAACAGTCCTATTTAAGAACGATTTGGTTTACGAACTCCGCAAAAACAGAAATAGTGTCCCAATTTGAGAACTTCATCTTGGTCTAAGAATGGAATCCAAATGGTGAAAGGGCACCGGCAGCGGGAGGCCTCATTGGGGAAAGTGCGCATCGGTTTAAGAACAGTTTTGGTTTAAGAACGGACTTCCGGAACAGATTAAGTTCATAAACCAAGGTACCACTGTACATATGAACCCTATTTGGCTTGCGGGGCATCACACTTGAGAGTCACTTGTGCAAAAACAAAGTGAACATGATCTCCCAGTTATCTATTCGCTTGGCTGCATCAAGTGTTAAATGAATGAATGTTGTTTGGTATGGAAAGAATGCTGGTGCATCTCGAAAGAAGCAGTCTCCCAGTCATGGAGACATAGCCCAAAGCTGCTTTTTGCCCCTGGTTCAAGGGTATATATGCTTATTGTTCTTCAGACAGCTCGTGTAGCTATGTTGAATACGGAACTGGGAACTAGCAACAAAGTTTAGCTTCATGTCAACTTGGGTCTCATGCCTTCCATTGTTATAGAATCAATGCCTGTCATCCTTACCTGTGCTATATTTGTGGGGAAACAGGCCAAGGTCCAGTCTGCCCCTGCCTCCTCTCCTAGGCTCCATGCACTCTGTCAGTGATCAACTAGTTTGTTCTGATGAACACCACCTTGTATACTATTTGAAAAATAACCAAGCGTAATATAACTATGGTGATGGTATAACTTTCTTGGAGTCAGTAGGAAAAAGATTAACTGACAGGATATGGCTCTTGGAACATAAAACATTACCAATTATTTGAAATTATACACCTGGTGCAGAAGTTACATGGTATGGAGTAGCTATTTTGCCTTTTCTCTCTGAAGCTATTATATTAAATAAGTTTGCATTCCCTTGGGAAATGAACTCTAAATACATTGATGTAAGTGGATAGAATCCTAGAAGACTGCAGTAGCCTCTCATGCTTTTTCCTTTGTACCACAATCAGATTTGGTGCTGGAGGGTGGGATCCTGCACACATATACTTCCACTGGCTTTAGTGTGTTGGAAAGGCTTGCCAAATGATCAGATACAACCCTGCTTTTGCCGCTCTTGTGCCCTTTAACAGAACTACAACCTGAAATACATAAATCAACAGCTGGAGATTTTCACAACACGAAAATAAACATCACCTGTTAATATTTGCATATTAAGGTGCCATTATGAGCAGTTTAAGTTGGCAACCTTTCTTGCACACTGGGAGGTAAATGGGTACATGGTTCCTCTGAAAGTCTAAGCCCCATTATTGTATTCAATTTTGTTCTGGAGGTGAACAACAGAAACATTTTAATAAGCTATATTGAGCAGGAGTGTACATGTCTTAGAAAAAAAGCTATAAATAGAGTCAGATGTGAGTGGCATTGAGGCAGATGGGAATCACACTAATTAAAGGACTGTGTTAGACAATGCATGTATATATAACATCTTAATATTGTTGACATCAATATCAATGCATCACATTGAGTGAAAGCACAACAGTTCCAAAGTAAATATGGTTAATATTAAATGCATACATAACTGACGTGTAACTCAAATGTTACCCTACTTCTGGAGAACCAGACAATGAGAGAAATAGAAGTTCCATTTTAAAAATTTATCTAGTGCTCTATACATCAGCCAATTTCCTTTATGAAAATCTGGTAAACATTTCCTTATATACAATTGATTTGTAGTCTTAGCTATGTGCTCCACACCCTACCCCAAACTGGACAGATTCAGAGGTGGACAGGACTTTTCACCCTGAATATCTGTGGAGAAAAGGTAATGTTTGATATTATTATTATTTATTTGAATATTTAATACAATGTTTTTTATTAATTAGATGATCTCCTAAGCCCACACTCCCAGCATGTTCGCAGTCCTGTCTCAGAGATGTCTACGCTGGCTTATTCATGTCCACAGAATGGAAGATAGCAGGATCCCCAACAATGTGCTCTACAGGAAGCTGACATCAGGCACTGGGCCTGTTGGCAGACCAAATCTGGGTTACTTACAAACATAACATGAAGGCTAGCAATATCAGCCCTGCCATGTGGGAATCCCTTGCAGATGACCGCAGTGCATGGAGACAGTCAGCTCATGTCAGCAGTGACCAGAGAAGGAATGATCATTGGGAGGAGCGCAGAGAGAATAAATGACATGGTGCGTCTGCAGTAGCACAACTGGATGCCGTCATCTGCCCCAGGTGCAACAAAACATGTCTCTCCCATATTGGTCTCAACAGCCACAGCAGGTGCTGCAACCTTCCAACAGATTGACTTCATTCCCAAAGGCACACTCCTCCAATATCTCCTGAGATGGATGGATGCAAACCATGGAAGATTTATACCCAGCCTTTCAATCAAGTGGTTCTTAAGGTGGCTTACAAGCAACAGGTAATACTATTAAAAAACCAACAATCCACAAACACAATACAAAACTGCCCCTAAGTCCTTTGGCTGGGGGCACAGCATGAATCCCCTTTAGCAGGGGGTAATTGGAGCAAAATATTATTTATTGAATAGGTGAAGAAGCAAACTACCTATAGCTGCAACTTCTCCAACCAATGGATGAGAGCAGTTTGGTCTGTTTGACAAATTCCACCTGCTCTTCTATATTAAAGGTACATGAGACGCATCCTGTTTTTGCATCTGGCAATAAGGTAAACTGAAGCAAAAGAGAATGTGGTTTCTGTACCTTTAATAGTTTAGTGAAGCCTGTTAAAATTCCTTCTTCCACACAGCTGTTAAGGGTGCAGGAACCCTGCTCTCTGTAGCTTCTGGCCACCCTATTCAGAAGTGCAAAAAAAAAAAAAAAGGCACCTAGTTGGGAGTGCCAAGAACTTAGAATCATAGAATTACAGAGTTGGAAGGGGCCCTGAGGGTCATCTAGTCCAACCACCTGCAATGCATCTAGTCTCAACACATGGTCTCCTATCCAATGTGAAAATGTACCGGGCACTGCTTAGCTTTGCAAATGTGCTAGCAGTTTTACTGCTGCCAGCAGCATGGTCTGCAAAATCACATTTGGATGACTCACTCAGTTTATGGAGCCAAACCAGTCATAGGTTCGGCTGACAAAAGACTTACAAAATAGTATAGCTGTCTTGGAATGGCACATTATCTTGCCTGTTTAACAGGTCGAGGCTTTAAAGCCCCCTTAAGTACATGTTGTAAAGGACTCTAGAAATCTCAGGGCTCTCCATAATCAACCAATCAATAGGTGAAATGCTCTAATTAGATTAGGTACCATGCCAGCGTACAGGAGGTCAAGCAGCGGTGTAATAACCAAAGAAGAATGTAGGGAATGTAGCTCTAGGACATATTTTCATAGATGGAGCAATGACATCATCTGCTAGAGATCTAAGATAATTGACAGATTTTTCTTGATCTGGCAAGTGCATGAGGTGATAATGAGGCTTTCAGGTTTTACTATACTATTCTTTGTGGCATCTTAGCATTGAGAAAATCAGGGAATCAATTAGGGCTTCCTGTATTGATTTCCCTTGGGCTGTGACTGGGGGGCTGTCATGGTGAGCTCCTTCATCTAAAAAACAAAAGCGAAAAACAAAACCAGCTGTGTTTTCTCCGTTTAATAGATGCATTCAACAGACAAAAAGAGAATGGCCTAGGAATTTATGTGTGTGTGTGTGTGTGTATAGGAGTCTGCATACAATTAACATGGATATCTGTCTTTCCTTGCTGATCTTTTGCCATGGCAAGCCAAGCATGAATAGTTATATGCCCTTGCTTTTCGACATGAAAGCTTGCGACAATATTTTATTGTTTAATACACATACGTGCAACAAACTACTTTTTTAAAAAAGCGTTTATTAATTTTCCAATAAAAACATCCAATTAACATATCAAATCAGAACCAATAAAAATTAAAAACTAAAATAAAAAAGGTCCAATTGTCTTCCAAATTGTAATAATTTTGTTTTGACTTCCCACGGTCTGAATTTCGAAGCGCATTCAACATCATAGTCTTGCCTCTCATCATCTTCAATGTTATTCATAATTCCATGTCTGATTTTTCCCTTCTACATTTTGACTCTGGGTCTACGATCCTCATTCATGTCAGAAAACCGATACTTTTTTTTTCTATGGAGTCCAGATTGGTCCATATATTATACTCCTTCAGCTGTTTTTTCATCGCACCACTTCATTTAATTGCATCCAATTTCAAAGTTCTGTCCAGCTCTTTGAGAGTTATTATTTTGGCAGCTCCCAGATTGTTAATCTTTCCCGTCCAGGTGTTATCAAAGAAACAGAGAAATTTCCTTCTGTACCCTCCTTGTTGATTTATCTTAAATAGACTGTTTGCAATGTAGCCATATATCAGACAGTTAGCAACTGGCCTTTGGAATCTTCCCAGTCCCCCCTCCGGGCCCTAGAGGGGGGCTGCCAGACATCCATTTAGCCCCCTCTCTCGCTCGTAATCAAAAAAACATCTTTTTGCAAACAGTTGTATATGTAATATTGTTTCCAGTCTTTATAACCAACCATCCGTTAGCTCCTGTTTCTCTTAATCAGGGAAGTATTTCAGATATTCAATAACGACGTGGTGGGAGACGCCATTTTGCCTTTTGTCCTTTGTTTTCGTCTTTAACAGACATTTCCGGTCTTAGAGGAGAAGTGGCTGCAAGTAGATCCCAATTATATATGAAAGTCCATCTGAACTCACTTTTTGAAGAGCAATTTAAGTTCTTAATGAGACTTGGCATGCATTACGGATTGTTGATGTTAAGGATAAAAGAATGTTTTTTTTTACATACCAAGCCCCTCCACATTCCAAACGTCATGATGAGGATCTCTTTGAAGTTCGATCTTTTGCACCAGAGACTGTACATACTGCAAGTTTTTTCTAGCTTCTTCAATTCGGAGCGTGTCTGTTTGTTTTCCAAATCTTTATATTTTCCCAAACAGATGCGTCTGGCTATGGGGTGGCGTCGCAGGAGTGTCGGCCGTCCCTAGCTCCGTGACCCAGTGCCCCTGCTGTCTGCCACATCGGCAATCTGGGGCAGACCGCGGGTCGTTGAGACAGTCCTCCCCTGCCCTGGGGAGGCTGCCAGGGCTAATTACCCCCATATCAGCCCTGAATTATCGGAACGGCTGAACCCCGATTGTGTGGGATCAGCCATTTTCCACCGCCGGAAACAGGAAGTCTAACAAACTACTTATTTTTTAAAATACACAATTTCTTTTTATCACATATTCATCCCTTTTGTTTCCACAATATCATTTTATTAAGCCACCGTATATCTGATATAGCATTTGCACTTCTGTATAATGTTTGGAAGAGCTCATAAATAGTTTGTCAACTGTAGGAAATAATAATAATGATATCTATCATCTTTTAGGCAGTGGTACGAATGTTGAGAGAACAAAGCTCCTGCCCATAGACTTAACAAGCTAAGTGTTATGGTATAAAAAGGAAAAGAGATAGTTAAGGAACAAGAAAAGAACCAGATTCAGGCACTTATTCTGTTACAATTACATAACTGTTTCATGAGCAGGTGCAATGGTCATTGAGGCAATTCTAGGAGAGGCAGAGCCATTAACAGTTGGTCCCATAGACTATACTATCTCACTTTTCCCTCTGTCACAATCAGCTAGAATGACTATCAACAATTCTGGGAGAGGAGCAGCCAAATGGCAGCTGATACCAACCAAACATTTCAGATGCTATATTTTCCTTTAAAAAAAAGAAAGCAATTTGCACTTGTAGCTTTCTGTTTTCCCAACAGTCATACTTGAATGACTTCAAAACACAGTGTTTGTTTTAATGTAGCTAAGAAACTGTCAAAGGTAACAAATTTGACTGTGCAATTTATTATTCAAGCAGAAATGATGAGTTAGCACAGGATGTCTGAATGACTCACTAGCTCAGTATCTTTATTAAAACGACTTATGCAATCACACACTATGACTCTGGTTGATTTTAAACAACATATGAATAGCAGAATAGCTGGGTTAAAGTTTTGCATAAAAATAGTTATGTAGGCCTCTCTAATACATACCACCATGTTGTGTGAACAGTCAAGATACAAAACTGGCTATATAAATGGAAGTCAGCCAGCTCTACTTGTACAGTTTTGTTATTATTAAAGAAATGGTTGATGTGATGTTGTGATTGGTGTACTGGTACCATGATAAGCACTTGTTCTGTACTTCCAACATATTATAGTCCATATGTATTTTTCCTGCATGGAGATCCTGTGATCTATTTCACACATTGTACAAGGACATAGCTAGGTTTGCTCGTTAAGCTTACATTCAAGAGGGAGTTAGAGTTCATTCTGTCCCTTTGAAGAGTGTGTGATTCATGTGTTTGCCATGTCTATTCTACATTTGTCAATGTACTTAAAACACCTTAGTGACATGTATTTTTTAATATAAAGGCTAAGTAAGTCTGAAAAAGCAACTTTTAAGTGTGGTGACTACATTCCTCAGCTATTTATACTGTTTGCCCCCTATTTGTTCCCGTTGCCTTGGACTAAACTGCCCATTATATAATATATGCAAATACATTCAACTGTAGCTTGTCAGACGCTTTTAAAGAGGAAGCCCCATTTCCAGAGGAGGGCACAGAGTGGCGAAATGGCAGGTGGGGAGGTGGTGTTTAACTCTTCCCGGATCAGCATTTGTCTGTTCCAAACTGTGCAGCTTTTCTGAGGAAAGGTAATTTGTCTGTGGCACCGGGGCCAGACCACACATGAGGCAAGGTGAAGCGACTGCCTCAGGTGCCAGGATCCACAGGGGCAGCAGATCTTGATGTAGCTCTTTATTTCCCCCTTGTTCCTGATATAGATCTTCACTCATCCCTTCTTCCCTGGTGGTGGAGGGCGCCAATTTGGGCACCAAAATGTATTGGGCTGACCCTGGTTGGCACAATACATAATTAAGACAGTTATAGGTTTATTGCAATGACACTTAGCTTTAATTCAGAGCATTCCAACTTCAGCTTTTAAGAGATTTCCTGATGTATATGTTGGAAATAGAATATATCTTTTGAAAAACGATTTTGCCTGACTGAAGTCCCTTGGGTGTTGACGTTGCCTTAGAAACCATATTTTGTCGATACAGTAACGGACTTAGCAGTGAAAGCTGTTAATGTAGCTGGCATTCTATTTCCACCTAAAGTGTAGGAAAAAAATCAGGACACTTTAAACCTATCTAGAGACTGGTAATTTAAATTCCTTAATCTGGATACATCACCGTTCAGTCTCATGAAATTATCATGTTAAAAAAACAAAAAAACAAAAAATACAGTTGCTCAGAAACAAGGGGGAAAGCTTTGAAATGATTAAAATCACTTTCCTGCCTAAAATTGTCTTCCTCCAAAAAGGACCATGTGTGGGTTACAAGAGGTACCATCTAACACAGCACACTGTGCGAAGTGCTCCTGTTCAGTTTCAGCCTTGCCCTTTTCTAGAAATTACACAATTCCACCCCCCTTCCCTCTTGTTTTCATTTTCCCAAGAGCCAGCCAGCATTCTGTGGGTCCTGAGCATGCTCCTGCTTGGCAGCCAACAATATTATGTGCCCCATCTACTTGGAGGAAACATTAACTCTATAGGATTTTGAGCTTTTTGCGCTAGCTGGTACCTGCTCTCTTCCGATAAGGTAGTTGTTGTTTTTTACACTTTAACTTGTTACTGCCACTTTAAACACCAATATAGCTTTTAGGGAGCAAGTAGTTACCCTATTAAAACTCTTCTACCAGATTGACCTCATATTTATTCCACCCCAGTTAAGCCTTACCAGTGCTGTAACTGAGGACTTTTGTTAAAGCCTGTTTTGATCCCTACCAACTTATTGAAGTGCAGATCTGTTTAGCATTCTAAACTGCCTCTCATTTCTTCTGCCTTAATATTGTAAACACGTTCTTCCCGTGTCTTTTTACTCTAAGCCAAGTGATTCAGCTGCCCCAGCAAATCTTCTGGTCACCAAGCTACACTTCATTTTTTTCAGATCTTCTTTCTGAGTTCTCTTCCTCTGCTGTCGTCTTCTTCTGGTTATCTTGCTGGTGGTTGCTGGCATCCGTCTCCAACTAACACAGACTGATCTTGACTGAATAGCACCCAGCTATAAATTCACTTCTTGTGCCCCACCTAGTTGAGCACCAGCCAATCACACTGCCTAACTAAGAATTCTAAACCTGTAACCACCAATCAGAATATGCATAGGTTCTAGCCTTCTTTTGCATTTTGAGTGTTCTAGCTCCAACCTCTTTCCTCAACTGTCAGTTAAGGACCCCAGTGACAGTTAAACCAACTTTCACCTGATCAGACAGAAGATGTCTATCATCAAACACATTACAATGCCCATTACAATGCAAATGACTGACTATATTACACAGTACCCATTAAACACATTTTAAACAAGAAGGGCTTATTCACAGTGCTAAAAAGAAATTTCAGAAATGCAGTGTATCTGTGATTGGGCAGTAGTATGTCAAGCACACAACAAAAGTTAGCTGCAGCGACAGGAGCTTGTACTCTTACTAGCTCAGGTCTTATTTCATGCAGATATGTATTTCTGTAGACATTTTTAAAATTACCCTGCCAAGGCAAAGGAAGTCCACCTTTATATTATACCCATATTGTAGGGGTGGGTGCTGGGTGCTGCAGCTGAGAGAAGATGGACAACATCAGGGGTAGCTAATGTGGTCCCCCCCGGGGGTTTTGAACCATAACTTCCATCATGATGACTGCTGGCAATCAAAGTTTTAGCCCACAACATCAGATTGGCTACCCTGGAGTCATATCAACCCTATATTGCTATATCCATAGTGTGGGTTTGGGGTGAGCTGATAGAGGACGGCATGTGACACACTCCTGCAATGTAGTCCAATGTTGTTATGCAGTCTCCTGGTATGCTGAGTTTTCTAAGGAAATGCACTGGAATGGGTGTGAAGTTGATTATAAAACCAGCACAGAGATAGGTGGTGGGGTGATCAATGCCTTTTTCCACCCATGGGAGAAAACAGGACCTCTAGTAGGCGTGTGTGTGAATTCTGATTGCAAGAACACCTCAAAGTGTCACTTCTCCTTCCTTAGTACTGTTTCAGCAACCAAATTCACCGCCCTCGGCTGCCTTTCCCATAAAAACAGCAACCCTGAAACCACCATAGGCAGGTTTGAGACTTTGGTTTGTTAAACAGCGCTTTAAAGTGCTTTAGCAGAAGTAGTCTGCACAGCACCCCTCTGCACATGCAGTGCCGAATTTATGTATAAGCTAAACAAGCTATAGCTTAGGGCCCCACTCTCTTCGGGGCCCCCCCAAAAAAATTAAAGAAAAAAATGTACCATTTCCAAAATAAAAGATAAAAACAAATAAAATAAAAAATACATACAGCAAAAGTGTTTTGTGTTGTGTAGGCTCCTATGATGTAAGTCATGGGCCCTGCCTGCTAGCCTGCTCCCTAAAATATCACTGGTTTGCTCATTTCTATATATAGGGTGCCTACATTCTGCATGGACTGGTTGCATGGCAACATATGCAAATAGCTTTAGATACCTATTAGGTCCATAAATTACCATACTGTACAGCATATATTCAACACAAAAAACAGCGACAATTGGTTGTTGACAAAGGACAGCTGGACATATAAAGGGCCCCATTACAGTGGTGCCTCGCAAGACGAAAATAATCCGTTCCGCGAGTCTCTTCGTCTAGCGGTTTTTTCGTCTTGCGAAGCAACCCTATTAGCGGCTTAGCGCTATTAGCGGTTTAGCGGCTAAAAGGCTATTAGCGGCTTAGAAAAAGGGGGGGAAGCGGGGAAAAAATCGGAACACTCGCAAGACGTTTTCGTCTTGCTAAGCAAGCCCATAGGGAAATTCGTCTTGCGAAGCAGCTCAAAAACGGAAAACCCCTTCGTCTATCGGGTTTTCCGTCTTGTGAGGCATTCGTCTTGCGGGGCACCACTGTACCTTAAGTAGCTTAGGGCCTCATCACACCTAAATCCAGCCCTGTGCACATGGATGGATGGATGAGCTCATCCTGCCATTGCTCTTGGCCAGGCAGCTGCAGGGGTTGGCCTGGCCTGATTGGGAGACTAGAACAGCAATGGCAACTGTTTGCTATGGAAGGAAGTGGAAAAGTCTTCTTCAACCATCTGTAGGAATACGGTGACTGAAAGCTTGGGTGGTCAAAATTGAGTAGTGGGAAATGGGGAAGTACTTTCTCCACTTGCTTCCCATTTGTCATCCCTGAGCTTACCAGAAGCAGGAAGAGGCAAGCTCAACTAGGAGTAAGCGAAACTCTTTATGCACTTAAGGTACTTTATTCTCTTTTGCAAACACCCAGGTCTCCCATACTGTGTAAGTTTCCAAATGTCATGAAATGTGACTTTAAGCAGTACTGGTGGCCATACAATGAAGGGAAATACACAGATGTCTTGCACGAGTGTGTGCACATAAATATTAGATACTACTGCACGGTTTCAAGTTTTCCTTAGGAAAAAACCCAAATATAGTTTTAACTGCATGTGCATGCACACCTGCAAATTTTGTGAGTTGGTTTGTTGTTGGGGGTGGAGAAGGAGGCCCATTAGAACCTCTGGCAAATCAGTATATTGCAGCCTAACCAACCTCACAATATGGTTGTAAAGAATGATGAGAATTAATGGTAATTAATTGTACAATTTTATTGAGAATAAGCCCCACTGTAAGGTTGGCGTCTGAGCACAGTATGCTTAAAATTAGGCTATAAAGCATTTTGCATGCCAATACTTTTTACCTGGAACAGGTACTATACTTATATAAAGTATAGATTACAAGTAACTCCACTGAAGTTCATTCCATTCAAAACTAAAAACACCACCAGGATTCATTTCGGCACTTGCTTGCATGACTAGGCACACCCAAATGCTTAATTATGCAAACCGACAAGTTTGGTTTTTACTGACAAGGAATTACAGGGTGTACCACATGCACACCCTATGCACGTTGTTTTGTAAAGTACTGTGCACAGAATTATGTGTGTTCGGTGTGTAAGAAATACCTTCCTGCATATACTGGAGAGAACTATAACTGCAAGATTTCAGGAATGAGTATAGCTGGTTGGTAAGTTTATGAATGGTAGTTAAAGCTTGTGTTGCCAATGCTGATTCTTTCAATCATTAAATGTCATGTAGAAACCCAGCTATGAAGCTTTCCAGGAAGGAAGGTGCAGCAATTGGGTGGGGAAGCATTCCCCAATGAGAAAAGTTGGCAACCTTTAGTATAGTCATTCTGCTTCAAGGGTCACATGTCAATGTTTACAGCGCAGTTCTATACATGTCTACTCAAAAGGAAGTCCCAAAGTTCAATGAGATTCATTTGTTAAAATGATTTACATACTGACTTTAATAATTATCAAGGTGGAAATAACACAATAACTAAGACTACTCACTAGAACACATTAAATACTGTTACGAGTATAAACATTTACATCTGCCAAATCTTTGGAACTAACATGGAAGGCAAGGATGAACAGCTATGTTTTTACAGGCCATATGATTGATACCTGCAGCATATCCCAGGTACGTGTATATAGAAGCAGTGTTGTTTACATATATAAATAATCCACTCCAAACTTTCTACTACTGTCATAATTAGGATGACTCACTTCCGACAGAATGCTCATGGTACATGACAGTTATTATTATTATTAATAATAATAATTTGTAGTGTCATTCATCAGAAGATGACAGTATGGTTCACAACATAAAAATAAAACAGGAGAACACAAAATACACAGTAAAACAAAAAACAGAAACAAATCAATAATATCCCCCCAAACACATTTAAAAGCCTTTAGAATGTTAATCAGCTAAAGGCCTGTTTATAAAGAAATGTTTTTGCCTAGCACCTAGAGAGATGTAATGAAGGCATCAGGCAAACCTCCCTGGGGAGAAAATTCCACAAACGGTGAGCGACTGCAGATAAGGCCCATTCGTGTGTGGACACCCTCTGAACCTCACGTGAAGAAGGGCCTCAGATGATGATCACAGGTTCTGGGATGGTTCATGTGGGGAGAGGTGTTCCTTGAGGTATTGCCATCCTGAGCCGTTCAAAGTTTCATAGGTCAAATTGGGCCCAGAAACTAATTGACAGCCAGAGCAATCTGGCTGGGATTAGTGTGTTATACTCAAAACCCTCTCTACACTCAACAGGTGTAGGTTTCTCCATCACTGCATTTCCGTGTGTGTGTTGTGAGGGGAGTAGTTTTGACCTGTGGAACACTTAAATCCCACCTGGAAGCCCTCTAAGGTTGCAGCTGTTTGGACTAGATAACTCACTTCCCACGCTACACTTCTATGATTCTAAGTGGCTCGCTAGGAAGCGTCGTTAGGATCACAATCTCTGAATGCAACTACGGGCGTATTTTTTTGGAGGGGAGGCAGAATGCCAGTTCAGCAAAGCCCTATCATGCGCGGTTGGGTCGACGCCCGAGTAAACGAGCACAGGATCGGGCGTCTCAGACAGCAGCATAACCTTTCCCCCCTTCCAAGCCGATCAAGGAACTTAGTAACTAACTTCCAGATCGCCTGCCTGGGCGCAGATCTCCGCCATCCAAACCCAGCTCCTTCCTTTCTGCAGTGGGAAGGAAAAGAAGACCCAAGTCCCACCCAGGCCGTGACCATGCAAGGCCAGGACGCCCAATGAGAAGGAGAAACCCGCGCTTCGCCTCTCTGCTCCCTCCCAGGGCGTTGGCTCTTGCGTGCCATCGTCTCTTAACGTTTTTTTCGCTCCTCCCCAAAGTGGGAAGGTTGCAGCTGTGTTTTTTCCCTCCTCCTCCGTTTTCTTCTAGTAACGCTCACCAAACTGCCGGGGCTTCTACTTCTTTCCTCTGCCCCCTGCCTCCCCCCACCCCGACATATTTCCTCTCCCCTGCATCATGTTTCGCTTCTGGAGAAGCGCCTTTGCGCTCCCGGAGGCTGCCTGCGAAGCGCCCGACAGGAACCCGCGGTACGAAAACCTCTTCCAGAAGCTGGACCGCGATGGGGACGGCCGCGTGGACATCGCCGAGCTGCAATCCGGACTCAAGGCTCTGGGCATCCCCCTGGGAGATGACGCCGAGAAGGTGGGTGCGAGGCTTGGCGACGGCTGGAACCTGGGCGCGAGGGGAGGCGGGCCGAAGCCAGTTTCAGCCTTGCAAGCCCTGGGATATCTTAAAGGGTTTAACCGAGTGGTTTGATGAGGCAAAATAGTGCAAATAGTAAATTACTGTTTTTTATTATTATTTATTCGATTTTAAAACCACCTCTTTTCTGAAAGAAGGAACTTCCTTTTCTACATTCCAGCCTGCCTGAGTCAGTGCAGCATGGACTATTGACCTAAAATACTATATCCGTTTGCCATTCATGACTAAGGCCTATCTGGTCTGTATCTGAATAGGCCTGTGTGGCTTGATGCCCATTGGAGCAGAAGTTACAACACGAACTAAATTGACTGCAGTGCCACAAAATTACTACATTGAGGTTATGCTGTGGTAAGAAAGTTACAGTTCTGAGCATCTGCACTGCCTAAGGTAATTTACTGTCTAAGGTGATGCCCTGCCTTCTGTTGTACACATGTGGGAGTCAACTGGACCAAGAGTTGTTTTCAACACTGGTGATGGGGCAACACACCTAAGGGTAACGGCTTAGGTTACACTCCAGGGGCGGACTTTGCTAATATAGCGCCCTGAGCAAGGACATAATTTGCCCCTTGCCCAATATTTCTTATTTTTGTGCTCTTCTCCCTCTCACCTTCCATTCTGTGCATGCTGTCAAGTGCACTACATCACAGTTGTGGCAACTCAAACACCTGTCTGACCAGGGCCTAACTTTGAGTAGGTACCTGTGTAAATATAGGGATGGTGATGATGAGGATGATGATTATTATTTTACACTCCGCCAGCTTGCAGGGGAACCACCCACACTGCCTTAAAGCCGGTGCTGTTGTCTCATGCTCCTCAGGATATTTAGGAAGGACATTAAAAGCCCTTAATAGACTGGTACTACCTCCTCCCATATTCCTAAAAGTATCTCTTTGGTGGTGGCTGATGAGTGTGGTTTTTGCCATTTTTACATTTGGGGCCAGGAACTTTCCCCTGGAATGTCCACCTGCCCTCCTTCCTCCAGGCCTTTTGCAATGCTGTGAAGATTTATCCCCCGCCTCCAGCAAATTCTATGAAGTTGATGTTCTTGTTGACTTGTTTTAATTTGTTCCCATTACTCTATTTTTTGCTTTCATTTTTATTTATTTTTCAATCATTCCTGTAAGCTACTTTGGACACTTGTGTTGTGGCAATTTTACACAATACATATTCAGGTACTCTATGTGACAGGCTACTGATCTAAGAATAAAAGGAACGTGCCTGCCAGAATCATCTGTGGGAGAGCATTTATGTTCTCATGTTTCAGGAGCCACGTACAGGGGTGACAGCACTAATGAAGGTCCAATGCGTTCTGCTTGAGGCAGAAAAGCCAAATGTTGTTCCCACATAGTGGTGAGACTATAATAATAAAGAATGAAGTAAATAACAATTTGCTGCCCTTCAATGCCCTGGCCTCCTGCCTTACGGTGAGATGGACCTGTTTCTTTAGGGAAGACAGTTACTTTGAACTTCATAATCGCTATGAATCTTGCATTCCTAGAACTTGTGTTAGCAAAACTGTTGTACTGGCCTTGACAAAAATGTATCTGCAGTATACGCATGGTTAGTATAATAGCAACAAGTGCGCAAGCTACTTGAGTATACATGTATGTATGTATGTCTGGGAAGGAAGGTTGAATCTAGATATTTATGCCCATGTAGAAGATATTTCTGTTTTAAAGCACATAA
This sequence comes from Podarcis bocagei, assembly GCF_964188305.1. Classification (NCBI taxonomy): domain Eukaryota; kingdom Metazoa; phylum Chordata; class Lepidosauria; order Squamata; family Lacertidae; genus Podarcis; species Podarcis bocagei. Next base: position 82,997,991 of record NC_138129.1, on the reverse strand, counting down.
ATACATTACACATAGATGCTCACAACCAACTGGAATGAGACCCGAACCAATAAACCTTAAAATGATCAATACTTTTTTGGGGGCAGGGGGTTAATCTCTGTTATGTACCTCTAAGTCATTGTTCAGTGATGTTCTTCATAAAATAGATTTCATGATGCCACTGTGATTAGTTGCACATCATTTGTATGTTGCTAAGGTAGCCTAAATATCTCATTAGGCTAATTAATACTGGCATTTGAACCTGTTTTAGGGTTTGCTTTTGTGGCTTATTAACATGAAGCAGCAGCTCATATTTATGGAAACAATAACATTCTCTGCATATTATTTTGAGCAATTCATGTATTACAGCTAGCTGCATAGGTAGTAATGACTGTATTAAAGCTATCTGTGTACAGCAGGCTTCCTCATACTTGGCCCTCCAGATGTTTTTGGCCTACAACTCCTATGATCCCTAGCTAGCAGGACCAGTGGTCAGGGATGATGGGAATTGTAGTCTCAAAAACGTCTGGAGGGCCGAGTTTGAGGAAGCCTGGTGTACGGGGTTAGCCATTTAAGCTAGTGGCAATTGGCACTTAAAGTGCATTCCATAAGACATAGTTGTGTGAAGAGGTATTCTCTTATGGATATCTGCAGCCTGCTGCCAATTAACTTCTGAACACGACCTACTTCTTCATATTTAATACATTTTGTTGTTTTGTTTACATGGTATAATATTTAAGGTTAAATTTTGCTAAATAAGTACTTTTCCAAGAAAGAAAGTCAGAGCGTTGCCCGAGCTCCTTTCCAGGCACTGCTACATTTAAGTAGAGACCATATCTAGGCCTGCTTATGTTTTGAATCACTTAGAAATTTTCTCGCAGTCCGATTCTATTTAGAGGTAGGCAGCAGAGTATGCTAGGAGGCTGAAATGGTGGTTTTTTTTCATGTTAGATTTCTGCACATTTATTCTTTAGCACAAGCATCCCACCAGAGTAGCCAGAGGCGGAGAACGTTATTATCAGCTATCAAGACAGAACAGCTCAGCTTTGCATTGCCTTTTGGCTGCTTTTTCCTCTTGCGTACAAGATAATAACAACAACAATAATTTTATTGTTTATACCCTTCCCATTTGCTTCCAGAAAAATAAAAAGTAAAATAAAATGTCAGACATTAAAAACCACAGTCTCATGTTTCTCATAACGCTCTAATGACGTTCCGTAGCCCAGTAGATAGAAAGCTATCAGGGAATTGGGCAGGGACAAACAGATGCAGAATGCAGGCAAGGTATTGGGTCTTCCTCCATGGTAAAACACATCAGAATACATTTGGAGCAGTTCCTATGAAAAGATACAGGCAGAAAGTGTTATTCTGGTTAAATAGGATGTGAGGATGCATCACTGCGGGCTGGAATGCTACCTTTGTAATGCTTCAGTGATAAGATTCCATACATCACATCCAAGAAGAGAACACTGTTTAGCTAAATTAATTACCGTATTGCACTTAATTGTCCACATTTCCAGGAAATGTATGCAATTCTATTAACTAAAAGTGCAGAAATGATTTGTGCAGAAAAGGAGAAACCTCTCTTTTGGAATGCGTTTTTGAAATACTATAAGCACCATTACTAATTTTTCTTCAATATGCATTTTTTTTTTTTAACAGAAAATTTTCAGAGCTGGAGATACTAACCAAGATGGCCGGCTGGACTTTAAAGAGTTTACACACTATCTTAAAGACCATGAGAAGAAAATGAAATTAGCCTTTAAAAGTCTGGACAAAAACAACGATGGTAGGATCCAATTTTCCACCATATCTGTTGTGTTAAGATACACAAAGGAGTCTATTTCTTTCAAGTCAATCTAAAATTCTCAGTGCAACACAGAAATAAAATGTAAGCATTAATTATGTAATTATGTTAAGAGATCAGCACTAAAAATGTAAACATGACATAAACAAGAAAGTATCATAATACAATATATAATTAACATTTTCAATAGATTTATATTAAAGAATGAAAACTGTCAATGAGCTGGTTTGGAAAGTCATATGTAATAAACCAATATATGAATCAGCTTTTTCCAAGTAACTGCAGTTTGCTGTCTGCTCTGAACCAACGTCTCCACATAGGAACATAGGAAACTGCTTTATACAGAGTCAGACATTGGTCCATCTACCTGGACCTTGTTCCTAGTATTTTTATGCTCTTTTTCTGGCGTACATCTTTATATTGTTTGTTTGTATACTGACCAATTCTCCATTTCCAAATCCCTGGTGCTCTTCTCTTGACTATCTGTAATAACATTCAAATATTTAAAAGTCTGCAGAGCCCTTCAGCTCATTTGTCTTTTTTCTCCCTCCCTCTTATAAAGGAGTAATTGATGCCTCAGAAATTGTTCAGTCCCTCAAGATCTTGGGTATAGATATTTCAGAAAAGCAAGCAACGAAGATTCTACAAAGGTCAGCACCTGCTATTATTTTAAATTGAGTATCACTGAGGCCACTTCCCCCCTGCTGAAGTCTCATCCCACTGGGATATGTAACTATTTCCCAGCCTCTCTCTTTGCTTGGTGACAAGTGAGTCTTGCTGATATAATCTTTTACACTATTTTCTAGAAGCATAACTTAGGTTGACAAGCTAAACCATGGCTTCTCTGTGGCCATCTTTGCACACTATACTATGGTTTATCCTGACATGCTCAAGCTGGAAGAAGCCCGAGTAAGCCTCATCTTTTTGTACACAAATATACAAACTGTAAACTCATTGAATACCACTAGAAGCTTAAGTTGTCGTCGTATGTGAACCCAGGAGCTCTGGTTCATAACAAACTCCAGTTGATTTAACAAACCAAAGCTTCACTATGCATGGCTAGAAGTTGGTTTGTTTTTAATATTGCATAGAATTCTAATCATATCACTTTGAATTTTTAGCATAGATGCTGACGGTACAATGTCAGTGGACTGGAATGAATGGCGGGACCATTTCCTATTTAATCCCGCTACAGACATTCAAGGAATCATTCGATACTGGAAACATTCTACAGTGAGTATGCATTACATTTCTTATGGTAGTCATAGTGCAGACAAATTTGAGCAGGATTTACTGATGAGTTGCGTTTGCAGAAGTGCATGTTGGGGGCATGCTTTGGTCCCACCAGTCTTAGGCTGCTACTGTAACCCTCAAGCTGCAGTGGCTCTGCTACCGTTAAGATTATGGCTCTATGTATGCTTATTGTAGGTAGGGGGGGTGGGGTCCCATTGAAGTCAGTGAAAATGGTTACCTGGTAAATATGTTTATTTTAGAACATCCTTCTAAAGAGGTCTCCTATTTTGGAGGAGGATCAAAATATAGAGAGTTTGGGGCTGGTGGCAGCAACCCTCTTTTTGAAGAGCATAGATAGAATTATTCTTAGAACATGTCAAACCTTGTATAGAAGCGGTTGCTTGGGTTTGGAATACTGAGGAGAAAAGGTTTAGCTAGTAATCCAAGGTGTCTTGAAAATAGGTTTGTTTATAATAAACTCTTGCAAATGTAAATGCGCATTTCCATTCTGAATTCTCTCAGTTTGTAATTCACTGTTAAAAAGCGTGGCTGTCAAGCTGAATTCTGTTTGATTTCATCCCATTTCTGATAGAGTTAGAATCAGAGTTTAAGAGCAGCTGCATTTTGAATTGACAGGGTGTCTAAAAGATGAGTAAAATCTGAGAGAATATTGATATTTAAAATTAAAATACCAGTATTATTGATAGACTATGACTGTAGCTTAAATACGTCTTAAAAGCATACGTACATTATAAGCCCATTACTACTTCAGTTTATTGGAGATGTCTTTTGAGGCCTGATGAATTATATCATAAAATAGATTTTTATATAGATCATGGTGCCAAAATGTAAGCTAGTTAGTGAATTATGAAGAGGAAAAGTCTATATTTAAACTACTTATATAGAAAATTGTTGTCTTTTTTTCTTCAGTAATTTTATCAAAGATTCATTCCTTTTAACCATGAGAATGGCCACCATAGTAGCAAATTTCCTGTTGGTTCATCCCATAGAACTGCTGCAGCATTTCAAAGCCCACAACCATTGCCCTGGTCTTCACAACACAACTGTTTCATAGCAGTAACAATTCCACAATATGAACATGTGCAAACTGGCTGTGTTCATGTGGTTGCATAACTTTTAATGTTGTAGCAGCATGCTATGGAAAAAAAACCAGTGCTACTGCATTGTTTAAAGCAGGGAGTGAAGAAAATCAGGAGGCCCTCCAGGCTAAGGTTTATTTTGAATATAGACTACTTTATACCACAGATGGTCAAAAAGCAGTTTGCACCACAATAAGAAAGACAACAATGTCGTGTTTCAAACAAAGAAAAAGTACTGGTAATCAAGTTCTGTAAATAGGCATAGGACAACTTGCTTAACCTGTCTGCTGAAATAGAAAGGATTGTGTTTTATACATGTAAAAATACCAATAAACTATATTTGAATCATGCAATCTGGTAGAAGGGGGGCGAACTAATCATAGATTTGCCAAACTGATTATCTTGCAAAGCAAGATGGGTGTCTTTTATTTTTTATTTTTTTAAAATAACATAATAATTCAATGGAGATAAAAATACTTGGATGAATTACAAGTAACTGGGCTGATAATCTTTTTAGGAAGTTGTCAAAAGGTTAATCTTGGTAATCCTTAAAAGCTGCCGGGAAGAAAGTCGAACTGTGCTTTGTAGCCATTAGGATTTCAGCACTGTGTCTGGAAAGCGTCGCTCGCCCCCATGCCATGTCTCTTTTACAGAAGTATACGAGGCAGAAATTTACTATCATTTTTAACGATGATGGCACGGTTTTTGAAATGGTAGGTTTTTAGACTGCACGGTTTCAGATGTAGTCAGGGAAAAATACATATGCTTCCTTTCTCTTCTGCTTGGAATTGCCCCTGTGGGAATTCTGTAACAATGAGGGCTCTTTGTTGAAAGGCAAGGCTGTTGGATGTTGATCTAACTCTTTTGCTTTGCATCTTAACAGGTATTGGACATTGGAGACAGCTTGACTATCCCAGACGAATTCACAGAAGAGGAGAAAAAGACTGGGCAGTGGTGGAGACAGCTTTTGTCAGGAGGGGTTGCTGGTGCAGTATCTCGAACGGGAACAGCGCCACTGGACCGCCTTAAAGTCATGATGCAGGTGGGTTCCTTTAAAGCTTAGTCCCCAGGATCCATATCCAGACACACCTGGTGCGATTTTTAATTTTGAAGAGCAGGCCGCCATGTTGAATCAAAAAAGATTTGGGGAAGTGTCTGCTCTTTCCATAGTAATTTGCCCCATGTGCTGCTGTTTGAGTCCTATAAACGCAAGGCCTTCTGGGACAGGGCTGACAAGTTTTGTGCCTCTTTGGCCTATTGGGTATCTTCTCTTGCCCTTCCTAAGAAATAAAATTGAATCACGAGATACCAGCTGTTTTTGAGAGAAGCTCCATGCATAAAGAGGTTATTTATAGGAACCTATTTTTAGAGAGCCCACGAGTGCTAGTCATTATGTAAATGGGAAATGCATTTGTTGCAATGGGTTGTTAACTCAAATATAACATGAATATATGCAGGAAGGACTTAATAATTGACTGGGCTTAAGCCTGTATGTGTCTGCTCTGTTGACTAGAGTAGGTAAGTGTGATAGGGTTGCAGCTTTAGGTCTGTGTCCGGAATCTTTTCTTCTCAGTTCAGCATTAGGATGTTGGACGCATCTTGCTGCTGATTCTCTACGGGTTGTTTCTGTTCTGCTAGCAAAACAGAACTTATGTTTCCTCCCTCCCCCCCATACCCCCTAAATGTGTTCTGGAGAATCCCCCAGAACTGCAACATTGGATCCGGCCGTAAATGCAGTCCCATTACTTGACTGCTAGATCTGTTGAGTAAAAATCATGTAAGCAGTGCATGTCCTCATCACATGTAATGCCAAGAAGACTTGGCATTGTGGAATGCAATCTGTTCCCCCCCCCAAAAAAAAATCACATTTGGAGGCAATGTAATATCTGCAGTGTATTTTTATGGGCATGCAGTTGTATTTATTTTTGAACTTCCTTAGCCTCAGACCATATATTATAGTAGCGTTTTGTTCTTGGTTTTTAACTGAAAGCAGCTCAGGCTGTATATTAGTGGAGTGAGGGCAGGGCTAGGAGAGGCTGGTTAACCCTTTCCCTGCCAGCTATTTCCTCCTCACCAGCTACGTTTTGATTTGTAGGGTGAAAGTTCTACCTTCCAACTAAGAAACTGTTTTAAAGAGGACAGCTTTGAACTGAAAAAGTACAGGAAGGGAAAGGGATAGACAGTTTTTCCTTCTTTTCCTTCACTATTTAAGATACAGCTTCCCCCAGGCTGATTCGGGATTTTTTAAATGCAGAGGAATTTAACTTTGCTTAACATGTTGTTTAGGCCTTAATCTGTGTTTCAGGTGTAAGCCAGGAAAAGTAACAGCTAGCATAGAATCGGGAATGGCTCCCTCCTTAAAGGGTTTGCACACTTTATTGCTGTTTAGACAGAAAAGAAGTGTTATACTGTCAATTCAGCTTTCTATGTGTATCAAACAATTATGTTTTCTCTTTCTTTGCTAAAGGTCCACGGCTCCAAGGGGAAAATGAACATAAAAGGTGGCTTGCAGCAGATGGTTAAAGAAGGAGGCGTCCGTTCACTTTGGAGAGGAAATGGTGTCAATGTTGTTAAAATTGCACCTGAAACAGCTATTAAGTTCTGGGCGTATGAACGGGTAAGATGTTAAATGACAGTGATCGGCATGAAATGAAGGAAAGCCGGCTGAGCACACAAGAAGTTCCGTTTGTGCAATGTATGAAGTTTTATTTTTCTTTCTTTCTTACCTTTGAGAAAGAAAAAATCTTGGGTGATTTAAATTTGATTTCAAAGGCGCTTTAAAATGTTCACCACCACATGCTGGGTTTCAGCCTTGTCACCTCAGCTCTACGTCAGCATTTGTATGGCAAAATGTTGATTAACCCATCCTGCACTTTACAGCCAGGATTCTTCTAAGGTCAGCATTAACTGAGCTGTAGTAAGATGGGCCTCACCATGGATTTCAGTGTTATATTTACCTCTGAATCAGCTTTAGTAGGTTATATAACATCCTAATCCTCCTGCAGGAGAAAGTGCCTCCTGAGATGGAACTTTAGCTTTCCTCCTCCTCCTCCTCCTCCTCCTCCTCCTCCTCCTTTTACCAGTGTTCCCCTTGAATCGCAAACTTCTGAAAGCTAAATCATAAAAACGTGCTTTAAAAAGTCACATAGATATCCTGCCGTTCCTCCAAGTCACACAGGATGACACACACACACACAGAATAGACCCATTTTATCTGCGTGACAATATTACAAAGTCAGTTCAGTTGAGAGTGACTTGCTTGGGGGCTTGTCCTGCATGTTTCTTGCCTGAATGGGGATTTCAACTTTGCGCAGTAAACCTAGGGTACAACTCACTACACTGGCTTGAAAATTGAACTAGAAATGCTGTGTTTCCCAATGGTATCTTAAAAACAAACAAACTGAAAATATATTTTCTGACACATGTTGAAAAGAGGGAGAAAATGGCTGAAGTCTTGAGCTTTGTTATTCTGGGTCAGATAAAAAACCAATGCCTGTTGATGACAAAGTTCCTTGCTCTGTGCGGCGCTGTCTGCTACAAGCTCTGAATGAATCTAATGACCAATGTCTTAACACAAACATTTTAAATTAGTGGTTAAGGATTTAATCTACATATTTCAAAGGCTTTACATCTGTATTATTTACTGTTTTCTATCTTATAGAGTTTAATTTTAACCTTTTATTTACATGTTCTCTATTGCTGTATATGTCCATATCGCTTGACCGTAATCAGTTGATTCTGATTCTGCCTGCGATATTGGGGCGGGGCTGGGGCGGGGCACTAGAAATTAATTAGAAAAATGCTGAGGTTTGGAGGGAAAGAAATATGGAAATAATGAATCTTGTCAGGCCTCAATCAGGATGTAAGCCCAGTTTCTCAGTTGAAATGACAGACCAGTGAATCAGGTGCTGATTCAGCCATCAGCTTTGCTTCAGGCGGTTGACTCTTTTTTATGGGATTTTAAATAATAATAAAAAAGAGTGGTATGTGCATTTTTCATTTAAGCATTTGCAATCTTATTTATTTGTGGTTTGGGTGTGTGTGTGTGTGTGTGTACGTACACACTACACACACACACACACACACACACACACACACATATACACAGATTAAAAATAGTTGCAAAACTGCTCTGGAGTGGTGAAGGAGGTGGCTTAGTGATATCACAGGTGCCAGCAAGTCAATCTCACTCCTCGCAGGAGTTGCTACTATAACATACAGAGCAGGCATCTTCAGAGCCTGGTCCTGGAAAGGGAAAGTGTTTTTCATCCACACTTCTGGAATTGGAGCTGGTATAGCTCAGTTGGAAGAACATGAGGTTTGTTGTGCTGCTATAAAAACATTACAACCGTCTTCACTCATTAAGAGACAGAGATTAAAAATCTCCAGGATAGGATGCTCTGTAACTGTGGAGGAGACCCTTGCGAGTGCCTCTCTTCACATCCTCAGTTGGGTGATGGTTGGCATTGTCAAAAAAACTCAACAGCAGCCCATCATAGAGATTTACAAAAGGGATGGAGACATTATTGTGGCAACAGTGAGCTGCCTATGTGCAGGACTTTGCCATGTAGACCAGCAACTCCTCCCACAAACTAACATGGCCTGTGTTCTGGATCCTGCTAAGTGGTTCTGTTAGCTGCTTGTGACTATATGGGGAAGGATGTGACCTTTTCTATCACTGTGTGTTTTAATATTCAGTATAAGAAGATGTTCGTTGATGAAGGGGGAAAGATCGGCACTGCCGAAAGGTTTATGTCTGGTTCCCTGGCTGGAGCGACTGCACAGACTTCTATTTATCCCATGGAGGTCAGTTTTGGATTGACTGCTCTGTTTGTGAACATGCACCATCTATCCTTTTTCTGAGAAGCAGCTTTTTTGTAGATAGTGTGGTCAGCACTTTGGTCAGCATTCTGCAAACTTCTTTAAAAATTATTTCCAAATCTTTGAACTGAGGTGAGTGCTGCAGAGCGATCCTAGATCATTGGCAGAATGCACACTTCACATGCATGAAGGCTCATCTTGGGTATCAGAACTGGGAATGGCACCTGCTTGAGACCATGGAGGTTTTCCTAGCAAGATTAAGAAGGATCCAGGAAGATGAAGCATTAGTCCAAGTTGGTATGCAATGGATCTCTGTTATCAGAGGCCCCAGGCAACCTTAGCGGCTAGGAGCAGTGGCAGACTTGGGTACTATGGCACCCTGTGTGAGCCCAAAATTTGGCACTCCCCTCATCCCAGTTCTCGCGCTCCCTTCCCAAAGGTGGGTAAGTAGGCACCTTGGTTTGGGAAGGAGAGACAAGGGCTCAGGCATGGTCCCAGGGCCCTCCCACCTCCTTCCCAAGCTGGAAAAGCACAAACTAGGACTCTAGGACCCTGTCTGAGCCTCATGCCTCCTTCCCAAAGCCCAGTGCCTCGTTTACCAAGCTTTGAGTTTAGTGCCCATTGTGTGCACACCACTTCCACAGCCCTAAATCTACCCCTGCTAGGAGTGCCTTCTACCAACTTTGACTGGTGATACAGCTGTGTGTGTGTGTGCGTGCGCGCGCGCAGGCACGCGCACTCTGCACTCATTCGTTCGTGCATGCATGCATGCATACATACAAGAGAGTGAATAGCAGATTTTAGTAATGCAGTATTTTGATTAACTTCAACAGTTTTTCTCCACCTTAGGTATTAAAGACCAGACTGGCTGTGGGTAAAACAGGGCAATACTCTGGAATGTTTGATTGTGCTAAGAAGATCTTAAAAGGAGAAGGCGTGAAGGCTTTTTACAAAGGTTATATTCCCAATATTTTGGGCATCATTCCTTATGCTGGCATAGATCTGGCTGTTTATGAGGTGAGTGGAGTTCACTGGCATATCCCATGACAATATAACTAAAGGAGCATTGTATAATAGATGGTTATGTTAGACCTAGATTGGGGAAAGAGACCCGAGCTCGCATGTCTGCTTAACTCAATGTCTGCCAAAGCTCATTTGGCTACCTTGTTCCAGGTATTGCCTCACTGATCTGGTTGTTGTGTAGATGAAGTGGACTTATCCCTGTGTGTACTACCCTGAGCTCATTGGACAAAAGGCAGGATATAAATGGAATTAAATTGTGATTAATAAAACACTCTTCTTAGATTCCATTCTCCAAGCTATTTACTCTGGAGTACCTCAACACATTCCTAGAAGGATGACTCCCAAGTGAATTCTTTGCCAGTTGATGCCAAGCATAACCAGATATTTGTGTGTTACATAACCTCAATAACAACTGAACCTTCAGCATAATTTTGTGTATTTGCAGTGTTGCATTGGTGTAGTTGTTGTTTCAGTACTGCTTCCTAGTGAATCCTGGAGTCAGGCTATTAGCCATTTTAAAAACATCTTTACACCTGAATCTGATGTTACCTTCATTATATGCATTAAATCTTTTTCTGAATGACTGTTCCTGCAGTGACATAGGTCTATTGGTGTGTGACCATTCTCTGCCACGACCTTCTAAGAACTGATTCAGATGTGCAAAACAATATGTGATATAGTCCTTTCTGAACTCTTAACAGAGGGACTGTATGTCTGACTGGAATCCTCATCTAAAGACCCCTTGCATTTGGCAAACTGGAAGAAATTTTTTAGCTTATTCCCCTGGTCACCCGGGCATGCTAATTTTCTATATTCAGGAAGTTTTAAAAACGTGTGGTAGCATTCAAATATGCACTTTCCCACCTATAGTTTGAAGTACAATCCAGGAAGGATTGCAACAGGTGCTATTTCTAGCTATTTAAACTCAGATTAATATGCCTGGAAACCAGACAAACAAGTATTATTTGCTGAGATAATAATTGCCCTGCACAGTGATACAAGTGAGCCTGTAGGGTGTAATGTAGATTGACTGCTGAGTAGCTGTCTAAACGTTTGCTGTTTCCACTTTTCAGTAAGCAGAGATCTCAACACGGCAAAATCATGTATTTTTAATTTTGTAATGAAAGAGTAAAGTCACTGAACCAGAATTATTTAGCGAGTCTAACTGCAAAAAGTAATTTCTCCTCCTTTTGGTGTCAATACTATAGCCAGGATCACATTCTGGGTTAATGAGCCAAACTATACATGAATTGTGTGCATGCATCTCCTTTACTGCCAATTCATTCGTTCCTTCTTCTTGAGTGGCAAAACAAATCAGATCTGCCATTGCTAGCCATCGTTTCCTGCTTACATGCAATCCTGGTAAACGATGGTCAGTGGCTTCCAAACAAGGGTAGTATATCTTGTATATATTTGGGTTCTGTATTTCAGTCCTTAGACTTTTTACAAACCCTTCTAACATGTGCACGTGTACGCACACAGGCACGGTATCTGCCAATGTAGGGTTGGGGTTTGCGTTTAGTGGGGTCTGAGGAAGAAACTATTTGGTGCATGGGATATTAAGGTAAGTGGGGGAAGTTGAAGGATGTGTGGAATAGTGGGGTGGTGTTTGGGAAGTTTTAACAGCTGGGAGAGTGTAGAGAGGGATTAACTGGGTGAGAATGGGTGTAGGAGACTGCTTGTTCAAATCCATTAATCTCAGATGTCAGTTTATATAAGGAACAATGAAAACAAACCAATATTAAACACGCTGGCTGTTGTTAGCCCTGGGTAACTCAGTGAAACCCACACTTACAGGGTTTGAACAGTGCTGTTAGCACAGCAAGACCCTAACAAAGCTACTTTGCAAAGTGAGGTCTGCTCCACAAAAGCTTATGCCACAGTAAATGTGTAGGTTTTTTAGGAGTTAGCAAACAGACTAACTAGAAATAGTTCTCTTAACACTGCTGCCTTTCTGAGGTTCATGCTACGTTACTTAGCCCCACAGCTGCTGTCATTTATAAAGCAGCCTCCTCTCATTATAACTGCAATACATTAATCTTAACACATTTAAGCATGCCTCATGCTGAAATAATTTTGTACTGCTGTTTTCTGCGTTTGCTACCTGTCAGCCATCTATTATGCCAACTCTGATTAGCTGGTGTCGTGCTTTCTTGTTCTGTAATACCTGCACCAGCTTCACTAACAAGTGTACTTAAGTCTAATTTCTCTCCTATCTACATAACTGATTTTTTTTTTTACAGGTGATAATTAACATGTTCCATAGCTTCCCAGTGCTTATGAAACCCCTTATTACTTCATTCATTACGCTGCAGGCATGACTCTAAAATCTTACAACTAATTTAGGCTGCAATCCTTAACGCCACTTACCCAGAAGTAAGCCTCGCTGAATTCAGTAGGACTTACCTCTGACTGGACAGGGTTAAGATTGTGCTGTCAGGTTGAAAAGAGATGAGAGTCGGTCCCACCTCTCATGGACCAATATGCACTTGTAAAATATGCAGATAGTGAGTTTAGGAATTGACCTGACATGTTTCTCATGTGAATACTTGGCCATTATGGTTTTTTTAAGGTAAAGTTCAATTAACTGCATCAATGTTCTCTTGGCAGGCTTTGAAGAAGAACTGGCTAGAAAAATATGCAACAGACTCTGCCAACCCTGGTGTACTTGTATTGCTGGCATGTGGTACCGCGTCCAGTACATGTGGCCAGTTAGCCAGTTATCCTCTTGCCCTCATCCGCACTCGAATGCAGGCTCAAGGTGAGTGTTGGTTCCTGTGGTATAGGAGCTTGTTCACCTGTGTTGAGCAAGCTAGGTAAAGGTAAAGGGACCCCTGACCATTAGGTCCAGTCGTGCCCGACTCTGGGGTTGCGGCGCTCATCTCGCTTTATTGGTCGAGGGAGCCAGCGTACAGTTTCCGGGTCATGTGGCCAGCATGACTAAGCCACTTCTGGCGAACCAGAGCAGCACATGGAAATGCCGTTTACCTTCCTGCCGGAGTGGTACCTATTTATCTACTTGCACTTTGACGTGCTTTCAAACTGCTAGGTTGGCAGGAGCAGGGACCGAGCAACGGGAGCTCACCCCATCGCGGGGATTTGAACCGCCGACCTTCTGATTGGCAAGTCCTAGGCTCTGTGGTTTAACCCACAGCGCCACCTGCTTCCCTGTTGAGCAAGCTACCAAGGCTTTAATACTTTAGGTGCTATTGCCCTCTAAGAGTTTGGCCACATTTTCCTCTTTTTCTTGGTAGGTTCTTCTCTAGTCTACCTGCTACCAGCAATTACTTTACTTCCGAGAATTAAGCCACCCTTTTAAAATGCAGCAGACCAGCTTTTGCCAACATAGTGCCCTCTGTAAGTTTTGGACTACAATTCTCATAAATGCCAATCAGCATGACTGTGATGGCTGCAGCTGATGGGAGCTGTAAATTGAAACTTCTGGAGGACATTGTGTTGGCAAAAGCTGCTCAAGATGCCTGGTTCACACAATAAGCATGTGAGGCAGTGAACCTCTTTCTGGAATGTTGATTCTTCCGAAGGATTGATTGCATGAAAAACACATTCTATTTTTTGTTAACTTCAAAATACTTTTTAAATGATACTTTTAAGTAATACGTGTCTCTTTCTTTCTCCCTTTTTTTAACCTCTTCCATAGCCATGGTAGAAAGTGGCCCTCAATTATCCATGGTCGGTCTCTTCCAAAGGATTATTGCTAAGGAAGGAGTCCTGGGACTGTACAGAGGCATAGCCCCTAACTTCATGAAAGTGCTCCCTGCTGTCAGCATCAGTTACGTCGTATATGAAAAGATGAAGGAGAACTTGGGAATAGCATAAGAGGAAAGGAGGGAAGAAAAATAGAGGTTTATTACAGAATATGCACACCTGATGAAAACACATTGGATGCTAAATTTATTCATGTTTACAATTGGATTCAAGTCTTCACTGCACCGTTCTTGTGGGGATCCCTTCAAGGAAGCAGAAGAAGACCCACTTTCCTGAAACAGCTGTAAGCCAGGTATCTTTTTTAAAAAACACCAAATCCGATAACCTCAGGTTCCCAAATCTTAACAATCAAGAAATATTTGATTGCTAGCCGAGCTGAGTGATGGAAGATCTTAAAGAATGAATCTCTAGTCAATGAAATTTTCTGATTTTTCTAAAATATATTTTACTGAGCTAAATATGTATTTTTATGCAGCTGATCCTGCATTATTAAGATTTGTATTTAGTTGGTCAGTGGATTGTCCCATCTTGCACGTACCAAAAATTTAACTCTCCATTGTGTTTATATTCTGCAATAGGAAAATTGGGTTATTAAAATATAGTTAATTTTTTTTTTTTGTAAACTTTAGAAAGGCATAGGCAGAAATGCAGAGACAAACAGAATGCCACGGTACTGTTCCTGAATACATTAGATTCTCTTGTTAACTTAAATTATTAAGGAACAATCTTGACTAAGTCCCATTTTAAAAACATTGGGAGCTATTAGTCATGGCTAGGAAAAGTCTCGTTTTTCTTTCAGTGGGAACTTAGTCGTGACTGACTTTGGCAGGAGAATTTCTCAGCAGATCATATGCATTGGTCAAATACTTCAATTAGAAATGAATGCAAATTTTAAGTGTCTCATGGCATTTTGAGTGCTCTGGGCTACTGTCCATGTAACTTGTAAATAAATGTTTGTACCAAAAGCCCAGAGCATTGTTTGATGCCCTTGTTTGATTGCTGCAAAAAACTTGCCTTTAGGGAAAGCCACATCACCTTTTAAGAACAGTGTGCAGTTTCAGATTTTCTTTTTAATGTTTTAAACTGATTCTTCATTATCTCTTCCTTGTCTTGGAATGTTTCAACCATTAAATCTTTGGCCCTATGCAGGTATTACTAGTAAGAAAGTGCAGTGTTTTCCTGCTGGTAACACAGGCTGATTATGTGAAGGCTGAAAAACGCAATTCAAAAGAAAAGCAGGAGTGGGATTACTTGTGCAGTCTTACAGCAACCACAAATTTTCCATTAGTATTTCTGGAAGTCAGACCTGGCCTCCCTGATGGAACACTGCTCCTTTTTTCAATAGTGGAGACAACTGATAATGGAAAATTCCCTGTCTTTTCTCAGCACCCAAATCAAATAACTGAGTAGACTGGCTGAGAAAAACCAGTTCACCATGGCAATAAAGGACTTTGCCATCCAGTTACAAACTTTGCAATCCTAAGTCTATTTACTTAGAAATAAGTCATTCTTAAGTTCGGTAGGACTTGCTATCAAGCAACGGTATTTAGGATCACAGCTTAAATCAGTAGAACGACTGTAAGGAAATGCATGGCAAGCACTGAGCTTATCATTCAGGCCAGGCATGCAAGAACAGATTGCTGAGAAGACTCTTCCTGCATGCCTTCCTTGCAAGATCTTTTAAAGCACAAACATCTTATTGAATGGATCCTCAGTTTCAGAGTATATTTCAGTTATCCATGAAATTAATGGTTGCTGCTTCTGCATGTCGAACACGTCATTAAAATCACATCAATTGCAGACGCTCCCCACCGTCATAGAAGCATATCTGCTTCTTCAAGGTCTACTTATTCTCTTTCTCGTTTATAAAACTTGAGCATGGAAAATTGCACTAAAGTGAATAATCTGTTTTTTTGGTCTTTGAAGCTTCCAACACCAGTTCTAAGAGGTAGATGTGGTGTGGGAAGCAATGCTTCTCTTGAACAACCCATCCTCTGTGCATATACAAAGGACCTAATCCAAGGTCAATTGGAGGAGTCAGTAGGGACCAATTCCTTTACGACTTTGCATGACTAGAGAGGTCAGATGGATTACTGCCATCCAGGAAGGTGGCAACTATTTCCATGATCATTCATCGCTGTACTTCTTCTCTGCAATCATTATCACAGAGATGGTTGCAGTTCCCCACTATATAACCCAGTTCATGCTAGCTTTTCTTGATTGTGTTCAATTGGAGCAATTTGGTAGTGTCCCTAGAAATAGCCTAAATCACATCACTACCATTGTCCTCCCTCCCTTGATTTGTATTCCTTTTACCAACTTCTCAATGTTTGTAGGATGGCTTTGTAAGCTTGTACTAGGCACACTTTCTTTTGCATTGGCATTATGTTGATTTATGGAACCATAAAGATAGAGGAAGTGGTTTTCTTTTCCTTCATAATGCTATCTTTTCTGTTTTAGTCAGATAATCCCAGCCTCTAGCCCCTCAAAGATTTCACAAATGGGCTGGGGGATCCAACCTTATTTTTTGACTGGTTTGAGAAGCTGATGTGAACTCCAAATAATATAGCCCACCATGGAGAACCCATATTTGCACTTTTTGAGTAGCAATCCCTTTTTTAATTGTTTGCTATGCAGAATGCCGTCTTTAATGAACTTTTGGATGTAACTATGGGCACAATCTAAAAATCATGTTGTTGTAGTAGAGCTTTGGTAGGTGGTTTCCAGTAGATTGTGCCCATCCTTTATGAATGGCAGGGTGGTTTTTTTAGGTTGCAAATCTGTCCCATGATAGAAGCCTTCACTCTTTTTGCACTTGATCAAAACCAAAGAATTAATTCAGCAGAAGCACTCTGTAATCTTGTATTGCACGCTGTTACGCATTTGCCGGTTGTAAATGTGATTTTCTAAATCACCTGTGGTTTTTTTTTAAACCCAACTGTAAGCTATATTATGTATGCCTATCTTGTATGTAATTTTAAGGTGACATGACCAGTATGTGAACCAATCTCAGTCATTTTTTTCATATAAGTGCACTTACGAGAATGTTGGTGATGGTGTTTTATTTTGTAGGAAGAATGCATGATATGGTGTAGATCTGATTCCTTTACTTTGTGCCTAAAAAGAACAAGGTTCTAATTGTGATTTTTTTGGTGACTTACTTGGTGAATGCTTTTTATAACCTTTAAATTGATCTGTTTATAATAAACAATGTTTTGTAATGCAGTTGTGAAGTTGCTTTGTAACTAGCTGGAAATGTATTTACTTGTTATATTTATACCTTTCCTTTCTTTTGTGGAACCCAAGACAGTGTATGTATGTATCTGTATGTATTGGCATTTTGGGGGGACAAGGGTGGTGCTGTGGTCTAAACCACTGTGTCTCTTGGGCTTGCTGATCAGAAGGTCGGCAGTTTGAATCCCCATGATGGGGTGAGCTCCTGTTGCTCTGTCCCAGCTCCTGCTAACCTAGCTGTTCGAGAGCACACCAGTGCAAGTAGAGAAATAGGTACTGCTGCTGCGGGAAGGTAAATCGTGTTTCTGTGTGCTCTGGTTTCCGTCAGTGTTCTGTTGTACCAGAAGTCATGCTGGACACATGACCCGGAAAGCTGTCTGTGGACAAACACCAGCTCCCTTGGCCTGAAAGCGAGATGAGCGGCGCAACCCTATAGTCACCTTTGACTGGACTTAACCATACAGGGGTCCTTTAACTTTTCCATATTGGCATTTCTAAACTACTTAATATTTCAAAAATCCCTATGTACAATGTAAAAACAGTATCCATTGAAACAGATAGAGCTGAAAGCCAGTAAATCAGCCATATAAAGCACATAAAACAAGTAAAACAGATTTCCAAGGACTCATACACATAAATCAGTGTCCAATCTTACAGGTCAGGTTAAGCCTGGGCAAAAAGATTGGTCTTCACAAGACATCTGAAAAAACTTGTGGTTGCTACTTCATGCAAGGCAATGGTAAGATCATTCCACCGTACAGGGGTAATAGCAGAAAATTCCACTTTTTGTGTCGCTGCCCTATGATATACTGTGGGATGGGGTGCCACAAATATAATTTCCCCAGATGATCTAAGTTATCTTACAGGTATACGTAGAGACAGGTGGCCTTTCTGGTAAACTGGCCCCAAGTCATTCAGAACATTATATGTTAACAACAACATCTGGAACGTGGCCTGGAAGCTGATTGGTAGCCAGTGCAGTTCCCTCAGCACAGCTGTAACATCTGCATC
Organism: Podarcis bocagei; assembly: GCF_964188305.1. Lineage (NCBI taxonomy): Eukaryota > Metazoa > Chordata > Lepidosauria > Squamata > Lacertidae > Podarcis > Podarcis bocagei. The sequence goes on along the minus strand of NC_138129.1, from coordinate 82,980,057 downwards.
TCCCAAGTTTTCCACTAAATGATGTAGCTGCAGCATTTTGGACTAATAAAGTTCTCACGCAGTCATCTATCTAGGCACTGACCAGATCCAGAGCTGCTTAGCTTCAGTGAGGTTGCTGTATGATGGTGTCCTTAGACTACATGCTGGGTTCTAGAGGTATAAACCCCACCCACCCAAGTACAATGTGGTTTTTTCCTGTTCAAAAGAAATTGTTTCCAAGACTAGTGTTGCTCTTTGTATGTCTAATACTACTTTTCCATGCAATTCATTCAGTAATAGTCAAACAGGGGGCTTCAGTATTTTGGCAGACCTCTTGGAATTTGTGCCCAGCTTACCTGTTCTGCTCATATAGCTTATTGAATCCTAATGCCCTGGAAATCACAGGGATCAATCAGCCTGCAAGACCAATAGTCTCAGTTAGCCCTGAATTCCCTCCACCTCTGCTGTTGGCTGCCAGGACAGAAATATGGTAAGGTCTGTTTTCTTCTCAATACAGAGTATTAGGTATAGTGGATACTGAAACTCAACAGTTAAGGGAATTGGGTATGTTTAGCCTGGCAAAGTGAAGACATAAGATGTGAAAGTATGTGTGAACTGGCCCTTAATATGCTGAAAAAGCAGAGAGAAAGCAGTTAATGAAATTGCATTGGATTGCTTCTGTTGGTAATCAGCAGAATGAAAGCCAGTTAGTTCTATCATCAGGGCAGATTGACAACCCCCTCTTTTAAGCCCTTATTCACTAAGTTCGTCCTGAGATAGGCATAAATCTGCTCTCAGTCAATTATGCTGATTTAAGTGGCTTATGGATAGAGCTGCTTGTTTTGTTAACGTCGAATGAATTATTTTCTAAACACAGGAGCCAACTGCTACCCTCCAAATGAAAATTACATCCAGCAGGTGCTAGAACCTAAATATATGTTGTCTTTTTATTTTCCATGCCTGGCATGGAAATTTTCGCACTGTACTGTCCACTATATATAACCCAGGGTGTTATGTCAGCAGCAGCACCTGCCGGTAGAATAAGGGCAGCTTCACAACAATAGCTCTTGCCTGGTAGGTCTTGAGTGTCATTCAAATAGGATAGTAGCCGCAGGACAGCCAACTAAAGAACAGTAGGGTGGTAAACTTGCGTGCTAATTTAAAAACAACAAAGAGACAAGGTCAGGTAGCCACTTAACAAGAGACCTGTCGTCATCCCCCTAACCTCCCTGCCCTAGCTTCTCTTGTGACAGCATGTGATAAATAACTCACAGAAAAGAAAGCAGTACATTTTACAGATCACAGCTGGGGACAAGAATTTCGTAGTAATCAGGATGCAAGGCAAGGGGCTGTAGCCAACTGGTAGCCGAAACAATTGGCATCCACACAAGGCCTTATTCAGCCCAAAAGGCCATAGAGAGAACGTCTTTTCTAAAGGAGGAAATATTGAGGGCTCATAGAGGAACTTCTATTATTCTTTTTGTTCTGTGACTCATCCTGCCTTGTGCGTGTTTCGCTGTTCATCTCATTTTTTATTGTGCTTAAAGGCAGTGAGCCCTCCCTCCCATCCTATAGTAGTGTTGTAGAACATGTGCCAGAAGCTCAGGAAACAACTGGCAACACAAATATTCGCAGCCCAGCTGTTGTGAGGGGGGGAAAAAGCTGTCAGTTTTGTTACCTCATTCAGGCCCTACGGAATAAGGTTGTGCACAGAGGAGGCTGAGGACCAGAAAGCTCTTTGGAGATGGAGGTCAGAGAATAACAGAACTTGGACATTGGAAAACTCAGTGGCAGGAATTTTGAAGCAAAGGTGGGCAGTGGAGTAATGCTAAGAAAAGAGAAGTCTGAGGGAAAGGCTTGACTACATTTTGCTAGGAGGAGTCAAGGGGGTATGTGGCTGCTAATTCTGGACCCTAGGGCCTTCTGTGTCTTTAAACATAGCATACAATAGGGAATTTAGATAGGTGTGTGTCCTACACTGATTGTAGCATGGAAGTTCTGGTGTGCAAGAGACCTTTGATATGATTGTGAATGCTGCATGTCAGTTTCAACCTACTAACAAGCAGCTGGCGCCGCTTGATCTCTCACTGCTAAATTCCACTGCCTCCCATCTGGACATGTGTAGTCTCTCCTTTGAAAAGATTGAGTTGACATTTTAGGGTACAAAAGTTCTGACCGTGTTACTCTGCAGAGAGAAGCATTTGACAGCCATACATGCAAGCCATCAGTTCATCTCCCCGGTCAGAGGCAGCATGCGTCTGAACCAGTGGTGGTGGTGGTGCAGCACAGGGGCAGTTGCCCCAGGTACAAAATTGTAAGGGGCACAAAATTTCAACACCCAGTCCTGCCTCAACACAGCTGCACGCTTCCGTTGCTGGGCTCCGTTGAAAACCAGGCTGTGTGAACCAGAAAACGGCCTCTCCAGACAATGGAACGACTCTTCTTATCTCTGCAGCTGTGATCTCCTAGGCGACGCAGATGCTGTTAGGCAGTTGAATGTGCATGTGTACTCCATACATTTCCCGTCCCTCCACATGGCCACGGGCACTGGCAACCCATGCTACGCTGCTGTTCCGAATACCAAGTGCTGGAAACTGCAGGAAGGGAGGGTGTTGTTGTACTCATGTACCTGCTTGCAGACTTCCCCATGGGCATCTTGTTGGCCACTGTGAAAAAATGATTCTGGACTAGACAGGCCACTGGCCTGATTAAATGGGGCTCTTACATTCTCGTGTAGTTGGTGTTACACTCAGAATGGCTGTGTGAAAGCAGGTCTATATTATGTTTGTACAGTAGGTGGCGCACCACACTTAGAACAAGAAGGCAAAAGCACTACCAACAAGACATTTGAAAAGGGGAATTTCACTGGAAATGTAGCTTTTCTTTACCATTCACTTCATTTACCATTCATTTACATTATAGCACACATTCTGGAAATACATGAATTAGGGTGTTGTTGTTTTTTAAAAAATGTTTTTATTTGGTAACAAAAGTACATATAGCTTCTCAATTTTCAATTCATAGAATATATATAAATTACTTATATGAGGCGGCAGAGGCAAAAGAGTATGTTTTGTTAAGAACATATTCTTTTGTGGCATATTCGTCTGTTGGTGGTTAGTAGCAATGGAATGTCCCCAGTCCTGTGTGATTAAACAGGTACGTTTTCCTTCTTTACTTGCTTATGTTTACTTCCCCCCTACCACCTATTCCATTTAATTAATTTTTAAATTAACTTTGATTTACTTAAGAAATCACATTGTCCTAAATGTGCGTATTCACTTGCTTTGGTCAGGAACTTGCACTTTTACAGGTGCCACATAATATCTGTTCCACATTTATGAGGAGCCAATCTTTTAGTGTGGCAGCACCTGAACTTTGGAACTCCCTGCCTATTGACAGTAGGCAGGCACCCTCCCTATGTTTTCGTAGATGGCTGCTGAAAATGTTTTTATTTCAGCAAACCTATTCAGATTTAGAATTTATAACTTACGTATGTTTTACAGTTTTATTGATTTAAATCTTTGTTTTTCATTATGTAACAATTTTGATTTCATGCGGGGTTTTTTTGTTTTAAGCAGATTGTGGATTTCAGCTGTATTTTATCTTCAAGTTCATTTGTACACCACTCGGGAGATATTTTTTAAAAAATTGTCTATTTGTGTGCTATGTTTTGGTTTGCAAACAAAGTGATAGGATAAGGCACAATATGTTTCCCTTTTCCTCCAAGGTCTAGCAAGAAGCAGAGCAGAAAGCAGGGGTGCTGTGGGGGGGGGGGCTGAGCCCTCAGCTTCCTGAACCGCCCCCCCTTCTTAAAGCTGAAGGGTTTTTTGTTTGTTTTAACTTTTGCCTAATAGGTGGCTGGATGCACTGAAAAACACTGAGACTTAAGAAACCTGCCTAGAGACAAATTAATGTACCAAGGAAATCTTGTTTGCACTCGTTAAGTCCTGAGAGGAACAGCCAAAACTGTGCCTAGCTTTTAAATGAACTCCAGCTTGTTTGGGGGAACTACACCAACTTTTGGGTGGGTGGTTTTCCTATCTCTACACAAGGGATGATTTGTAGGTGTCACTAACTGGGTCATTGCACAGAAGTAGAAGCAAACGGTTTCTGTTTCTCCCTGGTTCTGTGGCAATGAGAAAAAACAAGTCGGGCCCCATCTACGCTACACATATAAAGCAGCATCATGCCACCTTAAGCAGCCATGGCTTGCCTCAAAGTATATTGAGGGTATGTTCCCCTCACAGAGCTACAACCAACCTTTTCCCTCAGGGAACTCTTTGAACTGTAGCTCTGTGAGGAGATTAGGTGTCTCCTGGCAGTCCTCAGCACCTTAACAAACCTCAGTTCCCAGAATTATCTGAGGGAAACCACGGCTGTTAAAAAAGTTATAATACTGCTTTAAATGGTATAGTGCAGACGGGGCCTCACATCTTGCCCACAGATCGCCCTCGCAGCTCACAACAATTGGCAAGTTGCTAGTGCTTTTATTTCACTTGCGTCTGGATGGTGTGTAAACGGGCCCTCAGGCAATTTTGTTGCTAAGAGTATGAAAACAGTAATCGTGAGGGAGGCTGAGCTCTTTCATGTGACTCTCCCTCCATGTGGCAGGCTGTGTTGAGAGAGCACTTTTCAAATGAGAAGGACATTATCATGGGCAGTGCTTTTTTCTGGGCAGGGGGATGCAGGCGTACCCCTAAACATTTTGTGAATCTAGCGGGAGAAGAAACTAAAAATTTAACATTATTTTAGTTTCTTCTCTAGCACAGTGAATCGTCAGTTCCGTTGCTACCCCTGATGGTGGCCTCATTTCCTGTCACGGTGTTTCCTGAGTCTCAGATGGAAGCGAGCATTTAATGTGTGAAGTAGGAGTTGGAATCTAGCACAGTGATTGGTCAGTATTTTTTATTTTATTTTCCCTGATTTGAACTATAAAATGGTGATTTTAAAATGAGAGTACCCCTAAACATTTTTTAAGGAAAAAAAAGCACTTGATCATGGAAATTAAAGCCATAGGAATTGACTCCCTCTGGGGCTAGCCTGAAGACTTCAGGCATCCAAGACAAATACTAAAGCATAGCCCTTCTTAAGAATATAGAGGCATCCTGTTCCATAATAATAATAATAATAATAATAATAATAATAATAATAATAATAATAATACCCCCCCATCTGACTGGGTTGCCCCAGCCACTCTGGGCAGCTTCCAACATATATAAAAACATAATAAAACAATAAGCATTTAAAAAAAACATTCCCTGTACAGGGCTTCAGATGTCTTCTAAAGGTTGTAGAGTTATGTATCTCCTTGGCTCAGGGGTTGCATAACTCTGTACCCTCCAACATTTCGCCAATGAAAATAGGGACGTCCTAAGGAAAAGCAGGACATTCCAGGATCAAATCAGAAACAGGATGGCTTCTGTAAATCTGGGAGTGTCCCTGGAAAATAGGGGCACGTGGAGGGTCTGAATGTGGTGCCTTGTCCCACCTCTCCCTATCCCTGTGACTTGCCAGTCCTGGATGGCGTCATATTTGCGCTCTGTTTCATAGCTATGCCATTATATTCTCTCGAACTCAAGCTACTAACTTACCCAGTTCTTAGTTCAGGCATCATGCCTGCTTATTTCCTTGCCTGTTTCCCCTTTCTTCCATCTGTTGTGATCACTTGCTTGTTGTCTGGTTCCACCCCCCCCCCAAGTTCTCCATACTAGACCCACCACCAATCCTTCCTTTGTTCCTTGAAGCTAGAAAGAATCGCTCCCTATAATCTGCTCTGGCACAAAAGCAGCTGCCCTAGACAGTTGTCCTAGGTTGCCTAGCAATTAGACCAGACACAGTCTTATGCCCATTTACCCTCAGTAACACTTCTATAGGGAGAAAAGTGGATAAGGCTGCCCCCTTACTGCGCTCAGGAGTTTGCTATCTGACTTGCATTTGGCCAAGAAAGGGCAGTCGCTCCGTGGGAGAGCATCTGTCTTGCATGCAGAAGATCCCAGTTTCATTCTCCAGCATCTCCAAGGTAGGGGTGGGAGACAGATTCCCTACCTGAAACCCCAGATGTCACAAATGGCCTGGGGGAGTCAAATCATCTTTAAATGTAAGCCACATTTCAAAAGCTAAGGGAAGCATACTTCATATTTAGCCCAATCAGGAGCAACTTCTTGTTAAATCACTTTGAAACTTTTGCTTTTGTATAAAATGACGGACACATGTAATAAACACCGACAACAACATTGATGCTCAGTGGTTTTCCAGAAAACCTCTGTTCTCAACTATGGTACTTTACCACTTCTCAATATGATTTAAAAAACAACAACAAAAAACCTCCCAGATGGTGTACTGAAATGTAGCATACCATTAATTCCTTTCCATCTCCAATTTGGTGCTCAGTCACACTACCTTGAGTCTTCATTCAACATAGGAAGTGCCTTCCACTGGAAGAAAGGAATCCTTGGATCCCATTAACTTTTTTGTTGTGCCTTTTTGCCAGTGAGGCTTTCTAAGGGTGCACAAAGAGGCTGGGCAAAGGGAAGGAAAGCTATTCTTCGCCCATTTCTATAGGTCTATGGTGTGGCTGCTCTGATTATTATATCTGGTGTGTCATAAAAATTCAGACTTACTGCTGTTATTCTATAAGGTGCCAGTACAGAATCATGATTTGAGAACGAAGCGAAAGACTAGATGCTACATTTCATGGCTTCCATTGGTTTCATTCATTATGCTAATGATCTATTTAATGCCAGACTATTACCACTCCTAATGAAAATCCTCCAGGTATGGCTGTGATCAGATATTAGTCATAGAGTTTAATAGAAAGTAATATAGAAAAATGTGTGTAGAATTTAATGAGAGAAATCGGATGGAAGCATTTTTTTTTTATTCCAGTGCACAATTTTTAGCAATGCAATTATCTATTTTAAATTGTGAAGTCAGCAATGTGGTCAGCTTAAGGCAGGGGGGAGTGAGGGAAATCTAAAGGATTTAAACAAGACTACTAAGTATAGAAGAAGAAATTTTTAAGAGTGATCCATTTATTGTAAGGGAGAGAGTGAAAAATTAATGAATTAGTGTCTTCTTATAGGATCTTCAACTCATAACATTTGAGGGGAGGTGGAAGTGTTGAGAATAGAATAAAATTTGCTGTTGAGTCTGTTTCCCAAAATTCTCTCTCTGAGAAATGTCTGATATTTAATGAGGTTTTTTTTTTTAAACAACAACATCGTTATATGATGATAAGCATTCCACCTGATTTGCTTAGTTCACATTCAAGCTGTTCACAAGATTTGGCCCAAGCCTGAACTCTAAACCAAACCAGGCTGATCAAGGTGGATCTGAGAATCTGCTGAATCAGATTGAGATGGCCTTGGATCCCCATGGGTCAGGTCAGAGCAACCTGGGGCTGTCAAAAGGCAGAGTGGTCAGGCAACAAGAAGGAGGAGGGAGCGACATTGCTGTCCTGGTTTCATCATGCCACCAATCATTGCTGGTTGCCAAAAGGGGGAGGGCCAAGATATTGGGGTGCTCTGAGGGGTGCAACCCCATGAAGGCACAGCAGCAGGAGTGGTGCAGGAGGGAAACTTGTGGCCCCTATTGGAAAACCCAAGGAATGCTAGGGATTGCAAACTTCCAGATGTTGGGTTACAGCAGGGGTCAGCAAACTTTTTCAGCAGGAGGCCGATCCACTGTCCCTCAGACCATGTGGGGGCCATATATATATATATATATATATATATATATATATATATATATATGTATTGGGGGAAATATGAACGAATTCCCATGTCCCACAAATAACCCAGAGATGCATTTTAAATAAAAGGACATATTCTACTCATGTAAAAACACATTGATTCCCGGATCGTCCGCGGCCTGGATTTAGAAGGCGATTGAGCTGGATCCGACCCCCGGGCCTTAGTTTGCCTACCCATGGGTTACAGCTTTCATGATCTCTCATGGCCATGCTTGCTGGGGTTGATGGAAGTTGAAGACCAATAACATCTGGAGGGCCACATGTTCCCCATCCCTGCTTTAAGAGAACATGCCCCTATATGTGTTTTCTGGTAATGCATGGCTCAGCTTTTTCTCTCCAATACATTTAGGAATTATGAGGCGCTTATAGAATGCCTGTAAATCAGAGAAATGTCTTCTAAGCTTCAGTTAGGAGCCACTCTTACAACATTACACTTGAACTTGCATATGGGACTCGGAAAGATATAGCTGTGTTAAGGATAATTCATAAGGCTAGTGGTGCTGCTTTATCAGTTTTATGTTTCGTTTTGTGGATTGATTTTATTTTAGTGGATTTAAATTCCCTTGGCAGAGAGCTCACTGTCAGAAATAATATCCGCAACTTTGTCTTTATCTTAGGTTCCATGCCCAAAGTGGCAAATGATGATGGGACTCAGAGATGGCAACGGATGGTTTGTGCTGATTAGTTTAATTATGGCTGCAGCTGCAGGAGTGGTTTGCAGCATTAGGTTTTGTTGCATGGTTAGTTGCATGCTAGGGCAGCTCACAAAAATGTCCTCACATACAGTGGTACCTCTGGTTACAAACTTAATTCGTTCTGGAGGTCCGTTCTTAACCTGAAACTGTTCTTAACCTGAGATACCACTTTAGCTAATGGGCCCTTCCACTGCCACCATGCCGCCGCCGCACGATTTCTGTTCTCATCCTGAGGTAAAGTTCTTAACCCGAGGTACTACTTCCGGGTTAGCGGAGTCTGTAACCCAAAGTGTTTGTAACCCGAGGTGTTTGTAACCCGAGGTACTGCTGTATTGAAAGTATGTATTAGGAGGCAGCTTGGGTTATCTATGCCATGCATGCCAGCTTACCCCATGCAAACAGATCACATATTTGGCAAGTGCAAGAAGGGGCCTTACATATGTACTGACCCTCTTTTCCTCCCACAGAGGGAGAAATCATGATTGTCTCTCCTCTTATGTAGAGGAGTTCTATGTAGGTTTGTTAGTAGACTTCCTTCTCACATGTGTTAAACGTGTGGTTGGTGTGTGTGTGAAAGCTGCATCATGTTCTGGGGATGAGTGACCCTGAGCCGCCCCCCCCCAACCCATAACTTTGGCTAGTGTCAGAACATTTGACAGTGCAAATAAGGCATAGTGACATAATAATAATAATAATAATAATAATAATAATAATAATAATAATAATAATGATAGCTGTTGTTGTTGTTAATTGAATTTGTATACCGCCCTATACCTACAGGTCTCAGGGCAGTTACAACATAAAATCACAGTATAAAAACACAAAATACATAATAAAAACAAAAACAACCCAATAATGCCCCCTCCCCAATACATTTTCAAAGGGCATTGGAAGTCACTCAGCCAAAGGCCTGGTTAAAGAGGAATGTTTCGCCTTACACCTAAAGTGGTATGAAACTTTCTTACTAGTCATTCCAGCCACAGACAAAGATGTATGGGGAAGTATCCAGAACAGAGTTCCATTATCCTGCCATGAAAGCCCCCAGCGTGGTCATGTGAGCGTCTGACTGTCAACAAAAGGAGGAAGTCAGGCAAGAGCTTTTGCTGCTTCAGCATGAGAATGCATGACATTTCCCACACAATCCAATCTCCACCCAACATTGGGTGACAACATTTCAGGAAATGAATGGAATACTGCTGAACTACAGCAAAACAGTTCTGTGAGTAGCTGATGCAAAGCCATTGGCATATCTAATAGCACTGACTGTGACGGGGAGGGAAGAGTCCCTATTCAGTAGCTAATCTGAGCTGTTCCTATCAGACAAACAAGAATTGGTATTGAACCTTCATGATGGTAACTTCATGTTTTGTTTTCCTTCTGCTTTTCTGGAGAGAAGAGACATCCCAGTGTAAACATGCCACCCCATCCTCCTCCCTGCAATGCTGAGATCTACTAGGGGGATACTGAGGACTCAGCTATACAGCTGCAAATATAACGTTTTAAGTGTGTTGTAAAGTTCATTACACAAATGTGACACTAGATGGCGATGGTGAGCAAATTCAACATATTTTTCGAAAAGGGGGAAAAAATTAAGCATTTTCATACCTTTTTTTTAATGTGTCTAGATTCCACCTGAGTCTAAGAAAGAGGCAGTTGACAGACAGTTGTGGGTGCATGTGGGGGCTGGCTGAGGGTAGACTTGAGGTTGATGGGGCAGTGCCTCATTCAGCCTAATGTATCCAACAGAGCTGGAAGCACAGGCACTGAACTATGCAGCAAAGAACTACTAAACATTTTGCAAAGGAGGCAAATTTGCAGAGTGCAGTTTAGGGTGAACTCAGTTGTTGTCTCACTTAATTGATAAGATGGTTTAGAATGCTTCAGTGAAGTTGGACTTGACCAGATAGACAAAGATGGGGAATTAGATCCAGGTGATATATATTGTTAGACAAATATGTTTTCCTAGGATTTCTTTAACAAAAGAACAGTTGAAAGCAGGAGTGGTAAACTAGATCAGATGTAGCTTTAAAGCAAGGAGTGGAGAGCCTTTTTGGTGCCACAGGACAGATCCTTATCAGGATTGGCACTGCAGGCCAAATTTGGCAGGTGGGCAGGCTAGGATTGGCCTGCTGGCCCGATTGTTCCCCACCCCTGATTTAAAGGGGTGCTAGTTTTCCTGGGTGCCAGTTTTCATTGATCACCTTTTAGTCTGTTCCTGAACTAGGAGCAATTAAATATGAGATTTATTATTCCAGTGCAGTGACTTCAGTGGTTCTTATTGTGAAATGATTCAGAGGAAGGTACAAGGAGAACTTACTTAGCAATGATACAAAGCAATAATAAAACAATATATTTCTCTTTCAAAGGACCTGCTTAGTTAATCCATGGAAATGAAATGCAGTGGACTGGAGCCAGTGCTTTGGTGCAGATGACAAGCTATTATTTTTACGGGTTCATTAGGTATTCACTCACAGGCACTGAAATCACCTGAAGGCACATTCTAAGAAGCTAACTCTTGCCCTCAATCTTGTGGGTATGTTGAGGGCTGGCATATTACCCATCTTTTGTGTTTTCCCAAGGAGAAATGCATTTTAAAAATGACCTTTTAAAATGAAGGGACGCATACTGGTGGCCCTCAGCTCCCAGCCACTGTTGGTGCCTCTGTAGCAAGTCTGACCCTTATTACTACTAATGCACTTAGTGAAAACATGGATCTAGTTGCCATAAAGAGCTCATTGCTTTGTTTTCCACATGCCGTACTATCAAGATCAGCAAGCTTTCTACATCCATCCATCTGTAATGATTAGCATAACAGGTTGAGGAGGAGACTATGTTCAATGGCAGAGCCCATGCTTTGCCTGCATAAGAACCCATGTTCAGCTGGCATCTCCAGTTAAATAAGGACCGCACAGGTACTGCTGCTGCTTCTTTTTAAGGATCAAGTAGGAGGTGATGAGAAAGATCCTGCCTGAGACCCTGGAGAGCCACTGTCAATCAGAATCTACAAATCGTCTATGTTCAGACTTTACTATTTAAACCATCACACAGTGCACTTGGAAATTATGTATATTGGTTGGGATGTGTGTTGTCAACCAGTCAACTTACATGACCCCCAACACACACACACACACACACACACACACACACACACACACACACACACACTTTGCACCTTTTGTACTTCTCGACTCATAATCCACGTCTTATTACCTTTTAACTTAGATTTTCCATGCTACAGACCCTGTCTCTTCCTTTGAGACTTGGCTGCACGAGGGCCTGGCTTTGGAATAAAGCCACAAACCTGGGCTGAGTTCCGGACGAGACGTCTGCCTTCACTCAAAGCCCGAGGCATCTGCTAGTTTTTGGATTCCAGTAACCCTCCTACACATGGAGCTTGGAACGGTTTTATGCCGTATCATTTCAGCTCAACAAAATATTTTATATTTAACACAGGCACACACATGCCTCTTTCTGTGCTGCTTGTCTTGTTAAAGAGGACATTTAGAAGAGAGATCCAATGCACATCTACTGAGAAGTTAAGTCCCACTGATTTCATTGATACTTACTCCCAGGTTGGTGTGCAAAGGATGGCAACTTTGGCTACCCTGAACCAGAGGCTGGGATTCTCGGGACCATGGTTACCGTAAGCATTAGAGCGCCCTAATCCAGATGTTTCTCCTGTCCCCACTGCTGTCTGCTTGCCTGCTCTCTCTTCCTCTGGTCTAGAGGGAGCAACAGCAGCTGCTTAATCACTTCCCTTCCACACCCCCAGGCAGAACTGAGAATTGGGCCCGGAGTGGGTGGTGACAGGAGGAGGCATCTTGCCCAAAAGCCTCCTAATATCTGGAGATGCAAATCTCCTACATTCCTCAATCCTCAATGCTTTTATTTCTTTTTTAACCAGGAGCCACAATATCACATACATTTATGAGCCAAAAGGCAATGGAGGTCAGGTCCGTGTTCTAGTATTCATATTGTTACATGCCACCCCAATTTCCAGAAGTGGTGTGAGATTCCAGGGGTTGCAGGTGTGATTTCCAGGGTCCGTATTTCCTTTTGGGACAATGAGGTACAGCAGAGGTTGTTTTAATGATACAGTGGTACCTCGGGTTACATACGCTTCAGGTTACATATGCTTTAGGTTACACACTCCGCTAACCCAGAAATAGTGCTTCAGGTTAAGAACTTTGCTTCAGGATAAGAACAGAAATCGGGCTCCGGCGGCGCAGCAGCAGCAGGAGGCCCCATTAGTTAAAGTGGTGCTTCAGGTTAAGAACAGTTTCAGGTTAAGAACGGACCTCTGGAACGAATTAAGTACTTAACCTGAGGTACCACTGTATATGGTTTTATTTACACATATATACAACCTGCAGCTAGGTGGAGTGATTGCAGAGCATTCACATCCTATGAGGGTCTGGCTTCCCCCTTAAGGGCAGCATTGGGTTCAAAAGACAACAAAAAGCCATCCTCTGTGTTTCTTATTTCCAGTCTTGTCATCTCCAGCTCACATGGAGCTCTCCAACTCCAAGAACCTTCCCCCAGCCCACATCATTCAAAGTTGAAACTCTAAAGCTGGCCTTCGCCTTTGTTCACTAGCACCCAATAAAGAAGGGACCACACTCTCCTTTGCCTAGCAGTCTTGCCCTCTGATGCTTTCCTTGATGGGCCATCACTGGTCTTTGTCCCCTGCTAATGGCCCATCCAGCTAATTCTGCTGAGCTGGCTGGGCTCATTAGGATAATCAAATCTAGAGAGTTCTGTGTTGGGCAAAGTTCAACCAAACCTTGATTAAGTCTAACAGTTACTAAATCCAGGAATTATGGGGAGGATTTGGCACCCAGGAATTTAGGGGAATCTGGCCCCCCACAAACCCAAAACATCATGATGATGTATGTCATGAGAAACAGGCCCAGTTTAAACAGAGTGCCTGGCTGGCTGGTCTGCCATAGATGATGTATTCTAAATTGTATCTAAATGGTTGAGTAAAGCGTCTAGCCCAGGGGTCGGCAAGGCTTACCTTGCCTGGGCCAGTTCACTCCAGCAGAGATTCCCCCGTGGGCCAGATCGTGTGTGTCTGCGCAGATGCGATTTCCGGTGCAGCGCAAGCGAGTCCCCCGTGGGCTGCTTGTGGCCCATGGGCCTAAGGTTGCCTACCCTGGTCTAGTCCTTCGCTTTTGAGATTCTTGCTTCTTCAATGGGTCAGCAGAAACTACTCTGTATGTCTTGGTAGAGGGAGGAGTACGCAGTTAGGTGCAAGGTTTTTGGAGCATATACAGTGAACAGCTGGAGAAGAAGATGTGATATATTGTATTGTTATACTTGGAAACTGTACTGTACTAGAATCCACTGAATGAAGGGCGGTCTAGAATTTTTTCAGAAACAAAAAGTAAAGCAGCACAACCCACCAGAAGCTATAAAAGTGAATGGTATTAATACCATTAGTTAGGACTATTTTAAATGCTTCAGAAAAAGTGGATTGCCTGTTTCCTTTGTGGGTGTAATTACAGAATGGTGATCCTCAGTGTTTTAGAGGGGCTTTTGCAAAATCTTCCTGTTGGGTCCTATTTCTGTCCACAAGATGACAGCATATCCTGGAGGTGTCAAGGCCCCCAAAGTTCAGTGCAGACACTACAAGCCAGTTTCTCACTTTCTTTCCATTCTGTCCTAGGTTGAAAAAGCTTTGCAACCTCTTCAAGATGTGCTGCAGGCAGTGCAAAGTCCACCCCCTGGTCTCCAAGAAGGAACTAGAAATCAAGGCAATATTCAGAGGCCTGATGAACACAACTTCTTCAGAAAATCCAGGTAAGGAAATGTCCTCTGCTGAGCAGGAATCATGGTGAGGTCAGTGAGAATCTGACTGGCTGGGTCTTGGATTCAGGAAGCTTTTGGAGGCAGCCCTTTGGAAGAAGGGAGATGATGATTCTTTTACTTTCCTACTGACCATATACACATATACATGCATACTTGCATACCTAAACTACTTTGAGGGTCCCCCCCCCACAACCAAGTGCTATATAAATTTTATGAAATAAATCAAATGAATGTACATTCTGATGTCCCTTGTATATAAATGTATGTTTGAACACACATGAATCCTGTGCACAAACAGACTCACATTTATTGTCAAAACATAGGGTATGTTTCTCTCCCTCTCTCTCTCTCTCTCTCTCTCTCTCTCTCCCACACACACACACACACACACACAAACAAAAAAATCTGTAGAAGTATAGAAAAGGAATCCTTTACAAAAATGGTTAGTAGAAACTTTAAAATGAACTCTCCAACTTTTTTTTTTTTAAAGTCAAGCATAGCATTGCCTTCAGTGAAATAAGCCATACATGAATGTATGCTGGTAACTTCAGTAGAAGAATCCAGTAGCCGATGAGGAAAGAGGCCATAAAAGACATGTCCAATACTTCTAGGGATCAGGCAGGATCACATTTCAGCCCATTTATCCTCTCTGCCTCTCAGTCACAACTGATCCCAGTGACATAAAGTGTGTGGCTATTTTTGTTTTTAATCCTCTTCCTGCCTGGTCTGAAAAACTCAGCAGGTGAAAATTTTCTCATCCCTTTATACCCATGTCAGGAAAACCTTAACATGCTTAATTTATTTGTGTCAGGCTACTATTAAAAGCAAGACCAGAAGGGAAGGTGAATGAGGAATAATGACTCCCTTGACTTTTTCTTTTTTAAAAACTCTTTTGTCTCACTGTGCAAGGAAGGGTGAATAGGCAAGCATCCCTTGCAAGGCTCTTGGATGGTTTTAGGATGGTGTTGTCAAGGTCTCCAGAACGAGAATTTTCCAATCTCTTTTAATATGTTCCCTCTTTAGAAGATTAATGGAATTGTCTTAGTCCAGTTTGTTTCCTTTCCATACAAGTAAACTGGTAACTCCATTACTTTGAATGACAGTGCGGATTTTTAAAGCAAAATTCTGCACCCTTTAAAAATGTAATTCAAAAACAAAATACAAGGTGGTCCAAGGTGGTCAAAACTTTTCAGTAAGCGTGGCAAGAACTTCGCTTTCTAGCTGCTCCCAAAATTGATGAATGTTATTGTTGTTTTAAGCAAATAGCCCATCACACAGATGCTGAGAGGTGGTCATTCATGCTTGGCTTTCCTCATTCATGCATCTGCTGCACAGCTGATTGGTGGCTACATGAGACACACCGCCCCTCCCAAGAGCTCCATACCAGCTTTAACTGACTTTGGTAGGGTGTGATTGAATCCCACCTGAAAGCAGTGGCAGTCTGAGGGGCCCCCACTTGTTACTGTCCTGTAGAATCTTGATAGATCCATTGGCATTTGTGGTAAGAAAGCAGGGAGATAATGAAGCTTTGGATATATGGTGTACTGTTCCTCAAGGGATTCAGGCAACTACAAAGAAGGTCTCTGTTACTAGGTCTTTAATCAGTACTGACTGGTATTTTCTGAATACTCGCATTGCTTATTTTGTGACAGTATTCACTGGTACCGGCACTTCTTTTTGCTGCCTTTGGCAGCCATTTTGTGCTGGCACCCACAGGACTTTTATCAGTATTTGGGTAATGGAACCTCATTTTTTAAACTCCCTCACCAAAAAAGCACTGGGTACTATTGTTAGTAGTGCTAGGCCTCCCTGCAGGTGAACTTACAAGACCATAGCCATGCACCGTCTCTCAAGCTTAGAGTCTGGGTTCAGATCCCTGCTGGAGGCTGGGATCATGACAAATAATAGGAATGGAATATTACTTCTCCACCTCCTCCTTTCCCCAAAACTTGGAAATGGCAAGTGAACCAGCTGTGCCTCCATCCCACCATATGCTCCTAAAATGAAAAGCAATTATTTCTGTTGTCAAGGAGTCACTGAAAAATGTGGATCTTAGCCTTGGGGGAGATCTGTAGCCTTTGTCATTCTCCTTGCAAACAGGAGATTGTATTCAGGCTGTCTGAAAAATAAATCCATAATGATGTCACGAAGCTGGGCTATAAGTGGGATGGGGAACAGGAAATGTAATGGACTGACTTCATCAGCACTCAGATCTAGTTCTAGCTGGTTTGGCATGACAAATAAACTTCTGAGGGAACACAGACACAATGATGGTGTTTCCTAAGAAAATGTACATTTCTCCTTGCTTTGGGACAAGCTCTTGTAAACAAACAAAAATGGTTCTGCAGGGTTTCAGCGTGGTGCAGCTGTGTAGTTCCTACTGGCTACTGTTCGCCACATCTCCAACCCACTTCTCATATAATCTGATTTGCATTATAGGTTTTTTTTTGGGGGGGGGAAGAGGTAAGGTGAAGAATGAACATATAAACCCACATATGCTGCATTGTTAAAAAAAAGAGAGAGAGAGAGACATCCCATATAACCAACAAGGGAAAATGTAAGACTAGGAACAGATCCATATTACATTTGTAATGCAAGTTGCAATGCAAGGCTCTTAAAATGCACATACAACACATATTTAAAGCACATCTTCCCACAAAGTGTCCTGGGAAATGTAGTTTGTTAAGGGTGCTGGGAATTGTAGATCTGATAGGAGTGAACTATAACTCCCAGGATTATTTGGAGGGTGGAGGCGGAATGTGCTTTAAATGTTTGTTTTGTACAGAGCCTTACTGTTGCGATCACTTTATACCATATATCATGTCTGTTTTTACCTCTATCTTTGTACCCGAGACAGTTTTTTGAGTTATGGAAAGCACTGCATGCATTTGAATTGCTGTGTGGGGGTAAATTTGTTAGCATTCTTTCAACAATGCTGAATAATCTCATGTAAATCAGCCTCAGTTTGTATCTAAAACCACTTTTATTCTGAAATAAGTTCCTATACCTGAATTTCCATCCATTAACAGTTCCAACAGCAGCTCCTTCAGAATCTCACCAGGTAAGTCATGGATGCCAGAATGTATTTATGTATTTATTGAGCATAGCTTTGGCATAATTTGAGTCCTGTAGGACAATGGGGATTAATTCGAGATATGCCGCCAGAAAACACTCTTCAAATGCAAATTTTGATGCAGATTAATGCCTGAAAGCATAGATTTAATAATAACTGTATTTATTATACAAAAAGCACTGAAATAACTAAAGCTGCAGTCCTATACACCAGTGGTGAAAAACCTCAGACCCAGGGCTCTGGGAACTCACGAGGCAATTCTCCTTATTGGCTTCCTCCTTTGCCAAATGAAACATTTAAGATTTTTTTTCTCTTTTTATTTATTCCAACCTTCTCCTCCTTTTCATGGTTTTGTGCTTTCTCAGTTATGGCTCCCCAACTTTGGAATACTTTCTTCAGGGGTGATCATCTGGCATGGATTCTTTCTCTCCCCCACCACCCAGTGCCAGGTGAAGTTCTTTTTTATCTGTGTGAATCTTTTAGCTTTTTAGATTGTGTTTTTACCTGGCTTCACCCTGACATACATATATTTTATGCAGATGTACATTGTCCTTCAGTATAAATATGTCCAGAGAAGCTTACATAAACTTTATTTATGGTCTTAGTATGGAGGAACTTTCAACCTGGTGAGCTCCTCCCACCTGCAATCTGAATGGTATAGCTCAGTATGTATAGGTCAAGTACAGTGGTGCCTCGCAAGACGAAATTAATTCGTTCTGCGAGTTTTTTCGTCTAGCGAATTTTTCGTCTTGCGAAGCTCGGTGTCGGGAAAGTTTTGGAAAAGCTTCAAAAATCACCAAAGTCTTCAAAAACCTCAAAAAAGGCTACCACACCGCGTTCTATGAGTTGCTCCTTGAAGTCAAGTCGCAACTGTATTAACGGTGTTAAGAAAAAGGAAACAAACTTGCAAGACATTTTCGTCTTGCAAAGCAAGCCCATAGGGAAATTCATCTTGCGAAGCAGCTCAAAAAACACAAAACCCTTTCGTCTAGCGAGTTTTTCGTCTTGCGAGGCATTCGTCTTGCGGGGCACCACTGTATGTTTGTGACCCCTGTTACCCAAAAAGACAGAGTGCCTCCAGAGTGTTACTAATTTGCAGGGGGATTCAGGCGTGTACTGTAATTCTAGTTTTGTGAAATTAAAGTGATTTAAAGCAAGCTGTCACCCCAGCACCACCAAACCACTTGAAACAACAACAACAAAGACCCCACTGGACGTTTTGCAGTTAGGAAAGTGACAGGGAAACACATTGAAAAGTGTTAGCGCGAAAAGCTAATGGCGGATTTCCTCCGAGCTCCGGAGGGAATCGGCTCTGTAGAGGACGGGTCCTGCCGCGGCGGCGACGCGGGGACCCTTAAAAACCACAGGCGCGGATGCCTGTGGACTTGGTGACTCAGTGGGCACCGTTTGCGCCCCCCCAACCCGCGAAGAAGCCTTTTTAAAGGCTTCGGAGCGGGGGACGGAGTGTGGCGTGGTGCTGTGAGTAAACCGCTACTTCTACGGAGTGAAGCCGCAAGCCATGGCTGGAGAGCGCTGACTTTCTTCCTTGAAATTTGGACCATAAAGTAACAACCCGTGAGTACTACGGAAATTGGACTTAAAATCTTTTTTTTGAATTTCGGCACGATCGGGGGGAGTGTCAAAAGGAAGTCCGCCCCCCCAGTTTTGTAGTCAATTTAAAGCAAGAACCGGATAACTAAGGTCGTGAGACCATTTCTCTTGTTGTGAAACGAAAGTTATTAATTCCACGATTTGGTAATACAAGTACAGTGTTTAAGGATAAGAACTGTTTTTTTATTTGTAACCTCCCCTGGATCCGGGAGCGATCCGTAAGAGAGTCGGCTGAGGAGATACAAGGAGTTTGACAGCTGTCAAACGGGCTGTCAAAGTTAGGAAAATTAATTTGTGGCTATCTCTGCTGGTTATTTTGTTACATTTGACTTTAAGTCGCTGAAAGTAAAGAAGAAACAAAATAAAACAAAGTAAGCTGACTGTTGGAGAAAGAATACTAAGTAACCAGAATCCCTCTAGAGGGGGTTCTGGACATTACAATGGCTGCAGATGGAAAAATACAGGCTGAGTTGGAAAGAATGTTCTTTCTTGTGGGAAGATTGCAAGAACAGAGTGAAGTTATGGCTACAGATATCAAGACCTTGGATGCTACAGTAAACAAACTTGCTGAGGGCACAAAAGACTGGACTCAAAAAAATCTTGCAGCTGAACAAGAAGAGGAATTTGTTGTTTCAGAGGAATGGGAAGGAGGAGTTGAAAAGCCGTTGGTGAAAGAGGACAACCAGAGGCCTCCAAAATTGGATTACAAAGAATATAAGATTTGGACAATCAAAATTTGGCTGGAAATCGAGAAGGAAGAATATAGAGACTTTCCCAAAGGGATATTGGAAGACCCTTGGATTACAATCTTGCAGAAGGAGAAAGATGGAGCCTTTGGGACATTTGAGACATTTGGATTTAAAAGAAATATGGAATACGTCTTGGGCTCCAGTCTTGATCGTGGAGGACTGGCTGGAAGAAATATTGACCTTATTGGGACAAAGCTTCTCCGAGATATGAGGTTCAACATAAAGGACTATCGACAAAACCGGCTGAGAGGGACTGTGGGAGATTTGAGGGCCTCGGACGTGAGAGATCCAGGCTGAGAACTGATTGGCTTAGGCTATTTTTTGGGGGGGGGATCGAAACCGGGAAAGGGGGGGGGGAGAAAAATTTGGGAACGTAAAGGGTGTACAATTATAAGCTGTCTTTTGGTATGTAATCAATATAAAAATTGGGAATTTCGTGGAAGAGAATTTGGGTCGACCTTAGAAAAGGGTGTAAGGATTTATATTATGGTTTAATTTAGATATATAAGATAAATGAGGCTATTAAGACAAATTAAGTAAAACATTGATAAGGTTATAGTGGAAATAATGAACTTGCTGAATTAACTATTGGAATGGGGATACAAGAAGGGGAGGGGCGGGGAGGTCAGGGATAGAGGTTAAGAAATTAAGGATAGGAGATTATACGTGTGTGTTTTTGTTTTTGTATGTCTGTATGTTTGTCTTAAATGTGTAAAACCAATAAAAATTTTATATAAAAAAAATGAAAAGTGTTGGACAAAACGTGTGGGCCAAATGAACGATTAACAGCAAGATGTGTATAAACGCCTTTCGAACTAGCATTTTCTCCAGCCTCCTGGGCTAACTGCATGCTTTTGCGGTGGAATCGCCACACCTCCTCCTCCTCCTCCTCCTCCTCCTCCTCTCTCTTCCTATTATTCTCCTAAATGTGTGCTTGTCAAGATGTGTTTGGAACCCGACAACGGATCTGGAGCAGAGGAGCAGTGGGTGGAAAATGGGCCAAACACTCATCACTTCCCCATTCCTGCCCTGCCACCTCTCTCTTTTTTATTTTTTTAAAAAAGTTCTTTGGTCTGTTACATGCATTTAAATGTTGTCCAATTTCATCCTAACTTTCCCCTATTTGGTTATCTTACTTTCTCTGATGCTGCTGATTTCTCCCTTCACTGGAGCTAAGAGCAAGAGATCATTCATAACTCAGACTCTTCCTTACATCTAGAAGACATCCCATAACTACTAATAAAACTAGTGGTTTTAGAAAGTGAGACAAATTGCAATGGCTTTGTGCTCTCTCTCTCTCTCTCTCTCTCTCTCTCTCATTTTCTTGTGAACCAGTGGAAAGGAACTTACTTTATTCCATCTCTATTTCCCCTCAATTATGTTCCTCTTTTTTAAAAAAACAACAACAACCAGACCTCACACATCTGTGTTATAAATCCCAGGATTACCTAGGATACAGATGATGAAAATTGACATTTTCAATCCCAGCATTAGCCCTGTCTTAGTTCATAATGCTTAGCATTTATGTGATACTTTTATCTTTCGAAAGTGATTTGCAAGGATTAATTGGTCAATATCTGTATTATTTGCTTCCATTTACCATATAGCAAGCAGAGCAGTAAGCAGTAGGGGTGAAGGCAGACACAGTACTGATTCCAACTGTACAGTTTTAGGGCATGCACACCGTAGAGCTACATGAGCTGCATGGTGTCTCCACTAAAACTGGAATGTTCAAAGTGGCTTAATGTATTTCTTCTTTAAAGAACAACGTGTGAAAAATACAAGAGACAAATCTACACTAAACACTTAATCTGGTCATTTTCTTCTTCTTCGGAAACCCTGTGAACTGAAGTTTAGAAGTGGTGGGATGTTGTTAGGGATCTCTAACACGCCATTCTTGGCAAAACAAACTACAGTCCTTGGAATCCTTTTAAGAAAACCATTGGCTCCCAGTACATTTCTGAGCACAATTCAAAGTGTTGGTGCTGACCTTTAAAGCCCTAAACGGCTTTGGTCCAGTATACCTGAAGGAGCGCCTCCACCCCCATCGTTCAGCCCGGACACTGAGGTCCAGTTCCGAGAGCCTTCTTGTGGTTCCCTCATGGTGAGAAGTGAGGTTACAGGGAACCAGGCAGAGAGACTTCTCAGTAGTGGCGCCTGCCCTGTGGAATGCCCTCCCAGCAGATGTCAAGGCAATAAACAACTATTTTACTTTTAAAAGACAACTGAAGGTGGCCCTGTTTAGGGAAGTTTTTAATGTCTGATGCTGTATTGTTTTTAATATTCGGTTGGAAGCCGCCCAGAGTGCTGGGGAAACCCAGTCAGATGGGCAGGGTATAAATAATAAATTATTATTATTATTGGCAGTTAAAACCAGTATAAAACAGAGAGTAGTTTATCCCTGTGCTTAATATGTAAATGCAGAGACTTTTACAGGTATATGGGAGGTAGAGAAGATGCCTTGCCTGCAGAAAATCCCAGGTTCATTCCCTGGTATCTCCATTAGAAGGATTGGGTAGAAAGTGATGAGGAAGACCTTAGCCGGAGGGGAGATCCACACCATGGATTCAACATTAAAGCACATCCAACATACATTTAAAGTACATGGCTTCCCCTTAAATAATATTGGGAACTGTAGTTCGTTAAGAATGCAGGGGAATTGTAGCTCTGTGTGGGGTAGACTACAATTTCCAGGATTCTTTGGGGCAAATAATCTCCTTTAAATGTGCTTTGGGTGTACTTTAAATTTATGGTGTGTATCTGATGTCTGACCCTGGAGAGCCACTCTAAGCTAGAGTAGACAGTACTAAACTTATACCAGATTGATTTGGCGGAAGATAGCTTCCTGTGGATTGTATGCAACATTAGTCCTACTCAGAGCAGACCCATTAAAAGTAATGCGCAAGACTAATTTAGGACAATTAATTCCATTGGGTTTGCTCCCTTTGTTCCAAGTGCAACGGTTGTGACAGGTCCTCAGTGTAAGTTTGTTTGTGCTCCTGAGTATTTTGTTTTGTATAATTTTGCATCCCATCTTTTTTTTGTCTAAAACAGGTAATGTAAAGCAACTAAAGCATAATACCGGTATGTACAATGACCCCTACAACAGAAAGTGTTTTAACTCTTGGGGAATTTGTCTCTGCATCTCTTTTTTTCCACATGAATTATATCCAGCTATGTTTTGCATCTCTGTGCTTTTATTACCCTAAGTTCTTCAATTAATAATAGAGCTTCCTTTGAAGGTGAAAAATATATGACATTGTTCTAAATAGACTACTGAATCTAACTATGTCATCATTAAGGACAAATGTGGAAGAATGCTTTTAGTCATAGTCAGTTCTTATTTATCAGGGAAATTCTTGTTTGAATTTATTTTGCTGGACACTGGGTGAGCTTAGGGAGACTCCCATCTTGAGGAGTGATCATCCACCAGAGCACACCTCTTTGGACTGAGTTGGCATCTGTTTATCAATAACGTCCCAGTTTGTTTTATCGTGCAAATGTTTGATTTAGCTGCCGTCCAATGAGTTCTGATGTCCAGCATGTTGAGTGCTTTGATAATGTGGCTCAATAAAAGATATCTTACACTGATAACTCTCCACCTTGAATGATCTCCACATCTCCTCTTATTTGCCCATGTTGCTCAACATAATGCTTCTCCAAGGTCCTTTGATACACAACACAGAACCCAGCAATGAGCCCTCATTAGCACCAGTAGTTTAAAATGTCTTCCTGTGCCATTCAGATGCCAGCCTCTGCCTTCACCTATTCCCTTCCTTCTTGTGATGTCATCTGTAGCAAGCTACCTGACAGGGCTGGCTTTCTGCACTCCTATATTTGTGCCTTTTGACAAGTTGCTCTAAGCAGACAGTTTTATTCTGATTTCATTAAACTATTTACGCTGCCACTGCCCTAATTCATTTCAAAACTCTTCTCTTCTCAAAAATTGACCAGGCTCCCCTCTATAGATGCCGCTGACCATGAAAAGCTTCTTTTCAGGCACATTTTTAAATGGCAACTCTTACGCAAATCATTAGTAGAAAGCTGTGTGGTCCATCAGATTTGATGTTACTTTCTTTACACAACTGTCTGCATGTGGTAGGATTTCAGTGCCTGTGAACTTGGCCTATGTGGCTGACCAGAGATGAGTTGGAATCAGTGCTCCATTGAAATAAGGAACTAGCTGGTGACAAAAATAAACACTGTGGGCGGAATTCAACATTGCACTCTTCTGATTCTTTCATTAGCACAAGTATTTTTGCTTGCCCAACAGACCAATCTCCCCTCTCTTTCCACTGCCCCACATGCTGTTCTGGGGGTTCTACAGACCCTCCAGAGTGCATTTGGGGGAGGAATAGGGGGAACTCAAGGGAAGGAGATTGGGTGGAAACACTAGCATTCCAGTTTACAGTTGACACTGGGCCTGTGTGATTCAAGTTATGATTTAACCAATCCTTTGCCTTCTGGCCAAACACTGACAAAACCCTTCTTTCAAACATTTTTTCTTCGCTTCTGGAAGCATCACTTGACTCTGGTATATATCACAGTCATTCTGTGTTTGTATTGTAATCATGACAGGTTGCCATAAATCAACCAAAGAGGACAACCAAAGAGGAAAACCCTCCTGTGGTTTTTCTTCAGATTGCTGGCCATATCCCATAGGCCCATCGGCATCCTTATGAATTAGAACAACAGAACTGGCTGTTGGATTTGCCAAATCCACAACTCCGAGCTCTTCATGAATGGGATGGGTGGGTGGACATATGGGCAAAAAAATGGATTTAGAAATAAAAACATGAGGACTTGATAACTTAAACAGATGCAAATGGACCACTGAAGTAACATACTTATATCTCGAGGAGATTATCTCCATCTTTAAAACAACCCCACAACTTTAAATTTATTAGGAAATAGTCATTTGAAAACACTGATTAGAGGGTTGCAATGGGCCTAAACTCAGCCCCTTTGAGCTCTCTTGAGCCTGACAAACTTCAGACATTTTACCACCTAAGAAATTACAGATCTTTAGAGAAAACTAGATTGTGAAGTGTTCTGGTGAAAACTTCTCCTAGGTCCGTTCAGTCTTGTGATGCCACCATCAAATATACTGTTCACGTGTTGATGAGGCCATACTTATCACATGTGTTGACTAGTTCACTAAGCATCAAAATACTGCAGACGGTTCTGAACTGGCACATGCAAATCTCTGAGACTGGATGGAGATCTATATCGCATGGATGGAGATCACATTAGATCCCTTTCCCTTGGAATGCAACTTGCACCATGCAAGTGGAGCAACTGAATCTACATCTGAGACCATGGGTCTTGATCCAGTGAAGGAATCAGAGCACATAAGCCTGCTTATTTTTGTTGTTCTCCCTTGCTCTGTTGAGAATAAGCTTTTAAAAATACAAAACAAGAAGTTACTCCCTTCCTGCCACTGAATTTTAGCCCAAATAAAATGTAAGCCCCCCCCGTTTCAGTGATGAAGCTTGGGAGATATCAGAGAGTGCCTCTAAATGTCTAGGGTCTATCTCCTCTCTCCATTTTTGTTGCAGCAAGTTTGCCCCTTTCTTTTCCTTAATTTATGTTTCTCCATACAAGAATAGGCAGTCCTGGGACTCCTTCTACTGTAACATTTTTCTCCAATGAAGTCTTACTCAAATTTTTACTACGAGCCTAGGTGGGAAAGCGTCATTTCAGTGGCTGCCTTGGTTCCCTGTTGCATTCTGGATTGATTCCAAAGTGGAAATAATGATCTACATAGCCCTTAGCAGCCTAAGCCCAGCATATTCAAGAGGCAATTTTCATAGGCTACCCTTGATATAGAGCATAAGAGGAATTAAAGATCCATATCAAAGGCTGTATGTTCCATTCCAACCACGGTCAATGGATCCTGAGTTTGCTCAATAACAGACAAATCAATCTGCATGGTAAGAAATATAGGGCTGTATCCGATGGTTGTTATTGTGTGGGTTACCTCATCTGCACCATGCTAAAAACCAAAGCTGAGAAGCATGTGATGCTTGGAATACAAACAGCAAAACCCACACATTACCATGATTTTCCATATTTCCTGACGGCTAGATTAGATCAGAAAAAAACAGAGGAAATGAATATCTTGTTAGTATTTCTGTTTCCCTCCTCTGCATCATTAAATGTCCATGTAACATCTCCAAAGAGACTAAATTAGATCTTGACTTACAGGGAAAGCATCCTTTTTGGGCCTGCCAGGAACTAAGACAGCGTCTGGAGTCAGATGCCAGGTTGCTGAGGTAGGAAAGGAAGCACTGAATCAAGGGAGGCACGTTGGTATGAGAGAATGATCTCTGCCTTTTTTGACGTGTGTTCAGTCACTCACTATTGTGACCAAGAAATGGAACCAATTGAAGGATTTTGAAGACAGGCGTTATCTCAGTTGCAAGTGGGTCCCCTTAAGTTCATAGGGACAAAGTTAATTCAGATTGACTTAAGCTTCCAATACTGTATGCATACAGTAGGCAAAGTACAGCATTTTAGCGTGTCAGTTAGATGATTTTAATTGATTGATTCGGCTTTCCACCGTTTTGTTTTTGTTTACCAGGTTCCCCTCCTCCCCATCTCTGCTGTGATTGTTTTGTCTGGTTGTTTCCTGTCTTGTTTGAATTTCTTTTATTACATCATATTTAATTATAATACTGCTAACTACTCTGGAAACGTCTTAGCTAAACAGTGGCATATATATTTAAATAATTGAATAAACAAATACCTGGTTCTGGTTGGCTCCTAGAGCCATGATGTCACCAAAAACCCTTGTCTGGAGCAATTCTGTACTTTGAAGAATTATTTTAAAAATTAATTAGGCAATGACCGAATGGATAAACATATGAAGAAGAAGAGTTTGGATTTGATATCCTGCCTTTCACTCCCCTTCAGGAGTCTCAAAGCGGCTAACATTCTCCTTTCCCTTCCTCTCCCACAACAAACACTCTGTGAGGTGAGTGGGGCTGAGAGACTTCAAAGAAGTGTGACTGGCCCAAGGTCACCCAGCAGCTGTGGAGCTGCTGGGTGACCTTGGGCCAGTCACACTTCTTTGAAGTCTCTCAGCCCCACTCACCTGTGAATGCCTGTGCGCTGCCTTTAAATACCAAAAAAGGGAGCAGGGGAGGCAGGGTAAGATGACAGCTGAGCTAGCCTTCAGTTTCCAGGTATGCACATCTTTCATTCTAGTTGCAAAGCCAGAATCATGCATTTCTATACCACTCTTCATCCAAGGATCACAGGAAGCGTTACAATATCAAACAAAAAAATACACAACTAGTAACAAAAAAGCAATGCCCCCGCACAGTTTAAACAGCCATAGGTAAAGGGACCCCTGACCATTAGGTCCAGTCGTGGCCGACTCTGGGGTTGCAGTGCTCATCTCCCTTTATTGGCCGAGGGAGCCGGCGTACAGCTTCTGGGTCATGTGGCCAGCATGACTAAGCCACTTCTGGCAAACCAGAGCAGCACACAGAAACACCATTTACCTTCCTGCCAGAGCGGTACCTATTTATCTACTTGCACTTTGATGTGCTTTCGAACTGCTAGGTTGGCAGGAGCAGGGACCGAGCAACGGCAACTCACCCCATCACGGGGATTCGAACCGCCGACCTTCTGATTGGCAAGTCCTAGACTCTGTGGTTTAACCTACAGTGCCACCCACGTCCCTTAAACAGCCATAGATTGTTTAATTAGCCAAAGGTCTGGGAGAAGAGGAATGTTTTTGCCTGGTGCCTAATATTGCAACTGTGGTGGGAAGCCATTGTGTTAATAAAAGACTATTAAACACTGTTCCTTCTGTCTCATGCTGGTCAATATACTGAATCCAAGAGTTTCTAAAAGCACAGATCATGCACCAGTAAGCCACCATGTAGTCTGTGGAGGAACGCTGCATATATGTTTATGTTCATGTTATTTTTTTTTTTTTGAGGGAGGGGGTGTTCTGTGACTGTGACTTTAAAGGTTTGAGGCTGTGTACTATTCAAAATGTTGCAAGCCTGTGCAGCGGTAGATCAGATGACAGGTTCTGACAGTGGAGAGAGAGATGATTGCTTAAAAATCTTATTAGATGGGGCGTGGATCAGGTAAATTCAATCTGATTGGTCTGGGTGACAGCAGACTGATTGGCTGGAGGTTAGTGTCAGTGGGAGTAAACCGTCAGTGAGAGAGACAGTTGTCTTTAGCACTGGCATCCATCTCATGCCTAAGT
The DNA here is from genome assembly GCF_964188305.1 of Podarcis bocagei. Taxonomy (NCBI): domain Eukaryota; kingdom Metazoa; phylum Chordata; class Lepidosauria; order Squamata; family Lacertidae; genus Podarcis; species Podarcis bocagei. The sequence continues at coordinate 82,952,156 of NC_138129.1, read as the reverse complement.
CTACTATACATGCTACTATGAGGTTCTGAAGGCATTCCTGGTGGTAGCTGAAAATCGGAGGAAGGCACATACCTAAATCTGTGATGATACAAAGAGAGGTTGACGGAGCTGTTGTCCCTGACATAGCCGTAAAAATCAGCTAGAATTATGTCTGTTCTTTTAGCTTTGCTTTTAGCTGTGGGGGAATTGTGCTTGCTATGATTCCCTAATTGCCTGGCCATCTGATGAGCTTCTCTGTTCTGCAAACAGCAAGCATAAAACATCCACACACTACTTGTGCCAAATGTTTTCCGCGTGGGGACCCTCAAGTGTGCTTTCCGATTATTCCAGTGCTCCCGTTGTCAGAACTTATGGCAGCATCTGAAATTAAGGTGCTTGCCAAAAAAAAAAAATTAGCGTGGGAGTGAGAGGACAAACTTCTGTTTTTCGCAGGGGAAATTGTGTTTCTAAGTATCTTGTAAGCCTTTATCCCTTCAAGATGTTGCTTGCAGGTTATTTATACAAAGTGTATCAAGAACGCTGTATTCCTGCATCAGACTTCAATGTGTACATTAGATAATGGAGCCCAGGAGGCATAATGCTCACAATGAAACTTTGCTCATTTTCTCTGGGCAGTCAAGCAGATGCTCACAAGATATTGCACCTTCTGCCTCTAGGAACTGCAGCACCTCCTAATCAAATTTTAAACTGGCGTTTCCCAAGGGCCCGCAAATAATCTTGAAGAATAGCACACATGACCACTTGTTTCTAAAACTTACTTGGGTAGTAAAACGCAGCGCTCCCAAAATGAAGCTGCTTGGTAGCCTTATTGCTGTAGTTGCCTCTCTTTCCACATTTTGGATGACCCTGAGCAGTCATCCAAAAAGGCATGCAGATAATAATAATAATAATAATAATAATAATAATAATAATAATAATAATAATAATAATAATATATTTAATGTGATTTGTTCATATTAACCTTGTCCATAGAGAGATAATGCAGATTCTGTTGGGCAATAGCATCAGATTAATGCTATTGCAAGGACTCTAACTCTTCAAGGTGCAACAGAAAATGCTATTTTAATTTATCTAAACCCTAGGTAATAAGTTTATAGATTTCCGTTTCGCTAGTAAAGAGGCCAGAAGAGAGATATTGCTAGAGCTATCTTTGTTTTTAACAGGCTGCTCCTCTGTATTGGTGTGATAAAACTAGCATTTAATAACAGCTTGAGGTTTTTCTGTCAAATGCTTTTGCTTTAAGCAGTGTCTTAAGATGTGATCACCTGGTATAAATTTGGAAGTGACTGTGAGGAACAGATTGAACCAGAAGGTGGCAGTAATGGGGTCTCCCCTATGGTTTTAGAATCAGAGAAGCCATTGATACCAGAAAAGTGAAAGGACTGATTGAAAAGTGAATTCAAATTATTAATATACAGTGGTGCCTCGCAAGACGAAATTAATTCGTTCCGCAAGTCTCTTCGTCTTGCGGTTTTTTCGTCTTGCGATGCACGGTTTCCCATAGGAATGCATTGAAAATCAATTAATGCGTTCCTAGGGAAACCGCTTGCCAGGCTGGCGGTGCGGAGAAGGGCTTTTCTCCGCACCGCAAGCCTTCAGGACAGGTACGGGAACAGAGGGGAAGGCGCGCAGCGCTTTCCCTCTGTTCCTGGGGCTTGCGTGGGAGGAGGGTTTTTCCTCCCCGCCGCCAACATTCAGAACAGCATTCTGAATGTTGGCGGTGGGAAGGAAAACCCTCCTCCCACCCCAAGTCTTCAGGAAAGCCATCCGATGCCGCGCGGCGGGAGGAGGCGTTCCCCCCCCGCCCGGCATCGGAGCTTCGTTCCGATGCTGCGCGGCGGGAGGAGGCGTTCCCCCCTGCCCAGCATCGGAGCTTCGTTCCGATGCCGCGCGACGGGAGGAGGCGTTCCCCCCCCACCCGGCATCGGAGCTTCGTTCCGATGCCGCGCGGCGGGAGGAGGCGTTCCCCCCCGCCCGGCATCGGAGCTTCGTTCCGATGCCCCGCGGCGGGAGGAGGCGTTCCCCCCCCCGCCCGGCATCGGAGCTTCCTTCCGATGCCGCGCGGTGGGAGGAGGCGTTCCCCCCCCCCGCCCGGCATCGGAGCTTCGTTCCGATGCCGCGCGGGGGGGGAGGAGGCGTTCCCCCCCGCCCGGCATCGGAGCTTCATTCCGATGCCGCGCGGGGGGGGAGGAGGCGCCCCCCCCGCCCGGCATCGGAGCTTCGTTCCGATGCCGCGCGGCGGGAGGAGGCGTTCCCCCCCCGCCCGGCATCGGAGCTTCGTTCCGATGCCGCGCGGTGGGAGGAGGTCCGAGGACAGTGGGGAAGACGCGCTGCGCTTCCCCGCTGTCCCGGAGATTTCCCTATGGGCTGTCGTCTTGCGAGGCAAGCCCATAGGGAAATTCGTTTTGCGAAGCGCCTCCAAAACGGAAAACCCTTTCGTCTAGCGGGTTTTCCGTCTTGCGAGGTGTTCGTCTTGCGGGGTACCACTGTACCTTTATCCTGCAAGGTGTAAGGGCACCGTGTTGTTTTTTTAGATGGCCAGAGGTAGTGATTACTGCTAGATTCACTACAAGGCTCAAAAACCAGCTTTGTGAAGGAGTCAAGAAAAGAAATAAACCCCAAACAAATCTTCTCCGTTCAATTCTAGTTTATTGCTAAAGAACATTTATTAGTTTGCTGTACCTTATAATATCTGGAAACATAGGTGTTCTGAGGCATAATCAGAAGTTATCTGAAATACTGACACTCCCTATCTCCCTTAAATAGCACCAATATGGCAAGTTTGCATGACAGAGGCAAAATATTTCTGTAGACATATAAATACATACCCAGACTACTCACTTTCACAAACTTTTGTAACTTGGATCTCTGCCTCATAAAAAATACATCATTGATAAAATGTATTTTACATCAGTGAGTGGGTAGGTAAATTCTTACTGTTTTGAATAGTATCTTGGTATCTTGGCTTTTCTATACCAAACAAGGTCTTCAATTTGCCACATAGAAATAATAAAAAGTAACACATGAAAATGCAGTAGTAGTAAATAAAAAGGTTTCTATACAGTATACAGATACCTTTGTAATAAAAAAGGTTCAGAGAATTCTAACTCAAAAATATGAAAACAATAACCAGTTTTTCCTCATCTCTCCAACACTGTAACAACACACTGTAAGTATTATTATAATTCATTTCCGACTGTATTCATTTATTGCCCCATGCCCCAAAGCAGCTGCTCTGTAGTTGACGTAATTATAAATTGGTAAAACTCACGTTGAACCAATCTGTGGTTGATACTGTTTGCATGTCCAAACAGAGGTAGGAAATACTGGCCTTTTACAAGGCCATTTTCCTGGGTGGAGAGTACTGGAGCCATGTTTATATTACCTCTTCCTTTATAAATTAATATACAAGCTGAACTTTGGGCAGCAAGCAATGACCCATTAGCGAGGGCTAGGCTTTTAAGTAGCATCAGATTCAAAGGCAAACAGCATATCCTGTCTCCACCTTGTCCCTTCTCAGCAGCTAGCTGCAAAACCTTCATCTGCTGGCTACATTTCAAAATGTCAGACTATTTCTCCCTGGCCCTGTATCCAGGCAGGTGGAATATGCAGTAGCCAGCAGGCACCAGCCACCAGTATCTGTTGAGAAAGTACCGTATTTTTCGTTCTATAGGACGCACTTTTCCCCCTCCCAAAATGAAGGGGAAATGTGTGTCCTATGGAGCGAATGCAGGCTTCAGGAAGCTATCCGCAAGCCTTTCTTTATTTCCCCCCCTAAAAACTAGGTGCGCCCTATGGTCCTGTGCACCCTATGGAGCGAAAAATACTGTATCTTTAGCTATCAGCTAAGCAAACAAAAAAAACAAAACCTAGAGGGAGGAGAAATTATTTATTAAATTTGTATTTAATAAATTTGTATTCCTCTGCAGATTCCAGGGCGGTTCACAACATAAAAACCACAAAATGCATAATAGGAACATGAACAAAACAATTAGGGCCTTGGATGATGATTGCAGGGTCCATGTAGGTCCATACAGAGGGAGCCTGTCCTTGAGATACTGCAGTTCTGAGCCATTTAAGGCTTTATAGGTAAAAACCAGCAGCCAGGACAATCAAGTTAGGACAGGTGTATAACCTGTTGCTGATAACCTTAACAATACAAAATCAAAATGTACAAATGTACATATTAATTCCCATGTTACTTAACGGCTGCTTCTGAGTTTTTTGGGGGAGAAAAAGGCTCATATCTCCAACATGTAACCAAAACATTTAACAAGTGGAAGAGGACAATTGACCAGAGGGTAAGAGAGAGGGTAAGTTGTTGGCAGCACAGGATAAGAGGATGTCGATTTATTGCCACTTACAAGCAGTAAGCACAGTTTGCCATCTGCCTAAATATTTTCTGGTTGCAAAAAATAGACTGAAATGCCGGCTATTAAAAATGAATTTGACAAGTTTCCACTCATAAATGTTCTTCTGAATGTTCAGAGTTTTTCCACTTACAATATTAATGGAATACTGCATTTTCCACAAATTGTTATTTGAATTATTTAGCAATTTCCCCCCTCTCTCACACTCTTTGGGTCTAATAGCAAGCTATTATCTGCAAGTAAACAGTGTCTTGGTGTTTAAGTGTTTACGTATGAGTGGTCAGATAAAATAGACTTTATTGGTTCAATATTTTTGCCTGTGCTTGGGGGAATAGTAGCCCAAATAAAAATATAACCTTTTCTGTAACATTAATTATTTGTGATGTTATTTCAACCCAGTTCTGGGGAGCTGCAAAGGTCTGCTTTGAGTTGCTCTGTTAGTTAAATTGTGTCTGGCCTACTTAATGCCCCAAATATTTGTAGTGCAATATTGTAGAAGGCAAAACAAGAAAATAAGCCAAATATTTCCCAGATGAAGATGGACTTCAAATGGTACTATAAAGAATGCCACCTATTTCTGTGACTGGTACTTTTATTTCCTAAAAAAAAAAAAAAATTCCTCTATTTCCTCCAAAAGAAAAGAAAAAAGGTTGAATTTACACAATAACCTAATAAACCTCTTGTATCATGACACGTCACCTTTCCTAGATTCCTTACATTTAATTCAGCTTCTGCTAACCTACCTTCACAAAGGAGCCTTCAAAGCAACATAGTTAAACAAGAAAACAGTCTACATTAATCATTCCCGTCTACTGAGTCATACACAGCAATGGCCCTACTTGGCGCTGAGGTTTTTGTAATACGTAAGAGGCATAAGCAGCCAGAAAAAATTGGGTCACCATGTTGAGATTACTTTGTTGCTGGCATAGAAGGAGCAGGTGGAATTGTAATATCGCCCCAGGCACTTTGAGGCTGGAACTTCCAGTGGCCATGTGGCCCCCAGCTCAGGGCTTTTGAAAGAAAGAACTCTCAGAGAACCCCATGGCCATCCTCAATGTGTGTGTTTTGGAGTGATGTTTGGCACTAGCACTACCACCAGGAGCTAATGCTAGTGGTGCAAGGTGTTCCTCCACAGGGCGCCAAGCCAAGGAGGCACAAAACAACAACAACAACAATCCTGTATTTATATGGGTGTCTACTCAAAGTTATGCCCTGGTCAGATGGGCAATTCAGTTGCCGTACCTATGATATAGTGAAATTGAGAGCATGCGCAGAATGAAAGGCTATCCATCTTGGTCATAGAATTATAGAATTGTATAGTCAGAAAGGACCACAAGGATCAGCTAGTTCAACCCCCTGCAATGCAGGAATCCTTGTGCCCAACATGGGGCCTGAACCCACAACCCTGAGATTAAGTGTCTCATGCTTTGTCAACTGCGGAGAGCATTAAAATAAGAAATATTTAGGGAGCACCAAATGTTGTCCTCGCTCTGGGTGCCATTTTGCCAAAGTCTGCCCCTGATGCTGAGCTGGCAGAAGAAACTTAGGTCTCCCAGACTCAGTCTCATCTGTTTCCAACAGTGGTTAGCTATACACTTATCCAAACCCTGAAGTAAGGCATGATGGAGATGTTTGGTTCCTGCTGTTCCTTGTTCCCTGCTGATGATCATCAAAAGCATACCGCTTCTGAACATGCAGTTTCAATTTAGTTGTCATCTTTCCTTCCAACAATGAACTCAGCTGCTGCAGCCAAAATGAGGCCACTGAGAAACAAGAGGGAAGTATGAGCATGCTCAGAAGAACCCCAAGGTTCCCAGAGGTACAAACAATTAGGATGAAATCCTAAGAGGGCAAAACATACACAACACAAAACCCCACCCTAAAAATGCCAAAGGAAGACAGCAGGTTTGGTGGCCACAGAATGCTGAGTGTCTGCTTGGTGAGAAAATAGAAAACTGGAAATTGGGAGGGGAAGTAGAACATAGTATCTTGAAAATGCAGCTTGGCTTTTGGGGTGAATCACTGAACAGGAGCACTCAGAATTGCAACATTTTGTTGCAGGTCCCACTTGTTCCCAATAATAGCAAACTCAGGTTGTGAAGTGCCTATGATTTTGGAAGTGAAGCAGGGCCGCCCAAAGATAAAGTGCTGGTTTTGACGTACTGAGGGAACTCCCTAGGCAAGCAGGATTATATAAGTATATAAATCAAAATGACTTAAACAATAGAAAACCCCAAAGCTGCCTGACTATAACTTTGCCAGTCTGTTGCCTTCCATATGTTTTGGACTACAACTGCAATCAGCCTCAGCCAGCACACCTTGCTGGCAGAAAGCAGGCAGGCTATGCAAGTCTGTAAATTAAATCTTTTGATGAGAATGGTTCGAGCAGAGAATTTTAGCTGAAAACAAGACAAAACCAATCCAAAGAAGGAAAACGGGGGATGGAGGGAAAAGAGGAAACTCACTTTTTCATGCTGACAGATTGTATGATGTGTCTTAGAGAAGGAGTGAGATTATATCTGTCCTGTTTTAAGAGCAGTGTCCTGTCCCCCCCCCAACTTTTTCTCTTTCTCCAGAAGTGTGGGCCCTCCTCCCCTATTTAGCTGTAAAAACTCATATTTGCATTTGGCAGCCTCCTACTGTTTTATAGCCCAGCCAGCAGAGGCCTTGGGATGGCGGAAGGGGAGGAAAATCACGTTTTTTATTCTTTTCTTACTCCTGAAACTTTCCTCTCCCCGAGAGGCCTGAACAAAACTACTGAACAAAGCTCCTTCTCAGGAGTCCTGGATAGGAACACTCCACTTAGCAGATGGGAATACACTGTTAAGTCCCACGTCTCATGACTAATAGCCATTGGTCGACCAAATTCATGCAGAAGATAGGTCTCTCTGTTCTTAGTGCTATCTGTACCACTGACTCTCACATTCGCAACATCTGGGGCAAGGAAGTCCATCAATTAATTAAGGGGCAGTTTACACACTGGGGTGTATAATTTGCAGTGGAGCAAGGCTTGGGTTGGTGCATGTTGAACAAGGTGCATGAACAGGTGTACGCGTGTCAACTCTTTTTTTTAATAAAATTTTTATTGGTTTTTCAAAGTTTTTATAAACACAAACAATACACAATACAAACAAACAAACACACAAACAAACATGTATAATTTCATATCCCTTTTTCTTAAACCTTACTTCGCCGACTTCCCCATACCTCCCCTTTCTACATCCCAATTTCCAAAATTATTTCAGCAAATCCTAACACTTAGTTTTATCAAATTTTTCCCTTATTCTTTTCTTTTACTTAATCTTTTACCGCTGTAATCCCCCTTTTTCCCTAAAACCTCGACATTTTAGCACTCATTAATTTTACAATGTTTCTTAAGATAAACTTTGAATTTCTTACAATCTTCTTCCGCCGTCTCTTTCCCCTGGTCACGGATTCTGCCGGTCATTTCAGCCAGTCCCATATAGTCTATCACCTTCATCTGCCATTCTTCCAGAGTGGGTAGATCTTGAGTCTTCCAATGCTTTGCGATGAGTACTCTTGCTGCTGTGGTGGCATACATTAAAAATGTTCTATCTTTCTTTGACACCAATTGGCCGACAATGCCCAAGAGAAAGGCCTCTGGTTTCTTAGGGAAGGTACATTTAAGTACCTTTTTCATTTCATTATATATCATTTCCCAGAAAGCCTTAATCTTCGGGCACGTCCACCAAAGGTGATAAAAAGTACCTTCAGTTTCTTTACATTTCCAACACTTATTATCAGGCAAATGGTAGATTTTTGCTAGCTTGACTGGGGTCATGTACCACCTATAAATCATTTTCATAATATTTTCCTTTAAGGCATTACATGCCGTAAATTTCAAACCGGTGGTCCACAACTGTTCCCAGTCAGCAAACATAATGTTATGACCAACGTCCTGTGCCCACTTAATCATAGCTGATTTAACTGTTTCATCTTGTGTATTCCATTTCAGCAACAAGTTATACATTCTAGACAAATTCTTAGCATTGGGTTCTAACAATTCTGTTTCTAATTTTGATTTCTCCACCTGGAAGCCAATTTTCCTGTCTTGTTTATAAACCTCCATTATTTGATAATAATGGAGCCAATCTCGTACTTTGGTCTTCAATTTCTCATGACTCTGTAATTTCAAGTACGCGTGTCAACTCTTAGGTGTCTGTCCTATGTGGGCACATGAAAGTCATGCCAGATGTGGTGGGGATAGACCCCTGCCTGGACCCCAGAGCTGCTGCCAGCAGTGACAGGAGAGTGTACAAGCTCTGTAGGGAAGCATCAAACTCAGAAATCTTCACATATGATCATTTTGTCATACGGTGCAGTTGTACATTAATCCACCCCCCAACAGAAATGCACCCAGTCTGAAGTTGACTCACTGCCTACCAATCCAAGATTGTCATGCCTATTAATATTTGCCATAAGTATGCATCTATAATTTATATACATTCTGGAGATGTGTACGTCATATTTAATTACAGTGGTACCTTGGGTTAAGTACTTAATTCGTTCCGGAGGTCTGTACTTAACCTGAAACTGTTCTTAACCTGAAGCACCACTTTAGCTAATGAGGCCTCCCGCTGCCGCTGCTGGAGTACGATTTCTGTTCTCAACCTGAAGCAAAGTTCTTAACCTGAAGCACTATTTCTAGGTTAGCGGAGTCTGTAACCTGAAGCATATGTAATCTGAAGCGTATGTAACCTGAAGCATATGTAACCCAAGGTACCACTGTAAATGCCTTCTCATAATAATGTTTTGCCTCTGATCAAGAGGTATGGAATTGGATCCTGGTGAATCATCAAACTAAATTGGAAGGGGAGCGGGGAAAGCATTTTGTACAAGAACCTGCAAAACGAAGGATGCTTGTCACTGGCTGCCCACAGTATTGTCTAGTGAGTAGACAATAGTGAGCAAGATGGACTAATGGTCTGACTCAGCGTAAAGCAGCCATCTGTGTCTCAGTTGTAGAAGATAACCATATAGGTAGGGGTATACGTCCCTAGGTATGTATGCATAACTCCCATGTCACAATCTGAGGTATTTGGGTTTTCCCTAAATCTTACATTTAAGTGAAGATGCCGTATAAGGAAGAAAGGTCAAAGCTTCAAAAAGCAGGCCCCTCATACTTAATATGCTAGCTAGAATAGAGAGATTTCCCCTGAGGGACCAGCGCCCCAGTGTGATATGAGACCTGTTCAATAAGCCTTGTGTTGCTGTTTCACACGGGAGAGAAATGACTAAGGGTTGTTAGGAAACCAGTCACCAGATTGCTAGTTAAGAGAGAGTATTAATAATTGAATGTCATTAACAGTTATGTGAATCAGAGTAATAAGGGCCAGATTGCAACTGAGGCCTATTACAATTTGTGTGGGGAAACAACTGTGTTGTAATAACCCACATGAAAAAAAATGTAATTATAATGTTGGGAGTGTGTTATAAATCCATGTTATAGACACTGGTTATGCTAGTCACAGTGAAAATAATATTTCACTCAGGGAACAGCACACTGGAGTGATAAGCGGTTGTTTGATAAGCCCCAGTATTGTGTACCCTTGAGTACTCGCTGAAAAAAAGCACTGCTTTGCGCTTTGGTGAATTTGTCCCATGATCCACAACTGAAGAATCTTAGGAGTTTCTCGAATGTGCTGAGGGACTCATTTGTGCTTCTAGAAGAGGAAGAGAAGCTGGGTGGCTTGGAGACAAAGTAGTTCCACCTTAGCAGCAGCTGCACCAATCAGTTTGGGAGGTTGGGCTTCAGCTATTTAGCATCCCAGAGTGTCAGTCCAGAATACATCACCACATTAATTTTCAGTACTGAGACAGCAGTATTCCCAGTCCCTACAATTTCACACTTTGTTCAAAACTAAGCCAGCTGCTCTCCGCTTTGCGGACACATGCAAAGTCCGCTGGTCCTTCCCCAGCTGATACATTGCCTTTCCCAGTTACCGGCATGTTTTGGGTAAACAAAGAGGAAAGGAAGTAGAAGCCACTGTGTTCAAATGCCCCTGTCAAGTAAAGGGCTACAACAGGGGCACGAATGCCTGACATACAGATCATAGTCAACCTTTTGATCATCTGTCATTTTGTTATAAGAAAGCAAGCCATCCTTTACCACTGTTTAAAATAGCCCCGGAGGAAGTCAAGCATTAATCTTAACCTCAAACACATTGAGCCTTGCATTTCCTCTCAGGCCCTAGAATGTGCTATCTGGTTTCCCACACCTCAGTCCTGCTAAGTTTAGTTCCTTCAGGCCAGCTGCTAAGGAAGGAAAATTGAGAAAAAAACACAATGCTTCCGATGGATATAGCATTGCATTGCCTGGAGCTGTCTTGTTTGTTTCTCCTTTCCCTCAGAAATGTCTACAGATGTCCATAGAGAAGAATGGCATGCAATTTTGTTTTACTTAAATGGCCTAAGAAAAACGCTTCACAAATGCAACGAATGAATACTAGTTTATTTAATTTCTCAAGTGAGGAGCTGCTGACCTGCATACTTTCAAATAAGTAATTTGACATTCAAACATTTAGCAGTGGTCAAGAGAATGCTCATTGGAGTATGTGTTAATCATATATTAAAATTAATGCACAGCTAGCATGGTGAACAATCACAGATTTTTCCAAATGTGCTTAATGGTATAGTCCTGTGCAGACATTAAATTAAATTGTGGATGAAGGGAAACAATTACTGTAGAAGCAGGCCCCACTACATCTGCAACCCTAGGAACATCCATTAATTATAATAGTTGCATAAAGGTCTAGGTGTGTACAGTGGTGTAGCGTGGGGGGTGCAGGGGGGGCCGGCCGCACCGGGCGCAACATCTTGGGGTTAGGGTTAGGGGGCGCAAATCCACGGGTTAGGGGGCGCAAATTACTTGCCTTGCCCCGGGTGCTGACAACCCACGCTACGCCACTGGGTGTGTAGACCCCCAATGCACATCGGAACTTATTGTGTGATCTGCATGCTGCATTTTTACTGGTGATGGATAGGCAAGTTGGGAGTCCATGCTTAATCCTTATGCAGACAGTATGACCAATGTGTGAATGTTGGGTGTATGCTGCCACAATTGTAGCCCTGCCCCTCCATGCTTACTGAATGCACAGAACTATTGTCTCCATAAAGTAAATACATTTTGCGCCTCTGTGACAGCATACCCTTGAAACACATCATCAGCATTCGCCATGGAAGGGACCATTAGAAAGCTGAGAGAGAGAACGATAATTGGTTGTGTTTGAAAAAAGCTGTGGCCTTTCATCTGATAGAAAGCCTCTCCAAGTGTCCCACAGCTAGCCCAAGACATTTTGCTGCTTGAGGTGAAGGACAAAATGGCACCCACTTCCCGGTCCACTTACAGAAATTGTGTGGGTCGGCAACTGAATCTTATTTTAACACTGGTCACAGGAAAACACCCTCCACTGCAGAGTTTTTCCTTTTCCTAGATGGGCTACTTTCCCAGGCTAACAAGCCCCACCTGCCCTTCACTTCCCTCTAGAGCACAAGCAGAAACCACCTTCATGACCGTTGGACCTACTGTTGGTATCGCCTGCTCAGTACACCTTGTCTTCACATGCAGGAGAAGTCCCTAATGCCCTGAGGGTTTAAGACCTGGGGTGTGACCAGAGGTGCCATCCCTCCCCCAACACCCCATACACTTTCTCCCAATACATGCATTTTTGTACACATTTTTGGGTTGGAGAATCACATCACAAAATTTGTAGAAGTGTGAATTTCCAGGAACAGCTCTATTTCGGTTTGCATGTTTCAGGAAGTGTGAACTACAGTGGTACCTCGGGTTACAGACGCTTCAGGTTACAGACGCTTCAGGTTACAGACTCCACTAACCCAGAAATAGTACCTTGGGTTAAGAACTTCACCTTCAGGATGAGAACAGAAATCTCAGGGCGGCAGCGGGAGGCCCCATTAGCTAAAGTGGTACCTCAGGTTAAGAACAGTTTCAGGTTAAGAACGGACCTCCAGAACGAATTAAGTTCTTAACCTGAGGTACCACTGTAGTTGAGTTTCACATTAAAATGCAATCCAAAGTTCTCTCCCATCCCTAAACACACACACACACACACACACACACACACGCTCCTCTGAAAGCTGTATGTGCTTTCGCTTGCTACTGTGCAATGGCCCATTCATATAAAAAGAAAAATGACCTTGAGCTTCATCCTGACTTAATAGATAAAATCAAACAGTAATGTGTTCAGTGCCCCATGCTCCCTTTAGGGCAAAGAAAATTTTCTGCCACCCCTCAATTCCTCCAGCACACAGGCTAAGCACTTTCCCCTCTGTCAGTTTTAACGTATATTTAGCATTATAGACCATGACTGAACAAAACAAAAAACCACCCACTGAAAAGACAATTTCCATGTAATGAACAGGTTTTACAACATAATTAGATGGAGCTATGCTACACAGAGGCCTTGACAGGTGCAGTAATTTAACCCATATATATGTGCACATATATAGCAAGGTATCCCATATTAAGCATAAATTACCTCTTTGGAAAGAGAGCTGTTGAAATGGTTTCTGTAGCTCTACGAAGGGCCTTATTCCTGCAGTAGAATTTTTATAGTTGCCGTTAAATGAATGTACATTATCAATCTTACTTTTTCATTTGTTCTAGAGGTCTCACCTTTCTTTAGCATTCCTGTAACGTTGCACCCTTTCACCACTTTTTGAGACCTGCTGTTTAATGTAGATTTTATTCAAATATAATGTAATAAATTATGTGGTAAATAAAAATGTCCTTACTAATTCTTAACTATGTTTGTTAAGGGCAGGTTGGGCCCCCAAATGGTTCAAAAATTGATAAGTTGAACTGGAAGAAAAGTGTAGTGTGCTTTTAAATTCTTGTTCATGTAGCTGGATTAAATTCAAACTGGCCATGAGCGATAGCTAATGGACAAAAGTTGTGGTCATTGTTTGATTCTGGGCTTCTATGATGTGCCATTTGCAATTAGAGCACTTGGTGACACAGGGCTACTTTTTCATATCACCCATGTACTAAAATATACGGTAAAATATTGTGAGTAAATGAGCCCCAGATTGCAGTCATAATTAAGATATATAGCCCTGAAAAAGACACGTGTATAAACAAGATACTTCTGGATCCTTCCCTAGCCTAAAGAGGTCTTTCTAGGGGATAGTAACAAGTGTTGATGCTTTTCATGTGATATTTTATAGACTGGCATAACTTTCTGCTAAGGACAGTGATTTATGCTTAAATCCAGTGATATTTTTCTAGAAAAAGAGGTGCCGGAACTCCCCTTGTTCTCTTATAATGGCAATGAGGCCCACCTGAGAGGTGCGGGAACTGAGTTCCGGTGAGTTCTGGCTTTAAAAAAGAGAGGCCTGCTTAAATCAATCCAAGTTCACTTTGTTGGGCTTATTCCCATGTGTGTGTGGAACAGCCACCTTAAGAGTCAAGGGGCATTTCCAGACCTGTTTGTTGAGCATTCATCTTGATCCAGAGGCACCAACTCATGGTGGCCAACTCTTAGTTCCCCCAATATTTTTAGGGGGTGCAGCTCCCTAATGTTCCAAAAAATCAGGGGGCAGAGGAGGTCGAGCATGGAGCCAAACGCAGTGTGGCTTCCGTGGCTGGCTCCTCCTCTTCCTGCCACAGAGGGGAAGGAGGGTTGAAGCAGCCCCCTGCTGGTGGTGGTGGCATGAGGAGGAGGAGCCATCACCCACTGAAGCCATGCTGCCACCGTGTTCACCTCCACCCCCACATCCGTGCGAAATGGGTACTGCCAAGGTGTCATCTTATGTAGTGTACAAGGGCATGGTTGGATGGGAGCTGTCATCAACTTGTTCCCCAAATGCTTAATGTGTAAAACATGTATTGGTCTCCACCTGTCCATTGTGGTTTGACAAATGATGTTGCCAAGAGAGGGTGTGCTATTTTTGATACGGCATCTATTACATGCTTGACTGCAGCACATAACAGGCCCTATGAAATTTAAATCAGAGGTAATCTTTGTTACACATTGCTGATAGGCTCTCAACTGACTGTAATAATGGACGGCACTTCAATGATCACAATTTTAAAATATTATAGAAAAAAATGCAATGTGCATAAACATAGAGATCAGGGCATGCTGGTGTGTGTGTTGCCCATAAGGAATTCCCTATAATCAGCATATTAATTAAACAGCTTTCTGGGGGAGCGGAATACATTTTTGTTGTCCTTAAAATGTGCAGTACTATATAGTGCCTATAAAAAACTCTGGAAAGGATGCTGTTAAATAAATATCAGTACTATACTGGATTCCCTCTGCCAGAATGAGGTCTTTGCTTCATTTAAGTAGAGCAAGAATAAGAGAAGCACAGAGCTTTGAAGAAAGAGTAATTTTTAGCACTAATCACCCATTTAACTACTTTCAAAATTCCACGGAATTAGCTTTGAAATGTTAATGAGCACAGTATTTAGAACAGTCTAACTCCTTCCTATCTCAGTTTGTTTTGGAGTTTTGAAATCAGATCTGTTCATGGATGTCCAATATGTGTGTGAATGTATATAAGTACACATGCGCGCATGTGCGCGCGCACACACACACGGCTGTCTTTTAGGGCTGCTTATAGTCCTCAGGAGACAGCTTGCAAAAGCAAAATATAAAAGACATTAGACTCACCAAACAATTCGAAAACAGTTAGAAAACAGCACCTTTAAAAAGGCCAGAAACATTATGTATAAAGCTTATCATAAACCAAATTATAATCAGCTGTGTTAAAAACATCATTACTTAGACCCTTTAGGAAAGGGCAGCTGAAACGTGAGCTTTTCATGCCCTTTGAAGGCTTGCATTGTAGAGACCCTTGGCTTCCTTCTCTCTGTCCTGCTATTTGCTGGTGGTAGTCAGTCACCCTCTGCTCTTCCTTAGCTTCCCTTGCACCTTTCCTGAACCTTGCAGCCTTGGTGGAACACTGTTTCCCACTTTACAGTTAACAGCAGAACCGCACAGGATCAGACCAGCGTTTACTACGATAACATTTATTTCTGTGCACATTTTCCTTTCCTCCCATCAGATCTAGTGAACATCTATAAATAACCTCACTAAGACTCAATGAAGGCTTCTTTATATTGCCTGACCTGCAATGTTGAAAACCATTGGAGCTCAACATTATGTTTGCTGGAGCAATTACAAGTCACTTGAGCATAGAGTTGCTCTTCAGGGCAGTTCTGCCAACAATTATTTTCCTTCAGAGGCTAAGGCAGCAGAAGGGCAAGGGGAGAACAGTTACGATTTCTAGCATCCTTGCATGGGGCATTTAATGATATTTGCTAGTCTTATTAAGTTTGCTTACCACAGGTTGGTTAAGATAGATATTCTGTTAGTTCAGGACATTTTAGAAATTATGTGGTGGTCATACAAGCCCAGCATAGAATCCTGGGAACTGGACTTTGATAAAAGTGCTGGGAATTGTAGCTCTGTGAGAGGGGAATTACAGTTCCCAGGATCCTTTGAGGGAAATCTTGTACTTTAAGTGTATGGTGTGGATCTGCCCCATTGTATAACACCTCAAAGAGGACTTTATAGCTATGTATAAATTACCGGCTTAAAGTGTTCTTTCCCCTCAGTTTGCATTGAAGCTAGTTTGGGGAGAAACACATCAAAACATCCCTGGATGGGATGCAGAGTAAACGAGTGTGTGTACACAGCTTTTCTAAACTTTGTTTAGTCAGGATTGAATTTATGAAAAAAATAGGCATTTCTTTTAAAATGCTAGGGCTTCAGAATTATATTTAGAATATCTGTCTAGATGAAATGATGTAAGACGAACTAGCCTTTCCTGAATGGTTGTTAATGTTATGGGTTACCTCATCTTCTTCACCACTAAAAACCAAAGCCGGGAGCCATGTGGTGCTTGGAATACAAACATCAAACCCCACACACTACCATGATTTTCCATATTAGATCAGAAAAAGAGAGAAAGTGAACATCTTGTTAGTATTTCTGTTTTCCTCTTCTGCATCATTAAATGACCACGTAAATATTTTTAAGGGACTAAATCAGACCTTGACTTAACACGGAAAGCATCCTTCTTTCTGGGTCTGCCAGAAACTAAGAGAATGTCTGGAGATGCCAAGTTGACAGTCAGATCTGAGATAGAAAAGGTTAGCTTTTAGTCCAAAAGACAAGCATCCTCTTACTAACTTTGTTAATAGCTGCTGAATGGAGAACTCATGCATTCATGCAACTAGCATCCCATCTAGTTTGGCCCTCGATTATCAATGGTTCCCAAGAAATTCCTTAGGACAAAGTGAATCAACTGTAATTAGCAAAGCTGGTGGGGGAGAGCATTTGCTCCCTACAAACAACATGGTCCACAGGGGCAGGAGGTATGTTCAGCCCTTTCTTGAGTACAGCCAATTACTGTTGGCATCTGCCTGTCTTGAGAGACAATGGCGTGTGCGTTCAGCGGTGAAGTTAAACTGCTGGAGAATCATAGCACCTGCTGTACCTGCAGAGACTGGTAACCCATAACTGCTGCCTCCTGCATTGTTTTTGCTGCATTAACAGAACCAGGTGACCTCTGGGGCACAAGGCTTTCTAATGAATGGGTTTCTCCACATGGCAGCAGAGGTTTAGGAACACAGTCTTCCTTCTCCTAGATGGGCTGCCTTCCCAGGTTGAAGAGCCCCATCTGCCCCTCATTTTCCTCTACAGTATATGCAGAAACCACCTTCTTGACCCTTGGACCCACTATTGTTCTTGTCCGCTCAATCCACCAGAGCCTGTCTTTGCCTGCAGGGGCAGTCCCTAACTCACTGAGGGTTTGAGACACACCATTAAGGGAGGGGTAGTACTTCTGGTGGAAGACACATCGTACACTTTCTGGGATAGCTTATCCACCTTTGATCCCCACCCTGCACTCAACTCTCACCTGTAACTCCTAGAAGCTGTCAGAATGAGATAGTGGCCACACCCCGGGAAAGTTCTCTATACTTCATCTGTTTCAGGGTTAAACTATCTGAGACACCATTTATGAAAACAGCAATTATACTAGTGACTTTTAAGAAGGACATACCAAGGGGTAGGGGACATGGAAGGGAAATGTGTTTTGTACAAGACCCTGCAAATGAAGTACGGTATGTTTGTCACTGGCTGCCACAGTATTGTCTTGTGATGAGAAGACAATACTGAGCAAGATGGACTCAGCGTGAATCAGCCACCCAATTGTAGAAGATAAATCAATTGGGTGGAGTGTACATACATAGGTATGAATGTGCTACTCCCATGTCACAATTCAAGGCATTGGGTTTTTCCTGATTCTTACACATAAGTGGAGATGTTTTATAAGAAAGGGCGAGCAAAGCATCAAAGAGCAGACCCGCTCCTACTGATGTCAATCTGGTGTATTTTATAATTTACTTGCTCCCCGGGTATCCCTGAATCTTGTAAACCAGGTCATGCCCAATGTGATAGCATGTACTAAGTCGCAGAAACATTTGTTTTGCTTACTTCTTAAACGTTCATTTCGGTGTATCCAGTAAATGTGCATTATCATTTTCCCCTACATTGTTATCAACCATTTCTGAAAATACAAAGGAAGTAACTAGATAACTGCCTCAGTCTTTTGAGCTTTTGAACATGTTTTCCAAATTAACATGGCTCATTGGTTTGGAAGGAAATGCTGTATACTTCAATGTTTAATCCATGACGGATGATGAAAAGCTGTTCCTTGTGGAAATGAACAATCATCTGTTTTGATTATTGTTTTCCATTGTGTACATTTTATGCTGAATAACAAGGCCATGGTAATTGTACATACGGCACATGAAACACATAGGTTTCTTTGGGCATTTGGTAGCATCATCCTTCCTTTGGAAAACCGCATGATTTTGATGATGTTGGTTAAATTAAAGGAAGTGCAGAAAATTGAGTAAGTTCTTAGACGTTTTGATGCAGCCTGCAGTGACTTGTCAGGCGGTTTCCTGGAGGTTAATAGGCTTCTGCCACTGAGTATGAGGCAGTATTCAGCATAGGCTGCTGATGCCAATGCTTGTATGCCAGATACTCAGCAGCCATGTGCCGCTCCTGTGCCTCTGCAAATGTCTTGTAGCTGCCGTTCTCTGTGTTCCCTCCCTCCTTGATCACTACTTAAAACAGAAGCCTATTTTAATTCAAGCAAATCACTCCTTGAGCTGCTACTGTTTCACAATAAGCACCATGCTGGACCTTTTACATATGGAAGGTTTCAGTCTGGCTTGGTAGGAGCCAGACCAGTCTTAGAGATATAAAGAGCCCCAGAGTTTTAGTCCAGAGCTGCACTTAAACAGGAACTTTTAAGATCAACAGTTCTGTTTCCAAAGCAACACTCTTTATGGAACAGAAAAGTGTAATAACTCAATTTAGGGGCTGGAGGATTTACAATGTTGAAGTTAGAAAAAAGAACCTGTTGCTCTTCTCTGCTGGAGTTTTACTGGACGTATTACGTCATAACCTTAATCTGTAAATTCCTGCTTGTGTTGTTTGTTATAATACAAAAGGAAAGGCATCTAGGTGTATAATTTTATTTTATGAGTTGAATGCATTTTGAACAGAATCCTCAGCTTGGGCCACATTCACACATTACATTTAAAGCACTGTTATGCCACTTTAACAGTCATGGCTTCTCCCAAAGAATTCGGGGAATAGTATTTAAGGATGCCGTGTGTCATTAGGAGACTGCTATTTAATCTACGGAGCTACCACTCTCAGAGTGGGTTAACAAGCTCTCCTTCTTCCCAGGGAATTCTGGGAACCGTAGGTCTGTAGTCTCCTCTTTAGATGATAATGTGTAGATTTCACTTAACTTCAAATTGGGGTAAACTAACCCTGCTGCATTTCAGGGGCTTTCCCACTCATTCTGCTTAGGCCACTGTCTCAAGGTCTTGTCCTGACAGTATCACTGATTGCATTTGCATCTTACCTTTCATCTCAGGAGCACAAGAGGGCATATTTTGGGTACCTCTCATCCAGGCACCAACCAGAATTCAGGCATCCTTAGCTTCAGCAAGGTAACCACATCCTGTACCTTCAGACTGTTTTCTGGGCTGATACTTAAGATTTATTAACTGACTTTCCCTTAAAAACACTCAGAGCAGTACATAAGAAAGGCTAAAAAATCTGTAGAATTTAGCCTTTAATTTTCCACTAATATATGATGACAATGCAGAAAAACATTAAAGTAATCATCAGTATGTTCTTACTGGATCCTATTACTTTAAAGCAATCTAACAACTATTCAAGTGTGAAACAGTAATATTTCCTTCTTCCTTAGAGTTGCTCCTTTCAAATATGTCAAGAAACAAACTTTAGGTTGCACTGTCAAATTAACTCATAGAACTTTTTTTACAAGTGCACCAACATTGTAGGAAATTAATTTTTCCCCTATCCAACATATTTTCACTACTTTACTGGTAAAACAGTCACGTATCTTTGTGCTATCAGTTTGTAACAGTTTTCTCTCAATACCAGATACAGAGTGTACAAATTTGTCTATACCCTTGCATATTTACATGTATTGATTGACAGCTCAGTCTTTAAACTCCCCTTCCCGTCTTAGATATATAGCTCAGACTACTTCTTTTTATCTATTTGTAATTATATTCCATGTATGTGTGACAAAAGACAGATTCACATCTCATTCTTTGTTCTGTTTTCCCCCAAATTGGTTAAATCCCTAGTCACCATACATCATATTCTAAAGGTTTCCAATAGAAAATATCAAATTAAGACATATTTAAATGTTGGAGGGCTTCTTCTAAAATAGATCATGAAATAAATAGCAAAAGCAGCACTCCAAAAGCAGCATCTAAACTGATTTGGAGAACTGAAATGTCTTCACCGGGAATTGAAATCTAAGTAGCAATTGTGCTTTGCAGGCCTTTGGGCACTATTCCAAGGTTGCAGTACCATTGCTGAAAAAGCTCTGCTCTAGATAATCATAGATCTTACCTTAGAAGTCAAAGGCACCCAGAGCAAAGCATCCCCAGCTCATCTCAAAGAACAGGGAGAGGCATGTGATACTCGCTAAAGGTGCTGCACCCAGTCTCATTACACCAAGGGTGGCAAATCTGTGGCTTGCAGGCCAGATTCGGCTTTCCAAAAGTGTTTGTTTGGTGTTCCCTAAACCTCAACAATTGGACAGATTTTTAAATTTTTATTTTGTTTACTATATGAACAATTCATGTACCACTTAACTACCATAGTTTCTAAGCGGTTTACATAGAAATATTCCACTTAACTAGTCTCTAAGCAGTTTAGAAATAAATTTAATGTTTTTAAATTAAATATCCATTTCGCTGAATTTGCATCAGGGATTGGGAACTTTTTCCAGCCTGAGAGCCACATTCCCTTCTGGGGAGGCTTCTGAGGGCCGAATACCAGTGGTGGGCGGGGTCAGAGGCAAGTGTGGGTGGAGCAATGAATGCATATTTTACCTTTGCATAGTTTCTGCAAACATGCACATGCCCCTCTCTGTTCTTCATCCACACAAGCAAGAAGCATGGTCAACGTTCAAGGACGTATTCCAGCCAGGCAAAAGTATGTGTCTTGGGGAGAGTTGCAGAGAATCCTGGAGCACAGCATTTGACCTTCATGCTTGAGGCTCTTCACCCCTGGCTTACATAATGGTGGCATATCAAAACACCCCCATGAGATGGAATTATCCCTCTAGTCAGCAGCAAACCCACATGTTTTATGAAGGGAGGGAACACATCTACATGTACATTCCCTTGCAGATGCTGAGCTTCTTTTTCTTTTGAACTGAAAGGGAAGTCTGTGCATGCAGGAACTCCCTGTATCTACTGCAGTTTACATGAAACTCCAGACTGGGGCACACGGGTAGAACTAAATGTTAAATTTAATGCCATTGAGGTGAATGGCAGAAATGCCCGCCCTGCCAAGGGCGGGCATGCTCCTGAGGGGGGCATGGCACGGAGGGTGCCCTCCCAGGCGTAGGATAGCCGCTCGGGTGCCCAGAGTGGCGCGTTCACCCTCTATCCCATGGCGGAGCTGCCCATGGTGGACATTCGGTGCGCCACCTGCCCGCAACTCCCAAGCCTCCCCCAAGTTGTCAAAACGAAGGGGGAAGGGGGGAATGCTGCTGGCAAAGTGGCACAGCTCCCCCCCCCTCTTACCCCTAAGGCTCGGGGTAGGTTTGGGAGTCACAGGCAGGCGGTGCGCCATAAGTCACCCCCCACATGGAGGCCACCCGGGGCGTTCCGTCCTCCCTCCCTTCCTACGCCCCTGCCTCTAGTTCTGTAGAAATGGCAATGACAGATGGCTAAAGGCCTTACTGATAGGACCACGTTGGCACTTGATTCTGTTCTGAGTTGTTTTCTTTTGCCTTACCTTGTTTTCTTTACATCATCTGGGTGGCCTTTTCTTCAAGGACCAAGGTAAATCAAAATTCTCCCATCTCCCACTTATTTGGATTCCTGTGGTGACCTAATGGAATTTCCGGGGGGGGGGGGAATGCACCTACAGAATTAGCGGCGATTCCATTCTTGTCATCTATAGATACATTCCTTTCATTTCTCATCTGCTGTTTGGCGACGCAGCCCAATGCTGAACTTAAGGAGTGCAAACTGTCCAGCAGCTGCTAGTTAGTGGAACTGAGCTTCTGAACAATATTTTCCTGTTGTGGAAAAAAAAGAAGCCAGGCAGAGGTTTAGCAATGAGATTAGAATCAAAAATGTTTCCATAGTCGGTATCACAAGCTTTATCTCCTTCAGATTCCAACTATCGAGAAGGTGAATTGGGTGGATTATGGCACCCAGTCTGTCACAATACATGGCTCTAGGTAATGTGTGCCTGCAATCTGTGAGAAGACAGCACAGAATGCATAGAGCTTCCCAACCCACATGTTTTATGAAGGGAGGGAACACTTCTCCTTCTTTTGAACTGAAAGGGAAGTCTGTGCATGCAGGAACTCCCTGTATCTACTGAAATTTACATGAAACTCCAGACTGGGGCACACAGGTACAACTAAATGTTAAATTTAATGCCATTGAGGTGAATGGCAGTAATGCATTTATCATTCTGCTTTGGTCCCATTGGCTGTTTTAGAACATCTAACTTGGGGTAGCCAATGTTGTGGGACCAAGTGGATAGGTTGCATCACTGCCGTAATCTAACCTCACCACCAATTTTCCACTCCCCTGCTCTGTCCCGGTGCAACAGTGACATAACCAGAGGGGTGGTGCCAGATGAGTGGCACAGCTCCACCATGCCATCCACTACTACTCCCATCACTCTTGGCCTTTAGCTATGCTGGCAGGGGCTTATGGGAGTTGGAGTCCAACAACATCTGGAGGCACCATGTTGGCCATGTTGACCTAATTTCTTCTAGGCTGCTGCCAGTATTTATAGGAGGGAAAACAAAGTGCTTATGCTCTTACTTCACAAATGGGAATCTGACACAGATTCAGCACTTCACCCATTGACATAGAGGAAAGTTTGAGATGGAAAGAGCTGAAAGAGTCACGGCGCCTGAAATGGAAGTGTTGAGCGGAAAAATACGCACCATAAACTCCAAACGTTTTCATTTATTTGCACGGTGGCAGTTATATTACCATAAAACGTCCTGCTGCTCATTAAGACAATTTATATGGACAGGGAATAGGCTTGCCAGAAGAAGACTACAGTGGTGCCTCGCAAGACGAAAATAATTCGTTCCGCGAGTCTTTTCGTCTTGCGATGTTTTTCCTCTTGCGAAGCACGGTCCGTCGCAACTGTGCCTCTTCAAGCGGCTTTAAGAAAAAAGTGCAAGACGCTTTCGTCTTGCGAAGCAAGCCCATAGGGAAATTCGTCTAGCGAAGCAACGCAAAACCGAAAAACCCTTTCGTCTAGCGAGTTTTTCGTCTTGCGAGGCATTCGTCTTGCGGGGCACCACTGTACAGAAATAGTTGCCATCTTAGTTCCAGCGAAAGAGAGATAGGACCCAAAGTGATGTGGGTGAACTTTTAATTGGGCCAGTCATAACGAAAGAGTAAGGACAGTAGCGAATGATTTGGTGGTGGTGGTAGTGGTGTGGGGGTGTGGGGGGGTGTATGCACGCTACATCGCTTCCTGACCTCCTTCTGTCTGAGGAGGAGGGAGAGAGGGAAGTGTGAGACATTGGTGAGGCTGGCATGGTGCAAATGCACCAGCGGAGCCAACCCAGTCGGTAGTTGAATTTTTGGAAATGGGGAATCAGCCAGTAAGTGTCTTCTTTCCTGGGTTCCTTAATAGCCTAAGTTTAACCCCATTTGAATGGGGTTCATTTGAATACTGCTTCCCCATTTGAATACTGCCCCCCATACTCCTCCTTAAGACTCTTATCCAGTACAGTCACAGATGGATTGAATAGCCCCCCCGCCCCCCACTTTCTGCCACCTTGTATTTAGCCTTGTAAAGAGTTCTGGGGAATTCAAAAGCTTGCACATTTTTTATTTTTTATTTGGTCTAATAAAGGTATTGCCCTAGTAAGTGTTTTGGGATTGTCAGGCCTGTTACACATTACAGCTTACCAGACGAATAATACATAGTGTATTTGAGCAGGTATCTGGATGAGTTTGAAAAGCAGAACTGGAGCAATTCTGTTGTTGTGGCATTTGGCGGAACGGGAGGAATAGTTAATTATTCATTAGTTTGAAGATCTAAAAACCTGCCTCAGACTGATTGGCATTTTCACCATCTGCTACAAGCCTCATTTAAATGAAAACAGATACTCAAACATTTCCACAATTTATATGGGCTGCTATTAAACTAATGCTTCAGGCTCTCCCATTAATGTCAATCCAATTATTTTTTGGTGAGTAATCATTTTATCAAGCAGAAATGTTGGCTTTTCCAGGGCAGCAGAACCATATGTGTTTTGTTTTGTTTTTTAAAGAACAGAAAATCTTCACCCTGCTGAAATGGACAATGACAGACTCCGATCAGCTGTACTGGGAGTAAAAATTCCTTCCACTGGCCGATTGCCATTAAGATCTGCCATGCTTTGTGAACTGTGAAACACTAGCTGTTGTGTTCACACTTGCCTAACATGAAACATATGCACTGCGGCCTCTACAGTAAAGGGCAAATCACTGGCCCCTGCAAAGGAGATCATAGTCTGTGAAAACTCCTCGGTTCCAATCTGTCACTGAAGTCCCAAACGGCCTCTGTGGCT
Source organism: Podarcis bocagei (assembly GCF_964188305.1). Classification (NCBI taxonomy): domain Eukaryota; kingdom Metazoa; phylum Chordata; class Lepidosauria; order Squamata; family Lacertidae; genus Podarcis; species Podarcis bocagei. The sequence continues at coordinate 82,927,617 of NC_138129.1, read as the reverse complement.
ATGAGTGCTTATGCCCAGCCTAAACTGGTTCACTTGCTGCAGCTATGCTTAGACCTGGCCTCAGTAGCTCACCCTCTAGTGACCTTCCATCTGGACTACTGCAATCCTCTCTACATGGGGCTGTTCTTGAAGACAGTCCAGAAGTTGCAGCTATTGTGGCTGCTAGATGGCAAATGGGGCAGCCTTAAGGGACCACCTGCCACCAGTCCAGAAAGCACTACATTGGCTGCCAGTGAGCTGCCAGACCCAATTCAAGGCATTATTACTAGTGTATCAAACCCTAAACACCTTGAGACCCAAGTACCTAAAAGTTCACTTCCCACAATATCAGCCATCTCTGTCCTTATGAATGGCAGGGGAAGCCTTGGTTAGTGCTAGTTCTGCCCTGCTGGTGTTAACCCATTACAGGGCCTTCTTGGTGGTGGTCTCCTGTTCATAGAATGCCCTTCTTGGCATGGTGCATCTGCCTCCCTCATTATTAACCTTTATGTGGAATTTTAAAACATGCCAATTTTTCTGGCATTTCATGGCTGAAACATATCGTTGCTGGCAACTATGAAATTATTTAGCAGTGAGGATATTTGACTGGCTTTTAGAACTGTTTATATTGTTTGTTGTTTGCTGCTCAGGGCTCCTTTGGGAGGAAGGGTGGGATAAAAATCTAATGATGATGCCTACATTATCTCTGGGATTGAAGGTAATATGCTTCCTGGATGCAGTAGTAGTTTTTGGGTGAACATGAGTGGGAGAGTGCTATTGTGCTTATATCTTACTTGTAGCTTCCCACACACTTCTACTTGTTCGCTGTGGACTAGATAGGCCCAGCACTCTTCTCATGTTCTTTGAGGGGTTAGCTGTTTCCTGCTTGGGATTGTACATAACATTAGGATGGAAAGAGTCCAGTAATCTTCATACTTGTGCCGCCCCTCCTTTGCTTCCTGGAGAAGGAGATAACGGATGTTAATCTTCTAAGCTGTCATCCTGTTTCTCTAGAGCTATGGGGGCAGGAAAAAGATTGGATATAGTGGGTAGACAAATCAGTCTATTTCTAGTCCATGCCATTTTCACATGTGCTCATTCCTAAATCTGTTTCATCCTGTTTCCACATTTTTTTTTAAATCGAAACAAAAACCTGCATTTGAAATACACATTTCAAACACGATTTCTCCTAAAATAAAGATAAGTTTTATTTTCTAAAGTGGAATTTTAAAATATGCACTGATAAAATTTATTTTAAGCCAAGAACTGCATGACAAATACTTGGAGAAGTGCAGAGCTACGCTCTGATCCACACATGAGTTTGGTAGGCTCATGTCAGATATTGCAAGGACAGAATTCCCCAAGCATCCATACTAGGAACCTCACTAGGGAGGTTGCAGTACTCATGGAGGCCTTTTCCCTCTTTGGGGAAGTACATGGATAGACAATATGGTGCCACCCAGATGGTGCTGCATTATAGCTTCCATCATCCCCAGCCAGCATGGCCAATGGTCTGTGACAATGGGAGTCACATTGCAGCAACATCTGGATGGCACTACGTGGCCTAGGGTTGCCATATTTCAAAAAGTGAAAACATACACAGAAAAGTTCTTGAGATTTTTTGGCAAAGTTATTGGCTACTTTCAGGTGCAGTATTCCAGATGTATGGCAACCCTATGTTGCCTGTCTCTGGTTTGGTACATCTATCCGAACTTAAAAATGGAAAGGGTAATGCTGGTGGTTAACAGAAGAGGTTTGACTCTCTCAAGGCAAATCTTTAAAAAAATGTAGTATAAACACTGACAACTAGGAAACATCGTCCTGCGAGTGCTTCAGTTGGAGAACAGCCTTTACCAAAGGTGTCATGGGCTTTCAAGACGCTCAGGACAAAAGGGAGAAACGTGCTAAGAGGAAGACACATTTGGCAAACCCTCACCATGATCAACTCTCACCTGGAAGGACGTGTGGATCCAGAACTGGCCTCCGTGGTCCCTTACAGACTCACTGTTAAAACCGTGTTCATGGAAGACACTCTTACTTGGCTATTAGTGATCACCAAAGAAGAAGAAAAGAAGAAGACATCAGATCAGGATGGAGAGACTCTGCTAAACTTGCATGGTCCTGCTCTTCCTCCCTTTCCTGTGTCTCTTTGAAGAAGATGATGCCACCTTTCTAAGCTGCCATGCCATTTTGCAAGCACTGCCATTTCACCATAAGACTGTTTTGAAAAAGAAGAAGAAGAAGAAGGGGAAAAGGAATCCTCCCACTTCCTCATGTTTTCGTAGAGAAATGCATCTAGGAAAAAGGAACAAGCCTAGATGAAGCAGCAGGCATAGGTACTTTTATTTGCTGCATGTGTATAGGAATTAATATGGTAACAGATGGGAAAGTGCTGCTGCTTTTTTATTACTGGGCCTGCTGTGTCCCCTGTGTTTCCTGATATATAAACTGCAGCATCCAGAAGGGCAATATGGCTTATCAGTAGGCTAATCCTGCTTCACTCTGACTATTACTCCACAGTGTGCAAGGCGGAGGGAGGGCCACCAACCTCTCTGGATCATCTTCCCACTTACAGGAGCGAGGAAAAAAGAGCACAGTCTGGAGGTGACATCTGTTAAGCTAACTGTCAAATTATCATAATGGCTGGCTTGTATTCAAGAGTGAGCAGAGAGAACAGGTTGAAGGAGGAACACAAGCTGTATATATATATATATTTTTTTAAGAAAGAAATCTGTCTGCATTTAACCTAAGTGGGCTCTTCAGTTTTGAACATCTTGCCATAGATCCTGAATTGGTTGAATTTGCCACATACAATGGATTGCAGTAGCATCATTTCAGAGCAATAAATGGGGGCACTAGGATTTTAACTTCAGCTAGGTGAAATCTTACTAGCAGCTTGCTGTTGGGTATGACTGGAAATCACTTGTAGTTCCATCTATCCGCCACCCTGCATCCAGTGATAAAATGCCACCTCAGTCAAGAAGATCTTGTAACAGTTACAGGCGATGTTAAGCCTGGTAGCCAGTTCAGACACACACTCATTGTGGCATAAAATTTATACAGGGGTGGCTAACTGGTGGCCACCTCCCATCAACCCCATGCAACATGGCCAGTGGTCGAGTTGGAGTCAAGCACCATCTTGATGGACACAGGTTAGTCACCCCTGATTTATATCCTGCCCAGGGTGAGGGACGATGACGCATATTTCTCTTAGTGGCTTAGGGAATAAGCTAAGACAAAACCGGCAAAAGATATAGCAAAACCAAAGATATGAAGTATTAAAAACAGCCCATAGAAGCAGCATAAGCACCAGTTTTAGAGGGAGCAAAAAGTGAAAATGTCACAGATAATAAACATCCCTGTCATTGTGAATTGAAGTTCTCTCTCTGTCTCTGTGCAGGTTTCTAGCTGCAGCCATGACAGACTGTGCCATGGTTGTGACTTTTTCTTGATTTTACTGTTTTATCTTTTGTAAACCACTTTGAGGTTTTGTTTTGTTTTTACAATCAAGCGGTATATAAATTTTGTGAAATATATAATAACATAATGTGTGGGAGCACGGTTCTAGGTAAAAGGAAGCGAGTTTGCTTTTTGCAATTCCATTCAGAAAATCATTCTGAACTCATTGTGAGAAATGACTCTGTTGAGCAAGGAGCAGATTTCATGAGAGGCTGGAGTTCTGAAGGGGGAAGTTCTACAAATACAGTGAATCAGGTTACTTACAGGTTACTTACAATCCAGGTTACTTATAGTGCATTAACAGTGCAATTGTACACGTTGCATTTAATGTGGCTTACTCTCCAGGAAAGTTATTGTTGTAATGAACCTCAAGAAATCTAGACAGCTGCTTGATGATTCATTTTCAATGGATCTTTAATGGATCCCTATGGTAGTATTTGGTTCCACCAGTTGCCTGAGGTTGTTACCTCACCTTGACTCATGGAGACACCAATCCTACACAGCCTCTCTTGGGCCCTGCCAAGCTAGAGAGAGAAATTGCATGACTCTGCTGCCCTACCCTTGCCTGTGGTTAAACGAAGCACTTTTGCCAGCTCCTCTGCCATAGCTGCAAGCCCCGGATGCCCTCTTCACAGCTGTTACCGCTGCTTGGACCAGTGACAACTACCCTTGGCCATGCAACAGGGTACCAGAGCTCTGTAGCTTTCCTTCCTAGTCACAGCAGGTACTGTTGGAAACAGATTAATGGCAACTGCTGGGACATTGCTGGACCCTCCTTCTCCACCCAGCTGGGGGTGGGGTGTTGCGGACTCTATAGTACATTGCAGATCTGTTCTTGTGGATCAGCTCTAAAATATTCAGAGCCGCAGACTTAAAAGATGGGCTCATTTTATAGCCATGATTGTTCATTGCTGCAGCAATCTTCCCCCTAGGCTTCCTAATAATGGGGAACAGCATAATTGTGCAATCAGTTGATTCTCCCCACTCAGCTTTCATCATTCACATACTTTGAAGTCTTCTTTGCCTAGATACTGAAATATTTTAGTCTGATTTTTTAAAAATAAAGTGGCCCTTTCACATATTTCAGAAGAGCTATGCAAAAGTCAAGCAAAGTATTTCCCCAAACCACTTTTATCTTAGTCACCTCGTGTGGAGGCAGTTCACACTTCACTTCTTAAGGTGCTTTTAAAACTGCAAAATATGGATGCAGTACCAATGCTTTTGTGTGGTAATGGTACATGTGCACTTTAAAAGGCTGATGCCCCTGTAACAGGCATGTAAGCCGCAACTGGGAAAGGCTCAAGGTTTTGGGAGAGCCCTGGGCAAGATGCCCTCAGTTTTTTCACTGCTTGCTCAGTCAGAGATGGCAGCAGAACAGACCACAGTAGTGAGGAACAACAGCAGTAGGCCCAAGGAGCTATTGGTGGTGGTGGTCAGCAGTGTGGCATGGGCTCTGGAAGATCCCCAGTGATATAACCCTGACACAGGCTGGGGTTAAAGGATTGGTCCTTTCTATGTTATTGCAGGGAAAACTGTCTCTTTGCACAGTTTTTCATCATTCACAATGGATGGGAATTCACATGCGTTTTGCCATTTAAGCTTGAGTACTTAGCATGCCTGAGTCTTAAAAAAAAACACGAATCAACCCTTTGGCTCCAGTCCTAAGCACACTTACTTGGAAACACTGAAGTCAGTGGGGCTTTCTTCTAAGTAAACATCATTAGGATTTGGCCGGAGGTTTTAATTTAGAAGAAGTTGTCAATTTTAAGAATAAAATCTTAGATGCTCCCATACCCCTGGGTTAATTGCCTCCTTTCCCTCCAGCGTAATCTAGCAGTAAAACATGCCCTGCATTACAGCTGCCGCCATTGACTCTCTGAGCATTAACTTGCTTGGCTCAGCAATTTTATTGTCTTTCAAAGGTAAAGCATCTTCAAATGGACCTCTGGGGAAGCTTTTATAGCAATATGGATTCTTGTCTTTACTTACTTTTCACAAAATCTTTTTCATAGTAGTGGCAGCAGCTGAACAGGACGGTAGAACTCTGGCTCCCATTCTGACACATGCAACTGGTGTATCTCTGCCATGTTGTAAACAGTGACAGGGAACCTGTGGCCCTCCAGAGATGGCTGGACTTCAATTCCCATCATGCCCGGCCATTGGCAATGCTGTCTGGGGCTGATGGGAGTCTTAGCCCAGCAACCACATTAACCGTAGCTCAGCTGACCTTATTGGAGAAGGTCATTGGAATTTGTGATACTTGCTGCAAATCTGGCCTTCCAGCAACCCTGCTTTTGGTTATCATACGTCTGCAATACTGCTTCATTTAAAAAAATGTACAAGAATGCAGGAAGCAAACTTAGGTTCTTAGTGTGTTTTGTCCAGTATCTCTGTTCATCCTTGTGGTTATTTGCAGGTGGCAAACTTATAACCTGCTTCCTATTATTAGGTACTAACTGTATAAGATAATTTCACACTATCAGCAGCTTTGCAGATAAGTAGATAACTTGCTTCCGCTAGATGAAGGTGGAAAGAGAATGGGCAAGATCCACCACATTTTAAAGAGCTACTGTAACCGCACCTGTCATGGTATATTATGCATATACAGTGGATGTGTACAGTAGTACCTCTGGTTACGTACTTAATTCGTTCTGGAGGTCCGTTCTTAACCTGAAGCACCACTTTAGCTAATGGGGCCTCCCACTGCTGCTGCGCGACCGCCGCACGATTTCTGTTCTCATCCTGAAGCAAAGTTCTTAACCTTTTTACATTTAGCCATTTGCACAAGAGGAAAGCTGGGAGGAGCCCCAGAAGATGGAGATTTGCAGGGGCCTCAGAGAAGGAGAGAAGCAGCAAGCTGATAAGCCACTGTTGGTTGAGGTGTAGCTGGCAGGCGAAATGCCCAAAGAGACAAGCCCTGTTCATGTGTTCAAAGTATGTACATAGGGAACGAAGGATAGAGAGGCTGCCTTGCTACATCAGATGACTTCACCCCGATCTAAAGTGGTGATCTGAAGAGAGGCTCCTTTGTGCAATCAGATGACTGAACTTTGAATCCTCTGTGGCCACCAGGAGCTTTGTGCAGGCTTTCCTGACATGGGGAAGGCTCCTAGTGCATTTAGCTAAACATGCAGATTTTCTTTCAGACCTTTGGCCTCAGTGCACGCAGACTGGAGGCAGAAACAGAGCCAGCAGGGATGGCATGCCTGTCTCTGCACTCCCTGTGTCCTTTGGAAAAGGGCTAAAGCCAGTGATTGTTCAGGGTAGAAGGGCTTGCTCAACCCCACCCCAGCACTTAAACAATGTGTGAGCGGGTCGAGGGACCGCACCACATATCTCTGTCACATGCACCAGTCACATGCTCAGCAACTCTGCAAAGTGGCCTGACATGCATTCCAAAACGCCCTGAACCAGTCAGGATTCCCCCTCAAGCAAAGAAGGGCTACATGTGTACATCAGTGCACAATAGGGCCACTTCATAAGGCTTCTAAATTCATGACCCATAGTCAACATATATTTCAGAAGCAGGAGCTGAGATTCCACAGTGCAGCCCAGTGAGCTCCCTTGCTTCCATGGTGAGTGTGAGATGGGACCTGTTTATGAACACACAGTCTGCTCACGATAATGGTGAGATTCAAACCAGCTCTCCGCCCTGATCCCAGCCCTCAGCCACTGCTCTTCACCTGGCCTTATTCCATCCGATGGAATTTAATGGCTCCATATCATCATGCTACACTTCATCCTTAACACGTTAGGTGTCACAGCAATTTTAGTGCAACATACTGCCAAGTAAATTTGCTTAAGGTTGTAGCCTGCGTTTCTGACCTTTTAAAAACCATTTCCCTCCCCTCTGATGGTTAAAACAGACCTTCAAAGAGTTGGGGGTTATTCACTGGTTGTTTTTATTCTATAGCCGTTTGGGTTTTTAGCTAGCAGTGTGAATGGTGAAAAATGTGAAGGAAATATTGATAAAACAGAATAAACAGGGACACGCAGAGAGGCAGCCCTGAGCTAGACTGGAGAACTAAAACTCATTTTTTTTTGAGGCCAGTGCCTACTGCTATCAGACATGGGAACTGTTAAATGCAAAGGAAAACTCAAACTGAACCCTACTGAACCTTGTTATGGTATCACTGGGAGCCCCTGCTGGTTCCATTAGTAATGGGGCTTCTGGAAGTTTTGTTTCAGCAGATTTTTCAAAGTGCTGTTATTACACTGGGAAAATACAGAGAAAGACACTCACTCTAGTTTTGTTTTTGTTTTTTTTAAAAAAGGGGCTTCCTGTGGTTTATGTCACAGTCTCAGCCGTTGGATACATTTGCTTTTGGCACAATGACTTAGAATCTCTTGTCAGTTGTTGAAAACCAAAATACAAAAAAACAGAACTTTTCTTTTTCTTTTGATTATGTCAAGCTTGGAACAATGTAAATTCCTGGCTGGGAGACGAAAGGGGGTTCTCAAGGATCTGGCAAGTCACTATATCTGTTTGGCTGGGCTGCATTTTGACTTGGTGGAGTAACCCATTGTGCAGGGCTGGTCTCCTTTCAGCGGCCTGCCCGTAATGCGATTTACTGTGCATAATTATGACTTCTGCATTTTAACCATTTCATGTGTAACGTGAAGATGTGGCTGGTGCAGAATGCAGCGGTCCACGTCCTGACACAAATTAAACACGGTGACATTGCATACCCGTCCAGTTTTGAAGCCACTGCATTGGCTGCCTATATGCTTCAGGCTGCGAAGCAAGGTGTGAAGGTCATTGTCTGTACCTTTCGCAAAAGGAAAACAGGGACACTCTTTTGTGCTTGAAAAAGCACTGCTGTTGGTGGCAGAGAAAACCCCCGCTGTGTCACCTTCACCTGGGGTATTCCTTTATTCTTGGAGGGGGGCGGGAACCATCTCTACATGACTGAAAAGCAAAAAGGGTGTATGTTTTAAATAAGATAATATGGTAATTACTTGTGTCAGAATGTGTCAGAACTATTCGAAATCATCCTCTCTCCTGCTGCAACTTGCGAAGTGAGAGGCTATATGGTCATCTGGTGTCTTAGGATGCAATCCTATACAGTGGTACCTTGGGTTAAGTACTTAATTCATTCCGGAGGTCCGTTCTGAACATGAAACTATTCTTAACCTGAAGCACCACTTTAGCTAATGGGGCCTCCTGCTGCCGCCGCGCCGCCACACGATTTCCGTTCTCATTCTGAAGCAAAGTTCTTAACACGAGGTACTATTTCTGGGTTAGTGGAGTCTGTAACCTGAAGCGTATGTAACCCAGGTAACACTGTATACACACTTGTTAAGAAATAAGTTCTGTTGTGCTCAGTGGGACCATATGCTCTTATAGGGTTACTATATGATTATTGTTAAAGGTGCCAGAGTTTGGCCAAAAAAGAACAATGCAGCCCCCCTCAAATGACTGCCAAATTGTCAGTGGATGGGCAAGGCCCACCCCACCCCCATTTTGTTTGTTTGACAGCCATTTATTGCAATCTATCCATTTATTGCAATAGTGACTCCCCTGGAATGTGAGAGCATCAACATGCTCTCCCTCATCCGATCCACCCACTCCCTCCAACTGAAGGACAGGGCAAAAGCTGTTTTGTGAAACAGAACACTTTCAGATTGAGAGTCAGAGAGTGACCTAAAGGGTCAAGAAGACACCTTTGGGAGTGCTGTGCTACCTCTCTACGGTCCTGATATGGAGCAGTGGATTTGCTGCTTGTGAAAGTGCTGTGCTCCCTTTCTCCATCTATGCTCAATCGGTATGCATGTAAATACTATAAAAACTATACTATACTATAAAAACACTGTAAGCCCTCAGTGACCACTGCCTCCAAAGGAAACAGCACACACACTGGAGAATCAATATACAGTCCATCCCCTTCACACACAGAGGAAACTAACTTCTAGAAATCTGTGGAAGAAGCCTGAAGTCTGCCGTCTCTAGAAACTCACACAACCCAAATTTCGATAACGACTTCCTCCAAAGCAAAACAAGGACAAAATAGGGGACATAACAGAGACATTTGCTGGAAACCTGAGCAATCTCTGGTAAATAGCTATCAGTGGAGTATGTATGTATGTATGTATCATCTATCTACCGTATTTTTCGCACCATAGGACGCACCGTACAATAGGACACACTTTGTTTTAGAGGGGGGAGAACAAGAAAATTCCCCCCCTCTCTGCCCAGCGCCCCTTCAGCGAAGCGGCAGGAGGCGCTGTGCAGAGAGGGGGAGAACTTTCCCCCTCTTGTTTTCCCGCTCTAAAACAAGGTGCCGTTTAAGGTGCGTTCAGGCGGCTACCTTGGAAGCCTGGAGAGCGAGAGGGGTCGGTGTGCACAGACCCCTCTCGCTCTCCAGGCTTCAGGTTCCTTTCAACCTGCTCTTTGGGGCTGGCGGGGGAAGCCCACCACCAGCCCCAAAGAGCAGGTCAGGGAGCAGCGGAAAGGCGCAGCGGAGAGGCTCCTGCCATAGCTGCGCGTCACCTCTCCAGCCGGGAGAGGGTCGCGGGGGGCTGCTTTAGCCCCGCGCGTGCTCTCCCGGCTGGAGAGGTGACACGCGGCTGTAGAGGCTCCTGCCATAGCCGCATGTCACCTCTCCAGCCGGGAGAGGGTCGCGGGGCTATGGCGTCTTCGCTCCATAGGACGCACACACATTTCCCCTTCATTTTTGAAGGGGAAAAAGTGCGTCCTATAGAGCGAAAAATACGGTATCTATCTATCTATCTATCTATCTATCTATCTATCTATTTATCATCTATATATCTATCATCTATCTATCTAATCACCATTATTCTTCTCTCTCTCTCTAACATCTATCTATCATCTATCCATCTATCATCTATCTATCTATCTATCATCTATCTATCTATCTATCTATCTATCTATCTATCTATCTATCATCTATCTATCTATCTATCTATCTATCTATCTATCATCTATCATCTATCTATCTATCTATCTATCTATCTATCTATCTATCTATCTATCATCTATCATTGTCTGTCTGATGGAATGCATCTCCACATATGTTCCCATACATTTCAGATGCTAAGAGAAAGGACCCAAAGTGTGTGTGCAGTTACAGGGGACTTGAAAAATGACATTTCCCTTTGCTGGGATGACTGATGGGCAACTTTGCCTACTTTAAAATTTCATCAAAAGGATTTATGTAACTTATTAATTACTCTAGTAAGTCTGGTTGTTTTACATTGCTTTAAGATTCCCTCTCCCCAGTAAAAGGGGGGGGGAATGCTTTAGGGCTCCTACAGAAACTATCTGGCTGCAGGTCTGATCTGTAAGTTCCCTTAATTGCAGTTGCTACAAGAGTCCTCATTTGTTGAGGCCTCCCACTCATCTCCTTTATGAGAGTTTTTCAGCAATGCTTCCTTTGCAGCAATGCCAAATGATGCCTGTGGCTTTCTGTCAAATCCATTCTTAAGGCTCTTCGGGAAAGCTTCTTAGAACATATGGATGAGGCAAAAAGTTGGGGAAAAGAAAAAGACAACAGGTTTAGGACTAGGAAATAAGCTGTTATTATATGTAACCCCTAATCCAAGAATAATAACGCCCACAACTCAAGTGAAACCTACAACAACATGATTATGTAAGGACAGACACTTGGAGAAATGAGTTTACTTCATATATGATAATAGTGAATAATGTCGGCCAATTGGTGACAAAGAAGGATAGAACTTCCTTTATGTATGCTACAACAGCAGCAAGAATACTTATTGCAAAGTATTGGAAGACACAAGATTTACCCACCCGGGAAGAATGGCAGATGAAGCTGATGGACTACATGGAACTGGCGGAAATGACTGGCAGAATCCGAGACCAGGGAGAAGAGTTGGTGGAAGAAGATTGGAAAAAAATTAAAGACTATTTACAGAAACACTGTAAAATTAATGAATGTTAGAAGGATGCTGGAATGAAGTTATATGGCTTTAGCAGAAATGTTATAAAGAATTAAGTAAAAATAGACTGTTAATGGGCTAAAGGGGAAAAAAATAAGGTTAGATTGTGTTAAGATAAATTATGGGACAAAAACTGAGAAAGATGGAAAGGATTTGCTGAAATAGCTAATTGAACTAGAATACAAAAAAGGGAGGTGTGAGGAGGTCATCGAAACAAGTAAATGAAAGATAAGATATGGAAATATTGGATGCGTTTTTAATTGTTTTTGTTTTGTTAAGATAAGTAGTGTTTTCTGTTTTATATATATTGTATTGTTTTGCTTTGTTTAACTTTTTTTCTTCTTTCTGTAATTTCTAAACTCTTAATAAACATTATTTTTTTAAAAAAATGATAATAGTGAATAATGATCTGATCCGTGCAAATTAGATGAACTGGCCTATCTCCCCAACTGCTGAAATGCCCTTCTGACTGCTCCCTGATTTTGTGGATTTTCCTAAAGTTAGAACTGCACTAAATATTGTCCAGTATTGATTTCTGGCCTGATAGTAGTGTGAGTAGAAATATTAACCTCAGGATACTTTAATTGTGAGAATATCTGCCATTTTTTCAGTTGTGTTTGTTGCCATTGATTCCTATGCCAGCTCAGTGCCATTTTTTACCTTTTGGCTGCTGCTTTTTCCTTCTTTGTCTCCCTTCTCACCAAGAGAGCTCTTGAAATAAGATGCAACATCTGTTAGCATCTGAATTTACAAAATATAATTTTAATAGCAGATTCTCCCTCCAGCTTAAATAAAGCATCCTACAAATATCAACAACAGCAACAAAGAAAGAGGAAAAAGCAACAACCTAAAATACTGGTGTGGGGGGGGGGGAGAGAAGCAAATATACAAAAACAATGCTTCATGAAGATTGCTTTTGAAATGGTATTTTTTTACCAATTTTAAGGGATTCTGGATGGCCATAATCAAGAAAAAAACAGTGGACCACATGATTATCTGAGACATAGATTAACCATTAGAGAAGGTGGAGCTCAAAGCTGTCTGGGTATTGTGTATTATAACATTGAAGGAGGGATGTTTGAGCAGTTGCATTTCTGTGAATGCCAAAGTGAAACTGAGCTGATTCACACTTCCTGGACTTACGTGCAGATTGGGACATACTTATCCTTCAGGTTTTGTCTTCCAACTGATTTTTGCAATACAGTTCTCTAAAAAAAGAAGCTTGCAAAAATTCATTAAAATGTGTATTTTAGGACAAGATACATTTACCCCAAATAAGTACATTGAGATAAAGTACACATTTAAATGTGTACTTCAATATGGACATTTGTGCTGATTTTTGGGGGGTGGGGTGTGTGCAGATTCATGTGGAAATGGGATGGGATGGACTTGTGAATGAACGCATGCAAAACGGATGCACACTGGCTGATTCATCCATTCCTTCCTCAAAGCTCTTTCTGCTTATTTGAGTTCTGTGAATGAAAGGCACTCTAGAAAGTCCCAAGAGCAAAGCAGAGTCTCCTTTATTATTTTTTCAGATGCCCAAGATCTGCATCCTGGCAATGAAAACAGGCTCCAGGGCTAATTGAAGGTCCTAATGATAAATGGGCTCAGGCACATTGCAAAAGGAAAGACTTTCAATCCTGGGTGGATTTAGCTTAGATATTTTTTTTAAAAATGTAGAAAAAGAAAAAGAAAAAAGGAAAGTTAGAATGATTACTTCTCCTATGCAGTAAGAGTATGATAAAAAGCAAACTGGTTGTAAATTAAAGGTAAAACTACATTTAACATTCCTGAAAATTGCACTTATGTTTTGTAGTTCAGGCATAGACTCTAGGGGCATTGTGCAATTTATTTCCTTTGGTATTTCTGAGAAAAGACTGAGCAGGCAGCTGACAGAACTGCGTTGGGCTTCTTCTTGTTAGGAAAGCATGATAGAGTAGATTATTTTCTTGTGAAGGACACACTTGACTGGATAATGTTCATGTTACTTGCAACTTCCGTCCTCAGTCAATGGGGCAATGGCATACATGAGTGAGCTTGGTGCACTCCATTTGATTATACTGATCAGTTTCATGGGTCGACAAATGTGCAAATATCATTTCTTAAGACTGTTTGCCTTCCTAAATTCCAGTTCAAAAATTGAACTGCTCAAGGGGGCTTGCAAAGTAAATTTAAAACCAACAGAAGGTCATTAAAATATAAGAAAAAAACAGAATCACAAAACAATGCATGCTGTCAATGAAGGAAGAACAGGCATCAAAATAAATAAAAGAATTCACACAAACACAATCCAACCAAGTGGCACCCTATCCAAGGAGCATTTTTGGCACCCCCTCTATTTGTTTCGTATGCCTCATTTTAAAAATTATATTTGAAGGCAGTTTTGCAAAATTTGATGTGCTATTTTTGCATGCATGATTTATCCTTGACATGTAAGACAATTAAATTTAAATTTGAAAAGATATTGCAATACTGGCACTGCAGGTCAATTATACTAGCTTTACAAGTGAGTGTAACTTCTTTGTATTCTTTGTTCCAGATGTTAAGGAGATAAACATAGGAGTGCCCTCCAAGTACAGCAATCCAGTTTCCTGCCCCTAAATCCAGCCCCCTTGCAATTGTCTCCCATGCATATGGTTAAAGAGAAGGGCTTTGAGATTAAAAAAAAAATGACATTCAAACATCCCTGAGAGCTGACACCTTTCACTTTAGATATTAAGAATTATGTGCTATCAACCCCCTTTGCTCCAAATAAGATTAATTGATTCAGATAAAACTATCTTTATTAGAAAGTGCTCAATGGGAATAGTAAATGTATTTTCTGTCAGACCATCCTTTTCCTATAAAACTGACATTATATAAGTTCCAAAGCCTCATTTAGCAGATAGACTCTAGAAACTCAACGATAGGCTCCTATCAGCATGTGCGCTGTTCATTTTCGAGCTCAGTGAAGCCAAGTTCTCTATCAGTGTGATCAAGTGGCACTAATTTAAAGTGCTGCTTCTCTGCACCCAGGATAAAAGATGAATTGGCAGGCATGCACATGAGTTAGTTGTGCCGGTTGTTGCTCTCATTCTACACGATCACATCAGTTCTTCCATAATCCATATAGGGATGGAAGTCTTTGCACCTTTCCCTATTGCAAATTACGTTTGTAGCTAGGCATGCAAATAGGTGATGTCACAAAGATACTGCCCCATACGGCCTGGCAATTTATGCTGTTCCTGGAGGGAAGGCATATTTAGAGCCTCTCCCTCTCTCAGCGCTATCCCAAGACATGCTGCTACCTGACGTGTACAAGAAAAAGGCACTCCTTGGTTGCACTGTTTGCTGAATCATCTACTGTCAGCAGCAGGATATTGATACTTTGAAATGGCTCTGTGCCATCCGCAGTCACCAGCATAGAGCCACAAAGCCTAATGCCTGACATGATGTTGACATCACCTATTGCATTTGGGGGGGGATTTAAGACTGAGGCTGCCTGCCACTGATGGTCCAGAGCCAAAACAGAGGTCAGCTACGATCAGCTTCCTTCACCTTAGTCTCTTGTAGAGCTCAGAAAGGAGGAAGATGGGGGCAAAACTAGAATTAGTTGGCTCTGCCTGCCATTGGCTCTGGCTCCTCCTACTGTTGAGGCCCCTGCCTTCTGCTCCACTAGCTCCAACAGGCACCAGCCACTACTGGTAGAAGCATTGAATGAACATAGCAAGCTGCATGCAAAACAGATGCTTTACCACTGAACCACAGCCTTCCTGAATTAGCTGTGTCAGGAGTGGGTGTCAGGAGCAGGTCAGCATTAACTCACATGGTTACCGTAACTCTTTATTCAAAGAAACAAGACCTAGTGAGCCCCGGAAGATCTTGTCCCAATGAGGCAGTTGTGAGGAATGAAGGTCCCACCTCCCCATTGTTCTCTAAGTCTCCTTCTCTCCTGGGTCCTTCCCAAGCAATCTGATACTTCGTGGCCTTGTCTGTATTTGCTCCACCCTCTTCACACTTCTTCTGGTTCTGGAAGACCAGGGACGAGAAGAGCTGATTGGAGCTGGAGGGAGAGACCCCCCTCCGGCTTCTTCAACAGCCTGTCTCATCTCTGCTTCTTGGTCCCCCTCCTCTCTCTAGCCTCCACTTCTGCCTCTGATTCGGGACTGTTCTCTGCCGCAGACTCTTCCTGCTCACTAAACCCTGTTACCTCTTCAGCTTCCCACACCTCCTTCTCCCAGTCTGCTCCCTCCTCTCCCTCTGACCACTCATCATCATCCCACCCTTGGGGTGTTCCCTTGGGGTGTTCCCCAGCTGATGCCTCCCACCACTCCTCTGCATCCAGCCAGTCCATGATATCCATACAAAGAGTCTAATATTTATGTAAAACACTGTGTGCATTTACAGTTTGGCTCCCCTTCATAAGGGCTCTTCCCTCAAATTTCCATGGGAGAAAAAACGATATCGTCCCACATAAAGCTAAATAATCAACCAAAACAGACATAAGAAAGCGGGAAAGCATCAAGAACTCGAAGCTGGTGATGACAGCTATTACTTAGTGTTACAGAGAGCTATTCTTTCAAAGTTAATTGAAAGTAAGTCTCTCTCTCTCTCTGTGTGTGTGTGAGTGAGAGAGAGAGATGACCAGGATGAGGATTGCCACATTTCTCCTGGAAAAGGCCCTGTGTCTTGATGGTGAAAGCTGCACTGCTTGAATATCCATTTGCCAAAGGGACAGAGTTTTTCCTCAGTAAAAAAGTGGGAATCTTCCACACTTGTCTGCAAAAGGTCTGCATCACCTCAATAAAAGCCACCCTAGGTATCACCACCACCCCATGGAATGTTATTTTGAAATAAAATTAACAACAAAAACATGTAACAGCAAAGCAAGATTGTTAAAAGAATAATATCCTTGGAATATTGTGGCTTGTGGAAGAACCATGTTAAAACAGTCTTAGGAGCTTGCTAACCATGTCATCTATAAGTTATATGTATCATCATGGTTAGAATAAATATAAGCACCTCTACGTTATTGGAATGTGATCAGCAGACTGGGGATGTTCTCACTTACAAAATAAACAGAAACCCTGGTGCCTCATGTAGGTTGAAGAAACTGATGTAGCAGGTACTAATTGGTTTAGGGTTTTTTAAAACACAGCTTCATAGGGACAATGTTATCTTTTATCTAGTAAATCTTATCTTCCAGCTTTGACTACAATCCAGGCTACTATATTTTAGGATCCAGATGCCACATACCTGATTTGACATGCCTAGGCTTGTACTGCAGGTATGCTACCCCAAGCACAGTTAGTATTAAAGTCTCACTGAGCATAGCTAAACTTATTTCTGAATAAGTATGCATAGGATGGGACTCTAATTATACCTTAAAATCTGAACCCTTAAGCTATGTATAAATGTTGCAAATACAATAATTAGGTAAGGTGCCCTTGTTCTGTTTTGTTTTAGTAGAAATTTAGTAGTGAAGGCTTTCCTTTACTTAATCTTCATACTGCAAAAACATGCCCTTTTGAAAAATCTGGCATGCAGGACTCCTGCCAGAAAAAAGGCAGGAACTGCACAGATGAGATTTTGAACTATGAACCCTGATACATTCATGATGTTGATTCTGTCGCCTTGGGCTAGTCTATTTCTCTCAGCTTAAGCTACCTAACAGGATTGTTGTTAGGATAAGATGGGGGTGGTGGGGGTGGTGAGAGAACCATACATTCAATGGGGCACGTTGTAACTTTACAGTGGAATTTTCTGAATGTCTACTCAGCAGTAAGCTCCATTGAGTTCAATGGGAGTTACTCCTAGGCATTCTTTGAGCACAATGGATAAAAATGTAATAAAATAAATAAACTACGGGAATTATTAGATAACCACAGAAGCTTCCTACTGCTTGTAAACAAACAATTATTTTTGTCTTGACTGTTTAAAGATTGTTGCCCATAAAAGCAAGTATCAATTTTATGTCAGGAACATGTTATTTACTTTCCCCTATTTTGTGTCTCAGCAGGCAAATCAAAACATCCCTTCAAATCCCCTGCAAAATAAAATGCTATATACTTATTTCAGTCACTCAGATCTTGGGTGCTCACATGTTCATTTTAAGGTTGCCTACTGGATATTTATATTTATATGCAGTTTATTGTAATTATTCCAACTCAATTTTCTTTGTAAGCTGCCCAGAGAATGTATATTATAGGATAGCCTGTAAATAGTATAAACAAACTCCATGATCATTCTTGTGAGAAGTGTGGAAGTGTACAGTAATTATATGAAAAGAAATTTGATGTACATGTGTGAACCACCAGCCCTTCTGGTCATTAGCTTCTAGGCTGCTTTTTAAGCACAGTTGCCTTTCAAAGCAGTTTACAACCATGCACAAGTTTATCTATAAAATCCAATTGTAAATCCAGTTAAAACAATTCAAAAATCCAATTCCACCCTAGAAATATACAAGCCACTAAACTAACAACACAACCCATTTAAAGCTGGAGAACAATATCCAATAGCCTTGGGTAGCCTCCAAGCACCATGATAAAAAAATGGGTTTTTAAGATCAGATTAAAATTAGTGCTTGGAATCAAATGGCATCATTGGGGACTAGCACTGAAAAGGCCCTGTTCAGTTTGCCCAGCAGCCTGTTTTTACAGGTGGGCACCCCCTCCAAAGTTATGGTCAGACTGATATGGGTATAGGCAGTGCTTGCCGACCGGTAACTCTGCAGATGTTTCTGATCACACCTCGCATTATTCTTGCCCATTGGCCGGCTGGCTGTGGGTGAAGGATGTTGTGGTCCATAATATCTGCAGGGTGCCGGGTTGGTGACCTTAGATTGCAGTTTAGTGAAGAGGTGGCGAACCAGTGGCCTGTGTTCCCAAAACTTGGGTTGCCATTTTTTGGGGACTACAACTCCCATCATCCCCAGCTAACATGATCAGTGGTCAGGGATGATGGGAATTGTAGTCCCAAAAAAGCGACCCAAGTTTGGAAAACGCTACTTCAGCTGATGGTGAGCTCCGACTCCCATCAGCCATAGCCAGCACGGCTAATGGCCAAGGATGATGGGAATTGTAGTCCAATAGCGTCACGAGAGCCGCAGCAGCTTCCCCTTTCTTTGTTTGGGGGCTTTAAAGGTCATAACCCGCCCTTTGAAACGCTGCTGGAAACGTCCTGCCAGCCGGTGCAGTACCGGCGCGAGACCCGGCATTTTCTCCCCTCCCTCTTTCCAGCTTTCCCTCCGCCGTTGGCTTTCTGCCCCTCACAACCCACGCTGCGCCTGGCGCGTGAGGCAGAGCGCGCCCGGTCCCCTCAGAGGGCAGCCGGCAACCTGAAAGCGCGCGGGTTGGGTGGGCGCACGCGCGCTGCCTTTTTCCTCTTTTCTCCCTCAGGCGCCGCCGGACTCTGTGTTGCTGCGCTGCGAGGGGGACCCGCACGCGCACCAGCCTCCCCGGCTGCCTTTCCGTGCGCCGCTCCTCTCAGTGCGTGCGAGGCGAGGGGCAGAGCAGGAGAGGCGCTGCGGCAGCAGGAGAGGCGGAGAGGCGAGGAGGGCGCGCGGCTTCGGCTGCCTTTGGAGTTCTCGGCGTCGGGCGAAAGCGGTCTCTTCTCTCTTCCCGGGGCTGAGGCGGCGGCGGCGGCGGCGAGCGCGCATGGAGCCTTGGAAGCAATGCGCCCACTGGCTCATCCAGTGCCGGGTGCTGCCGGTCAACCACCGGGTGACCTGGGACACGGCGCAGGTGTTCGACCTGGCCCAGACCCTCCGCGATGGAGTCTTGCTTTGCCAGCTGCTCAACAACCTGCGCCCTCACGCCATCAATCTCAAGGAGATCAACCTCAGACCTCAGATGTCCCAGGTAAAAAAAAAGAGAGAGAGAGAAGTGTGGGATGTGCAACGCCGGGCTCTTCCGGGTTTCTGCCTGCTTTATTGTGCCTCCGAGTCCCTCTTCCCCTTCCCCACCCTTCCCCATCCCGCGTTATTAATCGCCTGGTTAATGCCTTTGTTCCAATGCAGGGGTCCTTCCAGGGTGTCACTTTTGTTTGTATTTTGCTTTCACTTTGTTAGCCAGCAGCTCTCAGCAGGGGATGTTTGAATTTGGCAGAGTTACAAGATGCTCTTTTGCGGGCTGCAGATATATATATATATATAGAGAGAGAGAGAGAGAGAGAGATACTTTGCCAGATAAGTATTTATGTGTGTGACATGAAGGAACAAAGGTAGAGACCCTGTATAGAGTTTCAGGTAGCATTTTGGAAATAAAAACAACAGTTGTAGTTCCATGAACTGGGGGAGATAAAGGAAGCGATGACAATAACAACAATAATTTAAACCCCAGAACTGAATGCTTTGTGCTGGCCACTGCATATTTTTTGGGGGTACTTTTAAAATTTGAACTCAGTGGGAGATGGGGGAAAAGGATACTGGGCTCCATTAAAATGCTCGACTTAGTATTTTTAATATTACTTTGCCATCTAGTGTGTGTATCTATGTATCTTTTAAATTGTGGCTGTTCTCCTGTTTCTGCCTGGATTCACTTGGGTTAACAGTTGGGGGGGGGAAGAGAAACTAAAGAGGAACTGTGTCATGTAAAATGAAGCATCTAGGAAGTTGACTGCCTCCATTACCGTTATCTGTAATTACAATAGACAGGGGAAAGGATAAAATGACAGCCCCAAAGCAAAAAGAAGCTGCTGTTGTTGCTGCCCTCTGAAGGTTTTGTGGGAGGGTTTAAAAGTATTTATCCACTTGTCCCTTAGTATAATGCACATCACAGGGAAACTCAGAACAATGCCAGAATGCCTTTTATGAAGGATCTGGCCTCCAGAGACAAAAAAAAATACAAAGTGGGAGCCAGAGCTGTAACTCAGAGTTGCACTCTGGCACCTTGAATGATATATATCGTCCTGGGGCTTTTGGATGGGATGAGCTGTAGTTGTGAATGTGGTTTGGAATGGTTTAACCTACAAATATAATGGGCACAATGTCACTGTGGTTTACCCCCATTGATTTCAATGAGAGATTTTAAGGGTGCCTACTCACTATACCTTTAAAGCACTCCTCCCAAAAGGATCGTGGGAACTTTAGTTAAAGGGTGCTGGGAATAGTGAGGGGAAAACTGCAGTTCCCAGGATTCTTTGGGTGGGTGTGCTTTGAATGTTTGGTGGAAACACAGCTAAAAGTGCTTCACTTTGGTTGCGTGGTGCTGTCTGATTTCTGAAGAAAGGGAAGTGATCCTCTCAAAACATTTCTCTGAGTTAAGCTTCTTATATTTGAGTAAGGGAGAGGGAGAGAGAATTTTTAGGTTAGTAGTTTATTATGATATCTTAAAAATGAATAAACTGCAGGGTTGGCAGTGTTTGGCTTGTTTTGCCAACTTCATTACTGTGCCAGCTAAATTTTTTGTCATGTTTGGGAGTAAGCCCAAATTTATATCATAGGTAAATATATAGAGAGAGTTGACTTTAACTGTCATTGAAACCTATGAGACAAGGTGGTGATACAACTGTCTTAAGGCAGTGCTCACTTACTTGGGAGTAAACTCCACTGAACATTATGGGACTTACTACCAAGTAAGCACACAGAGGATTGCACTGTCTGCTCCATTTCTTTCAGTGGTGTGTACACCATGAACCTAAACATGTTTACTCAGGAGTAAGGTTCCTGTATTTAGTGGTATTTACTCTTATGTAAGTGTGCAGTCCTATCTATGACTAGCTTTAGCTGAACTGGCATCTGATCTGCTGTCATCCCAGAACTGTCTATTTCTTGTTTTGTATTTACTCATACCTAAGACTAGGGACGCAGGTGGCGCTGTGGCTGAGCCTAGGGCTTGCCGATCAGAAGGTTGGGAGTTTGAATCCCCGCGACGGGGTGAGCTCCCGTTGCTCGGTCCCAGCTCCTGCCAACCTAGCAGTTCGAAAGCATGTCAAAGTACAAGTACCGGTAGATAAATAGGTACTGCTCCAGCGGGAAGGTAAACGGTGTTTCCGTGCGTTGCTCTGGTTAGCCAGAAGCGGCTTAGTCATGCTGGCCACATGACCTGGAAGCTGTACGCCGGCTCCCTCGGCCAATAAAGCAAGATGAGTGCCGCAACCCCAGAGTCGGTCACGACTGGACCTAATTGTCAGGGGTCCCTTTATCTTTACCTTAACATGGGTAGCCAAATGAAAAAGGAGATGAGGCTCTTTCACCCTCAATAGTTATTTAGAAGAGGGAATTTCAGCAGATGTAGCATAGTTGGTAATGCAAGGCACACCTGCTGGACTTCCCATTTCTAAACAGGTATTAAAGGTGCAAGGGCTCTGTCCTATTTTTCAGTTGGCTACCCTATCCAAGACTATCAATTTATTGCATAGAAGATCATCATCTGAAAACTTGACCTTGTTGACCTTGTTGAAATCTACAGCACAAGATATTCAAGATATTCAAAAGTGCTATATAAATATTAACACTTAATGTTTATATAGCACTTTTGAATATCTTGAGTGGTTTACCCGTTATCATTATCAGAAGTGTCCTATAAAATAGGTCAGTAATTAGTATTATTTTTGGACTCCTATTTCTGAAGTGAGTGGGGGCAGGCTAGGAGAGTGACTTGCTTAAGATCACCAGGTGAGTTTGAATGGGATGTGATTGGAACTCGAGTCCCCCTGCTCAATCTCTTAGCCACTTCATTAGGTCCGCATGTTAATGCCATACATTCGCTGTTCATTGTAGCAGCCTTGCAGTGAAATACCGGGAAACATTTAAGCATGCTTATGCATTGTATTTAATTCAAATATTATGGGCAAACCCTGATCTTATGAATGCTCACAGTAAGTGTGCATGAGATTACAGCCTTGTGTTTTTAAGTGTGTCGTGGATTGCACACCATGTATATTTTTTAAGCCTCTAATTTTCTCATTTGCATGATTTGGCTCGAGTGTCCTGGAAATGCAATGTTAATCTTGGCTATGACCCAGCTCCCTGTGTGTGTGGGAGCTTCCATTTCTTGTCTGAGATAGGAAAATGCTCCATGCACGCGGGCGCGTACACACACACACACACACACACACACACACACACAGGTACTTTCCCCATCGTGCTTTGTATGCATCCTTTCCATAGCAGAGACAGGGAAGTCTCATTAGAGAAAGGCTGCTGGGTGGTGGTCATTGGTTTTTAAATGCCCTTTATCATTTTGAAGATTCAAGTGCCAACAGTTGCCTTTTGTGAGTGGGACTTAACAAAAAACAGTCTCTTTAGGTAAGGCTTCTGAGAAGCAAAATGTGGCATCAGGATGGGTGATTTTGTCTGACATTCTGTAGAAGCTTAACCTCAGCAATATGAGAAAGCTGCAACATAGCATAATTCTCATGCGTGGTAATTTATACATCCATAGATCTCAATGAGTGCTAGTTACTGGATGAACGTATTCAAGATATGCATGTTTATGAACTCCAAAACATGATGTTTAGTTGATTATTATAGAGTGTAAATGACTCCTAGGGTTGCCAGCTCCTGATTTAGTGGTAGGGCCTGTTGTTTTAGCAGCTTCCTGGGCACCTGAGGTAGCCAGTATGGTGCCTTCCAGATTTATTTATTTTATGGACTACAGCTCCCATCAGCACCAGCCAGCATGGCCAGTGGTCAGGGCTGATGGGAGTTGTAGCTCAGTATCATCAGGGTGGCATCACATTGCCTGCCCCTGGGCTACAGCTGCCCCAGTTCACCTATTTAATGAAAATGATTCCTTCTCACTAGGAACTGGGAGCCATCCCCAAGGATAAAAGCGTACCATTTGACAGAGTGGTTTCTTGGAGGTTGCTATTGTGTTGCCTTCTTCTTCGCTCCTACAGATTTTCCTTAATAACACTTTCTGGGATGCATATTTTGAACGCTGGTAATCAGGCATGTAGTAGTAGTAACAATAATCATGTTCACCAGGGGCATCCAGTTATGCATACACACAATAAATACTATTGGTGGCAGTGCTTAATGATGCCATATCTGAATGGAATACTGTCCCCTTTGTATTGCAGATATGCATTTAGCCCAGGTTGAAAAACCTGCCATCTTTTGGGGATAATTGAGAAAGTTATCCCAAAAGTTAGACTACTTAAATCTCAGCACACATGCTTGCATTCATTCCCTTGAGGATTTAAGTAGCCTAACTATATATACAGGGTTATGCTTTTCTTTAAAGTCTACAACAATATATTTCAGAGGTTGAGTCAAGGTTCCCATTTGATGGGGGGGGGAGCATTTACATCAGCAGTATCAGAGAATAAGCATGTCATGTTCACCAAACTTAGCTCGTGCATGACACTTGCAGTATTTGTGGAAACAAGATGCAAACAGTGTCCATTATATGCAACAAAAGTTTGAAAAGCAAAGGAAGCTGTGTCACATGTGGCTTTTGGAAATAAGATGCAGCTTTTCTGTAGCCCTGTGGATAAAATGCCTATCTGGCTGGACTCCTGCATCTTTAATAGTTGTGTAGAAGGAGGGACTTTCAGCAGGCGTGGTTTCTCCAGCTACACCTGCTGAAATTCTCTCTTCTATTAAAGGTGAATGTACCCTGTCCTCTTTTTCACCTGACTACCCTATCTACTGATCAAAATGGTATTTTCAGTGTGGCCTTGGTGCTAAGGAGGTCTGCTCTTGGAACACTGTCTGTGTTGGTTCATTTGAAGACATTCAGCTGTGAAGATGTATCTCAAAAGGAGATACACTTGGTTGAGATAAAGCACTGGGTCACATACAGTTTATTTGGAAGCAAACTCCACTTGTATTCAGCAGGGCTTCTTCATGTTTTAGTAGAGCACTTGGTTGAGATAAAGCACTGGGTCACATACAGTTTATTTGGAAGCAAACTCCACTGTTCTTCATTTCCCTGAGAGTAAACTCTATTCAGCTCTCCAGGATTTATGCCTGAGTAGACATGTCTTGCAGTACACTGTTCATCTAACTTTCCTCTCTAAACAGCAGAATGCCTAAGTTCTTAAAAGGCAAAATACTTTTGCTTGCGTTTGCAAAACTTGTGAAACACACTTCAGGGAGGCTCTTATGCACGTAGAATTCATCTGTGGGATTTGTTCCTTATCCCTGTAGGCAATGAGCTTATCCTCTAATGCTTATGATAGGGTTGCTAATTGCTGCTGTTTTCTTGGACTCCAATTATGGATCCAGTTCCTTGTGATTTTTCTATTACTATGATCCATAACATATTGCATTGTAATCTAAGTCCCATTTCCCATATTTAATACCAATTAAGTGGCTTAAGAACACAGCTTGGAGTTGCTAGGTCTTGTTCATGCTTCCCCCCCTTTCGTTTTTAAAGTGCTGTGCTGAGTTTTCAGTGAACTGTAATACCTGAACTCTTTTAGACAGCCTATTGAAATACTGTGTTCAAGTGCTGTGATTTGCTTGCCTTAGTGGAAAGGTAGAATTTAAAGATCCTGTTTGGATGATGAACTGGAGTGGTTTCCATACAGTAAGTAATGTTCCTGTCTTTTCTTCATCATCTGCTAATTAAAATTAGCTGTCTGGGCTAATAAAATTGATTTTAGCCATCATCAGTAAGACACAGTAGTGATTTGGATAGATTTTGAAAACAAAGCACACACTGGCATATTTTTTGCCCAAAGGATGTTTTCTCATAAGACCTGCAATGATTGTTCTTATTTATGTATTCTTCGGAATTTATAAGATGCTCTGTATTTTAAAAAATACTGAAGCAGTGTATAAAAATAGAATACAGTGGTGTCCCGCAAGACTAACGCCTCGCAAGACGGAAAACCCGCTAGACGAAAGCGTTTTCCGTTTTGGAGGCGCTTCGCAAAACGAATTTCCCTATGGGCTTCCTTCGCAAGACGAAAGCCCATAGGGAAATCTCCGGGACAGCGGGGAAGCGCAGCGCTTCTTCCCCACTGTCCTCGGACCTCCTCCGAAGGCTGGCGGTGGGGCGGAAAGCCCTTCTCCCCGCGCCAGCCTTTGGAAGGCTCCTCCGAAGGCTGGCGGTGGGGAGAAAAGCCCTTCTCCCCGCGCCAGCCCTTCTCCCCGCGCCAGAATGCTGTTCTGAATGTTGGCGGTGGGGAGGAAAAACCCTCCTCCCACCGCAAGCCCCGGGAACAGAGGAGAAGCGCTGCGCCCCTTCCCCTCTGTTCCCGTACCTGTCCTGAAGGCTTGCGGTGGGGAGAAAAGCCCTTCTCCGCACCGCCAGCCTGGCAAGCCGTTTCCACAGGAACGCATTAATTGATTTTCAATGCATTCCTATGGGAAACCGTGCTTCGCAAGACGAAAAACTTGCAAGAAGAAAAAACTTGCGGAACGAATTAATTTCGTCTTGCGAGGCACCACTGTATAAATCATAGTGCAAATAATAAAATAATATTATGACTGTGAAGAATTAAATGAACAAGTTCACGAATACCGAGGGGTGTGTGGGAGAAGGAGAAATATTTCCAACAAGCAGAATGTTGTACATGTACTCAGAAGTACCGTATTTTTTGCACCATTAACACTCACTTTTTTCCTCCTAGAAAGTAAGGGGAAATGTCTGTGCGTGTTTTGGAGGGAATGCCTACGGGTGGCATGCCTACGGATTTTCCTCCTCTAAAAACTATGTGCGTGTTATAGAGCGAAAAATACAGTAAATCTTACCGAGTTCAATATTGCTTGAACATCCTGGAAAGTAAGTTACTTAAGACTGCATGTTTGCAGTCCTGTACATTCACTTGGGAATGAGTCTCATTGAATTGTGGGATTTAATTCTGAGTAGACATGGATAGAATTGAGCTGATAATGTTCTAAATTGGGTTGCTAATATTTGCTATTGCATGTTTCTTGATCAGCCATTCATTTCCAGTGTAAATGGAACAATTTATTTCAGTGAGAGTGGAAGACAGTTAAGTTCCTGTGCATGCATTCTGCATTTCACAGAATTTTTTGCTCCATGTTTCCTCAGGTCAGATTGTGACTTTGCTAAGCACAAAACATTTATTTTGGGCCTCAATGACTTATGTGCAAAGATTATTTTCTGAAAGAAGAACTGCTTGCTCATAGGAACCTCAGACTCAAATAAAGGCATGTTCCAATGTGTCTAAGGTTGATAAGAGATTTATCTGGGTGCAGATAACTTGGGCGCATTTCCAGTGGAGCAATCCTTGGAGAGCTGTTTATTTATTTCCCTAGTATTTTATGGTGTGGTGGCATCTTCTAATTTCGGTCTAGCTTGACAATATTGCTTCTTATACAGACTACATACTGAACTTTTGTATTCATAGCTCTAGCGCTGTAGTGTAGCTGCATTTTGTGTAAATGAGTTGCCCCATTTCCTGCATTGGGCTTAACTCAGATCCTTGCAGAAATCTGAGATATAACATGTAGGGTGAGGATATGCTAAAATCACCACAAGCTTAACAAACAAAAAATGATACATAATAACCTCAATTGCTTGGACTATTATCCACAACTAAAAAGATATATTGTATTGGCAGCAGTGTTATTGTAATGGATCAGGGAGGGAGGTATTTTCTGGGAGACCATTTTTGTAGAAGTGTTCCCGTCCCCTAAAATAATTATTCCATTAGACAGAATGAATTTCTTGCCATACCCATGTCTGCCAGTCCTGTGGTCACCAATGGGCAGTTGTACTTAGACCAGGTAACCAGATGAGTGGTAATTTTGCTTGCTTTTAGACCAAACCATCTGTTATAAAAACATGAATTAAAATAGGTTTATATTGTTTTAGAACTCTTGGGACAGCTGCTTTGTAATCTGGTTTTGAAACACTTTCTTCAAAGAGGTCTGTTAGACCATCAGATTTCTAAACAGGAAGGCTAGGATTGCTGTGCAGCCTGTGTGAAAACGCAGATGTTTGTTTTAAATATATTTAAAAGTAAACTTTGGATTGACTGGGTGGCTTTATTAAATAGTTGTTTAATTTTGAAGAGTGGGGATGGCTTAGTTTAAGGATGTATGCATTATCTGTGAGCCTTGGACCTTGGCTTCCATAGTGCCTCTTGAGGGTTTTGTTTTGTTTTTCCTGGAGGATTAAAGCAAACAGAGGCTTTTAAAAACAAAAATACTGATAGACAAGGAGTTTTGATTTCTGAAATCCCTGTGCATAGAAACAAATTGGGGAAAAAAGTAATGGAGAAAGACCCAGTCTAAACAAACATTTATTTGGGTTCATTTACACATTCAGCAGTAAGTAAATGTTAAACATAGATAAATATTTAGTAAATGTTAAACATAGATAAATGTTAAACATAGATAAATGTTTGACTTTTTATCACCTTCCAAATTGAGATCCCCCTCATTTTGGGGAAGTTGAGGGGAGCAGTGAGGGTGGGGGTGCATACCCTCCAACATTTCTTTGATGAAAATAGGGATGTTAATAATAATAATAATAATAATAATAATAATAATAATAATAATAATTTTATAATTATAATTATAATACAATTTTATTATTTACATCTTGTCCACTTGACTTGGTTGCCCCAACCCCACTGGGCGGCTTCCAACATATATAAAAACATAGTAAACATAGAAAGCTTCTCTATACAGGACTGCCTTCAGATGTCTTCTAAAGGTTGTTTAGTTACTTATCTTTTTGGCTTGGGCGTCGTATAACTCCATACCCTCCAACATTTCTCTGATGAAATTAGGGGTGTCCTAAAGAAATGGGGGACATTCCGGGATCAAATCAGAAACTGGGATGGCTTTTGTAAATCTGGGACTGTTCCTGGAAAATAGTGGCACTTGGAGGGTCTGGGAGTGTGAACCAGTTTTAATTTGGCCCAGCTTTAAGGGGCCAAACATAAAATGGGGGTTGATCCTTTTGGGGGGAAAATTCAGTGTCACCCCATCAGTTCCTTTTATCATTTCCTGTATTGATTGGTGTGGGTGGTCTGTGAACATAGGCCTGGACAATGTGGATGTTAACCCATTAATCTGGGAGATGATGTGCATTGGATTTATGGCCCTATATATGTCTATACAGTGGTACCTTGAGTTACATACGCTTCAGGTTACAGACTCCGCTAACCCAAAAATAGTGCTTCAGGTTAAGAACTTTGCTTCAGGATGAGAACAGAAATTGTGCTCCGGCGGCGCGGCAGCAGCAGGAGGCCCCATTAGCTAAAATGGTGCTTCAGGTTAAGAACAGTTTCAGGTTAAGTACGGACCTCCACAACGAATTAAGTACTTAACCCGAGGTACTACTGTACACATATGCAAACTTTGGCTTACTAGGTGTGGATGCTGGACAAGGAGGCATGATCATTCTTTTCTACCACATGTAGCCTAATGGGGGAGAAATTCAATTCATTTTACCTTTCAAGTCAAATTCAAACTTTCCAAAACAATATAGGAACTGAAACACAGCCATGCTTCTCCAGCCAAACAGTGCTTACAAAAGTGCATATATCTGGTAAAATTGTGCATAAAAATGAATATGAATATATTTGTAAAAATGATGTACAAGAATGCATTGCATTTAGAAAACTTGCAAAAATGTGTACATTAGTCAAAACTGCATACAACTGCATACAAAAAGTGTTTATTGGGAGAAATTAGAGCAAAAGTGCTCAATAATTTTCATGGGGATTTAAAAAAAAATCTGCAAGTTGCATATTTGTGGAGAGCTGAATTTAAGGTAATATCCAATTGCTCTCTTGACATCTTTCAGCATTACAACCCTTTTAAAATGTTAAAGGCTTTCCCCTCTCATACAGCTCATCACGTTTCTGACTCCACAACATTCTGACAGGACTTATATACAATATTTTCACTTCCCCTTCCAACCTTTTGACAAATTTAGCCAATCAGAAGGTGAGTAGACACTTAGTTACTGTAAGTTTGTTTCTCCTTAATTGGCAAGTTCATAGGATAGCCTTCCTGTGCAAACCTTCCAGAACAAAACACCCCCTTGTACTTTAATCTTTCTGTGAACTGCTGACTCCCTATGCAAGAGAACTTTACCACTTGTTCTAGGTGCAAAAGAAAATGCCAGTCTAGGCATGTAGCCCAGTGCTGGCTGATCAGGTGACCAAATATACACCTGAAAGCTTTTGTTTATAATAGGCAGTGTGTTCAAATATGGAAAGTACGTGCAGTTTTTATTCAGTTGTATGATAACTGGTAGATATTTCTCCTTCCAGTGTTGGAGAATTAGTTGCTTTGGTATCTTAAGTACTTGTAGTACTAAATTGTGTTGTCCATCCCATAGCTCCTACAACACTGGAAATCTCCTTGAATCTTTAGCAGGTCTTTAAAGGTAAAGGGTAAAGGGACTGCAGACCATTAGGTGCAGTCGTGGACGACTCTGGGGTTGCGGCGCTCATCTTGCTTTACTGGCCAAGGGAGCCGGCGTACAGCTTCCGGGCCACGTGGCCAGCATGACTAAGCCGCTTCTGGCGAACCAGAGCAGCACATGGAAACGCCGTTTACCTTCCCGCTGGAGCGGTACCTATTTATCTACTTGCACTTTGATGTCCTTTCGAACTGCTAGGTTAGCAGGAGCAGGGACCAAGCAACGGGAGCTCACCCTGTTGTGGGGATTCGAACCGCCGACCTTCTGATCGGCAAGTCCTAGGCTCTTGTGGTTTAACCCACAGCGCCACGCGCGTCCCAACAGGTCTTTAGGAGGCCTCTAATACTAAATAACTTTGGACCAGAATGAGACTGCTACATGACATGGCCAGATGATCTGTAATTGATTTATGTCGTCTGTGCTGCAATGCCAATAGTTTAAAGATGCTCATTTTTTATATATATGTGTATATATATATATATATATATTTGCTTTCGTAGATTTTCACGGGTACAGGAATGTAGGTTTTGGTGTCTTCGGGTGTCTTCCCCAACTCTTACACGGGAAGACACCCCAACTCTTACACGGGAAGACACCCGAAGACACCAAAACCTACATATATATATATATATATATATATATATATATATATATATATATTGGAGATGGGTACAGTAAGATTGAAAGAACAACTTGTGTTGGATCTACTGTAATTTTGAATAAATAAAGAAAGACTAATAGCTGAGGCTAGGGCAATCCTCTGCTGATATTTATGTTTTCAAATTGGATGGGGGACCACATATTGCAATTCCTGCATTGCAGAGGGTTGAACTAGATGACCCTTGGAGTTCCTTACAACTTCAGAATTCTATGATTCTATGTATAGGGTATCCCAGTCCCCTGTTGCATTGCCCCTAACAGCCTATGTATCTAACGTGGTACATTTGGGTATGGTTTTTTGAAATTTAACTGTGTCCTTCGTGGCATGTTTGATAACCACCAGCTCCTCCAAGACCTTCATTCATAAAAAGGGTATTTCAGTTGTAAATGTTGTCAATTGGCAATCTTAGGCAGTTGATGCTTACCTTGCAACCTCTTGAAAGAATCACATCATCCACACTCAGAGTGAAAATTTCATAGTGGGTCCACCTCTTCAGGATAAATGGTTTTCTTGAGAGTTTCAAATTGAGATTGCGACATATGGTGAATTTAGCGTGAGCGCAAATATCACCTCTAAATTGTTGGACTACTATCTATCTACAACAGGCATGTCCAACAGGTTGATCGTGATCTAGTGGTAGATCACCGGCTCCCCCCAAAGAAGCTCAACAACTTTGGCTCCCCTAAAAAAAAAGCTCAACAACTTTGACCTGAACTCCCCAAAAGGGGGTAGATCACTGCCAGTTTTTAACTGTGACTAGATCGCAGTCTTTTGGGAGTTGGCCACCTCTGATCTACAACGTTTCTCTTTTTTTAAAAAAATAATATTTATTACTTTTCCAACAATTTAAACACTACAAAAAAGAAAAGTACAATACAATACAATACAAAAACACTACATAACACTTAACACATTAAACTAACAAAACAAAACAAAAAACACATCAAACAACATCAAACAACATCAAACAACATCAAATCAACATCAAACAATTTCAATATCTTATCTTTCATTCACTTATTTCAACGACCTCCTCACACCTCCCTTTTTGTATTCCACTTCTGTTAATTGTTTCAGCAATTCCTTTCCATCTTCCTCTGTTTTCTATCCTGTAATTATCTTAACACATTCTAACCTTATTTTTTCCTTTAATACTCTATTAATTTTATACCTAGTTCCTTATAACATTTCTACTAAAGCCATATAACTTCATTCCAACATTTTTCTAACATACATTAATTTTACAATATTTCCGTAGATAGTCTTTAAACTTTTTCTAGTCTTACACCGACTCTTCTCCCTGGTCTCGGATTCTGCCAGTCATTTCCGCCAGTTCCATATAGTCCATCAACTTCATCTGCCATTCTTCCCAGGTGGGTAAATCTTGTGTCTTCCAATACTTCGCAATAAGTATTCTTGCTGCTGTTGTTGCATACATAAAAAAGTTCTATCCTTCTTTGGCACCATTTGGCCGACCATGCCCAGGAGAAAGGCCTCTGGTTTCTTCAGAAAGGTATATTTGAATATCTTTTTCATTTCGTTATAAATCATCTCCCAGAATGTCTTAATCCTTGGGCATGTTCACCAAAGGTGAAAGAATGTACCTTCATGCAGAACGTTTCTCTAGTTGCAGCAAAAGATTATGATGCAGTCTTTCTCTCACAATTTTTTCTATTGTATCGGAAATACAATATGGCCTGCAGGTTTTACTGTAAGGGTCCTTCAAGATTTGAATCTGAATCTTGGCATTAGAAAAATAGGCTCCAGAAGTTTTTATTTTTTTGAATATTCACAGTCTTTTTATTAGTCCAAATGATAAAAAAGGCATAAGAATGGGGCAATTTTTGAATTAGAAATTCTTTGATGAAGAGCTGGGGAACATTATAAAGGACAGTAGATACATTTTCTTTGTATAAGTACACAGAGACCTTTTGAATTGTGTAGTTTGCAACTGTGAATAATGGACATCTGCTTTAATAACGCATATAAAACTACTTCTGTAAGTAGCCCCACTGAGACCCAATTATTTTTCTATGCTTTTAGAATAATGTTTGACACCACTAAAGTCAAACTGCTCATAAACCACGTGGGGGAAAGTGATCTGAAAGCTCTTAACCCAGTTTTCTTTCTCTCTCAGCTTATATGTGAAAGAACAGCAAGAGGACTTTTACTATGTTTCTTCAGAGAAACCTTTTCGGCGTTACTAACAATACTTCAATTGCGCCAAGCAGGTAGAGGGCAGAAATTCATCTGATGATGTCCTGAGATGTGCCTTCTATTTTGAGGCTATTCAAGAAGAAAGGGAGCCTGTTGCACTTGATCATAATTTTTATCCTGTTACTTGAAGTATTGTGATGCTGTTTACTAGATTTACAGCTCAGCATGGCAGTATTTAGGAAGTTGTGTGATAAAATTGTAAGCTGCTGTTTGAATCACTGTGGCAGAATCATGAACCTTGGTTTGGACAACATGCTAAGCTAAACTATGGTTTAGCACAGTGTGGCACAGCAGCAGAAAGGACAATCAAAGAGCAAAGTTTCTTCTCCTAGAGCCTGCATGTTCATTCGAAGCTATGGTTTTGCTTAGCATGAGATGCGGACCAGTCCACTGTGTCTCTTTTGAAGGAGAAAGACATTGGAAGCATATGTAAGCAGAATAAATATTTGAAAGGAGCAGCACTAGCGGCAGAATGTGGTATTGGGAGCAAATACACAAATGTGCATGTGTGGAGAAAGCAAAGTGAAGAATGAAGTTTGCCCAAGAAGAGATATGGAAGTGCAAAAACCAAACCTATGAATTTAGGAGGAGGACCCCCCCCTTGCAATTTTGTAGTTGTTTGAACTTCAAGCAAATATGAGTTGAGGTGGTTGGACCTTGGCTATCATATGGCCCCTTGTCATGAGGCCAGGTGTCAGGGAACTGCCATCAGAGCATCAGGTGGTGGAGGGACTCAGGCAGGATGAAAGAGACTCAACTGCTGAAGCAGGGACCAGCAGGGGGAGGAGTGGGTCTCTGAGGGAATGCGAGCAGGAGGGAGGGCTCAGGGAGGCTTCCAGCGAGAACAGTGGGGAGGTATCGGAGTCTCCCATAGGGAGACCCATACCTCGCAGGAAACTGTCACGCCGTGAGTCCAGGAGACGCGTTTCCGTTAAGGAACTTCTTTGCTGGAAACGCTTCCGCAGACAGCCACTGTCGGACTCTACTAGTGACTAGAGCAGACATGTCTGAGGAGCTCCGTCACACACGGAGGTTTGTGGGGGCGCACAAACTCTGAGGGAGCACGTTTTCACGCACAAGCAGCTAATCAAACCCTCACAGCAGTCCGACAGTCTTTGTACGCTGCCTGTGCAAGAGAAGGCATCATGAGCGAACCAACCGGAACCGGAGGAGCAGGGGCTGGAGCTGGTCCAAGCTTGGAAGATAGATACCGAGCGTTGGAGGTTCAACTGGCCCTGCAGACGGCGAGGCTGGAGGAGAGAAGGGCTCAGGATGCAGACAAGAAGGGGAGAGCCACTCAATTCCCCAGAAAGGTACCAGGATTGGTGCAGAAATTTGGGGGGGACCCCAAGGACTACCATGCTTTTAGGACAGAGATGCAATATGCCCTTAATGTGCAGTTCGATGAGTTCCCTGATGAGGAATCGCGAGTTGCTTTTGTAATTGGGCATCTTGAGAAAGGGGCTAGAGACTGGGTGCGACCCCTAATGGCAACGCACAATGACATACTAAAGGACACAATGAAGTTCTTTCGTGCAATGGATATCATGTTTTCCAGCGATATTGAGGAAGGGGTGGTGCGCAGACAGCTAATGGCTTGTAAGCAGGGGAGTCGATCTGTCCGTGAATATTGGACTGAGTTTACCATGCTGATTCACAGACTGAGTTGGGATTTATCGGCGGCACCCGTTCAAATGCTATTTGAAGAAGGTCTTTCTTCGGGGGTGAAAGACGAGCTGGCACGGAGCCCCAGGGCGGAGTCTATGGATCAGCTGACCAAATCTGCGCTGACCATAGGAGCGCGGCAGGAGGCAAGAGCCTTGGAGAGGCGGGAAGGGAGAGGGGAACGTTGGAAGGAGTTCCGCATTCCAGACATTCCTGAGCCAGCTTTCCCGCCGGCAGAGCCGATGGAAATCGGAACAGCGCGCGCGCGCGCATTTTCAAAAACCAGCGAGGGAGCTAAGAAGGAGGGAAAGGGCCCCCGGAAATGCTATCTCTGCCAACAGCCAGGCCACTTTGCCAGAGTCTGCCCCCAGAGGAAGGAAGGGCAAGGGATGGTGGGAGCTGTTGAGGGGGGAGAAGAAGGGGGAGCGGAGCAGGTAAAAGCCAACGCCTGGTTGCCACAATTGGGGCACTGCAGCCAGGCCAAAGAGCAGTGAAAGTGCCCGTGCCAGAAGCTCCTCGACCTGCTCTAGTGATTGAAGTGTCGCTAGAGCTGCAGAATGGGCACCCCCTAAAAATAAAGGCGCTATTGGACTCAGGCAGCTCCTGCAATTTTATGAGCAAGGAGTTTGCTGCTGAACACCAGATACAGACCATCCCTTTAAGCAACCCCCTGCAGGTGACCACGATTGATGGCAGGGAGTTGTTGGGAGGAGGAGTCCGCTTGCAGACTGTCCCAATGATAATGAGGGTGGCAAGGCACACAGAACTGATAGCGTTTAATGTGGCCACCCTGGGAGGCGCTCCCATTATTTTGGGAATGAGCTGGCTAGCTCTACATGATCCGCTGGTTGGCTGGCATCAAAGAGTGGTGTCCTTTGGTTCAGCACATTGCCTAGAACACTGCAAAGGGGAGAAGGGTTCAGTAGGGGCCCAAGCCACCCTAGCAGGGACTGAAGTAATGGGGAAGGTGAAGGTACCACCACAGTATGCAGATCTCAGCGACGTGTTCAGCGAGAAGGAAGCTGACCAACTACCACCTCATAGACCCTTTGATTGTCAGATCAATTTACTCCCTGGAGCACAGCTTCCCGTGGGCAAGTTGTATGCCATGTCAGACAGGGAGATGCAGGAGTTGCGAGGGTTCATTGACAAGAACCTGAAGAGAGGCTTCATCAGAGAGTCCAAAGCAGCAGGGGGGAGCCCAGTGTTCTTTGTGGACAAAAAAAATGCAGACAAGCCGAGACTTGTATGTGATTTTAGGCGGCTGAATGCAGTGACTGAACCGGTGGCGTTCCCTATGCCCAGAATTGATGATATTTTGACCATGGTGAGGAAGGGAAAGATTTTCACAAAGCTGGATCTAAGGGGGGCGTACAACCTGATACGCATAAGGAAAGGGGATGAATGGAAAACCACCATGTTTACCCCTTTGGGGGCGTTTGAATACCTCGTTATGCCATTTGGATTACAAGCAGGCTCCGCGTGTTTTCAATCTTTTATGAACCACGTGCTGGGCCCTTTGCTCTACAAGAATTGCGTTGCCTTTCTAGATGATGTGTTGGTGTATTCTGAGAATGAGGAGCAACATGTGAGAGACGTCAGAGAAGTGTTGAGCAGACTGCAAGCCAACAGGCTGTGGGTCAAACTGGAGAAGTGTCGGTTCCATACCAAGGAGGTGGAATTCCTGGGGTACCGCCTGTCAGACAAGGGATTGGCCATGGATCCCGGCAAGGTACAGGCAGTGCTGGAATGGAAAACACCCAAAACCAAGAAGGATGTGCAGAGGTTCCTAGGGTTTGGAAACTTTTATCGTAAGTTCATCCGCAACTTCGCCCATCTGACGGCGCCCATCACTGACTGTCTCAGCAGTAAGAAGAAGTTTGTATGGACGGCGGAGGCGGGGCGAGCGTTTGAGGAACTGAAAAGGGCCTTCGCCTCTGAAGAACAACTTCTGCATGTGGATTTACGAAAGAAGCTAAGGGTTGAAACAGACGCATCTGACAGAGCCATAGGGGCGGTGCTTCTTCTGCAGCCGGGGAAGGAGGAGTCGGAGTGGCGTCCGTGTGCCTTCTTCTCGCGGAAGCTGAACAAATCCGAGAGGAACTACACGGTGTACGACCGAGAACTGCTTGCTATTCATGAGGCGTTCCGGAGATGGAGGCATCTGCTAGTTGGTGCACAACATAAAGTGCAAGTGTGCACGGACCATAAAAATCTAGAGTACTGGAGAACGGCGCGAGTGCTCAACCAAAGGCAGTTGAGATGGGCCCAAGAGTTCTCCAAATTTAACTTTGAGATTTGTTATGTGCCAGGCCCAGAGAATGTTAGGGCGGACGCTCTCTCACGCAAGCCTGAATATTTGGAGGGGGAGGGAGCACCCGAAGAAACCCATATCATTCCAGAGGACCGCTGGGTGTGTGGGGCGACTTTGGTGGGGCAAAGGGAATTGGTAGAGGGTACGGTGCAGGATGCATACGCCCAGGGGAAACTCAGGGATCTCAGAGGGGAGGAAGACAAACCCGGTGGTTTTGAGGAGAGAAATGGGGCATTGTATTATAAGGGAGCGTTATATATACCTGAAGGGGAATTGAGGGAGAAAGTACTCAAGCAGCTGCACGATAGCCCCACAGCAGGGCACTTTGGGCAACACAAAACCATGTGGCTGGTTACCAGGGAATTTTGGTGGCCCAAGGTCAGGGAAGATGTGCGGGAGTATGTGAGAGGGTGTGAACAATGCCAAAGAGCCAAGGGGGAGAGGCAGGCGCCGGCTGGTTTATTAGAACCACTGCCCACACCTGAGAGACCGTGGGAAGCAGTGGCAATAGATTTCATGACTGATCTGCCAAGGTCTAGAGGGAAAACAGCCATCATGGTTGTAGTAGACCTGTTAACTAAAATGGCCCACTTCATAGCCTGCTCACATGCGGTTACAGCAGAAGAAACCGCCAAATTGTTTGTAGAGAATGTGTTTAGGTTGCATGGCGCCCCCTTGAGGGTGGTTTCAGACCGAGGGATACAATTTACTTCCAGGTTCTGGAGGAAGCTCATGAGCTTACTGCATGTAGAGGTTAATTTCTCGACGGCCCGTCATCCTGAAACCAACGGGCAGGCGGAAAGAGCAAATGGGGTTCTCCAACAATATTTGAGGTGTTATGTTAATGACAGAGAGAATGATTGGGTGGAGAAGCTGGCGTTGGCAGAATTTGCCTACAACAATGCAGAGAACGTGTCCACGGGGATGAGCCCCTTTTTGGCTAATCACGGGTGCCATCCCAGAGCCTTCCCAGGGGGGGAGGGGGAGAACTGGAGCGTTCCAGCTGCAGAACAGTTCGTGGAAGAAATGGAAGCGATCCATCGCCAGCTCCAACTCAACTTAAACAGGGCTAAGGAGGAATATAAGAGGCAAGCAGACAAAAACAGAAGGGAAGGTGAAAGCATCAGGGTGGGGGACCAGGTGTGGCTGTCAACCCAAGGGTTGCCATTCAAAGGAGGTGGTAAGAAATTAAGACCCAAAAGGCTGGGTCCGTTTGAAGTCATACAGCAGGTCAATCCAGTGGCTTTCAGGCTCCGGTTACCGAACCACATGAAGCTGCACCCAGTTTTTCACAGGTCGTTGCTGTCACCGTATAGAGGAGACAGTGAGGGGAGGGTCACTAGGGGACCAGCAATGGAGGAGAAGGAACACAGCTACCATGTAGCGGAGATCCTCGATTCCAGGTGGAAGGGAGATCAAGTAGAGTATTTGGTAATGTGGGAAGGGGAACCGGAGTCGGAAAACACCTGGGTTAGGGCAGAGGATGTCAATGACGAGGTTTTAATAGAGACTTTTCATCAGAGGTTCCCACGTAAACCTCAGCCTGTAGCGAGGTTCCGAAGGGAATACTTTGCCACCACCGACGAGGAAGAGGAGTTGGAGGGGTTCCCAGATTCTGAAGAGGAGGAGGATTCAGCTGGCCAGGACGACGATCGATGGAGAGAATTGTTCGAGACGTCAGAAGATGAGGAAGATTCGTTTCGGGGTTTTAGCCCTTCACCTCCCAGGGGGGAGGAATTGGGAGGGGGTGAGGGGGGCCCTGGAGGGGAGGTGGATGTCAGGGAACTGCCATCAGAGCATCAGGTGGTGGAGGGACTCAGGCAGGATGAAAGAGACTCAACT
The DNA here is from genome assembly GCF_964188305.1 of Podarcis bocagei. Taxonomy (NCBI): domain Eukaryota; kingdom Metazoa; phylum Chordata; class Lepidosauria; order Squamata; family Lacertidae; genus Podarcis; species Podarcis bocagei. The sequence continues at coordinate 82,889,273 of NC_138129.1, read as the reverse complement.
GCTGAAGCAGGGACCAGCAGGGGGAGGAGTGGGTCTCTGAGGGAATGCGAGCAGGAGGGAGGGCTCAGGGAGGCTTCCAGCGAGAACAGTGGGGAGGTATCGGAGTCTCCCATAGGGAGACCCATACCTCGCAGGAAACTGTCACGCCGTGAGTCCAGGAGACGCGTTTCCGTTAAGGAACTTCTTTGCTGGAAACGCTTCCGCAGACAGCCACTGTCGGACTCTACTAGTGACTAGAGCAGACATGTCTGAGGAGCTCCGTCACACACGGAGGTTTGTGGGGGCGCACAAACTCTGAGGGAGCACGTTTTCACGCACAAGCAGCTAATCAAACCCTCACACCAGGCTAATTACATATTGGTGACTAAGGCTTATTGCCAGGACAGTAGCATTTGCTGTGCTCTCTGTTTTGTAAGAGTACAGTGTTACTAGCAGGAAAGTAAAAGATCCTGGATTTTACTTCTGACCTCATTCAGTTCCAAAGTTTTATTGAAACCAGGGAAAGGTTTATTGGGGCATGTTTATAGGAAAAGTAGTAGACGCAGGGTATAGTTATAAGAGTCGAGGAAGGCCTGTAAGGAGGGAATGCACAATCCTTTCCCTGTTTTCTCTCTCAAAATAGAGGCTTTTTTCTCTGAAGGTGAAAGAATTAGGGGCCATCAAAAAAAGGATTAAGATGGCTCTCCCTACTGACACACTGGGCTCTACTCCACTTCACAGTTCCTAATTACAGTTGTTTCATGTTTTGGAAAATTTGAGGATCTGCACGGTATTACATGAAACATGCTTTATCGGGAGTAAGGTCTAAAATTTATGGAGGTGATAAACCTGTGTGTGGCCTGTGCTACTTACTCTGGCAGATGAGGGTCATCTGATTAAAGGCTTCTTCATTAAAAAAAAACATCTTTCCATACAGAAAACATGGAGGAAGGAGGCAAGTATTGAATTCTACTCTCTGACATTTACTTTTATGTGTAGAGGGGTATTGTTATTGCTCTTGTATGCAGCAGCACTCTGCCCCTACAATATGATGTGGTATAGTCAAGTTATAGATTTGCCACCTCAGTCAGAATTCGCTTGAAGAACTGCAGTATCGAATAGGACAACTATAGAGATACAAGGGGACTTGGTTTCCAGCGGCTCACATTCAGTCCTGTGGAGCGAATTGGCATGTTGCAGTCTGCTCTGGGACTGCAGCTTGACTTACTGAATTGTATGTTCATGGGGGGAAGGGCCGTTCGAAAATGGAGCTGCTAACAAACAACGGGTTGTGCTTGAAGTATCTCTCTTCTCCATTGTTGCTCCATCCTTGTTTGTTCCTCCCAAGTTCTTCTGTTGTTGTTGATGGAAAAAACAGTGTCATGAGTCTACTTGCTTCCATTCTTAGTAATAATATTTTGATGAGGTAGCTGCATCTTCAATTTCTGTTCCTCTTGTCCAGTCTGTATTATGATGCTGTCTTTGCTGTTTTTTTCAGCGTTGTGGGCTTTTGTTCTAAGTAAAGATACCAAATTGGCATTGAAACATTTTATGTATTACGTTCATGAGGTATGGGACATTGGTCTGGGACATTGGCCCAAGGTCAACCAATAAGCTGTGTGTCTGAGTGGGGATCTGAACCTACGTCTCCCTGTAATACCTTTATGCAACCTTCCCTTCCAACTAAAATGCCCAAGGCAGCTTAACAATACAATAACATCTATGATAGAATATGACATTAGATGTTCATGTAAGTGATTTTCTCACGAGACATTTCCATGCACCTATGAGATTCATATACAGTGGTACCTCTGGTTAAGAACTAATTCGTTCTGGAGGTCTGTTCTTAACCTGAAACTATTCTTAACCTGAAGCACCACTTTAGCTAATGGGGCCTCCCGCTGCCGCCGCGCCACTGCTGTGCAATTTCTGTTCTCATCCTGAAGCAAAGTTCTTAACCCAGAGTACTATTTCTGGATAAGCGGAGTCTGTAACCTGAAGCGTCTGTAACCCGAGGTACCACTGTAGTTCTTCCATTGTAGAGATTCTCTGGTGGGTTACGAAGCCCGATCTACATTGAAAACAGTTGCCAACAGTCCAAGCATTTAAAGTAAGGTTACCAGACGTCCCTGTTTCCCAGGGACAGTCCCCAGATTTACACATCAGTCCCCGTACAAAATCCATTGAAGTTGAAAAGTGTCCCCGGATTCATTGGAAAAAAAATTCTGGTAACCTTAATTTAAAGAGCTCCATCCCCTTTTCAGGTTCTGGTCCCTACATTCTGCTCATTATGCCATACAGGATCTAGCATGTATCCCGTACAGGGGTAGTATATATGTAGTAGGTGGAAAGAAAAGATTGCCAACAATTCTACCACATATGTGGGAATGTAGGTTGGTCTAATTCTCAGGAAGCACTCAAGAGCGCTTGCTTTTTCATTCTTCATCACAGATAGTATTTCCCCAGACCTGGTGGCAAGTGAGTGTGCAGCCGGGTCACAATACCATTACTTTAGGGGCATTTCAAATTACGTCCTGTGCAAACGTGGGTGGCAAGCATGTGTGTAGTAGTCCTAGATTCCATTTCCTTCCTACAATATGTGTCAAAAAAATATGCAATTGTAAGGATTTCTTGGAAAATGTATGTTAAGTGCTTTGATCATTCTAAAGTGCTATATGAATACTAAAAGATGTCATTATTACACTTTACCTGCCTTGCAAGATCAAAGCAAACAAGCAATCTATTGATTCTCTTTTAAAAATATGTATCTTATAATTACTGCCTTATGTTCTGTATTGCGTTTTAAAACCCTTTACATCACCTTGGTTTCCTTTGGTCGGAGAATGTAATTTATTAATACTCGAAACAGATGTGGTAGCTTCCTTGTTTAAACCACTACAGTGTAATTTTGAGAATACGCCGGGTATAGAACGTGTGTTGTCACAGCAGTGCTTCATCATATGAGTCAGAGACGCAAATGCCAGGTTTTCAAATGACAGCAAAGGGATAGAGAGCAAGCCTCACTTTGTCCCCTTCACCTTAGTAGACTTCACACATTCAAACATGAGCTTCTGTTGGAAAGATGCATGGTGAGATGAATTCTGCTAAGTGAGTTAAAGGAGCAAACTTAGTGAGGAATTCCCCTAGGGCTCTGTTTTGTAAAAAATAATGTAGAAGGTCAAGGCACTGGATCTACCATGTCAGCCTTGAGAACTGAACCACCATTGGGGACTTTAAAACTAGATATGTGGCTGAATGAAAGGAACTACCTTTTCAGCTTTGAGAGGAAGAGGTTGTGGTGGACGGGTCATTTAAAAACCAGTCACGCCTCTGTGGACGTGATTTTGTGGGCTGGGGCTTTACCTTACGTTTCACTGCCCCAAGTGGTGGCCTGTCACTCGAAAGACTATCAGATATCTTAAAAGTGTAGAAAAATGGAGAAAAAGTCATCACGCAATAACTATCTCACCTTAAAACATTTTTTAAAGCTTACTCCATATGTTGCAAGGGCAAGTAAGCTGCCATTTCCCTGTATAGTTGGGTTCCATGCTATTGTAATGTAAAGTCTGCCAGGTAATAATTGCTGGGAAACTATATAGTCTGTTGTTTTCCTGTCATTAGATTCCATGCTGCTGTACTGTCTGCCATGTGGGCTGGGTGAATGAAATGGTATTGTTCAATACTAGCATTGCTCTCTGTGAATGTGCTGGTGTTGGTGTGGGAAGGAACCAATTGTTAGTCTTCCTCACTTATTTCCCCCCTCCCATTATGTGAGCAGCAACCACAATGTTCCAATAATATATAAAAAGAAAATGGCCATACAGCTGTGCTGTCAGATGTATGAAAACGAAGTGTATAATCCTTTTCAAGTGTTGCTCGGTTTACAGCGGAGTCCTATAGCTTCCTATCGTACAGCAGGCGTTGAGAAATTGATTAGCTGAGATCAAAGCCATGACTGACTGGAATGCTGATTTGCAATTTAAAGTGTCTGGAGGTGATGAGAGAGGATCACGTATGTTAAAGCAGATGAGTGGTGTTGGAAACAGTAGGGTTGCTGGTAACATTATATGTGTTGGCTCATATGTTGCAGACGCGAGCATGCTACCATTAGTTTTGGATTCATGAATCCCTTGTGGATCCAGTTAATTTATGCATGATGCGTTCCCTGCTCCAGGAACCTTCCTTTCTCTTGACTGCTACATGTTTTATGGCCACGCTGTTGCATAGGCTTTGTTTCTTCTGAATAATGAGATGGATGGTGCAAGGAGAGATATTGTTGTACAGAACTATCCTTTAAGCTTGCTTATTCATTTAATAAAATTTATATACGACACCTCAAAGCAATTTTATGGAAACAGATCAATGATTGTCCTTGGGAGTTGTCAGTCCGCAAATCCAAATGTAGCTCGATAAGCATTTTAAAAGAACTGTGTTTCTGGAGGGAAAGAGTAGAATCTCAGATTTCCCCCCCACAAAAGTTTTTGGGAGGGGTGCTATTGGTTTGTTCTTGCTCTTGTTCATGTTGCATTTTTTGTGTTCTCATTTTGTCTTTTTATGTTGTGAGCCGCTCTGTGATCTTTGGATGAAGGGTGGTATACAAATTTAATAAATAATAATAATAATAATAATAATAATAATAATAATAATAATAATAATGCTGTTGTTGGCACCTGTCTGTCTTGAGAGACAATTGAGTGCATATCCGGAGGTGAAGCCAAGCTGCTGTGTTAGTAGCACTGAAGTGACTTCCCCAGGGTGGAAGCCTGGGCAGTGTGTATTCCATTTTTCTTTGTTTTAATAGTATTTCATGTTATGCAATATTAAATACATACAACATAATAAAGAGCCTCAAATTGAACTCCCCTGTCTTCAGTGAAATTATATGCATCCAGCCAAATTAGAAATTATATTTAGTTTTCTTCTAATAGATACCGATCTGTTCTGGGTTGTTGTTAATTAGAATAGTAGCAAAGTGTGCTTGGGAGATAAAAGCTGCTTTTCAGAGAGGATTCTCATTTGCTTGGAAATTATTGCAGAGCAGAGAATATCTGCAAAACCCTTTCTCCTCTATTAGCATGATAGTGTAGTTTCGGAAACATCATAAAACAAAATATGTTGCAATAGATGGCAGACTCCAAAATGGAGTCCATTCCGATATAATAGTAAAGGTAGCAAGGTAGAGTCCCCCGTCCCCCCAGTGTATATTTGTTTTAAATGACTGTAATCAAATGGGACAAAAGCAGAGTTGGCTCTAGGGATTTTGTTATCCAGAATCAATTTCTCTCATAATTGAGAAATCACCACCCTCCTGCTCTAAAATGTGACATTATCTTCAAGATCAAGGTACATGGGACTGGGAAATAACAGTGACTTTTCTCATCACATCCCACCTAATACAGTTACTGTGCTAGCTCCATTTGAAGACGAACTTATGCCCAAGTTACATTGAAGTGAATGGAGCAATAGAGTGCAATAGAGTGTATTGGAAACTGTTATTTAGTGTAGTAAGTTCAGCTGGTCACTTTCAGGTGGAATGGTGTACTCTTTTTATTAAGACTGCAGGTTATGCTGGACAAAACTGTGTTAACAATTTGAATGGCTGTGGCAATTGACTTTCTGCCTTCCCGGCTCAGCGACGCGATAGAAAATTGCATATTGGTCCCCTTTGCAGTTCAATTTCACATCGGGGGTGGGGGTGGGGGGTTGAAGGAATTCCAAGCTAGTTCCTCAGCTGAAGCATCTCAGACATTCTGACCCATAAGCTAACATTGGGGGCCATGATAAGTTGCTGTAGGATGCCTGCAGCTGATTATTGGCTACAGGAGCTGTGGACGTAGGGGGGGGGGAAAGATGTGGGGAGGAGTACATTCATCACCAACCTCTCAGCAAATTGAAAGGATTCCCCACCCCATTTAGCAGCTCCTTTGGGCCAGTCCTTAAGCAGGAGGCAAGGGTGCAGTATATCTGGCTCCCATCAAGACCCTTTCTGGGAAGATCATGATTATAAAGGAGCATTGACCCATTGATTTACAGCCTGCATTAATGTCTCCAAGTCTAGAACAGCATTCCTTTCAAAAAGGACATTATTTTTATCTGGCTGAATCATCCGCCACCCTCTTTTCTAATGTTTTGTTTTGCTGTTGTCTTGAAAGAGAGCCAAATGCTTTGAAAGCAACTTTCACTTTTTTTTTAAACTTCCTGCAATTTGTGCCTCTGAAGTAGAAAGTCTGAAATCCCCGAACACACTGTGACTTATGTCAGTTTTGTGAAGTTTTTAGTTTGCAGAATACAGATGTTCTTATGTTTTGTGTTGCTTTTGTGCCTCCTTCAAATCACCTCAATTAATGTAATTTTCCTACCTCATGTTACATTTCTAACACTTTTTTTTAAAGAAAAAGTGATTGCTCAGATCCAAATGCCTCATTGTCTTTTTCTCCTCTGGTACTGTCATTTTCTCCCTCACACTGTCCCCACTTACCTGTGTTTCCAAGTGGCTCAGTAATCCAATCACCAACACTTTCTGCTATCTCAGTTAAGTGAGTAAGTGTTTTTACTGGTTGTCTTGTCCACACTTACATTTGTGAGCTATGATGGCATGAAATAATAAAATGGGCTCTCTTCCAGTTTACAAAATCTTTTCCTTGTTTGCACTAACACAGACAAGTGGCTATTTACCAGCCTGTTTTAAAGATGAATTCATGTGCTTATATTTGAAGTAGCCAGGATAACTTAAGCTTCCATTGCATACTGGCTATAGAAGCACAATGCCTGCTCAGGTGTTAAGTGCTGTATCTGTGGCTACTAAATAAAATAATAATAAAAATCCTGGTGGAAAGATCTACCTGGTCATCTATATGTGTCCATTTGAATCCCTGAATGAAGGTAATGCAGTATACACATGAAGAACCCTATGCACATGATCAGTTGGTAGAGCACGAGACTCTTAATCTCAGGGTTGTGGGTTCAAGCCCCACGTTAGGCAAAAGATTCCTGCGTTGCAGGGGGTTGGACTAGACGACCCACATGATCCCTTTCAACCCTACAATTTTATGATTCAGAACTTGCTAGTGGTATGTATGAGGACCCCCTTCAAGCATTCAAATGAACATGTGTAGAGTAGGGGTAGAGTTTGCTGCAACCCATCTGTGTGCATTTATTATCCACTGAACATGGCTATGAATACCTTTTATGTTAGTGCCGAGTTAATACTGAATTGCTTACTACCTGTGACTCTACCTTTGCTTCCTCTTATCAGTTATTTAGTCTTCGGTTGCTTCCCTCAATATAATACTCTACCTACCCATAGGTGCTGTACCTATCTTCAAGTTGTATATGGACCTAAAATGATTATATATCGTTTTCTCTTGCTTAAAACATGAGGTAACTAATTATTTGTTTTATTTTGCAAGTTTTCAATTGATCCATGGTATTGTGCTACGCGAATGAGCTTGTGAGAGTCTTCAGCTTGCCTGCTACCCTCTCCCTTCTCTTTGGCATTCTTGAGTGCAAGACTGGAAGATTTTGATCCTAGTTTTAAAGAAACTACAGTGCTGCATGGCATTCAAACTTAGGGAACTGTGCTTTGTTTAAAACTGGAAGCAAAAGCTTCCAGTCTACTACATATGCTAAGAAAGAGGAGAAAAGGGAAAGGGGAAATATATGATCTCAAGCCTTTTACATGGTTTCCTGTTTTCTATGTGAATTTAGTTGTTTGAAGTGTTCTTTGTTTGTTGAAGCCCTCCCCCTTTCTCTGTTTCATAACTACTACCATGATTAAAAGGGTTTATGTTTGGTGGTCATTTCTTTTAATCCAGTCCAGTTGAGTTTAAAAGTAGAAGTTTTGCTATCCACTTCAGCAAAGGCTGGATTGCAGTTTTAGAATTGGGATTCTGTTATCTCTCTATATTTCGACAGCTCCTGACATCAGTTCTGTTATTACTCCCCTTCATTCATTGATGGTGTTCATCAGGGTCAAGTGTACTCTATACTGCTTAAAATAAAACACAAAACTTTGCTGATTCAACCCAAATTCTGCTCCAAGAAAAGTTGAACTCACATACATTATATAAATGGATCAAATTGCATAGTCACTTGTTTTGCATACATTTTGTCTTGCTAGGGTAGTTAACATTAGTACGTTGTCTGTTTTTACTTTAAGCTATATTTAAACAAAATGTTGTTCTGTTGTGTTTTATTATTGTTTCTTTCTCTCTGTGTGTGAACAATAAAAAATGGGTTGTAAATAATAGAAAGAAAGAGAAAGAAAGAAGGCCCTACCACCCACTGCTGGGAATATTGTTTAGCCAGCTCTTTCGCTTTTGACACTTCCACTGGTTTTGCCCATATATTTTCAAGCTAGAAGATGTAGAAATATTTTATACATACACAGCTTTCCAGAATCTCTCTCCTTTATGCAAATACAGAGGCGTCCACCCCCTCACCTTTAAAAAAAGAAAACAAATGTTAGCTGAGCGCCGCCAACTCAGCCAAACATATTTTCTCTGAAAAAGCAGTGGATCAAAAAGTATCTTCATGGGTGGAGGTGGTGATGGAGGTGTGTCTCTCTCTGTGTGTAGGTGACTGGAAGAAGAAAGGGGTAAGCAACTTACCCCACTTCCTCTAGTGACATTTAATAGCTTTAGAAGTTACATTCAGATCAAAAGGAAGGGGTAGAGAATGCCAGCAAAGCATACATGTGGCCCATGACTACTGTGTGATTTGGCCCTGAGATTCTCAGGAGCGTGAATCCTGCCATATTATTTGTTTTGCTGCAGAATTGCAACTCTCTCTTCCTCTCCTGACTTCTATCCTCTGGCAACACATGACAGTAGAGTCATACTTCTTTTGGTCCACTTCAGCACTTGGTCTGCAGGCTTGAAAGTGTGACGCCCAAGACTTCCTCAGCAGAGCTGAACCATAAAAATAGCTTCTCTTTGCAAATGATGCCTCTCCTGAACCCCTCTCTTTGTGTGTCCTGTATTTATAATGTGAATACTGGATGCATGTATTTTACTTGCTATAATGTACACTGAACTTTGAAAATGGTTCTCTTTGGCTTCTGTACAGCAATAACAACATTTTGCAAGTGACACTGTCAAGTCTAAAATTATGAAAATGCTGTGATGCAGGGAGCATCTATAATATCCATCTCTACCCCACCCGCAGCATCTACTTGGATTACCTGTTTCTTTCTCTACTTTGTTGCTTATACAGTCTATATATCTGTGGTGCTTTAAGGATGATCAGGGACCTGCTTTTGGTTATCCCTTTTCCTTATTTCCAACTGTAACTAAGTCTGTAGGTGGCGGTTGACAATGTTTTAATCACGAACAGCAACAATACGCCTTTGAAAACAGAAGCTCTTTCATCTATATAAAGCAAGAGTATTATGGAAAGCTTTATGCATATAAAATATTCTTTTGTGTTTTGCTTGTGCTGCAGGCGGATTATCCTTTGTGGTTTCTAACTTTTGACTTGCTGAATTTATACTTCAGCACTACCAAGGATGTCACAGATTTAGCAAACACACCACTGTTTACTTCCCCTCCCCCCAAATGAATCTCTGTAGAAGTGTATGGTGATTTGCAGCACATTGCTCTGGGGTTTTTTGTTTTTTTTTAAAAAAGCTTTTGGGTAAACATGGGTCGGTGACATATATATTTATACATTTTCTAAATTGTCTTTCTAACAAGGGCTCAAGGTGACTTACAATATGCTAAAATTATGAGGATATTTTTAATGCACTTTTGCCACATTCGTATTGTCTTCCTGGATTAAAATGGCTCTAATGTATTTTTTAAAGTCACCATGGAACTTCCCATTTATTTCCAGATCAATAAGATTGATGAGGCTTAAATTAATTCTAGCAGACAAGACTCTGCTTGCTTGAGTCTCCTAGTTTCCCCAAATGACAGGAAATTAGTGGTTCTTTAATAACCCCACTTTTACAAGGTCAGTGCTTTGTGGATCACACTGCAGCTCTGTGCACAGTTACTCAGAGTAAGCCCCACATAATTAAATTGGTAAAACTGGGCTGCATAAATTCTTACAGACATTGGTTTGGCAAATTTCTCTTGAAATTTGCTACTTGCAAAAAGTGTCACCAAATTGGTGTCACTTTGGGGTTAATGTGACAACTCTCTGGTGGTAGAAATGAAATCCGTTTGTAGTCAAGAGATGAGCCTAGACTTGGGGAACCAGAATATCAAGCTATTAGTAAGAACAAACCAGAGCCCTTCCTGTTGAAGACAACCAATAGCCAGCATGAGTGGCTCATTACTGCCCAAGGAGATGCTCCAACTGCAGCCCTACTAATTCATCACATGGGATATCTGTGTACAGAGCAATTGGTTCCCAGTTCCAGCCCTGGCAGCTTGAGACAATCCCAAATTCTAAACTTACCTGAACTCACTTCAGGTATCCGAAGAAGTGTGCATGCACATGAAAGCTCATACCAATAACAAACTTAGTTGGTCTCTAAGGTGCTACTGGAAGGATTTTTTTTTATTTTGTTTCGACTACGGCAGACCAGCACGGCTACCTACCTGTAACTGAACTCACTTGTTATCCTCTGGCAAGCTGCTCTCTTCTAGCCTTCTGACTGCATCAGGGGGATAATAAAGATATCCCTTACAGGGTTGTTAAGGATTACAGGATGATGTATGTGAAATGCTTGGAGGATTCTTAAAATGCTAAATAAATGCTGGCATGCATGCACCAATATCGTGATTGCAACTGTACCATTTTCCTCTTCCAACATTTTTGTGTCAAGTACAGAGTACACAAATTTGCTTAGTAGAAAATAGTAAAATATCTTTAAGTTGGAAGGAACTAGGTGCTGTTTGCTGAACGAATGTCTCATAAAGGAGTAAAAAAATAAAATACTATTGAGCTGAGCTTTGGGTGAAAATATCATGGCAGTATTTTCATTTGATGCCTCTTAACTTCTCTGTGAAATGCTGGGAAGACTTATCAATAATGTATAGGCTTTGTTTTTGTTTTCTGGTTGGAGGTAGAAAAAAGTAATATAGTGAACACTGCAATTACTGCAAGGAGTCCTGTGAAAGTTGTTCTGCTGTTAGGCCTTCTGCACACCTGTTCCCAGCATGTAATAGCCATATCGGTGTGGAGAACTGCCATTTTGCAAGGCAGGGGAACCCTTTTGAATATGGAACCATAGAGCGGTCCGTGTTGCCTTTATAATTTGATGCAGCCAAGGGATTAAATTCTAGCCCTTGTGGGTGGGTGTGCACAGTCAGTTGGACATCAGGTCATGTACTACTAGTCCCTGTTCCTAATTCAGGAAGCAAAATTTGTTTAGGTTCCAGCAAGGCAAGGTCACTCAAGAGTAGAGGATGGAATTAGCTCAAGCCCAGCAGAGGTTAAAGTCTGAAAGGCAAACAAGTAAGGTGGGCAGCACCTTGGATAGCTCCAAGTGAAGCCAAGGATGGAAGTCCAGCAAGGCAGACCTGGATGTCGTTCCAACAAGCAGAAATATAACACTTGAATAGACTTAAATAGGACTTTAGTTTCCTTTGACTGGCTGGTGTCTGATGAGTGATGCACCACTGGTAAAGGAGCCCAGCCTGTTTTAGGAGCTTTTGACTTCTGGTGGGAAGCTGAGGATCTGTTATGGCATCCAAGCTATAATAGTCTGAAGAAGTAATGTGACTATTTCTGCTCAGAGTGTTACTGGCATCATGGAGGAGGCAGGGATGTTGGAAGTCTGGTTCAAAGGCACATTATCCTTCTAGTTTGAGATGTACCATGAATGTACCCATTCTTTGCTTGAGGATGGGGAGTTGGAGCTGTGGGTCATAACACTATGATTCTATGTAAACCTGACATAGCCTCAAGAGTAAAACCTTTCCACAAAGAGACCTACACTAGCTACTCATTGCTAGAAGGCATAGGCCATATCTGATACATTAATCATCAACGACTTGGATGATGGACTCAAGGGCATCCTGATCAAATTTGCAGATGACACCAAACTGGGAGGGGTGGCTAACACCCCAGAGGACAGGATCACACTTCAAAACGACCTTGACAGATTAGAGAACTGGGCCAAAACAAACAAGATGAACTTTAACAGGGAGAAATGTAAAGTATTGCACTTGGGCAAAAAAAAATGAGAGGCACAAATACAAGATGGGGGACACCTGGCTTGAGAGCAGTACATGTGAAAAGGATCTAGGAGTCTTGGTTGACCACAAACTTGACATGAGCCAACAGTGTGACGCGGCAGCTAAAAATGCCAATGCAATTCTGGGCTGCATCAATAGGAGTATAGCATCTAGATCAAGGGAAGTAATAGTGCCACTGTATTCTGCTCTGGTCAGACCTCACCTGGAGTACTGTGTCCAGTTCTGGGCACCACAGTTCAAGAAGGACACTGACAAACTGGAACGTGTCCAGAGGAGGGCAACCAAAATGGTCAAAGGCCTGGAAACGATGCCTTATGAGGAACGGCTAAGGGAGCTGGGCATGTTTAGCCTGGAGAAGAGGAGGTTAAGGGGTGATATGATAGCCATGTTCAAATATATAAAAGGATGTCACATAGAGGAAGGAGAAAGGTTGTTTTCTGCTGCTCCAGAGAAGCGGACACAGAGCAATGGATCCAAACTATAAGAAAGAAGATTCCACCTAAACATTAGGAAGAACTTCCTGACAGTAAGAGCTGTTCAACAGTGGAATTTGCTGCCAAGGAGTGTGGTGGAGTCTCCTACTTTGGAGGTCTTTAAGCAGAGGCTTGACAACCATATGTCAGGAGTGCTCTGATGGTGTTTCCTGCTTGGCAGGGGGTTGGACTCGATGGCCCTTGTGGTCTATTCCAACTCTATGATTCTATGATTCTAATGTAAGGGATGAGATCACAACATTTCTTAGTAGTTCTGTGGTTTTTTAAAAAAAAGTTTGTTGTACTTAAGAACACTAAGTATCTTAAAGAACTAGCCCATGTTCTAATCTACATTAAAAAGGACTCAACCTGAATCCTGTGAACTGCTTGCAGTTGTTGTTGGAACATTGGGTACTTGATTTATCAACAAATAAGATAAAAGTAGAGGATGCTGCTTCGCTAGTGAAGGAGGCAAGCTCTTAAGTCAGGAATAAATCGTAATGGAAATACTGACATGAAACTCAAGAGCTAGCTTTTACATTTTCAAAAATTGTGCAAACTGTTAGTGGTGGGGCAAAGGTATAAAGTAAACCACAAAAGTACTGAGATTGAACACTGTGATATGGAAAATTTTTAGGTGCTTTCAGGCTGGGGTTGCAAGTGCAACCTTAAATAATCAAAGGAGAAGCAATTCTGTTTGCTTCCTTCCTTTCTCACTGACATAGGAAACATGTCAGCTGTTCCTCAGTTACTACATTTGATGCAAGAAGGATTGGCAGCTGGTGCAAGGGCAGAGGCGGAGATCAATGAACTATATAATGACAGGCTCCAATCCCCAAAGAATGCCATGAAGTATAGAAAATGTAGATATTTAATACCATGTGTATCCAGTGGCAATTGATTTTTAACTTCCGACTGCTGAAAATTTACAGAGGGGCTCTGGTTGTTGGCTTCATTCTATGATAAGAAATTCTGATGCTTAAAAAAAAGTGGTAAAATTTAAGTTCTTAAATTGTTGTATGGTTATAAGTGGGTGCTTGCAAACATACCCATTTTAAACTTCAGGAGGTACATGTAATGGATTTTGGTATAGTGTAATGGATTTTTGGTACAGGATTTGGAAAAGGGTAGTTTGGGTACAATTCAAGGTAAATTGATTGTTAGAGATGCTTCAAAATGTAATGGCCCTGGACTAGCTGCATGTATGTGTATGCATTAGAGGTTATTTATGATTAATTACTAATTTATATACTGCTTAATGTGAAAAAAGGTTTTTATGTGATTTGCATGTATAAAAACCTATGAGCTATATTAACACTGATCAGTTGTTTTGTAGGAGGAATAAAGGAGGCTAAATATGGGTGGGTTGTAAATTGTTTGTGCTGTTAAGAATTTGTGGGAGGTAAAACTCCATCAGTAGAAAAGGGCTACTAAAATGTAGTGTCATTCTAGAACCTCAGATAGAACAGAATGTAGAAATTAAAGCGAGGTAAAGCTTATATGTGAGAAAGCCTGAATATACCAGACTCTTACCAAATATTTTTTGATATTGCTATAAATGGAGACATATTTTGACCTTTCTCTGGATCCTGGGAAAAAAAAAAGTTTAACATCAACCACACTGCTTAGTAATAGATTGTAAAATGTATCACTCCCTTCTGGATAAGCAATCCAGAAATGTTAACGATTCAGCTGAATAAGAAAGTGAGAGATTAGGAAGCTTAAACTGGAATCAGTGGAAGACATAGCATGAAATGTTGTATTTTACCGATGTGCCTGTTGGGGTGCATTCCAAACTGAAAACACACACACACACACACACACACACACACACACACACACTTGGGGAGCTGTAATCAATAAGTTGACTGCTGTTTCATAAATGCTTTTATGTGCAATCACTTGAACGCCTCCAGTGATGCATACCTCTTGTTATATCTGCTACCTCTGCTTGTTGCTTGCATCGCCCCCCTTTTCACATTATTTTCTTTTATTGCTGCTGATCACAGCTTCAGTTTTTATTTGTATTTTTAAAAATTACACCACAGGTGCACTGCTTCATCAGTTTGAACCTATTGACCTTCTGAAGACCTTTTTAAGCAACTTTGCAAAGCTGTGAAGTTGTGTGTAGTACATCACTGGAAGTCTCCAAAGCAAACTTCTGAATAGCAGTAGATGAAGCCAATGATGTTTAAACTTAGCAAGTGATCTGGACAGGAGTGCCCAATAGGAGGAGGATATTGAAATACTGCCCAGTATTTAAGGCATCTCCACCCCGTTTCTCTGTGTCCACCATTCCTTCTCCCAGAATTGTGGGTTTGTGGTTTTCTTTTCCTAAAATAATGCTGAATTAATGTTGTTTCAGCCATACGTGCCCAAGAAACTTGATGTGGTCTATGTGAGAAAAAAGGGGATGTATGCTGGTGTTAGTATTCTAAAGTCTTCAAGTTTAGTGTTGGCCAGTGGCGTAGCGTGGGGGGTGCAGGGGGGGCCGGCCGCACCGGGCGCAACATCTGGGGGTTAGGGTTAGGGGGCGCAAATCCACGGGTTAGGGGCGCAAATCCACGGGTTAGGGGGCGCAAATTACTTGCCTTGCCCCGGGTGCTGACAACCCACGCTATGCCACTGGTGTTGGCCAAAAGGAATTAATGAATAAGCATATGGTATGGCAGTGAAAATTCACCAAGGTATCTATAACTAGAGCTATCTGTCTCAAATTATTTTGAAAGAAGAAGGAAGCAGGCTGCTTGCTCAACAGTGAAAGATATTAGAATGTGGTGAAGATTGGTTTGATTTCTTGTGTGGTTTTCCTCCAAGTGATGCAACAATCTGCCAGAATGGCTGCAGTTCTTTATCCTTGCATAAAAATTAAGGTACCTCATTGCACAAATAATAATGCAGTCTTCTTGCAGTCTTTTATTGCCTCTCTCTCCTCTTGGGAGGGGGGGTTCATGGAGAATTCATTGGGTGCATTCAT
The DNA here is from genome assembly GCF_964188305.1 of Podarcis bocagei. Taxonomy (NCBI): domain Eukaryota; kingdom Metazoa; phylum Chordata; class Lepidosauria; order Squamata; family Lacertidae; genus Podarcis; species Podarcis bocagei. The sequence goes on along the minus strand of NC_138129.1, from coordinate 82,873,698 downwards.
TGTGAATGAAGGCTTCATCAGTGATCTGTGTTTTGTTCACTCAGAACGCTTTCAGCTATCTTTATTGAACATAGTGACAATTACTGGTGCTGGCAGAGCAGAACTAATTTAATCTGTTTTGGCTGCTGAAATCTGTTAAGGAGCAGGAATGATTTCTGAGGAAAACTGTTAACTCTGAAAGCAAAACATTTTTTAAGCAGCTCTGTTTATCCCCTTTCTTCTGCAGTGCTGCATGTGCATGCTTCTATGAAGACACAGATTTTGCTTTTTTTTGGTTTCGTTTTTACATTTCCTTTGCTGAAATTGGGCTAGTGAGCATCACAGATTGAGAACTGGGAATTTTCTAGCTTGCACTTTTAGCTACTGTGTTGCACCAACTCTGCCCACATGTTCCTCTGATCAGGGCACCTGACTGGAAACAACGCGTCTTGCATCTGCTCTTGCCACCACTTGCGGTTGAGTCCTCTAGCCGTTGGAGATCTTTTTACTGTATCTGTTTGCATTCCAGTGTTTGGAGCAATAGCGGTTGTTGCCTGTTTGAGTGAGCGCATTGAATTCGGTGAATGGGGAAGTGGGTAAGGCTTTGATAGGTGGGATGACTGCAGCTTTTTGTCATTAGGCAGGCACCCTCACTATATTGATTTAGATGCCTGCTGAAAGGTTCTTTTAATTTCAGCAAGCCTATCCAAACATATAATTTTAGCTTTTTTTTCTTTTTTAAAAAATAAGTTTTTACAGTTTTATTATGTGTGCTGCTTAGAAGGTTTTGTGATTAAGCTGTCTATATATCTTTCTAAATAGTAATAAACATTCTCAGACGTAAATGGGCAAGCTGTGGGTGTTGGGTGCAGAAAATCACAGGACAGAAAGCATGTGTGACTATGGGATGTCAGCCCCCAAATATCTAAGAGTGGCATGTGTGAGTGTTACACAAGTTTGTACAACGTGTGACCCACCCAGTTGAATGTATCTTACCAGCCATTTATTGTGGCCTTCCGAAAGCTTGATGATCCCCCCATTTCTTGCAGTCTGAGGGCCAAGCTAGATGGGATGTTAATTGCATGAATGAAATGCATTGTTCTTTTTTTTGTTCATTTTTCACATTTCAATGGAAACCTTGATGGGCATCAATGACAGTTTACATTGAAATGCAAATAGCAGCTTGGAGAGGCAATTTTGTGGCAGGGAGAGAGAAAGTTACACTCCTCAGCTGTCAGTTGGCTTTTCAAGTCTTCCCATGGCAAAGGGGGTAGATTGTTATTAATAATAAATTATAATTATTAATTAAAATAGTATTACCTGCCCCTACGCCAGCAGGTCACAGGATGGGTTACAACAATTTAAAAGTCAGTATTAAAAATAGTTAAGACAAATTACAACCATAGAAATAGGGTGGGTCTTGAAAACACACATCTCAAGTGTCAAAAGTCAGAGTAAAGAGGTATGTCTTCAGCATTCTCCAAAAGATGTATATTGAAGGTGCCAGATGCCCCTCTGTGTGGAGGGAATTCTATAATGCCCTATCCCAGGTCACCACAACCTGAACCTCCGAGAGTGGTAAAACTACCAATAGGCCCCATTATGCTGATCTTAATTGCATGCACACAGCTAACATCATGCTTAGCTTTGCCTTCAGTCACCCAGTGAAAATGGGTGGCTTATTGAAGCCAGGTGGTAGGTGATATTTGGACGCAAGCCTGGTGTAATTACATTTGTCAGAGCTGTCCAAATTCTCGGAGATAAATCTGTATTCAGTGAAGTCCTTTTGCATGTAGAACACTTTCAGCTCATGCAACAGAACTACTTCTTCCTGTTCTTCCCCCAAATCTACTCCGCAGAGTTGGAAGAACCTTCAGAGGGGTAGGGCATGGGGCATGCAGTGGTAGGAGAGGAAGGGGAAGTTCTGTTACATGGGCAGAAGGTGCTCTGCTAACACAGTGACTTCATTGGATACAACCCACAGTTTTCTTAAAAGTCCCACTGAAATCAGTACTACTTAAGTAGTACTGTATGTGTGCATAACTCAAATGCATCCTGAAGTATGATTTCTCAAAACTCTGAACAATAGTTTCCTTTTTGAACTCAATATCCATCAATTTTTTGATAGGTAATCTAGCAATATATGTTATGTATGCATAATTGTAACTCAAATGCATCCTGAAGTATGATTTCTCAAAACTGTGAACAATAGTTTCCTCTTTGAACTCAATATCCATCGATTTTTTGATAGGTAATCTAGCAATATATGTTGTGTTAGTGCTTCATCTCCCTTCATGGGTTTGTCCTCACAAAGATGGCGACAGTCCGCCTGTTCAGTGTTTCTGGTATTTTGGCTTTCAAAGTTTTGATGTGAAAAAGGGCAGCAGTACTGCTCCATGCCTTTTCTTAATGTTCCATCGTCTTGCACAGTGTTTCACTGGAAATGTGATTCAGAGGCATTCTTTTTATTGCAGGCAGCTGAAAACTCCTGCCTGTTTAATATCTAATAGCTGTTTTATGTGCGTACTTGCTGCACTAGGTCTCTATACATTTCCTGTGTCAATGCACATTGGGCTGTGCCATACTGAATAAACATCAAACATGTGTCCTCTTCTGTGACCCATGATCAGACATTGTGATTAGGAAAGTTGATGCTAGATTCCTGCAAAGGAATCATGTTATGAGCATTAACAATTTATTTTGCAATGCAAAACGTTTATCGTTCCTCCTGTTACTGTTAAATAGCAAGGCTGCAATCTTGTGATTTCTCAGTGCAGAGCGAAGTATGGAGTGATTTGGGGTTTAGTTTAGCCTTCCTCTTCTTCCTCTATGCTAGGCATGGTACATTTTTCTGCTGGGTAACCTGCATTGTTTGTTTGTTTGTTTGTTTGTTTAATTTGTATACTGCCCTATACAAGCAAATCTCAGGCCAGTTCACATATATAGCATGCCTAATATTCAGTAACCTCATTTTTCCAGATCCATTCACATTGCTGCACTCCTGTTTCTGCGGAGAGCAGGCCTTTCTGTGCAGTTAATTATCTGACTTCACACAGAATATCTCAGAAAACAGGGGTGGTCCGCCAACATAGCATGGATGGAGAAGGAAAGGATTTGTTAGACAGCAGTAGAGCCCTGCTTGGTCTGTGATTTAGTTATCTATGTCTGCTGTACATGGCAACTTGCGCCAAGTAAAGTACATCACCTTTTAAATTCAGACCTGTAAGCATGTTGAGTTGGCATCTGAAGAACTGATTGTCTACAAAAAGAGGGATATGTTAGAATCATCTTCACAAATATGTGGCCCTTTGGGGGTTGTTTCTCTGATGAGTGATAGAAGTTATTTTGAAACTGCCCTTTTTCCTGTCCCCCTTCCCAGTCTTCTTCCATCTCTTCTGTTAATGTACCAATATATTCTCAATTACATTAGAACAGCAGTGGGGAACCTGAAGTCTTCCAAATGTTGGTGGCCAGCATGGGAGTTGGAGTCTAGCAACACTGAGCCATAGAACCCCCACACCTGCTTTATAAAGTTGGTTTTTGACTGTCATGGAATGCCTATAGGCACCCTATCCAGGAAACTAGAGAAGAACTTTCAGTCCAACAAGAATAGGACAGGCACAGGAAATTCCCAGATGCAACTAAGTATGGTGCCATATAATGGCATTATCCACACAATGACAATAGGTGAGATGTTTTTAGTCATTCTTCTCAAGGTTTTTAGGCATTATTCCTGTAATAACAGGCTAAGAACCAAAGAAAGCGATACTGAATCCTCCTCTTGGCTGGGAAAAGGGGAGGTTAACTCCTCAGTCAGATGCTTCACTTCAGGGCTCATGCATGTAACCCTAAACTATGGTTTAATGTTATGTGTGAATTGGACCTCTGTGTCTTGGGGAAATCTCCTGAAAAGCTCTCAGCTATACTGGAGGACTAGGCTGCTGTTTTAACTTGCAGATCTTTAATATTGTTTAAACTGTGTTTTCTATGACATTTAAATGTAAGATTGGTGTCTGGGGAGAAAAACTTTAGAATGTAGGCTACGCTCCTAATTTAATTAGATGAAAGTACAAAAAACGCATGAAACAAGGTTATAATTTGCTGTTATTTTTATTGTAAAGAATGCAGGGTGCGGAAGATGTGGGGAAGTCCAGTAGATCATGAAAAAATGTTTTGGAAAGATGAATATTTTCTTTTCTAACTCTTTTTTTCTCTTTCTGTAAAAATGCTTTTGTTGTGGTATTGATGATGTATTTGAATCTGGAATCTGGAAAAAAGCAAATAAAAAATATGATTAAAAAAAAATAGAATGTAGGCTACGATCCTAAGCACATTTGTTAGAAAGTGAGTCACACTAAATTCCCATAGAATTAAGATGTACTTCCTTCTGAGTAAACATGCTGAGGATTTTGTTGTTAGTTTACTTTGTGCTTTGTTTAAGGAACATGGGATGACCTACATGGAATTCTTCCAGTTTTATACTCACAACATCTGACAAAAGTAGATTTGTCTGAGAATGGCTGGTTCAAAGCCAGCCAGTGAACTTCCTGTGGGGTGGGGATATTTGAACGTGAATCTCTTCGCTTTTAGGTCAGTAACCTGTCTACCTACGCTACAGTGCCATTTATTTATTTTTCATTCCTGGAGAATGTCATGCATTCCTTGATGCACATATGGTTCGATACTGGGGATTATGCAGTAAGAGCTATGGAGCTCAGAGCTTAAGTAGAAACTAGGTGCCTGTTAACAAATAAATTTTTGGACCTCATAAAAATCATCTCTCTCCCCGACTAGTTGCTGTGGATCAGTTTTATATTATGTTGAGTAGGTTCTTGGTAAATGTGGAGTGTTTCTTCAAGTTGACTTGTCTAAAAATGTGGGTAAAATCAAGGGGCAGGGGGTTAATTCCATTTTGCGGGCTGCTTTCCAGGGGCCACATTTTGTTGGCGGCGGCCAGAGGCCAAAAATAGGTGTGGAAACAGTGTAGCTCTTCCCTTTCTAGGCATTCAACAGCCAGAGCTTTCTACACCTTCAACCCCTGCCTCTCCATCTGTCCAAGTAAGTAAGCAAGCATTCAGGGTAGGGTACTCACGGAGGTTGTGGAACAAGCCTGGTGAGAGGACTAGCCTGGGGAGAACACCAGAGGCTAGATTGTGAGACCTGAAAGGACCTATTCAATCCTGAGGCCCCATAGCTGCTCTTGATGCCTGGGCAACCAGAGCCCATCCAGGCCAATACAGTTGGCATGCTTGGCAGAGCAGCACTATGTTCCCTTTATCATCCACTGCAATGCAAAACAGTATCTGTGTGAAACTTGCCTTGGGGCATAGAGCAGGCATAGGCAAACTCGGCCCTCCAGGTGTTTTGGGACTACAACTCCCATCATCCCTAGCTAACAGGACCAGTGGTCAGGGATGATGGGAGTTGTGGTCCCAAAACATATGGAGGGCCGAGTTTGCCTATGCCTGGCATAGAGGGTGATACCAGCTGCCAAGAAGTCATATTGTTACTCTGGCTTTTGACAGCAGAGATGCATATTTTTAGGTCCCACCTCTTTTCAAATATTATGTTTTAATGTTGTAACCTGCCCCAAGACCTTTGGGTGAAGGAAGGCAATTATTCATAAGAATAATCATAGTCATAATATCACAAAGGTTAACATTTCTTCTTTTTTGTTAAGGCGATGAAACAAAACATTGTTAAAAGAATCCTGAAGAAGGCATTATAACTTCTACTATAAAAGTATACATGCATCTAGAGATCCTTTTGATTCTTGCTTTCCCAAACTGCTTTCGTAAATAATAATGTTAATAAAAATTATTACCCAGCCTTCATCAGCAAGTCCCAGGGTTCTGACAATTTAAAACCCAGAATTAAAAAACAGCTAAAACCAATTTCAGTAACGGGAGTAGAGTGGTTCCTAAAAACACACATCTCCATCTCAAGTATCAAAGGCGTACTGTCTTCAGCATTTGCCAAAAGCTGTAAGGTGAAGATTCCAGACACACCTGGGGGGGGGGAGGGTTATGACGTAATTCAACACATTGAAGCACTTTTTTCAAGCCCCACTGCTTTCACAGCTGCACTTGTGTTTACCTTCTGCACGTGCTTAAGTATGTTGGATCATGCATTTTACCCAGGTTACTCAGCATATTTCCTAGACTAGGAAATAAAATAGCTTTAAATTAAAACTATAATGATAAACTAAATAAATGACCACTAGTGCTTTGATAGTTCTGCAAAATATGCTGCTTGGTACATGGTGTCTCACCCTGATGTTCTGCCTAGGTCAGACCATACCTGGAGTACTGTGCCCAATTCTGGGCACTACAGTTTAAGAAGGATGTTGACAAGCTGGAATGTGTGCGGAGGAGGCAACCAAGATGAATCAATAGCTTCAAGCTATAAGAAATGAGATTCTGACTAAACATATGGAAAAACTTTCTGACACTAAGAGCTGTTTGACAGTGGAACAGTCTCTCTCAGGAGGTTGTGGACTCTCCTTCCTTGGAGGTTTTTAAGGAGAGGTAGGGTGGCCATCTGTCTTGGATGCTTTAGCTGAGATTTCTGCACTGCAGAGGGTTGGGCTAGATGACCCTTGGGATCTCTTCCAACTCTATGATTCTATGATAAACAGAAAGGCCTGTGTTGGCTGATTTATTACCCCCCCCCCCAAGTGCAGGGCTTTGTTTGAAAGTGAGAGAATTCTGCATACAGGTTCATTTGTCCAGTGGATATGTCAGGAGGTGGCTTATCAATTTGTTCTTCTATTTAGTCCTCAACAAATGATAAAAAATACAAAGGGTGCAAAGTTATCTTTATTTAAAAGTGCAGTATTAATAGCACATCTGGTCTGTTAATCAGGCGAGGTTAACTGTTAAGAGAGACACCTTTTAATCTGTTTGAAAGATAAAATGGTTGACTATTGAGCCATTAAAAACTGAAACCAAATACGCTAAGTGTGCTTTTAGGCAACAGGGTGATTTCATCCTATTGTCAAGAGGCTTGTTACTTTAAAGGAATTACTTTTGTGCATGGTAACTAAAGATGTGTCCCTCTTTCCGATGGAAGAAAGATTGATGAATGGTGACAAATGGCTGGTTTCATGCTCCCGAAGGCAGTCTTAGGAGACGTGCAATGTCATTTCACAGTGTCTCCTGAATGTTGGATGTTGCAGAGAACAGTTAAATTCAACATTATACCCTGTAATTTCCCATTTAATTTACCATACAAACTTAAACATAAAATTAGCATCATGTGCAGTTAAAAGGAATTCCGCCATAAGATATTGTGGAAACTGTACGCAAATATGCCCACAAAAGTTACAAGCCCATAATTTTTGCTTATTGTCATCCCTTTGCTCCTCCCCATCACCACATAGCTATTTCCATAATATTCATGGGCTGAAAGGAGGCTGTAGGGAGAGGAGATGGAAACAACAACAGAGAAGAGCCAGAACTCTTCCAGTTTACTAGAACGTCCTTGCCTGATTTTCTTTCTTCTTCCTCCTCCTCCTCCTCCTCCTCCTCCTCCTCCTTCTTCTTCTTCATGGCTACAGCCTAGTAGGGTTGGGTGCATTTAAAAGTGAACCTACCTATTCCACACTTTCTAAAACAATACACATGGGGAAGCACAACCATCCTTAGAAATTCACCCTTCTCCGAATTTTGCAATGCAGCTCCCTTTGGCACAAGTAATGTGCATGGAAATACATATACTAGGGTAGAGAGCACATAATAAGAACATGTTAGTGAACATAACATGCGAAAAATGCCAAAATATTACGGTTTGCACTTGCAAAAATGTGTATATTAGGGGAAACTGCATACAAAATGTGTATCTTAGGAGAAATTTGCACTGTCATGCTGATGAATTTTCATGAGGACTTAAAAAAAAAAGGATCGTAAACTGATGTGGAAGTGTGGATAACTGAACTTAAGAATGGAAAAAATGAGAAACCAAAATGGATAAGATTCACCCATCCCTACTGCTGAGTAACTAATTTGCAAGCCTAAGGGTGGTATTCAGTCAAGTTTTACTCAGAGTAATACCCACTGATATTACTCAGCATGACTACATCAAGGTCATTGATTTCAGTAGGTCTACCCTTACTGAAACTTAGTTGAATATCACCCCTAGCATGTCACAGCAAGAATATATGACAGCTTTTAAGGGTGTACAGAGGAACAGAGCCGTCTTTCCCATAGAGCTTAGTGGTGTGTCGCACCAGGGCGCTGGCCTCTCAGGGGTGCCCCAGCAAATGGGGGAGCTGCGCGGCTTTGCCGGCAGCCTCCCCTTTCCCTGCACGCCCATCAGCTGCGCCCTGCCAACCATAAGGCTGGCGGGTGTTAAGCTTCCTCCCAAGCCTCTGGGAGGATCGCTCTCCTCCCAAGGAGGCTTGGGAGGGGCGCAACTTCGCTCCCAAGCCTCTGCAGGCATCGCTGTCCCGCAGCGGCATGGGGGAGAGTTGTGCCCCCCGGATGGCTGGCAGTGCGCAGCTACGGCCACCCCAACACTATCTGTGGTAATTTGGGGGTGCTGGGCGGATATTTGCACCTCAGTGCTTCATCTGCTAAAGACAGCCCGGCAGAGGAAAGACTTAAGCCACTGAGATTCTCTCTTCTTTACAGTTGGTTTACCTCATCACTTAAATTGCATGGGAAATATTCTAAGAAAGGGCTCTCCGTTGCCACATATAATGCTTTAGGGAAGCTCCATAATGACAGATGAGCTTTTCCCTTAAAAAAAAAAAGGACCTCTTGCCTGCCTGTACCAGTCATCTCCTCCAAAACTGTAAAATGAGTGCATGTCCTACAACAGCCTTCCCCATCCAGTTTCCTTCCAGATGTTTTGGATTATAGCTCCTATCATCCTTGACCACTGACCATGCTGGCTGGGGCTGATGGGAACTGGAGAACAAAAGGGGGAAACTCATTTGGGAAAGCTGTTCCATAAGAAGTTATATGATCCTTAGAGTATGTATGTATGTATGTATGTATGTATGTATCAAGAAATACAGGGTGAGTCTTTTAAAAGAGGCCCCGTGGAACATGTGTACTCTGTATCCATGGGGCCTCTTTTAAAGGACTCACCCTGTACAGTATAAACACTGCAGTTTACAACAATATAAAAACCATACAGAATTTCTCAGAATTGCTGCAAATTGCAGGTGTTCCTCATGGGTTGATGTGGACTGGGCTTCCTTCAAAGCAGGATGTTGAAATATCGGTAGCTCAGAGTAAAACATTTGTGCTTTAGAAGAGAGTTGTATAATTGTGGGGGTGTGGAGAGTTGTATTATTGTTTTAAAAGTGAATTTGGGAAGCATAAAGAATATTAATGGGTTTCTTCATTGCCTATTTTGTTCGATTGCATTTTTGTGTTTATGGGTAATCCCAACAGATAGTTTCTTCCCTTCACTTGGGCTGTTGGCAGGACTTCTAAGTATTCCTTGTGTGGGGAGTGATGTTGGTCAGCCACAGGAGTAATGGGACAATTTTTCCTATGTCACGTCCTTCCTGAATCAATGCCTCATGCGCTCACTTCCAAAAAAGAGCTGGGGGTAAGGAAACTGAGAAGGTCTGACCCAGATGTACTGTTACAGTGTAGGAGGCAGGAAACACAGCTGAAAGGTGCTTTGCCAATTCTTCATAATTTCTGTAGCTATTGGAAATATCCATTATTTGGAGCAGTAGCTTTGCTCAAAGCAAGCCAGGTGTCTTTGATTCACTTCTGAAGGTGAAAATGCATATTTTCCACATTAACCGTTGTGTACTAGTTTATTACTTCTACATAACTTACTGTAAACTCATAATTGCATAATTCCCAGGGGTGTTATTACAGTACATTCTGCTTATGCAATATGCATTTGTGGTGGTTTTTAAACTGTAAGTACAGTGCATGTATTTACAGAATCTGTTTAACTAGGGTTCTAATTAACTGTTTTGGTGTGTCTGTGTCTGTACGCAATCACAAAGTGCTTGTTTTCATATGTTGTATAATTAATTCTACTGCGGCAACGCCTTGTAAAATGCCAGAAGCATTTGGCTTGCTTACAGCTTTAAGACTTCTAGAGTTTAAAAAATGTTGTTCCTTAAAATCACCTTAAATAGGTTAACGGCATCCTGATCATTGTGCCAAGAATGTCAACACAGTTTAAGGCGAGAGGGCCAGCCTCAGGTGGCAAATTTTAATTTATTGCCTGAGGGCAGCAAATAAAATAGTCAGGCTAGTTTTATTACATTTCTACTACCAAGGATGAGTTACTTCAATATTCTGTTTCAGGCATCAGATTGCCTTGTGCCATCTCTGTACTGCACTTTTCATTATACATACTTTCTGTTGGTGGCTGTTCAAATTGGGACTAAAGGAACTAAACAGTAGTTCTTCAATTCAAAAGAATATCTAGAATCCACAAAGCTATGAAACTAGTTTTATGAAGCCAATGAGTTTTTGTGACTTTCCTCCTCTCTCTTGAAACAGCAGCCCGCCCTCTCATGAGAAACTGCTCTTGAAATTGAGGGAATTTCAAAGGCAGTTTTTCATATAACACAATGGATTGGGGAGAACCTCAGTTTTCTTCATTTATTTGTTTGACAAAATTGAGATGCCATGTGACTGCAAAAACAACAACCAATTATTCTACTATCCTTGTACAAGCCCCTTATGAAGGCTGTATACCCACTGATAAACTGTAATTGTATTGTACTTGTAGATTATTTGGTGACAAACTTAAGAGTGTTCTCTTTTTATTTCTTTAGTTTCTCTGTTTGAAGAATATAAGAACATTCCTTTTGGCCTGCTGTGAGACATTTGGGATGAAGAAAAGTGAACTTTTTGAAGCATTTGACCTGTTTGATGTCCGTGATTTTGGAAAGGTATTTACAATTTTACTCTCATCCAATTCTATGTATATTTAAAATCAATGCATAATTCAATTAGCAGCTTATGCTGTTGGATATTCTGGATGAAAATACGTGTTAGTTTTTTACTGGAAAAATGTCACCATGTATGGATCACATGGTGATTGTGCAATTGCAGGAAATTAGTAAATTAAAATTTCCCCATCTTTACATTTCCCTTGGTTGTGGTTTGATTGCTCCACATGGGGGCATGTTGATAAGGAAAATTAAGGGTGAATTTATACATGCTTACACTGAAGCAAGAAAAAAAAATACTGATGTTTGGCATGCCTTTATGTTTTTTGTATCATTACCTATGGGCAAAACAATACAGCTGCCCCAACTTGACATCTCCCTTCATTAGCATGAAACTGAATGAGGGCAAGTACCTCACCTTGAAACACCCCAGTTCTCTTGAGCTTCCAGTGCTCCTTCAAAAGAAGGAATCCATATATCCATAACATCACTTGTTCAAAGATGACCAAAACTTTCTAAAGACTGTACCAAGTGCCCACTGTGAAGCAATAATAATGATTTGGGCATGTGTAGGGGTGGTACCTCTGGTAGGGGACATTTCTGGGGTGGTTTGCCCAATTTGGTTGCCATCCTGCACTCAGCTCTCATCTGTGACTCATAGAAGCCGTCAGCATGCAGCAGCGGCCACACCTTGAGAAATGACTTTGTCTTGCTGGCTAAACCAGGTGAGGGTAGCCGGTGGGTCTCAAATCCTCATTGAGTTAGGGACTTCCCCTGCATGCAAAGGCAGCCTCCAGCAGATTTAGCGGACGAAATCAGTAGTAGGTTCAACAGTCAAGAAGATGGTTATTGCATGCGCTGCAGAGGAAAATGAGGGGCAGATGGGGCTCATTCACCTGGAAAGGTTGCCCATCTAGGAGAAGGAAAACTCTGACCCTCAATCTCCTCTCTTTTGTGGCTATACTCATAAGTGAGAAAGGCTCCAGGAGTAAATCCCAAGGAAAAAGCCATACCTGCTGCCTTGCGGGACATCTTTGGGAGAAGAAAAGGCTAAGGAGTAAACCCTATACAAATCCAGAGCTGTGTCCCTAAGGCGGTTGGGTGGCCTCTTGTATGCCTCCTTCTGCTCTGCTCTGCTTTGGATCACATCAGTGAGTCTGTGATGGGGGGTGGTCTTGTCATTGAGGCTGCCCAGGGCCTCCATACAGGCTTGTGCCCCGGACAGGTCACTTCAGTGCTGCTAAGGCAGCAAAAACAACGCGGGAGGCAGTAGTTATGTCTGCAAAGCAGTTAACTGTCTCTGCGGGCAGAGCAGGCACTGTGATTCTCCAGCAGTTTGACTTTGCCCCTGGGGGCGTACTCCATTGTCCCTTGAGACAGACGGATGCCAACAACAAGTGTTTGTTTGTAGGTTGGTGTTACGTTCATTGTGGATACAGTAGCCACTGGTGCAGCATTTTTAGCTGAATCCATCTTTTTAAACTTGTCTATTGTCACCTGCAGCCTATTTATCATCTTTCAAAGAAGCTTCTTAGTAATTACATGTTTGCTTTGAACAAAGGCCATAGGATAAGAATGTAATACCAACTGAACCTTGAATAATAACATTTTCAATACACAAGATTAGATTCATGTTGTTAGATTAACAGCGACTGCTGATCTAATTTTACAGGCAGCCACTGCTAAATTTGTCACACCTTTATAAGCATCACAGCCTGGAACACCACCACACTTTGCATATTTGTCATTTGCACAATACAGAACTGTGTTCTAGATAGATCTCATTTTTAGGGGGGGGGGAGCCTGAACTCTCTAATTGACTTTAAAAATTAGCAGGAAAAACATTACATGCTACCCTATTTCCCCAGTTACGGCAACAGAAAGGTGGAGGAGTTGTATTGCTGTTGCCAATGAGATAATTTGGTACAAATGTGATTTGTTTTCTGGACAGTCACCAGAAAGTGTCTCTTCACTTGCCAAATGCTGTGTTCATTTACTGTGCTGTAGTCTGCCTTGCACTGCTTTCTGATGTGTTGGTAAACAAATTGTAGTTGATTTTTCTCCCTTAATTTAAACTCACAGTGCAGCTGGCTGTGCTTGTTACAGAACAAATGAAACCTGCAACTTTTTATTTTTATTTTTGCAGTGTGTCCCTTCTCATAAAAAAGTGCTCCCATTTGGGGTTTAAGGCAGCCATTCTCAATCTGGTTTGTTTATTTCTGTGACACCTTAGACTTGCTTTAGAAACAGTGTTTAAAATTCTTTTCGAAACCTCCCTTGCCTGGGACTGATATCTGCAACTCCAGTGCATTCAGTAATATTTTCTCTCTGGCTAGGCACATGCTGTTGGAGAATGGAAGGAAAGCAGTGCGTCCTAATGTATCTGTGAAGTATTGACTAAATGTTAAAGGAGGCATTTTCCCCAAACCTCATGATTAAGGAAAAAATGGGGGGCAATGATTAATCAAAGACAAGGATTGGGATATGGGGTCTGAATCTGGTAAATAGAGGTGTTGGAAAGTAGCACATCCATGCAAAACATATCCATATTTTCCTGCCCTGCATAAAATGGACAATTTGCTTTTCTTTCTTCTGTCTGTTTCAAGGAAAGCTGTTAGCAGCTTTTTTGTAATGGGGGAACTCACTTGTGGTAAATAGCAGTAGCATTATATGATTCTGTGAAGTGCCATTCCCAGCTCACCCATAAATCCTAGTAGCAGATGGCAGGAGCAACTTGAATTGTCCTCTTTCCATTCCATATTGAGATGTGTGTGTGTTTTAAAAGAAGCAGCTGGAAATTAATTTTTTTGTAGCTTATTTGTACCTAATGATTTGAGTTTAATGACACAACCAATGCACTTTGCAACTATTTGTAAGAATTCTCTCTGTGTGTGGCCACATTTTACTCCTTGGTGAAAAATGCAGGGTTTGATACGAGCTGTTGGTTGTCTTTTGAGAAGGCACTGTGTTTGTGCAAAAGCAAATGTTGAATAAGTGGGGGAAAATTATTGGCAGCCTACAGAGATTTGTAAAATGATTATCTGGCTGCATATGACTCCCTTGCCTTATTGTATCTGAAGAAGTGTGCATGCACACGAAAGCTCTTACCAAGAACTAACTTAGTTGGTCTTTAAGGTGCTACTGGAAGGAATTTTTTTATTTTGCCTTATTAAGATATGCATCTTTCTTCTCTCTGCAGTTAATTTTTATTTTAGCTATTTCAGTATCTTGTGACACCTTAAAGAATGACATATTTATTATGGAATAAATTTTAGCATACTAGAGACCACTTTATCCTTTTCACAGTTGTCTCTGCTTGGACATGCTGGCTTGCATGGCACACCAAGCCAAACCTTGGATTACTATAGTGTGGCATAGAAGCAAAAAAGGACCAGACGAGAGCAAAATTGCTGTGAGCTCATCTCAGTGAGCGTGCAGAGTCATGTGGCTTCATTAAGCCAAGGTTTGGCTTAGCATGTTGTACAAACAAAGGCACTGAGAGGGGCCAGGGCCAACAGGGATATGACATCAAGCGTAGGGTCTAGGCTATCCTGCTACTTCCCTTCAGAGATCCTGCTCACATAAATAACAAAAGCAGCAGTGACATCTTTCAAATATTTATTTCTACGCTAATGATACTTACAACACTCATACTTTGTTGAACAGGAAACCCATATGTTTAGAAGCGAATATTATTTGAAGCATTTCACAAATGCTTGGACTCTGTGGACTTTTGCACAACGTTAGTCATAGCTGCCTCCTGTCCTGGAGGATTTGTGATCGGTTGTGTTGGCTTGTTGATCATGAAGGAAAGATTCCCCCCGGCCCCCGCTTCTCAAAATGCTGCCAAGGCAAAGTCTTTATTTGGGATTCTGTACCAGAGAGTCACTTTTCATTTGCTTAACTGTTTTCTTTCCTTATGAGTTGGCATACGGACATAATTCAGGTTGTGCTGGATTAATCTGAAGTGTCACGAACCTGAAGGGAACATTTTGAGCTGCATAAAAGGCTTCCAACCCCCCCCCCCGACGATTATTTTGATTGCTCCAAAGTATTGTTACAAATGTTGGCCAAGCCATGCCAGCCTTTTGCCAGGGAAATTTGCTTGGTAATGACCCAGGATGTCCAAGCAGTGTCTCTTTATGGTAACTTAATTGTTGGAGGATGGCTTGGAATGTGAAACCCACCAGAACTCAAGGGAGATTACTCAGTCTTTCCCTCCAGCTGGAAGGAAAGGGCAAGCGGAGGAAACATCAGAAGTGTTTTGGAATGGAGAAAAGGAGCAGGTTTTAGGGCTGTGAAAAAGAAGCAGCAGTTTTGAGACAGGTGCCGAGAGAGCAAGAACAAGGAAATGAAAGCTGGAAAGCACCATTTAGCAACAGAATCTCTTTGGAAAACTGATACAGAGCGGTAGATTTGCCTCTTGTAGGAATGCTTAATCTGTTTGCATTCACCTATGCCTGTTAGTAGTTCTGTCACATATTACAAAATTGCCATAAAGCTCCATTGATCTCTCCTGCAAAACAAAGCCAAATTGAGAAAAGTGTTGCTCTTGGAACTTTTTATCAGGAAGATGTATGTAGGAAGCCTCGGCCCAGTATACCTGAAGGAGCGCTCCCCCCTCCCGCATCGTTCAGCCCAGACTCTGAGGTCCAGCTCCGAGGGCCTTCTGGTGGTTCCTGCACTACAAGGAGCGAGGTTACAGGGAACCAGGCAGAGGGCCTTTTTGGTTGGAATGCCCTCCCACCAGATGTCAAGGAAATAAACAAGTACCTGACTTTTAGAAGACATCTGAAGGCAGCCCTGTTTAGGAAAGTTTTTAATGTTTGATCTTTTATTGTGTTTTTAATATCCTGTTGGAAGCCACCCAGAGTGGCTGGGGAGGCCCGGCCAGATGGGTGGGGTATAAATAAAAAGTTATTATTATTATTATTTATTATTGCCCTCACTCTGGATTGGCTTCATTTGTCCTCGGTGATGTAATCATATACCTGATGTGTAATTGACTGTGGTTACCCATATAGAAAATTCACTGAGTATGTGTGGTTTGGGTGTGTGATTGGTTGATTGATAGAGAGATTGAGGTGGTATGAGGTGGTGGAAGGTTGTAGTTGTTTTGTGAATGAATGGTGAGAGTGATGTTGTATGAAGAACGTGTTTTACTATCACTGGGAGTTCGTATCATGATTCTGAGTAGTCTCCCCCACCCTCGATCTTAGTTCTATGGATAGGTGCTTTTTTTAAAAAAAATGAATATAAATGTTGTGTATTTTTTGTTGGTTTTTTTTTGTTTTGTCTGAACTGCAAAGTATCTGAAATCGTGCTTATTGGGAGACTTCCGGGTTAGCGCCTCTGGCAATGGCGGATTTCCTCTGACCGGCAGGAATCCGCTTCGTGGAAATTAGGGTCTGGACCGCCACGGCGAGGCGGAGACCCACCAAAAACCACAGGCGGGAGAAGCCTGTGGACGTGGGATTCGGCTGGCACCTTTTGCGCCTCCCCTACTCGCGGGGAAACCCGGTTTCGGGGATCCGGAGCGATGTGGGGTGAGCGGCGCGGTGCTTCGAATTGACTGCTCTTTTCACGGAGCGAAGCCGCATTGCTGTTGCCGGAGAGCGCTGACTTTTTCCTGTGGACAATTGGACTTTAAACAACTACCCGTGAGTAGAACGGAAAATTGGACTATGAAACATCTTAATTTGGTACCGAAGCGGGAAGGTCTAAACAGGAAGTCCGCCTTCCGCTTTTGTAAATAGACTGAAGCAAAGACATTGCAAGCTATAGTCTGGAAAGTCGTTTGTAAAGGACTAAATTTCCATCAGCTAAAAATACCAAACCCCCCCTTGGAAGCAGGAGAAGAGGGGGGAAATCTTAGATTGTTTAAACCTGCAGGAGAGAGAGTAAAGAAAGATAAATTTCCACCGTCTTGAACCTGGGAACGGGGTGTCAGAGACTGACGCTTTGGGGAAGTTCATTGACTGTGAATAAAACGTTTTTTGACAGATAGTTAAAAAGAGAAACATATTGATTCCAATGTTTCCTTTTGCACTTAAAAGGAACAAAATATCTGAAAAACGAAAGTAATTTTGTTGCCGTATCTGCTTTCAAAAAGACGGATACAAACAGAAATTGTTTCCTCTAGAGGGAGCTTGTGAAACTGTTGCTGGAGTCGATCTGGGGAATTTTACAGCTGCAGAGATTAAAGATCGTGGGAAACAGACATTGACCTTGAACAAGAATGTGCCCACAAGAAGCCTTAGTGCTTGCTCTTTGCAAGACAATCGCTGTACTGGAACAGCTACATGAAAAGATGGATTTGATGACTGTTGCAGTTAGCAATTTTGGACAAACAGTGAATACCAACATAGAAACCACTCAGGAACCAACTCAGGAATTTGCTTTGACAGGGCAAGTTGTGCAGAAGGCAAAGGAGGAGGTTGTTGCTGAACCTCAAGTAATAGAAATGGAGAGAGCCGCAGCCTCGCAGGAACATAAGTTGCTGTTTCTGACGACTGAACCTGGAGAAAGTCAGATTTGGAAAGATGGAGTACTGTTTGGTTTGGAGATGGGAAGGTGGACAGATCCCCCTATGCAGGGATGTTTTGACTTTTGGGATCTGGTTTTGGGCCAGGGGGAGTTTGGAGTTGTGGGGGCCCTTAACCTTGGAGGGACTTTGAAACATGTCTTCAAATGTTTTTTGGATTTCAGTGCTGACTATGGAGAATGGGCTGATCTGTCGAGAAGGGATGATATTGCCAAGTTGGAGTCTCCCCGAGATCTACCCCTCAGTGAGAAAGGAAGGAAATTAAGAATAAGATCAGCAGAAGACAAAGTAAAGTACAGGTACAAACATGAAGAAGACCTGCAGAAGGGACATGGAAAAGACTTAAGAGCCTCAGATAGAAGGTCACCAGGTTGATGGACTAGATGGAAGGGATAGAAAGGACTGACAAAACCCGAGACCAGGAAGAAGAGACGATGGATGAAGATTGGAAGAAAGTTTTAAAAATTCATTTAGAGAATTATTGTAAAATTAATGAGTGTTAGAAAAGATGTTGGAATGAAACTATTTGGCTTTAGTAGAAATGCTATAAGGAATTATGTATAAATAAGTTTTAAGTTTTAAGCTTTAGGGCTTTTTATGGTAAGATAAGGTTAAAATAAATTAAGGTAATTTAATGACAGAATATATTGAAAGATGGAAAGGATTTGCTGAGATAATTAATAACTAGAATACAAAATAGGGAGGTGTGAGGAGGTCGATGAAACAAGTTAATGAAATATAAAGATTTGGGAATATTGGATTTGTTTTTAAATTTTTTGTCTGCTTTTGTTTTTGGTTTTGATGTATTGTGTGTTTTGTTTTTTCCTTTTCTTTTCCTTTTCTTTTTTATTGACTTGTATTGTTTAATTCCTTTTTTCTTGACTACTTTTTTTCTTTTTCCTGTTCTTTTTTCTTCTTTTTGTTCCTCTCTGTAATTTTAAATTCTCAATAATATCATTTTTAAAAAAGAAAGAAAAAGAAATCGTGCTTATTGTACTTTGAATACATATTTGAATTTTCTTTATTGTAAACTGCTTCAAAAATTATGTATAGTGGTCTGTAAATAGACTGAATAAATAAATTGGACTCTGAGTTGTACTCAGATATATACTCAAAGTGTTGGAATTAATCATCCTAAATTAGTCATGCCCGTTAATTTCAGTGAGTCTAATCTGAGTAGGAGCAGGGCTTTTTTTCAGTCAGATCTCAGTTCCGGCACCTCACTTGGGCACCATTGCCATACTAAGGGAATGAGGGAGGTGTTCATAGTGAGTTCCGGCTCCTCTTTTTCTAGAAAAATAGTACTGAGTCGGACTAATACTGATCACGATGTTCTGAGTGAGGAAAAATACACCATTGCAACAGTGGGAGATGGGAGAAAAACAGCGGCAGTAAACGAGATTAAAAAACATTCTGTCATAGTTTACAACTTCGATACTTGGTTGCAGGTCTGCCTTTCTCATTAGTTGAATCCCTGTATTGTCCCCCCCCCCGTCATTATTAATTGCAAATAATTTTAGGATGGGCAGCTTCAGCGCAGAAATAACAGTCTAAAAGATTTGGCCTACTCTCTTTTGAAATCCATTAAAGGCCTCAAATTTATCAAAGGAGGAGAGTTATTTCATGTACTTTTTATTGTTTCTGTTTGTCTTATTTAATTGGAAGTACAGTGGTGCCTCGCAAGACGAAAAGAATCCGTTCTGTGATTCTCTTCGTCTAGCGGTTTTTTCGTCTTGTGAAGCAAGCCCATTGACGGATTAGCGGATTAGCCCTATTAGCGGCTTTTAGCGGCTTATCTGCTTATCGGATCAGCTGATAAGCGGCTTAGTGGCTTAGAAAAAGGGGGGGGGAGGAAAAAACCCCCGCAGGAACTCGCAAGACATTTTCGTCTTGCGAAGCAAGCCCATAGGAGATTCGTTTTGCGAAGCACCTCCAAAACGGAAAACCCTTTCGTCTAGCGAGTTTTCCGTCTTGCGAGGCATTTGTCTTGCGGGGCACCACTGTAAGCCAGTGGCCATTTTGCAGGATAGGGATAGCCTGGATGGCACTCTCCAGATGTTCTAGAGTATAACTCCCAGCAGCCCTAGCCAGTCTGTGTTATGGTCAGGGATAATGGGAACTGGAGTCCCGCATCCCTGGTCCAGCACCTGGGACTTAACTGTCCCTGTTGTAATAGTATAGCCAGATGAAAATGCATATTCATTGTGGCAGTTCTTAATGAATCTGTTGATTGAACAAAAGCCCAGGAAAGGCAATAAAGCCTTACATTTTATTGCAACACACTTGCTTAGCAGATGCTCAGATTACTTTCCACGACATCACAAAAACAAAATTTATTTTTAAAAATGTTAAAAAGTACTTTGGTGACATAACTAATACGCAAATGGCAATTGGAAACTTTTCAGTATGCTTCTTAGTTGTTGTTCATTTCTCAGACAATAGATGCACAGCAAGCTCCAGCAAAAAGAAAAAGGGGAAAAAAGGAACATGTAAAGAAAGGTCATGAAGTATGCAATCATTTTAGCCACATGGTTGGTGCTGCGGAAATCCAGGCCAAGATGCAGCAGGACAGTGTGACCCAGCTGAGCTAGCAGATTGCAAACAGTGCTGGACTGACACCGGTCTCCAACAGATTCCATGAAGAACTGATCAGCAAAGAGAGATGCATGTTTTTCCCCTTCCTGAAATCTTGAGAGTCTTCTTGTTTTTTGGCCTCTCTTACCGATTCAAAATTTCAGATACAAATCTGTTTTAAAGATACAGACTTTAGCAGAGCTGAAAGCAGCAGGCACATCAACAAGCTTTGCTAGTCTTCAAAGAGCTATCATTTTCCATCAAGCAACTGCATTTACAGCACCAAAGTGAGCTCTCTGGAGCACAAGCTAGGGCAGTGTGTATGGAAGTTGGAAGTGCTGGGTTGTCCATTCAACAGAGCAACCAGCAACAAATTTGAGTTATCCTCTCTGACCCTCCTCTGGCCAGTTGTTGTTTCTTTTCCTTCACCCACAACCTGTTACAGTGAGGATGTGACATATTCCTTCACATTGGAATTGTCACCAAACATCAAAAGCCCTTAAGCAAATGCAATCAACTATCAAAATGACGAACACCTGAGGCTTTTTAGTGCCAATTGTGTATTTCATTACATCAAGCAAAAAAGATTCAAATCATGCTTTGTTTGACTGCAACATTTTTTGTAATGTTAATTTAGACCAGGTGTGCACTTAAGCTAAATTTGTTCACCAGATCAGCAGAGGCTGCTCTGCCTATCTCCTTGCTTGCAACCAGTCTAGGCTGGCAGGCTTTCCTCCATAGTTTGAGTGTTGCCTTTTTAGAACTCAAGAGAGATAAAGATGTGAACCAAAGCAGCATGAGTTGGCTCTACTTATCATTGTACCTTGCACCAGCAGCTATTTGCTCTGTTTCCATCTCCTGTTATTCTCCCTACCTTGCACCCGACCAGCCCTAATCAGCACCAGTTTCTATTGCATCAGATGAATGGTTGGGAACTCAGTGCTTGTATGTGTGCCTCACCTTCTAAAACTCCAGTGCATGAGTTATTTAACACCTCAGAAGGGTGAAAACACTTTGTAATTTGTGATGCACAAAAACACAGCAGCAGAACTCTGCTGGAGTGTGTTATGTTCAGGAGGAAATCAACATCAGATAACTAGTCCTGTTCATTGTAATCCATTCTTTCACCAGATTCTGAAAATTACTTCGGGGTGTGTGTAATAATGGTTGTCTCTGCTATTAAAGAAGAGGCCTAAAAAAAGAAAGAAAAAAACCTCAAATGTAGGTCGCTATTGAAATGGGAACTTAACATCCTTCTGGGAAGAAATATGCACTCATAGGACAGTATCAATCTATTGTGTAAATAGCATGGCGTCATTAAGATAGCCAGGCTGCCACTTATTTTGGTGGAACATTGTATCTGTACACAGAAGCACTGTGCTACTCAGAGTCTGAGAAACCAAGTCTCCGTATGTGTGCCTGTGTATGTGTGTGTGAGGTTTCACTCCTTGGAAACGCTGCCCCTAAGTTCAGTGCTTCCCTTCCCCTTGGGATTGAATGGCATCCATTAATGTAAGGGAGCATACTTGAGAAGGGGTACTTTTTCTCCAAAGCTTGTAAACTTTTATTAGTAAGCATTAATAATACATTAGTAAATGTAAGGCCTCAGCTGTAGATCATAACTATTATTACTTCTAACGCAGACTTTCCCAACCTGGTGCAATTTAGATGTTTGGGACTGCAGCTTTCATCAGTCCCAGCTAGCATGGCCACTGCTTAAGGGGAGAAGAAAGTTGTGGTCCAAACAACTTTTTGTAGGGCGCCAGGTTGCTTAATACTGTTCTTACATCTCAGCTGTACATCTTTTATCTTTAGGACAGAGGCATACTTTCACCCTGTTAAACTTCTTATGGGTGTCCCCAGAAATCAATTATGGAAGCACATTTTATTTTAATTAGGGGGCCTATTTTGGTTTGCAATGAATTTTTTTGTTTCTTTGCCCCTTCCATCCAACTCGCCTTCTTTTTCTCTGCTTATGGTATCGGTGTGACGACTGTTGATGAGCAGCACACAATAGTGCATTTTTGCTTTAAGATCTGTAGAAAAGAATAAATATTTGATGAATTAGGCCCCTTCTTTAAAGGTTTCAAAGCTGATTCATTATTCACCTACCTGGCATGCTGTGCTGAGAGCCAAGTTATGATGGTTCTCATAACCTGAGGATCACTATGTTCTAGCAAGTCACTGGATTTTGCTTTATATGGACTTTGTTCCCTGTTGGCCTGTTCTCCAGTGTCATTAATTAGACTGTTGGGTGGCCTCTTTGAAGAGCCTCATTATGCTGTCAGTGCTTCTGACTCAAGTACAAAATTTAAAAGATGGATGTTGTCAGAGAGAGACTTCTCCCTGACCTTGAAGTTTCTGCTGCTTCCTGACAGTGTAGACAAACATCTAGGTTAAGTATTTTTAAGGCTTGTGTTTGCTCATTCTATTCCTAGATGTGTCTCCTTGCAAATGTAACGTTCCATTCCTATCTTAAATGCAAGTGATAGATCTCCTCACCTTCCTTTTTAGTTCTGCTCTCTGTAATTGTTCTGACTGCTGTGAAAAATCACACAGAATTCTGACTGACTGAGGTGGGTGATATAAAAGGGAAAGCAGGAAGGGGAAATGGAACAGAGTGGCTGGAACTCTGAACAGAAGCAGTCTGCACTGCTGATCCCTATGTATAAGTATCATGCTTGTGATACTTGTCTCCTAATTCTCCCAAACAAAGATGTGTGCATCTAAGAAGGAAAAGGAGCATGCTGTACTGTTTTTCCTCTTTAATTTCATGCCCCAATTTGCGTGAGCTTGCCATGCTCTGAAGCATCTAGATGAGGGTGCTCTGATGTATAAATAGATCTTAATGGATGATGTGGTTTACCTCTGAGGATGTTCATTTTTTTCTCCCAAGTACTCCTGGCATCTACAGTGCATAGGCGCCGACTCCATGGGGCTTGAGGGGGCCCGAGCCCCCTCAAAAATTCGTTTGGGGGGGCTCAGCCCCCCCAATAATCTCGGGCGGCGGTGGGCGCGTCCGCGGCTTTTATAGGGCGCCCGGCGCGCACCAGCTCGATAACGGGCACCGGCGCGGCGGGGGGCGCCGGGCCGGGGGAGGGGGGCGGCCGGCCTGTCTCCTTGGCAACCCCATTGAGCAGCGCCGGCTCCCCCGGGAGGGCCATCCCCCCGCGCCGCCGATCGCCAACACCGCCGACGCTGTGGCTGCCCGAGCCCGAGCCTGAGCCTGAGCCCGACCCGAAGCCCGAGCCCGAGCCCGAGCCTGAGCCCGAGCCCGTCAGTCAGTCAGTCAGTCAGGAAGGAAGGAAGGAAGGAGAAATGGGGAGGGAGACGAGGGAGGAAAATTGCACGCAGGGTGAAGAAAGGAGAAGGGCGAACGAGACGAGCTTCCAACCCAAAAAAGGGCTGGAAGACTGGGAGGATGCAGGATTGGGAAAGAAAGCGACGCCTTCCCCACCCGCGACGTCGCCCGCTTGTCATTGGCAGCGCAGCGGGCGCCCAGAGGGGCTGGGCACCGGCGCAGGGCCGCTCCGCAGCCGCGGAGGACAGCTGCGCGGCTAGCAAGGTGCGCCGCGTAGAGCGCGGCCCTTGTGTGGCCCGGTGGCCAGGCAAGCTTGGGCGGGGACCCCCATGCAAATCTAAGACGGGAGAAGAGGGCAGAGCAAAGGGGGTCCTTTCCCCAACCTCCGGCTCTGAGACTTCCCTGCGCCCCAGAAAAGCGAAAGGATTTTCTCTTCTTTTTTTTTTATAAATATTTTATTAAGTTTTCAAATACAAAGTTAGAAACATACACTGAAGAAAAAAGTAAAAGAACAAGAAAAAGAAAAAAAGAAAAAGAAGAAAAGAAAACCAACCATTCAACACATTTTTTATATAACTAACTGGACTTCCTCGCATCTCCCTTACCCTGCATTCTTTATAATAAAGATATCAGCAAATTATTACCTTGTTTCGTACCTTATTTTGTACTTTTCAAATACTATACCTCTAAATTTAACATACTTTTCATCAGTTACTTATATCTTAAATTAAACATAGTATACCTTAGATTTTGACCTTTTCTTACTTAAAATATAATTTCCTGTTTCCCAAATCTAATTGCTGAAGCTATAGTTTCCGAATCGTGTAAATTTTTAACATTCATACAACTTATATTGTTTTTGTAAATAGTCCTTAAATTTTTCCCAGTCCTCTTCCGTTGTTTCTTCTCCCAAATCTCGGATTCTGCCAGTCATTTCAGCCAGTTCCATGTAGTCCATCAATTGTGTCTGCCACTCTTCCAGTGTGGGCAAATCTTGTGTCTTCCAATATTTTGCGATAAGTATTCTTGTTGCTGTAGTTGCATACATAAAGAAAGTTCTATCCTTCTTTAACACTTTCTGGCCAACAATGCCCAAGAGGAAGGCCTCTGGTTTCTTGGGAAAGGTATACTTAAATACCTTTTTTAACTCATTATAGATCATTTCCCAGAAGGCCTTCACTTTTGGACAAGTCCACCAGAGGTGAAAGAATGTCCCTTCAGCCTCCTTACATTTCCAACATTTATTATCAGACAGGTGATATATTTTTGCAAGCTTGACTGGGGTCATGTACCACCTATAAATCATTTTCATAATATTTTCCTTCAAGGCATTACATGCCGTGAATTTCATTCCGGTGGTCCATAACCTTTCCCAGTCCTCAAACATGATGTTATACCCAATATCCTGAGCCCATTTTATCATGGCTGATTTGACTGTCTCATCCTGAGTGATTTTCTCTTCAACCTGCCCTCCATCCTCTTGCAGAAAACTCTTTGCCTGCCCTGCCCGTATCTCGTTTTTGCTTTTTAATTCCACACACGCACCCTTCGGACTTCGTGGCAATCGGGCGCGCGGGTGCGTTTCCTAAGAGAGTGAGGACCCCTGCCTCCTCCCCACCTGCTCCCTCGCCAGCCAGCCAGCCGCGCGCCCTAGCCGGAGAGCCCCGGCCGTCCCCGTCGCGCAATCGGCTGGATCTCCCTTCAGCAGGCCGTGCTCACAACTCGGCCCAGGGACCCCCAGCAGCGGATCTCCGGCTCAGCTGAAGAATCCGGCAACAAGCCCCCTCCTCCCCAATCGCTCCGCCGAAATACGCTCCAAAACCCCCCAGATAGGCCGCCGGCCGCCAAGTCTCGTGGCGCCCTGAGCGAGGGTCTCTCCCCAACACCGCCACCTCGAACTGCGTTCTCCCGGCTACCCGAGCGAACCAGCGGCAGGACCCCGGTATGGGCCCCCCCAATATTTTTTATAAGTCGGCGCCCCTGCTACAGTGTCATTGCTCTGGAGCAAAAGGGTAATGAGTCTCATCTGTGAGTGTGCTTCCTTTGTACCGCAGAGCTGAAGAGGAGGTTTCTCTTGGGCTTGCTTAGCAGCATTTAGCGAAAGAGGCCCAGAGATTCCTACAAAAACAATTTCTGGGGGAGGAGGGGTTCAGTCCTCTGTAAAATTAGATTAGTAGCTCACATGGGGGCGGGCCAGGTGATTCTTCCCTATTTCCTCTTTGTGTGCTGACTAGACTGAATTTAGCCTAACTAATATTTAATTTTGCTCTGATTAGAAGCAGACAGGGTTTAGGCTTGTGTACTGTAGTTCAGCTGTGGAGTAGGTAAAACCCACAGAACGTATTGCTTCTCTCAGGTTTTATGTCGCTGCGGCATGACAACCCACAAGGGCCAGTTGTTCAGGGATGCAGGGGAACTTCTTTCAGGGGGAAAAAAAAGTTGATGAGCCAGATTCAGCCTCAGGCCTTATTCCACATTTGAATAGCCTAGTGCACACCACAACCTCTTATGTACATTTTAGAAGAGTGTAGATCATAATTATGACATGGTAGAATGAACACAGGGAACTGGTTCATTACTGAAGCATACATGTGAAAACATTGTAAGCCGGGAACCTGCAGTTGATTTGCACATTGATATTTGCGTTAGAACTATTTAGTGTTTCAGGTTTTAATTCTACCTTGAGCATGAGAGAAGGGCAATGCACAAATGATTTAAGTAAATAATTAAATAGCCCTGCAAACATGTGGCATGGCTTCATTTCATTTAAAAAGCAATGCCAGCCCCTGTAGTCCTCAGATTTGTACGGTATCCAGTTTTCTACTGTATGTTCCAGTAAGTGCCCACGCACTTGAATCGGGGTTGACAGCATCTAGGCACCAGTTCTGTTTTTTAGTTCGTTGCTGTGTCACATTAATGGTGCGCACCCATCACAAAAGTCCCGGCAACAGGCCTGGGACCAACAGTGGTGACCAAGTCCTCACTGGCCTTGCAGACAACTTCATTGTCCAGAAAGTGGGAGAAGCAACAAGAGGAACAGCCATTTTAGATCTGGTCCTAACCAATGTTGATGACCTGGTTAGTGGGGTAGAAGTGGAAGGATCATTAGGCGCCAGTGATCATGCTCTTCTGAAGTTTACTATACAGCGGAAAGGAGCAGCCAAGCATACTAGGACTCAATTTCTTGACTTTAAGAAAGCCGACTTCATAAAACTTAGGGAAGTGCTGGGTGAGATCCCATGGACAGTAATACTAAAAGGAAAGGGAGTTCATGATGGCTGGGAGTTTGTTAAGAGGGAGATAGTAAAAGCACAACGTCAGGCAATACCAATGAGACGGAAACATGGAAGGTGCCTAAAGAAGCCAGGGTGGCTATCTAAAGAACTTTTAACTGAGTTAAGATTAAAAAAGGATGTGTACAAAAAATGGAAAAGGGGGGAAACCACCAAAGAGGAATTCAAACAAATAGCCAGCACGTGTAGACACAAAGTCAGAAAAGCTAAAGCACAGAATGTACTCAGGCTTGCTAGAGAGGTTAAAAGCAACAAAAAAGGCTTTTATGGGTATGTTCGTAGCAAAAGGAAGAACAAAGAAACAGTGGGGTCACTCAGAGGAGAACATGGTGAAATGCAAACAGGGGACAAAGAAAGGGCTGAACTCCTCAATGCCTTCTTTGCCTCAGTCTTCTCCGATAAAGAAAACAATGCCCGACCTGAAGAATTTGGAGCAAATGCTTCAGCAAAGGAAACACAGCCCAGAATAACTAAGGAGATAGTACAAGAATACTTGGCTAGTTTAGATGTATTCAAGTCTCCAGGACGAGATGAACTGCATCCAAGAGTATTAAAAGAACTGGCAGATGTGATCTCAGAACCACTGGCAGTCATCTTTGAGAATTCCTGGAGAACAGGCGAAGTCCCGGCAGACTGGAGGAGGGCAAATGTTGTCCCTATTTTCAAAAAGGGGAAAAGAGAGGACCCAAATAATTACCGCCCAGTCAGTCTGACATCAATACCAGGGAAGATTCTGGAGCAGATCATTAAGCAAACAGTCTGTGAGCACCTAGAAAGGAATGCTGTGATCACCAATAGTCAGCATGGATTTCTGAAAAATAAGTCATGTCAGACTAACCTGAACTCGTTTTTTGACAGAATTACAAGCCTGGTAGATGAAGGGAATGCAGTGGATATAGCCTACCTTGATTTCAGCAAGGCATTTGACAAGGTGCCCCATGATATTCTTGTAAAGAAGCTGGTAAAATGCGGTCTTGACTATGCTACCACTCAGTGGATTTGTAACTGGCGGACTGACCGAACCCAAAGGGTGCTCATCAATGGTTCCTCTTCATCCTGGAGAAGAGTGACTAGTGGGGTGCCACAGGGTTCTGTCTTGGGCCCGGTCTTATTCAACATCTTTATCAACGACTTGGATGATGGACTCAAGGGCATCCTGATCAAATTTGCAGATGACACCAAACTGGGAGGGGTGACTAACACCCCAGAGGACAGCATCACACTTCAAAACGACCTTGACAGATTAGAGAACTGGGCAAAAACAAACAAGATGAATTTTAACAGGGAGAAATGTAAAGTATTGCACTTGGGCAAAAAAAATGAGAGGCACAAATACAAGATGGGTGACACCTGGCTTGAGAGCAGTACATGTGAAAAGGATCTAGGAGTCTTGGTTGACCACAAACTTGACATGAGCCAACAGTGTGATGCGGCAGCTAAAAAAGCCAATGCAATTCTGGGCTGCATCAATAGGAGTATAGCATCTAGATCAAGGGAAGTAATAGTGCCACTGTATTCTGCTCTGGTCAGACCTCACCTGGAGTACTGTGTCCAGTTCTGGGCACCACAATTCAAGAAGGACACTGACAAACTGGAACGTGTCCAGAGGAGGGCAACCAAAATGGTCAAAGGCCTGGAAACGATGCCTTATGAGGAACGGCTAAGGGAGCTGGGCATGTTTAGCCTGGAGAAGAGGAGGCTAAGGGGTGATATGATAGCCATGTTCAAATATATAAAAGGATGTCACATAGAGGAAGGAGAAAGGTTGTTTTCTGCTGCTCCAGAGAAGCGGACACAGAGCAATGGATCCAAACTACAAGAAAGAAGATTCCACCTAAACATTAGGAAGAACTTCCTGACAGTAAGAGCTGTTTGACAGTGGAATTTGCTGCCAAGGAGTGTGTTGGAGTTTCCTTCTTTGGAGGTCTTTAAGCAGAGGCTTGACAACCATATGTCAGGAGTGCTCTGATGGTGTTTCCTGCTTGGCAGGGGGTTGGACTCGATGGCCCTTGTGGTCTCTTCCAACTCTATGATTCTATGATTCTAAGTGCCCTGGAAATTTCAGCACAATATATATTGCAAAATGTAACATCCCTCTGTAGCCTTTGGTTCTTATACTGTTAAGTTTTGCTGTTTATGCAGAAATGAGAGGATTAAGATTTTTTTTGGGGGGTGGGATGGGGAAGAAAAGAAGCTGGGACCGTCAGGTGGGATCTGTATGCTACACAGACAAACTTTGCACACTACGAAGTGAAGAACAATTAGGGAGGTACATAGAATTCCTCTGAATTACATTATTATATAATACAATATGGTGGGCACAAATTATGCACTGGAATATCTTTTGTGAAACTTCTTTTTATAGCTTGTTGCTTCCCACACACTGTGCTGAAAAAGAGAGAGCCTGCTATGATGTTAGTAATTAAGAACGATGCCTACTTTCAATTTTGACATGCTTCTGGAAGATTTAACTATCACATTGATGGTGATGTTGCAGACTTGTTTGGTAGCAATTACATTGCCCCACAATAAGGATGCTATTAAAGCCTTTTGAATAGCTTATATCTTGCAGATTGGCTTTTTATTTCTCAACAGTTATTTATGGCATGGTATTTGACAACAAAAAGTGTCAGTAGCAATTGCTTGGCTGGGAAAACAATTTATGTTTATTTGAGGCTCTGGTTCACAAAACTGTTTTGTTACTTGTCCTAGAAATTCACAAAACCCTGGAATTCTAGCACAAAGGGGTTGCAGATAATAGT
Source organism: Podarcis bocagei (assembly GCF_964188305.1). Classification (NCBI taxonomy): domain Eukaryota; kingdom Metazoa; phylum Chordata; class Lepidosauria; order Squamata; family Lacertidae; genus Podarcis; species Podarcis bocagei. The sequence goes on along the minus strand of NC_138129.1, from coordinate 82,844,369 downwards.
GATATGTTGTTTTATCTGTATATTGTTTTGCTGAGATTGAAGCCTCACACCAGCCTTTGCCACGCTGGTGCCCTCCAACTGCTCAGGGCTGGGTTGGGTGGGAACAATAGTCTAAAACAGCTGAAAGGCACCAAATTAGCAAAAGTGGGGAGAGATCTCAGTAGATTAGGATGTTAAGGGATGGGGAACTTGATAGATAGGTATCCGGAAGACTAATACAATGGACTGAGGGAGCATCCCAAGGGAAGGTAGGCAGTGGAAGAGAACAGAGGTTGCAAGGGGTTCTGAAAAGAGAGTGCGAATGAAAGAGAGGTTCGGGGGGGGGGGGAGGAGAGACCCTCACAATGTCTTAAGGCCAAGAGAGGCTCCATTCTGTGGCTGGTATTGGATAATCTTTGCTGGCTTCAGTCTGTGTCATACACATCTCCCTCTTCCATTGCACACTTAGCTTTGGTGCTTCATTCCTGGCTTGCATTGAGCCAGTGTTCTCTATTCCATTTAAAACGTGCAGCTCTCGTTTCATCGTTTCACCAGATCCTCGTTTCACCAGGACCAATCAGATTCTTAGCTACATTTTAAAAGTCTGACTGTCATTCATGGTTGGTGAAGCCAGGACAGTTGATCTGGATGCAGTCTATGTCCACTGGCAAGAAGAGCCTAGAAGCAATGCCAACTGTTGGGTGTGACTGGAAAAGCAAGTTCTGAATGCTAAATTGTTTTTGAGTAACCAACTAATCCTTAACCTCCACTCTCCTTATTTAGCTTTCAGCTGAATGAAGTTCACCGTGGAGACTGTCAGGGCTCAATATTTCAATAGTTTAGCCAAGAGAAAGGCACAGGGAGTGTGACATTGTTGAATATCCTGGATCTCTCAGTGACTTTTCAGTGTCATTAACCATGCTCTCCTTCTGGACTGCCTGGGCTGGGAGTAGAAACTATTGTGTTACAATGGAACCATCCCTACATTACTGGGAAGTTTTAGAACATGGAGCTGGAAGTCTACTAATCACTGTGGGAGTTACTCTTCAAGGATCTCATGCCTCCAATAGCTTTAAACATATACATGAAGCTGCTGCAGGCTAATGTGGAGTAGTCTGCCGCAGCCTGGTGACTAATTATGTTGTTGGACTCACACTCCCATCAGCTGCAGCCAGGGTTCAAGGGTGATAGCAGTTGTAGTCCACAACATCTGGACAGCACAGGGCTGGGGAAGGCTGATCTGTAGGTTTATAGTGAGGCATCTTCAATATGAAGATGACCTCAGCTCTATTTATCCAGGTGTGGTGATATTTTCTTCATCCCTTCACTCACTTTTTGCAGAGCACCAGTGATGGCATTGTCTGCAGATCATCGTTGTGCTTTCTTTGCAGTTGTTTAATATTTTTCTTGGAGTTTGTTTGTGGCAGCTTTGTAGCTATAGATGGCATTGAATTGCAATGGCTTCCTATGTGTACAGGTAGTAGTGTTACTGCCCAGGCAGCTGAGGTGGAGTGCCCAGTGGCTTGTATTGGGATTGGGTGGACTATTAGTCCTCCCCCATATATCACCTTTTTTTGCTCAGAACCTTCTGCCTGTCTTCTTAAGCACCATTACCAGAGCAAATATGTGGCAATTTATTTATAAAAAACCCTATATAATGTTACAGTGTTATGATTCTAATATCCATAGCAGAAGAATAAGGCACCAAACTGCAACCACTGAACGTTTCAGGGGGTGGGAAGTATGTCTGGAAGCGCAGTTCTTCATATATATTTTTAAAAGGATGGGAAGACAGAAGGAACGCCCACACATCCATTAGTATGGATGGAACATCGCAGGCTATAAATACAGGAAGGGACTTTCATTTCCTCTATTGTGTAGAACCTTGCAAGTCCTGGGGGAATAGCGTGATTCAGCGGTGGTAAATGCCTGCAATGCGGGCTGGTCTCATTTTACCAGCTTCTACTGGTATCCCATCTGTAGCTAATGTTCTGCATATCCTGGAATACTCACCTTCACTTCGCTATAATGTGCTCACATGGAATGACTTTGAAAACAGACCTGATCTTAGAATCATAGAATCATAGAGTTGGAATAGACCACAAGGGCCATCGAGTCCAACCCCCTGCCAAGGCATGGGCCATGCTCTTGAATAGAGCATGACAATAGAGTGCTAGTGCTAAAGAATATGTATCACATCTGAGCTAAAAGAACTCCACTGATAACCAGTTTGTTTCAGGGATAAATTAAAGGTGCTGGTTCGGTCTTCTAAATCTGTCCATGATTTGGGTTCAGGATGCCTGAGGGAGCTCCTTAAAGTTGGAAGACTGCCAAATTTGCCCTTTCAGCAAGTTCCTATTTAGACAGGTATTTCAGCCTCCTCGATTGTGTAATATTACTCTTCCTGTAAGGGTGATGTTTTTGTTCGTTTCTTTACATTGTGAGGTGCTCTGAGAGCCTATTCAAAGAAATGGGCTGTGAATTTTAAACTAAATAAATAGGCTTTGTTTGAGGCTGATAAGTACATTATTTCAAATTGCACTGATATATGTGAGCATTAAGCAATCATGCATGCTGCTTATCTGGCCAGCTGGCCAGTTAAGAATTTCTCTGCACACTCTCTGCACCGCAAAAAAGGAGAACTAAATGTTTAACTGGGATATTGGATCTTTTATGGCTTTAACTCTTCTCCAATTGAAAGAAACCATTGCATTGCAGAGCACAGGAGTAGCTTAAAATTTTAAATTAATGCAGAATAATCCCACACACCAAACAAATTAGCTAACCCACTCACTTCATGCATTATACTTATACTCACTTCTTAAGATCTGAACTTTTATATCTGCCTACTCCATTGATTTCTTGCATTCTATTCTAAGAGTTCATGTCTTAAAAATTAAAAAACTAAGCTGGAATTTGCTGTTAGTTTTGCTGTGTGTTTCTGGAATACAGTATGTTTACTGAGAGACCTGGTTGGACTGAAGCGATGGCTTGTCCTACAGTTCCCCCTTTTGGTGACAAGGTAGAAGAGAAATGTTTACTTCCTCAACTATTTTGACTATTTTGTCCTTATGTTCTGCCATTGTATAAACTGGATTTAATGTTGCTTTGCTTTAAATATTGGTTAAATTTTGAAGTTTTTTTTTTTTTTTTTGCTTCTTGCTAAAATTTACAGTAACAGTCCAATTCCTGTTTTCCCTCACTCATTCCCATCCCAACCAATGATAGCATGACATGTTAGGCATTCACGCTCATTATTTTATGGCATTTCAATTATGGCATATGGTTTTTATTTCTGTAACTAAACAAATGTTTTCAATTCTTTCTGCAGGTTATAGAAACATTATCCAAGCTTTCCCGCACCCCTATTGCATTAGTCACCGGAATAAGGTACAATGTAGTTGTAGATTCTGTTTTTAACTTTTACTGTGGCCGATAACTTGAATAACATCTGTGAAATCTTTCTCCATCTAGCAGATGAGTTACAGTTAAATGATGAATGTTAAAATGCTACCACACAGTTGTTTCTTTAAAATGGAGGTGTACTTTAAGAACTGGGTTTATAATAAAACCATTCCCTTACGCAGCATAAAATACTTAAACTTGTATTCACTGTGTACACAGTAGAAATAAACAAGGAAATGTGTGCACAAAGGTGCCAGCAGAGTTCAAAATAATATGATAAAATAACTACATATGACTATCTATCTATCACCTAATCTATCTATACACTGTTTGATTTATATACCACTTGATTGTAAGAGAAAAACCATGTTACTGGGTTTCTTGATTAATTTACTGGGCATGTGCTGACTGAAGTACTTCAGTCGTTTGAGAATTTAACAAAATGAGTGGAGTGGTGGGGTGTTCGGAATAGTAGTGAAATTCAGCAAGCAGAATGTTCAAACTTCTTAGTGCTGCTGAATGAGATGGTATTCGTGCAAATGTGGAATGATGGCAACTATGGAATGATTGTATATCTGTCTAACAAGTGAAAATATGAATGAGCTTTGTGCCCACGCATTCAGCTCTTCCCCTCTTCCTTCCTTTCCCTTTCTTTTCCGGGTCCTGTGATATGCCAGAAATGCTTCAATGAAGCAAACCAGGAAGCTACCAGGCCATAACAAGCCAGGGCTGTAAGTCCTGGTTTGAAGCTAGGTTAAGATCCTAGCCTGTCCCGAACCTGGAATGCTTAGCTTCCCAGTTTTGACAAGTTGTAAAACTATTGTTTATTTTACACTTTTTGGCTTATGTACTCAGAAGCGAGGTGTGAGGATGGTGCACAGAGCCAAACCTGTGCATATCTTGAGGCCCAATATATTCATCCGAGTGAAGATGGTATATGGCCATCTACAGCCAGCAACTTTAGTCTGACTTACATTATATTGAATTGTTCATTCTTTAGACATGCTCAGGCTTGGTGTAACAAGAGGCTTCTCTCAACTGTGGTTAAGGGGTTGGGAGTGGACTGCAGGATCACACACTTAGCTGGAGTAAAGGCCCTACTTGTATCCGTAATAATTGTCCTCTATATGCTAGAAAAGGGTTGGTAGAAACACAAAACCTTTCAGATACATGAATGCATGCAGGCTGGTAGTGCAGCCTCACACTACATGTGGTATACATATTTGTGTGTGTGTGCATGTGCATTATTTCTTGCACATCTAGGGAAAGGTGAACATTCAGGTTTATGACAGTTTTTTTACTTTTATATTTTGTCTCCATAGGCCATTTCCTACAGAAGAGAGCGTGAATGATGAAGACATTTACAAAGGCCTTCCAGATTTAATAGAGTAGGTTGTACATCTGTGGACTCTACAGCATCAGTTATGTGAAGGAGAAAATGGAACTGTTTTGACCAACGAACAAAATATACTGTGTTGTACATGTGTCTGAGAAACATCTAGATTCTGCTGCCTGTTGACTACATACAGCCCCCTCAAGAGGTTTTGTGGTCCCTCAAGCCCCCCCCCTGCATTTACCCATTTTAATATATATATATATATATATATATATATATATATATATATATATGCTTTCGTAGATTTTCACGGGTACAGGAATGCAGGTTTTGGTGTCTTCGGGTGTCTTCCCGTGTAAGAGTTGGGGTGTCTAGGCGACGTTTCGACGAGGTCTCACTCGTCATCTTCAGGCTGGTGCTTTCGGCTTCTTGTTACTAGAACAGAGCAGGATCTCAGTGTTTGAGTTCCTATAAATACTGTTGAGGGGGTGTGGTGTATAGCCTCCAACGTTCTGGGCAGAGAGGAAGTTCCCAGGTTAGTGTGTCTTTTCTTCTTTTGTTCCTTAATTACTTGAGGGATATCTTGAGTGATTTCTTGAGTGATATTCTGAGTACCACTTAGGAGGGTCATTAGGTGTGGATTAGTTGCTAAAGCTTTCGTGTCTTGACCTCTTGAGCTTGTGAAGAGTTTTTCTGAGAAGATGGCTGTACTGCACTTAGTTGTGCTCTGGCTTGGCTTCGTGTATAGGGGCGAGCTGTGGTTTTGTGCCCTGTTCCAGCCAGATCTGTGTAGGGATTGCAGGGGGGTGCAGCATCCGGAGGTGCCACTATGGTTTGGCTACTGGATGGTGTCTGTAATTTATCTGTGGAGAGGGTCTGGGTTTGGGTCTGGTGTGGTTGATTGGAGATGGCGTTCTGTGTGCCTCTGGTTCTGGTGTCGGTTTTTGTGGGGAGGGCTAATTTCCAGATGTCTGGCAGGCGGGACGTGTCGTCACGCTTGTTCATGTTGTGAGGGTGTTTCTCTATCTCGATGGCTTCCATGATTATTCTCTTGTGGTGATGTTCCATGTTAAAGAGCAATTTGGAATCTGTAAAATTAATTTCGTGTCCTGTTTCTTTCATGTGTTGGTAAAGAGAGGAAGTTTTTTCTTCTTTTTTGACGGCATTCTTGTGTTCTGCGATACGTGCATTTATTCATCTGTTTGTTTGTCCAATGTACGTGGCTGGGCAGACTTTGCAGGGTATTTCATAGACCCCTTGGTTTTCTAACTGGATTTTATCTTTTGGGTTTCTGAGGATATTAGCTATTTTTGGTTGGTGCAAAAGGCTGTTTTGATATTGTGTTTATGGAGGATTTTGCTAATTTTATCTGTAGTGCCCTTGATATAAGGAAGGAGGGCCATGCCATTGTTTTCTTCTGTGTCTTGGTTTTTGGGGGGTGTTTCTTTTTGGATTAGCTTCGTAACCCTGTTTTGTTGGTATCCGTTGGCGATTAACACATTTGAGAGATTCTGTAACTCAGTTGTCAAGTGGTCTTTGTCAGCCAGGCGTTTGGTTCTGGAGATGAGAGTCTTGGCTACGGAGTTTATTTGTGCAGGGTGGTGGTGTGATTGTGCATGTAAGTAGCGGTTGGTGTGTGTTTTTTTCCGGTAGATAGTGTGTCCTAGGGAGCCATCAGGTTTTTTGTAGATTATGACGTCAAGGAAGGGAAGTTGGTTGTTGGCTTCTATTTCCATAGTGAATTGTATTTTGGGGTGTAGGCTGTTGAGATGTGTGAGGAAGCTATCTAGTTTTTCCTTCCCGTGTGGCCAAATTACAAAGGTGTCGTCAACATATCTGAGCCAAAGTTTGGGTTTGTGTTCTGACTTGTCTAAAGCATTGGTTTCAAAGTGTTCCATGTACAGATTTGCGATGACCGGTGAGAGGGGTGATCCCATAGGTGCTCCTTCTATCTGTTTGTATCTTTGTCCATTGTGGATGAAGTACGTGTTGGTTAGGCAGTGGTTGGTCAGGTCCAGGATGTATTCGGGGGGATTGTATTTGTTTTGAATGGCTGTCAAGGCTTCATTAATGGGCACTTGTGTGAAGAGAGATACAACATCGAAGCTCACAAGTAGGTCATCGGGATGTAGGTTTTGCTTCTTTATTGTTTCTATGAACTGGAAGGAGTTTGTAACGTGTGAAGCGATAGATTCTGCATAGGGCTGAAGTTGCTTAGCGAGAAATTTAGCGAGATTTTGTAGAGGTGAGCCTATGGAGCTGACTATTGGTCTGAGTGGTGTTCCTTCTTTGTGTATCTTGGGGAGACCGTAGAGTTTGGGGCATCTGGATGATTTTTCTCTGGGGATGATTCTTAGCTGGATTTCTTCACTGATAGGAGAGGCTTTTATTTTGGATTTGGTGGTTTTTTCCAGATAGGTGGTGGGATCTGTTTTTATAGGTTGGTAGGTAGGGTCTTGGAGTAGATTTGATAGTTTCGCTTGGTAGTCCGATGTGTTCATCACAACAGTGGCATTACCTTTGTCTGCTGGGAGAATGATTATGTTGTTGTCTTTCCTCAGGTTGGTGAGTGCTTTCTGTTCTTCTTTGTGTAAATTGCTTCTGGGTGGTTTGCTGGAGCAGAGGATGTTGGTGACTTCAAGTCTGATTTTATTGGCTTCATCTGGGTTGATTTTGGTTAGGCTAGCTTCGACTCCGCATATGATGTTTTCCGTGGGGATGCGTCTCGGGGCGACTGCAAAGTTGAAACCTTTGGAGAGTACTTTGGTTTCAGTTGAGGTGAGGATCCTGTCTGATATGTTATGTACTGTTTGTTTCATGGGTTGTTGTGGAGGGTGGCTGGGCTTCTGGCGTTTCTCTAGTTTGTGGAGTTTGTTGGTGTGTGTGTCTGTCTTATGTGAGGACTCTGTTTCAGCTCTCCAAACGGCTAGTTGTTTGCATTTGTCCCAGAGTGCAGGGTGGATTTTGTTACAGAGTTTGAGGTGAAGAGTGAGCAGATCTTTGTTGGTTTGGTTTAGTAGGTATCTTTTCTTATGTAGTTCGTTTCTGATTAGGGATAGTTCAGTTCGTTTCAGGATCCTTTCGGTAGCTGGGGTTTTAGAGTGGAATTTAAGTTGGAAGCATGTGGGAATTAAGTTGTTGTCTCGGCAGTTGCGTAGGAACAAGAGATCACATAAGATGGTGGCTCTTCGGATTTCTAGTTTCTCGTAGGTTCTTGTCAGCTGGAAGGTTTCCTCCCCGTAGAGGTGAGATATTTGCTTTCGTAGATTTTCACGGGTACAGGAATGCAGGTTTTGGTGTCTTCGGGTGTCTTCCCGTGTAAGAGTTGGGGTGTCTAGGCGACGTTTCGACGAGGTCTCACTCGTCATCTTCAGGCTGGTGCTTTCGGCTTCTTGTTAATTACAAAGGTGTCGTCAACATATCTGAGCCAAAGTTTGGGTTTGTGTTCTGACTTGTCTAAAGCATTGGTTTCAAAGTGTTCCATGTACAGATTTGCGATGACCGGTGAGAGGGGTGATCCCATAGGTGCTCCTTCTATCTGTTTGTATCTTTGTCCATTGTGGATGAAGTACGTGTTGGTTAGGCAGTGGTTGGTCAGGTCCAGGATGTATTCGGGGGGATTGTATTTGTTTTGAATGGCTGTCAAGGCTTCATTAATGGGCACTTGTGTGAAGAGAGATACAACATCGAAGCTCACAAGTAGGTCATCGGGATGTAGGTTTTGCTTCTTTATTGTTTCTATGAACTGGAAGGAGTTTGTAACGTGTGAAGCGTTAGATTCTGCATAGGGCTGAAGTTGCTTAGCGAGAAATTTAGCGAGATTTTGTAGAGGTGAGCCTATGGAGCTGACTATTGGTCTGAGTGGTGTTCCTTCTTTGTGTATCTTGGGGAGACCGTAGAGTTTGGGGCATCTGGATGATTTTTCTCTGGGGATGATTCTTAGCTGGATTTCTTCACTGATAGGAGAGGCTTTTATTTTGGATTTGGTGGTTTTTTCCAGATAGGTGGTGGGATCTGTTTTTATAGGTTGGTAGGTAGGGTCTTGGAGTAGATTTGATAGTTTCGCTTGGTAGTCCGATGTGTTCATCACAACAGTGGCATTACCTTTGTCTGCTGGGAGAATGATTATGTTGTTGTCTTTCCTCAGGTTGGTGAGTGCTTTCTGTTCTTCTTTGTGTAAATTGCTTCTGGGTGGTTTGCTGGAGCAGAGGATGTTGGTGACTTCAAGTCTGATTTTATTGGCTTCATCTGGGTTGATTTTGGTTAGGCTAGCTTCGACTCCGCATATGATGTTTTCCGTGGGGATGCGTCTCGGGGCGACTGCAAAGTTGAAACATTAATGAAGCCTTGACAGCCATTCAAAACAAATACAATCCCCCCGAATACATCCTGGACCTGACCAACCACTGCCTAACCAACACGTACTTCATCCACAATGGACAAATATACAAACAGATAGAAGGAGCACCTATGGGATCACCCCTCTCACCGGTCATCGCAAATCTGTACATGGAACACTTTGAAACCAATGCTTTAGACAAGTCAGAACACAAACCCAAACTTTGGCTCAGATATGTTGACGACACCTTTGTAATTTGGCCACACGGGAAGGAAAAACTAGATAGCTTCCTCACACATCTCAACAGCCTACACCCCAAAATACAATTCACTATGGAAATAGAAGCCAACAACCAACTTCCCTTCCTTGACGTCATAATCTACAAAAAACCTGATGGCTCCCTAGGACACACTATCTACCGGAAAAAAACACACACCAACCGCTACTTACATGCACAATCACACCACCACCCTGCACAAATAAACTCCGTAGCCAAGACTCTCATCTCCAGAACCAAACGCCTGGCTGACAAAGACCACTTGACAACTGAGTTACAGAATCTCTCAAATGTGTTAATCGCCAACGGATACCAACAAAACAGGGTTACGAAGCTAATCCAAAAAGAAACACCCCCCAAAAACCAAGACACAGAAGAAAACAATGGCATGGCCCTCCTTCCTTATATCAAGGGCACTACAGATAAAATTAGCAAAATCCTCCATAAACACAATATCAAAACAGCCTTTTGCACCAACCAAAAAATAGCTAATATCCTCAGAAACCCAAAAGATAAAATCCAGTTAGAAAACCAAGGGGTCTATGAAATACCCTGCAAAGTCTGCCCAGCCACGTACATTGGACAAACAAACAGACGAATAAATGCACGTATCGCAGAACACAAGAATGCCGTCAAAAAAGAAGAAAAAACTTCCTCTCTTTACCAACACATGAAAGAAACAGGACACGAAATTAATTTTACAGATTCCAAATTGCTCTTTAACATGGAACATCACCACAAGAGAATAATCATGGAAGCCATCGAGATAGAGAAACACCCTCACAACATGAACAAGCGTGACGACACGTCCCGCCTGCCAGACATCTGGAAATTAGCCCTCCCCACAAAAACCGACACCAGAACCAGAGGCACACAGAACGCCATCTCCAATCAACCACACCAGACCCAAACCCAGACCCTCTCCACAGATAAATTACAGACACCATCCAGTAGCCAAACCATAGTGGCACCTCCGGATGCTGCACCCCCCTGCAATCCCTACACAGATCTGGCTGGAACAGGGCACAAAACCACAGCTCGCCCCTATACACGAAGCCAAGCCAGAGCACAACTAAGTGCAGTACAGCCATCTTCTCAGAAAAACTCTTCACAAGCTCAGGAGGTCAAGACACGAAAGCTTTAGCAACTAATCCACACCTAATGACCCTCCTAAGTGGTACTCAGAATATCACTCAAGAAATCACTCAAGATATCCCTCAAGTAATTAAGGAACAAAAGAAGAAAAGGCACACTAACCTGGGAACTTCCTCTCTGCCCAGAACGTTGGAGGCTATACACCACACCCCCTCAACAGTATTTATAGGAACTCAAACACTGAGATCCTGCTCTGTTCTAGTAACAAGAAGCCGAAAGCACCAGCCTGAAGATGACGAGTGAGACCTCGTCGAAACGTCGCCTAGACACCCCAACTCTTACACGGGAAGACACCCGAAGACACCAAAACCTGCATATATATATATATATATATATATATATATATATATTATATTTATTGACTGCTCCCATAGGTACCGTGCTGCCAAGAGTTTATTTTGTCACCCCTAAATTTATCCATTTAATTGAATTTCCTTCCAATCATTCCTGCAGGGCCCCCCATTGTGATGGCAAAAGTTTCTGGTGACCCCGTCAGGACCAAAATGTGACATTAAAAGCAAAAACAAAAAAACCCACAACCATACCAGGTTTTTAACAATTTGGCCATGTCCATTTTGACATGTGGCATTTGGAAGCTGGATCAGAGGTCCCTTTGACCCAAAAAAGGTTAGCCACCCCTGATCTCAATGGAAGTGGAAGATTTTGATATTTCCAGAGGAGGACAAGGAGGGCAGAACAACATTATGCCAGGTTATGTTGCTCTACCCTCCTTGTCGTCCTCCAGAAATGTTGTTGTTGTTTAGTCGTTTACTCGTGTCCAACTCTTCATGACCCCGTTGACCAGAGCACGCCAGGCAATCCTGTCTTCCACTGCCTCTCTCAGTTTGGTCAAACTCATGTTCATAGCTTCGAGAACACTGTCCAACCATCTCATCCTCTGTCGTCCCCTTCTCCTTGTGCCCTCAATCTTTCCCAACATCAGGGTTTTTTCCAGGGAGTCTTCTCTTCTCATGAGGTGGCCAAAGTATTGAAGCTTCAGCTTCACAATCTGTCCTTCCAGTGAGCACTCAGGGCTGATTTCCTTAAGAATGGATAGGTTTGATCTTCTTGCAGTCCATGGGACTCTCAAGAGTCTCCTCCAGCACCATAATTCCTCCAGCACCATAATTCAAAACCAGAAATATTAGAACCTTTCAAAAGGGTTAAGACTTGTTCTACATCCGATTGTGCCTATAATTTTAAAAGGCCCAAATGTTCTTCAAATTCTATTGTTAACGTTCTTAATTATGTTGTCTTTTCTCCTCCCGCTTTGTGTTCTAGTGAAAGTGGTGTAGATGAAGATGAAGACCTTTATGATTGTGTTTATGGGGACGACGAAGGTGGCGAAGTCTATGAAGACCTGATGAAAGCTGAAGCAGCACACCAGCCAGTAGGGTTCAACTCTTTGTTTATTTATTAATTTTTCTATACCACCCTTCATCCGAGGATTCACAGAGCAGTTTACAATATAGAAACTCAAAAATACATAGCACAGTAACAAACAAAAACAATAACCCCCATCACCACTTAAAAGGCTGTAGATTGTTTAATTAGCCAGGGAGAAGAGGAATGTTTTGCCTGGTGCCTAGAGCTATGTAATGAAGGTGCAAGGCAAGCCTCTCTAGGGAGAGCATTCCACCAGTGGTGAGTCACTGCAGAAAAGGCCCATTCTTGTGTTGCCACCCTCCAGACTTCTCGTGGAGGAGGCACATGAAGAAGGGCCTCAGATGATGATCGCAGTGTCTGGTTGCTTTATTGTTTGATAAAACAGAGGGGTAAATCAAAGCAGATCAATATGAATAAATATTTGACATTCTTATTTTGAATATTCTTTCTGCTAAGACTACACTGTTGTCTTCTTGTAGTTTTGGGATCTTGTGGGAAATATATATGGCAAGAGGACCCCAGCTCTGTGGGCTGCCCCATTTGTCTAGCTGCACCTACTGTGGCATATTTCTATTCTCTGCCTACTGCAGTCTTTCACATGTTGGTGCTCTTTGGTGTTTTGGACCCCAACTCTCATCAGTGTATGAGACTTTGAAGCTATCTCTTCTGATCTTTTATTTAAAAAAATAAAATGAAAATGGGGATTAAAAACAAAAAAAATTGGAAGAGCTAGCTTCAAATTCTCATACATGTAAGAGTAAGAATGTCAAGAAATTCAAAGTTTGTAATGTCTGGAGACACGTTGAACCCCAAGCCCTTTCATGCAGAGGCTTGGTGGAAGAAAGAAGTCCAGAAATTGGGAAATTATTTGTTGCAAGAGTTTTTTTGAGTCTGCCACTTCCACCAGCCATTGGCTACGATGGCTGGGGCTGATGGGGAGTTCTAGTCCAAGGCATGAGGTTGGGGGAGGCTGGCCAACAACCCATGTGAAATAATAGAATTGTAGAGTTGGAAAGGGACCACAAGGAATGTGTAGTTCAACCCCCTGCAATGCAGGAACCTTTGGGGGCTCAAACCCACAACCCTGAAATTCTACCAACTAAGCTAGCTCAGCACATATGTCCTTCAGCCCAAATAATAAATCTGAAAACATTTTGTTGCCAACTGATCAATAAACTCTGACAGCTGTCAAAGCAATATGTTGTAATAGGAAAGTGTCCTGAAATCAACATGTTTCACGTCTACAAATAACTTCTTGTTGACTTGGCAGAAATGTCCTGAAAACGACATAAGAAGCTGTTGCCTTTCTGAAATAAAACAAACCGAAGAGAAATACACAGAAACATTGGAATCCATTGAAAAGGTAAAGTGACCTGGCAAAACAATCAGGAGCACCATTCCAGCTGGGGAGTGCAGAGAAAGGGTGTGGCTGGTGAGGCAGTCTGGGTGGACCACCATTACTCTCCCAGCTTCCCAACACAGTGGGCTGCTGGCACATACTGAGAGAGAGAGAGAGAGAGAGAGAGAGAGAGAGAGAGAGAGAGAGAGGGAGGTGAGGGGTGAGGTGCCGGGAGCTTGGCCCAGTGCAGCATGCAATCAACCAAGGCAACTATTTGTAAACAAATAATAAACTTCCATAAAAATGGCAAAAGTAATTTCTTCCCCCAATAGTTTTTATCTTAAACAATCGCAAACACTGTAAATAAAGAGGTCACTTGTGATCAGTGGTTAGCCCTTTCATCTTGTGGAATGAAATGTGCCTCCAAATTTAATTAAGGGGGGGGGGGAGTTTCCCTTGGCTACCAGAAGTTTGGGCAGCACTGGTTTATACCCATTATCACGTAGGGTATGCAAAGCTAATAAAGGCAGTCACAAGATATATACATCTAAAATACAGAGTGTGGGGGTCATTGTTACCCTTGCCCTCTCTGAATAGGAATCACATATTCAGAAATGTCCTTTGTTAGTGGGTGGCAAAATATGTTAATGCAGTATGTGTTCATTTCTCTTACAGTTTTTTATGGTTCCCCTGAAAAGGTTTCTGACCACTTCAGAGTTTGAGACAGTATTCATCAACATTCCCGTATGTAATGCCTTGGGATGTTTTGTTTGTTGTCCTCAGTTATGTGGAAGTCTACAAGATACTATTTGAGAATACTGTTAGGGTAGAGATAGATGTGATATACAAAGAGGCTTCCTTCTGGTTTCCTGGTTTAATAGGTAGATGGGTTTAGGTAACAACATACAGAAAGGTGGGCACCACCTTGGGTCCCCAGATGTGGATAGATACAACATCCGTGATCCACTGCCAGTTTAGCTCAATGGTCAAGGATCCACTGCCAGTTTAGCTCAATGTTGGGAGTTGTAGTCCAGTCACACCTGGAGACCCAAAGTTGAACACTGATCTAGGCAACTATAAATGCATGACATGAGGAGCCGGTGTACTTGGGGTACTGTAAACTCAACTGCTTGGTGTGTGAAGTGTGTGTAAAGATAATTCAGAGCAGCTCTGTGATCATCACCTGCCTCATTCATTCATTTTATTTGTATGCCACTTTTCCATGCCAAAAAAAAATCACGCTCAAAGTGGCTTACAACAAAGAAAACAAGACATTTCAAAACCTAGCAGTGCAAAAAGAATGTCCTAATAACATAGGAGCCATTAGCAACATCTAGCATCCAATAACCAAAAAAATCAAGGGGGCTTTACAGTTTCACCCTAGTCCTAGAAATACCCTTTCCATGATGTTTCTCACAGCAGCGGGCAGAGGGCAGGGTAGCTGATGTTCCTCATGATGTTTGGTAGTCCACAGCTATGAAGAGAGATCTGGTCCTGCATAGTGCACCTGTTTTGTCTGTCCAAGGACACGGGTGGTGCTGTAGTCTAAACCTCTTGGGCTGGGCTTGCTGGTCGGCGGGTCAAATCCCCGTGACAGGGTGAGCTCCCGTTGCTCTGTCCCAGCTCCTGTCAACCTAGCAGTTTGAAAGCACGCCGATGCGAGTAGATAAATAGGTACCTCTGCGGCGGGAAGGTAAACGACGTTTCCATGCACTCTGGCTTCTGTGATGGTGTTCTATTGCACCAGAAGCAGTTTAGTCATGCTGGCCACATGACCCAGAAAGCTGTCTGTGGACAAATGCCAGCTCCCTCAGCCTGAAAGCAAGATGAGCACCGCAACCCCATGGTTGCCTTTGACTGGACTTAACTGTCCAGGGGTCCTTTACATCTTTTGCATCCCTAATATGTCTCTGGCCACAAGAGCACTTGACTGTAAATTCTTGAAAGATGAGGGGTTATTTTAGATGGCTCTTATTTCAGCCTTGCAGAGCTTTGCGAATATATACCTGTAAATTTATGAGAACACTTGGAAATGTGGAAAATCTACAAACTCTGTAAATAGAAATGTTTATTGCTTTTCCACTCTGCTTGTCTCAGCACCTTCTGTTTCTTGAGCAAGACATTAAGATTTCAATTAGCTTGTCAGTATGATGCTATTCAGCTGTCCGGTGTAATGTGCCAAATGATTTTTTTGTTGAAGTAGTGGGATGTGAATCTTTAATTCTTTTATCTCTAAAACCTGGAGCAGGTATAATGCCAACCAGTGATTAGACTGGGCTAGGTGATTGCTTGGCTTCCCTTCCCCTTTTCATGTGCAAATACATCGCATCCTTTGCACCTGGATCTTTCATTAAAATCTGTTTTAAGAAACCGGCTTTAGTTAGGGAAATGAAGCTTAGATTTTTCCTGGGTTCATTTTAACTGTAATAAAATTTAGTCTCATTCAACAATGGACTTAAATGGGGGGTGCTTGGGGATGGGGATGGGTGGGGAAGAGTTTTTGTAGCCTGCAGTCTTAAACCCAGGTCTGCACCAGGCCCAACATGTTTACTTGCCTTAAAATGTTATAATTTTACCATAGAACTGAGACAAATTCTATGTCTCCAACATAGAGGGGAAGGTGTTTTACATTTCTTAAACATTTGCAGTTTTAAGTTTAATGAGTAGATATATAACTATGTATATTCAATATATCTTTATTGTGCCATCTTTTTCATTCAAAAGATATAATTCAATTATAAGGTGTCTCGGATGAATCAATCTATGAATTATTTTATTGTATAATTTTACTGTATACGTGAAAACAGTGGCTTTACATGGCAGTATCAAACATAATTGTAGAAGTTTTATAGGATGTTTTTGTTGTAGGATTTGGTGAAAATCCACAGAAGTTTAACACAGGATATTCATGAATCCATCGTAAACAAAAGTGACCAGAACCTGTATCAAATTTTTATAAGCTACAAGGAAAGGTAATTACTGAGTTTTTAAAATGCACAATGTCGATAACTTTAACATAAGCTATTCATATTCCTTTATACATTAGAAATCTACTCTTGTTTTGTGTAGTGTGCTTTTAGAGAAACTGTATTTAATTTTTTATTATAACCAGAGATAGTATGTGTAACATTAACATATAGCTTTAAATGTGCTGAATGCTAAACCAAATTTCAGAGAGCATTATTCTTTAGTATATACTGTGTCAGTCTCCCTGTTCTCTGTTCATATGTTGTTACAGTGCTGTTTTCTTTTCACAACTCTCAGCCTTATTTTGCATAAAATAATGTCATGTTATCTCAAAGTGCAATACACATATTGATGAATAGTCTACATGCTGCTCAGATGTTATCTATTTTGACATTCTGACCTCATCATCCTCTTCTCTTGATCTTAAATAACCAAGAACCTATGACTGATGCAAAACACTGTTATTCATTCCATGACTTTATCAGGGCTCTGTGTGCCTTAGCATCCACTCTTTCACATTAACCTTCAGTAGCTTCACATCCTACCATCTTCCAGGAACCAGGGAGGGAATAGATGGCTAGGGAGAGCAGCAAGCCTGTTCACTTCCTTCCTGTGAATGCTAATCAGGAAGAGTATCCTGACTCTCAAGAATTTTCTATGCTGTGTTCTCTTGATCTTTTACTGATCTACATATTCAGATACCTTTGAAGCATAGAATTATTAGGTTTGCACCATTTCATAAAGCAAGCGGGATTAAATTCATGTTTTGAATGCTGCTCCGTGTTTTGTTTTGTTTTTTTATTAACACAGCTTCATGCACAAAGCACGTTAGCATTTTGGGGCAAAGGCTTGGATAGACATGTGAGCTTTCCATAGATGGGGAGTTTTTGATTCACCCATGACATGCACTTTCTGTTTGTATTCTGAAGTGGGTCAGCCCCAGGTAGGTTGTGTTTGTAGGGCTTTGTTTTCATTTATATTCCCTTACAAGGATTCAGAGCAATGGTAAGACTGAGAACTGAACATCACAAGTACTTGAAACATTATTATTGTGGTGGCAAGAAGCCATTTTTAAATGCAGAAAATGTTAATGGAAAAGAATAGCTTATTGCACAAGGGAGTTTTGAAATTATTGTGCTTTCCTTTCCATAGCTTATGAAAATCTGTCAAAGTAAGTCTGTCTGATCTTTGTGACTGTTGCCACTTGGTTCTTTGAGCCAACATGTTATTATCTTGACTTAAATGCTCATATAACGTAAACGGGTAAATGGGTATGCTTGCCCTGCTGTTGCTATAAAAAAAGGACTCGGTGTAATTAATCTGGTGCTAATCCTACACTGCAGAGTATTATTCATCAAATCCTTTGAAGTCTGCCCATTAACATAACAAATACTAATAAGACTTGTTCTGTTCCAAAAGGTTTTTGCAGCTGTATTTTTAAGTTAATAAAATGTAGGCATTAAACCACAGCACATACTTTGAAGTGGGTGTTACACTTTTGAACACCTGTAGAGACTGACACACACGTTCCTAAGAGGCCAATCTGTATGCAATGATGGCAGTCTATGGTAGAACAAGAATGATGGGATGCAGCTGGAAAACAGCAGCCCCTTCCAGGGTTGGGGTGTAAGAAGACAAAGCCTTGTGTGGAAATTGAAGTTGGTGGAGTTGATAAAAAGATTAATTGCTTGTTCTCTTTCCTCTTGATCTAGATTAGTTATTTATGGGCAGTACTGCAGTCAAGTAGAAACAGCCATATCCTGTTTGGATAACATTTCCAAGACCAAAGAAGATGTTAAATTGAAACTGGAGGTATCACTGAAACTGCTCTTCTTAAAAGCAAAAAACTGTACCTTGATCTCGAATCGTAGCATGGAGAGTATGGATTGTATTCACCTACGTTCTACCCACAGTGACCCACTGAAGTCAATGCACATAATTTAGTCCATTAATTTCAGTGACTCACAACCCTATATTTCAATCTGTGTCTTATGAGTTCATTTCTACAAAATTGGAATTAGGCCTGTGGTAGGATCCTGAGGTGGTAGAGTGAATTGCCCATGGGGGATGCCATGTTTGATTTTTTTCCCATAGGAGGGGAAAAAACCCCACATTTCAGGTAGCAATGTTGTAACCTATCCCACTTCTTGCTGTCATGCATTTTTATATGGGGGAAGTTGTTATACAAGAGAGTATGAAAAAGCAACCCATCACCTCTTGTCTGAAGAGACAAATTCATGGAGGATAAGGTTATTAATGCCTACTAGCCATCATGGCTATGTTCTGTCTCCACTGTTGGAGCCAGTGTGCTTCTGAATGCCAGTTCCCAGGAATCACAAGTGAGAGAGTGCTGTTGCACTCAGGTCCTGCCTTTGGAATTCCATAAACAACCGGCTGCTGTGAGAATAAGTTACTGGACCAGATGGGCCCATTCGCTTGATCCTGCAGACCTTATGTTCTTATGTGATACAGTCAATTCTGTAACCTCAGAACTCTACCTGTTGCCACCAGTCTGGATAACTGGTCTGCCTGCTTCAGAAAATCAAAGACGTTACTTTGCTGTATTGATTATACCAAGTCATATCGAACCCTTTGCTTCTTTAAATAGGAATGTTCCAAAAGAGCCAATAATGGGAAGTTTACTTTGCGGGATCTTCTTGTGGTTCCAATGCAGCGAGTTCTGAAATACCATCTTCTGCTTCAGGTACTTCACCTTTAGATTATATGAACTTCACACTGCTTTTATCAGTTCTCAACCATTAGCTCAGGTTGTCGCCTTCTAAGCCAAGTAGCACAGCTGTTAATGGAACTTTTCCAGTTCGAATTGTGGCCATGTTAGTGCCACAGATTGTGTTTTCCATTCAAAGCACAAAGTGGTAGGCCAGAAGTCCTACACCTAGTGCCATTCAGAATACCCTGCGAAATTTACTCTGCTTTCTTTTGTTGGTTTTTTTGTTTCCTTTCCAGTGGCTGTACGCTCACCCTCTTTGGTGTGGAGTACTTGCCTCTGTTGTTGTTGTTGTATATTCCCTTGATATGCAACATAGTTGTCTCTCAGGATCAGTGCTAGTTCTCTCCCCACTTCCAGTCTCCTTAGCTTATTCAGTTTTTTTCTCATTGCAACAAGAAATAATAATAATAATAATAATAATAATAATAATAATAATAATAATAATAATAATATATTTATATTCCGCCCTCCCCAGCCGAAGCAGGGCTCAGAGTGGCTAACAACAGTAAAATGATACAACATTCTACAGTCATTCCATTATAAAATCAGTTCAAATCAGGTTAATGGCAGCCATTGGGCTAGAGTTCTGTGAGGATTGCCAAAGGAGGGGGTCAGGCTGTGCCCCGGCCAAAGGCCTGGTGGAACAGCTCTGTCTTGCAGGCCCTGCGGAAAGATGTCAAGTCCTGCAGAGCCCTAGTCTATTGTGACAGAGTGTTCCATCAGATCGGAGCCACAGCCGAAAAAGCCCTGGCTCTGGTTGAGGCCAGCCTAACCTCTCTGTGGCCTGGGACCTCCAAGATGCTTTTGTTTGAAGACCGTAAGATCCTCCGTGGGACATACCAGGAGAAATACATTCTGGAATCAATTCACAATCAAATTAATGACAACCATTGGGTTAGACTTCTATGAAGATTACAGAAGGAGAGAGGGGGGTCAGACTGTGCCTTGGCCAAAGGCCTGGCGGAATAGCTCCGTCTTGCAGGCCCTGCGGAAAGACGTCAAGTCTTACTCTAAAAGAGAATAACACCAGTCACAGAATAAAATCAAAATAAAATAAGCAGCAGGTAATGACGCCACTACAACATATCCAAAGAGTGGCGTAAATATTTAAAGCCTGGGAAAATGAAAATCGCCTCACCTGCTACACATTGTATCATTTAGTACAGGGCAACCTCCCCCCCCCCCCGGCATGGCTTCATTCCTTTGCAGATATTCTCTGTTTCTGTTTTAATATGATCACAACCACTGACTGTGTCTCTCTCTTTTTCATGCTTGTGAGAGAAAGAGATGCAATAGTTGTGGTGGTGGTGGTCTTAAGAGAGAGATTGCATGTGCAGGTGTGATCTTAACCTCCCCCCCACCCCGCCTCATCACCTGTTTGCCAAGGGCTGCAGCTTGTTGCACTGAGCTAGTCAGTGTTCTCACATTGTGAGTTTTCCCACCCATGAGCCATGTCACTGGCGTTCATTGGCAAGAACAGCACGATGGCCCTGACTCATGCAGAGAGTTGTATTAATGATGCACCTGTCAAGGGGTGGGCAACTTGCCCTAGGGATTTCAAGTCGCATGATAATTGCAGTAAAGCACTGAGAATAAACCACAGAAGAGTGCCATTATTTAGAAAGATTCCCTAAGCCTGTTGGACAATAATTTAAGACTGATTTCTCAGTAACTTGAGTCAAAATACAACAAAACAATAGTAAAATAATCTGGTGCATTCAGATAGTGCTACCAAGCTGATGCTAGGTGATGCTTTTCATACGTGCCTCTGCTTTTTGAAGTTGAAGCTGGACAAGGCTCAAGCACTTTCTAGCCTATTTTCTTGCTGTACTGAATTATAATAAAGCAATAGTTATTTTGAATGCTTCCCATTATAACCCACGGAGCTTGTGGCTTCTGTGCAGTTAGTCCTATAATGAGGCTAGAGAGTCCTATAAATATCATTTGATAGCTGTGCTGGGAGACTCATTAGTTCAGTTGCAAGGAAATATATTACTCCATTAGACTGCCAGCTTTGCTGATGCTTATAAAACGTCATTTTTAAAAGAACTTCTACCTGTGCAAGAAGCAATTTCCCCCCCTTCCCTTTGCAGTGTTCTTTTCCAATGTGTATATCATGCTTCCTGAAATGCATCTGAGTGAACTGAGTTTCCAGCATGGTTTAACAGTTAATCCTTCCTCCTAGGGAACTCTGGGAATTGTAGTTCTTATGAGAGGATTGGAAGCCTTCTAAGAACTCTCAGCACACTTTAAAAAACTACAATCCCTAGGATCCTTTGTGGAAGCCATGACTGCTTAAGGTGCTATGATACTCCTTTAAATGTATATTGCAGAAGGGTCCTCCATTGTCTGAAACCAATGATACAAGTTAGTCACTGATTGCAATGGGGGCTCAGTTCAGTAAACTGGTCTAATTCCCCTTCCAAACATTTACTTTCCCCCCTAATTCTTGTTATAGTACTTTCCAGTGCTACTTGAAGTATTTGTAGCCATTCCCATTAAGGCTGAAACCTAGATAGGAAATTTTAGGCAGAAAGGCCCACCTAAATTTCTGCCCTTTTCCTTGATGCTTGAGAATGAAAGGATTCTTGAAAGGAATCTGCTTTCCATGAAATCCCTGAATACGTAGTCCAGTAATGGAGAAAGGGAACTGAACATGTAAAAAAGGCTTGGCTATTGAGGATGAGTCAGGGAATAATTTGCCTTGTGAGATTTTAGGAGTTACATACAAATTTTGAAGTGTTTATAAATAAGTATGGGGAAGTGTAGATCAGTTACACAAAGCACACAGGGTATAGGAGGAGGGGGTATCAGTACAATCCTCTGTATGTCTACTCATGGTGCTTCCAGACTTTTGCCTTTTTTGGGTGGGATTCAGTCACATACTGGTGAATTCACATTGCCGCAATTAAAGCTGATTTGGAGCTCTTGGGCAACAAAACAGCCTTTCCCCCAAAGATCAGACCTTTGGCAACAAGGAAATACACTGGAAAGTGTGGAATAGCACTTGCTTGTTACAGGATCATCTAGCCTCTCCACAGACAAATAAGAATGAATGCTCATTCAATAGTCATTGTCATATAATCTCCTTGCAAATAAATCAGGATGAGTGCTTAGTAAATAGGCCATCTGGAAGCCCCCTCAGCAGTGAAACCCATTTATTTCGTATTCTATGGTAAGTCTGCCTGAATAAGTCTGCAGCCTAAATAAATGTGCAAGAAAAAAAACATGAATAGATAAAATTAGCTTGGAATTGTGATGAATTTCTATGAAATTTAACCCAAGATCTGAAATGAAAATTAATCCCATGGGCTTCTGCAATTTTGCCCTCTGAAACTCTGAGGGTAAAACATGAAAATTTAATCTCAAAGTTACTGAGAAGGCTGTTTTTCAGATCCTTAGATTTGGTACTGTTATGTGGAGGGCAACATTCCAGATATAGGCTTTAATAGTGAAAACCGTGTCTTCACTTCATGTCTTGAATAAAAGCATGTGAGATATAGCATATACATAAAATACCTCATATTCTGGGCTTCTACAGATAATGATGGGATCAGCCCATCATTTTCTTCCTAAGGCAGAATGCTTCTGTTTTTAAATACTGATCAGTTCAGCATTTTTTAAAATGCCTTGAATGGCCGATAGCTATCACAAGAAATATCTGTGTATTCTTCTATACAGGAGTTGGTAAAACATACTAGTGACCAAACTGAGAAGAACAATCTGAAACAGGCACTGGATGCAATGAAGGTAAGTGTGACTAACAGATTGGATATGTAAACTCTCTCTGGCGTAAAATTGTAAGAGTCTTTTCTGGAGAGAAATTAAATATATATCTACCTGCAACGTGTTGTTTCTGCATTACTGCACACCAGCTCATATGTTCACTAATACGCAAAAGCAGATGTAGAGTTTTCCCAATTCAGAGCCAAGCTCATCAGAACAAATTAATATTGATGTTTGAAAGGAAAAGGCTCTATAGCTTTGTTGTGTGTTAAATGCATGTTAACTTCAGCCCGCTTGATTGCACATTGTTTCTCCTATTTAAAGCACAAAATATAATGCAAACCTATATAAGAAACTGACTTACACACTGAGCCAGACTATGGGTTCTAGCTCAGTATAGTCTACACTAACCGAACACCTCTCCAGAGTCTCAGGCACCAAGTCTCTCTCACCCCTCCTTGCAGATGCTGGGATTGAATCTCATATCTTCTAGATAGGAAGCAGATGCTCTGTCGTTGAGCTATGACCTCACCTAAATCATCTACGTGCATGGCATGCATAATTGGTTTGACTACACATCTCTAGTTTTATTCCTAGCTTTATATTATTATCTGTTGAGTCAGTTCATGGAGGGAGATCAGTCTTGCAGCCATTCTAACTGTGTTGCTGCAGGAAGATTTTGTGAAAAAAAGCTTTCATGTTCAGTTTTCGAAGTGAGCATATGAGCTATTGCTATATCATTCAATTGTTTCTGGAGCTCTTAGTTCTGAGCCCTATTTGGTTTTTTTGACTATCTTAAGCATACTGTATGTTCTCACACTGTGGTAGAAAGAGGTTTACACTTAAAGGTTTGCTATGTTCTCTCTGCCTCACAAAGGAAGTGTGAGCAGGGTATTCATCTCCCACTCCTCTCTCACTACAGAAAAATTGGTCAAGGAAGCTTGATTGACCTGACACATGGTACTGTCTACATGATATGCAGGGTGGGTGATGTGTCCCACAATTTATATTTATGTACAGTTTGTACCTGCTAATGTTTTAATAAATAACTGCTTCTACTGTAGCTTGGGAAGTGTCTCTTAGTAGTAAATTTATCTAATTAAGTGTAACAATTTAGCCCATGGCTGTTGCACCTCAGATATCTCTCTTCTGTGTTTTAGGACTTGGCTCAGTATGTAAATGAAGTGAAGCGAGATAATGAAACCCTCCGTGAAATTAAACAATTTCAGTCATCAATTGAGAATTTGGTATGTCTCTGTCTCGTGTTACCCTTCAAACTTTGTATGTTGTTTATTGTTCCTTTTCGGGGTGATCTTGCTGCTGCTTCATTCTTAAAAGTAGGAGCTTGGACAAAGGCAAAGTCTGAGCTTGAGCACACAGAGAGCTGACGGTGAAAATCCTGGCAGGGCTGGAACTGGAGTCAGAGTGGAGTTCTGGGGCCAACTGAGAGAGGCAGGATGAATGGCAGGCCCAGAGGCAGAGACAAGATGTTGCAAGTGGGGCTGGAACATAGATGCAGTAATCAGGTAAATAAGGAAGTTGGGAGAGGGGGATGGCGTGCAGGCTGTCAGGAGGAAGAGGAACATGGAAGCTGAGGGACGTAAATAACCTAGATCAGCAATAGAGAGACATAAAGGCAAGGCAGGAGTCTGATGGTTGACCTGAAAGTATATACGTTAATCAAGTCAGACGGGACCAAGTGAGCTTCTTGCATGTTTGCAGGGTGATGGAGATTATGGTGGTGGAAAACTTTGGTGAAACTGGAAAAGGCAATGTTACTTTCTTATTTCTGCCACTCTGCAATCTTAAGTGACTCTAAAAAGAATCTTTGGAGTAGCTTGGGGGACAATTATTATTTTTTTTTAAAAAATATAGCTTGGATAAGTTCATAGCACCAAGGTGGTTCTTGAAGAAAAGATGCTGCCAGTGAACTCTTAAGTAATTTATGCTATTCTTACATTTTCAGAACCAGTCACTTTTACTGTATGGACGACCACAGGGTGATGGTGAAATAAGAATAACAACTCTGGACAAAAGGGCAAGGCAGGATAGGTGAGCAGAGTATGAGGCTCTCTTTTTTAAAACAAAACAAAACAAGGTGTGTCATTTACACTAGATAAATGCTCTTGAAATATGGCAGAAGAACTGTTGTGTATGTTAAATTGTTGTGCAGCAATAGGTTTAATTTACCTCCATATTTTGAATAAAGCTCAACTATATTAGGACTGTCCTGATTTTTGAAGGTTTTGTTTTTCAAGCAAAAGGTGCCATTTGTTTGCAGGCAGAGGCAGTGCTCCTTAGGCAAAAAATGTTCTAGCTGCATAACTGCCTTCTCTTAGCAAGTCACTTCTCAAGGCAGGGATAGTTATATTGCACATATTACTGAGGGTTGCCTTCTTTAAAGTAGTTGCTGTACTTGTTCTACCCCATCCATGTGTACCTTGAAAGACTGATGAAATGTAAACTCCCTTAGTGTGGTGAGAGCATGCTTTATTAATAGGGTCCCCACACTTTTCGACTGAACCTTAAATTTATCCTCTGTGAATTTTGATCTGTAATATTCTTTCAATATTCAGATATTTGACTTAGATATTGGATAGCAATATTTAAGATCAGTATATTTAGCAACATTAGAAGGTTTTTGCCATTTGATTTCCTGCAGAACCTGATAGCTGACATATGACCATGGGATTTAATGCATGACAATGGCATGTAATAGTTGCCATGCATTGATATGTGACATTTATCAATGTGCTGTACATATAACACACCTATAATGTGTGACAATTGCTGTTGGAATTCAGGTAATATTGGAAAAGACAGCTTATGACATCTGATTATATTTTATTTTCTGGTTCACAGGCATATATTCTTATTTGACTTGGCTGTAATTGTATGCAAACGGCGAGGTGATAATTATGAAATGAAGGAAATAATTGATCTTCAGGAATACAAAATAGCCAATAACCCCACCACAGACAAAGAGAACAAAAAGGTAAAAAGTATAGGTTTTTTCTTCATCCGTAAGATGTTCTGCTGAAATTTGTAGAGCTTTGCAGTATTTAAGAGGTTTAAAGCATTCCCTTCCATGTTTATTTATCCACAAACCCCCCATCAGAAATAAATGTCTTGTTTACTTTTTATAAGGACCTTTTTATGTGGGTGGAGGGCCCCCCCCTCAAAAACATAACGCCTGGAAACTTGAATGTTATTACCTTGTTCTGCATAGTGGCTCTAAAATGTGTATGACGACTGAGTAGACACATATATGTTGTATGTTGTATGAAGCTTTGGAAACACACTAAAGCTTTATGTAAATGCTAGCTATTACTGTTATATATTAATCATTGTAGTTGGACTGGAAATAGGCAGTGTTTGGCCTTCAGAAGTTCTGAAGCAGCTGCACATGAATTCTTCATAGATAACCTTTGCATTGCCTTGTGCTTTAAACAGTGGTCTTACGGCTTCTACCTCATCCACATACAAGGCCAAAATGGACTAGAATTCTACTGCAAAACGAAAGATTTGAAAAAAAAGTGGCTGGAGCAGTTTGAAATGGCACTGTGAGTATTGCACATGTAATTAATTTCATAATGCACCAGTGATTTGACAGTGTTTATGACCATGCAGTCATTTCAAATATACTTGCCTCGAAAGCCTCCATGCTGCCAAAAGCGAAATTCTTCCAAGGAAAGGAAGAGGGAGCTCTAAGCTATATTTTGGTAGCCCGCTTTCCTCTAAAGCTTGTGCCTTAGTACTCCAGTATCTAGGGAACATATTAATGGATTTAGCAATAAATATTTAACATAATTGTGGCTGATTTTGCTATCATTGCCTTGGTAAACTAAAATGTATTACTAAGGGAGATGGGAATGCTGGCATTTTTCCTAGTGGCTTCTAACTAATTTATTATGTGGTATTTGGATCAGGTTTCTTGGTTTTATTAAATTTATCTTCAAGGATTTGATTCTCTGCTTTTTAACACAACAACAATAACAACAACAGTTTATGTATTACAGAATCCTTTCAAATAAATATAAAAAGTGTGTGCTGCATATTGGAACTATACCTGTTTTGTATCTTATGTTCGCCAACAGCCTCTCCCCCACTCCGCCCCCCCCCATCAATTATTATGTCATTTCTTTGTTTTCTGATTTACTTCATGAAGTACCAAATAAAGCTCTAACAATAAATAAATAGAACTCTTAACAATAAATAAATAAATAAGTTAACATGTGTTGAGAGGCGCTGCTTTGTAGCTTAGGAACAAGGGATTTCCATCACCGTGTTAGAATCATAGAATCATAGAGTTGGAAGAGACCACAAGGGCCATCGAGTCCAACCCCCTGCCAAGCAGGAAACACCATCAGAGCACTCCTGACATATGGTTGTCAAGCCTCTGCTTAAAGACCTCCAAAGTAGGAGACTCCACCACACTCCTTGGCAGCAAATTCCACTGTCGAACAGCTCTTACTGTCAGGAAGTTCTTCCTAATGTTTAGGTGGAATCTTCTTTCTTGTAGTTTGGATCCATTGCTCCGTGTCCGCTTCTCTGGAGCAGCAGAAAACAACCTTTCTCCCTCCTCTATGTGACATCCTTTTATATATTTGAACATGGCTATCATATCACCCCTTAACCTCCTCTTCTCCAGGCTAAACATGCCCAGCTCCCTTAGCCGTTCCTCATAAGGCATCGTTTCCAGGCCTTTGACCATTTTGGTTGCCCTCCTCTGGACACGTTCCAGTTTGTCAGTGTCCTTCTTGAACTGTGGTGCCCAGAACTGGACACAGTATTCCAGGTGAGGTCTGACCAGAGCAGAATACAGTGGCACTATTACTTCCCTTGATCTAGATGCTATACTCCTATTGATGCAGCCCAGAATTGCATTGGCTTTTTTAGCTGCCGCGTCACACTGTTGGCTCATGTCAAGTTGGTGGTCAACCAAGACTCCTAGATCCTTTTCACATGTACTGCTCTCAAGCCAGGTGTCACCCATCTTGTATTTGTGCCTCTCATTTTTTTTGCCCAAGTGCAATACTTTACATTTCTCCCTGTTAAAATTCATCTTGTTTGTTTTGGCCCAGTTTTCTAATCTGTCAAGGTCGTTTTGAAGTGTGATCCTGTCCTCTGGGGTGTTAGCCACCCCTCCCAGTTTGGTGTCATCTGCAAATTTGATCAGGATGCCCTTGAGTCCATCATCCAAGTCGTTGATAAAGATGTTGAATAAGACCGGGCCCAAGACAGAACTCTGTGGCACCCCACTAGTCACTCTTGTTTTTTCCAAGGATTTCCATTCGACTTCAGTACAGAAGATTTACACCTCCTGGTTCAATTGTCATTAAATCATAATTATCAGTAAACCTGGATTTCATGTGATGTGCAGTATGCTGGTGTTCGCTGCTCAAAAGCTTCTGCTTTTCTCCTCTCTCTGCTCCTGTTGTTGGCACACAAGGGAGGAAACAAACCACATAATGGCTTTGTGATAGGCCAAGTACCAGCCATGGCTTCCATTTCTGGTTTGTTTGGAAGGAAACTGTTATGTACTGAAGTTCTCACCCTGGGCCAGCAGGGGGATACTGTAGATGGTTTTCACTCAGGTCCACATATGCAAATAAAGGATTGAAAGTGACGTTCAGTGATTGGATAGTTACAGAAAGTGGTTACTGTTGCGTTCTAGTGGAGCTCTATATGTAAGCAGGCTGGCTGAACCCTTCAGTTCAGTTCTGTTCTGGCCTGTGAATAAACAAGAGCTGTTTGAAGAATTGCTGTGTTGTCTGATATGTTCACCCACAACTTAACAGAAACATGCTTCCCATACAGACTAGCCCTGTGCCCTCAGAGCAACATCAGAGACACTGCTCTGTGTCCTTCCACTATTTAAGGTGCAACAGGTGAGCGCAGGAATAAGGGCCTTTTCAGTCATGGTGTGTATACTACAGAGAATCCAGTTATGTCTGGCTTGATACTTATTTATTACATTTTTATCCATCCATTCCTCCAACAATGTCAAGGTAGCATGCACTTCATCCTCTTCACAGCCTTGTGAGGTTGGTAAGGCTAAGACAGAATGAATGATCTAAGCTTCACAACTGAGTGGAGATTCCAATCTGGTTCTCCCCAGCTCTAGTCTGAAACCCACACTGTTGCACCATGTACTTGACAAGCAGTGAAGATGTGGGGTTATTTCAGCCTGCATTTGGGTTGTATGATAAAGGATTTGGGACCCAGGGGCTTAGTTTGGGTTTCATATGTTGTTGCAGTTTGTTTTTTGAAAATTCACTGCCTTGTTACATGATTGTTAGGCAGTTTAGTTTGTGAGGGAGTTTTAGTATTTGTACCCCCGTATTACCGTATTTTTCGCTCTATAAGACGCACATTTTCCCCTCCAAAAATTAAGGGGAAATGTGTGTGCGTCTTATGGAGCAAATGCAGGCTCCTTGGCTTCAGCAATAGCAACACGAAGCATCTGAAGTGCAGTGGGAGCGCTCCCACCATGCTCCGGAGGCTTCGGTTTCCTTTTGCTGAAGGGAATGTGCCCCTTCAGCTAAGGCGCAGCACCCCTTCAGCTAAGCGGGAGGAGAAATGGAAGGGGCTCCGTTTCTCCTGCCCCTCCGCTGAAGGGGCGCTGAGCAGAAAGGGGAGGATTTTCTTCTTCTTCTTCTTCCCCTCTAAAACATGGTGTGTCCTATGGTCGGGTGCGTCCTATAGAGCGAAAAATATGGTATATAGATGGGCAGCCGAGAAAGAGTAGCACCAAATCAATTCACGCCAGGGAGTCCTCGTACGTAGCTCAACCTTTAAGTTATTATTTGACACCAACTTTGCTTCTGATGATGACAATATAAGGAAGTGTTGCTTCTGCTTGGGTAATAGTTTCTTTTTCCAAAAGCTAGCACTTTATCATGTGTTCCAAAACGGAGATAGCAAGAACTTGATTATTTCCACCAGGAGCTTTAATACATCATGCAGCTCAAATGACCCAGCAAGCACATTGCATACATTTTAAGTGAACCAACAATTGACGCTGTGAGTGATTTACTTAGCTTCTGCTGCTGTTTTGATGAAGACATTAGTGCTTTTAATGCCTTCCAGTTGTCTGCTTTCCTGCACGTATGCTGTCAGCTATTAAAACCTCACAGGCTTGTAAAAGTGTTGGGCGTCAGCCAACAAGCAGCACTACTCATAACCCTCCTTTAGTAAAGGTGATTTGTTGTTGTTGATTATCATAACTGAATAGAACCAAGGGATTTGGAGGTTCACTATAGCTTAATGCGCTTGACTTCTCTGTGGGTTCCATTTTGGCTTACTCTGGATTGAAAATTAGATTAGCGGTTTCCCAGCCAATGCATTCCTCTTGGGGGCCCTGTCCACACCAAACCTGGCTGAACACTCTTCTTTAAGACTGACAGCCTGCAGTCTAAAGAGCACAGGTCCAAAACAATCTACAGTGTTGCTTTCTAGGCTGCATTGGTACTTTTCATCTTTGTATATCAAAACACGTAATGCCTATCTTTCAAAATTTGGCAACCACTAATGTTCAGTATGCTCAAGTGAGGGATATCGCACATACATTCCCATGCAACTAAAGCTCTTCCACATCCCCTTATGGATTTGTTAAAAGATCTGTTATTTCACGTTCCCTTCTCCTCCGAACACTTAGGAAGCAAAAAGAACTTACATCACATTTGAGAGGCTGGCTCCAAATGAGGGATATTTGGGGTACACACTATTATTCTGCTTTGTTTGTTTCTGATTCAAAACTTTTAAAAAAGAGCATTCAGGCTCTCTGGGGGGAAAAACACATAAATTTCTTCAGATGCTGTAATCTATGTGGGGACAGAAAGCACGAACCACTTGCTGTTTCTTGTTAGTGTTTCTATGTTTAAGGATAATTTTTTTAATTATCTGTGTTCTTAAAAAAAAAGCAACTCAAACTACCCTAACTCCAAAAGAACATGGTCATCTCCCCAAGCCAATCTGAGGCACAGAAAAATGACCATACCTACATCTCCAAAATGCCTTGACACCAACCTCCACACCCAAAACACCCTTCTCTTTCCCTTCCTTGGCAAGGGATGGTGACTGGAGTAGAGGCAGGGGGCATGTGGAGAATGGAGAAAGGCTTGTTCCTTGCTTCCCTTCCTCATTCACACACTAGCATGCCGATGAGTGGTGAACTGGGGTGCAAAAGTGTGGAGAACTATTGGACATGCAGGTCTCCTGAGAGCTGTTTGACATTGACTTACTTTCTTTTCTAAATTACACTGCTGACTTAGAGCAGTGGGTTTAGTTATTCTGTTGTCATTCAGAGGGCTGTGTTCCCATTTCAGGGTTCGCCTGATCGCAATCCTTCCCCTGAACCTTCAGTCAGTGGATCAAGGACAAAGACCTATAACTGAAAAGATTGTAGAATTGTGGGGCTGTGGCCATCTTGAGGCATTTCCAGCCTGTCTTGAATTCTGGTGCCTCAGGTGACACCTATGAGTGCCTATAATGAAAGCTGGCCTACAAGTTGTACCAGCCCTGAATTTTCCTGAAACTGAGCAGTGGCAAGAAAACCGTTACAGACAAGCAGGAAGATGTTTTTTGTGGGGTTTTAAATCTGTAATTATGCGATTTTAAATCACAGCAGGTGTGTTTGTGTGAGCTGTCTTTTCCCTGAGATAACTCTACTCACTTCAGGCTTTGATACTGAAAGTAAATTCAACTGGGTGAAAATAAATCAGAGAGAAGCATTCTGTAGGAGTGCTCAGCACAACCTGCTCATATGTCCCTCTATGCAGGGGTAACATTCAAAAGACCCAAACAAAGAAGAATTCACGATGTAAAAGGCTGGCAGACACTGTGACATTAAATAATGTTTGGGGGGAAATGATAACTTTGTAATACAGATGAGCGTTGGGAGCTGGACAAATTCGTAATAATTATGAACTTCATCAACATCAGGGTTTTTTCCTTTAAAAAATTGTTTTAATCATCGCTGAGAGGATCAGGAAGCAGTATAGGTTAGTATGCAAGTCAAGGATGTAAAATATTGATTTACTGGCAGTATATTTTCTGCACTGTGTTATTCCCACACACGGACCACACATGCATGCACTCTTGCTCTGCTGTGCAGTGAACAGATGGTTTCACTGAGCTGTTCACAATTACATCCGGATAGCTTTGCTTGAGAGCCTTGACTTGGGACTTATCAGAGTGTAAACTCAGCATGTAGTTTACCTCAGAAGCTTTCTATTTCAATCCACTGTGCAGCATCTTAAGCTCTCACTTAGGTTAAATTTCACCTGTCATGATGATGACTAGCTCATTCATTTCTTTAGGGTCTTCCGGCTCTTCCTCACAACCCTCCTTAATCCTCTCTGAAATTTTTTTTCATCAGCAGAATTTTCCACTTCATTATTCAAGCTCTCTTCCAGGCCATTAAAAACCAAACATTTTTCTGTTTTCACATGGTGATGTCTCCTTCCAAGATACGCAGAAGAAAATACTGTAGCAATACCTTACCCAACATTGCTATCAGATGCACTATATCTCTCCTTCTGCATGCCTTGGCAGCCTGTTCCTATGACTACAA
This sequence comes from Podarcis bocagei, assembly GCF_964188305.1. NCBI lineage: Eukaryota > Metazoa > Chordata > Lepidosauria > Squamata > Lacertidae > Podarcis > Podarcis bocagei. The sequence continues at coordinate 82,812,152 of NC_138129.1, read as the reverse complement.
CCATGGACTTTAAAGGGGTTGCCCTTGAAGACTGTCAACTGCAGATGGCTCAAAATAGAGCAGCACGGCTTTAATGTAATGGCTAGCCATGTAAAATGTATTTCACCAAATACTATGTTGTGCTGATTTGGATTCATGCCAAGCATTATAATATTAGCCCATTTTCATAGTGGCTGGGAACAGGATCAGTGGAAACTAAAGATGAACATTAGGGCTGGGCAATATATTGATATATCAGTCCATATTGTGATATCAGTTTCATAGTTTTTGACCTGGCAATATATTGCTAATCATGATGTGTGTGTGCATGCTATACAAAAATCACAGTTTGGGAAAACCATGAAGCCAGCCTATGCCTCTACATAGCTCTATCCTTATTTCAGACATTGTGATATATTGGTATGTCGTGATGCTTAGCAGTTGATATATCATGGTGCTGAAAACCAGATATTGCCCAACCCTAATGAGCAAAGCATGTATTGCATGTACACACCTGTGCTTATGCATACAATTCTGAAATCTTGAAAAACCTCTATTAAAGGGGAGAAATTGTGACATTCAGTGACAATTGTGTGCATTTAAGGTTCATGCTCCTTAAGGACATTTAAAGATGAAATGCTTCAGGTGCATCATGGTGTTTGGTGCTCTATATTTTTATTATTGGAATAAAAACAGGATGTAGATTTTAAAATAAGCCTTGACATTTTCAGAGCCTTCCAGTGTAATTGGTACACTATTCCTATAAAAGCTTCAATATCCAGTTCAGTTTGATGGATATGAATCTAAGAAGGGAGTAGAATTTCCTTTTAAAAAAAGTATGCTAGATTGACAGAACAGCAGAAGGAGGGGTGCCTTCATTTCTTATGCTCCTTGCTCTACTTTTTTAAATATACCAATCAGGTTCAAGTTAAACCAACCCTTTTCTTTAAAAAATACATATGCATAGCAACTTCTTCTGAGGGAATATTTGATCTCTGACATATTGAACACTGACGTCTTGAATTAAAGCTGTTAGTGTTAATATCAATGCACGTAAAAAGCCTGAGATATATGCTGAATTCTCAGAACAGCATGGGAAAGCACTTCATGTTTAACACTATGATAGATTTACATTTATGCTTGCTTTTATCCTGGTGAAATTCAGTCGTCCTTGTTACTTTTTTTCCAAGATATGTTCTGTCACTTTTTGTGAAAGTGATTTCTAAAAGAAGTGGCGGGGAGGGAAAATCATCTTTAATTGCAGATAACAGCCTCCCCTCCCTGAGGTGCTGTATTGTGTGAGTTTTAGGTACTGATATAGGAATGTAATAAGGAAAAGGAGACACGTGAGAGTGAAAATAAGGCCTCCTTTTCTCTCAGGATCGCTAGGGGTAATTTGAAGGTTCACCGTGTTGTAATGGGCAAAAGAAAAAGAAGTAGCAGCATTTCTTTGCTGTTATTAATGCTTAGAATTTATTGGTCAGATATTGTTGTGATGATGGACTGTCATAGGCCCCTGGTTCCATCAGGAACTGGCATGATTTGCACCCCCAGATTTAAGAGGAGGAAAGAACCGACAGAGAGCTGGAAGGTGGGCACTCACTGATGGAGTAGAGATCCTCAGCTTGTGACTCTAGATCCCAGGAGAGCAGGAAACTGCCTCGGTCCTGTATACCTGAAGGAGCGTCTCCACCCCCATTGTTCTACCCGGACACTGAGATCCAGTGCCAAGGGTCTTCCCTCATTGCGAGAAGTGAGGTTACAGGGAACCAGACAGAGGGCCTTCTCGGTAGTGGCCCCCCGCCCTGTGGAACGCCCTCCCATCAGAAATGGAAATAAGCAGCTATCTTATTTTTAAAAGACATCTGAAGGCAGCCCTGTTTAGGGAAGTTTTTAATATTTAATGCTGTATTGTTTTTAACACTCAATTGGGAGCCGCCCAGAGTGGCTGGGGAAACTCAGCCAGATAGGCAGGGTATGTATGTATGTATGTATGTATGTATAAATAAATAAATAAATAAATAAATAAATAAATAAATAATATATTTATTATGCACCTGTGGGTGAAGCAGCAGCTTGTAGGTTGTAGGTGGAGTTTTAGTGGGAAAATAAATAAATATGAAAAGGTTAAGGATTTTCTCCCTACTGTTTTCTCCTTAAACTTTCAGCTTCTTGACTGCGTTTGATTAGGTACTGTGTGTCTAGTTAGACCATGAAGCAAAATGCTAAAATAAGGCTTCTCTATTTAAAGCCCAAATGGAGCTGGGTATCCCTCCTTCTTGATGGTACAGTTTAGTCCTTCAGATTTCTGAACTTGTGCAGAGATAAAGGTAAACTAGGGCTTTTATTGATCAGCATTTTAGTTCAGCATAGGACCAAATCTTGAGTTATGTCGTGCTCTATAGGCATAGCATAGCACGTGGTTGTTCTTCTACAGCTGAATTTAACTGCGAAGCTGGGCAAAGTGCCAGTGGCGTAGCGTGGGTTGTCAGCACCCGGGGCAAGGCAAGTAATTTGCGCCCCCTAACCCGTGGATTTTAGCAGTGAGCCAGGTAGGGGCAGAGAGCTGCGAGTGCAAGTGCACCCCCCTCAGATGTTGCGCCCGGTGCGGCCAGCCCCCCTGCACCCCCCACGCTACGCCACTGCAAAGTGCAGGATAACATGCAAACCCCTAATGTGGGGTTAAAAACCAGTTATTCAACAACCTGTCAGGAAAAAGTTGGATGCAGTTTGATAAGGTCTTTATCCAGCAGTGGATTGGTATGAATGAAAAATGGTGCCTTCATATCTCTCGGTTATTACAGTCCATAGATTGTTACATGAATAAATCATTGTGAACCTGAATTGTTCTTCCATAGGAAGAAAGAGGCTAAAGCATGGTCATTAGCTTGATTGAAACAATGCACTACATACCCAGAAAGCTAGCAAGATTAAATCCTTTAATCTCTAAAAGGGCAGCCACCCTATGATCAAATAAGCAAATTTTCTTGCAAAGTCTTAGAAGTAAATTGCATTCTCTTGATCAAAAGCACAGTTTACTTGTGATACAGTTAATTTAATTAGGCAACATGCCTTTCTGCTAGAAATCCTTTGATGTGACAAATCTGGGATGTATGAGTATTAACATATGGAGACTTGATTGATTGATTAATTCAGTAAATGCTGTTCTTCAAAGATTATTTCTGAGCTACAGCTAGGAAGTCCCAAACATAACAAAGAGAATTTCTCCAGAAGAGAAACATTTTGTGGAAATGTTGAGAGATGTTGTGGAAATATCCCTTCTTGCATCGTATGTCTTCCGTTGGTTTATCAATATTACCCGTAGACAAATACTTACGTTCTTCTATATGTGTGTATTGTTTTAGTTTCCAATTATTATAATAACAAATGACAAATTGAAATATTACCCAGTCTCCTGTGGTTTTGTTGGTGCATGGTGGGTGGCATCTGCAGAAATGGGCTGGAATGTAAATTTTGCCTTTGTCTGGGAATGCATAAGTAGCACTCAGTTTCCATTGTGTTTAAGAACCTCCAGTGTACGTTTCTGCTGTTCGAGTACATTGCCCCTATAAATGAGGGTTGCTTCTGTGAAGGTTTAATTAGCAAAAAAGAGACCTAGAGAATAGGTAAATTAGCGGGTTCAAGGGGTCTCTCTTCCTATTTTCTGTACGACATTGCCTGCCCAGCAATCTTTTCTCTTTGACCACACATGTTCCCTGTCAGCTTTATATAGTTTGTTCTGTTTCTTGGTCTGGCGGTGTTCTTGCCCATCCTGAGTTTGAGGTTGCTGAGTTTCAGAAATGAAGTCTCCCTCATAAGAAATAACTAGTAACTGGTCACCCACTTATCCAGGGTTGAGCCCCATTGAATTCAGTGGAACCTAGAGACTGGATAATATTTTAATTTGCCATTTGTTGTTATAATAATTGGAAACTAGCACAGTGCACCCATATAGAACAACATTAAGTATTTGTCTATGAATTCAGTGGAACCCATTTCTTAGTAGATGTATATAAATTGAATTGTTTTAAATTCTGAACAAAACCCCTTTGCATTTTGGCTAGGCTTATAAATAAACTGTGGCTTTTTCTGAGCAAACTCCCCCTCCCTTTTCTCTCCTGTTCCCTAGAAGTTGGGGACTTCTCCCCTTTCAGCTTTCTAGCCCTGAGCAATATCCTTGCTAGGTCCTCATGTCCTTTGGCATATGAGTACAAGCCCATTCGATCACTTCAGTATGTAGAACTTGAATTTCCCAAGTGCCACACAGTGTTCGTTCCTCATTTACAAGGAGTCATTGCTTTAGTGTTGCAATATCTGTGCTCTGGAATTCCCTATCTATTGACAGCACTGAAAAACTTTTATATTTCTGTGAGCCTATCCAGTCAGATGACATAGTTCTGTTTGTTTTAAATGTTTCATTGGTCTTTATCTTTGTTTTTAACTATGGTTTTGTGGGTTTTCAAATTGGATTTTCAAATATTTTTTAAGCCTGATTTATATTTTTTAACAAGCATAAAATAAACAAAGACAGGCAATCTTATTTTTAAAAGGGAGGATTTAAACATCCCACTCAATGAGGTCACCGAGCCAAAGGCATGGCAAAAAAGAAACGTTTTTCCTAGTGCCTAAAGCTATGTAATAGTGGCACCAGGCAAGCCTACTGGGGGGAGTGTTCCACATGTGGGGAGCCACCACTGAAAAGGCCCATTTTGCCTTGCCACCCTCTTGACCTCCTCAGGAGGGGCCAAAGAAGAGCCTCAGTCCACAGTCACAAGGTCTGGGTCAGTTCATATGGGGAGAGGCAATGCTTGAGGGATTGGGGTTCTGACCTATATCAGGCTTTATAGGTTAAAACCAGCATTCTGATTTGGACCCAGATCTAATTGGTAGCCAGTGCAGGTGGGCCAAGATTGGTATGTGCTCAGACCATCTTACTCTGGTAAGCAATCTGGCACCAACTGCACTGTTTGGTAGATTTAAAGTCACCTTTATCTGTGGGCAAATATAGCTGTTCTTCTAATACAGAAACACAAGACATCTCTTCTTTCTTGGAAAAGACCCCAAAAGATGGGAAAAGGTGTTATCAGAACCCTAGTGTTACTAAGAAAACCAAACAGCTCCCCACACACTGGAACTAGAAATCATTTACTACTGAAACAGACTGCAAGCAACGTAGTACAGCATGACTTGGCCAGAGAAAAACAGGAAGTTAGGCAAGAAGTTGCTTGGATCAGACAAAAATAATAATGGAACAAGCAATCTCTTAACTAAACAACATGGATAGGGTTACAGATAGGTAGCCGTGTTGGTCTGCCATAGTCAAAATAAAAAAATTCCTTCCAGTAGCACCTTAAAGACCAACTAAGTTAGTTCTTGGTATGAGCTTTCGTGTGCATGCACACGAAAGCTCATACCAAGAACTAACTAGTTGGTCTTTAAGGTGCTACTGGAAGGAATTTTTTTTATTTTAACATGGATAGGGTACAGCTCCACCTGCTGTTGGAGGAGATTAACCACACTTTTGGTATTTAATGCATTCATCAAATTCACATGCTGTTGCCATTCCATCAAGAAAAAAACATCTGCCTTGTTATTTTTCATTATCTGAAGTGGCTCTTAGGGTCAGATTTTTAAAAGTCTTGAAGGGAATTATACGTTTTATGTTGCAACGTATATATAATATATCTGTTTTTGACAAGTACACTACTTTAGACTGCTATGCTATAGCTATTCACCTTAGCATCTCATTTTTTATGTCCTTGAGACCTTTATATTGAGGGGAGCATTCAGTGATGCAGATCTGTCACTTACAGTTTGAAGTGATAGATTCCAGGAATTGTTTTATCATGTGATCTACAGTTTATATTGACTAGGCCTAAGCTTACTTGTGTAATCATGTCCTTTTCTACCAATGTTTCCTTTGGACTAAGGTTTAGTTAGGTTTGTTGTGAAAACAACAACAAATAACTTATTTCATATTGAAATTTTAGGCAGAAAGGTATTTCCTCCCTTAAATACACTCCTCCCCCCCCCCCAGTTGTTGGGGGAAAATTAATTAAATTGAAATTACTTGACATCTAGGTGGGAAGAGGTGAGTTGTTAATTAAGTGCCCTAGGAAAGCAATTTTTCAAGATTTAATTGAAATGTTTGTAATGGGTTTAAGCAATGACTCTGCTGCGGCCTTGACATGGAAAGGTGAGAATGTGCATGGGTTTTAATTGCTGAAACTTGGTCAGTATTGAATAGCTGCTGAAGAACCACCAGCTTAAGACAAAAAAACCCCGAACAACAACAATGGGGTGGGATAGGATAGGGCTCGATTCAACTCTTCAAATGCATCAGTGGGAGCAACATAAGAGAGAACAAATTTATTTAGGCTAAAAAGGAATTGTGTGTATACAAACCAATGGCTATTGGTGGTCTTTAACAAATTAGGGCTGGGAATAGGATTTTTTTCTTAACTATTGGCGCTGAATATCTCTGGAATAGTCTCCCTAGAAGAGCTTTGAGAGCTAAGTGACCTTGAAAGCATTTTACCTTCAGGTTGTAAATAGATACTCCTCCAGTCCCATGTGGTGAATAAGAATCACCTCCAGGCAACAGTGCAAGGAAGCATTATACAAATTCGATTTTTGCTTCACTTAGGCTACAAATGGCTTATATGTATGGGTGTATGGGACACCATTATTTCCTCTTCCACTGGTGCCTAGTTGTTGGGTGTGCTAAGAGAAAAGACAGAGAATATTTGGTCACAGAGCTTAAAACAGAAATGAAGCTGAGTGATACCCATCAGTAGCCCAATCTTCCAATTAACAGGGCCTTTTTACATTCTGTCTTGGGTGGTGCATTAACGTGCAAACTAGATGAACAGAAATTCCTGACTCGTGATATTATATTTTTGGGACAGGCTCATTCAAGGAAGGAGTCTCCTATTGCAAGTTTGCAGGATAACTTCACCCCACTAGCAGTTAACTTGAAGCAAGGCTAGATAGCAGGGTTTGCTGCATGTGTGGGAACTTAAGGCCCACATGAGCTGTTGATTATTTCAGTATCTTACTTCTAAAATTACTCCCTCGTGACAATAACAGTGTTTCTCCAATACACAATTTTGGAATTGCAGCTCTAAAAACTTATCATTCACTTTGCAGCGCAATGCTTCACTTTGGCCCTATGTCAAACTGAACTTATTTCATTATGTAATGGGTTTCCTAGCATGTTAGTGTCATCTAAAGCTGTATCTCTCTCTCTCTTTCAAAAAACCTTTTGCGTGTCAGATCCATATTTTTTTTAAGCAGCTAATGTTGAAACGTGGTGTATAAAATTCTTTCTCTAGCAGAAACACTGCATGAAAGGAAATAGATTTTTTAGTGTTACAGAATCTCTGCAGGAGGGATTTGGACATGTTTTATTTTTAGGAACTTGACCTTCTATGGGAATGAAGAGATTTTAATATCATTCCTCCCAAAAGAATGAAAACCCATTGTACTGTACCTCACAACCCTTTTCTAATAGATCATCCTAGGATAAGTTATCAGATACCAACGCCTATTTAGGATGATGCATACAGGAGCTGTGCATGATAAAGTGTTACAGATGGAAGTACAGTTGCTTTTTGGTGCAATCTTAGTTGTAACTTCTAACTGTGCATAGAAGTCTAAATCTGATGATAAGTTAAACCATGTTATCTAGTGCTGTCTGGAGGCTACATACTATATCTAAAGAGCTGAGCAGATTTGGCAACAATCATGCTTCCTGGTTGTATAAGTGCCAGTACATTTGCTGCTGGTTCCCAGGAATTCAAAATGCATTTCTCTACTTTTTGTGTTAATTTAGGCCCAACCTAAAGCCCAATTGCCATCTCAATCTGACCCACGGATGGTCCGGGAATCAGTGTGTTTTTACATGAGTAGAATGTGTGCTTTTATTTAAAGTGCATCTCTGGGTTATTTGTGGGGCATAGGAATTCGTTCACCCCCCCAAATATAGTCCGGCCCACCACATGGTCTGAGGGACAGTGGACCGGCCCACGGCTGAAAAAGGTGGCTGACCCCTGATTTAGGTCTAAGCTCGCACATTAGCTCAGATTTTGGTGTTAAGACATCAACCGATTCTGTAGGAATATTATTTGGCCCCTGTCCAATTATGTCCATGTACATATTTATTGATTTACTCTCTTGAGCTATCTCCAGGGTTCAGGACACGTAACAAGCACTTTGGACTCAGTCTTTTTCTCACACCCCCAAGGAATCAAATTGTTCCAAATGTTGTCAGGTAGTAATGCAAAGAAGTGGCAGTGTCTGGCTAGACAACATCTAGGCAGTGGTGGCCATACTTGTGCAAAATACATTTGGGGGTGGGCTGCAACCAATTTAGTTGGATATTACACTAATATCCAATTACATATCTTCAAAGAAGCGAATTAACATTATTATGAGATGCAGAAGCATAATACAATATTATTATTATTATTATTATTATTATTATTATTATTATTATTATTATTATGCTGTGGATGCAGTGTGTTTTGATTGCACTAAGGCTTTTGACAAAGTTCCCCATGATATTCTGGAGAAGAAGTTGTTAAAATGTGGGGTTGGACCAGGTGAGTGTTAGGTGGATTTGTAGCTGGTTAGTGCTTATTAACGATTCCTTGTCATCCTGGAAAAAAGTGACAAGTGGGGTGTCACAGGGTTTTATCCTGGGCCCATTGTTGTTTAATTTCTTTAAAAATCACTTGGATGAAGGTATTGAGGGACATGCTTATCTAATTAACCTGGGAGGGGTAACTAATGCTGCAGAAGACAGGATAGGGATTCAAGATGACCTTAACAGACAACTGGGCCTAAACTAACAAAATGACAAATGTGAGGTTCTACACCTGGACAGGAAGAACAAAAAAATAGCTGCACAGATAAAAGATGCAGGACACCTGGCTTGTGAAAAGAATCTAGTGGTCTTAGTAGACCACAAACTTAACATGAGTCAACAATGTGGTGCAGCATCAAAAAAACTAATGCTATTCTAGGCTTAATCAATTGACATACAGTGTCCTGATCTAGGGAAGTAATAGTCCCACTCTATTCTGCCTTGGCCACGCCTGGAGTACTATGTCCAGTTCTAGCATCACAATTTAAGAAAGCTATTGACAAGCTGGAACATGTGCAGAGGAGGGTGATCAAGATGATAAAAGGCCTGGAAACCAAGCCTTAAGAGGAACAATTGAGGTGAATTGGGTATGCTTAGGCTGGTAAAGAGGAGATTGAGAGGAGATATGATAGCCACATTCAAATATCTGAAGGGCTGTCACATGGAAGATGGAGCCAGCTTGCTTTTTCTTGTTCCAGAGGCAAGGACCTGAACCAATGAGTTTGTCAGAAGAAAAGAGATCCTAACTAAACACCAGGAAGAGCTTTCTGACAGCAAGAGCTGTTTAATGGCGGAACAGATTGAGGTGGTGGACTCTCCTTCCTTGGAGGATTTTAAGCAGAGGTTGTTGGATGCCCATCTGTCATGTATGATCTATTTGATATTCCTGCATTGCAGGGGCTGGACTAGATGCTGTTGGGGTCCCTTTCAACTCTACATATCTATGATTCTATGGTGCCAACCAATTCCCCACCCCACTGGTGGAGAGAATTTGGGGGGAAGGGAAAGGCAATGACCTTCCCTCTCACTTCTCTTTGCAGATGGAATGGGCTATGTTGAGTTTACGTTAACAGAAAATTTAGTATGAACTCCAGGAATTAAATGAGAGGCATTTTTTCCTCTTAAGTAAAAAGCATATTAAGGATATTAGTGAATACGGGCTTACCAAAAGGTATAAAATAAACAAAATAGTTTATGCTATAACTAAGATGCTAAAAACACATTTATCCTCAAGTTACGTGGTATAACTTGGCCTTTGTCATTTCCTCTATTCTCTTATATCCGCAAGTGGAGTAAGCTTATGCCCCAAGAATTAAACTTCTTGAGTATTAAATATTTTGGCTTTCATTGCAGGAAGTATTGAAATAACGAAACATTTCAGAAGCTCTCCCAGTAGGAAGTACCCGAATAAATTTATGATTTGACACATCTTGCTCTTGTGTTTCATATCACATTATTTTAGTCTCATCAGATGTGACATATAATTTGACTGCATAAACCACTGTGACACAATGCATAATGCCTGGTCAAATATTGAAATGAGCAAAAGAGCTTTCAAGCCCACAGTTAATGCAGCATTATAGTGTTTTGATAAGGATTTTCCTCCTTCCGTTTGTAGGAAAATTGGATTGGAGGGATTTCACTTTCCTATCTGCTTTTTATTCTGTCTTCAGCATTTTCAGTGTCCATCTTCCTTCACGGTGGTGTTGGTAGGACTTGAACATGAAACCTAATGCAGGGATTGCAAACTTGTAGCCCTCCAGATGTTGTGGACCAGATGTTGTGGACCACAACTCCTATAATCCCTGACCATGGTCTCATGGGTGTTGGAGTCCAACAACATTTGTCTGTAGTCAGCTCTGGCTAACACAAGGAGCTATGTAGAAGACCCAGCAATGAAGCCTTTTATCGGCAATTGGCCAAAGTGGGCTTTGTGCTCACTGGTTTTAGCAAGAAAGGTAGACTGTAATCTGAGAGGCTGTCCTTATATCTCTCTTGCCTTTAGCACACTGAGGTGTAGCTAATTACGTAAAAGTATAAATGAGACATTAAATTTGGATCTAAGGAGCTGAGCAGGTTCATTCACGGAACTCTTGATGTGAATCCATATAATAATGATGATGATTTTATTTGTGCCCTGCCCATCTGACTGGGTTGCCCCAGCCACTTTGGGTAGCTTCCAACAAAATATAAAAACACAGTAAGACATCCAACATCCAAAGTCCTTATATATAATGCAAGTAATTGTGTAGTATTGAATCATAATATTTCCTTAATCCATGGGAAAAGGGTGATTAAATAACATGGAAGTTGTAGGAGAGCTTGTGAATGTTCCCACAAATTGATGGTTTTCAGCTGCATGTGAATGGAGGCTGAAGTATTGATTCACACTGTCTTGTGTGAATCAATATTATCGAGCAAAGTCTGTGAAGGGAGATGGGGGCTGTGGGGTGAGATTCAGATTTAAGACTCTGGTTTGGTGAAGGTGGCCTCTGTTTCACATTACTTGTTGTTGCTTCTTTTGGGGGCTGCCCTGAACCGTTTGTTGCCACTACTGCCATTTCCAAACCCAGGGACATGATCCAGTCAAATATAAGCACTCTTTTAAGTTGAATTCAGTGCGTGAAAATCTAAGATCTAACTTTCCCATTGAAATCTGTGGAACTTCAAAGTGCTTTAGGTGTGAGTATGCAGTGTGTGTTTCCGAAACCCACATTGTGCTTGCATTTCTGCTCTTGAGAAATGAGCATAGTGGCTTACTGCCCAGTGAAGCAATTTTCACTGAGGAAGTTTGTATTCTTAACTCCCCAAGTTTTAACTTGCTTCGCTAGCCTGAAGTCGTACAGCCTAGTCATAAGCCTGCCACTTCAATGAGACCTAACTCAAGAAACAAGTCTTGGAAAGCGGAGTAGAAAATGACACATTGTTGGTGTTTGTTATTGGGTACATTTGCTGTTGCATATTGCATCTTTCTCTTCCATTTTGTGCTGTTAGTTCAGAGCATGCCCAAAATTGTATAGCTTAGCTTGTTGAATGGTCTCTTTAAATGTAAAGGTTCATCATTGTTCCACTCCATGTGTATGTCTTTAAGGGGCCGGAGCAAGGGCCAGAGGAAGATAACGAGACCCAGCTTTACAGCTGTGAAACATAGCAGGTGCTGCTGAGTTGTATTTGATTAAGGCGTGTCAGCATTTGGGTAGAGTATATAAGGAGCAGCACCTAGCTCTCCCATTACCCTGGGGGATGGGTTGGTGGTTGGGTCTGGTTTGGTTTGTTGATGTATTTAGTGTAAATGGAGTTTTTGTTTTTCTTATTAAAACCTTCTTTAAGTTATTTTTGAGTCCTTTCTTTTTAATGCATGATCTCCCCAGCAAGCTCTCTGCAGCGTCACCATACTGCAAAAAGCCAACATCTTTGGTTATGGGCCCAGCTGCTGAGTGGATGACTGCATATTTTTGGACTCTGAGAAAGGTTTGAAAACTCCTTCTCCTGTTAGCGTAGTTTTTGTGGGTCTGGAAGAGTTCCAGAATGGTTGACCGGGTTCCTGAAGCTGAGAAGGCTCTGGTCTTCCCACAGCTAACAGATGAGAACTATAGTTTATGGTCTTTTCGGGTGGAGGCGCTTTTGACCTCTAGAGAAGTATGGACCTATGTAACTGATGACCCTCCTGACCCTGTAACTAATGCTTGGTCGAAAGGAGATGCAAAAGCCAGGGCGATAATTAATTTGGCAGTCAGCGACCAGCAAGTAGTCTATATAAGAAATAAGAAAACTGCCAAAGAAATGTGGGACAGTCTTGCAGCAGTGCATGTTAGAAAAGAGTCAGCGTCTGCATCGACCTTTTTCAAGCAGTTGTACCAGACGAAGTTGCAGCCTGGTGGTGATTTGGCAGCACACTTGAGACGTCTGGAGGCAATACGCGGCGAGTTAATTCGAAGGGACATGGAGATACCTGATATTCAGTATGTTTTTATCATCCTTTGTTCCCTTAATGAGGACTTTGATGGTATAGCTAGCCAGATATCTGCTGTTCCACCAGCACAATTAACTGTGGAAGGGGTAACGGCAAGATTAAAGGGCGAGTTGGATAGAAGGGAGGCTTGTGCCATAAGCACTCCTGTTTCCAGAAAGAATGAGGAACACCATATGCAAACCTGTGGTGATACAACTGCATTTAAAGCTGCAAAGCGTTGTTGGTTCTGCAATAAGCAAGGACATTTTGCAAGGGACTGCAGATCCAAAAGAAAGCAAAGTACTCCCAAGCCTGTTTCTGTTCGTCAATCACGGTCGTCAGCCCAGCAGCCGGCATCGTATAGTAGAGACAGAAACGAGCCGCGAGCTTTTCACGCTCGGACTACAGATCGTAAAAGAATTAAAGGTGCCAAGTGGAATTCTTTTATTGTGGACTCAGCCGCATCTCAGCATATCTGCAACAATCGAAGCTTGTTTATTTCTTTCGAAGAGGAAATTGGTAATGTACATTTAGCCAATTCACAAGTCCTGCAGTCGCTTGGCAGGGGTACTGTTAAACTTGACTCTTTAAACATTACAATAGCGAACTGCATTTACTGCCCGTCAGTGGACAATTTATTATCAGTAAGATGTTTTGCTCGTCAAGGCATAACTGTGCGTTTCTTAAAGTCTATGTGTGAGTTTTTCGAGGGGAACAAACGTCTATTGTATGCCCGGGAATCTGATGGTTTATATAGACTGTATTTTCGCACCTACTCCCAATCGCCTATAAATTGCAGAGCAGCACAGTCAAGCCAGGGGTTGAGGAATGTAAGGCCACATTCTGGGTGTATCCACGTGGCGCACAGAATTCTGGGACACCTGAATTTTGCTGATGTAATTAAGACAAAGAATATTGTCGATGGCCTCAACTTAAAACCATGCAAATTCTTTATGCAGTGTCTATCCTGTTGCAAGAATAAGATTAAGGTTGCACGCAAGGGTAGATGCTCAGATAGGAAAGTAACTGAGCCATTTGAGCGTGTACATTGTGATTTAGTTGGGCCACTCCCACCATCATTAGGAGGTTCTAAGTACTGGCTTACTCTCATAGACCAGTATAGTAGATATTGTTGGACTTATGCAATAGCTGAAAAGTCCCACGCATTTGAGAAGTACAAGGTTTTTTGCAACTGGGTAAAAGCACACTTTAACAAACCAATTAAGAACCTGTTTTCTGACCGGGGTGGGGAATTTGTTTCTGAAGATTTTGAGAAATTCCTGGAAGCGCAGGGGACTACTCATGAGTTATCTTGCCCCCGAAGTCCCTGGCAAAATGGGCTTGTTGAAGTTGTGCAGCGTGACCTGCAGGCAGGGGTTAAAACTTATCTGCACGATGCTAATCTGCCCAAAGACTTTTGGGCTGAAGCGCTCAATGCCTTTTGTTATGTTAGAAATCGCAGTTATCATTCTGGTTTAGATGTCACCCCCTATGAGAAGTTGTTTAAAAAACGCCCTAATCTGAAATACCTACGCATTTGGGGTTCAGATGTAATTATGCATTATCCTGCTAAGCAGAAATTGGGTGAACGTAGTGTTCAGGGAAAATTAATGGGCTACCAGCAGGGGGCGTACAGAATTTACATACCAGCAACTGGCAAATTTCATATTACCAGAAGCATGATACAAACTGTAAATTGGAATGGGGTTGCTGTTTTCCAAGATACTGATGGTATAAATGATACTGAGGAAGAAGAGGAAGCAGCAGCAGCAGGAGGAGGAAATGGTGATTCTGAATTAATAGAAAAAGACAAAAAGCCTGTTGAATCTGATAATTTGTTTGATGATTTAAAGTCACAGGCACCCGAGGGGAGGTTAGATTCTCTTGAGTTTTCTGACCGTGAGCTTAGCCTACAGGCACCTCTTCAGTCTGACAATGATGATTTACAACCTGAAACTAGTAGTTCACTCAGTCCCATTAAGTCTGAGGAGTCTGACTCTCCTTCCGGACTGAGATGTTCAGATAGAAAGAGGCAGAAGCCACAACGTTTCGCAGATGAACATTTTAATACTGTGTATGCCAATAAGGCGGTTTTTGAGCCAAAAAGCTACAATGATGTTCAGAATTTACCTAAGCACTAAGCTGTAAATTGGTATAAAGCTATGAACTCTGAGATAGCTTCTTTAAAAGAGCATAACACTTGGTCTCTTGTACCACAAACCCCAGATATGAGACTTATTGATTCAAAATGGGTTTATAGAGTTAAAATGAATGACAAAAATGAAGTTGTAAGGTACAAGGCAAGACTAGTTGCTAGAGATTTTCAACAAATTCCAGGCGAAGATTATGATTTGTGCTATTCACCAAGTGTAAAATATGAAACAGTTAAGCTTTTGTTAAAAGATGCATCACAACGTGGACATTCTGTTTATCACCTAGATATAAAAACTGCATATTTGTTTGCAGATTTAAAAGAACAAATTTTTATGCGTGTCCCTGAAGGCATAGACGCTGCTGAAGGTTTGGTATGCAAATTAAATAAATCCCTTTATGGTCTGCACCAAAGTGGAAGGAATTGGCACCAAACTTTAGCAAAAGAATTGCTAGATATTGGTTTTTCACAAGGAAAGGCAGACAATTGTGTGTTTATAAAGGAAAGGGCAAACTCTGTAACAAAAATATGTGTGTATGTAGATGACGTGTTAATTTCTACAAAAACCAAACAGGAATATGAACAGGTAGTTTCACAGTTACAGAAGAAATTTGATGTGGTGGAATTAGGCATAGCTAAAAATTACTTATCCATGCAAATTGAGAAAGGCAAAAATGGATCTTTTCTGGTTCATCAAACTGCAAAAATTGATGATCTAGTTGAAATGCTACGTTTAGAAAATGCAAATGGGAAGGAAACACCTATGGTGTGTGGTTTCACCTTTACAGGTGAAGATAAGCCATTTCCTAACAAAACTTTGTATCGTTCTGCTATAGGCAAGCTAAATTTCATTCAAAGAATCTCAAGACCAGATATAACTTATGCTTTTCACTTTCTGGCAAAATTTGTGGAAAAGCCCACTACACAATGTTTCTCTGCTCTTAAGAGAGTGGTAATGTACCTTAAACATACCAAACATTATAGGTTGCAGTTTACACCTAGTATTGATAAAGGTTTTGAAATTTTCTGTGATGCATCTCATGCAGTGGAACAAAATAATTGCAGGGGTGTGTCTGGTATGGTGTTTTGTTATAACGGTTGTCCATTTGAATGGAAGTCCCAGACACAAACCATTATTTGTCTCTCCACAACAGAGAGTGAATTATGTGCATGCGTTCAAGCCACTCGTGATGTAGAATGGTATCTGCAAGTATTTGCAGACCTACAGATGCAAGTAACACTACCAGTAAAAGTTTACCTTGATTCCCAGAGTGGACTTGCTATCCTGTGTTCAGAGACCAATACGCAGCGCACTAGAGTCTTAAGATTACGTTTAGAATTTGTAAAGAAACTAATTACTGATGAAATGGTTGTATTTAAATATGTTCCAGGTGACAATCAAATTGCGGACATTTTTACTAAAGCACTTCCAAAGGTTACACATGAAAAACATGTACAAAGTATGCTTTATGTTTTTGTTCCACAATGATGAACCGCAGGGGAAATGTTGAATGGTCTCTTTAAATGTAAAGGTTCATCATTGTTCCACTCCATGTGTATGTCTTTAAGGGGCCGGAGCAAGGGCCAGAGGAAGATAACGAGACCCAGCTTTACAGCTGTGAAACATAGCAGGTGCTGCTGAGTTGTATTTGATTAAGGCGTGTCAGCATTTGGGTAGAGTATATAAGGAGCAGCACCTAGCTCTCCCATTACCCTGGGGGATGGGTTGGTGGTTGGGTCTGGTTTGGTTTGTTGATGTATTTAGTGTAAATGGAGTTTTTGTTTTTCTTATTAAAACCTTCTTTAAGTTATTTTTGAGTCCTTTCTTTTTAATGCATGATCTCCCCAGCAAGCTCTCTGCAGCGTTACCATACTGCAAAAAGCCAACATAGCTGACCAGTAGATCTGTAGATCAGGATGAACCCAAGCTGTCGTCCTTCTCTTCTTCCTCCTCCTCCTCTTCCTCATACAGTGGTACCATGGGTTAAGAAATTAATTTGTTCTGGCGGTCCATTCTTAACCTGAAACTGTTCTTAACCTGAGGTACCACTTTAGCTAATGGGGTCTCCTGCTGCCGCTGCACCGCCATGCAATATCTGTTCCCATCCTGAAGCAAAGTTCTTAACCCGAAGTACTATTTCTGGGTTAGCGGAGTCTGTAACCTGAAGCGTCTGTAACCTGAAGGTACCACTGTATATCCCATGTGGCATCTCTTGTCAATTGTAATATTACAGAATCATGAAAGAATTTCTATGACAAAAAATACATTGTTTATCCACGCTCCCACTTACATTTTTCAGCAGTGAAGACGAAATGTATATGCCTAATGAGCTTGGGAGAAAATTAGTTTTCTGCATATTACTTTGGTAGTCCTACACTTTTTAATATTTCTACTCACTTGTTAATGTGATAAAGGTGAAACACAAAGCTATAA
Organism: Podarcis bocagei; assembly: GCF_964188305.1. Taxonomy (NCBI): domain Eukaryota; kingdom Metazoa; phylum Chordata; class Lepidosauria; order Squamata; family Lacertidae; genus Podarcis; species Podarcis bocagei. The sequence goes on along the minus strand of NC_138129.1, from coordinate 82,794,988 downwards.
AATAAATGTTCCACATTGTGACACAAACTACATTTTACTGTGACTTGAAATCAATGTTGGCATTATAAAAATTGCACATGTAGGTCACACACGTAAGGGTAATGTGTTCTATTAGCAGCTGGTGTGTTCATTTCCAATTGCTTATTTAGACAGGTCTGTGTGCAGATGACAATTTGAGCAAATGTAGCTTTTGCTGAAAAAACCATAAAGGAGCAAATGACAAAGTCACTGATACATTTCTTATTTGCGTTATTGTCTTGTGCCCCCTGTTTAACCAATAAACTATTGAAATACAAACAGGCAATGTTGTAGTTAAGAGGAATAAGTGCATTAAAAATAGGCTCATATGAGATATGACTCCAAGAATGAGCAGCATTTGAGAGATTTACATAAACAACAGCATAAAACAGTTATCATTTGAGTATTTTATAGACACTGCTACAGGATATGGTGGTAAGGTGATGGAAAACAGTGAGCAGGACATTTCCAAACACAACAACATTTTGACTTGTCTGTATATATTTTTCTCATGTCTTTTTCAGTATTACGTATGACTAAATCTGCCTGCAATGTTTGTTCTTGGCATTGTTTTTACCATAATAGAAACATCATCATAATGAATGTCCTCCAGGCATACTGTATGAGTTTTCTTTCTGATTAATCTCCTCTACTCATTCAGATTCTTTATATGTTTTGCATAAATCTATATTGCTTTGTGCTAATGGCAGTGAAACTCCTAACATTGATTGGCTGAGCTGATAGGAAGCTGGAATGTTCAGAATAACCTGTTCGAGAAACAGATCTATCAGAATAATTCAGTGGGAAGTTATGAGAGTCCAGGGGTGCAATGTGGCTGAAAGGCAATGCAACAGGAACCAGAGAGAAGAGTAGGAGATTTGATGATGGAGCAGGAAGGGGCTAGTGAGAGCGAGGCCTTTGAAGAACCTTCATAGTGCTTTAAGGTCAGGAAGACTGTTTATGGCTCTTGGTGTAATGTTTAGAAATATTTTGCATTTCTGGAAAGGTAGAAATTGGAGCAGTTGTAACCCAGGGCTGAATAGCTTTGTTTACACAGCTATGGAAGATTCTGGCAGGACTCAATTTAACTTGGAATCCACCCTTTTCAGAGCTGCTGCACATTTTCTCAAGCTATCTACCACAACCCCCGGGTCTCTTTCCTGGTCTGACACTGCTAGTTCAGACTGTGTTTGCATACATTTGAAGAATATCCATATCAGTATTGATTGTCATGGGCTGGCTGTACGCAGAGGTATGGTGGGAGGCACCAGCTTCTTCCCCAAGGGAAGAAGGCTCAGAGTCAGGGGATTGGTGGTGGGGCAACAATGAGTGAGAAGAGGGAGAAGATTGGGAGGTGTCAGAAACTGAAGAGGTAACAGGGTTAATGATCAGAGAGACTCTATGGTGGAGAGAAGTCCAGAAGCAAAAGTGGCAGCAGAAGAGGAGGGAGGCCAAGAGGCAGACATGAGTTGGGCTGGCCCATTCCTGACAGTGATAGTGCCCAGAGATGCACCACTTTACACTTGTTTGCACTGAACCACATTTGCTGTTTTAATGTTTGGAGAGGTCTTTTTGAAGCTCCTTGCCAGCCCTTTTTGTTCAGCTTTATCATTGACTATATTTTATTGCTCTAAGCACAGCAACTAAAACATTGGTTTCTGTGCTCTGCAAATATTTACAAATATTGAACTAAAAACTGTCTTTTTCTAGGTCCAACATAAGGCCGCATTATGGAGAAACAAATACTCATAACTTCAAAATGCATACCTTCACTCGTGTAACATCCTGCAAAGTCTGTCAGATGCTTCTGAGGTAAGTGTCAAGGGAGCTGAATAATAATTAGAATTGCACCAAAGTTGGAAAAAAAAACTATTGCATTGAATAAATTAATTAAAATTATCCGTCTGGCTAGAACAAGGTCTCCTGATAGGATTTAAAATCCAACTTGCAGAAACTGATAATTCAGTATCAGGGTAAATTTGGCTGTAGTGTCTAAACTGTATGAGTATTTGCAGCTAAATATATAGTTTTGCTGATAGTTAAATCCCATCTGTGCAACTGGTGGCTTGTGGGATATGTAGAACAATTTTTTTGTTGCTCATGGAGTTCCTACCAAATTTTTATCAAGCTGGAAAAAAATGTTTGCAAAGAAAAGAAAAAGCTTTCAAGTTTATGGGAGTGAATGAGGGAGCGAGGGAGAAATCCCACTATTTAATTTTAATGCTACATCCCTTCTTTCATGCATAATATCTTTGCTATGTCTGAGCTCATAACTGTGAAACCCAGAGTTATTGAAGGCACAAATGTTTACTCTCACTGTCAGCCATAAAGGGCTCGCAGAATGCTTTACATATCAATCAAAACAGAGCAGTCCATGTCCTTGGGATTCTAATATAAAAAACACAACCTAAAAGGAAAATGTATTAGGCAAGAAGAGGGAAATAAGTGAATTCAGGTACCAGTGCTTAGTTAAAAGTTCTAATGATGAACTGAGATGAAAACAGTTCAAGGAGAGGCAGACCCAAACATTGCTAGTCTCTTAGCTACGCAGATGGAATGGCCTTGCATCCTTTTTCTTCACATTTCTACTGTAGCATGGTGGAATGACTGCTGCCATGTGACAGTTGATAGAAGGAAGAGCCTGGCTTCTCAGCAGAGCTCACAGCATTATTATAGAACCTGGCCCTCCATCTCTGTGGTCTGGAAAATGAAGAGTTCGTTTAGAATAAATAAGGAAGCTGGCAATTTCCTAGTGGTAATTTGAAAGAGTTTTTAAAAAGCTGGTGCTTGGTAAAAATAGCTTCTGTATTTAGAAAAGAAATAAAAATGGTGAAAACAAAAATGGTAGAACTCTTACTAGATATAACCACCAATAATCTTTTTTAAAACGAAAAGCAGACCAAATAGGTGAGTATGGTGTGGAAAGGTTCCAAAATGGAACTTTAGTTTTTCTAGCACTGAATCATTTAAAAACTCCGTAGCTGTAATTTTTATCCACTGCATGCCATAATTATTTCTAGTGTGAATTTTCAGACCTAGGTTTGGACCCAGAGAAGTAGCATGTGTCTGGATAACCAGAAATACGCACACACACACACGGTTTTTCTTTTAGTAATTTCTAATGCTGAGTAGCCAAGCTGTTGTTAGGTTTAAAAAGTGGCTTGTCTCCTCTGGAATGGCAATAATGAACATTCTGGTTGCTTATTCAATTTTCCTCTGCATGCATATGCAACTTCTTTTGATCCTAACACTCTGTTCCTTTCATTATTTCAGTTTCAAAATGTTTTTTCATGGTGTTCCTGAAGTTAGCATTCTGACAGCTTGCTCATTGTTATGAGCCACAGTCTTTATTTGCAGTCTGTTTTCTCCACAAGTGGTCCAAAGAAATTTCTCTCTTGTAAACTGTACTATGGCCAGAACACAGAGAATATTCTATGAATGAGGTGATTGGAAGGTTAAGTGTCTGTGAAAAGATTTTGGTTGGTTAAAGTCAATGGAAATGAAAAACCATGGAGCCTCATTCCTTGAACAGTTTGAAGCAACATGTGGCTATTACTAAACACAATTTACTCTTTGTGGAATAAAGAGTGGAACCTCAGCTGGATGGCCCCCAAACCCCGAGAAGCCTTTATTGTTAATGAGCCATAAAGTTATTTTTTCCTTAGATAAGCCATTTCTTCTTTCTTCACCGCCCCTGAAAGATTTATTGCACGCTAAAAAATGTATTTCTATTGTAATGTGTTCTCGGTTATGGAAGGTAATACAGAAATTGTGATGATACAGTGCATTTATGTGAAAGCAAAAAAGAAATAATGAATTCCTTCGCCCTGATTTGCATGTCATATTAAACCATAGTCAAAAGCAAACTATGGTTTAATGTGAACACACAGAGTGTTAGTGCACAGTGCTGAAAACCTCTCCCACTGCTCCTCCTTCCCTCCTCCTGTTGCTATGCTCCTGGGAAGCAAGGCAGAATCTGGCTTGTTGTGGTATCTGAACCCAGACTTGTTTCCCCCCAGTTCCTGGCCCATGCTGGAGTCTACAGAATACAACTTTCCAAACTGTCTTGCAAATAACATGGTTGTACACAAAAGTTTGAGTTTTTTCTTCTAATTTCCCCCACCCTCTTACTTTGAATTGCAGGGGAACCTTTTGTCAAGGCTATTTATGTTCAAAGTGCGGAGCTGGAGTCCACAAAGAATGTTTGGGAAGGCTAGACAATTGTGGCAGAGCTAATTTGGGTGGTAAGTCATTTTTATTGTTTGGGATAATTTTTTTAATTAGGCCATAAAGCTTGCCAGTTATAATTAAGACTTAATTTTCTTCTAATTTGTGTTCGTTGCATTGCAGATATTCTTTTGTAGTGATCTTTTATAAGCATAATTATAATTGCATTTTGAAGTCCTGGAATAAGAGACTCATAGAACTGTAGAGTTGGCAGGGACCATCTAGTCCAATCCCCTGCCTTGCAGGATCCTTTTGCCCAACGTATCGCTCGAACCCACAACCCTGTGGTTAAGTGTCTCATGCTCTACCTCAGTATGTCGCAACATGAAACAGCAAGGGTGGGATAGCTACAGTCCGGGTGCCTCAGAATTCTGGTGGCGGTCCAGATCCCCCCACACAACTGAGGGCTGTTCAACCTTTTTCCACTGGGAGCCACATGCAACAGTGATTCAGGGGCTGCATGCCAGTGTATGTAGCTGGAACCAATGGCGACAGTAATGTGATGACAATATGATTTATGTAATTAGCTGCACATTTTACGTAAGTGATGAAATTTCATCACAGTGGGACAGTAAGACAAATAATGTAGTTTTTGGAAGAAGACAAACTGCAGCAGAACAGACAGTGCTGCATATAGGGAATGGTGGAACAGAAAACGATGCCTTCTTACATACCTACGTTCAGCTCTCAAAATGGGTCCAGACTTCTCCAGCGCTGCAGTGAAAGTTAGATTTTCAAAGCTATTGCAATTCAAAATCCCCATCCCTGAAACTAAATGCTGGCCACATGACCTGGAAGCTGTACGCCAGCTCCCTCGGCAAGTAAAGCGAGATGAGCACCGCAATATTTGAGATACAGTGGTGCCTCGCAAGACGAAATTAATTCGTTCCGCAAATCTCTTCGTCTTGCGGTTTTTTCGTCTTGCGATGCACGGTTTCCCATAGGAATGCATTGAAAATCAATTAATGCGTTCCTAGGGAAACCGCCTTCAGACCAGGTCCGGGGACAGTCTGTCCCCGGACCTCTTCTGAAGGCTGGGGGGGGGGGACAAGGGCTTTTCTTCCCACCCCCAGCATTTTAAAAAAACCCGGGACAGCGGAGGACTTCTCCGCTGTCCGGGGCGATTTAAAAGCCCCTGGGAAGGCAGGCAGGGGGGACAAAGACTGTTGCCCCCCGCCAGCCTTCAGAAGAGGTCCTGGACCTCTTCTGAAGGCGGGCGGGGGGCGAAAGTCTTTGCTCCCCCCCCCGCCTGCCTTCAAAAGGTGTCCCCACGGCGGCGGGAGGTGTCCCCTGCCCCCCGCCCGGCTTCGGAGCACCGGGAGAAGCGATCTCCCCGCAGCCCCTTGCTGCAAAAGACGTCCGGGGGAAGCGGGGAAGAAGCGCTTCGCTTCCCGCTGCCCCCGGACCTCTTTTGAAGCAAGGGGCTGCGGGGAGATAGCGATCTCCCTGCAGCCCCTTGCTGCAAAAGACGTCCGGGGGAAGCGGGGAAGAAGCGCTTCGCTTCCCGCTTCCCCAGGACGTCTTTTGCAGCAAGGGGCTGCAGGGAGATCGCTATCTCCCCCCAGCCCCTTGCTTCAGAAGAGGTCCGGGGGCAGCGGGAAGCGAAGCGCTTTGCTTCCCCACTTCCCCCGGACGTCTTTTGCAGCAAGGGGCTGCAGGGAGATCGCTATCTCCCCCCAGCCCCTTGCTTCAAAAGAGAAGACCCGCTGTCCCCGGGGCAAGCTTCGTTTTGCGAAGCAAGCCCATAGGGAAATTCGTCTTGCGAGGCAACTCGAAAACGAAAAAACCTTTCGTTTTGCGAGTTTTTCGTCTCGCGAGGCGTTCGTCTTGCGGGGTACCACTGTACTTCCCTGATTAAACTTTCCTGCCTCTTATCAACAGGGATATGTTGTCCTAATGTAATATAAGACATTTGACTATAATTATGTAAGGTTCCCTTTGAAGAAATTTTGATAGGATTTTCCTTTTGATTTGTCACTCCCAGGGGCATGACATAACGGCCAGGTCCACACAAAATGCTATGCCATGGTTTGTTTAGGTAGAGGTAAAGGGACCCCTGACCGTTAGGTCCAGTTGCGGATGAATCTTGGGTTGCGGTGCTCATCTCGCTTTACTGGCTGAGGGAGCTGGCGTACAGCTTCCGGGTCATGTGGCCAGCATGACTAAGCCACTTCTTGCGCACCAGAGCAGCACACGGAAACACCGTTTACCTTCCCGCCAGAGCGGTACCTATTTATCTACTTGCACTTTGTCGTGCTTTTGAACTGCTAGGTTGGCCGGAGCAGGGACTGAGCAACGGGAGCTCACTCCGTTGCGGGGATTCAAACCGCCGACCTTCTGATCGGCAAGCCCTAGGCTCTGTGGTTTAAACCACAGCGCCACCCATGTCCCATGGTTTGTTTAACAAGCCACAAATTAACCACAAGTTTTCCCACGGATTATCAAGCAGACCATGACTTTTCCCGTCCCCCCCGCCAAGTTTGCTTTGTTTTAGCTGTTCTTGCCTCGTGCTGTGCTTTATTTATTTAGGTATTTTATATACCACTCCATATTTCAAAGAAATCTCTGAGCATTTTACAGCATCATAAAAATCACAAATAAATGCAAAAAGAATGTAAAAATCCACATTTAAAATAACTCAAAATAAATAGATAAGAGATCCTCTTAAAACATCACTATAAACGAGAACAACATCAGGTGGGTAGTATAATAAATTGCAGCAGATCTAGACAACTGAAATAAACAGAGATAACCAGCTTTACCCACCAGCCTGCATTTATAGATAGCAGCAGCATTCTCAATTCTGCTGTTCTTGTAGCTTCATGTGTGGCTGGGGTAGGGCGGTCAAACAAACCATCGTTCAGATAATGTGCTGTGTTTGCACATTACACCAAGCCATAGTTAAAACAAACCAAGGTTTGTAAGCCAACAATAAACCCGGGGTTAAATAAACTATAGATTAGTGTTGTGTCTAAACCAGGCCTTTGTGGAGAGCATTTGAAATTTCCCCCCTCCCTTTAGATTTTATTCAGATTAGATGCCAGAGCTGAAAACCATTATGCTTTCGACAAAGCAATCTAAGTATGTTCATGATTAGGTCATTTTTAATGCATTTCTAATTTTAGGAAATTGGACAGAGGTTTTAAATAAAGTTGAAAAAGAACATATTGCCACTTTGTTGTTGTAAAATGATAATTTATTCAATTCCTTAATCCACGAGGCTGTCTACGTGTGATCTGTGCCTCTAGCCTTCAAACTGAAATGGTTTAATTGCACCCTGAAAAGGACTTGGGAAGAATATGCAAACCTTAGTATAGTTGATAGGGTGACAAAATGCAAATAAGTACAGGGCTCCTGTACCTTTTAATAGCTGTTTCCAACATACAATTTCTGAAGATGCAACTTTTCACATGCTTACATTGCTGCTTCTGAAGAACTATTATAGGTATAGGAACATTGTTCTTTTGTATCTGGTCAGTCTATTCATTAATCAGGGCTTCAGGGTGGTTACTATAATTGACATGCATTGTTGTCCAGGCATATATAGTAATTTGAGGGTGGCTTAAAAAACCCACATGATATTTGCATTTTGTGATTAGAAAATCTGTTTACATCCCAAAATGAAGCTCAGTAGCAGATGCTTGCATAAGGCTGCACCAGTCTCAAGCCAGAGGCTCTGGCAAGGAGACCGAACCCTCTTATTCCCTGCACCATCTTGGTAGCTTTCAAGGGAGAGAGTTGCTGGTCTAGCCTTTGCCATCTTCAATGCCGAGTCTGCAGATGACCAGAAAGAGGAGCCTGTACAGCAGGAGTCAGGATGTGATACAAGGAGCTAATAGGGTTTCTGTTTCAGCAACTTGTTGCTCAAGTGTAGACTGAGGTGCTCCCCAACTCTTTGCTGAACCACTGATTGCTTTATTGCGCGCGCGCACACACACACACACACACACACACACACACACACACCCCGACACTGCTTTCCATCCTGGTTACCTGTCAGGTAGATAACTGGAAAAGAAAGGAGAGTGGAACCTTCTTCCTGAACTTCTAATTAGAAGTTTATGCGATAAGGCGAATGAATGTACCTTGGCAAGATTTAATCCTGCAGAGGTTGATGGAGACATATTTCACCAGACCAGTGGTAAGCTGAATCTGATTTAATCAGAGGTAGTATCAGCAAGTATCCTTTTGTATTACTGTTTAAAAGGGATGAATGTAGAGCTAAAAGTTGACAAAAATAGGTAGAAATATTCAGTCTTCATAGTTGCCATGTGTAAGGGCCAGTCCATACATTAGTAGAGGAAAATCTGCCTCGGTGTGCACAGGCAGTTCATGGTTCCCTTGTGAGCCTACATCTATGGTGAACACTTTGCTGCTTTCACACATACACTTGAAACATCTCAAACGCTGAGATATCAAATGTAATGTGTGAACTGGCCCTTAGCCAAGCTTGGCTGCCCTCATGCCTTCCCTTGTTTTAGTAACATGCAGATGCAACAGAGAACCATGGCCTTGTGTGTGTTTGGCTGTGCATACATGTTGTGGTTTTATGTGTACATCTAAAATGTCATGGAGGCATGCATTTTTAAGTTCACCATGTTGAGATTTGAGACATTGTGTCCTAAGGGCGCTTGGCTGCCAGGTGTGAGAGATGGATTGCTAAGTCGGTGGTGTGATCCCAGAAGGAGATGCTCCTGTTCTTAAGACCAGTTTGGACTTGATGCTTCCAAAGTGGTCTATTCAGTATTATGTTTTCAGTAAGGCAAAGTGCAGGGATAAAACTTGGAAACCTGCCTGAAAATAAACAGATCTAGCAGTTGCATTACGTAATATGTATTGCCAAACAGCATGAGTTGTACTTCATTTCAAGATAAGCTATTCAAACAAAGTGGAGGGCAGGCCCACTCATGTCTTGGACTGTATACTCTGAGCATACATTTAAAAAAATGCCCAAAGTTGAACTTTGTTCATAGGAGTGGCCATTTTAGATGTGGCTCATGCAGTTTCTTTCTTAGTTTTCTCTGTCTTTTTGTAAGAAATAGTGTTGTTTCAAACTCTCCACTTTCCTACGTAGTGGGAAGCTGGTACAGTAGTGTTGCAGGATCAGTTTTATTATAACAAGATATTATTTGGAGATTTAGGCTGCAATCCTCAACATACTTACTATGGAGAAAGCTCCATAGTATACAGTGAATACAGTGGGGCTTATCTTTGAGTAGTATAAATATGATTGTGTTCCTCGGGTGTGTTTTGCAGCATTTGTTGATTTACATGTATATAAGCAGTGTGTGTGTGTGTGTGTGTGTGTGTGTGTATGCATACCAATAAGACAGTGCTTGTCTTTAAAGCAGGAATAGTGCCTTAAAACTACCAGCACAACCTTACAACAAGACTGCTTTATGTCAGCCAACTGCATAACTCTGGTTTCTTTTCCTCCTTTCTGTCCAGATTCTTGTTTTTGCAATATCTACTTTATAAACATACAGTTGGACTTGAAAGAGAGAAGGTAGCCCTAGCCTAGCAGAACATCAGTTTAGTACTAAGCAATATTTACAGCTACTTCCGAAAGCCAGAAACCTCTTCTTAATCTTTGATACCCATCCGCAAAACTTAGAGCTTCTTCTTCCTTCTTCCAAGCAGCAATGGCTTGGGGTATGGCCGGTGAGATATTTGATTGAATCCCTCCACCCCACCCTTTTACCAGTGCCATGACGCAATCTGATTCTGAAGCTCCTTTCCAAAGAGAACTACTGTTTGATAAATGTGAATTCAAACTCTCTTGGGATGCGCAAAGCTGATTCTTCTGTTATTTGGATGCAGGCCATTGTATTTGCAGTAATAAGAAGTGATACTTAAGGGCTATCTGTGGTGCACAATCTATGATTGTTCAAACAGAAGTGCAAGTCACTACTTGATGCTGCAGTAAGTAAGTGATGACTACGCAAGGGTAGTAGACCAGCCTGTAGCCTTGTCTTAATTTAAAAAACAAAAACAAGACAAGAGAGGGTGTCTACAACTAATACACTTTAGAAAAAGTTAAGGTAAAGCTAGATTAATTTTGTAGCATGCTTTCAAAAGTTTGTTGATACTGGGTTGTATTCGCATCTGCTGTTCTGCTCATACAAAAGGCTTCCACTTGCACAATGGGACTTCCCCCTCCTCTCCCTTTCAGCTCCTTATGCACCCTGATAATCTGCTCCAAAGTGTTGAAAGACCTTCTGGAGCAGTGTGTGTGTGTGTGCGTGCGTGTGTGTGTGTGCAGGGAGAGGATAGCATGGGGAAGTCCTACTGTGCAAGCGAAATGCTCCTCCTGCAGCTTTGATGCAACTCACTCTAACCTAAAAGTAACATTATTAAAACACTTTTTCAAAATTATGCATATTAGAGCATAATTGCCAGTTTACCGTTAATAAATTCAGGTTACAAAAATCAATAAACAGTGACCATTTGCCTATAAACTTTTTGACAATTCTCCTCTGATATATATCTATAAAAAACCCTGTTATATATCTATAAAAAACATGTAAGTTTGGTGTTGGCAGTTTCCAATATTTAGTAAAAACTAGCAGTTATTACCATATATATCTAATCTTACATTCCTTTCATATTAAAACTCCTGTGTAGGCTGAAAAACAGGTAGCAAGTCTAATAGTATAGTGTTATTTGATAATTTCTCTCTTAAAATGTTCATTTTCTTCCGATAAACTTTTGCATATGGGCATCCCCACCTCATATGGCTGAAGTTTCCTTGACTTTTCAAAAGATTTCCAGCAATGAAAAGTACTCTTAGTAATTGTATTTGTCGCTACTGCTTTATGTATGCTTGTACTTCACGTAAGAGAGTCCAAATTCCAGCATAACAAGTTATTTTATTGGGAATATCCATGGCATCACAATATATTGTATGAATGCAAAAACTTCCTGGAAAACATTATTGTCAGAATGCAAAATAAATAAGGAATTTGCGTTATCTGACGTAATAGTTCCCCGATTCATTTCCTTTGGGAAGAGAAGCTCCCATGCTGTCTCCTGAAGTCTTGCACTGCAGTGCACATGTTGAATCTGTAAAGTCTGAGCTTCTGAGTTTTTCCTTTCATCAAACTATTTCAGAATGTATATAGCTGATTTGTTGGTTTGGAAAGCTGCATGTCGTCAGAGTTAAGCATAAACTTGAATCTGTTTATGGCTGTTCAGTGCTGCTTAACCTGAGCCAATAAAACTAAGTGAACACAGTTTGCAAAATAACGAGCTGAGCCCCAGGGCTGGTGGAGCATAAAACAGGTATCAGCTAGCTAAACAAAGCAGCTCCGTGTACTCTCACCAAACCACACAGCAAGGAATTACTGCTGAACGGAGTGAACTTTCAGTTTCTGACCATGCCAATTTTTACGTTTGTTTCAGAACCCGGGACCCTGAAACATGAGGTAAGTGCAACTTTTTGAAGTTTGGGTTGACATTTATTTTGTGGCTGATCTAAAATGTTCCATTTTCTCATTTTTATATTTTGGTGTTAGTGCTGGGATCACTTAAGGCATTTTGTGCTTGTGCACTGGCAAAATTGGATTAAAAAGATAGTGAAAGTGTTGAATCTGCTCAAGATTAAGAATTTTCAAGTTCCATTGGTTTCAGTGGGGATAGCGTATAATACTCTTTAGAAAAAGAAAAATACAAGGAGACTTTAGTTGCCTCGTGCCACAGATTTCTTATTAATTTCATGGGGCTGATGTTTTCTCTAGACTTCCTTAGTGTTCAAGACATTAGCAGAACATGTATAAAAAAACCAAGTAATGGTTCAGTATGATAAACTACCATGGGATTTAGCAGAAGAATTATAAGTGGTCTAATTTTTTTGCAACCTACTGCTGTAAGAGTAATGCATGAGTATAAAGTTCAGCAGTTCTCAATTTGTGTGCTGTAAAATGTGCAGTCAAATGCTGATTTCTGAAGCTGAATTCTTTGCCATGGGATCACTTGGAGAATCTTTAATATTGTGACAGAATGGTAATGGGCAAATGGGCACATATTCCATGAGATGACAATAATCCAAGAATACTGTGTTAATTTTGGTACATTTGCAGAAAGGTTTCTTTTCTCTTGGTTTTGGGGGGAAATGTTGCATTTATTCTCTTGTATCCTTTTATACTGCCCTGAAATGTGGGGCTAAGTTAAACGCGGATAATGAAAAGGCTGCTTGGGGAGCGTTACTTAACTGTACATTCTATTATATCGTGCAATGCTTATATTTTTTGGTAGCATGTTTCATTTCCATTTGGAAGGGGATTTATGTCAACTGGGAGCTCAAGACTTCATTGGAAGTGTGGATTTACCCCTAAACAGCATTTTCCATACATTCTCCAGCAATGAGGCAACACAGGGAAATTACTTGGAACTAACAATTGATCCTTAAGCAAATGAAGTTGGTTCTCAATAAGTCTTAAGTAATAAAAGTGGAATTAGAAATTCTCTCTCTCTCTCTCTGCCTTGCATTATTTTCTCCATTCTCTGTGTAACAGTGCTGGACACTTAGGGATGATTCCATCAGTGCTGGATTTAGGGTGTTGCGGGCGGGTGCAAAATAATAATCTTATTGAGAAGATCCACCCCTTATTCCATTGATGCACAGGAATGAAAAACATTACGTTCTGCAGAATAAATGGACAGTAGTGAGATGGCTCCTGAGGTGGTAAATCCAGGATGAACACCACTGGGAGCTTCTATGTCCTGGAAAGCTCTTCTGTGAATGAGCCAGTTAATGATTACTAAGCAGTAAAGGCCATAAAAAACATGTGTCAGTTGGTGTTGGGGCTCTCTGATTTGCACCTACTTTGACAGTGCAAAGGTTCAGGCCAACGTGGTGCCTGCATGTGCAAATTGTTACACACCAATTCCGGTTGGTTAGTAGGGTCTGCACAATTCTCAGTCTAGAGGCTCGGCACGCATGGCTGTAAACCGGTGCTCTGTTTCCTGAGGAGATTATATAATCTCAAAGTACAGGTTGGTTGATTGCAGAGCTCCAAGAAGGAGGGAGAAGTTCACTGCAGTATAATTATTGTTTGTGTCACACTCTTGACCAGAGTCTTTTTTGGTTGCACGTGACGTTTCTTATGTCTGGCGATGTGATGTCGAAGCTAATGTTCCTTGAGAGCATTTCTCCTCCATAGAGCTTGGTGGAGGAGGCCTTGCTGAAGTCATCGCCACTACTTTGCAGGCTGGGCTGGCCTGCCTCAGGCAGCAGAGTTTGGGGTAGTGCTAAAGGGCAGTGACTTCACAAAAATGCATATTTTGTTGCATTTTTAAGTGTTTCAAAACATACATTGTACCTCCTAACTTGTAACAGGCAAGTGTGGTTAAAAAGTAAGAGATGATTTTTTTAAACCCCATCTGAACATTCTGCTTTCAGCACCAAAATGTACAGGGCTACCTCTGGGCCCTGCAATTTACAAGACTCTTGTTGACTTGGTCTTTTAAGGTAGTCATTTATTATGTAAAGTTATGTAATGTTCTACTTTCCCCTTCCTCCCAAACTTGCCTTGGAGGTTAATAAAAATATTTAAAAAGAAGCTTCTTCTGTAAACGGCTGTTGCAGAATTATCTCATGTAGCGTGCAAAATAACCAGGGCCTCCGTTCGTTCTCAAAATTGCAGCTCATTTCTTCCACTCTAGCAAGGAACATAAAAGTGAAGTAGAAATTACTTTTTATTATAATTACATTTGCAACAGCCTCATACGCTTTTATGTGGTCAGTTAGAGCTTCACTGTAAATGAAAATTGAAGCTTTTGAAGCCTTCTTTTTTATTGGAAAGTGAAAATGGCTTTAGTTATATGTAAATTGGGAAGCTGTACACGTTTTTAGTGAGATCATGGGCAGAACAGACATGCAGAACATCTTCTGCAGAGTAACAGCTGCATGCTTTTTTAAACACACAAATGCAACCTGCAGAATCAAGTAAATTCTGCAGAAACCTTTAATGACAGATGGTCCATCTGAGGGATGGGAAACAACACTCTTTGTACGTGGTGAGCTTTGTCTGTAATTTATATTCCATACTTCTACACATTTTATGTCTTACCTTGAAAGTAAATTTTAGGAAGAGGGGATTATTATAATTTTTTGCATCAGCTTCTCCTGTTGGGCACTGTGACATGGAACATGAGGGGGGGGGGAGGAACTGTTGCAGTGCCTGTCCAGGGTGAGGGAGAGTGTGCAAGCACTATTTGGCTTCCACTGAGGACAGCAAAATGTCTTGGGCCAGCCCTTCTAGGAGAGTCAAAGGAGTGTGGAGTGTAGAGTGTGGAGACTAACTGGATAGGAATGGGTTTTCAAAAGAAGTATCTAACTTGTGCTTTTCAAATACACAGAGACGACCAAATGGACTCCGAAAGAGCTCCAGGCATATGGACCCAGGTCTGTGTTTCTCTTTTTCATCATTAAAACTTTAGAATTAGCACAGGATAATTAATGGTTTGAATATCATTCTCAGATGTTAATTATACAGCCTCTTTCTTTTGGGGGAACGAGTACCACCAATCTGACCCACAAGGCATCTCAGTGATAGCAGTAAGATGTAAGCTGGCAGATGTAAGTCTGATCTTAAAAGTCTGTTGTATTCTTTTACCACAGGCCTGGCAAGATACAATACCCTTCCCAGTTTCTTGCCATATCATTTATGCAACCATATGTACACCACCTTAGCCCACTCACAACATAATAAAACAGTAAAAATGAAAAAAATGAAAAATGCATAACAAGAGCTAACATAGACAAGTTGGAAAAGTTTAAAAATATCAAAATAAATGAACAACCATCAGCACTATCCGTAGGAAAGCAACCAATTCTGAGAAAACAGCCATTAAGAGAAAGTGATCCGAGAGGTTTTTAAGCCCGCTTAAAATATTGCCAGCGTTGAGGCCGCAGGCACCTCTGTGTAATAGTTTCTTACTACTAAAAGTAAAGTTGCATGTACTGTTGTAGTAGCACTCTCCTGCATGCAGCTGCTGCTATATTCACTGAAACAGTCAAGACTGTCAGTGCAGTGTGTTTTGATGTTGCACCAGTGGAAATTGTTATTTCAGCACTGGGACCTTTTAGTTTTGCTGAAGTCTATGGCTTGGATTCAAATAAGCTCTCAGGCTGCTAATCACTTTCCTGACCGTGTTTTCAAGGGTACAGTCATATGACTATCATAAGACTATCTGAACTGTGTGTGTGTGTGTGTGTGTGTGTGTGTGTGTGTGTTTGTATGTGTGCTTTGCTGCTTTGCTTTTACAAGTGGTGCTCTTAAACCTTGCTTACATACCTAGAAGCCCCTGGGCTTTTGGTAACTCTTCCCTCACCTTATGCTGCTTAAACAGAGCAAGTATTTTAAAATTGATGCCTAATCTTGCAACACTCTGTTCTCAACAGCTGCTGTTTTTCATAGAGTCTGAAGGCAGCAGGTATTAGGTATTTTGAGGTGCAAGACTCCAAACAGAATGCACTTTGACTTTGATGTTCTTAATCTTTCTCCTCATTCCCTCTACAACTGTCTCCCCCACCTCTCACCAGACCCAGGTTTCTGTCAAAGAAAGCAGTACCAGGGTTTTTGCAAATGTGGTTTGACTGAATAAACATGTAGTTCTGGTTGTTTGACTGATAAAATCAACTGTGAGTTCTTTCTCTTAAGCGTTGAATGCACATATATACAGTAACTGTGTGAGGAGGGCAATTCTTTTTTTGCTTCTTTTTATGAGCTCTTTTTCAGAAGCAAGCCATATTATTGAGTCGTTAAATGTAGTAACGTAAGAATGATTTACACCTGAAACAGGAGTTCCAAGTCCATAACTAAGGAGGTGATGGTGGAAGCTTCATATCTGCAGGAAAAAAGAGCTGCTGTACTTACTGCTCAGTTGCATGGGAGTTGAAATGCAAATAGTTAAATTGTCTTGACTAACCACTCCCTTTGTAAAAAAAAACAACCTTACCATATTGCGCATTTTGAAAGAAATATAGCTGTTGCCTGAAGCCAAGTGTTGCTTCACTGTGCCCTTGGAGATACTTTTCCACATTGAAAAGTTATAAATGTGCGGCACAGAGGCTAATGAATTAAGGACTTAAGGAATTAAGGATTCCCAAGTCCTGAAAGAAGGAGCCTATCTGGTACCTAATACTGAAACCTGGCTGGGTGGTGCAGCAAGCTATGTTTTGGCCCAGCACCCATTGTCAAGATTGGACAGGGAGGTGGAGTGGCTATTCTCCACAACAATACAATTTTGCTTGCCCTGTGCCCAATGGTTTGCTTTAATCAAAAGCATTGTACCTGGTGCTGGGCTCCATTTCATCCACACTACAGAGCATATTTTTCCTGTTAACTCATGCGCACACCGGGATTGATCTTGCCCCTTCAGAAGCCACTTTGCTTCACCCCCCCATGATGTGTCACAGTCTGAGAACCATCAGCCTAACCCATTTTTTAAAAATTTATTGATGCCAAGAGAGTAATATTTCATTACTTCTGGTCACAACGGGAATCTGATTGCACAGGTCCATGCCAGTAATTATTCATGGTGGAGCACGTGTAGTTCCAGAATCTGTTTTTACAGCTGCCATTATCCTTATGATTCATGCAGCTTAATTCTCTTAGCACGTCCACTGCTGAAGTGTCTCATGACGGTTGCAAAAAAACAACAACCCCTAAACCAAAACAAAGAGTTTTAAACTGCCTCCCATAATTACATTGAGCCCTGCAGGTTAGAAGTTATCTTTTGCGCCTCTGATGATTGCAGCTAGGTACAAAACTAGATGACTCAACAACGGCAATTAAACCAACTCAGTGGTTTCCCCATCTGATATGCTTATTTTCTGTAAAAGCTCTTGTTCATTGCTTGGCAGTATTATTTCAGCTGTTGCAGTTATGCCAACTATACTGCCTCTCCCCAAAATAATACATTAACTCTCAGTTGCAGGACAAGAACCAGCATGCCTCTTGCCTCCAACCAACTTTTTAAAGCCTGTGTACTGCTAGATGGGCAAATATCCTGCCTCTGTACAACTTGGCTGATAGTTTTTGCTGTTGTCTTCAAGTTGACGATGGGGGCAGGGAAGGGGAACAGCAGCAAAATTTCCCTGTTTTTTTAGATGTGTCTTGTACTACCACATGGGCTGCTCTGGCTTATTTCTGTTAAGACATTTTCCTGCAAGTCTGGCTTCTATATAGTTTTATTTTCTCAACAGAACTAGGTGATTCTGCCTGATTATACTTCATGGTCAGGGCCTGTTGTGTATTTTGAGTGCCGAGTCTTACAAAAGCAGAGAAGGGGGAGATTAGCAACTGGCCGGTAGTAACTTAGATTTTCTGAGTCCAAGGAGGATTTCTTTAGGAGTAGTTTTACCACTGCCTCCTTCAAGCAGGCAGGGAACACCCTCTCTCTCACAAGGAGGCATTAATCACCTCCCTGGTCCAGCCAGCTTTCCCTCCCTGCTGGTTTCCATCCGTCAAGTGGGGCAAGAGTCCAGAACGCAAGTGGCTGCCCTGACCGTTCCAATCACCTTGTCCATGTCCTTAAGCCTTACCAACTGAAACTCATCCAGCACAAGAGGACTAGACTGTGCTCTGGACACCCCTTGAGATCCATGTGCTGTAACAATGGAGACTTGACTCTTGCAGTAATTCTCAAGTGTAATCACTACTGTTATTAATTATCACACTCTTCCTCAGAAGCCTAACCAAGGAATCAATCACTGAATGTTAGGAATGTTGTTGTCGTTACTATTCTTTAAATAATAACAGAATGTTAACACAAAGCAAAAGGGAGTATTTCCACTCCACCAAAGGCGACTCATTTACTTAATTCAGTAATAATTTAACTTCTGCTTCAAAGCACTTCTCACACGGAGACTTAACAAAGCTTTGTAAAACTACTGAAGGCTAAATGATCTTATCTCTCGTGGGGGGAAATCCTGCTTCAGTAGCTTGCTGAAGGAACTGTGTGGAGCTGCTGCCATGCTCTGCCCTAAAGTGGAGTGAGCAACTGGATTAGGTTGGCAGGCCAGATCCTGACATACCCCTCAGAACCACTGTGACAGATGGGTGGCCCACTCACCTATCTATCTCTCTTGAGGCCACCTTGGATGTCAGATGAAGTGTTTTCCTTTACAAGTAGGTTTGAATTCAAGCTAATCTGCAAAGGAGAAATGTCACTTTGTCCGTAGAGTTTAATTTCAAACTGCACAGTCAAAGGCGGGGTTTCATTGCAAGGCTTACTATAAGTACTAATCAGCTGATTGACACTTAAAGCATGCCCCTTTGGGCAGGATCCGGCTGCATTGCAAAGTTCCCTTGGTATCAGTGCCAATCAGCTGATTCACACTTACAAGAAGCCTTGGTGGCTAAAGAACAGCCAGGAGCACACTTTAAGTCTGCTGATGGTTCCTTTGCAGCTGTGTCTTTAGCTGTTCCACACCTGATGGCACATTGGATGCCAGGTGTGGTACAGGTGGGCGTAGTTTGGGGAAAGTGGCCCTGTGAGCCACAAGAAGGGGGAAAGGGCAGAAACCCAACACAATCCCTCCCTTTTAAGAAGCTGAGATGTTTGTCCTCAGACCACCTGCTGTGTGCATCTTCCGTTGACTCTGTTCATGCATAGTAACAGTTGGTAGAGATTTATGCCTCCAGTGCTGTGGGAGTTTTTATTTGTTGTAAATATATGCAATCTTTCTTTCTTTCTTTCTTTCTTTCTTTCTTTCTTTCTTTCTTTTTAAAATTTGTATACCACCCTTCATCCATAGATCTCAGGGCAGTTCACAACATAAAATCACAATATAAAAATCACAAAGTACATAGTAAAAACAACAACAACAACCCAATAATTCTCCTTCCCACAACACATTTAAAATGTCATGGGATGTCACCAGCCGAAGGCCTGGTTGAAGAGAACGTTTTCACCTGGCGCCTAAAGGTGTATAATGAAGGCGCCAGGCGAACCTCCCTGGGGAGAGCGTTCCACAAACAGGGAGCCACTGCAGAGAAGTCCCCTTCTCATGTTGCCACACTCTGGACCCCTCTCACCGAGGAGGCACACGAAGAGGGGGCCTCAGAGGCTGATCTCAGGGTTCGGATAGGTTCATATGGAGAGAGGTGGTACTCTCAAATAATGGACATATGTATTTTTCTTAATAAAGGGAATAAAGGGAAAAGAGCACCTGTAGTGGGATGCACTTTCTCCATCTAAGGTTTTCCAAATTTGACTCTCCTTTACCCTCTCTGTTCCTAAGATAAGATCCATTCACTTGCTTAGGAAACAGTTTGGACCTCTCCTGCGTTATCAGTCTCCCATCTCATCAAATCTTTGTGGCTTTCCCATCTTCCTCCTTCAACAAGCATTTTAAGCTGGTTTTTAAAAAATTAATAAGTTATCCCAGACTGTACCTGTATGGGATTTGAAATCGTTTCTATACATGTTTTCCATACGTTTTTGCTTGAAGATGTCTTGAGATGTTTCTTATGAGATGATTCATGATTCGAAATAAAGTAAATGGAAAGGGTAGCCTAGGGAGGAATACTTGCAGTTCCTTCCTGACTCTGGAGGGATGCCTTCAAGACTAGGAACCTTGGTCCAGAAGCAGGATTAGAGGGCCTGCCTCCTACCTTTCCCGACTGCCCTTGAAGAACCCCATAACCCTGTAGCTACTCCTGTTTTCAATAACTCCTAAAATATCCTCTTTGAATCATGAAGAACAGAAGTACACTGTAAGTCATTTCCGTTTCTGTGGCTAAAATTAAAGACCTTGATGTCTAGCACAGTCACACTTCTATATTATGTAGTCACATAATCAGTTTGTCTGATTAATCTTTAACGTGAGCTACTGAATTTAATAGTAACTTCATCTGAAGCACCAGAACCCTTGCCTGATTCTGTTTAATTTCTTAGGTTATTGTTTAACTTAATGCGTGGGCCAGTTTGGAGTAGTTCCCACCCCTAAGTTGCTTGGAGGATGAACTTGCATGACTGACACTGCTGTTGAATTCTGCTAGAATTGAGTCTGATAGGAACAGGTCGTTGTGACTCCAGACAGAACTACGTAAGATAAAAGTATTCATAGCTATACTTAGAAAAGGTAATGTTCACAATTGTGAACTCTTCAGCTAGACTACTGCAATGCATTCTCACATGAGCCTGCCCTTGATAATAAATGGTGCAGAAGGTTCAGTTAGTTTTATTCTGTAAGCCATTTCCTTTGACCTGAGAAGATACATTGCATTGGTGTTGGCTCATTTTAGAGGCTGTTAGTTCATTAAAAACTTTCATCAATTTGTGAGACATCATAATTGTAGTCAGAATAATTTTATTAAATGACCATCAGAGAAATCTCCCAACTTTATAATCGGCACACAAAAAAGAGATGGTTGCTTTCCTTAAATATGATAGCCATGTTCAAATATATAAAAGGATGTCACATAGAGGAGGGAGAAAGGTTGTTTTCTGCTGCTCCAGAGAAGCGGACACGGAGCAATGGATCCAAACTACAAGAAAGAAGATTCCACCTAAACATTAGGAAGAACTTCCTGACAGTAAGAGCTGTTCGACAGTGGAATTTGCTGCCAAGGAGTGTGTTGGAGTCTCCTTCTTTGGAGGTCTTTAAGCAGAGGCTTGACAACCATATGTCAGGAGTGCTCTGATGGTGTTTCCTGCTTGGCAGGGGGTTGGACTCGATGGCTCTTGTGGTCTCTTCCAACTCTATGATTCTATGATTCTATGATTCTTAGTAGTGAGAGTGAAAAGCAAGGCTTCCTAGTAAAGGCTTGTATTGTGGGAGGTATCATTATTTTTAAAAAGTGTACTGCCATGCTATTACTACTCCATTATAAAGTTTTTAAATATTAATGATACATTGTTGGATATAATGAATAAATGTTCTCTGTTGCTTTTTTAAAAAAAATTGCATGTTCAGCCGCTACAGTAGCAACTTGAATGATGGTGGCTTATAGTCTCCAGTTCAGAGAGGTTGTAAAGAGAACACAATGCTCTACTTACTTCCCACTTGAAGCCTGCAAAAGACTGGGAAAAGGAGAGAACCCTTTAGACATTCAGGAAGGAGAACTATGAAAGCATATTAGGGAGAAGAGGGGGGTTATCTGAGTGAATGAACAAAACTCTGATTTTTTTAATTTTTTTTGCCACAACTTTGGGATTTTTACAAAGAATGTCCTTTCCCAGGCCACCCCACATCAGCTTCTGAGAGCAGTGGAACTACCAAGAGGGCCACCTGAGAGGGTCTATAGGGAAGGGGGAAATCTTTCAGATATTGGTCTAAGTCGTTTAAGGCTTTAAACACTAACATGAACACCTTGAATTGGGCCCAGAAACAAACTGGCAATCAACATAGCTGTTGATTACAGTGGTGCCCCGCAAGACGAATGCCTCGCAAGACGGAAAACTCGCTAGACGAAAGAGTTTTCCGTTTTGGAGGTGCTTCGCAAAACGAATTTCCTATGGGCTTGCTTCGCAAGACGACAATGTCTTGCGAGTTCCTGCTGGGTTTTTCCCCTCCCCCCCTTTCTAAGCCGCTAAGCCGCTTATCAGCTGATCCGATCAGCAGATAAGCCGCTAAAAGCCGCTAATAGCGCTAATCCGCTAATCCGTCAATGGGCTTGCTTCGCAAGACGAAAAAACCGCTAGACGAAGAGAATCACAGAACGGATTCTTTTCGTCTTGCGAGGCACCACTGTATATGAGTTCTGAATGTAACCCCAGCCAGTAATCTGGCTGTTGGATTTTGGACCAGTTCAAGGTTCTAAGTTGTCATCAAGTGCAGCCCCATGCAGAGTGCATTGCAGTAATCCATGGAAGTTAAATAGTGCGGGGGACAACATAAAGCCCCATGGATACCACAGCACAGTTGCCAAGCAGCCGAGCACATGTCCTCCATTGCTGCTATCTGGAACCAGCCCAGTAGGCAGGAGTGGAACCTCTATAACAATATGCTTCCAACTCCTAAAGGGACGTGGGTGGCGCTGTGGGTTAAACCACAGAGCCTAGGACTTGCTGATCAGAAGGTCAGTGGTTTGAATTCCCTGACGGGGTGAACTCCCATTGATCAGTCCCTGCTCCTGCCAACCTAGCAGTTCAAAAGCATGTCAAAGTGCAAGTAGATAAATAGGTACCGCTCTGGCGGGAAGGTAAATGGTGTTTCCGTGCACTGCTCTGGTTCGCCAGAAGTGGCTTAGTCATGCTGGCCACATGACCCGGAAGCTGTACGCCGGCTCCCTCCGCCAATAAACCGAGATGAGCGCCGCAACCCCAGAGTCGGTCACGACTGGACCTAATGGTCAGGGGTCCCTTTACCTTTACCTTCCAACTCCTAAACCTACCAGATACCATGCATAATGAGAAACTGCTGAGACATCAAGGAGAATTGGCATTCCCACTTTCTTTCTTCTAATTAAAGGCCATCAGCCAAGGTGACCAAAGCCATTTCAGTGCCAAAACCAGTGTGAAGCCAGATTGAAATGGGCCTAAACAATCAGCTTCTCTCAAGCACTCCTGAAATTGACTTGCTACTGTGCTCTCAAGTACATTGCCCAAACTGGTGGAGAACAATTCTCTATTCCCCCCGCCCCCATACCATAGTAGCATGGTTTTTCTGCTTCTTAACATGATAAGGCTTATGCGCCTTCCTCCTTTTGAAACTTTGAAAGTAGTGAATAATGCATGTTACCTCTAGAAACGCTGGTTCTATATCCTTAATCAATACAGGCAATCTCCAGATGTCTGGGTAGGCTGAACTCTCAGGTGAGCATGCTGTGCATGAGTCTGAAAGTTTCC
Source organism: Podarcis bocagei (assembly GCF_964188305.1). Lineage (NCBI taxonomy): Eukaryota > Metazoa > Chordata > Lepidosauria > Squamata > Lacertidae > Podarcis > Podarcis bocagei. The sequence continues at coordinate 82,771,942 of NC_138129.1, read as the reverse complement.
ATTTACCCGAGGAGCCTTAACATGTTTGGAGGAGGGAGTGTTGAATAGTTATTGGGCTTGGAGGATAAACATGTTCTGGTTCGCCTTTTAACTATGAGGGGAATTGGTAAAATAAATTTGTATAATGGTGTTCGTAAATTGAAGTCAAACAGAAACTGGTACATGGAACTTAGTGTTTCTGTTGCTGCTTTTATTTGAGACATCCTTGTGTTGCATTCAGTAAGCTAATATCCCACATAATACTACAACTTGGGGCCATCTAACAAAGCTGAATGTTGGGAAATTCAAGAAAGACAAAAGAAACTACTTCTTCACACATAGTTTAACTGTGAAATTTTCTCTGAGACGTTGCAGTAAGGACCACAAGCTTGGATGGCTTTATACCATATGAGTGCAATTTAGACAGACTATGTTCATGAACACATAACCTGTGAATTTTGCATGGATTTGCACAAATGATTTTGCACAAAATTGGGATTTTTAAAAGGTGGCTTTGTGGAGCAGCATAAACCTTATGCACATAAGTGTTACAGTTGCCAGATTAGATTACAAATGCCAGTGGCTCTTCCAGATGAGTATGTGCACGCCTTGCATGCTCACAGTAAACACCTGATGTAAAATGTCACCTGATGTGACCTTCCCTTGTTAAGTCAATAGCTTTAATGTGACTTTGCTTAGCCTTGCAATTCTGGCTGGGCGCTCTGAAACAGCTGCTGTAGTAGTTTGCATTTCAGGCTGCAGGTGAGGGCTCATGTAACTGAGTGCCCCTCCATACAAGCAATTTCCTTGCATGAGGAAATCAAGCACATCAAGGATACGTGCTCTGTTTTAATCAAAGATGCAAAATGCCCAGTGTTTTTCTTTTTTTCTTCCAAGCTTCATTGGGGGTCAAAACAGCTAAATGATTAGAGTTCTCTAATAAGGCCTCATGTATCATTTTCAAAAACACTATAGAAGCTGGATCATTCAAATGCAGGAAACAGTCCACAATTTTAAGGCAGGTCTTTGCTTTTAAGTAGGGGACACAGCAATGTTAGGAGCTCGTGTGAACTAGTAATGTTGAAAATTCTACCTGCCACTTCCATGTTTGTACATAAATATCCTGATCTGTGAAATCATTTCTGGGTGATGGTGAAATATCCGCAGCAGTAATAGGGAAGGTTTCATTCCCCCTTATGTCAAATCTCCTGCAGCACAGTCTTTCTCCATAAGCTGCATAAGACCCATCACAATATTGCATTTGCATTGGAGACTTAGCAAGCGTCCTATGGAGGCTAAAATATGGCTTGGGCATGATCAACAGGATAAGCTCTTAGTAAATGCCTGTCATAACCTGGAATTAGAGGAACCACGTTAACTTTTTAAAATCTTTTCTTTTTCTTTTTCTTTACTAAAAACAAAACTTTTGAGCTGGTGAACACCTTTGTTCCGTTGGAAAATGCCCTTTTAACAAGACAATTTGGCAGAGAGGCCACTACAAGCAACATATGGTGCTGCATTTGGAGTTCCTTTGCTTGTAGAGTGCAATTGAACGATTGAATTACTCTGTAAATCCAATAACACTTAAGAAAAAATTAGATTTCCTTTTCAAATGATTATATCAGAAACATGGAGTGACTTGTGATTTCCTGTTGTCTTGGACACGTTTCCCTTTCAGTGGTGCACTCAAAGAAGACTGATGTGAACGCACGGAATTTCTCCATATCAGCGTCTAAAGCATTACCTCATCACATCTATCACCTTTTTATGGCTCTAAAATTAGAAAGATAACCTTAAGATATAAATCTTTTACAGGGCCAGAGTTGTATGTACACTCAGAAAAGGATGAGCCTCTGTGGCGATGAAATTGACTAGTGCCTCAAGAGAGAATTAATAGGAGGACAGGAGTGAGCTGATGAAAAAATTGATTATTTTCCATTAAACTGTACGTGCTGTGCTTTCATGAACTAAGCAGCAGCCTAGAGAAAAATATTTTTCTCGCACAAACACGTTAAAAATAATAATACAGGGGAGGAGGCTTGATAGTGAAAAAGGTCTCCTCTTTTCATATCTTAGTCCATATGTCAACATACAATTTGACTTTTTCTCCACCCTAATCCATTTGTTGGATGTAGTCAGGTTATTTGAGGTATTCAGATTTTGTCTTCCCCCCTCATGGCCACAATCCTACACACATGTACCTATAAGTAAAAGTCTCCTTTAGTTCCCTAGGGCTTACTTCTGTCTAGTCAAGTTGAGTGGGATCAATTCCAATCTGTTACCTCCGAGGATGTGGACAGGCTGCTTGGATGAGTGAAACCAACCACCTGTCTCCTGGATCCTTGCCCATCCTGGCTTATAAAAGCTAGCCGGGAAGGACTGGGCGATGGGCTTCGTGGGGTGGTGAATGCTTCCCTCCGTGAGGGAGCCTTCCCAGACCCGCTGAAAGAGGCGGTTATTAAACCGCTTCTTAAAAAACCATCTTTAGATGCGGCCACGATGGCCAACTATCGCCCAGTCTCAAATCTTCCATTCCTGGGCAAGGTGATTGAGCAAGCGGTTGCCGAACAACTCCAGGCACGCCTGGAAGAAGCGGACCATTTGGATACCTTCCAGTCGGGATTCAGGCCTCATCATGGGACTGAAACTGCCTTGGTCGCACTGGTTGATGATCTCTGGCGGGCTAGGGACAAAGGTGAGAGCTGTTTCCTGGTTCTGCTGGATCTCTCAGCGGCGTTTGATACCATATCGGCCATAGCATCCTTCTGGACCGTCTTGAGGGGCTGGGAGCTGGGGGCACTGTTATACAGTGGTTCCGCTCCTTCCTCCTGGGCCGTGTTCAGAAAGTGGTGGTGGGGGATGAGTGTTCAGACCCCTGGGCTCTCACTTGTGGGGTGCCTCAGGGTTCTGTCCTCTCCCCCATGCTTTTCAACATTTACATGCAGCCGCTGGGAGAGATCATTAGGAGGTTTGGGCTGGGTGTTCATCAGTATGCGGATGATACCCAGCTCTACCTCTCTTTTAAATCAGAACCAGTGAAGGCGGTGAAGGTCCTGCGTGAGTGTCTGGAGGCGGTTGGAGGATGGATGGCGGCTAACAGATTGAGGTTGAATCCTGACAAGACAGAAGTACTGTTTTTGGGGGACAGGAGGTGGGCAGGTGTGGAGGATTCCCTGGTCCTGAATGGGGTAACTGTGCCCCTGAAGGACCAGGTCCGCAGCCTGGGAGTCATTTTGGACTCACAGCTGTCCATGGAGGCACAGGTCAAATCTGTGTCAAGGGCAGCTGTTTACCAGCTCCATCTGGTACGTACGCTGAGACCCTATCTGCCTGCGGACTGTCTCGCCAGAGTGGTGCATGCTCTGGTTATCTCCCGCTTGGACTACTGCAATGCGCTCTACATGGGGCTACCTTTGAAGGTGACTCGGAAACTACAACTAATCCAGAATGCGGCAGCTAGACTGGTGACTGGGGACGGCCGCCGAGACCATATAACACCGGTCTTGAAAGACCTACATTGGCTCCCAGTACGTTTCCGAGCACAATTCAAAGTGTTGGTGCTGACCTTTAAAGCCCTAAACGGCCTCGGTCCAGTATACCTGAAGGAGCGTCTCCACCCCCATCATTCTGCCCGGACGCTGAGGTCCAGCACCGAGGGCCTTCTGGCGGTTCCCTCATTGCGAGAAGCAAAGCTACAGGGAACCAGGCAGAGGGCCTTCTCGGTAGTGGCGCCCGCCCTGTGGAACGCCCTTCCAGCAGATGTCAAAGTGATAAACAACTACCTGACATTCAGAAGACATCTTAAGGCAGCCCTGTTCAGGGAAGTTTTTAACGTGTGATATTTTATTGTATTTTTGGTTTTTATGGAAGCCGCCCAGAGTGGCTGGGGAGGCCCAGCCAGATGGGCGGGGTATAAATAATAAATTATTATTATGAATAAGCAATTCCTTGGATTGCACTGTGATTTTGTATTTTTTATTTTAATCTGATTTTGATTTGTATTTTCCCACTGGCATTCTGCTTTTCAACCAAATGATCCTTAAAGTAGATGATAGTAGCTGAAACAATAAAACATAGGTATAATAATAATAATAATCATAATAATCATAATAATCATAATAATCATAATAATCATAAACAATATACAACATGACAGCAGGAGATGACACAACAGCCAGCATAAAACTCAAAACAAAATTCTTTGTGGGATTTAAAACAACGACCCTAAGGAGCCTATCAATGTGATGCTGTCCTTTGGGAAAGAGGGTGGGGGGGCTCATTCTGCAGACTGTGAACAGGCCCTATTGGAGGGGTCCTACTTTAGATCTGAGTTCCTGGGTAGGGCCATTGATTTTGGATAATTCACCACATATAGCTAACCTGTGCTTTTCTTTTCAGGCCTACCAAAAATGCAAGTAATTCGAAACTATAGCGGGACACCACAGCCAGCTCCACATGACGGCCCTCCTTTACATATCCAGATCGGGGACATAATTGAACTCATCAAAGGGGATGCACACAGCTTGTTTTGGCAGGTAAAGTGCTTGGCAGTTCTGCTTCATTAGCTGAAGCTACTGAAGATGTCCCTGACTGGTGCCCACGGCCAGGCCCGCTGCATCTCCTCAGGGCTAATCGGTTGCGTCTGTATGAGAAGCCATGGTTCCTACTTTGTGTAATGTTGGGGAAGTTTCCACTTAACCAACAGCCCAGCTTTAAGCCAAATCAAGTTGGGGAAAAACAACAACAACTGGCCTCCTACAGAGGTACCTAGGGTAGCTAATCCTATGAAGAGGTCATGTGAAGCTTTGAGGCTCTGCTGCTTTTAATGCATTTGGGGACGCGGGTGGCGCTGTGGGTTAAACCACAGAGCCTAGGGCTTGCCGATCAGAAGGTTGGCGGTTCGAATCCCCGTGATGGGGTGAGCTCCCGTTGCTCGGTCTCTGCTCCTGTCAACTTAGCAGTTTGAAAGCACACCAGTGCAAGTAGATAAATAGGTACCGCTCCGGCGGGAAGGTAAACGGCGTTTCCGTGCGCTGCTCTTGTTCGCCAGAAGCGGCTTAGTCATGCTGGCCACATGACCCGGAAGCTGTACGCCGGCTCCCTCGGCCAATAAAGCGAAATGAGCACCGCAACCCTAGAGTCGGCCACGACTGGACCTAATGGTCAGGGTTCCCTTTACCCTTTACCTTTAATTCTTATTACAGTGACAGCTCCCTAGCATAGTAACTTCCCTCTTTGACTATAGGGGCCAAAATAAGCCTGTTCAGCAGGGTGTACAGCACTCTCAATTCTCTCATAACCTCTGTTCCACTCATCACTGCAGGAAGGTCTTTTCTTGTTCTTGCTTTTTACGCTTCCTCCCAGCTCAGCTCATATTCTCCTCTCCGTCTGAATCCCCTGGCAGCCAGCAATATCCTGGGCATGTATCTTTCTGCATCTCTCTCACCCAGGTCACCTGTACTACTTTCCAGTCTGATGTGCTGTCATTTCCAGAAAACACAGCAACCAATGTAAACAAGCAAACAAAGCTTGCTTTTTACTGATTTCTGGGTGCGCTCCCTGCCAGATTCAGCTCTCTGGCGTCACTTGTTTCTGCAGGGATTGTTTGTTCCTGCAGGGAGCTGTTGACAACTCCTGTCATTTGAGAAGGGGCAGAAGTGACTGCTACTGAAACGCTTTGGGATTTTTGAGACACATTTCTTTTGCGAGCTTTTGAAAGAGCACAGTATTTGATCAGTGATCCTTACTTGCATACAATCTCTAGGCTTTTTTGTCTTCTCCAAAGGTTGTCTGGAACACTAGATCACATGCTGACCTGCCCCCTTCCAGACTATGTCGTGTGCAAGAATGCAGGAGGTGGGGATGGGAAGCACCAGAAAGAATCAAAACAAAGTGGAAGGCACTTCTTTTACTTGAGCTTCACTAAAAGCTGTGGATCAGTTAGCACCAGAGTCTGTGTCGCTTGCTAATTGCCAATCTTAAACATGTTTAGTTCCAAGTTAAATTCCACTTGAGTTCAATGGCACTGGCTTTCTGGTAAAGTTGTTGAACATAGCCTTCATCCAAAAAACCCCCAAACGCTTGTCTTTTGTTTTTACGGTAAAAGAAACCAGTGGATATTGTGCAATTGCAAAGAGAACCTGCAAAGGCAGCATTGCATCACAGCTTACGTTATATATTTTGTTATCTCTGAGAGCTTATCCCCAGGGTTAGGAATGCACCTCTTGGCTTGGAACAAATTAAAAAACAAACCCAAAACAAACAAAAAAACCTATGATGAAAGATAGGTTGTAGTTCAAAGGCCCAATATTGCAACTTTATTCAGTGCTCCAGACAAGTGTCTGAAACTCCTCCTTAATTCGTCAGTTTTGTGCTTCATTCGTCTTGCATTTGAAGTGATGTTACTGCTTGTTAAGAATGGAAATCCTCAGGACTGGCACATGGCAACCATCATGCCTTATTTTAGGGAGCCTTTTCATAATAAAAGGAATCCAGATCTATTAAAGCCAATCTGCATGTTCAGAATAATAATGTGGTAGATCCCATCTGGAATCACGCTACTTAAAAATGCAATTGGTGTATTGCTTATTTGAATGCAATATATAATACTTTTATTGACAAGACAGGAAAATTGGCTTCCAGGTGGAGAAATCAAAATTAGAAACAGAACTGTTAGAACCCAATGCTAAGAATTTGTCAAGAATGTATAACTTGTTGCTGAAATGGAATACACAAGATGAAACAGTTAAATCAGCTATGATTAAGTGGGCACAGGACATTGGTCATAACATTATGTTTGCTGACTGGGAACAGTTGTGGACCACAGGTATAAAATTTACGGCATGTAATGCCTTAAAGGAAAATATTATGAAAATGATCTATAGGTGGTACATATAGGTAGTACATAGTCAAGCTAGCAAAAATCTACCATTTGCCTGACAATAAGTGTTGGAAGTGTAAAGAAACTGAAGGTACTTTCTATCACCTTTGGTGGACGTGCCCAAGGATTAAGGCTTTCTGGGAAATGATATATAATTGTGAGGGTTTGATTAGCTGCTTGTGCGTGAAAACGTGCTCCCTCAGAGTTTGTGCGCCCCCACAAACCTCCGTGTGTGACGGAGCTCCTCAGACATGTCTGCTCTAGTCACTAGTAGAGTCCGACAGTGGCTGTCTGCGGAAGCGTTTCCAGCAAAGAAGTTCCTTAACGGAAACGCGTCTCCTGGACTCACGGCGTGACAGTTTCCTGCGAGGTATGGGTCTCCCTATGGGAGACTCCGATACCTCACCACTGTTCTCGCTGGAAGCCTCCCTGAGCCCTCCCTCCTGCTCGCATTCCCTCAGAGACCCACTCCTCCCCCTGCTGGTCCCTGCTTCAGCAGTTGAGTCTCTTTCATCCTGCCTGAGTCCCTCCACCACCTGATGCTCTGATGGCAGTTCCCTGACATCCACCTCCCCTCCAGGGCCCCCCTCACCCCCTCCCAATTCCTCCCCCCTGGGAGGTGAAGGGCTAAAACCCCGAAACGAATCTTCCTCATCTTCTGACGTCTCGAACAATTCTCTCCATCGATCGTCGTCCTGGCCAGCTGAATCCTCCTCCTCTTCAGAATCTGGGAACCCCTCCAACTCCTCTTCCTCGTCGGTGGTGGCAAAGTATTCCCTTCGGAACCTCGCTACAGGCTGAGGTTTACGTGGGAACCTCTGATGAAAAGTCTCTATTAAAACCTCGTCATTGACATCCTCTGCCCTAACCCAGGTGTTTTCCGACTCCGGTTCCCCTTCCCACATTACCAAATACTCTACTTGATCTCCCTTCCACCTGGAATCGAGGATCTCCGCTACATGGTAGCTGTGTTCCTTCTCCTCCATTGCTGGTCCCCTAGTGACCCTCCCCTCACTGTCTCCTCTATACGGTGACAGCAACGACCTGTGAAAAACTGGGTGCAGCTTCATGTGGTTCGGTAACCGGAGCCTGAAAGCCACTGGATTGACCTGCTGTATGACTTCAAACGGACCCAGCCTTTTGGGTCTTAATTTCTTACAACCTCCTTTGAATGGCAACCCTTGGGTTGACAGCCACACCTGGTCCCCCACCCTGATGCTTTCACCTTCCCTTCTGTTTTTGTCTGCTTGCCTCTTATATTCCTCCTTAGCCCTGTTTAAGTTGAGTTGGAGCTGGCGATGGATCGCTTCCATTTCTTCCACGAACTGTTCCGCAGCTGGAACGCTCCAGTTCTCCCCCTCCCCCCCTGGGAAGGCTCTGGGATGGCACCCGTGATTAGCCAAAAAGGGGCTCATCCCCGTGGACACGTTCTCTGCATTGTTGTAGGCAAATTCTGCCAACGCCAGCTTCTCCACCCAATCATTCTCTCTGTCATTAACATAACACCTCAAATATTGTTGGAGAACCCCATTTGCTCTTTCCGCCTGCCCGTTGGTTTCAGGATGACGGGCCGTCGAGAAATTAACCTCTACATGCAGTAAGCTCATGAGCTTCCTCCAGAACCTGGAAGTAAATTGTTTCCCTCGGTCTGAAACCACCCTCAAGGGGGCGCCATGCAACCTAAACACATTCTCTACAAACAATTTGGCGGTTTCTTCTGCTGTAACCGCATGTGAGCAGGCTATGAAGTGGGCCATTTTAGTTAACAGGTCTACTACAACCATGATGGCTGTTTTCCCTCTAGACCTTGGCAGATCAGTCATGAAATCTATTGCCACTGCTTCCCACGGTCTCTCAGGTGTGGGCAGTGGTTCTAATAGACCAGCCGGCGCCTGCCTCTCCCCCTTGGCTCTTTGGCATTGTTCACACCCTCTCACATACTCCCGCACATCTTCCCTGACCTTGGGCCACCAAAATTCCCTGGTAACCAGCCACATGGTTTTGTGTTGCCCAAAGTGCCCTGCTGTGGGGCTATCGTGCAGCTGCTTGAGTACTTTCTCCCTCAATTCCCCTTCAGGTATATATAACGCTCCCTTATAATACAATGCCCCATTTCTCTCCTCAAAACCACCGGGTTTGTCTTCCTCCCCTCTGAGATCCCTGAGTTTCCCCTGGGCGTATGCATCCTGCACCGTACCCTCTACCAATTCCCTTTGCCCCACCAAAGTCGCCCCACACACCCAGCGGTCCTCTGGAATGATATGGGTTTCTTCGGGTGCTCCCTCCCCCTCCAAATATTCAGGTTTGCGTGAGAGAGCGTCCGCCCTAACATTCTCTGGGCCTGGCACATAACAAATCTCAAAGTTAAATTTGGAGAACTCTTGGGCCCATCTCAACTGCCTTTGGTTGAGCACTCGCGCCGTTCTCCAGTACTCTAGATTTTTATGGTCCGTGCACACTTGCACTTTATGTTGTGCACCAACTAGCAGATGCCTCCATCTCCGGAACGCCTCATGAATAGCAAGCAGTTCTCGGTCGTACACCGTGTAGTTCCTCTCGGATTTGTTCAGCTTCCGCGAGAAGAAGGCACACGGACGCCACTCCGACTCCTCCTTCCCCGGCTGCAGAAGAAGCACCGCCCCTATGGCTCTGTCAGATGCGTCTGTTTCAACCCTTAGCTTCTTTCGTAAATCCACATGCAGAAGTTGTTCTTCAGAGGCGAAGGCCCTTTTCAGTTCCTCAAACGCTCGCTCCGCCTCCGCCGTCCATACAAACTTCTTCTTACTGCTGAGACAGTCAGTGATGGGCGCCGTCAGATGGGCGAAGTTGCGGATGAACTTACGATAAAAGTTTCCAAACCCTAGGAACCTCTGCACATCCTTCTTGGTTTTGGGTGTTTTCCATTCCAGCACTGCCTGTACCTTGCCGGGATCCATGGCCAATCCCTTGTCTGACAGGCGGTACCCCAGGAATTCCACCTCCTTGGTATGGAACCGACACTTCTCCAGTTTGACCCACAGCCTGTTGGCTTGCAGTCTGCTCAACACTTCTCTGACGTCTCTCACATGTTGCTCCTCATTCTCAGAATACACCAACACATCATCTAGAAAGGCAACGCAATTCTTGTAGAGCAAAGGGCCCAGCACGTGGTTCATAAAAGATTGAAAACACGCGGAGCCTGCTTGTAATCCAAATGGCATAACGAGGTATTCAAACGCCCCCAAAGGGGTAAACATGGTGGTTTTCCATTCATCCCCTTTCCTTATGCGTATCAGGTTGTACGCCCCCCTTAGATCCAGCTTTGTGAAAATCTTTCCCTTCCTCACCATGGTCAAAATATCATCAATTCTGGGCATAGGGAACGCCACCGGTTCAGTCACTGCATTCAGCCGCCTAAAATCACATACAAGTCTCGGCTTGTCCGCATTTTTTTTGTCCACAAAGAACACTGGGCTCCCCCCTGCTGCTTTGGACTCTCTGATGAAGCCTCTCTTCAGGTTCTTGTCAATGAACCCTCGCAACTCCTGCATTTCCCTGTCTGACATGGCATACAACTTGCCCACGGGAAGCTGTGCTCCAGGGAGTAAATTGATCTGACAATCAAAGGGTCTATGAGGTGGTAGTTGGTCAGCTTCCTTCTCGCTGAACACGTCGCTGAGATCTGCATACTGTGGTGGTACCTTCACCTTCCCCATTACTTCAGTCCCTGCTAGGGTGGCTTGGGCCCCTACTGAACCCTTCTCCCCTTTGCAGTGTTCTAGGCAATGTGCTGAACCAAAGGACACCACTCTTTGATGCCAGCCAACCAGCGGATCATGTAGAGCTAGCCAGCTCATTCCCAAAATAATGGGAGCGCCTCCCAGGGTGGCCACATTAAACGCTATCAGTTCTGTGTGCCTTGCCACCCTCATTATCATTGGGACAGTCTGCAAGCGGACTCCTCCTCCCAACAACTCCCTGCCATCAATCGTGGTCACCTGCAGGGGGTTGCTTAAAGGGATGGTCTGTATCTGGTGTTCAGCAGCAAACTCCTTGCTCATAAAATTGCAGGAGCTGCCTGAGTCCAATAGCGCCTTTATTTTTAGGGGATGCCCATTCTGCAGCTCTAGCGACACTTCAATCACTAGAGCAGGTCGAGGAGCTTCTGGCACGGGCACTTTCACTGCTCTTTGGCCTGGCTGCAGTGCCCCAATTGTGGCAACCAGGCGTTGGCTTTTACCTGCTCCGCTCCCCCTTCTTCTCCCCCCTCAACAGCTCCCACCATCCCTTGCCATTCCTTCCTCTGGGGGCAGACTCTGGCAAAGTGGCCTGGCTGTTGGCAGAGATAGCATTTCCGGGGGCCCTTTCCCTCCTTCTTAGCTCCCTCGCTGGTTTTTGAAAATGCGCGCGCGCGCGCTGTTCCGATTTCCATCGGCTCTGCCGGCGGGAAAGCTGGCTCAGGAATGTCTGGAATGCGGAACTCCTTCCAACGTTCCCCTCTCCCTTCCCGCCTCTCCAAGGCTCTTGCCTCCTGCCGCGCTCCTATGGTCAGCGCAGATTTGGTCAGCTGATCCATAGACTCCGCCCTGGGGCTCCGTGCCAGCTCGTCTTTCACCCCCGAAGAAAGACCTTCTTCAAATAGCATTTGAACGGGTGCCGCCGATAAATCCCAACTCAGTCTGTGAATCAGCATGGTAAACTCAGTCCAATATTCACGGACAGATCGACTCCCCTGCTTACAAGCCATTAGCTGTCTGCGCACCACCCCTTCCTCAATATCGCTGGAAAACATGATATCCATTGCACGAAAGAACTTCATTGTGTCCTTTAGTATGTCATTGTGCGTTGCCATTAGGGGTCGAACCCAGTCTCTAGCCCCTTTCTCAAGATGCCCAATTACAAAAGCAACTCGCGATTCCTCATCAGGGAACTCATCGAACTGCACATTAAGGGCATATTGCATCTCTGTCCTAAAAGCATGGTAGTCCTTGGGGTCCCCCCCAAATTTCTGCACCAATCCTGGTACCTTTCTGGGGAATTGAGTGGCTCTCCCCTTCTGGTCTGCATCCTGAGCCCTTCTCTCCTCCAGCCTCGCCGTCTGCAGGGCCAGTTGAACCTCCAACGCTCGGTATCTATCTTCCAAGCTTGGACCAGCTCCAGCCCCTGCTCCTCCGGTTCCGGTTGGTTCGCTCATGATGCCTTCTCTTGCACAGGCAGCGTACAAAGACTGTCGGACTGCTGTGAGGGTTTGATTAGCTGCTTGTGCGTGAAAACGTGCTCCCTCAGAGTTTGTGCGCCCCCACAAACCTCCGTGTGTGACGGAGCTCCTCAGACATGTCTGCTCTAGTCACTAGTAGAGTCCGACAGTGGCTGTCTGCGGAAGCGTTTCCAGCAAAGAAGTTCCTTAACGGAAACGCGTCTCCTGGACTCACGGCGTGACAGTTTCCTGCGAGGTATGGGTCTCCCTATGGGAGACTCCGATACCTCACCACTGTTCTCGCTGGAAGCCTCCCTGAGCCCTCCCTCCTGCTCGCATTCCCTCAGAGACCCACTCCTCCCCCTGCTGGTCCCTGCTTCAGCAGTTGAGTCTCTTTCATCCTGCCTGAGTCCCTCCACCACCTGATGCTCTGATGGCAGTTCCCTGACAATAATGAAATGAAAAAGGTACTTAAATGTACTTTCCCTAAGAAACCAGAGGCCTTTCTCTTGGGCATTGTCGGCCAACTGGTGTCAAGGAAAGATAGAACTTTTTTTATGTATGCTACTACAGCAGCAAGAATACTCATCGCAAAGCATTGGAAGACTCAAGATCTACCCACCCTGGAAGAATGGCAGATGAAGGTGATAGACTATATGACATTGGCTGAAATGACCGGCAGAATCCGTGATCAGGGGAAAGAGACGGCGGATGAAGATTGGAAGAAATTTAAAATCTATCTTAAGAAATATTAAAAAATTGATGAATGCTAAAATGTTGAGGTTTTTAGAAAAAAAAGGAGATTACAGCGACAAAAGATTAAGTAAAAGAAAAGAATAAATAAGGAACAAATTTGATAAAATTAAGTTTAGGATTTGCTGAAATAATTTTGGAAATTGGGATGTAGAAAGGGGAGGTTTGGGGGAGTCGGAGAAGTGAGGTTTATGAAAAAAGGATATGAAATTATACATGTTTGTTTGTTTCTTTATTTGTTTGTATTGTTTATAAAAAAATTGTAAAACCAAAAAAATAAAATAAAATATAATACTTTTATTGTGTGAAGAAAACTAGCACACCAGGGAGAGGATTAAGACAGAGTTCTTTTTAAAATGGATGTACTACTTCTCTGTACACAGGGATTTCATGCATAACTCATTTGATCTGCACGTTGATACTGAACCATTGAGAGCTGCCTCCTCCTCCTTAGTCAGCCATCCCAGTTTGTGAAACGATGAGGAGGCATTGGCCTGCAGCTCCTCACTAATATAAAATCAGGAAAGCTAATTGCTGACCAGTGCTCTGCATTGCCAGTGCAGTTATTCTCAAGGGCTGACCTGGTTAATGGCACAAGAGTTCTACTATTAAAATTTGAAAACTGGAGAGTTCTGTGGACTCAAGACACTGGCAAAGGCCTAATTTTCATCAACGGTGTTAGTTCAATTACTTTTTAAGCCCAGTGTAATTGTTTGTCGTTGTTCAGAGGTTCTTTCACTGGGCCTACCTGAGGAGGTACATGGTTGTGGCGGTGACCAGGGAGTGAAGCAGCCGATAATTGCTTTTGTGCACGGCAAATCCTTCCCCACAGAGCCAGGATACTTTCCTAAGGAGCTACACACCCCTACTGTAGTAATTCCTAACTTTACCACTACCTTTACAGTCCCCTGTGATCTCTCTGAGTACCCAATAGCTACAAACATTGATTCTGATACTTGGAACTGGAATTTTTTGAGCAAAGCATATGTAATATGTAGATGTAAGTTTGGGGATGTAAAACAGGTATATGGCTACTTCTTTGTACAAACCTAAATTCAAAGGTTTTTTTAAAAACAACAACAGCAACATTATTGCTCTTTCTCCACACTGCTGCTGACTGGCTTCCAGAGATCCTTGCAAGGCATACAACTCTTTATGTACAGTGGTACCTCCGGTTACAAACACCTCAGGTTACAAACACTTTGGGTTTCAGACTCCACTAACCTGGAAGTAGTACCTCGGCTTAAGAACTTTACCTCAGGATAAGAACAGAAATTGCGCGCTGGTGGCATGGCAGCAGCGGGAGGCCCTGTTAGCTAAAGTGGTACCTCAGGTTAAGAATGGTTTCAGGTTAAGAATGGACCTCCGGAACGAATTAAGTTTGTAACCAGAGGTACCACTGTACTGTGGCAATACTACATGCACAAAGTTTAGGGCAACAACTAGCACCCTGAATAGCTACATGATCTGTTAATTGCTTGTCTTGAGGGAACTCTTATGTGTGGTTCATGGTGGTAGTTAAATAAATAAATAAATAAATTGTGTCCCCGTCCAGTCTGCTCCGGGAATGATCTGAAGTGACCAAATTGGACATCCATTGAATGTATTTAAACCCCCCCCCCCAAAAAAAACCCCAGGACAGTGTGGCATTAAATATGCCCTGACACAGCAACCAGGTTTTGAGGTGCTGCTGCGGGGGTTGGGGTAGAAATTTGATTCAGTTCACATACATAATCCACACTTTCCAAAGCAACATGTGAACTGAAAATTACCATTCTAAATTTGCACATCTCTGAATTTTGCAGTGCAGTTCTCCAGTCAAATAATGTGTACAAAATTAGGGCAAACTGTACACAGAAATGCACACGTATTTTTAAACAGTGTTTTATAGAATAATGGAATTGTAAATTTGGAAGGGACCCCGAGGGTCATCTAGTCCAACCCTAAAGCATCCATGACAGGTGAACACCCAACCATCTCTTTTAACATTGTATATCACCTTGATATCTCATTATACGATGGTATAAACCTACTTGTATAGTGATAGTGACACTATCTGAACCATTTTGGATCAGCTCGGAAGATCCTGGGAAAGGATGCTTGCAGAATTCAAGAATTCCAATCTGATCTGCCCTGATCTGTAGCTCCTGGACTATAGTGTGGGGCTGGAAGGTAGTTATTCACTGGCTTTTGCACTTTGAATGTAAAAATGTATATTGATGCAGAAAAAGGACAAAATGGATTTATGAATTTATGTGTGTGACGTGGACCAGATGTAGATTTATTCAACCATCTCTATTCTGGGGACTAATTTGAAATGGGGAAGGGATGCAAAAAATCTGGTGTTCACCAAATGGTGGAATTCATCCCATCACTGAAAGTGATTGCCTACAGAGTTACAGTGGTACCTTGGTTTGTAACCGCTTTGGATTACAACCCACTTTTTTTTTGGATTACAACCTTTTTTTGGGGGGGGGAGGCCCCATTGGCAAAAGCACACCTTGGGTTACAACCTGTTTTGGTTTACAAACAGACCTCCAGAACAGATTATGGTTGTAAACCAAGGTACCACTGTATCTTCTTGTAACTTAGGCCAGTCCAATAGCTATGGAATATGGACAGATTACTGTGCACATGTTGATAACTGTTACATGGAAATTTGGAGTTCCTATTAATGTTCAAAGGGATGTATGCACAGTGGTGAGTTACGTGTGTTGTTTTCCCCTAATTGGATCTTTCTGTTTCTTTTAGGGTAGAAATGTTGTGACCCGGGAGCTTGGTTTCTTTCCAAGTGATGCAGTAAAGCCTTGCCCTTGTGTAAGTAGACCCATGTAATTGTGTTTGTCAATGTAATTGTTTTCACAAAAATGTTTGCAGTGAGCTTGCCTGGTTCGTTCCAAGGTTTTTATTAATCCTGCCTAGTGGGATTTACATTATTTTTGTGATTCTTTTTGTTTACACGCTACACTTAATTTTATTTAAAAATGTAACATGGTTATGTTCTTTGTTATTGGGCTTAAAATTGGAAGTCAGAAGGAACCCTGCACAAGAGACAGGCTTAACTCGTCAGAATTTAATAAGTTAAATTGTCTAACTAGTTTTCAAATAAAATACAGTCAAAACCTACAATAAATGTATTGTGCAATAAAACTGCCGTCTTAAAAGTGGGGCAAGAACTCTCCATTTCTAATACATTCCCCAGTCACCTTGGGTTATAGAGAAAGATTAGACCATAATAATGGACTCATAAATGCATCTGAAAACAAGAAAAGCTATCAAACCAGAGCTCTTGGTCCCTTTTGTCATATGTCTGCTTGGTTTGACTTTCCTAGATCCCTTCTCCTTCTTTCCTATCAAAGGCATGCATCACCTCTGAATGTTTTAAATTGCCCACGACTTGCAGCTTGTGCTGTTATAATTTTATCTGCCAGCAAAGCTCTGCATGAGTCAGCTCATTTTATACCAGGTTTGTAGAATCAGACAGTTGGATTAGGACTGGAAGGAGCAACGGTGGTGACTCCAGCTATACGCTGTAACTTTGGACAACCCCCCCCCCCCGCCCATCATTCTCCAGTTGCCCTTGGAATGTTGACTTCAGGATACTATAGTCACACAGTAAGTTCACTGAAGAAATGTGACTCAAAGACAAATTGTTCCTCGTGGCTCTAGCTAGAGATCCATGCCACAAAGGGAGTTTTTAAAGGAAGCTTCCTTGAAGGTGGGGAAACCTAAATAACATGTTAAGGTAGAAATGACTTTTCAGTCTCCTAAAGGACTGTTAGCTGCTAAGAGTGAGCAATTTCCATTACCCAAGTCTTTCCAGTTTTACTGTAGTGGAAACCTATAATAGCGGGCAATTCCATATCTGATTTTTAAAAAAGGATCCAGTGAGGTTAGATTTATAGGAGCCACTTTTTGACCACAACTGAAGCACCAGAATACAAATAACAACATAGAAGTCGTAAGTATGGCAAATTCTGGATGAGGATCTTTGCTTCTACAATAACATATGCAGTTTTGCATTTATGTTAAATCAGGCCTGCCATGTGTACCCAGCATGTAGGGGCTTTTTGCTGGGGCTCATGTGCCCCAAACAAGGCCCACAGGATTGGGATGTTGCCTGCTCTACCTGGTACCCACTGCCACTTGACTGTATCTACACTGGTCTGGAAAAATGCAACCCTCCCGATGTAATATAGGTCTTAATGCAATTTCCCATTGATGATGATCGCTGCTCTACAGCGCCCTCTGGTGACGCATATTTGCTCCTTGCTCCCTCTCCTTACTCACTTACCCAGAAGCTGTGAAGAAGTGATTTGACAACTAAGCAGATGCTCAGCTCCTGGCCTGCTGATTGTAAACTTGTAAGTGAGCAAAGGGAAGGGAGATGCTGCAACTTCCTCCTCTTGCTTTTGAATATCCTTGTTGCCAGAGAATTATACCCTAGCCACTGCCAGGTAAGCATCCTTGCACGTGAGCAGAAGGGCAGTGTTGGTGCTGCCGGGGCTACAAGTGGCAGTAGGTGCTCAACAATTTGGGGGGCTTTCTAAAATAAAATATGAACAGTTCCAGTGGCTTCTTAAAATTTTGGGGTGTCCTGGTTTTTCCTTTTTGAAATATGGCAACCCTACCAGATACGCTGAAGGTATTCAAGTGTAATGTAATGTGTCATTTGTTCCTAAAGGGTTCCAAACCTCCTTCTGAACTCTAGTTTTAAATTGTGAACAATCCATTTGTAGGCAGTGCTTCTTTTCATTCCTGTTCTTGAGCTTCTTCTGAAGCAAGTACATAATGTTTCACAGCTACAATTTTCTTACGCGATATAACGTTCCATAGAGAGGTCCACAAAAGCTATTTGAATGTTGTCATGTGTGCACCAATTGCACATGTGCTTCCCCCCTTTCTCTCTTTTGAATCCATGTGCAAGTAGCAAAAAAAAGGAAAAAGGAAAAAGAAACAAAAAGGAGAAACACCTAAAAGCAAAACTCAGCAAAGCCCCAAAGCAAAATGAAAATTACCGCCTAAGGTACAGTTTTCAGTGAAATGCATTCTTATCAGGGAGAAGTTAAGTCATGAAGCTTGCATAAATTTGCAATATGAATAAACATCAATTTTCAGCGTATTACAGGCAGACTCTTGCTAGAAAGATAAATTGATGCTTCAGCACTGTTCACCTGGAAGGGCAAAGTATAAACATTCCCTTATGACAAATGATAACGGAGATGAGGAAACATCTATCAAATTTTCAGTGCACCATCGCTTTTACTATTATTATTAAATAACAGCCTTTACAACCAGCCCATATAAAAGTGCCCAGAAACAGTATAAAATACATACATCAAAAGGCATGAAGAATAAATATTGAATGAAAAATGGTTGAGGTCTGGAATATCTATACTATGGTGTGCTCTCAGATACACTGATAAAGCATTTTTTCTATCTGCAGTATGGAATATGTGGCAGCAAAAAGTCTTCTGTATTGGATAAATAACAGCTTATAATTCACTTTATTTCTTTCCATTTTTGTTGCGGTTAGTTACCATATGTAATCTGCACTATTTATTATCTCGACAGTCCTGTGATGATGATATCATTCCAGGGTTCGGGATTGCTTTGTATATTACAGTTTAGCAGATATGCCATGGCATACCCTGTACAGAGAGGAGGCGGTGGTGGTGATGTTATTCACTGTGCATGTGAAATAGACAGACGATGGTGATAAATATCCTTTATTTATATCCTGAATGTGTGCAGTTGCAAAACAGTTATAAATACGTAGATCCACCAACAAATGCAATAAAACATTCCTCTAAATTAAAACTGGCAATTTTGCACCATATATAGCAGAACAACCAAAAACAGATGGAATAGTAGAATCAGTAAACCAACCATTAAAATCTTGCCAAAGCAGTAGTCTGGGGCCCAGGCTTAAACATGCCATAGCACCACACTTGCATCTCCATCAGTGTGTATGAGTACAAGGGGAAAGAGCCTGGGGTAAGGTGGGGCTTCTGCTTCATCCTGGCAACATCTACAGAAATATCTACAGAATATCTACAGAAATATCTACAGAATATCTACAGAAGCCACTCGTTTCCCAGGCAGAAATATCACTCTCAAAATAACTTGGCTCCTCCACCCAATCTTCCCTTTTCCCCTTTTAAATAAATGCTGTTGATATATAGAGTTTAGTACAGGCATCGGCAACATGGTGCTGTGCCAGTATTGCTGGACTACAACTCCCATCATCTCTGACCATTGGCCATGCTGGCTTAGGCTGATGAGAGTTGGAGTCTACACCATATGGTTTGGCTGGATACTTTAAACAACTCTGTATTTGTACATGTTTCAGTAGATGGTGATTATTTTATTTTTATGTGTATCCTACCTATTTGACTGGGTTGCCCCAGCCACTCTGGGCAGCTTCCAACAAAATATAAAAACTTCAAACATTTTAAGACTTCCCTATACAGGGCTGCATTCATTCAGATGTCTTCTGACTGTCGTGTCGCTGTTTATCTCCTTGACGTACACAGGGAGGGCGTTCCACAGGGTTGGCGCCACTACCGAGAAGGCCGTCTGTCTGGTTCCCTGTAACTTCATTTCTCGTAGTGAGAGAACCGCCCGAAGGCCCTCAGAGCTGGACCTCAGTGTCCAGGCTGGACGATGGGGGTGGAGACGCTCCTTGAGATATACAAAGCTGAGGCTGATCAACACCAACACTTTGAATTGTGCTCGGAAATGTACTGGGAGCCAGTGAAAATCCTTTAGGACCGGTGTAATATGGTCCCGGTGGCCACTCCCAGTCCCAGTCTAGCTGCTGTATTCTGTATTAGTTGTAGCTTCCGAGTCAATTTCAAAGGTAGTCCCACATAGATGACCATTTTATTGGCTGAAGTAGGAAAATTTATTACCAAATGTAATTAATGCAGACACCCATTATATATATAGCGGGGTGTGGGTGGGCATAGTCAGGTTTCTAAAGTTGTCACCTATCATAATTAAGTAGCTGTGCAGATGTATTTATGTGAACCAGTGCTGTAATAACACATTGTTTTAGTCATTAATTTTAAATAATGGGTAGAATTATAGGATTTCCTCAATTTTATGATCATTTATATCCTTGTCTTAAAGCCGTAGCACAACGCTATTTATTCAATAGAGTACATTACAATATTATGCATGTAATTTATTTTTTCTCTTTTAATTTTTTTCAATATTAGGTTCCTAAACCAGTAGACTATTCTTCCCAGCCATGGTGAGTGCTTCCAAACTATGCTTGTTTTCATTTTTGGTGGTGCCTGGGAGTTTAAATAAATAGCCCGAGCAAAAAAACCTGTTATTAATAGCAATCTAATTTGTTGTAGTTTAACCTTTCTGATCTCCTGCAGAAGGCATTTTGTTGCAATGTAGGCAAAAATAATTGAATATATGCACTGCCTGACGGCATTTTTCATAAGTTTACCATACTTTATGATTTTGACAGTCTGTTTATACCAATTTCTCTCTCTCTCTCTCTCTCTCTCTCTCTCTCTCTCTCTCTCTCTCTCTCTCTCTCACACACACACACACACACACACACACACTAACTATCCCTTAGAGTGAAATCTAAGAATCTCATGCCAAATCTTAGATGAGACAGTCCCTGATCACCAGCATACTCTTTCTGTTGTTGTTGTTGTTGTTGTTGTTGTTTTACTGCCCTTCATCAAGAGAATAAAATACAAGATAAAACTCCTCTATGCAAGTTCATGAACCCCAGCCACACCCCTCCTTACAGGTTCCCCTGATCTCAGTTTGTGGATGAGAGAGGTCTCATAGACATTGGAGGAATAGATAGTGATGTATCTATTCAGCCCAAGTGCACATGGGAAGTAAGCATTTTGCTTGCAAATTCCAGTTTCTGTTTGTCTTTGAGCTGCCTGGCTTCCTGGAACCTCCTGTTTGGTGGAAGGACCGTAGCTAAGTGACAGAGCATCTGCTTTTCAAGCAGAAGCTCCCCAGTTCAGTCCTGGCATCTCTGGCTTGGGCTGGAAGAGGTTCCCTGTCTGAAACCCTAGAAAGCCTCTCCCATCAGCATAGATAACAGAGGGACCAATATTCCTACCAGTATAAAACAGGTTCCTTTCTTGTCAACTAATTGGTATTCATTTTCCAAATTTTTAACAAATTAACAACAAATTAATTCAAATTTAACACAACATTTAAAATGGACTTTTCCACCCCCCCTTCAATATGCTTCTTTCCCCTCCCTCCTTTGCTGGTCACAATAAGATACTTTTTCTTAATTTCTAATAGTTTTTCATCAATTCCTGTTTCCATCAGCTGTGCATGTTCAATTCTTGCTTAGATATTTACCTAACTAGTTTCCCAATATAAAACAGCTTCCTATGTTTGAATGGCCATCCACAATGATGTTGATGATAAATCAGGATCATGTGTTATATGCAAGCATATCATGTGATGCTTCCCCAACTTTTGAGAACTGTCTCTCTCACACACAAAACTCTTCTAAGGGACAGGGGATTCTTATGCATCTCTGATGAAATACAGTAACTCAGCAGATGTACTGGTCCTCACAAGCCACGGATAGGTGAAGGAGACTCATCCAGAACCTCACAGAAGCCATTAATTATTATTGCACAGCAGTGGTTATTGCAAGTTACACTATTATGTCTTGGCACATTTTGGAATGACTAAGATATTGGTTATACTGCAATGAAGGAATCTGTATATTGTACCCAGCACTATTTTTCTAGGGAAAGAGGTGCTGGAACTGACTATGAACGCCACCCTCATTCTCTTAGAATGGCAATGGTGTCTACCCGAGAGGTGCTGGAACTGAGTTCCAGTTGAAAAAAAGCCCTGATTGTACCTATACTAGAATTCCTGTTCTAATCATAGAAGCAAAGTGCCATTGCATTCACTCCAGTAAGCAGACATGCCTTTCATGTACAAAACACCTTTGTAGACCCCACACATGTGAAATGGTTCTGTGCTTGCAGCCCATCGGCTGGAATCCTAAGTCCGCAATTGGTACGATGCAACACAGTCTATCTAGTCTTTTATATATTGTATGTGTTTGGATTATTAATGTATTTGGATGACTCTGTATGATTTTATTGTCTAAACTTATGCCATTAGAGGCTAATAACAATAATAACAATAATAATAACAATGTAACACAGTCGAGTGAATGAAATTCCATAATTGGATTCGCCACTGAGTATGTAGCGACCAACTTAATAGTGGTGGGTATCAGTTGCTGAAGAATAAATATCAGGACGTGCATAGTCCACCCCTAGCCAAGCTCATGATTCTTGCTGGTGCAATCATTTATTCTGTTTCAGTGCTAGGTCGTGAACTATGTGGAAGGGCCTGGGAACATGCCACAAAACTTCAGCAAATCTTAATTTCCCCCACAACGCCACCTTGCAAGCTGCTTGCCAAACCAGCCGAAAACCCCAGCCTCGCTTGCGATGGGGTGGGTGGAGCTATGAGCTGCTCAGCTCACGGACATGCCCCTGCAAAGTGCCTTTGGCTCATCTGCTTAGTGTCCATTTTTAAGGAAAGTGTAGTTAGTAACTTCACACACTTTGTTGCAGGTATGCTGGAATGATGGAAAGGCCGCAAGCAGAGACTGAACTTATTAACCGGGTAAACAGCACATACTTAGTGCGGTATAGGACTACGGAATCGGGAGAATATGCCATCAGCATTAGCATTAAGTAAGTGAGAATTAATTCCCGCCTCCTGCAAAAGCATTTATCCTTTCCATTATTGTTTTAGCTCTTGTGTGAATAGATGTGCTCAATAGACGACATTCTCATTGCCTGCTTCAGTTACATTTTGCGAAAAATAATATATTCTGTCATTTATGAAAATCTGGATAGTTTGAGAAATACCTTTGCCATGTTGATACAACTCATGAAACTTTTATTGAAGGTCAGGGTTCCCTAATCCAGCACAAGGATAGTTAAATATACAGTGAAGCGTTTTTGCTTGTAAATCACGCCTTGTGAGTATATGTGTGTGTGTGTGTGTGTGTGTGTTAGTCAGGATCTGCTGCTGCACAGACACAAATGCTCTTGCATTGCAACTGTGCTGCATTTCAGTCTGCACATCCTTCTTCATCTCCCACAAAGCCATTCAGGTTCATTTCCTTTGGTCTTCAGGCATCTTCTTTTGTTAGTAATCTGTTCAATGGAGGCTGTGGTGCAGTGCACTAATTAATGTATGAGTTAGGACACAAATGACTTTATGCTAGTTAGCATAAGGTGATTTAGTGGTCCATTTGCATTTTAACTAGAAAATGTTTAAAATTGATTTGACTACCAGCTGAAGTCAAATAGAATATTTCCCTTGAATTGATTGCAAATGGAAACAAGCTTAACGTCTAAGGAATATTAATTTTAAATAAAGCTGCCGGTCTGTTTTGTCAATATGAAGTTGAATGCAATCAGCATTACAGGATCCCATAATCAGATCTTGCTGGGAGGCCTTTTCTAAAATCTGAATTGAGTCTGCATCTTGAGCCAAACCCTAATAAATGTGTTTTGTTAATTAGGTGTCAAGGGTGTATTGGCATGGATATACATTTTGTCTTAAGAATTTATTTGTGTAGTGGTGGGGCATGCCCTCAAGTAATTTATTGATTGTTGCTGATTAAAAACACATTTATATTCATGTTATTCATTGCCCATAGGTACAATAATGAAGTGAAGCACATAAAGATTTTCACAAGAGATTGCTTTTTTCACATTGCAGAAAATAGGAAATTTAAAAGTTTAATGGTAAGCATCAGTTTTGATTTCTCTCTTTGTGAATATATCATCTAACTTTATCTTTTTGAAAACTGATTCTTTGCATTTCTAGAAAAAAATACACAAGAACAATGCTAAAACAGTCAGTATATTTTTTTACTGTTAGAATACTTAATATGGCTTCAGTGAATTGGTTAGCTTCTAAGACTGTTTGCATTCACAATCCTGGTGATCAAGTGGTAATTAAAAAGTTGAATCTGTCTTCCAACTGAGGCAACAAATGCAACCAAGCACTGTAGAGCTGTCTACCCCCCCATCCCCAGCCCAGTAGCTAAGTGGAAGAAGACTGCCCTTTATCAGAACACATTTCCAGGTCATCAAGCAACATGCGTATATGTTGCAGATAAACAGATCAAACTGCCTTGGTTTATTTATATGGTTTTTATCCCTAGCAAATCAGTCACCCTACAAACATGTCAAAAATACAGGATATAGTCTTTCTCTATACTGCTAGTTTTTTCTTTGATTTGTCCTACTAGTAACGTTCCGAAGTTTGTGGTGTTTCATTATACTAATTAAAATATTAATAATATACTTAATCATGAATCTCCAGGCAATCCATCCTACTAGATGATTAGAATTATTTTGATCTGTAACAGATAAAATAAAAATGTAGTTTACTTTTTTCTCCCAATGCGTGGATTTTGTAGCAGCAGGTTAATGATAGAGAAATGAAGTAGTTTTCATACAATGCATAATAATCAGTGGAATTCACTGTTGAGATGGAAATGTCAAAAAACAGTTTTTTGATGGATTGGGTAAATTCAAGGTCCACTAATGATCCCTTTATGTTCACAAACACTATTGTCTCTCGTAGTAGATAGGTAGCCGTGTTGGTCTGCCATAGTCAAAATAAAAAAATTCCTTCCAGTAGCACCTTAAAGACCAACTAAGTTAGTTCTTGGTATGAGCTTTCGTGTGCATGCACACTTCTTCAGATACCCATACCAAGCTCATACCAAGAACTAACTTAGTTGGTCTTTAAGGTGCTACTGGAAGGAATTTTTTTATTTTGACTATTGTCTCTCAGTAACCAAAAGATGGATGAGTTATATATTCTTGCAGTTTCTGAATTTGCTTCTCAGGGATTTGTTTGGTAGTGGTATTAGATGTGATGACTCATTCTTCCTTTTGTCGTGCTACTTTGGTGCAGTCTTAAATGGGGACTTTTCCAAAGAAGTGTGTGTGTCACCAATTCTTCCCCTTTTTTATGCAAATTGTTGTATCTGAAGTAGTCCTGAGCAATCATTTGGGGTGGAGCTTTGGTCCAGTCAAACCGTGCGATTATTGTGTTTCATAAATAACAGAACATTTCCCCTCTGCTTATTTGGTCTAAAGCTTGCCCTCATTGATTTTGCTTTTAGAGACTTAAAAGTGGCTGAATAGAATGAGAATATTGAATGAATTGCTGATGAGAGAGCAGTTTATGCATTATGCTTCCATTGTGCAAAGCAAAAAGCAGTGATTTGAAAGAACGGAATGATTAGATGTTATGCTAAACATTTTTATAAACAACTTGGATGATGGAATAGGGGATGCTCATCAAATTTGCAGATGACATCAAACTGGGAGGGGAACTAATGCTGCAGAAGACAGAATTGGGATTCAAGATGACTGGGCCCAAACAAAATAAATTTCAATTGGGACAAAAGTAAGGCTCTACATTTAAGCAGGAAGAACCAGCTGCACAAATATAAAATGGGGGACATCTGGCTTTTCAGTATTACATGTGAAAAGGACCTAGGGGTCTTAGTAGACCACAAGCTTAACATGAGTCAGCAGTGTGAGGCAGCAGCAAAAAAAGCTAATGCTGTTATAGGCTGCCATCAACAGAAGTTCAGTGTCCCAATCTAGGGAAGTCATAGTGCTGCTCTAATCTGCCTTGGTCAGACCACACCTGGAGTACTGTGTCTAGTTCTGAGAATATTGACAAGCTGGAACATGTGCAGGGGAGGGTGACCAAGATGATCAAGGGTCTCGAAACCAAGCTTTAAGAGGAACAGTTGAAGGAGTTGGGTATGTTTAGCCTAGAAAAGAGGAGACTGAGAGGAGATATGATAGCCATATTCAGATATCTAAAGGGCTGCCACATGGGAGATGGAGCAAGTTTGCTTTATCCTGCTCCTGAGGATAGGACCTAAACCAGTGGCTTCAAGTTACAAGAAAGAAGATTCCGACTATACATCGAACTGTTCAACAGTGCAACAGACTCTGTCGGAAGGTGGTGGACTCTCCTTCCTTGGAGGTTTTTAAGCAAATGTTGGATGGTCATTTGTCATGGATGCTTAATTGAGGTCCCTTCCCTGCAAGGTGTTGGACTAGACTAGCTGACCATTGGGGTCTCTTCTAACTCCACAATTCTGTGACTCTATGATTTTGCTTTGATCTCTGAACTTACCTCTTAGCATAACCAGAATTCAGGGATCATGCTCAGTCTGCTTGTACAAGGAATTTCAGAGATTTCTTTAAAATGTCTCTTGCATTCTTCCCAGATCCCTGTATCTTTATGACAGTGATAACTAATACTATTTTGAGGAGGTGTTGCCTCCACTACAGCCTTTAAAATGTAACAGAATGAGGTGTTGAATTAAGTTTTCCGGAATAAGTTTGCCCAGAATAAATGATTATCATGTGATGCGATGGAAGGGAACATATTGATTTCATTTAGGTTTTGCTATTTTTTGTGTGTATTGTGTTAAATTACTCTGTCAGGAGTTAAGATCAGCCAGGCTGACCATCATTTGTGTCCCATCAGTGGGATTTGTGCATTGGGTGTGGTGTGGTGTGGTGTGGTGGGCTTCCCCATGTAGCATCCCAGCTCTGGAACTTCCTATCCCAGCCATAGGCAAACTCAGCCCTCCAGATGTTTTGGGACTGCAACTCCCATCATCCCTAGCTAACAGGACCAGTGGTCAGGGATGATGGGAGTTGTAGTCCCAAAACATCTGGAGGGCCAAGTTTGCCTATGCCTGTCCTGTCCCTTGAAATTTGGTTTGCATCGTCACTGCTGTTGTTTAGTCACCAGCTCAAAAGATGGCTTTAAACACAGGTGTTTGGGTGTTAACCCTGATGTTCCTTGGATAATAATAATAATAATAATAATAATTTATTATTTATACCCCGCCCATCTGGCTGGGCCTCCCCAGCCACTCTGGGCGGCTTCCATAAAAACCAAAAATACAATAAAATATCACACGTTAAAAGCTTCCCTGAACAGGGCTGCCTTAAGATGTCTCCTGAATGTCAGGTACTTGTTTATCGCTTTGACATCTGCTGGAAGGGCGTTCCACAGGGCGGGCGCCACTACCGAGAAGGCCCTCTGCCTGGTTCCCTGTAGCTTTGCTTCTCGCAATGAGGGAACCGCCAGAAGGCCCTCGGCGCTGGACCTCAGCGTCCGGGCAGAATGATATATTTGTAGTGTATCTTAGAGTTATTTTTTATGATTTTATCAGTATTGCAATTTCCTTGAAATTGTTTTTACTCGTCTTGAGATCTTTGGCTTATAAGGGCATGATAGAAATGATCCAGTTATATGTTTGATTGCCTCTGTAACTCAGATGATGCTTATCCCAAAACAAGCATCCCACCTAACTTGCAGTCCACAAAAACACTGGCAAGGAGGTCAGGTCAGCTGCCCATCCCTGTTCTGGCAGTGGCTTTTCTCTCTGACTCAAGTGAATTGATAACAACAGGGGGCCCAGGCAGGCTTTAAAGTTTGTTTAAGTGATTAATGCAAATGAGGTGTGGAGATATAAGAAACTGGAAAAGTGCTTAGGGTGGGGCCCCAATTATCACATCTTTGCTAACTGGAGCTTGCAGGGATTCCAGAATAAAAACCAAGGGAAGGGTGTGCCTGCTGAGCTTGATTTCCTTCATAAATGCAAGTTAGAACAAATATTTAGAATTCTAAAATTTCAAACTGTTGCCCTGAAATGTAAGAGACTAAAATCCCCCAAAGATAAATAATTAAAAGTAGAAGAACTAGTGAAGAAAAGAGTCGTGCAAGGGGTGTAGGTACGTGCTTATCTTCCTTTAGATTTTAAAAGTTCTTTGTAGGGTCATCTGGCTTATCATTAGAAATGCATGGTCTGCTTTACATCAGGCAGGAGAATTTTTGTTAGATGTGTTTTAAAACCTGCTCCTCTGCATGGTTATTCAGAGGCAAGTCACACTGAGTTCAGTTTACTCCCTTGTAGTTGTGTAAAGGACTTTCAAGGCCACAATGAAAGCCCAAGGCAGATCGTCTTATATGACAAAAACCTTTTCAATCCTGATTCCTGAATAAGAAACAAACCCCAGAGTGTAGCTCTTCCTGGAGCATAGTTGCCAACTCCCTGGGGCCCTGGGTGCCTGAGCACCCACAAAATTCCCCATGAAGGGACCAGGCACCCACAAATTTAGGTGACAGGGCTGCATGGCACCCACAGCCCTAGGCACCCATGGTCACGGGGGGCAAGCTGGGACTTGCCCTGAAGGCAGAAGTTGAATGCATGTAGCACTTTTTCATACTGAACAGTATTTGGAACATGAGACTGAAGTGTGCCTCCAATAAAAACCCAAAACAGCTGTGCCTTGACTATCTTGGGGTTTGGAAAATGTTCACATATGAACTGTTTGGTAGAACCAGAAAATGACAGCATCCCCAAAACTCAATACAAGTGCCATCTGGAAATGTTATATAATTTATCTTGATTGATTTTACTACCTTTTTGTCCCGGCTTTGCTCCAAAGAGCTCAGGGTGACTTGCAGGTTCCTTCCCCTATAGCAGGCATAGGTAAACTCAGCCCCCCCCCCGATGTTTTGGGACTACATCTCCCATCAACCTTGACCACTGGTCTTGTTAGCGAGGGATGATGGGAGTTGTAGTCCCAAAATATCTGGAGGGCTGAGTTTGCCTGTACCTGCCCTACAGCAACCTTATGCAGAGAGAGAGAGGGAGGGAGGGAGGGGAGAGAGAGAGAGAGAGAAGTACTGAGGCTCGTGAGTTTCATGACTCAGTGAGAATTCGATTCTGGATCCTCTGTGGTCTTTGGCACTCAAAGCACTGCACTATACTGACTCTCAAAGGGGAATTTGGAATCTGTACATTTGAGTAGTTTGTCTTGTTGCTTGCACTTTTGGGGAGTCAAAATGGTGCATGCTGTTCAAGATCATGTGATACGGCAGTGAATTATAATAAACACTTCAGTCTTGCAGAGCAGACATGCAAGCTACAGTTATCACTTTCAAACTGAAGCTCTTAGTTTATCATCACTGACACAGAGGTGTACCTTATAGTTCCATCATCACCTTTCATTTTGCATGCATCTTCTGATACACAGGTGGCTCTTGAAAGTGTGCTTTATGCCTTCCAAAGATAACAGGAGATGCTGCCTTGACCGGTTCTTAATGCCATCTGATGAATTATTTTTAAAAACCCTTCTTATCACAGTTCATCTTCTTTGAAAGTCAGCAGTTGTTGTTTCCAAGAGTCCTGATGTCTTGTGCGCTTAGTAAGAATCTTGTAGGCTAGCCTTTTTTTCCACTGTTTGAAAGCCAGCAGAAAGTGGGGAGGTGAGATGGTGGCTTGTTCACAGACAGCTGACCTGCCGTTTTTGGGAACATTTGAAAGGTACAGGAAGAGGGAAGCAATCCTTTGACAAGGAGAACTGGAGCTTCCTTGCACACAGATGTTCGACACACACATAGACATGGGCACACACAGTATTCAGCTTAGCCCTATTTTGGCTTTCAGGCAAACTGTGGAAGAGAAGGGAGCACACATGTAAGCCCCACCCTATACCCCGAAGTGTGCCAGCTGTGTTTTAAACATGAAGGTTTGAAGAAGAAGCGTTCCTGACCGCAGGGATCTTTGGAGCGTGTTCAACTGAATGCATGGGGGTCTAATGTGGTGCCAGAGCATGTGGGGCATTTGGAGTTGGGCTGGTATACACACCCCTGTCTTCCTCCACAATTTAAGCCCTTATGTGTTTGCTCAAACACCTGAATAGGGCTGATGTCTAATAAGAAACTGAACCCGCGTGAGGCCTTATTAACCGGGTAAACAGCACATACTTAGTGCGGTATAGGACTACGGAATCGGGAGAATATGCCATCAGCATTAGCATTAAGTAAGTGAGAATTAATTCCCGCCTCCTGCAAAAGCATTTATCCTTTCCATTATTGTTTTAGCTCTTGTGTGAATAGATGTGCTCAATAGACGACATTCTCATTGCCTGCTTCAGTTACATTTTGCGAAAAATAATATATTCTGTCATTTATGAAAATCTGGATAGTTTGAGAAATACCTTTGCCATGTTGATACAACTCATGAAACTTTTATTGAAGGTCAGGGTTCCCTAATCCAGCACAAGGATAGTTAAATATACAGTGAAGCGTTTTTGCTTGTAAATCACGCCTTGTGAGTATATGTGTGTGTGTGTGTGTGTGTGTGTTAGTCAGGATCTGCTGCTGCACAGACACAAATGCTCTTGCATTGCAACTGTGCTGCATTTCAGTCTGCACATCCTTCTTCATCTCCCACAAAGCCATTCAGGTTCATTTCCTTTGGTCTTCAGGCATCTTCTTTTGTTAGTAATCTGTTCAATGGAGGCTGTGGTGCAGTGCACTAATTAATGTATGAGTTAGGACACAAATGACTTTATGCTAGTTAGCATAAGGTGATTTAGTGGTCCATTTGCATTTTAACTAGAAAATGTTTAAAATTGATTTGACTACCAGCTGAAGTCAAATAGAATATTTCCCTTGAATTGATTGCAAATGGAAACAAGCTTAACGTCTAAGGAATATTAATTTTAAATAAAGCTGCCGGTCTGTTTTGTCAATATGAAGTTGAATGCAATCAGCATTACAGGATCCCATAATCAGATCTTGCTGGGAGGCCTTTTCTAAAATCTGAATTGAGTCTGCATCTTGAGCCAAACCCTAATAAATGTGTTTTGTTAATTAGGTGTCAAGGGTGTATTGGCATGGATATACATTTTGTCTTAAGAATTTATTTGTGTAGTGGTGGGGCATGCCCTCAAGTAATTTATTGATTGTTGCTGATTAAAAACACATTTATATTCATGTTATTCATTGCCCATAGGTACAATAATGAAGTGAAGCACATAAAGATTTTCACAAGAGATTGCTTTTTTCACATTGCAGAAAATAGGAAATTTAAAAGTTTAATGGTAAGCATCAGTTTTGATTTCTCTCTTTGTGAATATATCATCTAACTTTATCTTTTTGAAAACTGATTCTTTGCATTTCTAGAAAAAAATACACAAGAACAATGCTAAAACAGTCAGTATATTTTTTTACTGTTAGAATACTTAATATGGCTTCAGTGAATTGGTTAGCTTCTAAGACTGTTTGCATTCACAATCCTGGTGATCAAGTGGTAATTAAAAAGTTGAATCTGTCTTCCAACTGAGGCAACAAATGCAACCAAGCACTGTAGAGCTGTCTACCCCCCCATCCCCAGCCCAGTAGCTAAGTGGAAGAAGACTGCCCTTTATCAGAACACATTTCCAGGTCATCAAGCAACATGCGTATATGTTGCAGATAAACAGATCAAACTGCCTTGGTTTATTTATATGGTTTTTATCCCTAGCAAATCAGTCACCCTACAAACATGTCAAAAATACAGGATATAGTCTTTCTCTATACTGCTAGTTTTTTCTTTGATTTGTCCTACTAGTAACGTTCCGAAGTTTGTGGTGTTTCATTATACTAATTAAAATATTAATAATATACTTAATCATGAATCTCCAGGCAATCCATCCTACTAGATGATTAGAATTATTTTGATCTGTAACAGATAAAATAAAAATGTAGTTTACTTTTTTCTCCCAATGCGTGGATTTTGTAGCAGCAGGTTAATGATAGAGAAATGAAGTAGTTTTCATACAATGCATAATAATCAGTGGAATTCACTGTTGAGATGGAAATGTCAAAAAACAGTTTTTTGATGGATTGGGTAAATTCAAGGTCCACTAATGATCCCTTTATGTTCACAAACACTATTGTCTCTCGTAGTAGATAGGTAGCCGTGTTGGTCTGCCATAGTCAAAATAAAAAAATTCCTTCCAGTAGCACCTTAAAGACCAACTAAGTTAGTTCTTGGTATGAGCTTTCGTGTGCATGCACACTTCTTCAGATACCCATACCAAGCTCATACCAAGAACTAACTTAGTTGGTCTTTAAGGTGCTACTGGAAGGAATTTTTTTATTTTGACTATTGTCTCTCAGTAACCAAAAGATGGATGAGTTATATATTCTTGCAGTTTCTGAATTTGCTTCTCAGGGATTTGTTTGGTAGTGGTATTAGATGTGATGACTCATTCTTCCTTTTGTCGTGCTACTTTGGTGCAGTCTTAAATGGGGACTTTTCCAAAGAAGTGTGTGTGTCACCAATTCTTCCCCTTTTTTATGCAAATTGTTGTATCTGAAGTAGTCCTGAGCAATCATTTGGGGTGGAGCTTTGGTCCAGTCAAACCGTGCGATTATTGTGTTTCATAAATAACAGAACATTTCCCCTCTGCTTATTTGGTCTAAAGCTTGCCCTCATTGATTTTGCTTTTAGAGACTTAAAAGTGGCTGAATAGAATGAGAATATTGAATGAATTGCTGATGAGAGAGCAGTTTATGCATTATGCTTCCATTGTGCAAAGCAAAAAGCAGTGATTTGAAAGAACGGAATGATTAGATGTTATGCTAAACATTTTTATAAACAACTTGGATGATGGAATAGGGGATGCTCATCAAATTTGCAGATGACATCAAACTGGGAGGGGAACTAATGCTGCAGAAGACAGAATTGGGATTCAAGATGACTGGGCCCAAACAAAATAAATTTCAATTGGGACAAAAGTAAGGCTCTACATTTAAGCAGGAAGAACCAGCTGCACAAATATAAAATGGGGGACATCTGGCTTTTCAGTATTACATGTGAAAAGGACCTAGGGGTCTTAGTAGACCACAAGCTTAACATGAGTCAGCAGTGTGAGGCAGCAGCAAAAAAAGCTAATGCTGTTATAGGCTGCCATCAACAGAAGTTCAGTGTCCCAATCTAGGGAAGTCATAGTGCTGCTCTAATCTGCCTTGGTCAGACCACACCTGGAGTACTGTGTCTAGTTCTGAGAATATTGACAAGCTGGAACATGTGCAGGGGAGGGTGACCAAGATGATCAAGGGTCTCGAAACCAAGCTTTAAGAGGAACAGTTGAAGGAGTTGGGTATGTTTAGCCTAGAAAAGAGGAGACTGAGAGGAGATATGATAGCCATATTCAGATATCTAAAGGGCTGCCACATGGGAGATGGAGCAAGTTTGCTTTATCCTGCTCCTGAGGATAGGACCTAAACCAGTGGCTTCAAGTTACAAGAAAGAAGATTCCGACTATACATCGAACTGTTCAACAGTGCAACAGACTCTGTCGGAAGGTGGTGGACTCTCCTTCCTTGGAGGTTTTTAAGCAAATGTTGGATGGTCATTTGTCATGGATGCTTAATTGAGGTCCCTTCCCTGCAAGGTGTTGGACTAGACTAGCTGACCATTGGGGTCTCTTCTAACTCCACAATTCTGTGACTCTATGATTTTGCTTTGATCTCTGAACTTACCTCTTAGCATAACCAGAATTCAGGGATCATGCTCAGTCTGCTTGTACAAGGAATTTCAGAGATTTCTTTAAAATGTCTCTTGCATTCTTCCCAGATCCCTGTATCTTTATGACAGTGATAACTAATACTATTTTGAGGAGGTGTTGCCTCCACTACAGCCTTTAAAATGTAACAGAATGAGGTGTTGAATTAAGTTTTCCGGAATAAGTTTGCCCAGAATAAATGATTATCATGTGATGCGATGGAAGGGAACATATTGATTTCATTTAGGTTTTGCTATTTTTTGTGTGTATTGTGTTAAATTACTCTGTCAGGAGTTAAGATCAGCCAGGCTGACCATCATTTGTGTCCCATCAGTGGGATTTGTGCATTGGGTGTGGTGTGGTGTGGTGTGGTGGGCTTCCCCATGTAGCATCCCAGCTCTGGAACTTCCTATCCCAGCCATAGGCAAACTCAGCCCTCCAGATGTTTTGGGACTGCAACTCCCATCATCCCTAGCTAACAGGACCAGTGGTCAGGGATGATGGGAGTTGTAGTCCCAAAACATCTGGAGGGCCAAGTTTGCCTATGCCTGTCCTGTCCCTTGAAATTTGGTTTGCATCGTCACTGCTGTTGTTTAGTCACCAGCTCAAAAGATGGCTTTAAACACAGGTGTTTGGGTGTTAACCCTGATGTTCCTTGGATAATAATAATAATAATAATAATAATTTATTATTTATACCCCGCCCATCTGGCTGGGCCTCCCCAGCCACTCTGGGCGGCTTCCATAAAAACCAAAAATACAATAAAATATCACACGTTAAAAGCTTCCCTGAACAGGGCTGCCTTAAGATGTCTCCTGAATGTCAGGTACTTGTTTATCGCTTTGACATCTGCTGGAAGGGCGTTCCACAGGGCGGGCGCCACTACCGAGAAGGCCCTCTGCCTGGTTCCCTGTAGCTTTGCTTCTCGCAATGAGGGAACCGCCAGAAGGCCCTCGGCGCTGGACCTCAGCGTCCGGGCAGAATGATATATTTGTAGTGTATCTTAGAGTTATTTTTTATGATTTTATCAGTATTGCAATTTCCTTGAAATTGTTTTTACTCGTCTTGAGATCTTTGGCTTATAAGGGCATGATAGAAATGATCCAGTTATATGTTTGATTGCCTCTGTAACTCAGATGATGCTTATCCCAAAACAAGCATCCCACCTAACTTGCAGTCCACAAAAACACTGGCAAGGAGGTCAGGTCAGCTGCCCATCCCTGTTCTGGCAGTGGCTTTTCTCTCTGACTCAAGTGAATTGATAACAACAGGGGGCCCAGGCAGGCTTTAAAGTTTGTTTAAGTGATTAATGCAAATGAGGTGTGGAGATATAAGAAACTGGAAAAGTGCTTAGGGTGGGGCCCCAATTATCACATCTTTGCTAACTGGAGCTTGCAGGGATTCCAGAATAAAAACCAAGGGAAGGGTGTGCCTGCTGAGCTTGATTTCCTTCATAAATGCAAGTTAGAACAAATATTTAGAATTCTAAAATTTCAAACTGTTGCCCTGAAATGTAAGAGACTAAAATCCCCCAAAGATAAATAATTAAAAGTAGAAGAACTAGTGAAGAAAAGAGTCGTGCAAGGGGTGTAGGTACGTGCTTATCTTCCTTTAGATTTTAAAAGTTCTTTGTAGGGTCATCTGGCTTATCATTAGAAATGCATGGTCTGCTTTACATCAGGCAGGAGAATTTTTGTTAGATGTGTTTTAAAACCTGCTCCTCTGCATGGTTATTCAGAGGCAAGTCACACTGAGTTCAGTTTACTCCCTTGTAGTTGTGTAAAGGACTTTCAAGGCCACAATGAAAGCCCAAGGCAGATCGTCTTATATGACAAAAACCTTTTCAATCCTGATTCCTGAATAAGAAACAAACCCCAGAGTGTAGCTCTTCCTGGAGCATAGTTGCCAACTCCCTGGGGCCCTGGGTGCCTGAGCACCCACAAAATTCCCCATGAAGGGACCAGGCACCCACAAATTTAGGTGACAGGGCTGCATGGCACCCACAGCCCTAGGCACCCATGGTCACGGGGGGCAAGCTGGGACTTGCCCTGAAGGCAGAAGTTGAATGCATGTAGCACTTTTTCATACTGAACAGTATTTGGAACATGAGACTGAAGTGTGCCTCCAATAAAAACCCAAAACAGCTGTGCCTTGACTATCTTGGGGTTTGGAAAATGTTCACATATGAACTGTTTGGTAGAACCAGAAAATGACAGCATCCCCAAAACTCAATACAAGTGCCATCTGGAAATGTTATATAATTTATCTTGATTGATTTTACTACCTTTTTGTCCCGGCTTTGCTCCAAAGAGCTCAGGGTGACTTGCAGGTTCCTTCCCCTATAGCAGGCATAGGTAAACTCAGCCCCCCCCCCGATGTTTTGGGACTACATCTCCCATCAACCTTGACCACTGGTCTTGTTAGCGAGGGATGATGGGAGTTGTAGTCCCAAAATATCTGGAGGGCTGAGTTTGCCTGTACCTGCCCTACAGCAACCTTATGCAGAGAGAGAGAGGGAGGGAGGGAGGGGAGAGAGAGAGAGAGAGAAGTACTGAGGCTCGTGAGTTTCATGACTCAGTGAGAATTCGATTCTGGATCCTCTGTGGTCTTTGGCACTCAAAGCACTGCACTATACTGACTCTCAAAGGGGAATTTGGAATCTGTACATTTGAGTAGTTTGTCTTGTTGCTTGCACTTTTGGGGAGTCAAAATGGTGCATGCTGTTCAAGATCATGTGATACGGCAGTGAATTATAATAAACACTTCAGTCTTGCAGAGCAGACATGCAAGCTACAGTTATCACTTTCAAACTGAAGCTCTTAGTTTATCATCACTGACACAGAGGTGTACCTTATAGTTCCATCATCACCTTTCATTTTGCATGCATCTTCTGATACACAGGTGGCTCTTGAAAGTGTGCTTTATGCCTTCCAAAGATAACAGGAGATGCTGCCTTGACCGGTTCTTAATGCCATCTGATGAATTATTTTTAAAAACCCTTCTTATCACAGTTCATCTTCTTTGAAAGTCAGCAGTTGTTGTTTCCAAGAGTCCTGATGTCTTGTGCGCTTAGTAAGAATCTTGTAGGCTAGCCTTTTTTTCCACTGTTTGAAAGCCAGCAGAAAGTGGGGAGGTGAGATGGTGGCTTGTTCACAGACAGCTGACCTGCCGTTTTTGGGAACATTTGAAAGGTACAGGAAGAGGGAAGCAATCCTTTGACAAGGAGAACTGGAGCTTCCTTGCACACAGATGTTCGACACACACATAGACATGGGCACACACAGTATTCAGCTTAGCCCTATTTTGGCTTTCAGGCAAACTGTGGAAGAGAAGGGAGCACACATGTAAGCCCCACCCTATACCCCGAAGTGTGCCAGCTGTGTTTTAAACATGAAGGTTTGAAGAAGAAGCGTTCCTGACCGCAGGGATCTTTGGAGCGTGTTCAACTGAATGCATGGGGGTCTAATGTGGTGCCAGAGCATGTGGGGCATTTGGAGTTGGGCTGGTATACACACCCCTGTCTTCCTCCACAATTTAAGCCCTTATGTGTTTGCTCAAACACCTGAATAGGGCTGATGTCTAATAAGAAACTGAACCCGCGTGAGGCCTTCCGTGATTTTCTTCTCAGCTACTTTTCTCATATGTTGCCGTCAGCAGAAAAGATACTATTGCACACTGTAGAGATAAAGGTAAAACAGAAATAGTGTTATGACAGCTTTTGTGTTTGGGGAGAAAATCAACCCATCAGTAGGGAAAGGTTTTCATGCTGGCAAGAGACCCTGTAGATCATAAGCAGTTCAAAACTGAGCTGATCTTAATGATCGAGCCAAAGCTAAACACTTCTAAGTCCCATTCATTCCAGTAAGTGTATTAAGTGTGTACTTGAATTTCTTGCAGTGGAAATCGAAATGGATTTAACTGTATAGCTTTGGTTGGATTGTGGTCAGTGTTTGGAAATCTCTGGGTCACCTGTGCAGTTTTAAGCACTTTGTATATACCTACATTTGCAGGAAGATATGCTGAAAAGGATTTTCTACTATGTCATTTTTAATTTTAAGGAACATATGATCATACAGTAGCATGTGAGGAGCTCAAAGGCATTTGGAAGCTTCAATTAAGAATTAGTTTGGTATATATGAGTTTCCTTTATGGAGCATTAAAAAAAAAAAGATCATTTGCTTACTGAGTTTTTTCTCACCTTCTAATGTATTCCTTATGCCACATGCCTGCACATTATTGTGTTGCTCCATGAAAATTCAACTTTTTCTTGCAACACAACTGAGAACAAGAGTGGGTTTTTAATTGGGCTGGAGGGCAGTAACTAGGGATGGAAGAATCAGCCTTTTAACTGATGCTTGTCACGTCTGCATGTGTTTGCTCATAAGTCTGTTCCCTAGTGTCTGTATTTTTGTTTTTAAATCAGCATTTAGATAAGTATTTCAATACATGTTTCTAAGAATGATTTTCTTTAAACAGAAGCATTTTAAACAATCATTTTGATAAGTGGAGAACAGAGTCAGAAGATTCAGGAAGTATGAAACCTGGTTGATAGCTATGTGGCAATCCACACCTTAGTTTGGAACAGCCATATCAGGGCCAATTCATATTGAAATTCAGAAAGATTCTTCATGCTTCCGTAACAGCCATATAAAATATCGGAAAGAAACAATAGTTGGCCCACAAAAATAAGATTCTGACAAAACAAAAGACTGTTTGCCTGGATGGTCTGATCGTACAGTTAACAGAATTCTCAATAACAATTGAGAGTTTAGAGTAAGGAGTTAACACTAAAGAACTTCAGCACATGTAACTACAAAACAACTGGACAGGAGTGTCTGGTTTGTTTATTGCAAAACTGTACATGTAGAAAACCTCGTTTTATCACCATTTTGAAACCTCACTTTCTAAGCTGCAGGAGAACTTCTGGTTGGTTGTTTTTACTGCTTCGGGATTAGTCAGTGCGTTTGTCACTGGTGTTTTTACAAATGGTGATTGCTAACTTTTACAGCTGACCATTAGGAGTTGGATAAATGTATATGCTGATCTTGGACAATGAGAAACTTCAGCACAGTTTTCGTTTTTGTGTTTACTTGCACACTGGCTTGAGCGCATGCAAAGACTTCTACTTGTGTGGTATGGGTTCCTGGTGTGCATTACAAATAATGGCCTTCTCAAGGGTCAAAACATCATGTGAATGGTATCAGGAAGCCAAACCATATGAGAAAAATATGTCGCATGCACCTGAAGTGTATGTACAAGGAAAAATACAAGTGTAGAGTCATTGATAACCACGTGGGGAAAAGGAATGTGAGGTGAAAGTCACAAATGCCAGGCAAAGTAATATACATATATTAAGACTTACACCCCTGAAGAGGGGCTCACAATTCCCTGTGCATAGAAATGTAGGTGTCATGGTGAATGTTTCTAGCTTGGCATGATTGTTTCAGTGTGCAGGATATTTTTTCTTCTTAATGTGAGAATTGTTTCACTAAGAAGCTGACACGTTTACCCCCACCTGCTTTTTATGATAAATAGGCCAGTCTCACGTATGCAGATGCCCTCCAGCTTAATTTCTGAATACTGAAAATGCAAATGCAATATCTCTCATGTATGAATTAAACCTGTACTGTTTGTGTAATTGGTGTGCCTTGTCTTCGATCTTTCGTCACACAAGTACCTCTTCAATAACAAGCAAAGAGTACCAATATAATTCCAGTACTATTCCTGTACCGGTAGTGAACTGGGTGCATCTATTTCTGTAAAGCTGCATTAAAGTTTCTGTGTCTTAAATACTGTGGGAGAAGAGCACAAACTAAAGATTTCTATTCTATTTCCCCCTGTCTTCTGGAAGGAACTTGTGGAGTATTACAAGCACCACTCTCTCAAAGAAGGCTTCCGAAGTCTGGATACAACTCTTCAGTACCCATACAAAGAATCCGAAAATTCGCTGGACCAAAGGAGCAACAGAGCAAGTGGGAACAGAGCATGTGGCAACTGTGAGCATTAGAATTTGCTGTCATTTAATAACAAAGGAATAGCAGGAGGTTAAAAACATCTTCATTTTGCATTTTTGACACAGAACCAATTAATATGATAATGCTTTTAGCTAGGTTTTTTTGTTTTGTTTTGTTTCCCTGCAGCTAAGCAGAAACAGGATCTGCTGACAGGTTTATGAACAGGTCTAGTTAGACTTCCTGACTGCCTGTCCTTAAATCAAATCACCGCTCAAACATCTATTAAAAATGTAAGTGAGCGATTGATTTGTAAACAGACATTTTGCATTGGCTGCGCTGTTTTCGGCTACATGAATTAATAAACATGTAATTCTAATCTTGCATTTGGCATTTAAATGAATAATTTGTGTGATTTAAAACCATAGATTATAGAGCAGAATTTCTGTGAAAAAAACTTTTCTTAACAGATTTTCTTCTACAATGTTGCTCTTGTTAGAATATCTTTCTGGGGCCTGACTAGATATTGAATGGAAGGCTTTGGCATGAGAACCTGAATCACCATCGAACATCGAAAATTCATTAGGGGAAAGGCTCATATTTGAAGAGAAAAGGCTGGGTGTGTGCAGTAATAATAATAATAATAATAATTTATTATTTATACCCCGCCTATCTGGCTGGGTTTCCCAGCCACTCTGGGCGGCTTCCAACGGAATATAAAAACAATACAGCATCAGACTTCCCTAAACAGGGCCAATAGACAATGAACAATGGCTAGAGAAAAGAAGTTTCAGAAGGGGAATGCAGTGGAAAAGCAATAGGCAGGGGAAGGGTTAAGCTTTCCCACTTCTCCTCTCCCCTAACATCTAATGACAACCTGCTGAATATAGTCACAATGTGTTACTGGACTACAACTCCCATAAACCCTGACCATGAACCGTGTTGTCTGGGACTGATGGGAGTTGTAGGCCAACAACCTTTGGGGGGGGGGAGCACAGGCTCCCCATCCCTGGACTATGGGGTGGGTATCCAGTGGACAGAATGAATAACATTTATGTCATTTGAATGTGTGCTCTCTCTCTCCTTCTCTTTTGTGTGCACGTACTTGCACACCCCACCCCACTCAAAAGCATGTCTTCATTACCACTTGATCAGCAATTGACAATGTACAGTTGTACCTTGGTTCTCAAACGGAATCTGTTCCGGAAGTCTGTTTGACTTCCAAAAACATTTGCAAACCAAGACATGGCTTCCAATTGGCTTCATGAGTTTCCTACACTCAATTGGAAGCCACATTGGACGTTTGGGTTCCAAGGAACGTTCGCAAATCGGAACCTTACTTCCAGGTTTGTAGCGTTCGGGAGCCAAAGTATACGCATACCAAGGCGTTCGAGAACCAAGGTACGACTGTATATAAAATTCATCTTTTTAGACATAAGGAATTGAGTGTGGCCTAATAATATTCCATTGATAAATGGAAGCATGTTGATAAACTGCCAGATGATCGGTAGATGTTCTTCAAAAACAAAATTGCACTGTTTTAAGCAAAGTAGGTCCATAGAACACTCAATATCTGATAAGGAGGAAGGAATGCTTTTAATGTTGTTGACAAACAAACAAAAAGATCCCATTATGGCCACTCATGGCTCTAATTTTGAAGAGCCTGTCACTTTTTGCTCATTTTAGATGTTCACCTCTTATTTCCGAGAGCTTTTTATTTAGCAGACGAGGCTTGTAGGAAAATAAATAGGACACTCTCACATATGTTGCTTAAAT
This sequence comes from Podarcis bocagei, assembly GCF_964188305.1. Lineage (NCBI taxonomy): Eukaryota > Metazoa > Chordata > Lepidosauria > Squamata > Lacertidae > Podarcis > Podarcis bocagei. The sequence continues at coordinate 82,730,977 of NC_138129.1, read as the reverse complement.
CAGGCAGTTTTTCTATCACTTTGTAATATGGATGTAACACCTGCATTGCCTACAGCACACTGTAAGATGGGAGACACCTGAATTGCCAGCAGTACATGTGGAAAGGATCTGGTGGTCTTAGTAGACCTCAAGCTTCACATGAGTCAACAGTGTGATGCAGCAGCAGCAAAAAAAGTGAATGCTATTCTAGGTTGCATCAACAGAAGTACTGCTCTATTCTGCCTTGGTCAAACCACACCTGTGGTCTGGGCACCACAATTCTGGGCACCACAATTTAAGAAGGATATTGACAATCTGAAATGTCTGCAAGAGGACGGCAACCAATTCCTGCATTGCTGGGGGTTGGACTAGGTGTCCCTCAAGGTACCTTCCAGCTCTAGAATTCTACGGTTCTACCTTGTCTGCAGTGGTGAAGTAAGACCTACTTGCCAGTCCAACCAGCTTTTGTATGTGGAATGGGGAGGGGCTGCCATCTTGTCTGTCTCAGGCAAAAAATGCCTTTGGCCATCTTCATAAATCCCATTGAATTCAGCAGGACTTAGTTATGTGTGTGTGTGCATAGAATTAAACAAAATTATCTTGTCCTTCCTGTTGAGTTCTCTACTCCCCATTCGGTTCTCCCCATCAAACAGTCTTTGTTGTTTTGCCAGTTTATGATTTTCTTTTCTTTTCTGCCTAACACCCCTTTCTAATGCTTATTTCAGTTTCTAATTCATGTACATGCATTCCTTTTTCCTTGCAATTGCTTGAGAGCTTTTAAAATCCCCACTTCTTTCTCTTGTCTCACTTCGTTTCATGGGTCTGTTATTTTATTCTAGTTATTCTTGTGTAGGAACAGGCACAGGTATCGTACACACATTCTTGTTAAATTAGTAAATGCAGCTAACGTTAATATAATTAACTCCTGCTTCTCTTCCCCTGACTTTCCCCTGTTGAGCATGAATATCTAAAGCGGGATTGTAGGTATGTGGTTAACTGAATGTGCCTATGATCCTCCCCATGGCTGGGAACTCTGCATGAGTATTGTAACCAAGGAGGATAGTAACTGCATTCATGCAACTGGGTTTATGTCTCCCCTATTGATCTTCTTGCTTAGTGCAGGCCTGGCACTTTGCTCCACAGATACAGATACATTTTGAGAACTCCTGAATAGGTCTACAGTTTTGGGCCTGATTCAGATGGGACAACAAAAAATGTGGTTTGTTATTAGAAGGAGCCACACTAAACCCTTTGGGTTCAAGGGGAAAGAGATCTGAAGCGTTTGCTTCAAGTTTTGCTTCTTCTGATGTTTGCCATTGCAGCAGAAAGTAGTTTGTGCAAGCCTCTGTTTCCAAACCAGAATCTGAAGTCACAGTTCTGTTGTGGTTTCATTTATATCTGCTTTGAACACAAAACCAGTTTGCAGCGTTCACATGAAGTGGTCAAACTGCTGTATTCTACAACTGGAAGCAGAAGTTTGGGGAGTGTGGGAACTAAGGTTGTACTCATCATATATTACTGCTACATTTGAACTGGGCTTAGGCATCTACTCTGTTCACAGTTTTAATGGGATTAATATCCTGTTCTGACCTCATGCTATGTATCCTCATCTAAAGTCAGGTCCTGAGTTACTTCACTGTTTAAATAATTTCACTATAATAACTAATAGTTTATGCTCATACCTACTTTCTACCATGTGAATAGTAGTTTATGAAAAAAATCTACTCTTTTGTTTATTCACCATGCCAGGGTGCACCAATCTTTTTGGGTCCATGGGCACATTTGCAAACTGCTTTAGGTACCAGACACACACTATAACCAAGTACATACCACAACCTGTTATTATGTTGACCGTAACATAAATGCTTCTTTCAAGCCTCATTTCAGCAGGTGGAACGGCAAGGGCTAGACAGGTGCCAGGGAAGGCTTCCACCCATGGGTGCAACATTGATGATTTTGCACTATGCCATTTTAAACACACACACACACACACACACACACACACACACACACACACACACACTTTCCAAAAGTCCAACCAGTTCATATTTGATTTACCCATATTCATGTGGTTCATCCAAGTCTCTTAATATCCAGAAGAATCTTGCCTTTTTCCTTTACAGAAGTCCTGTTGATTTGCCTTACAAATGCTTGCACACATTTCTGATACAATTTGAAAACCTGATCCAAAGGCACATTTAAGAAGCCACACTGAGTTCTAAGGGTAAAGTGGCTGATAAATCACCAGTGAAGTAATTAAAGGCTGGATTCTCCTAACCCAGCCTTCCTCAACCTGGTGTGCTCTAGTTATTTTGGACTACATGGAAGTCGTAGTCATTGGTCACGCTGACTCTGACGGATGAAAGTTGTACTCCAAAACATCTGAAAAGCAGCAGGTTTTCAGGGGAAGATGTTTCTAAGGATTTCTCGGCTGTGTTGCAAAAAATAAAAAATAAAAAGAATGTCCCATTCCTTAGTTTCACCAAGGAAAGACTCCACATGCCCTCCCAGAGCCTATATGTAAAAACTATTTTCTTGACCTTCCTTTTAGGAAAAGAAATCAGTGACTTGTCCAGTGGGACTGGAAATTCATAGCTGATTAGGAATTTGAACCTTCATCTTCTTAAAGACTCAGGCTAGCATCCTCTCATCTTATATCTCCATATAAAATGTTTAAAAAGGGAAAATAGTGATCTAACATGCTCCCTTCACCTCATGCTAATAGAGGGGAGTTGGCCAAGGATTTTGCTAAGAGGCTCAGTCCCAACCCAGGAACAGTTTTCCTCCATAGAATGCGAAAGAGAAGTATACCTTACCAGCCTTCCTTTTCAACCTGCTAATCCTGCAGCATTGCTCAGGATTGTTGAAAAAAAAAGGAAGTAATATTGAACTAGATTGGAAAATTGTCAGCTCTTTCTTGGTTTCTTATTTCTATTCAAAATGCGGTTGAAGCCATAATTATGTGGTTCTTTTGCAATGACCTTGTGGGATCCAGGAAATAGCAGAGTGAGCTTTACTGCAGCCTACGATGATTACTTGTGCATTTTTGGGCCTATGTGGTTTCTAGGGCAAGGTTGGAGTCAGGTATTCTGTGCCACATTATTTGTTGATTTGGGCTATGGTGGAGTAAAGGTGGCACTGCGGTCTAAACCACTGAGCCTCTTGGGCTTGCCGATCAGAAGGTAGGCGGTTCAAATCTGCGCGATGGGGTGAGCTCCCCTTGCTCTGTCATAGTTTCTGCCAGCCTAACAGTTCGAAAGCATACCAGTGCAAGTAGATAAATAGGAACCGTTGTGGCGGGAATGTAAACGGTGTTTGCATGTGCTCTGGCTTCCATCACGATGTCCCATTGCGCCAGAAGTGTTTTAGTCATGCTGGTCACATGACCTGGAAAGCTGTCTATGGACAAACGCCATCTCCCTCGGCCTGAAAGCAAGATGAGCGCTGCAACCCCATAGTTGCCTTTGACTGGACTTAACCATCCATGGGTCCTTTACCTTATTTACCTTTTTACCTTATGGTGGAGTACCGAGACCCTTCTGCTTTCTGCTGCACTGGAATGTCAGGAAAGTGAAGGGGTGAAGTTAGTCTCAGCCACTTCCCATATGAGCTAGTACTATGTGCAAGGTAAGATAGGGGGAGGGGGGGGACAGATGTAGCCTCCAAGGGGAGAAAGAAAAGAACATAAGTTCTTTCCCTAAAGAACTCTCCTATTGCATACCCTCCAACACTTCTCCAATGAATATTATTCTTATTCCATAAGAAGAAGAATTTTATTATTTATACCCCACCCATCTGACTGGGATGCCCCAGCCACTCAAGGCGGCTTCCAACATATATAAAAACATAATAAAACATTTTTAAATCTTCCCTATACAGGGCTGGCTTCAGATGTCTTCTAAAGGTTGTACTCCTCTCCTTGGCTTGGGAGTTGCCTAACAACATACCCTCCAACATTTTTTCTGATGAAAATAGGGACATCCTAAGGAAAAGCAGGACATTCCAGGACCACATCAGAAACTGAGATAGGCTTCTGTAAATCTAGGACTGTTCCTGGAAAATAGGAACACTTGGGAGGGTCTGCGTACCACATGTGATAGGAGAAGTTGCACATATTAAACATCTCCCACTATGCAGCTGTTAAAGGTGTCGTCTTTGATTCAGGAAATGGCAGCAGTGAGGTGGCTTATTTATGCTCTGCATGATGCTGCTCACAATACAAAGTGGTACATCTATGTTAGGAAGTTTTTAGTGTCTAGCAAGTAGTGCCTAAAAAGTAACGATTGTGCATGCATTTTGCTGCCCTGTCGTGAACAGGAGTGTTGTTGAAACAACAATGCAACCAACTTCTGCGTGCATACATTTGAGAGAAAATCAGCCACAAAACTGGGAAGTTTGAATTCATATTATTTTGCTTGTTTATTCTAGAAGCCACCCCCAACTCAAAGTGACACACGTGTTTTCCTTTCCTTGCTTTTCCCATGCCCCAAATTAACAATCCTGGGAGATAGGTTAGACTAAGAGAGAGTGGCTGGTCCTATAAGCTTCGTGGGTGATTGGAAGTCTGAACCTGGGTCTTCCCCACCATAGTCTTGATGCTCTAAGCACTAACAATGCCAGACTGGCTTTCGAAATGCCCGCTCTTCCAAGGTGGAAGGCATTGACTAATGGCTTCATTCTGCACACTGTGCATTGCTACTAATTCTGAGGTGGGGGAGGAAGTGGTGGGGAATGGAGCTATACAAGTGGAGGAGTTAGAGCAAATCCACAGCCTTTGTACCTCAGCTCGGTAAGAGGAAAAGAAAAAGAAAAAAGGAAGGCACAGATTTTTGAGTTTGGGGAGTCTGAAAAAAACACCAAGTTTCTTCAGGGAAATCCATGTTTCTTGTTAACAGAGACAGCCACACCATACCTTTGAAACACTTTTGTACCATTTTATGAGGTATGAAGAATGCAGGGAACTGTAGTTTGTTGCAGGTGCTTGGAATTGCATAGGTCTGTGAGGCCAGCACCCTTAACAAACTACAGTCCCCTGGATTCTGTAGTTAAAAACAGAAGTGTTTTAAATGTATGGTGTGGGTTGCTAATATTTCAATATCATTTAACCAATTTTATCAGCAGTATTATATTACCAATATTATTTTATCAATATTTCAATGTCATTTTGCTTGTCTCTCTCTTTTTCCTTTCTTTCTCTAAGCCCCTTCTTTGTTCTGTGGGTTTTCTTTTGTAACTCCTCCAGACTACAGCTTTGTTCCCCCTTCCTCCACTCCTTTCTGGTCAGGTACTGCTTTACTGCTTTTATATTTCTTCTCAATTTGCTTCTGTTTTGCAAATAAAATATTTCTGTTTCTGTGTGCAGTGCAAGCTAGGGAAGGGACGGATTCTCCCCCTGCCCCCCCCCCATTTGAATATAATTTGACTAAACACCAAATTATGGTTTATAAAGATGGTCTCAAAGCCTTTTGAAAGTGACTTATTTCTGAACAGCTACTCCATGGCTGGGAAAATATTTAACCTGGTCAAACAAGTGAATGGGAAACCATTGCCATGTGATCTCACACACAGATGAACACATACAAAGTTTGGTTAGCCAATGTTTTCTCAGCAATGCAGGTGCTGCTCTCAAATAGGTGATTGCCATACATTTGTGAGAATGTTGAAAGGCCATCAAGGCTGATCCTGGAATAATAATATGCATTCAGAATTTGCAGTTCTACACAGCTGTGGCTGAACTAAGCCTAATATGTATGATCATGCTGATACTATAAATAGCTGTTGAACATCTCAAATTACCATATTCTATCTGGACATAGTCTCAAAATCTGAAAACAATGCTTTTGTGAATCAAAATATTCGTCCCATCCCTATGTCAGAGCTTAATGCAACAGCATTCTTTGGTAAAATACTTCAGTCTAAAAAAACAACAACCTTCATTACAGTTTTGCATGCACATTATCCATCTGTTTTTATTTTCTATGCATTTGTATTGTGTTTCTTATTCTCTTTCAAACTTTTATTGTACGTCAATAAGCATTTAGAATTTTTTAAGATGCCACAAAGGGCCAAGTTTCTTTTTTCTTTGAAGAGCCCAGAGAGCTCTACGGATGTGACCTCTGCTGTTATATATCTATTTATATTTACAGCTCACCCAGTCCTAAAATGTGTTTGTGTGTTGTGTGCGATATCAGTAAAAAAAGGTCTTACATAGAGTGAAAATCATCACATGATAGCTAAAAGATACCCTCCATAGTCAAAGCGAGCATATTTTATTAGAAATACAGGATATAACGATCCATACCTAGGACTGCCAATCTGATAGGTTAAAAATATGAGGAATTGATTCAAATATAGCCGGGAAACAGAACCTTTGGACCTCCAGATGTTGTCGGACAACAACTGCTGCAGACCTTGACCATTAGACATACTGGCTGGGGCTGATGGGAGTTGGGAATCCAACAACATCTGGAAGTCCATAGGTGCCCCATCCCTGATGAGATGGTTTGGTGGGCCAGGAGACGGAGGCTGACAAATGTAGTCTCAGTAGCAAAAGGATGGGTGGGAAAGAAACTTCCACAAACTTGAGGCAAATATGCCAAATGGCAAGTAGGATGCATGACAGTCAACAACTCTGTTAGCTCCTCTGCTTTGCAAATCTTCTTAGGGCTTGTGGTTGGCTAACTGTTGTAGACACAGTGACTAAAAGAAGATTAGACATTTTTTTCTGGAGGTTACTGACAGCCACAATGGCTAAATGGAGCCTCTGTTTGTAGACCTGGTGTACCTCCAAGGGGATACAAGTAACAAGGAGGGACTGGTGTCTTCATGACCTGTTTGTAGGCTTCTTAAAACATTCCTGGAAGCAGAATTTCAAATGAAATCCTGGCTTAGTGGAACATCTGTCACAAAATCTTGCTTGATGTGAGCAACCCCTTACTTAAAGTCCTCCTTATTTAGCCTCTGTGCTTTCTTGGAGTTCCTGTCCTCATGGTTGCTGCTTTCCTCCTGTCATAGTTGACATCTCCTTAAATGATGTAAGGGAAAAATTAGAGCATTTGACAACTTTAAGAATAATAATAAATAATAAAATTTTATTTATGTCCCGCCCTTCCGCAGCCAAAGCCGGGCTCAGAGCGGCCAACAACAGTAAAATAATACAACATTCTAAAATCATTTCATTATAAAATTAATTCAAATCAAATTAATGGCAACCATTGGGCTAGAGTTCTGTGCGGATTGCCAAAGGAGGGAGTCAGACTGTGCCTTGGCCAAAGGCCTGGTGGAACAGCTCTGTCTTGCAGCCCCAGTGGCGTAGCGTGGGTTGTCAGCACCCGGGGCAAGGCAAGTAATTTGCGCCCCCTAACCCGTGGATTTGCCCTAACCCCAGATGTTGCGCCCGGTGTGGCCGGCCCCCCCTGCACCCCCCACGCTACGCCACTGGCAGGCCCTGTGGAAAGATGTCCCGCAGGGCCCTAGTCTCTTGTGACAGAGCGTTCCACCAGATCGAAGCCACAGCCGAAGAAGCCCTGGCTCTGGCTGAGTCCAGCCTAACGTCTCTGTGGCCCAGGACCTCCAAGATGTTTTTGTTTGAAGACCGTAGGTTCCTTTGTGGGACATACCAGGAGAGGCGGTCCTGTAGGTACGAGGGTCCTAGGCCGTATAGGGCTTTAAAGGTTAAAACCAGCACCTTAAACCTGATCCTGTACTCTACCGGGAGCCAGTGCAGCTGGTATAGCACCAGGTGAATGTGATCCTGTGGCGAGGAACCCGTAAGGAGTCTCACCGCGGCATTCTGCACCCGCTGGAGTTTCTGGGTCAGTCTCAAGGGCTCAACTTTGGCAAAAGTGTTGGTTTATGGCCAGTAGTGGACAATGTTTACATATTGGAAACGTAAGCGGTAATCAAATGGCAGATTCTCTTATTCCCTCCCCCTTCCTTTTCTCCCCAAAGTATTGATGTAGTCTTATATTTATAATACTTTCTGCTTAAAGGGATTGTGCATTAGGTACTATAGTGACAAAAATAGGGCATAATTTATTTTCAGGCTGCGATTTTATATCAGGCATTTCAATTTTGGTCACTGAAGTGTGTACAGTTATTATTTTTTCCCAAAGTACAGTATCTATTACTGTTATGGGAAAACTGCCGCAGTGTGTAAAATATTGCCTTTTGGTACCATATGAGTCCACAATAAACTATGACACAAAAGCATGTGCAGCAATTTTGGAACGCAAATGGTGATCTTCATCATAGCTGTCTATATATTTTTCTCCTTTGGATGCCATTTTATATATAACTCTTGTGGTTTTAAATTGGGGAAAGCCAGTTCTTCTGTCTGCAATGGCCTTTTTGTTTTGTTGGGGTGGTGGCTGGGTGGTAGAAGTGCTTTCCCCCCATGATGAAATAATTTGGGTTCAATAAATGTAACCACCACCACTCCTCCTCAGTTTGCTGTGATGATGATGGTACCTTTGCACCCAAGAATCATTTTTTGCAGTGATCTGAGAAATTTCTTTCCATCTTCACTGCTCTAGTTGGAATTTACATGAAGTCACTTTGCTTGACTTCTAAGACTAGCTTGAAGGGAGTGGCTTTGCCTCTCTCTGTCTCTCTTTCTCCACCGTAGGATCAGCAGCCATTACTCTGGTCCACACCCCATCATTTCTTGAACTGCTTGGACATTGTGCCAATGATATTTTTAAAGTAGGGAAATGCAGATTATGGCATGCCCTTCCTCTTAGCTCTACCCACTGATTTCTTCCTGTTAAGGAAGGATTTTTTTAAAACATCAGAATATATATTTTTAGCTGCTTAAAACTTTTTTATTTTCTGATAATTTTTAACTGTGGACTGATTTGGTTGTTGATGTTTTATAATGTATTTCCCCCTGCTGTTTCCAGGCTTAGGTTGCTAGCATTTGAGAGCCAGTGTGGTGTAGTGGTTAAGAGCAGTGGACTCGTAATCTGGTGAACCGGGTTCGATTCCCTGCTCCTCCACATGCAGCTGCTGGGTGACCTTGGGCTAGTCACACTTCTCTGAAGTCTCTCAGCCTGACTTAGCTGACAAAGTGTTTGTTGTGGGGGAGGAAGGGAAAAGGAGATTGTTAGCTGCTTTGAGACTCCTTAGGGTAGCGATAAAGCAGGATATAAAATCCAAACTCTTCATAATGCTGCAAATAATTCTTATTGACTTGATAGCACTATTCAGTCCAATTCCTGGTCCCTTGCATGTTTTTGTTTTTGTTTAATCTTCTGCATGGCTTCATTCCTGAATATGAGCACAACAATGTTCAGTTTTGTCATCTAATCACTTTTCTCAAGCATCTTATCCTCCCTTCAAGAACAAAAACAGGGTTTCCAGAGTGAAGTAACATCCCCTCCACTTCCAGCTCAGTCGCTAGAGCATGAGACTCTTAATCTTGGGGTTGTGGTTTCGAGCTCCATGTTGGACAAAAAATATTCCTGCACTGCAGGGGGTTGGACTAGGTGACCATTGTGGCCCCTTCCAACTCTACAATGATTCTGTACAAGTAGTAAGGCAGTCCTCGTGCTCAGGCTTGCAGTCTAAGAGAAGTTATACAAAAGGAAGAAAAGGTTGGGGAGGGATGCAGCGAGGAAAGCAAATTGAATCAGCTAGTTAAATAGTTCTTGTAAGGAACAGCTGGAATGGAAACAGTTCATAAAGAGGAGGAGGCAGAACTTGCCAGTGTCTCAGCTGACCAAACAGTAGGGGCCTGCAGCTCCTTCTCTCCTTCTGCCTTGCCTGGTCGAATGGCTGCCGCTAGACTAGATAACATGCTACTTAGATGATGTGTGATTTACGTCCTTTTTAAGATTCTGGCTGATTGCTTGTGATCATTAATGCCCCACTGATATATGCACACCAGCCTGTGTGGGAAGGAGGTGCTCATTTGTGATAATACTCCACATAGATGCAGTGTGTATATTTGTGTATGGGGGGGGGGGAGGAAGGAAAGAAGGGAATTTAAAAGCCATTTATTTATTTATTTATTTAAATTTATACATAGAATAATAGAATTGTAGAATTGGAAGGGATCCCGAGGATTATCCTTGCAATGCAGGAATCTCAGCGAGATAATACATGACAGCACTTGATTTTTTTGTTTTGTTTTAAAAAGCTTAAAAGCAGTTTACAAAGAGATAAAACAACTTTGACTGGCCCATGCCCTTTGTTTCTTACAGTGCATTCTCATGCATATTTGCTCAGAAATAAGTTCCATGGGGTCTTATTATCAGGAAAGTGTGCCTAGAATAATTAGGCTTAGAATTGCAGGACGAGGAATGGGGGGAATGACTCAAGATAGAAACAGCAGCACAAATTTATAGTGGAAACTTTTTTTAAATTCTAAGGCTCTTTCTCTGAGGTTATTCTGCTGTACTGCTAAGTGAAGTGATTAAAAAAAAAAGGTTGGGATTGTCTAATTACTTATACTATCCTGAACCTAAGCAGAGGTCCTTAGAAATATGTTCCGTTTATTTCAACAGAATGACCAACATCCAATGAGCCCCATATATGAGCAATTTGTCTATGTGTGTGGAAGTGTGTGTGCAAAGGTGCTGATTTTTTCTCTTTCTTTTTGCAACCCTTCATGTTACTTGGGAGGGTCTCCCAACATTTCACATGCAAAAGCCTCAGGGTGTGTGTAGAATAATACCTATGACCCATTTGGTTCCCAGTCAATGTATATTTAGGATTATTTCCCCTACTTTTTCTGGGTTTCTGTTTGGCTTTGTTTAAAACAAACAAACAAACAAACAAACAAACAAACAAACAAACAAAAGTCTAGTCAAGAAAACATCACACTGAATGGATTTCTTTTGCACTTTTTCATATGGTCAGCTTGCATTTCTGTGTTTAAAAATACATTTGCTTGCACTTGTACTACAGTTGTATGCCGTGCTGAAATAATTCAACAGCTACGCAGTTAGTGAATTTCTAATTATGTTGCCTTCCTGTGTTCCCAAGCAGTGCTGAGTCCCAAGGTTCTCGGTATAGCTATTGCCCGCTATGACTTCTGTGCACGAGACATGCGGGAACTGTCCCTGGTCAAAGGAGACGTGGTCAAAATTTACACCAAGATTAGTGCCAATGGCTGGTGGAGAGGTGAAGTAAATGGAAGGGTAGGTTTATGTTTTTGACAGCATACTTTTTGTATATTCCATGCTTTGAAGAATGTTAGCAAATGCTTCTTTAATTTTGTTCTGTTTATTTGAACTATTTTTTATCTTAACTTTCTGAGGTTTGAGCTGAAATACAGTGGTACCTCAGGTTAAGTACTTAATTTGTTCCGGAGGTCTGTACTTAACCTGAAACTGTTCTTAACCTGAAGCACCACCTTAGCTAATGGGGCCTCCTGCTGCTGCCGCGCCACCAGAGCCCGATTTCTGTTCTCATCCTGAAGCAAAGTTCTTAACCTGAAGCACTATTTCTGGGTTAGCGGAGTCTGTAACCTGAAGCGTATGTAACCTGAGGTACCACTGTATGCTATTCCTTGAGTCCCATTGTATTCAGTAGGGCTTACTCTAAGCGGAGATGCCCAAGGTTGCACTGTTAGGGTCTTTAACCAAACTAGAAAATAAAATACTTAAAATGAATAGTGCTCAACAATCAGAAAATTAAAATGGCATAAGCAGCAGCAATAATAGCTTTCAAAACATTTCTATGGGAGACCAGGAGCAGCTCTGCCTCACTGGTGAGTTCATTCCTGAGCCAGGGGTAAAGGCACCTGGAAGTGGTTCCAAACTGCAGAACTCAGCTGCAGCAGGGCTTGTCCAGGAAGAGGCTGTCTCAAAAGATGTGTGAGCCCCAGGCCACAAATGGCATAAAAGTAAGCACTGGCACTTTAAATTTAGTCTGGAAGCAAACCAATATCAAGTGTTGCTGATTGCAATTCCAGCTTAAGCATTTGAGTTGTCTTTCAGGGCAGTCCCCCCATAAATCACATTGTGGAAATCAGTTCTAGGCATGATGAAAACATGGGAAACTGTATGTGAGCATGTGAGACACTTCTTCTCAAAGACAGTGCAAAGCCAATGCAGTTAACAGAAGATGCCTCCAGTCCCATGCTAGTCTTAGGAGCAAGACAGATGCTTCAACCACTGTTTTGTTTACTTGAGTAGTGTTCAATGTCTTGAGTGCATTCACAGTCCTTATTGACTATACAATGAGTGTAATTTAACCTTCAGTTTTCTGTGTAGAGGGTGTACACACACACACACACACACACACACACACACACACACCCCACACTCAGTCATATGAGTGCCCACTTGCTGCTTGAAGTGGTAGAAGCAGGTCTGCTGCCTCATTTGCTGAGTACTGAGTCTGTGCTTGGCGTGATTGTATTCCTGTCTCAGCTGAATGCCAAAAGTTCCTGAATTGCTAAATCTAATGTTGGCAGTCAGCCCTACGTCTGATCATATTTCTATTTTTTGCACGCTTTGGGTCATTAACTTGATATCTTTATCCAGAGAGACGTTGAATGCTTTGCCACAAAAATTAGTTTGTCGCACCCTTTTCATCCCCTTTCTCACTGTTGTGAATCATACCTAATTTGAACAGGTGGGTTCTAAAGAAAATTATCCTGTGCCAAAGGAATATCAATTTAATATGTTGTGCCTTTTCTTTCCTGATGTTCCCTTTAGGTGGGTTGGTTTCCCTCAACGTACGTAGAAGAGGATGAATGATTTGGAGTCCTAGCTGGTACTCTCCATCATAAACTTCAGGGACTGTGAATTTCAGCCATCTGCAAAGCATTATTCGTCTTGTTAAGTATTTGAAATGCAGCGCTCCTGTCTGTTAAAACCCTCCAGTCTTAACACTGGGATTACTGAAGAAGTTTGTGTTGACAGATTAATATCTCACTCAGATCTGTGCAAAGAAGCAAACTGCCTGCCCATCACCACTGGGGACCAGTTCAAAACTCTAACTTCACCTTCCTGAAAAATCACTTCAAAACAGACTTTTTAAAAAATGCTTCTTTTCATTCCATCCTGCTGTACACATTGAATACTAAGTATGGGTATCTATTTACTAACCTTCATTTCTTTTTTGTTTTCCTGTTAGCTAACATCTCTGATGGCATTAGGAGATGAAGGCTTGCTTTATTGTTGCCTATCATAGCTTCCAGGAGGAGCGGGGGGGGGGGGAGTTTTAGCATTCCAGTAGTCATGTGGTCAATATTATTTGTCTTGAAATATCCAGCAGCAGCAATTAACCTTGCCAATGACTGCATAGCCATCAAGGATGCAGCCTCTAAACACACTTTATGGGGACTAAGCTAAATTCAACACAGCTCTGTGTGTAATTCTGGGGAGGAAAAATACTAAGGAGTTCAGTCTTTAATTCGATGGGTCATTTTAACTGGCTTGTCTGTGTCTGTGTCTTTTTCTTTTCTTTTTTTAAAAAAAAGTTTTATGAAACAGCAAACTTCAGGAAGTGTTTTGTGGGTTACCATACAGTTGCGTTAGAAAAAGGGATTCCATAGTATTTAAGGTTACAGATTCCTAGCACAAAATATTCCATACAGAACAGTGATTTTAAAATGCACACGTCCATATATTTTGCAAAATTCCATGTACCTAGGAGATGTTATGCTTTTATGGATAAATCTTTGGGCATGGTTCGATATCCTACCTTGGCCATTATTGAAAGCTCTGCTAATATGCAAGATCCCTCTCTCTCCAGTTGCCTTACTTGTCTCAGTGGGACCAGTAATAATATAAAAAGTTGTGCTGTGTACTTAAATAAGGTGATATTATTACAGAAAGCAATTTGTGAGAGATGTTTCCTCCTCCTCTCCCGCACCTCTCCCCAAGATGAACTGTGCTTTATTTCTGAGACAAATGGTAATTTCCTCATTCACTGGCTTTCATTATTGGGGTGGACTCAGATTTTTTCCACTATAAAAGTAAACTGCAATATTTGGGACAAGTTGATAAGCTCTTTGCAATTTCTAGGACACTAACAATCAGCTCTCTCAGGGTTCTCGCCTTCATGTTCCATCCCTCAGTTTTGTCAGGCAGAGAGCAGAAGTGCAGAACTGTATAGGAGAGCAAGTAATTCCTGATGCCCAGCTCCCAAGAGTTAGAACAGTAGACAATGATACCACACACAACACTTAACGAGAAAATATTCAAGGAGATTGTCTGGCAAATACATAGGGTGGGATCCAAAGGATCTGGTGCTTCCTGAACTGATTGAGGACCCAAATTTCCCATACCTGCACCTCTTTCACCAAGAAGCTGCTCCTGAAGGTCAGAGCATACTTCCACCATGGGTTCCCTACTTGTGAGAAGGTGCAAGCAGAAGTCAAAACCAAAAAAAGTTCCTGCATGTGCAAAAGCACTCTGGATTAACAGGGAGGGCCTCTGGGATCCACCATCGGGGGGGGGGGGACCACATCTCTGGTTGATGTTTCGCCTGAGTGTCATTACCCATAAAATTAGCAGAAGCCTTGGAGAGTTTTGTTCCATCTCACAAGGTTGTGTATTGTGCCTAGAGACCATCCCAACTTGGTGCACACAGCCCATTCTGTCCCTCTCTCCCCCTTGCCATTCCTAATGCTCACTTGCCTCTATTGAATGCTTGGCCCATTCAGTTGCCAATTGATCCAGAATTTGCAAGGCCTCTCCAATCTGCCCCCATTAAGGAGCTTGTCATCAAGCAAAGAGGATATCTCTGTGTATACCTGTAGCATACAGAAGTTCAAAATGATGTCAACTTTGATTTTATTGAATACATTATTTGGGTGGAAGCAGCTGCAGCATTTGTAAAAGATTGCAGAAATGTATTTTATAAAATGACCTGATCTTAAATGTTAGATTAGGAATGCTCCCCTGGTGCTTTTTTTCTGTACTAACTAGTTTTGTCTAGTGGACTTGATCTCTAAATGGGCAAAATTGCTTTACCAAAAGCTATTGCTGACTTTTAATGGGATATGGTTTTGTCTCTAGGTCTGTGAAACGTATTGTGCAGTGTCATCAGTGTTTATCTGTCTTGTAGAGGGAGAATCAGCTTAAGGTAAAGATTAAGAAATGTATCTTTTCAAGAAAAGATTTTGATTAATAGTTTAGGTAACCTAAAGTTGCTGTTTGCTAATTTTTGCAACTCAGGGGCTTAATGGAACTCAGTGAAGTCATGTCATATCTAAATACTTCCCTCCTATTCATGCACCTCGGCCCAGCAGTTCTTTAGGGGCAGGGGATTTCCACTTGTGAAAGAGCTTCTGCATTAACTTCAGCAAGAGAAGAGAAGCAGCTTAGTATGTGCAACTGAAGTGGTCAGTTTTCAACCGCAGATAAACACCTTGCTCATCCATTGGTTCCATAAATCACTCTCTCCACCTGCCCGTTATAACAAGGAGGGACTTCTCTTTGTTTCACAGCAGTGGGGAGGAGATGAGAGGGGAGGGGAGGGGAGGGTAAGGGTGGACCAAGGCTCCATCTTCTTTTACTGCTGCATATCTCTTAAGGGTTGAACAGAGTCTCTGGATTGTAACTTTGCAATCCAGCACGAAACCTTTTGCACTGCCAGGCTTTCTCTTCTCTTTCCAGGATAGCGAATGTAGGAGCTGAGTCATTCTGAAGCTCTGTGTGTGCACCTACAGAACTCTGGACAGGACTGTGCTTGTTGTGTTGTTGTTTGTAATGCCCTGTGTTGAATAAATTAAATGCTGCATTGTATTATATTTCAAATACCAAAGATTTAATATGCCAGAGCCATTGGTTTCCCCCCTTCTTTCTGCAATGCATTTTCTTTTTGCCTCTCTGTCTGACCTTGCTCTCACTCAGGGAGCTGGGGCAGTACTTTAATTTGTAATATTGTGTAAATATGTGAATATATTAATAAACTGGTTAATTTCTTGTTTAATGACTCAGATCTTATGACTGGTTATATCGCAAAGGCTTGGCTTGCTATTTTGTAAAGGTTCCTTATTATTCCTAACGTGTCTCATATCTTTCCAGAAACATATTGAACACTTGATTATGCATTGTTTTGTAAGGTTCAGTTATATTTATATATGAGGCCATCAGAGCTCAGCTGAAACATCAATTCCAGCTTCATAGCTCTTTCCACGGGCTGCAAAGTTGAGCTCTCCTTTTGTCATTTATTTGTTGGTCCAGCTGTGGTAGGTGGGAAGAGAAAAGGAAGAAGTCAATCTTCTTTACTTATAATCTGCTGTTCTTAAATGCTTTGGTCTTATCATTGGTATTGTGCATTTTTAGTTTTTATTGTTTATTCTTTCACTATGTTAATCTCTGTAAGCAGCTTTGTGTGTTTTTATAACAGAGAAGTAGGATAAAAACAATACTTTTTGCAAGTCTGCAGCTAAGAAATATACTAACACAATATTGGAAAATGGCTACTAACTTAATTGTAGAGGCATGATGGGATAGACCCAGGCATAGGCAAACTCGGCCCCCCAGATGCTAACAGGACCAGTGGTCAGGGATTATGGGAATTGTAGTCCCAAAACATCTGGAGGGCCGAGTTAGCCTATGCCTGGGATAGACTATGGAATATAGCCCTTATGGGGAAACTAACAAAGAATCTTAGAGCAATCAGGGACATAAAAGACTGAAAGCAATTTTGATATGGCATTGCACAGGTTTATTCAGCACACTGGAAAGGACATTGTCCCCTTAAATACCAGGTACCCACCACTCACTCTGGGACAATCTATTAAGGTGGAGTGTAGAAGACACTTAACTGATGTAATCAACTCTAAGCTATTACACAAACCTGCTTATCGTCTGACTATTATTTACATTGTACAGTATGTGCAAAGAATGTTTGTTGAAGGTAAGGATTGCTTGTCATATGTATTTTCAAAGACCAGAGGTTAGTGAGCACAATTGCTTGGGCAATTGGGAAAAGCTTCCTTACTTTCCTGCTCAGTACATTGCGGCTGTGAGAAAGAGGCACTTTTTGTAGCTATGAACAATGACAGAATAAACAAAAGCAAAATAAATTTGGGGAGGACTTTAAGGGGGCATTTTGTGCTGTGCCTCTGCCAAATTCAAGCCGAAGAAGTACCTCAGTGATATTTTGGCTACTCTGATTATACCTGCTCCTTATTTAACATTTCCTCCTGTGGATCCAGATCAGCAGTCCCACCAGAAATTGCATCAAGGGTTCATCAGCAATGGCAGATAAGCTTCTCTGAAAATCAGTGCTGCCCATCACTATTAATTGCCCAGTTCTTCGATTTTTAAGGACCGTTTGGTGTGTTCAAGTGGGCCAAACAGGGCCT
This sequence comes from Podarcis bocagei, assembly GCF_964188305.1. Classification (NCBI taxonomy): domain Eukaryota; kingdom Metazoa; phylum Chordata; class Lepidosauria; order Squamata; family Lacertidae; genus Podarcis; species Podarcis bocagei. The sequence continues at coordinate 82,713,723 of NC_138129.1, read as the reverse complement.
CACAAGAGCTGAATATACACCACAGAACAAGACCCAGAATCCTCTGCAACACAGCTGGGGTGCTGTGCTGATCAAGCTGATGCAGAAAAAAATTCTTTTGAAAGCAAAACGTTTGAAAACTGCTGATCTATGTCATCACTGTGAATTAATGGAATATTTTTCTTATACTACTATTAATTGCTTAGCCATACCTTTCATCCATTAATTTCTTGATTTGCCACATCAGTAAGATCCTAAACAAGATACCTTGTGCTAAATATCTCTCTCTCTTTCATAGCTCCATTCTTTTGGCACACGAGTTCAAATCTGAAAAGATCTTCTGACCCTAGGAATCATTCCCTGGGCTTTTAAAAGCCTTCTTTTATGTCCCTGCAAAACACAGTTCTGAAATACAGTCGTCTTTTTTCTTTTCTTTTTTAAGGCTTAGCTGATGTGGAACACTCTCATCTTCCTTTCATAATGATGATGATGATGTTGAAATTGCTCATTTTGGAAGCCAGAAAATATTAGCAAATTATCACAGAGTCAAGAAAACATGAGAACAACCCTGCAGGATTGTCACACCAAGTTCAGATACCTAGGGGTACAAATACCGTAACCAGAAACCTCAATAAATTGTACCTCCACAACTACAAGCCCCTGTGGCGACAAATAAACAAAAACCTACAGAGATGGAACAACATGAATTTCACTCTCTCAGACAAAATAGTCATGATCAAATTGATCACCCTCCCAAAACTAACCTACCTATTCCAAACCCTCCCAATCTGGATTCCCCAAACCCAACTCCGCAGATGGCAGAGAAAACTACGCTCCTTTATCTTCTCATACAAAAAACCAAGAATAAGCCCCAAATTCCTGCACCTCCCCACCTCAGAAGGAGGATGGGGAATCCCCAACATAGAAGCATATTACATTGCCAACCAAATATGCCATATAATCCCATAATATAAAAATGTTACATGGGGGCGGGGAGGAGAGACATTGCACACACTTTTGTAAATCAATAAAATTTTTAATACTACTACTAATAATAATAAACCCAACCCTGCATGATTAGACCAGATCTATCTATGGTAGCGGCATCCTTTTTCAAACCATAGGGGGCCAGACACCACCACTAGTAGTTGCCCATGGTTTGTCACCAGCACTTGGTATTCAAAGTAATACTGCTTTTGAACATGGAAGTTCCACCTTATCATGACCAATAACCATTAGACCTGTCCTCCATGACTCTGCATAAGCTATGTAAGTTAAACAATGTGTTTAACTATCTTGAATCTGCTACCAGTCAGATGTGATTGACTGGTTCTGAGTTCTGGTAGGATGAGAGTGCATAAGGGAGGGCACATTTTGTATCTTTTCTTGAGAAATGAACACATATCAAATTACACTTGTCCGTCCATCCATTCATGCGTGCTTTGTATGCTAGGAATATTTTGAGATAAATGCATGACCCATAACTGAGAAGAAAAAAACACACTGGGAATTGCAGCGCTTGTGGGATTGTTCAGAGCTGAGTGCCAGTGTTCCAACGCATAGACTGGATCCTCTGAGTCCTTGCCAGTCATTGAAATGACTGGAAGGCATTTAGGAGTTTATTATAACCCTATTGTCTCTTGCTTTGTACATGTATGCCTGTCTGTGGCTGTATGTATTATATATACACATGCACTATCTCTGCCCATTATGAGATGTAACCAATAAAGGGCAATGAGAGCCAGTGTGATGTAGGATACAGAGTATTGGAGTGCTGGATTTGAGGTGATGTGAGATTACCGTATTTTTTGCTCTATAAGACTCACTTTTCCCCTCCTAAAAAGTAAGGGGAAATGTGTGTGCGTCTTATGGAGCGAATGCAGGCTGCGCAGCTATCCTAGAAGTCAGAACAGCAAGAGTGATTACTGCTTTCACTGTGTAGTGATCCCTCTTGCTGTTTTGGCTTCTGAGATTCAGAATATTTTTTTTTCTTGTTTTCCTCCTCCAAAAACTAGGTGCGTCTTGTGGTCTGGTGCGTCTTATAGAGCGAAAAATACGGTATATCACCGTTCCATCAGTGGCGCATTCAAAGATGCAACTCACTACCTTGATGCCATGGTTATTGAGCGTTGGATATAGCTTTCTGTGAGCATATTTTCTTTATAAGGATAAAGATGGCCTATGGATACTGTCCTAAGCTCCTTATTTATCACAAGTGTGCTAAATGAACAGACTTAGGTCACTTAAATGATAAAGAATAATTGCAGGACAGGTGTTAACTCTTAAGCTTGTGCTTCACATAGTACTTATAAACACAACAAATACTTGAGTCAGAGGATAATAAGCATTTATCCAGCAATACAGTATACCCATATTTACTCAAGTCTAATGCACCATTGAATCTAATACGCTCCTCAGTTTTCAGAAGCTTGAAACCAAAAAAAAGAAAAGAAAAAAAGCACTTGCTGGCAAATGTAAATGTGCCATTGAATCTAATGCACACCTTAATTTTCGCAATGTAATTTGGCCAAAAAAGGTGAGCATTAAATTTGAGTAAATATGGTTATAAGCATACTCCTTTTGTCATCATCTTCTGGAAGACCACAAAGAGATAACCTCCGTATCTGAACATGTGCATAACTTTCTTAATTAATAATCTGCAATCCCATATATGCATTTCTTTAATTGAAGAAGCCTTATAACATTTTCTTCCAGTATAAATGAAAATTATTCATTGTCAGAAGCCAACCATTCATCTTGTCAAAAAGACATACGATGTTAGCTTAAGGGCGATTTCTAATAACGACATAAGTGACATTTGCCTGCATGGCATTGGCAAGGCTACACATATATCTTTGTCAGACTGTCAGAATTCGCATGTGCTAACGTTTGGGCAGTTTAAAGAGCAATGAAGTACTAATTGTAGCCCAAAGTTGATATCATTTGTCTGCAATCGTCCTTCCCCTGCACTCAAATTTTGCCTACCATATTAACCAAGAATTGTTTTGATGTGTGGGTTTATAATGGCCACTAAAACGAGCCAAAGAAATACTGGATTGCCAAGCATTTTATAGGCACTTTGGGTGTTCTGTGGACTGGACTGAATAGCCCTGTAATATACACAGATGCTTTTAACTTTCCCTCTTCCAGTTCCCACTGCTTGTGCCTTAAACATTTTACACTCTTACTTCTCTTAAATGTTTTCCAGATCAAACTAGTAACTGGCAAAATGTTCTTCCATCCAACCCTAAATTCCTTTTCCTTTTCCCTTTCTCATTATGTCTTCTTTGAACTATAGCACTCATTATTACATTTATTGTGAAACAAGAAATACAAAAGTAGCATCCCCGTTGCAACATTGCCATCCCCGCTGTAACTTACGGGGAATATTTGCTGTGTGGATTTGTGCCACCCATAAGCCAACCCCCACACTTGTGCATCCCATATATGCAACACGGAAACATTCAAACACACAGGCTCAAACACACCAAGCAGTCTAGTAGTGGGCAGACCATCATTTGTAATTGGGCTCAGCCTAACTCAGATGTCTTCTTAAGAAGTTAGAAAAAGCCCAATTCAACCACATCACTTTCTCAAATAATCAGGAACATGAAGGGGTCGTGTTCATTCCACTGTTACATATACTGTTCCAGTAGCATCACACAAGACCTAGGAACCATCCCGGGACTCCTAATGCTCAAGCTGCAGCACATCTTATTGACTGTATTGGGTAGAAGTCAATTAATTCCCATTGCACCGGTGGAAGGGCTTCTAATCAAGTGAGTGCCTCCACTAGTGGATGAGGCAGGGAAGCAATTTTTGCTGGTTTGTTCATCACTCAGCAGAACTTCACACCATCTTCCACCCTGCTCCAAAGAATCCCCCAACTATCTGAATATGATTTTTTAAAATTTGTCATTGGGGCAAAAATTGCCTCCCCTCCTTTTTTGTTGGCAGAGGCACCTGCAGAATCAGAAGCTGCCGGGGGACCTGCAAGGAAAGCAACTGGATTCCATCAGCTATACAGAATGTTTTTAACTGCATGTCACTAGGGAAAATGCTGTAGGTGTGTGGGTAGATATTTTGAAATAAATAATAAGCTAGTTTAAATATCTGGCATAGATATATCTTTGATTGATCTGGAGAATAATGAATCTCAGCTGGTTCAACTTTTCCATCCCTTGCAGCATGTCAAAGTCAAACTCCACCTGCCAAAATTCCTGCCTCTGCAGAAGTGCTTAAAAAATAACAACCTTTTTGCATTTACTCACCCTGCAAACATACTATATGCTTCTTTTGTTTTGACCCCTCCCCTCTTTCCCAAAATAGTTTTCACTTTAGAATTCTCCAAACCTTGCAAGAAATAATCTAGTTAACCAAACAGCCAGATTACCGATAGCTGCATTTTAATCTTTCCAATTATGCTTCAGCTTGTCTCATCAGCATCCAGGACTGAAACCAGCACCAGATCTAATTAGGTGAAATAATTGCATCTTACATTGCTCCAGACTGTTTTGTGTTTTGTTTAAATGATAATGCAGTCATTAGCATGCTTGCTTGTATCTGAGGGGGCATGCAGATGTTTGGTTAATAGACTGAAATGTTCCTGGTGACCACAAGATGTCAGCCTTACCTGAGCAAGAGCAAATGGTTGAAGAATCATTCTGCTCAAAAGAAAGGGAGTAGTATTTAATTTGCTAGCTTTTTTGTTTGTTTGTTTTAAAAAATCTATTATTTTAAAATTCTACGATTCAGAATCATGCCTCAGTTAAACAACTCAGTGGTTTAATAAAATAGGACACTTTTAGCTATCTGAATGTTGGGTTATCCTGTCCAGTGGTGAAAAGACAATTGGAACTTTACCAGTTTGGCATTAGTGAGGGGGACAGGAATCCACCTAGTACATCTCCTGCAATCATTGCAGCACTGTGCTTGGAAAAACTACAATTGCTCATGTACTGTATTGCCTTTGCTGCAACAATAAAAGGAATAGGACTGTTGCTTAAGGTTATAATCCTAAAACATGCTTATTAGGAGTAGTCCAGCTGAACTCAGTCAGATACCTGAGCTTACATGGTTGGCATCACTTTATTTCTGCAGTTGTAAGCCCACATGTCGGTGGTGCTGGGGGCAGTGCTATTGAGATAAATGGGGAATCATTTCCAGGTAAAAATGGCATTGGGGTGAGAACCTAGTACTGTATAGGACTAGAGGCAATCCAGTGTAGCTAGAGATCATGAGAAGGCCTGAAATGCAAGAGATGTGCTTGTTGAATGTCTGCTGAGTGCTTCTCTGCTACTTTGCAGATGCATGACTTTTATGCCCTTGCAGTCCATGTGAGCTAAAATGGAAAAATGAGCACAAGGAGAGATGGCAAGGCTCCTGTACCCTTTAACTGTCATGTCAACAAACAGAAATTCAACTCCTTTTATCTATCCGCTTTAATGGTAAGCAAAACTCCCCATTTGCCTGACTTCCGTTGGAGGGGGCGGGGGAAGAGCATGCCCTCCACGTGTCCTGATTTTTCAGGGACAGTCTCGAAATTACGAAAGCCATCCCTAAATGTCCCTATTTCCCCAGCCAGTACTGCTGCTGCCAAGCCCAGGGAGAAGGAGGATGAAGCGGCGCCTTGAATGTTCTTGGAATATCTTAGGAATGTTGGAGGGTATGGAAGAGCCATGGGGAAAAAAGGAACTAGTGTGAGCAGCTGCAGCAACCTGGGGCTTCTTCTCGCATCAGTGCATTTAAAAGCAAACTGAATGGAGAAAGGTAGTGAGACATATTGTACCTGCTAAAGAGCTCAGAAACAATTTCCTTTACCTGGACTTAGGCCTTTTCCTGTGGAATAGTCTGCTCACGAATAAAGGCGTCCTTACAAGTGAAGCAACGGAACATCCCCTGCCTCACATTACCATCCTTAGGTTGTAATCTGGCAGCCCTAAATTTAGCAGGGGAGGGCCACCCTTATGAAAAGTTTAGTCAGAGGGACAGAGTGGGGATTTTTTAATGTAAAAAAGTACTGCGTCTTGACACTTCATTCCTGTCATTTCAGGTTTTTGCTCACCCCTGGTCGGGTGTAAAAACAAACCAATGCATTATCCTCTCGGTATATTCTGTTCCCATGACATCAACATCATTCCTTTAAAGCAAGCAAGCGGCTTCACCCAAAGAAGGTTGGAGCTGTATTTTATTATGAGTTTTGCAGATCTGTGAGGCATACACTACAGTTTCCAGGATCCTTTAGCGGAAGCCAAGTGCATTAAGTGCATGCTGTGGATGTGACCTTGAACATACAATGAGGTAGAGCTGAGTTGATGAGGCTGAGGGTTTTATTTATACAAACAAACGGCACGTGCAGTTTATTAAATAAGTAACAATCAACGCTGGCATAGTGGCTGCTTGTGTGCCACATAAAAGAGGGCTTGGATTTGCATAAAATTGCACACTAATTTTATATGTATTGATGCAAATTTAGAAACAATTGCTATAATTTAAATGGAAATATGGTGCACATCACCACAGCTGGCCTGTGTGCCTTTTCAGTCTGCTGTCCGAGTGCTCTCTGTTGATAGGCCTCTTGAAACACCGTGCTCTCCCTTCTTACTGTTCTTTATCTCTAAACAGGGCTTGGACTGGACTGGACTGGACAGGCAGCCCTTCAAACAGAGGGCACCTTCATACAGAGGACTGCCCTCAGCCCTTCACACAGAGGACTGACTGCATAAACTGGGACACCTTGCTACCCTCCACCCAACTTGAACAAGATAAAGCTAACTGAGCACAGTAAAAAAAAAAAAAAAAAAGCCACAGTGAGGGCCTTCTTGCGGCAACCATTCAAATGCTACTGAAAAGCATGACAAATTAGAGAAAATTAAAGTCTCTTCTTTCTCTTCCACAGCAATACAATCTTAAGTACTGCGGCTCAGTTAAACAGATTACATACTCAAATGTTTTATCCTTTCAGCTATACATTTGACTCACATTGAGTTCATTTAAATGGCTGAAATGTGACGAATCGGGCCTGAAAGGGGGAAAAAAAGTTTGGTTATGTGTTTGAGCGAGAGCTTGAAATGTCATTGTTTTCTTGCTCTCTCCCCCCCCCCCTTTTCTGTTTATCTTTTATTCTGTAGTGAATGGAAAGTCGTGTTCAGTCAAAGGCCTCACTTTATTATGATTTATGGGTCAATGATATTGCAATTATATCACTTTTTTGCCCAGTGCCTTTCCCCTTTCTTTACAGACAGAGAGGTGTGGGCGGGCTCTCTCTTTCTTTTTCTCCATTTCTATTTTCCCTTGCTCCTTTGCTTTAAAAAAGCTGCTAAATGTACCCATGCTGGTCTGGCAAAGCTCTTCCTTACAGAGAAAGTGCACGGACCTAGTCATGACACCACATGCAAGGTTAATGCTGAAAATGGCAATCCTGTGCTTTGTTACCCCAGCTATGGAAATGTGTGAAATCGTGCCATGCACACTTCTCTCATCCTCCAGCCTGGCATGAAGAAACCATCACCATATTACACGGTCATATCAATCATTCCCGTAACTAGACTATGGAGGCAGAAGGAGTGAGGGACTCAGCAGGGCTTTGTCATTTTTAGTGGCAACCTTTGTACATTCAGTGAATGTATGAAGTGGGTGACAGGAATATACCTTCTGCCCATGCCTCCCACACCAATGAAGCTGCTGGTCATGCTGCCAGTACCCTGCAAATGCATAAGGCTCCTTCACTCCTGACTGGCCTATTTTGGGGGGAGAGCACTCTGTGCATACAGCCCCCTTCCTCCTTAACAATAAACCTCTGGTTTCCTGGTAAGTAGATTCATTGGCACAGGAGGGTCATGGCAAAGACATGAGGGCTTTTGTATGAACTTCTCTTTTTATGCTTGTCTACTTCCAGCCCCAGGCTACTGTTAAAGGTACAGGAGGAGGGAATTGTTGGGAAATCAAGCATTCCTAGAGTTGTTTTCGTAACAGTGAGAGAACTTCTTATGGACAGAGTCACATATGCAGAGAATTTGTTCATATTATTACAGAAAGCAGAACTGCGTGTCTCTCAGCCATCTTTTAGTCTCAGTCCTTCCTTTTAGTTTCAAAAATGAGCATTTTAAATATATATTTTTTAAAAAATTATATAGCGCTTGACTGTGGAAGTGGTTTACACAAAAAAGATAGGACACCAAAATCAAGAAAAATCTCTTCAGAGTAAGAAAAGTACAACACTGTTCACTCAAAAGAGAGAACCGATAGGGGTAAGTCGCTTCAGAGAATTATAATTGAAGTGGTTGACATTTTGTTTAGATCCACTCTGCACGCTGCAGTTACTGTGTGAGGCAATAAGGAGCAGTCATCGGGTTCCCAAAGCAACCTGTTTTCTAACATATTTAATAATCAAAAGTAGGCAACTAGGTACCTGTAATTACACCATGGTCCCAATAAGCTCCTTGGTGGCCTACATGTTTTGTTGGTATAATCTGCAAAGTTAAAAAGGGGGTATTCCTTGAGGAATCACTATAATCATCTAGACACATAGAGCTAGGTCAAGGATTCTAAATCAGAGGCAATGATCCTGAGCCTTTAAAAATTAAGCACCTCCTTCATTTATGTTGCTCGTGGAGGGTGTGAAAGCTTTACTTTCAGCTATCCTTCTGTTCCCCTTCACACACACCCTATGTCACATGACACCACATTCACTGGGGTCCCCTGACCTATGGGGGAGAGGATGGGACAGGAAAACCACCTGTTTATCCTCTTTCACCAGTTTCTCTAGAGCTAACCCATTGTTAATAATTTATTCCATGCATTATCACAATGGCCCTTCAAGGAAGGTTTGTGTTACTACTACCTGCATATGATAGACTGAGATAAAACTGGCTTGCCTCAAATAGTGGCTCAGGTAACTCTTAAACTGGGGCTTCACCTGTGCCGAAAAAGGTAAAGGACCCCTGACAGTCACGAACGACTCTGGGGTTGCGGCGCTCATCTCGATTTATAGGCCAAGGGAGTCTGCGTTTGTATGCAGACAGTTTTTTCGGGTCACGTGGCCAGCATGACTAAGCCACTTCTGGTGCAACGGAACACCGAAACCAGAGCAGCGCATGGAAACACCATTTATCTTCCCACCAGAGTGGTACCTGTTTATCTACTTGCACTTTTTTGACGTGCTTTCAAACTGCTAGGTTGGCAGGAGCTGGGACCGAGCAACAGGAGCTCACCCCATAGTGGGGATTCGAACTGCTGACCTTCTGATCAGCAAGCCCAAGAGGCTCAGTGGTTTAGACCACTGAGCCTAGCTCAGTTCATCTGTGCCTAGCTGACTCCTAAAGCAATTTGTTGCTGTGTGGAATATGCAGGCCAATCTTAGGCATGTTTAGTAAGATGTAATTGTGCCAGAAGTTGGCTTATGTAGGAGCATAGCCGAAGGCTAAGAAACAGAAAGATTTCATTGACTCTGCTACCAATGGACTTAGAAACCAGCCTTCTTATTTCCCAACCCAGTGTTCAGTGTACCGGCCTGCTCTCACGCTCACTTCAAACCAAGAATGGAGAGAAACAGCACAGTTAACAATACATTTGGTATTTGTTAGAAAGCAAGTGTATTTCCCTGTTGGCTGCCTAGTTATCTCACAATAGTGTCGTAAATAATTGTTCTGAGGGTGGGTGGGGTGGAGGGCAGTGCTTTTTATCAGAAAAAAAAATCATGTCAGTTAAGATAGCTCAGTACAAAATGCTTATGTAGATTAAGACGGTTGTGGTGATGCAGCGGACGGCAGCAACTGCAGCGGCAGCAGGCAAACAAACAAGGAAACTGCAGGTGCAAACAGCTTGATTTGGAGAACTTCATTCTCCCTCTGGATTGAAACGGTATCCACTATGCTGCCCTTGCTTTTGAAATTAAGACATTTGTCACCAGCAGTGCTGTAGCTGTGGGAACGTTTGAAGGAAGATAATTTCTATTCTGCAATAATGCACAACAAAAGTAGAAATGCAGGAGGAAGAAATGGCACTGGAAAGGCAAGCCTTCTGGGGTTATTTTTGTCACTTCCCCACGTGGAACTGTCCCCCCCCCTTCTGACTCGAAGCCCATTCAAATGGGCTGCAGTTACAGTTGCTGAGTTCTCACCTGGAACTGGTGACTTGAAATAGGGCTGAGGCAACAAGAGAGGATTGAACCAGTTACCTGGCCTGGTCCTACTATTAAGTGGGATGAAGTGGCTTTTAGGTGGTTGGTGAACGGTAACCAATAAAGAACAGCAAATTGACAATTATTTTGTTATTGTAATGATACTTTTACCACCATGGGGAAGTTGCAAGTTGGACTATTCTGCCTTGGCCATCAAAACTTGGGCTGCCTCTACCTTCCTACTGCAAGAAGTTTCCTTATAAAGTGTCAGATTCTTGACTAACCTAGCTCAGTATTGCTTAAAATGACTAGCAGCAGCTCTCGACCCTCCAGTTCCATAGCCATGCATATGTACAAGACCTGTTTCTGAAAACATGCTTAAAGAAATATGCTGTATAACAGCACCTGAGAGGTGTATTTTTGTAGGCATGTAGGGTTGCCACTTTCCCTTTCAGGAGTTCTGCAGGGTGCAAAAGCTCTTGCAAGTTGCCTCTGAAGCACGGGATCACCAGCATGGCACCAGTGGGCACACATCTGCCCACAGAGGTCCTCACTTGGGCACACATACTTTACCGCCCAGCCTGTACTTGCAAACTCACTTTATATAGCATTGTAAAACTGCCAAGACTTTGTGGGCAGCTAATTTAAAATGACAACATTAAGCAAGGGCTGAAGGGCCACAAACAAACTGTGCTGCCTCCTGCCCAAGTCGCACCCAGGCCCATGTCCTCTAAACTTCTCCCGTGTGAAGTCAATTCCACCAAGGGCTTTTGCAAAGTTCATGCCATAGCTATCAACATTCCCTTTTTTGGCGGGAAATTCCCTTATTCCAGCGCTGCTTCTCGCTGCTATCCCAGATTGTTAGATATCCCGTAGACTGTCCCCGGGACAGGTGAGGCTGCTGATCCCTTATTTTTGAGGTTGGTGATCCCTTATTTTCAAATCTGAAAGTTGACAACTATGCTTCATACACCTCAGAGGAAATTGGCAGCTAGAGTACTTGTGTGAGGGAGGAAATATCAATGGGCTTGAAGAACCCCAAGACTGCCCCCTCTTAGTTTACATAGGAGAATATGGCTGAGGAAAATCATGGAGGCCCTTGTGTCTATGTTTGGGGGAAAGGGCTGATAGGAAACCCCTGAGGGCTCTCTAAAGTTACTTTGAAGCAGCCAGCCAAATGCAAAGGAGGAGAATAGGGTTTCTGCGTTTTTAATAAGTGTGAACATGCAGGAATATTGCCAGGTGCAGCTGGTCAGGCAGGCAGGGGCGAGAAACACCACAGGTGCTAACATTCCCTCACAGCTGGGAACAGTATGAGATCCCAGTTGTTACCTCATTCTGGTCACCCTTCAGAGGTATATTACAAGTAATCACAACAATTCATCAAGTGTTGTGTACATTCAGTTCCACACCGAATGTGGTGTGCCCAGTTATGAACTTCAAAAATTACTTTTGAGGTGTGTGAAGCATTAATGCGCAGCCTGAATGAGGTAAACAGAAAGAAGGAGAGGGAAGGTAACCCCCCCCCCAAAAAAGTCCCCCAGACAGGAAGTGGCATAAAAACCTGCTGAGTTACCACTAAGTACTTAGCTAAATTGCTACAGAAAAGTTAATAGTCTGAGAAGATGGGGACATTAGAGATAGGTAAAAGGTCTTTAAAAGTGCAGTTATGTGTGCGGCAATTCACTCTGTGCTGGCTTGAGGGTAATCTCTACCGTACTTAGACATGTTGATTTATGAACTAATTAGCTCCATACAACAAAAATACTTCCAGATTCTGTTTCTCCTAACCAGCCCCCAAACCACCTAAACAACTGGAAAATGGGTTTTACATCTGAGAAGATTAAATTCAATATATATTTATGAGGCCATTCAAAATGGAGAGTCCTTCAAAACCGAGTTTCTAGGAAGCAGAAATATCCATGTATCAAACCCCAATAATGTCAGAATCCCAGGCCTCTGCAAATGAATTTATTCTCAAGGTGCAAGAGATTTTACACATTAATTTAGAGGCTTAATGCAGCACACATTATGTGGGCATTAATAAATTTAACGAAAGGGGGGCAAGGTGTCAAATGCTTTGCAGCTGTCCAGTTTCTTTGAAAAATAAGGCAGATATATTACTGCTTTCTTTCTTTTTTAGCTCTGTTGCATTCACTCAGAAATAGGTAAATTCTAAATTGCTTCTGCTTCAGAATAATATGAAGATAGGAAACCACCTTTCAAATATTAATTGCATGCATGTGAGCTCAGTTGAGTATACTGGTTTTGCAGATGGACAGCTGTGTTTAGTCATTTGCAGCAAAACAACAAAGACTCTTACAGCACCTGAAAGAACTCAGCATTTCTGTTTCATCTCTGGAAGCTGAGCTTTCCTGCTGCAAGAACATTCGGAAGCAAGTGAACAGAGGCATTGTCTCCTTCATGAGCAAGCTATAAGGGAAGAGACATAATAAAAATAAGCAGGCTTGAACCAATCAATGACACTTATAGAAGCTGATGGTGGTTAGCTGAGCAGCTGGCACCACTGTTTTAATTAAGTATACACATGAGCCTATGATGACACAGTGGTGGGACAAGAACAGCCACTGCTCATTGTGTGCAATGAGCACTAAGAGAGATATTACCCTGGACTGGATTCATATGTGGAAAAATTCTCACACAGAGAGCAGACTAGAACTGTGCTTGCTGGTGAATGGAAGAAGGTACATAGGAGCCAGTGGGCCTTGCAGCTTTCCAGTGATGAATCGTCGTTTCCTGAAGTCCTGAAGATGGAGGAGAACAAGGATCTGAGGTAATGTGTAACCACGCCTTTCTATGGTTGGCACTGAGGATAACACCTGTAGTACAATGAGGCCTGACCTCTCCATGGGTTCCCTTGATCACCAGGTCCCTAACATTTCTGTTCAATGGTGGCTCATTTGTATCATACACATGGGATTTCTCTCACTGCTTGACCTATGGGAGGTATGGAGCAGTCAGCTGACTGGAGGGGGGAAAGAGAGGCTGGCGAAGTAGTTCTTACGCAGTGGGCAAGAAAGGAAAGGGTGTAAAAAGCATTTTGTGTAAAACCCGAGCAAGCAGAAACAGTATCAGGGAAGACATTGAAGTATAATAAGCCCTCGATTTACGCAGGGGTTACATTCTGTGGATTGCACCTAAAGCCAAAATTGTGTACAGTTAAAACACATTCAATGCAATGGTGGGCAGGATTGCCGAAGTCATTTTTCCTGGATGCCTGCCCCCCTTTTATTGTTATTTATTTGATTTTTTTTCTTGCAACACACACAAAACTGAATGTGCACAGGTTCAATGCATGTAAATTTTGTGGGACTGCTGTACAAGGTACTGAGTCTGCCAAGGTAATGCAAACGTAGGAGGTATTTGTAAAGGAAAAACCAAAAAGTCAGACACATAATTCTTCCCATGCTTGCTGTTCTCCTCTGAAAATCTCCTTCCATTTCTTCTATCCAGGTTGTTGTTGTTGTTTTTAATCTCTTCTCCTATTCCTGAGTTAGGGGAAATTGGGTTGGAAAATGCTATTGAGAAAGGTAAAATACATTAATGGTCTGCTTAAGCTCACCCTCTTTTCTCAAATCCTTCACCACTTTCTCCAGGTTTAACAATGAGCCTTGCACCTTCCTCAGTATAACAAACAAATGAGAAAAAACTTACGTATCTTGCATTTATTTATCTGTCTTATAACTTGTAATTAATCTTCTGGGTAAGAGAAGACAGTGGGAATGAGTGGTGAGGTTTGCATTCCTTTCTGGGGTATAGAAATGTTTAGGGCCAACCATGTAGTGCTGCACTGTGTCGTGTCAAAATGGCACCTAGTAAGCTCCAGGAGTATAATATGGAAACTCCATTTATACTCTTGAATCATCCATGGATTAAGAGATGTAATGACAATAGAAGCTTAGAATGCATGAATGCAACCAATGAGGTCATGTGCTACTTTGACATTTTCCTTATTTTTCTGTTTACTGTTTCCGTCCTTCCTATATTTCAATATGTCCTCAATTTATTTCTAAAAGATGCACATTAATGTTTCTATTAAAGCATTATTGTCCTCCAGATATATCCCAATGCCTTGCGTTAATTAACTTTGCATTCTAAACAGCAGCTAAAAATCACTTTTATGAGAATCATTCCTCCGTTGGGATAATTTAGGATCTCCTTTATTTGACTTTCACAGTTTGTTTGTTGCTGTAGGTAAAGCAGATTTTTTTTTTTTTGCCTGTAGCCTCCAACAAGTTACTCTGGAGTAAGCCTGTTCAATTACTCAACAAAATTGCTCCAACAAAAACAGTTGGAGGCTTGCAGCCTTAGAATCATTAACGAGTTAATATTCCTGGTTACACCTACTTGTAAATTAGATAAATAATATTTTACATAATAATTTGAAGATGGCTGGTTTGATGACACTTATGGCTGACTATGATTGCTGTACAAAAACCCTGCCAACAGTCAGATGCAGCTGTGCCAAGATGCATTACCAAAAAGAAAAACTGTGTTCAACTGTGTTTACATGTGACTCCAGTCATGTAAATTGGTACACTAGATATTTGGCTGTCCCCAAAACAAATGTCCTAATCCAAAAGAGAAAACAAGCATGAAAACTGGTGTTGTATATGTGTTTCCATAAGCTGAAAAGCCCAATCTAGGTGGAGCTGGTCTCAGAGGCCTTTGCAAATCCTCTGTCACAGTGCAGGTTATCTTTTCCAGGAGACGGTCTGAATGGACAGTCCAATTTTTTAAAAAATGCACCAGATTTCTTAAAGTTAAAACAATACCACACACTACTTTTCCATAGTAAATTTGCTGACAATTTAAGTGGTCATGGAAGCATCCAAAGACTTTGGACCATAGGCCCAAATGTAAGTGGAATCTGTCCCCTAGTCCTTCCAAAAACCTAATAGCCCTGTGAAGTGAACACTACTTTTAAAGTGTTACTTTGGCATATGTAGGAGTCTTAGGGATTATGCAGATAAAAATGGAATTTGCACATTTAATTTTCATAAATCATCCTTCCACCAGAATTTTTAGTTCCTTAATGAAAGAACAGTAAAAACTACATCTGAGAAAAATTTTATGACAAGGGGAACAAAATGGACATTATTTTTACTCTTGAGATCTCCCTAATTTTCCTCAGCAGGTCTGAATATTACCATAATTACATATCATGGAATAATGGCCTATTTCAGTAGCAATTATTGGAAGTTAATAAAATTATCACTTAATCTTAAATGTTGCCACTCTTTAATTTGCCATCCAGATTTCTACCCCCCCCCCTCCCAGCCCCAATATGAGAGTAGAGCAAGGCAGGAATTAAAGCATTAATTATAAACTAACCTATTCATTTCATGTCAGAAAAATGTACGAATACCAGAGCCTTTGCTTATTTAAATCTCTATCTAGAATATTGTGAAATGAAACTGGAATTAAAGTAAGCAAGAATGAAAACGGATAATGAAAGAGCAATATTTAAACACTAAGATGTCTCACCTAGGAGATTCCATTGTGCAATGCAGTATTTATACATTGAGCAGCCCAATCCTGTCCTGTTAAGTGTAATGGCATAGTTAGACCATTGTCCGGTGCCCAGGGCCATATATCTCTGCCAAACTGCTTTCTAAAAACTCCTTAGTTTCACCACTGCAATTGTTGCTCCTGTGCTGGCAAGCCTGGATAATACTGTGCGCCATAGGTTTCTTATGGCAAACAGCATTGATACATTTGCCTCCATCACTCTGAAAAAAAAACATTTGAGTGGCAGATCCTGCTGCTAGCCAAGGCTAGGTCTTAGAAGAAGAGAAGAAGAGTTTGGATTTGATATCCTGCTTTATCACTACTGTAAGGAGTCTCAAAGTGGCTAACAATCTCCTTTCCCTCCCCCCCCCCACAACAAACACTCTGTGAGGTGAGTGGGGCTGAGAAGACTTCAAAGAAGTGTGACTAGCCCAAGGTCACCCAGCAGCTGCATGTGGAGGAGCAGAGATGCGAACCTGGTTCAACAGATTACGAGTCTACCACTCTTAACCACTACACCACACTGGCTCTCTTAGTGCCAAGGTAAAACTTACCTGCGTGACAAGTGTCATGTGTTTTAGATTGGCATCCTGTGGGCAGAGATAATGTCTTGATCTTATGGAAAGCAACTCCCCTTGGATCCTTTGTAGCTCAAGAGCAGTTTTAAAATGTTCTGAGTAAAATAAATAAAGAGCCATTCAGTGGGCCTTGTAATGACCGCTCCCCGCATAAAACGGGGGGGGGGCGCCCTTTGCGTGGACGCGTGCAGCCCCTGGATCTGAGCGGCTCCATCAGCATAGGCTTGGCTTTGCCTTCCCTCAGGTGGGATACCTGGAGGTCTCCGCCTACCTCAGTCAGATGTCCAATCCCGCCTGGGGGAAGCGTTGCCAAGGAGACCAGTCCAGGTAGGGGAGGGATTACCTGCCCACACAATAGAGGGAGGATCTTACCTGGGAATCCTCAATTCAGTGGCCTTCCACAGGCCTTCAGTGGGCCTTGTAATGTACTTTGAAACCTTCCAACAACATGTAACCTTCTTGGGGATGGTTTGATTGGGGAGGAAAAACATATTAAGTCCAGGTCTTGGTCCTACAGTCGGCCCCCAACCTTCAATCCTGCATTTTCGAAGTAGGCCCTCTTTTAAAAGGAAACTGAATAACTAATCTGTCTAAAACTCACATCCATTCTGTGTTTCTGTTTCACTCTTGACACTTCACTACAAAGACTACTGTAGAGGCTACTGATGCCAAAGGATTTATTTTCCTTTTTAATGAAGAAATTCACTGTATCTATCAACCTTAGTATATGCCTGACCAAATGGGTTGTATAACTTTTCAGAGATGAATGAAAACAATGGGTACAGTGCAAGATATGGTTAACTTGAATGGAATTAGAAGCTATTTTGTACAGGTATTCTGAATTCTATGCCAGGTTTTGGCTGATAAGTGTTAGATCGCAACAATACCTTACATAGCCCCTCCCTCCATGCTATAAAATGCTGTGTGGTGGACCGCCCTTGGTATAGGGACATCCTATGGAGCTATGAATACGCAGAAGCCCCCCCCCAATGTTGTCAGTGCGTGTTGTTTCCAGGAATCTGGCCTATTTGCTCCTTGCTCCTGAAATGAACACACACCCCAAGATCATTCAATGCACAAACAGAACATCCTGGTCAGTGTTCAAAGAGCTACTAGAGGTACAGTGGTGCCCCGCAAGACGAAGGCCTCGCAAGACGGAAAACCTGCTAGACAAAAGGGTTTTCCGTTTTGGAGGTGCTTCGCAAAACAAATTTCCTATGGGCTTGCTTCGCAA
Organism: Podarcis bocagei; assembly: GCF_964188305.1. NCBI lineage: Eukaryota > Metazoa > Chordata > Lepidosauria > Squamata > Lacertidae > Podarcis > Podarcis bocagei. Next base: position 82,696,280 of record NC_138129.1, on the reverse strand, counting down.
GATGAAAATGTCTTGCGAGTTCCTGCAGGTTTTTTTTTTCCTCCCCCCCTTTTCCCCAAGCTGCTAAGCCGCTTATCAGCTGATCCTAAGCCGCTAAGCCGCTTATCAGCTGATCTGCTAAGCCGCTTATCAGCTGATCCGCTAAGCCGCTTAAAAGCTGATCCGCTAAGCCGCTTATCAGCTGATCCGCTAAGCCGCTTATCAGCTGATCCGCTAAGCCTGCTAAGCCGCTAATAGCGCTAATCCGCTAATGGGCTTGCTTCGCAAGACGAAAAGACCGCAAGACGAAGAGACTCGCGGAACGGATTCTTTTCGTCTTGCGAGGCACCACTGTATGTCCACGGGATTGGATGTGCCTAGTGGGGTTGTGGGTTTTTTGGCTTTTTCTTTGAAAGACAAATCCTCATGCCACCCCACAAACTGCTTTTGAAATTCTTCATTTCAAAGGCAGTTTGCCATTAACTGTGGGAGACTCTTGTTAGAGAAACACAAGTTGAGACTCCCCTTAGGGTACGCTGAATTAGTCAAATGGCCAAAGTATGAAATTCATAGCAGTTTGCCATTGGCTTGCAAATTCCTGTATAATCAAACATGCACAACCTACCTCCTGAGCATTTTCTTTTCTGATAATTACACAGCCTGGTTTTTTTGGTCTGTTCTAATATATTTCCAGGCAGCTTAAATTCCACATTTTAATATTAGAAATCCACTTTAATTATAAGTAATCCTTGGTGCCATGTGTCAGTCAGCTGTATTTGCATTTACACTCCTCTGTGAGGCTGCAATATAATTTTCTGTTTATTATCATGAGTGCGCTTCTGGTGTAAATCTACAATTTCATGTAGGTCGTTGCTGGCAGTCAGCCAAAGCTTTAATTTATCTTTGCCTTATCTTATTCCAGTACACCCAAAAAGCCTGATGGTGCAAATAACAAACATTCCATCAGCTGTGCTGCTGTGGAGGACTCCACAAATATCACCAGTTTACTGCTACTGTCATTCTCTATATTGGCTTTCTGAGAAACAAAACTGATAAGACAGACTTCTCCCCTGGTGGGTGTTCCTGGGGAGTATTTGCCAGCCAAATCATTATTCCCTTGAGGTGCAGGCAAGTCTATCAAAGATGATTCAAAGACTATAGACTGCCTGATTCAGAGAATACAGAGCCCGGAAGGAACAAAATAGCTGGATTCTCTTGGGCTTTCTGTCTGTGCTGATTAATTGTTTTCCATTCGAGGCTATTATATTGGTAAAATATTTGCATTATGTGTGATAGAATATCTGCTCCTAAGCAAATTCGCCCTGTGTTGCCACCTTTTGATTCTTCCTTGTCTTTGAAACATTGCTGTGTTAAGTATTTTTTGCTTACACTCCTTGCTCCATCTCTTGCTGTCACATGCGGTAATTGGGCTAATAAAAGGCAGAAACAAGAATTTATTACACCTTGGGCAATACTTTTAAACAAACTTTTATTTGCTAGAGCAGCACTTTCCCCACTACGTGCTACTGTATATTTTGACACTTCTTTTTAAATACTAAATCTGGCTTTATTAAAACTTAAATCATGCAGCTGTGCTCTTTTATGCATTGGGTGGGGGTTGTCCATACATTTCCTTAGGCATACTAAGGTTTGGGATGCATATGAATATTCAGATGATGGGCTGTTGGGATCTACAGCTACTTCATTACTGTCAACCTTCTCCAGATGTTTTGCAGCAGAATAAATTTGAGTTAAGAAGATGAATTTTAGGCTTAAGTATTGGAAAAGATGACTGTGGGGCAAAGATGTCCTGTAAAGTTCTTAGTACGTGGTTCGTTACCACCACAAGGCGTTCAAACCATAGCACTCTTGGAAGAGCTGTGTTCAAATTGGTTTATATTTCCACTTTTGGTGGGCATGTCCAGCTGTGCATGAGTTTGGGGAATGCGATTCATTACTACCAAAATTTTCTCTACACTAGACCATAGGTGATTCATAAAGCTATGCTGCTTCATTGTTTTGAACCTGCAACTCTGGATACCTGATGCAACAGGAAAGCAATGTTTAGCATGTACCTGGAAGCCTGCCAGACAGCCTTCTAAACAGCAGTGGATTGATAATATTTGGGGGAGCATCATTACATGCAAACTTAGCAAGTGCTATTGTAAAAACCAGGGAATTCCACTTTACTTTCTAGCATGCTGTTATAGCACCATAATTTCCATCTAGTGCCTATTTGTGAAAGCCTTTCAGGCTTCTGAACACATTCCAATAAAATACAGACAATTATGGTTTTTATTCACCTACGTATGTCCAAACACTCCCAATATTTCGATATTCAGTCTATTTTATTCTAATGATGTGTCACAAGCCCAGTTCTGCTGTTTTCCCCAAAACATGGCAAAAATGTGAGTCCATCTGATCCATCTCTTACTGCACAGAGAAAGTAGATCACGGAAGGGCTATCGTAGTGTAAATCATACTACCATAGCCTTGTGCTGTGCAGGCTTCTCCTGTTATGTTGAGGCATGTAGCAGTGTATCATTAAGAAGTGAGATCTTGCATCTCACTTATATGCATCCGTTGAGTTAACTATCTCTATAAAACATGCACATCATTTTCCTGGTAGCACCTATTCAGAGTCTAACATTGGGGGCAAACAGATCACCTAGCAAAGTACTCAGAATGCTTATGGGGCAGGGGGGTTGCAAGACATTTGTTGCTCCACAGTGCTGGCAATCATACCGCACATCTATTAACCACAGATCTATTTTAGCTTAAGTGTATAGCAAAATGCCCCCACCCCGCCCCAGTAATAATGCTTTCAGAATTTTTGATCACGGATATTATATTAATGTGCACATATTTGACATATACTTGAAAATTCAGCACTGGCACTCAAAGGTTTTGCAACAATAGTCAATATATCTGATATCTGACAAGTGGCATTCAGCCCTAGTCAGTTGCTGACATGTATCCATCAGTGTTTAACAGTACTGGAGACCTGGTATGCAATACCAATCAGTGTTTGATAGTTTCTAACACATGGCAATAAACAGCAACAAGTGCTTCATTCCGTATCAACCAGTATATGCACTGAAGGTATCTACAAAGGTTCTCTTGTGAGTGCCTCAATCTTCATAAGTGGGAACTAGAAATATGGCCTTCTTGGTTGTGGCACCCTGCCTTTGGAAATTCCTTCCCAGGGGATTTCCCTAGTGCCTTCATCTTTGCAGTGATGGAACTTGCATTTTCTTGGCTTTTTCAAACTGTTATAAATGCTGCTAGAAACTGCTAGTCTAGTACCATTTTGATTGTTTATGATAGCATTTTGTTCTTTTATCTTTTGTCAGTTATCCTGGGAACCTCTTTGTTGAAGGCATGCTATACAGTTAATTAATTAGATAAGTTGACTGTATCTGACATAGTAGCAATCAGTATTTGGCAGTTTTGCATAGATTACTTATACTTAAGTACTTTATATTACCTTCATTCATTTAACCAGTCCAAATATTTGAATGCTGACTTTTCATGTCATATTTTGACTTGTAAGTTTCATATATTGGAGCTTGACTTAAAAAAAATCAACATTGAAATATGAATTGTGAACATTGATTTCATTTCAGCTTTATAAAGTTATTTTGATACATGTATGTTATGTGTTGTACGTATTACTGTGAATAAATTAGTTAGCAGAAATTATAATTAGTATATTGACACTTGTAATCCTAGGCATCCTACTCAGAAGTAAGTCCCATTGAGGCCAATGGGGCTTGCTCCCAAGTAAGTTGGTATATGATTGTAGCTAAACTGAATTGATTTGAAGGAAATGAATTGAGCTTGTCTGCCAGCTGAAACATTACCTACCATGGCCTTGCCACTCATAATTGCTGTCTCTGAATCATTTGGGGAGTTTTCTTTCACATCCATCTCATTGTGTTTGCACAATTCTGCATTTGAATTTCTATTCCATCAAACTGGTAAAATGCAGTTAAGAAATTGCAATACTAATCCCTGAAATTGTTTACGCAGGAATCTTTATTCTCTTAAATCTTCCAGTGTTAAAGCAACAGAAAACATTTAGAATGTCCTTTGGTGGAATCTTATTACACTTGCTATAATATGTAAACTGATATTCTTTGATGCCAGCACGTTGCCCATACAGAGAAATCTCTGCACAATTAAATGAAAAGTGAAAGGAAAAAAAAGAAAGAAAAAATAGGATGAAAATAAAAAATAACTCCCCCCCCCTTAATCTGATTAGGATTAAAGTACATTAATAAATTGTCTGTTAACACAAATTGGCAATAATACAAAAAATCTACGTCTTACGTTAGTCAAGAAAAATAACTTCATTTGAATACAAAAGGATAAATACACTCTTTTTTTTTGTCCTATAGCCACTCTTGTACAGTAGGTCAGCACTGCATGAACTTGATGCAGTACTTCTAAAATATACAAGGGTATGACTGGCTTTAGATTTATTGAGGAGGGAGCTGGTACACATGTGCATTTACTAACATCAGACAAAGAAATCGTTCAACCAACAAGGGTTACAGAGCAACGTTCACTAAAGCACAGTTGGAAAGGGAATTTCAGGGGCTGAAGCAGGCCAATATGGCAGCTTTGAAACAGATTTCCTTATACCCACAATGCACTGACAGCAAAGAATTGCCTCTATTTGGTTGGTCCACACACTGGGAAGAGGTACAGTTGCGCACCAGATTGGAGGAGCAAGGTTCTGTAGTTTCTTTCTTTCTTTCTTTTTTTGTATTCCCATCTGGGGGTGGTTACGAAAGCCTTTTCGATCCTGTGTAAGCTTTTGCAGCTGTGACTTAGTAGTAATAGTATTGGCAGCTGCCGACTTAAGCTTGAGTCAGAAAATTAACAGTCTTGACTCGCTGGGTTGTCCACCACAGATAGATATGGCTTAGTTCGTTTGGGCCTTTATAGAGTCTATATATGTGTGGAGATTTTAGTTTTCCCCCTTTTATGTTTTTGAAAGACTTATTAGCATCTGCTTGCTGCTGCTGCAATTTCTTTTCCTCAGATTTCCTGTGGCATGTTCTTTTTTTGTTTTAAGCAGTCTGAAGTCGATCCTCCAAAGCTGGGTTGCCTAGAATATGAGAAACCCACTTAATCCTAATGGAGCAATCAGTGGTAATAGGAGTATAACACGTGGTAATGATATTGCCCCTTGCGCAGAGCTTTGACTGCAACCGTCTGGGTCCATTTCGCAACTCTGCTTCTCACACAACACACCAGTGTAGGCTGCGGGGCACTGGCAGCGGACGTTGTTGTGGCACGTTCCCCCATTCTGGCAAATCTGAAGTTCATTGTCACATACGTTTGCTGCAAAGAGTGGAAAGAGAAAAGCATAATCAGTATATGTGACTTGGTTATGACAAGCAACGAGGAAAAATAAAAATAAAAATAAAAGCATTGGTTCTTCAACCCGCCCACCCCTAAACTCCGATAATTTCAGTACTCGGTGCATTTACTTGTGAGTAGATTTGCTAAACCCATGGTAATTACTCACCAGCAAATGTACTGAAGAACTTGGCTTGAGTGTGGGCCTGCCTCTTTGGTCGTGAATCTCTGTGACTTCATCCCCTCACCTCCCTGAAAGGGTTAGCTTTCTATACGCAGCCTATAAGCAATTAAGTGCTTGCCCCCCACAGCCAGCAGTTATGCACACTGAATGTGCTGGTTTTCCAGCTTGTGTATAAACCAACCTGTGTTACAGCTCCCAGCTGAAGGCTTAAATTACCTTCCCATGTTCATGTTACCAGGGTTACCACAGACTCTGGTGTGCAGGATAGAACACACACAAGGCTGCTAGTCTGGGGTGCATATAATCTCATGGGGGGGGGGGAGGCATCACCCTTTCCTCATGGGGAACATAAGAAAGCCAGACATGCTGTCCACCAACCTTTGGCAATCTGCTTAAGTGCAATGGTCAAAGAGGAAAACCTAGACCATTTTAGACTGTGGAATTTTGCACTTGTGTATTGTGCAGATTTATCCAAGCTATGCATTCAGAAAAAATTACAGTACTGTATAGACTTTCTGGGACTGTTCCACTACAGACAGCAGGTATGGGATCACATGTCTGAGCATTCCCTTCCAGAAAACTTAACATGTTAGAGAAAAGGTTACTAGTCCAACTCATTCCCTGATATGCCACTTTTCCACATGAAGGAAAACGCTATTGCCCCACCTACAGTGGTGGTACAGTCTTGGGAGATCTATGCTTCATGAATGTTATGAATGTGACTTGAAAGCTATGTGAATATGCCCAAAGATCACACCACCAATTCAGCGCTAAAATTATACTGTGGCATAACCCTGATGAGATGCCCATGCAGAAGTCTTCCTGGGTGCATGTAACCGACACTCAAAAGATATAAATAATTATGCGAATAATGGAAAACCAGGCATACAGTTCTATGTAACAGGTGGCTCTGTGTGTTTCCAAAATCTGTATATACGTTGGTAATCATTGCTTTGAATCCAAACTATAGAGCTGAGATTCAAAGAACAGTGAGTGGAAGGAAAATAGCACACAGCACTTTTATGCAAATACATGTGGCGCTATAAATTGGTAGGTTCTATAGCAGTTCCCCAGCTTGTGCAAGAGGTTGAATTTGATGCTGCACCAAAAGAATAACAATTCTGGTTTTACGCTGCAATCCTAACCCCATTTACCTGGAAGCAAGCCCCATTGCTTTCAACATGACTGGCGTCTGAGTAGAAATGGTTAGGATTGTGCTCTTTGCTTCATCTTTCTCATACAAACCTTCTGTGTGCTATGTGAAATAGCCATTCTGTTAGTAGAAGCCTCCCTCTGTAGGCAGAAGGGCATTGTTGGATCCAACCCATTATGTTTACCATGCTCACATTAGTTTTTTGTTGTGAGATGGCAAAATACACCAGTCCACTTATTACTGGAGACAGTGAACCTGGCTCAAATAAACTCAATCACAGGCACATAACAGGATCTTTGAATATTTCTCTGCAGCAGTGCCTACTCCTTTAACTCAACTGATTTCTTCCCTTGACTTCTACGCAACTCTTTTGAGCGTCTATATAAATTCCGAGTATTACTTGCATGTAAATGACTTTCTTGGATGGAAGCCCAAAGCTTTAAGCGGCAATCCTATGCACCCTAAATGGGAGTAAGCCCAGATTAACACAGTGGGAGTTACTTCTGAATACACATGCATAGGATTGTGCTATCAATATTAGCTTTCTCCAGGCTTTCGGAGTGAACATGCGTGCACTTAAAGAGGGCAGGCAGGGCAGGGGTGAGCATGCAAGTCCTGATCCCAACCTTCCCGTGTGGACCAGCTGCATTTCAGACCTCCTTTGTGTGGAGAGGAGGGGTCTGAAGGGGGATGCTAAGCATGCTCATGAGCCCTGATACAGTCTTCTCCAAATGCAGGAAGTTCTGAAGTGAAGGCAGCATGTCCAGAAGCACTGCCACCTCTCTCCACTTCTACCCACACAAGCATTTGGGTGAATGCTTAACCAGGGCTCAAGTGCCCAGTTACACAGACACAAATACAATGGGGATTTTTTGGAATCAATGCCTACTTAATTTGTTGTCAGATTGCAGGCTCACAGTTATTCAGTATCCAAGTAATTTTATACCTTTGGACAGGGCCAGCCCAAGACATTTTGGCCCCTGAGGCGAACCACAAAATGGCACCACCCCAGGGAAGAAGGGGTGAGTGAACATTGGTATCAGGATCTGTTGTCCCTGTGGATCCTGCTGCCTGAGGCAATTGCCTTAGGGCCGGCCCTGCCTTTGGAGTGCCTTAAGGTGCAGTTTTCCTGACAGACAGGGCATAGCAAGGGGAAGCATTACTGTCTGAACAAAGTCTCTATATGTTGTCATTATTATTATTGAATTGGAATTATTAATGGTCATGTTTATATACAATGATGATATTTGCAGCAAACAGGACAAAACTTGCGCATTAACAAAAAGGCAACACTTAGTTGCCCAAAGCAAAATACCAATATGAGACATGATGCCATTACACTGAGCAAACGTATCTGTGGAAGGTAAGCTGAAAGCACGAGGAGGAAATAGCAGAGCAATGGGAGCATGCTCCTGGGGAATCTCGTAAGCAAGTGAATACAGATAGAAATAGGACAAATGTCTCCCTTTTTAAAACAACAACAACAACAACAACAACAAAGTGACTATTAGCCACAGACAACAATTAACCGAGAAGTACATATGTCACATTTTAAAACATTTCTTCCTATGCATACATTCTCTTCCTTCCACCCACCCACCCACCCACCCACCCAGCATGCATCCTCTGTCCAATCTCTTGCTAATCCTTCTTCTTTTATGATAGAGATATTCTAAAAGGAGTTTAAACACTCAAAGTACCAATCAAATAAATCCCTCATAGCCTTCTTTATCGGGGGAAGGCAGTAGCTCAGTAATTCAATGCATGTTGTTTAGGCAGAAGTTCTCAGGTTCAATCCAAGACTCCATTTCTAGTTAGAACAATCTCAGGGAGCAGACCTGAGTAGGACCTAGGAGAGCTGCTGCCAGCACTGGGCAGGATGGACCAAACCCTGACAGAAAAATAAGGAAGTTTCATGTGTTTGCTCTATTCAAATCAACAGTGGTTGCAGCAACAAGTAGTTCTTGGTGGAATTGCTTCCCTTACAGTTGCTTATAAAGCATGCCCTTTGTTCCCGATGCACAGTTGACTTCTAATTCTGTTCATGCAAATGCGTTGAATAATAATGCTCTTTCACTTCCTCTCCAGCATACCGTGCCATAATTAACAGGAGGGCAACCAACAGGCAGCATCTAAACATGTTCTTCCTTCGTCACCTTCCTGTGCGATTCCTTTTACAGTGCTAATGTATTTTTTATGACCCATTGACACAACACTGAAATGCATCCACAGTTTCTGATCTGTAAATGTCACAACTGCATATTAAGCCATTATAAATGCTGCTTGCTCAGGGAATTGTGATGATGATGACCATATGTCTGCATTTTAGTCTTCTTTAATATAGCACACTAGACGAGCCTAATTGGGCATATTTATATTGCAGATATAAACCAAGAGAAATAATAAACCATAAAGCAAGTCTGATGAGATTTCAAGTCTGGGAAAAGATTGCAAGCAGCAACAGAAGAAATAAATGCAGAATAAGGAACTAGACTTTTTCTTAGATACTCATAGCAAGATTATATTTTGTGAATTTCCACATTTGTTTGGAAATCTTTAGACTGGTCCACTCAAATATGTATATAATCCTTTGATTAGCATCTAAATTAATAAATTGACTCCAGTGAATACCATAGCATATGTTGAGTTCTATTTCTGTTTGTGGTGCTGGATGTAAAGTGATGCATTTCCAACAGCACTGAAAAGCAATGCCTCTGAGGAGAGTATGAAGATTTGTGTTGTTGATAAATGATTTGTCTGCACATGACTGCTTTGCACTGCAGTCACATGATCAGCGATTATTATTCCTTATAGTCTATATCCTCAGCAAGGCTGTAATCCTATGAACACTTACCATAAGAGGTATAGTTCCATTGACCCAATGAGACTATTTTGTAGTAGACATTTATAGGACTTAAGTGTGTGTAAGGTTGCAGACTATGCTGCTTATATCTAATATTCACATATGATCTTTCAGTTCATTTGGCTTGAAATAAATAAAACTTTTGTAGAAAAATCCAGCTGCAAAGTCCCTTAAAAGATTCGGCATATTTGAAAAGGGCAGCTGTGGTTTGGTGTTTCTTTGTTTCTTTCTAAACTGGGCAATGTCAGGCATGGAGTATCAATGCAATAGCATGGATATTGATCATTACTAGCCTTAAATAATTAAATGGCAAACTAATAGTTAAGTAAATGCCCCTCTTAAACACCAGATGAGCTCTTAATATCTAGACGTTGAATGCTAATTGAGACATTTCCTTAAGTGTGCCTATCTCATAACTAATAATTATTGTTTGGGTTTATTTTTATTTGCAAAACATTTGAGTGTTTAAGAGTGCATGATCCCTGTCTACGCCTATGGTTTCCATCCCACAGTAACTGCAGCATTTTATAAAGTCTATGATGAAATTACTGGCAGCTCCATTTTAATCATTTGCACTGATACTTCTGCTTTTTCAACTGCGGTGTAGTGATATGTTTTGTGATGCTCTAACTCTTGGTATGCCCTGTCCTAAACACTTAGAGGGCTATATAGAAAGGATACGAGTAGCTTGACCCATGGTATGACATGCAAGCTAAAAAAGTGAAGGCAAATCCTTATGTAAAACACCTTGAAGGGGGTGTTTTATGCATTGGTTTGTATGCATTGTGTGTGTGTGTGTAGTTTCATGCACTCATTATCTTATTGCTTGGCTGCAATAAGATACCTTTACCTACCTTTGCTTGACTGAAAATGACAATGTTTGTTAAGCAAATCATATCCAGCTCATCTCTATTCTTTATCTTTGATGTTTGAGTGAAGCTGGTGAGTCACCTATACCCTTCAACCTTTGGCTAGCCACAAATTTATTTCTTCCTTGATGACTGTTCTGCCACACAAATTGCTTTCACTCACACCATCAGACAGAAGCAATATTTGAATAAATGGACATTGGGTAGGACCCATAGTAGCTAGCTTCCAACTATGACCGGTTCATGGCAGATTAGCAAACACAACAACTTCAGAGGCATAATCACAACACTGTAGCACAAGTTCACGTGTTAGAAAATGGCAGTATAGATTCACAAGAAGCCATTTGTTTTCTAATCCCAGTGTCATTAATAACTGCAAATCTAGCGCAAAAAAAAAAAAGGGAAGAGAACAGCGTTCTGGGGCATGTGAATCTTTTTCACTAACAGGGAGGTGATGGAACTGAGATGTATAGTACACCAGTAATGGAGAGTGGTGCAAGCCATCACCTGTATGAACTCCAATAAGGGGAAGATGCAAAGAAGCACACTGTGCTGGCGTACTTTCACAGTTGCATAGAAAGGTGGCAGTTTGTCATCTACAAGTGAGACAAGCATCACCTGATGAAATCCCTGCTCCCACACAGCTATTAAATGCACAGAAACCTTGCTCTCATTAGCACTTAATAGCTGGGACTGATGGATTTCCACATTTTGGCAATGGGAGATCTGGGATGCAATTGCTAGTGGCCTCCTGGGAAAAGCAGCCATTTCTTCCACTTGGTGGCTGATTAATGCTGAAGCAGCTGAGAAAAGGTGGCATTTGAGACTGACCCAAAGTGTTAAGACTGAAGGGAAAGGAGCCACTCAAGGCAGACACCCTATAATCGTTATAGCATAATGGATGACCCTATTAAAGACTACGAGAGTCAGTATACTATATTTAGGTGCTGCTGATTGCAGGCTTTCCATGTTTCTTAACATTTCACCTAAGGTTTTCCCAGCCCCGATTTTGAATGAAGTCACGATTCCAGCAATATGGACTGGAAAATGAATGTAACAGCTTTTGATCTCTGGCACAGTAGTAGATCTTCTAAAAAGTGACACTCATTCAATGGATTAGTATATATATATACTAACATTATATCATTTTCCCTATATTTTTACAATGTGAAATCATGTAAAAGAAAGTTGTATGCTGCTATGAAAAACAACCACTTACTCCAATGCTATGGAAAGAATGAATAATTATAACATGAAGACTAGGTTGAAACAGAAATGTTCGTGTCCCCCCATGAGACAAAAAAAGTGAAAGTAATGGTCTTTGAGAAGGTGATGTAATTAATTGCATATCAAGGGGGGTGGGGGTGCTTAGGAAAAATCAAGATCAGCCACAGAGGTGGAGATGGGTGCATCTTTGACTATTGCATCTGAAAGGGATTTGGTAGCCACCCATTTAATTTGAAATGAAGTTAGATTTAAAATCATAAAAACAAGTTAACAACATTGCCCAAAGGCAACTCATTGCTGAATAATAACGTGATCCTACATGTGTTTACTCAAAAGTAAATCCTAATGCATTCAGAGTTCTTATCCCCAAGTAAATATTCATAGGACTCTAGCCTGGGGCTATGCACACTTAATTTGGAATAAGTCCCAGTGAATTGAATCAGATTATTTTCAAAGCATCACACTTAATGACCTTCTGTAAATATTTATTTGAACTTATACTAGATCTCTGGAGAATGAGTTAAAAAAAAATCTTACAGTTGTTGGCATAGCAAGTTGTTTTAAGCCAGTTTCTGATCAGGATCCATCGGCTTCTGAAGAGTAAGGCAGTGGTGCCATGTTTGGTGATGATGAAGACCCAATTTTGGGCTAAACTATGGAATAGGATCAGGACTGCAGTAATTCATATAGACTCTGCTCCATGAAAATATGGGAAGCAGAAACTTATGTTTGGATTTTCTCATTCAGAATGTTTGCATATGGGCAATGTAAGTCACAATTCTGAAACCTCAACACTTCCTAATATGTTGAAGGAAGGAAGGAAGGAAGGAAGGAAGGAAGGAAGGAAGGAAGGAAGGAAGGAAGGAAGGAAGGGTCTTTTGAGACCAGGGGTATAGAGAAATAGACTTAAAACTACTCTGTATCTCCTATGCTCAAAAATGTTATGAAATCATACAATCGGTTCCAGAGGTGTGCAACAGGAGAAATGCAGCTACCAAGGACTTTGAAATAGCAGAAAAGGTAAAAGAGTAAAGGAACAATATCCAGCACTGCACAAAAGAATAAGTGGGCACTCTCTCCAGACAGAGATAATAATCTCAGATCATAGAGTCGTTTTGACAGGCCTGATAGAGGATAACAAGAGATTGCTTTCTAAAACGGACAAAATTGAAAATAAATCCAGGATTAGGCATTTTAGAATTACTGTTGTCCCAGAGGGGATGGAGCCCTCCAGTTGTTCTTAGGCAAGGGGAGGCGCGGTTAACTAAGCTTGTGCAGTTGTCTGATTTAGATCAAGTGCTTTCAGGAAGAAGATTCTTAAGGGTGGGAAGGAATCCTCAGCTCCAGCCATGCCATAAATCCTTTTGATTGTCTTTGGATACCAGGCAGTTCATAATACAGTCCTCAAAGCTGCTGGAGTCACCTGAGGGGTACAATCGGTTGAAGACTGGGGAAAGCTGTAAATGTGATAATGAAGTTCAGAAGCATGAGGCTGGTAATGAAAGGCCAAAGGAACTGTGCGCATACGGCTTAGAGATAAGAAAATGAAGGGAACATAGTAGTATTCAAATGCGATAAAAGACTCCCACAGTGAAGGAGAGCAAATGTTTTCCTGTTCAGCTTTAGGTTGGACATTACATATATCTATATATGAAAATCTGTACCAAGTATGCAGTAACAGTCCGCATGAAAATGTAGATTCTTCTTCCCCGAAGGTACTGACAACCTAATTTTTTTTGATGGAGGAAAGTCACATGTCATAACACAGAGCCTTGGGCAGCCTTAAGAGAGTCAGGAGTATGCAACCAGACCAGAACTGAAGAAGTCTTTCTAGTAGGAACGGCAGTGGCTTGGAGTGCTTGGTATGTTTGAAAGGGAGAAATGAATCTTATATGCCTCTACATTCTTTTAATGTCTGATGTTTTACTGCTTTATTATTATTATTTTTATTATTTTTATTATTTTTATTATTATTATTTCTGTTGGGAGCCACCCAGAGTAGCTGGGGAAACCCAGCCAGATGGGCAGGGTATTAATAATAATAATAATAATAATAATAATAATAATAATAATAATTTTATGGTTTCGATCAAAATTCTCTTCTGGTTTCCATCTGCCCACCCCACTGCCTCTACTCTTCAGAAGCCCCACCCACCAACTCCCTGCCCCAAGAACACACTCCTCCTTTCCTACCCCTGGCACCAGAGGCTGACATGGTTGGGCACTTGCCTCAGGTCTTGGAAGGGCCTATTGCCAGCACTACTTAGCTCATTGTCTGGGTCCCACTTGATACTGAAATGCAGGAATTGCAACTAAAGAATCCCTGACAGATAGCCATCCAACTTCTGTTTTAAAAAGAACCTCCAAGGAAATAGATTCTACACTCTCCAAGGTAGTCTGTTCCACTGCCAGCTGCCAGCTCTTGCTGTCAGAAAGTTCTTCTGATGTTTAGTTAGAATCTCATTTCCTGCAATTTGAATCCATTGGTTTGGGTCCCTCTGGAGCAGGAGAAAAGAAGCTTGCTCCATCTTCTATGTGACAGCCCTTCATGTATATTTTAAGATGGCTATGAAATCACCTCTCAGTCTTCTCTTTACCAGGTTACACATACCCAACTGTGAGGTGATTGACAGGTGAGAGGCATTGTTCACCTTTCGGACTTGTCCTGCTGGACAAATCCAGTTCTTCACCCTTGATATAGTGGATGTAATTAGGTTATGATGCTATAAAGATATATGACCAAATGATGATCACTGAAGGCAACTAAAGTCAGTTAAAGCAAGTGAGGGCAATGACAATATGTATATTTCTCAAGGACTGTAGTGTGTGTGTGTGTGTGTGTGTGTGTGTGTGTGTGTAGAAAATTCTGAAATGGATTCAAAACTACATAAAACAATAGACTTTTGATGAAAGCTTTTGTTCTCATCAGTAATTATTCATTTCCCAAGAATTCAATTAGTGAGTTGTTTTCTTTCAGCTAGTCTCATAAGCAGGGTTTGGGCTTGTGAAAAATGTGAAATCTATCTCACAGCTATCCATAAAATGGCTGTTCTGCCACCTTCATTTTAGGATCAGCTCTCAGTAAGCTGCCTCCATAGTATGTGAATATTAAATATTGCCTTGTGTATGCAACTTGGGTGCACTGTTTACCACAGAAGAGAAAAAAAGCATTCAGTACACAGTATAAACCACCACAGTTGGCAATGAGAGTTTATAGGGACCTTTGGAAAATACGTTGGACTCTGGATTATAGCTATACAATTCCCCATCTTCTAAATTATTAAAAAGTGTGCAGATAATACTGGAGCACAGCTCTTTTATGGAAACCTTGCATTGGGATGTGACTAGAGGGTTACTAAGCAATACGGTGGGTTTCCGTACAGACTCTTGTCTAATGCCACATTTGAAAATTGTATGCTTGACTTAAAAGGGAAATTTGTTCTGGCTGAGCTATATATGTACACTCCAGTTTTTTGTCAGGGAAGAAAAATACTGCCCTACACATTTTAATAAGTAGATTAGAATGGATCCAAAGAGGTAAGTCAAGTCTGTTATGTAAATTTTTGTGCGAGATACCCGCTGTGCATAGCAAAATGCTTATGGAAATGCTTTGAAAA
Organism: Podarcis bocagei; assembly: GCF_964188305.1. NCBI lineage: Eukaryota > Metazoa > Chordata > Lepidosauria > Squamata > Lacertidae > Podarcis > Podarcis bocagei. The sequence goes on along the minus strand of NC_138129.1, from coordinate 82,681,018 downwards.
GAATTATTCTACATTTGGGTAGCTAAAAGAGAATCCTTTGGATTTGAATTTCCTCACAATGAGAAAGATATTAGATTTCTGTCTGGATTATCCATGCCAATTAAAAACTTTAATTACTGCTTCACTTTAGTGTTGTGCATGGGGGGGGGGAGCACTAGAAGCTGGTCCTATTTTTAATATTGCTTTGGCTTTCAACAAAATGACAATTTATTGTTTTGACAATTTGTGCAAATTCCATTTTAGATTTCCCTCCCCCACCCCATGGTAAATCACACAAGTTGGGATTTTACTTGATATATTGACAGGAGCGGAATAGCAGCAAAGAGGCCATGTTTCCACATTATGGCTTGAAATTGAATAGGTTATCAATTATTTTAAATGTTATGTTTTCTGGGGGGAAACCTAACTAACAGCAGTAGAACACCAGTTACAAGAGCAGAACGTGGCACAAATGAAAAATTAAGTGAAGGGATAAATAAATAAATATCCGATTTATAATTGTTGTTTTGTGATCTCCATATTATATATATTTTGTCATGCACTACTCTGGGTTTGAAGGGAGGAATATAAATTTAATAAATACATTTCATGAATAAATGAATGGATAATAAGAATATGGCAGAGCCACATGTGCAAGCTCTTTATATCTGGCTGTAACCCTTGCTTCCAGCTAGGAGGAAAGGACTGCATTCTTGGCCTTCTCCATAGGGATCAGGGCTTCCAAATGTGGTTATGGTGATATAGGCAGAAGGCCTTGTGAAATACATCCTGTGTTGCTTTACTTGCGGATGAATGCAAGTTTAGGGGGTGATCTCCACAGAACAATATGTCACTTTTCAAACCCTCAGATTTGTATGGAGATGGAAGCAAGGCTTGGATTGACAAACTCCGAAGAATTATCTGTGGAGGTTGCAAAGTAGAGTAAAATTATAATATTACTTTTATGAGCCAAGCTAACAAGTGGAAAGAAAATATCAGGATTTATATTAGTTATGAGGCATGTACCCCCTATTTGCTTTATGTATGGAAAAAGGCAGATTATTTATTGCAATGTCACTGTGCCAGCACTGTAAAATATAAGGTGAAAATAAATAATCTCTCTATTGGAATGCCTCCCACTCATACCTCTTTAAATTATGATATGGTATTTAAGATTTATACATTTTCTTATCAATGAAGACTTTTAAATAAGAAGCAAAATGTTCACAATATTTTCTCTTTTAAATACCTTTAGTAATGTAAACTAAACAGCACTCTTCTGCCTTTTCTAGCAATTATGGTAAAGTATTAGGCTCATATCTTTTTGAATACACATAGTATTTAAACTTTGAATCTACCTTAGGTGAAGCAAGAAATGAAGTTAAATATCTCTAATCAGTGCTATTTTCTAGAAAAAGAGGTACCAGAACTCACCACGAACCCTTCCCTTATTCTGATATAATGGCAATGGCCCACCTGAGAGGTGCCGGAACTGAATTCTGGCTGGGGGAAAATGCCCTGGTTCTAACACAGTGAAGTTGCTCAAGGCTCTCAAATGATGGCTAGAACTTTAAACACTTTTCAAAGGAAACTAAGGAAACAGAGAAGCCTGCTTCTTCTCAGTATCTGCACTATAATCTACAAAGGGAATTGTTTTTATGGCTCTAGTGGTGATGAAGAGGCCTCTTTCAGTAATGACCCCAGCTGCCTTTCTGTTGCACAGCAGTTTGGCATTTTGAAGAGCCTGCAGCTGCCACTGGTGGAAATGGCAGGTCAGATTATCCAAGGCAAAAAGGGCAAAAGGAGTAAGATGCGTAGGAAAGCAAGACTGGGAGCAGAAGTGCTGGAAGAGGACAGATGGGTGGAACAGGGGGGTGGGGAGAGTGCTGTTGTGTTCAGGCCCTGTTTGTGGGCTTCCCCCAGGCATCTGGTTGGGCACTGTGAGAACATAATGCGGGGTTAGATGGGTCATTGGCCTGATCCAGAAGGATCTTCTTAGTTTATCATGTGTTTGAGAAGCATATTGGGAATGACCAGGTTGGTAAATACGGCAAGGATCTGTCAGGAGGAAAGGAACCTGAAAGTCACATAAAACCTTATATTACAGGCATGCAGCTAAACATTTAGTGAGTTATTTTGAATTTCTTAAAAGTTTAAATATACTGCATAGTGATAAGTTTAACATGAGCATATCATGTATAATAGCTAGCTTGTTTAAAGTGCTATGGGTATCTGGAAATTGTGAATGTGGACAAGGTACATTTTGGGGTGATGCTCCCCCCTTGGGTCTGCAATTCTGGTATGTTTTTGTGCCAATGAGACTAAGTTGTGTCCCTTGTATTGCTGCGTGAGAAAGCTGGATGAAGAAGAACATATTAAACTGGCACAGCTGCGTTGATGTTAGGCATGTCACAAGAGCACAAGCCTATATGGGTCTACTCAAAAGTAAGCGCCACTGAGTTCAGTGTGGCTTACTGAGTATGTGTAGGATTGGGTGCCTGTTAAAGAGGTTTGTAAATCTCTTCTACCGTTGGTAAGTAGAAGTGGGTGACTGGGCTCAAAGATACTGACCCATTTACATTATAATATCCAGCAGCTCCTGCCTTATTCTCCAAACCCACTCTTAGTTATTGTGGTTGGGGAGAGCCACATATAGTGAAACTGTCTCTCCACAACTGCCTTGGAAATAAGATTTTTTTAAAAGAAAGAAAAAAACCTAGACAATAACAACAGTTTAAGTTAAGCATCTTTTTCACTGAAAGAGGACTTCACCTTGTGACACCAAAATGGCTACTTTTCCAAATTTACCACAATGCATCATCTCATTAACTGAGCACCCTGCTGAATAAACTCCTGCTGATATATAATGAGGATGTAGTGTGTGCTTCGGCTCAAAAGCTCCTTCAATGTCCGGAATATGTGTATCTCTGCATATGTATCGTCTGCCTGGGGACATGTTTGAGAGATTGCGTGTTCCTGTTTGTATTTGGAACGATCTGTCCGTAGCTCTCAAAAATGCTGTTTGTTGCTTCACACTTATGTAGCCCAATCCCATGCAATATTTACTGAGATGTAAGGCTTAAACTGTTCATAGCACTTAATTCCCGGCTAAATGCTAGTAGTAGAGCTGCCTTAATTTTTCTTTTTTGTTGCCAATGGTATTTCTTTGTTGCTGTTGACATAACCTTAACAGAGGCAATCCTATACCCACTTACCTGGGAGGAAGTATATGTCATTAAACTGAATGGGACTCACTTCTAAGTAACACTGTATGACACTGGTTTCCATGCGTACAACCCATGTTTACTGTTTTCTTTAGTATGGGATATGTTGTCTACTAAGCTCAGCATGCCCTATCTGTAAAATCAGTAAGGACTGCTTACCGTTAACAGCGGGTTCCTATCTGCACACCTGACTGACTCCATCATCAGCCTTAGCTGGCCGCAGGGGTCAATGAGATTTACCACTGAATTTTATTTGAATTGGCCAATCATGGCCTTTTGGGTGAGCGGGGCTCTGGCGATGGACCCAGGCTTCACTCTGGTCCACTGCCACAGCATTTAAACCAGCTGCGCTGGGAGCAGACAGCAGTCAGCATGAGACTGCTGCCCAGAGGTAAGTGGGCAGCACGCATGTATCACCTTGTTGTGGAATTGATGAGTCACCATATTCAGGCCCAGGGAGGAATTCCCTTGCCCCAAAATTGGGCCTGTCTTGGGGTTTTGCCTTCCTCATAGCAACTGTCACAACGTTTTGGTGGAAAGAGGCATTGGATCGGATCCTTAGCCAAGGGGGTGGGTCCCACACCCTTTCTCCACAATCAAAATTACAGGATACCCCAATAAAGGAGTCCAGGGGGAAGGTTGTGTCCGAAGGCCCAGATAGGGGCCAGTGAGCCATAGAACACCCCACATGGTGACCTGGTGGGTTTGCCCTATTTGATTTGCATCATTTGGTGGTGGTAGTAGGGAGAATCCTTTAGCCCAGGATCCATGTTTGCTTTCCGATTGTGGCCCCATTGTCATTTGGGTAGCATTGTGATATAGTATTTGGTAGTAGGTAGTAGACTTGTTGGAGGGCAGGGAAATAGCTGTCCACCTTAGGTGAAGTTGCTCTGCCACCAGACTTGCCACAAACTGGAGGGCTCCACCCATGGACATACCCCATATCTAGCAACATTTCCTTTTAATGATCTTGGCTTTAAAAAATGCAATGGAATTTAATATTAATGACTTTTAAAAAAATAGTCCATATCTATTCATATCTGGCCTTAATGCCAGGTTTATATATTGCTGGATTGTTGGGATTTTTTTTTGTACCTGTTCTAAGTCAGTGATGAGCAAGCAGTTTATACAAAGCTTACTTTCACAACTCCTACTGAGGACAAACTTTTACAGTAATTTCTGCCCACCTGTCATTTCACAATACGAGCTGCCCATGCCTGCTTTTGCTCAAATGAGCAATGAATAATTCTTCTCGATAAACATTATAATTTCCCCTTCAATAGATTTGCAGTCCAACATAGCAATTGTTGTTTTAATCTTTCAAGCTGTTTTATTTCATGCACCTAATAGAAACTCTGTCTCCTTCTGTTCTAAGCTCCCTTTGCATTTTCATTCCAAGCTACTTCTGATTGCCATATCTTGTATTGAAATATTTATTACCAAGCCATCAAGTATTAACCGCTTAAAAATTATACTTTCTGAAGAGAAGAAGCAGGCTTCTTGTTTAACTTTTTATACATTCATTATTGTTTGCATGCTACAGAAGTGCCCATAACTCTCATGTGACTTTGCTGATAAAGCAAGATGGCCTTTTCCTTGAATTGTAATCTTTGTACACTTATGAGTGGGTATATCTAATATTTCACCATAATTTGAGCAAGTATCCTCTTGGAGCTTCCTGGCTTAAACCTGAGTCTCTGGCTGTGGGGATGGGATTGCAAGGATATGGATAAACAAACACATAATGAACATATGAAGCTGCCATTTGTCCGAAAACTTTTATGTTAAAGGTCAGGACAGAATATTTTTTAAATGCAATAAATAAAATCTAGTCCAGTGCTGTTCTGAGTAGTAGTGGACCCGTAGGTCTGAAGCAGAAAGGGGGCTTTTCCTAGCCCTGCAGCCAAAAGTTATTTTAACTGGAGATGCTTGGGACCTTCAGCAAAGCTGAATGCCTCTCCTCCAGCAGTAAACTTCATCCAAACATTATGGGTTGCCTCTAACAAAGTCATCCTGTTAGTTCAAGAACTCCCACTATGGGCTCCCTCTCTCTCCCTTCTAGATTTGGGGGTGGGTGGAAGGCGCACAGGGAGCGGAAGTCCTGATGTGCAGGAGGAAGTCATTGTGCTAGTGGGACAACTGCATTGGATACAACTGTATTTTTTAATTTGGGGAGAGGGCATGAAAAACCCCTTCTGTTTCTGCTGAGACAATCTAGGGGAGTTGACAGCCTCCTAAGAAAAGGTCATGTTTCACTGGGACCATTGAGACATCTACCGCAACAGATGTGAAAAATTATGCTTCTTTGCCTATACTGAAGTCAGGTAACTGTTAGTTGCATTTCTAGTATGGTGCCCCATTACTACATTCATGGCAACACATTATACTCCGACCGATGTAAGGCCAACATACGAGGTTGTATGGAAATGAAGTGTTTTTTTGTTTTTGTTTTTTTAAGATCCATAAGAACAGCATTACTAGAGCAGACCAATGTATCTCCTGGCCAGAGTCAACTTATTGAACCAGCCCCTGGGACACATTTTGTTCTCCAATTGGCATAACGCCCTCATATAATAACTCCACTAGATTGCCTTCACTTAAAAGATTTGATGGTAAATTCATAAGTGCAGCTTCAGGGCATCATCACATTTTTCCAACTTAGAGTGCTGCAACAAGTGTCAGACATGTTATAAAAGTTTCCTGTGTGGCTAAATTAGTGTTTGAATGTGCAACACTGGGAGACACTTGCCCCAAGTGAAACTTGCAAATAGCTCTGCCTTCAGTGTTAATAAAACCACATCCTCTTCCTGTTCCAGGCTGGAGTCTGTGGGTATATTCCAGTCAGATGTGGTGAAATGCAATAAAGGCAGATAAGAGTCAGGACCATGGAGAGCTCCCCAAACTACAGGCGTAGGCCAGAAATGAGACTCAGAGGCGCTGGAAGTGTTTGGTGTTGACTGATACTTTATACCAGGGATAGAACACCTGTGGATCTCCAGGTGTCTTGGATTACAACTCCCACAAGCCCCAGCCAGCTTTTGCCAGGGGTGGAGTCATGGTCCAAAAATGTATGGAGGACTATAGGTTCCCACCCTTCCTTCATATAATCTGGCAAAGGAGTCTTGACTTCCTGGAAGGGAGCCTTCTTGGAGGATAAGGCATCTGTGTCCTCTTATGCAGACATGCACTCCAGCCGTTTTGGAAAAGCTTGGTTGCCAGCAGCTTTAGAGAAAAGTAATTTGGAAACTAGGAGGAAGAGCAAATGTGCCTCATCCAGAAACAGAGATAGAAGCCTCACTGTCACATTGGGCTTCACTTCCATGGAAGCTTCTACTGGGGTCACTGCTCTGGAAGCTGCCTCCTGGGAGGTTTAAGATTTAGCAATTCTGACTCTGATTTTCCCCTTCCCCATATTTCCTAGTCTCTGTTTGAAACATAGGAATATGTAATATTACAAATGAAAAACTCAAAAACTGTTACATAGTCACCTGAATGCACTGAAATGTGCAACAGATTCCCTCCAGGTGAAATGTTAAAGCAGGTGATGCGCCACATTTTTCAAAGTTGTTTCTATCTACATATCAGAAAAACAAATCCTCAGATGTGCAATGTCATTATTTGTCTGCTCTTCTTTGTTAAGATATTTGCCAGCTAGTAGTGTAGAATCAACACAGATAAAAACATGGTATAGGGTGTTGATTCTTTGGTATAAATCCTATCTTCACAAGGGTCATCTCTACTACCATAAGAAAGGACATTGCAATAGGGATACAGGGAATATGTAAAGCACCCCTGACATTTTTTTAAAAAAGAACTTACTAAAACTCTTTGCTTCCTTCAAAATTCCTTGGGATTTCTTCTGTGCAGGAACCTTCAAGTTTACCATAAAATGTTGCTGTAGGTAAATTTGGTGGCAACCCTGGTCCCAGACCCTACCAGCTGTGCTTATTGAATGGACACTTTCATCCCCTGCCCCCGACTAACAACAGGATAGCAGATAACACCCACTGTCAATCTTCAGTAACATCTTCCATCCATGCTGTCTATGGTTACAAATTTGCCTTGAATGTTTCACATCAGTATTTCAGTAACAACTTTATATTGCAGAGGTCCGTGGATGCATGTGATGAATTAGGTGTCCTGTGGCTTGTAATCTTAACATCAAATTAAAATAGTAAGTAAAATCTGTAAAATAAGATATTGCATGAACATTATTGGCCCTTGAGGCATAATATTAATTAATAAATTAAATCAAATGGCAGCAAACATATACAAAGGAACTAACCTAAACAGAATCCAGAATTCTGTAGATCTGGATGAGTTGTCAGATACTGTAGCCCATTGCAGTAGCTTGCACAGAGACCTCCAGTTTTGCCAGGGCACACAGATATTGTTATGCTGCACTGATACAGGAGGTCTTCTTGGAAGCATGATACAGATTTCTAACACCAGAAACCTCATAGGTATAGTCGCATATAATAACATCTAGTTGAGCCTTGCAGAAGCAGATGAGAACTTGGCCTACAGGGGAATGTGCTGGAGGGATAGTTCTTGGGACGAATCAGAGCTCTGTAAGGAATGTTTTAGACATATCCGCAGCCACCAAGGAACCACTATGCATCCTATGCAATTGGCAGCTGTGTCTGAATGACCCAACCTTGTGAGCAGGGACAATTACTTAGATTCATGACAGAAGGCCAAATTTCAAATTGCCTTAGGTTGGTGTAACAGCAAGGACTCCTCTTCAACATGCATGTGCCTATTGTAAATACAGCTAGTGTTTGTAGGGTTCTCTGGGCAGGCCCATTCCCTTGACCATGACTTCACCCCAAAGGACCTTCCACACTATCCTTTGTTTCTGAGATCAGCCTCACTGTCATTTTGCATATCTATCATTGACCCCAGTTGCATATCTATCATTGACCCCAGTTATTGCATTTTGCTTGCTAGTAACACATAATCTCGTTCCCCTCCTCTTTCCTCTTGCCAATTAGGTTCCACTTATTCATTTGGTGTCTCTCACCATTCCTTCTGCCCCAGGCAAAAACATACTACCAATCCAATTTACATGCTGTTTGCTTCGCCAATTCTTCTTCCTTCAGCAGAAGACTGCATAGTAATAAATATTTATATATTTTTTTGCAATAAAACTACGTTTTGTTGATGTTAAGCTTTTGACTTTTATCCAAGTACTGATTTTCCAACATACTATTGTAAAATGTAACCTCTCTGTTGCACACTGTCTCTGAACTAAATATCTCATTACATATGTTTGTTAAGTTCATATGCATGCTTAGATGCAAGTGTGACTGAGACCAGGGGTCCTTATATTTCCTCATTCTTACTATACATTGGACATAGCCATGCATCTCTCTCTCTCTCTCTCACTCACACACACACACACACACACACACACACACACACACACACACAAACACAGCCACAAACTGTAACACACACCTCACAGCAGACCCACTGCCCCCTCTTTCCCGTTTTAGGGTTCCACCTTAAAAAGAATACCCCCCCCCCCAGTTCTGCATAACACCAGTTCTCTGGCTCTGTCTTCATTAACTTTGCCCGTGCTACACATATTCTACTCGTTGTCATTATGGCTTAGTTTCAGCTGAGACAAGGATTTATATTGAGTGTATGCTTTGCATGCTCATGCAAGTAATCTTTCGGGACTCTTTATAGCACATTAGAGAGATGTTGCTGCTGTTGCTGTTCTTGTAATTTTCTGTACTACTATAATAAATTTCCTTGAGAAATAAATGAAGTGAACATGAAAAGGAGCTGATTATAAAGTTTACAGAGTCCTGGACTGAAAAATAGGGAATCAGGTAGAAGACCTATAGGTAGCACAAGCTGACATCAAAACACTTCAAAATTCATGCTAATTTGAAGGCTAGTTCCCGGTGAAATATATATAATGTGGTTTTTTTATATTTTATGGGGGAAAACACCACCTCAGATTTTCTGGCCACTCATCTGTCTGTGAACCTCCTGTAGCCTCCTCTGAAACCCCTGGTCTGACTCTTGTCTTGGCTATGTAAACTTTTTTGGAGCAGGGGCTATAGCTTAACTCAATCCAAAGTGTTGATCAATTGAAAATGTCAGTGTGAATTTAAGCAAATCAATAGCAGCTATTTTTATATGCCAAGGTCCCGATCCAATTGCAGTTTTGGGCAACTATTAATGTGTAACAAATGGTGGACCTTGATAGCGATTCATTTGCATCAAAAGGCACTTTGAGCCTCTTGGAGGAGCATGATGCCTCCTTTGCTAAATTAAAGTGTAAGAGAGGTGGGAACCTAGACTAATAGAATGCATGGGTATCGAGATAAGTAAGGATATGAGCTGTATCTGGCACAGCTATTTCTCTTTAAAAACACGCAAATGAATTCAGAAAACATTTGGTCTACTGAGAACTCTGGGAAAGTGTTAGTTGATTTGCACCTTCCTTGAACTCTATTTACTGCTGGGGGTTTCAGGACAGATTACAGTATAAAAACAAATCAGAAACAGTACAAGAGCAGCCGCTCAGTAACCTAAAAATATATCAAAATCTAACTGGATGTTACTGCACTGACAAATATTTAGATTCAAGACAAATAAGGTTTCACCTGGTGTTGCATAGGCATTGGGAACAGAACCAGTGTTATCAGGGGTTATTGCTTACCATAACTTGAACCTCTACCAGCAGCTCATGTTGCATATTGATTTGCCTTTAGGCTAATGCTGCATGCAATACCCCCAACTTAACTGAACTTTGAGTAGCTAAAACTGCATTTGTTCACATTTGTCCCTTGTCATGGAATCCCCACTTTCCTTTATTCCCTTCTGTTTCTGCTGTCTCCCACATTATCAAATATAGTATGTGATGCAGTCAAAGTCAAACACCTTAAAGTGCCATATTTCCATGGGAGATATAGGCATACATGCAACTTTTGAGTTGGAGTAGTCTTCCATTATGTTTGATAAATGTATAATGAGTAGAAAGAAGGGAGTTGCATTCTGAGGGATGGTGGTGTTCTGAAATGAGAGGCAATTCAATGAAATCAGGGGTTTATACAACAGTATTTGTTAGATCTTGTGGAACCTTCAGCAGTTGCACTACAAGCAAGGATGTAGTGTTAAGATAATCCCAAGAGATTTCCAAATGACATCTAGTCAAAACAATGTAATGCCCCTACATTCAAAGCAAGCTACCAGAAAGAGTGCCAGAGGCTGGCAAGTTTACCTTTGCATATGTGCCAAAGCTACAAAACTACTGAAGGACCCACCAGTCCCCAAACTATTCTTGTACTTCACTAAGTACTTGAGACAGACAGAGGTAGCATTGGACAATTATTACTCTGCAGGAACCCACTTCCAGGTGGAGGAGGATGGAGGGACAGGATATTGATGCTAACTTGCCTAAAGGTTGCCCAAATCATGTAACCTTTAGTACACCATTGTAGATTTAGGATGCACCCTAACTTTAGAAGATGAAGGTGATTTTGCATGCTTGCTGGAAGATGAGGGGAAATGCAAAGGGTGGAACTGGCAAATAGCCAATAAACAAGGCACAAATGGAAATACATTTGCATAAAGCACACAACATCAAATAATGAACACATCGAATCAAAGCTTGTTCTTGATAATCCACTAATGGAGAGCTAGGCAAGATGCGTTTAATGAAATGTTTGCTCTGAATAGCTCACTCTGCTCCAGAGACTTCCACTGCAAGACTATAGAAGTTGATGAATTCTAATTGGATAATTGCATTTCACCTACCTGAAAATCCATTCTTGTTTCTACTTCTCAAATAAGCTCCTGTTTTTTTCCACCCACCCTGCACTGCAAATGCACCTTCAAGCACGAGGAAGGCTGCACTATATTGGCCCAGTGGCACAGATAATATTTCCTATGTTCAACAATGGGTGTGCCCCCTTGGCTCATATACTAGTCCACTTCCCTCATCTCTCCTACTTAAAAGTCCTTCTCCCTTTCCCTTTCCAGTATATACTGGCGTTAGCATTATTTCTACACTGAGGTTAACACTTAACCATAGTTAGCTTTAATGATGGTTTACAAACCTGCTTTAAAGCTCCAGTTTAAAGCTAACCATGGTTTGCATTATATTTGAAGAATACTATGTTTGTGACTTTGAAACATGTTACATCTGCATGGCTTGGTGAACCACTTGGTAAGCAGACCTTTCCTTAGGAGCTTCTCTGTGTGGGCAACCTTGGGACACAATTTCATATGGTCCTTGGCCTAATTTCATGTGAATGACAAGGAGGAATCTGGAGAATAGTGAAAGCTCTATCCCTGCCAATATTAGGCTTGGGCTCCTTCCAGGCTTTGGGCACATCCATATACATTGAAAGCACAATTTTACCATTTTTAACAGTCATGGCTTCCCCCAAAGGATCCTGGGAACTGTAGTTCATTGAGGGTGCTGGGAATTGTGCCTCTGTGAGGTGTCCCCATCCTAATGCCTCTCAGCACCCTTAACAAATTACCATGACTTATGCCACATTAAATATGGTGTGTGACCTTTGTCAATGCCTTCCAATGGCTTCCATTCTGTTCAGTGTTTGCATGTGACAACCACCCCCCAAGTAGATTACCCACTCTCCCAAGTGACTGCAAACCCTCAACAGGGGGGAAACCACACATTTCCCACTCCTGCTCTATTGGAAAAATGAACAAGTAGCACTCTATTATTGGAGCAATCCAGAAAAAGATTTGCTACATAGATTTGTCTCCTACAGTTCAAACGAACTTTGTCACATTTCTTAGTATTGGGTTTTGAATGGTTAGATAATAGATAGTAAACCAGAACATCCACAGTTAGGGTTTTGTAGAGCATGGAGAGGGAAACTGTGCCCTTCCAGATGTTGGTGGACTACAATTCCCATCATTCCAGACCACTGGCCATGCTGGCTGGGGCTGTTGGCAGTGGAAGACCAGCAACACCTGGAGGTTCCCTAAGCCTGTTACAGAAAGTCACAGCTCAATATATTAATTAAAATTTCTAGGGTCTAGGAAAGGGCAATGCAACGAAATAAACATACATGCACAATTCTTCTCACCTTTCTGTTTTCAATATGCCTTTAGAACCCAGCCACTGGTGATACAGCTCATCATACTTTAGTTGATTGTAGCTGACAAGGTGCATATATGTGCTATCTTAGTTAAAGGTTTCTCCAGGCATTAGCAGAAGGAAAGGGAGAGGGCACTACACATACGCAGAATGTTGAAACGAAAGAAATTGCACAGCCAATTTGCTACCTTTTGAGTGCTTTCATTAAACTTCAGGCTGAAGGAGTTTTGAGACCTTGCAGAAAGGTTTCTCTTCTTTTTTTAAAAAAAAAGTGCTGAGGGACTGCACACATTGGCACAGAGAAGCGCAGGCAGCAAAGGGTGGGGGAAGGGGGGGAGGAGGAGGGCAGATGTAGGGCAGTTACTTACATTGACAACCCTGGTTGTGCCAGTTATATCCCCGCAGACACTTATCACACTTAGGCCCTGTTGCTCCCTGCTTACACTCACAAATTCCTCTTTCATTACAGCGATCATGGACTGAGCCAAAACGGCTACAGTTACATTCTGCAGAAACAAGACAACACATATGAACTTGGTAGAGGGGTACAAGATTAAAAGTCATTCATTACTGATAGGGGTAACAGCGGCCAAGTTTAACCATAAAGGAAGATGGTTTGATAACGGCAGACTGCTGGAAAGTCCACTTGCTCATTGGTTTAGAACGGGGTTTCCCAAACTTGGGTCTTTAGGTGTTTTTTTTGGACTACAATTCCCATCATCCCTGACCGCTGATCCTGTTAGCTAGGGATGATGGGAGTTGTAGTCCAAAAATAGCTGGCGATCCAAGTTTGGGAAGCACTGAGAGTATCAGTGTTCAACTAATGCAAAGGGATCCATAACTGAGTCATATCCCCAATCCAAGGTGGATCCCAGCATTCACTCTATTACAACACACCACATTATTATTTTTTGGTTTACTTTAAAAAAAGAAAATGACAAAGGAGAAGTGAGAAATATATGATAAAAAGATTGAAAGTGGGTCCTGTGTTGCAGTTTTTGATTAAAGGTGGGTCCCTGCTTGAACTACTGAAGACTACTGCTATACATTTAGGGTGGTTATTCAGTTAAGCAGTTCTACTAGTGTAATTGACTTTTGCTGTGCAATGAAACTTTGCTCCCTCCATTTATCCTGAGGCTTTCTGAGGTCTTCTCCAGCCCTCCAGAAGGGTCTCAGTATGTCCTTTGCATGCAGAGGGTCCTAAATTCAATCCCTGGCATCTCTAGGTAGAGCTAGGAGAGACCTTCTGCCTTGAAAATGGCAGAGAGCCACTACCAGGCAGTAAGCAAGCTGGACTAACTGTCTGGCTTCCTAGATTCCAAAAGTACTTGCATTAGTGGAACTGTTTAGTTGGGATACCACCCTTAATGGCACATTTCCATGGTGGTATGAGCAGAAAATTAGCAGAAATAAAGCGAAGAATGAAGTCCTCAGAAGTAACTAACGGTGACAGCGCTTACAACTTGTTCTTCGCGTTTTTATATCATTTTAATGAACGTTAAGACAGCTTGCTATTTCAGGAAACATCAATAGACCATCAAGTTAAAGCTCGCTTTAAATTATTAAAATAGGTAAGACTCCACACTTGATGCTGAATATTTTCTAAATGGCAACATAAATGCACTTTACTAATTTCCAAGGCAGTCTTCCTTTATGTTTATGGGCATCAGCTTAATTTATTCATGGCATTTTAGTGATTGGAGTTTACAGGCTGTATTTTTTTTCTCCTGCAATGTTAGTACACCTTTTAAGTTATGCCACAATATCCTACTTGAGAGAACTCAATGGGCAGCAGATGAGAGTGTCCCAGAGCCTTGGCCAATAATAACTTAAACCCAAGCCTGTCATTTTCGTTACCACATTGAATGTAAAAACATACAGATATGAAATGCACAAACTTTGACCATATGAATTTTTGTGATAAGGTGTCTCTTATAAAAACCAATGGATCAGTTTTATTGAACCTATTTTGTTTTCATATTTTATTTCTAGGAAATGTATGTTCTCATCTCGCACCCCTATTGGTTCTAAATCTCTGGAGTGCTTTGTTGCAGGAAGGGTGGGGGTGCTGCTGTAATAATGGCAGGCCAGATTACCACTGACACTCCCCCAAGTAGGCTGCTGGCAAGTCTATACATGCAGTGCAGTCGCACTCTGTTCATGTTTTTTCCCCCTTTCCTGGTTGGCAACTGGGGAGTCAGATTTGGCCTGGGGCTTCAGTGTATACATGCTGGGGGTGTTTAAGCAGAGGCTGGTTGCTGCCTCTGATTAGATGACCAACTAGGTATCTTCCAATTGTATGATTCTATTGCAAATCATTATTTTTCATATACATAAAAATCAGGTTGTCAATGTCTGGAATGCTATGTGATTTGCATCTTCCCTATATATCCTTGCCTTGTTTATCTTGTTGTTTGCACTTCTGGTAGTTCCTTGAGGATCTGATTTTGATTGCAGATACACTTGTGTAGATAGAATTGAGACTTCAAGTTAATAATAACTTTCCCAACACCCCTGATATCTGCTATCAAATGCAAAGAGTGCGAGTATTTCTTTTTGAATTTAGAGACCATGCTGGGTGAACAGCTCTATTTTTTCTTTTAATCATTCCATTTAGATTTGTTCCCTGGGATTTCATTATGAATCCGTGAGATCAGAAATGACAAAACAGGAGGGGGAAACTGAGAATATTTTAACATGGCAAATAGAAATGGGGGGTGGGGGAGGAGAAGCTTAAGGGGAAAATGTTTTGAGTAGCAAATATTGCATCTATTGCTCAGGATTTCAATCCTTACAAATTGCAAATGGCATTTCCAAAGGAACGTAGGCTAGTGCTATTGGTGGTGGTTTGGAAAAATGTGCCAATTGAAATAATGATTATCCTGTCAGTTGGTTATCTGCAATACATTAACAAAGTTACTGAGAATTTTGCCCTTGGCAAAGGCATCCAACCATGCGGTATGTCACATGAGAAAAAAGGGACAATTCCGAATGAAATTGATATTCAGAACTTACTTTTAAATGGCTTCAGAACCAAGGTTGTCAGAGGTGGATAAAGGGATTTTAAGTCAGATGTTTACATGGAAATAAGAGCTGATTGGCCTTTACCTCGTTTAACAAATGGAGGGAGAAATTCTGTCATTGCCAAAGCCAACAAAAGTTTGGCATTGACTTCAATTGTGTTAGTATTTCACCTTGGATTCAGCTACATTGGCAAAGAAAGAGCATTTTTTATGTGTTGTAGTCTAACACTGTGACACCAGATGGCGATGTGGAGTTCCTTTTTTTGCCAACCCGATTTCTCAAAGTTTACAACGCATTTAACTGAAACGCTTCTTTGACATGTCTAGATCCAGCCCCAGGCAGATTTCACTCGTGCAAAGTGAGTTATGTGCCAAGGAAGTATTAAGGACTGGACATGCTGCCCACATATGCAGCATGGCTGATCATTCCTGAACTGTCAAATGAGGCCTCTTAGTGTGACACAAGATACCTTCCTGTGCAGCAGAAGAAATCAATCACACAACTAATTGCTCCTATGCACCTTCAAATGCTGCTTGCACATTTTGCTGTTCTGGCTTTGCGGAGAAACGCAAAACAAATTATCTGTGCTGAGGCTGCCCACTGCATCTCCATATAAATTACTGTTCTGGGGTTACCCCTTTGCAGCCAGGAGGTACCCCCCGGACATTAACCTACACACCGCTGCAGCAAGTCATGTGATATGGCAAGAGGAAAGTGTGAGCACAATCGGGGGACGATGACAATGCTGTGGCTATAAATCTGTTGCAACCTGTTTCATACTAATGCTTTCCCCATGAATGCAAACATGCACATAGATAGGATCAGGATCATGGATCTTCTGTACACGACTGTAAGTGCAGAAGCCAATGAGAAACAGTTAAATACAATCACTCGACGGGCCTAATCAGAATGCAAAAACCCAGGTACCACTGGAACATAAAAAAAAAATTGCTTCTGTTGCTTAGGTTGCTGAAGACAGTAAGGAGAAAGTTTCTCCATCATCGAAGGGTGCTGATTTTTGTGGGAGCTGGGCCAACATCTCCATATGTTCAAGAAAGGGGGCCCCAAGCTATGATTTCCATAGTTGAGCCCTGACATTTCTCAGTAAAACACTGTCTGGAAGACCAGGTTCCTGCCACTGGTGCACTCAAGTGTCTATCTCTCCTTCCTTCCAAGCTGCCTTTTTCAAAGTCCAGCCAGTTCTTTAGCTTTACAAATAGTTAGGTTCCCTGCTGGCCTTGATCCGAAACTCTTAGATAGGCAATTGGTTGCCCTCCTGCTTCAGAGAGCTACTCTAAATGAGCCCCCTCAGACTCCACCAGCTGGGGTACTGGTGCCCTTTTCTCCTGCCCGTTTCCAGTTCAAAAGGAGGAAACTATGAGGTACCTTCCTCACAGATCTCTGAAGCCAGGCACATACCTCTGATATCAGAAAGATAATTCCTTGTCTCTATCAAGCGCTAATTAGCAGATGATGCTCTGTTTAAAAGACCTGCGCTTGTCGGATGTGTTAATTGTATTGAGCAGGGCAGTATGAGCGGCTGTCTTGTTACTTGTCATACACACGTAGTTAGTATTAGTGCAGCATAATTAAGTTCAAAGGAATCAATCTTTTCGTTTCACTTGGCACCAAATGACTTTAAAAGGGATGTGAGCATTATATTGTATGTCCATGCATGTTTCTGGATGCTGTATTCATTTATGAAATAAGTTGTGATTGACACCTCACCCTATCCTGATTATTTAAAAAATTTAGATTAACGTGGATCTGTTGTATTTCTATTGGACAAAATATACTTTAAATTGCTAAAATAAAATAAAAATCTCTCTGTATAAATGATAGAAGGCATTGTGGTGGGTAGAGGAAATTCTAATCCAAGCACAAAAGTTTGTTTGTTTAAGTAATACAATACAGGGGTCTCAGATGTGCAATTAAAAAACAACATAGAACCTCCTCAGCAGATCATGGTTTTAAGACAATTTGGTAGCTAATGTCCATAGAGTGAGGCTATATTTATGATAAATGTTGATCTGGGAAATTGACAATGATGCTCCCTAAACAATGTCTGAAGGAAATGGTTGTTGCTGTAGTGTAACATATTTTTTTTGAGACTACGCAGTATATTGTACTTGACTAATGATGTTCTATTTGAAGGAAGGAATTGGCAAATAAGTACCATCTATAGTTTATGTGCACAGAATCGTGCACTGGCAAGGAGCTGGAGTTGATAGCTGATTAGGAAAACACATTTAACTTCATGACCTGATGGCAGTCTTGCAGAATTTGTAACCCAACATTGCATGACAGCCTACTATGGACAAAAATGTGGGATAATAAAGTAAAAAACAGTATCAACAGCAACAGTTATAATAATGCTGTGCTGCAAAAAAAAAAAAAAAAAAAAAACAAACAAACAAAAAAAACAAAAACAGGGCTATCAATCCCCTGGCAGCCTACAATACAGAACTGGTAGGCTGAATTTGGTTTGGTCAGTCCAATTTATGAACTATATTCTGGTCTAAAGGGCTGGTTTAGGATTTATTTCCTACATGGACAACTCTTCTGTGCAGGAAATTGCATGAACTCTATGTGTACATTATAACAGATCCTAAATACACATTTTTCTTTTTTGTGTTCTATGCACAGTTGGTACCCTGCTGAGTTGTGGTAAAAAAGCTAGGAGTGTGTTAACTGCAGGTGAGTTTCCTGCATGTGGATGGTGTGTGTTGAAGGTTCATCACACCTGAAGTGGCCCTATTTTGTGAAATTCTCTACATTTGTATTTGGGCAAAGCTCAGTTTTCAGTAATCTTGATCTATGATTGAGGTTTTGTCTAAAGCATTGCAACCTATGGAATCTAGTATGCATTGGGCTGTGTGAACAAACTTGTTCCGGGGGAATCTACTCTACAATGGAAAATAGCTGCCAATTTCCACCTTTTTGTGGTTTACAGGAGCGCATATTGTGGCATATTTTAAAATCATTCTTTTCATTATTTTGTGCAGCTGGTCTTTACGCCTGATATTTTCCTGTGGTCAATCTTACTTTGCTTTTGAACATTCCTGCGTATGTTTACACGTATCAATAAGGGAACAGAAACAAGGAGTACCAACATTGCTCTTGAATACATAGATGCTAATAAAGTTTTCAGATTCTGTAGGTTTGAGCAGATTTCTCATTCATACAATGGAATTTAATGGAATTAAATCAGTTGCATATTCTGTGACTGCTCTATTACAGGGGTCTTCAACCAGTCCAAACTGAAGACACACTTTAAGAACATGGGATCCACTTTCACATTTTCACTTTTGATTTATATTTAATAGTGCTAGTATCTCACCACATATCAAACCCTGGGGTATCAGCATGCTATTCTTTTTTTCAATAAAAGTGAACCAATATTTCCTATATTGTTGGTCAAACTTTTGAACCCTTTTAATAGTTGTACCCTGGTCTTTGATTTCCGGGTAATTCTTTAATTCAGGGGCAGGGGCTGTGGTCAATATTGAGCAAGAGGACAAGCCAGCACAGTCATTCATGCTTGTGTTTTGTTACCAAAAAAGTATTTCTATCACTTCCAATAAAATGAGTCACCTCCTTTATTTCTCTATCCCTTGTTGCTGCCTTTTTCTCTCCCTACCTTCTGGCACTTTTTGTCCTCCGTCACCTGCATTGCTTCTGCTTTCCTCTCCTCTCTTCTTCCATCTCCTCTTTGCCTCCTCCTTGCACTTTCTCAGTACTTTATCTGTTGTCACCACCTTTCACAATCTGTCTGTTTTCTCTTCCTCTCTGCACATGCCGTCTTCTACATTCTCTTCACCTTCTCAAACTTTCTTCCTTTTACTTCATTTTACCTGCTCACTATTACATTTCTCCCAACCTCTTCTTTTTCTTTCCTCACTTTCTTCCAGCTTGTGTCACCTTCTCTGCCACCTTTAATTCATTTCTCTGTGCCCTTTGTCCCCTTCCTAACGTCAACTTGCCTGAAATAAAAATGAGCAGGATTTCTCAGGGAGGCTCAGTACCCTCAGAACTTAATACAGATATCAGGTGTTTTTTGTTGCCCCTGTGTTGGATGATGATTTGAAGGAACTCCCCAGATTCTCCCTCACCGAATCAACGTAAGAGTTGTCATTTCAAAACAACAACCATTTCCCCCCTCTTAATTTGCAAAGTGTTGCCATCTTATAATTCTTTTTTTAAAAATCAACTAAATAAAGCTAATTTGCGTTCCAAATCAACCCTGACATACTAAAGTTGCATGCTTATTTGAGAATAAGTCCCATTAAAATGGGCCTTACTTCTGAGTAGACATGCATTAGATCTGCATATTAAGATTAATGAATTAATCTGGAGAGCTGAGTCCCCGCTCCCTTTCCTTCTTTACTTTTTTTGTCAGCTTCAGTAGATGAATTCCCCCCCTCTCAGAACCACCTCCCTATCTGTCCTCTCCTTGTATCAATGTGCCTGAAATCAAATGTACACAGAATAAATCAAAATGCTTCAGTAACCTCACAACCTAATCTACACAGCAATTGTTTGCTGCTGTCCTCAGCCACTGAATAGGGAGTAAGTCCCATTTAACTAAATTGACCTTACTTCTAAGTATTATTGGCAGGCAGGGGGCAGGTGCATAAGAGGCCTCAGTGTGCAAGATGCCTGGCTGCCTAGTCAGTGTATAAAGCAAGCATTGCAGTGAATCCCTAGCCATGTCTACTCAGAAGGAAGCCCTGCTGAATTCAATGGGGCATATTCCCAGGTCAGTGGGATCGGCATTGCAATCTTACTCCTGAATGAACAAATGATTCGACTGAAACTCTTCAATAATCCTGTGAGACCTGCTCTCCAGTAAACACATAGCAATCCAAATCAGGCTGTAAAGTCACAATCCTATATGGGCACATTTTCTTGGCAGTAAAGCCCCACAACTGTATGCTGGGGAGTGTCTTCAGAAAATTGGACTGCAAGTGACAGCAGTATAACACCTATGCACTAACTTTAAACTGAGAGTAAAAAGGAAAAAGGAAAGTCCTACCATAGCTGAACCCAAGTAGCTTTTACTCCCCAAGGAACCCTCCTCTGGAAATCTAGCTGCAGCAAGAGAAATCTACCCATGCTCATAATCAAAGGTGATGGGGAACTATAAAAATCTCAAGGGGACTGGACCCAAAATAGAGGGCACCCCCAAAATTGAATATCTTAGGCATGGTTGCCCATTAAGCTCAAGTGGGATCCCCTGCTGTTCCTGTCCAACCCTTCTACTCCAAGTCAAGTGTTCAGTGGAGTAGCAGTCCTTACTAGTGAGCAAACCCTCACATTTGAAGGCTTGCTCTCTAGAATTGGGGATGCCTGGATTCATTCCTGCCCTGAGCGAGTGCCCCACCAGTGCCATCAACAGAAACAATACCAGCCCCCCTTTTCTATGGAGAGGTATCCCATGGCTTCTGGGCATCCTGCCACAACCCATTCTGGGGCCATGGAAAATGGGATGGATAGCCAGGCAGCATGTTCCCAGTAGGGAGTGGGGAGGAAATGGCAGTAAGGCTGGGAGGGGCAATGTGGGGAGGAAACGCTCTTACATAAGGGGGGGGGGGAGGAGCTGCAGTCTCCAGGCTTGGTTGAGGAGTCTTGCTTTGGTATGACCCACTTAGCATGGTCTTATGCCCACCTATGGGTCCTGAAGACCTGCACTCTATTATATCTATTGGGCTACATATGGGTGGGTGCTGTGATCTGTGAATCCTGTAATTTTTGATCAAATTATATAGATTCTCCAATGGAATCTCATGCTGGTGTTTCAATGGCTGTAATGGCGGGTTTTGGATTCATTGTTGGGAACTGGTGATTTCTTAGGGGTCTAGACCTAGAGCAACTGGCAATATCAAGGTGTGATTTTTTTTGAAGGGGGAAAATGTCTAAAATATTGAGGATGGCCATCACAACCCTGTGTAGTCCTTATTCAAACTAGACGCTTAAGGCTTAGAACAAATGCATGTAAGGTGTGCAGATTCTCCATTGAAAACGCTCACTCTGGCTCAGCTGGTACAACGAAGAGAAACGTTGGAAATGTCTCGCTTTTGTACTAAAGAGGTCTGAACAGCTGAAAAAAGGCAGAGAACGAAACGCCAGAATTAGAATGAAACTGACCTATGCATACATTTTCATCGTCCAGTTTTGCCGCAGCATTTCTGTAGTAGCCCAGCCTGCACAACTCACAGTGCTGCCCTCTAGTGTTGTGTTTACAGCTCACACAAATGAATGCACTGAGCAGATCGATGTAACTGCACCGGTTGGAGTGGCCGAAGCATTCACAGTCTTGCAAGGAAGAACAAAAATGTACACAAAAGGGTATTCTGCAGCAGTTATAGCAATTCACATGCTCTTTTTTAAAAAATAAATGAAGCATGAATAGATTATGAATGAACAGCAGCACAACATGTTAATTAACGTTACAGTAGCGTACATGGACAACCACAGATGTCTGACTGTATGAAGGTGGTATCTCTTTTCAGGCAGGTTAGAATGATTAGACATCCATTACATAGCACTGAGAGTAGTATTATAATCTGTAGGTCTAATGGAGCAGAAGCATTTGCAGCTGTAAACCTTTCATGGGTTTTGTGGGATGGCTTTTGCACAATGTGCAATCATAGCCTCCTTTAAAAAAATAAATAAATACGAAAACCCTGGTGATTTTGCCAGAAGCTGACTGCATTATTGGGAATTTCTCATGATACATGTTGAAGGCTAAATGCACTTTTTTGGGTGGATAGGCTTGCCCTCCCCCTGATGGACCACATTTGCAGCTTTGCTGTGCTTATTAGTCCACCTTTGCCTCTGGTGGCCCTTGTGGCCTCCACAGGTTGGAGTGCCCTCTGCCGCAGCTGACATGTTTCAGCTATGACCCCTTCTGACAGACATGGCCTAGTCCTAGTAATCCATTCTCTTGTAACCTCTTGGTTAGATTGCTTGTGGCATTTTATAAGAGGCGGCCTTTGATTGTCTTTAGTTAGTTCAAGATACAGTTACTAAGATGATGAGAATGGGCATTGGGTTCATACCTCATCAGTGCTTACATTGCTGCACTGGCTCCCAATCAATTTCTAGTTCAGTTCAAAGGATTAGTGAATTGAACCGTGCATGACTTAAGTCTCGGGTACCTGAAGCTCACCTGACTCTACTTCAGCCTGCACATACATTAAGGTAGTTTTCAGAGACTTTCCCTTAGGTATTCCACCATCTGAGGTGAGAAGGGTCTTTTTGGTGGTGATGCACCAGTTATGGAATGTTCTCCTTGTGGAGATTTGTTGGGCACTGACTCTGCTATCTTTCTGGCAATAGATGAAATCATTTTCATTTCCCCAGGCCTTTAAAACCATATTCATCCCCGGAGAATCTGATTTTATGCTATGCTTATATGAATTTTAAATTGTCTTTAGTTTTTTATTGTTTCTATTTTGTTTCTATACGTTGTATATCTGCCCTGGAGAATTCTTAGAAGGATGAGATAGAAATCCTTAAATAAATAAAACAAACATGTGTGGTATAAGTGGCGTTGCCACTTGGAATGTGAATGACTTTTATTTCCACCTTAATGTGTGGTGCCTCCCATCACATGTTCACTGACTGTTCCCCTCAAAATGCCCATCATGAATCGGGATGAATGGAACTGAGGGGATATTGATTGAAGATGTTTGACAGCTAAAGAAGGAAGTGGATGCTTGATGTACATGCAACTGCCTGTTTTGGTAAACCTTGTGCCCTGGAGTATCATGGAGACTTATTTCCTTCAATAGACCAGGTTCTGGGTGCATGAAAGTAAAAATTCAACATGTGAACTAACTCTTTAGCTATGGAGAAGTCAAGGAAAACGCAAGATAGAAATCTGTCAGTGGGACAAGGCATTCAAATGACAGGTATCACCTCTTGCTGATAGAAAAATGTAGCCCAATGCCTTCATATTTATGTCTCTGCTGCGTTGGACCAAAATCTTATGCTTGCTAGTTACTAGCTGCAACATTTTCCTCTTTCCTGTTTTAGTATAGAATTCTGACAGCTCTGCGATAACTCCCATATTTTATTTCAAATTAAGTGTTAGTTAGAATTAGCAGTCTACATTTAAATAGCTAGATGAAGCCATGCTCTTATCATACTATATTAGGCAAGAATGCTGCATTTGCACAGTCAGCTTATCACATGAAATGGCTATACAGATAATGCAAGAGAGTTGGAACTCTCTTATTAAGTGCTTATGGGGAAGAGCAAAAGCTCAGCAATAGCTTTGTGTGCAGAAGATCCCAGGTTCAATCCCTGCCATCTCCAGGTGGGGAGAGAACCCTGTCTGAAGTTGAGACACTGCAGCTAGTCAGCGAAGACAAGACTGAACTCATTGGACTAACGGTCTGACTTGGTTTATGGCAGCTTCCTAGGTTCCTATGAGGCATTTTACCAGTTGAAATATACTCAGAGTCGCAAAGTGATTTCATGCTCTTTATTCAGCTCATAGTGGTGAGGAGGAAATGAATGAATGTCCCCTCAAAGTATCTGCTTTATATACATTATTTACACAATGGGCTGCACATGATTGGCTAATTCCGGAATTCTACTGTAAGCCAATCAGGTTGTGGATTCACTTCTATCTGGAGCATGACTGGGTGGTTCCTGCCAACCAATCATACTGCTGCATTGTTCTAGGACCAATCAGACTGCTGCATTCTGAATCCTATTGTTCTAAGACCAATCAGACTGCTGCATTTTGGATCCTATTGTTCTAGGACCAATCAGACTGCTGCAGTTTGGATCCTATTCAACTCAGTACATAACACCAGCGGTGACAGGCATATCAAGCAACGTGCTCATCACTGGGTTAGCAGCTGATTCACCTGCCTGAATGACCCTGGCCATCTTGGAGAGAACTTCTGGATACTGATTGCAATCAAGATGGGAGACTTGTAACAGTGAAGGGGGAAAAAACAGAATGGAACAGAACCCAAGGCAACTTTCCCCAACCACATTAGCCTGGAACTTCCTGGAAGGAAAAAAAAAGTTTTTCATCAATTATTCAATTTCTTAATTGAAGCTTTATAAAGAAGAGCTGTCCTTCCAGCTATGCTTTGAGCAGCTGTTGTCTTGAATTATTTTATTTTTTTAATACAGTGAGCCCCTCTTAGCTATTGAGTCCTGTCTGATGACTATCCTCAACCGGACACGGAATTAATGCATGTAATAAAGGTGGAGGAGTTTTCCATGACAGACCTCTTACCTCTTTCCCTTTGTGAATTTAAGAGAGTCATTTAGGAGGAAAACACTGGATTGTTAAGTACGAAGTCAATTGCTAATTAATGGCCGTGATCTTTGAAATGGCAAAGCTGCTCAGCAAATTATAATGTTGCCTCCTGTCGCCTACTCTGCCTCTTTATTACTGACTCTGACTTTTCAAGCACATGACTAAGAGTATTTTGGACATGCTGAAGAGGAATAAAGCCCTTCTGACGCACATTCGCTTTCACTTCAGGTTCACAGTATTGGTTTCTCTCACCACAAGAGGATCTTTCATGGGAAACCTCACCAACATAAAGTAGAGTTGTCTGCACATCAGGTTGGCCATGCCATGCATCTTTTACCTATCAAAGCCAGCCTTCTCTTAAGCAAAAATGGCAATGCAGTCCTACAAGGACAGGCACTTTAGAACCCAGACACTGGACATATTCCTTTAACTACCAAATCAGAGCAGTATGGGTAGGACCTAGCAAAGCCAAAGGAAAGGGGCTCTTTTGACATTCAGGTAACGTATGATGGAGAAATAAAGGAATACTGTGAATTGACAGCACAGGTCTCTCAGCCCTAAGGTTTCTAGCTAATATGTCCCTTTTAGAGTCCCAAAGCAAAATGTAAGTGAACAGGTGTTGTTTCTTTCCTCACTGTAACGTTAAGCATACCTGTGGAGCTTGGGTTATTGTCCAAGCTCTTAAAGAGATACATTGTCCAGAAAAGAATACACCTGCCCTATTTTAACCTCAAATTAAATGCACAATATACTTTCATGCTCATTTCTCCAATATCCATGGGATCTGGCTTTTGTTACCATAGCGCAATTTCCTGTCATTCTGGCATGATTCACACTAAACCCATACAGGCCAAACCCATTGGCCAAACTCTAAGCCCATATTGCAAATAATTTCCACCACTCAGCAAACCAACAACAATATGTTGAATAATTTTAAATTGAGAGATAGTTAAAAGTTGTTGTTTTCAAAGAGTAGGTACTAAAAATTTCCATAGTGCTTGGAATATCTAAAATAGCATAGCAGTCATTACAAGTGACAACCACCACTATACAACCTCTGTTACTATAAGGCATGAATAATGTGAATTCTTTTTAAAAAATGGAAGTGATGCTACCATTGTAACTGCATCACCAAAATAAACAGTTTGGGCACAATCTAGCCAATGCGAAGCATGAAACAAGTTCTATTGATTTCAGCCAGTTAGATTTACAGAAAAATCCTACGCATGTTTATTCAGAAGTAATTCCCATGTTCATTCAGAATTAATTCCCACTGTGTTCCTTGCTTATATTCCAGGCAAGTCTCCCATTGAAATGAATGGGACCTAAAAGTATTTTATGGCTGGATTGTGTCCTTTGGATTCAAAGAACATGTCTTGAAATAATCAAGCTGTGGGAAAAAACAATTAAACTTCCTTTGTAATTGGTTGACATACAAATAACATTTACATAATTACAGCAAAAACCCATATATTGCGGGGAGAAA
Organism: Podarcis bocagei; assembly: GCF_964188305.1. Lineage (NCBI taxonomy): Eukaryota > Metazoa > Chordata > Lepidosauria > Squamata > Lacertidae > Podarcis > Podarcis bocagei. The sequence continues at coordinate 82,654,928 of NC_138129.1, read as the reverse complement.
AGAATAGTTCCACTATGATAACCGGGCGGTGGGGGGTGGGGTGGGTGTTATATTTAAATCAGGAACTGGAGATAGCGAAAATATCACAGTGCAGCTCTATGGTTCTTAGCAGCTGACAACTTACAAAACCTGCTGTGCTAGGGCAGTAAGGTAAAAAGAAGAAGACCCTTGGATGGTTACGTCCAGCCAAAGGCAACTATGGGGTGTGGTGCTCATCTCGCTTCATGCTGAGGGAGACGGCGTTTGTTCACAGACAGCTTTTTGGGTCATGTGGCCAGCATGACTAAATCGCTTCTTCTGGTGCAACAGAACACCATCCCAGAAGCCAGAGTGCATGGAAAAGCCGTTTACCTTTCCTTGCACTGGTATGCTTTCAAACTGCTAGGTTGGCAGGAACTGGGACACAGAAACAGCAGCTCACCCCGTTCCGCAGATTCAAACTGCTAACCTTCCGATCAGCAAGCCCAAGAGGCTCAGTGGTTTAGACCACAGCACCACCTGCATCCTTGCTAGGCCAGTAGCAGGTAAGGACCTCATTTTACTATTGTTCAAGAGAAGCTCTGGAACAACAGAGATGTGCCATGAAAGGGGCTTTGGGTGCATGGAAGAAACAGTGAAGAGGGAGGCTGCCATTAGCCACTTCAAATACCATCTACAGCTGTTTCTGAAATGGCCTTAGGGGAATGGGAACAACTGTTCCCCCAGTTACCAAAAGAGGTGATGCTCTTTGTGGAAGAGAACCAAGTTGTTGGTTTTTCCCATGTGACTGGGAATTCCTGATGTTGCTGGAATAGCATGTCTACAGGTAATGGTAGAGCTCTGTCACCCTACTCCGGATACAAAATAGATAAAAACAAACAGTTGAAAGGCATAAACTTCTTTTATCTGCTCAGTTTCTGTAGCACTGAGCTAGAAATGAGACAAATGAATTGGCCATCCATGCAACCAAGGAAATTTTGTGGACTTGTATTTATACAAGCAAATGTCATTATTCTGTAGGTAAATCTTGATATAATTTTAATTTCTTAGAATATAGAACCTTCTGAGAACCTTTATACACCTATAATTATATGGCTTGTTGGTATGTCTGATTCAACTTATTATTATTTCACAACTTTATCTGTAAACTTACAATCCCACTCCCCAGTTTGTTGACACCTAGAAGAGGCCACCATTTATATCTCCCAGCATTCTGATACACAGCACAGTGCCAGAAGACACAAAAGACACCTCCCCCACACCCAATTTGGTGCTGCCTCTTTCAGCAACCTGGTGGTGGTAACTAGGGGTGTGAACAACCACAGAAGAATTCCAAGGAAAATAGATGGTTCCCCCCACTTGGGGTGTGCCAGATTTTAACCCCATCCTCCATAATTGTCCCTGAGATTTCTGCTCAGCTTTTCTCACTAGCTTTTTGATTTAGTTTGTTGTACTATTACAGACAAAAAATGGTGTGTTAATTCCACTTTTCCTTCCAGCAATCCATTGCGGGGGAGTGGAACTTGGGATTTTCAATTTCAAAACAGCAGAAGGGAGAGGGATGTGAGAGCTCCAAAATGTTGTGCAGTGCCTTTGGTCCACTTGCCACAGCTATATCAGAGATATAACCGTCAGTCCACTGCAGCAGCTGCTCAGGGACAAAACAGACTATGCTCCACACTTCCCAAAGGGTTACACTTTACTAAGTTACAGGTGCAATAAATCCCTTGCAATATTGTTCCTCCTTTCCTCTCTTTTAATACTTTGTTATTCCTATAGAAGAACCACCTCTTCTGTTTTCGGTTGCACTTAGCAGCTGAAGTAGCAATGGAGGGCTTGAAAATGCTCAATGGAAGGAAATCCCCAAAAACGAACATTTCCATTTCTTGCTACCATTATAGTAACACTATCCTATGATGATATAAAAAACATTTTAAAACCACTGTCCCCACGCTATATCAAAGTTTCTTATTCTTCTCTTGTACAATATAAATATGGAAACAAATATATTTTTCATTATCAACTTAAAATTTCTACATTAGAAATAATCTACTCCAGGTTCATGGTGTGGGTCATTTATCCATCCCCTGGGGCAAAACAAAGGTCAGGGGTTGTTGTTGTTGTTTTAAATCAGCCCATATGCCTTGGCAACTCTCATCCCATGACTAAGGACATATTGAGAACAATAGCTTGGCTTACACAAATATTGCAATGTGTTGTTCAAATGCTTAAACAAATAAAATTGAGAAGTGAAAAATAGCAAAAATAGTTCTGGTCTATAAATGACAGATGCTCAGCTGGGACAGACTGTCTGGGAGCTGTCAAGGCAATTGTGCTATGCTTTTAAAATGTCAATATAATTCCATTATTTTGATAAAATATTGAAACCATATCAGGGCACATGGAATCCAATAGATGCAGCCGGTTCACCAGGAAGTTCAAGGCTAGAATTTCCACCAAATTTTGCTTAAAGCAAAATTCAAGGGGAAAACACACGATTCTGCTTAAGCAAAACAACCGAGGATGCTCAAGCAACTTCCCAAAAAGATGAGTGCAGTTTATTGTGTGTGTGGTGCAATACTGCTCACATCAGTTAAACTCCACTGAAAAGAAATGTAGCTACCGAAAAAAATGCTGCAACTATTCATTTCAATGTACTTTGTGTGAGAATAATTTTTGGTGGACTGAACCCCATGTTTCCATAAAAGGTGTGAGAAAGTTTCACTGTGGGGTGGTAGTTGGGGAATGGATGTTATATATTGGCTATAACATTCAAGTGCAACTGAACAGTTCCACAAGGACTTTTAACTGCACTCTCTTCTCTCTCAAACCCTTCAATCGGTTCAGGGGTTCCTCTAACTCTCCAGAGCAGATTTAGGGGTTGTGTGGAGAGATGGGAAGGTGGTGAAGTTCTACTGTGCAGTTAAAAGTCCTTGTAGTAGTGGAACTGCTTAGCTGGCTACTGCCCAATGATTGTTTTGTTTGTCAAAGGCATATAATGGAATCAATTCTGCATGATTCACTTGCCTGTACTTTACTGGATTATAGTTTCTCATTTACTGTATCAAATTAGTAACACAATCTAGAGGACATCCCTCCCCCAACTTCTGTCAAAAATATGGCTGCTGTGATTTTGTGTGTGTGTGTGTGTGTGTGTGTGTGTGTGTGTGTGTGTATATATATATATATATATATATATATATATATATATATATATATATATAGGCTGCTCATCAGTAATAGATCCCTGGTGGCTTACAAACATGACACAGCCTAGGAATCATTTTTATGTGCCCCTTTTGTGGTTCATGTCCTTAGCAATGCTTAATTCTTTCATTTGTGCTCACTAATGGGATGATACTAGACACCACATCACAGTTATTCCAGATTCATACAGTGCAATCTGTTACACAACACAGGGCAAACACTAGGAAATCACTGTATGAATGCAAGAATTCCTACCTCTTTTGTGGTTTGCAACTTGAACAGAAGAAACAGTAGACAAAGCTAATTTTGGAGCAACTGGATAGGTTTAAAAAATGAAGAGTAGATTAGGAAATTGTCATATAGGCACAAGTTTAAAAAACCAAACAGAACCTAAGATGAATTTGTTGCAGCCCTATATAAACTCACATGGGAGTAAATATTTTGAACTAAATGGGAGTTTCTTTTGCATAGACATGTACAGGATTGCACTATTGGTAATACTGGATGTGGATACTTATGTATGATATATTTGTAAAATAAAACAGGTTTATCTAAGGAGTTAGGTATTCTGGCTATGAAGCTTAAACAGGTGACCTCAGAGAACCCTCACTACTATAAATATAAAGTTAATTAAAACCTTGAACACACACACACACACACACACACACACACACAATATGTTGTTGGGATTTCTCAGTTCCTTTTTCATAACATAACTTCTGCTGTACTTCCATGCCCTGATCAAGAGATATTCAATAACTTACTTTGCCAAACCTTTATTAGGCATTACAAATATAGCCCATCATAAAACATCCATATATAATTTATTAAAATATATAAACAAATAAACAGCCATGTAAACATAGCTGTCAATGTTCCCCTTTTAAAAATACAACAGGCTGGGGGGAGGAGGATCTAAGACCCCCTAACTGTAGTGTTACAGATGTGTATGTGAGATGCTTGTACATCAAATATAAGTGGTCTAAAATGTCATCAGTACTACATGTTCTGATGGCAACAGATCTATTGGTAGTGGAGGGGTAAGGGGCTAATTCAGTCAGATGCCTCCTTCCTCCTGCTAAACCGGGGTTTCTGAAATTTCGGTCTCCAGCTGTTTTTGGACTACAATTCCCATCATCCCCTACCACTGGTCTTGCCAGCTAGGGATGATGGGAGTTGTAGTCCAAAACAGCTGGAGACCAAAGTTTGTGGAACCCTGTGGTAAACAAACGATCAGGGCTGTCAGCTTCAACAGTATTGGCCGTGTGTGTGTGTGAGAGAGAGAGAGAGAGAGAGAGAGAGAGAGAGAAAGAGATAGAGAGTGCTTATTACACGCTTTTTTAGTTGTTTGATGCTTAGACCGTCCTACTTTATCATAAGCAATTGTAATTGTAACTGTTGCTTTCTGACAAACTGCTAATGGGCTGAGCTAGTCACGCAACCATTTGCAAACTATTCCCTATATGAGAAGGATAGTTCTGTTCCCATTTTACATCATTACCTGAGCATCATAGCTGATGCTTGACCTCTCAGTGCTTAATGCTGCGTTGCTCAAGATTCAGTGGGAAGTTACGTTGAAGCCTAAGACCCTTTGCAATTAATTTGTTAAATAACAAAATCCATTAGAAATGCTAAGTGAATCTTAATTCACTCAATGCCATCAATAGTCAATTGCTTGTGAAATACAAAATAAATAATGTGCTCTCAAATTCAGTGTCAATCTTGATGGAGAGCTGTAGAGGAAAGATCGGTTACTGTAACCTCTTCAAGGGACATTTGAAGAAACTTGTAAAATATAATATGGATTCCATGATTAAGGCAATTCTAGCTGTTAGTAATGTATGTATCTAGGGCAGGCTCAATTTCATCACTATGATCAAGGGCTAGGACTGCATTCATTCCAATCTAGCTCTCCAACAAATTGCTAATACATTTTGTTTTAGCTTAGAAGCTATTTCCTGGATCCTCTTTTGCTCATTTCCTCCTCCATCTGTATTCATTAGAGTTTAAAAGGAACATCCTGGGTATAACGATGGCAAGCTGTAGACCAATATTATTTGCTTTTAAAGAGGGAAAACAAGATAATTCCATGTGATATAATGAATGCATTTACACCTGACCGAATGAATTTGCTGCATAAAAGCTCTGTAGGAGAACAAACGTTTAAAATGATAGCATTTTAACTATATATGTTCTTCATTGTCTTTTTTTTTAAACCATACTCCCAGAATAATCATCAGGCCACAGTCTGACAGTAATTGTGTGTGTGTGTGTGTGTGTGTGTGTGTGTGTGTGTGTGTGTGAAAATGTCACTGGAATTCAGATGTGAAACTAGTGCACTAGGGATTTCAGAAAGAAATATTGCTGTCAGTGCTAGTGGAAATGTAATACTTTAAGCACACAAAAAAGGATACGGGATATGGGAATCAACCTACAGTGTGACTTGACCTCTTGCGGGGGGGGGGGAATGGAGAAGAGAAAACCCCAGCTTTTTGAAGATGCTGCATTGTTCAAAGAAATTCCCTGAGAATACTGTTGCTACCACCACTATAAGTCTGTCTCAATGCAGCCTCAGCTCTGAATACCAACCGAAATAACATTCATTTCAATTAAGAAAAGAAAGCAGAAGAGAGAGACATTAAGAAATGATTTGATGGAGACAAAAGAAATCTCTGGCACTCAAAATTTCTCAAAACTTATTTATCATGCAAACCTTGATGCCTATACAATTCCAGTCTTCTCCAGGGACTCATATTCAATTTAAGCTATAAAAGTGCTTATCACTTTGGTGAGGAAGATCTGTACACGTTATATAAAGCCTTTTCATGTAAGATTCATTTTTATGATAATTCCCAGTAGTTGTTTTTGGACAGTATACTTTTTTATTAGTCCCAAGAGAGGAAAAAAAATGTGTTTTGTCCTTTTTGCCATCATCTCAGATTCTATGAAAGCAGTTAAAAGTATAGACCAGTAGGAATTTTACAGAATCCTACCTTGATTTGGGTTAGAAACCCCAAGGGAAGATATATTCGGCCATATCCTATCAAACTTTGGAGGAGCTGCATATATCAGGAAAAATCAGGATTTGTTATTTACATCTGCTGATAGATATTTTTTATTTGTTTTATTTCTAAACAGACGTGTATGGAGAAAAACATAAAGCACAAACATCCATTACTGGACTTTGTCAATGACACACTTGGACAATACATCAAGGCCACATTGAACAAGAACAAGCAATTGATGATTCCCAAAACATTGAATGGACATTTACCTCTTTTGTGTGCACGTGTGTGTGTGTGACATTTCAGCTTTTATAATGTAACATTACCAATTTTGATGTTAAAATATGTATTACAGGAAGGGACACTGGATAACAGGACCTCTCTAATAACTAGGTTCTATGGGGTAAGGCTAGAAACTCATCTGTCAAGGATGATGTTTAGGGATGGTAGATGGGGCAGTGGAGAGGAGAGGATAGGCTCTCCTCTTTGATTTGTGCCATGTTTGATGATTCCTCGGGAACACTTATATCTCTGGGTAACTTGCTAGTTGCACACATTAAATGATATTGTTATAAACAATTACATGGGTGAACATACTAGGCATACATGCCACAGACGCCAGTCCAAAGAAAGATGACTTTGACTAACGTTGATAACACTGCTACTTATTATTTGGCATATAAACAACACATCTGTGATGATGGCCCATTCATTGTTCTAGTCATCCAAGTGATGAATTAACACATGTGGACCAGTCTTAACTAGACCCCTACAAACATACACTTCCATTTTGCCTGCAACCACACCTAGTAGTGAAGCAAATAAACAAATTATCAACACTTCCTATTTAAAGCCATACTCTAAATATAAAATCAGAGTATGAGCCTAGGATAGCAAAGGCATTTTACATAATTTTTGGTCCTCCGTGCTCTTGGAAGCTAGACAAAGCCAGGTTTTCAAAAATTATAGCAAAAGATTTAAAAATAAGTAGACTGGGGTTTCTAGAGAGAACGAATACACATGATTTCTTATAATATCCAGTGAACTATATATGCAGAAAGCAACTAAAGGGAAAAAATACTTATGTGATAGCAGAAATAATCACTAAGTTTCTATGAACTTGTTGATCACTGTTTTGCTTTCTGATGAGAATTATCAAATGATTTTTTTCCGCATTGCCCTGGCAGAATTAGAAAATATGTCCTCCACAGCTGTTCTTTAGCTGCAGTAGTGTGTCTGTCTTCATTTAAACATTCCCATTATGTGTCTTATTTCACTCATGCTAATGACAACAAAAATCACAGGAAAGAAGCACCAATGAAATAAAATTTTGCTTAACGTGAAATAATAATAATAATAATAATAATAATAATAATAATAATAATAATAAATCTAACGTTTTATTGCATTTCAACATGTTTGGGACATTTATCAACTAGAGAAGTTACAGCATTTTTGTGAAGGTATGATTTTCTGTAACCATATTTCACATGCTTCCTCCCCACCACCCCTGATCCTCACACTGTAATTGGTTTCCTGTTTAAAGGCAAGAGATCTGACTTATGTGTGCATGGTTCTCAGTTGTAAGACTTGACACCTCGATGAATTGTGCATTGTTTCTGCTTTGGAAAGGGGCAAGTTGCAGGGTGGAATGTTTGGATATTATTTTGGACTACTGATCAACATGGCAGGCTACTGCTACGTTTGTTCCTTGTGCAAAGCAACCGGTTGACCAATTTTAATGAAGAAATCAAGCTATTTTGTGCACCCCCTGCTAGTCTATTAAATAGACTCAATAGTTTAATGTCTTGTGCAACATGGCAGAGCTCTGCCCCAGTCTTTTCTTTAAAACAAAACAAAACCCTGGCAATAATTTGTTCATTATACACACTTATCAGTTGAAGTTCTGAACATCAGGTTGCCTACCCTGATCTAGTGGATTAATTGGGTAACAGCAATTTTTTGAGAGTGCAATTCTAAGCCTCTCTGTTGGTGGTTGAATGGGGATGGAGCTCATGTTTTTCTCCACCAGTGAAGAGTGCCACTGGTGCTGATGAGACTCTGCTGCAGGCTGGTATATGAGGCGCTGGTGGCTTTTGGAGTGGAATACCAGTAATCAATGTATCCATAGCCTGTGGTTCACCTAAGGGGCTTGATTCTTGAGTTCCACATCTTCACCAGTCTGGAGCTGGCACAGCAAATATATAAAAAGAAGATATATATCTTTCCCCACTCCCTGTTTTGCTCTGGCCATTTATGTAAAAAAAATAAATTCTATACTACTTTGTAGGCCAATTGCCTCACAAAGTGGTGTGCAATCAATAAAATACATTAAAAGGCAATCAATACAACATTATAATAACCTCTCATTAAAACCTTTCTTGCTTGTGGCCCTGGGTTTGGATTGCTTTGGCTGTTAATCTTCAGTTGTGCAATGCAATTTTATGCATGACTGTCCAGAAAGAAGTCCTCCTGGGTTCAGTGGGTCTTATTCCTTATACGTTTATTTAGAGTTGCAGTCTTGGTCACATTTGACCTTTGAACTGTCTAATATCTCCTTCTCCAACCTTGTGATGCCACAAAAAAAATCCCACATCTCACTGAATAGGGTTTTGGTACCTACCCCTTTATCCATGAGAACTAGATTTCAGTTACAGATAGGTAGCCGTGTTGGTCTGCCATAGTCAAAATAAAAAAAATCCTTCCTGTAGCACCTTAAAGACCAACTAAGTTAGTTCTTGGTATAAGCTTTCGTGTGCATGCACACTTCTTCAGATACTTCTTCAGATTCTTCTTCAGATACTTCTTCAGGTATCTGAAGAAGTGTGCATGCACACGAAAGCTTATACCAAGAACTAACTTAGTTGGTCTTTAAGGTGCTACAGGAAGGAATTTTTTTATTTTAACTAGATTTCAGAGGTTCTTAAAGATATCTTTATTAGTCACATCCTGTTACATTCTCAGCCTACTTTGATCTGCTCCTCCCATCTCCTACTTCAACTACTGGATCCTTCAAGCATCTTCCTTTAAAAATAATAATGGTACAGAGCCTGTTCAGCTTTAGATTGAAGCTGCTTCCACTGGGCTGAACCTTGAATTATTTTTAAGCCTTGTTCCACCGCCAGTATATCAATTATTACATTTTCCCCCTGTGACAAATATGGCCCTCATTCTAGGCATTGAGCTTTTCATTTTTTTTCCCAATTTGTGGCTGGATACAGCATGAACACTACCCAATCTCTGCACATTTGGCTTTTAAAAAAATGCTTGAATAGTGGGATGAAAACTTCTGAGTCACTCAGAGATTCTTCTGGAGGCTGCCTGTGAAGTCTTTAGGTAACTGGAAAAGATGACTCATTCTCAACAGGCTTCAATCAGAATCCTTTAATAGCCAGGCCATATAATAGCCACTCATTCATTTACCGCAATTTGTTAAGAACTCTCTTTTCCTGAGCAGCAGGAAAATAACATAATAGTTCTGAGATCTCTGCAGGGGTATAGGTAAGTCTGAGGAGAAAGATATTGAATTGTAAAATGCAGCCGGTGATCTCAAAGAGCTGTTTTTTTATTATTAAAAAGTGCAGGGGTTGTGGATATGCACAAAGACAGAACTTTTTATTTATTAAATTTATATGCTATACCATTTCCTCCAGAGATGAAGTTGAGATACTTTTAATCTGATTTAGCATTTTAACTTTCGTATGTTTTAAAGTATGGCCGTACGTCTGTCTTAATTTTATCTTTTTATGAACTGCTTAGAGGGTTTTTAATAATAATAATAAAGTGGTGTATAAATCTTAATAAATAAATGACATTCAAAAAGTACCCACATAGTTTACTATTCAGGTACTGACAAAGATTTGCTTTGCTTTTGTAAAATTGTCTTCAGCATCTGCGTTTTTTTGAAAGAGATATTCAGATTCTGATGATTTTTTTAAAAAAAATCACCCAATGCCATATAAAACATATTCATACTTAATTATGATGTTTTGGGCTTTATGCTGAACAGCGTGCTGTGATGGTTGCTAGCAAATATTTGTTTTTAATTATTTTGATTATGACAAGTATACAGGATATACAACATATGCAAAATATAATAATAATAATAATAATAATAATAATAATAATAATAATAATAATAATAATAATAATAATAATAATAACCAAATGCAAGCTTTCATACCAAAAATAGGTAAGCTATAATGTTATCAGTTACTCCACTCCAGTGGGGGAAGCATATTCTTATAAAATGCTTAGCTCACTGTGCTTACCGGTATCAGCCCCACTCCTCTGGGGAATTTCTTATGGTTATTTTGATATCAGTAGTATCGGTCAGACCTACACAACTTGCTAAACAAAATGCATCTATGATATATGGTGATTTTTTCTCTTGCTGGAAGCAAAACCAGGAAATATACTGAGCCACTAGTGGATGATTGCACACGGCTGGTGACCTGTGTTAGGCTTTGTGGGTCAAAACTGAAAGTCCACTGAAAATACGGCAGGCTTCCTCAACCTCGGCCCTCCAGATGTTTTGAGACTACAATTCCCATCATCCCTGACCACTGGTCCTGCTAGCTAGGGAACATGGGAGTTGTAGGCCAAAAACATCTGGAGGGCCGAGGTTGAGGAAGCCTGAAATCTGGCATACCCTCCAACATTTCTCCGATGAAAATAGGAACGTATAATAATAATACCCCTCCCATCTGACTGGGTTGCCGCAGCCACTCTGGGTGGTTTCTAACATTTATAAAACATTAAACATTAAAAAAACTTCCTTATACTGGGCTGTCTTCAGATATCTTCTAAAGCTTGTAAAGTTACTTATTTCCTTGGATTGGGGGTTGCATAACTCCACACTCTCCAACTTCTCTGATGAAAATAGGGACGTCCTAAGGAAAAGCAGGACATTCCAGGATCAAATCAGAAACTGGGGTGGCTTCTGTAAATCCGGGACTGTCCTTGGAAAATAGGGACACTTGGATGGTCTGATATGGAGATCAGAATGAGGCCAGAGGATGCGATACCGCTCCCTGTTCTATCTGTTCTGTATATATGGAAGAAAGGAATGAACAAGACTATATTTGGCATGTGATGAAAGGTCCGAATGTTTAACAGGGCTAATGGCATGTTTTGGTCATGGTATGGTCTACTAGACAGGTGTCTATAATGTAACATATATCAACCAACCAATCACCATTCACTCCTTTTTCTCCACAATAGGCACTGCACTAATTAATGGAATTAATTAATTATTCTTGGTTCTTACCTTAGCCAAGAACAGATGTAGACTTTTAAGGGTGGTTCACATAGTCACTTGGCAGAAAAATGGCCAGAGACACAAACATAATTGATGAATTGGGGTTTGTTTGAGGGTGGTGGGCATAACATGCTGGATCCTTGCCTAGGTGAGAGTAAATTGGCACCAAAATGATGTTTTTCTATAATAAAAGTGAGGGATATGACTGGTAGTGAGTGACATGTGGTGCTGCACAAGATGAATCTTTAGACAACTAAATATGTTATATGGCCAAAACATACATAGCACATGATATCTGTGATTGGCTCTCCTGATTTTTTCGCCTTTGAGAACTTTCACCCATTTTTGAGGGGTGTGGGGGTTGTTGACGAAGAAAGGGGGCGGCTCTCCCTTCTGCTTTTTGCCTTTCAGAAGATCAGGGAGAAGTTCAGCAGTGTGGGAAGAGCTGTTACAAGGATTCGTGCTGTGTTTTGTTGGCTGGCCTCCACCATTTACATTTTCCAATATTGCCTCAGAAAAATGTTTCATTGCGACATATTGTCATCCTCAGCAGCATTCTGGGAAGAAATTGGTGCCCACCCCCCCTGTAGCTCCTAGCAAAGCTTTAAAAAAAATGAGGCCTGTCTGCCTTAGAAGTCATGAGTTTAACTTCTCCCACCATTGAAATTCAGTTCCCAGGCCCTGAAAATATGGAAACACCTATCCACTTACATAACCTTTGAATGGGTCACAAAAAAGCCCTGGTTATATGTTCCCATGCCTGTCCACAGTTAAGTTGGACCCTAGAACCTACACTGGCAGAACGGGGGGTGGGGTGGGGGGAATTTGCCCATAGAGGAATCAACAGCTATGCTTCTCATAGCATGGAGATAAACATTGTCACTAATACCTGCTAAAGACACAGCTACAACACAGCTACAAGTTGGCAACGCCAGCTGTGAGCTATCTTTTTAATCGGATACGTGTTTGCTTCCTCCAGTACCAAGGTGGATAACTCTGAAAACTACTGGCAGATGGGTTTCCCTAAGGCACATGTACAAAGAAATGAGTGACCCCTTTGTTTTTTTCAGAGATAGCTATGTGAAATCTGTGGGCTCTCAAACCTCAGGAACCAGATTGTTGCTAGAGTGATCAGATGCAAAGGAGGAAAGGGCCTGTGTACATTTAGCGGTGGTAGAGGAGAGGGATTTCCAGCAGGTGTAACTTTCCCTCACCCCTATCTGACAAGCTGCATCTGCTAAAATTCCCTCCTCTCCACACCTATTAAAAGCACAGGAGTCCCATCTTTCTCTTCATCTGGTCACACTAATTGCTGCTGCCCTTAGGCCTCTTCCGGGGAAAGAAAGTGAGCACTGGGGTTGCTAGGCAACCGCTCCTGGTCTGCTTACCGAGAAGAGAGAAGCAGGAAATTTGTTAAACTATTCCAACTGCCTGCCTCCCTCCTTCATGACAGAGGACGGTGTAAAACGTATAATTCCATACCAGTGTGCCTTAGGCTGGGGTGGGAAACCCCGTGGTCCTCTGGAGGTTGAAGCCCAAATCCCATCAGCTTCAGCCAGCTTGGCATATAGTCGGGACAGATGGGCGCTGTAACCCAACACCTGCAGCTCCCTGTGTCTCTTCCATCCCCTGCCTTAGGCCCAACTGCGGACATTTTAATAATATATTTAGTCTTTTCTGAATGTTCACTGCAATACTTACGGTAGGATACTTGTAAGCTGCTTAGCGATACCCCCCCCCCCAAATGTAAAGGTAGACCATGACTTAAAGTTTACATGTATTTTAGCTGATAATGTGTGGGCAAAATTCAAGTAAGGAGATCTATAAGCAGAAGCCCTGTGCAAGGACTTCTTATTGGACAATGGGGCTTTCCCCCATCCTCCCTCTGTGGTGGGGGTTCGGGAGATGCTCCACCACTTGGGCAAATAAGAGAGTGGGGATCATTCTGTTTAGCAAGCTGAAATGCTCATGCAGCCTGAACATTCAGAATAGTACAATGGTGAAGTCCACTCTTCATTTTCAACTGTTGTTTTTTTAAAAAAACAACAACAACTGTTAATTCTGATTTTTAATGACAATTTTAATGTATACTTTATATTCTCCACAAACCTTTTGGGAGATTTTGTTTACAGTTAGGCAGCACATACATTTTCTGTCTCATTCTGTTTTGTTTGCTTGGAGCAAGGGACTGGGTTACTGTTCACACTTGGGACCGAACCTGAAACTGTCCTTTGGTTGGGCTGTTTTTCATCAGAAAGGCTTGTCTGATTCTTAGGGCAATGTTCCAATCAGCACAGTGGCTGTGTCTAGCCACATTTAATTTCCCACAGCACCCCAGGGTCTGAGAATTGCTTAAGTGTCTGCTGTACAAGGGAGGAGGATGGGAAGCAAACCAGAGTAAGTTGAATCTGCTTCAAGTGATGTCCGTGGCCTGGCCTCTCATTAATTGCCCTGCTCACCCACCCTACCACTGGTTCACTGCATTGTGCTATTCCAATTCTCTTCTAGTGCCAGTGTTGGATTAGTAGCGCCCCAATCATCATATTAAGTTATGCACGCAGCAGCAGCAAAGCTCTGCAAGGATATTCTGAGCTCACCTGCTAAAAAATGGCTGTGAAGGGATGGGGTTCAGAAATTCAAAAAGTGGCCTGCATTGAAAACATATTGGGGCATCATAATCCTCATCGGTTACTGGTTGGTTTACAACATAAAAATATAAAATGCATAGCATAATAGCAGAACACTCTATAGACATATTATATATTTATAGGGTATGGTTTTCCTAATATAACACCATCTAGCTATATCACAAGGCCACATTCAAGTTTATTTTTTCTTACTGCCCAATCCTAGGTGTGTTTATACAGAAGTATGCTCCAATTAACTCAGAGGGACTTGCTAGGAAAACAGGCCTAGGATTGGGTTCTTAGCTGTCTTAAAGTGAAGACAAGATTCTTGACTTTAAGAGTTTCATTTCATTTCCCACTCTGGCCAACCATTTGCTGCTGAATATGTTTTGAATTGTAGTTCTTCTATAATGACTACAACCAGATCCAGTGTGAGAGTAAATATTGTAGGAAACTGTTAAGATAAGCTTACTGATGCAAAAGCTAGAGTCAGTAGAAGTTATAATACGGTGCACAGGAGGTAGGGAAGAGCCCTCAGCAAAGTGTGACAACTTTTGTGTGTGAGAAAGGAGAGGAGAATGTGAGAACAGGAGTGTTACAAGTCTCAAGGGTGTCCCTATTTTCATCCATGAAATGCTGGAGGATATGATAACACAGAAATGAAATTATGTTTTCTTCCCATTTCTTCTTTCAATAAGAACCCCTGCAATGCTTCAGAGATAATCCCATACCTCTTAAAGTACAGGAACATAAGACTAAACCTGCTCAATCAGACCAAAGGTCTATGTAGTCCAAGCTTTCTCTTTGTAGCCAGCCAGATGCCTTTGATATACCGAAAAAGCAGGACATGAGAGTTACAGCGACTAGCAATCATACAGACATCGTAACTATTAGCTAGTGAAGGCTTTTCCTCTATGCATTTATTTAATCGCTTTTTACAACTGCCTTAAGTTAGTGGCTGTGTCATGTTTTGTGATAGGGAATAAGAGTCAACCTACACAGGCAGCAACAGAATCACTTGATACAACTTTTTTACTTGGGCTGTACCACTTTCTACTCATGACAGGAGACCTCAGGTGTAGGCACTGTTCTACAAAAAGGAAACTTGCTGTCAATGGCTGATAAAATAAACACTCTGGTAGCAAATCTCAGCATAGTTTATGGCCAGAATGGTTTCCCTAACACTCTTGAAAGAAGAGTGGGCAGGAGGGAAATATTTCAGTGTCTCTGAATATTAGCTCTTTAGCAACTTCTGAATCCTCCTTTCCACAGAGCAGAAGATTTCATTTTTTCACAGAGGTACCCAAACTTGAGATCCCACTGTAGCGTATTTTTAAAACCATGTTGGCCTCAAGTTATGTGGTCGACTTGCTCCCAGATTGAGGAAACAGACCACCTTGCAGAATGGTTGTGACATAAGTAATGATTGCTTCCCTTCCCAGTATCTCATAATTCTAGTAGCAGGATCAGAGCAGTTTAAAAAAAACACAGTTAAAAAAATTAAAATTAAAAAGCCCTTTTTAAAAAAGAAAGTTTCATTTGAAACCGTCTGGTTTGAAAAAAATGCTAACATGACACAAGCATGCTTTATGTAACTAGGAGCTAATAATGCAATTCTAACCATGTCTACTCAGAAGAAAATTCAGCAGACCTTATTCCCAGGTAAGTGGGGTTAGGACTGCAGCCAACAGATCTGTTTCGTATGGGTATGCTTTATTTAAAAAGACGGTGAATGTAATTTAGAGTGTAACAACCCAGCATTTAGCATATGATATCAGTAGCATTTTCTCTGAATATAGCTTTTTTTACTTGGGACAGAGGTGCTGGAAAGCCTTTTCTGTTGCTGCCCCCTCCTTTTTACTTCATTCTCTACAAATCTTTTTCCATATCTGGTTAATTAATGTATGTGTGCAGTATACAGTCAATTTGTACATCTCATTAGTGTGAATTATTATGCCGAAGACAACTAGGCTTGCCAATATTGTAATCGATTACCGTAGCTGTGACTTTAACAGCAGCTTGTCATTCAGACATTAGCAAGTGATTATATTTTTCTCCATGCTGTGAAAAGTGTCACCTGCAGATTATTATTTTTTGCACACCAAGCAACCACTAAAGCCAGAAGAGGCGGCCTGTCTAGGCTTGTTTTAGCCAGTTGTCAACATCATAGGCAGTATTATTTATTACCGAGCAAACAAAATGGTTAGGAGAATTTAAAATCTTCTAATGCAAACAGAAATTATCTTGATTAGAACTATTAAATCAGTAGTATACCTTAGTTTCAACATTTATCTGCAATTGAAGATGGTGTCAAATCAAAGAAAATTATATTGGCTATGTAACAGCTCCCACATGATCACATTTGAAGAAAACAAAACACACAGTTCTTAACAAATACAGGCACCTCCCGATTTGTGTGGGGGTTGAGTTCCAAGTCACTGCGTGCTTGTGTGAAATCATGTGCAATCTAAACACCCCATTCTGCCCCTGCTCTGTTCTGCCCCGCCCCGTTCTGCCCTTCTAGTGATGTTTTTTATAACGTTTCTGGGTCACTTCCAATTTTAGTGCTGTGTGTGTGTGCCTAAAATGGGGGTTGCCTGTAAACAACTCCCTTCACCCTATGTTGCACCCGAAAGGGTGGAATTCGGCATAGTTGTAAGTAGGGTACCTATGAACAGAAGGAGGTCTGCTCATGCAGCAGGGCTTTCCTTATCCCCCTCAAACCCACCTGAACCTCTTCTGTGAGTTGCTCAAACTTCCAGGTACAGAGTGAGGAGAACAGGGAAAGTTCCTTTGTCTGAGCGGACTTCGTTCCACTTATGCAACAACTTAGTTGAATTCTGGCCTGAGACATTTATGCTTACTTAGGAGTTAGATGCCCTTCAGTGTAATTCCGTGTATATTTACTTAGATGTAACTCTACCTGAATTCAATGGGACTTACTCCTAGGTAAGTGTACAGAGGATTGAGCTCTTAACGCATGGCTTCAGTGACATCCATGCCACAGAATGACTCTTGGCCACAATGGATCACTTGTGTGGGGTGGTGACCACCCCACCCCCCAAGAATCCCAGGAACCGTAGTTTCTGAAAGGTGCTAGCAGTTGTAGTTCTGTGAAGGACAGTTCCCAGGATTCTCTGGGGGAAGTGCTTTAAATCTATGTAACGTATGCAGCTTTAATTGAGGGAAACTTTACATGAACCTCTAGTGGTGCAGGATAAACCACAGTGGCGGCGGCGGCAACCACATTGCTAACTCCTATTATACATATTGGATCCGACTCCATAAATGGGCCTATCTCCCACTCAGCTTAGTGGCAATTACTTCTAAATAAATATGCACAAGACTGGACTGTTTGCTTGTTTCTTTATAAATCCTTCAGCCTCTAGTGTTGGATGTGGTTCTTGGGGAGCACTTTGCTGGGTGGGCGGCAGGGCTCTTCAGAATTGGTGCCAGCCTTACATACAATATTAATTTATCTTTTTCATTGTTTATGAAAAGTATTTATATCCTATCCTTCACCCCAAGGTGGAGTCTATTAATAAAGTAGTACAATGACAAATGTCAACATGGCATGCAAAGTATATTAGGTTTGATATCTCAAGGACTAATTGGAAAACAGTTGTGTGTCCCTGCCCTCGTGTGTTTGTGTGTGTTGTGGTGGTGGTGTATGTGTTGGGATGGGTCCTTTATAGCACCCTGGCCAAACACTGCACCTTCTGTTACCACGATACCCCCAGACCCCCCCAATAATTCCCTGTGGCAGAGGGACTTTGCTATTGGTTGGTTTACCACATTGCCAGCTTTCTAAAGACAACTGCCTTTCACTGTACAAAACAACACTTAGTGATTGCTGATCCACAGCCACTCATGCAGTAAAGGGATAGTTGTTCTTTTTCAAGTGGAAAACATGAAGTAGTAGTAAGCTGGTTTTGAGAATTGACTCTGATATACTTCCTAACATGGTTTTAGAATGTTTGGCAGATTTTCGAGTCCAAACTTCATGCTTCACTTTGCATGGTCATAAGCGTCTATCCATTTTTAGGAGTAAGTCTAAGCACGGACACATTTTGGTGCAATTGTCTACTCTTAAGTCATACTCAAACTAATGCCATAAGCAATATTTTCTGAAAAGGACAATCATCAGTTAGTTTTTCCAAAACAACAGCATCATCATATTTCTTGTACAAATACTATATATTATGACCAGAGTAGATATGTCAATTAACACGTCAATTAACACGTCAATTTCACTTTCTCATTTTCCCAACCTTAAATTTGGTTCATCCCCTTTCCTTATTTGCAAAATAAGAGGGGGGAAAAGTCTGCACAGGAATTTATCTGCATTTTTGCATCCCTTCTACTAAACACATTTTAACACAATTTTGCCTAATTTATACATTTTTGCAAGCAGTTTCTCCTGATATAATATAGACGTGTATGTCATTTTGCCTAAGATATGTATTTTTGTATCACAATTTTTGGATGGAGAACAGAATGCCACTTGAAGAAAGAGTCACTTAATACTTGGGAAAGTGTAAACTAGATCGCTCACATTAAAATGTGAACCAAATTTCTCCCCTTCTCCTATGTAGTGTAGGAGAAATTTAATCAAGGAAAATAGTGTGGCATAAATGACTGAATCCTCCCTTCCTGAGGCCAGCAGCCAGGAACTGACGCCTGCCTATAGCTACTGCTATTAGTACATTGACTGTTATTGCTGTTACTTTAAGAGGGCGATCCTGTTCATAGGTCTTACTTGGACCTTCGACTGTGTTTAAAATTTTATCCTAAGTCTGCACCATGTGTCTTGCAGCCAATAGGTTGTAAGATGTGTGTGTCGTGTCCATGTCTTTTACTCTTTCCATGAGCATTTGGGGAGGTGATTCCTCTGTCTCATCTCCAGTTCCATTCTGCAGCTTCAGATGGTTTGCACAGATGTGAATGAGGGGAAGGGGAGGCCCAGAAGGAAGTAGATTTTTCTTTCTCTTTCTTTCATATACATTTGATTTTCAAGCTTGGTTAGAAAAATTGTAGTGGCATCCTACAGCTTTTGGGTTGCTCTATTGGTCCTAGATTGTGGTTAGCAGTGCTGCCTGCATTCTTGCTATTCAATCTGTATATTGTTATGAGTGTGTGTGCTAGACACCCTAAATTCCTGGGTCTAATCGGTGTTAGAATATAATTACAATTTGGTGTTAGAACTGGTGGCTAGACCCATGTGTGTATTTGAGCTATGTACTAGAATAAGAGTTGGTCGACAGTGGAACAGACTCCCATGAGAGGTGGTGGGCTCTCCTTCCTTGGAGGTTTTAAAGCAGAGGTTGGATTACCATCTGCCATGTATGATGAAATTGAGATTCCTGCATTACTGGGGGTTGGACTAGATGGCCCTTGGGGCCCCTTTGAACTCCACAATTCTGAGATTCTCAGTTGAAGGAGAGCGTGTGCCTACTCATTTGCAAATGAGATTTGCCCTTGATCCTTTGTCATACTAATCACTCATTACCCTCAAACTATCACCTCACAGAGGAACCTAGTCCTGGCTTAATGAGTTTTTGACACTATGTACTAGAATACATAGCATTGTCAGAAAGTTCTTCCTGATGTTTAGTCACAATCTCATTTCTTAAAACTTGAATCCATTGGATTGAGTTCTATCCTCTAAAGCAGGATAAATTAAGCTTTCTCCATCTTCCGTGTGACAGCCCTTAGATATCTGAAGATGGCTATTTTATCTCCTTTTACTCTCCTCTTTTCCAAGTTCAACATACTGGAACTCCCTCAACCGTTCCTCATAAGGCTTGGTTTCCAGACCCTTGATCATCTTGGTTGTCTTCCTCTGCACACATTCCAGCTTGTCAACATTCTTCTTAAATTGTGGCACCCAGAACTGGACACAGAATAAAATATTACTTCCCTTGATTGGGACACTACACTTCTATTGATGCAGCCTAGAATAGCATTAGCTTTTTTCTCTCTTTCTTTCTTCTGCATCACATTGCTGACTCATGTGAAGCTTGTGATTTACTAAGACCTCCTAGATCCTTTTCACATGTACTATGGGCAAGCCAGGTGCCTCACCCCAGTCTTATATTTGCACAGCTGGTTCTTCCTGCCTAACTGTAGAACCTTACATTTGTCCCTGCTGAAATTCATTTTGTTAGTTTTGGCCCAGTTCTCCAGTCAGTTCGGTGAGCGGGTTCTTAGAATTGGAGATCGGAGTTATGCAACAGATATTGTAAGTAGTGGGCTGGAGAGAGTGTCAGAGAGCAACATTTGAGAACAATGGTTGAGGCGTCCTTAAAACCAAGGCCGCTGTGGCTATGGGAGAAGTCAGAACCTCTTGGGGTGTGAATGCTGTGAACCCCTCCTTCGTAGGCTTGGGTTGTATATATGTATAAATAAGCCTAAAGACACCACAGTTTCCTAATTTCCAAGAGGAAACACTGACCCTCAGTAAGCACATTAACCTCTGGAATCTCACATTGCTTGGAGATTAGGGTAGCGTGTAACAATATATATGTACTTAAACACACTACTATGAGTATTCTATAATCTCCAATATCCTGTGGTCACAAGGAAACTGGACATAAAAAAACATGCATTGGAATGCCCTATTGTCTGGGGAAGTGTGGAACATTATTCTTGGTGGTCTGCAGTTTGTTCCACAGGAGAGGGCCCTACTGTGTTTCTTAAGGAGGTAATTGGAGGGAGAATGACACAACTGCAAACATCAGATTTAATGCCTGCTGACTTTGATTGCATTTTGTACTTCAGTACATTGTTTGTTTCTAAACTCTGACTTCTCTGTCAGCGATAGCTTCGGAGGTGGTAATCACCCCCACAAAACTATCTGTGCATCATGTCAAACCTATTTTCTGCGTAATTGTGCACTTTCTAACAAACTACTTAGCATAATTAGTGTCATGGTGTACTGCGGAATACAGATTAGATGCAGTAGTTTGCTAACAAACAACTAGTTCAAATCAGGGCTTTGAAATTCCAGGAGGGGGGTGGTTCAGGGGTGATGGCTTTCCTCTACCACGATGAGTGTGGCCACATAGATGTGACAGGCAGTGACAACATTGAGATGGAAGGCAGGGAACCAGAGAAAAATCCTGGCCAAAGAGGCAGCGTGCACACAGCAAGGTGCGGTGGTGGGTTTGTCACATTTTGTAATAGAGAAGGGTTTATAAGTGGTGGAGTATAGCCCAATCTACACTTTACAGAGAATAAACTAATAGGGTGGTATATGATTGAGAGAGAATTATGGACTGTGGTACTTCACTTGTTAAATAGTAGTGTCACTTAAAAAAAACCCACAATTTTTTTTACATGAAATATACTCACTGTATGTAGTAAACTAGTGCATTGGAAGAACAGTTTCAGCACAGTTCTTTCTCTGATGTCCTAGTTTTTGACATGCTCCGGTGTAGTTACATGGGACATGTGAAAAATATGGCTACTGTCTGAAGTGATGCAGTGCAGTTTCAACCTCATCTACATAATGCATAGAACACCCCTGAATTGCTGGTTGAGTGCAGAAAATGTGTAAAAGGGAAGGCATGAAGGAATGGACTTTAATCTTCAGTGTTCAGTCTCAAAAGTATTTTTGACAGGTTCGTCTATACCATGATTATTTAACGATGGTCAACGTTAGGTGCTCTGTAGGCATAACTGATCATAAAAGCTTTACAGTATTCTGAAATTGGTTTTGGGACTCATTAATTGCTAACCATCTCACTATCAGCTATCCCCCCACCCCCAAGCCAGTGCTGAAAAGATCAGCATTGGAATCAAATGTGCTGGAAATGATCAAAGAACCTCTTATTCAATTGATAGACAACAGCAGGTACAAATGACCTTAATGGGGAAAGCTCTGATTTAATTTTTTGTGTAGATGATCAGAAAGGATGTGTTTACTTAACAACCACTCTTTGCATTGCACTTAAACATTAATGATGTGCTGCTTTAATACAAGATCCTTTGAGATCAAAGTGAATACAGAATTATACATATATGTTACGCATCAATATATACATATTTTATTCTTCCTTGGGCATGCTTTTGATCATCTTAGTCTTATGGATGATACATGAACATCTGTTGCAATGGATTTTCTTTGTATGCTGGATGTTTTGTGTTCATTTTTCCCCTCTCTCCACTAAACTGAGCAAAAGCTCCAGGCATACAGAAGCCAATATACGCAGTTCAGTGTTTTCTAGCAAGCGATATTAAATGCACTACCTGAGAATAATCTATTCCCAGCTGAGAGAGGAAAAACCTCCTGGAATGAACACAAATATTGCATTAGCATAGACAAAAGAAGAAATCACACAGAATCCATTAAAGCAGCCTGATGTTATTAATCTTGTTTGGCATGTGTGTGTGAACACACACAATTTGCAGTCCAGTGAATCTCAGTAGATCAGAATGGGGAAAACACTGGGTTGTATCCACTGTTAGTCCTACTCAGAGCACACCCACTGAAATTAATAGGCATGTCTAATGTAGGTGCATCAATTTCACTGTGTCTCCTCTAAGTATAACTTGGATGCAACCCTCTATTATTTATGAATGGTATTTTAAGTGAAACCTATTCCATATTTCCTCTTAAGAGTATCTAAAAGGGATTATTTGTGAACTAAGGCTATGCAACAAATTTGAAGAAGCCATATTTGTCAATAGTCACCTGAACACCTGTACAAAGCAGGAAGTACCTCCAGGAGAGCAGGCAAGGTTGATTGCCCCCCCCCCCTTTGTAGGGACTAACAGATAACATGAGCTACTGACTATTTCGGTAGGCCTGTGACTTGGGGGGAGTCTGAAAGGTTAGCACAACTGAAACAATTCCCTTTTTAGCAAAGGCAATTGATACTAACTACACCACAGCTAAAAGTGTCAAAATTCAAAAAGGTCAGCAATGCATCCTTTCAGTTCATCTTGGATTAATCCAAGTCTATATGAGTTTCCCAATTAAGAGTCCAAGGCCAACATCTGCTGATGCTCAGAGATGGTGAATGCAGTGAAGAAAGCTATATGGGAGTGTAAAGTGAATGTCACAACCACACGAGTTCATGCAAGACAATACCAACAGTCTGTAGCACAAGAACTATTTTTACCATTTATCCATTTCTGTTAGCTATGATAATGGATTTTTGTTTGGCTACGAACCATAAGATTTCTCCCCTGGCTTCCCTTAGGCTCCTCCCCACTTTTCTTTGCATCAAATAACACAACCAGATTCACTGTCAGGGCTTCACACCACTGTGCATTTGCAGTCAGAACTATGCTGAGGAGGATACTAGGGCAGAAAAAATACATAGCACTTTTCTCCTGCATAATGTTAACACTAATTTCATTGCAAGGAAAATGGCTACTTTAACATTTAAGCCAGTACAAAAATGGACAAAGAGCACCACATGCATTCATGACAAGGCTAGTTTTGAATGCATTTAGCATGCTATGTGGTGCTTAACAAATCAGCCCTAAGCCTATTTATGAGCTGAAGAAAACTGAGTTGACTTATAAATGCACGGTCAGGTCTCTCAATTTAGAAGAAGAAATGCGGCTGATAAATTATCAGGTCACTGTTTTTCAGCCGGATGTCAGGTATTGCAAATCTTCTGTCGGTGGTTAAGAAATGCATAAGGGTCCTGCATAGCACAAAATCTGGACACAATCCAGGCAAAGTGGATTTAAATCCCATTCGTTTTAAGCACGTGCTTAACTTTCCTGTTGAAGTCAGTGGCATTTAAAATTGAGAGTAGCTAGATCTGGCTAACTTGTTTAAAGCTGTGCTGAAAAGAAATACGATTCTTCCTAGCATGGCTGCAGAGATCTACCAAGGCCTGTTTCTCTCTTTCCTACTTTGGTGTAAAGTAGATCATGCATCACGGAGAATAGAAGGCCTGTGCACACTTTCCACATTCCCAAACAAACTCCCTTCTCTTTGCTAGTTTCTAATTTGCATCACATACAGAGTGAGAAGGGAGGATTTAGGTAGTAAGCACAGAC
The DNA here is from genome assembly GCF_964188305.1 of Podarcis bocagei. Lineage (NCBI taxonomy): Eukaryota > Metazoa > Chordata > Lepidosauria > Squamata > Lacertidae > Podarcis > Podarcis bocagei. The sequence goes on along the minus strand of NC_138129.1, from coordinate 82,630,830 downwards.
TCCTCTTTCCCCATAATGCTCTCGAGCGCTGCCTCTACTTAAGCCAAGATAGAGAGAGAGTGAAAATGGGGCTCTATTTAGCCCTATGGGAATTACTTTTTAACCCTATGGAGTTCATGGGGATTACGCTGCCTATAAGCACTGCACTTGCATTAAAAAGGATTGTTCCCAAAGTGCATATGCTGAGTTTCCCATGTCACTACTTTACTGTTTAAGACATTCAGTGACTGAGTACATTTTATCAGCACTTGGGATTCTTTAGTATAAAGTTCCAAATTTATTTACAGTGAGATCATGCCAGATTTCTTAAGTAAAACCTGAGTATCTGACTTAGGGTAAAAGTGAGATAAGTTATACATGTAGAAAAAGTGTTGAATAGAAATACTTATTTCAGGGACAGGGTGCCTTCAGTTTTCATCTTTTATTTATTGTCTAGAGAAGGGCATTCTATAAATCTTCTCTAGCAGGAGTTATTGGCCTCATCTGCATGTAACGCTAAGCAAAACCATGATGTAGCTGGATGAGCAAGTGTATGGTCACCCATGAGGAAAATCCTGTCCATTTTGCTTATCCTCTAGTCCTGGAAAATGATAGTATTGCCTTATCAGATATCTATGCCACCCTTCAAAGAAAAATTAACAGGGTGGTTTGCAGATTTGAACCTAATTTGGAACAATTACAATAAAATATTCAATGTAATCTGGACTGGCTATAGTGAAGGATCTCAAAATACAGTCCTGGCAGTTTGAAGAGTAGTTGGTTTCCTCTGCTGTGCTTGTTTGAAAGCAAATAATAAAGGATTCTGCTTTCATTCACTTTCAAACTTGAAAAATATTAGATGTGTATCATTTGAAAGCCCTTAATTTGCAAAAAAATGTCTGTTTAGTGATCACAATCTGCATTGGCTGTTGCGTTATGAGGTGTGTTCCTCTGAACATAAATATCTATGATGTGCAAATGCAGCAGGAATATTAGTAATATTTCTCCAGTTACCACAACTGCAGTTTTCAGGGAGAACAGAAATAGATGTTGGAAAAATAGATTTTCAGAGGCTGAACAACAAGCAAAGCTGGCCTAAGTCTGTTCTGTATTACTTACTACCAATGCTGGAAATACTGGGCATACCTGAAAGAAAAGAGAGAACTTTGGTTAGGGATGCAGATATATTGATGTATATTTTATATTACCGCATCAGTAGACTTCATTGTTAGAGCAGCACCACCAAGGGCAAGTTCTGGCCAAAGGCAAGCATTTCACAGTCCCATTGAATTCTATGGGTGAATGAAGCACATGTTGCTGAACTTTAAAAAGTGCTTAAATGTGTCTCCATCACTTGTTAAGTTCATCCAAATCTTCCATGTGTAAGGGCAAAATGGAACAGTTAACACAGAAATAACTGTTTCTGAAAATTCTGGGTTTCTATGCAGCTATTACATTATATTAAATTAAATATAAGCCATTTGCAAGCAAGCAAACAAACAAGCAAGCAAATAAACAAACAAACATATTTGTCTTGCTTTCAGGCAAAAATTGTATTTCATGTTTATGTAGGTAATAAAACAAATATTGCCATTGTTGCAGTATGGATTTCTTTGGCCACCTGTTGATAATTGTTTACTGTATTATTTACCTTTTGTCTTTACTTTGAACCTACTAGAGTTAAACCACATTGTGTATATACATGCGTGTGTGTGAGAGAGAACATATAGCTCATAATGATCTTTGTACTACTTTCAAGTTCAGTTAAAGTTGGGGAGTTTTCCATTAATACCTTTGAATTCTGGATTTTGAATAGCGCCACTGAATACGTAGATGAGCATTTTTATGCTCAGAGGTAAGGCTGTTACTCCAAGAAAGGAAACAATTCTTTGTAACTGCTTGCAAAATGCTCAAACAACTTGTAATTAATAAATATTTCACTTGCTGGCTTTAGAAATCAACAGGATTTTTTTTAAAAAATCAAATAAAAATATCATTTGAAGCCAGTTAGTCATCCCACCTCTAATTTCTTTGCACTTGCAGACAATATCATGCTAGGAAAACAGCCAGTTAATGATCTCATGCAATCGAGCATTTTTCAAAATGACCTTATTCTCAATGAGGTTCAGGTGCTATGTAGGAGGCTCCCACAGTGCTTAATACGTGCCAGAACTTGTGGGCGTTTGGGAATGTTATTTATGTCCAACGTGTGAGAAATCACTGGAAATTGCAAACAGAGCATACGTTCCTCTCATTAACCTTCATTATCTGTATCACAGCTATTTGGCTTTCCTGTTTCACAATTTGGTAATGGCAACAGCAAACTCCTCAGTATTGTATTATGAAGGGTGGCTTGTCTTCAGTGGTGGCTGCTGACTACTAGGCTGGTGCAGGTGGAAGACAGGGCAGAGGCAGAGGACAGAGCAGGTAGGCAAAGCCAGGGTTAAAAATTGACAGGGGTTCACTTGAAACAGAGGCACAGACACATTTGAGCCTTTGAGCCAGCCAGCCAGCCAGACACAGAGTTTAGGTAGTGGGGAAGGAGAAGGAGCAAGGACAGGGGATGTGGTGGGAGAGTAGGAGAGGTATTAAGGGATGGAGGGGGAAGAGTGAGACTAGGGGCTGTGATGTTGAAGAAATATTGAGGTTAGAGCAGAGGTTGTCAAAGGGTGTGCTGCACTAAACTGGAGAGGATGGCAAGTGTGCTGGGAAGATTCAAGGACAAAGAAACATTTAAACATTTTGGTGTAGTATAACATTCTATATCTATCATCTATCTATCTATCTATCTATCTATCTATCTATCTATCATCTATCCATCCATCCATCCATCCCTGGATCCCTTGCGAGTGAAACGTTTTGGCTCCCGATCACCGCAAACCCGGAAGTGAGTGTTCCGGTTTGCGAATGTTCTTTGGAACCCGAACAGCCTTGGTTTCCAAACGTTTTGGAAGTCGAACAGACTTCCAGAATGGATTCCATTCAATTTCCGAGGTACCACTGTATATTAATTTGCAGAACATGGATAGATATATTTTCACAATGACAGAAAAAGCATCAAGCGATACTGAGGACAAACCTAGTTGTTTATAATTATATCTTGGGAATGGTGCATGTTCTTATTTAACTGCATTGCTTTATACTTCTGGATGTCCCATGATCATATTATGAAGCTGTTGCGTTCTATGTTACAAATCAAGCACCGCTAGTTGTAGGTTTCTTTTTGTTTTCCAATGTAGTTCTTAGCAAGGAAGAAAAATTGGTGTGGCGTGAACAACTTTTCATTATGCAAGTGTGGCCCAGAGGGGGAAAAAAGTTTGGAAACCACTGGGTTAGAGTGTGGGGAATGAGAGAACCAGGGTGTAAGGAGGCAGAAACAGAGACTGGGGGGAGTGAGGGGCCAGAAATAGCAATACTAAAGAGGAGAAGAAAGAACAAGGGGTCAGGAGCTGTGGAAACGAGAGGCTAAAGGGTGGGGAAAGCTTTTCTGTGCTTCAGTTCAGCAGTAAAGAACAGGTTTTCCTGGGGAATGCAGTGGGGCAAGTGGACCCATGCCTGGAAAGCATGGGGCAAGTGAAAAAACCTCTCGAACCCATGCTTTTTAGGCTTTGGACAAGTGGAAGCATGGAAGAGCCCAATGCGATTGGAAACATTTGCATAACAGTTATTTGCATCAATTTGCATCAAGTGATTCGTTCCATTCCAACACCCACAACCAATATACTGCACTGTAATATGCAAACATGCTTTGCAGGAGGCGGAGGAGGCGGAGAAGGAGGCGGAGATATTCTACATGGATCCAGCTCTTTGTGTGATGAGAGTTGTCAGATAAAAAAGTCCCAAAGAAAACAGGTTTGCATCATGAACACTGATGCTTTAGCTGGTAGAATATATTTATAATGAGTTGCAAAGAAAAATACACAAACAAATAGCTGAATGGTTTTACGAGGCAGCTAAATGTCTCAAAATTATATACCATGCATTAAGAACTGTTAATTATATTATTAAAATAGCCAGTTTGCATTGCCAGTTTCCAGTGCCAAAATAATAAATTACACCATACAATCAAGGCAGCAAGTAAACCCAAACAGTGTTGCAAAAGCAGAGAAACAAACAAAAGAAGCCCAAGTAAAAGTTTCTGCAATAATGTTACAATATGAAAGGCTTCCCGTAGGCAAATAACACTCTATTATTGAAACCCTGGGTTCCTGTGAGATTATCTGCAATGCAGAATAAATCTCTTATCGCTACACCTATGGGCAATGCTGTTTTCTCACCTGTGGGGAAGTATACTTAGCAGCATGGCTGGCATAAGGGACAGAGTAACCTTTGCACAAATGAAAGCCAAATTCAAGGTTGGATGATTGTCATGATTAGGAGCAAAGCCATCCCTCTCTGAGCCTATTTGTCTAAAATCAGTTTGGTTTGTTACATTTGTACAAGTTTGTTTGTTAAATGCCGGAAATGATACAAAATCGCAGGTGAGGCAACGTAAGATTGCAATCAATCTGTAGGGGTTCCCCCCCCGTCACATTGCCTTATAAATGCCCATACTACATATTTTGAGTCAAATATATTACACACTGTCCCCCTTTGTGTCAGTAATATACCAACTGTGAAAAATCCAAGACCTCAAGAAATCTGAGGATATCAACTCCTCTTCCACTTCCTCCTACCAATTTGTTTGTCTAGGGTAGATCACATTGTGCTTCAAGCAAAGGGACAGGCAGAAAACAAAGGAGAACTGTACCAGATTTTAGCTGAGCTTGACAGCTCTGTCAGACACCAGGACCTTATGATTTATTCAGTGGCGTAGCGTGGGTTGTCAGCACCCGGGGCAAGGCAAGTAATTTGCGCCCCCTAACCCGTGGATTTGCGCCCCCTAACCCTAACCCCCAGATGTTGAGCCCGGTGCGGCCGGGCCCCCCTGCACCCCCCACGCTACGCCACTGGATTTCCTGTGTGGTAGTCAACGTTCATGACTGATGAAAGTCTGAAGGTACTTGCTCTTATCTTCTAGTACATGTTTGGCTGAAAACACTCCAGATTTCACCCGCAACCCCACTTTAGTGGAAATTGGATGGTGTACAAGAGATGCAGGAAAACTCCGCCTCTGATCATGTTTGCTAATCCCTTTAGTGATACCTGCATGCTAAGTATTTGTTTTAGATTTGTGAAGTACATATTGCATTGCAAGAGCTTGAGAGTGTCTATGTATAAGAGGGACTCAATCACTAGGGAGACACCTGGACAGGTGCATAAAGGATGTAGGATGCTCCTGTCTACAAGGAGCAACTGAGAGGCAGAGCAGAGTTGGATGCTGAGGAACTGTGTTTTTCCATGCAGCATCACTCAAGCTGAGTGATTCTGAAGCCTTTTCTAGGCTGTGAATTCTCTGTGCGAGGAGGGAGGGGGGAATCCTGTGAATTTCAAAATGTATCGTGAACATAGCTTTAAAGTATTAACTCTGTGATCCAAAGTGTCTGTTTTTCTAAAAGTTAATGCTCTTACAAAATGTTTTTCCCTTCTTTTTGAAGGTTCACTTCCCCCCCTGCCTGGTAGGAATTTTATCATAATTTCATGCCCTCCCTGCCCACACTTCATGGTTTGTTACTTAGTCTATTACTTTCACATTAAACTTGATAAGGTCCTGCTTCCTGTGATATTCATTTTGGAGGTTTGATTCCTCACAGCTGCTGCTTTGAAGTGCGAGATAACATTCGGAACATGGCACATTGCTGCTGTTTTTTTCCTTTAACTTTTCATTTAGCTGCGGCACATAACCCTGTTTCTTCAAAATAACTTTTCAGTGAATGGTTATTTCCAAAGCCAGATTTTTTAAAACTTTTATACAGGGCAGAACGCCGGACTTTTTATAAAAAAGCAACTAATAACTTCTACTCCAAAAAGGTTTGATGGCTTATTCTCTGCTTGCTCCTTTCCCCCACCCCTCTTCCTCTGAGGGATTTAGGTACATAAGTCAAATTAGCAAGGATCCGAGTTAATGTATAACTCGCTTGCCTGCATGGCAGAACAGTTTCATGGATTTCTTGCTTTTTTATGTTCCTTTCTTCTTTTTGTACCTCTTCCTGTCCCCAATCTGAAGTCTGTATTGTGCTGCTCTCAATACTATTAGTCAGAGGGATGAATGTGCATGAAATGATCCAGCCAAAAGCTAAGCACTTATAAGTCCCATTGATTTAAAAGAGAGAATTAAGCACCAGCTTTAATCTCTCCCATTTAAACTGTTAGGACTTCAGAGTACTTAACTTTGGCTGTATCATGCTCATCATTTTCAAATAACTGAATATTAGTACTTTTGGTTAAGCATTTATCCTGGTCCAGCAAGCAGACCATAATACTGGGTGCCATCCACACATGCAAAAAGAAGTTCCTGTGTGAAGACCTCACAGTAGATGAAAAGCACAGTTTACAAGCTTAACATAACTGGATCCAAGTAACGATCATTGGATGTGGGTTTTACATGGCTGTTTGGGGAACAAAATAAGGCATATACTGTATACCAACGATCCATGAATGTAAATAAAAAAAGAGGAACTCTTGAGACCATATGCCACACTTGAATCTAACCCAGCATCCAATGCCGGGCACAATCCAATTACACAGTAAAGTGTAAGGATGTGCATGGCAGTGGGGCTAGTCTTTGTAAAAGGGAGAACTGAGAAAAGCAAGCAGAATGAGGTGTGTGTATGTGAAGGTGAAAATGAGGGTGCAAAGGGATGCTTGCAGAAAAGAGGGAGCAGGGGGGAATGGGGGTGCAGATGAAAGCAGGGGCATGAATGTGTCTGCAGAATAGAGAGGATGGTTGCTTCATAATGGGGGGGGGAGGTGAAAAGGGTGCCTAATGGTTGCAATGTGAGAGAGGAGGAATATTCAGGAGGCTACCATGGTGGTTGTGTGCAAGCAGGGGGTACTGCATAAAAGGAAGGCTGAGGACAGGGGGGCGAGGGTGAAAATGGGTGCAATGCAGGGCAGAAAAGTGGCATCAGAAATGGAGTAGGGAAGGTGAAAAGTGAGCTTGTTTGTTACATGGGGTAGGAAGGGGAAGCTCTAGGAGATTAATTGTGGGGTTGGCGAGCAAAGCGTGCAGAGATGCAGCGCCTAGTAATACCATAGAAACAAACTCAAGCAAAACCACTGGTCTTCTGTGATGACCTATTTGTGACAAGGAATAGCTCACAGCCGGTTGTTTATCATGGTTAGGCAGCAGCTGTAAGATATGCCCTGTTACACTTGGCTGAATAGGATTCTTGATGTCATATTATCTATGTCACAGATGAAACCGTTTCTGCATTTTTATTTGGAGGTTTGTATGTCTCTGTTAGGGACGCGGGTGGCGCTGTGGTCTAAACCACAGAGCCTAGGGCTTGCTGATCAGAAGGTCAGCGGTTCAGATCTCCGCGATGGGGTGAGCTCCCGTTGCTCAGTCCCTGCTCCTGCCAACCTAGCAGTTCGAAAGCATAAAATAGGTACCACTCCAGTGGGAAGGTAAACGGTGTTTCCGTGCACTGCTCTGGTTCGCCAGAAGCGGCTTAGTCATGCTGGCCACATGACCCGGAAGCTGTATGCTGGCTCCCTCAGCCAGTAAAGTGAGATGAGTGCCGCAACCCCAAAGTTGGCCCGGACTGGACCTAACGGTCAGGGGTCCCTTTACCTATACGCCTCTGTTGCATGGAAGTATGAACTTGCACAAGCTAGTGTAGGCCAGTGAAAGTAATAGTTAGGGAGCAGTTAGCAAACTAACGTTTGCTCAGAGTAAAGGTAAAGGTAAAGGAACCCTGACAGGTCCAGTCGCAAATGACTCTGGGGTTGCAGCACTCATCTTGCTTTACTGCCCGAGGGAGCCGACGTTTGTTGACAGACAGTTTTTCCAGGTCATGTGGCCAGCATGACTAAGCCGCTTCTGGCAAAACCAGAGCACTGCACAGAAATGCTGTTTACCTTCCCGCCGGAGCGGTACCTGTTTATCTAGTTGCACTTTGACGTGCTTTCGAACTGCTAGGTTGGCAGGAACTGGGACTGAGCAATGGGAGCTCACCCTGTCGCAGGGATTCGAACTGCCGACCTTCCGATCGGCAAGCCCTAGGCTCAGTGGTTTAGACCACAGTGTCACCTGCGTCCCTTTTGCTCAGAGTAGGCCCATTTAAATGAACACCCAACTTAGGTCCATTCATTTCAATGGGTTTAGTCTGAATATGACCCCAGATGTTTGGCTCAACTCCCATCAGTCCCAGCAAGAAAGGCCAACGGTCAGGAACAGTGGGAGTTGTAGAGGGCACCACATTGACTACCAATGAGGTTGGGGTGTTGGACTCCAACTGGAGACACCCAGGTTCAAAAACCTGCTCAGCCATAAAGCTCACTGGACCCTGGGCCACTATTTCAGCCAACCTACCTCACAGGATTGTTCAAAGGATAATATGAGTGGGGGAAACAATGAACATTGCCTTGATCATGTTTGAGGAAGGGTGGGATATAAATGTAATAGTTCACACCAGTGGTTCCAAGTCAGCTTATTACTGAGGTCCCCTTATTTTTAAAAAGCCAAGCCACGGACCCCCTACTTTTGAAAATTTTGATAACTCCATGGTTGTTACCTCTGCAAAGCAATTTTCTGAACAAAATGTGGGGTACCCCCAAATAAGCAAAGGATTTTAGGTATACTAAAAAAACAGACTAGGGCTCTGGTTTCCAACATCGTGATATATCAACAGCTAAACAGCTTGATATTCCGATATATCACGACATCTGAAATGGGAGATCAGGCGTGAGGGAAGGAGCAGTCGCAGAGATCTGGTGGGTGAAGGAAGGAGAGGAAGCAAAGTCACCTTCACTGTATGGTTTGAGTGGGAAGGGATGGGGGTGCATTAGGCCGCCTTCAGCGGCGCCAGCGAAGATGTGCATCTACTGTGGCTGCTACTGCTTTCCTGCAGACTGAGGGAAAATGCTCCGCCTCAGTGCCAGGGGAAGGTAGTACCTGGTGCCTTGAAGTGAGGGCGATCAGCTGCTCTGTTCTCCGTCAGCGTGAGGGGAAGGCAGGGCCTCGTAATCGGCTGCCCTGCCCTCCCTCACACGAGGAGCAATACATTGCTGTGTATTGCCGGGTCAAAATCATTACTGCGGTGTGATTTCAAAACCGATTTTGGCTAACTTATTGAAAAATCTCACAAGACCATAAAATCTGTGATATTACCGGGCAAAAATGACAAAAAAATTGTTGGGGAGAGGCAAGCGATGGGGCCGTGGACCCCTAATTAGAAACCACTTGTTTACACAGTGATTCTCACATTATAGGCTTATCATGTGTTCTTCCCTTCCTATAAATTTCACACAGTGAACAGGAAATGAACAATAGAAATTTCAAATGACCAAACTACATTAAAAATGCCCAAAGAATGAGATGTTGGCATTCTACTGAATGCGATAGCACGTATGAAGTATGCAGAGAAGGAAATTTGGTGCTTACATTTATTAAAATGCTACATGAGTGGATATCACAATTTTGAGGTTATTTTAAAAAAGACATCAGGCAGGGCTGGGTTTTTTAAAGTTTAGCTTCTAATCCTTTGCACACTTACTTGGGAATAAACCCACCAAACACAGTGGTAATAGGCATGTTCATTTGCTCCCAAATAAACACGCACATGACTGGTTAAAGTTCTATTACTCCTTTAAGCTATAATGTTTTAGGATGTTTTGAGTTTGGCTGATGTGCTCTCTTAGGATCATTTTTTTTACCCACAAGGCCAGAGGCCAAAATGCATCATCACTACCGTGGCAGTTCTGCTGTGCACAAGTACTCACAGATATTTGCCGTGCCCTTAGGAATGGGAAGATATGAGCCTGCACTCCAAGGTCGCCCCTGATAGTTCTTCTTGCATTTCCCACAGTCTGGGCCTGTTGTGTTGTGCTCACATTCACATAACAATTTTTTGTTTTCTTCTCTGCAGCCAGTGGCATGGAGATTACACTTGCACCTAACAAAAGAAAAGGCAAGGTGTTATCACAAGTGGAGATTTCATTTCAGGATGTTGTTCTCCAAACTGAAGACCAGCTCTTGGCAAGAAACATCTACATAACAAAACATTCTGCTCTTGTTGTTGCTGGTTTAACTTCTGTTGGTTTGTTGTTGTTGTTGTTGTTTTAAGCCTCCTAGCACTGTTTCAAATTGCTTTCATACATAAATGCTGTGACAGTTGGATATTGCTGTTTGGTGTGTACTAATCAAACAAAAAGTAACTACATCAAAACTTTCAGATCTGGTTCTCTTAAGCCCTGTGCTCAAATCAACATAGCTCCTTATAATTAACAATTGTATATTATATCCCAATCCTACGAAGAACAAACTTAACTAAAGACTTAACTGGCTTAAACTGTAATTCCTGCATCTCCAGAAAGCTTGGAAATTGGAAGTTCTGTGATGAGAGTGTATAGCAATGAGGGATTACCAACAGGGAATTAACTGAATGTCTCTGAGCTATAGCACCCAGACCTGTGCAGAGGAGGGGGGGGACCAGGTATACTTGCCCCAGGCCTTGGAGGGCTAAACTAGCCAGAGGCCTGCTGGACTTACACTGCCATGCCAATCCCTGTGTCTCCCAGCTGTCCTAGGCCTCAGACAAACTCTGCATGGGCCTCAAAGCACCTGGGACTCTGTGTGTGTGTGTGTGTGGGGGGGGGGAGGCTTGACAGTTCTAAGTGGCACCGAACTGAAAGAGGCTGAGTGAAAGCAGCTTCCAAAAATTCTCCATCCTATTTGCAGGTGACAAAAAGCAGGGAGGGCATTTCTTGAAATACTATATTTTGGGAAAGCTGCAAGATTCTTTAACTTTTGGTGGGCAGGGGGCAAAAAAAAGAAGAAGAAAAAAGAAGTCTCCTTGGATAAATCTCCATTCAGTTAATGCTAAATGAAACTTCATTGTTTGTCAACACTGGTGGATGGAAGAGGCAATGAGCTATGACAGGGGTCTGCAACCTTTAAGACAAAAAGAGCCACTAGGACCCGTTTCCGAAGAAAAACAACAACTGGGAGCCGCAAAACCATTGCGACATTTAAAGCATGCGCGCCGCTGCCCTCTGATCTGACAGCGGGCGGGAAGGTGATGTTGGGACTGTGCGTGACTAACGCACGCACCGCCCCCATGCAACATCACAGCCAGTACAGCGCCTGCCACAGTGGGGAGTGTCGGGGTGCACAATGTGCCTCCTCCCCTCGCTAGTATCCGCCCCAGAGCCGCAGCAAAGGTGTAAAAGAGCCACATGCGGCTCCGGAGCCGCGGGTTGCAGACCCCTGAGCTATGAGAACAGGGCAGGAAGCTCTAAGGGCCAACCTCACAGCATTATTGTGAGGGGAAGGGGAGAATATGGTGAGCAAGTCAATAGAATTCTGTTTCCCCACCCCTTTCAGAATGAAATGGGACTTGCAAAAATGCTCCTATATGCAACTAACTTGAGATCTTAACCATCATACCATGACCACCTCAAGGGAAACCTTTTGCATCAATAAATGGTTGGAAAAGTTCTGGTTATTTTAATTTTAGACATTGGCCCCGGGCTATTTGGGCAAAAAATAAAATAAAATAAAATAAAAGAACAATGTATTCTACTGTGCTATAAGTATGCAAATTGAAATGGACTGAACCAGAATATGGACCAAAGTCCTTTAATGAACCCAATGCCTCTTAATGAACACCCAAAAAATCCCCCAAGAACTGAAGATGCGTTCAAAATGAAAAAGCTCGTTTTATCAGCATGAAAGCATTGTTATTTCTTTCCAGTAGATGTCAGAAATGGTTTAAAATCGCCTTCAGATACATGTTGGAGAGGTGCCCAGGTATTTAGCAACTCTGGTTGATTATTTTCCTAACGATTTTACATCCGGTGGTTGGAAAGATTCTTCTGTGGGCATTTGTCACCTGTTCCAAGGAGTGACTAGTAATTAGGGCAAGGCGGAAGGGGCAAGCATTTTTTTTTTTTAAATAGCAAGTGCAAATGAACAGCTGCCAAACCTGACTTCCATTTAAGGGAAATTTGACCTGAGGCAAGTAGCAACCCACACATATATCCTCAGGGCAAAGCCAACTTATGGCATCTTTAAGGAATTCGGGATAATGGCAGATAGAATTGGTAACCTGGTACATGCAGTTTGCATTTCACCTGTGGCTTAAGTAAACGATACTCTCAAGAATGGCTGCTATAATACCTCATTCCAGCTGGAAATATTAACAAACACCTTTTCCCTTTTAATTAAAATGGGTGTGCGAGGGTGGTGGGAAATCCCTGTAAACAGGTTTATAAATGAGGCTCCGCTAAGCGGAAAGTTTAATTGTTCTCTATTAGTGGTGCTAGATTCCCTGATAAAAGGCTTGTTTTCTTCGCACACATCATTTACAGAATGGCTTTAAATATAAACAAAAACACTGCTCAGTTCCTGACAAAAAATAAAAAAAATAAAATACTGATTAAAATAGGTAAAGAATGGAAAATCTGGAAATTGGAGAGGTTCTATGAGGTGTTATAAATGAAGAGTCATCAGATATTTTGCTGCCTGATATGAAGCCCAGGTGGCACCCCCCCCTACACACACACACACACACACACACACACACAAGCACTTTAAAAAACCTTGAACATAAGAAGAGCCTACTGGATCAGGCCAACGGTGTTTATGGGAAGCACAACCATTTTGGCTGTGAGTCCTGGTCTTACGGGGTTTTGTTGGGTGTGTTGCTCTTTTTTTTGTATCTTTCTTTTAGAACTTGTTCTTTTATGTGGAAATTGTTCAGATTGGCTGTGTTTCTTTTTTTTTTAAATGTATACATGTATGAAGGCAGGATCCGAGCATAGATCTGCCATTGCAGTTTTGTTCTACCAGTACTGCTTTTCCTTTCATTCCACTGAGTTTTCAAATAACAGATTTCTATGTTCAAAACGAGTAAGAAAACTCACCACACCCACAGCTTTGTTTTCTAAGAGTTGGAAGAGCAAATTCAAAAAGAAACAGACCTTATAGAGGTTTGCAAGAGCTCCTGTTAAAATATTATGAAAGCACCATGGTCGGGATAAATTCTCAGCAGAACCCACCTACTCTCACGAGCCCATAATTTAGTGGCATAGCACACAACCTGCATGCAAAAGATCCCAGTGCCAGTTCCCAGGACTCCCATTTAAAAGGGAGCAGGGCTTGGAAAGACCATTGCATTAAGTCCTACATAACAGTTACAGGAGTAATAGTCTCTAATGGTGTTAAGCAGCTCAAGGTGCTCAAATACTCCTTCCTCTATGCAGTATTCTGGAGGTGCAAACACAGGATGAATTAGGACTATTTGTACCAAAAGGGGCTATGGATAAGATGCATGCTTCTACACTTGTGTGATATGAGGGTGCATGTAAGGCAACTGTCATGCTTTTGACTACACAGCAGTAGTCAAATTGTTGCAAAAACAGCAAACAGTCCTGCAGCCCCAGCATGCTTAGTCTATGTGATCTGACAGGTAAAATGTGTACAAACAACTTCGCATACATTCACATGGATGTGCATAAGTTAACAGTACCAAAAGGAGTTCTTACACCTTCCCCTAGTTAATACAGCTAATTACCAATGGATGCTAGAGAATGTGAAATGGTTTGTGTATTGCCCTATAAACGGACAAGTGCTTCTATGTAACTTTCATATGTAACATGTATAATGCATGTGTACTGAATGAAGACACTACTTGGCCAGTTTATGCAGTATTCGGTCGACATTACCCACTTGTGCACATTCTCCAGCATTCCTCGGAAGCAATGCATATTGCCTGGGAAATGTGCAAACTCACCTGTTCACGCTGGCTCTGTGTTAACAGGTAGGGGATTGGACTAGATGACCCTCATGGTCCCTTCTAACTCTACAATTCTATGCATATATGCTCAGCGTTTTAATGTGACTGTGCGTGTTAGTGGTGTTTCTGCACATTTTTCACTGCACTTATATTAGGTACACTGCAGTTGCATTAGCTACAATAAATGAGGCTCTGCTAAGTCACACATATAAAAGGTAAAGGGTAAAGGGACCCCTGACCATTAGGCCCAGTTGTGGCTGTCTCTGGGGCTGTGGCACTCATCTCGCTTTACTGGCCAAGGGAGCCAGTGTACAGCTTCCGGGTCATGTGGCCAGCATGACTAAGCCGCTTCTGGCGAACCAGAGCAGCACACAGAAATCACCGGAGTGATACCTATTTATCTCCTTGCACTCTGATGTGCTTTCGAACTGTTAGGTTGGCAGGAGCTAGGACCGAACAATGGGAGCTCAACCCCTCACAGGGATTCGAACCATTTACCTTCCGATCAGCAAGTCCAAGGCTCAGTGGTTTAGACCACAGCGCCAAAATGAAAATAAATTCTATGCCTTGAGACTTGGGGTGGGGGGCGGTGGGCAGGCGGGCGCAGGCTTGTAGAGATTGGCAGGGAAAGTGAGAAGCTGCTTCTTCTTAAAGGCTTTTGTTGCAATTAGTTATCATGGCTTCTTCCTTCAGTCTTGTTCTCCCAGACAACTAATCTCTGAAGTAGCCAACAGAGGCTTGGTGTTTTGGATCACTGTTTGTCTCGTGCTCCAATACGACCTCCTTCGTTCAGCCTCAACAACATTTAATTTCTCATTCAGTTAAAACAAAAAGGCCATCAGGAGGACGCAGATGAATATATTCAGTTTAGGGGAGAATTCCCTTTGACCTGAATAGGTTATGATTTCATACAACAACCACCGTAAACAGGAGGATATAAATAATGGGAAACATTACATCCTGTGATTTTTGAGGCAGGGATTATTGGCTAAAAATCCCATGTTTAATTTTTGTGAGAAGTTCAGAGTTCTCGGAATCAGTGTCTGTTTGACCTTAGATTCCATAGGACATAGCAAGAGATTCATACTCTGAGAGATAATAAGAGGACAGCAATGGCATTTTGTGCTGCATACTGAAAAGCATTGCCTTCTGAATATGGGGCTCTCTATATCTTTATCAATCTAGTGAGATGCAGCTGAACTACTCTAGTAAATTCTGTGCATGTCATTGTGAGGAAATTCATTCTACAGCTACAAAAATGACTTGTGTACTAGAGAGAATGATGCATAATGAATGGATAAAGGAAGCCAATGCACGCTTAGCTCAGCTGAGAAGTATATATGCAGTGATGGGCTTATGAATGTTTGAATGATGTACATGCCAAAAGAGAGAATTCTGGATTCTGCCTCTGAAGTGTAAGTGGACAGAAATCAGAAAAATGTAAATATCCATTGGCTTTTCTTGAAAGCAAGACTCCATTGCAGAGCACATCTAAACCACCCATCTGTTAGTTGTCTTCATTATCTAATTGATTATTCCCATAAAAAAACAACAACTTTGGTTTAACAATATTTTAAGTCTCTTATACACATTATATATTTCTTTGAATTTTTATCCCACCCCATCCCATGGACTGGATTAAGCATAAAATAAAAACAATATATAAAAAAGACTTTGGAGCTCATCTTGATTCATTTGCAGTGACTAGCAAAACACAATTCAGTCATTTGTCTCATTCAGAGATGTCAAAGAAATGGAAAACATTGGATTGCAACATGCTGGCTTCTGTGGAAAAAGTTTGCATCAGAACTGGGCCAAAGTTCAACTGGACTTGGATTAGAGAGCCCTATTATTGAGCTTTGTCTGCTAAAAAGACTGACTGATTTGGAAATAAAAAATAAATAAATAAAATTGTCCAGTAGCACCTTAGAGACCAACTAAGTTTGTTCTGGGTATAAGCTTTCGTGTGCATGCACACTTCAGATACACTGAAACAGAAATGATGACTGATTTGGCTAACTAAAACCCACAGTTACCAGACTCTAGTCTAACTGAGGCCATCCATCAATTATGCTTCCACCTAGGTCACAAAATGTTTCTATTTTTCAAGCCAGGTCAGATATATATCTAGAAAGTATGGTCACACACCCAGCCAAATTATGAAAAAACCCATCCCTTCAGGCATGTCAAATACATGTCCAAACAACAAATCCCCTTGGGCAAAGCTAGCCATGTATCCAAAACTCCAAACAAACTCCAGAACCTCACATTTGCTTAGACCAGATATTTATCTCAA
Organism: Podarcis bocagei; assembly: GCF_964188305.1. Taxonomy (NCBI): domain Eukaryota; kingdom Metazoa; phylum Chordata; class Lepidosauria; order Squamata; family Lacertidae; genus Podarcis; species Podarcis bocagei. The sequence goes on along the minus strand of NC_138129.1, from coordinate 82,614,714 downwards.
TTCTATCTTAATCCCCAAATTCACCCCCATCTTTTGTGTCTACCTAAACTCCAAATGCTGGCATTACACTAAGACTAAAGCTAAATGGACACCCAAGTCTCCAAAGCCTTCAAACGCCTTTGTACATGGCCAGACTCCCATCCCCCAAAGCACTCCTCTGTAGGAAAAGATGAAAAGCTAGGCTGACTTCTTTCATGCTGATGAGAAACTGAGAAAATACAAAGATATGAAAGAGAGAACATAAAGACCCATTTCCAGCTGTTTATAAAAAAGAGCTCAAAATAATGATGATTATATTTCACAATTAGATAATGGCTTGAGGCTAAAAAGAAATCCAACTCACTTTGATAGCAATCTCTTTCCTTCCTCTGGGGTACTACAAGATGGTAACCAACAAACAGCGCAACCACATGATTTGAGGATAATTCAATTGCTCTTATTAAACTATGCTTGTGTCCAGCAGTGGGGGTTGCAAATATAGGTTTGGCTAATGGCCAACTCCAGCGGGTGGTAAAGTGGGGATAGAGGCCAAGACTTTGAGGTGAACAAAGGATCTAATGAAGACATTTGGAGAGGGTCCAATGATACCATGAAGTCTTTGTTTTCATTCTAGTCTAAGCTAGGTTTGCTATTAAACATTAAAGATACATGCATTTTTGCTCTTTTTCTGCCCAGCCCAACATTGGGTCCTCCAGAAGTTGCTGAACTACAACTCTGATTAGTCCCAGCCAGAAAACCTATTGGTCAGGGATCATGGCAGTTGTATTCCAACAATATCCGGATGGCGCCATATTGGCTACCCCTTGGTCCAGAGTAACCAAAATGCTAACCCACAGTATTATTTCATCTAAATAAAATGATGGACAGTCAAGCAATTGCCTAGACATTTTTCTTGCTCCTAAAACTCACAAAGCCTCCAACCTCCATAAACCCCAGCCATCATAGGCAATGACCAAGGATGATGGGAACTATAGTCCAACACTATCTGGAGGGCCACCTATTACTCACCCTTGGAGGGCCACCTGTTACTCACCCCTGTTCTAAAGAGAGAGTTTTAGAGAGGGGAGGGAGCCATGTTCCAGCTACTAAAATCTGATGTTGACACACATTTTGCACACCTCTGGGGCAAATCCACAGCATACATTTAAAGCACACCCAACACACATTTAAAGCATGTCTGGGAACTATGGTTTCCCTTCCATAAAGCTACGGTTTCCAGAGCCATTAACCAACTACAGTTCCCAGGATTCTTGGGGGAAGTCATGTGCATTAAATGTATGATGCAAACCTTCCTTTTCATGGTCTGTCACTGTAACAGCCACCTTGTCAGAGCAGAGATGGTGAAATTCAACAGTGGCTTGCTGTGTATCTGGAAATCTTGGCACTGTTTGTATCCACAACTAGCTGATCTCTATCTTCCTACTCCAACCGAGAAAACCTGTACATGAAAGTCTTTTTCATGGCACACAAAATATGCAGTTTTAATTCCCAGTACCTCCAAACTGCTGCCTAATATCCTGGGGATCAGCTCTTCCTCCTTGGATGGGTCTGTTTGCTTTCTTGACCACACATCTTTGCTACTTTCATTATTTTGGCAGAACACGTTTTAAAATACCTTTCTGTCTGTAAGAACTTCTTTTCTTTTTTCTTTTGCAGTTACGTAAGCATTCTGGAACACCCAAGGAAGAGGCCTTAGTTTTTGTGTGGGAACAAATCATGGGTTCTTCAGCTTCTTGCAGCTTCTATTTACATCTATGTAAGTGACATTAAAGTGCTGTAAATATCACCAAGGTATAACTGCTAATAGCAAGTTGATTCACTTGCTTGTAAGTGTCAACCAGCAGACTGGAGGTCACATGAGGGGATCTCTCATGCTGACAAAAATTAAAAACAAAAAAAATAAGGAGTGTGTGAGAGTTGTTCTTGGATACATTTTTAACGAGGAGCCATATGTTCCTCTCTTAATACGCAACTTAGGATCTTTGCATAGAATTGCCAAGGTTCGGCAAATCAGAATAAAATCCATGTATAGACTAGTGATAAGAAACTGGGATACTGTTTAGTATCTAACTAAACAGTTCCAGTAGCGCAAATACTTTTGGCTGTGCAATGGAACTCTCTGTCCCTCTCCTCTTCCCACAGACCATGCAGACCTCCTAAATCTGCTCTGGTTGGTTGGGTGTGTGTGTGTGTGTGTGTGTGTGTGTGTGTATGTTGGGTGAAACTCCACAACAGATTTAGAGGGTGCTCAGGGGAAGGAGAGGGGAAGTCCCATTGCATAGCCAAAAGTGCTTGTGCTAGAGGAACTGCTTAGCTGGATACCACCCCATAGTCTTTCTATATAGCCCAAGTTAGCATACTCATTATAGACCTCAGCTCTTTCTCCCAAGCTGAGAGAAAGGCAATGCTCTTTAACTGCTCTCTTGCAAATGTACCTCAGATGCTCATGCTTGTGCCCAAGCCCAAACCCATGAGAAGTGATGGCAATGAGCAACTGAAGTTTCCAAAGCAGTTGTGGCAGAGGAGGATAGGCAGAATTAGCTTTACATTAGTAATGTTCTCTCTATAGTGTTGTTGGGCTATTCCAATGGGTCTGCCTTAAAGCAAGACCTGTTCACAGTCTGGAATTTGAGAAAATAATACAAATTTATCACATCTATTCATAAAATATATAAAATGGCCAGCTCAAAAACATTTAGGATTCTTCCCCCTGCCATTAAAAATGTTATCTAATTTTGCTTTTCCATGATGAAGGGCGCTGTATTTCTATTACTTGGTTTTGCATATCCCTCTTCCATGATAGCTCCACAATACTTGTCCTAAAACTGGTCTCTGGAGGATATATATATATATATATATATATATATATATATATATATATATATGCTTTCGTAGATTTTCACGGCATATATGCTTTTCGTAGATTTTCATATATATGTGTGTGTGTGTGTGTGTGTGTGTGTGTGTGTGTGTGTATACGAGCAGTTAATAAATGCTTAGTCCCACAATGGATATGGTTATACTTTATTGGACCAGCCTCACTCAGTGTGGTGCCCCACAGATAGTATGGACTTCACAATGGGGTAGGAGAGCTGAAAAAAGTTCACATCTGGCAACCAGTGCACCCCTTTGCTTTCAGATAGTACATGGGTGGACAAGTCTAAAAAGCCTAGGACACAAATTTTCATGGCCCTCTAGTGGCTATGGTGGCTGAGCTCAACTACTCATGTACTATCTAAAACCAAAGTGGCACATTGGTTGCCAAATGAGAAATTTACTGGAATTATTTTCAACTCTATGACCCAACTATCAACTCATATCACTCCCTTCTAGCCCAGCCATGCCCACGGGGGCTGATGGGAGTTGTAGTCTGAAACATCTGGTGGGCATCAGGTCGGAGAAGGCTGTATTAGAAGGCAGCGTGCAACTCAAATATATTTGGCTACAGGTGTTATCTGGATAGACATTTTAGAAATGTTGATTGTATTGGTACTTTATTAGATTTTAAATTATAGACATCCCCAGAAAATATGGGTGAGCAGTAAAGAAACACCTAAGATGCATACATATTGTTACAGATTTGGGATACCAGTCTAGTAGGGAAGAGTAGAAATTAATGAATGTCAAGAGCTAGCTCATATTTGGAGTATTGAAGGTAAAATTCCAGGCCAGTGGAAAACTACAGGCTCAACTTTCTTTCCAAGCCAGGGCCTTGCCTGGGTGTTAACATGACAAAAGGCGTTGATAGCCCATAGTCCAGGGGTCAGTAAACTTTTTCAGCAGGGGACTGGTCCACTGTCCCTCAGACCTTGTGGGGGGCCGGACTATATTTTTTTTTTGGGGGGGGAATGATGCAAGAACACCACGAGCCCCAGTGGCTGCTTACATGTGTCTTGCAAGGGGCTGGCGGCAGGGGGGGGAAATGAGCAGTGCACGAAAGGGCTCTGGAGAGGGGCTGCTAAAATGGCAGCCGCTCGAGTGCTGCTGCTGGCACCAACAAAACCCAGCCCCTTTCCTCCTCTAGGCAGGGCAGGGAGAAGCCAGGAGGAGGGGGGGAGGAGGTGCCGGTGCCGCCGCCATGTGAGGGAGAGGGAAAGCATGCGTGAGCTGGTGATCCACACGGCGATTCCTGGATCATCCATGGGTCCAGAAGGCAATTGGGCCTGATCTGGCCTGCGGGCCTTAGTTTGCCTACCCATGTCATAGTCCTTGGGCCTGGGCAGACAGGGGTTGCCAAGGTGATGGGGAGGTGGCAGGCTGTGTTCACAGGAAAAACCTAGACTTGGGATAGCAGATGGATGGGGAGGAGCTGCTTGGAGCAGAGGTGAGCTGGGAAGAAGTTCTGTCTCTGTTGTCTTTTCTATCTTGGAAGGCTGGCTGAAGGTAAGCTGGGAAAGGTGTCTTGGACTCTGGTGCTGCACTGCTCTAGGGAACAAGACCTGCTTGAGACGACCATGTTGTAAGATATGGGCTCCCTCCATCAAAATTCAGGTGTAAATATGTGAATGAATCATATTTCTTAAAGCTACGGCAGCCTCTTAACGCTCCTTAATTATCAAAGGAACACAGAATAAGATGTGGGCACCTGGAACCTGCATGAATCTTGCTGCAGCTCAGCAGAGATTGGAGGTGGCATTCAACCTTTGTAACAATATATTGGGGAGGCAGGGATGGAAGGGAAACTGCAAACTGGCGTTTCGTGTCCATTCATGCTGCGTAGAGTCAAGGCATAACTCTCCCATTCAGAACTCCCATAGCCTATGTGTACCACTGGCAATGTTTTAAAAGACCACAGCCATCATTTCAAAAGGCAAATGAGGGAGAATGTTTTACAAGGAACTAGCTTCATAAAATACAGATTGCTGCTGGTAAATAGGGACAGCTAGAGCATGTGGGATACATTTAGCCTTAGCTGCGGTTAAAGAGGAAGCCGTTTATAGGAGGAAGGGGACCCCATATATCTCTTCCATTATTGTTGCTATAAAAATATTGCCTGGAGTGAAATTTGAGGCAAATCTGTGCTCGCCGAGGCAAAACAAATGCAATTTTCAGAAAAACGCAAAAGGATCTTGATAAGACTGATTAGGTTTATAAGGTGGATGAGATATCTTGCATGTCCCTTGGATATCCCTGAATCTTGCCTATAGCAAAATCTGAGGAGAATGTAGAAGTTCTTGCTTGAGTAAAATTTCTGAGGGATGTTGGAGGAAGCCAAAAAGATTTAACAGTGGTCTTATCCATTTGAGGTACTACAGTACATAGATATGGGGAGGGGGCCCCATTCTGTTTAGTGGGTCACATACTAATTGTGCAAATCTTCTTTAAATGGGGGGCAACAGGGGACAGAAGAATAGACCAGCATTTACAATTAAAGGTAATTGTTCCGCCAAACATGAATGTAGTATTATGACATTATGCATATAGCTAAATTATTCTTTAATTTACAAAGTAAGGACTAATATTGGATAAGGTTTTAAGCTTCTTAATTCTGTAAGTAGCTTTGTGCTGCGAAAGAAGTTTACCTGTGCTGGGCAATCCTCTTTTATGTTCATATTTGAAAACTATGTGTGGGAAAGGAATATTTGTGATTTCATTGGCTGATTAGTTTTTTGGCTTCACTACTTTGGTTAGTCTTTATTGTTCAATTCAGTTTGAGAGGATACCGATTGGGTTTCTACATGCAGTATAATAAAGCAGAGTGTTGTTTTTAGCCCAATATCAATGGATCTATTCTGAGTACAGTGATGCCTCGCAAGACGAAAAGAATCCGTTCTGTGATTCTCTTCGTTTAGCGGTTTTTTCCGTCTTGCGAAGCAAGCCCATTGAAGGATTAGCGCTATTAGAGGCTTTTAGCGGCTTTTCTGCTGATCGGATCAGCTGATAAGCGGCTTAGCGCTATTAGCGGCTTATCTGCTGATCAGATCAGCTGATAAGTGGCTTAGTGCTATTAGCGCTATTAGCGGCTTATCTGCTGATCGGATCAGCTGATAAGCAGCTTAGAAAAAGGGGGGGGGGAGGAAAAAAACCAGCAGGAACTCGCAAGACATTGTCGTCTTGCGAAGCAAGCCCATAGGAGATTCGTTTTGCGAAGCACCTCCAAAACGGAAAACTCTCTCCTCTAGCGAGTTTTCCGTCTTGCGAGGCATTCGTCTTGCGGGGCACCACTGTAAAACTTAGTTGAAGGGCACCCAGTTTCCCCCTTTTGCTCACAGATGGAAAGGCATATCTCTTTTGAGACGCTGCCCCCTGCTGGCAGAGCACAACAGTAATTACATGAGGTGCAATCTTAGAAGAGACATTTCCTCCTCTTCAATGTTGGCATCCGCCGTGTGTAGCACTTCAATTTTTTAAAAATAGGATTTTAAGTAAAGCTAAATAAAAATCTTATCCTGTGATTGATTGCAAGCACCATTTTAACTGATTGAATTCCCCCCCATATAAAAACTCTTATTAATCTAGCCAATTAATTTACTAAATGGTGCTACCCTTGCAAATGTAGATTTGCTACAGAAACTAGTATCTGGAAATTCACCGTATTTTTCGCTCTATAACACGCACCCGACCATAACACGCACATAGTTTTCAGAGGAGGAAAATCGGTAGGCATGCCACCCGTAGGCATTCCCTCCATAACATGCACAGACATTTCCCCTTACTTTCTAGGAGGAAAAAAAGTGAGTGTTATGGTGCAAAAAATACGGTAAATGCATTCCAGGCTACACTGATCAATTCCAAGGCACGCTGTTCTAGAACAATACAGTTTCAAGTCAGTTCCCTCCATGCTGTGTTCTAACCTCAATGTCGGAGAAACAGAGTGATGGCGACTTCAAACTGTACTGCCCTGGATCTGTCTGTTTTAGGACTGGAATTACCCTGATAAAGAGAGAAATGTAACATCACACAGATATTCAGGGTTTCCGGATGTTAATTCTGCAGTTCAGTTGCTAAGAATATCTTAGACACATACAAATAAGTGAACACAAACAAAAGAGGTGATATAATAGCCATCATCAAATATTTGGAAGGCTGTCACATGAATAATAGATCAAATTTCTTTTGTCCTGCCCCAGAGAGTAGGCGATGAACCAATAGGTTCAAATTAGAAGAAAGGGGATTTTGGCTAAATATTAGAAAGAACTTATTGATGGAACAGACCTTGCCCCAGAAAGGTGGTGGACCATCCTTGCTTAGAGGTTTCTAAACAAATTCTGGTCACATATCAGGAAGGCTGCAACAGTGGACTTCTAGCACTGGTAGAGGGTTGGACTGAAGGTAAAGACGTGTGTGGCACTGTGGTCTAAACCACTGAGCCTCTTGGGCTTGCCGATCAGAAGGTTGGCGGTTTGAATCCCTGCGATGGGGAGAGCTCCTGTTGCTCGGTCTGCTAATCTAGCAGTTTGAAAGCACACCAGTGTGAGTAGATAAACAGGTACCGCTGCAGTGGGAAGGTAAACGGCATTTTTGTGCGCTCTGGTTTCTGTCATGGTGTTCTGTTGCGCCAGAAGTGGTTTAATCATTCTGGCTACATGACTTGGAAAGTTGTCTATGGACAAACGCTGGCTCCCTCAGCCTGAAAGCAAGATAAGCGCCGCAACCCCATAGTCGCCTTTGACTGGACTTAACCATCCAGGGGTCCTTTACCTTTACCTTTACCTAGAAGGTTGGACTATATGAGATTTCAGGTCCTTTCCAACTCTGAGATTCTATTCTAAGAAATTAGACAGTCTTTCACAATTCCCTTTGCCAGATTCTCAGTGATATAATGAATTTCTGTTACTTGAACTCCACTTTATTTACTGAGGCTGCAACCCATAGGTATCTGGGAGTGCAGCCCATTGAATACAGTAGGGCTGACCTCTGAGTAAACATGCACAGGACTGCACTGTTAATTTCTATCCTAAGCACAGAATTTATGGAAGATGTTCAAGGAGACCATTCTTAATGCTGAAGTTCATAAAGAAATCTCATTGATTCCCAATGGGATTAATTGTGAGCAAGTGATTGATTTAGTGACAAGCCAGCCTTTTCAGGCTTCTGGCATGATTTGCTCTGGGTATATTATTGTCCAAAGGTCAAACAGGAACTCCAAAATATTGTAATAATTGCAGTAGACTTTTGTCATTTTTGTTTAGCGCACTGGTAAAACGAACCCTTTATTAAAGTTAGCAGTGAAATAAGTAAGGAGAAAGAGATTGGATTGGAAAAGTCACCACCAGAACGAGCCAAGATACTTAGCTTTGTGTCACAGAGCTTACTTGCTGTTACGGAAAAAGGTAGATTGTCAACATTTAATCCTTTTTAAGGGTTTATTACTAGACAGTGCAAAAAACAAGGGATGCCTGCTTTTCCCCTGATGAGCACGCTTAAGCCGGAACCTGTAAAGGTCATTCTAAATGCAAATGGCTAAAAGTGATGACAAGGTAACAACATGTCATGAGTTGCCCACAGATGATTTCAACAATGTATTGAAAAGTGAGGCAATTTAATTGACACTTTTTAGGCATTGCTTTTTGAAGGAACTCTTTTGATTAACCCGTGGACCACGTTTATTTCTGGACAATCTTCTGAGGCCCCGTGCCAGTAGTAGGCAGGGTCAGAGCAAAAGGTAGGCTGATGTCATGGACTGGCAGGATGCAGAGGAAAGGTGGGAGGCACTAGCTGGGGAACCCCCCCCCCCAAGGGAAGAAGGTTCAGAGCCAGGGGATTGGTGGCAGATGATGATGAGTGGCCAGAGGGAGAAGATTGGGAGGATGAGGTGTTGGAAGCTGAAGATGTAAAAGGATTTAGTGAGCAGGGAGAGGTTCTGGAAGAGAGAAGACCAGAAGCTGAAGTAGAAACAGAAGAGGAGGGAGGCCAAGAAGCAGAGATATGTCAGGGTGTTGAAGAAGCAAGGGTGTCTCCCTTTCCTGTTGTGACAAGTTCCCCTCTCCCTGATCTTCTAGGTCCAGGAGAGGTATGAAGTGGGAGGAGCAAAGGTGGGCGCACCAATGTAGTGCTTGGGAAAGTCCCAGGAGAAGAAGAGACTTAGGCAGCTGTGGGAAGACCAAGACCTTCAGTCTCCAGAATTGCCTCATAGGGGCAAGACCTACCAAGAAGAGTTACTGTGCTCATTAGGCCTGGCACTCCTGGGCAGACCTTGTTTTGTCTAATAAAATGTTAACTTCACTTATTCTGCTTAATTTATTGCTGGCTCGCTCCAATGAATATTAATTCTGCCTTTGTTCAGTAGGCTAGCTGTTCCATCCAGGCAAGGAAGAGGCATTATCAGAGTTCAAAGACGCATTCCAGGCAAGCAAACACACAGTCAGGCTGCAAAGTATGACCAGTGTGGGGTGTGGCCTAGGGAGCGTTCTGATGGCCAGACAGATAAGGGTAGAAGTTTGAAGCAAAGTACATGAGGAAGCCTTGGGTCTGGGAACATTGGTCTCCACTCACCAGCTAAAAAGCAGGAGGGAGCACATGATGTGATGTTGAGAAGTGGTAGGCCTAACCATTTTGTGACCCCACTGCTCTTCCCCCTCCATTCTCACTCTCTACTGTTGCTTTCCCCCTGCTGCTAGGTCTCCACATGCATGTTTGTCTCGGCTGGGAGAGGAGAGTGCTGGGCAAAGTAGCAGATTAAACACACTGTCTCCACTCACTGGCTCTCTCCCTTGCACAGGCCCCATTAAGACATTTGGCTTGGCTCTGTTGCACAATCTGAGCTGCGCTGTAGGGTTGGCTCGCCTTATGTTCAAAGAGCAGCATCCCACAACAGTGCAATCAAACTTCATCACAAACCATTTGTGTCTTCTTCTCTCTTTTTTGGCAGGGTGAGGATTTGGGATGTCAAGTGTTGTTGGATAAACAAGTTAACGGGCAAAAAGTTGCCAAGAAATTTGTAAAGCAAGAACAGGGAGAATTCAAGGTGTCTGCCTCCTCCAAAGCAGCAGATGTGGGCGATATAAAAAACGTGTGCGTGAATAAATGTTTTAAAAATAAAGCAATGTTCACGCCAGGAAGCAGGGGGCGGCACGCAAGAGCCCCATGATGCAGATCTGCTTGGAGAGAGACTTAGGGGCACTTAGGGGCAAACATATTATGCTTAACGCACAGCACACAGCTAAGTCTTTCTTAAAAAAACAAAAGGAGTAACAGTTGTGGTGCGGCCTGTTGTTGGGATCACAGAATGTAGGGACTGGAAATTTATACTGTTCCCTCCTCAGTTGCAATCTCACCTGAAAATTCCTACCTCTCCCAGCATGGCTACAAGGCTCGGTACAAATTGTTCCCATTGATACTGATGAGATCTTTTTTTCTTTTTTCTTTCACTAAGTGTCATAGCTGGGTGTATGTGTGGTCTTCAGGCAGGTGCAAGACACCCCCCCCCATGTAATTAACTCAAGAAAAACAGGAGACATATCAGATGCTATACATTAAGCATAAATGTAGTCTGACCCTATATGCATGGAGAAAGAAACACGTGAACTGGGCCATGTCATATTTAACAGGATGTAGTGTCTTCTCGATTCCTCACCTTACATCCTCAATAACCTTTTGCCACATTGTAAATACTTTGTTTTTTAAGGAAGACTTTTGGTTAAGTGTTAATTTATCTCTGCAGTGACATCATACATGTGTACTCAGAAGAAATCCGCTCACTCAGGAATCTGCTCCAATCTCGTTTCAGACCTGGTCTGGAGAGTGGGGTTGTTGGGGAGTACAACCCTGTTAGTTCTCCTGGAACTCTGGGTGGTTTTTTAATGCCATTCAGAAGCAGGTGCTAGGAGGTTACTGTTCCATTACATGGCTGTTGATTTTGGGGTTACTCGGGGTTCTATCTGTCCCTGATGCTTTTTAACAGATACATGAGAATTTGGGATGAAGTGGGTTTGGGATGAAGTGTCATCAGTATGCAAGTAACCCACAGCATTGCCTCTCTTTTTTCTAGTCTCAGGGAGGCTGCGCAAACCATGGATATGAATACAGAGGCAGTTTTAGGATATATAAGGGGAAACCAACTGGAAATTAATTCATATAAGACAGAGATACTATGGCTGGGGGAATTTGCTCATCTGTAGGGAGGTGTGACAAACCTAGACAGCCTAGACAGCATCTTAAAAAGTAGAGACATCACCTTGCCAACAAAGGTTGGTATAGTAAAAGCTATGGTTTTCCCAGTAGTGATGTATGGAAGTGAGAGCTGGACCATAAAGAAGGCTGATCGCCGAAGAATTGATGCTTTTGAATTATGGTGCTGGAGGAGACTCTTGAGAGCCCAATGGATTGCAAGAAAAACAAACCTATCCATTTTTAAGGAAATCAGCCCTGAGTGCTCACTGGAAGGACAGATCCTGAAGCTGAGGCTCCAATACTTTGGCCACCATGTGAGAAGAAAAGACTCCCTGGAAAAGACCCTGATGTTGGGAAAGATGGAGGGCACAAGGAGAAGGGGACGACAGAGGACGAGATGGTTGGACAGTGTTCTCGAAGCTACCAGCATGAGTTTGACCAAACTGCGGGAGGCAATGGAAGACAGAAGCGCCTGGCGTGCTCTGGTCCATGGGGTCACGAAGAGTCGGACACGACTAAACAACAAAGGGAGCTGTGTGACAGAGTTTGTAAGGTGTTGCACAGCCCCTGAAAAAAAATATCCTGGACTCAGCGCTTATCAGTGAAAGGATGCGCTCCCCTGGTGACTAGGATTTTTTAAAAAATCAGTTTAGGCTAATTTGCCAGTTGCAACCCTATTTAGAGGACGTTAACCTTGCAATAGTCACACATCCTAGTTACATCCAGACTAGACTGCTGTAATGCACTCTGATTGTTTGGAAGCTTTATGTCTGAAAACCTTTGAATTCAAGTGGAGCACCAAAGCGCAGTCTGTGACTTTCTTCATGTGATAAGGAAGTGTAGGAGGTTGTGCCTGAGACTCTGATTGGGCTGAGATTTCCCCCTGGAGAGTCAGGTCTGATCAGGGTCATAGGCAGTAAAACATATACCGGTCTGAGAATGGAGGAGGAGAAATTGGTAGGAATTTACTCTGGCATTTTACCATTGATTTTTAAAGATAGCTCCCCATGAATCTGCAGGGACTTCCACTTAAACATCGATGGAACAGTGTACCCAATATTTAGTATAAACGCTATAGTGCATGGTGAGGTGGTAGTTTTCCATTTGAAAGCAATCTCTGAACTAAAAGAATTTGAACAGGAAGAAACACAAAAGCAAAGAAAAATAACCAGTAGGACAAAAGTGTAATGGTTAACATGCTGCAGATATGCAACTACAGAGAAGACTCTACAATAGTTATTTTAGTTTATACTGATGTTTAAGGTGACATCTTATCTAATTGTTCTCTACTGCTATAACATTCTGCATTTGTAGTATTTGACTTTGATTTTTTTTATTTTAAGGATTTTCTCAACATAGTTATTTGAAGAACTATGAAGTGGTATACTACTAGTACTATTACCACTCCTACTAGACAGAATTTTAGAGCAACTCCCTGCCTCTCCCCAAAAAGTGCCTTACCAGTAAATCAGCCAGACTATGGTTCAAACAGCATTGTTTTGGGGAAGCTCAGTGGGTCAATGACAGAGCATCTTGCAGACAGACGGTCCCAGGTTCAATGCCTGGCATCTCAAAATAGAACTGGGGAGAGCATGGGATAACATGCTTAAGTCTAATTAATGCAGACCACAGAGTAAGCTGTTCTGCCAGGCTTAGCTCACCTCAGCTCAAGCCTTTGTTCCCCTTCAGTTTACCTGAGAAGCTCAATGTGTGAGGAGGTCTGAGCTGGATGCTCCAAGCTCGGACTGCATGGTTCTTACAAGCCACTCTTGAGTTCCTATACACATAATTTAGGAACATTCATCACTTTGAAACTAAACTAAGTTTTACTGCCACACAGCTTTTTTCTGAACACTGTATGGAAAAACACATGAACCTGACCTTCGAAGAGTTTCTAAGTAAACCAAATTTTAACTTACCAAATGTGTGGTCTTTACCTTTGTTGGAGAAAGAGGGAAGTTTTGGGACTCCCAAGGGCATATTTTAAAGGGCGAACAACCTATATTTCCGTGCTTCACTTTGCTGCATATTTTGTGATTTTGCTGGGGTTCTCCCACCAAAGAATACTTGCCCCAAACTTGGATTTTGGCTGCCAGTAATTCTCCTTTCATATACCTATTTTTTCCTTAGCAATAACAGAGACTCCTGCCTGAAACCCTGGGGAACCACTGCCAGACATTGCAGACAATACTGAACAAGATGGACCATAAAGCAACTTCTTATGTTCCCACGTTTTCTCAAGTAGCCAACCAGATGTCTCTAAAAGCTTTCTGTGATGGCCGACTCCTGTTGTCTATTCCCAGAACTTGGCACTCAGAAGTGACTCACCACCTCTTAACATGGAAGTTCTCTTTAGCTATTTATAGACCAATCCTTATGGCAATTTCTGTGTAGCTAGATCATGATAAATTACACCAAGCAGCAACTTCATGGGGGAAACTGGGTGAAATAATTGATGAATGAGAATTTGCAAACAAATGACCAGATATCAGCCACTGGAGAAGGAGATATACCTTGCACAGGCAAGTACTTGCTTCCAGTATGAGATCTCAAAACTTAGAAAAAGCAAGTATGGTTGCAAGGCAAACTGAGAAAGTGATGGTGGAAGCCAAACAAACAAAGCTGTAAGATGCACAGTTCAGTTCAAAGCTGTGGATTCTCTGCTGAAAAGCCCAGCGACAACACAGACATATGCTCAAAAAGCAAAGCAAATGAAAACAGCAGAGCCAGCAAATGGAAAGGACAGGAAAAAAAGCATGTTGCCACTGTGGATCTAGGCAGCATCTCCACCATGAATGCGCAAGTTCTACAAAATCCCCGGAAAACACAGTCTAGGTCAAAAGGCAGTTCATGTGACAGTTGCACCTTCAGTGCTGCAAATCCTGATTCTGCTCATGTACATGCATGCACATCAGTCTCTTCTGGTCACCCGGGGAACCTTTTACCCCCTTGGGTAGCAAGCAGTGGCTACTTCTGGCATGGGAGATGCCTTTCTCCTCTTTCCCCCATGCTTCTCTGAAAACCAAAGGAGACACTTTATGCTCACCCATCCCTATTAATGCTATGGCGTTTCTAACAAACACCCACATCTCTTTCACTCTGCTTTATTACAGAGCGCCGATCACTGTAGCAATTCCCGTTACAAAATTCCATTAGGGGAAACTTAGATGAAATAGTTTCCTTTCTGCTCCATGGAAAGGCCAGGCCTAAATGTGTTTCTGTCACCTTGGTGATCCCCTGTAAGGAGGAATACAGTGGCAGGCACAGGAATCAGTAAAGGAAACAGGCAAGGAATGGTAGAAAAATTGCAAAGGTGTATTTTCACAGGGACAGTTTGCTTGTGAGGAGAGAGTACTCAGAGCTTTAGCAAGGAACCTGACAGCTGCTTTTTTAAAATGCCGTAACAACAGAGCTAGATAGTGCAAGAAACATGTTGTCTCTTTATCCCCTGTTCCCTACAATGTATATACTATAGCATCACAGCATATGACATGATGTCATCATAGAGCATTGTGTTTCTTTGGCTCAACGACCAACGTCCGATTATGTTTTATTTACTTATTTGTGTGTTTTGCTTATATAGCCCCGTCAGTGTGCATGGGACTCTACAGAGCACAACAAGCAGCTCTTTGTCCTGAGGAACTTACAGGAAACGTTGAGAAACAGCAGAGGCCAGGACAAAGAGGGAAATAATATGTGATTGCTAACCAAGCAATCCTACCTATAGAAAGCCTGTGTAAATCTCCCCTATTCCAAACTCAGTTCAGGAGGAATTTTATTTACACCAACCAAAAGGTTGGCATTTTTCTGCCAGGTTGCAAGGTCATGTGACTGAGCTGAAAGCCCCTTTTACGCCGGCATAAATTCTGAGCCCCAGCATATCTCCAGATGAGCTGGCTGAGGAATTTATACCAGCATAGCCTCTGCTGAGCCCTGCCTCAGCAGGGAAAGCCCAAGGTATACTGAAACCAAACTCTCTCATCCTTGTGGATTTTGGGTTTGGATTGTGTTGTTAGGGTCGAATTACATGTCATGCTCAATGCATCGCTTGGTGTGGGCAGAATTTAGATTAGGAGCCACAGGTAGATCTCTGGGTGGTTTGCAGTTGCTTGGCAAGTGTTTCAGACTCTCAATTCTTCAACAATAAAAACAGCCAAATTATTTTTTCCTAGGTTAGGTTGCAGAAATTAAACAAGGTAATGGACTAGTGTGTTATTTTGTTCAGTCCCGGAACTAAAAACAAATTCACAGGCTCATAATGTTCAGGGGATGCCCCATTCTTTCATGCTAACTTTTGAACCTGGTTCTACTTGGTAGATCTTGGGGTTCCAGGGAAAACACACACACACACACACACACACACACACACACACACACACGAGAGCCAATACCTACAGTGTGTGTCTACTTGTGTCTGACATTGAGAGGGGAAATTAATCCCTTCTTTCCCTGCCCGCCCCTGAGACAGCAATGAGGATTAATTAAAAAAGAGTTCAGATTGACACTATATCTAATGTGTCTGTCTATATCTCATAGCTGCCTGTGTGTAAAGGGGATATTTGGGGGAGGGATGCAGCTGGGGTGGGGATACCAACCTCCCTGCCAAGTGATGAAACGTAGTCCAAATAACAATCTCCCTTTGCTTGTAATTATTATTGTTATTGCTATTATTATTATTTTTTAAATGAGGAATAGCTTCATGGACATAGTCAGCATTTATTCTGGGAGGCAGGCTTTATGTTGGGGGGCAAAACTGGGTTATCTGTGATGCAACTGGTTAAGCATTTTTATTTACTGGTATTTACTTGATATAGGGGTGGCAGCTGCCCCCACCCCCGCTCCTTTGGCTACGCCCATGCATAGCTTCATGCTATACATTAGGCATGATGTATAATTTGAGCTGGGTTGCAGTAGGGGAAGGGAACTAAGGGGTTAAGCCAACAGCTCCAAGGGAAGGTGGGTTTTGAGGAGGGGGGGTTCCATAAAATACAAGAGGGACTCTTACATAGCACCTTGGTGTCATGGTTTGTGCTATGTAACACATTAACATGGAAAAGAGAGAAATGATTTTTTCTTGTGTTGTGAACTTTCTGCCTTATGGTTCTGATTATTATTATTATTTCTTCTTCTTCTTCTTCTTCTTCTTCTTCTTCTTCTTCTTCTTCTTAATATACAGAACAATCAACAAAGCAGTGAGATGCTCAGCCTGAGAGGGTTGTGCTCACACAGAATCAGTTCACTAAATAAAAAAGGTAAAAAGGTAAAGGACCCCTAGACGGTTAAGTCCAGTCAAAGGCGACTATGGGGTTGCAGTGCTCATCTCACTTTTTGGGCTGAGGGAGCCGGTGTTTGTTTCCAGGTCACGTGGCCAGCATGACTAAACTGCTTCTGGTGCAACGGGACACCGTGATGGAAACCAGAGCGCACGGAAACACCATTTACCTTCCCGCCACAGCAGTACCTATTTATCTACTTGCACTAGTATGCTTTTGAACTGCTAGGTTGGCAGGAGCAGGTACAGAGCAACGGGAGCTCACTCCGTCGTGGGGATTGCCTAATTTCATGAAGTGGAGTGGTATTGAGAGAAACAGAGGGAGTGATGGGGTGGGTGAGAGAGCTATACAATGCTGCAACTTTTGCTTAGCTTTGGTTTTTAGGTTCACCCACCACCAGCTGTCGCCACCACCCCCGGCTAACTTTTCCTGTAGGTAAACATTCCTTCATTGGAAACAGATTTCCTCCTACCCTGACCCAAAACAACAGCATAATCAAGAAGCCCTTCATGGCTACTTCTTATCAATAAACTGGGTGGAAACAACCTCTCAGTCTGTCTGTCTCTCCTCATGTGAGATTAAGCTGCAAAACCATTGTATCCAGTGCCTGACTCCGGCAGATAAGCATAACCTCCATTCTTATCCGTAGAAACATCACTGACCATCACTACCTGTTAAACAAGCACCTTTCTCTAGCAAGCTGTACAAAACTCAGGAGACAGCATTCTCTTAGCACAATAGCATCCCCATTGCAATGCAGGAAGAAGAGAGCTATATTTGAGCAAATCAGCGGTAAGTACAGAAACGCACAGCAGGAAAACCTGCTCACCGCTGCAGTGCATTTGTTTGTTTTCAATAGACACCGAAGCACTTCTGTGCTCAAGACCGCCTGGGATTGGTTCTAAAACTTATCCGTGGCCTCAGGTACATTGCAACCCTTTATTTTTACATATATTTATACAGTCTCCAAATGCATTTTGGTACAATAGAGGAGTCTTAAATAGTCATGAATGGATGTTGTTTGAAACTTCCAATAGATCCTTGATGCCTTCTAACAGGCTTTTCAATGCTAGAGTGGTTGTGTAATGTACACTTTGCTTTCTTTTGCACAACTATCATTTTCTTCCACACTTCGCATTCACACCCACACCTAAGCCTCACTGGATGATGGCTCCGACCTGGTGGAATGCTCTGTCCCATGAGACTAGAGCCTTTCAGGATTTAACCTCCTTCCGTCGGGCCTGTAAAACAGAGCTATTCCACCTGGCCTTTAATTTGAATTCAGCCTGATCTTTTATTTCCCTTTTCTTCCCCCCCTCCTCTTTTATGAAGATTACCCGCTCTGAGACCCCACAGCTAATTCTCCCCTGGCCTCCTCGCTGGCCCAAGTAGGACCAATTCAGCCAGCTAGCCCTGGGGATTATCTAATGCTTATTTTCCCTAAATTGCTTTCTGAATTTTGAATTTTATTGTTATTGATGTTTTTGTACTGTATTTTATGCTGTTTTTACAATTAAGTGTTTAAAATTTGTTGTCAGCCACCTGAAGCCCAGTTTTTGACCTGGGAAGGGCGGGGTATAAATAAAATTTATTATTATTATTATTATTATTATTATTATTATTATTATTATTATTACTGGAGACTAGAACAAGTCCCCCTTTTTTCCTTTCGTTATGTCTAGTCTAGTCTATTCTCAAAAGATTGACTGGCCATATTTCAAAAGAACTCAAAGTGGAAGGAACCTTTCAGTCAGACTGGCCGCTTAAGCAAGGAAAAGCCTAATACATAAGCTGAGCAGTTAATTCACTAGACTCTCTGTGAGTCCTATGAAAATATCGGATCTGCCAAGTTCAGCTAGCCTTATGTTAACAGGTGGGAATAAATATAGGACATGCCAAGAATATGTAGACAGAGCTGGTACAGAAGGACAGAATTAAAACTGCTAGCAATTGGCAAGAAATACTGCAACCTTCTTCCAGGAATGCCCGCCAGAAAGAAAAGCTTGCTGAACTCAAAACAGCAAGTAAATACTGCTTATATTGCATTTTTGTTTTAATGCAACCATGCAGCCTTCATAATTACATATCTGGTGAGGCACTTCTCCAGGTGTACTGATACAGAGAAGCACCTATCAACCTTTTCATGGTTAGTACCCATAAAAATATGTGTGACAGGCAGAAATTCAACAAGAGAAGCTATGCTGGACTAGAGATACAGGGGTGTTGTTGTTTTTTTTTTTAAAAAAGAGGCTGCCAACCCTTTTATATTTGAAGTCTTTCTTGGCTTTTTGTCTGTTTGTTTTGGTTTTGGCTTAGAATTCAGAAAATTAAGAAAATTGTTCAGAAATAATGGTTTTGAAAATTGGCAGGTTTGGAAGCATGAAACGCTCAGGCTTCTTTTGGGTGAGACAGCGTTACTAGGGATGGATTAATTTGCCTCTTTTTTTTGAGCCATGCTACTTTCACTTTTTTAAAAAAACAACAACAACCAACTACTAATTATATTCATTCTATTTCCACGTTAAACAACTTTTAAAAAATCCTCTCAAAACACCTATTTAAAATGCTTGAAATGTATATTTCCTGATATTTCATATCGTAATTCACTGAGATCAAATTCCTCAAGCATCTCTTAAGTATTGCTAGCTTAAATTATCAGAAGGATGACTACTGGAACTCCAGAGATCATTCACATATATTAAATTGCTCAAGGTTTCCTTCTGCACTGCAGAGGAGATAAATAGTAGTGGGTTAGCCAGTCCGTCCTGAGAATTCTCTCTCAATCTGGATAGTATTCAACAAAACCCCACAAAGCTCTCATGCTCTTTATTAAAGATCACAAGGCACATGCAGAAATATTTACTAACATTCCAATAGGCTGTTTTTTTGGCTCTGAATGAAATTGGTTAGACGCTTTTTATGAAGTTCCATGTAGAATTCTCGGTGGAGTTCTGTAAGAACGAGTGAGTTCACCCTTCTTTCTAGGTTTGAAGAATTAAACTGAAACTAGATTGCAAAGGAGGAAGGGAGGTTTCTTCCCGATCTGGGCAGAGTCAATAGAAATTAGAATATTGAAATCGTAAAAAGAATAAGGAAAATATTTATGTATGCGGTAGTAGCAGCTAGGATCGTTATTGCTAAAATATGGAAAGGGGACTCTGCGCCCACAAAGTTACATTGGCAAAGTAAAATGTTAGAATATGCTGAACTAGCAAGATTAACTGCAGGATTCTGAAACCATACAGATCAAATATTCAACAAAGAGTGGAATATTTATAGAGATTACCTAAAAGAACATTGCAATATGACCAATTCATTGGCAGGTTTGGATTGCATTTCTGCTTGAAAACAAGAGATTGTTACAGAACAAAAATGATAGAGAATCTAGGAGAGATAAAATTAAGTGTGCAGTGAAAGGGAATTTAGGAACCACAGTGGGAGGGACGGGACCAGAAGTCACAGTAGAATTAGCAAAGGATGGAATTAGTCTTTCTTTTTGGTACGTAAAGAGTGTTTATTTTGGATTGCTTTTTGTTAATATTGCTATCTATTGTTGCTATATATTGTTTGATTTGGTTTTCTGTTTTGTTATGTTTTTAAACCAATAAAGCATTAAAAAAAGAAAAAAAGAAACTAGAATATTGCTGTGCCTAGATTTCCTAACCTGCCTTGAGGTCTAAAAAGGGGGAAAGGCACTATCTTTTCTTAAAGGGGCAGCATTCTTCAGTGCAGCTGAATCCTCATCTAGTACTATATTTTTTCATGGCCTTTGGCTGTGATCAGAACCTCAAACCCAAGGACCAGCTGCGTCCCTCTGAGCCAATCTATCTGGTCCTTGGGATTCTCTCTATGCGACAGCCTTCGGTGGCCCAGCTGCACATCTTCCTTGAACGTTTCTGCCAGGCTGGAATGTATCCTTGACCTCCAACCGTGCATCTTGCTTGTCTGGAAGGAGGATAGATAGAGAGATGTGCAGATGTGTGTGTAGAGACTAGCCTACTGTAGAAGGTAACATTTGCATGAGTTGCTCTGCCAATCTTGGCCCCAGCCTCACCCAAGGCTGGGACGTGGCCCCCATAAGGCTAAAAGGTAAAGGGACCCCTGACCATTAGGTCCAGTCATGACCGACTCTGGGGTTGCGGCACTCATCTCGCTTTCTTGGCCGAGGGAGCCGGCGTACAGCTTCCAGGTCATGTGGCCAGCATGGCTAAGCCGCTTCTGGCGAACCAGAGCAGCGCACGGAAACACCGTTTACCTTCCCACTGAAGCGGTACCTATTTATCTACTTGCACTTTGACGTGCTTTCGAACTGCTAGGTTGGCAGGAGCTGGGACCAAGCAACGGGAGCTCACCCCGTCGCGGGGATTTGAACCGCCGACCTTCTGATCAGCAAGTCCTAGGCTCTGTGGTTTAACCCACAGCGCCACCCGCGTCCCCCCATAAGGCTACTTGGAAGTAAATGATGGCTCTTTGGCTGGAAACGGTTCCCCATCTGAGGTTTTGACAATCAGACTTGGCTGATTGACTGTGCCATGTGAATTTGGTTAGAACTGGTTTTCTGGGTTGCTTCCCATGGTCAAAAATAGATCCTGGCTGGAAATGGGTTACTTAAATTTTAATATTGCACAGCTCTCATTGGCACTGTTTCTCATTTACACTAACATATCCCACTGTTTTCTTTATGAAATCATAATCTTGGCCCATCCTGATAGGGCTTCTGCATCTTCCCGTTGACTTGTATGGACGTAGAAGCAGTTGCAGTGAAACAGGAAGAGGAAACAGAAGAAAGAGGCTCTTCTTTCCTTCCGTTGTATTTGTGCCGTCTTCAAGCTACTGGTGCTGTGTTACTGAGATGAAGGGGAATGTATTCTCAGTGCTCTCAGAAGGGATAAACTTTTTCAGAAAAAAGTCTGGAAGTAGAGGCACTTCAGAAACTGTGTTTTCCATATGTTTGTTTCATAAGCCAACGGTTTATCTTTTATTGCTGAAAATATGGTATTTGTAACTACCTGTGACAGCTTGCCCTATAAAAATCTGTTATGGAATAATGCCACTGGCACTCATGGGCAGCAAGGCCATAAGTGAACCTGGTGTTTCGTTCATTAAGATAGCTTAGTTTGCTCATCACCACTGGTGCTCCAGAGAGATTTAAGAGGGCAGAGGACACATCTCAGCCTGTGTAATAGGAACTGTGTGTGTTTGCACACATTAAATGGCTGTTCCATATACCTGCTGCTCCATAAGTGCATGTGATGAGCACTGGATTGAGTTCATTGGGACTAACCTGAGGTAAAAATGCAATCAGTCACAATGATGAAAATATATGCATCTCTCTTCATTTGTTTATTTTTCATTTTCAGAAATATTGATTAACTCAAAGACGGATGACAGTGGGATGAGAGGTGCAATTCAGAAAGCTCTGCTGTTTGCTAATGCAAACTTAAAGCATTTTTATTTATTTAGATATTTTGTCTTGGGGAGGTAGAGAAAGGTTGGATCCTGCTGGTCTGCTGAATTTGACCCAATTGCTTTAAGATTCCATCTACCAGAAAGGACTAAACAACTTCATTTATATTTCAAATGCTTCAAATCAATATTCTGTTGAGCCCCTCCTCCCGCCTGAGTTTGGGATCACCCCACCAGCAAAAGCAACAACAACGTACAACTGAAGATTTTAAGGAATAGATTGCCTGTTATAAATAATTTATGACTGTCATAAAGGAAAAACAGATTGTGAAATACTGCTGACGAAAACAATGCCTATATTAAAGGATGAACCTTCCTGACTCTGCCTTGCCTGACTTCGCTTTTTTTACAATCCTGTCGTCTCTTCCTCCCTCTCCACCCCCCTCACCCCCATTTTTTGAAAATGTCATTCAGGCTTCCCTGCTCAGCCACACTCAGCAATGAAAAATGCAAAAGCTGCTTCTGCTCACAAAGAAATACTTGAGATAATCTGAAAATAAACAAACAAACAGGAATAGCCCACCACCCCAAGGATTAGAAATGCTTGTGTGCATAACAGACATTTGCATCTGAAAAACTGGGTTAGAGTAAGCATCTTATGTAGGGTCTGAAAGCCCGACACTGGGTGTATGCCAGTGAAACAATGAGACGGGATGACCTTAAACCTTCACTGGTCCACGAGAGCTTAATTCAGTCAGGGGAGAACCGGCCTGGCAGGCCCTTGTAGGTTGAAATTGATGGAGTGCAGCTGAGGCCTTGGTTAGGCATGTCTGGCCAGGCTTTGAAGCAGCTTAGATAAGAAGAAAGTGCATATGCATACACACACACACACACACACTCCTCCTCCCTCCTCAACAATGGAGAAATTTGCCAAGATGATGGCTTAAGTAGCAGAGGATCAGGGAATATGAAGGCACTTCTGGACTGAAGGATAGAGTAGGGAGGGAGGGAGGGAGGAGAGTAGGCAAGGAGTTTGAATAGCATGACTGAAGGGGTGGGAGTTCTGCCCCCTTAATTTCCCACACAGGGGGAAATTTAGCTTGTGCATGAGACACATTGTTCCTGTTGACAGTCTCCACAAGCACTGAAAGAACAAATTCCAGGTGAGGCTGTGCTAGAGAGTTGTGGAAAAGCAACAACAATCATGGCACCTTAAAAACTAGGAGATTTGCTGTGGCACCAGCTCCATCTGCTAGAGCCAATTCCATCCACAAACATAAAGCGGTTAGTGGTTACCTCAGTGGGCAGTTCATTCACACACTTGCATAAAAAGTGTGAGGAGGTGAGCGAGAAAGCTGAGACTTACTTCCATTGCAACCTCATTGCTCTTCCCTCCTGAAAGGTTGCATCTTTCTAAGTTCTTTGAAAAGAGCTGCATTATTATTATTTTTTGCAAAATGTGGAGAAGAGACCAATTGCTGCCTGTTCCTCTTCTCTGCCTTGCAATGCCCAGAAAAAATGCCTAGTGTAACACAATGCATGGGATGGCATGATATGTCCACGCTACTGGGAATGAGGTAATGCATTGTGTGGTAACATCATGTCACACAGAAGCCCCCTTCATGGCTGCACTGCATCCAGAGGCATCACGCTTAGGATGCGGCACGGAAAGTCTGCCTCTGGCTTTGCCCTTGAGACTTCATGGAGGCACCAGCCTTACCAAGTTAGGCTTAGATATCTGCAAAGGAAAGCCTGCATGTGTAGCTCACTAAGCATTATGGAGCCCTGGTCACGTAGCATTCCAGAGCATGTGCAAGGTGCATGGGTGAAGACTTTCTTTTGCACGTGCCTGCAGGAGTGGCTGGTATGATGAGGTGGTGCCATGCATGGAACGGTGTCACCACAGTACAAGGATGAGACAGGATGGCAGGTCAAGGCTGCATGGGTGTACTGTCAACAGCATCAGATTGGACCAAGTTGTGAGCCTGTGCAGCTCACTACCCTGCCCCATCCCCAGACCATCAGAAGAGAGGCCCTGTCCTACTATATAGGCCTCTTATGTATCCATGCCTAATGAATGGGTACTGGGGACTGGACCAATGGTACCACCTGGCTTTATGGATGGAGCCAGAGGTGATGTATAACAGCCCTATTCTATATGGGATGCCCCTTCATGTGTCAAAGTCTCATGAAAACAACACCTCTGTTTTTCTTCTGATTTCTCATTCTGCCCTGTCACATGAGCAAATGTCCAAAGAGCTCCATATGGCAACATGGGGACATGGGTCCTTTATTTCTTGCTTCTATAGCTGCCAGTGTGTGTTGTACTTTCTTGCCTTACCACTGCTGCAGATTGCAACAATGCTGCGAACCACAGCTTAGAAGAAACAGAGCAATATGCCGGGGCAAAACGGCTACCTACATTGATTTCATTAAGCCCTAATTATTATTTTTCTTCCTGTGCAGCTAGCAGCTGTGTGGTAGTTTTGACAAAGCAATGTATCAGAATGCTGTGACAGAGACATGGAATTGGGAACTTGGATCTCTGCTTAAAATCTAGAGGGAAAAGTGGTGGATGGTGTCATTTGGGAATAAAAAGTGATGGGTGGTGACCTCTCTCCTGTTCCGCCCCCAGCAATCTGCTCTCTCCCCCTCCCCCAGCACTGAATCTTGGCCGGGGAGGAGAGTGTAGGGAAGATTTAGTCAGAAGGAATCAAGTAGCAACAACACCTGCCACTTCTCCCCTCTAAATGAACTCTGCCTTCCAACGCTTTTCATGAGTTTGGCTGAGATCAGGTCTTCCACTCGCAGCTAGCTCAGTCCTTACACACATTTTGGTGAAATACTACAAAAATGACAAAGCTACAGAGTAACTCCAAAGTATGGTGCTTGGATAAACCCCCTAACAGTAGGTTTTATCGCATCATTTAGTACATTAGCACATTTGTATGATGCCAGCTCAGAAATGCCTGCATGAATTTAGCCTCCCACATGGTTGTCTTTTGTACTCTTGTGTCTACATATGAATTATATGCATGTGTTTCTTTAAAATAAAAGTAATCTAAATATATGGCAGATGTGCAAATCCCCCCGGAGGCAAATGTACTTTGGATTCAGAATGGTGACAATGTACTTGACAAAAGTCATCACGCAACTTGCTGTCACATTGTCACCTGTTCGTGTGCCTTGCTGTGCCCGAAGCAGCTGTCTAGGAGCCTCACTGGTTCAAGAGAAGTCTCATGTATTTCTCTTGGGGCAACTCCTTCTCTTTTCTGTTGATCTGTTTATAATTTTGCCTGTTGCAGCTCTGAAACATTCATGCTTTGAAAAATGTATGGTTGAATACATAGCGTTGCATTTTTATTGGATTCCTAAGGCACCTGAAAGTATTTTCACTGAAAGCATTGAACTCGAAAGTCAGTTCCTATCTGTCATGATTGCAGTCAGCATTACTGGCATAACTGGAAAAGCATCAGAAAGTAGGACTTTGCCCTATCAAAAACTACCCTAGCATGTATTCATCACGTTCTTCCCTGATTGCAATCCACTGCTCAAGAATTTGGAGGAGAGGACTTCATGATAACAGAGGCATGGAATAAAAAAACCCCAAGACCTGGCTGACACAGGGCCCCAGAGTTCACACACAGTGAGGAGTTGCCAAGCAGTTGTAGCAGATATCAGCTCTAACAACCTACAAAGAGAACTCTTCCATCTCTCTCCCAGTTTGCAGCCTACTCAGTCTCCAGCATCAGTTGGCTTCTTCTAGTGCCACCAAAAGAACAAGGAAAACTTAGTCATGCAGGGGATTCCATGCAGTGCATTTTTTGTTCTTTTCTGCAACTAAGAGAAGCAGCTGGGTGCTGCCAGAAGTGGAGAGAGCAAGCAATGGCAGTCAGAGACGACGCCAAGGGGTTCTCCACATGCGGTTGTAGCAGCTGAAAGAATCAGGAGCTAATACAATCAGCTGGAGTCTTCCTATCACATGGAGACTCTATTTAGCACTCCTGTGCGAGCTCCTCCCAAGTTTAAGGTAACTGAATCTTGGGGATTCTCACTAATTAAATTTGAGCATGACACAGTAGAAGCGGTCAGCATATGAAGGACCCAGAAATTTCTGGGAAGAAGACAGTACAACATTTCTATGAGCAGAGTAAGAAAATCTACATTGAAATGAAATATGGGGAAGTACCGGTATGTGTTCAGTTGGAGATGTGTAGCTAAGTATACCAAACGAAACAAGCACCCTAGTGACATCACCTTTCAGGGCTGTGAAGAAACAGCAAAGGGGTGCAGTTGCTGCATACTATCATCCCAAGTGCATCATTCAGGGTGATAACTCAAATGCCCTCTTAGTCCCAATACAGCTTAGCAGGCTCAGACACATGCATGATGACTGTAGCTATCACTTGATAAGAAACTGAGTGATGTACTTGTCTATAAAGCAACCTGCAGGAAGTGAACACAATGAAGGGCAGTTCACAACTGCACGTACAGCATTTGCTTTCTTAGCTCAAAGTGTGAATGGGATTCCATTGAGAAGCATCGTGTTTGAGTGGGCGCGACATGATACGAAAGCTTTTAATGTGGAGCCTGAGTACTTCCACTGAGATACATGAGCATATGCAAACCAGCCCCGTTTCTCTCAAGTGGCTTCACCAAGAGAGAAGAGGAAAGGAGTTGCAATTATCAACATGCCTCTGATGGCATCAGCATATCATACCTTCAAAATCTCTGTACCTGTATTGCCCTAGATTGCTAAACAGCAAAAATGAATCAATTTGGATTCGTCAGATATAAAAGTCAGAAACAATCAACAGCCCTGCTGCTGTCCTGTCACCAGCAACTCACATTAAAAATATGTCGTGTTCTGGGAACTGGAGCAATGCTCGTGTTCAACAAAAGTAGTGCCAAAGTACTAGTCAAAGGACTCTCCCCACATCCTTGACAGGTTCCATGTGCCTCATTCATGCAGCCACCCTGTCTAAACACCCCTGGGTTCCTTCTAAATCAGAAAGAAGTTGTCAAGATACGTACCGTACTTTCAGTGAGCAAGTTGCTTTGTGTAAGATGACAAGAGAAGGCAGGTTTTAAGACACCCTCTTCCTTTCTCTCCATCCCACTCTCCCTTTTAAACACACAATACGAAAAAAACACACACTTGTATTTCTCTGCAGGGGATACGCACTTAATGCCCCTCACATCTCCAGGTTTCTGCAGTTCCAGTACAGGGAAGGGATTTATTGTTCAATTTGTTCAGGGAGGTGGGGGGGGGGCAACAGTAGCTTCTGATCTGATACATGCACAGTCTAATACCAAGCAGTGGCCTACAAGCAAATGGTGCTTGGACACAGTGAAGCGCTGCATGCAGGTCAATAAACTTAAGCTGAATCCAAAACAGACAAGAGGTGTTCTCAAGTCTGGAGATGGAGAGAAAGGCTGTTCCAGACAGGACTGCAGTTCCCTGTAAAGAAGAGATCCACAGCTTGTGGTAGCTCCTGGATCCAACATAGTCACTGGAGGCTCAATTAGCCTTGATCACTAGAGTGTGCATTTCCAGCTATGGCTGGTTCACTAGCTACAGCACCTCTTAAGACACTGCACTCCACACTCTTCTCTCTTCCAGGAATGTGCAATGTGCTCTATGTCGGGCTGCACAACACAAGCTTGGTTTGGGAGATTCTGGAATAAATTGAAAGGTTTATTGGGAATAGAGGCAGTGACCTGGCAGTCTAGAAACAAGCTGGAAGTTAAGCCATAAAGTGAGGGGAAGGCAGCTCAGTATGCACTTGAGGGTAAGATGTGCAAACTAGCCTTGGTCTCTTGTGTCTCCTGATCACTCCTGAACTGGACACTACAGCGCCACCACTGCAGTGGTGGTGGTGATGCTCATGAGAATGAAAGCCAGCAGCTATCTCGTATGGCAAACTCCTACAGTGGTCCAGCAAGTATGGGCTCTGGACTCCTGCTATGAGAGTCCCATGTTTAGTCCTGATGCCTTGCAACCCAAAGCAACCTTACTTCCCAAAGGAAGAAGTGCTTGATAAATAAAAAGGAGCACACCCCACTTCCAATCTGGTAAATATGAGAGTTATGTGTGTGTAGGAGGAAGAGATAGACAAAATTAGGGCAGGGAGTTGATGCAGTCCATGGACCAACAATTAGCTGCCCTTGCAACAGATAATGGTGCCGGTAGTTTACAGCTTCTCCTGTATAGCTTGGCTACTGTGGTATTAAGCTCAAGCAACTGGATTATTCAGCCCTTCATGTGTCCCACTGGTAATTTCCTAATGCATTACCTTGTCACTCACAAGTCTGCCTAGCAATGTTCATTAGGAAGGTATGTGACAGCATCCACTAATGTATGTCTGGGGCAAGAGAATCGATTTCCCCCTTCCTTGCAAAAAGAGAGATCTTTAATAGTAATACTGCAGGAGAGATTACGAGATGGAAAGTGCACACTGATGGAGTCTACTGCAATACATTATCGGGCAGGAAAATGTCACTGATGTATCACTTACAAAATATTATCCATTTTTTTCCATGGGGTATGAGGCTGCTGGTAAAGCGGGATAAGAGAGTCCGATTATATTTGTGGATGAAAAGATGCCCTGGGGAGGGTAGGCCAGCCTGTTCCTTAATGAACTATTCAAAGGCAACAAATACGGCTTGAGTTTTAATAATCAAGCTGCAAGAAGCAATGGTGGCTTAGATTGCTGCAGCCCAGGATATGGTCTTGAAGTCAAGATCATGCCACCGTGCCAAATTACCTCTGTGGAAATTGATGGGGAAATGGAAAGGATATAAGGTGCTGCTGCTGACAGTAATCCAGGTGGCTGATTTGTTGCTGGGCTTGCCCTCCTCGCCACTTCAGATAATTGCAGAACTTTCCCCGTGTTTTACTAAAGGAAATGCTCACTACCTCCTTTCATAAAGTTCGCAGCATCAAACAGATGGTTACCCTATTAGCAACCATTTGCATTTAACACATTTTGTAATGATTTATACACCACATGTTGCTGAGCAACTCAAAAGCAGTCAGGGGCAAAGAACTACTCGAGTGTGAAAGTGCACATCTCAGGGTACATATCCTTGTGGTATCCAAATCTGTATCTTTTTGCATATTGTGAAAGCAATTAAATTTGAACCACAACTCCCCCTCCCCCTGTCTCCACTACACCACTACCATAGCTAATTAGGTTTGTGTCATGGCTGCAATTAGGAGCCTATATATTGCAAGTTGTTTTAAACTGTTTTTAATATTGTGTTTTAATATTGTAACCCACCCTGGGACATTAGGGGTGAAGGATAGGTAAGTAGTAGTAGTAGCAGTAGTAGTAGTAAAAATAGTAATAGTAGTAGTAATACTAATGTTCTTATGTACTGGAGAGCATATTAAATATTTCAAAGCTATTTTCTCTCAGAATATGCGTATATGTCTACCTCAAGAAAACCCATTTATATCTTCTCTCAAAATATGCATCAAAAAAGTTTTGATACTTGTTTTAGAAGAGAACTGGACCAAAACTTTCAGCATGTGTGAAATCCAGTGCATAATCCAAGAGGTGTGGATCAGGTAAACTCAGGTCAGTATACAAAATCAAATTACTGAAGCATGCCTACATACATAGCATCTGTTTATATAGACCAGAGGTCACTAATCTTTTTGGTCCAGTAAGCACAATGTAAATTTTGAGAGAGTGCAGTTGGTGCCAGTCACAAAATGGCTGCCATTATGTGTGTGCAACACAACACAATATGGCTGCCATGGGGGCGTGGCGTAACACAAAATTAGAGAGACAACCACTTCTCACTACCTTATGTTTGCAATAGGAAGTCAGATACGCACTGCTGGTCCTGACTGTAGTGATCACATAATATTGATAACACAGAGAATATGATGCTGTTGCTGCCCATTAACAATGGGGAGCATTCCTCTGTACAGTCGGACCTTGGATCCCGAACGCATTGGTACTCAGACGTTTTGGCTCCTGAATGCCGCAAACCCGGAGGTGAGTGTTCCGTTTTGTGAATGTTCTTTGGAAGCAGAACATCCGAACGTTTTGGAAGTTGAATGGACGTCTGCAACGGATTTCGTTCAACTTCCAAGGTATGACTGTACCAGGAAAATATAAAAGGTGCCCCCACCACAATTAGAAATCACTTAGCAGGTATCTGCACATTTTGCTCCATAACTTTCTTTCTAAGGGGGCTAGAGGGGCATTTTTTTCTCAGGTGCTGGGTTGGCAACCCCTGAACCCATTTCCTAGGGATACATATGCAGAAGCCTGTATTCATGTGTGCATCAGTATAAAAATCTATGATTTGGAACTCAAATTCTTTTATAAATCTATTTGCTTTTCTCGCACTTTGGGTTCCGTGCCCCTCCAAATGCTACTTTCCTGAGAATGAAGTCTGTGTAGTAGAGAGGGGGAGGAAATTTCAAGTTTATACATTTCCCTTAACCCATGCTGAATCTAACATTCAAACCTGACAATATTGCATTCATTTTTATTTGGAATTGTCTCTTCCTCCTTCTGAATGCAGTCATTTGCTCCTACTGTTTCTGCATCGATAATACATTCAGCATTACAGCCTTTCAAACAGGCCACTTTTATTGTCCTTGAGATTCTGGCTGCTGGATATTTTCTCTCTCCTTTGATTCCATAACGGAACACTGCTACATTATGTTCCATTTCAAAGTCATGGAGAAGACAATAAAGAGCCATGGGAAATGGCTGCTATCATTCTAGGCTCCTGGCAGTGATAGAGGAATGTGCTGTTTGCTTTGTTCAAACTATGTGCAGCTTGTAGAAGGTCTTGGGTCAGTTAATGCGGAGTATGCTATGTGTGTGTGCACACACCATTTTTATTTTTAAAACTATTTTTTCTACAAGCTTATTTGCTTCCTTAGATTTTCAATATGTAAGTTTTAAAAAATTGTGTTCATCCATATCCTTTTGTGCCAGTCACATGTAATGGTCAAACAACACAGAATCTGGCAAGTGATCAGTTCCAAGTCTTCTTTCAGGGTAAATCCCTTAGGTATCCCAACAGTACAGTTTTTAGAGTACTAAGAATTTCACAGAAAATTGTATCCTTTCAGGATTTCTTGCCAAAACCCTTTTAGATGAGTCCAGAAGATCTGAAATATGTCAGCATTAAGGATTTAACACTTCCAACAACTTTTCTCATTTATATAGATGTAATCAGATAATGCCACTTACAGCCTCAACATTTTAATCTAAGGGACAACATGCATTCTTCTGTAAACGTTTTTCAACATATATTTCACTGTCTCTGGATCAGGCATTTATAGTTTGCTAAGGGGGTGGGGAGTACTAAAAATGCAATGGCCTGCTTCCTTCCTTTTTAAATCTTCATGAAAAGTAAAAAAAATATTATTTTCAACAGATACATAAATTGAAACAATTGAGACAGATATTACAATGAGATAATTCTCAGGAATTCCAGAGGAGAAAACTCAGTATTATAGAATACTGTTAGTTGTGATAAGAGATAGTGGGTAGGTTGACTTTTCCTTTTTACTATGCTAACAAAATGTTATTGACTCTTAGATTATAATCTTGCCCTTTATTCCTTCCATTTTTAAATGACAGTAAAATGATATACTTTTATCTAGGTCAGCTGGTCAGATATTGCTACAGAACTTGACACAAGGTAATACAGTGGTACCTCGGATTAAGTACTTAATTCATTCCGGAGGTCCGTACTTAACCTGAAACTGTTCTTAACCTGAAGCACCACTTTAGCTAATGGGGCCTTCCGCTGCTGCCGCGCCACCGGAGCATGATTTCTGTTCTCATCCTGAAGCAAAGTTCTTAACCTGAAGCACTATTTCTGGGTTAGCGGAGTCTGTAACCTGAATCATATGAAACCTGAAGCATATGTAACCCGAGATACCACTGTATAGTCTGATATCAGGTAGTCCTGATCCTTTATTTAGCATATGGTAGCTAATTCCTTACCATTATTCCAATATCTCAAATTAATATTTCTGAGGATGTTCAAAAAAACAACCAAGGTAATAGGTTTATTTAATTAAAGCTACCTTCCCAATCAATACAGTGGTAACTGAGACCAGAAATTTAATTCATTATTAATCACTCTTTGCCATTTATGCTTACTATATTGTACCAAACTGAAAGCATTTTCAGGTACAGGTGATATAAGGGCTACATCTCTGTGTACAAATAAATATTAAATTCCTGTTACCCAGCAGAGATTCCAAGAATCTCTATATAGCTATCATTAGTAATTCTATTAAGGAGAGACAGATATTAGAAACGTGTCCATTAGTAATTACCCTTACTCTGGGAAGTGTATATATTGATGATTCAATTTGAAAAGAATTACATTCTACATTCATAATAATTTTTCTTGTAAATATCACTGGTAAATAAAGCCACTCTATTCAATTAAAGGCCTTTTCCACATCCAGAACCATTATGGCAGTTTTGGACATGGTGATATGCCATGAGGAATTCCTGAGTAGGGATGGATCTGCCAATTTTTGTTTTCTCTGTTTTTTATTTTTCCAGTCTTAAATTCAATTTGCCACATTTCTGCAGCAATTTGTGGATTTTCTTTATAAAAAATCCTCAAGAAATTTATTCATCATTTTAATGTGATTTTCTCCTAATAAAAATATTTTTGTATGCAGCTTTGACCAATGCACACGTTTTGGCAAGCAATTTCTCATAAAGTAATACATGTTATGCTATTTTCATTTATTTATTTTTATGCAAATTTCAGCTAGTAAATACATTTTTGTAAACATTGGTTGGTTGGGAGAAGGGCACTGCAAAATTTAGATAAGTGTGAATTTTGAAGGATGGCTGTGTTTCAGTTCTCATATTGTTTCAGAAAGTGCAAATTTGATAAATTTGGCTTTAAATGTGAACTGAATTGACACCATCCCCAACAGACCCTTTCTTCAAGGATTGGGGTTGTAGTTACTAAGGCAGGCATAGAAGAAGAAGAGTTTAGATTTGATATCCCACTTTATCACTACCCGAAGGAGTCTCAAAGCGGCTAACATTCTCCTTTCCCTTCCTCCCCGACAACAAACAGTCTGTGAGGTGAGTGGGGCTGAGAGGCTTCAAAGAAGTGTGACTGGCCAAATGTCACCCAGCAGCTGCATGTGGAGGAGCGGAGATGCGAACCCAGTTCACCAGATTACGAGTCTACCGCTCTTAACCACTACACCACACTGGCAAACCCAGCCCTCCAGATGTTTTGAGACTACAATTCCCATCACCCCTGACCACTGGTCCTGTTAGCCAGGGGCGATGGGAGTTGTAGTCCTAAAACATCTGGAAGGCCGAGTTTGCCTATGCCTGTACTAAGGACAATTGATCTATAAGGGGAACTGAAACATTTAGAATAGGGGTAGGTAGGAACCTCAGGACCTTGGATAAAATACAACTCTCCAGGCTGACCCTCTGGACACTAATAAGGCCACACCCTCTATCCTCAGACCATACATCTCCCCAGACCTGTTCTGCACCCTCCTTGAGTACTTTTGCCTGGCTGGAATGTGTCCTTGAATGTGATAATGTCTGGATGAAGGATAGATGCGTGTGTGTGTGTGTGTGTGTGTGTGTGTGTGTGTGTGTAAACCTCTGGCTTTACACCCCTTTACCCAATTTTGCTTTACCATAGGCATACAGTCCCCCTAAGGTAATGTGGCCCTTGGGATGGAATAAGTTCCCTATCACTGATATAGTGGCTCATATTTGGGGTTGCTCCAAACAGCATTTTCTATGTTTGCATTTCAAACTTCATGCAGTCCAGCATTATTTTTCCAACAGTAGTCAGGCAGATGCCTCTAGAAATTCTGAAGCACAGCACGGATGTGACACATATCCTGTTATTCATCCAGTAGCTATACTTAGAAGTGTGCTGCCTATGATCACAAGGGGATCCATTTAGCTCATCCTTGAGCTTCAGAATTGTTATACTCTAATAGCTTTACTATATTGCTCTGAAGAGCATAGTGACCTACTCCGAATAGAAAACAAAAGCTTTTACATGCTTGATACGCTTCATAATTATGGCTGGAAGCTTGTAGCCAAAGGATTGTCTAATTAATTCCAGTCAATATGCAAAATTAGAGATGAATGGTCTAAACAAGGTGTCCTTTGTATTTATTGTGCACGGTGTGTGCATTTTGTATTTTGGGTGTTCCTGTCTGGGAACACTGAAATATTGTAAGAACCGGCTAAGGCAGAACTATGTCCAAGATCACCTAATGAGTCCATTGCCCAAATAGAATTAGTGGATAAAGCATATTTCACCAGTTAAGGCTGATGAGCTAGCTGTGTCCTCTGCCAGTCAAAGGACAGCTTGACCTCTGTTACCCAAGCTCTGGTAATACTCATCTTAAAATACTAAAATGCATTGTCCATGGGGCTGCTTTTCAAAGGTGTCTCCGAAACTTCAGTTGGTCTACAGTACTGCCGCCTGGCAACTGATTGGGACAGTAATTCCCTGCCCCCCAAAAAGTGTTGGTTTTTTCAGGGATGCAATCTTGTATAGCGCCCCAAAATGTGTGTTTTGGGGAGCTGTGCCCCCCTAAAGCGGTTTTTGGGGAGGGGGAACTGCAGCACAAAATTGTGTGAGGTCGCAGCAATCAAAATGGCCGCCATGGTCTTGCAATAAAATAGGGGGAGATGGCATCTCAGAAGATGGCGTCCTGGATTTTGGTTTCAAGGTGTTGGAGGGTATACAGTGGTGCCCCGCAAGACGAATGCCTCGCAAGATGAAAAACTCGCTAGACGAAAGGGTTTTTCGGTTTTGCATTGCTTCGCTAGACAAATTTCCCTATGGGCTTGCTTCGCAAGATGAAAACGTCTTGCGCTTTTTTCTTAAAGCCGCTTGAAGAGGCGCAGTTGCGACGGACCGTGCTTCGCAAGACGAAAAACATCGCAAGACGAAAAGACTCGCGGAACGAATTATTTTCGTCTTGCGAGGCACCACTGTATGTTGGAGTTATCTTACAGGGGCCCCTTGCTGGTATTGCATTCAAGTTCTGGTTTCATTTCTGTAGGTGTAACCTGGTAATGAAATATGGCAATGAATCTAATTACAAATTAATGCTAGGTTTAGAGGCATTTCACTTATTTATTTTTAAATAAAAGAACGGTGAGGAAGCACACACAAAAAAATTACCTATTGCAAGAAGATTAGGAAACATTTTCTGGGTATGAGGACAATTTTTTCCTGAAATGTTGCTGAAGACAAAGTGTGTGGGGCATTGGGAGTGAGTTGTTTCTCAGCAGTGGAGGTGGGATAAGTGTCTGATATGTTAAAGAGAAAAGTTCTGGGGCTTTAAGGCAGAGGCCCAAAGTCAAAGTGTCTGGATGGAGGATGGCTTCAGTTGCTGAAGGGTGAGGGAGAACAATAACTGTTGTTGAAGGGTGAGGGAGAAAATAAACGGCCTTGGTCCAGTATATCTGAAGGAGCGTCTCCACCACCATCGTTCTACCCAGACACTGAGGTCCAGCACCGAGGGCCTTCTGGCGGTTCCCTCACTGCGAGAAGCCAAGTTACAGGGAACCAGGCAGAGGGCCTTCTCGGTAGTGGCGCCTTCCCTGTGGAACACCCTCCCACCAGATGTCAAAGAGAACAACAACTACCAGGCTTTTAGAAGACATCTGAAGGCAGCCCTGTTTCGGGAAGCTTTTAATGTTTGATGTATTATAGTATTTTAATATTCTTTTGGAAGCCGCCCAGAGTGGCTGGGGAAGCCCAGCCAGATGGGCGGGGTATAAATAATAAATTATTATTATTATTATAATCTGTATATGTTTAAAAAGGACTAGGATCTTCTCAGTTGTGGCTTCCTAACTGCAGAGTGGGCTCTCCAGCAAGGTTTGTCTGGTGCCTTCATTGACACCTTTTCGGTTTGCAGTCTTTTGATAAGACTAGGGTGATATTGCTTGTTATTAGTAAGCTGCCAAAGTGAGACCTTTGGGTAACAAGCAACTAGCAAGTCTCATAAACAAACAAACAAATTCTGCTTTAAAATTCTCTAAAGTGGATTCAACAGCTAATCCAGGGCTTCTCAGTCACTGCTCTTCCTCAGTATTTCTCATCTGTAGAATGAGACCACATTTCAACTATTATATATGCAATATAGTCTATGTATGCATTCTACAGGCATTTCATGCAACTAGTCTATGGATAGTTTCACTCTTTTTATTTTCAGGAGCAATCTGTTAGAAATTTAAGAGCATATTCATTTGTCTGGCTACTCACAAGTAAGCCCTGAATGAGTTCAAGTGAACTTACCCCCACAATATTACATTGTGGTACATTTAAGTCTAGATTCTATGGACCCTACCATTGTCCAAACACATCCCTGGATGGTTAGACTCTTGTCCTTTGCACTCATGCATGGGCTTGTCTCTGTTTCATTTGTGGGATGCTGAAGGGTATGGTTAAAAGACAGGTGGTTAATCAGCTAGAAACTCAATTCAGTTGATGGCTCTACTTACAATGGAGTAAAGTCCAAATCCAAACATTCTCAGGTTGCAACCTTTCATGCATGCATGGAACTGCTGCTAAAATGACAATACTATTTGAACCTTTTGAAATCCAAATTAGGTTACAACGCATAAACAACCTTCTTGACCACAGGCAGTAACCCAAGGAAATCCGGAGCAGTTTACTCAAATGCTGCTAAACTCGGCTAATGCATGTTGAACTGATTTCATTCATTTTTATTCATGATGTTTCCTTTAAAAGCTTTTGAAGTGTTTAGAAAAGATGAGCACTCCTTTTCTTTAATGACATAGTGCAGCAGCTATAAAAATATTTTCTACCAGCACAGGGGAATTGTGAATAAACTGACAAGATCATAAGTACATAAGCTCCCCCCCCCCGGCCGCCAATTCTCTTAATGAAGTTTGGAATTTAATTGGAAGAATTGTTAGATGCAGTCACTCCAAAAAGTGGCAAAAGTCCCAAAGGAATGTGATAAGCTCATGCAACTATTTTTGTTAAAAAGAAACCTCAGGTGCTCTAAATAAATGTTTCAAACCACAATGATTTTATAATCTCCCCTTAACAGTATGAAGTAGACATTATTAGGAGACTTTAACACTGCACTATAAGTTTATCTAAACACTTTTGATAAACATGAAATTAGACCAGCTCTTTATTATAGAATCATAGAATTGCAGAGTTGGAAGGGACTCTAAGGGTTATCTAGTCCAACTACTGCAATGCCTTATTAACATTATGTTGCTGCTTATTAACATTATTTTGTTATGATAATCACCAGCACTATTAATAGTAGTGGTATTCACACATTGTAGGGAATGGTGCAAGATCGTGACTCTTTCCCCCTAAAGGCTATGCAATTGGCAGCAATGTGAAGTGTGTCTGCATCAATATGCACATAAGACCTTCACATTGATGTTGAACGCCTTGCCGGCAGGGAGCACTACCAAAACTTACACCAGTGTAGAGAACGTATGGCTACTGATCTCCCCCCTCCTGGGGTCCTGTGAACCTTTTTAATAATTTCAATGGGCATGCCCATATTGTTCAAGGGCATGTTGGTCCCTCTCTATAATACATCCCGGGGCAGTGTGCTATCCTCTGTTATTCTCTTCCTAGGGAGGATGATGATGATGATTTCTTACTATATAATAAAAATGCAAGTGTGTTGTCACACTGAAGTTTGCTTTGTGGCAAGCAGGTGCTGCTGCAAACTACACTGTGACGAGAGGCAGTGAATGGATAGCCCAGGCAAGTTGCAGAGGGTATGCCAGGACAGGTTGCAAAAGCCATCTCCCCATCTCCACTGCCTCTAACACCTGCCAGCATGGGGCCCATGCTGCTGGAACCCAGATCTGCACACTGGCCAGTGCCACTGTCCGCCTTCCTTCTCTGTGAACTCTATCAGAAGCTGCTACCACCAACACCACTGATTAGCATAAAGAGCAGGAAGGGAAAGGCACCTGGAAATAGCGGCCTGTCAGCCTCAGGCTCTGCAGTGGAGCTGGCATGACATGGAATGGTACAGGGAAGGCAGCCAGAACTGGATCAGCAGTGGCAGCAGCATCAAGTGAAAAGGGGAAGGCCTAACCCCTGCATGCCAATCCTTTCAACTCCTGAAGTCTGATTACACAAGTTATGTTCAGTATCTACAGACTTTCTGAACCCTTGTGAGTGTTTTGAGCCTTATGGTACTCGGTGAAACCATTGTCAATTGTGGGTCTAAAGTTTATAAATTGTGGGTCTCTGCGTCCTACACAGGGAACAAATGAATCACTTGTGCTTCTTGTTCCTCTGCACTGCATAATATTCGAACAGAATATCAGTCAATGTTGTTTCTATCATTATATCCTTTTCTATGCAGTTACTTGGGAGAATTCAGGTATTTCAAGGATCAGATGATGAAACTTCGATTGCTGTGGATGACTTCTGCTCCTCTGAGCTCAGAAAGGATTGCCAAGATGAAATCCAGGGACCATTTGCTCAGATCTTCAATACAAGAACTAGTGCTTTATTCTGGAACTTAAAATATCTTTGAGTCCCTTTGCAATACATACCATTAAGCCTTTCATTTTATTTTTATGCTCTTCCCTCTGCTGGAATCTTCTGTATTTGAGTCCCAGGGCTTTGCGACTATGTCCCAGCAATAACAGTAGCTCTGTTTTTGTCCCTCACATTTAAATTTAATCCACCTCAGAGTCTGAATTAGTTACCCCAAGGGGAGGGGCTCATAGTTTACCATTCTCTCCCCCCCCTTCAGTCAACATGCCTACAATTTTACTGTGACTAAATACTCACCATTCAGTAATCTGCCTGAAAATGTCAGTAGCTACTTATTTTCTCATTCTGTAGCTTAGGATATGGTTAAGGAAATTCTGGAGCATTTTCAGGAATACCTCTGCAAATGTATGGCCTTTCTTGAGACCAATTCAAGTCACAAAATGGGGGCCTGTAGGACCCCGAGACCCCCATTACTGATTGAAATCATTCAAATGATTTATTAAATTTAAATGAAACAGTATTCATGGCTGCTGGTAGAAACAGGAAAGGTGAAATTTCACAAGGGGCTGCCTGGGAGGCAAACATTGCTCACTGCTGAACGTACCAAACTACATTAGAAAAAGGAGAAACTAGATGTATCAGAGATGCAGGGTCTCATGGAAATCTACTAAGTGGATACACTGGTATATTAACTAGGTAGGAGCAAGAATGGGAAAAGAGGAACTGGTGGATAATGAAACAAGCAGAATAACAGCTTGAGGAACTTTGTTGCTTGAGATCAAAACAGATAGGCAGGAAGGTGAGGTACACATCTAGGGGTTTGGCTGGAACACCTGGTAACTATTTTAAACAATCACATATGAAATCCTGTACCGTACATACCTCGATTGAACTCAGTTGGACTTACTCCTGAGTAGAAATGCATAGAATTGCACTTTTTGCCAGGATCCAACTCTATGTTTTTAGGAGGGAAATCAACATAGGCATAGAATGTGCACATTCAGGCACAATGGCAAAATGCACACACTGCCAAGTCCTCTCAACCGTACTCTGGTTCAGAAATCTTGCAAAAGGAAATTAATGCAGCTTATAGATGCATTTCAAATCGGGATGGGAAATGGCAAGATAGTTGGAAGAGGCATAAACATGAGAGTGCTCACATGAGGCTGAAGGTGCACAAATGAGCACACAGAAACGGCCACTCATGTACATATAAATGCCCTAGCATGGATACAGCCTAAACCTGAACCCAGACAAACTATGCTCGGAGCTGACTTTAGTTTAGGAAAACGAGTCAATGTCAAACCATAGTTTAGCATCCCGGCTTGATCCCCTTAATAGCCGTAGATAAGATGAGCCACTTAAATGAAATAATACACTGCGATTCATCGAAAACATAAGTGAAAGTTTCTGAGCTCTTCTGAATAGCCACAGAGGGGAGGGGAGGGGGAAGGCATGAGCACAAAGCTCCTGTTCATAACGCAAAATGATAGTTTAGCATTACATCTGAACCAGATGGTTATGTTTTCAGGCACAATAGTAACTTGTGGGGGCACTTGGATGTCTTCTGGTGGAGCCCTTAGCTAGAATTTTCCACATGCTGCCTTACAATCAAATTTCTGGAGCAAACTTTTCCATTAATCAGAGTCATTCAGGGGCTGAAAAATTGCCTTTTCATTAAACAGTTCAATAGGAAAAGCTTTCTTGCAGTTTATTCACATTGTCTAGCTTTTAAAATTCTCTCTACAGTCGGCAGTGGACAGAGTGAAAGAAGCCCTCTCCTGTCTTCCTTCCATTTCTATTCTCACTCAGCCAGACTTTATTTATGCATTAGTGGACCTTTTTCAGCCATTAGGACCATCTTGCTCCAGAAGTTAATTAACACAAGTGCCATAATTTAGTACACTTAATACTACTTGATGCCCTTTAATGTACCTTCCATTAGTGATATTATTGTAGTATTACCCTGTAAATTAAAATGAGATCAAGATGAAGAGAGACTCTCTTTAATTAAGGCACTGGCACACTGAACTCGCCTGTTATTCACCCGAGAAAATCGCCTTGATTTAGTGAAGCAGGCCGTCCATAAATCAGAATTAGTTTATGTGGATTATTAGGTTTCCCAAATAATAGCAGCACAATAGGGTTGGCGAAATTGCTAACAGCCACATTTTGTCTTTTTTGTTTTGTTTTGTTTTACTCATTTTCTTAATAAACACACAATGAAAGGTAGCAAATGGAAGTTGAATAAACAACTTGTAATGGAAGAACTGAAGTGTTTATCATGAGAACGCAGGGTTTCGTCCTCGGTGCAATATGCATTAGACTCATTTCACAGCAAAATGCAGCTGGATAAGAAAACAAATTGTATATTAAGTGGGTAGGTTTCCCAGCTTTAATGCACCAGAAAAGATTTTGCGTAACTGCTCTTATACTGAATGCAGTAGCTTTCATATCAAAATCACCTCCTTTCTCCCTCCCTTTCTACATCTTCAAAGGCCAGTGGAAGCAAATAGCATAATTTTCAAATTATCTATTTGGTTCCTGGATTGTTTGATTATTATTGGGCCTCCTTCTTTGCAGACTGAACTGTTTTGCAAATATGGAATGCAGTTGAATTTCAAATCTACTTAAGTCAACTGATGTTTCCCCATATATACAGTATTGAGCTCTTTTCATCTGCACATTTGGTTTTTAATCTTGGGTTTCTGTTTGGCACCACAGCCACTTTTCCCTTCCATCAGGGCATTATCAGTTAGGGCTTCCTTTTAATTGAATTGTACCTCCAGTCATCTCTACATACCCAACAGAATCTGGGTGCAAACCTTGGATAGTGATAAGTATTATTTGTTTCTTTAAACCTGCCTAAGATCCCAAATGTACAAGAAACCCATAATATATCTCACCAAGGCAAATCTTGCATTTGGACATGAATAGAGGGACACCAGAGAGTTCAATCCATCACCTTGAAATGAGATAGACAGCAAAATTCTCCTAACTATGGTTTGTTTGGTGCAGATCCACTTCAAATTGGCTTGTATATTCAGATGGGCTTAAGCATGG
Source organism: Podarcis bocagei (assembly GCF_964188305.1). Taxonomy (NCBI): domain Eukaryota; kingdom Metazoa; phylum Chordata; class Lepidosauria; order Squamata; family Lacertidae; genus Podarcis; species Podarcis bocagei. The sequence goes on along the minus strand of NC_138129.1, from coordinate 82,573,393 downwards.
TTAGTGAAGCACTAAATGACAGCAGGAAGTTAAAGTTAAGAAAAAACAAACAATGGCAAACAAACAACAGGGTTATAGGTCTGTTAGGGCTCGAGTGGTCAAGCTCTTATTAAGTTACCCAAAACAGGAACAACAGAGCTGTGATGGTTCTGGTAATTTTTCTCTTTTAAGATGCTCTGATGTTGCTGCTTGTCTCACCTCCCATCCCCAAGTCAGTCAGCAGTCAGCAGATTCTCAATGCAAAACTAACAGCCCTTTAGGAAGCTCTGCAATCAAGTGGGCAAGACCCACAGAAAAGTTCACATCTGCCTTGCATCTCAATCCTCTTCCTATCAGCCATGGGGATATAGGGCGCCAGCCCTAGCCCTTCTGGGATATGATCCCCTCCACAGGCAGTGGCAGAGCCAGACTCTTCCAAGCTGGCAGCACAGCATGCAAGCAAACCTCTGTGGCAAAGTTACATGTTAAATTAAAATCACGATTCGATTTCATGAATCTCTCGTTATTTTTAAACTGCAGCCACGGGGTGGGAGTCTCAGTGAAAAACACTCCCCCAGAAGCTAGTATTTGCTGTAGGAAGGAACCTGTTCTTGGCACTGGTGACAGATTCCACCCTGCAGCAATTAAGTCGGGGAGCAATGATGGTTTCTGATGGGACTGTGGCATGGGGGAAAGGGTCAGCCCACTTCTACAATCACAAAGGTCCCAATCAACTGTAATGCCTGTTATTAATGACAACAACATACTAATCAGATCACACATTTAAGGAAACATGTAGTTTGACCCACTATCTTAACACTGTCTGACCACAGAAAGTGCCTACACATACGTGGCAGGCTCCCCACTCCTGCCAGATGCCACCTCCCCCCCAAAAAAATGTCAGGGCAACAGAGCTGGGTCAGTGGAGATGGCTATGTTTTCCTTCTCCAGAGTTTCTGATAAAAGACTTCTGTGATAACAGGTTTTAACTTTTTGTGTTCTCCACTCCTCATTCTAAATTTCTGACCTGCGCACCTTGACCCTTGAACTTGCGTGGGGAAATAATACAGATTCAAGTGAGCTAGAGGTTTTGTTTTCTGAGGCTAATAGATTGTGTATACAAGCCCTAAAAGAACCGGAGAGGATTTATCCAGGTACGTGGTGGGTAGGAGTCAGAAGGAAACCCCCAGATCTCCAGAGTAGCATCTTCTAGCAGTCATCCGGGTGAAATATAAAGCTTGCCATCTTTCATGAGGTATGACAGAGGCATCACAGCTTGCTCTTCTTTTGAAGCCGTGAGAGTAACCAGGAGCGAAAGCCATCCTTTCGCTACTTATGGGGGAATAGATTAAGCTCTTATCAGTGAAAGGGAGGCAAGGATCCAGATGAGTTGCAAGAGGGGGAAACTCTGCAAGAGGTGCTTTATCAGCACTGGTCGAGCAAAAAATTCACATGAATTTAATCTGCTAGGATAGGATTACATAGAAGATAACCCCTTTGTAATGTGTGTGTCCGATTACTGGTGGATTTAGCCAACAAGCAACACCATTAGATAAATTCTCTGAACTGTCACACTTAATTTTTAGAGCCAATTTGCTATGGGATTACTGAGAGGGTTTAAAAAAAAAAAGCTGTCTTTCAGAAGGCTTCTAATTTTAATTCCCTTGCAATAGGCTTCCTCTCTTTCACTCTCTCTTGTTTGACTCCTAATTATTATTAGGAAACAACCCTTTGCAGCAGGAGTACGGAAGTGTCTTTGAGCAATGGGAGAGTGATTAGTTCTCTTGTTTGTGTATGTATAGGAGGGTGCAATTCAAACGTCCGTACACCCAGGAAGAGTTAAAAATGTGCTGTAAACATTTTTGTGGCCTCGCTGAACCCTAAAACAATTCTCCTATTTGAATCCAAATATTTACCTTAAAATATCCAGTGGTTGAACCCCTTTGCCAGGAATAGAGTGAGCAAAATATACAAAATGAATGAAGGGATATTGTTCCTCCAACGGGTATAAAAGAGAGATCTCTAGAAAACATTACCATTCACCACCCAAACAATAGCTGTGCATTTAAATAACAATTACGAATCCAATGGCATTTTACCAGTGTTGTGACATTTCAAATTAATAAGTGCTAATGCGTGTTAGAGAAAGGGCACGAGGAAAACAAACTGTGACACCAGCTATTCCCTCCCCGCCCCAAATTCGAATTATTTCTTCTCATTAAGAACACAATTTCTTTGTGAAGCTGTGTTGATAGGTTCAGGCCTGACTTGCTGCCTGCCGTATGTTTTCTTTATATGCTAAGTGATAAAAAGATAAGCAGATATTTGTACTGAACTGAATTTATTTCACTAAACCAAGACTGTGGTGTTAACAGGGCTTTTTTTTCAGCTGGAACTCACCAGAACTCAGTTCTGGCACCTCTCAGGTGGGCTCCATTGCCATTGTAAGAGAACAATGGAGGTGTTCATGGCGAGTTCAGGCACCTCTTTTTCTAGAAAAATAGCACTGGGTGTTAATATCTAAAAATCAAGCAAGCTTCGCCCTAATCAAACCTACTAGGCTTCTCTATTTGGCCCATGAGGCCATTTTGGCCAAGCCTTGGCCACCTGCCCTACCATTGATGGTCAAATATGATATCAAGCAAAGAGGTTTTCCAGGCACCATTGATAAGTGGATCCCTTGCCCATATCACCTCTGGCAGCTGTTCTTAAACAGTACCTCTGCAATGGGTGCAGAAGGCAACCTCTGGTGTACTAAGACTGCTAGATGATATTATGTGTGTGCTGCGTTTTGGAATATGCACTGTTAAAAGGCTACCAACCATGCAGTAGAACTAGGGTCTTGGCACTCTGTGTTCCTTTCCTTACTGTTACCAGTGCTTAGGAGTGGGCCATAGGATTATGAATTCATGTATAAAGACTGAACAGGAGTTTGGAGAACGATCATAAAATCAATTATTGATTGCTGATAACTGCACTTACTGGACACTTGCTTTGTCATGTCCAGCCAGTTTTTGGATGGTTGTGTATAATCAGCTATCAATATACTGCATTAAGGGCTTTCTTCGAGTTTAAAAATGATTGAGAATCCACTCTATTTTTAAAACGAAAGGAAAATTATAAGTGCTAGCAGGACTCAGCAAAGGAGACTGATGAAGATTTGCCGAATGAATATCTGCCTCTAACAACTGGGTGTATGGACATGGTTCCCAAGGTGAGATTCAGAGTACTGCACACGAGCAGTGCAGGATACAGAACCAGCACACATGAAATCCAGGAGCACTGCACAGTTTGGATGAGGTCAGTCCTTCCTTCTCATTCATCTAATGAGAATACACAATCCCTTCTTCTCACCAGGGTCACAGTACATGTTCATTATCTGCACATGACTAGTTACACAGAACACTTTCATCATATATTTCACCTTTAGGGCTTGTGAAAGTACAATAATCAAGCAAGAGCCAAGCAATGAATGAATGAATGAATGAATGAGAGAGACATTTCTCTCTCTATATGCCTGGCTAATCTCTTTGTGGAAAGATGCTAAGGCAGCCTTTAAACCAGTGGTGTCAAACCTGTGTCCCTGCCAATGGACTTCAGCTTCCATCAGACCAGTCAGCATGGTCAATGGGCAGGGATGATGGCAGTTGACAGTCCAACCACAACTGGAGGGCCACAGGTTCCCTATCCCTGCTTTTTAACACCGTTCCTGAGAAGTACTTTTTTGGAAGTTCATCCCACAATACAGTTTTAATATTTAAAGGCCTGTACCCATGTGGGTGGGGCTAAATGGGTGGATCATTCTTGTGGGATCAGCACCATGGGGATGAATCAGTGTTTTCCATAGTGTTCCTGCACTATACAATGAGCACTGCATGTTAAGAACTCATTGAGATTTTTAAAAAGTTTGATCATTCTGTGCCAGTGGGGAGCAGGGAGCAGTTGAGAAATCAGAACAGTAATATTAGCATGAATAGATGTCAGCTCTATCCTTATGGTGATAAATGAAGGCTTGGTCTGAGGCAAGGCAAAATGTTTTCCTAACACTGGACTGCCATTGCATGAGTTTAGTCACATTTACAGGCAATTCTGAGCAATTGAACGTTAGCCATACTGTGATACCTGAGCCCTATTCTTAAGAACATTTACTTAGAAAACCACCCACACTTGGATTTGTTTGTCCCTGGCACAACAAAATTCCAGGTATTTGAGCATTTCCCCTTGATATTTTAAGCTTGAATGAAAATGAAGTACTATAGCAGCAAAAAGAGAGTACCAAAAGTTAACAGATTATCAGTCTGGCCAATATACTTTCCAGACGGTAAGGAGAGGAGGGGAGGGGAGGGGAGGGAGTCAAACTATTGCTGAGCACTTTGCTAGATTCTAGAAACAAAGAGAATCTATTGTAAGTAAATCACATTTCCCTGGCACTGAATTCTCCATTTTGGAGATGTTGGTCAAGTGTGGTTTGCCATCTTTACCCACACACTTAGAAACACAATGGTTGCTTCTATGACACTGGTAGTTGTGCTAGTGTCATGAGCCTCCAACTGGAAAGACTGGCAGCAGTCCCTCTTCTGACCACTTTGTCACCTTTCATATATTCTTTCAAATCTAAAAATTCTGTATGAGCCTGAGCCATTCCAACATCACAATAAAATGTTTAGGCATCTCTTCAAACAGAGCTAAAATAAGCACTAGAGTAGCCTAACACTGACTTGGAGTATCTGAAAGGTTCTTCATCCTCTCATGAATTAATATGTAGTCTAATCCTCCAGGGAATTCCCCTGTCCATGCCTCATTGACACAAATACACATAAACAGAGTAGGTTAGACCTGAGACTGTTCTCTCAGTGGTGGCCAAAATCTGTCACCTTGCTGCATAGTAAGTAATGCCATGTCTGCTCCCATCAAGGGAAACACTCTTGTCATTGGGAAACCATTTAAACTTTTCTATTCCTCACTTTCACTGGAGATTGCATGTTTCTCTTACAAGTGCAAGAGTTCTCCCCTCCCATCTATAAGGTGGGGGGAAAGGCAAACAAGTTACCTCTATAGAAAACATGTCTCTCCATCCCTTCCAATATTTGAGAAAAGCTAGATACTAGTGCCACTGGAAGGAGCTAATTCCAAGCTTGTGTACAGTGAGCAACAAAACAGCAAACCTGCTGTGGTCACCTCATAAACAGAAAGGGGTTAACCAAGTTAAAGAGAAAATCCAGTTGTAAACCAAGCAACTGGTGCTTGCAAAGCAAAATTTCTGCAGAAACCCATATCAAAGTGCAAGTCTTCAAAATTATAGTGTGCTGGTTGGTCTAACCCAGGGATGAGAAATCGGTGGCTGTCCAGATATTATTTGTTCCCAGCTCCCATCATCCCTGACCATTGACCATGCTAGCCGGGGCTAATGGGAGTTGGGAGTCCAACAACATGGTGGCGGGTGGGGGGTGGGGCTCAGGTTCCCCATCTGAAGTTGAAACCTAGCCTTACAAATTATCAAGTTGCAACCATGTAGATGTACAAAGAATTTTCTCAACGTGGCTAACAATTCAAATTCCAGTGGAAATTGCTACTGTCTTTAGAAAGGGGAGGAAAGATGGAAGCTTGCCATCACACACAGTGTTTAAAAAGCAAATGAAAATGCATTTGTTTATTTTGTCTTACCTTCCAATTACTTTTATGTCTGAGATTGCATAAAAGTAGCGTGTCAAGTGCTGTGGATCCACGTATATTTCCCCTGTTGCTGGCCTGAGCAATCTTATCCTTAAGTCTGTGACCGTAAAGAAATCTCTTAGGTTCTTGGTTGTGTCGAGCTGCCCATAGAGAGAAGCCATATTATGGAGCCGAGGCCCAGCAAAAAACGCAAACCTGTCCTTAATCTCAAAGTGGAGGATTTTACTGTTTGCCATGTACCCCATAGAATATTCTTCTGTGCAAATGATTTCTAGGACTGTTTGTTGGGACAAATCCCTCACTGTTTTTGGTTCCATGTTGAAAGCATTTAAACAATCTGTAGCGTAATACTGATATGGCTGCCACGTCCGACCATAGTCGAGGGACTTCTCCAGGATCATTAGGTCTGGGCGGCCAGATTCAAAGGTGATGACTATGTTGTCCGTTAGCTCGATGGTTTTGTTCCAGTACAGGGTGATGTTCACAAGGAGAGGCTGGGGGTAACCCTTCCAAGTGGTAGACTGCCAATAGGTGGAGGGATACCTTCCTTCAGCGTCAAACATCAGTTCAGGCGGATGCGCCAGTTCATCAATGGCTGCATCACACTCATTGCACATGTAGGGATTTCCCTGGAAAGAAGGGGAAAAAACAGCTGTAAGAAGGATGGCCGCGTGGATGAAATGATTATGAGAGTGTAGTCAGTTTCACAGGTTATAGCTATTGGTTTATTCAACTTCCAAATAATTGGCAAAAGGTTGCATGCCAGATGCATGGGAGATTTAGACCTTTGGAGAGTCTCTTCACTATAAAACAAAAACGAAATAACTGTTCATCATTATTTAACCTGCCCAAGAAAAACTACACAAGATATCTATAACTTGCTGCAACTGCAGGGACCCCTGATTTTCATCAGAGCAGGAGCGGGAGGGTGTGCTCTTAACACAGACTCTGATGCCCACCATTTTCTCGGTGTAAAGTTTTCCTCAAAAGAGCAGCGGATGGGTTGGGAAACAGTATGAGGGAATGGACTGGGGAAATGGCCTTGGAGGAAAGGACTAACGTCACTGCAGCAAACCAGGGGGCTCCTGCAGTTGCTTTACGTAAGAAATCAAACAGTTGGGGGAGATTAGCTCACAGATCTCCCACATTTGATGTAGTCTGACCCTCAGTGTATCAGAAACCATGTGGGTGTTCAGGAGCTTACATTCTTTGTGTACAGTGATACCTCATGTTACAAACGCTTCAGGTTACAAACTCCGCTAACCTGCAAGTAGTTACCTCGGGTTGCGAACTTTGCCCCAGGATGAGAACGGAAATCACGCAGCAGCAGGGGGAGGCCCCATTAGCAAAAGTGCGCCTCAGGTTAAGAATGGTTTCTGGTTAAGAATGGACCTCTGGAACGAATTAAGTTGGTAAGGTAAAGTTAAAGGGACCCCTGACCATTAGGTCCAGTCGTGACCGACTCTGGGGTTGCGGCGCTTTATTGGCCGAGGGAGCCGGCGTACAGCTTCCGGGTCATGTGGCCAGCATGACTAAGCCACTTTTGGCGAACCAGAGCAGCACAGTGAAACGCCATTTGCCTTCCCGCCGGAGCGGTACCTATTTATCTACTTGCACTTTGACGTGCTTTCGAACTGCTAGGTTGGCAGGAGCAGGGACCGAGCAACGGGAGCACACCCCGTCGTGGGAATTCGAACAGCCAACCTTCTGATTGGCAAGTCCTAGGCTCTGTGGTTTAATCCACAGCGCCACCCGCATCCCTAAGAGGTACCACTGTATTATAGATATTTATTGACATAAACAACCAACTGATGCCTGCTCAGTGTTATATATGCAGATACTGGATATGTTAACTGGCTAATAGAACTAACCAGTGACTATACATTGATGACTGGAGTGGCAAACATGTGCCATCTGTTCTAGTATGATGGATTTTAAATGTAAAAGCACCCGTGAAATGTAAGAAGCTGTCTTATACTGATTCATTATACTGACTGGCAGCAGTTCTCCAGGGTTTCAGACCAGGGTCTTTTTCAACCTTACCTGGAGATGTCAGGGATTGAAACACAGATGTTTGGTACGGAAACAAAATGCTGAGCCACAAATGATGCTCTTTTGAATTCCTGCAGTAGAGACCCAACCAATGTATGCCCAATAATGAAATTGCCCTTAAAAACTCAATGTCCATTTTTGCAACACATCAGTGGCTACAGCTATTGCATTTGCAAATTGTCTTTTTACAACTGCCTTTCTGTTAAGGAGTGGATTTCCAAAATCTGAACAAGAATAGTCCTGCTTTGTCTTTTTCTTAAATAAAGCCTTCCTCCACAGTTATGTGGTTAGCAAATTTTAATGTTAGCCTTACTGAGGTTTAAGAGGAACAAAATTGTTTATTTACCCTGAATGAGTTGCTGGTAATCAACTCACCCCCCCCTCAAGGAACAATGAACAAGTGCCTAACAGCTCAACAGCCCTTGATTCTTTTTAGAAATATGCTCAGTAGTGAAGCTAGGAATGTTTCTTTCTTCTTTAAATCACAAGTGCATTGCCCAAGAAGAGCAGTGCAAAACAATGGTCCCTTCTAGGGCAAATGCATCCGGATAAGCCATACAGACTGTATGCATTCCTCTGTAAAACAATACCCTCTGTGGCATTTTGGATTCCTTTTGTCCCTTGGCCTCAAATATGTCATGCTTAACTGTGTGCCTGTTTGGTGATGTCTTCCTTTAAAGACCTTTACACTGCTCACCACAAATCATTTTGTTGTGCCGCAAGACTACAAGCTCAGGGGCTTGATCCGGACATCTGCTACCCTATTACTTACAAACTAGCAGAGTACTTCATGTAAGACTTATTTCTCTCTCCCTCTCCTTCTCTCCCTCCCTCCTGCCCTCCAGTAGATGCTGGCTCCAATTTATCAGGACAAGATAATCCAGCACCACTTGATTAAGGAGGTGGGCGATGACATCAACTCTGTAACTGGACTGCTCCTGAGGTGGTGGCTGAAGATATGAACTGCACGTTTATATATAATCCTGCCAATAAGCGGGCAGCTTTTACTGCCGCTTTCCCTCCGTGGCAAGGTGAAAGTGAATTATTCTCCTCTTGACCTTTCGATGCATTAACTCGAGAGCTGCCACCTTTGCCTTTCGCTCCAAAAGGCTATCTTGTTTGGAGGCTGGGGTGGCTCAAAAAAATGCTACTCCAAGAGCATCACAATGGGCTAAATCATGTCTCTTAAATCATCTGTATATCAATTCAGCTTCTGGCAGCTCAAATCCATGATAAGTGCTGTTGCAGCTAAATACCGACCCTATTAGAGGCAAGGAGAGCACAGAGACTGCTGTGCTTACTGCTATGGAGAGGGGGTGAGATGACTTTGTGCCATCATATGGGCAAGTTTTTATTGGCCCGTAAGATCCACTGGCTGTTGCAAAATCAAGCATAAGAAGGACTGCACACATGTCTACCCGCCCTGGACAAACCTGTTACCAAGGCCATTAAAAGCAAGGCAAGAAAATAGTGGAAGAAGATGAATGTGAAGACGCGTATACTTTGGAATCAGCTGGAAGGGGAAAATAGCCTTGCAAATAAGTCCATAAAGGTTACTAGCCCAGAAGCATTTTTGCCAGTCTTTCTGTACTCACAGTAAGAATTCAGTTCACACCGAGAGCCTGGAAAAAAGAAACCAACCCTCTTCCAATTTACAAAGGCTTCCTTGCCTGCAGAATAGCGGGTTGCCCCTTGTGCACTGCCAACCATGACGAAGCATAGATCCAGAAAAGAGGACAAAGGAGGTTGTCTGCTTTGTATAAAATTTGCATGTGCTAATTATATGTATAGATGCAAATTAAGAAATACTTATTGCAATTGAAACAGAAGTACAGGACATACCAGCATTGTGGAGAAGACTTGTTTGCTATCTAGGTACTGATAAATGTTGATGAGCAACTTCAATGACCTTGATGTTTTCTGTTCTTAGTGTTCATTGTCTTGAAACAGGACCGCCCTAGAGGATTCCTTCAAATAGAGAGGTCTGTCCTCTGATAGCCCTTCAAACATGACAACCTGCTGCAGAATGGGAGGGGAGGAAACGGTCCCAAGTCCTGCAGGCAGGAAGGTCCCAAGGCCAGTTTCCTGCACGTGTGCCATAGGAATCTTACATAGGGGTCTGATCCTTTACCTGGGCATAACAAGTGCTGCTCCTAGGATTTCCCACCTGCAAAATATGAGCTTGACTTGCTCACAGGTTTTTATTATCCTGCATTACAAATCATAACTGGGTTTGCTCATGCAGGTGTTTAAGGGCGTTTGAGTCCAACAAATAAAATTCGAATGCTGTAGGGTGGTTCTTGATAATAATTTAATGACTTTGGATTTTTGGATTGAGACATGGAAAGACTACGCTGCTGGAGACACTACTTTCTCAGAAGCTGGGAAAGGCCTGTAAAGAGATGGGAGTTGTTGTTTTCCTGGAATTCTTTTTCTTGAAATGATCCTATTTTAGATGGTCTATAAAGACTTTAACAAAAATCCAGGCACACATTCAATTAATATCACCTCTGTGCTGTTTTTCACCTGTGTTTGTCATCTTACTGCTCCTTTTTGCTGTATTTCTATTTTTTGTATCAGTATTAATGTTCTTGTTGTATGTTTCTTTGGGTGTATTTTTGTGTAGAAAAGTGGGATAAAAATGAACTAAGCATACATTTTAAAAGGAGCATTGACAGATTTCTTCCAGGACTTGTCCTAAAGTCTTGAGGTCAACAGGTTGTATCCAAGAAAGTCATACTCAGAGTAGATCCGTTGAAATCATTGATTGCAATGGATCTGCTCTGATTATGACTTTGTTGGATACCACCCAACATTTCCAGAAGATGCCAAAATTTCCGCAAACAACATTGTATATTTCAGAGAATTGAATATTAGTTACTGAGAGGGTTAACCACTGTTCCATCTTTTTCATTGCAAGAAATTTCTGTTCTAATTACTGTGAGTTCTTTTTTCATATCTTGGTAGGGGAATAATTCTCTAGATAATTAATCTTTCCCTTTTCCACCCTGTGTAATTACTATCGTATTTCTTCCCATCTCCTAACCTTAGGGCTTTGGAGCTTTTCAATCATCCCCACTGTGATCCCAGTCTCCAATAATGGCTTCTCCCCTGGTCATCAGGTAAGTTGCAAGATTTATATTCATGTCAATTTCAAGGAAATCAACTCGTCCTGCCATTCCCCAGAGCAGTGGTTCCCAACCTTTTCGGCATGGTGACCCACTAATCAAAAGTTACTTGGTACATTGATTTTTGGACCTTCGGTCTTTGGCAGTTGCCGGTTTCATGTATTTTAACTGTAAGGTTGCCTATTTTATAACTTAAGGCCCCCATTAATGTGAGATTTGTTGAAATATTTATAGTACTTTCAAAGTTATTCAGGTTTTTTAAAAATAAAATAAAGGGAGGGTATGAACACCAATAATCTGAGTGCAGGATGTTACTACATAATGACTTCATGTTGTAATTTGCCAATGATTAGGTCCCTTTCCTCCTCTAAGCTGCAACACTCCCTCTTGACTCCACACATTTAAACAAGTCCAGAACAGTCTATGTCTCTTAAATTCTATGTCTGACCATGCATGCCTTCTACTTCAAGCTTACCACAGAAGTCAGCTATGTTCTCCTGAAACTGAATGTGGAGATCAGGCTACTGATCCCCATCCCACAAACATATGATATCGTTGTTGCTCCAGGCTCCTGCCCTCTTTGCACAAAAAAATCCCCCCTCTTTTTCTCTGTTTGCTGATGCCAAACTGGGCAGCTTATTCCTTGTATTAAGCACAAAGGATCTACCAGTCAACCCCTGCTCCCTTAGCTTAAAAGGGATTGAATCTCTTTTACCCCCACCAAAAGAAAATCTCTAGACCTGTTTTCTGCAATTTGGCAGGCATAATTTACTCTGTGCTTTTAAATTTAATCCACTTTGGCCAAAAGGGGTAGCAGTTGTTGTAGCTGCTTTTAACTTCCCCATTATAGGGAACACATAAGTTTGCATTATACAAAGCAGCTCAGAACCCAAAGCACAGAGGGAAGTGAACACAGAATGAATCAAACAGGTACAATTTTTTGTTGGATACAAGGAAAATTGGGGGGGGGGGCATGCCCATACCTAGTATATGCTAAAGTACAGAAATATGCTGGAAAACATTCAAAGAACATGTCTAAAACCATCACAACACAATCCAGCCACTTTTATGGCTTACAGTGTAATTAACTGTGCTTCCCTTTGGCTGGCTCATGCCCTTGTTTTATCATTTCCTCCCATGCATGCTCAGTAACATTTTTTTTTTACACATCTTGCACATTCAATGAAATGCAGAGGATTTAAAAACAACAACAAATATTACAAGTAAAATTGATAGCATGCTCAGCTAGCCACTGAAAAATCAGTTTAATATATTCAGTGGTTCCCCCTGACCCCCAATCAAATGAAAACACTACATGTTTTCAACTCTATTGGGATTTATAGATTTTGAATATATGTAAATGTGAACTTTACATAAAGAGGTCAGGATTATACAAATCACACCTTGACTTGAAATTAGGCAGCTTCAAAGTTTGTCAACACCTGGCTTGCCTGAGTAACTATTAACTTGCATGCTAGTTTTTCCTGTGGAAACCCCCCCACCCACCCAAAACACACAACTACTTTATCTGGAGGTCAGGGATATCAGAATGTAGAAAATCAAAGCTACTGAACAGCAAGCTACATACATTTATATTAAGCTGCTCTGACAGCTGCCTTTGGTCTCCTAAAGCACAGCCAAGAAACTCCGATTGTGGATCTGTTGTGATTCTTTATATTGAAAACTAAAGCGACTCCAACACTACACAGGGGTCCCTAGATGCTACCAGACAGCAGGTTTTAGGAAGTTGAATGGATAACCTAGATTGGATACTGCTGTGTCTCCTTAAAGCACTGCCTGTTCCCTTGCAGCAAAGCAGGCAGGAGCTGCTAAAGAATATTAACTACTTGATTGGGAGGAAATTGGCTGACCTTTCAGAGTGGTCTTTGAACAGGTGAGCTGAATCCCCAGGAACCTAGCTGCTGGATATGACCTTCCACCTACCATAACTCGAGTAAGATTCAGAACAAAGTTGAAAAGGCGGTCAACAGGGCTAGATGAGTGGGCAGAGCACAGATAGAAAGGATGAGAAGGAAGGGTAGGGAGAGAACGGCGCTCAGCTCAGGCAGAAATGGGTGTCTTCTAACCCATGCCCCAAACTCAGAAATGTACTAATTGCATACCAGGACACAGATGCTCCACGCCCAGGGCTATGCATGCGCGTCTGTGTGCTGCATGTGCAGAAGCACAATTACACAAGAAACACAATAATTTATCACTGGGCAGACAATTCGGTGTTGTTGTGGCCATGAGGTGGTGGCCATTTTTAGTGAAGGCCATGACAGGGTCTAAAGGCCTGGGCATAGTGCTCCCACCCCACTGCATTCTAGCAGGCTTAGCTGGTGACAGTGGCAGCAGTGGTGGTCACAATGGGAGCTGGCATTTTTAATTCCCCAGCCATTAGCAGGTGACTAACAGTGCTTGGTGCTGAACCACACCTGCCCAGTCCTTACATTACTTGTACAACGCAATCAGGGAATGCAGGAACCAGATCATGGCTAGGCCTGAAACAGCAGATCTATTTTGGATGGAACCAAATGGTTTTGTGGTTCACTCTGAAATGTATGTGCTGTGTGTGTGTGTGTGTGTGTGTGTGTGTGTGTGAGAGAGAGAGAGAGAGAGAGAGAGAGAGAGAGAGAAAAGAGAAAGAGAAGTACAGTCATACCTCGGGTTACAGATGCTTCAGGTTGCATTTTTTCGGGTTGCGGACCGCCAAAACCTGGAAGTACTGGAACAGGTTACTTTCGGGTTTTGGCGGTCGTGCATGCGCAGAAGCGCCGAATCGCAACCCGCACGTGCACAGACGTGGGTTGCGAACCCTGAGGGTTGTGAACGTGCATCCCGCACGGATCACGTTCGCAACCCTAGCGTCTACTGTATGAGTTGGAAATCCAGTTCTGGTTCATGCTGAGCCAGGCTCATTTGAACAACAGCTTTGTCCTTTGCCTGGATCCATTCCTCACAATCATTTCAAGTAGCAAAACATTACTGAAACTGTTGTGTAAGCAAATCACTCCAAATGAGCTTCCTGCCTAAACGGCTACTGATAAAGCAAAATCAATCAATCAGAGTGTTCTGTTTGGTTTCATTGAGCTAAATGATGTTATAGAGGTTAACAATTTGATGATTATGGAGGAGGAACGAATGAGAGGGTGACAGTAGTCTTAGGCAGGAGAAGGCAGGCAGGAATCCCAGTGCAAACCCAATAAAAGGGATGTTCCGAACTTCAGTGGGGAGAGAACTTAAACTGATCCTAGGCATTGCTGTGGGGGAAAGAATCGGGCATGTGTGTCTTTCTGCAAAATGTTTACTATGTTTATGTACAGTGAGGACTTTCCTGTAACAAGTCATTTTGTGCTGGCACCCACACCACTTTTATCATTATATGAGTACTGGCACCTCATTTTCTTTAACAAAAAGGTAAAGGTAAAGGGACCCCTGACTGTTAGGTCCAGTCACGGACGACTCTGGAGTTGCAGCGCTCATCTCGCTTTATTGGCCGAGGGAGCTGGCGTACAGCATCTGGGTCATGTGGCCAGCATGACTAAGCTGCTTCTGGCGAACCAGAGCAGCACACAGAAACACCGTTTACCTTCCCACCGGAGCGGTACCTATTTATCTACTTGCACTTTGACGTGCTTTCGAACTGCTAGGTTGGCAGGAGCAGGGACCAAGCAATGGGAGCTTACCCCATTGCGGGGATTCGAACCACCAACAATCTGATCAGCAAGCCCAAGGCTCAGTGGTTTAGACCACAGCGCCACTCGCGTCCATGTATAATCATGACACACTGATATAGTAACACTGTCTATACGGCCCATCTACACTATACATTTAAAAGCACTGCCATGCCATACCCGCAGGTATCCCCCCCAAAAAGGGGATATCCCGTTTTCTCGTAGGAGAGCGTGGTGGTCATTTTGGGTGCCATGATTTTGTGCAATTTCATGGAGGGATGTCACCCTGAAAAAATGCTCTCCTCTGAAAAAGCATTTGGGGTGAGGCTGCAATCCTACACGGTACTTCCAAAACATGCATTTTTGGGCATTGTGTGAGCACAGCCGTGAAAAAGGCGTGTGTTTGGGGCTCCGTGATCTTGCGCAGGAGCACAGGCAGAATTACATGCATCCTAGTTTGGGGACTCAGTAAGTTGGGAGGGCATTTCAGTCCACTTTGAGAAGCCATGGTTTCCTCTGCGTTAAATGTATATAGTGCAAATGGGGCCATTTCAAAGCATTTTGGCAATGTTTAGAACCTCTCCCCTTAAAAACAACAGGCAAAACTTACCTCCCCCAAAAGACAAAAAAAGCAGGCCACCTCCAACCAAACAGCCCCACCCACAAAAGCAAAAACAAAACCCCTTCTTAATTAAAAATAAGTAATAATAATAATGATAATTTATTATTTATACCCCGCCCATCTGGCTGGGCTTCCCCAGCCACTCTGGGCAGCTTCCAACAAAATATTAAAATACAGTAATGCATCAAACATTAAAAGCTTCCCTAAACAGGCTGCCTTCAGATGTCTTCTAAAAGTCTGGTAGTAGTTGTTCTCTTTGACATCTGGGCGGGTGCCACTACCGAGAAGGCCCTCTGCCTGGTTCCCTGTAACTTGGCTTCTCGCAGTGAGGGAATCACCAGAAGGCCCTTGGCGCTGGACCTCAGTGTCCGGGTAGAACGATGGGGGTGGAGACGCTCCTTCAGATATACTGGACCAAGTAAATTGCAAAGGTCTTCGCGGGCACTAGTATGGTCTCTGAAGGTACTGTGGTGCCCCATCATTAGGGGACTATGCATCTTCATGCCATTGAAAGCTTTTCTTGCTTGGTTGCTGTAGATCAAATTGCTGTTAAAGGCACAAAAGGAAAGCCATAGCCCTTGTTGCTGCAGTCAGGAGCCTGTGGCTCCACACTATGGTGCTGTAGGATGATTTCATTCTCTGCAGTGCAGTTGAACTTAACCTCCGCAGTGCATGCATGTATGTGTGTACATACATGCATATGTATAGGTGCAGACACGTGCACACACGAACACACACATTTAGCTTGAAAGCAGCTCAATTAAACTAAAAATGAAATGAAATCTTTGCAGTCTGCCAAAACGTTTGGCTATATTGCTGACTTTCCAAAGTGTGACGAGGCAAAAATAATAAAATTGTAATGCTGTGAGAGGCAATGTGCTAATTAATAGCAGCCTGAATCACTCCCAGAGGTGCTGTGGGGGGAAAACACACTTAGAACACTGTGATGCAGAAGGGCGAAAACAAAATCCCCCCATTTTCCTTGCTAATAGTTGGGAAAGTATTTAGAGGCTTTCTGTTCAATTATTTGAAAATATTTTAGATAGGTGTTTTTTTTAAGGCATGCTGCCGCCCCCCTCCCGCCCCCATTTGGTCCAGCTGAAGTGCTGCTTCTTGGAAGTCTTTGGCAAAGATCTGTTCGAGACTGCCTGCTGGTCACAAGATAATTAGCTCCAGTTGCTTATGCTCGAGTCTGTTAGATGTCACTAGCAGAGAAAATGTGCTTTGTTTTGACAAGTAAGGGAATGGCTTTTCTCCCCCCTTGCATTCATTTCAGCATTAGGAGCATTAAGGAGGATTATCACAAGGGCATTAAAATATGTAATCAATCCTTTTAACAAAGATCCTTTTCATTCTGCTTTACTGCCACCCAAATACTATACTGCCACCCAAATACTAAACACATTTCCTGAGAGGCAAGCCAAATGGATTTCAGGGGAAGTTTTATTTCCTTTCCAGGACATGCTAATTCGTTAAAAACCCAATGTTCCTGGAAAGTATACAAACACACCCCTGACCCTGACCCAAACCCTCATGCCCTAATCTCAGATGTGTGGCATGGGAGGGCAGTGATTACCTAGTCAAGAAGAAACCCTTTCCCCATTTTTAGAGACCATATTATTATTATTATTTTGTATTAAATGTCTTAGCTGCTTTGCTTAGAAACACAGATAGCTGCCTGATGCATCAGCAGAACATCTAGCCAGGCACTTGTCTACACCAGTCTTCCTCCAACCTGGTACTTCTGTCTGCCCAAGCATGCATGACAAAAGGGGTGAGAGAATATTGAAGCTTTAGCCCAAGACATCTGTAGTGGTTCTTCCGGGTTCCAGACAGGAGTGTTTCCTACCTTCCACCTGAAGACGTCAGAGAGTGAACCTGGGATGTTATGCATGCAAAGCATGTGCTCTACCACCAAGCTATGTTCCTGCGTTTTGGCTCAACTGACACCTTATTGCTTCATATGCTTTAGTGCTGAGTCCTCACACGTTCCAGTTAAATCCATATTTACTCAAATTAAGCCCTGCTTCTCAGTGAGTGCGATATGGATTTATCGTTCTAACATTACGAGCCAATACACCAGCAAATAGGTTATTAGGGTTGCGTTCAATGACTGCTACATCAGCGCCACCTGACCAAGAGGACTCCATGCTAGCACAGTTGCTGTACAAGAGGCTGCGGCTACCCAGGCACCGACCAATGTTTCCAGCTCCGTGACAGGCGCAAAGCACAGTGCTGCTGTACAACACTGAACCAATCAGGGAGGATGCATGGAAAGGTCGGAGTGGAGGTGGTAGAGCAATAATGGGGGAAGGAAGAAGAAGAAGAAGAAGAAGAAGAAGAGTTTGGATTTGATATCCCGCTTTATCACTACCCGAAGGAGTCTCAAAGCGGCTCACATTCTCCTTTCCCTTCTTCCCCCACAACAGACACTCTGTGAGGTGAGTGAGGCTGAGAGACTTCAAAGAAGTGCGACTAGCCCAAGGTCACCCAGCAGCTGCATGTGGAGGAGTGGAGATGCGAACCCGGTTCACCAGATTATGAGTCCACTGCTCTTAACCACTACACCACACTGGTGAGATGGAAAATAACGCCAATATATTTCACATCCAGCAAGCAATTGGGCCCCTTTGGTTTCAGATAGTACATGAGTAGTCAAGTCTAAAAAGTCCAGAACACAAATTTTCTAGCAGTTGTGGTGGCTCATTTACCAGAAGTATTGTATTTGGCATTAAAACTCTCAAAGTGTATATTTGATTCTGACCAAACTAAGCCTCTTAGATGCAAGAGCCTGCCTGCATGCATGCATCTAGTTGCACAGAGCATCAGATGGTGGTACAGTATGACTCCATGTGATCCTTGCACATACACTGTTCTTCCTTACACACTCAGAGACGCACACTGCCCATCACACTAATGGCCCCTTGCCTAGTGAAAGCAAATACAACATCATGACTGAGCTTATATTGGTGTTTGCAGTTGTTGTGACTTTGCAGCTCTTCTGGTTGAAATATTTATCCTCTTGCTTCCTACTGAAAGGATCCTTCCACAGCATATTCTGTAGCTCTGAACTTGATTAAAGCAGTTGCTTTCTCAAAAACATTTTATCCCTGTATGTAAGACTGCTAATACCATGTGGACCTTTAAAAAAAATAATCAGGAAGAAAGATGCAGGGTGGGGACTTAACCTTTCAGGAGCATGAACACTGGGAAGCTATATCACAGATTACATGCCATAATAGATACCTGGCTAAATCCCTCCAGAGGATTGGTGGGGAGATTTTTGCAAAGTGCAAAGACCATCAAGGTCAAGTGGGTCAAGATTCTATGGAGCTAAAAATAAATTCTGAGCAATCAAATCTCAAAAACCTTTTAAAAAAAGAATAAGGAAGAAATGCTGCTGTCTGGTGTTGTAGTTTGGATACAAGAAATATAGAACAGACCTCAAAAACATTTCCTGATGTAAGAGTAAAGTCACTGGAAGATTTTAGGGGATGAATCTAAAGTGAGATAGGTTTACAGTTGCATAGCAGGCTCATATCTCCTGAATCTCCAAATGATAGTAAACACCTAAAGTGTCTGAACTTTCCACTGGATTCATAAAATTAAGCTCATTTCAGACATCCAGCTGAACTTTCTCAATGTCTGCAACTGGTCAGAAATCTCTAGATTCTAATGTTTGACGATGACATAATTGCATGCTACAGCCTAAAAGCATCTAAGTTCAGACAGGGCATATTTCAGATGTGTAAAATCTGATTCAAAGCTAGTTTAGTGACATAATATGGTCCAGCAAATGTTTGTGTAAGATCTGGACATCTCTGTGTTTAAGGAGCTATACCACAAAGCTTGCCCAAAGCGTGCTATAGCCTGCAACCTGCTACATGGATGAAGAAGATGGGTCTAAGGTCAAATGAAAATGTAAGCACCTGCCCCTGGCAGTGAATTCACATTCCAGATGTCTATATTTATTTTAGGAGATATTTATGCTGGAAGATGTTTGCAAAAGAAGGGCAGCATCAGGCATTTCCCTTGAATGTTACATTCAATGAGCGTACAATCTGTGTACACAAATAGTTGAGCTATTCACCTGCATAATTATTCACATATAATATTCAATGAGTGTGCAGTCTGTATACTACACAACAGGCAAGTTGCACAAATCTGTATGAATGGGGAAATGGAAGCACAGTGCTTCATGTTTTCCATTCCTACTCAGATACAGTGGTGGCTCATGAGGAGCCGAAGTGGCAGTGGTGTACACTCAGTAGTGGTGCTGCACTCATCAGGATAGGGTGGGACAAGGTGGCAGCAAGGCCAGGGCAGTTCCAGGTCCATGCACAATTCCACCTCATGCGTATTGAGCTCTGGCAGAGTGGTACTCACAGCTGGTGAGCTGTTTTTGGCTTGGTGAGTTTAGAACTTGTGCTGTTATGCAAGTAAATCTTAATTCTGACCCCCGAGGATCTCTCTGTGTGATGCGGAATTCTTCCTGCTTTTTGCAACCAGCAAGATGGGTTGCAAACACTGAGGGAATTGAGTGATTGCTAAGAGCTTGTTTGTTTTTAATTTGCATTTTAGTAAGCTGTCCTGAGGCCTTACTTCCCTGCATCACATAAGCCTGGTTTCTGGTTTCTGGTGTGTGTGTGTGAGTGTGTGTGTGTGTGTGTGTGAGAGAGAGAGAGAGAGAGAGATGGAGACAGATACAGAGAGACACAGCTAGAGAACCTTTTGGTTTCTGTCTGCTCTGGGTGTTAACATGTTTCCCTAGATTGTGTGCAGATATTGT
Organism: Podarcis bocagei; assembly: GCF_964188305.1. Classification (NCBI taxonomy): domain Eukaryota; kingdom Metazoa; phylum Chordata; class Lepidosauria; order Squamata; family Lacertidae; genus Podarcis; species Podarcis bocagei. The sequence continues at coordinate 82,553,473 of NC_138129.1, read as the reverse complement.
GCCCTTCACCTGGCAATTTCCAAGACTATCTTCATCCTCTGGATGGTTCTTTGGTCACTTCAGATTGTGCAGCTGCATTTAACAGTACCACCTCATAGAACCTTGAACAGCCTTGAACTGCTGAAGTGGAATTGAAGTGCCCAAGTTCTCTTCTATAGAGCAATGCTGCTATTCTTAATGCAGTCCTTGCTTACCATATGCTTGTTGCTTAGCAGTTCCAGAAATAATAACCTGCTCTTTGAAAGCCATGCCTTTTTAATGTGCTCAGAAGTAAATGGAGGCCCAGCTGTGGAATGAATGGGTGTATTTTCATCGCAGCAGCCACTCACTACTCACTCCCCCAAATGGTGAAGAGTATTTATATATATATTTTTATATATATATATATATATATATATATATATATATATATATATATATATATATATATATATATATATATATATATATATTCCCACATGGAGCAGCATCTGTCTGGGGAAGGGCCATTGAACCACTGAATCACTGAATTGTAGAGTCAGAAAGGACCTTGAGGATCATCTAGTGCAATGCAGAAAAATGCAGCTGTCCCTTACTGTGATCAAACTTGCAACCTTGGCATTATCAGCACCATGCTCTAACCAACTGAGCTACCCAACATCCCTGCCATATCCCAGTAGCAGAGCAAATGCTTTGCATACAGACTATTCCGGTTTCAACACCTGGCATCTCTAGATCAGTGTATCCCAACCTTTTTGGGGCAAAGGCACACTTGTTTGATGAAAAAAATCTCGAGGCACACCACCATTACAGCCCCGTGACGTCAGCGCGCAGCGTCACACCGGGAGGGACGCACGAAAGTGTAAGTTTCAATTTTTCCCCTCCCCCTTGCCGGGGAACCTCCAAGCTTTGGGGGTGGGGGAGGAGGAGGCAGCAAAGCGAGGCAGGAAGGAGAGCGCGGCTTGGCTGGGTGAGCTTTGGCAGGGGCAGGGAATGAGAGCCGCGAGGCGGGCGCTGCGGACGGAGGCGCTGCCTGCCGAGCTCGCAGGCAGCCAGGCAGGCAGACGGCGAGAGCCCCGTGCTGGGCAGCCTCTCCTCGCCGCCGCCGCCCCGCCTCTCGCCGCCCGACTCGCCCACCTCCCTCCGGGCAACATCTCGCGGCACACCAGGCAACATCTCGCGGCACACTAGTGTGCCGCGGAACAGTGGTTGGGAAACACTGCTCTAGATAATTCTGAGACTTGTACAACCCTGCAGAGCTGCTGCTGTCAGCGGTAGGTCCAGACAAGCAGTGCAGACCTTTCTTTTTCAGTGCAGGGCTGTCAAAACACAGGGACAGTGAATTAGGGATTGGAACCAGCATGCATGGAGCCAGAGCTGATGGTGAGTGAAGCTACAACTAAAAATGGGCAGGGACACTCCTTTTTTTCTCTCTTTATGTTATCTGCATCTCTCTCTCTCTCTCTCTCTCTCCCTGCCACCTTTTCCTCCTTTGTTGGTTACAGATCCCAGCTTCCAGGTTCCTCCTTAGCAAGCAAGGCCATGGATTCTTTTCAGCCCTCTGCCGCTGCTACAGTCCATAGTATTCCTCCTAGATCTTTTCCTCTGGGATCGCCAGGGCAATTTGGCAACAGAAGCTCCATGGGACCTTTTCAGCTCTCTTCTTCTATATGTGAATCCAGGGTACCAAGTATGAACAGCAAAATGCATTGCATTGCAAGTCTTGCAAAGAACAGTGATGTTCACAGTTATACACAGCAGAGGGTGGAGCAGTCCCAATATTTTTAATGGATGTGGCGCAAAAGCAATGCTAACAGCCTACTTTTCTGGAGCTCTTACTGAATGCATGTGACTTACAGTGCACTCTCTGAGATGTGCAAAGCTACCTAAACTTGGAGGACACAGTGTGAGCAGAAATGCGGTGTGCTTTTCTGGGTGTGATCTGATCTGGTTGTGCTTCCTGATTGCATTACGTGCACCAAGAAGACAGCTGCTCAGCCAGAGATGAACAGCTGACCTCCACCAAGGGCAAGCACATTTTGACACGTTGTTTGCATCCATTGTTATTGGTTTGTTAACTAACCTGGCTTCAAGGGAGGTCGATTCAACAGAAACTTATTTTAGCTATTTAAATACTGCATTTTTCATATACAGATAGGTAGCCGTGTTGGTCTGCCATAGTCAAAATAAAAAATTCCTTCCAGTAGCACCTTAAGGACCAACTATGTTAGTTCTTGGTATGAGCTTTCGTGTGCATGCACACTTCTTCAGATACACTGAAACAGAAGTTGCCAGACCCTTCTATATAGTGAGAAGGTGGGGAGGGGTATTACTCAGAAGGGTGGTGGGAATGGGAGATTGGCAGATAGCTGAGATGAGCCTGTTGACGACTCTTAACAACTGTAATAGGTCTTACAGGAAAAGGCAAGGGGTGAGACCTGGTCTGAACAGAGACATTGGATTCCTATCTCATTATACATGACTAAGCCATTTCTCACCTTCTCACCCCTTGCCTTTGCCTCTAAGACCTATTACAGTCGTTAAGAGTCGTCAACAGGCTCATCTCAGCTATCTGCCAATCTCCCATTCCCACCACCCTTCTGAGTAATACCCCTCCCCACCTTCTCACTATATAGAAGGGTCTGGCAACTTCTGTTTCAGTGTATCTGAAGAAGTGTGCATGCACACGAAAGCTCATACCAAGAACTAACATAGTTGGTCTTTAAGGTGCTACTGGAAGGAATTTTTTATTTTGCATTTTTCATAATGTGCTAGAGTCACAATGGTGGCCATCTCAAATCAAACTGGTCTGTATAGGTTGGGGATGAATGCAGGGACCACAGGCTCCTCCAGATGTGGTTATACCACATTTCCCATCACTCTGACAACTTGCCATGCTGGCTAGGGCTTATGGGAGTTAAGAGTCCAATGGCATCTGCAGGGCCACAGGTTCTCTCTCCCTCTTGCAACAAGTATTTTCCTCCCTTTTTAAAGAAAGAAAGAAAGAAAGAAAGAAAGAAAGAAAGAAAGAAAGAAAGACTCATGGATATAGTGAAAGTTTGATAGGTTCCTTATATCGCTTTACATAAATATAATTTTTGGGTTTTAAGGTTTGCTCAGTGAGGCATCCGTGTTGTCATGAAGCAGATTATGACATGTCAGAATGCATCATATCAGCTGGCGATAACACTATACAGTCATCTGGAAGCATTTGTATTCAGCGAGACCAATCAACTCGGAGCACTGGAGGAAAACCTTACGCCATTTGAGAAACCACATATTATCATGGTTCAAATATTCATCCCAAGGAAGCATACGGTACACATTTATTTTCCACTTCTTACTTCCACCAATTTATAAAATCCTATTTGGCTTGTCCAATTGTGCAGCTACAACAAATACACACATATATATTCTGCATAATCTCTGGGATATTGGATATAAATTACAGAAAGACAATGAACAGAGAGACAAGCAATCCTCCATGGTGTTCATTAATGTTTGCTTGTGACAGACCAATGTCAACCTTAATTTACTAAATTTTCCTGGGGATGGTTCTTGATTATACAGTGAGATATTTTTTTTAAAGGCTGCTTGGAATGTTGTAGCAACAGTGAAATATTCTCTCTCCTTTTTTGTCAAAACTGATGTGAATACACACACACACACACACACACACACACACACACACACACATGGCCTGGATTTAAACAATAGTTGAAATGTCGTCCAGAAAGCAATTATAATTATTGCCATAATATGATAGTGCCACCTAGACTGACCTGTTCCAAAATCCTCCACAGGCTATCCTCAGTGGAATACATCTAGTTCATAAGCTGAATTGCTGAATAAATAATGAAAGAACGTTTTTCTCAGCCTCACAAAGACATCACAGGGATGAGAATATGAAATAAATAGCTTTTCCCCTTCCCCATCATATGGGTCCCTATCTTGGCCATGGGAAATGAAGTTATTAGTTCATTATCTATATAGCACATTACAGTGTTAAAAGTTTGACATTACTGTTGAAAGATTGCATACGTTGCTACCAGGATCCCTGACTTCAGCAACTAAACCAATTCCTGTGACTATCCATCAATCTGGTTTACTTTCCTACCATCCCTTACCATTGCCCACACTGGCTGGGACTGATGTGAGGCTAATTCGGAGTCCAATAACAGAAAGTGGACACCATATTGACTACCCCTGTTTTAATGGATCAGAGTAGCCATTGAAGCTCCATGGCGCTGGGCAAGGCCTCCTCCAGACGTCACAGGCGCGTGGCACGCCCCCAATCTTCAGCTCAAGGCGGCACCAATGAGTGGGAGAGACGGAGAGGCGTCCTTGCTGTTGCACCCATTATGGAGAGGGAACTGCTTAAACTCCTGCTATTTCCCCTTGCATATTATTTTGCAAGGATGCTTTTGGGTAGAGAAGCCGGTGCTGGGTTAACATTATGTAAATAACTGCCAAATGTACAATTTGGCTCTGAGAACCTCACAACTGGCACAAAGATAACAGCACTCCGCTATTGTTTGTTCTAGCGACCTGGTACCTATATGGAGATTAATGCTTTCTGCCACCTCAGCTGTTCATCTGTATGTATTTAGCTCAGATTGTAAAGGTAGCAAAATATTATTTTCCCTTGGTCTCAAAGAGGAAAACTAAAGCATAGTCGATAACAGAGCTAATTTGACCACCATCTCTTTGTTTTTGAGCTAGGAGCAAAATCTAAAACTGCTTCTTCCTTCTTACTTTGTGGCTGGCATTTATTATTTTCAGCTGCTAATTCTATTTCTGATTCCATGGGGAAGAGAATCCACACAGCCGGGGAAGAAATAAAAGAAGGGTTTAAAAAATATATAAAGGGCTTCTTTATCTGCTGAGGGAGCTCTGCTGCTGCGACTATCTGCATCTGTAGGCAAGATTCATTGTTCTCTGGCATATTATTGATTCTGTACCTGTGGATTTCATGCCAAGCCCTCATTCCGACTCTACCCATAATTTTATCTCTGATTTTTTAACAAGCATTACCCCAGACGATTTCTGACCTCCCCTATTGCTACCAATGTTCTCATTGCCATTGTTAATAAGCTTTCGAACTGGTGGATTAGCCCTGAATGTCAAGCACCACAATTAGAATTGCTGATGTTATGCAGAAATAGGGTGGCTTCCCTCCTCAGTTGAAATAACAAGACTGCCTTATTGCCACAGAACTCAGCACTCGGCTTTATTGTATTTGATCATGTTTATCGTCAAATTTCCTGGCTTAGAGAACCCTGGGGTGCCTATGAGCCTGTACAATCCTGGGCTGATAACCCCCCTCTAAAAGAGATGAAAGCCTTATAGGATGGGGCTCCTGAGAACTGGTCAGGTAGCTGGGAAAGTAGGAGGAAGAAAGCAGAAGAGAGAGGCAGAGATGGAGGGAGGGAGCAAGAGAGCATAAAGGTAAAGGCCTCAGTGGGGAGTAGTGGTTTCCTTGATCTGTTGTTGGCAGTCATCTGTCTTGAGACACAATGGAGGGTACCTCTGGGAGTGAAGTCAAACTGTGGCATTACCAGCACTGAACTGACCTCAATGATACACAAGCCTGGGCAGTGTGTATGGAGGTCCTGGGCTGCCCAGATAACAAGACCCCGCTCTTGGCCTCGCTGATGTGGTCCTAAGGAAAGCAGAGCAATACATTTGGCACCAGCTTGGATGCCGGAGCTGCACATGGAGCCATCCAACCGCCTTAGGGACTCTACTCCAGATTTGTGTAGGGTTGTAATTTTCTGCACACGTTTTTATTGTTTTATATGATACTGCATATTATAACTGTTGCAGTGATATGTGGGGCAGAAATATACATCAGTGATGGCAAACCTCTAGTCTGCAGGCATAATAAACTCACAGGGCCGTTTTGGGCAAACCATGCCCACCTTTTCCTGCACTTGACATTATATCAGTCGTGGAGGCTTTGAGCCTCCATGACTTGGTGCTGTCTGAATTTGGTGCCTTTTTCTGTCACACTGCCCTCGTCCGCCTGTAGAAGTAGCTTGCAGGGGATGGGGACCCTTAAGATCCGGTGTGCCATCTGGGTCCTTTCCCCAAACCCTAATCTACATGAATTATATTGCCACAGCTCTAGTCCCTACCATGCTGAGAGACTGCTCAGTAATCTATGGTTCTGGACTGTGAGTTGAGGAGGCCCAGCGAGCCCACTTTTTGAGAGTCTCAGGTGCTGGAGAGGAGCACAGACATTGCCTCATCTGCATATAAGCTAGTGAAACTCTACTGGACTTTCAGACAGACAGAACACTATAAAACTTAAAGCTAGAGTCTTCAAGACAATATGTTGAGGGGAAAGCCTGTTTGAGTACCGCCTGAGAGAGGTTAACCTCCTCTCATAATTTTTGGTCTTTACACATAACTCACTACCACTCAGAAGAACAGTCTGGTGGGCTTAAGCCAGTGGTGGAAGAATTAAGAGGCATTTATGCAGATACAAATCCTTGGACCTCATCTCTAACAATGAAGTGTTTGAATGGGGATTTGAATCAATACATAGTGTGTTGTGCTAGGAACATCCATACTTACCCCAACACCAAGTGATATGTGGCCCTGGATATCGTAACAGCTACACATGAGGTTTTTTGTGATCATTTGGGGGTATTTAATGACTTTGCCTTCATTTGGTTTGTCTTGAGGCCAAAATAAATATTCTTTTGATGAATCACAATGAAGTGTGGAATGCTGTGTGGGATTTCTCTGGAAACAGGAATAGAAATGCTGTTTGTGCCGTAAGGTAAATGAATGGTTCCTTAGCACATGTGATGGATGGTTCAGGATTTGTATGTGTGTGTAGGGTTACAGAACAGATTGTTTCTAAAAAGAAAAGTTACAGATTCAATCTACAAAGAGAGAGAAGTTGAAATCATTTTGAACAAAAGAAGAGGAAAAACCCTTGGCCCTACAGAAACTCTGTTGGTTTAAGCAGCGTTTGAACTGCTCTGCTTATATTCTTATTACAAGCTTCTTTGAACTCACCGCTCCCAACCGACCATAACGGACTCTTAAAAGAGATATAACACCATTTTAACTGATGTTTCATTTCCAGGTGCTATTGACACACTAGTTGGCCTTTGCTCGACAGATAGAAAGGCTAGAAGTATGTTATTATATATATAAAAAAAATCAAAGCTGAGATTATCACAATATTGATCTCAAGCCTCCTAGCCCGAACCTTTTAGAAATGCCCAGCACTGGAAGATTTCTAAGTTAATCCTGACAGCTCTCAACCCTATAAATATACGTATCTTTTACATACATTTCTAATTAAGAACAGCAAGATTATATGGTTTTACAATCTCTGCAAGTTTATATAGGAGTGAGGGCTCTAAACTGAATGCAAGGGTTGTGTGTTCCTGAGTATTCTTCTAAATTAGGGCTAGGCAAAAATCAGGTGTTTCTTCATTCTGTCTCTTACACTTTCTCTCTCTCTCTCTCTCTCTCTCTCTCTCTCTCTCTCTCTCTTTCCTCCATGGCAAACAAGAGACTTTATCACAGTTAAAGGACATATTCCAGCTGGCAAAAGCACGAGTGTGGAGCAGGGTATAGCTTGGGAGAGAGCCTAGTCTGGGAATCTCATAAGAACCAAAAAGAGAGGCTGCATTTGGCCCTCAGGCTGCCTTAAGTTCTCCACACCTGCTCTGAATGAATGTTCTTGCTGTGTGTGTACAGTGAACGCGATGAAGATATACACCCCAGGATGGGCACCTGGCAGCTACTGGCTAGTGACTCCCATCAAAAGAGGCAGGTATTCCTGCTGGCCATGGAACGGAAAACAATGTTATGCACTCAGGTGCTTCTCACTCTTTCTCCCTGTTAAGTATTTTTATTCAAAGTTTTCAACATAAGAGACAATAAAAGCCATTCTCATCCAAAAACGAAAAAGATACAGAAAAGCCAAAATAAGAGAGAGGGAAAAAAACACAAAAAAGGCAAGAGATAGAAGGGGGGGGGGAATAGATATAGAAACCTTCTATCAAAATTGTATCATATCCTTTATGCATATACAAAAAAGTTGACCTTCCCAAGTCTCACCTAGGAACTTCTATTCCCCCCCCAGCCTCCCACCCAGGGGGGCCCTTTCTCAGTGCTTTCTTTCTGGGGGGACGCAGGGGTATGCGGACCCCTAACATTTTGTGTTGCCCCAACCGAGGGATGGACGGACTGACATGTCGGCCGTCTCCACAGTGGCAGCTCGGACTGGAGCTCGTCATTCTCCCCGGCGGTGCCCAGGGAGGTGAGTCTGGGGTGGCTGCAGTGGAAGCGACGGCGCTGCTTCTTCTCCTTCTCCTCCTCTTGCTAGGCTACAGCCAGCTGGTTGGCACTTGCCCCTCCTTGCTTAAGCTGACCCTGCCGTCACCAGGGCCTTCCCGTCCTCTCAGCGCCACCGCCACCTCTAGTCCCTCATCCAGGGGTTGGGGGGGGGAGAAGGCAGGGAGGGGGAGGGGTGCCCTTTCTATCCTGTCTCCCATACAGAGCCCCTCACCATCCACCTACTACCTGTGCATGTCCTCATCAACCCAAGATAGAGGACTTCTAGAAGTCAAAAATAAAAACAAAGTTAAGCAAAAAAGAAAAAAAAATCCAATTCGCCACCTGCCAATTGTACATATAATAATCCTTCAAATTAATCAGAACATGCACTACAGGATAATATCTACCTATATCCTATTCTATCGCTGCTTATCATTCTGCCAGGCATAATTCTTCTCAGGCACCACGCACCCATCTTTTTCCCCAATCCAGAAGTCCAAAAGTGGTTCTTAAATTTGTGTTCTCTCTTTCTGAAGCTGCCCATGAAGAGTCCCTGCAGGGGCTCAGATTTGAGACCCCGGCTCTTACCCAGGGGCTCAACTTGTTAGCGTGGAACTACTCCCCTTTCCATTCACTCCAACAATGAAACTCCAGCATTGGGAGCTATGGCATGTGCATTGAGGCACATGCAAATAATCCACTTTCCTGACTTTTAAATTATGAAAAATTCCCACATACATAAGTAAGTCAGATGCAACCCAAGATAAGGAAGGAGAATGATTCACCCATTACGATTGACAAGTAAAAGAACATGGTGGCAACTGGCTTCTACCCACTGTAAGAGCGCAGAATACAAAACATTACTAGGTTCACCAGAGGCAATGCAGATCAATACTTTCTCCTCTAAGGACTCTCCTTCTTGGCCAGAGGTGCACCTGTAAATGATACTCACCAAGGTAGACAACTAGTTTTTAAAATGAAATTCTCCACACATTGCTTCCCTTAACACATTTCCCCCCCCCCCCATCATCATACGGTCACTTATTGTCTTGACATAAGCACCACACGCACACTGGCCCTTTTTACACTTTTCTTGAGAAAAAAGAAAAAGAACAGCAGTTGCTTGCTTCAAAAGTGACTTAAATTAATTAGGTCGAAAGTCTGAAAATAGCAGCCATTTATTTTACAGTTATGAAACACAGGAATTAATAAGCTTCGAAACTACTGTTAACAAAGTAGCAGTGAATATAGCTGTTGGATTGGCTTCTATTCCCTATTCCACTATGAAGCTTAGTGGCATGCTGCTGTCGCTCAAACTAATCTACCTCAAAGGGTTGTTGTGAGGATTAAAGAGGGAGTGACTCACCCCGAGCTTCTTCCTGTATAACCGTGGCATGCATGCTATAAATAACAAGAGATATTAAAGAAAAAGAACAGACCTTGGACTCCCTTTGGCACCCATTTGCCACTGGAGAAACACATTTTTTCCCAAGGAAGGGTAAGCCATTCCTCCCTACACATTGAGGACCTCATTGCCACACACAAAACTTTAAAAAAGCCAACCCTCTGATGTTGCTTCCACTACACAACATGAACATGTACTTAAGCCCTCAAGCTGCAAATGCTATTTATTGTTTCAGAAAATGTGCAAAAACACCCCCCCCAACAAACTGGGTATAAAATCAGGGAACTCTATGCAAGATTAGCATTTAATACTATCACATATCTTGTGGGCATCCGTCTGTCTTGAGAGACAGTGGAAGAGTGTGCCATTGCGGGTAAAGTCAAAGCATTGGAGAGTTACAGAACCTGCTGTGGCTGTAGAGACCGATATGGGGGAGATATGTTTCAGTGCAGGCAGGGCAGATGAAGGTGCCTAGTTTCGCTGGTGCAGATGCACCATGGTGTTCTTCTCTCTGTGTTATTCCCAGTAGACATTTCTCCTCTGGTCGCTGCAGTGAATACACAACCTGTCTCCAGGCACTTCAGTTGTCTGCAACAGCTTCCCACACGGCGGGGTTAATGTTGCCAGGCTTCATGTCACATTTGCAGACATCTTTATAACACAGAGTTGGTCTGCCAAAAGGCCTGGTGCCTGAAGCCAGCTCCTGCAGATGCCCAGCTGATTACCAGACAATGTGCCAATGACTATTAGCTAAAGCTGTGTCAGAGCATTCAACTTGCTGAAATGCTCACAAAATGTACGAAAGCATGAAGAAAACCTTTGGTCCAACAGTTGAAAGAACTGCACCACTGAAAACCTTGTCTGGAGAGTACAGTCAAACTTAACAGAGAAATATGCAAAACGAAACAAAAAAGGAAAATAAGGCAAGCTGCTTATGTATGATGATGTTTCAAACCTTATGCAGGTATTCTCAACATGCAATGGATGCAAATTTGCTGGGGTGCAGGGCACATATGCAAGCCCTGCCACACTGTGCCCCCGTTATGTGGTGGTGGTGGGCTCTTCAGATCTTCGTGCAACTAATATGAGGATCTGAAGAGGGTTTCTAGGGGTTCAGCTGAACATACTTAGACACCTCCCTATCTTACAATTATGGGAAGATTTTTAAGTGTATTCAATAGAATGTGCTTAGAAACTCTCTCCAGGTCTGCACAAACAGAGGTGGCTTTAGGAGAATGCCATTGGTTTAGTCACACTGGGCACACAGGGGATTCAGCAACTATCTTGTAGAATGGAAGTCGAGAGGCAGGGGGGCACACAATTTTGCCGTCGCATAGGACACCGCTGAAATGTGAGACCCCAAGGACTGCCACTTACACTTTGGAGACACTGGGGTGCACAGTGGCTTACATGCACATCCCCGCCCCATCCATGTTTTTAGTGACTCTTTAAAAAAAGTTGAATCTCAATTCCCATTCTAATGTTCTTACTGGCTTTAAAAAATATTGGGCAAATTGATGGAGGACAGGTCTACCAATCTATTAGCCATGACAGCTACAGGTTCAGAGGCATTGTGTCTCCAAGATCTCATTCCCACAAACAGAAGATGAGTTGTCAGAATGCTGGAGGGTCAGGGAAAAAAGTTCAAGCTATGCCTTCTCCCTGTTCTACAATAGATTTCTTCGTGTAGGAATGTTTTGCACCGCAGATCATTCCATAATCTGAGTCCTACCTCCAGTCTGAGGACCATCCAGACACAGGTTTGTCACATCACCTGATTTTTTTTTATAAGCAGTAGATGCTGAGGATAAAGCCTGTGAGCTTCCACAGCTGGTTGCTCTTGGAAACAGAATGCGGAACAAAGTGGCCTAATAGCAAGGCCGTTTTTATAGTGTTGCTGCTGCTGTTCCTTGGCCGTCCAGTGCCATGTTAAACATTGGTTTACAGTGGACACAAATATTTATAATGCTATTCCTAGAACGAAGTGACACGTTGGAGCTCCCAACAGATCGCCGTAGGATCTGCCTAATGTTGATACATGACAGGTGACCCCAATGAGACTGGCTGAGTTGAGGCTATGTGATTTGCTTCCTGACACATGGAGCTGAGGTGCACAGACGATTTGTAAAGGTGAAGTTGAAGCAAAGTGACGGACTGCATTCTAATACGCTTTGATCCACTGCAAAAGCAGTTGACGTGCCTAGCCCCAGGTGCCCATCCTTCTTCTGGCCCGTCCAGGGAAAGTAAAGAGTTACAATATGTCATGTTCCATTACCACTTCCATCACAAGGCAGTGATCTGCAGCAGCAGAAGTAACAGATATGATGAAGGGGTTGAGCCTTCGAAAGAATAATGTGATCAGTGAGCTAAAAAAAACCATAGTCTGTGACTATAATACTTACCATGGAGTCAGACACACGCAGGATTGCCCTGTATAAATATCTGCCAGCCTTCTCCAACATAGTGGCCTCCAGATGTTTGGGACTGCAATTCCCAATAGCCTTAGCCACCATGGCCCAATGATCATGGATGATGGGAGATGTAGTCCTCAACAACAGGAGGCTCCCAGTTTGGTGAAGGCTAGTACTTGGCCATTTTGAAAATGAATTCACCATTGCTGGAATCAAGTGCGTGAAATCTGCTTCATTCTGAATTTATGTGAAAGTACTCTGGGAAAAGCAAGGCTGTTGGCATGATGCATAAATATTTCTTTCTCTCCGCAAATTTCCTGCCCAGTTTTGATAACAGCAAACAAGAAGGAGCTGTTGTATGTGTTTTCTGCCAACACCTCCTAGGAACTGTTCCAGTAGCTGGACTTCAGAATGACAAGGTTCACTAATAATCCTTTCACCCCCACACTTTTTTTTTTGTCTACACAGCAGTAGGTGATAAAGGAACTCCCTCTGTTGGCGAGACTGTTCAGAGATGCCCCAGACACATTGCTTCTATTTTTAAAATGCAGGCAATTTATTTTAGGTGTCATTGGGCTTTTGTTGGCACCATCTTGCATGATGTCCCCAATTTCTTCAATTATGTTTGCTGCTCCACCTACTCTTTGTCACGTGCCATCAAACTACAATACAGACAGGGCTGCTTATGGCCAGCAAGTCAAGCAATGAAACTATACTATGGAGCATTTTGATAAATCCAGACACAGCATTCTTGTGTGGCAAGGCAGCGGCTGGATTCAGATGGTTGACTGTTTGAAATATTAGCTGCCTCAAGGATGTATGATTCCTTTTCCCTTTCCCACTTCTAGGGAGTGGTGAAGATGAGAAACTTCCATTCACAGTTTTGCCGCAAGCAGGATTTTGATGTTTTCTCCAAAGATGGAAAACTATGGTTTGGGATCCTCAACTGCCAGAAAGGCTTGCAGCAGATTATGGCTATGAGCACAATTTGCTGATGAAATGTTTAAAAAGAAGGGACACTTAGGCAGAATAGCATCTGTAATTCAGAAATACATGTATGGACACGTGCAAATATTTTATCTGGTTTGGGGATATGTTAGAATTAGGGATGGCAAATTTTGAAATATAGGATGCAATCCCACTCGTTTTACTACTTCAGCATGGGATTAGAAAATGGAGGGGAAAGATGCATATCCTCTTAGCCAGCCCAATAAATGCTTTCTAGACCTTGGACCTAGCTTTCAAGGGGATGGCCTGGAAAACTGAAATTTTGTCCCTGGTGTGAATGCAGGGCTCCATATGAAACAGAAACTTGTTTCAAGGTTTTATAATTCACATGCTGCTTTGCCTGCATTCAGAAGTGGCATAGCAGTGTGGTATTTGGCCACTGGTGCACATATACTTACACAGGTCACCGAGTCATGCAGAACTTTGCAGAAGCTATGTGCTTGAATCTCAGACTTTACTTCTAATGTGTGGGGAAACAAAGGTAAGAACTCTGCTAAGGTTAGAAGAATGGAGCAGCACCAAGAGATGTCAGGCATCCCATGCAAGGCTTCTGGACTGCAAGTTGCCCACCTGTGACCCAAAGTAAAGGTGCTTTCAGGGCATAGCCAGTTGTCTGGGTGGGGAGAACAGAACTGTCTCTGACACATAATAGTGATAATTGTGGGCAGCCTCACTAAAGACTAAAATAGAGAGCTGATAATGGCATGGAGCACAAAAAAGGAGGGTGTGAAGAACTCAAAGAAGCTGATTAAATTTTAAAGACTTGGTGACAATTCTGCTTGACATTTGTCTTCCTTTAGCATTCACCTGTACGCTTTGTACTAAGCCCTACGCCTCTACTTATCAAAACCTATAAGGCCAAATATGTGTAAAGACTAGCAAAGGTCTAGCAAATCATGTCCTTGACACAGCAGGAACAATCCAACCAAGTGCACACACAGCTGCTGACCTGCATGGACCAAATTCTTTTTCAAAAATCCCACTGAATCACTGAAGAGAAAAGGCTTAGAAGGGAAGACTGCAGCCAGCCTTCCTGTTAAGTTTCTGTGGCCCATAGCTTCCTGCCACAGTGTAGATCCAATGCCATAGAGGCACAATATCTGGTGAGGAAGAGTACAGGCTCCCCACAAAAGAGTTCAGTTTTCCCTCACAGCCTTTGAGCAGTTTTGAACACTAACTTGATGGGCCAAAATCATACACTTTGCAGCATATGAAGGCACAAAGCCTTACACGTTATAGAACAGCTGGACACTGAGGAGGCAGAAAATCACAGGTTTCCTTAGGGAGGCTGACTACACATTACTTCTCTCCCCCTGGTTTCTTAACTTTATATTTTCAGTTTCTAAAAATACTTTTGACAAACAATCCCCATATACTTTCACCCCCACAAAAGAAACATGCCATGCATAGACATGTAAAAAATACAGCCAAATATTAAGTTTGCAAATTGTTTAGACTTGATTGCATCAGTTGGGTGTTTTCTACTCCCCGTCTTAACAGATCGTCGTAGGGTGAGCCATGGGAAGCTTGTGGTGAGTTGACAACTTTGTCCTTTCCTGTGTACTGAATAAACATGTGCCATCCAGTTTCAAAATCATCTTTGGTCTTTGTGTTCCTGAGCACTCTAAGGTGCCTATTTGGTTTTCCATTAGGGCTACTCTATCTCACCATGCCTCTAGAGTTAAGTTATTAGCTGTTTTCCTACACTGTGTTATTGTATTTCTTGCTGCAGACGTGAAAAAGATTAGTAAGTCCTTAAATAGTGAATTTGGCTCAGGATCGCAATACCTCATGGACCGCCTGTCTCCATATGAATCTACATGGACCCTGAGATTGCCTTCTGAGCCCTTCTTTGTGTGCTTCCTCCACGAGAGGTCCAGAAGGTGGCAACATGAGAAGAGGCCTTTCCTGCAGTGGCTCCCCATTTGTGGAATGCTCTCCCCAGGGAAGTTTGGCTGGCACCTTCATTATACACCTTTCGATGCCAGGTAAAGACATTCCTCTTTAACCAGGCCTTCACCCAATGTCCTTTTAAAATGTGTTGTGGAAAAGGGGGATTATTGGGTTGTTCTTGTTCTTATTTTTATTATGTCGCTTGTGTTTTTATCTTGTGATTTTATGTTGTGAACCACTCTGAAACCTGCAGGTATTGGGCAGAATACAAACCAAATTAATTTGTTGTTGTTGTTGTCATCTTATAACCAGATTTAGGAAAGCTAGCCTCAGACCAGGTTGAATCACCTGTCCTGTAATAGGAGGAACTTCTTCAAAGACAGTTTTCTAAAATTAATTGTACAGGTTTGCATCCCCATCATATATGGAAATATGAAACGAATTGTTTGTAATGCACTCCAACATAAAGGACTGGAAGGAGATATTATTAACCTGTGGCATTTATTGGTTGTGAATTGTGTGAATTGTTTTGAAACTATTTTCTCTCAGTTTAGCTGACACTGATTTAAAAGGTTCCTTGAGTTTGCGTTACCAATTTAAGAGTGTAGATCCAACTCCCATATAGATTTTAATGAGTTTAGATCCCCTGTCACCATTACTTCTTGAGGTCTTTGATGCTAGACCAAGATCATTTCAGTATGTCCAAAGCTAATAGCATGGGCGGGCTGAAGGGGAGAGAGAGAAAGGGAGTGTGTACAACAGCTAGCGTTCTAAAGAAGATTTATGTCTTTCCAGTTAAGCAAGAACCAGCCAACCGACAATAACAGTCATGCCCATAATGTTTCTCCAGCATGAAAAAACTCAAACTACCTCTCAGGTCCGTGCTCTGAAAGAGTGAGACAGAGTAGAAAAAAACTAGGCCTGTGCATTATGTAATGTGTGCAACCCAGAGAAAAGGCACAAGGGTTTAACGCCAGCTGGTTCAGAGTCTGAGGGGACCGTCTTTCTGCTTTCAGAACAAATAGGCTGTCACTGCAAGGAATTGATTTGCTCTATGCAGGGACTTGCATCTTTTTGGTGAAAATGAGTAATCTGTTTCAAGCAGTTGAAGCATGTCCATTGTCATGATTACCTCCCAGGAGTGCTTCCGTGCTGGCGAGATTTGTCAGATCCGAGTAAAATTTCTATTTCTAGTTTTGAAAAATAAAGTTTTAATATTGCAATAATAATAATAATAATAATAATAATAATAATAATAATAATAATAATAATAATAATAATAATAAAAATAATAATAATGATGGATGCTTGCAAGACAATGAAAAATGTGTGGTATAATGTAACAGGGTCAAACACACTAAACACAGTGGGTGTTAAACAAAAATCTTCTGGGAAGAGTTGTTGGATCAATGGGTTAAGGCTGGGTTGCTGCATTGCTGGATGTTTGCTAAGGCCTTTCAACTGAATATGATGGATAGAGCCAGTTTAGTGCAGCACACGGGGACTCACCGAGCAGGTGGCTTGGTTCAGGGGTGGCTTGTGGGCCAGTTAAATGACCCCCGTGGGCCGCTTGTGGCCCATGGGCCTTACGTTGCCTACCCCTGTCATAGAGTATGCTGCCCTGCCAGGCTTAGCGATGTCATTTCCCTTATCTTGGGAGGAAATAAGTACAGTGGTGCCTCGCAAGACGAAATTAATTCGTTCTGCGAGTTTTTTCATCTTGCGAATTTTTCGTCTTGCGAAGCACCTCTTCAAGCAAGGCACCCTGGGTATTAACGGTTTTAAGAAAAAGGAAACAAACTTGCAAGACGTTTTCGTCTTGCGAAGCAAGCCCATAGGGAAATTTGTCTTGCGAAGCAACTCAAAAAACGAAAAACTCTTTCGTCTTGTGAGTTTTTCGTCTTGCGAGGCATTCGTCTTGCGAGGTACCACTGTAATCCAGCCTATTGTCCACCTGAGAAACCCAGCCTGTGAAGAGGTTTGAGTTGGTTGCCTCAACTCAGCCACATGGCTCTCACCAGCCATCCCTGTGTTCCTATATTAATAATTTAGGGACTTTCACAACTTTGTAACTAAACTAAGTTTTACTGCCTGTGCAACATTTCTGCGTGATGTATGGAAAAGCACTTTCTCATTTGTGACACAGTAAATAGCATGCCCATCTCTAATCCATTTTATATATTTATTTCTTTTTTAAAAAAAATATCAAAAAACCACCACACAGGCACATAGGATTTCAGCCTACTTATGAATCTTTTCTCCAAGGGATGGGATAGGATGAAGGCTCGTGTCTTCCCTTGTGTGTATAACCCCCAGATGCAAAAGGAGGAATTCCAGGAAGACAATGAGAAGAATCTCATTAGCTTTAACTTACTCCTCACTGCCACCCAGGCGTGTGATATTAAAAACATATTGCATTTCTGGAGTATGATCCATTTGAACAGCAGACATTTCTTGCAAAAATCCCCCTACAAAAGCTTCCCTTTTTAAACCCTGACTAAAACAAAGCTTAACTAAAGCAGACCTCCACCTACATTAAAAGTATGTGTGCTGTGGGATCTGTGAAGTGTATAAGGAGGGTAGCTGCTTTGCACATCGATGGCGTGGCATCACTAGGCTACATGCCCACCCATTGTGCAAACAACAACATCTGAGAGCCCTAGTGTTAAGCTGCATTTTTTTCCATTCATTCTTTGCTAGCCTTTCCTCTCTTCTCCTCCCTATTCTGTGACACTCTTCTCATGTTACACCAGTGAAGTGGGAGATGTCACACTGATGGGGAACCCTGTGGTCCTTCAGATGCTTTTGGATTCTCATCAAGCCCCACTTAGCATGGGCAAAAACATCTGGAGAGTCACAAGCGCCCCATCCCCCTGAGCCTCCTTCCCATGCTGCTGTGGTAATACAAGAAGTCCATACTGCAACTATTCCTCATACCAGCACCACACCACCAGAAACAGAGTTAAAAGGGACAAGGGGGTGGGATGCAGAGGGTATTTGGAGCATAAGGCATTGCACTGCTATGGGATGATATTGTCTATCCCCTCTCTTTTGCGAGTAATTTTTTCTATGAACTGAGAGTTGGGGGGGGGGATTAAAAATTGCTGCACAAATATGAAACTTCCTTCCTCTAGAAAATCACCAGAATTCAAAGCTTGAGATTTTATTGTATTTTACTGAAGAATTGTACAACCTTCCACTAGTGACCAATTGAACTGATTCCCTGTGCTTGACGCCAGCTGTTTTGAGCTGTGTTACATCACCACCCCCTGCTTTCCTTCTTGAGTGCTTTGGACAGCAGGTTTATACCTCCCTGGACTGGGGCTCTAGCCCCCGAGGACACTTTCTCATTTGTGACACAGTAAATAGCATGCCCATCTCTCAGGAACACATTAAATTCTGAGAACTACCTTTCTGCCTTTCTGTGTGTATCTGAAGAAGTGTGCATGCACACGAAAGCTTATACCAAGAACTAACTTAGTTGGTCTTTAAGGTGCTACAGGAAGGATTTTTTTTATTTTGACTATGGCAGACCAACACGGCTACCCATCTGTACCTTTCTGCCTATTAATCAAATCAGTTAATTTATCCATTTCTGCCAACTCTAAAAACTTCATCAGTCATTTCCTTATAGATGGAACTTGTGGATGTTTCCACTTGGGATACCACACTATTTTCTGCTACTATTAAAGATTTCACTTAGTTTGGAATAGCCTCTCAAGCCAATTAAACTAAATCAACATTGGACTAAGTCCCAATATAATTCCTCTGATTATGGTATTGCCTCCCAAAACCAGGTGCCATTTAACACTCTGACACATGTTTAGTAAATGTATATTTATAGCCAAACACTTTCGATATTTGAAACAACTGTCTGAATATCTTCATAACTACCACAATAACTATTTGCATTATTTTTATATGCTCACTGACAACTCTTTTTTACCAGTCACCAAGCATATTTCATTTATGTTCAATGATAATAAAACCAAGTTCTCTTCCACACTTTGCTCTAATCACAGAGCCTCTTGTCCCTAAATCCCTAAGTATTTTGTAACCCCCCCCCCCCGTATGCCCTTTACTAAATTATATGATGCTATCTTTCTCCAGGGTGACAACTGCCTTTATGGAAATGTGAAACTAAATAGCTTGGATCAAAGTACAAAGAGCAGAGGATACAAAGCAACTACTGGAAATTCTTCAAGGCACTACTTAAACTAGAATGAGGGGGGGGGGATATGCATTCCTTTATTTTTTTCTTAACCTAAGGAAATAATTCAGTTTTGTACTGGAATTTGTATAAATGAAGAGGATTTACTGGTGTAACAAGGTACAAGGTCATGCAGACCCACAGAGGTAACTAGGAATTTTATTTTTATACGCATGTTCTGCATGACACAGCGTAATATGTCATGTGTTGTTGTTCATCTGAGGTTGTATTTACCTACTTTTAAGACCTGTTAAGGAACAGATGGTTGTTATTATGCCTTCATTTGTAAAACTACAGAATTCAAAGAGGGTGCACTTTCTTTCCCCCCCATGACCTGGTACATCAAAACTCCCCTGCCCTATTTGTTGGCAGAGAAATTGCAAGGAAATTTTCATTGAATTATCCCAAGGAAATGAGAAAATCAGGATGAATTTTGCCAACAGCAGTGGCAGGAGCACAGCTTCCCCACTTCTGTTTTTGGTGCTACTGCAAGTGAACAGTGTTAGCTGCGTTGGCAGTCTAGGTACCATTTTGCATATCCCATGATGCCATGGATACCATCATTCTGGGGCATTCCAGGAGGAAGTGGCTGCTACCACACAAAGGTAAAGGAAGGAGAATGGCCCTTTTTTACCATGTGTGTGTGTGTGTGTGTGTGTGTGTGTGTAGAGATAGAAAATAGGAAAAATCCCAGTAACCTTCTCAGAAAGATTTCTTCGGAGAATTTTCAGCTCAGCTCTAGTAATGACGAAAGAGGAATCTAATTTTTAAAAACTGTATGTGTATGTATATAGGATTTGAAAATCCCTGAAACTTAGTGACATGCTTTCAGGATGTCCCTAAGGAAGATCAAAAGGGTGCATATAACTCAACAAAGCATTTGATGCCATTTCAGGTCTGCACAAGCTTCTACCAAGAGATCAACACGCAATTCCCACTTGCCCTCCCTGACCTCAGTGTGCTTTGAACTGATGAAATGCGAGCACCGGTTTCCCCCGCAGAAGCCACAAGGTAAATGTAACAAGTAATCCATCTTCTGAACAGCAATCAGGCAACCACTTAACAAACACGCTACACAAACATAATAATTAATCTGAGCGCTGACCTGAATAGCAATTAATATAATCAGCCTCAATTGGCATGCTCATTGTACACTGGTTTTTGTTTCCTAACTTGTCAAAGTTAGGACGTTATGCTCCATATAAATATGCTGGCTGGCACTGGGGAATGCTAATTTCAGGTGGAGGAGGTGACACCAATGTACAAACAGCACAGGGTGTTCACGCTTTTGTGTTCAGAGTAAAGTGAAACACGGTGTCGGTGTCAAAGTAGAACAAAAAGGACAAGTGCTCTCTCCAACTAAAAGGGGGGGAAATGTAGACTCCTAACCACAAATGACAGACAGAGCCTTGTGGCCTGTGAATATTAAATGAGACAAATAGTACGGAAAAGCTATTACTGTGGCCTCAGGTTCAGCATCAACTGATACGCTTGTCTTTTTCCTTTTCTTTAATTAAAGGCACAGGGCCACATACGGAACCAAGAGGCTTAATATTCACCTAGTGCAAAATTCAAGCACCTTGGTTTAACCACAAGTGAAGAACATGGGGAAACATAAAGAATGGTTCTCCAGAATATGGGGAAAGACCACTTTATGTGCCCACTCCCACCATAGAGAGATTAAATCAGTGATTTGTCTGCCTTTGGACCACAGAATTTAAACCTTCTGGTTTCTTGTGTAGGCAGGCTTCAAAAGTGGAATTCATCATAGAGCCCTTGTTTCTTTCGGATCCACATTTCAACATTTGAAGGTGCAAATCTCAAAGTCCCTCGCCTTAGTCCCAGTGGAAGCGGATGGTATTTCAAAGTGGATAGGCAGTCCCCTAGGGATCCTGGCAAAAAGCTGACAAATCTTGAGACTTTTGATGGAAAAAAGAGAGTTTTTCATAAGAAATATGTTTTAAACAAATTCTGTGGGGTTTTTTTATATTCAAGAGCCCAGTGCAACCACCGCTTCCTGCCTGCAAATATCAGATCTGGTTTTTAATGAGCTTGGCATTAGCCCAAAACAACAGCCCTCATTAAAGTCACCCACTTCCCTTTTAAACAGCATCTCCATTATGCCCTCAAATACCTGTTGCAGCAGTTTGCTGGGCACCAGAGCCCAGCTGCCAGGTTAGCATTTCAGAAAACAATGTCCATCTCTACACCAGCTGTTGATGGGAGCTTCTTCTGTTACCAAGCCACCAGCAGGTATTTTTTTGAAGAAATGAAAGGGAAGGCAGGGGGACTGGCTGGCTAGGAAAGCGGGGAATGGAAGAAGCTAAGGCACAAGCTAAAGGTAAAGGGACCCCAGACCATTAGGTCCAGTCGTGACTGACTCTGGAGTTGCAGTGCTCATCTCGCTTAATTGGCCGAGGGAGCCGGCGTACAGCTTCTGGGTCATGTGGCTAGCATGACTAAGCTGCTTCTGACGAACCAGAGCAGCGCACGGAAACGCCGTTTACCTTACCACCAGAGCGGTACTTATTTATCTACTTGCACTTTGACGTGCTTTTGAACTGCTAGGTTGGCAGGAGCAGGGACTGAGCAACGGGAGCTCACCCCGTCGCGGGGATTCGAACTGCCGACCTTCTGATTGGCAAGTCCTAGGCTCTGTGGTTTAACCCACAGCGCCACCCGCATCCCAAGGCACAAGCTAGGTAGCACTTAAGTTCCATGTATGTGTCCTTAAGTGCAGGTTGTTGTTTTATAACACAAATTGCCAGTGCAGGGTCCCCAACATGGAGCAAGACCCAAGCAGTGGTGGTGGTGGTCTGGTGTTTAGAGGGTTTTCAGCTTTTGCTTCCTGCTTCAGTCCCAATCTGGACAGGTCCCCTGACCCAGGGCCTGCAATTTCCATGGGGGGGTGGGACCAGTTGAATCCTGTGGGAGTTATTTTCCTTGTAGAAACTGCCAGCATAGAGTCCTGTGATTTGGAACCATAGTAGGCAACCAAAAGTTGGCACTACTCCTTTCCTGTGGTAGGGAACCAGTCCAGATTGATACCTTCACCATGGCAACTTGCATTTAAAAGCCCTGCACTTAAGGACAAAGATGCAGATCTAATGTTTTCTCTACTTTGGCACTAATTAGATTGCTCTTGTTCCCCTATAAAAAACACGTTATAAATTGTAGGAGTGAACATGCCATTCTGCCTATGGTACTAAAGCTATTCTTATGGGGCCGATGTTATTCCACCACCCTATCTGTTTCCCATTCCTCTCTTTTTAAAAAAAATGTGCTAAGAAAACAGCAGTGGATGAGCTTTTCTCTTCTTCCTTAACCAATTCCAAGACTTCTACAGTCTTATCAAGGGGCAAAATAGATGAAAGAAACAGAACTGAAGATTTAAGAAGCATAAGGATCTAAGCAGAGGCCAGCAAGCTGACTCAAAGCTACAGAGAGCAAGTTCATAGAGATGTCAACAGAAAGTTCAAAAATCTCAGATAGGTCAGCATTTAACTGGAGCTAAAGTGACAAACTGGGCTGGGGAAACTATTGGCTTTTTTGCTCTCTGACATGGAGACAAAACAACAACAGCAACAGCAGCAGCAACAACAACAACAACCATGTTTTTCTCACTAGCCCTGTTGCACTTCTTCTCCTGATATAAATGATTTATTAGGGAAGCCGGGCAGCAGAAAAATCACACGGACAATGCCAGAGCATCCCTTCAAGGCAATTCCGATGCAGCTCGTAGTTCTCATCCCCAATGAAAACGATGGCAAGGTGGAGAGAGAGCAAGAGAGCGAATTTGGCACTTGTCACGAATATATGTGCTGTCAGATGTACAACCCAAAGCCTCACCCCAATTAAGCTTAAGTGCTTGGATTTAAACCAATTTAATTCCAATGACTTCAGGAAGACCCAATCTGTTTATGTCCGAATGCTTCATCTTAACAAGGTTGCAGATCGAGCGGTTTGCTAGCTAGCACTCCTGAGCAAAAAGAAGAAGGTGATTACGCTCCCACATCCATACGCAGAGGATTATACCAGGCAGGTTTTGAATCACTGTAAAATGCATCATAATACCTTTGGGTTGAAAAACAAGGGTTGGCCAGGCACATACAGTTAGGCTCTGTGCTAATAAGCTACTATTCTAGGAACCCAATGTTTCCCAAAATTCTGATACACACTTGTTTTCTGGATTAAAATGGCATTGCTCTATTCTTCTTTCATTCCCAAAGGCCTAGTCTCGTCTACCGTTTTTGAAGGCTGTGCCACAGAGCCCTTTGATGCTATTCAGTGGTATGTAACAACGATATTAGAAGCCTAAAGGAAGTTTCTGAAAATGATGCACAAGAAAGATAGTAAAACAAAATATCCTTTCGGAGTATTCGTCTTAACTGTCGAAATGTCCACATTTTGGCATTAGGAAACAAGCATGGGTTTTCACACTGGTACGGAAATAACATCACTGTGTGTTGCTTTCTCCTATGATGATGCAAGTTTTCCAGAAGCATCAATTAGAACACATTAAATTGCCATTTCTTGCCATTTTCAGGATTTCTCCCTCAATGTGAAGAGCAAATCAAATCAACAAATGGAAAACTAAAACAGCCAGCATTTTGTGTTGCCAAATGATTAAGGAAACGCTTCCTTGGTTTGTATGTATCCTGATCTCTTCTGTTATCTTGGGGTGTAGTGAGTGAAGGCGGACAAATATCCGTATGCAATTCCAGTATTTTGTATGTTCCTTTTCTTGTGAGACTAGAGAATTTAAAGAAAGTCTCCACAAACAAGTGAGGTTCCCATCTTTCTCCCCATTAACTGAATTTGAAAAATCTCCACAAACAATGAGATTACGATTTGGAGGGATGTTTGAGAACACTTCTAGATACGGACATCTTCAGGCAATGCTGTGTCCTGAAACACTCCACAGGGAACACAGATTCTTCCTGAAGTTTTCCCCTCAGCAGAAATCTCACTGTACACTCCCCAGGCTTGTTCTACACTGTGCTAGAATTTGCAAGAGCTATATGCATTTGACTCCATGTGTCAGCTTGCTGTGTCTCTAAGCCTTGGCCATTGTGGCTGTTTCCATCTTCACTTATCTCATATTTTTTTTCTTCCTTGTCTAAAGCTTGATGGTCTGTTGTCTGGTTGCATGCCTCTTACACCTATTGACCCCAAACAGCAGGTCAGGTCATTATACTGGGATAGACTATTGATCCACATAACCCAATATCATCTGCTCCGACTGACCCAAGACCAAATTAGGCTCCAGGTGAGGAGTACCTTCAATGTACCCTCCCATTCCCCCCCCCCGGCCTTGAAATACTTTGTATAATTGCATTTATAGTCTACTTCACAATTTTGATACAGCCTACCACAAACCTTTTCCTCTTGCCCCACCCCCAAAACAATAAAGTATTAAAGAAAGTAAAATGAGATTTTAAAAAATGGGAACTTCCCCCACCCCATCTCCCATTTCCCCATAAGGTTAGCACGTTATCAACTATATTTTTGAAATGTGGTTCCATGCACCCCTGGGGTTTTAAACACATGCTGAGTCTTTGTGGTGTTATGCATTAGTGGCATGCCAGACTCCCCTAAATTCCTGGATCCAGTAAGTGCTAGAATTTAATCAAGCCTCCTGAACCCCTGGATCCAGCAAGGATTAAATTGTAAGCCAGGCTGGTTTCCTGATGAGGTAATCCCCTGGAGTGACGAGCCATTGGGAAAACAAAGGGAAGTCAATGGCCCATTAAGAAGACAAAGGCTCTGTGTCAGATGGCAAGTTGGTGGGGCCCCTCCTCCAGCTCCAAGTTAGTTAGAAGACAATGCCAGAGTTTTTAGAATTGGCTGGGATGTGACCGGGAGGGAAAAGGTTGCAGGTTGGAAAAGACGGCAAGCTGGAGAGAGGGCTGAAGCATGATGGTTGGCTTCTGTTTGCATCCATGGCTGTGGAGAAACAAGTCTCTCATGGAGTGTTAACGCTGGGAGCCTCTCCAGCATTGTAAATGGTTGATTCACATATAGGTGTAAATCAACCATAAATCAAGACTTCACAGTTTCTGCTGTGCCTCATTTCCAAAAGGAAACATGGACCCTAGGTAAAGTGCCTAGCACCCCTGGAATCTTGCACCACTCAGAGATTGGGGTGGCATGCAACAACATGTACTACAGGCTTGTCGTCCAGTTTGGGAGCAAGGATGGAGCTAATACACTGAATGCATGAGAAGGCTATTGCAATGCTAGCAAGCTCCATTAAAAACAACAAGGCTTACTTTTGAGTAGAAAGGTAAACGATTGCATCATTAATGGTGTCCATTAATGCACACAGGAAGAGAGTGGGAGTAGATTTTCATCTTTCATTACTTGACGTCCCTAGAGCACCTTGAGTAGGCATCATAGCAGCATTAAGCACATCAATTAAGTCAAAAAGTGCTTTGTTAAAGGGTTACAGGAGGCTTCCAAGCTCCTGAACCAAACCTTTTAGTTGTGGCTGTATTAAAATCCCACAAATGCATAAAACATGAACTAGTAAAGTCGTCTGTTTTAATTAACAACTAGTACATATTAAAGGATGCACTGGCAAAATGCACCCTTCTTACCTTAAGTGCAGAAAGGCTACGCACCTTTGCCAAATATTTATTGCCTTTTTATGCCAGAAAGGATATACTTTCCAACGGGCTTTGAATCAATATGTTATGGCAAGCCTGGAATCTCCTGGGTTTCTGACACTATATATGTTCTTTGAAGCTTCCCCAGTTTTAAGAGACGGACCCCCCTCTCTCTTTACGTTTAGCTTTCAGCCTTCATGTGCTCTTCTATCCTTTAAAAAAATAACTCCTGTTCTTTATAGCTATGAGATGCAGAAATATTCTCAGCTCTTTTCCCCCCCAAATAAGAGATGAACTTTTAGAGAATCAAAAAATCTTTAAGCTTGTGCTGCTTCAGAATATTGATGGGAAATAGAATCACTAAAGGCTCGTGCACATCAGAAACTCACTGAATGGAAAACGAGCACATTGGGATGACCGCTGTCCCTGAAATGCTATGTTTCAATGGGCAGGGAATTTGTGATGTGAAGAGTACTCAGTTGTACAGCTCCTCTGCCAGCTTTGCAATGTAGTAGAATTCCATCAGGGCTGTGCCAAGTGCTTTCTATGGAGAGATGAAAGAGTAGCTATTATAATCCCCCCAGCTTTTAAATTATGAACAAGCCCATAACCACTGATGAGATAAACAAAGTGGTTTTGGGTGGATTTGTTTGTCTTTTAATGGTAATTAGTATGAGTTGTGCTGCCTTGAATATGGTTTTTAAACAGTGAATTCTACATTTTTAGACAAAAAAATAAACAGTGGTAGTAGTAAGGGCAACAAAAGCACAAATTCTTCCAGTCTTGCTCTTTCTATCCCAGATTTGGCTGTTCTCCTGTGCAAGAATGCATTAGCAATTCATCAAAAGAGCAAGTGTCATTATGCACAGGAAGCCTAGGGAATTATTTTGCATTTGATTTTCCACTTCTGATAGCATTATTATTGATTTAAATATTCTCCAGCTTGACATAGGTTAGACACAACAGATCACTGTATTTTTGAACTGTCAGTCATAGTAATCCTGGGCTACCCAAACTCAGATGGTTTTAGAAATTGTAACGATGTCAGATGCAGAGGTCAGACTCCCAGCCCAGTAGCTCTCAAACTTCAACAAAAGCCCTCTTACTAAAGCATAACTCCTGAAGTTCCTGGGAAAGCTAATCATAAAATATCTTAATCAATATACTACATGATGGAAAAGCCAAGGGTGGAAAACAGCTCTGTGTTCTTAATACCGGTAAAAGAATAATGGGGGAAAAATAGAATAATATTAATAGATTTGTAATCTTTGTAAACAGAAGTACACCATATGAGGCATGATCAATACTAAAGTCGTTGACAAAAGCAGTCTCTCTAAATCCACTCAATGCATGTAAAATTGTTTTCATTTTATATAATTTAGCTGAGTGAAGCTATTCACCCTTCTGCTGTTTGTCTGAAATTACTCTAATTTATTCTATATGTACATTTGCTGGTTAATTGAAAGGCAGTTATTCAGTAAATGGCTTACAATGTAAGCCTGACATTAAAGAGTGCCCAAACTGTTAACATTAGCCCAGGGATCCCATTTTGGATTTGGGAGCTCTGGGAGCCCTGGGAAATGTTATTTTTACAGCCTGCTTGATGTCAAGGGAAATTGTGTTCCCCTAGCCTCTGACACCAGGGATGCTGGCAGCTGAGATACTGCCAAACCAGTATTCATTCGAGGCATTAGAGAAGAGAACAAGGGGACAAGGATAGACGTCTACTGCTACCACAGAAACCATTACAGAAGCAGCTGCAGCCACTAGTACACTAGTAAAAAGTGCTTGGGGTTCAAGGGAAGGGTAATGTTTACAGCCAGATTTAGAAACCTTAAGAAGAACAGAAGCATTTCCCCCCTCCAATGTTACCAGCCACAGTGATACAGATTTCCTCTCAATCTTGGAACTCTATAGAGAATGACGAAACTCCGACTCTTCTCAAAATTCAGAGGAAGACAGAGTGTGGGGTGGTTGTTGTTGTTTTGGATCTGTGATTACTGGGTTCATGGAGAGACCAGCCAAAGCAAGCCCTGCCACTCCCTTCTACAGCTCTGGGCTTGCTTTCACATTATGCACAATCCTCCCCAGCTCCTCAACCTCTCATTTTTGAGACACGGTGTGAGATATAGGATAAGGCACTCCTCTCGAGGGAGGGCGTAGGATTCAAATGACCGAAAAGTTTAGGCAAGCTACCAATGATAACCATAATTTTGTGGACCCTTGTGAGTCCTACTGTCCTGTTATGAGGAAGGATGTGTGGATCCAGAATTGGCGTCCACGGTCACTTATGGACTCATGTTAAGACCGTGTTCATGGAAGACAGTCTTACTCGTCCATGAGTGATCGCTGAAGAAGAAGAAGAAGAAGAGGAGGAGGAGGAGGAAGAGGAAGACTGTTATACAAAATGACCTCCCTTTTGATAATGGTATGATATTTCCATTTGATAGATGCTGAGCAGCGAAGATACTTGGAATTTGAGCCATACCAGTTCTGCTACTTTGTGTGTCAATAATAAATATTGACATAATAACAAAAACAAAAAGTTTAATAAATAAAAGCTACATTGTTTGTTATAACGTAACCAGCTCTCAAGCTTAGTTTTCACATTTTGACAGTGGAGGGAAGGCAAATGGAGTTAACAACAGATCAGTGCTAACAAATGCCATTCTGCTTGCAAGCTTCCCCTAGGCATCTGGTTGGCTACTATGAGAAGGGGATACTGAAAAATATGACTTTTGAGCCCTCTGGCCCAAAAATGGCAACTAGGCATTCCATTTTGGCAACTGTAACTCTGGTTTAAGGAGCCATTTGGCGCCTAGATTATATACCTGAGTTTCTAACACTGCTTGTGACCTTATGTTTCTTTGGTCGAGGATGTTTCATATTATGATGTGAAACAACCTAGGAGGAAAGTATGCTACTTCCATAGCACCAATTAATTGCATTGCTGGTGTATCTGTGCATCAATGTGAGTCCATTGGCTAACGGCTGCAAGAAAGTAAAGGTTTCTATATATGAATTTAAGGGTCCGCAAGAGATTGGGCCTGTCAGTGAACACACTATAAGAACCTGACTGTTTTCCAAGATGCTACCAGCACATTTCTCTTCCAATAAGGGATGTAATATATCAATTGTTAAAATTGATTTTCCCAGAAAGCTCCTCTCTTACGGACTTTGAAACTGTCCGTGCTGCATTTCATTTACAACGTACATTACCAAGGAAGCCTCGCTGCAAGCTTCAGAAAGTTTGGATGCTATTAGAATGCTTTGGGAATACTCACAGTTGCGAAGCCAAGTAAACAAGCATTAATAATAACAAAACCTTTGGAAAGAAGACACCTTGCTCAATGAAAACACCTGTTCCATGTGCAGTGGGGTTTTCTTCAAACAAACAAACATGTCCAAAATTGAAAAACAAATTGCAAATGTATCAAAGCCATGAGAAAAAGGGGCCACTGTCAACTAGAATATTCAGATTGGTCTAGCAAGCACTTTGGGCCTGTATTAGCTTGTATGCATCACTAGAAACCTTTCTGTTACCAGTAGGCATTTTTAATGGAAGTTTGCTTTCGGACATGGATCATTCTTGCTGAGAAATGAAATCCGTTCTCTTCAGACTTGAGGGATCTCTTGAAAGGTGAATGTTGAGAGCCTCAGTATATGAATGTTGACCCCAATGCCAGTTACTGTGCTTGTACAGTACAATCATGGAGTCCTGGGGCAAGCCGTGCCATCAATACTATTCAGGATATTGCAGCTTGACAGAGATCTGTTTCTAGGGTACCCACCTGCAGAGACTCTCCCTAAAATGCTTTACTTACTCTGACAAGTTCTAAGCTGCCCTTAAGTATTAGGATTCTTAAGGGAAGTGTACAAAACAAAGCAAGTAATAAGACTGCAGGAGCAGTGTGGGGCTGCTGCCAAGCATACTTTCCTGAATACACTCCACAGGATGATGTGGTATCGTATATTATTTATTATCATTATTATTATTAAACCCTGCCCATCTGACTGAGTTGTGTACACAGTGTGGTGTAGTGGTTAAGAGCGGTAGGCTCGTAATCTGGCGAACTGGGTTCAATTCCCCGCTCCTCCACATGCAGCTGCTGGGTGACCTTGGGCCAGTCACACTTCTCTGAAGTCTCTCAGCCCCACTCACCTCACAGAGTGTTTGTTGTGGGGG
The DNA here is from genome assembly GCF_964188305.1 of Podarcis bocagei. Taxonomy (NCBI): domain Eukaryota; kingdom Metazoa; phylum Chordata; class Lepidosauria; order Squamata; family Lacertidae; genus Podarcis; species Podarcis bocagei. The sequence continues at coordinate 82,523,469 of NC_138129.1, read as the reverse complement.
AGGAAGGGAAAGGAGAATGTTAGCCGCTTTGAGACTCCTTCAGGTAGTGATAAAGCGGGATATCAAATCCAAACTCTTCTCAGTCACTCTGGGTGGCTTCCAGCATATATAAAAACATACCAAAACATTAAACATTAAAAACTTCTCTATGCAGGGCTGCCTTCAGATGTCTTCTGAAGGTTTCATAGTTATTGATCTCCTTGAAATATGATGGGAGGGTGTTTCACAGGGCAGACACCCCTCTGCCTGGTTCCCTGTAACTTCACTTCTCGCAGTGAGGAAACCATCAGAAGGCCCTTGGAGCTTTTATTGGTTTTAATTGCCACTTTATTGTTTCATTTCATTCTTGTACCCAGCGATGGGACCCTAATAAACCCAATAAACAAATTAATGCCACAGGAACCATTCCATATCTAGCCTTCTCTTCACCACCTGCCTAACTCTTCATGGTAGACAGGTATGATATACCCACATAAGGCAGGGATGAAGAACCTGTGGCCATTCAGACATTGTTGGGCTCCAACTCCTATCAGCCCCAGACAGCATGGCCAGTCAGGTGCTGGGAGAAGGAGTCCAACATGCAGAGGATCAGCAGTTATATCCCTGATATAAGGGGACAGTGTGAAGTTTGGTATTTCCTATGAAATAATTCAGGAATTCAGGTGGCCACTGGGCTGAATGTAGTCCTTCCTCTACCAATATAATCAAGGTGTGCGATGCTAGAGAGCTTTGACCACTGTTTCAAGCATAAGGAGAAGACAAGTGGCAAATTGGCTCTTTCAATGCCAGCTCTGTTCAATGTGTGAACTCTATTTTTTTTTTTATAATGCATTTTTATTGAAGTTATACACAAAAAACAGATATATATGAAAATACAGAGAAAAAATTACAAAGAAAAAAAAACGAGGAAAAAAAAAACCACACATCCGAAAAAAGAAAGACACACAATCTGAACTTCCCTCCATCCTTTTGATAAGTATCAAATATCTCCTTCCATTATGTATTTGATTTTCAATCTATAGTCTTAAATTCACTCGCTGGTCGTATTGTTCTAACCCCGTCAATTCACTTTAAGCATTTATTCCAATATATTTCCAAAATTTACTCCAATTTTTCAGAAATTTCTGTTCATCCTGATCTCTTATTTTACCTGTTAGTTTGTCAAGCTCAGCATAGTTTACCATTCTAATCTGCCAGTCCTTTATGTTGGGGATGGTTTCCACTTTCCAATATTGTGCCAACATAATTCTCGCTGCTGTGGTGGCGTAGAGGAATATCGTCCTATCTTCCTTTTTAATTTCTTTATCCATCATTCCCAACAGGAAGGCTTCAGGCCTCTTGGGAAAGGTATACTTAAATATTTTTTTAAGTTCATTATAAATTAATTCCCAAAAGCCTTTCACCTTTTTACATATCCACCATAAATGATATAGGTCACCCTCCACCTCGCCACATTTCCAGCATCTCTTATCCTTTAATCTATACATTTTGGCCAATTTCACAGGGGTGTGGTACCATCTATATAGCATCTTCCAGATATTTTCTCTCAATGCCATACATGCTGTGAACTTTATGTTACAATTCCAAACTTCTATCCACCTTTCAAAATCAATGTTATAACCAAAGTCAATTGCCCATTTAATCATTGCCTCCTTCACCTCCTCATCTTTTGTGTACCACTCTAGTAATATATCATAAATTCTGGACAGGGTTTTATTTTTGCCTTCTATTACTTCTATACTAAATTTTGATTTTTTATCATCAAAACCCGCCTTCCTCTTATCCTCTTTTAACAAATCATTCACCTGGTGGTATTGCAGCCAACCAGTGAATAAATTTTTTATTTCTTCATAAGGTCTGAGTTTGGGCCCTTGGTCAGTTTTTCTTAACATTTCTTCATAGGTGGCGTTTATCTCCTCCATATTTATTTTCTTAATCGTTAAGGCCTCTATTGGTGAAATCCACCATGGGGTCTTTCTTTCGAGGAGGTTTTTGTTCCTTTCCCATGCTTGATATAATGGTCCCCTAAAAATATGATCTAAGAAACTCTTGTGAACTTTCACTTTCCCATACCAAAGGTACGAATGCCATCCGTACCAATTATTAAAGCCTTCCAGGTCCAGTAGCTCTCTATTCTCCAGTTTTATCCAATCTTTTACCCAATATATACAAGCCGCTTCATAGTATAAACTTAGGTCCGGGAGAGAAAAACCCCCTCTTTCTTTTTTGTCTATCAAAATTTTCATTTTTATCCATGGCCTTTTCCCCTGCCAAATATACTTTGCCAAGGCTCTCTGCCACTCTTTACATTGTTTTAGGCCTTTAAGTATGGGGATGGTTTGGAATAAAAATAACATTCTAGGCAGAATGTTCATTTTAACAACAGCTATCCTCCCCAAAAAGGAGAGTTTCATCCTCCCCCAAATTTCCATGTCTTTCTTTATACTCCTCCAGGTGGCATCGTAATTATCCTTGTATAAATTTATGTTCTTAGCTGTAACCCAGATCCCAAGATATTTCACTTTCTTAGCTACCGCAATTTTGGTCTTTCTTTCTAGATCTATCACTTCTTCCTTTGTTAAATTTTTAACTAACATTTTGGTTTTGTTTTTATTTACCTTAAGTCCTGCCACGGCTCCAAATTCGTCAATTTTTTGTAAAGCTTCTTTTACGCTGTTTTTTGGGTCTTCTAAGGTTAGTACAATGTCATCTGCGAAGGCCTTGATTTTGTATTCCCTCTTTCCTACCCTGACTCCTGTGACTTCTGTTGCCCCCCTCAGTCTCTCGTTTAGTATTTCTAATACTGTTATAAACAATAGAGGGGACAGGGGGCAGCCTTGTCTAGTTCCTTTATATATACTAAAATATTCTGTTGTGGTGTTGTTTATTACCAATTTTGCCTTCTGTTCCTTATATATAGCTTCTATGCCTTTTCTAAATTTCTCTCCCATTCCCATCATTTCCAAACTTTTCTTCAAGAAATCCCACGAGATGTTATCAAACGCTTTCTCAGCATCTATGAATACCAAGGCCGCTTGTCTATCTATACTCATATCCAAATATTCAATAATGTCTATCAAGTTCCTTACATTGTCCCTTAGTTGTCTCCCTGGGAGGAAGCCCGTTTGATCTTTATGTATTCTGTTGTTCAAAACCTTTTTTAGTCTTTCTGCCATTATATCTGCAAATAGCTTGTAATCATTATTTAGTAGTGAAATTGGCCTATAATTTTTCACTTCCAAAGTATCTGCCTCTTTTTTGGGAATCAAAGTAATATATGCTTCCTTCCAGGTATTCGGGATCCTTCCTTCCTTTAATATATTATTCATCACTTCGCCTAACACTGGGGATATTTGGTTACTTAGTGTTTTATAATATTTGGCTGAGAGCCCATCTGGGCCTGGCACTTTCCCATTTTTCATCTTTTTAATCGCCTTCTTTATCTCTTCTTGGGTAATTTCCTGGTCTAATATCTCTTTTTCTTCTTTTGGGATTTGTTTTAGATGATGTTCTTGCAAAAACTGCTCTATTTCTTGTTTTGTTTCCTTTCCTCTTTTATATAAGTCCTTATAGTATTTTTGAAATATCTTCCTTATTTCTTTTGGCTCTTCCACAATCCTTTCTCCTTCCCTTATCTTACTAATCGTATTTTGTTTTCTTCTTTCTCTTATTTGCCACGCCAAATATTTGCCTATCTTGTTTGCGGATTCAAATGTCCTCTGGTTCATCATTTTAATTTTCCATTCTACCTCAATGTGTGAACTCTAAGTGGACAGCCATTACACCTCCATTGCACGATGCACTATAATTAATGCTCTTCCTTTCTTCAGTCTTCAAATTCTTATTCCCAACATTTGTTGCATATGCCTTAATAAGGAATGGGCAACTCTGGAGGTTGTGCCCTCCAGATGTTGTGGAATAGAACTTGCATGAGGCCCAAGTAGCATGGGCAATGGAAAGGAATCATAAGAGCTTTTGTCCAAAACATGGAGGGGAGGGGCGAGCGCACCATGCTGCCTTCCTCTGCTTTAATGTAAGAACATAAAGATCACCTTGATGGATCAGAGTAAGGGTTCTTCTAGTCTGGCATTCTGTCTCCCAACAATGATGAACTATAGACCTTGGAAAACTGACCGGCAGGGTATGATGTATAGCTGTGCTCTGTTGTTTAATCAGTGCATAATGTGCTTGCAATATTAAAGCAATGCAAACTACAACCTACCATTTGTTGTATAAACAATGACCTTGTCAAGAGAGCAGAGAAAGTTCTGAAGATGTCAAAATCCAGATTTGGAATCACGTAAATATGTTTTGCACTCTGTTTTAAAATAGGCTTTTGTTGTGACCAGACGGTATCTCTGGAGCTGGGTGTCATTAATGCTTTCTGTTATAAGGTGTGTAATTATAAAACCAAGGAATTTATACTTCACTCATAATTGATTTTGCTTACGAAGTGGGCAATCAATACCTACTATTGAATATAAAATGATGCAGAAAAAGAAAGAAAATTGCTCTTGATTAACCATTCAAAAGAACCTGATTTTAATCATCATTGTACAAGAACAAAAGTAATTTACAAGAGTCAACCCTTGCCCCCCGCCCGGAGTCCAATTTTATCTTGGGGAAAATTTCCCTTTATAATAAACTAGAGATGTGAAAGCCCAGAAGAAAAACAGGAAAACTGAGGCAAGGATCTGTTCTCCCCAATTTTTGTTTTCCCCTGATCTGTTTCTGAAAAAATGGAGGGAGGCAGCCTTTATACTCTACAACAAACCAAAAACTTTCATTCTCACATTTTTCTGTAGGCAAATTTGTATAGGAGATTCCTCTAATGTTTGTTTGCCCTTGTAAGTGTTTCTTGACTACTTAGCTACACTCTACCCTAAACACCAAATGTCTGCAGCAGCATCCAGGAGAATTAAAAGAAAGTACTGTAGTGTCTGCTAAGCATTTTACTTTTTGACACAGACCATGATACAGAAGTGTTTACAGTCATACCTTGGGTTAAATATGCTTCAGGTTGAGCGCTTTCAGGTTACGCTCCGCGGCGACCCTGAAGTAATGAAACGCGTTACTTCCGGGTTTCGCCACTCGTGCATGTGCAGACGCTCAAAATGACATCATGCGCATGTGCAGAAGCAGCGAATCGCGACCCGCACAGTCGCGGGTTGTGTTCTACTCAGGATGTGAACGGGGCTCCAGAACGGATCCCGTTCGCATCCAGAGGTACCACTGTACAAGCCACTGTCTGCACACACCGTTGAGTTCGTTTGTATATTCCCCATTCAGTGCCTTCACACTCACTCCCTGCAATGAATTACCAACATTGCTTTTCAAAATTTACTCATAGTTCACTTTGTTGGATTGCAGCCACAATCTTTTATAATCATTTCTGGTGTAGCCAGGTGAAGGTTTTGAAGGTCGTGCCACAAAGTCTTTTTCCTAAGAAAAAAGTCCTTTGATATTATTTAGTGGTATGCTGTAAAAAATAATAAAAAATAAAATAAAAAATCAGAAGCCTAAAGAAAGTTTCCAAAATGATGAATCAGAGGGAGAAAGACTGTTAAATGAAAAATCCCTTGGAGAATTCATCTTAACTGGCAATATGTCCACACTTTGGCATTAGGAGATAAATGTTTTATTTCTTTCTGCTACAGAAACGACATTATGGAACATCCACAAGAGGTGCAGAGAATGTGCTCAACTTCCTGCTTTACTACATAAAGGAGAAGCACAATGAAAGTTCTAACAATGTCCTTTCTTTTTGCTGGGCAGTTCCAAGCTAGCAATTTAGGCGGAATACTTTCTTGACCCAAGATATTTATGAATACCTGGTAGGAGCTGTTTTTAAGACTGCTTTCCAGCCTGCCCTGAAATTGGAATGCTGGTCTGTGGGTGATGGACACCCACCCCCCCACCCACCACTGCTCATTGCTGGGCAAATGGGATGCAGCTGTATTGGGGATCTAAAAGGATTCCTGTGAGCTAATAGTCTACTTGCAAGTAAAGACCTGGTCACGAGCCTACTCACAAGAAAGCCAGGAACTGGGCGTGGCTGGAGAGTAAGGAGTAAAAGGGGAGAGGAATTAGGAAGCCTCTCTTTCCCTGCAGTGGTAGCTTCTGGAGCCCAGGGATAATGAGGATAGAAGATGTTCTGTTTGGAGAAGAGATTATTTGAAAGGGGACATGCCCCATTTGTACAAAAAGGAAGAAGGAAAGGCTGTATTCCATTGATATAACTGAGGATATTGCATGCTTGTGCACATGGGAATTCAGGGACTCATTACATGAAAATAAAGTCACCCCCATTATGCTGGTCTGTTTATGGGGCAGCCAGACAATGGAGACAATGTAGCTGCTCCTGCTGCTATTCCAATACAGAACTCTCCCATCACCTGTTATAGACTGATGATGAATCCTGCTTGGTGCATTTTTAGAGCGGCGAGTAGTAACTCATTAGAAAACAGAGAGATGTCTGTTTAATTACTTGAAAAATGTCTCTGCCACTACCTTTCATGGCACCTGGAGGGGATAAACATGTCCACAGTTTTAATTAATTTTTATTTCTTTCATTGCACCTGTATGGCTGATAGAAATTGAATTCTAATGAAAGTGCAATCAAACACTCCTCCAGGCATCCGAAACATGTTTTGGCAATAACCAGAAAAAAACGAAGCATTTCTCTTGGTTTAATTAAAGGTTTGGAAGGGTATATTTCTGGGTGGTGGGAGTTGGAAAACACAGCTTTACAATTGTAATTATCCTAACTGAAACCAGGAGGCTAACTCCCTCATCTCTATTCAGAAAAGGGCACATTTCCCCACACATTGTGTGTCCAATTAAGTAAGATAGCAGTGTTTATTTCCGCAGTGTATACTGTTTAAAAAATGTAGTAAATATTGCTTTCCTAGCTGGAGCAACAGGCGCTGATGGCACACAGTTGGTTCTCAGCTCTTTTGCATGACTATTATAACCCACATCCATCCATCTATGATTGAGGGGGAACCTAAAGACGAAGCAGTTCTTTATTTTAGATTATTTATATACCACACTTCATAATATGTCAGGGGGCAGTTTAGTTAGTAGCTACAAGGGGGTAACCCATAGGGTGCAAAAGAGTAACTATTCACACTATCTGCAATTGCCCTGATTTCTGTTTTGCTTATCATAAGAGTGTGTGTTGCAGATTTACCTATTATCTGCCACATGTGTGGTCCATGTCATCTAACTAAACAAAGGCCAGCTTTTGGTTCTCTTAACATCCTGATTCTCTGTTCTGAAGCATCCCTTTCATGGACTGCGGGATGACCATGGTGCAGAATGCTCAAGGTCTGCTGGAGCTATATGGTCTGTGCTTGCCCCATCCCATAGCTACTCTCTTTCCTGGCTGGGGAATATACAAAAAATATATACACATTTTGTATAGACACATATACAAAAAAGACCCAGACAAGTGAACATCATTCCTTCTACTTCCAAAGTTCAGGGCTTACTTTTTATTAAGTTTCAACATTATCAAAACACAATTTTGTCTTTCGTCTTATTCTTATCGACTTCCCACCCCATTTTCCATGGAGTTGTTGTTTCTCCCCCTTCTGCTGCAACCTACGGTAGCTATTAGATCATAACCACGATATTATAATCTAATTACTTCCGTTGCTCATAGCTCAAATCCTGCTCACGAGTTCATCATACTATAATATTTCTTTAAATACAGTGGAACCTCGGGTTACGTACTGCCCCTCCTTACAAACGCTTCAGGTAACAAGCTCCGCTAACCCGGAAGTAGATGCTCCTTGTTGCGAACTTTGCCCCAGGATGCGAGTGGAAGTCGCGTACCAGCGGCGCTGCAGCAGCAGGAGGCCCCATTAGCGAAAGCGCGCCTCATGTTGAGAACAGTTTTGGGTTAAGAACGGACCTCCGGAACGAATTAAGTTTGTAACAGGAGGTACCATTATTATACATACATGAATTATGTTGCATTTATAGGATATTGGCCCCATTTTATAACTGAGTAACACCAAGGCACAACAATGAGAGACTATCCTGAGATCAATCAGTAAATCCACAACATAGGACTCCTAAGCAAAACTAGCAGTTTTAAAAAGTATTTCTCTGAGTACATTCAGAGTGCTTTTCTCTCACCACTGAGCAATTGCAGGCTCCACACAATCCACATATACATACACACACAACTGTCCTCTTCATCCCCCCCCCCATTCAGCAGCTTTTTATATAAACAGATTGATGATTTATTGTTACAACTCGATGCCCTTCTTGTCATCGGGGACAGAAAAGCTCTCCATATCTCCATTCCAATTTGTGCTGAGAATTCACCAGGATTCAGCCAAGGAGGCTGTTTTATGTACTAATGCTAAGTCCTAGAATATGAGGAAAGTTCCTCTAAGAATCAACAGAGTGCCTTTACCCCACCACCAAATAACTGAAGTCTCCTCCCTGCTCCTTCCTTACCGATTTATTATTCTTTTATTGGGTTACCTTTGAAGGCATTCTTTTCATTATTACATCTGAGAGAATAATACTTTTACTCCCTTTCCTCCCCCCCCCCAAATCCACCCACACATTCCCTTCCCTAATCAGTACACAAGGTGCCTTTTCAACTTACCAGCCAGGTAGTAATTTCCATTTATTAAAGCATTCACTTTGGTGCTTATCTGTGGATATGCAAGGCTGAATGAACACTTGGCTGTACCAAGAAATCTCTTTCTGCCTTCTTCATCCCCACTCCCTCTCTGAACTTTCCTTGCAGTTCCCGGCAGTGAATGTATAAGGAGTATGGAAAAGCCAATAGAAAAAAAATGTTCACTCTATCCCTTTTTGAGGCATTTTCATGAACACACAAGGTATAAAGCAGCGTAGAGGAGTCTGGGCTTGTACACAAGCCATACTCACAATGTCCCTGGGCGCCTCTAAGGCCTTGGCTCTGTACACAGTCCCAATTACTTTGCATCCAGTTTGCTTCCACCACTGGTTTGAGAAGCGGTGTACACATATAGCGTGTTCTCCCTAGCAGAGAGCACGTGTTGCGGTTGGGAACAGGCCACCCTCCAGTGACTAGGCAAATTTAGTTGAATCCCGACCATTTAAATGGTTAAACTGGGTTGCTGGGGTGTTTTGATTGTTGCCAATTCGGAGGAGGGGTCAGAGTCTATATATACAGGGGCCAGACGTTGGCACGGCCTCTTGGCCGTTTTGCATCGGATCACCCGCCCTCCCTCCCTTTAATAGGGGGGTTTTTTATTTAAGCTGATCACTTGACCTTGCTATGCCTGTCATGGTGTCGTTCGCCTTGGTGCGGGGGCACGGTAGGAATTTTGCCATCTGGCTGATTGGCTGGTGCCATTTGGTTTTTGCCTACTGCGTAGCAAATCGTCACAACTTGTAAGGTTGGCGGTTAGGCACTGGTTAAATTGGTGCTTGGAGGGGTAAGTGCCTACCCCTCCAAATGATGCGAATGGGAATTCCGTTAAAGGAAATCCAGGGGCTTGCCATTCTTTCGTCCTTGTCCCCGGAGTCGGACTTGGGCCGTGCAAGCCCCAACGGAACATGAGGGTGAGAGGTGTGGGTCTGTGTCCCAGCTTCATCTCTCACCCAATACTTGTTTCCCACGCTGGCTTCCGCTGGTATCCGGAAGGCCAGCTCTGTCCCTGAGGGCAAGGACAGATAGTCGGAACCAGTGCCTAAGCAACCACTCACATTTTTGTATTTGAATAAAGTTGTGGCCAAAATTATGCCAAAAACCTTAAACAAAAATTGATGTGTGAAGTGTGAATTATTGGGGGGCTACTGTGACTCAACACGCAACTGTCCACATCAGTCTTGTATCTATCCTGCTTCTTCTTACTAGATACTGCTCTTTGATGTGTTCCCCCCTGAACCAGGTTTGATTCGATTTGAGAAAAAGAGCGACCTGCTCTTCTGCTTTAAGTCGTGAATGTGTGAAGCATCTGATAGCTTGTTACATGAGCCAGAGTTGTTCAAAGGTTGCCATGTGATGGCCATTCAGAAATGAGGGATGGCATAGGATGGTGTTGTGAATCTAGATTTTCCTTCCCCAAGGAAAGGGCACTTGTACTCTGTGCACACTAACCCTTAAGTGGCAAATTTCCCTCTCTGAACCAGAAGGAAGAATAAGAAATAAAAGAGAATTGATGGTACAGAAGTGGCTTAAGCAAGCCATTTACCCCTTGGTACCAAGTTTGGGAACAACTGCCAGCTATGAAGAGTTACAACATGTGAATACGGCCCTTTGCACATTGAGTATGAAGATCTAATGGAAGTTTCTGCATGCACCCAGTTAAATGGACTTAGGGTTTCTGATAACACAGAGGTGCTCCAAGAAAGAAAGAAATTAAATAAATTATACAACAATATACATTAAAGAGTGAATTAATAACACATATAAATTATCACTGACAGATTGGTAAATCCAAAGTTAAAATAATATATATACAAACGCATAAATAATATATATTTTAATTAGTATGATCTCACAATCCCTCTAACTCTACCTTATTGAAGGGTTGGGATTAAAGATACGCTGTGCACAATATGGCATACCCTGCAAGTGTCCCGGAAAAACTAGGCCATCTCTCCCCTCCCCCCCCGGGACATCCTCTCTCTTTTTTCTTTTCTCCCGTGAGAGCATGCCAGCCATGTTTTGGACTTCAAATGGCTGTGCTGGAATTGGAAGCTCTAGTCCAAAACATCAGGATGGTACCATGTGGGTGAAGGCTACTTTAGAACAATATGTTCTGCCATCTTATTTACACCTTACATCAGAAAACTGTATGTTTGGTACCAACTTCCCCATAATTTGGATTCTAGTCTACAGCCGTATATGCCTCCTTGCCAAAGATTTAATTTATGTTTCCTATATATTCAGCTTTCACAGTTTAAAAGACTGCTGCCATGGTGCCACACACCCCGACTCTTCTGCTACGGGAGCAAAGCTTAATGTCTCCTAAGGTGGAGCTACCAAGTTCAGAGGAAACCAGGCGGACTTGCAATCTGGGCAGAGGAAAGCATCCCCCTATCTTCGAAAAAATGGCGCACTTCCCCCTCAGCTAGGCTGCAGGTGAGACAGCAAACATACAGAAGACGTCAACACTTCCCTCCACATCCAAGTTCATTAGTCAATCTAGTCTGGAAGAAAAAACAAGAACCTTAAGGGAACCAATTTGGCTTATTTTGCCACTCTTGACTTTGGCAGTCCCTGATTTGGAAGAGGTTCACTTTTCCATCGTAACAATATTTTAAATTAGTTGATTTGCATGGGAACGAAATATAGCTCCCTTTGCAAAACTGGAGACATGTGCAGCCTGGAAGTGTTATCATTTTATGTCGGCATGGCTGGCTTCAAGACACCCGTTAGATTGATAGAATAATTGCAGGGTGTTTTGTTTAAAGTAGCTTGGTGTTTTAAAAGATGTGAAAATGGACAGCGAGTAGGCAAGGGTTCAGAACTGCAGCCTGTCTTGATAGCTTTGCTTCCTCCTTTGCGAGGGATATGCAAAAACAACATGCAGTGGGATTTTGCATATTGCAGGCCTGGCTCTGAACTCCTTAATGAGGCAAGGATGCCACTCATTTCAGTGGGAGTTTGGCTGAAAAATGAGGCAGGAATTGGCCTTCTTCCAATGTTGCATACTGAGAATTTGCAAGATGTGTCTATTTACTCCAGACAAATATGATGAGAGTGGAACTATTACAATATAAATCTCCTAAGAAGGAGTCCCATGAAACCAGTAGAGTTTAATGGAGTGCATACGCCACACACCGCTTGAATGTTCAGGTTATTAAAAGTCATTCTGAAACCTAGCAGTTGTGCACAGACTGTTTTTGGAAATGTATCAAGTGTGCATATGAAAGGCAGGACTGTATTTTAATGCACTTTTTGTGGGGGCTTTTTTTTTTTTTGCTTGTTAAGTATAGTGGGCTTTGGCAAGTGGTAAGAACTTATCGGAGAGCCAGCTGCTATTTTTATGCCCTCTTTTGTAATTTGGCTTTTTAGCGATGCACTTATGGGGCTATCACCAGCTGTCCTAGTTACATCAAGATACATTGGTCCAAAAGGGGCAATTCTCTTTTCATCCTCAGGTTTTTCTACAGCTGTGAAGGCAGTATCCTCAAAAAAAGCAGACAGTTTGACCCTTGGCGTGTGAAATTGTCCTAAAGCAGTGTTTCTCCTCAGGCTGCTAACTCAAACAGGATGAGCCAAGAGGGGAGAGGGTGTGTGTGTGTGTGTGTGTGTGTGTGTGTGTGTGTGTGGAATGAACTAGAATTCCTGTTTAATCCTTGATATGTCGATAGCAGAGAAATCTCTGACTTCCATACGTGGCTGTTAGGACAAGGGGGTTGTTATCCACATCTATTCAAGTAAATCTTGGGTCCTAGTGTACAGTGTAATAATCAGGGACATTATGTGGATTTGTGAAACTCTCAGAAAGATGTCTGATCCATTAACTGTTGGGAAGGATTACAAGGAAGTCTATACGTAGTATAACATGCATGCACATGTACACCATAATCTTTCTGCAGCATTCAGTTGTGTTTCACCCTAATGTTCTCCAATTCCAGCCCATGATGATCAAAGGGATATGTGCTAAAGTGGTGCAACTGATGCTTTGTGCACCACCATTTACACCATCCTCCTGAACTTGGTCCTCTCTCTTCCCCTGCAACTCTCCAAAACTTTAGCAAGCGTTATATGCCTACATCCTCCATAGATTTGTGTGTGAAGATAACAATAGCAGTAATTGTAGCAGCATCTTTAATAGGTAGCACCGTAATGGAAATGGCTGTTACAGGATGCATTCACACCCATACTTTGATACTCCTGGGTTTTGTTTGTTTGTTTTTGTCTCCAAAGCTGCATCAGTTCTAGACAGAAAGTTCTATGGGCTCTTAAAGCTGAGAAAGCATAATCTTCTGATGATCTACACAGAAATGCATAAAAAGCAATAGACCATAAATCAGCGGTAAACGGTGAGCCATTACTATATTTCAGCCTAACTCACCTCAGAGGGTTCTTGTTCCTAGAAAAAGGGGTAGGATGCAAATTTAACCATTAAGTGTAATCCTATGCCCCCCTCCAGGAGGGCATCCTAGGGGACATAGGATACATCAGATTCCCCCCTTTGGTGCCACAGACATGTCAAGTTACCACCAGCATTGCAGAAGAATCCTTGCCCCACCTCTATTGTTTTTGCACATCTGATATTGACCAAGACAAAAAGAGGATGTGTCAGGGTGTGGGTGTAATATAGGGCCATCCCAGGAGAATCCAAAGCCTTCACAGGTCTCTGCCAATGTTCCCAAATAAGGAGAGGACGATGCTAGTTCAGGGGATGGCATCAAACACTTCTGTGAATTGGAAATAATGGGAAGGTAAAAGAAGGAAAAGAAGGAAAGGGACGCGGGTGGCGCTGTGGGTAAAACCTCAGTGCCTAGGACTTGCCGATCGCATGGTCGGCAGTTCGAATCCCCATGACAGGGTGAGCTCCCGTCGTTCGGTCTCAGCTCCTGCCCACCTAGCAGTTCGAAAGCACCCTTAAGTGCAAGTAGATAAATAGGTACCGCTTTATAGCGGGAAGGTAAATGGCGTTTCCGTGTGCTGCGCTGGTGCTGGCTCGCCAGAGCAGCTTCGTCACGCTGGCCACGTGACCCGGAAGTGTATCCGAACAGCGCTGGCCCCCGGCCTCTTAAGTGAGATGGGCGCACAACCCTAGAGTCGGACACGACTGGCCCGTATGGGCAGGGGTACCTTTACCTTAAAAGAAGGAAAGAGGACAGGAGCATGCAAGAACATTCCCCTGACCTCATGTCCACCTTGCAAGCAAGATCCCAGCAAGGCTTTGGATACAGCAGTTGTATTGCCTTCTGTTGCACACACACACACACACACCAAATTTAAGACTGTAGCCTAAATACATTTAATCAAACCTGAAATTCTTCTTCCTACCCGCCGGGCTACATTAGCCCTAATAAGAAACTGCTTTCTGCCATACATGCCTCCCAATGCACTCCATTCAACATCAGAGGCTTTGCTCCTGGCACCTCTGACAAATGAAAAGGAGGCATGTATGCAGCAGGGCCTTTTCAGGTGTGGCACCAATACTACACTATGTAATCATTCATTCATACGTACATTTTACTGCCCTATACCCACAGGTCCCTTGGCAGTTCGCAAAATAAAATCACAATATAAAGACATAAAATACATAATAAAAATAAAAACAAGAACAACCCCTCCCCAACACATCTTAAAAGGGAATTGAATGCCAATCAGCCGGAGGCCTGGTTCAAGAATAATGTTTTACCTGGCATCTAAAGGTATCATTATGAAGGCACCAGCCAAACCTCCCTGGGGAGAGCATTCCACAAATGGGGAGCCACTGCAGAGAAGGCCCTGTTCTCGTGTTGCCACCCTCCAGACCTCTCATGGAGGAGGCACACAAAGAAGGGCTTAAAAGGTAATCTCAGGGTCCAGATAGGTTCATATGGAGAGAGGCGGTCTTTGAGGTCCTGAGCCATTTAATCTAGGGCCACAGGCTAAAAGCTAGTGGTTTCATAAAGCATTTGGGTAAAAATTGTGTTGGTTCTGCTATTGGGTTTTGTTTTTATAGCCTCAGTTTGGTTGGCTGTTAAAATGTTTGTTTCTGCTTTGGCTTCTGATGGCTGTATTGTTTTCCATCTTGTTCTGTTTCATTCAGCTGTTTTTGGATTCATCAGTATATTGTTCCGATATACTGCATATTGTTAGACGCTGCGCATTGTTATCTGACAAGAATAGTGGCGTATAAATGCTTCAGGGTGCATCAGAGAACAGTAGAGCAGCTTGTTCTTTGCTCTTGGCTTTTAACTAGCACTCACACTGTCTCCATTAGAAACACGGGAAGGTAAAAGCTATTGCTTCGTTTCTTTATAAATAAACTAGCCTGGCACAGTTCAATAATGCCACGCACAAGGAAAACAAAAAATGTGCATAGCATATGTGAGTCTGAAACTCGTTAGATCTTCCCTCCCCCCCCCACCCAAGCTTTTCTAATTGAATAACTGTGATTCAGTGCTAAGCACAATGTAAATTAATTAACGAGATTTAGGAGGAGGGAGGAAACTCAATCCTGCGTTCCTTAACTTTCAGAACAGCTGTCCTATCGAATGAAAGACATAACGTCCTTAACAGGCTAGTACTTCAGACAACCTAAATGGCAGAAAGTATTGCAGATGTTATTAAACAGTGTGCAAACACTGCAGCAGGAACAGCCCGCGTATCTGAAGGATTGCCTTATAAAACTAGCAACCAGCCTGCAATTAGGGTCTAATTGGATGCACCGGCTAACAGGGCTGTATTTCCGTCATATAAATATATTTTTTAACTGCGCAATGAAGGAAAGGAGCATATTTTTTGGTTAAACGGCAGAAAGCTGCATTTTACATAAAGAGGTGATGGCGCAGAGTTTTGGGAAGCCTTTTGTGATCAGCACGGGGACCCCCCCAAACACCCCCACAAGCCAGACAATGGTGATGCTCTATTCCCAAACAGGCGATATTAATATCGTAAAAATTTAGTAATCTCAAGAACTCTCTTGCCACGAAACAGAGACAGCCACGACGAGATGCAAATCAATGCTCCTGCCTAATGAATAATGCAAATGAGCACTCTCACAGCAAGGCTGTCTGCAAGAATCTTCTCCTGCCTCACCTCACATTTCTGGAGGATTTTAGCACCATGTGTCACAAGAAATTAGAGAAAGGCACTGCCGAATAATGACAAAGCCTCTGAGTCCCCAAGTCGGCGCAGCCAGCCAGGTGCATTAAGATGCATGGGACAGCAAGGGTGAGATCTGACATCTCATTAAAATGAAAAGCTGGCTGTTTCCCCATCTTCTGGTTAATAGAGTTGTAAGGCGCTGCAATTTGCAATTTATTTTATTTTTATTTATCTTTTGGCAGCCAGTGCTTAGAGATATACCTTTCCACCGTGTTCTTCAGATGAGTTATGGAAGGGGGAAATTGCACAGCTTTCCTGCCTGTCTTCAATGCTGTGTGCCTAACATACCCAAGAGCCTGCCTGATCCATTATGACGTCCCACTGCGATCTCTTATATCAGTAGCAAGGATGCTTAACGCCTCCAATCCTTGTCAATTCCAAAGCAAGCTGACTGGATCTGCATCCCCTAGATTAATGTGTAGACTGGAAAATACAGTTGTGAAGTTAAATAAGTAGGCAAATGCAAATTTTACTGTAGATTTAGTATTTTTGGGGGAGCAGATTGACATGGAAACAGGACAGAACTGAGCTATAGATGGAAGCATTTGCAAATGAAACAAATAGAAATAGACTGAATTGTACACCCCTAATCAGCGGGCTCCAGTCTTTCCAGATCCAGGGTGAGGGCTTGACTTTAATCCCATCCTGCCCCACTTTTAATTTGTTAGTCCTGAGGACGGGCAGTATCTGGCTATGAGTCTCATCAGTTCAAGGACTTACGCTTTCACAATGGACCTTTCCCTCACCGCACCCTAAACCAATTCTAGGGGTTCCCCAAAACCTCTGGAGCAGATTTGGGGAGTACATGATGCATGAGGGGAGGTGAAGGAAGTTCCAAGGAACAAACAGAAATCATTGCGCTGATAGGATGTGTTTTAGAGTGTTCACATTCTGTTGTGCTTTTATTATGCTAGAAGCCACCCAGAGTTGTTGGGGCAATCCAGTCAGATGGTTGAGGTATGTATGTATGTACGTACGAATAAATACATAGATTTCTCCCTCCCTCTCTCCGATTGTCACATTTTTCTCGCCTCCCACCCTGCTCTCGTTCTCTCTGTGTTATTCTGTTTCTCTCTCTCTCCAAAAGATAGCAATGCCACCACTGTGGTGACTCACTTTACATGAAGTTGTGACCCACCATTTGAAAACCAAGTGCGCTGTATTAGGTCAACAAATGATCAAGTGAATACTGAGAGCAATTCATTTTCAGGGGCTGCCCTGCGTTACTATTATTTTAACAAGATTTTCACGGTGCTTACCCCCCCCCCAAGGCCTAACCTATCTACAATAACAATAATAGAATATAAAAATAGCCTGATCTTCTCTACACACAGTAGCAGGACTTTGCACTGTTAATTTGTACTCCACAGTCCTTCTCCACAATTGCAAGTGCACATCATTAGGAACTGCAACAGAATTCTCCTATTTTTCCCGCAGTTCAGTGCAGAAAGAACACACACTGGGAAATGACGAAAAAGCACATGTACGTTCCTCGTTTGAGAATATCGCAATGCCCCCAAATGTAGCAACATAGAGCTCAGGATTTCGTGTTACCCCCATCACCTCTCAGCTGCCTTCAAGTTTTCTAATAGCGTTTTATCAGTTTTGATACAATCTCAGCGCCACGTTACTTTTGTTCTGCTTGCAAGTTTCCACACCTGCTGGAGACAGATCAGTATGTTGGCGAAAGAAACTCGCAAGAAAAGGTTGATCTAGGTAATGAATACAAAAATGAGATTAGAGAGATTTTATCAGGCATCCGCTTAGGGGGCTCTGGAAAGAAGCTCTTTTATCATGAGCTGGCAAAGAAATCATAGCTGAAAAGAGGGTCTCAATGCTTAGCTTCTTTTTATAGCATAGCTGGTGGTTTCTTTCTTTTTGGGTAGGTTTTTTTTTTTGGGGGGGGGTTGGATCATTCTCTAATATCTGAAATAGAAACACTATAGTCACCACAACAATTTTTAATGTTGTGTAGCTGCTTCTGCTTGCATTGTCCTTCCTTATTTTGTTGTATCTCCATCCCTCCCCTCCATCCTTCTCTGCAAGCTTTTGGGGGACAAGACCTGCCTCTTTTTAAAAAATAAAATAAAATTCTTTTTTAACAATGTTGCTACAGGACTGTATTTAACAATAATGATTGCATTATGTTTCAATGGCATCAATGGCACTGTATATTTTTATTATTATCATTATCAATAATAATATTGATGCTTATTGTTTCTTAAGAGTCCTTTGATTAACCTGCCCAAGATGCTAAACTGTGCAAGGCATTTAGTAGACCTAATGTGATGTAATTAGTTTTTGCAGTCACAGAAGCAATAGACATTCTATTCCCCAGAGCATATCTCAGGGTGGTGCGCTGGGTTTTTACCATTCCCTTTCACTTCTGTGACATCCGTTGGATGGTCTAACACAGGCTTCCTCGACCTTGGCCCTCCAGATGTTTTTGGCCTACAACTCCCATGATCCCTAGCTAGCAGGACTAGGGGTCAGGGATGATGGGAATTGTAGTCTCAAAATATCTGGAGGGGCGAGGTTGAGGAAGCCTGGTCTAACAAGTGTGCTTGATAGAATGAGACTTCAGTTCCTCACTTTGCCACAAAGTTCACTAGGTGGTCTTGGAGCAATTAAGTCTTTCTCAGTCTAAACAAACTAAGTATAAAATAGAAGAGGGAATGACATTCTCCTTCACCTTCTTGAAGGAAAAGTAGCATAATGGTAATGATGATGACACCCACTGTGTAATGCATGTTCGGTGCAACTATATTGTTTCAGGCAGTCGTGTGAGATGACAGTTGCATATTTTGCCTGGGACAAGTGGTTACGACCCCTGGTCGTAACCCAAATCAAGATGGGGTGTGGCTGGGCTGCCTTCCCTGGCTTCCCAACACCAGGTCAGTGCAGGTTACTAAAGGGGGAAAGGGGAGAGATGGCAGGGAGGTCAGTGTGGTGTAGGCACAGTGGCAAGAGTGTGAAACCAACTCCACTACTGTGACAGCACCACAATGACATCCCCACATGTACATCTGCTTCCAGTTACTGAGGCCATCAGTGCATGTGCTCATTGGAGTGATAGTTCAGTGCTCACAATTGGCTCCAACTTTTTTAAACTACAAAATAAATAATAATAATAATAATAATAATAATAATAATAATAATAATAGCAGCATATATACCGGTACTTCTGTGGGGCAGATGTAGCTCAGGAGCAGATATCTGCCTTGGATGCAGGTCCCAGTTTCAACCCTTGGCCTCTCCAGGTGGGGTTGGGAATGTGTGCTGTCTGAAACCCTGGAGAGCCACTGCCAGTCAGTGTATAATCACAGAATCACAGAGTTGGAAGGGTCATCTAGTCCAACCCCCTGCAATGCAGATATCTCAGCTAAAGCATCCATGAGAGATGGCCATCCAACCTCTGGTTAAAAACGTCCAAGGAAGGAGAGTCCACCATATCCTGTGTTGTGATCTTATGCTGCCAACCACCCTGAGACCTGCGGGTATAGGGCGGTATACAAATTTTAAAAATAACCACAATGCTGCTAAACTACAACTCCCATCATCCCACCCCATTGACCATGCTGGCAGAAAATGATGGGAGCTGTAGTCCAACAGCATCTAGAGGGCACCACGTTGACTATTGCTGCCCCAGGCCATGCCTCATAGTTACTCATCTTCCTCCACTGGTTGATTGGTTTATTTACTAGTCACCCCATCCTACAGAGGTGGTATATAATAAGTTAAATCGAAAACTATTTCACAGCTAAAGTCGAACCAGCATGACAGTATAGAGCAGCACCAAGCACAACAACTCATTTTGCACATTGGAAGAGCTACTACAAACGACGTTGAAAAGTCTGAGGATTTTTTCACCAAAAAGCAAGGTCAGCAGTTAAAAGCACAACAAAGGACTAGCTGAGAAGAAGCTTCTGCCAGAGCAGGCTAAACTGCCAATCTCAATCCAAGAAACAATTAAACCTTGACACTTTTGAAAAGTAATAAAAATGTCAGGATGAGTGAGTGATATGTTCCAGATCCTTGGTTTCCAGCTGGGAATCCAAAGGATGCTTGTGTTTAATCTATTCTACAAGATTGATAAAAGGGAGGTATGGGAAATTGTGTGTGTGTGTGTGCACGCGCAAACGCACGCATGTGTTTGGTTAAAATAAAGCAAATTTTGTATGAGCAAATCATGCTACAATTAGAGATACATGTTGCTTGTTTTTTAATTGGCACTATTTTTCATTAAATGGTTTTGTACAATATATGTATTACAAGAGGTTGTGTGTTCACACACACCTCGTTTTTCTTCATTATGCCTTCCGTTTGTTGGGGTGCATTTCCTTTTTGCATTATTTACAAGGTCACAGAACCATGATTCACGAAACAGACTGCATAGGTGCATTTCTGCAGAAGCATGCACATCATAAATAAACACACTAGAGAGTCCCAGATGCCAATACTCAAATGTCGAAGAAGATTTCATTGTTTGGTCTGATATTCCTAAATAAGTATGAATCTGTTTGCTTTTACTGCACAAGTGATGCTATCTCTGTTCCGTGAAACATGAGGCCAAGGGGGAAGCCTAGGATTCCCCGAAAAGAATAGCTTGGACAGACAGACAAGACCCAGGGACACATAACCAAAGTTTTGCAGTTGGGTTATCTGCACTATTTATTTCTGCTTACCAGTTTTATATGATTACCGAAACAGTGGGAAGGCCTCTCCCCACCCCTACGAAGATAGAAATGAAGGATGGTTCTAGTTAGTGATGCCTGAAAAACCCACAATCGTCAAACCCAGAGACTGCAGTTTATCCCAAAAGGAGGCAGTAATTGGACATGCACGATGACGTGGAATTAAGCCAGGCATCCCCAACCTGCGGCCCTCCGGATGTTTTGGCCTACAACTCCCATGATCCCTATCTAACAGGACCAGTGGTCAGGGATGATGGAAATTGTAGTCCAAAACATCTGGAGGGCCAAAGGTTGGGGATGCCTGAATTAAACCAATAACAAAAATACTCCTCAGATAAAGTCTTCTACACAAGGCACAGAGCTTAACCCTTTGAGCCATGTTCCTAGCTGCAATGAAGCCTCAGTATGTATAACTGCATTTGCTCCCATTGATCCCATCACTTCCCTTCTCCTGCCTCTCTATTGTCTCCCTGCATTTAGAGTGTTAATGCCTCAGGGGCAGCTCTGTAAAGTAACTATTCCCACTGATGGTACTGCATAAACCATGTTTTACATCTGGGTATTGCTTAGTGAGATCTCTCTGCTTTTGAATAGGCAACGTGGTGTGGATTTAGGTGCAGATAAGACACATGCCATTTTGCAATGATATTTTGGCTCTCTAATAAAGTGGTGCCTCGCAAGACGAAATTAATTCGTTCTGTGAGTTTTTTCGTCTTGCGAATTTTTCGTCTTGCGAAGCACAGTTTCCCATAGGAATGCGGTTTTAAGAAAAAGGAAACAAACTTGCAAGGCGTTTTTGTCTTGCAAAGCAAGCCCATTGGGAAATTTGTCTTGCGAAGCAACTCAAAACACCAAAAACTCTTTCGTCTTGTGAGTTTTTCGTCTTGTGAGGCATTCGTCTTGCGAGGTACCACTGTACTAAAAATCACATCCTTACATTTGGAGAGAAGAGTTGCGAACATCAGCATGGAGGGAGGTGGAGAAAGGTACAAGAAACATAGGGGTTGATTTCACACAAAATCTTATTCTTCTGATCTGTTACAAGAACAGCAATCTGTATTTCTCCCTCTGCGGCTGAACACATGATACATTTCAAAAAATGAATCATTTCCCCCTCCCTTAGTAGCTTGCTGTTTAGATTTTTCTTTTCTTCCCCCGCCACTTCAGTCCTCTGTAAATGTCAGCCATGAGCAGCTCAACGGCTAATAGTCACCAGAAGAAAGATTCCTACAATCAGGTGTTAAAAAAAAACTTTAAAAAAATCAGTTTGGATGATGGCTCTCAACAGTTTTACAGATAAAAAGAGTTTAAAACATTCAAATGTTAGAAAGCACCACCCTTATTTGTATGGAAATGCTCTTCTCATCATAAAGAGTCCTTTCTAATGCCTTTTTAACTACCTACTTATAAAAAGGCTTACCTTCTGCCTCTTGGAATAAAGGAACATGTAATTAAAAGTAGCTGCTGTTTTTTTTTTGTTGCATGCAAATTAAAAATCTGTATAGGCAAAGATGTCTAAAGAAATAACACAAAGACATATATTGGCAGCAGGGTGGGGGTGGGGGTGGGGATAGGCAGTTGCAAGTTAAAACTTTGAGAATATGATGGTGACGTTGCCACAGCAAAGTTATTCAGAGTTTTCCATTAGGGTATCTGCAAATGTTCATATTTTTTCTAGTTCCAATGTAAAAACTACATGCCCACTGTTGCAGGTAAATATAACACCAGCATGGCAAGGTAGAAACATGCACAGACTACAGCAAGAGGTTTTGCATACCTCTAATTACGACGATGACTACCATGGATTTAAAAGCACCAGCAGAATGCTTGACATGGGCCAGATTCACCCAACATACTAAAGCTGGGATCACCAACTTACTAAACTGGGATCAACAACATATTAAGCTGGGATCGACAACCTGGCACACATGGGTGCCCTGCCACTAAAGTCTTTATTGGGACCCCTGGACAGGGGCCCAAGACTCTCAGCTTTCTTTCTTTTTAATTAAAGTTAAGTCTCTAGCCCTCAAGTTAAGCAATTCCTGTGAAGTGAGTCAGCCTGGCTGCTCCTGCCTGTCAGTATTTCAACCAATGAATGAAGTCAGAGCTGTGATAGATACATGAGTTGTTTGCACGCTGGCAAATGGGAATCCCTGGTGTCTTAAAGATGTGCTATTTCCCCCTCCCTTTTAGTGCACTCTTCCTGCTTCTGTGTTCTTTCTAGCCACTGGAATCTCCATAGTTTTCCCTTCCTTTCCCCCTAGAAACCAGGAGGCATTTTTCCTGTTCTGGGTTCATCTAAGATTGGGTAATCCATAAAAGTTATGGTCTTCTGAAAATACTACCATACAGTATGCATAGGTGGATCTTGAAAAATCCTCCTTCCTCACAGAAGGTAACTGTGAAAACTTTGCATAGAGACTGAAGTAAGTCCTGCTGTGCAGGAGCTAAAGAACTCCCTAAGAATTAACAGTATAGTTAACTTGCAACACAATGGTATGCATGTCTACTCAGAAGTAAGTGTTTAATGGGGCTTATTCCAAGGTAAGTGGGTACAGAATGGAAGCCTAGGTTTTGGTTTACGGCTGGCATTGGGGGGAAACAGGGTTGTTGGCACCTGTCCATCAAGAGACAATGGAGTGCACCTCCAGGGCAGAAGCCAAACTTCTGTATTAGCAACACCAAAGTGCCCTCCCTGGGACACAAGCCTGAGCAGTGTGTAGAGGTCCCGGGCTGCCCAGATGTCAAGACCCTCCTCTTGGCTTCTCTGATGTGGTCCAAAGGAAAGCAGAACAATACATCTGGCATAAGCTTGCTTGCAGAAGTCGCCAGAAGAAGGCATACAAGGCGACATCGAATCGCCTTGTGGGCTCCACTCCAATGTGGGTTTACTCCTTATCCTTTTCTTCTGCTGAAGTTATCCCACAAGGCAGCAGAGGTTTGAGATCAGAGTTTTCCTTCTCCTAGATGGGCTACCTTCCCAGGTTGATGAGCCCCATCTGCCCCTCACTTCCCTCTACAGCATATGCAGAAACTGCCTTCTTGACCATTGGACCCACTATTGCTCTCACCTGCTCAATCCACCAGAGCCTGTCTTTGCATGCATTGGAAGTCCATAACTCACTGAGTGTTGGAAACCTATCAGCTACCCTCACCAGGTTTAGCCGGCCAGTCAAAGCCGTTCCCGTTGTGCGGTCACTTGTCACATGCTGACAGCTTCTAGGAGTCACAGTTGAGAGCAGAGTGCATGGTGGGGACAAACTACCCCAGAAGGAGCATGGCATGTCCCCCACCAGTGGTTCTACACTTCCCATAACACCTCATACACCCTGTGGAAAAGCAGGTTACATAACAGCTCATACGGTAAGCAGAAATTCAACAGAATAAGTCCTTTCCAGTATCTGTTGTTTAGTCATTTAGTCATGTCCGACTCTTCATGACCCCATGGACCAAAGCACACCAGGCACTCGTCTTCCACTGCCTCCCGCAGTTTGGTCAAACTCATGTTAGTAGCTTTGAGAACATTATCCAACCATCTCGTCCTCTGTCGTCCACTTCTCCTTGTGCCCTCAATCTTTCCCAACATCAGGGTCTTTTCCAGGGAGTCTTCTCTTCTCATGAGGTGGCCAAAATATTGGAGCCTCAGCTTCAGGATCTGTCCTCCCAGTGAGCACTCAGGGCTGATTTATTTCAGAATGGATCGGTTTGATCTTCTTGCAGTCCATGGGACTCTCAAGAGTCTCCTCCAGCACTATAATTCAAAAGCATCAATTCTTCAGCGATCAGCCTTCTTTATAGAAATACAATTATGGGGAAAGATGCACCATTACAACATTCTCTCTAATTTTGTGCTATGCCCCACCTTACACCATGGCAGCCATTTTGTGACTGGCACCCCAGCACTCTCTCAAAATTCAAATGTGCTCACTGGTCCAAAAAGCTTACCAACTCCTGCCTTAAGTGAAATGTTTATCTGCAGGTTCCTGGAGAAAAGCTTGCAGCTGCTTTGCTCCTCCTCTTTGTGGAGCTGCACTGATGCAAATCAGACTGATGAAATAGTTTCCAGTCCACATGGGGGTACAAGAGACCCAGACGAAGATGTGGGCAGCACAATTTTGTTGGTGGCAGCTTCTGTTTCCATAATGGAGGACAGAGCTGTTACAGGAAAGCTGTAAAATGTGCAGGTGTGTTGATTTTAGAGGTGATCTTACGGATCATAATGGGATTTAGGAAAAGAGATAGCATCCCCGGTAAACAGAGCCCTGAGTTATGCAGGGTTCTATAGACCAAGAGCAACATCTTGAATGGTTTCGGACAAGAATGAAAAACCAACCTGCATATTCTGATCAAAGTACATTATAAAAGAGCAGTAATCCCACCAAATATACACACGAGTATACACTACTTTTCTATTTGGAATATCAAGATGGTCAACAAAAGTAGAAGGCTCTGTTTCTTTCTTCAATAGTGGAAAAGTTCATTGCTTGTTTAAGTCTTCCTGCCTTTTTTTTTTTTTTTTTTGAAGATTGAAGAGCTTCCTACCGCTAAAAAAAATCTACCCAGGATGATCATAAAACTGATTATAAATAAGCAGGTATTCACTCAGATAATAGAAGCATTTGGTATAATTTGACTCCTTTTTTCAGACAGGACAAGAAATATGTATCATATTTATTTTGAGCAGATTCATTTTCTGAATGGGTGAGTTTTTGTATCAGCAAAACTGATGATTTGTCTTTGCATTAGCATACTGCTTTATAGAGTCTCAAGTCTTTTTAAACTGGTGCTGCCCTGTGATTATTAAACCATAATAGGTTGCTGATATTTACACATGTTTAAGCTGGTGATATATCCCGAAGCTGAAACCCAGCTATCGCCCAGCCCTACAAAGCAACCCTAGTTACCAGGTAGGCTTCATGTATTTCTTCTTCTTTAACTACCTCTTCTATATCTCTCGCCATGCTGAGATCTGTAGATTTGTGATCTGATATAAAATTACTTATCTGCTTAGGTATGTGCAGAACTGGACTTCAGACTATCCCCTGCAGACTGAAAGTCACTGAGCACCCAAGTAAAAGAAGGAGATTAATAACCAAAAAGTGCAAGAAACTATCCTCTTCGTAGGGCATACATATTATTAAAATTCATTCAAAGGCCTCTCTCTATAATTACATTCACACTGTCAAGACTTAAATATCAAGACAGTGTCACTGCCAAGTGACTGTTCCCATGTGGATTTATTAAATTCTGGAGACAAAAAAAAAAAGAAGTACTAAAAATATAACCTTAAGAGATGATGTGTTTATGGATATTTCTGCCTGGGGATATTGCCGAACCTTTTGCTCTTAAGAGACTAACATTTTTCTATCCCAAGCTTTCTCTGCTTCACTCCATTAGATAAAGCATCTAGGATTACTGCCAATTTTTCAAAGTAAAATACTGTATGAAGATTGGGAGCTGATGCTCCCCTAGCTAAACTGTCCAGTTGCTAACTTGATTTATTTGCAAGGCGCAAGATTTCTCTTTCTTTCAGGAATTTCAGCTTTCCTTTAAAACAGTATGATGTGAGAAGGATGAATCGACCAACCATCGGTGGAGAAAACATATCCAACCCCATCTTTAGGCCAGTGCAAGGCAACCAAAGCATGGACCAGCTGTCTCTATCCGGATGTGGACCCTTGCACACAATTATCTGCTGTGCATGGGTTGTCTTTCACACTAGCTTCTGGGGCTGTGTACAAAGCTCAGTTAGGAAAACTGGACACAAGTATTGTCTCCAAAGGCATGCCTGATGTGGTTCTTATTAACCAATACACCAAAAGAAAAAGAAAGGGGGGGGTCATTCGGCTTGTTTGAAACCAACTTCAGCTATATTTCCAGATCTGGACAATGCAATGGATGCTGACCAATCAAGATAATTGCTTAGATCCGGGTTAGTCATTTTTGTTATTCACAATAGCCACTCTGGGCTCCATACAGCTGTCAAGGGACCAGAATGATGTGATCCCAGCATGGATAGTTCATCTAGTTAGCAGAGACCAAATATCACACACACCCCTACCTCTGTAGTGCCATTTGCAACGTGCAGACAGGGAGAAACATTTTCAGCACCTCGTCCAATTTTTGCTCATTTTTGACAGGGGGAGGGGCAATTGCCATTATTTTAAACAAGGTGGCAGGTGGTTTTGTGGGTCCCCCACCTTGCTTTTTCTCAGGACAGAGTGGCTGGGGCAACCCAGTCAGATGGATAGGGCAAATAATAAAATTAATCTTAAAATTATCATCGCACACTGGGCCAGTCTGCAGTATATGGCAGTGCCATCGTTCTCCTTGGACTGCACCTGCACTGTCACCAAAGCTCCCCCACCCCTAATGGTATTTCTTAATTAATAATGGTACCCCCCCTTTCCCCAGCTTGAGAACACTGTCAGCAAGACATCCTCCCTCATGAGCAGCCCAGCGCCATCAACCTGATAAATTGGGCATTGGCTGATGAGCCCAGAGGTTTGTAAGGGCTGTTCACAGGCTACACCATTATTCTCCACATCGTTCTCTTCAGAACGGCTAAAAATAAAATAAAAACGAATGAGCAAAGGCAAGTTCATCATTCACCCATCAGGCTGGGAGTTAACCAGCTGCCCACACCAGGCTTAGAATGCTGAAGTATTATTAATAGCCCTTCTATGGTTAGGATTAGAAGACCCCATGCACTGAAAAATAGATATCTGGGATCGGGGTTTCCTGCCTATGGAATCATCTATGAATGAGTGAACTCATGAGTCACTATGCAAAGCGCTTCCCCAGAACATGTTTCTATTAAAAACCATTTTATTTTACATAACTGTTGTAAGATTTCAGCAATATGGTGTCCAACTACTCAAGTAGCATATTTGTTTATAAAATCCTGACTTCACTTTAAAAATGTGTTTATGTGATCCAGAGGGGAGGGGGGACGACTCTTTTAGTTGCATTTTTCTCTCTCTTGAAAACGGAGCAAAACCAAACCAAAAACCTTGCTTTTAGAAAACAGATTTACAGTCAAATTCATCATGGCACAATCCTGTTAATAATTTACAAGCATGCTTTTAAGTGGATTAATGAATGACATTAGAATCTGTTTTTCCTGGAATGTGGCTTTTTAATTTTGATTCATGAAAGATATATTCTTTTTGCTGCTGTTCCCGTCGGGGTGCAAAAGAAACAGGCATCCCACAGCAAGCCATCACGGAGGGTTTAGCGATATTAGGAGCATTTATATTCCTTTAATGAGACCAAAAAGTGTGCCACTACAAATAGCCTGTGAAAACTCCAACACAGACATCTAGAACATGCATAGTATTTATCACTATAAACATATTCATTCAATATTCTAGCTGGGCCAGAAAGAATGACATTTTGAATGTGCATTTGCATAGGACTTTGAAAAAAAGATTCAGATGATTTCCTTCAATGCACTCATTCCCCTTGATCCCTTCCCAGATCCACTCTCAACCTGGAACTGTATGCCTACAACCTACATATTGGTTCATAAACTTACTCCTATTTGCATTGCTCCTATTTGCATAAAGAAGTGATATGCACCCCTTCTCTCCACCATGCACATAACATGGGGCTATGAAGTGTGATGCTCTGAAAAGCATTATCTTTCCATCCATATTGGTGCATGTAGACCTTGGCATGGAGCGTTCTCCCCATGATGGGAATTATGAGGAAACACAAGGTGCAAATACAAGAACCTTGCTGAAGCTAAAGAGGTCTGTATTGGAGGGAAGCACCTAGGAATGCTATGTATGCTAGCTGGAGTCCTACCATGGAAAAAGGTGGGGTGTAGGAACACAGATCAATTGTCTTCCTACCTAGTTCTGTATTGTCTGCAACGACTGGCAGAAGTTATCCAGGGTTTCAGATAGCAGACATTCCTGGCCACACCTAGAGTTGCCAAGGGATTGAACCTGGGACATTCTGCATGCAAGAAAGAAGCTCTGCCGCCAGTGCTGTGCCAGGCTATTTCACACCCTAGGCAAGGCTAGCTACTTGCAGCCAGCATCTGAAATTCACCAGGCACCGGGAACATTTTGCACCTGGCTATCAGCCACTTGCAACCGAGTGAATATGCCCAGGCGCAGGAGGTGAATGCCTGGGGATCCTTGGATGTTGACTGTTTTCACACACTAGCAACACATCCTATAGAATTCTATGCTTCTATGTTTTGGTTCTGCACAATCAGAACCAAAAAGCCGCATTGAAAAATAAGACTTTAGAGCTGTCTAGCCCAAAATGACAACTAGACATTCCATTTTGGCGACTGTAACCTTTGGTTTAAGGAGCCATTGGGCGCCTAGCCTATATATCTAACACTGCCCATGACCCATGTGGGAAACAGTGCTATTTTACTAATGTTATACTACCTTTCAAAAATATTCAAGGTGGCTTCATGTACCTTAAAAAAAAAGCATGAGCATCAAAATGCACCAATAAAATGAACCACAACCAAAGGAAATGCAGTGCGTAGAGGTCACATAACCTTCATTCATAAAAACATGAAGATATTCACACACAAAAACCCCATTTTCATCAAGAAAGGAAGGGAAGAAAAGGAGGGAGGTATACAATCTGAATGGGTTATTTTCCCCTTCATGATAAATTACCAGCTACCAACCTTCCATACCAGATTTGTTCTTGATATTGCTGCTGCAGTGCTGTATCGATTTGTTGTCCTTAGGCATCCATGCATATATTAGGGCATTTCCAAATGAAACCCCAGATTCATTTCACTTCTTGCCTTATAAACTAGTCTGATGAATGGAATCCGGTGGTTTAATTATTTCAGTAAACATAATCATGGCACTGCTAACTACACCAGAGAGCCCTTTATTTCCCTAATTTTTTAGCAATGCGAGCCTACTGGTAATGAAAGGCTTGCTGCATTAATGACGCCGAAAATCTCCAAGGAAAACATTTAAGGTCCAACTCATAATGTTATGCTAGAATTACATGCACAGAAGACTTTTTAATAATCTTTGTTTCCTAATTTAGTTTTGATTGGCTAGGAAATCCATAGTGGCACTCAAAGGCTTGCTTTTACGCTGCCATCAGCAACTCAGCTCTATAAATTGTACAAATGTACACAGACTTCCTCCATCTGTAGGCTCTTTCAAAGTCTCTGTATAACCTCTCCAGGAAAAAAAGAAAGCTAAACTAAAACTGCAGCATGCTGCAGATAATTCCAAGATAAGTTGCAGTTTTTTAAAGATACTCGGATATTGCAGTGGACTGTGGCAGCAAAGGCTGCCTAAGAAAATAAAGAGTTCCTCTCTTTTGGTCGCTATTACTCTTCAATAAACTACTGCTTATTGCAAATTACAAGTGGACACTGGCAATTTGCTAGCTGCACCTCTGCTCTTTCTGCCTCCCTCATCCACACAATCATTCCTGCTTAGCACCATGTTCTTTGGGCACCTAGCCACCCAGGGACCTGGAAACAATAAATTGTCATGAGAAATAAAGGGTAAAGGGACCCCTGACCATTAGGTCCAGTCATGACCAACTCTGGGGTTGCGGCGCTCATCTCACTTTATTGGCGGAGGGAGCCGGCGTACAGCTTCTGGGTCATGTGGCCAGCATGACTAAGCCGCTTCTGGCGAACCAGAGCAGCGCACGGAAACACTGTTTGCCTTCCTGCTGGAGCGGTACCTATTTATCTACTTGCACTTTGACGTCCTTTCGAACTGCTAGGTTGGCAGGAGCAGGGACTGAGCAACGGGAGCTCACCCTGTCACAGGGATTCGAACCGCCGACCTTCTGATCGGCAAGTCCTAGGCTCTGTGGTTTAACCCACAGCGCCACCCGCGTCCCCAGTCACAAATGTTAGGAATATAGGGAGCTGCCTTGGCTCAAGTCAGACAAACAGTCTATCTAGCTCCCTAGTGTGTTCCTTGACTGGCAGCAGCTCTCCAAGGTTGCAGGCAGAGAAGTACGTACACCAGCATCCCGCTCTTTCAGACCTAAGGTCTATCTAGTTCAGCATCTGAGGAGCCCACAAGCAGCTCTTTCTCAGTCCTTCCAGGAGACGCCAGGAACTGAACCTGGGACTTCTTGCAAGTGCTCCACCACCTTCAAGCAATGGTCCAGGAGTGATGCTGATGAAATTAGCCCATGTGCACTTTTTGTTGGGTTTTGATCTTCTGAATGACCTCCTCTTGTTTGCAGCATGACCTCATCTGATATTTTTATTATTATTATGGGCTTTATCTGCTCATGTACAGCTTGCTTTTCTTACTCCCCCTCCCTTACATATTGCCAATGCACATTAGCACATATGTGCAATTCCTTGAAACACAGGATGAAAAGGAGCCTTGATGTGGTCACATCACACAAGGGCCCCCAATATTCCTTTCTGTGATGTGATTTAACTGAGGCACACATGTACATGTGTGCATTGATAAAATAACAGTGGGGTGGGGGAATCCTGTCTGAAGCTCCTTTTTTAATTTTTTTTCTTCATATTTTTTAACATTACAAACATCCATTGAAACAAAAAAACACTGATACAAACTTGGGGTTCTCTGAACCCCCAGAATGCCCCCACCTGTTTTCAAAAGTCTGAAGCTTCTTTTTACCCACTGTTTTAATTAATGCATGTATGAGCTCTTCCAAGCTGGAAACTTCCGAGGAAGAGGAGGAGGAGGAGGAGGAGGAGGAGGGAAGCACCAACTGTAAACGGCTCATTATTGAAAATAATTTTTAGAAATTCTCAGTTTAAATCTGAAGGAGAGCGAGCTGAGCACAGAGCTGAAGGAACCCACAGTACAGCAGTGAAACGGAAAGGGGGATATCCACTCTTCCTTCCTCCCATGGAGACTGGATTACAAAAGGTTTCGTTCTCTACACAGGTGAACATGATGCTAGCTATCATCAGCTTGGCCAAGCAGTGCCACAGCCATCATGATCATCAAAAGAACAATCTTGCACAGATGAGGAAGAGCTGCAACAGAATATTGCTGTGCATCTTCTCTTCCTAACAAGAGAGTGTTTCTTCTCCAGGTTCTAGCCAGTCAGGTTGCTCCGGGGTACTGGAAGCCATAAACGGGGTGCTCCGGGGTACTGGAAGCCATAAACGGGGTGCTCTGGGGTACTGGAAGCCATAAACGGGGTGCTCTGGGGTACTGGAAGCCATAAACGGGGTGCTCCGGGGTACTGGAAGCCATAACCCACTAAAAACGCAACAGGGATCTTCTCCCTCTTTGTTCTGTTGAAGCTAATCTGCAGTCTCTGATGAATACATTCCTGGGAAACCCAGCCAGATGGGTGGGGTATGAATGAATGAATGAATGAATGAATGAATGAATGAATAAATAAATAAATAAATAAATAAAATCTTCTTTGCATACAAGCACAGAGAAACCAAAATCTCAACCAAAGGCTGCACTATTCGTACAACTCACTCACTCTAAGGTGCTACTGGAAGGATTTTTTTTTAATTTTGTTTCACTCTAGTTCAGTTTATTAACTTTTTGAATAAGCAAGAGTGAGAAAAAGCTGCAGATGACATTTTCTTATGACATTTTCATTCATTCGTATGCCTGGGCTACAGACTGCACATGAACCCTTCCTGCTCTTTGAAACCTCAGGTCAGGGTCTGGAGACCAGACAAAGTACGTGACCTGTCAACAGTCTCGATCAAGGCCAAAAACATTTTAAAGGAAAGCCATATGCTAACTGTGTGCCTACCATGACTGTGATTTGGAACATGCTAGATTTAAAACATTCTTGTGAAACCTGCATCCCATTCTCAGCATGTAAACATTCCTCAAAGCAAAAGTATTAAAAATGAAATCTTCCTGTGACTAGATCACATTGCATGTCTCCATCACAGCAAGCAAGAGTTTGCTTTATACAGAGTCAGACCATTGCTCCATCTAGCTCAGTACTGTCTACATTAGCATGAAGTAGCTTTCCTGGGTTTCAGGCAGGAGTCTTGAGTTTTCCCAGCCCTATCCAGAGATGCCAAGAATTGCACAGAAAGCACATCATTCTACCAGTGAACTATCATCCTTCACCAAACATGTAGCTCTTGGTCATTTCAGAAACAGGGCACTCAACTCTATGGGGGGAAAAACACTTTACTTTTTAAAATTACATGAATTTCTCATGGATCTGCAATATTTTATAGGTGTTATTAACACAATTCCCTGGGAAGCTCTCCTGGCCCAAATGAAATGAATACCAGAGCTTGTAGCCCTCTTGTACCACTTTTGCTCATTTCAATGTGGTACACACTGGGTAGACTATGCCCTAAGTGAGCTTCCAGCATGTGTGTACAGGTTAAGGCAGAATTGATATGTCCAGCATTTTGCATATTCTGCCTCTTACTTCTAGCTTTGTCCTGTGGTTCTGTGGTTAACTCAAAGTGTACATTACAAAACACAAGATGAATGCTTGTCACCGATTTAAATAGCCCAGGGATGCATGCAATTTATAATAATGCATAACCATTTGCACAAGAAGTAGTAGATGACAAAACCAGAGCATAAGTTTTCACTGCACCTAAATTATAGAGCAAGTTTACAAATGGTGAGATTCCGTATATAATGTATGTATAGACACATATACCAGTTTAGTGAAACTGTAGGGACTCATATGCAGGTCAAGTCAGCATTTTTATCCAATGCTGGTTTAAATAGCTAGTAGGTTATTCATCCTGCCCAAGAGAACTGTGCTTCCAACTTTGGGATTTTGGGTTCATTCAGTTATAGGAAAACAGCAAACACACTCAGAAATAAATAAATAATGCTCTGAAAAAATAGGATTGCCAGACGTGTAGGAATGTTTCTCTAGGAATCTTACTTTTTGCAGAAGCTTGTTACCTTCTTAGGAGAAGTTACCTGGAAGAGTACAGGTGCTCTGCACCACTTAATGATGCTGGCAACACCAAGATACACTTGAAATCAAATCTTGGTAACCTTGTTTGCATTTTTATCCCGAGCTGAAACCAGGTGCATTTTGACTCAAAATATTGCAGTTGTGAAAGGACACACCTTTCATTTAAAGGAACAAGTAATGGTTTTGCCATTGATACCAACTGAACCTAAACAAAAACATACTGAATGACTAATTATCACCTCTTCAGCTTAAAAAGCTGATTGTTTGCCAAAGGTTTTTCAGACCTATAGTATAGAGTGACATGCAAATTTTGCCATAAGCCTAAATTCTTGGTCTTGGTCCACAAGACTGAAGTTAAGGATATTCACTTTGTTCTGCTGAGGGATCTATCCTTTAGGCCACAATTCAACATTCAGGTTTTTGCCTTACCATTCCGCAGAAGGTCTCTGGTGGATTTCCACATGTTATGTCTGGTGGATCCAGGCTCACTTTCACATATTTCATCATATCTATGGCTTCTGGCTGACAGGCTGTGTAATCCCAAAACTTCCCTTCATCTGTGTAAATCTGGGTCTTACACACATCATAATGCCCCCAAGCAGAAGTGTAGTGCTGTATCACCGACGACACAGTAACCCAAAGGGCATGAAGTGACAAGAATCTTGACAAATACATCTCTAAATCCTTCACAGGTGCCTTGACAGCTATAACCAGTAGCAATCAAAGGTGTAGTCTATATTATACATGTATGTACACCAGGAGTTGCGAGTTACTGTAAAAACATGTTCCGGACCAGAGCAGAAGAGTTAGGTTACAGTGGTTGCTTTTTTAAAGTTGGAAACTTTGGTGGTAGCCTGGCATTACAAAGAGATGTTTTTCATCTGAAGGATGTCCACTGCCTTAAAAAGAACGTATCAGGGCCTTAATCACATACGTAAAGGACGTTCAAAATCAGATGATAGCTTAGCAATGCTGCCAGTCTTCAGCTGGGTAGTCAGTAATCCTGAGCGATCCTCCTCTTTCGCAGCTCATGAGGAATGGCCAGCCAAACCGATAAATCAGTTGTTGGAGCAAAACGATGAGCATCTACAGGCCTGTGTCTAACTGCCATCAATCATTCTTTTCTTCTGGCACCAGCACCCTTTTAGAAACAATAAAAGTAAGAGTTATTGTCCAAGAATCAATGCATTAGAAAAATATACGATATGTTGACATTTCAAGAGCCTTTGATACAATATAAGGTAAATTGGAATAATCTGGATAACCTTTACTGGAGGGGCTTTTACTGGAGTGAACAAACTACCGGAATCACTCATCACCAAAACTATTTTGACATGAAAGATTTAACTCCTCTCTAACAAAGACAGATATGTAGCATTCTCAGTGAGTCCTGAGTCCCTCTTTCCCTTGGTTTATTTGCTTCAGAAATGGTATTTCCATCTTGGCAAAGCCCGAGAGCAAGAAATAGCCCTTAAACAGCTTTTGAATTTCATAACCAAAAGGGGGATAGAAGCCCCCAACCCACCAGAGGTAGTGGATCTTTTATTACAGCGACAAAGGGCTGACAACAACTTGTGTGCTTTTCATCTCTTGGAAAGAAGGCCTGGGAGACAGCTCCAAGTGTCTAGTACACGTCTCAGCTTTTGTTAGCTTAATAAGAGAGATATTATGAGCACACTTCTGTCTCTTTGGATTTTTTCTCATTAGTACTGGAAGAGCTTTGCTTCTTTTGTTTAATTGTGTTTAATGACAAAGATAACAGTTGGCTCATTTGCAGCTTATAATAATTTCCTCTTTCTATAGGCCTTCTGTATTTTCTTTTTATTATTATTATTATTATTTTAATGTCCTTTTATGTGTCAATTTCCAGAGCAGAAGCCATCCTCTCAAACCCCCTCTGTTCGCAGGAGAGGGACATAAAACACTGTGCTGTAAATTAATTAAATGCTACAACTATTTTTTTTTAAATACAAAATCATGCACAGAACCATGGGACAGAGATGTTCACCTCAGGCTTAATCAAGTCCCCCTCCCCCCCAAAAAAGCATTCTTTCCTGTCCTCTGGGGTGGGCAGATGGTCATCGGGATCTACTGATAGATCTCTGTACCAGCAGTAGATCGGAAAGGGTTTCTGACTGCCAGTTGTTAAACAGTACCAGCAACAAAATAACTTTTCCCACCTAAATTAATGAAAAGTGAAATGAAGAGAACTGCGAGTGGACTTTCTGTGGAGGGGCTGTCAGCTCATCTCAGTTCTGGTACTGAAAACAAATTCCTACGGCATCTTCTGCTTTGATTCTAATTATATGTCCTAGTAAACAACAACAACAATATAGATTTGACAAGCTTGAAGTCTGCCCAGCCCTGCTCTACCAGATTTTAGTTAAGTTGTGATCAAAAGTTCCCAAAAGCTTTGGATGGGATGGGGTGGGGAGTTTACAGGCTCCAAGAAGTAAAGGCATTCCACACTTGATGGTGACATCTCTCTTGGATTTTGCACACAGCTTGTGCATATGTGTATATAATATGATGTTTGAGCTCAAAATCTGTGAAGCCCTTAGCTTTAGATGGTGCCAATTGGTTCATGGATCCAGAGTATCTGCAAGCAAATCAGATTGTTCCAACTTAAGAGTCTAGCACCTGGAGAATGGTGTGGCCCCTGAAAATACGAGTTTAGTTATTCCCTGGTACAGGCCACAGTCCTCAAACCTATGCTGGGATGGAAGCATTTCAATGTGCCACTCTATTTGCCTTTAATGATGCTTTCTGAATGTTGGGAGCCTGATCTACACACTTCAAGGGAACAAGGAGCTGGTTCTTTCTGGCAATTTCCCCCAAGATGATGTGTTTAATCATATAGCCCCATTCTTAACAATCTGTTATTAAGCCACCATCCGCCACCAGCTCTCCCAGAGCTCTTCCTTGGCATATGGAAGTACGGTAGCTGTGCTTCATACAGCTGCTTACCTCTGTTTGTCAGTTTTGATCTTCTAGCCAGTTGCATTATTGAGACTATGATGCCACATATATGAAAAAAAAAGCTCCCCGCATTATAGTAACTTCTTACAGCTCATTCCAGAAAACATCTACTTCCAGGGAAAGGGAACCTGGTCTTCAAAGCGATTTTTGCAAACAAGTTCCTTCTATTCAAAGAAGGCACCGTCTTGAAACTGAACTTAGCTACAGAGACTACGCAGTGCCAACAGATGGCTGAATTGTGTTTCCATAGCAAATTACAATAATTGCCTTATGGACGCAAGTGCAATTTCCTATTATGTTCATTTCATAAAATGGTATTGTACAGCTGTTACATGCATTGCATTGCATTAGAAAGTGTTCTGGCTACTTGAATTTCCTTCCAGCAATGAGCTGCACAATGTTGGAATTTTAAATTGTCACAAACCTAGAAGCATTTTTATAATATATGTATTTTCCAACGAACATACCTTTAAAACCATACCATTTTGTCCAACGTCTCCCTTCAGTTTTGGTATGCTTAGTCTTGTGTAATCATCACCAAGCCATTTCATGCATTCATTTGGTAATTTAGAAACCGCGTTTGATTCATTTCAAATCTGCTGTTTTAGAGTTTCTTCCATTGTAGAGTCCAAAATGCACCTTTTTAGAAAGAAGGCAGATTTCCTTTCCCCGCTCCCATTCATCGTTGGGGTGGGGAAGGGTTTACTAAAGAAATAATTCACTTTTTCGGTCTTATTTGATCTTTTCTTTAAGAAATCAAATGTATGATTACCAGGAAAAAGCTATATATAATGAATGCTGAAATGATGAAGTACCTTTGTGAATAAAAAGATGCACTTCTGCAAGTAAGCTCTATTATTTTCAGGACCCTTTACTCCTGAGCAAATGTGTGCTTAAATACCTAACCTTTCTTGCGGAGCTTTCCTTTTTTCCCATCAAGATGTCAGCAGACACACAAAGCACAAATGCAGAAAGTGGAGACTAAGAGCAGCATTGAACACTACCCCTCTTCACTAGGCTATACCCTTTCCCCTGTATAATGAATCCTCATTAAGGAAAGTTTAGAGTCATGATGATGGTCATTACGCAGAATTATAGACTGTATCATTGATCGAATTTAGTGTGCTGACAAGGGGAAAGTGGAGAAGATTCTTCAGGTGATATGAGAATCAGACAGATACCAGAACATGTGAATGGCATGTTTGACAAGAGGCAGCCAATTATAGCTTAAATTTCTGGCACCTGTCCGGTACATGATTAATAGTTTTTCATTACATTACAGACATATTATTAATGTATTAAAAATGTCATGCTTTGGCAAAAGCTAACGCAGCATACCTTAGCTGGTTGGCAGCGTCTCATTATTAATGAGCTCTCAGTGACACAGGGAAAGATACTGACTTAAGATCACAGGCTAAGGGTCGTCAGTGTTTGGGGCAACAGCATCACGTGACCCATGTTGCATTTATGCATGGGAGGGGGGGAGAGCAACTCATGAAAGCCACGTCTCAGATACCTACAGTCGTAATGATTTTATTTTCTTGCACGAACTCACAAATTTCCACTTTGATCCTAAACAGAACAGCAGTTTATTTCAGTACAGTTCAAATAAGATTCCTAGTTGAACTTCCTTAGTATCATAAACTTTTTGAACATTAACATCGGTAGTGGAGATAAGGAGCTTTGAAGAATCAAGTAGGATTCCGCCACCCCCCACCCCAGCATTTTCCCAATTCATATTTGATCTATAACAAAGAAGTGCAAATAACTGACAGACGTCTGGTGTTGTGAATCCTCCCAAGGGTTTATAACCTCTGCCTACTATCCAATCATGCAACCTACCATATTAAACTGAATTGATCCACAGCATCTCACATACAAAATCTAGCTTCTTCCTTAGTTGAAGGAAAGGTAATTGCAATCTGCTGGAAAAATAAATGGATTATGCTAACTGTATTCAACAGAGCCACAACACACAGTGCGTT
This sequence comes from Podarcis bocagei, assembly GCF_964188305.1. Taxonomy (NCBI): domain Eukaryota; kingdom Metazoa; phylum Chordata; class Lepidosauria; order Squamata; family Lacertidae; genus Podarcis; species Podarcis bocagei. The sequence goes on along the minus strand of NC_138129.1, from coordinate 82,485,133 downwards.
GGAGCTGTCCCTTGTTTCTGATAGCTCATCACTCCCGAGGTACTTTGACCCTTAAATTTTCCACCTATGCCCTATTCTCCAGTATCTGAAAAAACAACAACCAGCAGGCATTTCACACCCCACCACCCCCAGGAGCCAGCACACACATTCCTAACTTGCATTTATCGTGTCTTAAAACAGTGATATTAATTGCTTCGTAATCAGCAATCTATTCTTAGGCATGGACAGGTAATCGATGCCCAGCCTTGCATGTTGCATTCATTGCGCATACCAAATTTGATACCCCAGCTCAGACACCAAAAGCGAATGCCAGCTGTAATTAATTATTATAAAAGAGAACTGTCAATTCTCATTAGCATTTTGCTGGCAAATGTAGCTTCTTGTAGTAGGCTTGGTCACTGGGAACAGCACCATCTTCCCACACTCGCAATAATAATCATCTCATTATAAAAACTGTCACCCAAGAATGAGATGATCAGGGATGCTGTCAGGAGAACTCTCCAGGTGAGGGTTGCCTCTACTACTTGTCTTGATTTTTATTTTTAAAAGAGTTAAAAAAAATAAAGAACCCAAACCAGTTCTAGTTATATTTACTTCAAAAGAAGTAAAGCGTTTATGCATTTTAAGGAAGTGTGGTCAGGTTTGCAGCCTTTCGTTACATTGTCACATGCAAATCAAACATAACTTAGTACTGTAGATAGCTTGGTAGATAGATAATGAAGCCATAAAGCAGATATGTGTCAACTATATTCTATGCTATTCTCTACAGATTTTCTTTAAAAACCTTTCATGGCATTTTGGGTTTTCTTCAAAGGCTCCAATAATACTGTTATGAACACAATCCAGAACGTGCAATAAACCACCACAATTTTCCACTCCCACCACCACCACTCAGGAAATCAAATCTGGTAGGGTAAGCCAGGATCTCGGCATTTAAAACTAGCCCACATCTTAAAAAATAAAATAAAGGTCAAGCTCTGTCAACTTTGGAAGCTAAAAGGGAACATATATATAAAATAGGGTTTGCACTTTACCTCCTTGGATGTGGGATCAAAAATGGAAAATGCCAATTTTGTACGACTATGGAAACCTGGTGTATGCGAAACCTCTGCATTTAGAACTAGCCCACTGCTTTTCATAAATACTAAATTAGCTGCTGAACAAGCAAAAATAGGACCATATGGATAATTGGGTATATGCTTTATGCCCTTAGGCTTGGAAAGTAGTAAAATACATTGGGTTTGGGTGAAATATATAAGAGGATTTTGATGGTAAAGAGTCTAGCTTTTTTTTATTAAAAAAAAGCAATTAAAATTTTTGAACTGTGGAACAGTGCAGATATTTTTCCCTTGGGAAGGTAAGAGGGATTTTTGGAATTTTAAGTTGTAAGGCGAGAGAGAGAGAGAGAGACAAGATTTGAAATTTAATCACGAAAACCAAGGGCTCTAAAGCAACCTAACCCCCAGTGATGACTGTTCCGTTTTTTCTGTCTTGCAGCATTATCCGGAAAACACAGTACACGAATGCCTCATAGCGTAGCACAGTATTCAAATTGGAAGGAAAATGAATCACATGCTTTCATTCGAGGGCAATATTATCAGTCACTGTTGGAAGCACGTATTGTTATAACTGCAATAGATTGCTAAAGCGCCTATCCTTCATTTAAGTAGCTGCTACAGAATAGCCTATTGCTTGCAACAGTTAGGCACAATTACCAGGGAAAGATTGGTGCCTGCACAACATAAGAAAAGTTGTTGGAAAGTAACAAACTGTGGCAACAATCTTGCATGTAGCAATAAAACCCTGCGTACAGGATGGCTTCTCACGACACTCATAAGAAAATTTTCCAGCTGAATTTCAATATTCGTTACCACTTAAATATATGCAAGGAATTGGCTGCCGATAAGCTAAAAAGCCCTGGCTTTGCTTAAAATAATAGTAATAATTCTACACCTTGGATCACAAATGCAGTTGCACTTTTAAATATGATTTAGGCGTGACAATTTGAGAAAGAATGAATATCCATCTCTAACTGCGAACTGCTGTGGAAATAGTTCATACAGGATCCACGATGATTCAAATGACACATTTTGTGGTGTACTTACCCAACTCTCTTGTTAGGGTAAATACAGAAATCTTTCAAGTTCCTAAAACTTGACAGAAAAGTATGGGCTGAATTTATATGATGTTATAAGTGACTTCCAGGAACACATTTCGAGTCTAACAAGATTGTGTTATGAAATCTATTTGACAGAATCATCTTTTACATATCCACTCAAGGATAAAGCTCAATTAAGTTCGCTGTGGCTTACTTCCAATTAAGCGGGTTTAGGATTGGGCTATTTTCAAACAGATACTAAAAACAAGGAAACCTATGAGGAAAGGGGCCTGGCAACCCACAATCTGCACCACTGCCTTATTTATTCCCCTGCTTTCATATATTTGGAAAACAGAAAGATGAAGAAACAAATATTTATCAATATATGGCTCATACTTTTTCTTTAAGGGAACAAGATGTAAAGCATGCAAACTTTTAAGAGTTGTTATCTGTTGAATACACCTTTTCATCATAGCTCACTGTCATCTGATGCTTTTGTTTTTGGGGGATAAACTCATTTTCCTCTCTCACCGCCCCACAACCCCAACACTTATATCTGACCGATTTAGAAATATTGTATTTCATTTCACATCAGAATGAAGACCCAGTGGAGTTGGGTTTAAGCCACCTCTCCCAGTCTTTTTGCTGTATTTTGAATCACATTTCCTCCCTGCACAAAAATTTTTATTCACAGAATAACAGAAAAAGCTACTCGGATTCAGAATGAACGGTGCACTTTTTTAACAGCTTTGGCTCAGATGATCCATTAAAAAAGTAGTCTGTATTTAGCAAACATATTCTAGTTTCTTATTCCTACCATCATTAAAAAAAAAAAAATTCCAGGGAAAGATCTCGTGCTGAGGATAGCCCTTTTTCGTAAATTGCAACAGTGAGGTTCTCTCCCTTGTTTAAATCTTGTGCCATCGATTCTGTGATTTTAAAATGAAATTCTAAGCTAGCAAAGGTCCAGGGCAGGAAGGTAACCGATTGAAGGTTTCCTTATGAAGCAGAATTTAATTAGATGGTTCAGAATTGAGGACACCCCACTAGCAGAACAATAGATTTCAGGGGAGACGGTGCCAGCCCAAGGAGTACATCTCTAGTTTCATTGCCTTGGCAGAAAAGATGCCTGGATCCCCGCCACCACCACTGAACATATTCGTTGTTTGATAATAAGAGGTCAATTGCCCTCTTTCCTAGAAACAACCCCTCTGAAAGACCCCCCTAGCACATTTCCGCCCTTTCGCCAAGATTGCAAATCTGGTCGCCTTCTCCACGGAAGACCCTCCCGGACGAACGGCAGAGGGCGCAGTTTCTATTCGTATCTAAGTTTGATCTCCTTTCCCTCTTCTAAATATCTCTTAATTGGTTACTGCGGGGAGGAGGGGGGGTGGCGGAGAAGAGGAAACGCCAGAAAAGCACAATAATTCTGCTTGCTACGGAAATATGCATCTGAAGACGCTGCATTAAAAAAAAAAAAAAGTACATGGGCAGATAGATGAACACCCGCTTCCTCTGAGCAAACCACAGCGCTACATCCAGATCCAATGCCACCGGAGGCTCCCCACTTTCCATCCCTCCAACCCGGGATAGAAAATAATAATAATAATAAAAAGAATAGAGCATCCCCTTCAGGTAGCCCTTTGCACGGTGGAAGGGAAAGAGGAGGACGCAGCAGCCAGTTAGGTGGGAAAGTCCCAACAAACCTCGGATGGGATCTCGTGCCTCTGTGTTTGGCCAACAGAGAAGTTTCCCCCGGGCAAGCTGCGAAAGGGTCCTCGATCTTTTCCAGCTCTGGGATCTTAAGCAAGCGAGCCGAAGTGGGGAGAAACCTCGTTTTGGGGTGGGGAAGTTTACCCCTTCCTTCCTTCCTCCCTTCGCACAGCGCCGTCTGGAGGGCGGGCAACAGTTTTACTCACCGTGCGGGGCAATCGCTGCGCGCGTCGGGCAGGAGAAGACGCCGAGGCCGAGGAACCGGGCGCCGCCTTCGCTCGGGACCCCCTTGGCGGGCGCAGGAGTCTCCAAGGCTGTGGTGCCTCTCCGGCAGTGCAGGGACGCTGAGGGGGAAAAACGAGGGCTGCCCCTCACTGGCCGCTCCTCCCGCGTGCCGTTGCCGCCGCCGCCGCCGCCGCTCTCCCTTCGCAGGCGACGAGCTAACAAAGTTACACCTCACGCCCGCCAAAAAGAGAGACTTGCGCGAGCGAGGCAAGGGAAAGCAAAGCGAGCCTCGGGCTGAGGCTGGGCGCTCCCCGTGCGCGGCGCCCGGCGGGGATTAGCCACTCCTCTGGCGCGGCCACTTTGGAGCAGCAGCAGCAGCCCAGCTTGGCTAACAACGGGGCGGGAAATCCTGAGGCAGAGGGAGGGACCTGGCTCGGACAGAGGTGGCGGGAAGGGCGGCGCGGGAAGACGGCGTCCCTTCAGGCGTCCCGCTCCGCAGGGACTTTCCCGCCCTTCCCCGGCCGGCTTTTCCCTCAGGCCGCCGCACTTCTTGGCGTCAAACTTTTGGCGGGCAGGCGCGGGGCGCGCGCTGCTCGCCCGCCGGCCGCGGCGGCTCCAGGTGGCGCGGCTGCTCCCGTCGTGCTGGTGGCGGCGGCGGCTGTCGCTGCGGGACCCCCCCAGCTTTCATTTTATTTTCGGCCGCCGACGTTGAAGGTGCTCGGAAGGGACATAAATCACCGCAATTAGCCTTGGCGCCGACCAGAGCCTCCTCGCCTCTCCCAGGGCCCCGCTGCCGCCGCCGCTTCCGGGGCGCGTCGCGGCGCTCCAGTCAGAAATGTCACTGCACATCAGCGTCGACGGCGAGACGCGGGGAAAAGTCCATCGGATGAAATATACATGCAACACACCCCTCCTCCTCCTCCTCTCTCTCTCTCTCTTTTGCAGGACTGCAAATTCTCCTTGGGTACTACTCCTACCGGCAGCTCCTGGGCGCTCTCCGCGGCCCCTGCAGTGGCGAAAAGAAGCTCGCAAACTTAAGGACAGGACGCGATCAATGCGAGAGGGAGGGCGAGCGGCGAGGAAGGCGCAGAGGGGGTGGCACCGCCGTTTCACTTAAAAGCAATCTCCTCCTGCAACTGGCAGCGACGAGAGAGATTGCGAACCTTATACCACCTCCGGACCTGAGCGCGCCGAGCGGTCCTAACGCCGATGGTATCACCAGCCGGCTCCGGCTCCAGCTCCCCTTTTTTTGCTTACCACCCACAGCGTCTCCGGCACCTACCACGCCCCTCATTCTCTCGCTTTAACAATGCACAGGTGTTTTCTAACACACACACCCCGTCACAGTCGTATCCATCTTATTAAGAATTAAGTCTGATTGCTGCAAAGCTGGGTGGGTGGGATTTGTGGCCCTTGGGATGTTGTTGGACTCCAACTCCCATCAGCCCCCTAGCCAGCTCAGCCAATGGTCAAGGGGGTTGGGAGTTGCAGCCCAGCAACAACTGGAGGGGAGCAGGTCCCCCCCCACCTCTGGTGTAAATGGCACGTCACTTCCAGGTAAAGTTAGTGATTTCCAAAGGTTGAGGGAGTTGGGTAGGTTAGCCTGAGAAAGAGGAGATATGCTAGCCACCTTCAAATTTCAAAAACGGCCGTCACATGGAAGACTAAACATCAGAAAGGGCTTTCTGATAGAAGAGCTGTTGGACAGTGGGACAGATTTCCACTGGAGGTTTTAATGACAGATGGATGGCTGTCTGTCATTGATGCTATAATTGAGATTCCTGACCCCTGGGCTCCCTTCCAATTCTTTGCAACCTGAATCTCGACCATCACCATACCACACATGAACCACTCCTTGGTCATGTAGGTTCTTCATAGTTCCCTGGAGCATTTGGGGTGCTTCACACTTTGCTTTAAAAATCCTGGCACCTAAATGAATGCCCAGCACTGCCACTTGTGAATGGTGCACTCATGTATAAATCCCCAGGGTTTTCTGCATTTAACACTAGCAGTCGTCTGGAAAAGGTTTGGGCCACACCTTGCCTGTTTCCTTGCGCTGATGTATGTGTCTGCACCCTTTGTGACTGATGGTGTCACATTGACATTTGCTCTGATTGGTTTTATGTGACGTGATGAAAATTTTTGAGGCGACAGCCTCCTTCATATAGTCCTGATTTTCCTCTAAAGAAATAGGTCGTGTAGGTGACAATAGAGAATAGCACAGCTGAAGTTAAGTTCTTTAATGTCCCTGTGATTTCACTGGGAGAGGACATGCCTAGCTCTTTGACTGAAACCAAAGGCACACCTATGCATTTCACTTTGGTGGCAGAGCCATAGCTCAATGGTAGTCCATACATTAAGCATTTTTCAGCATTTAAATTCCAAAAAATGAGGGGTGCTAAAAAGTTGTAACATGACTTGGGAACTCAAAAGCTGTGGTTAAATTAATACAATTTAGTTTTGTTTGGTAAGTGAATTGTGTGTAAAATTTCACAGAAATCTTTAAAAATGATAGCCATGTACTTGCAGTTATATTATATATTAATATGTATCATCATCATTATTGAGCATTACCTAATGTTTTCAAAAAGAAAAATTCAAATTATTTGGTTTTCCAATAGCAGTTTCTGTGCTTTCTCATCAGATGCAGACCTACCAAGCTAAATGTTGTCCAGTCGGAAAAATAAAAGCAGATTTGAATTTCTCACACTCTAAAACATATTTTTAAGACTGAAGAAATTTGCAAAAATAAAGTTATACCCTCTAAAATGACATGCCCTAAGCAGGAGTCTCAGATTCAACCTCTGGCAGGTAAGGCAGGGAAGACTCCTGTCTGCAGCACTGTCACCTCTTGTTGACAATACTGAGCCTTAAGACTCACAAGCCTGAAATCTAAAGTATGTATGCTGCTCATTTATTACTGGTGATACACTTTATTTAGAATACTCCTATGACACCCTTCAGTTCAAAGCTCTCAAGGCAGCCATTAGCCACATGATCAAGAATACAACAGAATAATACCATTCCTGCTATAATAGTGAACTCGTCTGGAAGCGAAATTGGGCCACCCAGAAGTATGGTAGTGGCTTCTGAGTACTTGAAGTAGGTGCTAGGAGTGCAGAAATGCAGAACATGACATTCGAGGGCTGGGGGGGGCACCCTGTGTGTCATGGACTTGTGAGCTTACAGAATGCCAATTAATTGAGGGGGGCTCTAAATCAGAGGTGGGAAACCTCTGGGGCTGATAGGAGTTGAATAACACCTCAAAGGCCACAGGTTCCACATCCCCATTCTAATTAAACCAGAGTTTATTCATCTTATCAAAGGCAAAATCAGACCTGCTAAGAACCAAACATGGTCCATAAGACTGTTACAAGGAATCAGGGACCCATTCATGTTTCTCCTATGTAATTGTGACAGAATCACTTTCTCACATCATGGTTGTCATAGATCCATTGTCTTTCACAAGCTCTTGATGGCTACTGCCTCTCTGGATGTGTAGGTAATCATTCACCACTATGAACTTCACATTCCCAAGATATGTAAATGTTCACATGTAGATCATATTATACTGAGCTTTACTTCAATCGTCTATCATAGTGAACTTAAATTCCTGACTTCTGTTAACACTTTTTGGCTGACGTTTAGCTATACATTTGGCAGTACATGGCACATTTGGGCTGACCTCCTCCTCACTACGTTTATGGCATCCCTTAAAACATTATTGTTCCCAGAGCACAGTGACCCTAACTGTATGTTCTTGGCCTTGATTCTTATGTATTTCCTGAAAGTCAAACACATTTTTCTTTTCTTCCTTGACCAGCCAAATTTGCTTCCCTTGGTACTGATTCCTTTGGTCCATGCATCAGCCGTGCATACTTGCCTATTAGCAAAGCAAACCATTTTGTTTGCTACAACTGAAGCAAGAAAAATCAGCATACCATGGTACCTCAGGTTACATACTCTTCAGGTTACAGACTCCGCTAACCCAGAAATAGTACCTCGGGTTAAGAACTTTGCTTCAGGATGAGAACAGAAATCGTGCTCCGGCGGCGCAGCAGCAGGAGGCCCTATTAGCTAAAGTGGTGCTTCAGGTTAAGAACAGTTTCAGGTTAAGAACGGACCTCCAGAATGAATTAAGTACTTAACCCGAGGTACCACTGTACAGCTAACCTATGTCACATGTTTTAGTAGCACTTTCCTACAACTTCGCCAGTTTTACAGAGGGAGAGAGTAATTGTCAGTACGTTGGGGCAGTGGCGCTTACCTAACCTCTTGACAGCTGAGTTGCTCCTGCTTAATGGGAGGGTGAGGTGCGAGGTTTCAGAGCTTGGCACAGTGCAAACATACCAGCAGGGGCACAAGATTGTGTGTGTGTGGGGCCTCAGGCAGTGGTGTGCATTGAAGATTTTCATAGGGAAACAGAGCTAGAGGCACCAGCTGGCGAGGGCAAGGGGGGGGGGGCTAACATGCAAGTGAGCATTGTGCCTCCCACCCTAAGCATGGCAGAAATTTCCCGAGCTTTGGGAAGGAGGTGCCTGGCGATCATTTAGGGGAATAGCCTAGTCCATTGACTACTTGCCTCTGACTTCGGGAGTACAGAGATGCATACTTCCATAGAGGACAGCTGTATCAATGGGAGAGTGGGTCAGGGAAACAAAGCAAGTTTTGCTCTCACTGCAACAGTGTCCCCAAGCACAACACTTTACTGTTTCCCATAGGAAAATTGAGAATGGCAGCCTTGATTTTGGTGTAGCTTGCTTCGGGATTTTAGCTGCGGTCTTTGTTCTCAGCCAAGTTATAGCAAAGCTGTATCTATGCTAAGTGTATGTGTCAGAGTGGATTATGGGAATCTTCTCACTTCCCAGAAGTACAATAAAGAAAAATAAAAAAATGCTAGGTTAACTATTCCAAGCTTGCTCTTTGTGTCTGAAAGAAAAACACGGCACATTATTGCTATATGGTACTATAACAGTCAAGGAGTGCGGACTGCATTAAGAAAAGGTGTTGGAAATGAAGGATAGGATATTAATGGTCATCAGTTGTACCTCTGACCCTGACATACTTCCATCTCAATTCAACAACAATAGTTCAAGAAGAAAAATGCAACAGCCCATGTCCCTGGCTCCCAGGGCTGAGCTGGCTCATCTGATTTCCCATTGATTTATTTTGCCCTAACTCAGCTCCCAATTTGCTCAATCAATAGGCGATTATTTGGCTATTGATCCAGGCCTGTGTTTTTAGTGCCTGCAACAGCTTTATTTGCTGCTCCCAAGGGAAGAGTGGGGAGTGACCAGGGGGGAAGGGGGAAATGGTGCTAGAGAGAGAGAGAAATGTCTTAATCCAGTGGATACAGGATTCTGCAGGAAAAGAATGTCTGCCTGGAAGAGTTGGGACAAATAAGAGTTCTGTAGCACAATAAAGACTAACAAAATATTTGCATGCCTTCTACCTCGCAGATACACACACATATATAGAAAAAGGTGTTGGTGCAAAGGACACTTTACAAGATGTGTACAGTCATACCTCATGTTGCATCCACTTCAGGTTATGTGTTTTCGTGTTGCGTCCCGCGGCAACCCAGAAGTACTGGAATGGGTTACTTCTGGGTTTCACTGCTCGCACATGCGCAGAAGCACTAAATCATGTCACAGGTGTGCAGATGCAGGACTTCGGCTTGCGTCCGTTCCGTGTTACGGACGGGTCTCCGGAACGGATCCTGTATGTTTCATATAGTTTTTTAAAAAATACATGCCTTCACCTTATTTTGTGAGGAGTTCCAATTGATTGGTATAATGATGGGAACAAGCATATATTTCCCCAACCAAGATAAAGCTATTGTAACAGGTCTTTATTGCAACAGTACTTTGCATTGGATTCTCTCTCTCTCTCTCTCTCTCTCTCTCTCTCTCTCTCTCTCTCTCTCTCTCTCTGTGTGTGTGTGTGTGTGTGTAGAGTAGTGGTGGTGTAATGATCAGATAGTAGAAACACTGGCAGCCTGGTTTTCCTCATCTTCTCCTGACTGCTGCCAGAAAATTATATCAAGAAACTTGGGTCTGAAAGAAAGCCTCCCCCTTCCCCGCCCATCAAATTGACAGTGAAAGGTTGTTGGACTCGATTTTACCTAATCTCCTTCTCATCTTGGAGTTATTTTTTCCTTGCCCCCACCCCCCTTGAGGGTAAGAAGATCTTCCCCATTCCTGTCTGTGGAACCTTTGAGCAAGACATCTCCACCTAAAAACTTTCCAGTAGATATGTGCAAAAGCCAAAAAGAGGGAAATAAATAGACTTCATTCCAACTCCCAGTCTAGGCTCCTTGTTTCTCAGGGCTGGAATGAAAAGAAACCACTTCTGTGTGGGGCTGTGGTCTCAGGTAACTTCAGAAAAGCTCATCAAGTTAGATTTTTTTTTTGAGGGGGAGGGGAAGCCACTTTCCTCATCTGATCCAACCCAAAGGAGCGTACCATAGCTTGCCAGCTCATCTCCCATAGGAATGGGGGGATATATTCAGTTTGGTGTGTGTTTTAATGGGGACCTGCCTAATTAGCACTCCCTGAAACAATATGTAAACAGATTCACAGCTAGCTCTTGCAATTGCCACCCTTCTGAATTTTGTGGTGCACTTCTCCAGCCAGAGAGTGTGCACAAAAATGCATCTATTAGTGAAAATAGCATACAAAGATCCATTATATTAGGCAGAAAGGCTGCAAAAATGTGTGTATAGGGCAAAATTGCACACAAATATATGTATATAAGAAGTGGACATTTAAACGGTGATGGGTTTTCATGAGGGCTTTTTTTTTTAGTCACAAACTGATGTGGAAATGTGGCAAGCTGAATTTGAGATTGGAAATGTGAGAAGCTGAGAGAAACTGACAGATTCACCCATCCAGACCACCTGACCCGACCCAGATCAACTTTGGACCACACAAGTCTCAGTTGCCTCTGTTTACCAGTGATGGCTCCTGTCCCATATAAATCACTATCTCCATCTTCCTTTTTCACCTCCCTCTCCCAGGTTTTAAATGTTGTTAAGTAATTGCTAGAGTTGTCATTTTCTTTTAGAGAAGAGCTTCCTCCAGAGTGTCTTTAGAAGTCAAGTGCCTTAGTGGCAGATGCAAATTCTTTCATGGGGAACTCTAAGCCACTGCATAGAGCTCAGGCTGCTAAGTCACGCCTTGGCTCTGCACATTTTGTACTGTCGATAACAGGTTGGAGGCTGATAGTGTTTCCCTAACCAATAGGACAAAACACTGTTTTGATTTTTCAAACAGCGCATGTCAAGTTGCTGATGCGTACAAGACCATACAGCAGATGGAGTTGAAAGATTTAGGAACATGTGATTGGGAACTGCCCAGGCAGCCAGGCTTATTACATGTTGGGGTGTTACAAGCTTGTCCTCTGAAATTTTGGAAAGTTCATTAATTACATTTATAGCCTTCCTTTTTTCTGTCATGGAGCACAAAGTGGATTTTACAGGGTTCCCGTGTGATTTCCCTTTCAGGCACTGACCAGACCCTGATCCGTTTAGCTTTGGCAAGGTTCCTGCATCAGGTGCCTTCAAAATACTATATCAAGAATGTATGCAATGACAGCAGCGAGGATACTACTGGCCTATAGATGGAAAGAAGATAAAGTTCCAACCAGAGAGGAATGACTGATGAAGATGATGGACTATGCCGAAATGGCGAAAATGACTGGGAAAATCAGAAACCAGGAAGAGAAGAATTTTAAGGAATGGGAAAAATTCATAATGTACTTAAGAGAAAATTGTAAACAACTAAAAACTTTGACAGGATTAGAGTAATGCTTGTAATGTACAAAAAACAATGGAAAAATGGATAATATTCTTTTAACAACTTAGAGGAAATAAGATAAGCAGATGGAAAATTGGATTGATAGTGGTAACCATGGAAGGGCAGAGAGAAGTCAAGGGATGCAGAGGTGATTGCTGTGTTTGAATTTAAATTTGTTATGTAAAACTTAATAAAAATATTATATATAAAAAAAGAATGTAAGAAGAGCCTCCTGGATCAGGCCAATGGCTCTTCTAGCCCAGCTCCCTATTCCTGCACCCAATTATTTGCCAAGCTAAAAATATTAGAAACATTTATAGTTTGAGCAGATAAGAAATTAATTGGGGATATATATGCGCCAAATATCCACTTTGAGCATTATACACTCTTTCAAAATGAGAACATTAGAAGTATAAATTAGCACCTCTCACTTCTCTGAAAGTTTGCAAAAGGGCATCTTGCTTTCTGAGAAACCATATGCCTCCCATGAAGTGTACTCTAAAATCAACAGAAATAATGTTGAACTAGGTAACAGGAAGGCTAGGAACGCATACCCATGAGCCTTCACCTCAAATGAAACCAAAGCTACAGTGTCAAACCTGCCTCCTATTCCTTCCATTTTTGTGTATTGGGAATCATATGGTGGAGACCACAGAGTCAGTCTCATTGGATATGTTTGGTGTTGGACTTAGAACCAAGTTCTTCATACAGACAATTCCCAGTTTAGGTGCATCAGAATGTTGCATGATTGCACACCTGCGCACAGCCCCAGCCCCAGAAGATGTTGCGAAAGGGGGTGGAATGAGGTGGGCCAGGGCAGGAGAGGCACAGGGTGCGGAAGGCTTATGCACACTCCGCTAATGCACATGCAGAGAGGGGATGTCCGGAACTGAATCTCCGCACAAAAAGATTTACATGTATTTAAGGGCTTATCCACATCTACCTTTTGCCTCATGCTTTCTAGGCATAGGTCTGCACTTTCCCCATCCATGCCCAAGTGCTTTATTTATTTTTGCCCCTGCTGCTTTCCCCAGGAATACTCAATATTTACTGCTGAATCGGGGCAAACAACAATTCAGGTTAATGAATTTTTACCTGGACCATCTAGGCTGCATAGAGGGCTCATTCCTACTTCTTTTTGCACCATACTTTCCAGGAACAGGTCTGTGCTTTAAAGCAATCCATGGAGAATCCAAGGGGAAAGGAGGAGAAATTAATTTTTTGGATTGGGGTTTATGCTTTCTTTTAGGATAAAAAAAGGTAAAGGGACCCCTGACCATTAAGTACAGTCACAGACAACTCTGGGGTTGCAGCACTCATCTTGCTTTACTGGCCGAGGGAGCCGGCGTTTGTCTGCAGACAGCTTCTGGGTCATGTGGCCAGCATGACTAAGCCGCTTCTGGCGAACCAGAGCAGCTCAGGGAAACGCCATTTACCTTCCCGCCGGGGTGGTACCTATTTATCTACTTGCACTTTGATGTGTTTTCGAACTGCTAGGTTGGCAGGAGCAGGGACCGAGCAATGGGAGCTCACCGCACTGCGAGGATTTGAACCGCCGACATTCTGATCAGCAAGCCCAAGGCTCAGTGGTTTAGACCACAGCGCCACCCGCGTCCCAATTCTTTTAGGATGCCTGTTCAGATTTTGTGTGTGTGTGTTGTATAGATTAAGGTCAAAGAGATTTTATCAGGTAGAAGACAAGATTCTTAGAAAGGTTTATAGCTTCCATCTCTTGGAAATATTTGAGATTAATTTAATTTTAAAGCAATGCATATTGATAATATTTGTTGTGCCTGCTATAACAACAACAACATCATCTTCATCAGTGCATGTCACATAAATTATCTGATACCCTCCACCTTTATTTTATCATTACTATTGCACCCTGGGCAAGAGGAACTGTGTGTGCATGCTCACATTTACCCATACACAGAATCAAGTGCATTTGGCACACTATAATCTAAGTAAACAGTCAAAGGCCTCCACTGCAAAACCCTGATATTCTGCTGATTCTTTGTCCTTTCCTGCAGATCTTTAAGCTTTCCCCCTGGGGAATGGAAAGACATGGCCTTTCCCCAATTAATTTTTTAAAAAACCAAACAGGTCTATGTATTAACTAGACAGAATCATCAGGATTCCTTGCTTGTCTTAGTCTGTAAATTCAATATAACAGACTACTGGGAATAGAGTTATTTAAAAAAAAAGACGCTAAGAAGATGCTGTAATCAAAAACTTAATGAGCTGTGTATAATCTGTCAATAGCAGAGTGATAAATGGATAAATGGGGTATCACGAAAAACATCAATGGCAGCTTTGTTCCGTCAGAGGCAGAACTGGTGAGGAAATGCTTCAGTACAATTGCCACTCATTTGAATGATGCTAGAGAGACCTGGATTATAGTTTTAAATATGGCCTTCCCCAAGTGGCTCGTGTGAGATTTTCCTCTTGAGTCTGTAGTACATATTTTTCAATGGTTGCATGTGATTTTTTTTAATGTAGGGATTTCAGGCAGAGTATCCCCCCACACTCCATGTCAGCAAAGCATGGGGGGTGGGAATGTAAATTTGAAGTGGATTGAAAATCCAGTTTAAAAAAGGCTGAGAAGTACTTAAATATCTATCAACTCTTCTCCATCTGTGCTATACTGTAGTTGACACAAATGTGGGGAGAAAACTCACAAATTCTCTGTTTAATTCTGATTGCAAGAATTCAAGTGTTATCTTCCCCTAATCTCCTGTGATCTCATCAAACTGTGCACTACCTGTTTTGACCTGGAGTAAGTATGCCTGTGAAACAACAGCTTAGAATTTATGACTGCTAACACCACAAAAACCATGACCGCAATATAGCCTAGAGTGAAATACTCCCAGGAGCAACATTAAAGGAATGGCAGGAGAAATAACTGATTGTAATTCAAACAGGAAAATTGACTATCCATAGATGGGATCTAGGAAAGAGAATTACTCCCATAGGTTTCACATGTAATTAATTTTAATAGGGGAAAGGGCTAGTATTTGAGCCTTGAAAGCACCACAGATCCAGTGACTTGTAAGGGACTTGTTTGTTTCACCATACAGAAGGCCAATTCACATGGCCACTTCATGTGTAGTCTGCAGTTTTCTAATGGTAAAGTGTTCCTGCAGAAGCATCCATATATGGTTGACTTTCAAATCTCCAGCTTTTTAAAATGCCTAATAAATGCTAGGCTCACCTAATAACAATGACTGCACATACACACGGAACTTGTTTTTCCAAGTTAGTATACTGCATGCTTTTCCCCCCTCCTGGGAGCTTGTGTAGAGTGAATAGGGATGCTTGATGGATTTCTTCTTTGCAAATTCTGATATGAACTGCCTGATAAAACCCCCCTGAACTAATGTATGGGGATGAATGAAGTGATCCTTTGAATTTCACACTTCTTCATTTTTTTAAAAAATATTTATTAAATTTTATAACAATTAATGATACAAATCTCATTCATTGTGTTATTTACCGGTACATACTTCTTCAGTTTTTGTGATGCTCAAGGGATATACCAAAATGCCTATCAAAATGTTTATTTTAAGATAAAAAAAACATTTAGACTGGGTATCTCAAGAGAAAATGTGTATGCATTTATTTATTTATTTTTAAAAATATCCATTAAAATTGCAACAGATTCATGCAAAAATGTGTCAGGATAGACTTAGGAGTGGTCACATCAAATTGGCCAAAGCTGTGCTAAATAATGGGCAAAGTCACACCAAAATGATGTTTCGGTCCACATATTGATTTAAAATGGTGCCTGGTGTCCAAACAGTGATGAAATTCATTGCCCACATCTTGGGAACCCATGGACCAGGTTTGCTGAGGCAGCCAAAGCCATGCTAAAAATGGGCAAAGTCATGCCAAAGTCAAGTTTTGGTCCGCCATCTTGATTCAAAATGGAGGCCAGTATCCCAACACCCATGAAAACCACTGCCCACAATGTGGGAACGCTTGTGCTGAATTTGGTGATGCTATCTCAAGAGGCAACTGAACCTACAGAGAACAGATGGGCAGATGAACTGACTGACAAACCACTTTCCAAGAGTACATAGATGGACAGAAGATAGATAGTAGACAATGGCCCTCAATGAGTTAACAGAGAATTGGCTAATTTTGCATAGCCCAGCAGTCTGAAAGTTCAAACGATAAACATTTCTCAGCATGAATAACCTGAAATGCATTTCAAGAAAGTCATTAAAGACACTGGTTTCTAATACATTTTGCAGCTTCTTCATGCTGAGCAGTGCAGAAATGGGGGGACGGGGGTTTACAACTAAGTGTCACTTTGTCACTGGACCATCCCAAAATGTGCAATTAGAATCTGGTAATGAATAATAAACTGCAGGGTCTTTGTATGTGCCTATCCAGAAATTATAGTTCCATATGCTAATTATGAGCATTAGCATTCCAAAATACATACAATGTGGGACTGAGTATCTTAGCACTTATCCACAAGTTCTCCTTCATGTTATATGTTACCTCAAACAATGCTTACAAGGAAGAGGAAGAGTTGTACATAGCCTGATCACCTCTAAGTTGCCTGTCTGTGTATAGACCTGTAATGACTTTGACCGTCTGAGGGAACACCACTCATGGCACCCCACCCCACAGATGTCTGAAGATGACAGGCCCCACTGACTCAAGGACCTTGACCACCCACTCCAAATGGTTTTTAATTGTATAATCCCATGTAAAAAGGTAAAGGGACCCCTGACCATTAGGTCCAGTCGTGGCCGACTCTGGGGTTGCGGCGCTCATCTCGCTTTATTGGCCAAGGGAGCTGGCGTACAACTTCCGGGTCATGTGGCCAGCATGACTAAGCCGCTTCTGGCAAACCAGAGCAGCGCACGCAAACGCTGTTTACCTTCCCTCCAGAGCGGTACCTATTTATCTACTTGCACTTTGACGTGCTTTCGAACTGCTAGGTTGGCAGGAGCAGGGACCAAGCAACGGGAGCTTATCCCGTTGCGGGGATTTGAACCGCCGACCTTCTGATCAGCAAGTCCTAGGCTCTGTAGTTTAACCCACAGCACCACCCGCGTCCCATAGTTCCATGTAGGAGCCTATAATTCACACACAGTGAATGAGGCTGCCACTCAATGAAGTGTTAAAAAACAATGCATTTGATAACCCAACAGCTAATCCATTCTATTGTTCTGGAGTAACATTCCATGTGATTAGGGTGTATCCTGGCAATACTACGAGTTTCTATGACCTTATTGAATTGCATTAATGTTTTTGATGAGTTTGTTGTTTACTTTATATGCTATTGTGTTTCATATCATAGTGTTGCATTTTTGTTTTTTTAAATGCTATTGTGATTATTTTAAGCCGGTTTGACCTCAACATTTGCTGTAAGGAAAGCAGGATGCAAATATTAAGTAAGCTCAGCTATGGAAGATGATAGCATGGTGCCCTGAAAACTGTCCCAAACCTCTGGCTTACCTGGCAGCAAGAGAGTATGCCAAGTTTGAGGGTTAAACCCCACAACAAAGTCCAAAGGTCAGGATACACAGTCCAGAGTCAAACCCAAAGCACAGTCCCATGGGCCCATCAACCTAGGCAGTCACACAGACCCAGCATCTCAACTCTGCTGCCCTTTTATACTCTACATGCTGATTGCAACATCTGGTGTTGATGAAGCATGTGGTCCTCACCTGTTCCAAGCCTACTCCAGCTGAGGAATCACACACCTCCTCCCAGAGCTAGTGAGCTTCACCTGGCCAGTTAGAGAGCTGGGCTGTGGGCCCTTGCCTGCCTCAGCCTCTTAAAGTGCCCCTCCCGCTGCTCCCTATGCTTTAGACCAAGGGTAGGCAACCTAAGGCCCGGGAACCGGATGTGGCCCAATCAGCTTCTCAATCAGGCCCGTGGGCGGTCTGGGAATCAGCGTGTTTTTACATGAGTAGAATGTGTCCTTTTATTTAAAATGGATCTCTGGGTTATTTGTGGGCATAGGAATTCGTTCATCCCCCCCCCCCAATAATGTCTGGTCCACCACATGGTCTGAGGGACAGTGGACCGGCCCACAGCTGAAAAAGGTTGCTGACCCCTGCTTTAGACCAGGCATAGGCAAACTCGGCCCTCCAGATGCTTTGGGACTACAACTCCCATCATCCCTAGCTAACAGGACCAATGGTCAGGGATGATGGGAGTTGTAGTCCCAAAACATCTGGAGGGCAGAGTTTGCCTATGCCTGCTATAGATACCCATATACTTGCCATCCTCTGTCACCCTGTGAGTGACATCCCCTTCCCCATCTCCTGCTTGCCTTGGTGTACCCCAGCCCTGGCAAAACCCTTTGCCGTGATCCTCTTCCTCCTCCTTGTCATCCTGCCAGTTCATAACAAAAACAGACATTTTCTGCTGTTGCCCCTGGTAGAGGCTAATGGGGCAATTTGGGCAAGGTTGTATTCCCAATGCTGCACACTACTGCCAGTTACCAAAAGGGGGATGGGCAAGGCTGTAGAGAACACAGGACTTCCGGGTTAGCGCCTCCAGCAATGGCGGATTTCCTCTGATTGGGAGGAATCCGCTTCGTGGGAATTAGAGTCTGGACCGCCACGGCGAGGCGGAGACCCACCAGAAACCACAGGTGGGAGAAGCCTGTGGACGTGGGATTCGGCTGGCACCTTTTGCGCCTCCCCTACTCACGGGGAAACCCGGTTTCGGGGATCCGGAGCGACGTGGGGTGAGCGGCACGGTGCTTCGAATCGACTGCTCTTTTCACGGAGTGAAGCCGCATTGCTGTTGCCGGAGAGCGGTGACTTTTTCCTGTGGACAATTGGACTTTAAACAACTACCCGTGAGTAGAACGGAAAATTGGACTATGAAACATCTTAATTTGGCACCGAAGTGGGAAGGTCTAAAGAGGAAGTCCGCCTTCCGCTTTTGTAAATAGATTGAAGCAAACACATTGCAAGCTAAAGTCTGGAAAGTTGCTTGTAGAGGACTAAATTCCCATCAGTTAAAACTACCAACCCCCCCCTTGGAAGCAGGAGAAGGGGGGGAAATCTAGACTGTTTAAACCTGCAGGAGAGAGAGTAAAGAAAGATAAATTTCCACCGTCTTGAACCTGGGAACGGGGTGTCAGAGACAGACGCTTTGGGGAAGTTCATTGACTGTGAATAAAACGTTTTTTGACAGATAGTTAAAAAAGAGAAACATATTGATTCCAATGTTTCCTTTTGCATTTAAAAGGAACAAAATATCTGAAAAACGAAAGGAATTTTGTTGCTGGATCTGCTTTTAAAAAGACGGATACAAACAGAATTTGTTTCCTCTAGAGGGAGCTTGTGAAACTGTTGCTGGAGTCGATCTGGGGAATTCTACAGCTGTAGAGATTAAAGATCGTGAGAACCAGACATTGACCTTGAACAAGAATGTGCCCAGAAGAAGCCTTAGTGCTTGCTTTTTGCAAGACAAGCGCTTTACTGGAACAGCTACATGAGAAGATGGATTTGATGACTGTTGCAGTTAGCAATTTTGGACAAACAGTGAATGCCTATATAGAAACCACTCAGGAACCAACCCAGGAATTTGCTTTGATAGGGCAAGTTGTGCAGAAGACAAAGGAGGAGGTTGTTGCTGAACCTCAAGTAATAGAAATGGAGAGAGCCGCGGCCTTGCAGGAACATAAGTTGTTGTTTCTGACGACTGAACCTGGAGAAAGTCAGATTTGGAGAGATGGAGTACTGTTTGGTTTGGCGATGGGAAGTTGGATAGATCCCCCTATGCAGGGATGTTTTGACCTTTGGGATCTGGTTTTGGGCCAGGAGGAGTTTGGAGTTGTGGGGGCCCTTAACCTTGGAGGGACTTTGAAACATGCCTTCAAATATCTTTTGGATTTCAGTGCTGACTATGGAGAATGGGCTGACCTGTTGAGAAGGGATAAAGATATTGTCAAGTTGGAGTCTCCCCGAGATCTACCCCTCAGTGAGAAAGGAAGGAAATTAAGAATAAGATCAGCAGAAGACAAAGTAAAGTGCAGGTATAAACATGAAGAAGACCTGCAGAAGGGACATGGAAAAGACTTAAAAGCCTCGGATAGAAGGTCACCAGGTTGATGGACTGGATGGAAGGGATAGAAAGGACTGACAAAACCCGAGACCAGGAAGAAGAGACGATGGATGAAGATTGGAAGAAAGTTTAAAAATTAATTTAGAGAATTATTGTAAAATTAATGAGTGTTAGGAAAAATGTTGGAATGAAACTATTTGGCTTTAGTAGAAATGCTAAAAGGAATTATGTATAAATAAGTTTTAAGTTTTAAGCTTTAGGGCTTTTTATGGTAAGATAAGGTTAAAATAAATTAAGGTAATTTAATGACAGAATATAGTGAAAGATGGAAAGGATTTGCTGAGATAATTAATAACTAGAACACAAAAAGGGAGGTGTGAGGAGGTCGATGAAACAAGTTAACGAAAGATAAAGATTTGGGAATATTGGATTTGTTTTTAAATTTTTTGTTTGCTTTTGTTTTTGGTTTTGATGTATTGTGTGTTTTGTTTTTTCTTTTTTTCTTTTTATTGACTTGTAATGTTTAATTCCTTTTTTTGTCTATCTTTTTCCTTTTCCTTCTTTCTTTTTTTCTCTCTGTAATTTTAAATTCTCAATAAATATCATTAAAAAAAAAGGCTGTAGAGAACACAGCAGCCCAACTTGCACTGCCCAGTTGGCCACTACTGGTTGTTCCTGTGTTGCATAATGCCCTTCCTTCTGCCATACATTAAACAGCTTCAGACGTCTTGTGAAGCCTTGATTTATGTGTTTGAATCCTTTGAATTTCTATTTTATCCACTTTTATATGATTTTATGTGTGCTTATATTGCTGTTTTATTGTGCTTTGGTTTTCTTGACATATTGTTAGATTGTATACCACTTTAAATATTAAGTGGTTTATAAATGCTTTTAAATAGATACAATAATAAATATGTCAACTGCCCATATTAAACCCTTAGTACCCTGGGTGGAATCTACATACATATAAAAACTGTTCTGAAAATACTTTTTCTTAGAGCGTTTTTTAAAATACATTGAATTTTCCGAAAGGTTCATCATCACCATCTATTGTCACATTGTAGACTGCACTTAAAACAGACTTAAAATGTTTTATTTGCAGCTGTATAGCTGAGTCCCTGGTATCTCATTTTGTTCCAGTCCTTCTCTTTGAGTTCCTTTAGTGGAATAAGATTGTAAGCACCTTGGGACAATGACCTTAATAACAACAAATCAGAAGGAGATTTGAGGGTCCAATAAATTAGGCTGAATCTCTCCAGAGAAAATCTTCAATAACCTACAGAAGCTCATAGGGACTCCAAATGGGTTGCATTCTAGAGATCTAACAGAAGACGACACTCAACAGTGTTTAGCTTTAACTAAATCAAACTGCATCACACACACACAGAGTTATACTTATTTTACATGTATACTAAATGTGGTGGAGCTGCTTCTATACCAGCCCCATCGAGAAATGTCTTGTTTCTACCCAAAGGGTGGTTCAGGTGTGCTCCCGCAGGTTACCTGGCTTGATTCTGAAGATTCTACCAGAATGTGGAGAGATTATTCTGATCTGTGAGCAGTACTTGAGTGACATGTTTTCCGTTTTAATTAGTTTCTCAGCCATATGGCATGAAGTGATGTAGGAATGGCTTGCTCACGCTAAATAAGAGGCACCTCTGGCTAGGCTCAACAGTTCCTACGCTCTCAGCACAGGTGAACTCTATTCTATATTTTGCTCTGCTGTTTCTTATGCTCTTATAGTCCTGCTTGAATATGACCTGTTTTGGTAATTCAGTGGGTGGCTCGTGCTCAAGGACTTGGTGATTGTGAGGGAAGAGCTGGTAACTTAGGCGACTACCATCTTCTAAAACATCTGGAACAGCTAGCAATATTCTTGTGGTGCTCCTTCTTGGTACAGACACCATTCAGTAATCAACTAGGAGGGAAAGAAGGAAAGAAACACAGGAACATTCAGTGGTCTGGCAGCATGACAACTGGAGATGGGAGAATCTGTCCATTTTGGTTTTTCGCAATTTCTAATTTTTCCAGTTCTCCATATTTCCATATCAGTTTGCATTTCTTTTTTTAAAAAAATGCTCTCATGAAAAGTAATTAGCATTTTAGTCCAATTTTCTCTTACTATGCATATTTTTGCATGTAATCTTTTTTTTAAATAAATATTTATTAAGTTTTCACAATTTTTTTAAAAACACATACAATACACACAAAACAAAGATATACATACAGTAACAAACAAACATGTATAATTTCAACTCCTTCTTTCTTAAACTTACTTCATCGACTTCCCCATACCTCCCCTTTCTGCATTCCAATTCCCCAAATTATTTCAGCAAATCCTTCCCCTTAAATTTATCCAATTTTCCCTTTTCTTTCCTTTTACTTAATCTTTAACAGCTGTAATCCCTTACTTTATATAACCACAACATTTTAACATTCATTAATTTTGCAATATTTTTTAAGATAAATTTTAAATTTCTTCCAATCTTCTTCCGCCACCTCTTTTCCCTGGTCTTGGATTCTGTCAGTCATTTCAGCCAGTCCCATGTAGTCAATCACCTTCATCTGCCACTCTTCCAAGGTGGGTAGATCTTGTGTCTTCCAGTACTTTGCTATAAGAATTCTTGCTGCTGTTGTAGCATACATAAAGAATGTTCTATCCCTCTTTGACACCAATTGGCCGACCATGCCCAAGAGAAAGGCCTCTGGTTTCTTAGAAAAAGTACATTTAAGTACCTTTTTCATTTCATTATATATCATTTCCCAGAAGGCCTTAATCTTCGGGCACGTCCACCAAAGGTGAAAGAAAGTACCTTCAGTTTCCTTACATTTCCAACATTTATTATTGGGCAAATGGTAGATCTTTGCAAGCTTGACTGGGGTCATGTACCACCTGTAAATCATTTTCATAATATTCTCTCTTAAGGCATTACATGCTGTAAATTTTATACCGGTGGTCCACAACTGTTCCCAGTCAGCAAACATGATGTTATGACCAATGTCTTGTGCCCATTTAATCATAGCTGATTTAACTGTTTCATCTTGCGTATTCCATTTCAGCAACAAGTTGCACATTCTTGACAAATTCTTAGTATTGGGTTCTAACAGTTCTGTTTCTAATTTTGTTTTCTCCAAACTGAAAGCCAATTTTGCTGTCCTGTTTGTAAACCTCCATTATTTGGTAATAATGGAGCCAGTCTCTTACCTTAAACTTCAATTTCTCATAACTCTGTAATTTCAATTTATATCCCTCTTGTTCCAAAATTTCCCAATATTTTGGCCATTTGGCTTCCATATTGAGCTTTTTCACGGCTTTCGCCTCCATCGGCGACAACCACCTTGGGGGTTTATTTTCCAACAAGTCTTTATATCTAATCCAAACATTGTATAATGCTTTCCTAACAATATGATTTTTAAAAGCTTTATGCGCTTTAACCTTGTCATACCATAAATATGCATGCCATCCAAATACATTGTTAAAACCTTCCAAATCCAAAATATCTGTATTCTCGAGGAGCAGCCAATCTTTCATCCAGCAAAAAGCTGCTGATTCATAGTAAAGTTTAAAGTCCGGCAGGGCAAATCCCCCTCTTTCCTTTGCATCTGTTAAAATTTTAAATTTTATTCTGGGTTTTTTGCCCTGCCAGACAAATTTCGAAATGTCTTTCTGCCACCTCTTGAAACAGTCCATCTTGTCAACAATTTGCAATGCTTGAAACAAAAATAACATTCTAGGCAATACATTCATCTTAATAACAGCAATTTGGCCTAACAAGGAAAGCTCCAAATTTAACCATATTTCTAGATCCTTTTTAACTTCTGTCCAGCATTTCTCATAATTGTCTTTAAATAAATTCACATTCTTAGATGTCATATTAATCCCCAAGTATTTCACCTTCTTAACCACGGTCAACCCTGTTTCATTCTGGAACCTCTCCCTTTCAATAACTGTTAAGTTTTTCTCCAATACCTTAGTTTTTTGTTTATTCAAGTTAAATCCTGCAACTTGACCAAATTCTTGAATTAATTCTAAGACCCTTTTCGTACTAGTGTCTGGCTCTTGTAAAGTAAGTACCAAGTCATCTGCGAAGGCCCTTAATTTATACTGTTTGGCTCCGACCTGCACCCCTTTAACCAGCTGGTCTCTTCTAATCATATTTAGCAAAACCTCCAGGACTGATATAAAAAGTAGTGGGGAAATTGGGCACCCCTGTCGTGTCCCTTTTTCTATTTTAAATTCTTCTGTTATCACATTATTTACAATTAGTTTAGCCTTTTGTTCTGAATATATTGCACCCATACCATTCTCAAATCCTTGCCCTACCCCCATCCCATGTAGATTCTTCTTCATAAAACTCCAAGAGATATTGTCAAAGGCTTTCTCCGCATCCACAAATATCAGTACTGCTTTAGTATTTATGTTCACCTCTAATAATTCCAAAATGTCTATTATATTCCTCACGTTGTCTGACAAGTGTCTTCTTGGGAGAAAGCCTGCTTGGTCCTTATGAATCTCTTCCACCAATACTCTTTTCAATCTTTTTGCCAAAATGTCTGCAAAAATTTTATAATCCACATTGAGTAATGATATAGGGCGGTAGTTCTTAAGCTGAGTCTTTTCAGTCTCTGTTTTCGGTATGAGTGTAATATAAGCTTCTTTCCACGATTCTGGTGCCTTTTCCCCCTCTAGAATTTCATTGCAGACTTCCTTCAAAGGTTGTAACAGCCACTCCTTCAAAGCTTTATAGTATCTGGAAGTCAACCCATCTGGTCCTGGAGATTTGCCTAGTTGCATATTTTGAATGGCACCTTCTATCTCTTGTTCAGTTATTTTCTGGTTCAGATCTATTTTACTTTGATGAGAGATTTTTTGTAATCCATATTTCTTAAGAAACTCATCTATGTCCCCTTCATTCTGCGGCCCTTGTGAATATAATTTTTTAAAATAACTCTGGAAGCAGTTTCTAATCTCATTTGGCTTATAAATGTTCTTTCCTTCAACCTCTAGGCTTGTGACCGTATTTAATTTCTGTCTTTTCTTCAATTGCCAAGCCAGAAGTTTACCACATTTATCTGCTGATTCAAATGTCCTTTGTCTCATTTGTTTAATCTTCCATTCTATTTCTTGATTCATCAATTCCATATATTGCGTCTGGTATAACTTAATTTCTCTCAAAATCTCTTGGGACTTTGGTTTAGATCTTAATTTCTTTTCTCCTTCTTTTATCTTTTCCAGAATCTTGTCCTTTTTCTCATTTTGGCTTCTCTTCTTTATTGTATTTTGTTGTATCAAAAATCCTCGCATAACAGCCTTACTTGCGTCCCAGATTACTCTTTTTTCAACATCTGTTTTTAGATTTATTTCAAAATAGTCTCTCAAAGTTTTTTGGGCCTTTTTGTAAACCTCTTCATCTCTGAATAGAGTGTCATTCACTCTCCATCTAAAGGAGCCAGCTGTTGTTAACTTCATCTCCATCTTTACAGCATTGTGGTCGGAGCAGGTTTTTGGGCAGATTTCCACTTTCTTTATCTTTGGAGCCATCCCACTAGTAACCCATATTTGGTCAATTCTAGTCCATGTCATCATAGCTTCAGAAAAGAAAGTTCCCTCTCTCTCGCCTTGAATGCACATTTTCTGCAAGCATTTCCGCCTAATATTAAGCATGTTTACATACTATTTTAACTAATATTTTAACATTTTTATGCACACATTACCATTGTGTGTGCATTTTTGTATATATTCCTTAGCATGAAAAGTACAAATTTTGAAGGATGACTCTCTCTCAGTTTGCTTAATGCTTCAGAAAATATGAATTTTATTGGTGTCCCTTTAAATGCAAGCTGATTTCCATTTATCCCCAACCCCTAACTGCAACATTCACACATTTCCTCCTGTTGATGAACCCCTAAGATCTTTTGGTTTCAACCAGCTTCCCCTTTCAGCACTGTGCAGTGCATAGGCCTTCTGTTATGAAAACCTGCAACTGCAATTTCAGCAAGCAACTCAATACATAGTATTGGTAGGGAAAATATCTGCAAAATGTTTACATTTCTTTCAAAGTACATCTCTCTCCCTAGAGGGCATCTGTGAAGAATGCTATTGTGCTTGCAGATTTTACGATCTGTTTATTTCCCCTAGATCTATACACATATTATCATTACTGTACATATTCAGGCTTCTTATTTTCATTCTTTCTAAATGTTGCAGTAATGGCCTGGCAGTTTTTATTAATGCATGCCTCCACAAGGGCTGTCAATAACTATTCATCAACGTGTCTTTACTGGCCAGTTGTTTTCAGCATTTTGCCATGCCCGTAATACGTTGTGATAATGTTAGTTTAAAATAGCTATGGTTCCAGTCACTTCACATCAGCCCCCAAAAGGCTGACAGCCCATAGGAAGAAAGGTCTGCTTAATACTAAAACAGAGTACAATGGATACAACTGGTTTGGGGGGAAGATTGGGGCCCCGATCTAACTGTACATGCAGGCAGGAGGCAGGCTTGTGCCTTGCGAAGTTAAAACAGCCTGGGTTAGATAAAACTGCCCTGAACTTCTTGGGGCCAAAGGTTTGGGGTGAAAAAGTGTGTGTGTGTGTGTGTGTGTGTGTGTGTGTGTATGGGGGAAATGCTCACTCAGTGCTTTATCAGGGTTTAGTCTCAATATGTTGGCCCTCACCCAGCCTACCACAGCATTTAGGTGCTGGTTCAAAACAGTAACAGTGTCTCCCAATTCAGAGGTAACAGAGGATTAGAGATGGGTGTCATCAGTGTATTAGTGACATTGTGGTCCAAATTTCCTATTGACCCCCCTTCAGACAGATCTTAAACAACATTGGGGATAAAATTGCACCTCACAGCACAACTGCCAGGGCATAGCAACATAGAAAGTGGTATTCAACTAAGCCTTACTCAGAGTAGACCTATTGAAATTAATGGACCTAACAGAATAGTGTTAAATTCAGTAGGTGCACTCTGAGTAAAATTCAGTTGGCTACCACTCATAATTCCCCAATACTATTCTTACTGATTATTGCAATTACTACTATGACATTGGGTGCCCCCACTACTGTTGTTTAATAAAAAAAGGGGGAGCCCCTTTACTTTCCAGTTTTCCAAGCAATGTTCAACATTGATCAGGGTGTTCTTGAATTAAAGTTCATACACTGTTCTCTGAAAGGAACAACCCGTGACTGTATTTCAAGATTCTTTCCTTAATTTTATGACCAAATATTTCAGTCATGTATATAGCACCAAGCTGAAACGTTATAAAATTGACTCAGCATTTTCATAAAACTTTTAATCATCACTATCACACTCAGATTTATAGAGTTGCAAAACACAGAGGTTACAAATTCAGCATTAAATTTTTACTGTAAGGTTGAGGAGGAGGAGGAGGAGATACAGGAAGGAACAGATTTATCTGGCAGCAAATGACATATTAAGGAGTGGGTGACTAGATGATGTAAGCTTAGGAGCAGTAACTTAAATAGAATTCAATGAGAAGAGAGCCTAGGTGAGAGAGACTAACTAAGGATTTGTTAATTTGGGGGAGGGTCGTATCTCAATGCATGCTTTGCTCCAGGGCAAAAGAAATAGCTATCCTGTTAAAGCTAAGAAGGCTTAGGTCTGGTCATGGGCCTGGATGGAAGACTACTTGGGAATACACTACTTGATTTTCATGATGGAAGAAAAGTAGGGCCTAGATATACTAAATAAAGAAACTACAGTGGTACCTCAGGTTACAGATGGTTCAGGTTACATATGCTTCAGGTTACAGACTCCACTGACCCAGAAATATTACCTGGGGTTAAGAACTTTGCTTCAGGATGAGAACAGAAATCGTGCGGTGGTGGCGTGGCAGCAGCGGGAGGCCCCATTAGCTAAAGTGGTACCTCAGGTTAAGAACAGTTTCAGGTTAAGAACGGACCTCCAGAACAAATTAAGTTCTTAACCTGAGGTACCACTATAATAAAATTGTTCCAGGTTCAATTCCAGGCAACTTCAGGTGGGGCTTAAAAATACTCTGAAACTCCAGAAAATTGGTGCCAATTAATGTAAAGAATATTGAGCTTAATGGACCAATGGCCTGACTCATTATGAGGCAGATTTGTATGTTCCACTTTTGTGGTATAAATCTTCCTATATACATAAAAAATGTAAGAATGTCATCATGCTGCAGTTTGTGTTGCCACCAATGGTTGGCACTGCAAACTATAGTGTGAAGACAAATGAGGAGGGGGGAACTGGAGACAGAGACAAGCAGATGTGCGGGTGGCTGAGTCTGGTGAACGAGCATACAGTCAAACAGGATGGCAGGTGGGTGAGGGGGCAAGGAGGTGGGAAGCCGAGACAGAAACTTGTGAGTGCCTGGGCGGCCCAGGCCAGCGAGTAGAGGTTGGGTGAGCTGTGAGGGGAAGGTGGGTTTGGGTGAGCTTTAAATGGAAGAGGGGTTGGATGAACTATAAAGGAAGGGGGAAGGGGTTTGTGTGAGGTGTAAAGAGAGTGGGAAGCAGGGATTGGCAAGGCTTTGGCAGGTTAGGTTGGAGTGGTGGTTAGGGGCGGCAGCCCTAGTAATGAAAATGAAAATAAAGCTTGCAGGGTATGAAAGGACCATTTGAGTCACTTTGTCTGCCCCCTGACTGAACAAAAACATCCAACACATTCCCATTAACGTCTGAACCTAAACTGCTTTTGAGTTGTCAAAGTGATGATCTCTCTTGGGAGTTGTTTTGCTCTTATTATTAGAAATGCCTGGTTTAAAGGTTTCTCATTGGGTGTTATAGTGCTTACTGATGCCCTGGCCACTTCAGTTTTTTACATTAATTGGTTGCTTTAGAGGCAAACTTTATATCTTCTGAAATGCCCCAAACAACCCCCTTTTTAATCATTAGGAATTATTAATTGAAGATTGTGCTCTCTAGTGTTAATCACTAAAATGTTTTTTTTTCATAGTGCCTATTTATCATTCAACTCCTCCTCCTCCTCCTCCTCCTCCTCTTCCTCTTCTTCTGGCACAGAGAAAGGGTGGGCAAGCATGCAGGTCTTTGACAGCTATTCACTAAATGGCCCTTATCACCATCCACTATCATATTCTGATAATAGGAAGGGTCATGGCAGATTGAACGGTCTAGGAAAAGAAGGATAGTAAAAGCAGTGCCATTGGAAAGGAGAAAACAGGTAGAGAAGGCAGCAGGTAATGTGAATCAGGCTTTTCTGAACAGGGTAGCCTATATGTCTTAATTTCAGAGGACAGTACTGAATTTGAAGGGCTTTTCAAATGACTGTCCTCTGTTTGAAGGCTGTCTAGTCCAGATCCAGTATTAAGATAACCCAACATTAAGATAGGAAGTTACCCATCAATAGTTAGCATCTGTGCAGGAGACCGAGAAGGCACAAAGGTTACCTGGTTACAGTTTCCCCACCATGGTGACATGCATGGCATTTCTATTTAAATTATAGTCATTATCTCTAAATCTGCATCTATACATATAAATCAGCGCATGAAATTTGTATGCAAATTGGTGCCCTCTCTTGTCCTCTTTGGCTGGTGATGCATTTCTTCTTTCGCTGGTGATGTGTGTGTTGCCACCTTGTTTCTGGAAGTGGATGAGGGAAAGAGCAGAAGATCAGAGGTAAAAGCATGCAAGGGGAATGGAAACTGGGGACTCAGCTATACAGCTGCAAATAAAACGTTTTAATAGTGTTTTAAGTGCAATACACAATGTGACCCTAGTTGGCGATGGTGAACCTTATGGAAAATTCAATGTATTTTTTTAAAACCCTTTTTTTAAAAAAGCATTTTCAGAATGGTTTTTATATATGTGTAGATTCCACCCAGGAGAGGGAATGGAGAAAGAAAAGAGGAGCCTGTAGGCAGGCTCTGCAAAGTGGGAGGAATTGTTGCAGTCTTATTGGACTATCAATAAAATGTGTCCAGGAAAAGCACTCTGGCACCCTCCATTCCATACATGAGGCGGTTTTTATAAAAACTTAGACCGACAGTTTATTGAATGCAGCTCTCTGGTTCATGTAATATGGGGTTTTCCAACTCTAAGGAAATTACCAGGCTTTGGTCTTCCTTTGCCCAACAAAAAGAGAGACCAGCCTCAAGAGGTGCTATTTAGCCTTTGATTAGAGAAAAACTCCAAAAGGTTTGTTGAGCCTGATGTGTTCTGAGAGGGCAGCATATCCAAGGCAATGACTCAGAGCCGCTCTCTTTTCTTGCTGCTTCTTTCTGACTACCTTGTCCTTTCAGAACCCTTGCTTGAGAATATTTTGTCCTTTGGAGTGCTTGTCAGATGAGTGCTAGTTCAGGAAACGTGGATGCCAGATTCTCTACTCAGATATACCTCCTGGGTCTTTAATGGCTATGCAAAGTAAAATATGGTCTGCAAATCTGTCTATTTGTATAGGCTGTGGTGAGGCAGACACTCAGCTTCTCCCACCTGTGAAATAATTAAAGATTTTAAAAGTTATGTTACTGAGAAACTTAGTTCAACTCGAACTCTGCACATGTCCTGAGACCACTGTGAGGTTGCTTTT
The DNA here is from genome assembly GCF_964188305.1 of Podarcis bocagei. Lineage (NCBI taxonomy): Eukaryota > Metazoa > Chordata > Lepidosauria > Squamata > Lacertidae > Podarcis > Podarcis bocagei. The sequence continues at coordinate 82,454,715 of NC_138129.1, read as the reverse complement.
TTTTTTTTGCTTTGCTTTGAGCACAAAGCTCTGAGCATGATTGTAAGGAATCAGAGAAAGCTATGTAGTTGAAGCTAAGTAAGAAAGAAAGGCTCAGGAATTCCTGGCAAAGATCATTGCCATGCAGGGAGTTTCTTCGCTACAGCAGCAATAGCATGAATGCATGCCTAAATAGTCCCCATAACCTTGAATTCAGGAATCCATCTCAACACCCAAATCCAAATATTAAGCAGCTCTAGGAAAAGTAACAATGAACCTCCTACAGCAAGCACCTCCTTAGAGATTAGATTGTCAGGGGCAGCCAGTATTGTGCCCTGCAATTGTTACTGGACTCCAACTCCCATCAATCCCAGCCAGCGTGGCCAATGATTAGTGGTGATGGGAATCACAGGCCAGAAGCATCTGGAGAGCACAACTCTGGCTACCCCTGGATTAAGTCCTCCTACTTCAGTCTGCACTTTCTACTGGCAAATCTAAATTTACATTTCCTGGGAAAAGTTTTTTCCCCATGAGGGACATCTTAGTCATCTGGCTGCTAGTTCTGGCCACTGTCTGGTGGGAAAATAACGTTGTGATGTATAATGCAGCTCATTACCTACATCCTTTAATGCCCCTTCCCATCCAGCCCTACATTTAATAAAATCACCTTTTGTGTTATATCTAACACCTGTCAGGAAGTCTCTTTACTATATCTTGGCACCTCTCAAAACATACATTTTTCAGTCTATTGGGTATTGAACTCACTGGATTGCTTCACTCTACTTCAAGCTTTCTCCAACATGTGAATGCCTGCAGGAGCCAGACCTAATCTTCAGATTAACTTGAGTCCAACCCCTGTTTCCTCTCCTCATCTCACTGTTTCTTCCCAGCACTACTTCTTCGTGTTTTCTCTTTGAGTAGCACAAGCATTATATCACAAGAAAATGTGCCATAGAGAAACTGTTTAAGTTTGTGACAACATGACTTCAGGTAGTCTGTGTGATTCGTAACAACTACCGACCTTGCTCTCTTACATTTCATTACTGGTGCTTCACGCTGCAAAGCCATTTCCCATAGTATTTTCCATTTTGTGAATTTGCCCCACATAAGCAAGGCAATGCTGTGTCCATTGCAATATCTTTGGCGCACAACTTCCCAAAGAATATCCCTGTGAATACACGTAATATGTGGGTTTGCATGGATAGACACACAAGGAGGTCTGGTAGCAGTCAAAACCTTGCAGAAGGAATGCAAAGCTATGCGCAGTCCAGCTAGAACATTATTAGTGTACATTGCAGAGCATCACGCCTGGGGCCAGACATGTCAGAAAGTGTTCCTTATTCCCCTCAATGTTATGTGATGAATCTTCCTGGAAATGAAAGGTCATGAAAGTGACTCCATGCAAGTGCTGCATTCTGAGAATAATTGGAACGGTCTCCCTTTCCTGCCAACATGTTTCATAAAAAAATTTAAAATTGCTGGAACACCTGTTGAAAAGAAGCAGATCTGATGGCTTTCCATCTGCTTGCTTGGCAATCAACCCTCTCAAATTAGTTCCATTTTACTGGCTACTACAAAGAGCCCTACACACTCATCTCTGTGGAATCTCATGAACAGTAAGTAGCATATCGCCAATGGGGAGGACAACTCACTTGGGAGGCTGTTTGTGTAGCAGAAGCATAAAACCAATATGTTGGCCTTTCCCTTCCTTTCCTGTTGGAAGCAAATTCCGCATAACTCTTCCTTAGAACTGGCAAGTACTGCTTGTTAATTCAATATAATTTAATGATGTAGCTATCACGAAGGCAATGTGGCATAGGAGAACAACACAGAGACCAATACATTGGTACGAATTCTCAAAAGCATTTATTCATTTCATTTATTCGAGAGCCCTTAAACACACATTCACACATGCTCTGCCACGACATAGTTGTGAGATTGTTGCTCTGTCTGGTAAGTAGGAAATCTGTAAATTTCAGTTTCTCAAATTCAGTCCACTACATCTCTACATCATTTTGCATTTTTCTAAAAGTCCTCATGAAAATTCAGCAGCATTTTTTGCGTGAATTTCATAGACATTTTGTACGCAATTTTGCCTAATATACACATTTTGCAAAACATTTTTAATTTTTTATATGTTTTTCTCCCATGAATATATGCAACTTTGTACGCATTGTTTGGCTGGAGAGCTGTATTGCAAAATTCAGAGGTGTGTGGAATTAGAATGAATACTGTTTCAGTTTATGTCTTGTTTCAGTAAGAGTGACTTTAGTATATATGTCTTCAAATGCAACCTGAATTTAACCCCCCCTTCCCTATTAATAGCTGGCCAGCCTAGTAGCACAGAAAGATGGTGGAGCAGAATGATGGTGAATTTTCCCACTGCTCTTTGGGACATAGGAGCAGAGGAAGTTGCCTTCTACTGAGCCAGACCACTAATCCATCTAGTCTACATTGACTGGCAGCTTTTCTTTGGGATTTCAGGGAGGACTCTCTCCCAACCCTATCTGGAGATGCTAGGGATTGATCCTGGAACCTTCTGTTTGCAAGACAGATGCTCTACCACTGAGTTATGGCCCTTCCTCAAGGATGGCTACTCTCCACAGTTCTTATGCTCTCAGCTCAGTCTTTTGATTACATAGCAGTTTTGATTGCAAGACTGACTTGGTAGTGGTGGTATTAAGTAGTAGCTAATGGTACAGTGGTACCTCAGGCTAAGTACTTAATTTGTTCCGGAGGTCCGTTCTTAACCTGAAACTGTTCTTAACCTGAAGCACCACTTTAGCTAATGGGGCCTCCTGCTGCCGCCGCGCCGCCGGAGCACAATTTCTGTTCTCATCCTGAAGCAAAGTTCTTAACCTGAAGCACTATTTCTGGGTTAGCGGAGTCTGTAACCTGAAGTGTATGTAACCTGAAGCGTATGTAACCCGAGGTACCACTGTATTTGTATCACATTTGTAGACAATTATTGTCTCCTGAAGTGGCGTACATGAATTAAAGAGAGGTGGGTTGCCTCATCAGGCTTAAAAAACTTAAATGATAAGATGTGCAGGGAAAGGTGAATGAAGGAGAAGAAGACAGAGGGTGAAGCTCACAAAGTGGTGAGCTATAAGCATTCATTTTAATCTAGTTCAGGCTAGGTTGATCCTCTCTTGCTAATGTTCTTGCTTTAAAAGCAACTGGTGGCTATTGTTCCTTTGGCTGATGACTGGGGGCTAAGAGTGCTGAAGTAGCTGGTAGCAATACAGTCAGTTACCACTTTTTTTAAAGGGGGAAATGGTTTTAAAACTGTGATGTTGTGAATATAAATAAATTTCCCCCTTGATTTTAATTCTTAGAATTTAATGGTTTGGTTTTGCATTGAAGAATGAGTTGCCACATTGAACAACGTCTTCAGACCTCACTTGAATGAGTAGGAATATATGTATATTTTAATGTATATTTTAAATAGCATGGCTCCCCCAATCCCAGAGCATTGTGACACTTTACTTCAGTGCATTAAATTGGCTTCATTCAACTTGTTAAGGGTTGAATCTGACAATCTGAGCTTTTCCAGCTCTGCATGGATTTCTTGGACAACTCCAAAGAAAACTGTATAGTGGGTATGAAAATAGGGGCTTCAATTCTTAGTTCCCATAAGTGAGAAGCTCACAGGATGCTTCTGCTGGTGGAAGGGGACAAAACAGTATTTATCCTTTCCCTTGATAGCCCACTCTATTTTGTTCTCAAGGATCTGGAGACCTTCTGGAATAGCATGGGAAATGGCTCTGGGGGCTGCAGCAAAATTGTCTCACCTCATCAGCAAGAATTGCCACTCATAGTCCCTTTTATAATTGGAATGAAACCTCCTATTCATAGAAGAGACACTCCAAATCCAACTCAGAATCTTTAATGCCACAGGAAGGAGAAACACACATTCATTGTATACACAGGTCCTGCTTACTGAACACAATGTGTTCCCTGGACATTGGACATCGATTATTAGGCAAACATTCACATAATGAGTGGATGATTTCCATGGATTCCTACAGGAAAATTTCTAATCCATTATTGACCATGGAATTATTGACCAAGAGAGGTAAGAAGTCAACTGCTTAGCTTGGCGGAGATGAAAAAATGCCGCCTTTTTTATAGCTGCAATTTGCGCCTCCATGGAAAGGGAGGTGTCAAAGATTACACACAAACTCTTAACGGATGGTGCTGGCACTAATTGCGACCCCGCAAGAGATGGGAGTTGCCCCCCCCCAATCCCATATCATCCCGACCCAGCCAAAGGACCTCTGTCTTCGAAGGATTTAACTTCTACCTGCTCCCACGTAACCAACCTCCAGCCAATGATTTCCCCCCATTGCACCTGGTCACGTACTCATAGTTAATTCTTTTCCTCTGTTGTATCCCCTGGGTTGCTCCTTCACACTCAAATAGAACTGAATGACCATCAACTATATTGGTGAGGTTGATCTTTCCCATTCAGTAGGAGCTCAATTAGCTCTCCAGCTATGTGTTCTTATGATGCAAATAGGGCCTATTCCTAATGAAATATAAAGCTTTTTATTTTTAATAGCAAGCAATGGCAAAGGCATCTGTTTCTGCCTGACCAATGTCACAAATGTGAGTTAAATTTATATATATATATGCACAAAACATTTCTGAACTGCAAAAAATGTCTTAGAAAGACCCAGAAATCCATGCTATTGTTTTATAATGGAATAGATAGATCAGCTGAGAGCGACATCAATTAGAATCTCAAGCTGTGAAAAGAATGTAAGGGAAATTAATCTGGACCTCCTTTTGATTAACCAGCTTTAAAGGACTAATGTAAGCACTTTATTCCTTGGGAAGGAAAGGCTTCCAAGTAGGATAGAGAGTTGTTTTTAACAGAGGTAATCTTATAAATTAGTCCTGACCAGGGAAAGACATGGACAGGCGAGGTAATCCCAGCACAAAGTTGACTTAACCTTCATTACCTGATCAGCTTTGCGACTTTTAAGTTGGTTGCATGTGACGCTTCAACATGGCTTAGCTCTTAGGATGTTAAATAGATTTCCCCTCCTCACCCTAGCTGACCTAACAGCCCTTGTTTGGAATGATGGTAGGAATTCTCATTCTGCAACAGGTTTAATACCTGGCAAAAAAGTTATTTATTTATTTATTCAGTGTATATAACCTGCCCTTCCTTCTGAAGGAGCTCAGAGAAATATATGGAAGTGTTCAGGGCAAAATCAAAATTGGGGCAAATTATACATTATATGTAATTGTAATTCCTTTTTGCAACAGTTTCCCCCTTCCTCTCAAGCAAAGGCCCCCACAGGAAGTTGGCCTTGTGTGGATGAGGGAGAAGCTGCTTTGCCCTTTTCTGCTCATCACTTCCTTTCAAAGAAGCCTCTTTTCAGTTGCTTCTCCCTTCCAGTGGGACAAAAGATTCAGGGACTGAATTTTGAGCAAACAGCTGGCAGCAAAGGGGTTAAACATTCAATTCCCTCTTCCTCAGTCCTCTGTTCAGGATTCCAGTCTCCTAAGAGTCTTTTTCTTCTCTGCAAAATGATAATAATAATAAAAAATGGTGAGAGAAAAGAATGCTGCACCGACATGTAATATGGGGTTAGGCTCTCAGAATCAAGTTTATTGCACTGTAGGCTAGAAGTTAGGGACACAGGTGGTGCTGTGGTCTTGGACTTGCCGATCAGAAGGTCAGCGGTTTGAATCCCCGTGACACGGTGAACTCCCGTTGCTCAGTCCCAGCTCCTGCCAACCTAGCAGTTCGAAAGCACACCAAAAAGTGCAAGTAGATAAATAGGTACCGCTTCAGTGGGAAGGTAAATGGCATTTCTGTGCACTGCTCTGGTTTCGGTGTTCCATTGTGGCAGAAGCAGCTTAGTCATGCTGGCCACATGACCCGTAAAAACTGTCTGCGGACAAACGCCGGCTCCCTCGGCCTGTAAAGCAAGATGAGTGCCACAACCCTAGAGTTGTCTGTGACTGGACTTAACTGTCAGGGGTCCTTTACTTTTACCCTTTAGGCTACAAGCTATGGCGAAGGACAAAATATTACAAAACCCATTCATTTACAATCACTGTTAAAATGCACACACACAACAAAAAGAACATCAAGTCTGTAAACCCATATACACTTACCTGGGAGAAAATCCTCTTGAACTCAGTGAGACTTCTGTGTTGACATCTGTGATGGCCCAAGCCACTTTTTCATCCTGAGACAAAGGACACAATGGCATATCACCATTCAACATATGGTAACTGACCAAATGGGAAGTTGACTCTTACTTCAGCCCTGGTTGAGCAGGGTCTTCCAGCATACCTGAGGGCAATAGATTAGCTTAAAGGGTTGTGCAGGCAGGCTCTCGGATTATATTGGCTCCAGTCAAATGAGTGGTAGTCAAGTTTCATGCAGAGTAGACCCATTCAAATTAATGGACCTAATTTATTTGTGTCCATTAATTTCAACAAGTCTGCTTGGAGTAAGACTTAGGCCTCATCTACACCATATATTTAAAGTAGCAACATACCACTTTATAAACAGCCATGGCTTCCCTGAAAAAATCGTAGAAATCATAGCTAAGGGTGCAGAGAGTTGTGAGGAGATCCCTGTTACCTTCACAGAGGTATAATGCTCAGAGTTCCCTAGGAAGAGGAATTGATTGTTAAACCACTCTGAGAATTGTAGCTCTGTGAGTGGAATACTGCCATTGTCAGACCAGAGTTTCCAGGATTGTTTGGGGGAAGGCAGGACTGTTTAAAGTGGTTTTCCTGAACCCTGGGCCTTCATTCTGCCCAGTGTAAGACGTGAATCCCAGACAAAATGACCATTTTCCCTTCCCTTGTTGAATTAAACTGCTCATTTCTTTGACCAACAGAACACATTAAGCCATCATACCACTCTGCCCAATCAGTGCCATGAGTGCAATACAATAATGATAGCATGTTGAACTGTTCAAGGTTGCAAACTTTAGTCAATCTGACAAAAATGGACCTCAAAAAACACTGTTAGCAAGGTCCGACAGTATAAAAAGCCCTGTATTTGCGTGCCTATGGTAAAAGAAAAGAAAAAAAGTCACACATCTGGCCTGATGACTACCAGATTGAGAATGCTACTCTATCCTTAACAAAATCAATGCTAGCTCTAAACAAAAACCATAATTGCTGAAGAGCTTGTAGGTTTAAAATGTCTGAGCATTTTTCAATTCTAGTAAACACAGGAGAAAAATATATGATTCAATTTATCTATGACTCTCTGTAGGATCAAAATGGCTATGAACCCTGGACATAGTAAGCTAAATTTAAGCAGTTTTCAGTCTCGTTGGTTTCCATGGGAGAGATTTAATCATGTGTTTAGCTCCTCTACTGAAATCAATTGGGCTTGAAAGTGCTTGGCTTTGACTGGATTTGCGCCTAATTTGACGGGGAGAAGCGTTATGCATTTTTATTTAGAGCTGGCTAAAAGATTCCCAGAACAGCGTGGATTCAGTTATGAAAGGGGCAGGTGAATCCCCCACCCAATCAGCTTATTAAGCATTGGGGGGAAATTGGAGTAGGTTGGAGAACTCATCTGCTGGCAGCCACCATCATTCCCACTGATGCATTCTTTTCCTATTAAACCCCATCCTATCCTGCCCCAAATTCTGCATCTGGGAATGTGTGAGTAAAATTAAGCCAACAAAGTAGATCCTGCAAGCCTGAAGTCTATCCACCACTGACCCAACACATGTGGTGCCTGAAGAGTGAAGTGCGTCGGCAGGAAATAGCCCTTTTGCTGTTGTTTAGTCGTTTAGTCGTGTCCGACTTTTCGTGACCCCATGGACCAGAGCGTGCCAGGCACTCCTGTCTTCCACTGCCTCCTGCAGTTTGGTCAAACTCATGCTGGTAGCTTCAAGAACACTGTCCAACCATCTCGTCCTCTGTCGTCCCCTTCTCCTTGTGCCCTCCATCTTTCCCAACATCAGGGTCTTTTCCAGGGAGTCTTCTCTTCTCATGAGGTGGCCAAAGTATTGGAGCCTCAGCTTCACGATCTGTCCTTCCAGTAAGCACTCAGGGCTGATTTCCTTGAAATAGCCCTTGGTAAGGATGAAAAAGTTACTGCTAAGCACTCATATGGACAGGTTTCCAGGGAAGTCACAGCTTTGGGTCCAGCACAGAGCAGACATGCCTCCGTCTCTCCCGCTTCCAGGACCAGCCAAACTTAGGAGACAAAATACTGACTTTTGTTCTTCTACCTTACAAGTTAGATGCCACTCCATGTGGGAAATGAGAGACACTCTGTTGGAGATTGTTGCATGAGTTAGAGCCATCACAAACCAAGCTCCCCACCATTACCAGCAACTTTACCCATTGCTTCAGGCTGCCTCAGAGGGAGAGATAGGAACTATAACTCATTCCATCAGCTTTGCTGGAAGACCAGCTTTATCAATCACTTCCTACCCCTGAATTGTGGCAGATGACCATTAGAAGAACTGTTTAAGGATTGGTGCCTGAGTCTCCCCCTCTTCTCTCCCTGTGCCCTTCTCCTTGTGAGTCATGCTTTTTAAAATTGTGAGCCTTGCAGGGAGGGACTATCTTGTTTTAACTTATATAAGCCACTCTGGAGGGCTTTTTGGCTGAGGAGTGGCATACGAATGCTATAAATAAAACACATAAATAAAATAAGTGCCTTCAAAATTAAAAAAAAAATAAAATAAATCCCAAGTATGAATGAAGAATATATTATCCAAAAGTGCTGTGAAAAGCAGATGGGTCGTGGATGGACATCCTATAGAGCAAGTAATGAGAATTAGTATATAAATAACTCCAGAAATTATTGCCAAATTGAATTAAAGCTCTTTGAAGAATTAAGATATTTGAAGATGGCTGTCACATCTCCTTTCAGTCTCCTCTTTTCCAGGCTAAACATACCCAACTTTCTCAATCACTCCTCTTAAGGCTTGGTTTCCAGACCCTTGATCATCTTGGTTGCTCTCCTCTGCACATGTTCCAGCTTACCAATATCCTTCTTAAATTGTGGTACCCACATGAGTCAGAAGGAAGGAGTTGTGGTCAGTGGGCTTTATTTTCACTGTTCCATCATGAATCTTTGCACCTGGAAGACAGCAAACCTCCCAGGACATCCTTTTACCTCTATATACTGCTGCCTTTGTCCCCCTTAGTCTGGAGTCACCTACCACCACCACCACACTTGTCTTCCTCCTTTGGGAAGTGGCAGGAATCGTTCTGTACAGTGTACTTTCCACAGATACCTCAGGTGTATTTTGAGGTCTGCAACTGCTGTACTTGCTCCTCTGGTCCAGAATTGGCATCCAAGGTGAGGGCATGGAATTGGTTTTACAGCTCCAGTGACACAGCATGGCACAGCAATGATACTCCTGACAGTGCTTCTTCTGTGTGTCCCATTCTTCCAGGGCTTTGTCTCCTGCAATGAGTGATCTTCCTCCTTCCTAGGGGTACCTCCCTGCTTAGCTGTTGCAGGACTGTCTACTTTGCTCTAGTGAGAAATTATTCATCTTACCCAATAACTTGCAGTGTGGATAGGTGGGCCTCAACTTGCTGTACCTTCTCTTCCAGCAAAGCAACCTGTTTGCACTTGCTGCAGGTGTAGTTTTGCACATTCTCAGGCAGGATGACAGACATTGGACAGGTGTTGCTGATCACTGCAGCAGCTCCCTGGCCATCCATTTCTCTTAGTCCTACATACACCATGAGACGGCACTCCAAGCTTCCCCCACTTGCAAACACCCCTGCTTACCAGACCTGGTCATGATCTCCCTGAGGCTGCAATCAGCTAAACAGAACTGCTGCTGGCAGCTAACCAATGAATGCACAGCTCCAAATGTGCGCCAAGATTACCTCCAGCCATTATCATTTGTTACTGACCGAATTTTGTAGACTTAGTATGAGGTGAATGAACCCTGAGGACAAATTCTGCTTGAGTTATAAATTGAGGGAAACTGATTGGATAGACTTAACTATAGCCCTCAGTAGACATGTAGCTGTTTACTATTTTGGCTCCTGGATCAATAGATTCAAATCTGGTTTCGGATTATTCAAAATATATACAGCCATATCCAGAGAAACAAATATATTTCAATCATTTGTTTTTGACAATCTGCATTGTTAGAAGGGGATAATTTAGGTAAGAACCTTTAATTGAATAACAAAACCTCATCGCTATTAAGAGCCAAACCCTGTGTGTCAAAACTCTCAGATATTAATGCAATGGTAGAAGCACCTCAGTCTATTCATTTATTCCTAGGCAGTACCAGAACAGCCCATGAGCAAGGGCTGATTCATGCGGCCATCCCATCAGATGTCAAGGAAATAAACAACTCTCTGACTTTTAGAAGACATCTGAAGGCAGCTCTGTTTAGGGAAGTTTTAAATGTTTGAGGTTTAAAGAGTTTTTAATATTTTGTTGGGAGCCGCCCAAAGTGGCCAGGGAGGGCAGGGTGTAAGTTATTTATTTATTTATTTATTTATTTATTTATTTATTTATTTATTTATTTATTTATTTATCAGTGTCAACTGTGGGCAGGGCTGGCCCAAGACATTTTTGTAGATGAAGTATAGAACAACATGTCATTTCATTACTTCATGTACAGAAGTCAGCCAGACTTAGATGTGAGGTGAGCTCTCTGGATAGACACACAGCCTAATCCAGGCATAGGCAAACTCAGCCCTCCAGATGTTTTGGGACTACGATTCCCATCATCCCTGACCACTGGTCCTGTTAGCTAGGGATCATGGGAGTTCTAGTCCCAAAAGATCTGGAGGGCTGAGTTTGCCTATGCCTGGATCTGTGCTGAAACCAAAACAGTTGCATAGTTGAGGTTCTGTTCTTTATTCCTCACCTGACTCCCTGCATTCCTGACCATGCTGTAGGTGAAAGCTGAATTTTGGATGATATTCAGCATTTGCCAGAGTAGGTCCACTGATACCAATATATGTAGGCTCATTGATCACAGTGGATCTACTCTGAGTAGGACTTAATTGAATATTACCCTTTCTTCTTTGGGAAGGAAACTCCCCCACTGATTCGGGGTCCTTGCTCCTGCTGTAGCTTTGTTCATTTTTTTTTTAAAGACAACTCCTTGGTTTGCTGCGATGCTGGTTTCTAATTCTCCTGGGATGCTCTTTGCTGCATTTGCCTTGCTAATTTTCTCTGACAGTAATGCCTCCATCTATGGCTTGCCACTTCTGCCACAGCAGGAGCACCTTCCTGTTATATCAATAGCTGGTCGAATGGTGTGATAATGAAGATAAAGGAAGCTGTACACCCAATGCTATTCTCTCTGAGGCCTGTGCTTCACCCTTATTAGTTATTGTTTTGGGTTCTAATAACTGCACATCCCCTTCCTTGTGTGTGCATGATTTATGCTTCCTGCTGTGGTATGCCATATAATGAATGATCACATTTGCTTGGAGATTCCCTTTAGCCCTGGCGGCGCCACCATCTTTTTTTCTCATTAGGAAGAAGAAACAGGAAACCTAATTGAATACTTTTACATACAGAATATTTTGCTCTAAAATTAATTTTGCTAATGCAATTTTGTCACTGCGGTTGGTTCAAAGAGGCATTCTGATAGTTTGCATTGCGTAATAAAATATTGCAGAAATTCTACTTCTCATATTTCTTTTTCTGGAATACTATTTTCTTTATTTTTTTTTAGAAGTTAGGGATATTAACAGAACAATCCAACTGGTGGGACAAAGGAAGTGGGGAAAACCAATGGCAGAGGATATGGAATATGCATTGCCTTGCTGGTCTCATACTGATAGGATGGAAGGTAGAATGATTTTAATAATTTCCCATTCATTGTTGCCAGTGGGAGGAGCATGGACGGACAGCACAAAAAGGTGTGCAGATTCCCATAAAAGGCAAAGGAGCCCTGGATGGTTAAGTCCAGTAAGAGGTGACTATGGGGTTGCGGCCATAGGCCATGGGAGCTGGCATTTGACCACAGACAGCTTTCCACGTCATGTGGCCAGCATGGCAAAGCCACTTCTGGAGCAACAGAGCACCATGACAGAAATCAGAACGCCCGGAAATGCCATTTCCCTTCCCACCGCAGCGGTACCTATTTATCTGTTTACACTGGTGTGCTTTCAAACTGCTAGGTTGGCAGGAGCTGGGACAGAGCAATGGGAGCTCACCCCGTTGCGGGGATTTGAACCACCGACCTTCGGATCAGCAAGCCCAAGAGTCTCAGTGGTTTAGACCACAGTGCCACACGCACCCCAGCCGCAGATTCTCATATCATCCATGGCATTGGCAGTAGATGGTGTGGTGGGGCTGCACAGCTCACCTGGCCTCTCTCCAAGGAAGTCGCTGCTGCGTACCATGATGGAGAAGGCAGGAGCAAGGTGGTCGTGAGGTTGGGGTGGTGGAAACATGCCAGGAGGATCCATTGGTGTGTTTGCACCATGCTGACCTTGTGTCAATGATAGCTATCTCCCAAAGATGTAAGCTGTGATGTTCTGGTGCTTGTATATAATACTGAATGTACATGCAGTATGCTAAGTAACGTAATGTTGCATAATAGTAAGTATAATAGTAAAGGTAATGTTAGATAGGGAGGTGGAGAGAGGGCCTTGGAATGTTGGTGGTGAGTGATGATTGGCTGACAGCTTGAAAGAAAGGCGGTCCAGGAGAGTGTGGACAGTGCCTGCACATCTCAGAAAAAAAGAGGCTGGTGTTGTGACATAAACCTCAAATCCATAATTTGAGGAAGTTACAGATTTATGTCTGGAAATTAGCTGAATGAAAGAGCAGCATATGAACATACCTCTTTGTGAAAGGGCCATATGTGTAACTAAGGAAAATTTCAAGGAAGTGCAGCTATGTAAGTATGACTTGTGGGTAAGAATTAATTGAGCTAGAATTTCACTTCCAATAAAAAAATACACTGAAGTATAAAAATATTTAGGGACTGATATAATGAAGTGGTGCATGAGAGCTCATTTCTAACAGTGCCATCATATGCATGGCTACTCAGAAGTAAATCCTACTGAATTCAGTGGGGATTATTTCCAGGTAAATGTGCATAGAATTGCAGCGTTAGATTCGCATTTTGGATGCATACTGTTTCTATGTACTTTAAGAGATGGTCTTCAAAACTACATCAACCACTTTCCTCAAATTATTACCTAGGGAATGATCATAGGAATTAGAGGAGCATCAGATGATGTTCATCAGGCTGTAACTCCAAAAGGAAAGGAATCACTTTGTTCCTAAGAGTCATAAATATCTTGTCCGATTGAACATCAATTTTGTACACACACACAAATTGCAGGCTATAAAAAAAGGAAAACCCTTGGTAGATATCTGTTATGGGAAGATTTGCTTTATGGAATTTTCACTGACTGCAGTGGTTTCAGTGCTTGCCAATTTGAAATATGTTTTCTTTTTTTAGCCAAATATGTTTTAATGTCTCTTATTCTTCCCTTACTTCTCTTGCATTTAGATTCCAATTTCTGCAAACTATGGTCATAACTGGCTTTTGTACTGGAATGACCTGCCCTGCTAATGCATCTGACTCAGCAGTATAACCGAGCTCCCTTGTGTACAACTACTGCTAATTCCCATCTGGCAACCAGCCTCTGATTCATGCAAAGTTGAACAAATTTTGTCATTGCCCTTCCAATATGCCAGGCCATGCGGCTAGTGCAATGACCCGGAATTTTCACTTCTTTGTGACATGGTGTGCTTGCATGTCAGGAGCTGTGATCTCCAAACTGTTTCGGAAGTTACACAGAAGACCTCATCTTAATTAAACTCCTCATCCTGCTGCATGTCAAAATCTATCCAAGGGTATAAGCTGCAGTGCTTTTGAATTCTTTCATCCTTATTTCAGTTCAATTTCCTCTGCATCAAGGTGTATAGATTCTACAATGTCTGCCTATTATTTTTTTCCATGAGAAAAAGAGATTGGCATTTTTCCCAGAGCAAACTGTGCTTCTCGAAAAGGGCTCTTTCTCTTGTTATTTGGACAGTATATGATGATGTCCAAATATCTGTGTGTTTTCAAGGCAGAAACAAATGAAAAGATGAGCATCAGGTTGCCAGCAGAATGACAACCACATGACTAGACAACCACATCTCCTATCCCTGTAACGTGGTCCATGACATATTATCTGGTTTTCATACTGTCAGCCAATAATGAGGAGCAAGGTCAGGGAGATGTATGATGTGATTATAGTGTCATATAACCATATCTGAATGAATGGTTAAACATTCAGAATGAGGGTAAAAAACATTGCCTTCACTCTGAATTGGCTTTCAGAGTGATAGAAGTTGGGGAAGAGGAAAACCTGCACCACCACCAGCAGCAGGAGCTGTAATGCAGGTAAAACTTTTGTTACCATATTCCTGCTTTGTTTTGTTCCTGCTTCCCACTGAAGGGAGAGGAGAGACACTGTACCATCCATGGAGAACACTGGACCCACCAACCACTGATTTGCAACAGCTGGCCTTGACAACAGACTTCTGGGTGGGGTGAGGAGGTTAAAGGGGAGGAAATTATTGGTTTGATATGAATGGTTTTTGGACTTGGGGAGATTGAGTTTTTGTTTATTTGTGGGTCTGATTATTGCTTTGTTTATTATTTGAGATTCTTTTTTCAAAAAAATGATGTTATGTTATATGAAATATTAATGTTTGTATTGTATGACTCCCCCCCCCCCAACTTTTTGTATATCTTTTTTTCTTTTTCTTTTTGCTGTAAGTCGCTTGGAGAACTTCTGGTGGAAAGCAACTAATTGGTCTAATAAATGAATGAAATGATATGAAAAATTGTTAACACTATAATAAGGTATTGTATGGATTAAAGAGAAAGGCCCCCATTCTCTCTTTAAGTGTGATACACCTGGATGTTTTGCATTAATAAGGTAATTGGAATTCTGCAAAGTTTTTTAGACCCCCTTCCACTCTGTAACATTCCCTTAAACTAAGACAAAATAGGAGTCAGTACATGAGGTAGCATGGTGTATAAGACTTCTGTGAGGAGGTAAATTCTGATTCTTTCTCCCTTTCTGTTGTAGTTGAGACGTCTCATGTTGCTGTGTGTGGAAATGCAGATATATCACAATGGATTTCTGCACAGAGCATTTTAATGTTATGTTTGACAGGTCCACCTTTTTGGTGTTGCTCTCTTATATTGTGTCTTTTTCTTCTCAGAAATTGGGGAAAGGATGAGTTCATAAATACACATTTTGGCATGTTCATAACAAGCACAATAAGCATGTGAACAGTTTAGGATATTGTAGGCTTTCAGAATTCAAGGTGCAAAAATAAAAAAAATTAAATGTGGCATTGGAGAATGAATTGTGCTGGGGTTGTTTCATTTTTTAATTTTCATAATGTTAAATAATTTAAAGCTTTATTCAAGAACAAAATATGACAGCTTTTTATCTATAACCTTGGATTATAAACAAATGCTACTGAACAGAGTATTCTGTTCTTAATGACACACATTTTAAGAACTCTGCTTTGCACTCTTGTAGTTAGCTTTTTCCCATGGATTGCATTGTGCTTACCATGGTCTACTGTTTTCCTAGCAGCTGTTGAAGGTTTCATCTTTTGTCTCTCTAACTTCTGATGCTTCTCCATCTTCTTCTTTGACTCAAGATAAGGCATCTTCATACATTTATACTTCAAACCAGTTTAGAGTAGCGAGACTACTTAGTCAGGATTGGGGTGGACCAGGGTAGTGGAGGTGTGTGGTGCTGTGTGGTGCAGTGGCACAGCCAATCTGGCACTCTCATGGTAATGGGTGCACCCACCCAGTCCCAAGCATGTTACCTCCTTGTTTTATCACAGCCTCACACAGGTGAGCTGCTGTGATGCTTCACCACACTAGGAGAAGCTGCTGTGAAAACCAGGGCAGCATCAGCCTCTGTGCCACCTCAAGAAAAATTAGTGCCATCCCACCACCCTATTATATTACCCTTCCATGGTTCTTCTGCAGCA
Source organism: Podarcis bocagei (assembly GCF_964188305.1). NCBI lineage: Eukaryota > Metazoa > Chordata > Lepidosauria > Squamata > Lacertidae > Podarcis > Podarcis bocagei. The sequence continues at coordinate 82,438,766 of NC_138129.1, read as the reverse complement.
GAGGCATCAGGAAAGCACTTTGAATGAGGTCTACGTATTATAGAAGCTTCCTGGAGCGGTTGTCTGGAGGCAGCAGCGTTTTCTCCAGTATAGCAAAGTTGTATAGGATGCATATTTGTATGTCGTTTTAGAAGTGCTTCTCTCACACTGCTTAAAAGCAAATAAAGGGAAATATCTCTACCATTCCCAATGGTGCTGCGATGGTTAAGGGAGTAAGTAAGAATTCAGAAGAAACCTAGCTGGTAAGATACTATGGTTAATATTTTCTGCTTATGATGTAAATGAGCATTGGTTTATGTTGTGAACTGCCCTGAGATTGACAGATGAAGGGTGGTATACAAATTCAATGAATAAATCATATTAATATTTCTGTGAGTGAAGGGAATATCAGTTCATGGTTAGTTTGCCGAAAGATAATAGAGATCAAAGAAAGGTAGCTCAACCATGACCTAAATGCCAAATATCTTATTTTGGAACTTAAAGGAAACCTGTTGTTGGAATATGCTTAGACTTGTGGTAAAATTAATAGCTATTAATTAAGTAATGCTGAGCTTAATGCCTTTCTTTGCTAACTGATCCATAAGCCCATAAAAAACTCTATAAATATAGAGAAATTTGTATAGTGCATTAGGTTCTTTCCACAATAACCTCCCTGGAATTTGGGCTGTGAAAGCTCCTTGTTATTCAGCATGGCTTCTTCTCGTCTGCATTGGGACAGCTGAGAAATATGGTTATGGAAAAGATTCTTTTTAGAAAAGCAACACTCCTTTAATAATCTTAAGAAAGGTGTTCTACTTATTTACTTACAATTCAGTGTACAGTGTTAAAATATAAAACATAACTTACATTTTAATAATAATAATAATAATAATAATAATAATAATAATAATAATACAGGTATTTGTTAAGGAACAAGACTGGCTTATCACAAAATGTGTTTTTGTCTATATTCTTCACCAAGCTTTATCAACCTTTCTGAACCAGAGAGCACATTTCAAATTTTGAGAGGTTGCTCTGAGTACTAGTCACCAAATGACTGCCATGTGTGTGGGGGGCATGGCATAACATAAAATAGCCGCCATTGAGGCATGACATAAGATAAGAATCATTACAGCTTCTCTCTGCATCTACTTCCCAGACAACCTCAAGCATACCATGGCAAGTCGACTATGTTGCCTATGTCTTGCTGGTGCTAATTATGGAGATAAAGCTGCTAAAGGCACAATAACTCTGTTTCCCCCCAGTGCTAATCCTAAATCCAAGCATATGCTGCCATCCTGTAACCACTTACCTGGAATTAAGCCTATTTTAAGAGTCGTCCCTCTAAGTAGACACGTATACCAGAGTACTGTAAGTTAACTATGGCATTTGCAGAACATAACTTTTAGAGAGTACCTGATCTCAGATGAACCCAGTGTAGGAAAGATTCATCCTGTTTCTAGGGGGGAAACGGAAGGACAAAACTATGGAGATTCCAGTGACTCCTAGAAAACAACATGGAAGCAGGAAAAGTGCACTAAAGGGGGGAGAGAAATGCCTGGAACAGAATTAAAGACAATGTGGGGAGAAGAGAGGGAGAGAAAATTCTGTTGCACAGCCAAAAATCGTTGTGCTGGAGGAAGCACGTTGTCAGATACAGCACCTAGTAAGAGACTAGTCAAATGTCAGACAAGTGTTGAATCAACCAACCCCCCTCCTTTTGAAGAGTTGGGAAAGATCCTGCAGAGGCTGCATGGTCACCCCAAAACATTCTTCTACCTGAGGCACAGGACAAGACAACACCCTCCTGTTGCACATACAGCAGCCATCTGAATGCCAGTTCAGTCTTACGTCTACACAGGCAAAGAGATGCAGGGCAAACTGTATGACATCGACAGCTCCATTTCCCAATGTTTTGCCCCCATTCCCCACTTCCCTCTGCCTATAACCCTGTTGGGGGTGTTCAACCTACTGCATTTTAATTTCTAAGAGGGGTGTGAGATCTAAGGCCATGAGAGAAATTATTTTCCAGAAATGAATGCACCCCCCGCCCATTATCTTATTCCTTTATGCTTCATTTAACGGCTTGACCATGCAGCCTTACACACCCACCTGCATGTTTTTCAGCTTTGTGTTACAGCATTAATCTACTAATATTAGAATATATGTAGGAATCTGGCAACTGGTTTGAGAAATACCGTAGGAGATAATGTTTCTTCTTATATCCATGTGAACTTCATTTATTTAGTCATTTTTAAATGTATCCTCTCACTTTTGGATTACTGCCAAGCACTCTTCTCTGGGAAAAACAACAACAGGATAATGAAATCTATGAGAGGAATGTTGCCTCCTGTTAAAATGTCAGTATCCTGTACTTTTATTATATATTCTGAACTTGTTATCACCTTTCACCTGCTCCGAGCGCAGCTGCAGTTATCTCGCCAAGAGAAAACACTAAAAACACAATGCTCACAAAATATGGCGGTCACAACTCCTGTATTGGCTGCCTCCCTGGGGCTGTAGAAAAGAGGCAGTTGCGATACACCTGCCAAGTCATAGGCACAAACTCTAAGGGGCCCTCCCTGCCAAACAGCTGATGTGTGGGGTAGCACAGCAGCAGCAGCAGCAGCAGCAGCAGCTGCTGCTTTCCCTTGCATCCTCCAGCCTCCTGCTGGCCCCAGAGCTTCAATTCTAGTTGTGGATATTGTCAGATACAGTATTTTTGGTGTGGATTGAAGAGAGAGTGGCAAAGAGGGTGTTTAGAGGATACCCCCCACTTTATGCTATTTTACTTATGTGCACGGGTGCCCGGAACGCAACCCCTGCGTAAGTGGGGAGGGATGCCTGTATAGGGTAAGGAGATCATTCAAGTAAAAAGAGTCCAAGTTGTTAAGGGCTTTATATACTTATAGTAACACCTCGATCATGGTTATATTGATCACAATTGATGTTGCCTCTCAGGGATGCTTATCTTCCATTACTGATCTTTACAGTGGCTAATCCCTGATAATCTTATGAGGAAACCCATGGGTTGAAAACTCCTGGTGTAAAGAAAGTCCTATTTTCAAATGCATGGAACTAGGTAGACAATTAGTCCTTTTCTAAATGAATATGTGTCCCATTCATTGACTTCCACTCATGCTCCTACCAACTTTTTGCTAATCACATCTTTAAATTCTACCCAATCTGGACAGCACAGATCAGTGAGTGCACCAACAGGAAGACAGCATAGCAATTAAGACTGAACCATTTAATTGTTTCTGGTGGAAACTGCCAAAAGAAATCAATGACATAGGATCCAGTAACAGGTGCTGAAACAAAGTGCTCAGGTTTTGCTTTTGTGATGATTGAGTCCCATGAGGGGACAATAAAGTTGTTTTGTATTTTATAATTCCTACGAAAGAAATTGCATGCACAGCTCACTTTTTGGTACTTTCATCTTGAAATCCTGTACTCACGAATGGGAAGCAACTCTTTTGAGGTGTCCAGTGCTCTGTCCAGATGTTGGTTCAGCTGCTTTGATCCCCAGCACCCTCGGGTAGGGCTGAAATGAGCCAATGGTCTTACTCAGAATAATTCAGTATGCTAAGTTCCTGCTCTCTTTCCCTTCCCCCAGTGAGATGACAATAGAGGAAATTAATTGGTGCACCACATTGGAGGATACAGCTTAGAATGCCCCCCCCCAACATGTGAACCTATCTCTTTTGGTACACTTTAGCGGCCAGCTAAGTTTTTTCTGGCATTTCAGTTCCATGCACGATAAAACAGCAATGATGTGGCATAGTGCCAGTGTCACCTTATGGTTCCATCACCTGATTTTGGAGTGAGCTGGAATACCTGGTGGTGCAGTGGCACAGTTTTCAAGAAATGTTGATTACCTCTCTCCTCTGCCTTGCGAATCAGTGAGATTAGGTGCGTGGAAGGGGGCCGGGTTGTTTGCCAGGTTTCAAATTGTTGGCAACCATCATTAAGGTTCCTTTTCAAATGTGCATTGAAACTAACAGGGTGACAGCCAGATATAATTAGGCAAATTTCCTTTGCTTTCCCTGGGATTTAGGACACTTTATTTAATTTAATTCCCTCAGCTGTGTAAAAATTCAGTTGTGTAGCATTCGGAGGAATGTAGAAAAGAAACGAGCTGGAATGGGTTTACGGATACTGCCTTGCCACAGTCTCTTGAATGACTTAGATTGGTAGTGAATAATTTCAGAATGCTCAAGGAATTCTGTCTTTTTGTGTGTGTGAATAACTTAATCCACACCTTTCCATCTCTATGATTCTGTGATTCTTCTAATGTCCACACCAAACATCAGAACCTGGCTCCCCACTGGATTTCACATTTCTCTGAATATTGTCAAGCAATCCTTGACATTTTAAATGTGTCAAAACATGCATTAACATATTTTGAGAGAAAATGTACATTTGAATACATATTTTAAAAGAAAGCTCACGTTTCAATATGTGTTTTGAGAGGTTTTCTTAAAAAATAAAAATCCACAGATTAATGTGGAGACAGAATGCAATGGAATCATGGTTAAAACACATAAACAAGACAAAGACTAGAAGCAGATGGATTTGTTCATCTCTAATTAAATTGATCTGGGAACTATCAGTGATCCCTGGCACATTTTTTGGTCTCTTGACTCCAAAGTGAAAGGGAAATGCTGACTGGTCTGTGATTTCGTCACATTTTTACTGCATGAGGAAGAGCCGGGCCACTTCTGGTTGTGGGTACATAGCTTTATTGGCCACAGAGGACAATGCCAGTTGTGTTGAGGAGCATGAGTTAAATGTGCCAGCCTGTTGGTTCCATTGACTTATACTTCTTCTGCCAGGGCTTTTTTATATATATATAAAAAAGTCAAGGTACATAGCTCCCATATGGATTGATTTACAGGACATGATGAAAAGGTTCATTAAAGTTGCCGTTCTGAGCTGTGTTCTGATTTCTGTAGGGTGATGAAGTCAAAAACACTGAAGCAGAGCCAGGGAGGGATAAATGCTTATGAAAATTCCAGACATTTTACAGCCAAATTTCTTAATGAAAGCTAATTGCAAAGAAGTTTACACGAGTAAAGTTACTCACACATTTGTGAGTGGATAGACCATGGGACTTGTCTCGGTCTTCTGCTTCCTCTGATTTACTCAAGGACTTTCAGTTGCTTAAGTTGGACGCAGTGCTTGGTGCATTTAAACGTGTTGAGATTATTTCAGTTTTTATTTACCCTGGTGCTGTGAACTAGGGACTTGAGTTACAACAGAGTTAAGCTGCCAAAAGCTTAAGGGGGAATGACTGGAGGGCTGCTGCACCTCCAGAATCCTCTGCCTCTGATGGTCACCTTACTCTGTCCAATGATAGGGCTGGCCTAGAGGTGGAAGAGAAGAAGAGGCACTGGCTTTCATCAATGGCAGAGGAAGCCGCTCAGACGCCTGGGGTGGTGCGCCCAGGGGCGGGGCAAGCCACCCATATGGGCGGGGTGAGGGTGGGGCGGGGCGCACCACGGGGCCTCCGGAGCATGCCTGACTCCTCCCACTCAGTTGCCCTACAGCTGAGGGGGAGGTGGTTGGAGGACCGTTTGGGGCAACGTGGAACCTGCGGGTGCCCAAGCCACTGCGTCACTCCCAGGAGTGACGTGTGGCTTGGGCGTGCTACAGGCCCCACGGTGAGTGCTGCCTGGCATTTTGTCACCCCCCTCAGTAGTGACACCCTGGGCGGTCCACACCTACTGCACCCCCCTTCCTCCACCCCTGGCTTTCATAACCTGTTTCTGGTGTTTCAGGTTTACTGATCCATGAACTTAGCTCCAGCCTCCTTGACATGGCTTCCATCCCAACCATTCTAGACTGTATCAAAGTGCATGTTAAAAGTGTACCATGCTGTTTAAAGCAGCATGTATTAATTTAATGGCTCTGTTAGACTTTGGCTTATTAACGTCTTCTTCTTTTTTTGAATTAAATTGTAGAAAACAACAGAACGGCCCCAAGGTAAGGTCCAGAATGAAGGCAAATCCCTACACAAATCCCCACCAACACTAATTCCAAATAATTTGAATTTTACATAAAGGTAGAGATTCATAGTGACACTTTATTGTTTAGGTAGGATGTGCAGAATGGGATGCGAAGGAAGACAAGAGACCAATTAGTGGAAGGGCAGAAGTAGCTTTTAAGTCATGCACTCATAAATTATCTGTTCCCACTATGCACATAAATTATAGTTGCAATTTTGCTTTGATGTTTTTAGTGACATGATGAAAACTCTGGAGCTTTGCTTTCAGGGTTTTTATTCTCCATCAAATGCCTATGAGAGATTTTATCCCATTGTAGAAACTGTACAGACTGATACGACTCTTTTGCAGAGGGCATCGTCAACATATCTTCAGAAAGCTGTACATGGATATCAGTTATTCGGAAAGGCTACAGTTACTGCACTAGGGAACTGCATGCAGCACCCAACCCCATAGTATGTCTGAATACACATTAGTTTAGAATATATGCCACGTGTTGTGAACTCAGTGAAACAATGCCCTAGGCAAATCATACTGTAATAGGTATGAGTTACTCGTGCGTAAGCTGGTGCCTTTCTCGGTTAATTTGCCTTGTTAAACCTTTCTGACTGCACAGCCCCTTCTCATCGCGGTTGCCTCAGTCACTGGCAGAATCCGTCAGTGGGCGTTTCTTGAACCTCTTCCAACATAAAAGTTGTTTGACACCCAGTCTCCTCCTCCTCTCACTGCGCGGGAGTCTTCTGCGCAGGGAAGGCGTGGGTAGCGGAGGACCTGGGCTCTCCTCACTGATGTCCAGTGAAGAGTCCTGGAGCCCTCTCTCCAATTCCCCCGTCTGCCCCCCTTTATCCCTGGTGTTGCGCTGATTGGCTCCCCCCTCTACTGAGCTGTTTCTCCCCCTGGTGCTGGGTCCTTCGCTAGCATCATCTGGGAGCCTCCCCTTCGCCTCTCCCTCCGATGTCAGTTCCCTGACACATACATTTGCAATTGCCCATGCATTCTGTCATGCTAGAACTGATAACAGTGAACGGAATAACTAATACGCAAATTAACCACTAAAATAAGTGAGATTAAGCAGCTATCTGTATATTGTTTTAGCTCTTCTGTTTTACAGAGTCAAGAGATGTGAAGTCAGGGAGTTCATAGTGAACAACCAGCATTTGCTTAATCTGGCACACTGGTTAGAGTGCTGGATTCAACCAGGTTCAAATGCTGGTTGGGCCATGATGCTCACTTGAGTGACCTTGGGCCAGTTACCATCTCTCAGCCTAACCCACCTCACATGGTTGTTGTGAGGATAACATGGACAAGAGAAAGAACTGTGTCTGCCACCCTGAGCTCCTTGGAAGAAAGATGGGATATAAACTCAACAACAAATGGATAAGCAAATTTATTTATTGCAGTTTCTAAAGACCTCGGAGCAATTTAACAATAAAAACATGCATAAAATAATTTCATCTATAAAAATAATACAGATACAGACTAAAATAAAAATCTTTGCTTCAAAGACCTGTTAAAAAAGGAAAGGATTTATTAGGTGCCCAGAAGAGACATTGTCTCTCTGATATTTAATGGGAGGGAGTTTCAAATGTTAATAATAATATAATAATTTATTATTTATACCCCGCCCATCTGGCTGGGTCCCCCCCCCCCCCCGCCACTCTGGGCGGCTTCCAACAAAACACTAAAATACAATAACCTATTAAACATTAAAAGCTTCCCTAAACAGGGCTGCCTTTAGCTGTCTTCTAAAAGTTTGGTAGTTATTTTTCTCTTTGACATCTGGTGGGAGGGCATTCCACAGGGCGGGGGCCACTACCGAGAAGGCCCTCTGCCTGGCTCCCTGTAACTTGGCTTCTCGCAGTGAGGGAACCACCAGAAGGCCCTCGGCGCTGGACCTCAGTGTCCGGGCAGAACGGTTGTGGTGGAGACGCGCCTTCAGGTAATAATAATAATAATAATAATAATAATAATAATAATAATAATACATTAGCTGTTTGCTATCTAGAAGGTCTCCAAGCATCTTTTCTCACCTCTCTCTCATGAGCTGCCCACCTGCTGAAATGCCAATATCTACTGGACAAGAGCCCTGCCCAACTTGGCACCTGTATCCTCTCTGAATTCTCAAGGGGAAGGGTGGTAGCATAGTGATAGAGCACATGCTTTGCACACACAAGGTTCAAACTCCGGCCTCTCAGTTAGGACTGGGAAAGATCGCCTACCCCCTTCCATGGGGAGGTGACAGTTGTGGCCCAGTGCAGCTCGCCAGGCATGGAAGTGGGGAAGGCAGCCCATTCCTCCTTCATGGCCAGCCATTTTCCTTTGGCCTCAGCTGGCTGAGGAGAACAATGGGATACTCTGCCAGAACAGAAAATATAAACGGGCCAATAGGGGTCTTGATGGAGGTGGGGCTCTGGTCCTCACTCTGGTCTGCTGCTGGGGTATTTAGGACGGCTGCGCTCGGAGCCAGCAGTCGGTGGCGAAGCAACGCACCCATCCTAGACACAAGCTTCACTAGAGCAGTTTGTGTTGAAGACCTTGCTGTGGAGATAATTCGTTCTCATATTCAGAACCAGGAAGGAATTTGCTTGCAAACCTATTGGGTTTTTTGCCTTCATCATAGCATTTGTCACAACTCCAGCAGTTAAGGCATTGGGTAGAATCCTTAGTCTGTTCTCGGGGTTGGAGTGAGATGGTGCATCACCTTCTCCATCTCATTGCAAGCAGGGTGATCTCAGGGTACCCTGGTACAGGGGTCTGGATGGAAGATTCTGTCCTGAAGCTCTTATGGCAAGCTGATGAGCCATAGACCTTCCAAGTGGAGGGGTTGGGGTTGGGTCTGCTCAGTTGGCCTGTGTCTTGGGATGACCCTTAACCCATACATGACCCTGCCAATGCCAGCCATCCAACAGGAGTCTAAGCCAAATGCCTGAGCCAAAGCCTACCAACATCTGTAATCAATAAGGTTGTGGTCATTTTGAATTCCAGAATGTTGTTGGACCAGTTATTCCTCCTGTCAGCTCAGCTCGCTGCCCTCATTTTGGCTGTGCATGGAGTTTGCAAAACCTCCTGCTCAGAACCCCAGAGAGTCACTGCATTTCAGTAAAGACAATGCCATGCAGATAAACCAGTGGGCTATGATTTGGTATAAGGCTGCTATGGTCCTGTTTAGTTGTGGTGCGTATGGTTGTACATCCTTGTAATGCTCCTTTTCTTGTTTTCTTTCCCCCCTGTGGAGAATTATGACCAAATGATCAGTTTCTGCAGCATTGCCTCTTTGAGGAACAAGCAAAAATCATAGGTAAGGAAGATAGGCACCTCTTGTTGCAGAAACCAGGCTATTTTCCCCAAACCAATGTTAGCTGTGAGGCTGATGAAATGTCAGAACACACACAATTTTCCTTGCTTTTCAAAATCGTCTCCTTTCTATATGTGCTACGGCAGTTTTATTTCTCCTCTCACTTTGCCTTCAAAGTGTTTTTTTTTTATTGTATTATGTCCTTTTTTTATTTTGCTCCAGGGGAATCCTCTCACTACTGAACACTTTGGTTGTGCTGGATCTGATGGTCCCCTTCTGTCCTTCTTCATCTGGAGGTGATTTCTTCAAGCCTTTTATGTCTCACTTTTCTCTGCTATTAGTGAGGCTTTTCAGACTCTTCCACAAACTTCTGGGTACACCTAGCAGCATGAAGAGAAAGGGAGAAGAATGGATTGCATTCAACACTGCACTTAGAAGGCACCTACTCCAAATTGAATACATTGGAATGGAATGAATTCACCTACTCTCAGAGGCTGGTTAAAGAACAAAACACAGGAGCTTATGCTGAAATATATGGTGTGTGTCTTGGGAGAGAAATAGCACACCATTAAGGCACAGAGCAACAAGTTTTATTATAATACTTAGTTATGAAATCAGTGCCCTGTACACATTCAGATTTTGATCTAAACCAGTGCCCAGCTACACAGGGATCTTCACAGGGCATAATCTAGTCCTGCTTTCCCATGTCTGCTGGAAGCTTATGCAGATGGGCACTTGATGACCAGGCTATTTCAATGAATGAGGCCTGTGGACACCTCTAACATATCCCATCAATTCTCTCCCCCCTTGTCAGGCAGTGTCAGATGGGGATTGGGTAACCACAGATAACCTTAAGCGATAACCTTAAACTAAACAGACCACTGTTTAGTTATGCTGGAAGAGTCTCAATTAGTAAGGCCTGAGAACAGGGGAGCCATCTAAGAGGGGCTGAGGGGCCAAGGCCCCCCAAATTTTCAAGGGCCCCTTCAATATTCTGTGGCCTGCTGGGCCCTGTTGGGCTTTCCCACAGCTATGTGTATTTTCTCTCCGTCGTAGTGTCATGCTAAGTGTACATCTCCTTACTGGAACCACTACTGTTAACACTGAGGTCCAAGCCTTCCAGGGAATTTCATCCATCCTCTGGAAAAAATGGACATCCCCTTGTCCCATTTTCACTTCCAGCAAATGGGCTTGTGGGAGAAGGTGCTCTTCAATTTAGTGTTTTAAAAAAGTGATTTAAAAACAATCACCAATCAAACCAACCTAAAAATCAATAGCAGGAGAGCAATCAATCAATCAATCAATCAATCAATCCTGACCAAAGCTTAAAAACTGAAGAAAAGGTAAAATGCTACATAATATAAAATATTTGTTCTCTTTAGGCAAATGTGACACAGTTTGTGTAACGTACACGCTAATATAAGTTGATGAAACTGATAAGAGCCTTAATACAACTAATAAAGGTCTTAGTAGCCGGCATGGGACTTGTAACAGAACATCTTTATCTTCAAAATCTCTGATTAGAACAGAGCATTTACCAACTGTTCATATGGGAATGGTCCAGGATTCATCATTTAAAGTAATACCTAATTAATCCTGCCTAGCAACAGATGTCAGCCTCATTCTTCCACCTCCTGTACATGAATTCAGTGTTTGCAGCATTTACTGTGAGATAAACACTCCATCATCATCTTGTAGTCTGGTGCATAGCAGCTGGGGAGCTTCTATAAAGAGACTTTCAAGAATTCAGTTGATGCAAGAGAATTCTTCAACAGTTTGGAGATGTCATAGCCATTTCCATGACACTAGAGATGGGTGTCAGATTGGCTTAGAAAAATAAGCCCCACAACTTTGAAATAAACCAAGCTATTTCCAAATTATTTATTTATTTTTCTGAGCCGATCCATCTTTGGAAGTTGACCTTGAGAGAACTTACCAGTAATTCCTCAAGGACCAGCAAGGGCCTTTTGTCTCAGGGGGAGGATAAATCCTTGTTCTGCCTCTCCCTCAGTAGACCCACTACTACTCCTGAAACCCTGAACCCTCCTGTTTAAGTCATGTGGAAAGCAAAGAGGAATTGTTTGGGGGGGGTGTTGGGGGCTGACTGAATAGCTGAACAGGTGGGGTAAGCCAGTAATTCTTCTCTGACTCCAATTAAAATCTGAGCTGGGGAAAAAAAAATCAGAAATCTTGTAAGCCTTGCTTCTTATAGGAAAAGAGCACCCAAATCTTGTATTTGGGCACAAATCCTACGGGTGTCATTAACTATATGACACACATTGTCTCTTAAAAGACAAACTGTATGTTTGGAAATGTCATAGGGTTACCTCACTCCTTGGACAGTACTGCTTTAGAATGCTTCAGTTTGACTGAAACCATTATTTATATATAACAGCAGCAGCAGCAACAACAACACCCCACATGTAGAAAACTAGCATGTCAGGGAAAGGCTATGCTACAACACATCTTTCTGAGAATGTGGAGACCAGCATGTTTGGGACCTGAATTGGGCAAAACACGCTAGCATACAAGAAGGATTGATGCAGGCTTTAAAAGGGATGAAGCCACGATATTAAAACTGTGGTGGGCCTAGAACAAGGTTGTATATGGGCAGGTAGGCAGGCAAGGAGCCAGAGGACATAGCAAGGCTGGGGAGCCAAAGTACCAAAGCTTAGAGACTGGCATTGCTAAATACCCAAACTTAGCTTGAAAAGAGTTTAAAGTGCTGCCTGTTGTACACTATGGACACAAGTAAAATAGCTTTTTTAATTCCATCCATAGATCATCATGAATTATGGAAGTTTTATCATTTCTAGTTAGATTAGATCTTGGCTGATTCGTTCAGGAAACTGTGCAGTCAGAACCTAACCTTCTCAAGGCCTGGTGTTTTGGAAGTGAGTATTGTTTTAAGACAATTATATGAGCAGTTACATAGGTTCTCAAGACAAAAGGCCTTTCTGGTGAGGTCTGTCAGGTTAAAAATCCAGATGGATGGAGATACTAAACCTTGTTATATTACGCTTTCAAAGGTGTAGATATAAATAAATAAATGAATGGTGGTGGTGATGGAATCGCTGCCTGGTCTTGTCAGTGAAAGATGAGAAGTAGGAGATTGATCAGTCTTACCAGGTAGGGAATCCAGTGGAAACACACTCTCTTTTGTACCACATCTCTGTGGTTACACCTTCCTTAAAAATAAAATAAAAATGGCATTCCTGCAGCATGTGGAGTGCATTATTCATATCAGTGTCACTATCACTTTACAAACACACCCGAGAAGTTTGTAGCTTAAACTAGACAAAGAACATAAGGGAAAGTGTCAAAGCTCATGAAAGGACCAAAAAGAGAGAAAAGTAAAGCACTACATCAACATCTGTGGAAGTCAGAATAATCATGCATTTCCTCCCCATCTTCTCCAGCTCACTCCAGCCTGCATGGCTTCCAAGTGAGTGAATGAATTAAAACAACAACAGACCAGAGGCAGTTGTGCACCATGGAGTCAATGTCTAATTGGAGAAAGAAGCTCTTAATGGCCTCCCTTCAATTCAGTATCATATTAGAATGCGGGAATCTTGCCAGAATTTTTTTTGCCCCAAGCTATCCCAGCAAAAACCTATTCTTTAAAGCTGAATCAGAGCAAACATCAATTCAGATTTTCCATGGGTTGACATTTGCTCTGATTGAGCTTTAAAGAGCAGATTTTTGTGGGGGAAGCTCCAGAGCAAAAAAAGGGCCCTTGGACAATCACGAAGCATGCCTGGAAAGTGTGAAGGAAAGGTAAGTGTGAATAAGCCCTTTTACTATAATCTTTCTTCCACCAATCCAGATTCACAATTCTGCCGTTCCCAAGAGGGCACACCTGAAAGGTAGGACTCTACATCAAAACAGTGATACTAGATCTCTTAGTCTGAAAACCTGAACGTGAGTATTTTTTAAGGATATGCATTTCATTCTAGAAGTACCCCAAACAGACTCTTTCAGCCAATGGAACGTGAGGGAAAGCTCAGTTAAAGTTAATACCTTGCTGGCTGATACATAGGCAGCCTCAATTCTCTTTTAATTAGTTCAGACTTAACTGGCAAAGTATTTAATCAGCAACCTAACGAGTCCAGCAGCTGATTGCTTCTTGTGTGCATGTACGCATGGGGGTACGATGGAAAAAAAAGGTAAATACAATTACATTCCTTGTTTTCAATGAAACAGAATGCTTAATTTTATTACCGTAGCAGTTGGCTGAGAGAGATGATAGAGTAATAAAAATGGATTATTTTCTTGTTTCCAGCTATTTAATAAGGCATTTTATTAAAGATGGACCCATTATAATTTAGATTTCCATGTTCATTGCGATAGGATAGTTTCCACAAAACAGGACAGGTCTCCAAAGAGGCATGCTCTGTCAGTACTAAATGGCAGCAAGTTGAAACAAATACTGACTTAAACCCAATGTGATATAGTGGGTAGAGCATCAGGGTAGAGTACTATTCACGTACATAGGGAGAGTGAGTGTGCAATGGCCCCAGCCAATTATCTCCAACCTTCCTATGCTAAGCAGGCAGGTTTGAAGGGGATTCACCTCTGCACTTTGTTATTGGGGCTCCTGATTGCAAGGAAGCTTCTAGGTGCAACCAGCCAAATGTGCTCAGAACCTTCCCATAGACATTCTTGCTCAAAGTCTGAAGCTTAGGGCTAGAGTAGAGGAAGGGATGGAGGTGGGTGGGTGGGTGTGGTACCAATGCCCACTTGCTCCTCCTTTGCACTTTATGCCACACACATTTTTTTGAATGCATGAAGTGGGCTTGTGTTCAGTCCTGGGTTCCATGCATCAGATCCAACTGGAGAAAAATGATCTGAACATTCTAACAACAGAGCTACAAATACGGTACTGTATATACAAAAACTTGCCGTTGTTCAAAAAAGGTATTTCATTTTTTTAAAAAATGATATTTATTGAGAATTTAAAATTACAGAGAGAAAAAAAGAAAAAAAGAGAAATTAAACAATACAAGTCAATAAAAAGAAAGAAGAGAACAAAACACACAATACATCAAAACCAAAAACAAAAGCAAACAAAAAATTAAAAACAAATCCAATATTCCCAAATCTTTATCTTTCATTATCTTGTTTCATCGACCTCCTCACACCTCTCTTTTTTGTATTCTAGTTTTGTATTCTAGTTATTAATTATCTCAGCAAATCCTTTCCATCTTTCACTATGTTCTGTCATTAAATTGTCTTAATTTATTTTAACCTTATCTTACCATAAAAAGCCCTAAAACTTAAAACTTATTTGTACATAACTCCTTATAGCATTTCTACTAAAGCCAAATAGTTTCATTCCAACATTTTTTCTAACACTCATTAATTTTACAATATTTCTCTAAATGAATTTTTAAACTTTCTTCCAATCTTCATCCACCGTCTCTTCTTCCTGGTCTCGGGTTCTGTCAGTCCTTTCTATCCATTCCATTTAGTCCATCAACCTGGTGATCTTCTATCCAAGGCTCTTAACTCTTTTCCATGTCCCTTCTGCAGATCATCTTCATATTTATACCTGCACTTTACTTTGTCTTCTGCTGATCTTGTTCTTAATTTCCTTCCTTTATCGCTGAGGAGTAGATCTCGGGGAGACTCCAACCTAACAATGTCTTTATCCCTACTCGACAGGTCAGCCCATTCTCTAGAGTCAGCACTAAAATCCAAATGGCATATTTCAAAGTCCCTCCAAAGTTAAAGGCCCCGACAACTCCAGACTCCCCCTGGCGCAGAACCAGATCCCAGAAGCCAGAACAGCCCTGCATAGGAGGATCTATCCAATTTCCCATCTCCAATCCAAACGAGACTCAATCTCTCCAAATCTGACTTTCTCCAGGTTCGGTCATCAAAAACAACAGCTTATGTTCCTGCAAGGCCGCAGCTCTCTCCACTTGTATTACTTGAGGTTCAACAGCAACCTCCTCCTTTGTCTTCTGCACAACTTGCCCTGTCAAAGCAGATTCCTGGGTCGGTTCCTGAGTGGTTTCTATATAGGTATTCACTGTTTGTCCAAAATTATTAACTGCAACAGTCATCAAATCCATCTTCTCATGTAGCTGTTCCAATAAAGCGCTTGTCTTGCAAAAAGCAATCACTAAGACTTCTTCTGGGCACATTCTTGTTCAAGATCAATGTCTGGTTCTCACGATCTTTAATCTCTACAGCTGTAGAATTCCCCAGATCGGCTCCAACAACAGTTTCAAAAGCTCCCTCTAGGGGAAACAATTTCTATTTGTATCCGTCCTTTTAAAAGCAGATCCAGCAACAAAGTTACTTTCGTTTTTCAAATATTTTGTTCCTTTTAAATGCAAAAGGAAACATTGGAATCAATATGTTTCTCTTTTTTAACTATCTGTCAACAAACGTTTTATTCACAGTCAATGAACTTTCCCAAAACGTCTGTCTTCCTAGCAACCCGTTCCCAGGTTCAAGGCGGTGGAAATTTATATTTCTTTACTCTCTCTCCTGCAGGCTTGAACAATCTAAGATTTCCCCCCTCTTCTCCTGCTTCCAAGGGGGATTTAGTAGTTTTAGCCGATGGAGATTTAGTCCTTTACAAAAGACTTTCCAGACTTTAGCTTGCAATGTCTTTGCTTCAATCTATTTACAAAAGCGGAAGGCAGACTTCCTGTTTAGAACCTTCCCGCTTCGGTGCCAAATTAAGATGTTTCATAGTCCAATTTTCTGTTCTACTCACGGGTAGTTGTTTAAAGTCCAATTGTCCACAGGAAAAAGTCAGTGCTCTCCGGCAACAACAATGCGGCTTCACTCCGTGAAAAGAGCAGTCGATTCGAAGCACCGCGCCACTCAGCCCACGTCGCTCCGGATCCCCGAAACTGGGTTTCCCCGCGAGTAGGGGAGGCGCAAAAGGTGCCTGCCAAATCCCACGTCCACAGGCTTCTCCCGCCTGTGGTTTTTGATGGGTCTCCGCCTCGCCGTGGCGGTCCAGACCCTAATTTCCACGAAGCGGATTCCTCCCGATCAGAGGAAATCCGCCATTGCCAGAGGCGCTAACCCGGAAGTCCCCGTTGTTCAAGAAAGGTATTTCAGAGGGAGACTCCAGGGTTGAATAACTGAATTACAACTGATAACAAACTTCGAATAGAAGTAATAGTTTTCTTTCACACCACAGATGTTAATTCACTTAGCAATGCTACGATAGCTGTGTTATTTCTAGTTACTGTACTTGGGAAATGCCACTTTGCTTGTTTCAACATTCATTTAGGCTCTAATTGACTTTTTTGTATTTAATATCACCGTTCCCCTCTTCTATACATGTCTCTTTATGTTTGTTCTCCTCTATAAATCTTAGCAGTTTTTGCCACCATCAACTAAAACAACAACTACTACCCCAAATGAAGCTCAAATTCTATAATTTAGTCTAACAGATATGACTTTTGCCAAACCAACTGAAAACATCCCAACCCTGAAAAAACAACCAACTGTAGCCTTCTTCCTGTGCTATTTCAGGGAAGGAAAACATGCAACACTATTTGGGCCATTCAGATATGTACGAGTCTTTCCCAGCATGCAAAATATGGGAATATCTGGAACAAACCAAGAAAAATTTGCCTGGCTTACATTAGAACCTCCCTTGGGCTCTCTCAAATATTTCTTACGTTTTGCAAGGCCAAAATTGTCTCACATTTCACTAGAGGCAAATTTCAGAAGATGTCTACGGATGTGTGAAAGATACTTGAGAAATTTGACTTTTCTTAGAAAAAGCCCTTTTCAAATTTCCCAGATATATGGCTCCACTAGCAAAAGCTGCCACATTTGGTTCAAATTTATCAGTTTGGCATAGTGGATCATACATTGGACTTGGACTAAGGGACACATGGATTCAACCTTGGTGACTTTGCTAAAATCTCCTATTCCTACATCTAACCCTCCTAGGTTATAGGGATAGGTATAGTGGAGAAATTATAGGGATAGAGGAGAAATTTGGTTCAATTACGATTTAAAGGTGAATCTACCTGATTTGCACTTTCAGAAACTATACATGAACCAAAGCATAGCTATCCTTTGAAATTTTCACTTCTCCAAATTTTGTGATGCAGCTCTCCAACCAAATATTGTGTTCAGAGATGTGTATAATAGGGGTAAGTATGCAAAAACTCATATATTTGTGAATATGACATATAAAATGCACTACGTTGTAGGAAATTGCTTGTGAAACTGTGTTTGCCAGATGAAACTGCATGCAAAAGATGCGTACATAAGGAGAAATGTGCCCTAAAATGTTGACATTTTTAAAATGAGGACTTAAACAAAATTGCAAACTGATGCAGAAATGTGGGGGGTTGAAAAAAACGAGAAATAGAAACGAACATATTTGTCTATTCCTACCTACCTCACAGGGTTGCTAGAAAGTTAAAAGGCGTGACACAATTCATGTTTCTCAGGGCTTCTCAGATGTAGTGTAGCAAATAAAATAACTAAAGAAAAATAATTTGGGCAAACTCTTTGTCTTTTGTGGGGGCAGAGGGGACGGTTCCTGACACCCGAAAGAATTTTCAAGCAACTGATAACAAGGCCTCCCTGCCCCAGTGTACTTTTTTGAGGCAAGAGAGGTTAGAGCGAGAAGACAGACTTGCAAAAAAACAGAACCTCAAATGTGAGGTTGGAAAGCTTTATTTAGAAAGTCAGCATATGCACTGGCTTGAATTCATATCTGAAATGTCCCCTGACTTGACAGGCGATCTACAGCACAGTATATATTAAGGGAAGATACTTTTGGATTTGAAGCGTTTCCCCTTTGCTGTAGTCCTTGCTGTAATGTTCAACATTTCAAGACAGGCATTGATTTTATTTTGCAGGAAGGCGCATTATCACCCACCTTTTATTATCATTTTTTAAACCTCACAACACGGAACAGTATTTTGCAGATTATTTCACTTAATAGCTAGAGCAGGCGTTTGTATTTGCTGCGTGTATGGGATTACTGGGCCATCAACGTTAACCAGACAGGAACTGGAATATGGTACTAATGATGCCATGCTTTTGTTTTCTTCCCAGAGTGGAGCTTATGTCCATCAAATGCAGAGAAAGAAACAGCAGTGTTCATAGCAAAAGGATACAATAAAATGTCAAATAGCAACTAAAGACTTTGGATGTGAAACAATACATTTTGTTTGATGAGGCATGTGTTGGCATCTTACAGAAGATATAATTATTACTTGTACATGAACCTCTGGCTAGTATATGTTGTCATGATAATGAACAAAATGCCATAAAAACTGAGCTGAATCTTCACAGTCTGAACTGAGGAGAAGAGGTGTGACCTGAAAGGGTGTTGGCGAAAAGGTCAGATAGAAAGCCCTTAGGGATCATACTCAGCCGTTGGGCTTGAGATTCCCCATCCTTGCCTTATCTTATGGTCTACATGTGGATGGTGCCTGGGCTCAGTGCTGTGTGTGATGTTTGGGGAGACCTGTTCCTCCTTATCTATGAATACTTGGTATCCACTGATTTCTTCTTTAACAAGCTGATTAATTCTGGAACTGGAATATGCTTAGTTTTCTGATGTTTTCATGTCCTCTGTGTGTGTGTGTCCTATTACCAATAAACACATGAACAATGAGGAAGCAGTTATTATATATTTGCAAGTAAGACGCAGGTGGCACTGTGGGTTAAACCACAGAGCCTAGGACTTGCCGATCAGAAGGTCAGCGGTTCGAATCCCCACGAAGGGGTGAGCTCCCATTGCTCGGTCCCTGCTCCTGCCAACCTAGCAGTTTCAAAGCACGTTAAGGTGCAAGTAGATGAGTAGGTACCACTCCGGTGGGAAGGTAAACGGTTTTCTGTGCACTGCTCTGGTTCGCCAGAAGCGGCTTAGTCATGCTGGCCACATGACCCGGAAGCTGCACGCTGGCTCCCTCGGCCAGTAAAGCAAGATGAGCGCCGCAACCCCAGAGTCGGTCATGACTGGACCTAATGGTCAGGGGTCCCTTTTACCCTTAAGTAAGGCCTAGTAACTAGTATGACTAGTGGAAGCCCGCACCAGGGCTTCCCACTCCAGGGTTTCTGGTAGTGCAATTGGGCTTCCCCCTCTCCTCCTCAACATGTCCCATGCCCCCACAAATTAACTTGTGGGAGGGGGTCAGGAGAACAGTCAGTACAACACATGGGGGAAGAGAAGGGAGATTGTTCCATCAGGTGAAGCATTTCTCGCTGTCTGGTAGAACAATCTCCTTAGCACTACGTTGAATTCCTCCCTGAGATTCCAACAATATTCTTTTTTGCTCGGTGTTACTGTTATGCGCAGGTTAGCCTAACATCATCCATTGCAACATAGCTTGCACATTAGCAATACATTGTACAAAACAACTTTAGAATAATATAATAATACAATTTTAGAGTTGGAAAGAATGTTGCAGGTCATTTAGTCTACTGCTTAAGGTAGGATCTACAATGCGTTGTTGCAACTACAGCATTCTTCACAAAGAACTTCCCAGCCTTTGGTAACCCCAGCACCACCTGAGGCAGTCTGTTGCCCTTATGAAGAGTGGTTACCAGCATGAAGTTTCTTCTAATGTCTTGATGAAATCATTCACCCCATTACATCTTCAATATATCTTTTTTTGTGGTTATTTCCCCCCTGCCACATTTCTTCAATATGCCCGCAAATGTTAATAATATAGAGATAAGAAGACTCCCCCCCTCCGCAGTGAATGGAAAGGATTAAAACCTGTGTCAAAGAGCACACAACCAGAGCTGTGTAGAACTTCCTAAATGAAAAGCCACAGTGTATTGTTTCGACTTTGGAAATAAGACTTAAGTAGTGACGGATATCAACATCCATGGAGAGATTCAGAGGAGTAGAAAATCTGGAATCCCCCGTCCCTGTGTTCCATATGTATGGGAGTAAGTATTTTGCCAATGGGCAGTGTGTAGCAATAGCAACTAATCTGATACTCCATTGTTCCTATAAAACATTTCCTTGCCAATGCGTATTGAATGTGGTTGGGTGTTATCTACATAGTCTTGAGACGGCAGCCACTTCACTTCAAGTTCCAGTGTGTTTGCAGATATGCAGAATTAGAGGCCTAATCAGCTTGAAAATCAGAGGAACTGCTAGTTAGTGAAAGTCTCTCGAGACATTTCTTTCCCATCTTGCTTTCATATGAAAACAAGGGCATGCTCACAAGCGGCTGATTTGCACATGCATGCATTGCTGAGAGGCAGAGACAGCGTGGCAATGACTCCCCCCTCCCCCCTTGTAAAGTTTATATTTGTGGATTTTGGGCTAAGGACTTGTCCTTTCACTGTCCTCCCTTAAAACCCCAGTTCCAAAACATATAAAAGGAAATGCGTTTTCCATGCAGTACACTATATACAAAAACAGCTACAAAAGGACTTTTAAATCAATTTTAATTTCAAATGAATTCACCCACTGACAGTGTTTGGGAGAATAAGAGAGAAAGTGTAGCACTGAACAGTGGTACATAGAATTAATGTCATTGGCTGCTTTGTGGATAAACTGATTAGGGGGGCTTCTAATCACCTCTCTCTTGATAAGCCTAGTAACAAGAGGCCTTGCATAGTTTTCCTGCTTCATTCTTCACAGAGATTAAGAGGGTGATCCTGAAACTGTAGGGAAAACACCTGTTGTTTGGGCTCCTGGCTCTTCTCACTTTTCAATAGGCCTTTTCGATTGCAGAACAATTTGATTTTCAATAGGCCTTTCTGTGGGTGCACTTGGGAGTTCTCCTTGTGCGAATTAGTGTAAGCGGAAGACCAGAAAAGTTAGATCACTACCGGCACAATTAGAAGGCCCTCGGGGAGGCTGCCCTTTGTTTTCAAGCCCTGCTAATATAATTCACCTCTTCTACTGTATCTCATTTGGTTCAGTTATGTTCAGAAACCTTCAGTGGTGATGCTGCATTCATTGAGGCCAATAGGAGACTTTTACAAGCCTAATTACCGCACCTGGAAAGGAGTGGGAACATTTTTTGTGCAGAGAAAACCACACTGCACAGCTAGCTCTTCCATTCCCAGTTGTGGGTGAACCCCCCCCCAATGCCCCCAGCAAGGCAATCAGGCTCAAAAACAGCATACCCTCCAACATGTCCCAATGAAAACAGGAACGTCCTATTCCATAATAATAATTTTATTATTTATACCCAACCCATTAGAGCCTATAGGGTGATCAGAGTGATATTTTTGTAGTGGTGGGTCACAGTGCATGAGAACAGAAGGGTTAACTCTTCCCTCCACAGCTGTGACCTCCCCTCCCATGGTCTCTGGGCAGTGTAATTAGGGATAGAAAAGCACTATGGGGAGGCCCCACATGGGGAGATCCCAGGCTGCAGACAGGAGTTTGCCCACTCCTGACTTACAGCATTATCCCCTTGGGAGATAGTGAGATTTAGTAGCTGTTTTAAATGATGTTGAAAACTGTGAGGCAAGAGAATTTGTTTTTTCTACCATAAATACATTATCCGCACAACATTCTTCCTCCCTGACCTGTTTTGCATTGAGAAATGGCCGGGGTGGTGAACAGATGTTGGAGACTCCAAATACCACAAACGGCTCCTTTTCCTCTCAGAGAGCTGAAAGGAATTATGGGTGGTTTAACAGCAGGGGTGCCAACTTGAATAAAATATTGGGGGAGGGTTCAGGTAAGCCATGCCCCTCATAATTGAACACAATACATGGTGCACACACACCATACAAATGGCAATTCCCATCACCTTTGGGAACCCCGGCCCCCTCAAATATTTTATTGAGGGGACGAAGGGACTTCAGCCCCTAGGAGCTGGCTCCTATGTTTAACAGTGGACTCCTTTTTCCAGGAAATTCTGAGCACCCTTAACAAACCACCGTTCTCAGGATTTTTTGAACAGCCCCAAATGATACTGCTTTAAGTGTATGGTGCAGGTAGATGCATTCAGTAAATATTTCTACATCTTTCCTTGGACTGACATGAGCTGCTGTAATGATGGTTAGTTATTTGATGCAGATAACCACAAGCATAACACATGGCATGTTTTGTGTTATGGAAAAAGAAGAAGATTAACACTGAACTGTTTTGGTGTCATAAGGTGTTGGGTTATGGCTGCAGGGGGTAGTCATTACTGGGAAGCATCTGTCAACATATGACAATTGCTCCTGATTATTCTGTCCTTTCATCTCCCTTGACAAGATGTGGGAAGGCCAGGCGGCCTGAACATAGATGAGTCACTTTCTGGCTGGCCTTAATTCTGACCCCCAAGTAATCATCATTAATGTTGTGCAAGACATAATTGAATATGCCCATATCAGACAATGGCTTGGTAACATTTGTCCTAGCAGTGCTTGGAACAGCTTGGCTGGAACGATATTGCCTAGGAAAAGCCACATATACGTTTCCATGAGAGGAAATGACAAATCCAAGGATAAAAGCCCCCTCCAAATATATTATGATTATGAGTATCAGATGTTATCGCTTGAGGTAATGGGAAGGGAAAAAAATGATAATGCCACAGACGGGAAAGTGAGCAGCACTGAGGATTCTTCAGCTCTCTATTATTACGCAGCTAACCAAGCAAGATCATGGCAGCCCGATTTTTGAGTTATGGACACATTATTCTGACTGACGACTACAAGTAAATGTAAGGCTGGATTCCAGAAGACAATCAGCTCCTTGATGAATAAACTGTCAAGAAAAGAACACATCACAATAAACTCCTGCATGGCAGGATTGCTCTCCAACCTCACTCAGCCAACACTCATGGCAGGAGGCTTTTGAAAAAACCTTCCAGGGATCCCAAACACCTGCCTTGCATACTCTCATAGTCATTATTCTTTTCACTGCATACTAAATTCTCAAAGTTTTATCCATGAAGAGTATCCATCACTCTGCAGGAGGCAGGATCTTATTTTTATTTCCTGAAGAAGGTGTGCAATTCATGTTTATGTGGGATGGAGAGGAAAGAGAGAAGTATTGTGTTGGATCAAGGATGGTGAACCTGGTAGGCTGGAAGAATTTTTCCCCTGCCCTCTGGTAGCTCTGCCAAAAGTTGATACACGTATGATAAAGTCACCATTTCACTCCATAAGAAAAGAAAGAAAGTTGTATTCAAGTAGTAAGCAACAGATATCTGGATATAATAGAATAGGAGGCGCCCTACTTTAGACAATCTCCTTCCAATTTGTGGAGACTGGGGAGAATGACAAATGGGGTGCAGAGGTAGCACACACACCCTTCATATTTACTTAACATGCCATTAAAAAGAGAGCTATTTTTACAGTGATAGCTGTAAAAGTATGACTAAGCCTGAGCCCACTGAAGGGTCCATAAACAAGAAACATAAAGAAATCCTCCCTGTTGGGTTTTACCTTTGTGAAGATGGTGGAAACAGCCTACTAGTTCAATTTTTGTTTTGGTGTAAATCATGAATGCGGAACCTCTGGCTCACAGGCCAACTTTGACACATGGGTGGGACAACCTACCTGTCCGTCACATAATGCCATTATGACATCGCATGGTCAACAGGCGGCGTGCCACACTCACCTGTCAAAAGCCTTTGCATACAGGTTTCCAAGTACCTGATAGCCAGGTTACTGATGGGCACATGGGAACCACAGTTCAAAAGGTGATGCCAAGCCTGTGCTCAGCACTTTGGGATTCTCTAAGCATAGGGATAGCAAAGCCTTCTTTCTCCCCTCTTCATCTGCGTTTTACAAGCATCATGTCAGGACTGGCATCAGAGGCAGATCAGCACGAAGAAGCAAAGTTAATTGTCAGTGTAGTTAACTATTCAAGGAAACAGCATACAACTCAGCAACAGTTCCCAGTAGGTCTTGCCCCAGTAGAACAGTTGCCACGACTGCATCTGTTCACCTCTGGTCTCTGTTCTGCCCTCCTCAATATTCTGTGAGTTCTTGGAGACCAGGGGGAGGTGAACTTGTCACAACAGGAGAGGGAGACTCTCAGGATCTTGCAGCAGCCTCTTGACCCCCCTCCTTTGCTTCAGCCTTGGAGTCTGAACTGCTCCCTGTCACTGTCTCTCCCTGCTCACTAAACCCTGTTGCCCCTTCAGCATCTAGCCCCTCCACCCAGCCTTCTCCCTCTGACCACTGTAACCAATATATTTTAAAAACAAACAAAACTAGAATTAAGGGTACATTTTTAAAAGTGGAGATTACAAAGCTGGTCAGCACTTTCTCTCTAAGTAATGGGATTAGCACTGAACTTTGGCAAATACATACAAAACTATCTTGTGCATCAACAAAAGCCATTTCTTGCTTTCCACCTTTGATAACGTGAACATTCCCATAATATCGGATATGTAATTTGATCAAAACTGTCCAAAGACATAACATCAGTGTGCCTAGATATACTGATGGCAAATGCTTACTAAAACATTTTAGACCATTTCCCAATGAATCAGCATTGTACTGGTATACACCTGTCATTAAAACACTGACAACAACATCAATATAAAATATGCCACAATGCATCCAATGATGTTTAATTGGCATTATGTCTCATCAGTGTGATAACTGTGAGAAAGGCATGGTAGATTAGAGCAGCTGACACTACATTAATGTTCTTGTGTGATTGTACACTGTAATCTCAGGATTATTTAGGGGCAAACAACTGAAGAGGACCTTCATTCCTATGTGTGTAATTCCTGGAAAAACCTGTCTGGCCACTGATGGAATCAGGACTCCAAACAAGAAGGTTGGTTTAATACAACTGAAAGAAAGAAAGCTGTTGAGTACATAAAGACTAAAGGCAGTTTCTCTAAATTACTAGTGTCTGTTCTTTGGCTGGCAAGCGCCATATTTCTTGTTGCAATAAAACGTAAGAATACGTACCCTGCAGAACAAAAGAGATTGTAACTGTATTTAATGTGGCTGTTTGCATATCCTAGATGATAAAATGGTCAAGTGAGGTGTTCCTTGGATCATCATAAAAAGGTTTTTTTCAATATTGCAGTCATTAATTTTGTACTTTCCATGAAATATTCAGAAGTCAGACAATTTATCTTCATGCCAAGGTCTTGCTAGAAATTAGCCACTACCTTCTTGTTAATGCTGGGGCAATAGAAGCCAATTGGTCATTGGAAATCTTTGTCATATGTGTTGTCCTATTAGCGAAAGCCAAATTACAAAATAATAATAATAAAAATTCAATGCCATAGTAGCTCACAAAAAGGTGAAGGAAAGTCTGAGAGAGAGAGAGAGAGACTTAGATTTCTAAACTGCAAACTTTTATTTTGTATGTTCTTTTGTTGTTCATGAAAATCTTTAAAAAAAATAATATTATTTTTATTTTAAAAAGCTTGTCCAGTCCTAAATGCGCAAACATATTAAAGTGCACATAAAATGTGTGGTATACATAAAACATGCCAAATGTTAAAACAGCACCCCACCAAACCAAAGTCTATGCCCATAATGCTTCTGGAAAATATTCATGGCCCAAATCACTGAGGATCTGTAAGCATCATAAGCAGCCTTGCTAATGTGGAAGTGCTTCTGAATATAGCCCAGCAGCTAAGAAATCCTCCTTGAAGATAGTGGGGATTACTTCTGAACAGGGATGGGAGACGAATTCAGTTCAGTTTGCATTTGAATAAGACTCTATCAAATTAACAGGGAGATTGCAGCTAAGAGGATGATGATACAGATGATGAAATCCTGTTCCTTTTCAACCTGAAGCCACAGGAGAAGGGAATAAGTGACAAGGGATTTAGCAGACACCCCAACCCTACCACTTAGACTTGTTTTATATGTTTTAATTATCCGCTTTTTGTTTCTGGTCTTCCTAGCAGTGGTGGGCCCTGGGGACTCAAATTTCAGTGGTGCCCGGGATGACACCAAAATTCAGTGTTCCCTGCCTCTCACCTTCTATTTTACATTATAGTTGCAGCTCCTCCTGCAGTGTCTCTGAGGCTCCATGCCCAGTGCGACCAAACCATTAGTGCTCCCCTAAACCCACCTCTGTTCCTAGGTGAAACCATGTAGATCAGAAGTAGACAATATGGGGTTCTGGACTCCAGCTTCCATCAGCCCCTGCCAGCACAGCCAATGTTCAGGGATTATGGGAGTTGTAGGCCAATAACATGTGGAAGGCAACCATTGGCTATACCTGCTGTAGAGCTTTGTAAATTTTTATAAGGTTTGGTCTTGATCTAATATTTGCTTTTTAGTATTATTGTTCCATAAGATGGAGGTGGGAGAGAGGACGTTGAAGAGCTATTTTCCTAGGTGCACTCAAGGTGTTCAAAATCATTCTCATGTGGAATCTTAACAAGAATTATAAGGCTATAAATGGCAGAAGCATTTGATTTATGTAACAAATGTAATAGCCCCCTGGACTGTTTTTCCCTTTTACAAATGCTGAAGGACTCATTACGTATTTGTGGAGGATGCAAGAAATGGCCATTGTGAATGGATTTCCTGCAGTTCAAAGGTGCTAACATGGGCTTGAAGCTTCCGTTATCAATTCCTGTCCTATTCTGTGTTTAAATTCTGCTTGTTTGTACCAAAATAATAAATGAAGCTGCTTCAAATAGTGCTCTGTAACCCAAGCTTGAATTAAAATGTAATGGACCATCGAAACAGCAGGAAGTCAGAAACTTTACATCAAAACACTCAAAGTAACAATGTATTTGTTGCTATCTATATAGAGAGTGGGGACGTGGGTGGCGCTGTGGTGTAAACCACTGAGCCTACGGCTTGCCGATCAGAAGGTCGGCAGTTCGAATCCCTGCGACGGGGTGAGCTCCCGTTTCTCGATCCCAGCTCCTGCCAACCTAGCAGTTCAAAAGCACGTCAAAGTGCAAGTTGATAAATACCGCTCCAGTGGGAAGGTACCGCTCCAGTGGGAAGGTAAACGGCATTTCCATGCACTGCTCTGGTTTCGGTGTTCCATTGCACCAGAAGCAGCTTAGTCATGCTGGTCACATGACCCGGAAAAACTGTCTGCGGACAAACGCTGGCTCCCTCGGCCAGTAAAGAGAGATGAGTGCTGCAACCCCAGAGTCGTTCATGACTGGATTTAACTGTCAGAGGTGCTTTACTTTTTTATATAGAGGGCAGAAGGTGGATCCTGGAGTAGATCCAGTGGTGGGGTGGAACCTAGTGGTTTACTGGATTAGAGGGAAGAGCTCAACATTTTTTTCCTGCATCTAGAGGAAGAATCCAGGGATTTTGGTGGGTGTTGTAACAAATTCTACTGTACAATCCCTTTATTCGCCTAAAACACAGCTTTTTTTTTTTTTAATGGCTGGTTTCCAGCCCAGTCTCTTGCTTTTTATGACAAGCATCCTGAAAACAAACTAGTAGCAGAGGCGGATTTTGGAGAGTGCGACTGGTTTCCCTGCACTGGGTGCCGCACTGAGGGGGGTGACTTAGGGCACCCCACAACTATGACGTAGTGCACTCGCAGAACAGAAGGCGAGAGGTTGGGTGGGGCCTCCGAATTTTGGCCTCGCACAGGACACTGCTGAAATTCATACCCTCCAACATTTCTCCGATGGAAATAGGGATGTCCCATTGAAAGATCCAAGTCTGCCCCTGGTAATAGAAACAAATAAAAGAAGTGCCCTGTCCCCAAAATGGCAGAATTGTGAGTGGGTGTATATGTGTTTGTTAGTTGGAAATCCAAGATCACAACTATTATTCTCTATGTGGTTTCTTAGCTCAAGGCTTCAGAGTGTGATAAGAGCATGCATTTTGACTGATGGGAAATAGAGTTAGTATCTGGAGAAGGGGCCTAGTGTTGAGTGGAAATATGAAACTCTGTCAGGGTTTGCTAAGATGGTTGTTGAAGCTGCTCTAGGCAGAGGGCCCAGATCTCTGTTGTGTTACAACATAACAGATAGCATTGTACAGAGGCCAGCATGGGTGCAGCGGTTGCATGAGACAGAACACCTAGACAGGGCTTTTGAAGTGCACTTTGGAGGGCACAAGAAGCACAGCATGAGTTCATGGATAATTGTTGTCAGGCTACAATGGCATGAAGAGAGTAGTAAAGAAAATTATTCAAATGAAACTTTTCTTTAGGTTTAAGACTGTGATTGCAGGTCTGATTAAGGAGAAGCTTAAACATAGTAGAAGAAATGAAGAGTTTGGAGAAAGCAAGGACTGATTTCAAGTCCTTGAAATCAATATGGGGACTGTGTCCCTTTAAGTTAATGGCTGTTTCTTTCTAAGCTAATCAACGACGAATTGAATAGAGGCTGGTATTTCATAGTAAGAGTTTCCAAACACAGTTTGTCACTGAATGAATTGGAACTGAAGGAAGGGTGAAATTAACTGATTGGATTCTGTTGTTTAAAATTAAAGGCTGGCTTTTATTTCATTTAAAATTAAAAGAATGACTAATGTATGAGGAAAATTTGAATGAAATTAAACCTACTGTGATTGGAATTAAGTGTTTGATGAACTGAAATATTGTTTGATTATAGGCTGATTGTTTGCCCCCCCCCATTTATTAATGAAACTAATTTGCTGCCTTATTGAATTAGGGGAGTTGTGAAAACTAGTGTAGCACCCTGCTTGTGGTTAACGCTTAGCTGGAATGAAATATTCAACGCAGCAATAGAGAAATTAAAATAATTATTTATTTGTCAGACAAATAAATGAGAGGCACAGTGGTATATGGTTACCAAGCTCTGGCCTGGCTCCTGCCATTATGGCCAGCCCTTATATTCCCTTAATCCAGCCCCCTTTGCTCCTCCTGTGGCTGCCTCTGTCCAATCAGCCTAGTTGGATTTCCTATTGGCTGATTGCTATATCCAATCCTAAAAGATACACCCACATCCTCCTGTCCTTATATGGAACACAAACAGCTATATATTGTTACATCTATAAATGACAAATAAGTAGTAATATATCTTACATGTGTCTCAACAAGGAATCTTAATTACCAGCTCACCTCTTGCCCTCCCTGCCCTATTGCCTTCTAAAACAAATGGTTAATCTTAAATTTTTATCTTAAACATATGTCAAGGATCTTGAGTTTCACATCAACATTGAAAGATATCCTTCATTTGAAGGTTTCTAAACAAATGTCTGACAGCTAATATATCAGGACAGCATTTGATGGCGTCTTCCTGTCTGGCAGGGGGGGCTAAACTGCTGGCTGACTTAATTCCAGGATAAATACAACTCTTCTAGCATTTGTTAAATCCTTTGCATAATTACATTTAAGCCAATATATTTAAGCTAATATATTTCATACATTATCATAGGTAACCTTTTAAAAGAATAAAGCTTCTCAAAGTAGAAAGGAAGGAACTCAGTAAAAAAAACAGTTTTTAAAGAAGGCTCTTTAGTTTACACCTCCCCCTTTCACCCTCCTTTCCAGCCTCAAAATAAAATAGGAAGAAGCTTCTTTTTCCCCAGCCAAGCCAGTTGCCTTTTCTCTCAGTTTAAGAAAGAAACAGTTTTAAAAAGACTTCCCAAAAAAGCCTCTCTTTCTCTGTCAGCTAGATGCTTCTCCCCATTTGCCTCTGGCCTTAGAAAATACAGCTCAAGGTTTAAGAGAGGCCCATGGTATCATTTTACTATTTGCCCATTCCTAATTATATTTATCTCTGCCTTTGTTATCTTCTGTAACATGTAGGGTCAGTGTCATTACTCAGTCTGTAATTTCAGCTTTTATGACTTTGAGAATTGCTTTCTGCTATCAATCAAAAGGGGCCCCTTGTCTAAGAGGAGGAAAACACTGTTTTCTTAAGCAGCTAGCCTTCTTGCCTGGCATGAAACATTTGAAAATCTACTTTTGAAAATCTAAGCCCTCTTTAATATACAAGTCCTGATCAAACATTAATAAAATGCAGGCTTATGCCTGATGCCTCACTAGTAGATGAAGTCAGGTGGGAGCGTTTGTTTGAGAAAAGTTGTCTGAGAGAAGCTAGCAGGTGATGTATGAGTGGAGTCTTCTTTTTAAATTATTCTACAAAAGCATTCTACAAAACGCAAAATAGTTGTGATTAGGTTCATGGCGTTCATAACCAAAGTTTTACAGAAGTATAGAGACATCACC
Organism: Podarcis bocagei; assembly: GCF_964188305.1. Classification (NCBI taxonomy): domain Eukaryota; kingdom Metazoa; phylum Chordata; class Lepidosauria; order Squamata; family Lacertidae; genus Podarcis; species Podarcis bocagei. Next base: position 82,408,468 of record NC_138129.1, on the reverse strand, counting down.
TTGCCAACAAAGGTTCGTATAGTTAAAGCTATGGTTTTCCCAGTAGTGATGTATGGAAGTGAGAGCTGGACCATAAAGAAGGCTGATCGCCGAAGAATTGATGCTTTTGAATTATGGTGCTGGAGGAGACTCCTGAGAGTCCCATGGACTGCAAGAAGATCAAACCTCTCCATTCTTAAGGAAATCAGCCCTGAGTGCTCACTGGAAGGACAAATCGTGAAGCTGGGGCTACAATACTTTGGCCACCTCATGAGAAGAGAAGACTCCCTGGAAAAGACCCTGATGTTGGGAAAGATTGAGGGCACAAGGAGGAGAAGGGGCGACAGAGGACGAGATGGTTGGACAGTGTTCTCAAAGCTACCAGCATGAGTTTGACCAAACTTGCAGGAGGCAGTGGAAGACAGGAGTGCCTGGCGTGCTCTGGTCCATGGGGTCACGAAGAGTCGGACACGACTAAACGACTAAACAACAACAAGAAAGGGAACAAAGGGTCTGAACCAAACTCCCCAACAATAACTCAAGGAAATCAGGAGAATGAAAAAGAAATACTGTTGCGTGCCACCCCAATCTCTGAGCAGTGTGAGATTCCAATAATTCCAGGTGCTGACCCAAGTTTTGGTTTCCTCGTAATGAGGGACAGCAGGGACTGTGGTGTCTCTATGATATATTATTTATTTACACATATATACAAGCTGAGACTATGATGGAGGGGCTCGCAGCATCAACACCCCAAGAGGGTCTTGCTTCTCCTATAGCCACAGCCTTGCATTCAAGAAAAGATCAGGCACGGCTCTCTCTCTCTCTCTGGCTTTTCAGCCTGCTTCCTTCCAACTCTCACATGTTCACTCTGGCCCTTGTCTTTCTAACTAACAGTTGAGGGAAGGGGCCTCACACATTTGTCCTCTGCCACAGAGTCACTTCCATTGGAATGTTAATGACTCATAGTAAGAGAGGGGGCATTACCAAGAAACTTACCTGGCTATTCCAACAATTGAATCCCTGTTAGATCCAGGAATTAGAAAGAACTCAGGCATACAGTCTACCCTGCCCCAAACTCACAACAATACAATTGGAAACAGAGGGTAGGATTCATTTAATGAATCTTGTCAGCAGAAGTCCTGAGCAAGGGCTTGTATCCCCAAAATGACCTGAGGGGTGGGGGGTTCAGGAAAGCCCACATAGCATGGCAGAAGAAACATGTGTCAGGTTTTATGTTCATGGTGTCATGGGAAATCATTGTTGGTTCATTGCCTAGCGAAGTCAATAAGCCAGGTGTGAGGCAAAGCATCAAGCTTTAATCTTGGCCAAGTATGATGTCCTGCCAACCTCATAGTTCAAGCAGAATGCCCTTAACACACTCATCTACAAGTGATTCAGTTAAGAAGATTAAAAATGTTAGTATTTGCACATGATCCTGTTTTCCCCATGGCACTCCTTTCCACACGGCACTCTTTCTTTGCAGACAGCACTCTAAACTTTTCATTTTATGGTAACTTTGCTGTACCCTGATGAATGATTGTCATGACAATGGTGTACCATGTGACCTGTTCCATTTATATGTGCTTATTCCAGGGGAGATTAGCAACCGGACAAGAGCCAATGGCTTACGAAAGATAAAGCCAATTGATATGCAGATTATCACAGAAATAACCAGTTAATTATTCAGGCAATAGCGAAGTCTCAGTAAGGTTAAATCTGAGGGGCAGTAGATGTAGGAGGACTCTGTTGCCAAATATGGTAAGGAGACGGTAGTATATGGCCAATGAACATGTGTGTGGCTAAACTGGTTAGAGAGGAAAGTTACAGTGCTATTCAGGAGCCAGTTTATTATAAGAACGTGGAAGCTGCCCTATTTTGAGTCCAACCAATGGCACATCCAGCTCAGCACTGTCTCAGTGACAGTGGTTCTAGAGGATTTCAGGCAAGGGATATTCCCAGCCTTAGCTAGGATTTTGTGTGAAGATTGAGGATTCCATGGGGACTGAAGACTGATAACTATGAGAAGTTTAGAACTAAGCAGGAGAAAAATCCAGAGCACTGAAGGGATGTGTGTGTCTAGGCTTGTGTACCGTTGACTTCTAAGGGCTGAATTCACCTAAATAGCTGTCCTCACCATTATGTGCCCTCCCACATAACATTCTGTCCCCTAAATCAAAAGAACCCCAGAACAGCGCAAGGGGGGAAGAGAGGGAAGGTCATTCTGCTGGGGGCAAACATAAATGTTTGTGGTCAACATCAAGCTCTTCTTCAAAATGAAGGGAAGTATCACAACTGAGTATATTTTGTTTTCTAATTCAAAGAAAGCAGTTTCTTAAATTGATCATATCTTGCTAGATACTGAAAAGGATAATATAGTATCTGTGGAAACAATGGGTAATTAATTACAATTGGAGATTTCTTCTATCTTGGAAAATGGCTTTAAAATGATAGCAAAACACAGTAATTCTGTCAAACATGATTAAGAACCTTTCTGATTCGTGTTGGAAATTTGGAAGAGAAAATGGGGGAAGGGCTTATGGCTATGGAATTTTGGAAACCAATATTGAAAACCATTAGTGCTATTTTGGAAGGAAGATTTGAGTTACACCCTACAATTTTCCCAACGATGATACTAAAAGAGGCAGCATCTGAAAATATAGAAGGGAGTTCTTATACGATTGTGGCAGTGAGATTAATATATGCTAAGTACTGGAGGGCTTGTCAAATGCTCACACTAAGAGGATGGTATGGTATATTATGGGACCCAGCTGTGCTAAGAATACAGCTGGGAGAACCGGGGGTTTAAAATGGGAATTTCTTTGAGAGTGAACGGGGGATTTTAGGGAAGGTACTGGACTGCAAGAAAAGATATCACAGTGGGAACTCTGTTCCGGTTTTTGTAGAAGTTACATATTTATGCTTCTGCATTGTGCATTTTGTGTGTCTTTTGGGGATGTGTTATTTTGTTTTGTTTTTGAGTACCAATGGGTTTTGAATATATGGTTTAGTGCCTTTTATGCATTTGTGTCCTATGCTTTGTTGAAAGAAAATACCCCCACAGAACTCGGATACTGGAAAAATAATGTTGCCAGTTCTATACATACTTACCTGGGGCTTTCTAACCTAATTACTTGGGGTTTACTTCTGAGCAGACACTTCCGGAATTGCAGTGTAAGGCACATTATATGTATGGCCTTCTACATATCAGCCTAACAGCTAAATAACATTGATGGAAGCCATGCTGTGGAAGAAGCTGCTGTTCAAAGCTATTATCAGCAAGCAAATAGTAGTGACACATTGCATAGTAGAATGTCTTTGGCAGCTGACCCTCAGAGTTGGTAGCAGCCTGAGATGCTATTTTGGGCTGCTCACAATGACTAACAACAATTGCATCCCACATAGATCCCACATGGAGTATTATTGGATGTGTCAGTATAAATCAGAACACATTTAAGCCCACAGAGAATACACACACACACACACACACACACACACACACACACTAATTGTAGAACAATTCAAATTTGCTTTTTTAAAAATCCACCGCTCTATATTTAGTGCACAGTCCTAGATCTGAATGGCTGGAATGTTTTTCTTTTTAAGTTTCTTTTTTGATAATTGATAAAAAATATAGGCTTCCTGGATGAGTCTTTCTTACCTTTCTAGTTCCAGGAGGCAAAAGAACAGCGGTTAAACAAGGCTTTGCTTGTTTACTGAATTCCTAACCTGCCTTTTGGTTGAAGAAAGATCCCATAAGGCTGAAAAATATGTTAACATTGCAGAATCCTTGAAATAAAAATCCTTAAAAAAACCAAGAAACAAATGAACTAGTGGCAAAAATTATTAAAGCCACCAAGTTATTTTGTGAGACAATTTGCCTCAGCCTTACATAAAAGCAACAATCTACCTGCTCCCCAGCATTTTAAAATTGTCATTTAGGAAATTTTACTGCAAGACAGAGATTAGGTATTTCCTTTTACCAAATCCAAGTGTCTCAATGAGGAACTAGAAAGAGAATCACATCACACAGCCTTTTAAAATGATAGAAGAAGCCGTTCAAATAATAATATAAAAAGGAGAACATTTTCATAACCTAAATGTCCAGGTGAAAATAATTTATGGTAGTAATTATAGGATAAAGCAACTTGTCAATGGTTAGTTGTTTAAACTCTCCTCTTTCTACATTCCCTGCTTCTTCTGTCTTTGGGGAAATCATTCAAAGAAATGGCCCTTCTCTACTTGCCATATTCATCACAATGATGCTATAGTCTACATGCTTAACTTGGTAATGAAAATAGGCGGGGACGACGACTCATTTGCAGTGATCTCAGAGATGCATAAGGTCAATAAGTTATCTTGCAACCAGGCTTATATTTTACCAGCAATCCAAATCACTAATTAATAATCATCACACACCTTTCACGGATAAATCTGAATAATGTTTATGAACACCATTATCAGTCATCGGTTTCCAGGGCTTTGGCAGCCACACTTTTTATGTTGTGTGTGTTTCATTTTACTTAATCATCCATGAAACAGCTAGGAAATCTTTACACGGCCACATTAAATGTGGGCTTTAATTCTATATGGCTATGCTTTCATTTTTCACCATTGCTGTCTACGACACATCATAGAAACAATACGTTGTTGAGCTTTGTTTGCCACCAAGCTGTCTACAATTTCCATCCATAAAAAACAGAACCCTTTTAAATGCATAAGAGTAGGACCTGATCCCAGAAATGGGCAACCAAAGACATTTATACTTTGTGAATGTGATGCTGTGGAAAGTGTATACTTTGGCAACACACCACCTAACACATCATTCAGGATGTGAGATATGCTATCATGTATTCCAGAACTTCAGGCTCCTAGAAGAGGTTATGATGAACTTTATATAGGCAAAAGAACAACCTAAGGAAGACTTCATAGTGTGAAGGAAGTTCCCAGAGTATTCTCTACCATGACAGTGACCAATGGCTCAGGGCAGGGAAAATAATGAGGTGAATAAGGTCAATTGAGGGGTCTTCCTCCCCAATCCTGAGTTAAAATAATGTCAGAACCCCCCCCCCAAGTTGGCTCAGGGCCTCCACAAAACCTTGTGTCACTTGTTTTTGAACTGTATATAACTGTATGTTTTCCTAAGTCCTTGAGCTTTGTATGAAGTAAGTAAAGGGACCCCTGACCACTTGGTCCAGTCGTCACTGACTCTAGGGTTGTGGCGCTCATCTCGCTTTATTGGCCAAGGGAGCCGGCGTACAGCTTCCGGGTCATGTGGCGAACCAGAGCAGTGCACGGAAACGCCGTTTACCTTCCCACCAGAGCGGTACCTACCGGTATTTATCTACTTGCACTTTGACATGCTTCCGAACTGCTAGGTTGGCAGGAGTTGTAAGAAGTAAGACTTTCCAAAATGGTGCCTGCAGAGCACTGAAGAACTCTGGGATAGTTTGTTTGTTAAAGCACAGCAGCAGATTGTTTTTTTAAAAAAGTAAAAGCGTGATGCAAGATGAGAAACAACAGCTAAAATGGCTTTTACAGGTTTGTTTCTAAATTTATTTGGGTTGCCCGGGGAAAGGTAAAGCAACTAACAAATAAGAATAAGAATACCCACCCCCCTCAGATCTCTTCAGAAGCGCACAGGAAGTATTCTAGACACCTCATGTTGCAGAGCTTATTGGAGACCTATAAGACCTATCGGAGGACACAAACAAGCCCCTGAAAAGCTGGTGTGAGATTGCAAAATGTGATTAAATGCCTTTAAATCACTACCTATTAAGCTGTATCATATCATTTCCATATTTGATTATCAACCTGGAATATTATAGCACTGGTGGCACCGTACACTAAATCTTTAATTTTACCGATAATGCTGGTGCAATTCAAAAGCTTGTTTTTTGAAACCAATGAGGAAACAATTAAAAAAACCTCACATATATTATTATCCAACTCTTGAGGCCTAGTTCATAAAGGCCATGTCTGAGCTGGTACAATCATGTAATCTGGGTAAGCACAGTGTGTAAGTGAACAAACAAGAATGTTCCTCGCAAAAACTACAGCTGGGAAGCAGCGCTTGTCATGGTGACTGCATCAGATCTGATGTTCCACGAGGCTGAATTTAGAGCATCTGAATATTCCGAACCATTTGCACTGTATTTGGTTAAATTAGACCCTCTTCCCATCAAAGAAGGGTCTGAATGCAGTGCACAAGCAATTATGGGATATCACTTACAAAATCATTAAATAAATAACCATATTGCCTGAGGAGCAATATCAAATCTAAGGGCCAGACTAGAAGTGCTCATTAGCCTGCACAAGATTATACGAAAATGAACAGGCCAATAAAATCATACTCTGTTCCCCACCTTACCATGTCACGCTAAGCTGAAAAACATGTCTTCCAGCCAGATTTTCTTCCTGTATGGGAGTCAGGTTGATGGGGAAGAGCATACAAACCTGTGTATACTCAGATATATTTGTATTAAAATGCTGGTGAATTTTCATGAGGACTTTAAAAATACACTTTTCACAAACTGATGTGGAAATGTGCAAAACGAAACTTAAGACTGGAAGAAGAGAAAGCTGAGAGAACCTAAAATTGACACATTCCACCATCTCTAATAAACATGAACCCACCTGGTCAGGGGACCGTTCTGTGACTACTCATCTCAATACATAGGAGAAGTTAATCCACGTATAGGCAACAGAGATATAACATGGCAAACAGGCACTAAAGGAAATGTTTGTGCATGCTTATGTAGTGGTAGTGGGGAATGAAACAAATGCCCTCCATTTTCAAACAAGAACTTAACATTGCTCTTGCATCTTTGGCAGTTCAACCAAGCCTTGAGTTCTCCATAGCAACCATACAAACTGAGTTGGGTTGTAGACTTGTAGTCATCGTTTGTCAGATACCGGACCCAGAATTCTTAGGTCCCTGCAACCTTTACCGAGAGGGTGGGAAATGTTAACAAGAAGTACAAAGCCTTTGCAATTGTAATGGTAAATAAGATTCAGAACTCCCTTTCCTAATATAAACATTGAATAAGGAAGACACAGTGAATGCCTGGTGGGCTGAATTGTAGCAGTAAGCATCCATCTTTGAGAGTAAGGACTGAATTTAACTTGCTTTGTTAAATGAAGCATGTTTTGGCACTGCCTCAATTTAGGACTCCTGTCGAGTTGATATATATCTCTTTACTCATGTGCAATTCACCAAACGCTTCCTGTCTTTGCCAAGGAAAGCCCAGCCTGAAACAGTATAGAGAGAGGTTGATGAATAATTTGCCTCTGGAGGACAGTTGCTTTTTGGAGGTCTTTGGAAGGTCAATGTAAAGAAAATTGCACTAGTGATTTTTCTAATATTTTTCACCCCGACCTAAGGCTCAATAATCTCTGGGGAGATCTAGAAATCGCTTGCCTTTGCTATATATTTTTTTGCCTTTGGATAAAAATGAGACTTTTAAATGATTATGCAAGGTTTATACTGACAAGCTCCATGAAAAAAACTGGCACACTTTAATTGCATACCTGCATGTTGTGTCCTGTGCTAGTAGGCTTTTAAGGTAAAGATTAATGTTAACCGTTGGGGGCATATGTAATTCAAGGATTTAATGTAAATGGGGGTCAACCTTTTAATGCTTTTCAGATTGCCTGTTTGGAAATCAGATCAGGAAATCAGATGGTTGCAAAAAAATAATAATTAGAACAGTGGTGTTTTGTGTCTGTGTTTTGCTATACTGCTATCTCACTCACAAAAATCAATTATCTCTTCCAGTGCAACCAGTATGTGATATTTTATATCGTTTTGCCAGGGAAAACACTTTCCAATATAATGGCTGCTTCTATTTATTATTGTTTGAATCACTGAAAAGTTTAGATCATGCCTTGTAACCTAGAAAAGCTCTCAAAGTGGTTTTCAATATCGTCAGAATCATATAATATAAAAATCAGTTGATGCTGCTTTCAAACCACGTAGCAGCAATGGTCAGATGTCATTCTTGGGCTCTTGTGAAATTGAGGATGGGTGATCATGCTTGATCCAGAAGTCAGGGAGCAATCCAGGCGTCAGAGAGCATCACCTAACTTGGTGGCATTTTAGTTTTTTTGGAGACATCCCAGATTCTACCAGGAATCAAACTGGTCTTTTTTTGTTTTCCACCCCAAATATATCACTTCTGTATCAAATACTCTTCTTACAGAAGCAAGAGGTGGGTTCCAAATGCATGTACTGGAAAAAAGGGTTTATTTATTTTCTGAGATGAGTATTAGGAACTACTCCAAGTATTTGCAAGAGACAGTGAAAAAAGGTACACAACTTATACAAGCTCCTATCCCTTCTCTTTCCTTTCCTTTCCTTTCTCTTTCCTTCTGTTAGATAGCGTGTCCTCCCTAAAAGAGGGCACGTGTTGCGGTGAGACCTGGAGACCAACCTCCTGTGTTGTGGGTGGGTAAGATTGGATAGCCACAACACCCAATTGGTAGGTCCCTTGATGTTGGGTTTAATCTGGCCAATGGGGCACAGCCCAAACGGATCAAGGTACCGCTATATACCCATGCACATGACCCAGAGCTTCCTCTTTTGGCTCGTGTATTCGGAACACCCGCCCAGCTCTCCCTACTTTTGGGGAATTTTTTTGCGATTGACCTTGCTATGCCGTCATGTGTCGTCTGTCGTTGGAACAGGGGCATGGCAGGAGTTTCCCCACTTGGCTGATTGGCTGTTGCCATTTGGGTTTTGCCTGCTGCATAGCAAATCATCACAACTTGTAAGGTTGCGGATAGGCACTGGTTCAGGTGATAGGGGTGGGAGAATGGTCTCGCCATCCCTATGTGAAGGGTATTCCGTTAAAGGAATCCAAGAACTCAACTGGTTTGGTCAACCCCCAAGAGGGGGTTGTGCCCATGCCAGAGTCCAGGGGAGCATCTGGGGGGTGTCCACACTTGGCTGACCTATGCTGGTGCCCTGGGTCAGTGCTGCCTGCAAGTGTGCAGGGAGCTAGTCAAACCAGAGCCTATGCAACCACTCACTTTCTGTAATCAATAAAGTTGTGGCCTAAATTCTGCCAAAAAACAAAACTAAAATTTGAGTCAAATGTGTCTTTATTTAGGGGGGAGGTCTCTGAGTCTGAACACGCAAATACATAGAAACCTAGCTCAAATAATAATAAAAGTCCCCCAAGCTGCAAAATAATAAAGCAGGCCATTCTTCTCATGTTTCTCTGGGCTTACTTCTTATGGCCTCTAGTCTAGAAAGATGCCACAAAAAGAACCATGACAACATCTTTATCACTTTTTCCCAGCAGAAGGAATGTTTGCCAGTTCAAATGTCCTTGTTCCTCCAAAACATTCATCTTAGAGTGTACCAGGTCTGCACTTCAAAGCTGTTTTTGGTCTAATAATTATAGCGCCTCATCAGGGCCAGGCCTTTATCCCAAAGGGAGCAGGCTCTGCTGTCAGACATGGCTGCATATGCGACAACTGACTGGTACACAGGAACAGAGGAAGCTGCCTCCTGTTGAGTCAAGCAACTGGTCCACCTTGCTCAGTATTGACAACTGGAGAGGGCTCTCTAGGGTTTCACACTGGAGATTCTCCAGTCCTACCTGGAGTTGCCAGGGATTGACCTTCTGCTTTACAACTGAGCTATGGTCCTTTCTCATAGCTGTAAAATATGGCAGGTCTGGCAGTATTCTTCTTGGAGCACAGCCGAGGTTTGCTAGCACTGGAACTCTGAAGTCCTTGATCAATCTCAAGGAACATGCCTAAGGAAGATGTTCATCCTTTGAAAGGAAGAGAAGGGTGTAACATCTCAGAACAATGCACAAAGAGGGAGAGGAGGTTGAGGAAATGGATCTGAGGGGATGCCCCATTAGCACACACTCAAGGACTTCACAGCTAACACAAGGCCTTGTTATGCCCTGTTATGCCCCACTCCTATTCTGCCTCCATTCTTCTCTCTATCAGGTCCAAAAGGACCTGGGCATCAACGATCGTGCATCATTTGTGTGCGGCTAAAATGGTCACTGCCTGTAGTTTCCTCTGTGCAGAGAGAAGACAACGACAATTTGCCCCAGTGCCTAGTAGTAATATGGAGGTTGGCTTAGGAATGGCTTAGAGTAGGGAGTTGAATGGATTCACAACTGAGAGAGAAGTTGGAAGCAGTGGGAAGAAGCTAGTCAAGTAGACTAGTAAGTGTGGTACTCATAGGGTTGATGTGGGAAAAGGAGAGTTCCTGCTCGGTCACAAAGTCCCCCCACCCCAGCCAGCAATGGATAGAAGAGCTGATAGATAATGATTATGATAATGATGCTGCTGGAGGCATCTAAAACATAATTAATGTTCAAGCTAAAATAATCACATGAAGATACATTAAAATCCACTTTCACTTCTTAGCAAGGCTTTCCCTCTTACACATACAGGACCTGAAGCTGAGAATTCTGACATTAGAATAATCTTCATGGCCAGATCATACAATTCTTTTGTTGTGGCTACCACTGTTATTGCCATTATTAATATTTTTATGGCAATAACAACAACAATATATCTAAGCCAGCTTTTGATCCAGAATAATCCCCAAAACAGCATACAAGATACTAAATATAATTATATCTGGGGTTCAGCTATGCATACATTTGAGGTGGGTGGAATGTGTGTTTCTCACCCACACCTTCTCCCCCCCCCCACAGCAGACACCCCCCCCCAAGGTATATGAAAAGCTGCTTTCAATGAACCTTGAATGTGGTGGGCTGTGGTGTAAGAGGCTGAGAGGGAAGGGGGAACTGTCAAAAACTAGGCAGAGGAACTGCAGTGAGCAGAGCCACTCTCCCTTCTGGTGGTATTTCTCGAGATACAGCCCATCTTTTCACTCCAGAGAAGCATATTCTTTCTATAACACACACACATACCCCACCGCCATTCTCATTTGGTCATTGTAGCTATTCCAGTTGCTTTTATCCTATCACACTTCCCTGAAGGTTCACTTACCTGGCTGCATGTTTATCAGTCCTGTCTCTTTCTTTACCATCCAAGGGCATACAACAAGGGTGGGGAACTTTTGCTACTCCAAATGTTATTGGACTACATCTCCCATCACCCTTGACAAGTGATCATGCTGTCTGAGTCCAACAAGATCTAAAGGGCCATGGGTTCCCCATCACTGACATATATGTTATTGTGCTCTCAGTGCCTCACTCAGGTGAGCTGCATAGTGATGAGTTATATGACACCATCTCACTTATTACAACCCGCTATCAACTCCCTATAGAGCAATCTCTGTCACCATAGAGTGCCTGGAAGCAGATTATAGGTGCCACAAATGTGTTCATTCCAGATAAGTAAGTGAACCTTGCTACGCAGCCCAGATTTTTTTCTGTGCCAAAGGACCTTGATTTTAGTTCTACTCCTCTTTGAACTGACCCACCTTATGCTGCAAATGTATTGTTCTACATGTGAAAGGGACGCGGGTGCTGCTGTGGTCTAAGCCACTGAGCCTCTTGGGCTTGCTGATTGGAAGGTTGGTAGTTCGAATATCTGCGACGGGGTGAGCTCCTGTTGCTCTGTCCCAGCTCCTGCCAACCTAGCAGTTCAAAAGCATGCCAGTGCAAGTAGATAAATAGGTATCGCTGCGGCAGGAAGGTAAAAGGTGTTTCCGTGCGCTCTGGTTTCAGAGTCACGGTGTTTCATTGTGCCAGAAGTGGTTTAGTCATGCTGCCCACATGACCCAGGAAGCTGTCTGTGGACAAACACCGGCTCCCTCGGCCTGAAAGCAAGATGAGTGCCACAACCCCATAGTCATCTTTGACTGGACTTAACATTCAGGGGTCCTTTACCTTTTTACCTGTTCTACATGTGGTGTATTTAGGAATGAGATCCCTGCTTGAAATGTACCACAAGACGAGTTGATGCAAATTATGTGCCTGGGACCTATGAGTGTATGTGTCTGGGCCTCAGTATCTATGCAGTCTTCTCTATGGGGCAGCACATGTTTAGATTAATATTCTAGATGCTCAAGAATGAGGTTTGATTCCTTGCCGCACTGCCTTAGTGTTAAGTGGTCCAGTGCTTCAGGGTTGAAAATATGTATGCCTGTTTGTTGAAGGGTGCTGTGCAGGGCTGCTGCATTAAATGCATGAATATTGTTTCTGAAGTATTTGAGAGTTACTGTTCTTGTTTCTTTGAGGGATGACATAAAGGATTTGCAATAGGTTTTTCACGCTTCTCCTGTGCAGTCAGTTTGTGATGCTGCAGAATCAGTACCTGGTAGGCTGTAATTATCTTAAGGTAATTTCCTTGTCTTTTCTGAATTTATATGTTCATTTTTTCCAATCAAAAAATTCTTTGGGAACATTAGATCTGCCCAATATTCTGTGTTACAAATTGCCCCATGGAAAGACATCAGCTCTCATTTTATTGCATAGTCAATCTTGTACTTATGTCATCAGGTTCTGCTTCAGATTCTTAGCATTTCCCCAACAGTATACCATTTCTTATTACTATACGGTTATCACCATCCAGCTATCTAATTAATTGCTAGTTGGCCTCTGGGCATTTTGCAGATAGAAAATGATCATAAAAATAGTTCATGTATTTAATGGGCAAATCAACATATTGTTCTCTATAATTATAATGGGTAAAGTCTGTTATATGTCAAAAATCCATTGGAAGAAAACCTTCAACATTCCTTTTCCATGAAAAAATATATATTTGAGTGAAGGCTCTGATTCCCCTGCATGATCTTCTGCTGGTGGCTGATGGAAGAGTACCTCTTGCCAGGGTGCTTCCTGCTTTGCCAGTGGTGTATTTAGGAGGCACCCAAAAAGAAAACAGAGATGACACCTGTCTATTATTTAATGGAAGTAATTCCGAAGGGTAGGTGCCTTAACACTAAGGGCATGATTCCTATATTGTGCAGAATGAACCTCTTGATAAGATGGTATCTGCTGGAGGTCCTCAGCTGTAGAGCATCATGACAGATTGGGTATACAAGGGGTGAGATTATCATTCAGGACTTGGTCCCAAGCTTTCTAGGGCTTTATACATCAAAATCAGCACCCTGGTAGCTTACTAGCAGTAGCCCAACATGGTGACAGTATTCTACCCCAGTGAGCTCCAGCTTCGCAGCCATCCTCAATGGCAGTATTGCAGTAATCCAACCTGGAGGTTATCAGCGCATGGATGCTGATAAATTGAAAATTCAAAGGACAAAAACTGGGCATGAGCATGGTCACTTTCAAGACAAGACTTGCACTTGAAAATCCACTTTAAAAACTAAACTCTAGTTGACATCATCTGCTGGGGGTAGGGGAATAAACTTGTTGAGCAAACAGACCAAAAAGTACATCCTTCTAGTGTCTAGTAATTGGTGCCACTGTTAATTAGCCGCAGAGATTGGTGGCCCTATGATAGCCATGCCTATTTGTTTCTCTGTGCATTGTTACTGCAAACTGTTTTCCGTGAGAGCTGCTTTAATGAAACGCTTTAATGAACACTTCAGCCCCTTTTGCTTCTACATCTTGGAGTTCAACACAGCATGTGTCCCATGCCATTGCTTTGCACGTGTTAGCTTTGATTAACCACTGAGGTAAATGTACATTGTGGATTCTGCTGTGCAATTACAGTACTGGCACTGTTCTCATACAAACTCTGGATTTTCATCATCATCAACAGCAAAATGATAGCTCACCGGTAACTGGCAATTTCTTGAAGAGACAGAAACAAGAATCAAAACCAAAGATGATATACAGCAAATGAAACAAATAACACATGCTGTGGTACACAGATGATCATATTCACATGCAAATCCACTTAATTCGAATGCAGCACAATTTTTCTCTCACCTCAACAACACCCATATGAACAACAGTCCGTTAGACTAGCTAGTATTTACGGTCAGACACAAGAAGTCTGGACGAAACTAAGCTGAGATACTTGGAAATTAGAGCAAATATTTACAGACATTTTTGTCGTTGTGAGTGTCTATGGGTTAAATAAAGTACCAGATGACAACAGCCAATTCTCTTATTTAGAAAGAGTGAAAATATGTTCAGTCCTAGTTCAGTGATAGAGCATCTGGCTTTGCATGCAGAAGGTCTCAGGTACAATCCTTGTTTTGTTTCTTTATTTCTTCAATGCATTTACATAACACTCCCTTACCAAATGGTTCCAGGGAGGGAATGCCCATAAACTGAGAACCATAACTAGTAATATTTCTCATATTAACATATGTAGAATGTGACCAAAACCTTGATAATAGACTGCATGGCAATGGGGAACAAATAAAGCAGATTTGACAATTAGCATTGCATCTCACCTACCTGCCCTGCAAAAAATGAGGGAAAGGAGAAAAGTAATTTCGACAAAGAAGTCCACCATCACTTGTTATCAATAAGTTAATAATTTTAGGGCATACCGTACCTCAGAAGGTGAGTCATTTCATAGCTGTGGACCAACATAGAATGCTCTCCTATAGCCTCCCAGGCCTTACTTGGTGACAGGATTACAAGCAGAATGTCTTAACACACAGGCAGCTTGATAATATTTCTTAAACAAATCTCCATATCTTCAATTTATATAGCTTTCCAAGCACTGGTTTTGTAGTTTTCCTTACCGTTGTGGTTCATTATTAGTAATATAATTCTTAGCAAAGCAAAGCATTTCTCCCTAACAGTCTGTTTTCTTCTTAGGGATGACCCCCGAGTGAGGTGAAAGATGAGGAAAAAAAGAAAAGACAGATGTATGACATCATACCCATTTTTCTCCTCAGCTAGCAAACTGTGAAACCATTAACAGAGGAGTGTGACTTCACTCCGGGACCAAAGAGAATGAGCAGCTGGCCTTAGATAGAAAAAGCTCTAATTCAAACACATATATCTTCAATAATAGCAGGGGAAATACAGAAAATTACTGTCAAAATAAATTGCATTTTGTATAAATGCCATCTCCCTTCATGTTTGCCCCAGCATGATAATCCTTCTTTATTTAGTGGTATTGCCCTTTTCTCTTTGGAGACCTTTGCTGAAGTCTTCTTTTATATTTTATGTATCATTAAAATGACTTAAATGAGCAGACGGTGTAGCGCTGCTGACATTTATTTTTAATTATTTACATAAATAAAGAGGTTTTCTTATTCCACACCTGCAGCAATTATCAAAATATATTTCGATCATTTATAATGTGAATTTAATGCCTGTGAGTGCTGAACAAAGCAAGCAGAAGAGGCGATAGTGCTGGAAATATGAGGCCATTGCCAGTACTATCACTTCTTCTTGTTTCCTTGTACTGAGGCCACATCTGCTCCATCAATTTAAAGCATCAATATACTACTTGAATAGTCATGGCTTCCCCCAAAGAATTCTGGGAAATGTTCTGGGAAGTGCTGAAAATTGTTCAGGGTGTTGAAAGGAGGGGCCTAACAATCAATCCCTCTTCCCAGAGAACTCTGTGAGGGCAATAACCACAGAGCCTAGGGCCTGTTGATCAGAAGGCTGACCGTTCGAATCCCCGTGACGGGGTGAGCTCCCGTTACTTGGTCCCAGCTCCTGTCAACCTAGCAGTTTGAAAGTATGTCAAAGTGCAAGTAGCTAAATAGGTACCGCCACTGCAGGAAGGTAAACATCATTCCATGTGCCGCTCTGGTTCGCCAGAAGCGGCTTAGTCATGCTGGCCACATGAACTGGAAGCTGTACGCTGGCTCCCTCAGCCAGTAAAGCGAGATGAGCGCCGCAACCCCAGAGTCGGTCACGACTGGACCTAATGGTCAGGGGTCCCTTTACCTTTACCTCATAAGAATGGATAACAATCCTAACAAACTACAGTTGGCAGGATTCTTTGGGGGAAGTTGTTGCTGTTAAAGTGGTATAACAATGTTTTAAATGTATAGTGTGGATGTGAATTGAATGCATATTGAAAGCAGAAGGGGGCGGATTTGCCTTTTCCATGAGGCCTTTGACCTGACCCTTTAACTTCCATCCTCAACTGACAGAAAGCCTCTCTCTGTGTGCTCTCATTCATTTCTTGGTTACCCTCACATTTTTGGTCCTGTTCTCTGTCATGTCCTCTGTAGCTATACTCCAGACTGCAAATGGGACAGGTACCTTTTGGGTGCTACTGTATGTTGGTGGGGCTGATTAATAATCATAGAATTGTAGCATTGGAAGGGATACAGAGAGTCATCTAATCCAACCCCCTGCAAGACAGGAGCTTCAATCATAGAGGGTTGGATTAGATGACCCTTGGGGTCCCTTCCAATTCTACAGTTCTAAGGATCTATTATTATTAGTCAGCCTCATCAACATACAATAGCATTAAAAAGGTACCTGTCTCAAACAAAAAGCATTAGCAACAGCTCTGCGGGACATTCAAGAACTCAGAGTTGTAGCCAACTATTATTTACTCAGAGTAGGCCCATTAAAAGTAACGGGCATTACTAAGTTGGTATTCAAGCATTTTCATGGAAACAGTGAAATTACTGCAGTTATTTCAGCATGAGCATTTCCCACACTTTGCTAAAAAAAAGCCTGCTTGGCAACAGAAAGCCACTTGTTTAATGGTCTTATGGATTTTCTCCAGCCTACTTTGGTATAAAACTGGCAGTGGCCAAACTTGAATTAGAAAAATACGCTGAAATATGTATTTACAGAAACGAATACAACTATATTAGCTAATGTGAATTTGGGACCACTGTAGCACTTGATGGCACCTAATCACAATTATGAATGCTCCTTATTGGAAATTGCAAGCTATCCAATAAGGAGAAGTTTAATACTACAGTTCCAACAGATGCCCTTATTACTTGCTTGAGTTCAAGGAGGTAAGACACAAATATCTGGGCCAATTTGTAAGCATTGGCCATTGGTTAAAGTTAAACCAAAAAGAACCTGAATTTGTTCATATATCACAGATAGAAAAATTACTTTAAAAGTTGTTTCATTTGCCTTGTGGTGCCTATGTATTAAACTGTCTGATTATGCATCCATTGGACTGTTTTAATGATAAAAAATAGCACATTTTATGGTGTGTATATAAATATAGATATGCATAGTTATACATGTTGTCTAGACCACCAGCTAGTGAAAAGCAGCAGTTACTGTTCAATCATTGTTAATAATACATGGATCTTCCAACATAGCATTTGTTTTTACTGCTCTCCTTAGGGGAAACATATGTTGTTGATGATGAACACAGCTTCATTTGAGCCAGGCTAAGCCTTGAAACATATTTTCCTTCCTATGGCTCATCTCTAGAACCTGTCAGATAGTAATGAAGATGAGAAGTGCCTTTGTGTCCATACTCCCCCCACCTTTGTTTTGCATTGCTATAACTGAAGAGGAAATTACTTCTTCAAGTACCGTTGTAATGTTTGGAATGTTTGGGGGCAAATTACATAAGTTATTCTCACCTGACTGTTGACCTTCCCAGCCAAGTGACCACTAAGCTATGCTATTGACCTTACCAATGTGGTTCTAAATTTTAATATGGCACCAAGAACAGAAGCCACCATAAAGCGACTCACACAAGGCTGCCAATAATGTAAGCTGGGCCCCCAACAACCACTGCAACATCTGGGGATATAGATGAGGATTCCAGATCAGAGGGTGCAAATTATAAGCAGTTGAGACCCTTATCAATCCTCTTTTGATGAGATTAGCCAGTGATAAAAAAAGAATAGGCTGAAGAATGCAGATATTGTAGATATCACATCTTCTCTTTAAGAAGTTTAAGCTTTTCATTGGGAGCTCCTTGATTAATGGCATCTTAATAACTCCTTGTATGCCTGAATACTACATTGCTGAGTTGATGAATTTCTAGATAGGCTGATTGATTGTCTAACGGGTATGTGCATATGTTACTTGACTCATATAAATTATCAATAGACGCAGGGCCATTGTCAGCTCTCTCATCTGGGGAGGAAGATGAGCCTTCCCTCAATTTCAACATTTTGTTCTTGTATTTGCTTTCATGAACCTCATAGCCTGTTTGTCTTGCACTGCTTCTTTGTAGTGATGTTCCTCCAGCTGCTTTCCATGTAGCTGTCATACTGCAGTGACAGTCACAGCCAACAACAAAAACAGAGTCCCTTTTTGATGTGTTGGCTGAAATAGCAGTCTTTGCCCAAAGTTCTGCCTCCTGAGGCACATCAGGTTGTCATAAGATGCATGTGGAGACAATGTGATCTTTATAATTAGGTCTGAGTAATTGTTGGCCTGCCATTGACCTTGACATCTTTGTTGCCCTGCTATTGCAATGGAGACTATAGATATAACCATGCTTCCATTGAACAACAATAACAACAACAACAACAGGCATGGGTAAAGTTGAGTACAGGGTTTGGGGGTCATAGGGGAAGGGGAAAATCCCATTATGTTCGTGTAAATCCTTGCTCTGATGAGATAGTCGCTTAGCATTGTAGAAGAAGAAGAGTTTAGATTTGATATCCCGCTTTATCACTACCCAAAGGAGTCTCAAAGCGGCTAACATTCTCCTTTTCCCTTCCTCCCTCACAACAAACACTCTGTGAGATGAGTGAGGCTGAGAGACTTCAGAGAAGTGTGACTAGCCCAAGGTCACCCAGCAGCTGCATGTGGAGGAGCGGGGAAGCGAACCCAGTTAACCAGATTACGAGTCCACCGCTCTTAACCACTACACCACACTGGCTCTCTTGTACTGGATACAAGACAAAGCTATATGCTACCTTGAAGTTCAAGATGTGCTTGAATACATGCTAGACTATTCAGCAGAGGACTGTTGCCTTCATGTCCAGCTGTGGTCTTCCCAGAAGGACCCAGTTAACCACTGTGGGAAAGAGGATACTGGATGAGACTTTTTTCCTGGTCTTGCAGAGCTCATCTTAATGTTTCATTAATCCAGTTCAGATACTTGTTGACCCCATGCAGATGCTTTTATGAGCTGCCACACAGAGTTTACACACAAAGGTGACAGTTGTATAAAAGGCCACTTTCGTGTGAACTGGCGCTCCACACAAACCCAGCAAGACCAGAAGGCTTTGGGTCCCCCCCTCCCCATTTTTTCATGGGTAATCAATGACAATCTGAAATGAACTTATGTTTTGGCAAATTCAATTATTTCTTATAGCTCGTGGAGAAGATACGCTGAGCTCTATGAGGAATAAATAAATGGGTGGGTGCATATCCTATTTACCACCATAAACAATGCAGCACAAATGTCCTCTGGATGGAAAATGAAAATCATTTTTCTGATTTATAACAAAGGGGATAGGAAGGCTGCACAAAACTATTGGCCAGTTATCTTATTAGACATCTCCTCAAAGCTATATGCGTGATACTGCCTTCAGAAATTATCAGAATCTCTTTTACATCATGGATGTTGGGTAATATTATGCATGTATGATCTATATTGTTTTCTTAGTACTGTTTCTGTGGGCTTGTCACAGTCCTTGGCTAGAACAGGCATAGGCAAACTCAGCCCTCCAGATGTTTTGGGACTACAACTCCCATGATCCCTAGCTAACAGGACCAGAGGTCAGGGATGATGGGAATTGTAGTCCCAAAACATCTGGAAGGCTGAGTTTGCCTATGCCTGGGCTAGAACAATAAACTTATATTGCAGGATTGATTATTGAGTGTGACTGGTCACGATAAGGATTACTTATTTGAATAGTGTGCTCAAATTCATATTATCTGAGTTGGTGAGTGAAGTTGTAAAGCTTTCTTACAGTACAGACGAGTTGCCTTCATTGCATCTCTTGGACCTTCTTGGGGTCAAATTCAAGGTGACACCACTCTTGCAATTAGCAATCACTTGTATGGTTCCTTAGAGTAAATTGCAGATGCAGATGGGAGAATACAACTTGGGACCCTGGTGGGGCTGCATAGTGAATTTAACTCTTTGATTCTCATTGTGGTCTATATCCAAACTGCCTTCTCCCTGACTATGCCTGCAATTTGCATTGGAAGGAAAATCCCATTTATACCAAGCAAATTGCAAGTGTGGGAGAACCAGTCACAATTGGGACTACAGTAGGAAAGCAATAGGGGGTTTAAGACTCCCCAGGATCCATGTTCCATCTCCCCCATCAAACCCATGTACCTTTTAGAAATAGCACAATAGCTTATTACATGGATCATGCCTTGTTTGGCCGACAGGTTATACATTCTGAAGAACTTCTTGAACAACACACTTGGGGCACAGCCTATGCAAGCTTCCTTGAAATGAACAGGAGTTGTTCAGGAGCAGAGCCACAAGTGTTGCTGTCCCAATAAATCTGTTAGTACCTCTTATTCTACTGGAGAACTGATTATTTTTGTTGCAAAAATACAATGACTTGGTTACTCTCCAGGAATCAAGGCAGCAAACTTTCTATTAGTTATAGCAAAGGTATTTTTTGCATTTTCTCTCACTCACTTTCACATACACTAGAAATGAAAAGGGGACAAAATGACCCTGCAGGGATATGATGTTCTCTAAAACTAATCGGGATTTGGCTTGCATTTGGGAAAGCTTTCCAAACATGCTTGCAGTTGGTGATGTGGGTTGCTGCGGTTGTCCGTGAGGGTTTTGACTGAGACCAGCAAATCTATTTGTACTAGCTGCAGAGATGGTGATCCCTTTTTTATTCCCAAAGCCTCCTTCCACTGTTTATATTTTCATGAAAGTTATAAGCTTCTTCCCTACCTCCTTCATGCAGCTCGTGTCTGTGGCCGCCTGTGGCTATTTGAAACAGCTTGCTGTATGCAGATCCAAGAGGAAGGTTTGCTATCTGAAATCAATATTTATTTCTAAATAACTATCCTCCGTCCCCAACAAATATTATTATCGTTATAAAAAATCAAAATATTTTGCTGTCCCCGAAAACTCAAAAGATATCCCACGTGAGAGCTGACAGGGAACCATAATCAAATTGTCAAGGAATTGCTCCTACTGTGGCAAAATGAGAATGTTAGATTACATGTGTCAGCATGTGAAGATAAAGACTGCATGGTGAAGGGAGTGTTGAAGGCTTGATAGGGGATGGGAGGTTTATCGCTGTAAACTGTAACCTGCTGCAGACAGTTCTGCTACTTCAGCATTCCTCTGTTTGCATTAAAAAAACCTTTATGATCAATAAAATGTCTCGGTTTTGCCTTTTGGGGAAAATACGTTTAGAGCGTTCATGTCACCTGCGTTAGGCCAATTAAACTGAATTCTAATTGTTATTCTGATGGCTGCAGAGCAATAAAGGAGGCTGCCTCCAACTGCCTCATGAATTAGGCAATTTCCTGAAGTTCTAGCACAGCCCTTGCAGAGCAACATAGGTTGGGTACAGAATCATAGAGTTGGACAGGAACTTGTCGACCTGAGGTGGAGGACATAAAGCCTGCAGTCCATGTGCAGCCCTCTAGGCCTTTCTCATTGCCCCCCAGTTCAAGGGGGGCTTTGCTCTTTCAAATTTCAGTGGTGCCCTGTGCAAGGCCAAAATCTGGCACCCCCCCACCTCTTGCCTTTTGTGCTGCTCAGTTCACTATGTCATAGTTATGATGCCCTATGGCACCCCCTAGGCTCACTGCTCGGTGTGGGGTAACCAGCTGCAGTGCTCTAGATCTGTCTCTGTGAAGTTACACTCCACACTGGTCCAGCTTTGTACTCCACTTGTGCTTCCCCCTACCTAGAGTGCAACTTTGAGGTCCTATGTCATGGACTGGCTAGATGCAAAGGAATGATGGGAGGCATCAGCTGGGGAGTGAAACTCAGGGGGTGAAACATCATACCACCAGGGGACTGGTGGTATGATGATGAATGGTCAGAGGCAGAAGAGGGAGCAGACTGGGCGAAGGAGGTGTCAGAAGCTGAAGAGGCAATAGGGTTTAGTGAGCAAGAAGAAACTGGGGCAGAGAGCAGTCCGGATTCAGAGGCTGGAAAGGAGCGGGGCCAGGAGATAGAGAGAAGGCAGGCTGCAGAAGAAGTCAGGGAGTCTCCCCCTCCTGCTGCGCCCAGTTCTACTCTCCACTGATGTCCCAGAACATGCAGAGGAATTAAAAGAGCAGAGGAGAGATTGGTTGCTCGCAGACATCAACTCAGATTGCTAGGCAAAAACCCTGGAGAGGAGGGGACTTAGGCAGCTGTGGGAAGGTGGGACCTTCAGTCCTCGCAACCACCTCTACTGGGAAGAGTTGCTGGGATCACTAGGCCTGCACTGTTTGGGTTTATTTGAATAAAGAGTTAACTTCACTGACTTACAGCTGACTCCGGCTCCTGAAATCTGATCATTCCTCTAGATTGCTTGAATGAACTGTGTGTTCAAGGTGTGCAGTAGTGCACCTTGGGGTCTCCGTTCTAAATCATAGTTGCAGCACCTTGAGGTTCGGCACTGCAGATTTAGGGGAGCCTGAGCAGTTCCATCACACTGGATGCCAAAATAGAGGCAAATGGATCCAGTCTGTCTCCCCTAAATCTGCCTCTCACCCTCTCTACCTCTCACTCTGGACCCCTCCCAAGCAGGCCTGGTACCTTCTGCATGGAAAACATGCATGCAGTCTATAACCCCATCCCTCCCAAGCTTTGATGCCACTGCTCTTGATGTTGCTAAGGCCTGAGTCACAGTTGTCATGTCCTTCTTGGATAAGCATGGCAATCTTTCCACAAGATGGAACCTCTGAAGCCTATGTAGCTAAAACTTCAGCCAAGGCTGACGGGCTTCCTGCAGATCCAGAAGCATTTCTGGACTATAAATTGTTAGCACAATCTCTTTAAGCACCCCCCCTCCAACACATACACAAATGCATGCTCTTCTGGTTCTTTGAGTAAGAAAAATAGCTCATTTACTCAACATATGTCATAGTTGATAATATGACTTTTAGCAGTCCAAAGATTTATGTTCAAATTTTTCTTCTCTTGTTCTCCATACTTATTTTCCTCTCAACTCCTTGTTTTCTTTTTTTTTTGTTTGTTTGCAAAGTTTGCTCATGGAAACAATGGCTTGCATCTCCTACTTATTACTTAAATGCATAAATTGTTAAGTACCTTCAGTGCTTTTCAATATATTTGAATTATATGACCTGCCAGAAACCCAGTTAGTGATTTCAATATGTCCTTTGGAATTTCTGTTTCCCATCAACTTGTGTCTCTTTGGTTGTCAGTTAACAGGCATTTTCAATGATTGTCTCACCTTCCCCTAGGACATATCAGCTGCAGTCCACTAGGCATGATATGCATCTTATAACAGCTTCACTTTCATATACCACCTTTTGCTTTATGAGTGAGTTCCAGAGGATTGCATAGAGGAGGTGTGGGGAACCTTTAGCTCAGCAAACGATGCTGAACTCCAACTCCCAGCCTTCCCAATGTCCAGGGATGATGTAGTTCAGCAACATCTGGAGGACCAAAGTTTCTCCTCACCTAGCATAATGTATGGCTTACAGTTGTAATTGCTAAACTGCATCACATGAATATGCTTTCCATGGAAAGCAAATTAATTAACTAACAAAGGCTTCCTGGTCCACAGCCCCAGTGTATTAGATGTCAACTTCATTTCTTCATGAATCGGTCCATTTTTCAAAGCAGCCTTCTCCAAGGGATATGTCATTTCATCTTGACCCTGCATATGAATGGAGCATTCAGTCATGATCGAAGCGGAGTCAGGCTCAGCAGCAGCAGAGTCCATTCTTAGAAGAGGCTGCCTGTTATGTCTCTGCATGAGATGCTGCTCTATGTTTGTGTCAAGAACTGCCAAGGATTGAACTGGAGGGCCTCTGGGTTCCTGAGCAGCTGTCCCATATGATGAGCTACTGAACTGTGTGTTGTGCCATCTACCTAGGCAGCTTAGCAGCTTCATGTGCTAGGCTGTGGCAATATTTGTGCCCCCCTCCCAGCTTCTTCTTTCTCCTCCTGGAGATGGTTTTTCCCTACCAACTGTATGATGTCAGTATGGCAACAATGGCCTGAGCTGAAACTCCTCAGATTTCTGTGACTTGCTCTCCTTCTCAATTGTCTTCTCTAGCCCTCAGCCATACCTGACTGAGGATGTAGAGTCAAAATGTTATCCTGTTCAATACATAATCCCTACCTAACATTCACAAAATGTTGCAGTCTTAGGGAGTTGTGGTACATGTTGCTGACGGCATTACAGAGAAGATCACATGCTAGGTTAATGATATTGTCATGGTATTAGAAGAAAATTCTGGAAGCCTTTGCAGTCTTGCTTTCAAATTCTAATTGTGATGTCATGTGATTTTCTGAACCTTGCAGAACTCTTGATGTGCAAACAGCCTGCCTTATTATTGTTTGCCTATCTCTCATAATGGTACATCTTAAAAAGACAGGGAAGATTTGTTCTCATCTTTAAAGTTCGGATCAATCTCATTTTTTTAAATCTCTCCCCTTTTCACATTTCTTTTTTTTTAGCTAAGCAGTCTTTCTTCAATGTCAAACATTTTACCAACGTACATTTATTGCACATTATTGCATGCAAGAAAAAGAGAACTTATGGCTGTGGATAAAGAGTTCAGAGGAAACATAGCCAATTCACCATAAACTTTTGTGCTGTTAATGTTTTCTGCCTTTGACATAAATGAAAATAAAATTGAATATTTTGGGAATTATAGTTTTAATCAGTTCATGGGTAGTCTACCCTAAATATGATGGGTTCAAAGGGAGGGAACTCAGCTATTACCTAAGAGTCAAATAAATCTATTGCTGGGTGATAATGACTGTGTTTCATCTAAATATGCTATCATATGCTGGTGAAGAATTCATCAGAATCAGTTGATACAAATAAATGAGCTCTAGGAGAAAGGACTTTGACAATTTTGTGAATTTTGTAGCAATGAAGGTCAATATTTTCTGTCATTACAATTAAGACAGAGAATTGAAAAAACCTACCATTTTGGAAGAGTTATTTGGTGTTAGTCATCTTTCCTCTTCCTCTTCTTCTAGCTTTGTTGTTTACACATGCATATATCTTTGTGTAACTCAGGATATGAGGATAATGCTTTGTGCATCTGATTAAGTGGACTGTAGTCCAGGGAATAATGGCATAATAAATTTGTTATTTTTTAAGGTGCCAGAAGACTATTTATTGTATAGAGGTAGTATCATTTCAGTGGCTAGCTACATTAAAATGAGTATCAATTGTTGAGATAGTCTTTTCTTTCTTTTTTAAAAATAATGTTTATTAAAGATTTCTTAGTTTACAAAAATATGTACATTGTCTCCTTTTTCAAGCTTAGACTGTGGTAATAGCAGGAATAGCAATTTGAGAGTCTGCTTATGCATTGAGGAGAGGCAAATGACTCACAAATTATTGCATGACTTCAATCTGCATTAACAAGTGTTTTCTGTGGCCTCCAGCTAAGGAAGCACATATATCCCCTTCATTTTATTTCATATTTTGCTTATTAAATAAAAGACAAGTGGCAAATTAAAAAACAACAACAACCAAGCTAATACAAATAAGCAAACATGGACAATACAAGCACCGGAAACACAGTGAATGGTGTCTTAAAATTTTCCATTAAACCACAGCATTGGGATATTTAAAAATCTGGAAATAAATATAATTAAACCAAATCCAACTGAGCTGTATTAGTCTGTTATTGGCAGTGAATTCGTTATACACATTATGTGATAATGAAATGAATAATGTGTGTGATAATGAAATGCTATCACTTTAGATAATATTCAGTGGCAACTGGCAAGGTCCCAGTGCTAGAGCAAATGCTCAATGCTAGAGCAATGCTTCGTTCAATGCACAGAGTCTCAACTTGAAAGACCTCAGGTAGCAGGAACTAACTGCTTCCTAGCACTTTGTGAAATGGCTGCTGTTTGGAGTAGGTGGCTTAGTTGTGATTCTGGAGTAGATAAATACTGGCTTCGGTGTGATACTGAATATGGTAGCTTCCTCTACACAGTGCTGGAATCTATATAGAACGACAACCCAGATTGTAAAATATTCTACTGCATCAATGCTATTTTCCACCTGGGCATCATCATGACATTATCATAGTAGTATAATTCAACTCCATACTCCTATTGATTCACATATTTTACAGGCTAAACTGGGGAGAGGGAGAGCAAATGTCAGCCATGATCTAAACATGTCAGTGATTTTTGTTACCTAGCAGCTGTTTATATTGGCGTTCTCTCTAATGTATTTATTTCTTTGTGTGTGTCCTCTTCTGTTTGAAAGAGAAAGAAAGGATGAACATGACGCAAAAGAGGAAAAAATATAATAACAGTTGGTGGTAATACTAGAAGCATTTATCATGCCGTTTAGTGTTTTAAATAATTTGAAATAATAAAAAAAACTGTATAAAAGAGTGATTTCTTTCATGTTTATCATAGCCGAGTTCTTGGCAGTGAAATCCTCAGTCATCATTACAAAAGCTTCCTACTCTTTACACTAATTTCATGACTGCGCTGATAGAACATGACAGAGTGTTCAAAAGAATGCCAGAAATTGACAGCAAAAATTACCCTTCTTGATTCTAGTCTCATATGGAACTAGAAATCTGTTAGTCACAAAAGACTGGCTTGCACCTTCACAAAAGAGTCTGTAAGCCAGCCGACTTTTCTGCAGCTAATGCTTTGTAGATTAATTTATGAATCCTTTGGTGTGAAAGGTATCGCCTGTCTATTCATATGATTATAATAATTATTAATGCTGAAGAGTGGATGTGACATAAGCATCACAATGCTCTTAAACAGAAATTGCAAATTAAAAAAGGTATATTTTTTGGGAGGGGGGGACTAATAACCCCCCAAAAAAATATTCTTGCAGCATAGGAGCAGGAGCAGCTACACCACTCATCTGACCTCCCTGTGACTGAGTTACCCCTGCATGCCAGGATGGAGAGAGGGAAGGAAAAGGTGGTAGTGACGTCAGTGCAGTGTAATTGTATCATCAGGAACACTGGATTGGCTATGCTGATGTGTTTACACCACACCAACCTTGCTACCGCTTCACCCACTTTGTCTCTGTCCTGGTATGCAGCAGCAACTCAGCTGCAGGGAGGTCAGTTGAGAAGTGCACCCCCTGCATACCAACCATTACTGCCAAAATTTGGAGTTGTGGAAGGGAACTCAATTGTGAACATCTAGAATGGGTGACTGCTCCACTCATGCAATGACTTCTTTGGATTCAACACTTGCCATTTTATTTTATTTTATAAGAATTGCCCTAAGAATTGCACATGCATTCTTCAAGAAGTGTTGTTTTAAGTTAATTCTCCAGTGGTGTAGTGGTTAAGAGCGGTAGATTCATAATCTGGTGAACCTGGTTTGCGTCCCTGCTCCTCCACATGCAACTGCTGGCTGACCTTGGGCCAGTCACACTTCTCTGAAGTCTCTCAGCCTCACTCACCTCACAGAGTGTTTGTTGTGGGGGAGGAAGGGAAAGGAGGTTGTGAGCCACTTTGAGACTCCTTAGGGTAGTGATAAAGCAGGATATCAAATCCAAACTACTCAGATGCTGTCTGGGAAATAGAAATGGCCCCCCTTTCACCCCCTTATACACACACTCCCAATTTGGAGCCAAGTGTTATCAGCTGGGAATTCTCTTCTCAGCTTTAACTTTTGTCATCTAGACTTATCTATCCTGTATTCCTTAAACTTCATCTTACAACCATCCTCCTCTCCGTTAACACTCTGGGCTAGTGCACAGTTACAGTAGCCCCCATGCAAGTATCTTGATAGTGTATGGAAACCTCCCAAGTTTGTAGTCAAGTGCGATTTATAGGAGCTCCTTTTTTTGGCACACCCAAAATCACAGAAATCATGTACATCTCCTCACATTGCAAAACTGGTTCTCAGAAACATCAGCATTGCCTAGGTTCTGCCTAGTTATGAGCCTGGTGGTCATCCCAACAAACTCACATGATGCCCATGTTGAGGTCCTTGTAGTTACAAAAAGCCCTGGTAGATATCATGTTTCCCCTCCATGCCTTGACTGCTTAGCATTCTCTTCTTTGATGGTCCTGACAGTAGACTGCTGGTATCATTAAAACATGGGGCAGTGTCCATTGCCCTCATTCCATGAGAGCAAGGATATACTCTTCTGCAAAGTAACTTTCTCCTCCCCCTGTGTGTACCCCCTGTGTGTACTCCAAATCTGCTCTGGATGGTTGGAGAAAACCCCAAAACAGATACATGGTGGGTGGGCAGGGGAGGAGTGGAGATGAATCGAACTCCTGTCACACAAGGGCAAATCCTTATGCTAATGGAATAAGGGACTTAGTGCTATTTTGATTACAAGGTCTTGTGACTGATAATGCTCCTATTCCAAACTTTGTATCCTATTTCCTGTAGATTTACAAGGGATAGGCAGATAAGTCAATTTCACACGTGTCCGTACATAAGACCAAAAATAAGTTTTAAAAATAAAGTTTTTTTAAACAAAAAGTTTAAATATTCATATTTTGATACATATTTTATGCCCACCTATGAATTTATAAATGTATTTTCTCCTAAAACACGTCTTTTAACACTTAAAACAAATTTAAAAAGCATTTTTTGAGCCGAGAACAGTATTGTAAAATTCAGAGAAGTGTGAAATCCCAATGGATTTTTGCATACCAGTCTCTGTATTAGTCCAGGAGGTGCAAATTGCCTTGCTTAAAAATGTGGACCAAATGAAAATCTCCTCCAAGCCTAGGATTTCTTCTCCTGGATGTAGTCTTTGTGGGGAGGAATTCATTCCAACTTCAGCAATGTCATATTTCAGAACAAACATGCCTTGTGTTTATTTAAGGAACCAACATTTTGAGTGACTTGATTCTTGAGGACCATCTGGCCCACACACCTTCAGACGTTTGAAATGTGCTCCCCACATTCCCGTTATCATGCAACTCACATTCTGCTTTTCATTTTGCCTTCTTTATTTATACCATAGGCTTTTGTGACAGAATAAAGACACCATTTGCACAAGAGAAATGGAAAGAGATAGCAGAGGAATCCCCTGAATTCCTTCATCTGGGTCTGCAGATCTGCTAAG
This sequence comes from Podarcis bocagei, assembly GCF_964188305.1. Lineage (NCBI taxonomy): Eukaryota > Metazoa > Chordata > Lepidosauria > Squamata > Lacertidae > Podarcis > Podarcis bocagei. The sequence continues at coordinate 82,379,550 of NC_138129.1, read as the reverse complement.
GTAGGTGCAGTTGTTCCCAGAGGAAGCACTGAGGGGGCAGAAGGCTGGTGTGAGAAGCCTTCTTGGTCCAGTAGGACAGATATTTATCTCTCCCCACCTCTTTGGACCAACCTAGACAGGCGGGCAGCACCACCCGCTGGTCAATCATCTGGTGTCATAATGATGTTGGGTGCTTGGTCCCTGTTAAGGCACAGCATTTCCCCAATGCCTGATGATTAGTTAGTTGTCAGGCACTTGTGGAATGCTGTGCAAGGGGCTTTGGAAGCCCTATGCTTGTCGTTTGCTAAATGCTCAACCACAAGCTCAGTAGCTGGGCATTTGGGAAGTACAGTGCAAGGGGCTTTGCAGTTGTTGTGCTTGGTGCTTCCCAAGAACAAACCACAAGACCTGAAAGCACAGGTAAGGGACAAAAGGGATTTGTGGGAAGCCCTTGCACAGCTCTTCCCACGCTGATTGCCTGGTGCCTAGGAAGTTCTGAGGAAATCCCCTATAAGCCAAATTCTGCCCTTGCCATTACCCCAACTGCCGTACATTAGGGTTACTGCAATAGACACAAGATAATATCACCAACCATCTCTAAACAAACAATAAACACCCATAAAATGGCAAAAGTAGTTTCTTTCCAAAATAGGTTTTACAGTGGTACCTCGGGTTACATACGCTTCAGGTTACATATGCTTCAGGTTACAGACTCCGCTAACCCAGAAATAGTGCTTCAGGTTAAGAACTTTGCTTCAGGATGAGAACAGAAATTGCACGGTGGCAGCAGCAGGAGGCCCCCTTAGCTAAAGTGGTGCTTCAGGTTAAGAACAGTTTCAGGTTAAGAACGGACCTCCGGAACGAATTAAGTACTTAACCTGAGGTACCACTGTATCTTAAATTATTGCAAACACAGTAAATAAAGAGTCCACGTAATATATAAGTGGTTCAGTGCTGGTTTTTTCCCCTTTCAAAAATAGGTTTTATCTTGAACGATTGCAAACGCAGTAATAAAGAGTCCACTTGTGATATATCAGTTGTTCCGTGCTCAGACATCGCTCTGGTAATCAGATGCTTCATCCCCAAAGGGCTTAGTCATGGAGCTTTGTAGTAAACAATATACAAATGAATACAGTATATAGACGACTTCAAGCAGGGGTATTTCTGTCCCTATCAGCATGTTTCCATTGGGAAGAACATAGGAAGAGGACGGTGTCCTTCAGTTTGTTAACCTGTTTTGGAAAGACACTACTTTTGCCATTTTATGGGTGTTTATAGTTTGTTTACAGATAGCTGCCTTGGTGATATTATCTTGTGTCTACTGCAGTAGCCATTGTATCACTACCCTGTTTATTGTTTTATTGTAGATTAGGGTTGCTAGGGTCTGGACACAAAGGTTGGTGAGCTTTATTTGGCAAAGTTGCTGAACTTTTGCAAAACTGCAAAACAAAATTTCTGTTTTTGAGCTATATTGAGCTATTTTTGCCATACGACCGTATTTCCCCAGACGTTTTTGGAGGGAGGGGGCAGATTTCCACCCGGACACTGCTTTGGACTACAGTATTCCATGTATGTCTTGGAAATTCCAGATGTATGGCAATCCTGCCATAGAACAAGTGCATTTCAGGTAGGCATGTCCTGTCCAAACTAGGCTCATATGAGGAGATATAGTAGGCCAACTTTTGCACACGGGTCAGAGATTCCCTACTCCTGCACTAGGCACAAGGCGTTGGGGATGTTGGAAATAGTGGGGGGAAAGAAATTGAGAGTGCAGTTGGTAAGCAATGGCTTTGTCATGTGAGGAAAATATATTTCCCTCTGGGTGCCCCCAGACTGTCAGTATTTTGCAGGTGACATTCCAGTGCATACAAAAAATGTGGTTTTGCACAATCAGAGTGGATGAACATACTCTGTTAGGTAACAAGCCCACTTAAATAAAAGTACTTTTTGTGGTTAGAACAGAGGCAGAGAAATGTGTTGAAAAATGTGAGTTGTAAATAAGTAACTATACAACCTTTTGAAGACATCTGAAGACAGCCCTGTACAGGAAAGTTTTCAATGTTTGATGTTTCATTATGTTTTTGGATATTCTGGAAGCCGCTCAGGGTGGCTTGCGCAACCCAGTCAGATAGGCTACTACTACTACTACTACACAAGCAAATAAGGATGAATGCTTACTGTCATGTAATCTCCCTGCAAACAAATCAGAACAGATATTCAATAATTAGGTTGTCTGGAAATTTCTACTGAATTTCTCCTGGTGTGACTCTGGCATTTCATGCTTAACCAAAGCACCCAAGAATATGTAAGGGTATTTTAAAATAATTTTTATTTGGCAATATTATTTGGGGGGACTTTTGCACATATATATTGAAGTGTTCCTAAGCAAAAAAAATCTAAAGCTTTATTGAGGCAAAACCTCTGAAAACTTTCAAGGGCAACTTAAGGCTGTTTCCAATGGTAGTGAGGAGTTGTAGGAAAAGACCAGGAGGCAGTGGAAGGATTAAGGACTTGTCCCAAAGTACAAGAAGAGCCTTTTGGATCTGACCAATAGCCCATCTAGTCCAGCATCATGTTCTCACGGTGACCAACCCATTGCTTGTGGGAAAACTTGCAAGCAGGACCTCAGCAAGTGCTGTAAATTGTACCTTCCTAGCTCTGATTTGCACAGGAAAAGAAGTGCCTGGTCTTAAAAGGCAAAAGGTTGTGATGAAATATATAATTCTGATAAGCTTAGTGGAATTCCTCAGCTGAAGCTCTTAACATTCCTAGATAAAAGGGCCTTTTATTAGGAATAAAGAAGACCAATATGACCCCACATTGACCTGTTTGGTCACTCACTGCTTTCATTCCTACCAGGCATTAGAGGTGGTTACACTGAAAAAACAAAGGGTTGATCTAGGTGAAGTTAGTCATGCTTAATAGCTAGTCACGAGAAGCTTAAGCACCACTGTTTTCAACTGGCCTAAAGCATGACTTACTTACATCTGGATTCAGCCCCAAAACATAGTGTTACACCAGGGTTTCCCAAATTTGGGTCTCCAGCTGTTTTTGGACTACAACTCCCATCATCTGTAGCTAGCAGGACCAGTGGTCTGGGATGATGGGAACTGTAGTCCAAAAACAGCTAGCAAGCCAAGTTTGGGAAACCCTGTATTACACTGTCATTGTGGTGACCAGAGGTGCCATTTTCTCAAGTTGATCGAGGGGGCCTGATAGGACATCCTGACTTTGCTTGCGTGACATTGTGAGGAGCCAGGGGGTGCTGCTGAATGCCCTCTGAACCTTGAGTGGGACTAGCCCCCTCAGAAAGAAATTGGGGGATCGAAAACGCCTCGGCCCCTAGCAGCTGACACTTATGGGTGCTAATACTACGATCAAATCACAAGCCCATATTGAAACACAGGATTGTATGCTCATCAACACTTATCTTAATGCAAGTGACGTATATCCAATAGTCTACAACTATAATCGTATCTAGGCATTGATATTATCCCACACAGTTGAGACTTCCGGGTTAGCGCGAACGGCTAATGGCAGATTCCCTCCGAGCTCCGGAGGGAATCGGCTCCTCAGGATCAGGGTCTTACCGCTGCGGCGACGCGGGGACCCCTAAAAATCACAGGCAGAGGAGCCTGTGAACCTGGTGACTCGGCGGGCACCATATGCGACCCCCCGACCTGCGAAAGAGCCTTTTTAAGGCTCCGGAACGGGGGACGGGGTGAGCGGCGCGGTGCTGTGAGTCGACTGCTTCTCCTGCGGAGGGAAGCCGCGCTGCCATGGCCGGAGAGCGCTGACTTTTTCCTGTGAATTGGACTCTAAAACTACAACCCGTGAGTAGAATGGAACTGGATTTGGAAAAATTTTAACTTTGAATTAGGCACGATCGGGGAAGACGTAAGCAGGAAGTCCGTCTCCCCGTCCTGTAAACAATCTGAAGCAAGGATCTACTAACTAAGGTCGAGAGAAATTTTTTCTCATCTATTGGGTTAAAGTTATTAATTTCACGACTTGGCATGATAAGAACTTTACCGGAGCATAAGAGCTAATTTTAGGAGCTGAAGTTTTCCCTCCCCCCAGACCCGGGAGTGATCTGCGAGAAAGCCTGGTGAAAAGGCATTGAAGATTTTGACAGCTGTCAAATTAGCTGTCAAGACGGAAAAAGAGAACTTTGTTTCTGCTGTTTCTGCTGGCTGTATTTGCTACAATTTGATTATATTTTGTGGAAAATAAGGAGAACTGATACAAATTAATTTGACTTTTGGATTTGAACTGGAAGGAATACTAAGTAACCAAAATCCCTCTAGAGGGGGCTTTGGGACATTACAAGGATGGCTGAAGGAGGAAGAATTCAAGCTAAACTGTACAAAATTTTTGTTCTCTTGGGAAAGATACAAGGCCAAATTGATGTTTTGGCTACAAAGGCTGAAATTCTGGACTTAACAGTAAACAAACCTATTGAATTGGATAAGGATCTGACGCAGGAAGCCTTGGCAGCTGGTAAAGAAGAGAAACTGGAGAGCTTGGAGAATGTGGAGAAAGAGATACACGCTGTCTCCGAGGATAAGGAAGGAGGACTTGTAATGCTACAGAAGACAGAGGAGGGCCAGAGGCCTAACAAGATGGCTATAAAGGGAAATAAGAACTTGATGGTGAAAATTTGGTTTAATTTCGAGACTGAAAGATGGAGGGATCTCCTTATGAGGAGATGTAAAGACCCAAGGATTACAAATTTGATTAAAGTGGAAATTGGAGCTTTGGGGACATTTGGACTTGAAAGAAGTAAGAAACGAGATCTTGGCTCCACTCCTAAGTATGGAGCTCTGGCTGGAAGAAACATGGACCCTATTGGGCTTGAACTTCTCCGAGAGATGGTGTTTAATATCAAAGACTATCAAAAAAACCGGCAGAGAGGAATTGAGAGAGATTTAAGGGCCTCGGATGTGAGGTCTCCAGGCTGATAGTAAACTGACTGTTATGGGTTGGGGATTGGAACCGGGAAAAGGGGGGATGGAGTTTGGGAATCCAAAGGCTATACAATTATAACTTGTTTTTGTTTTTATTTCGTTTTGCCTTTCGTATGAAAAGTGGGGAAATCGTGGAAGGGAAATTAGGCCGACTTTAGAATAAGGTGTCAAGAATAAGAAAGAAAGATATAATTAATAATTAAGACATATGTATTGATGTATAAATATTGTTGTTTAGAAGGTAAGAAAAGAAGAAGAAAAAAAGAAAAAGAGGAACTAAATATAAGGAGGTTATAAATTAGGGATAAGAACTTGTTGAGCTGATATTGAACTAGAATACAAGAGGGGGGGTGTGGGGAAGTCAGGGAAATAAGTTTTAGAAAATAAGGGTTGTGATGAAAATTGGTGTGTGTTTTGTAGTGTCTGTTTGTCTATTTTCTGTCTTTTGTATGTCTGTCTCTTTGTCTTTATGTGTATTTTAAAATTTTCAATAAATATCTTATAAAAAAAAGATATTATCCCACACAGTTATATTATCTCAATGGGTCTAGGATACTCTGCACTGCAAAGTTACAATGTCCCCAAGGAAGGGCTGATTGGGCACAACACTCTATCTAGCCTTGGGGTATCACAGGTCAACTATGCAAAAAATGTATGTTTTAGTGTGCCACAGTTTTCAAAACAGTGGGACACTAATGAACAAACTTTGTCTTTTTATGCTGGAAGCTTAGAGAGCATCATAACTCTTTAGTATGAAGTGGGGACCAAATAAAGCAAAGCGAGACCAAATGCAAGGCAGGCAAGTGTGGGAAGATGATTTAACCTGAACCTGACCTGCTGACATTTTTGGAGCACGAAAAATTAGTAGAGTGCTGACATGTGCTCAAGGTGATCCTCTATGGGAGAAGCAAGGAATACAAATGGCAAAGTTGCAAGAAGAGGAAAACTAAAAAGGAAGGTTGATCAAAACAGGAATAAAAAGGATTCTGACAGGGAGAGAAAGAAAATCCATGATTTCTTTCATCGCTCCTTGCAGACCAGTGGAGGTTCAGTCCAAGGGATTGACTTACTTGCTAGAGACCTTTGACTTTTAGTACTTAAAATGCATTTCCAATGCCCATCTTTGCCAAAAATAAAACTAACTATATTCTCTTTCAGTATTGCCATAATATTTCTTTGCCCTTAGCTTGTCTACATATTTGGCTTTTAAATGAAAAAAAGGAAAAAAATATTTTAGAATCAGTGTTTTTGGGTGTTCTTTTCTTTAACTCGGTTTCGGGGGTTCTTTTCTCATTAAAAATGTAAAAAGCATTTATATTGCATGTACAATACATAATACTAACTTGGCAGGTATTCTCGTTTCTTCATATCATGTATGCATATTTGTGTCATAATTATTTGTTTCTTGGGTTAGAGTTTCTTGACTACCTTAGCTGGAAGTGTCTGAGCAGTGGCTAGATTGCCTTTGCTCAAGGATGCCATAGTTACAAGATTCCTGCATGGGACTAGGTGTCCTCCAACATCTCTTTCAACTCTAAAATCTTATGATTCCATGAATGAAGGCACCCTGGACTTTTTTTAGTAGGCAAACAGCTTACTTGGGTTATATGAGAGATAGCATTGCTACTAAGGCCAGCATTGGCATTCTGCGTTCTTCCTTATAGCCACAGCTAGATACTAGTCTGAAAACCACTGGCTCTCCCTAACCAGATATTACTATGTACGTAGAATTAATGTGCATTGGGGCGGGGCATTCATTAGAATGTCTGGACAAAATCCCAATTCATTAGAATGTCTGGACAAAATCCCAATAAGTGGCTACACACACAAAGAATTTGTTCAGACATTATAATGAAGGTGTCCTAGGGGTCTTTGTGCTTTCATTGGGGTCTTTGTGTATGGGGGTCTTTGTGCATGACAGATCTGCTGCCATGCCACCCCCCAGCCCCAGTGCATTCATTCTTCAGGCACAGCAACATCTGGAAAGGAGCTTGTGCAACACACATTTTAGAACGCAAGCAGTATAGTCTCTTCATATAGCCTTACAGAAAAAGAAAGAACTCAGAAATAAATAGCAAGAACAAAGACAGAAAGAACAAAGCAGGAGACGATTATATACCTAAGCACGTCAGCAGTAACACATATCAAGGCTCAGACTTTCAAAAGAAAACACAGACTGGAGAGTTTTAATGTCCCCATTCCATAAGTTCACAGACACTCTCATTCTGCCTGCCACAGAATATCCATAGTTATGCCAGGACAGTATAAGACCCAGGCTTGGAACGAACTAGTTCGGCTGAAAAAAGTTTACTGAACTAGTTAAGGCAAATTCTGAACTATGCCTGAAAGTAGGTTCCATAATTGCTAGGTGAACTAAAGGTGAATTAAGTTCATTTGTGGTAGATCTCTAGTTCATCTTCATGTTCATTCCCAGCAGACAGCTTGGACTCTTCACTTTTATTTTCACTTTTTTATATTATTCTTATTAAACTTTTGATACTGCCCTTCATCCAAGGATTACAGGGAAGCTTACAATATGAAAACACAAAAGTGCAAAACAGAGTAACAAACAAAAACAATGTCCCTCCACAGTTTAAAAGGCCATAGATTGTTTAATCAGCCAAGCCTGGAAGAACAGGAATGTTCTTGCCTGGTGCCTAAAGATATGTAATGAAGGCACCAGGCAAGCCTCTCTGGGGAGAACATTCCATAAGAGGGGCAAGAGAAGGCACATGAAGAAGAGCCTCAGATGATGGTTGCAGGGTCCAAGTTGGTTCAAATGGGGAGAGGCGGTCCTTGAGGTGTTGCGGTCCTGAGCCATTTAAGGCTTTACAGGTCAAAACCAGCACTTTGAGTTGGTCCCAGAAACTAATTGGCAGCCAGCACAGTCAGCCCGTGATTGGCATTATATGCTCACACTGTCTTGCCCCAGTGAGCAACCTCATGTAGAGATATCCATATCATATCATGTAGAGCTTCCATATCATAAAATACTAAACTTATTTGTACTCCTAAGTAGAATGCAAGCTGTAGAAGACTTAGTCAGTCTAAAATGTAGCCACCCTAACTTGGGATTTATGAGATCATTTCCTAAAACACCAGCCTCTCACTTTTTTAATGCAGAAAAGCACTATAGGGGTGAATCCTGTTGTAACTTAAATACATAATGAGTAAAATAATGAGAATTCTCACTATTATATAAATGCCCATATTACTGTCTATAATGCAGTGTGGAAACTGCTTCCTGTTTTACCTTTATGCCTAACAATGAGAGCACCCCAAAATTCAGAACTCTTAATGGCTGGAAGGACTCCATTGTACAAGAAACTTGAAACGCTGGTCTGACACAGACTGATGATCAAAATTGCTCTGTGCATGTCCTTATCCTGAAAAAAGGCATGTAATCTATATTCTCATTGAACCCTTAGGAACTATTGAACGAAGCCTCAGAATCCATTCTGCTTCTTTCCTAAGGAGTTTTAAATAGCTCTTAGCCTTTTATTAGAAGAGGCTTCTCCACAGCCCAATCCCAAGGAAGGGGCCCATAGCAATGGTTCAGGGTAGGGGGAAACATGCTGTGGGAGGTGGGGCAGGCCAGGTAAGGGGAATTTGGCACAGGTGGTTAGTGACTGTGCCGAGTGCCAGCCCCTCCTCTAACCTGAGGAATTGGGGTTGTCTTTGGCTGCTGTTGCTGAATGCCAGGTTGGCTCAGAGTAAGACTTCCCTCATCCATGATCTGATTATGGATGGTCAACACACTGTTGCTGACCTCAAAGGGTGCTGCTGACCAAGAGTGACTCCACTGTGAAACCTCTGAGTTATCAAGAATTTCAGGTATACCACCTGAACCCTGAATTGAGACAGGGGATCTCATTTTTACCTGCTACAGTTCTGCTTTGTTTTTTATGTGTTGTGGTGTGTGTGTATACACACACGCACACACGCACAGTGAACTGCCCTGATATCTTTGGGCTGTATACATTTTAATAAATTATAATAAAAGAATAATTACAGGTGTGCTTCACCACACACACCTTGACCATGTTCAAGTAGAATCTCTGTCCAAGCCTTTGGGACATGGTTGGGCATAAGGCCTTTGCAAGTCACCAGAATACCTCTGGGTAACAAGCCCAGTAAATAAATAATCCATTGGCGGTATTAGCTACAGTGATTCTAGTGATGTTTTGATTCATGCTTTAATCGTTTCATGGTGCATTGCTTTCGTTTGAGGCTGTTAACAACCCTGGGCTCACTTTTACGGAAGAATGGTGGGTATCAATTTGCCAAATTAAAATCTCACTAGGTTGTGGGAAGGAAACTACTCTATACATACCACAATACCTCCCTCCCCCCTGCCAGCACCACTCAGAATAGCCCATCCAGGGCCAACCAGCCCATAAGGCAGTACCCCCATTGATGTCTCACCCAGCCCAACTGTCATTGATGGGGTTGCACAATGATGGTGGCTTCTGGTGAGATGTTGCTGGAAACCATCGCTGTGTGACCCTGGTAATTGAGGCTTTGGTGAGGTAGCAGAGATGCAGCATCTTTCCGTTTTAGCTCAGGTGACCTTTAGATGGAGTTCCCTCAGCCCTCAGCTCTGACATCTCAGTGGTGGGATTGCAAAGAAGCCAAGTTAGGCTACCCCATTTCACAGAAATTGCCAGGGTGGATTGGCAGCTCATATTTAGGTTTAGGTCCCCCCCCCCCACAACATGTATGAACTTTTAAAAATGAAAGCTAAGACCTGCTGGTCTTACAAAAGCTGCCTCCTCAAATTCTCTGCCCTGGGCAATTGTCCCATTTGCACTCCAATAAATACATTTCTGATGTGTGAACATTCTAGAAAGCAGCCAGTCTAGAATAGTAATTAATAGGCAGTATTAAATCTTATCTAAATGAGGAATGGGGAACAAAAATCTCAGTCATTAGCCTGGATTTAATCTTCTAAGGAAGACAGCCTTCACACCTGAGCCACTGTCACAGCTTGATATTCTTTCAATTAAATCCATGCTTGTCTAAAGCAATGAGGGTTTGGAGGACAAGATCAGGGTGCACACTAATGAAAGTCCCCACAGAACAAGGACATTTGGCAGGAGCTGTTACAAGAAAGGAGCCACATAATCTGTCTTTCAGAATTCACTCTTAAGCAGCCATTAGACAAGATTCAAGGCACAGTTTGGGTCATGTAAATGAGAAAAGGGTTTTAAGATCATTTGGTCTGTACACAAAAGAAAATTACCAGCTGTGACTGGGATGACAGCTATGACTCTTCCTGTACAGGGAAAGCTTGGCCATGGTAGTTTGTGCAATGGTTACCTCAGTACCTCAGTCATACTTTGTGTTGAAGTAGCTTCATGTTAAGTATTTTCGGGTTGTGCTCCGCGGCGACCTGGAAGTAACGGAGCATGTTACTTCCGGGTTTTGCTGCTCGCACATGCGCAGACGGTCAAAATGACATCACACGCATGCACGAAAGCGGCAAATCGCACCCCGTGCATGCGCAGACGTGCAGACGTGGGTTGCGTTCGCTTCAGGATGCGAACGGGGCTCTGGAACAGATCCTGTTCGCATCCAGAGGTACCACTGTACTGCAATGGACTCTTCATTTGTGCTTGATCTGGAAGCTGCACTGAGTGCAGAATGCTGCAGTGCAATTGCTGACAGCATGCAACACCTCTGCTCAAGGACCTGCACTGGTTGATGATTTGCTATGGGGCCAAGTTCAGGGTGTTACTATTAATATGTAAAGGGATTTGTATAGGAATGTGCTGAAAATGGTCCCCCTTCCTCTTTTTCAAGGCACTGGAGAACCTTTGCTGCTTGTGGAGGGGCTGGCCAAGAGGCAGCATGTTCATTAAAGAAGGAGCCCATCCATTGTCAAAGTAAACAGTGGGAGAGGAATGAGTAGTATTGGGGCTGAGCAGGGAGCTCCCTCCAAACATGAAGCCTGTAATCTCGATTTCAGATTCCAAACTGGTATTGCACATTTATGACAACATGAATTACACAGGTGTGTTAGCATCTATAACTTCTGAAAAATAGACCTAGTTCTGAGGTTCTCCTATAATGTTTAACTCTTAAACATGATTCTTTTTTATTGCATTATAGAAAAAGACTGGCATGGTCAGTAACCAGGTCGGCTGGTCCTCAGTTATTGTTTTTTAAACACACAAGAGAGAGATTGCGAGTGAGTATACGAGCAAGTGAAATCTTCTGATTTGGTCCAAGTCCAATGTAATTTATTATGTGGATATTACAATCTCAGCTAATCCCAGATAATATTTTATGGAGAGATTACTATATACCTGCTAAATTAATCTCCATGAAGATTGCTATTTGAGTGAACAGGGAGGGCACCTGTAGGAAGGAAGCATGAGAGGAACATATGGTCGAGCCTTGACCTTGAATTAAGCATAGCGTTGAAAACAAATTATATAAGGGGCTGACAGATAGCTAAAACCCTGACAGTAAATTTAGCTTCGGAAAATATTCTTTGATATGTACTGGACAGGTATAAAAATAATACCCACAGTTGCGGCCAACCGTGGGCGAGGTTGGTGGACACGGTTTAGGGATAGCAATTATAAAGTTATGCCTGAGAGAATGATGCTATTGGATTATCATCATTATTATTATGCCATTTTCAAATTAAAACAAAACAAATTTATTCCTTAAATACTAAACAAATCATCAACAACATTAATGAAACATTTTCTTGAAGATGGTGACAAGTCCTCTAGACCTGAACACCTGATCGAGTTATCTTCTCATAGGCATCTTCCATTACCAATCTATGTTCGCATATACATAAAAAATACCCGTTCGTCGTCTCCAGCATCCAGTTCTCACAGCTCCTAACCAGATGCCTATGAGGAACCTACAAGCAAGATCCAAAGGCAACAACGGCACTCTCTCTGCTTGTGATTCCCAACAACTAGTATCCAGAGGTAAACTTCATTAAACATTGGAAGTAGAATGTATCCTTTATGGCTAGTAGCCATTGACAGCCTTATATTTCATGAAATGTCTAATCCTCTTGTAAAGTAACCCAAGTTGATCCCAGTGCCCTGGATTTGTGTCCCAAGTTGTTCATGTGTGAGAAGATTCTCTCCTAATAATAATAATAATAATAATAATTTATTATTTGTACCCCGCCCATCTGGCTGGGTTTCCTCAGCCACTCTGGGTGGCTTCCATAGAAACCAAAAAACACTAAAATATCATACATTAAAAACTTCCCTGAACAGGGCTGCCTTAAGATGTCTTCTGAATGTCAAGTAGTTGTTTATCGTTTCGACATCTGATGGGAGGGCGTTCCACAGGGCGGGCGCCACTACCGAAAAGGCCCTCTGCCTGGTTCCCTGTAGCTTTGCTTCTCGCAATGAGGGAACCGCCAGGAGGCCCTCGGCGCTGGACCTCAGCGTCCGGGCAGAACGATGGGGGTGGAGACGCTCCTTTTCATTCCCATTCCTTGAACTGAGAAAAATTATCTTCATCTCTAAATACAGGCTGATTTTTTTAATATAAAAATGTATTAATGAAGAATGGGGCCAGTTTTATTTCTCCATGTTTTCCATATCATGAGCATATTCAATACAAAGGGGTTTATAACAGTCTGTATTATTTACCTTCATGGGTTAAAAAAATTAGTCCCCTTACACGAGCCATAATTTTATCTTCTCACTCCACTGAAGTCTGTTCTTATTCCTTTTTGCTATTTAGCAGTGTGTTAATCATCTGATTTAATTGGTGTAATTCATAATATCACTGAAGGTGTGGCATTCATTTCATCTTTGACCTTTCAAGTAAATGAAGTGGACATTGCAAATCATCTAAGTGTTTCTCTGGGGAAGAATGGAATCAGTAATGGAAGGGTTCAATTTCTTTTGAACATGCATGAAGAAATGTGTGATATTCCAAATCAAGGATGGGGGGAAAAGGAAATAATTCATTTTTTTTTGTCTGCAACAAAATTTCATTTCAGCAGCCTTGATATGTGCTCAATCACTAATAATGGCACCTGGATATGTTTGTGTGTGTGTGTGTGTGTGTGTGTGTGTGTGTGTGTGTGAGAGAGAGAGAGAGAGAGAGAGAGAGAGAGAGATTCATCCTGTTTTGTCAGATTTTGCCTTAGACAGTTCTGACACATCAAACACAGACCAGCTTTGAAGGGATTCCAGATGACCGGAGTCTGTTCACAAATGCGAAGCACATCATATTAGTAATATGAACATCAATCAAGGGGGAGGAATTCACACCCAGAAAAGGACTGAATGCCACTGAGAAGTCATTGTGCATTTACCAATCTACCGTTCATACAGTATTTTTATTTTATACTTGGATGGGGAAAGTTAATTGCTCTCTTAACTCCTCCCATTGAATTTTGCAATTTTCCATTTTGATTATTTGTATAAAGTGATGTTTTCCACTTACTCACCTAAGGGCTACTGTACTAGAGTGGCTGAGTGATTGACCTACAAACTAGGAACCCATTTCAAATCTCATATTTTCTATGACGTGACTAGTTGGCAATAGCCAACAGCAGGGTGAGGGTGCTCACTTGACCTTTGCCCACACCACTTTAATGGTATCCCTTGTATCATCTACATAGAGGAGACCTCTATCTTTGGAAATATAGAGTACGTTAAGGAAAACCAAAACATCACCTTCATTGGACTACAGCAGTTCAACCAGCGCTATGACAGTTTCATACTCAGAGTAATGATTTGCCTTCCATTTTCAATAGAAATCAGATATACTTCTGTGCACCACACAATTTTCATGCTACTCACATTTTTCTTCTATTGATTTCCAGTGGCAGGATCCTGTTTTATTGGAAGCATCTTCCCCACCAATTGCAAAATGTCAGCTCAGTTTACAAAATATCGCATCCTCTCCATCACTAGATTCTATTCAATTAAGTGCCTCACCCCAGCCAGTGTTAAAAGTGCAGAGCTTGCCAGAGAAAAGTAATACAGTACAGGACACAACGTTTGTTGATGCCTTGTGTTTCATCCAAATGAGATAGATTAAGGCAACTGTCACTGTTTGTAACAGCTGACATGCTGGCAGAGTATAGCATTCGTGGTTTGCTTGATGCCACACTTACACAGTTGAAATATATCTACATCCCAAAGCTTAAACAAGTTTACTGAGAAATCCCATTGATTTCATTGATACTTATACCTAATAAATATGCTGGAGTTTCCAGCGTTGCATAAAAAGAAGTTCTATTGATTTGAGTGCAAGGATAGGGGAAAGCATTTAGTTCAGTGCACACCTTAATTCAACCCTATGCAATTTGCACTAGATGAGATGAAACACAGAAAATGTACACTTTCAAAAAAGTTGTAAAGCTTTGCACAAAAAATGTGTATCTCTATTATTTGTTTTATTCCATTCATGAATTATTTACATATCAAACCAAGGTAACTTAACAATAAAAACATCAATATTTAATTTCATATTTAAGAAACAACTTTATTAGTCAGAAATGTTCACAAATGCAAATGTGAAAATGGCATGCAAAAATGCACTCTTAAAGGCAAAGCTGTGGATATAAAAAAGGTAAAGGACCCCTGACAGTTAAGTACAGTTGTAGACGACTCTGGGGTTCCGGCGCTCATCTCGCTTTACAGGCCAAGGGAGCCGGCGTTTGTCCGCAGACAGTTTTTCCAGGTCATGTGGCCAGCATGACTAAGCCGCTTCTGGTCCAATGGAACACTGAAACCAGAGCAGTGCACGGAAACGCCGTTTACCTTCCTGCTGCAGCGGTACCTATTTATCTACTTGCACTTTTTGGGGTGCTTTCAAACTGCTGGGTTGGCAGGAGCTGGGACTGAGCAACGGTAGCTCAACCCGTCATGGGGATTCGAACCACCAACCTTCTGATCAGCAAGCCCAAGAGGCTCAGTGGTTTAGACCACAGCGCCACCCACGTCCCAAGTTGTGTATAAGAATGTGTTTATTCAGAAACATTTGGGCTGAAATTCAGATGAATTTTCAGGAGGACTTTGATTTTTTGTTTTGATTGCAGACTGATGTAGCAAAGTGGCAAACTAAACTGAGGACTGGAAAATGAGACATTGAGATAAACTGAAACTGACAGATTCATCTACCCCTCTTTCAGTGGCACTTACTTCCAAGTGAACTTTATGGGTTCCTGGGGCAGTAGTTCCTGGCAGGAAATCTCCAGGTGCCCTCCTTGAATTTTTAGCTTGTTTTCGCTTAGTTATTTACAATCATTCTTAACTCCCATTCACAAAAAAGTCTCTATGGAAGTGTAAAAATGTGAGAATACAACTATCCATACAATACAGTACTAAAACCCACCAAATTATCCTGACAATATGAAGCAAGGTATGAAGCAGGCATAGAGCCTAAAGAGTGTAGAGTAATACAAAATTCCACCTAAAATGTGATCTAGGTTGTCTGAGCAAACAGGAAGATCTTAGAAAGTAGTGATTCTGGTACATGATGAACCTCTATGGCAGGGCTAGCCAATGTGGTACTGTCCAGATGTTTTGGACTACAATTTCCATTAACAGCTTTGTCATTGTCATATTGACTGGGACTGATGGGAGCTGTAGTCCACAACATCTGGTTCTCCCTTCTCTACATGGAAGGAAATGAAGAAAACTATAAGAAGTTCCTCCTGCATTTTCTGCATTCAGTGCCAAATTGGGAAATGAAGTTATCACCACAACTTCTCTCAACCTTCAGTTCCCCGTATCCATTTCATTCCTCCTCCCCTCACTTGCAGCCTTATGTACTACAGAGGATGATGGAAGAGGATGGGTTAAAAGACCAGGTGAAAATGGTTGAGAAATAAGAAGATAGAGGCAATGCAGTCCTATGCATGTTCACTCAGAACTAAGTTTCACTGGGTTCAATGTGGCCTACACTATAGTAAGTATGCTTAGGGTTGCATGCTCAGGCTAAACTTATGACCTTCCGTACACTGTCCACAATGTAATTTCTCGACACAATGCTAAATGTCAAAGTTAGAGTTCTGTCTGACCCTCAGGTCTGCAGGAACAGAAGATGGTTTTGTAAATGGCATTGTGAATTTCTGCCTACCACCAAAGTTGGTTTCATCAGCCATTGCTTAAATCCAGTGGTGCCTGACATTTCAAGGGAAATATTTTGTTGTTGTTTTCAACAGCAGAATTTTTTAGAACCTTCAAAATGCTACCACTGTTCTGACAGTTGTGATAGTGGGATATTGCCATTATGTTGTATTGTCACAGATTTTCTTTAATGTTCACATGAGGCCACAATGAGGCATAAGAGAAACTCTGGAACAAGGATGTAGCACCCCTAGGTACTTAGATCTCCAACTCATTTTGATCAGAGTGGATTTGGAATGACAATATGCTCCTCTAAATTCTTTCATGTTGGCAGATTTGAAAGCTTGGATATCAAGCCTCCATCTGAGGATCAGTCTTTAATAGATGGCCACAGTTCTGGTTTGCAGAGAATGCTGTAGCATCAATCTAATTTCACTTTCTGAAGGTTGCATTTCTGAAACCATACCTAATGAATTGTATGATTGGTGTCTCGTCAATTTGGCCCAGGGTAATGGTTTCTGTGGGCTAGTAAACCCACAGCCTTTTTTGCAAGGCTGAATTTAATTAAACACGACTCTTAATTATCCTGCTTTGCTCTGTACTCTCCATGTCTCTGCAGCCCTAGTCAAATAGCACTCTTATTTAGTTGAGAGTCTGATTAAGGGGAACACTGTAGCTTGCAAAACAGCTGTTCCTACAGAATAATCACATGATGTGAAACACTGGGGTCATTGGCTGGGAGAGAGTTGCTCAGACAATGAGTTGTCTTAGTAACTTGCAGGAACCCCACCAGCTTCTGTTCTTCAGGTAGAAGAAGAAAGTAAGTATTATACAAATCTACTCCCTCACTTTGTGTGATAGATAGATAATTTATTGCGGTCAGAGACCAGCTTATATAACACACTTGGGGGTACAATCCCAGAAGGAAAACAAACATTTAAAACAATGTACAACAATAAATTTAAAATTTATAAATGTGATAAATGTATAGACACTTAACACTTTAAGATTAGCTACTGCAGAGAGATGACCCAGAGTCACTCACGGAACCGAGTTTGGGGATTTTCTTAATGAACTAGTTTGGGTCGGGGGATGGTCTGCGCCTACAGATCTGTACACAGAATCTGGTGACCATCCAGGTCATCTTATGATCTTTGCCTAAGAGGAAAAGGTCAAATTTTTGCATTTCCGGGAGGTCAGCGAGCCTCACAAGCAGGGGATCAATGGTCTCACTACGTGCCTCTTCATAAAAGGGACATCTAAAGAACAAGTGCTCTGGGCTACCTATCTCCCCCAATGAACAGGCACAAAGTCTCTGAGCATATGGGACTTTTTTAAAGGATCCTTCCAGGACCGGCGAGGGCAGAGCTGAGCTTCTGGCGAGTGTAAAAGCCCTTCTTGCATTTTTGGATACGAGAAAGAAGAGATATGCTGCCAGTGCGGCTATATCTCTCTCGATCGCTCCAATTTTATAGTCGGGGCACCTTGAGTAGTCCTGTTGTCTCTCGGTGTCTATGATTCTTTGCCTGACTGTAGTTTTGTGTGAAATTCGGGTGTGGGGGGGGAGAGACCTCAGTGTACTATTATCAGACTTATGGGCATGCATATACATACACATGACAGTTTAACTGTCAAGCCCTCTTCCTGGGAATTGTGGATCTGTGAAGGGAAGGACATAGCATCCTTGCCAAACTACAGATCCCAGGATTCTTTGGAGGGATCCACAGATGTTTAAAGTGGTATAATACTGCTTTAAATATATAGTGGCATATGCAGCCACAGTCTTTCAGAAAAGTTTAAAACCAAACCAAACCCTTCCTGCAGTTTTATTCCTACCAACAACTTAAAGCCATTGACAAGTTCCGGTTTGGACCCTGTTCTTCAGTCGACTGTCAAAATCCTGGACGTCCCTTTTGAACTTAAATTATTGTGTTATCAGGGGAATTAATTCACTTGGCTAGATTTTTATGGCCATCTTAGATAAACAGCATGTAGTCATTTTGTTTTATTAGCATTGTGATCCATTTTTATAGCCCTGTGCTAGATAATGATGATAGGAAATGAGGGCACCTGAATAAATTTTTTAAGGGTTGCAGTCTCTCAGAGAACTTGCCCTTTTGCGAATGGCTTTATAACTAGTTTGTCACGGCTTGATAGCTTTGCACATGCATTTCCATGGCTCAGAGACTGGAGAGGAACTGTAAATATCTTACTACGAGCTTCTTGACATGTGGTATAGTTAAATAAAACAATATTAATCATGTTAATGTTTTCATTCCACTGCCCTCTTTAATGCTTATCATGCCTCCAATATCAGTTGTTTCAACAAGTAATTGAATCATCCTTTCTCTTAAGGAAGGATGCATAATTTTCAGTCTGTCTAGGTTGATGGTGGTGATGATGGCCCTTAGCTTAGATATCTTTTTGGAAAGATTGAACAAATTCATGAACAATGAGTATCTCAACTGCTATTAGCCGTAATGTGAAACAGGGCTATACCTCTGCATGCTTGATGTTTTGGGTCATCCAAAGAAGATGGCCAATGGTACTTGTCCTTTCTTTGAGCTTCCAAAGTACATGGTTGATCACCAGTAGAAAGACAATGTGGACTAAATGGGTCCAAGACAATACTATACACTGGTCATGGAGAAGGGGCTCTTCTGAACATCCATGTTTGTGGTCATTTCTGAATTTCTAAACGGGAGTTGGCTATAGGCTTCAGAGGTTAACAGCAATGCTTTCCTCAAGACTTAGCTGGTGCAGAGTGCAGCCACTGGGGTATTGATTTATAGATATGACATCAATTTTGAAAAAATCCAGCTAGTCTGTTCACCTCCAACCCCAGTTCACATTGCTGGTACTTACCTTTAAAGCCTCAAAGAAGCTTAGGACTCAGCTGTTGAGATTGGGATAGATTAGGAAGGATGGGAAAGAACTGAGAGAAAACAAACAAGTATAAAGTCTGGGTTAAGGACACACACAAGAGACAAGCTGAAACAAACTCTTTGTACGGTTCAGAGAACAAGCCAAAGAGCGACAAAAAAGGCACTGGCAAAAAGGTTTTATAAAATCAACATCTCTCCTCCAAAGCATTGTGAGTGGAAAGTGTTGGGTGAGATTCTAGCCAAGAAGTGGAAGGCAGACCTATCATTGAACTGTCAACTTCCCTCCTCCATTCCCATATCCCCGCCCTGGCATTTTCTTTATATGATATTCCCTCATAGTTCTAAAATTTTCAGAGTACTTTAACCATCAATTCCTCTTCCTGGTTAAATCTGAAACTGTAGCTGTTTCAGGGGAACAGGAGCATTCCTAGCAAAGCACGTTCTCCAATTAAATGAGAGTGCGTGTTGCGGTGTGGGCCGCCGGGCCAGACCTATGTTGCCAGCAGGTTAATGGTTGTTGCCTGGTGCTTTGATTGGATAACCGGGTTGCTGGGGCAAATTGTATGTTGCAAATTGGGTGGGTGGGACTATAGTCTTTAAATATTGGGGCACTCTGGTTTTCCTTTCTCTTTTGCAGAGTGCATCAGATCACCCGCCCGCCCTCCCTCTTTTCTGGTTGACCTTGCTTTGCCTGTCATGGAGTCGCCTGCCTTGGTGCAGGGGCCTAGTAGGAATTTTGCCATTTGGCTGATTGGCTGTGCCATTTGGTTTTTGCCTACTACTTAGCAATTTGTCACAACTTGTAAGGTTGCGGTTAGGCATTGGTTATAAAAAGCTGGTGGTGGAGGGGTCAGGATAGGCTGTGCCTGCCCCTCCTATTGCGCTGAAGGGAATTCCGTTAAAGGAATCCTGGGGCTTGCCACGATTTCGTCCAATCCCTGTCATGGGACCAGGGCCGGCAAGCCTTGGGGAGCTGCTGGGGTGAGCGACGCTCAGCTCAAATGATCCCCAACTTTGACTTTCCTTTCTACTGGCTTCCGATCGGACCTCGGTATGTCAGTTCTGTCCCAGGCAGGGGGACAGATAGTCATAACCAATGTCTAAACAACCATTCACTGATTTTGTATTTTAATAAAGTTGTGGCCAAAATAGTGCCCAAAAACCAAAACTAAAATTACGTGTGATGTGTGAAATTATTTGAGGGGTGGCCTGGGGACCTACACACGCAACTCTCGGCACCCTTTATAAACTACAGTGCCATATTTCAAAAAGTAAGAACCAGGTTTTTAGGAAAACTCCAAAGTTGTTGAGCTGGTTTGTTGGTTTATTTCGATTGACTTGCCTAAGATCCAGGACAAAGTGCCACATTTCAGAAATTCCCCCCAAATATTAATTCCACCTTTGAAATCCCGGTAATGTCTGGGAAAATTTGTACATATGGCAGTCCTAGTTACCAGTTTCCAACAACTGGTATTCAGAAGCATACTGCATCTTGTACTGGGAGTAGATATACCACTATATCTATTTTGCTGAAATGGCAGCTTTGTCCTCTTCCAGAACTCCACTAATTTTAGTGGGAGTCTCTTAGCACTGAGAACCTTTGGCTAGCTTCCTTAGAAAAGAAAATCTCATTTGAAAATAATGCATCATAAAGTCTTCTTTTTGACAAGAAGATTCGCCCTATCATTTCCAGATGCATCGAAATAAGATCAGATCTTAGCTTCTCAGCTTTGCAGCCATAAAGGTTTTGAGGGAGAGGAAATCGCAATCTTTCCCTCTGATCAGAGGGAAACATAATTCTTTGCAAAGGACACAAGAATCAATTACTGTAATTTTGCTTCCTGACCAGATGGAAAGAGCTGGCAGGATAAAGGGGTAGAACTAAGGGCAAGAAAGAAATACAGTAAACTACGGAAAGAAGATTGTGTTATACATGATTTCCCAATTAAAATATAACGTGGATGTTTAATAAAGTTAAGCATTTTTAAATTTTGTATTCAAATGTCAACAACAATAGGTTAAATTTTCCTTTGCACGCACACACACAGCAGGTGGAATCCAGCAAAAAAATAGTCATGAAAAAATGAATTGTAATGATATAGTTGAATGTGTCTGGATTTCAGTGGAGTTTAGTTATATGAATAACAGCACAATCCTTCTTATCTCTTATTCAGCAATACTTCCCATTGAGTTCAGTGGGTTATAAGATTGCAGTCTTAGGCTTACCATTTACCTAGAAGTTAACTCCACTGAATACAGTGGGTCTCACTTCGAGCAGACAGGTGTAGGTTTGTGCTGTAGCAGAGCTTGTCTTAAAGAGACAGATATTTATATTGATCAAACAGATTTTGGCAGGGTGTTGAAGCAGTACAATACCTGGTTATGGGAGATGATAGTAGAATAAATATTACTTTAAACTCTCTGAAAAGATTGAATCTAGCCAGTGATCACCACAGAATTCAACATAATCATAATAATAATATTCAATTGGCTTAGCACAGATGAGTTTTGTCACTGTATGACTATAATAAATCGAGAGAACAGTCTACCAATAACGCTCTTGTCTTATTTGAAAGTTGAATGGAAGAACATCTGAGATGGTAAAGTCACGTAAGTCGTAACATGCTGGCCCTTTGGTTCATATGTGCATAAAAGTCATTTGATTGCTTACAAAACAACAGGGGCGGTAGTCAACCAAGTTTTACTCAGACGAGATCCATTGATTCCAGTAGGTTTACTCTGAGTATAACTTACCTGACAATCACCCTAGATGATTCACAACTGAAGTGTGAATAAACACTTTTTAGAAGTACCATATTTGAGAGGTAAAAATTTATCTCGGCAGAGATGAGCAGGTGGCTGAACTGTGACAGTTCATACATACATACCTGACACCACCTGATGTTTCATGTGAACCAATCCTTAGAAATGGCATTCAGAAATCATTTCAGAAAGTCAGCATTCAGACCTTTTAATTGTGGTCTTAGCTCTTCTTAGTGGACATTTTCTTTTTTCTTTTGGTATCCACCTAAACTGCAATAATGTACAGAATAACCCACTGGGGATTGCTCTTTTTTTTAGCCTAAAATGTCAATAACACTTGTTTGCATTATGCATTTTAGATGGATATTTCCCCCATGCAGTGTATATATCTTATAGGTATAATGAGCATCTTATTGTTTTGTCAGCCGTCAAATACAAAGCTAAAATGGAAATGCAGCTGACAAAAATGATATATTTGCATTATTAGCAATTCTGTTCTTGTTTCTTAGTGCATGCTCATCTGGCAAGGATGCTGCTGCTTACATCATTTGATTTCAACCAGGAAGGTCCTAACAGATGTGTATACGTGTGTGTGTGTGTGAGAGAGAGAGAGAGATAGAGAGAGAGAGAGAGAGAGAGAGAGAGAGAGAGAACACACATGGCCCAATTGTGTTAATTATGGCTTAAGATCATGACATTCTCTGGCACAAATATAGTAGAAAACTTTGCTCTGAATTCAAAAACAAACACAGTCTACCTCATCACATTCTTCCATTTCTCTGGAATGGTCCCAGTCAAACTGAACCTGCACAAACCCCCAGAAAATTCAAGATTCAGAGAATATTCTATTTCCCCTGATTAAATAATAATAAAAAGTCATATAGCTGCCAAAGTAATAAAATCACTACACTGTACATTATATCCTTTGAACTGGGAACTCATTTGTGTGACTGGTAATCACAAACAGAGACAGTGCAGACATTTATTGACCCAACATTTACTGACTCAACATTCATTGTTGAGACAGGTGTTAAAATTTATGCACAGGAATCCTGATTCCAGACCAGCAGCAGATGGTGTGGTGGGAATGTGCCACTCACTTGTTCTCCCTCCAGTTGTGTTGCCACTGTGTTCTGGGAAGGAGAGGAAAGGGGAGAGGTGGCAGTGAGAATTGCATGGTGCATCAGCGGAGCCAAATCGGCATTCCTGCCAGAGTGCTTGCACTGTGCCCACCTCACCACAATGCTAACTAAAAGCTGGCTTTACCGTGGATATTTTAATTATGTTTTCATAGAATCATAGAATTGTGGAATTGGAAGGGACCCTGAGCACCATCTAGTCCACAGAGGGATCTCTGCTGGAGTGAACCGGCCCAGGCGAGGTAAACCCTGCCGACCCCTGATCTAGTCCTGCAAGGCAGGAATATGCAATTCTCTCTCTCTCTTTTTTTTTTTAAAAAAATAATATTTATTACTTTTCCAACAATTTAAACACTACAAAAAAGAACAATACAATACAAAAACACTACATAACACTAACACATTAAACTAACAAAACAAAACAAAAACCGTTTAAAACACATCAAACAATTTCAATATCTTATCTTTCATTCACTTATTTCAACGACCTCCTCACACCTCCCTTTTTGTATTCCACTTCTGTTAATTGTTTCAGCAATTCCTTTCCATCTTCCTATTTTCTATCCTATAATTATCTTAACACATTCTAACCTTATTTTTTTCCTTTAATACTCTATTAATCTATTTATACTTACTTCCTTATAACATTTCTACTAAAGCCATATAACTTCATTCCAACATCTTTCTAACATTCATTAATTTTACAGTATTTCTGTAAATAGTCTTTAAACTTTTTCCAGTCTTCTTCCACCGACTCTTCTCCCTGGTCTCGAATTCTGCCAGTCATTTCCGCCAGTTCCATATAGTCCATCAACTTCATCTGCCATTCTTCCCAGGTGGGTAAATCTTGTGTCTTCCAATACTTCGCGATAAGTATTCTTGCTGCTGTTGTTGCATACATAAAAAAAGTTCTATCCTTCTTTGGCACCATTTGGCCGACCATGCCCAGGAGAAAGGCCTCTGGTTTCTTCAGGAAGGTATATTTGAATATATTTTTCATTTCATTATAAATCATCTCCCAGAATGTCTTAATCCTTGGGCATGTCCACCAAAGGTGAAAGAATGTACCTTCAGTCTCATTACATTTCCACCATTTATTGTCGGGCAAATGGTAAATTTTTGCAAGCTTGACTGGTGTCATGTACCACCTATAAATCATTTTCATTAAATTTTCTCTTCGGGCATTACATGCCGTGAATTCCATACCTGTGGTCCATAACTGTTCCCAGTCAGCCATCATTATGTTATGTCCAACATCTTGTGCCCATTTGATCATAGCTGATTTCACCATTTCATCCTGAGTGTTCCATTTCAACAGCAAGTTATACATTCTTGACAGATTTTTGATTTTTGGATCTAACAATTCTGTTTCCAATTTTGATTTTTCCACCTGGAAACCAACTTTTTTGTCCAAAATGTACGCCTCCATTATTTGGTAATAATGGAGCCAATCTCGCACTTTGTTTTTCAATTTTTCAAAGCTCTAAAATTTTATTCTGTCTCCATCTTGTTCCGGAATTTCCCAATATTTCGGCCATTTGGCCTCCATATTGAGTTTTTTCTGTGCCTTCGCTTCCATTTGTGACAGCCATCTTGGGGTTTTCTTTTCTAACAAATCTTTATATCTTATCCAAACATTAAACAATGCTTTTCTAACAATATGATTTTTAAACACTTTATGTGCTTTTACCTTATTGTACCACAAATATGCATGCCAGCCAAATGCATTGTTGAAACCTTCTAAATCCAACACGTCAGTGTTTTCAAGAAGCAGCCATTCTCTCAGCCAGCAAAAAGCAGCTGATTCATATTAAAGTTTAAGGTCTGGCAGGGCAAATCCACCTCTTTCTTTGGCATCAGTTAATATCTTAAATTTTATTTGAGGCTTCTTGCCCTGCCAAACAAATCTGGAAATATCTTTCTGCCACTTCTTGAAACAATCCATCTTATCCAAAATTTGCAATGTTTGAAACAAAAACAACATCCTTGGCAACACATTCAACTTTATCACTGCAATTCGGCCTAACATTGATAACTTCAAATTTGTCCATATTTCTAAGTCCTTTTTCACTTCAATCCAAAATGTATTTCTCTTATGCTAGCTGTCAATGAACGTTCTAAACACTGTCAATGAGCATTCCACAAGACGTCAGTCCTGCTAGCAGCCCGTTCCCAGGGTCAGAGCGGCGGTATTTTAGCTCTCTTCGCTCTCTCCTACAGGCATACTCAGTCCATGACTCCCCCCCTCTTCACCTGACTTCAGCTTGCAGCCTCCTTGCTTCAGTCTATTTACAAAAGGGGAAGGCGGACTTCCTGTATTGAACCTCCCCGTTACGATACCAAATTAAACGTTTAAAAATCCAATTCTCCCACTTCAGCTCTACTCACGGGTAATTACTTTGAAGTCAAATTGTCCACAGGAAAAAGTCAGCGCTCTCCGACAACAGCTATGCGGCTTCGCTCCATGGAAGAAGTAGACGATTTGAAGCACCGCGCCGCTCACCCGACGTCGCTCCGGACCCCCAAAACCGGGTTTCCCCACAAGTAGGGGCGGCGCAAAAGGTGCCCGCCGAATCCCACGCTCACAGGCTTCTCCCAGCTGTGATTTTTTGTGGGTCTCCGCCTTCACCGTAGTGGCCAGACCCAGATTCCCACGGGGCAAATTCCTCCCAATCAGAGGAATTCCGCCATTACCGGAGGCACCTCCCCGGAAGTCAGGAATATGCAATTGTCTCAGACAGCGATCGTACCTGCAACCTTGGCATTATCAGTGCCACGCTCTAACCAGCTGAGCTGTAAGGAAAGTTCCGCCAGTAAAGTTGAAATACTATTTCTATGGGCCTGGACAATGTTTCATTTCCATGGGAGCCAGTTCTTATGCTTCCAGTCGCTGCAAACTGCACAATATTTAATATCTGCAACACAGTGGGAGGTGGGGCCAAAGGCAAAAAAATGTGAATGTGTCTCTTACTTTGGTATGCTAGGCTACATTCCAGCTATGCAAAAGCCCTCTCTATCCCCACCCAGGCAAACGAGATGCATTATCACAGATCAAGGGTGCAAGCCAGCCAGGCAAAAAGCATTTGAGGGGGATGTGGTGCAAGGCCAGTGAGGAGTGTGACTTGGGGAAAGTGTGAGGTCCTGAGGGCCCGGAAGCCACAGGCCTGAGGCTCCTTGACCCTGGTAGACACCCATCTAATCATTTTAAATAGCATTAATCAGTATTTCTGTAAACATTATCAAATATAAAAAGTCACAGTTGCGTTGGCCGCTTGGATAAATTGGGCTGCGATTCATTTGTGAGTGTAAAAGTCATTCCCCTCCCATTACACATTATGCTCTTGTGTTCACATCCTTTTATGTGTTAAATGAAAAGGTCGTCTTCCCCATTATCTGGCAATTACTCTTTTCAGTGTGAAAATTCATTACCTGCTTAAGAACTCCTTTGACTGTCACATATTTCAGTTGAAATGCAAGCATTTCCCTCTTTCACTGTGGAACAGCACTTTGACTGTGACATGCTAGCCAGCTTAAAGGGTGAAACAAAGAGGCGAAACATGGAGTATAAATATTGCGGCTTTGATCTCTCGTGGATGCAGATATTGTGCTGAAATCACCAAGGGTCACTTTGAAACAGCATGACTTCTTAGGCAGAAGCTCAACTGTTCTGGGGGAATACTGAGAAGACTGCAACTTTTATGTGATCCTTAAATATACTGAAGACAATCTACAGTATCAGCCTGGAGAGGACATAAGGTATACCGGGTATCATTCAGAAGATGCGCTAGAGAGGCATGACGGTCCTATCGCAACAATAATGGTTGTTCAAAGTTATAATGCTTCCAAAATCCTCATAAAGGCATGATGACATCACATAGTCTTTCCACACACATATATAGTTAGTTATATTTATTGATTTGGGGTTTTCCTTTTCCCTCAGGGTTTTCTAAATGCAATACATAAATTCAAAGATTTCTGTGTTTAAAATAGTGCAGATTTGTGTGTTTCCTCCGATATGTTGACCAGGAGGAAACGCTCAAGCAATGATATTGATGTAGCATAGACTGTCCCTATTTTCATCTGAGGAATGTTGGAGGGTATGCAATACTCAGAGATGAAACAGTCTAGAAACCTTGGGAGAGCCATTGCTCTATGCCTTTTATCCCTTGTATGAGTTAAAATATCCCTACTTTCTGAAGTGAGGTTGCCGAGTTGCAAGAGAAAAATAGTGTCTTTTTGGTGGTTACCATTATGTAGAAATTGGTCCCCTAAAAAATTGGTAGTTCTCTGCCACTTGTTTAATAATAGAAAACACACATTTGCTTGCTGCAAATTTGGTGAAGCGACCTGTGTATACAATTCAATAAGTCTCAGCCTTCAAGAAGAACTTACCCTGCCAGTTACTTTTAGCAATTGTGCCAAACTATTGATCCCCACCCACCCTTGAAGCAGTAATGATACAAAAGAAGGTGTCAAAAATCACCGCCCAATAAATCATGCTTCAAAACATTATAACACGTTGCGTTACTGATTACTCACCAAGTGACAATATTGCTCCTTCACAGAGACAAATGGGTTGCAACAAACTTGGCCTTGTGTCAGGAAACAGTTTATTCATGTTTGCACATTGTCAACACAATTCAGAAATTGCAACTCTGCAGGATGCGCAGTATTCAAGATTTCTCACAGTACTTTCTCTTTTATTTTCATTTAGCAGGGCTAATGTTCCAGATGACACCTTTTGAGCCTGGGTAGCTGTGGCCAAATACCGTATTTTTTGCTCTATAAGACTCACTTTTTCCCTCCTAAAAAGTAAGGGGAAATGTGTGTGCGTCTTATGGAGCGAATGCAGGCTGCGCAGCTATCCCAGAAGCCAAAACAGCAAGAAGGATTGCTGCTTTCACTGTGCAGCGATCCCTCTTGCTGTTCTGGCTTCTGAAATTCAGAATATTTTTTTTCTTGTTTTCCTCCTCCAAAAAACTAGGTATGTCTTGTGGTCTGGTGCGTCTTATAGAGCGAAAAATACGGTAACTGTTAATGCAGGGATTATTGCCGTGCCATTGACTTGCATTGTTAGCCCCTTTTATGTGTTCAGGAGAGCAAATCTGGGCACAGAGGGTGGTAGGGATGGGTGTAGGCATGCCAGACCTACTTTCAAAGTCCCCATTCCTACATTCTCAACCCTTTAGTTTTCCCTGTTTGTCTGGACATGTTTAGAAGCCTGCCTGCAACTGGGAATCATGCATCATCATGGTTCCTGATCACAAAGAAAGCTTCTGACTGCATGCTTAGAAGACCCGTCCTGACCTTTCTGCTCAGTGTGGGAACCTATGGGATGGATCAGGAACACCTTGCATGCCGGGGACATTGGTCGCAGGGCCACTGCACATGCGCCTTCTCCCTCTGAACACTGCATGCCCGTGTACTTTCTTGTACAGAACTCTTGGAAATGTGGAAACTGTCAGGAGCTCAGCCTACACTCGAGTAGGACCCTGGTAGAGACACATGCCCGACTGGCATGTTCCCTCCCTCCTGGTTGATCGTTCAGGAGCTTCAAAAGCTTTCTTCCGCCCAAACATCACAACGACCGATGTAAACCAATACGGCACACTTAGGGATCCGCAGAGTTTGCACATCATGCATAACAGACCTCAGCAACTCAGCCTTTTGGCTAATCTACTTTATTTACATATAAACACACACGGAGCACTGCAATATGGCTCCCTCTCTCTCTAGCACCAGACAGCAAAGAAAACAAACAAACAAACAAACAAACAAACAAACAAACAAAGGAGAATAGTTCCACTTCACGGAACACAGTAACACAAACATCCTGTCTCCGTCACTTCCCACTCTGTGGAGTCAAAACATATACCGTCATGTGATAGACAAAAATCCCATGACTGCAATCATGGAGCAGGAATTCTAACAGAAACTAGGGAAGTCCAAGTGTTGATGGTTGAATCTCAAGTAAAAAAAGGGTTGGCCAGGTCATGATTTCTTTGCATTTGAGAACCTTCTATGATTTTTTTTTTTGAGTTGAGCCCTGACCTCTTTGTAGTTTGGGCCTGGTTTGACATGGGGTCGTTCTGATGCCTTGCCATGAGCCCTAACCTCCACTACTACCACATAGCTCAGATGTACAGTTTTCTTAAGAGTAATTGGTGGGGGGAGGTATGGAAAGATGATTTATCTCTCCCTAACTGAAAATGTTCTACTGCTGGTAGCAGCAGTTCCAAGGGCTGACAGTACACCCATGCAAGTCTGTTGTGACTTTTGTCACTGTGGGTGTAATGGGACCCAACCTTCCAAAAGAGGTGAAGCTAAAAAGATTTATTTCTGATTCATTTTGAAACAATGCAAACTTCTTGTTCTTCACTAACCCTTAGAAATGCTGCCTCCAGGATGGATCCCAGGATGATGCTCCTCCCATTCAAGGAGAACCACAACTTTCAAGGAACCCCAAATGTCTGAGATTGAGGATAACATTTTAAGTAAGTAGTAGATAGGTAGCCGTGTTGGTCTGCCATAGTCAAAATAAAAAAATTCCTTCCAGTAGCACCTTAAAGACCAACTAAGTTAGTTCTTGGTATGAGCTTTCGTGTGCATGCACACTTCTTCAGAAGAAGTGTGCATGCACACGAAAGCTCATACCAAGAACTAACTTAGTTGGTCTTTAAGGTGCTACTGGAAGGAATTTTTTTATTTTAAGTAAGGCGGCCAAGTGACTAGCTGGTGGTTTTCAAATTGTGACAGTTTCCAAAAAGAGCAAGGTGGGAATTAGAAAAATAATACAAGAACAAATTGACAGTAAGAGATTTAGGAATTTGACATACCACTATCTTTGCTGGCATCCAAAAATTAGTTATGAATCATTGTATAAAAAATATACCCCTCTTTAGTAGAACAGTGTAAATGCCTATATAAATATCATTTTCTCTTTGTGTGGGATACCAGCAGTCAGAATTCCTTTAATGCTAAAGCTACATTTACTTTTTTGATCCTTTTCCTATTATGTTGACAGAAGAGCAAATTAAAAACGGCAAAATTATTGTCAGACTTTATTTAGAAAGATAGAAGCACACAAATTAAGTTGATATAAGTTCAGGATGGATATAAAAGGGGAAGGATAACTTCCCCTTCTGTCAAAATATACTTCTATGCATATTACATTAATTGGAGTTTGGGTTGGATTAATTAAGTGGATTAATTAATTAGATGATTGATTGGATTCCAGTTCCACAATCACAACTATGCCATTCTGAAGAGGCACTTATTGACATTGCAGTACAAGCAATACTCTGGTTCAACAACAGTTTATGTTTAAAACAAAGGTTGGGTTTTTTTAAAGTCCTAAAAGCAAATATTCTTTGATATATATGAATGATGAGATCGTATTTTTGAAGAACAACTGATAATTTCTTTCTTTTTTCTTTTGGAGTGTCACTAAGTGGGTGTAGCAATGTGTGAAAGAGGTTTCAGACCAATTTTTCCCCCCTTCATTTATTTTTTTTTAAACACTATTTATTAAATTTTCCACTTGAACAATCCAATCAAACCATATTAAATATTCTAAATTATACATATTATTCAATAATCAAACAGTCCAAATATTATGCCAAATTATATAAAAAATTGGGAGGTATCTTCCTATGTTCTGAGATTGGGGGGCTCTGATCATCTCCTACTGCTTTCATAATTTTCACAATAGTTCCCATACATCATTCCGATGTTAATCCTCGTTACTTTTCACAGCCTCTGAGTTTATCAAACAAGCGAGATAAAACAAAACAATATATTCTGTGTGGAATTTACATCCAGAGTTCCCTCTGTGTATTCACAATATCTCTTCACAAAATGATGTTTCTGCCAAGCCAGTCCAAAAATCTTCTCACCTCGGGCAGCAGCCAAGTCAGTCCAAATAAAATCAAATCAAGGCATCTGCCCAATGCTTTTAAGACCAGCTGTCCTTCAAATGGTTAACCTGTCCAGGGAAGGTTTTGCCATATAAAACTGGGAATGCAAATATTAAATAAGATATTAAAAGGCACCTATCCCCCTAAGGCCCCGCATTTAATTCTACAAACTGATCTACTTCCGGTCATTGCCGCTCGGTTAATTGGAGCTGTGTCATTCCGATTCTAATTCCAGGCAAACTTCCAAAGTCTTTTTTGGCGTCTCTCCAGTCATTCTCCAAATCAAGGTTGGGAAACTCTTTATCCTCTTCCACATATATCTGCAGACAAATACTTTGAACTTGGTTTTCCACTTTTGAATAACTGTTATTTCCACACAGTGAATAATTATTAGAGTCATATTATATCACCGAATACACCACCTCTCCAGTCGCTTGCTATAAATAATCAGGCAGTTGGTTCTTTCAGAGGAGGATTTTGCCATATAACATAGCAAAATGAAAAATAATAACAGAGGAGGCTCACCTCCCCTTCCAGTTCCAATATACGAAGTCTACATAGATGTTAATCCTTCTTCCGTTCAAATCCCTTTTAGCACCTCAGTGGCTGAATTAATTAGCAAAGTAGTATCCCCCCCTTTGCTCAGATCATGTCCAAAACTTAAATCCAATTTTTCATCTTAAGAATTGGAAGCTTGCTGCTAAATGGAGGCGACTTTGGAGAGTTGCCAAGAAACGTTCCGGGCTTTCCATCCAGTGCCCCCAGTCCCTCCTTCCTTCTGAATTTGGGACCAAGTGTTGGGCGATTCGCAGATGAGCTGCCACTCCCCAGTCTGGGGAATGTAGGGAGGCTGATAACTCCCATGTCAGCGTCTGATTCTGAAACGTACGGCGGTGATGGAATTCAGCCATCCTCCATCGCAGCTCGCTGGAAGCTCCTTGTAATTATTTCTTTCATTTTGAATGGACCATTCCTGAATGGGCAGTTGGAGAACCGAAGGCACATTCTGACTGTGACATTGTTTCTGTAGTTATGAACTGAGATTCAACCAATTTCAAGCACCACCCAGGGGGCATATTTTCTTCCTAGAAAATACACACCTTACTGACCTAGGCTACCGACCTAACACCACTCGACTGTGAGTAAGCCCCACTGCACTTCTAAGTAGATATTGTTAGGCTTGCTTGGCAAGAGAAGAGATGGTTACAGCCCAGGTGTGTTGATACTGCCTGTGTCACCTGACATTTCATTTATTTGTTGTTTCTCAGATATTCTTTCATTATTTGCTCCGACTAATCTTTATCCACTTAAGAAATAAATCATTGTAGAATAATAAATCTGCAACTGAATCTGAAAGCTTGGCAATGAAAACTTTTTTTTCTTTTTTTGCACAACCAAGCAATATTAAATGGGCACCTGCTAGGTCTGCTGTGACGGCTGTGATGGATTCCCTGCTCCGTGGAACACCAAATCCACACTTTGATTGAAGGATTACTTCATAAAAAGCAGCTGGTTTTGATCTTTAGGACGTTTGGTTCCAAAATGCTTTTCAAATCATCATATTAATTTCTGGTTTGATGAATGTATGGCACCTTTCCTTTCTTCGCGGCAGTCGATGTACCTCTGTACTTTCACAGATAAAAGTGTGTTCAGCACAAGCAATCCATTATTATATATCGGGTTCATTGGGTTGTACTGACAAAGCTGGATCAGTGGTGATTCATTTGCACACATAAGGGGATTTTTCTCCACTGTTTGCCCTTTCCTCAGCCACATGAGAGCAGAAGAAGAGCCTGCTGGATCAGGCCAATGACCCGTCTAATCCAGCATCCTGTTGTCACAATAGACAACCAGATGCCTGTGGGAAACCAGCAAGCAGTATTCACCTGTCTAGTTTCCAGCAGCTGGCATTAAGAAGCATTACTGCTTCCAACTTTCCTTTGGGAAGCTGTGTTTGTTGTTTGTTGTGAGGATTGTGGCAGAGAGAAAAAGAGTGAAGCTCCCCTTTCTTGTGCCAGGCATGGGTTTAGGGCTGTGCAAGAGGTGTGCATGCACTGGCTGCAAACCGAGGGGGTGCCATCTCAAAGCCTGGTAAGCAAGGTGCTGGGCTTAGGGAAGGAGGTGTGAGGCTTTGGCAGGGTCCCAGAGTCCTCTCTCCTCCTTCCCAAAGCCTAGTTGGCACTTTCCAAGCTTAGGGAAGGAAGTGTGAGGGCCTCCTCCCCAAAACCAGGTAGTGGGAGGGTAGTGTGGAGGCTGGGGGAAGGGCACCAAATTTTGGCCTTGCACAGGGCATCATAATACCCAAGTTCACCACTGCTTGTGCCCCATAGGCCGCAAAGGAGGAGGGTTGAAGCAGCCTCCAGTGGTGCCAAGAGAAGGTGGAGAAGGAGCTGCCAGCCCTTGAGCCACATGGCCGTTGTGTATAGCTCTGCGCCAGGCTCCTCCCAACGTCCTGACACCACACACACAATGTTGTGTCCCCCCATCGTCTTCGCAAGCACCTCTGTTTTGCTGTGAACCCTCACCTTACAGTGAAATCTGGGAATCTTCCTCATGCCATCCATGATGGTCACAAATATCAGATGGGTCAGTATTTGTTTGCTTGCTTCAAGCAATTGTAACCCACTTTCCACCAGAAAAGATTCCAAAGAAGGAAATCAACCAGAAAACGTAAATAATGCAATCTATAAAGCAATAAAACAGGCAAACTATCAAAAAGCCCAAAAATAGGATGCTGCAGTGGCCTCACTAATATCTACAGATATCTTTAGAGATTGTTCACAGCAAGGTATTAAAACTTAACACAGCACAAAGTTTATTGAGAAGTTATCCTGAGCTCTTTAATCTTTTGTCATTACAAAATGTCATGTTTGAAAGCTTTGTGGTAGCACAACACTGTAGCTTATATTTTTGTCATTTCGTATGGGGATAATATTTCTAAACTAGTGACTGCTTGAGGAGAGAAACAGCTCCAACAATGAAGCAATTCTTTCTGCTGTGAGATTCAAGACATTTACCCTGACATGGATTACCAGGGACTTGGGGGGGGAAACTAGATTCCCCGCCTCTATGTTTATCAAGAAAATAAACTGCTACGTAGCACGGATCCAGTTCAAAATATACATTAGTCCCATTTAGCTGTTATTTGCAGGGCACAAGTGTGTTGAGCAAGGATGGGGGACCAGCCCCAGCCAGCATGGCCAATGATCAAGGATGCAAATAGTTGTAGCCCAGGTATTGTAGTTGCAAGCAGGAATTTGTGTGTTGGGTGTTCCTGTGCAACTGGTGTCGGGGCCAGGGATCAAGGTACATGATGAAACCAAGCAGGTCTGGGTTTGGCCAGTACTTGGATGGGAAACCGCCAATCCATGCTTTTAGTCCCCCATTGAAAGGGTTTATACTATATAAACATTGGAAGGGAAAATACTAGATGGGGTAGAATTCAACACCACACTATTACAAATGTTCCATCTGAGCAAACATATCAGATTACCAGATAGAACTCCCCTAATCCTATGCACTGTTCCAGGGGTTCTTCTTACCCTGCTCCTGAGCCAATTTTGGGGGGCCCATGGAGGAGGATAGCGGCAAAATCTCAATTGCAAAAGGTGAAGCCCTTGTGCAGGGCTTCTGCTGATGGCTCTCCTTAGGTGAATCCTGCACAAATCCACTTATCCAGGGCTGGAGGTGGCTTTTGATTCTTCCTCTCCTTTCTTTTCCCATCTCTCTCTCTCTCTCCCCCCCCCCACTTCCATTGACAGCAATGGGAAGAGAATTAATTGGGCCCGCTCCAGGACATATGTAGTTTTAATTATGATCCATGCGGGAAATAAGGGGGTTTGGATCCTGCGGACCCAAGGCCACTGCCAGTCTGCCTCTAGCACACCCACAGAACACTCCATTTTGGTCCTTATCATTGGCTGAACACTGCTGACATTGCATCTCTACTACTACTTTTATTATTATATATATGCCACCCATGTGACTGGGTTGCCCCAGCCACTGTGGGTGGTGTCCAGCAAAATATAAACACACCATAAAACATCATATATTAATAACTTCCCAATACAGGGCTGCCTTCAGGTGTCTTCTAAAAGTTGTATAGTTATTTATCAACTATGGTAGAGCTTTCTGTTGGTGTACTGGGGGAGTAGCCTTGCTGATGTAAATGCCTTCCTTCTGGATTCTTTTCACTGGTAGAGCAGCAGAAAGATCACTTTCAACAATCCCTCAGCTAGCCTTTGGCTGACTTTTAGGTGGCACTGCCTATGTACTGCATGACTGCAAAGGTATTTCATTTTGGGTGTCTCTGACTCAAGGTCACCAATCCCTCTGCCTATACTATACCCACTACTGCAATGCATTAGATATTGTTTTCTGTGTTTTATATTATTGTTTCCAGAAGGTCTAGCCAAGTATTGCACTTAGAATTTGTGGTGTGTTTTCAATTTGATTTGAGTAATTAAGGAGAAAAATCAGGCAGGCCCATCCATTTCCTTTTGAAAGAAAGCAAATTTCCATTGGATGTGAATTGCTAATGAAAGCCACTGGCTGGATGATTGCTGTCCTTCTGTTAAATACAAACATGGCCATATGTATTGTGTTGAAAACAAACATCCCCAAATCCACATGCTCTGAGTGTGGTTGACTTTGTGGCTTGGCCCCAGTCTCTTTCCACAAAAAATGTTGGTTTTTATTTGAGTGTCTTCAAATTGTCATTGATTTTTCTAATCTAATTTAATTCCTGATGTAGTTAAGATCAAATCTGCTGAGCCATCTATCTACAAATCAACTTGACTTTACAAGGCAGCTTTACTGTCCACCTATAAATCATTTTGACTTGAGTCTGGAAATTAGAGACAGGTTTCATTTTTTGTGGGGGAGGGGAAGAAAAGGGATTCTTAAGGATACAGCCCTTTGCACACTTACCTGAACACATTGGAACTTACATGTATAAAAATTTGCATGGGTAAACATGTATATAAATCACCTTACTCAGGTATCTCAACCTACCTTATGATGTTGGTTATGGTTGTCCTTCAGACATTGGACTTGACTCAAAGCCTGACAAATTGGATCAATTTCATTCCACCCAGAAGCATCATCATTTCCTGATATTCTAGAATACTTCAAGGGGAATTTAGATGATGTATATCTCCATACAGACGGTATGGCACATAACAATGAGCTCACCACCAGCAGCTGCCTTCCTACAATGACTTCACTGCAGCTTACCTGGATGGAGATGGTGTCAAACAGGATAGTGATGTTCCTGCTGGTTCACCTGTATAGCCCTTACTCTACCCTGCCCCATATAGGTAAGCTGCAGAGACACAGCTGTTGAGAGGACAGCTTTGCCCCACCACATGGGCAGCTACTGGTTCCACCTTATAAGGTGTACTGAAATGCATACCTCAGTGTACACTGTGTTGTATGAAATGAAATTAGTGGATGTTTCAAGCTTCTGTCTGAAAGTCTGAGTGCTGCAAAGAAATCCAAGCAGTACCTCCACCTGCAACTCTCTCTTGGTGGATTCGGATGAATAATATTAGGGACAAATTCCAGAGAAGTAGTCATAGAGGAATGGTGTGGTTCTACCACACATTTTGTATGGAAATGGTCCCTTGATATCTCCTAGAAGGGCTAGAAAAGACTCCTGTTTGAAACCCTAGAGAGCCACTGCCAGTCAAATGATACTGAGCTAGATAGGCCAATGTTCTAACTTTCCAAACCTAATATGCTAACTTCCCCCCTCTCTCAGATAGAATAGGTGAAGCTGGAAAGACAACAGGGTTAAATACCAGTCCAGTGTCTGACACAGTCCCTTCTAGCTGATGCTATTTAAGGAGCATAATGCTTTCAATGGTTACTTGCCATGATGAATGTGCTCTACTCTCAATGGTGGAGATAGTATGCTGCTTAATACCAGTTGCTGGGAATCACGTATCGGGGAGAGTGTTGTTGCATTTAGGTCTTACCTCCTGATGGTCTTGCCGTAGGCTTCTGGTGGGCTGCTGTGAGAACAGAGAAAAGAATTCAGCATTGTACTCTTCTGATCTTTCTGGAAACACAAGCATTTCTGTTTGCCAGATGGAATGATTCCCCCCTCTTCTCCCCTTCCCCAGAGTGGCTGGGGAAACTCAGCCAGATTGGGGGGGTATAAATAATAAATTATTATTATTATTATTCATGCTCTGTTCTGGGGGTTCTCCAAACCCACCAGAGAAAATTGAGGGAGGACCAGGAGGAACACAGAGGGAGGAGAAGGGTGAAAGCCCCCTTGTGCCAGTGGACGCTCTTCTGTTGCCTTCTGCAAGTGCGCTGGGTTAGTTGGATCAAGTCCAAAATGGGCAACTAGATGGGCATTTGGACTGATCTAACCAGCATGTTAAATGCAGTGGTGCATGTAACATCGTGCCTAGCATGGCTCTTGAGTCTTAGAACTTAGTTTTCAGAGCATCCACGCATAGGTCAGTATCAATTAATTTTTCAGCTGCTCAGTACTGTCTCACGCATCTATCTTGTCATTCGCCATCTCCATCTAGTGTACCACATCAATGGAGTAACCCTGATACTAGTGATAATAATGAGAATCTACCTCAACAATTGTCAGCCATGGGAATGGTTCCAGGAACAAATATAAAAGCAGAATCCCCACCCCTTTAACCTTGGTGGAGATAAGGGGCTTGTCTATCTTGTATTGGACCTGTGAATGAAATAAGCTGAAGTGGTTTCCAAATTGTGCAGAAACATTCAATCAATATCCCTAAAGTGCCTCCCCCACTTATTTATCATTTTATTGCACGAAGAGCATCTATGTCAAGAAATTCTAGAAAGACATCACAACGAAGAACTGACATTTACTGAACAAACTATAGAGCTAGCCGCCTGGAACACCTTCACATCAACACTGGGGACGGCATCATAATCTTGCACGGTGATAGAAATGAGCTTTGACAGGAAAGGTTTTTCCTTCAGGCTCTTGCCCTGTCACTGCTTTTCTTGAGCCAATAAATACCTTTTCCTTTTCAAAACTACCACCACTAATGTAAAACGGGTGGTTTGCATTTTGGACTATATATAATTTTATATTTTATGTATTCTGTACTTTGTGTGTGTGTGTGTGTGTGTGTGTATAGTATATTCAGTATGGTGTGTACTTATCTATCATATTTAAATTCTACATGAAAGAAGAACACAAGCACAGCCTGCTTCATCAGGCCTATTATTATTATTATTATTATTATTTTATAAAAAATATTACAAGTAACATTTTTCTTTTATAGGGAATCAAGGTAGCTTACAGCTACAACAGCTGGAACACAGGGAAAAAAACTAATGTAAAACAATTAAACATTAATATAATTAAAAATAGATACATCAAAGTTATATTAAAGCAAACAGTTCTTTACAATCAAACTATCACAGTACCAACCTTTCCTTAAAAAACAGTCAGTTGCCAAACGTCTGTTGGAGCAAGACTTCACAAGCTAGCAGAAGGACAACAAAGAGGGGGCGGTCTAATTTATCTAGGAAGGGAGTTCCAAAGTCTGGGAGCAGTCACTGGAGAAGGTCAATGGCCAATCTAGTTCAGCATCCTATTCTCAACAGTGGCCAACTGGATGCTTGTGGGGAGCCTGCACATGAGCACTCTCCCTACCTGTGCTTTCCAGGAACTGGTACTCAAAAGCATTGCTGCTTCTCACTGTAGAGGCAAAGCATAGCCAGCATGTCTAGCAGCTCTCTCCTCCATGAATTTGTCCAATCTTCCTTTAACGCCACCCAGATTGGTGGCCATCACTGCCTGCTGTGGGATCGAGCTCCACCGTTTAACTATACATGCTATTAGATGTGTCTGGCTATGCCAGCCTAAGGAGCGTAATAGAGGCAATAAAACTGGCTTGTTCTGCAGGACTGTTGCAGATACCAGACTAATAACGAACCACCGTGGAGAGCTAAAATGTGCCGTTTAAGTGTGAAGCATTATTATAGATAAGATGCGGTAGAGGTTGCCTCCTTGCCCCAAACCTCAAGCATCAGGATTGACTCAGTGTCTGGCAGCAAATCAGTGTTGATAAAAATTCCCAGCATACAAATTGATAGATAATGCATTCCTCCAATTTCTCCATGAGCTTCTGGAAAGAATATGAAGACCAGCTGAGCAATGGAACTCAAGAAGGATGTTGATGGAGTTTGCAATTCCACATGGGAAGAGATGCAGAAGCAGATTTATCACACACGCACACAAAATTTCTTACTTCTTTTGTGCTGACAGTCTCTGAGACTCTGGGAGGCATGTTGAAAAATGCATCAAGTGCAGATTTAAAATGTTATTACAAAGCATAACACAGAAATAATAGAAGCATTTGCTGCAATGGCTCAGGATTTACAAAGGAGAACTATTTAAATTTTAAGCAAGCTACAAGCTAAGCTATATAAGTGGTTTCTTTCCCCAGGATCATTTGGATCAAACCAGAAAGGTTAAAGATTTTAAATATTTAGCTAGATGTACCTTTTAACCTTCACACCTCCTGGGAAGAAATCTAAACTCTACCCAAATCATTAAATTAATCCTTGGTGGCCTCTGTAAAATCAAAATTTCTTTTCTTCAGCATGCAAATGATAGCATTAATGTTTGAAAATATACAGCAACAGAAGCCCTTCCATCTGTCAAACTGGTGTTCCAGGCTGAAATCCTTACCATAATCACCATACAGATGCAAAACACAGAAGTTAAGAAACCTGAAATCTTTCTGTTAGAATTAGATTTCAAGTGGTTGACAGCAGCTCATACATTGGTTACTTCAAGACGGGGTTACTGAAAGGACTCTATGTAGGGCTTCACTTCCACTTGATCTGCAAGCTGAGGCTAGTGCAGAATGCTGCAGCTGGATTGGTGCCAGGAGTAAGACCCTGTCAGCATGTACCGTATTGGCCTGAATATAAGCCTCACTTTCCCCCCAAATTCTGACCGTGAAAAGTTAAAGTGCGGCTTGTATTTGCGACCTTACTGTATGCAGCCAGGAGCAAGCAGCTCCAGGAGTGTGGCAAAGTGGCGCCCGCCCTGTGGATAGTCCCCCGTCCTCTCCCCCAAGACCGGGAAGGGAGAGAGCGAGGAAGGGGAAAGGCCATTGGCAATGCAGCGCCCCCCCGCCCAATATGCAGCCAGGAGCAGCGAGGAATGAAGTGGCTTATATTCGGGCATTTTTTTCCCTCCCCCT
The DNA here is from genome assembly GCF_964188305.1 of Podarcis bocagei. NCBI lineage: Eukaryota > Metazoa > Chordata > Lepidosauria > Squamata > Lacertidae > Podarcis > Podarcis bocagei. The sequence continues at coordinate 82,339,608 of NC_138129.1, read as the reverse complement.
CCCTCCAATTTTAAAGGTGTGGCTTATATTCAGGTGCTGCTTATATTTGGGCCAATATGGTAGTACTGCTGCTCAGGGACCTGCACTGGTTTCTGATCTGCTGCCTGGCCAAGTTCAAGGTGTTATTATTAGTATATAAACCCCTGAACAGCTTGGGACCACTTAACTTGAAAGATCACCTTACCCCATATATCCCCACTTGACTGTTTCAATCTGTGAACAGGCTTGGTCATAATAGAAGATTAGAATTTTATTATTACGGTCACAGACCAGTTCCAGGTCACTTACAATATCAGGAAAATCATAAAACACAACACGAATAGATTGAATTGCAATTGGGTATAACAGAGACAATTCAGATATAGCGGCAGTTAAAAAATTGAATGGTTTATTGAATATTTACAGATAAATTGAAAACAGATAAGAAAATTGGTAGAATTATTGTAATAATAATTTATAAGTTTTATAAATTATATAGTTTTATAAGAGTAATATATTTAAAGTAGATAAATAAATGAGCAAATTAAGTCAATTTGGATATGTAGAAGATATTAAAAATACATTTAAGGAACCGCAGAAAGAGGGGGAAGGAAGTCAAGTTTTGAAATGATAAAATGATTGTAAACTTAATGAAATGTATAAACCTGAAAAGCATAACTAAAATTTTAAAAATAAATAAATCGGTGAACAGGCACTTTTACAGGTGCCCCATAATATTTGTATCACACCTGCAAGATATCAATGTTTTAGTGTGGCAGCACTGACACTTTGGAAATCCTGGCCTATTAACTTCAGCTAGGTGCCTTCACTGTACTCTTTTCAGCACTTGCTAAAAAAGCCCATTTCCCCCCCACCTCTCAGATGGGTCCCACTGCTATTTTAAGAGAACTAGGGAGGCATTCATGGTGAGTTCCGGCACCTCTTCATCTAGAAAAATAGCACGGGGCAAGCCTTTGCAGACATATGGAAGCTGGCATGTGGTTTTTTCCAGCCTTTAGCTTCTCACTGATTTTCATTATTTTCTGAATGTTTTTAAATGTGTGTGTGTGGGGGGGGGATGTGTTGGGGTTTTTTTTTACTGATAATGTTATTTTATTTTTTGCAAACTGCTTTCAGGTTTGATTTCAACCAGGTGTTCGATTTCTGTGTGATGCAATCATTTGTATCTTTTTAAAGATTCTTAGACCTAAATTTTGTTTACTTGACGAGACGTGAGATTTAAAAAATGCAGTAATTCAGTAATAACCTTGCCCCCACACCCTAAAAGAAGACCCTAACCAACTTACTAAATAGTAAAAATGTTTATTTATTAAAATATAATGAAAACAAAGGATCTGCCAGTTAAGCAATTATATAAGTGTGTGGGCAGGTGAAATCAATGTATGCATATGAGGAAGCATCCCTCTAACCCAGGCACAGGCAAACTTGGCCCGCCAGATGTTTTGGGACTACAACTCCCATCATCCCTAGCTAACAGGACCAGTGGTCATGGATGATGGGAGTTGTAGTCCCAAAACATCTGGAGGGAGAGTTTGCCTATGCCTGCTCTAACCTCTGGTCATGTAAGCTATCACAGTATTAGCTCCCCTGCCAAGGTTTGGAGGAAGACTCTCCTTCCTTGCTACATGAGCCTTGTGTAAGGAGAGCCTGGCCTGAGCCCTACTGATCAGCATTCACTGCTCAAGCCAGGCCCTAAACTCACCTTTTTGTGCCCCCAAGCCTCAGGCTATGGGTGATTACTGCCCCTTACCCACATAATGCCTCAAGGTGGCAGTGATGTAAGGTCTTGCATTTCCTTACTTACCCACACTGAATGCAGAGCAGTAAAACTAACAAAGTTAAGGCAAGATGTCCTACAGTGTGAATCAAGCAAAAAGAGGGAATCCTGAGAGCCAATCAGGGGCTTCCTCCAAATTCCTATTCAGCCCCATAAAAGCTGGCTACTCAAAGCTTACACCAGGCATGGCCAAACTTGGCCCTCCAGCTGTTTTTGGACTACAATTCCCACCATCCCTGACCACTGGTTCTGTTAGCTAGGGATGATGGGAGTTGTAGTTCCAAAATAGCTGGAGGGCCAAGTTTGGCCATGCCTGGCTTACACTACAGAGGAAGGGTGCTGCAAGGCAAAAGGAGGGAGAAGAGGGGGTGGTACAACCCTAAATACTAGGCCGGACTGTCCTCTCTCATTGGGCACTTTTGCCCCTCCCCCTGGGAGAGACCAACTTGTGTGTCTTTTAAGTTCAAGGGCGTGGGTAGAGCAAATTTACCAGAAACATCATTGGGTAAGAACAGCAGCCCTTCAAGCCTAGACTCCTGTCTCTTACACTGGTCAGTATAGTATTGTATGGTAGCCTCACAGGTAGGGATGGACGAATATATTAGTTTCAGTTTCTCTTAGTTTCTTATCTTTCTAAGCTTAAGATCATTTCTCCACATTTTTGTGATAAAGTGTGCACCCTAACATACAAATCTTCACATGCATTTTGCCTATTACACAGATTTCTGTAAAGCAATTCCCCCTAATATAGTGCATTTTTTGTAGGTTAGTTTCACTAATATATGCATTTTAACACACACCTTACCCTAGTTCCTGCATTTTTGAATGCATTACCTGGCTGGAGAACTGCACTGAAAAATTCAGAGAAGTGCAAATTTCAAAGGAAGGTTGCATTTCAGATGCACTGTTTCAGAAATTTGCAGATTATAGCTATAGCTTTGCAATTAATCGTGAACTGAATTGAATTCCACTGCCCACATCCCTTCAGTCACAGGATATTTAGCCAAGGTGGTTAATGAAGAGCTCAATTAACAATCATACTGCTTGTTAAAAGTTGGGCAAACTCTTTCACTAATACAGGTCAGGTGGCCATTCACAGAATATAAAGTCTGATGACCCATAGCAGCAGCACCACTGAGAAGCTTGAGACCATGAAAAGCTTCTCAAAGAGTCCCTCCAAATACATTGATACACATAAGCAAATGAGACTCAATGTAAACAGATGAAAAGCCATGTTGGGAGATGGGTGTGTGTGTGTGGACCATATGGGAAGTAATTTGCCCTCTCTTTCTCTCCAGGAAAGTGATCTTAGAGTCATGTTGGATAGCTAATGAAAATATCAGATTGGTTTGCAACAATGGTGAAAAGGGTAAGCTCTGTGTTAGGATTGTTAAGAAAGACACCAAGAATTTTAAAAGGCCAGTATTACCATGACTTTTTATAATTGTATGATACAATCACATTTGGAACACTGTGTATAGTTCTGATCGAAAAGGGCAGTCTTAATCGGGGAGGAGGGGGGAGCACAGAAAAAGGTAAGCGACATGATCAGGGGGTTGGAATATGGCTACCCACCTGAAAATAGTGAATCCCACCTGAAAATAGTGACAGTCTGGGAGCTCCCCTGGATCCGAGCCCGACATTAAAGGTCCAGGCATTTCCTGGCTTTAGATGTCCAGACTAATTGATTCATTAATTAGTGGTAGTTCGTTTTAATATATCTATCATTTTTTTAAAAAAACTGTGACCCACGTTAGAATTATTTTTTAATTAGAGAAAGTATAAAAATAGTTTTAAATACATAGCAAAATAAATCCTCAGACTGATCTGTTTGGGCTCTTCTTATGTTCTCTTATGCATTTGATTATTCTGGACTTGCTGCGTTTCAGCTATATATTTTGCCTGTGTATCTCTGTTGAAGTAGCAAGAACAACAACCCTAGGTACAAAAAAAGAAGTTAGTGGGAGCAGAGGCTGTTTGAAGGAAGACTTTTCTCATTAATGTAGATGATTGAAATTGCTTGACTGGTCTATTGAGGAATTACAAAGCACATATTCATTCACTCCGTCTTTTTAAGACAGGTTGCCATTATTAGTAGACACAGATCAATGAGTGTTACAGCAAAATAACATCTACTGTACTTATTGCACCTATGGAGAAGATTTTGCTTAACCTAATTGTTTCTATGGTGAAAAGGAGTACTTTTCAATAGGTTTCCACCAGTGGCTGGGAAAGGAAAGTGTGGGAAAAGAAAAGAATGACACATCCAAGTGCTTTTGTATGAAGAGGTATTATTTTTGGAAGGGCGGATTACTAACATCTCTTTAATAACAAGATTTTGTCCACCAGATTGGAAGAGCATACTCTATGTACATTCATGCCTCTACATATTACAACATCTAAAGAAAATGTCTAATTTTCCTAGTGGTACCTGTACTGACAGGGCTTTACAGTGGTTAGGAAATCAGGAAGAGATGGTGGATGCATGACAAAATGTGGAATATTAATGATGTGGAATACTAAAAATATATACAGTGGTACCTCTGGTTGTGAACGGGATCTGTTCCGGAGGCCCGTTCGCAACCTGAACAGAACACAATCCGTGTCTGCGTGTGTGTGGGTCGTGATTCACTGCAAAATGACCTCATTTTGCGCATCTGCGCATGTGCGAGTGACGAAACCTGGAAGCAACTCGTTCCATTACTTCCGGGTCACTGCAGGACGCAACCTGAAAACACTCAACCTGAAGCAAACGTAACATGAGGTATGTCTGTAGTATTGTTGGAGTAACTGAACATGAGAGGGGGTTAATTTTCTTCATGTGTCTAAATCATCCCTTGGATGAGCTAATCGCAGGCACAAGGTCAGCCAAGCCAGTTGCTATAGTAACAGCCGAGTGCAACAACTATATCTGTGATTAATTCATGTCAGTTCAGTAGTTGTCAGTCTGAGTTTGTTAGTTGCCTGGTGTTAAGCCTTGAATTGAACTTATTTAGAGCAGCGGAGATATTTTTTACTGATATGTATCTGTACAGTATATACCTGTATAAACAAGTTATATGCATCTACGTCCAGAACTGTTTTACTGAGCCTTATCTTCCGCAACAGTAAGCTATATGAATCTTTCTCTGTTTGCACGTGGTGAACTGGTACTGGGAGAAACTTCCACTGTGTGGGTATCTCACCTGAGATTCCGATCAAGTATCTCTTTTTCAGTCCTTCAAAGGAAGTTGATTTTTTTTGGGGGGGGGATTGTAATGACCTATGTGTTCAGCTGTAGGTTGGAACAGAGTCAATGCCTGCACAAGTTTTAAAAATAACTGCAGGAGAAACCCTTTAGTTTGTACACATTGGCTCTATGCAGATCTCCACAGGAATATATGTAGGTCAGCAGCAGGGACAATTTAAGAAATCTCTGTCCCTATCTGTTATGCAAGTTAGTTGAAAAGGGCTGGTGAAATCTTACATTAAAGAGTGTTTAATTTAGAACCATTTTCCCGTACGATTTTCTCTCTGTGGATATTTGTCACTCTTGGGACACCACCATCCCTACTGTGCATGGAAATTTAGTCTGCATCTAAGAACCCACTGTGAATATGGTGTCTGAAGCACCTGCATGGTGCACATTGGAACATTGTGTTGATGTACATCATAGTTGAATTTTAAGTGCATTTTGACAATTGAGTTTTCTTTTACCAGTGAGCTTGAATTTAACATTGCAAGACAAGTTTCACAACTTGTCAAACAACCAGACAAAAATTCTTCAGGGCATTATTCAGCTCGCACTGGCCTCTGGCTATAGAGGCTGCAAGAACATCTGAGAAGAGATTGCTTTTTTGTTTGCTTATTTATTTAGGTTGGAACACTCCCCACATATTGCTTGCACAGTGAGATCAGTGGAACCCATTGTGGAAGCTCCCTGTGGCTGAAATTTTAGCCCACCACATCCCAAGCCCCAGGGCAAATAGCAATGCCTTAGATCTGAAAATTATTGCGGTAGGGAATATGGTATCAAAGAATCTGTTCATTTAAGGCAGCCACTGGAAGCCAGCATAATTGACAAGTCCAGAGATTTAGGATGAGCCTATCAATGGCTTCTAGCCATGTTGGCTATGTTTTTCCTCCACTGTCAGAGCCAGTAGGTATCTAAGGACCAGTTGCTGTGAATCATAAATGGGGAGAGTGCTGTTGCACGTTTGTTCTGCTTGCAGGTTTCACATAGGCATGTGGCTGGCCAATGTGAGAAAAGGATGCTAGACTAAGATAGACCTTTGGCAGGATCCAGCAGGGTTCTTCGTATGTTTTTATGAGAGCTCTACATTACAATGAGTCTCGTAGCAAAGGGAGTTTCATAATAACAAAGCAGATAGTGAGATAATCTATGTGTAGCTGTGCTCTCGTCATATATAATTGTAATGCACATGTACGTATAATGTGCTTCAGATGTTGGTGGGACAGACATGAGGCCAAGTCATGTAGAGCTTTGTAGGTCATAATCAGCACACTGACTTATGCTTGGAAATGGACTAGTAGCCAGCAAAGTTGCTGTAAAATGGGAGTTACATCTACTTCACAATCAGCTCCAGTCAATTCTTCAAATGCAGCACCATGTAGAACATATTACACTAGTCTGAATGAATGAATTTATTTCGGCCACTGACCAAACATATACATCAACAGAGAGCATACAAACATAAATAGATTAAAATTAAGCTCTATGAGCTAATGCATAATAAATAATTCTGATATAAAACAGCTAAAATATATAGGTTAAAACCTTAATTGCTAATTTAAAACATGTTAAGACATTGGTCTTTAGAGTCATTGAAAGCTTGTCTCCTTAATTTTATAGCAGCAGCACAGACTTTAGCCACTTGTAAGGTAATCTCTGGTTCCCTGTCCTCTATTAAGTATTTTAAGTAATAATCATCTGTTCTGCTTGGGGTTTGCTGCATGATAGAAGTGATAAATTTAGAGTGTATAACCTTGTAGTATGGCATGAGCAGCAGTTTCAACTTCCTTCAAACCACATAGGCTTGTTCACTCTGAATATGGTTTGCCTTCAGATCTGTCCTGCAATAATGCTGATGGAAGGCCATTGAATCTGGCAAAGGTAAAAGCTCTTCTAAATTTGGGTATTTCTATTTTGGATAAATACCTCGCTGGAGTAAACCCCCTCCCATTATCTTTAATTTCTGGATACCTTGTCATTTCACTCATGTGGCATTGCAGCTCAACATCCCATATTCGTTGCTTAATTGTGGATCTGGCTATCTCATATCCACAGGTGATCAGAGCCTGCAGTGTGAACCTAAGGCTTCTCAGTTTCTCTTGCAGTGAGGAGTTCCATTTTGTTTGACATATGTCTATTAAAGTTAAGGGTGCCAGACCTACCTGGAAGAAATTTAGTTTTAGCCAATAATGGATTTTCAGAATCCATATCTGGGACCTAACTGGGATTTGCCCGACCGCCAGGCGCACTGCTATGTTGGGCACACAGGAAGGAAACCCCAGCAGACAACTAAAGAATTTTGTTTGTAGAATTTCAAAAGGGGAAGTGTTTTGATAATTGCACACCTGGGAGCAAGTTGTGATATAACTTTTGCTATGAAATACCTGGGTAGCTGTGGGAATATACTGACCTCCTTTCCCATAAAAGAAGCTTGTGATTGCTTTGATGGTTTTTTGGGTATTTGCAATTGCATATATAATCTGATTATTCTACGAACCATTTTCATGAAAAATTATGCTCGGATATTTTAAAAATGCTACCTGTTCAATGGGCTGGTTGTCAATCTGTTGTTAATGTCTCTCTCTCTCTCTTCTTAGAAAACACCAATACTTTGAATTTAGCATAGTTAATTATTACTTGTTCAATTTTGCAATAGGCTTCTAAGGTTCTTAATAATTGTCTTAGTCCCACACAGGAGAGAGAAATTAAAACTTCAAGACTTCCGGGTTGGTGCCTCCGGCAATGGCGGAATTCCTCTGATCGGGAGGAATTTGCCCCGTGGGAATTTGGGTCTGTACCGCCACGGCGAAGGCGGAGACCCGTAAAAATCACAGGCAGGAGAAGCCTGTGAACGTGGATTCGGCGGGCACCTTTTGCACGTCCCCTACTCGCGGAGAAACCCGGTTTCGGGGATCCGGAGCGACGTGGGGTGAGTGGCGCGGTGCTTCGAGTCGTCTGCTTCTTCCACGGAGCGAAACCGCATAGCTGTTGCCAGAGAGCGCCGACTTTTTCCTGTGGACAATTTGACTCTAAAGTAATTACCCGTGAGTAGAGCTGAAGTGGGGGAATTGGATTTTTAAACGTTTAATTTGGCATCAAAACGGGGAGGTTCAATACAGGAAGTCCGCCTCCCCTTTTGTAAATAAACTAAAGCAATGAGCCTGCAAGCTGAAGTCTTGGAAAGCATTTTGTAAAAAGACTAAAGCTCCATCGGCAAAGAACTAAACCCCCCCCTTTGGAGACAGGAGAAGAGGGGGGGGGAAGTGGTGGACTGAATATGCCTGTAGGTGAGAGTCAAGAGAGTTAAAATACCGCCGCTCAGACCCTGGAAACGGGCTGCTAGCAGGATCGATGTCTTTTGGAATGTTCATTGACAGCGATTAGAACGTTCATTGACAGGTAGCTAAACAAGAGGGTGCAAGGATGCTTTATTCCATTTGTGGATCTGGATTTGCTTAGTTAAATTTCCCTGCCGATCATATCCTAAGCTTGATATAAAAGTAAATTCTCCATCTTTATCACCTTTGGCACATCCATTCATTATCACTAGGTCTAACCACTGGTCATTTGTAAAAGACATAGGCCTGCATAATTGCACCCCCTTTTTTAGAGTGCCTGGTAGGTATATGGTGAGCAGCATCCAGTTCAGGAGGAGATTCATGAAAGTGAGTGTATAAGGCATCATCTTTTTGACCAGTTCTAGCTTTTAGGTTAGTGATGAATGGAAGTGAGAGCTGGACCATAAAGAAGGCTGATCGCCGAAGAATTGATGCTTTTGAATTATGGTGCTGGAGGAGACTCTTGAGAGTCCCATGGACTGCAAGAAGATCAAACCTATCCATTCTTAAGGAAATCAGCCCTGAGTGCTCACTGGAAGGACAGATCCTGAAGCTGAGGCTCCAATACTTTAGCCACCTCATGAGAAGAGAAGACTCTCTGGAAAAGACCCTCATGCTGGGAAAGATGAAGGGCACAAGGAGAAGGGGACGACAGAGGACAAGATGGTTGGACAGTGTTCTCGAAGCTACCAACATGAGTTTGACCAAACTGTGGGAGGCAGTGGAAGACAGGAGTGCCTGGTGTGCTCTGGTCCATGGGGTCACGAAGAGTCAGACACGACTAAACGACTAAATAACAACAACAGCTTTTAGGTGTCCAGCCACTATTACTGAAGCTTCAGGGAACCTATTTGTCAAACTTCCAACTTAACCCAACCATTTTTGACCATCAGTTTTTTTCTTTAAGGGGGACTATATAGATTGATTAATAGATTATATATTTAGCAATTTAATAGTCCAAACAAAATATGATAACTACTACCCTAATCCACCCATCCATCTCCCTTGGAAGTTCTTATAAACCAGGAAGGGCAAGGATCGGTAGCCTCACTTCTCCAAGATCCTTACCACATCCTTGGACTACGTTAGTACAAAAAGAGGAACGAAACAAGCAAGAACCAATGTTACATCTACTGGACCTGTACTAATGATGGCAACCAAGTTAGCAAAGATAAAAGCAACTTTATCTGCAGTGTGTGTTGCAAAGTGGCCCCATCGGGCTATCATTTCTATCCTATGGGTCAAGATGCAGCAGATCTTTGCCCCCCACGAAGTGCTGTTGTGGTGAATAAGTTCCATTTCTTTTACCATCATCTCTGCAACAGAATAGGCCTTCTAGTGGGTTCTAGCCCATGTTTAGTCAGATTCATTCTGTGTTCTCTGCCAAAATTGCTTTAGCCATTGTTCCACCAGTCTCATCACTTCAAACCCCCCCCCCCAAAAGAAGGGAGCTCATTTGGTTCTACCAAGTGGGAAACGGAATGTAGGAATGATTGTGTCCACCATCTGGGCCATTTTTCCAATCCAGAGGTCAACCAGGACTTCAACAGAATTGCCTTCTGAGATGACAGGAATATCCCTGAAAGCCATCAGAAAATAATTTTAATCCATCAGCTCCCTGGGTTATAATTTGTCATCTACCATCCCAAAGGCTCAGAGTGCTAATAAAAGTCAATCCTATCAGGTAGAGATGCCAGAGATTGTGATACTTGCTCACATTCACCAAAGGATTACTGGAATTGTTAAAATTTCAAATGATATCCAGATGACCTTGCCATATAAGCTGGAATTCCCCTTCCCCTGTGAGGAAAATATCATTGACAAGATGTTGAGAGTGAAGCGGACATAGAACAAAATGAGAATTTATATTTACAACTCCTATCATTACTTTTTTTTAAAAAAAATGATATTTATTAAAGGTTTAAAAATTACAGAAAAAAGAAAAAAACAACAAAAAAATTAACAGGACATAGATTACAATACATAAAAAGAAAGACATAGAAAAACAATACAACAATACAGCAAAAAGAAACAATAACACTAAAACACACATCCGATATTCCATATCTTTACCTTTCATTTACTTACTTCATCGACCTCCTCGCACCTCCCTTTTTTTGTATTCTAGTTTAATTAATTGTTTCAGCAAATTCTTTCCATCTTTCTCAATTTTTGTTCTATATTTTATCTTAACGGTCTAACCTTAAATTTTTCATTTTGGCCCATTATCAATCAGCTTTTACTTAATTCTTTATTACATTTCTGCTAAAACCATATAACTTCATTCCAGCATCCTTCTAACATTCATTAATTTTGCAATGTTTTTGTAAATATACTTTATTTTTTTTCCAATCTTCTTCCACCGACTCTTCTCCCTGGTCTCGGATTCTGCCAGTCATTTCCGCCAGTTCCATGTAGTCCATCAACTTCATCTGCCATTCTTCCCTGGTGGGTAGATCTTGTGTCTTCCAGTACTTTGCGATAAGTATTCTTGCTGCTGTTGTGGCGTACATAAAAAAATCTTTCCTTGGCACCAATTGGCCGACCATGCCCAGGAGAAAGGCCTCTGGTTTCTTCAGGAAGGTATATTTAAATACCTTTTTCATTTCATTATAGATCATCTCCCAGAATGCCTTAATCTTTGGGCATGTCCACCAAAGGTGAAAGAATGTGCCTTCAGTTTCATTACATTTCCAGCATTTATTATCGGGCAGATGATAGATTTTTGCAAGCTTGACTGGTGTTATGTACCACCTATATATCATTTTCATTAAATTCTCTTTTAAGGCATTACATGCCGTAAACTTCATACCAGTGGTCCATAACTGTTCCCAGTCAGCCATCATAATATTATGTCCAACATCTTGTGCCCATTTAATCATAGCAGATTTCACCGTTTCATCTTGAGTATTCCATTTCAACAGCAAGTTATACATTCTTGACAAATTCTTAACTTTAGGGTCTAACAATTCTGTTTCCAATTTTGATTTTTCTACCTGGAAGCCTAATTTTTTGTCCAAATTATATGCCTCCATTATTTGATAATAATGGAGCCAATCTCGTACTGTTTTTTAATTTTTCAAAGCTCTGCAATTTTAATCTGTCATCCTCTTGTTCCAAAATTTCCCATTACTTCGGCCATACAACTCCTATCATTACTGACCGTACTGGCTGCAGATGAATCTGACAATATCTGAAGGATAGAAGGTTCTCCAACCCTTATGTATATGTTATCCCCTGCTCTAGTGTTTGTGGATTTATTATAAGTTGAATGCAATAACTTCATTTCAAGTAGCCTGATGACAGTGATACCAGTTCAAATGTTAAGTATGAGTAAGCGTAAGACTCATCAGCTGAATCCCATTAGCTATCAGGGTGGAATACTCAGTGTTGCTCAAACTATTTCCCCTTTATTTCTCCCATAAAGTACTGTTAATCTTAATGACAGCTGCATACACTTTGCCAAAGCCTTCTTTCTAAGCATCTACTAGTACTTTCATAAACATTAATCAGTAAAAGGGTTTAAGAAATCTGGGTGAGAGTATTAGCAAGATAAACGAACATGCAGAAATACTGTTGATAAAGGTTTGCCACTTTCATGTCATTTTCTGTCCCAAGTTCTGTGCTCAGACAACTCTGGAAACCCATGTCTCTGGACAAAGACCAACACTCAGCTGATCTGATCATGATGCACACTTCAATGGTGAGTTGATATATATGTAGAAATCAGACATCATATTGTCCAGCCTCCTGTCTTGTAAAAGGAGTTCTCACCAACATGTATCAAGGGTAAGCTGAGGGCCACTTGACATAGTAAGGTAGAAGATGAGTGGGAGTGAATACCTGTGCTGAATGAATCACTTCATTTTTAATGGCCAACATAATCTTCCCAAGTTGGTGGAAATTTTTTTGTTCCTGCAAGCTTATTCCTACTTCTTCAAGCTCAAGTGACTGTTCTGAGAATTGTAGGTTGTTGAACTTAAGCACCCTGGAATACACAGAAGCTAAATTACTCATGACTTAGTTTTCACATTTATTTCAATGGAACCTAAACATGACTAATTTGCTCTTGATGCAGTCTTCAGCTGGGTCTTGCTAGTGGTACTACCACCAACATGTTGGGGTTTTGTTTTTTGTTTTCTTTCTGCAGAGAAGGATCAAGAAGGAGGAGAATGAGAAAGATAAATATTAAAATACCCAGGTGCAATATTTTAAAATACTTCCCCCTCCTATAAACTTCATAACTTGAGACTTCTCCCTACCACCATCCTTGTACTAACAGTGGAGGTGTAGCAATCATGAATATTTATTTCTGCACAATGAGATGAAGAACCCCTCCTGTTGGATCTCCTTCAAATTACTGGGACGCGGTGTCAGATTGTATTTAACATAATGTTCTATAGCTCAGCGACTGTAGCCTCCCACATTTCCTGTCTTTAGATTTGAAAACCCTCCGTTGTTGTTTTTTTAAAAGAGTTAGGGTTTTGTTCAGGATGAGTCTGTACTATTAATATTATCCACAATGCGTGGCTCTGAATTACAACAAGCCATTTCATTAATCTTTTGGGACATCTACCAGCAAACTTGTTTAGCTTAATGAGAGAATGGAAATGTCGGCTTCTTGTCTGGAAGTGTGCAGGAATGAAATCTATTTAATGGAACCAAATGTGGCCACTTGTAAATGATCAAATAGTGCTTAAGCAGGTGTCAAGAAGACAGGCAAAACTACATCCAGAGCAGTTTCATATTAGAAGTAGTGCAAAGAAAGACAAGGGAAGAAACTACCAGTAGTTTTGCCAGTGAACCATTAAGTTTGAGAAATGGAGTAGACAACCAAACTTACTATTACGTGAGGTTCACTTTTGCTTAACTGCCAAAGAGGGTAAAGGGCAGGGGGAGTTGCACTCAGCTCAGAGCTCAGTCTTTACATCCTTGAGATCTGGAAGGGATGAGAAGATGAATGTCTGTCCAAAGGCAGCTTAGCTAGAGATATTAGGTATAACCAACATTTACATGTGAATGCTGGCAATCCCATATGAATTTCATGAATGACATCCAAAAATCTTCCCATTCATCAGACACAAGCAAGTTAATACTAACAATCATGTTTTAGTGACTGCCAACTTTTGCCAGGATATTTCTGCATTGTGGAACATTCCCAAAAATTGTGTGTGACTGCCAGCACTCTCCCATGGGAATGGCAAGAGTGACCAAATACCAGACTTTCACTATTTTATGCATATAGGAAGGTGGGTAGAAATGATTTATCTTTATAGAGTTTTCTGCTTGGCATTCCAACGTGCTTTTCTGAATAGCTATGGAAAGTCCCTGAAGTGTATAAGAAATCCTTGCTTTTCTAAACAACTTCTGTGCAAGTGGGGGATTACCCATGCCATCCACACCCCAAAAGCAGTTACACAAACTGATGTGCATTATAATGGCAGTTCAATGCGTAACCGCTGATGGGCAGAATTAATTATGGCTGGGAATGTGCATTGGAATGTGCTTCTCATTACGAGTAATGCTGTAAACACACACATAATCAGAAGAGTATTCTAATACACACTCTGATTTGCATTCAGCCTCTGTTTTTCCTCTCTCCACCTCCTTTGCGCAAGAGGTTTCATATACAGCTGCAAATTACCCCTCCCACAACTGGACAGAATGGAACACAAGGAAGGTTTGGGATAACTATCTGTACCAGCAGATGGAGGCAATAATGCTTTTGAATACCAGTTGCTGGAAACCACAGGAAGGGAGCGTGTTCTTGTTCTTGAATCCTGCTTGCAAGTCTCCCACAGGCATCTAGTTGGCCCGCTGTGAGAACATTGGCCTGATGCAGTAGGTTCTTCTCATGTTCTTATGATCAGAAGAGCAGCAATGGCCTTGGCAATGAAACCTGGTGGGTTACCACAGCATCCTTAACATACCTTGCAGGACTGAGTGGACCAAGATGACCCAGGAGCCGGGAGTTGCATTCTTTTTGAAGACTGAACCCATTTAGGTTGCAGTTCTATAATTCCAGTTTACCAGGGAGGCAGCTCCATTTAACTCACTCTGACATACCTCTTAGCAGACATGTATAGGATTGCACTGGTAACTACTAATAGGTCAAAATACTATCTTGTACTCTGCCTGGAAGACAGCTGCATGGAAACATAGATGGTGGATGACTGGTGGAGTGTGCTTCCAGGGCTGCCCTTCCATGGCTACCAGGAAGTGTGATATCACATTCTGCATCATTCAAAGAGACTGTGCAGTCATCAAAGAAAATCTTACGATGCAGCTGCAACTGAGCCGAAAGTCCTTAATTCTGAGAGTCCTTTTATACACCACAAAGAGGAAAATCCAGTTTTGTCACCAAATATGCATTCTACAGCACACCAGTTATAGTTTGAAAAAAGATGAGTGTTTGGGGACATGAAAGAAGTGTGCAAAATTATGCACATTTGAAGAAAGGGGACCGAGAGAAGCTTTCCTCTCTCTCTCTTAGAATATTAGAACTTGGGGTCATCCAATGAAGCTGAGTGTTTGAAGATTCAGGACAGACAAAACGAAGTACTTCTTCAGATAGCACATTGTTAAAAATGATGGAATACATTACCATGGTCTGAAGACATATGTGGCAGCTGTCTTGCTGAAGCAGATCTGGGTCTGGTTCATGCCTGGATGTCCTAGTAAGGTTACATGGCAGCAGCGTGGGGTGTGTGTGCCAAAATGTCTTGGACTGACACTGCCATTTATAGTGGAATAGGTGCTGGGTGTCACCTCACCTCACCCCACCCCACCCCGTTTTTTGGGCATGCTGCCACATGATGTCAACATTGTTCAGCTGGTATTCTGGAACAATGTGCTTTTTCTTATATCACAAGAGTCCAGCTTTTGTTAAGGATGCACAACGGCTTTCAAATAGGTTTTTCAAGGACTGACACTGGCTGTTCACCAAATTTCCTAAGCTGGCTCCAAATCAGAATGCCAATACGGATGGCACACGTGTCTCTTAGGCTGCTGCGAAACTGCTACATAGCACAGATTTGGTTCATAAGATTCATTAGTCCTATTTAGGTGTTTTTTGCAGGGCACAAGTGTGTTGCTCAAGGATGGGGGACCAGCCCCAGCTAGCATGGCCAATGATCAGGGATGCAAAGAGTTGTAGTCCAGGAGTTGGAGTTGCAAGCAGGAGTTTGTGTGTTGGTGATCAAGGTACATGCTGAAACTAAGCAGGTCTGGGTCTGGCCAGTACTTGGATGGGAAACTGCCAATCTGTGCTTTCAGTCCCCCATTACAGTAAACTGCTCACATGAACAGTTATTTTGTAGCCTTATGAGGCTTTGCCCTCGGGTGGGAAAAATATTGCGCCCGGGAAAGGGAGATGGGAGTCAACAGACACTCAAGGAATAGTTTCGGAGAAAAAGCTTTTATTTCTACCATCCATGAACTGGTAGAAGGAGCAAGTGTGATAGTTCACAAACAAGCACGAGTTCACAGTCATGTGCACAGAGTATATATTCCCCTTCTAGTTCCCTCCCCTTTCTCCTCCTTCAGGAGTCCTGCCCCATGTTGAGGTTCCTGAGCATGTACAGAAAGCTCCTGTCTTGGACTCTTGGCACCCTTGCCAGCCAAGGGGAATGAGAGCGGTTCAGCATGTCCAAGAAGTTGCAACTAGAATGAGATAAGACTCAGTTCTCAGGCCTGCTCTGAACAGAGTCTATTCATTAACTTTTTGAAGCTCTCTCGTACTGATAAAAGAATAACATTTTGCCTTGCAACAGCAGAGTGAATGAGCAGATGCTTAGCTGCTGAGAAAATGATTTTGAAAAGCTTTGAGAAGCTTTGAGCCTGCTTTTTTTGGGGGGGTGACTTCGGGTCTAGGTGGGGTCACCTGTCCTCACCTCCCTTCAATTTAATAATAATAATATGTTTATTATTTATACCTCGTCCATCTGGCTGGGTTTCCACCGCCAATCTATTTGGCAGGTGAGCCTCCATTGCCTTAAGGATTGCTTCTCCCCACACGAACAGACCCTGCACTTGTCTATGGCCTGTGAAAGTGTGTGGGAGAGGACTGTTATTTTGATGACTATTTTATTGTTAGGCTGTCTATCAGTATGCTTTTTGTTATGTTTTTATCACTGATGTTCTGAAATGTGTTTTTAATGTTGTACACCATCCTGGGATCTTTTGATAAAGGCCGGTAAATAAATTGAATAAAACAACAACAACAAGAAAAACAAAAACAACTGAAATCTGTTACTGTGGTTAGAAAATATGATGTTACTTTAAGAGATTTATAGATCCCCTGACCACGCAAATAGGGATCATCAATTCCAGGATAACAGCTTTTGGCAGTCTCACAATAAATATACATACAGATGAAACAGAATTACTGAAGAGTCTGGTAGGCAAATTCAACTGAAATTTTCACTCTGTCCGAGATAACGTCTCAACGGCTGAGTAAGCTTGAGCATATGATATTCTGGAAGGACCTTTATCTTATATTCAGTCTATGGTCTTCATTTTACAGAACACTTTCGTTCTTTCACTCAACATGGTTCATTCCCCCCTTCATGTTTACGTTTCTTTGCCAAACCATAGGTTCTCCAAGCAAGCAAATATTATTTATGCCATTGGCAGGCATGCTGTGATGTATCCAGAGAAATGAATTTGAAACAGTAAAAAAGAAAGCGTTGCAAGGAATCCATTTTAATTCCATGAGTACAGGAATCTTAAATGTACATCCTTCACAGTTTCATCATCCCCAAGGTATAATTCAAAATCTAGGGAAAATATCATTTCACCTCATTACTTTGTTTAAATATTGACACTTTACATTTCATCTCTTACAAATACCCTAGGCGCCTTCCTAGCAGACAAATCCTTCTTTATTTCAGTATTAACACAGCACCCCCCATGGCCCTTTATTCTATATTGAGTTGGTTTGTTTTACATACTTTTCATGTCAATCAATTTAAACCTCCTTGAACTCGCATGCAAAGGAATGTGAAGTACAGCGTGTCATTACTCTAAAAAGTTTTCTCCCTAAACTAGGGTAACTGGTGTCATTGTCAACAGTGTTTCAGACAAGAGTTTACCCCAGTTTAACCTGGAGATCAAGAGGCTGAACCTGAGATCTTTTGAGTACAAAGTATGTACTCTACCACCAAGCACACATATAACCCTCCCTCCCTCCCTCCCTCCCTCCCTCCCTTCCCTTCCCTTCCCTTCCCTTCCCTTCCCTTCCCTTCTTTCAATGTAGCACTAAGCAGATCACTCTGTCAGTGTAAACATTTCTGCTTGACTAATGGAACAACCTGTCCTCTCTTCCCCTATGCACTGTTCTAGAAGTCCTCCCAACTTCCACAGAGCTATTTTTTTATTTTTTTTAGGTGGGAGTCCCACTGGTGTGAGTTGCTATTCCAAACTCCCCTGATTCAAACTTTGCCACCATCACTGCACATTCCTTGAGTTGAATCCAGCTCAATCATTCCATGCACACAACGGAACATCCCATTTCCCTCCCACTGTGCACCTTCCCCCAACAATATGTTTGGGGTCTTCTCCTAACTATCCAAGACACATTGTGTGTTTGTGTGGGGGTTGCAGGTAGAAGAGATGGAGGGAAGTTCCACTGCATGAGCCAGAAATTGTTCTACTCAATGACTTAGTTGGATTCCACCTCTTAAATCCAAGGGCTTCTGTGTAATTCTGTTGTAGAAGTTTTTATAAATAATAAAATTATTATCATCATTATGACATCTGAGGATAGCCTTATACAGTGGACGCTCGGGTTGCGAATGTGATCCGTGCGGGAGGCACGTTCAGAACCCGCAACATTCGCAACCCGCAGCGCCGCATCTGCGCAAGTGCAGGTCGTAATTCAGTGCTTCTGCACATGTGCAAAGCATGATTTAGTGCTTCTGCGCATGCACGAGTACCTGTTCCGGTACTTCTGGGTTTCGGTGCATCCGTAACCTGAAATCATGTAACCCGAAGCATCTGTCACCCAAGGTATGACTGTATAGGGAAGCTTTTTAATGTGTAATGTTTTATTATGTTTTTATATACGTTGGAAGCTGTCCAGATGGGCGGGGTACAACTAAAATCATCATCATCTTCATCATCAGTGCTTTTTTCGGGGGGGGGGTGCAGGGGTACGCATGCCCCTAAATGTTTTGTGAATCTTTGTACTTTTGTCCATTTACTGTATTTATTTTCCCTGATTTGAACTATAAAATAATGATTTTCTTGAGTCAAAATGAGAGTACCCCTAAACATTTTTTTAAAGAAAAAAAATTGATTGTTATTATTATTTCCATGGAGACAACATAACGGAGCCAGCTATCTCTTCATGTAATTGGGATAAAATAAGTTACTATTACATCAAATACCAATTTATCCCATATATATAAAATCACTATACTTTGTATGTTGTTGCAAGCAGAAAGGAAGGCCTGCGGATGTTTTTGATTCCTATAACTCTTGGTATGAGGATATTTGATGTCTCTTTTTCAATGAAATGTTTTGCCACAGGTGAACTTTCATCTTCTCCGTTGGTATTCTTTTGTATCCTGATGTTCTGACCTTCAGTAAGCATCTAAGCAACATACATTAGACCGCAAGGGCACTTCATCATGTAAATGACAAATTCCATGTCACAGGTAATCTTTTATTTAATAGCAAATTTCTTACCAGTGCACATTTTGATGGCAGTGATGAAAGAATCTGATCTCCTTCCCCCTGTTGTTCTATCTTTCATGCTTATAGTGGCAAAAAGCCAACCTCCATGAACTGTAATTATAATAGAAAAAATATTTTTATGAGATTTTAGGTGCATTAAAGTCAAATTGGATTATAATACCTTCTTGATTTGCCCTTTATTTATATGCATTACAGAAGGTGGAAGGCCACATACTTCCAATAATATTTCTACAGGCAAGGAAATGTACTGCTCGTTCCTCATTAGTTTAATAATCCAAAGAGATAGTGGAGTGTGGACACAAATGAATTGCACCCAAAAGCCTTTAATCCAAACTCAGTTAATAGCTCTTTCAGAAGAGATTGGTGGTTTACAGAAGGTATCAAAATGTCCTGACTCGGAGTTTTTACAGTATGGAACAGGGCGGTCACTTGACAGTGAAGATTTAACACTTCACTCAATGGTGCTTTTCTTTAGCAGCATTCATCATTATTTTTGAATGAAACTGATCTTGTCAAGAGAATAGACAGAATGATGTGCAGCTAGATTTAGGGGAAGATATGGCAGGCTGTTTCTTCAATAGCTAGATGGCTGGGGCATGACATTCAGTTAGAAGACTTATTATAGCTTATCCCATTATGATTTCTGGTGGAGGCACCAATAATGCTGAAGGGAACAGAGTATTTTACTAGATATACTAAGGTTTCCCCCTTAATATATAATAATAATTTGATTGAGGAATGGAGGATGAAGCTAATGGACTATGCAGAACTAGA
This sequence comes from Podarcis bocagei, assembly GCF_964188305.1. Taxonomy (NCBI): domain Eukaryota; kingdom Metazoa; phylum Chordata; class Lepidosauria; order Squamata; family Lacertidae; genus Podarcis; species Podarcis bocagei. The sequence continues at coordinate 82,319,789 of NC_138129.1, read as the reverse complement.
CAAAGTAACAGGAAGGATTCGAGTGGTGGCATGGAAGGCAGCGAGCCCAACAACAAATTTCTGGCGGGACCAGAAATTCATGGAAGACTGGAGTAAATTTACGGACTATCTGAAAAGTATTTGTGAAGAGCAGACGACGTTTGTAGGTTTGCAAGAAGTTTTGTGAGGAGTATTAATGGAATTATTGCAAAAATGGATAAGGGGAAGGATGATTTGTTAAGAGATGTAAAGGCAATATAAAGTTTAGAAATGCATAAGAAGTGGTTAAAATGGTAGATCATCAGAGGTGCTGATGGAAGTCTAAAAAGATTGTAAAAGTGATAAGTTTTGTGGTACACTTTATAATTTATATGTTAAAATTAATAAAAATTATATATAAAAAAGAGAACCCCCCCAAATAATAATATATAATAATAATTTGAGGGAAGGAAAGGGGGTAGTCCGTGTGCTGGTCTTCGCTAGTGGAAAGGGGTAACTGCATCCGGCCCTAGGTGGTTAATTTTTTTTGTGGTGCCTCATTCTTCACAAGTCATGCATATCTTGCACTTGCAAATAGCACTGTATCTGCACCACTTCTTTTGACAGTATTGTATAGGGATCTGCAACCTACATGTGTTCAGCCTCCTCCCTCCCTGTCCTGTGGGTGCTGTGTTCAAACCTTTAACTGTTAAATAATGAACCAGAAATCTCTGGCGTGGAACCTCTTCATTTCCTCCCACACGTGACTCAACATCATCTTCTCACTTCAAAGCTCCTAAATATGTTTCTATTAGGCACATTTTATTCCCATGCTTTTCTAAATAAGAAACAGGAATTGGCACTCGCTGTCATTAAGCTTAAACAGTTTCCCCGAGAGATGTCCCAATAAATTATTAGAATGGTTTGTTCTAATTAAGTGCCATGTACTGTGTCATGGTACATAATCAACTGCAACAAGGCCTTTTCCTTAACATCACAAACAAGAGCAACATCAACAATAAAAAAAATGTGGAAAAATACAGTAACTTTGATCATAATGCCCGGGAATGTTGGAACCTAAATAGCATCTTATAATGCACCTGCGCAAAATATTCTCTGATTTTGACCATCACTTCAAAAGCAACAGAACAGACACAACTGGGCAAATGACAGAGGCAAAAAATGCTTTATGAAATATTTGCATTGGTTTCATACTGTTTGCTGCTCCCTTTTTATCTTAGTTGCTGCTTCTGGGTTCTATTTTCTTTATTCCTTGTCCTTCCCTGTTTGTAGTTTCATTTGCCTGCACTGCCATTTAATCCAATTGGTTGTCGGTTCCAGGCAATGGAAGCTGGTGCCCACTGAGAGTGGTGGCATGGAAGGCAGCGAGCCCAACAACAAAGCCATTGACAGGCAGAGCAACTATTTTATGTCCTCCTACCTGTTGAGTGCTATAATGAGACTAAGGAGAAGGAAGCTGACAGGCAGTAGATTGGTTTCAAGTAAGGAGACAGGCAGATGGGGGCAAGCTGAGCACAGACGGAGAGTTTGGAGGCAGTGCTCCATTTGGCCAGATGGAGAAGACTCCACTGACCCCAAATTCAGTTCTGGGTATGTACAGGTTGGGCTTTGATAGACGCTTGCTTGAAACCCTGGAGAGTCGCTACCAACCAGCATAGACAGTACACAGCTAGACAGACTAATGAGTATGACTCTGTCTAAGATAGCGTCCTATGTTCTTAAGTTTGTTCTGGAGTATTCTTTCATTTCATAAAATTTATATACCACCCGACTGTGGCAAAAACCTCAAAACAGTCTACAGTGTATACGCATGTTATATGCAGTGAGCATACATGATATATACATTGAGCATACAATCTGTGTACCTGTGTAGTTGAGCTGTATACACCTAGCAGCCAACAAGTGTATATTTTGTGCATACAAGCATTGAGCTGGGAAAATCAGCAAGCGTACACTCTTTCACTAAAATATGTGGATAGAGACAGCATGTACCTGTGTTCTGTATGTGAACAAGCTTATTGCCATGCATGTTTAAGGCACCAAACAAGAGGAGTCTCTAACTGGTGCTTCTAGCAGTCAGCTTCCAGCACCTTAACTCATGCCACTAGTACTCTTAGAGAGGTAGTTACCCTCATGGGTGCCAGTGGAATCTTCCCTCTTGATGCAAATAGCAGCTATGGAGGATAACAAGAATATTGTCAATGACAAAATGGCAGAGGCAGAAAGGCTAAATTTCCCCTGTCCCATCACAGTGCAAAGTCTCGCTGATTTGCATTTGAAATAGTTTCACACTACTGAAAGATGCACATTTAGTGTGATGAGTTGTGTGACCCTAACTTACTCCATAATTGCAATTGCAATTAAATAATACTGACCTGTGGCTTGTTTGCACATTATGCTGAATACAGGTACATGCTGTCTCTACACGTGCACAAGTGTTTGTGTGAAAGAGTATACACTTAATGATTTGCACAGCTCAACTATTTGTGAACACAGGTATAATGATTATATAGTCACTGACGGTAATGTAGGAATACCCCTTCAGAAATGTGAAATTAGACCACTTGCATAAGAGAGAACATACAGCTTGAAAATATTGAGGCTGAATTTGACACAGCACATCATATAACGTTGATCAAATGTGAGTTAAAAATTCTTAGCCACAGCTAAAAGAAGAAGGAAACTATGGCAGTTTCTCACTTTGTTTTTTGAGTCAATGATTTATTATTATTACTCTTATTGGTGTGTGTGTGTTTAAAAAAATAAGTACCCAACTGCAGGAATGAGGAAGCCAAGCATTGCACTGCAGGAGAATGAGCAAATTGAAACCAGAGAGTTCTATGCAGGTTGCAAACCAACTTTCCCCCACTATCCTGCCGTCTCAGATGAAAGTTGCCAGCATGCTGAAAAACTTTAAAGGCAACCATATTCTGTGCAAGACAGGATATTGCTTTTGAGGGCATAATGAGACATTTAATTCAAGCAATAAAGGCAATTACTTGGACATCCTGGAGCAGGTAGATTCTACCCAGCTCTTCCTACTTTTAATTGGCATTTATCACTTCCCAGTATAACACTGTAAAGAAAAAAAAGTGAAACATTCAAGAAGAGATGTTGAATTCTATGATTTATTTATTTATTTATCCTTAAATGGGACTACTAAATGCTAAAATTTTAGCTATTTGGTATTACATCTTGAAGTTTCATAACAATAGCATTGCTATGAAATGTTTCATATAGGGCTCATGCCTTATTGAATGAGTCACCAACATGGTGCTGATGGACTCACATGTGACCATAGAGGTGCTCCTTGGTGCCTGCAGGTCCCATCTCCCTGCTGAAATTAGGATTGAAAGAAGCCTTCTAGGATGTGGGTGTGTGGGTGAAACAACAAGGTTAGGAAAACACTTGAAAAAACAAAACACCCCTGAAATTTCCCAATAAATTAAACCCAAGTACACCATGATGACAATGTGCCACGTAGAATCAATCCACTCCAAAGGGTTGCTAAGACCTCCTGGATGAGCTTCTATGCACACCACTTGTCCAGAAGAATAGATCAGTAAATGGAGGTCAGGACTGCAGTCAATATAGGTATGATCCTACTGTTCTGCATGTATTGATTCCACATGGCATGCTGACCGCACAAAGCTGTGGTCAATTACAGACTTCAGAATGGGGGAGAACTTCAACTGAGTTCACATTTTAAAGTGAACTCATCTAATTTACAGTTTCCATAACAAGATGTGAAGCGAAACACAGCCATACTTTCAGCGGCGTAGCGTGAGTTGTCAGCACCCGGGGCAACGCAAGTAATTTGCGCCCCCTAACCCGGGGCAAGGCACGTAATTTGCGCCCCCCCAACCCCTAACCTGCGAGTTGCCGCTGGCGCTGCCGCCCAAACGACGCCGCTTGCCCGGAGGAGGAGGGGGGCAGAGAGGCGAGGAAAATGCAACGGCCCAGCAGCTGCAGCAGCAGCGGCGGAGGCGGGGCTGTGAGAAGGGGCTGCCTGGCGCGTCCTCCGCGGCGAGCGCTGAGAGCCGCTGCCTGCCGGGCGCCTTCAGCCCGGGCGCGCGCACAGCTCGTCGGTTCCGCGAGACATGCGGCTCTGCTACAGCCTGCGCCCGAGGCTCTTCGGCGACTCCGGAGGCAGCGAGCGCGCCCCCCCCAGAAGTTGCGCCCGGTGCGGCCTGCCCCCCTGGCACCCCCCACACTACGCCACTGCATACTTTGAAATTTGCACTTCTCCCAATTTTGCAATGCAGTTCTCTGGCCAGGTAATGCACAGAAAATGCATATACTAGGATAAATGCATATACTAGGATAACACACATAAAATGTATATATTAATGAAAATAGTATTAAAATCCATTATAATGGGAGAAACAGCTCTGCAAAAATATGTAAGGAAAACCTGCTTTCAGGTATGTATATTTTGAGAAATTCACACTAAAATTCTGGTGAATTTCCTTGAGATGAGGACTTTGAGATATGTGTGTGTGTGGTATTTCTGCAAAAAGAAAGAAAGAAAGAAAGAAAGAAAGAAAGAAAGAAAGAAAGAAAGAGAATTATACCATAATCCTAACCTAAACATGTTCCTTTGGAAATAAGACCCAAATGAATTTTAAGGCCGTTCCTCCCAAGCAACTGTGAATGGGATTGTAATGTTAATCTTCTCTTCTGATTTTCTATTATATTTTACAAGTATTAGAGGGCTAATATATTTATCTTAATACCTGCCCCCAGTAGATAAGTACAAGAGGAATCTGGTGATTTCAGCAGGCTGACTTGTAATCTAAAAGTCATTAGCAAAATGTGATTTGACAAGGAATGGTTTAAACAGAAGCTGGTCGTTGTTTTTACATTAACCTTTACATGTAAGTCAAGGATACCTTAACCTTCATTGATGCCATCCGGAACTTATTAATCATGATTGGTACAGTTAAAAAAAAGAAGAAGAAGAAGGAAGAAGGTACAGCTAGCTGGCTTGGTATAGTTACTTTTCCAGCTCAGAATTCATTTCAGTTCCAAAAAGCTGTGAAATTCAAAGGGTTAACCTGGATTTTTCAATCATTGCCTTATGGATCTGCAAACATGCATTTTAATACACAAATGGCCAGTGGTACTACTCTATTCTTACATTGCCAAAGTCTCATTAAAAAACACAAACACACACATTTTTGAAACTAAGAAATAAATGGGCCTCTTTGTTCTTTCAGGTGGGTTAATAACTTGGAGTAATAATAGCAACACCATGGGAGAATACCCAAGTACTATCCCACCTCTCCCTTGTGTAGACCAACCTTTGCAGATCAAATCAAAATGTTTATTCGGCTTTACGCCCATCATAAAGCACAACACACAAAACAAATCAAATAAAACAGTGGTCTCGTACAAGCCACAAGTAATATAACACAATTCACAGCTCACAAGGACAAATATTGACAATTCAAAAGAAAAATTTAAGATTAAGATTAAAAATTTAGACACTCCGCTAAAATCAATATCTGATGTCACCTTTGCAGAAATTGTGACCTCATCAGCTGGTTTTCTTTGGTGAGAATCCAGATATTTACTTTTGGTTCTCTGTCCTGTTTCTAAACAGGCCTGCACAACCTCTGAAACACAAAACCAAATGTTGCTAACCAGACAGGGATTGTAACCTGACAGGTTTTTGAAAAACAGTCACAGGTAGGCATAAAAACAATTACATTTGTTGAGCCCCTGATGTGCTGTCATACATGACAGGTGGGCTGTGTTTTCTTTGGAACAACACAAGGTGTCCAGAACTGTTTTCAACATAGCATTTTCAATTTGGAGAAACAAGCAACGCTATCTCTACATGGAGTAAGGTTTAACATGAAAACGGACCCGTCTCAGAAGCTGCTGAAATTCATTGGGTATACTGTGTATGCGTGTGACAACCAGCTTCCATTTCGGTGCATAAGGGGAGGGTGCTGATGAAAAAGTGTGTTTTTAAAAAGACCACAAGCAACTCCATATGGATGTACAAGGTTCTCAGTTTACTTAAAAGCACTTAGTAGATCAGGGAATCATATTATTTATTTATTTATTTGTTTGTTTTTGTTTGTTTGTTTGTTTGTTAAATTTATTTGTTAACCCTGAGGGTCATCAAGTCCACCCTCTGCAATGCAAGAATCTCAACTAAAGGATCCTTGACAGATCCAACCGTTGCTTAGAAACCTCAAACCAAGGAAAGTTCACCACCTGCTCCAGTGTTGAACAGCTCTTACCATCATTGCAGCACCTCCTTGCTGTCCATGTCTCTTGGTCCCATGTACACCTTGAAATGGCATTTTGGGCCTCCCCCTCGAAACGCCCTCACAAACACCCCTGTTTACAAGTCCTGGTCACGAGTGCCACATAACCAAGAATTAAGTCTATTGATTTCAATGAGACCAATGGAACTTATTACATTTTGAGGTGTACACTGAAGATGTTAACTTAAACACATACAATGTGTGAATGAAAGAAACACAGTGCTTTTTGTTTGGTTCGCAGTCTGTTTTGGAGCTGGGTGTTAGAAACAGGATGCAAAACCCATAGCAGGGGAACTGGTTTCATTTTATCAGTAAACATTCTAACCTGGGCTACTATGGAAGATCCCTGTGTGGATGAATGCAGGTTTCTGCCCAAACAGTTGAGGCATGTGTGTACTTAAAGCCGGCAAGAATCTGGAAAAATGATTGATGGACAAGGGAAACAAAGATATTGACACTGAAGATCTGTGCTGTGAACTTATAGCAATAGCTGGAAAGCTTCCAAAGTCCATGCCGCCATTTTGTAAGTGTCATTTCCTTTGTGCTGCTGCTGAAGCTGGTCTCCCTTCGCTCTCTTCTCTTCCTCACTGTAGGATGCCAGGGAGCGAATGAGCAAAAGGCTATCACAGAGAGCTAAACTAACATTGTGCTGCATCACTTCTGGCTTATTACATAGGTCCTAGCTTCAGTGAGCCTCTGACAGCACTCTTCACTCACCAATATAAACTAAGAACCTGGAATGGTGAATCTGTCAAATTCTCTGTTTCTTAGTTTCCCAATGTAAAAATTCAGTTCTTCACATTTTCACATCTGTTTGCATTTTTTTCAAAAAAAATGTCCTCATGAAAATTCAGCATTTTAAGGCAAATTTCTCCTAATTTTGTATGCAATTTTGCCTAATATACATAGTCTTGCAAAGTGATTTTTACTCATATAGTGCATTTTTTGCATGCTCATTTTCACCAATATGTGCCCTTTAATGCATATTTTACCCTGAATGTACAATTGTGGGCACATTACTTGGTTAGAGAACTGCATTGCAAAATTCAGAAAAATTTCAAAAGATAGCTGTGTTTTGGTTTGCATATTGTTTCAGAAAGTGAACACGTGGGAGATTTGCCTTTAAATGTGAGCAGAATTAAATTTATTCCCCATCCCTACTAACAGCAGACTTCCAATCAACGTTAAGTGAGCTGACATTTCTCAGAAGAGAGTTTGCAGAGAAAAATGTCTGGGAAATTTCACACACAATAGTGCTTTCTGTTTTCTCACCCACTGAAATATTTGGCAAAATGCCCACTGACAAAATTGAGGCTAGGGTATTTTACCTCAGTCCTGTATTGTTTGTGTGCTGCTAGAGCTAAATATTTTACTTACTTTTTGATGTATTTTATAAATTTATCACCATTCCTCCCAAATGAGCTCAGGGCAATGTAGAGCATAATGTAATAAAATATCCTCAGTTCTAATTAATGGATAAAATATATTAAACAATATATGTAAAAATGTTTGATAAGTCTCCTGTGAATATAACCTGCCCCTTTCTATTGCAGCTTTCAAAAGGGAGGTTAATAATAATAAAAAAAACTTGCATGCTGGAATTTATTGCTTTCCCCTTTCTTCACCCCACTGGTATTTCCTTGTGGCCAGATTTATAGCATTGAACCCCAACACAGATTAGTGTAATTTAAAATAGATTTTTACTCCCCAAATTCTCACAAAATGTATTTCTCAAATGTGCTTAGAAAAGTACCTTTTTAAAAACAATACTTACAACCATAAATTATCCAGGCAGCCGTGGTTTGTGAATCTGCAGCTCCTTCTCTGCCTCCCCCCACCTGTGTGTGGGTCTAGCCTGAGAAGCTTCATGGATGTAATTTATAGACCTGACGCAGGGGCTACAGAAGTCAGAGCAAAGAGTGTGACAGACAGCCACATTCTAGGAATCAGTTTTAGTTGTCACACCATAAAAAAAAGAAGCTTTGGATTGTTACAGCTGTAATATGGGCTTTGGAAATGGGGTAGAAACATTCTGCTTCATCTCATTTACTGTTAGGGAACATCTGTGTAGTTTTATATTTCTGTTCTCAGCTCTGGGATTGATGACTAAATTGCAGGGGGTCACTTGAGGTACAGGTTCACGGAATTCAAGGTGCACTCTTTGAATTTGGCCCGTCACTCTGCCATGCCGTTTACAGCAGGTATCAGATATACTAGAGATCTTTGGGTTGCTTCTGAGTCCTTCCAATCACTTCTGAAAGCAGCTCAACAAGGAAAGGCACCAAAGGCACCATTTTTAAAAACGTAGAACTGGGAACACATTCTAACTGTGATTTCAAGTCATGGCTGCAAAGGAAGAATCTCACATATTTGAGTTGCACCTAGTGAACGCAGTAACTGCTAGCCCAGAAACAGTGGCCATGTTGCTTGGCTCTTGGATCCGTTGCTGCCCCAAGGGAGCACAGGTGCTGAGTCCAATATGATTAACTCAGTGAAACATTGCCTATGAATATTACGACACACGAGTTGCAAATAAAAGCAGAGATTTTGTTTCTGGCTTTATCAGGCCAGGCATCAGCATTCAGCATCCTTGGGCATTCACTGGGCCAGCAAGTTCTGGCACTTGTTCTGGTCTATCCTGTTGCTTGCTGTCTGGTTTAGTGAATGCCAATGGCAGGTGGCCAGGAAGCTGCCATTTTAAATTGTCTACAGTTCTTGCTGCATCAAGACATTGTGGAAAAGTGCACTAAAGGAAAGGGGGAAACAGTAGCTCATTAAGAACCTATTGCCTGGGGTCCAACTCACCTATGAATCACAGCTCCATCTTTACCCAATGGCTAAAAACTACTAACAGGGAGGAACAGCCAGGCTGGCTCATCTCACATAAATCACTTAGAAAGATACCGGCACATTTTGTTTCATAACTTTGTTTCTAGGGGAGCTTGCGACTTACTTAAAAAAAATAAAAAAACCTCAGGTCTGTGCAGGCACCATGCCACCTGTGAGTACTGGGTAGGCAATCCTTGCCCTATAAGGTAAGGCTGTGTCCCAAATAAGCTTCAGAGGTAAGCAGGGATTTGAAACTGACTTTGCCAAACCTTTCATTTGAGCCATTGCGCCACACTGGTATTCTACTTTTCAATATTCACCCAACAGAAGGAATTCGTCTTTAGTGTTTGCGTTAAAGAAATATGCTCTCCTTTTATGGAAAAGTTGAAATTAAAACAGCCTGAGTTTAAAAACAAAAACAAAATTACTAGTTTCCTGAGTCATTCAAAGTTATGAGGAGCCAATTATTATTTGTTTCAAAAAAGTCCTATTTAGATATAAATTATGTTTTTGTACAATTAATTTTACATTGCATGATTCCCTTCTGTTCACTAATCCAGGAAGGAGAAAGAAAGAAAGAAAGAAAGAAAGAAAGAAAGAAAGACCTTGCATAAATGGTAACAAATCAATAGCATTCATGAAAATCAATAGCACTGCACAGAATAATGTATTATTATTATTGGTTAAAACAGTTTCTAAACAGTTTGCGAAATACAAAAGCCAAGATTAGAAGACAAATATCCATAATATAGTATCTCAAAATGTGTTTCAGGTAATATGTCTACTCCTCAAGTTGTTATTTTCAACAACAAAAATCAGAACTGGAGACCATTCAGCAAAGCCTTAATCTGAGTTTTTTCTTTCTGAAAGTCACTGGACATTTTCCCTCTTATTATTATACATATAATTTCTTTTGAATCAGATAAACTACATACAGAAAGGTAGGAGGTAGGACATGATCAGTGAGTGGGAAGTGAACTGTGACATTAAGGTATATTAAACCTTTAGGCTATCCTCCTCATTTATCCAGGGAAGGAATGCCTGTGGAATCAGCAACTAGTACAACAAACAGAGGTATGACTAAAAGCTAGGTAAAAACTGACACTTTTATATTCTTCCTGCATCTCGTCTTTTCCCCAAACACCTACAATGAAAAAGAGGAAGGGTGTGTGTGCAGAAATGCTCCACAAACTCTTCCACCAGCACTTCTTACTCAAGTCTCTGCTACTCAAAGTTATAATCGTTCAGTTTCAAACCCCAATAGCAATGGATTTAGAGTTATAGGGAGTTTGGTGACCCCTTCCAAAATATATCACCTCCTCCTGATTCATTTGCTTCCTTTTTTTCTTTCTTTCAGGAAGAAGCCTTTGGGAAGCTCTCCATATATCATAATAATTTAGCACTTAATTTTTCTTCTTGGCAAATCCCAGGAGGTAGGATGACCTTATGGTTTTTACACAAGATTGCAAGTAAGGAGATATGGATCATATTTCCTTTCTGAAATATCACCTGCGGCACAATTGGCTCAAAGGCTGTTTCTTTAGTAATGCATGCCCTGAAGTCGAGAAGAGGAGTAGAACAGCATTAATCCACCTAGGCAGGTGTGGATATAAACTAAGCTGTTAATATGATGCTACACATGGTCACTCAGTGTGGTCCTAATGGAGCTTGGTGGGTTCATTGCCACACATCTACTGCTCAACTTACTGTATGCCTCCTCCTTTCTCTACAATCTGAATTTTATTAAAACATATTCAATAATTTTGTTAGGTGGTAGTCAATTGCTGCTTGACAGAATAGAATTGATGTTTTTGAATTATGGTGCTGGAAGAGACTCTTGAGAGTCCCATGGACTGCAAGAAGATCAAACATATCCATTCTTAAGGAAATCAGCCCTGAGTGATTACTGGAAGGACAGATCCTGAAGCTGAGACTCCAATACTTTGGCCACCTCATGAGAAGAGAAGACTCCCTGGAAAAGACCCTGATGTTGGGAAAGATGGAGGGCACAAAGAGGAGAAGGGGACGACAGAGGACGAGATGGTTGGACAGTGTTCTCAAAGCTACTAACATGAGTTTGACCAAACTGTGGGAGGCAGTGGAAGACAGGAGTGCCTGGTGTGCTCTGGTCCATGGGGTCACAAAGAGTCGGACACAACTAAACGACTGAACAACAACAAAGTCAATTGACACAGAATTTTGTTTCGGGGCCTGATCCTGGCTTGCTTCTGCCTTCAACCATCCTTCTGCTACCTTATAGTGAGTCAGATCACTTGTCCTTCTAGATCAGTACTGTTTACTATGACTAGCACTTGTTCTCCAGAGTTAAACATCACACCCCTCTACCATTAGCTGTGTTCCTCCCACACCCATGCGTACGACTGTGGTCATCACTGTAGAAATGCTTTGTAGGCTGCAGCAAACCACTGCAACTTTTGTGCAACCCTTCCTCCACTTCACGTCCATAAAGGCTGAGGTATTACGAATATTGCAAGAGAACTGTATTAAGGATCTGTTCATTTGTGCATCCCTTCAGAGAATGGCTGTACTTTTTCAACAGAGCAAAGCACCAGAGCGACACATCTTCTCCAGTAGTGTAAAGTGTTCACTATCCCTAGAGAAGCGCAGACAGGCCAGTCACAGAGGACCTTCACATTTGACTTGATTTTCAAGGCTGCACCATGCTTTTGAGGATTCTTTATTAAAAAATGCTTTTTTATTAGATTATTACTACAACAGATTCACACCACACTTAAAAAAACTATAAAAGAAAATACAGACAAACCAACAAAAACATACACAATAACTGATAAACAAATATCCATAAGTCCTCTAATTTCTGCACTCGGACCTATGTTATCCTATTATCTATATCCAATTGTTATTATATTCTAATAGACTTCCTTCCTCCTCATCACAGGTCTGATTTCATACTTAGTAAACTGTTTCTTTCTCATTTTGTGTTCCTGCCTTTCCTCCTTATATTGCATTTATACACTGTATTTTATTTTGCAAAAATCACTCAAAGCAAGTCCAGGGCACTGTTTTTTTTAAATATATAATCTATATATTTCCCCCATTCTTTTGTAAATTTTTGCTTGGGCTGTCCTCAAGCTGTCAACTTCGCCAATTCAAGTTAATCAAATAATCTGTCTTGCCACTCTTTTTTTGTTGGCACTGATTCACTTTCCCAATTTTTGGCAATCGAAATTCTTGCTGCCGATGTCGCATAAAGAAATTTTGTCTTATTTTCAATTGCGATATCTAAATCTAATATGCCTAATAGAAAGGCTTCTGGTTTTTTAAATAAAATGTTGTTTAAATATTTTTTTCAGCTCTTCATATATCATATCCCTGAAGCAATTTATTTTATTGCAGGTCCACCACATATGAATCGGTGTCCCCTCTGATTGATGACACCTCCAACACATTTTAGATTTTGTCTTATACATTTTGCATAGTTTGCTAGGTGTTATATACCATCTATAAAACATCTTTACAAGATTTTCCTTTATTACGTCTTTCCTTTATATCAATTAGAAGTGCTTCAAGCTTTCAAGTAGGTTCACTCTCAAAAATGAGGACTCCTGCATGGTAATGCTCATGAACTTTCATTTTGATCCTGTGGACCATCGTTGTTACCTACCATTGACTTGGTCCTGAAACTTACCTTAAGACATGGGGAAGAGGTGCTCTTTGAGGATTGGCAGATACCCTTTCTTGCTGACTGAGAATACCAGTCCCAGAATCCCCTATAGGAAAAACAATCCTATTGCATAATCTTTCTTCTGGGAAGAAGTCCCATTCTCCAGAGAGGAAAGGCACAAGTACCCTCCAGGCATTTTGTGAGTGCTCTACTCCCACTCAAACACCTTTCAAAATCTAAAGCCTTTGTGATTATTTAATTGGAGCATGTGCAAAATCTCCTCGTCATTCAGAGCACACAGTAGAATGTTCACGTATGCATTCATTTGTAAGTCTGTTCCATCCATCTTCACATTAATTTGCAATTTTTATTTTATTTAAAAAGGTATGCTGTGCAGGATTCAGTTAAGCCACCGGTTCACCTCGAGCTGAACTTGATTGCTGTGATGTGTTCCCTGTGAAATAATTGGTCTGTGTAAAATGTGTGTTCAATGTGTTTTGTTTGTTTCTTCAAATTACTCTTAATTGCTAATTATTCTTCCTATTTAAATAGACACACACACACAAGCACATCATAAGGCTTCCAGACAATGATCTGGTTCTACAAAATAGAACTCCTCACTCAAACCTGTTCCTTTCACCTGTTGTGTGAAACCTTTTCTTCCATTCTCTTCTTTTTATCGACCATATAAAGTTGGTCACAAAGGTCAATGACACTTTTGACCAGCTGCTCTTATACCTAGACAGGATAAACAGGACTCTTTAGGTCAAAGAGATATAGGAGGGTTGTTCCTCACAGCTTGATGCTTATAATAAAAGATTTCAATTCTTTTCAAATGCCACAATGATATTTCGAAACCAGTACTCGCCGTATTACCTCTTTTTGTAAGAGACAGGCTTGCTTTTTCTTCGAGGAGCCTCCAGAATGCTTAATTTCCTGCTAATTTCCAATATGCATTTTAATTATTAGTAACCTTTGACATCTACTTGCCATAATAAAAACCGAAGAGAGACAGACGGAGAGAGAGGTAATAAGTATTCTGTGTCCAAAACATTTATTGCTATTTTCTTCTTGATACAGGACTATGAGATGGATAGACAACTTCAATATTCCAGCTTGATTAGGAAACCCTATTGTGTTTGGCATTTTCAACATTAATTTTTAGCTAATACCCACATGAATTTAAGACATACTATTATCTATATTCAACGTATTCTTAACAAAGAGAGCCAAAGCGTGCTATTCTTGTTAAGAAGACTGCATACGAAATTCATGTAATTTACTTTTGCTTCAATCTCTTCATTAAGAGGACAGTAAAGCTGATGTGAGTTTTATGGTCTGAAATGGTACAGGGATAATACAATATTATTTCATAGATCGAACACAATAAAAATGCATTTCATTGACAGAACACCCCAGTAATCCTTTTAATAAGCAAAAGGTATATAGTGTGAACTCGAAAATCCTTTCTCTGATCAAAGTATTGGCAGGGGCTTTAAAAATCCTATCAGCTGGACCAAATCTCTTACATTCCTCTGTGGCATAGAGTATTTAAGGCTAATGATCTCCGAGTCCATTGTAATCTATTGCTCAGAAGAGGAGAAAGAAAGAAAAATTCACATTCCACCACTGACAATGCTTGGTGTACAGTCAGTGGGATAGCTGTGCACAATAGTTGTGTGTCACTAAGGAGAACATCCCTGGCACAGTGTGACAGAATTCTCACTGTGAGATTTGTGAGAGCCATGGCAATCAACAGGCAGCACAGCATGTTAAATCAAAGGTTACCTGAAATGTGTGAGTCAGAAATAAGAGTTCTCACATGCTCAGATTGTCCTTGACACTATAGGAAGATGCTTGTTCTGTTTTCTACTATCTTTCTGCTGCAATTGAATTAGAAAGGGTGGGTGCCCCCACGGTCCCCTATAAGGAAAGAAATGTTCTAGTGGGGGGGGGTTCCTTTTGCATAACATTGAAGCAACGATTGTACATTAGTGGTGGATTTATACTGGACTATCTACATGTAAGGGACGCAGGTGGTGCTGTGGGTTAAACCACAGAGCCTAGGACTTGCTGATCAGAAGGTTGGTGGTTCGAATCCCTGTGATGGGGTGAGCTCCCGTTGCTCGGTCCCTGCTCCTGCCAACCTAGCAGTTCGAAAGCACATCAAAGTGCAAGTAGATAAATAGGTACCGCTCTGGGAGGAAGGTAAACAGCGTTTCCGTGCGCTGCTCTGGTTCGCCAGAAGCGGCTTAGTCCTGCTGGCCACATGATCCGGAAGCTGTACGCCGGCTCCCTCGGTCAATAAAGCGAGATGAGCACCCCAACACCAGAGTCGGCCACGACTGGACCTAATGGCCAGGGGTCCCTTTACCTTTACCTTCACATAATTTCACTTTTTAAGCTGTCCTTTATAATATCATCATCATCCTCATCATCATCAACTATATGCCACCCATCCAACTGGGCTCTGGGCAGCTCCCAAGAAAAAATAGTAAAAACACAACATCACCTACAAAAACTTTCCCAGAGATGTTTCCCCAGTGTTACTGCATTATTTCTGGTACTATAGTGCTACAAAAGTGGGGCAACCCCTCCCTGTAATGAGCATTTACAGTATGCAAAGCTACAGGATTTTAACAGGAAACAATGGGGCGTGCACATACTGCAAACAAAGCAGTATGACCACCCCAAAATGGCTGGTAGTCGCAAAAGGTGCTGAAATTGTGATGGTGTGTAACTGCCCTGATAACATCATGAGCACAAAGTGGGATGAATGCTCAATAAAAAAGGACAACTGAAGTGATCCTTTTTGTTTTATTTCTGTGTGGCAAAACCAACAGTTTATATTGAGCCTGGAAGTTATTCAGTAGCCAGTGCAGTTGAGCCAGAATCCATGTAATATTCTCTGACCTTCTGGTCCCAGTCAATAATCTGGACTCTAAATTCTGCACTAGATGTAGTTTCTGAACGGTCTTCAAAGGCAGCCCCATTTATAATGCATTGGAGTAATCTAACCTATAGGTCATTTGAACATAGACGAATGTTGGCCAGCATCTTACCACTATTAAAGCTTTTTCAAATTAATTTGGACCCCCTTGCCAGGAAGGAGTTTCTTGAGGTCAAGAGTCAGAACTTCAGTGACCGCAGCTAACTCTTCATAGCCTGTACCATTATCATAACCCTGTGCCCTTTGACTGTCAGAAGAGAAACAACTGATAAAAATTCTACCTCTTCATGCTAGATCCAAATCTCTGCTGAAGGCACAATTAATTTTTAATGTCTTGTTTTCTCAAGCACCAGACTAACTTCTTAAAAACTATAGACGATATTAGTCCAGGAACGAATGACATCAATTGAAATGTACTTTCCCCCCTCTTTCAATGTGATTGATGTAATTTTCTATTAAAGTTACCTTTGCTAGAATTGTTTTGACTTTAATGATTTTCTGTCCTTTTTACTCAGCAGTCAGAGCAGCAAAACTGGCATGAGCCTCTTTGAGCTTCTGGATGTTAAAATGTGAGAAGAAGTGAGCTGTAAAGCACTGCAGCTCCGCCTGACTTTGGGGACCAGTGATACAGGTAAAGGTAGCAAATGCCAGGGACTTCATGTAGAGAGTTTGCAGACTCATCTCTCAAGGCTCCAAATGACCTCATCTTGCATGAAATCACTTGGCATAGTTAGGTTCCACAGGTTCAAATTCAGGATGCCCCAGGTTTAGCTAGAAACTTTACCCTGTGGAGTGATCTTCGCTAGGAAGCTCTCCACCACATTCCACATTATTTCAAGCCTCCTTTTCCCTGAACATAGACAAAGAATATATGTAAGGATCGTTTCCATGGAAGAGCTCATCCACACATGCAAGTTCACTGTTTGATGACGGCAACATCTGATGGCTACTTGCATGACTGAACAAAGCCTCAGAGATAAAACGCCAGTGAGATAACATTCATGTCACACCAGACACTTTGTTTGTCAGTAAACTCAGCTCACACACTATGAAGGTGTGGGTGAATCTGCCAGTTTAGTTTCTCCTATTTCCCCCCATCCAGTCTCAAATTCAGTTCTCCATGTTTACGATTTCTCCCCCATCCTATCACCCACTCAGCTGCCTGCCAACTATCAAATTTTGAAGGGTCAAGAGGTGAGAAATCACACAATGTGCATACATTGTAATATAAACTTTGAGTTTATTAAATTAGTCAGAACACCCTGATCTCTACTGTTGAATCTGTAAAACTGTGTATAATCATTTAAAATTCATTTGACACAATTGATGCCAGCAGCTCCTCTGTACAGTATATCTCTTTTTTGACATCATCATTGTCAAGGATCAACATTCTAAAAATAACTGAATGCCCATGCTGCATCAAAACAATGTCTGGTTTTGAATTTGCAGCTTTTAGAATGCACACTCTATTTGTAAACCATTTGTGCCTGCGTGAGGTTACTCTGTTTCCATTTTCGAGTAACTGTGCTTGACTTTGACCTTTGGCCCTAATTTATAGTCGCTGTCTCTAACTCCTTAGCTCTTTGAGATGATGGGTATATTACATGATTATTACTGTGTCAATCAGTGTCAGGAATGTTGAGTGCAAGTGGCATAACATTAATAATGGGCATGTCACTTCATGCAACATTACGTGTAACATACTCCCTTTCTTAATGATTGGTCTGTATTCAGCAGAAATGTTTTCATCCCTTAGCTCCATTGTTTGCACAACTAGAAAAATCCTGCTCTCAAAGACAGAAAAAGTAAATTCATATGTCTCTATAAAGGAAATTATGATGAACTTACCTGTATAATGACAATGTATTTCATATTCAATGGTCTGTATTTTGCTGGGCTGTCTTGAATATCCAACACCTCTCCCAGGTAAATAATGATCCCCATTTGTTGTTTGGGTTTCCTCCCACCCTGAAAAAAGCAGGTCAGCTATTACACTCGCAAATCCTCAGATTTTAGCCTCTGAACTGGATGCATATATTTCTTGTCTCCAGGATGTAACAACGATATAAACGCAGGTACATGAACACAAAGACACCATGTCAAGCAGGAATAGGTAGGCTTGCAGGATCTACATAGATTTTTAATAGAACCCTGACCAGAGCCAGTTACAAAATCATACTGCAGAGATGGACTCAGTTCTCTTCAGCAGCCCATGATCCATACACAGTGATGACTTGTTAGAATCCCTGCTCCGTGATTGCAGTCATAGGATTTTTGTCTTTCACATGATGGTATGTGCTTTGACTCCACAGAGTGGGAAGCGACGGAGACAGGATGTTTGTGTTACTGTGTTCCGTGAAGTGGGACTATTGTCCTTTGTTCTTTTCTCTTTGCTGTCTGATGCTGGAGAGAGAGGGAGTTATGTTGCAGTGCTCCGTGTGTGTTTATATGTAAATAAAGTAGATTAGCCAAAATGCTGAGTTGCTGAGGTGCAAACTCTGCGGATCCCTAAGTGTGCCGGTATCAGTTGGCATCGCTTGCTGTGATGTTCGGGCTGAAGAAAGCTTATGAAGCTCCTGAACGATCGACCAGGAGGGAGGGAACATGCCAGTTGGGCATGTGTCTCTGCCAGAATCCTACTCGAGTGTAGGTGAACTCCTGACAGACAACACCCCCCCCACCTCTCACTGACTGGATAGGAATAAAAGACACAACATAGCTTGAATTGCATCAAATAAGGTCACAACATGATTGACTGCAGATGTAAGAGGTTTGGCATAGGCATTGGGCAGCCGTTGACTTCTGGCCCACCTGCTGGAAGTGCTTCCAAGTCAACCTGGTGGTGGGGGAGCCATGATCCATCAAGGGAGTTGATTTACATATTCAAGTGCCTGAGTCATTACAGATCAGGGAATCTAACACAATTCTCTCAGCAAAGCTGCAGAAACATCTGGTTTGAGTGGGGAACCTCTGGCCTGGGGCCCAACATGACATTCCAAGCCCTTGGGAGTCTGCCCAGGCCACATCCCTGTCCCCAGGAAAGACCCCTGTTGTATCTTGGACTGGCCAAGTCAGGACAATGTCTGGAGGCTTGGCTCAGCAATAGATCAGTCCTCTGTTTGCATCATCCTGACTTGGCCAGTCCATGACAACCCTTCAACGGAGCTACTTCACACCATCTTTGAATATTTTTGCCTCCTCTCATAATGCCTTTTGCTTGCTTGGATGGAGGATAAAGGGGGCTGTGCAAGTCCATGTTGAAAGTAGCCTACTGTGCAGAAATAACATTTACATTCATGGCCCTGCCCACCTTTGCACCTAGTCCTTGCATGTGGCCCCTAGAAGATTGCCCACAAGGGAATTCGGCCCTCAAGCTGAGAAAGGGTTCTCTACCCCTGACCTAATCAAAGGCAACCAATAAAGATTCATATTTAGCACTCAAAATTAAGAACACACTCAGCCTATGAAATTGCTTTCAGTGTCAGATTTAAGCTCACAGTCCTACACACCAACCATTTACTTCTGCTTTTCCTTTCTTACTTTCAGAAAGATAATTCAGGGGGAAAGGGATGCGGGTTTTTATTTGTTTGTTATTGCTATTAATAAACAATTGGAAAACTGAGGTACCAAAAATCACCCACCTGCAGGATTTTAATCTACCTCCTGCCTCCACAAGATCCATACCTCTTTAAAATGTGTGAGACACATCTTGAACAGCTGTTGATTTATACAACAAATCTCTTTATACTAGTATTCCTTTTACCCAAATATCAGACTTGGTTATTAGTCAGGGACAGGCTTTTGCACTGTTATTGAATGTGCCGTATAGCAACGACAAGGAGCTTTCAGGTATGTATAGCTGAATAACATGACAGACAACATGGCGGTTCAGGAAGGAATCATGGATGTAAAATGGGGATAGGGATTCAGTCATCCTCTAGATGTTGCTGGGCTACATTTTCTATCGTCACTGACTATTGGCTATGCTGGCTGAGGCTGATGGGCACTGAAGTCTAACAACATCTGGAGGGCATCATGATTGCTACTCCTGCTCTAGAGGGTGCCATTTTGTTTTGGGGTGAAAGTTGCTCTAATGGTGAGGCTCTCAGTTTTCTTGGATTCCATACTTTCCTTCCAATCCCCAAGTCACACATTATTTTGACTATATCCTAAGGTTCCCCCCACCCCCCAAAAGGCCACAACCCGTGTCCCAGTTTCAAAAGCAATCTGGGCAGAGGGCATTCTCAGTGGCTACTCCAAGACTTTCAAACTCCCTCACTGTAGAAGCTAGACTGGTTCCCTCATTGTTGCCCTTCTGTTGGCAGGTGAAGACTTTATTGTTTTAACAGGCTTTTGGGAACTGACTGCTTTTGATTAAATGGCTGGTGTCATGCTATTTTCATTGTAATTATTTATATGGTTTAAATAGATTTGTGTGTGTATATATAGCTTTAATTCTATCCGTGTTTAATTATTTTTAATGATGGTTTTTTCTTTGTTGTTAGCTGTTCTTATTTTTATCTGTAAGCCACCTTGAGTCCCTGTCAGGGGAAAAGGTGAGGTATAAATAAATATAATAATTATGATTATAATTATAATGAAATATGAGTGCTACAAATGCAAACAAGTGCTTCTATTTTCATCTGCCAGATTTTCATCTGCAAAAATATCTTAATCCTGCAAAGTCTTCATTCATAGAATGATATGACAGCCTACACATAACATTTAGTTAATTGTTTTTATGTATTTATTCATAATACAACTGTGTATCTTGCCAGTCTCTGAATAGCAAGCCAAAGGTGGCTTGCAATGACAAAAATAAAGCAACATAACAATGAACAATGTAAAACATTATAAAACAGCAGATTATTAAAACAATACAGAGTCAACAGAAACAAAAAAAAAACAACGAATCCCAACATCATTTAAAATATGTATGCAGAAGCAAGATTGTATGAAGTAGCCTACACATACGGTACCTCCTTGGGCACTGTGCTGAAAAAAATCATCACTCTTTGTCTCACCAAGCAAATTGCAAGAAGAAAATTTCTGGATAGGTTCATAAGGGAAGAAGCAATTTCTGAGATACCCTGGTCCCAGTCCATTTAGGGCTTTGAAACCAAAGCCAGCACCATTGTCCTTGGAAACAAATAGGAACCAGTGAAGCTGGCCTAGAACTGGCACAATATGATCTGTTCTGTTGGTGCTAGACAACAGCTTGGGACTAGTTTCTGGACCAGCTGAATGGTGGGGCTGTCTTCATGGACATCCCCACACAGAGTGTCTGAGAGGTTGCCACAGCATGGATAATTCAGGCCAGGTTAGTAGCAGGCAGAATGGTTTGGGAGATGCTTACCTGATCTCCCAGCAGATAAGCCACTTCTTACTGGGTGGGGTGAGCGATGGGGAGGGTGGCATTTCTGTACACATCACTTGGATGCACTGCAAAATTCCGAGAAGTGTGAATTTTAATGGATGGCTATGTTTTGGATCACGTGTTCTTTCAGAAAGTGTGAATTAGATGTGTTCACCTGTAGATGTGAACTGAATTGGATTTCTCTCCCACGATGAGGCACAACCATGTGGCTCCTTCTCTGTAACATGTGAAGTGGGTCTTATGCCAGACTCACACATATCCATCACTTGATGGATGCAGTGATGACTTGCATGTGTGAACTGGCCACTGTAGGTTTGCAGTAGTTTTCAGTGCATGTAGTTCACACATGCAGCTGACAATGATCAAGTTCAGGGTAGATGTACCAGGCTGTGTGAATCAACCCCAAGTGTAAGAACAAGCAAGTTTGTGGAAACATATGGAAGGTTATTCACAAACATGGTAAATGGATTCTTCCCTCTAACTGAGAACCCCTCACTGCTTCTACTTCTTTATTCATGAATTCATAACAATGTCAGACACCCTTGGAATCAACTTATTTTTTAATAATAAAAAGACCATCCTGTCCTCTTTGAACTACTTCTGTACATTGGCTTATCAATAAATCATTCAAATGATCTTAGTCATCCACTGTGCGGCTGAGAGGCGCTACTTTGTCTTCATGAACAAAACTCTCCCTAAAGTTACCTATTCATGGAGATATGAATATTTATACGCAGAATATTTTTTCCAGAGTTTCTTTGGTCTCAACTCCTTAAAGCGGAATTACATTTGAATTTACACAGAGGTATAATTGTTCTCTTCTAATTTTGTTTTTGGAACACCGTGAAAGGCAAAATTAAATATTCATTTATTGGTATACCCCCTTAATGGTGCTTATCTAGTTACAAGACAAAAATTAAAAGCAAACATAAAAGAACCCGGTGATAAAAAATAATAAGGCTGTTTCCAAACACAGTGGCACAATGTGTAATCTTTTCACAGTCTGAAAGCCTTATTGAACAAATATTCTCTGGCACAAAGATGTGGAAAAGAAAGCACATCCTGGCTTGTGTTAACTATAGGTAAGGGCAACAGATTTCATCAGAGCCAGGCTTTGACCAAGGGCAGAAGTGCTTAGCCTTTTTTTAGTCTAGGGACCACCACAACCCTATTACATCATCTCTGTGAGCTACATGACAGCAGTGGACATGCCATTCCACAGTCACACCCCCCCCCCAAGCACATGCAAACACATCACATTGAACATCTGAAGAGCATAGAGGGTGAAATTTTACTCCTCGTTTTGATGCTGGGCTCAGCAGAGAGGAAGCATTGCTGTGGGAAGGGAAATTGCCTCCGTGGGGAGATCAGAGGGAAGGAAAATCATAGTGAAGTTGTTCACTGCTTCCTCTTCAGTCAGCATACAACATTTCTCCAGTGAAAATAGGGGTGTCCTATTCTGTAATAGTAATAATAATAATAATAATAATAATAATAATAACAACAACAACAACAACAACAACAACAACAACAACAACAACAACAACTTTTATTATTTAAACCCCTTCCAGCTGAATGGGTTGCACCAGCCACTCTGGGTGGCTTCCGACATATATACAAACATAATAAAACATTAAACATTTAAAAACTTCTCTATACAGGGCTGCCTTCAGATGTCTTCTAAAGGTCATATAGTTACTTATCTCCTTGGCTTAGGGATTCAATAACTCCATACCCTCCAGCATTTCTCTGAATAAAATAGGGACATCCGAAGGAATTCCAGGATCAAATCAGAAACCAGGACAGCTTCTGTAAATCCGGGACTGTCCCTGGAAAATATGGATGCTTAGAGCAGGCTTCGTCAACCTCGGCCCTCCAGATGTTTTGAGACTACAATTCCTATCACACCTGACCACTGGTCCTGCTAGCTAGGAATCATGGGAGTTTTAGGCCAAAAACATCTGGAGGGCCAAGGTTGAGGAAGTCTGGCTTAGAGGGTCTGAGTTAAGGCTGGTCCAAGGTGTTTTGTAAATATGCACAGAATGTCATCCTATGGCTCATTTGCTTAGGAGTGGCACATATGCTGGGTAAATATGAATAGGTTCAGAGGGCAGAAACCAGCCATGGACAGTGCAATCCTATGTATGCTTGGATTAATGTGGTAGTGTGGAAAAGGGAAATTAAAATGGCAGTCAGCTGGCAGTATCAGAGTGCTTATTTTAAAAAGAGAATCAAGTTAGGTATCAACCACAGTTCCCTGGGGCCCTGGCATTTCCCCCAAAGTTCCACATGTTGACACCATGCCTGCCAATATCAGACCTGATCTCGTGCGAAGAGGGGAATTGTGAAACCCCTTCTGATTTAAAAGAGGGCAGGCCAGCAGCTGGGGTGTCTAGGCCCTAGGTTTACGGTAACGGACTGCTGTCTCTTGTTTTTCAGCTCCTCTGGTTTTCTATTTTGGAAGGCCAGCTATCACCTCCTGAGTGAGGCATGTCAAGTCATACAACAAAACAGGCCTCTCACATGGGAATGGAGGGAGAGAGGGAGGTGATGTTATTGTGAGGTGAAGCTTGATGTCTGTCAAAGCAACAGAAAAGAAAACTCTAGGTGAATGTTACTACAAAGAAAAAGAAGAAGTAGAATTACATGCTGAGAATTAATCACTTTTCTAAGAAAATAAAATAGATAATAATGGAGAAAAGGGCTACCCTGACAGATTGATGATCCAATTTATCCTTGGGAAGGGATTCTGTACGGAAGCATGAAGCAGATTTTTTCTGCATCCCAGGGTCAAAAAGGGAGACAAAGGCAGATGGTTTCCGGCTTTGAGAAGGTATCAAACTTGTAATATCAATTTGTTTAAAAGGGGAGGGCGATTAGAATAAAAAACACCCCCCCCCCGCCCCTTGGCCACTGAGCTCATGAACTCCGCCTCATCACATCCCTTTTGAACTCTTACGAGGGGGGCTGCCTTGAACTTTTATGACGATCATTTCTTGTTTGCTTTTGTTTCTGGCAATAAATAAATAAATAAATAAATAAATATGTGCACATAATGCAGCATCTTAGATTGACAGGATTATCTGGCATCACAGCCTTTTGCTGAGCGAACTCCCTAAAAAAAGAGAGAGCCTTTGTTTCCATAGGCAACCGAACAGCTCTGGCACTGTGGATCAAACACATCCGGATTTATTTTCATGTCCCTGAGGTAAGCAGTTGCCTGATGCACTACATAAATAGTGAAAGGGTGGGGAGGGATGTGGGGAGGCGGGGCGGGGGTTAGAGAAGCTTCTCTGAGGAAAAGAGTCTGACCACCATGAACTCAACGTAACAGCAAGTTGCTTGGGAAACTTTAACTTGAGGAGCTTGGTGACAAAGGTTCTCCTGGAGAGCGCTCGTACTCCAATCGTCCCCTCATCAATGGCTGCAGCTTCTTGTCTGCAAGCTGTTAAATCATACTTTTAAATCTTCCCCCTGCCTATTCCACTTTTCTCTCAATTCCAGAACCAGCAATGATGAGACAATCGCTTTCTTCTACTAGGAAATAAAGGCAAATGGGTAAGGTGAGGACTGAAAGGCTTGAGACTTTTGAAGCTTTGACCCATTTCAGCAGTATAAGGAATAGAAAGTAAGATCAGATCTTACTTTCAAATGCTGTGGAAGACAAGTGAAGCAGGAATAGAGGATAAGGATTTC
This sequence comes from Podarcis bocagei, assembly GCF_964188305.1. Taxonomy (NCBI): domain Eukaryota; kingdom Metazoa; phylum Chordata; class Lepidosauria; order Squamata; family Lacertidae; genus Podarcis; species Podarcis bocagei. The sequence goes on along the minus strand of NC_138129.1, from coordinate 82,295,031 downwards.
TGACTTCATAGCCCACCTTTCATCCAAGGGGCTCAAGGTGGTGTACATTGTCCCACTTTATCTTCACAATCCTATGATGGGAATTGGAGGCCTCCTAAGAACTTTCAGCACCTTTAACAAACTATGGTTTCTCTGTGCAAATTGTTTAAAGTGGTATAATCCTGCTTCAAATGTGCGGTTCACAATTGCATTGCAAGCTTCTCCAGATTCAGAAATGCAGTTTCTGCTTGAAAGCATGCAAACAAAAATGCATGTTCAACCTGGGGGTGGGGAAGCATACTGGGGAGGAATGTGTAGAGAAAGTTGCGTCTAATATAAATCTGAATTTTCCGCATTAAAAAAATAAAATCAGAAAATGGGATGAAAATATCTCCTGTGGAACGAACATGGAACAGAAATCAGCTGATACCACCATCCCTACCAAAACAAGGAGGTGGTTGAGAAATTGACAATGGAAATCTGGGTGCAAAACTTTATACATAGATTAACAGGGCAAGCAACAAAGAAATGGCAAAGGCTCAATGGTGCTGGGGAGGCAGGAAATGGAATGCAAGGAGACAAGTGGATTTCACAGACTGATTTATAACTTGCCCAATCTTTGGGGCAGTCATCTTATGAATGATGCATTTTTGAGGGAAATGTTAGAAGAAAGTTCCACATGCCAGGATTTCACTAGCCGTTATACAGTTTTCCATTCCAGACTGACACCCGGGATGTTTTCTTTGAGCTTCAGTCCCCCTGCCCTGCATGTGCATAATAGCTTTACCTCTGTTTTTATTTAATGGGAATCTTTAGAACTCCAAACCCACGGCAGAGTGAAATGGGGGATCTAGGGTAAAAACTGCACCTCTCAAGCAGAAACCAAAGATAATTACTAGTGAATAGAACTCCAAGTACCAATGGAGTGAGTTTTGTATCTCAGATCTATTCCATCTCTTTCCGTTAATATTAAAGCTTTTCAAGGTCAGGAATGACAGACCGGTAATGATGAGCCTGCGGTAGGCTTATGTTAAACTTGTCCTCAATGTTCAGGTTAATCTTTTCATTTGTGTTTTCCTCATAAATAAATACACACAAAGACATTGCCTGTGTTGCTGCAGTAATCTTTGTCTCATAAAAAAAAATAAAAATCCCAGGTGATCTATTTTTCTTAGAAGAGCCTGACCCCTACCATTAAATAAATAGGAAATGTCACAAAGCACTGGAAATAACTCTGCTGGAGTACTCTGTTTTAAGCACAGGGCAGAACACAATCCTATGGGATGTCTTCCTGCATAAGCTGCATTGAAATGGGTCATCACCACAGGACCCTGGGTTTTGATAATGCAAAGAGACAACAGAATAAGGAATCTGTTCACCAGCCATCTGCAGAATGATCCAAAGGCATGTTGTTATTTCCTTAAACCATTGAATCAATCTTACAGCACATGCGTGCCCCAGACACAAAAGGTTAAAGAGGGCATAAGTACGACCAGGATAGTTGGTTTTTTTTGGGGGGGGGGATGAAACGTATAATAATAATAATAATAATAATAATAATAATAATAATAATAATAATTTATACCTCACCCATCTGGTAGGGTTTCCCTCTGAGCGGCTTCCAACAGAATATTAAAAACACAAGAAAACCTCAAAGATAAAAAACTTCCCCATACGGGGCTGCCTTCAGATGTCTACTAAAAGTCAGATAGTTGTTTATTTCCTTGATATCTGATGGGAGGGTGTTCCACAGGGTGGGCACCACTACCAAGAAGGCCCTTATAGGTCCACTTGTAGAGATTTTACTCAATCTAATGGGCTCAATTAGACAATACCTCGATCATATATACTTTATATTTTGATCAATTAACTTTGATCAATTAACCTTAAAGCTGACAATAGAAACCATTAAAACACATCGTTCATCTCTCTCTCTATATATATATATCTCAAGGATGTGTTTCAATGGTTTCTATTGTCAGCTTTAAAGTTAATATTATATCCTGCATATTATCAGTGTCAGGATGGATGTCTCCAAATCAATTAAAGCCCCCCTTTCTTCCAACACAAACGCTACCCTCTGCAGTGTCCAAAAGCAAGAATTTTAAAGCTCCAAAAATCCTAGCTTCCTCGATACACAGACCTGAGAAGTACCATAACATGCTTCTCCTCACCTGCAATTCCCCAACTAGCAGAAAGCAAGAGAAAATCCTCCTTCAGTTCTTCAGTGACCCAGCAGCCTGGATACTGAATTTAGAATCTGAGTTTCCCCTCAGTAACTCACGCCAAGCCTTTTATAGATGCAGAATTTATTTGGAATTGGGCAGAAATAGCAGAAAAGGATCCCGATATAATGTCTTTAAAAGCACAAAAACTTTTGGGGTACAGAACCAGAACACAGTAAAATAAGACTTTTCCCCTAGCTACATTGCCATATACCTTGCTCACCAAAGTCGAGCCCCACACTCCCCAAGGGAAATTGGTTCCTCAGGCTTCCCTTGTAAAAGCAGTCAACAGAAAAAAGAGAATAGCAGAAAAGAAGGGGGCAAGAGAAATCTGAGTTTTATACCCTCACCCTGAAAGCATCCAGCCAACTAGAACCTAGGGTATGGTCCTTACCCAGAACCTGATTGTGCAATGTTCCATGACAAGTCTCAGCTACCATTGGTTATCCTATTGCAGGTTTGAAATGTGAGGATGGGAATTACTGAGATGGAACCATCACATTCCCAGGGAAAGGAAAATTTTCCCAGCATGTGTAATGGACCAGGAGTCAGCTGTACTTGCCGAACAGCAGCCTGATGAGGGAGAAGGCAAAGGGACTCCATCTGCACCTGATCAGCCTTCACAGAGCAGAAGACACCAACGAAAGCCAGCTGTCTCCGGGCTTCTTAAACAGAGCTCTCAGCAGCAGTCAAATGTTGGAAACAATGCCTGTAGCTCCCAGCCCTATCTTCCTGCTTCCTGCTGGATCCTTGGCTCTGTGACCATATGGATTCCCTGACCTCTGGACTAGACTCTTGGCTCTGTGATCATCTCGATCCTCTGATCTCTACACTTTGTATGTTAATTCTGCTCTCAGGCAAGTGTTCCTCAGAGGCTTCTAGCCCTTGCTTGCTTGACAATAGCATGTGGACTGGTCTACAACAGCATGGGTCACTGTTTTCAAGGGATTTCTCCAAATACCAAAACCCCAAATCCACAAAACCCTCCTAATAATCAATTGACACAACACAGGGTATTTGCAAACTCTCATCACCATACACTCATCACCATACACCATACAATCACTTGCTGGGTTAAGTAGCATGACACAAGAGTTTGTTAACTTGTCACAATCAGCATGGATTGTTTATTTGTACTGCCAACTGCATTTTGAAAGGAATTGGTTCTAGACTGTTTATTGCAATTATGTGTTTTTATGTGTGTGAGCCAATTTGGGCACATTTAGGTGGAATGCGCACACAAATTGAAATAGCATTAATTTTGAATGTCTCTAAGAGGAACTAGCACTGTAGGGGTTAATAGCTTCCTGAATTTGAGGGAAACAGTGGGATAGTGGTGGTTAGTTAACAAACAGCAGTTAGGAGTCAGTTACGAGGGCTGGGGTGGATAGGGCCTGGAAATTAGGCATTAATAAGTCTGAGACCTGCCAATTAATTATCCTGCATATTTCGTTACCACCATTCCCAAAACCCCCACCCATTTCTGTTTATGGTCACCTCTAGGATCTAATAATTATCAGATATTTAATTAGAATTTATCATTAATTGTGTGGTTGTTATAAGCAGAGATCTATGAGAATCATGGGAAGAATGCCATTCCAATCAAATTTTTCTGCTCCTAAATTGCTGTGGAAAAGCACTTGCTCCAATTGCACTTCACCCATGAATTTTGGTCACTCCCATCAGCCACTGCTTTTTGAGTTGTCCTGTTTAATCTAGGCCCTGGGTCCTATTTTTGGTGTGCATTTTCACACAAGTTTCCTTGAGTGCATATTTCATCTGAAGTGGCAGGGATAATAGGATCAAGGTATATGAAGAGCCACAGGGTTATTTCAAGTCCATCGTTGCTATAAAATACAATGTAGCTTTCAAAGCCCAAGCATTTCTTTGATATGCTTTAAATAGTCGAGATGGACTGGCAGTAATTTTCACCCCTATCCCAGGTCATAGCATTCCACAGAACAATCCAAACCATAGGAAGCCAGTGAAATTTACACCAGTGTAACTTACCCCAATTCCAAACTTGATTTGGGAGTGGGGTTACTGCTGGTTGAGGTAGCCCAAGCCTGGCAGAGGGAAAACAAGCCTTTAAAACATGGTTTGACTTAAACCACCTTTTTTGCCTGTGTAACTTCCGTTAGGATGCTAGGTGACAGGTTAGGGACATATGTCTGAAAACCTTTAAAATGTTGACTGATTGCCCCCCCCCCAGTCCCTTAGGTCCCATTACCCAGAAACCCACAATTATACATGTATTTTAGTTATTTGATAATTCATGTGGGTTTGCCATATAATATATAACTGTCAGTTAAAATGACAAGCAGATTTGGAATGTCCTGCTTTGCGGAAAAACAGATGTAGGAACTTTGGGAATTCTAGAGGTAATGATAAAGAAAATATCAATATGTTCTGCTAAATTCTGAGGAAGAGTTGATCGGATTCCACTTTGGGGAGAGTTGAATTCAGAGAAACATTTGAAGGCATTTCAAGAGGTTAAAGTATATTTTATTTGATTAGCTATATACGAGAGACCACTGCCTTAAAAGAAATCTGATGTGAATTTGCAATATTTATTCCCAGGAATTTTGAGGGAAGGTTAAAAGTTATCAGTGAGATTAGCAAAATGTATTAGGTTTTGTGGTGGTGGTTTTTTTGAATAGCACTTCTATTTAACAGGAAATAATGCAATACAAGTAAGGCAGAGAAACTCAGGTAATCAAGGAGAGCTGAATAAGAAATCTGAAAATATCTTATGGATTTGCAAAAATCAAATGACTCTGGATTGAAAAATCTCCATTTGTCCCTTTTGTTTTGTGACATGGTTGTTGGGTTGTTGTTTTTTTACTATAGTATTCTTTCTATACTAAATCTTCCACATAATACCATATTTGACCAGACAAGCATTAAGCAAAAACTAGAAAATCGAAGCAGAAGAAAAGCTGAAAGGTTATTACACTGTGCGATATTGGAGGCAATGATTTCCCCAATATTATTTATTGCATAAAGGATTTACTTTCCAGGGACTAGTAGTTACTGCAGATTATTGGTGCGTCTCACATGCATGTTAGTGAAATGACAGTTCTGTCACACAGCTGGGTTGTGATATGAAGCTGGCAGCAAATGGCCTGCTACATCCTACATGGCATGGAGAGTGAAATGCTGTCACTCCCTTGGCTGAAACGCATGCAAATATGTCCTGCAGTATCAGACCATCTCAATGGTTCGATTTTATAACTATTGTGTGGTTGACACATTTGATCCTAGGTGAGGATTTTACAACTATTTTTTCTCCTTCCCACTCTACTCTTATAAGATGGGTTTTCTACATCAGGGGTTGAGAACTTGATCTGATCAGCAGGCCAGATTCTCATCTAAAGGTAAAAGATCCCTGGATGGTTAAGTCCAGTCAAAGGTGACTATGGGGTGCAGCGCTCATCTCGCTTCAGGCCAAGGGAGCCGGTGTTTGTCCACAGACAGCTTTCCGGGTCATGTGGCCAGCATGACTAAACCGCTTCTGGTGCAATGGGACACTGTGACGGAAACCAGAGCTCATGGAAACACCATTTATCTTCCTTTGTGGTACCTATTTATCTAATTGCACTGGTGTGCGTTCGAACTGCTGGGTTGACTGGGACAGAGCAACGGGAGCTCACAGCGTCGTGTGGATTCGAACTGCCAACCTTCTGATCGGCAAGCCCAAGAGGCTCAGTGGTTTAGGCCACAGTGCCACCCACGTCCACTAGATTCTTATCTACCCCACTCCTCACAGGCCAACTTTGACCCGCTAATCACTCTACAAAATAGCTTGATTGACAAACAGATTATGGAAGCCTATATTATTTACATTTAAATCCCACTCTTTTTTTTTTTTTGAAAGGAGTCAGAACCACACTTTTCGCCCCATAAACAATCCCATGAGGCAAACAAAACATTATGGGACGTGTGCCTGCCTTCATGAGGTTGTGCACTTTGCAGCAGGGGCAGTGGAGACTGCTGGCAGATCTGCTTCTACCTCTCCAACACCTAGAATCACAGTGCTCCCTATGTGAGTGCCAGCCTCCCAGTGTTGCCTCTGATCTTTCTACTTCCTCCTCCTCCATCTGGGGATGCCAAGCCATGCCAGATCCTTATGGAATTGAGAGGCTCATGACCTATAGTGCTTATACACAATAGAGTGCTGCTGATGTACTCAGGCTCTGTTTGTGGGCTTCCCATCACTATATGGTTTGTGTTATGTACTGAAGTTCTCACCCTGGGCCAGCAGGGGGATACTGTAGATAGTTATGCAAATGAAGGATCGAAAGTGACATTCAGTGATTGGATAGTTTGTATGCAAATGAAGGATCGAAAGTGACGTTCAGTGATTGGATAGCTTTAGAAAGTTGCTACAGTTACGTTGTTCTGGAGCGCTATATAAGCAGGCTGACTGAGCTCTTGAGTTCAGTTCTGTTCTGGCCTTTGAATAAACAAGAGCTGTTTGAAGAATTGCTGTGTCGTCTGATATGTTCGCCCACAACTTAACAGTTTGCTATTGTGAGGAAAAGATGCCCTAATCCAACAGGACTATTCTGATGTTATCAATATAGGATTGCTACCAATGGTGCTAGTCAAACCTATTCATTCTGTAAAATGCTACCTTAATCCAGAGTTCTGTGTGCACTTTGATGAGGAAGCAGATATCCTGAGCTGGGATCCCACTTCATTTTGGTGGAGTGAGCAAATCCACTCATGCAAAGAAATGTGGGCGAGGAAATTTAGGGTGCTCAGGGTTACTTCCACACCCAAATCATATTGTGCTGGATCGAGCAATAATCTATGAGTGAATTTTGGGCTTTGAGAAAGAGCAATATTGAATCAATTCCTTCCTCCTCTCCAGTCTTATTATATTTCACTTGCTTTCCCCCTTGTATTGAGTTTGTTTATCTTTTACTGAAATTCTCTCCAGTCTGAGGGATTATGGTAGCCTAAGTTGACTTTCTTTTCATTTCCTTTAATGTCAACCTGTTTCATCTTTCTTTGTGAAAAGAAATAAAACACCTGAAGAGTTTGGGTGGATTAGCAGCATGTTAAATACCTCCCCCCTTTAAACTCTGCTTTCAAAACAAGCATTTGTGTTTTTTTGTTAAAATTGTTTGGAGATATTGTGTGTGTGTGTGTGTGTGTGTGTGTGTGTGTGTGTGTATTCTTTTCTGTATGCATCAAATTAAAGGGAGATCATGCTGAAAACTGAAGCTTCCTTTTCAGTTTGGTTTTCATTTCTTAAATGTCACTCTAGACTTCTAGAAGGGTGAAATAACAGAATAAGGTCTTGGAAGCAATTTCAACATCAGCAATGCAAAGTAATATTGGGAGATGCATGGAGTTATCTGGTTATGCCTGGTAAGTAGGCTTTGAGTTTTAGGGTAATATTTTGCACCAGATAAGTACTCCAATCAATGTTTTTGGCTCATTTGTTCTCTGTGTTTGAGAAACAATAACTGTAAGAGTTGATATGCACTGTTTTTCAGGTGAGAGAGAACAGTTTCAAGGAGTGTAAAATGGCATCAAGTAATCAGTTAGTCCAAAAGATTTTTTTTTGGGGGGGATGGGGCAGTCTTAAACTCTGAAATATAAAAGCTAGGAATCTGGAGATTATGGTTAATCAGGGACAGGGGGAATTTCCCATCTACTCTCCACCCCAGATGCTTATGTCAGTCATTCACTTACTGGACACCTTTCACAGAGAAGCTTCCATCAGGAAATATGGGCTTCATTTAAGTATTAGGTAAAAATGATCCTATGGCAGTGAAGGTTGGGCTGACAGAGGGAAGCACAGATAAGACATAGGTAGGCACATGCATACGGACACAGAAACACAGACACACACTCACACTTACATTCAGAACTATATATTTTAAAAATAGAATAAATAAAGAGAGCCAACTATGTACTGCCATGGACCAATCAATACTATGTAAGACTGCAAGAGGCAAACCTTGTGAAGAGCCAGCCAGGAAAGCTTATGAACGCTGATGGATGCTAATGAAAGTTGAGCTAAATAACAAATGTCTGTGCATAGTAAACGAATGTATTGGGATTGGGCAGGAGGTGGGGTGGGGAAGAGAATATGCAAACACTTCCTGGAAACATCTGGTCAGGAAAAGGGGTGCAGTAAGCCTCTGGCTGTGTGAGACAAGAAGAGAATTGTACTGGTTTTGCTGACTTCTCAAATTAGAGTTTCATACTTGGTTAAAAATGGATGCTAGAATATCAAGCTGGCCCAACCTTAGGTGACATCCTCAACAGAGTACAAAACATCACGCGAACTATGAGAGATACAGCCATAGTCTTTGTCTCCCCCTCTAGGGTGATGTGTTACACAAAGGCATTGCCATTTGAAAGGGCTGGATCATTCACTGAAAACCAGGAGACTAGAAAAATCCATTCCATCCCTTCCGAGTATGCAAGAGAGTGTCTTTCAAGAGTTGTTATTCTCCAATGGTTTTATATGTTGTCTAAACCAGGCAGAGGGTGTTTTTTGTATTAGCTTGGTGTACACATCTCAAATATAAAACAACAACAACAACAGGGGGAGCCAAATATCAAAAAAGGGGGAGCCTATCAACACTATTCCCATGGGAAAGTTGTGCATTATCAAGCTGCTGTGCAGTTTTTTGAATTAAAAAACAACTGGGAAAAACCTAATGTAAACTGTAGTTAGTTGTTTGGAAAGAAAGAAAGAAAGAAAGAAAGAAAGAAAGAAAGAAAGAATAAAGAAAGAATATATAGAAAGAATAAAGAAAGAATAAAGAAAGAAAGAAAGACCCCCCAATGTTTGACTCTTGACGACTGTAAATTATTTAGAATTTTAATGTAGGAGACCAAATAGAATAATGCATGAAGGCAATAAACAAACAAACAGACAAATAGAAGCGGTACACAAATAGGTAGAAAGCTATTACTTAAAAATTGACTGATTGGCTTGGAATACATATTTTGTGGTTTTGAAAGAAAAGATGAGTTGGCTTTAGAGGTGCCTGAGTAATCTAGCAGGTTTGATTTTTGACACGGATATTACAGTTCCACTGCTGTGATCAACTATCCTGTCTTATTCTGATTTACATTTTGTTTTGTTTGTGTGTGCTGGTTGTACAAATTTTTCGTAAGGTTTAAGACTGGGACCTGCAGTCAATTACATATCCAAATGCACATCAGGGTGGGCAAATAGGTCATTTTTAAAAATTTCTCTCGGTTTCTCAAACTTCCAGTCTTCAGTTCTTTGCATTTTCACATCGTTTTGCCATTTAATCTGATGAGTCACAAACAAATTCATCAATTTAGCATACACTTATTGTCATATGCAGGTTTTTGTAATTTGCCCAATATACACACTTCCCCAAGCCATTTCCCTTAATATAATGCAGATCTATATATAATATATATGCAGGTTTATGCAAACAACATCCTGCTATACACATTTTTGTACATAATATATGGTTGTGGAAATGCACTACAAAATTCAGAGAAGTATGAATTTTAAAGGATCGCTGCGTTTTGATTCATTTCTCATTTCAGGATGTGCAGGTTAGGTAAGTTCATATTAAAATTCCAAATGAACCAAATTTATCCACCACCACTAAATCCCATTGAAGCAAAGGACAATTTCCACACTTGGATTAATTCTAATGTTCATGTCATTACCAACCATAAAAGCAGAGCAAGCTGAGACAGTCTATGGACTTTCCATGGGTACAGAAGACCTTACAAAGAACTCCACACATCCCTGGCTGGTTTTTATTTTTAATAATAAAAATGAATTTACCCAAATATGCACATTTTTGGGTATGCAGTTTTGTTTAATGCACACATTTTTATTTTGCAAAGCAGTTTTTCTGAATATTATACATTTTGCTATTTTCACCAATATGTGCATTTTTATGTGCACATTAGTTACTACATGCATTTCTATAATGCCCTTTATCTGAGGATTACAGAGCGGTTTACAATATAAAAGCACAAATAAAGCACAACATGGTAAATAAAGCACAACATAGTAACAAACAAAAACAATACCCGTCCAGTTTAAAAGGCCATATATTGGGAATGTTTTTGCTTGGCTCCTAAAGATATGTAACCCATTGAATGTCAGCTTTTCCTATCTGCATCCAGGATTTTTCACTCACCTAGCTGTTGACCATGAATGCATATATCTGGTTTGATGTTTGAGTAAAGAAATACTATTTATAGCATTTTGACCAATCAGGTACAACAGATCTCTGTTAAAACTAGTGTAAAACAGGCAGATGTGTTGCAATGCACACAGTCTTCAAGTTCCTAAGATTTCCAATGTTTTAATTAGAGTTGAATGAATAATTTGCAGTGCATAATTTACTGAAGGAATCCAGACTTTCTGCTTCTGTACTTGTGTAAGAACTGTGAGCAGATTGCAATTCCTTCCAGTGAGCTCATTATTCAAATTTAATCCACAATATTTTTTTAACGTTGTGGTTTGATTGCAAACAGTTTGTTGTGACTGTTCAGTGCCTGATATTTGGTTAGCTGTCAGCAGCTATATAAGACACGAAGTATTACTTCTGTTCCCTAATTAGATGAAGAGGCCTCTTATAAAATGAGTAAGGGTTACAAGATGCTGCCAAGGAAGGAGTGTGTATTCCCCCCCCCAAACCCCCCAAGAAACTAAATTTTGAAGCTACAGCAGGATGCTGTTATAAAGTCATTTGCTCTCAATAATTTGAAGTATGCAGGAATTCAGAGGCAGAGAAACAGCTCCTCTGTCTGCCACTTCACTCATCTTAATGGAAATAGCAGCATACATTCCTGCTATTTCTACTCAAAAGAAAAAAGGCCTCTATTTTACCATTACTATCCCTATTGATTGTTTATTGCCTCAAAAATGCTAACAGTTACCAAGGCAGCATTGAATAAATAGGCCCATTTGGAGCTAATATGAGTGGGCCAAGTACAATTCAAAAGGAAGTGAATATCATAACCAAAGAGCCTCTCCCAAGGAGGTCTTGTCTTGTGCATTAAACAACCTGACAGGTCCAGGGGTTATGAACCTTCAGGCCTCTCTATCTGTCCCTATGAACTCTCTGCAAACTCTCCCATCTGGCACATTCATACCCCATGTTTTCGCCTCAGAAGAATGTGTCCTTGGACTCTTGCTCCTCTGAATGGAATCTGGAGAGGGACATGTGAGTTTGTTTGTACAAACTAGCCTACTGTACAAGATTTACATTTGCATGTGTTGCTCTGCTGTCTCTGACTAAAGGCCCTCAAAAGGATGCCCAGAATGCTATACGGTCCTCAGGCTGAAAATAATTCTCTGCCCCTGTGATGGATCTTACTGACAGTTAAATGAATATATCCTTTGATGCCATACTTAAAGTGTTGTGAAAGCTCATATAGGTGATGGTGGTCCTTTAGGTAACCTGGTACAAAACCACGTAGGACTTTGGAAGTTAACACTGTCACTTCCACAAAGTTAGAGATATGAGAGATGGTGTGAAGCATCACAATTCCTTGGCACTGAATGTAAATGTCAACAGTTTGTAATGCTCACCTCAAAGTTCTTTTCCAGATTAGCTATCAACCCGAGCTTGGAGATGACTCAATTTCCTTTCAACTAGTTTGCGCCCAACCTTCCTATTCCCTCCTGCTAACCTAACTGCAGTACACCATTACCTGGCTTGCTACCATAGCAGCATCAGGTTAGGAACTGGGGGCAGGGATTTGGTTAACTTTGCACTGAAAACAAACCTACCAAATCTGCAATTTCTGAAACAATACATGAACTGAAATACAGCCAACTGGTAGTGTTATGTGTCCTGAGTTCTCACAGCCGGGGGCTGGGAAAGGGGTTGTCTTAGGATTGTACTCCCCTAGCTTGGAAGTGCTCCTGGATTCACCACTGGCCCTAGAGGTTCAAGTCACCATGGTGGACAATGACTTGGCCACTATACTCCATGCTCTGATAACTTCCAGATCGGATCATTGCAATGCACTCTATGTAGGTTTGCCCTTGAAGATGACTTGGGAACTTCAGTTACAGATAGGTAGCCGTGTTGGTCTGCCATAGTCAAAATAAAAAAATTCCTTCCAGTAGCACCTTAAAGACCAACTAAGTTAGTTCTTGGTATGAGCTTTCGTGTGCATGCACACTTCTTCAGATACACTGAAACAGAAGTTGCCAGACCCTTCTATATAGTGAGAAGGTGGGGAGGGGTATTACTCAGAAGGGTGGTGGGAATGGGAGATCAGTTGCTTCACCTAAGGGTGAGGGATGAGGACATAATAATAATAAATTACAACAACAGCACTAATACACTTAGCAGACATAGTTTTTGTTATATTTCCCTAGTATTACAGAAAGGATCCTAAAACAGATTTTCAACTGCTTGCAACCCTAACAAGCTCTGAAGTACTTTTCTTGGTATTCAAAGACCCTGTTGCAAAGCATCTGAGAGCAGCAACTTTACATGCCCCCATTATGGAACTTAACTGTTTATTTCTAGGTCAAAAACCACAATGTGTTGGCCCAACTTTGGCTTTAGTTTCTCTTTGCTTTTCATCTATTTGTTTATCTTGATTGTGTCTCCCTGTTTCCATGGCCTTCTGGTACCAGTGTTCATAATAAACGCATTAGTCTCACTCAAGTAAGTCATATAAACTAAGGGCTCCTTGAAGGGCCCTGGAGGCTTACAAGTCATAATAATCCACTAAATGATGAGCAGGGAGAATGGAGCAAAGTTGGCCATGTATCCTTTTGTTCCTCTCTGGGGGATGGCATGTGCCCATGAGAACAGGGATGCTGAAAAGCTGAAAAGCACCTTTGATGAAACCTAATGATCCATAAATGGTCTTCTCTTTAACCATGAATAGAGATCTTAATATCTTTGGTGTTCAAGCTCAAAAGCAGAGGGCAGGATGAATGCTTGACTATGCTATTCAACTGGAACTCCAAACTGTTAACAGTGTAAAATGTTTTTTGTTGAGTTGTTCCGTAATCAATTATGCCAAATCCAGGAAAAGCAAAGAAGCCATCATGTATAAACACATGAGAAAGAGAGAGAACATGAATAATCTCTGATACCAAACTAGAATCCTCCCACTGGCCTATCTAACAAGTCTCAAATTCTGTTCACCCAACCAACCTGCTGAACAGTGTGTGTGCAGGCTCAACATATGTAATTTCGCAGACTTCTCATCCACGAAAAAGGAACCTACATGTGTTGGGCTTTAATGTAATTATACCTGACATAATGGTGCACAAGATTGTTCTTCCTTTTATCTTCACTCTAACCTTTTGATGATACTTCCCCTGCATGTGACGACAGGCTCTGACATACTGAGTGGACAAGACCAATAGTGGCACAACAGTCAAGAAGGTGGTTGTGGAGGGAAGTGAGAGGCAGATGGGACTCATCAACTGTCATGGACTGGCTGGGAGCAGAGGAGTGGTGGGAGGCACCAGCTGTGGAACCCCCAGGGGAAGAAGGTTCAGAGCCAGAGGACTGGTGGCGGGACAACGAAGAGTGGTCAGAGGGAGAAAACTGGGAGGAGGAGGCGTTGAAATCTGAAGGGGCAATAGAGTTTAGTGAGCAGGAAGGGGCTGTGGCAGAGGGAAGTCCAGAACCAGAAGCAAAAGAGGAGGACAGAGAAGCATGAGAGAGAAAGGTTTCAGAAGGAGACAGGATTAACATTGGTTAAGAAAGTGAAATACCTAAGGATTAACATGACTGCTAAGAATGTGAATCTGTTTAAGGATAACTATGAAAAATGTTGGACGGAAGTGAAAAAGGATCTAGAAATATGGTCAAATCTGAAGTTATCATTGCTAGGCAGAATTGCTGTGATAAAGATGAATGTATTGCCAAGGATGTTGTCTTTGTTTCAAACATTGCAAATATTGGATAAAATGGAGTGTTTCAAGAAGTGGCAGAGAGATATCTCTAGATTTGTCTGGCAGGGCAAGAAACCTTGAATAAAATTTAAGATATTAACTGATGCTAAGGAAGAGGTGGATTTGCCCTGCCAGACTTAAAACTTTATTATGAATCAGCCGCATTTTGCTGGCTGAGAGAATGGATGCTTCTTGAGAACACTAATGTGTTGGACTTAGAAGGCTTTAATAATGTCTTTGGGTGGCATGCATATCTGTGGTATGATAAGGTCAAAGCACATAGAGCGTTTAAAAACCATATTGTCAGAAAAGCACTGTTTAATGTTTGGATAAGATATAAGGATTTGCTTGAGAATAAAACCCCAAGGTGGTTGTCGCCAATGGAAGCAAAGGCTCAGAAAAAGCTCAATATGGAGGCTAAATGGCCGAAATATTGGGAAATTTTGGAACAAGAGGGAGACAGATTAAAACTGCAGAGTTTTGAAAAATAAAAAAATAGAGTGCGAGATTGGCTTCATTATTATCAGATAATGGAGGCATATAATTTGGATAAAAAAAATTGGCTTCCAGGTGCAAAAATAAAAATTGGAAACAGAACTGTTAGATTCCAAAACTAAGAATTTGTCAAGAATGTATAATTTGCTGTTGAAATGGAATACTCAGGATGAAACGGTAAAATCTGTTATGATTAAATGGGCACAAGATGTCGGACATAACATTATGATGGCTGACTGGGAACAGTTATGGACCACAGGTATGAAGTTCACGGCATGTAATGCCTTAAGAGAGAATATAATGAAAATGATATACAGGTGGTACATGACACCAGTCAAGCTTGCGAAAATTTATCACTTGCCCGATAAGAAATGCTGGAAATGTAAAGAGATGGAAGGTACATTCTTTCATCTTTGGTGGACATGCCCAAGGATTAAGGCTTTCTGGGAGATGATCTACAACGAAATGAAAAAGGTAATTAAATATACCTTTCTGAAGAAACCAGAGGCCTTTCTCCTGGGCATGGTCGGCCAATTGGTGCCAAAGAAGGACAGAACTTTCTTTATGTACGCCACAACAGCAGCAAGAATACTTATTGCAAAGTATTGGAAGACACAAGATCTACCCACTCTGGAAGAATGGCAGATGAAGGTGATAGACTATATGGAACTGGCGGAAATGACTGGCAGAATCCGAGACCAGGGAAAAGAGTCGGTGGAGGAAGAGTGGAAGAAATTTAAAGACTATTTACAGAAACATTGTAAAATTAATGAATGTTAGAATGATGTTGGAATGAATCTAGGTGATTTTAGCAAAATGTATCAAAGATTTAAGAAAAATAGACTGTTAATTGGTGAAAAGAGGGAAAGTAAACTTATATCAAGATCAAGATAAATTTTCAGGATAAAAATTTTGAAGAGAGGGAAAGGATTTGCTGAAATGGATAATTGACTTAGAATACAAAAAAGGGAGGTGTGAGGAGGTCAGGGAAACAAGCAAATGAAAGATAAGCTATGGGAAGGTTCGATTTGTTTCCCCCCTCTTTTTTCCTTTTTTTGTTTTTGTTTTTAATTGTCTCTATTTTTTATTTTTTATTGTGATGTGTTGGTTTTGTTATTGTTCAATTTGGTGTTTTTTCCTTTGTCTTTTTGTAAACTTAAAACTTTAATAAATACTATTTTTTTAAAAAAGCATGCTGCTGAAGAATCCAGGCTGTCTCCTCCACCTGCTGTGACCAGCTCCACTCCTCCATGGCCTCCTAGAACACACAAATAAATGAAAAGGGCAGACGAGAAATTGGTTGAACACAGACGCTTGTAAAAAACCCAGGAGAGGAGGGGACTTAAGCAGCTGTGGGAAGGCTGGGACCTTCACTTCTCACGACTGCCTCATTAGGTGCAAGACCTACTGGGAAGATTCGCTGGGATCGGAAGGTCTGCTTTGTTTTGCTTTCTTTGAATAAAGAGTTGACTTCACTGACAGCCACAGTTTTCTATTGCTGACCTGCACCTGACTCCAGCTCCTGACATCAACTTGGGAAGGTAGCCCATGTAGGAGAAGGAAAACCTTGATCCTAAAATTCTGCTGCCTTGCAGGATATCTTCAGGAGAATAAAAGGCTAAGGGGTAAACCATACACAAATCCAGATTGGAGTCCCTAAAACGGTTGGATGGTGCCTTGTACGCCTCCTTCCAACAACTCCAGCAAGTTGCCAAACGTATTGCTCTGCTTTCCTTTGGACCACATCAGCGAGGCTGAGAGGAGGGTCTTGTCGTCTGAGCCGCCCAGGATCTCCATACACACTGTCCAGGCATGTGTTCTGGGGAGGTCAATTTGTTGCTGCTAACACAGCAGTTTGACTTCACCCCCAAAGGTGCCTCTCTCGGGACAGATGGGTGGCAACAGCAACCTTTTGAGATAGGCTAGGCTAGGAGATGGTGACTGTTCAGTGAACTTCAAGTCTGAATAGTGAGTTGAACCTCTAGTGCTCATTCTAGTGCTCTAATTACTACACCACAACTCCTGTTTAAGAGTATAATCTCCCTCCGCCACCCAACGCATTCAACTTCAGTTCCCTCCAAAATCCCAGGCAAATGTAACAATGTTGTGATGCAATTTATGCTTTACTTAAAACTATATCACCAACACACTGTATCCTATGCTTTTCCTTGGGTAAAACTACAGACGTAGCAGCATATTTGCTACATTAAAAAAACAAAACAAACAAATCCAATACTGTATTTTAACTCCTCTTTTTAAAGCTGAGTTATTGACATGTGAGGGGGACACCTGGAAAATTGGTTTACAAGTACTGTTTTCATCTATATTTTTGGTTCTTTACATAAATGACCAGAGTGCACATTCCTATGTGGGAGGAGTGGGTGTAAGTTCATACAAAGGAGGCCATGATTCTGTCATCACTTAAAATAAATTGAACTGACATGTTGGCTTCTTTAATGGTGATTTTTCACACAATTCTTCTACTGAATCAGATCATCGGTCCATGTAGCTCAAGCTTGTCAACAGTGATTGGCAGTGACTCTACAGGGTTTCAGGCAGGGCTCTATCCTGACCCTACCTGAAGATGCTGGGGGGTTGTTTCTGGGAGTATGCATGCACAGCACATGCCGTACCAATGAGCTATGGCCCTTTCCTCTTGAAACATAGCTTTGTACATATATAGCAAGGAGTACGAAGGACAAGGAGGGGGGGGGGAAGGATAGAAAGGAAGGAATGTGGAGCAGTGGCAAAAATAAATCACACTACCTATGGTGTTGCTGTCATAATAAGGCAAATACCCTCATATTGATTATAGATGTGGGTGGAATTTTGGCTCAGGTGTTGGATGTATATTCATTTCAATGTCCTGCTGGAGGTCTGGAACTGCATCAGGTTTGTTTCAAGGAATGTGGCCTCTCTCAAGACGTCGATCTACCAAGGTGGCCACCACTGGAAGCTCTATGGCCCCTCTGCCACATGGCTGGCTTCTGGACAAAGACTTCCACTGAGACCCCTCTAATGGGGTACCCTGGACACGGTGCTGGTTCAGCACCATTTTCACCCAAATGCTTGAAGACTAGGCGGGATTTCTGCTTGGTACTTCCGCCAGCCAGGGGGCTCCCCTAACAGCCTGCAAACACGTGGGCTTCTGCTGCTGGGGATAATAGGTAGGGTGCAGGTCCTCAACTGCTGCCCACCTGAGAAGGGTGAGTGGCCACTAAGTTCAGGAAAGTTGTACTGGACAGAGGGATAAACACCCTTTCCCCAGCATCATTCCTCTGATCTGATACAGGGTAGAGTAGAGTGGGATGCGGGTCGTGCTGTGGTCTAAATCACTGGGCTTGCCAATCAGAAGGTTGAATGCCCGTGACAGGGTGAGTTCCTGTTGCTCTGTCCTAGCTCCTGCCAACCTAGCAGTTTGAAAGCATGCAAGTGTGAGTAGATAAATAGGTACCGCTGGGGCGGGAAGGTAAACAGTGTTTCTGTGCGCTATGGTTTCCGTTACGGTGTTCCATTGTGCCAGAAGCAGTTTAGTCATGCTGGCCACATGACCCGGAAAGCTGTCTGTGGACAAACGCTGGCTCCTTCAACTTGAAAGCGAGGTGAGCCTTTGACTGGACTTAACCGTCCAGGCATCCTTTACCTTTACCTTAGGGTAGAGTAGCTGCTTTGAACTCACAAATAAAACTCCAAACAACTGGAAATACATTCAGTCTTTCCAATGTCTTGTCTACTTTTGCCCTAAATAGGGTATTAAAATGTTCTTAGCTGGTTGTTGTTCTGATTATTTATGATTATTATGCTGATGCATTTGAGGAAGAAAAATAGTAGATCCAAGATTAGAAATGCAATAGTTCAGTTGGCTAACTTGGCAGCTGTTGTGCTCTCAAAAAATAACTGACACGCAGCCTTGGAGATTACATGTTTTCCTTGAAATTAAGGTCAGGCTTCACATTAAGGTTAAGCCCTGCTCTTTTCGAAAAAAAGTGTGATGGGATCTTTTCACTTCCACCTGAACAGCCACTGGAGGCAAGCAGAAAGGACCTCTGTGTAGCATCTTTGCAGAGAAGCAGCATGCAATTATTAATAATGCAGAGGCTGAGAATGCAGCCTCTTTGTGGGTAAGACCTAGGGCAACGTTGGCAGTGGCTCTTTGAAAGATAAAGGCACAGAAGTGTGCAGACATGCTCTTGAGCCCAGCAAAGGAGCCCAAAGCATGCCCACACCCACATGAAATCCATTTTTAGCTTTGACGGTCCCATTTTCTTCCCAGGCCATTGTTTCAGCCTGAAACCGCTGACACTTAAGGGACTCTCCAAGCACAACCGCGATCTGTGTTAACCTTCAGGGAATTTGTCTTCGTGTGGGATTGTATGATACCTTTATTGCCAAGTGAACATCGTGGCATTTCCTTGATGTTTGTTTGAAGAGTCTGAGTTTTCTCTGCTTTTGATTCTGACCTTAGGCAAATTACACAGAGTACAACATCCAGCCTCAGTTTCACAATCAAGTTGAGGGAATCCAAGAGGGGAGGCTGTGTGAGAATCTGCACAGTTGTCCGGAAAGAGCCAGAGGTTGGGGGGGGGGCGTATCTCAGCTCAGATCAAATTACATTTGAGGTCATGGCAACTTTCCTAGGCAGGGTTGCAGTTGCAGGTGGCAGATGGGAGAAACATGGCTTTTGAAGGCAGGGGGAATAGCTGGAAGGAAGAGGGTTTTGCTAGGCTTTCTGGTGAGTAGTGGCAGGAACAATTTGGCCACTGTGGATGCCTTAGGTTTAAACAAGGCAGATGATGTTGGGTCTACAACAGTTCTTTGTATTGTTGATACGTGTGAGGCTGTCTTTCAGGCTGCTTTGGAAACTGCAGCTAGTGTAGAATGTAGTGCTGAGCAGGGAGATCTACCCATGGCCACGATTCACCAATTTTGAAGAGGCTGTATTGGCTGCTGATTGACTACCAAGCCCAGTTTCAGGTGCTCTGGTTGGCATTTCAAGCCCTGTACAATTTAGAGCCTGCTCCCATATAGATCTGCTCCATTTGTTAAGGAAGATGCTGTGCTGGGGGTGCTGCCATTGGCTGAGGCATGGGATGTTGCAACCTGAGGGAAGGCCTTTTCTGTGGGGTCAATCAGCAAAGATGAAGAATTGTACAAACCAATTAACCTACCTCCTTGAAATACCAAGTTCTTCCACAATGGGTTTCCGTGCTGTAACTGCAGCAAACAGATCTGCAAAAAAAGCTTGAATCAGCCCTGTGATGTGACCCAGATTTTCCTCTACTTACCAGGTACATGAAAACCTAGGTAACCATATCTAGAACACTCTGGCTTTTTTGAGCAAGCTTTTGCCAAATAATTGCTTAACTACTTCAGCTTTTCAGTGTTTTCCTTCAGATGATTCTTTGTGTCCTCAAAACCAGGCTGGCACAAGTTTAGGAAACAAAGGATACGTACTTCAGCTAGGAATGTGGGAGTAATTCAGTCCAGTTCAAATTTTAAAGTGATTTAATTTGCACTTTCTGGAACAATATGAAAACCAAAACAGCAATTCTTTGAAATTTGTAGTTCTCCAAATTTTGTGATGCCGTTTTCAAATTAAATAATGTGTATAAAAATTAAATGTTGAAAATTCCAATTAAATAATGTGTATAAAAATGTGTACATATTGTGTGTGTTTGTGTGTGTGTGTGTGCATAAAATGCATATATTAATGAAGATAAGCTATAGAATGCATTACACAAGGGGAAATTGCTGGCAAAAATGTGTATATGAGGCATAATTGCATACAAAAAGGTGTATAATTTGCAGAAATTGTGACTAAATTATTTGAAATGACAATCTGATACAGAAATGTGGAGAAATAAACTCAAAACTGGAAAAAAGAGGAATGAGGAAGAAATGAAATGGAAATATTTCTCCATTCCTTAATTCAACAATGAACTCTGTACTCAGGTATATCTATGATAACAGCTCTCTAGTGATTTATCTGTGTATGCTACTGTTTGCTTAAGGTTGCAGTCAAATGATGAACATGCACATATTAACCAGACCTAATTTTGTTTTTAAAGTGTCATCCATTGCTCTCAACCTTGGAATGGGATCGTCTGACACTTTAAATAAAAAAACAAAAAAACGAATATATGGATGAATGGATGCTGCAATAGCTCTTATATAGAGAGGCCCATACAAGATGTTAAGCGATACATGCTCTCACCCTTTAAACCCATTACAGCAGTGAAACAAAACTTAGGGATATAAGTGGTTGCATATGCCATAAAAATTTAATTAGCCTTTTGGTAGCTCATGTCCATTTCAGAGGTTAAACGATTGCATTCAGAGCATTAGCTTCCACAAACGTTGATCGTTGGGAGCAGATCGTGGCAACCACCCAATGGTGAAAGAGAATGTATCTGTGATGTGAACCTTCTAGTTGCAACCTAATTTTAAAGCTCCCCAAATCTCTTCCCCGGGTTTCTCTTTCCAGCTGCAAACTGAGAACGGTGATGTGCAAATTTGTGTCCCATTTCTTCATTAATCTGTGGTGGTGATAGTTGTTAGTTAAAAAAAAAAATCCTGTGGAAATTCACTTTTAAATACACAATATAAAATCACTTTTAAATACACAATGTAAAAATTTTCTCTAAAACATGCATTTCTAAATGCGCGCATCTTCT
The DNA here is from genome assembly GCF_964188305.1 of Podarcis bocagei. Taxonomy (NCBI): domain Eukaryota; kingdom Metazoa; phylum Chordata; class Lepidosauria; order Squamata; family Lacertidae; genus Podarcis; species Podarcis bocagei. The sequence continues at coordinate 82,273,756 of NC_138129.1, read as the reverse complement.
TCAATATGCATTTTTAAAGCATTGTAACATTTATTTTGTTTTCAGTTTAATTTAGAGAATGAGGAAGAACAATCTAAGACTGTTCGGAGAACCCCAAACCTCCTCCTGCTTTTTGAGGAGGCTTGATGTGTACTTTGTTACTTGAAGCAGGAAGGATGAGACTCATCATTAGGTTCTCCTTTTTTGTTGTTGTCGCCGTTCACAATCTCCTTCTCCCTTTACCTGCATTCCATTTTTTGTTCCCTGAGTATCCATGTGTCTTGTAGGCCACTGATGACCACATAGTGATAAAGGTAACTGTTCTTCCTTTGTGCAATGCAGCTGTTTGTCCCTGGCTGCCTTTCCCCAAGGGTGGGTTTTGGTAGTATGGTGCCCTGAGTGAGGACAACATTTGGCACCCCCTCCCAAATATTTCTTGTTTTGACAGAAAATTCTTTTGGTACTGCTGCTTTTTAAATGGAACTTCTCAGTATGTACCCAAACAAATGCAGATTTATTGTTACCATTGTTTTGCACCCCCTCCGCTTGGTGCCCTGTGCAGGAGCTCTGCCCACAGCCCTCTAAATCCAGCACTGCTTTCCCCTTTAAGGCTGATGCGGGGGGGGGGGGGGCAAGCACGTATGCTAATATTTCAAAGTGGCAAATGTTTCTAATACACACAATTTTCAATTACATTAATTGTGATGCAGTATGTTAATGTGAACTCCTACGTTAAAAACTACTACGAGGATAGTAGAGCTTTCTGAATAAGTCTGAGAACATCAGTGCAGCATATTATTAGATATGTGTATCATCTATTAATATTTGTAATTAAGATGCATGATCTTTGCTGTTATGTTGTCACGCTGAAAACTCTGCTTGTCATGTTCTATTGCTTAATTATGGAAAAGGACTATATGATTTCAGGTTGTGCTGATTAAGGCAATTAGTGCAGAATTCTAACCAGATGATTTTATAGGGCAATACACGAGCCTCTGTGCAATTCTGAAAAAGCCAGGCTTCATACACAGGGAATTTTTCTTGTTCTTTCAAACAGTTATGCCAATTATTTTTACACAGGGAATATGGATAGAATCTACCCACCACTTATTGCATTAGTATGCAGCAAATTATTTTTCAACTTCAGAATGGTTATTTAAAATGGGATCATTCTTGAACTATGTCAAGTACACTGTAAGTAATTATGAATGATGTGTCTCCCCTCACCTGCGCTAGTACTATGAGACCTCAGTTATTTCTGATTTACACAGACATGAGGCTAAAGAAAAGAAGAGAGAGAAAAGTCCAAATAATGTTTCTTTCCAGGAAGAGAGAAAGAAAAGAAAAAAAACAGCTTGGGGAAAAAACACACATGCTGTTCTGGATAGCCATCTGCCAGGTCTTCCTGCTTTCTCCTTCGCTGTGCTACTGTGTTCTTGCTGACCAGGACTGATCCAAGACATTTTGCTGCCTAAAATATGGTGGCCACGTGTTCTGCTTTGCAAAGATAACCCCACTTTTTGAAGGAGGTCTCCATTTGAAGGGTTGTCTAGTCCATATCCAGTTTAAAGAGGCAGTAACCCACCCACCACAATTTCTGTTTCTCGCTAGGGCTGGGCAGTATATTGATATATCGTCCAAAATTGGTTTGAAGTCCATATTGTGATATCAGTTTCATGGTTTTTGACCTGGCAATATATTGCAAATCATGATGTGTGTGTGTGTGTGTGTGTGTGTGTGTGTGTGTGTGTGTGTTATGCAAAATCACAATATGGGAAAAACAGTGAAGGCAGCCAATGCCTCTGCATAGCTCCATCCTTATTTCAGACATTGGGAGATATCAGTATATCATGATGTTTGGCTGGTGATATATCATAAAGACATAATGATATATCCGTATATTGTGATGTTTAAATTGGTGATATATCGTGATGCTGAAAACCAGATATTGCCAAGTCCTATTTCTCACTCTTCCTCTCCCATGTAGAAGAGCAATAACTGAACTGGGACAAGGCCAGCAGGGGAAGGGATGTAACTCCATAGTACAGCTTCTGCTTAACAAGGATAAAGTCCCAGGTTCATTTCCTCGCATCTCCAGGTAGGGCTTGGAGAGACCCCTGCCTGAAACCATAGAGAACTGCTACCATTCATTGTGTAGACAATCTTGAGCTAGATTGGCCAATAGTCTGGTTCAGTGGAGGACAGCTTCCTATGTTCCAAGGAAGGACCTGTCAGGCATCAGGGAAACTGATCTCCCTGCCCCCACGGTAGGCTGCTAGGAATAGTTTGACAAGAAAAGTTCTTACCATTGTCTTTTATTCAATATTCACAGAGAGAGGCTTAGAAATACAGCCTCTTGGAGTAATGGCGTTGCTCCAAGTCATCTCCACCCCACTTCTCTCCTCAATCGTCAACAGCACCACCCACCTTATGGTGGCCGCTTAGGGCCATTTGCCTCCAAGCCCTTTGCTCTCCTATTTTCAATGCTCACTGGGTTCTGGGAGATGGTGGGTCTGGAATGCTTTCTAGTGATAATGTGTCAGCCAGCTTTTCTGGCTCTGCCTCACCCTTCTCATCTTCCATTATTTCCCAACTTTGCCCCTCATTTACCTCTGAGCTGTGACAACAGTTGTAAATCTATACTGTCTTCCTCTTCCCTGGGGCTGGGGAGGAGGGGGGTCTCCACCATTTGTCCTCTGTCCTGTCCCTGACAAGCCCTTGGGTCAGTACCCAAAAGTGACTTGCTGGCTGGGGCAGAGCCACTGTGCTAGCTTCCCAGCAGGCAGGTCACTATTACTTACTGGGAGATTAGAGAAATGCAAACCCAGTGGCAGAAGTGCTAGATTGGCTCTGCTGGTATGTTGGTACCATGTCAACTCTCTTTCTGCCACTCCCCCTCTTTCTCCCAGTAAGCAATAGCAACCGAGTATAGTAACTCTGCCCCATCTGAAGAACCATTTGTGCCAATTCCTGTCCAGGTTTGCAGTGCTTAATCTGGGATTCTGTCACATAGATGGTGCCCTGGACGAGCCACTTGCCAATTGTGCAGAGAAACAGACTTGATGGCGGATTACCTCCAGGAGGAAGCTTGTCTATCCAAGGTGCCCTGGAGGGAACAGAGGACACAGAACATCAGGTGTGCGTTACGAGAAGGCAGCACAAATTAATCTGCCGATTGCACTTGAAGAAAGGAATTGTCCTTGTTGAGTATTTCCATCTGCAGCAGCCTCTCTTTTGATTCCTACGTTCAACAAAGGATCTCACTTTGCCTCTCATTGTATCTGTTATTTTCTCTCACCAGCAAAATCAGCAGCACCTGCCTCTATAACACATGCTTTTGTATTGAATGAATAAATATAGCATATGGTGGGCCCCAGCCTGACATTTTAATTCTTTTTTTGATCATCGCTGTGGAGCATGAGAGAGAAATCATCATGGAGCTAAACTGTTCTGGGTTTGCATGGAATTGTACTGCTAACTTGAGAGATGGATAGAGTATCATCCCCACACCAGTGCTTTTGGTTTCTGCACTAGCTTGCCTGTCAAAAAACTCTCCCATGGTTTCTGACATTGTAGGGGGTGCTGTCATTTCACACAGAGCGCTGTCCAGATCTTTTTGAAGCTGCTGCTTTGTGTCAACTGAGAGTGCAACCTGACACACACCCTACACCAGGGGTCAGCAAACTTTTTTTGCAGGGGGCCGGTCCACTGTCCCTCAGACCTTATGGGGGGGGGCGGACTATCTTTTTTGGGGGGAATCCCCCCCACGACTCTCTCCTCCCTTCTCCACAGCACTGGACGAGCCCCAGTGGCTGCTTACGTGTGCCTTGCGAGCGGAGGGGCTGGCAGCGGCGGCGGCGGGACGATGAGCGATGCAAAAGGGCTGGCTCCAGAGAGGGGCTGCTTAAAATGGCACTCAGCCAACTGTGGCTCAACAAAGCCCAGCCCCCTTCCTCCTCTAGGCAGGGCAGGGAGAAGCCAGGAGGAGGGAGGGAGGAGGAGGTGCCACTGTGGTGTGTGAGAGGGAGGGGGGAAATGGCACAGCCCAAATGATCAGAATCCCCACACCAATCCATGCAGCTATTCCTGGGCCATCAATGGGCCGGATCCAGAAGGGAATTGGGCCAGATCTGCCCCCCCGGGGCCTTAGTTTGCCGACCCATGCACTACACTCTCCTGTGGCTTCCCTCAGAGAGGAAGACTTGATAGACTGGGAAGTCTGAACATTCAGAGAACATTGTCTACTAAGTTACTAATCTTCTTACTGATTTTTTTTCCATCCCAGGAACACCAGAGATGCCAGGAACAAACAGCTGAATCCAAAAGGCTGCTTGCACTTTCTCCTCTGTAAGTGGGATCCCCTGATTTCCATCAACTTCCCCTCCATCTTCAGTTCCTATAGGGATGTGCATAGATGCTAGGAGAGGATATATTTATTGGATGTAATCATTCCTTCCTCACGTGAGTTCTGAAGAGTGCATCCCTTTGCAGCTTAAAAGGAAGCTTAGAGAGGCTACTTTTAGCTTTTTGGTTTAAGTAATCCAGGATGCTTTAAGGTGGATTAGTTTCTCCTGGTATTTCCCTCTTTTCTCCCTCCCCGCCCCACAAACAGTCTTGTAGAAGGTAAAAATAACATTTACTCACTCAGTGTTTCTTGTTGAAGAATGACAGATAACAGTAGCTTTGTTCAGGCAGGCTTAAAATGGTAACCCAGTTACAAAGATTTAGTCTAGTTTAAAATGTTCTACTTTGCTGGAATGAGGTGAAAGAGCAAAGAGAAAGTGAGAAGGTTATATAAGGCTATGCCCTCCCCCTGTCAGGGCACAGCGGGAGCGGCTCTCAGAGTTCTCTCTAGCAAATTTAGAGGAAAACTCTATGAGCTTCAACTCCTATCATGTGCCCATCTAGTAAACATGCACTATTGGTTTGACTGCATTGTAAATATTCCACTGTTCCAAGCACCAAGTCCTAAGCCATTGGGCTAGGATGGCCATGCATCCTACTTTACAGGTGGCAGTTCCCTATTTGAAGGGCTGTCTAATTCATGAAGCAAGAACAGGGGTCTGAAGTTGCCAATCAGCATTAGTACCTGGACAGCAGGCTGAGTAGGCATAGAGTCTTCTCTATATGGTGAGGGGTATTGTATTTATCTTTAAGAGATAATAATTCGTTTTGAACTAGCATCATCACTTATTAGCACGTTGCATGTGTCATTGCCCTTCCTTTTGGAGAAGCATTTCCTCCTTTTCAGTGATTTGCTAGTGGCCACCCTATCTGGCATGACGCAGTGCTGTCCCCAGATGGTGCTAGGCCTTGCTTTTTAAGTTTATGGGCCTCCAGCCAATCATTGTGTCTTGGGCATATTGGAGACCTTGGGGTACACATGGCGAGGACTTGTAGAAACAGAATGTGGATCTGAGCCATGCCAGTTCTTACTTTGCATGATCTGAGACAGAGGAGGATTTAGAGCAGTGCAACTGGTTCTGTCGTACCAGGTGCCAGACCTAGGGGGTGCTGCAGGGCATTTCAACTATGATCTAGAGCAGAACAGAAGGAAAGAGGTGGGGGCGCCAAGTTTTAGCTTCACACAGGGCACCGCTGAAATTTGAAAGACCAAAGTCCACTCCTATCTGAGGGTTGATCTCTACTTGTTCCCAGGGTATATTGTGGAATCTGTCACATTTTCCACTATGCATTCAGGTTTGTTTGTTTGTTTGTTTGGTGTGTGTGTGAAATGGAATACAATAGCCAGCTGAATTTTGAATGGAGGAACTGGTGAGTGAGAATCTAAGCATGATGTATGATGAAGTAAGGCTTGTGCTTTGAAAGTGGAAAGACGAACAAAAACTAACGTTGCATAGCCACAGAAATGTTCCTGCTCACACCAGCATTGTGGGAAGTAGAAATATCCATGAGGGAAATGGAGAGGTTTTACAAATCCCTAATCTTAATAGGAAGAGAGAGCATACATTAGTTTTGTCTGGAAAAGAACAAAAGCCCAGTCAGACCACATTTTGTATCAGATAATTGAGCTGATAATTACTCGGCAGAACTACAAGATTGTGATAGAGTCGCCTTCTTTATCTTTCTTGTTCAATTTACAGATCATGGGTTTGCTTTGATCATTCATTTCATGCCCTTCTTTAACATGACTGATTAAGTTAAAACCCACGTATTAGGAATTTGCTATGGATTGGGTTTTCTTTTCTTCTTCTTTGCATGCACAAATCTTCTTGTGAGGGCAGGTGGAAGCACATCCAACATGGTGGGTACAAACCGGTGGTACACTCTGGAAGGACATGAGTTGAGAGGGGCAGGAAGATAAATTTAGGAATTTTGATCCAAGACCAAAGTCAGAGTCAGTTGGCATACACATAAAAACATAAGAAAAAACCAGGCTATATCAGGCCAAGGGCTCATCAACTACAGCATTTTGGAGTTGATCAGCCAGATACCTATGACCAGGACCCGATTGCAACAGCAATCAGCCCACTCACAATTGCCAGCAGCTGGTATTCAGAGACATATTTTAGCTCTTATCTTCTATTGAGTTCAACAAAGTGCAGGATATATTAACTGGTGGGAGTTTCTCACTATGCTCTTGGCATCGAGCCTGTACTATGCAAACCCACTCTGCCAATCTCAGCACCAGGAAGAAATGATATGCGTGTCAGTGTTGTCACTGTGTGTTTGTGACTGAGCACAGAAAGGGAAAATGGCATTCACTGGGAAGGATCAAGTTTTGTCCAGGGTTAGATGTTTGAAAGAGAAATAATTTTAGGTTTCATTTTAATACTCGTACCCGAAACTTATTTTGTCTGAAAAAAGTACTTCCAGAAATAACTTTCAAGTAAGCCTGTTTGGGATCACAGTCACCACAAGATCAGTCTTTTGTGGGTGGAATTCAATAGCATATTGGAAATTTAGCTTTGCACAAATAAAGTGGATTAAAACGCTCTGATGCAACTTTTAACAGGTATTTTTTTTCTTGTGATGAGGAAACGTGATGAGGGAAGGCAATCAAAAATGTGGGATGAACCACTGCTTGACAGGAAGGTACATGACCACCATGCAGGCATATCAGGATGACTGTACATTGTTGTATAATCACCTTGAAAACAAATCAGAACAAATACCCTACCCTAACATGGTATAAACATGATATCTTGGAGCAAGCAAATCAGAATAAATTCTCGGAAGAGATTCTTGTCTGCTTGGGACACTTGTCTTTTCCTCATCTGGTGCTACCTATATGGTCTTCCTCTGCCTCTGTGTCTGTCACTACCAAGCACTGCTAGCAAAGAACCTCTCACACAGCAGCGGTATTCATCCTTACTCCCCACCCTTCACACTTTCATTGCACCCACAGCATCCCTTCTCATTCATGTGCTTTTACCTCTGGCTTCAATAACGCTTAGGGGTTTTCTTTAGCCAGAACTCACTGGAGCTCAGTTCTGACACCTCTCAGGTAGGTGCCATTGCCATTGTAAGAGAACAAGGGAGGTGTTCGTGGTCAGTGCTGTCTTTAGCATATGCACTGCTGGGGTGCAAAGATCCACCCAGCACTCCCAAATCTGGTTTAGCCCCCAAATTAACTTTTATTATGCTTATGTCAGACACCATGCTTACACCATATATCTTGTTTATGAAAGACGGGAGGAAAAAGAAATAATTTTTTTTCTTAAAGCGTTTATTAATTTTCCAATTAAAACATCTTATTAACATACCAAATCAAATCAAAACTTTTTTTTTTGCTCATTTATTTACAATATACTTATACTTAAGTATACCACACCACCACCTTAAACTTCTAAGTATTGTTTAGACACCTACTTAGGAGAAACATCAGTCGTGTCAAAGGTGCCACTGACCCCACTGCCACATAGCAGCGCAGCTCAACACAATACGTAACATAATATTTTGATGTGAGAGTTAATTTTGCGTGCATGGCGCCGTTGCGAATGACAAGCGCCATGTTTGAGTCTGACAAACGGCGGTGTTGTGAATGACAAGTGCCGCTGCTGGCGTGGCGCGTCTCTGGTAAATGAGTGCACAAAGTCGAAAGTTGAAAGTCCTTTAGTGAAACAGTAGGTATACATTTTGGTAATACCTAGGTATATATGTATTTTGTTTTTCTAGCTTGGTCAAAATTATTATTTCATAATGGGTAGATAGTTAAGAGCTTAGGCGGTTTCAGCGACAGGCGCCTGGTGCCCCCCAGAATTTGGTGCCCGGGTGCCCTGCACCCCTTGCATCCCTGGGTAAAGACAACCCTGGTTCTGGCCCCTCTTTTCCTAGAAAAATAGAACAGGGGTTACCTAAGGGCACACACAAAATGTGAATGCTACACACCTGTCTATTGTATAAGTGGACTCATCAGGGAGCTGCTTCCATTACTGTGTCACATATGAAGTGGGCCTTAGTAACATACTGAAATGCAAGCATCCAGTCTTTTGACTGGCAATTGTTGGATGATTCATACTATCCATTTGAATGTATACCCTTTTGCAGTGCTTTTTCTTCTTCTAAAAAAATGTTTAGGGGTACTCTCATTTTCCTACTCATATTGAAATACTGCTCCTCAATGAGGCCAAACTTAGATTCACAAAATGTTTAGGGGTATGCGTACCGCTGCATCCCCCCCCCCCCAAGGGAAAAAAAAGGATTGCCCTTTGGCTGGTCTACCATTTTCAGTAAAGGATATGTAGGCGGCTGTTTCCCTGTTTTTACTTTTTTTTTTGCACTTCTGGTCCTTTCAAGGGGATAGAAGAGGTAGTAAACACCTCCTTCAAAATTGCTTCGCTTACATGCCTTTTACTCATAACAACATCAATAAAAGTCCCTATTGCTTATGAGTGTATAATAAGGATGCTGCTAACTTGCCTTCACTTAAAGCGTGACATTTTCTGCTAGCATAACATATTTTTGTTTGATATCTTCCTTTACAAAGAGCCTAATAGGGAAGGACTTGGAGGACTTTCAAATGGATTCAAGTGTGAACCAGAACTGCTAAAGCCATAAGGTAACAGATATAATGAGGACACTGCTACATCTGTGCTCTCCGGCTGAGTCATACCACAAAGGCGTGTGAAATTTCGCCTTAGAGGACTTAGATGCTGAGCTTGTGAAGCAGCAGAAAACTTCTCTGTTTCTCTCCCTCTCTCTCTCTCAGTGGTGGTAGTTGTAAGGAGCAGAGACTAGTAAAAGATAAAGATGGCACTCCTCCCCTTCAACGATATCTTTAAATTTTAAAAATCAAGTTGATTATTTATTGATTTGCTGTGTGTGTTTTTTAGCTAGTTTCCCAGACAATGATGGTTTCCAAAAGAAGCTTGCATTGTCACACTTACAAACTGGAAGGGAAAGACATGAGATGCACAAAGACAACGGGAAGGTGGGAAAGAAAATGCAGAAGTGCAGCAAAGGGTTGTAGTAATGACAGATCAGTTCTACAAAGTAAGAATGAAGTGGTTAATTAAAAGTGGGCATGTATATCCAGTTGGGGCCAGGCTGGTCTTCCCTCCTAGGTGGTCTTGCTTGTTGGCTCTTGTTCCTTCAGTTGATTCATGGGACCATTCTTCACCACTGGCTACTAGCCATGAGGTCTGTGTTCTACCTCCACTCTTAATACCAGTTTCTGGGAATCACCAGTTGCTGGGAAACTAATGGACACAGCCTTGTGCTTCATTGCAGACCTGGTTTCCTAAAGCTGTACATTGCTGTTGGATATCGTGAGGTGTAGCCACATGGCATTAGGGTGCTGAGCACAGTGTAGGCACAGAGGTAGGAGTGTTAGATTGGCTCTGCCACTGTGCCTACTCTGTGCCAAGCTCCTTGCTGCCTTGACCCTCCTCATCTTGGTAAGGTAAAGGTAAAGGAACCCCTGACCATTAGGTCCAGTCGTGGCTGACTCTGGGGTTGCAGTGCTCATCTCGCTTTATTGGCTGAGGGAGCCGCTATACAGCTTCCGGGTCATGTGGCCAGCATGACTAAGCCGCTTCTGGGGAACCAGAGCAGCGCACGGAAACTACAATTCCCATCATCCTTCATCTCTGGAAATGATGGCAGTTGGAGTCCAGTTTAATTTGGAAGGCCACAGGTTCCTCCTTCCGCACTGTAGTAACACTGAAAGGGTCAAACAGTATGATGTTGGGAGTGAATTTCAAGCAGAGAGGGGTCACTATTCTCATTCTCATGACAGCTTGCACCTGCCAACAATTCCTCTGCCATGCAGCTATTAAAGGCACATGAAGGTCCTCCTTCATGTCTGGCTAACCTACAAAAAAACAGCAATGGCACTTCTTCTTCCACAATAACTGATAGAAAAGCGTTTTGGTCTCCAGCATGTGTCTAATGTGCAGCTTAGAGCAGGTGCATGATTGACGTTTCCAGTTATTTAAATGAGAACTGCTTTGAGTTTGCTTCATTTAATTCCGCTTGTGAGCAGATTGGTGGGAGTTAGGCTGGTGGAGAACAAGCGCAATCCTTCAGCCCAAATGATCCTAATTATTGTGGGATGAGTAGATTTGTAAACAAGGACGGTTCAGCCATTGGGGAAAGCAGACACAGATACACAAAAATGGGACACTTTGAGAAGCATTGCTTCTGCCCTCCCAAGAAAATAAAAATCAGAAAATTTGGGGGGAGGGGAATGGGAAATGGCAAGCTGTGGAAAGGGAGTCAAACTGGAAGGCGCAGCTTTCCAACAAGGTATGACTGTAAGAGCAGGATGATGTGCTAATATTATTGGAGATGCGTGAGGAGTTTGACCTTTGTGAATTCGGAAATGATCTGATCCACCTGTCTGAGACTACTTGCGCGAATGTTGTGACACAGTTCTTGGCAGTTTAAACATATCAAAATGCTGCCTGCATTCCAGTATGTGTGAGAAAAGGCAGATTCAGACATAGATTTTGAAGGGCACACATACACATACACAGATCTGTGCAGAAAATGAATGGCTTTATGGGAGAAAGCATGCAAAAGTGACGTTAACTGAAAATAAATTCATCTGCTGATTTCTGAACATCAAACGAGAGGTGTGTGGGGCTGTCCCCCCCCTTTCGCTCTGGTCAGTTGCCAGAACAGGTGCATAATGGCAGTGACAGGTGAAGGGGGGGCACAAGAATGAGCACATGAGACTGGTGTTGGCTTGAATAAGGCCACAACTTTATTTATTACAGGAAAGAGTAGGTTTCACTAAGGCACTGGGGCATGTATCCAGCATCAGACAGCCTGCCTGCTACCTGATAGGAACCTGGTGGGGCCAAACTTGTGCTGGAGAGTTGCCCCCGACATGGATTAGATGCCACAGCCCCACATGGGCTGCCTTTGGGAGTGGTGTGTTGGCCCATCGGTCCCCCATTGGACTCCTGGACAGAGTTACCTCTCCTGAATAGATTTTGAAGGGAAGGTAGGTAGGTAGGTAGGTATTCACAGATCTATTCAGAACAAGAATGGCTTTTTGGGTAAAAACATGCAAAAGTGACATTAACTGAAATCTACTTGCTGATTTCTGAACATCACACTTGAGCAATCCAGGAGGCTGTTCCCCCCCTCCTCTGGTCAGTTGGCCACCCAGGCCTCAACAAAGCACTTCAAAGATTCCCCCCCCCTTGTTTATACAGCAAAGAAAACTAGCAATGTGCTGTTGGCTACAAATGACTTTCATCGAAGCCTTCCCATGATAGCAAGCTTTGCTTGTTCGTGGTTTTTATTTTTATGAGGCAAAGACCAAAAGAAAAACAGAGGAGAGGTACATACCTCCCACTGGAAGTTCCTCTTGTATGAGCTCATACCTCCAAGGTTATTGGAGAAGCCTGCAAAACGGACATGTTGCAACAGCTCCCGTCCCATACTAGTGAAAGAAAGTATTTTAGCTGGCTTGTGTCTCAGTTGTTCATTGGGGGATAGCAGTGCTCACTTGACCTTCCAAAAGCTGAGTTGGCTGCTGCTAACTGGAAGAAGAGAGGAGGTGGTGGGGAGGTTGGCATGAGTGCTGGACATAGGTGCCAACTGTGCCCCCTATTTTTTTTGGGGGGGGGGGCACAGAACCGTCAATATTTTCTCCCCTGACCCATCTGCCTTCTCATCTCCAACCCTAGGTTTGCTGCCCCCCCCCCAAGCCGGGTGTTGCCCTCTGTTTCCGGCTTGCCTCTGAGAAGAGCAAGAGGGCACAGCAGTGATAGTGGGCACGGGCACAGGTGTGTGTATGTGTGTGCATGTCCACCCCCGCCTGGCTGCCCGGCCCTCCTTTCGCTTTGTGTAGCTTGGCACAGAGCAGCCCAGCAGGGGCATACAGGTGAGCCAGCAAAGAAGGAATGGAGAATTTTTAAAGAACACTTTAAAAACCATGGTATAAAAGGAAACCACCTGGCAGAACTAGACTGACCCTTGTATTGTATAAAAAGTAATTGACCAGTTCGTAGGGATGTAAAAAGAGACTATATAAGAAATACGTAACTGTGCAGTATAAGGTAACCAATAGATAAAGTACCTTGAGACTAATTGGAAGTCATTTTTAAATTTTCTCTTTACAAGATCCATAATTATTTGCATTGTTGGGTGTATAAATGATGTTTGTTATACTATTATTGTTGTTTCCCCCCTCTATTGTTTGTTTGTTTTTCTTTTTTCTTTTTTCCTATAAATGTATTTATTTTAAAACAATAAAGACATAATTAAAAAGAAGAAGAAAAAAGAAGAAGGTGCCTTCCCATGGCGGGGAGAGCAGCCTCCTTGGGTGTCACCCCCAAACTACAGTGATGGCAGCCCAAGCACCAATGAACATGAGACTGGCCAGTGGGCAGCAGTGGGTACAGGAGTGGTGAACACCTGACTGATGGGAGGCTCACTGTACCTGCCTGAGTGTGTGCTTGGAAGGAGTTTGGCATGGCAAGGGGCAGTGGCGGTGGCGGGGGTCAGGAGGGGTGGGCCCAGTCCTTCAATGTTTAGTTCCAGTTGACACCACTGGTGCCGGCTTGGCTCTACTGGTGCAGCCACACTGCATCAACCTCCATGGTGCTTCACCACTCCCTATGACTCAGCAGCAGTGACTCAGCTGTTGGGAGGTCAGGTGAACCCACCACACCATCACATCCATAGGCCTCAGCTTAGCCACAGTGAGAACAGAATTCTGGGCTATGAGAACCTTTAGTCTTTTCCATGGGGGCGCTTCTTTGGTTCTTTATTCGAAACATATTTACTTAGTGTATTCTGTGAAAAATATAGTGCCTTGCATAGTCAAATCTATGTTTCAAAATAAGAAAGTCATAGAAGGGTATAAGTATTGAGTTCCACTAGAAAGTAATACAATTAAATCTAGCCCACTTGGGCTGAGATTCAGTTTCACACTTATTTGATTTATGGTCAGTCATAATGTTTTCTGTTTTGACTATCAAGCATCAGACTTCTGCTGCAGAGACAGCTTAGATCTTTTAGGTGGGGGAAGGGAGGCTACGGGACCTTTCAGAAATGGAAAGGTCCCTTGTAATGGCCAATCTAAATCAGTGGTGGCTAGCAGCCAAGTATAGCAAAATAAAAACAAAAATAAAACAAGGAATCAAGAGCAGGACATAGGAATTTTGTGTTAGCCATAAAATACCCAACACATTTTAATGCAAGTTTTTCAATTATGAATTGACATTACTAGTGTTCATATTTTCATGTATTGGCGATCAATGGTGCTTCAAATATTTATTATTATTATTATTGAATTTCAAACATAAAAAAGAACAAGTCCAAAAAGCAAAAGCAAAACACGGACTCTAAAAGAATATAGTGCAGTCAACTGCAAAGAGTAAGGTAGGTACATTCTAAATCACTCTTTAAATTAGAAAATCGGACACATATCAATTCTTCATTTCCCTACTTTTAGATGGGTGCCCACACCCAAGCATAGAAGGCCAAGGACAAAGAAAATATGGAGATCTCAGTAAAGAAAACAACCCAGTTCCAGGATCATTTTGCACGGTCCTCAAACCTACATATGCAGGAGACAGAGTATAGTTGTGTTTTCTGTTGTTTGTATGATCATTAACATCCCAACAAACAGCTGCAAAAGAAGCAAAGCTGTGTTGTCCCTGGAATAATTTGAATCTTTGTGTTAATTTCTCTAAGAGTACTACATGCTGTTTATTAAATCATAGCTGTCACGGGCTGCCTCTGGTCTCAGCTCACAAAAGACCAACGCCAAGTTCTTCTTATATACAAGGATGTTTATTGCAGTTCATTATTGGTTCCACAACCGAGGCGTGCAGCCCCGAGTGTCTAACGTCAGACATTTGAAGTCCCCTCTGACTCGGTCCCGCCCCTGCACCAACTTATGAGGCTTGTGCTAGACCACCGCTTCCTGTCTTTCCTTTTCCGCAGGGTCTTTCTGCCCCCCTGGGTTCCTTCCCTCCTGCTCTCTCCCGAAGCGGATTCCTGAGATGCCTCTTCCCCCCTCCTTCGTGCTTTGGGGCTGGGCTCCTCCTCCGGGCTTTCTCCATTTCCGCGCGCCTCCACATTTGAACTTGGCGTGCGCTCGCTACCCCTGACCTTCCTTTTGACACTGACACTACTCCCTGTACTACTCTCCCCCTCTTCCGGCAGGACGTTCTCCCCAGATCTCCTTCCCCTGTCTCTTTCCTGCTCCGCTCCGTGTGTCACACTGGGCACCCCCCTCTCTTCCCTTCGTTCCTGCTGGGAAGCCGGCCCCGATCTCCCACTCCCGCTCGGGGTTTCCCTGCTGCTTCCCTGCTCCTGGCAGGTCCCCCCTGTGACCCCCCTTGTCCTGACTTGGGGCACCCCCTCCTGAGAATCCTCCGATTCACTTGAGAGACTCATGGAAGATCTCAAGTCATTGTCATCCTCTTCCTCACTGTCCTGGGATTCTTCCTCGTCGCTCTCCGTCTCCTCCCTCACCTGTGCCTCTGTCTCTGAACCCCTGACAATAGCTAAATAGCTAAAAATGATCACTCAAAAAATGATGAATTGCTTAAAGCTGCAATCCAGACCCCCTTTGGGGGAGTGGTGGTTGAACTGGGTGAAGCTCTGATTCTGCTTGTTGAAGGAAACATTTCTTGGTTGATATACATACCCAGTGATAGGTCTTGGGGAATGTGCATCTCTCATGTTCATTTTGTATATTCTACAGTGATCATGCATCATCTCCAACGGGTTTTCAGGAATATGCATATTGCCTGCAGAATGCACAGAACAGAATCAATATTATTGGCCTGTAGCTGGCGAAAGATGTTCTTAGCCACTATGGCCACCGGTATCTCTAAGGAAATGGATGGGTCAAGCAGCAGCTTGAGTTGCTGCCATCTTAATTTCTTAACAGGCCCCAGTGTAACACAGTACATGGTACTGAGAGGAGTGGCCATTGACTATTCCTGCTTACCTTGAAAGCTCACTGGGTGCAGCTTGGCCACTGAGGTGGCACTGAGAGTAGCACTGGAGGCCTCCTTGCTTGGGTCTACCCTTTCACATCTGGGACTGACCTTGTCGCTTGCTAGAAAATCTAGAAAAGCTTGTGTGCTCCATATTAGTCATACGGTCAAATAAAGGCTTATTGTCATTATCAGTTTATGTATGTGCCACTTTCCCAAAAATTGTACCCAACATATCAATTGAAAAAATAAATATATTAGTTAAAAACAAACAAACAGAACAATTAGAATTTTTAATTAATTCAGCCATTACAAAAAGTCATTCTGTGCAACATTGCATAAAACAATACAAGTAAGCTAACCTAATTTGACCTCTCAAAACTAAACAGATGAGAGAATAATGCCTAACCTCAAAATAAAACCATAGTATACAACTCGTCACCATGTTTGGGGTGGTACACCTACATCCATTAGTCTGGATCAGAGACTCATTTTTAAACACCCAGAGGCCCCACTCCATCTCTCACCTGCTCAGCCATCGATAGCAACTCTTTCTGCTCACACCTGGGGTTTCTAATCAAGCCTCAAGAGAAGCCTAGGGCTGTGTTTGAGAAACATGGCTGGTACTTATATGTAGCCTATATCTATGCATGTTTGCTTGGATGTCCCAACACATGGTGTTTTCAAATAATTGTGCATGGAATCACAGCTTTAACAGCCAGTTATCCAGGTTTTCGACTGTTACATTACCTCAGCTCGTCTGGAATCTGTATCATCCTGGAATTGTTAATATTTCTTCTTGCGCTTACTGCTCAGAGAAGAATATTAAAGCAGTTCTCTCTCCTGTGTCTTCTGCCTCCACTGTGTTGACTGATATTTTAATAATTGAATATCTGCCTCTTTCCCCAAGATATCCTCTACCACACCAAAGTCCTGTTTATCATTCCGGTTCAAAGTAAAAGCCTCTTCAATTAGATTTGATTTAGGATTTATATGTAAAATAGCACTCCTTTAAACTTCAAGGGAATGGTCCTTAGAAACGGAATAATAGTTGGAGTTTTGAAAAGCAGCCTTTTAGAAAGGTTGGGGTGTTCTTGCTCATCATGGCATTGCCTGAAGCCTAGCATGGTGCGGAATGCTCATGTGCTACATTGCAAAAAGCAAACACATATTGTAAACGTTTGCTGCATGGGTATGACACACAGGTAACATCATCAGGATTCTTGAGAAGCTCTTCTCTAAAACTCCAATCCACTTGAGCAGGTTCACACATATTCCCAGTCTATAGGCTGTAGGACTGGCTGGGGGCAAGAGTGGGTGTTGGATTCCCACAAGAAGCCATGATGGCCACCAACTTTGATGGCTTTAAGAGGATTGGACAAATTCATGGTGGGTAAAGCTATTAATAGCTACTTCCTTACACAACCTTTAAGTTTGAAGTGGTTCACCTGGTGGTGTGAAGTGCCAACTTCCTGTCAGTGGGGTCACTGCTGCTTATCAGGAAGGAGAGGGATAAGGTGGTGGGGAGTTTGGCACTCCTGCCAATGCACCTGAACCATGCTAATATCTTCAGTGCCACAACCCTCTCACTCCAGGAAGCTCCTGGTATGCCCCGCAGAGGACCTTAAGGTCCATGAATAATCATAGTTTAGAGGTCCCGGGCCCTAAGGAAGTCAGATTATCTTCCATCAGGGCCAGGGCCTTCTCAGTGATGGCTCTGACCTGGTGGAATGCTCTGTCCCATGAGACCAGGGCCCTGCAGGATTTAACTTCTTCCACAGGGCCTGTAAGACAGAGCTATTCCACCTGGCTTTCAATTTGAACTTAGCCTGATCTTTTATTCCCCTTCCTACCCTCCTTCTCCCCTTTTTATGAAGATTACCCACTCTGGGATCCCACAGCTAATTCTCCCCTGGTCTCCTTACTGGCCCAAATAGGACTAACTTAGCCAACTAGCCCTGGTGATCATCTAATGTTTATTGGATGGATTTTCCCCCTAAATTGATTTTTGAATTCTGAATTTATTGTTATTCACACTTTATACTGTATTTTATGCTGTTTTTTGTTGCATCAATTAAGTGTTTTAAACTTCTTGTTAGCCGCCCTGAGCCCCGTTTTCTGAACCGGGAAGGGTGGGGTATAAATAAAAATATTATTATTATTATTATTATTATTATTATTATTATTATTATTATTATTTTATTATTATTTCTCAGCCAGTCAGCCAGAAGCTTCTGAGTACAAGGGAATGAATGAATGAATGAATGAATGAATGAATGAAATTTATAGACAGCTTCATGCCATAAAAGCAGTATATATGGTAAAAATGGAATAAAAGACAGGAACACAAAATCAAAGAATAATAAAATTAGTTCAACAAACAAGTTTAATAAACTGCTCCCAATCTCTTAAGGGATTTATATACCAATAGAAACCCTTTCAGTTCCCCCCAGTAACAAATTGGAAGTGAATGCAGACTCTTAGCAAGGATGTTATATGCTGACAACAGCTCACTCCTGCCAGCAACCATGCTGCAGCATTTTGTACTACCTGCAGTTTCTGGACCAAGTGCAAGAGTAGACCCACATACAGAATATTACAGTGGTGCCTCGCAAGACGAAATTAATTCGTTCTGCAAGTTTTTTCTTCTTGCGAGTTTTTCGTCTTGCGAAGCACGGTTTCCCATAGGAATGCATTGAAAATCAATTAATGCGTTCCTATGGAAACCGCTTGCCAGGCTGGCGGTGCGGAGAAGGGCTTTTCTCCCCACCGCAAGCCTTCAGGACAGGTACGGGAACAGAGGGGAAGGGGCGCAGCGCTTCTCCTCTGTTCCCGGGGCTTGCGGTGGGAGGAGGGTTTTTCCTCCCCACCGCCAACATTCAGAACAGCATTCTGAATGTTGGCGGTGGGAAGGAAAACCCTCCTCCCACCGCAAGTCTTCAGGACAGCCATCCGAAGGCTGGCGTGGGGAGAAGGGCTTTCCGCCCCACTGCCAGCCTTCGGAGCAGCCTTCCGAAGGCTGGCGCGGGGAGAAGGGCTTTCCGCCCCACCGCCAGCCTTCAGAGGAGGTCCGAGGACAGTGGGGAAGACGCGCTGCGCTTCCCCGCTGTCCCGGAGATTTCCCTATGGGCTTTCGTCTTGCGAAGGAAGCCCATAGGGAAATTCATTTTGCGAAGCGCCTCCAAAACGGAAAACCCTTTCGTCTAGCGGGTTTCCCGTCTTGCGAGGCGTTTGTCTTGCGGGGCACCACTTTACAGTCATCGAACCTTGAAGTAATTGATGCCTGGACTACTCGTGGTCAAGCTTCCCTGGTTCAGGAATGTCCACAGCTGCCATGCTATCTGAAGATGCTAGAAGGCACTTCTGGCTTCCAAGGCTATCTGGGCTTCCAGTAATTTAGCTGGATTTAGAAACACTCCCAAGATGTGTACTTGTTTCTTCAGGGGACTGCAACTCCATCTAGGGAAGGCGGTTGCCCAGTTTCTCAGACACAGGAACTACTCACTCAGAGCTTGACCCAAGACAATCTATTTCTTTTCTCTCTCTTTTTAATAAGGTCAGTAAATTGATTGACACCATTAATTACACCAGTTTCTTCCTCAAACTTCAGATTCTTATTCATGTCCAAAGAGATCTCCAGACCACACTTATGAAGATGGTTTTGCATATGTTTGTGAACCCAGTCCTATGTTCAGCTTAATGGTTTTCATTTAGCTGTCATGTATGGCTTTGATCAACCCATGAATATTGATCTCACAGTCAAACACATATAGGAAAACATAACACCATCAAATATTTTCCTCAGAAAAATCAATACATCAAGAAAGCAACTTCTTAATTTTCCAGATACACTAAGTTTGAAAAATATTCTGCTATGGATAGGTGCTTGTTTCCAATTAAATTCAAGATGATATACTTTACCAAAGTCAAGGGTATAAAAGCTAGTGGATAAATAATGAAACAGCAAACAAATACTTGAGAGCAAGGAAAAAATCTGCTGCATCACAAGCTAGGCAGGCTCCAAAGTACAAATAAATCAAAGTATATAGTGATGTTTAACCTCTGTGTTTCAGGGACTGAAACCAATTTGTAATGGAATAACCAATAATTAAGAAATGGAGTTCTAAAAGGAATATTTGCAACTCAGCTTCCCTGAAAACAGATGATTTTTCCAATCTCTTTTCTCATAATACTATCTGATCAAATGTGCAGGAGAGCACTGCCATTTGAACAGACTGTGACACAAGGAAACTGCTAAATGCATGGAAGAAGGAACTTTTTGAATAATTTATTAGGGATGTTCACTGACAATGGGATTTGTTCTGGACCAAGAATTGGTGCTCCAGAGTACAGCCCACCTCAGTCTAAAGTGCTTTGTAGGCTGCCTTATTTGACCTGGAGGCAGAGACCAAATCTGCTTCTGGGGGGAAATGAAATTTTGCTCCATCTATAATTATGAGGAAATAAATACACAGCTATAACTTCTTTTGTCATAATCAGATGAGATTTGCAAGCTTAGTGGTCTTCAAGAATGGACAGAGCGTATGAAATACAGGAGATTTTGTGCTGGGTACTGCGTGTATGGGACGTGGGTGGCGCTGTGGGTTAAACCACAGAGCCTAGGGCTTGCTGATCAAAAGGTCAGTGGTTTGAATCCCCGCGACGGGGTGAGCTTCCGTTGCTCAGTCCCTGCTCCTGCCAACCTAGCAGTTCGAAAGCATGTCAAAGTGCAAGTAGATAAATAGGTACCACTCCGGCGGGAAGGTAAATGGTGTTTCCGTGCGCTGCTCTGGTTCGCCAGAGGTGGCTTCATCATGCTGGCCACATGACCTGGAAGCTGTACGCCGGCTCCCTCAACCAATAAAGCGAGTTGAGTGCCGCAACCCCAGAGTCGGTCTCGACTGGACCTAATGGTCAGGGGTCCTTACTGCGTGTATATGTGTGTGCAAAAGAATTGGGTGGAATTTGAAGGCACAGTAGCCTCTCCTGTGGAGATTAATCCTACCAAATTTTAGAAGAATAGCTGTAGTAGCTTTCCTGAAATGACAGCTTTAAGGAATCACTTAATCTCCCCCACTGTTTCAGTTACTCTCCCCTACAGCAAGCACCCTCAGTTCCAAGAGTAGTGTGGGTTCTCTTTACATTCCAGCACCCATGCTCAGCTTTTTAAAAAATTATAGTAGCATCATGAATTCAAGTCAACAGCATCTGGATAGCTCAGCTGGTTGGTGTGTGGTGCTGATAATGCCAAGTTTGCAGATTTGATCCCCGTAATTGGCACCTGCATATTCCTGCATTGAAGGGTTGGACTAGATCAGGCACCCGTAACCTGCAGTCCTCCAGATGTTTTGGCCTACAACTCCCATGATCCCTAGCTAACAGGACCAGTGGTTAGGGATGATGGGAACTGTAGTCCAAAACATCTGGAGGGCTGAAGGTTGGGGATGCCTGGACTAGGTGATCCTCAGGGTCCCTTCCAACTCTGTGATTCTGCACAGTATGTCTTCACTTTACTGCATCTCCCAGTTTGTAGTGAACTGGCTATTTTGGGTGTGTGTGTGTGTGCTGTTGCTTGTTAAAGATACTAAGAGCTGTTAGAATATCCCAACCCTCACAGAACAACAGTTCTTGGCATTCCCTATGAAAAGGGATCAAATGTTAAACCACACCAGGAACTATAACATTGGGAGACCCAAGTTTGGGAAACCCAGTGTCATGAGCCAGGAGTCAGCTTCACCTGCTGAGCAGCAGCCTGAAGTGGGAAGAAGGTGGAATGATTTTACCTGCAGAGCCACTTCCGACATCAGGAGGAGGTGGTGTTGTGGGCTCATGCCCCCAACACTCGTGCGGAGGCTGGCTTTCAGCCCCACACAATCAGGGGAATCCTCGGGCCGTGTCAGCTCCAGAGCCAGCAGAGGGGCGTGGCCTGGCTCATTTAAGGCTGGAGCTCCATCACCTCCCCCAAATATTGAAGGGTAGTCCTGTAAAGGATTCTGGGGGGTGTTGCCTCGTCTGAAACCTATGGAGGCCAGGGCCTAAAGCACGCCCCCGAGTGGTGACCCCGGGGGAGTTCCTAGTTGATGTGCATCAGCAGGGCTCCCCCTGCTGGTGTTAACCCTTTCCAGTTTTCATGCTAACAGGCTGAAGCTGGATAGTCTGATAGGACCAATGTCTAAGCCAATACCGCTGTTACCTGTAACCAATAAAGTTGTGGCCAATTTTGCCCATTAACCTAAAAATATGGTGTCCTGTGTCATGTCTTTATTCCTACTGAGGGGAGGCAGGAATCACCATGCAACTGATCAGCCCTCAAGGATACAAAGGAGAAGGCACTGATGAGAGCCGGCTGGCTTCAGCCTTCTTAAGCAGAGCTTCCAGCAGCAGTCGGATGCTGAAAACAACACTTGTAGTTCCTGGCCCTACTTTGCTGCTCATCATAACCCTTGATAATTGGATTCCCTGACTGCTGAACCATCTGATCATGTGCATTGCTGTTTGCCTAATCCTAGGACTGGGCCTGACTTTGGATGGTGACTCTGCCTCCAGGCAAGTACACCTCAGAGGCTCTTCTAGTTTGCCAGTCTCCTACTCCACTGAGCTCTGCGATGACATCCAGATTTAGCTTATTGTACCAAGTACCAAGGTAAGAGTCCATTCACTTTTGTCTCTGCCCCCGCTGCAGTGCCATTGGCACTGGCAGATGGTTGCCCAGTGCAGCTCTTGGGTCCCAAAAGGTTCTGTGCCCCTGTTCTAGACCAATCAAATGCTCTGAACGTTTTCAAGGGCATTTAGTCTGCTTTTCCCTGGATTTCACCAGTGTTTGTTTCTGGCATTCATTCCAGCTCTGGCCTTCTCCCTTTGCTGGAACTTCCAGTTTCTGCTTCCTGGTCATTCGCCAGATGAACATAATCTTCCTTCCAGCTAGGCATATGGGGCCAGGTCTTCAGCCTCCTACACTTCCACATGAAGTACAGCCAGGACTTGGCTTGTACAGAGATGTATTTCTAACCTAAAATCCATCTGTAGATCTAGGGGGATTTCTACCCTTTCTTCCATTGACTGACATGGTTTTTCTCTGGCCATACATTCAGCATTTTACATCCCATCTTTTTAGGTACACTCCCTAGGTGGTTCATGTATAAAATGCCAAACAATCAAACAAGCCAATTAATCAAAACCAACTATACAAAACCATCTGTCAAAATCTAGTTAGGTAAAAGTTTGGTAGAATAACTCTTCATCTGATGCCTAAACAAAGAATTTAAAGTACATGGACATCTCTGGAAGGGCGCTCCAGATTGCAGTCTATCTAATTCATGAATGGGTAGGGGAATCTACCCAAAGGTCCCTGATAAAGTTCTAAATCTGATGTGAAGAAGCCTTGACCCACCAGATGTTCTTGAACTTCAACACTCATCAGCACTAGCCATGATAGCTGATGGCCAGGTATGATCTAAAGAGCTAATCTTGATGGGTGGGCTTGTAAGGTAAAATGTGGTCCTTCAGATACGCTAACCACAAGTCATTTAAAGTTATGTGTAGAATAGGCGTGGATTATAGAAACCTCAAGGGTATTGAGGGATGCTGCTTATCATGAGATTCAGTAAGAAGCATGCATGATTGACATGTTAATACCAACAGAGTTCAATGTAAATTTCTTTGTCTTGCACTCCAGTCCATGCTTGCATAAACTTAATCATGTTTGTAGCAGAAAATATAACTATAGCTGGGTCCCATAAGCATGGATTTATAGTTAAAGTTCATATTCATCTTGGAAAGCAAAGTACAGTATTATAGTTCAAGAAAATGGAAGGCATAATTCCAGAGAGGCTTCAATATTCATACGCTCTTATAACATAAGTATGAGACCATACTAACCTAAGGTGCAGTGACCAAAAGCAACATCCTTACCCAAAGGAGCCAATTCTCTACTTTCCTCTGACTTTCCTCACTAATCCCACCCATGGCCTTGACCTGATAGTAGCCAGAATATTCCTGTGCGTAGTACCTCTCATACAGGCTGTCAGGGAATTGGAGGCTGCTCACACAATCGTTTCCTCACACAGGCTATGGCCTCCAGTCTACACCTCCAAGATCAAACTCATCTCAGAGCCGGGCTTAGGGTTGCCAATGCTTGAAATAAAACAAGGAAGCTGTGGACAGAGTCCTAAAGGGTCTGAAGTAGAACTGAAGGCTGCTAGTAGGTTGCAGAAGTGGAGTCCTCTGGTTTTTTGGTAGGTTTGGAAGTGTAGCTAGTTCAAAACCTGTCTGTTCACCTAAGGTATAGTGGAGAGCTTCAGGCCTGGGAGCTGGAATGTGGTCTTCAGGCTTCTCAGTAGGCTTCTCCCCTAGACCTAGCTTCTCATGAGCCTTGTTCCATGTCCTTCTCAAGTACTTTAGCTTGGCTTGAATGTTTTCTTCAACTATAATACTGTACATTGCTTTCCAAGATGAATATGTTGGTGTGTGTACAAACCTCTGGCTTTGGTGTGATTGCGACAAAGGTAAATATCACACCAACTGATCCATCCACTTTTGCCTCTGGCCACCCCTATTCCCCATCCTTTGTACACAGCTTAGAACAAAACAGCTGAGTGTGGAGGTACAAAATGGCCCTAGCCTATATTTGAACATAAGAAGCCTTGGATATCAGTTAATGTGCCTCAGTATTGTCAGCCAGGGCTGGCAGCAGCTCACAATTGTTTCAGAGTTGGTTCTCTTCCAGCCCTACCGGGAGGTGCAAACAATTGACACTGGGACCTTTTGCACTCAAATTACATGCTCTATGCCTGAGCTACAGTCCCACTCCTAACCAGCCTCCAAGCCCAAGCCCTAAAAGAAAACGCCCAACCATGACATTTTATTCCTGGTCTTTTGGCTGTCCTGACATGATTCACACACATTCCCCCAAGGCTACAGCCTGGCCCTGAGAGATCTATTCTCCAGTAGCTGCTGCTTTGAGGGAGAGCAACTAATGATCCTTAAGTCACTCTCTGAATGGTATGGAATTTTTAAGTGTTCACATCAAAACAATCAATCGAACAAAGGCAAACTGAAGGTTAGATATGGCAACTCAAAATGCATTCAGTTGCTCTCTGGTGTGTGGCTTTTTTTTTTTAAAAGGGATAAAACGGTCCTCGTCTCATTTGATATTTCCATTTTAAATACAGCACATTGTTTCCTGTGAATATGGAGATGACAAAGGAATCTTTCCCTTCCTACGCTGTGGCAGCAGAGCAAAAATCAATACCTGTTGCCTAAGTAAAATCTCACCCTGACAGCACCTCCCTGCTGGCAGTGCAACAATACTAATGGTCTTGTAGTGTTCTTTAGACAACACGGCAATGCCAATATAATTTTGTTCCACTTTTCTGGCTTGCCATCTTCCATCTGCAGCCAATCCGTAACTCATATACCTTGGCCTGAAAGACCTGCCTTTCCTCTTCCACTTTTAGCTGTCCTTTTCCTCACTCTGATGCTTCTCTGATCACTGTGACAACCCTTACAGTATGTCCTTCTAAATCTACTTTACCTTTAATATTTCACTCAAATGCCAATGAAAACTGCTTTCTCCCCCATGGGAACTCTGAATCTTTATCCTTCTCTCTCTCTCTCTCTCTCTCTCTCTCTCTCTCTCTCTCTCTCTCTCTCTCTCTCTCTCTCCAATAGACAAAAGCTTATTCCCATCAGGATAAACAAATAAGCAATACGGGCAGAAAATCAGGGACATATATTGAAGCCTTCAATTTTGCCCTCCAAATGTTTCTGAGTTATATTATTTAACTCCTAAGAGGAAGGAGGGAGTCTAGTTTCGCAAAAAAGAAGTGTGCTCTCCAGCCAACTGCTCTTGAGAAAGAGGGAGGAGGGAAAAGAAACAGAACAACCGAGGACAGTTTAAGAGACCATATAAATCATTTGAAAGAAATATGTTTAAACCATTTGCACGTTGCAAACAGATGGATAGATCTAAACATGCATATGGACACACAGCAGGAAATCTGCTCTTTTAACCACTTCTACTTAGTTTCCTTATTGTGATTTCACTTTCCCCATCCCCCACCAACACTTGGCACTTTTCGATAAAACAAGGAGAGGTTAGGGATGGCAATTTCCAACTGCAAAGTAGGCAACCCTGTGGAGGTTTGTGCAGTTGCTAGGGGAGCTGTGAGCTCTTCCACCGTCAACAGCGACAGTCTAGATTGTATGCATATGTCCTGTTACCAGGGGGTGGATTATGGTTTAACACATATGCAGAACCCTGCTAGTCAATGTCGCATGTAGCAGCACTACCTCAATATATTTTTATTGATTATTCGGGAAGTGGAAAGGGCAGCAGAGATCAGAATGAGGACCCATTACAAGTAGTTTGGAAGTGTGCATATGATTCAGCAGAAAGATTTTCGGCTGGTTGCTTTGCTAGTGTGATTTCTTTCATTCAGAATAAAGGCATGATCTACACATGCAACAGAATGAGGTGATGGAATGGAGGGCAGCACTTCACACTACAGGTGCGCAGTGACATTTTTCTGAATGCTCCCCTACATTAAAAACTCCCTTCATAGTGACATCAGGTGATTGACCTTGGAACCTTTTGTAGACAAAGCTTTTGCTACTGAACCAATATACTGTCTTATCCACCAACATTTCTCAGATGAAAATAGGGATGATGATGATGATAATTAATAAATTTTATTATTTGTACCTTACCCATCTGACTGGGTTACCCCAACCACACTGGGCAGCTTCCAACACATATAAAAGCATAATAAAACATTAGAAAAACTTCCCTATACAGGGCTGCCTTCAGATGTCATCTAAAGGTTGTAGAGTTATATATCTCCCTGGCTCGGGGGGTCACATAACTCCACACCCTCTAACATTTCTCTGATTAAAATAGGGATGTCCTAAGGAAAAGTGGGACATTCCGGGATCAAATCAGAAACCGGGATGGCTTCTGTAAATCTGGGACTGTCGCCGGAAAATAGGGACACTTGGAGGGTCTGTATCTTATAAGGGTGCTTTATATTTTTTATTTTATTCCTTCAAATTGTTTTTTATTATAAGCTGTTATGTCACCCAGGCAGTGCTAATTATTGGGTGGCTAACAAATCTAGTAAATGGATAGCTAAAAGGTTCTGTGTTCAGTCCCTAGCCCATTGCCATTTTCAAAAAGGAAACAGAAGATCTCAAGTAGAAGGCCTATGTCTGAGATCCTGGAGTGCAGAAGCGAGTATCATGCATATATTCCCTAATTGCTACCTTGTTCTCCCTTCCCAGTTGCACCTCCCCACCCACCATCAGTGGGGCCCCTTTGCAGAGCCTTTGCGTAGACACACACTTGCAAATAAACA
The DNA here is from genome assembly GCF_964188305.1 of Podarcis bocagei. Taxonomy (NCBI): domain Eukaryota; kingdom Metazoa; phylum Chordata; class Lepidosauria; order Squamata; family Lacertidae; genus Podarcis; species Podarcis bocagei. The sequence continues at coordinate 82,247,052 of NC_138129.1, read as the reverse complement.
GCGAAACTGAAGCTCAAATGCTTTTCTGAAACCTTTAAGCTGAAGATCTTGAATGAACCCATTTGGATTTCCCTACCAACAGGGGCATCATTATGCAAATTTAGCTTCAACATCTATTCAGAAACATTCCCAATACATACTGTTATGGAGCCTTGTTTTATAACAGCAGCTGATGAGCACCTGCTCATATTACAGTGTTTCTCTCCAGTGTGAGTTGATGGTAAAATGATTTAAAGATAAGCGGTATGATTTTCATTTATTCACAGGGCCTTTTTTATTATTCTTGGAACCAAAGACAATGTTAACAATGGTGGAGGCTAAGTACAGCAATCAATTTAATTCTTCCTCTCCGTTGACAATGGGAATTGATGTCCGACTCCATCAGGTGCTGTTCACTTCACTTCTGATGCTTTCTGACTCCATGCATTCTCATCAGAGGTGATAACTTTCACACTGTTGAAGAGCAAAATTAATATAATTTAAACTGAGTGCTGCAAAAATGGCTAGGTAGGCATGAGGCTGAATTGTAATCTCACCTCTTGTTTGTCATAAAGTCATAGGTTCAAGTGTAACATCCAATTCCCTACAGAATTAGAGTGGGAAATAGGAGTGACCAGATACTTTTTAGGTAGTCTCAAAGTGGATCAGGGCATTTAAGCAGGATTTAAATTATATACAGGACTGCTGTCAGTGGCGAAGCTGCATGCTCCAGCACTGGGAGTGGAGAGCAGGTGGGGGTGTGGTTGGTGCATGTCCCAGGGGCATGGTGTGCTGCCCGTGGGGGTGTGGCATGCATCCTGGGGCGTGGCGCGCCACCTACAGGGGCATGGTGCCCGGAGTGGTGGGGGGGTGCACAGCGTGTGTTGGAGGGGCAACCATGATGGTACCCCTCTCCCTGATGGTGCCGGGGGCAGTGCACTCCCCCACCCCCGTTCCTCCACCAGTGACTGCAGTCCTGATCAAAATCCATCTTGGTTCCTGTGGAATTCCTCAAATGTTTCTATCAAGTCATGTTTCTAGAATTCCATCAGCAATTTCTCCTCTCCAAATGCATGATGATTTCAGTTCCCAGATGTACTTTTCTTTCCAGATTTATATGAAGGTTATCAGAGCAGGTTTTCTATAATGAAATTGCCATAACCAGTGCAAATCATGTCAAAACCTAAGCACATCTGTTCAGACTTCTAGGAGAAAGTCTCTTAATTTGCGCAAGAAAATTTTTGAAGCTCGTCTAGTGATGGGTAAAGTCTTATGAGCTTGATTTGGAATTGGCTCAGTATTCATTAGCTTCCTTCATTAAGAAAAAACTTACAGTATCCGATTTCCAGAAGTTATTTCCAAACTCATACTGGTTCATTGCTCCTCAGTATTTCATCTCTCTCTGTGTTTTTTTTTAATCCAAGACCCCATTCTGTGTTGGCAAAAGCCCTCAAAGGCGGGTTTTCAATCTTTCAAAAAAGAAGAAGAAGAAGGAATCTGCTCTCTTTCAAACACTGTTTCCCTATGACAAAAGAGATTTTCCCCAATCTATGTACTAGGGGTAGATGGGTTAGTATATTTCCACCCCCCCTTCACTTTCACATGTGTTAATTCATAAAACCATCCCCATCCTTTCCCACATTAAGCTGCAATTGGTTTTTTTTGGGGGGGGATCTCTGTGAAAATATGCATCTAAATATGTATTTTCAATATGTTTTCTCACAAAATAGTCATTTTAAAACGTATTTCAAAATACATGTTTCTTTTTTTCTTGTTATGGTGAGATATAACAGGTATGACAAATATTAAGAAACACTGTTGGTAATTTCAAATAGTCATTGGGCTGACCTAAAATAGTATTGGTCCCAGATAATGAAAGTTCTAGAAGGCTTTGTGCAAACCGTAACTTTAAAGCACATTCAAAACACATCGCCGCCACCTCCTCAAATCCTGGGAACTGTAGTTCGTTAAGGGTTATATTGTGACAGGACCTCTGTTGTAGGTATTTGATTTCAGTGCATTTGAAATACAGTGCATCCAGTGGCGTAGCGTGGGTTGTCAGCACCCGGGGCAAGGCAAGTAATTTGTGCCCCCTAACCCGTGGATTTCCGCCCCCTAACCCGTGGATTTGCGCCCCCTAACCCTAACCCCCAGATGTTGCACCCGGTGCGGCCGGGCCCCCCTGCACCCCCCATGCTACGCCACTGAGTGCATCTCTGTGTGTGCTACCTAATCATTAGCCCAGCAGTGGCCCTTGTGTACCTCAGGCGAGGGTCACTGTAAATGTGAAATATTCTTCAGTAATATTTAAAGTATAATTAATTACTATTTTGATAAATTCGAATGCTTTATAGAACACATCTGTGATGTAGACACTGCAACTGGATAGTTCAATTCTCTTCCTAAGATCAGATTTTTGGTGTTTAATATACTGGCTGCTACAGTGTCAAAGCGTTTGGCCTACATATGGCATTCTGGGTTCCTTTTCTAAAGGTCAGCGCAAGGGGAACTCTTTGCCCATATTTAAAGAGGGTGCTAAAATATGCAGTTAAGTGAAATCTAGGCAGATGTTGTGGAATGCATATTTTAGATGTTCCTTTCTTGAAAGTTGTGTTGCTGCCGCTGCATCTGTCCTGCCAGATAAAGACATCACACAGAGATGAGCTGGTATTTCTATGGGTTCATCTCTCTCTCTCTCTCTCTCTCTCTCTCTGTGTGTGTGTGTGTGTGTGTATGGTGCGACTAGTTAAATCTCAATACTCTCCAAATAATCAAATAATCCATAAATGGAAATAAAAGTATTCACAATGTGTTCCCTGAAAATCATTCATTAGGCAACCATTCACATAATGAGTCCACACCTTCCATTTATTCCTATGGGAACATTTCTAATTGGGGATTTGCCCAATCTTTCCCTCAGCTCCTTCCGTGGGTTTTTCATAAAATGGCTACAGCCAAACAGCAAAAGAGAAAGGAGGGGGGGGGACTGATTTATCCAGTCTCTCCTGCTATCTGAATTGTGTGATTTTGCTCCCTCCTTCCGTGGATGGTTTCTGCCCCAAAATGGCTGCCACCAACCAGCAAAGCATAAACAAGTAAGACTCTAGATGTTCAGATATCTAGATCTGTGGTGTACAGCAAGGTCTGAGCATAATTCTTTACACTCAGATAGGTGAATTTTCACAGGTAGTGGAAGTAATCATGTGTACAATATTGTCTGCCATAGATTTAAGATACAGTGGTACCTCGGGTTAAGAACTTAATTCATTCTGGAGGTCCGTTCTTAACCTGAAACTGTTCTTAACCTGAAGCACCACTTTAACTAATGGGGCCTTCCGCTGCTGCCGCTCCACCGTTGCACAATTTCTGTTCTCATCCTGAAGCAAAGTTCTTAACCTGAGGTACTATTTCTGGGTTAGCGGAGTTCGTAACCTGAAGTGTCTGTAACCTGAGGTACCACTGTAACAGAGAAGACAGTCACTAGATTCAGATAGCTGCATTGTGGGGAATGAGTCAGCATTACCAAGTCATATGGAATTAACACATTAAGCACTTTCTGTAACAATGTCATGGTTCTGAACCTGACTGGCAGGCTTTGGTTGTTATTTAGAAGAAAGAAAGTAGTCACATTAAATGCAATCACACATCTAGTTTGGCCCTCAGATCTCAAAAACTTGGGAATCCCCGCTGTGGGTGGGTGGATGAAAGAAAAACATAGCAGTTTGTTCTGGGTGACAATTTCATTAACATAACAAGACTCTTTCCCCATCGAGTCATTTTTCTGTTCCTTGCCATGCCACTCTTTTTTCATTTGAGGGACATGAATGACTTTTTATGAGGCGGAAGCACGTATTTTAAACTGTCACAAATCATTTGTCTTTCCCACTCCTACTTTTGCCAACAGAGGCACTTGAAGAGCACCACAATGATAGGAAGCAATGTCAATAAGCCCCAGATGGCTTGCACTTGCACAACAATCAAATTGGGATGTTAATTACATTTCACTTATAGAAGTAATTATAAAAAGAAACATTAATATTGGTAAAATAGGGAGTTGAAATCTAATTAGCCGCTTGCTTTCAGTTCAGCGCCAATGTACGCCAATAGAAGTAATCTCAATATGTTTAGAAAGCAGAACAGAGGAAGCAACTGGAAGTAGACTTCTGATATGACCAATATGAGCCACTCTGGTCCCATTTTTTATATTTTATGTGTGGCATGGAAGCCCCTATAGGTGTGGCTCTTTCCTAGGCTATGAAGGTCACATGAGAATGCACTGGCCCATCTTGGAGAATTCTGTACTGTAACTTTTTTCCACACCAGGATTTCCTTATAGGTCTAAGCGATCAAGGCATTCTTGGTTGTATGGATTGGAGCTGAACAACATGCCAGAAAGAGGCCAGAGAGTACAGTGGTGCCCCGCAAGACGAATGCCTCGCAAGACGAGAAACTCGCTAGACGAAAGGGTTTTCCATTTTTTGAGTCGCTTCGCAAGACGAATTTCCCTATGGGCTTGCTTTGCAAGATGAAACGTCTTGCGAATTCTTGCGAGTTTGTTTCCTTTTTCTTAAAGCCGCTAAGCCGTTAATAGCCGCTAAGCCATTAATAGCCGCTAAGCCGCTAATAGCCGCTAATAGCCGCTAAGCCGCTAATAGCCATGCTTCGCAAGACAAAAAAACCGCAAGATGAAGAGACTCGCGGAACGGATTAATTTTGTCTTGCGAGGCACCACTGTATATAGTAGTAAAGGCTTTGAAGCCTTCTTTGGGAGTTGGTGGGAGCAGAGAGGCTGATCATTGTGCTGCTGATAGTCCTCAAGCAAGCAAGCCTTTGTTTCCCACAAAATGAGGATTTTGAGGGGATATTGTCTGAGACCTTTTATTAACAGCGTAGGCAGAATTGCCAGACTGGTGCCCAATGGCAGCACATTGGCAACCCATGGTTCATAACAGTCAACACTCAGTATTCTGCACTGAGTTAGAACTACACAGAAATTTCCTGAGGGTAGCTTTTCCTGTTTGTAAGTTCGCACACACAAAATTTTCTCAAGAGCAGCACTCGCCTAAAAGAGTGGTGGGAGCTCTCTCTTCTCCCCTCCCCCAAGTGCCTCTTGCCACTTTAAAGGGATGGAAACATTTTCAACCTTTGTTGGTGTGCCCTCGTGAAAGATCTCCGATGGTGGTGGTGAATAAAAAGCCCCTCCCCTTTTCAGCTCAGTCTTAATAAGAAGTTGCTCATAAAAGTGCTTCTGTGAAGAATAACTCGTTCCACTTGCAGTCTGAAGCACAAGGACAGGACAACTCCCACCATCTCTAAAAAGCACTCCTGCCAAAAAGCAATTCAGATCATAGAATCATTGTATTTCACTTCAACAAGTATCGTGTGCACAGAATTAAAATGCCCTGCCTGGGTGACTCTACATTTTAAAGTCATGTAAGCTTATTACTAAAGCAGACTGCATCTAGTAATGCAACCGGGGGGGGGGGGGATCTACATAAAGCAACAAAACTGCAGGGTGGTAGCTTATATTTCTTTGACTATGACATTACATGCGTGCATGTTGCGATGTGGCTATTATAGATGCAGGGGCTGCATTAAACCCTCACACTAAAGTACACTATTCCTTTCCTAGTATATTAGAGCAATACCTTACAGGTATAATGTTTTTGAAGTTTACCTATGCAGCACTAGTCCATAAACAATTCAGTAGGCAAGTAGTGTTAAGTTGCGCTTGAGAGAATACTTAAACACCTTGATGCATTTTGCCTGAGATATAAAAATTCTTCGTTGTCTACATGATGGAGGCCAAGAGGAGAAATCTGGTGTGAATTATGTAAATCAGGTTATGCAAATAATATTAATCTTATTCCATAGCAATGCAAAGTTAATAAATGACTTGCTTCTTAAATGGATCTTTTAAATCACCACATTATATTATGTGCCTCTCAAGTTCCTTGACTTTAAGATCCATTTTGCACATTACGCAGAGGGGAAACCCTCTAAGTGTGCACTCAGCAAGAAGTTTCAGCCTGTCGGAGCTCCCTGACAAATGGAGCTTGCGAATACATGTGTGCGGACTTGGTGTTTGGCGCATTCCGTTTTAAGAACACACAAGTCCCTGCTAGGTCACACCAAAGGTCTATCTAGTCAAACATCTTGTCTCCCACAAGTGCCAACACAGACACCTGTGGGAAGGCCAGAATCAGGACACAAGCATATTGCTATCTCCTGCTGCTGTTTACCAGCTACCTGGTATTCAGCAGCACAGTGCCTCTAATCTTGGAAATAGTATACAGCCATCATGATCACTGACAGACTTTTCCTCCATGAATTTGTGAAATCCATGTTAAAGGGGTCTAAGTCAGTGGCCCTTGCATCTTGTTGAAATGGATTCCATAGTTTCGCTATGTGCCACATTAAGAAGTAGGTCCTTTTTGTCTGTCCTGAATCCCCCATCTTTAGCAGAAGAAAACCACGAGTGCCCTGCTCCTTCAGGCCAATTGTTCCTCAAGTGGCCAACCCAGATACCTACAGGAAGCCCTAAAGAAGGATCAGAACACAACAACAGTCTCCACCAGCAACTGGTAGAACAAAGGCTACTAGCCATGAATAGTGTTGTCCACCATTCAACTTCACTGGCACTGGTGGAGAAAGGCAGGTGCGGTGGGTGCAGCCTGCCCCGGGTGTCTTCCCTGAGGGGAAGTGACATCACTGCCCCGCTCCATGGGATGCTTGCTGTGGGTGGTGCTCCTTGGGATTCATGCCGCTTGCTGCGGGCAGCATGCCCCCTCATGCGGCTAGCCCCCCCTCACGCACAGTATATGCACCGCTACGGGTGCCAGAGCACCTAGCTCCGCCTCTGTTCACTGGGCTCTATGAGAGGGCAGAAAACCTAAGAGCCACCCACTTCTCTCTGTCCATTTCTGTTTCTCTACATCAGGCACCCCCAAACTTGGCCCTCCAGATGTTTTGGGGCTACAACTCCCATCATCCCTAGCTAACAGGACAGGTGGTCAGGGATGATGGGAATTGTAGCCCCAAAACATCTGAAGGGCTGAGTTTGGGGATGCCTGCTCTGCGTCATGCATAAATGGACATCTATCATGTTCTCAACCTCTAATTTGCCTATATCCTTCAAACTTTGTAAGCTTGACTCATCAGGCAGTTGCTCCAACACTCCAACTGGGGAGTTGGGGTTGTTATTGGTTTTTGTCGTTTTTGTTGCTATTTTGTTATATATCTTGTATTCTTATGCTGCAAACTGCCCTGTGATCTTCAGATGAAAGGCGATATATAAATTTAATAAATAATAAAATAACAATAATTTGGCCTGCCAAGGGTTCCCTCCCCCCCAAAAACCCCCCGCACGTGCCTGCCTTTCAGCTGACACCACTGGTGTAGAGCTATAACTCTATGAGAAGGCCTAGCATACATGAGAGTCTAGATTTGGCCCTGGTTTATGGTTTCACAGGGGAAGAGAAGCAGGCAGGCACACAGAGCATAGACACACACTGAATAGTGTAGTGTGATAGTCAATGGTAGGAGGTGCCATACCTGTCCCTGCCCAGTGGACGTAATGGGGAGGCTGGTTCACTTTGCGAGGATGATTCATCTCCCCAGATTCTGCTTAATTTGCTTATTCTTGTGCAAGGAGCTGCTGTTCTCAAAGGGCTCACCCTGCCTACAGATTCTCTCTCTCTCTCTCTCTCTCTCTCTCTCTCTCTCTCTCTCTCTCTCTCTTTTTCCCATCATAGCCATTTTGCTGCATCCCGCTTCCTGCAGATAGTGCAAATGCATTGGGGGTGCCTTGCTTAGCCATGCAGATAATGTAAATTATTTAGAAAATCAATTTCTAATTGCATCTGAGACTAAATGGTCCTTGCTATATATACACAGTTCCCAGTAGGAAATGTGGACCATAGCTTCTAAACCAAAATATGCATTATCTTATTCCTCAGTATTTTCATCCGCTCCCCCCCCACCTTTTCTTACTATAGAGCATGCAACAAAATAAAACTGGGTCTAGCTTTTTCACAATGGAGAGCTTACTTAAGAAGCACTTGCTTAAGAAGAACATCCTAATGTAGCAATGGATTCTTAGGCAGCTGCGCAGATTCCACCAAGAAGAAAACATAAGGATTGGTAGTCCATATCCATCCCACTTTCAAAGAAGAAAATGCCCTTTGTGGATAGGTCTGCATTCATTACAGTTAAAGAACACACTGTTTTAGGAATTGTTAAGTCATAAAATTATTGGTATCTCCCGGTGGGAAACAAATGGTGCAATAGAAGTGACTACGACACTGAAAGGGTGTATATTGGTGGGGTTTAGACCAGTGATGAGAACCACAGGCTCAGGGGCTGAGATACAGGCTCTGCAGAACTCTTCATTGGCCACCCCCACCCCACTGGTCCTTATTTTGAGTATTTTTGCCTAATTAGAATGTATGCTTGAACTCTGATAATGCCTCTTGCTTGTCTGGATGGAAGAGAGAGCGCAGAAATTAGCCTACTGTACAGGGGGTGGCGCTGTGGGTTAAACCACAGAGCCTAGGGCTTGCCAATCAGAAGGTTGGTGGTTTGAATCCCCGCGACGGGGGGTCCCTGCTCCTGCCAACCTAGCAGTTCAAAAGCCAAAACGGTGTTTCCGTGTGCTGCTCTGGTTTGCCAGAAGCAGCTTAGTCATGCTGGCCACATGACCTGGAAGCTGTACGCTGGCTCCCTCGACTAGTAAAGCAAGATGAGCGCCGCAACCCCAGAGTCATCTGCCACTGGACCTAATGGTCGGGGTCCCTTTACCTTTTACAAAGGTATTATTTATTTCCATTGTTCCATTCACTTTTACTTCTGGCTGTGTCCCTCATGGGTATGTCATCATTGGAAGGTTGTCCAGAAGGCAATGCAGTCTTTGGCTAAAAAAGTTTCCTTACCTCTGTCTTGACAGTAAATACAGAGACCCTTAGTTTATGAAGTTGGATGGGGTTTATTTTCATGTACAGCGATACCTCGGTTTTTGAATGTAATCCATTCTGGAAGTCCGTTCAAGTTCTGGAATGTTAAAAAACTGAGGCATAAAGGGCGGTCTGTAAATTTAATAGAGAAAATTGGGAAAAATAACATATACACTGAGTGGAAGCTCTTTGACTTCCAAGGTGCGTTCGAAAACGGGAGCATTTCGTTCTGGGTTTACAGCTTTCGAGTTCTGAAACATTCGTCAGTGGAGACGTTCAAAAACCAAGGTACCACTGTATCTATCTGTGACTCTATCTATGTATCTATCTAAGAAGACTGTTCAGTAAAAATCTTAAGGGCAAAATTATGTTGAGACTGCATCTCAACAAGCAGGGGAAGAAGTTGAATAATGGCAAGTACAACTCTCCACAACTGCTTATGCTATTAGGACAATGGGTCTAAAGGAAACTGTTGGGCAGGAGTCAGGCAGGCAGGAGTTTATTTATATCCTGCTCAATTAGCCATGTCCTCTGAGTGGTTAACCAATTAAGAACAATAGAACACAATCAATTAACAAATAAAACAATCAATACAAAACAGCCTCAGCACAAAATCTGCATAAAATCATACTTTAAATAGGCATAATTGCCTGCTAATGAGGCTTTCGTTGTCTGAGAGGTGTGAGATAAGTCTTGCAGGGTGAGCAAAATGCCTGCAGCTTTGCTGCTCCCTTTCCTGAGCCGAGCTGGTTTGCAAGCATTAAGAAAAAGTTATTGCTGCCTTCTAGCTGCTATCCCTGCGTGAGCTGACTTCCTAAGCTGAAATAACTGTTCTGGTGTAGCCTCTTCTTCCTGAGTACCCTTGAAGAGATCTGATCTCGGGGAAGGCCAGCTGGCTCCCAACAAATGAGATCATGTTGTGAACTAACTGCATCTTGCCAGCACTTCCGACTTGGATGTCGCTTCATGGAGTGCAGCACATTTGGTGTTCTGAGAAAACTGGAGGTCTAGAGTTTTAGCTGTGCACCTAGCCTTTGGAGTGGGGCTTCCTTGGGTGCGGAGTATGTTGTTTGTGCTCCTTTCTACGTATTCGGCTCCTTTCTATGTATTCTCATAAATCACAGAATCGCAGAGTTGGAAGGAACCACGAGGATCATCTAGTCCATGGGTAGGCAAACTAAGGCCCGGGGGCCAAATCTGGCCCAATCGCCTTCTAAATCCAGCCTGTGGGCAGTCCAGGAATCAGCATGTTTTTACATGAGTAGAATGTGTCCATTTATTTAAAATGCATATTTGGGTTATTTGTGGGGCATAGGAATCCGTTCATTTTTTTCCTCCAAAATATACTCCAGCCCCCCCACAAGGTCTGAGGGACAGTGGACCGGCCCTCTGCTGAAAGAGTTTGCTGACCCCTGATTATTCTAGTCCAATGTGTTAGTTTTCTTATATCTCAGGTGAGTGAGGAAACATTTCTTCAGACATACAAACTGGGATCCCAAATGAGGTGGGGCCATGATCCTAGATGAGGTGGTTCACTAGAGTGAATGGGGCACAGCCTCACCATCTTCAGCTTGCCCTCAACTAGTTCCTGCCTATCAGTCTTCCTGTTTACAACCAGACCAGCAGTTAGCCCTGCCTATCAGCTTCCTCCTCATCAGTCTCGTTGTTGCTCCTTCAACCAATACAGCATGGAGGAGGATGGGGACAAAATTAGAGTTGGCTGGCTCTGCCTCTCATTGGATCTGGCCCCACCGACTGTTGGTCTCACTTCCTTCCACTCTACCAGTCCCAATAGGCAGCAGCCACCACTGCCTTCCTATGTGGATCTACTACTACTTTTTTAATGCAAAGGTTATGCTATTAGATGTTTTGAAGGCAAGGTTAGGTGCACAGTTGCAGTTTGGGTTGGTAACTGTGTATCTTTATCATCCCATGTAGTTTAGCCCTCTGTCTGTCCTACCATGATGCAATGTCATTGTGAGAATAAATAGGCTAATATCATAAATATTTCTCTGCATGCTCTGAAGGAGAGGGTGGGAATTCAAATGTTATGTGGAAATCGATTCCTTTCTCAGACATTAAATTAAAAGACCGTGATAGACTTGTGTGTGATTTCATGCACTGGTTGAGAAAATTTGCTCCTTTTTTATAAATAATATTATTCCAAATATAGTTGTCGTGAGTAGGGTAAAGTGTGGTGTGGTAGGTGGAAGCTATCAATATGCATGCATCATCTCACAAACAAATGCTGGATGCTGGATCTGTTAGGCATAGAGTTAATATGTATGTGGTGTAATGGATGCCCTTGAAAGAAGAGAGCACTCCCTTCAAACTTGGCTTAATATCAACAAGCTGTACTTAAAGATTACATCTGTGCCTGTGAATGGATTTTCGGAGTTCACGTTTTGTTTGTGAGTGTTTTTATAGTGATCAATAAGGAAGCCCCATCCGCCAGCATTTATGTGCTCCCTTGCTGATAGTTCTGGCAGCAACTGTATCACTGTTAGAAGGAGATGTAATTGTTAACAGGTTTTTTGCTTTGTTTTTTGCCTGCTAATCTCACCAGCTTGAGCAAGCAAGGACTGAAAATGGCACTAAAGGGACATCATAGCATGAGGAGCATTGGCGATTAGTTAAAGGGAGGAAGTTGCTCCCTAAGAGAGTGGCAATTTTTCAGCTTCTCGTCTTTACCCACAAATTGTGCAAATCTTTACAACGCAGGAAGCCCTTGTGAGAGGAGAGGGCTGGAATGTACGTGGGTGTGTGTGTGTGGTATGTGTAGCTAAAAAAAGTGAAGCATCAGAAACAAGAGCTTCTATCTGAAATCCTCCTGCACCTTTTAAGCGATCTTCAGGTTCCATCTCTTGGGTATGATGTGCATGAACTCACAAACCATATGTCTACTGAATGGATTTTTTTTAAAAAACCCTAATGTAAAATGAGCTTCCAAAACCATGAGGACTCCCATCAGCCCTGCCAGCCTGGCCAATGGTCAGGAATGATGCCCGTTATAGTTCAGAAACATCTGTAGGTGCCCACATTTGCTTCCTTTGATTGTACGACATTTTTCTTTGGGCGCATGCATTTTTCCTCCAGTTGGTCTGATTCAACCTGATTTTCAGGAATCACCTGGGCAGTTCTGTCCACTGAAGGGAGCTTTGGTTTTGCCCTTCTTCAACAGCGGTTCCCCACACCTACCCTTCTGCAATTATTTATTTATCATTACATATCTACCCCACCTTTCTTCCAAGGAGTCCAAGGTGACACTTATACCCCTCTTTTTACCTCACAACCATCATATGAGGTGGGCTAGGCTGTGAGACTGTAATTGACGCAATCTCACACAGTAAACTTTTAAGGCTGTGTGTGGATTTTAATCCTGTCCTCCCAGTCCATCACTCTAACCACCACACCAGGCACAGGCAAACTTGGCCCTCCAGATGTTTTGGGACTACAACTCCCATCATGCCTATCTAACAGGACCAGTAGTCAGGGATGATGGGAGTTGTAGTCCCAAAACATCTGGAGGGCTGAGTTTGCCTATGCCTGCACTACACCATACTGGCTCTCATGCTGAATCACTTTTGAAGCTGAGGAAAACCTAAAAGACTTTGCAAGAGGGCATTGGGGTTTCCTGTTCAAAGGAGAAAGTAAAAAATCCTGTTAGGAGCAGTCTGTCTCTTTGGATCCCAACTTTAATGTGCCATATCCAATTAACAAAGCAGTTATATAACTGTTTTTGCCTTAAACTACACTATCTTAATTTTATCTATGAGAAGAAAAGCAAATATTCAACAGTTCAAAGTAAAAAGCTCTCATATCTATAATATAAATCTTGAATGTGTGTATTAACCTGCAACTGGATTTTCTTTTAAAAAACAACAAGAAGTTTCCGCTTTAAAAATAACATCCTATTTTAGACCTATTTTGATGCTGGTTATTTGCGAATGATTCTCTGGTGCTCCCTGCGGTGAAAAATTAGACATCTGTAATTATATTTGTTAAAAGGCTTATGTGAGGCAGGTTGAAAAATAGGTTTTAATTGATATCTTTGTTTAACACATCAAGGTTCACACAGAAATATTTATGGCTGTGCTCCAGCCACAATTCTATCTGTGAAAGTCCCATTGGTTTTAGTGTGGCTTAAGCGTGTATAATTGTGGCCTGGATTCCTGCCTAAGAGCTGGTTATTATGGATTGCTTAACAGCAAATATGAAGATTAAAAATTAATCAGACTGAAGGACCACCTAGCTCTGTTTTCAGTGACAGCTATCAGTGCCTTGCAGAGCTCCTAAGCAGGGTGTGATAGGCAGTGCACCCCTTTACATTTACATGGTCTCTGATTATGGACTTAAAAAAAAAAGTCCACCTAGCTTAATATCATCTGGCAAGAGCCCTCCAGCACTTTGGACAGCGAATTCTCCCAGGCACACCTGGAAATGCCAGGAACTAAACCATAGACCTTCTGCATCTGTAGAAGATGCTCTGCTGCTCAGTCACAGTCTTCCTCCATTATCCCCACGACCCCCATCTTGAAGTCATCAGTGCTGGTGAACATCTGATGAAGAATTATGTAAGTGAGTTGTATACAGTGTCCAAATCTTTTGGGTGTCAATCTTCTGTGGTTCAGTTTCTCCTAACTGTGGCATTTTGAGGCAGAAGAATAATTTCTCTCTATTCACTGACTCTATATAAAACTTCATTTATATTCCCTCATTTTTCTAAACAAACAAACAAAACCCGATACTAGGTCAACACTACCCCTAGTGTTAGTTTCTCCAGAATTACGTGAACTCTCATACTCTTAGCATTATCATTTTATGGAAATACTAACAGCTTTATTCTCTTAAAGGGATGATTCCACTGTTTATTTCAATTATGGATGTTTATACTCAAATATTTTAGTGTAACTGGTTTTTTATACCTTGTAAACCACATAGTAGCTGATTATGAGATTCAGCAGCATATGCGTCAAGAACAACAACTTGATCTCCTGTGAGTTTAACTGATGAATCTGTTAGTTTCAGTTTCTTCATTCCTTCTTTTACATTTAGTTCTCCACATTTCCAATATTAGCTTATGAACATTATGATCATGGTGATGGTTTTAAAGTCCTCAAGAAAATTCATCAGCGTTCTAGTGTGAATTTCTGCTAATATACTCTGTTTTGATGGCATTTTTGCCGAATATGCACATTTTTGCAGAGCAATTAGCCCTAATACAATGCATATGGTTGTGCTATTTTCATTCATATGCATTTTTATACACACTTTCCACTGATATATACATTTTTGTACACATTATGTGGCTGCAGGATTGCATTGCAAAATTCAGAAAAATGCTCATTTTGCAAAATGACCGTGTTATGGTTCACACATTGTTTCAGCATTAGGTAGGTTTGCCTTTAAATGTGAACTGAATTGAATTTCTCCTCCATCCGTACATCTGGGTTAGATTGCTTAGCAGCATGAGTGATATACCCATGTTAGTAACTTTGGAACTCCCTGCCTATTGACACCAGGCAGGCATCTTCACTGTACTCCTTTTGGAATCTGCTTAAAACATTTTTGTTTAAGTCTATCTAGACATGTAGATGCCAATGTGCTTTAATCTCTTATAGGTCTACTGTTAATTTTAATTATTTTTTTCAATGTTTTAAATTTTTAATTTTAAAATGTTTTTGTTGATCGTTTTAATATTTCTTTCTTTTTTAAAATGATATTTATTAAGGGTTTTAGAATTACAGGAAAAAAACAGAAAAGAAAAGAAAAGAAAGAAAACAAAATAAAAACAAACCACAATCAAACAATACAAATTGATAAAAATAATAATAAAAAAATAACACAACACAATCAAAAGACAAAAATAAGCCACAAACATTTAAAAACAAATCCAATATTCTCAAATCCTTAACTGTCATTACCTTTACAGATAGGTAGCCGTGTTGGTCTGCCATAGTCAATTACCTTCTTTCTTTGACCTCCTCCCTCCTCCCTTTTTTTGTATCCTAGTTGTTAATTGTCACAGCAAATCCTTTCCATTTTTCGTAATATTCTGTCATTACATCACCTTAGTCTATTTTAACCTTATCTTACTATAAAAGACCCTAAAACTTGAAACTTAGATCTTATTTATACCAATTTCTCTGCAGAGCTCCCCGATTCAGATTTAGTAACAGTTTCACAGGCTGCCTCTAGGGGAAGAACTTCTATTGGTTCTTTTCTTTTAAAGGCAGATTTAACAACAAAGTTTCCTTTTTCAGATATTTTGTCAATATTTGTTCCTTTAAAATGCGAAGGAGAACAATGGAATCACTATGTTTCTCTTCTTTTAACTATCTGTCAAAGACGTTTGTCTCTGGTCAATGAGCTTCCCAAAGAACGTCAGTCCTGACACCCCGCTCCCAGGGTCAAGACGGTGGAAAATGACTTTGCTTTACACTCTCTTCTGCAGGTTTAAACAGTCCGGAAAAAATTCCCCCTCTCCTCCTGCTTCCGAAGGGGGTTCAACAGTTTTAAATGATGAAAGTTAATCCTTTACAGGCGATTTTCTGAACTCTAGTTTGCCATGTCTTTGCTTTAATCTATCTACAAGAAACGGAAGGCTGACTTCCTGTTTAGACCTTCCCGTTTCAGTGCCAAATTGAGATAAATTCTTAGACCAATTTTCCTTTCTGCTCGCAGGTCATTGTTTAAAGTCCAATTGTCCGAAATTAAAGTACACACGGGTAATTGTTTTAAAAGCCAAATTGTCCCAGGAAAAAGGCAGCGCTCTCCGGCAACGGCTGTGCAGCTTCGCTCCACGGAAGAAGCAGTTGACTCTCAGCACTGTGCCACTGCCCCCTCTTCTCTCCGGAGCCCGTAAATGGCTTCCTTTACGGGTTGGGGGGGCGCTAAAGGGATCGTTTTAATATTTCTTGTAAACCTCTTAGAGGTTTAATTACAATCAGTACATAAAAAGGTAAAGGGACCCCTGACTATTAGGTCCAGTCATGACCGACTCTGGGGTTGCGGCGCTCATCTTGCTTTATTGGTCGAGGGAGCCGGCATACAGCTTCCGGGACATGTGGCCAGCATGACTAAGCCGCTTCTGGCAAACCAGAGCAGCGCACTGAAACGCCGTTTACCTTCCCGCCAGAGCGGTACCTATTTATCTACTTGCACTTTGACGTGCTTTCAAACTGCTAGGTTGGCAGGAGCAGGGGCCAAGCAACGGGAGCTCACCCCATTGCGGGGATTTGAACCGCCGACCTTCTGATCAGCAAGTCCTAGGCTTTGGGGTTTAACCCAGAATGCCATCCACATCCCACAATCAGTACACAAATTTTGCTAAATAGTTGGGCAAGTAAATAGTGATGTCCAATGTAATGATGCCATTTTAAGTGGCCATGAAATCCTGCAAAGAATTCTGGGAGCTGTAGTTTGTTAGGGTTCTGAGGGTTGTTATGAGACCCTTGTGCCGTTAAGGTAGCAACAGTTTCCAGAGACCTTGGGAAAGATGCTTGTTAAACCACTCTGGGAATCCTAGCTCTGGAAGGGGGGTTTCCTAACAACTCTTAGCCCCTTCAATAAACTACAGCTCCCAGAAGCCTTTGAGGAAAGCCATGACTGTTTAAACTAGTGTCATAGTGCTTTAAATGTATGGTATGAATGTAGCTTTGGTGGACTATGTGAACTAGATGGGCCACTGATTTGACTTAGCACAATACTTAACAAATCCCTTCCCTGGCTAAATTTGTTAAATAATAATAATTGTTAAGAATATGTGTAATTGAATGACTTTGCCCTGCTCTGGTAATCTGAGGAGGATTAGCTCATTGTTTCAAAAGAAAGTGTGTGAGTCAGGCCATATGTTTTGAAGTATTTTTGAAGAGATGGTAACAGGCAATGCACTTAAAACTCTGGTCTCTTAGGAATAATGCTGTCAGGTGTACGCAATGGCAAGCATCATGCACGCTTGGCTAGGTCTAAGTTGGCATGGGAAAGAATGCTGAGAAGGAAGATATATTTACAGCTGCAGGTGACTCTTTATTTCTGCAACATTTGACTATTTGTGAATACCACTCACTTACCCCCTAAATGTATGGGTATGGACAAAGGCTGGTACTACTAGTATTCTAAACCCCAGGTCAGTATGCAGGAAGCAGCAAGAGAGTTTCAATAAGCCATTTTTTTGTTTTTTTGTTTCTTTTTATGATTAATGTAGCAGTGATTGATGCTTGTGATTATGGGTGCTGATGACCTGAAATATAACGATGATGCTCAGTGCTGGCTTTACATAACCTAACTCAAATTAAACTACCAAGCGGATCGCAAACTGGTCCATAACCCATCAGTTCCCAAACTAATGAACCATATGTCCTTGTCAACTTTAGTAATGTTTTGACAGTTTTTGCCTCGATGCAAAAACTGTCAAAACATTACAAGTATCGAGATGCATTGTCTACTGCGACCGCAGGTCTTTCCCAAGGATACAGCAGGTCACGTTCACAATGTATGAATTTGCTAACTGAGCAAAAACATCATTCTGAAAGAAAAGTGGGAAAGGAGAAAAATCTCTTTTTCTCTTCACCTGCTCTCCATACCTTATTCCTGAAACCTTGCCATATAGCTTGGTGAGAGGAGTTTATTTTCCTTATGGCACATTATGGAACATTTGCAATGATGGTAGTAGTTAATGTTTTATGGATACTACCACTGGGTTCTTGTGAGGCTCTGTTACAAAAGCTTGATGCCTTTGCAATAATAATGATGATGATGATGATGATGATAACAACAACAACAACAACAACAACAACAACAACAACAACAATATAAAACATTTCTTATTGATGTGATCTTGCACTAGACTAAATACACGCACATGGTGCTTCATGTAAAGGCTGCATGCTAATTCCTACCAAGAAATATTTTGCATTAAATTGAATCTTATACATGTTTACTGAGAGTAAGCGCTTACACCTATGTAAGCATACAGAGTATGGCAAACCTAGTTTGTAAGTCTCATGGTAACTTTACAAACTAATTCTTCTCCCACTCATTTGGTTGTCTAAATGGGATGTGTTAAGTGATGGGCAAGAACATGAGCAGCATAATACATGAGAAGGTCTGTCGACTGATGCTTCCTACATTATTAAAGCTAAGTAGGTGAATGTCTAGTCAATGCCTAGCTAGGAGGCATGCTCCACATAGACTGGGTCAAAATATATAAGCAAAGTTTTCTTTTCTACACACTTCCTGATTCTCCTTCTCATTAAAGAGATGTCTAACTAAGTAAGCAGCCTTTAAAACCAGAAGGCAACAAAGGCATAATTATTTCCTACCAATAGTCCCCCCCTTTTTATATATATAAAAAATCAATCATGTATATTCCCGAGAGTTGACATAACGGACAGACTGTAATTCCCATTATTGCCCATTATATAAATATGCAATTATCTGCTCAATAGACTTAGTTTCTTTGTAGTCATCATCAAGTAACACATTACAGGCTTCTTAAAGACTGTTTTAGTTCATGGATCACTGACCTTCAAATCCGTGTGACAGTCTATTAAGCAAACGCTGATAATTCAGCCTTTCGGAAGAGCCCTTATGAAAATGGTTTACAATATAATCCTGGACCTCAGAGATGCCTTTAGCACTGCAGCCAGTGGAGTTTTGCTTTCAGAAATGGGGGTGTTAGCTGTTGAACTAATGCAATAGTTTGTTTTCTAGGGGAAGACAATGGTCCTCCTTGGTTGATTATTACAGTAACACACAAACACACACATAGATGTCAGAGTCTAGGAGTGCTAAGTTTTCCTTTGGTATATATATAATTTTAAAGAGCAAGCTTTCCCCCTTTGTAAGGATTTTCTTTTAAAGGTAATTAATAGATTCCTGCCATGCACCCTCAAAATAATTTCCAGAAGGTTGCGCTGTTAATCACAACAAATTTTAATCACAACCAGATTTTTTTCAGTTGTGTCCAGTATGCTCTGTCTCTAAGGAAAGACTTGCCAACTTTCTTGCTCAGCGTAATTTCTCTACTCTTGTTACAACAGAATGATTGACATGTGTTAGAGGTGCAAGAGAGTCAAGCCTCTTTAAAAATATTTAAAGCAGGAATGGGGAGAACAAATTCTTCAAACTTCTATTGTGAATGCAGAGGCCAAATTTCCTTTCCTTTCCTTTCCTGTGGTATTATAGATTGCAAAAAACAGAGACACTGACAGGCTCTTAACTCTGTGGGCATTATAGCTTTTCTTACAGCTAGATTTAGGTCCCATTACAGGAAGAATGCGAATAGCGTTGGTTAACCAATATGTGGTAAAAACATTCCTGTGAGATATAGCATTTGCCACAGTGGCAAGGCTAACATATCATTACCTTCCAGGTCAATCTTTTAAAAAGGCCCTTTTGCTGTGAAACTATTTTGTAGCAAATATATTGGAGCAATAGTGAGTCTTACTAAGTACCCTTTCATAAAGAAAACCAGAAAGGAACATGATTCTTACCTCATGCTAGAATACTGTTCCTTATTGACATGCCAGAGTAAGCCTTCAAATTAGCTGTGATTCTAGGGCCACATTTATTTATTTTATTTAGCAAAGATTCTATACTGCTTCACTGTAGTAAGACATCTAAGTCCGTTGCTGTATCTGCTGCATTGTTAAATTTATCTGCACCATTCATTTACAGCACATTGACAACCACTTTAATGGCTTCCCCGAAAGAATCCTGGGACATGTAGTTTGTTTAGGGTGTTGAGAGTTGTTCCCTTCACATAGCTACAAGTCACATGGTGGTTCAATATTCAGTCCCTCTTCCCACTCTGTAAATTGTAGTACTATGAGGGGAATGGGGGTCTCTTTAACAACTTTCAACATCCTTTAACAAACTTGCGTCTGTTGCTTGGAAGACGGACATGTGAACACTAGGGACATTACCCAATTGGATTATGCCATTAACAAGGTCTGTCAAAGTGGATCAGGCAGTCCCCAACCTTCCAGGTAGCTGTGTTGCCTTGGTTTTTTCCTAAAAAGTTGAACACATGACCCCACCCCACGCCACCCCCATTTCTTTTCTGAGAAACTAAACCAAGATGGCTGGGGAAAATGCTCAGAGATGAGGGGGTGTAAAGGAGAGAGGAGGGAGTGAAGAGGTTGGGGGTGGGGGATATTTCTTACTGAGGGACAAGTCAAATATTTAATTAGAGTGGATTATTTCCCATTTGCGCTCCAATTGCAGTAATTTAGGTGAGGGAGATTGAAGTGGTGGGGGTGATCAACACACAAACCACCAATCTCCAAGTTTTGGCAGTGAGAGCAGAGAATAGCATACCCTCCAACATTTCTCTGATGAAAATAGGGACATCCTATTCAATAATAATAATAATAATTTGTAAACAACAACAGCAACTTTATTTATTACTGTCCAAAGACCCACAAAAACAGTTTCAAAAACAAAATGCTTTTGTACCTCACCCATCTGTCTGCCACTCTGGGTACCTTTCAACACATATAAAAACATGACACTCCCCCATACATGGCTGTCTTCAAATGTCTTCTAAAGCTTGTATAGTGACTTATGTCCTTGCCTCAGGGATCACATCGCTCCATACCATCCAACATTTCTCCAGTGAAAATAGGAACATCCAGACTTGAAGTTGTATTACGAGGCATCATGTCTTTGCTGGGTAAGAGATTGGATAAAGCTCAAAAACACGAAATTATTGGACTTAGAGGGATTCGACAATAGGTTCGGGTGGCACGCTTATTTATCGCAGGAGGGTAAAAAAGGTCATCAATCTTTTGGAAATCATATATTCCGGAAATCGCTAATCGAAGTATGGATCAGATATAAAAATATATTAGAAAGGGGGGTACCACATTGGCTATCCCCTTTAGAGATGATGGGAATTAAGCAACTCAATATGAGAAGTAACTGGGTCACATATGGAGACCTGGTATTCAAAGAAGGGGACAAATGGACAGTTAAACCATATGAACAAGTGAAAGAACATGTACGGGACTGGTTGCACTATTGGCAGATAAGTAATATGTTTAAAAAGGAGGTGAAAGAAAAAGGGTATGAGGAAAAGGATTCGAAGTTCCAAACATAATTGTTAATAATGGATGAGGAGGTGAAAGAGGTAATGATCCACTGGGCCAGAGATCTAGGGTACAGTATAGAGCTGGAAGTGTGGCAAAAGATATGGAATCAAAATCTGAAATTCACAGCATGCATAACACTAAAAGAAAATGCTATGAAGATGGTATATAGATGGTACTTAACACCGGTTAAATTGGCCAAAATGTATAAGATCTGTAATAAATGCTGGAGGTGTAGAGAGAAAGAGGGCACCTTTATGCATATGTGGTGGGAATGCGAGAAAGTGAAGGGTTTCTGGGGGAAAATATATGATGAAGTAAGGAAAATGCTACAATATAGCTTTGTTAAGAAACCAGAGACCTTTCTACTAGGGATAACCAGAAGGGAAATTAAAAGGAAGGATTTCAAACTTTTCCAATATGCAATAACTGTCGCGAGGACGCTGATAGCTCAAAGGTGGAAACAAGAACAAGTACCAACTCTGGACGAATGGAGAAATAAACTAATTGATTATGCGGAATTAGACAAACTAACGGGGAAAATTAGACTTCAAGGAGACCATAAGTTTTTGGAGGATTGGGGAAAATTTAGAGAGTATTTGAAAACTATATGTGAGGAGAATACAACGCTAGTGTGTTTTAAAGAGGCTTCGTGAAAAGTAAGGAATATCGCAAAAATGTAAATAAGGATATAAAGAAATTACTTAAAGGTGATACTATATATTAAGAAATGTGTAAATAGGAGAATTATTATGGATGACTGTCAGAGGAGTGGAGGGAGGTTCAACAAACTAAAATACGTGATGTGGAAAATGGAAAAATGGAAGTTTTTATAGAAAATGTAATAAAAAATATTTGCAAAAAAAAGAAGGAACATCCTAAGGAAAAAGCGGGACATTCCGGGATCAAATCAGAAACCGGAATGGCTTCTGTATATCCAGGACTGTCCCTGGAAAATAAGGAATAAACAGCAGAGTATGACTATGAAAAGAAAATGAAACGCTATGCAGAGTCCTCTGAGGGAAAGTGAGGGGAGCACTGAGAAAAAATCTACCAGTTTCCCCCCAGGTTTTCTTTTTTTTAAAACCAGTGCTTTTGGGGGGGTGCAGGGGTACACATACCCCTAAAAATTTTGTGAATCTAAGTTTGGCCTCATTGAGGGGCAATATTTCAATATGAGTAGAGAAATTAATAACCCCTAAACTTTTTTTTTAAAGCACTGTTTAAAACCATAATGATAAAATCAGCTAGGCCCTCAAGCTACTTATCTGAACTTCAGCAGATTTCCTACCAACAGGGACCTCATTAATCAAATTTTCAAATTGATTGTCCACAAAATAACAAAAAACCCCCCCTGTAATTTGGGGCAGGGGAAATCTCAGGCCCAGACCCTCCAAGTGTCCCTATTTTCAGGGATGTCCCTGATTTAGAGAAGCCATCCTGGTTTCTGATTTGATCCCGGAATGTCCCTCTTTTCCTTAGAACGTCCCTATTTTCATAGGAAAAATGTTGGAGGGTATGGCACTATCCAACCCCCGAGCTGTCTGAAGGCAATCCTGTATAGGGAAAGTTTTTTTAAAAAAATGTTTAATGTTTTACTATGTTTTTCTATTTGTTGGAAGCTGCCCAGAGTGGCTGGGACAACCCAGTAAGATGTGTGGGGTATAAATAGTAAAATTATCATTGTGGAATGGAACGTCCCTGTTTTCACCAGACAAATGTTGGAGCTGTAATGAGTATGGGTTGCTCGTGCGTAAGTTGCCGCCTCTCCTGGCTATGTTGCTTGGTTAAACCTTTCTGTCTGGACAGCCCTTCACTTCGTGGCTGCCTCAGTCGCTAGCAGAATCCGTCAGTGGGCGTTTCTTAAACCTTTTCCAACATAAAAGTTGTTTGACGCCAAGTCTCCTCCTACTCTCTCTGCGTGGAAGTCTTCTGCGCAGGGAGGGCGTGGGTAGCGGAGGACCCGTGCTCTCCCTGCTGGTGTCCGGTGAAGAGTCCTGGAGCCCTCTCGCCGATTCCCCCATCTGCCCCCCTTTATCCCGGGTGTTGCGCTGATTTGCTTCCCCATCTGTTGAGCTGCCTCTCTCCCTGCTGGGCCCTTCTCCAGCATCATTTGAGAGCCTTCCCTCCGCCTCTAGCTCCGATGTCAGTTCCCTGACAGGAGGGTATGCAGGTCTCCCTTTTCTGATAAAGACCCAAGTGCCATACACATCTTGCTGAGCCTTTTCTCACCCTGGACTTTTCTCTTCTCCATCTAGGTGCCACATTCTATGCTGAGTGCTTGCCTTGCTTCTACCCCTACCTTGGGATTCCATGAAGTATCATATAAAAACAGCAAACAATTACCTGTCGTTCAAGGTGGAAACTGATAACTGGCTGCACTGTGCTTATATTCTTTTGGGGTTACTTCAGTGCAGGCATGAGTGCAGATGATACAACTATCACCTTCGTGCAGCTGTCTTGAGTGATAATTTCGTAAGCAGATGAAGCATAGAAACAATAATAGTCGTTCATTATGTACATTTCAGTTGCTACATTTAACTTTATATTTAACTACCGTATAATTATCTTTTCATTTACCAGCACCCAAGAGCCTTTCCCCCCCAGGTTGTTCTTATCTAAAAACTGAGAATTTGTGACAAGCATAGACTTTGTGTCCAATTCATTTAACTTTGCTAAAAGTTTTAAGATCACTGAGCATTCCTTACTTAAAAACTTTAGTATAAATTTGAAGTGGTTTGTTTGGAATGCCACATGAATATGATTCAATTATTTCTTGTTTCAAGGCGGATTTAGGCCCCTTCAGCACTATAAATTTGAAATAGCATCATGCTTACTTAAACAGTTGTTTAAGAATCCTGGGAAATTGTAGTTTGTTAAAGGTGCTGAGAGTTACCATATATTTCCAGAGTGGATTAACAATCAACCCCCCACCCCTGATATGCACTGTTCCACTTTCTTTTTGGACAAACCTGCCATCCAATCTTCCCCAATTACATTTTTTGGAGAGGAGAAACCTAGTTTCTTGTTTATTTTTATAACAAAGTTTCCAGGAAGGGCCTTAAAGCAGCCTGTGCATCCATTGCTTCCCTGAAGCATGAGATATAACTGGAATAAATAGATTGGATCCATTCCAATTGCCAAATTTGACGGGTACTAGAACTCTTAATTAGTTTTATGAAGAATGAATTTCTGAAAATAGAAAAGATTCCATGAACAAATATAGCAACTAGTGACAGAGCAGATATGAACACAATCCTTGGTATTATTAGACAATAGTAGGTAAAAAAAAGGTAAAGGATGCCTGGACAGTTAAGTCCAGTCAAAGGTGACTATGGGGTTGCGGCGCTCATCTTGCTTTCAGGCCGAGGGAGCCAGCGTTTGTCCACAGACAGCTTTCTGGATCATGTGGCCAGCATGACTGAACCACTTCTGGCGCAAAAGAACACCGTGATCGAAAACAGAGTGCACCAAAATGCCATTTAACTTCCCGCTGGAGCAGTGCCTATTTATCTACTTGCACTAGCGTGCTTTCGAACTGCGAGGTTGGCAGGAGCTGGGACAGCAACGGGAGCTCACCCCATTGTAGGGATTCGAACTGCTGACCTTCTGATTGGCAAGCGCAAGAGGCTCATTGGTTTACACTACAGCAATTATCCTAATTGTTTTCACACAGAGAGATACAAACAGTGGTTTTAATTCAGACCCATCCTATATTTTACGTTATGTAACTTGGTTTCTTCTTGAGGGACTCCTGCTACTCTCCTAGGCATCAGACCTCGTAAATTTCAAACAGAATTGTTTTAAATATCCCCATTTTAGAGGCAATAAAAGTAAGTGTAAGTGTGTGTCTGACATCCTAGAAGTTTCCTATTGCTTTCAAAAAAAAATATTAAATACATCAACTTCTCTGCTTGTAATTTTGGTGCTTTCCCATTCAAATGGCATCAGATCTTCAGGCTTTCAACTACCCTGCTGCCCTCCCCCAAGGTAAGATCTACACAACTTCAGAAAGTCACTTTAAAAACATTTAAAAACATTGGTTTCTTTTTCAGAATGAACACATCTAAACGGAAGACATTTTTGTTTTAAAAGGACTTTCCCTGAGGCCTGACCAAGTTGTTAATGGAACATGAATAGCAACATCTGCAGGGATGGCTTTTATTTATTTATATAATATTTTTGTAGAGATGGTTTTATGGGTGTTTTTTACAGTTTGTTGAAATGATTTTATTGTGCTGTACTCTTTTTGCCTTGCACACCACTCCTGTGAAGCAGTTTATCAATTGGTCAAACAAGCAAATAATTTCCTGGAAGCCCTAGGCAACATGTCCAAAATTTAGGGCTAGTTTGAGTTGCAGCTAATATCTAGAGGGCATCCCCAGAGTATGGATGCAAGTGACATTATGCTGTGGATCCCACTTGTTCTGTCCAACAATATGCCAATTTCCCGTTAGACAGAAGGCACATTCAGAGATTCAGTTCCCCACATGCAATTTTTGAAGCAGCCCAACTGCACAACTATAACACATTCACCCACCAGAGCCTACTTTTTAAAAAATATATATTTATTTTTTATTGGTTTTTACAATTAAATACAATACAATTAAAACAATAAAAAAGTTTTTACACAATCAATTTCTGAGATTCTCTGAATCTCATGACTTCCCCCCGTCCCTTGCACAGGTCCTTATAACAATTAATCTACAACTACATATCAATACATTCTCCACAGTTTTCATTTCTCTAAATGATCTGTATCTTTTGTTTCTTTACAAGTGGTTCTTAAAGTCCAGCTAATGATTTTATTCATTTACAATAGTCTCCTAAATAAATTATAATTTCCCCCCACTTCTTTTAAAAGTATGTCTTCTTGGTTCCTGAGTCTCCGAGTCAGTTTTGCCATTTCAGCATAGTCCAGCAATTTGGCTTGCCTTTCTTCCCTAGCTGGGACTGTTGTTTCTTTCCATCTTTGGGCTAATAACATCCGTGCAGCTGTTGTCGGGTACATAAACACACCGGAGCCTACTTTTTGACCGTCCCTGTTCAAAGATCAAGGCTGAATTGAATACATCCTTGCCTACAAATAAAGCCCATTGAACACAGTGGAATTCACTTCTGAGTACACATGCGCAGGATGAGCATCTTTTTAAGGAATGGTTGGTACCAAACCACTCCTTCAGCATCTTCTGTCACACATGGAACACTCAGCAACAGCTTATAGTCAAGCAGGACTCACAGAATGGGGAAAGCAGGGTGGCTGGCATTTCCTAAATTGCTACAAAGATGTGACAAGGATTAAAATATCACACAGCTCTGCCTCTGAACATAGGTGGAAAAGCAACACAGTTTTTAAATCCCCTACTTATGGGTATGGATTTTAAATTAAAAGAAAGCAGCATTTGGGGGTGGGGGTCACAAATAATTTTTTTCAAAACGTGCTGGGCTTTTATAGCTGTCTTCAATATATATATATTTCTTTTTAAAAAATGACACCTGAAAAAGAAAAAAAGGAGGAACGGTGAAATATTCAAGGGGAGGGGCAGCATTCACTTGCTCCCAGTTAGGTTTACTAAGTCAGTCATGAAGGCAGGAGATGTAAAATGCATCAGCTGTCCTCTGTTCAGTCCCAGCCTGACAGTTCAATACTTCCTCATCTTCTGAGAATGGCAGTGCCTGAGCCCTGAGTAAACCATGTCTGTATGCAAACTGTCAAGGAGGGCTCGGCATATCATTAGGCTTGACCTCCATGGCTGCAGTGACAACAGGGAGCCTCGCAGCCAATTGCCATCTGTGTTAAAATTCATCCTTGCATCTCCCAATTCAGCAGCATGCGAAGCAAACCCCATAAATAGCAGCCATTTGATGAACTACCTCATTTACTGAGATAATCTTAACCCTTTAGAGATGGCAGGCAAACATACACTGCATATTTAGCAGATATACGGAGCCTTTGTTAAATTAGCGTGCTCCTGCAATTGGATGCATTTCTAGGATTGCGGTTGCAATCCTATGCTAGGTCTAGGTGTGTGTGTGTGTAAACTGATTCAGTTTGCATTTTTAAAAGGCAAGTCTAACTAATTTGCATGCTCCTTAGCAGTACATGAACTGAAACACAGCCATCCTGTGAAATTTGCACATCTCTGAATTTTGCAATGCTCTTCTCCAGCACATACTAGTGTAAAGTGTGCACAAAGAGTCATATAGTATAACATTAAACATGCATTGTATTAGGAGAAATTGCTGTGCAAAAATTGTGTATATGAGGAGGATTGGCCTACAACTATGTGTCTATTAGATGAAATTCGCTGGTGAATTCTCATGAGGGTTTTACTGGGGGAGAGGAGATAAGCCAACTGATGCAGAAATGTCAAGAACTGAATTTAAGATTGGAAAAAATGAGAAACTGAGAGAAGAAAATATCCGCTTGCTTCCGGAAACTGATAAAATGCTGTAAATCTGAGGAAATTTGAACAGGTTTTGACAATTCCCTCCTCGCGTTTTTATTCCCAGCCAAATTTAGACTTTCTTATAAAGGCTTCCCTGATATAGAAACAATTGCCATGTCAAGACTTAGGCTAGATGACCTCCAGTGTCCCTTTCAACTCAATCTCTACGACTCTATGAACTGAATTAGTGCAATCCTCATATGATCTTCATTCATTTGCCCATTAAAACCATTCCTGTTGATTACTTCATTTCATTCTAAGCACGCTGGAGTGTTCTTTATAATGTCACAATATAAGTACAGAACTGTGCAAGGTGGTGATCATTGCCTAATGGAGCTGTCAGCTGTGCAGAAAAGGGTTAGGAATAAGCAGCAATATTCAATAGTGTTCAACACAAAGTCTATTGTGGGGCTTTGACAGGAGGCATGAAAATGACTTAGATAATTTCACATGTATCCAGCGTTATGTCATAAGCACCTGGCTTATGCTCATTCAAGAAAAGTAAAAAAAGTAGTGTTGCGCTTCCAATTCACTTCCTCACCACATTTTAGTCTGAGAGTGGCCTCACACCCAGGAGTAAAGATTGGGTGTTTCATTTTCAGAACAGTACCAATATGCCCAATTAAAAACAGATCCATTTGCAGAAACAGTGCAATGTGCATCTGACAGGGCATTTTAAATTGGCATGTGTGTGTGGACTTTGAGATGGGAATGGAAGCTTTTGTATTAAATGCAGCAACGGTCGTATTCATCAGGTCAAATATGGGATCAGGGAAGCTTTCTCCAGATCTCCCTTTGTCCTTACTTATAGGCCATGAGTTGGAAACAGATAGATGGTTTTGGAGCCTTTAAACAAAAGTCAAGAGCAGGCTGAAGGGGATTTCATTTCAACAAATGAAGCTTAAAAAACCCCAAAGCAAGAATACCTCCCCATTTCACTACTGAACACGCGAGCTTGGTGAGGACGAGACAAGTGTGTGGGCTGAATCCAACACTGCTGTTCTGATGGCACAACAAATGTGCTCTCATGCAAGAGACTTTCCCTTTGCTGTCATTTCCCCTGCAGCCTGCTCAGACCCTCAAAATCTGCTCCACGGGTTTAGGGGTTTGTGGACATGGGGGGAGAGGAAAGGGAAGCACCACTGCATGACTAGAATGTCGCTTGCACAACATCAACTATAACACAAAGGTAATAAGTATCATAAATAACATAAATGCTGGAAGTGTAAAAAGAAGAAAAGGCAGGGTCACCTGTGGTGGCAATATTCAGTGCTAAATGATATTGCAGGGAGGGGGATTAAATTCATAATGGAAAGGATTCCAGGCTATGAAATTCGATTAGACATGGGCCTTTTTCTTTTGAACAGTATTGAGGGATCAGTCCATAAGCTATATAAAGCAGTAGTTCCCAAACCATTTTCCCCATGGACCACTTGAAAATTGCTGAAGGTCTTGGCGGACCACTTAATGATTTTACTGCTTGCTGTGACAATTGTAACGTGCTGTGCTGGATGCTGGATGGTTAATTATTTTTTTTTAAAAAAAGTATTTTATTGCTTATTTTATTTCTTATATCTTGCATTTTATTGTATCACAATATGAACTCCAATTTGCCCGAAAGCTTGGGGTATAATTACATATCCTTTTTGTATGTAATTATATTGAGGACCTGGCAGGATCCATCTCAATTTTGGAGATAAATTGGACCTGCTCTCTCTCTCTCTCTCCCCCCCCCCCCCAAATATCCTGATTAGGTAAATAAAATAAATATAGCTAATAGATATATATTTATCTGTAAGTATTTTATTTATTGCAATTAGTCCAATATACCTCTCTCCCTATGCTAGTTGAAGTTGTGGGTCCCAATTTGTGTTTTGTATTGCTGCCAGTTGAGACTAGAGAGAGAAACTGAGCAATAGCAATTCTTGGACTCCATTATTCTGCGATGAGGGTTTCCTCTTGACTCCCAGAAAGATGTCAGAACAGAGTGATATCTGTTTAGTTTCAGTATTTAATTTGAGAGTGTCACATAAGCACCAGCGGTGAATACAGTGGTACCTCTGTTTACGAACTTAATCCATTCCGTAAGCCCGTTCATAAACCAAAACTGTTCTTAAACCGAGGCATGCTTTCCCTAATGAGGCCTCCCACTGTCGGTGCCCTTCCACCGTTCGGATTCTGTTCTTAGACTGAGGTAAAGTTCTCAAATCAAGACACTATTTCTGGTTTTGCGGAGTTTGTAAACCAAATCGGTCTTAAACCGGACGGTTCTTAAACCGAGGTACCACTGTAATCTCAGACCTTCCATAATTTTCAGGGCTGTATTTCACGGCAGCTCCTCTTATTTGTGTAGAAAATATAGATTGCTAGACATTTGGTACTTCCCCGACATCTTTCTCCCTCCCCCCCCCTTTCTAAAAAAAGGAATAAAAGCAAATGGAATGAAACTAATAGTGTTTATGCAGAAGTCACCTAAATTATATTCTTTCTCCATTGTCGGTGCAGCAGGGACTGCAACACTGCTCACGATGATTGACGTTTCCTCTCACCTCGCTGTCCTTTCCTCATGAAAATGCTTAGCTGCTCCCGAGAAGCGCCACTGTTGGACAAAGCACAGAATCCAAGGCTTTGCCTTGGGGAGGTCTTAAGCAGGGAACCAGCCAATCAAGAGACAAGTCAAACAATGTCAGATCAGATATGCCAATCACTGTATGAAAGGTGATGACCCAAGGAGATGATAGTGCCAACTCAATGCTTAGCTCAATCTATATCGCACTTTTCTCCAGGGGCTTTTTGTGACTCTCTTTCTATTTTCTAAGAGAGCTTTTGTGCATGTGTGTGCAAGCGGGGGAGGGGGGGGGAAACCTTGCAAATAATAATAATAATGCGGATAGAAAGCGGTAACGCTTTTATCAAATTGCAAGGGAAACATTCTTAATTTGTTTTCAACATCGAGATATTTTGTTGCTCTTACAAGACTACTAACATTTGGTGAGGGGAATAGAGGCTGGAATTTTCTTTTAAATCCTTTCCTCTCAGGAATTTATAATGTGCTGGTTATAAAACCACCTGGATTTTTCTATAACTCTTTTCACATTAACTGAAAACAACTTGTATTTAAGGTGTCACTGTCCTTCGAATAAAGGAGAAACTAAATATTAATATAACCCCTAAGTAATTTCTAAAGTGATAATAATTTAGGGGGGAAATGGATGAAACAGAATAATACTCTTGTCAAGATCTATTACTATGTAGTTTGCAATTTTTTTAAAAAAAGAGGGAGAGAGAGAAATTATTTTTAGCTTAGATTATCCCTGTGTTGGGTTTTTGAAATCTTTTCAGAACTCTGAGCCCTGGCACCCTGTATCAATTTTTATTTTTGTCCTATCTGTCATGTACAAAAATACCCACATTTTCACAGAGATACAAAAGGAATGCCTACTGCATGGCAGGTTACATAACTTCATAATTATATCCCAATTTTAGAGCCCAGGTGTTCAGAGTTGTGAACCTAAAAAACTTCACTGAATGTGACAGTGAGGAGCTGGCATGATTGTAGTGATATTTCGTTGGCACTCTGCCTCTGCCATTGATGGAATGAAAATACCAGGAATGTGGCGAATCAGAAGCCATGCAGGATTTGTTAAATAGGGCAGTGAGTACCTCACATTTGACTCAGTCATTTCATAAGGCTTGTAAATACACCTAGAGGAGTTACAGCCTTCCTAACAGTTTCACTCTAAAAGGCTGCTGGTCAGGATGTGAAGATCATATGGCAAAGACTCCCCCTTTGTGGAAAGCTAGCTTCTTATGGATATACTTTTCCGTGATATACTAGCTTTCTACAGGCAGAGGGGTTTTTGTGGGCACACATTCTATCAATGCATTTCCTTCCACCGTCAGTCTATATTCTAAATGGCGCTGAGCCAGTGTGGTGTAGTGGTTAAGAGCGGTGGACTCGTAATCTGGTGAACCGGGTTTGCATCTCCGCTCCTCCACATACAGCTGCTGGGTGACCTTGGGCTAGTCACACTTCTCTGAAGTCTCTCAGCCTCACTCACCTCACAGAGTGTTTGTTGTGGGGAAGGAAGGGAAAGGTGAATGTTAGCCGCTTTGAGACTACTTTGGGTAGTGATAAAGCGGGATATCAAATCCAAACTCCTCCTCCTCCTCCTCCTCTTCTTCTTCCAAAACTTGTTTACTCAGCATTTAAATCCCACTGAAATCAATGGGACTTCTCGAGATGGCAAGCTAAGGGCCAACCAAGACATAATAGGGCAGCCACATGTATTTATGCACATGTCTGCCCTATTAGTATATAAAACAGGGCATAAGAAGCCTATACTTTTATATGAAATGGAACACACTTCCAGATGGGATGGAAAGGGTAAACCCAGATTATATGGAGGGGTTGGTGGAAGTACAGACTGGTATTTTGATGCAAGGCTGTTACATGGATGCTGCAAAAACTTGCATACGCGAGGAGTACTGGTCTTAAAATACACACCTGTCTGAAAGCACCAAGGACCTAAATCCTCCCTCCTCTCCCAACATTGCATTAGTGAAGAAAAGGAAATATACTTTTGGATAAGCCTGCTTTAGATTGTGCTGCATGGAATATGCACCATGGCCAGATATGATGATACTGGGGGAGGAATTGCCCCCCAAAGTTTGCTGGAACAATTTGAGCTCACTTCTGCTAACAGCTGTAATCTATGTTCAAATTCAGCAAGGCATGGATGTGGGTAGAATAAAACTTCCATATTCCTTCATGATTAGTGATGCAGGCTGTGTACTTGTCAGGGGCTGGGCCGAGGAGGAATGGTAGAGACAGCCGCGCCAGCCTGACGCTTCCAGAGAAGAAGAAAGTTCAGATTTACAACAGGGGTTTGAGGGAGGTCACAGCTCAGAGGCAGATGAGGGGGAAAGCTGGGAAATAATGAGAGAGGAGGAGGAGGAAGAAGGGGAACTACCAGGAGGGCAGCAGCTGATGGACGCAGTGTCTTTGGAAAGCATTCCATACCCTCCCCCCAGAACCCAGCAAGCCTTGAACAGAGGCCTCAGAAGCAAAGGGCCCTCAGTGCCACCTATAGAAAAGATGTTGAATGAGGAAGTGGGAGAAAAAGAGATTTACTTGGGACAACACCATTATTCCAAGAGCCTGCATTCTAAGCCTCTCTTTGTAAATATTGAATAAAAAGCAGATGGTAAGGACTTTTCCTTGTCTCATCTGCAGGGCTGTAGCTAGGGGCTGGTAAGGTAGCCCCCCCCCCCACAAGGGGCGCAGGCGATGCCACCCCCGTAAAATCAGCTAAAATATGTCCATAAATATCGATTATTGCCTCGTAAGAAATGGTTTTAAATAGAGGGTGAATTGAAGGGGGGGTTGGAGGAGAGGCAGAAAGAAGAGCTAATTTGTCCATGGCTAGGGGGCGCAATCTGGATGGTCCTGCCAGGGGCGCAAGATCACCTAGTTATGGCTCTGCTTATCCATTCCTGGAAACCTGCCCTGGGGGTTGTTTCCTCTGCCGCCTGACAGTACTGATGGAGTCAGAATCCATCAACATCTCCAATAAAGCACTTTCTTAGAGACTTGGTTGCCTCTTTTAGCAAAGTCTTTTTTTTTAAGACCATCAGCATCCACATCCTATCGCCCCATCATATCTACTGTCTCTGGCCCTGATCCCCTACATCTCAATCAGCTTTTTATAGACCCTACAGGCATATAGTTCATACATGTATTGAATTGTATAAACTCTATAATTAGTTTAGTACTACTTATTAATTTTTTTGTTATAGGGCAAAACCTTGACATTCATGTAGGCTTCAGGTAGGGATGAGGGAGAAATTTGTTTCAGTTTGCATTTAATTTATTTAACTTATTTAATTTGCATTTTCTGTAACAATATAAGAATCAAAACACAGCCACCCTTCAAAATTCACAGCTCTGTATTTTGCAATGTGGCTCTCCAACCAAGTAATGTGTGCAAAAATGCATGTGCTAGAGTGAAATGTGCACATAAATGCATTTTTATAGTGAAAATAACATAATATTAAGGAAAATTGCTTGAAAAGACGTGTCTATTAGGAAAAAAATTGCATATACAAATGTGTCTAGCAGGGGAAATTCACACAGAAATGCTGATGAATTTTCATAAGAAGTAAAATCACTAACTGGAAATGTCAGGAACTGAAATTAAGGTTGGAAACATGAGAAACATGTTGAAATGTACAGATATGCCCACCCCTAACCTCACAGAAACATCACTGAGAGCACTCCAGAGACAGGGGCCACAAGCAAGGAGGTTCAGATCTGAGTCACCACATGCCTTGCCTTAGAGTGAGATTTTGAGTTGAAATGAGACAGAAGAAAAAATGGTTAAAGAACCGGTGTGGTGTAGTGGTTAAGAGCGGTAGACTCGTAATCTGGGGAACCGGGTTCGCTTCCCCGCTCCTCCACATGGCAGCTGCTGGTTGACGTTGGGCTAGTCACACTTCTCTGAAGTCTCTCAGCCCCACTCACCTCACAGAGTATTTGTTGTGGGGGAGGAAGGGAAAGGAGAATGTTAGCCACTTTGAGACTCCTTCGGATCAAATCCAAACTCCTCCTCCTCCTCCTCCTCTTCTTCTTCTTCTTCTTCTTTCTTGTAATAGTCCCTTCTGTTCAAAATTCCAGCTTGCCCAGAACTCCTTTGGACTTTGAAAACAGCATATACACAGAGGAAAGAATTAAAGAACTTTTCAGAACTCTGTATAACATGTAGTTTGAGTTTAAACCAAGTGAAATAGATAAATAAGAGAGTGGGGTGGGAATCAACTCAGAGAATTTGAAGACTAGACAAAGTTAACATCTCATTATAAGCCTTTGGAGATCCTCGTGTCTGTGTGTGTGTGTTAAGTCTGATTTAATTAAGAAGTGTGTAATAAATAAACAGAAGATAGAACACTTTGAAAACTGAACTGTATGTTCAGACAGTAGGGATCTCATCTAAGAATTTGGCAGCTAACTACCGTACACATGTTGACAGCAAGCTTATTTCTAAAACTCTAGGGGATACATTTCAAATAGATTGACTTCAAATCTGGGTGGTCAGAGATGAATAGCATCATGTGGATGTTCTGAATGGAGAGAAATTTATGGGTAAAAGAAGAATGAATGTTTTCTTGTGGGCCCACATTTTAAAGTAGAAGGGCTCAGATGTAATTAATTTGAATGATAGTAACTGCTACCTGCCTTCCCACATGGCGAGTGATCTACTCTAAAAAGGGTTACGTACATATTCTCTTGCTTTGTTTACACTTAGAAGTTTAAAGAGTAAACATTTACATTTAAAGGGAAAACTGCTGTGAAGACCATAGGTGAGCCAGTGAACATCTGGATATCAGAAGAAGAAGAAGAGAAGAGTTTGGATTTGATATCCTACTTTATCACTACCCGAAGGAGACTCAAAGTGGCTAACATTCTCCTTTCCCTTCCTCCCCCACAACAAACACTCTGTGAGGTGAGTGAGGCTGAGAGACTTCAGAGAAGTGTGACTAGCCCAAGGTCACCCAGCAGCTGCATGTGGAAGAGCGGGGATGCGAACCTGGTTCACCAGATTACGAGTCTACTGCTCTTAACCACTATACCACACTGGCTCTCTCATAAGATATTCTGAGCATTTCTGTCTAGTTTGGACCATTTGGATCCCTTCCAGTTGGGATTCAGGCCTCATCATGGGACTGAAACTGCCTTGGTCGCACTGGTTGATGATCTCCGGCGGGCTAGGGACAAAGGTGAGAGCTGTTTCCTAGTTCTGCTGGATCTCTCAGCGGCGTTTGATACCATATCGGCCATAGCATCCTTCTGGACCGTCTTGAGGGGCTGGGAGCTGGGGGCACTGTTATACAGTGGTTCCGCTCCTTCCTCCTGGGCCGTGTTCAGAAAGTGGTGGGGGGGGGATGAGTGTTCAGACCCCTGGGCTCTCACTTGTGGGGTGCCTCAGGGTTCTGTCCTCTCCCCCATGCTTTTCAACATTTACATGCAGCCGCTGGGAGAGATCATCAGGAGGTTTGGGCTGGGTGTTCATCAGTATGCGGATGATACCCAGCTCTACCTCTCTTTTAAATCAGAACCAGTGAAGGCGGTGAAGGTCCTGTGTGAGTGTCTGGACGCGGTTGGAGGATGGATGGCGGCTAACAGATTGAGGTTGAATCCTGACAAGACAGAAGTACTGTTTTTGGGGGACAGGAGGCGGGCAGGTGTGGAGGATTCCCTGGTCCTGAATGGGGTAACTGTGCCCCTGAAGGACCAGGTGCGCAGCCTGGGAGTCATTTTGGACTCACAGCTGTCCATGGAGGCACAGGTCAAATCTGTGTCCAGGGCAGCTGTTTACCAGCTCCATCTGGTACGTAGGCTGAGACCCTATCTGCCTGCGGACTGTCTCGCCAGAGTGGTGCATGCTCTGGTTATCTCCCGCTTGGACTACTGCAATGCACTCTACGTGGGGCTACCTTTGAAGGTGACTCGGAAACTACAACTAATCCAGAATGCGGCAGCTAGACTGGTGACTGGGAGCGGCCGCCGAGACCATATAACACCGGTCTTGAAAGACCTGCATTGGCTCCCAGTACGTTTCCGAGCACAATTCAAAGTGTTGGTGCTGACCTTTAAAGCCCTAAACGGCCTCGGTCCAGTATACCTGAAGGAGCGTCTCCACCCCCATCATTCTGCCCGGACACTGAGATCCAGCGCCGAGGGCCTTCTGGCGGTTCCCTCATTGCGAGAAGCAAAGCTACAGGGAACCAGGCAGAGGGCCTTCTCGGTAGTGGCGCCCGCCCTGTGGAACGCCCTTCCAGCAGATGTCAAAGCGATAAACAACTACCTGACATTCAGGAGACATCTTAAGGCAGCCCTGTTCAGGGAAGTTTTTAACGTGTGATATTTTATTGTATTTTTGGTTTTTATGGAAGCCGCCCAGAGTGGCTGGGGAGGCCCAGCCAGATGGGCGGGGTATAAATAATAAATTATTATTATTATTATTATTATTATTATTATTATTATTATTATTATTATTATTATTATTTGGGGGAGGGGATCTCCATTACGACAAAGCAGATGTAGATGGATAGTAATGGGTATCATAATAGACATTATCCCACACCTAGTGATACCTAGCATGTTGGTCATGGGGCCTTCTGTACAATTTTCAGAATTCATTAAGTTACCCCCTAGTATTTTCTACCAGTTTTGTGCTATACCATCTCACATGGCAGCTGTTTTGTGACTGGTGCCCACAGAAATCTCTCAAAATTCAATTCAAAGGGATGCTTAGCCCCTTTGCAACATTGATCATGCAATGTGAACTATTCCAGAACCTGGGCTATTCACCATAGGGTATGGGGACTCTGAACATGAATTTCTTTTCTAATTGGGGGTGGTGGTAGTGAAGGAACACTTGCTAGCAGCATTACCAAAAGATCTGAGGATTCTGGAATATGTCTGCCTTATGCCCACAGCTGTGAGATATTCTAGATGTGTGTGTACTATAGCTTTCAGAAGTGTGGACTCTTGGGATCCCGTATAAATAAACACTGCCTAGTGAGGTTCACCGCACATGTGTGTTTAATTCCTTTATATATAAAATAAATGCAACGTCCACCACATTAGTCCCAGGCAGCAAATGTTGGTGAACAAGGCTGTGAAATTTAGAGAGGGTTTGGCCCATCTCTGATTCTTAGCACAGCTTCTATTTCTATATTACACAGGGCAGATTAGATAGTTTCATCACTTTTATTTAGTTGCTTTCAAGGAGATGGTCTCAAGTCTTATTTTCATTCTGCAGTCACCACAGCTGCGAGTGCTCTTGAGTTTATATAACTGTTCTTTGGTGCAAAAAAATATGCAGGAAGGTTTTCCATTTTGTTTAAGTAAATACGAAATAAATTATATTTGTCCTTCTTAAAATACCTCACCATTGCTTTATTTCTCCCTCTAGAGCTCTGTTTGAATGCTGACAGTTGGGAGGATGTTTTGCTTCTGTTATATTTTAGTTCAGCTTGCAAATAGCATCCTCCTTCTAGGACATGGAAGATACTTTAGCCAGTTGGAAAACTCCATGCTTACTTTTCCTCACCTCAGAGGAGTCACAAGAATGGGTACTATGTACCAAGTGTGTGCAAGGAGCTTTGGATGGCAAGGATTACAGGGAAAGGGAAACATTTGCAGCCCGAGCACCACATTCCCTTCTGGCGGTCACATGCTAGTGGGGGGCAGGGCAAGAAGCAGTAGTGGGCGGAGCAACAAATGCAAATTTTACCTTTCTACAGCAGGTTGAAGGGTAGAGACACCATCTGAGTTCAAAGCTATATTCCAGCTAGGCAAAAAATGCAAGGATGTGGTTCCTGAAGAGCATGGCCTAGGAAGACGGAGTGAGCTTTAAGTCCCAAGAGGCAACGGTTAGAGAGTGACATTTCTTTAAAGTTCTCTTCAACTCCCCATCCCTGCATCATATGTACATTGCATGACCTGCTGCTTCTACAGTCCAAATTCTTCTCCCCACCCAAGATGCTATTCTAAAATAAATCAAAACTGGGTTTCCTAGAGGCATGTAATTGTATAGCACATTAGTATTAGATCTGTGGCACTGTTTTCAGCTGATGCCCAGCTGCTTTCATTCCTGCTGTAATGTGCTCTGGTTTGGATTGAGGGTGGGGGCAAGAGTGGGCAGGTGCCCTTGGTGGCAGATTAAGGGGGGGCGCAGCAAAATAACAGGCTTGCTAATGGCTGCAAACCCCCCTTCAACTTGGGAGAAAGGATGGGGTGTGTATCTATCTTTGCCTTGTTGCACAGGAGGTGAAAAGAGATCAAAAGCATCCTTGCAGGGTGGGTTTTCCGAGCCACACAGCTCTTTCCAAACTATGCAATCAAAGCTTGAAAAAAAGAGGTGCGGGGAGGTTTGCCCCCATGCCGATCCATTTTGCAAGCGGCAACACAGGGCAGACTTTCCAAACCTCTTCATGCCTTGCAAAGCCTGCTCGGCCCTGCTCCTTTCAATCTCCGATTTGGAGGCTGAAAAGGGTTGCCATGGGGTGGGCTTTTCAAAGCACGGGGAGGCTGAGAAATCCAGGGGAACTTCAAAGGAGGAGTGCAGGGATGTTCCTAGAGTGTTGAAATGTTCTCCCCTCTGTCCCCTCTCCTACCGCTGCTGCTGGGCTAGGTGACAGAAGAAGAAGGCCTGCATTTTGGAATGAAAGATAAATTCTTTCTGCTTTTTATATTCTTCCGCCACTATTGCTGGAAGTGCCCTAGGAGGGAGAAGTGGTTCCATTGAG
Source organism: Podarcis bocagei (assembly GCF_964188305.1). Lineage (NCBI taxonomy): Eukaryota > Metazoa > Chordata > Lepidosauria > Squamata > Lacertidae > Podarcis > Podarcis bocagei. The sequence continues at coordinate 82,208,268 of NC_138129.1, read as the reverse complement.
CCACTTTCTTTTCCTTGAGCAAGGCAGGCTCCTGCCACCCATATGCTGTTCTTGGCCCAGCCATTTCATGCCAGTCTACACCCAGTGGGCTTCCTGGTAAGCTTGGTGGGGATGGGAAGGCAGCAATGGTGATATTAGCAGCCCCAGGTGTGGTGATCACACAGGGTCCTCGGACGTTTAACAGCCTATTGATCCCTGTGCCACCACTGTGCTTGCTTCCCCACTGCCACCAACCAGTTACTCTCTGGTAAAACACTGAGTCCAATCAGTTGTTAAAAGTGAACAAAAAAAAAAAAAACCCCAGCAAGTTTATTTTACCAACATTAACAAGTTTATGGTTTTCCTGTCAGTATCTTAACTTTAGTTTCTTTCCCGGCCTATACCTTCCTAATACCTTCTGACTGATTATCTCAACTGTTTGACTGACTCCTCTTAGCAAATTCGCTCACTCTCTCCCATCAGACTAGCCCAACCCACAGACTTTTCTCATCTAACTCCAGACTGTCTTCTCAACAACTCTAACTCTCTAAAAAACCCTCTGTGCTTAAACCTTATACACAGTTAACTCTGCCCCCTGGGTTCCCATTGGTTAGTCATTTTACAATTAGTTAACCCTTTCCTTATGAACCCAGTATGATGTCACACACCTAGGAGGGCAAATGTCACACCAGGTATTAAGTTTATGTAGCATGAGATGGAAGTGAGGAGAGAAAAATCCGCACGCCCAGCTGCAGTTTGAATCAGCCTTCCTTCCCCTCATTGAAATGAGTATGTTTAAAGACAGGGTGGTGGGGAGGCTGATTCAAAGAACAGTTTTCATAGAGGGGCCATTGAATGAGCTGATCCGAGAATTAGGACACCCTGCCTGGCAATACCAGTGTAATGGGAGGCAATGGGGACTAGCTGGTGAGGTCCCTTGGCAACAGCTCAGGAAGGAAGACCACTTCACATGGGTATGTGGAGCTAAAGATGTCTGGGCTGCCCCTGGCCATATCAGCAGTTGCCTCTCATTCCTTTCCTTCGCTCCTCTGACACACTTTTGTGGAACAGCCTGCCTGAAGGTATCCCTTCTGCCAAGATTTGTTTCTGAGATCTTCCTGCATAATTCAAAACACTTAAATGCTCAGGTTTTTCTGCACCTGTTTTTATAACCCGCTCCCTTCTCTTTAGATACTATTAGTGAGTTTGCTCTTTTGTCCTTGATTCTTTTTATAAAAAAAACTGTGCTCCTTTTCCCTCCCAGCCCCATCTGAAAAGCTTGAGAACCTTAATAATCTTATGTAGTGCTATAATGCTTGTCATTTATTACCAGACTTGAGCTGTAATGAAGATGTTCATTGTTGTTTTTCACCTTTTGCTTTTGCCTTCCATTCGCTAAAAATTTCCATGTGTGATTAAGTGACCCTATTACAGAAAGTCAAGAATAATTTGAACTTTCCCTGTATTCTCTCTCTATCTCTAAGTGCAGTACAGTTTTAGGCATGTCTACTTAGAATCAAACCAAATTAAGCTTAATCATGGTACTTACAAAAGGAAAGCAAGTATAGGCTTTCAACCTTAGTGTCACAAAATTTGTATTCTCAACATAGGGGAAAATACTTAATGAAGAATGCCACCCTTTCAGGACAGTACATGGATTAGTTATGCAAATAAAGAAAAAGATTTTTGGTATCATTATATGTGTGTGTGTGTGTGTGTGTGTGTGTGTGTGTTGGCTGTGACCATAGCTTTCCTTGATTTTATTTTATTTTATTTTATTTCCAGGGAAGGCAATTAGAAGGGTGAAATGAAGAGACCGCCAAAGAAGCCAGGGAGGAGCAGAACTTCAAGGACTGTTTGTCTAGCTGAGGGAAACTAGGTGTATAAATAATAAAATTATTATTATTATGAAGTAAGGCAAGGCAGAAGTCAGGTTGGATGCAGGATGAGGTTCAGGCTCGAGACTGGCAAAATGAGGCAAGACATTTTAGGGAAGGGTTCAGGCTATCCTGTAGGAACTGTTAGGATATTTCCGTTCCACCTTAAAAGGGAGCAGGCTTTGTGAGTCACAGAGTCTGCACATGTTCTATTCACAGGATGTTTATGCTTGCTGTTTCCTTTCGATTTCAGTCGGGTCGAAGACACTGACTCAGAACGGTCATGTTTTTCCTTTGTTCTGTTCTACGCTAAATAAAGTCTGTAAATTATGCTCTTCTGCGGTGCAAGCTTTCTGCCTGTGTTTCTGCTGATAAACAGTGTACACAAGCCTGGAATGTGGCAATCCGTTTCTGAGGCTTCGTGTCGCTAACTGCTGGATCTGCCTGTCTACGGGAGATCGATGGACGTCCGGCAATCGGCTTGGGGCCATGATGGACTATATCTCCCTGGCAGTTTCCCAACAACAAGGTTTCGGGCCCAGATTCACAGCACCTACAGGAGAGTAAATGCTGCAACAGACTGCGTCTGAGAGGTATGTTGTGGGAAAAGCGAAAGAAAGGGACGCTTTTCTGTTTTACCTCGGAAGGAGTCTTTGATCTCCGGCAGGGCTTAATTGGCCTGGGAGCCGAGCCAGAGAGTTCGTGATTAATGGCTGCCAAGATAAGGAGTCTTTGAAGGCAAATAAGACTCACGGCTAAAGCAAAAGGCTGGAAATGGAGTTTTTCCAAGCTTCTGGAGATGCTCAGTGTCCTAAGTTGCATGGGCAGAATTATGAAACCTGGGCAAAATGGTGTGAGAGCTTGCTGCGTCAGTTTAGGGTGTGGCATACCGTATTTGAGCCCCCCCCCAGTTCCTCTGACAGAGAGATGGAAAGCCGATGATTCGAAGGCGATAGACGTGATAGTCTTATCCGTATCTCTTGAGGAAATTAAGACGCTTGCTGGCAACACCACTGCACGTGGAATGTGGAATGCTTTAATGAAAGCACACAAGCCAGTCATCCCAGCCCAGAGTTTGACTGCATCGGAGGTCCTAGCTGTTTCCCAGAATGCGAGTGAATGCAGGGATGCTGAGGGCACCGGTTGCAAGCTGCAGGGGGAGCTGACCGTCACGTCATCCCAGGCAGCATTCCAGCCTCCAGGGGGAGCCAAGGAGTCGGCAGCTGAGAGCTCTGTTTCTCATGGGAACCAAGGTCACCGCCTTTGCAGAGGCCGGAAAGGCAAAGGTAAACACAGGCAGGCGTCTGCAGATGGCCAGGAGCAGAGGGAGGGTGAAGAGCCCGCGCCAGGGAAAAACAAAGCGTTGTTTGCTGGCACAGCTTCACCAAAGGCTAAAGGCACGTCTGCTGACCAGAAGCAGGGGGGCAAGCTGCAAAAGCCCACACCGCTGGAAAACAAGGGTTTGCTTGCTGTAAAGACTGCTCCAACAGCCAAAGGCAGATTTATTATTGATTCAGGTGCGACCCGCCACATCTTGAAGGACCGCCACCTCTTTATCTCCTTCACACCTCAAGAAGGTGAGATCCACCTGGCTGATGGAAGGACGTTGCAAATCGCAGGAGAAGGGACTGTGAAACTTGCAAGTCTGCACACTACCATCAGTAATGTACTTTTTGTTCCGGGAGCTGCTAGCAACTTGCTTAGCGTCCCACAGCTTACTGGGCGTGGTTTTCAGATTTCCTTCAAGAGGAGCGTCTGTGTCATCAGTAAAGGCAAAGAGGACTATTTGCATGCAAAGTTTATGGATGGTTTGTTCCATATAACTTATGATGACACTGCTGTTGTATCTAATGCTGATTCTTGTTGTGTTGCACAAACTAACAAAGTTCTTCATGCAGGTTGCATTCACGATGCGCATCGAAGGTTTTGTCACCTCTCTTGGAAGGCACTGGCCAAGATGCCAGAGGTGGTTGAGGGTTTGAACATCAAACCCTGTAAATCTTGTGCAGAGAACAAGGTGAAGGTTGCTCCAAAAGGCAAGGAGTCTAGCAGGCAGGCTTCCAAGCCCTACCAGCTAGTGCATGCGGACCTGGTTGGGCCTCTTGCGCCCTCTTTAGGAGGAGCAAGGTACTTCATGATTCTGATTGATTCTTTTTCCAGGTTCATTCATGTGTTTTTGCTCGAACAGAAATCGCAAGCGTTTCCGAAGTTTAAGGCATTCTGTGCTTGGTTGGAGAATGTGCACGGTAAACGTATTTCCTGTTTGTTTACTGATCGGGGCGGGGAGTTTACTTCTCAGCAGTTTGAGGCTTTCCTGACTGAGAAGGGAATCCAGCATGACATGTCAATGCCCAGATCGCCATGGATGAATGGGCTTGCGGAGAGAGCAAATCAAACATTGCTGCAAGGAATCAAAACCTTGTTGCATGATGCCAATCTCCATGATAAGTTTTGGGGGGAAGCTTTGGGGAATTTGGTTTATTCTTTTAATCACAGATTGTCATCACCCATTGGCTGTACCCCCTATGAGAAGATGTTTGGCAAAAAGCCCAACATCAAGCACATGAGAATCTTCGGTTCTGACATGTGGGTACGCACACAACAAACCAACAAGCTTGGGAAGCGTGGGGCACATGGTTTGTTCATGGGGTACGAAAAAGGTGCGTACAGGGTATGGATGACTAACTCTAAGTCCATTAAGTTCACAAGGAGTGTTGAGTACAATCCTAAGTGGGGGGAAAATGTGGGAATTTTCCAGAGTTACCCAGAGGAGGATGAAGGTGATGTCAAGCAAGCAGCTAAAGATGAAAAGGCTGCTGCTGATGATGATGAGGATGATGATGAGGATGATGATGATGATCAGAGTTCGGATTCCAGTTCAGTGGGCGGCGCTGCTGCTGGTGTCAGTGACAGTGATGACACAGCAGACTACAAGAGCGCACAGGCCTCAGTCAGACCATCTGATACGTCTGACAATGAACTGGAAGAACCACTGTTCACCATTGGTCATTTTTCTCCTAAGAAAGAGGAGATGAGTCCAGAAGACTTGCGTCTAGTACGTAGGTCTGAAAGGGCGACCAAAGGCAGACCTCCAAAGAGGTATGCTGATGAGTTTGCTAAGACAGCAACTGCTGTTCTTAGTAGCTCAGAAAAGGTATGGGAACCTTCAAGCTTCAAAGAGGTTCAGGAGTTAACCTCTAAAGATGCTGAGCCTTGGCTTAATGCCATGAAGGCTGAAGTTGATTCCTTGAACAGGAACCAAACTTGGGAACTGGTACCGGTAGTCCCAGGAATGAGACTGGTTGGCAGCAAATGGGTCTTCAAGGCCAAGACAGACCAGAATGGCAAGGTAGTCAGACACAAAGCCAGATTGGTTGCCAGAGGTTTTTCACAGGTACCAGGACAGGATTACCACGAGACCTACTCTCCCACAGTCAAATATGAGAGCATTCGGCTGATGCTCAAGATTGCTGCGGAGGAGAAACTGCATGTTACCCACCATGACATTAATACAGCTTTTTTGTACGGGGTTTTGGGGGAGGAGCTGTACATGCTTCCACCTGATGGGATGGAGATACAGAAGGGAATGGTCTGTAAACTGCAGAAATCCTTATATGGTCTCAAGCAGAGTGCCAGGTGTTGGAACACAAAACTCACTGAGACATTGCTTTCTCTAGGTTTTCACCAGGGCAAAGCTGATCCATGTGTGTTTGTCAAGGAGGAGGGGCAAAACAAATTGTATTGTTTATGTTTTGTTGATGATCTTCTGATGTTTTGGAAGAATCAGGCTTTTTACCAAAGCACCCTAGCTCAGCTGAAGGAGCACTTTGACATGAAGGATCTTGGTGAGGTATCCAACTATCTTTCTCTGCAGGTGGAGAAGGACCAAGCAGGTGATTTTCTGGTACACCAAACACAGAAAATTGCTGATGTGTTAACCAGGTTGAATTTGGTTGATGCAAACCCAGCAGACACACCGATGGTGACAGGTTACCAGGTAGACAGTACTGCTGAAGCGTTTTCTGACACAACACTATACAGATGCATTCTAGGCAAGCTGAATTTCATTGCCAGATGTTCAAGACCTGACATAGCTGTAAGCTGTAATCTGCTTAGCAGACATGCCAACAATCCTACGGTTCAGGATTGGAAAGCTCTGAAGCACATAGCCCGCTATTTGAAAGGGACTGTGCACTACAGGCTGAGGTTCACCAGTCAGAAGACTGGAGGTCTTGAAATCTTTGCTGATGCAAGTTTTGGAAGTGACACCACGGATGGTACAAGCACTTCTGGAGTATGCTACATGTACAACCACTGCCTGTTTGACTGGTTGTGCAAGAAGCAGACAACAGTGAGCCTAAGTTCCTGTGAAGCAGAACTCAATGCTCTGTCATTTTCACTCATGGATTGTGAATGGTTGATGCAACTGTTTAAGGACATCAGAGTGTCTGTGAAATGTCCTGTACAAGTGTATCAAGACAATAGATCGTGTTTGGCTTTGCTGAACTCCGAGAGTTGCAAGCAAAGGACCAAGTACTTGCAGATTAAGCTACATCATGCAAGGGAGTGTATTCAGAAAGGACTTATTCAGGTGTCCTACATGGCAGGAAATGAAATTCCTGCTGATCTGTTGTCTAAGGTTGTTAACAGAGAACAACTTAAGGTTTATGTACAAAGGTTGCAATTGGGTTGAACCACAGGTACTACAGGTTACACGGAAAGGGGGAGGATGTTAGGATATTTCCGTTCCACCTTAAAAGGGAGCAGGCTTTGTGAGTCACAGAGTCTGCGCATGTTCTATTCACAGGATGTTTATGCTTGCTGTTTCCTTTCGATTTCAGTCGGGTCGAAGACACTGACTCAGAACGGTCATGTTTTTCCTTTGTTCTGTTCTACGCTAAATAAAGTCTGTAAATTATGCTCTTCTGCGGTGCAAGCTTTCTGCCTGTGTTTCTGCTGATAAACAGTGTACACAAGCCTGGAATGTGGCAATCCGTTTCTGAGGCTTCGTGTCGCTAACTGCTGGATCTGCCTGTCTACGGGAGATCGATGGACGTCCGGCAATCGGCTTGGGGCCATGATGGACTATATCTCCCTGGCAGTTTCCCAACAGGAACATAGAGTTTCTGTGTTGGCTTTCAGTAAAGAACAACCTGAGACTCAGCCCTATATTGTAGCAGCCATTGCTGTTTTTGTTTGTTACTACGCTACGTATTTTTATGTTTTTATATTGTAAACCACCCTGTGATCCTCAGATGAAGGGCAGTACAGAAATTTAATAAATAAATGAATAAAATAAATCAATAGTTGCGTCCTAATTGTTCATCCCACCCATACTTGTGGCTTAAAGAGGTCCAGGGAGAGAAGGCGGCCCAGAGGTCTCTTGATGTGCTGCTGCCCATGGAAGCCCAACACCTCCCATGAAAAATGCATTCGGCATTTTCCTCAGCCTTGCGAAAGGGACAGGAAAGGAATGCCCTTTTAACAAGCCACAAAAAACCCCAAAAAAGCAGTGGGCACAGCAGTAGTTTTCATGCTTTGGCGCAGGACCACCTATTATCTCTAAGATGATTGTCCCCATGCCCAGCTCACAAGGCCTTTGATTTTGAGTCAAGGTTGAAAATGAGCTTTTGATAAAACAGTCCCAAATATTGTGCCCCAAAGTTGGGTCTGTAGTTTTGAAGATCTGTGTGCTTTCATAAGTTGCTCAGAGACAAGGCTTACAGAATGTGTGCTACAGGAAAGCTCCTCCACAGAGCTTGAATCTCAAACCTACAGGTCATATACCAAATATTGAGTTGAATATCTCAGAGCTGATGAATGTTTGAGGATTTATTGTGTTTTTAATATTTTGCTGGGAGCTGCCCAGAGTGGCAGGGGCAACCCACTCAGATGGGTGGCATATAAAGAATAGGTAAAGGTGGTGCTGTGATCTAAACCACCGAGTCTCTTGGGCATGCCAATCGCAAGGTTGGCAGTTCGAGTCCACACGATGGGGTGAGCTCCCATTGCTCTGTCCCAGCTCCTGCCAACCTAGCAGTTTGAAAGCACGCCGGTGCGAGTAGATAAATAGGTACTGCTGCGGCGGGAAGGTAAACGGTGTTTCTGTGTGTTCTGGCTTCTGCCACAGTGTCCCATTGCGCCAGAGGCAGTTTAGTCTTGCAGGCAACATGACCTGGAAAACCTGTCTGCAGACAAATGCAGGCTCTCTTGGCCTTAAAGCGGAGATGAGCATCACACCCCATGACTGATTCCGACTAGACTTAAACGTCTAGCGGTTCTTTACCTTTTACATAAAGAGTAAAATTATTATTACTATTATTGTTCCAGATCCATTTGTGCATACAGCAGATGCCATGGGTACAACCTTCCAACATTTGCAGGTATTCTACTTGCTCAGTATGACAAGGCCACTTAATATTCATCAGTGCTAGGACCCCACAACATTCCCATCCATAGCTCTCATACGGAGGCAATTAAATGAACTAGACAAGTATCTGGCCACATCCTCTGCAGCTGAGAATGCACATTCGCATGCCACATGCAATTACTTAGCATGGCTGTGATGAGAGAAAATTGAATTTAAAACAGGAGCTCTGCCAATATTATTACATTAAGCTATTTTCAAGCAATAATGTCTCATGGAATGCCTCATCAAGTGGGCTCTCAAATGGGAAAGTTTGCGTTAGGAGAGAAAACCCATCATTTTAAAGGTCTCATTCTTTGGGAAGCCACTTGTGCCTAATCTCCATGGGAATTTGTTTGCCCCTTCAGTGATGGCTTTCCAAAATAGTATGGCCTGAATATATACAAAGTGATGAGGAGAAGGACAGGACTCCCATGTGGGGAAGGGCTTGGTTAGTTGGTTCACAGCCAATATAAGATCAGTGAATAGGCCACAGAATATACGAACCATTATTAGACAGAATTTAAATCACAGCCACACTCACAAAATCAAACCTTTAAGGTGCTACTATTCATATGACTTGAGACTCATTGTGCTGCCATTATGGAAGTATGGAGAAAGTCATGAGAAAAAACATTGGATGAATAAATATGCTTTTTGCTTTTCCTAAAAACTATTCACTTGTTCCACCTATGAAAGTGTGTGCAGCGTTGTTTCACCATTTACATTAGTTAAAAGTGGATGGCAATCTAGAAATGTGTAAAAAGTTCGCTGCGAAGTATCTCTGGTCTTCTCAAATATTTTGGCTTTCTTGAAGTTCCTCTGCTTTCTATGCTGTATTAAAACTCCTACCTCAAGGCTGAGTTTTAGGTGCACCTTTAATGTGGATCTAGACATTACTGAGATGTTATGGGTCTTCCTCTTTGGGGAGGGCCAAAAGTTGAAATAAATTCAGAGTCCTTCCACAAGAGTTACCTAGACCCATGAGGATTATTTTCCTCTAGTGCTCTCTGTTTGGTCTTGCAGGCTAAGCCTCTATATATAATAGGCCACCAAACAACCAACTGCCTCCAGACACTCACACAGGACCTTCACCGCTTTCACTGTTCTGATTTGAAAGAGAGGCTTTACAACTCAGCAATGAGGCTACAGATGTTTGCCTTTCCCCTTCCACCATGGTGTCTACACATCTGTCTATGACTTCTAGTACTGATGGAAGCTATACTGTGCTTCCATGGTCACAACAACATACTTCCTAACAGCAGTTACTGGAAACCACAGGAAGATCATGCTTGCAGGTTTCCCAAAGGCGTCTGGTTGGCTGTTGTGAAAACAGGATGCTGGACAAGACTGGCCATTGGCCTGATCCAGCGGGATCTTCTTACATCTGCACCGTGGGGCAGACTACTAAACCAGATCAGGCTGTCCCTGTGAGCTGGAATCCTGGGTGCTCAAGTTTTCAACACACAGGGACAGTATACAAGCACTAACAGGCTGTCCATACGGCAGACAGACTCCCAATTGCATGCAAAGCATTAAAGGAGGTCTGTATGGGTCACAATGGTGGGGACTGGACAAGTGAGAGTGACACCCCCACCCACAAAAGTAAACATTACTGCAAGTCCTGAATGCCTGAACAGGCCTTCTGAGATCTGAAGTTTCTGTTTTTCATCAGACTTGGAATAGCTTCAGAATAGGTTATTAAAGCCATTTTTTGAAACCCCTTCAGATAAATCAAGCACATTTCCAAGATCAGAAACAGGTGTGCGTAGTATACTAACCTTTTAATTACCACATCAGATTTTCACATTTCCTTAAGTGAGGCTACCCAAAACCTGCTTTTAATAGTCTAGGGAGAATTTTCCTAATGCAAATGGTTGTCACAAAGATGAATGTATATTCTATGTACTTATGACTTATTTTTATTTCAATAATTCTCTGATAAAGTTACAGCTGGTGCAGAATAGAACTTCTCCATGACTTCTTCAGTCAGGGTGACCTAAGCTTAGTTCTAACTCTAAAAGCTCCCTATGATGTGCTAAGTTTAAATGCAAACATGAGCTTGAATCCTATGCAGTGGATTGGTCTAATTTCACTGCTAAGAAGGCTCTCACGCTTCTCAGAATGCAGCCTCTGTAGGCTGCTATTATTGATGGGTAAAATGGAAATATTCCCTTTGCTTCTGTGCCCCAACTATTTACTGAAATGTTTAATTTTGTATCTGTTCCAATGAAATGGACCTGGAGCCTTGTGTGTTTACAGTGAATGCTTAAAAGGGACATGATGCCTCTGTCCTTTGCAGTAATACATTTTAATTATGATTATTTTACTGTTTTTAATTGTGCTTTATATTTTATTGCATATATAATTTCATACCACCATGTTAGGGCTTGTATTAAATGGCGGGTGGAAATAAATAAATAAATAAATAATAAAAAGCTGCCTGAGACTACAAATCCCAGCACCACCAGCAAGATGCTCTGCAGACCAGGGACATTGAGAAGAATAGCCCCAAGAGCCTTGTTCCTCTGGCACAAAGTGCAGCTCTCTGGTGTAGGGAAAGTGTGGAGGAACCAACTATGACGGCCATTCAGCGAGGGGTCCGGGGGCACAGTGGCAAAGCTGGGCCAGGCTCTGGGGCCCAGAGACCCCTGGCGACAAGCAGGGCGGGGATCCCTGGGGGGCCCCCTGGCTCGCACCCCCTCAAAATCATGCACCCAGGGTTACTGCCCCTCTGGCCCTCCCCACACTGTGCCCCTGAGGCACCTAGCTGACCACGCTTGTCTGTTAACAGGCTGTGGATTTTGATGGTTTGATGGCCTGGTGGCTTGATCCAGAACCAGGATGCTGTCTTAAATTAGTTGGACAGACTTGCAGATCTGGAATTTAGCAACAGTAGCAGGTGGTTACCAGTAATCGAGAAAAAGTCATCCTATAAAAACCACAACATGTTTTATTCCCACAGCCCATTGAGACCATTTGTGCCTGATACCTGTATCAATTAATCATGAGCTCTGTGGGACCCAGAGCGGAATATTCCGAGGCTACCGCTAAATCAGTCACTTTGAGGGAAAGCGCCTTTCGCTGGAGGCTTCTAAAGGGAAATCGTTAAATCAAAGCTTCTTAAACAAGAACCATAAGAGCTTTCAGCATGCCACCTGAATAAGCAGCACTCCCAGATTTACAGGGCTTGCCATCCTTTGGCTGAGTTTAATTAAAGCCAGTGGTTAGACGGTGAAATAAAGAAACAAAACAGAGTGAGCAGAGGGGGTGGGGTGGGGAACACACTTCTAACTTGGTAATCCTATTCACCAGGCACATTTTGTTGCCTACCTTGAGGGAACTTTAATAACACCTTTAGTGGCTGACGTACACAATATAGTGAATGAATAAATAAAAATGTAAAGGAAGGCGCAATATTCTAGCAGCCAAATGCTTGTGACCCTCAGACTTCATGTTTCAATGTGCTCACTCCTGCATTCATTCGTTTTGAAGCCTTACTGAAGAATCTGGATATGACGTTTTACAGAAAAGATCAAATTAGGAGCATCATTTTAGATTTCTGTGGTGTGGTATAGGGAGATATCATTGGGAATGGGTAAAATTCTTGATATACAGTATTTAAGATTAAATGAGGGTGTCATAGGAGCTAGGGGCTGAGGTTCCTTCGGCACCCACAATAAAATATTTGAGGGAGTCAGGCCCCCCCAAAAGTTGATGGACATTGCCATTCAAATGGTGTGCATGTGCCACATATTGTGATCAATTATGTAGGGTGGGGCTTACCTGCCCCCCTTCCACATTTTATTCAAGTTGACATCCCTAGAGGGTGTTTACATTTTTTAAAGAAAAGTTTTTAGGGTGTAGAAAACTTACCAGCACAAGACAGAGTCATCTCCCTCCCCTTTTTAATGCATAAAGATGCCTAGTATGTACATATGCCTCAGTTATAACTGTTTGTAACAGGTATAACAATAGTTGCTTTGCAAGTGTGTGTCCCTCTCTGTGTACCTTGTGTGTTGATCAGAAACTCATGAGGTATAATCACATGTAGTTTTTCACTCACAACAAGTCTATGAAGAGAACAAGTTCAGTTCATAAAGTCAATTGCCAGTCAAGCCACCATGAGGAGCACCACAATGAAAGCACTCAAAACTGTTTGTGCACATATCAACAAGGCCTTGTGAATTCTTTGTTGCTATTTTTCTTCCCCTCACCCTAACTCCACCAAATTTTCTCTCCCCGTCCCCAAAATTCAGTTATATGTGTGTCATTTTTCTCAATGTGTGGGAATTGTGGCTTTCATTTTAGCATTTGCTTTTATGTGCAATCTGTTTTTCAGAAGTGAAACATCATGTTCTCAGTTGTTACCAGCAGTTATGCTTTGTGAAATTCTGACTGAAACCAAACAGATGAGAATTGATAGGAGACCGCCTTTTTACCAGGTCAGATTGTTTGTCCATCCAGCCAAGTATTACCTAGTCTGGCAAATAATAAAAATAAAAATAAACCCCAAACTTTGCAGAGTCTTGGCTGGAGGTCTTTCCCTTCACTTCTTACCTCTTGCTTTTAACTGCAAATGCAAGGGACTGAGCAAAGGAGCTTCAAAGCATGTGTTATGGGGGATAATAAATGGAATGTAAAAATAAAAAGAGCCTTTTCCAGATCAGGCCAGACTAGTCCAGCATCCTTCTTCCCACAGTGGTTAACCAGATATCCATAGGAAGCCCAGAACTAGGACATTAAGCAACAGTGAATTCAAGATGGGGAGACAGTATCACTTTATTCCGTAACCATGATGGTCAGAAACTTGCTATTCTATTATATATATTTTTTTAAAGAAAGAAGCTGAAAAGGAAAAGATTGTTCTTAAATTGCTTATTTCTAGGATTGCCATTGAATATGCTTATTTTAACTGGGGATCTAGTCAATTTTGCTTTCTCACCTTTCCAATCTTAAATGCACTTCTCCATGTTTGCATTTTTTAAGGGCATCATTAAAATTCATTAGCACTTCAGTGTGACTGTTTCCTTGTTTACATTTGTTTATATGCAGTTTTGCCTAATATACATATTTTTCACAACACAATTTCCCCTGACATAACTTTTTTGTCTGTTATTTTCCCCAATATATTCATTTATATGCACACTTTACCATAGCGTATGCAAATTCTTTAGCCCATAATGTGGCTGTAGAACTTTGTTGCAGAATTCAGGGAACTGAAAATGTCAAAGGATAGTCAGTAGGTTCCTCTTTAAATGCAGACTGAATCGAATTTGTCCCCAATCCTACTTTCAACAAAAGGGCAAGGAAATCTGAGTGGGAAACATTTCAAATACTAGCACAGTAAGCCACAATATCAAGCTGGCTCATTGTATTTTATTTGCCATCTCTGATGTCAGAGAAAGTCACAGAAATATTCCAAATGTAGAAAGACTATGAGGGAGGAAGAAGAAGAGATGAAACTGGAAAGAATGAAAATAGATACATGGCCTCCAGCATTGTGTTTATGAGATCATCCATCCATGTCTGCACAGGATGACAGAATGATATCAATTTTGTCCTGGTGGCGTGAATGGGAGCCATCCTGTTCCCAAACATTAATCCCTTTCAGGCTTTCCGCTCCTTTTTAGAAATATGGAGCAGATTATAAATGCAGGGCTTTGCTAAATGCAGCCGCTTCTGTAGTTCTGAAATCACCTCCTTTTTGTACTATTCCATGAGCTCCTGCCAGGAAACTCATTATCAGTTCACATTTTAGACAAAAGTATAGAAATCTCTCTCTCTCTCTCTCTCTCTCTCTCTCTCTCTCTCTCTCTCTCTCTCTGTGTGTGTGTGTGTGAGAGAGAGAGAGAGAGAGAGAGAGAATTCATCACAGTGCATTCTCTGTTTCATGCACAAAGCAGAGATGGGTTGACTTTGGTCTTCTTCAGTCATTTTTTTAAAAAGTAGATTTCCTGTTCTTTGATTTGTATTCAGGATCTCCTAACACTCTAGGCGTAATAACTAGTCCGTATAAAGAGATTTGAGGGCAGACACGTCAGGTGCCTTTATGTTTCTGATCAAAGCTTTCCTGGTGAGGTGCTTGATTATGGCCCTTTGACCCCCAGAGGACATCAGATAACTTCTGCCCAACCCTGGGCACTGGCCCAAGTCATTTTCTTTCCCAAGCTGTGACATCCTCTCAAAATATTATTTTTTATATATTTTATAATAAAAATATCTTTCTTGCTCTTCTGGTGCCCCAACTGTCCAAGTTATTTTGGCACCCAAGACAGATAATCCCACAAAAGTTTCCTTGGACTATCATGCGTGTGTGTGATAATTAATTAAAAAGTAATCATTCACTGATGTCTCGTTGCACCCAAAATCCACTGCTTGAGGCAGGTGCTTCACTCTGTCTGATGATAGAGCCAACTCTGTCCATCCCTGATTAAGTTCCCTATTTTTCCTTTTCCCTGGCTGGTACAGTGGTGCCCCGCAAGACGAATGCCTCGCAAGACAAAAAACGCGCAAGACGAAAGAGTTTTCCGTTTTTTGAGTCGTTCCGCAAGACGAATTTCCCTATGGGCTTGCTTCGCAAGGCGAAACGTCTTGCGAGTTCTTGCGAGTTTGTTTCCTTTTTCTTAAAGCCGCTAAGCCGTTAATAGCCGCTAAGCCACTAAGCCGTTAAGCAGTTAATAGCCGCTAAGCCGCTAATAGCCGCTAAGCCGCTAATAGCCGTGCTTCGCAAGACGAAAAAACGGCAAGACGAAGAGACTCGCGGAACGGATTAATTTCGTCTTGCGAGGCACCACTGTACTGAAAGTGATAGCAGCAGCTACGATGACCCAGGCCTAGCCCCATTCTGGAAAATGGCAGCCAGAGCAAAAAGAAAAATAAATTTGGAGAACATGGGTTGTATTCAATGTAGCATTAAGCAGATTGTTTTGGCAGCAGAAGGATTTTTATTTGCACAGTGGCATAATCTCCTTCTTCTGTGTATCCCCTCAAGATGTTATGGGTTTTCCCCCTAACACTTCAGAGCAGATTTGGAGATGGAATGGGGCACACACTGGGGGAGGAGAGGTGGGAAATCCTGTTGCACTAGCACTAATCATTTCACTAGCATAACTTATTTAATTAAATTCTGTGGCCCTTTTTAAATGGGGGGGGGAGTGGTGGGGGAGGCCAGAGGCAAAAGTGGACGGAGGAATGCATGTGAGTCTTAGCTTTGTACAGCAGGTTACTGCTCTACCCTTCATCTAGGAAGCAAGAGACCTTATCACAATTCAATAGCACACTCCAGCTAGGGAAAAGCAATTGAGCAGGATGTGGTGGAAGCTCACTGAGGAGTGGGACTTGGGATGGAGTATGGTCTAGGAAGAGTCCTAAGGCCTGGATAGAGATGCCTGGATCTTTCCCCAGCAGTGGCATACAGTGAAATTTTTCATAGGGGAACAGTTAGGGTCACCAGCTTGCAAGGGCAATTGAGGGCACTGATGTTGTGTGTGACCTTACCAACATCCTGACGTTTTGTGCGTGAGCATTGTGCCTCCCTCCCCAACCCGGGCGGAAGCTTCCCAGGCTTTGGGAAGGAGACTCTAGGCTTTAATGCTTTAATACTCTAATTTACCAGGAACATTTAGGGGACTAGCCTAGTCTCCCTAGTTCACTGACTGCAAGCCACTGTTCCCTGGCCCTGCTCTACACACTGTGTGCTGCATGTGATTCCACAGCCTCAATGCTGCCACTTTCTCAGTGTCTGCTCACTTTTACCATCAGTTGCAAAGTGCCAAAATCATAGTGCCTTCCACTCCATGTGTTGAGGAAGGACTAACCATGGCTCAGCTCTGTTTGTCTCTGCTGCTGAGTTCTGTTCTCTCCACAAGCAAGAGCTGGTAAAGGAGGCCACTGGATATCTATGGTATATGATCTGTGCTCAAATTGTGCTCCAAAGCCAGCCTTGTCTCTAGGAAACTGGCTCATTAATGTGTAATAAGTGTGTGTGATTTGCAGATTTGTACCATGGGAAGAAAGTGGGAAGTATGTGGGGGAAGGCATAGAACAAAATACATAATATTTGTCTTGAATGGGATGGTTGGATCATTGGGATACTAATAAAAATGACGTACTGGACAAATGAGATGATGCTTTCTTGGTGTTGATAGATGTAAGCCAACAGGGCACTCCTACTCTGAAACTTCCATCAGGAAGTTTTGCTGCCTGAGTCAAAGAGAAAAGATGGCTCCCTATCCTCCTAGTTCCACATACCTGCACAGAATTACTTCATAAAACTCACTACGCAAGATAAGCACTGAATATTTTATATTCAAACTGCACTGCAAGAGATATGGAAGGCTGTGTGTTTATAATTGTATACTTGATGGATCTGTACATTATTAATATTGTTTATACAAGGGCTATAAATATTTTTTTTTAAAAAAATTAAGCTGCTTGCGAGAAACTTGTAACACAAGGCAGGCAATGAACAACAGAGGGTCCAGAGTAAAGGAGGTGGGGGAGAAAATGAAAAGGATCCATTGCTTCTGGACCCTGATGGAAGAGATTAATGGTGGTTGAGGAGAATGATCATAGAGAAGAGTGCAAGGTTGGTGTGTTCTAAGGAAAGGTACCTGGCCTTTCCCCATGACACTTTGTCCAACCAGGAGAGTGAGCAGATATTATCTGGGCAAGATCCTCAACACTAGTCAATGGATGATGCAGATGCAGGCCACTGTGACAGAACCTTGCTATAAGAACATCAGGAATGCCTAGCTTGTTTCAGAGCCCCAGCTTGGGGAAAGAGTATCTGGTGGGGATAGTTTGACTGGGAAAGCAGCAAGTTGGGGAAGGGTTAGCAACCACTTGCACCCACATGCTTCTCTGCTTTAAATTACCCCCTTTCTCAATTCTTAGAGGTGTTTAGTGGCAACCTGCATTACAGACACCACTCTGCCACTTTTGTGTGTAGCTTAGGGTTGCCATATTTCAAATATGGACAGTGCATGTAAAAACCCAATACATTTATGCTTAATTTCCTTGGTATGTGATTTTGCATTGGTGATTGCTTTTAATAGGTAAATATGATTATTTATGAAGTCCATGGTTTGATAGCCTTACTCTTGTTTCTGTTGCTTTATGGA
Source organism: Podarcis bocagei (assembly GCF_964188305.1). NCBI lineage: Eukaryota > Metazoa > Chordata > Lepidosauria > Squamata > Lacertidae > Podarcis > Podarcis bocagei. The sequence goes on along the minus strand of NC_138129.1, from coordinate 82,190,881 downwards.
TGCATTCAAAGTAGCTGTGACTAATACACAACAGAGCAGTATTGAGTTTGTGCTTATAAATGTTGACCACAGTCCAGCTTTTGTTGCAAGCAGTCGTGTTGCACATTACTCGTGGCTGTGTATGGGATGCAGCTCTCAATCAATAATAGCACCCAGGGGTGCTCATCCCATTTTGCTGCCTGAGGCAAAATGGGAAAGTGCTGCCCTGTTCCACTGCATGATTTCCAGTCCAATAAAGAACTGCAGAAAGAGCTCTCTCACTGGATCAGGAAAATAAACAGAGGAATTCTAACTACAGAAATCTGGTGTATGTCATACCAGCTTAAGTTACCCCATCCCAAATTCCTTTCGAGAGAATTTAGACTCACACTGCCTTTTCTGCTGGCTAAGTTTCTCTGCGTTGCTAAGTCATATGACAGAGCTGAAAGGGGATTAGAATTGTTAGTGTCTCTTTGCCACATCCTGCTCCCCACTGCCCCCTATTAGGGACTTACACCAGCGTATGTTCCACCAGCTTAATTTCTGCCAACTGAGACCTAGCTGAGCTAGTCAAGTCCAAGGTCAACTGAATCCAAACTCTTGCATCTTGGTGCATCTTGGGTTTGCATTGTGTGGTAACTGTGGAATAACTTATAAAATATGCGAGCTCTGTAATTGCACTGAGATTAGCTGACAACAAATTGATAACCATTTTCATCTAACCACAAACTGAAGATTACGTGTGCCGATATTATTTTATTATATATCCAGCAAGATAAACAAATAAACAAATAAATAACTCTAAACACGCTTCCTTTGTGCTTTACAGGAAACTCAAACAGAATTTCCATGTTTCATGAATAATATTAAAATTATGGATAGGTGCCATTTGTGCATCGTTTTGCTAAAAAGTATGCTGTGCTGGAAGTTAGGTGTCTAAAGGCAGCGATGTTTTTTATGTGCTTTATAGATCTCTGAATGAAATGACAGAGGTGTAAAAATCACTAAGAGCAAAGAGCTCCCTAGTGATTTATACAGCGGAGGGAATTTCTGTGTTTAGAAGCAAGCAAATACATGAAAATCCTACAATTCAGAAATGTGGATCTTGCATTTACTGCTCTGAAATACATGCACTTTCACTTGTTTGACATAAGACTTGGGCGCAATGAAACCACCGACTAGTGAATTGTTGCACAGATGTAGTGTGCCTGCTTCAGAACAAACATATATCAAAACTGTGTTCTGCTGATCCTTCAACCTCCCCTCCATAGTTTGAGACTCCTGCCTTTGTCAGGGTCAATGCTACCATGAAGGACACCGAGTCCCCTGGAAGTAGTAGTGGAATAAACATGCATCCTCTGCTGTCTCCCCTGACCTTCATGCTGCCCAAGCCCTCACCACACCAGAAGAATGAGCATAGCCCCATCAGTCATGTTGCTTGAGCTCCCACTATTGGCCAGGGACTCCACAGCCAGGCTGACACCCAACCGGGCAGAGGAGGAAAACTGACCCAAATTGATTGACTGGCCAGCAGCTGGAACACAGCACTGGGCGACTGAAACAGTAGAAGGTGTGGTGACCACCCACAGATTGAACCTGGGCAATGTGGAGAAGAGCCAGTATGGGAAACAGGGTGCTAGACTTGTACAGGTGATGAGGGAGCTCACAGAGTCACTGTTTAGAACCTCTCACACTCCTGATTATGTCATCTAGTCAGGTTATGAACTTCAGAATTAGACTAAAAAACGAACTATTTCCCATTTTCATAGCTTCTTCCCACACGAACCAACCCAGACCCTGCATTCTTCATTTGAGGCCCTTCTCTGTGTGCTCACTCCAAGGGAGGTGCAAAGAGTGACAACAGAAGAACGGGCCTTCTCAGTGGTGGCTCCCCATTTTTGCAATGCTCCACCTTGGGAGGCGTGCCTGGTGCCATCATTATCTGCTTTTAGGAACCAGGTGAAAACTCTTTCATTTACCCAGGCTTTGGGCCCTTAATTTGAAGAATATGTATCTGCGGTCTCTTCTTCTGCTCATTTTTTTAGTGGAGTGGGTTGTATTTGATCTTCCCTTTTATATATAGTAGGGCATTCTAGGTTCCTATTTTACTCTTGTTCCTATGCTTGGTTTTAATGTTTGTTTTTGCACTGTAAGAAAAAAAGTGAAGGGAAAAATGCATATAACAATAACAACAATTTCCAAAATCAAACTAGAGGGTGCGTATTTTCCATCATTATTTCTATGGGGGGGGGGTGCCAATCTGAAAATTCAAAATATGTACTTTAATGTGGATTCTTGTGCACTTTTTTCTTTTCTTTTCTTTAAAAAACACACAAATTAATGCAGAAATGGGATAGAACAGATTCATGTATGAACATTCTTGTATTAATGGTACAGGCAAGAAACCTGCCTATCTCTAACTGGATCTGAACATTACACACGAGGCTAAATTCCTTGTTTTAGCATAGGGCCCAACAACATTGTTTGTCTTGTAAGTTTCACTGTCCTGTCTTTTGGATGGCTTTGCCAATTCCCTTCTTAGTATTCACTGCAAGGTTAGGCTTGCCAGCTTCTCATGGGTTTCTCAGGTTGTTCATGTACCCTAATTGTGGCTTGTTATGAGTTCTAAAATGTCCTCAGCCAAGCTCAATATAACATTCCTTCATGAAGAGAAAATACACTGTCTTTGGGTATGCACGCTAGAGAGAAATACAACCTACCATGAATTTTCAGCCCATGAAAGAGCTTGTGATGAAGAAATAAAATGCTGTTTGAACTTCTGGATAAAGTTATGAATCAAGAGTAAGACTGCTTTTCTTAATTGAAAATGATAAAATGTATATCCAGTAATTCAGCACCAACTGTTAAGCCTCCTGTAAGAACAGTTGCATTGTTTTGAACCAATGCTGCAGTATTCTTTCTTCAGGACAGACCAATCTTTCATGCATTTTTGATGAGGAACAGCAACAATGGCAGAAAGCAGTAGTGAATAATTCTATTCCCATTTTTTTCTCCTCCAAGCATCAGGGAGTTTAAAGAAAACCTCAGAATGGGTATGAAGTCATGTGAATACCATGTTAGGAATAACATCGCACACCATCTAGCTACCAAAGTTTCCTGTCTCAAAATATACACAGAAGTGATATGACCAGCACCACCTCAGATAGATTTTCAGCCAAATCCTTTGCATTTTACATCTTTTGAAACCAAGGAGTAACAAAATTCTGTTCTATTTTCACTACAGATCGAAACAACAGAACTTGAAAACAGATTATATGTAATATGAAACGGCTAAATCAGAACTGAGTATCATGGGGGGAGGGGGAGTCCCGCCAGATATTCAAAATAAGTTTAGAACAAGGAATATTTCGTGGTTCTAGTATCTCTGGGTCCAGCATTAGATAAATGATCCAAAAGATTATAAGCAGGCCACTTGAAATCCTATTAGCTCAGGGGCCAAATGAGGTGCTGCCAGGCCCTCTGGACACTCACCAGTCACGCCCCCTCTCCCGAGGCCACACCCCTCCCTTCTCCACCCCCTTTGCACATTCCTTTCTTTTCCCCCAATAATTTTTATTACATTTTCCACAGTTGTAACAAATATTGCAACAAACATTGCACAACCAAAGGTCAAACCAGAACCAAAACAAAAGAATACATCAAAGAAAAAAGACAACAAACAATAAAAATGAACTTAATTGTTTAAAAATCCAACCTTATGGACATAGTAATTGACTTCCTCTAGTCCCTCCCTTCTGAGTTTCCTTGTACCTGAATGTAACAGCTTTCCAATATCATTATTAAACAACAATATTCCAATTATAATCAAATTTATTCACTTTTCTTACTGTTCTAAATCCCATTTATTTAATCCTAAACCTATTTAGTAAAGGGTAAAGGTAAAGGGGACCCCTGACCATTAAGTCCAGTCGTGGCCAACTCTGGGGTTGTGGCGCTCATCTCGCTTTATTGGCCAAGGGAGCCGGCGGACAGCTTCTGGGTCATGTGGCCAGCATGACAAAGCCGATTCTGGCGAACCAGAGCAGTGCATGGAAACGCCGTTTACCTTCCTGCCAGAGCGATACCTACTTATGTACTTGTACTTTGACGTGCTTTCGAACTGCTAGGTGGGCAGCAGCAGGGACCGAGCAACGGGAACTCACCCCATCGCGGGGATTTGAACCGCCGACCTTCTAATTAGCAAGTCCTAGGCTCTGTGGTTTAACCCACAGCGCCACTCGTGTCCCTTAGGCCTATTTAGTACTTTCAAGTAATTTCTAATTTTTTATATTACAATATTTATTCAAATAGTCCTTGAATTTCCTCCAGTCTTCTTGATATTCCTCTTCTTTCTGGTCGCGGATTCTTCCAGTCAGGTCAGCTAGCTCAAAAAAGTCCATCATCTTCACCCCCTTTGCATATTTCGTTGTTTTTTTTAATAGATATTTATTGAAGATTTTCCATTTTAGTAGATTAAAAAGCCAAAAAGAAAAAACAAAAAGAAAAATTAAAAACATATACAGTTTACAAACCTTATTTTTCAATAACATATTTCCCTGACTTCCCCACACCTCCCCTTCTTATATTCCAATTCAAATTGTTAGTTTGACAAGTTCTTATCCCCAATTTTTTAACCTTTTTATGTTTAATTCATTATAAAAAACTATTTTACCTTATAAACATCAAAATTTATACATCAGTACTCAATCTTAAATCCTTTTTTCTAAAGTCGACCCAAATTCCCTTCCACGAATTCCCCGCTTTTCATACGAATAACAAAACAGAATAAAAATAAAAAGACGAGTTATAATTATACACCCTTTGGATCCCCAAACCCCACCCCATCCCCTTTCCCAGTTTCAATCCCCAACAGATGTCCATCAGTCTTAATCTACTTTCAGCCTTGGGATCTCACGTCCGAGGCTCTTAATTGTCTCTCAGTTCCTCTCTGCCGGTTTTTTTTATAGTCCTTAATATTAAACACCAGATCTCGGAGATGCTCTAGCCCGGTGAGGACAATGTTTCTTCCAGCCAGACTTCCATACTTAAAAGTGGAGCCCAAATCTTGTTTCTTACTCCTTTCAAATCCAAATGTCCCCAAAGCTCCAACTTTCACCTTAATCAAATTTGTAATCCTTGGGTCTTCAGATCTCCACAGAGAGAGATCGCTCCATTCTTCAATCTCCAATTCAGACCAGATTTTCATCATCAAGTTCTTATTTTCCTTTATAACCATCATGTCAGGCCTCTGGCTCTCCTTTGCCATCTGCAACATTATATCTCCTCCTTCCTTTCCCTCAAAAACAACAAGTGTCTCTTTCTCCACACTCTCAAAGTTCTCAAATTTCTCCTCTTGTCCAGCTGCTTGGGCTTCCTGGATCAAATCCTTATCAGATTCAATGAACTTATTTACTGTTAAGTCCAGAGTTGCAACGTTGGTAGCCAAAACATCAATTTGGCCTTGTAACTTTCCCAAGAGAAAGAAAACTCTTTCCAATTTATCTTGAGTTTTGCCTCCTTCCGCCATTCTTGTAATGTCCCAAAACCCCCTCTAGAGGGATTTTGGTTACTTAGTATTCCTTCCAGTTCAAATCCAACAATCAAGTTAGTTTGTATCAGTTCTTCCTTGTTTTCAACAAAGTATAGCCCAATTGTAACAAATATAACCAGCAGAGACAATAGAAAACAAAGTTCGCTTTTTCCGTCTTGACAGCTAATTTGACCGCTGTCAAACTCTTCAATATCTCTCCAACAGGCTCTCTCACGGATCACTCCCAGGTCCGGGGGGGGGGGGTGACACCTCAGCTCCAAAAATTAGCTCTTATCCTCCAGTAAAATTGCTTAAACTGCCAAATTGTGAAATTAATATCTTTTACCCAATAAAAAGGAAAAAATCCTCTCGACTTTAGTTAGCTAGTCCTTGCTTTAGATTATTTACAAGACGGGGAGACGGACTTCCTGTTTGCATCTTCCCCGATCGTGCCTAATTAAAAAAAAAAAAAATTCTTTAGAAATCCAATTTCCGTACTACTCACGGGTTGCTGCTTTAAAGTCCAATTGTTCACAAGAAGAAGTCAGTGCTCTCCGACCATGGCATGCGGCTTCACTCCGCAGGAGAAGCAGTCGACTCTCAGCACCGCACCACTCACCCTGTCCCCCGTTCCGAAGCCTTTAAAAAGGCTCCTTCGCAGGTCGGGGGCGCAAATAGTGCCCACCGAGTCACCAGGTTCACAGGCTTCCCTGCCTGTGATTTTTAAGGGTCCCCGCGTCACCGCAGCGGCAAGACCCGAATCCTGCAGAGCCGATTCCCTACGGAGCTCGGAGGGAATCCGCCATTAGCAGTTGGCGCTAACCCGGAAGTCCCTGCATATTTCGTTTGAATGACTGCAATGGACCCTTGTACTTTTATAATGAACAGCTAGAAAGAGGTGGGGGGCAACAAATAAAATGTGCAGCTGTGGTGGCTAATATGGAGTCCCATAATCAGTTGGAGAATGTCTCCTCTCCTGGGGGAATTTGATGAAATGCTCCATATATATATATATTTGCACTCTCAAATAGGATGGGGACTGTTGAGAAACCATTTGCATGCATCTCTAGTTTTAAGAGCTTCACAGTCTTTCTCGAGCACTTTTTTGTCATTGATTTTGTAAGTGGGCCTGCTGCTCCTTAAGTGTGTTGACTGCTGTTTTGGGCTTCTTATTGTCCTTTAAAGTTTATTATTTATATAAAGTAAATTGGACCTCGGCATATACGATGAAGGGAGATATATCAATCTGATGACATGTGAGCAAATAAAAGAAATAACCAGTACCCCTTTGCATTTCGATATTTATTGGAAAACTATTTTTTTTCCAAATGAGACTGCAAAATCTTGGGGTACTATTCATCTAAGTTTTATTCAGAATAAAGTTATTGAAATGAGTGGTCCTTACTTGTCATAGTCATTAATTTTAATGAGTAAAAGTTAGTTGAACACTGTCCTTAATAACATATAAGAAAACTCAGAATTTTCCTTTTAAACCATTGCAAAGGCAGGGAAACAAGTTTTTGCACTTTTTTGCCTGTCTGCATTAAAAATTCAGTTATCTCCACCTAATACCCTGTACTGCAAAACCTTTAGTATACCAGTTGAGATGAGCCCCAGATTGAAGGTCTGATGATTGACTGAGCTGTAACATTCAGAAGGCTTCAAGAAAGGTTTCTCTCTCTCTTATTTCACTCAACACTCCCTCCCGCAGGAGTTCACATTTTCTGTTTTATCTCTGGGAGTGAGCTTAGTGACAGACACACATTGAAAGTCTGTGTGAAATGCCATGGGAGCTGCTTAACAGCATTCAGATGCAGAGATGGCATTTGATTCCCAAGCATCTCTGTTGAAGCCACTCTAGAAGAAATCTAAATCGGGATGGGGAGAGTGGGGCGCTGGGCGGAGGGAAACGGCAGGGTAGCAAAATGAAAAAGTTGAATCTGCACCCTTCAGCAGTATACTTTTGTTAAGGATACACAATGGATCCCCAATTATTATTATTTTTTTGTCGTGTGGCAGATTGTTGACCAGGGCTGGTTCTAGGGAGCATATGACTCCCTTGCTAGAGAATCTCCACTAGCTACCAGACTGTTTCTGGGCACAATTCAAAGTGCTGGTTATGACCTAGAAAGCTATCTCAAAACCTCATATGAACCTGCCCAGGTTTTGAGATCACCAGGGGAGGGTTTTAGTTGAGTTCCACCACCCTCATAGACATGCTTGGAGGGGATGTGGCAAAGGGCCTTCTCAGTAGCTGCCCCCAGACACTGAAACTCCTTCCTTGGAGAAGCTAGACTGATTCCTTGTTGTCCTTCTGCCAGCAGGTGAAGATCTTCTTGTTCCAACAGACTTTTGGGAACTGACTGCTTTTAATGAAATGGCTGGTGCCATGCTGTTTATCTTGTGCTGTTTAAATCGGCTTTAAACCAATTTTATATATGTATATAGTTTTAAATTCTATTAATCTTTAATTTTTTTAATACTCGTTTCGATGTGCTCAACAATTTTTGTTTTTCTCTGTAATCTGACTCCTGTTAGGGGGAAAAGGCGGGATAATAATAATAATAATAATAATAATAATAATAATAATAATAATAATAGTGATGTTTGAGCATCCTCTTTGTGTTTGATTTGGTGGGTGTTACTTGGGAAACATCTGTTTTGTTTTGCACCAGTTCCCTCTGACCAGTGTGAGCTGTCAGTTAATCATCATCTCGTGAAGATTTGACATTTTCATCCCCAAAAAGTTTTTGATTTGAGTTTCTATTGAAATCAGGCTGCATTTTAATGTTGCATTTTAATCTTGTTTTTAAGTTGTATCTTAATCAATTGTTTTATATCTGATGTTAGCCGCCCTGAGCCTGGTCTTGGCTGGGGAGGACGGGATATAAATAAAAATTATTATAAATAAAATTTATTATTATTATTATTTATTATTACCTCAATTAGTTATCAGAGTTCAAGGACCTATCACAGTCAGGCAAAACCCTCATGGAATGTGCAAGGGGCAGGGAGGGATGTAGCCTGGGGAGAAGGGTGTGGATGATGTTTGTGCTGTGGGGAGAGTCCTGAGGGCCAGGTAGAGAGGCGTGGGGGGGACTAATTTGGCCCTGAGGCCTGAGGTGCCCCACCCTGGTCTACAGAAAGAAACCCTTTATGTAAATGTAGGCTTTTCTCATTCCTCACCCCTGGATTCTGGAGGAGCATTGCCATGTTCACCCTCCTGTGAATGAAGAATGATGGGAGCAGAGCAAGCATGCTAATCTCTGCTGCCTCATATACCCCTGCATATACCCCTGCCTTTTTATCTCTTTAAAAGAGATACAGGCCTCGGTCCTGTATACCTGAAGGAGCATCTTCACCCCCATCGTTCAGCCCGGACACTGAGATCAACACTGAGGGCCTTCTGGCGGTTCCCTTATTGTGAGAAGTGAGGTTACAGGGAACAAGACAAGAGGGCCTTCTCAGTAGTGGCGCCCGCCCTGTGGAACACCCTCCCATCAGATGTGAGGGGGGAAAGCAGCTATCTTATCTTTAAAAGACATCTGAAGGCAGCCCTGTTCAGGGAAGTTTTTAATATTTAATGCTGTATTGTTTTTAACACTCGATATCATTATTATTATCAAGCCTTCTCTAGCAATTTTAGTTTTTTATTCAGCTGTTAGGTTTAATTCTTTAATTCTTAATTTCACAGAAGCTTTCAAATTAAGAAAGTGGCTGGAACTTAATGGGGAAACAAGTGACTAGATGAAAGAGGTGATAGGTAAAATATAACCACTGCAGCTATAAGATAGCATCGCCCTTCACTTGCGAATGAAGGATGGAATAACTCTCAGTATCCTCCCCCACTATTTTTAAATTCTCCCAGAAAACAATTGATTTAAAGGTAAAACCTTTTGAGATGCAAAGAATCACACACCCTCCTGCATTTACAGCTAAGTGCTTAAGAGGTTAACTATAATAGAAACATAAATCTCGAGTAAGTCTTATTAAAGGATAAATATCTGCAGTATCTAGGTTAGACTTCTTTCAACCAAAAACTCCTCTTCTGAAATGCTCGCATTCTGACAGTGTGACAAATTGCTGGAACAAATGCTAAATAGTTAAATGGACAGGTGATGGATGGCCTCATAAGCCTTGCAGGGCAGCCGGTGTAAGATACTAATTGGTTCTGTGGAACTGGTTTTAGTCAATAAATTCACTTGAGAGAGGGTTTTTTGGGTTGTTGTTTTTTTGTTAGACATCCAGAATGCAGTGCTGTAGGTGACAAACCACTTGGAACATATTAGGCCACCAACAACTTTATTACTTTTCAAGGGTAGAATCTCCATCTCCACCCATCTTGATGTGTCAGCTAACAATTTATATAGTGTGTGTATTTATTTTTTTAAACATAAAAAACAGGGAATGCCAGCCTATTTGTATCAAGCTGTTTCTATCCAGTTTTGATCTTATGGAGTACTAGCGTCGGTTTGCAAAATAATTCAGAATTTCAGATCTGCTTAATTATTTTCTTTGCAGTATTGCATAGTTCCATAATAATGAATGTAAGAAATCAAATAGAAAGCCATTGTGCTTATGTATACGATAAACCAGAGTCTCCCAACCTGCTGCTCTACAGATGTTCTACAGGTAGAATACGGCTCCTGCTATCCCTAACCATCAGGCATGGTCTTTGGAGCTGATGAGAGTTTAGTTCAAAAGGTGTGGTAAACACCAAGGTGGTGAAGGATATACTGAACACACATGCACACACACCAACCCTAAACATAAAAAAGAAATAAAGGGAAGAGGGAAGGAGGGCCTATTGCACCAGGGGAAAAGAATACTATGACTTTAATTATAAGAGTACATGGTTAACCTTTTTTCTCTTATATATTGGCAATATAAGGATTCACGAAACAATGAAACAGATTTAATAAAGCACCCCATTGTCTTCTGATTACTCCCTTTATGCTCAATATCAGTATTTTTGAGAGACTTTTAATTCATAAGTTGATGGGGTTGTCAGCTTTGTAGGAGTTGTGACCAAGACATCACCCTAATTCAGTCTGCATGCCTGCCTATAAGTACATGTGGACACACACACACACACACACACACACACACACACACTGTGGTACCTTGGGTTAAGTACTTAATTTGTTTCAGAGGTCCGTTCTTAACCTGAAACTGTTCTTAACCTGATGTACCACTTTAGCTAATGGGGCCTCCTGCTGCTGCTGCGCCGCCAGAGCACGATTTCTGTTCTCATCCTGAAGCAAAGTTCTTAACCCGAGGTACTATTTCTGGGTTAGCAGAGTTTGTAACCTGAAGCGTATGTAACCCGAGGTACCACTGTATATATATCCATGCTAATAAGAAAAGTTCAGACTGCAACACTATGTTAACTGACACAAGAACTTCAACTCAAAAAGAGGATTTCTCACCACCCACCCTCGCATGATCTTTTAGTAGTTTAGATGTAGCACCCTGCTTGTGGTTAACGCTTAGCTGGAATGAAATATTCAACGCAGCAATAGAGAAATTAAAATAATAATTTATTTGTCAGACAAATAAATGATAGGCACAGTGGTATATGGTTACCAAAGCTCTGCCCCCCCTCCAGCCCTGATGGCCAGCACTTATATTTCCTCAGCCCAGCCCCCTTGCTCCTCCTTTGGCTGCCTCTGTCCAATCAGCCTGGTTGAAATTCCTATTGGCTGTCTGCTAGAACCAATCATAAAAGATACACCCATTTCCTATTACCTTTTATGGGAGACAAAGAGCTATATTTCCTTCTATCCATAAATGGCAGACAAGTAGCCATATATCTTACATTTGCCTTGACAAGGCACCTTAATTACCAGATCACCTTTTGCCGCTGTTGCCCCTGCTGCCCCTGCATTCCAAAACAAATGGCTAAAACAAATGGCTCATGGTATTAAATTCTATCTAAACAGAGATCTTGGGTTCACATTCTCACACACCATCAATGAAATAAGAATCTAACATTTCTTACTTTCTAAATCCCTTGCATGATTACATTAAGCCAACAAATCTCATACATAACATAGATAGCTTTTTAGAAGAAAAGGCCTTTGCAAAGTAAAAAAGGAACTCAGTAAAAACAGCTTCAAAAGAAGCCTCTTCAGTTTACACCCACCTTTCCCAGCCAGCTGCTTTTCCCATTAACTCTTCCCAAAATTTATTGCCCTTTAACTCTCTCAGTATACTTTAAACCTTAGGAAAATATGGCTAGAGTCTGATGGGAGGCACATGGTATTATTTTCTGTTAAACAATAAATCTTACTATTTACCAACTCTTAATTAGTGTTTTTGCAGCTTGATTGTATTCTGTAATATGTAGGGTCAGTGTAACATTTGCTCCCAGCCTGTAATTTCCTTTTACAACTTTGAGAAACTTGTCTCCTGGTACTGCTATAAATCGGGGGGGGGGGGGCCTTGTTCAGGAGAGCAGGAAGATAAACAACTGCCAAAGTACTTAGCCAGCTGCTTTCTGCCTGGCATGAAACATACAAACATTTGCAAATATATCTTTAAGCTCATTTTAAAATACAGGCCTTGATCAGATGCCTCATAGACATTTTCAGTACAGCTCTAGTCCTCTTACTTTGGCCAGTATACGGTTGCAAATTTTATTAAATTTCTATTATGCATTTGATATTGGCATAATAGAGATTGGCCTCAATTCCTTGTTGCAGGTGAACATTTTGTCTTAATTTGTGTTAAATTGTAAGCCTAAGCCACCTGCTTTCCCTTCTCCAGTTTTGTTTTTGTTCTCTCTTTTTTCCTGAGTACAGTGGTATCTGAGGTTACAGATGCTTCAGGTTACAGACTCTGCTAACCCAGAAATAGCACCTCGGGTTAAGAACTTTGCTTCAGGATGAGAACAAAAACCACGCAGCGGTGGCAGTGGGAAGCCCCATTAGCTAAAGTGGTGCTTCAGGTTAAGAACAGTTTCAGATTGGGGGCCACTAGGGGGCGCATTGGAAGATGGCTGACAATAACATCTCTCCGACCCACACGAGGTAATTTGGAGGCTATGATGGGGGTAATTAGCCTCCTTAACCCCCCCAGGATTGTGGGGGGGGGACGGCCCTTGCCTGCTGTGCCCTATACCACCCCTGAATTTGTGGGGGTGGTGGCACTAGGCACAAAGCCCTCCTGTGGGATTTCGGCACTCCTGAACGCCGTCCCTGATTCGCGCCACTAGATGCAGAACTTCAAAGGAAACAATTTGGATGAAAGGAATGCACATATTTCAAGAAAGAAGGGGGAGTAAAGACTGCTAACAGAAGAGATCTCTGACAAAACAAGATAAGAATAAAACATGAGAAGATACGCCAAGACAAGGTACGGCAAATGACTGATGGGGGAGGGGGAAAAAACTCTCCCTTCTTTCCCTATGTGATTAAACAAGAATCCCCTCCCCTCAGGAGTCAGAAATGTCGTTTTAAGGACTTAAGCTGTGGATTTAAGGCTGTGTGGAGATAAACTTTCGAACCAAAGCACGTTTTAAGAAGAGCGTGGAATGTGTAAGAGCTTGGGAATGACGCAGTTAAAAATGCCATCGCCATATTGGGAAGTTCTGTCGGAGGTCTTGAGTCTGGGAGGAGAAAGAGAGAAATAGAGCTGTTTATATATTGTGGGTTAAACTCCTCAGTGAGACTTAAGAGCGACAGTTTTACGAGACTATGATGGAAAGAGTGATGTTATCTATGAAGGAGACGATATATGGAAACCATCTCAATTTGAGGATTGGAAGAACGGAAAATTCACACAGGACTATTATTACTATTGGTGTTTATCGGCTTAAGGAGACTATCAGAAGAGATCATAAAGAAAAAAGAGAAAATATATGAACAAGATGTGATGTGGAAACAGCAAGATAAGATGGGATAGAACTATGAACTTTGTTTAGACTGATTTGGACTGATTGGGACATTAACGCAGCAGCAAGAAGATGATCAGAATCCCCCTTTGGATCTTGAAATATGGGTCCCCCCAACAAAATTTAAAATTCGGCTTTGTAATTCGGAATTTATGTGATATGATTTAATTTGATGTGATTGGCCAGTTAATAAAAATTATTATTATTATTATTTTTAAAAAGAACAGTTTCAGGTTAAGAACAGACCTCCAGAATGAATTAAGTTCTTAACCTGAGGTACCACTGTATTGAGCGGAGGAAGAGGACTCTTTGGTTGTGTGCACACTATACCTTTGAAGCATGTTCAAAACACACTCTTTCCCTCAAAGAATTATGGGCAATGTAGTTTGTTAAGGGTTGCTGGGAATTGTAATTCTGTTAGGTGTAAAGTTCAGTGCCCAGAATCCTTTGAGGGAAAGAATGCGTTTCAAATACAATTTAAAGGTATAATGTGTGGACAGCCTTGGGCTCCTTATTGTTAGGATGTTTAACCTGCAGTTTAGGCAATCTAAGATGGAGACACCATATGAGTTGCTAGAATCCAACATGCCCCCTACCAACTTTACTATGAGGGAAGAAGGACTTCCCAGATGTCTGGTGACAAGTGAAGAGACACATTCTTCCCAGGCAGCTAAGAAGTGGGTAGTCTGTGGTAACTAAGATGTAGTAAGTCTATCTCTGTAACAATGCACCAGAAACATAGGTGCCGACTCCATGGGGCTTGAGGGGGCTCGAGCCCCCTCAAAAAAAATTTGGGGGGGGCTCAGCCCCCCCAATAATCTCGGGCGGGCGCCCTTCCAGCAGAGCGCCGCCGCCGTCCCCCGCCTCCTCCCCACTGCTCCTTCGCCAGCCAGCCAGCCGCGCGCCCTAATCGGAGAGCCCCGGCCGGAAATCCCGCGAGAACAGGGGAATCCCGACTGGCCACACCTCCCAGCCAGCCAATCGGCTGGCTGGGGGGGCGTGGCTTGCCCTATTTAGGGCCGGAGCCACTTTATTTGCATATTCATGAGCTTATTTATTATTCATGAGCTTTCCCGGGCCCCCCCAATATTTTTTCTAAGTCCGCGTCCCTGACCAGAAAACATCTGTCTATATGCTATGGTAGATTACTGTACAAAGACATGGCTAAGTGTTTAAATTTTAAGAGGGCTGAAGAAAGGTTTGATAGATTGACTACAATGCAAGCAAAATCAACAAGGAACTTTTCAAACTCTAATATTTGCTATGCTGATTCTCTCCCCCTCCACCACTTACAGCACCAGCGTACTTTTTGAAGTAGCTTTTCATTGTCAAGTACTTGGGGTGTATTTAGATGGAGCCTTTGTTGTGTTCTAAAATGCTGTGCTTAATTTATAAAAGAGGATTGCTAGAGCTCAAGTGTTTTTGGAAGTTAGAGCATTTCTGACTCTGAAGATTCATGACCACAATGGATCAAAGGACTAGAATGGGAGGAGTTCCCTCCCCACTCTTTGTTTCAATACCTGTGTATTTGGACAGAATCCCAGTTCTACACAACTGACTGTGTAGTTATAGTTATAGTTCATTAAACAATTTAATGGCAGTACTGTGCCGAAGGAATAAAATTAACAGTTCTACAGATAATTATGATAATTATGATAGATATGTGTGTGTGTGCATGTGTGTGAAAGAGACAGACAAAGAGTAAAAATGAGGATGTTTCTAAACTTATCCCTTCCCTCCAAATTTCTCCCCAGACTGAGCAAACATTATTTACCTGGTCCTAGTATTTGAGTACTGACCATATGCAATAAATATATTTTTATGGAATTTGTAAAGCTCACTGCAACGATGCTTTGCATATTATGGGGTATATACATGGGATTTATATATATTGTAAAAAAATTTTATAAGTAGCTATTCACAAGAATTTCTTTTTTAAAAATGTTATAACTTGGGATAGCTCAGTCAGTAGAGCACAAAGCTCTTCATCTTAGGGTTGTGTGTTCAAGCCCCTTGTTGGGCAAAAGATTCCAGCACTGCAGGAGGTTGACTAGACCTTGTGATCCCTTCCAACTCTATAACTCTGTGATTCTGTGGAATATAAATACACATATTCTGTGCTTGTGTGTCCTTTTGAACACCCTTTTACCTTGGCTGACTAGGGAAGGGAGGTGATCAACTGTCACTGGGTGATAGAAGAACATTGCTGATTCTTTGAAGAAACTGACAAGTTAGATACAAAGCACACATTAGGTACAGAGGCCGATATAAAGGTCTTTTGTATAGTCTTCTCAACTAACTAATCAACTTTTTATTGTGTTATATATGTATTTCATTTTGCATTGTGAAGACATTATGAGATCTATTTGTTACTGAAACTGGCTGGAATTTGTTTTATGGGATTTGTAAAGCATTTGAGCTAGTTAGAAGAGATTTGCTATAACTGTGGCCATATTAATTGGCATGACTTTTCATGCTACAGGGGTCCTGGAATGGGAGGGGAGGGGAGGGGGGAACCTTGGATGCTGTGATTGTATAAGAAGCCTAACAAACTCCTGACAATGTACATTTTCTATGAGTTCTGCAGAGCCTTTACCAACTGAGCTTCTGGCCTACAGGTCACTTCAAGCACGAGGCTGCTTTGTGGTTAACCACAGATATCTCTCTGAATTGAATGGTATTCATTTTTAAAAAAGCATAAAAATAAAACTTGGACTTTGTACTCTTCTTTTTAAACTTTGGGAACATCTGACTTCTCTCCTGGCATTTGTCTCAAACAATGGGCCAGAGATTAAAACATCCTGTGAATCACCAGGCATTAGTCACTGCTGATTATGGGGCACCTGCCCTAAATTGACTCCAATTCTTCCTTCAGCACTGGAACCTTTATCATAATTCGTGTCCCATATGTCACTGTCTAAAACATTATTTGCTGTTCATTGTTAATTTGGAAATGTGAAAAATAGATTCCCCACCCCCGTAAAACCATATACAGTAAGCGCATTGGTCTGAACTACTGTCATGGATACCAGCATTAGCTAGCAATTATCTGATAGAATGAGAGAGGATGCTGAATTGATTTGGAGCTGAGTTTTCCAATACCCTCCTGTGGTTTTTGTTCTGTGATCAAACAGTGAGGGGATGGACATTTTAAGAGTACTGCTGCACAGCTAAAGAACTGGGCTGGATTTAGAGCTATCCATTAACCTCATAATAATTCTATATCATTCCTTTCTGAATTAATCTTGCTTTATGATGTCTTACTAAAGGCATAGAGTCTCTTCAGAATAAATCTATCAATACAAATAAATTGTGGGCATTTACAACAAACAAATATTATGTGATTTCTCCAATGCCATTTTCTTTACACACACATATATATATGAACAACTGAAACCCAGAAAGAGATGATTTAAGAAATTCAGCCATAATATTTAACTATTGGATCAAACAATGCTGACAGATTAGGGTCTCTCTGTCTCTTTCTGTGACACTGAAGTAATAAGGTTTTATTGGCAAGACCTATTAAAATGACACTTACCATATATCCTTGAGATATTTTATTTCATCACGATGCAACGTCCCTAGGCTTCATTCTGTGAGTTGTCTAAGCCACCTTCCATATGGAGGTTCGTGATTGGATCATGCCCAGAACTAAGACAGGATGAACAAACAGCAGTGATATCAGTCACCCTTTCCAGGATGAAAGAGGTGAGAATAAATATAGAAAGAGAATGAAAATAACAGAGAGGCAGGTAACAACTAAGAAGTGTGTTTTATGTTACAGGTTGTCAAGGTTGAAAAAGTTGGAGATGACTGTTATAAATTCTCCAAGGGCATGAGTAGAGGATTGCAGTAAGCTAAGTGAGCAATCACGGGATCCGTGTTATGTCACACCTAGCAAAAAATTCAATGGAGGACAGGGCTCATGTTCCTCCACAACTGGTGACTTATCCAGTTTACTGCAACTCTCTATTAAACCTACGATTTGACCGATCAAGTTCTCAAACCTCCAACCCCCATTTACTGTCCCAGTCAGGTCACAGTGTGTGACTGCACTGGGAAGATTGGGAAAATAAAAATTAAATATTAAAGTTTATGGTTGGGAGATGAGGGGCATACAAAGCTGTGTACACCAGCTGTATGAACAAATGGCTAAAATACACTAGAATTGAATCAAATTTCCAGCCCCCCCTCAAAAAATCATTACTAATTTTGTCATTTATAATTTGCTTGAGAAATGTTAACTTCAAAAAGGGTGAGTGCCTTCTACTTAGTAGTGCTACGGAATACGTAATATAATTGCAAACTAAGTGTTGTCAGATATGAATATCACTGCATGTTATCTGTCAATACCATCTTCATCTATGTGGATAATTTCTTAGGTGCTGTCAAATTTAATCATATATATCAAACAGATGCATCAGTGAGTATTAAGGAAATAGTCAAATATTCAGCAGATATTTGACACTGAAATTCCCAGCCAGCGGATATGTGAGGAGAATAATCCTTTGCACTTTTCTTCTAGAGGCTCCACAGGGCACAGGGGTGCCAACTATAGGGGCAGAAGGGGCTTCAGCCCCCTTAATATTTCTAGGCTGGGGGCTAAGCCCTCCCAATAATGAGGGGGCCACCATCCCCTGCCGCCCCGGGTGAGCGCTGGCCTGCCAAATGGGGGCGGGAGGAATGGAAGGTGAAAATTAGCCTCCATACTCCCCAGCCCCACCACTACCAGGAGAGCACTGTTACACAGGTTGGGGGTGGATCACTTGATGCTAGGCCCCCTCAATGTGGGGGGCAAGTGGGCGTCCCTGACAGGGCAGGACCTGCCACACTACAGCAACAGTCCCTAGTAAGGCCAACCAAACCTCATGGCTCTGGGGCTCACCAGAAGTGCCCCATTGGAGGATCTCCATGATGAAGATGATATAATAATAATAATAATAATTAATAATAATAATAATTTTATTTATACCCTGCCCTCCCCAGCCAAGGCCGGGCTCAGGGCGACTAACAAGCAATAATAAAAACAAGTTGAATGAATACAACTTAAAAACAAGATTAAAATATAGCATTAAAATATTTAAACAATAAAATATTAAAATGCAGCCTCATCACAGTAGGAGAAAGGAAAAAGAAAGAGGGGGAGGGAATCAAATTGGCTCCAAACCAAAGGCCAGGAGGAACAACTCTGTCTTACAGGCCCTGCGGAAAGAAATCAGATCCTGCAGGGCCCTGGTCTCATGAGGCAGAGCGTTCCACCAGGCCGGAGCCAGTGTTGAAAAAGCCCTGGCTCTGGTTGAAGCTAATCTAACTTCCTTAGGGCCCAGGACCACTAGGGTGTTGCTATTTATGGACCTTGAGGCTCTCCGTGGGGCATACCAGGAGAGGCGGTCCCGTAGGTACGAGGGTCCTAGGCCGTGAAGGGCTTTAAAGGTCAAAAGCAGCACCTTAAATCTGACCCTGTACTCCACCGGGAGCCCATGCAGCTGGAAAAGCACTGGGTGAATATGCTCCCATGGCAGCGACCCCATGAGGAGCCTCACTGCAGCATTCTGCACCCCCTGGAGTTTCTTGGACAGCTTCAAGGGCAGCCCTGAATAGAGCGAATTACAGTAATCAAGCCTGGAGGTGACCGTTGCATGGATCACTGTGGCTTGGTCAGGGCGGGAAAGGTAAGGGACCAACTGCTTGATGCGGAGAAGGTGGAAAAATGTCACCTTGGCTGTTGCTGTAACCTGCGCCTCCATGGAAAGGGAGGCGTCAAGGATTACACTCAAGCTCTTAACGGAAGGCAATGGCACTAATTGGGCCCCTGCAAGAGAAGGGAGTTGATCCCTCATCCCCATGCCATCCCGACCCAGCCATAGGACCTCTGTCTTTGAAGGATTTAGTTTCAATTGGCTCCCATGAAACTATCCAGCCACAGCTTCCAAGCATCTGGTCAGTGTGTCCGGGGCAGAGTCAGTGTGGCCATCCATCAGTGGATAGAGCTGAGGGTCATCAGCATGATGAAGATGAAGTATAGGGGATGCTCCTTAAGGTATATCGAATCCAAGTTAATCGGGACTTTGAGCATTAACACAGGAACCTTGAACTTGGCAACCAGTTGTTGTTGAATGGCAGTTCCCTTCAGCCCTGCTGACTGGCCATTCTTGCTGAGGCTGGGTGCGGCGGGGAGGAGAGGGGAGTTGAATTTAAGCAACTTCTGGAAGGCCAAGAGTTCCCCACACCTGCTTTGAGGTGTCTCAAGATTTGTTGTTGTCAGAAGCAGGCAAACACAGCTACTCCTCCAGCAATTAAAAGCTACACTTTTAACATTGGCAATATGAGTTACAGAAAGCATTCATTGCAACATGATGAAAGTAATTATCTTTCTTTATCAGTGTGTAAACTGAAGCTTTGCCAAGTGCAGCTGTTACAGCTGCAGTGGATTTGTACTTCTGGCTGCATGGGTGGGGGAAAAAATACACGGTACTATCTGGGCCTTATCAAATTGCATCATCTTAACATTTGACAAGTTGTCAGCAGGGGAGGCAATTATTTCAAGCAAAACACTAAGAGCAAAACTTAACATTTTAGCGGGGACAGAATGCAAGAAAAATGCATTCATTTAGTGAGAGTTCAGCTCTTTATTTCAAAAACACTATAGCATTTCAGATGACAATAAAATAGTATTTCATTTAAATGGTTTAATTGTGCTCAGTCTCTTAAAGACGAAGGGGAAAAATATATGGAATTGACAAACGGAAGCTGCAAAATAGCCTGGGAGTCTCGGAACGAAAGCTTATATTTATGGAACAGTGTCATCATATTTCCAGTTTGCTGAGACTCATTGATTGCAGGAGCAGTTTGTGTTATAGAAAGAGCATATATCTCAGAGTGGTGGCATGTTGGGTCTCTGGGGGCAACAGTGAAGAGTGTGAAGAGAAGCATGTGTGGTTATTAGGAGCTGAGCTGCTAAGATTATGAGAGGATTTTTAGCTTCTTGTTTCAGTTTTTTTAAAATATATATATATATATATTTAAAACTGAGCAACGCTCCCAAGAACAGCTAAATGCTAGAATACCTAAGAAGCTTAAGAGAGTTGGAGAGTGGGCCTCAGAGTGGCATCAGAAGCCTGTGGAGGACCGGAAGAGCAGTTCACGTCGTCTGAAAATGGAACAGCCCTGAGAGTCCCATCAATGGAAATGTTTCTGCTAAGTCTGTGAGGATACAGAGCTAGGAGTGGATTGAAATAATGTGAGGTGGTGGTGGTTTCAAAGCACACATAGAGGAAGTAGGTAGTGTATCAAAGTGGTTTTGAAATGGAGGGCAGGCACACCACAAATTGCATGGTGTTGGAATGAATTAATATCATTTCTGCAAATGGTGATGGAGTGGAACTGGGCAATGAACATAATAGCTGCTCAAAGGGCCATGGAGATATCAGGAGAGGGACACCTTGTATAGGGGTTTATATGATAAAGAGAAACTACCTAATCTGCACTTCCCAAACCAATACCTGCACTGAAAGACAGCTGTCATTCAAAATCCACACTTCTCTGAATTTTGGGATGCAAATATTGGGAAGAACTCACCATCATGCAGTGGCATAGGAAGGGGGGGCAGAGGGGGCGGGTCGCCTTGGGTGCCACTCTGGGAGGGGTGACAAGATGGCCCCTGCCTCCCCCCCAGCTGTAGAGTGGCTGAGGGTGCCCACAGTCCGTATGGGCGCATGGGCGCTGCTTGTGCGGCAGCTGTATGGGCTGCCGCTCTCGTGCGCGGCAGCTATACGGGCTGCCTCTCATATGGCGGCTGTACAGTCTGCCACGCGTGTGCAGTCTGTACGGGTGCCGGAGAGGGTTCCTCGGCCACTGCCATCATGCTAAGGTGATTGTTCTATCTAGGCAATCATTTCAGCTTGTCAGTTGGAATGATTCCCCCTCTCTTCCTGCTATGCACTGTTCTAAGGGCTCTCTGAACACACACACCTGGGCCCATTTGGAGGATGCAGCGGCGGCAGGGGTTGGGGAGAGGGGGGAAGTCTTGTTGCACAAGCAGTAGTCCTTTTGTAGGACTTCTGCTGATGGGACTCATCGGTTGAATCCCGCCCAGTATTTATCAGTTATTTAACAAAATTTAAACACCACTTGATTGGAACAAAACCTCTAGGTGATTCACAAACAAGAACCCATCGATACTATAATTATCAATAAAAGACAGAACAGGCATTTAAGAACCTTTTAAAAGGTCATTAAAATTAAAAGTAAATGTAAAAGATACTAAAACACATGTCGACATTCTGTATGTCTAGAGGGGCTTTAAAGAAAAATGTTTAAAGCAGGTGCTTTTAAAAGTACAGTGAAAGAACCTGCCTGTTTTCAAATGGCAAGAAGTTCCAAAGTGTTGCTGCTACCACACTAAAATATTGATTATTTACAAGTGCAGAACAAATATTATGTGGCATCTTTATCCATGCCAGTTCTGCAGATTGAAGTGATTGATTGGGCATATATGGTGTGAAGTGACCCTTCAGGAAAACTGGTCCCAAGCTGATAATAGAAACAGATTGAACTTGCCCCAGTAGCAGTGCAGATTTCTAAGGAGAGGTGTTATGCTGACAGTGTCAGCCCTGTCAGCAACCTTGTTGCAGCATATCTCTGGATAAAGCACAAGGGAAGTTGCCCACAGAGCAAATTGAAGTAATCTAATCATGAAGTCATCTGAATGGTATACCTTAGGGGGAAATGTGCAGAAAAATGCACATATTAATAAAAAAGCATGTTTTATATATGGGGAAATGGCTTGCAAAAATGTGTGCATTAGTTAAAACTGGTTACTAATATTTGTTTACCAGGAGAAATCTACCCTAAAGTGCTGACATGTTTTCATTACCATGTGGTGTTTTTTTTAAAGAACTTAAGAAATATGGAGAATTGAGTTTAAGATTGGAGAAATGAGAAACTGAGAAAATTTAAACTGGCATCGCTAGTGCCTGAATAATAATAATAATAATAATAATAATAATAATAATAATAATAATAATAATTTTATTAATAAAAAAATTCCTTCCTGTAGCACCTTAAAGACCAACTAAGTTAGTTCTTGGTATAAGCTTTCGTGTGCATGCACACTTCTTCAGAGTGTATCTGAAGAAGTGTGCATGCACACGAAAGCTTATACCAAGAACTAACTTAGTTGGTCTTTAAGGTGCTACAGGAAGGAATTTTTTTATTTTGACTATGGCAGACCAACACGGCTACCTATCTGTAACTGGAACCATGGAAGGCAATAATTTTATTATTATTTATACCCGGCCCATCTGGCTGGGCTTCCCCAGCCACTCTGGTCGGCTTCCAAAAAAATATTAAAATACTATAATACATCAAACATTAAAAGCTTCCCTAAACAGGGCTGCCTTCAGATGTCTTCTGAAAGTCTGGTAGTTGTTGTTCTCTTTGACATCTGGTGGGAGGGCGTTCCACAGGGATAGGTACACATGTGGGATTTGTAGAGTTCCTTCTTACTCTGCCCCACAAATGATGCTGAAGGATGATGCACTGTCCATTTTCTTTGTGTGGGAGACTTACAGAAGGAGGCAGCTGCATCCATCAACTTGCATGGGTCTTCAGTGAGCAGCAGATAATATATTGTGCAAATCAGGGGTAACAGTGTTCGGGGGTGCAAGGGCAACCATTACTGCTAGAGTTAATGTGTATCTGTGTATCTGAAGAAGTGTGCATGCACACGAAAGCTCATACCAAGAACTAACTTAGTTGGTCTTTAAGGTGCTACTGGAAGGAATTTTTTTATTTTGCTAGAGTTAATGAAAGTTAGAAATTAACAAATGGTAGAATTTAGATAATATTTGGAGTATTGAAGGGAAGCTGATAAAATGTCAAACATTAAAAACTTCCCGAAACAGGTCTGCCTTCAGATGTCTTCTAAAAGTCAGATACTTGTTAATTTCCTTGACATCTGGTGGGAGGGTGTTCCGCAGCGTGGGTGCCACTACCAAGAAGGCCCTCTACCTGGTTCCCTGTAACCTCACCTCTCACAGTAAGGAAACTGCCAGAAGGCCCTCAAAGCTGGACTGCAGTGTCCGGGATGAACGATGGAGGTGGAGACACTCATTCAGATTTACAGCGCCGAGGCTGTTTAGGGCTTTAAAGGTCAGCACCAACATTTTGAAATGTGCTCAGAAATGTAGATCTTTCAGGACTGGTGTTATATGGTGGGAGAGACTGGGGACAATGACTGACTGCTGCTTTGGACCCAAACATGCTGAAGCTATAAGTGGGACAACATGGAATGTTCTGCACCCTCTTCATTGAAGGCTTTAAGTGTAAATATGTGTAAAAAAACAACATCCACCACCCACTATATTTCTTAAAGAAACTAGTCTCAAATGTGCCTTGATTCTCCAATGGAAACATAACCCTGGGTGAGCGCCTGGAACTCCCTAGAATGTTGCTAAGGCTCAGTAGAGATTGGGGGTGGCATGCAACCTTTGTAACAATATTTTAAATATCTTTGCTTTATCTAAGTACCGGATTTTGTGTTGAGAGGACAGCTGCACTGTTATTTTGCTCAGGATCTGCAGCAGTGCCTGGGGCTTGCCAGGGGCAACAATCTCCCCTCCACCCAGAGCGCCTTCTCAGCTTTGTGCACAAACAGAAAGGCTGAAAAAGAATCGGTAGGGCAACCTGCCACATGTTACCAATGGTCAGGAAGCATCAGATGTTTTGGGCTCTGAGCAAGTGCTCCCAAAGAGAGGGGGACTGAATCAAGACTCTGGGACGGCGAGGTAGATGCGATGAAGTTGGGAAATGTCCCTTCGATCTGGGGATGGATAGTGAAGGTGTGTTGTTGTTTAGTCATTTAGTCGTGTCCGACTCTTTGTGACCCCATGGACCAGAGCACACCAGGCACTCCTGTCTTCCGTTGCCTCCCACAGTTTGGTTAGACTCATGCTGGTAGCTTCGAGAACACTGTCCAACCATCTCGTCCTCTGTCGTCCCCTTCTCCTCCTTGTGCCCTCCATCTTTCCCAACATCAGGGTCTTTTCCAGGGAGTCTTCTCCTCTCATGAGGTGGCCAAAGTATTGGAGCCTCAGCTTCACGATCTGTCCTTCCAGTGAGCACTCAGGGGTGATTTCCTTCAGAATGGATAGGTTCGATCTCTTGCAGTCCATGGGACTCTCAAGGGTCTCCTCCAGCACCATAATTCAAAAGCATCAATTCTTTGGCGGTCAGCCTTCTTTATGGTCCAGCTTTCACTTCCATACATCACTACTGGGAAAACCATAGCTTTTACTATACGGACCTTTGTTGGCAAGAGTGAAGGTGTAGGTATAGTTAAATAACCCCTCCCCATATTTTATTCAAATAGTTAAATAACCCCTCCCCATATTTTATTCAAGTTGGCAGCCCTGATATGGGTTCAGGCTATAGTGAAGGTGTAGGTATAGTTAAATACTGCAGAACTGCCATGGAGAAAGAAGACTGAACCAATATCAGGGCTGCCAACTTGAATAAAATACGGGGAGGGGCCAGATAAGCCCCACCCCGCATAATCGCTCACATGACATGGTGCATGCACACCATTTGAATGACAGTGCCCATCAACATTTGGGGGCCCCAGCTCCGTCAACTATTTTATTGGGGGACCAAAGATCCCTTCGCCCCTAGGAGTTGGCTCCTATGACCAACACTGAGCAGGGGTGAGGAACCTGTGGCCTTCCACATTGTTTGGAATACAACTCCCATCAGCTCTGGCTAGCATGGCCAATGGCTGGGGATGATATGGGTAAAAGTATCAGACGTCAGGAGTGCAGCAGGTTGGAGCCGGCCACTGTTGGGAGTCTATTCTCAACCCTCAGAACTAGACCTGCCAATGTTCTCTGTGCACAGGATGTTTTGTTCTCCCTGTGACAAAACAATTGTGCATTTTTTTCATGAAACAGTTGTGCATTTTTGTGAAAACCCGTCTTCCTTTTGGGAAACTCTCTCCGACATGGTATTTACAAGTGATTTGATTAGTAAGACTCTAATGTGATCTATTGCTAAAGGTTCATCTTTTTGAGTAGTTTAAATAACTCCCAGCAGCGTAACTAGGAAGCGAGGAGGAAAAGAGTGAAGTGGGAAAGCGGGAAGATTAATAAATGCTCCAGGCACAGCAAATGTTCACATGTAATCCACCTTCAAGTCTTGACACATTTTAAACTGTAAACTGTAGGGTTCAGCTCTAAATTTTTGGCTTTAAATGTTCTGCTCCTGTGTAGGTACCTGGCACCTGTCAACAGCAAGGAGGTGACACAAAACAATTTATCTCGTCTGCTGGTATTGTTGCTATTTTTAAAATCATAATTATTTTTAATGTGCATTGTTGTTGTTGTTTAGTCGTTTAGTCGTGTCCGACTCTTCGTGACCCCATGGACCAGAGCACGCCAGGCACTCCTGTCTTCCATTGCCTCCCGCAGTTTGGTCAGACTCATGTTTGTAGCTTCGAGAACACTATCCAACCATCTCGTCCTCTGTCGTCCCCTTCTTCTTGTGCCCTCCATCTTTCCCAACATCAGGGTCTTTTCCAGGGAGTCTTCTCTTCTCATGAGGTGGCCAAAGTATTGGAGCCTCAGCTTCACGATCTGTCCTTCCAGTGATCTTCTTGCAGTCCATGGGACTCTCAAGAGTCTCCTCCAGCACCATAATTCAAAAGCATCAATTCTTCGGCGATCAGCCTTCTTTATGGTCCAGCTTTCACTTCCATACATCACTACTGGGAAAACCATGGCTTTAAATGTGCATTACAAGTTACCAAAGCAGATGGGGAGAAAAGAGCTTGATTTTGAATTCAGAAGGATCAGGGCTCATATTTTCTTTCATTGGCTGTTGTTAGGTACATATAAACCCATGGCCCAAATTTGCACAAAGTCTGCATATGTTATTTTTTATGTGTCAGTTGGAATGAGAGAGAAAATTTGGTACAGTTTGCTTTTTAATACCAATTTACCAGCCCTTCTTCAAGCAATATGCAGTCCAAAGATGTTACAGTCTTTGGAAATAGTTCTCCCAAAATCTCTGCCCTTAACCTACACCACTGCAATAACTCCTTGGAGGACAGGTTTTATAAATATGTTAAAGGTGATCTTTAAAGCTCTTAGTTAGTATCTCAGCTTTCTAATAGACCACCTATAGCATTTCCATATTGCCCACACAGTGAAATCCCAACTGGAGAATAATAAGCAGCACGGTATCTAAAGTATAAAAGCAATGCACAGATGCAGAATTTTCTTTCTTTCCAAAAGTAGCTCTTCATCCTGACCCCCACAGAAAATGATAGACCCTCTCAGGTCTCACCTGGGAGCTCCCCCCTCCTCTCCCAGTCTCTCACCCTAGGAGATCTTCACTTCCCTGCCTGTCATTTTGGGTCCTTCTGCCATCAATCTGTATTCATTGACTCCCAATGGCACCCATTGCTATGGTCCTGCAAAAGTAGATTGCGGTATCCAGGAGCTGTGACTGGGGGTAGATCTATGCTCCTTTGAGCAGTGATCACATCAGCCGTATGCTATAGCCGGCCAGCATTGATCAATCAGAGTTTTCCTGGAGGAGTTAGGCTTGCATCAGGGACACATTTCCCCTCCATCAATTTCCCCAGGATATCACTGAAGTTAGTTCCCATGCTAGTGATCTCTCGCTGACACCTGGCCTCAGAATGTTGGCAGCTTCCAACCAGGGAATTCTGCAAGAGGTTGCAGCGGGTGTTTGTGCTTGTGTTGATTGACAGGTAGCGTTCTTCTCCAGTAAACTGCTTTCTAGGGTCCAATGGCAAATCGCCATTTGTAGGTACTGTGTGTGGCTTTTTTAAACGAATCTTTAAAAACCGACACCGAGAAAACTGCCACTGCTTTTTAGTTTCCAAACTGCTCAGTCACCTTGGATAATTTCTGCGGTGACTTTACAACTGTTGCACTTTCCCCCAGATGCATTTATTTGGAAAGTAAGGAGCAAACTTATACCCACTTTCCATGTAAACCTGATAGATATATTTTGTTCGGAAAACAGCTGCCCCATGCTGTCATTTTGTGAAGCTGCAGAAGACGTGGATAACCCTTCCCATACTGGCAAATGTTCCAGTCCCCTCCTCCTGCTGCTACTTTCTGAAACACCCATTGAGGCATTGAATTGATTTCAGTGAAATTTATCATCAAGTATTTATTTATATGCATTTCTCACCACCACCACCTTTAAGATGTAGTCTTGAGGTGGGTTGCATGCAGCTTAAAGCAGCAAGTAAGCTGTGTGGTGCATAGCAAAGATAGACCATCAATTAGACTGTTTGAAGCTGTGAGAAAAACCAGCAGGAAGGCTGCAGAAGGAGTGATAAAGTGAACTCACCATCCATCCCCAAAGGACTGGTTCTTGGCCCACAGATGAAACATTTGCACCGATGGGGAAGACTAGAAACAGGAGAGGAATTAGATTCAGTTTGCATTTAAAGATGAACCTAGCTAATTTACAACTTCTGAAACAATATAAGAACCAAAATACAACCATTCTTCAAAATTCGCACTTTGCAGAATTTTGCAATGCAGGTCTCCAGCCAATGTGTACACAATTTGTATAAAAATGCACATGATGGGGAAACTGTGCATAAAAATGCAAACGTTAGGGAAAATGACATACAAATTTAATTATATTAGGGGAAATTGTATGTATTGGGCAAAATTGCATACAAATGTATATTTGCAGGGGGAAATTGCATTAACATGCTGGTGAATTTTCCTGAAGACTTTTTAAAAAAAATAAAATAAAAAAGTGCAAAATGATATGTAAACGTGGAGACCTGAACCTAAGGTTGGAAAAACAAGAAATTGAGAGAAACAGTCATTTTCAGATTCATCCATCCTTAGCCCTAGCTTTAAGGTGATGCTAAGTAATATTCCGGGACGCGGGTGGCGCTGTGGTCTAAACCACAGAGCCTAGGGCTTGCCGATCAGAAGGTTGGTGGTTCGGATCAAATCCCCGTGATGGGGTGAGCTCCCGTTGCTCGGTCCCTGCTCCTGCTAACCTAGCAATTCGAAAGCACGTCAAAGTGCAAGTACAGTCATACCTCAGGTTAAATATGCTTCGAGTTGAGCGCATTCGAGTTGCGCTCCTTGGCAACCTGGAAGTAACGGAGCGCATTACTTCCGGGTTTCGCCGCTAGTTATGTTTACCTCTAGATGCGAATGGGGCTCCGGAATGGATCCCGTTCGTATCTAGAGGTACCACTGTAGAAAAATAGGTACCACTCCGGCGAAAAGGTAAACGGCATTTCCGTGCGCTGCTCTGGTTCGCCAGAAGTGGCTTAGTCATGCTGGCCACATGACCCAGAAGCTGTACACCGGCTCCCTTGGCCAGTAAAGCAAGATGAGTGCCGCAACCCCAAAGTCGTCCACGACTGGACCTAACTTTCAGGGGTCCCTTTACCTTTACCTTTTAAGTAATATTCCAGGAGCGTCCTTTTCAGTTTCAGTGTCCATCTGAAAGCACTGGCAAAGCCTGGCTGAAAAATTAAACCTTTGCTACATGATTAAACAGTTTGTCCATCCTCTACCTTGCTTTAAATATAAGATAGGTATCTTCTATTCCTCTTTGACAGCCGTTATTGACACTTTCATTAAAATATAACCTCTGACATCAATATAAAGTTGTTTTTACTAAATGACAAGCTGTAGTTAAATGTGTCCCATTTTATACTACCTTTGATTCTTTTTTTAAAAAAATCCCTAATTATTCCTCAATTCCCTTAAAAAAAAGAAAAGAACCTTGCTAGAATTTCTCATCCCTTCCCAGAATATCCTATGTGAATTCTAACAGGTACAATGAATGTGAATATTCAGTAGGGGAGAACCATCTCCAGAATGTTAAGTGACTTTCTAGAGTGGTACTAATTGTAGGAATGGGATGGTAGATATAACTGTGTGCATGGCCTGGAGCAAACATTGAAATGGTGGGACAGTCAAATGTACTTTGTATTCAGGTCCCTAGGAAATGGCTGGCTGCAGCTGGGGATTAGAGACGTGTGCATTTTTCCACTAAACAAGATCTTGACAACTGAATAGGACTGATAACCAACACCAGGAATGGCTCATTATCTAAGCTGCATAGCTTGTTGAAAACGGTACTTGATAGCATTTTCATACAAATGCCAGCACAAGATGAGACTTGACAGCACCCATCTAGTGCTGCAGTGATAAGTACAAGCCAAAGGTAAAGAGAATGTATTTGTTCTCTTTATAATTGAAAGATGATTGCTTTAACGTACCAGAAGAATGATACAAAAATGGGTAGGATGTGGGAGAGTGGAAGCACTTCAAAGAGGACTGGTGTCAATGGGTGGCATCTTTGAATGGCATCCTTGAACAGCTGCCAAGGATCTAGCATGGATCATCATGGGCAACTGCCCTGGGTCCGTTTTATAAACAAAATAAAACAGACAGAGGTCCTAGTGGCAGCAGGCAGCTTGTAGCCATCGTCTTTGCTTCTAACCATGTCCCAGATGTTGCATCATTTTGGAGCACTGGGAAGGGCAGGGGGATAGTCTGTGGTGCATGCCATGTTATTGTGGCAGAATTCTGTTCATTTCCAAGGCATTGCTAGAAACAAAGATGGTGGCTGCAGACCACTGGAGAGCCCAGCTGGTTAGAGCATGGTGCTGATAATGCCAAGGTTGCAGGTTCAATCTCCATACGTGACAGCTGCATTGCAGGGGGTTGGACTAGTTGATCTTTAGGGTCCCTTCCAGCTCTACAATTCTGTGATAAAATAATAATAATAATAATAATAATAATAATAATAATAATAATAATAATAATAATAATAATTTATTTATACACCGCCCATCTGGCCGGGTTTCCCCAGCTACTCTGGGCGGCTTCCAACAGAATATTAAAATACAATAGTCTATTAACATTAAAAGCTTCCCTAAACAGGGCTGCCTTCAGATGTCTTCTAAAAGTCTGGTAGTTGTTTTTCTCTTTGACATCTGGTGGGAGGGCGTTCCACAGGGCAGGTGCCACTACAGAGTAGGCCCTCTGCCTGGTTCCCTGTAACTTGGCTCCTCGCAGCGAGGGAACTGCCAGAAGGCCCTCAGCACTGGACCTCAGTGTCTGGGCAGAACAATGGGGATGGAGACGCTCCTTCAGCCCCACCACAAGCTGTTGGGCCCACTCTGGGACCATGACTTCAAAACAGGGAGATGAAGAGATAAATTCCACAATTTACCAAATCATCAACAACCAACAATTACAGTCGTACTTTGGTTCTCGAACAACTTGGTACTCGTACATTTTGGTTCCCGAACACCGCAAACCCGGAAGTAAGTGTCCTGGTTTTTGAATGTTCTTTGGAAGCCAAATGTCCGGCATGGCTTCTGTGGCTTCTGACTGAGTGCAGAAAGCTCCTGCAGCTAATCGGAAGCCGCGCCTTGGTTTTCAAATGGTTCCAGAAGTCGAATGGACTCCTGGAATGGATTAAGTTCGACAACCAAGGTACCACTGTATGCAGTTGTCAATCTGAAATGTTAGGTAGGGGTATTTAAACATATTATTACAAACAACTAGCAGCAGTGAATAGAAAATGTAAAGTACCGCTAGAGCAAATATAAAATGTACTAGGAAGAAACAGGTGGCTTAAAAAAGAAGCAGAAACAAGGAATGGGGGTAGAGGTAGCAGAGATGTGAGGGTAGTGGGCACTCTAGCACAAGAGTGGGGAACCCCAGACCTGGGGTGGACAGGAAGTGCATCTCTCTTTGACTCTTGGTATTGTGTCCAGCCATACCTCTTACTATCTCTGATCTGCGTTCTCCTCTAGCGGCTTTACCTAGATGGAACATGTCAAACTGTAATAATTATAGCTGATTGCAACATTGCAGGGGCATCTCACTATAGCTAAATACTTCTGCACCTGCTAGAGACTGGGGGGGGGGGATGACTAAAAGATAAGTGGGCCGTTTTCTTCTTTTTCTTTTAGTTCTTCTGAATAGCTTTCTCTGGATTTTGAGAACATTCTCCTTGCATAATTGAATGGCTCTCACTAGTACTTAAGCCCAGTCTTGTAAAGTTTCCCAGCTCACACTAGCAATTTGCCAGATGCCACAAATATCCTACGCTCTTGGTACCCGTAATGGTAATTGGGTTCCTCCCAAGCTGCTCAAATTTCGTACGTTAGTAAAAAGTGTGTGAGTGCATATTGGGGGGGGGGGAGAGGAAGGAGTGAGTCTGTTTGTAATTCAGTGAGATAATTTTGACAGCAAAAGCAATCAGATGGTGATTGGGGCGATTAGCCCAGCTCTTTGCTGTCACATTGTATCACAATGTTGTGTGCTTCAGCGCAGTGTTTGCCATTTGTAGACCTGCCAACATCACAGAGCCTCAAAACGTGAGTACAATATTTCTGGGGATGTTGCCAAGGGGGAATTGCTTTCCCTGTTTGGTCCTTTCCCTACTTCCTGGATGGTGATCTCTGCTGGAGATCTGCCCATTTGGACTCCTGTCACATGCTCCTCCTTTCGCTCCACAGTGCCTGGGTGGGAAAGCAGGAACCTCTCCTGCTTGCAATTTGACAATTGTTGTTGTCTGCAACAGGAGAGGCTTACTAAATGACGGGCAAACCAGAAATCTGTTAAAATGGCAAAGGGAGAGGTAAATATCTCATACCATTTTAACGGCATTGTTGTAGTACCTCTGCCAGCATTTGGGGTATGGAATCTACATCTAGGGCTACATCTAGTATTAACTGAAGGTTTGTTCCTGATTTCTTCATTCTTTAGCTGAGCCATAAAAATAGTGACTGTAGAAGAGGTATGGGGAATATGTGGACCTGAATGTGACGCCCAGCCTCTACAGCTGGCTCTCAGAACTATCACCAGGCCATGGCCCTCACTGGCCCTGCTCTGGCCAACAAATGGTTTGGCTTGGCTAGAATGTGTCCTTAATCTCTAAAAATGCCTCTTGCCTTCCTGGATGGATGATAGAGAGGGGTGGGTAAGTGCATGTAGGAACTAGCCTACTGTACAAAGGCAAAATTGACATTTGTTTCTTCACTCACTTTTCTTTCTGGTTCCACCGCTGGTATGGTGCTCCCAAAAGGTAGCCCAGAAAGGAACATGGTCCTTGATATGAAAGAGGTACTCCGCCCTCTTAGTTGTAGGGCAACTAAGGTACAAGTGTTAAACCCATCAGGTAGAGCTGCAGGAGTGCTTTAAAAAAAATCTGTAAATAGGTCCTTGGGACCCTGATCAGAATCACATTGTGACAGGCAGAGAGGGAGCATTTCAACCTTTCCCTCTCATTCTAAGATTTTGATGAAAATTGCACCCAACTGCTATGCAGGGGGTTCTCAGGACCACAGTTGGGGGTCAAACCTGACCCAGAGCTCTCTTTTTAGTCCTCTTTTAAGAAAGAGAGATTTGCATAACATCAAGTGATGCAATGTCTCAGGTAGAACTAGAAGTCATGTTGGACACCTCCACCTGACCTCAACAAATATCAATCATGAGATGCCAGCACAGCCAAAGTATTCAAATTTTGAGTTTTTAAGCAAAATGTCACAATAAAAATGCAAAATAGGTATTTTCCATTCAAATTTGAATAATAAAAATTGACCACTATATATACATACATACCTACATACATAAGTGTGTGTGTGTGTGTGTGTGTGTGTATTAAAGGAAGGGCATTCAGTAACCAGTGGCACACAACTCTTTTCAGCAATTGAAATCATGTCTATGTTTAAAGAGCCAGTGTGGTGTAGTGGTTAAGAGCGGTAGTCATGTAATCTGGGGAACCGGGTTCGCGTCTCCGCTCCTCCACATGCAGCTGCTGGGTGACCTTGGGCCAGTCACACTTCTTTGAAGTCTCTCAGCCCCACTCACCTCACAGAGTGTTTGTTGTGGGGGAGGAAGGGAAAGGAGATTGTTAGCCGCTTTGAGACTCCTGAAGGGGAGTGAAAGGCGGGATATCAAATCCAAACTCCTCCTCCTCCTCCTCCTCCTCCTCCTCCTCCTCCTCCTCTTCTTCTTCTTCTTCTTCTTCTTCTTCTTCTTCTTCTTCTTCTTCTTCTTCTTCTTCTTCTAAAAGGCTGGATTTAAATTATGGAATCAATCTTTACAAAATGTTTCCTTTTTCTTTCAGTAATAGAGTAACTTTGAATGCATTAGCAATTCATCAAACTTGATATTCAAGGACAAAAGTACAT
Source organism: Podarcis bocagei (assembly GCF_964188305.1). NCBI lineage: Eukaryota > Metazoa > Chordata > Lepidosauria > Squamata > Lacertidae > Podarcis > Podarcis bocagei. Next base: position 82,157,251 of record NC_138129.1, on the reverse strand, counting down.
GCTACAGAGGAATGGGACTTGTTTTTGGTGGAGTGTGGGATTAAAACCTGTTTAATTCCATGGAAACCGCTGAATGGACTGTGGTGCATAAAGCTGGTTGCTCAATCCATTTCAGGCAGGCTCTGTCTGGAGTTTTCAGAAAGCCCCATGTAAGCCCTGAAGGCCTTGAGAGAGCTCCTTGGATTGTGCTGTGCTTCCTCTTATCTTTCTGAAGCCTCTGAGTTTAGCATGCTGATGCGGGGGCATACGGTGTGCGCTGATTGGTGCCTTCCCTGCATGGTCAATGCAACAGCATTGTTGGTGAATAATGTGGTTCGTTATGGTGACAGAGTTGTCAGTGATGGTGTGGCTGTCATTGTTGCTACCTGAGCTTTAGTTACTGTTTTCTTCAACTGTTTTATCTTTCCTGTCAAGGGCACATAAAATCCTAACAACATGACACGCTGGCATAGTAGATACTCCCCCCCCCCATCAACCTATAAAATAGAACTGCTAAATGACTTCATATCCCCCCATTTTATTATTTTTTTAAAAACATAAAGTATATTTGATATATCCATTTAGACCAGGCATAGGCAAACTCGGCCCTCCAGATGTTTGGGACTACAATTCCCATCATCCCTAGCTAACAGGACCAGTGGTCAGGGATGGTGGGAATTGTAGTCCCAAACATCTGGAGGGCTGGAGTTTGCCTATGCCTGATTTAGACACAGCTTTTTAAAACCCACACAATCATGCAGATGCCCTCTGCATTGCAAAAGCTTGTGATGAGTCTTCGATATTGTCCGACTGAGCCAGAGCATTGTATTCCTTTTAAAAGGGAAAGTGCCAAAGGATGAAAGACATCCAGTCTGATATCATTTCCCCACCTTATCTCTTTCTAAGGACCTGATGCAGTTCAGTTTCCCCTTCCGAATGAATGATCTAGTGTTCCTTCCTACCTCCTTAAAAAACAACTATACACCAAGGAAATGAAATCATTCAACTGCAATTTGACAGCGCTTATTAATGAGGGTAGTTAATTGCTGTTGAATATTGCCTGTTTATGCTCATCTGAATTCTAAGATTATTTCCCCCTTCTTCTGTTCAAATCTTTCTTTTTGAGTTTTCCTTCTGTAACTGTTCTTGTGGATCTGTTTACTGAGACAACAAGAAAAATGGTATTAAATGAGTACTGGGGTAATAATGTTTTCACAGCACTTTCTGAATTCTTGGTCATGATACCAGAGCCTGAGTTGAAAATTCATGCATTTTGAAAGAATGCATTTAGTACTTTCGGAATATTTTGGAAAGAACTACCTTGCTTTCGTAAATAGGAAGAATTAGGGGAAGAATGTCTCAACTAAATTCATTGGGCTCAGATCCAGAAACGATATTCAGGGGCTCAGTAGCACCTGTATCAAAGGAGAGGTGAACATTCAATGTCCTCAAATTTTTCATCTGCTCAGATTGAAATGTAAGCCAGAGAAACTTCGCGTGCCTGCTCTTGTTAAAACTGAAGCACATAAAGGCTTACAGAAAGGGTGAGGAACTGATAGTCTTCCAGATGTTGCTAAACCCCAACTCCCATCAGCTTGAGACAGCATGACCAAAGGCCAGGGCTGATGGGATTTAGATTCCAGTAACATCTAGAGGGCTATAGGTTTCCTTATCCCTATGTTTCACACAGTCAGCACTGGCATCTCTCCAGAGTTTCCAACAGGCGTTTTCGCCAGCTCTCCCTGGAGATGCCGATTATTGAATCAGGCACTCCTTGCAGGCAAAGCTTGCCATGTCAACTACTGGTGGTGATGGAGAACTTGCTTCCTCTGTGGACTCGCCTACCTGCTCCAAGGCTCACTAAAAGGGTGGCTTTCCCCCTACCTTCAGGTTCACAGGGATATCTCTTCAGTGCATCTCTTAAGTCAAAAGGACATGTTTCTCTGTTCAGTTGCATAAGAGGCTGCTTTGATGATCAGGGGGAATAGTTCAGCTTGTTTCCAGTCCAATCCAACAGAAATAGGAGGACCCAATACAAAGCAAATAGGGAGTCCATGGCCAATCTCCACACCATATATTGCAAGCAGTCATGTCTTCCTCCAAAGAATTCTGAGAACTGTGGTTGGTTAAGGATGCTGAGAGTTGTTCTGCTTCACAGCGCTACAATTCTCAGAATTCCCTAAGAAGATGAGTTGGTTGATAAACCACTCATGGTTCACCCATGAGCATAGCAGTCCCAAACATTGCTTCAGCAGCAGATGACTCTAACCTAGACTTGTGGCTTAGATAATGCTGCAGTTCAGCACAGGTGGCTAGGTCTAGGAGAAGTCTTTCCCTTTATTTAATAATCATTGTCTTCAATTGCATTGAGGTTATCTTGGGTCTATTGTAGTTTCCAGGCTGGAGCCCTGGACTTGGAAGATGATGGTCATGAGACCTCCTCAGGCTAGGGAGGTTTTTGTAAAATGGGTTTCTTGTGTGTTGGGGCTTTGGGGAGAGAGGGGGGTCATCCATGGTTGGTGCTAAGGTTAATTTCTCCCCCAGTCCCATTTTCTTCTCCACAGAGGCAGTGGTCTCATCCCCCAAAAGGGGAATCCAACACCAGAGCCATTATAGTGGTGCAGAAAATTGCCTTTGTTACAGCCATGTAGATTTCTAGGCTGTCTGATTAGAGAGATGTCTGTGTGCATGAATAAATTTTATTTTTAAACATTATGTTGACAAGGACAAAATACCAGCCGCTGAAATTGCATTTGAGTAGCTCAGTGTGCCTGCTCACCATCATTATTCGTCAATGGTCTGTGGCATGCAGCTGTCGACCAACTTCATTATGACGCCAAAATTAGCGCTAAAAATCAACTTAGGAGGAACGAAGCACCAAAGTGTGAGAGTGTTTTGGAGACCGTGTTGGCAGTCGGCAACATAGTCTTGGAAAGGCTAAAGTGCAAGCTGTTCAACTGTAGGAAATGTGTCGAAAATGCAAACAGCTTATTCTGTGAGTACCGTATTTTTCGCTCTATAACACGCACCTGACCATAACACGCACATCGTTTTTAGAGGAGGAAAACAAGGGAAAAAATATTCTGAATGAAACAGTGGACGTATCATTTTTGTGCTTCATGCTGTGGCCACAGACATGTGATCTGATGGTGAATTTGGGGTGACCCAATGCAAAAATCCTGAGGATCCATGTGGACCCATACTTTTTAACCATGTTTTTGCACCATTGCAGCCCCAGGCAACAGTGGGTGCGTGATTTTTTGGGGGGGGGACAGGCTGTAGCCATGGACATGCTATGTGCTCTGATGGTGAATTTTGGCTGACCCAATGCAAAGATCCTGAGGATCCATGTGGATCCATGCTTTGTAACCACGTTTTTGCACCATTGCAGCCCCAGGCAACAATGGGTGTGTGATTTTGGGGGGGCAGGCTGTAGCCATGGACATGCTGTGTGCTCTGATGGTGAATTTGGGGTGACCCAATGCAAAAATCCTGAGAATCCCTGTGGATCCATGCTTTGTAACCACGTTTTTGCACCATTGCAGCCCCAGGCAACAGTGGGTGCGTGATTTTTTTTGGGGGGGGGCAGGCTGTAGCCATGGACATGCTATGTGCTCTGATGGTGAATTTTGGCTGACCCAATGCAAAGATCCTGAGGATCCATGTGGATCCATGCTTTGTAACCACGTTTTTGCACCATTGCAGCCCCAGGCAACAATGGGTGTGTGATTTTGGGGGGGCAGGCTGTAGCCATGGACATGCTGTGTGCTCTGATGGTGAATTTGGGGTGACCCAATGCAAAGATCCTGAGGATCCATGTGGATCCATGCTTTGTAACCACATTTTAAGTGGGGAGGGAAGGAAAAACACAGAAGGCTAAGAATGCAGGAGAGGGCTATAACGTGAGGAAAGGAAGGCAAAAGTTTCCCCCCACCCACCCACACAAGCCAGCCACTGTTTAAGGATTTCATCCTTTTAAATGGAAGAAAGCATATTTGAATGCTGTGTGTCTCCAAAAACAAAAAGCAGGAAGTCAAATCAGAATTTTAAGCCGAACCTGTAATCTCTCTTCCCTTCACAAACATTGTTCCCTCCGGAGCAGGGACAGGATAGAACGACGCTCTGCTTCCCTCTCTTCTTGCCTGGAGGGGAGGGGCTTTCCCTGCTCTTTGTTCCGTTTGAGCAAACACAGCAACGAAACAGAGAGGGTGGGCAGTAAGACCCTGAGGCAGAATGCAGGAACACAACAGCTTCCTCTCTCACGGAGCTCCCTTCTCCCTGAAGCGCGGTTTGATTTTTGCCTTATTTTTCGGCTCCAGGGACCACACATTCGCTGCATAACACGCACATACATTTCCCCTTCCTTTTTAGGAGAAAAAATCTGCGTGTTATAGAGCGAAAAATACGGTAATTATGTGCAAGTCAATGAAGGCATGCAAGAAAATCTGATTTCAGCAAAGAAAAATGCACAGGCGTGATTATTCAGCAGGTGTTGGAGACTGGGAATGTGTGGAATTATTCCAATTTGGGAGGGGGCAGTCATATCTTTAAAGATGAGGTGGGTGAGGTTTCCATTTCCCTCTGCTTCAAGTGGTGGCTTGGCCACTCTTAGCAGATGGACGTGTTTCTGGGAGAGAATGCCCCTGGAAACCTAAGAGTATCAGAAGATTAATGGATTAGGCCAAAGATCAATGTAGTCCAACACCCTGTTTTCACAGTGGCCAGCCAGACGCCAATGGAAAGCCTGCAGGGAGGATCTGAGCGCAACAGTGCTCTCCTCACTTGTGTTTCCTAGCAACTGGCATTCAGGAGCATACTGCCTCTGAAATTGGAGGTAGTACATGGCTATCATAGCCAGCAGCCACTTATAGCGTCACTGTGCATGTATTTGACTAATGATGCCACATCATGATTTCATGTTGTTTCCAGGGGCATTCTTGGGATGGATGGGAGAAAGATGGTTGCTCCCACAGGAACCAGAGCAGTAGGATCCATCACCAGAGCCAGAGTTTCCACAAACATGGCAGGCTCTGAGGTGTAGGGAGCAGAAAGCTGAGGCAGACCCACAACCCAGCTCCATAGTTGGCCAGGTGTGGCTCACTAGCTCTAGGAGGAGGTGTGTGATTCCTCAGCTGAAGTAGGCTTGGAACAGGTGAGGGTCACATGCCTCATGAAGCCCAGATGCTGTCATCAGCATGCAAAGTATGAAAGCAGAGCTGAGGTGCTGTGTCTGCTCAACTGCCCATGTTGATGGACCTCTGTTTGGATTCTTCAGAATCTCTGCAGGACTTTGGGCGCATGGATTGACCCCAGACTGGGAACTTCACATACTGACTTGCCGCCAGATAGTCCAGGAGTTGAGGACACAGCTCTACGAAACTTGCGAAAACTGTTGGGCCAGATAATCTGCCTGATTACTAATCGTCACCCAGTCTCAGAAAATTAATAGAGAAGAAGCAAGGAATGGGTTACAGAGGATATAGACACTGTGCTAGCACTGAAAAAGTCTTACTGTACACCTATCCACACTTCTAATGTAACCTTTGAAAAACTGAAGAGTTTTGCTATGAGAAATGTTTAAAAATTGGAATGGCTAATTATGGCTGAATTTGCCACCACAATGGGATGCGGGTGGCACTGTGGGTTAAACCACAGAGTCTAGGGCTTGCCGATAAGAAGGTTGGCGGTTTGAATCCCCGCGATGGGGTGAGCTCCCATTGCTCCTGCCAACCTAGGAGTTCGAAAGCACAAAGCGCAAGTAGATAAATAGGTACCACTCTGGCAGGAAAGTAAATGGCGTTTCCATGCGCTGCTCTGGTTCACCAGAAGTGGCTTAGTGCCACATGACCTGGAAGCTGTATGCTGGCTCCCTTGGCCAGTAAAGCAAGATGAGCGCTGCAATCCCAGAGTTGTCCGCGACTGGACCTAACGGTCAGGGGTCCCTTTACCTTTACCTTTATTGCCACCACAAAGTATGATGATAGCCACTAACTAACAAGACATCTTGGGAGAATGGGCATAAATTCATTGAGGAAGGGTCATAGCTCATTGGTAGCACATCTGCTTTGCATCCAAATGCTCCCAGGTTCTGTCCTCAGGTAGAACTGGATAACTACTGCCAATCAGTGTAGGAAATACTGAGCTAAGCAGACTAATGATCTCACTCAGTATAAGGCAGATTAATAGATAGATCTATTAATGCCCATTAGCATCCCTAGCTAAAGATGGGACCTCTGTGTTCCAATACAGGAGACATTTGAGGATCACATGCTTGGGACTAACAAGCATGCTTATTATCATGATTGTGCCCTAACAGTGAGCTTTGAGACCAATATAGCCAAATGCTTGTAAACTGGATGGACCTTATTAAGCACACCAGCCTTTGGAGAGGAGGAAGAGAAGACAGACTGGCCAACAAATTAATTTTGAATAGCCATGCTCATTACCCTTGTAATGTAATGTAAAAGTTATTCAATTCTGGGTTTTAGGTACCAAAACTTTAGTCCCCTGTGAATAATTTCATGTCCAAGATAACAATGTTTGGTTATGGAACCAACATCCATACTTGCTTTTAAACCTGAGGGCAAAGACCACTTCAGCATTCATTATGGACAATTTACATCAATCAAGTCCAAGGCAAAATAAAAAAATAAAATTCATCTGAATGGAATATGAAATTTGTTGCCTGGTCAATTGCATTTGACCTGCTAGTGGATCATTCCCATTCTGTTAAACAAGAAACATGAACATGGTGTTGATATTGTTTAGAAATATGAAAATCAAAACCGTGTGTTAATGGGGAAAAACCTGTGCTTTCTGTTTGGGTTGCCGATATAAACAGTCTTATTACAATGAGGAGACATGCTCTCTCCATGGCACAGATCAATAGAATATTATATGGGAGGAAATCCCCGACACTTCTTTCTTTTCCTTTGAATATTGGACAAAATCTAAAACTAATTCTGTGGTTTAATGAGGGTTCTCAGGCCAACCCATAAAAACCCAGGCATTGTTGATTGCAAAATATGGCTTATAGTCAAACAGAATGGGAAGATGTAGATTCACAGGAGCGTAGTCTTTCATTTATCGGTTCTCCTTTTTGAGTTTTGGATATTAGCAGAGATGCCAGTCAATTTGCCGGGCTTGGCTCCAAAAATGGAAACTTGGGGTAGGCTTGTTAAAGTCTGCCTTAGAGGCAGACTTAACAAGTCCGCAAACTCTCTCCTGTAGCTTGAGTTGAATTTGAGCAGAGGGATTTTTTTTTTCTTTTTGCATGGAACATCTTCCATGTTGCTCTTCCACCATGATACCCCCACTAAACCACCTCCACTGCCCTCATCAGCCATCCTGACCAGGTCACCAACACCTGAAAAAAGGATGGGGATCCTCAGGCCCAGAAGCCATATTCAGCTCTCCAGGATTCACTATCTGGATCTCAGGACTGTCCCCAGGCCACACTTCTCACTAGTCCACCTTTCACTAACCCTGCATTATGCTCCAAATGCTTTCGCCTGGCTGGAATGTGGTCTGGAATTCTAATTCACCTCTTGTTTGTCTGGACTGAGAATAGAGAGGGATGTGTGAGAGAAACCACCCTGCTCTATAAAGGTAGCATTTATCTTTGTTGTTCCACCCATTTTTGTCTCTGGCTCTACACACCACTGGCATGCAGCCCTTGGAAGGTTACCCAGAAAGCAATGTGGTCATGAGTTTTAAAAGGTTCCAACTCCTGCTTCACATGGAAAGGTGGAAGATAGCCTAGTCTGTTCCAGCTTTAAAAGACATGTGTCTTTAAGATGGAGGAACATTCGCTCAGGGCATCTTCCTTTCTCTATCTCACCTAGATGAAAATATTTGTGTGAACAGCATTCTACATTTGAGGATCATATATGCTCACTTTTTGCACACTGTTTGGATCATTGCTCCTGTTTCCGAATCCGAAAGGCACGGTTTTCAGCAACAGAAAATCTGGCACTTAAAGGGAAAATATCCCTTTCTTCAATAGACACAAAGCCATGGATTTCTGACATCTTCGCTAGAACGCATAAACGCTACATCTGAGTACAGTCTGAAATGATCACATATGTGCACTGCTCTATGGATTCGTGGGTTTGCCATCCCTAAATAATTTATGTGGGAAATGTGCTGTTCGTTATCCATGGTGTTATCACTTTCTTGCTGTGAATACTGAAGTGAGAATGGGAAGTCAGATGCCATCAGAATAATGTACATTTTCTATTCACAGGAATTTTCTGCCACTTTTGGCTGGGGATAATTGACTCTCTGCATCAGCTAAATAACTACAGGCAATGACAAGGCAGGAATTAGATGTACAATTCTATTTTATTAAGAGAAAGGAAGGAATTGATTGAGGGAGCAAAACTTTAAGAACAACAAAGCTTATATCTTGTCACAGGCAAATGGTGGGGCTGATAGGAAACTGCTCATCTTGATTCAAAGTGGGTTCATGAGCTCTGCACATTTTTGAAAGGTGGGGAGAGTTATTGGAAAAAACCAAGGCTTTTGTTGCTAATTTTCTTCACCATGCAGTTTCTTCACCATGTAGTATGGCAACAACAATTTGGGGGGGGGGGATAAAGACACATACATGCAAGCCATGATTTAAACAGCTCTACTTGGCAATACCAAGCAATTTAAAGACAACATGCATATCAAGGGAGCTTTTAAGTACGCACTGACTAAAGCCAGTGGATCTGGTTAATGTGCCCCCAGGGAATAACATTAGAGACAAAGCATGAAAAAGGCTGCTTCACCAATATATGCAGATGATAGTGTGCACATAAAACTGGCTAAAAGGGTCTTTATATCATTAAAAAAAGCTCTCCCCGGATATTTAAGACACAGAACTTCATTACACCCTAATCAAGCCCTCAAGAAAGGTTTCTGTAATGCAATGGTCAGTGAAACTTATGCTGTTCACAGACTATTGGGCATAGAAAATGATTTATTAAGTCCCTCGGAAGAGACTAGGCATCTTGCAAAGATTAAGAGTATACAATCCCTGCTTGCAGGCTTACAGTCTAAGAAGACACATGACACAAACACAAAAGAGAAGGAAAATGGAAGAGGCAGAGCTGTACTTACAGTATTGTGGCAATAACATGTCTGTAAATAGCCATTTGCCCAGTCTTCTGTGGTGAGTAAGGATCTCTTCCAGGTGATTAGGCATGGAAGCATTTCAAGAGTTGGTTAATTCCGTCTTATGTGCCATAAAAATATCTAACATGTGCATATGGGGAAATGGGCTACTAAAAAACTTCAATGATCGAGGAACTGATTGGCAATGATGCCATTAGAGTGTGACAAGCCACCTGATGCCAGTTTTTGGGTAATGTTAGAGCAGAGGTTGGGAACCTTTCTCATGTTAAGTACTGCTTTCCCATTGGGGAGGGAAATCTCTCATATCAAGAATGAATGGGGCCAAAGTTGAGGGTCGGTGGAGCTGACGTCAAAAGTGAATGGTGCCAGCACTGATGGTAGTCCACCCACTTTCCTCCTGTCACCCTTTCTCTGCTTCTCTCTCTCTCCTGCCCTCCTTCCTTCCCTCCTCTCTTCTCTCTTTCCCCTCCTCGCTGAACCCACTTCCTAGGCAGACAGGAAGTGGAAAAGCAAAGAAACTAAAGATCAAGTATTGAGCCAGTTACATCTCCTGCCCTGCCACCTGCCCTGCCTCCTGCCCAATGCGGAACATCATGGATGCCGTTTATTTGTGGGAACCACATTATAGTGCCACTGTCACCTTGTTGTTGCTGAGACTTTTGGCTGTTTTTATTTCAAAGGGGAGCAGGTTGGTCTTTGTTCATGCCGTATTCCTTCACACATACAACTTGTGTGCTGGGACAAATTGGGAAGTCAAACCAAGCTTCCTCCCGACATATAGAAAATGATACATGCACTAGAGAGAGAATTTTGCAACCTGAAGCCTGCAGAGACTCAGCTGCGCTTTTACTTACCATCCTTCAAAGGGTGTTTGATCCTTAGATAAAGCATTTGTTAATACTTTAAAGATTTCAACTTAAGATCTATAAAGAGCCTTTCCTTTCCCCTTTTTTTTCTTCCTGAGGTGGAAAAACTACCATATGTGATAATTTTTCTTAAGTATGAAATTCTCTTCAATACCTGGAGCACAATATTTCCCCTCGAGGCTTTCTAGAAAAACATAATATATCACTGAAAAGTTTAAAAACTACTCGGTTTTTGTGCATGTGGAGGAAGGCTTATGTTTTAAGAGATGGGCATCAAGCAGAAATACAAACCGTAGAGTTAAATGATTCAATTTATCAGAATCTTTTCAACTTCCTTCTTGTCAAAATAAGGCTGTGTGTTTTTGTGTTTGTGTTTGTGTGTGTGTGTGTGTGTGTGTGAGAGAGAGAGAGAGAGAGAGAGATTTTTTTTAAAAGCCCCACAGAGCTGGGCAATAGCTTGAAGGTCATCCATTCCAAAACCATTTGTCCAGTGCAGGATCTGCAAATGGGATGCTACTACAACAGCCCTGACAGAGGGCTATCTGGTCTTTGCTTAAATGCCTCCAGCAAAGGAGAATCCTCATTTCTCATCATATAGTAGCAAGGGCTGCTGGAGGTGTGGGGCCATATATTTTGTGGAAGAGACATTGGGGTGCCTCACTGCTATTGAGACTGTTTTCTTCTCTTCTTCTCCCACCTCCCTAGGTACTATATAAAAGCTGGTGACTGGCAAGGGCATGAACTGTAGGGCTCTTGTCCTGTGGTTCTCAGCTGAGAGTGAGCAGTTGGAGCACAAGTTGAAGAGGAAATTAATGGCTATAAAATAGTAACATTATCCAAGTTCTGGAATATCTTCCTTCTGGAGGCATGTGTTGGTTGGGTCTTAATGAAAATTTACTTAGTTTCCCCCCCTAGTTTTGGGTGGCTATAGCTGGATTGGTTTTGAGTTTGTATCACAGCATTGGTGTTGTGCTTTTCTTTATTAGTGCTGATTACAGATTTTGGTTTATATATTGTGGTTTTGTTACTGAAATACTATACCAATATACACATTCAAACCAAGACCACCACAGATGGAGCATTCCATATCCCTGCATGTTTCTAGGTGTGTGGGGGGTATATTTTGCAGTTGTTATCTCTCATGGGATCAGGGTGCAGAAAGTTTCCTGATCTTGACAAATATATTCCTGCTTGAAAAGAAAAGAAAAGAAAAGAAAAGAAAAGGTGGAGGAACAAGGATTTGCTTGATTTTGCCTTGGCATTATTTGTTGTTGATTTTAAATAAATATGTAGCTCACTTTGAATGTGCAGAGTGCTGGATTAAAATATATATGGGATCCCACTGATAAAGGAAAGTGAAAAGGTTGTGAGTTCCCATCATCAGTAGCAACACAGCTTGATAGGATCTTAGAGTTCCTCAGATTTTATTTTTGCCTGAATGTTTGCTTCAATGTTAAGTGGCAACATAGACCTATGTGGAACACTCAAACATTTGCACATGTGCATGCTGTCCAGTTAAATTTGGGCTTTTCCTCAGAATTCTTCAGATGCCTGCTTGGTGAAAGAACCTTCAGATTTGCTTTGAATTTCACATTAAGCAAATATATTGATACATGTTTCCCCTCTGCTAAAAAGAACTTCTGAATGGTGGACTCAAGAGTGCCTCATCTTATTGCAACACTACATTACAAAGGACATAAATGGCTATTACGCTCTGAGAAGCTCTCCATCAATTGCTCATTGGCCACAAGCTTTTTGTGGTTTTTTTAGGTCATCATTTTGAAACAGTCGCATCTCCGACAATTAAAGTTTTTGTTCTGATCTCCTTTACAGTAGGATCAAAAAGTCATCTCCCCTCCTCTTTGGGTGTGTGTGTGTTCAAGTGTCCATCATTTGTGGCTGGTAATAGAATTGCCTTTTATGAATCAAAAGGGTTCAGATCAAAACAAGAGGAGGAAAGGTTGTAAGACAATGCAGCAGCTGTGTTTCTTATGAAATAGACCAGGCTGTGGTGTGAACTCAGAGGAACAGTGGTGTGTTAAGTAACTAAAGCAGATATGGGAAACCTCAAGCCTAGGGGGCAAAATGTTGCACTTCAGGTCTCTCTCTACAGTACTCCCCACATAGCACCTCTCACTGCCCCTGCTCCATACTCTCGTTGAGTGCTTTTGCTCAGCTTCAGTGTGTCCTTGAGCTGTAATGATCCCTCTTGCTTGCCTACACAGAGGGATGTGTGTGTGTGTGTGTGTGTGTGTGTGTGTGTGTGTAGAAACCTCTAGCATTGGCATGGCTGGAATGTAGGTAACTGTACAGAGCTAAGAGTCACATCAATTGCTCCATCTACATTTTGCCTCTGGCTCCACCCACCACTTTCCATGTAGCCACTGAGGGAATACGAACCATGGGATGAAAATAGTACCACACCTCTGATCAAAGGGATGATATGTGTCTCCTTTCCCTTCCCAACTTTTACAGTATTTTATTTACAGTATGTATATACCACCCAATAACAGAGGTTCTCCAGCCAGTCTACATATAAAAATTTAAACCCTAAGATATATATATATATATTAAAATGGAAGCGTGACAACTAGGTAAACTTCATTATGAAGCTTACTGAGCCATGGGGAGAATTAGAATATAAACTTTAATGTGGGGTGCAGAGAGGAGGAGAGAGAGAAAGCAGAAGGTGAAATAGGAGTGAGGAGTCATGATTAGTGTGACCTTCTAAGCATCACCCCAAAGAAGAAACATGTTGCCATAAAAGGGGGCACAGATATTTATATAAATTCTAAAATTTCCATATGCACATTTTAAAATAAATGCAATGACTCAAATAAAGAATGCAATACAGATCTCACTATAGTGGGGAAGACTCTGACCAGGGTTTACTTCTGTGCCTGTTTAGTCTGCTGTCCAAGTTGCTGATAACTGTTGACGGGCAACATATAGACCTTGCTTTCCCTTCTTACGGTTTTTTTTATCTTTAAACCAAACTTGGACCTCCAAAGTCATCTGTCAGCCTGTCGAACAGAAGACACACATCTGACCTATTTGTGATTTGAGCAATGGCAACCAAGCAACAGCCATCACAACAGCCAATTCACTGGGTGTTTCAGTCGTGGCTTATGACTGCCAGATACCCTACCTTTTAAGAGCTTCAAGGGAGTGAGAGAATACATAGAGGACCTATAGGACTGCCTGCTAAAATGGTTGTGAAATAGTCATATTGAGCACCAGGGTGGGAAGGTACTGCTGCTTACCACGTTGCTGCATTCAGACACTTAAAGCTACAACCAACAGCCCTAGATCTGATCCTCGGACTTATTGCATATATCAGTAAATTTCTACTGTCTGTAACAGAGATAGGTCTAAGTAATTACCTTAGAGCATAGACTAATGATCTTCAGGTTGACATTGGTTCAAACCTTTTTCATAGATGCAGCCATTGGGGGTTAGAAGGCTGTATCCATCTAAGTGGTACTCAGAGTAGACCCACTGAAATTAATGGACTTGACTAACTTAAATCCAATGGTTTTCATGGGTCCACCCTGAAGATGACTTAGTTGGTTAAAACCCAGAAGACTTCAACAGCTACTTGTTGGCTGGCTTAAAAACATGAGTTGACTTGGACATAACAAACTTGGCTTTATAAATCATGGCTTGTTTAGCTAGGAATCCATATTGTGCCTGTTCACCCACTTCCTCCCATCCTCTCCTTTTGTACCACAGTTGCCACTTTTATCATGATTACTTTAAACCAAAGTTTCTTGTTACATCTGAATCAGAAAAACTGATCACCAATATAAAGCCATAAATGTGCTTTAACAGAACCGGCTGATGGTGTTAAACACTAAACACATGCTAAAAGGGATTACTAATTATATTATCAGTACAATATCCATTTAGCTTAATCTCGGATTCCTTTCTCTACTGCCTTACACTGCAGTACCTTAACAGGATGTGGGGAATGAACATTCTTAGCATTTTAGATATTTCATGCCTTGCATAGTTGTTATATGCATGTTTGTTACTAGGATGGCTCAAAGCCTCCAATTCCTATTGTTGCAGAACATTATTGCTATGACAATAGTGTAGTCATAGCAATGTCCCAAGCCAAACTATGTTTGATCTTCAAGTGGATAAAAGGCTTAATTGGACAAAGAAATAAAAATAGCATGCCATTCAGAAGTTCCATGACCTGTTTTTCAGTCATACATCTATGATCCTGAAGAAAATTGTAAGTCTGGAGTTTGCTAATAGAACCGAGAGCAGAAAATGAAGCTGAATGTTGGAAGGGTTTGCGGCAGATAAAAGAAACTATTTCTTCATGTACATGGAACTTGTTCCCATGGGAGGCAGTGATTCACACCAATTTGGGTTGTTTTAGAGGAGAATTAGACAAATTCATGGAGGATAAGGCTATTGGTGACCCTGATGACTATGCTCTGCCCTCATGGCTGGAGACAGTTGAGCTCTAAATACCAGTTGCCGGAAACTGCAGGAGAGGAGACTGCTCTTAGCTCAGGTTCTGCTTTGCTGGTTTCCCAGAGACATCTGGTTGGCCACTGTGAGAACAGGATACTGGACTAGATTGGCCATTGGCCTGATCCAGCAGGCTCCTCTTATGTTTAGCTGCTCCCCCATTGCACTTAATCTTGAAACCATACTCAAAAAAACAAAGAAAGTCAAATGTTGTCAAACTGAATGACAACAAAATATCCAGAGCACTTTAATTTACCAGGCAGAATTCACAGTCCTCTTTAAATAACTTTTGTGAGTCAGATTAGGAAGTTCATAATGAACATTCACTGCATCTCAACCTTTTATTTCGGAAAGAGTTTCTGAAATTGATACAATTCCTTCAAATTTCAAGATTTAGCTGGCCATGACAAGCCACACAGAAGACACAAAAGGGTGTCTGCTTTGTATGCAAACGTCATCTCTCTCAAAATTATCCTAACATATGCAATTCATATACATTGAATATTAAGAACTGTCTTTGCCCTTATCTTCCCATGTCTGCATGTTCATCCATCCATCATTCCTTAGGCGAGAGGCCCGCCAGAACGAGGAGGGAAAGGCTCCCACCTCAGGTAAGTGGAAATGCCAACTGAGTGCCCCATATATTAGGAATGCTTCCTTCCCGTGTCCCCCCTCCCTCATGCGCCAGACCGGTGCTATCATCTGGGATCCAGGCACTTGCTGATTCCTCCGTTTCCTTTGCAGGGAGGGAGCCTTTCCCCAATGTTTACTTTGTTCTGGCGAAATCCCTGGAGGGACGTGTCGAAGATCAGGTACTGGGACAGAAGGAAGGAAGGGGTCCTTGTGGAACTTCTTTTGGGGGGTCATAAAAAATGGGGCAGTAGTTTTTGGCCCAGACCCTTCTCCTAAGATGCTTCCTGCTTCCTCCACAGGGCCACGCCTCCAGGGATGAGGCTTCAGCACCGGCTCCCGGGACCAAGAATGAGAGACCATCGAGGTGCTTCCCGGCCCCTGACCCTCGCCTGCCTCCCCCTCCGTCCATTCTCCGTGCGGGCATGGCTCCTTCCCGGCTTTACTTGGCGCAAAAGCAGCAGCCAAGGTTTCCCCCCATCAAAAGCATCTCAAGAGTTATTCTGGAGACGGGGAGACTTTGGCTGTTGCCTCTGTGCTAGGCCGGTCAGGACGGAGCCCAGACGCCCGTATGGAGGAGGACAGGGTGGGGCAGCTTATAAGATCAGGTAGGAGGAAATGCCCCCTTCCCAGGTCCCCCACCCTCCTGCCCCAGACTGGGGCTAACGTGGCTGGGATCCAGGTGCTGGCTGACATCTCCCTTTGTTTTGCAGCGAAGAGAAGGTTCAGCCTGGGAGCCGCCGCATCCTGGGAGGGACTGGAGCCGAGACAAAGGCCTCTCACCTCCAAGGTAAGGGGACAGGGGAATTTTATTGCTTTGCCACTCGCGATTTGCGGGTTTGGGGGTCGCGGGCAGGGGGCGCGTCGCAATGTCACCCCCTTCAGGATGCTACCCGGGGCAGCCCGCCCCCCATCGGTACGCCCCTGGCCACAAACAGGATTTGAGCCCAAGAGCCCTCTGCTCACCTGGGACTTCCTGCAACGGCTGCTGCTGCTGCTGCTTCTTCTTCTTTTTCTTCTTCTTCTTCTTCTTCTTCTTCTTCTTCTTCTTCTTCTTCTTCTTCTTCTTCTTCTTCTTCTTCCTGCAAAGGCTTCTTTAGATCAGGGTACAGTGCCCTCCTGATGTTGTTGGACTGCAACCCCCATCACCTTTGACCACTGACTGCACTGGCTGGTGTTAGCTGGCATCAGAGTCCCAGAGTACTAGATTGGCTACCTCTGATTTAAAAGCTTTCTTCGTGTTTTATCTGTAAAGCTGGAAAACAGTGTTGCACTCCTTCAGTGTCTGTTCCAGTTTTGGGGAACCCTTAGGCAAGCTGCTTTCAGTGTCCCCACCCTGGCATGTCCTCCTCCTTCCCATGAAGTTCTATGGTTTAGTGGTTGAGAACATGCAGAAGGACCTAGGTTCATTTGCAGTGCATGTGGGAAAAGACCTGAGACCTTAGGAAGTTCCTGCTGCTTTCAGTGTCACTGACCAGAGTTGCATAATAAAGGCAATCTTTCCTCCTCCACCACCTCCTCCCCTTCTTCTTCTTCTTCTTCTTCTTCTTCTTCTTCTTCTTCTTCTTCTTCTTCTTCTATCTCTCTTGCAAGCCTAAGCTCATTCTGAGTTTTGGCCTGCCTGACATTCACCCTGCAACTATTGGCTGCTCATGTATATTCCTCCTTTGTGATTTCCCCTTTCTTCCATTTCCTATACATGCCCTTCTTAAATCTCAGCTAATCTGTAACCTTCTCATGCAGCCACACTGGTTTCTTGAGATCCCCCACCACAATAGGCAGACTTGCTACCCAGCAGCATGTTCATGAATCCAAAGAGTGACTTACGTCTTCCAATCTCAGCCAGAAAGAAAGCATTATCTCTCTGTTTCCACCACATCAGGTTCAAAGTGCTATAAGGTCAAGGTTGTGATTAGCTGGTGCTGCAAGGTTGCCTTTTTGATAATTTACCATGTAATTAGCATAGGGATTGCACTGATTTGTTTGAAGGATTAGAGTTTGTCTTCATTTTGTTTTATGTTTCCAAGCTGTTGTTTTTCCACCCAGTTTTCTGTTTTAATGCTGCATGTGCAACTGCAATTTAAGGTCAAATTATTTTCTCATCACCTTGCTGATGCGTGGAATGGAGTTAGAATTTGATTTTAATGTGTTTTTAAAGATATAAAATGGCAGTGCCGCTACCGTAGCTACCAGGGACGTTTAATTCTCTGTGCACTGCTATGATGATCAATGGTAAAACCCAAACATCTGAATAATGACAAGTTGGCTATTCTCTCTCAGCATCAAATGGTTAACAAGTATATCATTATTGTTTCTTTATCTAGCATGCATTTTCCCAACCATTAGCGCCCGATTCAAACAGTTAAGCACATTACCAAGTTTTGATAGCTCTTTACAATCACCAATTTGATCCCAGTTCAGAGCACTACAATTCCAGCTCAGCTTGAAGTAGAATTAAGAGGCGTGTAAGTTTTACGTTGCTAGTGCAATCTTTAGATCTTTGCATGAAGTGGAACTCTTAACTTTAAGTTAAGTCTGCTTCAGACACCCTTTCCCCACTTAAGGAAGCACTGCTCTAAGAGGACTTATGGGTATCTCAACACTTTACGCAGCACGCACAATGACTGCACATTACACCATGGTTATGCGGCTGTTTCCTGCTGTGGATTCATAAGATAGGGAAGACTTTATACATATATATATGGGTGCCCTGATGGGTCTAGACTTCCCAAGCACACACACACACACACACACACACACACACGTGTTTAAAGACGCTTCTTCAAGACCTTATTACTCAGGGGAAAACCACAGTACTTGTGATGTTGTGATGCTGTTCTACTTCATTTATTTATTTAATTTATTGTATTTATATATCGCCCTTCATCCAGAGATCTTCTGGCAGTTCATTCTGAACTTTTCTCAGAAAGCCACATTGGCCGCTGTGGGAGCTGCCACACAACTCATTCTATTCTTGTGTAGTAAGTCCCAGTGTATTAAATGGGATTTCCAAGTAAGTAGCCTAGGACTGGAGTCACAACGCAGTGGCCAAGAGCATAGGGTTGAGAAGTCCCTGCCTCAGCCACAAATTCATTATATATATATATATATATATATATATATATATATATATATATATATATGCTTTCGTAGATTTTCACGGGTACAGGAATGTAGGTTTTGGTGTCTTTGGGTGTCTTCCCGTGTAAGAGTTGGGGTGTCTAGGCGACGTTTCGACGAGGTCTCACTCGTCATCTTCAGGCTGGTGCTTTCGGCTTCTTGTTACTAGAACAGAGCAGGATCTCAGTGTTTGAGTTCCTATAAATACTGTTGAGGGGGTGTGGTGTATAGCCTCCAACGTTCTGGGCAGATAGGAAGTTCCTAGGTTAATGTGCCTTTTCTTCTTTTGTTCATTAATTACTTGAGGGATATCTTGAGTGATTACTTGAGTGATATTCTGAGTACCACTTAGGAGGGTCATTAGGTGTGGATTAGTTGCTAAAGCTTTCGTGTCTTGACCTCTTGACCTTGTGAAGAGTTTTTCTGAGAAGATGGCTGTACTGCACTTAGTTGTGCTCTGGCTTGGCTTCGTGTATAGGGGCGAGCTGTGGTTTTGTGCCCTGTGCCAGCCAGATCTGTGTAGGGATTGCAGGGGGGTGCAGCATCCGGAGGTGCCACTATGGTTTGGCTACTGGATGGTGTCTGTAATTTATCTGTGGAGAGGGTCTGGGTTTGGGTCTGGTGTGGTTGATTGGAGATGGCGTTCTGTGTGCCTCTGGTTCTGGTGTCGGTTTTTGTGGGGAGGGCTAATTTCCAGATGTCTGGCAGGCGGGACGTGTCGTCACGCTTGTTCATGTTGTGAGGGTGTTTCTCTATCTCGATGGCTTCCATGATTATTCTCTTGTGGTGATGTTCCATGTTAAAGAGCAATTTGGAATCTGCAAAATTAATTTCGTGTCCTGTTTCTTTCATGTGTTGGTAAAGAGAGGAAGTTTTTTCTTCTTTTTTGACGGCATTCTTGTGTTCTGCGATACGTGCATTTATTCGTCTGTTTGTTTGTCCAATGTACGTGGCTGGGCAGACTTTGCAGGGTATTTCATAGACCCCTTGGTTTTCTAACTGGATTTTATCTTTTGGGTTTCTGAGGATATTGGCTATTTTTTGGTTGGTGCAAAAGGCTGTTTTGATATTGTGTTTATGGAGGATTTTGCTAATTTTATCTGTAGTGCCCTTGATATAAGGAAGGAGGGCCATGCCATTGTTTTCTTCTGTGTCTTGGTTTTTGGGGGGTGTTTCTTTTTGGATTAGCTTCGTAACCCTGTTTTGCTGGTATCCGTTGGCGATTAACACATTTGAGAGATTCTGTAACTCAGTTGTCAAGTGGTCTTTGTCAGCCAGGCGTTTGGTTCTGGAGATGAGAGTCTTGGCTACGGAGTTTATTTGTGCAGGGTGGTGGTGTGATTGTGCATGTAAGTAGCGGTTGGTGTGTGTTTTTTTTTTCCTTCCCGTGTCCCCCCTCCCTCATGCGCCAGACCGGTGCTATCATCTGGGATCCAGGCAAGAGAATAATCATGGAAGCCATCGAGATAGAGAAACACCCTCACAACATGAACAAGCGTGACGACACGTCCCGCCTGCCAGACATCTGGAAATTAGCCCTCCCCACAAAAACCGACACCAGAACCAGAGGCACACAGAACGCCATCTCCAATCAACCACACCAGACCCAAACCCAGACCCTCTCCACAGATAAATTACAGACACCATCCAGTAGCCAAACCATAGTGGCACCTCCGGATGCTGCACCCCCCTGCAATCCCTACACAGATCTGGCTGGCACAGGGCACAAAACCACAGCTCGCCCCTATACACGAAGCCAAGCCAGAGCACAACTAAGTGCAGTACAGCCATCTTCTCAGAAAAACTCTTCACAAGGTCAAGAGGTCAAGACACGAAAGCTTTAGCAACTAATCCACACCTAATGACCCTCCTAAGTGGTACTCAGAATATCACTCAAGTAATCACTCAAGATATCCCTCAAGTAATTAATGAACAAAAGAAGAAAAGGCACATTAACCTAGGAACTTCCTATCTGCCCAGAACGTTGGAGGCTATACACCACACCCCCTCAACAGTATTTATAGGAACTCAAACACTGAGATCCTGCTCTGTTCTAGTAACAAGAAGCCGAAAGCACCAGCCTGAAGATGACGAGTGAGACCTCGTCGAAACGTCGCCTAGACACCCCAACTCTTACACGGGAAGACACCCGAAGACACCAAAACCTATATATATATATATATATATATATATATATATATATATATATATATATTCAAAGTTTAAGGTTTCAAAAAGAGAAAAGAACAATACAAAATATAAAAAAGAATACAGCCCACAAATTCAGTGGGTGGCCCTTTGATCTCATCTTGCCTCGCCTCACAACCTCCTGCTTGATAAGGTTGGGAGGAAACCCCAGAGCAGGTTTAGTGGGTGTGCAGGGGAAAGGGAAGGGGAAGGGGAAGGGGAAGGGGAGAGCTCCATTGTGGAAGAGTAAATATTTGTACTGACAGAAAGGGTTACTTGGATGTAGCCTACAGTGTGTTGTCAGAGATGGTATTGCATTTATATCTTGGTGTCTGCTTGCAAGTCTGTTTTTGTTGTTACAAGACAAGAGTGACCTGTTTGTGGCTATCCAAAACATAATTTTCCCTCAAGCTCCCCCATAACTGATGGGAAATGCCAGTTCTCCCCTGGAGACTATTCAGTGAAGTGCCCTCTTTTCAATTCACCACACACTAAAAAAATGCAGTATTTTGGGAGGTCATTTTCACTCAGTCATTATTGGGTGTCAGAATGAGAGAAAGGAGGCTGTTGAGTTTTGTCTTCTAGCCTTCCTTCATTGCACTGAGTTTCCCCTCCATCCCTCCTGTGTGCATCAAATGATTCATATCACATGTACAGTAAATCTTAATGAACACAGTGAGGCAAATATTCATAGTATTGCAATGCAAATGGAATCAGTGACTCAAGTCTTCACTGATTCTCCCCCAGAAACTTTGCAAATCTTGAAATGCTTTTGATGTTGCTCAAATATCCAAAAATATTTCACCTGATGAGGGACCCCTAAATCTACTTAGAATTTTGATTTAGGGGAAACCCAGTGACAAGCTATTGCTGTGTATAGCCTCCCTAGAGATTTTGAAAATCATAGCAAAACTCTTGGATTTTCTTGAAATTCTTCAGATGTTTTGCCCCAGGAGAAATTTCTAAACTGCCTTCCAATTTTGTTTGAAGTGACATTTCAGTGGTAACTCTGGATTCATCCTTCTGGGAATGATAATGGTGAATTGGGAGATACTTATGTCTTTTTGGACAAGGTACTAAGAGGAGAGAGACCTTTAGGGGAGAGACATGGGCCTAGGAGCTACCGAATAGGGTCTGATGCTGTTTTGTAAAGCCAAAATCTCATTTCTGTTAATGGGAGTCTTGCCCAAGTAAAAACTATAAGAGGATTAAAGGATGGAAAAAACAAGAATGAGATAAACACAGAAAAAAATCACTTACAATAGCTGGGTTATTTGTAAAAAGGCTTCCTGTGTGTTCAGTATAATTCTCCTCGTTTTCAGCAAAGCATCCTTGATTATAACAGGCATCTGGTTACTGTAGACAATAGAGTATTTTTTTTTTAAAGCAGGCATTATTAACAATAAAAATGCATTGAGTTTGTTGAGAACAAAACTGCATTTTATGCAGGTTACAAGCTGTGTCTAAAAGGAGTGAAGAGAAAGAATAGCAAATGAGGCTGCAGACAAGTTAAATCATATTATAGCAATGAAGCTCATGTGTGTGTTTATGTGTGTGGGTGATAAGAAGAGGGAAGAAAAAGAATCAACCCAAAGAAATAAGAATTTGCAATCACTGTTTTGGTTTAATGTCTTTTTTGGTTTAATCTATGAGGTTGAATTGTTTTTAATGTACACTACCACTAAATGTTTTGCCTAGCAAAGTATGTGTGCACATTCTCTCCTCGCATAAATGATATTTTCATCTGAATGAGCAACATTGTTCAAAAGGGACCTATGCACGCTTTTAAAAGAGAGCCTAACCAAGCTGGAAGTCCGTGGGTCAATCACAACATCTGTGAAAGAACCATTGGAGGTGCAAGCGTCAGAGTGTGTCAGTTTGTAGTAGTATATAAGAACACCATGAGCTCTTTGCCACGTGTGAAATGGGCTACTCCTACAGAGACCCAGTTCATGTGGTCACCCATTCTCCCTTTTTTCAGGTGGGAAATAATGTAGATTAACGCCCCCTTTGGATGTTATTACCCTAAGGCAGCAAGGGTAGAACAGGAATGTGTAGAGGCATGTTTAGTCCTGTCTCAAGGGTCTATGTGATTCCTTCAGGTCCTTCATGTGATTAATCTGCTGGAGGGGGCCTTGTGTATCTTGTGGATGATCCCCATGTAATTGGGTGCCCTAATCACAAAAGAGCCTTAAAGAGGTTTGTGGCCCCAGGGTCATCCCCACATTCGGTTCTCCACCCAAATAATGGGTACAAAAATGCATATACTAAGGTGTGCATATAGATGCCTATATAGTGAACATGCATTATACAGTATATGTGGGAATTGCTTTGCAAAAAATGTGTATATTGGGTAAAATTACATATAAGCATGTGCACATCAGGAGAAATACATACACTGAAATGCTGATGAATTTTTGTGAGGACTAAACTTAAGTGGAGGACTGAAAGTAAGCTTTGAAAATAAGAAACTGAGACAACAGAAACTGACACATTCACCCATCCTTGTATCATTAGGTTTTGTGGGCACTTATTAACATCAACCGAAGGGACGCGAGTGGCGCTGTGGGTAAAACCTCAGTGCCTATGACTTGCTGAGCGTATGGTCGGCGGTTCGAATCCCCGCGGTGGGGTGAGCTCCCATCTTTCGGTCCCAGCTCCTGCCCACCTAGCAGTTTGAAAGCACCCCTAAGTGCAAGTAGATAAATAGGTACCGCTTTCTAGCGGGAAGGTAAACGGCGTTTCCGTGTGCTGTGCTGGTGCTGGCTCGCCAGAGCAGCTTCATCACGCTGGCCACGTGACCCGGAAGTGTCTTTAGACAGCGCTGGCTCCCGGCCTCTTAAGTGAGATGAGCGCACAACCCTAGAGTCAGACATGACTGGCCTGTACGGGCAGGGGTACCTTTACCTTTACCCTTATTAACAACAACCAATATGTATTTTGTTCCCCTTTCATTGCAAAACCCATCCAATGTAACATTCAGTCCATGGAGAGATGCAAACATGCTTTTCCTGATAGGAAACAGAAATGATACCAAAGCTATGAACCACTTCCATCAGTATTGTTATGAGTTGTGGGTGCTAGATTTCCCCTATAATTCTCGGATCCAGTTAGCGTTAGAATTTAATTAAGGCTCAGAGCATTCAAACTGTGCTAGATCTGTGTGTATTTAAGCTGTGTATTAGATGCTTCTAATCCTCTTGAATCATCGTATGTCAGAAGTTAATTTGAGTTAATAAAAGTTGAGCCAAGATGGTGCTTCCTGTGATGTGTCAAAAGCTAATTAAGCAAGGATTAGCCCCCTGGGACTAGCCTGGGGCAATGAACCATTAAGATATCAGAGGATCAAAGGGGCTGGGGGTGAGTAAAGCTCCTCTCGCTACAGATAAAAAGAGCTTACAGTAGAGAGGGTGTAAGCAATAGAAGCAATGTGGGCTAGAAACTTAGAGTAGGAGGCTAGGAGTGAAGTAACACAAATAGAGAGAGAATGCTGCCTGGTGTCTGTGTGAATCCAGGACTGCACCAAGGGAGCAGCAAGACACTCTTGGAGTGTGATGCCGTGGACTCCTCCATTGTAGGCTCAGTTTGTATATATGTGTAAATAAACAATTTATCATAAAGACATCTGTTGTACCTCATTTCCAATAGGAAACATGGGTTCTTCGTAAGTGCACCTGGAACCCCCTGGAATCTCACACCGCTTGGAGATTAAGGGTGGCAGGAGCTTGGGGGTGGCATGAAACAATACAAATAGCAATGATCTAGGGTGCATAAATGTGACTTAACACTGAAAGCATGGTGGTGATAGAGTAAGATTGGAAAATACTGTGCAATAGTCAACTAAATGTGGAAGCAGAATGACTTGTGCGATGGAACTTTCCTTCCTTCCTCCCTGCCCTCCTTGAATCTGCTCTGGATGGTTATGCCCCAGAATAGTATTAGGCAGTGGTTTTTTTCCTTTAAAAATGTTTTAAAGTGTGGAAACATTCCACACTGTTTCACACATTAAATGCTCGCTTCCATCTGAGACTGAGGAAACATTGTCGCAGGAAATGAGGCTGCCATCAGGGGTAGCAACAGAACTGACAATTCATTGTGCTATTCAATGGAACTGACAAAGCACCGTGCTAGAGAACAAACTAAAATTTTATTTTTTTTCCAAGTTTCTTCTCCCATTAGATTGACAAAATGTTTATGAGTATGTGTACCCCTGTGTCCTCCCAGGAAAAAAGCACTGGTATTAGGGGACATACAGGGGGAGGAGGTGGGGGGAGTCAGTGTGGTGTAGTGGTTAAGAGCAGTAGACTCATAATCTGGGGAACCGGGTTCGTGTCTCCGCTCCTCCATATGCAGCTGCTGGGTGACCTTGGGCTAGTCACACTTCTTTGAAGTCTCGCAGCCCCACTCACCTCACAGAGTGTTTGTTGTAGGGGAGGAAGGGAAAGGTGAATGTTAGCCGCTTTGAGACTCCTTTGGGTAGTGATAAAGCGGGATGTCAAATCCAAACTCTTCTTCTTCATTACATGAACAGAAGTCATCCCACTTGCCCAAAGCACTATTTAGCATTCTGTTGAATACAAAACATTTGTTGGATTGCATCCAACAAATTTCTACTCAGAGCCAGCCCACTAAAATTAATGAACCTAAGTTAGTCATGTCTGTTAACTTCAACGGGCTTCCTCCAAGTAGAGCTAGTACTGGATACAACAAAATGTCGCCTAAGAGCACAGCATCATGTAGATGTTTTTGTCCTTTAGCTGACGGAAGTAAGTGGAAAGCTGGCAAAACACTGGCAGAATTCTTGTTAAAGTGCTTTAGTTCTCATTTTGCATAACATTAAATGGTTTGTTGAGACACCTACATGCCTCCCAAACCTGAAAGCAAATGTTTAATTATAGATACAATAAAGAAGCACAGCTGCATACGGACAGAAAATTACTTCTTTTGAAGAGTTTGTCACTAAGATAATCTACATACATTATCTTCTAGGCAACACCTTCCAATTTAGGCAAACAAAACATAAACACACCGCAGCCCTCTGGGAGGGGGGAGTGGAGATCCATTTGCACCTCATAGAAAAAGCATTTGTTTCCAGAAACAGTTGTGATTCTGAACACATTGTTGTTTGTTTGTTTTTTAAAGTAAAGAGCTTCTGCTTGATTTTCTGCCATGGATATTTTTTGCTTCAAATGTGCTTCATTATCTCTCCCACCCCCTCTTTCAATTTAAAACGACATGCCATGAAATGTTTTGAATGTGCTAGATTCAGTTGTGTCAAACTGAGAGAGGCTCATGCATAATTTCTTTCCACCTGGCTGAGAGATCTATTTGTAACATGCATGGGTCTATGTTGCTGTCTTGCAAACCCTAACTGTGTCCTGATCAGTCTCTTTGAGTTCAGGTCTTTGGACATTTCATTCAAATTTCATTCAAACCGATTTCATTGCTTTGCCTTTCCTGGAACGTTCAACTTATTTGCTAATCATCCATGTAGTCTGGAAAAGGTATAGCTACCCAGCTCTAGGGCAAAGCATCATTCATGATTCACCCACCTTTAACTGTCTCAGGTACATGGAGATGTGGAGATTTCATCATACTACCAGATGGGATAGTTGAAAGAATTTTGCTTTTAACAAATAGATATGAGAAACTTTCCTTTTAATCTTCTTGGCTTCTTCTTGAGGATGGGTGGCATGTTTGAAATGCCTCCTGAACCCAACAACCATGTTGTTGGAGCAATCTTAAACTGCTGAAAATGGTCTGTTAAGAAACTTTGAGAACTACCTCTTGTGATGTAACTAAAAGCTGCTTTTCAGACAGATTGAGAACAACAGTCTTAAAAAGAAAAACAACCCAACCTCAAGTGTTACACACACACACACACACACACACACACACACACACACACACCCCACTGGATTTAAACATTCTACAAATATAAATGATCTGTTGCACTATATATGACTGATGAAACATGTTTTATTTTTATATGAGGATTTGAGCCCATCAAATGCTTTGATCTTCAGTGGTGAATCTCTGGTCCATGAGCCTGCTTAGGCTTGTCAGGCCTCCTCACTTGGCCAGCAAGGCTGTTTGAGCCGTACCAGGCCCGTTTGTCCTAAAACTGATGTCATATAAATGTCAGGTGGGTGGTTGTTAGGTAAAGATGTGGCTCTGACGGGGTTCCAGGCACCTTCAAACCTCTGTACTCCAGCAAGTGCCATCATTCTTGCCAGTGCCAGCAAAGTGCCACACTTACATCTGCCACTGATCACCTGCACATGCAAAGCACCATGCATGGTTTGATTTCAAAGGAAAATGGACCAGCTGGGGGCATTGTGATGTCAGGTGATTGGCAGATGGGCAGCCTCACCCACCTGCCCAAGTTGATCCAGAGGTGATGAAACAGATAAAGATCTGGCCCATTTGCCCGATCCAGTCCCCTTGTCTCCAGCACAGATGAAATACTAATTATCATGTATTAAGGATGATATGTAGGGACTGTAGAGGAAATGATGATTGGCTTTGTGTGTTGTGACTATTCACCAGGGTGCAAGCCTAGGAGTTTGTGGGAACAACTAGCATGATTTATTAGTTACTTTGATCATGTTTGTCTTTGTTCTGGCCTTTGTGTGATTCATCTCTGGAAAGCCCTCACATACTTGACAACAAGCTGCCAGGATGGTTGTGATTGCTGCACAGAGTGATTTTAAATGCTGACCTTTGAAATTGATAAGTCTTCAGCGTAATCAAGCAGCACAGCCTACCTTAAACACTTACTTATTGGGCTTGTCAATTGTCAAAGGCTGTAGCATCATGGGTGTATACAAGAGTCTGGGGCCATTATTGCAGAGAAGAGGAGAATAAAAGACTCCTGTTTGGTCTCTGGGCTTACCTGTGCAGCAATAGCTTTTCTTAGACTGCCCTACAGAGAGATCAAGAGTTGTCCTTGTTACATTAAAAGCATACTTGAGGAAACCTTTTAATACTGTGGCAGCAGTGAAGAAGATTTCACGGTGTAAATGGCTTTTTCAGCACACCCCTCTGAAACAGCAAAGTCGAAAGGTTGGGCACTCTTGTTTGCCATTGGTTTATTGTTATTAATGATCACTGGAAGAGAAGGTTTTGAGGTTGTATCAAGACATAAAAGTGTTCCCTTTAAAGGCCTCAGCTTTGGTTTCTACAGCTTGTTTTATAAGGGTAAAGGCCTTTATTCTTTCCTAATGATCAAGGCTAGTTTCTGCTTTGAGTACCCACAGGGAGTCCTCAATATTAAGCTGCTTCCTCCTCAGCAGTGAATTTTCTCACTCCAACTGCTATCGATAGGCATGTGAGAGATCGACTGGAGGAATTCTATTCTAGCTGTTTCTCAGTCTTGGAAAGCTTTTTACAGACAATGTTGGGATGTATGAAGGTACCCTTGAAAATGTTGCTAGGCTTATCAGAACTTTTGACTGGAAACTGCAGATTCACTCTGAATTTTGCTTTACACCAAACCTTTAAAAAAAGGAATATACACACCAAATGCAAAGCAACATTTCAGAGAGGATTGATTTATTTGCTGGCAAAGAAATGGAATTTGGGTAGCATTGTGCTCAGTCTTAACAGGCAAACACTTTAATCCCCTGTTAGCACAATCATAAAAAGGAGCATGAAATGGGGACCTTTTTATTTTATTTTTCAATGGTAAAAACGTTCATCAAAAGTACTCCTCCACTTTGCCCCTTTTTAGAGCAGGAAAAGAAGTGATAAGAGATCAGGAAATGGCCAAGTTCAAATGTGTTAAATGCCCTCCAGATCTGGCACAGCATAAACCAAAGATGTTGCTTACAGATGGTCCAAGTAGGTCCCTAATTGTTGTTGTTGTTTAGTCATTTAGTCGTGTCCAACTCTTCGTGACCCCATGGACCAGAGCATGCCAGGCACTCCTGTCTTCCACTGCCTCCTGCAGTTTGGTCAGACTCATGTTTGTAGCTTCGAGAACACTGTCCAACCATCTCGTCCTCTGTCATCCCCTTCTTCTTGTGCCCTCAATCTTTCCCAACATCAGGGTCTTTTCCAGGGAGTCTTCTCTTCTCATGAGGTGGCCAAAGTATTGGAGCCTCAGCTTCACGATCTGTCCTTCCAGTGAGCACTCAGGGCTGATTTCCTTCAGAATGGATAGGTTTGATCTTCTTGCAGTCCATGGGACTCTCAAGGGTCTCCTCCAGCACCATAATTCAAAAGCATCAATTCTTCGGCGATCAGCCTTCTTTATGGTCCAGCTTTCACTTCCATACATAACTGTTGGGAAAACCATAGCTTTTACTATATGGACCTTAGGTCCCTAATTATTTGATGTAGTTTGTCATAATTTTGGTAGTCCAGAATTGTTGTTCTCCAATTATTCTTCAGTGCTGCCAAAAGAAAACTTAAAACCGAGGACCACATGCTGTAATTCATCTTTTGTACTTCTCACTGTGGCCAATAAATCTTCATGGGAAAGTTCTAGTCTAACATGCTTTATCCAGTCCCATTGATATGCCTGTGAGACTTAGGGACGACTCTATAGCCACTAATGACTCTATAACTGCATTACAAGGCAGACACAGGAAGATGTGTGCAGGTGATAAGGGCTGAAAAATGGCCACAAACTGTAAACGATCTCTCAGAGTGTGACTGCAAATGCATTAACGAGAAAGATAAAAATGACAGGATAAGAGAACTTTAAGGAAGACAATTACATTAGCTCATTCAGAAGACAGGGTTATTTATTTAACTGCAGATATGTAATCTGGGCTATTCTAGATGCTGCTAATAATCACTTACTCTGGTCTGCTTTGAATATGTATGCATATGTAAAGGCAAGGAAATGCCAGGATTGCAAAATGTTTGCCAGGGTTGGGCCTACTATAGTATCTCTTCCTGTAGGACTGCTTCCTCTTAAAGCTGTAAATTAAAGACTCTTCTTTTCACCTTATTTTAGGGCAGAATGGGAAGGGCACCAAGATGTTCTCTGCAGCCACAATATAATCATGGGAAAGCAGTTATACTGCTTTAATATTAAATACAGAGTTAGCAAATCAATAAGAGGATTTACATTTCTCCGATGAAAATAGGGACGTCCCATTCTATAATGATAATTTTACTATTTATACTCCACACATCTTGTTGGGTTGTCCCAGCATTCTGGGCAGCTTCCAACATATATAAACACATAATAAAACATCGAACATAAAAAACCTCCCTATACAGGATTGCCTTCAGACAGCTTGGGGGTCGGACAACTCTATACCCTCCAACATTTTTCTAATGAGAATATGGACATCGTAAGGAAAAGCAGGGCATGGCGGGATCAAATCAGACAACAGGGTGGCATTTTCCCTAGGAAACAGGGCTACACTTTTCTGGAAGGAGATGGGATTTATTTATTTTTTTGCAAAGCAATGTGTGCATATTCAACCCATTTTGAAAAACTCTGTTTACTGTCTCATCATACCTCTGAGTGGAGTCCCCATCTCACACTTACATTATGTGTTGTGTTGGAGAGGAGGCTGTCTTATAACGTTACTGGCCACCCCAATCTCTGCCAAGGGGTCTTGGCACTGATCCAGGGTGTGTGTTCCTTTGGAAAGAGGCACAGCGGTGACTAGTGCCTTTAAGAAATATGGCTTATTTTACACATATTTACAACCTGCGCTTTGGTGGAGAGAATGCAGAACTTTACACCGCAAGAGTGTCTCTCCTTGCTCTTCTCACAGCTTCAGCAAGCTCAAGTCAAAGTATTGCACTTGGGCAAAAAAAAATGAGAGGCACAAATACAAGATGGGTGACACCTGGCTTGAGAGCAGTACATGTGAAAAGGATCTAGGAGTCTTGGTTGACCACAAACTTGACATGAGCCAACAGTGTGATGCGGCAGCTAAAAAAGCCAATGCAATTCTGGGCCTCATCAATAGGAGTATAGCATCTAGATCAAGGGAAGTAATAGTGCCACTGTATTCTGCTCTGGTCAGACCTCACCTGGAGTACTGTGTCCAGTTCTGGGCACCACAATTCAAGAAGGACACCGACAAACTGGAACGTGTCCAGAGGAGGGCAACCAAAATGGTCAAAGGCCTGGAAACGATGCCTTATGAGGAACGGCTAAGGGAGCTGGGCATGTTTAGCCTGGAGAAGAGGAGGTTAAGGGGTGATATGATAGCCATGTTCAAATATATAAAAGGATGTCACATAGAGGAGGGAGAAAGGTTGTTTTCTGCTGCTCCAGAGAAGCGGACACGGAGCAATGGAGCCAAACTACAAGAAAGAAGATTCCACCTAAACATTAGGAAGAACTTCCTGACAGTAAGAGCTGTTCGACAGTGGAATTTGCTGCCAAGGAGTGTGGTGGAGTCTCCTTCTTTGGAGGTCTTTAAGCAGAGGCTTGACAACCATATGTCAGGAGTGCTCTGATGGTGTTTCCTGCTTGGCAGGGGGTTGGACTCGATGGCCCTTGTGGTCTCTTCCAACTCTATGATTCTATGATTCTATGATTCTATGATTCTAAGTCCAAAGCAGTAGCCAGTCAGCTGCTCCAAGCCAGTGCTCTTGGCTGCTTCCCTTCAGTCCCTGCATGGAGTTTTGGCTCATCCTTTTCTCTTTCCCCCAAACCCTTGTTCAAAAACCTCAGTTTAAAAAGGAAACACTTCTTCCTATCTGATGCCACGCCCCCTATTATACTTGGCAGCTTTCCCCTCCCAGCTTACATCATCAAACACTGAAATCTTGAACCTGGTCTTTGTTCCTGCTCACCATCCCCTCATGGCAAGAGGGGCTCATAGTCCTCTGCTTCCCAGCCCAAGGTCAATCACCCATTACTTTCCTTTGAACTACAGAATGGTTTTTCTTCCCAGGAGACTCCTGGCCAGGAAGCTGATCCAGTCTGCATTTTTACACTGCTAAGCAGTCTTGCACCCAGGTGAAGCATTCAGTAATCTCCTACATTTACTAACTCTAGAAATTATTGGTGTGTGGGGGGGGAATCTGTTACCCAGGACTTTTAGGAGAACGTACCCTACCATGCATACTAATAAGAATAGACTGGGATGTTGACATCTGCTGATGTTTTCACAGAGCTCCCTGCCTTCAGAGTGGTCTCGCTTTTTAATAGAGCATTATCAATAACACTGAAGTATTCAAATAACGGAAAACACAAGTTAAAGTTTAAGTGCTTTTATCGATTACGTTTGCACAAGTAATATTGGTTGTTATGTCTATATGGATTTTATCTTTGCCACTGTAATGGACTATAAGTGCATTTTCAGAATGAAACTGTAAGAAAGCAATTGATCTTTTTATTTTTATTTTATTTTTATTTATTTTTTGCAGAGATTTCATGCTATTTTCTGACATCTAAATCTATTTAGACAAAGACATATGGCAAAGTCCCAGCCTCACTAACAACCCCTGAGATTGCGTTCACACAAGGGGTTGAAAGATCAAATCTATCTGCCTCAGAAATCAATAACAGATCAAGTTATAGCTCAGAGCAGTGTATTTCTACAAAACATTTTTAAAGAGAGAGGCGAGGCGATGGAGACATTTCTTCCAGAAAGGAAGCATCTAAGTTCATTAACTGCGTTCCCTTCCGAGTTGGCATGGTTGAGAGGGCAAGTCAAGGGACAACAGCAATGACTAGGCACTAACTCTTCCAGTCCAATATTACAATGAATAACTTTCAAATTCAGCAAATTTCACCACATCATTCCACACAGAGGTGGGCACCTCTTCTCTTGCAGCCAATGTAATATCAGAACCATGGTCAGCACCACAGCAGGTTGTTGTGCCAGTGTTGTGCAGTGCTAGGCCATGTTTTTGGGCCTGCCTTGACCAAACAGAGCCCCCAAAGTAGCCTAACTGCTAGAAGATGCCACAAGTTCCACTGTCAGGTAGTAGTCATATATTCTTTGGCAGCCAAAACATGGTCTGACTCTCCATACATCTAGGCTTTCTGCAGCTGAAAAGAGGACTAGATCATATAACTCCAGTTTCCTATGCAACTAGTATTTAGAAAGTGCCACAACCAGAGATCTCTCTATCAACTTCTTGATGCTTTACGGCCCACCTTGCTTCCCATAGAGAAGCCAAGATTGCAGAGACTTGCTCCCTCTTCTCAGAGGTAAATATAATGGTCCTCACCCCCCAAACTACCCCAAAGTTGCTCCCTCAGTTCCCATTTGATGTCACCTCACTTCAGGGTTGACCTAGTTTGGGGCAGCCTACTCCCTGCATCAGACCTTTTCGGGGGGGGTCCCCAACCCACACTTAAGAGCCCTCTGGGGTTAGGCGTTCCAAAGTTCTTGGTGGTGCAGACCTCCATGATGCCAATTTTCCTTTTTTTGGAGACTATGGCTGCGAAGACAATGGCCACAATCTTGGTTATAGTATTGGATGGCTCTTTTCTGCTCCATGAGCTGCTGCTTCCCTTCCAGTGATGTTTCACCATGGCATAAAATCATGGTTCAGTTGATGCTGTAGAAGACACTTCAGTGTACGGAGGTATTCTGCAGATTTTTTGAGCTGTTTGAGTGGTTTCTTATGTGGCAGATTCTTCCTTTGCAAAAGTGACTGGTGGCTACTCCCCTGGGATTTTCTTCAAATTGGCTTATCAGAAATAGCTTGTTTTATTCTGAACTTATTTTAGTTACACCAGACACCATCTTTCCAGGGCGCATTTACCAGAGAAATAACTCTAGTGAGCCCAGCAAGGCTAACTTCTTAGTAGACATGAATAGGATTGCTCTGTAAGTTGCAATCTATGCATTAGTCCAGGAAGTGAGGATTGGCTCAGTTCATAACAGAGTTCACAATATTAAATTCCTCAAGCGTTCCTCCAGATTGATTGATTGTTTCTGCAATGGTAACTAATGATGCCAGGCCAGCTGTTTATTAACATATGGGATTAATGGTACAACTATGTGTTTGACTGTTCAGTATGGCAGGAACAGCTAGTGCCACTGGCACATCATTAGACGTATATGACACAAGTAGGAAATGGTGATCCCTGTGCCTCTGAGTGGCAGCAGTACCTACCATGCCACAAAAATCGCCATTCTCTTGCATCATACAACCACTGGTTGCAGGTGACAATAAATCTATCCATCACATCTGGAATGTAGACATCCCAATCATTCCATCTGTATGCATCTGCCTCTCTTAGTTTCTTTTAGACCGCCTCTCCTGGTATGCCCCGCGGAGGACCTTAAGGTTCACAAATAACACTTTGGAGGTCCCAAGCCACAAGGTGGTTAGATTGGTCTCAACAAGAGCCAGGGACTTTTCAGTACTGGCCCTGACTTGGTGGAACACTCTGTCACAAGAGACTAAGGCCCTGCAAGACTTGACATCTTTCCACAGGGCCTGCAAGACAGAGCTGTTCCACCTGGCCTTTGGTTTGGACTCAGTCTGACCCTTATGTTTCCCTCCCCTTATGGTTTTGATTTATGGGCTACTATTAAAATGAGGCTGCATTTTAAATTGTATTTTAACCAGTATTTTAATAAATTGGTTTTTTTGTGTCCCCCCCCCCATTATGTTTTATTGTAATTTTATTGGTGTTAGCCGTCCTGAGCCTGGCTCTGGCTGGGGAGGGCAGGGTATAAGTAAGTAAGTAAGTAAGTAAGTAAGTAAGTAAATAATATTGTTATTATTCCAGTCTTCTGACAATATCATTCCCATTCTTCCAGCAGGAGGCATTTGACCCCACCCACTCTTCTGCAAAAATGACTCAGGAGTTTGCGCTCAAAGGGCACATGATAGCCCCTGGCCAATGAATATGACATTTGAGCCCACCTTTAAAAGTCTGTCCTCCTCCTCCAAGCCTCCTTGTGAGTTTTGTTGCTCCCTCCTTCCATATACCAGAATTTAAAAGCATCAACTCTTTGGTGATCAGCCTTCTTTATGGTCCAGCTCTCACTTCCATACATCACTATTGGGAAAACCATAGCTTTTACTATACGGACCTTTGTCGGCAAGGTCTGTGCTTATTGGGACACTATTCCATTTGCCTCCACTGACATTAAGGTGATAGCATATTGTCAGGGAACTGACATTAAGGTGATATCATATTGTCCCGGGATTGGGAGAGGCAGCCCATCTTGTGGGGAAGAGAATCAGCGTAGCACCAGTGGAGAAGGGGGGCAGATGGGGGAAGCGGTGAGGCGGTCCCAGGACTCCTTGGCGGGGACCAGAGGGGAGAGTAGAGGTCCTCCGCTGCCTACGCCCTCCTTGCGCAGAAGGCTTTCGCACAGAGAGAGTAGGAGGAGACTAGGTGTCAAAGAGCTTCTTTGCTGGAAGAAGTTTAAGAAACGCCCACTGACGGATTCTGCCAGTGACTGAGACAGCCACGGGAGAGTGGCTGTCTGGACAGAAAAGGTTGACTCAGGCAACCCACCCAGGTGTTTGCACTGGCTTATGCACGGGCAACCCCTAGAACCACTACACATATATACAGAAACTGAACAAAAATATGAGGTAGATGTGAATATAACACTTATTTTGGTGGAATTGTTCTCCTTGGATGCTGTTGTCTAATATAAAATTATTGCATTCTACTCTCTATCCCTCGGTATTGCAGGCCAATCCTCAAAATATGTTGTTGGTATTGGTCCTGCTGTTGTTAATGAAATTTCTCCAGGTAGAGTATTTCTGGAGTATTAACTAGTTTCTCTCTGTCATGGCATCTACTAGAACAAAACAAATTATTTTTTTCCTGGCAAAGTTATGAAACATTTTCCTCATAGGTGTTACAGGCAGAACTCATCTGGAATGTTTAATGTAAGGGAACATCCAGAGTTCCAATCCCCAAATTTCAGACATATTGTTCACATGGTGACCCTTTGCTAGCATCACCCGGACTACTTTTTAAAGATTAGGGTTTCAAATGCATAATGTTGCAAAGTTTATTTTGCAGTTCTGTAAAATAACTGTTGATAACTTGTGATGGCAGTTATTGTATAACAGTTTGTGATAAAAATAAAGCTTCTTCCTCCAGGATATTTCAGGTAACTTTGCACTGCTAACGAAAGGAAAGGAACAACTTGCATTTGGCTGCTGTTGATACAGGAATATGCAAGCTTCTTATGATGTGAGACCATTATGAGACAGTGCTACTTAGCATATCCAAAACTGTTGCTGTAACTATCATAACTAAAGAAGAAAATTGCCATATCATTAGAGTGCATTTTCTTTATGAATTCTGTCTCATACTTAAAAATTGTTTCCTACAGAAATAGGAAATAATTGACGAGAGGGACAGTGGTTTTGCCTTGCAAATTACCATTCAAGAAACATACTCAGTTGCCTTAATTTTTCAGTGATACCAGAATATGGCAGTTTAATTGTCATCTTGACAATAAATGCTGCTGTTTCACTTTAAAATTACTGTGTCCTTACTTAGAGGGATATGATAATTTTGCTGCAATACTCCCCTCAAAATCTGTGTTTTGCCTCTGGAACTCCTCCCTGATTTCCCTCAAATTAAGGTTGCACAAAACTGCTCTAGGAAATTCTGCAGTTCTTACTGAAAAGTTGATTTAGTTTCCCTAAAAAGCTCTTCAGATGTTATACTTGAAGGGTTTTCTAGGCAAAATTTGGCTGCAAGTTTGAGATTTGAAAGAACCCATTGGGTAATTTCCCCGGCCTTATTAATGTTAATCAAGCTTCCCTTGGTAACAATTGCTACCAAATTGCTTCACAAAGCACAGAGATAAGCACACACCAAATGTGCCTCACATATTGTGTTAGACAAAATGTTAAGTGCAAAGTGACCAGTATCTTGAATTCTCTCTCTCTCTCTCTCTCTCTCTCTCTCTCTCTCTCTCTCTCTCTCTGTGTGTGTGTGATCTATCTTGTACAAAACTGCTTTTTTATTTTCATCAGTCTTTCCAGTGGCTGGTGTTTATGTATCAAACTCGGATCCCTCCAAAAACATCAAATCTTATTTGGGACAAAATCCAGCTGAATGACAAGTAATTTTTCTCTCATGTTGTTATGTTGAAAAGTGCAACCTGTACCCATTGCTCACAAAGCAGCAGCACCCCAAAGGATTGGATCATCCTGCTTACCAGCTGAAAAGGAATACCCCATGCTGTGATGTTTTGTTGTGGGTGTCACTTGTCTAACCCTAATAGGTAAAGCCCTAAACGGCTTTGGCCCTGCATACTAGAAGGAGTATCTCCACTCCCCACCCCCCCAGCCCAGACACTGAGGTCCAGCTCTGAGGGCCTTCTGGTGGTTCCCTTACTGTGAGAAGTAAAGTTGCAGGGAATTGGGCAGAGGGTCTTCTCAGCATTGGCGTGCACCCTGTGGAACGCCCTCCGGTCAGATGTCAAGGAGATGAGTAACTATGTAACTTTTAAAAGACATCAGAAGGCAGCCCTGTATAGGGAGGAGGTTTTTTATGTGTAATGTTTTATTATGCTTTTGTATATGTTGGAAGCTGCCCAAAGTGGCTGGGGTAGCCCAGTCAGATGGGGGTATATTTTTTTCCTTTTGGAATTTTGGCTCAGAGTGTAATTTGCAGCCTGGATTGCCAATGGTTCGGCTGTTTGCCTCTACAAATTATACACACTCAGTGGGTCAAACCTGGTTTCATTAATATTTAGAGATTCCCTGTAAATTGGTTGTTAGTACACGAGGAGAATGGTAGTTGAGTACAACATTCATTGTACAGCAGGGAAAGGGCACATAAATAATTTGTATATCTTGTTATCATGGCAGTCATTTAGCAAGGTTTCCCTAGGAGCAATGGAAACAGATGCAGCCGCCTTCCAATGTGTTTTTATAGTGACTTCCTTTGATTGAAGATTGATTGTTAGAGCTGAACATGCGCTGCAAATTTTTAAGCCAGCACAAAAAGAATTAGATAACTAGAGCGTCTTTAATGAGGGAGATCTGCCCAGTACTCTTCCATCACTTGACCAAACACACCTGAGAGATGCATTTTTTATGTTCTGTGCTGCTGTCGATCTGCCGTGAGTGTTGGCTTTGACGATGGGTAAATAGGCTGGTGTCAAGAAAGCAATCTAGGTCACATGAGGAACGATGCAAGATGTTTGTGACTGGGGATTAAATCTTTCCTATTTCTCCTAGGAGGAACAGACAAAAATGATTCCACATAAATGGGGGCTATTGGGCAGTAAGACATCACTTTAGGAGAGGCAGGCTGCCTAAGTAATGTAGAACCATGGATAGGGGAGAAATCAGATTTATTTCACATTTAAGGGTGAACTTACCTAACCCACAGTTTCCAAAACAATATGTAAACCCAAATACAGCCATCCTTCAAAATTCATGTTTCTCTGGAAATGGTAGTTTCAGTTCTCCAGCCTTGTCATGTGTGCAAAAATGCACATCCTGGGGCAAAGTGTGACCTAGCAGCCTAGTGTTCAAATCTTTACTGAGCCATGAAGCTGCCTTTGTAACCTTGGGCTGGCCACTGCCTTTCAGCTTAATTTACCTCACAGGGTTGTTGTGGGGATTAAATGGGGAGGGGGAGAACTGTGTGTACCACCTTAATTAATAAGTAATATCACTGAAAATAGCATAGGCGTGCACTTTATCAGAGAAAATTGCAGCTTCCAGTCAGTGGGGGCAACCAGATTGCGGAAAATTGGCCTTAGGAAAATAATTTATGTTCTCCTTCAGTTAAGTTAAAGACAGCCTTCATTTTATCCCTGTTCAAGTGGAGCAGAATATAAAGTTGCATTTCACAATTGAAAAGATCATGAATGTATGCAGGTTGTGGAGGGGGCTTTGTCCTATTAGAAGGGCAAAGGTGATGGCATGGCTTAATGCTGTGGTGCTTTCTCTGAGGTAAAAGTGGCTTTCATGTTAACGGAGTGGTTTTCCGAGAGAATTTCAAGATGCCTAACTCCATTGTTTCCATTTGTGTTGAAAGCGCCAGGGTCAGCCAAGTGGGCACATATCTAGAGACACAGCAGCACTTGCCTAAAGGAAGGTTTTCTCACTCCTGCAGCATAAATCATCCCCCACTTATGATGCAACGTCTGGAAGGACAACACATTAACTTAGTGCAGCACCTGAGCTGATAACACTTCTTGTCGCTTGACCTCAAGTCTTGTTTGTTTAAATCCTCCTCCCAGATTTATGTCCCTGAGATCTGTTTTGAGCAGCAAACTAGAAGAGGGGAAGAGGTGTGTAATTATTGCCAGTGTCAGCTTTGACCTGAGAGGTCAGCTTGACATCTCTGTTTGCTATCTGGATGCAAATTGAAAGTCCTCCTTATCCTTCGTTTCCTTTTCCCCCTTTATCTTTGGTGCACTCATATACATATATCTCCTTCCAGCAACTCCTGCAGCTGAGCTAGTGCCAAACATATTGCTTTGCTTTCCTTTGGACCATCTCAGAGAAGCCATCTTGTCATCTGGGCAGCTCAGGACACACTTCTCAAGCTTGCACACCAAGGAGGTCGCTTTGGTGCTGCTAACACAGCGGTTTGACTTTACCCTCAGAGGTGCACTCCATTGTCTCTTGAGACAGAAGCATGCCAACAGTAGCTCTCCAAGTGTCCATATTTTCCAGGGACAGTCGCAGATTTACAGAAGCTATCCTGGTTTCTGATTTTTATCCTGGAATGTCCCGCTTTCCCTTAGGATGTCCCTATTTTCATCAGAGAAATATTGGAGGGTATGGAATTAACTGAGCCCCGAGCCATCTGAAGGCAGCCCTGTATAGGGAAGGGCTTCTAAAAAAATGTTTCTGTATTATTTGCAGGACTAACCTATTAACAACGTTAATTTCTCTTTCTCTTTATCGTATCACTACAGCATAAACCATTGCGTGTGTGTCCATTTTTAACCAAAACTTTTAAAACTAATTTGAAAGCCCCAAGCTTGAACTATGTCTAAACCAATGATACATTTCCTACCTTCAGCCTTTGAAGAATATTTGATCTACAAAGAAACACAGTTTATACAATGATTCATGTCGCCTTGAAAATCCAGCACAAGTTAATATCAAATTACTGTATTCTTGGGCCTCGTTATCCTCCAAGTATTGCACATTATGTTTAAAAGGCTTTGATGTTTTTGAGATAAAGTATTGGATTAAGCATATACTGTATAGAGAAACATAGGCAGCTTCATAGCACCCATGAACATTAACGCTTAGAATGTAATCCATTAATAAGCCTCGCAAGGAATCTGTCACGTGTGACTACATGACAAAATATGGAAAATAAGAGAAAATTCATGATAGCAATAAGAGAGATACTGAAAAAGATCATGATAAAACCTGGTCAAAATATGGAAAAGTGAAACTATATTGATTGTATTTAAAAATGTATATCCATGACTTTTTTAAAGCCAGAACTCACCAGAACTCAGTTCTGGCAGCTCTCAGGTGGGTGACATTGCCAGTATCAGAAAACAAGGGATAAGGGAGGCATTCATGGTGAGTTCCAACTCCTCTTTTTCTAGAAAAATAGATTTAAAAAGGTAAAGGTAAAGCAGAAAAATAGCACTGTGTATATCTGTCAGGGAACTGCCATCGGAAGGAAGGGAGGTGAAAGGGCTCACACAGGTTGGGAGAGACTCAGCAGCTGAAGAGGGAACCAGTAGGGGGAGAGGAGGTGAGCTGAGGGAAAGGCAGCTGGAGGGATGGCTCAGAGACACTTCCAGCGAAAACAGTGGGGAGGTTTCAGGACCTCCTGTAGGGACACCCACTCCTCGCCGGAAACTGTCACGCAGAGAGTCCAGAAGACGTGTTTCCATTAAGGAGCTTTTATGTTGGAAGCGATTCCGAAAGCAACCACTGTCAGAATCTGCTAGCGGCTGACGGAGCCATGTTTAAGGGGCTCCGTTACAGACAGAGGTTTGCAAACTTGACCAAACTCTGAGGGACTTGGATTTTACACACAAGCAGCTCATCGTCCCATCACAGCATTCCGACAGTCTCCGTGAGCAGCTTGTGCAGGAGAAGGCATCATGAGCAACCCAGCCGGAACCGGAGAAGCAGGAGCTGGAGCAGGTCCAAGCCTGGAAGAAAGGTACCGGGTGTTGGAGGTCCAGCTAGCGCTGCAGACGGCGAGGCTCGAGGAGAGGAGGGCTCAAGATGCAGAGAAGGGGAAAACCACCCTGCTCGCCAGAAAGTTGCCAGGATTGGTGCAGAAGTTTGGGGGGGAGCCCAAGGACTATCATGCCTTTAGGACAGAGATGCAATATGCCCTTAATCTGCAGTTTGATGACTTTCCCGACAAGGAATCGCGGGTGGCTTTTGTGATTGGGCATCTCGAAAAGGGGGCGAGAGACTGGGTGAGGCCCCTGATGGCAGTGAATAATGACATCCTGAAGGACAAGAGGAAGTTTTTTCGTGCAATTGATCTTATGTTTTCCAGCGATATTGAGCAGGGAGTGGTACGCAGACAGTTAATGGCGTGCAAACAGGGGAGCCGATCTGTTCGTGAGTACTGGACTGAGTTTACCATGTTGATCCATAAATTGGGGTGGGATTTATCGGCGGAACCCATTCAAATGCTCTTTGAAGAAGGGCTTTCTTCGGCGGTAAAGGATGAACTTTCCCGGGCGCCCAGGGCGGAGTCTATGGACCAGCTGACCAAATCAGCGCTGACCATAGGAGCACGCCAAGAGGCGAGAGCCTTGGAGAGGCGGGAAGGGAAAGGGGAACGTTGGAGGGAGCTTCGCATTCCAGAGATTCCAGAGCCACCGTTCCCGCCGGGAGAGCCGATGGAAATTAGAACAGCGTGCGCGCAGTTTCAAAGCCCAGTGAAGAGCAGAAGAAGGAAGGGAAGGACGCCAAGAAATGTTATCTCTGCCAACAGCCAGGTCACTTTGCCAGAGTCTGCCCCCAAAGAAAGGAATGGCAAGGGATGGCGGGAGCTGTTGGGGAGAGGGAGGAAAAGGTACCGGAGCAAGTAAAAGCCAACGCCTGGCTGCCACCATCGGGGCACAGCAGCCAGGCCAAAGAGCAGTGAAAGTGCCCACGCCAGAACCTCCTAAACCCGCCCTAGTGATAGAGGTGTTACTAGAGCTGCCTAACGGACACCCACTAAAGATAAAGGCGCTATTGGACTCAGGCAGCTCCTGCAATTTCATGAGTAAGGAGTTTGCTGCTGAGCACCAGATACAGACTATCCCTTTAAGTAACCCTTTGCAGGTGACCACAATCGATGGAAGGGAGCTGCTGGGAGGAGAAGTCAGCCAGCAGACTGTCCCAATGATAATGAGGGTAGCAAGACACACTGAGCTAATAGCGTTTAATGTGGCTACCTTGGGAGGAGCTCCCATTATTCTGGGGATGAGCTGGCTAGCGTTACATGATCCGCTAGTGGGCTGGCATCAGAGA
The DNA here is from genome assembly GCF_964188305.1 of Podarcis bocagei. Lineage (NCBI taxonomy): Eukaryota > Metazoa > Chordata > Lepidosauria > Squamata > Lacertidae > Podarcis > Podarcis bocagei. The sequence goes on along the minus strand of NC_138129.1, from coordinate 82,115,519 downwards.
GTGGTCTCCTTTGGGTCAGCACATTGTCTAGAACACTGCAAAGAGCGGGAGGCTCAAGGAGGGGCCAGAGCCACTCTAGCAGGGACGGAAGTGACGGAGAAGGGGAAGGTCCCCCAACAATACGCCGACCTGAGCAACGTCTTCAGCGAGAGGGAGGCAGACAAACTACCCCCACATAGACCCTTTGACTGTCAAATCAATTTACTCCCTGGGGCACAGCTCCCAGTAGGCAAGCTGTACGCCATGTCAGACAGAGAGATGCAGGAGCTAAGGGAGTTCATTGACAAGAACCTGAAGAGAGGGTTCATCAGAGAGTCCAGGGCGGTGGGGGGCAGCCCAGTGTTTTTTGTGGACAAAAAAAACACGGACAAACCTAGACTTGTAGTGGGCTTCCGGGCCTTAAATGCAGTGTCAGAACCAGTGACTTTCCCGATGCCCAGAATTGATGACATTTTGACAAGGGTCAGGAAGGGAAATTTTTTTACTAAACTGGACCTGAGGGGGGCGTACAACCTGATACGAATAAGGAAGGGGGATGAATGGAAAACCACCATGTTCACCCCTTTGGGGGCATTTGAATATTTAGTTATGCCCTTCGGCCTACAAGCAGGCTCCGCGTGCTTTCAATCGTTTATGAACCACGTACTGGGGCCTTTGCTTTACAAGAATTGTGTGGCCTTCTTAGATGACGTGTTAGTATATTCAGAGAATGAGGAGCAGCATGTAAAAGACGTCAGGGAAGTGTTGGGCAGACTGCAAGCCAATCAGCTGTGGGTGAAGCTAGAGAAGTGTCAGTTTCATGCCAAGGAGGTAGAATTCCTGGGGTACCGCTTGTCGGACAAGGGATTGGCCATGGATCCTGGCAAGGTCCAAGCGGTACTGGAATGGAAAACACCGAAAACAAGGAAGGATGTGCAAAGATTCCTTGGATTTGGAAACTTCTATCGGAAGTTCATCAGAAATTTTGCCCACTTGACGGCTCCCATTACGGACTGTCTCAGCAGTAAGAGGAAATTCGTTTGGACGGCGGAGGCGGAGCGAGCTTTTGAGGAACTGAAAAGGGCGTTCGCTTCGGAAGAACAGCTCCTGCATGTGGATTTACAAAAACCGATGCAAGTGGAAACGGACGCATCAGACCGGGCTGTGGGGGCGGTGCTTCTGCAGCCTGGGAAGGAGAAGTCGGAGTGGAGACCGTGTGCCTTTTTTTCGCGAAAGCTGAACAAATCTGAGAGGAACTACACGGTGTATGCCCGAGAACTACTAGCCATTCATGAAGCATTCAGGAGATGGAGGCATTTATTAATTGGGGCACAACATAAGGTGCAAGTGTGCATGGACCACAAGAACTTAGAGTATTGGAGAACGGCACGAGTGCTCAACCAACGGCAAGTGAGATGGGCCCAGGAGTTCTCCAAATTCCACTTTGAAATTTGTTATGTGCCAGGTCCAGAAAATGTTAGGGCGGATGCTCTCTCACGCAAACCTGAATATTTGGAAGGGGAGGGGGCACCCGAAGAGAGACATGTCATCCCAGAGGACCGCTGGGTGTGTGGGGCAGCATTGGTGGGGCAAAGAGAACTGGTAGAGGAAACAGAGAATGATGAATACGCCCAGAATAAGCTCAGAGGTCTTAGGGGTGAGGGAGAGGAACCAGGGGGTTTTGAGGAAAGAAATGGAGCTTTGTATTACAAAGGGGCACTGTATATCCCCGAAGGAGACTTAAGGGGGAGGGTACTCAAGCAGTTGCACGACAGCCCCACGGCGGGGCATTTTGGACAACACAAAACCATGTGGTTGGTCACCAGGGAATTTTGGTGGCCTAAGGTGAGGGAAGATGTACAGAAGTATGTAAGAGGGTGTGAGCAATGCCAGCGAGCCAAAGGGGAGAGGCGGGCGCCGGCAGGGCTATTAGAACCCTTACCAACCCCAGAACGACCTTGGGAGGCAGTGTTGATAGATTTTATGACTGATCTGCCGAAGTCCAAGGGGAAAACAGCCATCATGGTGGTGGTAGACCTACTAACAAAGATGTGCCACTTTGTAGCCTGCTCGCATGCAGTCACGGCGGAAGAGACAGCGAAGTTATTTGTAGAACACATTTTCAGGTTGCATGGGGTGCCATTGAGGGTGGTCTCAGACAGAGGAAAACAATTTACTTCCAGGTTCTGGAGGAAGTTCATGAGCTTACTGCAGGTGGAGGTCAACTTTTCGACTGCCCGGCACCCTGAAACCAACGGGCAGGCGGAAAGAGCAAACGGTGTCCTCCAGCAATACCTGAGGTGTTATGTCAATGACAGAGAGAATGACTGGGTAGAAAAGTTGGCGCTGGCGAAATTTGCCTACAACAATGCAGAGAATGTGTCCACAGGGATGAGCCCCTTCTTGGCTAATTATGGGTGTCATCCCAGGGCATTCTCAGGGGGAGGAGGGGAGAGATGGAGCGTCCCGGCAGCCGAGCATTTTGTAGAAGAAATGGAAGCAATCCATCGTCAGCTCCAACTCAACTTGTATTCTTCCTTCGTCCTTTCTAAGAGGCAGGCAGACAAGAACCGAAGGGAAGGTGAAACCATAAGGGTGGGAGATCAGGTGTGGCTGTCAACCCAAGGGTTGCCGTTCAAAGGAGGTTGTAAGAAATTAAGACCCAGGAGATTGGGTCCCTTTGAGGTCATTCAACAAGTCAACCCAGTGGCTTTCAGGCTCCGGTTACCCAACCACATGAAACTGCACCTAGTATTTCACAGGTCGTTACTGTCACCGTATGAGGGGGGACGAGAAGGGATGTCCACTCGGGGACCGGTCATAGAAGAAAGGGAATGCAGCAGCCATGTGGCAGAAATCCTCGATGCCAGGTGGAAGGGGGATCAGGTGGAGTATTTGGTAGCGTGGGAAGGAGAACCGGAGTCAGAAAACACTTGGGTAATGGCAGAAGATATCAATGACGAGGTATTGATAGAAACGTTCCATCAAAGGTTCCCAAGGAAACCTCAGCCTGTGGAAAGGTTCCGGAGGGAATACTTTGGGACCACCGATGAGGAGGAGGAGTTGGAAGGATTCTCGGACTCGGAAGGGGAAGGGGAGATGGACTCTGAGGAGGAGGAGTACTTCGAGACCCGGAACCGCAACAGGTGGAGAGAAGTGTTCGAGACATCGGAAGATGAAGGAAGTTCCTTCCGGGGTTTTGCCTCCTCACCACCCATAGAGGAGGTGGCGGGAGGGGGTGAAGGGGGCCCTGGAGGGGAGGTGGATGTCAGGGAACTGCCATCGGAAGGAAGGGAGGTGAAAGGGCTCACACAGGTTGGGAGAGACTCAGCAGCTGAAGAGGGAACCAGTAGGGGGAGAGGAGGTGAGCTGAGGGAAAGGCAGCTGGAGGGATGGCTCAGAGACACTTCCAGCGAAAACAGTGGGGAGGTTTCAGGACCTCCCGTAGGGACACCCACTCCTCGCCGGAAACTGTCACGCAGAGAGTCCAGAAGACGTGTTTCCGTTAAGGAGCTTTTATGTTGGAAGCGATTCCGAAAGCAACCACTGTCGGAATCTGCTAGCGACTGACGGAGCCATGTTTAAGGGGCTCCGTTACAGACAGAGGTTTGCAAACTTGACCAAACTCTGAAGGGTTTGGATTTTACACACAAGCAGCTCATCATCCCATCACAATATCCTATGCATTTGACAATTCCCAGGGTAAGCTACCGATTATAGTTATCTGAACCAAAACTTAAAACAAATTAAAACAGAAAAGATTATTAAACCATCCACGAGCATTAAAAAATGCTTAGCATGTGGTACAGTCAGTGCAATGCACTCAGTATTCTGTCCCCAGGGAGAGCATTTGAGTCGTGGGATGCCATAAATGAAAAGGCAGATCATAGTGACCTCACAGGGTTTAGACAAGGGCAGGTGGTCTCCTTGGCTGTTGAGGGAATTTTAGACTGCATGGGCTGATGCAGCTGGTGGAGGGATGACTACGCATGAAGGCAAGGGGCTAAACTTGATGGCTTTGATACTCCCTGCTCTGAAGAGCTAAAGGGTAGGTCCAAATGATCTTTTGTGGTTTGGTGGCCACTTAAAGCTTGGAGACTACATTCTGAGGCAATCCTCTTATTACATTCCTTGTCAAAGTAGCTCTCTTGAAGGAGAGCTAGCATGATAGAGAATAGAGTGCTAATATTGTACTAGGAAGATCTGGGTTCAATTCCTGTTTAGCTGTAAGACTCCTTTGCGATGCCTTGCTCATTTAGCAGCTTATCTCAAAAGTTTGATGTGACAATAAGAAGGTGAGGAATTGGTTTTTCAGGGGGAAAGGGATTCTGTTCAGATTTACCCCAAAGTTTCCCTGTGTTTATATTTCTTCTTCCTCGCATGTGAGCAAATGCATAGGGAGGTGCGCACATGCAAGGGAAACAAAGCGAGGAAACATTCATTTCCATATTTTACACTAATGCAATCCATCCTGAGAGCATTCAGGTTCCTGAAAGGGGAGGCAGCAATATTAGCATTGTTTATACTGCAAGGGAGAGCCCCAGTTAAAGATGAGACTAACTCCACCTAGTCAATGAATCTGTGTGCTTGTTAGGGTGACATCCTCACAATAGCTTCCATCAGCTATGATCTTTCTTTTATGACTCAAGCTCTTTTATTATTGCCCTTGGTGTCATCCATCAGCCTGAGTTGCTGGCCTAAAATGCTTTTGCAGATTCCTAGGGAAACTTTTCTTAGCTTCAGAACACTGAGCTGTCAACCAAACACACATTCATTATCAAATATGTGTAGGACCAAATTCTGTGTTAGCTCACATGTGCAATGTGCAGTAGGCTGCACTCTTGAAAGACGTACCTCATGGAAGTTGTGTGTGTGTGTGTGTGTGTGGTTGATTCATCAGTTAGCAGATCTTGTAAAACAACAGTGACATTCATTTAATAAAACTGCATGAAAGGAAAAGGCTCAGCATGGAACTATAAATTGTTTGGCATAGCTCTACCACTGATAATGGCATTGTCGTGTTGAGTTCCTCCACCTACCACTATTCTTCTAACTTTTAGACACACTTATCCACATCATTACCCCACAACTCCCAATAGCAGTCAATGATGTGGAATGGGGAGGGGCAGGATAATAGTTAATCTTGTGACAAAACATGGGTTGGAGTTACTGGTGGCAGAGCTCCTATTTGGGAGCTGCCATGTTTTAAGGCAGGCCCATGCCAAGTTCAGCATATAGGATGGTAGTTACCCAAGTTAGTAACCAAGTTAGTAAACTATCTTCATTTTATTTATTCCAGCATTTATATCCTGTCCAAAATATGGTATATGTCCCCAACATTTGTTTAGTCGTTTAGTCGTGTCCGACTCTTCGTGACCCCATGGACCAGAGCACGCCAGGCACTTCTGTCCTCCACTGCCTCCCGCAGTTTGATCAAACTCATGCTGGTAGCTTCAAGAACACCATCCAACCATCTCATTCTCTGTCGTCCCCTTCTCCTTGTGCCCTCCATCTTTCCCAACATCAGGGTCTTTTCCAGGGAGTCTTCTCTTCTCATGAGGTGGCCAAAGTATTGGAGCCTCAGCTTCACGATCTGTCCTTCCAGTGAGCGCTCAGGGCTGATTTCCTTCAGAATGGAGAGGTTTGATCTTCTTGCAGTCCATGGGACTCTCAAGAGTCTCCTCCAGCACCATAATTCAAAAGCATCAATTCTTCGGCGATCAACCTTCTTTATGGTCCAGCTCTCACTTCCATACATCACTACTGGGAAAACCATGGCTTTTACTATACGGACCTTTGTTGGCAAGGTGATGTCTCTGCTTTTTAAGATGTTGTCTAGGTTTGCCATCGCCTTTCTCCCAAGGAGCAGGCGTCTTTTAATTTCGTGACTGCTGTCACCATCTGCACTGATCATGGAGCCCAAGAAGGTAAAATCTCTCACTGCCTCCATTTCTTCCCCAACATACAACCTAATAATAAAAACTTGTTAAAAATAGTGCCTCTCACTTCTGAAAAATAAACAGCAAATAGTACCCTCCTCCTGTTACTCAAAGGAGCGGCAGAACAAAAATTAAAAGGTTTTCCCCCCTGCCACCAAAAGCCCATGAGAGTGGGAGCTTGCCTGAAACAAAGAAATTAAATTCTAAACCATTATAATCCATTATTATTTATAAATTGTGTAGCTAACAGTGTCAGGCAGCTGGTAATGAATGTTGAGCATTTTCGTAACATCAAACCGCTTTTCTTGGTTTTATTTGGAGGCCCTGATATAGCCTGAGTAACTGTTAGTTTAGCTTTAAATTAAATTAAAGATGCTTGAAGCAGCTATGAAAAAGACAAGAAACATTTATTTTTTTATTTTTTTAATGGTTGTGCTATGGGAAGGGTCCATGTGTGGGGAAGGGCTTGGGAGCAAGGGGCCTTCACTTCTGCCTTCTTTTTTTTTAGTATTTCTGTGTGCTGGTTTAGGGATGGGGAAGGAATTTGATTCAGTTTACATTTAAAGGTGAACCCACCTGACTCACATTTTTGGAAACAATATACAGACTGAAAGTGCAGCGATCATTCAAAATTCAGCCTTCTCCAAATTTTGCAGTGCATTTCTTTAGCCAAGTAATGCGTCCAAAATGCATATTCTAGGGTAAAGTGTGCAAACAATGGAGTGAAAATGCTTTGTACTAGGTAAAATTGTGTTGCAACAATGCATGCAGAAATTCATACAGCAATCTGTATATTTGGAGACAATTGCACTAAAACGCTGATGAGAATGTTGTAATGGTAAACTGAAGTGTGGAGTTTAAGATTGGAAAAATGAGAGACTGAGAGAAACCAAAACAGATAGATTCACCCATTCCTGTGTTGGGTGATACCAAAAAAAAGAGACTGCCAGAGACAGAATAGCATTCTTGACAGTATTTGACTGCCAACCAATATACTTAAATAATAGGTAGGCATTTGACCATTTAGTCTATTGACTAGTACTCCAACCTTACTTTTTTCCCCCTTTAGAATTTAAACATATGTTTACATAGGCACACATTTTACAACAGCAGATTACTTACAGTCATACCTCAGGTTATGAATGCTACGGGTTGCAGATTTTCGGGTTGTGGACCGTGCCGAACCTGGAAGTACCAGAACGGGTTACTTCTGGGGTTTGGCACTTGAGCATGTGCAAAAGTGCAAAATGACGTCACGCGCATGCACAGAAGCGCCAAACCGCGTCACGTGCATGTGCTGACGCAGCACTTCAGGCTGCGAATGCTGCGGGTTGCGAACATGCCTTCTGCACGGATCACGTTCGCAACCAGAGGTATGACTGTCTTGACAATCATCTCAGCAACACTGAGTGAATAAACACCTATAGTGGGGCAGGGAATTATTCACAAAAAACAGTCATAGATAGTAAATATATACTGGCATTAACAAGCCAATTAACAGATACAATTTATTCCCAGTCCTCTAAAAAAATGAGGTGCTATCTGCCCTGAAATCCTTGCTCTTTAATCCTAACGGTGACAGGCTGTAGTTGTTTGATGGAGGAAGTTCATCTGTGCATGCTTATTCTGCACATATTCCAAGGCTCAGCCTACTAGAGCTGACATATCCATGAATTAAGGTTTCCTCTCTAACTCCAACCAACCCTTTCTCTCCACTCCCATCTGAGTGAAGGAAGAGATTTAACCAGTGTGTTCTCTAGATAGCAAGAATTTTTCTGTCTTTCCAATTTTACTTGTACTATAGTTCCGTAGTTGTTTCCCCCCCATAATTTTATTTTATTTTCCAAAGGTACACAGTATTCAATTAGCAGTAACAATACAAAATAATAATAAACAAAAAAAAAAAAAACAGAAAAAAAGACAAAAACATATCATACACCCATGCGGCTTCCCTCCCCCAATACTCGTCATCTCTTAATCTTTAGATTCTTATTAACATTGTGTCTTTTGGTCATCCTTAATATCCTTAATATATTACTTTTTTCTAGTTCTACTTTACAAACTTAGTCTATACATATCAACATATTATCCTTAGAACAGTGTATTTTCATGTAATCCTCAAAGCATTGCCATTCTGACCTTAAATGCTGATTAGTCTAATGCCTTATGGTTGCTGTTAACTTCGCCAACTTAATTTATTTTATGTATATGCTTGTATCTTGAATTACTGAGTTTGAACTTTGCATCCTTCACTATCCATTCCCCTTGAAAAGGATCCTGAGTCCCAGAAGTTATTTTTATATGCAGTGACAGCAGCAAGAATATTGATGGCCCAGAAGTGGAAACAAGAGGCGCTACCTACGTTAGAAGAATGGAGAATGAAAATGATGGATTATGCAGAGCTTGATAGACTGACTGGAAGGATCCGAAATCGATGAGATCAGAGATTTACAGAAAAAAATTACAGAATATATGCAAAAACTAAGTAATAATCAGGTAACGTTTGTGATCTTTAATGAAGCTCTGTGAGAAGAAATGTTAGAATATTATTAAAAATAAGGCTTAATATATAACAATAATAGAAGTATGATTTTAGAAATGTGGAAGAAGTAAAATTATGAAGGAGTCTCAGTCAGGTTGAGGGAAGTCAAAAAAAGAGAAAGGGGATATAATTAAGATGCATGAATTGTATAAATTTGTATTGGAAAATGAATAAAAATATTATAAAAAAAAGAAAAGGATCCTGAGTACCATGGAAGTTAAATCCCCCCCCTTTTTAAAGTGCTTGCAAGTGCAAAACTGAAGTATTTTTAAAATTAAAATAGGCATGCTTTTTCATTAAATATTTGAAGTATAGTTATCTTCTTTTTTGCCTAATTATTTTAAAACTAGCAAGACAACAACAAACAAACCTATGGTCATGTAAAACATACTCAATAAACACACGAGACGTAACCAGCTGTGCTCTTAGATAAATAAGGTACACTATTCATTGCATCAAATTGTAAATTTCAACAGAAGTAACTCATAAAGATCAACAAATAAACAAAGCAGAAGACCCAGTGGATCAGCTCATTCTTTAGTTAGTTCATGCATAAGGTCCATCCATGTAATAGTGTCTATTCAACCTGTCTATTCATAAAGTCCAAACAATCCACGTGAAAGGTAGTTACAGTTCCACAGAATCCTTCACAGAGTCTAAGATAAGGATTTCTGGAATAGTGGCCTTGTTTCGCCGTCCTGGGCTTCATCAGTAGTTAAAACTCATATGTGATATTGCAGGACAGTGGATCTTATGGCATAGTAGTAGCTGCAGTCTAAAATTTACAATTTGATGCAATGAGTAGTATACCTTATTTATCTAAGAGCACAGCCGGTTACGTCTCATGTGTTTATTAATTATTTTTAAAGACATTTAGACCGCAATCCTATGCACACTTTCCTATGAACTTTGTGAGTTTAGAGTAAGCATGCCTAGATTTGTACTGTTAGAAAATCAAGCTTCTGGCAGAAGGGGGGGGCGGGGAGATGTAATAACCTCTTTGGAGGTAATACGACTTGTGCAGTGATTTTACTGGATGAAATGGTTCTTGCTCAGAATAAAGGAGGCAACTGCTTCTCAGAGAAAGCAGCCAAGGTATCAGTGTGTGTTATACCTTATGGCCTAGCTGTCAAGTGATTGATTAAACACCTTTCAGAACTCTGTGAAATATCACAAGCAAATTTGCCATGCTTTGAAGGTGAAACAGATACAACCCTGAAACACAAAACTAGCAGCCAGCATGTCACACTTTTCTAAGTGCCGCTTGGTGGTGGATGAAACATGGCAGGTGGTAGAGTTGGCTGGAAATGTATAAACACAGGGTATACCTTAATGCTTGCTGTTTAATATGGGAGGGTTGTTGAAAAACCATGCATTGAAAGAGATGTGTTTGTTGTGATACTATTGGAACTGCTGACCTCTGGCTCCCTGGATGTTGCTGGACTACAACTCCCATCATTCCTGACCATTGGCCATGCTGGCTGGGGTTGATAGGAGTTGGAGTATCTGCAGGGCCACAGGTTTCCTGTACCTAATCTCCAGCCTGCCTGTACCTTGTCAGATGCCTCCTGATGTCCTATAACTTTTGAATCTGGCCAGCAAGCAACAAATAGAAGGTCCATCGCTCTGTGTAGACTGGTTATGGCCCAGAACTGACATCAGCTCCTAAGTGCATGTTCCCACCCCAGAAACTGCTTGAAGGCTAGATTTGTTTAGAAGTGGTTAGTTGCCATGTACTGGCTGAATGCTGAGGAGAGGTGGGAGACACCAGCTGGGGAATCCCAAAGGGAAGCCCCAGGGGAAGAAGGCTTAGAGCCAAGGGATTGGTAGTGGGACAATGATGAATGGTCTGAGGGAGAAGAGGTTGCGAGGAGATGTCAGAAACTGAAGAGGTAACAGGGTTTAGTGTGAGCAGGAAGAGGCTATGGCAGAGAGCAGTTCAGAATCAGAGACAGAAGCAGAGGCTGGAGAGGATGGGGGCAGGGCAGGGCAAGAAGCAGATATGAGTTAAGCTGGCCTGTTCCTGGCATTGATATTGCCCAGAGGTGTACCACTTTACATTTGTTTACACTGAACCACATTTGCTGTTTTAATGCCCAGTTTGGAGAGAGCTTTCTGAAGCCAAGAGACAGAGATCAGTAGGTGGCAGAAGACGCTAGGGGGTCTCCCCCTCCTGCTGTGACCATCTCCCCTTCCCCTGGTTTCCCAGGACCGCAAGAGATATGAAGAGGGTAGAGCAGAGACAGACATGGTACCAGAGTCTCAGATAGCGTGGGAAGGACCTGGGGAAGCAGGAGACTTACTGTAAGCAACTGGGAAGATGGGAACCTTCAGTCCTCATTGGGGGAAGATTTACTAGGAAAAGTTGCTGTGCTCCCTAGGTCTGGCCTCCTGAGCTGTTTGTTTCTTTGAATAAAGAGTTAACTTCACTGATGCAGTGTGAGTTATTACTCAGCTGGTCCTGGCATCCACCCCTGACATTAGTTGACATCTGCTTGACCAGCCAGTGCTTCTCCCCAGCTTATCCACTCATGTTTTTAAGACCTTCCAACTCTACATTGCTATGATTCTATGCATTTTTCCTTTGTACGTTTACTGTGAGATACTTGGCTATTATCATTGCCATGCCATGTGTGAAGCAGCTCTATGCTCTTCCCTGCTTCCTGTCCCATCGATGCTTCAGAGTCCTTTATTAATTCTTAGGGGACTTTGGGGGTCTTTTTTTTAGCCTTCTCAATTCGTAAATTGAATTTCGGCAACGGCGTTGCAGAATGTCAAGCTCGCTGCAGCTGTGCTATCTCCATTGTTGGTCGTCTCTTTCTCTTTGATCATAGTGGAGAGAGTTCAAGACAGAGAAAGAAAGTGGATTAGAATGGATGCTGGACAGATAACAATGTGCACAGCTGGCAGAGGATGTGAAGCCCATTTATTTGAACAGGGCAATGCCGTCTGGGATGTGGTGCTCAGAGAAAGGGAGAGCCATTGGGCACTAGCTCAGAGACTGCACAACGCAGCCAGCCGACATGAATAAGGGATATTTTTAAAGGCTATTTGCTCACTGCTAATTTGGTTTGGGTGCCAGTTTGTGATGATGATTTGCTTAATCAAGCTGGTGAAGAAAGAACTGGGATATGTGATTAGTTTGGGAGGCTCTTCTCACTTTCATCAGAATAGAATTGTTGTTGTTGTTATTGTTGCTAAAAAGCACAGGGATATATTGAATTTATGGCAGTTTCTTGTTCCCAAGTAGAAAGAGGATCTTCTTAGGTAGCCAAACATTCAATAAAAGTCTTTAAAAAAGGGCTTCGTGTTGTTTACAAGAATGAGATGAATTAGCATTGAGACACTCAACAAGAATTTATCTTAAAAAAATGAGGACAAAACAGTCTTTTATAGTGCTGTGACAGACTCTGTCCTCCATTTTTTAAAAGCTTAGTTGCCTTATGAAAGATTCAATGAATGTTTTTCTTCTTCATTCACAGGTCACTTTGGAATTTCCTTAGAAATTCTATGGCTAAGGGATGGAATTTATGCTATTGTTGCAAGGGTTTAGTTTTATTTCCAGGAAACTTTGTATTTTATGACAAGATATCCATGCACAGCTGTGTTTCAAACTCTGAAAGTTTGGAGCCTGATCTAAATACCACACCTATAAACATATGAAGATATAGATGTGTGTCTTTAAGAGGCATCAGAGATGTGCATTTTCATCAAAGTTACAGAATTTTGGATTACATGGGCTAGATTTAGAAATCAGAAAAAGTATGAATTGTGTGTGTGTGTGTGTGTGTGTGTGTGAGAGAGAGAGAGAGAGAGAGAGAGAGAGAGAGCGCAGTGGTACCAGAGGAAAGAAAGGGATAATTACTTAGTTCATATGTAATGAGAAACTATGATTTCTCACTATTCAGTTGAACTGTTATGAGCTTTGAGAATCCTCCTCTTTCAAGCACCAGAGGAAGGGATCAAAAGCATCCATCTGAAATTTTAAACTAACCACAGTTCCTTATGAAGGCTGAACATGAGTAACTGTGGTTTGTTTTAACTATGGTTTGAGAACAAATCAGGACCAAACAGTGATTTCTGATCCTGGCTTGTTCTCAAACCATAGCTTAGACAAACTTCTCTTCCCTGAGTTCAGATATTAAAACTTCAAGCTGATGTTTCTGATCTCTTTCTGTGGTGCTTGAAAGACGAGGAGAGGGTGGTAGACAATCCTGAGGCTCATTGAGGCATAGACACATACTAGGAAATGAAGATATTTCATTAAAGTTGAACTGTTCCAATGCCTGGAGTTGTAGAGAACTACAATCTCAACTAATGACTTAAATTTATGTAACTCAAGACACAGAAGTGTTGCCATTCAGCATCTCATTCCACCCCCATAACATGGCTAGCTAATATAGTACTTTCACAAAATTGTTGGAATCTAACTTGAGATGTTGTTGAAGCCCAGCAAGGATGGGATGATTGAATTATGTGTTGCGCTGCTCCATATCTTATAACCAAAGTTGTGGTTTCCTAGCTATTATGAGGAAGCACTGGAAAAAGACATGAGGTGACAAAAACTCTAAGCCTTCCATAGGTTTGCAGTGGGGAACCTGTGGCTTTCCAGATGTTGTTGTACTCCATCTCCTATCAACCCCCACAAACAATGTCAATGCTCTGGAACAATGAGTTACAATTCATCAATATCTGGAGGGCTGCAGGTTCCAACCCCCTGACTTTAGTTTTGGATTGCAAGTATTTTGCTAAGCATCTATATAGTCAGTGATACATCCTACAGTGAACGCGACGCAGGTGGCGCTGTGGGTTAAACCACTGAGCCTAGGACTTGCCGATCAGAAGGTCGGCGGTTCGAATCCCTGTGACGGGGTGAGCTCCTGTTGCTCGGTCCCAGCTCCTGCCAACCTAGCAGTTCGAAAGCACATCAAAGTGCAAGTAGATAAATAGGTACCAATCCTGCAGGAAGGTAAACGGCGTTTCCGTGCGCTGCTCTGGTTTGCCAGAAGCGGCTTAGTCATGCTGGCCACATGACCCAGAAGCTGTCTGCGGACAAATGCCGGCTCCCTCAGCCCATAGAGCGAGATGAGCGCCGCAACCCCAGAGTCGGTCACGACTGGACCTAATGGTCAGGGGTCCCTTTACCTTTACCTTACATCCTACAGTACCCGGTTCTGAACTTCTCTTTCTTCCTGAAGTGCTTTTCAAGTAGGTTCAGTAGTTTATGTCACTGTCTGAGAAGTGCTTGCCTGTTCATTTTATTGGGAAACACGTTGATGGTGTAAGAGTAAGCACTTTGTAGATCGGGTTCTTATTTGCATTGGATGCTAAAATATATTCATTGTAGATGGTTTTTCTCTCCCACCCCTTTCCCCCATCTCTCTTGGAGTTCTGCATTTAAGCTAAAATCTCAGCATAAATATTCTGGGGAAAATATGCTGTAAATATTTACATTTATTCATGTTAATAAGAATAGCACAGCTCCATTCCAGGATGCTGTACTAAATATTTACTTTCCTGCATTGGTTGGCAAATGCACTGGAGAATGGAGCTATCATTCTCAATGTGCACAAATAGTAAAAAGTTTGATTAGCCAAGGGGAGTGGGTATTTGCCTATTACTACTGAGCAAAAAAAAGCTTACTGGTGAGGCGAGAGTGGGCTGTAAAATGTAAACGTTTTAGGCCTTAAAGTTAGAAATAATTGCAGCATTATATAACCAATTTCCTTCCTATTTATGTACTCAGTACTACCTCAGGAAGCTTCCCTACATGTGGGAGCACAGGGTGATATAGGCAATTAATTTATGGGACTACTAAGAAGTCTTTCAACCCCATTTCTGAGTAGGAGAGGCTGAAAGTCTGAGTAGCATTACTTCAAGCTAAGGCGTGCCTTTAGATCTCCCCAAGTTTTACTTGTAACATTTTACCAGGCTCATGTAACCTTCTCTTAAATCTCAGGCCAGAACTGAGATGATAAGGAGGAAATGTGGCTGCTGTATAAAAATAGCAAGTCCATGTCTTGCTCTCTCTGTTGCAATGCCTTGTAAGAACAAATTTATTGTGCGTTGTCACTGTGCTCCCATGAGACATTTTTCTCATATATATATATATATATATATATATATATATATATATATATATATATTTGCTTTCGTATATATATATATATATATATATATACACACACACACACACACACACACACACATATATATATACATACTCCTAATGACGTCGTCACACTGCAGATTGTGTGGATGCTGGTGGGTGGTGCTGTGAACTACAGTGTGATTACAAAGTGGGCTACCAGAGTTGCTGAGCCATCACAACAAGTGCCCAAGGTCAAGGAGGAGGGAACCAGAGATGGAAGCAGGCAGATGTGTGAATGGCTGAGGCAAGTGGGCAGTAACTGGAGGTCTGGCAATGTCTAAGGGGAAAGAGGATAGGTGGTAGAGTGAGAGGTAGCTTTGATGAGGAGAATGGGGAGAGTTGGCTTTCAGGGGAAGGAAGGGGTGGTTTCAGCAAAAAGGAAGGAGTAGGGGTGGATTTAGGGATGGAATATATAGGGAAGCTTTTTTAAAATATGCAATGTTTTATTATGTTTTTATATATGTTGGAAGCCGCCTAGAAATGTTGGGGGAACCCAGTCAGATGGGTGGGGTACAAATGGTGATGGTGATGTGGATGGCTTTTGGTAAGGTAGGTGGAATTGGCAAGCAAAGCAAGCAGGGGTTCAGCCCCTAGTTATTGCTAGGTATGTATGATAGGAATGGGGAACTTCAAACTTGGGAGGTGAATGCAGCCCTCCAGGCCTCTCTATCTAGCCATTGTGTGTCTCTCCCAGCCATGTCTCCCTCCCCAAGCCACAATCCTCAATAGCCTTCCTTCACATTCTATTCTACATTTTGCTTTCCTAGATGGAAGATACAGAGATGTGTGAGCATGTGTAGAAACTGCTGTACAAAAGCAAAATTTACATCAATTGCTCCACCCACTTATGCCTCTGGCTGCATCCACCACTAATAATAATAATAATAATAATAATAATAATAATAATAATAATAATAATAATAATAATTTATTACTTATACCCCGCTTATCTGACTGGGTTTCCCCAGCCACTCTGGGCAGCTTCCCACAGGCTATTGAAAACACAGTAGAGCATCAAACATTAAAAACTTCCCTAAACAGGGCTGCATTCAGATGCCTTCTAAAAGTCAGATAGTTGTTTATTTCCTTGACATCTGATGGGAGAGCGTTCCACAGGGCGGGCGCCACTACTGAGAAGGCCCTCTGCCTGGTTCCTGTAACCTCACCTCTCACAGTGAGGGAACTAGCACATTCCATATTCGATTTTTTTTATTCATTTTATAACACAAATAAAAAACACAAACAGAAAAGACGAATAATGCAAACAAATTCTTGTCATATCCTTATTTTCCTAAACATTGTTAAGTGGGCTTCCCCAAGCCCCACCTATCTGATTTTCATTTTACTTCATCTTTAGCAGTTTACATATATAATCATTTCTAACCATCTTTTTAAAAAAAATAAAATAAAAAATCACACTTACTTTAACCATAAAAAACTTCACATTTCATCACTGATAAAATACACTATTTTCTACTTCTAAGGAACTAGCACATTCCAGAAGGGAATTTGGTCCTCAGACTGGCGTATAGTTTTTAGGTAACACCCATTGTGATATTTATGATATAATTTAATGATGTATTTTTTAAAAAACAATAATAAAGTATACAACGACTCTGTCAATGAGAAGATATAAAGAAGAGAATTAGCACCATAGAAACCTTAAATATGGATTAAAAATTTAAATATATTTCTGGTGTTGCCAGCCTTCATATCACATCTGCAGATGTCTACACAGATTTGGTCTGCCAATGGGCCTGGGGCCCGAAGCCAGCTCCCCATATAGCACGTCCTTAGGGATCCTGCCATCTTCCATGCTGTGAAAATGAGCAAGCCAACATCACTAAGACAGGAGTGTGAACATGCTGAGAATGTGGACTTGGGAGAGCGCATCTTTGTTTGAGATTCTGTCCTGCCAAAATCTTCCTGAGGCAGCGCATGTGGAAGGCACTGAGGCATCGCTCCTGGCAGTTGTAAGTTGCCCACGACTCACTTTCATAAAGCAGCATGCTCAGGAAGGTTGTAACTATTTTTAGATTCCCTATTATAGTGAACGGGAAAGCACAGAGCTTCATTTTATGCAGAGAGGCTCATCGTCACAGGCTGAATTGGAGAAAGCACAGAGTAACTCAGAGTAGATCAGATTTTTTTTAATGCACCCATTCAAGGCAAATTTGGGGGTCTGTGCACATACCAAGTATGTATGTATGTACACACACACACACACACACACACACAATTATTATGTCTACCATACTTGCATCCATCCATTTCTCCAAATTGTTCATATCTGTGTACCTAACAACCTTGCAAGATAAGTTCGGCTGGCAGAGATTGTGGCTGGTCCAAGGCCATCTAGTAAGCTCCTTTATTTAAAGAAATTCCATGCATACAGTAATCTGTCCTCTGTATCATTCTGGGTTGGCATACACGGGAAAGCCTGTGTTGATCTGAAAGGAGCTTATTGTGTTTAAAGAAGCTGGAGCTATTTTAAAAACATCGAGACATGTTGGTGCGCTGGTGGCCAGAGATACACAATGACAAGTATAAGACAAGCGTAAAACAAGGTGTTTGGGTATCTGAGTTACGGCCCACTAATGCTGTGTGGAAATCCTACTGGTAGTTATTTATAAGCCCAACGAAAGAGCTTACACTATTACTCTTTTGCTCTTAACGCTTTTAGAGATCCAGAAGGGCTAATGCTGTTATAACAGCTTCTTGTTGAATAGGTGACTGTTGCAATCCTGGGCTTAACATCAGTCAGAAGTAGAAAGTTCATCACCTGTATTTTGTATTTGATAAAAGACAGCATGTCAGCTGCGGTTGTCATTGTATCCATTTCCTTGCTATAGGCGGGCTTTCGGTTCCTCTTGTAACTGTAATTTATAAATTGCCACGCACTTTCTTTTAATGCAAGGTGGATTCATTCAAGACCGAACAGTAAACTTTATGGGAAAATGAGCCTCCCTAGAGTGGTAAACAAGAAATGTGTGGCAGGCAGAACTTTTCTCCTGTTGTATACAGGGCTATTCAGCTTTGCGGGAGGTGGGGGCAAAATAAATTCTTATATTTGAGTCCTTTAATACTAATGCCAATTGCCACTCTGGGGAGAGGACAGGGGTTCAAATTAGAGACCCAGCAACCACCCAGCTCCAGGTTAGTGTAGATTTCACATCCTGATACAAAATTCTAGGTAAAAACGGTGTGTTCTCACATCTCTGATTCACAGGGATGAAACACACATGTGAATGAAAATGTGAAGCAGATGTGTTGTTCCCATGGCAACAGTTATATGTTCTAGCCATATCGCTCCCTTTTAGCAATCTTACCGTTCTTATCCTCCTCTGTCTTCCACTGATAAT
Organism: Podarcis bocagei; assembly: GCF_964188305.1. Lineage (NCBI taxonomy): Eukaryota > Metazoa > Chordata > Lepidosauria > Squamata > Lacertidae > Podarcis > Podarcis bocagei. The sequence continues at coordinate 82,097,546 of NC_138129.1, read as the reverse complement.
GCTATCATTAGAAGCATAAATCAAAATGCTGTTGCATGGATGACATCTCCATGCTCTACCAATAGTCTACACCAGGGGTGGCCAACCTTGATGTCGTGGCAGCCTTGATGTCGTGATGGTCCTTGTGTATTGTTTTGGGGGTTTCTAAGGAAATGGCAGTCACCTCTTTCACCTGTAGAAGGGCTTTTCTGAAAGTGTGTTTGTGTGTTTTGGGTGCAGGAGGTTCGCTCAAGTATACTCAAGGACATCAATTCTCACTTTCCTACGGTTTGCTTTCTGGTGCAGTTGCAAGGGGCAGCAGCACCGACTGTGGTGGCAACCTATTAAATCATCTCTCCTCATGATCTGGACTTCTTTCTGAAGAAGAAGAAGAAAATGACTTTGATCTCTCAACTTAAATGCCAAGGTCACCTCTTCTTTATATATGAATTGGAGTTAGATCTTTTCAGCTGGAACCCGTACTATTAATCAAGCTGCGCAGAAAGGCAGAAGGTTTAAAGGGTTTACTTGTCTTGGATAATATATTGCTAAGGTAGTGACTTCTCTGTAATGGCAACAATTGTGCAAAAGGGCAGAGCAATTCAACCTCCACCCCTTATGCTGGGCTGGGATTTGGAATGAGCAGAGGTGTCCGGCCAGCTTAGACAGCCTCCCGTTGCTGCCAACGAAAAAAGCTGGTGGTGGGGTCCCACAGGCATAAAGAGATAACTGTAGCCTGTGGCCAGATGCCCTTGATTGCATGCAGAAGGTTCCTGGATCAATCCTTGATATCTCTAGGTAGGACTGGGAGAGACTCATGCCCCAGACCATGGTGATCTAGAAACAGGGGGAATGAAGGCTAACCGACACCCGGGGTGGGACAAACCACTGGCTGCGCACACATTGTGCTGCTACATACAACGCAGGCATGGCGTCGCTACATAGGGCGCATGTGCAACGTCGCAACGTACAGCGCATGCGTGCGACACCACACATGCGTTGTACATAGTGGTTTGCCGCCGGCGCTGCCCAAGTGCCATATGGAATCCTCTGCTCACAGCAGCAGCGGCAACAGTGGGATCCTCTGCTTGTGGCTGTAGCGGTGACGGAGGGATCCCACAGCCGTCCGTACGCTGCTTGGCCGGTGCCGGCGGCAAAGCACTATGTACAGTGCATGAGTGGTGTCACTATGTACAGCGCATGCATGCGACACCACACATGCATTGTACGTAGCAGTTTGCTGCCGGTGCCGCTCAAACGCCATACAGATGGTGGCGGGATCCTCTGCTCGCGGCTGCACCCGCGAACGGAGGATCCTCCACATGCGGCTGCAGCGGTGCGAGCAACCCGCAGGCTGCCTTCTTGTCACCCCCCCCCCAGACATGGCACCTGAGGCACACCGTCCCCCCTTGTGATGCCAGTGGCTAGAAAAACCAATGGTCTCACTCAGTATTTTCATGATCCCTGCTACTGGCAGCATTCAGAGGGCAGGAAGAGTGAGGGTTGGATCCAGAGCAAGGTTTTGTGCCATCATGCAGTGGAGTTGGGCTGGATTCAACTCACACTAGTGGGAGCCTGTGCAGCAATGGGTCTTTCTGTTAGTTTCTGTTTGCCACTGAGCAGCTGCTTAGAGTCACAGGACTCTGTTTACATTTCAGAGACCTTCCAAGCTGTTGGAAGTCTCATGGAGATGGGAGACGGATGTGACATTACTGGTTTCCTGTTCCTTTGTTGTTCAGTTGCTCTCTGCTCTCACAGGGAGAGGATTTATTTTTCTTTGCTCTCTGCGTAGCTTAGCAATAAAGCATAGCATGTAGCCATAAATCTCATCACTTCTGCTGCTTTGGAAACTCTGCTGAATGGAATGTGCCTGAGGCCTCATCAAAGGCTCATTATTCGTCGGGAGAATGATTCCAGAGGAAAATGAGCTTTATCAGCTTGACCGAGCGGAGATCCCGACACTTTTTGCCTTCTGCTCCAACCCTGCACCCTGAAATCATCTCTGTGTGGTCGAGAGATCCCCCAGAACAGCAAGCTGGGGGAGAAGCGAGATGTTTCCTTCAGCACAAGCCTTCCTGCTTGCCAGATGGAACAATCATATTAGCATGATGCTGAATTCCACCCATGGAGCCCAGTTTTGACCTGCTCTAGCACATCAATCCATTTGCCACCCAGCTTCTGGCAGGGCCATATGTGTGGTGATGGCCCCACTGCACCATACTGGAGTGGATTGCAACCTGAGTCGTATCTGCCTGCCTCTTTCTTGTAATTATTGACTGTGTCAAATTCTGGAAATTTGAAACCAGCTGGAGTGATTTGTTGCAGCCACAGTTTGCTCTGTGTCTTGTGAAACAGTTGGGGGAAGTAATTATGGGTAAACTGTAATATCTCCGGTAGAAAGGCTTAGGAAATAAAAGGCCTCGGATCACAGAGATATGAACCTGTTACCTCAGGCTAGTGCCTCATCTGTACATCTGGGAGAAAAGAAAATGTGGATAAATAAAGCCCAGTTAACCTAGGATAAAGTCTTTCACTTAAAGTGAGCATTTCGGCCTCAAATTGCCAGACTGCAATGTCTGGGGGGCAGGATGCTAAAGAGCGAAGGAAAGAGGGTTTCTTCTTCTTCCTCCTCTTGCCATTTCAAGAGGATTTCTTGTAAAGATGATCAGTGAATTGGGTATTATTTATGATTGCGCTGAGTGCAAAGAGATGGCTGTGGCAGAAACTGGCATTTGGCAGGACACAGCTGCCTGCTAGTTGGGAAAGTGTGTAAGCTTCACAACCACACTGAGCCTTTCAAGCACTCTGATGCCATTTTAAGAATTCATGGCTTCCCGCAAGGGAACGGTAGTTTGTTAAGGGTGCTGAGAGTTGTTGGGAGATACCTCACAGAGCTACAATTGCAAGCACCCTTAAGGGTGAGGGGAGAATTAGGGATCTGGCCCACTAGTTGCATCCAATTCCTTACCCCCATTTAAAGCAACAGAGTATTTGGATATATATTTTTCTTGCCACTGAACTAGAAAAGATAATGTTTTCCTGATGCATTTAATACTTCTGTACTCCTCAAAATGTCCATAACTATAAAGGTAAATGGCCTACATAATGAGGTGCATGGCATCTTTAGGGAAGTAATGTGTTTAGGGACCGAAAGAAATGTAAATCCATAAACCAAAAACCGTGGGGTTTTTTAAGAGAAAATGATGATGTCTAAAGAGGTTCCTCCATTTATAGTATAGGGATGAAGTTGTAGTGTAGTTAGATGAAAAGCCCATTAGACAGATTTTAATATTTTTTTATAAAACAAAACACACCAATATGCATGTTAATTACTAGAAACTTGCTAAACTAAAGGCAGGGACGTAAAAGCAGTTGGGCAGGCTAGCCAATCTATTTAATATGGATACGTAATGACAATCACAGAAAACAGGATGCAATTTCAGGGCCTGAATGTCTAAATAAGAAATGGATATAGACATCTGCTTTGAAGGTAGATTGATTCAGGAAGGATGCACATTCTCTCAGCAAATTCCACTACAAAACTGTGGTTTGTACAGTCTTACACACTCAGCAAACTGAAAATATATACAGAGAGAGATGTTAAGCATACGTGGTTGGAATGTTTATTTTGCCAACAGTATTTGCAAATGTACTTATGAGTATGTTGTAAAATACAATAAAATAAAATAGCTAAGTCTTGCAGTCCAAGAGCGTAAACAATGTAATTTATTTTTTTGTGGGTTGTAACAATGAAGTTGTCCTGTGCTTCCATCTGTCTAGTGCTTCCATCTGTTCAACAGGACTTCCTCTCCTCTCCCTGTACCCCCTTGCCCCCCAAATCTGCTTAGACCCAGAACAGATTTGGGGGGTGCAAGGGGCACTCAGGGAGAGGAAATGCCATTGCACAAGCAGAAATCCTTGCATTAATGAAACATAGCCCATAAGTGTCACAGAAAAAAATATGGGATATCCCATTTTTTTCATGAGAGCACGGTGGCCATTTTGTAGCTATGATCTTGTGTGACTTTGTGGCATGATTTCCCCCTAAAAATCACTTTTTCCAGTGTCACCTTCTTGCCTAGATTGAATAATTTTAATTACTGCTCTTGTTGTCTCTTCAGTTTATATCAACAAAAATCATTTTAAAATTTTGGTGTTTGTGTTTAATTTTCAGATCCATTTCACAATACCAGCAGGAATAATTTCATTTCTCTGCCTGCACTTTCTTTTTGAAATAATACTGATGAGAAATGAGAAACTGAAATAAAATGAAATTGACAGATTCATTCATTGCTACTTTTCAGTTGAAGACAAATACCTCCTGGCATCACAGGTATCAGAAGTTTGAATTGACTGTGTTTTCTTCCGAAAACAAAGATTTCACAAGCTCTGCATAACACCATGATAAACTGAATTTTATAGATCTCTGTTCAAAGAGGAAAAATATATTCTTATATACTGAGTTCCCCTATACATTCCAAATGTCTTTTCCTTTATTTTATCATCCCCTTAGGATCTCTGTTTCCAAGTATTATCCAAAATATTTATGATCATCATTCTGTATTTAATATTCTTATAGGGCAATCTCATGCATGTCTGTTCAGAAATAAGTCTCACTGAATTCAGTGGGACTTAATTTACTGATAAGGGCATTAAGGATTACAGCCTTAATTTTAAAACATATGCTCTTTCATTGACCAAACACCATACTGTGATTTGATTTGAATAAGAAACTTTGCATAAAAAGAGATACATGTTGCTAGATAAATCTCTTCTTTCTCTGAGTGAAAAAAAGCTAAACAAAAAACCCTTCACATGATACAGACAGAAATATAAGTGTGTTGTCAAAAATGATGATGGACAAGAGCAGCGAGAAGCAAAAGAGAATGATTGGCATAGGAGAAACAGTGACCGTAACCCTGGAAAAATTGTGCATTCTCCCATGGTCCTTGATGTTGTTTTATACTCAAGAGGCAAAAAGGCAGAGTTTCATGAAATGTACTGCAACATTTTTTCCTTACATGTTTTATTTGCATTTGCTCAAAAAGTTAGAATCCACCAAACACCTCTTCCATAAAGGTAAATTGTTGCCCCACCATGGGAGAACTGCTGAACTATGATAGGGGACCACTGGTCTACTGATCAGCAGACCACTGATTTCTAATGAGCCACCTAGTGTTGCAGGAATTCTTGCAAAGAACACTCAGAGGTGTATACAACTAAGTCATACTCAGAGTAGACCCACTGAGATCAGTAGGCCTAAGTTCGCCATGCCAGTCAATGTGAGTGGGTCTTAGACATAGAGTTGGAAGGGACCCCAAGGGTCATCTAAGGTGCTTTGAAGCTAATCAACAGATGGAACTGAATTCATTTGGTGATCATGAGCTCGGGTTCCATCATCTTCTGTAGGTCTGGTCCAAGAGACTTTGCTACCTAGGACCCTCGTACTTACGGGGCCGCCTCTCCCGGTATGCCCCATGGAGGACCTTAATGTCCATAAATAGCAACACCCTAGAGGTCCCGGGCCCTAAGGAAGTCAGATTAGCCTCAACCAGAGCCAGGGCCTTTTCAACACTGGCTCCGGCCTGGTGGAACGCTCTGTCTCATGAGACCAGGGCCCTGCAGGATCTGATTTCTTTCCGTAGGGCCTGTAAGACAGAGTTGTTCCACCTGGCCTTTGGCTTGGAATCAACTTGATCCCCTCCCCCTCTTTCCTTTTTCCTTTCTCCTTCTGTGATGGAACTCCTATTTGGGGACTTCCCTGGCTTTTTCTGTCCCACGTAGGACCAGTCTGGATAGTTGGCCTTGGTGAAGATTTGACATTTTCATCCCCAAAAAGTTTTTGATTTGAGTTTCTACTGAAATGAGGCTGCTTTTTAATGTTGTACTTAATCTTGTTTTTAAGTTGTATTTTAATCAATTGTTTTTATACCTGGTGTTAGCCACCCTGAGCCCGGTCTTGACTGGGGAGGGCGGGGTATAAATAAAATTTATTTTTATTATTATTACCTGAGAATGACAATATACATTTATTCCACATACAAAAGCTAAGTTGATTGGTAGTTGAATCCTTCTTTAAGACTGGTGAGTGGGAAGCATCTACCACCATACTAGCCTTGAAATAGAGGGCAGGTTAGGGAACACAGGTTGCATTTTGCTATAACAGATGGGAGCAGCTGCTATTGCATCCTACCTGAGATGGCTATCTGTTTGTCCAGTAGCAGGATCTGATCTCCTGACCTGCAGTGAAATAGATTTGTTGTTTTAGCATGTGGGTCATCTATATAAGGGACGCGGGTGGCGCTGTGGGTAAAAGCCTCAGCGCCTAGGGCTTGCCGATCGAAAGGTCGGCGGTTCGAATCCCCGCGGCGGGGTGCGCTCCCGCTGCTCGGTCCCAGCGCCTGCCAACCTAGCAGTTCGAAAGCACCCCTGGGTGCAAGTAGATAAATAGGTACCGCTTACCAGCGGGAAGGTAAACGGCGTTCCGTGTGCTGCGCTGGCTCGCCAGATGCAGCTTTGTCACGCTGGCCACGTGACCCGGAAGTGTCTCCGGACAGCGCTGGCCCATGGCCTATAGAGTGAGATGGGCGCACAAACCCCAGAGTCTGTCAAGACTGGCCCGTAACGGGCAGGGGTACCTTTACCTTTACCTCTCATCTATATTACATAACAGTGCAGGACAAAATCTGCTTGTTTGACTTTGGAATGTCTGGAGACAGGTGGACATTTATTATGTTTTTTATATATGCCGGAAGCTTTCCAGAGTGGCTGGGGCAGGGTACAAATAAAATAAAATAATACTAATACTAATATTAATACTAATAATTGCTTGCATTTCTTGTTGCTTCTACTTATTTGTAAGGTTTGACTGCAAGGATTATTCATCTTCTATAACCTGTTTTTGCTCTTTGTTGGACAGCAACAAATAATTGGGTGATGATGAACTCAGCCGGCTGAGCTTGCTTTGGGTTTTTCCAAAGTTGAATTTCATTATCCACTCACTGTGAATATACCACAGTTTGCATTTACTGAGAACAGAATAATTGGGCCCATGTTGACTAGACCTGTGGTCAATTTACGTAATATGTACATCTATGAAATGCCCCCTTTCAGCCTCATGAAGAAGGAAAGGAAGCTTGTGTTATCATCTAGCCAATGCTGGGAATAGTTTTTGTCCAGCTGTAAAAGGAAGAATCTCTAACCCAGGATGGTCAGAATACATTTCCCTAAAGACCACCTAGGGTCAAAGAGAGAGTCAAACAGAAGGCAGGAAATGGATTTTGGAAAGAGACAGTTGGGTTTTTATATATACACAGGGAAAAGCACACCGTTTGAAGACCCAGCTATCTCTGTATCTAGGGGAGCTTTCTGTACAATCAGATGTCATGGTTACTATAGTAACCAAATTTTAAACAGCAGCAGGCTTGTGCCTGGACCTTGATAGGTGACTTCTTATCCTGAATTTTATTTTCTCACTTATCTCTTAAAGCATTACAATGTCATTTTTTGTAAAGAGGACTTGTAAAGAGGTCCGCAAAACGGCAGATAAAGCGTTGTGAGTTCAGGAGCTTACAAACTGACCGTGTGGTTTTGCAGAACAAGCTAATTAATCACTGGAAACAATAATGGCTTTCTGCACCATCTTTCATCAGAGGCTTTTGGGTGTTAACATGGTTAATTAAGCTTCAAAACACCCCATTAAGCATCTCTTTTATGCAATGCACACACTGGGATGAATGGAAACTGCTTCTGCACAACAGAATGGAGGCGTGGGGAGAAAAGTCCTGATTCAGTGGGTCTGATGACCAAAGCACTCATAGGAGTGGCTTGCCCAGTAAGATGGGGTCACCACAATAGCCTACTGGCAGGGATGTCACTATGGTTAACTAGAAGGGGCAAGATGGTAGTGTGGTCAGGGCTGTACAGGTGTACAAGCTTTACCAGTGTGTCTGCACAGCCCTGACTTTGCCACTGCCTTGGCCCTCCCTCTCCCATCAAGAAGCAAGGTTGCTGATGCTAGGAGGCTATTGCTACAAGCCACTCCTCTGTGGTCACATGGAGTTGCTTTTCCATTCTTTGTTCTGCTGGGGATGGGCACCTCCATCCCACACACAGGCCAGGTGTGTTGTTAGATCATCCCTCAGGTAGAGATTGGGGATACAGTCAATTCAGTTCATATTTAGAACAGAACATACCACATTTGTATTTTTTTTGGGGGGGGGAGTGTGCCAACTGAAACACAGCTGTTCCTTGAAGTTTGCGCTTCTCTGAATTTTGCAATGAAGTTGTCCAGCCAAGTTATATGCACAAAAATATTCATATTCTAAGGTAAAGTGTACTCAACATATTAGTGAGAATAAGAACCAAAAATGCATTATATTAAGGGAAATTTATTGGCAAAAATGTGCAAATTAGGAGACATTCACACTAACACACTTCCTTTTAAACTTCCTTTTAAATTGCAAACTTATGTGGAACTGTGTAAACTTCCTTTTAAATTGCAAACTTATGTGGAACTGTGAGAACTTAAGAATGGAAAAAGGAGAAACTGAAAAAAATACTCAACCCTGAAATTCATTGTAGGTTTTGAAACAGAGGTTGCATTGCCATCTGTTAGGGATTCTGTAGTTATAATTCCTGCATTACTGGAGCTTGAACTAGATGACCCTTTGGGTACCTCCCAACTATGGGTACATCCCAATTCTATGGTTCCATGATTCAGTGTGTGACTCATCCACCTTTAGCCATAGGGTTGCCTTACTTGTACTCCTATAAGCTTCCTCTCATTCAAGCCACTCCAACAAACTAAAGTTTTACAGTTCACTTTCCAAATCTGAGCAACTTCTCAGAGAAATGTCAGTAATCTAGTTGAATTAAAAAATAATAATCCTAGATTTTCTAGAGGTGTTTCACATGAGGAGTACCCTCCAAGTGATTAGGGAAAACATTAGATGGCCATAATATAAAAAAAATAGTGGCAATCCTCTCGACTGGCAAAATACCACTTCATGTGCTTAGTTTGTTTGGGCATGGATGCTTAAATTTACCCATCTTCAGCTGCCCCACTGGGACATCGGTATTTCGGGGGGTGTTATCATCAGCCAATAATTTTGCATTTTCTCCTTCACCAAAGCAGACAAGTAAGCAACTTCTCCATGTTAAATTCATGGAGAGAATGTCTAAAAATAGAAAGATCTCCCATCACCCCCCCCCCATCATTTCAAATAGTCAAATGATTTCAGCTCTGCTAAGGGCTCTGTGCAAATCAATGGACTGGTTTAAAAGGGGGAAAGGGGGGTGAATGTCTTCTTCTAGATTCTCCCGGGCTTTCCTCAGTGGAGCTTAGCTCTGAACTTGCATTTTCAGGTCAAACCTGAAGAAATGAAAATAAAATTCAACCAAAACTGCAGGAATGCCCATAGGAAGAAGAAAATGAGAGCTTCATATATGGCATTCTTTGAAATGTACAGCACTTTTCATCCTTTGCAGATACGTCTAGAGGTCTGGGTTTCAAACAGTCTCTGTGTAGGGAACACTTTCTAAATCAACTTATTTGCCAAGCACCCCAAATATAGAAATCCATGGAGTTGTCCTATACCTGTGTAGTGGGTATGGGATTGCTCGTGCGTAAGTTGCCGCCTCTCCTGGTTATGTTGCCTTGTTAAACCTTTCTGTCTGGACAGCCCTTCAATTCGTGGCTGCCTCAGTCGCTAGCAGAATCCGTCAGTGGGTGTTTCTTAAATCTTTTCCAACATAGAAGTTGTTTGACACCCAGTCTCCTCCTACTCTCTCTGCGCGGAAGTCTTCTGCGCAGGGTGGGCGTGGGTAGCGGAGGACCCGTGCTCTCCCTGCTGGTGTGCGGTGAAGAGTCCTGGAGCCCTCTCGCCTATTCCCCCATCAGCCCCTCTATATCCCTGGTGTTGCGCTGATTTGCTTCCCCATCTGCGGAGCTGCCTCTCTCCCTGCTTGGCCCTTGTCCAGCATCATTTGAGAGCCTTCCCTCCGCCTCTAGCTCCGATGTCAGTTCCCTGACAACCTGGTCACACTATTTGTCTTAAGGTAAAGGTAAAGGGACCCCTGACTATTAGGTCCAGTTATGGCTGACTCTGGGGTTGCAGCGCTCATCTCACTTTATTGGCTGAGGGAGCCGGCGTACAGCTTCCAGGTCATGTGGCCAGCATGACTAAGCCGCTTCTGGCAAACCAGAGCAGCACACGGAAACATCGTTTACCTTCCTTGGAGAAGAGGAGGTTAAGGGGTGATATGATAGCCATGTTCAAATATATAAAAGGATGTTATATAGAGGAGGGAGAAAGTTTGTTTTCTGCTGCTCCAGAGAAGCAGACACGGAGCAATGGATCCAAACTACAAGAAAGAAGATTCCACCTAAACATTAGGAAGAACTTCCTGACAGTAAGAGCTGTTCGACAGTGGAATTTGCTGCCAAGGAGTGTGGTGGAGTCTCCTACTTTGGAGGTCTTTAAGCAGAGGCTTGACAACCATATGTCAGGAGTGCTCTGATGGTGTTTCCTGCTTGGCAGGGGGTTGGACTCGATGGCCCTTGTGGTCTATTCCAACTCTATGATTCTATAATTCTATGATTCCTGCAGGATTGGTACCTATTTATCTACTTGCACTTTGATGTGCTTTCGAACTGCTAGGTTGGCAGGAGCAGGGACTGAGCAACGGGAGCTCACCCCGTCACGGGGATTTGAACCACCGACCTTCTGATCGGCAAGTCCTAGGCTCTGTGGTTTAACCCACAGCACCACCAGCATCCCCACCCACGACGCTATTTGTCTTATTAGCTTGCTATTCCCTGCTCGGACTGCCAGTGACTCCTTAGAACCTCAAACAGAGAACCTCACCCTGCAATTACCTTTTAACTAGAGGTGCAAGAGATTGGAACTGGGATCTTCTGCCTGCCAAGCATGTGCTCTGTCATGTCTCCCTCCCCATATGTATGTCATGAAGGCTTCCCTGTGCATTGCAGAGAATTATACAGATGTTTTAAGTTGCCCACTGGAATAACACAGAGCAGGGGGTTGCACAGAGCGGGCTGTGAAAGAGAAGGCAGCTGAACCACTGTATCATGCCCGTCTGTTGTCCAGCTGGGGTTAGGATTGCTGTGGTAGAAGAGCTGATTTCAAATCCCAATCAGTAATGAAAATTGTAGCTCCAGGCCAATCACTGCCTCCCAGCCTCAGAAGGTTATTGGGAAAGGTGACGCTGAAAAAGCCCTTTGCATGCCAGTCTGATGACTTGTTTGCTGAAATCATATTGTTATATATGTAATCTATGATGCAGTGCAAGTGTAATGTGAATAATAACAATAATAAAACAAAAATATTAACAATTCAGCACACGTTTATGTAGAAAAGGACTGTCTAAAACAGCAAGCTATTGGAAACATAATAAGAATAATGCCCCGGCCAGCCGTAGATATGTAGATAAACCGAACTTTTTCTGTACATGTCTGTTGATAGAATGACCATTAATACACATCACACATTTCCCCTGTTTCCAAGTCTATAAAGCTAGCATGGAAAGATTCTACTAGTTCACTTCACACATCTTCCCTTCCTTCATTGCACATCGCATACCTAATCGAGAGACGGCACTTGTCATTTCCACTCATGATGTAGGTCCTTTCCTTCCCTGTTTAGTATGGATTCCTTCACCTCCCCCAGCAGAATACTGAGGCAGGGATGTGAATTAAATCCGGCAGCATTCCCTTTCAAGTGTAGGATCACTGGGTTAATCTCTACATGAAACAGTTTGGTTACCAAATGGGGAGGCTGCCGTGTGGCCTGTGGCTGGCAAAGGCAATATGTTTTAAGGGATTTATCATGACACATTCGCAGGAGCAACTTCACAAGAACTCTGTGTGGTTGACAATAACCTAACGGCACAGAGTCGTTTTGATGTCTAATTGCAGACTAGCTTGCCTTTGGATCTCATTTGAGGAAGAAGTGGGAGAGGGTGTTTTGAAGCTGTGGTGACAGGAACATAGGAAGCTGTCTTAGACAGAGTCAGACCAACAGTCCAGAGAGCCCAGTATGGTCTGCACTGACCAACAGTGGCTCTCAGAGGTTTCTGACAAGGGTCTTTCTCAGCCTACCTCAAAATGCTGGGGAATTGAAACTGGGATCTTCTGAATGCACAGAAAATGCCCAACCTTGACCTACAGCCCTTCTTTGAAATGTGTGTGTTGTGTGTGTGTGTGTATGCACGCGCACGTGCACACACACACACACACAAACTGAATGGATAAACACCAACTTCCTTGTGGTCTTAGCATCACTAAGAAATCATGCTGAGAGCTGATTTCTACTGATTATATTTGGACCAACGTTTATATTTCCAAATTCCTCCTTTTTTTTGCTACAGAGAACACAACTCTTAAATAAACAGGACCCTTTCAATAAAAGATCAGCAAATGTTCTAGGATGTATCTAGCCAGTTATAAGAATATGTATAAACTGCAGTCTCATATTTTTTAATAAATCATGGTGGTTCACAATAAAATAATTAAAACACCACAAAAATATAAAATGCGGAACAGATGACCAGCACCAAATCAATTTAATTCTCAAGAAATGCTTGCTGTAACCAAAAAGTTTTCAGCAATATCAACATTGTAGGTGCCTGTCGGATTTCAATACAAACAGTGTTCCAAAATACCAGCACCACTATTATAAAAACCTTAGTTTGCATAGAAATGGAACAAATATGAGAACATTGTGGAGCAGTCTCCTTTGTTTGGAAATGATGAGACATTTCACCTGAGCAAGAAGTTCAGTCTCCTGGTTGCCGAGTGTCTGGCAACTAATTAAAAAGGGTTTGTAAGGAAGGAAATGAAGTTAGATGTCAACAACAAGATCAGAAAGATGTTTGAGAAAAACACTTCATTCCTGCAGAAGCTATTTGGGCCTGGGGAGAAGTATTGTCATTGGGACCCCGCCGGGACCACATAACACCGGTTCTGAGAGATCTGCATTGGCTCCCAGTACGTTTCTGAGCACGATTCAAAGTGTTGGTGCTGACCTTTAAAGCCCAAAACGGCCTTGGTCCTGTATACCTGAAGGAGCGTCTCCACCCCCATCGTTCAGCCCGGACACTGAGATCCAGCGCCGAGGGCCTTCTGGCGGTTCCCTCATTGTGAGAAGTGAGGCTACAGGGAACCAGACAGAGGGCCTTCTCGGTAGTGGCACCCGCCCTATGGAACGCCCTCCCATCAGATGTCAAAGAGATAAATAATTACCTGACATTCAGAAGACATCTTAAGGCAGCCCTGTTCAGGGAAGTTTTTAATATGTAATGCTGTACTGTTTTTAACATTGACTGGGAGCCGCCCAGAGTGGCTGCGGAAACTCAGCCAGATGGGCGGGGTATAAATAATAAATTATTATTATTATTATATAAGAAATCTAAAATGGGGACATTTGGGCCAAGCACAACAGCTTGTGATAATCATTTATCATCCTCACGGAGTGGTGGTCTTCCTGTCTGGTACTTTGGATGGGGTGGGGGTTTTTTGCCTCCTTTTCCTTTGCAGAGAGGGAGAGCACAACCACATTTAGCCAGACAGGTCAGCCAATAGGAGGAAGGAAGCAGGTGGTCTTATAGTGCTTATGGGTATCCTTGGTCTTAGGAGAGTGTGAAGAATTTAGTTTCTGGGAATTCTAATGCGAACTGATGTCTGTCCTGGCTCCTGTCCATCTCTAGCTTGCCCAGCTCAGCTCACAGTATATGACGTCCTGGCCCACAGAGAACTACTGTAAAGTTCCTCCACTGAACCACACAATGATTTGGTTGCAAAGCACAGCACACAATCATTCTCGACGCAAATAGCCCTCGTTGGGAAACAACCTAAAGATCTATGCTGCTTTTAGCAGAGAGATCAGATTTCCATTAATATGTACTTTGGAGAGTTTGTATGAATGGGTAACCTCGGAATTATGTTACAAATGGCAAGGTGACAGTTTGCAATTGTATATGCATTATGTTGTTAAATAAACTGGGAATTAACGTGTGGGAGGAAATGCCAGGCCAGGTGAAGTGTTACTCTAACTGCTGTGATTGCTTCTTCGCAAGCTGGCACCAACTGTTTGTAATTCTAGTGCTAATGCTGTTTCTTTCTCTCCTGCATTGTCAAACCTTTTCCCCACCAGTGAGTTTTCACTTGAGAAGCACTGATGAAACAAAACTGCAGAGTAGTCATAGCACCTTTTGGTTGCTTGGTTTTATTTATGAGATTAATATTCCACATTTTCAACACACATTCCTTTCCAGAGTGCCTTATAACCAGTTGCCCCCCCCCCCGATACATTTTTACTTAGAGTAGACCCATAGAAATCCATGGACTTACATAGATTTCAGAGGGTCTACTGTGCATGTGTCTAACATTAGATACACAACTGAAGGAAAAGATGAAAGCAACATAATCGAGCTGTAGAATTAAGCAATATGATGTAGGACTGACTTGTGATTGAACAGAAAATGCACTAATAGTAGTAGTAGCATTAGTAGTATTAATAGCAATAGTAATTCATAGTACCCAAGGCTGACCAGGTATTTTTGTATCTGAGGCAGAAAATCCCACATGTACCTCTCCCTTGTAATAAAAATAAATAATAAAGATAAATCAAAGGAGCATATCTGTATGTGATTCCTCCCCTAAAATTCTCCTAAAAATTTATCAGCATTTTTCTGCAAATTTCTCATGCTCATTTTTGTATGCTACTTTCCACCCAATACATGTTTTTGCAAAGAAATATCCTTTAATATAAGGCATTTTTGCATATTATTTTTATGAATATATGCATTTTTGTGCACACTACCTAAGTAAATGCATTTTTGTACATGTTGCTTGGCTGAAGAACTGCAGTGCAATATTCAGAGAAGTGTGAATTCAGAAGGATGTCTATATTTCAGTTCTCAGATTGTTTTGCAAAGTACAAATTAGGTAAGTTCACCATTCAATGAAAACTGAATCAAATTTACATCACCATCCTTAGTAGCAGGAAGGAGAGAATCAGCCTTTGAGGGTGGGAGTTGGGTAAACCTAAAGTTGAAAGGGCAATCAGAGAAAATGGAAGTGATGTGATTCAATACATGAGTTGGAAGAAGGACAGACCATGACCTCTAATATTTCCAATGTCCTTTTATTTCTTATGCCTTCCTAGAGAGGAGAATGGAGTTTTGCATTCAGCATTTTCCATATTGCAAGGTTTTTGCTTGATGTTTTTGTGAGCCTGAATGGCAGGAAAGAAAATCTAAGCTTGATCCTGTAATCCCCAATGGGAGAAAAAGAAATGGAACTGACTGAAAGAAGCTAATGTTGAAAAACTTCTTTTAAACTTCCATAAAGTTAGATGACCATAGGAAGAAATCTCCACATACCTCACATGGCTCTTGGCTGGATGAATGCCACAATATATAGGCATCAGGGAAAACTAGGAAGATGTCTACAAGACAGAGAGAATGATTGAAATTTGCAGCATGGCACAGTTTGCTGTTGTCAGTTCATGATTTCCAAATATGCAAATAGAGGAAGAGCAGTGATTGGTTTACTGGTTCCTGATGTCACAGAATGACCCTTAACTCTGCACTGCACTGAGAGGACATTTTCCTAATGGTTTCTCCAAGGGGGCTGTGATATTTGGAGTTCACTTTCCCAGGTGAAGGTAGGTCTTTAATCAAACAGATCACTTTCTCTATTTCCTCTCAGATTTCTAAGCAGCTTTCTGATGGAGAACAGAGAGAGAGACTCAGATGTGCTCACATAGAGACAGCTGAATATAAATTAGAGATAGATAGAGATAGAGATAGAGATAGAGATAGAGATAGAGATAGAGATAGATAGAGATAGAGATAGAGATAGAGATAGAGATAGAGATAGAGATGGGTTGTGCAGGTTGACCAATTAAAAGTGGACAAAGGGTGTGTGTGAAAAGCAACAACCCATCTTGCACAGTGCTGTCTAATCTCAGTGGCAGGCGATCTAGGAAAGGAGGTGAACACGAAACAGCTTCAGCCCTGAATACATGAAGGAGCGTCTCCACCACCATCGTTCAGCCCAGACACTGAGGTCCGGCTCCGAGGGTCTTCTGGTGGTTCCCTCACTGCAAGAAGTAAAGTTATAGGGAACCAGGCAGAGGACCTTCTCGGTAGTGGTGCCCGCCCTGTGGAACACCCTCTCATCAGATGTCAAAGAGATAAACAAAGATATGACTTTCCATAGTCATCTGAAGGCAGCCCTGTACTGGGAAGCTTTTAATGTTTGATGTTGTGTTCTCCTATATTCTGTTGGAAGCTGCCTAGAGTGGCTGGGGCAGCCCAGTCAGATGGGTAGGGTACAAAAAATAAATTGTTGTTGTTGTTGGTTGTGCCACTGGGCCTGTAAGTAGTATGCATGCTGCCTAAAGCACTAAACAAACAAGAATCTTATCATATGCAACACAATAGCTCAGTTGGTAGAGCAAGAGACTCTTAATCTCAAAGTTGTGGGTTCAAGCCCCATTGCAAGGGGTTGGACTAGATGACTCTCATAGTCCCTTCCAATTCTACAGTTCTATGATAGTCTCTATAATGAATTTTATTGCCATTGGGTAAAGATGGTATCTGGATTCCTAGCTCAGCTGCCTTCTTTTCACTGCTGGTACATTCCACATATTTTAAGATGCTCTGCTATCCCTCTCCCCTGTCTTCAGCAGCCCTTATGATGGAGCACTGAAGCACAAAGGTTTTGTGGAGGCTCTAAAAATATTTCATTCTAGTGCAAAATTATTCATCTTAAAGCTTCCACCAGCCATTTCCTGTGCTAGAATTTGAAACATGAGATCTTAAGATGACATTTGTGCAATGTGGAAGAGTCTGTAGGAGATATCAGGTATGGAGGGTTTTTCCTGGGTGGGGGAAGAGTTTTATCTGTGACTACCCTGGCTAGTCACATTTGTCTGTAAGCTTTAAAGATTTTTAATCATAACCCATGGGATAGTCTTTGATGTACAAGCATTTCTTATCATCTCTGCTCCAAAATTCTCTTCTCTGAGCCAAAAATATTCATCCTTACCATAACTGTAGCTGAGATATAATATCATTCACATTCTAAACCAAGGATAGCCAAGTTTGTCTTGAACCTCAAGTGATGGGTTTAGACTTTCCTAGGTCAAACTTATCAGGGGCTGAGCTACCAGATTCCCAGTCATAGAATCATTGAATTATAGAGTTGGAAGGGACGAGGGTCATCTAGCCCAACCCCTACCAATGCAGGAATATTTTGCCCAGTGTGGGGCTCAAACCCCATGACCCTGAGATTAAAAGTCTCATGCAGAACCTTGAGGGCACTCTCCTTACTTGTGATTCCCAACAGCTTGTGCTGGTCCTGGGGGGAGGTTACCGTGAGGCGTGGTCAGAGTCCGGTCCTGGGTCAAGGGTCTGGAGACTGTCCACCAAGGGCAAAGCGGGGTCCAAAGCAAGAAGCCGGGCAAGGTCGGGAACTCTGGAAGAACAGATCTGGGTGCTGGCAGAAACAGGTTTCCAACGACGTTGCTCCCGCAACCTGGGGCCTGGCTGACTGGCCTTTATCTCCTCTGAGGCCAGGGGTGGTCCCGGCCCACAGGTGACTCGCCTCTCCTGGCCTTAAGGCGAGCACTCCTCCTGAGAGAACCCAGTTCCCTCCGCCTCTCTGCCCTGAGCCTCTGCAGCTCAGGAGAGGCTGGAGGGTTACTTGACCCAGGGGGAGGCTCACCTTCCCCTGACAGGGCTGGGAGAGGCGCACCTGTAGGCAATGGGTCCTCAATCACCTCCGGAGCCAGAGTGGATTCATCTGGTGTCTGCTCCTGAGGATCCAGCAAGGTGCAGGTGCTTCAGATTCAAGGCCCTGCCCCGGCTCAGCTGGCCCTGGAGGCGGGGACTCCTGTGCAGGCTGGGATTCCTCCAGTTCAGCCTCTGAATCAGATTCCCAGGCCATCACACAGCTGGTATCCAATGCTGCTTAGCCTTTGACATTGTTTGATACTATGGTGTTTAGGGTTGGAGAGCTGATATCTAGTGATAATTGTAAGGTCTTTCTGGGACTTTTCCAGGTATGCAGAAAAGAGGGGAAAGGGAATTCCTCTTGCCTGAGCACCTTCAGTGAGGGCAGCATGAGATGCAACCCAGAAGCCACACTATGGGTATCAGACTCTTTATGAAATCCCTCCAAATGAATGAAAAGGGGACTAGGAGTGACTCCATCCATCCCAGCCTCTGAGTGTTCCTGAACTCTTGAGTTGTGGGAATTATACAAGCAAGGAAAAAGAGATCCTGGCATTATAACAAAAAAATGCATTTGTTGGGCAACTCTGCTGAGCCCTAGAGAACAGAGGTTTAAATATAGCTGTTACTGACAATGATGTGCATTGTGACTTCATGGTGCAACTTGTACCATGACATTGATGTTGTAGCTTTCTGGCTTTTTGCAACATGTGCCTAGTGTTGCACATAATTTTTATAATGCTCATGCCTGCTTTGGTCATAGTGCTGGAAGGTTGCAGTGAACATGAAGAATCCTAGAATCCTAGAATCCTAGAATCATAGAGTTGGAATAGATCACAAGGGCCATCGAGCCCAACCCCCTGCCAAGCAGGAAACACCATCAGAGCACTCCTGACATATGGTTGTCAAGCCTCTGCTTAAAGACCTCCAAAGAAGGAGACTCCACCACACTCCTTGGCAGCAAATTACACTGTCGAACAGCTCTTACTGTCAGAAAGTTCTTCCTAATGTTTAGGTGGAATCTTCTTTCTTGTAGTTTGGATCCATTGCTCCGTGTCCGCTTCTCTGGAGCAACAGAAAACAACCTTTCTCCCTCCTCTATATGACATCCTTTTATATATTTGAACATGACTATCATATCACCTCTTAACCTCCTCTTCTCCAGGCTAAACATGCCCAGCTCCCTTAGCCGTTCCTCATAAGGCATCGTTTCCAGGCCTTTGACCATTTTGGTTGCCCTCCTTTGGACACGTTCCAGTTTGTCAGTGTCCTTCTTGAACTGTGGTGCAAGAACTGGTCATGAAAAGGGGTTCTGATGCCTGATTTATGCCACTCACTGTGTTTACAAGAATCTTCACTTGCTTCCTATCTACCAAACAATAGACACCAGCAACCAATCTCCCTGCCTTAAGGAGGGTTGTGGGAATCAGCAAGTTGGGCATGTACCGGTACTTAATATCTGCATGATGGTGGGGAGCGGTATATGAAAATTTTCCTTTGCTCAATGAATGGATGAACTGAGCTTAAATGTATTCAGGATCTCAAGCTTACAGCCAGTTTGGACATTACACAACTGGAACTTCAAGCCACTATAATATGCCACCCCTTATTTATGTCCTGAATTTATCTCACACCTGTCCTCCCAAAGGAGCTCAGGGCAGTGAACACACCCGCAACAAAACAATTTTTCAAACCCCAGATTTCAGTCCCTGACACACGGCTTTGCAAGGCAGCTGAGCTTTTAATGTGTTCTTTATATGCTAGCATCTGAAATTGGGGAGATATTTTGCTCTTTTGAATTGTAAACCAATTATTGGTTGCTGAGAATGGAGCTGCGTTTCTCCTGCATTTCGGCTTTGTTTTGGCAGCTTTAAAGAGTGGTTTTTCTTCTTCTTAAAAAAAGTGTTTATTTAATCTAAGCAAGCCAGTGTGAAGGCTTCAGCATTTGGCCAGTTCCTCTGCTTGGTCAGGCTTTAAATTTCATCATTTCTGACATGATGCTGGAACATCACTTCATTCCCATGCTTGCCAACTCCACGGACAAGTCCTGAACTACTTAATCAAAATGTTTAAGCAGAACTGAACACAACTGCAAAGTGTCTGCTAACATCCAACATCTTTCAAGTGAGATGTAAAATAAGACTCAGCCAGACTGCCCTTGAGTGTTGTAAAAGGATTCTAGTGACTATTTTGTGGAATAGTATAGTTGTTGTTTTGCTGCTGCTGCTGCTGCTGTTGCTGTTGTTATTCACATACTAAAATGGCTCACTATGAAGAATATAACATAACAGGAACCGTTATAAATCGAGTTCTTCACATTTCTACAGGTATTTGCAACGTTCCATTTGCAACTAAAGAAAAAATCCTCAGGAAAATTTCTTCAGCATTTTAGTATTTTCTGCAGCAATTTCTCCCAATCAAACATGTTTTTGTGTGCAGTTTTGACTAGCGCATAGGCCTTTGTAAGCAATTTCTCTCCATATCATGCATTTTTGCATGTTATTTTCATGGATGTATTCATTCATTCTATGTGCACTGCTATATAGTATATGCATTTTTGTGAAATTTTGTCGGAGAACTACACTGCAAAATTTCTGGCAGGTGTGGATTTTGAATGATGGGTGTCCTTCAGTTCTCCTGTTGTTCCAGAATTTGACTATTCCTGAAGGCTGGAAGAAATTATATGTTCTGGAATGACTCACACAAGACTGACAACTCTCGTAAGAGTTACATGCCTAAATCATTGTGTGCACATATCTCCTGGATTATACAGTGGATCCTCGGGTTGCGAACGTGATCTGTGCTAGATGCACATTCACAAGCCACAATGTTCGCAACCCACAGCGCCGCATCTGCGGGTCGTGATTTGGCACTTCTGCACATGTGCAAAGTGCAATTTAGTGCTTCTGCGCATGCTCGAGCTCTGAAACCCAGAAGTAACCCGTTCCAGAACTTCCGGGTTCGGTACGGTTTCGCAACCCAAAATCGTGTAAGCTGAAGCGTCTGTAACCCGAAGCATCTGTAACCCGAGGTACCACTGTAATCTGGTGCTACCAACCATCTGACATCTTCTGCAGCACCTCTATCACCTTTTCCTTACGTAGCATGAATCAGTCACCTTTGAAGTTGAGTAGGGGTGTTTCTTTTTGTATCTTCCCTGATTGGCCTTGAATACCTCTGTGGCTGAACAGGATTTGGGGTTGGTGTTCCCTGGTTGCCCTTGAGTGCACTTGCTTCTGTTGTTTTGCCTACTTCCCATTGCAAATATCTGGGATTTGTCGGTATTTGATTTGACTTATATGGCTATCAGAAAGGGCTGGTAATGAGGGGAAGGTGGGATTTAGATAAGATTTTTTTGACCATCCAAGTGTGCCATCATAGTGATGGGATGTTCCCCCAACCTACCCCTTATTTCTATCTGGATGCGCTTCCTAAAAACCCAGTTTAACACAAATGAATGGTGAAGGGATCAGTTAAGCATCTGACTTGCTCTCTGGGACTGGGGTGGTGTTGCTCAAGTGAAAGAATGGGAATCCCTCCTATCATCTTCACCAGGTTAGATTCCCCACACTTGTATTTAAATAAATCCTTGCCAGATCCTTGTATTTACAAGCCAGATCCTTGTATTTAAATAAAGTTGTGGCCTTAACTCCATTAATTTCTTGCATGGTCATTTAGCAGTGTGGAGGGTAGATATCTGTGTTTCTTGTGATGACTCAAAGCAGCCTTCCCCAACACTGGGTCTCCATATTTTTTGGACTACTACTCCCATCATCCCTTTCCATACTGCTTGGGGATGATGGGAGTTGCAGTCTAGCAGCATCTGGGGATGCAACGTTGGGAAATGCACTCTACAAGGGACAAGTCCTCCCACACATCCCCCCATGCATATTTCAACTGTGCAGAGTGGAGCTGTGCCTAGTCTGATATACCTAATAAATGCACGGCGTATTCACTTTAATCTGCAGTTGCTGTGTTTTATTTACCAGCAGTGAATCCCAGAATGGTGTTTGTTTATAATCAAACTGTTTGAAACATGGAGTTGAATTTTGCAGAGAGGAAATTGCGAAACTGGGTTGTTTTAATGTTTTCCCCTGATCCTTTCTTTTTATTAAAAAAAAAAAAAGTTTTCCGTGATAGTCACCATATGTGTTTGTTCGAGTGTCTGGAGGTGAAAAGCACTCAGAGACAATGTCGGAGAGAGGAACTTGCAAATTAATTCCTGCACATTGGGATGCAATGCCCTAGTTAAAAACAGGAGGTGGTTTGGTTTTAATTTTGAACAAACTCTTCCCTGAATATACCAATGTGTATTTCTAACTATTTTCTTTCCTTCTTGAGCAACTGTGAGAGCTTGATGAATCTCAGGCTTCCGTTTCGTTTGTGGTTTTTCATTTTGCCTATATGTCAAAACCTACCATTACAAATTGCAGGTGAAATCCAGTGCTGCTGCGAACAACGTTGTTTTTTTACCTGCTAACAAAGGGCCGGGGAGCCTCCATCACTTAGACCAAATAAGGCCTGCTGAACCTCCCATGTTTTGTCCCATAAGGTCATATCAGGCAAGCAAGGGGCAGCCAATGTAATGGCTTCAGATACAACTCCCATCAGCCCCAGCCAGCATTGCCAAGGGTAAAATATGGTGGTGGGCCCCATGTTGGCTAGCCTTGGGGCAAGCCAAACCTGCATGCCACATACTTGACATTGTATAAAAGGACATTTTAAAATGAGCATTTCTTCCCTTCCTTTCCAAAAGAATCACTGTATTCAAAGCATTGTATTCAAAGCATTTCCCCCAACACTTTGAACACTGCTTTCTCTGGAAAGGGGGAATTTTCCACTCTTGGGAGCCTTTTCTCCTTTGCAGAGACTTCAAATGGGCTCCCTCTAACCAATAATCAAGTGATTGTCACTTGAAGGTGTGTTCCCCTGTGCCAGTCACCTGATCTACTTCCAAAGCACCTCTTCAGAGGAGATTTCTCTAAACAACCACCAGCTGACTGGTGTTTACAACTGACCTCCTTGGATGTTTGACAGGTGCCAATCACCTGGTGTAATAATTATATCAAGTGACTGACAGATGGGTGGTCCCATCCATCATTCAGCCACGAACCGCCCTGGTTGACCTTGGGCCAGTCAGTGCCTCTCAACCTTTATGAGGGTGAGGAGAACCCATCACTTTGAGTTCCTTGGAGAAATGATTGGGATATAAATGCAACAAGTAAGTAAAATTAAATAATTAAGACCATAGGGAGGCAAGTTAAAGCCTGCACGCTCTTGTGAAATTGTATGCGACAATGGGGAAAACATTTGTGTGTCTGGTTGTGAGGAAGGGAGTGTTGAAGGGAGGCTGAACACCTGTTTATATGTCTACGGTCTTCTGAAGGCAACCTGCTAATTGAACACTGGTTCTGATTTGCTTGCACAAAGCTAATGTTCTCTTCTTTATTTCCTCATCCTATAAATAAAACCTGTTGATTAAAGAACAGACCCAGTGTACTTTGTTGCCTTGTCCAAATCCAAAAATATCCCCATGGTGCTGAGACCTTTAATGGATGCCATAAGTTGTGCTGGTGGACAGCTGAGCATCTGGTGATGTGGAAATCACATAACGGATGGCTACACACAAGTAATGTGTGTATATAGCTATTGTTCAGGGAGCTTATGAGAACGCACAAATTCAAATATAAACCACCAACTCACTAAGAAACTTTATATACAGTGCATGCCTTCACGAGATGGACTCACATAGTCACTTTTGTTTGCCATCTGCAGTGCTAACCTCATCATACAGGTCTACCTGGCACGTGTATTGAAAGGATTACTGAGATAACGTATGTGAAACGTTTGAAGAGCACATGCAATTATTGTCACAACAAATAGAGGTGCCCTTGTTTAGGCTTGAGTTATTTCAGCAAGGAATGATGTTGCCCTAAGCAGGCTAGGCCATCTCTCATCATAGAACTTTGCATTTCCAAGGGGTCTTTTCAAGCATCACAAACGCAAAGTAATCAGAGGAGTGCAGTTTTGGATTCGCAACTCCTTTTAAATATAGAATTATTTCCTTAGGTTGTTGTTTTTTTTAAAAAGTCTGTCTACATCATGAAGGCATTTCAGAGCTTTCACACTTTTATTTTTGCGAACACACCTTTGACTTCTGAGTCAGCAGCATAAATTTGTACAGAAATATAACAGGACTTGCCATAGCTTAGTGACAGAGGGCATGCTTTGCATATCAAAAGACCCAGGATCAATCCCTGGTGTCTCCAGTTTTAGAAAGATCATAGAATAACAGGGCTCCGTGCCTGAGATTGTGGGCATCAGCTGTCAGTGAGAGTCAACAGTACTGTACTAAACAGGTCTCATTCTGGACCAGCACCAGGTAACTGAGAAATTAACCACATTTCTATTAGGATTGCCACTCAGTTTCTCTTAGGCAGGGGTCAGCAAACTTTTTCAGCAGGGGTCCACTGTTCCTCAGACCTTGTGGGGGTGCTGGACTATATTTTGAAAAGGAAAAAAAATGAATGAATTCCTATGCCCCACAAATAACCCAGAAATGCATTTTAAATAAAAGCACACATTCTACTCATGTAAAAACACACTGATTCCTGGACCGTTCATGGGCCAGATTTAGAAGGCAATTGGGCCAGATCCAGCCCCCGGGCCTTAGTTTGCCTACCCATGCTCTTAGGGATGGGCAAATCTGTTCATTTCAGTTTCTCCCACCTTCTCATTTTCCCAAATTAAGTTCTCCAAATTTCCACCTATGTTTGTATTTTTTTTTTTATTTTTTTTTAAATGGCACATGAAAATTCACTAGCATTTTACTCTGAATGCCTCTCAATACACATATTTTTGTATGTGTTGGAGCCTTTGGAGTTCCGTGGGACAGCATGGGCTTGGAGTGTGGAGCACTGGACTTTACTTCAGCAGAGCAGCAGAAGACATCCCTGCTGAAAGCAGCCCTTTGAATTCAGTGGGGCTTCTCCCAGGAAGGTGGGGTGAGGGCTGCAGCCTTAGATACATAATAATAGTGTGAAATGGCAATGCACAAGTAGTAAGAAGTATGCAAAATTATTAGTAATTAATTCAGAAGTTAATAAAAGAAAGGGAAGTGCGCTCTCTCTCTCTCTCTCTCTCTCTCTCTCTCTCTTGTGTCAGCCGTTGAATCTTGAGGCAACTGAGTACTCATAATCTATGAATGATGTACTTTACTTCTTTGGCAGCCTTTTCTCTAAATGTGACACCATTCAATCCTTTCTTAAGATGACCCTTGAACCTCACCTGCGTTCTAGCAGTTTCCTTGGCAACTGACATACATTTGACATAAGATTCTATGAAATCACAAAAAAAGAAGCATCCACTTCACTGGGCTGCTTGAGATTGAATGGAGGGAACCTATTTCCTTCCCATAAAAAAATGAGGCCTTCAGAACTGTCCTGTGATCAGTCAAAGCCAGCCTGACCATGAGATGGGTTGAGAGTCACTTGTCTCCAGCTAGCGATTGGGTGGGGACACACAATTAGTTCAGCTCTTTTGAATGTGAATCTAATCTACCTAATTCACACTTTAAAAGAACGTATGAACCAGAACACAGCTATCCTACAAAATCCACACTTCCATAAATTTTGCAATGCTGTTCTCCAACAACCACACCAAAAACATAGTGTACAAAAGTCTTTATATTAGGAGAATGTGTGCCTGAAAACAGCTGCACTAGCAGATCCCTGCCTGGAACATAGAGTTGTAAGGGACTCCAAGGATCATCTAGTCCAACCCCCTGCAATGCAAAAATATGCAATTGTCCCATGCAGAGCTTGAACCTTCAGCCTTGGTGGTATCAGCACCATGCTCTAACCAAATCATGCAAAAAACAGCATTACATTGCATAAAATTCCTTGCCAAATTTGCATATAAAAGTGTGTACATTAGAAGTGAACACTGAAATTATGGTGATTTTTGTGAGGACATTTTTTTGGGGGGGCAAACTGATGTGGAAGTGTGGCAAACAGAATTTAAGATCGGGGACGACGACAAATAAACAAAATTGACAGATTTGTTGATGCCTCACCTCAGGTGCCAGATTTGGGGTTTGATTGTTGTGTGGCAGATTGGTTGGGATTCTTTGTGCACTGCCCCTTGTCTGCTTTTATGATCCAGAGAGATCTGCTTTGTGTGCATTTTGAGCACTGTTGATGTATTCACTGATTGCCATGGAAATATTTATCTCTCACCTTGCCTCCGTTCTTTGAATCTGTTGGAAGACATATCTTCAGTCCCATGGGAAGAGGAAACAGACTGGCATAGCAGTGTGCATTAGGTAAAGGTAAAGGGACCCCTGACCATTAGGTCCAGTCATGACCGACTCTGGGGTTGCGGCACTCATCTCGCTTTATTGGCCGAGGGAGCCGGCATACAGCTTCCGGGTTAGTGGCCAGCATGACTAAGCCGCTTCTGGCGAACCAGAGCAGTGCACGGAAATGCCATTTACCTTCCCGCCGGAGTGGTACCTATTTATCTACTTGCACTTTGATGTGCTTTTGAACTGCTAGGTTGGCAGGAGCAGGGACCGAGCAACGGGAGCTCACTCCGTCGCGGGGATTTGAACCACCGACCTTCAGATCGGCAAGCCCTAGGCTCTGTGGTTTAACCCACAGCGCCACCTGCGTCCCTTGCAGTATGCATTATGTATACTCTAAAACATACCTGTTCTGTGCATGTTCATAGATACTATAAGGGCACTGATTTCTTTTTCACCACAGCAGCAAAATGGTGTAGGTCAGCTCTGTTTATCATTACAGTGATTTTTATGTTAACTGAGATAGCATGTTTCAATATGAACACTTTGGCCTCTGTGATCATCTGACATGAGCAGCTGTGGACATATTTTCTCTCTGAGATTTGGTACATCACCACAATGAGCAAGACTTTATTAGTGGTGGCCCCCTACTTATTCTGATAAGGCTGGTTGTGTCCATAATATATTAATACAGATGGGAATACTTCAGTGTTTTGTTATGCTTTCTAGATTTAAAATTTGTTTGTGTGCAATTGATCCATTTTAGCCTTTATGCAGATGCTTCTTTTATTGTGCATGTTGTTGCAGTCTTTAACTGTATGCCACCTTGAGAGCTCTCTAGAATATAAAGGTGGGCTATAAATGGGAAATAAAATTAATGAATAGAAAGAGTTATCAAGACACTGAAAAGATATTCATCACAAGGCCCTTAATGGGCTTTCTGTCGATAAGAGGGATGAACAATTTCAACCTAAGAAAAGACTTTAAGAAAATCTATCTTAAGGTTTGCTTTAGAATGGTTTGGAGATCATTCCTGTGTTTTCCATATATAGTGGAGTTCAATAGCCACTAGAGATGTTAATGGAGAAAGAGTTGCACAGTGTAGTTTCACACAGAACTCGACTCTCTAAACCATGGGGAATGGGTTGAATGGATTATTACTGATGGTTTGAAGAGGAGGAGGATGAATCATCACTCATACCCACTTCTTGTCATCCTTGAACTTCCCTTGCACACCGGAGCGAATCTGGGGGGGGGGGGTTAGGCAGGAGCAGCTCACCTGGTGGAATAAGAATAGCTTCCTGGCAGTGACATCGCCTCTGCTAACCACCGTGGTGCAAATGCAACAGCGGTGCCAATCAAGTGCTTCTGCTGTTGCATTTACACTGCACTCACACCCCCGGCACCTCCCAACACCTGCTTCCCGGGAAGCAATAGCCACACAACTGCTGTGGAACTAGCATAGTGGCTCTGCTCCACCTCTCAAGATGCTTCTGGATTTCCAGGAGAAGGAATATCAGGGCAGCAGCAATGTTGGGTTAGCAGAGGCTGAGCCAGTCTAGTGTTCCTGCCCTGATCTTACCACCAGCTCAGCAATCCCCTCTCTTTTCCGGTGAGCAGTATTTTTGCTTTGCCCCACCAAGTGAGGCACTCCAGGGATCAGCGGTGTAACTCTATTCTTTTATTTATTTGTTTTGTTTTCTCTATACTTCTCTAAACACCAGTTACAGGTATGACTGAGCATACAGTGGTACCTTGCTTCTCGAATGGCTTAGTTGTCAAACAAATCGGCTCCCGAACGCCACAAACCCAGAAGTAAGTGTTCTGGTTTGCGAACGTTTTTCAGAAGTCAAATTTCCGACACGGCTCCTGCTTGAGTGCAGGAAGCTCCTGCAGTCAATTGGAAGCTGTGCCTTGGTTTTTGAATGGTTTCGGGAGTCAAACGGACTCTCAGAATGGATTAAGCTTGAGAACCAAGGTACTACTGTATTAGCTAAAACAAG
The DNA here is from genome assembly GCF_964188305.1 of Podarcis bocagei. Taxonomy (NCBI): domain Eukaryota; kingdom Metazoa; phylum Chordata; class Lepidosauria; order Squamata; family Lacertidae; genus Podarcis; species Podarcis bocagei. Next base: position 82,069,499 of record NC_138129.1, on the reverse strand, counting down.
GCAGGAATGGATTTGTTTATCACAAAACAATTTCCCTGAATCCCACCTGTGCATATTTATTTATTTTTTGCATTTAAATCCCACCATTTTTTTCCCAAGGAGTTCAAAGTGATGCACATGGCTCCCCCCCTCCCCATGTTATCTTCACAACAACCCTGTGAGGTAGGATATGCTGAGAAGCAGTGACTGGCCCAAGGTTGCCCAGTGAGCTTCATGGCTGAGTGGGGATTTGAACTATGTTCTTCAAGATCCTAGTCTTACACTCTAACCACTATACCATGCTGCTATCTTTCTTGCATCTCTGGTTCTATAAGGGCTGGTGACTTGCTTTCATCAAGGGAAGGAAAGAAGTGGTGAGTGGAGAGAGAAATCTAGGTCAGTTACATTTTGGGCAGATTTTGGCCATAACCCTATGCAAACAACCTTTCCATATTATTCATCTTGTTCCTCCAGTTTATTAAATTAATATTGTGTGCTGCTATGAATTCTGTAACACCGGTCTGGAAAGACCTACATTGGCTCCCAGTACGTTTCTGAGCACAATTCAAAGTGTTGGTGCTGACCTTTAAAGCCCTAAACAGCCTCGGTCCAGTATACCTGAAGGAGTGTCTCCACCCCCATCGTTCTACTGGGACACTGAGGTCCAGCACCGAGGGCCTTCTGGCGGTTCCCTCACTGCAAGAAGCCAAGTTACAGGGAACCAGGCAGAGGGCCTTCTCGGTAGTGGCGCCCTCCCTGTGGAACGCCCTCCCACCAGATGTCAAAGAGAACAACTACTACCAGACTTTTAGAAGACATCTGAAGGCAGCCCTGTTTAGGGAAGCTTTTAATGTTTGATGTATTACAGTATTTTAATATATTTTTTGGAAGCCGCCCAGAGTGGCTGGGGAAGCCCAGCCAGATGGGCGAGGTATAAATAATAAATTATTATTATCATCATTACAGTGGTACCTCTGGTTACGTACTTAATTCGTTCCAGAGGTCCGTTCTTAACCTGAAACTGTTCTGAACCTGAAGCACCACTTTAGCTAATGGGGCCTCCTGCTGCTGCTGCGCCGCCGTTGCACTATTTCTGTTCTCATCCTGAAGCAAAGTTTTTAACCCGAGGTACTATTTCTGGGTTAGCGGAGTCTGTAACCTGAAGCATATGTAACCTGAGGTACCACTGTATTGTTATGGTCTTTGGGTGAAAGAGTTTTGTTTTGAAAATGGAACTCAGCCTTTTTAGTTAAAAACTGATACAAGATGCTAAAAGTGTGTCTCTCAGGGATGTCAAGAGCTTTAACTACAGCAAGCCATAAATAAAACATGATCAACTGATGGAACCTTATCTTTCCAGAAACAATTGCTCCCTAATAAAAATCAATGATAAGAATCCTGTGGAAAGAAAACATAGATGGACACAATGGAAATCCAGAGAACATGCCTTAAAAATATCCCTACAACCTCAACAAGTTCCGTATCATATCCATCCCATGTGAAAAACAAAGTTTATTCAAAAGCAAGCTTTCATCCCTTCCTCCAACACCCAGGCTTCCTCTTCTCAGTTGTCATCATTATAGAGTCAACAGGTGATTTATGTGCCATGAACAGAGTTTGAAAGAACAACTCCTGAGGCATGCGAGCAGACGTTCCTTGAGAATCCTGTTGGTGAAACACAAAAATTTGGCATGGTGACTGCAATGAAGTGTGGAATCAATTGTAAAAATAAAGATGAAAAGTTAAAAATAAAAATCCCCAATATAGCCAGGACAAGAGTTAAAAGACAGGCTGAAAGGCGGGAGAAGGGGAATCTGTGTCAGACTTCTTCCATATGCTTCTCTAAATGTCCAGTTTTCTTTTCAAGGCTTTTTTTTTTACGTAAGTCTACAAGAAAACATATCATCAATGTTCTATCCAGTTGCTCTCTAATGAATTTGCTACTGGATGCAAATGGACCACCAGGATGATTGACAAGCACATGACATTTTTAATTGTTATTGAATATATTTTTATTAGATACCAAATTAACATTTTCAACAAGTTCAGACTCAAGTGAACAATGAATTCAGGATGCGATTCCACTGGATCCAATAGGATCCAATGGGGCTTATTTCTGAGCAGACATACAAGAATGCAAAGTGGCAGATCTATGGCAAATTTCGAAGCCCTGTAGCTCAGGGTAACTAGTGTGGATGGGGGGGTGACCTCTTCTTTTTGCAGTGCAGATCCCACTTTGTTGAGGTGGGGGTGTCAGTTATGTCAGCTCTAAGCTGGAGGGCCCAGTCCTTGGGTCTCTCTGATGAGGAAAAGTGGTTTAGATCCAGTAGAGATCGTAAGCTGCCTCTGTCCTGGTTCTGCCCCTGCCTGGCATGAAAAGGGGAGGGAGGACTCCCACCAGATGAGAAGGAAATCTTGATCTCTAATGCTCTTTCGTACCTTCTGAGCACAGATATTCCCATCACTTCGTTTTACTGCCCCATAAAATGGACTGCTTCCCTCACCATTCACTGAGCTTTTAAGATATTAGGTATCAATAAAATTACTGCATTATAGGACACATCAAAACAATTCAAATGCTTAATTAAAATGGCAAAGATAAAAGAGTTCATTTTCATCCTAATGTGCATGCGCAAGGTCCATTAGTATAATAGGGCCAGGATTGGTTCAATGAAAGGAACACTCAACTAATCTCTCTCTCTCTCTCTCTCTCTCTCTCTCTCTCTCTCTCTCTGTGTGTGTGTGTGTGTGAATGAATGAATGAATGAATGAATGAAATGATTTCTAATTACTAATAAAATTTCCATTAGTTGAAGTTACACACATCTAAGAACCTAAAAACAAAGTCTGATAATTTTAAGCACTGGTGGAATTGTAACAATCCTCTGTCTTTACCATACAAGATTAAGTGGTTCAAAGAACCTTGTTGGCTTAAAAACAAAGTTAGCTATATTTTAAGATATATGTTATTATGAAATTAATCTGAAAACTGGAATGAATTGCCTGGAATAATGTATAAATATGGTATAGATACTGTGCTATATTTTCAGTTGGATATATCTGTGCCAAAACAACAAAATTGTGATTTAATCCCAAAACGGCATGAGTACATGAATGACTTAAATCTTCTCCGTTCTGTTTTGTTTTGTTGGTAAAACTTCTCTGCCATATAATCTTCCAAACCTCATGTAGTCCTCTGGTTTCTTTGCTCTGTTTCTTAAAACTGGCTTTCTCAAATCAGGTCAAGTACTGAACGACAGTAGGCCTTAACAGAGGCCTTTTGAACTTCCAAAAACACCCCTTAAGGAACAGTTACAAAGAACATACAAGTTGAAACCAGAAAGGATGGCCCATACAAATTCCACCCGGGATTGTCAAGACTGCTTGATCACTGCCAGCTCTTCATAATAGACAGGCAGCACAATGTTGGTGTCTCCTTATTAGAGGACCTGTTTCATAAGGATTTAGTCTCCGGCAGCGTTAGTAGACTGTCTTTTTGTGATCATGGTTTGAACCTTACTTCTTGATCGAGGAACAAGACGGATCTGGTTTATGGCTTCCTGTTGGAAAAAAAAGCCAAATACCTGAGCAGTGAGCATATGCCTGTAGCCAAAGTGAAGTCACTTCTCAGGTCCTAATAATGGAAAGGATGAGCGAGAAGGAGAAAAGATGTCATGCTTCGGTGGCTAGAGTGAGTCAGTTTCAGCCAGTCGCTATGGAGCCTGCTGTCAAAAAGTGTTCCCCTTTCAAGTACTTCTATGCCCTCTTCTCTGACTCACTACCCTTGAGAAAGGGATGGTTAGGAAGCATAAGCGCTAGTCATAATTGCCACATTATTTCATGCAAGCGATGTAAGCAGTGTTGGCTCCACCGCTGAGCCCTTTTGAAGAGCTTGGCTTTTGTGCTCCCTGTGGCAGTAATGCATAATAAAAACCACTTACCGAAATAGGGTTCTTTTCCATGAATCCAGAGTTCAGGTGCCTGTGTGAGGAGGGAGAGGTGAGCTCTAAAAAGGAAATGTTTTTGTGTACATCCTTGCCTTCAAGGTGCAGGATCAGTTTATAGTACCATTGAATTAACAGGTTTCGATGACACTCACATGATTGAATGCTCCTCCTCTTCCATAACAAAGAACATAGAAAGTCCCAATGCTCCCCCCTGGGGGAACTCAATAGTATGCAGTACCAGCATCTCCCCCATCCCCAATGTTAAAGATGAGGTGCTTACTGGTGAATAAGGTAAAGGGGACTCCTGACCATTAGGTCCAGTCGTGGCCGACTCTGGGGTTGGGGCGCTCATCTTGCTTTATTGGCCGAGGGAGCCGGGTCATGTGGCCAGCATGATTAAGCCGCTTCTGGTGAACCAGAGCAGCGCACGGAAACGCCGTTTACCTTCCCGCCGGAGTGGTACCTATTTATCTACTTGCACTTTGACATGCTTTCGAACTGCTAGGCTGGCAGGAGCAGGGACTGAGTAACGGGAGCTCACCCCATCACGGGGATTTGAACCGCCGACCTTCAGATCGGCAAGTCCTAGGCTCTGTGGTTTAACCCACAGCGCCACCCGTGTCCCATTTACTGGTGAGTACCGGCACCTTTAAAACAAACAAACAAAACCCTGGGAAGCACTGTAATATTCTAAAATAGCCTCGTCCCTGGTAGGCTTGTTTCCTATGTGCAAGATTAATTCTTTCCTTTCTTGATAGGGAAGAACATTCAATCATGTGAGCCCTAATCTCCTGTTTGAGGTGCTTCATTGAAAAGTAGACCATTAGCTACCTATTTCAGGTAGGAGAAACTTCTGGCCTACAGATCTGTCTCCCCAGACCACACCTCATTCTCAAATTCCCTAAGTAGGTTGTCTTCCTGGGATTATATTTTCTCATATCAGCTGATGCAAGAACATAAGACGCGCCCTGCTGAATGAGCCCAAATACCTCTCTGGTCCAACATTCTGTGAATCCTGCAAGTGGAACTTGATCACAAGAGCCCTCTCTCGATCTGCAATTCCCAACAACATACAGGGGATCCTTTTGACCTGGCAATACAGTTTGAACATACAATGCCAGTCATGGACTGACTGCAAAAACTTTATTCTATAATCAGGTGTTTGACCTTTAACTATATGTCTTTTAGAACTGGGTGGGAGGTTTTTAACGTGTTCCTCTCTCCCTTTTGGTTTTAATGTATCTATGTGGGGTTTATTGTCTGCTTGTAAACTGCTTTGGATTGACTGGGGCAAAATGAATCAAACAGAAAATTAAATATACAGTGGTACCTCAGGTTAAGTACTTAATTTGTTCCGGAGGTCCGTTCTTAAACTGAAACTTTTCTTAACCTGAAGCACCACTTTAGCTAATGGGGCCTCCTGCTGCCGCCGCGCCGCCAGAGAAACGATTTCTATTCTCATCCTGAAGCAAAGTTCTTAATCCGAGGTACTATTTCTGGGTTAGCGGAGTCTGTAACCTGAAGCGTATGCAACCCGAGGTATCACTGTATAAGATTAAATAAATGCCTGAAGAACAAGGCTCATCTGGCTTTCCAGGAATTTAAGAATATAGCTACATTTAATTACATTTATCACCAACCTTAGGGACGCGGGTGGCGCTGTGGGTTAAACAACAGAGCCTAGGATTTGCCGATCAGAAGGTTGGCGGTTCAAATCCCTGTGACGGGGTGAGCTCCCGTTGCTCGGTCCCTGCTCCTGCCAACCTAGCAGCTTGAAAGCACATCAAAGTGCAAGTAAATAAATAGGTACAGCTCCGGCAGGAAGGTAAACGGTGTTTCCATGTGCTGCTCTGGTTCACCAGAAGTGGCTTAGTCATGCTGGCTGTACGCCGGCTCCCTCGGCCAATAAAGCGAGATGAGCGCCACAACCCCAGAGTTGGTCACGACTGGACCTAATGGTCAGGGGTCCCTTTACCTTTACCTTTATCACCAACCTTGATTTTTCAAACCGGGGTTCCTTGACAATCCCTAATCCAGGCATTGGCCAATCTAAGACCTACTTGTAATGGCATCTTCTCCCTTTTGAAGTATTCACAGTGGTATAATAATAATAATAATAATAATAATAATAATAATAATAATAATAAATTTTATTTATATCCCGCCCTCCCCAGCCGAAGCCGTGCTCAGAGTGGCTAACAACAGCAACATATAGCAATGGGTGAATCTGCCAGTTTTGTTTTATCTCAGTTTCTCACTGTCCCAGTCTTTCAATTCCACATCAGTTTGCGTATTCTTCTTTCTTTCAAAAACTGTCATCAACATATGCTAGAGCTTTGGTGCAAACTTCTCCTAATAAACAGACCATTGCCTAATATGCACATTTTTTTGCAGTCCATCCCCCTCTAATGCAATGTACTTTGGAATGTTATTTTCACTCACGCAAGCATTTTATCCACATATCACTTGCTTGGAGAACTGCATTGCAAAATTCAGAGAAGTGCAATTTTTTGAAGGATGACTGCTTTCTTGTTCACATACAGTTTTAGGAAATCTAAATGGGGAAGTTTCACCTTTAAATGTGAACTGAACCAAAATTCGGTTTCCCCTCCAGCCCTGAATGCACTCAGAGTGCCAATTCTCACCAGGTTGAGGGAGCTGTGTCTTGCACTAGTTTCCAGGGCTGATCACAGTGGTTGTCCAACCGAGCTTTGGGGACACTGACATTTAGCATTGCCGCTGAAGGCTCTCAGCAAGCCCCTCTCAGAGCAGCATGCTAAAAGTCAATGCATGCAAAGTCTGCATGAGCTGTTGGCCTGTCCATGGCCACTTTTGCGCGTCTCACCAGCAGCTAGAAGTTAGCATATGCAGCAGCAGCTGTGCAATTCTGAGAATTGAGGTCTAAGTACAACCCAGGAAGGAGATGTGCACTGTGAACCTATGCAAATTTACTCAGAAGTAAGTCCCATTGCGCTTGAGGACATGCAGTCCCTGGGTAGTCTGTTTAGGACTTAAGCTGTAATCCTTCTTTCCTTAATTATAGCTTACACAGAATATAAAGCTTGCCAGAATAAAACAACAAAAATGCACACAGGCCTTAATCTATAATGCATGTAAAATGCAGCTTTTTAATATGTATATGAAGCTCTATTGCCTAAAATAAGACTCATCTGCTCTGTGGTGTCTCTCTCACCTTAAAACTGGAAATCCTACTAAAATTGCACAGGGAACAGTGAGACTCCTTCCCAGTCTTAGCCTAAAATAAGCATCCTTTCAAACAATTTTAACCTAAAATATTTATTGTAAATATTTGTCAGGAAGTCCTATGGTGGAATACAATAAGGAAAACAATAATACAGTATGCATTTTATATGTATTAGGTGTCTGTCCGCCCCCCGCCATCAAAAACTGTATCCCAAAATGCAGAGAAGTACCCAAACCCAGTGCTTTTTTCTAAAAAAAATGTTTAGGGGTACTTCCATTTTCCTACTCATATTGAAATACTGCCCCTCAATGAGGCCAAACTTAGATTCACAAAATGTTTAGGGGTATGCATACCCCTGTGTCCCCCCCCCAGAAAAAAGCATTGCCCAAACCTAATGATAATTTTCATTCTGATATACATACTAATCTGCACAATACAAATCAGCTTGGTTCACTTAACACTGTGTACCAGACCAAGTTGATGAGCATCTCTTCTTTAAATGACTCCATATTTAAAGACCCATTTAATGATCCAATAACTACTTCCCCCTGCTGCTCTACAATATAGGTTTAGTTCATACTTCCAGGGGGTGTTAAACTGAGGGGGAAAGTGGATGAGTAAGGCACCGGGCTTAGGGCCTTCTCGGTAGTGGCGCCCTCTGTGTGGAATGCCCTCCCTTCAGAGTCAAGGAGATAAAGAACTACATAACTTTTAGAAGACATTTGAAAGCAGCCCTGTATTGGGAAGTTTTTAATGTTTGATATTTTACTATGTTTTATATATGCTGTAATCTGCTCAAAGTGGCTGGGGAAACCCAGCCAGATGGGCAGGGTATTATTATTATTATTATTATTATTATTATTATTATTATTATTATTATTGAAACCCAGAAAGAATGACCACAAAAGGTCATCACAGACTCCACTTATGATGTATTCACCATTGTATTCCTACTCTATACATGGTAATATGCAATAAAACCATTTCAGACTTTTACATTTAACTGGAAGTATCATCAGGTCTTTCTCTTTTCCAAAAGCTATGCCTTAATTTGGAGAGTTTTTACTTAATTTGTTGTTTTCATGTGTGGTGGTTTATTAATTGATGATGTGGAGGGTGGCGGGAGAGAGAGAGAGAGAGAAATTCACTGAAGGAAATGAAAGGGGCAAAGTCCATGCATACATAATCCTTTGTACAAAATTGTTGGAGAGGGCACACAACAGAATAATTAAGTTAAGTATTATCCTTTTCTTTGTCTTTAATTTGTTAGTCACCTAACACAGGACAGACTCTAGGCGACTTGCAATCAAGTTTAAAAATGTACTTTAAAACATTAAAATTTAATAAATTGTACAATCATAGAACTGTAGGGTTGGGAGGGACCCTGTGCAACCTTTTGCAATTCAGGAATCTCAACACACAACCCCTTATCCAACTTGAAACCAGACCAGACCCTGCTTAGCTTTGTAAATGTGCTAGCAGTTTTGTTGCTGCACTACTTCGATGCATGAACACCAACTTCCACAGATATCAACAAACAAGCTTATTAGCAACCAAGGAGACTAACACAAAAGCTTGACACTGCTTTATCATAGTCTAGTGGATCAAATGCTTGTTGGCGCCAGGTGGGCCTCACTGGGAAGAGCATTCTGAGATACAGAACTCAACTGGAAGGTCTCTCTCCTCTGTTGCCACCCTGAGACTCCTCAGAGGGGCACTTAGGTAAGGACTTCAGAGGATTATCTTAGGTTCCAGGTACATTCATGCTGGTACAGGCATTCTGGGATCCTGGGCTATAAAAGGCTTTATAGCATAAACAAGCCCTTAAACTGGGCCTGGAAACATATTAGTAGCCACTGCAGTTGTGCATCTATTCCACCTCAGAAAGAAGACCAAGGGGGTCAATGCAAATCCCTAGCCAGCAGTGATGGGCTTGATGGAACAGCTTGAGCATCAGTACTTCCACAGCTCCACTACTTCCAGTGGTGAAGAGGCCCGCATCTGACCTGATGTCCTCAAGTTATGTTGGCTGGGTTGACCTACCCTTATCCTTCCCTGCCCACAAAATTCTCAGGTTCAAGAGGGAGTCCCACTGCCTACCACTGGTAGGGATGCTGTTGGTGGTAACTTCTGCCCACCATGTGGGTGGGTTCTCCTCAATAGTGAGGCTTCCAACTTGATGACCTATAGATGCTTGTAGAGCTGGGCAGAAGGGCATCTCCACCCCATTCAGCATGGTAGATTGAGGTTTTGGATTGCTTTGATAGCCATTTAAAACTCCAGCATCCAGGGAGAAGTTCAGATGAGGATAAGTTTGAAAGAACCACAACTTCTGAAGTCACTGAGGCTGTTTGACGAGCCAGTTATGTGCCCCATGGCATCTAGGCTTCTCTCCATTTTGTCATTCCAGCTGTGCCGCAAATCACAACCTGCTTTGCTTCCTGTAAGCTGTAAGGTGGGGTTTATATCTCATTAAGCTTACGTCTTGTGACTGAAGCTGCAAAGAAATACTTTTGTCAAATGAAATTTCTTTTCTAATCTAAAACCCACCAGAAAGAGAGTATTATTGCATTCCCTCCCGGCTTCAGCCTTTTCTAATAGCTGTCAGATTACGGGGATGAAAAATGTTCAGCCCATGAATTGGCTTGAAAACAGAAAACATTTACCACTGACTATTGTTAGGCCAGAGTAGCCTAATAAGCCAAGCATCTGCTCCCATCACTTTTTGCAACTCGATTTGAACTGCTGGGATTGCCAGATGGAATGTCAGCTAGTAAACAACACAGAAGAGTGATGCTAATGTATCTGATCACCTGAGAAACCAATAGTAGCTGAGGGAGGAATAGCCCCATTTACTCCTCTTGATTCCAGCTATCTGTCCCTAAGGATCCTTTCAGTGGTAGTGCATAAAAGAGGTCCTAACAACTTAGTCGCACACCGACACACACCCTTCTCATTGTTGACCCAGGGGTCTCCCTCAATAGTGAAAGACAGGGATGGGCAAATGTGTCCATTTCAAATTCTCTCGCTTTCTCATTGTTCCCACCTTAAGTTCCTAAGAAAGTTCCAATAAAATCAGCAGACTTTTAAGACAAATAAACATCATAAATTTATCAATATATAAATTAAAATCAACAGTTTTTTAAAAAACCAAAATACACTGGATAAAATGACATGTCTGGGTAGGATTGCCTAAACAAACAAAAAGGGATTTAGGTCGTGGTAGAGATGGGCATCAATTTGGACAGCTTTCAAAGATGATTACACAAATTCATGGAAGATAAGACTGGCAATGGCTACTTGCCATGACGGCTATGCTCTAACTCCATTCTTGGAATCAGTATGCCTCTGAATGGCACCTGCTGGGAGTCGCAAGTGGACAGAGTGCTGTTGCATTCAGGACTTCTTCTCAGCTTCTTGTGGACATTTGGTTGGCCACTGTGAGGATGGAATGCAAGATTAGATGGGCCTTTGGCTTGATCCAGCAATGGTCTTCTTATATTCTTAGCAGGCATTGAAAGCCAGGGAGCAAAGGTACCTGCCTAATATTATGCCTTTGTGTGATATTTTGCCATTGCACATTTGCACGCTCAGGCAGCTGAAATCGCAGAGTTATTTCTGCCACTGCAGAAAAAGAGGAGCAGAAATTTGTTTTAAACTTCTCTATTGTACATCACCCAGACAACCATTTTATGGACTGAGCAACGAGAGAGAGAGAATGGGGAGCCGGTGTTAATGAGACACCTTATAATTAATTATTATTATTTTAAATCATTTCACCCATACCCTTAAAAAAAGAATCTCCAGAATGCTTTCTGAAATTTGTCATTTATGAATAGGGCACTGAATTTGGCTGAAGGATTGATTGGTTTGCTATTCCGTGCTGGACTGAATGTTTCAAAGAGAGTGGAGCTGAAAGTTTAGGTGGTTGTGAACGTGAAAGGTGTAGAAGCACACAAGTGTTTCTAGTTCCACACTCCGCATACAGTTTCTGTACACTTCTCAGGCCTTTCTTACGTGAAGTCTGTAAGTAGCGTTCCCCCACTGAGACTTCCCTGGCTTCAGCACTCCTCAAGTCACTTAACGCTCCCTTTCTTTCCTTTCCATTCTTCACTGCACTGCTGCCCATTTTAACTTCCTCTCCAGGATTTTCAATATCCCGTGGCACTAAAAAGGCTGGTGTAAGTCAGCAAGCTCCAAACTTCCGATTCTGACTCATTAATTCTGATTGATGACGGGTCTTGAGGAAGCAAAAATGGAAAGGGGTTGTACGATGGTGATTTATGCACTTTTTACAGCACAGCAATATATGCGGGAAGTTAAAGTTTTGTGATACAGATAATCCTGATAGTGTCGTAAATTTATTATTACTACTACTATTATTATTATTATTCAGGAGAAAGGTGCTTGCATCTATCTCTGCCAGCTCCAGAAGATGGCAGCCCTGATCCTTCATTCTGTCAAGTAGAGTTGAGGGATGGAGAGATAGGGTAATGTCGTCAACTTGTCTGCACATCTCTCCATTGCTAACTGGTGAACCAGGGATCTCATCAATTTGCAGCACAAATTAATTATAAGTCCCCTTGCACTTCTCCAACAAGTGGCAAGTGCTAAGAGCACGGTCAAATTTTCTATGTTTTCTACATAGGGAGAGATGTGGTCTAACAAAAAAACAAAATAGAATAAAAATGAGCAGTTGGTGGTTGATTCAGGCTGCAACCCTACACACTAAGCCCTCTTAGGAACATAAGAAGCCGCCTTATACTGCGTTAGACCATTGGTTCAGTTAGTTCAGTATTGTCCGTGCTAACTCACTTCTCCAGGCTTTCAGGTCAAGTTGTCTTCTAGTGCCATCCAGAGATGGCAGGGATTGAATTGGGAACCTTCTGCGTACAAAATACATATGCTACCACTGAGCTATAAAAAAGGTAAAGGACCCCTGACAGCTAAGTCCAGTCGCAAATGACTCTGGAGTTGCGGCACTCACCTCGCTTTACTGGCCGAGGGAGCCGACGTTTGTCTGCAGTTTTTCCGGGTCGTGTGGCCAGCAGTGACTAAGCCACTTCTGGTGAAACCAGAGCGGTGCACGGAAATGCTGTTTACCTTCCTGCCGGAGTGGTACCTATTTATCTACTTGCACTTTGACGTGCTTTTGAACTGCTAGGTTGGCAGGAGCTGGGACTGAACAACAGGAGCTCACCCCCTCGTGGGGATTTGAACCACCAACCTTCCGATTGGCAAGCCCAAGGCTCAGTGGTTTACACCACAGCGCCACCTGCGTCCCAGATCACTGAGCTATAGCCCTTCCATATAATGGTGTAAAGTGGTATAATTGTAAAGAGCATGAACTATGAAGCAGACATCATTTCAAACCTCAGTTCTACAATGAGGTTGTAGCATAGCTGTAGTCTAGCCCCACTCTGCTCTGCCTCACCTGCCTCATCTATGGTGCCAACCAACTTTAGAACATGATATCTTAGGGTGGGAGATATGGAGAAGACCCTGACTATGATGGAAACACACAAAGACAGAGACAATGTTTGACACACACACCCTTACCCTACCACAATGGCATGCCTACTGGAGCTCCTCGCCATTTGTGCATCCTTTCCGGAGTGCAAACCAGGGACAATATGGCAAAACATTCCAAACCCATCCTACAAGTTTGTTGTTCACACTTCACACACCAGAGAGCATCCTTTGCTTCATTCCCATTACCTCACTCAGATATTAGAGGAAACACATTCCCTGAACAGCCCTTTCCCTGATATCTAACCTTCCAAACAAGTGCTGAACTGAAATGTAGGGGCAATTTGTTTTGGACCACTGCAAATTAGCCTATTTCCCCTTTCAGCAATTATTGCATCCCTCAGAAAAGGCTGTGAAATTATCTGCAAGGGGGTAGGTATCTGGAAGAAGAGGAAAGGCATTATCCTTGTCCTGGCCACCTTGTCAACACCCCCTTGCGCTGAGATGTACGTGCAGTGCAAAGGAGCAGCATCATGAAGAACATCATTTTTCAATATATGCCAAGAAATGGGGAACCTGTGGTTCTTCAGATGTTGTTGCACTCCAGCTCCCATCAGCCCCCAGCCACCATGGCCAATGGTTAGTGAACGATGGAAGCTGCAGTCTAGCAACATTTGGAGGGCTACAGATTCCTTCACCATCCCTAGTGTGTCCCATTAAAAGCAATGCATTCAAAAGAGCAATATCCACATTTTATCATGGGGCAGATGAATTCCCTTGTCCACTCCTGAGCAGCAAAGCATCTCTGACTTCACTAGGGTTGCTCAAAAGCATGGGTAGGCAAACTATGGCCCGGGGCTGAATCCAGCCCAATCTCCTTCTAAATCCGGCCCGCGGACAGTCCGAGAATCAGTGTGTTTTTACATGGGTAGAATGTGTCCTTTTATTTAAAATGCATCTCTGAGTTATTTGTGGGGCATATGAATTCATTCATTTCCCCCAAAAAAATATAGTCCAGCCCCCCACAAGGTCTGAGGGACAGTGGACTGGCCCCCTGCTGAAAAAGTTTACTGACCCCTGCTCAAAAGTAAGCAGTCAATTATAGTCAAGAAATGTAACTTTAACAAAAGACAGATTGCATGCTTGAAAGTGGGCCTTGTGCCTTACTTTGATATATGACCAGAGCTCTCCAAATAAGCAAATGAACAAAAGATTAAAATGTTTTTATTGTGTTTTCACAGTCAGGTCCGACAGGCAGATGAAAGTGATGCTGATGGGATTCGGGTTTGTACATTTGTTGTCTTATTCTTCAGCAGCAGTTAAATAAAGCCTTTCTGAGTGTGCAGTGATAAAACACTTGATACCACTAAGGGAATATGTTACAGGATATGAAAAATGTCTCTAATGCCATCTGATGCACTCTTGAAAGAAATCATTTTCATCACCCCTAGCTTGTATGCCTCACCATGAATATCCTGACTTACCAATGGTCGGGCATTGTGGAACTTTGCAAGGTTTTTCAATGCTATTTGATCCCATTTGTTTACTATGCAATGCTATTTGCTCCAAAGCACACATATCTCAATATATACAGTATTTTAATCTATTCCAAAATGCATGTTCCCCCAATGATGCACCATCAGTATATCACATCTCATGTCCACATTTGGACTAATGTTTTCTTCCTTCTTCCAGTGAACAACCAGGCAATCCTATTGAATGGCTGGAATATTTGATTATAAATTATAAAACTAACATTTAAATGAATTTTCAAAACAAAAGAACTGGATGGTTTTGTTGCTCTGAAGAGCATTGGCTAGAAATCTTTATGGCCTTGGACTGTAACTGAAGTTTTCAAATAAAAGGACCAGCATTGCTGCTTGGGCAGGTGGGGTTTGTGTCTCAAAGTAAACTCTGCGCAAGACATCCCTCTATGCTGCTCTCTGGTTTCCAGTTCTAATTAGGAACACTGCATTGATAACTTGATATTTGGCTTTAAAAAATACAGTATATAACTTGTAAATAGTTTACTAGCTGATCTACGTCAAGTACCCTTGCAGGAAGGGCATATCCCATCAGTCAGGGATGAGAAATCTGTAACTGTACCAAAAATCACATTATCCTTTATTGCCCACACTGGCTGGGGATGATGGGAGTTGGAGTCCAAGAACAACTGCAGAGTGAGAAGTTCTGCTTCCTTGCCGTAGTCTATTGAACATTCACTCCATATCCATCTTGAGTTGCTTGCCTGGTGTTTACATGTCTTCTCATTAGTCATGCATTCACTCTGCATTTCTCAGTGAATTTCTCTGACACTTTCTTAGGTGCAAGAAATCCATTCCTTTTAAAAATGTGATTTCGTTGTGACAGGACACAACAGGAGCTCTTTAATCCACTTTAATTGCCAAACCTAAAGCTCCAGTATGCTCTTGAATCCATCCTCCAAATTTCTGAGGTGCCTCTACAGGTGAGTCTGGTTAGGAGTATGTCCTGATGTAAACTCAAAAGGCAAACTGTGTCTCATGAGACAAGGGTTTGAAGAGTCTGCTTTCCAGATGGGAAGCCTGAAGATATGGAAACTGAAATCTATCATGTAAAACAGCAACAGTAAAACTAACCGAAGACCGAGAGCTGGAGGTAAACAGTACCTGTGTTGATTTCAACACAATTGTAGCATCATTTAACACAAAAAGGGTGTTCTGTGTCATGCAAACAGCCAGACTGCAATCTGTGAACAGAATGTACGTGGAAGATTACGAGCAGCCTGACTTTCCTCTTGGGAAGATACAAATGAAACATGATATAAAGAGAGAAAGGCATTAGTGTTTGAACAAATGGAGCAAGTCCATAACTATATTGCACAATAGTTCTATGCAACGTTATAAAAGTTGCAGAGTGTGCGGTTAACATGTTTGGAACTTTCAGACAAGGAGGCTATAGACGATGTCTTGAAGGATTTGGAAAGGCATATTACAGGGCCAAATACAGTTGTTGGCATTTGTCTGTCTCGACAGACAATGAAGTGCACCTTCGGGGGTGAAGGCAAACCGCTGTGTTAGCAGGACTGAACTGACCTTCCCAGGGCACAAGTCTGGGCAATGTGTATGGAGGTCCTGAGCTGCCCAGATGACAAGACGCTCCCCACTAGGCCTCGTGGATGTTGTCCAAAGGAAAGCAGAGCAATATGTTTGGCACCAGCTTGGCTGCAGGAGTTGTCAGAAGGAGGCGTACAAGCCACCGTCCAACCATCTCAGGGACTCCATTCTGGATTTCGTAGAATCATAGAATTGTAGAATTGGAAGGGACCTCAAGAGTAATCAAGTTAAACCCCCTGCAATGCAGGAATCTCTGTGACAGATGGCCACCCCACCTCTGCTTAAAAACATCCAAAGAAGGAGAGTTCACAACCTCCCGAGGAGGACTGTTCTACTTGCAAGGTGAGTTTGTCCAATGTGAATGGGTAGGAAGCTCAGTTTTATGAGCTGGCTTTTCCTCATATATTGCCCTCTTATCCTTGATGTGTTCTTCATCCCATATTCTGTATGGGCTTTGCTACTTGCCCATTTGGGGGTGAAACAGGGATTTGGAAATGTTCTGCAACCTCCACCACCAAGACAATAGCCAAGACAGAGAAAGAAAGAAAGAAAGAAAGAAAGAAAGAAAGAAAGAAAGAAAGAACAGTAAAAATGAACTAACCATATGTGAGTCTAACAGATAAATTATGAATCAAAAGCTTTTAACAACAACAATGAATAATGGAACAAACAAACAACATGTCCTTGCACACCCCTAGGAGGCAGAGGTGTGGTTGAATAAAATTTCTCTTGATGGAAGGCAGGGCATCTGTATTCCCCCTAGATTATTGCTCCTCCCTATGATTAGAAATAGCAGAAGAAGCTCTTCAAAATACTAAATGTTGCTGGGGGGGGGGTGGATATTCAAAACAAGAACCATTATGCAAATTTGCTCAAGTTGTATAATTTACACTAGCTGATGAATTCAACTTTTTATTTTCATCCCTAGCCTTGGGAATACTTTGCCTGGGATTTCATTTTCATTTTATTTTTAAAGCTCAGAGTACAAATTGCTCTAAATATGTTCAAAAACGTAGTTCGCTATACATAGGCTTCACATTCAGGGCAAGTTACCCTTATTTCAAGAACCTGATTACTGAATATGTGACACACTTCCTATTCCCATGCTGGGAGTCAGATCCATTTTTTGCAACCCTTGTCCCTTCAGCTGTTCTCCTCTGTGATGATCCCTTTTGTTAGTAACCTGTAGCCTCTTGACAATCGGCTAAAAACATCAGACATATCAAAGTGGAAAGGACTCGGAACTTTCTTCTGTGTTCTTTTACTTTGCTGTTTAAACAGACCCCTCTCCAACAAGCTATTATGGATAACTGAAATTTAATATCTGATAGGAGATAAAGCTTGCATAATCCTTTGACATGGAGAGAGATTAGGAACAAAGGAGAGATTAATTTGAGATTTGTTTATATCACTCCTGCAAAATCTTTTCTGGGAAATTCTGAAGTTGCTTTGTAATCTATGATTAAATTGAATTGCTCTTTGTCAGGGTCCTAATTATTATTGTTGTTATTTCCCTCTTAAACAATGTGGGTTCTGCAAGCACACACTTAACATCAAATCTGCATTTTTCCTATTATTCATTTAAGCTATGCGCGCTACGTACATTTTTATGGATCAGATTGTTTTCTGCATGGGGAATAATTGATCTGTTCTATTTGCTTACTCATAATGAAGACAACACTTACAGTATCTATCTAGACATTAGTCTTCATGAAGATCAACATGGGAAGGGTTTCTAAATCTTTTGCTCAAAATACAATTTTTAGTGGTATGTTAATATTTGGAATTTGTAGCTTTACTGATTACAGATAGCAGTTTCATTATAGTTGTTACTGTCTGTAACTTCCATTCCTCTTGATGCAACCCAGAGGCTGTAATTGGTGGCTCTACAAGCTTACTACTCTCAGCATAGCTGTCAACTTACAGATTTGAAAATAAGGGACCGGCAGCCTTGAAAATAAGGGACCAGCAGCCAAAATAAGGGACCTACAACCTCACCTGTTCCAGGCACTCCAGTCTTCCTGTCTTCCTGCAGTCTGGTCAAACTCATGCTGGTAGCTTCGAGAACACTGTCCAACCAACTTTGTAACCAGAGGTTCAACTGAATAGAATCTGAATCACATGCACCACAAGGCCTATGCAGCCTCAACTTAAGATGGCTCCCCGGCCTGGCTTTGCACTGCAAAGTTTGCAGCAGCACGTGCAACAAAATGGCGTCCAGCATTCAAAAACCTCCTCAGCTTGCATTAACTAGCCACACACAAGGCATGCAAGCTCCACCCCCCAGTCGTTCTTAGACTTCTTATTGGGTGAGCAACACAGCCAAGCAACACAGTTGGAGCCTCCCTCCTCCCTGGCCGGCAGGGAGGGAGGGAGAGGAGCTGCATCCTTTGAAATTTAAGGGACATCATTTAAGGGACATTTAAGGGACATCCATCAATAAGGGATAGCAGCAGGACATGGCACTGGAATAAGGGGCTGTCCCTTCAAATAAGGGACACTTGACAGCTATGACTCTCAGAACTATTCTGGGGTGAATTTTTTTTAGCACAAGTAGATTACTCTTGGCAGCCCATACCTGTACGGTGGGTGCAAGCCAACCAAGCAAGGTCTCACTGGGGGACCAGGGTGCAGATTCCAAACAGGCAGATACCAAACCCACACGGGTTTGCCCTGGTCATTCCTCCCCTCAGGCCCTTTATGGACCCCCCCCATACTATGTTGATCCTAACCAATGCTATTTCCTCCCTCATACAAACAACGTTCTTCTGCCTAACAAAGGAAAGCCATAATTTCACTGAGGGGAAGGCGAAAAAAGTTCTCAAAGCAAAATGGGGAGCTCCAGGGGGAAGAAGCCTTATATGGGTTTTCCCCTCCCTTCTTCAGCAAGGGCTCATGGGACAGCTTTTTCTCATGAGCCCATCACACAGAGAAGCTACTGGGCAAAACCTTTCCCAGTATTTTGCTGCAATCTATGGACCACAGCACCGCCGGGCAAAGGCATCCCGTGCTTATTGGCGATGGAACAGGGCTTAAATTCATGCCATTTCCCCAACCTGCTAATTGCTTCCCTTCTGAATGATACCAGTTAGTAGTCTTTTGAAAAGCATTAAGGTTAAACACTTAAGAACAGAACAGTTAAACACAAGTTGTTTTTTTAGAAACACATTGTGCATGCATTGAAAGACACAAATTTTACTTCCATGCTTCATAAATACTGTGCTTTATTAGCCAACTTGGCATAGATTTCAAATGCCATAGGTAAAGC
The DNA here is from genome assembly GCF_964188305.1 of Podarcis bocagei. Classification (NCBI taxonomy): domain Eukaryota; kingdom Metazoa; phylum Chordata; class Lepidosauria; order Squamata; family Lacertidae; genus Podarcis; species Podarcis bocagei. Next base: position 82,050,536 of record NC_138129.1, on the reverse strand, counting down.
TACCGTTCTATGTGCTTATCACATTGGTTCTTTCTTGTTCAAAGAATCTATTTCTTGGAACTGAAACGAACCCTCATGAGTGAATTTAGTATCCTTAATAAGTCCGCAAATTCATATTGTTGTGATCTTTTACAATTAAATCTGAATATCATTTAATTTGCCTGCTTAACGAAGCTGAGCAATGCTTGGTCAATTCATTTGAACTTTGTTTAATCCAGGCAGACTCCCTGTTCATTGAAATTGAAATGCCTATGTCAGATAGATGTATAGTCAAATGCACTTCAACCATAAACATAGAAGATTCTTAAGATTATTTTATCCTGTTCTTGTTTCAGAAAGTACCTAACATTCCTCTCACCACCTTTCAGGTGCTTTACATAGGCCTAGTTTTTACTGAGGAGATCAACCAGTGTCTAGGTTCTACTGTTGTCAAATTGTAGGGATGGTGGTGTCAGTTGATTAAAAGCTGCTCAACGTAGAAAACAAGTTTTCAGGGTTCTAATCTAGTCTTTTATTTGATGTTCTAGGCTATGCTTTTTGGTGTGCAATGGTACTCACCAGGATGGAGTACCATCAACCGTTGTTTTTCTGAAGCCCATGGCAGCCATTTTGTGCTGGCACACATGACACTTTTATCAAGTAGCAGCACATCATTTCTTTATTCTTACCAAAAAACCCCCCACTGTATATAAAGATTTATGTGTGGAAGAGCATTCAATTATGTGAGCCCCAGCTGTTCAGGTAGTCACTTGTGCATTCCCCCAAAAGAGGAATACAATAGATCAAATACCTTCAGCAGGTGAACGGTATTGTTAGCAGGTGTCCTGTGTTGCCTGATCAGTGTACTGCACAGCTGTTTACTGCTGATGGGCAGTGATGATTTTTGGACTGCACCGCACTTCAGTAGAGGGCTGGCCTCTGTAAAGTAGGACACGTGTACCACCCCCAATCTGAAGTGATATAATTTACCGCATTGTTGAGTAAGGCTGTAGTCACTTGCAACCCCTGATTTGCCATGAGAGAACACTGCATGCTTCCACTTGTATCCTAACACATTCCATGGAGATTCTGTGGGAAGAATAAAAAATAAAATCCCCACCCCACCCCTATACTTCTATGACCATCTGTACAAGCTATCACCTGTGACACCTGCTAGTCATTGGCTGAGCTGCTGTGATGTCACAGAATATTAGAGAAATCAGCATTCTGAGGGAAGTTGTGAAAAATCGGATGTCAAGGGTGCAGCTCCAGCAAAGGGGTTGGAGGGGAATGCAAGTTTGGTTGTGAGAAAAGCAGAAGGGGAGGTGTAAAGAGGGTTCTGCTGTTGGTGGGAATGGGGGCATATGTGGAGTCATGCGCAAGCAGGTAGCTGAAGCCAAGGAAACTGAATGGAGCTAAGAGTTTAGAGGCAGGGTTGCTGAAGGACATGTGGCAAAGCGGAGGGAAGGATAGGTGGAAGAAGCAGAAGAATGGAGTGTACGTGAGATATACATAGCAGTTTGAACTGTCAGTGTGAGAATGTGCATAAGAAGACTACTTGCTGTGAGTGCTAGGAAAGATCACAGAGCAGTGAGGCAAAACGGGCTACATGAATATGCAATCTTCGTCACCAGCATTGTACTGCATTTTGTATTATTGCAAAGCTGCCGGCAGGTGAATCTGCTCATTAGCTCGTTTTGCACAAGAATAATTCTGCGGTTGTTCTTTTCTTTCCATGAAACAAAAACTCTGCATTAGCATGCTCTCGAATGTAGGAAAGGCAAATTGAATAAACTGAATTTTGCTAAGCAGTGTATGTTGTAATTGTCAACTGAAATTTGCATGTGCATAATGATTTTCATTAAAAATCCAAGAAGATGGATGCAATCAGTGATGATAATACATAGTACTTATTACTGATAATATGAGACATTTTTAATTCATGGGAACCTAATGCCTAGTTATTTCTATCAGTGTAAGTGATGAGATTTGTTTTGTGCTGCTTTGTCATATAAATTAATGTGAAAGAAATTTTCTCCTAATTTATAGGCACTTAGATGACAAAACAATGCCTAGTGTGGCTGTAGTAACTCTGAAAAGGCATAATAAGCCAGGCATCCAGAACCAATTCTATCAGTCAGGGAAGGCCAAGGAACAAAGCTGGATCTCTAAATGACAGCAAAAGCATCTCAAAGTAGTTCTGTTGCCTAATTTCAGTAGGGAGAGCATTCCTCATGATGGGCACCACAACAGAAACTCACACCAATCTTAAGTTCTTCAGAGCTTCTTAAACTGATTGACCGATACAGGAAGAGGTGGTCCTGCAAATAACCTGGTGCCAAGCTGTTTGTGGCTTTGGAAACCAAAACCAATGCCTTCAACTTGTCCTTGTAGCTAACCAGCAGCCTAGAAGGAGGAGGGCTAGATTGGCTCCAGCCAGGGCATTATATAGAGACCATATAACACCGGTCTTGAAAGAACTACACTGGCTCCCAGTATGTTTCCGAGCACAATTCAAAGTGTTGGTGCTGACCTTTAAAGCCCTAAACGGCCTCGGTTCAGTATACCTGTAGGAGCGTCTCCACCTCCATCGTTCTGCCCGGGCACTGAGGTCCAGCGTCGAGGGCCTTCTGGCGGTTCCCTTGCTGCGAGAAGCCAAGTTACAGGGAATCAGGCAGAGGGCCTTCTCGGTAGTGGCACCTGCCCTGTGGAACGCCCTCCCACCAGATGTCAAAGAGAAAAATAACTACCAAAATTTTAGAAGACATCTGAAGGCAGCCCTGCTTAGGGAAGCTTTTAATGTTTAATAGGTTATTGTATTTTAGTGTTTTATTGGAAGCTGCCCAGAGTGGCTGGGGAAACCCAGCCAGATGGGCGGAGTATAAATAATAAATCATTAGTAGTAGTAGTAGTAGTAGTAGTAGTAGTAGTAGTAGTACCACACTGACCTCTGCAGCATATCCAGAATTTATCCCAGCTCCCTCTAAACATGCTGAGCTAATGGCACTAATAATAGCTGCTAGAAGAAAACAGATAGTTTGGCAGCTAGGAAATGACACATGCAATAATTTGTTTCTTTTTTTTTAAGGCTAGTTGTTTTATACCTTGATACCCTAGATACTGTTGGGATCTCCGCTCAGCCAAGCTCCCCCGAGTCCTTTGGAATCGCCTCCCGACTTGTTTAACAACCTGAGCCTTTGATGAGGCCTCAGGCACATTCTTCAGCAGAGTTTCCAGCATAGGAAAGAGACAAGAGGTTTGGGCTACATTGCAAAGAGTTTTATTATCCTAATTACGCAGACAAAAAACACATCCTTTCTCTATGAAAGCAGAGAGCAACTGAACAAAGGAAACCAGTAATGTCACATCCATCTCCTCTCCTGTGAGACTTCCAATAGCCTGGACTGTCTCTGGAATGTAAACAGAGTCCTGTGACTCCAAGCAGCTGCTCAGTGGCAAAACAGAAACTAACAGATACTGTAGGCTGGCTTCTGAGAATGGTTAGAATCTTGCAAAGTGCACAACAACAACAACAACAACAACAACAACAACAACAACAACAACAACAACAACAACATTAGTCTGACGTTGCCCATGGGCATGCATTTAAATTGTTTGAATTTTACAGAAACTGTTGCAGGATATAAACCAACCAAGGTTGTTTTTCCGTGAGAAAAAGACCGCATGAACAAATCAAGTGAAAGTTAAACAATCACGAAATTGAGACACAGGATCTCTTGGTAAGTAGGCACGTGCTTAAAGGGCTGGGAAACCACAGTAAAGCAGCATGCTAAGTCTGCAATCATAATTGTACTTATCAAGATGGAAGTGACATTGAACTCAATGGGACTTACTCCCAAGCCAATCTGCTTAGGATCAGGCTGTGCAGCTGTGATCTCAGGCACACTTACTTGGAAATGAGCACTATTAGAATCAGTGGGACATGCATTCGGCTGGGCTGTGCATGCATTATAACTGAAAGAGTATTTAATTATGAATTTAGACTGTAAACACCCTGGGGTTAGGGATGCACCTTACCTGTTCTTTGTAAAGTGTCATAGGCCACACAGATGATATAAGTAAGTAAGTAAGTAAGTAAGTAAGTAAGTAAGTAAAGGTGTTGGGTACTACTATCAGTGACTGAATACAGTGCTCTGCAAAGTCTGAAAGAAGGGCCTCCTGCATAAGAGCTTGAAATCAATATTAGACAATGGGGAGAACACAACAGATGAAGCAGTGGATAACAAAGGATGAATGCAAGTAGACGGCGCTGCATGTCCTTAAAGCAGGGCTAGGGAAAAAGGTTCTCTAAAGAGAACTTACATCTGAAATGTTGGGAAACTGAGGGAGAGAACACCCCAGCCTACATGATGTGGAGAAAGACCATAGCTCAGAGTTAGAACATCTGATTTCCATGCAGAAAATTTAATTCCTGCATCTTTGGGTGGAACTGGGAATGTTCCCCTTCTGAAAGTCTGGAGTGCTGTTGCTGCAGTCTCTGTATTGCTATAGTCACTGTAGATTCAATTGAACTAAATGGACCAATGGCCTGAGTCGATATGAAATAGCTTCCGATGTTTCCTCCTATGCTGCCCCCTGTCGATCTTCATGAATGGAGGCTGCCACTCTCTCTCTCATCCTCTACCCCTTCAATTCCTCCCTGAATGATCCAATGTCACAGTGGAAAGCCTAGGCAGTTGAGAATACAGCACAGAAGGAATTCCAAATTGTTTCCCAAACTATGTGTTCCTCCTTTCAAAACTCAATGGCTGTCAGTTCCACCCTCTCCTCCTACCAAATCCCAACTCCTGTTTCCCCAGCTTCATGCCGGTGTTTTCAAATCTGTTCATCACTTACGATGCTGATGCTTCTTGTAATAAGTTTTCCCCAGTTAGATATTTTCTCAGGTGCAGAAGTCTGCACGAGAAGCTTAGTTCATGGTCTCTTGTTTATTAAAAGTGAGCATTTTAACAGCTTTCCATATTAATGTTCAGGGACTTCTCTGCCCCATTTCTTATTTTAATCTTACCCTAAATACTGGGTGATTGGATTTAGTATTCTAAGCGGTAAAATAAAAGGCGTGAGAAACACTTAAATTGGCTCGAATGAAGTCTATCTTGACACTGTACTTGCAATTAAGCAAGGCATTGAGCAGCATGTGAGAAACCACTAGGAGGCTGTGATCCAACCTCACTTACCGGGGAGTAAGCATCACTTACTCCCTATACAGCCTGCTTCTGGGGAAATATGGTTAGGCTTGCACAACTATTCCTTTTGTACAGACAGTTCATTGGAGAGGAGAAATAGTCTCAGTTATTGGAATGTTCTTATTTAAGAAATTCTGTTTCACTAAAATGAATTTTGTTGTTTAGTCGTTTAGTCGTATCCGACTCTTTGTGACCCTATGAACCAGAGCATGCCAGGCACTCCTGTCTTCTACTGCTTCCCGCAGTTTGGTCAAACTCATGCTGGTAGCTTCGAGAACACTATCCAACCATCTCGTCCTCTGTCGTCCCCTTCTCCTTGTGCCCTCCATCTTTCCTAACATCAGGGTCTATCCAGGGAGTCTTCTCTTCTCATGAGGTGGCCAAAGTATTGGAGCCTCAGCTTCACCATCTGTCCTTCCAGTGAGCACTCAGGGCTGATTTCCTCCAGAATGGATAGGTTTGATCTTCTTGCAGTCCATGGGACTCTCAAGAGTCTCCTCCAGCACCATAATTCAAAAGCATCAATTCTTCAGCGATCAGCCTTCTTTATGGTCCAGCTCAAACTTCCATACATCACTACTGGGAAAACCATAGCTTTAACTATACGGACCTTTGTTGGCAAGGTGATGTCTCTGCTTTTTAAGATGCTGTCCAGGTTTGTCATTGCTTTTCTCCCAAAAGCAGCCGTCTTTTAATTTCGTGGCTGCTGTCACCATCTGCAGTGATCATGGAGCCCAAGAAAGTAAAATCTCTCACTGCCTCCATTTCTTCCCCTTCTATTTGCCAGGAGGTGATGGGACCAGTGGCCATGATCTTCGTTTTTTTGATGTTGAGCTTCAGACCATATTTTGCTCTCTCCTCTTTCACTCTCATTAAAAGGTTCTTTAATTCCTCCTCACTTTCTGCCATCAAGGTTGCGCCATCTGCATATCTGAGGTACAGTACACATAAACAGAACAAATGCCAAATGTCTGGAAACCGCCATAGGGGAGAGTGCTCTTCTGCTCAGGTCCTGCTTGCTGGCTCCCCGTCGGCATCTGGTTGGCCTCTGTGAAAATAGGATGATGAACTAGATGGGCTGTTCGTTTGGTCCAGCAGAGCTCTTCCTATGTTCTTATGCCACGTGTATCAATGTGTCTTGGATAGATGCTACAGAAACATGAATGAAGCTCGCAGGGGTTCATATCTGGAATACTGCACTCGGCAGCAATGTCTGGGCAGAAATCGGTCAAATGTCCAGGAGAATGCTGCCCATGTCAGCAGCGCTGTCTTTGCCGTTTCCCCATAAAAATGGCTCAAAAATGACATCCCCCTCCCTGATTTTGCCCAAAAAGCTGAACAACTTTGGAGAAAACTAAAAAGAAGCTGAACAACTTTGTCCCCAACAACTTTTCAGTCCGGATTTTCACTGTTTGAAATATGGCAACCCTACTTACCAGGCAGATCAATAGACGATGAGGCAAGCCCTCTGTTGAACCCATTTTGCAAATACACAGGTGACTTTCTTCCTTTGCTTTTTATAAAGTTCTGGACATTGTTTAGAACTGTAATGTTTAGTTAGATGTATGAGCAGTATAATAGTAGAGGACAGGAGTCGCAAAACTCTACACATCAGTATCTAGGAGCAGAACAAATATTGATCCTAAAAAGCAACAACACCTGTGGTTTGATGCACGTTTTCATTAATGCTTCAGCATAAAAATCTCTGTTAAACTGGAAACCAAAGGAGAGAAGAATGGGGATATGGGGAAAAGACGGACGAGAGGTGCTTTTTTGTTTTAAACACACAGCACTATATTTATTATGTCACATAATAAGCCAGAACTGAGGGAATAATCTAGGGATCCTGAGGGAATTCAATATTTGCAAATTCCAATATCAGCTGGCCTAATCTACACAACCCATACTAATCTGCAGATCAAAATTAAGATATTACCCGACAATAAGTCCAACTGAATTCAGTAGACATGGATAAGATTGTGCTGTAAATTATTCTCTGGTTTCCAAATCTTTTGATGTATAAGCAACTAATTTGTGTTATATCTATCTGTATCTGTATCTGTATCTATATCCAGAATGCATATTTCAAGAGAAAACGCATTTGGAAATATGTGTTTGGAGAGAAAATGTGCTAAAATACATATTTAAATTGAAATGGATAAGCATTTTGTGTATGAATTTCTAAAAAGAACATTTGAAGTTTAATTCAGAAATGGGATGGAACAAAGTTATGGAGGAAAACATGTGAATGTATTACAGACCGTAAACAGAATTGAGTCACCCATATCTAGCATAACCAGGTATTTCATTTATTTCCTGTGGGTATGTATTATCTAGGCAATGCGTTCAATCCCTTTGAATGAATATTCTTCAGCATTATTGAGTGAGTCTGCATATTGCCTGTGCAGTAATGCCTAGATACTGCTTGGAAACCAAACCTTATGAGGAACAGTTGAGAAAACTGGGTTTGTTTAGCCTGGAAAAGAGGACATACGATAGCTATCTTCAAATACACTGTATCTCAAGGGCTCTCACATGGAAGATGGTGCAAGCTTGTTTTCTCCTGCTCCAGAGGATAGGACTCAAACCAATGGCTTCAAGTTACAAGAAAGGAGATTCCGATTAAGCATACAGTAAGAGTAAGAGCTGTTCGACAGTGGAACAGACCCCTTGGGAGGTGGTAGACTTTCCTTCTTTGGAGGTTTTTAAGCAGAGGTTGGATAGCCATCTGTCATGGATGCTTTAGTTGAGATCCCTTCTTTAGCAGGATCCCTTCTTTGAGTCCATGAATATATATTAGTTCACGTTCATGGTCTTTGTGTAGTGTCCATGCTCTGTACATTCATTTGAAAGTGCAGAATCTTTGGGTATTTATATCTGATCTTCCACTCACATGAACCCCAACAAATATAATTCAGAGCATATTTATACGAAATTCTGACAAAATCTGTATTCACAAATATTGTACCTTTTATCAATGTTTCTGATATTACGTGAATCTACTTTATCGCTTCGGTGTGGGTGCATTTGATAAGAAAGGAGGGTGGATTGAGCATCATACTTTGTTCTGCTTTAATCTCTTGGTAAATGTTGGTGCTTATAAAATTAGCAGACCTAGTCCTGGCAGAAATAAATACGTCTTTCTTCAAAACATACTGCCTATTGTGTTTGAACTGTGATCTGAAACCTTCCAATCAATGGTGCTTACTTAAAAGCAAATGGCTCCAACCTGGAGAGCCACACACTCCTTATTCTTTTCCCCTTTGATCATCTGAGTACATGAAGGAAATTGTCTGTGGGGAGAGGAAAGAAATGCCCAGGGCATGTACAATTTTCCTAACTGTCAATTGGAAAACCTTCCTTGTGAGACTTGGAACAGAGGGTGAGAGATCCAGAGGGGCACCTATGATTCTATGTGCATAGGGCTACCATTGTCTTGTACAGAATACAACTCTGCAAGCACATGGCAAAGCCCTTTCTGTAATCAACAGTTGGAAAGATCAACTTGTATACCTGGGGAGAGAATGTGGCCTGTAAAATGATTGGAATGGGGGAAGGCAAAAGGAATCTAGCAGTCATGAATGTTGCAATAGGAAAAACAATTGTGTTTTTATTTTAAGCACTCTTTTTCTTTCGTCTGATTATGATCCAATCATGAAACTTAACTTTAATTCCCATAGTGTGCTGATGCCCAGATTTGCTTTGACAGTTGGTTCTCTTCTTGCATAAAGCACAGAGCTCACAAAGCAAAGGGTTGTTTTTTATTGTTGATATGCTGGCTCCTGCCCTTCCATGCAGTCTGCTTTCTGCATAAAAATGACTTAAACTCCCCGTCTCCACAATATTCTTTGTGCATGCTCCTTCCCTTAGGGATAACAGAGTGTGCTTGAATAAATTTCAAGTCCAAACTTTGTTGGCTTGAAATTTACCCATGATAAATGGGAGATACCTGAGCGAAGGAAAGAAGGAAAGAAAGAGAAATAGAGGGCTTTAGTGCTCCACAGGAAAAGAGAGGAAAACAGAACTTTGTAACCTGAAAGATGGGGATGTATGAAGTTAGCAAGGCCTGTTCTGACCCATATTTATTGCAACCAGCTCTGCTTGCAATCTAAATATGTGTATGTAAACCATATTTCATAAAGACACTGCAGCCTCCAAATGGTTAACTGCCAAGACCCTGTTCAGCAGAGATCGGGGTGGCCTGCAACATTATCCACAATGACTGGAGAAAGCACAAAGAGGAAAAACAGAGAGGGTGTGCATGTGTGTGTCTGTACACATGTGCATGTGTGGCTTAATGTCCACATCTTCCCCCTCTGTAGTACTGTAAATAATAATGAGAACAAGATCATTGAAATTGGTTTGGTTCTGATTTAATTTAGTTCCTTTCAGGTGTTTGTGTTTTACATGATTATGATAATATAATACACAGCTGTTTGACTAGGAACATACGCCTATCCTGAAAGAGAAAAGACTCAAGCCCAAATAATTTTAAGAGATGTAAATTGACTGAATTTTCATAAATTGCCCAGGGGCTCTGTGTGAGCTTTCACTGCATTGTATAGAGACACACAGAGACAGAGGGAAAAACCCTGCTTGTGAAATACAATTATAAGTCTATAAATATTAATTTTGACAGAAATGGCAGAAAGAATGGAAAATGTTTGTGCTTTGATTTGCATAGGTGATTAGCAGAAACAGTTTCCCATTTGTGTCGCGGAAAAGTGCCCAGTAATATTCATATCAATGAGCATGATGCTTATAGGACATGGTTCATAAAGGACATCACAATGAGTGATCTGATGCAGTGTCAAGATGTACAAACAAAAGCAATTAATGAATAACGGCCTTGACAGCTGTGGTGAGAGCCAGCTACTGCTGTGTTTAGTTCTAATAGCTTTCCAAAGCCACGTTATATAAAACGGTAAACCCAATCTATGCCATACAAACCTGATTATTCTGAAGCCTGTCCCATTGAGTTCAATGCAGTTCCCTATGACATGTGTACAGGATTGCAGCTGTCTCCATCCACAGATCACTAATATTTCCCTGAAACTAAATCCCTTATAGTTTTTCCTAAGAGGAATCCTTTAAAATCAGGACCATCCAGTGAACTGGTGAAGGTGGCAGCAATGCTTTTATTAATTATTATTTGATCATTCACTAAGTAAATCACATGTGATGTTAGTTATGGGGCAGGGAGTGGCTGGGATCAGCTGCACCATGAGTTTCCCATCAGGAACTCCCCAGTGCAGTTTATGGGGCTGCATTCAGTGTCCATCAAGTGCTGGGAAGGAGCACTTGGGAATGTGTGCAGAGCATGCGTTCAAAGGAGCTCACCCTTAGCCACTGACCAGCTGATAGGTGCTTAGAGTGAACTTTGAAGTCCATTTATAAGTGAGGTATGGATTCAAACTGCCTGCAAACCACAATCTTCTGCTGCAGACCACATTCTTTCTCAGCTCATCAGCACTGAGGGCAAGCTCATTTGACGTCGTCACCTGACCTTAATCAAGTCAGGTGACTGACAAGTGGGCAGCCTCCCAGCTGATGCCAGCCACCCCTATAGTAGAAGTATATGCTGCTTCTTGACTGGAGGCTACACAGCATTAATGGAGCACAATAAATACATTTAAAATAATACAAAACAGCAGAAATGGAACTGGAGCAGGCACCAGACATTATCTCCACTTGCTTCTCTCTCTCTCTCTATCTTGGTTTCCTACCTATATGACATCTGATGCTTGATAGTTTAGTAATGGGAAAATGGAAAATTTTGGCCAATATTTCCCTCCTCCTAAAAACCAAAACAAATTTTCTCAGGATTTGACTTCTCTTCTTTTCAGCCAGTTGACTCTTTCAGTCCAATTAACAATGCTTTAAAATATACAGCATAAAAAGCAAATAATGGCAAATCTTGTAAAAGATACTTGATCCTGAATTTTGTCAGCATATTATTGCTTAGAGGCCCTCTTTGCTGTGGTTCTTGTTGGCATTTGTCTGTCTCAGGAGACAATGGAGGAGTACGCCTTTGCAGGAAAAGTCAAACCATTGGAGAGTGATGGCACCTGCTGTGGCTGTTGAAACTATTACAAGAGAAACATGTTTTGTTGCGGATGGGGCAGATGAAGGCATCCAGTTGTGCTGCTGCCCATACACTAGGTGTTTCTTCTCTCTCTGCTCTTCCCAGCTGTCATTCCTCCTCTGGTCGCTCCTGACTGTTGTAAGTTGTCCACAATTCTCTCCTAAAAAGCAGCATGCTCAAAACACAATCCTGGCAGACCTTCATCTTTGTGTCGGTCGTTAGCATCACATTATCCTATACCCTTTCGGATAGGTCATTCTACAGCTCTGATATCTAGATGGAAAGTGACATTTTCCTGGGCTGTGTTCATCCACTGCATTTCTTCAAGAAGCAGAATGCCACACAAAAGTTTCTCACAAAAGGGGAGGAAAAAACAATTTAAAGGTTTCCTGCTGTGCTGGATCCTCTTAACTCCAGCTGCTTGCAACAAGAGTCAAAGGTACTTAGCATCTTCCCAGAGGCATCTGATTCCTGGATAATGTTATTTAATGCTTGATTTCCATGTGTGTATGTCAAATAAAATATATAGTCTCTTGATCATATTTCGGAGAGAAATAAATGCATTGCGCATTTCAACTACTTAATGCCTTTAAATCACTCATGCTTAGGCTTGAATTTATGTGTGTCAAATGATATTTGCTTACTTGCAGTGATCTGTCTAAAAGCATAGTCCTCTTAAGGCTTGCTGAGCTGGCAACAAAACTCAGAAAATGTGACATGACCGGGTTTGATGGCAGCACTGTACCTGAGGATTTCTTTCTACCTGCATTTTTAAGCAAACTGAACTGGACTAATATCCAGATGGACAAAAAAAAGAAGAAGATTCCTTTCATTTTTGAACTCTTGTCCCTTGAAATGCAAATAGCGGCTTCCAAGATATTTAATCTGGACCATGGGAAGAAAAGACAGTTACATTTCCCCTTTGCATCCCTCACAATCCAGAGGCTGTTGTGGATTCCCCATGGCCACTTTTTTACTTATCAAAATGTGCATATGAATTCCATGACTTGTAGGAATGAAGGAAGCTGCATTATACCAAGTCAAACCACCAAGCTTGGAATTGTCTACAATGACTGACAGTTTCAGGCAAGGGACATTCACAGCCCTACTTGGAGATATCCGGAACCTTCTGCATGCATGCTCTTTCAATGGCCTATGTCCCTTCTCATTCCCTGATTTGGCACACCAAGTTCCAGAGAGTTCAGCGGGAAATATTTAAGCATGCACCATTGAAATGAATGAAGTGTGCATGCATCCTGTAACATGGCAGGTGACGAAGAATAGGACTTATGAGTTCCTGTGGCTGGATCATGCCCCACATCTGCCGTCCAAAAATTTAAATTCTTCTCAAAGCCTGGAATTGTCCTCATTTTATTTAAGTGAATCTCTTTCCTGAAAGACACTCCAATTAATTCCCCTCCCCCCCCCTTCATCATGATACCATAGAGCAAGCCGTCAGCATGTTGAATGGGCTCTGTCTGCAGCTTTGGAGATTAGTCACAGAAAGCTACACCTCTGGGCCATTTTATATACAGCAGCAAGACTGTGCAGAAACTTCACATAATAAGTGTGGCATGGTCTAATGCCTTAGCAGTACCTACTACGGGAGAATTTGTCAAATTTCTGCCAAAACTGAGTCCAGCAACTCAAAGGAAGTCTTGATTCATGTTTAGTAAAAGAAAAACAGTGCCCTCGGCACTTTATTTTTTAATTTAATCTCATAGACAGGGAGGCATTGGGGGGGGGGGAAATAGCATTTTGAAAAAAGGAGGGAAAGCGACTTGCTAGCAAGTACAGCAGTTAACACAGAATAATACCTGACCATTCAAAGCGGTTTCTCTATGACTTATGGCTGCCAACCCGTTCTGTCAATGGGGCACTTTAAGTATTGAACAGTATCCCTCCCCTCATATCACCAGGCTAAGCTATCTCTTGTCAGACAAGCCATTGGGTATATCAGCCCTAGTTGACAAAAGGCTGCCTGTGCCACAGTGTACATCTGCCGGCATACCATGGTTCGTTCTGTTTCAGTTTTCTAAAAACCTGGATCTGTTTTATTAGCTCATATACCTCATGCAGACTTTTAAAATTACTATTATGATCCTTAGGGCAGAAATTGCTCAGGGACGCCGTTACAGATTTCCGTAATGGGAAAACCAATAAAATGTATATGTTTTTTAAAAAGGTAGTTAAATTAAAGATTGAACAAAAACACATTTGCAATAAGGGTGCGCAGCTACATAATGATTTCTTCATTAAATGAGGTTCAATTTTCCATCAGGTTATAGTCCAGTTGATGGCTTATAAAATCAGAGATCATTGTCATCTCAGTTCACTGCCATATTATTTCGAAATATACTCCAACCTTAGGAAGATTCTTTCTATTCCAGTACATAAGGCTGAATTGAATGTTAGTAATATGTGCTACATACTGTTGTGAGTTGGGAGACCCACCCTAAACTCTAGAAATTAATAAATGGTAGGATTTTGATAATTTGGAATATTGAAGGGATGATTGCAGACCAGTGGAAAAATACAGGCTAGGTTTTCTTTCCAAGCCAGGTCTTCACCTGGGTAGAAGTGATTACATGACAAAAGGTTTTGATGGCCCATCTAAGAGGAATCTTGGACCTAGGCAGAGAGAAGTTGCCAAGGTAATGCAGCATGTGTTTGAGGTGACAGGAGAAGAGTGGGTTTTTTAGTAGGGTGTTCTGGGAAGAAGAAAGGAGAAGAGAGAGAGATCCATCTTGGGTAGGTTGGCTGAAGGAGGCTGGGAGAGATGCTCTGGGCTTCAGTGTTGCGCTGTTGTGGGGAACAAGCCCCTCTTGAGATGACCATGTTGTAAGCTCTGGACGCCCTCCATCTAAACTCAGGTGTAAACATGTGAATCAATCATCTTTCTTAAAGCTATGACAGTCTCTGCCATGAATTGATTCTCAAAGGAGCACAGACCCTGGGTGAGTGCCTGAAACCTCCCTGGAATCTTGCTACTGTTCACCAGACTGGGGGGATGGTGCCCAACTTCTGTAACAGTGGTGTTAGAAGTGGGATCTGTGTTTTCTGGAGAGAAAAGCCAAAGAGCAACACGTGCCTGGTGTCAAAATGGAGGGAGAAACAGCAACACCTTTTGAGCAATTCGAGTTGAGGTTGGAGCAGCACGAGGAGTAGTAAGAGCAGTGGTTTAATAAAATGAGGAAGCTTGGGATAGAGTGGGCGAGAAGCCTCATTGAAGAGCGAAGTGCGACTCTATGACAGGAGCCAGTGATGGAAGAAAGGGGTACCAAGCTGGCAGAAACAGAGGAGGGTAGCTGATTGAACTCTCTCCTCCAGAGGTGGAGGAAGAGAAGGGATGGCTGGCTGGCAGAGCTACTCTTGATGGACCTCTGGGAGCCTGATGTGGAAGAAGAGAAAAAAGAGAAAAGGTGCAAGCTACTACGACAAGAAGAGGTGGAGGGGGTTTCTGCTCTTGAGACTTTGAATTGATTGACAATGGGACTCTTCCTGCAAATTCAACAATGGTTTTGAAATGCTGTGGTGTGCTTTGTTTCCTTGCAAAACACACCACAATTGGTGGTGGGAGTTGGTAGGTTGACTGTTGGAAATTACCCTGTTTAGGAATTGTTCTAATGAGTAACGTTGATAACAATGAAGGAAGGCCTACTCAGAGTATGTTCATTGAAATTAATGGATATAAACTTAGGTCCATTAATTTCAATGAATCTACTCTATGTATCACTTAGACCCCATCTGCACTATACAATTAAAGCAATACCTAATAATAATAATAATAATAATAATAATAATAATAATAATAATAATTTAAACCCTGCCATCTGGCTGGGTTTATGGCTTTCTCCAAAGCATTCTGAGAAGCGCAGTTTCCAAAGGGTGCTCAGAGTCATTAGGATAACCCTGTTCCCTTCCCAGAGCTACAATTCCCAGAGGGAATTAACAATCAATCCCTCTTCACAGTGGACTCTGGAAATTGTAGCTCTGCGAGAGGAATAGGGGTCTCCAAACAACCGTCAGCACCCTTAACAAACTAGAGTTCCCAGAATGCTTTGTGGGGAGCATGATTGTTTAAAAGTGGTTTGATACTGCTTTAAAGGTGCAGATAGGGGCTTAGTCTGTCCCAGTAAAATCAGTGGATCACATAAGAACTTTTGCTGGATGTGCCAAAACCCACTAGAAGGAGCCTGAAAGGCAAAAAGGGAAGGGCTAAGAAATAAACGTGCCAGAGTTGGGCAGCTTTCCGTTCTTCTCTTATTTGCTTGAAGCCTGCTCTTAAATGACTTTAATCCACCTGTGTTTCAGAATAGCTGAACTCCATTTAAACCTGCACATGGCATTTAATCATTGTATCTCCTTCTGCAAAACTTGATACTTGGCAAGCAAACTTTCAATATTCAAATATGTTGGTGAAGCTTTCGTATCTATTAAAAAGGGTCTATTTATTTTTGCAGTCTGCTCTTGACAGTACTTCCAGATCCATTTGCAGAAGACGACAGTGTGAAAAATTGCCTTATTTTTCCAAATAGCTTTACTTTTGAATGAGACATTACTCAACATTATTCAGTGCATTTTATTCAATCTACATTTTTCTATTTGAAGCATACGATAAAGAAATAATAAAAAAGCCTTTGTCCCTGAATGTCTCCATGTGACAATTTCACTGTTTCCGATTCTGAATAAGAATGTGATGGAATGGTAGGTTGTTATGCTGAAAGCATGTTTCAGGCTTGGCTCAGCAAATGTTTGCTTGATAGTGAATTAATTGTATGGTCACTTGAAGGCAAGTGCCTACGATAAAACCAATTTCTACCAATTCAGCAGAGATGAAGATAGAAATCTGATGATTTGTTCCACCATAGTACCTTTAAAGCACATAGATAGACATCAATATTATATTATATTATATTATATTATATTATATTATATTATATTATTAATATCCCATCCATCTGGCTGGGTTTCCCCAGCCACTGTGGGTGGCTTCCAACAAAAGCTACATTAAAAATACATTAAAAGAATACATTAAAATATTTATATTATATTATATTATATTATATTATATTATATTATATTATGCTTTTATACTGTATTTTATGCTGTTTCTCTGTTGTATTACAATTAAGTGTTTTAAATTTGTTGTTAGCTGCCATGAGCCTGGTTTTCTGAACTGGGAAGGGCAGGGTATAAATAAAAAATTATTAATTATTATTATATTATATCATATTATATTATATTAATAGCATTTATTTCCCACCATTCCTCCTTTCACTCCCCACTACTCTGTTGTGTAGGTTAGAGTAAGATGGTGACTGGCTTAGCTTCTTCTTCTTCATCATCATTATTATTTATTAAATGTATATACCACCCTTCATCAACAGATCTCAAGGTGCTTCACAGAATAAAACAAGATAAAACACAAGTAAATAATTAAACCAGACAACAAAACAATAACGCCCCTCTTACCACAGATACATTTAAAAGGCTGTAAGATATTAATCAGTCAAAGGCCTGGTTAAAGAGGAATGTTTTCACCTGGTGCCTAAAAATCTAGAATGATGGCACCAGGCAAAATTCCCTGGGGAGAGCATTGCACAAAAGAGGAGCCACTACGGACTATTTTTGGTTGCCATCCTCTGGACCTCACATGGAGGCAGCACACAAAGAAAGGCCTCAGATGGTGAACATAGAGTCCGAGATGGTTTAGTGGTCTAGTCCAACTCTCTAACAGTGACATCACACTAGACCACTAGTTAAAGACTGTATTAGTTTAATGTTGGTATTATTTGTACTTTAAAGATTGGATTATTGCTGCTTTTGTGTTTGCATTTTGTTTGTAAGTTGCTTTGAGCAGCTCCTTTGTTGAGCGCGGTGCAAATCTTTTAAATAAACAACCCCCTCATTTGCATTCACTGCTGATGAAATCAAAGTGCGTTTGCATATTGCCAAAAGTAAAATAGAAGCCTTTTTGATATCCAGAAGGATGTGTGAGACAAGTTTCATTTTCAGAACTGCCACTCTTGAAAAATATTAAAGATGACCTTTCTGTCATAAAAAACCCTTTTATGATTACAGTAAGAAACATCAAAGTGTCTGAAAAAGCATACCACTATCAAAATCTAGCCTTTCCTTTAGTCATCTACCTGAGAACTCCAGTTGTTTAATCTCTAGATGTTGCACAAGAATTCCAATCATTGTGCCCAAGAATTCAAGAAAAGGAAGAGTTTGGGGTCAGACCCCATCTGGACCCTTAGTAGCTAAGTGCTGGCTGGCCTAGGATCTAAATTTCTCCCTAACTAGACCAGTATACAGGGGCCAGCATAGTTAATCTATCTCTCAGCTTCACTAGAGCCAGTGTGGTGTAGTGGTTAAGAGCGGTAGTCTTGTAATCTGGGGAACCGGGTTCGCGTCTCTGCTCCTCCACATGCAGCTGCTGGGTGACCTTGGGCCAGTCACACTTCTCTGAAGTCTCTCAGCCCCACTCCCCTCACAGAGTGTTTGTTGTGGGGGAGGAAGGGAAAGGAGAATGTTAGCCGCTTTGAGATAGTGTAGTGTAGTGATAGGGTAGTGATAAAGCGGGATATCAGCCTACAGCTGCCCCACCAGTGGATTTTCCAACATTCTGTTGCTACTTCTCCCTGAAGCATATTTAGTAAATAAAGCAAACAAAAAAAACCCTTGGCGGTGCCAATAAGCAGGGAGGAAGAATTGTACAAACCATTCAACACATCTCTTCAAAATACTAAAGGCTTCTGCAGTAGGCTTCTCCTACAAATGGCCACTGGTCAGAACTGGTGGATACTGGTTTCCAGCAATAGCTGGAGAGTCAGCGAGCACTCCGACATTAGTTTAAAAAAAACAAAACAATCATGGCAAGAAAAATTAATGGACTATGCAGAACTGGCAAAACAGACATACAAGCTACGGGGCAAGGATAACTGTGACTTTAAAGAAGAATGGGAACCCTTTGAAGATACAACAAAGCCAACTGGACTCCTTGGCTGGTTTTGAATAAACATTCACAAACTTTTTATTGATAATAATCAGCTAAATAGTTTGAGGATTTATACAACTGTGTAACATGCAGAAAACAGCATTTTTAGAGAAATCAAAGACTGGAACGGAGGGAAGCCGGGGTTGGGGGTGGGTGGGCTCTGTGGGGGCAGGGAGGGGGAGGGAGGAAAAATGGGGGGAAAATAAGGATGATATGCTTCTGGATAATATGTATTGTTTTAATTTTGAATAAAAGTTATTTTTAAAAAAACAAAAACAAAACATACAATGGCTTTCTTTGTTGGGGTACTAATGGTGACAGCAGTCACAAAATTAAAAGACGCCTGCTCCTTGGGAGAAAGGTGATGGCAAACCTAGACAGCGTCTTAAAAAGCAGAGACATCACCTTACCAACAAAGGTCCGTATAGTTAAAGCCATGGTTTTTCCCTGTAGTGATGTATGGAAGTGAGAGCTGGACCATAAAGAAGGCTGATCGATGAAGAATTGATGCTTTTGAATTATGGTGCTGGAGGAGAATCTTGAGAGTCCCATGGACTGCAAGAAGATCAAATGTATCCATTCTTAAGGAAATCAGCCCTGAGTGCTCACTGGAAGGACAAATCGTGAAGCTGAGGCTCCAATACTTTGGCCACCTCATGAGGAGAGAAGACTCCCTGGAAAAGACCCTGATGTTGGGAAAGATTGAGGGCACAAGAAGAAGGGGACGACAGAGGACGAGATGGTTGGACAGTGTTCTTGAAACTACAAACATGAGTCTGACCAAACTGCGGGAGGTAGTGGAAGACAGGAGTGCCTGGCGTGCTCTGGTCCATGGGGTCACAAAGAGTCGGACACGACTAAACGACTAAACAACAACAATAGGTCTTACTGGCCTCTGCAGTTTATGAAGCAATCTGAAACAAATGGCATCAAAAGACACACCCCCAATCAGAAATGTGACTGTAAACTGAATGATATGCTCATTTCACTCTTTAATCTGTTTCATCACTCTGAAAAGGCAGCCCCCTTTTTTAAAAAAAAGATGAGAAATGTAGTCAATTTCCTTTTTTAATTTTAGTTTTGCATTTCAAAGCTGCTTTAATACGCTATTCTTTTGCCACACACCACATTTTGTTGACAGTTCTAATTGCTCCTTGCTTCAGCCTGTGAGTGTGGGTAAGGATCAAGCTAATCTCATTAATGCAAAAGAGATAGGCATACAACCACCTCCTTCCTTGCACTTCCATGTATTTTAAAAGTCCTCTTTTTTCGTAGCAGGCAGGCAGGCTGGTTTCTAAATGAAGAAATTTGTCTATAAATGTTTGTCCTTAGTACATTAAACACATAAACAGCCATGTTTGTGATACCGGCGCGTCATTAGCTCTTGAAAAATTCATCAAATGTCCCGAGATCTGCACTGCTTATTTAAAAATTCATACAAAGTTTTGAAGAGTAAAAAATGGTTTGACAAGTAGGCAGGCCACAAAGAAACTGACACATCAAGGAAAAAAGATCAAACAAGAATATAGCAGGCATATTCATACTGTAGACTGTAGAGCCTGGCTGCTCTCCAAGGGGCTTGAAAGAACAAGTCGACATAAAATATAGAGAAAGAATAGAAACAGGAATCTCAAGGTGGAAGTATGAAAGACCATTTGACATTCAAAAAAATGATTGTATTCCCCCCCATTTTTGACATCCAGTCAATAAATTCACCTCTGCATAGTTTATTTAACTAGATGCAAAAGTTTCCATAGCCTTTGAATGCGACAGCTCCTATTTTGCTCTGAAATTATTTTCCATTTTGTATAAGCGAACAGTGAATTCTCTGGTTGCCATTGGCAGAATGGTGCCAACCACACACAGCAGGAGGAGATTAGCTGACTTCAGGGAACCCCAGAGTTTGCAGAAATGCAAAAACACATTAGAAATAGGGGACCCTGCCAAACCAACAGCCCAGTGATGACTGAGAATGGTCAAGAGGCACAAATTAACTTTTTTGAGAGGGAACCCAATGCTGGGCTGGGAGTAACTGGGCCATTGAATAGAGTGTCTGGAATCCTGAACAGCAGAACCTTTACACTACAGTATTGTGTTGTAGGTTCCACTTGCATTTACTAACTTATTATCACACAAGAGAAAGGTATCGACAGGCATGGCAGAATTCTTTAGGTTTGCGTTTTCATTAAAAAAACAAAACAAAACACCTCTAAGTAAGAGGGAGGAAAAAAGCCCAATGAGGATTGAGTATGTTAACTGGGCACAGAACGCTAAGTGACTGCTCATGAGGAAGTGGGTAAGGGAAGGGTCAATTACTTGTATAATGGGTTAACTATTGTAACTCACTCTACGTGGAACTGCCCTTGAGACTGACCCAGAAACTCCAGCGGGTGCAGAATGCCATGGCAAGACTCCTTACGGGGTCCTCGCAGCAGGATCACATGCACCCGGTGCTATACCAGCTGCACTGGCTCGCGGTGGAGTACAGGATCAGGTTTAAGGTGCTGGTTTTAACCTTTAAAGCCCTATATGGCCTAGGACCCTTGTACCTACAGGACCGCCTCTCCTGGTATGTTCCACGGAGGACCTTACAGTCTTCAAACAAAAACATCTTGGAAGTCCTGGGCCACAGGGAGGTTAGGCTGGACTCAGCCAGAGCCAGGGCTTTTTCGGCTGTGGCCCCAATCTGGTGGAATGCTCTGTCACAAGAGACTAGGGCCCTGTGGGACTTGACATCTTTCCGAAAGGCCTGCAAGACAGAGCTGTTCCACCAGGCCTTTGGCCAAGGCACAGTCTGACCCCCCTCCTTCGGTAATCCTCACAGAACTCTGGCCAAATGGATGCCATTAATTTGATTTGAATTGATTTTAGAATGAATTGGTTTTAGAATGCCGTGTTACTTTTATTATTGTTAGCTGCTCTGAGCCCAGCTTTGGCTGGGGAGGGCGGGATATAAATAAAATTATGATGATGATGATGAATGGAATGGAGATGTTGAGAAATGCATGGAAAACTGGCTGGCACCATTCCATACTGCAACACAGATCAGGCCCCATACTGGGTAATGGGATGGTAGCCGCTACAGGATTGCAGCCTAAATGTATCTGAACATGTTGTGTAATGTTCAGTAGCATTGATTTATCAATGTAGTCCTTTAATTTGCCTAAAATTTCCAGATAATGCTGTGATTTCCAGCCTCTCCAATTAACTACTCGTGATGTACCCTCTGACTGAGAAAGGGTTAGCAAGAACTTTTGAAACGCCAGTGAGTATTGAGGGTGGTCAGAACAATAGAGATGCTGTGCTCTCTTTATGCATATGTCATATGGACAGACCAGTCCTGCAAATTAGGGACTCCAGGACACTATGACCTAAGGTCTATTCCTAGCCTGGCAATGGACCACGGATTGTGTATGCTTAGATCTTGGAATCCAGGAATAGAAGGGAAGGTCTTAAGAAAGGAAGAAAGGATAGGAATATTTTAATCAATCGATAAATCCAGCAATTAACCTTAGAGGCCTTGGTTGAAGAATATCTATTCCAGTATTTGCCTGTTGACCTAACACTGCATGCTCAACAGTGAATCAGGACAGATGAGATTCAAAATTACCGTATTTTGACACACTTCCCCCCCTCCAAAAATGAAGGGGATATATGTGTGCGTCCTATAGAGCGAATGCAGGCTTTCGCTGAAGCCTGGAGAGCGAGAGGGGTCGGTGCGCACCGACCCCTCTCACTCTCCAGGCTTCAGGCAGTTATTCACAAGCCATTGGAGCGCTCCGAAGGCTTGTGGGTAGCAGCCTGCATCCTGAAGCCTGGGAAGCGCAGTGCCAACTCCCGCTGCCCTCCCTGGGCTTCAGGCAGCTATCGCCGGGCTCCGAAGGCTTGTGGATAGCAGCCTGTTCTGGGGGCTGGGGTCGGGGGAACCTCCGCCTTCCCCCGCCCCCAGCCTGGCAAGCACCTCTCTGGGATCTTCTTTGCTCTTTGGGGTTGGGGGGGGAATAATTCCCCCCTTTATTTCCCCCATAAAAACTAGGTGCGCCCTATGGAGTGAAAAATACGGTATTAAAGGAAGCATGCAGCATTCTTCTACTGATGCCAAAAGTTACACAATAAAATATTCAGCAGTTTTTTTTTTTAAAAAAAAATAAATATTCAGTATTAAGAGAGCTGAATCAGGTGGCTTTTTATTGTGCACGAAACTTTCAAACTGCTTTCCAGATTGCAATACACATCCATCTACTTGATCAAAAAGCATAAAGTCAGTTTGCAAGGTATGCCTAAATGCATTTCTTTGATTTCAAATATGAATGTTGTCATGCAACAGGAATTACAAAGCTTATTGGCATTCAGAGTGAGCAAGCGCACATAACCGCATTCCATATGGGACTATCTGGAGAATGTTTATCTTCATACCATAGCAGTAATTGCAGTTTAATTTCAGTGAAAACTTATTTTCTTATCCATTGGGAATATTTTGAGTCTAATGAGACAAATGCTTTACATTTGCAGAAGGGAGAACTTCTTCTTTTTTTTACAAGGATGCTTCCTTGGGACATTCTTTTGGTAAGAAAATTAGATAATTTTTTCTGCTTCAATATTTTCATAATTTGGTAATTCTGCATAAATTGATTTCTGAATAAACGTGAACCTTCAGTTTCATAGATTAGGGGTGGTAAATGGGCTGCATCCAAAACCTTGCCTGTTTTATCTGGTATTCTAAGCTTAAAATGAGATACAAGGCTATCAGTAGCTAGTTTTTTCTTATGTTCTTATCTAAATGCCCAGGATGGGTGAATCAGTCCAGAGAATATTTCCCCACAAGTGGGGAAAGGTGGGTTGAGGTAGTAAAGGACTGGGGCTGGAAAACAAGGTGATTGGTGCTAATACTTGTGTGTTTGGCTTGCACAAACTCAACCAATCAATCATTTTATTTGTATCCTGCCTTCCCAAATTAAAACCATGTTCAAGGTGGCTTACAACATATATATACAGTGGTACCTCTGGTTAAGAACTTAATTTGTTCTGAAGGTCTGCTCTTAACCTGAAGCACCACTAATGGGTCCTCCTGCGGCTACTGCACCACCGCTACATGATTTCTGTTCTCATCCTGAAGCAAAGTTCTTAACCCGAGGTAATATTTCTGGGTTAGCGGAGTCTGTAACCTGAAGCGTATGTAACCCGAGGTACCACTGTAGAGTTCTTTTTTCTGGGTGGCGACGGACATGCAGGGGTACATTCTGTGACTCTATCAGGAGAAGAAACAAAAAAATTATCATTTTTAGTTTCTTCTCTAGCATGGTGAATCGTCAGTTCCATTGCTACCCCTGATGGTGGCCTCATTTCCTGTCATGGTGTTTCCAGAGTCTCAGACAGAATGAGACTACCCCTAAACGTTTCTTAAGAAAAAAAAAAAGCACTGTATATATAACTACAAATCTAATGAAAGTAGCCATAAACAATAAACAAAACATCCAAAAGTACACAGCCAAACTGGACAACTTCCACATCATAAGATCCAAAATAAAGATGCAAAAAATTAACAGCAACAAGGGGAACAATGACCACAATAGAAAAACAAACAAAACAATGCCCCAGCCCAAATACATACCCATTTTGGGGGGGAAGTAGGGAATCTGTGTATTAAGAACTAGCATATTGGGAGAATGCCAGACTAAGCCTTCTCCCTGGTGTCCAGTTTTATGGAGGAGGAATTTCTGTTTTAATATGGAAATCCATTTCTTCATCTGATCCTCCACCGATAATGTGAAATGCTATCTATCTAGAAACGGCTTTACCTGTTTATTTGCTACTTGTGTGAATTAGTCCTCTAGCCCCATAGCTTATGTGAGTGAGCCCCATTGCCCCTGTGCAATACAAAAGACAAAGAGGAAGGGTTGATTTGATAGGCTGGTGAGAAAAAGGACATGGACACAACTGTCACCGGATTGTAGCCTGAGAGGGTTAATGCACGGCACTTAATCTCTCATCATTTCTCTTGCTCTCACATTGGGAGGATTTCTGAATAATCTGTTGTATGATGCTTTCTCTGACACACTTCAAAAGATATCTTTATTGTGATAGATATTGTATAAGCAATGAGTAAAGAGATTTGGATTGAGAGAGGGGAGGGGGGAGGGGGAAGGGCATATAGTCTGCTTGCAAGACCTCTTGTACTGCTGAGCCAGATAAACACACTGAGTTAGGTCAAAGATCATATTACTCTGGCTCAGTCAATGGCTAGCCAGTCAATACTTTTTTGACATCAAAAAATGACTCCATGGGTAGAAGGTCAATAGTACAAAACTACTGTACATCACATTGCTCTCTCTTAATCAATTCCTCTGTGCTAGGCAATCTAAAATTGCAATTGCACTCTATATTTAACACTGGACTAATTTGGGGATATAGGACATCTTCTTTGAGAGTGAGGGAACCTATTTTTTAAAGTACTCTTTTGCTATCCAGCTGAAAAATGTATCATTATTAATTTTATTTGTATAACACCCTATACCCGTAGATCGCAGGGCGGTTTACAACATGAAATTACAATACAGTGGTACCTCTGGTTATGAACTTAATTCGTTCCGGAGGTCAATTCTTAACCTGAAACTGTTCTTAACCTGAGGTACCACTTTAGCTAATGGGGCCTCCCGCTGCCACCGGGCCGCCGGTGCGCGATTTCTGTTCTCATCCTGAGGTAATGTTCTTAACCTGAAGTACTACTTCCGGGTTAGCAGAGTCTGTAACCTGAAGTGTTCGTAACCCGAGGTGTTTGTAACCTGAGGTACAACTGTATAAAAAAACACAAAAAACAAAATAAAAATGAGAACAAAAACAAACCAATAATCCCTCCCTCCACAATACATTTAAAAGGGCATTGGATGTCAATCAGCCCAAGACCTGGTTGAAGAGGAATGTTTTCACCTGACACCTAAGGGTGTATAATGATGGTGCCAGCCGAACCGCCCTGGGGAGAGCATTCTGAAGACGAGGAGCCACTGCAGAAGAGGCCCATTCTTGTGTGGACAACATCCAAAACTCTCATGGAGGACGTATAAAAAGAAGTGCCTCAGATGATGATCACAGAGTCCGTGTTGGTTCATATGGGGAGAGGTGCTCTATGAGGTATTGCAGTCCTGAGCCATTTAAGGCTTTACAGGTTAAAGCCAGCACTTTCAATTGGGCCTGTAAATTAATTGGCAGCCAATGAAGTTGGCCCAAGGTTGGTGTACTATGTTCAAACCATCTTCCCCAGTGAGCAACCTGGCTGCTGAATTCTGCACTAGCTGAAGTTTCCAAAGTCTTCAGAGGCAGCTCTACGTATAACGCATTGCAGTAATCTAATCAATAGTTTACAGGAGCAATTTAATCTGAGGAAGATTATACATTTATAATGTCCAAAATTTATTTATCAAGTTTATTTATCCCAGTTATCTTTCAGCAAGTGGCACCTGAAACAATGCACAGTTTAAATAAGCTGGCAATTTAAACCACCAGTAGAAAACATTCCCATAAGGTGACTGACATGAGAAGCCTAGCCACAAAGAAGATCCTTGAAAATTCTTATAAATAACTCTCAGCAAAATCACAGCCACAAAGTTCCCCCCCAAAATGTTAGCACTAAAACAAATTGGTTCCTAATACACTGAACAAGCACAAAACACTTCCCTTAAAAGCCAAGTTTCTATTAGCCAATAAAGAGGACTTGTGTTTCGGGGGGCCTGGCATGCTGCTAACCCAATTAGCGGAAGAGAGTCTGTGGACAATCTGAACTTTCCCATTAGATACATATGCTTAAATGTCAGCAAGAAGGCCATTGTGTACCCTTCCTTTCTATGACGCTAGCAGGGTGTTGATGCCAAGCAACAGAATTCAAGTGGATTGTTATATAAAGGCTTTAAGCAGCCAAGGAGCATACAATGCTCGTGCGCCTAATCAGAAGTCTTCTGGGTTTTATACGGGGAAAGGTGTAATCATGCACATCAAGGCTGAAGATGCTGGCATGTACCTCAGGAGCCCATTTACTGAGTCCGTGTCAGTTCAGAAGCAAGGAACGTGGCTCCCTGAGAAGTATTAAAGCCTGTCAGATGCACTGACTCAAAACTAAATCACCCCCAGCTGGGTAAAGAGCAAACACCTGTCAAATTGCCCCATTAATGGTTGGCTTACCTATTAAGGTTCATTCCATTCCCATATTTCCCCTGCCCCCGTTCCCAATTTTCAGTGCTGAAAGCTTGGATATCTCTTTGGTGAGGCACTAGCTTTTTGGCCTAGTGCTACAGAAGAGTAAAAAGGTAAAAGGTAATGGTAAAGGATCTCTGGGTGGTTAAGTCCAGTCAAAGGTGTGGTGCTCATCTCGCTTTCAGGCCGATGGAGCTGGCGTTTGTCCACAGACAGCTTTCCGGGTCATGTGGCCAGCATGAAAAAACCGCTTCTGGTACAACGGAACACCATGACAGAAACCAGAGTGCATGGAAATGTCGTTTACCTTCCTGCTGCAGCAGCAACTATTTATCTACCTGCACTGGCATGCTTTCAAAGTACAGTGGTACCAGAACTTAATTCATTCTGGAGGTCCATTCTTAACCTGAAACTGTTCTTAACCTGAGGTACCACTTTAGCTAATGGGGCCTCCTGCTGCCGCTGCGCGATTTCTGTTCTCATCCTGAAGCAAAGTTCCTTAACCCGAGGTACTATTTCTGGATTAGCAGAGTCTGCAACCTGAAGCATCTGTAACCCGAGGTACCACTGTACTAGGTTGGCAGGAGCTAGGACAGAGCAATGGGAGCTCACCCTATTGTGGAGATTCAAACCACCGACCATCTGATCGGTAAGCCCAAGAGGCTCCGTGGTTTAGACCACAGTACCCCCTGCGTCCCAAGAGTAAAAAGGTAAAAGGTAAATGTAAAGGACCGCTGGACGGTTAAGTCCAGCCTGTTGTTGTTTAGTCGTTTAGTCGTGTCCAACTCTTCGTGACCCCATGGACCAGAGCATGCCAGGCACTCCTGTCTTCCACTGCCTCCCACAGTTTGGTCAAACTCATGCTGGTAGCTTTGAGAACACTGTCCAACCATCTCGCCCTCTGTCATCCCCTTCTCCTTGTGCCCTCAATCTTTCCCAACATCAGGGTCTTTTCCAGGGAGTATTCTCTTCTCATGAGGTGGCCAAAGTATTGGAGCCTCTGCTTCACGATCTGTCCTTCCAGTGAGCACTCAGGGCTGATTTCCTCCAGAATGGAGAGGTTTGATCTTCTTGCAGTCCATGGGACTCTCAGGAGTCTCCTCCAACACCATAATTCAAAAGCATCAATTCTTCGGCGATCAGCCTTCTTTATGGTCCAGCTCTCACTTCCTTACATCACTACTGGGAAAACTTTAACTATACGGACCTTTGTTGACAAGGTGATGTCTCAGGCTAGCGCTACAGAAAAGTAACCCACCACCAAGGCTGGTGCTATCATTAGGCCAACTAGGCAGCAGCCTAGGACACAGACATCAAAGGAGCACCATAATGACTTTTGAGGGGCTCGGTTTTATGCAGATTTATTTTATATTTTGAAGAAATTTATCATTTTTGCAGTAATTGATGCATTACAATTGTTTTCCTGTATACATGAAATAGTGTCCCTATTTTCCAGGAGCAGCCTCGGATTTATAGAAGGTGTTGCACTACTTATTCTTGAAATTTAAAATAAATGTAGCCATTTTAAGTTCTGTGTTTTACATTTTCCCCACAATACATCTGCTTTTGAAAATTGAAGTTAGCATTTTTTTGGGGGGGGTGCAAGTAATTAGCCTTCTGTAGGGAGCAAAATATCCCTGCACTGCACACAGCACAATCATCTGGTATCAGTGTTCCTGAAAGAACTACACTGGCTCCCAGTACATTTCCGAGCACAATTCAAAGTGTTGGTACTGACCTTTAAAGCTCTAAACGGCCTCGGTCC
This sequence comes from Podarcis bocagei, assembly GCF_964188305.1. Taxonomy (NCBI): domain Eukaryota; kingdom Metazoa; phylum Chordata; class Lepidosauria; order Squamata; family Lacertidae; genus Podarcis; species Podarcis bocagei. The sequence continues at coordinate 82,022,313 of NC_138129.1, read as the reverse complement.
AGTATACCCGAAGGAGTGTTTCCACCTCCATCATTCTGCCCAGACACTGAGGTCCAGCGCTGAGGGCCTTCTGGCGGTTCCCCCTCTGCGAGAAGCCAAGTTACAGGGAACCAGGCAGAGGGCCTTCTCACTAGTGGCGCCCGCCCTGTGGAACACCCACCCACCAGATGTCAAAGAGAAAAATAACTACCAAACTTTTAGAAGACATCTAAAGGCAGCCCTGTTTAGGGAAGCTTTTAATGTTTAATAGGTTATTGTATTTTAGTGTTTTGTTGGAAGCCGCCCAGAGTGGCTGGTGGGACCCAGCCAGATGGGCGGGGTATAAATTATTATTATTATTATTATTATTATTATTATTATTATCATCATCATCATGGGACGTTTCCATGTAGAACATGCATGGAAGCTTCCTTCAGACCTCCTGCTCAATTTGGAAGGTCAGTGATGGAGCAGGTGGAGTTGGTGGGGTGGATATACTTAAGTTGCCATTCCATAGTATGCCTCTATAGGGAATCATGCCACAGCATTCCTACTTGCTCTTGATGCCAAATATAAAACGATAACCAGCTGTTCAAGCTACCGCTGGCAGTCTCTCAGCAAAACTACTGCTTGGAGCTGCACGGCGGGATTTTAAAGTGCATCTCCCCACTTTGCTTATACTTACTAAAAAATAAATAAAAGTGGCATTTTGGCTGTGAGATTGGTGGGCACCTAGGTGGCCACCGTCACCCACATGATACCTACCTGAGCATGAGAAAATTAGCATAAATTATGCTATGGGTGGCAGAGAGGAAGAAGATTGTGTTGGGAACCGAATTCTGAGTCAAGATGGCTAGAAATGCAAGCCTGAATTCATGCTTGCTTACTCCATCCAATTTGGTGGCAGATAAATATATGAAGACTTTAGGGCTGGGTCTCGAGCTGCCAGGATTGCTTGCCTGTAGCTGTGATAAAATGAAACAGAAAACCAGGCTATGTTCCTAGATCCCTTGCGGTATGTGAATGCATAATTGGATTATGTGTGTATGTTCACATGTGCATGTTTCATAGGGGACTGCGACCATTCTGTTTTCCCATTTAGACTCATTCATTCTTTTTCTCTGTCTCTTTCACTCTCTTGCACACTAATATACCCTTTGAAAGTGCTTTGGGCTTCTTAAACACCTGGTAACAAGCCATGTTCGGCTCCAATTCCTATAAGGAAATAGCAAGGTGATTACAGCGGCTTGATGCAAAGGGGTAAAAAGCCATGCAGATGTCTCTTATTTCACCCTCCATTACTGCTAACTGCAGGGTAACTTTCAAAGCTTCAACCTCTTCTTGCACTTTTTTTGTAATCTTACATCAAAGTCTATTTCCAGCTGTGCTAAGTGATACTTTGTTTTAACCAGATATGAATCAGGCTTCTTCGCTGCCCTTATTCTCTATTCTTGCCTGACCCATTTCTGTTTGAGACAGCGACTGAATTATCGCCTCCATGCTGACAGCACTGCTGTCATTTTTGCCTGCAAGGTTTTTGAGATATATATATATATATATTCCAAAAAAAAAATTTCCTTAAAAAACAACAACACACTACCCTATCTTTCTATGAAATTGTCATTATGCGAGCTTAGGGCGATTCCTCTGGCTTTTTAACAGTAGTTATCACATGCATCAGATTATTGCAAAGCCAGTTCTTGGGGGATATTTTTGCAAAAATGACACAAATCAGAGACTTACTTTGCCAATTCTTCAATGGTGTGTGTGTGTGCGTGTAAACATTTGAGGGAGAGGCAGGTAGATGGGTGGGGGGGAAGAGTGCATTAGGAACAGGTACCAGAACACAGCACTACTCATTTCAATGCGTAATGGAAGATTTTCAAACCGTGAGTGCCACATATCTCCCCAAATATTTTAACGGGCACTAAGCAAGCAATGGAAATGCTAGCATCAAAATGCAAGGCACATTGCCATCTCTGTAAAGAAGCACCAAATCCCTAAGGAAGGCAATGCCTTTGTTAGAAAGACCAACTTAAAATGTATTTATTGTCCTTATTGCTTTTATATCCTACCTTTTCCTTTTCCCGAAGGAGCATACATGGTTGTCTCCCCCCTCGCTTAATCCCCCCAACTATCCTAAGAAGCAGTGACTGCCCCAAGGTCACACAGTGTACTTCATAATTGTGCGGTGATTTGAACACAGGTCCTAATATGACACTATGACAATTGCACCACACTGGCTCACTAAATAGCAAAAAATAAATAAAAATAAAAAATGCCAACAAGACTCTAGAATTTTTCATCAGACAGGAAAAACCAGTGGTTGGGTGGGCATCTCTCATGGATGCTTGAGCTGCACTGCGAGGGGTTGGTCTAGATGATCCTCAGGGTTCCTTCCAACTCTACGATTTTGTGATTCAATGAGAGGTGGTGGTGTGGTGCAAATGCACTGGTAGGAGCATCAGATTGGCTTGCTAGTGTAGCATAGCACAGCATCATTCCACAGATGGAGGTCAACACAAGGTTGGCTGAAGCTGGTGGAGGGATATACCTTCACCAATCCAATTCCCCTTTCCCCGGCCTGGAAAAAAATGGGGTTTGGATTGCTCTGTAATTCACTAAGCATCCCTAGGAGAGAGGCATCCTAAAGGCACAGGTGATCCCTTTGCTTTAAGGTGAGTGACTGTTGACAATGTTGCTATGATATTATGAGGCACAGAAAAGTTAATAACAACAAATGCCCTCACAATACAGACTACTTACTTAATTTTTAAAAATATACAAAAGAAGGACCTGCCATCCTGTGATCCTTGGATGGGGGCCAGTGCTTTTTTTTCTTAAAAAAATGTTTTGACTCAAGAAAATCACCATTTTATAGTTCAAATTGGGGGAAATACCACACATCCACATTCCACACTGCTTCACACATTAAACGCTCGCTTCTCTCTGAGACTCAGGAAACACTGGGAAAGAAAATGAAGCCGCCATGGGAGGTGGTAACAACCAAACTGACCCATCACCATGCTAAATTTCAACTCCTACTTCACACATTAAACACTCACTTCTGTCTGAGGCTCAGGAAACACCATGACAGGAAATGAGGCTGCCATCGGGGGTAGCAATGGAACTGACGATTCACCGTGCTAGAGAAGAAACTAAAATGTTTATTTTTTTAAGTTTCTTCTCCTGTTAGATTCACAAAATGTTTAGGGGTATGTGTTCTACTGTGTCCCCCCAGAAAAAAGCAAGCCATGACATCCCCTGTCTTTTGGGTGGTTATAGAAAGCATCAGCTCTTCCTTTCTGAGAGTGGGGACAGCGAGACTTCAGAAAGTGAAATCACAGAAGCCTCCATCCCATTTGTAGTGCACTGAATGAATGCCAAGTGTACCACAATCCCCCCCCCCCGACACACACCCTACCTAGGGATCCGAACTAAACCAGTCCTGGAACTGGCAGATTGGATTTCCATTTCATTGTTTCCAGGGTTCAGTTAAAAATACAGTGGTACCTCAGGTTAAGTACTTAATTCGTTCTGGAGGTCTGTGCTTAACCTGAAACTGTTCTTAACCTGAAGCACCACTTTAGCTAATGGGGCCTCCCGCTGCTGCCGTGCTGCTGCTGCGCAATTTCTGTTCTCATCCTGAAGCAAAGTTCTTAACCTGAAGCACTATTTCTGGGTTTGTGGAGTCTGTAACCTGAAGCATATGTAACATGAAGCGTATGTAACCTGAGGTACCACTGTAACTCATCCTTCTACTCTACTGAGTCCAGCTTCGGCTGGGGAGGGCGGGATATAAATAAAATTTATTATTATTATTACTGGTACAATCAGGGCAATGGCCATAGCAGAGCAGTAGAACAGCAAGTTAATATGCACAAGGTACCTGTCTCAATCCCTGGAATCTCCAGGTAAGTCTGAGGAAGACCCACTGTCTGGACCCTGAAGAGCTGTTGCCAGCCAGTGTGAACCATACTGAGCTAGATAGTCTAATGGCCTGATCCACCATGTTTCTAGGCAGGTCTGAGGGGGAACCGGACATGCTGGTTCAACCACCTTCATTTACCGTATTTTTCGCTCTATAACACACACCCAACCATAACACGCACGTAGTTTTTAAAGGAGGAAAATCCGTAGACATGCCACCCGTAGGCATTTCCTCCATAACATGCACAGACATTTCCCCTTACTTTCTAGGAGGAAAAAGTGAGTGTTATGGTGCAAAAAATATGGTATTTATTTCTCCTTCCCTGTCAAGATGCAGTCTCAACCTTCCTGAGGATCTTGTCCCCGCCATATTGAGCAAAATTTCCAGCTCCCTGTCAAAATCTGTCAAACACCCCTTCTTCCCACCCTTCCTTTTTATGAGGTTTTGAAGAACGGATCTTAATAATTTTAGATAATTTCCAGGGGAGCGAGAACTCTGCATTATCTTTGTCAAAATTCTTAGAAACATGTGCCTCAAGATCTTCCCCATCATTCATTTTCTGTGTAGTAATAATAGTTTCCATGTTTTGTTTAAAATGTAGGGCTTTCTCTCTCTTTTTGTCTAATCATGAAAGCTTAGTTTCACAGAGAAAGCGTGTTAGGATTTTTGTTCAGCTTAATTTTTGTTCCCCTTTTACTATTGAATTCTTGAGGGATTTGAAGATACGGGATTACTGGAATACAAAAGGATCAAAGACAGGGTGGCAAATACTAAAGAAAATAATAAGAGCTGCCACTTTAGCTTCTTAATCAAAGTATGGTTTTTAAAAGACCCCATACAGCCTATTATAAAATAAATATGACTCTAATTTGGGATCTGAAAGAAAACATAATACTTTCCCCCAAAATATGAAAAGTGTGTACTTCTATACTTCAGCAGTGTTTTCAGTTATGAAGTTGGCACATTTTTTGCACAAAATATTTCTTTCTTTCTTTTTGACAATTGCTTGATACTGATTAATTATAGCAGGGATAAGGAACCTTTTTCTGAGGGTCACTCTCCTTTCTGGACAATCTTCTGAGGGTGAAATGCCGGTAGTGGGTAGAGCCAAAGGTAAAGTGGACACATGTAACTTTTACCTTTGTACAGTCGGCTGCTTTCCACAGACATTCCTCTCCATCCAGGCAAAATGGTGCAAGGGCACATTCCAGCAAGGCAAAATGAAACTCAAGGAGGGTGTGAAGCGAGCCTCTTGGGGAGGGTGTTCCTAAGCTGGGGTGCTGCTAAAGAAGAATCTTTTTCAATTCAGCAAGTACAGAGACTCTCCAAGCGTCCCTATTTCCCAGGGACAGTCCTGGATTTACAGAAACTATTCCGTTTTCTGATTTGATCTCAGAATGTCCCACTTTTCCTTAGGCTGCCCCTATTTTGATCAGAGAAATGTTGGAGGGTATGGAGTTATGTAACAACTGAACCAAGGTGATAAGTAACTATACAAACTTTAGAAGACATCTGAAGGCAGCCCTGTATCGGGAAGTTTTTTAATGTTTAATGTTTTAATGTTTCATTGTGTTTTTTTATATTTTGGAAGCTGCCCAGAGTGGCAAGGGATCTAAAAGGGGCAACCCAGACAAAGTAATATAATAACCCAGACAAAGTAAATAATAATAATAATAATAATAATAATAATAATAATAATAATAATAATAATAATAATTTATTTATTTATACCCTGCCCATCTGGCTGGGTTTCCCCAGCCACTCTGGGCAGCTTCCAACAAAATATTAAAATGCAGTAGTCTGTTAAACATTAAAAGCTTTTCTAAACAGGGCTGCCTTCAGATGTCTTCTAAAAGTCTGGTAGTTGTTTTTCTCTTTGACATCTGGTGGGAGGGCGTTCCACAGGGTGGGTGCCACTACCGAGAAGGCCCTCTGCCTGGTTCCCTGTAACTTGACTTCTCGCAGCGAGGAAACTGCCAGAAGGCCCTTGGCGCTGGACCTCAGTGTCCAGGCAGAACGATGGGGGTGGAGATGCTCTTTCAGGTATACTGAACTGAGGCCGTTTAGGGTTTTAAAGGTCAGCACCTATAATAATAATAATTAATAATAATAGAATAGAATCATAGAAATGTTGGGGGATAAAATGTTACTCAGAGAACGATTAACACACACATGTCACTTAAACAACCTGATAAGAAGTTAAGTCAGAAAATGGGGGCATTTTGACATCTAACAATGGAATCTTATAAAGGTTCACATTCTAGCAAAATTCAAGTGTTGGGCTATGCAGCGGAATGTGGCAACCCTGTTCCTCTTCATCTTCCTCAATGATTCTTGGAATAGGGGGTGGCGGGTTTGTACAGCAGACAGGAACACACACATAATTGCAGAAGACAAGTTTTGTTATTAAGCTAACTGTGAGTCAGTCCCTGGACTTCAATTTAGTATTGCACAAGCATGCATGTGCTTGGGGACGCAGCCTCCAAGAACAGTTGCCTGTATCATGCAGACTTCCACTCACTGCAGCACAAAAATGGCAACCTCCTGAGTAGTAGAACTCTTTGAAATATTTTCATTTCATATGTCTGCTGAAGTTATTGGTAGAAATCTAACACCTCATAATAATGTTTACCGGTATAGTTTGGACGATGGCAGAAAAGTCATACTACTTTTAACCTTGAAATATATGTCTTGTATTTAGCAGGTGAGCATTCTATTTATCTTTTCCCCCTGTGGTGCAATATTAAGCCTGCAAGCAACTAAATAAAGCAATGACTAGTAACAACAACAACAACAACAACAACAACAAACATCAAATTTTGAAAAGGTCAGACTGGAAAATGTTGTGCCAAGGGGCAACGACTGGCATGAATAAATACAATTTATTGCCTATGTTTTATTTTTGAAAAATCCATAAAAATATATTTTCAAACAATGTATTAAATAGTCACTTTCCCCCTTTGCCCTTATTTTAACAATAATTCCGGGAAATAAAAAAATTGTGTTAATTACTACTCTTGATTTTCTAATTGTCATTACCAAGAAAGTTTCATTGCCAAGTAGTTTCAAAGGGCAAGGTGCATCCCTGAGCTACAGGATCTCAGCTCGTGCAATCTGTAGAAAATCTAGTCTGATCAGAACTGGGACTATTCCTTCTGTGACTCTGCAGGTTACTTTGTATGATGAGGGGTGAACTGTTGTTGTTATTCCTGGCCCTTCACTGTTGGGCTTCATAACCTTCTGTGTACTGGATAAATGACAAGAAGATGGTTTTGAAAGAGATGCCAACAGTAAGCTAGAATGTCCCATGTCCCTATTTTTGGTTGGGGGGTTTTCATGGGTGGGATAAGAGGGAGCAACATGGAAGACCTTCCACCACCACTGGAATGCAGTCAGTGGTTTGTCCACCCAAAAGCTGTCTGGCTCTGCTGTGAGTTGAGGCTGTCTCTGGGAGACAAATGGATCTTCTGGCTGGATTCTGGAAACAGAACCTGGGGGTGGATCTACAAGAATCTAGACTAGAGGAAGTCTGCCCCAAGTATCATGACAGTATAAAGCACATTGTTCAAGCTAGTAGCTTTGTCATTAGCTACTAACTGCTCGTTGCTGGGGATGGAAATGAATTTTACCCGTAGTTTGGGTAGAGCTCTGAAAGCTTGAGTTTTCATTTGCTATTCTGTTAGTTCTTTGCATGGTCGTATATAGACTCGGAGAAGGAAGAGTGGCAGAGAAGGGGAAGGAAATAAGGAGTAGAAGGTGGAGGCAAGGAAAGTGCCCTAAAGCCCAAATGTCAAGCCAATATAGAAAGACGTTGGCCAGGACCACTCCATCACATCAACTGTATTGAAAGGTACAGGATCCAGTGATGAAAAGTGAGCCCAATCTCAAAGTGTAAGAGACTCAGCAGGTGGTTTCCAATGGTGAGAAATACCCTGGGACTCTGTGAAAGGAGACTAGAAAAATCCTCACACTACCCTAGTCTTTAGGGGACGTGGGTGGTGCTGTGGGTTAAACCACAGAGCCTAGGACTTGCCGATCAGAAGGTTGGTGGTTCGAATCCCTCTGACGGGGTGAGCTCCCATTGCTCGGTCCCAGCTCCTGCCAACCTAGCAGTTCAAAAGCACGTCAAAGTGCAAGTAGATAAATAGGTACTGCTCTGGCAGGAAGGTAAACGGCGTTTCCGTGCGCTGCTCTGGTTTGCCAGAAGCGGCTTAGTCATGCTGGCCACATGACCTGGAAGCTGTACGCCGGCTCTCTCGGCCAATAAAGCGAGATGAGCGCCACAACCCCAGAGCCGGTCACGACTGGACCTAATGGTCAGGGGTCCCTTTACCTTACCCTAGTCTTTATGTTGAGGCAGAGCTGTGAAAAATGACAAATCACTCACGCTTTTAGTTCCCCTACTTCTTAGAACATCTCAACTTGTTATTAGATCAACTTGCTCTAGTCATTTGGTATGTTTTACATTTAAACAATGGGAAATCAGTTAGGGAGTCATGCTAGACCTACTGAGTGGTCAACTGATTGGCAGCAGAAAGTACCCTGTGGAGAGGGAGGCGTCTCCAGTATGGTAGAGAAAGACTCTGCCACAATTGCTCTACCAATTGCTCCAAGGGAGATAGAATCATGGAATCATATAGTTGGAAGGGACCACAAGTATCATCTAGTCCAACCCCCTGCAATGCAGGAATCTCACCCAATGTGGGGCTCAAACCCAGGACCCTGAGATTATGAGTCTCATGCTCTACCGGCTGAGCTATAGTGTTGCACTGAGCAGACAGGGTTGCTCAGGAAAGGTCTTTGTTCTCCTCATTCCCCTGAGACTGCAACTAACATTCTTATTTCCCCTTCCACTAGTGTCAATGGGGGGGGAATGGGGAAATGGAAAATCTGCCTCCCCCATCTTCTGTCCTAATGGGATGATCCAGTAGGTCTTAGTAAGTGGCGAATTCTCCAGCATGGAACCTCCCACCACCAACTTAGAATGGCTTGGTCTGTTATTGGTGGGGAGGAGAAAGCTTGCGATGAATCCTTCTCCTTCTTTAAACAATTTGAACCCTACATTCCCTTCAACATATTTAATGTGAAAGCCTTAATGCCTGTGGGGCTCTGTAACACTTGCTGTTTGCCAACTTCCTCACTGGCACTTGTAGTAGGCTGCCATGGTGCCGTTGCTGGATTTAGAGGAAGAAGTCCAGGCCCCCTCTCTGCAGAATGAGCAGGAATGCAACAAGGTTGGCTCACCACATTTTGAAGCAAGTTGCCATCTAACAGAAGAATCTTGTACGAACATTAAGCCCAGAGTCTAAAATTAGCTTAACTCCACCATGGATGCAGAAGAGGACAACTTTACCTTGGTTTCCATAAAGTTTTTCTGTTCAAATGGCAGAGGTAACAAGGAGCTTTTTAACCCCATAATCTGTAACTGGGTTAAGTAAAACATGAATTCCTCTGAAGTCCCTGAAGAAGGTCAAAAACCAAGCTCTAATCCATGGGAAATCATAAGTTACTCAATAGAATTATGGCAGGTCATGACTTCAGAAGTCCAGCCATTCAGCGTAATGTATGCAGGAACTCTAAGCATCTTACTCTTTCCAAGTAGACCTGGTGCTATTGAGAGGGCAGGCAAATACAGTTAGGGGGTCTCATGTCCTCAAAGAATAGATGAGCCCTTCCATTTTTCATACATTACCCCAGGAGCCAAAAAGGAAGAAGGTAACTCTTTCCCCTTTTGCAGTGCTGGTCAATAAAATGGGAAAATAGAGCTGAAATAAAATTGCATCCCAAAATTCTCCTTTGTGAATGTTGATAGTAGTTATCCAAATATTCTCAGAATGGGTGACTGTTTAACATCCATTTTCCCCGAGTAGCAGTCAACATTTCACCGTATCTGACATGCAGCAGTTAAGGATTTGATAGCGTCAGACAGTTGACAAGCAGCTGTAATAGGTATATGACAGAATCTTGCATGTAGCAGCCAGTGTTAGACAGTAGATGACAGCTAACTTGCATCAACACTTCTGCAAATGTGATACATACTTCCCTGATTCATTAAACCAGGGGTCACAGATTCCCATCCCTCACTTAGCCAATCAGGTAGCACCGACTTGAACGGGTTAAAAAGGCAACAGTCAAACCTTGTAAACTGCTTTGAGCTTCTGCTTTTGTGCTATCAAGTAGTATATAAATGCCATGAAATAAATAAATCTCAAGTGGATAATTCCAATGTTGATGGCAGATTTAACAATCAAAGTCTGCATTCAAATTCTGACACACACACACACAAAATTCCAACAATATGGAAATCGCCTTTTGTCTCTAGTCACAACACAGAGGCTGCTCCCAAGCTTCTGAGGCTAACTGAGGGTACCTACAGGACCACCTCTCCTGGTATGTCCCACAGAGGAACTTACGGTCTTCAAATAAAAACACCCTGAAGGTCCTAGGCCTCAGAGAGGTTAGGCTGGCTTCAACTAGAGCCAGGGCTTTCTCGGCTGCGGCTCCAATCTGGTGGAACGCTCTGTCACAAGAGACTAGGGCCCTGCAGGACTTGACATCTTTCCACAGGGCCTGCAAGACAGAGCTGCTCCACCAGGCCTTTGGTGCAGCCTGACTCCCTCCTTTGGCAATCTGCACAGAATTTTTGCTTAATGGTGGCCATCAATTTGATTTTAATTAATTTTTATAATGAAATGTTTTTAGAATGTTGCATTATTTTATTGTTGTTAGCCGCCCTGAGCCCGGTTTCGGCTGGGGAGGGCGGGATATAAATAAAATTTATTATTATTATTATTATTATTATTATTATTACAACTGGTTTAAGCTGAACATGAACAAGGGTGAGCATTTTCCTTAGCTTGACTTCCACGGAACCTGGGAGCTCACAATGTACAGGTGTTGCAGGTCAGTCCTGTTGCTGAATGCTGGAAAACATTCAAATATGGTGTCTGGCTGAACAAGACGAGAAAGATTATTATTTTCATCCTAGTTATTAACTTGCCTCTTTTGAGAGAACTGCAGCACAAACAGAAACACTCAGCTGGAGGCTAATGAAACAACGTTGTGGTATTATAGGAAACCTTGCTTTCCAGCATCGTTTTCTGTTTTCCACTCAGACAATCACTTGCTATTCCGTCACCTCCTTCGCTGAACAACTTTCAGCAAATGTGCAAATGATCCTACTCCTTTCACATTGTGCAAGTGCTGTGTCTCTTACTGATATGCAGAGAGATGGGATTTGTGACTTTGTTAATGAGATGTTCTTCTTGAGATTTTTTGCAGTCTTCCCCCCAGGCCGAAAAAGTAAAATCAAGACAATCTTCCAGGAGTGGCCTGGAAATGTTGGAAATGAATGTAGACTTAAGGCTGCCAACTTATTCTGAAACAGCAATAACACCACAATCATACCTCTCCTCTCTCTCTCTCTCTCTCTCTCTCTCTCTCTCTCTCTCTCTCTCTCCAGCTTCTGTTATTTCTGGATCTGCAGCTGCATCTAAATATTGTGGGGGGTTTGTTTTTTGTTTTTGTATCTGGCTTATTTTTAGCTTCTGCCAAAAGCACATCATTCATGGAAGGGAATAGATGAAAAGCAAAGGTCCTTCCTTGGCTGATCTGCCAAGGTGAACTCAAATGTATTTATTACATTAGGTGCCTTCTCCCACACACTTACATCTCTCCCCCTTCTTTCCAGGAGGTTATCGACAAATCAGTTACCAGGCCAACAAACCAACCTCTCTTGTCATTGTTCACTCAGAAAATATCTACTGGCTGTTTGTCCAAGTTTATATATAAAAGCTCTATTCCACTTGGGTTCTCCTGGGGCCTTCATAGAGGTGTCTTCTGCACCTCTGATTCCTCTACTGCAACCTGTAGCCCTTTTGGCAGACGCTTGCTGTTCTCTTAGTAATCTAGAAAGCAGATCCTCTTTTGATGACTTCAGTGAAGACTTGAAGGTTAGGTGAAGAAGGCCGCAATGTGAGCTCTCTTTCTATGGAGCTTTTATCTAGTGTAGTCAAACATCATGTTTATAGGGAGCCAACTATATTCTTCCATCAAACAGCTTCAATTTATGAAAGGAAGGGGAAGAGCACTGTCCTTAGCTTTGAAGTGGTGACTATGGTGGCCATAGTTAATGACTAAGCATACATACTCGGTTGATTCCAGGTGCCCTATGAATGGAGTTAAACTCCACTTATGAGAATGCCATTCTCTGTGTTAAGTAATTTAATTCACTGAAATTGTGTGCATAAATACTTGTATGCATTACTATGTGTTTAAATTTGATTGGTTGGTGACTGAATTCTAGAGAGTTCTCTAGTAGTTCTCATGTGATTGGCTAATGTTGGTCACATGGGAGGTATCTAGTGAAGGAGAGACTCTATTTTATGTGAAACAAGATGACTGTTTTAGAATCCACTGTGAACACTGCTAAGATGAATAGAGTGTTGGAATGCTTCTTCTCTGCTTGAAAGAATGAGAGCAAAGCTGCAGGAGAAGGTAAAATTGGAAATCTGTCCTAGGAGCTGCAAGGTGGTGGTGGTGAGAGCTGCAAGGAGAGCCAGTGTGGTGTAGTGGTTAAGAGCGGTAGTCTCGTAATCTGGGGAACCGGGTTCGCGTCTCCGCTCCTCCACATGCATCTGCTGGGTGACCTTGGGCTAGTCACACTTCTCTGAAGTCTCTCAGCCCCACTCATCTCACAGAGTGTTTGTTGTGGGGGAGGAAGGGAAAGGAGAATGTTAGCCGCTTTGAGACTCCTGAAGGGGAGTGAAAGGCGGGATATCAAATCCAAATCCAAAAAGGCTAATGGAGATATAGAAGGCTAAAAGTGCTGAGCTCTGGAAAGAGAGGAAAATACAATTGTTTGGAAGTTAGAAGAAGAGACTGTAAGACCATTCTTCGAAAAGCACGTGACTGTAAATATTATGTTTTAATTCATCTATAACTTTTAGTTTCTGCAAGTATAGTTTTTGAATGTTAAAGTCCAGACATGGGCTTACTATCTAAAGAAGTGTGTCAGTCATTATTATGATGTGAGCTTCTTAGCTGCATTTTTCACTACTATGACTTCAACACTAAAATTCTGCTTAAGTGGGCTTGGAGAGCCTTCATAACATCATGGTGGTGGCTCTGGGGGTTGATGCAGGAAAGGAGAATTGACAAAAGTGGTCTCTTCCTTTTCTCCAGTGAGATCCTCTGCAGGACAAAGTCCTTGCGAGAACTGGCTTGTGGGGAGAAATCTGATATGAGCCAGGAGCTGGAAGCAGTAGGACAATCTAAAAGTCAGGACCAAAGTGTAAGTGAGGTACAAAGGATGAACTAGCTAACAGCCAGAAGTCAGAACCAAAACATTACGTAGGAACAAAGCATAACAGGGAGACCCTGCTGCTTGAACAATGCTCAAATGGAAAAACAATCCCTTTTATATTCATTCCTGTGCAGGAAGATCCAATGGCCAGCATGAGAGGATAGGGTCACCCCAGGGTCTGAAATTCGGTCACATGCAGTTTTGGGACTCACCACATGGGGCAGATGCATGCAGATCCCAGCAGCCCCTTCTAAAAATGGAATGAATCCTTCCATTCACGAAAAGGCAAGTCTAGATTCACCTTGCAGTCCCTTTCCAGTGTCATAGCCTTTTTTAAAAATCCAGGGAGCCATATATCTTTCTGCTTAGGATTTTTTAAATCCTCAAATTTCTCTTTAAAAACTGCAGGTATTTCACTCGCACGTGAAAATCCTCCACGTTCAGCATGGCTTTTGCTTTGGAACAAATAAGAAGGCACCCTAAAAATATCTTCCTCTCACTCACGCAAACCCTCTGCTTGATCGTCAAGGTCCCTTCCAACTCCATAATTCTATTATTATTTGGGGGTAAATTCACTAATATTACGTAATTTCTGACCTTGAGAAAGTAAGTGGAGGGGAACAGCTTCACAATGATCAGAGTGCAGTAAGTGGAGAAACATGTCTGAAAAACTGTAGCAAAGTAGTATTAAGAGAACAATTATGTGATATGTTCAGGTATAGATAAGCTTTTATTCTTTCATTACTCATCCCTTGCTAATCAAAAACTCAACAGAAACAGGTAGGGAGGAGTGGGAGAAAGATCTCTGCCTTGCAAACTTACATCAGATCTGCAAAGATGACATTCATGCAAATGCCCCCCCCCTGTTTTCTCAAAGACAAAATCGCAGGATAAGAAGATAACAATTTATTGCTAAAAATACCAACTGATATTTTAGTAAGATATAACTTCCTTGCTAAATCACATTTTTTCCCTGTCAGCTGTTAATTAAATGCTTACACATTCCTTGCAAATTTAATTTATTAAGTGAAGGCCATTTATTGCTTTCTGCAATTTGGAGTTAATTAGAAGGTGGCAGAATTGTTCCCTGGAATGCTTAGTCATCCTGAGCACATATCAGTACAGCAAATGGATTTTTATGTAGTGCTCGCAATTGGATTAAATGTTCAAATGGTTGCATTTGGAAATGCTATATCGACTGCAAGCACACAAGCTTCATTAGCAAAAATGGCTTGAATTTTGCTAATTTCCCTCTGTGGCCCCCAGCGCCAACATTTACATTGCTCCAAATGGCTGGGGGACTCTTTGGAAGAATTTGTGGGGTGGCTCTGTGGCCTACAGAGGAAAGAGGGGATCTGCGAATGTCTCCCCCACCTGCCTGGGGGATACCTCCACTTGATCCTATGCAAGCAACATTTCTTTGCCTGAAAGGATAAGTCTAGATCCAACCAATAATTACCTGTAGGCTGATCTGTTTGTTCTTCATAAGTCCAATTAGTGTTTATGGGGCAGGGGGGAGTGTCTTAATTATCTAGTAACAGGCTATTATATCTCATTTCGATATGACTTCATAGATGGATTGATCTCTCAGAAAGTCTCTTCTCAAAGGACTGCACAACCTTTTTGTAAGCTATTTTGGGTCCACATTTAAAGCAGAATATAAATTCTTTAAACAAAAATGTATATCGGTAGCTTGCAGCTGAAATATTCAACTTAAGCGAATATTAAAACAATAAATGTGGGGGGAAATATGAGGGGGGAGGAAATCTATTACATTTCTAAATGGGCTACATGTATGGCTATGATTATTTAGTTCTGGCTCAACTAATAGATGCTTCCAGCCAGGATAAATACAGATAATCACATCTGATTTCCCCTGATTGAATGCTAACTGGCCTTATGAAATTTTAATTCCTCCAAGAGAACTTGATTGCTTATTCCCCACACATTATAATTTGCTTTTAAGAAAGTTCAGAGTCAAAATAGTTTGCAATCAAGGGACTAGATTTTTTTTTTTTAAATCATTCTTTTTAAGTGTCTTTAGACTTGGGTTGAAAGTTTTAATAACATCGGTAAAAAAATGCTGATTGACTAGCTAAAGCGAAAGGTGGTAAACAAAAGAATTCTAAAGTCCTATTAACTTTAGTAAGTTGTAAAGTCTGAATTAATTCACTATGAATTCCTGTAGGCAGCTCCACTGTGGAGAGATCATCACTCTTACTTTTTAATTTTTGAAATTTTATACCTTACTCTGCCATAGCAATCCTCAGGGCCATTAGAACAAGTTCATCTGTAGTGACCTTCATGTTGTTTGGGAATTATTTTAGGAAACCACCATTCATATGTGATGGTGCAAAACTCAGCAAGAAGATTGTAGTCTCTATGCAGAAACACACTTTGCCAGGACAGGTGCATAATCACATAAAGATGAAGGGAGAGCCACAATAATGAACACAGGAGACTGGTATTGGGTTGATTTAGGCCACAACTTTATTTATTACAGGAAACAGTAGGTTTGGCTAAGGCATTGGGGATGTATCCAGCATCAAGCAGCCTGCCTGCTACCTGATGGGAACCTGGTGGGTTTGAACCTTTGCTGGGGAGTTGCTCCCCACATGGACTGGATGCCACAACCCCACACAGGCCACCATTGGGAGAGGTGTGTTGGCCCATTGGCCCCCAGGGGACTCCCAGACAGAGTCACCCCTCCTGCACCTCTTTAACGGGGTACCCCTGTGACTAAGGATCCAGGCCAATGCCTTATCTGCCAAAGTTGTCACCGTTGCTATGAGGTAGGCAAAAACCTGCAAGCTGGCCAGTTTGCTTGCAGGAGAAAATACCTCTCTGGCCCCAAATACGGCGACTGAACTAATCATAGCAAGGGTCATAGGCAGTGTGCTCACTTTCTCCCCACCCGGGTGGGTCCCTAAAGACTAGGTCAGGGATAGGCAACCTAAGGCCCAGGGACTGGATGCGGCCCAACTGCCTTCTCAATCCAGCCCATGGACGGTCCGGGAATCAGCACGTTTTTACATGAGTAGGATGTGTCCTTTTATTTAAAAAGCATCTCTGGGTTATTTGTGGGGCATAGGAATTTGTTCATTCTCCCCCCCCCAAAAAAAAAAATATAGTCTGGCCTACTACATGGTCTGAGGGACAGTGGACCGGCCCACACCTGAAAAAGATTGCTGACCCCTGGACTAGGTGGATGGAAAATCCCATGACAGCCACACAATGCAGCAATGGCCACCCACCCAGAGTCCTAGGTGAGCAGCTTGTGTGTGTGTGTGTGTGTGTGTGTGTGTGTGTGTGTGTGTGTGTGTTGGCTTTCCCCACTGTATCTTAATTGTGGGGGGCTGCAGGGGAGAGAGGGACAGGCCACATTGAAAAACAAAAAGTTATTGCACAGGATTCGTTAGATGAATCTTACCCATGGGTTAACTCCAGAGGATGTCAGTTGCAATTAGGTCATGTTGACATCACTGGGACAACTTATTCATGATTCAAGCCCACTTTCAATGAGAATTAAGTGCAACCCACTGATTCTGGAATCAACTTTTGGGTTGCCTGTCAATGCATTTAAATTTATGCCGAGAAATTTCCCAGTACCTTTAACATTTCCTTTGCCAATCAGCAGAGTTGGTTTAAAGCACAAAGTCATTTTTACCTCTTTTTCCTGATCTCCAAGGTAACACAATTGTGGGTTTCGGAGTGACCTGAAAGCAAACATCAGACTCACATTGAGTTAGGAGATAATTTATATAAGAATTTGAAAGAGAAGAAGAGTCAACAGAAAGAGTATTCTGTATTTCTCTAGAAACATGGTGGGGGGCATGGAAATTAGCAAATACTTGACACAGCGAAATAAGATCAAGAGGGAAATTTCATTTTAAAAAATGCATGCTCATAGCTAGGTATTTCAGGAAAATATATCTGGTAGTTCAATACAATTATGCAATATATTGTGTGTCTATTTTATGCATTTGGATATTAAACCTCTGAAGATTAGCTCTCCTTGGGCATTGGGTACCTATGAGCAAAGGCACCCATCTCCTAGACATCAATTTGCATTCATGTCTGAAAGGAGCCAACAAATGTAAAGATCCTTTGCAGGATCTGACCCCCATATTATGACTTTTATACCCCACTCAAGGTGGCATACACGATTCTCCCCTCCTCAGAAGGAGTTACTGGTCCAAGTTCACCCAGTAAAATTCATGGCAGAACTCTAGTCTTCCAGATCCTAGTCTGACACCATCAGACACACTGCTTTGGCCAGTTGGGATGGCTGCAATGAACATTGGCTCTTCCTCATGGACTCTAGTCTATTCATTCTTGACAGCCCCTTCATGTGTTCACATTGAGGAATGTTATCTGGCTTAAGACATAGAAAGCCTTGATATTGGAGACTTTATTGAGGGTTGCTTTTCAGATTTAAGAAACAAAAGGTATCAATCATTGCTAGACAGAGAGTCTACTGTTAATATTCCCTTCTTCGTCTCACATTGCCAAAACCAAAATAGCACAAATACAGTACATGCATTAAGTGGTGCATCAAGAAAAAGTCCATTCTTAGAGAAATATCAGATGCTAAAAGCCATTGATTATAAGCAAGCCTAAAAAAATGAGCTTGGAAGAATTGTGCCCTCTGCTTTATTGCTGCCTCCCAGTGGTTACAGGTAAAGATGGGAGTTCCTCCTTATCCTCAGTTTCCCTTCTAGCAGCTACCAATGGAGAGAAGCACCTGCCCCAACTTTCATTAAACTGAACTATTGTAATGTCTTCCCTTCTCACGAGAACCCTCACAGCATACTCTGACATCACAGGGTGCCTGGTGGACCCTTGCTTCTGAGACAGTTCAGGATTCTTCTCATCACAAGGTGTCTCTTTTTGGCTCTTTAAACAACATTCAAGTTATTCCCAAGCCACAAAGCTTGTTCTGCTAAAACCCTCCTCCTCACCTTTGTATACCATATTTTTTGCTCTATAGGACGCACTGGACCATAGGACGCACCGGACCACAGAAGGGGGAGAACGGGGGGGGGGGAATTCTCCCCCTCTCTGCTCAGCGTCCCTTCAGTGAAGCGGCAGGAGAAACGGAGCCCCTTCCATTTCTCCTCCTGCTTCGCTGAAGGGGCGCTGCACAGAGAGGGAAAACTGTACAGCGCCTCTCCAGCAAAATGTAGCCTGGAGAGCAAGAGGGATCGGTGTGCACTGACCCCTCTCACTCTCCAGGCTTCAGGCAGCTATTCGCAAGCCTTCGGAGCACAGCGGGAGCTCCTGCTGCGCTCCGAAAGCTTGTGGATAGCTGCCTGAAGCCAACGGAGTGCAGCCTTTGAAGTCTCCGCAGAGCAGCGGGGTGAAGGCACCCCGCTGCCCTGAGGAGGCTTTGCGCAGCCATTCCCAAGCTAGAACAGTGAGACGGAGTGCTGCGCAATGCTCCGCCTCATTGTGCTGGCTTCGGGAACGGCCTTTGAAGCCTCCGCAGGGCAGCAGGATATCTTCACACCGCTGCCCTGCGGAGGCTTTGCGCAGCGCTCCTTCTCCCTGTTCTGGCTTTGGGCTTAGCTGCGCAGCCTGCATTCACTCTATAGGACACACACACATTTCCCCTTAATTTTTGGAGGGGGAAAAGTGTGTCCTATAGAACAAAAAATACGGTAACTTAATTTAGTCTGGTTTTTGGCCTTGCTCATCCCTTTCCTGCACTCAGTGATGGACGATGCCCATTGGGACTTGTGGGGCGGAAGATGTAGGTGGAGTCAGAGCCAATGAGACGCAACACCAGCTAATTCTAGTTTTGCCCCCATCCTCCTCCCGCTGAGTTTCTACAAGTTGCTACAATGAGTTTCTACACCGTACACTGATGAGTTTCTGCACTGAGACAACTCCTGCAATGGTTTGCCTACAAGGATGTAGGCAAGTGAAGACTGGCTGAGAGCAGGTGAAGGTTGGTGGAGCAGAGCTCACTTTGCCCCAATGGATGAAGCAGCCTCCACAGTGCTTCACAGAAGAATATACAAGCTGTGAAATTAGAAAAGGAGAATTTACAAGCAGAGAGTCTTATGTCTGTCCACCTAGAACACCCAGGTTGGAAAAAAATGGCTTTGAAAAATGTTTCTTAGACCCTGTGCATGGATTAGAAATTTGCCAACATACTTTGCCAAATATAGAGGCATAAACTTACTGGCCAGGGTGGGTGGGAAACAAGGTTGGAAGAACCTTTTTGTAGACAGTTGCATCGCAGGAAGAGCAGTGATTGTGGGTGTTCAGATGGCTGAAGCAAAGACCAAGAGGATATTGTCTGAAGGACAACATGTTCCTAGGCCCAGAGATGAAGCCTGGATGAAATGCCATCTTCACCGGATAAGGTTCATATGTTCATAGGACTGTGTAGGTGGTTGGAAATGATGCAAGAGACTTGGTAAAGGCTCTGTAAATAAAATCCATTTTCTCACAGAGGGGTTGTAAAAAGCTCGAGAAGGCTTGATTAAAGAGGAGAAGTTTTAATTACAGAGCAAAACTTGATTCCAGTTATCGGCTTCAATGCTGTGCTTCTTGTAACCAAAAATCTGTCCTGGAATATGATCTTGCTGAATGCACTTATTTTGCATGAGATATTGAGTGTTGATCCTGATGTAAATGTATTTGTTTGGATAAATACATATGGAATAAAATGAGGTTGGTGGAAGGCAAAATGCAGTATCCGCAAATAGGATCTCTACCTGAATCATTGATTCCCCCCCCCTTTTAAAATTCACTGGGTTTTAAATTATAGCCTGCCTCATTGCGTGTGTATTCGCGTGTGTATTCCTCCATGGATAAAAATTGGAATTGGTGATCAGCACATAAAATTGAACTTTACCACCACTCTGTTTCATTTCTGCATTAATCTTTGAATTTCATTTTTTAAAAACAAATATCAGCACAAAAAATATGTTTTAAGATATTCTTTACCATTGAAATATTGAAAAAGATGACAAATATTATTAAGGTATTATCAATACATCCCAACATAATGAAGGGGAAATGCAAGCTGCAGAGTATCCTATACAAAATGACCTGGCCAAGCTAGGGCCATGAAGAAACAATACAGGACTATTGAGGGCTATTGGCAATGGAAAAGAACTGGCCTTCCCCGCTGCTGTGAGGGGTGACAGGGGATTTGGATGGTTGCCAGGGTAACTGGGCTTGAGGTGACAGGAAAAGAGTGTCTTTAGCAAGGTGTGCTGGGAAGAAGAAGGAAAACCAAAAAGACTTAGACTTTGGCATTGCACTGCTGTGGGAAACAAGTCCCTCTTGAGATGACCATGCTGTAAGATATGGGCTCCCTCCATCTAAAATCAGGTATAAGTATGTGAATAAATCCTATTTCTTAAAGCTACAGCAGCCTCCATTGTGTCTTAAATTCTCCGAAAGAGTACAGACTTTGGATGAGCACCTGGAACCTCCTTGAATTTTGCCACTGCTTGGTAGAGACTGGGGGTGGTGCCCAACTTTTGTAACTATAAGGTAAAGGTAAAGGGACCCCTGACCATTAGGTCCAGTCGTGGCTGACTCTGGGGTTGCGGCGCTCATCTCGCTTTACTGGCCGAGGGAGCCGGCATACAGCTTCCGGGTAATGCGACCAGCATGACTAAGCCACTTCTGGCAAACCAGAGTAGCGCACGGAAACGCCGTTTACCTTCCCGCCAGAACGGGACCTATTTATCTACTTGCACTTTGACGTGCTTTTGAACTGCTAGGTTGGCAGGAGCAGGGACCGAGCAATGGGAGCTCACCCCGTTGTGAGGATTTGAACCATCGACCTTCTGATCAGCAAGTCCTAGGCTCCGTGGTTTAACCCACAGCACTACCTGTGTCCCACTTTGTAACTATGTATTCTCTCAAAATATGCATTCCATCAAAATAGCTGCACTCTCACAACATAGATATTTTAAAGCACAAGTTGATGTGCTTTTTGAGCTGAAAACTGGGGGACATTCAGGGAGTGTAAAAACCCAGGTTCTGGTCTTCAGAGTAGTCTGTGAACTGCGAGTTAGATTAATTCACTCACCAAGACTGAATTCCTCAAGCACCTGCAAAGGAGGTTCAGCTGAATGCATGTCCTATAAATGGTTTCAGTGTTTGATGCAATAGCTGGTCCACTAGACACAGACCAAGTTCGGTCTTGCAGTACTTATAGCTGTCCCAGCCTATTGTCAATCTTTTAAGACCCTGCTGTGAATCAGTAAGCATAAGAAAGCACACAGGGCGGTGGGGATGGTGGTAATTCCATTTTGAAAACAAGATCAGCTCCCCTCCCCTCTGGGCACAGATGTGCTAGCTCTGCAAAACCTCAACTCCATGACGTTCACCCGTCTCAAACAAGAATGAAAATGCTGACCAAAATACAAAAGGGAATCAGAGTTCAGGCAGAGGCTCCATCTCAGACACATTTCATTGTTTACTCTGTGCTCCACATAATGCAGCTTCGAGAATTTCATTCTACAGCGTGAGAGGCAGGAAACAGGAATATGTATCCCGAGTGTCAGAATGTCCTAGCTGTTGGATGTGAGGGAAGGTAGACACCTGGTGTTGCTTTGGAGCACAAGTAGTTTTAATTGCTTCATTTTATAACACACACACACACCACACCACCAAACAGTTTTTAGGAAAAGTGGAATGAATGGAGAGAAATGCCTCTGGCAGCCCGAGAACTTGTTAAGATAATGTAGATTTCTGGATAAATCTTCCTAATATGCATTCTCAGCATACACACTTTTGAGTCTCCCAAGGAGACGTTCTAGTGTATGCTGTGAATGTTTTTACCAATATGATAAATCATTTAATGAAGCACAATCAAAACAGATTTACTAAACAAGTTTAAATTTAGTTTCTTATTTTTTAACAAGGGGGGCCTCTGGAGTGTTGCGAAAAGTAAACATTTTCAAGTGTCTCTGCATCAACAGCACACACACACACACACACAAACAGGCATGCACACAAACACACAATACCCCTTATATTGTTTTTCTGTAACTTGGGGAAGCTGTGTTAGTGACCTACTTAATACGCTTGCAGTGTTTCTGAACATTTTAGTATCTGGGATGTAAAGCAACACATGTCCTGTGGCTGAAGGACATGGATGTCACACATTTTTACCAGCAATACAACATGAGTTGTATATGCTATTCTGTGCCCACATGTAACAAAACAAAGACACATCTTTCTGTTCCTTTCAGAGTCTCATCTTCATCAGCTAGAGATGATCCAAGCACATCCATTCTGGGGCTAAGACACAAAATGTCTAGCAGTGAGAAAGGAATGTGACATCTCGGTTCTAGCTTCCCCTTTCTGTGAGGTTTTAAGCATTCCCTCAGTTTTTCTTTTCCTCCTGAGACAAATATTTTCCTCTGGATGCTTTTGTCTTTCTTTTGCCCGAAGATGCTTTGCCTACTGCTCGTGTGCTTGGTACAAAGAAGGGATTTCTTCCTTCGGATTCAAGCCATCCATGGCCATGGTCATAGAGCTGGGCTTCAGATTTGGCTCAGGGCTAAGCTGAATCAGGCATATACTGAGGCCTGGAGACCTCCGATGAGTTGGAAATATGCAACCACAGATCATTGTGAGTCAAGTTGGACTGGTCCAGAGAGCTCCATGGTTGTTAGGAGGTTAGAGAAAAGACAGGAAGAAGGAGCAGGCAGGGCAGGGAAAAGGCTTAGACATCCCACCTGGTGGCTGCATCTTCCTAGAAGTCTGAACTCTGTGGTTCTCCTTCCTGGACTCTTCTTATGCATTCAACAAATCAGATTGTTAGACCCCGTCGAAATATATTCTAAATATATTCTAAGCACAAGAGCTAAAACCTGTGTATAAATGACTGCATTGAACTGCATGTGGCCCTGATTTTGTTTTAAGAAAATGTAATCTAACTACTTCAATAAGATGCCGAAGTGAAAAATAGGCTTCATTTCTTTTGCTGCACAAAATATACACTTCAGGAAATGTTTGCTGTGGGGCAGGGGGTGGGGAAGAGAAATGAGGAATGTGTAGCAGTGAGATAACACATGCCTGAGGAGCTTGAGGAAAGTTGACTACTATTAAAAACATATTTCTACATATTTCCTTTAACAATGCATATAAAAATATTGGAAAGCGACATGAATGTGCGTTGATTGACACAATGAGCAAACAAAATAAAAACTCATTTCGCTAGTCCTCCAATCTCTAAATCCTATTCTATTACCTGAATTAGATGCCTACAGCCAAAGTTTTGTCTGGCTGGTTCATGTCTTTGTTAGAAATTCAGCCTCCTTCCAAACACCATGTTACTTCCTTGGTCTTTAGGTCTCCATAGATCATGGTTCACCAGCCTCCCATGCTTCCTCTCTTGTATCTTTGAGAAGACTGCTCTGGAAGTATTCCAGGGATCCAGGGAAAAGTAGCTTTCCCAGGATACCCAAGTCTTTTTTTCTTCTTTTTTTGCTGGCGACGGAGCATGTTAGTTATTCTGGAAAGAATATGCTCCAAGACTCTTGATGTTACAATTATTATTATTATTGCTAACTTTGGCCATTCATGAGGGGAAGTGAACCAAATATGCTAGTCAGAAGAATTTTCAAGGTGATTGGAGAGTTTGGTGCTTTAATCTTGCCTTAAAATTATGAGAGAAATGTGCCTCCTTTTTTTGAGGGTTTCTTTGAAGTGATGCAAGGTCCTCTCACAGGTATTCTAAGAAATTTGGCTGGTTGGGATGAGGTTGTGGAGTTGCCAGAGAGCAGTACCAGGCTTTATTTATTAGAAGCCAAGCCTTGACCACCTTGTAGTGTGACAAGCACCGAATCCTGCTATTGCTTGTTCCCTATGAGAACAGGATGCCGGAATGGAAGAAAATTTGATCTAATCCAGCAGAGGTCTTCTTATGACCTATGTTAACCCCAAACCTCTACAAAAACGCCGTGAAAATTCGGTCCCCACTCCGTAGAAAACAAACAAAAAACCCTCCTGGAAGAAAATCACCACCCACTTTTACAAGTGGTGAAAATTTTCAACCACACAAAGTTTGCATAGGTGGATTTGGCAGAGCACTAGACGTTTAGCATTCAAGAGCTTGCAAAGGAGAAATAAGTGATGCTTCCACTGAGACTTCATGGTGCCAATGTTGCTGCCATAACTGCAACTAGGACAAGCAATTGGGAAAGGAGCAAAGGGACAAATTTGGGGGATATGGGTGCAGTAGCTATGAGTAAGATTGAGGAGATCTTTAGATCAATCCATATTACTGATGCTAACTTTACGTATTTCTGACTCAGCTTATATTTGGCCATTTGCAGCGAAGACGGCAAAAAGAAGACACACATCCCCCCTCAAAAAAAGCTAAGAACATTTTGGTGGTGGGTGGGTTAGCTTACCGTACTTTACAGATTACATGACCAAGGGTTGATGGGATTGTTTATACTTACAAAGCAAAACCCTCAAGCTGCTAGATGTAGCCAGAAAGACCCTTTTTCTTCTCAGTCTCCCAAGTTACCTCTGGCTGCATTTCCTATTCCTGTGCCAGAGGGTCCCTATGGAAATTATTCTGTAGCTACTGTACAGGATTGTTTCATGTGGGACACATTGGAATCCTCTGGTGCACAAGAGTCAAGGAATTTGTGAGACAGGCAGACCATGGCTATTTTAACACATTTTTTCAAAAGTGCTAAAATAAATAAATAAAGGGAGGTAGAAACTCTCAGTCACCTTGTCCGTCAACACCCCCAAAATGCCAGGCGTCCACCTGCCTCCCTGAAATCTGCCAAAATTCCCCACTTTCACAGTTGAATGACCCACCACTAGTTAATTTTCTCAAATTTTCTGAGACAATTTGATAGTTTTTAGATATCTTCTGTCTGTAGTGTACTTTAGGGAGCAAGCCAGACTTCAGTTGTCAGCAAACTCCAAAGCCCAGACGTTCCCTTGGGATGTGTCTTCATGTAGGTACTCCCAGCAGAAACTGCTGGTTCCTAGAGAAAGCGCAGTCTGCCACATGGAAAGAATACAGGCAATTGAGCATGGATGATAACGATGATTAAAATGATCCCGCGGAGGGAATCCAACTGAAAACATTTCAACACCTTGTTCTTATTCATCTCGCACAAAGCATATCAACATCTGCATTGTTCAGGTGCTTTGACAGATGATTATTTTCATAATGAGCGTTGCCAGTGCATACATAAATTGGGTGCCAAGTCTTCAAACGTCGGCAATTGCTGCTTATGAAACTGCTTTTACAAGTCGGAACATTGACTCAACTAGGCCAGGGTTAGGTCCTCTGGTTGGCTGGGGGGTCTCCTAAATTCCAAGGCATTCCAGAAAATATGGCCAGTAGGAAGCTGCAGAGAGAGCTTTTCACCATTAGGACTTTTTAAAAAATAAAAAAGAAGTTTAAAATGAAAAAAAATTAAACAAATGAACCAACCTTTGGTCATCTTGTAAAGTAAGGAAAGTAGCAAGAAGGGGGCAGCTTGAATAAAATATTGGGGGGCAGGTAAGTCTCACCCCATATAATCACAAGACACAGCATACCATTTGTATGGGAATACCCATCAACTTTGGGGGGCCCAACCTCCTCCAATATTTTATTGGGGGGCCAAAGGTACCTTGGCCCCTAGGAGTTGGCTCCTATGTTAGCAAGCTGAAAATGTTAAGAGAATTTTCTCTCCTGCCACATTTGTGTGGGTGGGGAGAGGTTAGGATTTCATTTTGCTTCCTGCCCTGTGAGAATCCCTTGCAGATGATTACAGTGTCTTGAGGCAGACAGACAGTTTGTGTATCCACAGCAGTGACCAGAAGAGGAATAGCCACTGGGAGGAACGCAGAGAGATGACATGCCATAGTGCATCTGCAACAGCACAACCGGGTGCCTTCATCTGCCCCAGCTGCAACAAAACATGTCTCTTCTGTATCGGTCCTTAAAGCCACAGCAGGCACTGCAACCTTCCAACAGTTTTACTTCACCCTTAAAGGAGCACTCCTTCAATGTGTCCCAACAATTTCCCTCCTGGAAGCACTCCTGGAAAAAGAAATTTCCAGCACAGCTCTACTGTATTTGCAATTTTTATTTGCAAATATAAATGACATTTATATACCAGTTAATTATTAAAATTTCTAAGCAGTGTACATTAAAACAAAACATACAGAAAATTAAACAGTCAATGAAAATTTGTCATAAAGCCAAACACTACCTTTAAAATGCCTGCAGGACATTCATTAACAGAAAAGTTAACAGTCGTTAGCTTGCTGAAAACTTGGGATGTTACCTGCATTATTATTATTATTATTATTATTATTATTATTATTATTATTATTATTATTACCTCACCCATCTGGCTGTGTTTCCCCCACCACTCTGGGCAGCTCCCAACAGAATAATAATAATAATAATAATAATAATAATAATAATAATAATAATAATGCAATAAAACATCAAACATTAAAAACTTCCCTGAACAGGGCTGCCTTCAGATGTCTTCTAAAAGTCAGATAGTTGTTTATTTCCTTAACATCTGATGGGAGGGCGTTGCACAGGGCAGGCAACACTACCAAGAAGGCCCTCTCAAAAACATGTATGTGCCACAGGAAATCACCCACCCATCTCTTGGGAAAGAAGGAGGGCAATGTTCCAGTGGGGGAGAGTATTGTGACTGGGTTCACCTACATGGTTATCAGTTGAATGGATTTGCTCCTCTTGTCCTTGATGTCACTTATATGCTAATAGGGTCTGAACTGGAGGTGAATGACCAGGAACGAGACTTTGGAGTTCTTGTAGATAGCTCAATGAAGATATTGATCCAAGGTGTGGCAGTTGTGAAAAAGGCAAATTCTATGCTAGGGATTATTGCGAAATGAACTGAAAATAAAACTGCTGATAAATTGCTGTTACACAAATCATGCTTAAACTGCATCTAGATTACTGTGCACAGTGCCGGCTGCCTCACCTCAAAAAGGATATTGTAGAGTTGGGAAAGGTTTAGGAAAGGGCAACAGCAACAAAATCCACAGAATGGAGAAACTCCCCTGAAGGGAAAGGTTGGGAGTAAGAGTTGACTTAATAGAAGTTTATAAAATTATCCATGATTTGGATAAAGTGGATAGAGATTTTTTCTCTCTCTCTCCCTCTCTAGTAATACTAGACCGCGAGAACATCCAATGGAGCTGAATTTTGGAAGATTCAGGACATATAAAAGAATTTCTTCATGCGGCACAGAGGACACCAATAGCCACCAACTTGGATGGCTTTAAGAGAGAATTAGACAAACACATGGATGGAGAGACCTATAGATGGCTACCAGCCGTGAGAGCTAAGCTTTGCCTCCACATTTGGATGTAATAATGCTTCTGAATGCAATTGCTGGAAACCCCAGGAAGGCAAAATGTTATTGTGTTTAGACCCTGCCTACAGGTTTCCTGCAGGCATCTGATTGGCCACTCTGCTGGACTAGGGTGTTCTTCCTTCCTTCCTTCCTTCCTTCCTTCCTTCCTTCCTTCCTTCCTTCCTTCCTTCCTTCCTTCCTTCCTTTCTTTTCCATTTCATATCTTTGTTAACGTGAACAATTGTTGCTCAGATTTCTACATTGTTCTACCTAAGGCGGTGAAAAAATCAGCAAGAGCCATCTTGCCGTCTTATAACTATTCAATGCATAACCAAAACCAAACAGAATTCAGCCATCCATTATACATAAGGTACTAATGTCAACAAAATATTAGCAAACAATAAAAACAATCCCTCCCAAAGCTACTCCTATACATACACACCCACCCACCCACCCCCACACACACCCTGTATTTTCCGCTCTATAAGACGCACCAGGCCATAAGACACACCTAGTTTTTTGGAGGAGGAAAACAAGAAAAAAAGTATTCTGAATCCCAGAAGCCAGAAGCCCGGATAGCCGCATGAAGCCTCTTCAGGGCAACGGGATGAAGGTTCCCCCTGCCCTGAAGAGGCTTCGCACAGCTAAGCCAGAAGCCAGAAGCATTTGCTCCATAATAGGAGTATAGCATCTAGATCAAGGGAAGTAATAGTGCCACTGTATTCTGCTCTGGTCGGACCTCACCTGGAGTACTGTGTCCAGTTCTGGGCACCACAGTTCAAGAAGGACACTGACAAACTGGAACGTGTCCAGAGGAGGGCAACCAAAATGGTCAAAGGCCTGGAAACAATGCCTTATGAGGAACGGCTAAGGGAGCTGGGCATGTTTAGCCTGGAGAAGAGGAGGTTAAGGGGTGATATGATAGCCATGTTCAAATATATAAAAGGATGTCACATAGAGGAGGGAGAAAGGTTGTTTTCTGCTGCTCCAGAGAAGCGGACATGGAGCAATGGATCCAAACTACAAGAAAGAAGATTCCACCTAAACATTAGGAAGAACTTCCTGACAGTAAGAGCTGTTCGACAGTGGAATTTGCTGCCAAGGAGTGTGGTGGAGTCTCCTACTTTGGAGGTCTTTAAGCAGAGGCTTGACAACCATATATCAGGAGTGCTCTGATGGTGTTTCCTGCTTGGCAGGGGGTTGGACTCGATGGCCCTTGTGGTCTCTTCCAACTCTATGATTCTATGATTCTATAAGATGCACACACATTTCCCCTTACTTTTTAGGAGGTGGAAAGTGCATCTTATGGAGCGGAAAATACGGTATATATAAAGGCCCAGCCCTGAAGCTAGATGGGCCAGTGTCCTGATCCAGCAGTCCCCTCTTACATTGTTATGTTCAATAAATAAGTTGGTAAGCAGGTTCCAATTACATTGTATCTTCCTCTCTGATTTCTCAAGTGGCGTTGACATTGCTTTCCATGCTCGGCTTCCTCACATATTATTTGCTGTAGGTGTGTGGTTGTATCAAGTTCCTGGTGAGGCTGAACAATGCGCTGAAATGTAAGATCTTCACTCTGACATTTTCCTGTGCGAGGAAATTGCACTGAAGACACCATAGGCTTTGAAGTAGTCAATTGTATTCTGTTTGTATGAAATCGCTGTGATTGTATTCTCGCAAAAACCCATCGGAGAGGAACTAGACAGGAAGTTCCACTAAAACAGCAGTTTTGAATAGGAAAGGGGACTGGGAGAAGGGGAGCAGGGGAGGAAGATGGGGGTGCCATTTCCAGAGCCAACAATCCTCCCCACCCCACTGAATGTCAAATCCACCTCATTTCCTGACCCCATTATGATTGGACCTGGCTTGGTTGCTTCTGCCTATGTTAACTATATTTATGGATCAAAAGAGTCTAGTTTCCATGGCAACTTCCCCAGGTTTTGAGCAAATATCATCTTTGAAGGTGCTCTTTCTTTTCATTTCTTTTGTTCTCTTTCTCTTTCCCCTTCTTTTTTTGGTCTGTGTTTTATAGTTATTCGATTAACCTTATGAGTTAATAAATGCCCCACAGACTTTGTTTATAAACAGTAGGCTTAAAAGCAAAGTTCAGAGTTCCATGGGGGCATTTATTCTATTCCTAGATAAGAAATTCAGCTGGAGACTTCTACAAGAACCTCTGAAATTCTACATTTCTTGAACCTAACAATGGCTGTCATACATTCCTGCTGGTTTTATCACATCAGACCCTCATGTGTTAGCAGTAGGGATTGTATTTTCTGAAAAACACGATTTTGAGCTTATCAGCACATGTTTTGTTTTCCCAATTCCCATTTTTATGTTGGGATTTGAGCACTGGACATAATTTTGAAGTTTCTTTCTTGACCTCAGATACTGAATATTTGTGCTGCAGAGTTCCACCTACAATGCCAACTCAAATGAACACAGTCAAAGCAATAACATTTTAAAATGATTTCTTAAGAATACAGAATGGAAACTAAAGAACATAATGCAGGCTACAGATAAAAGTGTTCCTGCACATACAAGAATAATTCTGCTTTGGAAGGTCACTCCTAGCCAGCTGACAATTCCAAGCCTTTTTATTTAGTTGCAGTCTTTGTAGGCCAAAGACTTTATAGGCCAAGCTTTAATCTTGAAATATGATTGGCCTTTCAGCCCTTCTGATACCTGGTTGTGCTGACGCTTGTCACTTTTCTTGACATGTGCAGAGGCCTCAGCAGAAGCTGGAAAATGCAGCGAACTATAAGGTCACGTCCCAATAAGATGATATATAGGTTGATACCCATTTTAGGATATTTTCATTATCATAAGAAATCAAATATCAGTATAGGCTTTTGTTCATCCATCCTTCAAAGGTTGTGATCCAAATCACAGCTACTTTTGAGGTGCATTCCACTGAAAATGAGCAGAACATCTCATTCAGGACTGAGGTGTGAGGCCAGTATTATTTACTGCTTGCTATAATTACAAAATACACTCAATTCAAATTCATGAAACACATATCAAATCATTAAAGAATAATGCTCCTGTTATCTGAAAAAATGGGATTTATTTTTTTTATAAACCCAGTGTTCTCTGTTTTCCTACTGATGTGACAAAGCAAATCTTTTTATGTGGCTTATCTGTCCAGACATTCATTTTATGAACAGATTCCAGGGTGAAGTTTTATCTGTTTCATGACTGGGGGAATGGTAGGCTGGCCAAAGGAAGGCACCAGTTTCCCATAACTTATTTCTTTGATGTGTGTAGATATTGGCATTTTCAGGACATTGTGATGTCTAGGTGCTATATACATTAGGGTTTCTTTTCCTGAATACATTGTGTTACTTACAGGTTCTCCTGCTTCAGTTCAGTTGTTCCCCATTGACTTATCTTGGCTCTTCCATGGACCTTTAGGCTCCCATCTCCTCAAAGTGAATTTCATGGCTTATACATCTTTTTACATCTAACCTTCACTCTGCCTTTGCCATTAAAAAGGTCAGTGCTCTCATAGGGTTGCTACGTGTAATATCAAACAAAATATTTCAGTTGGGCTGCTGCTGTATTACAATTCCTGACAAGTATTAACTTGTTAGTGCACGAGGCAGAAGAAGAAGTGATTTATTTATGTCTATATATAACTGTGATATAATAATTTAGAAATGATTGTAGGTTGTTGGTTTTGTTTGTTTGTCTGTTTTTGTTTAACAACCTGTATTCTTGTGATGCCTGCTTTGGTGGTTTTGTATGTGTGTAACACGGGATGCATTTCTTGGTGTTGATATATTACAAATGGTTTATAAAATCAGATTCTAAGCTGAATCCATTAGGAATGTACATGGGAAGCTACTTTATAGTGAGTCAGAACATACAAATACTTTGTATTTGTTACACAGCGGCCATTGAGCCTCTTGGGCTTGCCAATCAGAAGGTCGAATCTCCACGACAGGGCAAGCTCCCATTGCTCTGCCCCAGCTCCTGCCAACCTAGCAGTTCAAAAGCACACCAGTGCAAGTAGATAAACTGGTACCGCTGTGGCAGGAAGGTAAACAGCGTTTCCATGCACTCTGATTTCCATCCCGGTGTTCCGTTGCACCAGAAGCGGTTTAGTCATACTGGCCACATGACCCAGAAAGCTGTCTGTGGACAAACGCCAGCTCCCTCGGCCTGAAAAGCGAGATGAGCGCCGCAACCCCATGGGGTCCTTTATCTTTTTACCTTGTATTTGTAACACACACACAACTGTTGACTGACTACAACATAGCAGTGTGTGTGTGTGTGTGTGTGTGTGTGTGTGTGTGTGTACACCCACATACAGCTTGGTGTCTATGCTTCTTCAATCACATCTGTGCAAATTTTATAGGAGATCTCCATGTCAGCTTCTGGATGTATTACTAAGAAAGCTTACTCTGGGCACAATCATATACTCCCATCACCAGTTTGCAAGCTATAAAACCATTTAGCTTTATGGCACTTCTCTAAATGGGAGTGACCAAGAGTCATTGAGACTGCTTTTCCAGTAAAAAGAGGTAATTTCCTTGCCGTTCTCCATCATGAATGAATGACGCAATATCTGCAAGACGACCTTCTTATAACAGAGAGGTCAGGTTAAGAATGCTGAATGGAAAAGGGACTGAGGGACCACAGTAGGTGTGACCTGCTAAAAATAATGAAGAAAATCTAATGTTATCTGCTAATATGACCTGGATCATCTTTTGTGCGTGCATACATTCTTCATGAAATACTAGGTTGATATTGTATAGAGTTTTAAGCATGCTATCATGATGAAGCTGCAGCGTATGTGGTTGAATCTAAGTCAAGGTCAGATGAGTGTATTTTTGAGGTCAATTACTTGAGCTGGACTTGGAGCTGCAGCAGACAAAAGGTACTGATCTATAGACTGGGCAGGAGCAAAAGGCCAGGTCTTCTATTTATAACCAGGTCTAACCACTTCAGAGTAGCTGGGGCTGGGGAAGTTCATCTGGGTCACATTTTAAGTGAACCTACCAAATTTTCACTTCCAAAACTGATATGCAAAGTAAAATGTAGCTTTCCTTCAAAACTCACATTCCCCCCCCCCTGAATTTTGCAATGTAGTTCTTAAACCAGGGAGTGAGTGCAAAAATTCATCTATTAGTAGGCACACAAAGATGAATATATAATAGTGAAAACAACATAGGAAAATGCCATCTATTAGGGGACAATTGCTTGCAGATATATATTTTGTGCAAATCTGCATAGAAATCTGCACATAGGAAGCAAAATGTGCACAAAACATGCATGAATTTTCATACAGATTTTTTAAAGAATGGGGAAATGGGGCAAAGGAACTTTAGATTGGAAAAAATTAGATATTAGAAGCAACTGAAAATGACAGGTTCACCCACCCCTACTCCAGAACTGTTCATGCTGTCTGAGATGAAGAATTCCTGGGTTCACTGTTAGACCTTCCAAAAGCTTCTAACTCTTTCTTTACATGGCATGCAGGAAGCAGCAAAAAGGGAGTCCTGCCCCTTCTTCCAACAGGTTGTTTGATTATATGACTGCCAAGGTCCCTTATGTCCAACCATAGGCACCAGCTCCTAGGGGTCAAGGCACCTTGCCCCCTTCCATGTTCTTTTGGAGGGGGCATTGGTCAGAGGGCAGAGAAAGGTGAAAGTGGAGTCAGGCATAGCACAGCTTCAGTGGTCAACGGTTGCTGCTGCTGCCACCATTGCCACTAGCTGGAGGTGGCTTACCCATCTTTCCTTTGCACGGCAGAGGGAGGGGGTGGACAGGGGCCACCAGCTACTGGAGCCGTGCTGCTGATATGTTCAGCTTCACCCCCCCGGCTCCTCATGACATTGTGTGCATGATGTCAGGACATTGCATTGGGCCCCCACAATATATTCCAGAAGTTGGTACCTCTGTGTCCAACACTGTAATTCACCTGAGCCATGAATTTGCTAAGCAACCTGCTCTTCTAGGTGTATTAGCTCAGCTGTAAAGTATTATTATAAGAATTATTGAAATAATACATGAGAAACGCTTGAAAAATTCTGTTTGCTATTATTAGCTCCCATTCTTATAGTATGCACTGTGTATTGATTTTCTCTCTCTCTCTCTCATTAAAGTAATATCACTTGTAGAGTCTACATTCGGAAGCAAACACATACATATCAAAAAGTTCAGTGGAATGGATGAACTTACACTATTTTTGGTAAAAGGACAACGTAATCACCTTTGTTATTTACAGTTCAATCCTTTTCTTTCTTTCTTTTAACAACCAGCAAAAGGATCTTTCTCCTTTTGTGCTCAGAGAAATCAAACCTTGTTCCTACCAGCAGCACAGAGACCTTAAAGGTCACAGGGTAAATTTTGCCTGCTGGGCCTTCACAGCTTACAAGCTGAAGCAATATTCTCCGGCCTTGAATGAATGCTCACCCCCTTGCTGTGTCTCCATGGTACTTGAAAGGAAGAGTAATCTTGTATCGCTTGTCTTTGAGGGCTGCACACTTGATGGATCTGGGCTTTTCAATTAAAAAAACATCTCAAGGGGAGTCTAGTCAAAGATCTCCTCAGCACAGGTCTCGTTGGCTTCATTGACTCAAGTTATGGCCCTGCTATAGCCCTCAACTTACATCAGGCCTTCACCAATCCTATGCCTCTCACAGATGCCAAACTGGGTTGGCATGTGGGTGGTAAATGCTGAGAACCAGAGATAGGACCTCTAGCAGGGTTCCACCCTTTGATTGTCAGTTCAAGTCTCCTCTCTTCTCAACAGGGCGAAGCAGCAAGAAATGGAGTTAGTTGTCTTCAGAGTTCCCCAGATAATTCCCCTAGTCAGAAAGTGCCAACATTCACCTCAGAGTTCCCTCAGGGGGAAAACAGAGGACTGCCATTGCCTTAAAAGCTGATTTCAGCAGGTATCACAGGAGGGAAGCCTATCTATGAGTGGAGGTGTGAGTGTGTGGGATGAAGCTCAATGCACAAGGCCTCATTTTCATCTGCAGAGAGCACAGTCTTGCTCATGAGTCTGATTTTCAAATGAATTATAAAAAAAACTAATGTCACTCATTATGACACTCATGCACCCACAAAGATGAAATCTGTTTTGTTTTCTTGTTCTTCTCCCATCAAGTCTTATGTTAGGCATTGTGAGACTCAGTAAATCTAATATTGTGACAAAGAGGGGGGGAAATAAGATTTTCAATCTCAATGTTTTTGGAGTATAGATGTCCTCATTCTAGTTTTCAGAGTGTAAAAACTCTCATCTCCTTTCCTCCCAAAACCAAATTTCATAAAAAAGAGAGGAACACACACACTCAAAAATCCATATTAACCCTGGATGCCATTGAAATGTCAATCTTGGGACTCCAGGCCATCCTCCTGTCCACTATATTGTATCCTACAATTCAAAGAAGCCCTGATGAATGATCTGATTCTTTTCATTAACCCATTTTAAAGTTCAGTCTTTCCTCACCTTGTTGACTCCTATGGTCACTGAACTACCTATAAATATTTCTAGGTCACCTTCCGGCTTGAGTCTGAAAAACAACTCAACTCTGTAACTCTTGATTCTTGTTCCTGGATCTTTTCTTGTTGCTGCCCTTCTGATATGCCTACCGGGAGTGTTGCTTAAGATTACTTAGGTGGTGAAGATATTGTTCTTTCTTAACAAGTTGTAAATATCTGCCTACTTTTCCCCAGCTAAGCGTGCTGCTTTTCTGGTCCTCATAAGGACCACACTTTGCTGCCTCTTTCCCTGGCCTAGATAGCCTCTCAATATAAAAACTACATCTCCAATTTGGGAAATATGTTGGATCGTTATATTGTGAGTGTATCTTTCCACAGCTCTTAAGTAAAGCAGCCATTAGCACTCAAGCATAATGACAAAGAATATCCAGACAGGACCACATTATAGATGCAGTATTTTCCATGGTAAAGTACTTCTAATAATAATGACCTTATATCAAAGCATGTGAGTTTCAGAACAGGGTCATAAGAACGTGCATAGAGAATGAGCCCCTAGACAAAGGCCTTTATTCAGCTAATGCATAGATCAGGTATCAGCAGAGAAGCGAGTGAAGGAAAATGCAATGCTAAAATATGAGAGAGAGAGAGCGCGCATGTATTTGTGTATCACAATATTCTAACAGAATCTGGATACAATGCAACCAATTATACAATTACATCTATATTGCATTTGTATGTTATATTATCAGTATGCAAAGCTATACATCTGCACTGGTAAAATATGGCACAAAACAGTCTTTCACTTTTGGAACCCACAGAAGAATGATGGAACATGCCCTTTTAGAATGTGTTGAGGGGGTTTGTTATTGGGTTGTTTTGCTTTGTTTTTGGTTATGTATTTTGTGTTTTTATATTGTGATTTTATCTTGTGAACCACTCTAAGACCTGCGGGTATACAAATTTAATAAGGAGGAGGAGGAGGAGGAGGAGGAGGAGGAGGAGGAGGAGGAGGCGGCATTCTTCCACAACCATCATGTGCTATGGGAGAAGATCTGCCAGCTGGGGCCAACCAAGAGAATGAAGGGGAGAATTTAAAAAGCATCCTTGAGGATAAAGTGATAAAAGTTGAAGGGCGATCCAAATGCAAATGTGGGAAATGCTAATATAAATAGTGAAATAGCAACTGGTCAATTTGGCAAAGGGATGCTGAGTTTTAATTAAAAGGTACTATGGTACATTTTCATGGATCTTACACTGGGCATTTGGATTTTGGTTGTACACTGGTGTATTTCTCACAGCCATGGTGTCCTTCCTCAATTGCTCCTCTGTCTGAA
This sequence comes from Podarcis bocagei, assembly GCF_964188305.1. NCBI lineage: Eukaryota > Metazoa > Chordata > Lepidosauria > Squamata > Lacertidae > Podarcis > Podarcis bocagei. The sequence continues at coordinate 81,985,977 of NC_138129.1, read as the reverse complement.
TGTTTTATTTGCAAGGTCAGTAGAAATAAAAGGAAGAAAGTATCTCAGATGCAGCTGCAATTTGGACGAGGATTGCTGAACACTCTTCCTGATTTCTCTTCTTCTTTCCATTTGCTGAAACCACTTTCTTCTACAGTTCATCATATACCTGGCATATCAGTGCTGCTGATCAGAGCTGTAATGATTCATTCAGGGATTATGCAGAATGATACTCTTGACAAGTGAACCGAGTTGGAAGTGGAGGGGAAAGACTTGGAGATATCTTTTAGTGCTCTGATTCCCCCACCATTAAGATTCTCAGCTACAGGGGTGCGGTCATGATCGAATGAAGTCTAAAAACACTAGCTTTTGCGGGATATCTCTGTTTCTCCATGGTTTTCAAAACATTTTCAAAGGACAGCAGAAAACTTCCATGAGACAGGGTTGTATAGCATTGCCTAGATTATTGTGGGTTGATATATGATTGCTTGAGGTATAGTCAATCCATAATTGAGTCACAACTGGTAGAGGCAATGTGAGAAAGGAAGGTGAGAATTGTAGAGTACGCTGGTGGCATCATAGTAGACTTGCTTACACTGGAGGCTTATGGACTTTTCAGTACCATCTATCTCCAGCTTTGTTCTCATATCTTTTCAAGTTGCCAGTTCAGCTCAGGGCAACTCCAGAGGACCTGTTTACTGAGCATTTGTCCTGTTTTGTTTGCACAAAGCTCATATGGAGCTTATACAATGTCTGCTGTTTATTAAGCATTTCCTCTAATTTTGTTTGCACAGCTATTACATGACTTCCTGCAGTACATTTTTTCTATTACTTTCCTTACCACAAAAGGTCAACTTTAAAAAAAGAGAGGGCTTGTTGTGCAAGTGCACCAGAGCACCTAAATTCACTTTAATTGTGCAGACCTAAATTTGTACATATGCTATTGAATCTATTGGAAAGAACCCAACTAACAGAAAAGGGTGGGGAAACCTGGACCACTCTTTCATGCTTTCATGACTCTTCCCATTTTCAATATGATTTTTTTAATAAGATATTTATTAAGATTTTCAAGAAATTACAAAAAGGAAAAGAAAAAATACAAAATACAAAATAAAAACAGTTAAAAAACAATTCAGTCTTTCCATCACATATTTTTCATTAGCTTATTTCCCGGACCTCCTCACGCCTTCCTTTTCTGTATTCCAGTTCAAATTGTTAATTCAGCAAATCCCCCCCTCTTCATTCATCTTAATCTTCAATTTTTAAATATTATAACATAAAATTTTTACCTGTTAATAACCATTTTCTCATATTCCCTTATAGCATTACAGCAAAAGACCACTTAGTTTCTATCCAACATCATTCTAACATTCATTAATTTTACAGTATTTCTGTAGATAATCTTTGAACTTTTTCCAGTCTTCTTCCACCGACTCTTCTCCCTGGTCTCGGATTCTGCCAGTCATTTCTGCCAGTTCCATATAGTCCATCACCTTCATCTGCCATTCTTCCAAGGTGGGTAGATCTTGTGTCTTCCAATACTTTGCGATGAGTATTCTTGCTGCTGTTGTGGCATACATAAAGAAAGATCTATCCTTCTTTGGCACCAATTGGCTGACCATGCCCAGGAGAAAGGCCTCTGGTTTCTTCAGGAAGGTATATTTAAATACCTTTTTCATTTCATTATAGATCATCTCCCAGAAAGCCTTAATCCTTGGGCACGTCCACCAAAGGTGAAAGAATGTACCTTCAGTTTCAATATGATTATTACTGCACCCACTACTGATGTGATCCTCTATTTCAGACTCTCCAAGTGTTCCTATTTTCCAGGGGCAGTCTCTGATTTACAGAAACTCTCCCGGTTTGTCCCACTTTCCACTTTTCCTTAGGACATCCCTATTTTCATTGGAGAAATGTTGGAGGGTATGCTATTTGAATTGCATCAGTATTACTAAAATAATATTCATAACACATTGCAATGATGCTGTTCCTATTGGAAGCCCAATGATCTACCCATTGTTAGGGCTTCGGGAATTCTACTCCCTCCCTGGTGGCAGCAAGAAGCAGAGAGAAGAAGATAGAGTCCTTTTTAATGAGTTTATTCATTCATAACAGTGAGAGACAAAAGAATGTGGTATTCCCTGATGAGTGTGTTGCTCCAACTAAACTCCTCCTCCCTTCTTAGTAGCAACAGCATTTACCCTTACGGTAGCCACTTGTGGTCAATTGTCTTTGAGTCCTTTGTTCCTGCACTCTTATCGAGCGCCAAGTTCTGGGATAAGGGGGGGGGGGTCAGAAATACAACGTGTAACTGGCTGGTCTCCTGTCTCCCCACTCCCTTCTCCTAACACTTCCCAACTCTTTTGTTCATCTCTGAGCTGTGACCTTCCTCAAAACCCTGCTGTAATTCAAAGCCACATTCCTCTTCTCCTGCAGTGTCAGGAGAAAGGGGGGGTGATCTCCACCATTCCACCTCCATCTCGTCCATTTGAGTCCAATCCCTGACACCCATTATGTGAAAAACCAGTCCCTCTGACATCAACAGGGCTTCCTTTCATGTAAAGCAGAGGTTCCCAAACTTACTTGGCTTACCGCCCCCTTTTCAGAAAAAAATAAATAAAAATACTCAGCATCCCCCTGGAAATTTACCTTCTTTAAGCAAACAAGCAGAAAGATGCAGTGACAAATTTGAGTTCTTATATGTATCTACCGTATATTGCTACATACATCTTACAACATATTAATTTGCCATTGGCCAAATAGGCAGGCAAGCAAGCTGCCATCCACTTCCCAGGCCTTGGTGAGCTGGGAAGGGTTCATCCAAGCCCAGGAAAAAACCCCACCTCTCACACAACTGCCAGATCCAGGGGAAGTGTTGTTGATGTCCATCAGTGGCATCTGACCTGGTGGTAAGCATCTTTATGAAACATGTATGAACAGTTTTTCAAAATTTTCTTCTCTTCTTTATGTTTCCACCGCTCCCTTATTTTTATTCAATGCCCTCAATTGCATCCATGGCTACTACTGCTCCCTGAATCATTCCAGCAACCCCCAGGGGGCAGTATCACTCACTTTGGGAAACACTGATGTAAAACAATAGTGTTATTTTCCCGTCTGCAGATAGTAAAGTTTCTTACTTTACTATTTTTTAAATTTTCTACTGTTTATGTATTTACTGAGGAAAAGCATGCCCACCATATTTCATAAAACTGGCGCAATGAAGTGGCAATGAATGCAGTCTCTGAGCCAAATGGTCAAATCTAACTGCCACAATAAAATCCTTGTGGTTTGCTTTAACCCTCTATATTCCCAGAGTTCCCACCTCAGCTTTTAGTGAAGAATAACTGAGAGTGCTTTAGGTTCCTTTCCATCAGAAAATCAGTTGCAATCATTGATCTGGACTGGTGTTAAGATTGTTTTAATTTGTGCTCTTTCTCTCAGACTTGCTTCCTTCCGCTGCTGTCGAAGAAGCAGTCGTGCTTTCCGACAAGGCAATGTGGTTCATCATTCTGCACGACTTGACGGATAGATCTCAAAATCAAAGTGTAGGCTCTGAAATGCCGTCTCAAATTGGCAGGCTTCCACTTTGGAAACTCAGCAGTGGGCCACTGTGATTTTTTCTTGCCATTGTATAAGATAGTTTACTAACATGCACCACCAATTACAGGCACAGGAACGTCAAGCAGTTGTTTTCCTTTTTCTGTTAATTGACATAGTATGAATATATTGCTGTGCTCGCTTTCCTAGCCAGCTGGACTTACTGAGGCTAGGAAGGGTGCATGTTTCTGCAAGGCAACTGCCAACACTCCTGATCGGTGCTATAGAATACAACTGGAATCCCAGAAAGTGTCCCTGGAAAAGGGAAGCTATCTTTCCCCTGAAGAAGAAGAAGAAGAAGAAGAAGAAGAAGAAGAAGAAGAGGAGGAGGAGGAGGAGGAGGAGGAGGAGGAGGAGGAGGAGGAGGAGGAGGAGTTTGGATTTGATATCCCACTTTATCATTACCCAAAGGAGTCTCAAAGTGGCTAATATTCTCCTCTCCCTTCCTCCCCCACAACAAACACTCTGTGAGGTGAGTGAGGCTGAGAGACTTCAAAGAAGTGTGACTAGCCCAAGGTCACCCAGCAGCTGCATGTGGAGGAGCAGAGACGCAAACCTGGTCCACCAGATTATGAGTCTACCGCTCTTAACCACTACACTACACTGGCTGAATGTTCACCCAGATCTTCATTGGAGACCCTTCTCTAGGTGATTTCTGGGCATTCACTAGAGAGAGGGGTTGCTATCGAATGAAATTGTCCTATACATGCAAGGTCTTCTGCTTGCAGAATTTAATCCTCCCCCCCCCCTGTTCTCCTCTCCTTGCATACTGCCCCCAACCTGTGCTAGGGTGATCATCAACTCTCCAGATCAGGTGGGGGGCACAGGGACACAATGAAAATTATGATGCAATTGCAAGAGTATTACAACTATTACATTTAATTAAAATATAGTAATCATCAATATAGTATTGTTGTTAATGATGTTTTCATGATTAATTCAATTTATGAACTGCTTGACACCTAAGAAGTCTCCAAGCAAGTTGAAAAACTTAAAAACATAAAACATGGGATAGCATTAAAAAGAACAATGCATAAAAGCCACACAATAGGCTATAAAACAAACAACAGAAAGAAAGACTTCAGCTGAAAAACACACCACCAGCAAACAGCAAAATCATCATAATTTGACCTGGTCCCAAAAATATTTTAATTGTGGTACTTTCCTCATTGAACTTGTCCTGTCTTGAGCCATTAACTCAGTTTGTCAACTGGGTTGTGTAGATCATGGATTACATTCTAAACTGCTTTGAACATATTTTGGTAGAAAAGAGGCAAATTAAATTAAATGCTTAAAAAAGCCCAGATATTTTGGATCTTTATGGCAAAAGTCACAAATTCACATCTCACACATGCATTCCCATGTAGTTTCCATAACATTTTTAGCATCGTAATTATTTTAATTATGAAAGGCAAAGCTAAGTGTTCCTATATCGAGACACTGCCTGAAAATGCCATAAAGCTAATGGTGATATAGGTTGCTCTGTTTCTGTAGAGGGACCACTGATTAATGCAAGCAATGAAATCAGTAAACCCATAATCATATATGAGTCACAATTCATATGAAATTTACTGTGAGCCATGGGGAATTTTGTTTTTTATGAGAAATATTTCACAACAAAAACAAAACATGGGCAGTCACTTTCCAGCTTACTATGGATGGATCTCCCTAAATATGAACAATTTATAAAATTACAAACAGGTGGCAACTATGCTTGCTGTGCAATTTTTTGTGTGTATTTGTCTGATAGTCATTCTAGGGAGCTGGAATAGAAGTCAGCTACAGTGTGTAGTATTGTGCAAACACTCCCTGTGCTCCTCCCGGGGCTGCAAAGGAGTTAGTTTAACCTCCAGTTTGCTAGTAAAACTGAATCACTGTGTTGTGAAATGATGCATATCTTAAAAGGTGTGTCACCAACATGAAAAGTTTGGAAAGCTCTGGTGTAAGATTTTCCCACTTGCAAAGAAAAGGGAGAGGGGAATCAAGAAAGATATACTGCACACTTTCTTCAACAAACGTTAAGTTTTGGCTGTGCTGAATTATATGGTGCACAACTGAGGAGTCCTTATTGCTGTTCCACAGGGCTGATTATCCATACAGGAATGAGCTTTGCTAGCAAAATATGTTGGTGACCCTAAACCAGATACAGTGGTACCTCGGGTTAAGTACTTAATTCATTCCGGAGGTCTGTTCTTAACCTGAAACTGTACTTAACCTGAAGCACCACTTTAGCTAATGGGGCCTCCTGCTTCCGCTGCGCCGCCAGAGCATGATTTCTGTTCTCATCCTGAAGCAAAGTTCTTAAGCTGAGGTACTATTTCTGGGTTAGCGGAGTCTGTAACCTGAAACGTATGTAACCTGAAGCGTATGTAACCCGAGGTACCACTGTAGAGAGACACTGCTATGGAATGTTGCAGTCCGACTCACAACAGTTCTGCTGGATGACCACAGGCAAGGCTGGGTGCATTGATACTCTGTAGAATAGACCCTCACAAAAGAATCCTGTTCAGGCTGGAAAGGAGTCGGGAGCAAATGGGGGAGGGGGGTGTAGCTTACTGAGAGAGCACCAGCATTGCATGAAGAAGGTCAGGTTTAATACCTGGCTTCTCCAGTAAGAATGGGAATGCCCTCTGCCTGAAATCCTGGGGGGCTGCTGCCAAACAGTGTAGACAATGCTGAGTTAGATTGAGCAATGGTGGCTTCCTGTGTTCCACCATTATGCAATCTGAAAGCTGCCTCCAGAAACCAGTGGAGGTTGCCTGCCTACATCTTCCAACAAAGCCATGTCTGGACAAAACGTCAAGCCTATCTGAGTCAAAGAAGATCCAGGGATGAGAACTGGTAGCCTTGAACGAGATGTCCTTGCCCTGATCACCTAATGCTTTTACTGGTCTGACCAATTCCAGAAGCAGGGAAGAAGTTCTAGCAACTGTTTGACAGGTGGGAAATCTCCAAGCCCCTCTTGATCTCTTAAAGAGGCAGTAATTATTGGTTCTGGACAATGATGATGGATGGCAGTGGCAACTAGAACAGTCATCAAAAATTACAAACCTTGTCTATTGGCCAAAGCCCTCTCCTCTTCAAGGTTTTGGTCTAAAATGGTCAGATTATCAAGTTCTGGCATCTAGTTGTCATCTACCTTTCAGATCTGGCTTTATGACCTTTTCAATGTTACCTGGTTCATGTCTAAGCTGGGGCTTATACATTGCCCCCTGAAGGCTAAGCAAAAGAAAAGAACCACATCCTTCTTGTCACAACTTTGCATTGTTCTTCAATGAATATTAAGCTTCCATGCACAAAAAGTTTTCATATACATTCATTCCAGGAAGGGGAATATGAAACACACTTAATGCAAATATTATCAGATCTATAGAAAAAGTTAATGTAAATCATATCTATGAATGGAATGTATTAAACATGAGTCCCTTTTTGAGAGAAAATATTTTCATGAAGCTTTTTGTCAGAAAGTTTTAAAGTTCATGCATTTCTCTGTGTGTCTGTCTTTTGTTACCGTAGCAGGTAGATACTGAACAGGGTCAGAAAATATGCCAGTTTGGCTATCAGATGGAAAATATGTAGGAAACTGAGAAAGACAGAAAAGGAAGAAAAAAATATTTCTCCTCTCACTCTGTCTGCAATACAAGAGTGGAATCCTAATTAAACCCATGTCTAAACATTTTGGGGGAAAATATGGTAAACAGTATATGGCTTTAGACTGTCAATATTCATCTTGATGGGATGCGGGTGGCGCTGTGGGTTAAACCACAGAGCCTAGGACTTGCCGATCAGAAGGTCGGCGGTTCAAATCCCCGTGACAGGGTGAGCTCCCGTTGCTCAGTCCCTGCTCCTGCCAACCTAGCAGTTCGAAAGCACATCAAAGTGCAAGTAGATAAATAGGTACTGCTCCGATGGGAAGGTAAATGGCGTTTCTGTGCACTGCTCTGGTTCGCCAGAAGCAGCTTAGTCATGCTGGCCACATGACCCGGAAGCTGTCTGCGGACAAACGCTGGCTCCCTTGGCCAATAAAGCAAGATGAGTGCTGCAACCCCAGAGTCGGCCACGACTGGACCTAATGGTCAGGGGTCCCTTTACCTTTATTCATCTTGATGAAGTGGACTACACGAGTTTATACCACTATAATTGTATTAGGTTACAACACCAGCAACTAATTTGGGCAGAGGTGTTCTTTAGTTTGGTTCTGCTGGCTGAGGACCTCCCATCAGCTACCACCACTGGAGTGATGCTTGTACCACTCCTCCAATACATACCCCTGCCATTCTACCCACCAAATGAGTGGAAGGCCTGCCAGCCATATACCCACGGACAGAATATGGCAGCCTCAAGATGGGACATTCCAAGTGCAGGGCTGGTGCACCCTGGAATCTGCTGGATCACGATCTGCTCTTACAGTTGGTGCCAGCCAGCATCAGGTCTGGATCAAGGCTGATCACTGCATCAGGCTGAAGCTGGAGAAGGGATTTGACCTGAAGTCTCTAAGGTACCACATACTCTTTTGCTTTTGCCGCACAGCTACAACTCTGGAAATGGTCATCTTCTAAGATGCCTTTCTAAGATCTTGTCAGCAGCAAATCCCTCCAGAATGATGGTTCAACTGTCAGAGGTCTGACTGCATCAGTTCTATACTTTATATCAGCTAAAAAGGGAATCTAATAGATATGAACTGATCTTGTGACTGGCCCAAGGTCACCCAATGAATTCCATGGCTGAGCAGAGATTGAAACCCTGTTCTCCCAGGCCCAAGTCCAGCACTCCTGCCATTAGACCACATTGACTCTCAATGTACAATGATTGTACAATGGATCCTGCTCCTACAGGCTAAACACGTTTGCTTTTAGGAAAACGTAAATTAAACCGAGACATTAAAAAATAATAGAAAGTAGCATTCTATGTGTGGCACTGATTTGAATCACAATGCAAAGGCAGATCTAGGGGAACACAACTTGTTTGCCAAGCTGAGAAGGCACTGCAGGGGTGCTGCAACAATGATGAACAATGGAAAACAAGAGGTGGGGTCACTAAATTTTGGCATTGCACAGGGCGCTGCTGAAATTTGGAAACCCAAAATCCACCACAGTTGTGATGCAACCTCCATAAGTCCTTAAATTATGAAGGTTTGGTTGATTTTACCTATTCACAGTGGCAATTGAATCCTTTGCTTTTGTAGTTGAGTAGTAATACAGGCATCCATGCAGACCTTCTGTCTGTGTAAATGGCAGCTCAGAAAATCCATAGGCTAAACCAACATCTAAACTTTTCAGTGCTGCTCCCATTACATAAAACAAAGTGATTTGGGTTAAATGACTATTATAGTTAGGGCCGTTTTGTGTATATTGGGCACTGTTTTGCCATTTTTGGAGAGTTCAATATAATGCAGCAAATTTTTCTAGGCCTGGTTAGGTTTTGCTGCTGTTGTTGTTATCATTATTATTATTATTGATTTTGGCAACAGCTGCTCAATCAGATCCAATTTCCTTTTCAAATTTCTTCAAGCCCTCATAAATCAAAATGATCAGAAAACAGCAAAGGTCTTCCAACTATTTGCAGCACAGATGCAAACATAAACAGCAGGAGGCTGGAAAATTGCTACATTCAAATCGCTTCTGCTCTTGCAAAGGGCTGCTTTGAAAGTAAATCACTATCTGATGAGAACAGATCGGCACCCAGATCAGCTAACAACAAATAGTTAAGTTCCAGACTGGCAAAGAGGGAACCTCTCCCCCCCCCCCATTGGCATAATGCAAGAAACGTGGGGAACTGGTCTCCTATTATGCAACTTTTGCACCAAGAGACCATGTGCAGTCAAGGTTTTTTGAAACACAAACAGGTGGAGATCAAAGGCTCTAGTTGCATGTGGTAGAGACACACAAGCAAACATGTGGATGTTAAGAAGCCCAGAATACATAGTAGCAAAGTAGACCCTTTTTGTTCCACATGACAAAATAATTCACTGACCAACTTTTTTCTAAAAAGCCTTCCAGGATGAAGCACCTTACTGGAATATCCAATGGAGAGGAAACATAAATATGCTTAGAACTTTGATGCTCCACAAAGTTCTTTCAAACTTCTATCTTCAGCAGATTATGTGCAGTACATTCTCCATGTGGCCTGGTGAATGTCCAGAATTACTGGTGGTTATACACATTAACTGCTCAAGTTATATTGCATTTTTCTGTTTCATTTTGAGCAAGCGACTTAATTTTTTTAAAAATATATAAATTATGTTTTGCAAAGCGATTTCCCCTAATACAATATGCTTTTGTATGTTCTTTCTGCTAATACTTGCATATAACAGGGCCAATTGTGCATGTAAATGCATATATCAGTGAAAATAACGTACAAAATGAATTCTATTATGGGAAATGTGCATACAGGCAGCAACAATTGTGCTTGGGGGTTCCGTTCCTGGCCCCTGTGTGCATTGGTACATAAGGCCCCCCACCCACATTCTGCCCAGTTCCACTCTCCATTCTACCCCCATTCTTCCCTCTTCTGAGTCCCAAATGAGCTGCGTGTCAGCAGTCGTGTGTCAATGGGATGCACGCAAAATGGTCGCCAGCAGTATCAGGGAAAATTGCATGCAGAAACGTATGTTAGAAGAAATTTGCACTTAATTTTTCATGAAGTCTTTGAAAAATGTGCAAAGTGATGCAGAAATGAGAACCAAATTTAAGACTGGTAAACTAAGAAATAGAGAGAAACTGAAATTGCCATATTCGCCCATTCCCAAGGCAAACCAGGATTGGCAGCGTTGCCCTCCCCCAGTTGGTAGAGTCCAAGGAACCTTCGTCCTACACTTTTGTGAGCAGAAATTATATTCCACACGCACTTGGATCTCTTTTAATCCAATCAGCTGGGAATACTCAAAATGGAAAACACATAACCCTAAACCAGAATCAAATCAAACCAGCTCAAAAGTATTTTGTATAGGGCATCATTCAGCTTCGTTTTAGGCTAGCAATATCCCACTGATTGGAATGAATGATTTCGGAATGCCTCCCAAGCCAATTAGATATGTAAAAATAGATTATAGGTCTTTTAGCATCCCATAGGAATCTGTCTCATGAGAGGACTTCATCTCAAATTATACTATTATGGCAAGTAGTGTTTTACTTTACAGATGGCAACTGTTTCTAGCATGTTTTAACAGTGTTGCATAAGGTAACGTTGAGTTACTTGAAAGCCTGGGGAATACTGAAATGTTTAATTGAATGTGAAGCCGATCATATGCATATTTAACTAATATGTTTTTAGGGCATATTTAGTAAGGTTATTATCTTGATTTGAAAGGAGCTGAAGTAGAAGAAGCAACAGAAGGGCCTCCGAGGACTAACACAGACACCGAGATGGTGACAACCACAATGATTCATTTGCATTTAATGAAAAATGTTTGTTAAAAAGAGACTTCAGAGTATATGAGAAAACCCATACATAACTTCTATTTGGTTAAGATGCAGCGTGCGACTGTGCCCTTTTCTCAATCTGAATGTGGGCTTCATAGGGATCTGAATGTCTTCTTGATGCCAGAACAATTTTCCAAACAATTTTCCAAATCTGCACTCCAGGAACCCAGTATATGCTTATAAGGCAGTTTCGCCCAGATTTGCAAGAAGGAAGGCACTCCCTGCCTCAACACCTTGAGTAGAATTTGGAGGTTAATTTCACTCTTACAACTTAATCACTTTTCCCCAGAAAAGCCATCTTTCCCCTCCCCAGTAGTTCTGAATGAGTTACAGCCCTAGAGCAGAATTCCGGCACCTCTCAGGTGGGTGCCATTTAGGGCTGGTGCTCCCCCTGCCTGTTTCCTGCCTTTACGTACTTCTGAGAAGCCCAAAACAAACAAGTCAAAATAGAAGCTGTCCAGTGTGTACATGTTTACACTTCTTTTTTAGATCTAGGACTCCACCTAGCTCCTAGCCATTCCTAACCATGACTGGTCAAGCTATGGGGTGGAGCCAATTCATGGCGGTGGGCTTTAAGCTTTCCAGCCAGGCCTTTACTGTTGCGCGAAGGCCCTTGTGAGCTGCTCTAGCCACCCACCTGAATCTAAGAGAATGAGGGAGGCAGGAGCACATTTATTTGGCCTGCACCAGAACCAGGGGCAACCCTCAAACCAGCTAGGGAAACAGCTTGCTGTAGTTTTTAGCACCTTCACAGGCAGTGAACATGACTGTTGTCAAACTGGCATCTGTTCAGGGCTGCCCTGAGTCGCTCGGCGACTTACTGTAACAACTGAGTTCCCGCACCTGTTTTTCTTCGAAAAGAGCACTGGTCCTAGATATACATCTTGATTGCAGGAGGTGATCCCAGCATGGAGGTTCATGGAAAGATTAAACATACAGCCATTAATGAGGCAGTGGGGGAGTACAGTCATACTTTGGTTGCTGAACACCTTGGAACTCGTATGTTTTGGCTCTCGAATGATTGAAAACCGGAAGTGAATGTTCCGGTTTTTGAACGATTTTCGGAAGCCGAATGTCTGGCGTGGCTTCTGCAGCTTCCGATTGGCTGCAAGATGCTCCTGCAACCAATTGGAAGCCATGTCTTGGTTTTTGAACAGTTCTGGAAGTTGAACTGACTCCTAGAATGCATTCTGTTCGAGAACCAAGGTACGACTGTATTTCTGTTTGGAAGTGACTGATAGCTCACCCAGACTTCCTTTTGTGTTGTGTTTCTAGACACAGGTCAACACTTTAAAGCTCTTTGCCTGTGGAAAGTCCAAATTGTCATTTGTTGCATTTCAGTGTTAAAGAGAGGGTTTTTCTGGGGAAAGCAGCAAGGATTTTTTTTTTAAGTGCTCAGACATGGAGCTTTAAGGCACACACCTGTGCCTGGACAGCATGAGGGGAAAGGTAAGTGTGGATAAGCAGTGCTGCACATGTTGACTCAAAAGTAAATCCCATAGAATTCAATGGGGCATGCCCTTGGGTTACTGGATTTAGGATTGCATGCTGAACACCAGTCACACCAGATATGAAGACGTGGCAGAAAAACCCACTTACAAAAATGAAAGAAGGGTGTTGATGTGAAAGTTCTGTCTGTGGTAGTTCATCTGCCATAGCTTATTCTCACATGCAAATCACTGTTATCAAGTGTTGACATGTTTGTATCGTCCACCCAACATAACTGATTTGGGTGCTTTTGTGCCAGTTTCAAGTGCAGAGCAGAGATGGATGGATGACTTAGCCCAGTCTATGGCACTTTGACATGTGTTCACCCAAAGTCTATTTCATCATTAATCAGTGGATTTAATAAAAAATAAATAAAATCTGTACAAACGGTTGAATTTAAATGTGCAATTGGATTTTTCTTTTTAATGCACTGTCTCTCAAAATAGACATTTCAAAACTTTTCTCTCCAAGAACTCCTTCACCTTGCCTCACTGTGTTCCTTGGAGGACAAACCAAATACAACTTGACACGACAGCAACAATTGCCATGATTTCAGCAGCTCCAATAAGGGCTGTCAAGATTGCAAGAACTGCCATAGTTTTCTTTCTACACAGGACTGGAGTCCTTATACTTTTGCCTCACATGGAAAGAGGACTGTCTCTATGCAGTTGCAGAGACATGAATGTGCTCATGCTCCTACATTTGCGAACAGAAGCACCCTGAGATAATTAGGAGTAAAAGACAAAAGAAATTAAAATAATACAAAGCTGTAAAAATATTATTATGAGCTAAATAACTCATCTTCTCCATGAAAATAGTAGGGCATTTATCAGGGTAATATGCTACGCTTCCATCCTGATAACACTGATGGAACTTCGCCTATCATCTTTATAGTTGTCAATTTCAGTTTCTCAATTTTCCTCTCTGAAGTTCAGTTCTTCACATCAGTTTGCATTTTTAAAAAAGACCTCAGGAAAATTCACAGTGAGTTTCTCCCAATATACAGGTGTTTGCATGCAGTTTTGTTTAACGTGTACGTTTTTGAAAAGAAATGGTTCATAATATAAGGTATCATTTTGTTATTTGCTACTTTCACTAATATATGCATTTTGGCCTAGTTTATGCATTTCATTTTTGTACATAGTATGATTGGATCTTACTCAGGGGTCCATTTCAAAGGGTTCCACATAGACACAGAAATGTTTATATTCAGACCCTTGGAACCACCCCAGCACAGGCATCCCTAGCTTTTCGGAGCCAGAAAACCTAGTGCAAAAATAGCTTTTAAGTTACTTGCCTTGCTTACAGGCTGTCTCATCATGCTGGCTCTGGGATGCTCTCATGAGATCAGGTGGGGCCGTCTTGAGTTCCCACAAGGTCTTGTGACATCTCATGCAACCACCTCCAGGCTTCCATTGCTGGTGTGCTGGTCTAGTAAGCAAGAAAAAGCTCTTTTTGGGCTGGGAAAAAACTTTACATGCATCTAATTTGCACAATTTCAACTGGCCAGCCCCCAACGACACAAGGTTGAAACCGCACACCTTAAATGTGCATAAGATGCAACCATTCTTTAAGTTACTTGGCTATAGAACTGAAGTGCAAAATTCATGCAAATCTTGAAGGATGGCTGTATTTGGTTGTTGTGTTGCTTTGGAGAATGAAGATTAGGTAGGTTTTCCGAATGGAATTTCTCTTTCCCCACACCAGCCACCTTCTCATTTTCTGATTCTTTCATTTTGGTCCCGTCAACATACAAATATAGCCATACAACACCTGGGACAGTTTCCTTCATTTGGTTTCCCCATCCAACAGCCATCTCATTTAGCTCAACTGTTCTCCTCCTAGCATCTCTGGAAATGAACGTGACAGTTGTAAATTTAATTTCCTTTCCTGCTAATAGAAAAAGAGATTAAGAACACAAAGCCAACTTCATACTTGATGTTGCACATTACACAGCATCTGGTAACCCCCACCCAATTGTTCCTTCCCTACCAACAGCTTTCTCTAACAATTAATTAATTAATTAATTAATTAATTATCTACCATCTTCTCAGATTCAGATTCAGACTTAAGCTGCAACCAGATCCAGTTTATCTGAATTGCTGACATGAAAAAGAAGTTTAAAGTGTCATCGCTGAGGCAAATAATAATATATTTTTTTCCCAACAAACCCACAGATGCTTATTCTGTTACCTATCATGCAGGCTAGGTGAGTTTCATTCCAGTTCTATAAAATATTTCTCACTTGCCCTTCCAGGAAAAGAAAAGAAAAGAAAAGAAAGGTGTTTTCTCTCTTCGCCAATGCTGCTGTTAGACTCCTTGTAGCAGTGCTCGAATAACCCATCATCAAATGACTTAGCAGACATTCGAAGGCTGTCATTTTGTGTTATGACCCCAGGTTTATTAGAATTCAACAAAGAAACGTATCTTTACAATATTGATGAGGTCATGTAGGGAGCTGGTGATGCTTTCACAAGGCACCGTACCTCTGGTGTTTCTTTCTTCCTTTTATAAAAGCAGAGCAAGTCTTTATATTTGAAATTAGAAGCATCTTTAAAAGCTTGCATACTTTTTGAAAGAAGGAGAACCGTATTTTTCGCTCTAAAGGACGCACTTTTCCCCCTTCGAAAATGAAGGCTAAAGAAGCCCCCCGCGACCCTCTCCCGGCTGGAGAGGTGACGTGCGGCTATGGCAGGAGCCTCTCCGCTGCTCCCTGACCTGCTCTTTGGGGCTGGTGGTGGGCTTCCCCCCTCCAGCCCCAAAGAGCAGGTTGAAAGGAACCTGAAGCCTGGAGAGCGAGAGGGGTCGGTGCGCACCGACCCCTCTCGCTCTCCAGGCTTCCAAGGTAGCAGCCAGAACGCACCTTAAACGGCACCTTGTTTTAGAGCGGGAAAACAAGAGGGGCGCTGGGCAGAGAGGGGGAGAATATTTTTTTCTTGTTCTCCCCCCTCTAAAACAAGGTGCGCCCTATTGTCCGGTGCGTCCTATGGTGCGAAAAATACGGTATTTGCTACCCTGTACCTAGGAACATAGAAAACTGTCTTATACCCAGTCGGACTATTGGCTCATTTAGTTCAGGTTCGTCTGCTGTGACTGAAAGCAGTTTCCTGTTTCAGACAGGAGACATCCTCTGCCCTACCTGGAGATGATGGGGATTGAATCTGGGACCTTCTTTGTCATGAGGTTGCCTGGGAAATGCTGGGTCTCTGCAGGTCAGGAAAAGGCTGGAAGCTTCGGATGCAATTGACTTGTATTCACAGAAAGTAACATAGCAGGGTCTCCCTGGCTCAACTCCTTCATCTTGGGACGTTGCTGGAAACTGACCTCTGGCCCCACCTTTCCTCTCTAGCCTCTGACTTTGGAGCCCCTCCCAACAAACGGAGACTGCGATGTGGGGGTGAGCTCCTCCTTTGGGCCTGCCTGGCCCTTTGCTCAGCAGTATGCAGGAGCAGAGCCAGCAGGACTGAGACTGTCCTGCTGGGGGACACCAGTTGTACCCTCTGATTCCTCCCCGTCTGCGTCTGTGCTCACACTGAGACACTCCAGCCCTGTCCTGGCAGGGCCTTCTTCTGACCCCGCCTTGATGGCTCCAACCTCCTGCTTCCAGCACCTCTCAGCTCGTCCCTTCCCCAGCCTCCTCTCCGTTGTCCCACCACCAGGACCTGGGGTCTAAGCCTCTTTTGGCTGAGGGGCTCCAACCACTCCTCCTCATCCAGCCAGTCCTGGACATCCTGTATTAAATGCCCATGCTTTGCCACTGAGCTATGGCATGATACTACACACCCATCAGAGTATTGTGATTGATTCAGTATTAATGTGACAATTTAGATGAAGGGCTGCTCAGTGAGAAGGCATCTGCTTGCACGCAGAAGGTCCCAGTTCAACATCTGACAGGGCTAGTTGAGAAACCTTCCTAAAATCCTGGAGACACGCTGCCAGTCATTGTAGGCAATGTAGAAGGACGAATGATCTGGCTCAGAACAAGGCAGATTCCAGTCTGTTAGCTATAAGAAGTAGTGCTGGTCATTGGGCAGTAGGGTTGTCGTCCAGTCCTCACCTCCTGGCTTGGTCCACATTGTGCCCTTAGTAACTATGGGTCTATATCCTGAGATGGTTTTGTGTGTGTTTTCCCTCTCTTCCAAAACAACAGCAAAGGAGAACTGCAGAACAAGCAGAAATGTAGCAGGTGAAGCAGAACTCTGGATCACAAGAAGTCAACAAGGCTTCCTATCCCTCCTGCATTGGAAAGCCTTAAATATCAACAAAATAAGACAGAAGCTCATTAATATCAAGCAGGCCAACCCATCTCACAAACAGCTTTAATGGATTGGTGTTTGAGACACAGCTACCCAATGTTGTTTTTGTTTAGTCGTTTAGTTGTGTCCGACTCTTCATGACCCCATGGACCAGAGCACGCCAGGCACTTCTGTCTTCCACTGCCTCCCGCAGTTTGGTCAAACTCATGCTGGTAACTTCGAGAACACTATCCAACTATCTCGTCCTCTGTCGTCCCCTTCTCCTTGTGCCCTCCATCTTTCCCAACATCAAGGTCTTTTCCAGGGAGTCTTCTCTTCTCATGACGTGGCCAAAGTATTGAAGCCTCAGCTTCACGATCTGTCCTTCCAGTGAGCACTCAGGGCTGATTTCCTTAAGAATGGATAGGTTTGATCTTCTTGCAGTCCATGGGACTCTCAAGAGTCTCCTCCAGCACCATAATTCAAAAGCATCAATTCTTCGGCGATCAGCCTTCTTTATGGTCCAGCTCTCACTTCCATTCATCACTACTGGGAAAACCATAGCTTTAACTATATGAACCTTTGTTGGCAAGGTGATGTTTCTACTTTTTAAGATGTTGTCTAGGTTTGTCATTGCTTTTCTCTACAACATTTAAAGGGGGGCCTGCCCCCCTTGTCTACAGCAGTTTCAGGAGGAGAGAGGAAGACAGGCTATATCGTTCAAGGAGGAATTACCTAGTTATGAGATAGTGGAGGAGGAAGAGCAGATGAGAGCGCAGCCTGCAGCGACCTCCCAGGAGAATATGGGGGATCCTCTATCTCCTCATGCATAGGACACTTCTGCCTCCACAGCCTAGCACAAAACGCCTCTGGAATACTCTGTAAGCGCCCAATGTTATTAGTTTAATTAAATCTGGTCTACAAAACAGTTCACCAGGAGCCTCTCACAACCTCCTTCATTGATATCATTGTTTGTTGTTTGATATTTCACTGCTCCTTCTCTGATTCCATCCATAACTGGCACCGACTCGCCTCTTTACGAGTGGTTATTGTAGGTCATGCAGAGTACCTGAGAAAGAATGGCTCTTTAAATAATATCTCTGTCATGCAACATAAATAAACAAGAATGAAATGCCAATTAAATATGAATTACAGGGAGCTCGCTGGAGGTTTCATGTACTTGACTTGTGGAACAATCAGAAATCAAAACCATGGCAGCAGCGTGGAAGGAAGCTTCTTGATTAAAGTAGAGGTTCAATTAGGGAGGGAAGGGCTGGTTGGCTGTATAAACGTATGATCCCTGTAAATATAGGTATCAGATACAGGATGAAAAAAAATTCTACTAGGTCAGATCAAAATTCTTCTTTTCCAGCATCATGTTTCCAACTGAGGTCATCCAGGAAGCTTGAAGCCCGTCATGAATTAGCTTCTGGGCCAGATTCAAGCAAGGTGATATATATATATATATATCTCAGACCTCTTCATAGCCTGGATCTATATATCCCATAGATATTAGCCTTATTCAGGCATTGCTGATTTAACATGATTTATAAAGAGTGGAGAATGAGTAGGATTGTGAATGCTGCTTTCCCCCATCAATGTGTTAACAGCCAGCCCCAGCCCCAGCCCCATTCTGTTCACACACTGGGGGCATATCTGCATGGGAGAAACATGCCCCCCCCCAAAGGTAGGCTCTCCCCATGAGATCTCACATATGAACGGCCCATGATTTTTAATTTATTTTTTAAATGCATGTGATTCTGTCACCTGCATGTGATTGTGTTACCTGATTAGCTGGGATCATGCACTGAATTCAAAGTATCCCTAAAAACAGTGCCTAAAGAATATTAAAATAGGACCGTGAGCAAGCACATGAAACTTTGAGTGACCACTCAGGTGGTGTGTGGCTTTGCTAAGGATATTTTTAATTTTGCTTTGATAGAGAGCCCATGTTTTGAAATCAGACCCCTTAAATAGGCCGTGGGTTGGCAGGGCACATTCTCTGACCTCATTTGAAATTGAAATACTTTATTGTCACTTGTACAACTTGTATACAGTGAGATTACACAAGCACCTCCCCCCACTCAGCTCTCTTAGTTATAATTCCCCTTGTTTACTGATGCACACCCACCAAACCCAAAAGTCAGTTGCCCTGTTGTTATCTTTTCATTCAGCAGCCTAACAGCCCACGGATAGAAGCTGTTCTTTACCCTGTTGGTGTGACTAATCATGCTTCTATACCTTCTGCCCGAGGGCAGGAGATCAAAAAACTGCCAGCCAGGGTGTGAATCAACCCTGAGAATTTTCCTCACTCTCCTGAGGCAATGTTCTTCCGCTATTTCATCCAGCGGATTTATGGGACAGCCCATAATATATTGTGCTGTATTCACCACCCTCTGTAGGCACTTCCTATCAGATGATGCCAAACCACCGTACCACACCGTGATGCAGTATGAAAGGACACTTTCTATTGTGGACCGGTAGAAGGAGATCATCAAATGTTGATTGACATCGTTCTTCCACAATACTCTGAGGAGATGGAGTCTCTGTTGGGCTTTCTTAACCACCTGGGTTGTATTGATTTTCCAAGTAAGGTTTTCACTGAGATAAACTCCTAGGAATTTAAAGGAAGAGACTCTCTCCACACAGCCCCCCCCCCCAATGTACAGTGGGGCTAGTTCTCCTCTCTTCCTCCGAAAGTCCAACACCATCTCCTTTGTCTTGCTGATATCATTAATTGGCCCAGTGGAAGAGGCCTGGCCCACATTGCAAGGTCCAGCTCAGAAGGAAGTGGTTGGCAGCAGGTAGCGATACCCTCCACTGGCTGTGCAGAAAGATGATGGCCTCCCAAAACCAGCTGCGGCCATGCCATGCAGCAAATGCTGCCTCTCCCCAGAGCCCCAGGTGAGCGGATATTATTGCTCAGGTTCAAAATGGAAGTCCCCGGCGATCATTGCAAAGAAAGGCAGATATCAAGGGCAAAGAGGATTTTTTAAAAAAGTAATCACTATTCTACAGTTGTTTTCAGTGATGTAAGGGTTTACAATACAGACAAATAAGACAGGCAGAAAAGTGTTGTTTACAGATTGTGCTACAAATTCTAAATGGCAATGGGTAAATGAGATCTCAACTTACTTGACATTGCTAAGGTTAAATCAAATGCCATTCTCAGAAACACTGTAAACAATAGTGTCTTTTATGCTTTGCTCTTGATCTTTAGCTTAATGTTGGTGTCTCAAAGAAAAATGCTTTCTGGTTTGCGGGGAAAGTAAGTAGATGGTTGTGGCCCGGGTTTTTTTAGGCTTTATTTCATTTATTTCAATGTATAACCACCACCACCCCGCCCCTGATCTGTTTGTGTGCTTTTAAACCCCTCTTTCAGGGATGGGGAGCTGAGCTCCAACTCCCATCATCCCTTGCCAGCACAGCCATCAGCCAGGAATATGGCAGAACCCAGTCCAACAAAATCTACCCATTTGATCAAAACTTTGACCATTATACTTTAAAATATCATTTCCCTAGGATGTCTTGAAAATACAGCATTGATAAGTTAGATTTGCTCCCTCCCCTGTTCTCTCTTTCCCTCCCCCCCCCCACCCTACCTCACTGGCTTAATTTCCTAATTCCTTTAGCATATTTATTGGGAGCTGGGGGAGGGGAAGAAAAACCTTATCACAAATATGTTGGTAGTTATTCTAAGAAGGAAATGCTTTTTATGCTCATAATAATTACATCACTTGACTCACTTTTCATGTATCTGCTGATCAAGGCCAGACTTTTAATTAAAACACTCATTAGGAGAAACCACTGCAAAACCACATCAACATCACCTTCTCTTCCATGTTGTCCCAACGTTTCTCAAACAAGAGTTACCTGAATCTAAAAAGCTACATGGTGCCACATTCAGAGGGAGGGCTCAGGGATATTTCGGAATTCCATACCTACCAGCACCAACACCAAGAACGAAGACTGAATACCGATGGGTGGTCAACTGTTGTAAGTGAAAGTTAGTCAACACTGAAAGCCAGTGTGGCATAGTAGTTAGAATGTCTGACTAGGACCTGGGAGATCTGGATTCAAATACATTGGATGGCTTTGGGCTAGTCACTGCCTCTATAAGCCTCTTCTTTACAGGGTTGTTGTGGGGATTAAATAATGAGGGAGGGAAACCATCTACTCCACATTGAGCTCATTGGATAAAAAAGTAGTACAGTGGTACCTTGGTTCTTGAACTTAATCCGTTCCAAGAGTCAGATATTCAGCTTCCAAAAAATGTTTGCAAACCGGAACACTTACTTCCGGGTTTGCAGTATTCGGGAGCCGATTTGTACTGGAACCAAGCCATTCGGCCATTCGGGAATCAAAGTACCACTGTATATAAATGCAATAAATAAATATTGCATTTCAGGCCTGGCCAGGACGCAGGGTCTTCCTGTTATATCCTCTGGGCTTTACAAAGCATCTGACCCTCACCTGAGCCTACTCCAGCTGAGGCATCACACACCTGAGGCATCACACACCAAGCTACCGAGCCCCACCTGGGCTATTTCACTATTCAGGTCAATTTACAAGGTTTACTTTCCTTTCCTCTCACCAAACCGTTTTTTGGCAGGTCTGCTATAATCCTGATTCTGGAGCAACATCTTGAGCATACAAAACGCCATCTTTGGCAAGTGCAGATTTGTTGTGATTCAAATTTACATTAAAACCATGCTTGGTCAGGGTTGGCACACTCAGCAAACTGTCTGTTAATTCAGGCAAGTAAACTGCATCTCTCACTTCATTTCAAACAGTTTTTCTACTTCCAACACACTTGAGCGAACCTGTTCCTTTTCCTTGTACAGATATTTTGTTGCCATTTGCAGGCCTGCCTCTGATGAGTTGTCACTTAACTCTGACATCATCTGATTCACTCCAAAGCATCTGCAAACGTCAGCACAAGTCCCATTGCAACGTTTGGCGGTTAAAACAACACATTTCACAGCGCCCCACAAAATGATCCCCTCGGCGTCCTAATCCGCGACATCAAGATTTAACAAAAAATGACATTGTTCGATTCAGACAAAAGCAGATCCAAACACTGGCACAAGCCCCCTCCAAGGTTTGTTTGTCAAAACTCCACATTTCAGAGTGCCCCGAAAAATGTCCCTTCGACACCCTAACCCACGGGTGTCAAGATTTAGCCCTAAATCTGATGTCGTCCAATTCACCCCAAAGTGGCGCAAGATGCCAGGACACGGCCTCCTACAAGGTTTAGCACTCAAAACTCCCTGTTTCACAGTGTCCCACAAAATGAGCCTTGGGTGCCCTAACCTGCAGGGTCAAGATTTTGCAAAAAATCCAACATTGTCTGATTCCCTAAAAAGTAGCACCAATCGCCGGCACAAGTTCTACAGTTTGGCACTGTTTTCAAGTGAATCGGACAACCTTGGAATTTGCTGAAAATCATGATCTCCTGTCACTTGATGCCTGTGGTGAAATGCCAATACCAGTTGATGGGGACAGAGCGCCCCCTTCTGAAGCTGAATATTGGAAGATTCAATAGACAGAAGAAAGTACTTCTTCATTCAGTTAATAGCTGAACTGTTAGTATTTTTATGGCATTTATATTTTACAAAGAATAAATTGTACTGGAGTAAAGAAAACCTATGTCATGTCATGTCATGTCATAGCTGCAAAATCTTATGACTCCAGTTAAGGTCACAGAAAAGGGATGTGAGTGGCACTGTGGGTTAAACCATAGAGCCTAGGACTTGCCGATCAGAAGGTCAGCGGTTCGAATCCCCGCGACAAGGTGATCTCCCGTTGCTCAGTCCCTGCTCCTGCCAACCTAGCAGTTCGAAAGCACATCAAAGTGCAAGTAGATAAATAGGTACCGCTCCGGCGGGAAGGTAAACAGCGTTTCCGTACGCTGCTCTGGTTCACCAGAAGCGGCTTAGTCATGCTGGCCACATGATGAGGAAGCTGTACGCCAGCTCCCTCGGCCAATAAAGCGAGATGAGCTCCGCAACCCCAGAGCTGGACCTAATGGTCAGCGGTCCCTTTACCTTTAAGGTCACAGAAATGCTGAATCAATGCCTTGTCAATCTGTGAACTCCCTTTAAAAGTGTGTGTGTGTGTGTGTGTGTGTGTGTGTGTGTTAGGTAGTGATAGGAGGGGTGTGAGTTGGCTGATTGTTTTGCTGCTGTTTTGCTGAGTGTGAAAACACCAATGAGCACCAATAAGCTATCATTTATGGACTGCTTCGAAGGAGTTTTAGAAGCAAGAAGACCCTCTCTTGGGCTCAAGGGAAAGAAACACATTGCATTGGACTTGATACATCTATACTACTGCTTGTAATAGTTGCCATCCTGCAAGTAAAGAGTCATCTTCAAAGTCTTGTGTGTGGAGTCTGCTTCATCACTTAGAGGATGAAACCACTGTATCACTCTGCATGACTCAGAAAAATAGCCAACAAGGCGATAGCCAACATAAACTATGGAATTTGCTCTTATGGATATAAGACAAGCCTGTTGAGTCAGGCCAGAGGCCTATCAAGTCCCGCGTCCTATTCTCACAGTGGCTGACCTGTTAAAAAATATTTCCATCCCGACATCTGTATGCCCTGAAGAGTTCATAAAATGGTGTAAAAGCAGGCATAGGCAAACTCAGCCCTCCAGCTGTTTTGGGACTACAACTCCCATCATCTCTAGCTAACAGGACCAGTGGTCATGGATGATGGGAGTTGTAGTCCCAAAACAGCTGGAGGGCTGAGTTTGCCTATGCCTGATAAAAGACTACAATTACAGGGGGAAAGGGGGATATATGCTGCCAGAATGCATTATATATATATATATATATATATATATATATATATATATATATATATATATATATATATATTGCTTTTGTAGATTTTCACGGGTACAGGAATGCAGGTTTTGGTGTCTTCGGGTGTCTTCCCGTGTAAGAGTTGGGGTGTCTAGGCGACGTTTCGACGAGGTCTCACTCGTCATCTTCAGGCTGGTGCTTTCGGCTTCTTGTTACTGGAACAGAGCAGGATCTCAGTGTTTGAGTTCCTATAAATACTGTTGAGGGGGTGTGGTGTATAGCCTCCAACGTTCTGGGCAGAGAGGAAGTTCCCAGGTTAGTGTGTCTTTTCTTCTTTTGTTCATTAATTACTTGAGGGATATCTTGAGTGATTTCTTGAGTGATATTCTGAGTACCACTTAGGAGGGTCATTAGGTGTGGATTAGTTGCTAAAGCTTTCGTGTCTTGACCTCTTGACCTTGTGAAGAGTTTTTTCTGAGAAGATGGCTGTACTGCACTTAGTTGTGCTCTGGCTTGGCTTCGTGTATAGGGGCGAGCTGTGGTTTTGTGCCCTGTGCCAGCCAGATCTGTGTAGGGATTGCAGGGGGGTGCAGCATCCGGAGGTGCCACTATGATTTGGCTACTGGATGGTGTCTGTAATTTATCTGTGGAGAGGGTCTGGGTTTGGGTCTGGTGTGGTTGATTGGAGATGGCGTTCTGTGTGCCTCTGGTTCTGGTGTCGGTTTTTGTGGGGAGGGCTATTTTCCAGATGTCTGGCAGGCGGGACGTATCGTCACGCTTGTTCATGTTGTGAGGGTGTTTCTCTATCTCGATGGCTTCCATGATTATTCTCTTGTGGTGGTGTTCCATGTTAAAGAGCAATTTGGAATCTGAAAAATTAATTTCGTGTCCTGTTTCTTTCATGTGTTGGTAAAGAGAGGAAGTTTTTTCTTCTTTTTTGACGGCATTCTTGTGTTCTGCGATACGTGCATTTATTCGTCTGTTTGTTTGTCCAATGTACGTGGCTGGGCAGACTTTGCAGGGTATTTCATAGACCCCTTGGTTTTCTAACTGGATTTTATCTTTGGGGTTTCTGAGGATATTGGCTATTTTTTGGTTGGTGCAAAAGGCTGTTTTGATATTGATAGCCAATATCCTCAGAAACCCCAAAGATAAAATCCAGTTAGAAAACCAAGGGGTCTATGAAATACCCTGCAAAGTCTGCCCAGCCACGTACATTGGACAAACAAACAGACGAATAAATGCACGTATCGCAGAACACAAGAATGCCGTCAAAAAAGAAGAAAAAACTTCCTCTCTTTACCAACACATGAAAGAAACAGGACACGAAATTAATTTTTCAGATTCCAAATTGCTCTTTAACATGGAACACCACCACAAGAGAATAATCATGGAAGCCATCGAGATAGAGAAACACCCTCACAACATGAACAAGCGTGACGATACGTCCCGCCTGCCAGACATCTGGAAAATAGCCCTCCCCACAAAAACCGACACCAGAACCAGAGGCACACAGAACGCCATCTCCAATCAACCACACCAGACCCAAACCCAGACCCTCTCCACAGATAAATTACAGACACCATCCAGTAGCCAAACCATAGTGGCACCTCCGGATGCTGCACCCCCCTGCAATCCCTACACAGATCTGGCTGGCACAGGGCACAAAACCACAGCTCGCCCCTATACACGAAGCCAAGCCAGAGCACAACTAAGTGCAGTACAGCCATCTTCTCAGAAAAAACTCTTCACAAGGTCAAGAGGTCAAGACACGAAAGCTTTAGCAACTAATCCACACCTAATGACCCTCCTAAGTGGTACTCAGAATATCACTCAAGAAATCACTCAAGATATCCCTCAAGTAATTAATGAACAAAAGAAGAAAAGACACACTAACCTGGGAACTTCCTCTCTGCCCAGAACGTTGGAGGCTATACACCACACCCCCTCAACAGTATTTATAGGAACTCAAACACTGAGATCCTGCTCTGTTCCAGTAACAAGAAGCCGAAAGCACCAGCCTGAAGATGACGAGTGAGACCTCGTCGAAACGTCGCCTAGACACCCCAACTCTTACACGGGAAGACACCCGAAGACACCAAAACCTGCATATATATATATATATATATATATATATATATATATATATATATATATATATATATATATATATAGTTATTTATCAAAGTGGTTTTCTTGCTTATAAGCTGCTCCGTGGGCATCTGTTGTCCATTTAGGATGCCTCTAAGATTATATTTGTACCAAACAGGAAGATTTATCTAGTGCTTAAAGAATTGCTTTAGTTGTGCTCAGCATACCATGAGTCAGGAATTCATGAAACTCAAAGGATTAAAAAAAATAGCAAAGGAGAAAGCAACAAGCTACAGAGTCCAAGGAATCACATTTTATTTACATTCTTTTATACAATTCCGACTCTGATTTTCTGAGGTTTTTGCCACGCTCCTTGCATGGACATCACAATAAGGACTTAAGAAGAGCTTGCTGGATCTTGCCAATGACCCATCTAGTCCCTGCATGCTATTCCCATGGTTCTCTGACAATTGTCGTAGAACAGTCATTGTGGCCACTAGCCATTGAGAGCCTTATCCTCCAAGATGAAACAACGAAACACAGAAATAAAATTCAAAGGGAGGGGACAAGTGTGAGAAATAGAATGGATGCCATCCAGCTGACATGTATCATCTGTGCAAGGCCTCTCTTTTCCCTAAGATCAGAATGATGAATGTCAGCTTTCTCATGTTGCTTCCATATATTTTCCCGCTCCTTAGCAACATTTCAAGAGGAAGCATAATATTGTGAGCTTTGCTTCAGCTGCTGTTTTTAATAACGATTGCTTCTGGAGAGAGAGAGAGCGCAAAAGTTATATAGGTTATCCTTATTTCAAATTTAGTTACACAGGGCTGGGAGAGGGGGAATAGTTCTTTCCTCAAAATATAAAATCATTCATGTACAAGAATAAGACCATTTGGGAAAGAAATTGTGTTCTCCCCCCGTCATTTTGTGTTTCAGAACTTTATCGTTACATTCTTCAGGTCTTTTTAACTATACTTCCAGTTCCAACTATGTACAGGCATACCTGGGAGATATTGCGGGTTCGGTTCCAGACCACCTCAATAAGACAAATATCGCAATTAAGAGAGCCACACATTTTTGGGGTTGCTGTTTTGTTTCCCAGTGCATATAAAGTTATGTTACTGCAGTCTACTAAGCCAGGGCCCCCTGCTGCTGGGGTGGGAGAGAGGAAACCCATCTCCAGACCTAGCCAGCTCCACTCCCCTGGCCAGAAGAGGGGTAGTGTTGGTGTGGGAGGTGGGGACTTCCTTCACCTGGAAGTACACCTGCATCCTCATAAGGAGCAATATATGTGAAACTGAATACAGTAGATGCTTGGGTTGCAAATGTGATCCGTGCAGGAGGCGTGTTTGCAACCCGCAGCACCACGTCTGCGCATGCGCGGGTTGCATTTCGGCGCTTCTGCGCATGCACAAAGCGCAATTTAGTGTTTTTGTGCAGGCGCGAGACCAAAACCCGGAAGTAACCCGTTCTGGTACTTCCAGGTTCGGCGCGGTGCACAACCTGAAAATGCACAACCTGAAGCAACTGTAACCTGAGGTATGACTGTACTGCAAAATGCAATAAAACAAGGTACCCCCTGTATTTCTAGCCTATGTGGTTAGACACTATGTTTATTATATATGATGAAGTAACTTGTATTGCATACCTGCCAACTGTCCTGCTTTGAGCAGGAAATCCCAGGTCAACAGAAGCCGCCCCAGCTCCTGTTTCAAACTGTGGATTTCCTGACTCTGCTGCCGCCACCACAAGGCTGAAGAAGAAGAGAAGAGTTTGGATTTGATATCCCACTTTATCACTACCCGAAGGTGTCTCAAAGCGGCTAACAATCCCCTTTCCCTTCCTCCCCCACAACAAACACTCTGTGAGGTGAGTGGGGCTGAGAGACTTCAAAGAAGTGTGACTAGCCCAAGGTCACCCAGCAGCTGCATGTGGAGGAGCGGAGACACGGACCCAGTTCACCAGTCTACCGCTCTTAACCACTACACCACACCGGCTGGAGTCCTCTGCGGTCACTGACATACTTCAGGAAGCCAGGCTGTATTGCCAGAAGTACTGTCCTGGCTTTTGGCAGGCCTCAATTAAGGCCTTGCCATGGTGGGGGCGAGCCAGTGGCAGTGCACTTGTAGGTAGGGGGTGGTAGTGTTGCAGTAAGAGTGGCCTGGTGTGTGTCCCAGATTTGGGTTGGAAATGTTGGATAGTATGGTACTGGGTCATGTTTATTTATTTGTTGATTACATTTACATCTCACCATTCCTCCAAGAGGTGGCAAGCACAGTCTGGGATGTATCAGCAAAAACATTATGCTAAGGGAATTACTTGCACTCCTGCAATGGGGCCTTCTGTCCTTCTCCCCCTGTGTGTCCCCCCTGCCCCCCCCCCGGCACATGGGGAGAGGAGAGGAAGAGGGAATTTTACTGTATGAAAGTCATTATGTGACTGCATTGGCTTTTGGGGATTCAACCCTAAATCTTCAAATAGGTAGACTAACCTGATCTCGTTTTTTGACAGAATTACAAGCCTGGTAGATGAAGGGAACGCAGTGGATGTAGCCTACCTTGATTTCAGCAAGGCATTTGACAAGGTGCCCCATGATATTCTTGTAAAGAAGCTGGTAAAATGCGGTCTTGACTATGCTACCACTCAGTGGATTTGTAACTGGCTGACTGACCGAACCCAAAGGGTTCTCATCAATGGTTCCTCTTCATCCTGGAGAAGAGTGACTAGTGGGGTGCCACAGGGTTCTGTCTTGGGCCCGGTCTTATTCAACATCTTCATCAACGACTTGGATGATGGACTCAAGGGCATCCTGATCAAATTTGCAGATGACACCAAACTGGGAGGGGTGGCTAACACCCCAGAGGACAGGATCACAATTCAAAACGAGCTTGACAGATTAGAGAACTGGGCCAAAACAAACAAGATGAACTTTAACAGGGAGAAATGTAAAGTATTGCACTTGGGCAAAAAAAATGAGAGGCACAAATACAAGATGGGTGACACCTGGCTTGAGAGCAGTACATGTGAAAAGGATCTAGGAGTCTTGGTTGACCATAAACTTGACATGAGCCAACAGTGTGACGCGGCAGCTAAAAAAGCCAATGCAATTCTGGGCTGCATCAATAGGAGTATAGCATCTAGATCAAGGGAAGTAATAGTGCCACTGTATTCTGCTCTGGTCAGACCTCACCTGGAGTACTGTGTCCAGTTCTGGGCACCACAGTTCAAGAAGGACACTGACAAACTGGAACGTGTCCAGAGGAGGGCAACCAAAATGGTCAAAGGCCTGGAAATGATGCCTTATGAGGAACGGCTAAGGGAGCTGGGCATGTTTAGCCTGGAGAAGAGGAGGTTAAGGGGTGATATGATAGCCATGTTCAAATATATAAAAGGATGTCACATAGAGGAGGGAGAAAGGTTGTTTTCTGCTGCTCCAGAGAAGCGGACATGGAGCAATGGATCCAAACTACAAGAAGAAGATTCCACCTAAACATTAGGAAGAACTTCCTGACAGTAAGAGCTGTTTGACAGTGGAATTTGCTGCCAAGGAGTGTGGTGGAGTCTCCTTCTTTGGAGGTCTTTAAGCAGAGGCTTGACAACCATATGTCAGGAGTGCTCTGATGGTGTTTCCTGCTTGGCAGGGGGGTGGACTCGATGGCCCTTGTGGTCTCTTCCAACTCTATGATTCTATGAACATTCTAGGTTAAGACTGTTTTATAGTGACTGGGCCAAGGTCAAAGTTAGAGGCACCTCCTTCTACCCTTATGAAATTTGGTAAAATTAATCTCTACCGAAGGGGATAGCATACTTGCCAATTGCATCAAAGTCTGCTCCCAAAATAAAATGGCTAAGAAGTTAGGGCTAAGAAGACCTGAGCCAAATCCAGCATCCTCAGAGGACCTCTGTCAAGTTGGGTATAGACAGATTCTGTCGGTGAGGTGGATCCCTGAGTGCTTACATGTGCTCAGCAGAAAATGCTGCTACAAAATTCCTAGAAAGATAATCAACAGCTCACACAGACCTCAAACAAGCTGAGATTAGAGTGCTCTTAAGCAAACAGATCTCTATTTCTCTTTTTACAAAAGACTTCATCCCAATCTCAATCAGATTTTACACTTCGTGAGGAAAAGCTGGGTGGGTTTTTTTTCCACATGGAGAAAACATCAGGATGTATCATGTATATCATCTAGCTTGTGCACAGATATCTTAAGCTATTTCACTACCAGATGAATAATATTGCTAGGGACTGTGAGGTCTAGTGGGAGAAAAAAATATCCCACAAGTGCCAAAGAATAAGGATATAATTTTCAGGCTTTATTTCCTGGACCCAAATAAGTTAATATATCTACTTCACTGAAAATTGATCCAATCCATATAGCTGCTGCAAAATAAACATTCATATGCACACACTTTTCCTACACAGAGATTGTCTACCTTATTCTTTCATCATTGCAGATTTTGACTTTGGTATTTACTCTTTGCCAGTGCTGGGTGGAAAAAAATAATACCCATTTTTAAAGACCCAGCTGCAGGCTACAGAAATCAGAAAGTATGGGAGGTGGGCAGGACAGAGATAAAAATAACAACAACAAAAACATTGGAGGTGGTGGGACTGTGCTTTGGAATCAGATCACGGTTAGTACTGACTCCATCTTTTTGCTTATGACCATAGCATGGGTCAAAGGCAACATGGGAGCATAAGGACAACTCTTAAGAGAGGGAATAGATTGAAGATGGTCCCAGCTTTATTCACTGTAAGTTAAGTAACCATGTATGCATGAGCCAGGTCCTGGTCTCTTCATGCTATGGACCATTTTCACAAGAGGTTGGGACCTCCCACCTGCTAATCATGTGATATCACAGTGACAACAGATAATCCATATTAAAAAATAAAATAAAAATCTCTTTGTGAGCATGGCTCAAACTGCACCCACAGATGAACGTCCTTTGCATTGCTAGCTTGAATTCAAGCTGGTGATGCTAAGGTTTATTGGCCCTGATAGCAAACCACAGCAGTGTGTCATACATTACAGAGGATATAGGGGAAGAGAGAGAGCTCTTTCCCTTCCTTTTCTATGGGAGCTGCACAAAAAGTGGGGTGAGAAGGCAAGAAGGAGCAAGTAGCATAGAGAGAGCTGGGAGGTAGAATGGGTAGAATTCAGGGGCTTAGGGAGGGCTACAGTTCTCTGGCTTGGATTTTAATCCAAGCTGGAGAAGATGTTACTTCATGCTGATACAAACACTATAAATTCAGTCTTATTATAAACTATGCTCAGGTAATCTTCAGATCCATCACTAGTTTAAGCCATATGTGAAAACCAGCTGAGCTGAGCTACCAAGGAGTTTGTGGGGCAATATCCTTGTCTGATCGCTGAAGAATTGATGCTTTTGAATTATGGTGTTGGAGGAGACTCTTGAGAGTCCCATAGACTGCAAGAAGATCAAACCTATCCATTCTGAAGGAAATCAGCCCTGAGTGCTCACTGGAAGGACAGATTGTGAAGCTGAGGCTTCAATACTTTGGCCACCTCATGAGAAGAGAAGACTTCCTGGAAAATACCCTGATGTTGGGAAAGATGGAGGGCACAAGGAGAAGGGGATGACAGAGGACGAGATGGTTGGACAGTGTTCTTGAAGCTACCAGCATGAGTTTCACCAAACTGCGGGAGGCAGTGGAAGACAGGAGTGCCTGGCGTGCTCTGGTCCATGGGGTCACGAAGAGTCGGACACGACTAAACGACTAAAGAACAACAACATCCAAGTCTGGAACCTTCTCCTTGATGGGAACCACTGAGACCCACACATTTGCTCCTTGATGATTCTTCTTGGAAGGCTCACTGATGGCCACGCATCTATAGAACTCAGGCACGTTGCTTGGCTTCTCTGTTTAGACCTGTGACAATGAAACTAAAACAAAAACAAAACCCCATATCTGCAATCTTGTTCCATTTCTAAGTGCCTCATAATCAGCAGCACAAAGCCTCATAATGAGTAGCTGGGTTTTGTCTCAAGAATCAAATGGCGCAGCGCCTGGTGATGAAATAAATCCTGCTAGTCATGAGTGAGTACAAGGCGTTGGCATCCGGTACTCAGAAAGACGTTTCCATTTTAATGTCCTCCTTCATTGCAAAGGCAAATGAAGTGCCGAAGAGCAGCTCCTCTAGTATTATATTTGTGTATTGCACTGGACTGTAGCAATTATCCAAACAGATCCTGTTATTCCTTCTGCAAGCCAAAAAAACAACAACAAAAACCTACTCCTTTCTAGGTGTTTTCATTTGGAGATGAATCAGAGTTCTTAAAAAAAACAACACCTAACCAAATCATTCAGATTATGATGCCAAGTGGGGAAGTTTCACATAGTTGCTATGACAAATTAGTTAGAATGATATGAGGATGATACTGAATTTGTGCCAGTGAGGGCATCAATTCTGGTTCCCTCTCTCCAAGCCTTCCAGCACAGATCCCATGGCTCCTTCTGAGGGAGGAGATAGGGAGCCCCTGACTACTCGGTCCTCTACTACATTATTTAGATGTGGGGAAGGAATGGGGAAAGGGTTTTATCACACCCGTAGTACATTCACATTGACATTTAATGAAAATTCAGAGACTTCCAGAGAGCTAATTTCCATGATGAAATTTACTCATCTCACTTGCCAATTTGGCACCCTCGTGCAGTGCTTAACGTCATATCAGTTTAACAGGCCAGATTACACTTTTTGCCTGGAACATTTGCTTAGACATTGAACGTACCATGTGAGGATGTTACCGAAAGCTCTCTGTTTCAGAAAATGTGAACTTCCTGGATTAATAGATCAAGGGCTGTATCCTCACTTGTTGGCAGGACAACAGTAGATAACTTACAAATATATGTAATACGTAATGCATGATCTTCCAATTTGTGATGTAAAGCAATGGTGGATTTAAATCCGAATGAGCTCCATCATCGCCAGACATTAAGTATATTTTTATGCATATATGTCTTTAAAAGTTTATAGGCCTACAGAGCAATCATAAGCCTGTATAACTCAGAAGCAGGTGCCGTTAACTTCAAAGGGGCTTATTCCTTAGTAAGCATCCTTAGGACTGCACTGATGACAATGTTATGTGCTGGTTTTGCTTCAGTGTTAAAATGAGATTTTTACTGATGTGTGGAAGCATTGTTTGAAACCCCTTACAGCAAAAAGTAAGTCCACTTACGTGTTGCTGTTTCGCTTCTGACACATATTAAAGATTCAGTAACTGAAATTGCAGTTGTCTTGTATCAGTTATTGCTATAAAACCATGTACATTATATAATAAATTGCAATTAGCACAAAAAGAAGTGATTGTTAAAATGTGAGGGTTACTAAGAATAGTGAAACAGGTTGCATGTCAGCTTTGCTTTAAAGGCAGCCTTAAAAACCCAGTCTATAATTGGACATTGGGCAACCATAGTAAATAATTTATTGCAGAAGAATTTAAATCAAAGAGGGTTTATATTTTATTTAAACGTCGTTTCACCCAATATATATGTGTGTAAGCATTTTTTAATTGTTTTGATTTGCATGTCTGTTTATTTTATAGGATAATACTTGATCTGGCTAGGTGTTTGAGATGAATAATAATAGTAATTATTTTTTTAAAAAAAGAGTACACAGAACAACAAGCTATTACTTTTCCCCATAACTGCTATGATACACTTCTGAAGTGGGGTGGGGGGGGGATACTCCACTGGAGATAGCAATATGATGAGGGAAAGCCTTCCTTCTAGGTACAGGGAATAAATTTGATTCAATTGCATTTAGAAGAGAATCTAGCTGAATTGCACTTTCTGAAATCATATATAAACCTAGACACAGTCAACCTTCAAAATTCACAGCTCCAAATTTTGCAATATGGCCCTACAACCAAGTAATGCATGCAAAAATGAAAATATTGGGTAAAGTGTGCCCAGAAATATTAGTGAAAATAATATGCAAAATGAATTATGTTAGAAGAAATTGCTTGCAGAAATATATATATATGTGTATATATATATATATATATATATATATATGTATATATATATTTGCAAACTGATGTTGAAATTTGGAGAACTGAATTTAAATTTACATTTGAAAAAACAAATAAAAACCTGTCCGAAATATAAAATGACAGTCATTGGTTTCTACTACCAAAGACTGGGTAGAAGCAGCCCTGAAGCACCTTTCTGAGTAACCTGCAATATGTCTCAGGGGACACTCTGCACATGGCCAGCCACACATATGCATTAATCTAATAATTCTTCCCCATTTGTTTCTTGACTTGTAACCCACTCCCATGACATACAATGCAATGTAAAATGTGACTTTCAGGTGGTACCTAGTGAATGTGTCCATCTGCTTTCCTTGAGTAAAAGCAATATACTTCATGCACAGGACAATTCATTTCATTACTAAAGTATACTGAAAGTGGTTTAATGCAATCTGGTCTCTCTACGCAGAATATATAGCATTCTGACTCAAATTTGATTACTCCTCCTTCCCCGTGATGCACGTTCCTAAAGTTCTTCTGTAGAGTCTGTTTCCAAGAAGCTAATGTGCTGCTAGATATTCCATATGCCCATAATTTCATGCAGAGGATGGTGTGGCTGGAGGTATTTAAAGCATACGTCAGATCCTAGGAACACAATCCTACACAAATGCCACATTCATATACAGATCTGGTTGGCACATTTGAAGGAAACTTAGGAAGGTGCAACAACTTGGGAAATATTCAGGCTGGTAAATATGTATGAGCTGAAAATTGTAATGGGATAGTGAATGGGTTTACGTTAAGGCTTTGCGGTAATTTTGGATGATGGAGGCAAGGTCTGTTATACAGGTTGCAGGGAGTTAAAAACCATCTTGATTCTAAATTGAATGGCAATTGGCAATTTTCCTATGGAAAAGAAAAGTTGGACTAGAAACAGACCATTGTTGTTTATTTTTTAAAAGAGAGCCAATAGTTGTTTTGAGAAAAGCATGGTTTGTCCTGCTGTCACCTCTAGTCATGGGGGGGGGGGTTGGTTGGTGGGGGAGGTGACAATCAAATGAATGTACCCACTACAAAACTACAACAAGCATCCTTTTAAAACGCTTTCAACTCTTCTCCAAAACTATACTGTTGAGGGATAGTAAAGCACAATATCTCTGGCATTAAATTCCAAGGATGATCACAACAGGGGTGTGGCGATCACACAGGGCCCCCGGACGTTTCACGGTCTATTGACCCTGTGCCACCACTGCGGTTGCTTTCTTCACTGCCACCACCCCGCTTCTCATGGGGACACACAGAGTCCAGACAGTTGTTAACATAAACAAATAATCAAGTTTATTTTTAAGTGCAGGAATAAGCGTATGGTTTCGGTTTATTTTTCTCTTGTCAGTTTCTTAAATCTTAGTTCCTAACAACTTCAAACTGAATTATTCCCAACTATCTATCTAACTCCCTAACAATTCCTCTCACTCTCTCACAATACAACTTGACCAACCCACTGCCTATTCCACCCCCCTCCTTCTCCAACACCCAAGCCTCAACTCCCAACTGACAAACCTCAACTCCCAACTCCCAAACCTCAACTGACTTTTCAAAACCTCCCACTCTATCTTTTACTCCCCCCTTGCATTCTCACTGGCCAATCACATCACACCCATTTTAACCCTTTCCTTGACCCATCCTAGGAGGCAAACACCACAAGGGGCATTTCAGCCCCTTGCTTTCAGATTGCAAAGGACAAGCCCAGCTCGACCAGACCCAAAGGCCCACTTATTCTAGCATCTTGTTCTCTGGAACGACAGTGGATGATTCAAGAGGAACAATAAACATGTTGGAGCACATGCTAGCCACAAGGAGAGTCAAAAAGATATTGACTTTATTACTTGGTTGCCATCACTGGCATCTGAGCTCCCACTCTTTGGGTTTCATATTAGTTTAGAATTTGATATCTATTTTCTGCCAATATTAATCCTATACAATGGTTTAAATGTGAAGCGTGCATATTTTCCTCCTCTTTTGAGATAACAACAAGAATGCAAACTTGTCTTCTCTGAAAATAGACTAAGGTTGCACTCTTATAGGTGCCTATTCAGAAGGAAGTTCAAGGGAGCTTACTCCTAGTTGAGCACAGGATTGCAGCCCAAATTGCCAGGAACTCTATGAAACACTCATAGAAAATACGGTCAGAAATGTTACCAGGTGAATCTTTTTGCCGGCATTATAAACTTAAGCCCAGCAATTAAGCTACAAGTGATAAAGCCTAGAAGGTTGTGGGCTCTAAAGCTCTTTGATGGCTCATAATCCATTCTTCCTCTTGGGCATCTGAAAATTCTTGATGAAGTAGCTGAAATTGTTATCGCCCAGCCCGATGGGGATTTTTCACTTGGTCTAATTCTCTGTGGCTTTGTGTTTCATGTAGCATCAAATCAAGGAGCATGAGAGTGGCTCCTTGGATGGTGTAGGAGAAAATGGGAAACTGTACGTTGAAGCCTACCCAAACTTGAAACAAAACTGTGAAAAAATAAAATCATCAGCAAGTCTGGAACGATTGCATTTCCACATGTCAAAGTTTGCCTTTGGGACTTTTATATGGTTGGAATCAACCACGGATTAATTAGAAGTTGATTGCTACAGCAGGAAACAGTGCATGCCAGTCAGAACGAAATGGAAAGGGTAAAAACTATAAACAGGCCTCTCTCATATTCATGCAACTCCATAAGTTTTAATAGAAATTGTGTCTTCAAATTATGTGGTAGAAGAGGAAATGGGAAGAGTGTGGGAATGTTCAGGGAGGCAGGAGAGGATATATTGTTTAATGATATCGTTCTGAACTTGCGTTAGCAAGTTCTAGATCTTAGCAGAGTTTAAACATTCCCCTTTAAACGCACAGTGGTTTGCTTGTTGCAGGCTCATCTGAATCTCTATATAAGATTCCTGGTAAGATCCATTCTATTCTCTTTAAAAGAATAGACATGACAAAGGAAATAAGAAGGAAGGATTATAAACTTTTTCAATACGCAGTTACAGCAGCAAGAATTCTACTGGCCCAGAAGTGGAAACAAGAGGAAACACTGACGAAAGAGGAATGGAGGATGAAATTAACAGACTATGCAGAACTGGACAAGTTAACAGGGAAAGTTAGATATCTTCGAGACCAAAAGTTCATCGAGGACTGGGGGAAATTTGTGGAATATCTGAAAAGTACATGTGCAGTACAAACAACGCTAGTGGGGTTTAAAGAAGCACTGTAAAAGCTGAGGTATATTGTTAAATGAAAATGGATGATTGGAGGGGGGACTAATGGCAATAGAGAACAGAAGAAATGCGTATGGATGATTGTCAGAGAAGTTGAAGGAAGTCCAAAAGTATGGAATTTGTGAAAATTTGGATCAAAATTGTATATTTATGTTAAAAATTAATAAAAAGCATTTTTTAAAAAAGAATAGACACGACAATCTTATTAAAGTCAATATAAAAGTAGTTTACTCACATTCATTCAGTTCACAGTTGGATCCTTGAAGGCAGACTTAGGTTACAAAAGTATATATACATGTGGAACTATCCCATAAGCGAGTTAGTCCCAAATGACTGCAAACACGCAGTCACTTCTGCTAACACGTAGAAAAGCAAAATGGAGCAAAGGAGCAAAAGAAAGAGGTGTGCTCCCCTACCCAGATTAGGCCACGCCCACATCTAGTCACATGCAGAGGAAGTTTGTCCCAGCTCAGGAGGAAACAGGAAGTTTTCTCCTGGCTGGTACAAAGCACCCCCTAGCATGTCCATTCTAGTAATGCTTTACTTGACTGCTATGTGTTTCACATCCCAGAAAGAGAAGGGATAAGAAGTAGAGAAAGAATACATTCCACCCGCACAATCACTGTGTGTGCATGTTAATTTTTACACAACCTTTTATACAAATCAAATAAAATAGCAGATTAATGTGGCAATGGGGTTAAATGGACTTTTGAATGAACACTTGCTAAGTGACACTAACTGGAAATAGATGGGCTCGGCCCACCTGACCATCAGGGATTACATTTGTAAAGGAAGGAGGACATCATGGGCTTCAGGCAGCACTACATATTTCGTACACATTGAGAGTTCCATCTGTGGCAATGGAACAAACAAGTATACATCAATGTATAGCAGTGGCTAATATCTGGAATAGCAAAGAGTCCATGAACTCTTTGTTTACAAGAATCCATGATGCAGCACCTTGATGTGACTGTACAAAAGCAAAATAGAACAATGACAAACCCGCCATCAGCAGCAACATTTAATAATAATAATAATAATAATAATAATAATAATAATAATAATAATAATAAGTATTTATACCTCGCCCATCTGGCCGGTCTTCCCCAGCCACTCTGGGTGGCTTCCAACAAAATATTAAAATACAGTAATGCATCAAACATTACAAGCTTCCCTAAACAGGGCTGCCTTCGGATGTCTTCTAAAAGTCTGGTAGCTGTTGTTTTCTTTGACATCTGGTGGGAGGGTGTTCCACAGGGCGGGTGCCAATGGGAGTGGAAGTGCATTGGGAGTGGACATTTTCCATTGTTTTCATCTCTACCAGTCCCTCCTGTGATCAGACTGTCTGGCTGGCCATGTGAGGAGATACTCCACCCCACTCCCCCAGGGACTAAACCATCTGGTACTACCAGAGCCTCGATTTCTTGGTAGCATACTTAGAAGTGGGAGCTATTCTCCCCCATGGTATCTGTGGAATCTTCCAAGAGCAGCAATTGAAATACAATGATCACCAGCAACAACATCTAATTCCTGTTGTTGTTCCCTAGATCTTCTGTTAAGTCTCCTCTGCCTTATGAAAAAATCTTATTATTGTGTTATTATTTATCCATTTTCACTTATTGCCATTCGCCCCGGAGGCCTGCTGTGAGTCAGAAAGACAAGGCATAATATTGCAAGTAAATAAATTAAATCACATATTACACCCAGCCAGGAGAATTATATGACAGTGTAGGCAAAAGAAGCTAAAGATGGCAAGAACAAAGAAATCTATACTGTTGTCACCCCCCCCATTGTAGTATAATCTGTGGTGGTCCCTTAACTGCCTAGTGGTAGGACTGGGTGGCTCAGCCAATGAGAACACGGAAGAAAGCAGTGCTGACTACCCCAACAAGAGAATGTAAAGGTAAAGTAAAGGTAAAGGACCCCTGGATGGTTAAGTCCAGTCATAGGTGACTATGGGTTTGCAGTGCTCATCTTGCTTTCAGGCCAAGGGAGCTGGCATTTGTCCACAGACAGCTTTCCAGGTCATGTGGCCAGCATGACTAAACCGCTTCTGGTGGAACACCATGACAGAACATGGAACACCATGACAGAAATCAGAGCGCACAGAAACACTGTTTACCTTCCTGCCACAGTAGTACCTATTCATCTACTTGCACTGGTGTGCTTTCAAAGTGCTGTGTTGGCAGGAGCTGGGATAGAGCAATGGGAGCTCACCCCATTGCGGGGATTCGAACCGCCGATCTTCTGATCAGCAAGCCCAAGAGGCTCAGTGGTTTAGACCACAGTGCCACCTGCGTCCAAGACACAATACAGTACAAGAGAATGTTTTTGTGGTGAATGCAGAAAGCTGGAAGGATATGCTTTTTAAAATGAGGTCAGTGGTTTGGGCTTGCTATTAATTGAGCTGAAGCAGAAACTTAGACTACAGGACTGCCCTCCCCTTCCAATAGATTTTGTCCATTGGGCCAGGAACAGGGAGAAGGAAGCACATCTCTGCTCTGCTTTGGCATCAATAGGATGCTTTTCTCTTTCTCCATCCACTCAGTTTCAGCCTTGCATCAGCAACCAGCTGGCTCTTCTTGTGATGAACTAAGAACCACCAGATATGCAGGGACTGTCTTCCAGGTGCATTGGCAATGTGGAGTCATTTCCTTCTTTCCTAGCAGTGTACAGTGGCTCACAGCACAGCACAGGAAGATGAGGAGGGCAGCCTAGCTGCTTAAGCAAGTGGGTGGCTCTTCTAGTCTTCTAGGGCTGCCCTGTAAGCTACCTGGAAGAGATGTCTGGTTGCCTAGTTACCTTGGTTAACATCATGACAGATTGCTATCTCCCAGTGCTATGCTGTGGACCACTGTGGAGTCATGCTTGAAGACAGGAGCAATCCCAGAAGTGGTGAATTAAACGTACAACTGGGAAGGCACTGGGAGGCATTTCAGGAATCCCAGTGCTCTAATTCCCACCCACCCCTTGCAAATCCCAGCTCAATAATACTTTAGCTCAGCTCTTTCCCGAGCCCTAATAAGTACAGACAAGCAAATCAGAATGACTCTGTTTCAATATATTTCAGGTGCGTTCAGCAGATTTTGAATTTATGATGCTAACTAGATGGTGAAATGTAAAAATATATTAGGAGGAAAGGGCCATATAACTGATGGAGTCTGGAAGGAATATGGATGTAACGGATTAGTACAACTAAAACCACATTCAATGCATTCTCAAATAGGGTACTTGTACAAATTGCAATTGTGGTAATGAAAATTAAGAAAGCAATTCTGAAAAGGATAAAGTGACAAGTAATTTGGCGCTTTATCAGAGGGGAAATCAGCCAACCATAAACTCCTTCCTTTGCCTTTGCATCAATGTCTTCTTGCTCTCATCTGGCTCTGGTTATCTA
Organism: Podarcis bocagei; assembly: GCF_964188305.1. Lineage (NCBI taxonomy): Eukaryota > Metazoa > Chordata > Lepidosauria > Squamata > Lacertidae > Podarcis > Podarcis bocagei. Next base: position 81,945,703 of record NC_138129.1, on the reverse strand, counting down.
TTGCTTGAAGTTATTTGTACTTTTATGTTTTGGCTTAGAAGCTCTGAATTACTCCAAAAGCCTTTGCCTGTCTTCCTGATATCAAGTGGTAGAGGTGTGGGTGTGGGTGTGTGGGTGTTTGTGTGGGTGTTTACTGAGTAGAAAGAGAGAGAGAGAAATCGTGCAACATTGTTGTTACTACAAGCAAGTTACAGATTTTTACTGGCAGTACTTTCCTGGAATAGAACTAAATTGGAACCATAGGAGGAACTGGAACAGGGTGTGTGTTTGAGCATGCAGTTGTGTGCACAAAAAGTTTTGCTGTGAAGGTCTCCATAGAGCATTGTCAAAGAGTGTCTATGAACAAGAAAGTACTGTATCTCAGGGATGGTGTCATGGAACCACAAACTTGTGGGCAGAGAAAAGGACTATTTGGGCTGTGGCTGGCTATGAGGGAATCACACTTTTGGGGTTGTTGCTTATTACTGTTTCGTAAGGGCAACATGAGGTTTGTTAGTCCCTGTTAGACCACACACCCCTTCTAGATGATCTCTGTCCAAGGCTAAAGAGATTTTTATTTCCCATGAACATCACTATTTGTGTTTTGCCCTAAATGTTCTCCTGCAGCACTTTGACAGCCACTGCTTATCCTGTCAAGGAGGTGAGCAACCCAGTGAATCATCAACATAATTCAGATGTTCCTTGGGGTGCTTAACAAGGACCATCTAACCTCCAGCCCTACTTAGTATGTGAGATGGGACTGAATCAGCATTGTATGACTGCTGTCCCACACAGGCTGACTGTCCCCCAGCAGCCTAAATTATACATTATTTCTCAGTGACCTAGAGAACAGCCCTTTCCCCAAGTAATTGCCACAAGCTGCTTTAAGTCCATGAATATTAATTTTCCACTCATTTTCTAACTTTTCTCAAGCCTTCAGGAGAAGCATCTTCATTGCGACCTAAGGAATTTCCACCAAACAACTCAAGCAATGGAAACTGGCTTTCCTGGCATATTTTGGATAAATGCTACTCTTTTTTGAATGTTGGTGGAATGTCAGTGCATAAAGGCTTAATACCTTTATGCATTGATTTTCATAAAGTTGAGTAAAAGTTTGCTGTGCTGGTCCTTATTCTACTGATCTTTTTAAAAAACCAACAACAACCTAATGTTGTTTTCTTTCTAATATGTAATTCAAGACATTATATAATTCCCTTTTATTTGTGGATTGCATTGTATAAAAGGAATTAACAATCAAAATGCATGTGCAACAATTTTTCTCTAAAAACAATTTCAAATTCAATACAAATAAAAAGTGAGATAAAATAAATTATCCACCTGGAGAGTTGGAAGGGACCACGAGGATAATCTAATCCAACCCTCTGCAATGCAGAAATGTTTTGCCCTATGTGGGCCTTGAACCCACAGATCTCATGCTCTACAACTGAGCTATCCCTCAGGTCCACAGTCAGAACATTCTCTACCAGATCAAACTGATTGTGGGCTAGAAAAGGCCACAACTTTATTGATTACAGCATGTGAGAGGTATTGGCTTAGGCATTGGACAACAGCAAAACTTGACTCCACCCACTTGGAGAGGGGTGAGTCTAACGAGGGTTAACCACCAGTAGAGGGAGCCTGTTGATGCAAATACAACTATAAGCTCACCCCTGATGTCACCGGGGGTCATGCCATGGCCCCCAGCCACACAGGGCATCGGACAGGATCCATGACCGCCGGATTCCTTTAACGGAATACCCATAAGGAAGGGGTAAGCGATGGCCACACCCTGCCCTTCCATACAACAACACCACATTCAAATGCCTAACCGCCAATACCAGGAAAGTTGTGACGATTGCTACGAGGTAGGCAAAAAACCAAGAGGCCGGTGCCAATTTGCCAATTGGGTAAAAACTCCTACCAGCCCCCCTGGGCAACCAGGGCGACCAACCATGGGTCCATAGCAAGGTCAAGCGAGAAGAGCTGAACTAACGGGAGTGGTGGGTTGGTAACTCGAAGAAATCCGGCAGCGTAATGAAGGGGAGAGCTGCCACGGCCGCATTTGAGTGGCTAAACCCCGCCCCTGAGCTTCTCACTGATTGGAAGCCTACCCGGGGGCGTGGCGTGTCAGCGGGGATGGCAAGCAGGGGCCAGAACGCCCCCTGCGAAGTGCGGGAATCAGTTCCCGATCACAATCCCTCCCCTCCAGGAGGAGGAGAGGCTTTGCCTAATTTATTCCATGTGCCAAATCAGGGAGGGAGGCAGAGAAGCAGTTTAACAGTTTTTGCAGCTGTGAAATGTAAACAGCTCTGCAATTGTCCATCAATGCAATGGTGTTTGAAAGCTTAAAGAAAAAGATATATGGGAAAAGAAGGTTTCAGAGCTGCATATGCAAACGTCCTGAAGAAGCAATAGATACCATTGGGAGCAGAATGTCTCCCTCCTGAATGTTGTATGCTGGTTGAAAAAATGTCAAATCAGCACTTTAAAAGATGTGATCAGCAAATCAGATAACCAACCAACCAAACAAACAAACAAACAAAAACCTGGATATTTGAAGATCCCTGTTTTTATTTGCCTCCCGCATTATACAAAACATTTTCTTAAACAGATGGTCTAAAATATATGGGCTAACAAGCAGGGTGTATTTCAAAGGCTGGATTTTGTTCCCTCTTCTCTGCCCAGTGGGAAGTACCTTTCCTCACTGACTGGGCAAAACGGAAAAAAAATGTGCAGTCAAAGCAAAAATACATGAGCTGGGGTGGGTTCCCTGTACTTAGCTGGTGTTATGGTCAACAGTAAATCTGAATAAGTGGCCACTCCTTTCAGCCTTATGGGGCTTGTTTTATGACACACGCAAGATCACTGTCATGAGCAGCAGTTTATATCTCACTCTCAGTCACCAAAGACCTCGCTATAACAATTGTGAATTATTGTAGAGCTTTCCTTGGCTGCTCACTAGAGGCCTCTTGTATTTGGGGCTGAATTTTATTGACAAGAGATATTCATTTTGTCATATTCATACACACAGACACACACCTGCTTTAGACCATGTCATTACCAACATGTGATATGTTTATGCTGTGTGTGTGTGTGTGTGTGTGTGTGTGTGTGTGTGTGTGTGTGTGACTAGCTAATGATGTACTACCACATCAAACCCCACACCCAGCGAGGGGCAGAGGGAGAGAAAGAAAATGATTACTCATACCAGAGAGAGCATTTAGTATTTTGACACTGAAGGAAGTGTGTATTATATATTTACATCCTTCCCCACCAGATCTTCAACTTTACATTCCTTTATTCTTTTAACTTCTTTAAATTGATATGACAACTCTGAGTTCAAGGGGGGATGTGTATATATTTCTTATTTTTTTTATTTTGAATGTAGAAAAAAGGAAGTAACAACATAGTCATTCCCCAAAGGGATTTTAACAAGGGAATCCAGGAAAAGTGACATTTACTCACCTTACATAGCTGAGAGACCAAATTTACCCTGGTGTGTACATTACAGTTAAGTCCCTATTTCCTCCCTCTTATCCTACATGTTGTCAGATTTCAGGCTGACAGGATCTAGTCTCCTTTTTACTAAACCCCCCAAAATCCAACAGCTGGCTCCAGGTGTAAAATGGTGGCTCAGGGGGAGGAGCCAGTTACCCGCCACACCCGAATCAGACTATATTGGAGAATTCATCCTAAAACTTCATCTAGTTAATTCTCCATGCTCAGGCATCATTTAGCTTGGACTTCCTACAATTAATTCTCAACTGCTGCTGCTCCCACACCTATGCCATTTTAAGAACTTTTAAATCTTTTTTTTTCTTCTAAAAAAAGAAGTTTATTTTTCATACTCTAAGCCTCCTTACTCAACCCAATTCCATGATAAGAACATGAATTCCGCCCTTCCCCATATCAGTTCAATCATCTGGTGGAGAGGGTGAAATAACTGTCATGTGTCAGTTGAACAGGGGAGAACGTGTGTGTGTGTGTGTGTGTGTGTGTGTGGATGCATGCATGTGTCCTGTACATGTATGTTCTGTGGTGCATGTGTGTGTCCAGTATACACAATTAAAAACATACAACTAGTTGAGACAATTTAAAGCAGACACAGTATGCCAGCAACTAACCAGGGAGGTACATTCTGAGGATTGTGCCTAAAGCCAAAATACTGTATAGTTAAAATGCATTGGGTGCAATAGCAGACAGCATTGCCAGTCATTTATTCCAGAACCCCAGAACCTTCCTGCCCCCTAATAATAATAATAATAATAATAATAATAATAATAATAATAATAAATTAATTGCTGCATGTGTAATGCTGAACACACACAAGTTAAATGTGCTTCAGTTGTAGGCTTACTTTATATAATTATACTTTTTTTCCAAGAAACTGATCAAAAAAATCTGTACATGTCCTGTACATGCATGTTCTGTGGTGCATGTGTGTGTCCAGTATACACAATTAAAAACATACAACTAGTTGAGACAATTAAAAGCAGACACAGTATGCCAGCGACTTACCAGGGAGGTACATTCTGAGGATCAAGCCTAAAGCCAAAATACTGTATAGTTAAAATGCTTTGGGAGCAATAGCAGACAGCATTGCCAGTCATTTATCCCAGAACCTTCTGTTGGGTTGAAGTAACGACAGACGAGTAGCAGGTGTCATGTGAGAGGCATCTCTGGAGCAAGCCCCAAGAAGACTCTTTTATTGAATATTTCAACATTGCCACAGGTGCGCGTGTTGCTGATTGGTTGATACAAACACAAAGCAACTTGTTGCTGATTGGTTAACATAAGTACAAGGCAAGGGCTACATATAGGCATTCATCACCAATAGATTAAAGGCTGGGAAAGGGAGCACAGAACTAGACAGGCATGAAACCTCCTAATTAAATTATAACTAATGATTGATATAACATGACTAAAACAATTACTAATGATTGATCATAACATGAAAGAATATAATAATCATGTTCCGTAGATGTGGCCAGCTATGCATTAAGAACAGGTCAGTCAGAGTATAATGTTTTCATGAACTTAAGATGAACTGAACATCCTAGAGAAATGAGGGAATGTCTTGGTATTTAGAACGGGTTGTACAGTATGTACAGAAGCAGAGAAAAGCTTAGAAGCAAGACTTCCCATAATGCCAGAGAAAAGCTTAGAAGCAAGACTTCCCATAATGCCACAGTCATGTGCAGAGACAGAACTTCCCTTCAACCTTCCTCCCCCCAAATGAGCTTAAGTTGTGGGCTTACTTTATATAATTATACTTTTTTTTCTCCAAGAAACTGATAAAAAATTCTCCTGATCTACACCAAAAAAAGTTATTTAAAAAGCAACCCTCTCCGTAATGTTGGAAGATACATCACTGAAGCAGAACAATCCTAAATCTACCAAGGATCTTCCCATGATATTTATTAATATGGAGAGAGTCAACCCATCTCTCACTACATCAGTTACAAAGCAACAGAACATGATCAGCAGACTCTATGGCTCCAGCCCCACAAAGACATAAAAGTTCGTTAACCAGAATGTTGTTAAATTGTCCAATTTATCAGTGCAGAAGGCAGCACATTGAAATGAGTGAACGTAAATGCTCTCCTATATTTGGAGATAGTGTATGCATGTATGAAGCTCTGATGATTCCATAATTTAGGGGATTAATGAAGGAATAATGGAGGACAGGATTTGCCAGCTGCAATTCTCAGATACTATACATCTAAGTCTACTAATATGTAGATGTTTTGTGCACACTTTGCCCTGGTACATGCATTTTTGTACATGTTACCTGTCTGGATAAATGCATTGCAAATTTCAGAGAAGTGCAAATTTCAAAAGATGGATGTGTTTCAGTTCTCATAGTGATTTAGAAAGTGCAATTTAAATTCGAGCTGAATCAAATTTCACCCTCATCCTAAATCAGGACCTATAAGTCTCGTAAGGGTGGAGTAGAGGCGAAAATAACCCCCAAACCTTCTGGCTGGTGTTAAAGGCGAGGCTAACAAGGGTTTATTTATGTTTGTATTTTTAAAATTTTATTTTTATTAAAGATTTTCTTGGTTTACAAAAGTACATGCCTTGTCTCTTTTTTCAGGTTGTACAGCCTTTCTTACAAATCAGTTACATTTGTGTGAGACATCAGTGTTGAGTACAGTATAAGGTTGGGGAAACAGTGGGGGAGAGGAGGGGTCGGGTGGTGAGACTTATATTCTTTTGTATAGTGTACATATGGGGTTTTGTGTCAGCGTCAACTGGTTAGGTTCTCTTTCCATTCATTTATTACATTTCCTTGGTAGTGAGATATATTATGGAGCAGGGTGTGGTTGGTTGTCTGTGGTTGGCTACTGTCAGGGGTTCAGAGACAGAGGCACAGGTGAGGGAGGAGACGGAGAGCGACGAGGAAGAATCCCAGGACAGTGAGGAAGAGGATGACAATGACTTGAGATCTTCCATGAGTCTCTCAAGTGAATCGGAGGATTCTCAGGAGGGGGCGCCCCTAGTCAGGACAAGGGGGGTCACAGGGGGGACCTGCCAGGAGCAGGGAAGCAGCAGGGAAACCCCGAGCGGGAGTGGGAGATCGGGGCCGGCTTCCCAGCAGGAACGAAGGGAAGAGAGGGGGGTTCCCAGTGTGACACACGGAGCGGAGCAGGAAAGAGACAGGGGAAGGAGATCTGGGGAGAACGTCCTGGCGGAAGAGGCGGAGAGTAGTACAGGGAGTAGTGTAAGTGTCAAAAGGAAGGTCAGGGGTAGCGAGCGCGCGCCAAGTTCAAATGTGGAGGCGCGCGGAAATGGAGAAAGCCCGGAGGAGGAGCCCAGCCCCAAAGCACGAAGGAGGGGGGAACAGGCATCTCAGGAATCCGCTTCAGGAGAGAGCAGGAGGGAAGGAACCCAGGGGGGCAGAAAGACCCTGCGGAAAAGGAAAGACAGGAAGAGGTGGTCTAGCACAAGCCTCTTAAGTTGGTGCAGGGGCGGGACCGATTCAGAGGGGACTTCAAATGTCTAACGTTAGAGACTCGGGGCTGCGCGCCTCGGTTGTGGAATCAATAATGAACTGCAATAAACATCCTTGTATATAAGAAGAGCTTGGCGTTGGTCTTTTGTGAGCTGAGACCTGAGGCAGCCTCTGACAGTAAGTCCCCTCCCAAAGATACGCAAATTTTTTTTTTGCAAAGCTCACGAAGTTTGGCAGCCATGAGTATGGAGCAGCAGATAGCTGAGCTACGCAACGCAGTCTCCCAGCTTACCACTGAGGTAGCGATCTCCCAGAAGAGGGGGGAAGAGGCGGAAAAGCGGTGCCAAGATCTGCAAGCCAGGTGGGATCATGCATGCCAGGTGGGGTTCCCGGGGGCCAAAGCTGCTGGAGTAGCACTGGGCAGAAGAGGAGGCAACTTGGTAGCCCACTTCGATGGGGACCTGAAGCAGTACCCCAGTTTTAGAGCAGACGTAGAATATGCGTTGCATTTGCTTCGCGACGACTTTAAAGATGAAGAGGAGAAAGTGGGTTTCATTGTGTCCCACTTGCATGGGGAAGCGAGGGCTTGGCTGCGCAATCTGTGGCGCGAGGATTGCCCTGCTCGAAGGGACTCTGATGAATTTATCAAATGCATGGACGCTTGCTTTCAGTCTAGCGTGGATGTGGATGTGGCACGCCAGCAGATCCATGGTTTAAGGCAAGGCAAGGCTTCCGTACGTCAGTACCATGCTCGCTTTTTCGCCTTGCTGAATGTGCTGCGATGGGAGAAAGATTCTCTGGCTGTCAGAGACTTATTTTGGGAGGGGCTCTCTGGCCCGGTGAAGGACGAGCTGGCTAGGGGGGACAGACCTAAAACCCTGGCAGACGTGGTGCAGCGTGCGCTTGCCATTGGAGTGCGCCAGGAAGAACGCCCTTGGCGCAATGAGGGGGGTAGCCAGCTTCACGCACCGTCTAGAGTGCCTCCTTTGTTTCCCAGAGATCCAGGACGTCCGCGTCTCTCCCCTCAGCTGCAGCCAGGGGAGGAGCCTATGGAACTGGGGAGTGCAAAGGCTCAGTCAGCAGCCGGAGCCCCAGCGTCCGGAACAGTCAAGAAGAAGCCTCCTAGAGGGAACAGGAAGTGTTACGTCTGTGACAGTGCAACGCACATGGCGAAAGAGTGTCCCCAGAGGCTCCGGCAGCACACTGCAGCCTTGGCGACAGTAAATGCAGCAGCACAACATGAAGAGCTGTGTCAGGGAAACGACAATGCCTGGCTGGAATCAGCAATGTTGGGGCACAGCCAGGCAAGTCAATAGAGCAGTCCCCAGCGCCTTTGCAGCCTACAGACCCCCTGCCACCCAAACCTGTAGTGCAGCTCACTGCAACCCTCCAGCTACCTAATGGACGCACCCTGGAGGTCCCCATCACAATTGACAGTGGGAGCAACGCAGACTTCGTGGGGGTGCAGTTCGTCAAGCAGCATCGCATAGAGCTTCTGCCAGCCACGCTGCCATTGAACGTCGTCACAGTGGATGGCAGGAAGCTGCTGGGGGGGCAAGTGGTACAACAGACGCCGTCCATGGTGATGCAAATTGGCAATCACTGAGAAGTCATCAGTTTCAACGTCACCCGCCTGTCAGACACGCCTATAGTGTTAGGCATGAGTTGGCTGGATAGGCACAGCCCGACCATGGCGTGGTACCAGCGGCAGCTCACCTTCGGCTCGTCCTATTGCGCGCAGCATTGCATCCAGACCGGTCAGGAGGAGGAGGGCCAAGAGGAGGGGCAGCAGCTACGTCTCAGCATGGCGCAAGCAGTACCCCTCAAGTACAAGGGGTTTTTGGAGGTTTTCTGCGAGAAGGAGGCTGACCAGTTGCCACCTCACCGGCCCTACGATTGCGCTATTGATCTCTTGCCAGGGACAACGCTGCCGCCTGTGAAGCTGTATTCCATGTCCGAGGAGGAGCTGCAGGAGCTCCGGGAATTCATAGATCACAATCTGCAGCGGGGATTCATCCGAGAATCGAAGGCTGTAGGGGGCAGTCCTGTGTTTTTTGTGAAGAAGAAAGACACGCCCCAAAAGAGGCTGATCGTAGACTTCAGATTCATAAACTCAAAGACAAAGCCCGCGGCCTTTCCCATGCCCAAGATCGACGACCTGCTCGCGACGGTGCGGAAAGGGAAGATCTTCACCAAGTTGGATCTCCGCGGAGCTTACAATCTCATACGCGTGCGAGAGGGTGATGAGTGGAAGACGGCCATGTTCACGCCGTTGGGCACCTACGAATACAGAGTTATGCCGTTTGGTCTCCAAAATGGCTCCCACTTTTTCCAAGCTTTTATGCATCATGTGCTAGCGGGACTCCTCTACAAGAAGTGCGTATGTTTCCTCGACGACTTTCTGATCTTCTCAGAATCGCCGGAGGCTCACGAGAGCGACGTGAAGGAGGTCCTGCAGAGGCTACGGGAGCACAGGCTCTACGCCAAGCTGGAGAAGTGCCAATTCGACGTGACGGAGGTGGATTTTCTGGGCTATAGGCTGTCCGACAGGGGACTAGCCATGGACAGCGCCAAGGTCCGCGCGGTGTTGGACTGGAAGAGCCCGCGAAATCGGAAAGAGGTCCAGAGGTTCGTCGGCTTCGCCAACTTTTACCGCAACTTCATCAGGGGTTTCGCCAAGGAGACGGCAGCTATCACGGACACTCTCAGCTCCAAGAAGAAGAAGTTCACCTGGACGGACCAAGCGGAGCAGTCCTTCAGGAGACTTAAGAGTCTCTTCGCGTCCGAAGAACAGCTGCTACATGTGAATCCTGGCAGGCCCAGGCCCATGAGGGTGGAGACTGACGCATCTGACAGAGCGGTGGGGGCCGTCCTCTTACAGGAAGACCCGCAGGGAAACTGGAGGCCCTGTGCTTTCTACTCCAGAAAGCTCAGCAAGTCGGAGCAGAACTACACCATTTGGGACAGGGAGTTGCTGGCCATCCATGCAGCTTTCAAGGCGTGGAGGCACTTTCTCATCGGAGCCAAGCACACCGTGCAGGTCCGCACGGACCACAAGAACCTAGAGTACTGGCGCACGGCGAAGCTACAGAGCCAGAGGCACATACGCTGGGCGGAGTTCTTTGCGGATTTCGATTTCAGGATAGAGTACATCCCAGGCGACAACAATGTCATAGCAGATGCGCTCTCCAGGAAACCGCAGTATCTTGAGGCAGCGGCACCGGTGGCAGCCAAGCACATTTTTGCACCGCAGGCGTGGGCGTGCGCTTCAGCCGCCGTGGACCTGGAGGCGGTGCGTCGCGCGTTGCAGACGGATCCGTTCGCACAGTCCAAGATGGAAGAGGTGCGGAGGGGCACAGCGAAGGACGACGAGTTCCAGATACGCGACGGCCTGCTGACCCGTAAAGGTGCTCTCTACGTTCCGGGAGACGATCTCCGCGCGAAGGTTCTGCAGCAGTTGCACGACGCACCCAGCGCTGGCCACTTCGGCAAGGAAAAGACAACGGAATTAGTGGCCAGAGACTTTTGGTGGCCCCAGATGCGAGGGGAGGTCGCGGAGTACGTCGCCAGGTGTGACACGTGCCAAAGGTCCAAGCCAGTGCACCAGAAGCCAGCGGGACTGCTGGAACCGCTGGAAACGCCACTGCAACCGTGGGAGAGGGTGGCGCTGGACTTTGTCACTGATCTGCCCAGTTCGCGAGGCAAGACGGCGGTGCTTGTGGTTGTAGACCTGTTCACCAAGATGGCGCATTTCATTCCTTGCGCGAAGGTGGCGACAGCGGAGCAGACAGCCAAACTGTTCATCGACCACGTGTTCAAGGTGCATGGGTTGCCACGGTCCATTCTGTCCGACAGGGGGCGCCAGTTTGTGTCCAGTTTCTGGCGGAAGCTCCTAGGGATCCTGCACATCAAAATCAACCTGTCGTCGGCGAGACATCCGCAGACCAACGGCCAAGCAGAGAGGGTCAACGCGATCATGCAGCAGTACCTGAGATGTTACGCCAATCAGCGACCCGCAGCTTGGGTGGATTACCTGCCGATGGCTGAGTTTGCCTACAACAACACGAAGCATGCGTCTACGGGGGTGACGCCGTTCTTCGCTAACAATGGAAGGCATCCCAGAACCTTCCCGGGGCTCGTAACGACGGGGGAGGGGGAGCCACAGAAAGCCGACCATTTCGCAGCAGAATTGCAAGAGGTGCACGACGAGCTACGGAGACATTTAGAGCTAGCTAAACAAGCCTATAAGGTGCAGGCGGACAAACACAGGAGGGAGGGGGAAGACATCCAGGTGGGAGACTGGGTATGGTTAGCGGCCCAAGCGGTGCCGGCCAAGTCGTTAGCTAAAAAGAAGCTAGGACACAAGCAACTAGGGCCGTACCAAGTTGAGGCCAGGATCAATCCCGTAGCGTTTCGATTGGCCCTCCCCGAGGGTTCCAGAATGCACCCGGTCTTTCATAGGTCGATGCTCACCCCCTACAAGGCCCCACACAGATTTCAGGAGTCAGGGACGGCACCGGAACCAAGCAGGGAGTCGCCCAAGAGGGGGAGGTCACCTAAGGACGAACCAGTCAACGAGGTCACAGAGATTCTGGACTCGAGATGGGGGGAAGAGGGAGTAGAATATTTTCTCGCCAGGGAGGGCGCCCCGGCCAGCACCAACAGTTGGGTGCCGGACTACGCTTTGGACGAACCCCTCCTCAAGGACGAGTTCCATGCCCTTTTCCCACACAGGCCCATGCCAGCACAGTTTTTCGACGATTGGCTTTTTACGCCCACACTTTCCGCCAGCACCTTCCGAGGGTTCTCCTCCGCAGAGGAGACGACGCCAGCGTCGAGCCCTCCAAGGGGATCGTGTTCGGGGGTGGACACCGACCCTTCTTACTGGTGGGATGACCAACCAGAAGAGGACTGGCGCATGAGGTGGCGGGTGGGTCCTTGGCAAGCAGACCCCACCCAGGCAACAGGGGGAGGGGAGGACGTGAACATGTTGGGAGAGGACAATGGGTTCGAGTACACAAACAATGAACTGGACGCAGAGGAGATCGACGTCGACGACCTGTGTCTGGCAGCAACCTCCGCAACGACGGAGCCCCCGGAACCTGCGCCCGAGCAGCGGGAGGGGGGAAGGGGGGGCTTCGAGGGGGGGATGGATGTCAGGGGTTCAGAGACAGAGGCACAGGTGAGGGAGGAGACGGAGAGCGACGAGGAAGAATCCCAGGACAGTGAGGAAGAGGATGACAATGACTTGAGATCTTGAGTCTCTCAAGTGAATCGGAGGATTCTCAGGAGGGGGCGCCCCTAGTCAGGACAAGGGGGGTCACAGGGGGGACCTGCCAGGAGCAGGGAAGCAGCAGGGAAACCCCGAGCGGGAGTGGGAGATCGGGGCCGGCTTCCCAGCAGGAACGAAGGGAAGAGAGGGGGGTTCCCAGTGTGACACACGGAGCGGAGCAGGAAAGAGACAGGGGAAGGAGATCTGGGGAGAACGTCCTGGCGGAAGAGGCGGAGAGTAGTACAGGGAGTAGTGTAAGTGTCAAAAGGAAGGTCAGGGGTAGCGAGCGCGCGCCAAGTTCAAATGTGGAGGCGCGCGGAAATGGAGAAAGCCCGGAGGAGGAGCCCAGCCCCAAAGCACGAAGGAGGGGGGAACAGGCATCTCAGGAATCCGCTTCAGGAGAGAGCAGGAGGGAAGGAACCCAGGGGGGCAGAAAGACCCTGCGGAAAAGGAAAGACAGGAAGAGGTGGTCTAGCACAAGCCTCTTAAGTTGGTGCAGGGGCGGGACCGATTCAGAGGGGACTTCAAATGTCTAACGTTAGAGACTCGGGGCTGCGCGCCTCGGTTGTGGAATCAATAATGAACTGCAATAAACATCCTTGTATATAAGAAGAGCTTGGCGTTGGTCTTTTGTGAGCTGAGACCTGAGGCAGCCTCTGACAGCTACAATGGGATTTGTTTGCATTTGTGAGGGGGGAGGGCTTGCTGGGTCAGATAAGCCAGATTGATTTGTATGCTATCAGTGGATTCTTGTTGTTGTCTTGTTGGGCTGTGTATGTGATAAGGGGGAGCCATACTGGGGTCAAGGCATCCTCTTCTATTTGTCCCCATGTCACTTTCAGTTTATTGGCTAGCTTTTCTAGCAAGGCCGTTTCCCATACAATTTGATACCATTGGTTCATGTTTACTCCTGACAGGTCTCTCCAGTATCTGGCTATGAGGCTTCTGGCTGCTGAGAGTAGGTGGGTTATAAGCTGTCTATAATGTAAGTGGCCATTATGATCTTGGAAGTTGTTCAGTAGAGTCAGTTCTGGGGTGAGTTCTAATACCTGTTTAGTTATTTTTCATATCTCTTGTAGGACTGCTGTCCAGAAGGGTTGGATTTTAGGGCATTCCCACCACATGTGGAGGTATGTGCCTGTGGAGGTGCAGCCTCTCCAACATCTTGGTGAGGTTCCTGGGCATATCAGCACCAGTTTCTGTGGTGTTAAGCACTACCTGTAGGTGAGTTTCAGAGTGAGTTCCCTTATTTTGTCTGATATGCACTTAAAGGGAGGTTCAGACCACATTCTAATCCACTGGGTGGGTGGGGTTAATTTCATAGCCCATGTCATGCTCCCATTGTTCTTTGTTTGCGTCAAGGGGGGTTGTGGGATTTTGGAGCAGTTTTTTGTATATTGTGGATACCATCCCTTTACCATGTCCCTCTGCTGTCAGGAGAAGGTGTTCAAAGGTGGTCAAGGGCCCAGTGGTGGCTGGTTTTATTGTTGGATTGTTTAAGTAGGCATGCAGTTGATGATGTGTTAGCCAAGGTGTATGGGCGTCCCATAGTTTGTCCTGTATTTCCTGTGTTGGTATGAGTTTGTTGTTTTCGTAGAAGTCTTTTGCACAGGCCTTTGGCTTGCCAGGTTGTTATCTGGAGGTTTTGTGCTGTGTGTTGGAATTGTGGGTGATAGGCCAGGCGGGTTAGTGGGGATGGGGATCGTTTGCCTCCTTTCCCTTTCCATACTTTAAGCTTGGACTGTGTGAACCTGTTCAGTGTTGCGGGGATTTTCTTTAGTTTGTTTTGGAGAAATGGGTATGATGTTGTGGGGATGTTTGAATTTTTTTGATTTTTGATTTGTTTTATTAGCCTCCCTTCAGCAATCAACATCCCAGGGTAGCACACAACAGCTAAAATAACCAACACAACAAAACCACATAAACATGAATGATAACTTTAAAAACCTAATTGTGCGATGGCTGAACCATACCAATGCATCTGTGCTGGTCCCGAGGGTTAACCATGCGGAGAGGTCCAAGTCCAGTCCGAGGTCAAGGGTGCGGTATGGAGGCTGTCCATCAAAGCTGAAGCTGGGTCCAAGGCAGGGAGTCAGGTGAGGTCAGGAACTCTGGCAGAAGAGCAGGACAGGGTGCAGGCAGGAACAGGCTACCAACAACGTTGCTCCCGCAACCTGGGACTGGGGCTGGCTGGCTTTTATCTGCCCTGAGGCATAGGGAGGCCCCGATCCTCTGGTGACTCGCCTCTCCTGGCCTGGAGACGAGCACTCCTCCTGCGGGAACTTAGTTCCCTCCGCCTCTCTGCCCTGAGCCTCTGCAGCTCAGGAGAGGCTGGAGGGTTACTGGACCCAGAGGCAACCTCAGCTTCCCCTGACGGGGCTGAGAGTGGAGTACCTGCAGACAATGGGTCTTCCATCCCCTCAGGAGCCAGAGCAGACTCAGCTGCACCTGAGGATCCAGCACAGGTGAGGACCCTTCAGGCTCAGGCCCCAGCCCCAGCTCAGCTGGTTCTGGAGGCGGGGAATCCTGTGCAGGTTGGGATTCCTCAGGTTCAGCCTCCGAGTCCGAATCCCAGGCCATCACAGCATCTGACACTGAAGCACATCAAGTACTCTCAAAGGCAAAGGGGAGGTCCTCTTTGGCCCCCTATAGCGACTTTTGCTCAAATACTGTATATGGTGTGGTGAAGGAAGCAGGGTGACCTCTGGAGCCATGCCAGAGAAAGGGGAAAAGGAGAGCACAGGGGGTCAAGGCCCGTGAACTGTGCTGCCTCCTCTTATTTACTCTTCTAATAATTTAATTTATCATAATAATTATCCACTTTGCAGCGGAACTCTTCACAAATCGGCTTACAATACAATGAATACAATTTTAAGCCAACAAATTGGCTTAAAGTACAACTAATAAAAAATGACTAGCATCTGTTTAAGCTATCGTTTTACTCTGGGCCACTAAAGAAGATTCTGATAATTTTCCTTATTATACAATATATTTAAAGGACTAAGCAGGTAGGGGATTAATTTCCACACCTGGATCATCCTCCCCCCCCCCTTGTGGATCACGGTCAAATCAACTGAAGTAGTCACCTGTTTAGGAAATCTTGCCCTGAATAGGTTGGGATCATCATGCCACCCAATCTGCTTGGCTATGTGGCATCTTTTACATGCTCATGTTCACAATGTGATCCCTGATTGGATGGAAT
This sequence comes from Podarcis bocagei, assembly GCF_964188305.1. NCBI lineage: Eukaryota > Metazoa > Chordata > Lepidosauria > Squamata > Lacertidae > Podarcis > Podarcis bocagei. The sequence continues at coordinate 81,930,295 of NC_138129.1, read as the reverse complement.
CACTCCATCAAAGAGAGAGAAGCCCTGATGAACGGGGAGGGGAAGTGTCACAGCAGCAACGACAGATTCAAAGAATGGGTGGGGAAATGGCAAGCATTGTCAAAGGAAACAGGTACGGGCTTTTCAGAAAACATTTCCCAGAACACTATTTTCACCCTGAAAATAGAAGCAAGTGAATATTCGACCCAGCCTTATATTTTTCTATAGCTATATTGGTACAGTCCTGCTGTATAACTTGTAGGCCTGCTCTGGATTTTTTTTTCCTCCTGGTTTTAAAGAATGACAACAAAAGCACCTTTATCTGACATTTAGGATGATTAAATTTTGAAAAATCACTTGGCATATTCAGTATGACTCCACAGGGTACCCTTGCTTTATAAGGCAATGGATCATGTTAGCTTAACTTATATTTAAGATTTGCAGGCCTGATATTATTGTGTTAGGCAGTGCAGCTGGAATGGAAACATAAAACTTTGCTACTATGAGATCAAGTCAGTGGCTGCCCAGTGCTATAAATTAGGTCCATAAAATTTTAAAAAGCAATATTTGTTTGAGTCTAACTAGTATTGTGACCCAGCAAGCTCTGCGTAAAGATATGAAATAAAACTTTGACTGGGTCAAACCCCCGTGCTGCTTTTATAGGCCCAGTGTGCTGAATGTCCCTCAGTCATCATATGCTGGCAAGTATAATGGGCAAATATAATGAAGTTCACAGATAGACTAGCTTTACAGAAATCAATAAAGTAGAGGGCGGAAATCTACACTGACTTGTGTGCGGTTCTTGTCTCACTTGTGTGATAAAGCAAGAGATCCAGGGAGCATTACTTCTCCACTGCCAGTTATGACGCTGCACCCACATAATATCGTGGAATCAGGTGTTTATAAACAGGACCCTTAGAAGATGCTCAAGAATTTATTTTGTGAATGATTGTTTTGCGTATTGGACGGAATATAGGCTTTGGAGCAGGGAGTTTTGGATTCAAATCCCAGCTTGTTCTCAAACCTACCCATCTGATCTTGGGCTGCAGTGAGGATAAAATGGATTGATCCCGCCCAGCCCATAGCTGTCAATTTTCAGATTTGAAAATACAGTGGTACCTCGGGTTAAGTACTTAATTCGTTCCGGAGGTCCGTTCTTAACCTGAAACTGTTCTTAACCTGAAGCACCACTTTAGCTAATGGGGCCTCCAGCTGCTGCCGCACCGCCAGAGCACAATTTCTGTTCTCATCCTGAAGCAAATTTCTTAATCTGAAGCACTATTTCTGGGTTAGCGGAGTCTGTAACCTGAAGCGTATGTAACCTGAAGCGTATGTAACCTGAAGCGTATGTAACCTGAGGTACCACTGTAAGGGATCAGCAGCCTCGAAAATAAGGGATCAGCAGCCTCACCTGTCCCGGGGACAGTCTACGGGATATCTAACAATCCGGGATAGCAGCGGGAAACGGCGCTGGAATAAGGGAATTTCCTGCCAAAAAAGGGAAGGTTGACAGCTATGACCCAGCCCTATGCTAAATCCCTCACAGAAAAAGTGAGGACAAGCTCAGCACAGTTGATGTGCTGGGGCATAATGGCTGAAGTGGCAACCCTTTCCTACTTGTGCAGGCTCACTGTGTGATTAAGTTCACTGGAAAATGAGGGTTCCAAGTCTTGCTGGGAGCTAAAACAGCTAGAGAAGGAGGAAGAATTCATTTGGCCCGCTTTTCTCAGAGGACTGATCTTGTTCCGATGTTGGCAAACTTGCTGGCAGATCAGAAGACATCTTTCAATCAGATTACACACTCCTCTGGGTTTTGTAATGCACTTTCACTGCACAAAGAGGATGCACAAAAAAAATAGTTATTTTATTTAAGATGCACACAAAGAGTGCATTTGTGACTACAGTAAGTGCACAACCTATGTTCCGGGGATCGTGCCTAATGCCAAAATTGTGTATGAGGTTCAAGGGTGGGTGGAATTGTCAAAGTCATTTTTCCTGGAACATCCCCCCCCCCCTTTCTCTCTCTCTCTCTCTTAATTTGCCAGGCATATAAAGCTGAATGAACACAAATTAAATGTGTGTAAGTTGTGGGCTTATTATGCACTTAAAAGTGTATATTTTATGTAACTAAGGACTGGTGCCCCTGGTCAATTTGTTCACCTCCCCCTTGCCCCCCCACCCCACTAATACAAGAGTAAAAAGAGTCATGTAGGAAAGTCGTAAGACATTTGCTAAAAGATGGCATATAGGATCCTCCTTACAGAGGGTCCTGGTTGCACGTGGGCCCCGGGAATAACCTCGCAGGGTTAAAATGATTACGGGCGTAACTAGCCCTGGCCCCCTCAACCCAGGGATCATGCCAGGCTGTTTGGGCCAATCGTGTGAGGTGGCGTGATCCCTGGGCTCAATATAGGCGGCAGTGCGAAGCAATTGGGGCACTTGCTTCGCGCTGCCAGACACCCTCCCTCCCTCCCTCCCTCTTATGTTAGGCTGTGTCATGTTGGCCTTGCTTTGGATTGGGTCACCTGTTTTGGAACAGGGGCTGGGTAGGATTTTTTTCATTTGGCAGATTAGCTTTGGCCACTTGGTTTTCACCTACCCCCTCAGCAATCGTCACAACTTGTAAGGTTTGGTGGTTAGGCATTGGCTTTTGGAATGCGGGGGAGGGGAGTTGCGGCCATCACCTGCCCCTCCAGGAATAGGGTATTCTGGTAAAGGAATCTGGGGGTCCTGGTTCTCGACCGAAGTCCACTTGAGGGGCTAGGGCCATGCCAGGACCACAGGAACCCCGGTGTGAGCTTCGGTCGGTCTTCATCAATGTTGCTCCCTAGTTTGGTGTTTACCCTTTCAGACTACCACCCTGAGAGGTGGAGTCAGTTATACCGCTCATCCTTTTGTAATTAATAAAGTTGTGGCCAAAATTTGCCCAGTAACTGAAACTAAAATATGTGTCTGTGTGAAGTTATTTCGGGGAGGTCTTAGGGCCTTAAAGCGCAACCTTAATCTTCTAGGAGGCGGACAAAGTGTTCATGTATTCTTACAAAGAGCAGGCGAGTACTGGTCCTTCATACATTGTTGGACTCCAAGTTCTCAGTCTCAGCCAGCAGGCCAATAGTCAGGGATCATGGGAGTTGTATTACTGCAACACCTGGATGGCCAATGTTTTCACATCACAACTCTATACCACTCTGTATAGCATGCCTTCATTACTTGATGTAGTCACTTGATGGGCAGCACTGAACATGTGTTTTAATTATGCTGATATTTGAAGTAAAAAAAAAAAAATGCAATACCCTTGAGGGGAATATATCCAACCACTCTCATCCTCTCATAAATAGTGTGTAGCTACATCATTCTCTGGAACAGACTCTGAGGACTCCTTCCCCCATATTTTGGCTGACAGACCCTTTCTTCTCTATCATGTTGTTATGGCAGGTGCTTTTGCTCAGTAAATGATCAGCAGAATGTACTTTATTATCTATGGCACTAAGAAATGACAAGAGAAATGTCCGCCACACGAATACAAATGCCAGGAAAACAATTTTGCACAGTCACTCTCATAAAGAGCAAATGACAAATACTTACATTTGTTTTCTCCCACTTCTCACATCTTTGATGTGTGGTATATGAGGTCCCTGCATAATAAAGTTTGTAGTAGGGCAAAAGCTATTAGGAACACAGATATCTACCTTGTATCAGGTCAGACTGTGTGTCTGTCTTACCCAGTCACATCTACTTTGACTGGCAGTGCCTCAGGGAGAGGTCTCTCCCTTCACCTGCTGCTGATGCCTATTAAAGTGGAGATGCCTGCAATTGAATCTGGTACCTTCTGTGTTCCACCATGGACCACCACAGACCACTACCCATAGAGTGGCCAAGAGAGTGGCCAATTAGCAAGCCACTATCTCCCAACCTTATCCCACTTTCCCCCTCCCATCTGTAACATGCTCCATTTTACAGAGCTGCTTTACGGCAGGTGTGGGGAAATTTTGGCCCTCCAGATGTTGCTCAACTGCAAATCCCATCATCCCTGGCCATTGGCCATGTCTTGCTAAGGCTGATGGGAGCTGTAGTGAAGCAACATCTGAACTGCCAAAGGTTCCACACAACTTCAGGGAGAGCACTATGTAAATAATAAAAATAGTAATAGGTACTGTGGATGGTACTTGAACTTCAACATAACCAGTCAACATCTATGGTCCAGCAGATAGTAAAGCAATGAATTTTGCACGGAGTTACTAGCAGTAGCCCATAAAAACAAAGCAGCAGTTAAAGTGGGCAAGTGATGTCTGTTTAATCTTCACCATAGCCATTATTAGCAGCTATAGAAGGAGAGAATAACTGTGCCTACATGTCTCCTCCTTCCTTTCTGCTTCTAGAAAGTTATTTGCATTTCCTCATGCTAGGGAGTGATAGGTTCAAAAGTAGAAGGAGCACAGAAATATTTGCCTCATTGCTCTGGAGGTGTCAGTTGCAATAGCAACTGGGGGAGTGAAATATTTGTCCCAACATGGCCCCGAGAGTCTAAATAATATTATTACAATAATTTATTATTTATATCCCGCCCATTCGGCTGGGTCTCCCCAGCCAATCTGGGCGGCTCCCAACAGAATATTAAAAGCACAATAAAGCATCAAACATTAAAAACCTCCCTAAACAGGGCTGCCTTCAGATGTCTTCTAAATGTCATATAGTTGTTCATTTCCTTGGCATCTGATGGGAGGGCATTCCACAGGGCGAGCACCACTATCGATAAGGCCCTCTGCCTGGTTCCCTGTAGCCTCACTTCTCGCAGGGAGGGAACCGCCAGAAGGCCCTCGGAGCTGGACCTCAGTGTCTGGGCTGAACGGTGGAGCTGGGGACGCTCCTTCAGGTTTACAGGACCGAGGCCATTTAGGGTTTTAAAGGTCAGCACAACACTTGGAATGACAACATCTGCATCATACATTTTCTCAGTGCTTTTTTCAGGGGGTACTCACAGGTATGTAGTACCAGCACCTCCCCCCCCCAAGGAAAGCACTGGTTAAAAGTGTAGCACTTACTATAACAACTGCATGGTGAGTACCAACACCATTTTTTCTAGAAGAAAAGCACTGCATTTTCTATTATACTGATTTCACAGCAATGGGTTCTCCAAAGAATTCTGGAACCTGTAGTTTGTTGAGGGTGCGAAGAGTCATTAGGAGACCCATACTCCCTTCACAGAGGTAGAATTCTCAGAGTTTCCTGGCTTTTAAACTGCTCTGGAAATTGTAGCTCTGCGAGGGGAACAAGGGTCTCTTAACAATTCTCAGCATCAAACAGCAAACTACCGTTGCAAGGTTTCGTTGGAGGAAGGCTGTTAAAGGGGTATAATAGTGTTTTAAATGTACGATGTGGCCTGGGAGCCAGTACTGTGTTCATCCAACCAGCTGTGCTGACTATAGCCTTTTTGTTTTCCAATTGAAACTGGGCTTACAGCTCTCGCCCAGTAAAAAAACAAAAACAGTTACTATTCCCTTTGTGAAACTTACATTATCTTTGCTGTTTGGTTCTGTGTGGTCACAGTGGGAAACTTCTTGCTTACTGTTCCTGACCCTCTGTTGGCATGCTGGGGAGGGGGGGGGAGAATACATAGAAGTGTTGTGTTGCCTGCAGTGAAACCCCCAATATGATCACCTATTTTCAAGTTTTCATTACAAAAAAAACTCACCAAGAAAAACCCCTGCAACAAAGACCAAGAGAATGAAAAATGAACTCTGCGAGAACAAAGAAGGATTGTCAGAATTAGTTTTAAGCTTAAGGAATATTGCACACTGAAAGGGAATCAGATTGGCATGATATACAGATGGGTTACTTTTTCAAATTCTTTAAAAGGTAAATTTGCCCAAGCAAACATCCCCCCCTCACAGAAATATTGCACCATGTTGACAGACAGCATAATACATTTTTTAAAAGGTCTCTGTGTTAAAATTCTCACTAAGTTTCTATTTTATAGTCAAGTCAGCAGAACTTTTCTTTAGAAAAACAACACCAAATGATTCGTATGCCCTTAACTCATTAAATAATAGCAATACAGTTTTGCATTTTATGAATAGATCTACATGTATTTAGTACAGGCAGTGCTCCATTCTGTCTCTCTTGTTCTACCCTTCCAGAGATGTTTCAGTGACATTGTGATGGCCTGGGATTCCGATTTGGAGGATGAAACAGAGGAATCTCAGCCTGCACAGGAGTCCCCGCCTCTAGGGCCGGCTGAACTGGGGCAAGGCCTAGAGGCTGAAGAGCCTGCACCTGTGGCAGTGCAGCAGGAGCTGGCCCCAGGTGAAGTCCTCCTGGCCCCAGAGGAGCCTGATGACTCAGTGGCCACAGGTGAGCTTCCTCCAGGGCCCAGTAACCCTTCGGCCTCTCCTGATCTGCAGAGGCTTAGGGCAGAGAGGCGAAGGGAACTAGTTGCCCCCAGGAGGAGTGCTCGCCTTAAGGCCAGAGTAGGCGGGGCTCCTGGGGGTCGGGACCGCCCCTGACCTTAGAAGAGGATAAAAGCCCACTCATCCCGGCCCCAGGTTGCGGGAGCAACGTCGTTGTTGGCTTCGGACCTTCCTGTGATCTTGATCCTTGCTCGGCCTCCTGTTCCTGACTAACCGGTACTCCTGTTCCCTGCTCGGCTTCCTGTTCCTGACTATCCAGTACTCCTGTTCCCTGCTCGGCCTCCTGTTCCCGACCATCCGGTGTTCCTGTTACCTGCTCAGCCTTCTGTTCCAGCGTTCCTGTTCCCCGCCTGTCTCTCTGCATCGGACCTCGCCCCGCTTCGTGTGGACTCTGCTACACTCACGGTACCTTACCCCCGGGACCAGCACAGTTTGCTCCCGCCTCACCCGCACTCCCCCTTCGTAGGGGTGCGTTCGGGAAGAGCCAGAGGCCATGGAGGACCAGGCGGCTGCACTGGTGACTTTGGCCCAGGAGAACCAGGCCTTAACTCACACCGTGCAGCAGCTCAGTGACGCGGTCGTGGCACTTCAGCAACGCTTAGAAGCCCTACCGGCTCCTGGGGCCGACGCCCCGACTCCTGGCAAGTACCCAGTGGCTTTGCCTGAGAAATTTGATGGAGCCCCGGCCAGCTTTCCTATGTTCCTGGCCCAGGCCAAGCTATATATTCAGGGGCGAGCCCGGAACTTTCCTGACGACCGCACCAAGGTGCACTTTTTGATTAGTTTGTTAAAGGACCAGGCGGCCAAGTGGGCATTGCCGCTACTCAGGCAAGACTCCCCCTTGCTGGCAGACTATACGGGGTTTTGCAATCGTTTGGAGGCCGCGTTCGGCAACCCCCGGAAAGGGAGTCAAGCCAACCGGGCGATTCGGCGGTTGAGACAGGGCAAGTCCACGGTGGCCGCATACACCACAGAATTCCGGCTGCTGGCACAGGACTTGACCTGGAACGACTCGGCTCTCCGGGACCAGTATCTCGAGGGGCTTTCAGATGAGATACTGGACCAGCTGGCCACGATGGAACGCCCCACCACGCTAGACACCCTTATCCAATGGAGTCTACAGATTGACGATCGGCTAGAGGACCGGCGTCAGGCTCGGGACCGCCGGCACCTCCAGTTCTTGGCCCCAGTGTCGACCAGCAGCCCCACGGGCCCAGCTAAGTCATTGGAGGAACCTATGCAGCTTGGGGCAGTGCGGCCACGCCTCTCCCCCGCAGAGAAGTCGCGGCGTCGGGAGGGGAATCTTTGTCTCTATTGTGGCGGAAGCGGACACTATGCAGGGTCCTGTCCTGAGAAATGCCAGCCGCAGGGAAACCACCAAACCCCAGTAGCTGATGGCCCTGGCTACCGGGGGTCCCAAACAGCACAGAATGGGGCCGCACCAATTGAATTACAACACCTTATGGTTCCGGTACATCTATACCCTCCAGGGGGGCCATGGATTCTGACCCATGCGCTGGTGGATTCGGGCGCAACCCGCTCTTATATGGACGCTGCTTTTGCTGCCCAGCATCGGGTGCCACTGCGGAACAAGCCAGAACCGGTGCAGGTGGAGGCAATCGACGGACGGCCCCTGCGTTCGGGTGCCGTCACTCAGGAGACCCAGCCCCTGGTCCTGTGCCTCCAGCAGCACCGTGAGATGCGAACTCTGGATATTGCCTCCATGCCCCGGTTCCCCCTGGTGCTTGGGATGGACTGGCTGGAGGCTCACAATGTGCGGATTGACTGGGTCAAACGGACTGTACACTTCCCAGACCCCAGTTCTCCGGCTGAGACTGAGATGCTAGCAGCTGCGCCCACTGAGGAGGTTGCTGCAACGCTCCCCGCTGAATACCGGGACTATCACGACGTGTTTGAGGAACGGGGGGCAGACCAGCTACCGCCGCATCGGTCCTTTGACTGTGGCATAGACCTCCAGCCCGGAGCGCCTCTACCGGTGAGTCGCTTATACTCGTTAACCGAGCCAGAGCGCGAGGCTTTACAGGACTTCTTGCGCAAGAACCTGGAGCGTGGGTTCATTAGGCCTTCTACCTCGCCCACTGCTGCGCCAGTGCTCTTTGTTAAAAAGAAATGTGGGGAGCTCCGCCTTTGCCATGATTACCGGGCCCTGAACAAAATCACCATCCCGGACCGGTACCCTTTGCCCCTTATTTCGGAGTTACTGGAGCGGGTGCAAGGGGCGCAGGTGTTCACCAAGCTAGACCTCCGGGGTGCCTACAATTTGATTCGGATCCGCGCCGGGGATGAGTGGAAGACCGCATTTGGGACCCGGTACGGACAGTTCGAATACCTGGTTATGCCCTTTGGTTTGTGCAACGCGCCTGCTGTGTTCCAACGGTACATCAACCACGTGTTCCAGGACTTGCTAGACAAGTATGTGGTGGTGTACTTGGATGACATTCTGGTTTACTCCCGTGACCCGGCGTGCCACGAAGGCCATGTCCGGACCGTGCTGCAGCGCTTGCGCGAGCATCGTCTGTATGCAAAGCTCAGCAAGTGCGAGTTTCATCAGCGGTCAGTGGACTTCCTGGGTCACCGACTCTCACCAGGTGGGGTGCAGATGGATCCTGGGAAGGTGGCAGCGGTTCGAGAATGGGCGGCACCTCGGAACCGCAAGGACCTACAGCGTTTCCTGGGGTTCGCCAACTATTACCGAACCTTCATTGCGGACTATGCTCACCGCACCACCCCGTTGACCCGACTACTGCGCCCCAAGACGCCGTTTTCCTGGGACAAGGAGGCAGAGGAGGCGTTTCAAGGGTTGAAGGCCTGTTTCCAGAGAGCGCCAATCTTGCAGCATCCGGATCCTTCTCGACCCTTTGTGGTAGAGACTGACGCCTCCAGTACGGCTCTCGGTGCCGTCTTGTCTCAGCAGCACGGACCGGAAGCGCCACTTTTACCCTGCGCCTTCTATTCCCGCCAGCTCCTCCCAGCGGAGCGTAACTATACGGTGTGGGAGCGGGAACTACTGGCCATCAAGGTAGCCTTCGAGGTCTGGCGCCACCATCTTGAGGGGGCACGACATCCGGCGGAGGTGAGAACCGACCACCGGAACCTGGAGTACCTCCAGACCACCCGCAAGCTGAACCAAAGACAGATCCGGTGGGCGTTGTTCTTTTCCCGGTTCCAGTTTCGGATCCGCTACATCCCTAGCTCTCAGAATCAGAAGGTGGATGCTCTGTCCCGGAAACCTGAAGACAACGCAGACACGGTACAGCAAGCAGAACCCACCACGATTCTACCTCCGGCTGCATTCCTGGCCACCCAGGAGGCGCAGCCACTGCAGGTTCGGGTGCGGGAACAGCAGCGGGTCGACGCTTGGGCCCAGGATCGTCTCCGGGAGCTGGCTGAAGGGTCCAGTCCACAATATCCGGGGCTGGTCCTGCATCAGGGCCTGCTGCTGCACCACGGTCGTCTGTACGTCCCGCCAGGGCCACTACGGCTGGAGGTTCTCCGGATGGCCCATGATGCCCCAGCAGCGGGGCACTTTGGACGGTATCGGACCACCCATTTGGTCAGTCGGGAGTTTTGGTGGCCCCGCCTAAAGGCTGACGTGGCTCACTACGTTGCTGGTTGTGATGTCTGCCGTCGCGCCAAGGGTCCTACCGGGCGACCCCCCGGCCTACTTCAGCCATTGCCAGTTCCACCGCGCCCTTGGCACACGGTTTCGTTGGACTTTATAGTGGAATTACCCTCGTCTCGTGGCTGTACCTGCCTTCTGGTTTTCTCCGACCATTTCACCAAGATGGTACACTGCGCTCCCTGTCCATCTGTACCCACAGCCAAGGAAACTGCGCAGCTGTACCTTCAGCATGTCTTCCGCCTGCATGGACTACCTGAGCGCGTGGTGTCCGACCGGGGCGTTCAGTTCACATCCCGGTTCTGGCGAGCATTACACCAGACCCTCGGGACAGAGGTCTGCCTCTCGTCAGCCTACCACCCACAGACCGATGGCCAGACGGAACGGGCGAACGCGGTGCTAGAGCAGTACCTCCGGTGTTACTGCAGCTACCAGCAGGATGACTGGGTCGACCACCTGGCATTGGCGGAGTTCGCCTATAACAACGCGGTGAATGCGTCCACCCAGCAGACCCCGTTCCAGGCCAGCTATGGTTATCATCCACGGCTGTTTCCAGAGGTGCTGCCAGCATCCGCGGTCCCGGCAGTGACGGAGTGGCTTCAAGAGCTCCAGTCCCAGCAACAGCTTTTGGTGGAGCAACTGCACCAGGCCAAGGAAGCGTACAAAGCCCAGGCCGACCGCCACCGCCAGGTGGGGCCGGAACTTCGCGTCGGTGACCTGGTTTGGCTCTCCACTCGCCATCTCCACCCCTCTCGACCTTCGCGGAAGTTGGACGCCCGCTTCACCGGCCCGTTCCCTATCGTGGACCAAGTCTCTCCTGTGGCATTCCGTCTCCGGTTACCCGCAACCCTGAAGGTTCACCCGGTCTTCCACAGGTCCCTTTTGAGTCCTGTGGCCCCACCCGACGAGTTCCACCCGAACCGTCCCCAACCGCAGCCAGTGTTGGTTCGGGGAGAGCCTGAGTACGAGGTGGAACGCATCCTGGACTCCCGATACCGCAGGGGAAAGCTACAGTATCTCATTGACTGGAAGGGGTACGGACCGGAGGACCGTTCCTGGGAACCAGCGGCCAACGTCCACGCACCTGCCTGCCTCCGAGAGTTCCATGCGACGTACCCCGGCAAGCCGGGTCCGGACCCTCGGTTGAGGGGGGGGCCTGGGAGGGGGGATGGTGTGATGGCCTGGGATTCCAATTTGGAGGATGAAACAGAGGAATCTCAGCCTGCACAGGAGTCCCCGCCTCCAGGGCCGGCTGAACTGGGGCAAGGCCTAGAGGCTGAAGAGCCTGCACCTGCGGCAGTGCAGCAGGAGCTGGCCCCAGGTGAAGTCCTCCTGGCCCCAGAGGAGCCTGATGACTCAGTGGCCACAGGTGAGCTTCCTCCAGGGCCCAGTAACCCTTCGGCCTCTCCTGATCTGCAGAGGCTTAGGGCAGAGAGGCGAAGGGAACTAGTTGCCCCCAGGAGGAGTGCTCGCCTTAAGGCCAGAGTAGGCGGGGCTCCTGGGGGTCGGGACCGCCCCTGACCTTAGAAGAGGATAAAAGCCCACTCATCCCGGCCCCAGGTTGCGGGAGCAACGTCGTTGTTGGCTTCGGACCTTCCTGTGATCCTGATCCTTGCTCGGCCTCCTGTTCCTGACTAACCGGTACTCCTGTTCCCTGCTCGGCTTCCTGTTCCTGACTATCCAGTACTCCTGTTCCCTGCTCGGCCTCCTGTTCCCGACCATCCGGTGTTCCTGTTACCTGCTCAGCCTTCTGTTCCAGCGTTCCTGTTCCCCGCCCGTCTCTCTGCATCGGACCTCGCCCCGCTTCGTGTGGACTCTGCTACACTCATGGTACCTTACCCCCGGGACCAGCACAGACATCTTCATGACGTTTCCTTGTCACTTCTGGGTTTGGCATGACACACATATACATGATCACACATATATTAAACATACATAAAGGGGAGGCCCTGCCTGTACAGAGTTTTGTTACAACACAGCTGATGACACTGGTGAGCTTAACAAACAAAAGTGCATTATATTAGGGAAATTTGCATGCAAACATATGTACATTAGTCAAAACTGCATATAAAATGTGCTTATTGGGAGAATTTCACATTAAATGCTGAGGAATTTCCATGTAGTTGTTTTTTCATATAGATAGCGATAGAATATTGCCTGTACGTAACAAAAAACCAACAAAGTATGTAACAACCCCCCCCCTATAAAACCCCAATAATCCCCTTCCAACAAACACATTTGGTCCTCTCCCCTAGCATGGAAGACGAAGAGCAGACTCCATTTGAGGATCTCTCCCTCATTACAGTCGATCAGGTATATGAAGACGAGCAGCAAAGTCAGTCCTCAGGGAATGTGCAGGCGACCTTGGAACGGACAGCTCACGGAAGAACCCCGACCAAACCTAAGAGGAGGCGTGTAGTGGTGATAGGGGATTCCCTACTGAGGGGAACAGAAGCAGTGATCTGTGGGCCTGACAAGATGTCTCGGGAAGTGTGCTGTCTCCCCGGGGCTAAGATCCAAGATGTAACTGAACGACTGCAAGGAATCATAAAACCCACTGACGAATACCCCTTCCTCTTGGTTCATGTGGGAACCAATGACACTGCAAGCAATAGCCTCCAGAAGATCAAAAGAGACTACGAGGCTCTCGGCAGGAAATTGAAGCAACTAAATGCACAAATTGTCATCTCATCTGTCCTCCCAGTTGAACGACGTGGCCCAGGGAGAGAGGGGAAAATAGTGGAAGTGAACAGCTGGCTTCGCAAATGGTGTAAACAGGAACGGTTTGGATTCTTAGATCACGGACTGCAGTTTCTTGAAGATGGACTTCTGGCAAGCGATGGGCTGCACCTCACAACGGTTGGGAGGAATGTTTTTGCCAAAAATCTCAGAAACCTCATCAGGAGGGCTTTAAACTGACTAATGTGGGGGAGGGAGACAGTGCTCCTGAAGGTAGGAGTCTATCAATTGATGAAGTTGATCATCCAAATGTCATAGACCAAATGGAGCAAACAGCACGCAGACCTAGTGGTGGGAGGAAAAAATCCTTAAATAAGAGACACGGGGGAATGATTAATGGACTTCAATGTCTGTACACTAATGTGCAAAGCATGGGAAATAAACAAGATGAGCTTGAGCTCTTGGTACAGCAAACTAAATATGACATAATAGGCATCACTGAAACCTGGTGGGATAAGTCCCACGATTGGAATGTAATAATGGGGGGATACAATCTATTTCAGAGAAACAGACCAGACAAGAAAGGAGGAGGAGTAGCGTTATATGTCAGGGATGTGTATACCTGTGAAGAGATCCAAGATTTAGAACCTCAAAGCCAAAGTGAGAGCATTTGGGTCAAAATTAAGGGAGAGAAGAATAACAGAGACCTCATTGTGGGAGTTTACTATAGATCCCCAAGCCAAACGGAGGACATAGATGATGCCTTCCTGGAACAGATGGCCAAGCATGCAAAAGGAAGGGAGATAGTAGTAATGGGGACTTCAATTACCCGGATATTTGTTGGATGTCAAACTCAGCCAAGAGCATAAGGTCAAACAGATTCCTCACTGGCCTTGCAGACAACTTCATTGTCCAGAAAGTGGGAGAAGCAACAAGAGGAACAGCCATTTTAGATCTGGTCCTAACCAATGTTGATGACCTGGTTAGTGGGGTAGAAGTGGAAGGATCATTAGGAGCGAGTGATCATGCTCTTCTGAAGTTTACTATACAGCGGGAAGGAGCAGCCAAGCATACTAGGACTCAATTTCTTGACTTTAAGAAAGCCGACTTCATAAAACTTAGGGAAGTGCTGGGTGAGATCCCATGGACAGTAATACTAAAAGGAAAGGGAGTTCATGATGGCTGGGAGTTTGTTAAGAGGGAGATAGTAAAAGCACAACGTCAGGCAATACCAATGAGACGGAAACATGGAAGGTGCTTAAAGAAGCCAGGGAGGCTATCTAAAGAACTTTTAACTGAGTTAAGATTAAAAAAGGATGTGTACAAAAAATGGAAAAGGGGGGAAACCACCAAAGAGGAATTCAAACAAATAGCCAGCACGTGTAGACACAAAGTCAGAAAAGCTAAAGCACAGAATGAACTCAGGCTGGCTAGAGAGGTTAAAAGCAACAAAAAAGGCTTTTATGGGTATGTTCGTAGCAAAAAGAAGAACAAAGAAACAGTGGGGTCACTCAGAGGAGAAGATGGTGAAATGCAAACAGGGGACACAGAAAGGGCTGAACTCCTCAATGCCTTCTTTGCCTCAGTCTTCTCCGATAAAGAAAACAATGCCCGACCTGAAGAATTTGGAGCAAATGATTCAGCAAAGGAAACACAGCCCAGAATAACTAAGGACCAAGTACAAGAATACTTGGCTAGTTTAGATGTATTCAAGTCTCCAGGGCCAGATGAACTGCATCCAAGAGTATTAAAAGAACTGGCAGATGTGATCTCAGAACCACTGGCAGTCATCTTTGAGAATTCCTGGAGAACAGGCGAAGTCCCGGCAGACTGGAGGAGGGCAAATGTTGTCCCTATTTTCAAAAGGGGGAAAAGAGAGGACCCAAATAATTATCGCCCAGTCAGTCTGACATCAATACCAGGGAAGATTCTGGAGCAGATCATTAAGCAAACAGTCTGTGAGCACCTAGAAAGGAATGCTGTGATCACCAATAGTCAGCATGGATTTCTGAAAAATAAGTCATGTCAGACTAACCTGATCTCGTTTTTTGACAGAATTACAAGCCTGGTAGATGAAGGGAATGCAGTGGATGTAGCCTACCTTGATTTCAGCAAGGCATTTGACAAGGTGCCCCATGATATTCTTGTAAAGAAGCTGGTAAAATGCGGTCTTGACTATGCTACCACTCAGTGGATTTGTAACTGGCTGACTGACCGAACCCAAAGGGTTCTCATCAATGGCTCCTCTTCATCCTGGAGAAGAGTGACTAGTGGGGTGCCACAGGGTTCTGTCTTGGGCCCGGTCTTATTCAACATCTTTATCAACGACTTGGATGATGGACTCAAGGGCATCCTGATCAAATTTGCAGATGACACCAAACTGGGAGGGGTGGCTAACACCCCAGAGGACAGGATCACACTTCAAAACGACCTTGACAGATTAGAGAACTGGGCAAAAACAAACAAGATGAATTTTAACAGGGAGAAATGTAAAGTATTGCCCTTGGGCAAAAAAAATGAGAGGCACAAATACAAGATGGGGGACACCTGGCTTGAGAGCAGTACATGTGAAAAGGATCTAGGAGTCTTGGTTGACCATAAACTTGACATGAGCCAACAGTGTGACGCGGCAGCTAAAAAAGCCAATGCAATTCTGGGCTGCATCAATAGGAGTATAGCATCTAGATCAAGGGAAGTAATAGTGCCACTGTATTCTGCTCTGGTCAGACCTCACCTGGAGTACTGTGTCCAGTTCTGGGCACCACAATTCAAGAAGGACACTGACAAACTGGAACGTGTCCAGAGGAGGGCAACCAAAATGGTCAAAGGCCTGGAAACGATGCCTTATGAGGAACGGCTAAGGGAGCTGGGCATGTTTAGCCTGGAGAAGAGGAGGTTAAGGGGTGATATGATAGCCATGTTCAAATATATAAAAGGATGTCACATAGAGGAGGGAGAAAGGTTGTTTTCTGCTGCTCCAGAGAAGCGGACACGGAGCAATGGATCCAAACTACAAGAAAGAAGATTCCACCTAAACATTAGGAAGAACTTCCTGACAGTAAGAGCTGTTTGACAGTGGAATTTGCTGCCAAGGAGTGTGTTGGAGTCTCCTTCTTTGGAGGTCTTTAAGCAGAGGCTTGACATCCATATGTCAGGAGTGCTCTGATGGTGTTTCCTGCTTGGCAGGGGGTTGGACTCGATGGCCCTTGTGGTCTCTTCCAACTCTATGATTCTATGATTCTATGATTCTATGATTCTATGATTCTATTTAAAAGACCACCAATTGTTTAATCAGTCAAAGGTCCAGTTATAGAGAAGGCACCCTGGGGAGAATTCTGGAATTGTTAAAATTGTCTACAAGTCTGAAAGTTTTATTGTAGCAGATAAGTAGGGCAACGAGAGGAGTAGTTCTCAACAATCCTTAGCACCCAACAGATCTTAATGAAATTATGGTCTTCCTAATTCATAACTAAGGGATGCGGGTGGCGCTGTGGGTTAAACCACAGAGCCTAGGACTTGCCGATCAGAAGGTCGGCAGTTCGAATCCCCGCGACGGAGTGAGCTCCTGTTGCTCGGTCCCTGCTCCTGCCAACCTAGCAGTTCGGAAGCACATCAAAGTGCAAGTAGATCAATAGGTACCACTCTGGCGGGAGGGTAAATGGCGTTTCTGTGCGCTGCTGTGACCGCCGCAACCCCAGAGTCAGCCACGACTAGACCTAATTGGTCAGGGGTCCCTTTACCTTTACATTTAATTCATCACTGCAGGGTCTGCGGGTCTTGTAGTTGCAGGGGGAAAGCACTATCAACTATAGAATTGTTCTATGACTGAAATAACTTCAAAGTGTGGTCCGTTTAAACATGGGCTGGGCAACTTAAGTTGGCCTAGAGCCCCCATTTGCTCCTGCTAGTAGAATCAATGTTCAGGGATGATGAGAGTTACAGCCCAACATCTGGAAGGCACCACAGAGACAATGAAGCAGCTTTCAAATGCTCTGGTTTCTGCAATCATGGGATGAACGAATGAGACTGGCTCATTTCTTCTAGCATGACTCAGTAATGTCTTGGCCTAATCAAAAGTCAGCCTGAAAATGGGGTGGGTGTGTTTATGTAGAGCTCTCTTTCCCAGTGACCAGCTTACTATACTGCACAAGCTTTTTCTAGCCTTGAGACGATATTTTAGCAAATACATATTTGAAAACATACTTTGGGAAATCATCCTGTGATTTGTTTTCACATTACTACCAGGCTGCTATCACAGAGTGTTAACATGTTCAGTAATATTGTTGACTCCAAAATACTGGAATTCATATTTCCCCTCCTTGTTTCTAGCTAAAAGGTTCCTTTTATTTGTGGTGTTAGTTCTCACTTCCTTCTGTGCTGTGAAAACATGATTAGAATTTGTTAGCTTGGAATGCATTTTACCGTTGGCTATGCTGACGCCCTTTTCTTTAGCGAGACTATTAAATAGCAAGAAGGTGTAATTCTGGAAGTTACAAAGCTGCTCTCTGAAATACTTATCTTGCGTTGAAATGAAATGAAATTCTAGAAACTCCCTGCCCCCAAAATATTTATCACCTTAGGGTGCAATCCTATGACCCCTTGGAGGGGTATCCCAGGGGCCAGAGGGTAATTTGTTTCCTGTCTGATGTCAAGGAGAGAGCTTGAGTGTCAGAGAGGGAGAGCAAGTTTTGGATCCCCCCAAAAACACCTTGACCCAACTGATATGTAAGGGTGAAAAAATAGGACTTTTTTAAGGGGGCTCGGAGTATGTTTGCATAAAGCACCAGCAAACCGCTTTGATCTGAAAGATCCAGAGTCACCCCCATCTTCTGACATACCACCCAACCAGGAAGTGATTTAGATCAGCTCAGAAATTGGTTTGCATCTCTTCCTCTACAATAGGAAATGAAATCTATTTGTAAAAGAAATAAATCTAGAAACTGACATAGGAGTGCAAGTATTTTCCTCCACCCTCAGTTCCACCCTAACTTCCCTTACCCCATGAGATGGCATTTGCAGCCTGATTTCATGTGCATTATGAAATGCAATGTATGCTTGTTTGGGCTATAGTATGTGCTGAAACTGCTTATCATGTACCATGTTCATTTTAGAATGTTTTGAGAAATACCTCCCATTTGGGGGGGTATTTTTGTCTTTTGGTCCTTGCTGTGATCATCGTCCTGCCTATTTTGGCAATGTTCTTCTTACCACCAGGGAGAACTTCACTTGACCCCATTGGCCTGGACTGCTTTTAATGCTACTGGCTGTTGTAAGCCATGTGATATGCCTCACAATGCTAATTCCAAGGCGACTACATCATGGATGTTGACCAACAAAATAATTGCAGCCATAACTGAACAGGTTGCCATAGCTCAGTGATGGCCAAACTTGGCCCTCCAGCAGTTTTGGGACTACCATTACCATCATCCCTGACCACTGGTCCTGTTAGCTAGTCTCAAAACAGCTGGAGGGCCAAGTTTGGCCATCACTGACATAGCTGATTGAATTAGACAACATTGTGAGTTTAATTAGGCAAAGGACGGTGAGGTCAAGGATGCAGAAAGAAAATAGGAGCAGGAAGAAGCAGAAGTCACTCAAAAGTGTGCAGTAAAGCAACAGAAATGTTCAGTGGACCATTTATTAATTTATTCTTAGTAACCTGTGCAGCTGCATCACTTGTGCTACTTTTCAATTAGACAACAGATCACACCCATGCCCATTGGTTCATATTACAACAGAGTTATCTAGTAAAATAATTAAAGTATTTTGGAAAGATTCTAAGGTAATCAATTTTACCCCGTGAGAGCAATTTCTCTTTTCCAGTGTTGCCAAACCAATTATATCAGCTTTTATAATAGATTATATGGATGGTTGAGTTAATCCAATGATTTTGCTTGTTCAGACTAACGACGTGCAAATTGCAAAGAAGAGTGTATGTCCAAGGCTCTTAACAAGGTTTACTAATGCCATAAACAGCCGTGAAAAAAATATGAATTTTGAACTGTAATATTATGCACAGTGGCGTAGCGTGGGGGGTGCAGGGGGGACCGGCCGCACCGGGCGCAACATCTGGGGGTTAGGGTTAGGGGGCGCAAATCCATGGGTTAGGGGGCGCAAATCAACGGGTTAGGGGGCACAAATTACTTGCCTTGCCCCGGGTGCTGACAACCCATGCTAAGCCACTGATTATATACATATATAAATGTCTTTATAATAAGATATTTTTAATGAGCTGTCTGGTTTTGGACAGTTCTGCAGTTCTAGGCTGCAGAATTCTTTCTCACCAGACAATTTAAATTCCTGAAGTACAGTAGAGTGATTCAGGTGGCAGGCCACTGGAATTGGTTTATCTTGATATCAGCTTTTAAAAATCCTTTGTCTTCTCATTTAGTCAGCATAACAGTGCCTCTTGTTGGGCCGTGTTGAGCTTAAGAGTAATTATAAAAGGATAAACCTTTATTGGTAATCTATACCTTTCCCAGAGTTGTGTTGATTTTAACTGAACAGCAATGCCAAGAAATATATTAGTTTCACTGAACCAAACATTTGCAATTAAATCAGAGGATTGAGAACAGATTAAGCACTAATGAGATGAACAGTATGGATTTCAAAAATCTACATTTTGTTCTATTATCTTCAAAATCCTTATAATTAGATAAAACAGTGTTGGGAATTGCTAATGCTTATTAATTGCTGTACACAAAACATAATTCTGTCGGCATACTTCAAAGGGAGATATTTCCACGTGCCGTCGAAATAAATATTACCTCAGAAACACTATCAGGCATGGTTTGCAATTTTCTTAACTGCAATTTAATGTTTCCCCACATCCTTCAATATTGCAGTAGCATCAGATACAGGTGTTAAGCTACCTGTGGTCAGTTTGGGGCTTCAGACGTGTGGCTGAATGTTGCAACTGTTGGTAGAATCCCTGCAAACATCAGAACCACCAGTGTTTGTGCTTATTTCAGATGCATGCAAAAGGTAGGAAGAGCCTGTTACCATAAAGCACCAATGCTGCAGCAAGCAAAGGCTCCAGCAGCTCAGTCAGCTGCTTGTGGCTGGAAAGCCAGACAGGATGTTTGTGACTGTTGCCATGGAAACAAAGGGGCAGTCCATTCTGTACTGAGCACCGGATGTTAGCTCAGTGTGTGTGTCATATGACCCGTACTGGAAGTACATGGGAGGAGTTTCTTCTTGCTGTTGTCGAGTGCAGACATGTTTCTCTGTACTGATATGAGAGACAGAAATAAAACATGTAAATAGTTTTCTGTCTGCTTCTTTCCCCTCCCTGGGGGACACCAAAGGGGAGAGAGGGAGAACGGTGTGTTCCTCTCACACATCTGAGATGAATCGCCGGGACCTCGCCTGCTTATCAGCAGAGTGGAGACGCGGGGAGGTCGACAGGAATATCTGCCGGTGCCTACGCTGTGGCACATTCCTCTGACCCAGGCAGAATTCCAACAGTGGTAGCAGAGGATGGTTGCTGTTTTCTTCGATTCCATCGGACATCTGCATGAGAGGCTGGTGAATTGTCCTCCTCTGCTCCATGGAAGCCTGATTTGAGAGGCTGATTCTCTGCAGCCAGAAGCTGACCAGAAGAAGCTGACAGCCAAGCCGATGCTCAAGGTATGAGGCTTTTAAGGGCTTAGAAGAGTGAATGCAGAATGGTTCATTCTCTGCTTCACGGAGAGCGTGTGTGGGAAAGCAGCTCCAACTTAGAAGAGGCCTGCATACCAGGCATTTTTGTGGTTTCCTGTCCGAGGAAAGGAATGCGCTGTTGCTAAGCAACGTCCTTCAGAAGGCTGTGCCTCAGAGAGGAGAAATGGAAAGTTACTCGAGAGGGCTGGACAGTCAGACTATGCCTCAGAGAGGCGAAAACAAAGTTTTGTTATGACTAGGTCCTCACGAACTGCTGGAAGGGACTTTCCAACGCAGCCAGTGTCAGAGTTGCCAGGTGTCAAGTGAGTAAACAAGCCAGCTATTGGATTTTAGAGGCTTGTGTTTTAGAGTCAATGCAAGGACTCAAAATGGATGCTAAGAAGGGGGGAGGCTTGCCTTCTCCACCCCTCCTGACCAATGACAATTATTCATCTTGGTCTGTAAAGATGAAGGCCCTGTTGCAGAATCAGAGACTGTTTGGGGTGATTGAGAATCCCATCCCAGCAGCACCAACGCGTGCTTGGGAGTCACAGAATGTGAAGGCTAGGACTGCTATAATTCTGTGTGTTTCAGATGAGCAGCTTGTGCATATACAGCATTTGGAATTTGCGCAAGAGATTTGGAACACGCTGCGTACAACGCATCAGAGAGATGCTGGTTCTTCAGCGTTGCTATATTTTGAGAAGTTGACCAATCTGAGATTAGCGCCTGATGGAGATGTTCAAGCGCACCTGACAGAGATGAAGTTTCTGCGTCAACAGATGGTGGAACGCAATTTCCGTCTACAGGAGGAAGTGTTTTGCTTCATGATGATAAGCAGCCTGAACCGGACCTACAAGGTTGTTGCCAGTCAGCTTGGTTCGCTACCTGCTCAGCAGCTAACCGCGGAAAGGGTGTGTGCTGTGGTCCTGAACGAACACGACAGACTTGCTGCACTGGAAGTGAAAGACAGAGGGAGGCAAGAACAGAGTTCAAATCTTCCCACTGCTGAATCTACTGGAGAGCATGCCATAGCATTGAGTGCCGTCCGATGCTATAATTGTGGACAGACTGGGCATCTACAGCGAAACTGTAAGAAGCCGCGACAGTCAAAAGGAGCCAAGAACAGCTCTACGAAGACTGAGGCGTCAAGCAAAAGCCGTACCAAGTGCCAGGTGAAACCTGCAAAGGCGATGATGGCGAAAGGAACCACGCCAGATGTTGGGAACGCATTCATAATTGACACGGGCGCCACGAAGCATCTCTGCCCACACAGAGAACTGTTTTCGACGTTGAGGAAGCAAAGCTTCACTGTGAAACAAGCCAACGGTCAAGAACTGGAAGCGACCGGAATTGGAACTGTGTATCTTGAGAGTCTGAACTTGACTATAAACTATGTTTATCTGGTTCCAGAACTGAAATTTAGTCTGCTGAGTGCTTCGCAGATTGCAAAGAAGGGACTAAAACTGTACTATGATGCTAAAAGATGCAAGATCTACAAAGATGGAGAACTGTTTCTCACTGCCAAAGAGAAAGATGGACTGTATTTGTTGACTTTTGATCAAAGTGATTACATGAAATGTAATACTTCTGATTCTAACGAAATTTCTCTTGCAGGTGTGACCAGTGTGGACACCAGGAAGGTGGCCAAGAAGGTCCACAGAGCTTTTCAGCGGGTGTATGCTGATGTGATTGGTCCTCTAGAACCATCTAGAGGCGGTGCAAAATATTACCTTGTGTGTGTTGATTGTTACACTAATTATTCTTGGGTTTACTTGATGAAGAAACCGCAGGAAACTTTAGAAAAGTTTCGAGAGTTTTGTGACAAGGTTAATAGTATGCATGATGCTAACATTGATTGTCTTTTCACAGATGACAAGCCAGTTTTTCTTTTACAGGATTTCCAGAGGTTCCTGGATGGAAAAGGGATAAGACACAAACTTGCTAGTTCCGAAGAAGCATGGAAGAAATGTGTCTGTGTCAGGGTGAACAAAGAATTGCAAAAGGGGATGCATGCGCAATTGCTTAGTTCACATTTGCCACATAAATATTGGGCCGAATCGCTAGCGTCCTATCTTCATGTGTGGTTGAGAAAAGTCTCAACAGAGTTGGGATGTTCTCCTTTTGAGAAGCTGTTTAATAGAAAACCTTCTGTTGCCTACTTTAAGGTTTTCGGGTCTCATGTGAGAACAGAAGCTCCAAGTGGGGTAAAGAATGCCAGAGGCATCTTTGTGGGTTATGAAAAAGGTCTCTACAGAGTAATTTTGTCTGAATCTGGTCAGGTGATTCTCACAAAGTTTCTAGAGAGTGCTCCTGAACGGGAGAGAGTGATTGTTCACACTTTTTCCACAGATGATTCTGATGATGATGATGATGAGTTTGATCTTATTGAGTTCAGTGGTACTGATGATGATGACACTGATAGCTCAGACAGCTCAGTTGTCACAGTCATTGAGAGGAAATCTCAAATAATGACTAGACCCTCAGAAAAGGAGGATAAACCACTGTTTAAGCTTAGTACTGGTTCTCCAGAGAGTTCAGAGGCTGAACCAGAAAGCAGAGAAGAGCAGCAGCTCTTACGAAGGTCTGAGAGAGCAACGAAGGGTGTACCACCCAAGAGGTATTCAAAGGAATTTGCTAACCTTGCATATGTTGCTGTTGTAAACGATCAAGGACAGATTGAAGCTGTGTCTGAGTCAGAGACAAAGGCACAACAGAGAGTTGTTAACCAAGGAAATGCGAAGTCACACAACCAGAGAGGTACATTGGTTAAACCAGTGGCGGGTAGTTCCAAGGGTGGAACTGAAACAACAGGGGAATGTTATAAGTATAACAACTGTTTGTTTTCTTCTCTGGATGACGCTTTGCTCGCAGCACGCATTGATACTTTAGGGGGAGTATGTTACCATAAAGCACCAATGCTGCAGCAAGCAAAGGCTCCAGCAGCTCAGTCAGCTGCTTGTGGCTGGAAAGCCAGACAGGATGTTTGTGACTGTTGCCATGGAAACAAAGGGGCAGTCCATTCTGTACTGAGCACCGGATGTTAGCTCAGTGTGTGTGTCATATGACCCGTACTGGAAGTACATGGGAGGAGTTTCTTCTTGCTGTTGTCGAGTGCAGACATGTTTCTCTGTACTGATATGAGAGACAGAAATAAAACATGTAAATAGTTTTCTGTCTGCTTCTTTCCCCTCCCTGGGGGACACCAAAGGGGAGAGAGGGAGAACGGTGTGTTCCTCTCACACATCTGAGATGAATCGCCGGGACCTCGCCTGCTTATCAGCAGAGTGGAGACGCGGGGAGGTCGACAGGAATATCTGCCGGTGCCTACGCTGTGGCACATTCCTCTGACCCAGGCAGAATTCCAACAGAGCCACCCAGCTGAGAATTGGCTTGCAGGCTGCTGCCGCCCTCAGCTGTGTATATTTTAGCTGAATTTCCAGGTTAATTATAATTGTCATAATAATAATAATGAATAAAATGTTTCTGTCACTGCTGCTGCTGTTACTAGTACTGCTATATTTTTAAACTGTCCTTCACATATTCACATCCAGAGGGATTTTATAAGATGGTCAAATAAAAATTAACCTCACTAAGTGAACAACATAACATTTAGAATGTCATGGGTTTTTGTTTTTTAAAAAATGAAGTCATAACCAGTATCAGTACAGCAGAGACAGGATTCAGCTGTTGGCCTCTAGATAATCTTTAACTCTTAAAGACCTTAAGGAAAAGATTAGTCTTCAACTGCCAACAGAAAGCCACCAATAATAGGAAGAGCCACATCTGAACAGGGAGAAAATTTCATACCCAGCAGAGAGCAACAAAAGACTCTGGTCCAAAGTGGACATAGTGCTTCTATTATAGGCATCAAGGTTTGTTTCCTTTAGCCAAAGTGATGCAACTTTGTGCTGTAAAGGGACATGTTTCTTTGCCATCATACCTCAAAGAAGACTCAAGGCAACAAAATCGGGGAAAGGTTATATTTTATTTAATATAATGTATTAGAGGATCTGCAATGGAATTAACTAGATTAACCGAAACAAAACATAGTCCGGGAAAGAATAAATTCACTTCCCAACTTCTGGGCATGCCTACAGACTCCTCCTGCAGTCCTGACACCAGGTGCAACAACTAGAGGGGCAGCCAGGGACCACCCCCCCCAAAAAAAAAAAATCAAAGAAGGGTCTGGGCCCCCTCAAAATTTCCTGGTGGCTGTGCTATGGGGCATGCTTGTGACACACACACAAGTTGTGGCATGTTCAAACAACACATCAGTATGTCCTGTGGCATGTGTGAATAATAATAATATTTATATCCCGCCCTCCCCAGCCGAAGCCGGGCTCAGGGCGGCTAACAGCAATAAAACAGTACAAAAGTACAGCATAAACAACACTCTAAAATCATTCATTATAAAATTAATTATGACATCAGCAAGCCCCACAGTGTGCAAGCATGGTGCGAACATGCTGTAGGGCGTGCTGAATATGTTGCGCACATGCTGCGTGATGTGCTGACATCGCACAGGCCCAGCCCCCTCAGTCGCTGGGGCAAGGTGGTGCACTCATCTGCCACAAAGGATTGGAAGGAATCTTTCCTCCTTGCAGTGAGAGCCTTGGGAATGAAAGTTGACCGGCACACTGTGTTCCCACTGGTTTAGTATTCACCCCGATGCACAGGCGAAGCTTAATGACACCACAGAGTCGCAAAACCAAGCCAGCAATGGGTGACCAACAGTGCCCCCAAACCCAATAATGCCAGAGTTAAAAGCCCCTGGCCATCTGTTAAACACTTTCCTGCCCAGACTAGCCAATCAGAAAATACACCACAGCAGAACAAGGTAACACCAAGCAGTATGGATTAGGCAAAAAGAAGAGTTCCTAGGCCAAATTGGGGCTCTCAGCAAAATCCCACTCACCTCCCTGAAATGAGCAACTAGAGATTGAGGACCTTTGTAAAAATTGGAGCAAAGTGGGGAGCAGCTGTCTAAGAAAGTGCAGCTATTTTCCAAACACGATTCACCCTTTACGACCTGTCTGTCACTGCGTACTCCTCCACAGGGTAATACCACTAAGTCTTGGTTTTTAGGGGAACTCAGGGTGTGGCATAGATGCCCTGATTAAGTTGGAAGTGGCATTATTGCTCCCCCCCCCAAAAAAAACCATTCAGTCTTGTAGATGTTTACTCAGAAGTGAGACTCACTGTGTTAGAACTTATGTCTAGATAAATGTGTCTTAGGATCAGCCTAGTTTCCAGGCTGTTTTCAAAGGCAGCCACATGTCTCAAGGTGAATAGTTATGAAGTTAAGGTGTTGACTCTCTTGAGAGTTTTCTGCTTAGAGTTTTTCTGCTTAGAGGAAGGTGAATAGTCTTTACTCACACCTATGGCTCTTCTTCCTTGAATGTGCTGCATGACATCATCACAACTATAAAAAGCCAAGTTCAACCTGCAAATATTATTGTAAAATAAGCTATATTTCATGGTAATCTAATGTAACATGAAATCTATGTGACCATGCTGCCCATCAGCAGGCTGTAATTATTCTGTGTTGCAAATTAGCACGGTGATGGTTAGTGACGACTAAGGAGCCTGAAATTTATGTTGCTTCAGACTCCCCCCTCCCCCCCCCCCCGCTATTAAAATTTCATGCATAAGATTGATTATGTTTATAGAAATTGACGTTCTTAGATTGCAAACGTTTGCCTGAAGGAAACTGGCTTTGCTTCGGCAACACAGAGAATATAATCATGAAAATATAATGAAGAGTTAATGAATGCGCAGCAGATCAAAGAACAGTGTGGTGAAATGAATTTTTCAGATAATGTTGGCTTTTTTCCTTGTTTTCCCCCCTATGCTCATTATTTGTAAAGGTGATTAACACACAAAAGATGAACCACTGCATAATTAATTTACAAATGTAACATCATGTATACCCTAAACAAGCTGCAAAATTAGAATATTAATATATTTGCTGGTGATTATGTCAAATTCTTTTTTGCCCAAACCATGTAATTATTTAATGCAATATTTAACTGTGACTAACGCTGAGGAAAGGAAAACAAGCATTCTGGAACTGCAAAACTATTCCTGTGAACCCAAAGAGGTATTAAACTTGTTGGCTTTTTAGAAAAACAGAAGTCTTCCACATGAGGAATGTGCATGACCCCCAGAACTCACCTTGTGTGTGTATCTGTGCATTTTTAAAACATTCTGATCTATTTCCGAGTCACTCTGTGCCCTGTCTGCTTCCATCTGCACTCTGGCTTCCAGGCTGATCTGTCTAATACAAAGCTCTGTGTTCCCCCATTGACTATGATGGGGAATCTGAAAAAGACTATAACTTGTCTTCCTTTCGACCAAAGTGGATGGAATTTATCAGCACCAGGAGTTCCTCTAGGCCTGACAAATTGTAGGCAGATATATGAGAATGGGATTGCAGGACACCTTTTATCACTTGATTCAAAAAAGAAATCAGAAAGCCTCCAACTCTTTCATTTTATGCCAGAATTGGATGAAATTTGAAGGTAAAGCCAATGTTTCTGAGGGCACAAATTCCCCCAAATTTCAGAATGATAAACACAGTGGTTGCCTCACGTGGATCTTACAGAGTTGTTGAGGGCAGAAATGAGGAGGAGAGCCATGTATGCAGCTTGGAGTTTTTTTAGAGAAAAGCAAGGCATAAACATAGTAAATAATAAACAAATGTCCTACACATAAAAACTATCACGTAAAAACACATTCTCTAGAGCCTCACTGCCATCAATATCGGGGAGGATTCTGAGAAAATGATGTTGTTGTTCATCCCAGCAGCTACCATGCTATGCAGCAACAACTCCAAAGAGGACCTCAAAGCCATATCCCTCACGGCATTTTCTGTTCTGCATAATGCTTACAGACCTTTGAAAAGTCTCCAGTACAGTTATTTTAAGGCACAAGAATAAAAGAGACTGCAAAGAAAAAGGGAGGGAGAGCAGCCATACCACCACCCCTTTTTAAGGGGCGATGGTGATCGGGGGGGAAAGTAGAGAGTTTTATCTATTCCATTCAAGTTTTATCTAGAAGATATAAAAAGTGGGAGTAAGATGGAAGCAATAGGCAGGATTCCATGGAGAAAAATTAAGCAAATGAGGAATTTTTCTCACGGGAATCATTAAATAGACTGTTTTGCACTGAGGCTATATAATTGAGAAGGTTGTGGCATCTTCGTAACACAATATAAAATAGTGTGCTGACCCTGCTCTCATGCTAAATGATCACATTTTAAGGAGAATTAAAAATGGATTGAAACGTCAGCAGTTTGTGCTTTAAAATGGTTCTTGAAAGAAAGCTTCTTCTTTTTTAAGGTCATGAGTATTCAGGTAAAACTCACATATTTCAAAGGCAAAGTTCTGTGTGAGTTCCAAGGCGTACAGCGGTTCCAGAGCATTTAATCTAAAAATGGAGAACCCCATTTGTTCCAACAAAGGAGCTGATCTAAATAAGAAAAGGATTGTTGACTCACTTTGAACTTTGTCTGCTGAAAAGGCTGAGAAAAATGGATCTCTGGTTCTTGTGCTTAACAGATGGTTCAGATTACCATCATACCTTGGATCACAAACCTCTTGATATTCGGACATTTTGGCTGCCAAACACCGCAAACCCGGAAGTGTGTGTTCCGGTTTGCGAACGTTCTTTGGAACCCAAACGTCTGACGGGGCTTCCACAGCCAATCAGAAGCCACGCTTTGGTTTTTGAACGTTTTGGAAGTTGAATGCACTTCCAGAACAGATTATGTTCGACTTCTAAGGTACAACTGTATTATTATTTTCTATGTCAAACCAAAACAAGGAAGGGTTTCTAGTGCATTTAATAGATTTGGCTTCAGAAAATATGTTCTGGCAATTTGGAACTCTGAACTCCTGGTAGAAAAAATGATGGGGAACGTTTTTTAACCTTCGCTGTAGGTGAGGGACACACACAGCTTGCAATGGTCACTTGGTGATGCGCCTAAACTATGATGAATAAGAAAGTATTCCATTTTCATTGGTTTCTGACCTCACCAATTCCACTGGAGAATTTTCAGATGTGAAAGTTTGCTTCATTTTATCAGAAGCAAAGTTTGTTATTGTGGTCGAGAGGAGGGAAACTGTAGACTGTAGAGGTGATATGACTGATACTGAACCAGACACTGTTTTTCAGATTCAGCAATATATATATATATATATATATGTATGTATGTATGTATGTATGTATGTATATATAAAATTGTTTGCAACTTTTAAGAATTTTACAAACCTTTCCCCAAATAACTTATAATGATGTGTTGGATGGAACCATTAATTTTCCCATCACAAAAGAATTCCATGAGAATATTAATCATGCAGAGCCCGAATGTTTCACATGGTGTGAAGTTTCATAGTCTTCTTTCAGAGGCTCTTCTGTGTCTCATAAAGAGCACAGACGCCATGTGAAGTGGCAAATGCAAGCTACTAATGGGTATTTTTATTGAACGGCAGACTAAATAGGCACATAAAGCTTCCTGAAAAGGTTACTGCTGCCTTTCAGCCATAGTAACCCACTGGGGTACACTTTCTAAGAGAAATGTGGGGTCCAGAAGTAAACACACAAGCCTTTTATTTGTTGCTAGCCTTACAGCAGGATGCTTTTCAGTGCTCCTTGTTTAATTTGCTCCACTGTGAAAATCCATTTACATGGCTTTTTTGTACCCCACCCCCTGTGGAAAGCAAGTCCAGAATACTTCCATAGGAAATCACAAGACTGTTCTGTCTCTGTTAATATGTGCCGGCAGTGATTTGAACGCACTATTGCATAGTTCGCCAAAATACTTATAAGATGCTTTCTAATGGGCAATGCTGGCGGCAGAAGGAAGATGAACCAAGTGTGCAACCATCTACAGATATTTTTAAAACAGAAACTAGAGACTTTGGTAGGCTAGAACATCTCACCACTGCCAGCGACTTTCTCCTTCCTGAATGAGTCAAGGATCATCATGGTAAATAGGATGCCCTCACAATACAATATACTGAATTAGATTTTGTTATGCAATGAGGTGGTACATGACCCCAGTCAAGCTTGCAAAAATTTATCATTTGCCCGATAATAAATGCTGGAAATGTAAAGAAACGGAAGGTACATTCTTTCACCTTTGGTGGACGTGCCCAAGGATTAAGGCTTTCTGAGAAATGGTATTTAAATATACTTTCTTGAAGAAACCAGAGGCCTTTCTTCTGGGCATTGTCGGCCAATTGGTGCCAAAGAAGGACAGAACTTTCTTTATGTATGCTACAACAGCAGCAAGAATACTCATTGCAAAGTATTGGAAGACACAAGATTTACCCACTTTGGAAGAATGGCAGGTGAAGGTGATGGACTATATGGAATTGGCAGAAATGACTGGCAGAATCCGAGACCAGGGAGAAGAGTTGGTGGAAGAAGATTGGAAGAAATTTAAAGACTATCTACAGAAATATTGTAAAATTAATGAATGTTAAGGTGATGTTGGACTGAAATTAAGGGGTTTCCAGCTGTAATGATTTAAGAGAATATGAAAAAAGGGTTATAAATGGGTTAAAATTTAATGGTAAAAGCTGATTGATAATGGGCTAAAATGGAAAAATTTAAGGTTAGACCGTTAAGATAAATTATAGAAAGAATTTGCTGAAATAGTTAATTGAATTAGAATACAAAAAAGGGAGGTGTGAGGAGGTCGATGAAACAAGTAAATGAAAGGTAAAGATATGGAATATTGGATGTGTGTTTTAGTGTTTTTGTTTCTTTTTGCTGTATTGTTGTATTTTTTTATGTATTGTAATGTACGTTCTGTTAAACTTTTTATTGTTTTCCTTTTTTCTTTCTTTTGTAATCTTTAAACTTCTAATAAATATCATTTTAAAAAAAGATTTTGTTATGCAAAGAGCGCACTGAAGGCAAATGAGAGCATGTTGGTGAGCGAGAGAAATTTATTTATAGAAATATTTATATACCACTACAGTGGTACCTCGGGTTAAGTACTTAATTCATTCCAGAGGTCCGTACTTAGCCTGAAATTGTTCTTAACCTGAAGCACAACTTTAACTCCTGCCGCCGCCGCGCCGCCAGAGCACGATTTCTGTTCTCATCCTGAATCAAAGTTCTTAACCTGAAACACTATTTCTGGGTTAGCGGAGTCTGTAACCTGGAGTGTATGTAACCTGAAGCATATGTAACCCAAGGTACTACTGTATTCATAAGAAAAAGCTGAGCACTTCACAACAATTGTATATTAAAACCATACAATTGAAAATGCATTGAAAAGTTAAAATCAGAAATTAGCTAACTATTATGGAAGGATATAGTCTTAATTGCCTGTGTACGCCTAATTGGTGGCAACACAAGAACAGGCCTTTTCTGCAGTGGCTCCCTGCTTGTGAAATGCTGTTCGCAGGAAAGCTCGCCTGGCGCTTTCATCACATACATTTAGGTGCCTGGCAAAAAGGTTCCTCTTCTTCCAGACCTTTGGCTAACTGAACAATCCCTGACATTTTAAACTGTGTGTTTATCGTTTCTGTTTCCTACTATGCTATGTATTTTTGTGTTTTTATATTGTAAACAGCCCTGTGATTCTCAGATGATGGTTAGTATAGAAATTTAACAGCAACAACAATGTGATAGAGAAGTTTTCAGTAGGCATTTAAAAGCTGAAATGGAAAGCACGTGCTGAATCTCTATTAGCAGAGTGTTCCACAATACTAGGCCAATGACATTAAAGGCTCCGTTTCTTTTAACTTAAATGTATAATGCAGGTCTACTTAGAAGTCCTATTAAGTTAGCTCCCTTAGCTAAGTGCATGTTATACAACTTCCATCAGCTCAACCTATGCTCAGGGATGAGTGGGGTTGTTATTCACAACAACTAGAAGGCTGCCCCATTGGTTGTTGGCGGTGTTTAGAATTTCAGCCTAAGTAAGCATTCTTGCGGGATGCGGGTGGCGCTGTGGGTTAAACCACAGAGCCTAGGACTTGCCGATCAGAAGGTCAGCGGTTCAAATCCCCACGATGGGGTGAGCTCCCGTTGCTCGGTCCCTGCTCCTGCCAACCTAGGAGTTCAAAAGCATGTCAAAGTGCAAGTAGATAAATAGGTACCGCTTCGGCGGGAAGGTAAACGGCGTTTCCGTGCGCTGTTCTGGTTTGGCCAGAAGCGGCTTAGTCATGCTGGCCACATGACCTGGAAGCTGTACGCCAGCTCCCTCGGCCAATAAAGCGAGATGAGTGCTGCAACCCCAGAGTCGGTCACGACTGGACCTAATGGTCAGGGGTCCCTTTAACTTTACCTTAAGCATTCTTGCAAGGAGAGTTTGGAGGAGAGGACTGCAGAAGAGAGGCATTTTCCAGCACTGCTGAAGGCTACAAAACACTGAGCAGCTTCCGCTTAGCTCTAATTGAAGATGTGTTTGTTCTTCATATTACATAGCCCTATTGGGGTGTTCTCCTTCGTATGGTGAGGGAGAGTGGAGATCAGCATATGATCAGCTGCAGAAATAGTCTCCGGAGAAGGGCCTTTTCTTCATGTGTGGACTCTCCAAATTAGAACCCTGATTTTTCAAAGATGGAAAGATCCATCATTACCAACCATGGAAGAATGATTGTTAAAATTAATGGAGTTAGCTGAGATGGCAAAATCAACATGTTGAATCAGAGAAAAGTCATTGTTGATATTTACTGAAGATTGGAAACCACTCATAGATTTTTGGCATGAAAAAGAAATAATACATTTGGATTTGGGAATTGAAGATAATGTTTGTTTACAGAAAGTTTTTTTCACTAGGTGTTATATTGGAGTGGATGAAGTGATTATTGTTTATATATAGTGGACAGATGAAGAATTGTAAGTTCTTTAATCTCTGAACTGTATCTTTTCTATTTCCTCTTGAAAGCTCTTTTCTATCTCTTTGTTCTTATGTGTCTATCTCTTCTTTCTTTCTTTCTTTCTTTCTTTCTTTCTTTCTTTCTTTCTTTCTTTCCTATATTAATGTAGAGACATCACCTTGCCAACAAAGGTCCGTATAGTAAAAGGAATGGTTTTCCCAGTAGTGATTTATGGAAGTGAGAGCTGGACCATAAAGAAGGCTGATCGCCGAATAATTGATGCTTTTGAATTATGGTGCTGGAGGAGACTCTTGAGAGTCCCGTGGACTGCAAGAAGATCAAACCTCTCCATTCTTAAGGAAATCAACCCTGAGTGCTCACTGGAAGGACAGATCCTGAAGCTGAGGCTCCAGTACTTTGGCCACCTCATGAGAAGAGAAGACTCCCTGGGAAAGACCCTGATGTTGGGAAAGATGGAGGGCACAAGGAGAAGGGGACGACAGAGGACGAGATGGTTGGACAGTGTTCTCGAAGCTACCAGCATGAGTTTCACCAAACTGCGGGAGGCAGTGGAAGACAGGAGTGCCTGGCGTGCTCTGGTCCATGGGGCCACGAAGAGTCGGACACGACTAAACGACTAAACAACAACAACATATTAATGTTAATGTTGGATAAAAAAGATTTTTGAGATTAAGTTTTGTATTTCTCTTTATGAACTCTAATAAAATTTATTTAAAAAAAAAAGAAAAGAAAGAAAAAATTAGAACCCTGTTTTGCCAGGGTTCTAAATCCTACAGGGAATCTGCATGAGTCGTTAAGTTATCTCTCCAACTCATTCAGCGCAATAGTGATGGTGACAGGGGAGGGCAGCGCTAGAGTGAGGGAATCATGGGAGGGAATCTGAATGCCTGCTATCAGCAGGAAACGTGGAGCGAAAACACTTAGGCATTTCAAATACTTTCAACTTATTTCTCCTGTGTCTTTAAAAAAATTAGTCTGTCTCTTGTTATAGAGCGTGATTTTGTGATCCAAGGAAGGCTGTCTTATTGTATGCAGAACATAATGGGGGGGATTGTACCATTGTTGTGAACAGACTCTGGGTTTTGGCAGAGCAGGGCAGGGAGAGCAGGGAGAAAAAACACTTACTAAAATCACTGTTAAAAAGCTCCAAAGCTGTGTGAAAAGCAATGGGCGCCTGTTTCTAGTATTGCTTCTGACTTTCCTTTAAGTGAAAAGCAACTGGAACTTGACTCTCAGGGAGGGTTTGGCTTTTATTATAATCAGCATGCAGTTCAATTAAACAGTGTTTGGGCTTAAAAGGTCTGAGTTAGGGCTGCCTCCTTTTATGTATCCATAGAGCTTCATCCTTATTAAATGTGTTTGGTGATTCCCCCCGCTGCTTCCACCAGATAGATCATGTAAGGAAGTGGAAGGAAGATGGAAAGTAGGCCACAGCTAAGCAGGTGGGGCAACTTGTACAAAGAACGTGAGGCCATTTTATTCTTAATTAAATGTTAACCCATTTGGATCTATTATTTACTGTCTTCATAGAATCATAGAATTGTGGAGTTGGAAGGAACTTCAAAGGGACATAGTTGTTGGGAGTTTCCATTCCATCTTTAGTTCCAGACATGTGATTGTTATGTGTCACATATCTGTTTACATTCCAGCACAGTTTGCTGGCGTAAGCGGAACTTCCGCTGTATTGCTTTTGTTTTGACTCTTTCCGAGAAGACGGCAAGGAGAGACAAGATGTTTCTTTGTCCTGATTTATGTTTAATAAATCCGTAGTTCTTAGTGTGTATCCTCAAGCCTCAGCCTCTTCTGTTGCACAGTTCACGTTGCTAAGTATAATGTGCTCAAGTCTAGGAGGACTAAGTCACTGATTTATGTCAGAGCCAGAGGTCCATGGATCTTCGCAGCGGCACAGCTGAGGAGACGATCCAGCTGGGGGCTAGCCAGCAGGCCTTTCGACCCCCAGATGCCGACAATAGTTTCAACTTACTCCAATCCATAGAGTTGAGTTATGCATTACAAAAATTTGTGGTTGTCAGCAAAGACAGGAATATTGGTACCAAATCCTTCCCAGCAGCAAACCCAACCCATTTCCTTGCCCTACTTAATGTCATTGGCTGCAACTGGCAGAAAGGGGCAAACACACAAACCATGTTCAGAGAGAAGCATCCATTCATCATAACATGAAGTTCTACCCATAAATGTAGCTTGCTCAAAGCTATGAAACTCATTCATGTTGGAAAATTGCTAAAAGCCAGGTATCTTTCAGAACCATGGGATCACTGGGCTTTTCATGGGCCATGAGTAAGCAGAGGTCTTTTGTTGTAGTACTATTTGTTAATAATTGAACTCAACTCAAGTTTTAGGATTGAACTGGGCTACTCATGTGAATAAATACATTTCTAACTAACAAGTAGAGTTCAGAGGAGTTGGGGTCCGACTTCAGCCTGGAAGAATCAGTTTATTCTAACTGCATCCTCACTTTTCATTCATTATTTGTAGCTTAGCAATGTCATTCGTACCACATTCATAATGATGACTATAACAGATATGCTTCCTATTTTGTAAATTACTAAATGGAGATTTCTTGAACTGAATGATAAAAAAAAATACGGCAAAACCCACCAGCTCAATGCAAACAAATGGTACATCTGATTTATTTCTCTCTTTTTTAGAAAATCCAGATGCTTCTTTAATTTATACATCAACCTAAATAAAGGAAGAGCAATTTTGCCTTGAAATGGGATGTGTCTCATTTTCTATCATTTTCTTTCATCTAGTAGATACTTCATCAAATCTCTGTTTTTAAAAATTGCCCAGTGTTCTAATGAATAACTAGCTTCCAAAGAACCACACAAATAATTCTGTGAGCACATGAAAAGGTTGCAGTTCTGCTTCCCAAAGAACATCTCCACCTCTACATAAAAAACTGAGGTAAGTTTCAAAAACATTTTATGATACATCTCATGGGAGCCGGCTGTTTAAAGAAGTAAAGGCTTGAAAACTCTACTGGGCACAGAATCATCACACTTGTGTAAGCCTAAATATCACTTTGGAACTTGGCCTATATTTCCATTTGAAGGTAGAAGGAAACTATAAAGAAAAGAACTAGAAGCAATTTTGAAAAATTCATTCCTTTCACACATTTCTAGATCACTTTGTTAAAGGTTTTTCCAGGTGGTCACCATTTTTTTTTTTGGTGGGGGGGGGGGAATACCAACTGGCAAATTCAGATTGTGCAATTAGAGTTACTCTGGAGCTCTTGTGCTACAAAAACACTTTTTGCCATTGTCATTGCAACCTTTGGTATGGATGGTGGGATGTAACAGTAACAACCACCTACTGTACCAGCAAATAAGAATGAATAGCAAATAGACATCTGACATTGTCTAGCCCCCCTATTTATTTATTGGGCAAATAAATCAGGATTAATGCTCATTAAGCAGTTCACCTGGAAGCAACCTGAGTTTTAAAACCATGCTTCTTCTGCATGTTGGTGGCTCTCTGTGGGACTCATAATGTATTTCAGCAGTATAGCCACGCGCATTGGCCCAGTTTCGTGAAGAATCCCTACACGAGCAGCTACCTTTCACATAGTAATAATTAGCTTGAAAATGTTACAGCCCGTCAACCACCCATGGAGCAAAAAGCCTGTAGTTTGCAGATCAAGCACTGTAAAACTCTCTGGTACTGGCCTTCATCACTGGCTGGAAGGATACACTGTTGGCAATTTCAGTCTATAAATTCACAATGATCCATAAGCCTTTTGGTATGGGAATTCAGATTATGCAGTAGGCCCTACACTGTAAACTGGATTCACAACACAAGAGGATTCTAAACCATTCTGAGTTTATTGACTGGAAATGCCTACTCTGTAGGAATAATCAAGTGGAACCAGAAAACATCACTGACTTCCTGAATCCAAGTGATTTTTATTTTATTTTTGCTGTGGAAGAGGCCTGTTTACTTGGCACCTACCTTTGCCCTGATTTCCTTCAAGTTACCTATCTGACATCTGGCAAGAGCATCTGATGCAGCCTCTATATAGAGCTGCTGTCACACAGTACCAAGGTGATGTCTTTATGTGGGTGGTGCTGTGTTGCTTGCTGATCAGAAGGTCAGCGGTTTGAATCCCCATGACGGGGTGAGCTCCCGTTGCTCTGTCCCAGCTCCTGCTAACCTAGCAGTTTGAAAGCATACCAGCGCAAGTAGATAAATAGGTACTGCTGCAGTGGGAAGGTAAATGGTGTTTCAGTGTGCTCTGGTTTCCATCACAGTGTCCTGTTGTGCCAGAAGCGGTTTAGTCATGCTGGCCACATGGCCTGGAAAGCTGTCTGTGGACAAACGCCGGCTCCCTTGGCCTGAAGCAAGATGAGTGCCATAACCCCATAGTCACCTTTGACGGGACTTAACTGTCCAGGGGTTTTTTAACTTTTACCTTTACCTTTATGTTTAAATAGTTCCTATGTCTACCTCTCTCTTTTCTTTTAACCAAGACTATTCATTTCCATTCTCTTCTCTTCCTCCTGCTGTATTTCTGCCCAGTTAAACAGACATCTGAAAAAGAATTGTGAATAAACACATCAAAAGAAGATCCCTCTTGGATTAAATCAAAGGCTCATCTAATCTAGCATTTCTGTGGTGAACCAGATATTGTTGGGAAGTCCATGAGCAGGACACATTTTCAGATGCCCTGGCTGGGGAGCAGAAGACCTCTGCTTTTCAGTATGATGTAAGTCAGTGCACTATACCAGGAAATAAACTATTCAGATTTAAACTGAATTTTCCATCGCTGTGCAGTTTTGCAATTCGCATTATCAGGTTTAAAACCACTTTCCGTCCTCCCCCATCACCCTCTATCTCTCCAGCACATATTCTTTCATTGGAGAAAGACCATCTGTTTAGTAAGGGAAGTTAGAAACTAATATTCAACATGAGATTTGCTACGAAATATCCAATGTCAGGTAATGGCAGTGATGAAAGTAATTATCTGTACTGTGGCTAATTCATTTATTTTAATCCTAATCCATCAACGTCAGATAAAATGGATTTTCCTTCGATTCCCAGGTGATATTTTTAATAAGCTAATATCATCTGGATGGCAGACTGGAAATCTAACCATGTCTTACTGTTAAATAATGGGAAACTAAGTAGCATTCTTCAGTGCTTTGGGTGAAATCTTGACTCCAGTGGGAAATAGATGTAAAAATATGGACTCTGAGGAGCCAGTGTGGGTGCAGTTTAAACCTTGTGAAATAAAAAAATAAATAAAGAGAAAAGCTTTCTCCCTTCTTTAAATGGACGACATTAAGTAATAAGTGGACATAATAAAACCATCCAGCTATAGATAAATTCAACAAGGTTTAAGAACAAATATACATCATAAAATTGCATGTCTCAGTAGGCTTACCCAGACAAAAATGTTTTATGCAGGCCTTGAAAATGGAACAACAAAGAGTATGTTTAGGAAATCCAAATGGCCCCCACATTCCAAACTGAACAGAGGAGTTGCACACCTTTTAGCTGTATGAACATAAACTAGAAGTGCAGGACTCATTCTTATTACTCCAGTACAGAGGTACCTCGGGTTAAGAACTTAATTCGTTCTGGAGGTCCATTCTTAACCTGAAACTGTTCTTAACCTGAAGCACCACTTTAGCTAATGGGGCCTCCCGCTGCTGCCACCACGCCACCGTCGCACGATTTCTGTTCTCATCCTGAAGCAAAGTTCTTAACCCGAGGTACTGTTTCTGGGTTAGCGGAGTCTGTAACCTGAAGCGTCTGTAACCTGAGGTACCACTGTACCTGTTGTGACTAGAAGCAGTGCTTTTTTTCTTATAAAATGTTTAGGAGTACTCTCATTTCACCTCCTATTTAAGCAACTGGCCCCTCCTCCCTGTGATGCAGAAAATCACCATTTTATAGTTCAAATTGGGGAAAAGAAATACAATAAATGGACAAAAGTACAAAGATTCACAAAATGTTTAGGGGTATGTGTCCGCCTGCGTCCCCCCAGAAAAATAGCACTGACTAGAGGGATATGGCTAGGCCATGCATCTGTGTTGGGGTTGGGACTAGGATGTGCTGCTAACCTTCTCACATATGTATTATCATTATCATTGTCAATTGAATTTATATACCGCCCTATACACGGCAGTCTTAGGACGGTTCCCAAAATAAGCTCAAGATTTAAAACCGCAAAATACACAATAAAAATAAAAGCAATAACCCAATAGACCCCTCCCCATACAAAACACATTCTAAAAGGGCATAGGATGTAAATAAGATCAACCAAAGGCTTGGTTAAAAAGGAACGTTTTTGCCTAGCACCTAAAGGTGTATAATGAAGGTGCCAGGTGAACTTCACTAGGGAGAGCATTCCACAGATGGGGAGCCACTCCAGAGAAGGGTTGCAACCCTCCGGACCTCTTGAGGAGGAGGCACACAAAGGAGGGCCTTAGAAGATGATCTCGGGGTCCGGGTAGGTTCATATGGAAAGAGGCGGCCCTTGAGGTATTGCGGTTCTGAGCCATTTAAGTGAACATCCCTTAAGTGTAAAGAGAAACCTTACTTCTAATTGCATTTAGACACAAGCAATGATACACCCTTTCATTTTTCCTTATCTTTCTTTTATGCCTTTTTGCTTTTCATAACCTAGAGAACAATTTCGCTGAAATCTTTTGGGCCATACATACTCTGTCAACACTTCCTGTCAGAATTCCATTTATAGGTTCTGGCTATAAATTCCGTGACAATGATGAGCTGAAATCTGAAGCAAGGCATGAGTCAGTTTATAAAAGGGGAAACCAGATGGCAACTGAGACCTAAGAGTAACATTTAGCACAAGGGGGGTGGGATCATATGCTACATTCAAAGAGTGTACTGCAATCTGTATACCTGTGTACACAAATAGTTGAGCTGTACAATAGTATATTATTCCCATATATCAGGCATAGGGAAACTCGGCCCTCCAGATGTTTTGGGACTACAACTCCTATCACCCCTGACCACTGGTCCTGTTAGCTAGGGATGATGGGAGTTGTAGTCCCAAAACACCTGCTTTTAACTGCAGGTGTGGGGGCAATAGTAGATTGTATTTTTCCCCATTTCTTCCTCCCCGCACCATGAAAATTTCACCAAAGTTTCCTCTCTCCGCTGATAGTTTTGAAATGCAAATTATTTTTCTCATTAGTTCAAGGAGTATAGCTGGGGGTGGGCACAAGAGAAATTTTCAGCAAGGCACTAGTTTGCACTGACATTGTCTTTCCTTAGTAAATTTAATTGAAATAACCTTTTGAGTTAAGTGCTACATGATTTGGGAGTCTATTGACTCCAAGTTACCTTTACAAACAGAGCTGAAAGGTTGGGAGGGGGACAAAGCATGCAATCCTCCCTTCCCAATGTTTCCTTTTGATCTATTATGAGTAGGACAAAAAGCTTTTGTTGGAACTAAATCCTCCCTCTGCCAGAACTGTGAAAAATATGACAACTACATCAAATAGATTAATCCTCAAACTTTTAATCAGTGAAATGTTTCCCCCCCTCCTTTCTTTCAGTTGCTCCAAAGTGTAGCATTCATGATACGAAGAGCTTTCCTGCACTTCTATTATAGATATATATATCGAGAGGGAGAGAGAGAGTATTCATTCGGTAAAATCCTTTAATCTGAAAGTTTGATTTATGTAGGCCTGGTTTGTTCCATTTTATTAATTTGCACTATGCAAAAACCCAGCTGTGTTGAATGACTTCCCTTTTACAAAGGGCAGGGGAGGGAGGGTCTGAAATGGTTTTATCCACAAGTATTCTAAGCCTTCTCCTTATTTTCTTCTTTGAGAGAAGTGAATGTGAAAATTATAGCTGGGAAATATTTCAGTATTATGAGATACTGTAAATGCTGTTCACTCCTGATCTGAATGCTTTCTTTTATGATTTGGGGGTGTGAGAATATGAACTTTTATTGATAGGTTAAACTTGAAGGTATTATATTTTCTACATTAAGCTTATATGGTTAGCAGTGAAATTATTGCCTTATCAATGGTGTGTGTATGTGTGTTAATGTTACAGAGACTTCTGGTGTGTGTATGGGGTGTGTCTCTACAAATGAATCTCATGAAGTTAAGGGCTAGAAAATTCTGGACAGGCAAAAGAAAGTTGAACTATGGAATTTGCTATCACAAGACGTAGTGATGTCTAGCAACTTGGATGGATTTTTTAAAAGGATTAGGCAAATTCAAGGAAGACAAGGCAACTGGTAGCCATGTCCTACCTCCCCTACAAAAGACAGTTATTAATCCTTCCTCACAGCACCTTTGGGGTAGTCCTGTCTCCTCGTTGAAACTTAAGGTTGTGGTATTTGTCTTCATAAAGGAAACTAAAGTCATTAGAAGTTGTACTTGTTAGTGCATCCACTGTTTGAAATTTGCATTTGCCTTGCATCCAGTAAGTTCTTCTGAAATTGTCTTCAGGTTGACAGGTCCATGTTTCCTGCAGCAATTAGGACAGAAGGGGAAATGCTCTAGTGGGATATTTTGAACATTAGAGCAGGTTGCAGTTTAGGTTTCAGTAGTTTTGAGCAAAAGTTTATTTCCATTCCGTCGGATCCTTGTCAGACATCTCCCATTGTCAAATGAATGTGTTTAGCAATCAAAGAGCAGCTGGTGCTAGAAAATAGATTCTGACTGTTGGATTAAGTGGTGTTTTGTAGAAGTATGACTATTTGTTACTCTATTAAGTATATCTACTTGGTAAGTTGGAAAACTAGGGAGCTGAAATGTAACATTTCTTCCAGATCTGCTATGCAAAGCTCTTTAGAACTATTCACTCAACTGTACTTGCCTTAGGCACACCATCTGTAAAATGTGTATGTCACACTGTAATAAGACATCATGTAATCTTATGAGATCTTTGTGTGAGGTGTGCTTTGTAAACGTATACTGCTTTATTATTGAACACCAGGATGATTCATTAAAACGATACATAGATTTCAGCTCACCGCTCATTTCTCTGGGCTGTATAAGAAACCTGAGAGTAGCTGGTATCTTGGCAAGATCAGTTTTGCAACTTGGAAGATCAGGATAAGTTTAAGCGGCACGTGTGGACTATCTATGTTTCCGATCCTCCCTTTTGCGGTGACAATTGGCTTTAAACAAATAAAAAATTATTGAACTGGAACACAGACATTTCTGGGTATGAACTGATGGAGGCCGATTTAGGGATCCAGAATCGCAGGGCAATATTAGAAGCCAGGCAAGTGGTAATAACTGGCGAGATTGTTTTATGAGGAGCAAGGAAATGTTGGTTGTGAATGCAGGGGATCAGGAGAAAGTTAAATGTTATGTTCCTTGAGCAGGAAAATTAGGCTGAATTAAGAGTGGAGCCAAAAGAAATGAACCTTAAGGTGTGCACAAGGGTTGACTCATGGAGGACTGAATCCCTGGAGAGCTGCTACCATCAGTGTAGGTCAGGGGTAAGAAATGTGGTGTCCTCCAGATGTTTTTGGACTACCATTGATGATTGGTCATGTTGGTTGGGGCTAAAGTCCAACAATATGTGGAGTATATCAAGTTGGCTACCTGTGGTCTACACAGTACTGAACTAGGTGAACAACTGGTCTGACTTGGCAGCTTCTCCTGTTCCTTGAGACCTCTGCTGGACACCTTTGAGGATCGCTACTACTTGGAGTAGAGCCCTAGGCTAGATGAACCAATGGCCTGAATTGTTCTTGAACAATGTTCTCTTATTGCCTCAAACTGTTGCAGCTGACATCAATTTGTCAGGCAAAAGAAAACTCTTTGAGAACTTACTGGATGATGCAGAAGAGCTTGTGCTAGGTACATGGAGACATGCCATGGCCAATGCTTGTGTTTTAAATAAACCCATCAGAGTTTCTGATGGAAGTTGTGGACCAGTTGCCAGATTATTTTCACATTTTCTGGCCCAACTTACCAAGCAATGACCACCAATCATGTTTTGAACCTTTCAGATGCTTGGTATCATCCCCTCCAGCTCAGTATTTTTAAAGAAGGACACAGCAAAACCAGAACCCC
Source organism: Podarcis bocagei (assembly GCF_964188305.1). Lineage (NCBI taxonomy): Eukaryota > Metazoa > Chordata > Lepidosauria > Squamata > Lacertidae > Podarcis > Podarcis bocagei. The sequence goes on along the minus strand of NC_138129.1, from coordinate 81,888,045 downwards.
TCGTGATCACCATACATGGCTTGAAGGTCACTAGCCATGCAGACCTGATGTCCACCTTTGCTTTTGTTCTCTTTCTTCCCTCTCTCCTTGCCAAGCTCCATTCTCTAAATCTGCTCTTTATAATCCTGACAAAACTAAATGATTCTTATTAAAAAATACATATCAGTGGTTTTATCTTCACTCATCCTAAGCTTCTTTTCTTTGTTTAGTTTTTCACAGAGGAGGGTGTGAGAATACTGACTCTTTCTCTAAAAAATAATAATAAATCACAAAAATAATAATAAATCACTATTCCCTAGATACATAGTGTCAGGGAACTGCCATCGGAAAATTCCTGGCATGTCCTGGTTTTCTGTTGTAAAAATGGCGTCAGCAGGAAATTTTACCAAACAGGCAAAATGTCAGGGGAAACCCGGAAATGTGATGGAAAAAGCAATGGAAACAGCTCCCAAAACTCAACAATTTTGCTTTGTTCCCAAAGAAAGCTCAACAATTTTGTGAGTGTCAGGAATTTTACTTTTTGAAATATGGCAACCCTTTATGTTGGAAGCTGGCCAGAGTGGCTGGGGCAACCCAGTAAAATGTGAGGGGTATAAATAGTAAAATTATCATTATGGAATAGGACGTCCCTATTTTCATTGGAGAAATGGGGCAGACAGTCTTTCCAATACCCTGGTTTCAAGTTGTTCAGGATATTATATAGAGAGCAAGACCTTGAATATGGTCAGTAGGGGAGGGTGCAGCGTGCAAATTTGGAATTTTTTTGAATGTATCATGGGTAGCTGGCACAAAATGGCTGCCCTGGGATGTGTGAGGCATACAACACAAAAAGGGCAGAAACAAAGGCAAGGCCACAAAATCTTGTTGGCATTCCACTCAGCAGCTACTCCCATTAATGTTGAAGGGGGAAAACATCTATATCAGCCACCACAATGCTTGCTCAGAGAGGGAGAAGCATTGTTTACCTCTCCTATGTTCAGAATGCATCGTGGGTCTTAAATCCTGGCATCTTCTGTGCCCATTCTTAAGTACCTGCTGGAAACTATTATATTCTGTCAGGCCTATGCAGGCAATTAAGAGTACAACCCTCACAATGGGTTACCAATCTTTTGTGGAGTTTGGTGGTTATAGGGTTCATTTTTGTTTTTAGATTCGCTGTTTTAAAACCTGTTTTTAACAATGCTTTTATCGTCTGGTTTCATCTTATTTTTACTGTTGTAAAGTGCTTTGATACATTTTGGCGATAAAGCAGTATATATTTTATAAATAAATAATAAATAAATAAATGTGGCCATTGAGGAGAGGTTGCTTGCGCACTAACAGGAACTGACCACGAGGAATGTATTATACTGCTTTTATCTTATATTCAATCTGTCAGATCCTATTTTCAGTGTGAAACCTTGAGTTTCCACCCTCACTACTGATATTATCGCCACAAGTTTTGTTGTGTGTGTATGTATGCGTGTAATCCACTCATTGTATTTGTGTTGCCCTCTTTCAGATCCATTGTTCTGTCAGGTGCCGTTACATTCAAATGGTTAGCACCTCCACTTCTTATGTGCCGCAAGCTAAGGATTAGTCTGCATTTTTAAAAAAATTCTTCTCTGCTTCTGGGTCTTTGGCAATAGCATCGACGATTATTTGTATTTGCTAATAATATTATTTTGAACCTATATCTAAATTAGAAGGTGCCTCTCCACCACACATGTAGAACCTGTTGCTAAGCAACGAAACCCCATTATCTAGGGAATAATATTATACTGTATTGAACACCGACACAAATGGTGAATGGTCTCAGAGGAATGGTTTCTCAGTCACAATTCTGTTGCCAGACTACCACTCCATTACAGATGGTGGAGGAGAATTAAAAGACTAGCGTTTCTGGTTTAATAGCTTATAGCTCTGTCATCCCGAAAACACACATTTCAGTTATATCAAGTCCAAATCACCAGAGTACATTAACCGATTAAATATTAAGAAGCCTACAGGATAGAGGATGATGAATGCTGTATGTCTGTTGTACGTGATGCTTACCATTCCAGTCTTCTTCAGGTGTGCATTGAAGGGTGATGATGAGGACCAGAGCCAAACTTCAGGGGCCTCTTAGCATAGGGGTGCCCTAGTGCAGGTTTAAGGAACCTTTGCCCCTGCAGAGGTTGCTGAACTATACTCCCATCATATCTGCCATGCTTCCTAGGGCTGATGGGAGCTGTTGTCCAGCAACACATGGAGGGCCAAAGTTGCCCAAGTTTTGCCATTGTAGATGTGACCTGGCTCCTCAAGTAAGCACTGCACTTTAATCCTTTCTCCCAGGGAGCCTTGAGCTTAGTGAAGGCAAGACAGTTCCCACCAAATTACACCTAAGATGCTCACTCAGGTATTATTATTATTATTATTATTATTATTATTATTATTATTATTATTATGACACGGGTGGCCCTGTGGTCTAAACCACTGAGCCTCTTGGGCTTGCTGATCAGAAGGTTGGCGGTTTGAATCCCCACAATGGTGTGAGCTCCCATTGCTCTGTCCCAGCTCCTGCCAACCTAGCAGTTTGAAAGCACACCAGTGTGAGTGGATAAATAGGTTCCGCTGCGGCACAAAGGTAAATGGTGTTTCCGTGTGCTCTGGTTTCCATCACAATGTTTTGTTGCGCCAGAAGTGGTTTAGCCCTGCTGGCCACATGACCCGGAAAGCTGTCTGTGGACAAACGCCAGCTCCCTTAGCCTGAAAGCAAGATGAGCGCTGCAACCCCATAGTTGCCTTTGACTGGACTTAACCGTCCAGGGGTCCTTTACCTTTTACCTATTATTATTATTAGGCACTCTCTCAGCCTGCTTCTTGCCTTTACATACTTCTGAGAACCCCAAAATGAACATTTGAAATCAAAATGGAAGCTGGCCAGCATGTGCAAGTCTATGACTCCCAGCCGTGATTGGTCAAGCTATGGGGTAGGGCCAATTTGTATTTCCTTTTCTTCAATCCATCTCCCATGTAGCAGTGGCGGGCTTTAAGCTTTCCAGCCAGGCCTCTACAATAGACACATATTTCTGCAAGTTCCCTTCAAAGCAGCCCCAGTCATCTGCTGGAATCTTAGAAAATGAGGCATGTGGGGGCACATTTATTTGACCTGCACCAGAACCAAGGGCAACCTAGCTAAGCAAACTTGCCCTAGTTTTTAGCACCTCTGCTAAACATGGCTGTTGTCAACCAGGCATTTGTTCAGGGCTGCCCCAAGTCACCCGATGACATACTATAACAACTTCATGGTGAGTTCCAACACATACTTTTCTTGAAAAAAAGCCCCGATGATGATGGTGATGATGATCACACACCCTTCACTGGAAAGTCTGGAAGGTGGGGGATACAACATAAATACAACATTGAGAATAATGTAAACCATCCAAGGAATGGTAATATTTACCAAAAGAAAACTGAATAAAAAATATGGGGTTATCCTACTGTATTTACACAAATCTAGTGTACCATCTAATCTGATGCACACCTCAATTTTCAAAACCTTGAAACCAAAAAACGCATTTGCTGGCGAATGTGAATGCATCAAGAAATCTAATGCGTACCCTAATTTTTGCAATTGAATTTGGCCAAAAAAAGTGTGCATTATATTCAAGTAAATACGGTATATGTTCTGAATCAATGACCCAGTTTGTTTGCACACCAGGATAGTTCTCTAATTTGTATTGTGGAAGAACAGGTTGCTCTCTACCTCTAATGCACACAAGCCCACCCTCTCTTGTGCTTCTACTTGCTGCCCAGGGACTAAATAAACAGATTCTAAAATTCAGTCATTCTGACTAAAACACCCCCTTGTTATAGGATTCGTGTGTAACTTTTACTATTCACTTCCTAGACACATGGTTCTTTTTATTATCTCCAATTCTAATTTCTTCGTTTGGATACCAGAGCATTTGCTTTGTGTTGCAACTGTGATTTTGATAGAAGGTGACATTTACCAAGTCTGATGGAGTCACTGAAGGGACACATTCTTTAAGTAAACATCTTTTTTTTTTTCGTCCCCTCATTCTTTTGCAACCTGCACTGATGTACCCCAATCGGATACAAGTTCAGGGTAGAGTGGCTTCTGCAAGAAAACCTCCTACAGCTACATCAAAATTTCAAATATACTGACACCATACCTTTAAACTTTCTTATTTCTAATGGATGATCATGTACGCTGCCCTCCAGCAAGCAATGTACTGAATTCAGGGTGTATTACTTACAGCGCTAAAACATCACTAGATACCTGGAAGGCTTCCTATCTTAGTGTATTTTCCAGTCTCCAGTCAGGTCATTATAATGTTGAGTAATATAACCTCCTATTCCCCTTTTTGGGTATGCTGTGAAATACTCTGGCAATTTAAATGTGGATTAATTAACAGGCAAAAATCAGATTTGCATCTGTGGGTGTTTCTTTGTAAAAAATATGTGTTGTTTTTTTCTAAAAGAAAATACATTGGGCACTACCCAACTAGCTCACTCCATCAGTGCAAGGATTTATATGGAACTCCACTCCCAATCTCATTCTAGATGTCCCACACCCTCCCCAAATTTTCTCCAAAGTTTTGGAGGAACTTGTATAATTGTTTACTTGACAATGAAATGGAGAATGGTTAAATGTGTATTGCTAACTTTGGGGGTTTCCCATGGCAACATGCTGAGAGCTCTTTAAGCTCTGACTAGTTGATAATTAACTGTTATCCTCCTCTGCTAGCTTTGATGAATGTTTAACTTTAGATCACATGAGAGGCCATTGAATTGCAGATTCGCCATCTTGGAAGGGTGGTGGGTATAATCTTTGTTCTCAGACATCAGTGGAAGTAAGATGGCTCTCTAAGAAGCTGCATGGCCTTGGGGCTGAAATGCGGGCTAATGGAGCGTGTAAGAAGGGGGGCTATGTTTGTCAGCTCTGATTTTATTTTATTTATTGTAAGATGCTGAGCCTGTCCTGGAAATGCACAAGATATTGTACAGCTGTTTGGATGTATCATCTACAGTTTTTTGTTTTGTTTTGAAGAATGTTCTGCAAGTGAAGTTTTGAATCAATCTAATGGGTCTGCTTTATTCCAAAAGGAGTCAGTTTTTATGCATCCACTTGCATGCACAATGGAAAGTTCAACTTTGCAAACATAAATTCATACATTGTTGGAAATGAGTTGAATGCTGCCTATTCTTGATATCACCAATTATACATACATAGGGCTGCCATATGTCTGGAAAATCCAGGCTGTTGCCAGGATTTTGATCCCTAAAATGGCATCCAAGTGGAATTTGTTATGTCCATTCTAAATGTCCAGGAAAACCAAGACATATGGTAAGTGGGTTCTTTTTTTGCTTTGCTGATCTTCTTAAAAGTAGCCAAAAAATAACCTGTGGCTTGATGATGGCGTCCGGCACATTCTGCTGCGCCACACTGGACTCCTGTGCGTAGCTCACCGTCAGCGTCCTTCAGCAGAGTCTCCGCAGCGGTAGAAACTGTTGCAATGTGTGTGTAATAAATCAGACTGTACGCAGGCTTGTTGCTTATCTCCAACAGTCCTTAATCGTGTAGCAAAACATCTTAAATCATCCCGGCGAAATAGCACACATCTTTCGCCTCTCAGTCAAACCCGAAAGAAGACACACACACAGAGAAACCACTCCCGTATGTGAACATAACCACGCCTCAGAATGTGAGACGTCACTCAGAACTGTTTAACCCTGTAAGTTCTGATTCTCTTCACAACCCTATACATACATATGTATAAAAACAAAGATATTATACAGATTAATGCTTTCTTGAAATTTGTCAATCCGAAGGAAGAGACAATCTTCCTTTGACCCCATTTGATTGGTGTTTCTGTCAGTTTGGTCAACATTACAATAGTCTAACTCCTGTTAAACCAGTCTATAATTGTTGTTGCATTGTTGCCCTGCACTCACCCTGCCAGCCAGCCTATTTTTAGCAATACATAATGATAATAATAATAATAATAATAATAATAATAATAATAATAATAATAATAATAATTTATTTGTACCCCGCCCATCTGGCTGGGTTTCCCCAGCCACTCTGGGTGGCTTCCATAGAAACCAAAAAACACTAAAATATCATACATTAAAAACTTCCCTGAACAGGGCTGCCTTAAGATGTCTTCTGAATGTCAGGTAGTTGTTTATCGTTTTGACATCTGATGGGAGGGCGTTCCACAGGGCGGGCGCCACTACCGAAAAGGCCCTCTGCCTGGTTCCCTGTAGCTTTGCTTCTCGCAATGAGGGAACCGCCAGAAGGCCCTCGGCGCTGGACCTCAGCGTCCGGGCAGAACGATGGGGGTGGAGACGCTCCTTCAGGTATACTGGGCCGAGGCTGTTTAGGGCTTTAAAGGTCAACACCAGCACTTTGAATTGTGCTTGGAAATGTACTGGGAGCCAATGTAGATCTTTCAAGACCGGTGTTATGTGGTCTCGGTGGCCGCCCCCAGTCACCAGTCTAGCTGCCGCATTCTGGATTAGCTGTAGTTTCCGAGTCACCTTCAAAGGTAGCCCCACGTAGAGCGCATTGCAGCAGTCCAAGCGGGAGATAACTAGAGCATGCACCACTCTGGCGAGACAGTCCGCGGGCAGGTAGGGTCTCAGCCTGCGTACCAGGTGGAGTTGGTAGACAGCTGCCCTGGATACAGAATTGACCTGCGCCTCCATGGACAGCTGTGAGTCCAAAATGACTCCCAGGCTACGTACCTGGTCCTTCAGGGGCACAGTTACCCTATTCAGGACCAGGGAGTCCTCCACACCAGCCTGCCCCCTGTCCCCCCAAAACAGTACTTCTGTCTTGTCAGGATTCAACCTCAATCCATTAGCCGCCATCCATCCTCCATCCGCCTCCAGGCAATACAACTTTTTGTATTCAGCAATACAAATTTTGCTGCTACTCGCTAATTTCCAAGTCTGCTTCTAACATTGTGGTTTTGAGATTCTCCAACACAGTGGTATTTGGATCTGAAGATAATGAACATCCTGGTATTTCCTATTACTTATTGTAATCTAGATGGCCTGAATAATTGGGCACAGTATGTATAAGCTGTTTGCTGAGGATGATTGAATGCCTAATGTCTTCAATCAAAGCACATATTTGGTTGAAAAAAGGGGGGAATTCCACTTTTAACATTAAAATTTACTCTCTTGCCCATTCAGTTGAACCCCACAGCAAGCATCTCTTAGGTGAAGTACAAATCCAAGGGAAAATGTTAAGAAGACTATGTTTTATGTTCTTGGTAGTTCTCGAATACCAATAAAATTAAAATCTGAAGGTAAATACATTACAGTATAATCCAAACACTTAATTAATGTGGGATTTGGGATTTTTTTATCCTTTCAATACTCTTTCTTTCTCCCCATCTACACACACACACCATTAAAATTACCAGTCACTGAAAACTTTTTAACATCCCGAATAGATAAAAAGCAACATTAAAACAAAACAAACAAAACCAGCTGAAATCATAGCTACATGTTATGAAATGGTATGCAAAATACCATATTTAAATAACATACATACATAATTTTATTTGTATGCCACCTTTCCATAGTTCAAACCATGCTGCTCAAGGCAGCTTGCAACATGAACAAAATACATGACTACAAAACATACATACATGAAAAACACATAATTACAACATACCAAATGTCGTCATAAACAATAAGTAAAACATCCAAAAATACACAACCATACGAACATTGTCTACATAAATCCTAAGAACAACTAAAGTAAAGATGCAAAAATTAATATGAATAACAGCAACACACACACATCAAACCCCTTAAACAACCCCCCAGTCCAAGAGTCTGTTCAGCAGCCTCAGCTTTTGTAGCTGGAGTCAGTCAGGGCCCTGCCCCCCCAAGGCCAGGTGGAAGAAGTTCAGCTGTTCTTCTAGGATTCACAGCCAAGATGGTCTCTTGCCTCTTCAACAGCCTCGGTTTTTGCAGAGAGGAGAGAAAACAAGTGCAATGGGTATTGTTTTCTCTATAAAACACAAATTTGACCATTAAGGACAATGTTTAACATTTCTGCCATTGAAATCAATGGGGCCACTTTTTAGTGGATTGTTCCCTATAATTACCAATTTGCAGGTCACCTCTAACATCAGTCTGATGACACACATTGTGATTAGATCACACATAAAGAGCTGTGGCCGTCGTTTAAGAGTTTTATGACACAGTTATTTTGATTACATTGTAAATGAGATTAAACCAGACCCGGCAGGTGAATTTGTTAAAAGTTTCTTTAAAATCTCTGTATAATTAATTCTGATTATAGATGAGAGGAGGAACTGGTTCCCATTTGCTGCTTATTACTTTATTTAGTCAGTGTCCAATGACTAGCAAAGTGAGATCTACAAAATACAGCGCTGGAGGAAGCATTAAACAATATCAAGCGATTATCTTACCACATTGACCAAAGGATTGACAACTTTGTGGAAAGGTTTCAGGACTCATTCACACATATGCATGTCCATGACTTGGTTGCGTAGAAGTTATCCCAGGGAGAAACCACACAATCCTGGCTGTGAGGATAGATCAGCAGTTCCACAGCATCTTGTACCTGCTCTGTCCCTGCATACAAATAATGCAGTGATTTTCAACCTTTCTGAATCCACAGCTCCATTGCAAGGGGGGAAACTTTAGCCAAATGCTTGGGTGATCAACCACACTCGTACCGATTTTATATCCCATTTGATCCCTACAATCATTCTGTCAGATAGGTTAGGGAGACCAAGTGTCACCTATCAAATGTGTTGGCTGAGCAGGAAGTTCACTCTAAGTCCGACACATCGTACTCTGTCTCAGTGGCTGTCAAGTGAAATGTACAAACTTATTCCACTTGGGGTCTCTTGAATATTCCACCTGTAGTTTTATATCTGTGAGAGTCCTTTCACAACACTGGTCCAGTGCTTAGAAATTAGTACCGTCCACAGAACCAGTGCTTAGAAACACAACCAGGTTGTTGAAAGTAATCTCTCTCTCTCTCTCTCTCTCTCTCTCTCTCTCTCTCTCTCTCTCTCTCTCTCTCAAAGGAAATGGGCAATAAGAGCCTCTGTGGACTTATGGGGACAGCTGGTATGACAGCACTTTACATCCTGTGTGTAATTGGTTTTGAATGCTTGACAGATTTTTATAATGGCGCTGAGGCACTCAGACCGCCAGGTAACTATTGGGAATAGATTGAGTGGTGGCGAGGCCATTTTCATATAACTTTTTCCTGAGAACCCTTTAGACACACTTGACATCAAAGATGTATTCTCTTTTAAGTTCAAGTGCTTGTCAACTGGTACACCTTTTTCATCAATTTGAAGAAGAGCCGAACACCTGAAACTCCACCTCTCTACATTATTTAATTAAGCATATATATATATATATATATATATATATATATATATGGAATGTAGTTATATAAAAGGAAAGAAAACACTGCCATATAGCTGAGAGAGAGAGACAGGTGTTTTTGTTGTTGCTATATCCTTTGTTATAGGTACTGGAGAACCTGAACTAATTTAGGATGCAATCATATACACACTTTATTGGGAGTAAGCCCAGGGCTTTTTTTTTTTTCAGCCGGAACTTGCCGGAACTCACTTCAGGCACCTCTCAGGTGGGCACCATTGCCATTATAAGATAGGGTTGCCATACGTCCGGATTTCTTCGGATGTATCTAGAATACTGCAGCTGTCAGCAACGTCTGGGCAGAAATAGAGAAAATGTCTGTGAACATCTAGACGTATAGCTCATGTCAGCAGTGCCATTTTTGCCATTTTTCCATATAAATAGCTCAAAACAGGTGTTTTTTATTTGTAATTTTGCCCAAAAAGCTCCACAACTTTCCCAAGTAAAGCTTAAAAACTTTTCTGTCTGGATTTTCACTGTTTGAAATAGAACAACCCTATTATAAGAGAAGGAGGGAGGTGTTCATGGTGAGTTCCGGCACCTCCTTTTTCTAGAAGAATAGCACTGAGTAAGCCCCATTTAACTCATCATAACTTACATTTGAGTAGACATAATAGAACTGTGCTGTTAGGCAGTAGTCCTGCACATCCTTCCACAGCCCACACATTCTGTTCATGCTATTGCGGTCACACTCGCAGTGACCCCACAGAATTCAAATTGCTGGCTGGTGGAAACTCCCAATGTGCAAAGCAGCTGGCCTAGTGATTTCCCAACTGCTGCCTGCCTGAATAGACATTGCTCCCAGTGGTCTTGGAGCCTGACATGATGGGCCGCAACCTCCTCCCACCTCTGACTGGCTAGGTGGCCATTTTCATATTCCATTCTGCTGCTCCACATTCCACCAGATTTGTTTGAAAATAAGAGCAAACTCTGTAACACGGAATGCTTTTGTTTCCAGTACCAGTGCTTTTAAATACTGCTCACCCAGCTGCCGCCACCCCATCCGTACACACCAATGTGACAGAGATATAATTAAAGCAATGAAGGTGGGAGGGAGAACTCTTCGCAAATGCCAATTCCAGAGATCTGTCAAAGTCCATTTAGCATGTGAAAACATCCTGCATCTGCCTCCTCCCCAAAGACAGTAATGTATCACTGCTATGCATCAACACCCCATATTTTTGAATCTCAGGCTTCCCTACTGTGACCATTTTAAAAGGCCTGATTAATATGTACAGCAGCTGGTGACAAGATATTAGAGCTGTAGCTTTTGGCTAAGTGAAGATGTGGAGACACCTGGCTGTAAAAAGTGCTTTAGGCAATAAACACTAGCAATTCCTAACTCCTCGACCAAAATGTTTAAATTGAAACAAAATCAACTATCTTTAATAGCTTTTGCATGGACTGACTGCTGGGGCCAACTTAATGTGTTTTCATACCTGAGACAGAAAATCCAGATTTTGCCACCACCACCCCAGTAAAAATTGTATGTTCCTGCATGAACATAGAGTAAGGTAAAGGACCCCTGACAGTTAAGTCCAGTCGCGAATGACTCTGGGGTTGTGGCGCTCATCTCGCTTTACTGGCCGAGGGAGCCAGCATTTGTCTGCAGACAGATTTTCTGGGTCATGTGGCCAGCATGACTAAGTCACTTCTGGTGAACCAGAGCAATGCACGGAAACGCTGTTTACCTTCCCGACGGAGCAGTACCTATTTATCTACTTGCACTTTGACGTGCTTTCGAACTGCTAGATTGGCAGGAGCAGGGACCGAACAGCGGGAGCTTACCCTGTCACAGGGATTCGAATTGCTGACCATCTGATTGGCAAACCCTAGGCTCTGTGGTTTAAACCACAGCACCACCCGCGTCCCATGAACATAGAGTAGAGAGTGCTAGATCTTCCCTGCTCTGTTACTGTTCTGTGACTGTTTAATGTGGATAATTCTTAAGGTTGATTTCAGAATGCGCACACGCAAGGATTGCTACACTTTACAGATTTTCTTTTCTTCTTATAAATGGCTGGTGTACAACGGTGAGCATGAACATGGATGAAATAAGAGGAAATGAAGGACTCTTGAAGTGATCACCGAATCAATCATTTTCCTTTCTGTGTGGTGATATAATAAACGTACGTGAATGTTAGTACAAATTGGTAATGGAGGGAAAATAAAACGAGTTTCAAACTGAAGAATTGCATGCATCATATTGCACCTGTGCAATATGATCTGAACAAAATCCAGAAAATCAAAAGTGAAAGGAGGAGGGAGGATTTGTAATCCATTGGAACCAATCTAGGAATAAGATCACTGCAAGACACCAGTCAGTGCCTGGAACAGGAGCAAAATTAACTAAATCAACTTAACTTCGAGCTACTTGGAACAACAACTACCAGACTTTTAGAAGACATCTGAAAGCAGCCCTGTTTAGGGAAGCTTTTAATGATTGATGTATTACAGTATTTTAATATATTTTTGGAAGCCACCCAGAGTGGCTGGGGGTATAAATAAATTATTATTATTATTATTATTATTATTATTATTATTATTATTATTATTACTACTACTACTACTACTACTACTACTACTACTACTACTACCACTACTACTACTACTTGGGGCAATCGCCCACTTTCCCCTCCCCAGCCACCAATGCTGCCGAGCTCAAAACAGAGCTTGAGCCTGAATCCAAGCCGCCCGTGCACATGAACATTTTTTTAACCTCCCCCCCAAACCCAGACATTTGCTTACAATTGTAAAAATCTCCCTGGATGTGCATATAGCCCCCCCCCAAAAAAATAGGACAAGTCTAGGGTTTCCCAGACGTATGGCAACCCTGTACTAATATACGTTAGAAATCAAAATTCTGAGTTATTGTATAAATCCCAGAGACAGGGAATTATTTCTCCTTTACACTCAGCAGGGTGCAGATAGTAGAATCAAAGGCCAGCCCCATAACTGTCACCCCACCACATGTATATGTGACAACTTTATTGTGAACTGTTGTGCCTCTCCACGTCCCTCTCTGCATCGCTTCACCTCAAAATACTGTGTCATTACATCTTTTGTAGTCATCAAATTGCTGCATGCAGCCCAATTTGCATGTACCACCAGGTATTTGTAGGGATCCCCACTTGAAAATTTTTGGTGGTGCTGCAGAAACCAAGCTGCCAGGATCTGCCAGCTCTGATGACTCCTTCTCCCCTTCCCTTGCAAACTTGGCTGCTTATCCTGATGAATATAGAGGCCCATTGGGAGGCAGTTGTTTCCAAAGCTCTTTATTGAATCAAGCTCAACAAAAGCTGCCTGGGTGAAGCGTTGGGTCTGTGGATCAATTAATATAATTTATGGCTGCAAATACGTTTCACCTACCTAGCAATCAAGAGTGTTACTCAGCGTTTGATTTATTATCCCAAGTAGCTGTTGTTTAATATCAACATCTGCAGGGGCTAATTTAGTCTTCAAAAGAATGAGCAGCGCTATTGTTGTAAATAAACCCTGAGTGCAGAGCGGCAATAAAGCAGCATCCGCCATGTGGTTTTCATTCACAGGGAATGTGTGGATATGAGCCTGCTTCTCGATGAGGCTAGAAGTGAAACGTTGCCATGAGCCTGGTGATAAATGAAGATACAGTGTCCTCTAACAAGCGTTCAGGAACTCCAGAGGCATTCGGAAGTTGGGCTGTAATGATAAACTAGGATCTGATGGGGCTGCCCAGTGTCTTCGAGCAATGCATAGTTCAGTGAGTCGCATTACTCAGTCAATTTTTCTTTAATGTACGGGAGTAGTCAGCACCAAGTTCCTAAGGCTCACCCTGAAACAATTCTGCTGAAAGAGGTTTATAATGGATGGCTGGGAAGCTGTACGCTTCCAGATAGTCATGCAGACGAACAGGAGATGGATGGCTGCAGGAATCCGAAATATATTTGAGGGCAGGGTGTGGAGGAGGAAATGAATTTGATTTTTATGGTTTTGGTTTTAAATACAGTTGTACCTTGGTTCTCGAATGGAATCCATATGGGAAGTCCGTTCAACTTCCAAAAACTGCTCCTGATTGGATGCAGGAGCTTCCTGCAGCCAATCGGAAGCCGCGTAAGCTGCGTCAGAGGTTTGGCTTCCAAAAAACGTTCACAAACCGGAACACTCACGTCAGGGTTTGCAGTGTTCAGGAGCCAAAACGTTTGAGTTGCAAGGCGTTCTAGAACCAAGGTACGACTGTATATTTGCCTCAAATGCTTCTAGGCTGCCTTTTGAGGTAGCTTACATAGAAAATTTGATAAGGTACAATAATGGCAATAACAGTCCCTCCAAGTGTCTCTGTTTTCAAGGGACAGTCCTGGATTTACAGAAGCCGTCCCGGTTTCTGATTTGGTCCCAGAATGTCCTACCTTTCCTTCAGACATCCAGTATCAGTATCAAACTTTATTTCAGTCACACACCAGCATAAGATAAAACTTACGGATAAACTGAGCTCATAAGACTTAAAGCTTAAAAACTAATAATTATAAGGTGATTATACCATTTGTAACTTAAAAAGATAAAAACAAGGACAAACCGTGAAAAGCGATTACAGTGGTACCTCTGGATGCGAACGGGATCCATTCTGGAGCCCCGTTCACATCTTGAAATGAACGTAAGATGCAACTGTGCGTCTGCATGTGCGCGGGTCGCGTTTCGCCACATCCGCACATGCGAGTGACGTCACTTTGAGCGTCTGCGCATGCGCAAGAGACGAAACCCGGAAGTAATGCACTCCGTTACTTCCGGGTCGCTGTGGAGTGCAACCCGAAAATATTTAAGCTGAAGCATATTCATCCCGAGGTATGACTGTATAAGGGAGGAAACATAAAGGAGTGCAGGTCTTGCTTCCATATTTTCATTGGAGAAATGTTGGAGGGCATGGAGTTATGTGACCACCAAGCCAAGGAGATAAGTAACTATATAACATTTAGAAGACATCAGAAAGCAGCCTTGCATAGGGAAGTGTTTTAATGCCTCCCCTCTCCTTGGCTGGGCAGCACCACACAAGTATTCCCACACCTGGCCAGGCAGGTGCAGTGGGCTCCCTCTGAGCCCTGCCTCCCTTGGCATGTGTGACCCCAGCACAAAAAATTGTGGGTGCCTGGTCCCTTCATGGGAAATTTTGTGGGGGCTGGTACTGGGGCGCCTATGGTGAGTGCTGCAGAGCACGAGTCAGGGTGAGTTTTGGTTGTGTTTTTTTGCTCTAGAGAGATTTTATTCGTTTTATTTTTTTGGTTAGACACACACACACATTGTATTTTTTGCATTTTATATTCAGCATTACATATGAAATAATGAAGAAGAAGAAGAAGAAGAAGAATTCTTACCTTTATGTAACAAGCTGCATATAAGCTTGGAAAGAAAAATCCCCCTATCTGCTTTAGAGGATAAATATTTTTGAGGGTCATGGCATAGGAGGAAAAGGTTAATTTTTTTCTCTCCTCACCCCTGCTGTCATTTTCCTAATAATAAGTCCCCCCCACCCGCTTTCTGCATTTTTAAGAACCTCTATATTAAATTCAAAGAATCAGTCTGAACTTCAGTTTCGACTCTCAGGTACATAGTATATCACAGTCTTTTTGTTGGTTAGCTTGTTTTCATTTAGATAACACTGGCCGTTTGACACACTTTTAAAGCATTATCCACCCCCACCCCCCAGATATGAATTGATCCTGTACAGTATCCATGCAAATAGCAGCCTGCTAATTTTAAAATGCAAGCCACATTGGTGGAAATGTTAAACGAGGCAACCCTGTCTCTTTGGATTCAAATTAGACTTTATCACCATTTATAATTCATTTTGTTCCCTCCTTAACATTGCTTCAAGCACCTCTTAGGTGTTTATATTGTAGAAAGATAAAAAATTCATAGATCTACAATGCTGACCAATAAATTACTTTCATGTCTATCACTTGCCAGGACAGACAATCCTGACCTTGGGAAAAACTCTAATCCAGTGCCTTTCTAGGGATGAGGATGCAGCATTGACAACTAGAAGTTAAACCTGAGAACGGGCCAGGACTATGTTGTCATTGGTTAATCTTCTTAATATGGTAAGGCAAATCCCATTCTTCATTTTTACATTAACATATTTCAATTTTATTACCATTTTTAACTCTTAAATCGAGATCATTAGAGCTTGGATAGAATGCCAAGGGGAGAATCCATCGAATTAAGGCAGGAAGAAAAGAGAATGTTCCGGGTTATTAGCAATCATTACAACACGGTTTTCATTTCAAAGTTTAGAGGCACTGCTGTTTGTGGCACGCAAAGACCAGCTGTGATACAGTGACCTGTTAAGCAAATGTTGAATAAATGCGCCTCTCTTCTCTTCTCCCTTTGCTGAAGTGCGTTCCTTTAAGGCACTAATTGTAGAAGGCACTGCACATATTCTTACTGGGGTATGAAGAGTATTGGGTATATCAGTTTGTTGGTTCTAGATCACTCAATGAGGGCCAAACTAGGCAGAATGTGAAATGTGTCTTTACATTTAATGTGTCTGTTTTATTTTAAAACAAATAGTACCTACTTTGTGGGGGGCAATGATAATTTGGGGGATCAAAGCATGATGGGAGGGAGAGACTAACCCATTCCTTCTCAGATCCTGACAAACGTTATTCCTTTTTACGCTGCTATTTCCGCCCTTGGCTGCACATTAAGTGGAAAGATGCATTTAACATGGCTTCTAAGTTTGGTCATGAACAATCTACATTCGATGGCAATGATTCACACATGCTTGCCTTATTCTCATTCCTTGAAGCTTCAGTGTTTGAAGAATTCCGGCTAAATCTATGCATAGAATGCATAGGCTCCACTGCAAATTGTTTGAGTTGAGGTGGTAAGAAATTTAAATCTTTGATAACTCCTTTGCGTGTGCAAGTAGCTGCTTGAGGTCATGTTCATCATGAGATGAACATGCATGTGTAATCCTGCCTGTCTGCAAATATTTCAAGAGTATTGTCAGTTTTTAAAACCTCTTCCAGTGTTCATTTATAAATTATTATTTATACTCCGCCCATTTAAATTTGCTGTATGTGTTGAGATTTATCTATGTAGCCCTGTAGCTACAAAATATTAGCAAGGGCAAGGAAGTTTTACAGAACACAACCCCCCCCCCAAAAAAACCCCACACTCCTCTTTTTGATACGTGTTATCTAATAATTAGGGACGCGGGTGGCGCTGTGGGTAAAACCTCAGCGCCTAGGACTTGCCGATCGTCAGGTTGGCGGTTCGAATCCCAGCGGCGGGGTGCACTCCCGTTGCTCGGTCCAAGCGCCTGCCAACCTAGCAGGTGCAAGTAGATAAATAGGGACCGCTTACTAGCGGGAAGGTAAACGGCATTTCCATGTGCTGCGCTGGCTCACCAGATGCAGCTTCGTCACGCTGGCCACGTGACCCGGAAGTGTCCTCGGACAGCGCTGGCCCCCAGCCTCTTAAGTGAGATGGGCGCACAACCCTAGAGTCGGACACGACTGGCCCGTACGGGCAGGGGTACCTTTACCTTTACCTTTATCTAATAATTACAAGAACTTTGAATGTGGTCTCCACCATTCTGTTTGAAACAAAGTGCAAGTTAAATCAACAACCAGGCAGAGGGCCTTCTCAGTAGTGGCACCCGCCCTGTGCAATGCTCTCCCACCAGATGTCAAAGAAATACAGTGGTATCTCGGGTTAAGTACTTAATTCGTTCCGGATGTCCATTCTTAACCTGAAACTATTCTTAACCTGAAGCACCACTTTAGCTAATGGGTCCTCCTGCTGCTGCTGCGCCGCCGGAGCACAATTTCTGTTCTCATCCTGAAGCAAAGTTCTTAACCCGAGGTAATATTTCTGGGTTAGCGGAGTCTGTAACCTGAAGTGTATGTAACCCAAGGTATCACTGTAAACAACTATTTGACTTTTTGAAGACATCTGAAGGCAACCCTGTTTAGGGAAGTTTTTAATGTTTGATCTTTTACTGTGCTGTTAATATTCTGTTGGAATCTGCCCAAAGTGGCTGGGGAAACCCAGCCAGATGGGCGGGGTATAAATAAATTATTATTATTATTGTCAGAAACTTGAATTTTATCCATTTGCTTTCTGAAGTACAATACAGGCATTAGTAGATATGTAGACTAAAGTAAAGTGTCACCTGCAGATCAGCCCTTGCTTGACAGACAGAAATGCCCTCTGAAAGCACTACAAGGGCAGCTTGCCTTTACTTCTTCTTTGTGACCACATCTTTTGGCAAAACAGGTGCAAATTCTGAGGGACTTTATGGACAATTTGCTCCAACAATTAGATCTCTTTCTGAAGCAAATGGTTACCTTGGACTTCCGACTGATATCAACTTTTATTTGATCCCAGCCATTCTGATGGAACGTAATGGTGGGACCCACCAAGTAAACAAAAGAAAACCAAAACTAAAAGACTACATCACTTTTATTTGTGTTCACAACATCAAAAGAAGACTTACAGGAAAGTATTTGACTAGATCAGGGTAGCCAACATGGTGCTCTCTCGATGTTGTGGTCAACAACTCCCATTATCCCTATCCACTATCCATGCACCACATTGGCTCATTCTGGAGCAAATGCTTGTTCATTGAATGAAAATCCCACTGTATTGAAAGAATATTTATCAGATAGGCACTCTGTGTAAAGTATACAAAGATGTCAGTGAATCAAGGGTGGTATCCAACTAAATATATCTGCTAGAGCAAGGATTTTTACTTGCATAACAGAAATCCTCCTTCCTTTCCTCTCTTTGTATGCCCCACATCCCAGAGAGAGAGAGAGAGAGAGAGAGAGAGAGAGAGAGAGAGAGAGAGAATCTTTGCCCTAAATATTCTTCAGCTGTTGCTCAAAACTTGCCTTAGGATTGATTTATTTTTGCTGAATTTTTAATCAGTCTTCTCCAACATCATTTTTTAATTCTTTCCAGTCATATGTGGATTTGTGGCTCTATTTGGGATTTTGTTCCTTCTTACTTGAAAATGATAAATCTGCTCAGCTACTGCTGGTCAAATGAAGGTTAGTTTTTGACCTCCTGGATCATCCAATTGATTTGGATAAAATTCCCTCCGAAAAAGAATTGCGAGAAGCAATTAGGCTTGCTAACTGGTCAGATTTTGTCTGGCCTGGAAGGTCATGCCCTGGAGATAGGTAGGAGGGCCTTTGTTTGAAGAATGCAGGAAGAGCCTTTTAATAACACAGAGAAGCACAATTTTGAATTCTTTGGATGTGTATAGGTACTCTACGAGATGGCCCACGTTGGCTATAATCATCTATCACATTTGTAAAATGGTTTGGCAAATCAGAAATGAGCAATGAGTTTGGCTGCACATGCAGAACTCACAAGACTACTGCTGCTCTCAGCTGCTGGGGCTGGCTTGCCTGATGGTGAGAAGCTTACCAGGTACAAGGCTAGCAGGAGAGAGAGGCTGGCTGTAGTGTAGATAGTGAGAGGATCGAAGTCTCACCTCTTACCCGCCTCCCTTTCTTGTTCTGTTTGCCACAAGCAGCAGCCCATTAGTTCCTGAACCCCACACATACCCCCTCCCCACAGAGCAGGAAGAAGAGGGGGGAGGGCTCCAGATAAACACCCCACCCGCTGCATTTTGAGTGTTGGACTTGTTATGTACTGAAGTTCTCACCCTGGGCCAGCAGGGGGATACTGTAGATAGTTATGCAAATGAAGGATCCAAAGTGACGTTCAGTGATTGGATAGTTTGTATGCAAATGAAGGGTCGAAAGTGACGTTCAGTGATTGGATAGTTTTAGAAAGTTGCTACAGTAACAAAGTACTGGAGCTCTATATAAGCAGGCTGACTCAGCCCTTCAGCTCAGTTCAGTTCTGGCCTCAGAATAAAGAAGAGCTGTTTGAAGAATTGCTGTGTCGTCTGATATGTTCAACCACAACTTAACAGGACTTAACCAACAGGTTCATGTTTAAACAACTTGGAACTTTGCCTTTCTGGATTTTTCCTGGATTTCTGCTCTTACAAATGAGAGAACTTCACAACTTTGTATTTTCTAAGGTACACAAAGAGTGAAAATTTGCCAAAAGGTGTGTTTTTCAGGCACTCTTCTCAGAAACCTGAGAATGCCTATATTTCTCTGCTGAATGTATACACAATGGAAAATGTGAGATTCTTGACGCAGATACAAGAATTCATATTAAGTATAACAGAGTATAAGTGTTGACCGTATGGGACAGGTAGGATACTTGAACTTTTTTTTACAACTTGTTAAACTCTCTAGAATTTTATTACATTTGAAATGCATGTGCAGTTCATTAAAAGGAAAGGAAAGAAATTGTCATTAGGGATCCTATTGAAAGTTCTGGTACAGAAAAGAATTGGCGAGGGAGATTCTTTTATGTACAGATTAATAGCCATAGACTCTTGTCCAGTAGGTGGTTTTCTCTATTGAAAGGATATCAGAATGCAATATCATATTAAGATGAACAACCTTGATAAAATACTTTGATTCTTATCTTTGAAATATCTTCCATATTGAAGTTATCTCAGCTGGTACCATAGTAGTTCCAGGGTCTCTGATGCTTCTGTTGGTGGGGGTGGGGTGGGGGTGGGTTTCCTGTGCTAAAAAAAGTTTTTAAGACTTAATTCTACATGTGTGAAATCAGTTTGTTATCATCGTAGGTTTTAATAGTGCATCAAACCAACTCCCCCCCCCCTTTTGTCATTTTTGTTCTTTTGACTGGCATGGCAACTAACCATGAAGTCAGCTGTTCCCATGGTTAAATTTATGGGGGTTGAAGTCACTATTATTACTGACTATATGTACTGGGACTGTGTTCATAGGATGGGGATTGACTGCAGTAGAGATATCAGGACAAAAGTGTTAGAACCAGGACAGCAGTCAAATTCCAGTGGATTTGGTGGTAGACTTGAGACTTAATTGGGAAGAACTGTTTGTGGAAACTTGTGATGAATGTGTGTATGTGTGTGTGTGGGCATTCTCGGGGTCCCAGAAGGTGACAGTAAAAGCTGTCAATTTTGGAGAGTTCTGTATTAGCCATTTATAGACCTGTGTTTCAGCTGCCTCTTATCATAAGTGTTCTTTTTCATACCTTGTACTGAATGCATTGAAGAGTGAGGAGAGCAGTCACAGTTCTACTTCCCCAAGTTGTCTCGTTTCTGATTAACCCCAGTTGTTGTTTAATTTATTTATTTATTTTTGCTGGGTTGGACACAATGGGAAACTGTGGTTAGTTAAAAATGGATGTGAAAGATTGTTTTCTCCTCCTCGTGACCATGCCAGAGGAACAGAAGGGGGAGAGAGATAACAATCTCCAGGATCATACACTAAACTGTTATGTACTGAAGTTCTCGCCCTGGGCCAGCAGTGGGATACTGCAGATAGTTTTCACTCAGGTCCACATATGCAAATAAGGAATTGAAAGTGATGTTCAGTGATTGGATAGTTACAGAAAGATTCTTACTGTTGTGTTGTAGTGGAGCTCTATATAAGCAGGCTGGCTGTGAATAAACAAGAACTGTTTGAAGAATCGCTGTGTCGTCTGATATGTTCACCCACAACTTAACATAAACCATAGTTTTGCACTTGGATGAGGCTATTGTGTAAAGTCTAGACAAAACATGCAATATGAAGTGAGACTATGCCTGATGTCCCCATTTCTTAACGCAACATGGGATCACTGCAAAGTCTGAAAAGGGGTACCTAGTCACACAAAGCCGGTGCTAGTAATGTACTGTAATTTTGTGAGTGGAGTCAGTATTGTGATCCTACTCCCTCCTTGATGTGCAGAATAGGTGGAAAGGAAGGCCTGAAAGTCTTAAATTTCTCTGTTTTTCTGCTAAAGAGCTCTGGTGACTGTTGCTAAGAGACTGCACTAAGGACATACTGCTTCAAACATCACCTCTACCATATACTAATTAAGTAGCCTTAGATAACCTATTCTGCATCCCAGTCCCCCATGTGAATCATAGGAATAACTTACTCATTTGCCTTACATCAGGGGTGGCTAATCTGTGTCCTCCAGCTGTTATCAAACTCCAGCTCCCATCACCTCTAGGCGACATAGCCAATGGTCAGGGTTGATGGGAATTGTAGTTTAGAATGCCTTAGGTCCATGATGGCCAAACTTGGCCCTCCAGCTGTTTTGGGAATACAATTCCAATCATCCCTGACCACTGGTCCTGTTAGCTAGGGATGATGGGAGTTGTAGTCCCAAAACAGCTGGAGGGCCAAGTTTGGCCATCACTGCTTTAGGTTCTCTATCCTGGCCATAGGGGTCCTGCAATAACGAACATGAAGCTCTTGGAACACCCTGCTGGCATCTGTCTGTCTCAAGAGACAATGGAGTGCATCTCTGGGGGTGAAGTCCAACATGACCACTCTAGAGCACAAGCCTGGGCCATGTGTGTGGAGATCCAGGGCTGACCAGATGACAATACCCCTCCTGGCTTTGCTGATGTGGTCCAAAGGAAACCAGAGTAATATTTTGGCACTAGCTTGGCTGCAGGTATTGTCTGTAAGATGCCAACTAACCATCTTACATATGCCATGAATATTTCAAAACTCTGTTCATTGATATCAACCACAAATGTTTCTATATCTCCCCCTCTCTCTCCCCCCCCCCCAGGCAAACAAACCTCCCTCTCAGACAGAAACAATCCAATGAAACTCTGATATGCTACAGTTTCTCCCATTCATCTCCGCCCCAAGCTGTAGATTTTCTTTTCCTTTCTGGAAAATGAAGTGGCAAATCTCCATTACCTGCTAGACCCCAGCTGGCTTGACCTCAAGAACACTTCACTGTTTATTTCTCTCCTGATTCACAAATCCTTCTAGGAAACAAAACAAAATGGGGGGGTTGTGAAGTGCAACCTTTCAGCCTGACCTTCAAGAGCCAAATTATATCAGCGTTACAGCTATCCGACATCAATTGGCTTTATAGTACCAATAAACCAAATCAAGTTTTTCCTAAAAGCTGCAGAGATCCAAGCTGCAAGTCTGCACTAAGTAATAAGCATTGACGAGTGGGTTTTTCAGAGTGCTGCAGCAGGATAGACCTGATTTATGCCATGTGACTTGCAGCCTATCTGAAGGCCCTGAATGCTTCCATGGATAAGCAGTGCATTTAAGGGCATGGAGGAACATGAAAAAAGGAGAATTCAGTGACTGGGTTTTCTGAATCGTCAGGTGGACACTAGCCAAAGTAATAATACTTCATGCTTCTACAGCACTCTAGGGTAGTACCTCTGGTGGGGGACATGTCATGCTCCTTCTGGGGTAGTTTGTCCACCTTTGGTCCCCACCCTGTACTTTTCTCTCACTTGTGTCTCCTAGAAGCTGTCAGCATGCAACAGTGGCCACACCCCAGGAAACTGATTCAACTGCCCAGTTAAACCAGGTGAGGGTAGCCAATGGGTCTCAAACCCTCAGTGAGTTAGGGACTTCCCCTGCATGCAAAGAAAGACTCCAGCAGATTGAGTGGACAAGACTAATAGTGGGTCCAAGAAGGTACATATGCTGTAGCAGGAAATCCATACTTGCTGCATTGCAAGACATCTGTGGGAGAAGGAAAGGGTAAGGAGTTGTTGTTGTTTAGTCGTTTAGTCGTGTCCGACTCTTCGTGACCCCCTGGACCAGAGCACGCCAGGCACTCCTGTCTTCCACTGCCTCCCGCAGTTTGGTCAAACTCATGCTGGTAGCTTCGAGAACACTGTCCAACCATCTCGTCCTCTGTCGTCCCCTTCTCCTTGTGCCCTCCATCTTTCCCAACATCAGGGTCTTTCCCAGGGAGTCTTCTCTTCTCATGAGGTGGCCAAAGTACTGGAGCCTCAGCTTCACGATCTGTCCTTTCAGTGAGCACTCAGTGCTGATTTCCTTAAGAATGGATAGGTTTGATCTTCTTGCAGTCCATGGGACTCTCAAGAGTCTCCTCCAGCACCATAATTCAAAAGCATCAGTTCTTTGGCGATCAGTCTTCGTTATGGTCCAGCTCTCACTTCCATACATCACTACTAGGAAAACCATAGCTTTAACTATACGGACCTTTGTTGGCAAGGTGATGTCTCTGCTTGTTAAGATGCTGTCTAGATCCATAAAATTCAGTCCACAGCTGTGCTGTGGTTAAATCTTCTGCAGTTACACCGCCTCCCGGCGTTGATTGGTCAGTGGATCCACACTGGGCATGGCTCCGCCCAGCGCCGGTGATACAACGGGTGATGCAAAAGGGGGGAGTCTCCGCCCCAGAAGCCCCACAAAGTACTTCCAGGAGATCAGACAGGGCCCTTTTCTATTGAACATCAGGTGCTTGGTGAATATTATTATTATTATTATTATTATTATTATTATTATTATTATTATTATTATTATTATTGTTATTGTTATTGTTATTGTTATTGTTATTGTTATGGCAGGCATTTTAAGTAAACCGGGTCTTTATTTATTTTAGCTGATTATAGCTCTACAGTATTGTAATTTTTTTTGTACCCACACTCTACAGTGTTTAGAAATCAGAGTGTTAAACAGAACATACATTGATAAAATAAATAAAAATAATTCGCTGCTAGCGCTCAACCTATCCTCCATCAATTTCTCTGCTGCTATAAGATCTCCTGGGCAGATGATTCAGGCTCAATGGAGGAGTCACTCTCAGAAGAATCTAATGACCAAATATAGCATGGTAGTACTGCCTGAGACATATTATTATTTTATTTATTTATTTTAAATTGTGTAAACTATTCTTTATCCAAAAGCAGAATTCAGAGTGGTGTGCAGAGAAATTTAAAACTGCAAAAATATTGTAACGCAAGCCAGCAATACAATAAAATTAAGATGAATACAACAATTTAAGATGCGATGTTGTTGTTGTTGTTGCATTCATGTCCCATCTTTCTTGTGAGGAGCTCAATATGGCATACATGTTTCTCCCCCTGCCCCAGTTAATTCTCACAAAACCCCTGAGAAGTAGGCTGAATTGAGAAGCTATGACTGAAATCATGTTCAAGTGGAGCTTTGAACACTGTGTACCCGGTCTTAGACCACACTCTAAACTACACCATCTCACAGTTCTAGTAAATGCTTGCTTTGTTTACATTTTTTTTATTCCCTCTAATTTCATTTCATACACAAAATCATTTCTTTTTTTACCAAGGCCATTATCCTGCATCAAGAACAGAGGGTGCAGTACGTGCCAGCTGCCTCCAGCATCACATTCATGCTCATTCCTCACTGGGCATGCAGCTGCTTTAGCAGAAAGCTGGTCACCTCAAACTGAGGACTTCTGGCCTTCTCATAATGTGAAATGGCCCATCGCTTCCAAGGCCCCTGTGCGTGCAACCAATCTCCACCTTCAAGCAGGTTGTGTGGCAGGAGCTCTGGAACAAACTGATGCTTGATTCTGGTGACTAGCACACAGAAGGCGCTCAAGTTCCAGCAAACAGCCCACCACATCACAGAGCACATGGTCCAGCAGCAGCACATGCAACATGGAGGGTATGGACAGAGTGGGAAAGACAAAGGCTATGCTGGATTCACATATGGAGCTATTCTACTGCATACCACTTTGCCTGCATTGAGGGAGCAAGACAGTAGTCAAAAGTGCTTATAAGCATCTACTTAACTGCCAGCAAGAGGTCCTCTGGACTGGTGGTTTTGGGGGGGCAGGTGTATTCTGTAACGTGTCATTGATACAACAATAGTGCATTAGTTGTGAATATATACTGGATGGTCCACTCGTCATTCCACTTCACTCATCGTTCTGCGATGCTTCCCCAACGTTACTGAGATATGGAGGGTATTCTTGTACTACAACAACAGAGCAGAACAAAACCCACACATACACACCACACACAAACATTTGTGGCCTAGAAAGATTTCAGCAGCAAGCTACAGGACATGAACTGGTTGGAAACGAAGCAGTATGTCTGCTCCGAAACTTCTACAAGAGTGAACTGTGTTGAAGACAGGGCCATGTATAACTGCCCTGATGGCATCAAGATACACAATAAAAATTATGTCTGTCTAGGGGTGTCTCAAGGGACCTATTCCAAATGCCTGCCGTACAATGAAGGGTGTTTACTTCAGAATGAAGCATGGTAATATCTTCAACCCCATGTTCTGTCTTCTTGACATACTTCAGTTAAGATGGGTAAGTGGCTGATGCATTAGGCAGGAGTGTATTTGGAGAAGAAATAATTTGAAGAGCTTCTGCCATCAGTGTAAAAAAGGAGGGGAGTGCTTTATGCTACTTTAGATAATGCAGTTCTGGGACAGCCCTTCTTGCCCTGCTTTAGACATAATCCATATAATAGCTATATTGAAGAGAGGCAGGAAGATCATCTTATAAGTACCATAAGAGTGCAATCTCTCGTGCTTTCCCCATTTTTTTCTTAATTTTCCCCCCCATTCAGACTTAAAAAGACTCCCAGAAGTAGTTTATCCATCTTCTGATGCAGATGAGATATTCTGAGTTGTTTTTCTAAAACTCTAGGAAGTAATTGTGATGAGTGGCTAGCAGTTAGAATGCAGCATCTAGCCCTGTTTCTGGGACAAGGCTATGTAATGAGAATCCAATCAGAATGACTCAAACAAAACACACAGAATCCCATTCATTAAAAGAGGTGTGTTTTGATGGAGAAAAACAAATTTGAATATGGATGGTGGGTTTTGCTGTAAATATAACATTCTTGTGTGTGTGTTTAAAAATCCTTTAATATGGATTTGCTGGAATCATCCACAATTTTTCATGGCCGTTAGTGCTGAAAAGTGTCTCCAAGTTTTGGCATTCCTTATTTGTTTATGTTTTCTTCACTTTCAGCTGCCTGAACTTATGCTCTGTGTGGCCTAGTGTGGTTCAGTTCTCCACACTTCCACATTTTCTCCCAATATACAGATTTTTTGTATGCAGTTTTGCTCAGTCTATTCAGTAATATATGCTTTTCTAAGCTGCAAAATTCAGTGAAGTGTGAATTTCAAAGAACGGCTGTGTTTCCCTTAGCATATTGCTTCAGAAAGTGCAAATTAAGCAGGTTAGCTTTTAAATGCCAGCTGAATTAAACTTCTCTTCTATCCCTACTATCTGTGGGATTTCCTTCAATAAATGGTCAGTGTAGCAGAAACACCAGTAATGTCAGGATAGGATTCCTGAATATTGCCAGCATCTTACAAGGATGGGCAAGGGAAAGAGCTCATGAATACCGTATTTTTTGCTCTATAAGACACACCACACTGCAAGAGGCATCTAGTTTTTGGAGGAGGAAAACAAGAAAAAAATATTCTGAATCTCAGAAGCCAGAACAGCAAGCGGGATGGCTGCGCAGTGAAAGCAGCAATCCCTCTTGCTGTTCTGGCTTCTGGGATAGCTGCGCAGCCTGCATTCGCTCCATTAGATGAACACACATTTCCCCTTACTTTTTAGGAGGGAAAAAGTGAGTCTTATAGAGCAAAAAATACAGTATTTAGGGGACACTCACACAATCTGCCCATACAACCTTTGTCAAATTCCTTGTTCACACACTCAGGCATGTGCCTTTTAAAACTCATTTGCACAATTTCTATGATGAGCAGCAGCTAAAAATCTACAGATAATAACACATAAACAGTGCAGGAATGAGCCAGTAACATCCATCCCACCCACACATGACACACAACTTGTTATGCTCTTCCTACTTGCAACCACAACATATTCTGCTCTGGCACCATGCCATAAAGACTCTCCTCCTGCAAGAGAGGGGAGTGGTTGTGGTCGGGATCTGGACTCCACCTCAAGCAGGGGGCGTTAGCCCCCTGCCTCCCACTCACCTGGCTGGCGCCCACGCCCACGGGCAGGCACCCAACCAGGTGCCTGCGAGGGGGCATGTTAGCAGCCTAAATTGCTGCGGCACCAGCCTTCCGGACTCACTTTTCGTCGTCCCGTCCCCTCCAATATGCATCTTCTGCACACTTTCCACTAGTATATGCATTTCGGTACCAATAACCTTCCTGGAGGACTGTGAAATTTTGGGAAGTGAGAATTTCAAAAGATGGCTATGTTACAGTTCAGGTATTGTTTGGGGAAGGGCAGAATATCATATTCTCTGCTTTGACCATCACTGGAAGGCCTCATCTTCAAGAAATGATAAGACGTGGTCCTTGTGAACTTTTCTTCTCAGGAGAGCTGTGGTATCTGTTCAGAAGGAGATCTGTGCTTTTCAGTGACTATTTCCCTCTGCACTTCCCCCCTGTCTATATTGCAATAGCTGAACTACCTGTCAACTCTGACATTTCTTCTCGTTCCAAGATATGCTGTGCAATTTACATGTGGATTAATTCACACTACAATACAATCGACATTTTCAAAAACATGAGCATGGGTTTTTTGTGCTTCAGGGAGGTTTCTTTGCTTATGTGAGGAGACGTAGCTTCTTGTGGACCATCTAAACCTCTCAAGGCCTTGACAAACGGTGTCTCACATAGTGGATGGGATGACTCTGCTGGAGCCTGAGGCGAGACACCAGGCAGATACTTTTCCAAACTCCAGGGCTGATACTTTGGGGAATACATCTTAACCACTGTAATTTCGGGAGATGATTCAATTGCCCTATGGCTTATTTATAACCTGCTAAAATGTTAAACACGATTAGGAAAAACATCCATTCTCCAGAGAGGATTCTCCTCTTAGTAGCGCTCAAAGTCCATGTTAAGCAAAACACATAAGGTCTTTTCCTTCTCTGTTCATTTGAAATATCAGATGTCAGTGGAGGGAAGAAGAAGAAGAAGAGAAAAGCTCTCAGAGAGGGGGGCACTATGTATTTGTTACACTTTCCCCCATTCCTTTACCAAGATCCATTTATTGTATAATGTTCATTAATTCTTCCCACTTGCTCAGAGCAATGTAACTATAATTATATCCCATTTTTAGACTTCTAGCAAGCACAGGTTGGTCATGCAGGCAGTCGCTGGAGGTGTCGTTCAATTTTGTCTACACAAAATTTCAAACTGAATGTGGCAATTTTGGCATGTGGCATGCAGGATGGAGGGATCCAAGGAATTTTGAGGAAACAAAAGGCTTCCGGTAAGAAGTGTGAGAGTGGGGTTTTGTCACATTCGTTGCTGGTACATGACCCTGAAAGGTTGGCCAAGGATGAATGAGCCCCTTGAGCCAAAGAAGGATGTTAGTCACCTATGGCCTAAGATCAGCCTAAGACAGCAAAGGATTCCTAAAGGGAATGGCAATACACATGGCTGCAATCTCCACCCAGCTGTGATGCATCTTAAAACCTCTTGACATCAGTGGGTCAAACCACAATGTTCAGTTAGCTCTGTTCATTAGAGCATGGTGCCAATAACACCAAGGTAATGAGTTTGATCACCATATGGGTGCATATTTCTGCATTGCAGGGGGTTAGAGCAGATGATCCCTGGGATCCTATCCAACTCGATGATTCTGTGATCTGTTGTGATGAATGTCAAGTTCTCTTTTTGTCAAAGGTCATAAATAGCATGTAAAAATGCATGGTGATTTTTTTAATGGTTCCAGGTGGCAACATTTGTCTTTATTTTATTGCATTTAACTTTTTAAAATAAAAACCCCCTTATATTGCTTTCTCATAATGTGCTCAGTGGCACAGAAAAAGACACAGAGCTTTCCACTTCCAGATGAAAGAAGGTGCATGAAGAAGGAAGAGTGGAAACAATTTAAAATATAATCGCTCTGCATTAACATGGTTAGCAATTCCCAAAATCATAGCAATAAGACCTTTTCGTACATAACAACCCCCAGTCCCTTGACACTATCAGAATCGCCACACGCAGAGGCCTGGGCAAGAATTAACACATTCTTGGAAATCTAAGAGATGTCAAGAGGAACTAGTGCTGTTTGCTTTGACTGGTGAATGGTGGTCTGCTCAGATTCCCCGAGGCAGAAAAATGGAATGAATCTCAAGTGGAATCATTACTAGACCCAAGAAAAAGGTCACATCATTTATAGCTTAACAATTTCTTGTATGTACTCCACAGTGCCCATTGTGTCCAAATGGTTCAGTAATTTGAAAGTTTGTGAAGTGGAGATGTTTGCTGGTCCATAAATGAACTGTATTTTTTTCTCTCTCCTTGGCATTTGCACCTGGAAAACAAATTGTAATTGAAGAGAAATAAATGCATTCCTGGTGAATAATTCCTATGCATTTGGATTGTAACCGTTTTCTCTAAACGTTGACTGCACTGAATATCAACTACAGGGCTTTGAATTATTTTATTGTAGACAAGATGAGATCATTACATCAGTAGTGGTTATTCATGCAGCTGAAAAAGCAGCCCAGCAGGGGAAATTTGATGTTTTTAAAGCATACTATTATGGTGTGTTAATTGAATGTGCAGATATAGAAAGATGGAAAATAGTGGTATTTAAAAACAAAGAATTAAAAAAGAAGAGAGCCCTATGAAGCCTTGCCGGGCCTTTCAACTTAATTGCACACTCCAGTGAAAAGAATCAGCATGGTCTTGGATTCTTCCCCTCCCTGTCCTCCTAGTTCCACTTTTTCTACCCTACTTTTCATCTCTCTCTCTCTCTCTCTCTCTCTCTCTCTCTCTCTCTCTCTCTCTCTCTCTCTTAGAACACCTATGTTGGTTTTCCAGACTATTATTTCAATCCATACAATTATGTACATATGCATGTTTTGGCCCTGTAAGGCTAGCCACCCTGGAAGTAGAAATAAATACTGAAGGGCAGGGTATAAATGCATCTATGTCTCTATATATGGCTCACACAGGCCACTAGATTCTATGTGTATATACGTGCGTTAAAAAAAACCTATTATCTGCTTCTGAGTCACATTATGCTCTTTCCATTACAATCTGTTTTTTCAGGTTCCGAGTTGTGTTTCAGGTTCCAAACTTCTCTCTCTCTGTTTGTTTGTTTGTTTGTTTGTTTGTTTGTTTGTGTGTGTATGGCTATGTGTTCCCCCATTCACTATAACGGGAAATCTAAAGGTAGTCATAACTTTCCTTGCTTTTGGCCAGATTGAATGAAACTTGAAGGCACTTCAGAGTGAATTAAGCCTGCCAAATTCCATACTAATAGGTCCAGGAGCTTTTCATGGGGGGAGTAAAAGAGATTCACTTTCCTTGATAATCCCTTGGTGTAAGGAAGTGGGGTTTGTCTCTTTCTGAGTTTAAAATAATTAAGAGGTGTCCAAGTGGTGTGCATTCTTACTTGCATTTTTTTTAAAAAAAACACACAAAACAAAACCTGGGTATCTCACATTCCTGGGTACCAACGTAGAAAAAAGTACAAAGGCGGACTGTAACACTTCATGCCACATTGTGACCAATCTGGTATTCTTAACCACTGAACAAGGGACTGCTGCCAATTGGGGCTCTTCACCAATTGCATGCATATGTGTAATACATGTGTGTTTACAAATACAAATGCACATTTTCGACGGTAAACCAGAAGACAAGCCATATGGGAAGAGTCCCTAAAAGTAAGGTGTATAGAAAATGAATAGTGGATATATGCAGATATCAAACTCTCTTTAACAGATAATAAACAAGCTTAAGAAATAAGCTTGGGTTCCTAATGCCCTGTTTCAGCTTGTCTGAGAGCTCGCGTGGTACTAGGCAAGTTCGGAGAGGTGGCCCATCTAACTTAGAATGAGTTCCTTTTGCTCTGATGTCCTGATTTCTATCACGGATCAAGAGAAACAGATGCTAATGACTTGCTTAGCAAATACATTTGTATTGTATGTATACATTTGCCTCTTACAACCTTCTTCACTCTTCTATTTTTACATCAAGTACTTAAAAAGAAGTGGTTTAAATGTTACTGAATGGCTTGTTTCCCTGAACACTCTTGATGTTATGTATTGCGGGCCATCTTTCCTCCTCGCCTTTTGTTATTTTTCAAAACTGTTCAAAAACAATGGGATTTTAAAGGGTTGGGTGTGTGTTTTTTGGTGGTAGTTCATTTGTTCCAGCAGTTTATTCTTCACCTGGAGTTAATAATCTTCTGTTTGAGGCACCCTAATCTTCTCCACAGAAACTAATTGTGATGTCAGACAGAGGATTACGATTTCAGACAGAAATATACGGGGAAGAAAATGTGCATTAATAGAAAAGGTGCTCCTGTTCACTGTGTGCACCATTTGTCTTCCTTCGTTGCCTAATGTCAACTCAGAAGAATTCAACCCTATTGAATTCAATGAGAAAGGAGGGCGAATCTGTCAATTTTGGTTTCTCTCGGTTTCTCATGTTTCATTTCCCCAGTCTTCAGTTCTCCACATCGGCACATCATTTTACAACTGTTCATCAGCTTTCATTGTAGTCCTGATTTCTCCCATTATACAAATTTTTGTATGCAGATTTGCTTAAAGTACTGAATGCATTCTGCAAGGAATTTACCCTAATATAATGCCCTTTTGCATGTTACTGTCATTAATATGTGCATCGTTTGGCACACTTTATCCTAGTACTGGCCTTGTTGTGCACACTATGTAGCTAGAGAACAGCACTGCAAAATTTGGAGAAGTGTGGATTTCTAAAGATAGCTCCATTTCAATTCACATGTGTTGTTTCAGGAAGTACACTACTTTGGAGTGCTTCTTTACAGCAGATCCACTTCCGGGTGGTGTCAGGTTGCGGTCCGGGCCTCCTAGCCACTCCCCCTCAGCTTCGTGGCGGAACGGAATCCCGTGTTATGCTGGGCGAGACCCCAGCCATGTCAGGATGTCAGGAGGCCAATCAGCTCACCTGGGGGCGTGGCCGGGGATGATTTAAGCCTCAGCGTGACTCTGAGGCTTCCTCTTTCAGCCTCGCGCCAAGGATCTCCCACAATCCCACTTTTCTTTTAGGTTGTGTCATAGGCCTTGCTATGGATTTTGGTTGGTCATCGTTGAGGGGCCTGGTAGGACTTTTTCCACTTGGCAAGTTGGCACCAGCCACTTGGTTTTTGCCTACCTCGTAGCAATCGTCACAACTTTGTAAAGTTTGGCAGTTAGGCATTGGAATAGCGGTGTGGGGGGGAGGGGAGGGGCGGCCAGCACCTGCCCCTCCATGCTTAAGGGTATTCCATTAAAGGAATCCGGGGGTGTGGCTCTCATCCGAAGCCTGGGGAGGGGCTAGGGCCATGCCACGACCCCATTGGGAACCCAGGGGGTGCTCGAGTCGATCCGCATCAGTGGGGCTCCTTCCACTGGAGGTTTACCTTCACCAGATTTCCTGCAAGGCGGGCAGGAGTCAGATACAGTCTGTTGATGCCAATGCCTAAGCCAAAACTGCTCACATTCTGTAACCAATAAAGTTGTGGCCTAAATTTTGCCCGTTGACATTTAACTTAAAATTCTGTGTCCTTGTGTCTTTATTCTCCTTGGGGTGGCTTGCGGGCCTTGACGCACAACTGGAAGATATAAGGTCATAGAAATAATTGAAAAGGGGGATCAAAAGGCTGTGCTGTTTAATGCCCCAATGGGGAAGGGGGAGAAAAGTATGGGCTGCTAACAAACATCCTAGGGCACCAGACAGTGAAAGGGGCACCTGTAGACCAGCCTTCTGGGGTATTGGGAATGGAACACAGGGAACAGGGAATAGGGAACAGGACCCGATTGAGGTTTACCCAGCTGACCCATCCAAACCTAATGGAATCAAAGACTGGTGATGCAGACCTCATCTTGTCTTCACCATAAACTGAGCCTGTAGCTAACAGTAATGTGGCAGCTTTCATTTCAGCCCAAATGGTTAAGTCCACGCTGGGGATGGGAGTTCAGAGTGAACTAGATGAGCGTTATCTCATTGGATATCCCACTGCAAAGCTGCAGTAAAGTTGAAGCCCTCATCTGACCCCAATTCAATATTGCCCCTCTTCTTTCTTTCTAGATCTGCTGGCATGGGAATGCAAAGCATACCTCCGCTTCCTGGTCCAGTAGGAGATGTGCATATATTGTCTTCACTGGATTAGGGTGAAAATATTTTATTTATCCATTCCTTTATCCATCTGCAAGCCAGATCCCTTGGGCAGGTCTTTGGATGGCGATTCCAATTTTCCAAAACATTTACCAGAAATTCTGCTCTGTACATTGCCAATAAGGCTGTCTTTCGTGCATTTAGTTCCAAGGCAATCCATTGCCTTTGACATAAAACAATCTTAACTGAATCCTGAGACCGCGTTTAATATGCTGTTTGCAGAAAGAAAATCCTGGATTTATTGAATATGAGTATGGGTTCACCTATTGGCCATAAAGCTGTTTTCGTTCTTTTTAAACTATCTTTCATTAACCTTAACGAGCATGTGTGTAAGGACTATACTTTATAGCTTTCCGTTGTTTCAATTAAATTGTTCTGAGATCAAATCAAATAACTTGGGGATTTGCTGAGCTGAAAAACTGCCTTCACATATGGATTGCTAGGAGATTATCCCACTGGGGGTTTGCTATCCGGGAAATTAAAATAAAGATATATATCTGAGTGTCTAACTTTTTTTTTCATAAGAGAAGAAACATCTAAAGTAATGAAACTGAGTCTATTTTAAAATGCAAGGCACCCTCTGGAAAGTGAGTGCTAAGAACAGTATAGGAACAAAACAAACAAACAGAAAAACCCGATTGATCTCTAAACATAGTGCATTATGATTATGAAACTGGGTCTGACTTAATCCATTGATTTCCTCCCCTCCCCCGGTATGTTTAATATTTAAAGACTCTTCTTAAACCATTACTCAGACACACACAAAACCCCTTGGATTTCAAAAGATTTTTTTCAAATAACAGAGTATGAGAACAAAGGATAATTTGACCATTATCCTTTCATTGCTGTTATTATTAAAGACAAAATCCAGAGGTAGCCTGGGCCTGTGTGAGTGCGTGTCTAATCCATGTCTATAGAAAACATATTTAAAAATATGGTGGTCTACATTTTGATGCTTTCAAAAATATGTATGTAGTGAAGGCAGACAAATTGCATACATACAGTCCCTATATTTCTAACGTAGTTTTCAAATGCTTTTTTTCCTGCTTGAAATGCATGGTGTTGATGGAACTCATGGCATTGCTGAAAAGAAATTTATTTTGCTACATTCAATAATATCAACTTATATTCTCTCTCTCTCTCTGTGTGTGTGTGTGTGTGTGTGTTGTTGATGATGATGATAATGCAGCAACAAATCATCTTCCCTTGACCACAACAGATTTATTCTTCAAACCGGAAATAGTGTGGATATCATCATCATCATTTCCACCCTGCAAGAATTTCAGAGAAGTAGATATGGCTTTTCACTTAATTTGAACCTTGCAACAACCCTGTGTGGTAGGCTACTCTTGAAGATATGGTGATAAGGCCAGTGTCCCACAAAGAACTTGGTGGCTGAGTGGAGATTTGAACCTGCAGCTCCCCACTTTCATCACTATACTTACCAGATCCCATCTTTAAACTCTGCATGACAAATAGTCTTTACACTACTTCCTTGGGGTGCATTTAATTCCATCTCCTTCAACTACGATCCCTGAGCTGCTTCTGGTATTACACAATGTGATGTCCCATGAAGCTGCTTCCACTACCCATTGTAGACATTTCTACCTTGTGAACTGCCCTGGGATTTAGGACGAAGGGAGATGTAGAAATTTAATAAATAATAATGATAAATATCTACCTACCAAGATTGGGATGGAGTAGAATTCTACCAAATGCGAAATTCAGTGCACATTTGAAGGGTCCTCCTTAGGGAACCATACTTCTTAAGCCAATGCATGATCTCCCATAGACTTTGCTGTGTTCACCTCTGAGAAAAGAAAGGGTTGATATACATATTGCACAGAGTTGTCTTCTCTATCACTGCTGGATCTCAGCCAGGGATATTACTGCTCCCATTGCAATGTCCATAACTGTTGCCATTTCCGGAGTGTGAGGGCCTTAGAGACTTCTCTGAATAAAGCTTTTTTTATATAAAACTATTCCCTGTTCTTGGTTCCCGTTACTGAACCCAGAAACACTGCAGCCATGGTTCCCATATCACAGCCATAACATCTGAATTTTGACCACATAAGAGTAAACTTTCCCTCCTTAAGATAAACCTGTGGTTTTCTTTCTCTTCTTAATATAGTAAAGGAATGTTCTGTACTTTTCATTTACTTAATACAAATGCTCTCATTTTGCTTTCTTCATTCTTATTTAAATAACAGTGTGTTAGAACTGACTGCATAGCTTTATTTGAAATGTCTTTTCTTGCCAGTGTAGAAAAATATTGAAAGGAGCTTGAAAGAATCAGAGAAAAGCTAGCTTGAGCTACCTTGTCCTCTTATATGCAGCTTGCTCTTGAGAATCTTGCATTAAGTGAATAGCAGCACTCGTAACAATCTTAACTGCTTTTGAACTTTTAACATTTTCTCCCAATAATTGAATACTTGTGTGAATTTTACTCTAGATATTGTTATGCACAGAAAGCACATAGCTTAAAAAATTCCACAAGAATGCTGCCAGAGAAGGTGCCATCACACCACACGATCAGTAGGTTTTCCTCTTGCCAACTTTATAGGATGTCTTATGGTGTGGACAGATGCTCTCATGTGGCTCATCCATGCATGCTCCCAATCCATGTACCTGAAGGCTACAGGTGAGGCATAAAGATTCTCATTGCCATGGCAGCCACCTGTACAGTTAGATATTCCAACCATTTAATTCCAGAAGTGGAGATCTCATCCTGAAATCATACCAGAACTAGGAGACATTCCTATCTACCACTGTCTTAAATATGAATAATGGCTGTCATCCAGAAATCTGAGCTGGTGCACAACCATTTGAGAAAAGGTCAGGTGGCCTACTTTACAGAGAACACCCCTCTGTTTGAAGCATTGTCAGAGGACAGTCTTTGGTGGAAGGTACTCTCTACTTGAAGGGCTTCATTTTAAATGTAAATTACCCTAAGAGACAGGGGCGTTGACTTGGGCCCCAGGTTATAGGTGCCCAGTGTGTGCGACGTGATGTCACATTGCAACATGATGTCATGTGCCCCGTGGCCTCAGAACTCAACTTCTGGTGGCACAAAGCCTCACAAGGCCTTGGACAGCATCTCCAAGGTCTTGCAATTTTTGTGGGTGCTCGGGCCCCTAGGACCCCCTAGAGATGGCGCCCCTGCTGAGAGACCAAAGCAGGAAGGGTGCTGAAGTTGCCCATCAACAGTAAGCACAAGACTGAGCAGGCCACCAGGCCACCTGGTCACAGTCTAATAGGAGCTGTGTCCCACTTTTGGGTATGTGTATCATTAGATAAAAGAAGGCATGTCATGGTGAGATTTGTTGTTGACCTGAGACCTGGGAGATCAGCTTTGAAATCCCTGCTTAGCCTTTAAGGTCTCTGAGTGATCTTGGGCCAGTCACTGCTCTCAGTCTAACCTACCTCACAGACTTGTTGTAAAATGGGGGAGGGGGAGAATCAGGTACGTGACCTTCAATTCCTTGGTGGGAATGCTGGGGCAGGGGCGACACGCCTTACAACAATGTCAACCTGCTGTTTTTGGCTACTGCGCCCTCATAGACCTTATGTTCTTCAGGCCCGAAACCAACAGGAACTTGTCCCTTTAAAAATACAGCAAGATATCAGAAGCAGTAACTTGGAGTTGGGCTTTTAGTGTGGCTGCCTGTGTTTGGTGGAATTGCATTCCTGTCGAGACGTGTCACGCCTCCTCTATTTGCACTCTCCAGCGAGGAAATGAAGACATTTTTCTTCTAGGCTGCATGAATGAGCTTCTTCCATGGTTGTCCACTTTGTAATAATAATAATAATAATAATAATAATAATAATAATAATAATAATAATTCTGCTGTTTTCTGATTGTTTTTCACTGTTTTTATGCACATTGCCTCAAGACAACTGTGTGGAAGGCTTCAAACGAACAAATAAGGCAGGCTTCCTCAACCTCAACCTCGTCCCTCCAGATGTTTTGAGACTGCAGTTCCCATCATCCCTGACCACTGGTCCTGCTAGCTAGGGATCATGGGAGTTGTAGGCCAAAAACATCTGGAGGGACGAGGTTGAGGAAGCCTGAAATAAGGTTTAACATATCTTTTCCTTACAGCACATTTCCTTAGTGCTGGATGCAGACTTCCTGTAGGTTGCTTGTTAGGGCTGTGGACCAGATTTGACTGAACCCCAAATCCTGAGCCACATTGGGCCTGTTTGGAGGGATCTGGCCTCCGTTCAAGCCAGGTTGTGTCAGCCCTAGATTGCTACAGTTCAGGTTGAGATCCCAGAGCCATCTGACATGCAGGGAAGCCGCTTACACCAAAGCAGCATGGTAAACAAAATGGTGATGATGATGATGATGGTATCGGGTCTGCCTGCTTAACAGCTGTTAAATGAAGGGCATCTGATATTGTGTGGTCGTTGCTCCTTCACAAGCAGCTTCTTTTGCATGCACAGAACCTTCCAGTGCACGCCCAATCTTTTTAAAATTAAATTTTCGCTTTATGTTAAAATAGAGCTTTTCAAAATCTTCAAAAACCTTTAGCCCCACTAAGAGACAGATCTACGTTGAGATGGGTGTCCCCTGGGGCAGCAGATGGCTAACTGCCCCAAAATGGGACCTACACAATGGAGCCACAGTGTGGATTGAGGTGGGGGTTTCTATGGGGTTGTCCTCTTTTCCTTCCCTTACCATGCCTTGAGCAGGGGGAAGGAGTTATCACAGTGGAAATATAAACAACAAAAATAAGCAATCTGGGCATACTGGTTTTCATTTAGAGACTTAAGGCCAAACCAGATGTGTCTCCTATGTAAGGATTAATTGAGCTTTGCAACAGCTCCTTTCACATTGTGTACCAATCATATGCATTGTTAATATAATAAGCAACAATAAATATATATATTTTAAAATGAAAAGGCTTTTAACAGCTTTATTCCCTGACAAATTGTTTTTATGCTTCTCTTATTTTTAATTTCTAATGCATCGTCATCCCTTAACTTATTTTTATTTTATCTCTTTTAAGGACAGCTTTGGAATGGAAGTCCTTTGAAGGCAAAGGCATTAATCCTGTAATAAACAAATAAATGAGCATATTGCTTATTAATTAGTATGAGCTGTTGTGCTCTGACAGCCTAGAAATTCTGTTGTCAGAAAGTTTAATTGTCATTAGCATTTAATTGTCATTAGATTTTTTCTCTCTCAATTTGTTGCACAAATTCTGTACTGATCAGCCAAATGGCTCTGGCTGCCTGCAGTCAGGCACAGCAAAGAGTAATTTGGTGACAGCAGAAACATGTTTTAAATCCATGTTTAAATTTCATTGAGATTCCCTCTGAACAACCAGAGAGAAGAAGAAAACTGTTTTTATTTTCACAGTAGGCTATTGTCGATGGTGACCATTTGGAACAGTGCAACGTTGCTAAATGACTGCACAGAAAAGACTATTATATTGTCAGCAGGTACTTCCATGCAATACGTCCCACAAATATTATTTAACACACCAAGGGGGAGACAGTTATACTGGGATGCGTTGCATTATGTTCAATGATGGGCAAACTGACCCCATTACAATTTGGAATGAGGCAGACAGGTTACAAATCCAATATTATAAACCAAGACAAAAGCTTTCCTCCATTATAACCTTTTGAAGTATCTCTATTTTTTGTGTGTATATACATCACCAAAGTCAATATTTGTCTCCTAGCATGACATTATTTCTCTACCATGTGCACCAACCATATTTTCTGTTAGAAGTAATTATTATTCTGAAGTACTAATCTGATTTGATTGTTATTTGGTTCTGTTCTAGTTGGGGGTCAAATAGACTTTCAAATGACAATTTGAAGTTTGCAGTTCCTGATGTGTATAGATTATGAATTGCTATTAAACTTTGCCACATATAAATGTTAGCGATTTAGCTTTATTCTTGCTAAAATGATGCACATTGTAAAGTGAAACACGTATAAGATACTAATAATGATATGTCAACTAGAGCTATATTGATTGGCTAAATCTCGCACCCCATGCTCACTAACTTAGAAGTAATATTCACTTTTAAGTCCCCAACCTCTCCTTCCCCATCTTCAGGTTTTTCTGGTTTGTACCAATCATGGCTACACCCCTCACCGGAAGCCTCTTCCCCTTTCTTGGTGCCCTGTCAGTTCATGACAGATTATACATCTGAATATTCAAAATTGCAACCCCTATTGCAACCCCTATTGTAAGTAAGTCAGTAAGTCAGTTCCCAGTAAGTCAGCCGCCCTGAGCCCGGCTTCGGCTGGGGAGGGCGGGATATAAATAAAAAATTATTATTATTATTATTGGCACTGAATCTGTGAAGTGGCTTCTGAGAATGAAACAGGTATGGATGGCTTGCCTAACATTGTAGTCTACCAAGAGGCAATAATTCTCCCAGTGATTTTAGGCCAACCCATGCATGGACAGGAGTCACCTGAACCTATGATAACGTCACCATTGTTACGATATGAATGCAATGCAGCTGCAAACCAGCTTGGTGAAAACATCACATGATGGGGCTGACTGTGGGAAACAATGTTACAGTCAGTTCACAGGGCGATTCACCAGAATTTGCTCAGTGTGTAATTTGAGACCTTCCTGTTGTGCTTGTAAAGGAAGTCTTCATCACTTGCTTGCTGAAGTCTGAACTGATCGGACATTTTTTGTGTAGTGCTGCAAAGTCAGAAATAAAGAGATGTAAATAGACTTTTCTGACTATCTCCTTTCCCTGCAGGGAAGCAAGGAGGGAGGGGGTGTGCATTTTCCCACACTGGGAGATGTCGCCTATTGAGACCTATCCTGGACTTGCGGGGATTGCAGCCAGGGAGGTCACCAGTAAACAAGCCGAGAGCCGGGGAGAGTTGCCTTGTTTTCCAACAACCATAGCGTGCCAGTGCAAGCTTCTTAACCAACCTGAGCTGCTATAATCTGATAGGGTTGTCATCTGAATCACAACACACAGAATCTAACAGGGATCCTGGAGTAATGGTGGTAAATTGGTTAATAATAATAATAATAATAATAATAATAATAATAATAATAATAATAATACAACTTCCCTAAACAGGGCTGCTTTCAGATGTCTTCTAAAAGCCAGATAGTTGCTTATTTCCTTGACATCTGAAGGGAGGGCATTCCAAAGGGCGGGCACCACTACCAAGAAGGCCCTCCGCCTGGTTCCCCGCAACCTCACTTCTCGTAGTGAAGGAACTGCCAGAAGGCCCTCGGAGCTGGACGTCAGTGTCCGGGTGGAATGATGGGGGTGAAGACACTCCTTCAGGTGTACTGGACCAAGGCTGGGTTTTAAAGGTCAGCACAAGCACTTTGAATTGTGCTCGGAAACGTACTAGGAGCCAATGTAGGTCTTTCAGGACCAGTGTTATATGGTTTCGGTGGCCACTCCCAGTCACCAGTCTAGCTGCCACATTCTGAATTAGTTAATGTTCCTGGGTCACCTTCAAAGGTAGCCCCATGTAGAGTGCATTGCAGGAGTCCATTGTGTTTGAGCTGGAGGAAGGATCGATAAGCTCAAATCACAGATCTTACATATGCAGTCCTGCCCATGGTTTAGTGTGCTCACTCTAGATCATGGCAGCCAAAGCTCCAAATTACTTCCAAAAAAACTCAAATGGAAAAAAAAAAGTTAGTCTTGGGTATAAATAAGGAATGGATTGATGTCTCTTCTGTACATATAAGCACATGTTAGTTATCCAAACACACTTATAAGCTGTAATTCACTGATACTCAGAGAATCAGATTTTTTTTAATGGAATATGGTATATGTTGTTTCCAAGTAAATAATCTAATAATGAACTGGGTCGTCCAATTATTGAAATTTATTATTTGATTGCTCTTCAATCATTCTAAGAATGAGTTGCCCATCTGAGCTCAGTTTATGGAGGACAGATGTTCATAGTGCAGACTAAAGCAAATACCAATTACCGTTCATTAATATCTTGCTGGCCAGATCATCAGAGAAGGCAAAGAGGGAGGGGGCAGAGTGAATGGAATACACTCATTCTTAAAGGAGCCTTTGTCTCTGTGTCACCGTTTATAATAGATACTTAATGACCTATGAAGCATGTCTAGGATTTTTGTTTTGACTAAATGGGGGAAAACTTGCTCTATAAACATGTGGTTTTTTATTTTCATTGGCTGCCAAGCAGGGCCTTTTTCCATTAACATTAAATTCAACATGGGGGGAAACGTTTCTTGATGTCTTCTGCTACCTTAATCTTCATCTCTCTGATGTGATAGCCTTTTTCCTTTTAAAGATCTCATTATATTAGTCTCTTCCCACAGCTGAATATGGTGTTAGTCACTCACTTTCCATCTCTCTTCAAAAAGTGTTTCATACCTGTGGACAGCTTGATTTCTCAATGTACTTTGCTTTGAACTTTTAAATCAAACATTTAATGAGCATCCATCTTATTCTGCTCAAACAGTGCAAGGCTTTCGTTTTGGCTGCCATCATATTGCCTAGATCATATTGTTGTATTATTATGCAAAAGCTTCCGAAATCGTTGTTACAATTGCTTTCGTACAACCTGTGAAAATTCAATTTTAGCACTTCCAAAGAGCTGTACTTTTCTAGATTTGTAATGCAGTGCCAGATTTACCACATGATCTATGCATGCCTACTCAGAAGTAAGTTCCATTAAGGGTGTGTAGAACTGCAGTCTTACATCTTATATTAGCAGCTGCAGAAATAGAGATCCTATTTATAAATAATTGTTCATGATTTTTGCATATTCCAACTATGAGTGCAGCTTTGATAATAGATGTATTTGATATAAAATTATAGATATGAATTAGTTTTCCAAATTTACAGGGAGTCATAAGCTGCTTGAGTAGGATTTCTGGGGGAAATATAGTCTTCAGGAAAGGAATATTTTCATGACCTGATATGTCTAAATGAAATGTCTTTTTACTTCACTTGACCCCGATAGAATAGCATTTTATGCAAAGAGAGTTTCTTGGGTTCTGACTCAACAAAGGAGCTACTTATACTGTGTGCATAGCAGAAATTCACAGTGAATGAGAATGTTCACCTATGTAATCATATTAGCAATGCACCAAACATCCTGGGGGTGGGAAGAGGA
This sequence comes from Podarcis bocagei, assembly GCF_964188305.1. Lineage (NCBI taxonomy): Eukaryota > Metazoa > Chordata > Lepidosauria > Squamata > Lacertidae > Podarcis > Podarcis bocagei. The sequence continues at coordinate 81,845,572 of NC_138129.1, read as the reverse complement.
ATCCTGCAAGAATAATATCTGTGAGTTTTTTTCAGGAGTGCTATAAAGATCAATCACACCAACATGGCAGCTATATGTATGAAACATGTCTACAGCCTTTTGATTTCTGCTTTGCTGGTTACTGCCATTCTTGTCTGAATATTTTCAGCATGTAGCTAAATGATAGACATCTCTATGAAACTGTCACTTGGGGTAGGTCACATGCCCTTTGTCCATACTGTTGATTTTTTTTCTGGAAGCAATTAACATGGAAATGAGCACAACTTTCACACTAGATTCCACTAGATTTCCAGTGCCTGCTATGTTATGTGCAATATAATATAAAACTTATCATTGAAAAGTCAGGAAATCCAAATAAAGGCTGTTGGAATGTAGCCTCATTTTCTAGCTCATAGCTTTTTCTAGAAAATAAATAGATGATAGATGATAGATGATAGATATAGATAGATAGATAGATAGATAGATAGATAGATAGATGATAGATAGATAGATAGATAATGATGATAGATGATAGATAGATGATAGATGATAGATGATAGATGATAGATGATAGATAGATAGATAGATAGATAGATAGATAGATAGATGATAGATAGATATCAGGTGAAGATATCATCTGATAGATAGATAGATATCGGGTGAAGACCCCCTACTTGAGGCTTTGGACTGAAACTGCCACTTGGAGTAGACAATAGAGAACTAGATGGGCTGTAGATCTGATTGGACATAAGACAGCTTCATCTCTCAAGCTCTTCTCCTTATATCACCTACAGTTCTTTCCCCCGTATCTGCACAACATTAGCAAAGTTATTGTGACTTCTCCTTACAAGAAATGTAGGTTTGACTGTAGTAATCCCTGCCACTCTAATCATGATCTAAGCTACCCGTGGGGTTTAATATATTCACCTTCTCAACAGTCATATATGGGAAAGTTGGTCCAATCAATATTTTTAGATGAGGACAATATCTCAAACAGCAGAATTTGTCTAATATTTCACTTCCTTGGTTTCACTTTTTAAAAAATCTTTCTGGATTAATTCGGCAGTTTGGCATGATTTATGGGCATCTGCCTTTCACAAATACAGGGTCCCCTGTTGTTTAATATTTATCTAGTGCTGCTCCGAGATATCATTTGTAGCCACTATTAGTCTATTTTTGTTCCTATGCAGATGATACACAGCTTCGCTTGACATTCCTTCTGATTCAGGGACCAAGTTCTCTTTCGATACTGTCACCTTTTCAGACATTAATCATTCAGCAGAGAGGAACCGACTGCGGCTCAAGATGGGAGTAAGAACAACAAATTGTAATATGCTGACTTCCAACATAACCCTGGTAAATTTACATATCTTCCTTTCTTTATATGGATTGCTAGACTGTGGACACTTCACATCCTGACTAATGCTCTGCTTACTCATCTGCTAAAATATATTCTGATGAGAGGAAGTTCTTTCTTTCCAATTCATAAAAGATTGTAAGTGTATATCCCTGTTTCCTGCTCCCTGGGATTTTGGAATTTATATAACCTAACTCAGCCAGACTGAAAATTTAACTTCTGCTGGAACAAACATATAAAGTGTTAATTAAAAGCAAATAGACACACACACACAAATGTTCAGCTGTTACAGCTGCTATTTCAGCAGCTGGATAAAAAGCAGAGAACCACATTTGCCTTTAGTATTTAAAGTCAAATACCTGGGATTATCTAAGATCAAACTTTAATTGAAAGTAGCTAGATGAAACATAGATTTGGAAGCAGCAAAAATAATATCACATTCTCCCTAAAAGCCAACTTTCTTACTACCTACCCACATGTATAAAGAGAAAATAGACTTGTCCACTTCACTTCTACTGAGTGAAACTTGCCAGTTCTGTCTTCCCAGTCTTAGCTCCCATTGTCCCTGATCATTGGCCATGCCGACTGGGGCTGATGGGAGTTGTAGTACAAAAATCTGATGGGCACAAATTTGGTGAAGGCTGATCTACAGAACTGCATTTCCCTGCATCATAGAATCATAGAGTTGGAATAGACCACAAGGGCCATTGAGTCCAACCCCCTGCCAAGCAGGAAATACCATCAGAGCACTCCTGACATATGCTTGTCAAGCCTCTGCTTAAAGACCTCCAAAGAAGGAGACTCCAACACACTCCTTGGCAGCAAATTCCACTGTCGAACAGCTCTTACTGTCAGGAAGTTCTTCCTAATGTTTAGGTGGAATCTTCTTTCTTGTAGTTTGGATCCATTGCTCCGTGTCCGCTTCTCTGGAGCAGCAGAAAACAACCTTTCTCCCTCCTCTATATGACATCCTTTTATATGTTTGAACATGGCTATCATATCACCCCTTAACCTCCTCTTCTGCAGGCTAAACATGCCCAGCTCCCTTAGCCGTTCCTCATAAGGCATCGTTTCCAGGCCTTTGACCACTTTGGTTGCCCTCCTCTGGACACGTTCCAGTTTGTCAGTGTCCTTCTTGAACTGTGGTGCCCAGAACTTGACACAGTACTCCAGGTGAGGTCTGACCAGAGCAGAATACAGTGGCACATCTTCATCCTGCATCCTGGAAACTTGGTATACTTGGAATATATTCTGCATATATGCGTTTCACATACTGAGTCCCCCCCCCCCAAAAAAAATCCTTAAAAATAAGAGATGTCCTATAGCAGCTGCCACCAAATTAAGAGCTGGGAGTATTTTTCCCTCCCTTCAATTCTGTATGGCAACATAAAAAGGAGATAAAACCTGAAATTCTGGCCATACTTACTTGGCAAGAAACCCAGTTGAATGTAGTATAAATTACCTCTGAGTAGGGATTGAGGAGCAGTTGAATTCAGGTTGCATGTTAATGGGAATCAACCTAATCCACATTTTCCAGCAAAACACAATTGCTGAAATGCGGCTATCATTTGAAGATTGCACTCCTTGAATTTTGCAATGCAGTTCTCCAAGCAAAAGAATTAGGATGAAGTGTAGAGAAAGGTGTATCTACAGAAAGGTATTAGAGGAAATTGCTTGGGGAAGTATGTCTATATTAGGCAAAATTGCATTCCAATTTGTGCAGATTAGGAGAAATTCACACAACAATGCTGAGAAAGTCTCAAGACTTTTTTAAAAGGCAAACTGATGAAGGAATGTGACAAACTTAAGAATGAGGGTGGGAATGACAACCTGGGAGAAATGGAAACGGACAGGTTTGTCCATACTTACCACTGAATAAGCATGCTTATACCTTGTTGCATGAATGCCACAGATAAACTTACACCAGGGAAGTACACAATGTGTGTGTACCGGCATTGTCACCTATGTAATCTGGGCTACTGCGTCATAAGCAAAGATTCAATGCACCACTGACTGTGAATAACTCATTCAATAGCAGGGGTGTCAACTTGAATAAAATAGGGGGTCAGATAAGTCCCACTTCACATGACACAGAACACACAAACCACTGGTGCCCATCAGATGGGGGGGCACCATCCTCAAATATTTTATTGGGGGGGTAGAAGGGACCTTGGCACCTAGGAGTTGGCTCCTAGGGTCAGTAGTACACGAGACTCTTTATCACTTTGGGCTCAGGAATTCCTTTGCAGTTTGTATTTCTCCCTTCATTTCCCAAATAATGAAAATCCTACCATTTATTAATTTCTATTAAATATGTATTAAATATAATGATTGCTATAGGGTTTCTGGAATGCCAAGAAGCCAAGAAGCCATGGTAATGAGATTGCTTTCCTTTATTTAATATATGCATGATCCATACATTTCAGTCATGTGAGATTCCCATTGACTGCCCCATCTCCAGTAATGTGCAGGAAATGAGGTACCAAGCTACACAGTTCCTTCCCACAACAGTATTACCTTCCCTGGTGAGAGATGGATATTTATGAGGAACGATACATCATTCAGTTGCAATTCCTACTAAAATGTATTTAGAACCAGCTCTGTAGAGGGATAAAGTGACATTGTACCTGTCCCCAGAGCCTGAAACCGAAGCGGATATCATTATTAGTTAATATTTTTCTTCGATTCTAAAGACTCGACAACTTCTCAGCCAGAAGAAATGCAAATGTTGCATATTTAATACTGTTGCTTCCCTCCCCAAAGATGAAGCATGAAAAAAAAAATAGATTCTTGTTTGTCCCATAGCCAGTATAAGGTACCAATACAATATGATCTCCATTATAATAACCTACTTTATGAAGATTAAATGGTTTTGCAATTCAAACAAGGTAAAATTGGTTTAAAGCAAAATCAAACACTGGTTTGCTAGTTCAGGATTTGAATAGCGGAATGAGAAATCTTTTTTATATTGCTATTGTGCACTGGTCAGCCAAGAAGTAATTGCTTTTTACAAGGCAAATTTGCTTTTACTTTTCTAAGGTAATGAAATGAACCTGAAACATTTCCTTTGAAATCAAAGTCACTATCACTCAAATGTCACTGGCAGAATTCCATCATATAGTTTCGGCAAACACATAATGGGAAAGATGTGCCTGGAATAGATTGACAGAATTCTATTAGGAAGCCTTATCATACATTCATCTATATAATTATCTGTGTTGTAAATCAATAATGATTTGATTTCTTCACATTTCTGCATTACTAACAGGATGTGGGAGAGGAAGCCAGAGAATTTTATAACCCCCCTCAAGAAGAAGAAGAAAAGGGAGAAAGACTGGTATAGGTTGGTATGCACTAAAAGAAATGGTGAATATTTCTGATATTAAAGAGGTATCAATTATATGCTCACAACATCATAATATTAAGACTGTGACAGTTAATCAATAGGTTAATTTGGTCAATTAAAAATGTGTTACCAATCAAACAGGCAATAGATCTATACAATAACTGCCAATCATTTTTAATACAATTCTTTAAGAAAAACACCAGAGAGTTTTATGGGTGACAGCAAGTTATCCAGGACGATAGGAAAACCCCAAAAGAATGCAAAGTGCTCCAAACGGATCTATCTAAATTGAATTAAAGAAACTTGAAGATTTCTTTCTTTGTGGATTCTCATTTGAATTTACCTAATCTGCACATCTGGGACTAACATGTGGACTGAAATTTAGCAGTCCAGGTATTTTGCAATGTTGTAACATAGTTCTTGACAATGGGGGGGGATCAAAATACACATTGAAAGGCATATATTGGGAGAAAATAAAGATTGAGATGATATTAAAATGCTATTTAAAGAGCGGTTTTTAAATAGAAAAAGCAAAATTATAGGCAAAAACTTTTGAAAGTGATAAGGATGGGAAACAGACAGGTGCTTAAGGTGATTGACCAGCAAAGAGCAAACAAGATCTAAAGTGGAGTGTCCCAACTTATATATTCATGCCTGCAATTAAATAAAGAGATATTGGGTTGTGTAGAAAGCCCAAAACACGAGGGTCAAACCAGTGTGTAGCAAAAAAAGGGCAAATTCTGCACTAAGGCAGAGACTGAGAACAAAACAGGCAGCAATTATGTTTAGAAAGAAAAGTCCCACTGTTGCCAATAGAAATGTAATTGACATGTGTGTGCCTGATGGGGCAATGATTTGGAAAAGGTTCATGGTTGGGTGAAAAGAGAAGGTTTAACTTCCCCCTTTTCATGTGCTATCATCCTGCTCAACATCAGGGGTGGACATGGAATAACAACTTTTGCATCAAATAAATATATACATTCTTAAGCTACAGAGGGTGCGAGTTTTTCTTCTGATGCCCAATCTGAGATGTATTTATAAATAGGCATTTTGGGTGGCTTCCACAGAAGGCCACTTAGAATAAAGAAGGTTACCAGCACTTCAGGTTACTGTTATGTTGAAATGAGTTGGGGGTTTTTTGATAAAAAATAGCATTTACTCCAAAGTGGTTGAGAATTCTGCTTTTGTGGCTCAATCACATTCATTGTGTGTGCTGCGTTACGTACTGGGCTGATTGGTGTCAGGACCTTTCCATTCTCTTTAACCAATTTAGTCTCTCCCGCTTTATTTGAATTTACAAATGAAAGAAAGAACCTGCAGAGAAAAACACATCATAAATGCATTAGCAAGGGCTTTAGAAGAACATACTAGAGCTGTTTCCATTAGCATTTAATTGCTCCTTTAGCCTAGTGCTTGTGTGTATGTAAATTTTTTCACCCTCTGTAATTCTCAATAAAATTATGTTGTGCCGAAGGGGTGATCTGAAGCAATTCTGTAGTTAATTTAAAATTCTTAAGAAGGGAAAGGTCTGCAGTAAATAAAGTATAATATTTCGTATGAAGTTTTCTTCAATGGCCATCAAACACAGAGATCCCGAAGATTCAGTCCTGAATATCTGTTGCGATACCAGAGAAACTGTTTACAGAACTGTGTCTCTTATGAGAAGACGCACGCACGCACACGCACACACACACTGATCTGTGTCTCAGAAATAATTAACATATTCACATGGTGAATGAGAGTAAATAAGTGGAATGATTAGGGGCACGTTAACTGACCTTATCACATTAACATTAATCCTTCTCCTTTCTTCTGGGTGACCAGCACAGTTCTATATTGAGATGGGTTGAGTTTTTATGTGTCACAGCAAATGCAGACAATGGGTGTTACTAACACACACTTCTATAGTTCACAATAGCTCTCTTCTGGAGTTATTCACATGTAAAGAAACACACCAAGGAGTGGGGGCATTCAGGCAAGACATGCCACCTTTGACATGCCCCTTTTATCTGGCTCCCAGTCCTCCACATTCCCTGTACAAGAGTCTAAATTGCATACCCTCCAAGTGTCCTAATTTTCTAGGGACAATCCTGGATATACAAAAGCCACCCATCTTCTGATTTGATCCTGGAATGTCTCTGTTTCCTCCATCAGTGCAACGGCCGCTGAGCTTGGGGAGGAAGATGAGCTGGCGCTTGTCCCAAACAACAGCGGCTGCTGCTGCAAGGGACCATCCCATTGCCTCTCCATAGCCTTTACGGCTGGCTGCCTCCCTTGTCTGTCTCGTAATGGCTATTGGAGAGGAGCCAATGAGGAGGAGAGGCCACTGAGGTCCCGCCCTGTGCGATGCTCTGGCTCTGAGAGGCAGACAGAGGGCAGGGCCACCCTGGGTGGAAAGAAAGAACTACGTCAAGGAAACCTTAATGACCTTTGGACCTCTGTTCAGAACTTCATGAGAACAGTACACTTGCTGAAGTCCGAATGAAGTACATCAGTAGTTTTCGCAAAAATTGAAAAGAAATCTATGAAACGCCTACACAAATAAGAAGAATCAATGTATCAATTTCCAGAACTTTTTGACTTCCTGTACTTTTGAGAATTTGAAATGTGGCACATTGATAGATCTCATCAGGTAGATCACATAGGCCAAGATTTAAATTCTAGCAGCCTGATACCAAACATTGCTCGGGAATTCTACAAAATAATACAGGGCAGTTTCAAAGATTCCATCTATATCGATTCAAAATGGTGTCCAAGTGAAACTAAACGAAGACAAAAACCTGTGCTTTGATCCTCAGGAACCATAAAGGATTCTCCTTCTTTCTTTCTTTGTTATGAGATCTAAAGAGGTGTCCATTTGCATAACAAACAGACAAACAGCTTTCCCAAAAATATAGTACCGGTACATAAAATTTAGAAATTTACCCTGGCAGGAAATCTTTTTGCTACTTGCCTTAAGTTAAGGCACACTCCTATGCCCCTTTACTTTAGAACAGTCTTGCTCATATTTTACAAGAGATTATTTTCCTCCAGGTGTATCCTGCTTATGGGATCATTTTGCCTGGCCTCACAGTGGTTTGTACAATGGTGAGGACACATGGTTTTTGTGGTACTGTAGTGAGAAGGAGGAGGGTATAGCCTCTTTCTAACTTTCCCCCCCCCCCTTTTTTTGAACAGTTTGACATTAAAGTGACAATTCTCTGAAAACTTTCTCTTTAAAAAAAATCAGAACATTTTGTGTACATCTGTGCCTTTGTGCATCCACTGACATATGGAAATTATTCCCTTTTTAAACTGATTCACAAAGTCCCCTTCTTTTATTTATTGAAGACCCACAACAAAGCAGAGTGCCATAAATGTGTTATCACTCTGGGTCCACTTGTGTTTATCATTTAGCCTTTTATATTTTCTAATTAACGTTCCAATTTCCAACTAATGTTCTATAATTAGATCTATAACTCTCCACGATGAGGAATCATGTAAAATTCACCATTTGGGACAGCAAACTGTCTGGGAGAGTTTTATTATTAATTTAATGACAACTTTGAATGCCCGCTGTAAAACAAGAGAAAAAGAAAAAGTGGATTTCAATCAGACTTAACATTTGATTCTAATCGTTTCTCTCCTATTTAGCTGGAGTTAAATGCTCTAGTTAACTCAAATGATCTTGTGCGTATAGATAGATGTGTCACCCAAAGATTACATGATAGTTTGTCTTTCTTTTTAAGATGATGGATCAGTTCATCAAATCACAAGTTTAAATGGTTTGATAAGGGATTGACATACCCTTCAACAATCTTCATGTGAAGATTGCTCACATGAAGAAATTGTTTCCATAGAAAGTAATGCAAAACGGATTAATCCATTACAGACTTTTAAAAACAACCCCTAAAGCAGCAATTCAACATGAATTTTACTATCTAACGAGACCATTGATCCATAAAATGAAAGCAATAATCAGTGTACTGTACTATAAAATAAATAAGACAGTATTGTAGATGATAAAAATAAACATTATTGTTTTTTTCTTACCTGCACTGATGATAGTCATTGTTTGGATGGGGGGCTTTTATCCATTTCTGCAGTCACACAATCAATCAATCAATCAATCAATCAGTAGCTAAACTGGGTTCCACACAGTCACAAAAACAAATTAACCGAAAAAGCCTCAAAAACAAAAACACAAAATAAATAGCATAAACAAAAGCATCACGCTTAAGCCGTTCCGGAAGTCCGTTTGACTTCCAAAATGTTCAAAATCCAAGGCACAGCTTCTAATTGGTGCAGGTGCCCCAGGAACAATAGCCAACAGCCGCATTGGACGTTTGGCTTCCAAAAAAATGTTCAAAAACCGGAACACTTACTTCCGGGTTTTCAGCGTTTGAGAAACAAGGCATTTGAGAAACAAGGTACCACTGTATTACAAACAGATGTTAGCATTCCTGCACATATGTAGTATTTTAGGTGAACATAAGGAAATAAGTAGGAGGAAGAACTCTCTGAGGATAATTTTGTAAATTTGTGCTGTGGCTTTTGAAGATTCAGAAGGAGTTGGGGATGGTGGGTGAGTCATATGGCGACATGCTACAGGGTGTGGCTTTTTTTGTAAACATGCAGCATGCTGGTGTACGATTGCCTCTGTTCATATTTAGCAAAGGTTAGTCTTTAAAATGGTTGTGTGTCGTTGTTTTTTCAGGCAGAACAACATCCAGAGAGGCTATAAAGAGAATTCAGCTTCAACGAGCTCTGAAAAAATGAATAGGAGTCATTCAGGACATCTTTGCACAACCTCCATTCTTTTCAGCGCAGCCTGCTTAGAAGATGACATTTTGAGATGCCATTCCACACTTTCTGACTGGTTCTACATTGGTTAAAGTCAGCCTCTGACTTAGAGATCTCTCTTGATAAACTGGTGCCACCTTTTGGAACTGATCTTTTTACTAGCAAGAAACTGAATCCCTATGACTGTGGCATGGACCTTTGCCCCCAAATAAGGAAGAGTATTTTTTAGCAAATCACACAGTGTTGAGCCCAAAAGGTGGCTTACCATTAGGGTTTAGATAGTTCTCGTTTCCTTCTCCCCCTATATTTTAAAGAGTATTGTCACCAATTCAAATAGCAGTGCTGAAATCATAAGCCTGGCTACATTGTAAAGCCTTGAAAATGGCCCAGAGGGAATGTCCTTCCCTAGGGCCTTCCCTATATATTTTCAACTCCTGCTCCCCACTCCTTTATTTCTTTTAAAAGAAGAATTATAAATTTATCACATGTAAAAATGAATGACTTGATTCTAACTGCTGGTGCACTTTCATTCTTGGCTAATGCTATTAATCCCAGTGTTTTATAACAGGAAAAAGGAGGAGAAAACTGTTGGTGCAATAGTAATATAGAAATAAGAATTTCTGAATACCAAGATCCAAGTTTGGGGCAAGTGCTTTTCGGTGCAAGAACTCCAGGAGAGATATAAAAGTCACAAAATGTGCAGCAAACTAAACAATGGAAATATAGGCTGCTAGACTTTTTAAATATGTTCCAAAATTTCTCTCTTCTCCCCAGTACAGGAAAACTTATGTCTGGTAAGTTAGAAATTGGTTTACTTACTTACTTCAAAGGTCAGGGTTCATGTGCTTTTCCATACATCTGTCAGAAAAACTGCAAAAGCAGTAAAACTCAGCTTAGTTACAAAGTGGTAAAAGTTCCTACATTATTGTGCCACTCAGTAGTGGCTTGAGAGAGCCATGCGGTTGAGCTGAAGCAACCAGCTCAAACATCTTCACACACACAGCTTCACAGGTAGACTGAAGGGGAACAATAGGCTTGATTACCTATTTTCTCCCAAAGTGAGGGAAGTGACATAGCTAAGCCTGGCATGACAGCCTACTCTGTGGTAAGGGACCCCTGACCATTAGGTCCAGTCGTGACCAACTCTGGGGTTGCAGTGCTCATCTCGCTTTACTGGCCAAGGGAGCCGGCGTTTGTCCGCAGACAGCTTCCGGGTCATGTGGCCAGCATGACTAAGCCGCTTCTGGCGAACCAGAGCTACACACAGAAATTCCGTTTACCTTCCTGCTGGAGCAGTACCTATTTATCTACTTGCACTTTGTGCTTTCGAACTGCTAGGTTGGCAGGAGCTGGGACCAAACAACAGGAGCTCACCCCGTCGCAGGGATTCAAACCGCCGACCTTCTGATTGGCAAGTCCTAGGTTTAACCCACAGCGCCACCCGCATCCCCTGTGGACTCTGTGGTATTAACCCCTTAATGAATTAATTAGACTTAAGCATGTTGGGTATAAGAGAATGGTTATCTCTCAAAAACCAAGGCATGGCATGGCAACACTGCACTGAACTGCGCAATAGTACAGCAGTAAAAAACAACAATCCCTAACTCTATTTTGATTCTCTCCCCCAGTTTGCTCATTTTAGTAGTGAGGAATTAGCCTTGTTTTCTCCGAAAGAAAGGAAGGAAGGTAAAAATTACCAGCCATGCCACAAAGGCCAAAAATCCAGTCTTTCTGTTTCTCTGCTCCTACAGATGCCAGGGTGCTTGAATCAGACGCAGCTCACTCTCTAGCCCAATCTATCCGGTTGATTTACAAATGTTGCTTCTGTCTGCATGGTGCTAATACGGACTCTTGCTGTGCTTGGCCTTGTGCAGAGATAAAGCCACGAAGCTGAACCACATGATTAGGCAGTGATATACAGTCGCAGGGGAGAAAAGGAGGCAATGGGGTAGAGCAGGCACTGGATCTTATCCTTCAGTTTGGAGACAATCATCATTACTCATGGGAACACCTTCAGGACTATGTGACTTCTTAATGTTCAGATTAATCACGATTTCATTACTGGTTCCTTCCAGCCCTGCTGGGACCTTCTGCTTCTGGCCATTCTGATTTCCTCAATACTTTCCTCCTAGAATCAAACTGAAGCATTGCTTGTGGACCCGTAAAGCAGGCAACAATTGCCAAGAGGAGATTTAGAATGGAGAAGCAATGGCAAAGGGGAAAGTTCCCTCCCATCAGATGTCAAGGAAATAAGCAACTATCTGACTTTTAGAAGACATCTGAAGGCATGTTTAGGGAAGATTTTAACATTTGATGTTTTATTGTGTTTTTAATATTCTGTTGGGATCCTCCCAGAGTGGCTGGGGAAACCCTGTCAGATGGGTGGCATACAGTTAATAAAAGTTTTCTTATTCTTATACCCTTTCTGGAACTCCAATTTCATTTCTCGGATTTGTCTATTCCATTCCCCCATCACAAACCCTCGTGGCTTTTCTCCTCTTGGAGCTCTTAAACAGATTTGCATGGACATTTGTATTCACTCTGTATTATTTCTTGGAGTGAATTATTATTATTATTATTATTATTATTATTATTATTATTATTATTATTATTTATTTATTTATTTGTGCCACACCCATCTGGCTGGGTTTCCCCAGCCACTCTAGGCGGCTCCCAACAAAGATTAAAAATACACTAAAATATCACACATTAAAAACTTCCCTGAACAGGGCTGCGTTCACATGTCTTCTAAATGTCAGGTAGTTGTTTATCTCTTTGACATCTGATGTGAGGGTGTTCCACAGGGCGGGCGCCACTACCGAGAAGGCCCTCTGCCTGGTTCCCTGTAGCTTTGCTTCTCGCAGTGAGGGAACCACCAGAAGCGTTGGTGCTGGACCTCAGCGTCCGGGCAGAATGATGGGGGTAGAGACGCTCCTTCGGGTATACTGGACTGAGGCCGTTTAGGGCTTTAAAGGTCAACACCAACGCTTTGAATTGTGCTTGGAAGCATACTGGCCTTTCTCAGAAATCATAATCATAATAATCTAGGCTGACTTTCCTAAAGACTCACATGAAGAAAGAATTGTCTACCATCAAAGGGACTATCATTCAAATTCAAACCAAGCAACCTTTCTGCATGGAGGCAAGGGCAATATCATAGCCAATGAGGTTAATTTAAAGCATGATTATTGCTAATTGAACACTTTCCTACTTAGCCTGAGAGAATGGGGCTCTCACTGACTGCAGCTAAAAAAGCTGAGGTTGCTGAACAGACACTTGGGCTGTGGGGCTGGAGGGGGCTGTTGCTGTTGTGAGGTGGGGTGTTTTTTTTTTGGTATCTTTATTTTAGAATTTGTTGTGACATATGTGGAAATTGATTGTGTATTTTTTAATGTTTTATTTGTTGTTAATGGCTGCTTTTGTTATGTTGTAGTTACGTATCTTTTTCGTGTTGTAAACCACCTTGAGCATGGTTTGAGCTGTGGAATGGCAGCATACAGTGGTACATCTGCTTGCAGACAGGATCTGTTCCGGAGGCCTGGTCAGATCCTGAGGTTTCTGCAACCTGAGGACCGCTTCTGCGCATGCGCGCGGGGTGAAACCCGGTAAAATACTTCCGGGTTTGCCGCGCGTGCATCCCAAAGTTTACGTAACCAGAGGGACGACTGTACAAATAAAATTATGTACGTATTTATGTACGTATGAGATATTTTGCATTTCTGCAACGTATTAGCTTTTCAATAGTTCTGTAAGAAAGTATTATTATTCCCCCTCCCTTCCAGCTCCCAGCTCCTCTATAATCCAAGTTCAGTTTTGCCTTTGCCACATCCCTGATGCTCATTCAAGAGGCAACCTCTTGTTTCTCTTCTGCCTCCTTTCCGTGACATCCTCTGAGGCTTATAACTGATTGGGAAAGGTCTGGGAGGTTACAGCATCTGACTAGCTGCATCCTTGCCCACTACCAGTGTATTCAAGCTGATTGCTGATCAGGCAACTTCTTCTTTCCATTCCTCACATCTCTACCAACCTTCTTAAAACCAGTACCTGGGGACAGTTGCGGCCTTACACGGGGTCACTTACTGCTTGTCTTATCAGCGAAGAATCTTTTGCTGTTGTTCATGATAATTTGGTGGGGCCCACTATGAATCTGGGCAGTCCTATTAAATCATGTAAATGTTCTCCAGCAAAATTCTGAATTCCATCTGTATCAGATCAACCTACATTTAGCCTCTGGCAAATGGTAGCCCATCTTTGTGTTTTCAAGTTGCCAAATTTGTATTTCTCATAGAATATATTTAATTCAGTCCCTGAGTAATTAATATTTGGCCCTTCTACAAGTGTTAACCTCTTTTTTAAAAAATATGCCGGGAATGCAGTAAATAAATTGATTACCCCTTTGCTAACCTGTCTACCAGCACTTTGTTCATTATATATAGAGAGAAAGAAAAAGAGAACTGAAAAATATCTGAAAATCAGCAGCAAAACCAGTAAGTACAAAAAGTCTAAATAAACCCTATTGTTTATTTTTTCTTGTGGGGAGGGGATTTAATTCAAAATACAACATTGACTACAACGTCTTTCAGCTTACCTTCAAGGAATTGCAAAGTGTTTATTTCAAATCCAGCTCATCTTGAGCAATGGATGCTGCTGCTGAACACTTCATATGACACGTAACAAATCAAACAGCTCCATCTATCTTGCATCCCCTTTTTTGTGCCTCTGCTCAGTAGCTAAATGAAAACTTTGGAAGGATCAGAATAGCTATTAATGTGTGGCTGGCGTTCCATCAGCTTCTCAGCACAGGCAATTTGTTTAAAACACTTTTAAAAGGGGGTGACAACTGAGATATATAAATGATGCATCTTGGCAAATTTATTTTCTGCTACTTTACTGAGAGATGCTTTCTTTCTTTTTTCCCCTCCCCAAAATAGGAGGGGGTGGAGAAAGAATTCCCTAAAAAAAACGATAACTAAGCTAAATTTCTACTAGGAGTTTCTGTCAAGCCTTGTACATGCCTCTTTAAATTCTCCAACCCCAACAAGGTACATAGCAATAAAGAATTGTGTGTTCAGACCCAGAAACCTCCCCCCTAAATAAATTCAGACTTGACTAAAATTTTGGTTTTGGTTTTTGGCAGAATTTAGGCCACAACTTTATTGATTAAGCGTGTTCTCATAAAAGAGAGAGCACGTGTTGCGGATGGGGCCGAACAAAACCCCCAGTTAGTGACCAGGCCATTGATGGCAATGGGCTGGAGCAGATTGGATGAGGTTGTTACTGGGGTAAATTTGATGTTGCCAATTTAGGGGTGGGATTAATGGCCTTATATAAGCAGGGTCCACAGCTTTCTCTTTCTCTTTCGCTGTGGACATCGGATCTCCCGCCCGCCCTCCCTTGATTTGGGCTTGCGCTTTGACCTTGCTCTGCCTGTCATGGGGTCGTTCGCATTGGTGCGGGGGCCCAGTAGGAATTTGTCCAATTGGCTGATTAGTGCGTGCCTTTTGGGTTTTGCCTACTGTTTAGCAAATCGTCACAACTTGTAAGGTTGGCGGTTAGGCATTGGTTAAAATTGGTTGGTGGAGGGGTATGGATTGGCTGTGCCTGCCCCTCCAATGCTGCTGCTGACGGGTATTCCGTTAAAGGAATTCTGAAGCTTACCATCCCCTTCGTCCAAACCCTGACGGCAGGGTGCGGGCCGCGTAAGCTTCAAGGAACATGCGCGGAGCAGATGAGGGCCTGTGACGCAGCTCCATCTGACTCTGACCTTGTTTCCTCCGGGACTGACTAGGGAGTCAGTGCTGTCCCCCCAAGGCGGAGGGGGGGGGACTGGTAGTCATAACCAATGCCTAAGCAACCACTCTCAAGTTGTATAAAAATAAAGTTGTGGCCAAAATTATGCCAAAAACCTTAAACAAAAATTACGTGTGATGTCTGAGTTATTGGGGTAGGGGTTTGGGGGGACCTCAGCACGCAACAGAAAGTGACGGGTTGCATAGGCTCTGGTTCGACTAGCTCCCTTCCATGCAGGTAGCGCTGACCCAGGGCACCAGCATAGGTCAGCCAGGGGTGAACACCTGGATAAGCGGAAAGCCGGGAAGGGGCTAATTCTGCCACCCAAATGTCCCCCTGGACTCAGGCATGGGTACAACCCCTCTCAGGGGTTGACCAAACCATCGAGTCCCTGGATTCCTTTAATGGAATACCCTTCACATCGGGATGGCGAGTGCGTTCTCCCATCCCTATCACCTGAACCAGAGCCTATCCACAGCCTTACAAGTTGTGATGATTTGCTACGTGGCAGGTGAAACCCAAATGGCAACAGCCAATCAGCCAAGTGGGGGAAATTCCTGCCATGCCCCTGTCCCAACAACAGACAACACACGACGGCATAGCAAGGTCAAGCGCACAGCCCTAAAAATAGGGAGAGGTGGGCGGGTGTTCCAAATGCACGCGCTGAAAGAGGAAGCTCTGGGTCATGTGCATGGGCATAAATAGGTCCCTCGAACCATTTGGGCTGCATCCATTGGCCAGATTGCACCCAGCTACGAGGGACCCTACCAATCAGGTGTTGTGGCTGATCAATCATACCCACCCACAACACAGGGAGTCAGTTGTCCAGGTCCCTCTTTAAGGGAGGGCCCAATTTGGTGTAGCATAATGGATAAGGCCCTGAACTATAAACAAGGGGAGGGCTTCAGCTCAGTGGTAGAGTAGCTGCTTTGCACCCCCCTCAACTACAATCTACCTGAGTATCTGCATGAGTATGTTCTGGTGTGGTTCTTCCTCTGAAGTTTCCTACTGTAGACAACCAAAATAAGAGAGGGTCTGGAAATCAATCTTTATCAGGAATGGTTGAGGGGATTGGGTATGCTTAGCCTGGGACAGAGGAGACTGAGAAGAGATATGATAGCCATCTTCAAACACCTAAAGGGCTGTCACATGGAGGATGGAACTAGCTTGTTTCTGGAGCAGGGTAGGACCCTATGGATTCAAGTTACAAGAAATGAGATTCTGACTAAACATCAGGAAGGACTTTCTGACAGAAAGAGCTGTTGGACAGTGGAATGGACACCCATGAGAGATGGTGGATTCTCCTTCCTTGGAGGTTTTTAAGCAGAGGTTGGATGGCCATCTGTCCTGTATGATCTAGTTGAGATTTTATTCTGCACATCTGTTTCAAACTGATGGTTTTACCTGTTGTTTGACACATGTTTATGTTTACTTGCCTTTGAAATTTTATTGATTCAGTATTATCCTATGTATATTTTATTGTAAACTGCTTAGAGGTTGTTGGTTGTTTTTCAAATGAGTGGCATGGAAACTCTGTTCAATAAAATACAGAAAAAAATAATAAAGCTGATCAGAAAGGAGCGAGGTTGACAGCTGCATCTTTTGCAAAATTCAGCCTTCTCTCTGGGTGGAACTCTGGGCCTGAAGGAGTCCAGCATTCTTTATTTAATTTATTTCATGTGTCAAACAACAGTGGGTTGTATGCAATGCTAGTCCTACTTCAAGTAGTACCATTGAAGTTATTGAAGATGACTAAATTGGCTTCCTTCTATTCAGTGGCTCTACTCTGAATATAACTTAGCTGAATACAACCTAATGCATCCTGATGCATTATTCCCTGGTTTGCGGATTCACTTTGTGTACTGTGGGAAAACATTGTTTTGGGTTTGTAGGGCAGTAAATTTGTGTTTTCCTTCAATAAATAAACAAATAAATAACACACTGGTACACTAAAGGGTGTAGGATGACAGGGAGACCCATAAATAAAGCTAAGGTTCTTTGCAGCCTGCCATTCTGACAGCATATTTTGCAAACAATCATAAATAACACTCACTGCACCCTATCAGAGACAATTATACCACACCATCAGCTCCATTGTTTTGATTTATTGGGGTCTCTGAAGTGAAAGAAATAGCTACCTGTCATCCCTAACGGCAAGACTCTAATACACTTGATTCCAACCCCCCCCCCCCCTGTTCACAACATTCACGTCTTGTTTGTGTTATTTGCATAGTGCCTTTTTTCTTTTAAAATATACAAAAAGCTTGCATATTGGCTTGAAGGGGGGCAGGGAATAGATCCTGTGAAAGTTGCAGAGTTAAGGACTGAAGCTAATCTGGCACCAAAGTTCAACTGAAGTTGAAATCTGAGTTTCCTGCTTTGAGGAATTTCAAGGGAACTTTTCAACAGAAGGAGTCAAGTTCCTCAAATGGATGGGAGTGGAGTTCTACATTTTATGAAGATGGAAACTGAATTCCACCTGAGTTGAAAGGGGATTTTGTTAGCTTGAATGGTTAAGCGAGTTTGCTGCAAGCCCAGAAACCCCCTGTTCAAACCACTCCTTAGCTGTCAAGTCAGTGAGGAATGCCCCACCACCACCCATTAAGAATTTTATTTATTCTATAACATTTATTGATGGGTTGTTTATTTGACCAGACATTTTAAATTTTGTATATTAATTATAGTTTAGCTGCTACTTGCAATTTGCAACTACTTGTTAACTACTACTGTACTTGTCGTAACCACTATTTGCTTTTAACTACTGTTGCTTGGAACTACTATTTGCTTGATGCTGTAGTCTATTATGTAATGTGGTTTATTTCATGATTTGGTTAAGGTTTCTTCCCAATATTTTGCACTCTTCCCTGATATCTATATAGATCAAGAGTAGGTTATAACTTTTTTAAAAATTAATAAATATGGGGGAAATATTGGCCAACTTTCAGATTTGTTCTGAGAACAAATGTGGAATGCTCAGGAAAACATCAGGAAGTATTATTGCAAATTATTTATTTTTATTCAAGAAGGAGTTCTGAGCAGAGATCAGTGCCGGACCTACGTATAAACTGTACAAGCTATAGCTTAAGGTGCTATTTTCTTGGAGGCCCCCCAAAAAATTAAAGGAAAAAACCCTGAATGATCATTTCCAAAATATGCTGGGTTTTATGTTGTGTAGGCTCCTATTTGTTATGTGCAAATGACTTTAGATGCCTATTGGGGCCATAAATTATCACATTCAACACAAAAACAGTGACAATTTGTTGTTGACAAAGGACAGCTGGACATATAAAGGGTCCCATTACCTTCAGTAGCTTAGAATCATAGAATCATAGAATCATAGAGTTGGAAGAGACCACAAGGGCCATCGAGTCCAACCCCCTGCCAAGCAGGAAACACCATCAGAGCACTCCTGACATGTGGTTGTCAAGCCTCTGCTTAAAGACCTCCAAAGTAGGAGACTCCACCACACTCCTTGGCAGCAAATTCCACTGTCGAACAGCTCTTACTGTCAGAAGTTCTTCCTAATGTTTAGGTGGAATCTTCTTTCTTGTAGTTTGGTACCATTGCTCCGTGTCCGCTTCTCTGGAGCAGCAGAAAACAACCCTTCTCCCTCCTCTATGCGACATCCTTTTATATATTTGAACATGGCTATCATATCACCCCTTAACCTCCTCTTCTCCAGGCTAAACATGCCCAGCTCCCTTAGCCGTTCCTCATAAGGCATCGTTTCCAGGCCTTTGACCATTTTGGTTGCCCTCCTCTGGACACGTTCCAGTTTGTCAGTGTCCTTCTTGAACTGTGGTGCCCAGAACTGGACACAGTACTCCAGGTGAGGTCTGACCAGAGCAGAATACAGTGGCACTATTACTTCCCTTGATCTAGATGCTATACTCCTATTGATGCAGCCCAGAATTGCATTGGCTTTTTTAGCTGCCGCGTCACACTGTTGGCTCATGTCAAGTTTGTGGTCAACCAAGACTCCTAGATCCTTTTCACATGTACTGCTCTCAAGCCAGGTGTCACCCATCTTGTATTTGTGCCTCTCATTTTTTTTGCCCAAGTGCAATACTTTACATTTCTCCCTGTTAAAATTCATCTTGTTTGTTTTGGCCCAGTTTTCTAATCTGTCAAGGTCGTTTTGAAGTGTGATCCTGTCCTCTGGGGTGTTAGCCACCCCTCCCAGTTTGGTTTGATGAGCTTAGGGCCTCATCAAACCTAAATCTGGCCCTGGTAGAGATATAACCACATGTACCAATATAAGCGGAGCCAATGTTGATAAATGCTTCAAATTAACCATGTGTTCTATAGCAGCTGTACCAAGAGACATAATGCAGATGCAGACATAACGCTTTCTCCAATCTTGGCGTCACATGCTCCTGGGTGTGCGCCTTGATTCCCGGAATTATCCCTTTAAAGTCCAGGTGGTCCTTTTGCATCCCAGGCATCCTACTGGAGGGAGAAGAGGGAAGCTGAGGCAAAGAACAGTGGATTGGCTTCCTTCACCCCACTCTTCTCTTCTCCCTCCAGTAAGCAACAGCAACACACTGAGTTTGGAAGTTGGCAGAGCAGTGGTGTCCTGCCTCTGCCACCTCCCTTGCCACTACTGGCGGCTACTGAGGCAGAGCAACATTCCCCCCCTCATTTTTTTCCGGGGGGAGGAGAATTTTTGGGAAAAAATTGAAAAAAAGTCTGTGTGGAAGGTTTTTACAAATTGCGTGAAACGCAGTGTATATAAAAGTATTATGCTTGAAATAAAACAGGTAACCACCCTCCTTTTCCTCAAAAGCAACAAAAAAGCAAGAAACCATCAGCATAAAAAAATAATCACCAACAGCAAATAAAGTTAAGGTCCATCTCAATATTTAAGCCCCATAGAAGGTCTACCCTTTGAGTAGTGCTTTTAAAAAAAGAAACAGAAGACACAACATATACATGTAGTTTATTCTATCTCATTTTCTGAACTACTGCTACCATTTTCCATTTCTTCTTCCTCTTCCTCTTTGTCATTTTTCTCATGGACTTCTAAAAACGACTTTTTTCCCAAAGTCATTTTTTAGAAGTCCATGAGAAAAATGACAAAGAAGAAGAGGGAGAAAACCCGTTTCCCCCCTATTTTTTCTGGTTTTTTTGGCAGGCCTTCCTATTTCTACTTGAGGACAGCTGGGGCAGAGTAAGACAAACAATTTTTGCATGCCAGGCCCAGAAGTAACAAACATCCAGTTACTGAATAGTATGTTGCACTAAGGTTCAAACTTTGTTTGAAAGGAAAAGGAGTGTGTGTTTTTTTAAATTGAATTTATTATATATTATAAGCCACATTATGGTAAGAGAGCTTCTAATCAGTTTACAAAAATATACGACAGAACATTAAAATGATTGATAAAACACAGTTAAAAGCAGGTATTTAAGAGTATTTAAAAGATTATTGAAGTCAGCAGTGGTTAACAGGAAGAAAATTGCATGCATCTTCTGCGTGTTCAGATGGGCTGGCGCTAACGAAAATATTTTCAGCAGTTGCCAGAAAGAGTTGCCAGGTTATCGACATTGGCCTTGCTATGGACCTCAGTTGGTCACCATTGAGGGGCCTGGTAGGAATTTTTCCACTTGGCAAATTGGCATGGGCCATTTGGTTTTCGCCTACTTTGTAGCAATTGTCACAACTTTGTAAGGTTAGGCGATTAGGCATTGGTTGATCTTATGATGGGGGAGGGGAAGTGTGGCCATCACCTGCCCCTCCAAACTAAAGGGTATTCTGTTAAAGGAATCTGGGGGTGTGGATCTTGTCTGAAGCCTGGGGAGGGGCTAGGGCCATGCCATGACCCCGTTGGGTACCCAGGGGGTGCTCGAGTTGCTTTGTACCGACAGGGCTCCCCCTACTGGTGGCTGACCCTTTCAGGACTCCCTGCGTGATGGGCAGGAGTCAAATATAGTTGGGTCAATTCCAATGCCTAAGCCAATACAGCTCACATTCTGTAACCAATAAAGCTACGGCCAAAATTTGCCCAATAACCATTAACCTAATATCTGTGTACTTGTGTCTTATTCATCAATGAGGGGGTGGCTTTGGGGTCTCGACACACAAATATATACCGTATTTTTCTGTGCATAAGACTAGGGGTTTTCCCTAAAAAATAATGTCAAAAATTAGGGGGCGTCTTATACACAGATACATCTTTCCCCATTTTCTTAAATCTGAGTCCCCCAAAATAGGGGGTGTCTTGAACATGGGGCCATCTTATAGACGGAAAAATATGGTATATTGTAACAGACACCACAGGGGAGGATGGATACAGGTACTAAGGCACAATTTATTTATGAAAATGTGCCCTTTGGATACTTATTGCTTGTAGTTGCTTTCATTTTTTTGTATATAAAAAAGAGGCTCTTCAGCAGTAAATGGGCCTAATTCAATAAATTAATGCAAATAGATTGCTATTCCATGGTGGCCATCTGGAGGGAAAGCAAAAAATTCTACTTGAGGAGTTTCAACAAGCAGCTTTTAAGATGCTATTTGAGTGGTGCTTTGGAGTGCTCATTTTCTGCTCAGCTACTCATCCTTTTCACAGTAGCTGTTAGCACTCATATTACTGAAGGCAAAACATTCATCTTAGTTTAAACAATAACTCTGTTAGGGCCTGTGAATTGAGCTTGAAATGGTGCTGGCCATTGTCTAGTCTGGAGCAAAGGAAGAGGTGTAAGCTGCATACTGGCTGCATCTGCACTAATGCGTTTAAAGCATCATCATACTCCATTAAAGAGTCATGGCTTCCCTCAAAGAATCCTGGGAAGTGTAGTTTGCACAGGGAGCTGAGAGTTCCTTGGATATCCTTAGTCCCCTCAAACAGCTACAATCCCAGCATTCCCTGGGAAGAGGAAATGACTATTGAACCACTCTGAGAACTGAAGCTGAGAGAGGAGGATAAGCGTCTCTTAATAACCAACCCTTAACAAACTACAGTTCCCAGGTTTCTTTGGGAAGAGCCATGATTTCATAAAGGGGTATGATACTGGTAAGGGATGCGGGTGGTGCTGTGGGTTAAACCACAGAGCCTAGAACTTGCCGATCAGAAGGTCGGCGGTTCGAATCCCTGTGACAGGGTGAGCTCCCGTTGCTCGGTCCCTGCTCCTGCCAACCTAGCAGTTCGAAAACATGTCAAAATGCAAGTAGATAAATAGGTACCGCTCCAGCGGGAAGGTAAACGGTGTTTCCATGTGCTGCTCTGGTTCGCCAGAAGCGGCTTAGTCATGCTGGCCACATGACCCGGAAGCTGTACACCGGCTCCCTCGGCCAATAAAGTGAGATGAGCGCCGCAAACCCAAAGTTGTTCACGACTGGACCTAATGGTCAGGGATCCCTTTACCTTTATGATACTGGTGTATAGAGTACCAGAGGTCATTGTCTCTTGAAGGTGCAAATGACATTGAACCTCTTTAGTCCCTTAGGTAAGTGGGAAGAATTGCTGTTGCTCCAGCAATACAAAACACAGACTCTGTCTCACAGATAGATTCACTCACTGACCCCGGACTGACAGACATACTGATGAGCTGACACACCTTGATCATTTACAGTCGGCACTAGGCTGTTACCAATGCAACTGGCTTAGTTGACCATGCACCTGTTGGCTTAGCTCATCCATTATTATTTATTAAATTTATATAGTGCCCTATACTCACACATCTCAGGCTATCCATGGGGCAACATGCTAATCAAGGAAATTAACCCCTTCCCCATGTCCACTTACTCCAACATAACTTACCTTAGGGGTTGGAGTCACTCCCAGGTTAAACTGCTGCTCTAAGCTTTTGGAAGTAGGGCATGATACTTAAGTAAGAACAAGTTATGCACTAGAGTTTTCAGTACAGGCAATATCAGTCTCCTTTGCTGGACTTATTTTCCCCGACAGATATATTGTCCTCATGTGGAGCCATAGATTAATACGCTCATCTTTAGGTTATGGGTCACCTATTCATATTTTGCTACAAGTCACCAACAATATAGACTGAAATTTTATTTTGCAAGTTTCAAATGGCAAATGTGAGTGCTATTTATAGTACGTGGTGGGTGTTAGGTATTCTCTTTTTCAAAAGTTTGAGATCTGGTTGCCTGGTAGGAAATGAAGGAAATGGCCTGTTTGCAGCTGAAATCTTTGGGCAAATCAAGAATGGCACATTCCCTTCTCCAATGTATTAGCTTTCACAGCTCAATCTTCATTTTCTTTTTTCTTTTTTTAAGTTAACAAGAAATGCCCCTTTCTTTTAGAAGCTATCACGTCTGTATCAAGAATGTCTATCTTCCTTCTTCTTCTCCACTGAAGTTTTTAGCTGACTGACAGGTGTTCCACTGATAGGAAAGACAACATTGTTGTGGTGTCATTTAAGAGACAAGCAAAATTCCAGAGTAGAAAACGGAGGTTCACATTTTAATCTCATCCTGAATTGAGTACAAAAGAATTAATGCAGCCTCCTTGCTTCTTACAGGACTGTAGATTCAAAGGCAGATGAGGTCCCATTCACACATACACAGCAGCAGCAGCAGCAGCAGCAGCACATAGTCAGTTGGGAAAACAACTAAACAATTGGTCCTACCTACAGGGCTATTTAATTTGACATATATAATGACCAGTGGAGTGGGATCACACTGCCTTATTTCTATTGCAATTTCATTCCTTCAAAGAGCTCAAGGTAGCATACATGTTTCAACCCCCCCCCCCAGTTTTGACCTCGTGACAACCCCGTGAGGTAAGTTGTTTTTTTTTTTTAAAAAAAACTTATTTGAATTTAGGAACCTAGGAAGCTGCCTTATAGTGAGTCAGACCTTTGGTCTGCCTAGCTGAGTACAGTCTACACTGACTGACAATTGCTCTTTCCAAAACAATACGCAGATCAAAGCAAAGCCATCCTTCAAAATTCACACTTCTCTGAATTTTGCAATGCATTTCTCCAGAATATGCTATTATAAAGTTTGCCCGCAAAAGGAATATATTAGTGGAAAAGACATTAAAATACATTACAGTAATTGCTTTGCAAAAAATGTGTGCATTAGGTAAAACTGCATACAAACATATATGTATATTAGGAGAAATCTGCTGATGAATTGTCATGAGGTCTTTTTTTAAAAAAGCAATGTGAAGAACTGGAGAAAGGAAAAAAACCACAATAAATTGAGAGAAACAAAAACTGACTAGTTCACCCATTCCTAATCTGAACCCAGACCTCGTTAGTCAGGGGTCACCAACCTGTGGTCTGGGGGCGGGTAAGGCCCAAGGCACTCATTTACCTGGCTCGCGGTGACCCCTGCCGCCTGCTGCCACCCGCTCTTACCAGCGTGGAGTGGTGTGGGGACCCACTTCTGGGTTGAAGGAGCACCAGAAATAGTTTGTGTGCATGTGCATGGGCCTCCTCCGCCCCGGATGTGCACCGGAAATAGCGTGTGCATGTGCGTACAGGCACGTGCTCCCCTGCCCTCCGGCCCACCACGTTATCGTCACTCACGACACCGGCCTGAGGCAAGGAAAACTTAGAGACCCCTGTCCTTAGTCATAGCCCAATACCTTTTGTTTTATTATTTTACTATTTGCTTATTTAAAATCAAGGGACGCGGGTGGCGCTGTGGGTAAAACCTCAGTGCCTAGGACTTGCCGATTGTATGGTCGGTGGTTCGAATCCCCGCGGCGGGGGGAGCTCCCGTCCTTCGGTCCCAGCTCCTGCCCACCTAGCAATTCGAAAGCACCCTTAAGTGCAAGTAGATAAATAGGTACTGCTTTATAGCGGGAAGGTAAACAGCGTTTGTCACGCTGGCCATGTGACCCGGAAGTGTCCTCGGACGGCGCTGGCTCACGGCCTCTAGAGCAAGATGAGCGCGCAACCCTAGAGTCGGACACGACTGGCCCGTACGGGCAGGGGTACCTTTACCTTACCTTATTTAAAATCACTTCTGTGTTGCCTTTCAAGAAAATTATTATGGTTTACAAAATTAAGAGTAATGCTATAAACCATGCAGCTGCAATAGGAGTTGCCAAAAGATATGAAAAGGTTCGTTAAAAGCCAGGGCAAAGAATTAACAGTTTGAGAATGTTTGACTAAACACACAGGTTTTTATGGAGTACAGAACACCAATGTTGTAGGTGTTCTACCTCACTAGAACCATAAGACCACACCGGTTCATCACAAAGTACATTTTAGATACTCTTAACACACCCTAGAAATGCTGCTGATGTTATCATTATGGATTAAGGGGTGATCTCAGGGTTCGTAAAGAGAAGGAAAACTGTGATCATTGCCACACTAGCCTCTACAGGCACACATTTCAGGCTGGAATCCTGTGCCCACTTTTCTAGGAAGGAAGTCCCACTGAACTCAGTGGGACACATTTCTGAATAGACTTGTACAGGATTATGTGTATAGTTGCCTATGCTTTTGCCAGCATGGCTGCAGTGCCTGTTTTGATAGGATCAAGGTACCTCTTACATCAGCAATAACCAAAGGCCTTTTTGCACTATCCAAGGCAAAATCATCTCTTCACATCTTGCATTTGCTGATGTGAACTCTATCCCATGAAAGTGTGTGCTATAAACAATTGTTAGGTTGTGTACGCACCATACATTGAAAGCACATTCCCCCCTCATCCCCATAGTTTACCCACCACAGAGCTACAATTCTGAGCATGCTTAAGAAACTACAGTTCCCAGGATTTAAATGTATGGTGTATTGCAAGAAGTGAAGTTACAGGGAACCAGGCAGAGGGCCTTCTTGGTAGTGGCGCCCTCTCTGTGGAATGCCCTCCCTTTGTGTGTCAAGAGACAAAGAACTACACAACTTTTAGAAGACATCTGAAGGCAGCCCTGTATCAGGAAGTTTTTAATGCTTGATATTTTACTATGCTCTTATATATGCTATAAGCTGCCCAGAGTGGCTGGGGAAACCCAGCCAGATGGGGGCTGGGATATAAATAATAAAATTATCATTCTTATTAAAGCCTTAAACTTTAAATGTACTTTATTGTAGGTGTCAATGCAACAGACTAGCAAAGCAAGCGTGCATGAGTTTTCAAGACCCCAAAGTCCAGTTCAAAGCTTAAAAATTGAGATCTGAAACCAACTGATGTCAACTGATCAGCAGTGGATTAGTGAATAAAAAGAGGAGGAATGAAATAATGGCAAGAAGTCCATTTTCTAATAATGGTGCAGTATTACATCATGTTCTGCCTGGAAGACCTCCCTGCCTCATTAGAATCACCCGAGCTGTAATATTTTCCATAATGATTAAAAACAATTGACTTCCCAGTATAATAGGATAAGGATGAGTTCATAATGTAAATAGGTCACCGCTTCATTTGCTACAAATCTAAATAAGCTAAAGACTAGCTTCCTGAGCTTTTGCTGGTAAATTCAAATAAAGTAAGAATCTCAGTTCTCCCTCCCAGTTTCAGTTGCTTCCAAAGATCTGTTGGATCCGTTGGTTGCCTCCCTGATCCTTTGCCCCAGAACTCACAGCCTACCACTTCCCAACCAGAGCTGAGTTGAAAATTATTATCTGAGAACTGTTGGGCTGGAAAATTTGGGGTGGGTGGGTGGAATTCTGGAATAACTTATTTACATTTGCAGGGAGGGGTCTTCCTTCCTTCCTTCCTTCCTTCCTTCCTTCCTTCCTTCCTTCCTTCCTTCCTTTATTTTTGTATTGCTGAAAGATGCTTTATTAAATACAAACCCCCAAATTTGGGATCCCCTCCAAACTGATGCCAAAGCTTTGTACTCATTTTGTTCCATTCTGTACTGTGAGCCCCATGTTTTGTGCCGCTCCCCCAAACTGAGCAATTGCAAATTTCAGGGTTTATATTTAAGAAAGCTACAGAAAGCAGCCACCGTGGGCTCACCCTTGGCCACCATTTCCCTCTCTCAATGTCCTGTCTATCAAGCCCTATGAACTCTTCCAAATGACCCTCCTTTGTACCCCAAGTATTTATGCCTGGCTGGAAAGTGTCATTGAGTTCAGATAACGGCACTTGCATGTTTGGACAAAGGGCAAGGCATCTAAGTATGTGTAGAAACCTCCCTACAGTGGTACCTCAGGTTAAGTACTTAATTCGTTCCGGAGGTCTGTTCTTAACCTGAAACTGTTCTTAACCTGAAGCACCACTTTAGCTACTGGGGCCTCCTGCTGCCACTGCGCCACTGCCATGCAATGTCTGTTCTCATCCTGAAGCAAAGTTCTTAACCTGAAGCACTGTGTCTGGGTTAGCGGAGCATCTGTATCCTGAAGCATCTGTAACCTGAAGCATATGTAACCCGAGGTACCACTGTATTGAACAAAGATAAAGTTGACATTAGGTGTTCTGCCCACTTCCACCCATTATCTCACCCACTACTGGCATGCGGCCCTTGAAAGGTTGCCCAGAAGGAAATGTGGCCCTCAGGCTAAAAAAGATTGCCCACCCCTGCAACAGACAGAAGGATATAATTGGATTTGTCCCAGTCCCTTTACAGATAGACAGACCTTCAAACATCGCAGGGCAGACGTACTTGCCCACCATGTAAAGCATGACTCGGTCTTGCTGCGAGATCAATTGAGCTGAAGACAAAGGAAGTATTCTCATGGTTCATTTTTCTACACAAAGCTTTGCAAGGACCGGCAGCTGAACCCCGCACCCTGAGCATTACCTTGGTGCGGGGAAACGAGCGGAGAAGAATGCTTTAACAATTGAAATGGTAGTTGAAATCTCTGAAAGGCAGGCTATCATTATTTCAGCTGGAGCTTTGCCAAGATATCAGGGTTAGCAACCCTGTACACTGGCACAATGGCTTGGGGAATCTTAATGACGGCGAGTGCTCAAGACCTTGTTTTAGGTCTCATTTAGAGACCGCGCAACCTGCAGCTCATTGACCTTTTGTACCACACAGGAGCAATGAGTCAGTAACTCACTCCGGCAAAGGCGGAGGTGGGGGAAATACCACTGAAAACATCTCCAGAACCATTTTCTGCCTCACTCCTTAGTCACAGCTTTGCAGGCAACTTTCTGACAGCCTTTAGCTGCACTGAGCTTGGGATGAGGGGATGGGCAGAGGCCTTCTCAAAATGCTTCAGTACCCTACCTGTGTACATTGATGAGACATTCTCTGGTCAATAAAGGTTTATTCACATGCTCTGCTGGACACAGGTGTAAGATGCCTCTACAGTAGCTTTTGTGATAAAGACAGTACACTTGTTGATTTGTACATCTCAACAGTTATGTACATACTGTACATTCATGGCATGCTAGTTGTGAACAACAGTGCAAGTGTACAGAGGTACACAGATTGTACACTCATTAAATGAACATCCCTGCAATGTATCAGTTCCTGGATCTGTGACATGCTAAAATAACACAAAGAAACAAAAACCAAGGTGGGGAGATGGGGAGATGAAAGTAGTGTTGTGCAGAAAACTGTCCTCTAATTTCTGGAACGTTTCCTTCTGCTGGGAAGGAGGCTGCCATTATTTCTGCACCTTTTCAGGGCACTTTAGAATTTTGGTGGAGGTGGTGTTGAGCTTATTTTATTGTTAAGAAGTGGCTGTGTGTGGTGTGTATGTGTGTTTTCTATTGAAATGCAGGCTTGAAAGAAGCAATTTATTTATATTGTAATTATTTATTTATATTGTAGAATAGATTTATACAGTAGAATAGGAATGTGGTTCCCACAAAAGTTTCTGTTGTTTGGAAATGGTTTGAAAAGTCGTGACCCCTGTGTTATTCTTCCTCACAAAGGGTGGAATTCAAACTACTGCTAAGGAGATTTGGGGAAAACATGAGGGTTCATGGGGGTAGGACAGTGAAAAAGCCCCATTCCACTAGCAGGAGTTGTCACGCTGTCTCGTGCTAATACAACATTTCAGTCCAGGGTTATTGTGTGTGTGTCCCCCCCCCAGTAGCTTTTTTTGTGTTATCATTGAGATTTTACTGAGAGGATGTTGTGGATAAAGCCATTTATTTATATTTTCCTTCTTTATTTCATGTGGCAGGGAAAAGACTGTGGGCATTGGACTTGATCACTAATTTGTAGCATTATAGTACAATTGTTAAGCTAATTGAATTTTCTGTTTGGAACGGGATTGGGTGAAATTTGTTCTCATTAAAACCTTAATAGCAGGCAGACAACAGTTACACTGGAGGGAATCATATCTCATATTGTTCACTGGGGGGGGGAAATAGAGCTGCTGTAGGTCATTATGGGATGCATGTGTGATGTAAACATAAATAATTTATCACCATAAATTTGGCAAAACCTCACGCTTCTGTATTAACAGATTGGCACGAGAAAGCAGAGATGAAGAAGAGCTGCATTTCTCAACAGCATTTGTTAAAATATCTCAACAGGTGACCTACATTACTGAAGTCAACTTTGGTCTTTCACAGAGAATAGGAAATGGCAGGCAGGATGGAGGATCATGTAAATAGGGTGGCCTTGTGTGAAACAGGACAAGACTCCTGCATCTTTAATGGCTATGCAGAGTAGAGAGTTTTAGAACAAGCTACACCCACTGAAAGGTCCTCTGCCACACAACTAATAACATTTGCTGAAACATTTTTGTGAAAACCTACACACACAGAGACGTAGGAGGCAGAGAGTTCAAATTAGGGGGAAATTTGGGGGGAAGTGGAAGGAAATGTACCAAGGTTCTGAAGTGGGCAAGGATGGACAGGGCCCCACAAAATGAGACACAGTTGGTGCCTTGATCCTTGCCCCTGCCGTCTGGTTTGTTCTCTGGTTCTGACCTCCCCTTCAGTCCTGACTTCTGGCTTGTTCCATGGGTCCTGGTTTTTGGTTCAGCCCAAATTGCCACTCATAGACTAGCCCTGAGACCCAGCGATTCTGTCATTGTAGAAGCAATGACTACTGACACACGGTTATCGATACAAGCAACTGGCTGGCTGTAAAGAGTGACTAGCATTAGTTGTGATAGGAGGAATGCTCATGAGTGTGGCAACATGGGAAATTCAGGTTGCACCATAGTCTTCACCTTCTTGGGTGCCTTTGGGTCAGATTAGGTGTGGAGACCCATGTGACCTTATTGTGCCATCTTCTTTTAAAATGTCACTGCAGAAGAGAGGAGCGGAACAGGGTTTAAGAATGTCACACAATGCAATTCATCTGTAAATAATGTTTTTGTTTCTTTTTAGTGTGATATGAATATGTTTCGCTGAACAATTTCCTCCTACAAAGAATTTATACTTTGAGGCAAAAAAAATTAAACGATGTTATTTGTCTCAGTCTTGGATTCTTGCTCAATAACCAGGTAGAAACTGGGGAAAAGAATGAGTTTTCTGATTTCCTTAGCCAGGTTGCAATACAATGGTACCTGGGTTTTTGGACATAATCCGTTCTGGAAGACTGTTTGAGTTCCAAAAGGTTTGAAAACAGAAAACTCAAAATGGAAGCCTCAAAATGGAAAACTCAATACGGAAAACTCAATATGGAAACCGCGGTTTCAGTTCAACTTCTGAGGTGTATTCGAATACCAAAGCATTTACTTCCGGGTAAGACTGTTCAGTAAATATGCACAAAGGTAATTCCAAATATAGAAAACACAACAGGAGAGAAAGAGAACGGTTTTCAATGCTTGACGTTTTATTATGTTTTTATATGTGCTGCAAGCCTCCTAGAGTGGCTGGGGAAACCCAGCCAAATGGGCAGGGTATTATTATTATTATTATTATTATTATTATTATTATTATTATTACTGTGTAATTAAATGAGTTAAGTGCCCATTTACTGCATATATCATCGCAAAAAGATATCACTGTTTTTAACCGGTTCATTCATTCTTGGAAAGCTTTTAAATAGAGAGTTTTGAGACCTAGATAAATCAGCTTTTTGTTTTTGTTTTTTAAGGCTCAAAATATTCAAGAAACTGTCTCCTACATCGTGAAACTTCAGTGAAACTTCAAACTACAGGTGTTGAAGGAATTTGAAATGAGTAGGAGTCATTCAGGGCAGTGATCACTGCCACAATGCTGCCCCCTCTCTGCCTGTGCGTGCTCATGTATCCATTTGCATTGTCTTCAAAAGGCTTTTGCCAGCTCTCAGAAAAGGATTTTGTCCCCATGTAAGGGTCATGGAGGAACATAACAAAAAGATCCGATTTCTGCATTTCTCTCTCCCACCCCCAAGCCTGAATATATCTTAACCGTTTGAAACCTCCTGGGAAAATGTAGTCTACAAATCTAAATGTGATATTAGTTTTCAGATTTACAAAATGGAAATAACTGAAAGTGACTCTTAAACCTTTAAAGTCGCTTCCACACGTCCTTCCACAGTGGGGACATAGGTTTCTGGGTGGGAGCTGATCACGGTGATGGTTTGCCAAACATGCCTTCCTCTTAGCATGCTTCTCCCTTTTGTCCTAAGTTCATGCTTCTTCAAAGTCCATGACGCCTTTGGTAGAGGCTGATCTTCTATTGTAGCACTCGCAGGCCAGTGTTTCCCAGTTACCAGTGCTTATACTGCATTTGAAAGATATAAACCCCTTTTGCTGCCCTCTGGTATTTCACTTTCCATTCTTAATTTGGGAATAGAGTAGTTGCCTTGGAAGATCTATGCAATGTTGAAAGGCTCAGTTCACCATCCTGATTTAAAATGGTGTCCAATTGCATCGAAACAGAGAGGAAAACCCAGTGGCGTAGCGTGGGGGGTGCAGGGCGGCCAGCCGCACCAAGCACAACATCTGGGGGTTAGGGTTAGGGGGCGCAAATCCACGGGTTAGGGGGCGCAAATCCACGGGTTAGGGGGCGCAAATTACTTGCCTTGCCCCGTGTGCTGACAACCCACGCTACACCACTGGGAAAACCTGCCCCTTGATTTCAGGAAGCATCATCCAAAATTTGGTTACAATATCTTAAGAGGTGTCCAGCTGCATAGTGAACAAAGAAACAACATTCAAATTACGTAGTCAAGTCACCATGATTTGTTTGCACAGATTTTGTGGGGAGGATAACAGCTATTTGTTGAGCATTCATCACTATTTGTTTCTGGGGAGGGTCTGCAATGTTGTGTTGAGCAAGTGCTACCCCCCACAATTTCCATTTCATTTCGCCCATCACTTTCCTTATCCCAAAAGTTTGGTTTTTTTCAGGATTGGGAGAACAGATTTCTTGTGGAAAAGCTCTAAATCAAGTGCAACTTTGTTGCACAAGTTGAATTTGGCAACTTGAATTTGCTGGTCAATGGTTTGGAAGCAATCTCATGTTGGCACAAACCAAAGATAGGTTTCCCGCAACATTTCCTCTGAGAGTGGCCCACCAGTGTTCTCTGGAGGCATTGTATGACTAGGAGAACATATCTCCTATTATTTGTTCCCATTCTGCAAATGTGGGCTCCAACACAAGTCTTTGTGGTGTTGTAAGCAATTCTCATGTTTCTGTTAGTCCAAGCAGAGGTACATAATTGGTTTGAGTTTCACTTTTCTTACATACTGTTTTAGCACAAGGTGGGGAACATTTTTAGCTCAGTTGGTAGAGCATGAGACTCTTAATCTCAGGGTTTGAGCCCCACATTGTGCAAAATATTCCTGCACTGCAAGGAGTTGGACAAGATGATCCTTGCGGTCCCTTCCAACTCTACAATTCTATGATTCTAAGAAGTTGCCTTGCCTTCCCTATGCAGAAAACCTCCTTTGTATGAAACCCATACATTCTCTGAAGATAAAGGTTCTTTCTAGATTTCCTCTTTGAATTTGTTTGTAAAAGCCCCTTAAGATAGTGGCCATCACAATATCCAGCTGCAATGACCTGTGGGAGTTAACATTCCATGGGATTTTTCTATCCCCCCTCCAGACTGTTCACAACTGTAACACTCTCTCTCACTGCCATGGTCTTCTTGAGGATACATCTGGATCTTCTGTAGCAGGGGTGGTTTTAAAGGCATAGAAGAGAAATGTGATGCTCTGGTTATCTCCCACTTGGACTACTGCAATGCTCTCTACATGGGGCTACTTTGAAGGGAAGGTGACCCAGAAACTACAATTAATCCAGAATGCGGCAACCAGACTGGTGACTGGGAGTGGGCACCGAGACCATATAACACCAGGCCTGAAAGACCTACATTGGCTCCAATACGTTTCTGAGCACAATTCAAAGTGTTGGTGCTGACCTTTAAAACCCTAAATGGCGTTGGCCTAATATACTTGAAGTAGCGTCATTCAGCCTGGACACTGAGGTCCAGCTCCGAGGGCCTTCTGGCGTTCCCTCGCTGTGAGACGTGAGGTTACAGGGAACCAGGCAGAGGGCCTTCTCAGTAGTGTCGCCCTCCCTGTGAAACACCCTTCCATCGGATGTCAAGGAAATAAACAACTATCTGACTTTTAGAAGACATCTGAAGGCAACCCCATTTAGGGAAGTTTTTAATGTTTGATGTTTTATTGTGTTTTTACTATTCTGTCGTTAGCCACCCAGAGTGGCTGGGGAAACCCAGCCAGATAGGCGGGGTATAAATAAATTATTATTATTATTATTATTATTATTATTATTATTATTATTATTATTATTATTAACATTATTATTATTACTATTATTATTATTAACATTATTATTTCATTAAATCATTTGGGGTGGGGAATGTGTATATCAGCGAAAACTGCATGCAGAAATGTGCATATGAGGAGAAAGCTGCACTAAAATGCTGACCAGTTTTGAGGAGGTAAAACAGCAACCAATGCTGAAATGTGAAAAACTGAACTTCAGAGTGGAGAACTGAAAATGACAGATTTCCTCATCTCTAGCCTCCAGGTGTTGCTGAACCAGCTCCCACCACTCCTGACATTTGGTTTATGTTGGCTGAGGCTGATCAGAGCTGCAGTCCCTCAGCAGCCACAGAGGGCCACAGGTTCCTGAGCCCCGGCCCTCCTAAGCTATTTACAACAAACCCTTGCAAAAAAGAAAAGAAAGATAGAAAAAGAACCTTTGCAAGCATGGAGCAGATAAGATGTGCCTGGTTTGTTAATAAAGGAGAGGCTAGTTTTGTGCCAACTGTAAGAGTCTGCCACATGCCAGATGTACACAGCATGATTATCTAACTAATAGGATTAGCTAAATAGCAGGCCTTGGGCTTGTGGCAAGAGTCCCACTGCCGGCTCTCTGTACCCACCAAGGGTGGAAGCTATAGCATCTGTGCCTTAATTTGTTTGAACTACAAGAGCCCACCTGAAAATCCTCTTTAAAAGCCATTCTTTCCCTTTCACATTTGGAAAGAGGGATTGTTCAAACAATGCCTGTGTCTTTCTGTGCTACCGTTCGACTGCCAACTGGGAAAAGCTCTTGGGAATGTTAAACAAAAAGTGTGCAACTGATGCTGGGGAAGAAGGAATTACATCACTTTTGGCAACAGCGCTCGCCCATCGGATTTGAAGCGGTTGGTAAATTCTAAAATGGAGCTCAAACTCAGAGAATCTAAGAGTTAATGTTTTAAAAAGAAAGTAAAATAGGAAAAAATCTACACTTCTGTTTTAAGTCGACTGGCAGCAAAGTGCTAGGAAGACTTCCACAAAATTCATTTTTGAAAGCTACCTTTTAACCAGGATTTAATTACAGCACTCCTTTACTGCTGAGACTCTAAAGATTCAATATTGTAGCCTTAAAGGATCAATAATGATACGTTAAGAAATAGCAGCTCCTAAGAAATATAATGGTAAGACAAATTAAGGCAAATGGAAATAGTTCAGATTTCTGAATGTATGCATGCATATGTGGATAGATAGATAGATAGATGATAGATAGATAGATAGATGATAGATAGATAGATAGATAGATAGATAGATAGATGATAGATAGATAGATAGATAGATAGATAGATAGATAGATAGATAGATGATAGATAGATGATAGATAGATAGATAGATAGATAGATAGATAGATAGATAGATAGATGGATAGATAGATAGATAGATAGATAGATAGATAGATATGGAAGTAGAGTTTCCTCTTCCTGGCATTTATGAACCTGAATTATTCTGCTTGTTAGGGTCCCTTTTGCTAATCTGGGCAAATGGCACACATCTTACTCATTCTAGTTTTTTCTGTTCTTCCTGGGTAGCCTGTTAATGGAGAAATAAAAATCCCAGCCCATCTGGTAAGTAACAGAGCAGTACAAAAGGTCATGGACTGCCTTGGTAAAATATGTTCCTGTTGCTGAATTATCTTTTTTTTAACGTATAAAAAAAATCTACATTTCCACCCCACACTTACCCATTTTTGTTTAAAAGGCATGCATCTCACATCCAGGGCTTTCATATTCCACGGCACCAGAAAACCCTAAAGGTAGCAAAGCGATGTTCCATGGAACCATTCTAACCTTTTCTACGGCCCTTGAAAAGCCATGCACATCAACTCCGAGTGTGTTGTATAAATCATAGTATTTAGCCAACAGCTGTGGTGTCACACACACTTGTTTTCCAAATGTCAACCCCTCCTAAAATGCTACTTGGTGTTCTCCCCCCACCCCAATCACTATTCACGGCTTTGCTGTAGGTATTAAAATGAACCGCTTGTCGTGTTGTATGGATTACACCTTTTGTAAACCATTCCTTATGATGATGTATGACCCACTGTAATGTACCTCAGAAAAGCAGCAGCTCTCTTGTGAGTCACTGGATCCGAAGAAACAGGGGAAGGGCTGGATCTTGACAGGCGAACACTTGGCCAGGGATGCAAAGATCCCTGGTTCCATATATTCAGATTATTATTATTATTATTATTATTATTATTATTATTATTATTATTATTATTATTATTATTATTTTGTGTCCTGCCCATCTGACTGGCTTGCCCCAGCCACTCTGGGTGGCTTCCGGCATATATAAAAACATAGTCTGGAGGGGCCCAACAGATATGGGGAGATAAAGGTCTCCTGGGCAGCAGCTACAGGCAGGTCCTGGTCTTGCCCCCAGGGCAGGCATGTTTTATAGAGCTGCCACAGCATAGCCCCAGCTCAGCTAGAATGAAGGATTTATGCTGGATCTGTGGGTTTTGGACTGCACTGTTAATCTCCCTATTGGATTTGCACAAGTTGGCAGGGCCATACAATTCCACCTGCTAAATCCATACTGCTCTGCACGACTTTAGGTTTCTCCTCCTGCTAAGTGCCTCTGTTTATGTCCTGCAAAATGGAAAGCAGCCCCAGGCACAGAATGCTTGCTATATTTCATCTGTGAAATGATAGTACTTTGATATTTCCCTTGGTTCTAGCTTTATATTGTTGTCGGGGCACTTATACATTTTATACATTGCATTACATCTTGCAGTAACATGAAGCTGTGCTGACTTTGAATGGTTTAATGGGTACAAATGCAATTTAATGAGAGTGAAAAAAATTAAATAAATCATCTAATCTTTACATCTCGGATAGATCACCCTCATTTCAATTTTATTTTATTTTAAGATTTTGTCCTTCTTTACCCTTTAAACGGCAGTTTTAATCCATACCTTTGCCCTCAAACTCGTATTTTAATATTTCCTGTTCATTTATTATTAAAATTGCAATAAAGGGTTCAATAGCCACTTAATTTCTGGCAAACAAGAATGTCCTTAACTTTGGTTTATGGATTTACCACACATTGTTCCACAGTTTCGGACTGACATGGGGAGGCAGGCAGCTCTTACTTTGAATAATCTTTCTAGCAGTGCTACATGAAGTTGTTACAGTAAGTGATACACTTTTAATACTTTTTTTCTGGGGGGGGGGAGGATGTGCCAGGACTGTGTACCTTTTAATACCCCCAGAAAGAAAAGCACTGCTTTCTAGAGATACAGACGTAAGACATCCTGCTCTATAATGCAAACTGACATACTGTTCTAGCACGGCTGGTGCTGAGGGGGTAATGAATTGACCCTCTGAACTGCCAAGTCAGGAAATAAGTGTGTGGAGTTGTGTGCAAGGGCTGATCATCTATGCAAAGGCAGCTCAAACCGTTTTAGGATGTTGCAGCAGTACCAGAAACAGCTACCACTGCCTGCAACCATTGCCTGATACTGGGGCTGCCAGAACAGGAACCAGTCTTCATCATAGGAGCTAACTCCTAGGGGCTGAGGTCCCTTCAGCCCCCCAATAAAATATTTGAGGGGGCTGGGGGCCTCCAAAAGTTAATGGGCACTGGCATTCAAATTTTGAGTGCACACCACGTCTTGTGATCGATGATGAGGGCCAGGGCTTAACCCCCCTGCTCCCAAAATCTTATTCAAGTTGGCACCCCTGGTCTCCATAAACATCTAGGGGCATACCTTTCAGTGGAACAGATCATGCAACATCATTTTCCCCACAGGGATGTTGGCACTTGCAGAGAGCCAGTGTGGTGTAGTGGTTAAGAGCGGTAGTCACGTAATCTGGGGAACCGGGTTCGCGTCTCCGCTCCTCCACATGCAGCTGCTGGGTGACCTTGGGCTAGTCACACTTCTTGAAGTCTCTCAGCCCCACTGACCTCACAGAGTGTTTGTTGTGGGGGAGGAAGGGAAAGGAGAATGTTAGCCGCTTTGAGACTCCTCCGGGTAGTGATAAAGCGGGATATCAAATCCAAACTCTTCTTCCAGTCCAGCCCCTAGCATAAAACGATGCCATAATCCAGTGCCTGTTTTTCTGCCCAAATGGAAGTTTCTGGGGATGCTCAGGGAAGCAATGAAGGAGCAGCTCACAGGTCAGGGCGAAACACGCTCATCTTTCGGACAAGAGTGAAATCCACTCAGAATTTCACATTCAGTTACAAATCCAGGGTACGCAATGTATATATGCATATGTGTTCTCCAATGCGGCAGAGTGTGGGCACACTGAAACAGACGTTCCCTGCCACTTTGCAGCATTGGAAGCAGTTCTCAAGTGCTGGCACACATTTCCTTAGGGAGGGGGGAGTCCTAGTGCTATGAAAGTCTTATTTTATTTGACTTGACAAATACCTCTGAATAAATTTGTGTAGCACCTGAGTGTTTTATCAGTCTCTGGAGAAAAGCTCTTGAGATCCAAAAAAAGGCTTATGTTCTCAGTTCTTGCCTGAGTATGACAGATACTGCTGCTTATCATTTGCCACAAAAAAATATACTTAAAACGGAAACCCTTACAAACTGCTGAGTTATAATTCGATTTACTAACATTGAGCACCAATCTCTATCAGACCAAGCTAAGCACTTTTAAGTCCCACTGATTTCATTGGGGGAGTTAAGGACATGCTCAACTTTCTCCCCTGGAAGTTCAAAGGAATTAAAAGTACTTAAATGTGGGTGGATCTTGTCCACTGAGTTCATGTTAGTTTGTTGAAATTACCATGTGCCAAGGGGAGGTGGAAATCTGACTCGGAGCAGTGAAATGCACTCCCAACTTTTTTCAGGGGTTGAAAACCCATTTAAAAGCTCTTGTCCCTGCTCCTGAATTGCTTTGGGGAGAGATCTTGGGTGGGGTGAGTGGCTCCTGGGGTAGCATAAGGTGAATTTCTCTGATCTATGGGCCACAGATCAGGAACACAGGGTGGATCAGGTGGGTGGCCCTGAACAACCCTAGTGAGAACTGTAGCTTGGTTTGCTGTTTATCTTAGAGTACTGCTTCTGGCTGCAATGACCGCTCCCCGCATAAAACGGGGGGCACCCTTTGCGTGGGCGCGCGCAGCCCCTGGATCTGGAGCGGCTCCATCAACACAGGCTTGGCTTCGCCTTCCCCCAGGTGGGATACCTGGAGGTCTCCGCCTACCTCAGTCAGTTGTCCAATCCCGCCTGGGGGAAGGAAGCGTTGCCAAGGAGACCAGGCCAGGTAGGGGAGGGATTACCTGCCCACACAATAGAGGGAGGATCTTACCTGGGAATCCTCACTTGGCTCCAGAGCTTCTCCCACCCTACCCACCCTCAGTTAAGTCTTATTTTGCAGGTTAACTTTTCTTCACAGGTATGCGGGTGCTGCTACGTCAAGGTCGCTGTTAAAGGGCCGGAAAGGAATTCCCCTGCATTGGTAGGTTTCGCCTTTCCCGTAGCAAAACATCACAACTTTGGCGGTATCAGGCCTTGGGTGGAATCCTTTAGTCTATCTTCCTCTTTGCAGCAGTGATACCAGGGTTCCCCGTTAAAGGGGTTTCTGAGGGGAGGCTTTGACCGTACGCCGAGAGGTCGTCATTGCTCTCCCCTGTGGTGGCGGCGTAACGGGGGCGGCTATCTCTGCTTGAACATATGTTCTCCAGAGCCGGCCCATCTCCTCCACACAAACTGGATAACCCTGATGTTCCCTAGGTCTCTGGCTGGGGACTGGGGAGGGATAACACTCAATGCCTGAGCCAAGGTCTACCCACATCTAAAATATAATAAAGTTGTGGCCAATTTTATCCCATAGCACATTGTATTGAGTCATTATTCCACATGACGGGGGGGGGGCGCCCGAGATCTGGGGGACTCCGCCTGTCCACTCAATACTTGAGGGGTTCAGGGAAAACTCAGTTTAATGTGAACTGACACAATTCCTATTTCCTGAAATAATATGCAAGCTAAAATGCAGCTACCCTCCGGAATTCAGACCTAGACAGATTTTGTGATGCAGTTCTGAGCCAAAACTGGAGGCACGTTCCCAGTCAATGGTGACACGCAAACCGCCAGGCCATTTCACGGCCTCTCTGAGGATGAGGAGGTGAAGGGAGAAACAGAGCCACGGTCAGGCTTGAGGGTCAGTGTCCTGGGGGCTCAGACTTGCACTGACCTCTCCCCTCCCTCAGCCTCCCATCCCATCTGTTTCCCCTTTTCCCGCCCTGGCAACTGGTGGTGGCAATGGCCTCCGCCACTCCAGCTGAAAATAAAAGCCCTGCTTCTAATCTACACTGCTATCTGTGGGAGGTACAGACTCAGCAGATTATCAGGATGCTCCTCCTTACTAAATGAGGGCTTGTTTCTCTTTACATCTGATGAACTGACTGTGTAGTAAATACTGTTGAATGGTTTCTTTAAATGTAAAGGTTCATCATTGTTCCACCCGATGTGCATGTCTTTAAGGGGCCAGAGCAAGGGCCAGAGCAAAATAAGGAGACCCAGCTTTACAGCTGTGAAACATAGCAGGTGCTGCTGAGTTGTATTGATTAAGCTGTGTCAGCATTTGGGTGTAGTATATAAGGAGCAGCACCTAGCTCTCTCATTACCCTGGGGGATGGGTTCGTGGTTGGGTCTGGTTTGTTGTTGATGTATTTAGTGTAAATGGAGTTTTTGTTTTTCTTATTAAAACCTTGTTTAAGTTATTTTTGAGTCCCTTTTTAATGCATGGTTTCCCCAGCAAGCTCTCTGCAGCGCTACCATACTGCAAATAGCCAACAAATACAAGCTACTCAATTGTCTGAAAACTATCTGATAGGAGCACAGCACACTTCCCCCCTGATTTTTCCCACCCCTGAAAGCCCCAAAGATCTGGGAGTGGTTTAGCAGGCTTTCCCAGTGGTACAAAGTTGTAATGAATCTTTCATATGATGGATTGACACTGAATGATGAGATATTGAGCCCAATGGGAAACAGAAGAAAGGTTTATTAACAAAGATGACTTCTGAAGG
Organism: Podarcis bocagei; assembly: GCF_964188305.1. Lineage (NCBI taxonomy): Eukaryota > Metazoa > Chordata > Lepidosauria > Squamata > Lacertidae > Podarcis > Podarcis bocagei. Next base: position 81,804,800 of record NC_138129.1, on the reverse strand, counting down.
TCCCATCTCTTTTAACACAAATGCTCTTCCTCAGGGACAGCTACTCAACGTCTAAATTAAGAAAACAATACACTGATTGAATCCTGCCTCCCCCCAGATTAATAACTTATTCAACAGTTGTACATTTGTTTTTGTTTTTTTAAAAAAGTATTCCATTCAAATGTACTGATCATAAATATGCTTTTGTCTCAATGCCTGGCTGCCTAATGTAGTCAGACATTTCTTTTTTAAAAAAAGTTTTTTATTCAAAATTAAAACAAGACATATTATCCAAAAACATATCATCCTTGTTCCCCCCCCCATTTTTCCTCCCTCTCCCACCCTCCCACACAAAACCCACCCACCCCCACCCCCTGACTTCCCTCAATTAGTCTTTGGTTTCTCTGAGACTGCTGTTTTCTGCATGTTACAAAGTTGTATAGATCCTCAAACTATTTAGCTGATTATTATCAATAAAAGGTTTGTGAATGTTTATTCAAAACCTGCCAAGGAGTCCAGTTCACTTTGTTGTGTCTTCAGATACTTTGTAAAGGGTTCCCATTCATCTTTAAAGTCACAGTTATCCTTGTCCCGTAGCTTATATGTCAGTTTTGCCAGTTCTGCATAGTCCGTCAATTTTTCTTGCCATGATTCTTTAGTTGGGGTTTCTTTAGTCTTCCGTCCTTGTGCTACCAGAACTCTCGCGGCCGTTGTTGCATACATGAAGATGTTTTTCAGCTTTTTTGGCGGGTCTTTCCCTACAAACCCCAACAAAAATGCCTCGGGTTTTTTAACAAATGTTAAATGGAACATTTTCTTCAATTCATTGTATATCATTCACTGTATATCATTTCCCAAGAATTTTTAATTACATTACAATCCCACCACATATGATAAAATGTCAGACATTTCTAACTTTACTTTTCAATCCAGTTTTATTTCAATCCAGTCAATGTGGCTGCCAAGACCACATTACACTGGTCCTTAAAGACCTTTATTGGCTCCCAGTACATTTCTGAGCACAATTCAAAGTGTTGATGCTAAGCTTTAAGGCCCTAAAAGGCCTCGGCCCAGTATACCTGAAGGAGCGCCTCCACCCCCATCATTCAGCCCGGACACTGAGGTCCAGCACCGAGGGCCTTCTGGCGGTTCCCTCCCTGCGAGAAGTAAGGTTACAGGGAACCAGGCAGAGGGCCTTCTTGGTCATGGCACCTGCCCTGTGGAATGCCCTCCCATCAGATGTCAATGAAATAAACAACTATTTCACTTTTAGAAGACATCTGAAAGCAGCCCTGTTTAGGGAAGTTTTTAACGTTTGAAGTTTTATTCTGTTTTTAGTGTTCTGTTGGGAGCCGCCTGGAGTGACTGGAGAAACCCAGCCAGATGTGTGGGGCATTATTATTATTATTATTATTATTCAGATATTCCTTTCAGTAATTTAGGAGATAACGTGTAGCATTCGCAGCTGATTGACCATAGACAGTCACCAACAAGTGTAATTGTAAATATTGTCATTCAGTGCAAACTGGTGAATGATATGTATAGTGCATAGCTGTCAGCGTTTCCCTTTTTTAAAGGGAAATTCCCTTATTCCGAATAGGATTCCTCACAAGAAAAGGGAAAAGTTGACAGCTATGGTATAGTGCTATGCCAGAAACTGCAAAAATTACCCATCTGCTCCTATCAGTTGATCTAATGTATAAATCACACAATCTACCAATTTCTTACATGAAAAAGGTTGCCTCTTTATCTTTAAATCCAGGTTATTACCTAAAGTTAAATCAGGATGAGTGCCAATTATAACCAATGAAACAATATGCACTTTGTCTCTCTAATAACTAAGACTGAAGGTAGTACAGGCCCCTTCTAGACCCCAGTACCATCCACCCCAAAAAGATGTTAGGTAATCCATCTCTAAAATTACCCATGTGGAAGATCCATCTAAAGTGTGTTAACCTCACCCCAACTTTTCTATTTATTGGCGGTTTCTGTTATAACCTGTTAAAATTTATTTTGATCATTTGAGTAATATCTATAGGAATCAGAAACCCTAAATACATTGTAACATTTTATTATAGTTTTTCTCTGGGACATTATAATCTGCGGGGTTCGTATAGTAAAGGAATTATTTCATTATATGTCGTTTTGCCCATTACCCTTTGAAGCTAGATCTCAATTTTTACAGTGGCATCCTATAGATGTCTGCTCAAAGCCCTGCTAAATTCAGAAGGGCTTATTTCCAGGTTTTTTGGTAGGAGATTGCAGTATTGGGGCCAATGTGGATACACATCTGCCTGTATCTTCATGATAAATCACCCAGTGGTGTTATGGTTAAATGGACAGAATATGGCCATTCAGTGGACCAGTTCTAATTCAAATTCCACACTAAATTAAAATGATCTGAAGTGGAAAAATGAACAAAAAGTGTATTATGCCTGCACACTAACACCAATTTATGTATGCATAATTCCATTGAAATTAGTAGATTTAAGTGAGTGTCATAGAAAATATGTCCCAGATATTGGTTTCAACAGGAGATAACTAGAACTGTATTTAAAACTGAATGAGGATGAGGAGAAAACCAAGACAGTTCTCAATAGATCATTAGGTGAGTAATCTTGTTCTGATTACCATGCTGAACAACATTCTTTGTGAAATGGGTACCGAGGGAATACAGCTTGTTTCTCAAGAACACATTTGATGATTATGTAGGAATGCTATAATGCTACATTAAATTAAAATGCATGTACATGTAGTCACAGAAATTGGATCTTTTTCTTCCTTGCTGCAAGCAAATATAAACTCGGGAAGCAAAATTCTCTTTAATCCACACCTCCCTCAAAGACTGTTTCATTTGTAGATTCATCTAATGCGCTGCTATAATGAGAACGGCTTCTGAATTTGTCTGCAAGCTCCATAGCATTTTCACTGCAACATTTTGTTTCAAACCATATTCTTTTCTAATTCATTTTGTTTGAAAAGGATGATGTCCAACACAGCAATCACCAAACGTTCGAATGATATCAGTGCTGCTATCATGATGTTGTCGGTACACCATAATATAAATGCTACATTAACAGTGGGACATTTAGTGTGGGCAATATGTTAGGTACCAATAACTAAAGCTTAAACCCAAGTTTCAACGTTCAAAAAGGCAGGAACAATTATACAGAGACTGCTTATTGAGTTACCGAATGAAAACAAAAAAAATGTTGATGCTTCAATAAAAGACCTGTGGCAAATAGTCAATCAAAAATGTTTGTGTATAGCTTGCAGATAGCACTAAACTGGTGATCTTCAAAGTATAGAACAGGGTGAAAAAATGGATTATACCCAGTGTGGGGAGACAATCACAATTTTTAATATCCTTCTACACTTTTTTATTTTCAAAACTATGCAAATGGGAACTGAGAACTGCTTTAATATATTTATACAGTACAGTGGTACCTCAGGTTAAGTACTTAGTTCGTTCCGGAGGTCCGTACTTAACCTGAAACTGTTCTTAACCTGAAGCACCACTTTAGCTAATGGGGCTTCCTGCTGCCGCCGTACTGCCGGAGCACGATTTCTGTTCTCATCCTGAAGCAAAGTTCTTAACCTGAAGCACTATTTCTGGGTTAGCGGAGTCTGTAGCCTGAAGCGTATGTCACCTGAAGCGTATGTAACCTGAGGTACCACTGTACTTGATCTGACAGTTTTCTGGTGTGTGTGTGTGTGCGCGCGCGTGCGTGTTCTGGGGAATATTCAAACTGGGAATGCACAACCATAGTCTTAAATTCTGTGGTTCATTCTACTACCTCATTTGCCTACATATGTAGGCTAGGATTATGTGTCTTTGGAATCCTAGCAATCTACTGAAGGATTTCATATGTTCTTTGACAAGAATGGACAAGTTATCTGCCATAACATTTTCTCAGTGGCATTCTCATCTCTTGCACAGTGCGTGGAGAATTATTGGATGTTCTCCCAAATTCCCCGTGATGTACAGGATTCCATAGCAGATGAATATAAAGTGTTGTCCAAAGAGAATAAACTTGAAAGTCACAGTACTAAATCATCAGTCAAATAACAGAGATATTTGACCAGTTTCAGAAGAAAAGATCACAGATAATTGGATGAAAAGACCTTTGGAGAATACACTTTTCACTCCTGTCTGTGTAGGTTTGTGGGACTATTCCTTAAAATAAAAACACAAAAAACCCCACACAATTTTTAAAATATTGAAATAGAGCAACTAAATGCCATATCATGAGGGACATTCAATATTATTTCTTCATTAGTTCTACATCTAGTAGTAAATACATCTTTAAATGATAGTAAACCTTTTTCATCATAAATTTATCTTTGAAATTTTACCCCTTTCCGAATTCTAAGCATTTGAGGCCAAACCAAGATGTCTAAAGATATACTACATTTATTAAAAATTTAAGGAAATAATTGAAACTCTGTGCAGTTAAACATCTGAAAAAACAACATTAAAAGGAACATAAAATAGTAGCAATTAGGATCTTGCATATATGAAAGCATTTTATTTATTTATTAAAATATCTCAAATATATACTACTTTTTCCCATTTCTCTCTGTTTTTAAATTTAGAATACTCTAGGATCACCCATTGCCTCCAAGAAAAAGATCTCATATTTGAAATGAAATTGATAAGTTTATGGGTACAACCTAGCACAAATTAACTGTGATGGGCAGAGCAAAGACTCTCCTCCCTGAAGAGAGGGGAGTGGTTGTGGGCGTGAGTCCGAGCACCGCCCCTAGCAGGGGGCATAGCCCCCTGCCTCCACCTCACCTGGCTGGCACCCACGCCCCCCTGGAGGCATCCAACCAGGTGCCTAGGAGGGGGCGTGTTCAGCAGCCTTTTGCTGTGGCGCCAGCCTCTCCCCGGCCTCATTCTTCGCCGTCATTGATGGGGTATGCTGTTGTTGTATATATTTCAACAAAGTTTGAGCATTACTACCCATGGAAGAAGAGAACAGTGGTTACCCAGACTTCATTGCTGGTTGCTCATGGGCCCCCATTACAGTTCAGGCTTCAGGAGCCCCAAAATGTAGGTCCACCACTGCAACCAGGAAACTGCAACTAAAACTTGTAATGTGCAGTGATCCTTTTCAGTGTTTTGTTCCGACATTCCATCCCACTTTCTTTTTTTTTAAAAAAAAGATTTTTTTATTTGCTTTTTTTCCAAGGTCAGAATACATCGTCAATAATACAGCAAAAGCGATTTTACAGAAAGAAGAAAGAAAGTTAAATACAAGAAAATTCACTTTTCCAAATCTTTTTTCATGATCAACTGGACTTCCCCACATCTACCATCCCCTGTTTTCTTTACAATAAAAAATGAACAGCAAATTGATACCTTGTTTCATGTGTTTTTGTACTTTCGTTTTGGTATCAAAGTGATGAATGCCTCTTTCCACGATTCTGGTGCCCCCTTCCTTTCCATAATTTGGTTACATACCTCCATTAGTGGCTGGGTCAAATATTCCTTCAGTGTCTTATAATATTTGGAGGTAAGTCCATCTGGGCCTGGGGATTTGCCTAATTGCATATTCTGAATGGCGCTTTCAATTTCCTGTTGTGTTATTTTGTAATTCAGGACTGTTTGTTTGTCTTGTGTTAGTTTTTGCAGGCCATGGCTTTTTAAAAATTGGTTTATCTCAGTCTCTACTTGGGGTCCTTGAGTAAACAATTTTTTAAAATATCTCTGGAAACACTTTCTAATTTCTTCTGGTTTCTGAATACATTCTCCTTCAACCTCCAGATTGGTAACAAAGTTCAATTTTTGTCTCTTTTTCAACTGCCATGCCAGCAGCTTCCCACATTTGTTTGCCGATTCGAATGATCTTTGTTTCATCTGTTTAATTTTCCATTCAACTTCTTGATTTATCAATTTCGCATATTGTGCTTGATGGAACTTTATTTCTCTTAAAACTTCTTTTGATTTTGGATTTAGTCTCAACTTTTTCTCTCCGTCTCTTATCTTCTCCAAAATCTTGTCCTTTTTACCATTCCAGAGTTTTTTCTTGATGTTGTTCTGTTGTATCAGGAACCCTCTCATAACAGCTTTACTCGCGTCCCAGATTGTTTTCTTTTCCACCAAAGTATTCAAATTTATTTCAAAGTAGTCTTTCAACGTTTTTTGGGCCTTCTTAACAATCTCCTGATCTCTAAACAAAAAGTCATTCATTCTCCATCTGAAGGATCCAGCTGGTGTAAGTCTCAAGTCTATTTTCAGAGCGTTATGGTCGGAATTCCATCCCACTTTCAACCCAACTTTTCCTTCCTTGCCCTCCAGCTCAACAGCCAGCAGCCTGTGACTGCTCAATCCACCACCACCACCCCAGGTTATGGTTATTTTGCCTGTTGATACTTCTCTCATGTGTGTGCAGTGCTGGATTTACGTATAAGCTAAACAAGCTATAGCTTAGGGCCCCACTCTCTTGGGGGCCCCAAAAAAATGTAAAGGGAAAAAACCTGGATGTACATTTCCTAAATATAAGATAAAAAACAAATAAAATAAAACCTATATACAGCAACAGTGTTTTGTGTTGTGTAGGCTCCTATGGTGTAAGTAATGGGCCCCACCTGCTAGCCTGCTCCCTAAAATATCACTGGTATGCTGTTATTATTTTATATTATTGCAAGTTTCTAGAGACTGGATTATGAGTCTTTGTATATTGTAGTTCTAAAGGAACTTTTGTTATTGCCAAATGCCAATGTGTTTGCATTATTAAGTTTGTTATGAATAAAAAATCATTTTAAGTTAGAGCTTTATAATTATGTCACTATTAATATATTTCTTCTTAACTGTATTTCAGTTCAACAATTACTTTGATAAAATACATATTTTCTTATGTGCAAATGACTTTAGATACCTATTAGGTCCATAAATAACCATATAGCATATATTCAACACAAAAAACAGCAACAATTTGTTGTTGACAGCAAAGGCCCCATTACCTCAGTAGCTTAGGGCCTCAATCCGGCCCTGTGTGTGTGGTCCCATTTTGCCTACATCAACATTCACAGGTGGAACTTTAGCAACAAAGGGAGAATTTCCTTTAAGGAAAAGCTTGGATGGAACTGTAAGCTTATGACAACTCAACCCTTTCAAATAGTTCAGGACCGATGTGGAGGGTGAAGAAGCATTGTACTGAGCTTTGAGTTTGGACCAGAAGTCAGTCAGTCTCAGTCTCTCTGTTTCAGTCACTTAAACACACATATCTTAGACTAGCAAATATTGTTGTGGTACTCTAGAATTAGTCTCCCATAAGATAGGCAGGGTGGATTGGCACAGCATACAAGCAAAGTAAGGCCCACTGAGATGCAACGCTGCAAAGCTTTATGGATTCCATTTTTGTCCCATTCAATAGCTGGATTCTTTTAGAAAATACAGCTGGAATCTATGAGGAGAGCAAGATATCTGCAGAGCTGGCAAAAACAACTTGTACACCCCAAACATTTAAAGCACACCCCCCCCACCTCCCAGAAGTATGCTTAGGAACTGTAGTTACCACTCAAAGAGTTGCAATTTTCAGTTCCTTTAAAGTACAGTTCCCAGGATGTTGGGCATGTGGATGGATGCTTTAAATCCGGTAGTGATGTATGGAAGTGAGAGCTGGACCATAAAGAAGGCTGATCGCCGAAGAATTGATGCTTTAGAATTATGGTGCTGGAGGAGACTCTTGAGAGTCCCATGGACTGCAAGAAGATCAATCCTCTCAATTCTGAAGGAAATCAGCCCCGAGTGCTCATTGGAAGGACAGATCCTGAAGCTGAGGCTCCAATACTTTGGCCATCTCATGAGAAGAGAAGACTCCCTGGAAAAGACCCTGATGTTGGGAAAGATGGAGGGCACAAGGAGAAAGGGACGACAGAGGGCAAGATGGTTGGACAGTGTTCTCAAAGCTACCAGCATGAGTTTGACTAAACTTTGGGAGGCAGTGGAAGTCAGGAGTGCCTGGCATGCTCTGGTCCATGGGGTCACGAAGAGTTGGACACGACTAAATGACTAAACAACAACAACATATATTGGGCAGCTCATCTTGTGATGAGGTGGGAGGAGATGAAGACCACACACACACACACACACACACACACACACACACCATATATCTAGAGTTTGCCATGCCCCAAACTCTAGCACAGCGGAGGTTGGTCCATTAGGACAAACTGGGCACTGTGCCGCTAACCTCAGTCTGCCCTCGGCCAGCTCCTACCTGCCAGCCTTCTTACAACAAGTCGGGATTGGCACTGCCTGCCATCTTCCTCGTCCTAATTATCTGTGTTGCCTTTGCAGAACTCAACAGGGAGGAGGATGGGGACAAACATGGATTAGGCAGCTGTGTCTTTCATTGGTTCTCACTTCACCAACAGTCAACCTTTCATTCTACCCCACCCATCTCAATGGTCACTGGCCACCACCAGGTGACTTCCTTGTACAGTACAGGGTTCCTGGACAGCTTTTTTTTACCTCAATCAGCATTAGCAAAGGAAATGAAGTACTGCTCCACTCTTTATGCAGAGAGAGCCCAATCTTGCTCTCATTACTCAAGCAATCCCCTAATTGATTAGTAACAAATTTCTAATCAGCGGGAGGCAAGAAATCAATGGAAGTATTTCTTGGGTTAGGAATGTCAGGCTCGGACGAAAGAGTAAGTGATTCCTGATGGGGAGCGAAGCCATCAATTAGTTTTTGCGTGGAAGATTCACACATCTTAGTCCTTTCCCGACGAATTAAAATGCACCCCTTTGCAGATGTCTCTGCATTACTGATGGTTCCATTAGCTCAAAGTGTCAGAGTGAGCTAGAATGTGGCAACTCTGAATTATTTCAACTGACTAAAACATTTATTCACTTTTTGCATTCAGTATGCAGTAGCAATGTAAGAACTTGTAAAAACAGTTTTCTGTGATACAAACATAGACCTTCTATAAATAGTTTGAGGTGTGCAGGGTGGTGGTTTTTTAGTTCATTTTTGTTCAGATGCAGTCCCATTTGTAATATCTCAATGACCTGTTTATAGTAGAAAGTCCTGTTTGTCTTCTATAAATCTGTGTGCATAGCATGCGTGTTTTGGTGTATTCTTATTATTTTTTCTTTATATACTTTTCAGGGAAGGGTTGTGGTCTCATTCCCATGTGCAGGGATATTTCTTGATCTGCCATGACTTTGCCATTCTCACAGATAATTATATAATGTAAACTGCTTCCACTGAAAATGCTTTTGGAGGCATGATCTTATCAAACCATGAAGTTAAGAAGAAATGAAAAGCAAATCTTGATCAGGCAGGCCAAAGGCCCATCTAGTCAGCCATCATGATCTTGCATTGGCCAACCTATGATACAGTCACCAAGAAATGAACATACATGAACTCCTCAGTTTTGAGGCTCTTTCTGCTGCTCTGCTACTGAATAGCAATTTTAGCCTGGTCCATTTGTTACTTGCTTCATTTCTGAATTGAACTGGGCTAAGAAGTCAACGATAAAACTTCCGTCTTTCAAAGGAACTTGTTACTGGTAAATAAATAAACAGGTCAGCAGAAAAACACTGCAGGAAGCTTTTCCTTAGAGTTGTCCATGTTCTTCTTGACCTGATATGCTTTTACCAGTCCACATCCCTTAGGGCAGGCATGGCCAAACTTGGCCCTCCAGCTGTTTTGGGACTACAACTCCCATCACCCCTAGCTAACAGGACCAGTGGTCAGGGATGATGGGAATTGTAGTCCCAAAACAGCTGGAGGGCCAAGTTTGGCCACGCCTGCCTTAGGGCCTCAGTGCTGGAGGGGAGAGGGTTAAATCCACCCATTGGCTTTTTCTTCTTGTCTGTGTTATGCTCAGGCTGTCTCCTCCCTGACCATTCCCTCTGTGCCTTTGTAGGTGCCAACATCTAATGTGAGACATCTGAGAGAAAAAGGGCTCCCCTTGTTCACTGGCACCATCTCCTGGGCAACCAGGTTTGTTTCGTACCCTAGTCATGTCTGCACAGCTGTGCCAACTCTCTTCTCACATGCTGGGGCAGGATGGCTTGGCGTTGTGATGATCTTGTCACATGTAGGCATCAATCCAGGAAGTCCAAGGACTGAAGAGCGGATTCTGATGTGGTGGGGAGAGGGGAGCACAGCACAAAGGTAGCGACATTCTTTCTATTACCATCTGCTCATAGCGTGTTTTGTCTTTTGTTCATATCTTATTTTGTGTTTTGCCTCGTACAGAGGGAAGTGCAGTTTCATTCCCTCTTCGAGTTTGTTGCTACATATGAAGTGCCAAAGGGGTGGGGAAGGGGAAACATAATTGCAGTGACAAGAGTAGGGTAAGACATTTGTCCTGTTACTATAGGAACTGTTCACGATGAATTCTGTTTGCCAAAGTAGGCAGTATGGTCAAGTGGGTACTAAAAGGCACTGAGTATCTGCTTTCTTTTCTTGTCTATAGAATGTGGGCTTGTAACCAGGTAAGATCATATGCCATCTATAGTTTAAAAAATATTTTATCTCACAGTTGAGTCACATTAGCAGATGAGTAGGTGTCCTTGAACCATGAAGCATTATTTCCTTTTAGCATTCAAGTATTGTTCTTCCTTATATTTGGTCCTCATATCCCAGTTGTTGCATGCCTGTATTGGTGTGGATTATGTAGATAACAGTGGACTGATGCAGGTGGCAGTGCCTGCTAAAGAATTGCAGACTAGAAGCTAAAAATTATGGGTGATAAAGTCAGCGTAGACCCACTAAAATCAATGTACTTAAGCCCATGACTTTTGGTAGGTCTACTCTGACTCAATTGGCTATCACCCTACGTCTACAGATTACATTAGGTGAATTCAGTTCAAATCAGGTACACCTTTTCCACTTGAGTATATTTTTAACTTTGTTTTATACAGCTAAGCAAATTTTAAGACAATATATATACCATAGTTCATCACAGGAAGCATTTGTTTTTGTAAGGACCCTCTTGAAACTTGAGATCTCCTGCGGATTGTATGTTATGAGAAAAAAACAACATGATGCTTATTGTGTTTTGATGTTGCAGAGAGGCTGCAACATTAAAACACAATATTAATAACAAAAGTTTGGGAGGTTGTTGCTTTTGGAGGCTGGGGCGGGAAAGGTTAACTCTCCTGCTCCCGCAACCACTTAACTGAAAACTGCCCACCCCCAGAAATTAAATTTGGAAAAATCCCCATATTGTCTCCAAGGTCACTTGTTTTCCCCAAATTGTATGTGTGCATAGAAGCTAACTCCTAGGGGCTGAGGTCCTTTCAGCCCCGCACCAATAAACTATTTGAAGGGGCTGAGCCTCCCTCAAAGTTGATGGGCATTCCCATTCAAATGGTGTGGTTGTGCTATATCTTTTTATTCAAGTTTCTACATTTCATTCAAGGTGGCACCCCTGTATGTGTGTATGGTGGTGGGGTATTTCAGGGAAGCGTGTTTTGGGGGAGGGACTGCAGAGCCAGTGTGGTGTAGTGGTTAAGAGCGGTAGACTCGTAATCTGGGGAACCGGGTTCGCGTCTCCGCTCCTCCACATGCAGCTGCTGGGTGACCTTGGGCCAGTCACACTTCTCTGAAGTCTCTCAGCCCCACTCACCTCACAGAGTGTTTGTTGTGGGGGAGGAAGGGAAAGGAGAATGTTAGCCGCTTTGAGACTCCTTTGGGTAGTGATAAAGCAGGATATCAAATCCAAACTCTTCTTCTGCATGTGTCGTGACCACCCTCTTTCCAAATATTGCTTTTCCTCACTTGGCAATTAGGCTACAGGTCAGCCTTCCGTTTGTACCAATGGAAGGGTATTTTTGAGCCTAAATTGCTATGCCAGGATAGGGGGAGATCTTTGTGGAGTGTGGCGGTGGAGAAGGGAGGGTTAACCCTCCCTACCATGGGCTTCATGAAGACCACCCCCTTTGTCAATTAGGCTGGGAGTGAGAGCTTGAATATCATTCATGCAAAGCTGAAAGGTGCTTAGATCTTTATGGCTCATCTCATGCCTGAAAAACTTTTTTATTGTTGGTTTTGTAGGATTGTCTCCAGGTTGTAGTGTGTGTGTGTGTGTGTGTGTGTGTGTGTGTGTGTGTGTGTTGTGCAGGAGCTATTCAGATTTCCCTTGATCAACTAGATTTGCGGCAACACTGCCTTCAAGCGAAAATGCAAGGAGGTTTTGAAATGAACATTACACCTGAGACAAACAGTCCCATTAGACAGCTAAGCTGCCTTATGGCCCTCCTGAATATGATCTTAAAAGACAGAGATGGGAAGCTACAAGGGGCTTTAAGTCACAAGAGAATTGGACTGCAAAAGCTGCTCAGGTTGCTGAAGGAACTCTAGGCAGGAAGGTAGTGATATTTGGGGGGTTTTGTTTTGTTTTTAAGTCAAGTCCCCAGAGGGTGTTAGCTGGGAAGCTGCATCCTGTGGATTTGCCCAAATATCAAATATTTGGCACACTTTGATTTTCTTGGCTCCAGCTAATAGCTGTAGGATTGCTGAGACAACAAAAGCAAAGCACCGTGGATGTGTTTATAGCTGCATAAATTTCTTGATGTCTTTTAACTTGTTAAATTGAACAGCTTTACGACTACAGCTAGATGGTGAGTATATTGTTACATCAGAACTCTGCATGGGTTACAGTACATCTAACAACTTTAGCTTGATCAAGACAACTATATTTGTGGTAACTTTGCCATAAGCTAAAATGCAAACACTTTAAATATATATATATGAATACAGTGGTACCTCGGGTTAAGAACTTAATTCATTCTGGAGGCCCGTTCTTAACCTGAAGCACCACTTTAGCTAACAGGGCCTCCCTCTGCTGCCACGCTGCCACTGCACAATTTCTGTTCTCATCCTGAAGCAAAGTTCTTAACCCAAGGTAATATTTCAGGGTTAGCGGAGTCTGTAACCTGAAGCGTATGTAACCCGAGGTACCACTGTATATGGATACTGATGACGAATACATCATTCGCTTCTGTCTCTTTCTGTATTAATCTACCGTACTTTTGTTGTCACTTTCAAAATCTAGCATTTTATGTTATGTACTCCATATGTAGTGGACTACAGCTCCCATTAAGCTGAGCCAGCATGGTGAAGGTTCAGGGATGATGGAATTTGTAGTCCAGAATTTTATTTTTTATTTTATTTATTAGTTTCTATGCCGCCTTTCATCCAAAGATCACATGGCTGTTTGCAATGTAACAAACAATAACCCCTCCACCACCCACCCACCACACAGTTTTAAAGCTCATCAATTGTTTAGCTAGCCAAAGACTTGGGAGGAAGGGAATGTTTTCTTTCCTGGCACCTAAAGATATATGATGAAGGTACCAGGCAAGCCTCCCTGCGGAGATCATTTCACATGTGAGGAGCCACCACAGAAAAGGCTCATTCTTTTGTTGCCACCTTCCAGACTTCTCACAAAGGAGGCACATGAGCAAGGGCCTCAGACGATAATCACAGGGTCTGGGTCAATTCATATGGGGAGAGGCAGTCCTTGAGGTATTGTAGTCCTAAGTTATTTAAGACTTTAGAGGTCAAAACCAACACTTTGAATTGGGCCCAGAAACTGATTGGCAGCCATTGACATTTATTGCTCAAGCCGTCTTGCCTCGCTGAGCCACCTGGCCACCGAATTCTGCCCCAGCTGGAGTGTCCAAACCATCTTCAGAGGCAATACCACACATAACATATTGCAGTAGTCTTACCTAGAGGTTATCTAGAGGTTGCCAGGGCAGCATACACAACAGAAGTTAGGCTATCCCTATCCAGACAGGGGTACCGCACTCCTCGCCACTGAGGCCACTTGAGCATCAAGTGACAGCACGAGGGATAAAATTGAACCCTGAAGAATGCCACATTGGAAGTTTTGCAGGGCCAAAAAGCACTCCCCAAGCACCACCCTCTGGAAATGACCATTCAAGTAGGAATAGAATCAAGTAGGAAGGGATCCACCCCAAACTCAGACAGCTGCTCCAGAAGGATACCATGGTCTAAGCACACCACATTGGCTACCCTTAATGTAGAGAGAGTGTAAGACATGTAGCGAAATGTAAGACCTGCTGACATGACATCATGGATGAGGGAGGGGATGCAGTTTTATGTGGCAGCCATGTCAAGTAGGTCTGGACGATAACTTGTTTTCAGCACATTGATATATCACCAGCTAAACATCACAGTATACAGATACACCTGAAATAAGGATGGAACTATTTAGAGACATTGACTGGCATCGTGGTTTTTCCTGCATCTTGATTTTTGCAACACACATGCCATGATTCACAGTATATTGCAGGCATAGGCAAACTTGGCCCTCCAGATGTTTTGGGAATACAACTCCCATCATCCCTAGCCAACAGGACCAGTGGTCAGGGATGATGGGAATTGTAGTCTCTAAACATCTGGAGGGCCAAGTTTGCCTATGCCTGGTATATTGCAAAGCCAAAAATTATGAAACCAATATCATTATATGGACTTCAAACCAGTTTTGGATGAGATATCAATATCAAGTATCATCCTAATGTCACGTATCATCCAAAACCAGAAACTCCTCTGGTTTCACCCAGTGGTCCTCCATCAGGCAAGTGAGTCAGCAACCCAGGACCTGAACCTTTCTCTGTCAAAGTAACCCATCCCTTGTCCCCTTCAGAGAAGTGGCTTGCCAAGTGGAGCAGGATCTCTATGTTGGTTTACCAAAAGTTTGGTCACTGTTGCTAACCGAGAAGGGAAGAGGTAAGGCATTAAGAAGGTTGGCGTGGTGCAATAACACCAGCAGGAACACCACCCCAATGCCTTGCCTATCCCTGGTCAGAAACAGTGACTCACCTGCAAGGAATCTAGTGTAGCAGCTCCACCCCATCCAGAAAACTGCTTCTGGCCCTTCAGATTAGAATATTCCAATCTCTGTGTTTGCTGCCATCTGTGCACCTTGTGCTCTGTCTCTTGTTTTGATGAATGAGCCAGTGCAGCTCTTTGCATATTTGCTTTGTATGTTTGCCACTTCTATGGTACTTGTTTGTAAGCCTTTCCTGTAAATATAAAATCATAGTGGTGAGCAATGGGGATCGTTCATTCCCATTGCTTCTACAAGTTAATTTATCTCCCTAAATTTTTAGTGTTGCAATGCACGCCAAGCTCTTTTAAACCCGATTTAGCTGATATATTTTTTTGATTTCTTCAGGGAGCAGACAGTGCAGATTTATAACCCTCTGCATAAGGCATCATTTCTAAAATTGCTACCTATCACATTCAATGATTGTCCCAGTGTTCTTGTGATCTGCATATACAGTGTTGTGCTCCTATCTTCCCCTTGCGAATTTGTCTGAAATTTGTGCTTCTGAAAGGTAATTGAGAACTCTCTTGACTGTTGTACAAAAGCTGAGAACACACTCCTCTGAGGTCTAACAAGTTCTTCATCTGACAATGAAGCTGTATCAAAATAAATTAATGCTTAGAGGAGTTTTGCAGATTAACTGGAGATTGCTCATTTTAAGGATTTTTTTGGGGAGGTGGGAGGGAGAATATAAATGACATAATTTGGAGTGATTCAGTTTTCTGCTTTCAATGTCAATGAAATGTTGGGCTCTCTTGATGGCACTTAACTGAATATCTTTTTCAGTAAGTGGCTCCCTTGCCACTTTGATACTCTGCAAGAAATACCGTAGGAAGAAGAGCGAGCTTCAAGGACTGTGGGTTACATTTTACTGCCTGGGCAATTGTTTAATGGTTAGAACTTCTCAAGCAGGCTGAGACCCAAGGAGTATGGAGACTGTCTTGGGAATGTCCTCCATCTGAGACTAGAAAAACCTGAAGAGAGCACAATTGAGTCTTTCTCCACCGGAGCAAGAATTAGAACTTAGCTGACAAAACACACATCAGCAGGTCATGTGCAGTTTGGTAGAAATGATTACAGGTGTTTAGCTGATGAACAGCAGGTTGAGGAGAAGCCAGAATGGAGGGTCATCAATGGTTCACATGAAGTCCAGAGGTTCAGCTGGAAAGGAAGTGACTCAGTGGAGACAGAGATTTTAAAATAATCATGAGATTAAAAACAACTGTATTGTATTTAAAAACTTTTAGAAATTCCTTCAAAGTACTTTACTAAGGATGCGGAGAGAAATTTGGTTTGGTTAATACTTTATTTTATTTTCATTAAATAATTTTTATTAATTTTCAATTACTAAAGTCCAATAACAGCCACAGTTTATCAATGTCAAATTACAATTCATATCCAAATACATATCAATTATAAAGCCAATTATAAAATTTGTGTGACTTCCCGTGTGTTGGGTTTCGGGGTGCGAAATTCTTATTTCTTCCTGCTTCTGAAATCATGATTAATCCAATTACATTCAGTCCTGATCTTAGTCCCTTATCAACAGCTACAGAGTTCTTGACTTCCATTCGTATTAACACATTTAATAAATTTTATTTCTGCAGGAGGAGTTCTATATCCTGTAAATTCCTTGTGTGAGAAGTTTATTTTTCCATTTGTTTCTTCATTTTCCCTGTTCTGATCATGTACTACCGGTTTGGTTAATACTTTAAGGCAAGCCTACCTCATTTGTACTACCCCAAACAATACATTAACTGAAATGTAGGAATCGTTCCGAATTCATACCCTCAAAGTGTCCTGATTTTCCAGGGATAGTCCCAGAATTATGATCCCGGCTTCTGATCTGATGCCATAATGTCCCTATGTCCCTGTTGCCTTTCCATAGCATCTCCATGGCTGCTGCTGCTGCTGCTGCTGATCTCCTCCCTTGGGCTGCTGGAGAGCAGGTGAAAAGGTGAAAGTCCAGTCCGTTATTATACACTGGCTCAAAGAGAAGAAAGGAGAAGTGGAGCGCAATAATAATAATAATATTTTTTTATTTATACCCCACCCTCCCCAGCCAAGGCCGGGCTCAGAGCGGCTTACAAGCAATAATAAAAACAAGCTGAATGATTACAACTTAAAAACAAAATTAAAATACAGCATTAAAATATTGAAACATTAAAATATTAAAATGTAGCCTCATCACAGGAGGAGACAGGAAAAAGGAAAAAGAAAGAGGGGGAGGGGGAGGGAATCAAATTGGCTCCAAGCCAAAGGCCAGGCGGAACAACTCTGTCTTACAGGCCCTGCGGAAAGAAATCAGATCCTGCAGGGCCCTGGTCTCATGAGGCAGAGCGTTCCACCAGCCCGGAGCCAGAGTTGAAAAGGCCCTGGCTCTGGTTGAAGCCAATCTAACTTCCTTAGGGCCCGGGACCACTAGGGTGTTGCTATTTATGGACCTTGAGGCTCTCTGTGGGGTATACCGGGAAAGGCGGTCCCGTAGGTACAAGGGTCCTAGGCCGTGAAGGGCTTTAAAGGTCAAAAGCAGCACCTTAACTCTGACCCTGTACTCCACCGGGAGCCAGTGCAGCTTGAAAAGCACTGGGTGAATATGCTCCCATGGCAGAGACCCTGTGAGGAGCCTTGCTGCAGCATTAAATAAATTAATAAAGTTAATTAAATAAATTAAATAAGTCTTATATATATATATAATGCTTTGCACATCCATGTCTGGACTTGCCCCTTTCTACAGTTTCTTTACTGGTATGTGTTTTTCTTTTTGAAAATCTACCAAAGAATCAAATAAAATCAGGATTAAGGAGTTTTATCAGGCTGGTGGAGGATGTATGTGTTGGGTCCCGTTGGTGTGGTGAAAATGCTCGGGGGGGGGGGCAAAAATGGGGTGAGAGGAGGGTCAGTTGCTAAGAAATGTCCCTATTCTCATCTGAGGAATGTTGACAGGTATGCGAATTTACACTTCTCTGAAATTTGCAATGCAGTTTTCCAACCCGAACATTTATATAAAAACACATATCTTAGGGAAAGTGTGCATTATATACATACATTGCTTAAAAATAACAAAAAAAATGCATTGTAAGGTGCAAAATTTGCTTGAAAAAATGTGCATATATTGGGCAACAAGGCATAAAAAATGTTTTATATCAGGATAAATGCGCACTAAGATATTTAGAAACTGGTGTGGAAATGTGGGGAATTTATTTTAAGATTTGCAAACTGAAAGGGGCAGATATTAAGAGATTTGTCCATCCCTATAGCTTACATATTAAAATAAGAATACATCAATTGTAACAGAGTGAAACTCCCAAAGAACAATTCAAATAACAAATTCTATAAAGCATTGGGGGTTTGGGTTTTTTTTAAAAAAA
The DNA here is from genome assembly GCF_964188305.1 of Podarcis bocagei. Lineage (NCBI taxonomy): Eukaryota > Metazoa > Chordata > Lepidosauria > Squamata > Lacertidae > Podarcis > Podarcis bocagei. Next base: position 81,786,622 of record NC_138129.1, on the reverse strand, counting down.
AAACCAAAAAAAACTTACCGTAGCAGAAAAGTGTTGCCTAACTAAGAGGCAGCTGAATAAGATCAAGTTTTCACAGCTTTGTGAAAAGATTAGAGTTTGGTGGACTTCTGGATGTCAACAGGTAAGGCGTTCTAGGGGTGTGAAGTCACCAAAACTCCAGAATCTCTATTGTGTCTGCCAGTTACTTAATTCCCCCCCCCCCGAGGAACTCAGTGTAAGAGCTAAAGTGAATATTTACAATTTTTTGGAATACTGTGAATTTTCCCATTTCACCACTAAAATTTTTGAGTATGAAAATTGTAATACTTGAGACACTTCGGCGTCTTTTGGCTCCTTTTGCTTTGGCAAATGGAGATCTCATAAAATGTCAGATACTAATGCCATTGCATGTTGTTAACCAAAAATGAAACACAGAGCTTCCTTGTCAGGTGGACCTACAGTGGCACCTCGAGTTACAAACGCTTCAGGTTACAAACTCCGCTAACCTGGAAGAAGTACCTCAAGTTAAGAACTTTGCCCCAGGATGGGAATGGAAATCGTGTGCCAGTGGCACAGCGACAGCCCATTAGCGAAAGCACGCCTCTAGTTAAGAGCAGTTTCAGGTTAAGAATGGACCTCCGGAACGAATTAAGTTCATAACTAGAGGTACCACTGTATATGGAAATTGCTACCTGGAGGTAAATAATTTTAAAAACACTCGGATACATTGTTGTATATCAGCTGTCAGTACTGATAACTACAATGTGCCATTTCATGCTACACATGAAATACAGCTAAATATCAATTCTAATGCCCTGGGTTTCAAAATCAAATATTATTGGGTTCCAGGATATGTCTGTGGAATATTCACCAATGCAGTCTGAAAAGCCAAATTTAAAATTTAAATAGAAAAGATATCTGATCTACTTATGCAGAAGCAATGGGGATTAGAATTCAGAGTTGGTAGAACAGACTGTACCTCTTTAGATTGCAGGTGGGGATATCACTGTTGTTGTTTTATAATTTTTTTATTAATTTTCACAAAATTATAAACAAAACAAACAAACATGGATCATAACCTTATTAAAATTACACTTATTAACATTGTTAAGTGACTTCCTCGCTTCCCCTTGGTTGAATTTCCATGCACTTCCTTTTAACGGTTTTCCAAATCAAAGTTCTTATGAAATTTAACTTAAACATTAACATCCTTATATCCTTTAATTTTGAAATTAAACATATTGATTCATCACTTAATTTATATGAAATCCTAAGCCAATTAAATATCTGCAAGCTATTTCCAATTAATTTTATTTTACATATTTAACCAAATAATCATTAAATTTTGTCCATTGGGGATATCACTTTTGGAAGGTTGTCATGTGAAAGAAAATAACATACACCACTATGTAGAAGAAAACAAGTAATGCCCGCTTCCCTCTGTGCTGCTTCTTTATAATTTTTTTTTTATGCAAAGGGAACGTTTAAAAAATGTGATTCCACCACATGGCATTACATATAGTATTGGCCTTTTTAACCCTTCATCCCAAACTCATCATGTGACATGTGTAGATGTCCCCATCATCCAACCAGATGTCCCCATCATCCAACCAGGCTGTTGATGAGGATGCTTGAGGAATTTGACATTTGTGAATTCTGATACCAACTGACCTGATCCGCATGGATAAATATGTAGATTGTGTAGGAGTGTGTATGTATTTCAATGTGGTGTGTGTGTGTGGATCACGGGTTGTTGTGTGAAATTTAGACTGAAAATAGACTGATTTGCTCATCCCCAGGCGCATGGAATGCAGCTTAATGGGGAGGAATTGTGATCACCATTGTGATATGTTCATGAATATGTATGTGTGAGCACTGTGTGAATATGTAGAAATAGTAAAATATGATTCCCACAGACAAGGGACTTAGCATTTTTTTTCTGAAATTGGTCCAGGCTTACTGCCAGCCTTTTAAAAGTCAAAATATGTGAGGAGCATCGCATGACAGATAATTCCCTGCACCCAACCAAATCTTCATGGAGCATGCTTATTACAGATCAAAATAAATTCCTTACAGACATCTTCCACTTTAAATTAATCTCCAGGATTAACTCCAGATGGCTCTAAATAACAGTGTGAATATGATTAAGATTTCACACAAGTGACTTTTTTAAAAAGAAGAAGAGATGATACCTGCACTTCCACGGAGTCAAAAAAAAGCCTTCTCATTTTAATGGAGATCACACAACTGAGCCTAGGATGAAGCCTCTGAAGACATATTCCTGACTGAGACACTTCAATTATATTGGTAGATTGCTTAGGATAGGATGCTTATAATTGACCAGTGACTTATTTCATATTCTCAAATCCAGCTGAGTTGGAGACCGTCTGAAGTTTCCTGACTGTTTTTCAGACAAGTTTCAACCTGTGCTGCATTTTGATACTCTCCTTGGAAATGGCTTTCTTGAGTTTCCTCCTGAATACTCAAACATATTTTCTATATAGCTGCAGCTGGATACACTTGCCAGCTTGGACCTCACTGGCTGGATAGCTCACTCAAACACTGCGGCGGGAGGGGGGCATATTTTGCTGCGAACTATAGACATCTCTCTGCGTTCGTGGACTACGGAATGGAAGAAAGACTTATACAAAATTAAACAATTGCAGATTGTGGAGTAGGTTAGGCTGAGAGAATGGGACTGACCCAAGTGAGCTACAGCATGGAAGACAAGAAAACAAGAGAGCAAAACCTCACTTCACCTCATAAGTAGTCCTCCTGGTATGTATGTGTTTTGTGACTGTTTTATGCACATATTTTTAAAGGATTTTCCTTAGTTTATCCTCCTCCCTGGACAGGGACAGGGTGTACTTGGAAGACATCTGCATTCAAAACCAGGATGGGAGATATTGGGATAGGTTGAGCTATCCCATTTCTTGTGTTTTTATATTGTAATTTTATGTTGTGAACCGCCCAGAGATCTACGGGTATAGGGCAGTATACAAATTTAATAAATCAATCAATAAAAAATTCCCTGCAGACAGTCCACCCAAGCGATCTCACCCCAGAAATGGAGAATCCAGCTTAACAAAATGCAGACTCCAAGATACCCTCCATGCTATGGTAAACAAACTCAGTGGGAATGACTGCTCCCCACATTAAATGGGGAGTGCGCAGCCCCCCACCATTAACACAGGCTTGGCTTCACCTTCCCCAGGTGGGATACCTGGAGGTCTCCGCCTACCTCAGCCAGTTGCCCAATCTCGCCTGGGGAGGCGTTGCCAAGGTGATCAGGCCAGGTAGGGGGAGGGACCACCCTGCCCACACAATAGAGGGATGGTCTTACCTGGGAATTGTTAGTTGGCTCCAGAGCTTCTCCCACCCTACCCACCCTAAGTTAAGACTTCTTTTACAGGTTAACCTTTTCTCCACAGGTACGCGGGCGCTGCTACGTCAAGGTCGCTGTTGAAGGGCCAGAAAGGAATTCTGCTGCATTGGCAAGTTTGCCTTTCCTGTAGCAAAACATCACAACTTTGGCGGTATCAGGCCTTGGGCGAAATCCTTTAGTCTATCTTCCCTAAATTGGGGGTGGGCGTGTAGAGGTGACTCACACCCCCCTTCTCTTTGCAGCGGCGATACCAGGGTTCCCTGTTAAAGGGGTTGTTTTGAGGGGAGGCTTTGGCCGTACGCTGAGAGGTTGTCATTGATCTCCCCTGCGATGGCGGCATAACGGGGGCAGGCTCTCTCTGCTTGAACATATGTTTTCCAGAGCCAGCTGATCCCCCCCCCCCACACACACACTGGATAACCCTGATGTCCCCCAGATCTCCAGTGGAGGACTGGGAGGGATAAACACCCAATGTCTGAGCCAAGATCTACCCACATCTGAAACATAATAAAGTTGTGGCCAATTTTAATCCCATAGCACGTTGTCTTGAGTCGTTATTCCACACGGGAGTTGTCCAGGGTTTGGGGGACTCCACCTGTCCACACAAATTTGGTTGAAATTTAGCCTAGGCAAAGCAGGCAATGGCAGTTGTGGAAATTGAAGCTAATGGCTGGATGGCAGACCACATTATCCCAACATTACAAGGCACCAGGAGACTCATTTCACTCTCTCTCAGTCCAAGTAGCTTCAAAGGCTGATGAGGACATTGTGGGGTGGGAGTGGGTGGGATTATAGACATGAGAGCCAAGCAGGCAGCTAAAAGCCCCACAACTTCCTGGAAGGTTTTAGTGAGAGTGAGAGAGGAGCAGCCTGGGTGGGGATGAGCAAGGAGAGGCTAGCTGGGATTTGAAAATGGCATTGGAAAGGAACTAGAAAGCGATGAAACAACACTATGTAATTTTCTTTCAGCTTCCTCTTCACTCAGTTAATGGAACCTGACCACCTAGCCAGGGCTGCTGCGGATACACTCTCCACAAAAATCACCATTGGTACTTTTCTAAGAATGTTAAAGTACTCTCCCCCCCCCCCACTTTGCTTATTCCAGCTTTAAGTTCAAGCCTCAACTCAAAGTCAAGACTTGATGAGCAGCCCCCTAGGCTCAATCTAGGGTAAGGCTAAGGGTCAGTTGTATCCCACCCCATCTGAGAGGTAGGGGCTGTGTACCCTGTACTTCTGCCCCAGAGTCTGCATGCTGGATTTTTATTCTAGAAAATATAGCTGTGTGGTGTTGTAATAATCTACCAGTGACAGTCGAGCTCCTTTGTTCACATTGCAAGTGGATCTTGCTTACAATAGCTGCCTTTCACAGCCGAAGAGGAGGGCATGGGGATTACTCAGACATTTCTTCTCAACTCAAGCACCTAATTTATTGTTCAGGGATTTTATACTATTAGCTGCTTGTGGCCGGAAGAGAGTTACAAAATAGGCTAGAGTGTTGAGCTCACGTTTATTGGCTTTCCATTATCTTCGTGTGTTTTTTAAAAAAATGTTTCTGGATCATCTGCTTATCAAAATGCACTTCAGCCCATCCGTTGTGACACAATTGTGGTTGCCGATTCAAGGCAAGAGAGACAAAGGTTTAGCAGGTGAAGAGATTATTAAGCCATTTCCTGTTCCCGGGGAGATGATGGTGCAGGCTGGGAGCAAGCTCTTCCCATGTGCATGGGGCGGGATATCCCCTGTGCCATTGTATGGTCCTCAGCCACGTCATCCTTAGGCCATCCAATCCGGACGGTCCGGGGGCATGGCACGGACTATTTAAACTGCCCACGGCCGAGAACTCGCCCGTTTTCTCCCTGCTCAGTCAGTTCTTTGGATCTGCTCCATAGAGCTCCTGTTGTTTTCCCCAGATTGCTGAGGCTTCCCTCGGCCTCCTTCTTCGGTGTGGAACAGCGTGCAGCAATCACAGCCTATCCCCTTGAGGGCTACTGATTCCCCACTTCCAGAAAACAGCTGTAGGGCGCTGTTGGGGATCAGCTACAAGGCGCTCTTCCTGCTTCCTGCTTCGCGCGCTTGCTCAGAAAGATCTGTCTCTCCGTTTGCTGGCTGGCTGCCGATCTTCCCCGGAATTCCTTGGTTTACCAGTGGTCCATTGGCTTCGCCACAGAGATGCAGGTGAAGCGATTGTTACAAGCCTGGGTGCGCAGTGATGGAACAAACTCTAGCTATAAAGCTACTGCATCCTAGGCAGCTAGTAAAGGTGCAGGAGTCCTGTCTCAAAAAATATTTGGCAATTGTAGTCTACAAAGACAAAAGTTGCCTATGAGGGCCTGTGGAGAGACTTGGATTCATTATGCATTTAAATGAGTATGTCAGGAAGATAAGTGGGTGTGTACTGGATTTGAACTAATCTTGCATCACGAGGCAAGACCAGTGCCTTGGAAAGTTTTTTAGCTTCTCAGAGGTGTAGTGGGATGTGCACAAGGTGGCACACTGTAAAGCAGAAACCTTTGAAATGGTTTGTGGCACCTCATTGAGCCAGTTATTTTTTCATGCTGCTGAAAGGAAAGGTAGTATCTGTAAGCTTATTATATTAAAGAATAATACAGTGGTACCTCGGGTTACATACGCTTCAGGCTACACACTTCACTAACCCAGAAATAGTGCTTCAGGTTAAGAACTTTGCTTCAGGATAAGAACAGAAATCGTGCTCCGGCGGCGCGGCAGCAGCAGGAGGCCCCATTAGCTACACTGGTGCTTCAGGTTAAGAACAGTTTCAGGTTAAGAACGGACCTCCGGAATGAATTAAGTACTTAACCCGAGGTACCACTGTACTAGGTTGGAGTTAAGGGGAAAGGGGAACAAACAACCAAAGAGTGGGAAGAGGGTGGGATGACTCAACTATAATGTCAGGCTGGAGCCAGCAAGTGAGCAACAGCAGCTACCAGACTTGGATGGCAGCTGAGGGGACGAAGGGAGGTTTGTTATGGGAAGTACAGAAGAAAGTGCAGGGGGGAGTTCACAGCCCAGAGAAACACAGGACTTAGAAGACGATAGCTTGTCCGAGCCAGTTTCCAAACCTCTCAGCGTGCAAGAACTCAGAAGAAGAGCGGTAGAAGAAAAGGGGAAATTGACATCACAGAAGCAACGGAAGAGATTCGTTTTCACGCGTTGTTTCCGGAGGAAGAGGAACAACGCTGAGGATTTAGTTGAGTCATCATCAGGGTAGCCATAAGTCACGGGGACAGAGTGCTCTGACAAGTGGCATGTTTTTCTGGAATAAACCAACTTTTAATTGACTGTACGTGTATGTGTACGCATCTTGCTGCTGCTACATATAACTGCTAGGCCAGACTTATAATCCGAGAGAATGAATTTACCTGGAAAGTGAAACCATTGTAGGTCTTCCCATCACAAAATGAATGTTAAAGGGAAGGAACCAGTGAAGGCGGTGAAGGTCCTGTGTGAGTGCCTGGAGGCGGTTGGAGGATGGATGGCAGCTAACAGATTGAGGTTGAATCCTGACAAGACAAGTACTGTTCTTGGGGGACAGGGGGTGGGCTGGTGTGGAGGACTCCCTGGTCATGAATGGGGTAATTGTGCCCCTGAAGGACCAGGTGCGCAGCCTGGGAGTCATTTTGGACTCACAGCTGTCCATGGAGGCACAGGTTAATTCTGTGTCCAGGGCAGCTGTCTACCAGCTCCATCTGGTACGCCGGCTGAGACCCTACCTGCCCACAGACTGTCTCACCCGAGTGGTGCATGATCTAGTTTATCTCCCGCTTAGACTACTGCAATGTGCTCTACGTGGGGCTACCTTTGAAGTTGACCCAGAAACTGCAACTAATCCAGAATGCGGCAGGTAGACTGGCGACTGGGAGCAGCTGCCGAGACTATAAACACCCAAAGAATGGGAAGAGATCTTCACTGGCTCCCAGTACATTTTCAAGCACAATTCAAAGTGTTGGTGCTGACCTTTAAAGCCCTAAACGGCCTCAGCCCAGTATACCTGAAGGAGCGTCTCCACCCCCATTGTTCAGCCACTGAGCTCCAGCTCCGAGAGCCTTCTGGCGGTTCAAATAACTATCTGACTTTTAGAAGACATCTGAAGGCAACCCTGTTTAGGGGAGTTTTTAATGACTGATGTTTTAATGTATTTTAAATATTTTGTTGGAAGCCGCCCAGAGTGGCTGGGGAAACACAGCCCCATGGGCAGGGTATAAATATTAAATTATTATTATTTTATAATAAGTGACACTATCTATCCACTTCTAAAACTGTAATGGCTGCCCTTATAGGAAAAACCAAGGCAACTATCGTTTTCAAGACTGGCAGGTTCATGTTTCTGGAAGAAGCAAACTTGCCTGCAAATTTCATCCAGTTCTGACCCCAAATTAAGATGTATACGTGTTCCCTTCAAAAAATAAAATAAAATCAATCGAACAAACAAACTTTAAAGGTGGCCATCACAAATGCCTATGAACCTATTTGTGTTTCATTAGTCAGGCTTTGCCCACTCTGGAGGGGCTAGTAAGCCTGCAAATTTCATGCGTCCTTTTCTAAGTTGTAAGTTTTATAATCATACTTTAATTTCTGAAAAATGTTGGGATGGGGAACCAGGCAGCCTATGAAGTGTCTCTGACTGAAGTGAACTAGACTCTGAAGTACTTTTTTTAAAATCTGTGGTGTTTTAGTGTATTTTTGGTTTCTATGGAAGCCGCCCAGAGTGGCTGGGGAAACCCAGCCAGATGGGCGGGGTACAAATAATAAATTATTATTATTATTACTGAATCAGGCTCCAAATCAATTGCTGCAAAAATGAAACAACAATATTTTTGTGCTGCTTTTTTGCAGCTAAACACTTTTGCAGTCCATTTAAAACAGCGTTTCTCAACTTCCAGATGCTTTGGGCTATAACTCCTGTCCATGCTGATTATTGACCATATTGGCTGGGGTTGATGGGCTCTAAAACATCTAGACAGCACCAGTTTCAGGAAAGCTGATTTAAATGAAGGAAGACCAAGCCAGACATAGCAGTTAGTATAAAAGGAATGGGGGAAATTCTTGTCAGGAACACGCCACCAAAATTTCACTTAAGACAAAAGTTGAGGGTTTTATTTGGGGTTTTATCTTCAAGTAAAGACTGTCAATAACTGAGAGGTAACAAAAAACAGGTCAGGACTGGACAAGTGAACATTTTCAGTGAGGTTTTGCACTTCTCTAGCTTGAATATTTCAGATGTATTGAAATATGAACTGAATTTAGAAGTTTTCCCTCAGTAGAAACATCTGGGTTGGGGTCTTTTTTAATGGGAACTTAGAAAGTTTCAATCATACTCAGCTAGCAAAATTTCTCCAAGCAGCCCTAAGTTTTCACAATACTTCACTCACAGCAAGTTTTGATTCAAGTTTAAAGGTTACTGTTCAGTAGGAACCTTTGAGGAGAAGTGCAGAAGCTTAAGACAAGTGAAATTTCCTAGGAAACTTTCAGTTATCCTTAAGAGCTGTAGCAGGAGGTAACACTACCATTGCTGAAATAGTGGGTTCTCCATATGTCTCTATGTCTATTTCTTACACTGTGGAAAAGGATAGTACCTGAAAAAGTTTAAAAAAAAAATAGTGTGTGGTTTATTTCCTCTGAACTCCCCATATCTTTATTCTCTTGCCTGACTGCTGAATTATAAATAAAGATCTTAGGGTTCTGGCATTTCCAGCAGTCTGAAATATTTTCATTCCAGCAGTTTGTACAGCTATAATTTCAGGAGGTCTTTCCCCACTGCTAGGCTAGAAATGTTATTTGTGAGGGAGATGTGTGTACGTGGGGTGGATATTTGCTCCTGGAATATCTCCTTTCCCCCATCTTCCACTATTTCCATTGACATCTTAAAGTACTGCTGGTATCACAGATTCCTCTAGTCTGTTTCAAAACAATGGGCTGTGTGTGAGAGCAGCATGGAAGGTGGGTTGGGAATTTTTCGTTTGGTGCTGAGAATGTCTTGTACCTGCAAGTTGAATGGATTTTTTTTTAAAGAAAGTTGCACTTAAAAGGGCTGTTTATCTTCTCAAAGGTCTGCAGGAGGCTGCTTTGTGGAAACTCTATAGCTTTACAAAAAGCTTTCTCTCTCTCTCTCTCTCTCTCTTTTGTTAAAGTCTCTCTCTCTCATTTTGGCATTGGGACTTTGTCCTACTGGCTCCTTTATGTAGAATGTGTTCCGTTTAAAACAGAAAAGAGTATCTTCTTTTTTTATGGCATTATATGGAGTAGATTTCGTTTCCTTTGCAAGACTTTTGTAGTCTTTAAATTTTGTTTTGCTATTTCCCTCCATCCCAGTTGCATCTCCTGATTCTTGGATGATTTCAGCTAAAACTCTGATGTGACCAGTCAATGCTAGGTCAGATGGTTAATGGGAAGTAGATTGAGACTAGATTCCTTGATTATCCCACCTGTTTTGCATTTATATAAGGTATTTTGAAACGCTTGTCTAATTGCAAGCTTGTTGACTTTTGAAGCTTTCAGGGTGATTTTGAGATAATCACTGGCTTTCTATTCCCATCCCATATCCAAATGTATTCAGTAGGAACATGATTATTATTTTTTTCTAAATTGCTTTCCATAGCGTAGGCTTATTGACCTCATTGAATCTACTCTGGAGCTGAAATTTTCGCTCGGTCTGGTTGAATTGGGCGATCATAACTAATTGTCCCTCTAAGGTTTCTATATTATCGCCAATTGTTTTAGCAAACAAAAAACTAAAATAAATAAATAAATGTTTTCTGTAAACTCTGCAGTGTTTCAGAACAACTCTGTACGAAAGCTTTCATTAGATCATCTGCCGTAGTAGTACCATTATGATTGAGTGAATATTAGATGTAATTAGGAAGCGCATTATATGTATTCCTGTATTACTTTCTAATTGATCTCTGCCAAATGAAATGCAAAATGCTGTGCCAATTACAATCTCTCAATTACAGATTCATTCATTGCAGAGACAAACACTTTCAAAAATGCCATCAGGATGACATGCTTGTCTGACATTATGATTATATCGTGAGGTTTCACATACTAAACATTTTCCGGGCTGGGCTGAAGTCCAAAACATGGCTGATACTGAACATGCTAAGATGAAATCTATTTTGCTTTGAAAAAGGTAATGCTGGAGGAGGAGAAGGAATGGACAGAGGGTGATAAAAAGAGTTGTGAGTGGAGGGGGGCATTTTCCCATCCTCTAGACCAGCCTTTCTCAACCTGTGGGTCCCCAGATGTTGTTGAACAACAACTCCCATCACCCCTAGCTAGCAAGGCCAGAGCTCAGGGATGATGGGAGTTGTGTTCCAACAACACCTGGGGACCCACAGGTTGAGAGCCGACCCCCTGGGAACCTCAACAAACCTGCTACACCTGGTGTGAAGAGTGCAACTGAATAGGACACAGCTGTGGGCAACCTGAGAAATTACCACCCACCTTGGGCCTTCCCATAGAAAGCAAATCGAAAGTGAGAGAATAGTGGGATGTTCACTGTTTCTGGGAACTCTGCTCATTGTGAGACTTTTGTGAGTGAGCTGAGAGTTTGCATGGCGCATGGGTGAAAAGCTGGAGGCTGAGAGGGAGGAGAAGGAGGAGGAGGAGGAGGAGAAGAAGAAGAAGAAGAGGAGGAGGAGGAGGAGGAGGAGGAGGAGGAGGAGGAGGAGGAGTTGTTGTTTGGATTTGATATCCCGCCTTTCACTCCCTTTAAGGAGTCTCAAAGCGGCTAACATTCTCCTTTCCCTTCCTCCCCCAAAACAAACACTCTGTGAGGTGAGTGGGGCTGAGAGACTTCAAAGAAGTGTGACTGGCCCAAGGTCACCCAGCAGCTGCATGTGGAGGAGCGGAGACACGAACCCGGTTCCCCAGATTACGAGACTACCGCTCGTAACCACTACACCACACTGGCTCTCAGTGGGTGTACACTGATACACTGGGAGGATGTATCAGAAGGAAAGTGAATACATGCATGCATGTGTCTGTGTGCAACTTTGTATTAATGTAACATTTTAATAACTGTATTTTTGTAATAGGTAATTAAGTTGTCTGTTCTTGCTTCAGTTTTTTTGTACATGGCTCATAAATATTTTTAATAACATCAAGTGGCAGAGAAATTATATAATCCACCAACGAATCAAAATATTTTGGTTTTCTACCTCCCTGAAGAAATCTACTCATTGGTAGCCACTAGGGTTGGGTTCTCTGTACTGTACCTGTTCATGCTTTAATTGTGCTATGGTTACTCAAAACCAGTTTGTTAAGTCCGTTTGCCCCCTTATAGGGTGAGTGGCTTTGTGGGCAGGGCATGAGCTTCCCTGGTAAACAGGCCAGATTGTCTTCCTGCCACCCAATGGGCCAATGGTGACAGGAATTAGTGGGCATTTCCCTGGGCAAGGGACCAACCAACCAATTTTGGCCCTTGGCTCAGGGGGAATTTAAATGCCTGGCTTGCGGGGCCTTTCAGCCTCTCTCTCGCTGCGCTGGTTCTCCCACTCTCCCTCCCTCAGATTAAGGTTTCTCACGGATGGTACAACCTTGCTATGGACAATGTCAGTTGCCTAATTTTCAGGGGCCGGGCAGGAATTTTTCCTACTTGGCTAATTGGCACCGCCATTTGGGTTTTCGTCTACCTCACAGCAATCGTCACAACTCTGTAAGGTGGATAGGCATTCAGGAAACCTAGTCTTGGTTGGAGGGGAGGTTTTATGCCCTGCCTGCCTCTCCACAGGTAAGGATATCCTGTTAAAGGGTTCCAGGAGGAGTAGCTCCTGTCTAGGGCCATACCACTCCTCCAACAGGGACCATTTGAGGGATGCCCTGCTTTGAGGTAGGGCATCCCCCCCCCCATGCTGGCTTCACCCTTAGAAATACTCCCACTGGAGTATTACGTTGCTTACCACAATGCCTATGGCCAAACCTCACACCTGTAATGTTGTGGTTTTATTTGATCCCAAACAAATATGCTGTGCATTGTCTAGTTAGTTGCACCTTAGGTAACATGGTCTCAGGGGGCCTCAATATGCAAAATGGTATGATCTTGGCGACAGTTTGCAGAAATGGCTGTTGTTTTCTATTCTCCTGATGGCATTGTGTGCTAGCTATCACTATTTACAGTCTTGCTGCTGTTATTGATTGCCCATCTTCAAGTATCCATTTGCATGTCCCAAGGGGTATTGTAATAAGTCTGTCTAGGCCTTTGCATGATAATATGTGCTGGCCACATGTTTTTGAAAGAAGAAGAACCACCAAGAAAGTGGCAGTGGGGGTAGGACAGAGAATTAGATGTGTTTTATTACAACAATAACAACCATAGAAACAACAATTTTTATGAAATGGTTTATTAAAATGGCTTATTAGTTTTTTGGGGGTGGGGATGGGCATATAAATCCATATGCAAACTCCAAAAGTTATAGATCCTCTTTCTAATAAACCACACTAGCCCCAAATATTTCCAAAAGGAAATATTTATAATAATTAAATGTGAATGTGAACGACACACACCACCAGGCAGCAAGACATCCTCTGTCCTTCATGAGTGTGGGGGGATAATATTATAACAAACAACAACAAATCCAATCATCTCCTTAACCTTTCCTTTCCTTTCTTGTTGGAAAGCTGTGAATGGTCACAAGCAGAAGGAATGTTGGTGAATGCTACAAAATGCAAAAAGAGCTCGGGAATTCGGTCCATCCTCTGACCTCAGAGCAGGGAAGTCAAACAAAGATTTATGATTTGTCTTAATATTTGGACTGTTTGATTATTCTATAATTCAGAATATCTTTAATGTGGCCTTTATTGGATGGTTAAATTGGAAAACTTAATAAATATTATTTTTTAAAAAAAATGCAAAAAGAGCAGCAGTTTTGTAAATGTTGACCAATATTTTGGATTGTGGCAGGAAGAGGAGGTCACAACACACACACACACACACACACACAAAATTTGTAGAGCTTGCTATATTTACCTTTCCTTGGAGTTGGGGGATAATTCACTTCAGGCATTACTGCATGGATTAATACTGTGGTAGAACCCAAAAGATGACTGAAAACACAAAAAAGAGGGGAAATAAATCAATAAATCGTTTATTAAAAGTAAGGATTTTTATATCAAAAATATGTGCTACATCTAGAAATTATTTGCTTCTGTATTTATAAAGCTACTACCATTAAATATTACGACCTCTCCAGCACCACTTGCCACAGCTTCTCTGAATTAAGCATGCACACATTGATGGACATAACAAACAACAATGCATTATAGTAGGGGAAATTGCTTGCAAAAAAAATGTGCATATTAGAAATACAAAAGTGTATAGGTCGGGTGAAATTAGCACTGAAGTGCAGAAATGCAGAGAACAGAACTTAAATGAACCATTCAGAACAGAACTGTATATATTTTTGAGGGGGGGGGGTCAGATGAGAAACTGAAATTGAGATCTGCCCACACAGATCCAAAACTTGAAGGCTATAGTCCAGCATCCAGGGTGTGTGTTTGGGGACACAGATTACCCATCCCTGGTATAACCCAGCGACAGGAAAGAGAGCTGGTAATTTACTACTCGATAAATAAAGGTCTGCATGTCATCAACATCTGTCCTTTTGATTTTGACAATGCTTGGATCAGGCTACCCCATTTGATCGCCGAAACCCCGCAGCTGTTGTTTTTACTGATTACATGCTGCTTTAATTTATTTATGTAATTTATTTATTTTGCTGCATAATTGTTTCCACGTGGCAAGTAGAGGAGCTACTGTGACAGACCTCACAAATAATCTTTGACATTCCACTTGGCCGGCTGTGTTTACAGCAGCCATGGGAAGGCTGTGAGGAAAGCGGATTCCTTCAAGGCGACTTGCTGGATGAATGGCCTCTCTTGAACAATGGTATCATGTCATGATAGATTAATTGTAAACATATTTGCAGATACTCCAGATTGTTATTTTAAATAGACATTTAATAAGAAAGTTGTGTTTGCTCCGCTACGAAATGCCTGATTTGAGCATATTGGCATGTCGTACGATGGAAGCTTACTGCCTGTCAGGAAACTGACATCAGAGCAACAGGCGAAGGAGAGGCTCTCCGATTCTGCAGGGGAAGGTACAAGCACTAGGGGGAGACGCAGCTTGATGGAGGGGGAAGGAAATCAGCGTAACACCAAGGATCCAGGAGAGCAAATGGGAGAAGAGGTGGAAGGGCTCCGGGATTCTTCCTTGGAAGTCAGTGAGGAGAGCCCTGGTCCTCCACTACCCACGCCCTCCTTGCACAGGAGACTCCCGCGCAATGAGAGGCGGAGACGATTGGGAGTCAAACAACTCTTATGCTGGCAACGGTTTAAGAAACGCCCACAGACAGACTCTGCGAGTGACTGAGGCAGCCACGCTGAGATGGGCTGTGCAGTCAGGACGGTTTAACCCAGGCAGCCAAGCTCCAAAAGGGGACAGTTTACGCACGAGTAACTCCAAACCACTACACTGACAAACCACTGTAAATTGTCAGCAAAACAGGGGCAGAGGCCTAGGCTGGATCTACAACAATCTGTTTAACGTTATTTCCCCCTATTAGAACAATATTAGATATGTCGTTCCAAAATGTCACAGGGCATACAGTAATACCTCTATGAACATCCGCCTTGTCTAGCGTCCATTCCAGCAAACGTCCACAGCAAACCTGGAAGTACTGGAACGGGTTACTTCCAGGTTTGCCATTCACGCATGCACAAAAGTTCAAACTGCTCCGAGCACGTGCGCAGATGTGGCACTTTGCCCTGCGTCCTTTTCAGCTAGTGACTGGGGCTCTGGAACGGATCCTGACCACAAAACGAGGTATGACTGTACTAGTTAATTAAAACTTTTTTTTTTTACATTGTTTTCTTTCGTCAAAAGTAAGTAACACCTGGCCACACCATTTTCCTAAATGCTCTTTCTTTCCCTGATGCTGGTCGCTGATTGCTCTGCTCCATCCTCTGGTGTCACATTTTAATTCTTCCTCCCTCCCTCCTTCTCTGAACCTGCACCTCAAACACCATTGGAGGGCGAGCCGTCTGAATGCAGTAAAAAAAAGAAAAAAAAGGAAAACGCTACATAGAGACATATGATGTTGTAACAAAAAAGATTAAAAAGTAAGTGATAAAAAGACAAGCTAATAACGCATTATGAACATAAAAAGTAGGATGTCATGTGTACATCTACATTATTAAAAACATTTAACCCTTCCTTAACGTTAAAACCATGAGTGTAGATCCACCCCTAGTTTCATAATGGATTTGTATTTATTTCTGCTGTAAAATTCTTCTTATAAAGGATGGTGATGATTTTATTTTTTTAGTTGCTTGCCCTAACAACTTGCAACATTTTCAGAGCATGAAACAAGTTTGTGGGGCTTCGTCATAATAGCTGGAATAACAAGAGTGCATGTTTAGCTAGTTCCTGAAACCTTGGCCATATCTATTTCAAGGATCCACCTCCATACCCATATCCAGATATTAATTAACTCTAGGAAAATTTACACTGGGCTTCCTACAGCAAGCTTTGCACCAGAGATTAGATTTAAGTCAGAAGTAGCCAATGCTGTGCCCTCCAGATGTTGTGAGACTCAAACTCCCATCAGCCCTAGCTAGCACGGGCCATGCTCAGGGATGATGGAAGTTGTAGTTTAGCAACATGTGGAGCACCAAAGGTTCCCCAAGCATGGCATAAAACATGAAATAAGAAACAGCAATTTCTTTAAATAAATAAATAAATAAAAGTCCTACCATAACTCATAGAACAGACCCAATAAAACAGCACCAAAACATGAAATCAAGAAACACCAAACTCATCGCAATCCATCTAATGCCCAGGACAAGAGATACGGTTCTACCTGGCACTAAAAAGATGTTAATGATGGTACCAGGCAGACCTCACTGGGGAGAGCATTCCAGAAACAGGGAATTGAAGAGGCTTAAAGGAGGTGAGATCGTGTTTGTGTAGCTGGTCCATGAATCTGCGGTGCATTGGCATGCAGGAGGCCCTGTGTCTTTTGGGGTGAATATTTCTGAATTTGGGATTCACTCCTTCAGGATTGGAGCTGCTTCCACAGTGGCTTAGAACACCCACTTGGAGCTGTGATGCCATGAAAGAGGATGGGTCAAGAAGGCCTCCCTAGATACCCTTAGGCAGGGGTCGGCAAGGTTTACCTTGCCTGGGCCGGTTCACTCCAGCGGAGATCCCTCCGTGGGATGGATCGCATGTGTGTGAGAGTGCGCACCCCTGCGATTTCTGGCGTCTGCACAGACATGATTTCCTGAGTCTGCATCTGTGCAGACATGATTTTTGGTGCCGCAGGAGCGAGTCCCTGCACTGCGCTGGTTTAACAGAGTGCGCAGGGACTTGCCGAGTGGGTGGCTCAGTTCGGGGGCGGCTCGGGGGCCAGTTAAACAACCCCTGTGGGCCGCTTGTGGCCCATGGGCCTTAAGTTGCCGACCCCTGCCCTTAGGGGTTGGGGTTGGCAAAAGGGTACGAAGCTTACACCCCCCCCCTCCTTTCCCTGATTGAAGACCCTCCAAATGTCCCTATTTTCCAGGGACAGTCCCAGATTTACAGAAGCCGTCTCAATTTCTGATTTGACCCAAGAATGTCCCGCTTTTCCTTAGGATGTCCCTATTTTCACCGGAGACATGTTGGAGGGTATGGAGTTATGTGACCCCCAAGCCAAGGAGACAAGTAACTATACAACCTTTAGAAGACAGCTAAAGGCAGCCCTGTATAGGGAAGTTTGTTAATGTTTAACGTTTTATTATGCTATTACATATGTTGGAAGCTGCGCAGAGTGGTTGGGGCAACCCAGTCAGATGGGTGGAGTATAAATAAAAAAAATATCATTATGGAATATGATGCCCCAATTTTCACCGCGGAAATTTTGGAGGGTATGTGATTGTTTAACAGCTAGGTTTTCCAACACAGTCACTCTGTAGATCATTTGTGAAATTTATGCATAATCTTGCACAACTGATTGAACGGAATCCATTCCGGAAGTCCATTTGACTTCCAAAACATTTGGAAACCAAGGCACAGCTTCTGATTGGCTGCAGGAAGCTCCTGCACCCAATTGGAAGCTGCAGTAGTCATGCTGTACATTCGGGTTCCAAAGAACGTTCACAAACTGAAACACTCATGTTAAGTTGTGGGTGAACATATCAGACGACACAGCGATTCTTCAAACACCTTTTGTTTATTCAGAGGCCAGAACAGAACTGAACTGAAGGCCTCAGTCAGCCTGCTTATATAGAGCTCCAGTACAACGTTACTGTAGCAACTTTCTAAAACTATCCAATCACTGAACGTCACTTTTGATCCTTCATTTGCATAACTATCTACAGTATCCCCCTGCTGGCCCAGGGTGAGAACTTCAGTACATAACAACTCACTTCTGGGTTTGTGGTGTTTGGGAGTGTTATGTACTGAGTTAAATAGGATCCAAACTGCAGCAGTCTGATTGGTCCTAGAACAATAGGATCCAAAATGCAGCAGTCTGATTGGTCCTAGAACAATAGGATTCAGAATGCAGCAGTCTGATTGGTCCTAGAACAATGCAGCAGTATGATTGGTTGGCAGGAACCACCCAATCCTGCTCCAGATAGAAGTGAATCCACAACCTGATTGGCTTACAGTAGAATTCCGGAATTAGCCAATCATGTGCAGCACATTGTGTAAATAATGTATATAAAGCAGATACTGTGAGGGGACTTTCATTCATTCCTCCTCACCACTATGAGCTGAATAAAGAGCATGAAATCACTTTGCGACTCTGAGTACAGTGGTACCCCGCAAGACGAATGCCTCGCAAGACGGAAAACCCGCAAGACGAAAGGGTTTTCTGTTTTGGAGGCGCTTCGCAAGACGAATTTCCCTATGGGCTTGCATCGCAAGACGAAAGCCCATAGGGAAATGCTGGCGGTCGGGAGCAAAGACTTTCGCCCACAGCCGGCCTTCAGAAGAGGACCTCTTCTGAAGGCCGGCGGGGGGCAAAAGTCTTTGCTCCCCCCCGCCTGCCTTCCCCCCGCCTGCCCCGGGCGATCTTAAAATGCTGGCGGGCGGGAGCGAAGCGTTCGCTGCCGACCTCCAGCATTTTAAAATCTCCCCGGGACAGCAGAGAAGTCGGAAGCATTTTAAAATCTCCCCGTGTCCCGGGGAGATTTTAAAATGCTGGGGGGCTGCCGACCCCCAGCATTTTAAAATCTCCCCGGGACAGCAGAGACTTCTCTGTCCCGGGGAGATTTTAAAATGCTGGGGGTCGGGAGCGAAGCGTTCGCTGCCGACCCCCAGCATTTTAAAATCTCCCCCTGTCCCGGGGAGATTTTAAAATGCTGGGGGTAGGCAGCGAACGCTTCGCTGCCGACCCCCAGCATTTTAAAACGCTGTTCCGAAGCGGGGGGCGGGAACAGCTGCCCCAGCCGCCCCACTTCGGAACGCTTTTCCGAAGCGGGGAGGGGGGGCGGGAACAGCTGCCCCAGCCGCCCCACTTCGGAACGCTGTTCCGAAGCGGGGAGGGGGGCGGGAACAGCTGCCCCAGCCGCCCCACTTCGGAACGCTGTTCCGAAGCGAGGAGGGGGGCGGGAACAGCTGCCCCAGCCGCCCCACTTCGGAACGCTGTTCCGAAGCGGGGAGGGGGGGCGAGAACAGCTGCCCCAGCCGCCCAACTTCGGAACGCTGTTCCGAAGCGGGGAGGGGGGCGGGAACATCTGCCCCAGCCGCCCCACTTCGGAACGCTGTTCCGAAGCGGGGAGGGGGGGCGGGAACATCTGCCCCAGCCGCCCCACTTCGGAACGCTGTTCCGAAGCGGGGAGGGGGGCGGGAACATCTGCCCCAGCCGCCCCGCTTCGGAACGCTGTTCCGAAGCGGGGAGGGGGGGCGGGAACATCTGCCCCAGCCGCCCCACTTCGGAACGCTGTTCCGAAGCGGGGAGGGGGGGGCGGGAACACCTGCCCCAGCCGCCCCACTTCGGAACGCTGTTCCGAAGCGGGGCTGGGGGCGGGAACACCTTCTGAAGGCGGGCAGGGGGCGAAAGTCTTTGTCCCCCCTGCCTGCCTTCCCAGGGGCTTTTAAATCGCCCCGGACAGCGGAGAAGTCCTCCGCTGTCCGGGGCGATTTTAAAATGCCGCCCGCCAGCATTTTAAGATCGCCTGGACAGCGGAGAAGTCCTCCGCTGTCCCGGGGTTTTTTAAAATGCTGGGGGTGGGAAGAAAAGCCCTTGTCCCCCCCCCAGCCTTCAGAAGAGGTCCGGGGACAGACTGTCCCCGGACCTGGTCTGAAGGCGGTTTCCCTAGGAACGCTTTAATTGATTTTCAATGCATTCCTATGGGAAACCGTGCATCGCAAGACGAAAAACTCGCAAGACGAAGAGACTTGCGGAACGAATTAATTTCGTCTTGCGAGGCACCACTGTATATTTCAGGGAGCCAAAATGTTCGACTTGTAAGGGGTTCGAGATCCAAGGTACAAATGTATTGCAGAATTTAACTGAGGCCAAATTCAGCAGAGAAAAGGAATATCCAGATTTTTAAGAAATGTGTCCTAAAATACAGTCACATATACAATATCTATTATTGTTTAGGATAAAGCGCTCTTGCTAAACACTAAATTTATAGAGCAGGGTTTTTTCTCTTGGAACTCTGCTATAGATTATAGGAGTCCTTTTGGTTATTTCTCGGCTCCAGTCTTTCAGCTCGACACTCTTTCGATTTTAGTAAACCACAAGTTACAACACAATTTCTCAACGAGAAGTAAAACAAGCAATCCTTCTAAAGGATCTGGAAATTACAAGCAATCCACTCTGGCTTTGCTTTAAGTGATCTCATAAATTCCTCGATTCTTTCAATGTAGAGAAGCTCAGAATGAAAATGTGTTAGAGCAAAACAAAATCCAGGGAGAAGTTTGTGCGCCTGCATTTTAGTTTGTTTTTTACAGACTTTACTGTTGATCTTGCAATGTCACTATATGTGCTATAAAATAAAGCTCAGCAGGATAAGAACATGCACAGTGCTTACATGAATCGTAACCTTGAGCTTTAGGGCTCTTTGTGGACAAAGAGAACAAAAGACAGTTTCAAGAAGGGCAAAGTAAAATTGTCAATCCATATATATATATATATATATATATATGTATGTATGTATGTATGTATGTATTCAAGAGGCCACATGGCATTTTAACCACCAAATAAAGTCCATGTAATATCAATAGTGAAATGGAACTCCACAAACACTACCTCTCAGCTGTCTTGAGGCAGCTGGAAGTGATGTCTAATTTCACCACTTTTCAGGACCCTGCAGTTTCCATGGATATTCCTCCCACACCAAAAACTGCCACTATATGCTTATTATTATATGTTATTAATAATAATAATATTACCCCTCCCATCTGGCTGGGTTTTCCCAGCCACTCTGGGCGGCTCCCAACAGAATTAAAAGCACAATAAAACATCAAACATTAAAAACTTCCCTAAATATGCTAGGAATGTTTAATTTATCTGCAAAAAGTGGATATACAGAGGTACCAAGGGTAAAGAACTTAATTCGTTCTGGAGGTCTGTTCTTAACCTGAAACTGTTCTTAACCTGAAGCACCACTTTAGCTAATGGGGCCTCCCACTGCCACTGCGCTGCTAGAGCACGATTTCTGTTCTCATCCTGAAGCAAAGTTCTTAACCCAAGGTACAATTTCTGGGTTAGTGGAGTCTGTAACCTGAAGCGTATGTAATCTGAAGTGTATGTAACCTGAGGTACACTGCATCTCCTTTTCTTTTCTTTGTTTGAAAGGGTAGGATTTCCCAAATGGTTATGCATGTTCTCATTAGGTACTTCAAGTGAGGGTCATTTTGTGTTCCAAGTCCTGCAGGGTTTGTCGCTTTGCATTTTAAGCCTGCATGCCAAGGGGAAAGGTGGAATAAGTTCCCAGAGCATGGAAATGTATTTACGGAGCTAAATTTCAAATACAGTCACACCTTGGATCCCAAACACCTTAGTGCTCGGATGGTTTGGCTCCCAAACGCTGCAAATGGGATGGATTCCATTTGACTTCCAAGGTACAACTGTATCTTCTTCAGAGGCTATCCAGCTTGAGTCTTTGTCCTCCAATTCTGTTCTCATAAGCTGCTGGTCACTGTCCTGGTAGGTTTGCTATTGTGCCATTATAATATATAAAAAAATTATTCCCTACCTAAGTTCTGACTGACATGCTTCCATGTAGTGTGTGTCCCATTAATCAAAAGATGTGTGCTATTTAAAAATGGCCCAGACCTCACTGACAGCCTGCTCATTTTGACACATTTGCAGGTCAGGTGAATTTATCAGCCATGTTAGGCTACCAGACGTCAGCCAACCTCCTACATAATAATAATAGTAATAGTAATAATAATAATAATTTTTTATTTATACCCTGCCCTTCCTGGTTCAGGCTCAGGGCGGCTAACAACAAATCTAAAACACTGAATTGTAAAAAGCAGCATAAAATACAATATAAAAACATGAATAACAATAAAATTCAAAAAATCAAAAATCAATTTAGGGGAAATAAACATTAGATAATCCTGGCTGAATTGGTCCTACTTGGGCCAGCGAGGAGGCCAGGGGAGAATTAGCTGTGGGGTCTCAGAGTGGGTAATCTTTATAAAAGGGGAGGGGGAGGGAAGAAAAGGGAAATAAAAGGCTGAATTCAAATTAAAGGCCAGGTGGAATAGCTCTGTCTTACAGGCCTGATGGAAGGAGGTTAAATCCTGCAGGGCCCTAGTCTCATGGGACAGAGCATTGCACCAGGTTGGAGCCATCACTGAAAAGGCCCTGGCTCTGGTGGAGGATAGTCTGACTTCCTTAGGGCCCGGGACCTCTAAACTATGATTATTCATGAACCTTAAGGTCCTCTGCGGGGCATAACAGGAGAGGCAGTCCCGTAAATAGGAGGGCCCTACATGAGTCCCTTGACTTAAGCTACCCATTTAATGACACCATAGAATGGACCATAGAATCACAGTACTGTAGAGCTGGAAGGGATCCCTGAGGATCATCTAGTCCAACCCCCTGCAGTGCAGGAATACGCAGCTGTCCCATACGGGGATCAAACCTGCAACCTTGCCATTATCAGCACCATGCTCCAACCAACTGAGCTACCCAGGCTCCACAAAATTGTAATGCATTTAACTGGCAATTAAACATTTAGCAAGACCAAATGGGATTGCTAATTATGGTGTGTGTCCTGATTGAAGGCTGACTCAGGGTCTAAAGAACGTTGATCCCCCCCCGCTTCCTTCTTTTATTCTTCCCCCTCGTGGGCAGCAGCCCAACTCTGTTTACAGCTGCAGCCAATGCAACTTGAAAGGGAATCATCCCACACAATTAAAGTGAGGCAGAATCTGTGCTGCAACATTCTGAGAAAACCGCTCCTCTTCCTAGGGGGATGGAGTTGCAGGCAGGCCACGAGCACGCCCTGTGTACAGTGGGGGGGGGTGGCAATGCCGCCCACATGATTGGGAGTGCCAGCCGCGTCATGCCGCACGGCTGACCAATCTGGTCGACCGGGGGATATGGCTTACCTGATTTAAACCTCCATGCGGCCAGGGCTCATTCTCCTTATCTCCTCCTGCATTGGATCTCCCGCCCTATTTTCTTGCGTTCGCCATGTTGGCCTTGCTATGGACTATGGTTGGTCACCTGTTGAGGGGGCCAGGTAGGAATTTCCCCACTTGGCAAATTGGCGCCAGCCATGTGGTTTTTGCCTGCCTTGTAGCAATCATCACAACTTTGTAAGGTTTGGTGGTTAGGCATTGGTAAAGGTAAAGGGACCCCTGACCATTAGGTCCAGTCATGGCCGACTCTGGAGTTGTGGCGCTCATCTCGCTTTATTGGCCGAGGGAACCGGCGTACAGCTTCCGGGTCATGTGGCCAGCATGACTAAGCTGCTTCTGGCGAACCAGAGCAGTGCACGGAAACGCCGTTTACCTTCCCGCCAGAGTGGTACCTATTTATCTACTTGCACTTTGACGTGCTTTCAAACTGCTAGGTTGGCAGGAGCAGGGACCGAGCAATGGGAGCTCACCCCGTCATGGGGATTCGAACTGCCAACCTTCTCATCGGCAAGCCCTTGGCTCTGTGGTTTAACCCACAGCACCTCCCGCATCCCTTTTAGGCATTGGTAAATCTGGTTTAAGGGAGGGAAACTTGTGGCCTTCACCTGCCCCTCCTCTTTAAGAGTATTCCATTAAAAGGATCCAGGGGTGTGGATCTTGTACAAAGCCCAGGTATGGGCTAGGGCCATGCCACGACCCCATCGGGGACCCTGGGGGAGCTCTCAGTTGATGTGCATCAACAGGGCTCCCCCCTACTGGTGGCTGACTCTTATGAGACTACCTGCCTGACAGCAGGAGTCAGATATAGTCGGTTCAGTTCCAGTGCCTAAGCCAATACCGCTCACATCTATAACCAATAAAGTTGTGACCTTAATTATCCCATTAACCCAAAATATTGGTATCAGTGTGTTTCATTATCTAAGAAATGGGGTGGTGCTTGGGAACTTTCCATGCAAATACGAAATATAAGTCCATTTGTCTAAGCCAGGGATGGAGAACTTTTAAGCTTTGAAGCACCAAATGTGGCTCCAGGATCTCTCTGTCTGGCTTTCAGGGCTATCCTCAGGGCATACTTCTTACCACCTCTGACTAGAATGTTTCACTGGACTCTGATAATGCCTTTTGCTTGCCTGGCTGGAGGTTATAGAGGGGTTTGTGGGAGCCTGTAGAAAGTAGCCTACCGCACAAAGTTAAAATTAACCTTTGTCGCTCGGCTCGTTTTCACCCCTGGACCCATGCAACCAGTGCCAGATTTAGGGCGCAAAATACATACATACATACATACATACATACATACATACATACATACACATAAAGGTATAGGTAAAGGGACCCCTGACCACATTAGGTCCAGTCGCAGACGACTCTGGGGTTGTGGCGCTCATCTCGCTTTACTGACCGAGGGAGCCGACATTTGTCCTCAGACAGTTTTTCTGCGTCATGTGGCTAGCATGACTAAGCCGCTTCTGGTGAAACCAGAGCAGCCCTCGGAAATGCCGTTTACCTTCCTACCGGAGCAGTATCTATTTATCTACTTGCACTTTAACGTGCTTTCGAACTGCTACATACATACATACTATATTTATATGGACACCTATTGAGGAGATCCATTGAAAAGCAACTATATTAAAAGGAATTATTATGAAAATCAGAAATATTGGGGGGCGGGGGTGAGGCATCAATTTTTGTCCTCACTAAGGGCACTGTATTACCAAAGTCTGCCCCTGATGCAACACTGGCAGGCAACCACCAGAAGACTGCCCAGAAGGGAATCCAACCCTTGGGTTGAAAAAGTTTCCTCGCCCCTGGACAAAGCAGTGCAGATCAAATCATTTTGCATGTGAATTTGCAAAGGATCAAACTGCTCAAGCATCCTTGTTTTCAAGTATGGCTAGCCATGTGCATCTCGAAGCTCACAAGTAAAGGTGATATCTGCAGCATCTGCTCTCCAGAGGTCCACTGCCTCTGTACATGGAGGGTCTATTTCGTTTTCCTGGCTATTATCCCTTCATCAGCAGATGCCCCCCATTGGTGAATCCATGCCTGGGAAGGGAAGCTTATTTAGATACAGGCCAAGCAAGTAACCCGGGGAAGGCACATCTCATATATAGAGAGAGAGAGAGGGAGGGGGGGGGCAAGCATGCTACATTTTCTGGTTTTGAATGAATGTGTTGTTTGGCTTAGTTCTCAGTACGTTCATCCAGCCAGCCAGGATGTGCTTGAAAGTCTTTCCCTTGCTTCCTGAAAGCAACCCTTTTTATTGCAAGACTCGACTTATTATTGTTTGATTCTTCAATTCCCTTAAGGCCAGCATTAACAGTTCGTGTCAGGAAATCCCAGCTGCCAGTGCCAAGGGGTTAATTGTATTTTACCGTTTGATCTTCTCCTTTCCACTTTAAATGCTGCTTGACCCTTTTTTAACTGTCGGACAGAGGTGCCTGTACTTCCTCATTGGCCTAGTTCCTGAATCCCCTCATGGCTTCCCTCAAGGCTGACTCTACAGTTTCACTCCTCTTTCCGATGCTCCTTCCAAATGAGAGCTGACCTATTTCTCCCTCTCCTTTTTTTTTAATACACATTTTTCCCATATCCCGGGCGCCAATGCTATGAAATAGTTTAGATGGCCCTTGTCGTGACTGCTCTGAAATGCACAATTTGGCAGGTAGGGTTTACAGCTGGATCCTGAAGAAGCTTTTCTCAGAGAAAGAAGTTGCGCTGGTGTCTGTGGGATTTACACACAAGTAGGGACTCATCTAGACTTCTTTTTGTGCCATGTTTCTAGGCACAGGTCTGTGCTTTAAATTACCCTTTGCCATTTGCTTACCACTGCCATTTGCTCAGACATGAAGCCTTAAAGCACTGACCTGTGCCCTCGAAATATAGGGCAAAAGGTATCAGTGAGGCCTAATGTTATAAGGTTGGTCCAAGGGCACGGACTGAAGGCACAGGATGCTGAAATGATGCTGGGCTAAATCTAGCCAGTGCATGGATGGGAGATTGCCTGGGAACCCTAAACAGCTGGCCTGGAGGTCCAGCGCCGAGGGCCTTCTGCCTGGTTCCCTCACTGTGAGAAGTGAGGTTACAGGGAACCAGGCAGAGGGCCTTTTCAATACTGGCGCCTGCCCTGTGGAACGCCCTCCCAGCAGATGTCAAGGCATTAAACAACTATTTTACTTTTAAAAGACAACTGAAGGCAGCCCTGTTTAGGGAAGGTTTTAATGTCTGATGCTGTATTGTTTTTAATATTCAGTTGGAAGCCACCCAGAGTGGCTGGGGAAACCAAGCCGGATGGGTGGGGTATAAATAAATTATTATTATTATTATTATTATTATTATTATTATTATTATTATTATTATTATTATTATTGGAAAAGGGCATTACATGTGTATGCATACACACACACACACACACAAAACACATCATGGAATCAGAGTTGTAGAGTTGGTGGGAACCACAACAGCATCTAGTGCAAACAACTAGAAACTCAACTAAAGCATCCCTGACAGGTGGCCATCCAACCTCTGCTTAAAAACCTCCAAGAAGGAGAGTCCACAACCTGCCGAGGGACTACATCCCAGTGTTGAACAGCTCTTACCATCAAAAAGTTATCCCTGATGTTTAGTCTGAATCTCCTTTCTTGGAACTTAAGTCCCTTGGTTCAGGTCCTACATTCTGGAGCAGGAGAAAACAAGCTTCCTCCATCTTCCATGTGACAGCCCTTTAGATATTTTAAGATAGCTATCATATCTCCCCTCACTCTAATCTTTTCCAGGATAAGCATGTCCAGCTCCCTCAACCATTTCTCATAAGGCTTGGTTGATCATCTTGGCAACCCTCCCCTGTACACATTCCAGTTTGTCAATATCATTCTTCAATTATGGCATCCAGAACTGGACACAATACTCAAGGAGTGTTCTGACCAAGGCAGAATAGAGAGGGACTATGACTTCCCTTGATCAGGACACTAGAGTTCTGTTGATGCAACCTAGAAGAGCGTTAGGGTTTTTTTGCTGCTGCATCATAAAGTTGAATTAATTTAAATTTGAATTAATTTAAAGATGCTAGGTGTTCCCTCACCCCTTTATCTATCTTGGGCTGAAGCTCTTTCCTTCCATCATTTATTCTGTTATAACCAGGTTGGGTACTACTTTCCTTTTGGGTGAACATAGAGCAGGCATAGACAGACTTGGCTCTCCAGATGTTTTGAGACTACAATTCCCACCATCCCTGACCACTGGTCTTGTTAGCTAGGGAGGATGGGAATTGTAGTCCCAAAACATCTGAAGAGCCGAGTTTGCCTATGCCTGACATAGAGGCAAAGTAGGTTTCAGCAGTTACTCTTTTTCTCATGTATCTGAATAGCATTTCTCTGTCTTCTCCACACAGAGAACCTATTACTTTCTTGTTCATCCTCTTGCTTCAAACATAGCTGAATGAAACTTAATTTTAAGTAAACAGGTGTTGGTTTTATTCAGTCATACATTCATGAATGCAGGCATTTTTATTTGCATTTATTTATTTATTTATTTATTTATTTATTTATTTATTTATTTAAAAATATTTTATTCAGTTTTCAAACATAGAATAGAAAATCACATAACAAACACACAAAATCCCTTCACCAAAAAAAAACCAACGAAAAAACATACAATTACACCAACGAACAATGTAAAAAAAGAGAAAAGAAAAAAAAAGCACAACTGTTCATAACGTTTTTTATGTAACTAACTGGACTTCCTCACATCTCCCTACCCTGCATTCTCTGTAATAAAAGTGCCAGCAAATTGTTACCTTGTTTCATTTCTTGTTTTGTACTTCTCAAATGTTATATTTCTAGACTTAAAGTAATTTTTGTCAATTAGTTGTAACTTAGATTAAACATAATATTGCTTTAAGCTTCGACCCTTTCTTACATATCACTTAATTTTCTATATCTTACAATCAAGTTACTGGAACCATATTTTTCTGAATCGTGCAATTTCTTAACATTCATACAGTTTGTACTGTTTTTGTAGATAGTCCTTAAACTTTTTCCAATCCTCTTCCATTGTTTCTTCTCCCAAATCTCGGATTCTGCCAGTCATTTAGGCCAGTTCCATATAATCCATCAGTTGCGTCTGCCACTCTTCCAGTGTGGGCAAATCTTGTGTCTTCCAATGCATTTTTATTTGCATTTAAAACAATTTGTGTTCTCCACTGAATTGGCACTTGAAGCATGGTACAAAAAGAGGTAAAAATGTAAAAACATTATCAAAACCCTCCATTAAAAGCCCATTAGACAACAAGTTAAAATACAAAAGCATAGCCTAGTCCAGCAATTAAAATCCACAGGGTTGGATTGGGGGTGGGGAGGCGGGTAGAGGAAGCCAAATGTATTTATAATTACAGGATAATTGTCCAAAAACCTTGAAATGTCTTCTTCTTCTTTTTAAAAAAAGACATTAAAACAATCATTTTAACAATCAATTAATAAACATCTTCACTTCCTGTTGGGGGGAAATAGCAATGGGCAGCATACCTGCAATCATTACTTCCCAGTTTCTTTGAATTTAGAGGAATATGCTTTCATACAAACTTCTTAAAAGAACTGCCTGGAAGTGGAGATGTCCAACCCCTATCCACCCCTGCGCACCCTGTAAAATGTACTAAAAAATACCAAAAATCTTCCTGAACAATTTCTGCAGACACCTTGTCCTAGTGGGACCTGCAAATTTACCTTGAATTTTGCTTTGGGCAAAATTGGATGCCACTTCCCCTTCTGCCCCCACCCAATCTGCCTTCAGCCCAGCACTAGAAATGGTTGAAGTAGCACGCTACGTTTTCCACATCACTGTATTTCTGGAGACAGTTGTGACACCCTGAAGGAAGGTGAAACAGACCATTCGAAACAACCATGGGGGGGGGGGGACATGAACTGGTACATTGGTTTTGTGATAATGATTTGACACTGCAAAGGGTTTGAATGCAAAGGAATTAACAGTGTACGTGGCTCTATAATTTATTGGGTACTTTACTGAATGGTTGTATTTACTGCAAGCATTCACATTGGCCATTGGGGAAATATTGACATAAAGGTCAAACACTGAGTAATGACAAATGAGGAATAACTGGTTCAGGTTTAACTAGGGAAAGGTTGCATTCAGCATCCTTTTTTTTTTTAGTGCTAGTGCTTAATGAGCTGAGAGTGCTGGAGGATGCTCTGAGCTCACATTCACTGTCAGGTTTGTTCATTCATCAAGTTACACCATTACAGGTATGCCGTGTAAGACTTTGTAGGAAACATGGCAGTTATCAGATCACTAGAAAAAGACTTGTCTAGGCAACTTCAAAAGGAAGTGAAGGGGGATGGAAAATTTCCATCCTTCCCACCACCCTGCATACAACTGCCCTACATGTTCGCTATGGCAAACACTTCTCAGATGGAGAATGTGGCCTCACCCCACTATTGCAGCTTACCTGCATTGTGGGGCAACATCTTCACCAGTAAATGGAATGGCAAGGAGGAAAGAATGGGGACATCTTCTTCTACCATTCCACCATTTTTCCAACCATAATTGAAACCATTACCATGGGGTGGTCAGTAGGGTACGCTAACCTTTTTCCAAAACTTGCCATTCTTCTGACCAGTTTTCTAGTCCTTATCTTGTGCTTTGAGCCCCAAAACCCATCCCAAATGGAAATAAAGACACAGTGGAGACAGAATTTAGTTTAAATGTTAATGGGCAAATTTTGGCCACAACTTTATTAAAATACACAATGTGACTGGTATTGGCTTAGGCATTGGTATCAAACTATATCTGGCTCCTGCCCCACCCTGCAGGACGTTTGGAAGGGTAAACAACCAGCAGGGGGATCTCTATCAGTGTATATTGACTGGTGCTCACCCCTGGGGTTCCCTGGGGTCCTGGCATGGCCCTAGTGTTGGCTATTTGCAGTATGGTAGTGCTGCAGAGAGCTTGCTGGGGAGACAATGCATTAAAAAGGGACTCAAAAATAACTTAAATAAGGTTTTAATTACAAAAACAAAAACTCCTTATACACTAAATACATCAACAACAAACCAGACCCAACCACTAACCCATCCCCTAGGGTAATGGGAGAGCTAGGTGCTGCTCCTTATATACTACACCCAAATGCTGACACAGCTTAATACAACTCAGCAGCACCTGCTATGTTTCACAGCTGTAAAGCTGGGTCTCGTTATTTTGCTCTGGCCCTTGCTCTGGCCCCTTAAAGACATGCACATCGGGTGGAACAATGATGAACCTTTACATTTAAAGAAACCATTCAACACCTAGCCCCTAGCTTCGGACGAGATCCAGACCCCAAGATTCCTTTAACTGAATACCCTATTCATTGGAGGGGCAGGTGATGGCCACACCTCCCCTCCCTACAGTCCCCTAAACCAATGCCTAACCGCCAAACCTTACAAAGTTGTGACGGTTGCTAAGAGGTAGGCAAAAACCAAGTGGCCACAGCCAATCTGCCACATTGGAAAAATTCCTACCTGGCCCCCATTCCAAAAACAGACGACCAACCGAAGTCCAAAGCAAGGCCAAACACGACCTAATTGACGGGTGTGTGGGCGGGTGTTCGGCAGCGCAAAGCAAAAGGAGGTCCCTACGTCGTGCTGCCAAATAGATATCTCCAAACCCCAACCTTGCCACGCTGCTGATTGGCTAAAGGCCATTGGCATAACTGTGGCACCACTGGCTTGGATCGGGGCAAGCCCTGCCCACAAGCCGGTTAGGGAAGAGTTTCAGGGCCGAGGATCCAACTTACTAAGAAGGATCGTTCCCGTTCCTCTGTGTTTGAGATGGGAGGTGAAGGAGAGAATGAATTAGGCATTTTCCTGTCTGAAAAACTTGATCTGGATCTCTGTATAGCCTTATCCTGGTTTGTACTCCTTGGTCACATGGAAGTGGCTTTCAGACAGTTAGGTGTCTTCCGTTGACCTCTGGTATTTGCATTTGGAAATAAATAAATATAAAAGCCAGTCTGGGAAATGTTTCATGATTAAATAGAAAAGTTCTAAATTTGAGGAAACACATCAAATTTGTTATTGCAACTAAATTTAAAGTAATTGGTTTCTCATGATCTTTTTGCCTTTATCTTTAATAGTTAAATTGTTGGTAAGTTTTTTCTCTCAAAAATGTCATACATTTTGAGTCTTTTTGTAAATTTCCCTTTTCTTCTTCTTTATGTGTGGCTTTTTCAGTCTCCTCTCGATTATTTTAAATAGCACAACTTACATCAGCCACCAAATGCCCCCTGTATTCAAGAGCTCGAGTAAAATGGTACAAAATTAGAGTTGCTAATTAAAAATGTGTGGGTTGGCATCTGTTTAATATATATACTCTTTCCACAGCTCAGTAACGGACCACCTCAAAAGTGGCAAAAGGTCTGTGTTAGCCTCTTTAAACAAAGTAATTATGAAGTACAGTACAGGAATATGGATGTAAGTTTGGAACCTTTCCAAATGGAGCCATAAAATATGCTAAGTGGTCCTGAGAATTAGAATGCTGTAAAAGTCAACTTTACAACACAGACTGTTTTAGGAAGGAATTAACTTTGTGACCCTAAAGGTTTTTAATGCACCTAGGCAGTAGGAAGAGTCACTAGATAATGAAAATCTTACATGAACACCATGAGAGAGTGACAGATCCACTTTCATTGGTATAGATTAATATAACACGTACAACCTAATTAAGGAATATTTAGTTAGCTGAGGAGATCTGTACAATGTTACATATTTGAGCAAATGGGAAATACCTGTGGTTTTGATTGGGCACTTGTTGGAACTGTACCTGATTCTGAAGTAATGTTTTAATTAAGCTACTTACTTGCTAAGAGGTCAAATTGTAATTAATTAGTTATGTCATGTTTACTTAATCAAAGCAATTGAGTTATTTAATAATTTTAAATATCAGCATAACCCCAGCATTATAAGAGAGCCTAATACTAGAATGAGTGCCAATTTATTGTACCACTGTTAAACATTGCTGCTTTTTTAATAGTATTATTGAATAGTATGGGTGAGAGTCAAAAAACAATGAACTGAAAAAAGAAAATTTCACAAGAACTAAGAAGAGCTTAGTGGGACGCGGGTGGCACTGTGGGTAAAACCTCAGCGCCTAGGACTTGCCGATCGCATGGTCGGCGGTTCGAATCCCCACGGCGGGGTGCGCTCCCGTCGTTCGGTCCCAGCGCCTGCCAACCTAGCAGTTCAAAAGTACCCCTAAGTGCAAGTAGATAAATAGGGACCGCTTACCAGCGAGAAGGTAAACGGCATTCCGTGTGCTGCGCTGGCTCGCCAGATGCAGCTTGTCACGCTGGCCATGTGACCCGGAAGTGTCTGCGGACAGCACTGGCTCCCGGCCTATAGAGTGAGATGAGCGCACAACCCTAGAGTCTGGCAAGACTGGCCCATACGGGCAGGGGTACCTTTACCTTTACCTTTAAGAAGAGCTTGGTGAATCACTCTCCTGTCTTGCAGTTTCCAGAAACTGGTATTCATAAGCATATCTATTGGAATATCATGGAAGACCTTCATTATTTTGAGGAGTTCCAAGTGGCCTACAACAATGCCCCTTGCATGCCGAAATAAATCCTGTAGGACTGGATCTTTAATTCTGTTCATTCCATAAACTGGTAGTTTTTCAGGCTTAGTTAGATATCTGGAGATGCCAATCTTGAAATTGGCATCTTTTGCTCTGGGAAGTATTGGAGGGAGTATTGGCTACCCTTTGAAGCATTTAGTCTTTCACTCTGGTGGAGAACTGGTGTGTTACCCAAACACCAGGTATGTAACCCCAACAGTACAAAGTTATCTTTTACCCCAAATTCTGGAAGAGGTGGCTAGTACCTTAACTAGTTTCTTCAGCATGACCAAATAGTATATAAGCCCTAATAGCACCCTAATAGCACCCGTGCTTAATGAGAACACCGCTGCACAACTTAGGTTGGCATGAGGGCTGCATCCTGGCTGTCAGGACTCTGTACCCAGTCGTACACTGCAGTCCCAGTATCCTGGCAGGAAATTGTTGCTATTTGCTAAAATTTCTGCCGATGAAGGACATCTTTTGGTATAAATTGATGCAAGCAACATCAGTTTCCTATCTGTGACACTGGGTGTTGTAGTCCTAATGTCCTCCTCAGTGCAAACTCTTGCTCTG
Source organism: Podarcis bocagei (assembly GCF_964188305.1). Lineage (NCBI taxonomy): Eukaryota > Metazoa > Chordata > Lepidosauria > Squamata > Lacertidae > Podarcis > Podarcis bocagei. The sequence continues at coordinate 81,753,470 of NC_138129.1, read as the reverse complement.
TAATGGGCCTTGCTACATCTGGACCTGCTCACAAGTAATTGAAAATGGGGGAGTCACTTTCATGAACTCCCCTGCCGCATTGCTCATTTCCTTTATTTAACAGAAATTTATGTCCTGCTTGATTGTAATGAAACGTCTAAGTCTTTTATGAGAAATATTAAAAACATCAATAAAAGCAATTAAGCCCAAGTAATTTAAGCATTACAAGATAATTGAAAATAGCATATCCCTTTATTTAACTATACTTGCATACTATTTGATTGTAATAAAACAGTTTACAAGAAATATTAAATTATCAATGAGAATAGTTTAAAACAAGTGATTAAAACATATAAAAGTTAATTATTTTTCATTAAAAAAATTAAATTTCCAGTTCATGACATCCCTAGCATATTGTATTAAGTTCTTTGTTTAGAAAATAGAAAAGGCAATGACATTTCTTTCAAAACAAACAATCCTACTCAGGAATTCTATAACGCATTTTACGCATTATATATGAGTGAGATATTTTTAACCAGCCTTTTTACAATATGGAATGCAAAATACAATTATAATAACAATTTGCAGTAGAAACAGGTGCAACAGTAGCAATATTTAAACTGTATTGGGGAGGATGAGTGTTCGTCTATTATCAATCAACAGCTGTGAAGCAATTGCCCTTTTAAAATTTAGTTATAAAATTGCTGGCAAGGAAAATATTAAGGGAATGTTTGCTAATTTAAAAACGGAATCACTAGCAGATGCTCAGCAAAGTACATTTTTCATTGACAACTTTCCTTCCATTTTTTCTTCCATAAGCAGAATTACAGAAATGACCAGAGAGTCATGCCCATTGTTTTGTTTTGGGTTGGTTTTTTTTTTTTTTTTTTTTGCAAAATGTGAACATATGTTTATCTTGCAAAATTACTAAGCTACTAGAGACAGCATAGCTTTTAGAGAAACGCAAAAATTAAATTATAGAGCATATTCTAGTCTTTAAAAGCGCAATGTGCTTGCATATTGATATTTCACTGCTAACTAGAGGATGTGAGTTCATTTCAGAAAGCATGAGCAAATGAAGCAAATGAGACTCGATTCAGTTGATTTTTCATTCATTCAGAAATGAAGGAACAGAGGGACAAATGGATATGACTCCCCTTCATATCATTCAGAGGGTGGGAGAGATTACCACTTTCTGAGTGGAGGTAGCAGGGGATGAGCTCAGAGGTTGATCTTTTCCCAGAATATCCCCCAAATTTTCCCTATCAGTAGTGGTCTGTTCACACATTACATTCAACAACTGCACATGGAATCTGTGTACACAATTGAGCTGTACACACACAAGGTTATTCACACTAATACTCAAGAAGTATACAGTCTGTGTAACTGCATACACAATAGCTGAGCTGTAAAAAAAAAATCAACAGGTGTACAATACCTGCACACATATAAAGGCAGCTTATACTGGTGTGCAGTGTAAAATGTGAACATCTCCGAATCTGAGTTGTTCTCTGAAAAGAAAATGATCACCGCCTGGAGAAATTGCTGGATTCAGTTAATTCTTCTTTTTTTAAAAAATAAACTGAAGGAAAAGAAAGAACCCCAAGACAAATATGACTAATGGAACAAATTCAAACTAACCATGATAAATAACTTTTGTGAATAAATAAGGAAAGATACAATCTTTAATCATGAAAATGGTGTTAGTATAGGGATGTGGAATATTTTTTCCTGACTAGAGAGGCTCGAAAACATGGCATGTGGAAACAGCGGTCTTTGTGTTGTTGTTGGGTTCCGACTCCCATCATCCCTAGCCAGCCATGGCCACTGGTCAGACAAGAAGGGAGTTATTCAAACAACATCTTGAGGCTCTCAGGTTCCACATCCTTGTTTTAAAAACCATGTTGCCCTAATAGTGCACTGGGGTATATTGGTTTTTTGCGTGTGGCTGAAGAAGCACTTTCATCTACAAATTCTTCTGTCCTGTTGAATGCATCAAGCATTCAATGCCCCTTGGTTCACTGTCTGTGGTACTGATTCTCCCACCTGCTTCTGAAAATAGATATGGGCAGTAAAGGACCCCTGGATGGTTAAGTCCAGTCAAAGGCGACTATGGGGTTGTGGTGCTCATCTCACTTTCAGGCCGAGGGAGCCGGCGTTTGCCCACAGACAGCTTTCCAGGTCATGTGGCCAGCATGACTAAACCACTTCTGGTACAACAGAACACCATGATGGAAACCAGAGTGTGTGGAAACGCCATTTACCTTCCCGCCTCAGCGGTACCTATTTATCTACTTGCATTGGCATGCTTTCGAACTGCTAGATTGGCAGGAGTTGGGACAGAGCAACGGGAGCTCAATCCGTGGTGGGGATTCAAACCACCGACCTTCCAATCGGCAGGCCCTGCATCCCTTCTCAGCTGGTGGAGATTAAACGGTACACTGGTATTGCCATTATTTTCATTGATTATAGATTAGTAATTCTTTATTGTAATTGAGAAGTGTTTCTTGTTTAATTATTATTTGCTGGTGTTTAATTTTACTGTTTACTATTAGATTTGAATGGATTATTGAATATTGTTTTATTTGATATAAGTTGTTTATTTTAAAGTTATTGTGACTATAACATTGAATCAGATTGTCATTATTAATGTCTGAGGTTTGATTGTGTTTTTATATGTGTTGGAAGCCACCTGGAGGGCTGGGGCAACCAAGCCAGATGATGATGATGACGACGATGATGATTGCCTTAGCTCACACTACAGCTGAAATATTTTGGTAGGCAGGTACCACCTTGCCCCAGAAAACAGCAGGTAAAGTGGAAGGGAGTATTCTAGGTAGCAAGAACAGGCTGTCCTACAGTTGCAAATTCTCTAGGAAATGACTGGGGAAATATGTATACATTGAGTTCAGTACACCTCCAACTTTAATCAGGTAAAATAAATGCATCTCGTATATTTAAAAAAGGGAAAAACCCTTACACAGCTCAGGACCACAATACCTCAAGGACTGTCATTTCTGGCAGTTGTTACTGTGCGCCTCTAAATTACCCATATACTTGCTCCTCAGTTTCACAATATTACTATATTTGACCTATGATATGGGGGTGCTGGCCTGATCTACTTCTACTCCCTAGACAGGGGTTTTCAGTATCTAATGAAATTCTTGGTTTTTGTTTGCCTGCCAAGGTTTTTTTTGTTGGTTTTTTTGCTCAAGCAATAATCTCCAAACTTACCTGGTATTTTGTACAGAAAGAAATTTAATGCCAAATGTGCATTTCCTAGTAAGAAATCAACAATTGGTATGCAGGCATAGTGAAACATTTCATTAGGGTGAAAATCATCATGGGAAAAGAGGATTTGGATAAAGTCATTTCTGCAGAAAATATGAATTTGTGGTATGAAATATTATAACACCTCTCCCTTCTGTGTATACACCTGCAAGCTGCAACCTTAATACAAACTCAAATATTTGTTTAGTTTTATATAGAATCTCTGTGCCTAAGCTACTCATCCAGTTGCAAAGCACAGAATAGGCATCTGGAGGAAGGGCGTCTGCTGGGAAAAGAACGCTCTTCTGAGGCATTACGTTTTCCACTCTCTTTGTCTTCTAGACTTATTTTTCCTTGTAAGGCTTTCTTCCTACTGCCAAGCTCTAAATAAGATTTTGCACAATGACGATGAGGCAAAATGGAGCAAACTTAGGGTACCTTCCACCATTTGCAGGAAAATACCGTATTTCTCGCTCCATAAGACGCACCTTTTTCCTCTTAAAATCTATGTGGAAATGTGTGGGGTGAATGTGTGGTCCCTGGGGCTGGGGGGGGGGACCCAGGCTTCTCCCACCAGCCCCGACCTGCTCTTTGGGTTGGGGGTGGGGGAAAGCCAGGCTTCCCCCACTGCCAGCCCACAAGCTCCTAAGCAGCTCTGGGGTAGCCCGAGAAGCCTCTGCAGGGGGAGCCTTCATCCCGCTGCCCTGGGGAGGCTTCACACGGCTATCCCTGGCTTTTGTGGGAGGTGGGGGAAGGGACAGAGCGCGGCTCCCCCCACCTCCCGCAAAAGCCCCAAGAGCCGCATATTTTTTTCTTGAATTATCCCCCAAAAAAGTAGGTGCGCCCTATGGTCAGGTGCGCCTTATGGAGTGAAAAATACGGTAGCTTTTTATCTCTGGGTGAGATCCATCTCAGTCATACTTTGCCAGACCCACTGAAAACAATGGACTTAAGTAATAGAGCAACAGCATGAAGCTTTGTCAGAGTGAACTGCTTAACTGTAAAACACCTCAAAGTGATTTAACAATAAATGCATCAACAATTCCAAAACAATTCCAGATACGCAACAATTAAAATGATTTCATCCAATATAGATACAGACTGCATAGAAACATTATCCATATTAGAAAAGTTTCCGTATGTGGAAATAATAACCTTTCAGTATATTCTGAGAATAAAAAATTAGCTCCTGAACCAATAAATTTGGAAAGAGAATTAAAAATTAGTTCCCAAACAATCTGGTTTACTTCTTGCTTTGAATATATTGGCTTCGGTCCATGAGGTATCATACTATTTCAAATGCCCCCACCCCGGAACAAATCCATTTATCAAGATAATTATATGATCACTGCGACATTTGTACCAAAAAAATGTCCTCCAGTTTGAAGGCAATGTTGTAAATTAGGATAAAGGAATGAGTTGCTGATAATAATAATTAAAGTGACTTCAGTATCAGTCAGGTATGTTAGTCATGGTATTTTGTGGTGGTGGTATGTATTTGGGGTGTGTATGCATCATTGCCTAGGGCCTAGTTTTAGTGGAAGGTCCCACAGCTTCTGAAAGACTAAACAGGGCTACACTGCACTGCTCACTGTGCTGTGTCATCAGCATGAGCAAGTTCCACAATTCCGATCTTAATCCTTTGTTCTAGTTTGCTTATTTCTTTGACATCTGAAGGGAGGGTGTTCCACAGGGAGGGCTCCACTACCGAGAAGGCCCTCTGCCTGGTTCCCTGTAACCTTGCTTCTTGCAGTCAGGGAACCAGCAGAAAGCCTTCAGAGGAGGACCTCAGTGTCCTGGCTAAATGATAGGGGAGGAGATGTTCCTTCAGTTATATTGGGCTGAGGCCATTTAGGGCTTTAATTTTGAACAACACTTTGAATTGTGCTTGGAAATGCACTGGGAGCCAATGAAGATCCTTTAGGACTGGTGTTATATGGGCCCGGAGGCTGCTCACAGTCACCAAGCTATAAGAGTCTCAGCCTCACTCAAAGCCAGACCTAAACCTCAGTTGACACTGGATTCACTAGAATGAAGTTATCACAAAGAGGCCTCCAAATGGTCAGGATGAAGGAAGATTTGGCGAAAGTCTAAAGAGTGGTGGTGGCATTGATGTGTAGGGTTTTTCAGGTGGTCCAAGTATGGTAGCAGCGGCGCTGGGTGGAGGCCTTGCAAGCAGTCAAAGCTCTTGAATCCAGGTAATGGGGCAAGGGATGGGAGTGTGGGTTTCTCTTGCCCTCCTACTTTCACCATAGTACCAAAAAAAGGGGGGAGGACTTTTAAGTGTCACTTGCTGAAATAAAGACACTGTGGTCAATACTGTTGGAACTGCAGACCTGGAGGAGAGTTGCAGAGCCTGCGTGAGTCAAATGCACATGGAGGAAAATTAGGAAAGCAATGAAGCACCTGGGTGTTGATACTCAGGCACTGACTGATTCAGCACCCTGGCATCAGTTTTGACAACGGGGGCCCCTATGTAGACCCCATGGAGTGCATTTTTCTCCAGTAGGTAATGAGGTTTCGTCACTTGTTATATGCAATAGCATTAGAGATTGGTTGCAGATGTGACCAGTTTGGCAGCAAGATGGCAGGGAGGGGCATGGTGTTGGATCCTTAGTCTAGATGGGTGGCAGGTTAGGAGCACCTGCCACTCCCCAATCCAACGAATCAGGCTATCCCTTTAAAGGGATCCAGTGAGAGGTGCTTCTGTCCAGACACCCTGATGGAGACTGATGGGCCATAATGGTGACCTTGAGCGACAGTCGTTCCAATTTGATGTACCGTATTTTTCGCTCTGTAACACGCACCCAACCATAACACGCACATAGTTTTTATAGGAGGGAAATCCGTAGGCATGCCACCCGTAGGCATTCCCTCCATAACACGCACAGACATTTCCCCTTACTTTTCAGGAGGAAAAAAGTGAGTGTTATGGTGCAAAAAATACGGTACATCCTTAACCTTCGTTAAAGACTGTCGGATAATCCTTAACCTTCGTTAAAGACTGTCAGGTAATCAACCAGCAGATAGATTGGTTGATTCAGGATACACATTCAATGCCTGTGCCAAAACCTGCTGACATCTGCAAGCAATAAAGTTGCGGCTGGTTTAAATCCTGAGTGGTTGCCCTGTGTTTATTGCAACTTCACCATGTCTTGGCCTGCAAGCCACGGCTTCGCTACACCCGAGCCCAGAACAGATGTCTTGTAATCTCTCCCTAGAGACATTTATAGAGCTCACTGTAGGCTGTTTCAGTTCCAGATAGGCATTGCACAGTTGAAAACTCCTCATCACTGAGGATGAAGCACAGTTCCTTCTCAGGATGGCACCACAATCCAAATTGTACTGCATTTGGTTGGGGGACCGTAGAACTTTCTTGTTCTGCTTTGTACTAGAGCTGGAAATAAGCAATTTTCCTAGCAGCATGCTGCATTTACAGACTTACAGTGGTACCTTGGGTTAAGCACTTAATTCGTTCTGGAGGTCCGTTCTTAACCTGAAACTGTTCTTAACCTGAAGCACCATTTTAGCTAATGGGGCCTCCTGCTGCTGCTGTGCCACTGCTGCACGATTTCCGTTCTCACCCTGAAGTTCTTAACCCGAGGTACTATTTATGGGTTAGTGGAGTCTGTAACCTGAAGCATATGTAACCTGAAGCGTATGTAACCCGAGGTACCACTGTATTAGATAACATAAATACCTTTCTTTGTCATGATAAAAATAAAGATTACTGAAGCAATTCAAGTGTGGTTGCATTTGTGGTTTCTGTACTTGTAAAAGTTGCTTCTTATTTGCTTCCTGTTTTGCACAGTCTCTCTCTCTCTCTCTCTCTCTCTCTCTCTCTCTCTCTCTCTCTCTCCATTCTGCTGCTTTCCAGAAGACTTCAAGCACAGTGAGATGTCAGACAAATGGTTCCCCATCTAGGTTAGTTACTTTTTGGTCCACCAGTCACTAGGTCTGCTAACTGCCTCACATTGTCAATCTTAGCTTTTTTTTATTGACAAACGTATTGATTTCCTGATTAATGTACCACTCATTTATTGATATTTTCCACAGGAGATGTAATTTTAATGTTTGTATGATCAATAGCTCCATCAGCACCTAGAGTTCCTACAGTTAGCCCACATGGCTCTCACAATAGGGAGTTGTATATACATATACAAGGAAGAAGTTGTAAACATTAGTCAAGCAAAAGAAAATTGATGGGCTGCATGGATTCCTATTGTGTTTCCGCCCAGGGAGATAAGGCCAAAAAAGGCACCCTCATACACAACCAAAAGGGAGAAAATATTCCAAGTAATTTCATTATGGTGAAAGAAAAGCAGTGGGCACTAATGGTTTGGAGTTGAATATAAATGCATGGCGAGTAATTACTTCTCGCATTCCCACTGAAGAGCCCCTTCATATCAAATTGTGTAAATAGTCATAACGAAAATTATTTTTATTCCATTTTAGATTATGAAATGACATTTTAAGCAGCCTGGTTAGTTAGCTTTGTAAGAGTAATGGAATTCTGTGGCTGTCACGGGTGTTTCTATAGTTAAGGCAATTCATAAATTACATAAGGCACCTGAAGGCAGCTGCTTAAAATGCAGATAAAGCTGTTCTTGTTCTTTGAATTGTAATCTGTGTGTTTTTTTCCTTCTCTCTCCCCCCCCCAAAAAAAAAACCTGCTTGTTGCCAAATAGTTTACTTTCGCTTATTATTTTTCAGGTGGAAGCAGTGGAGGAAGCTGCTTTTTGCATACAGATATAAAGAGTGTGATGCAACTTTATTTTAAGGAACTGATCCATACAAATAGATTTGTGTGATTCCAATGGAGTCCCACGTTACCATAGCACTACTTGCTATGATCCCCGGATATTAACTGACATAGCAGTGCTGTCCCTTAATGCCTACCTTAGTTTGTACTAGGCAGACAGACATCTTGTAATGCAGCCAGTGCTGGATTTACATATAAACTAAACAAGCTATAGCTTAGGGCCCCACTCTCTTGGAGGCCCCAGAAAATTTTGAAGGAAAAAAACCTGGATGTACATTTCCAAAATATAAGATAAAAAACAAATAACATAAAACCTACATACAGTTAGAGCTTAATAATTATTTCACTATTAATATGCTTCTTAATTGTATTGCACTATTAATATGTAATAAATGAAAATCTGCCCTTATTCCCTTATGGGGGACACAAGAGCCCTTATAGAGTCCTTTGTAGGTTCTCCATCGGTCGGAGGCAAAAACAGAGGCCAACCAGAGAATATTAAGAAGCAAAGCACCTTGTAAGCCTGATCTTTATTGAACTGTTGCAACAGGGTGCTCCCCTCACACGCAGGAAAAGGAAGAGGACGCAGAACCTCCTAAGGTGTGTCCGCCCTCATATAGACATTTTAAATTGCCTGTCCTGGAGTCCAAGACCACCCCTAGAAACATCACACCTACATCACAGAAAGGGCGGGCTAAAGCAGAAATCTGAGTGGGTTGTTTACCTCCTGTCTGGCAAGTTACCTGTTAATGCTTACTGGATTGATACTCTGGGGAGCCTGGCCAGTCTTTTGTAATGATAAATACTTAGTTCCTGAGCCAGATCACAGGCTCACCCTATTCATACACAGATATACCCTTAAGAAAGGATTTCTGAAGGAAAAGACAATGGGGAGACTCTTCCATTTGACCTTGCAGAGAAAACACCTGGTGAGCCTGGGAGTCAAAATGGCTCCAAGGCTGCTCTCCTGTGCAGCTTCAGACATGTGGCCTATATATCTATGTACGTGTTTGCTTGGTACATTTATGAACCTTTATTATCTACATAAGACCTTAACTTATTTATTTCAATATACGTCTTCTTAATTGTATTTCAGTACTTTGATAAAATACATATTTTGTTATGTGCAAATGGCTTTAGATACGTATTAGGTCCCAGGAGAGTGGCTGGGGAAGCTCAGCCAGATGGGCAGGGTATAAATAAATTATTATTATTATTATTATTATTATTATTATTATTTAGCATATATTCAGCACAAAAAACAGTGACAATTTGTTGTTGACAAAGGACAGCTGAACATATAAGGGGCCTCATTACCTTCAGTAGCTTAGGACCTCATCAAACCTAAATCCGGCCCTGAATGCAGCTGAGGTAATGCTTCCTTTTTCAGAAGGCGTTAAGTAGAATGGTTTAATCCATACAGAAATGAAAAATGTATATACAATGGTGCCTCGCAAGACGAAAAGAATCCGTTCTGTGAGTCTCTTCGTCTAGCGGTTTTTTCGTCTTGCGAAGCAAGCCCATTGACGGATTAGCAGATTAGCACTATTAGCGCTATTAGCGGCTTTTAGCGGCTTATCGGCTTAGCAGATAAGCGGATAAGCGCCTTAGCGCCTTAGCGGCTTAGAAAAAGGGGGGGAGGGGGAAAAACCCACAGGAACTCGCAAGACATTTCCGTCTTGTGAAGCAAGCCCATAGGAGATTCGTTATGTGAAGCACCTCCAAAACGGAAAACTCTTTCGTCTAGCAAGTTTTCCGTCTTGCGAGGCATTCGTCTTGCGGGGCACCACTGTATATTAATCAGGGCTTTTTTTCGGCCTCAAGTCAGTTCCGGCACCTCTCAGGTGGGCGTCATTTCCATTATAAGAGAACAATGGAGGTGTTCATGGTGAGTTCTGTCACCTCTTTTTCTAGCACTGGGATTTATTATGGTTTAAAATGGAAAAATGGGTAAATGTGTATTGCTAACCCCAAGAGCTTTTCTAAAGGACTCTGAGCTCCTTACAGAGTTAATGGTTAACTCACTGTTTGTTGTTCTCTGGAGGCTAACCTGTGAGGGTTGTAAACCTGGGATCATGTGAGAGGTGTTGGGTTGCAATCTCCATTTTGGATGGAGTTTCTTTTGAGTCTTTTGCCTCCCAAAGCTGAATGGAGTGAAGATGCAAATGGAGTTGTCTCTCTAAATGCCACAGGGAGAACAATGCAAGTAAATGGCTCTCCTGAAGGGAGAGCAAACAGCCTGGAAGCTGGAAAGCAGACCGGGGAGAAAGAGAGACCTTTGCTTATAGGTCTGTTTGGATTATTTCATATTTTGTAACATGCTAAGCCTGTGCTAGACAGCACAAGATATTGTATGGATATTTTTGATGTTTTAAATCTGTTTTAAAGAAAGTTCTGCCAGTAAAAGTTTAAATAATATTTCTATGGGTCTGGACAATGTTTCACTTCCAAAGGAGTCAGTTCTTATGCTGCCAGTCACTTCGATCTGTGCAACATTTAATATCTGCAACAGAAGGAAGAAGAGAGCGGAACCTAGGTGTAGTGGAGCTCCTACACAAGCATCCTAGCAGCTGGGTCATTGAGAGAGGGGAAGGGGTAAAGTGGCAGGGGATTTGCGCAGTGCAAACACAGAGACAGCAATGCTGGGTTGGTTCCACTCGTGTGTTAGCACTGCACCAACCTGCCTGCTACAAAAACAGCAGAGATTCACTTCCTGGGGTGGAAGTTATGGAAGGCAGCCAGGGAGACAGAGGATATCTCAGTCAACATTCTGCAAATGCGTGGTTGTTGATTGGCTTGCTGCTTTGCTTGATATTAACCGTCTATATGTCCACAGTGAGGCAGGAGCTAGCCAATCAGAAACAGTCCAACTACAGAGTGCTGACAGTAGTGCTTGCCTCCCTGCCATGCTAGTAAGGAGAGTAATTCCCTCTCCCCTCCAATCACTGCACAGCAGCAGACATTGCCAGACCCTTCCAGCTGCTCCCACTGCTAACAGCAATACCCATCTATGCTGGTATTATTATTATTATTATTATTATTAATTATTATTATTATTATTATTCAGGGGTGCCTCTAAGATATTTGGCAGCAAGAAAAATGCTCCAGATTAGAAAGGCTATGTAGGTGTGAGGATAATAGAAGACGGAGTAATCATATGAAGGCCTACATATATTTTCCCTAAAGAAGATAAGTGAGAGCTTTCCCATAGACTCAGAGAATAGGACAAGAAGCAATTACAGATTTGCATTACGATAAGGTGGATTCAAATAATAAAACAAGCAGAGTGTAGAGGTGACAGTCTAGCTGTATCAACCCACCCTTTCCTTGAAAACATCTAAAGAAATGCCTGGCTGCTTTAAATAAAGGCCAGATATAGAGCATTCCTACGATAAGGCAAACACTGGGCACATGAGGAATTGAAATGCAAGTTGCAGCAAGGTTGGGGCTGAAGTGAAATGGAGTGCTAAGGAAGCTCCACAAGCAAGGAAATCCAATGGTAAACTCAACTGCAGGCCAGGATCTGGGCCTCAAAGTTTGTACTGGGATGGATGAGTCTGGAACAAGAGTTTGCAGGCAGAAGGGCAGCGAAGCAAAGGGCAGGAAGCTGGCAGACTAGGAGAGGAGCAGGTAGAGACAGGAATTGAGGATGGAGGAGAATTTCATTCAGTCTGCATTTTAAAAGCAACCTATCCTAATTTTCATCAGACTAATACATAGGTCAGAATGCAACTGTCCTTCACATTTCACACTTCTCATTTTTCTTGATTCAGAAAACATACCACAATAAATAGCAAACAGCATTTTAGGATAAATATGTATGAGATAATATATGTGTTTAGAACATAAGGTAAAGGTAAAGGTACCCCTGCCCATATGGGCCAGTCGTGTCCGACTCTAGGGTTGTGCGCCCATCTCACTTAAGAGGCCGGGGGCCAGCGCTGTCCGGAGACACTTCCGGGTCACATGGCCAGCGTGACGAAGCTGCTCTGGCGAGTCGGCACCAGCGCAGCACACGGAAGCACCGTTTACCTTCCCGCTATAAAGCGGTCCCTATTTATCTACTTGCACTTTAGAACATACTTTGCATCAAAATACATATTTAATGCAAGAAAGGGGTGAATGTATGAATGGACATGTGTGCATTTGATGCAGAATTTGTCACCTCAGTCTATATAAAAATCCTAAGAGATCAATTTTTTTCAAGCATCCCTATATTAGACTTATTTTGGGGGGGCTCTTCCCTTTGAAGTATGCCAGTGCGGCTTTGAGTGCCAAAGTTAAACAGGGGGTGGCTGCTCACCCCTTCACACATGGGTGGTGGTTGTGGTCCCTCACTCTCAGCCACCATCACCAGCAGCCAGATCACAGGGCGGGACTTCCTTGATGCTAGCTTCAAATGGGCCAATCAGAGCTTCCCCTGATGAGCAGTGCCTTGCTGGTTGGCTCTGCATTGGCTGCTGCATGCCTGATCCGGCAGCAATGCTGTAAAAAGCCAGCCGCACATGTATTCCATATCTCAGCTGAAGGGGGGAACTCCAGTGAACAGACAGAAAACACATCCTAAAAGATTATGCTTGTCAGATCTGACTCGTTTCTTTTTACAAGTCTAAACAAATGACTGCTGTGGCACAAGACATGTCTGGCACAGCTTGATGCACAAATCATGTGATGTGGGTCAAAGGAGATCAGTTGTGATTAGCTGTCACACTCGTGTGCTTACAAATAACATCTGTGGAGTTCATCTCTCTCATCCAGCCAGTTTTGTTACCCTGTGCTTTTAATGGAACATATGAAATCAATATGAACTTTGCAGTGGCCAAATGATCTGTGATTTGAACAGCATGGGTTTGATGAATACTCTTTTTAAGGTAGACATATAAAGTTCAATTTAAATAAAATAATTAAAATAAAGCACCAGTGTGCCACAGAAGCAGGAGAGAGAGAGAGAGGGAGAGAGAGAGAGAGAGAGAGAGGTCAAGCTAACAGATCTGATTATATCAAGGGGTCCTTCTGATCTGTGTTTGCCACTGAACCTCACTTCCCCGATTTATTTTATTTTTATTTTGTACTCGAGTGATTGAAATTGATGTGGAAACTTTTCAGGATAAACAATGTTGAAACTTTCAAGCATGATTTGGTGTTACCTAGGTAACCATTTGTAATTAATTTTAAGCACCAGCTGCCTTGTGATGAGCATGAAACCTGACAAAGGTTCTCCAAAGGACTGTTTACCCATTCCATTTCCTCAGCTGCACTCCGAAAACTATTGGAATTTTCTTTCAGTACCATGAGCACCATGACAACAAATGAAGTGATGCTGAGGGTTTTTGAACCAGAAACCAGGAAGGGGGAAATAAAAACCCACACACAGTGTAGAAAAAAAACCATATATTATTTTTAATAGCACAGTTAGCATTTCAGGATATATGGAGCGACGGTTGTCTCATCTAGCCTGGTAGTGTGTTAGCCCGAATTGGCTAAAACTCTGAGGGGTTTCAGCGAAGAAGCATCTTTCAGAGTTGTGGCTTAAGAGGCAGATAGCTAGACACAATGTAGTCTCTGCATTTTTTGTTTCATTTCCTTCCAAGCAACAGCCTCTCAGGCCTTGGGTGAAATGTTCTCCACAGAACTTCTTGTGGGGCTTGTAGGTACGACACAACAAATAACCCTAAAATCTAATTTGGTGTAGAGTGTTAAGAGGCTGGCGCTATACGTTTCACATTTACAGCCCAAACTGGGGTTCGAAATGACGAGAAGAGATCTGCAATACAGTGGTACCTCGAGCTACAAACGCCTCAGGTTACAAACACTTCAGGTTACAAACTCCGCTAACCTGGAAGAGTTACCTCGAGTTGAGAACTTTGCCCCAGGATGAGAACGGAAGTCGTGTGCCAGCGGCGCAGCAGCAGCGGGAGGCCCCATTAGCTAAAGCAGTGCTTCAGGTTAAGAACAGTTTCAGGTTAAGAACGGAACTCCGGAACGAATTAAGTTCGTAACTAGAGGTACCACTGTATAGCGAAATGGTTTGTGGGAGCATCATGAAGTGGATTGCTGGATGGACAGCGCAAAATGATACAGCATGTAATTGCAACCTTTATAGAATCAGAGAAATGTAGAGCTGGAAGAGACCCCAGGGACCATCTAGTGCAAACCCTTACAATGCAGGAAGATGAAGCTGTCTCTCTACCATCTGTTGAGGGACGTAACAGGCAATATCAGTGCTCGATGACACAGTTTCAGGTGGACACACTCAAAGTCACGGAGCTGACAGGGAGTGCATGTCTGAGAGGGAGGTGCGAGGCTAACGTGCAATTAGTTTCTTTATTAAGGAAAGGGAAAAAATACAAGGAGGCTCATAAGGCCAATGCTCCTTCCATGAAGAAGTTGCCCAAACTGGTATGCAGTCCCTCCTTCACTCTCTAGCCTTTTGAGTCAGGGCTCTGCCCCTATAATCTTCTGCTACTGTGAGCCCTAGGAGCCTATCTCTGTGCCTGCCTGGTTCATTGCTCATTAACATGTAACATCTTTTGCATTCTAGGAGTAAGTGGGGCCAGAGACATGTTGGCAGAGAAGCTGTCATGATAGAGCTCATCTCTGTAGGAGCCTGCATCCAAACTAGGAACCTCACCGCCCTGTCCTGCTTCTGCCTCTTCATGATCCCTCAGTCTCCTGCTTCTAGTACCTCCCAGCTTGTCCCCTCCTCTGAGATGGCGGCCAGTATCCCATCACCAGGAACCAGGATCTAAGTCGTCTTCTTCTGTGTCTTCCCTGGGGGGCTCTTGGATGGGCAGCTTCCACCACTCTCCCACATCCATTCAGCCCCTGATATCCAAGGAGGATGCAAAGCAGCTCCAGGACTGGGGGAGAGTTAATAAAAAGAAAGTAACTGCAACAAAATGTTCTCAATACAGACTGTTTTTTGCCTGTTCACAATGCAAAACTTTCCTTGTCCACTCAGAAGTCAGCTGCATTGAATCCAATGGGGTTTCTCCCAGGTGAGTTGGCCTATATCTTGGGCTTGTCCGAGACTAAGCCTTTATACTCCACCAAGGAATTTACTCCTCCTTCCTCCCACCACCTGAAACTGAGTCTTGGAGAGATTACAGTGAGAAACAGCCAGGTTTCTTTTTCTCATCACTGGAGGTCAAAACAGAGTCCATCTTCAGTGAGGTGTGAAACATCTTCATCCCATTAATGCTGGCAAAGGTAGAATCAGATGAAGATCTGATCCTTGGTAGTCAATGATGACAGAAGACCCATCCTGACTTAACACCACAATATGATCAGCACAGTGTGTGTGTTGCCTGCTGTATAATGTATTATTTAAAAAGGCTGATGTGTTGTTAATGACTATGACTGCACAGCTGTTTGAACCTCGGTGTGAGAATCCACTCCACGGCTAAACAAAGCATTTGGATAGTTCTGAAAATTTTGAAGGATAATGTTTGAGGACTCAGAGCATTTGCTGCCTCAGGCTATGCTCTGAAAAAGGCTTGGCATTATGCTGCCCAGGAATCCACAAAACAGTTTTAAAGAATCTTTGGGGAGGTGGAAAAAAGTCCGCTTAGAAGTGTTTGACTTTTAGTATTTCTGACTACACATAAGATGAAAAGTATTAAAATAGACTATTACCATATCTAAACCAGTTCAGCGTCTGTTTTACAAAATCTCTTTTGGGGTTGCTTTAAAAAAAGAAAAACTTTAATAAAAGAAAAATACCATGGAAAGATCTAGGGAGAAAGAAATACAATTGCCATATTAAAACATAAGTGAAAACTGTTTAGGGTTTATATTAGATTCAGCGGTTTATCTGAGAATAGCAATAAAAAAAACCTCTAATAGGTTACTTTCAAATTTAATGATACATACTTATGAAATCACACGCAGGTAAAGCAGAACGTTATGTTTTGTTATGGAGAATTTATTCATGCGGCTGAGCTGCAGTCTCTTCGTATTTGGTTTTTTAAGCAGATCCCTGGCAACATAGCTTTCTTTTCACCCAGGAGGCTTACTTAGAATGATTGTCTCTTAATTGCCCTCCGATTGGAGTTGTTTACTGCCAACAGTCAAGAATTAACCACAGGGCTAAAAAAATCCCAATTTCCCCCTCACCCACTCGGAGCTGCCTGTGCCTCTGCTCTTACTGCTCTTATAACCCTTGAGGCTTATATACAATGGGAAAGCGCCCTATTAGAAAAGTTAACCAACAAATTCAAACTAGCACAGGGACAAGCAAAGGAGGCCTTCACACCAGTGTGGCTCCTCTTTTTCACATATACAGCACAACAAGACAATGACCTATCCCCCCAACAGAATACAAATCAACATGGCTAATCTGAACCCACAACTCCTTACCCTTCACACATACAAACAAACCACACTGCAGCCAACCGAACGCAACCAACTAAGTTCTGGACCCTCCGATCTTTTGCAATGCCAACAAGAATAAAGAAATATATAAATAAAGGACCTCCTCACATGATGCTAACACAAAACTCCTGCACAAACATTACTCGATAGAATGAAAGATCAGTGTGCCCCAACTCTCTCTCCCCTCTCTTTCCCCCCTCAACAACACAATGCACATGACAACAGTGTCTCATACTGCATGTAAAGGAATTGTGAAAAAGACTCTGTGAATTGAAAGTGAAGACACTATGTGTTTTTTTTGTTTGTTTATTTGTTTGTGACGCAAGAAAATATTTAATAAAACCTAATTACAAATTTTTAATTTTAATAGAGGTGTTAGAAAACATTTGTGAATCGGCGTTCTAAAGTCTAAGATGAGGTTATCGATATTGCTAAATTTAAGGGTTGTCAACAAATGAAAACATTTCCACTTGATTAATATATGCCTAAATCAGAGGCTGAGGAAGCTTTTTCAGCCCAAAGGTCGCATTCCTTCATGGACAACTTTCAGAGGGCCGCATGGGTGAAGTCAAAGACAAAAGGGATGTGAATGACAGGTCTGAGTCTTAACTTTGTACAGTAGGCAACATCTGAGCTGTGACGTACTTTGGTGTGTGATGCCACAATTCTGTGCCCCCCACCTCTTGCCTACCATTGTTCATTGTTTCGGTGTCCTCTGTGGTGCCCTCTCAGCTTGGCACCCAGTGTATGTGAACCAGACATGCTCTCCTAAATCTGCCTCTGATCTGGGCCAGGCAAAAGCCAGAGGACCCCAACCAGGCAAGAAGGAGTCATCTTTACAGTGAGAGTTCACATCATCGTCATGCAAAAGCCGTTGAGGAGGGTGCAGAGCTAGGCCAGTGAGGGACACAAACCAGGAAGAGGGAGTGTGACCTAGGGAAGAGGCCCAGAGGATCACACTTGGACCATTGGCTGGAGATTATTATTATAAACAGGTCAAGCAAAACAATATCTTTGTTGAAGTAACCTCCCTGGGGCACAATCCTGGGCACTGTGTATGGAAGTCCTGGGCTGCCCAGATGACAAGACCATTCTCTTGGCCTTGCTGATATGGTTCAAAGCAAAGCAGAGCAATATATTGGGCACCAGCTAGGCTGCAAGAGTTGCCGGAAGGAGGAATACAAGGCACCATCAAACCATCCTAGGGACTCCAGTCCAGATTTGACAGCTTCTGGGATCTACAGGAGGGCGCTGAGTGCAGGGTGGGGACAAAGGTGGAACCCCCCCCCCAGAAGGAGTATGATCTGTCTGTCCCCCACCAGAAGTGCTACACCCCATACACCCCACATCCCATATATTTTGTGGGGTTTTTCACATCTTAGAGTTAAGTGCCCAGCTTTCTGCGCAGTGATGAACAACTTGTGGTTCTCCAGATGTTGCTGGACTCCAACTCCCATCAGGCCTAGCTAACATGGCCAGTGTTCTGTAATAATGTGAATTGGAGTCCAACAATGTTTGGAGGGCCACTGGTTTTCTATCCATGCTTTGGCACAAGGAGGGTATGTTTTCAGGATCTTCTGGCAGACTGTCCACCATCTAAAAGCAAGTTCTTCCTGAAGCTTTCCCAGCACAGGGGATGCAAAGGCTGCTTCAGTAGAGACAGAGAGTAACTTAGCTTTTAGGAAACGGGGGTATTGTTTTTCATCCTTAACAAAGAAGTGCACCGTGAGACTACTTTCTCATCTCCAGCGCTGTTTTGACAGCATATAGCACATCTTGCTACGTGCTGCTTTTGTTGGTTTCATTCTCCTGGAGCATCAAGTGCATGCAAGCTGAAACAAAATGCAAAGGGAAGGTGGGAGTGGGAGGGCAAAGGCAGCCCTGAACATTTTAATTCCTCTGGTCCCCTGTGAGAGGGGCATCCTCGTACTCCATGGGACATTTACTGAACGCGGAGGGGGCTTAGAAATCTGCCATTTTGTCTTGTGGCATGAGAGAGAGAGAGAGAGAGAGAGAGAGAGAGAGAGAGAGAGAGAAAGAAAGAAAGAAAGAAAGAAAGAAAGAAAGAAAGAAAGAAAGAAAGAAAGAAAGAAAGAAAGAAAGATTTTGATTATTGAGAGATCTCTTTGATGGCTCCCACTTGCATTTGTGAAGAAAAATGCCCACATGACAATAAGGAATTGCAAAGTGTCCTCTTTCAGCTTACAAACCAGCGCAAATTCTTTAGCCATGGGACATACAAAGAAGTCAGAGATTGCTTTGTACTAGCAACACAGCACAGCTGGAACGGGACACAGTAATAAGGGTAGCTTCGAAAGTTATGTGTGGATTTAAAACAACAACTGGCTAATGCAATAAACATTGTTCTCACTTCAGTCATCGATAGGTCTTTTTGATGCATATGTAGCTATGCATGAAGAGCTTGACAAGGCTCTGTGTAGCTGCTGTGCTGAATATGCATATGAAAAGATATTTTCCTCTTCCTTCTTTGCGCCTACCCTTAACAAAATCTGGGCAAGCTGAGGAACATTTGTATGCTGTCCTTCCTTCAAGGACCTTAGGGTGGTGTTCTAGTTTAACCTCGCAACAGCCCTGTGGTATCGGTTACCACAGAGTGAGTCAGTGACTAGGCAAGTCATCCAGTGAGCTTCATGCCTAAGCTGGGGTTTGAACCTGTCTCTCTCCACTTCCACATAATCCAATTCCACAGAATCATAGAACTGTTGGAAAGGATCTTGAGGATCATCTGGTCCAACCCCCTGAAAAGTAGGAATATGCAGCTGCCCCATACGGGGATCAAACCCGCAACCTTGGCATTATCAGCACCACACTCTAACCAAGTGAGCTATCCAGGCTCTAGCCTTTGTGACAAGTGTGGCTAACCTGTACCCCCCCCCCAGGCTCCAGATATTGTTGGACTCCAACTCCCAGCAGTCCCAGCCAGCATGGGCAATGATCAGGAATGGTGGGAGTCATAGTTCAACAAATATTTGAAGGGCCACTTTTGCTTTATATCACCCTGTCTCCCAGTCTTAGAAAAATGAGTGTGGAGGAAGAGAAAAGAAAAGGTGGTGGTGATAAAGATCCAAGTTGTATTGTGATGGTCCACCATGAATTGCCCTGAGCTGTTAATATAAAATGCCTTAGGTGAAGGAGAGCCTCTAAAGCGTTGTTCAGTTTAGCATCCCTGACCATCAGCTGCACTGGCTAGGGCTGGTCTGAGTTGGATTCCAGCAACATCTGGAGAGCTACAAGTTATCCAACCTTCTCTTAGGTTAATCTGTAGCATCTGGGACTACACTGATTCCTATGATGGCAATTGGAGGAAACTGACCTCATTGCTGATGGTTTCTTTCTTGTGCTGTAGGTGCTGACTTTACACAGGAGGAGGTGACTTTTGTGAATTGGGGAATGCCTCTTGCTGCTATCATGGTGTTGGATTTGAGTCCATCCTTAACTTTTCCATTTGAATCAATGGGATTTTAAAGGCTATATTCCATCAATGGCTCTGGTAAGAAGGACTAATCATTGTCTATCTGATTTTACAAACTGTCCATTGTTCTAATTAAGAATGAAAATAGCTAAGAGGAGAAAGAAAAGAAACATCTAACTCAAATTCTAACATCTCAAAATATTCATGCCATAACCAAAGAGAAATTCAAATCGTGCAACATAAAATGGGCAGATAATCTTATGTGAAATTTCATTTAACAGTATGTGAATGCGTATTAGAATGGGAGAAGAAAATACTCTTGGCAGAAGATGGGGGAAAGGGACACCTTGGAAAGAAAAGAGAATTAAAGGAACATAATGATGCAGCAAAAAGATACAAACTATGGATAACATTTGGGGAAAGTAGGTCTAAAAAAGGAAGAATGGAAACAGTCAAGAAGAAAAATGAAAAGCAAAACAATATGGGGAAAGCATGTTTGTAGTGGGTATTTCTTATGCTTTAATGAATCCCATCGGTTTTCTGTTCTGGCCATCTTAATTTATACTACTGGGGTCAATATATTCATATGATGATTCCAAAAAGTTGCACAAAACATTTTCTCCATATATCCCAATGCATAACTCACCAATTTACTGCAAATCTGTTGACATTTCTGAATATATTATTGGTAATGAGTCATGAATGAGAAATTGCTGAAATGTAAAAGAAAAACTGAACCTTGGGAGGGCTACTGTGTAGTAAACACTGTTTTGCATTCATTCTAAGAGTTCCTAACTTGCTATTTCCAGATCTATGCACAGATAATATTCAAATAATGAAACTTAACTCGAGAACACAGAACAAAATGGATTTAAATCCCTTCCTGCTTGGCACAACATGGTATATATGTTTGTCACTGTGATTCTTGTTGTTGTAGCCTTTTGATTGGCCTTTGCAAATCTGCAATTCCCTTTTCAGGTTAGCCTGTTCTGAAATAAATCCCACCAACAATTAGGCAGAGGAGGTCAAATACTATCATTAGTAAAGTAGACCTGGAAAAGCTTCCACACGTTAGGCTTGCATTTTAAGTGTTGATTAGAACGGAAGCTACAGCTCCTGAAGTTTGTGACATTTTTTTTTTTTTTTTTGCAAAGCAGCAATCAGGAGTTGTACCACCACCACATCTGTGCACACAGTATTTAAAAATAAAATAACAGTTGTGCTCCTATCTGCAGGGCCACTACCAGAAAAGACTGTTGCTTGGCCCCATAGCTTTTGGCCTGTGGGATCCCAGAGGGGTCTATCCTTTCTCCTAGGCAATGCAAAAGCTGGGAATTTGCAGCAAGGCATCATCAATATGCCAGTGGCACACCGCCAGGGGCAGAGGAAGGGGTGTGTGGTGGGGGTGGGTCGCCCTGGTTGTCACCAATGAGGGAGTGCCAAAATGCCGGGTGGCACCCACTGTGGGGCCTGCAGCACGCCCGAGCCACGCATCTCTCCTGGGAGTGATGAAGTGGCTTGGGCGCCGGCTGGCTCTGCACTGCCCCAAATGGTCTGCCTGCCGCCTCCCTCTTAGCTGTAGAGCAGCTGAGTGGGAAGAGGCAGGCAGACTCCTCGGAGGCCCCACAGAGCGTCCTGCCCCAGCTGGCCCCGCCCCACGGGCAGCTGGCCCCTCCCCTGGGCACAGGGCACACACACCGCCCCAGGTGCCCGATTGGCTTGCTCCGCCGCTGCACACAGCTCTCTTGCTCCATTCCATCTGAGTTAAGAGAGGTGGTAAAGATGTTGGACCAGTACCTGAAAGCAGTGATGGACTGCATCGGTGGTGCTGATAATAATAATAATAATAATAATAATAATAATAATAATAATAATAATAATAATAATTTATTAATTATACCCCGCCCATCTGGCTGGTCCCCCCAGCCACTCTGGGCAGCTTCCAACAAAACACTAAAATACAATAACCTATTAAACATTAAAAGCTTCCCTAAGGAATCCTAATAAAATGGAGGTGCTCTGGGTGTATGGTTCTTGTGTCCAAGAGTTAGAGAGGGGCTGCACATTTTCTGAAGGAACAGGCTCCTATTCTGGGAGTACTCCTGGGTTCCAATCTGACACCAGAATCCCAAATGGCCTCTGTAGCTAGGAGTGCTTATGTCTAGCTTAGGTTGGTTCACCAGCTATGGCCATGATGAATTGGCACAAACCTTGCGATCATCGTCTGAGGACCTTTTTTGCATGCCCCCTCCATGAAAGGTCCAGAGGACAGCAACATGAGAGCAGGCAGTTTCTGTGGTAAAAAAATCTTTAGCACTAGGCAAAAACATTCCTTTTCTCCCAGGCCTTCAGCTAATGAAACATTTAAACTGTGAGGGGAGGGGTTATTGTTTTCGTTTGTTACTGTGTTATGTATTTTCGTGTTTTGATATTGTCAACTGCCGTGTGATCCTAGAATGAAAGACAGTATCGAAATTTAATAAGTAACCAACACAACAATAAAATAGTGGGACTCTGATTTGGAAACAGCAGCCAGATGCTTGCAATGGGTGACTGACAGGTCATTGTGCTGAATTTCCCCCACCTCTCACCACTGTTCCAGTTTTGCAAATATCAGATGGTTATGTTTGACCTTCAGATAACTATTTTGCCAATATCAGCTTGCAATATCATCTATTTAGACATGAGGTGTTAGGGAAAGGTAGAGGTGCTTGCCTTCCATTGAAATCAGTGGAACTTATGCACAGCTAATTCTTTTTTCTTTTGGTCTTGGATTCAAAAGATGTGATGCAAACACTAACACGAGTCCAATAGCATCACTAGTCTTTGCAAAATAATAGCCTGTGCAAAGGTGAAAGTATTTTAAAGGTCTCTGGATCCAGAATTCTCATTCTGTAGCATTTTGAGTTTCGCTTCTGTCAGAGCAAGGCAACTGCTTCCTTCTCACATATCAGAAATTGGTAACTGTTAAAATACCAGCCCTCTCTATCAAATAAGATTTCAGTGTTGGTGTAACTGGGATGGAGCTTGCCGTGTTGTGGTGGGGGGAGCCGGGGACGCTGATAGCAGAAAGACGTATGCAATCTCAGAAGGTCTTCGGCATGGCATTCTATTAAAATCTAAATCATGTACGCCACTTGATTAAAAAGCGAAGAGAACCTTGGGTGGGTTTTATGGGATACCTGTGGTTATTGTGCCTCATTGTTCTCGTAAAGCAAGCACTCACTTCCCTGGGGAGCCCAGATGTTCAAAGAAAGAACAGCGCAATCTGTTGTAGGTCAAAAAGGCAATAGGCTTCATTTTGGCTCCACACCCAAATAACATTCTATTTAGCATCCTCTTCATGGATTTATGAACAGTCACACAGGATTCTGGCATTTCTCCCCCATGAATTTTTTATCGCCTCCATACATGCACACAAAAAAGCGCTTGAACTTGTACCAGTGAGGATTTTTTCCCTCCTGCATTAATATTTTCCATCTAATAAAAGGGAGAGCAAAAGGCAATTATGCCCGTAGTTGGTAAATATCATTGCCTAAGCCTATTATAATAACTCAACAAAGGTTTATTTTATGATGAAATTCAATTTAACACTTGAAGTTGCTTGGAGTGAGTCTGTAGTTTGAGGGAGACTATTTGGTTTCGTCCTTTTAATACTCTGTCACTGTTTTCATTATTGCACATCCTGCACCTGAGAAGCTGAAGAAAACCTCTGATTAAATTGGAAAGGTGAAACATGGGCAAACTTATCAGATAGATCTGCAAGATCCTGTTAACTGAAACACCTATTTCCTTGGCCTAAGTCAACATTTAAAAAATTTAATTAAAAATAATGCCAAGTGGCGCAGTCTTCCCCAACCCAGAATTGAGCTGAAATTCAATGTATTTTGTGGGCGGGGGCTCAGATGCTATCATTATATAACTGATATCGAGCAATGTAAATAGAAATGTTTTATGAAAAGGTGTTTTGGTAAGATTCCAAAAGTTTCCAATGCAAATAATATCTTATTATTATAACTTATTCTGCTTAAAATATAAATTAAAAATACTACGGAATCCCAAGGGAGTGGTATAAAAGAGCAGGCAAGAAATGAAATCATGTGAGGGGAGAAATCCTCCTATGGCCCCAGATAGTATCAATGACTGGGAGGTTTTCATTTTCTGGCAACTCTGAAAAGTTTGAAGGTGCACTAGGATTTGCTGAAATAAGTTTGGAAATTGGGATGTAGAAAGGGGAGGTATGGGGAAGTCGGCGAAGTAAGGTTTAAGAAAAAGGGATACGAAATTATACATGTTTGTTCGTGTGCTTGTTTGTTTGTACTGTGTATTGTTGGTGTTTATAAAAACTGTGAAAAACCAATAAAAATTTTATAAAAAGAAAAGAAAAGTTTGAAGGTGCTAGTTCCAGTCAGACTGGCTTGTTTTTGTGTTCCCACTATCTAGATTCCCCACTATATTTCACCTAATGTGAAACTGTGAAGCATTTTTGAGGTTCTTGCTTGAGATAAACATCTTGGGGATTTTGAGGGAAACATCAGTTTCTCAGAGTTGCGTTCCACAAATTCCTAGCTAAAATGACTTTATATTATTTGAAGGGCTGCTATCTTATTACACAGGTGGTTTCTATTTTTAGTGGTTTTGTGTACAATAATAATTTATTTTAACCATTTATTTTATTTATATCTCACCTTTCCTTCAAGGTGGCATAAATGGTCCCCCTGTCCCATCAGATAATCCCCACAACAGAGAGAGAGAGAGAGAGAGAGAGAGAGAGAGAGAGAGAGAGAGAGAGAGAGAGAGAGAGATATGCACACCATATTTCATTTCTTGAGACGACTATTTAAGAAATTATGCACACCACATTTTGGAATTTAGCTTTCAAAAGAATATTGTCAACCAACAGGTAACGGTAATGGAGCTGGACTGGAAAGAAGCCTTTTCTTGATTGGTAGTGGCAAGCATTGATGTTGTAAATTTGCAGCACTGGAGTTTCAGAGAACTAATTGTTACCCTGTGAATTGCTTTGCACGCAAAGTAGTACAAGGTTACTGCAATGTTCTCTCCTGCTCAGGGAAACTGCTTTAAAGGTCACCCTTCCTTGCCGTGCATGTCAAGTTGAGAACTTGACTTTCACAGTGGCTTTGACACCTAACTCGGCTACCAGCTCAGAGAACTTAAAATGTCTCTCATAAGTAGAATCAGAATGAGGAGAATCGTTATTTGCATCAGCGACTAACCATAACAATAAAATAAAATAAAATGTACTGAAGGCAGAGGGAAAAACGTAACTATACAAAATTTATTCTAGAGGTTTACATCAATAATCAAATAATAGATCTTATTCTAATTGCCCCTGCTATTATTTTTTTTTTTTTGCAGTTTTTGCTGTCAGCTGGTTATCTTGATCTGCTACAAGAAAAGACACAGTAGCAATGATTGAGCGACCAGGTACAGGGGTAATAATCCCACTCCTCAAACCTTTATAAAGAGTGCAAGCTAGCAGCACGTAAACTACTGATTCAATACTGCCCTCTCCACACAAAAATAAGCATTTTTCCAGCAGAAATTTTTGAAATCGACCCTCAACTACAGCTGAAGGCAGTATATTTAATCTTGCAAAAGGGAAAGTGCGCCTGTATTTTGGAACTGTTAAATTTTCCAAACAGGGTGCCAACGTATCAAAATGACTAGGTGGAAAATAATCATACCAGGGACAGAATTTCCTTATTGTGGCTAAATTATTCTGTCGCTCGATACCATGTATCGTAAGTACTTAATGTTACCTCAGAGCACAGTTGTGGGTTGGCTCAAGATGCATATAGATGGCACTGTATAGATATCGTTGTGGTTTTGCTTCAATTCTTTCCGGGTTTTTGCTTTGAGCAGGCAGACAATGGATATGCAAATTGGCTGATGTTGCTGGCACAGATCAGGAGTGTAATATCCCCACACTACTCTCCCAGGAAATTGCACTATATCTTTTCACTTTCCCTCAGAAATTCTCTTTGGACAAGATTCAGCGGCAGCTGTAGGAATATGTGCAGCAACTGTAAGCCCTAAAAAATGAAATCCTAAAACTGGATGTTATGCTTCATGTGTCTGAGCTTCCTTCTTGCATGGCTATAGTAAACTCTGAGGATATATGGCAAAGATCACATTATTTGCTTTACAGTGTGATGCACATAATACATTTCCTTATTTGGTGGTAGAATGTGCAGGCATAATCTTCTGAAGTGCTTCACTCTCTGCTTTTACCTTTAAACTGACAGTGCTTTGTAGCAAAACAAGGAATCTGAGAGTGGAAGCCATTCAAAGCCTATGTGATTTGCCATTCTAAAAACCTTCTTTGAAACGGCTTTCCTCATGAATACATATCTGTACCTACTTTAATATTACAGTGTGCAGTAACAGACACATTCCTACGAATCCAATAAAAATATATGTATATCTTGTAATATATTTTAAAAAGTGCTAATACAGTTTAAGAGGAGCAAAAGAGTCCCCTGAGCAAAAACATTTAAAAACCCCCTGCAAAATAACAGGAAAGAAACACAAAGTAGAAGCCGCAGAGAGTAGCAAGACAGCAAGTTGATGTTATCTGCCAGCCGTCTGACACAGCCGCCATTTTATAGCTTTGGGCAAATGCCCGTTGGAATAAAAATGCATTTACATGCCAGCAAAAAGAGTTCCATGATGTGGGAGCCACAATGAGCCAGCCTCTTCCTTGCCTTTGCTAATTTATCAAGGTCTTTGTGCATACTTTACAGGGCTTCAGTCGATGAATGAAGTATTGGGCTATATCCAATGAAGCCATTGCATGAGCAGAACCATTTCTTGCACAACCAAACTTCCACTCTTCCCCCTACACACCCACCAAAATCTGCTCCAAGGAGTTGGGGAGAAAGTGGCAACTTCGAGTCACTCTGTGAGTTTCATGGGAAACAGAAGATTTGAACTCTAGTCAACACTGGCATCTACTGTATCATCATCATCATCATCATCATTGGCTCCCAACAGAATATTAAAAATGCGATAAAGTATCAAACATTAAAAACGTCCCTAAACAGATGTCTTCTAAAAGTCAGATAGTTGTTTATTTCCTTGACATCTGATGGGAGGGCGTTCCACAGGATGGGCACCACTACCAAGAAGGCGCTCTGCCAGGTTCCCTGTAACCTCACTTCTCGCAGGGAACTGCCAGAAAGCCTTTGGAGCTGGACCTCAGGGTCCAGGCTGAATGATGGGGGTGGAGACACTCCTTCAGGTATACTGGGCCAAGGCTGTTTTGGGGTTTAAAGGTCAGCACCAACACTTTGAATTGTGCTCGGAAACGTACTGGGAGCCAATGTAGGTCTTTCGGGACCAGTGTTATATGGTCTTGGCGGCCACTCCCAATCACTGGTGACTGGGAGTGGCTGCTGAGACCATATAACACTGGTTATATTAGTTGTAGTTTCTGGGTCACCTTCAAAGGTAGCCCCATGTAGAGTGCATTACAGTAGTCCAATCATATGCCAGGTGGCTGCTGATTAGTTTTTCTCTCTCAAAATCCTCTCATTAAATGGATGGAAATGTACTTATTTTAAAAACAAGTTTTAACCATTTTAGCGAAGGCAAAAGTAGAATGCAATTGGGAGTAGTAAATTTTCAATATTTGGAACTAGAAAGCCAGGTTGGGCAATTTCAAAAGGAGGTCTGGGGTAGCTGTGTGAATGTGATTGCGCTTAAAGACTTGCCTGGGTTTGATCTTATAGTTTATTTCTCCAGGCAATGGTGGGTGTCACAACTGTCCAGGTGCTATTTTTAGATCTACCTGTTTTGCTTTGCCAAAGAATTCATGCCATTATATTTTTGCAGCTCAGTTATAGATTCACAGGAAAATATATATTTAGTATCATCGAAGACTTACCACTTTATATGAAGTTCAGCCACAGTTTGGCTGTGTGTACCTATCTGATGAGATAATAGCATTTTGACAAGGATCCAAGAAATCTGAGTGCATATACCAAACTATATCTCCCTCAAACTATAGTTCCTTCTACTGTATCTAACTGCTTTCGATCTAAAAAGTCTCTCAGTTTGGGGGGGGGGGTGAGATGAGAATGGGGCTTCATAAATCTCCTTCTAACAAGACACACTACTGAAATCACATACCTTCCAACATTCCTCAGATGAAAATAGGCACATTTCTCACTCCCTGCACCAAATGACTGTCCTCAACTGCCCATTTTTATTATCAGCTCATCTACAGGCCTTTGTGAACAACATCTTATACCATCTACAGGCCTGTGGCATGACTTCAGGCAAACCATAATAAATTTATGTGACTACCTCCCTCCCCACCACCCACCAACAGGAAATACAGGGATGATATGTCTTTTATGATTGTTAGGGTTAGTTAGATGGCGTTTGTTAGATGAAGGTTTAGTTAGATGGAGGAGGAGGAGGAGGAGAGGAAGGAGAGAATTGCCATAATGATAATTCCCCCTCTACCCAGAACTGCAAGATATAATTTGATATGCTTGTTGTTGTTGTTTAGTCATTTAGTCGTGTCCGACTCTTCGTGACCCCATAGACCAGAGCACACCAGGCACTCCTGTCTTCCACTGCCTCCCGCAGTTTGGTCAAACTCATGCTGGTGGTTTTGAGAACACTGTCCAACCATCTCGTCCTCTGTCGTCCCCTTCTCCTTGTGCCCTCCATCTTTCCCAACATCAGGGTCTTTTCCAGGGAGTCTTCTCTTCTCATGAGGTGGCCAAAGTATTGGAGTCTCAGTTTCAGGATCTGTCCTTCCAGTGAGCACTTGATATGCTTAGGATTCATCTAAGAATTTACCTCTGAAATTTCATGAGGGGTAATTAAGTTTGAACCCTGTTCATTTCTGTGGCACCCAAAACACAAGCAATGCCCAGCTAACCCCACATATTAAATGAGCTGTTTTAGGACACAAATTCATAAGGCGAGAAATTTTATGGTTTGTAAAATATCCATAAACCAAATTATAAACGTTTTATATTATTAGCACGCATATTCCCACACAGATATAAAAACTAATGGCTATGAAAACACTCTGAGGCAAACATAACTCACTATAAATACATCATGTCATTTAATATTTAGTGGGTGGTTACAGTAAAAAAAAATCTTCAAGGCATTTGTGGTGTAATTGTTCTTTATCTGCTTCAGCCATTGAATGGAAAACAAATGAATTGCAAATAATAAAAAGGTTAATTTTATCAATATCAGCTTTACTGGAATTGGAAGAATAGCAAGGGCAAGATTGCTTTTCTGTGAGTAACTCCTGCAATGGCACTTCACAAATTATAATTAAAGGTATTACAACTCCAAACCTTTCCAAAGCCTCCCCAGTGTGAGATAATTCAAACAGGTTCAGCTATAAAGAAAAATAAAATAAAATAATACAGTATTTCACAATGATACATTGGACCGCTGTTCACTGCGATTACACTAAAGAGTCTGGAACCTAGGAATTGATTCCCCCCCCCCGAACTACAGTACACTGTAAGGGAAAGCCCAGTTATTTAAGAAACTGCCTGTTCAACCATAAAAATAATCCCATAGAATGTCATGACATTGCCAAGAGAATAAAGAAAAGTAAAGCCCAACCCAGAGCTGACTCAGATGTTCAGTGAAGCATGTGAGATAGTCTTTGTGGGACTGCACTGCCTCTACAATACACACCAGGGCAGGGGGAGATATTTGTTTGACACCTCTTCCACACACAAAAATCTCATGATTATTCTTATAGCATTATACTAATGAGTATTGTTTTTAATTTTATGGCTTTACCATAAACTCCTCTGGTCATTTTTGTATTGAAGGGTAAATAAAAAGAATTCCTTTCTCTACCATGTTGGCTTTGCATATATGGGGAAAATTTGATGAGAATTGCAATGCTCACTGAAGCCATCACATTTCTTTCTGCAAGTCCTCTGTTACCTACCTGATTCGAGTCCCCTAGCCTTTCATAATCTGCCTGGCAAAAGTGTTGCAGGCCCAGTCAGAGTCATCCTGCCCCCCATAAGCAGCTAGATAACCTGTGGCAGAACAGACTGTGACGTTAATATATGAGAGTGCTGGAGGTGAAATAGTTAAACAGGTTACCCAATCAGAACCCAGGGGGTGGAGTCAGAGGGACTATAAAACCAGCTCTGGGAGGGGTGAAGGGAGGAGTTCGTTGGGAGTTGGGTGGTTGGTTGGAGTGGGAGTGAATTGGGATAGAGTCTGTGGGGAGGTTGAGTTAGTGTAGAGAAATAAGCTGAGTCAAGAACAGTTAGGAGCTAGGAAGACAAGGAAATATCTGAGAGGTGGTTTACTGAGTGAGAGCAGGTAGCGGAAGTTATAGG
The DNA here is from genome assembly GCF_964188305.1 of Podarcis bocagei. NCBI lineage: Eukaryota > Metazoa > Chordata > Lepidosauria > Squamata > Lacertidae > Podarcis > Podarcis bocagei. The sequence goes on along the minus strand of NC_138129.1, from coordinate 81,723,286 downwards.
TCTGGATAGGCACCCCATGATTGTAATTGACCGATACCGTTTATGAAACCACACGCTTGTTAAACTGCAATAAATAAACAGAAGTTTATGTTCCAATTTATTTATTTATTTTTATAAAAAAAATTTTGGTTTTTCACAGTTTTTATAAACACAAACAATACACAATACAAACAAACAAACACACGAACAAACATGTATAATTTCATATCCCTTTTTCTTAAACCTTACTTCGCCGACTTCCCCATACCTCCCCTTTCTACATCCCAATTTCCAAAATTATTTCAGCAAATCCTAACACTTAGTTTTATCAAATTTTACCCTCATTCTTTTCTTTTACTTAATCTTTTACAGCTGTAATCCCCTTTTTTCCCTAAAACCTCGACATTTTAGCACTCGTTGATTTTACAATGTTTCTTAAGATAAACTTTGAATTTCTTCCAATCTTCTTCCGCCGTCTCCTTCCCCTGATCACAGATTCTGCCGGTCATTTCAGCCAGTCCCATACAGTCGATCACCTTCATCTGCCATTCTTCCAGAGTGGGTAGATCTTGAGTTTTCCAATGTTTTGTGATAAGTATTCTTGCTGCTGTGGTGGCTTTATGTTCCAATTTAACCCTGACTGGACTCAGTATTGTACCAGGCAGGGCCTGGGTGGTGGCAGTGAGAAATAAAGTAGTGGCACAGGGATCAGTAGATGGTGAAACATCCAGCGACCCTGTGTGATCGCCACACAGACTCAGGCAGACAACCAGCTGGATTGAAAATGGCCACCATTTATTGATTACAGGTGTAGGTAGGTCTTTGGCTCAGGCATTGGGTATCCATTCCAGCCTCCAGCTGAAACTGCTGAAGGGTCATGCCAGGATTATGGCCTCTCCGAGATGTTGATCTACTGAGGTGGCCATCCTAAAGCCACCACTGGAAGCTCCATGGGCCATCTGCCCCACAACTTGGCTTCTGGACAAAGACTTCCCCCAAGACCCCTCTAACAGGGTGCCCTGAATACACTGAAGGATCAGTACTGGGTGATGCACCACTTCACCCAAGTTTGAAGGCCAGGATTCCACCCAACGCCCCATCTGAACCTGGCTTATTGGCCAGGAGCTGATGCCCCCATGGTCACGACAGCCACTGGGATTTCTCCGTCAGCCATGTTGGTCTGACTGGTTGGGAAGGATGCAGAGAGTGAGGGTGTGCCACAGATGCCCACTGGGGAAGTGGTGAGCATTCATTATATGATTGCTAGTGAGTGCCAGTAGTCATTAATGAGTCATCATGCCCGCCTGATTGTGGCAAAGCTAAGACCCGGCCATGTTCATTGCCTCCCCCCTGAACTCATGTCTCTAAATTGTGTGGTCTAAACCAAAATGCACCAGGACACCTATGGAAGGGGTGTGATGTAAATACTCCCCAAATGCTAAGGCTCTGAAAGACTGTTAGGACTATCTAGGCACTCCAAACAGAAGGCTCGTGCCATGATACAATTTCTTTGGCACAAATGTTTTCTTCTTTTTTTTCTCTGACTCCTATCATCTGAAATAAAAGTATTAAAATGAAAAGCTGGCTAGGCACACTAGGATCATTAGAAGCCAAAGACAAAACACAATAAGAGAAGCTAACTGCCTCTTTTTTTCCACAAGCAACACATTAATGGTGTCCGGTACTTAACACTAAACTTGTGTTCAATTGGTATCACCATCATTAGGGCCTCCTGAAACGCTTCTAGAATTGCAGAGAATTTCCATATATTATCTTAAGCATAAAGATCTTTTGGTGCTTCAGTAAAATCATCATCCTGGCCATTTTATGCTCATTTTGAATTTTTATTAGCTGCAGAATGTGTAGTTCATGTGACTTATTCTCTTCTGTGTTTCTTTTGTTTCACCTTTGATAACTTGCAAGTGTATATAGCTCATTGGGGGATTTTCTTTCTTTCTTTTTGTCCATGTGCAACAACCTTTTCCCAGGCATTTTTTTGCAAACCCATTTTAAAAACTGCAGCCAGAGACTGAAGTTCAAACAGGAATGTAAGTCATCTTCTACTTCACTGGAGTGATAAAAAGCCATTTATGATTATTTTGGTTACAGACGTTTCACCCGATATTTTTCTTCCTTACATCAACCATGCATTCCATCCTGTTGAGCATATAACATCTAACTATAGAAATCAACATATTTCTTTCTGGTGACTGAAATACTGATAAAATTGACAGTATAAATGGAGTCATCCATCACCATTTCAAAACCAATCTCCAGCCTTAATGGCGGCGGTTCTTGTCTGTACAACTCAAAGAGAGAAAGAGAGATTATCCTAAAAGTGGAGTCAATGTACGTACACTTGCCTTTTATATTTCATAATATCTATCTCCTTGATATTTCTAATTTTATACTTGGACCATCTGGTTTATTTTATCCCTACTGATTCCTTATTAAAGAGTGCTGCATGTAAATGGAGATCTACATTGATTTCATCAGCTCCATGCACTTTGCTCCTAGAAAGGCACTTTGCCAATTTTTTATGGAAAACTTCTCCTTTTTTTCACTTTTAAGAATCGTATGACTTTGTAATGGCATGGAAACTTCCTGCCAACAGAAATGTCTATAGTAAGCTCTTTCCTCAGGTCTTGATCTACAATAATGGCACCGGTTGGCAACTAAGGTAAACTGAGCAAAGGGCTTGCCCACCCAGACTCACTTAAAGGTAAAGGTAAAGGGACCCCTGACCATTAGGTCCAGTCGTGGCCGACTCTGGGGTTGCGGTGCTCATCTTGCTTTATTGGCAGAGGGAGCTGGCGTACAGCTTCCGGGTCATGTGGCCAGCATGACTAATTTTTTTTTTTTTTAAATATTTTTATTGGGTTTTCACATTTTATATAAACACAAACAACACACCAAAACAAACATAAAAAACAACGAACATGAATAGTTCCCGAAAATCTTATTTTCTAACCCTAGTCCTTGACTTCCCCCCACCCCCTCCCCTGCATCCCTATTCCCAAACTTATGTCAGCAAGTTGGCATTTCTTCCATCTTAATATTAGTCCTTTTATAAAAAACAAAAATAAATTTTCCCTAAGTTGGACCCCAATTCTCTTCCCTCGATTTCTCATTTTTTCTTACATAATTTTCTTAATACTAAACCCCCTGGTCTTGAGTGTTGTTTAAATTTGATACTTCCCTCCCTCCCCTCCCCGCTTTGCGTCCTTTCCCGAGACATATCCAAATTAACAGTTTTTAGCCTGGATTCCGGATATCCGAGGCTCTCAATTCTCTTTTAGTCCCTCTCCGCCGGTTTTGTTGGTAGTCCTTTTTGTCTATCATCGAGTCTCGAAAGATTTCCTTAACAATCAATCCAATCAGTCCATAGTCTCTTCCCATATTTAAAGGCAACTGCTGAGGAATTTCCACAAGGCCTAAGTCTTGCTGATAGTCAAAATCAAAGTCTATGTGGAGGCCCCAATTGTACTTCTTTATTTCGAGCTCCTGAATTCCATAAAGTCCCAGGGCCTCCACTTTCATCTTCTGTATCTTTCGTAGGCTTAGAGTGGATTTAATCCAATAGTCTCCTTGCTTGTGTTCTCCAGATGTCGGCTTCTGGTTAGTACTTTCCCAGATAACTTGTTCTCTTTCTTGTTTTGTCTTCTCCTCTTCTTTGTTTATTGTTTCAAATTCAGCTGTGGGTTCTTTCTCACTCAGGCCCTCATTACTTTCAGCAGAACTACTTGTTTCCAAATCCAAGGTCGTCAATTGTTTACTCATAGCTGTAGTCTGCTCCTGTAGGGTTCCCACCAGTGAGAACATTCTTTCGATTTCTCTCAGTATCTTTCCACCCACAGCCATTGTAATTCCACAGAATTCCCCCTAGAGGGAATCTGGTTACTGAGTAACCTTTTCTCCAACAATCCTCTGTCCTATTATTGTTTCTTTGTTTCTCAAAATTTTAGTTCAATTGTAACTCCTTTTAATCTGGAGAGGTCTTAAACAGCAATTTTTTTCACTATTAATAGTCCATTTGACAGCTTTTGACAGCTGTCAAATTCTGCTCCTCTATACAGGCTCCAGAGCAGGTCGCTCCCGGGCCCGGGAGGGAGGGTTGTTTACCACAAAACAAAGACTCTTCCAACACTCCACTCTCCTGCTCAAATTTACCTTTCTAAATCTTGGAAGTTACTGTCTTTTTAAAACTCACCCTTTACAGGGTAGGCACTCCAGCTTAGTTCTTATTTCGTTGCTCTGGATCGTCTGCAAGGGGGGGGTGTGGGGACTTCCTTTTAGCACACCCCCCGGTCGTCTCAAATTCAAAAGGTAAAAGTTTTAAAGTTCAGTTCCAAATTACTCACGGGTTCTTTTTTCAGTCCGAATTTCAAGGAAGAAAGTCAGCACTCTCCAGTTATGGCTCGCGGCTTCGCTCAGCGGCGGTAGCGGTCGACTCTCAGTGCCACGCCGTCCCCTGTATCCCCTCCGTAGCCTTTAAAAAGGCTCATTGCGAATCAGGGGGGGCGCTTAAGGCACCCGCCGAGTCTTCAGTCCGCAGGCTTCCGCGCCTGCGGTTTTTAAGGGTCCCCGTGTCGCCGGCACGGCAAAGACCCATCCACCGCTGAGCCGATTCCCTCCGGAGCTCGGAGGGAATCCGCCATTTCCCGATCGCGCCAACCCGGAAGTCCCTCCATGTGGCCAGCATGACTAAGCCACTTCTGGAGAACCAGAGCAGCGCACATCGTGGGGATTCAAACTGCCAACCTTCTGATCAGCAAGCCCTAGGCTCTGTGGTTTAACCCACAGCGCCACCCGCATCCCACAGACTCACTTGGGTCACAGGAAAAGGGCCCTCAAACCATTCCTCCCTAGTGAGAAAATGAGGATGGAAAGGTTGTGGGTAAGTGTCACAGCATCTGCCTTGCATGCTGAAGGTCTCTGGTTCAGCCCCCAGCATCTCCAGGTAAGGCTGCAAATGATTCCTGCCTGAGATGCCAGAGAGTTGCTGCCAATCAGTGCAAACAATACTGAGCTAGCCTGATCAATGTCTGAATGGTGATAAGGCAGTTTCTTATGTTCCTAGAAGCACTGGCAGAGCCCTACCCTTTGCGCCAGTCAGTTAGTCTTTTAGCTTTTCTCTTCCTTGCATGGCAAACCTATCGCCTATCTAGTGGGGTAGAAGAGCTGGGAGGGGAATCACATCTGGCAACCAATTTGCCCCTTCAGTTTCAGATAGTACATGGATAGATGAATCTAAAAAGCCCGGGATTCAAATTTTCATGACCCTCTAGCAGCTATGGTGGCTCATTTACCAGAAGTGATGTATTTAGCATTAATTCTGAAAGTGTATACAGTGGTACCTCGGGTTACATATGCTTCAGGTTACATACGCTTCAGGTTACAGACTCTGCTAACCCAGAAATAGTATCTCAGGTTAAGAACTTTGCTTCAGGATGAGAACAGAAATCGTGCGGTGGCGGCGCAGCAGCAGCGGGAGGCCCCATTAGCTAAAGTGGTGCTTCAGGTTAAGAACAGACCTCCGGAACGAATTAAGTACATAACCAGAGGTACCACTGTACTGAATTCTGATCAAACTCAGCCTCCTGAAGCAAAATATGCATCAGGGAGGCTTTGTTTGGTCAGCATCAGGTATACACTTAGTAGTAGGCATTGCATGGCAACAGTGCAGGCAGGAGGTGGCTGGTTTAACACTGTGCAACTGAATTACTCTGACTGGGTCAGCAGCAAGCAGTGCAGGTGCAGATCTAGGAAACCTGGGACTTGCTGTGAAGGGTGTTCCCTCTCCCTTGTCACCCCCATTCAGCAGTGATGACCACTTGTTGCCCTCTGTCCAGCTTCATTGTGTGTTGAGGGATGCAAGCCTCGGGATCAGTCCCTTGTAACAATGTGCATGCACTGTGACTCCTTCCCTGAACCATCTCTGTGGGCTAGGGATGAAGGAGACATTCGGTTCCGTTCACCTATCTGGTTCCCACTCCCCAAAACGATGCACAAATAGAAACAAAACCACCCTTCAAAATCTGCACCTCTCCGAATTTTGCAATGCAGTTTTCCCACTAAGTAATACATACAAAAATGCAGACGTTACTGAAAATAACCTACCAGAAATGCATCATATTAGGGGATATATAGACTTTGCAAAAATGTGTGTGTATTAGGTTAACTTGCATGCACAAATGATGAGAAATTTGTACTGATGAATTTTCAATTTTTAAAGACAGAGATATGGAGAACTGAAATTAAAAGATTGGGGAAATGAGAAAGGGAAAGAAAGCAGGATTGACAGTTTCGCCCATCCCTGCTGCACACTAATACAAATAACCCTGCTGCTGCCAGCTCCTTTTGCACCTCCACCACCCTGCCACCCATGATTGGGTACATGAAGAAACACTTTTCTTTGGCAAAATACCCAGAATGAGTTTTGAGTACCACACGGAACTAATAGGAAACATTTGTTTTAGTGAAAACAATCTGCCCTGCATTTTCCAGGCACCGCTATTATTTATCTCTGCCTTGTTACATGCTTCCAGCAGAGATTTATGCAGTTGAAGGAGGTACTATGGATTGATTTTATTCATTTTAGTGTGTAATGGCCAAAATATGTGTTGCGAGGCTCAGTGTCTTTATTTTTTTATTATTATTTAGCATACTGAATTAGTATTCTAAAAGGCTGTCTCTTCCTCCACACACAAATCGAGGAAAACAATAGCGAAACCAGGAAATGTTCTCAGAAGTTATATCTTTACAGAGCTATTCTCTCCTCCTATCTACTGTCATCAGAAGGCATCCTTTGAGCCAGAAACACACAGTTCTTATTCCCTGATGGATTCTTGAAGTGTGAAACCCAGAGATGAGCTCAGAATTAAGATAAGTCTGTTGGTGAACGGAGAAAAAAGTGTTATCAATTCATATAACATGTTTACCTATGTGCAGACGCACAGGCATGGATAACTGTGAAGATTCAAGTTTGCAGGCAACATAAGAAGAAAAAAACTGGCAAGATGAAAAATTTCCAAGGTAGCCATGTGTTTTACTTTAGCAGGGCACTTCTCTGTCTGATTGGCTGTCAGAGGATGGTGCTCTGTTTGAAGAGCACTATAATTAAAGGTGACTTAAAGGTCTGAGTTATTTGTAGTAATAGTAGTAATATACCGTATTTTCCGCCCTATAGGACACACTTTTTCCCCTCCAAAAATGAAGGGGAAATGTGTGTGCGTCCTATGGGGCGAATGCAGACTTTTGCTGAAGCCTGGAGAGTGAGAGGGGTCGGTGCGCACCGACCCCTCTCGCTCTCCAGGCTTCAGGAAGCTATCCGCAAGCCTTGCAAGCCCGGGGGGAGGTCCTGCGGGCTCGCAAGGCTTGCGGGCAGCAGCCTGCAGCCCACAAGCTCGGGGGATAGCGGGGAGGCGGAGCACCGCCACCCCGCTATTCCCTGACCTGATCTGAAGGCTGGCGGGGGGGAGGAGAAGCAAGCTTGCTTCTCCCCCCCCCGCCAGCCCCACAAGCTTGGGGGTAGTGGAGAGGCGGAGCACCGCAACCCCGCTATTCCCCAACCTGATCTGGAGGCTGGCGGGGGGAGAAGCAAGCTTGCTTCTCCCCATCGCCAGCCCCATAAGCTCAGGGTACAGCAGGGCAAGCCGCTGCCCCACGGAGGCTAGACAGGCTGTCCCTGAAGGCAGAAGAGGGAGACGGAGCGCTCTGTCTCCCTCTTCTAGCTTGGGGATGGCTGCGCAAACCTGGGGGGGAAATAAAAAATTTTTCCTTGATTTCCCCCCCAAAAAACTAGGTGCGTCCTATGGGCTGGTGCGTCCTATAGGGCGAAAAATACGGTATTATTTGTACCACGCCCATCTGGCTGGGTTTTCGCAGCCACTCTGGGTGGCTTCCAACAAAGATTAAAAATACATTAAAATGTCACACATTAAAAACTTCCCTGAACAGGGCTGCCTTCAGATGTCTTCTGAAGGTAGTTGTTTATCTCTTTGACATCTGATGGGAGGGCATTCCACAGGGCGGGCGCCACTACCGAGAAGGCCCTCTGCCTGGTTCCCTGAAGCTTCACTTCTCGCAGTGAGGGAACCACCAGAAGGCCCTCAGCACTGGACCTCAGCGTCCAGGCATAACGATGGGGCTGGAGATACTGAGATTCAGGTATACTGGGCCAAGGCCGTTCAGGGCTTTAAAGGTCAACACCAACACTTTGAATTGTGCTCGGAAACGTACTGGGAGCCAATGTAGGTCTTTCAGAACTGGTGTTATATGGTCTCGGCGGCCGCCCCCAGTCACCAGTCTAGCTGGCACATTCTGGATTAATTGCAGTTTCCAAGTCACCTTCAAAGGTACCCCCATGTAGAGTGCATTGCAGTAGTCCAAGTGGAAGATAACTAGAGCATGCACCACTCTGGCGAGACAGTCTGCGGGCAGGTTGGGTCTCAGCCTGCATACCAGATGGAGCTGGTAGACAGCCGCCCTGGACACAGAATTGACCTGTGCCTCCATGGACAGGCTGCAGTTGGTTTGCATAGCTGTGTCTGGATGATGTCACATATTGAAAACCCAAAGCCTTGCACTTGACAATGCTTATGAATTCTAAGAAACACCCTGCCTTCCCCAATCCAAAAAGGGCAGTTTTGGACTCAGTGGTAAAAACCAGGTAATTTTTTTTAAAAAAATGCTTTATTAGTTGAAAATTGCATAACATAACAAAGATGATCAATGGACAACGAAATAAAAATATACAGTCTTTCATTCCTTAATTGATTCTTGCTTTGTACATCATCTTAACCAAAAACCAGGTAATTTTGAAAGGTTCCATCTGCTATCTTGATTCAAAATGGCCTCCAATTGCATCCCAGCATAGACAAAATCCTGCTCCTTGATCTTCGGAACCATCATGCAAAATTTGGTTACATTTCCTTAAGAGGCGTCAAAATGCACAGCGAACAAACAAGAGATTATTATTGGAAATGAAATTTGCATATCAGCTTTTTAATGAATCTTTGGGGACTTTTGATGTAACTATTTCTGCAATGTTTGCATCATTGTGCCATTAAAAGCTTTCTCCCTTAGCTTGTTTTCAGTTGTGTGTGGATCCAGAGCTGGACCGACCTCAGGATCTTTTTATTGGAACAGTCAAAACACAAAGATGATTTAAAATAGCTGCAAATTATGAAGTGAGAAGCATGAGCTTAAAATAACAGAGGTGCCGGTGATATAACTTAAAATCACCCATCTGAAAATGGAAACGGGTGAGATGCTTAATTGGGTCATATTGAGAGGGGGGAGGGAGTCATATTCTATTACACTGTCGTGGTTTAAAATATCCAAGATACCACACAAAACAAATTACCACATTGACACAAATACATGGCTAGAAAAGATGGGCACGAGCCAGCAAAATTGAGCACCTTTGTTTCCTGGTAAGGATTAATTCCATATAACTGAAGCCAATAGGATTTAAATTGCTTAACTTTGACCAGATTGTGATCCTGGACAGGGGCCATAGATCAAAGGGAGAAGCATATAGTTTGTATACAAAAGGTATCGTGTCCAACCCCCTGTGTCACCAGGTAAGGCTGGGAATGATGCCTCTAAGAAACAATGGAGAGCCATTGCCAGTTAATGGAGATGACATTGAGCTCCATGGGCTAGTGGTCTGAGTCAGCATCACGTGGCTTCCTAGGTACTTAGTGCCACGAATCCTTTTGTGCCTTCAGCATGGAATGTGTTGAGGTGCAGTAGCAAGAACAACACTGAGAGAGTAAAAGAGGGTTAAAATGGGCCACAATGGGTGCAGCTTCCACAGATTTTGGCATGGCATTCTGGATTGCTGATTGCCAAACTACTGAAATCCAGGGCCAGCTCACCTATAAGGCAAGGTGAGGCAACTGCTTCGGGTGGCAGGATCCACAGGGTCAGCAGATTCTGCATCCAAGCAAAACATTGCTCATCCCTGCTGCTGTGTTGCCAGTGGCAGCTGCAGTGCACTGCAGTCCTTGGATACTGGATCTGCTGCCTCCTTGACAGTCCTACCCTCCGAATGCTGCCTCCACAGTAGTCTCTCAATGAATAGGAGACACTGCTCATCTCCTCCCACCCCTGGTTTCCAATGCTGATCTTTATTTCTCCCCCACAACTTTGTTCCTGGCGCAGATCTTCAGTCCCTTTTTCTTCCCTGGTGGGCGGGCACCATTTTGTGCTTCACTTCAGGTGCCATAATGCATTGTGCTGCCCCTGCTGAAACCATTACCAGCCCACATGCTGGGGGAACACAAAGGATTAGAAGCAGTAGGGACTGCTCCATTAGGGCAAGTGGGACATTGGCCCACCAAGATTAGTCTATCCTCAGCCACCTCCCACCTGCCTCACTCCATATTTACAACCAGCCTAGCATGGGAGGCACCATTTCTCACTTTCTTCATCTTTGGGCTCAGTGTTGCCTTCAAAGAACTTGACAGGAAAGTGGATGGGGACAAAAGCAGCATTGATTGGCTCCACTTGTCATTAGCTTTGGCTCTGCCATATTGTTGGCCTCCCTGTCTTCTACCCTAGCAGTCCTGATGAGCACCAGCCATCACCAGTTGGAAGGTAAACTCAGGCCAACATTGGTTCATACTGATAAGGTGGTCACTACTACCAACTTAGGGATGCGGGTGGCACTGTGGTCTAAACCACAGAGCCTAGGGCTTGCTGATCAGAAGGTTGGCGGTTCGAATCCCTGCGACAGGGTGAGCTCCCATTGTTTGGTCCCTGCTCTTGCCAACCTAGCAGTTCGAAAGCACGTCAAAGTGCAAATAGATAAATAGGTATTGCTCTGGCAGGAAGGTAAACGGTGTTTCCTTGCACTGCTCTGGTTCGCCAGAAGTGGCTTAGTCATGCTGGCCACATGACCCAGAAGCTGTCTGCGGACAAACGCTGGCTCCTTCGGCCAGTAAAGCGAGATGAGCACCGCAACCCCAGAGTCGTCCGCAACTGGACCTAACAGTCAGGGGCACCTTTACCTTTACTACCAACTTAGGAGTGGGGATGAAATAATTGACCTTGAAGCAACACCCCTAAAACCTCCCCCTATGGGAAGCTCACCTTTCCTGCCCAGTGCCTCTTATACCAGCCAGTTGTGTTAAAGGTGAAGGGCAAGATGGATGAAGCTCCAACTTAAAACATTGCTATGTGGAAGCCAAAGCCCTTAGTTCACTAGGCCAGTCACAAGGGTGAGGAAAAGTCCACCTTCCAGTGGCTAACATGAAACCCAGGGAAGGTGGCTAAAATGAGTGCTGCAAGACCGGAGTGGGGGCAGAAGACACGGTAAATCAAATCTACTCTTCCAGGTGTCATAAGAAAGCTGCAGAGATAGTGCAGGATAGTGTGCACCCCAGAAATGATCTCTTTCAGCTTCTGCCTTCTGGAAGAAGGTACAGGGTTATAAAGACTAGGACTAGCCGCCTGAGAAACAGTTTCTATCCAAATGCGATTTTGGTTTTAAAAGAAGTGTAAGGTAGTCTCTATGGGAGTATATTGTATTTAATTGTGGGGTAGCAGAGTTTTTAGGGGGCTAACCAGGCTGGGATAGCTGGGATAGCAGACTTTTTGGTTTGAAAGTCTGGTGTCGATTTTTGCAATTTTGTTGTTCTGTATGGGACAATGACAATAAAGATTATCGTATCGTATCATAAAGAAGGCACTTGCTAGAAAGCAGGATGAGCCTCACATTTACACTTTAGGAATAGTCCAGCTGGAAAATGGTTCCTCTCTGTCAAAGCTTCACCCTACGAATCTAGCAAGTGTAGCCAATTGGCTTCAGGATGTAGAATGAGCTATTGGGTGGCCAAGCAGTAGACTAGGCCCACCACAGCCTGCACAAATGTGGCTCCTTAGTGAGGAGAACTTGGGCATTTTTACTACTATTATATGCACAGAGTCAAAGAAATGGCATTTTCATTTCTGAACTGTTGAAAACCTGCAAGAAGCCCCCCTTAACCTGAGAAACAGAAAGTATCATCTAGATTCGAACAGCCTGATCTAAATCTGTTGATACCTACATGATATGATCTCTTGTGGGACTCAGCTTCCTGTGGGATTCTGACACATGTCATACTGTGATATACCCCACTCCCCTCTCTCTATATATAACAAAATCTAAAGGCACTTCTGCAAACACCCCGTTGCCTCAGTCTTCTCCAATAAGGAAAACAATGCCCGACCTGAAGAATTTGAAGCAAATGATTCAGCAAAGGAAACACAGCCCAGAATAACTAAGGAGATAGTACAAGAATACTTGGCCAGTTTAGACGTATTCAAGTCTCCAGGGCCAGATGAACTGCATCCAAGAGTATTAAAAGAACTGGCAGATGTGATCTCAGAACCACTGGCAGTCATCTTTGAGAATTCCTGGAGAACAGGCGAAGTCCCGGCAGACTGGAGGAGGGCAAATGTTGTCCCTATTTTTAAAAAGGGGAAAAGAGAGGACCCAAATAATTACCGCCCAGTCAGTCTGACATCAATACCAGGGAAGATTCTGGAGCAGATCATTAAGCAAACAGTCTGTGCGCACCTAGAAAGGAATGCTGTGATCACCAATAGTCAGCATGGATTTCTGAATAATAAGTCATGTCAGACTAACCTGATCTCGTTTTTTGACAGAATTACAAGCCTGGTAGATGAAGGGAACGCAGTGGATGTAGCCTACCTTGATTTCAGCAAGGCATTTGACAAGGTGCCCCATGATATTCTTGTAAAGAAGCTGGTAAAATGCGGTCTTGACTATGCTACCACTCAGTGGATTTGTAACTGGCTGACTGACCGAACCCAAAGCGTGCTCATCAATGGTTCCTCTTCATCCTGGAGAAGAGTGACTAGTGGGGTGCCACAGGGTTCTGTTTTGGGCCCGGTCTTATTCAACATCTTTATCAACGACTTGGATGATGGACTCAAGGGCATCCTGGTCAAATTTGCAGATGACACCAAACTGGGAGGGGTGGCTAACACCCCAGAGGACAGGATCACACTTCAAAACGACCTTGACAGATTAGAGAACTGGGCCAAAACAAACAAGATGAATTTTAACAGGGAGAAATGTAAAGTATTGCACTTGGGCAAAAAAAATGAGAGGCACAAATACAAGATGGGTGACACCTGGCTTGAGAGCAGTACATGTGAAAAGGATCTAGGAGTCTTGGTTGACCACAAACTTGACATGAGCCAACAGTGTGACGCGGCAGCTAAAAAAGCCAATGCAATTCTGGGCTGCATCAATAGGAGTATAGCATCTAGATCAAGGGAAGTAATAGTGCCACTGTATTCTGCTCTGGTCAGACCTCACCTGGAGTACTGTGTCCAGTTCTGGGCACCACAGTTCAAGAAGGACACTGACAAACTGGAACGTGTCCAGAGGAGGGCAACCAAAATGGTCAAAGGCCTGGAAACGATGCCTTATGAGGAACGGCTAAGGGAGCTGGGCATGTTTAGCCTGGAGAAGAGGAGGTTAAGGGGTGATATGATAGCCATGTTCAAATATATAAAAGGATGTCACATAGAGGAGGGAGAAAGGTTGTTTTCTGCTGCTCCAGAGAAGCGGACACGGAGCAATGGATCCAAACTACAAGAAAGAAGATTCCACCTAAACATTAGGAAGAACTTCCTGACAGTAAGAGCTGTTCGACAGTGGAATTTGCTGCCAAGGAGTGTGGTGGAGTCTCCTACTTTGGAGGTCTTTAAGCAGAGGCTTGACAACCATATGTCAGGAGTGCTCTGATGGTGTTTCCTGCTTGGCAGGGGGTTGGACTCGATGGCCCTTGTGGTCTCTTCCAACTCTATGATTCTATGATTCTATGAAAGAGAGACTGTAGTAGTTTTACATGCCCACATATGCATTGGTTGTGTAAATCTTGTCACTGCCATTGAAGAAACAAATTGAATGAATAATCATTGCAATCTGAACAGTCAGAAGTCTCTCTCTGGGCTCACAGTGTGCCCAGTTGTGCAGATGTCTCTCTTATGAAAGTTCTTCAGGACACTTCTTTGCAATTCAAGCTTCACACTGGGAATTGAATCTCATGAAATCTATTGTATCCCTCGACGCTTTTGGATGTTACATGTTCGTCCCACCCCCCTTAGCACTTTCTCCATTCAATCTCCTTCTGTTTCCTGACAGCATTTCAGTATTTGCTTTAGCATTACTTAAGTGATTTCATCCATTGTCTTCGGGCGGTTCCCCTCCATGACAGTATTTCACCACTTGGTTTGTTTCTCTGTGTTTTAACACATTTCCATGAATTTTTCAAAAATGTCTAAGTGGGTATTTCAACAATCTTTGGGTGGCCCTTGTGTAGCGATTCCTGGGATGCCTTCGCCATCTCCTCATTCTCATCATGCACCCTTTTCAAGTGCATGATATATCTTCTGTCTTGTTCGTGTGACCAGGGGAAAGCAATCAATTACATTTGTCTCAGCAGTGAGTCTTCCAGACTGTATTTAAGCCTTTCCCAGCCCATTCAGGAGTTGGCAGGTGACATGTCATTACATGTTCCTTAACTGATCACAGGGAGCTCAATCTATTTGACACGAAGCATCTCTTCACCCCCCACCCCACCCCCTTCCTGATAGGTGCCTTTCATAACAATGCTTGTTGTTGGAGAGGGAGCAGGAGACAGAGAGAGCTAGACCCAGCCATGTGGAATATTCACTGTTAATAATTTCAGGAAGACAATGAAGGCATGCTTTTTAACAGATCCAGTCACTGTCAAGATCAAACCCACATGGCAACGCGCCAGAATTCCTAGCTTGATACTAAATTGTAGTGAACAAAGCTTTATTTCAGTACACAAGTGACAATTCATTTAACGATAACGATGAAACGGAATGATTTGGCCATTTTGTTTCGATGGGGGGAAAAAATAAGAGAGACTCATTTAAGTTGTATTCCTTTCTAAAATATGAAAGATGTCATCTTATTAGTTCTGCTAACCAGGGCAATCAATTTATATTAGAGGCATAGGATATAGCTCAAAGGAATACGCTGACATCTTTACTTTCACAGCGCTTTTTTTCCTCACAGAAATATATGCTGCTCATTTCCCTCATAATATACCTGCTCAGTATGAACGGGTAATTGTGTCATGGAAAAAGGACTATTATATTGGAAATGGATATCAAAATCTTAGGGACAGCCGCTGGAGCTGTGGTAAAGTCAGCCCATAACGCCTTTTCCAGATGATGACTTAGCACAGGCTCAGTTTTCACTGACCCATTCAGTTCTGTGGAAGAAAGTTAGTGGTTTGCAGCATAGAATAGAGTAACCACATCTCCCTATTCCACACACTGCAACAAGAGGGCATGAGCAGTATACAGGGCCACCCTTCAGCTGCCTCCTAATCTGCCCGCTATAACAACGTACATTTTTGGCATGCACTGTATCTAATTCCTATCTTAAACATCATCTTTCCTTGGAGTGTGGACTTAAAGCTATAAAGCTTTCACAGACAGGTACAGACATTCTGCAGTACAGTTAAGCAGCTTGTAGATCCAACCCATTTTAAAAATTGCTAGCTTAAAAACATAGGGTGGTATTTGTGGCATTAGCCTGTTCTTTTGGCAATATCTGTACAGGGGAGAGAAAGCGTTAATAGGTAGACCAATAGAAAAGCCCAGAGGCGGAGCCTACATGGTTTTAAAAGGCTTAGCCAGAGATTTAGACAGTTGGGGAAAAGCAGTTGGGAAAAAGCAGTTGGAAGACAAATGGAAATAGAGAGACAGTGCAGTTGGTTCTTGTGTGAAGGAAGGGAGGAGAGTTAGAGACAGAATAAAATAAGACTAAGAGGGTAAAGGGTAACAGCGTTTTAAATGCATTTAAAGTTTATTTGCGTTTGCAATAAACTGCAATTTTCGTTGTTAACTTGAGAACCCGACTGAGACTAAGTGTTTTACCAGGGAGAACCTGGTTGGTGGCAGCGGATTAGTGGTGCACAGGTCAATAGTCCGTGAAACGACCGGGGGCTCCGTACGAATGCCATAGGATTCAACTAAGTTTTACTCTGAGTAGATGCGTTGAAATTAATGGGTCTTGGTCGTGTTTATTAATTTCAGTGAGCCAATTCTGAATAAAACTTAGTTGAGTAGCACCCAGAAATTCTAAGGCATAGTCGATCGCAAGTCTAACTTTTGGCATTCTGCTGAAACATACATTTTAAAATTATGTGGCAAGTCATTACAGGGTTAGAAAGACATGCTGCAGAAGAACCAATCAAATACTGTAAAACTACAGTACTATCTATTACATATTATAGTACCATGCAGTATCCATTCTCCCAGGGAGTCATAATGTAGCAACCTTCTTTCTTTTTTTAAGCCAGGTATGCCAGAATCATCTGCATAAAACTTCCATTTCTATAAATCTTCAGTAAATGTGCAAAAATTTCTAATCCTTCACTGAATATAATGCAGCTAGTTATCCTTAAGGCACAATGAAAAAATGTCATGATGTGAATAAAAAATATTAGAGTTTTATATCAGGTAGAACACATTATTACAGTATCCAGAATGCAACAGTTCTGATTTTTTTTTTTAATCGTCTCAAAACTGTCTGTCATTTAACCATCTTGCTGAGTGACACACTAGATATTTATGATGGCAGCTGTGTCTAGCAACATATTTTCTTACGAGCAGGTATTAGATGATTAATATTACACCCCTTGAGTTGCTATAGTGAACTCACGGTACAAAGTCACAAGGACACAACGGCTGCTCATAGTCTCTTGTGAGCATGTCCGAAATCTCTTTCAAGCTGGCATAAATGTTTTCTTACAGAGACTTTAAAAAAACCTAGTCGTGTGTTTGAAGTTGCCCTGTGTGACCGTTAAGAAGAGGATAACAGTTTCCAACGGTGAAATCTCTAGATAATTTGGAGGTAGTAGGAGGGGGGAAAGAAAGAGTTTCGGTTTGTGTCTTCAATGGAAACCAAGTTGAAATGCAAAGCCAGGGGACACACTGATCCACATTCCACAGATGCTTACAACGGAGACATGTCGAGTAGGAACAATTTCCAAGGACAGCTAACTTCCTAGAACTTCATTTTTTTTAGGCAAGAAAAATAAAAAGAAGGGACAGAAATAGCATTTTTGTGTTTACAATGGTTACAAAGCATGTCTATGGAATGCCACAAAAATGCCAAGTCCGGTTCAAGGTTCAACTCTTCATAAATGTGCAATTTGCAAAGGGTTGTACAGTGGTGCCCCGCAAGACGAAATTAATTCGTTCCGCAAGTTTTGTCGTCTAGCGAATTTTTCATCTTGCGAATCACGAAATCCCATAGGAATGCATTGAAAATCAATTAATGCGTTCCTATGGTCAAAAAAAGTCCAAACAAAGCCAAATTTGGTACAACAACAGTTTATTAACTGCTCTTTAAAGTCACACATACTGTAAAGAGCAGTTCAAAAATTGAAGGGAAAATAAATTAACTTTATAAACAAAACATGTCTTTGTTTTTAGACAAAGGAAACAAAGTCGCGAGACGTTTTCGTCTTGCGAAGCAAGCCCATAGGGAAATTCGTCTTGCGAGGCAAATCGAAAACGGAAAAACCTTTCGTCTACCGAGTTTTTTGTCTTGCGAGGCATTCGTCTTGCGAGGTACCACTGTATCTAATGGTAGGCTTGTGCTAGCTGGAATGCTTCTCCACGTACAAGACAGGGCCCCAATTGCTCCTACCTAATGGAGCCAACTGTGTCGCCCCCCCTCCCGTACTATTTTTCTAGAAAAAGAGGTGCCAGAACTCACCATGAATGCATCCCTTGTTCTCTTATCCCTCTCACCCACCTGAGAGGTGCAGGAACTGAGTTCTGGTGAGTTCCAGCTGAAAAACCCTTCTGCTCAGTGTTGGAGAATCTTGTGGAACAGTGTGGGATAAGGCATAGAAGTCTGCAAATGGTGGGGCAGGGTTTTTGTTTTGTTTTGGCAGAAATGGTTTGCCTTGCACAAGTGCCTCCAAGCACCATACAGCCCAAATATTCTTTTTATAATATCGCGTCAGGATATGTTGTTTTTTAATCCACAGCTAAATAGTAGCGATTAGAAGAACAGCTGTGTTAAGGCTGCGATTCTGATGAAAACCACTCCCCTCCAGCTGCTATTTGCATCAGGGCAGAATGCTCCATTGGCAGCAATGGCTGCTTCCCTTCTGACATAAATAGCAGCACGGGAGGTGAAGGATTAAACTCTCTACGTCATTATGTGAGTTCTGCTCATGCAATGGAATATCTCTTCCATCTCCTCCCCATGCATGCCCTCAATACACCCCAAACCTCCCCTGGTGGCTTGGGAACCCCCAGAGCAGGGGCTGCAGGACACAAGGGATGAGGCTAGGAGCATGGGCGGTACGGAGGGGGCGGACTGCCCCCGGCACCACTATTCCAGTAGGGTGCCATTGCGGCGCCCCTGGAAATGTACCCCTGCGAGCGCCGGGTGCCATGCCCCCACAGGTGGTGCGCCACACCCCCAGAACACGCGCCATGCCCCCGGGTGTGCACCACGCCCCCTGGGTGCCAGCCACACCCCCGCCTGCTCTCCGCCCCCGGTAGCGGAGCATGCAGCTTTGCTACTTGCTGGGAGGAAAGGAAATTCCATTCTGTAAGTAATTCTGTTCACACAGTGATTTCCTTGGCTACAACCCTGTTCCCCACAGCCATCTCTGTTGGTTCCAATGCTACTTGGGCTCCCTTGCACCTGCCTATTTATTGATCCAATTCAGGCCACATTCTATTGCAGAATAAACAGCAGCAAACTGATGTGGCGGCTTAAATACTTATACTTTTATAGTGGGATGAGCTTTTGAAGACAAAAGCTATAGAGCACCATGTTGAGTATAAGGAAGAAATAATGGGTGGCTAGAGTGATTGTTGGAGATCTCAAGGGGGAGGCTATCTTGACATCTGCATGGCTGTCAAAAAGCCAGACGGCAGAAGGCAAACTTTCTAGCTGTAGCTTATGTCAAACAAATTTAGAAGGCAGAATAATTAGTCTCAGATTCAGGTCTGCTGAATGGAGTAAGGCTTTTCAGTTACAAAAGGGCAAGAAAAAAATAGCAGGAAGGGATGTGAGCTTGGAAAACATCCTGGTGCAGTGGTGCCAACTTGAATAAAATATGGGGGGGGGGTCAAAGTAAGCCATGCCCTGCATAATCGATCACAAGACGCAGCACATGCACCATCTGAACATCAATGCCCATCAACTTTGGGGTGTGTGGCCCCCTCAAATATTACATTGGTGGGACCGCAGTGCCTTAGCTCCCAGAAGATGGCTCCAATGTCCTGATGAGTACTGTTAGGATCATTGGCCAAAGATCTTCCTCCATCGGGATCAGGAGGCACTGGTGAATGACTATTTGTGCACCCACTTAAATTTGATTCCCTAGATGTGTTCGTGAAAGTTTAGAATGCCGAAAGTAAAAAGAATATTATTTTTAAGAATAGTATGGTCCATTGACTGCCATGTGTCAGCATAGCCAATATAAGACACACCTGGCTATTGACAAAAGGGGGCTCATTAAATGCCTAAGCACCCCCCCCCACACACACACTAACTCATCTCTTCACATGCAGAAACCTATAATCGTTGCTATTTTGCTAAAAAAAATCCCTCTCTAATTCTCTTAAAATGGCAATGGCACCCACCTGAGAGGTACTGGAACAGACTTACAGTGAGTTCTGGCTGAAAAGAAAAGCCCTGGTAACGCTAAGTGTTGTGAACATAGACTAGGTTATGAACATAGACTCTGTTCATAAGATGGAAAGGATCATTCCCTGAATAAATGAATGAATAAATTAACCTACTTTGACCAACGTGATAACCATCTCACTATAAATCAGTGGGCACAGCTCAAGCATATGTAACATTTTTTCTCACTAATTAGGGAAAATTAAGATGTCAAGTTATGATATCAAATGCAAAAAAGATATTTCAAATTAGAAATGGGTGATAGTTAGATATGCTGTTGACCTGATGCAACAAAACGTATCTGCACTTAATGTTATAGATGGTTTCATGCATGGATCCCTCAACCCCCTGATTTGTGTTGTTTTATGATATAACGGTATGCTCAACATTTGATCACAATCCTATATTGGCTAGCAGTGTAATCCTATGAATGTGTACTCCATGCTTCCTCAACCTTGGCTCTCCAGATGTTTTTGGCCTACAACTCCCATGATCCCTAGCTAGCAGGACCAGTGGTTGGGGATGATGGGAATTGTAGTCTCAAAACATCTGGAGGGCCGAGGTTGAGGAAGCCTGGTGTACTCAACTGTGTTCAATGGTTCTGACTCCCAGGTACATATGCCTAGGGTTGCCTCCCCAAAGTGTTTGGTTCCTATAATTCATGGCATTCTTGTGTATTTCAAATCTCATATTAGAGATTTGAAAAGGAGTGCGGCTGATAAATACAGAGCACTTTAGATGTTAGGAAAAAAAGCTCTTGGAGAGCAAGAAGACAAATTGCCACACAGGAGAGACCAGCAGGTAACTCCACTAATAACAGAAATAGTTCAAGTAGCTAATAATTGTATGGTAATATAAAAAATAAAGCATGTCAACACCAGTCTGAGGGCAAGGGCTGCAAAACTGATCACGCTTGACGTTTATAGTTCCCTTATTCTTCTATAGCATAAATCTGGCAAACAGGAAATAAAAGCTGAATTTTTAGAAAGCCTTTTCCTCTGCTTTGGTTTTGCACCCTTGGCCGCAATCACTTAGATCATCCGGGGAAATTCTACCTGTGGCACTGCACCCTACAGAACAGGAAATGGGCATTTCTCCTCTTGCCCCTATACTGTAGAGTGCCCTTCTCCTCTGCCACATGTGAAGGAACAGCCATCAGTTGCTTCACACTTACCTCCCTGTCTTTCCTTGTCTCATAAGATTGGATCCTGTTTTACTTGTTTGAATCTTCTGAACTTCTGTTTTGTTCACTTGAATGTACTATTTCTATATTACTGTTCCATTGGCTTTAGGCTGTGTGTTTTTGCTGTGATGATTTCTGGTTGTTGCTTTTTTGACTGCACGCTGCTTAGAGATTTTGTAAAAATATTAGGAAGTACAAAAATGTTTTAAAATAAATACATAAGTTAAAAAAACCCAGAAAGACTACTCTAGGTGTCCACAAGGAAACTGAAGATGATGGGAGTAAGCAATAGCTAAGAAAGGAGGTGCAATTTGCCTCGTGACACATACCGTACTTTCTGTCTATTAGATGCTGCCATGTATAAGACACCCCCCCAGTCTCAATTTTAAGAAAATGAGGGGAGATGGCCCAAAGTTGTTGAGCCTCTCCCCCCACAGAGCCGTGGGCAGGAAACACTCCCTAGATTAGGGGTAGGCAGCCTAAGGCCCAGGGACTGGATGTGGCCCAATCACCTTCTCAATCTGGTCCACGGGTGGTCTGGGAATCAGCGTGTTTTTACATGAGCAGAATGTGTCCTTTTATTTAAAATGCATCTCTGGGTTATTTGTGGTGCATAGGAATTTGTTATTTTTTTCCTTCAAAATATAGTCCGGCCCACAACATGGTCTGAGGGACGGTGGACTGACCCACAGCTGAAAAAGGTTGCTGACCCCTGCCCTAGATCATTTCCTGCACTCAGTGGCATCAGGGGAAGTTTTGCTCCTGCCAACCGGTGGGCAGGCGGACACATCGCTTCCCTCCCCCACACAGCTGTGGGCAGGAAACACTCCCTAGATTGTTTCCCGTGCACAGATAGGGAGTGTTTCCCTTGCGCAGCAGCATTGAAGGAAGTTGTGCTCCAGCCAGCCAGCCTGATGCCACTGTGTGCAGGAAACAATCTAGGGTAGGGAGTGTTTCCCTCAAGGGAAGTTGCACTCCAGCCAGCCATGCCGCTGCACATGGGAAATGATCCAGGGAGTGCTTCCTGGGCACAGCGGCATGGGGGAAGCTGTGCACCAACAGCCAGCGCCCCCAGATCACTCCCCACTCACTGCGGCATTGGGAGAAGCTACGCACCACTAGCCAGCACCCTGAGATTGCTCCCCACGTGCAGCTGCATCAGGAGAAGCTGCGCACTGCCAGTCAGCACCCCCAGATCGCTCCCCGCTTGCAGTGGCATCTCCCCCCCCCATGCCACTATCTGTGTATTGGACGACCCCAGTTTTTTGACATGATTTTTGTGCCAAAAAAACCTTGTTCCAATACATGGGAAAATATGGTATATGTTGTAATTCTGCAGAGGTCATTGAGTTCTGGCAGGCCCTGCATCAGCACCTTGGAGAGCTCCTAGAATTCCAGTGCCTAGCAGGACCCATCAGTGCTGATGCCTGCCCTGCCCAATCCTTTCTGGCAATGCCTGTCAGCTGGGTCTGTGAATCATTGTATAAATTTGGTTGTTGTGGAAGCATACAACCTCAGGCACAGTGGAACTTGGTGGGAACATACTAAGCTGGCTCATACTGAGTCAGACCATTGGCCTGTCTAGAAAAACACGGCCTGCACTGACTGACTGACGGACTGACGGACTGACGGACGGACGGACAGTGACTCTCCAGGGTTTCAAACAGAGGACATTCCCACCCATACCTAGAGATTATAGGGATTGAACCTGGGACATTCTGCATGCAAAGAAGATGCTCTGCCATCGTTCTGCCCAGAAACTGAGGTCCAGCTCTGAGGGCCTTTGGCAGTCCCCTCACTGCGAGAAGTGAGGTCACAGGGAATCAGGCAAAGGGCCTTTGCTGTTGTGGTGCCCACCCCGTGGAACGCCCTCCCACCAGATGTCAAGGAAATAAATAACTATCTGACTTTTAAAAGAAATCTGAAGGCAGCCCTGTTTAGGGAAGTTTTAAATGGAAGGGAAATAAGTAATAAATTACTACTACTACTACTACTACTACTACTACTACTAATACCACTACTGTTATTATTATTACCACTGAGCTATAGCCATTTCCCATCTGCTTTAATGTTGTATTTAAAATGTTCAAACCCACTCAGAGGCCTATAGGTGAAGGGTGGGTAAATAAAAATATTAATAATCGTAACAACCACTCTCGCCTGAACATATGCAAATTCCTTTGTTACTAGACCTGCCAGCAAATTTTGTGGAAAGTGAAAGTGGTACCAAGTCTGAGCGTTCTTCCCGAAGCAAAATCTTTGAGGAATTCTAAAGAAAATGATTTCAGTGACTAGGAATATTTATTACAAGGAGTTCTTCAAACCACTATTTCTGAGCAAATCGCCATGGATTAAATGAAGCGAATGCCTCCACCTCTGTTGGGATCAATCCCCTGCCTAGCCCTCAGCTCCACACTTGAAATGTTAACAATCCAGTGAAAGATTTGCCTGGCTTATTCAAATCCTGACCCAGTTTCTCAGTCATTAGGTTTACAGCGGCAACAATGAATGTGTTAAGAGTAGAAGCTCCAGGTTTTGCCACACATACGAACAATGTTCGTTTCCAGCTATGTGAACGGGAAATTAAAGAAAAGCATTCCTTTTCCAGTTACCTATGAAATGACTTTCAAATATGAGAGAGCTCAGTAATTAAAAAAAAAAATCTAAGGAGAATAGTAATATTTCCCTTTTAGAAAAAAAGTATTTTAATTAAAGAGAGGGCTCTGTTGGGGAGGAGGGTTGTGGGATTTTTTTTTTTTTAACAAGATACTGCAAAAATGTTAGCAGCAGCCTTGTTGAGTGTGTGTGTAGCAGGAAGCCTCATAAAGATAAGTGAGCCAGGCATTTGCATTAATGTTCTTAAGTAACACAGTTTAATATTCACATTAAAATGGACTCCATTTACTTTGGAAGCTTTTAGCATTGAAATGGTTAGTGACACTAGGCTGAGTTAAGAGAAGAATAAACTTGGGATATATTCTGAATGAGATGCTCTTTCGACATTATCCCAGCTGTCTTCTCCATTCAAGCAGCTCTGAAATGGCTGGGAGAATGTTTAAAATTGGGGTAGGGTGAAAGTTCCCAGAGAAGAATTTTCTAACACTTTTTTGAAAATTTTCATTTACAAACGCCTCCCAAGCCACTGGAGAATTTCAGCTGTTCCCTGCAGAAGATTCAGTGTAAGGCACCCCTGACCCCATTCCTAAATGTTGGCTGCAACTGTGGGACCTTCTTTAATATTGTTTAATGCTGTCAAGAGAAGGAAGGGGTTTGACCCTCCTTCCAGCTTTCCCCAATTTGTCCATTGCTTCCTTCAGCCACCAATATAAACAGCACTATATTTTCATTAAACATGAAGTAAGCTGAAGAGGATTTTATTAGAAAAACACATGCACACATTCAGTAAAGTTGACTTCCCTAATTTCACTGCCCACTATGGCCTGGAGAATCCTGGGAGACCACATGGGCAAAGCCCAGTCAATTGCTCCTTCCACGTAGACCTGGAACCGTGCCGAGAAAGGGACTGATTCCACAGGAAAGCTGCAGGCTATCCATTCTCCACCCAGAGGATTGAGTCATTGAAACTTTCTCAAGCCACCCAGGAGCTTCTTACAGATAACCCACTCTATGGGTTATATGAGCAGTGATGAGCCAGAATGCTGGTGGCTACCAGGAAGTTGTTAAATCACATTCTTGGTTGCAGACTGGACAGAAGGAGTTTGCCCATTGGGATTTAGTCAGCAAAAAAGACATAATCATCACAACCAGGCACCACATACAAAATTCCTACTCAGCTCCAAAACACAACTGGCTGATCCCACACTGCTTTATGAGGTTGGTGGGGAGGGGGGAGTTAGGATGCCATGTAGCCAAAAAAAAAAAAAAAAAAAAAGGAGGAGGAGGTGCTAGCTTAATAGGCCAGATATACACCCCCATACCACCTGTGCCAGGTCATCACATAGGACGATGCAGTCTTGCAGTGTACCCCTAGAACAGGGGTCAGCAACCTTTTTCAGCCGTGGGTCGGTCCACCATCCCTCAGACTATGTGGTGGGCTGGGCTATATTTTGAAGAAGAAAAAATGAATGAATTCCTATAACCCAGAGATGAATTTTGAATAGAAGCACACAATCTACTCATGTCAAAACACCAGGCAGGCCCTCACAAGTAAACCAGAGATGCATTTTAAATAAAAGGACACATTCTACTCATGTAAAAACACGCTGATTCCCAGACCGTCTGCAAGCCGGATTAAGAAGGTGATTGGGCCGCATCCGGCCCCTGGGCCTTAGCTTGCCTGCCCCTGCCCTAGAAGGTGGGTAGAGGCAAAGATGTCGCTACTGGAAGATGGAGGAGTCCCTGATGGAACGGGCAGGACTGCAGTTCCCCAACATTCCCCTTTATTCAAACATCTGCACTTTGCTGAAATCTGCTCTCCATTTATCTCTTCTCATAGGTGATACCACAAACCGAGCTTCCTCAAATCACTTTAAGCTTTCATTTCCACCGACAACCATTTGAGTCCTCCCCCTGCACTCTTTGTGGCCTGTGGCTTTCAAAATGAAGGCAAAAAAAATGAGGGTTGAGAGCACAAAGCAGATTTGAGTTGTGTCACACTAGCCGCAGAGAGGAGCCAAGTTGTTTTCTTCCTTGCGTGTCTACTTTGTGATGCATCTTCAAAGTCATTACCGAAATGCAGCCTGTCTTCATTCACTTAGATATCCTTCATGTGAAGTGCACTCCAGAGGATGAAATTAATGATTACAGTAACAACACCGGTGTGCTCAAAAACACCAGAAGCGTAAGCAATGAAGGTCGCTTTTATAAGGAGCTGCTGTAGGCACCCGCAGCAGAATGCTGCATAGAGTTCAATCAAAGAGTCCCTCACACATGCAGTCAAAAAAAGGAGAGGCCTGCACTTGACCTCCATATCAGAGACACGTCTTCCAAGTGAATGATATGCAATTGAACGGATGCCGAAAACCTGGTGCTCAGAGGTGCTGGAGCCTACAATTCTCACTGACCTCAATTAGAGATAAAAAGTACGCAGGAGCTAACCAGACATTTCTATCCTCTATTTTTATCTTTGAGATCTAAGATGTGGCATAGCTGGTTTTCATAGTAAAGGCCTGGTTTTGTAGTAAAGAACGGACAAGATGAAAGGAAAGAAAGGGTGGAAAGGAACACAGTGTTTCCTATTTACACCACCATACTAAGAAATATGGGACTTGTGGATAATTTGTGGAGAGGGCAGATGAATGCAGGGGATCAAGGGTGCATAGAGGACTTTAAATTCCTTTCCCATCTCTCCACAATGCATGTTACTCACTCTGAAGTAATCTCTCACATAGCTGTGCATGGGGAGCGGGTTTGAGAGGTTTCAGGGGGTATGCTTTTGAAGACCACAATTTCTAACCCTCTGGAAAACTTAGCAGCACCAAAACTTTAAAGGACATAAAGTTCTCTTGTATGTCTAAAGGAAGAGGACCCACACCCATTCTGTTTACTCTGCCCTGCAGTTTCATTCTCTTCACACACAAGTTCCTCCTTCGACATCCCCATGCACACCATTTATCTAGAGATTGTCCCACCTGCTGCAGGTGTAGGCCTTGCAACTCCCATCCTCCTCCTCTTCCTGCTGCTCCCATTCTTCTCCTCAAGAGAATAGTGATATCCCCCTCTTTTCTTCCCGCCCCACCATTCCTTTTCTCCCTTGTTCCTTTTTTTTTTTTTTTTTTTTTGCTGCTCACAGTATGTCCATCACTCCCTCCCTGCCTCAGTGCCTCACTCTGAGGAAAGGTCAAGAAGATCCTTCCTCAGAGCAAAGCATTCTGGGTGATGTGACCAGGGCGTGGTGGCACAAGTTGCATCATGAACTCTTGCACATTGATAAAACACCACACAAAGAAAGTATCAATAGAACCATGTATATGGTCATGTCAAGTTAGCGTTGGGTGTCATTTTATCAATGACACAAGTGCATGTGATGAAAATCAGTAAAAAAATGTGTAAAGTGTATTTCAACCCACAAGCAACTGCTGCTTACAAATGTTGGGTTGGCTATGTGGTAGCAAGCCTAAACCATTTGCCCTCCAAATGTTGGTGGACTACAAATGTTGGTGGACTACAATGCCCACCAACTCAGATTATGTTTTCATGTTGGCTGGGGTTGATGTGAATCAATTTCCCAAGGGCCAAGTTTATACCCTGGAGTTGGTTTACTGAAACCATATTCCAAGTTTGGTTTTGATGGTTTTGCCCCTACCTATAGTGCAAGAGCAACTAGTATGAGTTCTGACCAAACTGTGGGAGGCAGTGGAAGACAGGAGTGCCTGGCGTGCTCTGGTTCATGGGGTCACGAAGAGTTGGACACGACTAAATAACTAAACAACAACAACAACATAGTGCAAGAAGAGAATCTCCTCAAATGCAGATGTTTGGTCATTGCCATTCCATTGGTGACCTGACTGGAGGCGTTCAACCAATACACAGAGCAATTAGAAGATAAGGATGAAAGATAAGGAAATATGTTTTCGTGAATTCACATATTATTAAAATGAGAAGGTTGTGGCGGGCAGATCAGAAAAGCCAAAGGATTGCTGAGTGGTTTACGAATGACAGCAGTGTGATGTAACTGTTTACTTGTGATGGGAAGGATTGCTGTAATTGTCTGATTGGTTAAGTGGTCATCATTTGTGTAGTTGCACCTATATAAAATATTATGCCAGGCAACATCAAAGTGCAGCCTCTCTGATTTTGAGGAGGGTGACCCTATGTACATTTGTATTCAATAAAGGCCTTCTTTTCATTTGCAGCCTGCAGCCTTTTCTTTTGGGTTTCTGGGTGGGATACCTTCAGTGTAGGAACTCCTTATAAATTTCTCCATATACTTATACTTGGTTATGCTTTACCAGGTTTCTGACCTCCTCCTCAAATTATCTCCCTCTGCCCTCGATTCCCTTTTAAACAGCTTATTATTAGGGGAGCATGCCTGTGGGCCATGCTGTGTTCATTTTATCCTTGCACTGAAGCAACTAGCCATTTTAGGCACTTCCTGATGAAAAAATACTATTATTAACATAAAGCCTTTTTTAAAAAAAATAAAAAAGTTTAAAACATTTTTAACTTTGTTCATGGCTTGCCTTCTGCTCTCGGGTTACCAGCTGACCATTAAAAAAAAGAAAGGCTTTTGGTTTTAACAGCAGCTTGATTGCTTGCCTCAGCCATGTCAGACTAACATTTGCCTTCTTTAAATTAAGAAGGGCTGGAGCAATGGAGCTCTTAATGAGCAATCATAATTGCCCTCTCTGGATTTCCCTGATCAAGGAGCACAGAGTGAAATATGTGGAAGCGAATGCATAATAATTCCAGCAGTGACACAGAAGAGTGAACATTATGTGGGCCTGGTGAGAGAAGCCAGGCCAGCTCTTAAAGTGATCTCTGCAGCATTGCCAATCGCAGATATGTCTAAAACAGCAAAGATTTTTCTGAGGACAAATTGGAATATAGGTAAGGTATCCTTTACAGCATAGGTAAGCAAACTAAAGCCTGGGGGCCGGATCTGGCCCAATTGCCTTCTAAATCTGGCCCATAGCTGTCAACTCTTCCCTTTTCTTGCGAGGAATCCTATTCAGAATAAGGGAATTTCCCTTTAAAAAAGGGAAACGTTGACAGCTATGATCTGGCCTGCGGACGGTCTGGGAATCAGCGTGTTTTCACATGAGTAGAATGTGTCCTTTTATTTAAAATGCGCCTCTGGGTTATTTGTGGGGCATGCCTGGTGTTTTTACATGAGTAGAATGTGTGCTTTTAGTTAAAATTCATATCTGGGTTATTTGTGGGGCATAGGAATTTGTTCCTTTTTCCCCAAAAATATGGCCTGGTCCCCCACAAGGTCTGAGGGACAGTGGACTGGCCCCCTGCTGAAAAAGTTTGCTGACCCCTGCTTTACAGCAACAGTGTCAAACATCACCACCCCCTCCACCCGTGAGGAATGTACAGGGGAATCCCCACTTACACAGTGGTTGTATTCTGGGACATGCACAAATGGGTATTCCCCCATTCCCCCTCTGCCCGCCGCCTTTCAGCGCCATTTTTGGTTTTTTTTTATAATCATATTTATTAAAGTTTCCAAAAGATATAGAAAAAATAAAGAAAAAATAAAGTACACTTAAAACCTTACTTTCCTTACCAACTTTCTGGGACTCCCCCCTCCCAACTGTATTCCCCTTTCATTAATTTGGTTCTACAAGCTCTCACTCCCAGTTTAAAACTTAATTTGTTTAACCCACTATCCAATTTGAATTATACAATCTTACCACCATCCCACATCATTAACAGAAAAAGAAAAAAAGATTTTTCCCCAAGATCCGCCCCAGTTTCCTTCCACGAATTCCCTTTTTTAAACACGTCCAATCAAAATAAAATGATATACAAGAGTTATATAAAGATATAGAAGATAAAAGAAAGAAAAAGATTCAAAAAATAGTTACACAGCCTTTGGATTCCAAATCTCTCCCCCCCCCTTCCCCGGTTTGAATTCCCCAATGTCCATCAGTCTGTATGTTGTCAGCCTGGAAGTCTCAAATCCATGGCCAGGTTTCTCCCCAATTCCACCTTGCCGGTTTTCCTTTAGTTTATTTATTTTAATGATATTTAACTTCAAACGTCCAATCTAAAAAAGACCTTTAATTCCCTTGATCTTTACCGCTCCGCCCATTGTTCTTTCCCTGTCGTAGTCAGTCCTTTGTTCTTTTTATTATTTCTCAGGTTTCTTGTCCTGTTCAGCTGCTAAAACGTTCTAATTCAGAAATCTGGTGCCTCTACAGAGGTTATTGTTGTTCAGGAACAAAAACTTACGTCCAGTCCCTTCCTTTCTTCAATAGAAAATTCTATTGTCTCCTTTAATATAAACACCTCTGTAGACAAAATACTGTTTCAGTTTTGCAGCTTTCCCAGAAGATAACAAGTCCTGTGCGAATCCCGGAGTATTTTTCCACTTACGACCGTTCTTGTAATGTCCCGAAACCCCTCTAGGGGGATTGTAATAACTTTGTTTCCTCTAATCCAAAAGTCAAGTTGTTGTTCCTTATTTTCAACAGTTTATATCCAAATTGTAGCAAATTGTAGCAAAATTAACCAGCAAAGTCCTCATAACCAAGTCCTCTTTATATTCTCCAACTTTGACAGCTACTTTGACAGCTGTCAAAGTCTCCGTCTCTCTTCACCAGGCTCTGAAAATCGCCCCGGTTCCCAGGGGGGGGGGTTACATTTTCCTTCTCACCCTTCACTCTTCTCCTCCAGCACAGTTCTTATAATTTCCCATCGTGGAATTAATAATTTTTATCAAGAATATGCTTCTCTTTCGACCTTGGTTACTCGGTCCTTGTTTTAGCATGTTTACAATAGGGGGGGGACTGACTTCCTTTTTGGATCACCCCCGCTCGTGCCGAATTCGAAAAAAATTCTTTTTTTCTCCTTTTGAACCCGATTTCCCAATTACTCACGGGTTGTTGTTGATAGTCCGAATTTTCAATGGAAGAAGTCAGCGCTCTCCGTCGAATGGCATGCGGCTTCGCTCGGCAGGGAAAGCAGAGGACTCACAGCACCACACCACTCCCCGGCACCCGATCCGAAGCCTTTAAAAAGGCTCCTTCACAAGTCGGGAGGGCGCTAACGGTGCCAGCCGAGTCACCCATGTCCACGGGCTCCGTGCCCGTGGTTTTTAAGGGCCCCCACGTCGCCGGCGCGGTAGGACCCAGCCCCTGCCGAGCAGACTCCCTCCGAAGCTCGGAGGGAGTCCGCCATTCGGCGATGGCGCCAACCCGGAAGTCCCCTTTCAGCGCCATTTTTGGCATCCATATGAGCAGGAGTGCACATGCTGATTGTCAGGGGCTTGGCAGAGGAGGAATGGTGGAGACCCCCCTCCGCAGCCTGACCCTTCCAGAGGAGAAGACGAAGAAGAAGACAGTTCCAAATTACAAGAGGGGTTTGAGGGAGGTCACAGCTCAGAGGAAGATGAGGAGAAAAGTTTGGAAATAATGGGAGAGGACGAGGAGAGGCAGAGCTGTAGCAGCTGGCTGACACATCATCACTAGAAAGCATTCCAGACCCACTATCTCCCAGAGCCCGGCAAGCCTTAAAAGTAGGAGAGCAGAGAGAATTATATGAAAATGATGTATCAATGGTATATCATGCCTGTAAAAATGGCAAAAATTTATAGAACAGGCTCCAATAAATGTTGGAAGTGTAAAGAGAAAGAAGGCACATTTTATCATAACATATATATTTTTTAAAAAGGGGGGGAATGATTTATAATAAAATGAAATGAAAAGAATGTTTAAGATAACCTTTCTTAAAAGACCAGAAGCTTTTTTTGCTAGACATTATAGGTCAAGACTTGCTAAAGGAGCAGAAGAAACTATTTATGTACGCCACAGCAGCGGCTAGGATATTGCTAGCCCCAAAATGGAAGGCGACAAGATACCAACTAAAGAAGAATGGCAAGAAAAACTAATGGACTATGCAGAAATGGTGAAGCTAACTGGGAAACTTAGAGACAAAGACAATAGAGAATTCAAAAAATTCAAATACAAGGTTCTTTTGAACCTTTGGACCTCCATTCCTCCCTCCAAGGATTCCATATTTGAATTTAAGTTTGCCGCATTTTTTACCCTTATCTATCTATTAATTAACCATAATATCATAAATAATTCCACATTACAAGTGTCCTTACATCCCTGCCAAAGATTTTACCTGTTTACAGTTTACAGTTTACCACTGTAAACAGAATACACTGTGCTCCCAGTTGATTTGCAGAGATCCCTCTTTAAAATTGGATGGCTCTAAGAAGTGATTCTAGGGTGGCTTGGGTGCGAACGAGGACATGACTCTTTTCTTATAATAGTTATATAAGAAAGAGTTTCATCAGGCACAACGTGATGTTGAAGGGGTAGGAAAAATGACCTCTACGAAAATTTCCACTTAACTATGTAAAGCAAGAGAGTGCCATTGTTGTTTTTCATCTGGCCATGGTAGAACACGAGACTCTTAATTTAAGGCTTGTGGGTTCAAGCCCCACACTAGGCAAAAAGCCAATGCAATTCTGGGCCTCATCAATAGGAGTATAGCATCTAGATCAAGGGAAGTAATAGTGCCACTGTATTCTGCTCTGGTCAGACCTCACCTGGAGTACTGTGTCCAGTTCTGGGCACCACAGTTCAAGAAGGACACTGACAAACTGGAACGTGTCCAGAGGAGGGCAACCAAAATGGTCAAAGGCCTGGAAACGATGCCTTATGAGGAACGGCTAAGGGAGCTGGGCATGTTTAGCCTGGAGAAGAGGAGGTTAAGGGGTGATATGATAGCCATGCTCAAATATATAAAAGGATGTCACATAGAGGAGGGAGAAAGGTTGTTTTCTGCTGCTCCAGAGAAGTGGACACGGAGCAATGGATCCAAACTACAAGAAAGAAGATTCCACCTAAACATTAGGAAGAACTTCCTGACAGTAAGAGCTGTTTGACAGTGGAATTTGCTGCCAAGGAGTGTGGTGGAGTCTCCTTCTTTGGAGGTCTTTAAGCAGAGGCTTGACAACCATATGTCAGGAGTGCTCTGATGGTGTTTCCTGCTTGGCAGGGGGTTGGACTCGATGGCCCTTGTGGTCTCTTCCAACTCTATGATTCTATGATTCTATGATTCTATGATTCCTACATTGAAGGGGGTTGAACTAGAAGACCCTCATGGTCTCTTCCAACTGTACAATTCTATGATTCTATTGTCAGCTGGAAGAGAATGAATGAATCCAAAAAGCTTCATGGTGCTTTCTGAATATAGTGTGTATATATGTTAAAGGGAATGTAAGTTATGTGTATAATAGCTGGCTATTGTTCACATGATCCTTCCTTGAAGAGGGAACTGTGTGCATTTCCTGGTCAATATACATCATCTCCATTAGGCCTGGAGGAATGTGCCTATCTAGGCTGAATTATTACATTTTCTGGCCATTATGCATAATATGTTGCATATTGACTGAATGATTTCATATCTACAGGAGTCTTAACTGTTTTTATATATGCAATCATTTTATATATATTCTTATTGTATTGTGAAATCACTTTCAAATGAAATAATAATAAAAACAATAAAAATAGACTACAATAGAGCCACATAAATAAAACAACTGCTGTATGTGTTTTCAGAGAGCATATTCTATAACCAATTTCTACAAACACACATATATATAATTAAATCTGTAGCACAAGCGTACCTTTCTGAAACTTTCCCCCTAAGCAGTTTTTATGAAAGTCAGACTCCCTAAGGAGGCAAGTATCTTAAAGGACAACGAATTTAAACTTTCAGTGAATTTAAACTTCTATTGCTAAGCACTATACTTGATCGTTAGCAGTAGTGAGCACTGTACATTTGCTTCAAGTTAGTCTCTGCTTTTTATAGCTTAAAGCAGGAATTCCCATAGATGCCTTTTTCATCTAGAGATACATTTTTTGAAATAATGAAATTTTAGATTCACTAGAAGGAAAAGGCCACATTTCATATATATATATATATATATATATATATATATATATATATATAATCATTCCCTGTTAAAGAACCAAGACAGGCCCAAGAAACAAATGAATGTGTCTTCCGCTCACAGTACCAGTGATTAAAATTGACCTTCTCCAATTAATCAAGTTAAGTTTTAGTTGATTAAAGTTTGCAGCCCTATTCATTTTATGTGTGCTTCACAGTGTACCACCTCCGCACCTCTTCAAGTCCCTGTAGATAAAAAAGCTGTGTAGATACTATTTGGGTTACACACCATGAACCACAGAACTGCCAGTGACAATAAATAAGAACACTTCATTATTCTCTCTCTTTCTCTAAGGGATTTCTAAAACATCTATCACCTTAGTTTCGAAACACAAAACATATAATAGCGACAACGGCAGAAGAAATAGCAAGGAGTGTCCTTTACATCAAAGGTGTATTACAGAGCTCTCCAGGACCAGCCAATATACTGTTTGAAAATAGACTCCTTTTTTTTTTCTTCCTTTGAGAAAGCAGGGAGGAGAAATAAATTGCAACTTTGACTCTTTTGCAGTCGCTTTGATGCCTTTTCAGACCCCATGTTAATGGAAGGGTTCTGATAACGGCGGATTTTCTTTGCGCTTGCAAAATGCAATGACTCCACAGAACATGACACCGGTTTTAGGGGAAGGGGCTGAGAATGTTGGTTTATTTTTGGACTGTGGATGTGATGAGCTTCATTCTCTATACACTGAACAGACCTTTCGGGTCATTTCTTGCTATGTGGTTGGAGCAGACGTTGCCTCGTCTTGTTGCTGGGCCAGCACAAGACATTTTGCCGCCTGAAGCTAGGGGCGAAATGATATCCCCACTCTAGGGCTGGGAAATATTTGGTTTTCAGCATCGTGATATATCACCATTGTGATATACCGAAATATCACGATGTCTGAAATAAGGATGGAGCTATGTAAAGGCACACAGGCTGTTGTCCTGGCAACTGCTACTACTTAGGAGTCTAAAACCGATATATTTTTACTTACCTTTAATTGAAATACTTTATTATCACTTGTACAACTTGTATACAGTGAGATTACACGAGCACCCTCCACTCAGCTCTCTTAGTCTTAATTCCCCTCGTTTACTGACGCACACCCACCAAACCTGAAAGTCAGTTGCCCTGTTGTTATCTTTTCATTCAGCAGCCTAACGGCCCATGGATAGAAGCTGTTCTTTACCCTGTTGGTGCAACTAATCATGCTTCTATATCTTCTGCCTGAGGGCAGGAGATCAAGAAAGTGCCGGCCAGGGTGTGAATCATCCCTGAGAATTTTCCTCACTCTCCTGAGGCAACATTCTTCTGCTATTTCATCCAGCGGATTCACGGGACAGCCCATAATATCTTGTGCTGTATTCACCACCCTCTGTAGGCACTTCCTATCAGATGATGTCAAACCAGCATACCACACCATGATGCAGTATGAAAGGACACTTTCTATTGTTGACCGATAGAACGAGATCATTAAATGTTGATTGACATCGTTCTTCTGCAATACTCTGAGGAGATGGAGTCTCTGTTGGGCTTTCTTAACCACCTGGGTTGTATTTATTTTCCAAGTAAGATCTTCACTGAGATAAACTCCTAGGAATTTAAAGGAAGAGACTCTCTCCACACAGCCCTCCCTGATGTACAGGGGGGCTAGTTCTCCTCTTTAACATATCACTGCAACCATTATTTTATAGTGCAAAGCAACAGGGGCAGAAGGAATCATGAGAGAAGCGCTGACTGGCCTTACGGTTTTTCCCATATCATAATTTTTTACATAGCACACACATACACACACATTGTGATTCGTGATCTATTGCCATGTCAAATATTATGAAGCTATTATCATGAGGG
This sequence comes from Podarcis bocagei, assembly GCF_964188305.1. NCBI lineage: Eukaryota > Metazoa > Chordata > Lepidosauria > Squamata > Lacertidae > Podarcis > Podarcis bocagei. The sequence goes on along the minus strand of NC_138129.1, from coordinate 81,687,973 downwards.
GGACTTCAAACCAATTTGGGATGATGTCTTGATACATCTCCCATCCCTAGTAGTGACTCAGTTGTTTCCCAACCACATACTTAACAGGCCCAGATCTTCTTAGCTTTGACAAAATGGCAGCCTCATGCACCCTCAGTAAAAAGCCACAGCTTTATTCCTACTAAACAGAGATCTTTATACAGACTCAGTGATAAGCAACCAGCATTTTAATCATTTCCATACGTTTAATACATGCCGAATGCGCACTCGGAAACACAACACTTCTAAAATATATCAGAATCCTGGGAGAGAAATGGTTATTGGAAATGGTCATTACTCATGAACTTCCACACACAAAATTTAAAGGTCACCAAAAATTGAAATCTCAAAGAATATCTTCCTCCAGGGAAACATTATTATGAACCGAAAGCATTTCTGGAGTATAGTCTGAAGAGATCATGAACATCAATGCTACCGGACACGCTAAATATTGCATGTCAAAGAAAACACTGACATGCCCTTGACTAATGTGTGTTAAAAGCCCAGAAGCTGACAAATTTGTATGTTTACTTTCTGAGAGACAGAAGATAATTACCTTCATGTCTTAGTGCTTAAGTAGTACATTTAGTCCCTGGCAAAGTGAACACAATAGTAGAGTGCTACAAGGTCAAGATGCGATTAGGGGATGGCACTAATTACAAGTCCTCGCGGTGATGGGACGAAAGGGAGCTATTTGGCCCAGCTGGGACAGAGGAAGACGAGGCAAAGAAGAGCTGTTGTCTTTTCAAGGCACAGGATACAGAACCTAACCAGCTGACAACACACTGGCAGAGAGCCGGTTCTAATGACTTGCTTCCTCTGACTTCATGGAGGTGGGCTGCTCAATTGTGGAATGAAGGCGAAACTCACACAGTGTTTATCAGTGGCACCACTGGGCACAGGGCTGAGACTCCACAGTCTGCCCTCCAGAAACACAGGCTGGATCTACCTGTCTAACATTATTTCCACCTAGTAGAACAATATGAGATATCTCATTCTAAAACATCAGAGGGCATACTTGTTAATTAAAACTTTTTTACCTTGTTTTTTTTTGGGGGGGGGGGTGGGTGGTCAAATGAAAGTAATACCCAGCCACACTGTTTTCCAAAACACTGTTTCTTTCCTGGCTGCTCGTCGCTCATTGCTCTGCTCTACCCTCTGGGTTCACATTTTAATTCTCCCTCCCTCCATGCCCTTTGCTTTCTGCACGTCAGCCTTTCAAATTTAATTTATAAGTGGTGTTTCACCAATATAGCAGCATGAAATGGTCAAAAATTAAGCGATAAAAAAGACAAGGTAATAACGCATTATGAACACAAAAAGGAGGTTGCCATGTGTCCATCTACATTATCAAAACCATCCCTTAACCCTTCCTTAATGTTAAAAACCATGAGTGTAGATCTGCCCACAATTGTGCCCCATCAGTGACAGTCTGCCACACTGTATTTCCTCTCCCTTTTCTAACAGATTGCATGGCAAAGCCCCCGACAGTTACACCAGCTTGTTTTCCAGATAGCTGTGCCTCTGAGCCCATGTGGGATTCTGGGAAATGAAAAAGGTGAGCACAACTATGTGGAGAATTTCTCCGAAGCACCCCTGCTCTGTTAAAAAAATTGCAATGTTGGCCACCACTGCATTAATGTGAGCAGATGCATGGACAACCTCTGTAATAAGTTGTGGAAAATGCAACATAGACCCACTCCTACCTTTTCATGTGCTGCCTGGTAAGCCTTTTTCTCCTCGCTTTTTCTGAAACTGATCTTAAAACATTCCCAAGCTGCATTGATTCTTATCTTGCAAAGTTTTAGCTCGTGGGGTGGGGGGACTCTCCTCAAATGGAAGACCCATTTACCTATAGAAACTTGGGGGGGGGGTAGCCAGTGTCTGACTAGACCCTTGAGACTTTCAATTCAGTTCTGCTAATAGCATTAGAAATGTTAATGTAATTGCCAGAGCAACATTATGCAATTTAGATGTAAGATTCATGACCAGCATTTGATTTACCAAACCCTTCTTTCAAGTAAATGTGAAATATATTCCTAATTGGCATTTTAAAATCTCTGTTTGTGCTATTATTTAATCCTCTAGGAGGAAGAAATGGCATTTTCCCATCAGTTTAATAGAACTCATTTCTTAGATAATACACTCCCAAAGGGATGAAATAGGACAAAATGATATTCTTACATATATATTTCGGGTGTGTCTGTGTATGAGGCACAAGCAATTTAACATCAGTATGACAGGGGAGATATTTTCTGTCTTCGTGCTGAAAAAGAAAGAAAACACTGGTATGCACCTACAGCTGTACCAAGGAGTTTAATTCTAGGTATTTGGTATACAGTGTAGCTAGGTTTTCTGCTGCTCCTTAAAAGTTTCCCCTGTGACAAATATGGCCACTGGCTGCTGCCGTTTTCACTTTATGAGCATGCAAAGAAAAGGATGGAAGTGATCAGCAATGGAGACTGGATCACAGCCAGGAAGAAGAAGAGAAATGAAACATCTCTGAAGTTCATTTTGAAGCAGTGTTAGAACTAAGCCCAAGATCAGTCAAGACAAATATCCATCCAAGCACAGAGAGGCATCCCTAGTCACACCTCTTAGCTTCCTATTTGTTTAGCTAACCAGCCTTAGCCCTGACATCCTGATCCTGATCACCTTCTGGATTTGTGGCATCAATTGTTGGTGCCTGCTAATGCTATCACACATTTAGCATAATGCACCAGTGGTTCCTTGGATCCATTCCAGTCTGGTGTCAGGTCTGCTCAGATCACTGAAACTGCCTCATTGCCCTTGTTGATGACATTATCAGGAGACATGGGGAGCAAGACTCATTCTCATGGTGGCCTTTGATACTGTTGACCCTGATATCCTTCTGGAGCATCTCAAGTTGGCAGGGGTCAGGGTCACTGCACTTAAGTGTTTCCACTTCTTCTTGTTGTTTAGTCATTTAGTCATGTCCGACTCTTTGTGACCCCATGAACCAGAGCACGCCAAGTACTCCTGTCTTCAACTGCCTCCCACAGTTTGGTCAAACTCATGTTGGTAGCTTCGAGAACACTATCCAACCATCTCGTCCTCTGTCGTCCCCTTCTCCTTGTGCCCTCCATCTTTCCCAGCATCAGGGTCTTTTCCAGGGAGTCTTCTCTTCTCATGAGGTGGCCAAAGTATTGGAGCCTCAGCTTCAGGATCTGTCCTTCCAGTGAGCACTCAGGGCTGATGTCCTTAAGAATGGATAGAATCCTCCTAGAGGATTTTGATCAAACCTATCCATTTCTTGTAAGTTGTTCTAAACCATTTTTAATATTGTAACCCACCATGGGACATTAGGGTAGAAGGAAAAACAAAAACAACAATATGGCCCTAATGGAGGCAGTATCCACAACAATAGGGCCAGACCCTCCATAATCTGGGACTGTCCATTTTCCATGGACAGTCCCAGATTTATAAAAGCTACCCCGGTTTCTGATTTGATCCTGAGATGTCTTGCTTTTTCTTAGGATGTCCCTATTTTCATCAGAGAAATGTTGGAGGGTATGGTGATGTCCTTATTTTTTATTGGAGAAATTGAGTTATGCGACCCACAAGCCAAGGAGATAAGTAACTATACAGTACAACCTTTAGATGACATCTGAATGCAGCTATGTGGATGGAAGTTTTTAAGTGTTTAATGTTTTATTGTGTTTTTCTATGTGTTGGAAGCTGCCCAGAGTGGCAGTCAGATGGGTGAAGTATAAATAGTAAAATTGTTGTTGTTGTCCCTATTTTCATCAGAGGTATTGGAGGGTATCGGGGCCTTCTATAGAGGGCCAACCCCAAGAAGCATTCTATTTGGGTAGCACCAAATAGGTGTCACTACAGTGGTACCTCTAGTTACAAACTTAATTTGTTCCGGAGGTCCGTTCTTAACCTGAAACTGTTCTTAACCTGAGGTACCACTTTAGCTAATGGGGCCTCCTGCTGCCACCGCACGATTTCTGTTCTCATCCTGAGGTAAAGTTCTTAACCCGAGGTACTACTTCTGGGTTAGTGGAGTCTGTAACCTGAAGCGTTTGTAACCTGAGGTACCACTGTAATAGCAATCTGTGCAATTTGAAGTTTACCTCACAAACACTGGCCTTTTGCTGCCTTCAGAGCTTTTCCCCTTGCAAAGGAACCCTGAGGACCCCGGTAATGGCACGGCCACGATGCAGGTGGCAAAAAGAGATTTCTCTCCAGAATGCAAGCCCAGAGTGTTACCTTCCAGTATTCTTTGGAATTGTTTTATGCTCCCATTGCAAGTCTCTGCATTACCGGCTAATTAATGATTTATGAAGGACTTGGAAGAGCTTTAAAGGACTTTGCGTCAAGAGAAGGATGTTTTAAATATTACGGAAGATCCCAGTACTGATGTCTGAGGCAGTACAGAATCTAGAGTAGAGTATCAGACTGTTTTTACATCCCCTTGGAGGGGGACAATAAAAGAATATACTGCACCAAAAGGGCTTTTAAAAAGGGAATGTGTCTAAGGGGAACATGTAAATAAGCAAGATGTTGCCATTTTTTTATGGGATGCAAATGTCGGCATGTGTGGTTGCCTGAGTGGGGAACCGCCTATAGATAAACAGACACAAAAGACAAGGGCATTTGAATCACACTAGAAGACCATTCATTCAGCAGCCTCATTTTGGGATAAATGACAGATATATGAGTTGGGTTTTCATTTGGCCACAGGAGTACAAGTCAACGTGCAAAGTCCCCAAAATAAAAGATGATCTAATATACAAGATAGGGGAACCAACCTGAAATGGTGCAGGACTTCCTACTTATTCATGATTTGTAGCAGTCCTCCGAGAACATTAGTAACAGCCTTTCAGAAGTACTGATTACAAAGTGAGATGCTCTGCATATTAACAGCCAAGTTTTGCCCAAGAGGACGGCTGCAACCACTCCGACAGGAACGGAAAAAAGGAAAGGAAACGAATGAATAAAGCATTGGCACAGGGAGTAAATCAGCTGGGTGAATTGAATGATAAAAACACAATCGAAATAAAGTGAGTCGAGCAGGTGACACTGCAAAGAGAGATAAGCAAGGAGGGAGCCAATTATGAGTGCCAGGACTTCCCTACGCATTGCTGAAGCCTCGTGAATGGATCTCCATACCAGGCAAGCATGCAGCAGGTTAGAGGCAGACTGCTGTACTTTGAGGGGGCTATGGAGGGTTCAGTGTTGGGTCAAATATTGAAACTAGTGAAACACTAGCTTAGTGTTTGCCAACCTGGCAGCCTCAATATGTTTAGGACTGCAACTCCCCTGAGCCCCATCTGGTAGGTGCTAGGTTGCCAGAGGCTGGCATAGTTGCTACACCAATGCCATCTTGAACTGTCTTCATAACATAGTTCTGCAGTGTGCCATTTGTGTATTGCCTCCAATACAAGACTTTTTCCCCCAAGAGTTACGGCACGAGAGTATTTACAGCTGTAGAGGGGAGAGTTAATTCTTCCCAACTCTTCCCTCTCTCACAAGAGGAGACCGAGAGGAGATAGGATAACCATCTTCAAATATCCCAAGGGCTGTCACACAGAAGAGGAAACAAGCTTGTTTTCTCCTGCTCTGGATTGTAGGACCTGAAGCAATGACTTCAAGTTACAAGAAAGGAGGTTCCAACTAAACTTCAGGGAAAGCTTTCTGACATTAAGAGCTATTCGACAGTGGAATTGTCCCCTTCAGTAGGTTGTGGACTCTCCTTCCTTGGAGGTTTTTAAGCAGAATTTGGAAGGCCATCTGTCATTGGTGCTTACCTGAGATTCCTGATTCATGCATTGGACTAGACGACCCTCAGGGTCCCTTCAATTCTATTATTCTGTGAACTCTGACCTTCCCAATACCAAATATGCCACCTCTACAACGATTAGGCTTGGAAGACGCTTTCTATCATTGCTAATAAGGCTATATATATATATATGTAGGTTTTGGTGTCTTCGGGTGTCTTCCCGTGTAAGAGTTCCCGGAAGACACCCGAAGACACCAAAACCTACATTCCTGTACCCGTGAAAATCTACGAAAGCATATATATATATATATATATATATATATATATATATATATATATATATATTATATGTATAAAAGTGCAATTGCAATGGGCAAAAGACAATTGTAGAGATTGCAAGTATGGAGAGACAGATTACCCTTTCCCTCCCCATCTGTTCCCCCTGCCCCTAAAATGGCCTCTTCCCCACTGCAACTAGACTTAGGCGGAAGCCTTCTGTTGCTTCAAGCAGAAGGTTTTGTCCAAGCCTACTTGTTGTGAAGGGGTGATTTTCTTGGAGATTGCATGTGGGGTAACTCTTGCCTCCTCAGCTGCAATATCCAGGAAGATCACCACACGAATTTAGCCCTGGGGGTGGAGCACAACCCTCTTTTTCATGCCTAATTTCTGGTGGGGAGGAGGTATAAGGTATAAACCTTTAGCCATTTTTCATTTCTGTGTCAATTAAACCATCATCCTCAACACTGACTGGCCCACTCTTTTCTTCCAATAATAGAATATTATTAAATTTCGCAATAGAAGCAATTCTTCATCTGTGCCTTCAGATGTTTGGCGTTGCCACAGCTCCCCAAGGAAAACTTGCCTTTGTCTCCATTGTTCTTATGGCCACCCAACGCTCAGTCAAAGCTGGCTTAAGTAATTACCAGCAAAGAAGAGGGGGCTGATAGGGTACTTGCAGATTTTTTTTTAACAATTGGCTCCGAGGTGTATTAATTATTCTGAAGAGCATTTAACACAGCTTAATAAGACAACACATTGACCATAAATGTCACTTCCATTTGTTTCTGTTGTTGAGGAAGCATTGCCGTTGAGTGCTTAATGGCCTGTATCATGCAGGTATATTATTAGCTTGCATTGGCACATTTTACTCAATTGTCATTAAGGCCCTGAGATGCCTCTCCCTTCGTTTTCATTTGGAATTTCAGATAGTGAACAAGATCAGTGACAGCCTTATCAGAACAATTACATTGGGCTGCATTTTGTCACTCAAGGAATCAATGGATTTTTCATCTCAAGCTGGTTCCTGCTCTGCATATGTCAATGACAGAACTCTCTCTCATTTACCAAATAGGCCAGCCCTGGTTGTTTTTTTTTAAAAAATGACTGCTGTTAAATTGCCACCATGGGTTTTTTTTTAGTGTTCTACTTCACAATGCATCTCTGAGCATGTAAGCTTATTATAAGCACAAAAGAAGGGGGGGAATACCACTGGCGGGTGAATAATGATGATACCTTTAAGGGGGAGGGGAAATGTTGTAGAGATTTAAAATAAAAGCATAGATGGTCATTCGTAATACTTTTTTATTTGCATGTAAAAGTTCTGCCAAAGTATGCATCTCGTTGAGCATCACACCCTTGCGTCACTGGTAATTAGCTATCCCCATTTTAGAGATGAAAAACTGAAGCTGAGAATAAAATGTTGAGGGTGACTTAAAGAGACCATCATTGAGGTGTGTGCAATGTCATGCTACTGCTTTAATCCTCAGAGTTCTGCTTTAATTCCCAGAGTTTAATTCCCAGAGTCCTCTGGGAAGGAATTGATTGTTAAACCACTCTGGGAATTGTAGCTCCATGAATGTAATATTTGCCTCCTAACAACTTTGTGCACCCTTGCCAAACTGTAGTTCCCATGATTCTTGGGGGGGGGGGGCTATGCCTGATTAAAGTGGTATAACACTGCTTTAAATGTATTATGCAAGCATGGTCCAAGACTTTTCGTCGGACCTTATGCTCATATTTTCTCTTTAGCCCTCCATTGTTCTTTAGCACATACTGCTTATTTCAGCCTTAAATATTCTGGTGGCCACAGCCTTAGATGAATAACATGTCTCTACTTTGCAAAACCCTCTTCTTTTGTTCTTTGCCCAAAAGGCAATATGAATTCTTTCAGAGTGACCCTCAGAACAACAATACGATTCTAATGCCCTGATCAATATAATTAACTACCCAGTGGAAAGGATTGTGGAAAATGGTTGTTGTTAAAAAAAAATATTGAAGCTATTATATTGAGATGTACAGGTTTTGTTGATTGAACCCCACTCAAAAATAGGGAATAGAAGTGCTTGTTGGATAGACCTGATTTATTGGCAGCTATTTATGACCATGCCATGCCATAATCGTACATAGTTTCAAGCACTCTTGGGAAAGAATTGGCAAACGAAACCCAGAAATTTAAAAGAGGGAGGGAGACAGGAAACCACTGATCTTCCAGGCCTCTAGCTTGCTACTTAAAAGCAGAAGTTGAAATCCTAACTTCTGTAGCATCTGTAGTAAATGCCAAGAGACTGAAAAGCCATTTGCAAAGGTGTTTAACTAAAATATAAAAACCCTCCTTAAAATAATAGAAAAGAAGCCATGGATCAGATCATTTATCATGTTAAACTCTCCTATTGGCTCAAAGCAGAAAATCTATTTCTTTCCATTTTGAAAAATACCCCCTCTATATCTGTCAGATGCCTTTGCTAAAGTCCCTCACAAAAGCGGCTAAGAAATTGAATTGTCGGTTTTAGTCTTTCATTCTGTGGGGCCCTGACTGAATACAGGCACAGGAATTAATGCGACCAATGAGACATTTGTTTTCTTCCTGTTCCTTGTCACAGCTAAGATGTATTTAGAACAATGAGATATAAGAGGTTATGATAATAATAAAAAAGTGCAGAACTGATATCAACTCAGCATTGTCATGGGAGTAGCATTAAGCAGTAGATACACTGTGTGGTCTAGTTTGAAAGAGGTGAGCTAAGGAGATTGTGGGGTACACACACACACACACACACACACACATTTCCCCCCCCCCATTTTAATGCCCAAATTCAGCAGCATTATCCATTGGTGAGTGCAGCAAAGAATAATGACACTTTTTCAAGGACAAAAGTGTGAATCTTAACGAAAACTCAAATGTCAGAGCAAACATATTGGGAATAGTATGATTTTGGAGGGGGTTTTGTAGGAAGATAGCAGGCTATGGTTTAGATATATGTAAGAAAGGACATATTGTTTAGATATGAGGGAGAATAATATTCCAGATGCCCTTTCTAAGACCTCCTGTATTGTGTCAGGCTATCTCCACTGAGATGTAGGAATGGTTCTGCTTTTCTTCTTGTTCGGCACAAAGTGATTTATTTATAGCACACAAGTGAAAAGTGACTGACAGAAATCTTTTTGTTGAGACTTGGACCGCTTTCATAAGTTGTTCAAGTATGACACAGGAAAATGACAGAAAAAAGGGCAAATGCTAGGTGAAAGTGATAATAATTCTGCATGCATAAATGTAACAGCAACTTTTCTGGTAACTAAGGTCTAGGATTCCAGGATTCTATGATTAGCCCCAGTCTGTATCTTGTTGTTGTTTAGTCGTTTAGTCGTGTCCGACTCTTCGTGACCCCATGGACCAGAGCACGCCAGGCACTTCTGTCCTCCACTGCCTCCCGCAGTTTGATCAAACTCATGCTGGTAGCTTCAAGAACACCATCCAACCATCTCATTCTCTGTCGTCCCCTTCTCCTTGTGCCCTCCATCTTTCCCAACATCAGGGTCTTTTCCAGGGAGTCTTCTCTTCTCATGAGGTGGCCAAAGTATTGGAGCCTCAGCTTCACGATCTGTCCTTCCAGTGAGCGCTCAGGGCTGATTTCCTTCAGAATGGAGAGGTTTGATCTTCTTGCAGTCCATGGGACTCTCAAGAGTCTCCTCCAGCACCATAATTCAAAAGCATCAATTCTTCGGCGATCAGCCTTCTTTATGGTCCAGCTCTCACTTCCATACATCACTACTGGGAAAACCATGGCTTTTACTATACGGACCTTTGTTGGCAAGGTGATGTCTCTGCTTTTTAAGATGTTGTCTAGGTTTGCCATCGCCTTTCTCCCAAGGAGCAGGCGTCTTTTAATTTCGTGACTGCTGTCACCATCTGCACTGATCATGGAGCCCAAGAAAGTAAAATCTCTCACTGCCTCCATTTCTTCCCCTTCTATTTGCCAGGAGGTGATGGGCCCAGTGGCCATGATCTTCGTTTTTTTGATGTTGAGCTTCAGACCATATTTTGCGCTCTCCTCTTTCACCCTCATTAAAAGGTTCTTTAATTCCTCTTCACTTTCTGCCATCAAGGTTGTGTCATCTGCATATCTGAGGTTGTTGATATTTCTTCCGGCAATCTTAATTCCGGCTTGGGATTCATCCAGCCCAGCCTTTCGCATGATGAATTCTGCATATAAGTTAAATAAGCAGGGAGACAATATACAGCCTTGCCGTACTCCTTTCCCAATTTGGAACCAATCAGTTGTTCCATATCCAGTTCTAACTGTAGCTTCTTGTCCCACATAGAGATTTCTCAGAAGACAGATGAGGTGATCAGGCACTCCCATTTCTTTAAGAACTTGCCATAGTTTGCTGTGGTCAACACAGTCAAAGGCTTTTGCATAGTCAATGAAGCAGAAGTAGATGTCTTTCTGGAACTCTCTAGCTTTCTCCATTATCCAGCGCATGTTTGCAATTTGGTCTCTGGTTCCTCTGCCTCTTCTAAATCCAGCTTGCACTTCTGGGAGTTCTCGGTCCACATACTGCTTGAGCCTTCCTTGTAGAATTTTAAGCATAACCTTGCTAGCGTGTGAAATGAGTGCAATTGTGCGGTAGTTGGAGCATTCTTTGGCACTGCCTTTCTTTGGGATTGGGATGTAGACTGATCTTCTCCAATCCTCTGGCCACTGCTGAGTTTTCCAAACTTGCTGGCATATTGAGTGTAGCACCTTAACAGCATCATCTTTTAAAATTTTAAACAGTTCAGCTGGAATACCATCACTTCCACTGGCCTTGTTATTTGCAGTGCTTTCTAAGGCCCATTTGACTTCACTCTCCAGGATGTCTGGCTCAAGGTCAGCAACCACACTACCTGGGGTGTATGAGACATCCATATCTTTCTGGTATAATTCATCTGTGTATTCTTGCCACCTCTTCTTGATGTCTTCTGCTTCAGTTAGGTCTTTACCACTTTTGTCCTTTATTATGGTAATCTTTGTACGAAATGTTCCTTTCATATTTCCGATTTTCTTGAACAGATCTCTGGTTCTTCCCATTCTGTTGCTTTCCTCTATTTCTTTGCATTGCTCGTTTAAGAAGGCCTTCTTGTCTCTCCTTGCTATTCTTTGGAAATCTGCATTCAATTTCTTGTATCTTTCATTATCTCCCTCGCATTTTGCTTGCCTTCTCTCCCCCGCTATTTGTAAGGCCTCGTTGGACAGCCACTTTGCTTTCTTGCATTTCTTTTTCATTGGGATGGTTTTAGTTGCTGCCTCCTGTATAATGTTGCGAGCCTCCACCCATAGTTCTTCAGGCACTCTGTCCACCAAATCTAAATCCTTAAACCTGTTCCTCACTTCCACTGTGTATTCATAAGGGATTTGGTTTAGATTGTATCTTACCTGTCCAGTGGTTTTTCCTACTTTCTTCAGTTTAAGCTTGAATTTTGCCATAAGAAGCTGATGATCTGAGCCACAGTCAGCTCCAGGTCTTGTTTTTGCTGACTGTATAGAGCTTCTCCATCTTTGGCTGCAGAGAATATAATCAATCTGATTTCGATGTTGCCCATCTGGGGATGTCCATGTGTAGAGTCGTCTCTTGTGTTGTTGGAAAAGCGTGTTTGTGATGACCAGCTTGTTCTCTTGGCAGAACTCTATTAGCCTTTGCCCTGCTTCGTTTTGATCTCCAAGGCCAAACTTGCCAGTTGTTCCTTTTATCTCTTGATTCCCTACTTTAGCATTCCAATCCCCTATAATGAGCAGAACATCCTTCTTTGGTGTCACTTCTATAAGGTCTTGTAAGTCTTCATAGAATTGGTCAATTTCAGTTTCTTCAGCACCAGTAGTTGGTGCATAAACTTGGATTACTGTGATGTTAAAAGGTCTGCCTTGGATTCGTATCGAGATCATTCTATCATTTTTGAGACTGCATCCCAGTACAGCTTTCGCCACTCTTTTGTTGACTATGAGGGCCACTCCATTTCTTTTACGGGTTTCTTGCCCACAGTAGTAGATATGATAGTCATCCGAACTGAATTCGCCCATTCCCGTCCATTTTAGCTCACTGATGCCCAGGATGTCAATATTTATTCTCGCCATCTCATTTTTGACCACATCCAACTTACCCAGGTTCATGGTTCTTACATTCCAGGTTCCTATGCAATATTTTTCTTTACAGCATTGGACTTTCCTTTCGCTTCCATGCATATCCGCAACTGAGCGTCCTTTCGGCTTTGGCCCAGCCGCTTCATCAGCTCTGGATCTACTTGTACTTGTCCTCCGCTCTTCCCCAGTAGCATGTTGGACACCTTCCGACCTGAGGGGCTCATCTTCCAGTGTCATAACTTTTATATGCCTGTTGTCTTTGTCCATGGAGTTTTCTTGGCAGGGATACTGGAGTGGCTTGCCGGTTCCTACTCCAGGTGGATCACGTTTGGTCAAAACTCTCCACTATGACCTGTTCATCTTGGGTGCCCTGCTCGGCATAGTTCATAGCTTCTCTGAGTTCTTCAAGCCCCTTCGCCACGGCAAGGCAGTGATCCATGAAGGGGATCTATCTGTATCTATAGATAGATAGATAGTCTGTATAGTATAGATAGTATAGATAGTCTGTATCTATCCTGCATCAAGCATTTTCTGCCTTCTGAAATATTGTATTTTGATGGATTCCCCCCCCACACACACACCCAGCTTCAATCCAAATTGAGAAAAACATTGACCAAGATGCATTTTAAGCTGGTAATGTGTACAAACCCTTTGTGTTGCCTGCCTTCCAAGAAAGGGAAAAGAAAAGGAAAAAAAAAACTCCGTTCAGAACTACATATCTAACCAGCATAGCTAGCATTTAATCTTCTCCTTTCATGGTTTGTGTTCATTTGTATTTGCACAATGAAGATTAATTGTGATGCAATGCCTTTTGACCATCCCCATGCAAATATTTGCAATAATTGAAAAACTGACTACATGGCATGTGTATTTAATTTGGCTGATGGTGGAAGCTGAGTGTCAGCTGCACAATAATTTGCTATAAACAGCATATCATTGGAAAAGCTCAAAGCAGTGTACATGGCGCTCTCAAGAGGTTTCCCATCCAAGCTGTTTGGGAGGCTGTACGCTGCTGGAGAAGAGTGTAATAGAAAGAAAAGCACAGCAGCCACACAGCCGCCTCACAATGACAGGGTAAACTTGACCCGCAAGCTCAGCAACATTATAAAGAAATTCCACTGTGTCCCGCGAAAGAAGCAGAAAAATAGAAGCCTCTTTTGCATCAGAAGACAAGCAATGGCTTGTGACCATTGAGACTGCTGGGGTGGAAAACAGAGCCCAAGCCTTAGGTGGTGGCAGAGCTAATGACAGGCAGAACTAATGCTAGTTTTGTCCTGCAATGGAAGCTAACAGGCAAGGCCAGAAAGGTAATACAAGGTGTGACCGGAAAGTTCAGTGAATGGTCACAGAAATTGGACAATGAGAAATATTTGAGCATACATACGGTACAGGCCTTCAAAGTAGGCCCCCTCTGATATATTGCACTGTTTACAACGTTCGTAGAACTGTTGGAAACTTCTAGAGGAGTCCTCTTTTCGTACTGCTTTCAGTTCCCTCATCACAGCAGCTTGGAAGTGTGAAATGTTGGGAAATCTGTGCCCTTTCAGTGCAGATTTCAGTTTTGGAAAAAGAAAGAAATTCGGTGGGGCCAGATCGGGAGAATATGGAGGGTGGGACAACTCAGTAACCTCAGTAATGATTTCATGGGGCATATACAATTCTTCCACCATCATTCGGAAGGACAAGCGCCATCCTGCATCAATAACTCACAAACTCTGTTGACATTTGCTGCCGTTCTCCTCGTCGACAGTCTGCCAGACTGAGAGTCATCTTCAATGGTTTGCCGCCCTTCACGGAAATGCTTAAACCACCCATACACTGTCTTTCAAGTTACAGCTTCATCTCCGTACACAATTGTGAGCATTTCGTGGGTTTCCGATGCCGATTGAATGTTCGAATATTTGTCAATATCCAATTTCTGTAACCATTCACTGAACTTTCTGGCCACAACTTGTAATGATGATGATGATAATAATAATAATAATAATAATAATAATAATAATAATAATAATAATAATACCTTGCCCATCTGACTGGGTTGCTCCAGCCACTCTGGGTGGCTTCCAGCATATACAGAAACATAATAAAACATCAAATATTAAAAAACTTCCCTATCCAGGCCTGCCTTCAGATGTCTTCTAAAGGTTGTATAGTTACTCCTTGATATCTGATGGGAGGGCATTTCACAGCATGGGTGCCACTACCAAGAAGGTCCTCTGCCTGGTTCCCTATAACCTCACAGTGAGGGAACTGCCAGAAGGCCTTCTGAGCTGGATCTCAGTGTTCAGGCTGAATGGTGGGAGTGGAGATGCCAAGGCCATTTAGGGCTTTAAAAGTCAGCACCAGCACTGTAAGAAAAGATCTGTAAAGAAGAAGGGAGGCAGCTGGAGCTGACTGAGGCTGGTGGGACATTGGCCGATTTGCCCTAACAGACCAGCCACCACTGCAGAAGGCATTCGACTAATTAGAGAAGAGGTTTTGCCACAGCACAAGAATGCATCATCCCTGCTGGCTCCCCTTCTGAATGGAGGTTTTAAGCACATTCAGCACTTTGAATCTCCCTCCTGACTGTTGTGCTAAATATATGAAGATTGGGAGCGGGTGGGATTGTGGTGTGCGCACACCTTCCTTGAATGCAAGTAGACCTAATGCCTATTGATCATTTGTAAAGCGTTACGGGATTTTGTCCTGTAGGTTTCAGGTTCCAGGCACTTCCAGAAATAAATAAATAAAAATCAATGGTAATAAAGTAAGAAGACTGGCAGACCAAGGAGTAGAGCATTACAACAGGCTACAAAGTTAAAGTTATATGATATTGTTTGTGTTTTTAGAGTTGCCCTCCTCTGGCTGAGAGAAAAATGTTTAAAAGCTAGATGATTTAGATTCCACCTCTACTGTTGGAGGAAGTATGTTTCTGCATCCCAGTGGCTGGGAATCACAGGTGGAGAGTGCTGTTGCATTCAGTTCATGCTTGTGGGTTTCCCATGGGCATCCAGTTGGCCACTATGATGGATCCCTGGCCTGATCCAGCATGGGACTTCTTGTGTTGCTAGCATCCCTTCACAGAAAAATAGTGTTAAGCAGGTGCACCGTCTCTTTCTCTGTTATCAATAAAGATTTAGATGCAAGTAAGTCCTTGCTGCTTGCTACTACTCTACAATAATAGGGCCAATCAAAGCCTGCTTCCTTAATGCATGCTATCATTATATTGGATTACTATCACAAAGATTCAGAATTATGTGTTTTGCGTGCCATGAGGCTGTTAACATCCTTTCCTTGTCAAAGTCCTTAAAAGCATAGGCAGGTTTTATGCATATTTTTGAATGTTCCTCTCACTGAAATAATGGTACAAGGTGTCCTAAATGGAACATTTTGTGTATTTGGAATAAATTGTCATGTATAAAAGAGAACTGTAGAGTTGGAAGGGACCCTGAGGGTTATGTAGTCCAACTTTCCGCAATGTAGGAATCTCAATTAAAGCATCCATGACCAATGGCCATCCAAGCTCTGTTTGAAAACCTTCAAGGAAGGAGAGTCCACCACCTTCTGAGGGAGTCCATTCTACTGTCAAAAGGCATTTCCTGTCAGAAAGCTGTCTTCTGCAGCATTAGCTACCCCTCCCAGTTTGGTGTCATCTAAAATTTGATGAGTAGCTCCTCAATTCCTTTGTTCAAATTATTTATAAACATGTGGAACATGCTTAGTCATGTTTTTCCAGGATGATGAGGAACCATTAGTGAGCATACTCTGGGTTCAGCCAGTCAGTCAGTCAGTCAGTCACCTAACTATTACCTCATCCCTTCCAAATTTTACCTGCTTCTCAACAAGTATATCACAGAGGACTTTGTAAAAAGCCTTACTGAAATCAAGTCACACTATGTCCACATAATTCTTCTGATCCACGACCTTTTAACTCTATCAAAAATAGAAATGTGTTTTGTCTGGCATGACTTGTTTTTGAGAAACCCATGATGGGTCTTGGTAATCACAGCATCCTTTTTTAAGTGCTAACTGTTTAATTACCTGTTCTAGGACCTTTCCTGGTATCGATGTCAAGCTCACCAGTCAGTACTTACCTGGACGTCCCTCCCCCCTTTTTGAAGATGGGGGCATCCAATCTACAGCGACCTCACCAGTTCTCCAAAAATAATTATGCATTAGCTATCCTTACTGAACCCCCTTCACCTTCTTCTCTAGGTACTTGGAATATGGTTGTCAGCAGACTAGGATTACCTTTCACAGCCCAAAGATCTGCAGAGGAGCCTTTTCATATCATGAATGTTGTCACCAGCCAATTTCTGTCACTCAAGTTGCTGTGAAAAGGAACTGGGGCACAGGTTAGTTGAAAAGTTGGCCCCCTTTGGTTAGGTTAAAGAACATGGATGAGAAAGAATGGTTACTGGTTATGTGCATGTGTGCACACTCATGCACGCACATAGAATCATAGAACTGTAAGGTTGGAAGAGACCCAAAAGGCAATTTAATCCAATCCCCTGCAATGCGGGAATTGCAACACGCGTTCCTCCATCCAAACTGAAACCGTACTGGGTGCTGCTTAGCTTTGCAAATGCGCTAGCGCTTTTGTTGCTGCACCACCTGCTGATTTATCATTTCAAACATGTCGGTTCAAAGTTTAACCTTGGAATTCAATGACTGAACCAAAAAGAACACACACACACACACACACACACAACCCTAAGGTCACTGCTGCTGCTCTCGAGCTTAAGAACTCAAATATATGGGACAGAGCCAAGATGTGCGCTGGGGCAGGGACTGGAGTTCATTTCTACCTTAATTGGATTAAATGGTCTCTGTTCCATACTGTGAGGAGGAGGCTTCACCGGGAAACGTAACTTCTGCATTGACAGAAAGGGATTAATTTATGGGCCTCTGTCAGCTTGTTGACTAATAATGTATTGATTGTATCTTTTAAGATAAGCAGAGTGTCTGTCAGAGAGGGAGGCAGTGTGGAAAGGGACATTTGCTAGCATATCTGACATGATCAAAGTTAGATTAATATTAGGCAGCTGTGAGCATCCCCCATGCCTCAGAAGCACAGTGTTTTATGTTCGCCGTCCTGGAGCAGACATCATAACCACTCATAATATCCACCCACAGGGCCAAGGGACCTATTTGTGTAGTTTCTGAGGGATGCCCCCCCTCCTTTTCTGCTTCCCATTAATGTGTTCCTGCAGACATATTGAGCTACTGCAGTTTAATCCCAGTGGAGCCTGCAGGTGGTATTGTCCTTGCATTGAAGAGTTATTAAATTCTTAAGGTCACCATGAAAAAAAGGTTCCATTAAATTGAGTTAATAAAAACATTGGGCAAAGGTTTGCAAAGAGTGCAGGTGTCAAAGCCTGGGAAATTGGAGTGTCTTATATGACATCAAGCTAAAAGAATAATTTAAAACATATCACAATATATAAGGATAATAATAAGAAGAGGAAAATACTGCATGTGAGGGGGGAATTGGGAGAATACAAGGATGCTGCTGTTTTGCTGGTGGACAAGCTTCTTTTAAGAGATCCTTTTTTTATATGGGTGACAATTTCTGTTCTGACACTTTCCCTCTTCCTTCAGCCCCCCTCCCTTTGCTCCTTTTTCGTCCATGTTTCAGAAGATAGATAGATGATAGATATAGATAGATAGATAGATAGATGATAGATAGGTAGATGATAGATAGATAGATAGATAGATAGATAGATAGATAGATGATAGATAGATAGATAGATAGATAGATAGATAGATGATAGATAGATAGATAGATAGATAGATAGATAGATAGATATAGATATAGATAGATGATAGATAGATAGGTGATAGATAGATGGATAGATGATAGATAGATGATAGATAGATAGATAGATAGATAGATAGATAGATAGATAGATAGATAGATAGATAGATAGATGATAGATAGATGATAGATAGATGATAGATAGATAGATAGATAGATAGATAGATAGATAGATAGATGATAGATAGATAGATAGATAGATAGATAGATAGATAGATAGATAGATGATAGATAGATAGATAGATAGATAGATGATAGTAAGACAGACAGATAAAGTTAAAGGTAAAGGTACCCCTGCCCATACGGGCCAGTCGTGTCCGACTCTAGGGTTGTGCGCCCATCTCACTTAAGAGGCTGGGAGCCAGCGCTGTCCGGAGACACTTCCAGGTCACGTGGCCAGCGTGACAAAGCTGCTCTGGTGAGCCAGCACCAGCGCAGCACACGGAAACACCGTTTACATTCCCGCTATAAAGCGGTACCTATTTATCTACTTGCACTTAAGAGTGCTTTCGAACTGCTAGGTGGGCAGGAGCTGGGACCGAACGACGGGAGCTCACCCCACCGCGGGGATTCAAACCACCGACCATGCGATCGGCAAGCCCTAGGCGCTGAGGTTTTACCCACAGTGCCACCCGCGTCCCAGACAGAGAGATAAAGGGTAATAATAATGAACCTGAAGTCATTTACTGCTTGCTATACTTTAAAAATATATATACAAAGATGATTTATAGAATATTTAATGCCAACAGGCTAGCCAAAATGTACAAAACCAAGTCAAGTATGTGCTGGAAGTGCAAAATGACAGAAGTAATGTTATGAATTGGAACCACTCATGGCTTCCCCCAATGAATCCTGGGAACTGCAGTTTGCAGAAGGTACTGAGAGTTGTTAGGAGACCCCACAGAGCTACAATTCCCAGCCTGGTTTAGGAAGCAATCCCTCTTCCCAGGGAATTCTGGGAAGTGAGACTTTGTGCGCCTATAACATCCCTGCTCAGACAGCTGCCCATTTGGTCCCTGGCTAAGTTAAAGGTATTACCGGTGCTATTTTTCCAGGAAAAGAGATGCCAGAACTCACCAGGAATGCCTCCTTGTTCTCTTAGAATGGCAATGCCACACACCTGAGAGGTCCTGGAACAGAGTTTGGGCTGGGGAAAAAGCCCTGGGTATGACTATTTGTAAATAGAGCCCTTAGCAGCTTGAGAACAGTTTACTTGAGAGATCACCTTACCCCATATATACCCATTCATCCGCTTCCATTTGTGCAACTGGCACTGTTGCAGGTGCCACATGATACTTGTTCCATCCTTGTATTATATTGATCATTTACTGCAGGAGCACCTAGACTTTGGAACTCCCTGCCTCTTGATATCTGCCAGTTGCCTTCACTGGTGCCTGCTTAAAACATTTTTGTTCAGGTGAGCCTTTCCAGAAGTTAAAGGTAAAGGTAAAGGGACCCCTGACCATTAGGTCCAGTCATGGCTGACTCTGGGGTTGCGGCGCTCATCTTACATTATTGGGCAAGGGAGCCAGCGTACAGCTTCTGGGTCATGTGGCCAGCATGGCTAAGCCGCTTCTGGCGAACCAGAGCAGTGCATGGAAACACCGTTTACCTTCCCACTAGAGTGGTACCTTTTTATGTACTTGCACTTTGATGTGCTTTCGAACTGCTAGGTTGGCAGGAGCAGGGACCAAGCAACAGGAGCTCACCCCGTCGCGGGGATTCGAACTGCCAACCTTCTGATCGGCAAGTCCTAGGCTCTGTGGTTTAGCCCACAGCGCCAGCCGTGTCCCTATATTTCCAGAAGTTACATGTGTTTTATTTCTTTTTAGCTTATATTGATTTTAATCATCTTTTGCATATTTTCAAATGCCAATTTTTGTATGTTGTAATTAATAACGCTAATGTTTCATTTTATATTTTTGTAAACCGCTTGGAGGGGTTTTCCCCCTTACAATCAAGTTACATATAAATTTTGCTAAATAAAAAAAGCAAGCAAATGCTGGGCAGTTGTAGATGTCTGAGAGGAAAAGCTGGATAGCTTGGCTGGCAAAACATGATACTCTTAATCTCAGGGACGTGGATTCGAGCCCCAAGTTGGGCAAAAGATTCTTGCATTGCAGGGGGTGGACTAGGTGACCGTCGTGATCTCTTCCAACTCTACAATTCTATAATTCTATGATCTCTTAAATAATAATAATAATAATAATAATAATAATAATAATAATAATAATAATTTATTTATACCCTCACATCTGGCTGGGTTTCCCCACCCACTCTGGGCGGCTCCCAACAGAATATTAAAAAAATTCCCTAAACAGGGCTGCCTTCAGGTGTCTTCTAAAAGTCAGATAGTTGCTTATCTCTTTGACATCTGATGGGAGGGCGTTCAACAGGGTGGCTGCCACTACAGTGGTACCTCGGGTTAAGAACGTAATTCGTTCCGGAGGTCCGTTCTTAACCTGAAACTGTACTTAACCTGAAGCACCACTTTAGCTAATGGGGCCTCCTGCTGCCGCTGCGCCGCCAGAGCATGATTTCTGTTCTCATCCTGAAGCAAAGTTCTTAACCTGAGGTGCTATTTCTGGGTTAGTGGAGTCTGTAACCTAAAGCATCTGTAACCTGAGGTACCACTGTACAGTGAAGGCCCTCTGCCTGGTTTCCTGTAACCTCACATCACAATGATGGAACCGCCCGAAGGCCCTCGGAGCTGGACCTCAGTGTCCGGGCTGAACGATGGGGTTGGAGACGCTCCTTCAGGTATAGTGAGCTGAGGCTGTTTTAGGGCGACAGTTCCCAGGATGCTCTGGGGGAAGCCATGGCTGTTCAAGCAGCATGATACTGATTTAAATGTGTAGTGCAGAAAGTACTTTATTTGGAAAACAGAGGAAGTACTCTAGTGAACAACAGAACCTGCCTTCTCCTTGCTTCTTTGTGGTTTCTAATCTGGAATGTTTTGTGGTGCAGAGTGGGCAAGGTCATGACCCCCTTTGCTGTGATCCAGACTGTCCTGTCTGCATCTGGTTTCACATCCAAATGTCAGAAGACATATGAGAGGAATTAATGGGGGGGGGTATCTTTTAAGGACTCGGCTAATGGAGTATGAATTGCTCTTTCTTAATAACATTCATTTAGAACCAATCTCTCTGGGGAAGTATTTTTTAGTGACAAAATATTTAACGAATCCAATTACATTAAAGACAAGTTGGTTTTATGCTGCCATATAGGAACGAACCCAGAATTACTCTGATGCATCCCCATTATTTTCAAAGAAAATTATGTTGACTTGGGGTGTTTTCAGGATCCTTAATTCGTGCAAGTAAACATTATTCTTAAAAACAACAACCACCACTCTGTTCTGTACATGTATCCATCTATTTATGCTAAACAAACTAATAATTTATCCAGGCTTTAAATAATTATATTAAACATTTGTCTGTTCTTCCTAGTCCCAAAGTACATTTTTCATTATGACATCTAAATTTTGTTGAATTCCTGGATCTGTGAATTGTGGGCTTGCAATTTAAAAGTTAAAATGGAATGGGAAGGAGGAGGAAATAAGCAAAACTCGTGTTCAAGTTCATAGTTATAAGTTGTTCTAATGACCAGCAAGGAAGGAAAAGTTTAAGGGAAATTTCAAAATGCCATCTGTATTTTGGCAGCCATGAGAAACAAGGCTTCTAGTGGCTCTGTATTGTACAACCTCCTCTCCACAGAGATGTGTTTGGCCCCAAATCCATCTTCTGTGTGTGTGCGCATTTTACAACCCATTATTTCCAAACTACCATTGCTTGAATAAGGCTATTTCCAGAGAACTATGTTAAAGTGGATAACTTTGTTAGCTGTTCCACTAATATTATTTAATGGTTAACACCGCTGCCTTTGTTGTTTGTAGATTATTGTTGATACTGTGAGCTATGTTGAGTGGGCCCTGCCCGCAAAAGGTGGCATATAAATAATTCTATGAATATTATATAATAAATATTTTATTCTGAAAGGGAAAAAACCCACGATGATCTATGTATGAATTTAGAATTATGCCTAGTTTTGCGACATTACTGCATTCCTAGCTCAAACTTTATGCAGCGGGTGGTGGAGAAAATTGGCATTCCTTTCACATTTTCAGACACAGGTACATACATCTTAAAAGTCTCTACAAATTAATACATTCCCTTCCTTCATTCAGAAGGCAAAGATACAATTTTTAAAGAGACCATATGGCAGGTGCTTTAATGCTCTAGGGTGACACTAAAGCATACGACTCTAGCTCATTATAAGTATTTCCTGGGATCTTCTTAATTGCTTCTGTAATTAAAATTCTCTCTCTCTCTCTCTCTCTCAAACACACACATACACACATCCCTTCTTGAAATTGTGAAAATGCCAAACAAATAATACAGAACTAATATAACCTTAGAAATGTTACATAAAATTTTAATAGGTTGTGAATGTAGTGTTTTTTTACACAATATATTGGGGAAACTCCTTGCACAACCATGTGTTTCCAAAGATAATTCTTAAAAAAATCATTTTCTAACCCTGTAACATGAGAGGTGCCTGAACTGAGTTCTGTTGAGTTCTGGCTGAAAAACTCCCCCTGAATATTAGTAACAAAGCATCTCAACCAGAATGCCCTCTCTTCTGAGGGAAACTCACTTTGAGAAGAAGGCTGCTATTAACTTCCCTTTGTACAGGGAAAGAGAAACTATTTTATAATCTGATGAAAACAGTAGCCTAGAACTTTCAAGGGCGTGCCCATGTTTCAAAACAAGGCACATCTCCAACTTAACATTGTCCATCTCACAACCAACTCATTTCCAGGGTAGTATTCTCCTCAGTAATTTAACAAACATTTTATTGCCGGGCTGTCTGCCACCTAGCACACCAGTATCTTAATGTCCCGACCATGTTACTTGTAAATGGGAAACAAAAAAATACAAATCACTTTGTCAGACTGTGTCTGGAAATGTAATTGGCTAAATGTCAAGAATACATCAAAACCTCTAGCTGTGACTTCATAGTTCCTAAAGTCAAAGGCTTTCAGACAATTCTGGCGGTCCCCTGAGAGCCTGTGGCAGCCTTGCTGAGGACAACAATTGCCAAAGGTGTCATAAGCAGTCAGTGAGTTTTGCATACATTTTACTCATGTCTCAACCTGCCTAATGTTTAAGATGATATTTCTCTCCTCTGTTCTGGATGTCAAGACTTTTCTCTATGAGGTTCAGTTTATGCAGGATTAGAAAATGCTTTTCCTCGCCTTTCTTAATTCCATTTTCAAGGGTGTTATAGATTGTGGCCAATACATGTGAAATAAAGTTGGTGCATCTTTCTATGTGAAATATCAGTCAATGATTTTGTTATGTACTGAAGTTCTCACCCTGGGCCAGCAGGGGGATATTGTAGATAATTCAGGTCCACATATGTAAATAAGGGATCAAAAGTGACGTTTAGTGATTGGATAGTTAAAGAAAGTTGTTACAATTATGTTGTTCTGGAGCTCTATATAAGAAGGCTGGCTGAACCCTTCAGTTCAGTTCAGTTCTGGCCTGTAAATAAACAAGAGCTGTTCGAAGAATCGCTGTGTCGTCTGATATGTTCACCCACAACTTAACAGATTTGATGCTACTATTATTTATTTAAGACATTTATATCCTGATATCCAAAATGCTCAGAAGAGAAGTTGCATCATCTCTCTGCAGTTTATGGGATTTGGGACATTACTATTAATCTCTCCCCCCCCCCCGCCGCCCACCTCATATATACAGTCGTACATTGGAAGTTGAATGGAATCCATTCCGGAAGTCTATTCAGCTTTCAAAAAGTTCAGAAACCAAAGCATGGCTTCTGATTGGCTGCAGGAAGCTCCTGCAGCCAGTCGGAAGCTGCAGAAGCCCTGTCGGACATTTAGGTCCCAAAGAATGTTCACAAACCAGATTCAGGTGGATAGCAGTGTTGATCTGTCATAGTCATAATAAATAACAAGATGAAAGATGAAAAAAATCTTTTTTAATAATTCCAGTGGCATCTTAAAGATCAACTAAATATAAACTTTCAAGGTATGAGCTTTCATGTGTAATACACATTTCATCAGATACTCTGAAGCAGAGGTTGATTCAACCTTATAACTGTTGGTGACTGTTATGGCAGTTGGTTCCACAGGGATTTTTAAAGGGATAGATGACCAAAATTAGTTTTAGTATGTATAATGGAACATGTGGACGCAGGTGGTGCTGTGGTCTAAACTACTGAGCCTAGGACTTGCCGATCAGAAGGTCGGCGGTTTGAGTCCCCGTGACGGGGTGAGCTCCTGTTGCTCAGTCCCTGCTCCTGCCAACCTAGCAGTTCGAAAGCACGTCATAGTAGAAGGAGATAAATAGGTACCACTCTGGCAGGAAGGTAAACGGCATTTCCGTGTGCTGCTCTGGTTCGCCAGAAGTGGCTTAGTCATGCTGGCCACATGACCCAGAAGCTGTACAGTGGCTCCCTCAGCCAATATAGCGAGATGAGCACCGCAACCCCAGAGTTGTCCGCGACTGGACCTAACAGTCAGGGGTCCCTTTACCCTTTACCTTTAATGGAACATGAATCCAGTATCTCTATTCAGACCACGTCTCTCCATAGTTCTTAGCGGCATTCAGGAGCCAAAACATCCGAGTACCAAGGCATTCAGGATCAAAGGTACGACTGTTTATGAGAAAAACTTGGAATAGGGTGCTATCCCATTGAACAGAGCTGTCCCCTGATAACCATACATGTTCCAAATTAGTTTATTCACAATCTAGAGGGTTTGAATAATGTCTGCATTCATTTTGAACAAACACAACCTTCTTTTCATGATATTTTACACTGGTAAATCACACAAATCATGTGCTTGGGAGTCATCTCAAAAATCCCCGCGTTTCATTTCTTGACCCGGATCTTTTCACTCTTGTAATATCTTCCTCCAACATCTCTGGCAGACTAACGTGCTTGATGCCAGCCACATCTACACCATTGACACTATTGTGGCACTTTTCACAGTCATGGCTCCCCACAAAGAATCTAAGGAACTGTGCTGAGAGTAGTTTGGAGGCTCCTGCTCCCTTCACAGAACAACAATTTCCAGCATGATTTAACAAGCAACCCCTCTTCCCAGGGTATACTGGGAAGTTGATCTGCTTGGACAGATTGATCCGTCAGGGTCCCTCTGAGTGCCACTGGCTTAGCTGCTCTGATGTCAAAGAAAGGCTAAATAACTTTCACCTAAGCAGCTTTAAAGGGAAGTTTTCCTTCTGCCCATACTTGCTGCATTTTGGGGAAGCCTTGCACCTTTTCTCTTGCATTCTAGAAAGTCTTGCTTATAATATTTTCCCTGCTTTTGCTCACACTGTACAGTTCTGTTCTAAACACCAAGACATTCTCTCCTTGCTCAGCTCACCCCAAGTTCATGATGACTTGTTCTTTATGCCTAGCTGACCACATCTACAGAACTTGATTGTTATATTGTTTCGTGCCATATTAATCTCTAGTTACAATTTAATTAGGAGGCTTCATGCCTGTCTAGTTCCAGCTTCGATTCCCAGCCTTTACTCCATCGATGATAAATGATCACACGTAATCCCCACCTCTCACATGTAATTCCCACCTTATGCTTATGTATCAACCAATCAGTGACAAGCACACCTGCGGCAATGCTTGTAATATTCAATAAAAGAGGCTCTCAGGGTCCGCCCAGACAGACGCCTCATGTTACACCTGCCTCTTGTCTCCTGTGATTTTTCATTCCTACACAGCTTTGTTCTAAAGCAGAGTCAATGAGCAATTTTTGCTTAATTTTTTTGTCTACACGTGCCTGTTGAATGAAACCTTTATGGTACAAAACAGTTGGTGTGCTTTAGAGCCTTACAACAGATTGTTTCGACACTTGCTTCCTATGCTTGTGGAAGCCAGCACCGCCTTGCCTTTGGAGCTCTTAAACGGCTAACTCTGACATCAGAAATCCTTAGGAGCCCACTTCCTTCCACAGCAGTTCCAAAAAGGTTTCTCCATCTGGCAAAACTTTGCTGAACCCCATTCCCATTTTCTATAACCCTCCACCCACGTCGGGTGACTCACTGAGGACTCCATCAACCTCTTGGCTTTGCCATCTGCTTGGGACCGTATAAACAGAGGATATTTTCAAGCATTTTGCAGGCATGACTGCTAAGCTGCAAAGCATGAACCAGAGGACTCAAAAGACCTAATGCAATCTCACTAATAGCGTATCCCACCACATCCGCCAATTTATTATTCATTTTATTTATGAAAATAATGTTGATCCCTACACAATACCCAAGTGGCTTACATCATAATAAATACTGAGAATAAATTATTCTTCAATCTGCCAAAGCAGTCCTGTGTGTGGTGTCTTCTTGGCTGCAAAGAATGTCAGCTGAAGCTTTCATCCAAGGATGCTGAGGCCCTATAGGTTCTCTCCTCAGATGCACCAGCTATTTGCAGTGGGATACCTTAGGGCTTGATAGAAAGCTCTGCAAATTCCTACACTCTCTTGGGGGGGGGTCTTAGTTGCAGCTAGAGAACATTGTGCTAGGGTCTTTGGCTACAAATGACTCTCAGCCAAGGATTCCCCATCATCTGCAAGCCAAAATGGTGAAACTGAGACGGGAAAGTTTGCAGCCCAAGCTCCCCTACCTCCAATATGCCTCCTCCATGATGATGCTGGTGCTGATGATTATGATGAATGAAGCACCTAAAATTGCTAAGTGCTGCACAACAAAGACTAGAAGACAGATAGATTTAATGCATCTGGTATATAACAATTTTTGATGAGTGCATTAGTGATGTCTCTGCCAATAACGCCAACAGTTTCTTAAGGCACATGATTAGTTAATGTAGGCTTTGATTCCAGATTTTTTTTCCATCAAAAAAAAATCTTGCAACCACCATTGCAAAATCCCAGAAGCCATTTACTGAAACCGGAATGAGATGAAGTTAGCAGGTGTTATTAAGAGAACATGTCTGTTGCTTTTGCAAAATGCCAGAAGTTGATTGCAGACCAACTGGGGAAGACCTATGAGATTCTTCCAGTGTACACAAAAGGAATGAACCTATAATTAAATTACAGTTACACACAGATGGTTATTTTACAGCAGGTGCTCAACTTTGAAAGTGCATCTCTGGACTGTTTTTTTGTTCCAACACGTTGTCCATCCCCTATTGGTTTTCCAGTAGAATTTTATGGTTCAATAGAACTATTATTTTATATAAATTGAAGTCCTCTTTTTTGCCAGAATAAAAAGCCACTGCGTGTTTTAATATTTCTAAAGGGGAGATTGGAAAGGAGGGGGGATAATTATCATTCAGAAATAAAATTTAACGTTGCAAGCTATGCTAATTTATTGCAGACAAATGTATAAGATGTAAAGCACTGGTGCATTTAATGTTTTGCTAGCTAAGATAAAATAGATGTTACTAGTTTTTGTGGTTACAGAAAATAGATTCTGCTGGGAAAGGAAAGGACTGAGAGAAAAGACCTGTTATAGTCAGAACCTGAAGTTATTTTTAAATTTTACACACTAACAATAGCTCATCCAGTAATGGCTAATCCATAAATATGATCCAATAATCTGACCATCCATTGCACTGAACATCACAGGTCTTGTTCTGTATTTTGCCTTCCTTGTTGAGGATACGAGTGTATTTTGAAGCTCCCACTCTAGAGAGGTTCTTATGATCTTTTGAAGTGGCATTAATCCTTTTTTTTCCCTTATTTCCACACACCTTAATTTCCGTGCTGTTTCCCCACTGCCATGTTGGTTTGGGTTATTCTGTGCCCTTCCAGATGTTGATAAACTCCAGCTTCCATCATCCCTAACCATTGGATATGCTGGTTGGGGCTGATATGAGTTGGAATCCAGAAACATCTGGAAAACCACAGTTCAGGTCTTAACATGCTGGCTCCTCATCCACTCATTCATTCAGCCATTATCGACATAATTTAGACGATAAAAAACACCCATAAAACATTGGTAATCCAGACATATTAAACACTTAAAATGTATAAAAGACACAATACTTAAAATTAAGTAGTTTTAAATTTGACTTTAAAAATCTCAGCTAAATATCCTGAAATAATCTCAGTAGTTTGGGAAATATCATCCCTCAATAGATATTGGATTACAAATTCTTTGCAAGTAGATACTTAAAGTTTCAAAGGAGATGCCAGTGGGTCTCTCAGTAGAGCATTGAAGAGAAGACAGTCCAAAATTATATGATATATTGTATCTGGTGTACTCATACCACAAGAACAAAGTCTATTTGAAGCAAAATCTATGCTGGTTCCTATTCTATTGGTTTTACACTCTTTGATATTTATTGTATTATATACTCTCTTTTTTGCAATTTGTACTTTTAAATTATAGGACATCTAAGGGGCCCATGCTCATATCAGAAGGTAGAATGCACTTCTTAAAAATAAAATAAATCCGTAAATAAATTTGCATGACCTCCTATGAGAAATGAAGTATCTGAGGCCACAATCCTATAGTCACTCACCTGGAAGTAAACCTCATGGAATGCAATGGAGCATACTTTCAAGTAGACATTTTTAGGCAATCCTATCACATACCTCTGAATAAGTCTTGTTGTGCTCAATGGGTTTAACTTCTGAGCAGACAGGCCTCGGCCCAGGAGTGTCTCCACTCCCATCACTCAGCCCGGACACTGAAGTCCATCTCCGAGGGCCTTCTGATGGTTCCCTCACTGCGAGAAGTGAGGTTATAAGGAACCAGGCAGAGGGCCTTCTCGGTAGTGGCACCCGCCCTGTGGAACATCCCATCAGATGTCAAGGAGATGAGTAACTATGTAACCTTAATGTTTAATGGTTCGATACATTTTATATGTGTTAGAAGTGACCCAGTCAGATGGGTGGGGTACAAATTGATTGATTGATTGATTGATTGATTGATTTGCAGCCCTGTATAGGGAAGTTTTTAATGTTTTGCATTTTTATATGTTTTTATATTTGCTGGAAGCCGCCCAGACTGGCAGGGGCAGCCCAGTCAGATGGGTAAGGTAAAAGTAAAAGTAAAAGTAAAAGAGAAGAAAATAGTAAAATAAATAAAATAAAATAAAAATATAGAATTGTGCTGTAAACAAAATTTGTGGTGTGCATCATCTTTGAGACATTTAGAAAACATTGGCCTAATCCTATGCAGGCATAAATACTTAGATAACTTTGGTAGTTACTGAGGGAACATAAAACTGAGGTGGAAAGACAAAGGATGGACAATTTCGAAAATGTTAGTTTCTTTCTGTTTTGCATTTCCTCAGTCTTCAGTTCACTGCATTGTAATTTCCCCCAGTTGTCATGAATCCACATTTTAGTGCATGCTTCTGATATACACATCTTTGTACGTAGGATTGCCTAATAGATTGAATTTTACTCAATGCAATGAATTTTTGTATGCTAGGTTCACAAGTACATCCACTCATGTTCCTCTAATATATGCACTGGCTGGAGAACTGCAAAATTTGAAGAAGAACTTCTCTTATGCATTCCAACAGTGATAGCAACTCAACGACTAAAAGAGGCTGAATTTATGACCCACAGCTTGTGATTTACAACCTCCCACGTGTAAGAAAGCAGAGGCTTTTTGTGGGGGGTGACAATGCCAGTTGTTTTATTGTTGTTCAGCACATTGATATGTGATGGTTTTAGAGGGATGAATTTCCGCAGCAGGCCATGTATACACGACAGCGAGGGAGTAGCATAATATGAAGGGACACACAATGAAGGAACAGAATAATCTTGTACATGTTTCAGAATCTCTGGATAGCTGCTACCTTGGTTTCACAATTTCAAGCAGGTGACTAGAATAGAATTAGATCTAAGAATACTTTGGTCATTGCTTTGTGAAAGCCATTTAGCTCATATGGGAATAGAGATACAAAAGGCCCTGTGACTTGTATGGAATCAAATGCCTCCATTAACTAATTCTTGGGCAATATGCTTCCTAATGGATAGTTTGTCTCTTCTGACAAGTTGGAAGGAAAAGAAAGGAATCATTTGAAATGGTTAGTCATCAACCTCATTATAAAGCCACCTGCTGTAAGGCTGATATATGACTTTTACGAGGTAGTTTTTTGAGCAGGGATAAACCCATTATGAACACTTTACGTGAAAAAAAAAAATCATTTTGCTGGAGCGCTCCATATAGATGAATCACCTACCGCACCAAACTCTTATATGACAAGGGGGAGTGTAATTCGCAGGATGATGCCAACAAAGGGTTTTGAAACCATGCCATGAAACTTCTCAGTGGGGTGGCTTTTGCTGAAGACTTTCAGGTCCCGAAGCACAACAACAATCCCAGCAAACCGATTCATTACTCTTCATGGCTAGCTGAATAAATAACCAGCATGATGTGTTAAGTTATAAGACTGGGGGTTGTTAATATTTGCCCAAATAAATGGCCAATGGGGAAAACGGAGCAAGGATTTGTCCAACTTGGAGTACTGCTGTTTAAATGCAGAAAATGTATTCAAGACTTTTACTACACATTTTTCCTTTTGTGTATAGATCCCATGGGGCAAATAAATAGATAAATGAATATTGTTCTAGTTAAGGCAGGCAGCCATAACTAGGGGAGTACCATAGGTAGGATCCTTCATCATTTTCTTCCATTGACCCTGCCATTTTCTTCCTGTGTTGCCTCAAACTTCTATGTTGTTCATATTATCCTTCCACTCTATCCTGCATTATCCAATGAACCAGCTATGCCATCAACACAATAAGAGGAGTTGCTACAGTGTGCTTCTCAGGGCTAGTTAATGGGGGAAAGTCATCTTTCTAGAGAACAAACTCTGCACACATACACAAAACTTTACTGTGGTGGTTCTGGCTAGTTATCTAAGACTTTTCAGAGCCCATCCAAGCATCTTAACAACTTACTGCAAGCATGAGCTTTCTTCCATCAGAGCCAACATAACCAGATGTATCACTGAAGAAACCTTTGGCCCTCCAGATGTTGCTGAACTACAGCTCCCATCAGCCCTTGCAAGCATGGCCGATGGTCAGGAATGATGGGAATTGTAGTTCAGCAACTTCTAGAAGGCCAAAGATTCACCACACCTTCTGAAGACACTACTTCATGTTATCAGTAAATAGAATTGCTGCATTTCTACTGGTGTTTTCGACACTAGTGTAAATGTTAGAAACACGCATATGTATACGCATATTTTTTTTAAAAAAATATGTGTATACAACACACATGTCATCGACACTGCTTTAGCACCTTGAACGATTTGCATCTAACATCTTTTTTGTTTTAAAGGTGCAATTCCAGACTTAGTAATGCTTAGAGCAGACCCACTGAAAACGATGGGACTTGAGTTCCTCAAATCTAGCTGGTTCCAATGGGTCTACTCCGAATGTAACTCAGGATGTAATCCTAACCCTGCCAGGGCAGTTACCTGCAGGGCTTAACTAGAGTGGCAGAGTCACTGCCACATTTGCAGCCCTATCTCTCATGCTAGCCAGGACAGAAGGAGGGGGACACAAAAATCTTGTCTTGCTTCTTTGCCAGTGCTCAAGCTGGTGCTGCAAAACAAGCCTGGATCAGGCCCTGCCACAATTTACCAGCAGTTTAAGATCCAGCAGATGCTCTGCTGGTCAAGCTCTGTTTCTCCCCACTCCAGAAAACCCAGTGGTTTATGCTGGCTATACATCATTTGTATCTTCTGTCCATTTCTAGTTTGTGCAGGTACATTAAGGAGCTGTTGAGTGGTCCCCACCACCTATTGTTGGCAGAGTCCAGGGGAGTGAAACTTATGCTTCATTCAAAATCCCTTCAGTGTGATGGACTGGGTGGTGACCTAGAACATGAGTAGGCAAACTAAGCCCCGGGGCCCAGTCATCTTCTAAATCTGGCCGGCGGACAGTCCAGGAATCAGCGGGTTTTAACATGAATAGAATATGTGCTTTTATTTAAAATGCATCTCTGGGTTATTTGTGGGGCATAGGAATTCATTCATCCCCCCCAAAAAAAAAATACAGTCTGGCCCCCCACAAGGTCTGAGGGACAGTGGACCAGGCCCCCTGCTGAAAAAGTTTGCTGACCCCTGACCTAGAATGATCTCTTAGGCTAGATCCAACCCATGAATTCTAAATATATATTTTTTCCTTCTTCCTTTTTGAAAAAGGGAATTCATTTTTATTCATAGTTGCAATACAACAAGAGAAGATACAGTGCCAGTTCTTACACTGCAGTATAATAATAAAGGATCTATGTTTTGGGGTGTTCAGTTTTCTTGATAATAATTAAGGATAGAAGAAATTACATTTACCAATTTGTTTTCCTAACCTTTCAAGTGTTTTGCTCAATTCCTCTCCTCAAAAAAATGCAGAGGGTGCTTTTTCTTCTTCTTTAGAGCACTATAAACTCAAACGCTCCAGAAATATCATACTGAAATATGGTGAGATAATATATGGGAAGTACAGATTTTTATAGCGATCAGCAATGCAGCAAATCAGATACAGCTGCAAAATATAACAGTGAAAACTTACCAAAAGAGGCAGAACATGATGGGGAATGCAGTGCTATGTTGAATGATAAAGCAGATCCTGGGTATCTGATATTTCCCCCTTTCTCACAAGAATTTTACTGCAAATGCATAATGGGAACTGTACACTGTTGTATTAAAATTACAATGAAGCTAAATAAATGTGAGAAATTAGACTAAAGCTGCAATCCTTTACTCAATTACCTTGGGATCAAGCCCTATGGAACTCAGTGGGACTGTCTTTGGAACAGACAGGTATAGAAATTCATTATACAGTTAGCATCCTGTATACACTTATTTGAGAGTTAGCACTGCAAAAGACACTAGAACTTATTTCTGAGTAAGAATCAACATAATTAGGCAGTAAGATACTTGAAGTTTTCAGGTTGCTTGTTTCTGAGTGGGTTTTTTCTTCTTCTTAAACAAAGATATTTTAAGAGGTCAGTTCTTGAATGCAAATACAAAACAAAAATAAAAATCTCAAGGTGGCCATACACTGTCCACCCATTTTGAGGACGAGTACTTTCACAGCTCTAATTTAGGTCAGAGGTTACATAAATACATGAGAGCCAGTGTGGTGTAGTGGTTAAGAGCAGTAGACTTGTAATCTAGGGAACCGGGTTCGCGTCTCTGCTCCTCCACATGCAGCTGCTGGGTGACCTTGGGCTAGTCACACTTCTCTGAAGTCTCTCAGCCCCACTCACCTCACAGAGTGGGGGAGGAAGGGAAAGGAGAATGTTAGCCACTTTGAGACTCCTTTGGGTAGTGATAAAGCAGGATATCAAAGCCAAACTCTTCTTCTTCTTTTTAATCCAGTCTACCTTTGTGAAGAAATATCACTATATTGCAAATATTAATATTGCACAGTCTGAAGCGACTGGAAGCACAGGAACTGAACCTTTTTGGAAGAAATCATTGTTCAGACCCATAAAAACATTATTCAAACTTTTACTTGCAGAACTCTTCAAAAACAGAACATAAGCATCAAAGACATATCCAAAATATACATACAATATCTTCTGCTGCCCAACACAAGCTCAGCATCTTAGAAAATATGAAATAATCCAAACAGACCAATAAACAAAGGTTTCTCTCTCTCTTTAACAGCATCCATTTCCCTGGAGCTGTTCTCCTTGAGAGCTTCATTTACATCTTCTGTTCCCTGTGGCATTCAAAGAAAGACTAATAGCCACCACCCTTTCAAGATGGCGAATTTGCAACTCAGTACCTTTGACGCCTGATCTAAGGTTACAACACTCACATGTTAGCTAGCAGAAAACAACAATGAGTTAATTATCAACTTTGCGAGAGCTCAGAGTCCACTTAGAAAAGCTACTGTGGAGAAACCCCAATGTTAGCAATACACATTTAGCTGTTTTCGATTTTAAACCTTCATCAACGCACATACATTTTCATTTCAGTGTGAATTATTTATTTATTTATTTATTTATTAGAGTTCAAGAAAAAAATTCCAAATATACTCTCCAAAACATAATTTTGCATTTTGTTTTGTCAACTTCCCTTCCCGTTTTCCACAATGTTTTCATTTCAATGTGAACTAAGTCAACTATGCTGAATGCACCTTAGGGTATTAGGCAGCCTAGCACCACCAGTACACTTCATCAGGCTGTTACTGTGACTGGGAGTCCTCCACATGCCTCCTGTATACCCAGTAGTGGCCAGTGGGGGGCACATGTGGGGCTGCATTGCTCTGCTGGCTTGCATCACTGGCAGGGAGCTGGGCACAGCATGGGTGCAGCACTGGGAACATGGGAATGGCTCTGTTGCCATGACTGCACAATGCCTAGCTCCCCATTGTCTTTCTCCTCCCCCTCCGTACATGGCAGTGATGTACGACATCGGGAAGCCAGGAGAGCAACACAGCCCTCCATCACCAGCATTGCTGTATATACCCATCTAACCCGCCCCTTCATTTGGACAAAAAATATGAATGCACACAGACACACAGAGTAGTGTCCCATAGCACTGCTCTCATAGTCAAACCCTACGTTTCGCTAACCCATATCACACAGGGAAGAGATGGCCAAGTTGTTGCTTCTGGGCCTATCGATCAAATGATGTGGGCTTTTCGAGTGCCGAGTCCTGAGAACTCACCTAGGCCTGAAATCCCTGTGCCGACAAAATGATAAAGCAGGAAGCTCTCAGCTGGTTGCTGCCTGTCTTTTAACAACATATGCGATTTTTATTCCAGCTGCCCCTCACCAACCCTTCACTTTCCTGTGTTGCCTTTAATTACATCGTCATCTGATCATCTCTATATACCCAAGCCCCAGAAGTGAAATATTGGCAGACAAACTTGTACTGACAATATTGTCAGAAGACTGATGCGGAGCTATTACATTCATGTTAATAATAATAATAATAATAATAATAATAATAATAATAATAATAATCATCATCATCATCCCACTGCTCATTTTCGATGTGTGTGTGTCATTTCCAATCAAGCTGTAATATCACTAGTCCCTGCAGGTAAAGACTTTGAGTCAGGAGGGGAAACTTTGATACCTTTTTTGTGGGGGGGAGGGGGGGAGGTCATTGCTACTAGGGTTTTTCAGAGGATCTACAGCACAGCACTGCTGATGTTGGTCTGATGTGTGATCCTAGTGAGAACACAGTTACTACTGCTCCCACTGCTTGGCACTTCAAAGGGAAGCTGGGGCAGTCAGTTTTATGGATAAGAATGGCTGGGAAAACCAGGAACTTTTCTCCAGCTAGAATTTTGAGGCAGGCTGTTACAATCTTCCCTAATTCATACATACGTCCCAAGGTCAGAGAACATAGTCAAACATCCCAACACTTAACTACTTGCTTAGTAGGTGCGATGATGATGATGATGATGATGATGATGATGATGATGATGATGATGGTGATGGCCAGGTTTAATTCAAATCCATCAAATCTCCTTTGGGGAAGGTTCTCAGGCAGGGTGGAAGGTGAAAGAACTTGCCCATGTGAACTATATGCTGATCTCCATCAGCAATTTCTAGATCAACTCTGTATCCCCAAATGGAAGCCAGAGTTGGAGGTCATACGTTTTCTATTACTGGGGAATGATCAGGAGCTCACCAAGTTAGTGGCTAAATATCTCTATTTGTTTTTTTGTTTTTTGTTTTTTTGTCATCGAAATACACTGCAGACATCTGATCTCCCTGGAGACCAAGAGATGTGACAATAGACTGCTCTGCTTCCTTTCTTTTAGCAAATGTTTTGTGCCACTGGGGAAGTGGTAATTCTGTATAGATTTGTTTTGGAAGTTTGTATGTGATGCCAATAAAAGGTTTGATGATGATTTTATTTATACCCCGCCCATCGGGCTGGGTTTCCCTAGCCACTCTGGGTGGCTTACAACATATCTAAAAACATAATATAAACATCCATCCTTAAAAACTTCCCTAAACAGGGCTGCCTTCAGATGTCTTCTAAAAATCAGGTAGTTGTTTATTTCCTTGACATCTGAAGGGAGGACCTTCCACAGGGTGGGTACCACTAACAACAAGGCCCTCTGCCTGGTTCCCTGTAACTTTGCTTCTTGCAGTGACCGAGCCAGTAGAAGACCCTTGTAGGAGGACCTCAGTGTCCGGGCTGAGCTGGGGGGGGGGTGGAGATGCTACTTCAGGTATACTGGGACCAGGCCGTTTAGGGCTTTATAGGTCAGCACCAACACCTTGAATTGTGCTCAGAAACGCACTGGGAGCCAGTGAAGATCTCTTAGGACCGGTGTTATATTGTCCCAGTGGCCACTCCCAGTCAACAGTCTAGCTGCCACATTCTGAATTAGTTGTAGTTTCTGAGTCACCTTCAAAGGAGACCCTTGTACAGCACATTGCAATAGTCCAAGTGGGAGATAACCAGGGCATGCACCACTCTAGCAAGACAGTCTTTGGGCAGGTAGGGTCTCAGCCTGCATACCAGATGGAACTGGTAGACAGCTGCTCTGGACACAGAACTGACCTGCACCTGGCTTGCCCAGGGTGGCTGGGCAAGCCAGAAATTTTTCTCCGGGTATTTTGAGGCAGTCTATTACAATATTTCCTAATTCATACATACACCCAAGGTCAGAGAACATACCGTATTTTTCGCCCTATAGGACGCACTTTTCCCCCTCCAAAAATGAAGGGGAAATGTGTGTGCGTCCTATCAGGTGAATGCAGGCTTTTGCTGAAGCTTGGAGAGCGAGAGGGGTCAGTGCGCACCGACCCCTCTCGCTCTCCAGGCTTCAGGAAGCTATCAGCAGGGCTCCCTAGGCTGCGGATAGCAGCCTGCTGCCAGGAGCGGGGGCGCACTGTTTGCCAGGAGCACAGGCGCACTGAAGCAAAGCACCCCGCGCTTTGGGAAGCTATCCGAAGCCTAGGGAGCCCTGCGGAAGTTCCTGCGGCTGGGTGGGGGGGGATAATTTCTTTTTCTTTATTTCCCCCCAAAAAACTAGGTGCATCCTATGGGCTGGTGCGTCCTATAGGGTGAAAAATACGTAGTTGAACATCCTAATGCTTAACTAATTTGCTTAGTAGCTGCTATGAAAATAATTGCTGTATACCAAGGCAGAGGACCCTTGCCAAATATGAAATATAGGCAGTAATTAATTTAGTCGCACATGCAGAAAACAGGAGGTAAGAGATTTTCAACACTTCACACCTGGATTAGTTAAAGTGGCAATGGAGTGCAACAAGAGCACTTCAACCATGAAAAGAGACAAAGGAAGAGGGTGGGATATTCCTCTCCCATCACTCTCTGATGGTCTGTGTGAGCTTCAGTTTTCCCCAAAGGCCATTGGGACCTTCCTGGCACCCAGAAGGGTTTTTGTGGACTGGGGGACAGCTGAGAGGGGAGCTGGTGGTGGCTGGTGGCAAGAACCAACCTCCAAAATGTTCTTGGCTTGTAAAGAAACCAATGTATGTTTCTGCCTATTTAGGAAATGCTTTGGTTTTATTCAAATTCAGGCTGAGAGGAACTGTCGTTAAGCTTTTATTTGAATATTAAACAAGTAAAAGAAAATTGTCACAAGCCCAGTTTAATGCATATGTAAAAAAAATATGAGATAACAGAAATTGTTCTAAAAGCCTGCAGGGAGAGTGAGCTTAAAAATACATGTGTAAAGTGGGAGGGAGGGCTGTCTTTTCTAGAAATGTGCCTTAAGAAGTACATTTGTTGTTTAAAAATAGTGTCACAAAAGGTGTTTAAGTTCTTTTCATTATTGCTCTTCACTGGGAGGTCAGAGATAATTCTCGGAGGGGCTAGTGAGGGAGGTGAAGGTTAGGGTTAACTATTAAGAAGTGAAGTGTTTCTGTGCCATGCTCCAAGTATTGCTGCCGTTATACATAATTTCAAACTTCTTTAATATTAAGCTCTAAATAAAAGTGTCATTAATCAACACCTGCAGCATATATTGCTTTCTCAAAGACTTCATTGCCGTTTACAATTCAGCATTTGTGTGTGTTCAGTCAAGCTTTGTTGTTCAAGGCCATGATGCTTTCAAATTTCAAATGGTTGCAGTTCTCTGGGTGCGAGCCCAAGTTGCACTAGAGATAAAAATGACAGTGGAATCTGCATGCAGAGAAAAGTATTGTCAAGTGTGTGTGTGTGTGTGTGTGTGTGTGTGTGTGTGTGAGAGAGAGAGAGAGAGAGAGAGAGAGAGAGATAAGCACACCATTCTAACTGCTATGTAGTATGTTTCATTTACGCTGCTTCCTCCATTTTTCTGCTTCTTCCACTCATCCTTCAGCATTGCCCCGTGTCCTTCAGCAACCCTACCTCCAAACACTTAGCTCCAAACTATTCCACTTCCCTGGCCTCAACCAAGTGTTTGCTCAAGGCCTCATCTCTGCCCTCATTCCCCCTTGCAGCACAACCCTCTTTATCAGTTCTGGCCCAAGACATTGTGATTCGAGGACCCGATCACTGCTTGGGTAATGAAGACACGCAGAGACAGTATATTAGGTTAATGGGCAAGAAAAGGCCTCAACTTTATTGATTACAGCATGTGAGAAGGTATTGGTTTAGGCATTGGACCACA
Organism: Podarcis bocagei; assembly: GCF_964188305.1. Lineage (NCBI taxonomy): Eukaryota > Metazoa > Chordata > Lepidosauria > Squamata > Lacertidae > Podarcis > Podarcis bocagei. Next base: position 81,649,436 of record NC_138129.1, on the reverse strand, counting down.
GCTAATTTGACTCCACCCACTCGGAGAGGGGTGAGTCTGATGAGGGGTTAACCACCAGTAGGGGGTGCCTGTTGATGCAAATACAACTATAAGCTCTCCCCTGATGTCACCGAGGGTCGTGCCATGACCCCCCACCACACAGGGCATCGGACAGGATCCACGACCACCAGATTCCTTTAACGGAATACCCATAAGTGAAGGGGTAGGCGATGGCCACACCCTGCCCTTCCATACACCAACAACACATTCCAATGCCTAACTGCAAAATACCAAGAAAGTTGTGACGATTGCTACGAGGTAGGCGGAAAAAACCAAGAGACCGGTGTCAATTTGCCAATTGGAAAAAACTCCAGGGCGACAAACCATGGGTCCATAGCAAGGTTGAGCAAGAAGCTACGCCCTAAAGGGAGTGGTAGGTGGGTGACACGTGGAAAATCTGAAGCGCAATGGTGGGGAGAGCTGGCGCGGCTGCATTTGAGCGGCTAAACCATGCCCCTGCGGTGGCACCCGATTGGGTGCCCAACTGGGAGGTGTGGCGCACCAGCGATGATGAGAGGGCAGGGGGCAGAATGTCCCCTGCGTGATGCAGGAATCATCTCCCACTCACAATCCCTCCCCTCCAGAAGGAGGAGAGGCTTTTTGGCACCTGAGGTGAACCACAAAATGACACCCCCAGGGTGTGTGAAGATCTACCTCAGTAACAAAAGGGGAATAAATGACTACATCATGATATGCTGCTCCTGTGGATCCTGCTGCCTGAGGCGGTCACCTCACCTTGCCTCATGGATTGGCCGGCCCTGCTCTTGACAACCCACCCCAGACACCACTTCAGATTTTCTTGCAACCCCTCCAGCTGCTTCACCATAAAATTTTCTCTTTAACTGCTTCCCTCAGAATGTTGATGTTCTCCAAAAATTCCAGGAGAAACCCGTCTGAAATCCTATAGAACCATGCCAATCAATGTGGACAATACTGAGCTAGATGGACCAATGGTATGACTCGGTATAAGACAGCTTCCTATGCCTCTACAGCATCACAGCATCAGTCAATGGTTAACAAGTAGGTGATAGCTTGTGCTGATGGTTATAGGACCATAGGGTTGGAAGCGACTTGATTTTAATTTGATTCTTCCTGTGGAATATCAACAGAAGGGGGTCGTATACAATTAGAAGCATGCAGAGTTCTGGACTGATTGATCAGGGTATAGACTACATCTCACATGTGTAATCTCATTGAACACTTTTCTAGTATACCTTTGCTAGCCTAATCTCCAGTTCCCTCTCATTATTTTGGGGTTCAGCTATATACTTTCTGAGTACTGCATGTGTCTTCATTCACATTTCTGTTTTTTATATTGAAAAATAGATTTCCACCTTCACTGTTATCCCTAGAAACAGGAATAAGAGAATCAGGTAAAATTTTAAAGCAATGCTATCTGTAGTGCAAAGCAATCTGTGAACAAACCAGGGAAGCTGAGGGTTTTTCTGTTTCTGTTTTTTTTGTGTGTGTGTGTTGGTTAATTTTAGCATCCAGAAAAAAACATGATTTAAATTCCAGGACTCTCTTCTCCTCTCCCACCGACTGCGTTAAATTAATTTCGCCAACCATTATAGGATCCTGCGAAAGGACTCGTCTGACATGAATCACAGGCCTAATTATGGCAATGTCAGCGCTCTGTTAAACTTGTAGAAACATTTATTTTCGCGTCGAGTTACATCTCTGTAATAATTACTGAGAGTTGCCAATGCTTCTTATGTAAGCTCTGACCATAAATTATACTTTAGTCCATGCATTTTTGAAGACTGGAGGCAAGGTAGCTGACAGGTTTAATTTACGGGTCCCGTTGTCATTAGTGTGGGGAAAGTGGGAGGTAAGGTGAAAAGAGGGTCAAGGCTAAATCCTTCATAAGTTGAGAATCTGCCCACAACTGTAACAGATGATTACCCATCCTGCACAATCACTTTGACAGTCTCTTACCATGAATGACATCTACTGGCAACTGAGAGCAAACAATCAGAGTCAAGGCCTGGCGCCTTTTATCATGGTGTCAAGCCCTGACGTTCTCAAGGCAGGTCAGCAGAGTAAATAAGAGAAATCACATCAATAACCTCAGTACTAGCGATATCTCAGTGCTTTTCTTCTAGAAAAAAACCGGTGCCGGTACTGTGTACCTTTGAGTACCCCGGGGGGGGGGGGAGCACTGCTATATCCTACTGAAATAGTATTAACAGAATGTTTGCTGTAGAAGAAGCCGATCAAAACATACGATCAAAAAGCTAAATTGCAAACTAAAAAATAAGTATTATTAAAAATAAAGTTGAACATATAAAATAAAATATTGTTTTTAACACTTGATTGGGAGCTGCCCAGAGTTGCTGGGGAAACTCAGCCAGATGGGCCGGGTATAAATAATAATAATAATAATAATAATAATAATAATAATAATAATAATAATAATAATTATTATTATTATTACTACTACTACTACTACTACTACTACTACTACTACTACTACTATGTTTCAGGTTTGATCCCCGTATGGGACAGCTGCATATTCCTGCATTACAGAGGGTTGGACTACATGATCCTTGGGTCCCTTTCAACTCTATGATTCTATAAAGCAAGTCCTGCTCACAGGTTTACAGTCTGAAGTGAAAGACAGGATATGTTAGTGAGGAAATAAAAGGAAAGCAGTTCGTTCAGCAATCAGAACAGAATTCGTTCCAGTTTTTATAAGCAAAGTTGTTGTTGTTTAGCCGTTTAGTCATGTCCGACTCTTCGTGACCCCATGGACCAGAGCACGCCAGGCACTCCTGTCTTCCACTGCCTCCCGCAGTTTGGTCAAACTCATGCTGGTAGCTTCGAGAACACTGTCCAACCATCTCGTCCTCTGTCGTCCCCTTCGCCTTGTGCCCTCCATCTTTCCCAACATCAGGGTCTTTTCCAGGGAGTCTTCTCTTCTTGTGGGGTGGCCAAAGTATTGGAGTCTCAGCTTCACGATCTGTCCTTCCAGTGAGCACTCAGGGCTGATTTCCTTAAGAATGGATAGGTTTGATCTTCTTGCAGTCCATGGGACTCTCAAGAGTCTCCTCCAGCACCATAATTCAAAAGCATCAATTCTTCGGTGATCAGCCTTCTTTATGGTCCAGCTCTCACTTCCATACATCACTACTGGGAAAACCATAGCTTTTACTATACAGACCTTTGTTGGCAAGGTGATGTCTCTACTTTTTAAGATGCTGTCTAGGTTTGTCATTGCTTTTCTCCCAAGAAGCAGGCATCTTTTAATTTCGTGGCTGCTGTCACCATCTGCAGTGATCATGGAGCCCGAGAAAGTAAAATCTCTCACTATAGAACTCTCACTGTAGAATCTCTCACTGCAAAGTAGAACTTTGTAGAAATGCACGAACTGACCAAAAGTCAAAAGTTAATACATTACGAATGACACTATCCAGCATTAGTCAAGCTCAGAGGAGACCCATTGCAATTAATGGACATGGAGACCACCAGAGACATGATCATTAGAATGAAAGAAAAGAGGGTCATAAACAACCCTTAGTTACCTTGGAAGTAAAGTAAATTCAATGAAAACACTGCTCCAAACTGATGAGAATTTCACTATTTCTCTCTCTCCCCCCCCCCTTTCTTAATTTTCAAATGCAATTTCTTTTCGTCATAAATAATTGGAGGAGAAATTTTCAGCACGGCACTTGTTCAAACGCTTGTGTTTGAATAGTTTCAACTTGAAATTGTTAAAAGGCAAGCAGCGTCTTCTGAGAACCTTTGCTGTGATTATTTATTTATGCCTCATAATAACTTCAGCAATGTGATCAGCGCAGGTCAAACAGTCGGCTCTTTCTTTCTTTCTTAGCAAAATGTATTTCAGCCTTTCATTGGGAAGCTGAACTTAACAGCAATCGGTTCCCTTCTCCCTCATTTGCTGCTACAGTAAAGTCCACCCCCCGCAAACTGCATTTCCCTGGAAAACGTAGCGCACCAAGAAACCAGATACTAATACTAGTCTACACCAAAGGTTTGTCACACATAACATGCTGCTGTCTCTGTCGCAGTGCCCCTCACTTCACAATACTGGTGGGCTGCTTTGCAGGGCTGACTTATCCAATGCTCTCTCAGTTACAATGCCATCCTCCTCTGCCCTTCACAATATTTTAAATGGCAGGATAGCATTTTTAATTGAATTTCTTAAATACATTTTCCCTCTTTAAATTGCTTGAGAAAAAGTGTGGACGCAGGTCTTTGCTGCTGCCCTTTGCTTTTAGGTGAATATGCTGTAACAAATCATAAATCCTTGGATTTTTACATTGTTTGCTCGGAACAGTGACCACCAAAGACAGTTTCAAAAGGAACCATGGAGGGATAGAAAGTTGCTCTTTTTTTCTTTGCTTTTCTTTATTCCTTTACTATTATTTTAATGAAAGTGAAGAGCCTAGGCAGTGGACATAAGCCAATTCTCTACCAAAAAAGGGCTTCAAAATGAATGAGGAAGCCCCTTCTCCGGGCAATGGGCATGTGTTATTCTAATTTTCTTTACCTTGTGGATTCCTAAACACAAGCCCCTGCTGTTACTTAATTCATTGGCTAAAAATACAAAGATGGGAGCAAGCTCATTTCTTACAAACCCATCGGTTGGAAAGGTGCCTGCATATTTTGCCTTGTATCATTCAGTCGATGAAAGCTAGACACTTCCTCATTGTTTGAAAGGCAAAAGTGCAGAGACCAGGCCTCCTGCTGGATTTGGTATATCAGATGAATCTGTATCTTCCTACTAGTGAGCCTTAGAAAAGCTCTCCAACTTTTTAGTCTAGGCCAGACATTTCAGGAATCCCCTAGAGATAGCCACGTGAATGTTCAAGTCTATATATCAGCTTCATCACATGCCTCCTGGGTGCCCATTGTGCTATCCAGCCATCGATGGGTGTTCAGCCCCTTCAGAATATCTTATTAGTGTACTCAAGATGTTGTTGCTGATTCGACCCACTGGACTTGACTTTACACTCTTCAGATAGATGGTTTGAAGCTGACAAAGTGCAGGTCTTTGTTTTCTGTGTCTACTGCTGTCCCCTTTGAAAATTATAACAGGAACCCCGCCAAATGAAGACAGCCAGCTGCTTTTTCTAAGCAGCCAAGAATCCCAGTTTTCAATATCATAATGCAGGGATCCTGACAGTGTGTTAGCATTCATATTCATCCAGCTTTTTATCACCAGGCAATCATCAGAGGCATATAGCACAAGGCAGGGACAAGGGAGCTTTTTTATTTTTTAAATGAATGTGCTGCCTGTCTCGTTCAGGGCAATTATAGCCGTAAGTACTTCACATTTCTAAGGCTGCACATGGCAAATAAATAACCATGGCAGGAGCCGAACATCTTGCATCTCCTTAACTTTGCAACGTGAAAGGCTCATATACCAACTGTGAAGATAAAATTCTCTCTCTTTTCTTGCATTTTAGAGAGGGCATGGGGAGGAAAGATCAGTGATTTATGTGAACAGAATCTTCTCATTGCCATGCTCGTCGTTGTTGGAATTACTACAAAACAGCCCTTGGAAATGTCCTTTTCTGTGTTTATTTATTTATTTATTGTGCTTGCATCCCACTCTAAGAGCAGCATATGTGGGACTTCCAGATAGCTTCTCTTCCAAGTAGGCCAAGGTCTGCTTAACTTTAATAATAGAACGTGTGCTCAGATCCATGTCTGCTAAAGTACAATTTCACCAGGGCCTATGCCTGCAAGCAGGGCAACATTCTGAGTTTTCCTTTTTAAAACAAAAAACAAAAAAAGGTAAGTCTCCAGTTCTCCTGGAAGGAAAGTTATGAATCAAAATGTGCAGGCAACATTCTCATCAATGAGGCGGCTAGGCTGTCCCCACCTTTTGGTGTTTTTAGAAAAGTAGTCAAAGCTATGCTAGAGAAATGAGTTGTCTGCAAACCAGGCAATCATCGGGGTCCTAAATAAATGCTGTTTCACCCCCCCCCCTTTAGTGCACTTTTCATTGCCGCTTCTTTCTCATGTTCAAGTCCTTGAAATGTCTGCAGCTTTCCCTTCCTTTTCCTGCCTAGCAACCAGGATACATCTTTCCTGTGGTGGGTTCTTATGAGCTCAGGTTCTCCCTAGAAGTTATGTGCAAATACCACTACACAATACATGCTAGTGGATGTTAAATAGTCCCCCAGCCCGAAATGACAAATGAAAAATGGGCAAACTTTGCAAAGAGGCTTAGGCAGGTTTCCTGCTCCACAGAATTCACTATATAGTTATCTTTCAGTACCATTGCATGCATGGCTACTCAGAAGTAAGTCTCTTCATGTTTCATGAGGCTTACTCCAATATAAGTGGGTAAAGGTAAAGGGACCCCTGACCATTAGGTCCAGTCGTGGCCGACTCTGGGGTTGCGGCACTCATCTCGCTTTATTGGCCGAGGGAGCTGGCGTACAGCTACCGGGTCATGTGGCCAGCATGACTAAGCCACTTCTGGCGAACCAGAGCAGCACACGGAAACGCTGTTTACCTTCCCACCGGAGTGGTACCTATTTATCTACTTGCACTTTGACGTGCTTTTGAACTGCTAGGTTGGCAGGTGCAGGGACCGAGCAACGGGAGCTCACCCCGTCGCAGAGATTCGAACCGTCAACCTTCTGATCGGCAAGTCCTAGGCTCTGTGGTTTAACCCACAGCGCCACCCGCGGTCTCTATATAAGTGGGTACAGGGATGCAAAATTAAATTATAATTTTAAGGCAATCATATCGCTATTTATGAGATAAAGTTTATTCTAAAACTTTTATAAATTCTGTTGTTTATCTCATTTTGCCATCAGGGCAGAACACTGGAAAGTGGGAGCAGGGTTTTGTTTTTAACTGAGCCATTAGGGGAAATACTGACACTGCTTTCTCTTCCTACTTTACTTTCAATTTTAGGCTACAAGCCTAATATAGATTCTCTTAGGAATCAATCTCCTGTGCCCACTAACCTGAGAGTATGCTTGGCTGAACTCAAGTGGGATTTAAGCATCTGAAACTTGCAAGAACGAGACCAGATTAAGATTGGTTGACACCCTGGGGGTAGGTGGGAAGGGGGGGGAGGCCCTTTATAGTCCAAAGGTATATCACTCTGGTTAAATGACGCAAAAGTTGATGCCTATAATACAAGCACCAATTTCCCTTTTGCAGCCATTTTATACATTTTATAGCCTCACAGCAGCTATATAAGGTATTTTAGGATGACAGTAGGTGGTTGGCCTAAGGCAGAATGTGAGCAAAAACAATCATGAGCTGAGTGAGTTCAACATGTGAAACCACATAAACTCAAAGTATTTTCTTTTCATCTGCCAAGGTTGAGAGAAAAAAATGGTTGTGTTCACTGAGAGTTTTGAAAATCTACATGCTTATGGTAAATGTTGTAGTCTATGGAAGCCATAATAAATTTGTTAGTCGTTAAAATACCACACAATTTGTTTTCTTGCGGCCTATTTCATGCATTTATTTACTTATTCTAATATGGACCCTATATCAGGAACTACACCAAGGCCCCCAAGCACGCTAATCTGGTCTTCCTCAGACCATCGCTGGCACTTGGTTGTGATTCAAACTGAAATTATTTGCCTGGAGGGGAATCTTAAGCAAATTCTCTTCACAGATTAATATGAAAGCCCATATTAAGATGGCTCCAAACCTTCATCTATCCTGACATTCATCTTGAGTTCTTTGGGAATATATTACCTTCTCTGCAAGAATTGCATTGGTCAGCCTATGTCGAGAGTTTCATTTCTTTTCTAATCCAGTCCAATTTGCCTTTGACTGATTTATAGACCTCACCCACATCCTTCATGTCAACTCCATTGTCATAGAAAAAGCAATCTGTTCTTTTAATTTGAGAATAAGCAATCATGTAGACAATCTATGCCAGGCACATTCACAGGTGTTTCTAATCGAGTTAGGTTGATTATTGGGTACATTTTTACAAGGTCATCCTGACAGTCCTTTTTGACTTTGGGCAAATTGTTTGTAGTGTGGGTGATGGGACAAGAATATTATTTGACTGTGGCAGGTAATGGAAAAAGAAGAGAATTTATTTTAGATTATGAGCTTTCCACACCAAAAGGCATCACTACTAATAATAGTAATTTATTTATTTGCAAAACACCCACTGACTTGATCTCCAGTATTCCATACAAAAAAAAATCTCCCAGAATTCTGTTGATCCAGGACACAGTCCACAAACAAAATTGTCAATAGGTTCCAATGGACACAATCATATCCTAAGTATAATTGAAAATAAGCACTACAGTTCTTAATTAGTAGCACTACTGTGTTAAATGATTGATTCCAGGCAAATGTGTGAATAATTTCATAGTTCCCTGGGATTATGCCACATTTGATGCAGCTGTGCTTTCAAGTAAAGAAACATCACATCTGGCCGCTTGTACCATCGTTTTCTAAGCTTTGTAAGAGGACATCCCGAATGACAATTTTTCAGATCTCCCTCTTGAGGGTGGTCCATCCTTGGTGACCAAGGTCTGACACTATAAGCCCCTCCTTCCCACACCTGCTGCAGAAATACCCCCTCACCCCTTCCCTTACCAAGGCCAGTAGATTTTATTGTTTATAGCCAATGGCCGTCACAATACACGATGAGCACAAATCACACGGCTACAAAACAAAAGACATTCCACGCACCAGACCAGGACCATTCCCTTTCCAATATTTGAGCTCTGACACCAGAAAAGGCAGCTCATCTGCCTTCAATTCTTGCCATCCCAACATGGTAAGCTTGCTTTGCAAGTGCAATGTTTCTGTCCACTCAGAGTTCAGCTGTGAAGTAGCCTGAGAAGATTAACAGACTCACGGTGTGTTCTCATCCCTCCTCCAAACAGCTGCCTTAAAAATACACAAATGGTGAATATTAGATTGTACATGGGCCTGCAGTCTGTTTTAGCTAGCTAGGTAGACAGATTACCTGCTGCTCAATGAATGAAATCTTGATTATAGGTAATAGTATTTTCTGCACACAGACACAAACACACCACATATGAATAAACAATTGCTCTGGAGGGGAGCATTCTTCATTTTTAAAAAGATGATGATGATAATGAATTAAATTTCTATACTTCCCTTTATCCAAGGATCACAAGGCTGTTTACAACATAAAAACACAAAAATGTATAACATAGAAAGAAAACAAAAACAATAGCACTCCCCAGGCAGCCATCAGGCCGCCTTTTTGGAAAGGACAAAGGGATGTATGAATATCTCTTCTAAGATGGCATCTGCCACATATGCACTTTTGCACATATTTTTATATTTGTAAAATTATTTTTTAATAAAAAAAACACCAAGCTGGTGCCCATTTAATTTAGCTTACATTTTTGTTGATCAGAAAAAGAAATCTTACCAACTTGGTCAGCTAAGCACTGCTATCCTGTTGTGCTTGTATTTTTGTTCCCTCCCTCCTTCTCTTTCTTTCTGATATATATGTATGGATTGCTGCTCCTCACGCTGCGTGAAAGTAGCCTTAGAGATCTCAGCAAGGGCCACATGGCTTCTTTGTACCCTGAGAGGTAACTGGGCTGCTTCACCTTCAAAGTATTTCTTCACACAGCCACTGTTTTAAACTGTAGCATTGAATATTGGCCGCTTTTCTCGCTTCAGATTAAAAGAGAATGGCCGGCAAAGAGAGGCAACGAAGTGGCAGCAGCTGTCCAAAAGGCCAAGGTGACTGAGGACTTCCAGCAGCTGTTTTGCAAGACACACTCCAAAATACAGTCTTTTAAAAAAGTACTGGTTCAACCCCATGCCAACCAACCAGCCCATTATTTTGTGTTCTTCATGTTGAACTTGTCTTACAAGGAAGAAGCCACTGGAGTCAATAGCAACATTGCTGCCACTTGACATGACCCTAGTTTGTTACCAAATGGACATCTAGATTTTGTTGTGCCCGATTGCCTGGTTCAATGACTAAATTGGAGTCATGACTACACAGATCCCCCCCCCCCCCGGGACTGGAATTTGTCTTTTCATACATTGTCTTCCAGCATAGCTCAGCTCACTTGAATTGTATGGTCCACTTGTTCTTTGATGGTCTATGGACATGGCAAGATTTCTGTGGTAGCTGCACCCTCCCCATAATTTTATTTCTCACTACAGTGGTACCTCGGGTTAAGAACTTAATTCGTTCCAGAGGTCCGTTCTTAACCTGAAACTGTACTTAACCTAAAGCACCCTTTAGCTAATGGGGCTTCCCGCTGCCACCGCGCCGCTGCTGTGCGATTTCTGTTCTCATCCTGAAGCAAAGTTCTTAACCCAAGGTATTTCTGGGTTAGCGGAGTCTGTAACCTGAAGCATCTGTAACCTGAGGTACCACTGTACTCTGGTAAAGCTTGAAGCCCAGAGAAACTGTGTGAATGAGTGGAACTATGCCAACCAAATGCTTAGCAAATCTATTACAGCAGGCATGGGAGGGTTCAGTTGTTCCACTCTGTGGGGTGGACCGAGCCATTCACCAACTCCTAAAGCTTGGCTGGACATCAACTAGAAGACAACATGCTGGTGTAGAAGTAAGTATTCTTTGTTGCTGCCACCTCTGCACTGTAGGCGCCATTTTTTGATCTCACCTGGGTTTGGTTTTATTGGTTACAGGACTTGTGCCATCTGGGATCCATCTCCAGGCTGTTTCATAGCCCAAAAACTCTCAAGAAGACCAGGAAGCCATCTGAGCTGTGCAGTACTGGAGCGAGCACTTAGGAACTGTTGTGCCAATGGTCCTCTCCACCTCCCCATTCCTCAGGCAGACTTGGGCCTTGTCCAAAGTGCCAGACAACCAGAAATCTACCAGAGCATCTAAGGATCTCTCCAATTCCTTAAGTCTCTAGAGGTGGACCCTCTTAATGGGTCTCCTATCCCTGCAAGGAAGAGTTCCTGCTGCTAATCCAAACTTCACCAGCAAGTGATCTGCCTATGACAATGAATTGCAATACCTACCCATTACCGGAGCCCTCCCAATCCACTCTGCGCCAAAGTACAGTATTTATTGCTTTTATGTTATAAAGCTACATAGAGCAAAACATCGGGAAGCAGTGTTTTAAATGCTGAAAGGGAGTGCAAGCAACAAACACTCCATAGATGGATGTAAAGTATATAAAGTAAACTAACTGCTTGGTTTTTCATTACTGTAAAGTGGAAGAAATGTTTCAGCCCAGTCAGCTGATTTTGAAACTTTTCAAGTTATTAGCTCTAATACTGAAAGAGCTACTGCTATAAGCGCTCACCCAATATTCCCATTGCCAGCTCTTGTGCAAAACACAATCCAGCTAGTTGTTTTTTCCCCCTAATAGAGATGATGTTAGCCAAATCTGGCTATTTTAATTTGGAGAATAATTGAGTAGATACCAGTCTTGTATTTATCTATTACCTTCCATGTCATTCCTGATGTTTCATCAGAATCTGCATTCTTGTAACTCAAAGCTATTGGTTCAAATCCTATCATCCAGTGCAAGAGAAAACTAGCTTGTACCATCTTCCATGTGACAGCCCTTGAGATATTTGCAGGTGGTTATCATATCTCCTTTCAGTTTCCTCTTTTCCAGGCTAAACATACCCAGCTCCTTCAACCATTCCTCATAAGGCCTGGTTTCCAGGCCCTTCTTCATCATTTTGGTTGCTCTCCTCTGCATACATTTCAGCTTGTCAACATCCTTCTTAAACTGTGCTGCCCAGAACTGGACACAGTATTCCAGGCGTGGTCTGACCAAGGCAAAATAGAGCGGTACTATTACTTCCCTTGATCTGAATACTATACTTCTGTTGATACAGCCTAGAATAGCATTGGAGGGAAAGCATCAGAAGAAAAGAAAAAACCTATGGGACCCGTGACTTGAAATCATGGGACATATGTAAGTGTGGATGGCTCCAGTGTTCCAATAAGTGACACCACATTTGTTCGGATATAGAGAATCAGTGGCCTTCCAGAAGTTGTTGGAACTTCAGCTTCCATGAGTCCCAGTCAGCATAGTCAATGATCAGGGATGCTGGATGTTGGAACCCAATGACATCTGAACAACCACAGGTTCCTTATCCCATATTATAGCTTATAGGTACTGTTTGGGGGATTACGATTAAAACAAAACCAAGCCATAATTGGACATGCCATCTCAAAATGCATTGAGCCTATTCTTTCCAATGCTATTTTAATCTCCCTTTCTTACACACACCTGCCCCTTTGTTCCACTTCTGCTACTTTTAGTTGGCATAAAGGCAGGTAATATGTATTTGCAGATAAGGTACATGTAAGGGAAAGCTTTCCCTGAAAAACAATGCTCACTACGCTGCCTTTACCTGGAGCAGCACTGGTTATGAGTATCCCATTTTCGGAGAGGTTTCCAACATTGGCAGAAGTTATTCTTGGGGGATGAAATCTAAGTATCAACAAAATGTGTTTCTGGTTAGATAATCAACCCTTGGTGGAATTGATCAGTTGGCAGCCTCCCAGTTCAGACGCTGCCTCACATCTGCTCTGTCTATTTGTTCTATGCCGCTTCTGTTTTTTTGAACAGGCTGTAATATTTAAGGAGAGCAGTCAGATCCCACTAATCAAATTGCTAATGTTTTCCTTCATTTAGCGCAAGGAATTCCAGATGCCAATGCCCAGTTGGCACTTACAATGCAATATGCTTCTCTGGGGCACTGAAATAGAATTAGGAAACTGCCAGCACTTCCAATCGGATATTATTCTATATCAGAAGCTGGTAAGCAAGTATGCCATTGTGGCTGAAATTGCCTAATAAGGGGACATATTAAAGCAAAGAAGGGCACAACAGTCAAAATGAGAATTTGTCACTTTCATCTTATTTCTTGTTTACAGAAAGGGAAAGGGTTTCAAAAAAGAAAAGAAAAGAAAATCGGAGGCTGAGAATGCATATTGTTAAAGCTGTTAAAGCTCCACAGCTGTGGAGACTATGTAACATATTGCTTCACCTTCAACAGCACCAATAACACCAGTTTACTATTAAGTCCCACGTTGATGTAACTCTGTGCAAACATCTCCCATTGAACTAAACCTCCATTTATCTAAAATCATAGAATTGTAGAGTTGGAAGGTATCCTGAAGGTCATCTATTACAATCCTCTGTGATGCAGGGATCTTTTGCCCAACGTGGGGCTTGAACCCACAACCTTGAAATTAAGAGCCTTGTGCTGGACTGAGCTAGACAGGTGGTAGCACCGGATATTTCCCCTTTTTTTCTAGAACAGATGATTACTCTTCTGTCACCTCCTGCCATATGGTTAAGCCAAGCATTATCTGCCCAGCACACACACACACACACACACACACACACACACACAACACCCTCTATGATTTTTGAGCATCTGCAAGGGACTCTAGGCTTAATTTCATGGTCTGAGACCACAGACTTTTAAGCAGCAACTGTATAGCTCCCAGTTGTCTGAATCCATCCAAAGACTATTTATTTAGATTTACTTTCCATGCTACACTGAAGACATCTTTCGAATGGGTTACTACCTATATCTCATTTTTACTGATGATAAAAAAACCAGCCGTATGGACTGACACGCACCCAAAAAAACCCAAACCAGTGGAAACATTTGTTTACAGCAAATTCTCTCTTTTTTTGCTACCACCATCATTTTAATTGTTTAGCTGCTTGTAAAGCTGTGACATGTTTTGACCCAGCATTCAGCAGTATCCCAAATTACTAGTCTTGGCTCAAGGTGGTGGGTGCGGGTTGCAAGATGCTTTCCGATACAACGCCATTTGAACTGCAGCTGACTGCTTGCTGACAGGTAAGGAAGTAGTTGTCAACAAGATTTAAAGTTGCTGTCATGTTTACACAACTACATGGGAAAAGGTTGAGAGAGGACTGTGATTTTGTTGAAATTAAGTACCAGCAGCTACTGGACCATAGCGTCGTACACCGGTTATCATTAATGCCTGACATTTGCATCTTTTCCTCACAAATCCAAAAGTCAGTTTTGTTGCGTGAGATAAAAAATATATATCTGCCAGTATGTTCCTCATCAGCTTCATTGTAGATCACATTGCCATGGCAAGCTTTCAAGCATTAGCTCTCTCGCAGCTGTCTAGCCTGTTAGCATCCTGTTGGCATTCTGTTTTCGGAAAGGCAACTATCTCAAAAGATCTGGATGAATTGCAGTGGGAAAATGGGGGGGGGTTGCATTTGAATTTGAATAACACCCATATGTAGAGATGAGATGAAAGTAATCACAGTTTTCAGAAAACATACCCTCACCCTGGGCTATTCAATCACACTTTGCAAAGCTGTTTATCTGATTTCACTAGTCCGCACTTGCCTTCACTATCCATTGTCATCAGTGACAATACAGAGGCAACTCTGCTTGATTACTTAGTATTGTGATGTCATTTTGTCTTGGTGAGATCACCCAGGTAGCTCATACCAAAATAAGCAGGAGACATGGGGGCATGGAGATAGTGCTAAGGAAAAAACCAAGCATTTTTTTTAATTAATAAAAACCAGAACAAAATACAGTGGTACCTCGGGTTACAAACACCTTGGATGACAAGCACTTCGGGTTTCAGACTCCACTAACCTAGAAGTAGTACCTTGGGTTAAGAACTTTGCTTCAGGATGAGAACAGAAATCGTGCGGCGGCAGTGGGAGGCCCCATTAGCTAAAGTGGTACCTCAAGTTAAGAACAGTTTCAGGTTAAGAACGGACCTCCGGAACGAATTAAGTTCGTAACCAGAAGTACCACTGTAGCACCAAATATTCAAAAATATAAATTTTCAAACAATGTAATGTATTCTAAAAAGGGAAATAGTCTACCCAGTCAAAATCACTAGTGTTCACCTGAAAATTGAAAGATTTTTTTTTTTACCTAACTCTACTTTAAACTAAGGAAACGTTTAAGTCACAGCAGCTATTTAGCATCATTCTTTTCAAGTTGTTGGAGCTGTAGAATGGGAATCTCTCACATTCTACCATGTCTCTGAAATACACATTTTACGAAATATTTCGCTTCTGAAGTATTATCAGCCGGTAGCACATTCCCTTCCTCTTCCCATCCACTAAGTTCTAAGATCTGGTCTTAGACATTTCTTTTCCAATGTGTTACATCCTGCCTCCAATTCAAAAGCACTCAATATACCCTTAAAAAAGGACAGCGAACCCTCACAATGTGAATTTATGAAATGTAGCCCTTTCAAGTGTTATTCATGCATGGAAAATGTTATAGAGCTCCCGTTATGGGGGTGGAATTAGCCAATAATGCAATACATAGAATATATTCTCACCCAGAAATCATACTATGCAGGGCACAGAGAAACAAACATGGAAGATTGTAGCACTTTTCACATTTTTTTGTCCATGCACAGAATGTTGACATGGACAAGGAAGGGCAGAGGTGTGCCTCTGTCCCTACCCTGACATCATGCAAACTATCAGATATTGGGACCCACCCTCCTTAACTTTGCCATCTTCTTAGGGTTTTAGATTGTTTTAACTGATTTTTAATATTTAGCTTTATGATGTAGCAGTCCTGTTGGAACCTTATGATGAAGAGGAGGTACGAAACAGCAGCAGCAGCAGCAGCAGCAGCATAGAGCTATGATCAGAATATTGAAAATCTGTTTTTCTCCTTTCCCATCACTTTGCGCCTTCAAGAGAGGGTGATCTATAAAATGAAATAAATAAATACTCAAGGTAATAAATGTAAGGAATGTGCCAACATGCCAAACAAAGAACACACTTTCATTGTTATGCTTGAGTATAAGGCATTACAGAAATCTTTTTTTCACACAGAGAGACAAATTTGTTTCACCATCGTTCCTGGGTGCATTAATTATGTCTATTACAGAGTAGTCATCTTTTCTGTTTATAAGGCCAGCGGGAGGCTTTGCAAGAATGGAAGAGGCACACCATGACAGATAAGGTAAATCATGCAGACGACCCTCATCAGCCTCTTGTGGGTTGTATAAATAGTCAACTTGATATATAGCAAGGGTACACAGCCTATGAGCTAGTGTCAGCGCCGGAAGCTGATGAGTGGAATCATAGCTCACTGCTTCTATAGCATCTTTTACTGGGCAGCCTAGAGACTTTTTAAAGGTCAGGACATGAGAATAGTGAACCCACTGTTTAAAGAAATACATCTGAGCGTAGCTGTATGCTATGCACAGTGGTTCAACCCCAGTAAAAAAATTGTTTTCCTATCTTTTCATACAGTATATACAAAAAAAGGGTAAAAGACCCCTGGACGGTTAAGTCCAGTCAAAGGTGATACCGTGACGGAAACCAGAGCACACGGAAATGCCGTTTACCTTCCCGCCACAGCGGTACCTATTTATCTACTTGCACTGGTGTGCTTTCGAACTGCTAGGTTGACAGGAGCTGGGACAGAGCAACAGGAGCTCACCCCGTTGCAGGGATTCGAACCGCCAACCTTTCAATTGGTAAGACCAAGAGGCTCAGTGGTTTAGACCACAGCACCACCCACAGTATATACAACTCCTAATACAGCATTTGTAGTGTGGGGAACCATCACATGCTCAATGCAGAGTTATCAATGTGCATTACATCTGCAAAATATCTGGTAGGGTTGTTCGGCATAAATAGCACCTCCCAGATTCAACAGCAGCCACTCATCATTTTCAAGGCTGTGCCTACACAGAATACAAGGAAGGAAGCATAAAATGAGCATCTGTTTAAAAATACGTGAAGGACCTAATTTCACAACTTGATTTGAGCCAACTTGGAGTGGAGGGCAGAGAAGGAGGCAAAAGCTGAGTTGGGTCGCCTCAGGCAGATCCCCTCAATAAAAGGTGGTAAGTTTCAGTGACGTAGCATGGGTTGCCAGTGCACGGGGCAAAGCAAGTATCCTTAGTACCACCTGCCATTAGGCTGAAACAAAGGGACAATAGCTTGAAACCTCACGAGCATTGAGCATGGAGGAGAGTGGGACAGGGGAATTTGTCGAGAGTGGGTATCTTTCTAAAACCCATGTAGGGGGTGCCCTAGCAACTGGCCATCGCCCAAATCAGCTCTTCAGTCCATCCATGGGAACAATGGGAGATTTTCTATGCAAGGGGAGGGTATAGTATTTTTAATTTTTATTATTGCTACTTTCTCTTTTTTCTCTTTGTATTGGTTCAATAAATGTGGACTTATCGTTAAATGCAAACAGAATTGAATTTCTCCTGCATCCGTGTGTGTTTGTGTGTGTGTGTGTGTGTGTGTGTGCATGCAAGAGTGCCTGTGTGCACATCACTTATGTACTCTATCATGTGGCTTTTGAGGGGCTGTCCAAATCAGCTCTGAATGGGATGTAACTCTTAACCTTCTAAGCTCAAGTGCTTTGATAAACACACTGTTCTACTTAGCTACTCAGTTTTCAGTGCTCCTTTGCACTCTCACCTTTACCCATTTCATAATCATTTACATGTTTAATCATCTCTCATGGCATCCTTGTCAAGCAACAATATGGCCTGTCTAAGGTTATATCCATGATAGTTGACCTTGCAGCAAGAGGCATGCGCTAGAGATTTATTTCCGCAGTGACAGAATAACTCTGTGCATTTCAGTAATTTTTTTATTGCCCTTCCGCTTTGCATGAATATCGACCTGCATTTCACTTCACAGTATGTGTGTGCAATATTGGCATTAGTAGAGAAAACATGGCTTTAGTAGAGGTCATAAAAGGCTTTTCTCCAAGTGATTAAAGGTAATGAATTACTCCCGATAGTTGTTTTCACTGTACTCCAATCATAACCCTTTTATTTTATTGTCAATGAGAATCAGGCAGCTTAGGTAATGAAATATTAGCCATGATGAGTTTTTAGATTTTCATTTAGATATAAGGCAGGCTGCTATTCCTGAACCACAAACTGAGATGCAATCAGTGGCCATGCATAAGGATCTTCAGCACAGAATGCCAGAGAGCCAAATCAATAGCAAGTTTGGCGTTTCCTGCTGCTACTGCCTATAACACCTATCTCCCCCTCCCCTATATATAAGACACACAAAGTGCTGGAAGACACATAGACAAGTAATGAATTGAAATCTGATAAAATAGTTATGAGCTTGTAAGTTGTCCAGTGAGCAAGATGTCTGCATGTTACTGTTAAATGCTTCATTCTTCATGCCCTCCCGTGTATGATGCTTCTGATTTCTTCGTTATTGATTTTAAGTAAAGGAAGAGAGAGGAAACATGGAAGGGAGTGGATGTGACCCATTAAGCTGACAGCTACACATACTGGTTTTTTTTTTTTTGTACTCACCAGCAAACATTTTAGATGTCAAGAACAATGGTTAGTAGAGACGCATAGTTTGTGGCAATTGTTAAACTGTTCTCGAGAATCAGAAAAGAGATGATAAAATCATCGTTCTTGCCTGTAGCCCCTGCCTCAGAGCTTTCCAAACTTTTCATGGTTGGTGACACACTTTTTAGACATGCATCAATTCGCAATGCAGTAATTCGGTTTTACTAGCAAACCAGAGGTTAAACTAACACCTTCCCAGGCCTGGGAGGAGCATAGGGAGCGTTCATGCGACACACCGACACACAATTTGGAAAGCTCTGCCCTATCTCGTCTTATGTTTCCAATGTTTGTGTTTTTTAATATTGTAAACCTCTCTGTGATCCCTGGGTGAAGGGCGGTATAGAAGTCCAATAAGTAAATAATGAATTAAAGTTTACCTCATTCTGAAGGCCCGAGGTGAATATTACTAGATTTATTAATTTGCTAGTTTTTAAAGTTTATCCATTGATATATATGTACAGTGGTACCTCGGGTTAAGAACTTAATTTGTTCTGGAGGTTTGTTCTTAACCTGAAACTGTTCTTAACCTGAAGCACCACTTTAGCTAATGGGGCCTCTCACTGCCGCCGCCGCGCGATTTCTGTTCTCATCCTGAAGCAAAGTTCTTAACCCAAGGTACTATTTCTGGGTTAGTGGAGTCTGTAACCTGAAGCATCTGTAACCTGAAGCATCTGTAACCCAAGGTACCACTGTAGTGACTTCCAGCTTGTTTCTCCCTGCAGATGGAAGGCATTGGTCAGCAGAAAAGGAAGTGGAACCAGAATGACACTAGGTGGGTGGGGGGCTTTGATTTCACTCAGGGTGCTTCATGGACATCAGTTTGACTTGTGGAGGGGCAAATCACCCTGAATCATATCACTTCACCTAGTTATTCAGCTCCAGTACAGAGCAGCGGCACACAACTAACTAATATTTGCCCAAAATCATCTAGTCATCCAATGAATAAATGGCTCAGCTGAGGCTCCCTGGTCCTAATCCAATGGTCTCTCTGGAGGACTATTCTACTCCACCCTGCCAATGTTTGCTAAGAGGAATTATCTTTCCAGATTAGGCTTGGATTTAGGATGCATGAAATCCCACCTGATTAGTGCCCAGCCAGTAACTTGTCTCTCCAAGGTACTCACCCAAAACCAGTGAACTGTAAAAAAAAAGGGGGGTGGACATTAAGCTTCAAGGAGGACATATTGTCTTTTTTTAAGGAAGTGCATGAAAGAGATATCTGATATATTCTTAATTTATATTTTCCCCAAGCAGATTCCAATTCAGACCCTGTGCTGAATCAGGCAGCCTCTGAAGGACTTTGGACCAATGTGGGCCACTTTCAAATATGCCTTGTTGGATCCAAAGGAAAGCTTGTAGTCAGTGCACACCCGCAATATGTATTAAAATAGTATAACCTGCCAATAACTGAGCTACAACATTTGGAGAAGGGCAAAATCTTGCAGACAGCCAAGTTCTGATGTGTTCATTTAAGAAGTTCAGTTCATAAAGAAATCCACCCAGATCAAATCCTTAAGCATTCCTAGGCCCACTTTAAGTATGGGCGCAGTCTACCAGTGAAGTCCTTAGCTTTAGAATACACAGGAAATAGACACAGGGAAGGACAGCCAAGCTATCTGTCAGAAATCCTTTGTCGTGGCTCATGAAAATCACCCTAAATTTGCAAGATGTGTCTTATTATTCTCATCCTCCTTTCAATATTTTCAGCTGGTATGTATTTCAAAGTTGGATATGATTGTCACTCTGAGTACTGTCAGCATTGTACAAAAGAGAATATACATGTGTTCCTTTAATAAATGATACTCGTAATGGATCTTTCCTGTTCAGATAATTCATTTTTTCCCTTGTCTTTTTCTTCTTCCCCCTGCCCCCCCCCCTTTTGAAACCTGACACAGACTTTTCAGTTCCATCTTTGAAGTTTAGGGAATATTATATTATATTGTAGGTGCCACTGTAGATCAAAGAAACACCTGAAATGAAAAGTCTTTGACTTGGTGTTGAATAAATGATTGGCATTTCATATAGGGGCACCTATAATATTTTCCCCCTCACTTAATTAAAAGCATTCTTTAGCTGGGAAGAAAAGTCTTCAGAGCCAGTGTGGTGTATTGGTTAAGAGCGATAGACTCGTAATCTGGGGAACCGGGTTTGCGTCTCCGCTCCTCCACATGCAGCTGCTGGGTAACCTTGGGCCAGTCACACTTCTTTGAAGTCTCTCAGCCCCACTCACCTCACAGAGTGTTTGTTGTGGGGGAGGAAGGGAAAGGTGATTGTTAGCCGCTTTGAGACTCCTGAAGGGGAGTGAAAGGCGGGATATCAAATCCAAACTCTTCTTCTTCTTCTACAAAGATACAAATGTCTTGCTTATGAATGAGTTCAGCTTGGGCAGTTGACAGGCTGCCATGATCAAAACAAGCATTCTGATCCAATGAAATTAAGCAGGAGCTGAGCCCCTCTTTTAATGCTAAATTGCCAATGGCAGATATTGGATGGGGGAACAGCGAAACTATCCCTCCTTTTTCCCTCCCCAAAACAGATAACCAGTGGGATGTTAACTTTTTCAAAAGGGATCTTGGATCAGAGTGAAAAACTGCTCCTACAGCACCACATTGAGCAAGCTGAATCTCATCCAGCAACAAATTAAATGACTTATTTTCCCTATGTTCATAGAATCATATAATTGTAGAGTTGGAAGGTAACCCTGAGGATCATCTAGTCCAACCCCCTGCAGTGCAGGAATATGTAGCTGTCCCATATGGGGACTGACTCTGCAACCTTGGTGTTATCAACAGCTCGCTCTATCCAACTCTATCCAGCTGAGCTATCCAGGCTGAGAGTGCCGTACAGTGGTGCCTCGCAAGACGAAATTAATTCGTTCCGCGAGTTTTTTCGTCTAGTGAATTTTTCGTCTTGCGAAGCACGGTGTCGGGAAAGTTTTGGAAAAGCTTCAAAAATCACCAAAGTCTTCAAAAACCTGAAAAAAGGCTACCACACCGCGTTCTATGAGTTGCTCCTCGAAGTCAAGTCGCAACTGTATTAACGGTGTTAAGAAAAAGGAAACAAACTTGCAAGACGTTTTCGTCTTGCGAAGCAAGCCCATAGGGAAATTCGTCTTGCGAAGCAGCTCAAAAACCGCAAAACCCTTTCGTCTAGCGAGTTTTTCGTCTTGCGAGGCATTCGTCTTGCGGGGCACCACTTGATAAGGGCAGCCAAATGGGATTTTCAGATGCACCCCCTCCCACTTCACTGTTACAAGCTCTGCTGGTTTGAATGGCAGATCTCTTGCTAGTTGATGCTTTTAAAGGCTCAGCTCTCAGATCCAAGGTCCACATAGAGGCAATCCAGAAAAGAAAGCAGATTGCCTGCGAGGTGAAGCTATGAAGTGGTACACCTAGCCACCAGGACTACCACCCAAATAAGTGAGGTGACTTTGCTCAGGCTTTCCAGAACCTTCCTCTGTATAGAAGTCATGGCAGTAGATCTGCTCATATCAACTGCATAATGACTGAAAATAATATTTTCAAGTGTGAGCAGACCTACTTTAATAATAAAATATTATTAAAATGTTACTGAGATCAAACAATTTGACATCTTTGGGAGGACAGGGGTCTCTATTCCCACAAAAAGCATTGATTTCACTACCCAGCTCATGATGAGACTAAAATTCTTGCACTACCCTTCTACTGAGATGGCCCCCAAAAGCAGTATCTTCAGTAGAACCCCTACACAAATGGGCACCATAATTATTTTTCAGCAGACTATCAATTCATGCCCTTTTATAAAAGCTTATCATCAAGGTTTTGTTTATATTCATGCCTTAGACTTGTTTTGCAAAACTCCTCAGAAGGTTGAATTTCATAGCTATGGATAGTTGATGGTTTTAAAAAAGATCTCATAAGTAGGAACATTCCCACCCTCCAAAAAATAGAAATAAGCTATAAATAAGTTTTTATTGGGAAAGTTTGGGAGGAGTGGAATTAAAAGTCAGCACTTTCATCTTACATGATTGCAGTGAATTTTTTTTAAAAAAAACAAGGCAAATTTATATCCTGCTGTTGCCTTTGCTATTGATTATTGCTTTTATTTAGTATTTAAGTGGCACGCTTGCCATTTATAAGGTTTATCTGGCCATTAATGTGTTTCTCTTGACATCTGCAGGACAATTTAATGGAAAGCATCATTGACACAGCTGTTTCCTCAAGGTGTAAAATCTAGAGCATGGGGAAAAAAGATTAGTCACGGTGACAGGCTGAACATTTGGGAATTACTTTTCTGTGCATATCATTAAAAAAGATCAATACCATGAATATATAGAGGCCAATACTATTTACTGTAGGAGAGCGAGAGAAAACGGAGGAGCCACGCTTTGCATTCTTTAGCTTTATTGCCATGGGTTTAGGTCTCTTGCGAAATGAAACATTTAGCGACCTTGGAAAGAAAGGCACCTCTAGCTGGCCCAGAGCGTTGCACTTCTTGATGGGAGCCTAGGAGAGTCCAGATCAAAGAAAGAAAGAAGCCAAGAACAACAGCTCTTTGTTTCATGCATAGATATTATTTAGGGTCGGTGGTGAGGAAACATGATTTCCTACAGCAGAGGAATTTTCTTTTCCAAGTTCCATTAATCATCAAAAGTTTTAGGAGCCAAAGTGCAGCGGAACTTAACAGATGCTTTCCGTTGGGGGTTTGGTGTTGACACACACTTACGTTTAATCTTTCGGCTTGCCTTTTTGTATACAAGTTTTAATGAATATCAGATTAGTAATGCTATAAAACGTGACTTGCTACTTGTCCAAAGTGATGAGAGAGACTCAAAGGCACATTAATCACCTGCCTGAAATTGTGCCTGATTGCTCCACGAATATCAGGTCCTCCCCCCCCCCCTGTTCACGTTTGATGTATGGAGCAGCATACTGAGAAATCAGGAAAAATAATAAACCATTAACTACAGCCCTACACTGTATAAAGAAACTAATGGTTCGTAGCAACACAGAGAAGGCCCAAACAAAGCTACACTGAGACTTGCCTGTCAGTTGCTTCTTGGTTCATCATGTTTAATGTCATGGAAATGGTTAACTGAACCACAATCAGAAGCAGCTCTGGCATCAAGTAAATGGAAAGAGCCATGTCGTGTAGCAGATTTTGCATACAAATTCCAATTATCAGCGACTGAATTTATTATTATAAGTCCTCTGCTGGGAAGGGCACCATTTGGACTTTGCATCTGAGGCACAAAAATAGCTCATGCTCTCTCCAACAATACATGGTTCGTTGTGGGAAAACCTGTATTGAAAGTAGTCTGAAACATGATTTTGGGTTCAAAATGGCAGACAGGGAAATGGGGTGGCCTTTACGGTGCAATGCCAACCATGTCTGTTGTCGCAGAGTGAGCACTTAATAATATTCTTTAATCTTCTGATGTACAGTGATACCTCAGCTGATGAATTTTATCCGTTCCAGAAGTTTGTTCTTAAACCAAAACCGTTCTTAAACTGAGGCACGCTTTCCCTAATGAGGCTTCCATTCTTAGACTGAGGTAAAGTTCTCAAACCAAGACACTATTTCTGGCTTTGTGGAGTTTGCAAACCAAATCATTCTTAAACCGGACTGTTCTTAAACCGAGGTACTACTGTAGATTAAATTTGGTATTTCACACTTTAAAGAAAAATGGTAAGCTACTTTGAGGCAATTTTTTGTAGTAAGTGACAAATAAATATGATAATAATTATAGCAGGCCAGACTCAACATACAGTCATCATATATAGTGGCCATTCCTTTCTAGCTCATCTACCTTCCTCAACTGAGCTATCTAATTTGCATCAATCTCCTGTGCAGCTTGTGAGTACCTTAAAGAGACAACTTGACCAGAAATCTCTCCTTAAGGGCTCAAGATGCAGGCTACAACTGCCCCAAAGGAATAAGCAATCCTTGATTTTTCAACGTAATAAAATATGTCTATCCATTTTTTTCCCGTGACGCCCCCAGACTTAGGTGGAATAACCTGATGATGGCTAAAGGGTACCTACGTGATTTGTTAAATATTCCTTTTTCCCGGATAGATCTTCTATCTGTAGTACCCCTAAATGCCACGCCCTGGCCAAGGAAATTTATGCTCTCCTTCCAGTCTGCAAGGATCCCACATCTTCTTGCAAGACAAAAAGATCGGCTGGCACCCTGGGAGATTGTAACAACAAGAGTCTTTAAGGACACGAGTGTTAAACCTCTTTTTCCCAACATTCTAACCGGCAATGAACGCCTGTTTCCTTCCTCTGTCCCTATAATAAAGGGAAAAACACCTAGCCGGATACCCCCTGTTCCACCTGCGACCGCAAGTGACCATCTAGCTAAGCTGAGGAGTGATCCAATTGCAAGCAGAGATTGGAATATCCCTGAAGAGAGAAATCTTATCTCCTCCTATGGAAAACTCCCTTCGGAAGAACAGCAGGCTATTCTCGATAGATTGGATCTACTCAAACAAAGACTCCTATCGCAAGGGGACCCCTCTATGCTGATGAGAGAGGAGAGCAGGTGCTCCACGTCCCACAAGGCGTCTCCATCAAATACCTTGATAATCTCTCAACCTGTTACTTTGTTACCCCCTACTGATCTGAATCAGCAGTCACCTGCTGACCAACAGCACCATTCTACCGTGGAGGAAGTTGATAAACTCAATACTCCCGTTTCAGACCTTATGTCCAATCAAAATATGGAGGTTGATGATTCCTTTGCCTC
Source organism: Podarcis bocagei (assembly GCF_964188305.1). NCBI lineage: Eukaryota > Metazoa > Chordata > Lepidosauria > Squamata > Lacertidae > Podarcis > Podarcis bocagei. Next base: position 81,624,379 of record NC_138129.1, on the reverse strand, counting down.
AATGCCTGAGCTAGAGTCATCCCTGCCTGAAGATCACCAGGAAATGACTACGCATGCACCATCCCCACGTTCACGTCCTTCTATACATCTGCGTGATAATTCCTCCCCATCTGCGCAACAACTACAAGTGATGGCTGGAACACCTCTTAGCGCTACCCTGGTTAAGACTGACAACTCCGACGGATCTACTAGTATAGCCCATCAAAGACTTGCTACTACTCACCTCAATGAACAGCATCCAACCTCACCAACTTTGCCTAATTCTTCCTCCCCGGCAAAACCCTTCCTGCCTGTTAATGTTACCAAATCATGGACTCAATCAACACAGAAGAAGACCTTATCCACACAAACTAAAATTACCGATTTTCTTATAGGTCCTCGTTCTACCTCCAAGAACCCATTAAACAACTCAAAGTGACAATTACCGGGACAGCACAAGGACCCGACATTATCAATACTTAGCTGGAACATCGCTGGTTGGAGAACCAAAAAATCAGACCCCGAATTCAGGAAGTACATAAACTCATTTAATATCATTCTATTCCAAGAAACGTGGGATGAGGAAGAGATTATCATAGATGGCTTCGATCTTCTAACACTTCCGGCCTCCCCTTCCTTGAAAGGCGGTCGCCCCAAAGGGGGTCTTTTGATTGGGATCTCACTCCAACTTCGCGCCAAATTCACTCTGGTACGGGCTTCCCCGCCTTTTGCTCTATCTGGACTGATCACAGAAGGGAAGTCCTCATTACTAATTACTAATGTTTATCTCCCCCCCGAAGGCTCAGCACCTGATCTTGATTGGAGATGGGAATCATTTGAAAATCACCTATTGTCATGTCATACCAAATGCCCTAACTCGTATTCCTTAATTGGGGGAGATTTTAATGCTCGTATTGCCACTAATTGGGACCTACTAACTAAGTCCAAATGGTGGACTCCCCCATGTTTGGACAACTTTGACTTGGAACATACCAGAATTAGAACTTCAAAGGACAACAGAGTAAACAAAGCAGGAGTGACCCTTTACCAAATGGCCATTCGCTTGAATCTAGTATTCTTGAACGGCACCTTCCCCCCCGATATACCGGGGGAGTTCACTCACCTGGGACCAACATCTAACAGTGTTATCGATTACTTCTTGATCTCCGCAAATTTGGCCGTTAATGTACTTTCCTTCCAAGTTGAAAATCAACATTTCAGTGATCACCTCCCAGTAGTGACCACTTTGTCATTGTTCCGGCGCCAGAAGGACTATAAACACTCAGTTCTTCTGGAAACCTCATCATCGGTCCAAATAAGAGGGATCAAATGGTCGGAGGCTGTAGCCCAAAAATACCAGGATTTTTTCCATAGGGAAATCACTGCCTATCTACCTCAAATAACTACTGATTTACAAGATTCCAATTCGGTTTTGAAACTTTTTAACCTTCTTACAACAAACCTTACCACCTTTTTTACATCACCTCCTCAAAAGGCGAAAGTGGCGCATTGCAGTGCTGGGGCCCCTTGGTTTAACACCTCTTGCAAACAAGCAAGATCCCTTCTTCGTTCCATCTATAATGAATACAAAAACTCTAATGCCCAAGCTCTACCATCCTCCTATTTACAAGCCAAAAGAGCATACAAACAGACTTTAAAGCTGGCCAAACGCGAGTGGCATCAAAAGCATTGGCGAACCTTGATAGCGGCCTCTAAATCCCGCAGACCCCAGGAATTTTGGGCTCTGATAAACATAAGAGGAAGGAAGTACCCACTGACGACTATCCCTGCGCCCACATGGGAAAAATTCTTGAGTAAATATTTTTCCTTGGCAGAGGAATCCAACTCATCCACGGAATTCCAAGCCGACCATCTACCTCTGTGGCCCTCTACCGACCCAGACCTGATAATGGACTTGATATTAGATCTGAAAACGGGCAAAGCCCCCGGGCCGGATCTAGTCCCTGCTGAGGCTATTGTTGCGCAACCGAGGTGGTGGGCTGAAATTCTGGCCAAAGTCTTTGACGCAATTAATTCTACGGGGCTTATCCCTAGGTCATGGAAGGAGGCCGTGATCGTGCCAGTCCATAAAAAGGGTCCCCCTGCTGACCCGGAGAACTATCGGAACATCAGCCTTTTGTCTATCATCGGGAAAATCTATGCAAAATTTTTGCTGTCTAAGCTGTCTCATTGGGCAAACGACTCAAATCTGATTGGCCATGAGCAAGCGGGCTTTAGGAACAATTACTCGACCTCTGACCATATGGTAATTATGTATCATCTTGCCAGAAAATATTCTGCCCCGAGGCGGGGGCGCCTATGTGTCGCTTTCATAGACCTAAAGGCCGCCTTCGACAGTATCCCAAGAAACTGTCTATGGAAGAAACTAGAGAGATGGGGCATAGATAGAAGACTGTTATGGCTTATAACCCAATTACACCACGGGTCGTCGGCTAGAGTGAGACTCACACCTGCGGGAAACCTATCCAACGAGGTCCCAATAAATAGAGGTGTGCGCCAAGGCTGCATTTTGGCCCCACTCCTCTTCAACCTGTTTATTAGCGATATGAAGCTCTTTCTGAATGAGTCTCAAGCCAACATTCATGCCCCCCGCCTAGCCGATTTCCGCTGCCCTTTGCTCCTATACGCCGATGATGCAGCGATCCTTTCCTACTCTAGAGTCGGTTTATGCAGAGCTCTAAAGATTTTTGCGGCTTATTGCAAACTCAACCATCTGACAATTAATCATGGGAAATCTAAAGTCCTGGTCTTTACCAGGTCTCGGAAAACTTACAGCTGGAAGTTAGATGGAGTCCAATTAGAACAGGTTTTCAAATTTAAATACCTGGGAGTCTTTTTTCACTACAACCTAAGCTGGAAGCCACAGATACAGTATTTACTAAACAAAGGGAAAACAATACTTTATGCTCTACTCCAATTTTTTGCGGCTGACGGAGCCTCCCACATCCCCTCTGCATTGAAGGTATACTACGCAAAAGTGGTTCCCACCCTCTGCTATGCTGCCCCGCTCTGGGCCCCTGGGTCCAATTTAACATCGCTGGAGACATTGCAGAATCAGTTTCTCCGTCGCCTCCTGAAACTCCCCATGTGTGTGAGCAACGCAGCCATACGTCTGGAGTTAAGGATTGCAACATTGGAGACTGTCATCTGGAAGCGAGTCTTTGGCTATTGGCTGTCCAGCTGGCATAGGCTTCCCGACCATTACCTTTTTCAGTGCCTCTGGCGGGACGAATTTGTTAATCCGTGGGTAGGAAAAATCCATGCCAAACTTCTGAGCATCGGAATCTCCCCAGCGGACTCCTTAAAGATGAACTTACGCTCAGCTAAAAGCCTCATTGAGCAAAGATTAGCAGACATTGAAAATCAACACAACCTTGCCAGAGGTGGGGGTGTCTGCTCCCCCAGGTATCACGGAATAACCCCACCACTTGACCTTCCATCATACATGCCATCTCTTTCATCAGTACCTCACCGACTTGCATTTATTCGTGCAAGGTTCAATGTCCTTCCATCGAACCTGCTGAGCCACAGATTTTCCAAGGGTTTGGTGTCTCCGCTATGCGTGTGTGATGGGAAAACTGTTGAATCTCTTCCACATATAATGTTCAACTGTCCCCTACATAGCATAGCCAGGACTAAATTCCTGGGCCCTGCTTTACTGCGCTTGGTTAGCAGGCCTGTTGAGTCACACGCCGCACTGCTTTTGCAGGATACAGATCCTTCTGTTACTCTGCAGGTGGCGAGATTCCTGAATGCGGTTATCTCACACGCAAAAACCACCAAAAACAACAACAACATCAAAATCTAATCGGACAGTTATGATGAGAGTGCATGTCGGATCTCGTCTTCAGTTTTCCTTTTTCTGTGAACCGTCCCTTGGAGCTCTCCGGGCCACATCCTATTATTTGGCTCTGCCCAATGACCCACCCTTGCATCGCAGTGTTCACCTTCTGTTGCCAGATATTTCGGTTTTTAAGCCTTTGTGCTTTTTTATGTTTGTACATATTTTATGGGCTAATAGCCGTAAATAAATGAATGAATGGCCATTGATCTACACGGTCATAAGTTAACCCAAACATTAAACTCCATATAGGTCTGGCTAGTGCTTTTTTTCCTTAAAAAAATGTTTAGGGGTACTCTCATTTTCCTACTCATATTGAAATACTGCCCCTCAATGAGGCCAAACTTAGATTCACAAAGTGTTTAGGGGTACCCAGGGAGTGTGAACAAGGGGTGGTAGGCCAGAGCTGCCATTCACCTCTTAAGCTAGCCTACTACCCTCAGGTGTGATGCAGGATGCTATCCTATTGGCAGCATTTAGTCAAATTGCCAGTCCAGTTCTGAGCATTGGATGGCAGGACACCATCTTGTGCCTTTTTCTCAGATTGCAAGACGTCAGCCTTGCCTCCATGCTTCATTAATTTGAGGTAAATAAATACGAATAAAAACTCCTAAGTGTGTCAAAGAATGGCTGAAGGACTTGTCCGGTAAGCTGTGAAATGTTCACACACTCAAGAAACCTTTGCTTCTTCCAGCTCTGCCAATTATCTGAATTTAACATCTATGCTTGGTAACTCAAGGCAACTTGTTTGCTTTTCTTTCTTTGTAATCCTCCTTCCATTCCTTCTCTAATAGTTACGAGGTCCCCGGAGTCCCCGAAAAACTCTTTTTCTTAAGAGAGACTGGCATCATCTAACAGTTCACAGCGCCCCTGTAAGTTTGATCCCTATCCGGATTAATTGAGTTAAGACTCAAACTGTGATCACTGAGGAAAACAATAGATTTTGCCTCCACTCTCCCCCTAGTATTTAAGAGAAGCCATGAGGCTCTTTCATGGTGAAGTTGTATGTCTTAACCTACACAGCACAGATAAAGCAAACTAATGCAGTGTTTCCCAACCGGTGTTCCGCGGCACACTTCTGTGCCGTGAGACATCGGCTGGTGTGCCGTGGGAGGGAGGCGGGCGAGTCGGGCGGCGAGAGGCGGCGGCGGCGAGGATCCGCGTCGAGCCGGGGGCGGCTCCGCGGTGGTGGTGCCGAGCGGCGGGGCAGCGCGCGCAAAAGGGAGGAGCGCGAGACAGCGGAGGAGGAGGAGGCCGGCATGTCTGGGCAGCAGCAGCAGCAGCAACTCCCGGCGACGGCTCCTCAAGCCCCGCCGCCGCCCCCTCCTCCGCCCGCTATCGCCGCCACCACCACAGCAGCAGCCGCCGCCGCCTCAGCTGCCGCCGTCCCTCAGTCCCTCGCTCTGCTGCCTCCTCCCACCCCGGCAAGGGGGAGGGAAAAAACTTCCACTCTTGTGCGTCCCTCCCGGCGTGACGCTGCGCGCTGACGTCACGGGGCGGGGCTTTAATGGTGGTGTGCCGCGAGATTTTTTTCGGGTAAACAGGTGTGCCGTTGCCCAAAAGCGTTTGGGAAACACTGAACTAATGTGAATATAGAATACTTAGTTTTGCAGTCAAAACAAAACAATTTCCTATCACACACAATAATATGGAGGCTGAAAATGTATCATGCTGATAATGGTCCCCACTTCCTTCTTTGTAGTCATTATTCTTAAACACACACACACACACACACACTTATTTTTTCCAGAGAAGAAGAGACAAATTATCCAGCTTCTTGACATTACAGCTAATGGTTTACAGGAGCTGACGTTGCCAACCAAATTCAGAATCCTTTCTAAAAAGAAATGTAGAACTTTCTAGGTCTGGTTTTCTCTTCAGTCACTAATGAGATGAACTTGTCTCATTAAAAATTAACACATTTTTATTATACCTAATTTACTTATAAATCTTATTGCTTCTCATTATCAGCTTTCACGGACATCTCAATCAACGTTGTGATTAAATCTATTTCATTCAGGCTACTCTTTCCCTACTGGTTTTAATTTCATCTTAATGACTTTCCTTCCGTCACTCCCATGGAGTGTTCACTCAAGCCGTAACTTTCCCATCCGACGTACATTTCCGAATTTATGCTTCCTCAGCTAGGCACCAACCAACTTGCTGTGTCTCCCCCTTCCCCCTCTGCTGGCTTCTGCCATATAGCAAGGAGGATTTCAGCTGCTTTCTGAAATGGTTTCAGATGAAGTGCGTTGCTCAAAAATTGCATTTTGAGTTCTTAATGAAAGCCTTTGACATGTAACTTATGACTGTGCGATTTTGCGCACTTCATTACCATGTCATGTTCTTGCACAGGGACAAAAAAAAAATACTCAGTTCATCAACAACACTGGAGCAATTCAAAGGATGGAAACCCAGTCACTTTGACACAACTAACAGAAGAAGGAGAAGAGATTATAATAGGAATATTCATGTCGATATTTTTATTTTGTGCCACCTACTTCATGTCCCCTGACACTATCCTTTATGCCCTGTGATGGTAGGTAGCAGAGATACGGAGTTGTGATAAGGCATAGGTGGGGCTAGTTACACCAAAGCCCCCCCCCCCGCTTCACCTGCCATATTTCAGAATCTGGGGGTGCATGTCAACTGGCCCTCTGGTTTGCTGTTGTTATTGCTAAATGCTAGATCTGTCCAGATTCAAAAGAAGAAGAGTTTGGATTTGATATCCCGCTTTATCACTACCCGAAGGACTGTCAAAGTGGCTAACAATCTCCTTCCCTTCCTCCCCCACAACAAACACTCTGTGAGGTGAGTGGGGCTGAGAGACTTCAGAGAAGTGTGACTAGCCCAAGGTCACCCAGCAGCTGCATGTGGAGGAGCAGGGAATCAAACCCGGTTCCCCAGATTACGAGTCTACTGCTCTTAACCACTACACCACACTGGCCAAGAAGTGATCATGGATGATGGGATCAGCTTGGCATGTATTACTGAGAGCTGGGTGGATGAGCCTGGTGGCCCCGTGCCTAAACCATCTGTGCCCACCTGAGTATTTGGCGTAGCACCATTCCAGGTCAGAGGGGTGAGGTGGGGGGATCACAATCATCCATAAAAATATTGCCTCCCTCAGCAGGTCTATCAACTCTTTGTCTGAGTTTGAGTTTTTGGGGTGGTGTTAGGCCAGAGAGACAGAACAGGGATGTTATTAGTATACTATACACCCCCTGCACTACAACCTCCCTAACCAAGCTGGCACAGGTAATCTTGGATGTGGTGTTGGTGAACCAATTTCATTGTGGTGTTGAGGGACTTCAATACCCACACCAAGGCCTGCTCAAATGAGCCAGTTTGGGGCTTCAGAAACAACCAGGTGACTGTTCCATTATCTAAGTGCTCCAACACATGTGGCTGGGCATACCCTCAGCCTGGACTTTTCCCCAGAGTAGATTGGTAACACTCTGCTGATTGTGGAGTTCACTGTGAGGTTGTTTTTGTTTTTGTCATGGACGGAGCATTCTCTGGTGAGGTTGGACTGAATGAAGCTTCTTCACTCTGCAAAGGTTGGAGATGGTCTTCCCATGGAGATTGGTGGGACATGTCTGGTTGACATAACTGGTGTTCCTGTCAATACTTTTGTCTCCCTGCGGCATGATGTTGTTTTCAGAGAGTAGCAATAAGAGTACTGCTCAGTCCCATGGGAATTAACCTGCAGATCCCACAGGGTTTCTTGTCTTTCATATTATTTAGCATCTATATGAAGCTGTTGGGAGACAATCCATATGCAGATTACATGCAACTCTTTCTCTCTGATCCATCTGAATTAGGAAAGGTCCTACAGGTGCTGAACTGATGCCTGGAGACAGTAATGGACTTTATTTTCTTAGTCGACTAATCATCTACCATACTTCTACATATAACTAAAATCTCTTGGTGTATTTTTTTGAGACAGTTTGAGACAGTTTTTGAGACTATCATCTATCTATCTATCATCTATCTATCTATCTATCTATCTATCTATCTATCATCTATCTATCATCTATCTATCTATCTATCTATCTATCTATCTATCTATCTATCATCTATCATCTATCATCTATCATCTATCATCTATCATCTATCATCTATATCTATCTATCTATCTATCTATCTATCTATCTAACCCTATCTCAGCAATAATAGGCAAGCAGGTCTTAATTCACAGCTCCACCAATTAAAACTTCCCACATATTAAAATTGGCTTCCACTGATTGACCCACTGAAGACTGAAATTGATTGTCCTACTGATCATTAAACTGATGCAGTTTTGCAGCTCTGATATTTTCCTGATATAGGCAGCATATAGATGTGCAGGCACAATTTACATTCTCTGCACCAGCTAGAATTAGAATTAATTTCTGGGGGCTGGGGAAAGAAATGTGATCCAAATGAATTGTTATATAGATATCCCAACTTAAAAATAAAATAAAAAGGTGATGTGAAGAGGGTTGAGGTTCTGAATCGGGGCACTGCCCTGACAGAGGGGGTATCAATCTTGTGTGCACTGCAGCTCCAATCCAATCACACCTGTATCAACTTTTATCATTTTTTAAAAAGATAGAGTAAATTACAGATCTCCTGACATCATATCTGGCTTGGGCCTTAATTCTAATTTATATTCTAATTTGATATTGATATATAGAAGGTGTTGGATCAGGGGCAGGGGTGGTTAAAAAAGGTTTGAAATGATTTGATTCTAGCAAAATGTTGCAAAACATTATTATCTGAAAATGTATTAACAGAAGTTCTGCATAGGAAGTAATTCACAAACCACAGTCCTGTTTCTGGGTCCCAGTAATTCCACATGTTCAAGTTAAGTTGTGGTGGCAATATTCTTTAGATAGAAAATATATCATGCAGTTCATCCTGAAACAGACAAGGAATATGCTTTGGTCCTATCACCCTAACAGCCCGATATACCGTATTTTAATTCTTGAATTTTCTGTGTGACTACATTGCTTTGGTCCCCTGGGTGCTAGTTTTCAAAATGTCTGTGAGGTGATTAAGTCTGTGCCAGTTATGATATGAAAGAAGATACGTCTTTGAATATCTGCCTATGAAAATAAAGTAAACCCAAACACTTTCAAGTGGATAAACATCTCCCTTTAAAAACACTCCTTCCTTTCTGATCTCCCAGGGGTCACTGCCATTTGTCTGAAGGAACCACTAGATATTCCAAAGACATCATGGCTGCCATCACCATTTAAAAGTTAGCTCTTAGAACTAACTTTCACTCATCTGTAAACAAAAGGAAGATTTTTACATGGCAAGGAGGGAGCCATTGAAGTTTCTGAGATTTACCTCTTCCCTCCTGAATGACCCATTTCGATTGTTTTCCTACCTCTTTTCTCTTTTCTTTTAAACTTGTGGTGCTGTTGTTGTCTAATGGTAAACTTGTCTCGCTGAAAAATAGCCTTTGAATAACCATGTATGTGTATGAATGATAATACTAATATGGTTGGGAAATAGAGGGGAAAAAATTCTAGAGGCCAATTGAGCTGTAGCCAATTAAGATCTATTCAGAGCACATCCATTGACATTAGCAGACCATTCTTTTCAATGACCATACTCTAAGTACAAGTAACATTAGGGACAACCCAAAAGGGGGGAAGGTTGAATGAATAGAGCTTGTGTGAATTTGGGCTTCCACGTGGAAATCACACATCATATGGGAGAGTGGAAGAGTATGCACCCATTTTTCTACCAAGCAAATTGGATCTCCATCCCATTGATCTGGCTAGAATGATTTTGCATTAAAACCAGAAGTAATGGTTCTCAGAATTTTACCCATTCTTATATTGAATTCATGCATGCCTATCCATCAATTGATGAATGCTACATGAAGAAAGAACCATCACAGATCAAACACCATAGATGGAGCTCTCAATTGTTTTATATTCTATCACGTGAATTTCAGTGGAAGCTGTTCACACTTTAAAACTGTGAGACATCAGAAGTTGTTCATGCATGTGGATAGGGATAGCCTAATTTCTGTTTTCTATGCTCTGGTAACCTCTAGGTTAGATCACTGCAACATGTTATACATGCCTCTGCCTCTGAAGATGGTTTGGAAACTTCAACTGGTGCAGAATTCAGTGGCCAAGTTTCTCACTGAGGCAAAGTAGTTTGAGCGTATATTGCCAATTCTGGCCCAACTGCACAGGCTGCCAATTAATTTCCCATCCCAATTCAAAGTGCTGGTGTTGACCTAAAGATGGAAGTTGTGATGGAAGTGACCGTATTTACAAGCCCACTGAAAGCACAGTGAAAAGTGAATGGATACAAAGTTGTGTATAAATACAAGCAATAAGAATGGATGCTTTTATTCAGCGAAACGTTGATTACTTGCTCACAGTTGGAATTGTGGTGAAGGCCGATTCATTAGAATATTAATAACTATCATTTTTTTTCATGTATGGGATCAGAACAAAGTCCCAGCACAAGAAAAGGTAGTGCCAAAGACTCACTCCAACTGTTTCTCTGAGCTCTCACTTCCTTTTCATGTTAAACACTTCTGAAACCATGATTGAAATAACCAACATGAAAATGCTTAGAATGGAAAGTACGGTCATTATAGAAAATGATGCGTAGCATGCTCAACGAAGTGGGGGAAGGCGGTGGCAGCCGAGACTGGGGAAGATCTCATTGAACTGGCTTGTCAGATATTGAGACAGAGCAGCAGAAGATCTTCAAGATTTGGAATCAAGAAACTCTTTCCTCTCAACACATATTGACCCTTAACAAGAAATCCTTCTGTGTAACAGCACTAAGGGTCTTCCTTCTGCTGTACAGATGACCAAGTGCTCTTAGTTCTGATTGTGGCGATGATCATAAAAGGTTTTTCCTGGTTTTACAGACTCACAAGTTCTCTGTGAGAACCAGTGTGGTGTAGTAGTTAAGAGCGGTGGACTCGTAACCTGGTGAACCGGGTTCGATTCCCTGCTCCTCCACATGCAGCTGCTGGGTGACCTTGGGCTAGTCACACTTCTCTGAAGTCTATCAGCCTCACTCACCTCACAGAGTGTTTGTTGTGGGGGAGGAAGGGAAAGGAGATTGTTAGCTGCTTTGAGACTCCTTCTGGTAGTGATAAAGCGGGATATCAAATCCAAATTCCTCCTCCTCCTCCTCCTCCTCTTCTTCTTCTGAGCTGCATCTGGTTATATGACTCATTCACTGTCTCATTGTGGTTAAAGCATCTATGACTGCTACAACTACTGTGGTATCCATGTCTTGAAAATATACTATGTGTGAGAGCTGTGCATGTGAAATATATGTGAGCTATGGAGTGGCAGCATTAACTGTCGTACTGTGGATCCACATATGATTTCCTGAGAACTGTGGGGGTCTCACCACAATCTTTCCACCAGACCAACCCCCATGGCCTGGGATTACGCCTTGTCAAACGTAACGTCCTTATTTGAGAATGCTACAAGGTCATAAATCACCTGGTCACATTTTAAAAGGTTTCATACATTGCACACCCATTCTAGGGTCACAAGTACATCAACTTCATGCACACTTCTCTTCATAGGGGACAATGGTCCCAATTTAACATTTGTAACCAGCACAACATGACATGCAACTTTGGATCAGGGCAAATTTTGAACCTTCGCACCACTTGGTTTGAGCACTTCTTGCCTTATTGTGCTTATTGTCAAAGTTAAAAGCAGGAAAATTGCCTCCACAAGAGTGCTGGATTTTCTCCGAGCCAACTTTGTGATAAATCTATATATGCTGTATGCTGTTGGTATGCATATAAAAAAAGTTGATCTTTTAAAATTTAAGCTGTTATTTTCTAACAATCTGACAACCCACATAAATTCCAAACAGCTTTTATGGTGCTTTTCCATTATTTTTTGTTGCTTGCTAATTACTTTTCTTGCCCAATTTCATTTGCAGTTTGAATAAATAAACTGTTTGGTTCTGCCTTCGGGATATTGTAGGAATAGTCAATATGCAGCTGTAATAAAATCATAAATTTCTTTGAACAGGCAATTTCCAACATATCTTTCCATGGGGCTTTAAAATGTCTATTGTTATAGTAACTTACTTGCAAGCCGAAAAGTTCCAGTGCTAATTTCTGAACTTTCAAATAATTGAGAAGGTGGGGGGTGGTTTCCCCTTGCCCTAAGGATTGCACAGGGCAATTTAAATATTTATGCCAGGTGACAATTCCTCCAAAGTATACAAAAGTGCTGAATGCTTAATGAGCTTTTAAATTTGAATTCAAAGGAATTTGAAGATTCTTGTTTTAGCAGCGCTGCAGTGAATTAAATACACACTGGACACAATCCAGTAAAAGTTATTCATTACGAATTCTCATTGAAATCAATGGGATATAAGTTAGTCACTCAAGTAAGGGATTCCAACAGATCAGAAATGGCCTACAGACCATCCTTGACACAGTGGTGGGAAACCTTAGGGCAGGATTGAACTAAGTAGTTCCACAGTAGTGCCACTAGTGGCTTTCCCTCCTCTCACATGCCCCCGCACCCTCCAAAGCAGCTTGGGGAGGGGGGTCATTCCACTGGGCAACCAGTAGTGCTTGAGGAGATGGAACATTTGTTTTAGCATGATGTTGAATTCCTACCTGAGTCTACAGTTGCTCGCCTGGGTAGTAACTGAACACAGAGGGATTTTGTTCTGAGTAAATAGGATTATGCTTTCAGAAAAGGTGGTAGTAGTTAAAGCAGTAGCAATAGGATTATTGTTATTGTTATTATTGATATCCTATACAGTGGTACCTCAGTTTAAGAACAGTCCGGTTTAAGAACGATTTGGTTTACAAACTCCACAAAACTAGAAATAGTGTCTTGTTTTGAGAACTTTACCTCGGTCTAAGAACAGAATCCAAATAGTGGAAAGGCATCAGCGGTGGGAGGCCTCATTAGGGAATGCACGCCTCGGTTTAAGAATGGTTTTGGTTTAAGAACGGACTTCCAGAACGGATTAAGTTCGTAAACCAAGGCACCACTGAATATGAAAAGCAAATGTGTTGTCTGAGTGTGCACATTTTATCCTGATAGCGACCTTGGGAGATAATGATGGCCCCAATGTCACCCCAGTAAGCTTCAAGGCTGAGTGGAAATTTGAAGAACCTGCTTCTCCCTAGTCCAACACAATAACCACAACACAAACACTGGATGGCCTGTACCACCCTGACACTTAGTCCGAGCCTACTGTAAGCAGCCAAAAGAGTCCAGCAGGAAACTGTCCAAACTGCTTCCACATAATTCCTAGCTCTGTCCAGACCTCATCCTAATCATTCCCCACGGGAGAAGTATGTCATCCACCCAACTTGAAACTGCTAACCAGTGGCAAGTTTACAACCAGACACCAACATAAAAACTATGGGATGTCATTTCTAGAGAAACCTGCATATGGCCTATACACTTTTTCCTCTTTAAAGCATATATAGAGCTTTGAATATATTCAAAGCACACTTTCTCCCTCAAAGAATGGTGGGCCACTGTGATTTGTTAAGTGTTGCTGGGAACTGTAACTTGGGTGGGGGGTAAACTACAATGCCAAGAATTCTTTGGAGACAAAATATGCTTCAATTGTATTTTAATACCGTGGACATAACCTTGGTCATGCTCCAACAAGCAGAAAATATATGGGACTATTATTTTAAAGGGGGGCATTTGAAGTAGAATAATAGAGTGTTGGTTTGACTGATGTTGGCTGTTTCGTTCTGTTTTATTGTCAGGCATATTTCATTATTATTTAGCAGGTTCTTATTATAACTTTCTCTCTCTGAGAAAGCCAAACTCTTATTAGAGAAAAGCAGTATTACACAATAATGCAGACTTTGAAGAAGAACGGATTCCTAGCTTTGTGACCGTTGCATTTTTCAAGAACAGTAATTAAGGGTGAAAATCTCTGATTAGTATTCAGCCCAATTAGCCATGCCAAACTGTGGGCAGATGTGCCAAGAGGAAAATCTTTGATCCTAATTCGGCTAATATCAAATACCATAATTTTGCCTCCTTCCTAAACAGCATTGCAATATTTTGTCAGGGATGCTCCCTCCACATTTCTTGAGGTTGAAGAATTATTATCATTGTCCTCTTCTCAGTGGGGGTATTTAAATGTTGGTCCTTATTATACAGCTGGTCAGAATGCTTATTTAACCTTGCAGCTTAGTTTGACCCACTTTCTTAGGTGACTTCTTCCCCCTCGAGATCACTGAAGGCCTCACAATGAGATCATAGAAAAAGAAATGACAGCTTCAAGTAGCTTTGCATGCATAAACCTCAAGTTAATAAGACCTTAATTTCACTCCGCCTAATATGTATGTCAACACAACTGCATTTCCATTTCTGTTACCACAAAGAACTGGGCATAGGTTTCTTGGATGGCAGCATCAAGAGTGATGTTTCCTAGAGTAATAAATGCAAGAGAGAAAAAGGGAGGGAGGCAGGGAGGGAAGGAGAGACTTTGGTGCATCCCAACCACCACCAAGATAATTGTTTTCAAACTGCAAGATAGCTGCTTATTCCTGCAAGGTCAGTATCCTGGACAGTATCTGGACACCTACTTTTGCACAGCAGCTGCCGCTGGAAGTGTGAAGAACTAGTATGAAATTATGAAAGTATGAAGTATGAAAGTAGGAGGTATAAAATTGTTAACAGGCCTATCCAATGGCTAAGGTTGCCTTGTCTTATGTGAAAAGTCTCTAGAAGAAGAGTACAGATAGTATCAATATTTCACTGTCGTAATACTCCAGTATCTTGAGTCCCCAAACCAGGACACACATCTTCTTACCCACACAAGATCACGGAGCCCAAAAGGTGTGCTTTTTTTCAGGGTGAGATCTCAGTGCAAAATTGCGCAGGATCACAGCACCCAAAATGGCCGCCGGGCTCTCGTGTGAGAAAACGGGATGTACCAGTTTTTCCGGGACACTTGCAGGGTATGGTAATGCGTTCGTGATCGCTGCCCCAAGAAAGAAATTGTTGTGTTAAGGAAATGAACTCACAATATCCAGCCTGTGGTTGCATCTGCGCCATACTTTTAAAGCACTGTTATACAACTTTAAGTCATGGCCTCCCCCAAAGAATCCTGGGAACTGTGGTTTGTTAAGAGTTATTAGGAGACCCAGAGTTCCCAGGGAACAAGGACTGAAAGTTATCTTTGAGTAGGGAACAGGGGTCTCCTAACAGCTCAAAACAATCTTACTGAACTACATCTTCCAGAATCCTTTGGAGGAAGCAATGAAGAAGAGGAGGAGGAGGAGGAGGAGGAGGAGGAGGAGGAGGAGGAAGAAGAAGAAGAAGAAGAAGAAGAAGAGGAGGAGGAGGAGGAGGAGGAGGAGGAGGAGGAGGAGTTTGGATTTGATATTCTGCTTTATCACTACCTGAAGGAGTCCCAAAGTGGCTAACATTCTCCTCTCCCTTCCTCCCCCACAGCAAACACTCTGTGAGGTGAGTGGGGCTGAGAGACTTCAGAGAAGTGTGATTAGCCCAAGGTCACCCAGCAGCTGCATGTGGAGGAGCGGGGAAGCGAACCCGGTTCACCAGATTACGAGTCCACCGCTATTAACCACTACACCACACTGGCTCTTAAACAGTTAAAATAGTATAAATTGGGCTTTAAATGTATGGTACTGATGTGGCCTATGTGAAGCTAAATGTATCAGGTGATTGCATATTTTCCTGACCAACAGCAGGATCCCAACAATGTCTACTTGGAAGTACGCTTTATTGAATTCAGTTCAGCTTACTCTTGGGTAAATCGGGTTAGAATTGCAGCCTAAATGCCCTGGCTGTTGTTTCCTTCCTTGAGTTGCTATCCATGAAGAAAGGGGTTGGTGCGCTCTTTAGCTAATAATCTTGAGGAGATTTATAAACATCATTCCCTACTGCCTGCATAATGTATCAGTTTGGGGAATATTTTAGCTGTGTACTTTCACACCTGCCAAAAGTATATTGGGCAAACAGTGAAATAATGGCTATTTAGCTTGTGGGAGAAAAACATTTTAAAAATATTTTAGTTCACTGAGGCAAACAACAAAACCTTTACATACTAGCCCTTTAATGTCTTCTGCTAACTAAGGATGCAGCCTTGCCCCAAACCCCAAAGCTGTTCATCAGCCCTTTTCAGATTATTTCACAAATATTAATGGGGGGGGATCTAAGAACATAATAAGTCTATAGGTGTCCCACTGAGTTAAACGGGGCTTACTCCCATGTAAGTATGTAATTGCAAACTTCGTTTCTGTTTCGTGAGGAATGAAGAAGAATTGACTTGGCCAATTTTTAGTAGGAGAAGAAGGGAGCAGGCAGTTCCTTTTGGGGAGGGGAGCGATCTCTTGATGTGAACCATGATTGACCAAATTTTATTTAAAGGGCTTCTGGACTATCCTCACTCATTTTGGGTCACTAATTTTTTTTGTGGTGAATGTTAAGATCATTTTGATTAAAAAATTTAAAACAGTTCTAGGATATGTCTCCCAGTTCTAGGGCTTATCTCTAATTGATAATACTATCGTTTCCCCACATTATTCTTCTGGAAAGTGCACAATCTTCTCAGTTGAGGCTGGTGTTAAGTGTGCCCCCTAGCTAGACAATTAAAGGTACAAGTCATTAAGCTGATGGAGAGCTCAGTTTTGCTTCCCAGCTGACCATCCTACTAAGGGCAGATTCAAACGTTCATTTGTCTGAGATGTCAGCACCTCTCAGGCTGTGCCCAAACCACTTGAAAACTAGTGTGGTATGTGGTTTATCAGGTGTGTGCTTTTGAGCAAGCCACTCTTGAAATGAAAACTACTGTGGCAAAGTCCACTAAAGAGGGCCCCATCCGCACCCCTCTCTAAATCTGGAAATTCTATATGCTCAAAAAATCCAAATAGGAGTGTTATATCAACTGCATAGGGAATCTCTGGAGTTAGAGAGGAGAAAGTGTGTGGCGAATACCACAGAAATCCCACCTTTCCCCCCATGCAAATACTTGTTGTTGTTTAGTCGTTTCGTCATGTCTGACTCTTCGTGATCTCATGGACCAGAGCATGCCAGGCACTCCTGTCTTCCACTGCCTCCCGCAGTTTGGTCAAACTCATGCTGGTAGCTTCAAGAACACTGTCCAACCATCTCATCCCTTGTCGTCCCCTTCTCCTTGTGCCCTCCATCTTTCCCAACCTCAGGGTCTTTTCCAGGGAGTCTTCTCTTCGCATGAGGTGGCCAAAGTATTGGAGTCTCAGCTTCAGGATCTGTCCTTCTAGTGAGCACTCAGGGCTGATTTCCTCACATAATCTGTTTGTTTGCTCTTTTTAAGACCTATGATCTCACATTGATCTTATTTGCCTGCTGGCTTTTTGTAGCATGGCAGGTGCAAATCTCTCAAAAGCCCAGAGCTTGAATTTCCACCAGTAACCAGTCCATTATTGCTTTGCGCTGTGCACAATTGCTGGATCTGGGCCTTCTCCTGAAGTTGAGGTTTTTTACATACTGCGCAGCTCTATGAGTCCCAAGGAGAAGACAAGTGCTACTTTCAAACACAAAGGGCTAAATATCAAAATATATCATGAAAGCTGCCACAGCCAGCATGAGAAATGTCAGTGTTTTTCACAACCACAAAGCCATCAGAAAAGGATGTTCTTATTTTTCATTTATTTAATTAATATACCACCCTTCATCACAATATCATCTTTGGAGCCCTCCCTCGGGGGCTTTTGGGCTGGCGGTTCCCAGCTCTCCTCTTCAGCAAACCATGTCCTGATATCTGGCAGACTCTCCAAGTGTCTCGATTTTCCAGGGACAGTCCCGGATTTACAGAAGCTGTCCCAGTTTCTGATTTGATCCTGGGATGTCCCGCTTTCCCTTAGGATGTCCCTATTTTCATTGGAGAAATGTTGGAAGGAATGTCTCTGTTTACATCGGATAAAAGTTGGAGGGGACATCTCTATTTTCATCAGAGAAATGTTGGCAGGTATGCAGTATCTCATGATTCAGCTTGCAGAAAAATTAGAACAGGGCTGGAATAAAATGGCATTTAAACTCCCCTATAAATATCCTGCTTCCTGCACATCATGGTCATTAAACAGATGCAGAACATTTGTGAAGACTTTTCTCTTGAAATGTCCACTGTCCTGTCCATACTTTAGTCATGATCATTTGAACAATTGCACATAATACTGCTGGGTATATCCAGTAATTGTTTGGTGAAAGACTCCTCAATAGAGTTATGCTCATTTCTAAGTGTTTGGAGAACCAGTGCCTTAGTTACATTTGCATTTAGACTCATATCAATTTTTCAGAGTATTCAGTTAACCTTTTGTTTCAACCTTCGCTAGTTCCCTTTGAAATGAAAGCCACCTTTCGAAATGGAAATGAAAAGGGTAATGTTGACTCCAAAAGCTTTCAGAAGAGGTTTAAATCAAGATTTAGTAGTCGGAGACAGACAGGGCCAGACAGATCCTTGTCCCAGTAAAAAGCTTACTAGCAACTTGTATTTTATCTCCCTGATTGCATTCTGTCAGCTGATGTGCTCTCAGCCTCGGAGGCCTCCCTACTGCATTGGCCATCAGTTATGATGAACAGAAGGAAAAGGCCTGCAGGTTTCTAATCAAATAAATTTGAATAGTGCTGCCATGGGTACCGTTCTGACTTTGTGACGCTGTAACACTTTATAACCCTGCCAAGAGAGTCTTACAGAAATGCCTGAAATGTAAATGAACTGCACCTCAGACAACCTTCAAACACGGCAAAGTGCAAGAGAGGAGCCAAACTTTCCAGCAAACTTTGGTTGTGGTTTAAGAGTGGATGAAATGACATGCAGATGTAGGGTCTGGGTGATCTTATGTACAGGAATGTGAGAGCAGGTGCATGTGGGTCATTCATGATCAGTTTAGAGGTGCAATGGTCTGGGTCATGGTTAGGGGTGGACATTTGAGATTTTGATCCTGTAAATGAAGCTGTGCAGGAAGAAGAGTTTGTAACTGCTGACGATCAAGCACCTGTAAACCTCATTTTCACCAGGAAGCCACATCTTTTGTCTGCTCCATACTTGATATAACTTAAGATGTCAGGTACAGGCAGATGCGTATGGCTTGGAGGAAATGGCCCTTGAAAGTTCCCAAACACTAGGGTTGTCATACGTCAGTAATTTCCCAGACATATTCAGGATTTAACTGGGATTTCGAGGTTGATTGCCTTAAAAAAGCTCAACAAAAACTTTTGTGCCCTGAATTTCACTTCTAGAAATATGACAACCCCACCAAAAACTGTTGTATTGAATAATATCAATCAATCAATTTATTGTGTTCAGTGGTACCTCTGGTTACGAGTTTAATTCGTTCCAGAGGTCCGTTCTTAACGTGAAACAGTTCTTAACCTGAGGTACCACTTTAGCTAATGGGGCCTCCTGCTGCTGCCGTGCTGCCGCCGTGCGATTTCTGTTCTCATCCTGAAGCAAAGTTCTTAACCCGAGATACTATTTCTGGGTTAGCGGAGTCTGTAACCTGAAGCATCTGTAACCTTAAGTGTCTGTAACCACTGTATAGCCAAAGGCCTTTGCAGTCAGCAGCAGAGGACAAGAGCAAGGCTTTCCTCTGAAATAACACGACATATAAAAACCTATAAAATTTTACATCATTCAATATTACAGCATACAGTTTTAAAATTAGAAAGCATTAGTATGGCTGGAATGGAGCTTCTTAGCTGCCAGAGCAAATTTGTGTAATTTGTAGATCTTTATCAGCTAAGAGTTCGACTGTCACTTCCTGAGGGGATTGGCTTGAGAACCAGATAAGAATAGGCGATAAAAATTTTTATCTTGGCATTGTATATAAGGGGCAAATCAGCAGGTAGCACATGATATCCTTGACCTGGTTGCATCCATAAATGAATTTGTGTTCCATACAGGGAATTCCCCTCTACGTATGCTAAAGGCATCTGTTGGAACCTTAGTTGCGGGAAAGTCAGTGTCTCAAGGTAATAAGGCCTTGAATGATTGACCTTAATTTGGAGGTACCAAATAGAATACCAGGCAGCAATAATGGATGTTCTATCTTGATTGGCGTCCTGGTCAAAGATCCAATTTCTGAGTTTGCATGAGCTAAGGGATAAATGAGCTCCTGTTGTTTGGTCCCTGTTCCTGCCAACCTAGCAGTTCAAAAGCACGTCAAAGTGCAAGTAGATAAATAGGAACCGCTTTGGCAGGAAGGTAAATGGCATTTCTGTGCACTGCTCTGGTTCGCCAGAAGAAGCTTAGTCATGCTAGCCACATGACCCGGAAGCTGTCTGTGGACAAACACCAACTTCCTCGGCCAGTAAAGAGAGATGAGTGCCACAACCCTAGAGTCGTCCACAACTGGATTTAACAGTCCGGGGTCCTTTAAGGGATAAATATTTCTCCATTTGGAGATAGTAAGCCCTATATTGAATAACATGGTGCCAAGGAAAAACAAACAGCCAAGGATCTCACCAGCACCATTCCTTGAGCTCACCTACACATATGAAAATTTCTTCCTTTCTATCCCATTTGTTCTTAATTTAGCCTTCTCTAAATTCAGGTTGTCATTACACACTTAGCTAGGAATACTGCCCACTGAATGGGGCTTGTGTTAGAGGAGATACACACTGGAACGCACTGTAAAACTGACTTTAGTGGGCTTCAATATTTCAAACTATATGTTCTAAACAAGGCCACAGAGCAAAAACTCCAAGAAGAGAAAGGGTTTCTCTCTTTTTTATTAACATCATTTTATTATTACAAGATGTCATTGACAATGCTAAAATGGGTCCTGACTTTGGACAATCCCCCAGACCCGGAGAATATGTTTTCCACTAGTTTGCTACAGACCCTGGAAATTATTTTGTAATTTAACACTCTCAGGTGTCACAGCTAGATAAAGAATTCTGCTCGGGACTCTACAGCATGTCCCTTGCCGGTGTGAAAATTTGAGCCTGATGTAATTCTGAAAAGTCCAAATGCACAACTCTGATTCCAAATTATATCTACTTTGCTATGAGGTGAGCTCATAAGTTAAGATTTTTTAAAGTCATCTTCCTTGGAGGCATGTACTTTTCCTCTTCCCATCCCCTTAACAGGAAGAAAGAGTTCAGGGAGAGAAAGTAAAAGTAATTTAACCTTCTTAAAGCAGGTAAAATAGATTTGCTCCAGAGAAGATGCATGTCTGACAGTGTTCAATTTTGGGATGCTGCTTGAATAAGGAGCATCTCATCCTTCTTCCTTTCTAGTGGGTTCATCAAATTACAAGCAGTACTACACAGGGCATATCCCACTAAAAAATACTCTTCTGTGGAATTGCCTTTGAAATGAATGGCAGCAATGCAAGAACTTAAGTGTGCTGCATCCAAACATCTCTTACCCACATACAATCATGATGAAAAACTAGCACCAAAGGGTCCATAAGTTCCCAACTGGTTATTGATTTGGTTTGAATATAGTGGTTTCAGTGCAACTTATGACTGATCCACTGTGAAGAGACATTTAAAATCCTTAAGAAGTTTTGCTAATCTTAATGTAGTAGATCTTAACCTGGAGCTGGGAAGCTTCTTTCTGGAGCAAGATAAACCCCAGAAGCCTGCAGCATCTAGGAATCATGTAGGCCTTGTCTTTGGCCCATCGCTGTACAAAAGCAACCCTGTAAAGTACAAGTAATTCAGTATTCTAATGCCCCATACTGCAGATGGAGGCTACCAAAGAGTTCCTGGCAGAGGAGAGGTTCAGACAAAGAACTTCCTAATTTGAACCACAGTCCCTTGGCTGCAGTAGATAATTGGGTAGATCAGTTCTTGGAGATACATCAATATATAAGTGAGCACCACACATTCCAGGTTCTGTCCAGCTCATTACTTCCCCCCACAGCACTCTCATCAGCACCAGGTGGCTTTGTTTGGAAGCCTCTATTTTGATTTTCCACAATGCTCCCCAATGTAGTGTGATTGTGAGAAATGAAAATGGTGGCTCTGAACCACCCAACACTGATCAGAGCACTGCTGCTCTGCTCCCACTGCTAGTAGGTCAATCTGTCAAGGTTTACCCACATGGGAGAAGGCCACTGATGTCAGAGTGGGGAACTGGAGGGCACTTTGCTAAAGGGAAGTGCCATAGCTTAGTGGCAGAGCATCCACATTGCATGCAGAAGGTCCTTGGTTCAATCCCTGGCTTCTCCATGGAACATCCCATGCCTGAAACCCGGGAGAGCCAAAGCCTGGGACTGTAGATAATACTGAGTGAGATAAACTGGTTGTCTGGCTTGGTATAAGGCAATTTCCTTCGTTCTCCACAGAACTTAAAGTCTTTTTTGTTCCACTAACTTCAATAGGAGAGATTGATGCATCTAATGAAATCAACAAGGCTTGGCAAGTGCTTCATTTTGAATGGATCATCTCCATTGTTAGCTGTCTTTGTTTTCTTGTTGTTGTTTTTCATAGAACAGATTACACATGTTTAGAGTGAATAAATAAATAAGGTGTTCTTTCTCTTTGCCTGTGAAATGCTTATTGGCCTATATTCACTTGGTTTGCTTTTAATAAACCCCTTAGGTCAAATGATAGGAGCAGAACCTCATAACATTTTATGACATCCCTTTGAAAAACTGCTGTTAACATAAACATAATTGAACATGCAATTTGCATTACAATTAAACATTAGCACCAAAGGGAAATTATTTCTACCAGAACTATGAGCACATTGGGTGTGTGGGTGTGGGTGTTATATAAGAGATTTTCCTTGGGCAAAACAACTGTTTTCTAACAAATGCTTAGAGCAGTGGCTGTCAAAATGTGGGTTCAGACCATTGCAGGGTGGTACAGGATGCCTGGGGCATGCAAAATCTATGGAACCTGCAACTGGAGGAGCCGGAGACACCTGCCACAGTGAAAGATTTAACCTTGAAGTTCACCCAAACTGCCTTGTTAACCTGTAGAAAGGGAGAGAACATAGGGGAACATCTGGCCACAGTATCTTCTCCAAGTGCTTGGCTTCTGTGAGCCCAGCAAGATTCTTTGGGATGGCAGACTACAGCCTCCACTAGTGGCATAGCATGGGTTCCAACACCCAGAGAAAGAAAGTATTGTGCTCCCTAACCAGTGCCCCCACAGATATTTATGCACACATCAGCAGGTAGTAAACACAGTGGTGTAGCATTTGTGGGGGGCACAGGGGCAATTGCCCCAGGAGCAAAATAGTTAGCGGTACAAAATGTCAACACCCAGTGCCGCCTCAATATAGCTGTGCATTTTGCTGGGCTCCGTTGAAAACGGCTTCTCCATGCGAAGCAGGAAGTGACCTCTTCAGACAACAGAACAACTCTTCTTATCTCTGTGGCTGTGATCTCCTGGGTGATGCAGGCGCTGTTAGGGAGTTGAATGTGCATGCGTACTTCATCCATTCCCCTCCCTCCTACCCACCCCACTCCATGTGGCCCAGGATGCATTTCTGTAATGAAAATAGGGATGTCCTACCAAACCCTCCAACATTCTACAGAAGGAGAAAAAGGGAATGTGGAATATGCAGTTCATGACCTTCTGGAAAACACACACACACAAACTGCCCATGCATGCTCACCCTCAGAATAAATAGCTGAGATCCCCCGTGCTTTCAGTTTTAAAAGAAAATAGGTCTCAGGCCTCATTACTGACTTGACTTTCAACATGGTTAATTTGGAGCAATTAGTGATTTTCGCTCACATCCTCTTATGTTCTTATCTCTGGGACTTAATTCTTTTTTGCTTTGTATATTCCCAAGGCTTTGCTTTGTTTTGTTACTGCCCAAACACAGCAACATTTCCATTTAATTGGTCGGTGCCAACATCTGTGTGCGTGAGTGCTTGTGAGAGTTTGGAACTGTAAAAGAAAGAAAGAAAGAAAGAAAGAAAGAAAGAAAGAAAGAAAGAAAGAAAGAACATGTATGCTGAATGGTGATTTTTTAAAAAAATTAAACAAAGAAGCAAATAACCAGCCTAAATATATAAACAATGGCTGGGGGAAAATACCAAATTAATAATGCCCAGGGATTAAAGAAACATCTCAAAATACCCCTCCACTTTTGCCTCTGGCCCCACCTAGGACTGGCTTTGTTCAGAAAGGAAATGCAGTCCTTCGGATGAAAGAGATTCTCCATCTGGGAAGCTGTCGGATTTAGTTGGAAGCCCAGCTATGCTGGGGAATGCTCAGTGTGCTACCACCAGGACCGACATGCTCACAGATGCCAGGGGGAAATGCACAGGATTTGTCAATATAGCTTCAACTCTGAATTTGCAACAGGTGAGGCTAGACATGGGTGACACAACAGTTCGGAAGTCAACTAATGAAGTATGTCCAATCGCTCCTTCCCTGGTGGACCGGGCTATTAGCAGGCTGGATCATGCTGCCACCCAAGTGGTTAATGGTGGCAGGAATTAGAGGGAATTCCCTGGGCACAGGACCAACTGCGCAGTAGCAGTGCTCAGTCCCACGCACAGGGCCAGGATAACTTACCGGCCGGCTAGACCTTTGGCCTTTTTTTCACCATGCCGGTTATTGTCAATACAGACTGGCAGTGGCCCTCCAGAGCTTTAGGAAGGGGACATTCTCAACTCCATCACCACCTGGAGATTCCAGGGGAGCTTCTGCCTACAAAGCAGGTGTTCTGCTCCTGAACTACGGCCCTTCCCCTACCAGCTGTGCCAGAGGATATTGTACCTCTGGTCTAGCAGAAACATAGGAGTATTCTATTTTATCTTATTTTGCGGTGCATCCGTTCCTCACTTTCCTTGATTTTGAATGGGTCAGCCCAAAATTTATCAAAAGAATGTCTCAGTTGCCTTACAAGATAAAAAAAAAATCTTCTCAAAGTGATGCACAATGGGGAAAAAATCTTGAAACAAACATAACAATTCACAATTAAACTCTCAAAAGTGGAAACGGCAATATAACCATTTCATTTTAAGTCAGCTAATAAAAAGGGTATAAAAACCCTCACTTGCAGTCATCGAAAAACAACATGCAGAGAAAAAAGCGTTAACCTACCCTCATTAAAAGCAGACTGAAATAAGAATGCATTCAGGGTGGGAATGTTGGAGAATTCCAACGAAAACAGAAACATGAGCTGAAATTGCTGATGGTTGCTTATTTGTCTGCTGATCTGGAGATGTCCAGGTCAGAAATCAATCCCACAAATATGATTTGTATTCACTGTTGTTGCTTTCAGACTGCAAAAGATAACATACATAATTGATTGCACCCCCCCCCCAAAAAATGCATTGCATTTCCTTCACACTGAAATGAATAAAGTGGAACAGCATAGCGGAAACATAGAATACATCATTAATATCATTACAGTGGTGCCTCGCAAGATGGAAATAATCCGTTCTGCAAGTCTCTTCGTCTAGCGGTTTTTTTCGTCTTGCGAAGCAACCCTATTAGCGGCTTAGCAGATTAGCGCTATTAGCAGTTTAGCGGATTAGCGGCTATTAAAGGCTTAGCAGCTTAGAAAAAGGGGGGGAGCAGAAAAAAATCGGAACACTCGCAATACGTTTTCGTCTTGCGAGGCAAGCCCATAGGGAAATTCGTCTTGCGAAGCAGCTCAAAAACGGAAAACCCTTTCGTCTAGCGGGTTTTCCGTCTTGCGAGGCATTCGTCTTGTGGGGCACCACTGTACATATATTGTGCAAGTTCCATCATTTTTCCACATTAGTTAGCAATACAAATAATGTAGTTTCTCTTGGAAGAAGAACTGCAGCAGAATGGAAACAGCGCTACGTTCCACAAACACAGGATGGAATGGAAAAGCAATGCCTTATTATATCCCTAATTTGGGACTCACCTAAGAGGCAATAATGAAGAAGCCAATCACATGCCTCCAAGGAGGAAGTTCCACAGATATTTAGCGCCTACTGGTAAGGCTTCAACTCTTGTGCCTCCCTCCCATTGTAACTACAGCTACTGACCGTCATGAGTAGGGCCTTTTGGGCTTGCCAATTGTAATGTTGGCAGTTCGAATCCGCTTGACAGGGTGAGCTCCCATTGCTCTGTCCCTGCTCCTGCCAACCTAACAGTTTGAAAACATACCAGCATGAGTAGATAAATGAGTATCACTGTGGTGGGAAGGTAAATGTCATCTGTACTTAACCTGAAATTGTTCTTAACCTGAAGCACCACTTTAGCTAATGGGGCCTCCTGCTGATGCCGCACCGCCAGAGCACAATTTCTGTTCTCATCCTGAAGCAAAGTTCTTAACCTGAAGCACTATTTCTGGGTTAGCGGAGTCTGTAACCTGAAGCGTATGTAACCTGAGGTACCACTGTATTTAAAGAAATATTACAGTATGTTGAACTTACAAGCAGGATTTGAGCTATTAGCAACAGAAGTAATTAGATTATAATATTGTAGTTAGGATTTGATAGATAGAAGATAGAGTACAGCAGAAGGAGAGAAACAACAACTCCATGAAAAAGAGGGTGGGAAGTCGACAAAAATGAGAGAAAAAAGGAAATTGTGTTTTAACTGTATATGCTCATACCCTCCAACATTTCTCCAATGAAAATAGGGACGTCCCATTCCATAATGCTAATGTTACTATTTATACTCCACACATCTTATTGGGTTGCCCCAGCACTCTGGACAGCTTCCAACACATATAAAAACATAATAAAACATTAAACATTTAAAAAAAGCACTTCCCTATACCGGATTGCCTTTAGACAGTTTAGGATTCGGATAACTCCATACCGTCCAAAGTTTCTCCAATGAAAACAGGGACACCCTAAGGAATAGTGGGACATTCTGGGATCAAATCAGAAACCAGGATGGCTTCTCTAAATCAGGGACGTCCCTGGAAATTAGGGATGCTTGGAGTGTCTGTATATTGAAAATGTTAAAATTTAATAAAACATAATTGAAAATAAAATAAAATAAAGTACTCAAGTCTTGAGCCTCAGAATGATTGGTGTCCAGAGTAGTTCAAGCAGAACCTGTTTATTTTGGCTGGGGAGGAGATCTCATCCTGATATTAGGTCCTAAAGGGCTTATGTGAGACATCCATGTTATACACTAGCAATACCTTTGCCCAGGTTAGAAAACCTCCCTGGAGATATGAAAGCTTCAAATGACATCTTCTTGGATTTGCGATAGAGAATAAAACCCATTCGTTTTGATTGCAGAAACACGCTCGCTCACCCCTGTCCCTCCAGAGATGCCGTTTAGATGACAAAATGCAACGTGACAGTAATTTGGCAATATGTAATTCTAATATCAATGTAAAACATGAAGGAGTAAAAAACATCAAATTCTCTACAGGGCTGATCTGAAAAAAAATAAAAATGGGGACTTTATTGACTTATTTATTTTAATCTCCCAACCTGTCAGGAAAGCATGATGGCCTTTGGAAGATGTGGCTCTTGAATAAGAGTCAATATAAACCAAAACCGTGTGGGATTATATATCTTTAGCTAAACGGAAGCAATATGATACAGATCATTAACTCTAAACACCTTCTCCATTCGTCTTTAGCAACACACATATTGAGGTTGCTGAACTGAGAAATGTTACTGAGGGTACAGGCCATCCATTTTAAGCTGTGATAGGGAGGGGGGGGAATGATGTGTGTGTGAGAGTCAGGGGGGAATTCCTCTTTCCTATTCTGAATTATTATTGGGTTTTCTTAAATAATATTTGCTGCAGCGAGGCCTTCCCATAAAATACCTAGTATAGATCACTGGGAGATGTAAAATATGCTACATTTATATGTTGAACGGCTAGGAAGGTCGGCAATGATTTAATTCCCATACATGCATCAATGCCCTTTTAGTCATCATGGAGAAGCAGCTTGTGTAAATAGCATGAAGCGAGTTTACCTAGCATGTTACCCTAACTGTACCTAATCATGATAAGTTACGGTGTGCCATTGGCATTAAACCAACAAGCTGCATTAAACTATATCCTCTAGCGTCTTAAAAAAAATATTTATTAGCTCCTGTGGCCACTTTCCCATTCCATAGATAAAAAATTATTTAACAACTCCTCCCACCCCGGGGAAAAAACAACCTTGCTGTATATTTGCAACCACGGCAAACTGTTAAAATTTAGTACATCTTTTTTTTTGCTGTGAGCACTTCACAGCTATGCTTTATAACAGAGGGCTCAATCATCTTTTCCCACAGATTTCTCTGTGGACATTTTATATCCACATTATCATTTTTTCGCCAGCATTCGTGTTTGAGTTGCAGAGGCATGTGCTTCTCTTAAGGTTAAATAAATGCAGTTTATAAATACAAAAAAAGAAGGGATAAGAGGAGGAAAGGCTACTATTATTCTGATTTAACAGATGAAGCTTGAGAAGATAAAGTAGCAGAACATGAAGCAAATAATTTGGCATTTCTGGGGATTTTTATATATATTTTTAAAGTCGGAACTGCAAAGTATGAGCAGCAGGTGCTATTGTGGGATACAATACTAATTATGAAAGTGTGTGGCTTACTTATTTATTTAAAGTATTTCTATTTCACTGTTAATCACAGTCTTATACAGTGGTATGTGGTCAATCGACTAGAGGGGCCAGCCTAGTTCCCTAAATGTTCCCCTGGTGGCTCCTTCACAAAGCTCAGGAAACTTCTGCCCGACTTATGGAGGTGTGATGCTCATGCACACAACATCAACTCCTCCACCCCTCAAAAAAATTGCCCTCACAAGCTGCTGCCTCTGGCCCTAATTGTTCCTCTACAAAAAGGTTTACCACAAGCCACTGGTCTCATAGTGGCTTACCAAAATTAAAAGAATAATGTTTATCTGGAAATGGAACAGGGCTTTGCACACAAAGCCACTGGTTGATCTATGATGCCATGGAATATTTATAAGCGTTCTAACATTGAGAGGGAAGAGTCAATCAAAAAATGTTAGCAAGTACTGCAGCTACAGTGAATGCTAAAAAGAGAAAGGAAGACATGCAGTAGTGCCTCAGAAGTCAAATGGAATCCATCCGGAAGTCCGTTTGACTTCCAAAACGTTCGGAAACTAAGGCATGCCTTCCAATCGGAAGCCCCGTAAGCCCTGTCGGATGTTCGGGTCCCAAAGAACATTCGCAAACTGGAACACTGATTTCTGGGTTTGCGGTGTTTGGGAGCCCAAACGTTTGACTCGCAGGGTGTTTGGGATCCAAGGTACGGCTGTAATGGGTAAGGGGAAAGGAAGTACGTTTGACTGGATCTAGAAATTAGAGGGGTTGTGTGCCATTGCCAGAGTTGTGGGGGTTGAGGCTGAAGAGTCAACGGAACGTAGAGATAAGAACCTAAGTGAGAAGAGGGCCTGGCAGACAGCGTGCTAAGAGGCAAGAGAGAGAGAGAGAGATGTCATGATGTACTGTGGTTGAAACAAGGAGAAAAGTGTAGAGAGCTGGCACAACAGTGCAGATATGAGGGAAGCTGGCAACACAGTGCAGATATGAGGGAACGTGGGACTCGGGTCAGGGTAGAGCAGGCAGGAACTGAGGTAAGGGGGCAATAAGAAATTGCTATTGCAGGGGGACTTGCATAGGGCACAAAGCAGGGTGGGGAATGGGTCGCATTACCTGTATACCTGAAGAAGCGTCTTTACCCCCATTGTTCAGCCCGGACACTGAGGTCCAGAGCCGAGGGCCTTCTGGCGGTTCCCTCACTGCAAGAAGTGAGGTTACAAGGAACCAGGCAGAGGGCTTCTTTGTAGTGGTGCCCACCCTGTGGAACGCCTCCCATCAGATGTCAAGGAAATAAACAACAATCTGACTTTTAGAAGACATCTGAAGGCAGCCCCATAAAGGGAAATGTTTGATCTGTGGTGTTTTACTGTGTTTTATGTTTTAATTTGCTGGAAGCTGGCCAGAGTGGCTGGGGCAACCCAGTCAGATGGGTGGCATATAAATAATACATTTATTTTTATTATTAGCATTAGTATTTTCCTAGTGGAAAGCTGTTGGGAGTAGCATTCCAGTAGGCTAATTCCATGAAAATGTCAATTTACGAACCCTTTTTTCATTTTCATATATAGTTAACATGTTCTGTATAATTAAAATGATTAATAGTCACATGTTAAATGCCATTTTGAGAAACTGCTGCCACATAATGAAACTTTTCAAAATGGCATTCAGCACGTGAATAAAACGAGAATCCTGACATGCAAGATGACTCAGAATTTCCCTATCCCCCCTAAAGTTCAGTTAAAGAGCACACCAGAAAAATAGAGAATAAAAACACTTTTATTGTATCAATAGTTTTCATTTCTGAACTGACAAGTCAGATAAGCAACGGACAATAAAACTTAAGTTGGTTCAGCGTGTTACATCCCCTTGAGGGATTTTGCGCCCAGTGATGATTTTCTTGCAGGAAGCCCTCTGAAACAACCCCAAAGACAATGCAAGAAGAAGAAGAAGAGTTTGGATTTGATATCCCACTTTATCACTACCCTAAGGAGTCTCAAAGTGGCTAACAATCTCCTTTCCCTTCCTCCCCCACAACAAACACTCTGTGAGGTAAGTGAGGCTGAGAGACTTCAGAGAAGTGTGACTAGCCCAAGGTCACCCAGCAGCTGCAGGTGGAGGAGCAGAGACGCGAACCCGGTTCACCAGATTACGAGTCTACCACTCTTAACCACTACACCACAATGCAAGGAGAAAGGTCTTTGTTGTTTTGCTCTGGTGCCATTTGGAATGGCTGCTTTTTTGAAGTTAGAGTGTCTGAACCTTGGCTTACCAAATAAACGCGCAATTGCAATGTTTTGTTGCAGGTCTCATGCATGCCTCCCAATGCTGTTTAGTCGTTTAGTCGTGTCCAACTCTTCGTGACCCTATGGACCAGAGAATGCCAGGCACTTCTGTCTTCCACTGCCTCCTGCAGTTTGGTCAAACTCATGCTGGTAGCTTCGAGAACACTATCCAACCATCTCGTCCTCTGTCATCCCCTTCTCCTTGTGCCCTCCATCTTTCCCAACATCAGGGTCTTTTCCAGGGAGTCTTCTCTTCTCATGAGATGGCCAAAGTACTGGAGCCTCAGCTTCAGGATCTGTCCTTCCAATGAGCACTTAGGGCTGATTTCCTTAAGAATGGATAGGTTTAATCTTCTGCAGTCCACAGGACTCTCAAAAGTCTCCTCCAGCACCATAATTTTGAGGTGGTATACCTCTGTATATCAGTTTCGGGGAATCACAAGTGGAGAGAGTGCTGTTGCATCCCAGGACTTATCATGGACATTGATTGGCCACTGTGAGAACCAGATGTTTTGGGGCTAGATGGACGTTTGACCTCATCCAACAGTGTTGCTTTTATGTTCTTAAGCACACAGACCTGCTACCACTGTGTCCAGTTTAGCTCTCTATGTCCTGCTCTATGCTGGGTTGTTTGAGACTCTTAAAAATGGAAACACTTCCTCGAAGAGCATTAAATATATCTGTGGGGCTCAGTGCTATTTGAAAACCAGCCAACTTTTATGAAGGGGATTATATATGTCTGTGGAATAACAAGTACTCTGCTGCTTACGAAGTATCTAAAATTCATAGAAAAGTCCGGGAGCAGAGGATTATTTATTTATTTATTTAAAGAGAGCACGGAGGAAGAAAGGACCTTTCAAAAGAATTTAAAATTAGTAAGAGTACAATAGAGCCAGACGTTTTTGAAGATTTTCCCAGTCTCTCTGACTAGGCCCACTGTGTGTTCCTTGATATCTATAGTTTGGATGTGATACTTTTAAAGAATCTTTTTCTGTAAGTCTCAGCATAATGTTATGTTAAATCTGTTCATGGGGGAGCTGCGGTATCTACTCCAAAAGGAGGGGGAGACTGTACTAAAAGGGGATTTCACTTTGCAGATTTGATTTTGGTAAACAGAACGGGGGAAGAAAAAGTACCTAATGCAATAAAATAGCAAGCATCGAATACAGACGTAGATTTTAAATAAAGCTGCTGAGTTGAGACCGCATAAGAGTTCCCTTTCAAATGTGGTGGATTTTAGATGAAAGTTAACATTTGGGCTTTGTGTTTGGGACATTTGCACAGTGGAAGGAAGGCTGCGGTTTAATGTTCTTATAAGCTGACCATCAAGAAACATACTTACCAAAGGCATTCACACTACTGGTTTAGGAACAGGTGAGCCACCTTGCACACCTTAAATAATAGGTCTCGTTTGTTTGTTTCTTTATTTATAACATTTCTTATACGCCCTTTGTTGAAAGGTTCCATGCCCAACGGCCTGGCGTACACTCCCACCCCGGGCGTTGGCAGTTGCTGCTATGCCACTGCCTTGGACTAGTTTCAGAAACCTTCTGCAAGTGATGATCAGTTTAGCCCGCCACAGGAAAACAAATCTGATTCATTCTGATTTAAAGCACCAGCACAACAACACACCAGGTAGATCTCACTTGGGTAACTGTTCATAGATGGGGTGCCACAACTGAAAAGGCCCTCTGCCTTCCTATCATCATCATAGCTGTTGCAGTAGCACTTTTATTCAAAATATTCTGCCCATCACAAACAATGTAACTGTAAAACATTAAGCACAAATTCACTAACTGTGACACTAAGGTAAACAAAATCTTAAAGCAATAAAAGGCATTTGAAATAATAATATCACCCCCAATTGCATTATAGCACCAAGCAAATCAGCCTGCATGTTGATGCAAAGAGGCGGATGGCAGAAGAAAAACAAGGAATTATTTTGGCAGATCTTCCTAGGCTTGACATGTCACCACAGAGAAGAGCTAACTAATGTGGCATGTTGAGGCATATTACGTAAAGAAAAAAAGAAGAGGAAAAGGACTTGGCATCCCACTTTGCTGAAAGTAAAAAATGGGCATGCTTGCTCCCACTTGTTTCAAATTCATTCTGAAATTAACTGTTCCCACTCCAAAACGAAAACCGAATCAGCAACTATATACCGTATTTTTTGCTTTATAAGACTCACTTCTTCCCTCCTAAAAAGTAAGGGGAAATGTGTGTGCGTCTTATGGCGCGAATGCAGGCTGCGCAGCTATCCCAGAAGCCAGAACGGCAAGAGGGATTGCTGCTTTCACTGTGCAGCGATCCCTCTTGCTGTTCTGGCTTCTGAGATTCAGAATATTTTTTTTCTTGTTTTCCTCCTCCCAAAACTAGGCGCGTCTTGTGGTCTGGTGCTTCTTATAGAGCGAAAAATACGGTAGTTTATTTGGTAAGCCAAGGTTCAGACACTCTAACTTCAAAAAAGCAGCCATTCCAAATGGCACCAGAGCAAAACAACAAAGACCTTTCTCCTTGCATTGTGGTGTAGTGGTTAAGAGCGGTAGACTTGTAATCTGGTGAACTGGGTTGTTGTTGTTGATATTTCATCCAGCCAAGCTTTGCTGCTACCAAAGGCAAATGAACATAATGGTCACAAATCCAATACATTCAGGATTGGCACTGTCCATAAGAAATCCACTTGTGGCGGACTTAACTTAAACTTGCAATAACTTATAATAAGTCTAAACCATAACACTATATACAGAACACCACACCAGAAGGAAGAGGGTAGAAAGAGAAAGTGAAACCCAGGCTCCTTCTGGCCCTACTTTTATAGTCAGCATGACCTTGACAGAAAAGATAACAGAACCAGTTTAAGCCAGCTGTACTCAGCTTCTCTGAAGGAATAACCCAAACATCATGAAGCTTCTGCTTGTTTCTTTCACAGAGAAGCTTCCAGAAGCTTCCAGACCCTTTTGAATTAATTAGAATAGGAAAGATCTCTACACATCAGATCAATGCACTAAGAGGTTCAAACTTACATACATAAGTCAGCATTACCCCAGATGATATAGCTTGAAACATACTTGACTCCATTCACTGGCAAAGGAAGAGGAGTGTGGGGGGAGCGCACCGACCCCGTCAGCACGATCCCAGTGGGGTGCCATCATGGCTGCCCCCCTGCCCGCGCTGGGTGCCACACCCCCAGGATGCGTGCCAGCCCTGCCCCCGCCTGCTCTCCGCCCCTGACTCCATTGACTTTTTTTGTAAGGCAGTGAAATAAATATTTTTAGTCTAGCTGGTTGAGAAATCTGTTTTCTGCAGAATGAGGCACACAACATTTAGCTCCTCGGAGGAAAGGTGAGACTATATATTTTGGAAAGTGGTTTGTCCATCTGTTCCCTAAGAATAAAACTCTTTTTCATTCATTTATTCCACACCATGTATTCTCCATAGGTTTGACCGCCTCTGGAGATATCATTACTAGCCGCCATTTTGAATCAAGATGGTGGACCAAAAAAATCACCTTGATGTGATGTTGCTCCATTCTTTTGGCATAGGTTCTGTTGCCTCTTGAGATATCATCACCAAACTCAGAATGTTGGTTCCTAAGACGGAAGGGGCAGACTTTGTCACCATTTGGATGACAGGCACCTTTTTGAATAAACATGGTGGACCAAAATGTGACTTTGGTGCACTTTCTTGGTACTGATATCTCGAGAGGTTCAGCCACCTCTCAAAATATCATTGTCAAACTTGGCATGAAAGTTTCTGAGGTGAGGACAGCCATCTTCATCGTTGTTTGGCCACCAGGCACCATTTCAAATCAAGAATCAAGGTGGCAGACAAAAAAATGTGGATTCACTTGGTTTTTGGCCATTTCAAAATCACAATATTTTCAGTTTCAAGAAATTCCCAGGCAGCACCAGCCTCAATCATAGTGTGTTAATATATAAATTCTGCACAGAAGTGTGATTCTTGAACAAAAAGTATGTAAAAGTCCCATCAACTGGGCTCTATGTGGGCAGGTTCTCTGTAAGAGCATCCACATAACATATCATGTTACAAGTGTGACCTAGTCCTTCAATGCAGAAAAATGATCATCCTCTGAAAAAGTATGTAAATTGGCTGTTAAAAGTTTTTTGCCTTGTTCTAATAAGGCTTTATATTTTTTGTGCTTCAAGGACTTTTTGTACAGCCCGAGAAGTGTAAAATAATATTACCATTTAAAAAGGGGGAGAAAGGTTCTGTATAATGTAGGCTGGGCAGAGAAAAACAATAGCCTACTATTCCATGTGGAAAAAATCTTTCAGTTGAAGTGATTAGAAGACTAATATATGGAAGCATTCATGCATTCCAAAGCAAAAGTGCATTAGCATGTATAAGGGAAGCAGACTGGGAAGGAAGCCGGCAGTATCCCAGTGGATTATGAAAATCGGAGAGTGCTTTTTGAAAATCAACTTTTATTTTCAAGGAACTCAACAACCACGAAATCAAATTACATTGACCTAAACTTATTTTGAAAAGGGCAGTGTTGGTAGAATACAACATTGATCTATCACGAATGTTATCCTCACTTACTTGATGAAAAAATGT
Source organism: Podarcis bocagei (assembly GCF_964188305.1). NCBI lineage: Eukaryota > Metazoa > Chordata > Lepidosauria > Squamata > Lacertidae > Podarcis > Podarcis bocagei. The sequence continues at coordinate 81,589,243 of NC_138129.1, read as the reverse complement.
ATGTGACAAAACACCTGGAAAATTCCTACAATTAGTGGCTGCGAACATGCCAGTATTAAATTTACAGGATGCTCTATTCATCCAGCTTTTATCTAACATTGCTAAGAATATGTTTTTGAGCAAACCTGATTAGTTAAGCAACTTTGTTACCTATTTAAATTTCCATTATGCCGGTACAGTATTTCACAATAACATAAGGCTCTGGGTAACAATAAAAATGTGAATAATGACCCATTTCATTTCAACACTGTAAGCAAGAGGGGGAGAGCATTCAGTGTTTATGAGAAAATGGTGATTGGTAGAATGAATAAATAGTAATCACTCTGCATTAAGCAAACAAAGGGAAACTATTGTATATTAATACGCACTCGGTTTTATTGCAGCTCAGTCAGATATTCTAATGAACCGTGACAGGATCTGAATATATTGGCTGCACCCAAAGGTGCTGTTTATTAATTTATCTTAGCACTTAATGATGGCATGTCAAAGTAAATTATGTTGCTTCATCTGTTGCATTTCTTTGTATTCAATAAATGCCACTATGGGGGGGGATAGTCATCTGCTTTTCCCTTCCCTTTGTTTTGAGAAGCATTTGATATTCATGCCAATGAGTTGCCTATTCCTTGTGACATATTTTTTTGGATATTACATCCACTTGCCCTATCTGCTTTGCAAAGTCATTCCTTCATGCAATTATTCAATGTTTCAGGTCCACCACACCTTCTGTTTTCAATGCAGCAGACACTAAAGTATTGGAAGTTCATTTCAGAGCTGAGCCAATAAATTTTGCTACCTGAGGCAAAACGGCAAATAGCACGCCCCAACCCCAGGCTGAGGTGCATCATACCCAAAAGCTGTCAATTTTTCTTTTTTTTTTTGGCAACTGAGGCAGAAATGCCCACAAGTGCAAAGTAAGTATGGGATTCAAACATATTCCAAACCAAATTAGGGCATTTCAGAAAGACTCAGGGCTTGTCAAAAAACAAGTAGCATCTCTCTGAAGCAAGTTGAATTGAAGAAGAAGAAGAAGAAGAAGAAGAAGAAGAAGAAGAAGAAGAAGAAGAAGTGTCGTCGTCGTCGTCGTCGTAGTAGTAGTAGTAGTTTGGATTTGATATCCCGCTTTATCACTACCCGAAGGAGTCTCAAAGCGGCTAACATTCTCCTCCCACCCCCAACAAACACTCTGTGAGGTGAGTGGGGCTGAGAGACTTCAGAGAAGTCTGTCTAGCCCAAGGTCACCCAGCAGCTGCATGTGGAGGAGCGGGGAAGCGAACCCGGTTCCCCAGATTACGAATCTCCCGCTCTTAACCACTACACCACACTGAAGAGACCTCCAAACAGATTACGGATGATTTAGACCTTTACCCCCCCCCCAAATGCTACAGATAATGGGTCTGCAGAACCTGAAACTTATCCTCAAGCTTGGTATATAAGAAAAATGTCAGGGTGGAAGGAGGAATTCTTTTGTAACTGACAGGTCTAGCTTATAATCAGTGGATGTGATTTTTCCAGGACTTTCCAATCACAGTGCTTTGGACAAAGTGATGTTGGAGCAATGTGGCAAGCTTATTGTTATATGTTCTGTGCTCTTGGTTAGTTCTGCTAGCAGAGCTTGCTTGGAAAATGCTAGACATTCCTGCCTATTTCCCTGTGTGCTACACGCTCGCAAATCCTCTCCTGTCAAGGTAGGTTTGTACTTTGTTTCTGTTGCTTTTGGTGCCAATTGAGCAGAACAGGCGTCTAAAACTGTTTCTCGCCGTTAAATTCCGAGCCCTTGCATCCATCCTTTCGCAGGATGCTTTCCTAGAAGCACCGCTATAATGTATGGCATTTTCATTAAAAAAAAAAAAATGTTGCTCACAAAACCACAGGGAGAGAAGTGAATCCTTTTTAGTTCTCCATCCCCAAAATACCTTTAAAGGTCCCCAGAACAAAAAGGGGGAAAGTAAAAGAAACTTGCATCAATTTTTCTGTAATTTGACAGCTTCTTACCTATCTGTATCCTATCTCATGTATGCTATTTTCATATAAAATGTCCCTACAAGGGAGATTAAGTGAACCCTCTTCTTGCTATGCCAAAATTGTAAAGGCTATCTATGCAGGAAAATGACAGCAGGTAGCCTTCTAAATGCTGGTAGTGTTAATTCCCTGAAAAAGGTCTACCAAGCCTGCAAATTTTATTAAATTCTGCCAAACAATTAGAAAATTACAGATGGTTCCTTTTTCAAAAATATTGAAGACCCATTTGCCTGGAATGTGGCTGGCTTTATCCACTCTAGAGGAGTGTCTGTGCCTGCAAATTTTATGAAATTCTATTAAAATAAATCAGCTATAGTCATTTCTAATTTTCCCAATAGTGAATTGGGGTGGGGACCAAAAGTTTCATTTCATTTTTCTTAATAAGAATTTGACTTTGGATCCTCAGCTGAACTCTACAGCCTCTTAATTGGTGCCTTAATCCCAGGGCCTATCATTATGTAGCCAAAATGGCCTCATTCTTGCACAGGAAATGGGTATCGGCAATCCTGGGGGAACCCCAAGATTTCTAAAAGTACAAAGCAAATCAAGAGAAAAATCTATAAAGCAGAGGATGCCAAAGCAGCTCAATGAGAATGAAGGATATTCAGTGGGCAAGGTGTGCTGACTATTGGAAGGGGTGAGATGGGAGAAGAAAAGGAATGGAGTGGCTGAAAACTTGAACAAGGATGCTCCACACTGCAGCATTTTGTTGCCCATCATACTTGTAGTGAGAAAGAAAGGAGAAATACTTAGATCTGCTAGGAAGCTGTTTGTTGGCTTGGACTCCTCTATTTCCTCCTAAAGCAGCAAATTTATTTTTAGAAGTACAATGCACTTGTTTAATTACAAGAAGATTATTTGTAGCTGCAGATGTCTAAATTTGTATCAACCAATTATTGCATGAGTAGTGAATTAGCCAGAATACAGACAATTCAAAAACTAGAAGGTGAATTGTCTGCTGTCAAGGCAAAGGCTATTACATTAGGCTATCGTAATGCAGCACAATTGTATTATAAACTGAGTTTGCATTTCCAATTTTAATTGCACTTTGACTATTTAAATTCCACCGACATGTGTCAGAGCTTAATAACCATTGACTACATGTTCAGATTGAATGACCAAGTCAATTATTTCTCTGCAGCTACTTATTAGGGGAGCATTGAAGGCATATGAAGAGTAATAGAAACATGTTTCCAAAATTAATTTGTATCCCCTTTGGGGTGATACTTTTTTGTGCAATAATTATTCACTTGGACCACATTCACAGGGCGCTAGATTAGTGCTCAACTAGAAGTGATTGCTCAAGGTCCATCAACAAGTTATAAAAAAAAGTTTTTGTTTTTCAGGCACTGCAAAATCCACCCAAACATGTTCCAAAATGAGAAAGTCAGCCTTTTAACCACTTTGTAATTATTTGATTTTTTAAAAAACAACAACACTAGATTCATGTGGATTTTAAATGATTTTTCCAGGGGGAAAATGCACACAAATGGAGCAGAGCAGGCATACTGATGAACATTTGGAAATGAACGAGGTTAAAGCCTTTGCATCCAACCCTGTTGTGAGATTGGTTAGGCTGAGATACGAAGACTGGCTGAAGACCACCCAGTAAGCATCATTGAGTTGATGGTACATGACATCACAATGTCTTTAAATGTGTGGTTTCTCCCTTCCCCCAGATATGGGTTCCTGCAGGAATGGAACTGAGGATCTTTCACATGTAACGCAGAAACTATGCCCCCAGAACAGCAAACTTGGCCTAAGCTGCTAGGCAATTTGCACTATCAGTAATAACTAGCGTTGCTCCAGAAACCAGACTTCCCAACAAAAATGTTCAGGCCACATTTTAAAAGAGTTGGGCAGTATGCTACACATCATAGTAAAGCGCTGGGGACTAAATAATTAAAATTTCAGAAGTAGTTCATAATTAACTTTATCTCTTGTGATTGTAAAAAAATTCCTTCCAGTAGCACCTTAAAGACCAACTAAGTTAGTTCTTGGTATGAGCTTTCGTGTGCATGCACACTTCTTCAGATACACTGAAACAGAAGTTGCCAGAACCTTCTATATAGTGAGAAGGTGGGGAGGGGTATTACTCAGAAGTACTCACATACCATCTCGGGACTATTTAATTGCTCATCGTCTAACATTGTGTATGCCATCAAATGCCAACAGTGTCCTTCAGCTCTCTATATTGGACAAACAGGCCAAACCTTACGCCAAAGAATAAACGGACATAAATCTGACATCAAGAATCACAAAACAGAGAAACCAGTAGGAGAACACTTCAATCTCCCAGGACATTCTATACAAGATCTCAAAGTAGCTATTTTACTACAAAGGAATTTCAGAAATAGACTGGAAAGAGAAGCTGCTGAATTGCAACTCATTACCAAACTTAAAACCATGGAGAGACCTGGTCTGAACAAAGACATTGGATTCTTATCTCATTATACATGACTAAGCCATTTCTCACCTTCTCACCCCTTGCCTTTTCCTGTAAGACCTATTACAGTCGTTAAGAGTTGTCAACAGGCTCATCTCAGCTATCTGCCAATCTCCCATTCCCACCACCCTTCTGAGTAATACCCCTCCCCACCTTCTCACTATATAGAAGGATCTGGCAACTTCTGTTTCAGTGTATCTGAAGAAGTGTGCATGCACACGAAAGCTCATACCAAGAACTAACTTAGTTGGTCTTTAAGGTGCTACTGGAAGGAATTTTTTTATTTTGACTATGGCAGACCAACACGGCTACCTATCTGTAACTGGAATCTTGTGATTGTGTTTCTCCTCTACCTTTCCTTCTATCAGAGCCCAGAATTATAGCAAACGGTGAGCACAGAGAAACGGCAATGGAAGGTCTAACCAATTTACGAAGAAAGGGTGAAAATGTGATGGTATTTTCCTTCTCCTGAAACTGCAGAGTCCAGCGGTGGAAATGTTGATGCTCTGCAGCAGTTACAAGAGCTCACATTGAGCTCTGTGTTTCAGTAGCGGAAACAAATAATTGGTTGTGGACTTCTGGAGAAAAATCGTGTGATGGAGAGGCAAAGAGTAAGATGTAAACTAGAGTGGACAGAGAAGGGTAGGTTGCAAATTGAAGCGAAGTGGAAAAGACAGGACTGAAATTAGCTGACTTGAGAAATAGAGGCAGGTAACTCTGAAAGTGTAAAGGAAAGAAACAACTTGTGGACTAGAGTAAAAATGAAATGCAGCAATTCTGGCGACTAGCTTGTGGTTGAAGGCCTACAGATTATTCTGACAATGACCCCTCCCCAGTCTTGTTCACACAGAGTTTCTGATGCCCATAAATTTTATTTCCGAACCAGGAGGACCAACTGCACTGGAAGTCAACTGCAACCAAAAGACAGAAGCCCTAGACTGACTTCCCCCAGATTATGACTGAGCATCAAAATTATCTGTGTAGCTTTTTACTCTCCCCCACCCCCACCCCCGCCCAGTCTTGCTGCTATTCAGTGCTCTGCAGGCAGTTTCCTGGTCTTGGAAAGCTTCCTGGAGATGGCCTTACTGTAACTTTCTTTAAGCAGGAATTGTAGGGATTTGGTAGACAGAGAAGCTGGATTAAACCTGGAGGAAGAGAGGGAGGAAATTAAAGCAGTGATCTATACCACTCAGGCACTTCATGATTATTTTAAGGTTGGTGCAACAGGTGAAACCCCAGTGTCCATCAAGCCATCCTGAATATTTCTTCAAAGTGCTAATTTCATTGTGCCCAGGATGGGGAATCTGTGGTTCTCCAGATATTATTGGCCTAAAACTCCCACCAGCTGTAGTCACCATTGCCAATGTTTCGGAAAAATGGAAGTTGTAGTACAACAATATCTGGAGGGCCACATCCTCCCCACTCCTGTTTTATGACCAGCCTCCATATAACTTGTCAAGAGAGAGAAAAACAGGTACAAATATCAGCAGAACACTGGCCCCTACAGTTTCACGTAGATGCTAAGCAGCATCTGGAACAAGATGGAGTCTTAAGAGACACCATGGAATTCAACCAAGAGATTCTCAACATCACCTGGTTGGGGAGTGGCAGAGGAACATAGAAGTGTGGCAGTGCTACGGCAAGGGTTGCCCCCACTCTCACTTCTCTGTGTGGCATCATCCCCTGTCTCTGCCCATGACCTTCTTAGGCTAGGGTAGCCAAAGTGCTGTTCTCCAGACGATGTGGGCGAAAGCTCCAACAATCCTTGACTACTGGCCATCCTGGCTGGGGCAAGAGGGAGTCATTTCCCTCTGGAGGGAGCCACATTGGATTCCTACCAATGGTATCTGGTCATAACTACCAGAAAATTAACACCTCGGTCAATTAACTGCACAATGGCTTAACTGCACACTCAAATCCTAGTCTTGTTCCCTCAAACCTCGTTCAGGTTGCTTTCATGGTTGTGTGAACTGGGCCTAAGAGGGCTGGGGGGGGGACCCTGCATACAGCAATGAAGTATTTTTCAGCAGAGGACACGTACAGATATTTCTGCTATGCACAGATATGACTTGGAGTGTGGCAACTAAACCTCAGGCTACTGTTTTCAGACATCAAAAAGGGACTCATTTCGTAGGTTAATTGAGTGAGTTGAATGTAAATTTCTTATCCCATATTTTCATCTCAGGGATAAATTGGGTGGAGATGAGGTAGAAATGCCATTTTATTAATCACCAGTGCTTTCTCTGATAGATTTTCTATAGCATCTTCCATTATTAAACCCAATTTTCTTTCTTTTTTATCATACTTTGTATTCAGTCCTAAGTAAATGCCAAAAACGCTTTGAAGACCAGCCTTACAGCTATAAAAGTCGTTTCCATCTCCCCTTTTCTTGTTAGCAGTACTTAATTTGTTCCAGAGCTCATCCTTAGCATCTTAGTAACAGAGTACAAACCTGGAAAATAGCAGAAGCATCCCTGAACACATCTGGAGCATATTTCCTTCACCCCAGAGTCTTTACAGAAGATTGGTTCACGCATAGCACCAAGTTAATGGGCTGGCCCACCAATGAAGCAAGGTGAGGCAGTTGCCTCAGGGCTGCAGGCTCCAGACAGCTGGGAGAGGTGGCAGATCTGTCATCCAAGGAGTGCACCACTTGCCACCTCTTCTGTGTGCCCACTGCCTACCACCTACTGATGTCCAGCCTCCTTTCCCCATCCCAAGGGTGCTCAAAACAAGCCCTCCATGCTTTAGACCAGGGACGGAGATGTGGCCCTCTAGATGTTGATGGCTTCAAACTCTCACCAGCCCCAGCCAACATAGACAATGTTTAGGAATCTATGCTTTAGATAAATGCTGTTAGGTTTTGGTGAAACCCTACACTGTGGGATCTATTGCCTTGAAAACAGGCCATGGATTTCAGGGCAGGGGGAGAACAGTCAGTTTCCTCAGATTCATCTTGCTTCATTTGTGCTGCTGTAGTTTCAATTTGAGGTATTTTTATTTTTTTAATGTGGCACAGACTCCATATGCACACTTTACTCCAAGTCACATTGCATCACAGACTTTGCAGGCCCTGGTTGTTAGTCCTTAGAAACGTGATGTAGGCATGCACCAGCTAAGCAGCAACCTTGAATGCAAAGCCCATGGTGCAGTTGTGTGCATGTGTTAATGTCAATACATGCTTGGGACCTGTATAGTTGAAGCTAAAAAGCAATCATGCAACTAGACCACTGAAGGGTTTAGCTAGAATTGAATGGAAGCCAAGAAGATTCCAACACATCTACCCCAAATGAGCCAAGAATCTACAGTATTTCATACAGAAACTAATTTGCTTCCATGCCAGTGCAAGTCCACGATGGACAGGAGTGGTTCAGGAAATTATGGACTATGTAGAAAAATAACTCAGTATGTCCACTTTATGTCTGAACTAGTAGTGAGGAAGGTCCCCCATTCATAATTTAATTCGCATCCCTTTCAGATCATATTGCATTGTGCCTTCAGATTGGACCATAATCAACAGGAAATTCACAAAGTTAAATCCTAAACAGTATGAACAGAATGAAATTAAACGGGAGGGAGGAACATGCAAGCATAGTAGTTGGTCTGTCGAGGCACTCTGAGTGGCCTTGTTGAAAAATTGGTTCATTATTATTTAGAAGTTTCACATTTCCAAGGTTATGAAGTTGTCAAGGCAAAAGGTTCCATATTGCTTTACTAACCAAAGTTGACTGATTAAGGGTGCTGGAAGAAATATGTTTTCCTTCTAGAATCTTAATTAGTTTGACTTTAACTTGAGACAGAAGATTCTGCCAGCTGTCAGCTACTGCTTGGATCTCTTACTAATTAAAACTCTGAGGAAGCCTATTAAAGGTGTTCAAAAAGCCAAATCTTCCTTCTCAGCATCTCCAGCATTGCAGCCGACGATTGCATGACAGCTATATTATGGCTTGGATATCTTGCCTTTTGACTTTTCCCTGGAAATGAGTATCCTTTACCTTCTTTATTCACTCTACCTGTGATTGGAATGGGATGCATCTGTCAGTTTTCTTCCTATTCCACTTTAGCTTTCTTCTGACATGCAATACTTCTGAAAGAAGGAATATTGCTGATTTCCTCTAACCATAAGATGTGAGGCAGATAGAGCTAACTTGGTTTCCCTGTTTGTGTTATGAAAGACTCGAGAGAAATGGATAGAGGGATGGTGCACATCTAGGGAAACTTTCTATTTTAACAGGATTTCAGCAGCCTAAAGGTTGGCCAATTCACCTATGCATGCACCTCACTTGAAAGATCCAATGTCCCCTCTTCAATGCAACAATTTAAAATAGAGGAACCATGTTCCCTTGCTTTACACCTGGTCATCTTAGAGATATTGAATGTTTAAAAAGATGGCAAAGATAGCAGTATCTTGCAAATATATCTAAAGAATCAGGATATATTATATATTACAAGTTAAAACATTTTTCTTAATTGTGCAGCATATAGTTTGAAATAGGCTTACCAACAGTGGTGAGATGCTCTGTTCAATAAAGTGGTGACTCACCCCCCCTGCGGCGACGATTCCAGGGTCCCCCTCTTAAAGGGGTTATATATATGGGTGTCACTGGCCATACACTGAAAGGTTGTCAGTGAACTACCCTGCGCAAGTGGATATTGTCTTGCCTGCCTGTCCAACAGGTAGATCATGGGACGTCTGCAGTAGATCACTGGTAGATCATTGGCTCCCCCCAAAGAAGCTGAACAACTGTGGCTCCCCTAAAAAAAGCTCAACATTTTACCTCCTTCCTGAAAAAGCTCAACAACTTTGTCCTGAACCCCCAAAAAGAGGGTTAGATCACTGCCAGTTTTTAACTCTGTGAGTAGATCACAATCTCTTGGGAGTTAGCCACCCCTGTGCTACATTTACGTCTCGCAGAGCACCCCCATATCCCATTTACCCTGATGAGTCCCAGTTCCCCCTGGCTGGGGGGCTGGGAGGGATACATGCCCAAGGCCTAAGCCAAGTTCTTCCTACATTTGGAAGTTTAAAAAAGTTGTGGCTTAATTTTAATTCCATATAACTTTGTCAGAGTCTTTATTCCTTCCTTATGATCCCTGGGGGCTCGGGCTGTCGCCGCCTGGTCACACAAAGATAAATTTGAACCACAAACATTTCTTTTTTGGGTTAGTTCTGTCCCTTTTTTAAGAATTAAAAAGGAAAGAATGCTGGATAGTGGTTATATTGGTGGTCCCCAAACTCCCCCCTCCTCCACTGACAACTTGCAAATTGCTGATGGACTTGCTTATTTTTCTGCCTGTTGTAAATCACTGTGCTAGATGATGCCTGATTTTAAACTGTATGATTATTCCTACTTTTAATTCTTCTGTATTGTATTCTATTGTACTACAATTTGAATTCCATAAAATACAGTACAAGAAATAAAAGAAGCAACAGAACACCATTAAAAATAAATATGAAGACTCAAGAAGGAATTGCTTCAAACCACCTGAATGAAGTTCATGGTCCATAGGTGGTCCATGGACCAGTTTGCAAACCCCTGGATTATAGCCAGCGTTCAGGAACTCTTAACGCAACGTATTCTCCATCCATGGTTGCACTGCTTTTTAGCAGCTCATGATAAAACAACAACAAGGAAGCCCTTTTCACACGGAAATAGAGACCTATCTTGGTTAAATGGAGTTCGGTTTTTCTCACTCCCTTTCTTTGAAAGATCACGCACTAGGGGTTTGGTATTTGATAACACTGAATTCCATCAGACATTTGCATGCCTTTTAAAATCATTTCCAGAAACCACATAGGCTCAACATGGTAAGCGCTAACCTTTGGAGCACTTGATATTTCAACTTGGCAGTGCCAGGAATACATGCATTTAATTTGCATGTCTTCCACTTAATACCAAGACTCTCATTCAGAACACAAAGGTAGCTGTTCCACTTTATCATTCCTTGTTGTATATGCTCATAAATTTGTCAGTAATTCACTAGCAGTACAGCCTTCTGTAGAAATTTCAGGTCTGTGCCCCTGTATGAGGAAGTGTTAAGTGTTTTTCATTCAAACCTCTGAAAACATCCCTGCCAGTCTCCCCACTCCCTTTCAGTAGCATCTCAGTGGCAGGGATCAAAAAGGCACAGATTTATCACACAGACAAGAGTTTACAGGTTGGCTCTGTCACTTAACCCACCACAAAAACATTGTTGTTAGATTTGTACCCCACCCATCTGGCTAGGTTTCCTCAGCCACTCTGGGCGGCATCCAGCAGAATATAAAAACGTAATAAAACGTGAAATGTCAAAAAATTCCTGTGGCGTTTGCCTCCTAGGTGGGTCATAAGGAAAGAGTTAAATGAGTGTGATGTGATTGGCCAGAGAGAAACTGATAGGAGGAGTTAGAGTTAGAGTCACAGTGTATGAAAGTCAGTTGGGAGTTGGAGAAGAAAGAGGGAGGATAAGTCTGTGGGTTGGTCAAGTTGTCTTGTGAGAGAGTGAGAGGAATTGTTAGGTGGAGTCGGAAAGATAGTTGGGATAATCAGTTTGAAGTTGTTAGGAACTTATAGGACAGTAAAAGAAACTAAGATTAAGAAACTGCCAAGAAAAATTAACTGAAACCATAAGCTTGTTCATGCCTATAAAAATAAACTTGATTATTTGTTAATGTTAACAACTGTCTGGACTCTGTGTGTACCCGAGGGAAATGGGTTGGTAGCAGCGAAGAAAGCAATCACAGTGGTGGCACAGGGTCAATAGACCGTCAAACGTCCGGGGGCCCTGTGTGATCGCCACAATTCCCTATACAGGGTTGCCTTCAAATGTCTTCCAAAAGTTGTATAGTTCTTAATCTCCATGACACCTGAAGGGAGGGTGTTCCACAGGGAGGGCGCTACCACCGAGAAGACCCTATGCCTGGTTCCCTGTAACTTCAATTCTCACAGTGAGGGAATTGCCAGAAGACCCTCAGAGGCAGACCTCAGTGTCTGGGCTAAGTGATGGGGGTGGAAGCGCTCCTTCAGGTATACTGGGCCGAGGCCATTTAGAGCTTTAAAGGTCAGCACCAACACTTTGTAAGAATGACTGTTGTCCAATTGACCGAACTCTCCTGACATAACCTGATGGGTTTTTTAAATGTGGTTTATAAGAAAGAAAATGAATTATTACTATTGCTGCTGCTGCTACTACTTATTCAATTTATATACCACCCTTTAAACGAAGATCCCAGGGCAGTGTACAACTTTTAAAAAATAATTTACATAGCGTAATAATAAGAAAACAATAAAACAATCACAGCAAGAATCATAACAACAGTCCCTCTACTTTTAAAAGGCCATATATTGCTTAATGGCCAAAGGCCTGGGTAAAGAGGAATGTTTTTGCCTGGTGCCTAAAGACAAGTAATTATGGTGCCAGGCAAGCCTCTCTGGGGAGAGCATTCCACAAATGGCCCAGAACTGCTCTGTCATGTATACATGATTTTATATTATTTTATACAGTGGTACCTCGGGTTAAGTACTTAATTTGTTCCGGAGGTCTGTTCTTAACCTGAAACTGTTCTTAACCTGAAGCACCACTTTAGCTAATGGGGCCTCCTGCTGCTGCCGCGCCGCTGGAGAACAATTTCTGTTCTCATCCTGAAGCAAAGTTCTTAACCCAAGGTACTATTTCTGGGTTAGTGGAGTAACCTGAAGCGTATGTAACCTGAAGTGTATGTAACCCGAGGTACCATTGTATGTGATTTTATATTATTTTACTTTGCCTTGAACTTTTAAATATTGTAATTGACATTTTTTGTTTTGATCCTGGTCATTGGCCGTAATAAATGACTTGACTCGACTCACAGAAAAGGCCCGTTCAAAGGGATTAATACAAATATTGGTCTGCATATTCCAACCCCTTTGAAACAGATGTCTAACGCCACCCCCGGCAGGGCAGGTTCTCCATGTGAAAAGAGTCTCCTCCTCACTTCTCAGCTATGTGGTTGCATTTCAATGGAGGTCTTGCAAAGTGGGGCTTTGACAGTCAAAGCAATGTCAGCCAATGATCTTTGGCTGATAAAGATTCTGCTCCTCTCCTGACCCTAAGCATTTGTCAATCTGGACCTGAGAAGAATTCTGGAGTTTATCAGTCTTACTTCTTCATTGAGATGGGTCTTTAGGTCAGATTCTCAGCTGGCTAAGGAGAACTTCCCTGGTATGCATATTCCTAATTCATTTAAAAATCAGGCCTTAAAAGAACCTCTTCTCTTCCCCTGTCGCAAAATCTTGCTGAATTATAGCTTTTCTAAAAGATACTCTGGATCTGAATTTGTGGGAATCCCAGATGGTGTTGCCAAAAGACAGCAGTGGTTGTGTTTGAGGGAGGAAGGAGATCTACCAAATAGATAAGTCCTAATCTGTTTAGGTCTGTACAGGTTAAAAGTTCACCTGGTTGGCAGAGCATTAAATGCCCTGTTCACCTTTAGCCTTTTGCTCCAAACTTCCTCCTTGGAAAGCGCTTTTTCCTCATTTATAGGATCTGTCAAATCCTCTCCCCCACCCCCATGCATGAGTGTATGCATGTGTTGTGTTGTTTGGATCTAAAATAGAACTAGAAAATTATGAAAGAACCGTCCTTCTTGCTGACAGCCATCTCTCAATTTTCTTTTTCTTTTTTTACACAGTTCCCCATTGATTATTTTTTCTCCCTTGAACCTGAGAGCCCAGGCTAAATATGAAATAATATTATAAACACCTGCAATCAATAGAATGTGTGCTTTCAAGAATCCTTTTTTTATAAATAAGTGGCGGAAAACATATCCACATGAGGATAACAAGATAAACACGAAAGCCGTATGATTTCCTTTGCTTGGTTCTCCTTAATGAAAGTAGTGGGTCAATAATTCAATGAGAAGAGGGGGGAAAATTCATTACAGCTTTTCTTAACCCAAATTAGTTTTCCATTGGATTAATGACATCTATATTTAGGTTAAAGGGATGTCATGAAAACACTGAAGGTTAATTAGGAATGCCCCTTCGAAACATTCCCTCTCCCCTCCCACTATATTGGCATATGTGTTCCTTTAACCTAGGAAAATTGATGCGTGTGTTTCTAAAATGATCTCAGCATACATTGGCTGTCCTCATGCTATATATATGCTTGTGTGTACCATTAAGCTTTGAGTAAAATTGTAAATTGAAGTATGTACAGCAGCACACCTCACTTTCCTCTTCTGACAAATACCTTAGTTCTGGATATTTTGGTGCATAAGATAAAGGGTAAAGGGACCCCTGACCATTAGGTCCAGTCGTGGCCGACTGGGGTTGCGGCGCTCATCATGCTTTATTGGCCGAGGGAGCCGGCGTACAGCTTCTGGGTCATGTGGCCAGCATGGTTCTAGTGAACCACAGCAGCGCATGGAAACGCCGTTTACGCGGTACCTATTTATCTACTTGCACTTTGGTGTGCTTTCGAACTGCTAGGTTGGCAGGAGCAGGGACCAAGCAATGGGAGCTCACCCCGTCGCGGGGATTCGAACCGCTGGCCTTCTGATCAGCAAGTCCTAGGCTCTATGGTTTAACGCACAGCGCCACCCACGTCCCAATTTGCACCAATTTGGTGCATAGGTTTGCACTAATCCTGCTTTTCTTCTGGTAGCTGAAATACTATTGGGCTGGTAGATAGGTACATTTCGCCCAGTATTTTGAAAATATTATTTTCCTTAGACAAAAGATAATTTAGAGTAGAAGGAATAAAGGTACATATCTGAGAAACACTGAGCACTGGAACAGCTTGAAAGGAGAGAGGGTATGAGGGACCTCGGGTCTGTGGGTGTCAAAGGCAACCTTCCAGGCTTTTCTATCTGACCCTCAAAACTCACCTCAGGCCACACACCCTTACCTCACACCACATCGCTCACCACCCCTGCTCCACAACCCAAGAGTTTTTGCCTGTGTGGAATGTGTCCTTGAACTCTGACAGTGCCTTTTGCTTCTCTGGATGGAGAATAGAGAGGAGTGTGTGAGCATGTGCATATAAATTACTATTAGCCTACTACACTGAGGTAACATTGACATTCATTGCTCTGACCACTTTTGCCTCTTGCCGGAGCCACCACTGGCACATGTCCCTTCACAAACTTGCCCAGGTTGACCTGAAAAACATTTCCCACTCAGCTATGAGAAGTTACAGCTCAATGCCCTCCGATCATTGCATTGCGTCACATGAAGTCTTCTCCAGTGTGTTTTAAATGTAACTCCAGTTGTTTCACCAGCATCTCCTTCTTATAAGTGGAAATTTGGGGACTGGGCTCAGAAGTCTAGTGAAATGGATCAGGATGGGGACGAAGGTAGCAGGTGGTAACTTGAGGGGCAGGCTGTGATGGTGGGTAGGCACAGAGTAGGAGGAGGCAGCAAGTGGCAGCAGAGGAGGCTGGATCTGCTGCCCGAGTCAACCACCTCACCTTGCCTCATGGGCAGGCCGGCCCTGTGTAGATATCCGTGTATGCCACTCCCAGGCTGTGCAGCTATGGCTAGACAAATCCTGTGTGAGGGCAGAAGGTGGCAGCTATACTCTCCTCCGCTATCCTTGGGAATACAGTAAATGTGACATCATAGTCAGACTAAAAGGACACTTTCATTCCTCTCTCCACAGGTTTATGCCCTAGACTATGGTAGACCAGTGGCGTAGCGTGGGGGTGCAGGGGGGGCCGGCCGC
Organism: Podarcis bocagei; assembly: GCF_964188305.1. NCBI lineage: Eukaryota > Metazoa > Chordata > Lepidosauria > Squamata > Lacertidae > Podarcis > Podarcis bocagei. The sequence goes on along the minus strand of NC_138129.1, from coordinate 81,574,095 downwards.
ACTGGGCGCAACATCTGGGGGGTAGCAAATCCACGGGTTAGGGGGCACAAATCCACGGGTTAGGGGGCGCAAATTACTTGCCTTGCCCCGGGTGCTGACAACCCACGCTACGCCACTGTAGTAGACTATGGTAATATGGCACCCTGAACAAGGACAAAATTTGGCACCCCCTCCCTCCAAAATAGCCCATATTTCTTATTTTCACTATAATTCATTTTGCTATAATTGCTTTTTATGGATATTATTATTATTATTATTATTATTATTATTATTATTATTATTATTATTACTATTATTTTGCATCCCTTCAGCTCCCTGTCAGGGTTGCATACAAATTAATCTCTATTTCTACCTTCTCTGCTCATGTAATAGGAATAGTCTCTGTGACCTTTAATGGGTGGGCACAGAAACAGTTAAATTTTAAAAGCAACTTTTGTTTTGAAAGCACATTGAGAGGGAAGGTGACATATCAGTAAATAATGTGGATATTAAAAATATCTGTGCACAGCCAAGCACAATATATGTTCCTTTAAATGTGAAGAGAAAAAGAATATTGTTTTCGTATTAAGAATCTGATATGGTAAGATATTAGTTTATATGATGTGAGCTTTGGATTACATTAGGCTTGCTCCCTGGGAAATCAAAATCATATCATATTAGTATAAAGTACAAACAACTCTTTATTCCTTTTGCCTGGCTAAACTGTCTCCCCGTAACCCAGTCCCGTTCGATAGTTGTTGTACTGACATAAACCTCCTGCTCCTGCTTTTAAACATTATGTAGCATTCGGTTCTAATGGGATGCATTGCAGTCTTGCTCTTAATGTGCGCTGGAGAATATTTTCCTCTAGCTTACATTCTTTGCACCAAAAGGAAAACAGCTATTTTCAGATCTCTGAAAAACAGCTATTCCAAGAAGCCATGGAACTGAAAATGAAGGCCAAGTAATTTACTCATCTATTAATTAGTGATATTTATAACGGCAGATATGAATTGGGCCAAATCCTCGTTGACTTTATGGATAATTATTAGGGAACCAATAATGTTAGTAAAATAAATTACCTGTCTTTATCTCGGGACGCATTTATTACTGCAAATTCAGATTCACACGGGGAGTTATTTGCTTGCTTCTTTCTGTTAAATCTACCCTCATTCCTAAATTAAAATAAGATGCAACCATTCTATAGCTAATTTAATCTTGGATTCAACCCAGAAGCCAAAGAAAAATCCTGGAACAAAATGTGTTTCTTTTCTTGCCAAAAAGCTCTTTTTGTATCCCTACTCTTTTTGGAAAGAGCTGCAGGAGTCATAACTTGGAACCATAGACCAGTGTGCTGTTGTCCTGTTCAGTGAGCCTTATAGATCAGAGTGCTCTCTGGGCCGTGAGATGTTCCTAGGTTTGAGAGAAGCCGGCACATCTGGATTTATTTGTTTGTTTGTTTATTAATTAATATACCAAAAAAGAAAAGGAAAACAAAAATAATACAAATGAAAATAGTGATAAACACAATATTAGTTACAAAACAATGAAGTAGAAAATGGTCTTTGGACTATAGACCCAACCTCCCGTCTAGTCCTTATTTCGGTTATATATTACTTGTTGCCAGTACACACTTTTATCATAAATTAACTAATTTTAATTTGTCTTAGGTCTCACATCTTTCTTAAAGCTGCTACTGAAATTATTTGAATGCTGCGACAGAGTTTAAACCGCTGTAGTTATTTTTCAAATAAACTTTGAAAACCTCCCATTTTGAGACAAATTCCTGTTTTGGTTTGTTCTTTACTTTTTCTGATAGACTATCTAATGCCGCATATTCTGTCAGTTTTTGAATCCATTCATGAATAGAGGGGATTTCATTCACTCTTCCATTTTGTAGCAATAAGAACTCTTGCTGCAACTGTAGCATATGAAAACATACCTTTCATTTTTTAAAAAAATAAATAAATTGCGGGATATCCAAATCTGTAATCCCCAGAAGATAAACTTCTGGTTTTTTCTTAAAGGAAATCTTTAGCATTTTTTGTAATTGGGAGAGTGGGTGCTCTCCCAAAATGCCTGGGTTTTCTTACATAGCCACCACATGTGATAGAAAGTGCCTGATTTATCTCCACACCTCCAGCAATTGCTTGGGACACTTTTGTACATCTTCGAGAGTTTCCAAGGTGTTAGATACCATCGGTGTTGCATTTGGATTTTTGAATGAGTACCATGGGCTGGGAACTTCTCCCTGACTGTTCTTTTCCTCCTCCCTCAGGTCAGCAGCATCTCAAGAAATGAAAGAAAGAAAGAAAGAAAGAAAGAAAGAAAGAAAGAAAGAAAGAAAGAAAGAAAGACAAACGCACACATACACTGCTTTTCCAAGGGATCTGACTGGGTAAAATAAAGAAGCTCAGAAGTTAACTACCCTCACCAACTCATGGCAATGGGGGGGGGATGAGAGTGGGTGGTTCAGAGGCTTCTTGGGCACCAGGAAGCTTCCTGGGCACCAATGCCCACAGGTGCCATGCTCTCAACCTGTGTTTTAGCATTACTTCACTGCATCACTACAACCATTGACTATTTCTGTTCACCCCTTGATCTCTGGTAGTATGTGGCTCAGTGTTGGAATTTCTACATTATATTTGATCCACACTATTTTTTATTTCTTGGCCAAACTGGTATTTATTTTTTTAATAGGACAATAGAATTGTAGAGTTGGGAGGGACCCCAAGGATCATCTAGTCCAACCCCCTGAAATGCAGGAATATGCAGCTGTCCCATACGGGGATCAAACCTGCAACCTTGGTGTTTTAGCACCATGCTCTAACCAACTGAGTTTCCTAGTTAACTACCATATGATTTAAATTTAGCTAGAATAGGGGACTTCCGGAGGCGGCGCGAAATAAGTAATGGCGGTCCTCTTTGCGCTGCGAAGAGGGGCTCCGCAGAAAAGGGTTGTTCGCTGCGGCAAAGCGACGACCCATTAAGATAAACCACGAGCAGAACGAGCTCGTGGCCGTGGGATCCGGCGGGCACCTAGAGCGACCCCCAAAACGAAGAAGGGTCCCCGTAAGGGGGTCCGGAAGCGCGGAGGGGAAGCGGTGCTGTGGATTCATCGCTCTTTCTGCGGGAGTGAAGCCGCGCGGCTGTTGCTGATGAGCGCCGACCTTTCTTCCTTAAGAATTGGATTCTAAATCATCTACTCGTGAGTAGGAAGAGTATTAATTTCGGGACTACAAAGTAAAAATTTGGCTGAAAGCGGGAGATGAGAAAAAGGAAGTCCGTCTCCCGGTAGTGCTTAGAGATCAAAGGCAAAGGAACTGACAAGCTGGAAGCAGTGAAAAGGGATTTAAAGACAGGAAGCTTCATGCGTCTGGTGGAGTTGGTAACTGAAGGGAAAGGCAAGCTTTTATTTTTCTATCTGTTACTGTGTTGATTTTACTTGAGGATCCTCTCCCTTATTGGACTTTTAAAACTTTAAAAACCCCAGTCCCGGGCTTGCAGGGGGTAAAAAGCTTTTTTGTGGATACAAATACAAAGTTGAAACGGATACATAGAGGCATCATTGGTGGATACAATTAAATAACTGTATCTTGCATCTTCAGATAAACTATTGGGACAATATTGAAAGGGCTTTGCCAGTGGAAAAAAAGTTTTCTTTGAGGACTATTGTTAATTTACTTAACTGCAGGAACTTTAATGGCGACTGAACCTTCTTCCTTCTTTCCTGAACTGTAACAACACTCCCTCTAGTGGAGTTTGGGATTTACAAATTCCTGAGAACCAACTTTGTTTTGACTCTCTGTGGCTTGGTTATCTACTTTGAGGCCTGTCTTTCTCATGGAACATTTGACAGTTTGACCTTGAATCCAAAGGCAGGTGTGGGATGAGTGGTCCACCGAAAACAAGAGCTGCGTCGAAAGCAGGAAAAGGCCAATTAGTACAAACAACTCTGATTTCCCAGGCTCGCAGATCTTCAGTCCCTGCTGTTTTACAGGGAGCTGTATCCTCAGCAACAGCTCCATCTAAGGAAGCTGAACAGCCAACAACTGAGGATATGGCAGCAGGGGGATCTGGAACTCTTTTAGAGGAAATGCTACAACAATTTGCAATTTTGAACAAAAAGGTTGACGACCAAACTGCTAAAATTGACCTAGCTACATCCTCAATTACTAAACTTTCTGAACAGGTGGCTAAGCACTCACAAGATATTGGGAGTTTAAAGGACGCTACATCTGAAAATCGGAAATTGGCCGAGGCTGCGAATGAAAAAGCAGGCCAAGCAATTCAGAAAGCGGATGAATTGAAAGGAGAAGTAAGGCCGCTTTACAAACACGTCAGCGACCAGCAGGCCTACCTGTCTATGGTGGAACTGAGAAACAGGGAAAATAATTTGAGATTACGCTCTATCCCAGAGATTGAGAAAGAGGACTTGACTGGCTTTTTGACAGCAGAATTTTCTAAATTCTGGGGTATAGAAGAAGATACAGATTTTAAAATAACAACTGCATTCAGACGGGGAAGAGTTGCCAGGAAGGACAGGCCTAGAGACTGTTTGATCATTTTAAGGACCAAGCAAGAGAGAGACAAACTACTTGACCTACACTTTAAGAAAGCATTTGAGATCCAGGACAGAAGAGCTCAAATTTACAAGGATATTCCTAAACAACTACTGGATCTCAGATCAAACTACACTGACCTAGCTGGGCTTTTGAGAAGCAACGGAATACCTTACAGGTGGGAGTTTCCACAAGGCCTATCATTCAACTACACAGGAAAGAAGATTAAAATCAAAACGAAAGAGGACAGCCAGAAGTTTCTGCACGACCACGGAGAAGACCTGCAGAAGGGAATAGCAGGTCCTTGGCCTCCACCTGAGTCTGGGAAAGTGCCAGCACCCTCGGATTTAGACAAGAAAGAAGACACCCCATAAAGAGCAACAACAGATTAATACAGGATGTCTCTACAGCTGTATAGTTGGAACATTAATGGCGCGAATTCCCCGGAGAAACGCAAAAGGATTTTTCATATTTTGAAGAAGGAACATTTGGATATAATCTGTCTGCAAGAAACCCACGTGACCAGGCTTCACAGGAAAGTGTTAATAAACAAAAGACTAGGCCAAGAATTTATCTCATCAGACAGAGTTAAAAAGAGAGGAGTGGTGATCTATGCAAAAGAGAATTTATCACCAAAATTTTTGTTTAAAGATGAACAAGGAAGAATCCTGGCAATTGAAATACAAATCCAAGGAGAAAAAGTTTTGATATTAGGAATTTACGCACCAAATGAGGGGAAATCAGAATTCTACAAGAAGCTTCATGAGACATTACTGGATTATCTGGACTATTCTAACATCATTATGATGGGAGACATGAATGGGGTGGTCTCTACCTATATGGATAAGTCACAGAACCAGAACCTGACCAAAGATGGAAGACTACCAAAGACTTTTTTCGAACTAACTGACAATATGGATTTGATTGATCTATGGAGGACGAGAAACCCCCTAGGTAAAGAAGGAACTTTCTTTTCTGAGGCCCATCTGTCATGGACAAGAATCGACCAAATCTGGACAACTAGAGGTCTGGCACCTAAGACCACAAGAGTAGAAATCTGCCCAAAGACATGCTCCGACCATAACGCTATGAAAATAGAAATGAGATTTACTACTGCCGATTCCTTCAGATGGAAAATGAATGACAACCTGCTAAGAGATCAAGAGATTGTAAAGAAGGCCCAAAAAACTTTAAAGGACTACTTTGAAATTAACCTCAACACCTCGGTGGAAAAAAGAATAATCTGGGATGCAAGTAAAGCTGTTATGAGAGGGTTTCTGATACAACAAAATACGATCAAGAAAAAACTTTGGAATGGGAAAAAGGATAAGATATTAGAGAAGATAACAGCCGGAGAGAAAAAATTAAGACTAAATCCAAAATCAAAAGAGACTTTAAGAGAAATTAAATTTCACCAGTCACAATATATGAAACTGATCAACCAAGAAGTGGAATGGAAAATTAAACAAATGAACCAAAGATCTTTTGAATCTGCGAATAAATGTGGGAAGCTGTTAGCTTGGCAGTTGAAAAAGAGACAAAAATTAAACTATGTTACCAATCTAGAAGTGGAAGGAAAAAATATTCAGAAACCAGGAGAAATTAGAAAGTGCTTCCAGAAATATTTCAAAAAACTGTACACCCAAGGGCCTGAGGAAGTGGCTGAGATAGAACAATTTCTGAAAGATAATGGCCTACCAGAATTATCTCAAGAGAAGAGATCAATCTTGAATTGTAAAATAACACAACAGGAAATCGAGGTTGCCATACAGAACATGCAGTTAGGCAAATCCCCAGGCCCTGATGGACTTACCTCCAAGTACTACAGGATGTTAAAGGACTACTTGACACAACCATTAGTGGAGGTTTGCAACCAGATTATGGGGGGAGGGAGGGCACCAGATACGTGGAAAGAAGCATTCATCACTCTGATACCTAAAGTGGAAACTGAAAAGACTCAACTTAAGAATTACCGTCCCATCTCACTCCTGAACGTGGATTACAAAATATTTGCAGACATTTTGGCAAATAGATTTAAAAAGGTTTTAAATGAAGTAATTCATAAGGACCAAGCAGGCTTTCTCCCTGGTAGACATTTGTTTGATAACACCAGGAACATTATCGATATTCTGGAACTTTTACAAACAAACATTAACACTAAAGCAGTGTTAATTTTTATTGATGCGGAGAAAGCCTTTGACAATATTTCTTGGAAATTTATGAAGAGAAACTTGGAAGGGATGGGAGTGGGAAGGGGGTTTGAGAACGGAATAGAAGCAATCTATTCCGAACAAAAAGCTAAGTTGATAGTGAACAATGTGGTGACAGAAGAACTTCAGATTGAAAAAGGAACACGCCAGGGGTGCCCCCTGTCCCCTTTATTGTTTATTTCAGTCCTGGAGGTTTTGCTGAACATGATAAGGAAGGATCGGCAGGTACAAGGAATACGGGTCGGAGTGAAACAATATAAACTGAAAGCATTTGCAGATGACTTGGTTTTAACATTACAGGAGCCAGAATCTAGTACAAAAAGAGTTTTAGAACTGATACAGAAATTTGGTCGGGTGGCGGGTTTCAAGTTGAACAAACAAAAAACTAAGGTGTTAGGGAAAAATTTGACAGCTACTGAAACAGAAGAGTTTCAGAAGGAAACAGAACTAAACATTGTTAAAAAAGTGAAATACCTGGGGGTTAATCTCTCTTCCAAGAACCTGAACCTATTTAAAGATAATTACGAGAAATGCTGGTTAGAAGTTAAAAAAGATTTAGAAATTTGGTCAAGACTGAAGTTATCCTTGTTAGGCCGAATTGCAGCTATAAAAATGAACGTTTTGCCAAAGATGTTGTTTTTGTTTCAGGCCTTACAGATTGTGGACAGAGTGGAATGTTTTGGAAAGTGGCAGAAGGATATCTCTAAATTTGTCTGGCAGGGCAAAAAGCCCCGAATAAAGTTTAAAATACTAACTGATGCAAAGGAGAGAGGGGGATTTGCCCTGCCGGACTTAAGGATATATTACGAAGCTGCAGCCTTCTGCTGGTTGAGAGATTGGATTTTGTTGGAAAACACTGATGTCCTGGATCTGGAAGGCTTTAATAACTCGTTAGGTTGGCATGCGTATTTGTGGTATGACAAGGCAAAAACACATGGAATGTTTAAAAACCATAGTGTCAGGAGAGCAATATTTATGGTCTGGAAAAAATACAAAGACTTATTAGAAAGCAAAACTCCGAGGTGGGTATCACCAATAGAGGCCAAGGCTCGGAAAAACCCCAATATGGAGGCCGGATGGCCGAAATATTGGGAAATAATAGAGAACATTGGAGACAATTGGAGGTTGCAGAGCTTTGAAAGGTTAAAGGGTAAGGTGCAAGATTGGTTTCACTATGCCCAAATTAATGAGGTTTTTAAGCTAGATAAAAAAACAGGATTCCAGGTGGAAAAATTGAAACTTGAGACAGAATTGTTAGAACCAAAGACCAAGCTATTATCGAGAATGTATAACTTGCTGCTTAAATGGAACACACAGGATGAGACAGTTAAATCAGCCATGATAAAATGGGCTCAGGACATTGGTTATAACATCATGTCTGAGGACTGGGAAAGGTTATGGACCACCGGTATGAAGTTTACGGCATGTAATGCCTTGAAAGAAAACATTATGAAAATGGTATACAGGTGGTACATGACCCCAGTCAAGCTTGCTAAGATTTACCATTTGTCCGATAATAAATGCTGGAAATGTAAGGAGGCTGAAGGGACATTCTTTCACCTCTGGTGGACCTGCCCAAGAGTGAAGGCCTTCTGGGAAATGATATATAACGAGTTAAAAAAGGTGTTTAAATACACCTTCCCTAAGAAACCGGAGGCATTCCTCCTGGGCATTGTCGGCCAGAAGGTGTCAAAGAAGGATAGAACTTTTTTCATGTACGCTACTACTGCAGCAAGGATTCTTATCGCCAAGCATTGGAAGACTCAAGATTTGCCCACACTGGAGGACTGGCAGACGCAACTGATGAACTACATGGAACTAGCCGAGATGACTGCAAGGATCCGAGATCTGGGAGAAGAAGCTATGGAGGAGGATTGGAAAAAATTTAAGGATTATTTGCAAAAGTATTATAAGTTATATGAACCTTAAGACGCCGTATGATTTGGAATGTTAGCCCCAGCAACAAAAGTGGTTTATATAAGAAATTGGATAATTTTTATGAAAGAATTAAGGTTTAAATGGGTAAAAATGACAATATGCTATATTTTAAGAGTAAATGGAAAACAAGAGATTTAAACTTAAACTGCAATTGAAAGTAAAAAAGAAACACATGAAACAAGGTTATAATTTGCTGATAAATTTTATTGTTAAGAATGCATTATGCGGGAGATGTGGGGAAGTCCGATAGAATTCTGAAATAAGTTGATGAAATGGTTGAGATTCTCTGTCTTTTTCTTTCTTTTTATGTTCTTTCTTTTCTATCTGTAATTTGGAAAAAACGCAATAAAAATTATTATTATTAAAAAAAAAAATTAATTTAGCTAGAATAACCATATGATTTAAGCTTGTCTAGAATAAGTACACAGGAAATAGGTCATGTAACCTTTTAAAATATTTATTTACACAGGATAATGAAGTTTTAAAAAAGAAAGATTTTTCCTCCTTTTTATCTATTATATGGCCCAGCTTTGGGAGTCCACCATGGTAACCATTGTTTTAAAGATGATGCTTTTATTTACCGTACTTTTCTGTGTATAAGACTAGGTTTTGTTTTCTTTAAAAATTATGCTAAAAAGTGGGGGTCATCTTATACATGGATAGTGCATAGGGTGGATGTTTGATTGGTTGCTGCAGCGGCTGTCAGCAGCTATTGGGCGTGCTATTGGTTGCTGTGTCAATGGCTGGTGTTGATTGGCTGATCGTGTGGCAATTGGGTGGGCATTTGGCAGCTTCTGCCGGTGAGAGGACAGACGAGAGGTGGGTTTTTGGATGAGTGTGGGTGAGCAAAAAAGCCCAAGAACCCTGGGTAATCCTCCCCTTAAAAAAACCTGAACAACTCTGTGCCATCTCCCCCCATTTTCTTAAATTTGAGTCCCCCAAAATAGGGGGGTGTCTTATATATGGGAGCATCTTATAGACGGAAAAGTACTGTAATTAAAACACTCATTTTGCACAGAAAACATAGAAAGTCCTTGAATCGCATAGTCAACTAAGCAAGAAGCAATGGAGAAACACTATTTTTCCAGAGTGCCTACTGTAGAGCTGGCTTCTCTTATAGGTCAGAAAGGGACAGATACCTCGGTGAGGGGAATAATTGAGGGAGAGACTTCTAGAGACCTGTGCAGTTAGAGCACGCTTGCAGGATCTCAACTCAATTAGCCTATTTATAGGTAAAGACAATAGGCAAAAGAGGTACCGTTAGCAATAAACAGTTTTCCCAGTAGAGGTTTATCTGGGAACAGGAGAACCATCATGTGCACATACTAAAAGTCTGAATGGGCAATTCATCTGTCGAGGAAGAGAAGTTACTGCCATTATGACATCCATTATCTGATTGGGGAACAGCTAATGCGACGACACCTGCTGAGAATGAGGGCAGAGAGAAAGGATGAGCAAAGAATTTCAACACAGAGATTATGACTGCCCTCTAGAAGTAGCCCAAGTTCAAAATCAAAATATCGGAAATCCAGCACAGCAATGGCAAGATGAATATTTACTGTACTAGAATGCCAGATTCACAGCCCAGACCACACATGCGTGGGTTTTACACTGGAGCTATGGCATTCCAGTTATCTGGTCTGCATCCCTGTGGCTGCGGACAGCACAGTGGCAAAGCTTACAGTACAATGTCCTTTGCTCATGGTTTCCTGGTCTGTGGCCTAGGCTTCAAACCAGGGGTGAGGGAGCTTTTTCAGGCCCAGGCTCAGATTGCCTAGTCAGATTGGCCTACCTGGCAGCAAGTCAGTATGCCAAGCCCAAAGTTCAAAGTCTGAGAGTTGATCCACACAAGCAAAGTCCAAAGGTTGGGAAACGCAGTCCATGGTCAATCCAAGAAGCCAAGTCTGAAGTCCAGCAGCCAGGATACAGTCCAGAGTCCAGCCCAAAGCACAGTCCCGCAGAGATCTTGGTGCATCCAAGCTGAGGTCCACCAACATGGGCAGTTGAGCAGACACAGCACCTCAGCTCTGCTTCCCTTTTGTCCTTTGCATGCTGATTGCAGCATCTGGGCTTGTTGAGTCATGTGACCGTCACCTGCCCTGCGCCTATTTTAGCTGAGGCATCACATCTCTCCTCCCAGAACTAGTAAGCCACACTTGGCCAGCTAGGGAGCTGGGTTTTGGGGCCTTGCCTGCCTCAGCCTCCTGGAGCACCCTGGTCACTGCTCCCTATTCTTCAGAGCCCACTGTGTTCATGGAGACATGGGCCCCTTTGCCTCTGTTGATAGGTCCTGCTGCTCTGACTCCTGTGTACTGACCCCCCATCCCCTCATCATCCTCTGACACCTCGTGAGTAGTTTCTACACTAACCTCTCCTTCCCCTTCCCCAGTTTGCCCTGGTGTGTCCCAGTCCCAGCTACACCCCTTGCTGGGATCTTCTTCCTCCTCCCCATTGTCCTGCCAGTTCATGACAGAAGGCTACCCTCCAGCCATGCAAAAATTTGAGGTTTCTATACACCAGTACAGAGGCAGTTTTAGGGCCATACAAGTGGTGTGGTTGCACATAGCCAAGGAAGGCACCTTCTCAAAGCCCAGTAAATGCTTGCTCGGCTTTAGGAAGGAGATGTGAGGGCACTGTCATGGTCCTAGACTTCTTCCTCCTTCCCAAAGCTGGGCAAGTGCTTGCCCGGCTTTGCGAAGGAAGTAGGAGGGCTCTTGGACCCTGCCAGAGCCTTGCGCCTCCTTCCCAAAGCTCAGCTTAAGCTGGCACAACTAGGGTGGTGGACAGAGGGCATCAAATGGCCTCACAGAGGGTGGCATATTATCAACGTCTGCCACTGACCAGTGTTTATCAAAGGGTGTGGCACACCACACTGATGTACCAGGAGAAGGTGGCAAGAATGGAAGGTAGATTCAAGGACAATCAAAGAAACCTGTAAACATTTCATCGTAGGATAGAATAATATTAAAATGTTTTGGCAGGGATATACAACCAGAAAACAGTATCCACACCTCTCTTCATGAGCATTAGCTATTCTTCTACAGCTCTCTACAACATTTTGTTGTGAACAGGGATGTTCAACACTGACAAATATGAAAAATCAGGAAAGAGAAGGGCTTCTTTGTTTTGATCAGATTAGAGTTTGTCTCAAATTAGACCTAATACAAATGAGATTGCCTGGCAGCTTGCACCTCTCATTGAGTCTGTATACGTACTTAAGGTACAGATGTTAGAGACTTGTTTATAATTATATTTTGGGAATGGTTCATGTTCTTATGTGGCTGCATTGTTTTATACTTTCTGGGTGTTCTATGATCACATACCCTCCAACGTTTTATATTTTGGACATTCTAGTCCATAATAATAATAAAAAAATTATTATTTATCCCCCGCCCATCTGACTTGGTTGCCCCAACCACTCTCGGCAGCTTCCAACATATATAAATAGGTAATAAAACAGTAAAGATTTTTTTTAAAAAAATCCTATATAAGACTGCCTTCAGATGTCTTCTAAAGGTTGTATCTATCTATGTGGCTTGGGGATCCCATAACTCCACACCCTCCACCATTTTTCTGATGAAAATAGGCATGTCCTAAGGGAAAGCGGCACATTCCGGGATTGAATCAGAACCCGGGATGGCTTCTGTAACTCCGGGACTGTTCTTGGAAAATGGGGACATTCGGAGGGTCTGTGATCATATTGACCGCTCCCCGCTTAAAACGGGGGGCGCCCTTTGCATGGACGCGTGCAGCCCCTAGATCTGGAGTGGCCCCAACAGCATAGGCTTGGCTTTGCCTTCCCTCAGGTGTGATACCTGGAGGTCTCCGCCTACCTCAGTCAGTTGTCCAATCCCACCTGGGGGAAGCGTTGCCAAGGAGACCAGGCCAGGTAGGGGAGGGATTACCTGCCCACACAATAGAGGGAGGATCTTACCTAGGAATCCTCACTTGGCTCCAGAGCTTCTCCCACCCTACCCACCCTCAGTTAATGTCTTATTTTGCAGGTTAACTTGTCTTCACAGATTTTGCAGGTTAACTTTTCTTCACAGGTATGCGGGCGCTGCTACGTTAAGGTCGCTGTTAAAGGGCCGGAAAGGAATTTCCCTGCATTGGCAGGTTTCGCCTTTCCCGTAGCAAAACGTCACAACTTTGGCGGTATCAGGCCTTGGGCGGAATCCTTTTGCCCGTCTTCGTCTTGCGGCGGTGATACCAGGGTTCCCTGTTAAAGGGGTTTTCTGAAGGGAGGCTTTGGCCGTACACCGAAAGGTCGTCATTGCTCTCTCCTGCGGCGGCGGCGTTACGGGCGGCCATCTCTGCTTGAACATATGTTCTCCAGAGCCGGCCCATCCCCCCCACACACACTGGATAACCCTGATGCTCCCTAGGTCCCCGGCTGGGGACCGGGGAGGGAGAACGCCCAATGCCTGAGCCAAGGTCTACCGACATTTGAAATTTAATAAAGTTGTGGCCAATTTAATCCCATAGCACGTTGTCTTGAGTCGTTATTCCACATGACGGGGGGACCGTGCAGGATCTGGGGACTCTGCCTGTCCGCGCAATATAAAGAAGTTGTGGCCAATGTTATAAATCAAGCATTGCTAGAAGTTCTTTCTTTTTTGTTTTCCAATGCATTTCTTATGCATTAAAAAAAAATGGTGTGGGAAGAGCAAATTTTTATTCTGAAAAAAGTTTGAGAAACACTGCCATGCATGCACCTCTCCATCCAGACATGATTAGAGTTCAAGCACAAAGTCCAGCCAAGCAGAAGCACTCAAGGAGGACATTGAGCATGGCTGGGGAGAGGTATAGCTTGTGGAGAGTCCAGAGGGATGTACAGAAAATCTCAGAGAGTCATATTTGGCCTCCATGCCTGAGGTTCCCCATCCCCAGCTTACAATGGGGTTATGTTGTTGAATGTTAGTGTGTGTGTGTACCCACAAAAGGTGTTAGTCACAGAATAATGTTCCCTCTTCTTCTTAGTGCATTCTCAGCTGCCAGAAATGTCAAAAGATTGAAATTATTTCTATTTAATTTCATTGTTCAACCACATGCCTCTTGAGCTTTTTCTTCCCTTTCAACTTTTCAATTTCCTTCTCCCTGGTTAAAATAAAACACTAATGATGACTTGTAAATTGTAGGCTACAATTAAAGCCTTTCAAAAGTCTGCTGCAAATGCAGCTATTGCTGCAAAAGCTCGTACAGTCAGGTATTCCTGTTAAAACATGCTTCTTTTGATAGATTTCAGATGGATTTTTTTTTTTCGGAAACAGAAATTTAGTGCAGAAGCTTAAACACCCAATTTCACCCACCAATGTTCTCTATTCACTTTATACATTAGCTTTTTAGAGAAGGTTGATTCAGATGTTCAACAACATTAACCAGGCTACTTGCTTACTCCAGAGTAAGTAGCCTGCATTCATCCTCGGATGTAAGAGTGCTCCTATGTCATGTAAATGCAATATGGAACATTGCTTCAGTTATTAAACATTCTGGGAAATCCTAGAAGATTTATGTAGTACCCTTAAAGCCTAAGAGATTTATTATGGCATAATCTTTTTGCGCAGTAGGGCCCACTTCATCATTTGACGCTATCCTCCAAAGGCAGATAAACAGAGGTACTGACTATGGCTGCAAAACTGCTAACTGGACTCATTGTTAAAACCGTGTTTATGGAAGACAATCTTACTCGGCTTTCGAACTGCTAGGTTGGCAGGAGCAGGGACCGAGCAATGGGAGCTCAACCCTTCACAGGGATTCAAACCGCTGACATTCTGATGGGCAAGTCCTAGGCTCTGTGGTTTAACCCACAGTGCCACCCACGTCCCTGATTTAAGTCTTAGGGCTCCTTTATTGGTGGATTACCCTTAGTTGGACTCCCAGCAGACAGACAGGAGTCAAGATATAGTCTAACTTCACCCAGTGCTAAATCGCTCACATCTGTAACCAATAAAGTTGTGGCCTGTTTGAACCCATAAACCAGAATCTGCTTGTTTGTGTGTTTTATTCATGCACTAGGGGACCGCGGGTCACGGAGCCTTGGCATGCAATACTCACCTAATGAAGAAGAATGATTTAGACCTTCATTGAAATAACAATTTACTCGCTTTTGTAGAGAAGTGTCCCCAAAATGGGAGACCATCATGTGTGAAGCAAGAAAATAGCTATAGAAATAAAATAAAAATCACAAAAAGTTGCCTTTCAAGGGGAGGGGAGGACACAATTAAGTCAATGTTAGTCACTTTTAACTCTCATTGATTTTCTTAGGAAAGTCAAGTAGGCATTTAACTTTCCCCTATTGAAATCAATGGGACATAAACATGCTTAACTTTGACTGGATCATGTCCGGAAACCATATAATATATGTGTGCGTTGTACAATTTATTGGTGCACTGTTTCATTGCCTGGTGTTTGCAACAGGTGACTGAGCATGGCTTGCAGTATATTTGCAAAGGAATGGATGTCTCTAAAAGATAAAACAGAATTCTGTACATTGTGGAAAACATCTGATATTTTTCCAGCTTTTAACACACATACAATACAGACTTGGGCCATTTTCAGACTCCTCCATTCAGGGGGAAATGTGTTGCGACTTGAAAGTTGAAGAAATATATACAGGCAAACTTGCAAAAAAAAAAACCAACCTATTATAAATCTATATTCTTCTGCATGCACACATTTTCAAGTATTAAACAGCAAACCAAAGTGTTGCATATAAATCTGAAATGAAAAATGTGGTTTTTCATGGTTTATAAATGTACTGGAATCATGATGGATGCATCTCTGCTTTCTAAAGAGAGATTTTATATCTGGGTCAGAAGAAGTTCTCCTGAGGCAGCACATCCCTGTATATATGGTATAAAATATGAAGAAGTTGGACTAGAAAGAGAATGTTGATATCAGCAGGGAGAGGAGAATTTGTAGCGTGTTCTGAGAGCAGCCTGTATGTTGTGAATGACTCCTAGGGCATGGCTGTTGTCTAGAGAATCCCCCAAGTGACATTTGATGCATAGGAGAAGAGGTGGTTGTTGTTTAGTCGTTTAGTCATGTCCAAATTTTGTGACCCCATGGACCAGAGCACGCCAGGCCCTCCTGTCTTCCACTCCCTTTTGCAGATTGGTCAAACTCATGTTAGTAGCTTCAAGAACACTGTTCAACCATTTTGTCCTCTGTCGTCCCCTTCTCCTTGTGCCCTCAATCTTTCCCAGTATCAGGGTCTTTTCCAGAGAGTCTTCTCTTCCCATGAGGTGGCCAAAGTACTGGAGCCTCAGCTTCAGGATCTGTCCTTCCAGTGAGCACTCAGGGCTGATTTCCTTAAGAATGGAGAGGTTTGAACATCTTGCAGGTAACTATTGTCAAAAGCGGGTTGAGTTTATGCAGTTGATAATAAGGAGATGGGATTCCCAATGAAGAAATCTTTTAATTTAGAAAAGGACTGGTATGGGTGGGGTGGAAACGGAAGAGACTGAAGTAGACTCTTGACTGCAGAATCTCATGAAAAATCAGTGTGCTGACCTGTATAGTCTCACATAGGAGTGTGCAAAAAAATAATAGTCCTCAAAAACCAGTTCATACTCCATTGCTTTGTTAGGGAAACCACTTGGTTTTGTTGCTTTGTGGGCCGAGGCTGCTTCATATCATTCCCACTTTGCATGGTCACTTCAATTTGTAAAGGAAGCTACGGTTGCATTTCCCACTGATTTTAATGTGAAAATCACAATGTAGCAATTTAAACAGATGTGGATGAAATTTGCAGGGATACCTATCCCTTGGGAGGGCATAGAACTGACCAAAGTGGAGACAAATAGGTCTAGGATTCTTTTGTGCTAGGCACCATGAAAGCTGGACCAATATAAAACTCATTTCTGTTGTCCCTGAGTATTTCCATGAAGCTCACAGGGCATGTAACCTTTAAAAAGATCCCTGAAAAATTTTAAAGAATTAGAACTAATTAACCTGCACACAACATCAAGCATTGACAGTCCCATCAATTACACTGCTGACTTGCTGTCAGTTGCTTGCTTTCAGTGTCTTCCTTATAAGAATAGACTCCAGGGTCAGTTGAGGTGAGTTGGAGGAAAAACTGTGAGGGGAGAGACTTCATCAGGCAAGGTCTTCTTCCACCTGCCTTGCCCCACCCTCCAGTCTCTGCTTCTCAATTTGTATTTTATTATTTTATGCGCTATGGCTTGCCATTTATTATTGATTGTAGTTTAGAAATTATTCAGAAATTGTTCAGAGTCAATTTCTGTTTAATTTTTATATGCTGATAATTAATATTATTCTATACTATTCTGTTGACTGTTGAATGTTACTTTATTTGATATAGGTTTTAAAGTTATGTTTTATTATCACATTTTTGTGTTGCATTAGATTGTTATAAGGTGTACAATAAGGTATTGTAAGACAGAAAGACCGTATACAAATTAAAAGTGATGATGATGAGGTAATGCCATGAAACTCATGAGAAATATCTTCAACGCAAACAAAAGCATGTCCCCTGCTTTATCTATCCCAGGCATGTCCAAAGTCCATTTTGGGGGCCTAATCCGGCCCGCTGGTCAGTTTAATCCGGCCCCCGTGGCACTTTATATCCTGGGGTAAAATCCTTTTAAAAAAGGTCAACTGTGGTTGACTGTTTGGTCGGCCCTCACGGCCCTTCACTTCATCAAATCTGGCCCTCTTTGAAAAAAGTTTGGACACCACTGGTGTACCCCTTTCCCTTCTTTTGTGTCTTTTATATGTCTGTGCTCACACAAAACTTTAAGCCAAACTATGGCTTAGTGTGAATGAGAAAACTTCCAGGGATGAGATAAGATGGCGTTCCAGCGATGTGGAGGTGTTTGGTTTATCCTTTGAGGCAGTGCTATTTTTCTAGAAAAAGAGGTGCTGGAACGCACCATGAACGCTTCCCTTGTTCTTTTATAATGGTGGTCTCCTGAGAGGTGCTAGAACTGAGTTCCAGTGAGTTCTGACTGAAAAAAAGCCCGACTTTGAGGGCTCCATGCCAAGGTCAAGGCTAGACATCAGTTTTGCCTTCAAATGTAAACAGAATTGAATCTTCCCCGTCATCCCTGCATGTGAACCAGGCTATTGTAATATGTAAGGTGATATAGGAGTCTGTTCAGATTGTGGAAGGGTTAAACCTCTAATTCCTCTCCTTTATGAAGGAGCATCAGTTATTAGAGCCTTCCCCTGCAGCACAAAATGGCGCCACCATCCCACAGGGTTATCGCCTCCATCAAAGCTAGGCCTTCTCTTCTCTCTTTTCTTTTAAAGGCATTTGCTAATATCCTATGCAGGGCTATAATTTGTTTTAATCATCTCACAGGACAGAAAAGAAGATCTATATAACCAGGAGCGCCCGGCTTGGTCTAAAAGCTACAAGAACTCATTAATCCTTCCAGTTATTTTTAAAGCAAGCATCAGAAGGAATTGCAATCAATACCAAAGGTCAGTTCACATTAAAAGTATTCCAATGAGCTTTAGAATACTTGCGTTTATCTATTATGTAGTTATTACTGATGAAATATTGGCCACAAAGCCAATATCTATATAAATTTGCATGATTGCCGTGAATCTCGGATATTGATAGAATTTGTGCTCCTTAGATACATTAAATTAAATTCTTGTAGAATGATATTGATGAGGACATTACTGGATTTGTTAATGCATGTAGTGGCATTAACTGCACATTGGCATCATGCCTATGCTAGATCTTCTTTGGCGATCACTTGTAGCCAAGTAAGATTGTCTTCCATGGAAACAGTTTTAACAGTGAGTTCGTAAGTGACCGTGGAGGCCAATTCTGGATCCACACGTCCTTCCACAGAGGGGACATAGGTTTCCGGGTGCGAGTTGATCATGGTGAGGGTTTGCCAAGCGTGCCTTCCTCTTAGCACGTTTCTCCTTTTCGTCCTGAGTTCAAGTGTCTTCAAAGTCCACAAAGTTCTTGGTAAAGTGGAATTAACTGCACATTGGCATTATGCCTATGCTAGGCACGTACAGTATGTTCCAGCAATGAAATGAATTGTTTTAAATACGGGAATTCCTGTTAAAAGGCAGCTATATGTATATTACTGGTTACTATAAAAGTGATCAGGGACTCAGCTACATTGGCAAAGAAAAAGCGCTTTATATGCGTTGTTTATGCATTATCAGACTGTGGTGCCAGATGGCAGTGTGGAGTTCTGTTTTTGCTAACCTGATTTCTCACACAAAGCTTACAACATGTTTTAACTGAAATACTTCTTTGATGTGTCTAGCACAGGCATCCCCAAACTCGGCCCTCCAGCTGTTTTGGGACTACAACTCCCGTCATCCCTAGCTAACAGGACCAGTGGTCAGAGATGATGGGAATTGTAGTCCCAAAACAGCTGGAGGGCCAAGTTTGAGGATGCCTGGTCTAGCAAAGGTTCATGCAAAGGTTATAATGTCTGGGGCTTTTTTTTTTGGCTTAGAGGAGAAGTTGACAGATAAGGACATGGCTGAGGTTTATAAAATTATGCACAATTTACAGTTTTTTGATTCTCTTGCGAATAAAAGGCCAAGAAATAAGGATGCATAAATACAGTACAGCATTGCTTCTCTGCCCGTTCCTGGGTATCTTTTTCATACAAGCCGTCCCATGTAATTGAATAGCAGTTAGCCAGGATGGCTGCCTTACCAGGACTTCTCCCAAGAAACCAATTTAACCTAATGATACTGAATGGCAATGACTGGTCCTTAATTGTGACATTATTAGGCAAAAGCCAGCCTACGTGACAGAGATATTCAGTGAATGCTAGGAGGTTAAGTGATGCTTAACAAGGTGTTAAATCAGGGTAAATTTCTAAGCCCTTATCTTGTAATATGGAAATAAAGATTTAATAAGGAAGGAAGGAAGGAAGGAAGGAAGGAAGGAAGGAAGGAAGGAAGGAAGGAAATACAAGCTGGTCTTCAACTGCAATAAATTATTATTATTATTATTATTATTAGGAAGGAAACATGTGGCTGGAAGTCTCTGTTGTTATTTTTCCCAATTCTGTTTCAAATAGAATTTACAGTGGAACCTTGGTTCCCAAACGACTTAGTTGCCAAACAAATTGGCTCCTGAACGCTGCAAAAGTAGGTGTTCCAGTTTGCGAACATTTTTCGGAAGCTGAACGTCCAACGTGGCTTCCGCTTGAGAGCAGCAAGTTCCTGCAGCCAATTGGGAGCAACGCCTTGGTTTTCGAACAGTTTTGGGAGTCAAACAGACTTCCGGAACGGATTACATTCAAGAACCAAGGTACCACTGCATTTATGTTTTTGCAAATGGTTCCTTCTGTTGTGAGATCTGTGCAGCACGTTTTAGGACTTTGCAAATTACAATTTTAAAAGTACAGAGAGAAGTTAGTTTAGAGGAAAATCACTGATTAAATGTATATAGATTTTTCACCAGACTTCACATCTTAAAAAATAGATTGTTTAAGCATCACATTTGTATTATTATTTAAGCATCACACTGTACATAGAACTAAAAAGGTAAAGGACCACTGACAGTTAAGTCCAGTTGCAAACGACTCTGGGGTTGCGGCGCTCATCTCACTTTACTGACCAAGGGAGCCAATGTTTGTCTGCAGACAGTTTTTCTGGGTCATGTGGCCCGCATGACTAAGCCGTTTCTGGCGAAACCAGAGCAGCGCACGGAAATGCTGTTTAACTTCCCGTCGGAGCGGTTCTGATTTATCTACTTGCACTTTGATGTGCTTTCGAATTGCTAGGTTGGCAGGAGCTTGGACTGCGCAACAGGAGCTCACCCTGTCATGGGGATTCGAACTACCGACGTTTCGATCAGCAAGCCCTAGGCTCAGTGGTTTAGACCACAGCGCCACCCACTTCCCATGTACCTATAACTAAATCCCCCCTAATATTTTGTTCAAGTTGGTGCCTATGTATTCAACAGTGAGTGCACCATTTCCCCCCTGTGTGCCTCTCAAAATGAGGCATTTGGGAAGGAGGAGGAGGAAATAGCAGCCACCAGCCACTTAGAGCAGCCTTTCTCAACCTGTGGGTCCCCAGATGTTGTTGGACTAAAACTCCCATCACCCCTAGCTAGCAAGGCCAGAGCTCAGGGAAGATGGGAGTTGTAGTCTAACAAAATCTGGGGACCCACAGGTTGAGAACTGCTGACTTAGAGTGAAGGCAGTTTGCTTTCACTGTCTCCCACTGCATCAATTCTGTCCCTTTCTCTGCTCAGATTGCCTGTAATTCAGTTCAAGTAAGATGTTGTAGACACTTCGATAGTTGGTTTAATGGAAGAAGGAAAAATAGAAATGCTTTCGAAGTTATTTCTTTAACTGTATGAACTAGAGCATTAAACATGATGTCAGGGGTTCAGGAGCAGAGGCAAGGGCAAGGGAGGAAACAGAGAGCGAGGGGGAGGAGGCAGAAGAAAAGATGAGTGATGACGACGACCCGAGATCTCCGAGTCTTTCCAGTGAATCAGAAGATTCACAGAAAGGAGCACCAGTGGCCAGGGCAAGGGGGGAGCCTAGGGGGACACCCCAGGAAGATAGAGCCAGAGGGGACTCAGAGGAGAGCAGTTGGAAATCGGGACCAGCGTCACCGCCAGAGAGCAGGGAAGAGGAAGGGCGCCAGGGATCAAGCGCTGGCAGCTCACAACAGGGGGGAGGGCACGAGTCAGGAGTGGCCACACCTCCATCGGGGAGCGAAGAAACGGTCAGACGGAAAGTGGAAGGTTGGGCGCGCGCGCCAAGTTCAAATGCACAGGAAAGTGACGCAGTAGGCAGCCCGGAAAGGGAGCCAGGTCCTAAAGCCCGGTGCAAGGAGACAGAAGGGTCTGGGGGGTCAGCGTCCGAAGCGTCCCGGAAGGAAGAGACCCCGGGGGGCAGAGGGACCCAGAGGAGAACAGTCAGGCGGAAAAGGTGGAGCAGGGCTAGGATATTAAGTTGGTGCACAAGGGGCGGAGACTCAGACGGAGCTTCGCCGATCTAACCACTAGACGTAGAGTTGCACGCAGCAGCTTGAGAATGGAAACTGTAATTTAATAAAGACTTTTACTTAATGATCGCTGGCTAGCGTGATCCTCTGTGAGCTAGGATCTGGAAGCAGCTCTGACACATGATTTCTGGGAATCTCTAACTTTGTTGTACCAAAGACGTGGTGGTCACATGCTTTCATTCTGTTTCTGATCTTCAGAGGACAGTGCCCACTTATTTAGTCAAAATGGCGCTGCTAACACAAAAAAGAGAAGAGGTACCTCCAAGAAAGTTTAACAGTAAGAAACACCTCAAAAACACTCCACTAAGGACTGAGCATGATCTGTGGACCTGGGCTGTTGACAGAATGGTGTTGATGGGGCTGAACCCCCTCCCCCCCCCATTTTTTAAAATTAGTTTTTCCAATTTACATTTATATTCAAATAGTATTCATAATCATACACATAAAGGATTCCCTGAATCCTTGGACTTCCCATGGTTCTTGTTATGTTACAAGCATTGTTACAGTCCTCCCAAAGTTTTTAGTTGTTTACAATGTTCTCCAAGGTAAATTATAAATTTCCCCCATTCCTTAGTCAAGTTTCTATCTTCTTGATTTCTCATCTTCCCTGTCATTTTTGCCATTTCGGTGTAGTCCATCATCAACCATTCTTCTCTAGTTGGGGCTTTACCTTCCTTCCATCTTTGGGCCCAAAGTGCCGCCGTCGTCGCGTACATAAATAGTCTTTTCTGCTCCTTTGGTATTTCTGCACCTACAATTCCTAATAGAAAAGCTTCTGTTTTCCCTCCACAAAGGTTATTTTAAACATTTTTTTCAACTCATTTTATATCATTTCCCAGAATGCTTTTGCTATTTTCCATGTTCACCACGATGGTGCTGAACTTACAAATCCAGAAGAGGTTGAATGGTAACGCGAACAGGGGCAATTTGCACTGCAACAATTCATCACTGGTTCCTCATCTATCGGCAGTGAAAGCTAAACAGAAGTTCTGGGTTGAGAGGTGTAGTTCTGTTCTTAACTAGCAGGTGTTGGGGACCAGTGGAAAGAAATGTTGTCTTCATCATGCGTGCTTTAGGAGCTCCTTAGAAACAACTAGTTGGCCATGGCTGAAAGCAGAAGGTTGAAGGAGATGGACCTTTCCTCTGACCCAGCAGGTCTCTTACTCTGTGTTTTTACAGTAAATAATATTAAGTTATCTGTAACTGCTGGTCACATGAATAAAATTGCTGATTGGATTTTATTGATTTTGATGCAGTTTGCACTACTTGAAGAGCACTGCCGGGAACAAAATTGCTAAGAATGCCCATGAAAAGACCTTTTACTATATCCACCTAAAAAAGTGGATCCTGAGCAGCAGTGATAAGCAATATAAACTGTGGGCCTGATTCAGATAAGGAACTCAGTGGCTTATTACTTAGATGGATTTTTGGTGCTTGGAAAGATCAGTACTTCCGATACTCATTTAAAACATCTATCAATATCTGACATTGTGCTAAAAGGTTAAATTAAACATGTTATTCTCCCCTTTGCAGAAGGAGAAGCTATGGTACGTCTAAGAGCCAGCGTGGTATATTCACTTGCTTCTTGAGACTGAATTCAAATATTGCTTTCTTGGTGATTTTTAGCTCCATCTCGCCTACCTGACAGGGTTATTGTGAGAATAAAATGGGAAGCTAAATAAGAGATGATATGTTAAAAGGAAGGAATTGATCAGACATTTTCTGAACTCAAGGATACAAACCAAATCCTGAAACCCTGAGGAGTATATGAACACAATTACAGTGGTACCTCTGGTTGCAAACGGGATCCGTTCCGGAGCCCCGTTCGCAACCTGAAAGGAACGCAACCCGCATCTGCGCACGCGCGGGTCGTGATTCACTGCTTCTGCGCATGCGCGTGACGTCATTTTGTGCATCTGCGCATGCGCGAGCAGCAAAACCCAGAAGTAACCCTTTCCGGTACTTCCAGGTTGCCGTGGGACCCAGAACCAATGAGATCCTTTCTTCACCATGGAATCGTCTAAGATCTTAGTGGCAGATCTTGGTTATGGAGAGCCCTGGTTAACGCAGTCAGGAGCCAGGGGAGGTGAGTTCAATTCCAAGGCTCCCAGTCTTCAAACTGCTGCATGTTTCTTTTAAACTGCTGTTGGTTTTGATTGTTACTTTGTTTTACATTTAGGCTGAGTTTTTAATTTTGTTTTTAATCTTGTGCTTTTATCTTCTTTTGCAAAGTGTCAATTTTGCGTAAACCGCTTCCCGTACCTTTGCAGAAAGGTGGGATATACATTCTTTCCTCATCCCAGTAATTTGCCTGGACCAACCTGAAATAGATGATGAATCCTGATGAGGCAAAGAAAAAAGGATGCGAGGGCCGCAGAGGCTATAATTCCGAGTTAAAATAAGGTGCACTCACCAAAAGAAATGCGCAGTAAAGATGCCATGCAATTTGATGTACTCCTAAACAGTCTGATTTGCTTCCTTCTCCTGAATGAAGGAGTTGAGCGCTGCCAACTTACTGTGCTGTGTATATCATGCGGCTAATTCTGGCAGAAGGCTAAGTATTCTGTTTTATGAAGTCAAATATAATGAAAAGCCTCAGGCAACTAACAAATGTGATGTCATTTTGGTAAATGTGCTGTTTTTCTCTCCTAATAAAATTAATGCGGCTTCTCGAGTTGGGAGCACGGGCAGCCCTTTATTTACAACACAATTAACAGGATGCCATAGAGCGGTAATAGGTATGCATATAAACAAGAAACTTTTCCAGGCAAAGAACTCTTGTGCAATATACAACCCTGTTACAAAAACCGTGCTTCAAAGTAGTTTGATGGCATTAAGAAATTTCCATTTTGTCCTGCACTGAACCCTCTGGTGAAGTTCTGATGGCTGATAATGTAAGTTTGCGATACACTTCCGTGGAGCAGGATTTTATCCCCACTTCTTAAGTTCACTAACATTGTGTCCGGCATGGAACTTGTTGGGCAGAGGAGGGCTTCTCAAACCTCAGAAATATGCTCTGTAACTCTCCCATGTAGGAACGCAGGAACAAAAACCAAGTGGGTAGTGTCAATTTGCCAAGTGGAAAAATTCCTACCAGGCCCCTTAACGGCGACCAAACAAGGTCCATAGCAAGGTCAAGGAATAAAAACCTTATAGGGCGGGAGGGTGGGAAAGCAGGAACAGCTGGCGAGCGGCAAAGAGGGAGATCCCCAGCCACATCCTGCCTTAAATAGGGCAGGCCACGCCCCCTGAGCCAGCTGATTGGCCGACTAGGGGTAGACACAGCCAGGTATCCCCCCAATCACGCAGGGGGTGGGCTCCACCCACCGCACGTGTGGAGGGGCCATGAAGCCCGCAACCCCACCTCCTCATAGGGCAGAAGTGGCTTTGGAGGCTATAATAGAACTGCATGGATTGGTGCAGGTGACTTCCACCTCCTTTGACTATTGACTTGCTAATCTTCATTCCTCTCCCTTTAAGATCCTACAAAAGAAGGTTGTGTTGGGAACAGTATAGGAGAAGGACATCATCTGATTGACCTGTTTCCTGCCTGATTTCATAAGAGAGTTTCCCAACGACAAAGAGCACTCATGCTTTGTGCAACCACTACTTCACTTATGTGAGTTCCATGTTTTATGTAATTTGGTTCTTGTAACTTTCAGAATAAAGAGAGATGTCTTCATCGCCAATGAACTCATTGGGCCAGGGTCAAAGTACAGATAAGTAGCAATATTTGAGGACCATTAGGGAGGGACCCAGTGAATGATCTCCCTTTCATAATGTCTTGCACAGAATCCCAGGATCATTGGCGGCTCCACCAGAAGCAATAGATGGCACGTTTTGAAAGGCACACTCCCTGTTTCCAAATACCTCTCTGTCCTGGTTTTCTCCCAGACAACTTTCCCAAGTCATCTGGCAGCTGGGGTTACACAAGCAGATGGTTAATGAGAAGTTTATATCAAGAGATTAACTCCTGAGCTTCCTCAACACAATAATTTCTCAAATGGTGATAGCTTCAGAAGTATTTCTGCATAATGTGCAAATATTAGCATCATTTGGTTTTGATGCCAGACACTTTATTTCGTGTAAATTTTGTTTATTTCTGTTTAGTTTTGAGTAACGCCTTATCATTCTGTCAGTTTAAAGCAGAATTTTAAAATCTCACCATGCAGGATTTTCCCAACTGACTATCTTGCTCAGGCCTATGGAAATAGGCAGGAAACCCTAGTATAATTTGAGAGGAGGAGGGGGGAGATATTTGTAAACTGATTACTGAGATCGACAGTGGGGCTCTGTTGGAGCTATTGGACCACTTGTCTGCTCTTATCCTCCACACCCCTTCTAGCCCTATAACTCTATGATTACGCTGCGAAACAGACATTGATTGATACTACTGCAGGAGAGCTGCTCAGCGATTATTCCAATGTGCTTCTGTTGGTGTTATTCTTTTTGAATGATAGGTATTGCTGAGGAGAGAAGGTATGAAGTTTTGATGATTGCCTTTTGTGCACACCACTTGCTTTCTGGATTCTTCATGATGAAGGCTTTGCATCAGTAATGTTGCTTCTAAAATACATTTTCTTCCTGTCACTATGACAAATGCATCGTAACAGTTCTTGATTTCCCATTTTGATTTGCCTATCGTTCTCCTCTTATTAGAGGGTGGAGACCCTCTTTCGAAAAGCTAATGCCTTTCTGAGCGAGGTGTTGCCTTTCATTATGGTTCAGTAATTGGCCTTCCTTCTATTATCGCAGGCAGTTTGGCCAACTGCAGTGTTTTACAATTGCAAATTATTTTATACGGCTTCCCTCAACGTGGTGTATCATGAAACATTTTACAATCATTTACACAGAGAAGGATTATGATTCCAAGGGAAAAGGGGTCAAAGTATATGCAAACCAATTTCACATATTTCTTCAACACAGAGCACCAGAACACTGCAACAGTTGAATGAGCAATGTTGTGAGGGAATTTGCTTTTATACTGAATTTCAAGGCATTTTCACTTCAGTCACACTTTAAGGGATTAAAAATCGAGGATCATTTTACAGGTTCAAGGGAGAATGCAACAGAATGCAAAAGAGCAAGAGAGGCCGTAAGCATTATCAGTTGGATGCTATTTTTCGGGACGTGACTATATACACAAACTCAAAACGTGATGATTTTAGATGGCACATACTTACCATACAAATGAAATTATACTTAAGGAAGTTCCCTGTAAAACTCAGTGTGTGGAACGTCTATAACATCCATAATTTGTGCTAGGAACAGAGATGGCCATTTAGGTCAGCATTGTCTATATCAGAGATAGTCAACATGGTTCCCTTGGGATGTTGTGGACTACATATCCAATCAGCCCTAGCCAAGATGGCCAGTGGTTAGGGTTAATGGGAGTTGTAGGAGTCCACAACAACTGGAGGGTGCCACATTAGCTTCCTGTAGTCTACACTAAATGGTTGTAGCTCTCCAGGGCTTCAAAATGGGTTTTCTCCAAGGCCTGGCTGAAGTTGCCAGGAAGCAGGTGCCGCCAAGTTTGCTTTGGTAGTGAACCAAGCTATTTACCAATCTGGTAGGAAATAGCTGCACACTCAGGGCCGGCCCACCCATGAGACAAGGTATATATCTTCCCTCACCCCTTCTTCCCTGGCTAAGCGGTGCCATTTTGGGGTCTCTCCTTACTGCAGTTATTAATAATGTGCATTTGGAAGCAATAGGATGAAATAAAAATTGTCCAGTCCAAAAATACATTTCAAAAGCTGGGTCTGATGGGTTTTCTCATTGTTTCATAAAAGCAGCCACAAAGCTCTCACAACCCTTTGAGTTGCTGAGAAGTCTCTTCCAAAAGAGCACTCCTCCTATTCCTTCCATCTATGACTGGTGTTGGAATATTCGTCTCTAAGCAGAGGCACTAAAGGACTTTACAGTGCTTTTTCTATTAAAAAAATGTTCAGGGGTACTCTCATTTTGACTCAAGAAAATCACCATTTTATAGTTCAAATCGGGGGAAATAAATACAGCAAATGGACAAAAGATTCACAAAATGTTTAGGGCTATGCGTACCCCTGCATCCCCCCAGGGAAAAAAGCACTAGGACTTTACTTTTTTTTAAATGTTTAAAATTTTTATTTTTACCAACAACCAAAACACAAACAGTGAAACCCCCCCAGGCGACCGGTACATTGGGTATACATAATAATAACATATTCAAATCAACCATATGTACAATTTTAAATACGTTAAGACTCCTCCATCCACAAGGTTTATTTAACTTATAGCATTTTAATTGCCCCCAAATTGTTCAATCCTACCCAAATAATTCAATATCTTCTCAAACCAATCCTCCTCTTTCTCACTGATCTTAAACACTTTCATTCTGTGTATCTTCACAGTTAGATATTCTAAAATTATACATTATCACTAGGACTTTACATATTATGATGTCACCAAACTTTTGCACAGGTGACTTTGAAAGACTGGCTATTGGGCAAGAGAGATAACTCCAATGCCATACAGCAATGGCCTATAAGGGAAGCTCACGACCTGTAGTTTCTTCTACTTAAGACCACTGTCCTTTTTATACCCAAACACAATTAACTCCTTAAAGGACTCAGCCTACAAGGATTAGTATTAACTAAGCTGGTTCAAGCATCTACACAGACTATCAGAGAGTTAACCTGTTGAATGCCACTCATTACAACTTACCTTCCACATGTGTTCAATTACATGGAGCTTATATTAGCATAAACCTAAACTTTTAATCTGTTGTCATATTGCTACTTCTCAGTTGCCCTCCTTTGAAACAGTTTTAAGTTCCTTCCTCCCTCCCTCAAAAGATCTGAGCCCAAATTTGAAGGCATCAAGTCCATCTCAGGCTTTGTTACAAGCTTAATTGATTGTTAAAGGATATTACAGAGAAGTCATGCTCCAGGAAGTATTGCGCTAGTAATAATCCTTTCCCCAAAAAATCCTACAGCTTGACA
Organism: Podarcis bocagei; assembly: GCF_964188305.1. Lineage (NCBI taxonomy): Eukaryota > Metazoa > Chordata > Lepidosauria > Squamata > Lacertidae > Podarcis > Podarcis bocagei. The sequence continues at coordinate 81,545,445 of NC_138129.1, read as the reverse complement.
CATGTTGCCAAAGTGGGAAATGATGACTTTTAATTAAGAAGATTTTTAAAAGCCAGGAAAAGAGCTCATATTTTATGGATTCGTTTTCTTTTAAGGACAAGAATAGTGTGTGAAACTAAAATAAAAACAAAAATATGGGGTAACAGATCAAGAGAAATTCAAAATTCAAAGTGCCACTCAAATTACAGATCATCTATGCATGGAACAGGCTTCTACATAGGAAGTACAGTGGTGCCCCGCAAGACGAAATTAATTCGTTCCGCAATTTTTGCCGTCTAGCGAATTTTCCGTCTTGCGAAGCACGGTTTAAACGGCTTAACAAAGTCGCAAGACGTTTTCGTCTTGCGAAGCAAGCCCATAGGGAAATTCGTCTTGCGAGGCAAATCGCGGCCGAAAAAACCTTTCGTCTAGCGAGTTTTTTGTCTTGCGAGGCATTCGTCTTGCGAAGTACCACTGTAGAAGGTTCATCCACACTTCCGCTTGCCTAGCTGCTTTCCATATGGGAAAACCCACCATTTACTGCAGAATCGGAGCAAACATCAGGATTTCTCCGGATTGATGTTTGTTCCAATTTAATGCTAAAGAGGAGGTTTTCTGAGTGGGGAAGTGGTGGGACAAAGGTAAAACAACTCATACTTGTGTCTGGAAAACAAGGGATCGGAGGAAAACTACTCAGTCCCTTGCTTTGTAAGCACAGGGCCCAAATCGTTAATCACACAGATTTCAAAAGCAGGGATGGCACTTGTGATGCTTTAAAAAAACTGTTCAGGTGGGAAAATAGGGCCAAACAGTTGACCAGCAGAGATTTTGCTTAAGAAGAAGGAGGGGGGAACCACACCCGGTGCAATCTAATCTACTCCATGGCTCTGAACATACTAAGCTGCGTTGGAGTTTGAATAGTGAAACATTTATGGAGCAAAAGGATGCTGAAGGGTTGGGAGAGACCCCAGAGAGCCACAGTGTGGACAATGCTGAGCTACATGGACCAATGGTCTAACTCACTATAAGGCAGCTTCCTGTGTTAATATGGTTGGGAATTCCAGCCACAGTGGGGAATCGTACATATGCTTAGTGGAATGCACTTCGAAACCCTATTTAGAATTTGGTGTCAATTGTCTGATGGGGACAGACTATTGCCAGTGTGTAACTTTGGTGCTGAGATGCTAACACTGACTGCCCACCAGGTTTATGCTTCTTGTTGTCATTTATGAGAGCCTAACCAACTTGGGTCCAAGGACTTCTGTCCCAAGAACAAAAGATAGGCTCACACCAGCTTTGGAAACTAAATTCCAAAAACACATTTTAAAACTTTTCCTCTTTTTTTTTAAAAAAAAGAATTCTCATTTGTAGGTCATAATGACTTATCACTGAACATACACATGTGTAAAAAAAAAAAAGGTGGGGGAAGAGATCCAGTTCTTCAAGAAAGAGGTTAACATTTTTTTGAAGCTAACAAGGTCGATATGCTAATAACTTTTTCTGTTTCCATTTATAAAGGAATAAATTGTCTCATTGCTACTGCTATGGTTACAGCTTCCTCCAGGGTCATTTTCAGGAACACATTCAGACTCAGCTCACAGGTAGGAGCTACTGAAGTGCATATGAGTTTGGCCTCCTGTCTGAGAAGGTGGCTTGTTAGGATGAAGAGAATCTGGTAGGAACTAGCTGATCCCTAAAGTCCCCCCCCCTTTCCCCATTTTTTAAGGTCTGAATGACAAATCCAAATCCTCCTGCCCTATAGTGCACCTCAGATTTTCAAAAATAAAAATAGTATTAGGCAGAAAATGTATTATTTAGTTTTAGGTAGCTGGGTTGCTTTCCTTTCTGTTTCCCAATGCTAGAGTAAGCCTCCTTCCATTCAGTACCACAGAGGGAGGCAGCAAAGGTTTAGGGAAGACATTCCACTTAAGGAAACATTGTATGTCTCTCACAAAATCACAGCTCACTGAAGATGTTCTGAAGCACACAACCTGTTCAACGGGGAGGGGCAGGAACCAGCCAATTCTGTTGGACCTTAGTTTTGCCTCGAATGAAACCCTAAACCACATCCCAAACTCCCCTGCAATGTGCATGACAAGGGGAAAGTAGGAGTGGTCTTCCAAAAATGCTTATCTGCCATTACAGATCTTCTTATTGAGGAATCCCAAACAAGCTATCAAATAATATGTTCTTGTGAGAGCGACTCACCCAACAACCTGCTTCTGATAGGATGTGTTACCCTGAAATCGTGGAGAGGAGAGATTTTACAACACACACACACACACACACACACACACACACACACACACTATTTGCACTTTCAAAAAAAATTCCTGGGTGTTGTTGTGAAAGGGGGCTAAGTGAGTAAATAATAGTAATAATAATAATAATAATAATAATAATAATAATAATAATAATAATAATAATAATAATACTACAGTGGTGCCCCGCAAGACGAATGCCTCGCAAGACGAAAAACTCGCTAGACGAAAGGGTTTTGCAGTTTTTGAGCTGCTTCGCAAGAGGAATTTCCCTATGGGCTTGCTTCGCAAGATGAAAACGTCTTGCAAGTTTGTTTCCTTTTTCTTAAAACCGTTAATATCCAGGGTGCATTGCTTGAAGAGGTGCAGTTGCGACTTGACTTCGAGGAGCAACTCATAGCATGTGGTGTGGTAGCCTTTTTTGAGGTTTTTGAAGACCTTGCTGATTTTTGAAGCTTTTCCAAAACTTCTTCTGCAGCCATTTGGTAAGTTAAACTTTTAAAACTTTTTTGGGGGGGTTGGATTTTGGGTTGGGGTGTTTGGAATTCAAGGACTTGGTGTTGGGGAGGGGTTTGCAAGAATCTGGAAGCTTGTGTGGTTTTTTTCTGCATTTTTATGATTTTTTTGTGACCATTGGGCCATGTTGTGTTTTTTTAAGAAAAAAATTCTGGGTTTGAATTTCTGTGCGGTGGGTGGCTGGGGGAACAGTTGGGGAGGGGTTTGCAACAGTTGGGGAGGGGTTTGCAATTTCTGTGTGGTGGCTGGGTGGCTGGGGGAACAGTTGAGGTTTTTGAAGACTTTGTTGATTTTTAAATGTTTTTCTGTCATGTTTAGAAACTTAATTTATTGTTCCTTCAATTTTTGAAATGCTCTTTACAGTATGTGTGACTTTAAAGAGCACTTCATAAACTCTTGTTGTACCAAATTTGGCTTTGTTTGGACTTTTTTTGACCATAGGAACGCATTAATTGAATTTCAATGCATTCCTATGGGATTTCGTGCTTCGCAAGACGAAAAATTCGCTAGACGAAAAAACTCGCGGAACGAATTAATTTCGTCTTGCGAGGCACCACTGTAATAATAATAATAATAATAATAAATTATTTATACCCTGCCCTCCCTGGCCAGAGCCGGGCTCAGGGCAGCTAACACTAGTAAAATTACAGTAAAAACATAATAGGGGGAAAAAACCAATTTAAAATACAGGTTGCAATGCAATTTAAAATGCAGCCTCATTTTAAAAGTAGCCCATAGATCAAAACCATAAGGGGAGGGAAACATAAGGGTCAGACTGAGTCCAAACCAAAGGCCAGGTAGAACAGCTCTGTCTTGCAGACCCTGCAGAAAGATGTCAAGTCCTGCAGGGCCCTAGTCTCTTGTGACAGAGCGTTCCACCAAGTCGGGGCCAGTAATGAAAAGGCCCTGGCTCTAAGTTGAGACCAATCTAACCACTTTGTGACTTGTGTCCTCCAAAATGTTGTCATTTGTAGACCTGAAGGTCCTCCGCGGGGCATACCAGGAGAGGCGGTCCCATAGGTACATGGGTCCTAGGCCGCATACATGCCTAAGACTCCTATCTGTAATCAGGAATTACGGTTGTCCCATAGTCTCCTGTTGTGTGGTGGGTGAAGAAGATCGCTTTCACTCTAATGTGAGACTTAAGAGACATTGGGACAGGGCATGATCAGTATGTGTGCTGATGCCGGGATTGGCATCAGCTGAAAAAGTATTACTTCCTCGCCGCCACAAGTTCAGTGAATACATGCAGGGGGTGCATAAGCGATATGTTCCAATAACATTGTGTTGAACTCTCTGCTGAGGCAAGATTTTTATTATCGCTGTCATATGGTGGCTGTCTCTTGAGCAGTAGTAAGAATGCAATGCAATGTGATATAATACCAGTAGGGAAAGGATGATCTATAGAGTATTAGCAGAATGGAGACAGGTGAGCAGGAGTATTTGGGCAGGCGCATAGTAGGGGGTCGGCTGAATTATCTAGAAACTGTGCAATGTGTAGGGCCACCAGAAAGGGGAGCTGCTTGCCCAGCAAAATAATCTCCCCTTTCCTCACCCCTGCCATGGTATTCTGGGGGGGGTCTCCTGATCCCCCAGAGCCAGCTTGTAGAGAAGAAGGGGGCACGCATGGGGAAGAGACAGGGAACACCCCATTGCAATAGCGGGAGTCCGAACACCGCCTCTTTGAGTTTGTTTCCACTTTGAGTGCATTTCTTTTTCTTCACCAGTGCATAGAACAAAACTGCAGATCTCTTTTTTGAAATGCATTTTTTTTACACCATTATATTTAGTTATTTCACTTTGTCACCCAACAGGTTCGTTCTTTCTTTCTTTCTTTCTTTCTTTCTTTCTTTCTTTCTTTCTTTCTTTCTTTCTTTCTTTCTGGCATCCCCCCCCCCTTCTCCCCACAGGCACATTTGCAGCCTAAAGTGGTACAGTCCGGGAAAAGCTTTACCACTTGATTCTGCTGATTGTATAAAATGGCCTCCAGTCTCTTCCATTCATCATACTCCAGCTGGACTCCAAGGTCTGCTGTACACAGCTCAGTATAGTCTATCCTGTCAAAATGACAGTTTCCCGGGTGACTGAATGCTTCCCCCCGCCTCCCGGAAATTTCCATTTTATAGAATTGGCAGCTGCTGTGCTGACTGTTTGGTATTGCTGAGCATTGGAGATAACCTTTGTTGTGGGGAAAGGCTCACTCTGAGATACCTATATTTGCAAACGGTCTACAAAAAGGTACCTCTGAAATTCTTTCCATTTAATAGGACTTCAGCCTTTTTTTCCAGGGGCAGTGGAAATAAATTGCTTTAATAAAAATTGATGGCACATCACATTAAATGGGGTTATGTGGTGTTATTCTGTGTCACGTAACGTAATGCGGAAACAAGATGCAAGTTGGAGGGCGCCCAAAGACTTTTCTTTCCCTTAGCGTTGCAGATAAGATTTATACAAAGCCATAGCCCTGACCTTTCCTGCAGAAATCAAGATCAGCTTTCTTCTCCGGCTGGCTTCTTCTAATGCTTTTGCTAACCCTGGCAGAGCAGTGCACAGAGAGCAGTCCAAATGAATTCTTTGCATCCTGCCCCGGCCTCACTATGCACAGGAGCAGCTTTTATTCATTGAACCTGGGCGAATGTGAGGATCTAAAGAAGCCAACGTTCTTATTGATTGTTAATCTCCCTTGAATTGCGTGGTCAGCACATTCACCAAGCCTAGGTAAGATATATTGTAACAGATCGACATGAGCTGTGGAGAAGGCTTCATGAGAGATGATGTAATGTCTCTGTAGCTGCTCTTATGTTTTCGGACATTATGAAATGCTAGCAACCTTGCCCCCCTGGCGAGGCTCCGAAATTTTAGGAAACCAACGGCCCATGCTGTTTTATATTCAGTGGTTTAAAAACAGTGCAGCTCTGAAAGGTCCGGTCTGACATATTGATCCAAAATGGCACCCAATTGTATCCAAATGGAGACGCAGTGGCAAAGCATAGGGGTGGGCCACAGGGGCAGTTGCCCCGGGAGCAAAATTGTTAGAGGCACAAAATGTCAACACCCAATGTTGCCTCAATACAGCGGTGCGCTTCCATCACTGGGCTCTGTTGAAAAGGTCTTCTCCATGCAAACCAGGAAGTGACCTCTCCAGACAAAGGAATGACTCTTCTTTTCTTATCTCTGCAGTTTCAATCTCCTGGGTGACGCAGACATCCTTAGGCAGTTGAATGCGCATGCATACTCCGTCCATTTCCCTCCCTCCCAGCCCCATTTTGCATGGGCCCCAGGCACTGGCAACCCACGCTATGCCACTGTGGAGATGAAAACCTGCTCCCTGGTCTCAGAAACCGTCATGTGAAACTGGGTTGTGATATCTTAAGAGATGTCCAAATGTACAGTGAACAGACAAACAACTTTCCAAAAAATATAGAAAAGTGAATTTCTTATAATTGTAGTCCCAAAACACCTGGAGGGCCACGTTTGGCCATGCCTGTCCTATTCACTTATTCTCTCAACCACCACCATGTGATTACTATTACATGACGGGTCGAGCAGGGACAAGCCCACTGGCTCCACCCCCCTTGTGTACGTCCACATCACAGTTTCCACAACCCACCACAGGTTAGAGGTTGAATGTTTGCAGCAGGGAGTCTGTTCTACTTAAGTAAGTGCCAGAGTGAGAACTCAGATTTTCTTTGTTCCTGGGAGAATGAAAAGGTTTCTGGTCATCAGTGGTGTGCAGGAATAGTTGGGGCCAGAGGTGCCAGCTTGCAAGGAAAATTGAGGGAGAACCCGATGTGCACATGACATTGTGATGTGCTGCATGTGAGCATCCATGGCTCCCTCCTTAAGCTGGACAGGATCTTCCCAGGCTTTGGGAAGGAGGTGCCAGGGAAACATTTAAGGGTCTGGCCTAGTCTCCCCTAGTCCACTGATTGCATGCCACTGCTGGTAAGCATCTTTGGTTAAGCAATTCCATGCCGAGGTTGCCACAACGGAGAAGGTTTGTAGCCACCCAACTCCTCATTTTGTGGGGCTGTACAGAGCAGGGTTCTTGAAGACGGTTTTAAACTTTGGGTAGATATCTATGAAAGAATATTATCTTTCAGGTCACCTGATCCCAAGCTGTTAAGGGCTTGAATGGTAAAAGCAGCCCTTTGAATTGGCCCCAGAAACAGACTTGGAGATAATGCATTGAACCTCCCAAACCCAGCCCAAAATTTGACCAACTGCAATTTCCAGGCCATTTTTAAAGGCAACCCAACTTCCATCACATTGCAAGAGTCAAAATGAAAGGTTATCGACAAGGTTACTGGTAAATGTGGCTGCGCTGATTCCATCAGGGCATGTTTGCAGCTGTCACGTCACCTGAAGCTGGTCAAAGATGCTTAGAGCCACAGATGTCACTTCTTATGGCAATTTTGCATCAATAAACATACTGCTGCAGACCTGGTTCAATGAACACACCACTGAGGACCAGATCCTTTTGAGGAACGCAACCCTGTCCAGTTTGAACGCCATTCATCCAGATGGATGCACCACCCACCAATAGCATCTCTGTCTGTTCAGGTGCAGGGGGAGAGAGAAGTATTGAGATCCCTGATTCTATTCAGCTTCAGAACCAGTTCCTGGTGAGCAGCCTGTCATTAAGGAACAAAATTATATACAAATAAAATAGAAATGATTCACAACATTGAGCTAATAAGTGATAGAAGAATATAAATGGATGCAGCATGCAGGACCACAGAATTAAACCTATTTCTCTACACATTCCAAATTGCTTTTGAATTTGCATTGCCATTATTATGCATGAGACTGTAAATTCTGTGTAAACTGGTAACCAACGAAAATGATCATAAACTGCCAAAGCCAAGTAAATACTGTGAAAACATGAATATTTGTTCAAAGGGAAGAACCAGGTGCATGTTATTTGCACTTCATTATAGCTCAGAATATTTTTTTTTAAAGTTTCCATGAGAAAGAGGGAATATGTCATAACCATGGAACTGCTAAGGCGGCACTTGCATAGGAAGAAATTTTTAAAAGAGGGGAAACAACTGTTGGAAAATTGGCCCCGCAAATGCTAAGATTTGAGATCCATTCAGATGTGAATAGAAAATCTGAGTTTTGACTCTGCTGTAAATTCTTAACAGTCTGCATAAAAATATATTCAGTAGTTGCTCTGGATTGGAAGCTAGTCACCAGCTGATGAGGCTGCTGTGAGATTCTTCTCGCGATTCAGCCAAGGGTTGAGGAGCTTTCTTGTTCCCCATAACAACATTTGCTAGGTTTGCTGTTGTTGATGTGCACCAGGGGTGGAGAAGTCTGTGCTCCCTTTTGAACGACTTTCCAAGGCCCAAGCACCAGAGTTGGGTGGGTCCAGAGGCAAAAAGGTGGTCTGAGCATTGAATGAAAAATTTACCTTTGTACAGTAGGTTCCTTTCTACATACCCCAGAGAAGGAAGAGGCATATCAGAGTTCAAGGACATCGTCCAGGTGGTCAAAAACACTCAAGGGGTGTGTGAAGCAAAGCCTAAGAAGGGTGGCTGGGAAAAGCCTCAAGGGCCAGAAAGAGAGTTCTGGAGGGCTGCATTTGGCTGAAGCTTCCCACCTCTGATATGCACAAACATTTCATAGCAGGCATCAGAGAGGCTAGACTGGATTCATGCTCAGGTTAAGTGGGGGCCAGACACCCTGCTTCTCCCTAGGGGGATCTCCTTGAGGGATCTTGGGACATCACTTAAATACCCTCAGTCCCAGCTCAGGGGGCTGGCATAACCCTCAAACTCCCAGGCATATACTCTCGGAGTACTTCTGGGTCCAGCTTTGTCACTGGAGCAGTGGCGTAGTGTGGGGGGTGCAGGGGGGCGGCCGCACCAGGCGCAACATCTGGGGGTTAGGGTTAGGGGGCGCAAATCCATGGGTTAGGGGGCCCAAATCCACGGGTTAGGGGGCACAAATTACTTGCCTTGCCCCGGGTGCTGACAGCCGACGCTACGACACTGCACTGGAGGACTGTAGAAGCCCCTGTTACCAGCTGCAACTGGTGCAACAGCTATGGTCATCCCTGGACCAGGAGAGCTTGAACACAGTGGTTCAGACATCGGTGACTTCCAGACTGGATTACAGTGGTACCTTGGGTTAAGAACTTAATTGGTTCTGGAGGTCCGTTCTTAACCTGAAACTGTTCTTAACCTGAAGCACCACTTTAGCTAATGGGGCCTCCTGCTGCCGCTGCATGGCTGCTGCACGATTTCTGTTCTTATCCTGAAGCAAAGTTCTTAACCCGAGGTAATATTTCTGGGTTAGCGGAGTCTGTAACCTGAAGCATATGTAACCCGAGGTACCGCTGTACTGCAATGTGCTCTATATGGGTCTTCCCTTGCACTTGACACCGAAATTACAGCTACTGGTAAACCATCTTTGCTCAGAGATCTGCACTGGTTGCCAGTTTGTTCCTGGACCAGTTTTGAGGTGTTACTATTGTGTTGGTGCTGACCTTTAAAGCCCTAAACGACCTGGACCCAGTATACCTGAAGGAGCATCTCCACCCCCATCGTTCAGCCGGGACACTGAGGTCCAGCTCTGAGGGCCCTCTAACAGTTCCCTCGCTGTGAGAAGTGAAGCTACAGGGAACCAAGCAGAGGGCCTTCTGGTTGTGGCACCTGCCCTGTGGAACACCCTCCCATCCAATGTCAAGGACATAAACAAGTATCTGACTTTTAGAAGACATCTGAAGGCAGCCCTGCTTAGGGAAGTTTTTAATATTTGATGTTTTATTGTATTTTTAACATTTTGTTGGAAGCTGCGCAGAGTGGCTGGGGAAACCCAGCCAGATGGGTGGGGTATAAACAATCTGTTGTTGTTGTTGTTGTTGTTGTTGTTGTTGTTGTTGTTAGGCTTGGGACCAGTTTGCTTGTGGGTCTGCTCTAACTCATTTGTGCCCGATTGACTACTCTGATCAATGGGTTTAGCAATGTTCCAGGTGCCACATTAAATTCGTTCCACAGTTGTAAGAAATCAATATTTAAATGTGGCAGCTCCTGCACTTGGAAACTCCCTGCCTGTTGACAATAGGCTGGTGCCTTGGCTGTACTCTTTTTGGCACTTGCTTCAAACATTTTTGTTTAGGCGGTGGCGCTGTGGGTTAAACCACAGAGCCTAGGACTTGCCGATCAGAAGGTCAGCGGTTTGAATCCCCGCAATGGGGTGAGCTCCCGTTGCTCGGTCCCTGCTCCTGCCCACCTAGCAATTCGAAAGCACGTCAAAGTGCAAGTAGATAAATAGGTGGGAAGGTAAACGGTGTTTCCGTGCGCTGCTCTGGTTCTCCAGAAGCGGCTTAGTCATGCTGGCCACATGACCTGGAAGCTGTACGCCAGCTCCCTCAGCCAAAAAAGCGAGATGAGCGCTGCAACCCCAGAGTCGGTCATGACTGGACCTAAAGGTCAGGGGTCCCTTTACCTTTACCTTTATCCAGTCATGTAGGTGACAATAGTGACATTCAATCATTTACTGTTTGTTTTCATTATCTTTTAAATGCTTTAAATTACTGTTTTGAACGGTTTTCTTATGGATAATTTTAACATTTCGTGTAAACCACTAAGATCGATTAAGCTATATACTTGTATACCGCTGTTCCACAATGAGATGTGCCCAAAGCGGTTTACAGCAAACCTTCAAAACATCAAGATACAGAGCACTGCAAATACAAATACAGGTGACGACTGATTAACACCTGTCTGAAAGATGTGTGATTGTGAATGCATACACAGCGCCTAACCCAGAAGTGACCAAAAAGTCACCAAATATGTCACTGAAAGGTGGAACAGGGGTGGAATGAGGTGGGCCACACTTGTGCATGGGGGCAGGAACGGACCCCCCCCCCCCGTGTAAAATGGTCATCAAATGTATACAAAATACGGAATATGTCTGTGAAAATGCTGGGAGACTGGACCATGAACACGCTTCTAGTGACCCATATCTGGTAAGATCACCAAATGTTCATCCAGGAATCTGGACTGTTACTCAAGAATCTGGGAAGCTCCATTGTCTGGAGAAGAAACATTTGAAAATGAACTGAGAAGAACTTGTTATGTAAGATTACTGTTTGTTTGGCTGCAAAATGAATGTTATGTTTTCAGCCATCGCACCTCTGAATGTTAAACCTGCAATTACCATAGTAACTTCTTCCTCAGCAAAACCATTATACACACATGCATCAACAATGGAGGAGTGTGGTGTGTGTCTTGTGTGTGCGTGTGTGTGTGCGTGCTCACTGCATTTCAGACAGATTTTAAGCAAGGTATCACCGGAATGACTTTAATTAGCAGTAGCGTTACTTTAAACAGTTTATGACAGAAAACTATAGGAGGCTATATAGGAGGAAATAAACATAAATATGGGATGAAGGACCCCGTATTATCTGTTCAAAACCGTTTTAGGAAATGACCACTCATCGTCATTTTGAGACAAATATGGCCTTGACCTGCACTGTTTGAGATAAATCTTTAGAATGAGGATAAACCAATCCAAACTTTGTGGCTTAATGCACTATCCATCATTTTGATTTTATCAGTGTTTGACATATACCACCATTAATTAACTGTGCGGGCAGTTCTGCCTCATTTACCAAGCCATTAATCCTGTAGGAAGTAATGCTGGAGTCTGCGGAAAATGTGTGGGTGCCCCGACAAAGATACCATCTTCACAAAACATGAAATAATGTCGTAATTGAGTACAAGGATATTAAAAATAAAGATGTTGTGCCTGCCTGCTGAAATTTCCACTCTGATTCTCCTTCCTTCCCCATCTGTCTTATACTGGGCAGCGGGACAAGAAGGAAGGACATCCGTATTCTGCCATTCTCAATGCATTCATTCCCCCCCCCCCCCATGCTTAGGCTACACTCAGACATCACAAAAATAACTGAATCTTGTGATGGCAAATTTATTAAGGCATAAGGTTTTTAAGACTAGAGTCCACTTCTTTTCCACAGGGAAATGCACCTTTATATTCTATGTGGGACAAATGGGCCAGTCCCTATGGAAAAGAATAAATGGACACAAATCTGACACCAAAAATGGCAATATTCAGAAACCAGTAGGACAACATTTCAACCTACCATGCTACTGATGTTATGGTGGTCATTCTTGTACAAAGGAATATCAAAGGATGCATGGATGTCACCAAAAAGTTCAGTTCTTTTCAGCTGAGCCTGGATGCAGACAATAGTTTCTGCCTCTCTGCAGATGTTAATTAATTCAGCATTGCTAAATTGTTGGGGGGGGGTTGGGGGGGTTAAGGGCCACTGTGTTTATTTTGCATAACTGAAGTTCTAAATGAATTGTCATTTTCAAATTTCATTTCCTCTGATCTCACTGCTTACAATCTCACCTCTCCCTGTAAGTATATATACCTGTAACCGAGAAGAGTGACGACAGAATCTCAGAAACTGGTTTGTTAAACCTCGGTTACTAATCCAGCCTCCACACCAGTGTTGGTAACATAGCAGATTTATTAGACAGGATTTTGTACGGCCCCCTGGCAAGGTTCTTAATGCAGGCCTGCAGCAGATCTTCTCCTAGAACAAGGAAGGAAAAGAATGAAGGAATCTGGAGGCTCAGTTACACTTAACGGAACAGTGCATAATTAAGTCACTGTGCCTGAATGCAACACAATTTGGCATTTTCCTTCTCATCTCATTTCATCTGCAAACCTAGGTCCCATAGCTCTCCAGCATCAGGTCATCAGAGGAAGGCTTGTTGTTTTCCGAGCATATTTATGATGTATCCTGCCACCTCAGCGAAGTATCTGCAAACAGCCCTTCCGACATTAAAAACCCCATTTCAGCCGAGCCTGCAATGCCGCTTCACCAGCCCAAATTACTGAAGGGCACAGATCTATCTGCTTTCTCCTGTACACAGGGAGGGGGGGAAAGCCTCCCAGGCAGAGGTTTCAGTTCAGCACATTCATTACCTTTTAATTGCTTCTAAATTGCATTGTGACCTGTCGCGTCGATAGCAAATCTATCTAACAGAAACTAGCACAATTTGAGCATATGTGGTGTTAAAAGCTTTACTGGCAGTTGTTGTTTTGTTACTCGATTGCATAAAGGACATTCCATGAAGGACAATGTCATTTTGAGAATTTCCCCCCTCCCCCAGTACTGTAATATTAACTTTCTTCCAAAGTGTCTTTGTATGCTAGTTCTGTTAGATGAGAAACAAGCGTGTTTCTTTGCAGCCCTGAACGGCACATCTAAATAAGTTTGGTTTCTGAAGTCTCTCTCTCTCTCTCTCTCTCTATATATATATATATATATTCAATGTCAGATGTGCCATATCCAGAGGGGTAAAAGAAAAAAGAAAAGGAAAACCACCTGCATACAAAGTCACAGCAGCCGAATAAAGCATTTTAGTTAAGACTCTAAGTCATGGCATAAAAATCACCCCTGGAGAAAAGATAAGCTTGACTGCCTTTTAGGTTGAGCCACAGCAGGGACAATACCATAGAAGGCAAGCTATCATACCAACCACTGAGAAACTGAGGTATAAAAATCATTGCTCCCCTGGAAGACTTATTCAAAGCTATTTTGCAGGCGCTTAAAGAACGTCTCTGGCCCCATCCTACCTTCCGATGATTACAGCCAGCTCACATTTCTTGTTGTCTCTTTTCCATTACTTTATGCCTTTCCCCTCATACCATCTTTCACCTCTAAACTGCTGTTAGTCATGGTTACTATTGCTGCTGTTAAAACTAGCACCATCCCCATTAAGTCTCTCTCTCTCTCTCTCTCTCTCTCTCTCTCTCTCTCTCTCTCTCTCTCTGTGTGTGTGTGTGTGTGTGTAGGGCTTGCACATCATCAATGCCACATGAAATATACTCAGAGTCGAGAGCAGATTTCATGCTCTTTATTCAGCTCATAGTGGTGAGGAGGAATGAAAGTTTCCCCAAAATATCTGCTTTATATACATTTTTTACACATTGGGATGCACGTGATAGGCTAATTCCAGGATTCTCCTGTGGGCCAATCAGGTTGTGGATTCACTTCCACCTGGAGCTGGATTGGGTGACTCCTGCGGACCAATCATACTGCTGCATTGTTCTAGTACCAATCAGACTGCTGCATTCTGAATCCTATTGTTCTAGGACCAATCAGACTGATGAATTTTGGATCCTATTGTTCTAGGACCAGTCAGACTGATGCATTTTGGATCCTATTCAACTCAGTACATAACACCACATGTCTTCCAGCACTCAAATAGATAATGTACTTCCCACCCACTTTGCAGGAAGGGCTGAATTACTCACTATTGGAAAGCACTTTTTAATTTCCCAGAAATGGGGTCCTTGTCTGTAGGTCTTTCTTTCCCCTTGCAGAACTGAAGCACATCTGTTCTCCTTAATGGGTGAAAATAAAGGGCTGCACTCCTTTCTCCTCTTGGGAAAGATCCAGAGGTTAGACCGTTTGGGATATGTGGGCTAAACTTGCTCGCTGATTCTGGTGGTAGCAGCCAACCACTAGGAATCAAGCCTATTCCTAACTGCTCAGACCCTCCGAGTATCTCTATTTTCCAGGGACAGTCCCAGATTTACAGAAGCAGTACATGTTTCTGATTTGACCCCGGAATGTCCCGCTTTTCCTTAGGGAATCCCTATTTTCATCAGAGAAATGTTGGAGGGTATGGTAGGACCTCAGTTATGCAACCCCCAAGCCAAGGAGATACTTATCTATACAACATTTAGAAGAAATCTGAAGGCAGCCCTGTATTGGGTGGGGGGTGTAGCCACCCAAAGTGACTGGGGAAACCCAGTCAGATATGCATAGTCTAAATAATAAAATTATATTATTACAGTGGTACCTCGCAAGACGAATGCCTCGCAAGATGGAAAACTCGCAAAATGAAAGGGTTTTTTGTCTTTTGAGCTGCTTCGCAAGATGATTTTCCCTATGGGCTTGCTTCGCAAGACGGAAACGTCTTGCAAGTTTGTTTCCTTTTTCTTAACACCGTTAATACAGTTGCGACTTGACTTCGAGGAGCAACTCATAGCACGCGGTGTGGTAGCCTTTTTTGAGGTTTTTGAAGACTTTGGTGATTTTTGAAGCTTTTCCAAAACTTTTCCGACACGGTGCTTCACAAGACAAAAAAAATCGCAAGACAACAAAACTCGCGGAACGAATTAATTTCGTCTTGCGAGGCACCACTGTATTATTATTATTATTATTGTTATTATTATTATTATTACTACTACTATTATTATTGAATAGGATGTCCCTATTTTCATTGGAGAAATGTTGGAGGGTATGACAGTCCCATTGTATGTTCTCCCTCTTAAACATAGTACAGAATGATGGAGTGCTGGGACTGTTTTTTGGTATGTTTTTATGTATGTGTGTGTGTATGTATGTATGCATGTATGTAATTAAATTTCTTACCTGTCTGAAGTGTTCTCCTGGATCAGGCCAAAGGCTCATCAAGTGCAGCATCTGGTTCTCACAGTAGCCAACCAGATGGAAAACTCACAAGCTGGACCTCTCAATGCAACAGCATTTCTCCTGTTTCCCAACAACTGCCTTTCCTGAAAATATAGGCCAACATTGGATTACAGTTTAATAAAATAAATCCCAGTAAAACCATTCATAGTGTTGCTGCTGACATTTAAAGCCCTAAACGGCCTTGGTCCATTATACCTGAAGGAGTGTCTCCACCCCCAGCGTTCTGCCCGGATGCTGAGGTCCAGCTCTGAGGGCCTTCTGGCGGTTCTTTTGCTGTGAGAAGTGAGGCTACAGGGAACCAGGCAGAGGGCCTCCTCGGTAGTGGTGCCCACCCTGTGGAACACCCTCCCATCAAATGTCAAGGAAATAAACAACTATCTGACTTTTAGAAGACATCTGAAGGCAGTTCTGTTTAGAGAAGTTTTTTAAGTTTGATGTTTTGTTCTGTTGGGAGCCGCTCAGAGTGGCTGGGGACACCCAGCCAGATGGGTGGGGTATAAAGAATAAAACTACTACTACTACTACTACTACTACTACTACTACTACTACTATTACTACTACTACTACTTGCATGGCCATACCATAAAACACACAGTTTAAAGTGAACACTGGGCCCATAGCAAATGCCTTCTGTAACAAACTTTTGGGAAAGATCTAGAGGTTAGGACCAAGCAAGTGTCTTGCAGGAGGAAACCCCACAACCCCATGTGCTTTTAAAATGGGTCCATAAACACATGCCCTACAACATTTCTCCGGTGAAAATAGGGATCTCCTAATCAATCGTAATCATTTTACTATTTATATCCCACCAATCTGACTGGGTAGCTCCAGCCAATGTGGGTGGCTTCCAACATATATAAAACATAATAAAACTATACCAGGCTGCCTTCAGACATCTTCTAAAGGTTGTATAGTTACTTATCCCCTTTGCTCGGAGGTTGCATAACTCCATACCCTCCAACATTTCTCCAGTGAAAACAGGGACATGCTAAGGAAAAGCAGGAGTTTGTGGGTTCAAATCATAAACCGGGACAGCTTCTGTGAATCTGGGACTGTCCTTGAAAAAAAGGGACACTTGGAGGGTCCTTGAAACAATAAGGTGTTATGCCATCCCTCCTAACAGTGAACAGAAAAACAAGATGGCTTCCCTCATAGAGCCATGGGGGGGTAGCCATCTCCTCCCTCCATCTTTTTTCTGATATTTCCCTTTGAGGGGAAGCAGGAGAAATTAATATGTGAAATTGAGATGGTTGGTAGTTTGAGAGATTAATAATGTATAGTTGTGGTCCATTTCACATACTAAAATAAATGGAATATCTAGTTTAAATAGAAAAAGAAGAAAATGGAATATGTGCTGACTATACCTTCCACTTCTCAAAAATGACCTGGTTTATAACAGCAGCAGCAATAGCAATTTAATGAAGACATCCCACAGAGCAAGGACTATGTTGTGTAAGTGTCTGTGGTGTTTAGTGTGGGAAGGCAGAGAAATTATTGCATGTATTAAATAAACACCAAAAAATGATGTCAAAAATAATGTTGCACAGCAAGGAATCTCTGAATTATAGTCACCGCTGAACATGTATCTCTGCTCTCTCATGTTCATCCCTTACAACACATAATAAATATTGCACTTCCTTTGGAGGCTGCTTGACTGGAGCGTCATAAAAACACCTCCACTAGAGATTTCAGCC
Source organism: Podarcis bocagei (assembly GCF_964188305.1). Taxonomy (NCBI): domain Eukaryota; kingdom Metazoa; phylum Chordata; class Lepidosauria; order Squamata; family Lacertidae; genus Podarcis; species Podarcis bocagei. Next base: position 81,528,505 of record NC_138129.1, on the reverse strand, counting down.
CTACTGTGCTTTGCTTGGCAAGGAGCCAGAGCATCTCTCCGGAGAGAAGGAGTTGTTATACAACCTTCCTTTCTTCTGGTAGTGGAGATAGCTGGCAAACTGGATTGGTCATGGGTGTAAGGAAGGATTACAGAAGCCCTATGTGGGAGTTCACTCTGTTGACCCTCTGTGCTCTGTTGCATCAACATCACCTGATCTTGCCAGTGTGGTGTAGTGGTTAAGAGCGGTAGACTCATAATCTGGTGAACCGGGTTCGCGTCTCTGCTCCTCCACATGCAGCTGCTGGGTGACCTTGGGCCAGTCACACTTCTCTGAAGTCTCTCAGCCCCACTCACCTCACAGAGTGTTTGTTGTGGGGGAGGAAGGGAAAGGAAATTGTTAGCCGCTTTGAGACTCCTTCAGGTAGTGATAAAGCGGGATATCAAATCCAAACTCTTCTTCTTCTTCTTGCTGCCTTCCACACACTGGAGAAGGGGGGAAACCAAAGCAGAGTGCAGAGTCCCCTCATGATATCAAGAAACCCAAGCTCTAAAGACGGGCAAAGAAAGAGAGCGTTTGTGGTGGTGGTGGTGGAGATAAAAAAACAGATGAAGGACTCCAAAACAGAAAAATGGGAATCAGTGGCCACAGAATGCTGTGTGCTTGTTGGATGGAATCATAGAAGTATAGAGTTCGAAGGGACCACATGGGTCATCTAGTCCAACCCCCTGCAATGCAGGAATCCTTTGCCAAATGTGGGAGATATAGGACATGGAATGGAGGGTCCTGAAATAGGGCATGGCCGACTGGCTGAAAGACTGAACAGGAACGTGTAATTGCAACGTTTTGTTACAGGTCTCATGTATGCCTCCCAATGTTGTTTAGTCATTTAGTCATGTCCGACTCTTCGTGACCCCCTGGGCCAGAGCATGCCAGGCACTCCTGTCTTCCACTGCCTCCAAAAACTTGGTCAAACTCATGCTGGTAGCTTCGAGAGCACTGTCCAACCATCTCGTCCTCTGTTATCCCCTTCTCCTTGTGCCCTCAGTCTTTCCCAGCATCAGGGTCTTTTCCAGGGAGTCTTCTCTTCTCGTGGGGTGGCCAAAGTATTGGAGTCTCAGCTTCAGGATCTGTCCTTCCAGTGAGCACTCAGGGCTGATTTCCTTAAGAATGGATAGGTTTGATCTTTTTGCAGTCCGTGGGACTCTCAAGAGTCTCCTCCAGCACCATAATTCAAAAGCATCAATTCTTCGGCGATCAGCCTTCTTTATGGTTCAGCTCTCACTTCCATACATCACTACTGGGAAAACCATAGCTTTAACTATACGGACCTTTGTCGGCAAGGTGATATCTCTGCTTTTTAAGATGCTGTCTAGGTTTGTCATCGCTTTTCTCCCAAGAAGCAGCCATCTTTTAATTTCATGACTGCTGTCACCATCTGCAGTGATCCCAAGACTGTAAAATCTCACACTGCCACCATTTCTTCCCCTTCTATTTGCCAGGAGGTGATGGGACCAGTGGCCATGATCTTAGGTTTTGATGTTGAGCTTCAGACCATATTTTGTGCTCTCCTCTTTCACCCTCAATAAAAGGTTCTTTAATTCCTCCTCACTTTCTGCCATCAAGGTTGTGTCATCTGCATATCTGAGGTTGTTGATATTTCTTCCGGCAATCTAATTCCAGTTTGGGATTCATCCAGTCCAGCCTTTTGCATGATGAATTCTGCATATAAGTTAAATAAGCAGGGAGACAATATACAGCCTTGTCGTACCCCTTTCCCAATTTTGAACCAATCAGTTGTTCCATATCCAGTTCTAACTGTAGCTTCTTGTCCCATATAGAGATTTCTCAGGAGACAGATGAAGTGATCAGGCACTCCCATTTCTTTAAGAACTTGCCATAGTTTGCTGGGGGTCGACACAGTCAAATGCTTTTGCGTAGTCAATGAAACAGAAGTAGATGTTTTTCTGGAACTCTCTAGCTTTCTCCATAATCCAGCGCATGTTTGAAATTTGGTCTCTGGTTCCTCTGCCCCTTTGAAATCCAGCTTGCAGTTCTGGGAGTTCTCAGTCCACATACTGCTTCTCCTTCATGGATCACTGCCTTGTTGCGGCAAAGGGGCTTGAAGAATTCAGAGAAGCTAGGAGCTATGTCGTGCAGGGCCACCCAAGATGGACAGGTCATAGTGGAGAGTTTTGACTAAACGTGATCCACCTGGAGCAGGAACCGGCAAGCCACTCCAGTATCCCTGCCCAGAAAATTCCATGGACAAGGACAACAGGCATGCCTCCCAATAGGGATTGGTAGATTGATCCTACATTGTCATCCAAACTGGTTGTTATCACCACTTTCTCTTGCAAAAATCTCTAGAAGTTAGTTTAGTTTCAAGTGTAGGGCTAACCCTTTAGACAGCAGTTCTAGATTCTTTAGGGGACTCCGGCTATGGTGCTTCCTGGAGATTTGGCAGCAGTGTCATGAATTGTTAGTTTCGTGGTTTGCCATGGGAAATGAAAGTTTCCTCTCCCATCAACCAATCAACTAAAGTTGTGGAATGGTCAAACCATGGCAGAGTGGGCATTTGAGTCATGGTGGCCCATGTACTAGTCCAACACTCTAACCACTACACCACATTGGCTCTCAACTTTGTTGACTAGCACCCATCTAGGAACTAGAGTTACTAGACATTACAGGTAGAGAAGGAAGGAGAAAGAGAAAGAGACCCAGGACTGCTACATTTGTTGTCATCATTAATGTATGGTTCTAACCACTTGACACATTTAGCATCCAAAGGCATATTCTCCATACCGACTTTGTAGTTTTTCATCCTTGTGAAACCTGCACTTATTCACTTGTTCAGATCCCAATGAGTGGAACTCGAATGAAGTTGTGACTCTTGCCACTCTTTTTAACCAATGGGGTCGTTCCATTTCTTCCGGCCTCCCTTGCTAAATTGATGAGGCTCATAAATCCCCATCCTCTACGAATTGTGCTGATTATAATCACTGAACTTGAAATTCCTTACTGTTAATTTAATGATGAGACTCGTAAATTTCAAGCCGTGAACTAGGCTGGAGCTCAGCTCGGAATTCTTATTAGCCCATGAAACAAGACCATTTCTTTTGCCAGCCTTATAACGTCTCGTGAAATGAAAAAGTGTCCCAGTGTCCGTGGAAATGACAGACAGAAAGTATATATTAGTCAGCTCCCATGTTGTTTTATTAATATTGTACTTATTAATTTTTTACGGAGACTAGACAGTGCTTTACAACCTAGGTGGCTGGAGGAGGGTGTGTGTGTGTGTGTGTGTGTGTGTGTGTGTGTGTGTGTGTGTGTGTGTGTTTTGATCCAAGAATTGGTTGAGAATTTTATTGTACAATAAAACTTGGTCTAGCTTTTGTACTTATTAAGAAGTTGGAACTATGCAGGAAAAGGTCATCAAAATGCAAGCAACTCAAGCCTATCATCTTGTGCTTATAACTACATAACATTCTCAGAAAGGAAACTCATTATTGATTACCCCTAAGGCTTCTAAGATCAAGTATGCCTCTGTATCGTTAATTGGCACCCCGACTGCCCCACTCACTCCTCCCTCTGCATCCTTTTTGCAGTGGCAAGCTCAATTTCAGTTTCTGGAAGTATTGCATTGTTGTAAGATTTGCAGATGGGTCTATTAGACATCCATTAATTAAATGACCACTGGAAATGTGGAGCTGCCCAGCTGGGAAACGGTATTTTGTAATGAATAATGTTTATGTATTCTAGCATTAGTGACATCTCAGCATTCCACGATACATTCCAAGGGAAACAAATCAAAGAACAATTTAAGTAAAAATAGATTCAGCTGATCACATACTTTTCACTAGAGATGGATGAAAGTTTTCTAGTCTGGGCTTGTTTCCTGTTCCCGCAGGAATTAATGACAGTAGGAGCAGGCCTCAAACAAACTTTGAAATGAGTTGGTGTGAGAACTGAATCACACCTCCACTGCAAATATAAGAGGTGACCCTGGGAAACAGCTCTTCTTCCCTGTCTCTGTCTCCTGTCTGCAATATGGCCTACCCTGCAGGCTTGTTGTGGAATCACTAGGATCATGTAGGTGGAGTGTTTGAACACTTGAAATGTGTTCAATAAATGCTAAGCATTATTACTCATTTTCTTTGGTAAAATTGTCACACATTTACATATAATCATCGCTGATGTTTGAGGAGCTGCACTGAACTTTGCTGCAGGTCCCTCTCCCTGCTGTTAGTTTCTTTCAAAAATAAGCCTTGGAAAAAGTAGGGTGCATAAATTGCTGGAACCAGTCACACACTGATGGTTGAGGGAGCAGAAAAGACTGAGAGATGGTATGATAGCCCCACGGAAGGTGGAACAAGCTTCTATTGGGCTGCTCCAGAGAGAGTCAATGGATTCTAATTACAAGAAAAGAGATTCCAATTAAACATTAGAACTCTCTATCAGTAAGAGCTGCTCAACAGTAGAACGCAATACCACAGAAGGTGACAGACTCTCCTTCCTTTTTAAAGCAGAAGTTGGATGGCCATCTTTTCATGGATGCTTCAGCTGGGATTTCTGCATTGCAGGGGGTTGGACTAGCTTAGTGGTTCTCAACCTGTGGGTCCCCAGATGTTGTTGGACTACAACTCCCATCATTCCTGAGCTCTGGCCTTGCTAGCTAGGGGTGATGGGAGTTGTAGTCCAACAACATCTGGGGACCCACAGGTTAAGAAAGGCTGGATGAACCTTGGGAGTCCCTTCCAACTCTACAATTCCATGGTTTTCTAATTCTATGACCTAGCTTTGCAATTTACATGACCACTGCACACAGCAGCGAATCGAATCCCGGTTCACACCAGACTTCACAATGCATTCGCAGCTGTTTGCATTCCCATTTAACTTTCTGCAGTCTGTATGATGTCGTTCTCAAAGAACACCAGACCAGACTGTGAGCATGGAGTAAGCATGCACAATTTGGCGGGGGAAGAGAATGGAATGTGAGGTTATAGCTTAAAAACACTGAAAAACTCCCCGTGTCACCCAGTCCCTGCTGGGTTGGTCACTGTCCTCCAGTCTCTGGTGGCACTGGGGTTCAGCAGAGAGCAAGCCACCAGCTCACAATTCCAAAATGTATATGGTGGTTCAAAGAATAAGGCAAGTTGGTCTTTCGAAGAACAAGGCACTTTGGTCTAACAGCCAGAGGCCCCTGTATAAAATTGGTGGTACTGCACGAACTGTCTATTGATCCAGGGTCCACACAGTTGTGGGGAAGATAACAGGTTCATTACACAAGTTTATATTCACAGACCTTCCAAACGTCCCTATTTTCCAGGGACAGTCCCAGATTTTCAGAAGCTGTTCCAGATTCTGATTCAATCCTGGGATGTCCCACTTTTCCATGGACATCCCTATTTTCATCAGATAAATCTTGGAGGGTATATAACCAGCTCCCTGGCAAGGCAAAACTCAGGCCTGCAGTGGGCTAAGCCAGGAAGTGGGAAGAAGTTAAAAGACTTACAAGCTTATACCACATTTGGAACCTGAAATATATGTTACCTCAGAACTTGTCACAAGAAGTCTGGAAAGTCAGTCAGGCTATCACCCTTTTGTAACACTTGCATCTGTTTCAGAACTTAATCACAACTGAAGTAGAAGTCCTTGGATGTGAGCCAGATTGCTCCTCCAATATTTCTAGAATCTTGTTTTTTGGAAGGGGGCCTGGTTGCTGTGTAAGGTCATTCCCAGCAATGTCATTCTCAGGGTACCTTCCATAACATTCCTTCTCAGTTATATTCTACCACTTCCGGAATATTCCACCACCACTTCCAGTCACCACAGAAACTGTTTATCAGACTCCCATGTGCTGAACACCTTTTGGAAGGAGTGTAACATTCTCTCCCCCTCCCCAATCCCCTCACATAAGCACATGGCTATATTTTGGCCACACGGGTTAACCTGACACAATTTTGGAAGGGCTGCTATATATTACGTTTTCATTATATTGAGTAGAAGCTGAGATAGAGAGATGATAGATATAGATGATAGGTATTAATCACCTCGAGCTTTTAACATGCGGAAGCATAAAAAAGGACATCAGCCAGCATTTTATTCCCTTGAATGATAATATAAAGACAAAGCAAGACAAATGATAGCCTGTCATCTGCACTGCCCTTGATCCACAGAAAGGCTGTCATATACTTTGTTACTGTTGCTTTTTTATTGTTGTACTTGTGCCAAAGAGCAGTCATCTTTTTTATTTTATTTGTAAAGAAGATCTTGTTGTACCGTGGCACGGTACAAGCACGCAGGGAAACATCGTCACCATGAGTTTGCAGTATAATTGCTACTTTTCCAGTTTAATTATGATGTGATTCTTACCACAGCAAATGAACAGGGCCAGGCTTATCAAAGGCAAAGTAATGCTTTCTTTTATGTTGGGCACATGTTCATAAAGAGGATTCTGTGGAGCTGAGATGTCAGTTCTGTAAAACATAGAATCATAGAATTGTAGAGTTGGAAGGGACCCTGAGGTTCATCTGGTCCAATTTGTGTTGTGAGACTGTGGAGAGATGTCATTGCCATCATTTTATATGTTGCTGTTGCTGCTGCTGCTGCTGCTGCTGCAAAATAGTTGGTTGCTTTCAGTGTTACATTCCAGGCAGGATGTTCAGAAGTTCACACGAGAGAGAAAAGTTGAGCCCAAGATGACACATTGGTCGGCATTCAACTGTTTGCATTTCTTAGTGCAGAAAGTATTGATCTAATGTGTAGAGATGTCTCCTCTTCTTATTAATTCAAGAGGGTTCTGGAAGCTTCTCTACATGAAAGAAACAAGCAGAAGGTTCATGATGTTTGGGTTGTTACTTCAGAGAAGCTGAGTACAGCTAGCTTAAACTGGTTCTGTTATCTTTTCTGTCAAGGTCATGCTGGCTATAATAAGAGGCCAGAAGGAGCCTGGGTTTCATTTTTTCTTTCTATCTCTCTTCTGGTGTGGTGTTCTGTACATAGTGACTGCTCCCCTCATCAAATGGGGGGCATCTTTTGCGTAGTCACAAGCAGCCCCCCAGATCCCAATGCGGCTCCCGGTAGTATGGACTGGCTTTGCCCTTCCCAGGCTGGATACCTGGAGGTCTCCGCCTACCTCAGCCAATCGCCCAATCCCGCCTAGGGAGGCATTGCCAGGGGATCGGTCAGGTAGGGGGAGGGACCACCCTAAGGTTTAGACTTATTATAAGTTATTGTAAGTTTAAGTTAAGTCTGCTGCAACTGCATTTCTTATGGACTGTGCCAATCCTGCATTTATTGGATTTGTGACCATTATGCTCATTTGCCTTTGGTAGCAGTAAAGCTCTGCTGGATGAATTAATTGCCTCTGGTCTATTTTGGAGGGATCCTGCAACGTGTATAAGTTTTTACTCTGCTAACTATATGTCAGACTTCTGCTCTGGATCCATATTGAGTAGGATTTCATGACATCAACATCATGCCCTTTCAGTCATTCTCTCTGTGCAAGCATTCCAGCTTGCCAGATGGAACATCCTCTCACACATACACATGTGCTTTGTTGTTTTTTTTGGGGGGGGAGTGTTCTCCTGACACACCCTAGGTCAATTTGGTGAGGGCACATGTGGTGCATGGTGGAAGAACAGAAATCCTTACATAGGTCTTCCATTGGTGGGGTGAATCCCGTCCACTAAATTTACTTACCCCCTTAAGACATAAGGGAAGGAAGCAAAGAATTAAAAGCCCCACACTTGAGGTGTAGGGCAAGTGGGCATGGCTTGGTCAAAATGGTCTCATGGGGAAAATTAGGTTTGAGAGGCGAAATGGCAGAGTTGGAGTCAGATGCAGGTCAGCACGAAAGATGCAGATCTCCGTTGTCAGTGAAATTAACTCTTCATTCAAGGAAACGGCATACAACTCAGCAACACTTCCCAGCAGGTCTTGCCCTATGGAGCTGTTGCCAGGACTGAACGTTCCTGCCTTCCACTCCTCCTAAGGCTCCTCCTCTCCTGGCTGTTTCCCAAGCAGTCTCAAACTGTGCCTGCCCATTTCTGGCCTCTGTTCTGCTCTCCTCATCATTCTGTTCTTGGAGACTGGGGGGAGGGCAGCTTGTCACAGCAGGAGAGAGAAACCCCCAAGATTTTTCAGCAGCCTCTTGACACCCCTCCTCTGCTTCAGCCTTGGAGTCTGAACTGCTCCCTGTCACAGGTTCCTCCTGCCCACTAAACCCTGTTGTCTCTTCAGTATCCAGTACCTCCTCCCATTCTTCTCCCTCTGACCTCTCATTGGTGTCCCACCACCAATCCCCTTGGCTCTGAGCCTTCCTCCTCTGGGATTTCCTTAGGGGTTCCCCAGCTGGTACCTCCCACCACTCCTCGTTCTCCAGCCAGTCCTTGACAGCAAATTTGGCCCATGGGGATGTCCCTAATTGCTCTTAGGGGTGTTCTATACTGCTCTTACCTTTTACATAGTAATTGTGTCTGGAATCACATTACAATGTAGGAAGTACAGTATGTTATATACCGTAAAGGGAACAGAAAATAGGGTTGGGGGGGAGAAGGTGTTTCATCCCTTTGACATGGTAATTAATCTCTTTCTGTTTGTGTCACAAACACTAAATATTGGATATCTTCATTGATTACCTTGTTGAAATATTTCTGATATGAAACACTAATTTCTGTGCAAAAACCAAATGAAAATGAAATTTTGGAAGCTCTAATAAAAATCTAATTGAATTATGCTCATGCTGAAGCAGTGTGTTCATTTTAGTGCGCTCCTGTTAATGAATCTCCCACTGTTCATTTTGTCATTATCATCTTTCACTCTCAGAATTCGGTCTTGTCTTGTCATTAATTTGCCACTGAGCTTTCCTTTATGCAACCCTGGCTGTGCAAGTAATCCGTACCGGGTGAAATTATGTATTTCAAAAAGGCCCAGATTCTATGTGTATCTTACCCTGAACTAAGCCACAAATTAAATTGGGTGAAAGGCACAAGCCCTATTCAGATGTTCACCTTCAAACATTCTCAAGACATGTACAAAGGGTTTGTGCATGGGAGCCCTACCCCTGTGGCAGATCACAAAAAGGAATAAAACAAGATATACCCCTCTAACAGCCCAGCTTCTCCTTCAGTCTGCTCTTGCCAGGACAACTCTTCTTTAGGTAGTATGCAGTGTTTCCTTGATCTTCAGCCTCAGATCTCAGGTGTCAAATTACCGATTGTTCATTTGTTGTGGTTGTGTAAGCTCCAGAGACAAATCATGACTTGGTCTGACTTGGTCTAAGATGGCTGAAACAGTACGTTCTCTCTTATTTTGAGAGGATGGAGAGTGTTTATTAAAAAATGCAAATGTGTTCGAAAAGGTTAGCACTGTGGTTGCCTCAGTAGTCTATAAAACAGTCAGCTAAATCTAGCAACTTTCAGAATGTAATGGTTGAGGGAAACGAGTTCCCTTTGTCTTTTTGTCTAGCCTGCCTGCTGCCTAGAGACAATCAAAAGGGTCTGGTGATGATTATATTGTCTCACAGATCAAGTGATGAATACCTACAGTAGGACTGATGAAATGGCCTAGGAATAGCACACACAGAGGGGACTCCCAGAATACTTTCTGGTGCTAGCAACTGTCCTCTATTCATGCAGAGGGCAAAACAGGGGCAAAAAACATGATTCTGTTTTCTGCAGTATCATGAGAAGAAACATCAGGGAGTGAGCTCTATACACTATTTTAATCCTTGCTGGACGTACCCATTCAGCCTGCCTGATGTGCTTCCTTTCGCATGCACACTCTAGCAAAGCAATTTCTCCTTGGACACCCGCAAAGTCATGATTAACTACTGCAGGTTTTGCTTACATGATGCACATATTTCTCAGGCATCAAATGTGGCTTTATTTTTCCTAAGTGAACAGAACTGGATCTCGACACCCAAAGGATGCTTTAATTAGCTGACTATTCAGAGTAGCGGACTATTGAGAGCAACACATGGATTAATGGTTTGTTTTTATTTGGATGGCTAAACCACCACCACCACCCCAATCCCAGAGCAGAAATTTAAATCAAGTTCTCTATGGTTGATTAACCCTCCGTCAGTAACCAACACCCGAGTCACTAATAAACAGCCAAGCAAGGAAAGCTCACAATACTGAGAAATCAGTCAAGCTCATACTTCGGGAAAGCTGCAGAGAAAGAAGGAGGGCGCTCTGGAAAACAAAACCCCAAGGTGGCTGTCACCGATGGAAGCGAAAGCTCAGAAAAAGCTCAATATGGAGGTCAAATGGCCGAAATATTTGGAAATTTTGGAACAAGAGGGAGATAGACTGAAATTGCAGAGTTTTGAGAAATTAAAAAACAAAGTGCGAGGCTGGCTTCATTATTATCAGATAATGGAGGCATACAATTTGGACAAGTAAATTGGCTTCCAGGTGGAAAAATCAAAATTAGAAACAGAACTGCTGGAACCCAAAACTAAGATTTTGTCAAAGATGTATAACTTGCTGTTGAAATGGAATACACAGGATGAAATGGTGAAATCTGCTATGATTAAATGGGCACAAGATGTTGGACATAACATAATGATGGCTGACTGGGAACAGTTATGGACCACAGGTATGAAATTCACGGCATGTAATGCCTTAAGAGAGAATATTATGAAATTGATATACAGGTGGTACATGACACCAGTCAAGCTTGCAAAAATCTATCATTTGCCCGATAATAAATGTTGGAAATGTAAAGAAACTGAAGGTACATTCTTTCACCTTTGGTGGACGTGCCCAAGGATTAAGGCTTTCTGGGATATGATTTATAATGAAATGAAAAGGGTGTTTAAATATACCTTTCTGAAGAAACCAGAGGCCTTTCTCCTGGGCATGGTCAGCCAAATGGTGTCAAAGAAGGACAGAACTTTTTTTATGTATGCCACAACAGCAGCAAGAATACTTATTGCAAAGTATTGGAAGACACAAGATCTACCCACTCTGGAAGAATGGCAGATGAAGGTGATGGACTACATGGAATTGGCGGAAATGAATCCGAGACCAGGGAGAAGAGTCGGTGGAAGAAGATTGGAATAAATTTAAAGACTATTTACAGAAATATTGCAAAATTAATGAATGTTAGAATGATGTCAGAATGAAGTTAAGTGGTTTAAGCAGCAATGTTATAAAGGTGTATGTAAAAATGGATTGTTAACAGGTGAGAATCCAAAGTTATAATATATTATGTTAAAGGACTAAGATAAAAACAAAGAGGGAAAGAAATTGCTGAATTAACTAACTGAATTGGAATACAAAAAAGGGAGGCGTGAGGAGGTCAGGGAAACAAGGAAATGAATGTAAGGTATGGAAAGACTGATGTATTATTTAAAGTGTTTTTTATCTTTTTTGTATTTTGTACTTTTTCTTTTATTTTTATTTTTGTCTTTCTTTTTCTTCTTTTTTTAAATTCATGTAATTCTTTTCTTTGACTCCTTAATAAATATCATTTAAAAAAAAAGAAGGAGGGCGCTCCCTAGTTTTTGAGGCTTTTTGAGACTACCTCATCCAAGATGGCTGACCGTATCATTAGGAAACCACAGTGAACGTAATCTAAAATAACTAAAATGGGCAAAAGCAGAAAGCTTAACAACGAATCACAAGGTGAGTTATATCTGTAAAAACCAGACTGGAATGGATCCAAATGATCAACTTCCTCCTGTACTTTCTGGAGTTGAGAGGTCACCATTTCTTCTGTCATCTCACCCAAGAATGGTGGATTTCAACTGGGTAATAGCTGGCACAGAGCAGCAGGTCCATGGTTGGTTTCTTAAACAGCAAACTCTCCAGTGCCTCTTTCAACATAGCTTGGTTCACATCTTCCTTTAAGGAGGCATTAAACATCCCAGAAATCCAGCTTTTCAAAGCCACCATCTGTAGTTCAAGAGAAGACATGGTAAGCCTCCAGCCTTCAAGTAGATTGCCAACATCATCAGGCTGCGTGAGCTGAAATGTACCCATAAGGATATAACAAGGCACTATTCCCTCAGTTTCTGGCTCTGTTAAAACCATGGCATCCCACATTGGTGCTAATTGCTAACAACCTGTCTATATGTGCAGGATAGTTTAACTTGGCACATACATGAGAAAAATGAGCTGAAATGAGGGGGAAGGGGGAGAGAGAGAGACAGAGAGTCTGGTGTCCTGAACTAGCATGGCATTTTCTGTGCAGACTTCTAACTGGATATGGAATTACACACACAAATAGGGCTAGACTCCCCAGCCCATCAACTGTTTGGGAGCAAGAAGGTGGATTTAGTGCCCCTTCAGTTTATTCATGTAAACTGATGCAGAAATAATGGAAGTGACCAGCAGTGTTTCCCAGAAGCTCTGCTTGCTGCCCTTTCTAGAGCAAGGAGACCGGACCCATATTCTGGTTTCCTTCAGATTAGATTATGCCTCTGAATATATTCCAGACCCTACAGCTAGAGTGGCAAAATGTGGTTGCCCGGGTGGTAGTGAAGAATTAATTTTGCATCAGTTGCAGAGTCTACCAGTTGACTTCTGAATCCAATTCGAAGTGCTGGTCTGAAGCTTTAAAGCTTTACAGCTAGAGTGGCAAAATGTGGTTGCCCGGGTGGTAGTAAAGAATTAATTTTGCATCAGTTGCAGAGTCTACCAGTTGACTTCTGAATCCAATTCGAAGTGCTGGTCTGAAGCTTTAAAGCTTTACATGGTTTTCATCCATATAATCCAGGCACCACCAAACTCGGCCCTCCAGCTGTTTTGGGACTACAACTCCCATCATCCCCAACCACTGGTCCTGTTCGCTAGGGATGATGGGAGTTGTAGTCCTAAAACAGCTGGAGGGCCGAGTTTGGGGATGCCTGATATAATCCTTAGCCCATATTCTAAAATCAACTTCAGGTGAACTTCTCTTGTACCCACAGCTACAACAGGCTGAGCATGCACAAGAGACATGAGCTTATCAGTGGCGGCCCCCCCAAACCTCGCAACTATTTTCTAATGCATTTTTGCTTTGCCTCTTCAATTCTGGAGTCTAGGTAGGCTTTGAAGATTTTTCACTTTTTGGCAGGCTTTAACTGATGGTGTTAATACGCTGTATTTCAGTTGTGTTTCCCCCCCCTATAATTGTTAAAATTTTGTGTTATGGGGTGGCATGCCAATGTCTTAAATTGTCTCCAGATCATCTAATTTGCTGTGGTCATTTCTACCTTAATGTTTCATTCCTTTGTACGTCACTTTGTGTGAGGACACAGCTCAAAGAGTGGCTTTAAAATAACTTGAAAGAAAGAAAGAAAGAAAGAAAGGAAGGAAGGAAGGAAGGAAGGAAGGAAGGAAGGAAGGAAGGCCTGGTCTTTTATGGAGGCTTTTTGAAAAAGCTGGGATCTCCTTTCCAGGAGAAAAGTGGGATAAAATGTAAGAAAAATACATCAGATAAACGAAAGCTGCTTTAAGTAAGTAAAAGTACTAATATCATAAAAAGAATAATTCAGCATGACGGATAAGGAAAGCTGTCAGAGTTATGGGAATGATAACTATAACAGTATTTCTTTCAGAAATAAGTGCTCCAAAGAGAGGAGAAAGAGCATTGATTTCTCCTTTATAACAGTGTATCTTATTTGCAAACTGTACAGCATAATGACACTAAAGTACTATAATGGTTTGAACGGTGCTGCTGCTTATAGCCATGATGAAAGGTGGACCGAGTGGAGTGTGACTCATTGAAATATGAATCTACCTATTTTTTTAGTGCAGTAAACAAGACGTTTTATGGCAAAATGGGAATTGTATCTAACTAGGAACCTATGCTGAGAACGGAATGCGTTCCTAGATGCATTCTCAAACAATTTTAGCTTCACTGTATGTCAATTCCTTTGCACATTTAAATAGCCCTTGCAACAAGCAACTAAATATAAATGTGATGCTAAAACATTGTTAAAACCATGTTGTGCTGATCATTTGGAAGTAGACTGCACCAGCAGCTCATGAAAAGGACAATGAATACCTGCACTCTTAGATTACTAAGTAAGTACATAAGAAAGAAGACTGTCATTTCAAACCATGCTGCAGATACTAAATTCACCAGATTTTATATCCCAGCAGAACAAGGATGTTGAACGTAACTTGTAAGTGGGGGGCCTGTATCAGGACCTTCAGGGGTTCCCGACATGGCCTACAGTCATGTCACCAGCGAACATATTTCTGCCTCCATGATGTAGTTGTGATTCAAGCACCCGCCACCCACTTGGGGATAAGAAAGACACGTGGACACAGTATATTAGGTTAATGGGCTAAAATAGGCCACAACTTTATTGATTACAGCATGTGAGAGGTATTGGCTTAGGCATTGGATAAAACAAGAGAGCGTGACTCCACCCCCTCAGGGAGGGGTGAGTCTATCAAGGGTTAAACACCAGTGGGAAGAGCCTGTTGATGCAAATACAACTGAAAGCTCCCCCTGATGTCACCAGGGGTCGTGCCATGGCCCTAGCCACCAGCAAGGGCGGCGGACAGTATCCACGACTGCCGGATTCCTTTATCGGAATACCCATAAAGTGGAGGGGTAGGCGATGGCCACACTCTGCCCTCCAATACACAAACATATTCCAATGCCTAACCGCTACGAGGCGGTTGCTACGAGGTAGGCGAAAAACCAAGTGGCCGGTGCCAATTTGGACAACCAAGGCAACCAACCACAGGTCCATAGCAATGTCAAGAACCAAGCAGTGAACTAAAGGGAGGGTGGGTAGGTGATCCGACGAAAACCAGCAGCGGAATGAAAGGGAAGTGCTGCTGCGGCCACGTTTGAGCGGCAAAACCCCGCCCCCAAGCCTCCACCTGGTTGGTTGGCTACCTGGGGGCATAGCGCAGCAGCACTATGGTCAAGGGTCTGTAAACCAAGCCTTATGAGGAACGGTTGAAGGAGCAGGGTATGGAAAAGAGGAGACTGAGAGGAGATATGAGAGCCACCTTCAAATATCTCAAGGGCTGTCACATGGAAGAGGGAACAAGCTTGTTTTCTCCTGCTCTGGAGGGCAGGACTTGAACTAGTGGGTTCAAGTTACAAGAAAGGAGATTCCACCTAAACATAAGGAAGAACTTTCTGACAGTGAGAGCTGTTCGACAGTGGAATGGACTCCCTCGGGAAACTGTGAACTGTTCTTCCCTGGAAGTTTTTAATAATAATAATGATAATAATAATTTTTTATTTATACCTCACCCTTCCCGGTTCAGAAAACCGAGCTCAGGGTGGCTAACAACAAATTTAAAACACGTAATTGATGCAACAAAAAACAGCATAAAATACAGTATAAAATGTGAATAACAATAAATTCAGAATTCAGAAATCAGTTTAGGGGGGGGAAATCCATTCAATAAACATTAGATGATCACCAGGGCTAGCTGGCTAAATTAGTCCTATTTGGGCCAGCAAGGAGACCAGGGGGAGACCGGCAAGGAGACCGGGGGAGAATTAGCTGTGGGATCCCAGAGTGGGTAATCTTCATAAAAAGGGGAGGGGAAGGGAAGAAGGGGAATAAAAGATTAGGCTAAGTTCAAATTGAAAGCCAGGCGGAATAGTTCTGTCTTACAGGCCCTATGGAAGGAACTTAAATCCTGCAGGGCCCTTGTCTCATGGGACAGAGCATTCCACCAGGTCGGAGCCATCACTGAGAAGGCCCTGGCCCTGCTGGAGGATAATCTGACTTCCTTAGGGCCCGGGACCTCTACACTATGATTATTCATGGACCTTAAGGTCCTCTGTGGGGCATACCAGGAGAGGCGGTCCCGTAAATATGAGGGCCCTAAGCAGAGGTTGGATGGCCATCTGGCATGGATGCTTTAGTTGAGATTCTTGCATTGCAGGGGGTTGGACTAGATGGCCCTTGGGATCCCTTCCAAGTCTACAATTCTGTGATTAAATGAAAATCAGCTCTGCTGCCACAACTGACATTAGAGAAATGTAAGCTCCCATGACCATGAAATGAGTGAGAAATAGAAACACATGCAATACTTAAAAAAAAAAAGCAGAAGGAACTATTCGTACCCATTTGTTACTCATTGCCTTCATTTTGGAACGAATAAAGGAAAAAAGGAAAAATTAATCGAATGGGCCCAATACACGAGTGCAATATTGTAGTTCATCAAGGACTGGGGGACCAGTGGGGTTCCACTCACCTGCTGACTCTGCTCTAGATCAAAAAATGGGGTCTTAAATAGTTTGATGCCCCTGCAGTTACCTTGGTCGAGCCTACTTTGGGTGGGCAGAAAGTCTTTTCCTACACTAATTTTTAGTTTTATGTATGGGTTTCTGCATCCCAGCAATAAGGTTAAACTTTGAGTGCAATTCACAGCCACAAAATCCCTAACTGATGGCTATAGAAGCTGGTAAATATCAAGCTAGGAAGCCTTTAATCAAAGGAAACCCAATACACCAGGTTGTTTCTTCCTCCCACTGCCTTCTGCAGCTGGCACATTAGCTTAAATAACTTCTTCATCTAACACAGCACCTTAAACACCTGCTGGCAATCATTTCCCACATTATGGGCTAGAGAAGGAGACGTCTCAAACTGATGATGACATAAGAACTACCCACCAGCCTGCGTATCTGAATGCGAGAATTATATAACTTCCTCCCCTCACCCCCCAAAATAATATGTGGGCCAAATTAAAGGATTAGGTTTATAAATTATGCTGCCCAGGCTCTATCAGCAGGCTCAATGCAGCATCAATGGTTAGGTTAATTCAAAACAAATCATTAAATCTGTGCTAGCTTTTCATCAGATAGTTATTTTTATGCTCTTCCTTCCTTTCTGCCATCTGTCTGCATGTTTATTGATCTCCCCCATTGTTCCTTCCTCTCTTTTTTTGACACGTTGACACATTATATCATCTTATCTTTTATTTTTAAAATTTTCTATTTTTATTTCAAAACACCCTGGTGAAACACTACCATCCTAACATCTACGAGGAGGCAGAGCTTTCCGCCAGTCTACCAGGTGTGGGGCGCATTTAGGGTAGCATGACCGATTCATCCACACTGAGCGCCCAGGGGGCTCTACAGGGCATCACACAGGGCACCGCTATAGAGTGTTGTTTTTTGGTTGATGTATATGCAGGTAGTGTTGCCCTAACTATTATTGAAATTATAATAGTTGGCATGCCCTACGGAGGACCTTAAGGTCCATAAATAGCAACACCCTAGTGGTCCCGGTCCCTAAGGAAGTTAGATTAGCCTCAACCAGAGCCAGGGCCTTCTCTACACTGGCTCCGGCCTGGTGGAACGCTCTGTCTCATGAGGTCAGGGCCCTGCGGGATCTGATTTCTTTCTGCAGGGCCTGTAAGGCAGAGTTGTTCCACCTGGCCTTTGGCTTAGAATCAGTTTGATTCCCTCCCCCTCTTTCTTTTTCCTTTCTCCTCCTGTGAAGAGGCTGCATCCTAATGTTTTAATGTTGCATTTTAATCTTGTTTTTTTAAATTGTATTTTAATCAACTTGTTTTTATTATTGGTTGTTAGCCGCCCTGAGCCCGGTCTTGGCTGGGGAGGGCGGGGTATAAATTATTATTATTATTATTATTATTATTATTATTATTATTATTATTATTAACTCTGAGTTTGCATTCCATTATTTCATTGCATAGCCAAATCTCTACGGCATCATGGTACCATTATGTCCAGTACGTCATTCCCACTTGGCTCACACTGCAGGCAACGTCGTCCAGAAAATGCTCCAAATCTGTTTCATTTTCTCTCTCTGATGTCATCGCACAGCCAACTCAGATTGTGATGACATCGCTGCCCCCAGAAAGGATACAGGTTGAAGAAAAGCATGAGACTGAAGCAGCATCTTATCAAGGAGCAGCCAATTGCCAAACAGGCTGTGATAAACTAAAAGCAAGGTGAGCGTATGGGTTTTTCCAGACATATTTTTGGACTCCTGAAAATGTTTGCAGGTAAACACCGGAACACTAATCAAATGTAGACTAGTACAGCTATGTAATTGTAATATCACATTAGAGGGACGTAGGTGGCGCTGTGGTCCAAACCACTGAGCCTCTTGGGTCTGCCGATTGGAAGGTCAGCGGTTCGAATCCCTGCGACGGAGTGAGTTCCTGTTGCTCTGTTCCCAGCTCCTGCCAACCTAGCAGTTCAAAAGCATGCCAGTGCGAGTAGATAAATAGTAACACTGCAGCGGGAAGGTAAACGGCATTTCCGTGCACTCTGGCTTCAGTTATGGTGTTCCATTGCACCAGAATGCAATGCTGGCCACATGACCTGGAAAACTGTCTGTGGACAAACGCTGCTTCCCTTGACTTGAAGCAAGATGAGTGCCGCAACCCCATAGTTGCCTTTGACTGGACTTAATCACACAGGGGTCCTTTACCTTTACCTAATACCACATTACTAGGATGACCGGGGATAAAAGAAACTTGTGGTTCTTCAGGTGTTGAGGGACTACAACTCACATTATCCCTGATGATTGGCTATTGGCTGTTCTAGCTAGGGCTGATGGGAGTTGGAGTCCTGCAACACCTAAAGAGCCACATATTCCCTATCTTTGCCAGCATTCAGTATCCCTGCTAGCGTTTAAAAATGCAAGCAGATAGAGAAAATAGTTACTTCACTATGAAATCATCCTTTCTCTCTCTGTGTGTGTGCATATATATGTGTGTAACACACACACACACACACACAAAGAGAGAGAGAGATACAAGATATGTATTTATAAAAACATTTCTATACTGTCCATTGATAAAAAACCCAGTGGTTAACAATAGCTCATAAAGCACAATAAAACAGCAATAATCAACAACACCATTAAGAGCAGTAAAAGGCAGTATTAAAAACAATCACAGCAGTAACAGAAAATCTATCAGAGGCTAAAAGCCTGGGAAAATCACGGCAAACAATGCAAAGCAACAGGTTGGCACAGTTGCCATTAAACATATATTGCGGAGGGGGCAGGGGGTGTATGCTCAACAGCATGTGTCTCAGGAATTTCTATTTACTTTCAGTAGCCACATTTTTCCAAGTTAAGCTTATGCATTTTGCTCAGACGGCACTTGTTTTCTTCCTGTGTTCCTTTGAATGAACATAGATGGAACCAAACATAAATAATGCAGTAGGTCATCAAATCAGTGCACTTCATTCCTCTCCCACCCCTCTGCAAAGGGGGTAGGAGGTTTTTCAGTATGGGTGTCATTCCTGTTATTATTTTAGCAAATCATTCAACCATTGCTTAAACTCTCCTGGGAAAAGAAGGCAACCAAATAGCTGTTATTATCATTGAGAAATATAATGTATGTGAGCACATTGTCAAAATATCAGATATGTGAAATATGGTTTTAAAATAACCACCAGCATATATTGCCAAAAATAAACAGAAACAAAACTCAAAACAAGCAAACCTTTTGCCTTTCTCATTTAAGTGAGCACCTAGCTAAAATGGTGATGCCAGTCATGGCAATGTTTTCCTATAAGAGATGAGATCTTTTAACAAAAAATCAACAGGATATGAATGATTGTAATAGTGCTCCATTGGACAAAGAGCCTTCAAAGGACACCACTCCCTTTGAACTCCCTAACATCACAGACTGTTTCTTTCCTAAACACATAATGGGTACTGCTCCAGAGCTCAGCAAAACATGCAGAATAATAATTTTGTTGGAAGTTCCATTATTGGAATAAAAATGACCAGGTCATTTCCCAACCTCATGTCTCTTATAAAACCAAGGTTCTATGATTTTGAAACTGTTTTGTTACCATGAATATTATTCTTTTTGTGCTTGTTATTTATTTCGCCAGGCTGCTTTACATTGTACAACCACCTGATTATCCAATATATTGTAGGGAGTCTTGAACATCTGGCAATGAAGTTTAGTTTGCCTAGCGCACTTCTGTACAACACTCTCATCAATCTTCTAGACACGCGGAGAAGATAAGCTGCTGCATTCCGGTCTTCTGCCGTTCTTCTGGGCCCATAACCAAAAATGTCGGGATCTCCGCTCGGCCAAGCTGATAAAGCTCGTTTTCCTCCAGCCGAGTCCTTTGGAATCACCTCCCGACGATAATTAATGACCTGGGCCTTTGAATGGGCCTCAGGCACATTCCCGTTCAGCAAAGTTTCCAGCACAGGGAAGTGATGAGATTTATGGCTACATCACTATGCTTTATTTCTTACTACACAGACAGCAAAGAAATATACATCCTCTCTCTATGAAAGCAGAGAGCAAATGAAACAAAGGAACAAAGGAACAAAGGAAGAGGAAACCAGTAAAACATGATATCTGTCTCCTGTCTCTCGTGAGACTTCCAACAGCCTGGACTGTCTCTGGAATGTAAACAGAGTCCTGCGACTCCAAGCAGCTGCACAGTGGCAAACAGAAACTAACATTGAGCACTGTATAAAACTCTTCTTAAGCCAACCACAAAATTCACAGGTTCATGAATCCCAGAGGGGTTGCTATGATAGCTTCCTGGCAGGTGGGTTGCTGTAGTGTACCAGGAGAGGTCAACATGGTACAAACACAGCAGCAGGGCCAATCTGGCACTCCTACTAGTCGACTTCCACTGTACTGACCTCCTTGCTGCCTCACTATTTCCAGTCCTGATGTCAGGCGGCAGAGGATCCCACCCCTACGGCAGGTTGCCAGGAATGGATAAGACAAGGAAATTCCTTACCAGCTGCTTTTTATTCAATATTCACAGAGAGGCTTGCAAATGCAGCCTCTTGGGATAATGGCGTCACCCCAAGTGAGTCTCCACCCCTTCCGTCTCTTATGCATCATCACGACGAGTGCTGAAAAGTGCCCTCTGCCTTTGAGCTCTTTGCTCTTCTACTTTAAATGCTCGTCAGGTTTGGGAGGGGGGGTCTGGAATGTTTTCTAAAGACACTGTGTCCTTCAGCTGTCGCCCCTGGTGCTTCCTCCCCCTCCTCCTCTCCCATTATTTCCCAGCTTTCCCCCTCATCTACCTCTGAGTTGTGATCTCCCTCAAACCCTTGCTGTAATTCTGAACAGCCTTCTTCTTCTCTAGAAGGGTCAGGCTGGGGAGGCAGCCTCCAACACTCCTCTTCTGCCCAGTCCCTGAGACCTGATGGTGCTGGCATTTCCTCTCCACCCATCGAGTCACTTTGGCCTAGAAGTACTTATTTTTCTTGAATTTATATCCCACCTTCCTTCCATTATGGAGCCCAAGGTGGTGTAAAAGTGGTTCCCAATGGGTCACCCATTCAGACACCAATGTCACCTAGACCTGCTTAGTTTCAGCAAAATGGTGGCCTCCTGAGATGGGTTGTCCAACTAGCAATCAGAAGCCACATCAAAGACTGGTCTCAAAAGGGCACCACAGACTTGTAGCGAAGCACAATTAAAACTTTTTTCTTTTTCTTTTTTGGCGTAGTGCCTATCACAAAAGAAACAGCAGAAGCTTCTGATGTGACATGAAGGACTGAGATTGCATAAGTGACACCAAAGCCACTTGTGAAATGCTAACCAATCTATGGGCAAAGAAGAAGCGCTAAATGTCAGCAAGGAAATGAAACTTGCCCATTTAGTTACTAAGGTAGATCTGATATTTGGCACGAAGAGACAACTTGTTTGAGCAGAAAATGACTGTGGCTCAAATGTCTTGTCATACACGTTCGTTTTGTGCTGTCAGAAAGTGCTGTTCCATTTCTGATATTTCAGCACCAGTCATTTGCTATTACAAAGCTGGTGCCATTGGCTGTCAGGCCTCTTACAGTTTCAATTGGCAGACTTATCTACGTTCAGCAGGATTAGACAGAAATGTGTCTCATTCAGATGATGCTCCAGCCCAAGGCGGCACCAGCCCCAGGAAATTTGACTACATTAGCTTCAAAGGAATAGTCTGCACCTCCTCCTGACAGCAATCTTCGAGAAGAGTCCTCCCGTCTATTCCTCGAGCTGTTTTCCCTGCATCTCAAGTAGTTATTCTTTGTATTAAGGCAACTTAACAATAACACTCACTTTCTCCGTGCGGTTAAGTTTGGTCTGATCTCCAGTTTTTGATTTCACAAATGCAATGGACAATTAGGCTAACACGGATCAAGGTCATATTTGTGGCTGTCTGTAGTGCAGTTCCCTGCAATGGGAGTCAGATAAGTAGATGACACAACAGGCCAATTTGACTCCAACTGTTCCTATAGAGCTGGTCCCATTACCAAAACAAAGAGTGAACTTTTAGGCCAGAAGTGGGGGCAGAAGAGAGCAGACCCTTCAAGTATCCCTATTTTCCAGGGAAAGTCCCGCATTTACAGAAGCAATCCTGGTTCCTGATTTGATCCTGGGATGTCCTGCTTTTCCTTAGGATGTCCCTGTTTTCATTGGAGAAATGTTGGTGGGTAGGGTAGGACATCCCTATTTTCATTGGAGAAATGTTGGAGGGTATGAAGTTATGTGACACGCCCCCCGCCAAGCCAAGGAGATAAATAACTATACGACCTTTAGAAGACATTGGAAGGCAGCCATGTATAGGTAAGGGTTTTGGGTTTTTTAATGTTTAATGTTTTATTATGCTTTTATATATGTTGGAAGCTGCCCCTCAGAACCGGCTTGAATGTTGTGGCTCAGTCATGGAAATACAATCCGCTGATCAAAATGCAAAATGTACCTTTTGATATCATAACGGGCACAGTTAGAGGTTTAGCTAGAGGAGCTTAAGGGCATGGGTATAAGACCAACGAGACAAACTGAGGCAATACAAAGAAAGCCTACGGCCCCTCTTCTGCAATGAGAACAAATACTCAGCAACTGTATTCCTCTGTAGAAGAGTTTGGATTTGATATCCTGCTTTATCACTACCCGAAGGAGTCTCAAAGCGGCTAACATTCTCCTTTCCCTTCCTCCCCCACAACAAACACTCTGTGAGGTGAGTGGGGCTGAGAGACTTCAGAGAAGTGTGACTAGCCCAAGGTCACCCAGCAGCTGCGTGTGGAGGAGCGGGGAATTGAACCCGGTTCACCAGATTATGAGTCCACCGCTCTTAACCACTACACCACACTGGCTCTCCTGTATCCCCTGGTTATTCCAGTGTATGAGTCCCATGGTACAGTGGGTAATTGGTTTTGTCCTCCGAGCCACCATTTTGTACCTGGCACCAACTGATGGACCATGGGGTTCAAGTAAAGATGGAAGGTGAACTTGCAAGCCGAAACTCTGCTTTAGACTCTCTGCTTACCTTCATGGCTGCCGGTTGGCTTCCTGCCTTGCCTCCAGACCAGCAGCCTAGTGGGTTACCTGCATCATTCTTCAAACAGCCCCGTGGTGCACACTGTACCTTTTTCCATTTTTCTACTAGCTCCCGCTTTCTGCCTGTGATTTTCCTTCTTTGAATCTACATATTCCTATTAGCAAAATGGCCTTCCTTGCACTTTATGCCCATTCGAATTATGCATGCTTCAAACACAGCATCTCCCAGTTGCCTCATATCAACATAAATATAAATGTAGAGGAAAGAATGAAGTTGATAATATTACCAAAGAATTGGTGTTCGGGGTGTAATAGGACAATTCATACAGCACAGATGTTCGGCAGAAATAATGAGATCTGCTCCTCAATGTACGAAGGAGCATTACCTTTTTTTATTACTCTGGCGATACAGAGCAAAGCAAGGGAACATGGTGTATGACCTTGAATGCATCACAGAAGGAAATGCTGCCTTTATAATCCCAATTGTAACTGCAAATATGTTCAGAGAGGCCAAAAAAATAAGCAAACAAATGACACCGGCTGTGGCAACCCCAGGTGCTTACTATTATTATTATTATTATTACGAGCATTTCAGTAGGGATAAAAAATGAATATTGAGGAGGGGGTGGGAGACTATTCCAAAGGGAAATCTAGAAATACAAACTGACCCCTCAGAGATAATTCAAACTTTACCTTGTGCCCTGCAGCTAGTGTTCCAAAAACACTGCTTTAGGATTTTTAGTGACTTGAGACTTTCCCTGAAATATGTTCTTCCATAGGACGGACGAAAGTTCAGTGTGCTCATTTATTGGTTTGGCTATTGGTGTTTTGCACAGAAGCAATATTTTGTATCTGCAAGTGATGCAGGTGTCGCAAGGCTCATCTGCATGCCTCTGCTCATCCAGGCTCCACTGAAATGCAAATTAGGACCGTTGAGGGTCATCAGCTCTCAGGACCGGCCACTGCTGTTGGGCAGTGCCATGCCACCACTCATACCACTCTTCTGTGCAAGATGAGTACCAATTTCTCTAAACTGGTAAAGAGAATCGTAAAGGGAAACCAACAGTTGAAATGACTATTTCAACATTTAATTCACACCATATGTTTATATATGAGCTCCTTTTATCACGCCACCATTGGGGGCACAGCCCACACAAGGTGGTCTTCATATGATTAAAAACCCAGTATCATGGTAACAGCTCAGAGGGTTGCATCCAATGCTATCAATGTGTGAAGAAAACAAACTTCCTCTTGTAAACTTGAGACTTTATCTTCCTTTCCCACCTCCCTGTTGGGAGACCTTCCAGGGCAAATTTTTGAGGTGCACAGGTGGCTGTGAGTTGTTTGCTCTCCTTGTTCAATTCCTGTTTACCAGGCCTCTCTTTATGCTGAAGTTGTCTTCTTAAACATGCCCATGTTTCATTGGCTGGCAGGATTGCCCACCCCCCTCCTTCCATGGTGAACACCAGAGAATTGCAGATAGGCTTTCTCTGAGAATGAGTATGGCAATGGCTGATGGGAGTGCCTTCTCTCACACACGCCCAACTGATGGTGGCTGATGAAGGGGCATACATGCACATTTTGGTGGCCCTCTCTTTTTTTGGCTCTTTTGTATGTGACAGTCATGTTATGCTATGCCACACCCCTCAGGGCAGCCATTTTGTGTTATGCCACTTCCACCAAGACTGCCCTTGAGTGAGTGAATGAGTATGTATGTATGTACGTATTTTGTTATTATTATTTATTGAATTTATATATCACCTGGAGGTCTCAGAGCGGATCACAGAATAAAATCAAAATCTAAAACCACAAAATACATAATCAAAATAAAACCAACAACCCAACAGCACACACAAAAAACCACCACATTGTGAAAGGGCATAGGATCTTAATCAAATCAACAAAAGGCCAAAAGAAACATTTTTGCCCGGCACCTAAAGGTGTATAATGAAGGTGCCAGGTGAATTTCCCTGGGGAGAGCATTCTGTTGCATCAATCCATAAACCTCTGGTGGATGATTTAGAAGGACTGGGTCCAGAATCACTTTTGCTGTGCATGTCTTCCAGTATCCATACTCAGCAGAGTTACATCTCAACACAGCTCCTTCATTGGAAGATTCTTTGAGGCTGAAGGTACACACAGTAGGCAATAAACATTCATGGACGCCATAAAGATTCAGTCAAGTGTCTAAAGAACAGTCCCAGCGAAAAACGTCCTTGTATAGACAAAACAATCTCAGCCTTCTGCTGCTTCTTGAAACTTCTTTTTTGTTCTTCTCTGTTTCTGAAACAAATGATTCTCACACATACAGAGACAATATCCAACACACTCCACAGATGGGGAGCCACTGCAGAGAAGGCCCGTTCTCGTGTTGCCAGCCTTCGGGTCTTTCGAGGTGGTGGCACACGAAGAAGGGCCTCAGAATCTGATCTCAGGGTTCATGTGGAAAGAGGCGGTCCTTGAGGTATTGTGGTCCTGAGTCTTTTGAAGCTTTATAGGTCAAAACCAACACTTTGAATCGTGCCCAAAAACTAATCGGTAGCCAGTGCAGTTGGACCAGGATCGGTATAATATACTCAAGCCATCTTGCTTCGGTGAGCAACCTAGCTGCTGAATTCTGCACTAGCTAAGTTTCTCAACCATCTTCAGAGGCAGCCCTACATATCACACAGTGTAGTAATCTAACCTTGAGGTCACCAGAGCATAGACAACAGTAGTTAGGTTATCCCTGTCCAGATAGTAGTGTAGCTGGACCACCAGCCGAAGCTGATAGAAGGCACTCCAAGCCACTGAGGCCACCTGAGCCTTGAGCGATAGCAAAGGATCCAGGAGTACCCCCAAGCTACGAACCTGCTCCTTCAGAGGAAGTGTAACCCCATCAAGAGCAGGTGATCTCCCACCCATCCAGTCCAGGCAACCACCCACTAACAGTGCCTCAGTTTTATCTGAGTTGGTCCACTTAGTACTGAACGAAATGGACCAAGTGCTCCATCACAATTCATATGTCCACTTTAACTGGCAACTACAGTTTCAGCTTTAAAGTCAGCTAGGGTCCCTCCTTACTTCTGAACCTCTGTTAAATCACCATAAAAAGAGAACAGCAGCCACTGACAGTTGACTTTTTGGAAAGCAGAGAGGTATTGATGACTGAACTTCTGAGCACAGCTGCTTCTGTGAGCTTTGGGAGCTGTTTGATTTGTTGATGCTTCTGTACTTTGATTCCTTTGTCATTTAAATCCCTGTTCATCAGATTGTAAATATTGTCCTGTGAGTGAGATAAAATAGTTGCCTTTGTCTGGCTCTCATCACTTCACTCCAAAGAGGGGTGGAAAACAAAAACTGGGCTCTGATATAGGCTGTTGTTGCCCTGTTGCTGAGAAGCAAGTTTGGAAAGCTTCTTTTACCATCTTTGGGTAACTTCGTAAAATGAAAAGGGGGGCACATATTTGTTGGCACTGCTGCAGTGGGTTGATTCCGAAGAAACAGAAAGAATGAAGTTTCAGCCCATAGTTTAAAATGTTGAGTGATAGCCACTTAACACATTTGATCATTGCAAGGATTTCTGCTTGCACAACACAACTTGCCCCCGTCTCCTCTCCCTGGTGTGTGCCTTGTGCCGCCTCCCCCCAAAAAACCCTGCTCTGGAGGGTTGGGGAGAAACCCCAATGTACAAGTGGAAATCTCTGCACTGATGTAATGAGTTAGATACCACCCATTGTTGATCTTCCTAGTGTCTTATGTGTATATTGTGATATATAAACTACATGTAGATTGGGATCACCAACCATTTGGGCAAACCAATGGAACTGTTGTGGGCAATGTTGATGATGGAAGTTGTAGCCCAACAGATTCGCCACCCCTGCTCTACTACTTTGCCTCAAATAAGAGCTTCATCAATAGATACCTTGGTCCCTCAGTACTTTCATATATCTACTGCTAGAATAAAAGATCTTGCCTGCCAATGCTCTTCCAAAAAAGCAGCCTGCAAAAGTAGTGTCTCCAAAGGGAATATTAAAAGTGCATTTAAGTGAACTCTGCTCCTCTAGTAGAATTCAACAAAATCCAGCTGCTGGATCAAAATGCTGAGAAATATTTCATACCACCTATGCTACCCAAAATTTATTCCCTGGGATCAGGGGAAAGTATTTCCTTTTAATACATTTGTCCAACTCCTTAGGAGCAAAACACAACTGTAGCATCTTATGGTACTATTATTATTAGTAGTAGTAGTAGTAGTAGTAGTCGTAGTAGTATTAGTATTATTATTATTATTGCTAGTGAGTGCATCTATTCTGAAGGTTCCTCTCTCTCAGTTATTTTCTGGGACTCCAAAAAGCTCAATTTACTTAATCTACATTAACATATATTTCAGATGCCTTTAAGGCTTACCAATTAAAAATGAAAACAAACATAATTAATTAATAAAAGCTGATGATTATAACTACAGCAAGCTAATATGTTATTTACTTATAAAAATATATTCGTAAAAATATCAAAGTGATTTACAACAATTATGCATAAAACCATACAATAAAAAATGCATAAAGTTTAAAAACAGACATCAATTAATCATTCTCGAAAGACATATTCTTCTTAATTGCCTGCAGAAACCTGACAGAATAGAAAAGTTTTCAGCCGGCATTTAAAAGTTGAAATAGAAGGCGCCTGATGAATCTCTGTTGGCAGAGCATTCCACAATACTGGGGCAATGACATTATAAAAGCTCAGGTTCTTGTTGTCCATTGAGCCTCGCCAGCTCAGAGAATGACCAGCAATGCTCCTACAGAGTGGCGTAGTGTGGGTTGTCAGCACCCGGGGCAAGGCAAGTAATTTGTGCCCCCTAACCCTGGATTTGCGCCCCTTAACCCGTGGATTTGTGCCCCCTAACCCTAACCCCCAGATGTTGCGCCCGGTGCGGCCAGCCCCCCTGCACCCCCCACGCTATGCCACTGCTCCTACAGATTATCTCAGTGATCAAAATGAGATATACGAGTTCAGGTACCCTGGACCTGCATTGCTCAGGGCTGCGTTGCTCAAGGACTTGGAACTGGCTTGGTAGTAGATGTGCAGCTGGTGGAAATGTTTTAACAATGGTGTCATATGTTGTCTACCCCCCTCAGCAGTCTGACTGCTGCATCCTGCACCAGCTGGAGCTTCTGAACCAGAACTAGGTAGAGCACATGGCAGGAATTAAGCCTTGATGCAACCAGTTCAGAGACTACCGTGGTCAGGCTATCCCTCGTTTAATTTTGTTACAAAACCCATCGAACCCTTCTGGTTCTTATCATGTATTTTGTGTGTTTCTGGTTGCATACCCTAGCAGCATTTTTCCACTGACTCTCTGTGTGGACTTCCTTGATATGCTGGCCTACTTCTTAATACTAATACTACTAATAATAATAATACGCTGCCTATCTGACTGGGTTGCCACAGCCACTCTGAGTGGTTTCCAACATATGTAAAAACACTACACCTTAAAAAGCTTCCCTATACAGGGCTGCCTTCACATGTCTTCTAAAGTTTATATAGTTACTCATCTCCTTGACACCTGACAGGAGGGCGTTCCACAGGGTGGGTGCTATTACTGAGAAGGTCCTCTGCTTGGTTCCCTGTAACCTCACTTATTACAGTGAGGGAACCACCAGAAGGCCCTGAGAGGAGGACCTCAGTGTCCAGGCTGAATGGTGGGCGTGGAGATGCTCATTCAGGTATACAGGACCAAGGCTGTTTAGGACTTTAAAGGTCAGCACCAACACTTTGAATTGTGCTTGCTGTCTGCTTGCTGTCTTTGTTGCATTCTGCTCCATCAGATGTAATGACATCTCTCTCTCTCTCTCTCTCTCTCTCTCTCTCTCTCTCTCTCTCTCTCTCTCTCTTAAGAATCCTGCTGATTATCTCAAATTCCTAGCATATTCTGACTTCATTGTCTAAACTGAGTTCCATATTTTCTAGAAACCTAATTATTCCTTTCCTTTTTACTTCCCACCCTCCTTCTTCCCTTTCTCTTTCTTTTCCTTGCCTTTCCTCCCTTTCCTTTCTTCATTTTTACCCCTTCCTTCCTTCGATCTCCAATTTCAATCACAAGCTCGTCTGTTATGATGAAGTTCTGGCTTACCAGTTTCAAGCCTGTTTAAAATCTTTCAAGTTGCTTGCCTCGTATCTGTGTCCTCTTGTGAAACTTGGTATCTCTCAAATGTTTCCCTTTCCTTTGGTATGTAAAACTCTGCGCACTTCTGCATAAGAGTATCCTGGCAGACCCTCTCATCCAGACTCGGCTGCATGCTATTAAAAACATCAACTGCTTTGGTCTCTGCATTATTCAGGAATATAGCTGCCTTCTGCTCATCTTTTTTATTATAACTGTGTGTGCATCAAAACTTCATTCAAATATTTCTCAAAATTCTGCAGCACTACAAACCACAGCATTCAGTTCTTTAGAGGCTTTCAGATGTACTTTCTCTGCAACTCCCCCCTTCTCTCTTTGAATTAAGCTCCCCCTACCCTTTGGCACCTAATTCCTGGTAACATGTGAGGTTCTGCTTTCATAGAATCATAAAACTGTAGACCTGGATGGTATCCCAAGGGTCATCTAGTCTAACAGGCACAACAGGCAATACAGGCACACACAAAAAAATCCCTAGCAGATGTTTGGTTCAGGTTGATTAAAGTTAGGGGCATGAAATGGTTTGATTCAAAGTAGACCAACATGGTCTGCTCAAAACCAGCCTGCCCTTCAAGTTCTGTTGGTTAGAATCAGTGCTGTGAGGTAACACAAGGAGACAACTGACTTTTCCCCATCCAAAGAACTCACAAAATGAGAGTTAACTCTGTTTAGAGTCAGCAAGCCAAGAGGGGTGGTGATGTTGCCTACCAGATCTGAGGGAGGTTTTCCTCCATGTTAGTTGTATGTCTCTTTGCTATGGATTAGTGAATTACTGAATTACTAAGAAAGATAAAACATTTTGCTTTGTTACTTCCCATATTATGTGCGGGTTTTGTTCAGTTTACCCAGTAAAGTATTATCAGTTTCTTTTCTCATTAGATTCTGTCTGCATTATTTAAGTGATTCTGCTAACACCTTCTTCCCCAACCCGCCCTGCAATCTTCAGCTATGTAAAATTAAAGGCATGTACATTAGCGCTGTTGACTGAATTAATGTTATGGAATTACTCAACGTATGTCTAAGCAGTCTGATTGAGATGAAAGGAGTTTCTGTCCATCCAGCAATTCGTCTCCTGGACTTTTATAAATTCCATTCAGTCAAATTACAAGACTTCCTTATCATTGGCAGATCATTCTTTTTTTTAGAAAGCAGCCTCAGGTTACATGCATATTGGATTACTGCACATCAAAGAGATTAAAATAAGTGTGTTAAAAAGATAAGCCCCCCCCATCCTTTTCCATGGTACTTGCAAGGAATTACATTAAAAATACCCTGCACAGAAGACAGAAAAAAAGGATTCAAAGCTACAAATTGGAAGGAGCCATGCATGGACAACTGCAGACTGGCTGAAAGATCTCTGGTGACAGTTTATGCTCCTGTTTTTGTGTTTTACTTTAATGGGTTTTTATGGCATCGTGCAGAAAGAGAAATGTAAGCATATAAGAAAAGAAACCAGCAAGACATTACCTACCGAGTCTCGTTTTCTTGTTGTTTTGATGAAAAACTACACATTTCCTCTGCAGCCTACATATTCTCATAAGGCTTTCTTTGACAGTCTCTGTTACAGATGTGCAGGCCTCCTGCTGGCTGCTTAAAAAGGGGTCAAGGCTTTCCGCGCATCAAGACGGAAGGCTCAAAAAAAGGACACTCACAACGCCACTGCTACCTTCCCAGGGTGTTTCTGAGTCGGGAATGAACAGGTCATTGAGCGATCACAAATGGGTTTTGTAACCCTCCCCCTGGGAAAATCTGGATTAAAATGAAGGGGAACTATGAGCCGGCGTTTTGACAATGCTAACACCATGTGGATGCTGCAGAAAAGTGCATGCGTGAGAAGCACCCACCCCATAATAAACGCCCAGCAGCAGAGATTTAGGATCAGAGTTTCCCTTCTCCTAGATGGTGTCAGGGTGCTGTCAGCGGCTCCCAGCTGGTTGCCCAGGAAATTATAAAGACAAGGAAAAGTTTCTTAGTCCTTTATTTCAAACCTTACAGAGAGAGGCTATAGAGACCAGCCTCTTGGATAATGGCATTGTCCTGACTGAATCTCCACCGCCTGGCCTCTCTCACTTCCTCATCGTCATCATCATCATCACCTCCTCTACAGGTGCTGCTACTTGCCCTCTGTCTTTGAGCTCTTTGCTCTCCTACTTTTAAGGCTCGCCGGGTTCTGGGAGATGATGGGTCTGGAATGCTTTCTAGTGATAACATGTTCAGCCAGCTGCTGTTCCGACTCTGCCTGTTCCTCCTCTCCCATTATTTCCCCCCTCATCTGCCTCTGAGCTGTGACCTCCCGCAAACCACTGTTGTCCATTTATACTGTCTTCCTCTTCCTCCTCCCTGGAAGGGTCAGGATGAGGAGGTGGTCTCCACCATTCTTCCTCCTCTGCCCAGTCCCTGACAGATGGGCTACCTTCCCAGGTGGATGAGCCCCATCTGCCCCTTGTTTCCCTCTACAGCACGTGCAGAAACCGCCTTCTTGATCATTGGACCCACTCTTGGTCTTGTCTGCTCAATCCACCGGAGCCTGTCTTTGCGTGCTGAGGAAGTCCCTAACTCAATGAGGGTTTAGCCAGGCGGTCGAATCCATTCCCAGGGTGTGGCCACTGTCGCATGCTGACAGCTTCTAGGAGTCACAGGTGAGAGCTGAGTGCAGGATGGGGAACCAAGGTGGTCAAACTATCCCAGAAGGAGCACAATGTGTCCCCTTCACCAGAGGTACTACGCCTCCCCCAACACCCCCTCTCCATGTATACTGGCAGTATTCCTCTGAATAACTTTGTGGCGTTCATACGGAGCTCCCGGTTGTCTCACGGATTATTGACCCGTCCACCACTAATCCACTGCTACCAACCAGGTCCTCTCCAGTAAATCACTTAGCCTCAATCAGTTTCTTAAGTTAACAAAGAAGAGTGTAGTTTATTGCAGACACAAATAAACTTTAACTGCATTCAAAACGTTGTTACTCTTTACCTTCTTAGTCTTATTTTTATCCTGTCCTATCTTCTACCTCCCCTCACACAAGCACCAACTGCACTAACTGTCTCTCTAATTCCAACTGTCTCCCAACTGCTTTCCCAACTGCCTTTTCCCAACCAACCAACCAACCCAAAAACTTGGGCTAAGCCCTTTTATAAACAGGTAGGCTCCGCCTCTGGCTTTTCTATTGGTCTACCTATTAACTCTTTCTATTCCCCTGTACAGACATTTTAAAAAAGAACGGGCAAATGCCACAACCAGAGATTGGAGACAGTCACCATGGGGGACAACCACCATCACATACACTCTGGTTTTGACCTCCTCGAAAGAATTGCTGGCCTGCTCTTGGAAAGATAATGTTAAGGCCATCTGCATATTTGTCGGCGCTTGCACTGGAGAACATTTCAGTGGGTGTTTACGTGATCTGGGGCCACGGAGCTCATCCTTGTTCCACTTTGTTTGAGGCTTCCCCTGCATGTAAGTGGGAATGTCTGCAGCGACTGCTATAAAAGGAGTGTGTGTGTGTGTGTGTGTGTGTGTGTGTGGTTAATCTAAACATATCTGTGTGTCCCAGTTTGGCATGGAAAAGGATGCTTTTATTAGAGCTGTCATTCATGGGCTTCAAAATTGGCTTCAGACTGAGCCCCATTAATTTTCAAAGCCGAATCACGAGAGGTAGGGAGAGAGGTGGAAGAGCAGGCGTAACAAAGGACAGGGACTTCCCTTGATGTGCCCAGGCTGATCTGAAGAGGGGGTGAGGTGGTGAAGGAAGCCATTTCATTACTTGCACTTGTGGTGGTTTTTTTTAAAAAAAAAATATTTTAAGTGTCAGATTTAACCCTACTATTAGGCAACCTCTTTTCATCCCCCGTCTGCATTACAGGAGAATCCATGTCAAGCCTTCGAAAGAGCTACAGTATGTTTATTTGTCTGAGGTTTTTGTCGGAATGTTTCCCCCCCCCCTTAGTCGGAGTTGATATGCAAATGGGTGTCATGATTTCTCTTTTCTTTCTCCAATTAAGGGTAGAATAATTATAAGAGGAAAACCAGGTGTTACAGTCACGCTTGTTGCCCATGCAGTTATAGGTCTTTGCAAAATAGGGGGACTTTTGGTTGTGAGGCAAGTGAGCTTGCCAATCAAATCCCACTTCGATAAATGATTAAGTATGCAGAAATGTTTTAAGTCTCTACTGTTGCATATTTATCTAGGGCAGCACTGGGGGGGGGGAGGGAGAAGAGGGAGAGGTTATTCTGTTTAAATGGGATTTTTAAATTTTCTTTTTTGTATTATTCTTTTCAAATGTTTGTCCCTGCCTCGTTCCAAGGGTTCAGAATTGTTAGAGCACATCCATCACTCATATTTTCTTCATCACAATCTTTTGGGGTGGGCTAGGCTACGAAAAAGCATTTTGCCCAAAGTCAACCTATGACCTTCAAAAAAAAACTGATGAGGTATTATTTCATTTCACTTCTAATCTGAATACTATCTTTCCATATTACTATACAAAAGCTGGTTTACAAGCTGAAGAAACAACAAAGATCACACAGCTTATAACAATATGAGAATGTCAAAATAAAAACATAACTTTAAAATAAACAATTTATGTCAAATAAAGTAATATTCAATAACCCAGTAGAGCTGAATGGTACACAATAAAATTAAATATCAGCAAATAAGAATTAAGCAGAAATTCACTCAATTTCAATAAAAATAACAGCATAAAATAACACAATACAAATTGAGAAGCAAAGACACACAACTTATAAAACTATTAAATATATATATATATATCCCTGAACTCTTCT
This sequence comes from Podarcis bocagei, assembly GCF_964188305.1. Lineage (NCBI taxonomy): Eukaryota > Metazoa > Chordata > Lepidosauria > Squamata > Lacertidae > Podarcis > Podarcis bocagei. Next base: position 81,494,374 of record NC_138129.1, on the reverse strand, counting down.
TAATATGTCTACATTGTGAGCAGAAAGTCTTCCAAGGTCACTATAATGGCTTCCTGAACCTCTGAAACCTTCTTTTTAGAAACTGACATGGTCAAAAATGCATGATGATCCTTGTTATGTGAGGAGTTATTAATCTTTTCATTAAGTGTTTCTTGGAACTCTGAATCATGTTATGCTAAATGAATGCACTGGGAGGGGAGAGGGAGGGGAGCGCTGAAAAGCACCTGTGTTTTATTACAGAGCCAAGGCACACCAGACCCCTAATGAAGCTATTTGCATTCGGAAGGTCTTCTGGCATTTAGTAGAAATGAAGAGGTGTGCCAAATGTAGAGTCTCTGCTACTGTAAAAGAACTGCACAGTCCATTTTATGACTGTCATCTGGGCTGGCTTTAATGCATGGTAGGCACATCTGCTACCCAAAGCTCACTGGACTTCAATCACATTGACCATGTGCTCTTGAAGATGGTGACAGAAGAACTGCTACATCTGTAACTGCACAAAGATCTACAAGCACTGCACCATCTCTCCAACTGCTGTCGTGGTGATACTCTTACCCCTCTATAAATATCCTACCCTCCAACATTTCTCCGATGAAAATAGGGACATATCATCATCATCAACAACTGTGGTTTTTTCTGGGAGTACACAGGGGTACGCATACCCCTAAACATTTTGTGAATCTAAGTTTGGCCTCATTGAGGGGCAATATTTCAATATGAGTAGGAAAATGAGAGTACCCCTAAATATATATTTTTTTAGGAAAAAAGCACTGGTTATTATTATTATTATTATTATTATTATTATTATTATTATTATTAAATTTATACCTTGCCCATCAGACTGGATTGCCCCAGCCACTCTAGGCAGCTTCTAACATATATAAAACTATAATAAAACATTTTTAAAAACAAAAAAACCCCTTCCCTATACAGGGCTGCCTTCAGATGGCTCAGGGGTCGGATAACTCCGTACTCTGCAAAATTTCTCCTATGAAAATAGGGGCATCCTAAGGAAAAGCAGGATATTCCAGGATGAAATCAGAAACCGGGATGGCTTCTGTAAATCCAGGACTGTCCCTGGAAAATAGGGACACTTGGAGAGTCTGTAAATCTTTCTTAGGGATCTGTAATTTCTCTTCGGGACATTGAGAGGAGGTTTGTTTATGACCAGTTTGAAGGACCGGTGTGATAGTAGAATAAAATAATCTGATGGGGAGATTGTCCACCCACTGTCCCAGCATGGGAGAATACCGTTCCTTTGCTGAATAGCTTTAGCACATACTCATATAAAGTATAGATGAAAGTCAGACATGAGATATGTAGGTCTTGGTGTAGGATTATTGATGATTCAAGAGCTACAAACGGTCCACAGTTCACAATCAGCTACCCATTAGAGTGCCAAGTTCTGCAGTAAAGAAATTATGTCATTTGTCTAGACTCTTAAAGATTCCACACGGAAAGTACAAAACCTCTCCTGGTTTGAGGAGAATTCTGTCATTATAACTCTCTTCTCCGGGGTGTGTGTGTTGAGGATAGAATGTCTCCCCATTGGATTATTTCATTCCACTACAATGCCAGTGTACCAGCATTGATATCTGCTTCTGGGTTCAGATGATAAGTAAGAGGATTTTTCTCAACATGAGAAAGAACTTCCTGACAGCACAAGCTGTTTAGCTGTGGAACAAAATGTCTCAGAAGGTGGTTGTCTCTCTCCTTCCTTAGAGGTTTTTAAGCATACACTGCATGGCCACCTATCAGGGATGATGTAACAGTAGATTTCCTCCACTGGCAGGAAATTGGACCAGAAAACCTATGATTCTTACCCAGATAATTATCTCATGTCAGATACAGGTTGGATTTGATCATTTGTACAATCATAGTGATGTATGGAAGTGAGATGGTGATGTATGGAAATGAGAGCTGGACCATCAAGAAGGCAGATCGCCGAAGAATTGATGCTTTTGAATTATGGTGCTGGAGGAGACTCTTGAGAGTCCCATGGACTGCAAGAAGATCAAACCTCTCCATTCTTAAGGAAATCAGCCCTGAGTGCTCACTGGAAGGACAGATCCTGAAGCTGAGGCTCCAATACTTTGACCACCTCATGAGAAGAGAAGACTCCCTGGAAAAGACCCTGATGTTGGGAAAGATTGAGGGCACAAGGAGAAGGGGACGACAGAGGACGAGATGGTTGGACAGTGCTCTCGAAGCTATCAGCATGAGTTTGACCAAACTGTGGGAGGCAGTGGAAGACAGGAGTGAGTGCCTGGCGTGCTCTGGTCCATAGGGTCACGAAGAGTCGGACACAACTAAACAACTAAACAACAAGCATAGAAACAGATGTAATGATTGTCGAGGAAAGTCAAGAAGATGGTGTTGTCATGTCTGAATGTTTATTTTTATTTTTAAAAAATATGGGTTCCCATCAGCCTATATCATTACAGGGAACTACTTCCAGTTTCCTTTTTCCAGGTGCTTTGAAACCGCAATGAGACACAGGAGCTATAGAGAGCAGAGAATTGTCAAGGGACCTCAAATATGCTTGGGTTCTGAGGTATTCTAGGACTGAGAAGCGATTCTTAACACAGGCCTCTGTGGTGCCTTCCAATTCTAGAATTATCAAAGGAACAACCAGCTCTCTGTGAAAGGAAATACTTGATACTTGCATCAGCTTTAATTTAGGGCATATGTTATGCATACACATTTCAAAAAAAGGAATTGGAACGCTTGTTCAGAAATGGATTTCATTTGGTTTTTCATTTTGGCTAGTCCTCTGCAGTACTGAGTGCCAGGGGGAATAGCTGGAGATAGAGAATTATATGGTAAATTATATGCTTGTTTAGTGCAGCAGTAAAATGAAATATGACAACAGGAAAACCTACAAATGCCAGCTGGTGATAGGAAGAAAATAAGAGCAGAAAAAGTTTTTTTATTCTTGTAAAACTTGCCCGACCCAAGTGAACTTGATGGTGGTGGTGAACCTGAGACACTGCAGTTTGACTTTACCATCAGAAATACTTCACTCAAAAAAATGACCCTTAAATATATGATCTTAATAATGTTTATCCTCGTGTCACTCATAATGTGGGTATGGTCAGCTGAATTACAACTTATTACTAAACTGAAAACTATGGAGAGACCTGGTCTTAACAGAGATATTGGATTCTTGTCTCATTACATATGCTAAAGCTATTTTTGGTCATCTGCATACTTACCTTTTTCTGAAGAGATGTATTCCTCACAGCATATGAACTTGCAATGGTTCACAGTTTTGGGGAAATACTGCTCTATAACGATAAACTTCTCTGTTTCAAGGTTGCCTTGATCTTGTCTGGATTCATATTTGTCTTTGAGACAAATGATTCCTCACCAAATACATGTGAATCTCATATACAACTTATTCTGATCAAGGACTTGTGAAGAAGTGCTGCTACTTTCTTGAGTTTGAGATTGGAGTTATTAAAACAGCGGGCATCTATATTGTTATACGCCAGCGATATGTATTTATTCAGAGAGGCACTGCTGTGTAATGGTTTGACTGCTAGACAAGGAGGAAGAACCATATTCAAAAGTTTGAGTTTGGATGAGCTTGGGCCAGTCACTCTCTCTCAGCCTATCCTACCTCACAGGGTTGTTGTGAGGATTAAAATGTGTGTGCATGTATTGAACCTTGTATGCAACCTTGAACTCCTTGGTGGAAAAGTAGAATAGTTATAACAACAACTGACATTTTTACCGCAACCACAGGTAATAATTACCTTGTGTAATTTCCATTCTTGGCAGAGGAACCAAAAATGTCAAAATTTACATTTGCAAGAGGCAGTTCCACGATTATTAAAAATAAGGCTGTGGGGTGTTTTTTCCCCTCCTTTGTTTTTAAATTCAGGTGGTTTCTGCAATAAGGAAGATGATTAAACTCTCATGCCCTTGGAGTTCTGCATCGGCTGGGGAGGATGAAATAGCAAAAGCACATTCAGCCAGGAAACTCAGTCAAGGTGGCACATTTAGTGATCTGTTCATATTGCAGCTCTGATAGAAGTCAAATGCATCCCAGGATATTGCATCCCACCACGGCACAAGAGATGGGTGAGCTCTGCTGAAACTGGAGATAAACATTAAACAGCAAAACCCAATTCTTTGCTAATGTGCTGCAGGGAGTCAATAAACCCAACACATTCAGGACCCCAGAGTCACAGAAATGCAAATAAGAGGAGAATCAAGGTTTGCCAATTTTATTGAAAATATGAATAGATTTGCAAATAAGTTTGAAAGCTGAACGCGACAACTGTCTCTATATTTTCTCTGAGCAAGGTTATAATAATTCATACAAAAACAGCCTCATTTTCTAAGCCTCAGGTTTTCCTCATTATCACTGTCTATTAATTATTTGAGAGACCAAATAATTTGCTGAGAGGCCAGATCAATCTGGCTCCTCCCTCAACTGTCATCTGCAACAGTCATTCCATTAGATTATAGGAAAGTGAGAGATGGGATTGGAGGGCCTCTCCATTGCCTCTTTGGAAATATCAACAATTCTTGGTTCTACCTCTCCTAATTCTTCAAAGTAGTATTTTTGGCACTGTTAATGAGCACTTACTCATTTGCATTGGCCTTACTCACTCTCAAAGGTCCTCATTGGCCCTCAGAGATATTTTGCGGCCAGAAGTATCATTATGTTCACCTTTTTAGTACATGATTGCATGTGATTTCCTGTATAACTAATTGTAGAAGGAAGGAATGCGAGACAGGGGGAGGAATTCACCAAAGAAGCAGTAGCCGAGATAAACTATACCAGAGAACAGGAGGACATTTGAATATTGTCACAGTCTAACTGTATACCAGAAGAAATGTCCTCCACCAATTCACTAGCCACAACCACGCATTGAACTGACAATATTCAGCACAGTTTTGCTTAAGCTACCTTAAGGATCACGTTACCTTGCACAAAAACACTTGGGAACTAATATCTTCCTCAGATACGCTTCTCTGCATCTCAGCCTCTTTGGTGAATGTAGGCCGCTGACTGTAGGCCACTTTCGGCAATGGTACCCTGGTTATAAAATGTTCTCCCAGGGACTCTCTCCTGGCACTAGGTTTGATGGCTTCCTGGCACCATGTTTCATTTCATGCTGAGGCTGCGTACTGTTCTGCTTTTTTCATAAGACAGATGTTGTACACATTGTTCCTAAATTATTGTAAGCTGCTCTGAAAATCCTTGGACTCAAGAAAAAAGGTAATAAATGTATCAAATACCTAAATAATAAAATCATTATGCTGTGTGATACCTCTGGCATTCCATATCTGATCATCCACCTTTTTTGCATGTTCTTTGGACCTTAGGAAGCATGTTCTACCTAGGCATGTTCACTCATAAATTAGTTCCTCTGAGATAGGTAAAGGTAAAGGGACCCCTGACCATTAGGTCCAGTCGTGACCGACTCTGGGGTTGCGTGCTCATCTCGCTCTATGGGCCAAGGGAGCCGATGTTTGTCCGCAGACAGCTTCCGGGTCATGTGGCCAGCATGACTAAGCCGCTTCTGGTGAACCAGAGCAGCACACAGAAACGCTGTTTACCTTCCCGCCAGAGTGGTACTTATTTATCTACTTGCACTTTGACATGCTTTCGAACTGCTAGGTTGGTAGGAACAGGGACTGAGCAACGGGAGCTCACCCCATTGCGGGGATTCGAACCACCAACCTTCTGATCGGCAAGCCCTAGGCTCTGTGGTTTAACCCACAGCGCCACCCGCATCCTCTGAGTTAAACATCATCGAACTCTGACCCATCCCCAAACTCTTCCCATATCCCACCAAAAAGCTTGATAGGTCATGACCTTGCTCAGTCAATCTTCACCAGACTCCACCTCCTGACTCAATCCCTTGACTTCCCTCTGACTTTGCACATGGATGAGCTATTATTAAAGCCACAAATTGTTGGCATTATATTGGAAACTTTCCTTATAATAAAGTTTCTCACCAAATCACAACCAGCATATTCCATTAACTGTTAAGTTTTGTAATTCACTTGTATGCTGCATTGGAAGTATGGAGAATTATTTGTTTCCATTGTTCACCGTTGGAATTATATTAACCTTTTTATCTGTTTGATCAGATAGCATGATAAAGGTCAGCTTTTCAATACGCCGTTAATGGTAATTTCATTTCTTTCACTTCATGAGAGCCTAGTTCCAGGAAACCTAGGTCACATCAACACTACAAATTTAAACCCGTTTGAGAGGATGTTAATTGTCATGACTATCCACCAAAGACCCATGAAATTGTTCAGTTCAGGCACTGCAAATTCTTTATCAGAGCCACTCCTCTCTCAACAGAATTACAACTCCCACCACCCTTAAGGTAAAGGTAAAGGGACCCCTGACAGTTAAGTCCAGTCGCAAACGACTCTGGGGTTGTGGCACTCATCTCGCTTTACAGGCCAAGGGAGCCGGTGTTTTTCTGGGTTATGTGGCCAGCATGTGGCCAGCATGACTAAGCCGCTTCTGGCAAAACCAGAGCAGCACACGGAAATGCTGTTTACCTTCCTGCCTATTAATCTACTTGGACTTTTGGCGTGCTTTCGATCTGCTAGGTTGGCAGGAGCGGGGACTGAGCAACGGGAGCTCACCCCGTTGCAGGGATTTGAACCGCCAACCTTTCGATTGGCAAGCCCAAGGCTCAGTGGTTTAGACCACAGCGCCATCCGCATCCACCCTACCTGCTATGAACTAGGAATGGGTGAATCTGTCAATTTCAGATTTTCTCAGTTCCTCATTTTTCCAGTGTTAAATTTGGTACTGTGCATTTCCACATCCATTTGTGGATTTATGTATATATATTTTTAAGTCCTTAAGAAAATTAATCAGCATTTTGGTGCGGATTTCTTCATCTACACAGGTATGTTTGTATGGAACTTTGCCTAATATATACATTTTTTCAAATAAGCGTTTCCCTCTTATTTATATTTTCATTAATATATGCATTTTAAGGCAAATTTACCCTAGTATGTACACTTCTGAATACATTACCTGGCCAGAGAATTTTGCATTACAAAATTCAAATCTCAAACACAACTGTGAATCTTAAACGATGTCTGTGTTTTAGTTCATGTATTGTTCTGGAAAGTGTGAATTAGGTGGGTTTGCCTTTGAAGGTGAACTGAATCAATTTCTCCCCTATTCCTACAGTGTCGGCTGAACAGCTTTGAAGATGGCTTTCACTATGTATGATAGATATGCCCCTGAGTGTTTCAAACTAGAGATAAGCCCCAAACATATGGCACAAAAAAGAGCTGATCATCCATCTGTTCGATTACTATTCTTATAGTTTAATTTATTTGAATGTACATTTCTATCTCAACATTCTAGTTCCCATGCACCACTCAGGGTGGCTTGCAACAAGGGCCGCCCAGAGTAGGGGTAGGCCGCGCAACGCAGCGCAGCGCAGCACCACCTGGCCTATGATGTCACCGAAACCCTGGAGGGCAACCCGGGGACCCCCTGACACCACCTGTTGCACCCTGGGGCCACCAGGCCTGGCGGGGGAAAGGACAGGCCGTGTGAAGCGTTGCTGCCCCCCCCCCGCAGCCCACACCATGTCTGTAGGCATGGGGGGCAGCCCGAGGGTCCCCGTGCCACCACCCAACACCCCAGGACACCCAGACCCACCAGGGAAGGGGGTCCCTTTTAAAGGGGTAGGCAGGTAGTCCCTCCCCTACCTGGCCTGGTCTCCTTGGCAACATTTCCCCAGGTGGGATTGAACAACTGACTGAGGTAGGCGGAGACCTCCAGGTATCCCACCTGGGGGAAGGCGAAGCCAAGCCTGTGCTGATGGAGCCGCACACGGTCCAGGGGCTGCGCACATCCACGCAAAGGGCGCCCCCTGTTTAATGTGGGGAGCGGTCATTCATCAGCCAACAAAATGTTCCTGGAGCAGGTTACAAATATCAGCAAGAATCTTAGATAGTGACACTCAGGCTCGCCGTCTAAGAGACAGAATGCAAAAGGGAATGAGGCAAGGGGGGGGGGAGTAAGCTCAGGCAGTTAATCCTCAGTGATAAAGATCATGTATTGAACAGAAGAAGTATATATATATATATATAGAGAGAGAGAGAGAGAGAGAGAGAGAGAGAGAGAGAGAGAGTGAGTAGGGGACAGTAGCTGGGCTTTCCACAGAAACAAGAGAGACACTATAGCCCCCTCCCTTGTCCTCTCTTGTAGGTGGGTGGAATGGCTGAGGTTCATGGAGGAGCTTGGTGCAACTTGGTGTTTTAGCAGAGCCTCACAGTCCCATTCAGTAACATATTTATTTAGTAGTGATTCAGTAATGCTACCTTCTTCATTTACTGGAAATATTTATGCACCATCTTTCCACCGAAATGCGCAATGTATCCCCTACATTTTAAAATGAGTGAAGTGGATTCATCAAGTCACTTCAGAAACCATTTGAGATTTTCAAGAGTTCCTTTGGAAACCTCTCTCCTACTCTTGTTTTGCCTGAGTAGTTGAAAAGAAGAGTCAAAAACCCCAAATGGTTTTTGTGCAGGCTCCTGCTATGTGGCGATTTCCCCAGTTTCTAGCAAAAAGGAAGGAAGGAAGGAAGGAAGGAAGGAAGGAAGGAAGGAAGGAAGGAAGGAAGGAAGGAAGGAAGGAAGGAAGGAAGGAAGAGGCAGGGAGCAAAACCGCTTACCTTTGTGAAAGGGGGAGGGCTAACTCATGGCAGGCAGCTGTCTTTCTCTAAGCCGAATAAAAAGATTCACAAGTGATGTGTCCAGCTTATACAAAGGCTGACTACACACATTTAAAGCACATAACTTCCCTCAAGAATTTTGGGTACTGTCATTTGCTAAGGGTGCCAAGAACTGTCATTCTTTGAGGATTCAACTATAGTTCCCAAGATATTTTGGGGGGAAGCCGTGTGCTTTAAATGTATGAGAGCCAGTGTGGTGTAGTGGTTAAGAGCGGTAGACTCGTAATCTGGCGAACCGGGTTCGCTTCCCCGCTCCTCCACATGCAGCTGCTGGGTGACCTTGGGCTAGTCACACTTCTCTGAAGTCTCTTCAGCCTCACTCACTTCACAGAGTGTTTGTTGTGGGGGAGGAAGGGAAAAGGAGATTATTAGCCGCTTTGAGACTCCTTAGGGTAGTGATAAAGTGGGCTATCAAATCCAAACTCTTCTATGGTTTGTACACCACCTCAGACTGGCACGTGTTATTCATGCCACCAGAAAACTCTCCCCTGCCCTTCATGCCGGGAGTAGGGGACTTGTCAGGGAGGGCTAAAAATGGGATGGATAGTTGGAAGACATTATTTCAAGTCACTCACAAACTCAGAATCGGCATGCTATGTGGAGTGGCTGGAATTTGCAGGGCAAGCATTCCTCCCTCTTCTCAAATTACATCCACTTTTCAACGTGTTTGTTTGGTTCCTCACATTTGCCATTTCTTATTACTCCCAACAAATGAATATTTTATTTTTATTTTCTCACACAATTTCTCTTCTCTCCACACACATGCCCGGCCTGTTTCTCCTCTCTTGCCTGTTTTCAAAAGGTTGCATGTTTTATATCGCCCTCCAAGTTTGGGCGCACATCAAACCGCCAGGGTTCAAATTACTTTAGGTTAAAACCTATTTCCAGAAGGACTTGCATTCTTAATGTATCAAGGCAAGCACTGCAGGGCTCTTTAACAGCAGAGTAATGAATAAGTTATCAAAAGAACTTTTAACAAGAGTGGAAGTAACATATATCCCACAGGAAACTACTTTACGAGGCCCATTAATACCGCAGGGCTTTTTTAAAAAAACTTATTGAATGTAATCTAAGTTGTATTGAATCCAAGAGCTATCATGTTGCTGAGGTCTTGTGGTTGATACACTCACTTAATTCTGCTAAATCTCTGGGTCATCCTCCCGTCTGTTATGTAAACAGTGAAGCTTCATCATCCAAGCCACAATGATGCAAAGTCATTCATTCAGTGAGTGATGGAGTTGAATGAAGAGGATGTGGTTCAAGATTGAGTGTTGGGTTAAGTGTTTTACACCCTGGGCTGAATTCAGTGAGACTTGCTTCCAAGTACAGTGGTACCTCCAGTTATGAACTTAATTCATTCCAGAGGTCCGTTCTTAAGCTGAAACTGTTCTTAACATGAGACGGGCTTTCACTAATGGCGCCTCCCACTGCTGCCGGGCCGCTGGCACACGACTTCTGCTTACATCCCGGGGCAAAGTTCGCAACAAGGGGCATCTACTTCCGGGTTAGCGGGGCTCGTAACCTGAAGTATTCATAAGGAGGGCAGTACGTTACACAAGGTTCCACTGTAAGTGTATCTAGGACTATAGTCTTAGACTTAGATGAAGTAGATCCTGATTCAAATCTCAACTCAGTAATGAAAATCAATGGGTCTTCTTTAAGGATTAAACTTATACGTAAGGCTCTCAGTGACTACGATTTGTTTATTTATTTATTGAATTTATATCATATTAATTATATTATAGAATTTCTTTTTCGCCGTTCATCTGAGGAACACAAAAATACACAACGGAAATGTAACAAAGAAAACAACCATAACAAAACAATACTACTCGTGTAGGCTATCCCTAGGACAAGGTCGGCAGTGTGTTGGCTATAAGTGCAATTTCACCCTTGAGATATTCCTCTAGTGTTAAGGTCTGGTGCAATGTCTGAAACCACCACCACCACCCCACTCACCGCCCACTTGGTCATAAGGTGGTGAAGGTGGTTGCCTGCCATTTTTTCCCTTGAAAAGTGCATAGAGTTGAAGGAGGAGATTGGAAGGATGCCACTCTTTCCCACTTCCTCTTTCAACTCTATGTGCTTTTCAAGACTCAGAACAATTCTGCTAGATCCAACTCTTACACTGACCCCTTATATTGAGTGCATGTGCTCTCTCTCTCTCTCTCTCTCTGTGTGTGTGTGTGTGTGTGTGTGTGTGTGTGTGAGAGAGAGAGAGAGAGAGAGAGAGAGAGAGAGAGAGAGAGAGAGAGAGAGAGAGAGACCCTGGGAAGAGAAAAGAAAGAAAAGGTACCAGAGGGGTGGTGCCTAAGCACTCATTCACAACTCCATATGTGCCTGAACTTTTTTTTACATGTTATTGACCCCTGCTATGGGAAAACTCCTGTTGGCTCAATTCGGAATTGATTCCATGATTGCACATGAACACCAGTGCTGCTATGCACATGTATCTTTTCAGAGCACCTCCTGGGAACTGTAGCACCTGGGATCAACCGTGGGAATGAGCCGCCTCAAAATTCAATCCCACCTCCACACCACCAAAACAAACGCACCTAAGATAGGGCTTAAGATTTGCGGAACTACAAGCACATGCAATATTTGGGGTGGGGGATACACAAACATACATAAAACACTCAATGGAGAACACTGGTCTAAATAGAAAAGATATTTACCAAATTAAAGACAGCTTCATCCGGTGATTTGATTACTTGGGGTGCATCCAACAAACTCATTCCATTAACACAAGAGCTTCCTTTCCTCCTCCTGTGTGCCCCCAAAATCTATTCTTGAATTCCCCCCCCAGCCCTCCAAAGCACATTTGTGGGGCACAAACAGGGCCAGATTTAGGCTTGATGGCCCTAAGCTACTGAAGGTAATGGGACCCTTTATATGTCCAGCTGTCCTTTGTCAACAACAAATTGTCGCTGTTTTTTGTGTTGAATATATGCTATATGGTAATTTATGGACCTAATAGGTATCTAAAGCCATTTGCACATAATAAAATACAGTGGTACCTCGGTTTAAGAACAGCCCTGTTTACGAACTATTTGGTTTACGAACTCCACAAAACCAGATGTAGTGTCCCGGTTTGTGAACTTTACTTTGGTTTACGGAAGCCAAATGGTGGAAGGGCACCAGCAGCGAGAGGCCTCATTAGGGAAAGCGTGCCTTGGTTTAAGAATGGTTTCGGTTTAAGAACGGACTTCACGAATGGATTAAGTTCATAAACCGAGGTACCACTGTATGTATTTTATAAAAGTAATTGTTGAACTGAAGTACAATTAAGAAGAAGTATATTAATAGTGAAACACTGTTGCTGTATGTAGGTTTTCTTTTATTTGTTTTTTATCTTATATTTTGGAAATGTACATCCAGTTGTTTTTTCCCTTCATTTTTTGGGGGGGGCCCCCAAGAGAGTGGGGCCCTAAGCTATAGCTTGTTTAGCTTATACGTAAATCCGGCACTGGGCACAAATGGCATGCAGGAAGAGGAAAGGGAGAGGAAGTCTCATTGCGCAGGTGGAAGTCCTTTCACAAGTGGGACAGTTTTGCTGGATACGACCCATAGCTCACCGCCATTAGAAAGAGCATTTTTGAGAATATGAGTGAAACGTGTGGTTTCACAGCAGTCAAGCAGAGGCTGAGAAACTCTGAAACTGAGGGCTGTAACATTAAAATATATTTGAGCATGACCCTAGAACTTGACCTGTTTAGAAAAGAGGCCCGGGTGGTTTTCTAAGTGCAGGCCCATTATATCAGTTTGCCAGTGCCCCAATGACATTAGTTCATACATTATGGACAAAGCTTCCTACGAAAAACAAGTGAGCCTCCTGGTATCAAACTCACCCTCTCTAATATTAATTTCCCCACTCGTGCAGGGATTAACTGAGCCATAAGGTTAGGGCAGGGAGCTCCAGCAAATGGCTTAACCCACTCACAAGTGGTGGTTAATGGACAATGTTTCAGAGCTGAATCAGAGCACATGCTCAGAAAGAAAGAGGCGATAAAGTCTGGAGCATGTGATGAAGGGAGGAATGACTTCCATAAAGCAAACTTAGTCTGTGACTGCATAATTTTGGGTGATAACATCATTCACTGGGTGTGGAGCTAGAAACAAGTTGGTTCTAAGCGTGAGGCAAGGCTGATATACAGCCACATCTAGACAATATCTAATAGGTGAAAAAGAGTCCTTGGAGGAGACAGAGCATTAGACGTTGACACTGCAAGCAGAGCAAACCCAAAATGTACTTTTACTGTGATGCGCTGACCTCTTAGTGCTTGTGATGCTTGCCTGTCTGCTAGACAGAGCCCTCTTAAGTGGCTGCTCTTGGCATCCATCATCCCCTGCTACATAATTCACTGCCACTATGGAAAACTGCCCTTGGTCTCTTTCCCACTAGTACTATGGCCATCCATCACAGACTAGTCAATAAAACAGTCTCACTGCTGTGCCTCTGCTGACATCTCATCTGTCAGCCAGGGGGTAGTTTCCTAAATGGTGATGCTTGCTAGCTAGCTAACATTGCCCCTTACAGCAAGGAGATGCCACCAATGTGTGGGGGGCCACTGCTCTCGTGTCATTGCCTTCCACACACCAGGGGCATAATGCCCCCTGCATGACGCGGGAATCGTCTCCCGCCCACAACACCTCCCCTCCAGAAGGAGGAGAGGCCTTCTTAGCATGGATTGTGATTTTACAATCTCTTGGAGTAAACATAAATTTTATACTGCATTATGTCAGATGGTTCCATTATAATTGTCCCCCACACCAGTAGCTCTAGGCCAAGAGGCAGGCAGATAGAGAGATATCTGAAGCAGTGTTCGAAACTGCCATTGTTCTAGGCACATTTTGCGACAGGGTATTTCATTAGCGCAAGCAGTTTCTGAGCTCTGGGTGCAGTACTGCGCCTAAGATTTCAGATTAAAGCTTCAGAGTGGAAGGGAAGGAGGACCTCTTTCTGTCTCCCCACTTCCAGCTACACACTGAAGACTGGAGAAGAGACCATCTTAAGTATATTAGGGGGGTGAGAAGGGGAAGGACTAGACCATGTGAAAAATGAACATCATATTTTATGTGTAGTTCATTCATTTTCAGTTTTGTATTCTTGTTATAAAAAAGCACGCTTGGACATTCCGTTATTGCACCCATAACCTAGGTTTAAGGTGCCATTTAGCTCCTAGCTTTCATATCTCAGTTTCTCACACTGATCTGAAACACTACAGAAGTACAACAGTGCAATATATTATCTTCCAGATTTAAATGCATGCAAACGAATATGGTTTAATATGCATGCTAATTATCACTGACCAAATTTCACACATTTTAAAAAGGTGCTCAAATATTATAAAAACTCAATGTCTCCTCCTAGTTCTTTGCTAATTATCTGTACACAGTAATTTTATTCATAGTCACGATAATGCCAGTTTTATCCAAGAAGGGAAGATCAATTTTCTTCTTTTTAGATTTACTTAAATCTAAATCTCTAACAGGCACCTGTTGGCATTACTGCACCCTTTCCTCCAAAACAGTCCAATCATGTAGTCTGATATTTTTGATGTTTGTTTGCTTGCTTGCTTGCCTGTCTTGGCTTCCACTTTGTGTGTGTGGCAATGGCCAACTGATGACTATAGCAACAAGAGATGTCTTGTAGGTGAGGCAAGTGATGATTTCCTTACATGTGTGAATGGTCCATCACAGTTGTAACACCACAAATTTTTCATATCACACCACAATGTTTTTCAGGACTGTCAGTTCACATGTTTAGATCCCATGAAGGAGCAGCAATGGTGAGTCCCGCCTCATGTGCTAAGGTCTTCTCAGGAAAGTCCCTTTCATCTGGAGTATAACAATTGCCTACAGGAGCTAGATCAACATTCCCAAACCTGTTTCATTCCAGATGTTTTGGACGACAGCTCCCATCACCCCCATGTTGGTGGAGAGGAGATGGAGTCCAAAACATCTGGATGGTACCTGGGTGGCATTTCCAATGGTGGTTCCCCAGCTGGAAGACCTCAGAGGGATTTTATCTGAATAATAATATACTGGACAGATCCTGGGTTAAGCTGTTGCCTGGTTAAATTTCTGGGCCTTCAGAGATGTAATGCTAATTCCTCACTGCTTACTTAGGACAAGGGTGCTCTTAGAGCTGTAGCAATACTACCTTCTGCCTGCCTAGAGAGATTTCATAAGCAGCCCAAGAAGGCCATTTTGGTTGATAGATAATTTAAGGCTGACACTGCTAAGCTGACATAGAAGGATCCCTCACACAGACATAGGGCAAACCTGGACCAGCCAATGTGTCGAACAATACTTGCTCCTGTACAGGTTTACCTCCAGGATAGACATAAGAGATGCTCACAAGTTACTTCCAACGAGCGTATAATCTGTGTACTTGTGTTTACAGTAGTTGACCTCTACAAAACACTTGCACACATGTAGAGATTTGCACTGGTGCTCAGTGTAAACAAGCCTATAGTTAGTTGTGTGAAGGAAGAGGGGGAAACATGTGAACAAGCCTATAGTCAGTGGAGGCTGGTCAATAGGGGCAAATGGGACACTATCCCACCAACCTGTCCACGGCCAGTCCCCCACCTGCCTTTTAGCTTACAACCAGTCCAGGGGGTAGCCCTGGCTGTCATCTTCTTCCTCCTTTACCTCAGTGTTTCACTTGTGAAACTCAACAGGGAGGAAGATGGGGACAAAACTAGAATTAGTTGGCTCTGCACATCATTGGCTCTGGCGCCACCTACTGTTAGGCTCCCTGCCTTCTGCCCTACCAGTCCCAATGGGCACCAGTCATCACTATCTATAGTTACACAGTGTGAAGCATGTTTGCAAACACCTTCATCTGTATTCTCTACTAGTGTGCATGTTTGTTTCATTTGCACATTTTTAGGTGAACAAGTAGGTGCAGGTCTAAACATGATGTGTGTGAAGATAAAAATTGGAAGATACATAACACACACACAAACATCACAAACCAACTGATGTGCAGAGACTCATCCTGTAAGTATACATGCGCTCTCTCTCTCTCTCTCTCTCTCTCTCTGTGTGTGTGTGTGTGTGTGTGTGTGTTTTCCGGGAAAACTCTGGGGACTATCCGTTGCACTTCTTATTTTGCTGAAGCAGCAAGATCGGTCTACGATTCTGATCATTTCTTAGGCCTTTCTTGATTGAGGGCACCAAAATGGTGCACTTACAAGTTAAGACATTTGCATTGTGAAATTACCATCTACACTTTTAACTTAATTTGCTGACTCAATTTAGAAAAGCTAAACTGAATGAGCTGGAAGGCTGACAGCTTGCTCTTGCATTCCTCACTCAAGCAAATACTCCATTTAGTATAAATGATGAATGGGCAATTCAAGAGGATCCTTCCATTCCTTCTCAAACACAGAAAATCAAGGTCATGCAGCTGCGAAAGTCAAGCTGGAGAAATCTCGCTTTTGTATTCCTCCCCAGGCTGGATTTAAATAGAAGACAAACATTTGATTGCCAGCCTCACTGTCACTCACATCAATAGATGGATAAATAGAGGGAGAGACATTTCTCAACACCCCACCCTACACTCTCAACAGTCTAGTGCTGTTCAGGAATTACACCTATACATAGGGCTGAACATCCATACAGCCATATATTCCTCCTTCAGACCTTTTCCTAACCATATATAGTCATACCTTGGTTGACAAATGCCTTGTGAATCAAATGTTTTGGCTCCTGAATGCCGCAACTCTGGAAGTGAGTGTTCCGGTTTGCAATCATTCTTTGGAACCCGTATGTCTGATGCGGCTTCCAATTGGCTGCAGGATCTTCCTGCAGCCAATCAGAAGCTATGCCTTGGTTTCCAGATGTTTTAGAAGTCAAAAGGACTTCTGGAAAGGATTCCGTTCAACTTCCGACATACGATTCTAAAGACGAATGGAGCAGAAGTATGGTGATGCTGGTGACACATCTAGGTTCAACTCATTCTCCCCCCCCCCCACCCATTAGCCCAATGTGTGTGGGACAGCATTTAACTGGGCTTCTGACATACTCTAGTGTGACCGTGAAAAAGAATCCACATAGGGGCCAAGCAGGTAGAAGCAAGTTTGATTCTTTGGCATCTCACCAGGGATCGGCAGAAGCTTTACCTCTCACCCAAGCATGTACAGATTCACTTGTTTATAAACAGAGATGCTGGTGAAGCACACTGGGGTTGGACCCAGATACGGATACTTTGGGAACTCACACTGCTCATGGGCATTCTGAGTTTGAATTAAAATCTGGAATTCCTCAACTCCATCCTCAAAATCTCCTCCAAACTGTACCCTTGAAATCCAGCTTATGGTTGATGAGAAACAACAGTTCTTCAGTCCAGCAATGGTGAGAGGAAATGGGGGAGTTTTCTCCCTCTCTCTGCTGCCTGAACTGCCCTGGTGTCCTTCAAGTTTAAAGACTCTAGTAGCTTTGGGGAAATGTATTTTTTCTCAAGGGCTATTGTCATTGCATCTGAAGATAGGCTGACTCAAAAAAATAAGCTACTTCTGGGATTATTATTTTTTTTGGGGGGGGGGGTAGCTCAGCTTATTTTCCAAGCCAGTTTGATGTGAGACCAGGGGACACAATCTATCTCTACACATAATACCACACTAGATCTGTATATCAATTGCTTCCGCTGCAGAATCCAAACTGATGTGACCAGAAAACACCATTGCTTACAACAAAATCTAAACCATGCTGAAAGGAGGGCCATAGACAATCTCAGGAGCAACCCAGACATTATAAAGAGGCAGACAAGGGTGGAGCTGTAGTCATCATGAACTAAACTGATTACATCCAGGAGGCTCACAGACAAGTCTCCAATACCTTTTACAAAAAACTGGACTCAGACCCCACACAGGAATACAAAAAAGAACTGAACAAGATTGTTAAGGAGCTACACCCACACATCCAAGAACAGATCCTCTCAAACACACCAGCAGAACCTCGACCAGGAACCTTCTATCTTCTCGCCAAAACAGGAAGCCCAGGATGCCCCATCAACTCAGGTACAGTGGTGCCCCACAAGACGAATGCCTCGCAAGACGGAAAACTCGCTAGACGAAAGAGTTTTCCATTTTGGAGGTGCTTCGCAAAACGAATTTCCTATGTGCTTGCTTCGCAAGAAGACAATGTCTTGCGAGTTCCTGCTGGTTTTTTCCCCCCTCCCCCCTTTTTCTAAGCCGCTAAGCCGCTTATCAGCTGATCCTATCAGCAGATAAGCCGCTAATAGCGCTAATAGCTCTAAGCCGCTTATCAGCTGATCCGATCAGCAGATAAGCCGCTAAAAGCCTCTAAAAGCCTCTAATAGCGCTAATAGCGCTAATCCGCTAATCCTTCAATGGGCTTGCTTCGCAAGACGGAAAAAACCGCTAGACGAAGAGAATCACAGAACGGATTCTTTTCGTCTTGCGAGGCACCACTGTATCAACATAATCAAGTAGTTAGGACTTGCTCCCATGGGTAAACGTAGAGCATAGTACTTGGGTGAGCACAAAATCTGTCTGCAAATCATTGCGCTAAGTGGCCCCACTGTGTCTCATAGGAATCCTATAGGGTGCAGATAGGCATACTGCAATCCCAAGGACCCTTGCAATGCACAACTCTCCCTGCAAACACACACACCCCATGAATCATAATGACAGGCATTTTGCCAGTTTAAAATATTCACTAGTATCTCAGTTATATCTCAGTAGGGTCATTAAACCTACTTTCCCTTTTAAGCTCACTGCATAAACCATTAACCCGGGAAATGCAAAGGAAGAAAAAAATCAATTAAAAAGGACAAGCTATCTGACAAGTGATACAAGAACATAGTAGAGCACTGAGAGATTTTTGTAACAATTAGCTGTGGAGATAGAAAAGCTGAAAGAATCATTCCTCTTCCCTTTTCTTCTTCATTTTTTTCAGATCCGTACCATTCAGCACTGAGTACGTTAGGTGGTTGTTGTTGTTTTTAATCTAGCACATTAAGCAAAGGATTTTGCTCCTGCAGCCATAATGGGTATTTTCTTATGCAAGTCTTTATTGTGCTGCTTTGATAATAATACCTTTATTTACAGGTAGGTAGCTGTGTTGGTCTGCCATAGTCGAAACAAAATAATAATAAATAATAATAATAAAATTCCTTCCAGTAGCACCTTAGAGACCGACTAAGTTTGTTATTGGTATGAGCTTTCACGTACATGCACACTTCTTCAGATACTGCCTTTTGCAGTCCCGGACGGCTGGACCTCTTCTGAAGGCGGGCGGGGGGGCGAAAGTCTTTGCTCCCCCCCGCCTGCCTTCCAAAGCCGTCCGGGACAGCGGAGAAACGTGCTGCCTTTCTCCGCTCTCCCGGGAAGGCAGGCAGGGGGGAGCAAAGACTTTCGCCCCCGCCCGCCTTCAGAAGAGGTCCTGGACCTCTTCTGAAGGTGGGCGGGGGGCGAAAGTCTTTGCCCCCCCTGCCTTCAAAAGCCGTCCGGGACAGCGGAGAAATGCGCTGCCTTTCTCCGCTCTCCCGGGAAGGCAGGCAGGGGGGAGCAAAGACTTTCGCCCCTCCCCCGCCCGCCTTCAGAAGAGGTCCTGGAGCGCTTCCCTGCTATCCCGGACTGCTTTTAAAATGCTGGCGGTGGGGAGCAAAGCCTTTCGGCCCCCGCCGGCCTTCCTGGACCTCTTCTGAAGGCCGGAGGGGGGGAAAGGCTTTGCTCCCCACCACCAGCATTTAAAAGAGGTCCCCGGAGATTTCCCTATGGGCTTTCTTCTTGCGAAGCAAGCCCATAGGGAAATTCGTCTTGCGAAGTGCCTCCAAAATAGAAAACCCTTTCGTCTTGCGGGTTTTCCGTCTTGCGAGGCATTCGTCTTGCGAGGTACCACTGTACTTCTATATCTCCTGCCTGAGGGTAGAAGATTAAAGAGGTGATGGCCAGGGTGTAAGTCATCCCTAAGAATTTTTCTCGCTCTCCTAAGGCAACGATCCCTTGCGATGTCATCTAGCGGACTCAAGGAACAGCCCATGATATCATGTGATGTATTCACCACCCTCTGTAGAGACTTTCTGTCCGTGGCTGTTTGGTTCTGTATCCTGGCTCACATACACTTGGCCCTGGTTTGGATGATAATTCAGGAATCCTATTTGGCCATGGCTTCACCATCCACACAAAGACACCCATCCAAATGGGTCCTTTGCCTGAACAACCCTATGCACATAGCCCCAACATGTTCCTTCCTATGTTCCTCACAGACTGCAAAAGGCACGTTCCTGTACTGTAAATGTTCATTACCTGTTTAAGGGCTCAGCAAAGGTAGACATTCTGGAATCAGCAATCCAAACACATATGCATGATACAGGTGATTGACACCATCAAAGCTGGCAACATTGACTGTTGTTGATTGATAGTTTATGAACTATCTGGTCTCAGTCCAGCATCAGAACACATGTATGCTTACCAGGGCTGGCCCACCCATGAGGCAAGCTGAGGTGACTGCCTCAGGCAGCAGGATTCATGTGAGGAGCAGATCCAGCCTCCAAGGAATGCATCGCTTGCCACCACAGCCATGGTAGTAGTAACAGCTGCTGTATACCACTTGGATGCTGGATCCGCCTCCTCCTTGGCAACTCCTTCCAATGATGCCTCAGCAATGGCTGCTTGGTGAATAGGGGGCACTATGTTGAAAAAAATATCTATAGTGATGAAGATATGAAGATATGACTGCAATCCACTATCTACGTACCTGGAAATAAGCCCCATTTAATATGTGGGACTTACTTTTGAGTACTGAGAAAAGGTTAATCACAGTAAATGTTATTCAAATACACTGCTTTGTGTATTAATCATGAATATTGTATATCCAAGAGAAGGCTTTTAAGCCTCACTGAGAATCCTGTTCTCCTTACTGAAATTTCTCCCAACTCCCCCCCCCCTGCTGAAATCAGAAATGGTACTTGTGAAAACTTCCCCAAATATGAGAGCAGTTCAAAAATGATGTCAGCTGCCTTGGGAGGTCCTTGGGAGATTTCTTGATGCGAAGATTGGACAGGCCTTTGTTGTGTATCCTTGAGATACATAAAGTATTTTGCTTTAGGGCAGAGGATTGGAGTAGATGATTTGTTAGACACACACACACACGCACGCGCTCTGTAGATGATTCTACAGAGAAGGGAAACAAATATTTTCTGGAACGGCTTTGAAAACCCATTTCCTAACATTGTTTCCCCAAACCATCTCTCCAAACCTGTTTCAGGATCAATAGACAGAGTAACGTAAGATGTACAGCAGAACACTTAAGTCAGTATAGATACAGCACAGGCATATTATCAGCTATCATGGACTGGGTGGGTGGAGAGGACCAGCAGGGGAACCTCCAAGGGAACCCCCAGGGGAAGAAGGCTCGGAGCAATGGGATTGGTGGAGGGATGGCAACCAGTGGTGAGGGAGAGAAGAAGGAGCAGACTGGGAGGACAAGTCAGAAGCTGAAGAGGCAAACAGGGCTTAGTGAGCAAGAAGAGGCTGGGGAAGAAAGCAGTCCGGACTCAGGGGAAGAAGCAGAGGGGGGTTAAGAAGCAGAGGGGAGCCAAGCTGCTGAAGAATACAGGGAGTCTCCCCTTCCTGCTGGGACTAGCTCCCCTCCCCGCTGGTCTTCCAGAAGCAGCAGAGAAATGAAGAGAGACTAGACGGAGCCTCAAATTGCTTGAGAAGGACCTGGGGAGGGAGAGCAGTGGGAAGGTGGAGACCTTCGGTCCTTGCAACTGCCTCAATGGGGCAAGACCTACCTAAGGGTTGCTGTGACCACTAGGGCTGAGCTGTTTTGTTTCTTTGAATAGTTAACTTCACTGAAATCGGGTGCTTTATCGTTTTATCACTGACCTATTTGTTGTTGTTGTTTAGTCATTTAGTCGTGTCCGACTCTTCATGACCCCATGGACCAGAGCACGCCAGGCCCTCCTGTCTTCCACTGCCTCCCGCAGTTTGGTGAAACTCATGCTGGTAGCTTCAAAAACACTATCCAACCATCTCGTCCTCTGTCGTCTCCTTCTCCTTGTGCCCGCCATCTTTCCCAACATGTGGGTCTTTTCCAGGGAGTCTTCTCTTCTCATGAGGTGGCCAAAGTATTGGAGCCTCAGCTTCACAATCTGTCCTTCCAGTGAGCACTCAGGGCTGATTTCCTTAAGAATGGATACATTTGATCTTCTTGCAGTCCATGGGACTCTCAAGAGTCTCCTCCACCACCATAATTCAAAAGCATCAATTCTTCGGCGATCAGCCTTCTTTATGGTCCAGCTCTCACTTCCATACATCACTACTGGGAAAACCATAGCTTTTACTATACGGACCTTTGTTGGTAAGGTGATGTCCTTACTTTTTAAGATGCTGTTTAGGTTTGTCATTGCTTTTCTCCCAAGAAGCAGGCGTCTCTTAATCACTGACCTGTACCTGACTCCAGCTCTTGATCACAGCTTACATGCTTTGAAAGTTGTATGTCCTATGTATGGACATTTGAAAGGGGCACTGATTTTGCAAATAAACATTATACATTATACCAGGGTGGCGCAGACAAAAAAAAGCTTTATTATAAGATGGTAGTGGACCTAATAGAAGTTCGTCCAGGTTGAGAACAACACCAAGTAGACCGTACCACATATGTTCATAGCTTAAGTCCCCAAAGCATTTTTAAAAAGGCAAATACACTGGGGGGAGGGATAGACTAGAAAATACAGTACGTATTATAGCCAAAACTGGATATGGATATCGACATTTATTAAGACAAATCTTCATAGAATTATCAATTATGTAAAATGCATACCTAATCAAGTCCTTCCGAAACACTGTGCTGAGCGACACTGTGTGTAAGATGCACTGTATATATCAAAAGCCAAAATTAGCCAAATTCTGCTCATCACTCAGATGTCTCAATTTATTCAGTCAATTTGCTCATCAGTGCTAAACCCCGTACCCTTGTGTACCACTTAACAGCATAAGCGAAGCATGATTCTTCCATTCATTAGGAAATGTGTTGCCAGCAACAGCGACTAAATGCTTGTGAAGCGAGTCACCCCATCAAAAAGTCCCAAGGTTAACTTAGGGTTTAGAATTGCCATCCTGCTGCATAACTCTTCTCTGTTTCCGGGAAGCTGTTATTGAAGGAAACTGCTTAAGTGCTCAAAGTCTGCTGGAGAAACAGAAATGGTAGGAAGCAGAAACCCTCCCATATCATTTCCCATATTTCCCTCCACTGACTCAGGAATCCTGCAAAATCTAAAGTTCACCTACTGATTGTGGGTTTTGAGAACTTCACGTTTAAATTGCAGCTCTCTGGTAGCTTTCGTCAAGACATGTAATCTATCTTTATGTTTCAGTCCCATTTTGAATGGCTGCATTAGCTGTGACTGAGATGTCAAAAGATCTCAGGAAATTTATCTTCCCAAGTTTTGATAGCACTTACTGAGTCCGCTTTTAGATGATATTTCAAAACCAGAGAGACCTTTTCCGTGTCAAGTGCTGCATGTCATAGTAGGTGTGGCTGAAGTGTCAAAGTGGGTGAGGACAATATATGTATATTTAAGGATGCATTTAGGGAGTCTGGGAGGGGGTCCCATTTTGGGGGGCATCACAGAATCACAGGCGGGGACCCACTGGAATTATAGTTTGTTTGTTTTTTAAATAATAATAATAAGGGAGAAATTTTGAGGGGTCTTGGAAGCTACAAAAACTTTCTGGCATCACAGTGAGGTAACTATGGCAGCAGTTAGTTGAAAAAACCCAACAACCTCAAAAAGTTATGAGGCCACAAAAATCTTTTTGACATAGAAAGGGAACCACAGGAGAAGTAAACATAATAAAACAAAATAAAACACAATGGCAAATGTGGTGCTCCAAAACATTTTCTATGAGCTGAGGGTTATCCACCCTTGTTTTAAAAGCTGCATCACATTTTGTTTGATCTTATTTAAAATGTGATTCCTCCCCGCCCCTGTCTATTGTCTTCTCAACTGAATCTCAATCTGACATTGAGGCTTTTTTTGCTTTCTTTGAAACAAAAAGCCTACAATTTCTTTCCTCATTGTAGGTTGCCATCCTATACCCAGTTATCTGGCAGTTAAGTCCAACTGAACATAGTTGAGCTTACTTCTGAGGATTGAACGGAACAGAACTATTATGAAGTAAAAGTTAGACACAAGTCTGTTTTAGTTACTTTCCCCCTGTTTCTAACCAATTCCAAAAATGATAAAACAGTATGGATGCTTGCTGGGTCATAATTCTTCTGTTTTTACTTCAAGCTGAGTAGTCTGAGCATACGCACACGCACACGCAATATTTCTGGCAAGATCTAATCTCACGATGTCCCTGAACACTTAAAAAAAAAAGAGGTAGTCTTTCCAGAGGCATACAAAAGAACTCCTGAAAGAAATTGGGTGAGCTTTGAAACTGATAACCAGCTGGTTCCCAAGTAGCAGGCTGCTTGGCACTGAGGAAGTCTAATAATAGGCTGGAAAGAATGACTGTTTGGCTTATGTTTCCAGAATGTCTGGCTGAGCTTATTCCTCAGTCTGCTACCAAACCATCTCACTTTATGGACCACCTGAGAAACATCAGCCCTTTCATGAACTGAAAAGGAACACAAACACCATGCCAGGTTTGCACTTCACACAGAAAAAAATACCATCCCGGCTGTCATGTTTATAAGTTTTATGGCCTTTGGCATGAAACATCTAAGGCTTCCATACCTGTTTGAAAAAGGATACCAGGAGAATAGCAAATGGAGAAATCCATTCCCTCGTTGCTGCCAATGCAGATGCAACAACCAGCACAAACTCTTTAAGAACATAAAAGAAGAAGAAAAGACACACACACATTCCCCCAAAAAGCCCACCAGCAAACTTAGTTATTTAATACTTCTCTCTGTGCAGAAATATTATTTACATCCATGGGAATAATTCTGCTTTAAATATGTGACTTATTCTGCTCAAGAGGAATGAAATGAGGTAGATGTTTAGATACACAGTTTGCATGATAGAATCTAGTGTTTTGAATTCTTTTGTATATTAATGGTTTTCTCTTATGCTTCAGTTTTATTTCGAGGCACAAGAATAGATACAACTCACGAATTAAATCCCAGCTATACGCAAAGACAAATAGAACTATCTAAAAATCCCATTACCGACTCAATTACAACATATCTGTCAGACAAATATATGGAACGTAATCCACTCAGAGCGAAACTCTTGGAAGCCCCATTCATTTCAATCAGAAATATCTAAACACATGCTTAACACTCACATTGGAATCACTGAGAAATGAACATGCTGAAAGCTCTTTGGATTGTGCTCATTATATTCCTATTTGGAAAAAGAGATTGTAAATCATGTGACATATAAGCTATATTATGCTTAAGAACCTTCTACAAGGGATAACTTTTGCCATGTTTTAATGCCATTATTTCCTGACTTTAGACATACCTAAAGCTGAGCAGAACCCAGGCAGTTGGGGGTTGTGTCTGAACGATGACAAGATGTATGCATGGCTCTTTCCCAGGGAATGATGATCATGCACATAGAAAAGAGAGTCTCAGGGGCATCTGCACTTGCAATTAAAAATGAATTTAGTACTGCAGGGATCTGCATTACTTTGCACTGGAAATCCACAGAAGCCCTGAGAATCACAGGCTAGATTAGAAGACTTTTAAGGATCCCTCTTAAAATTAATATCATTATTTAGAAGTTGCTGCATATCTCAAGCCAATACATTAACAGAAGTATGGTCTAATAGTTTAAAATAATTTTAAATAGTTGTTTTTAACTCTCTCTCTTTACCAATAATGTGTTTCCCCCCCCCTTTTTTTGTAAACCACACTGAGGTTTTATTGCAAACAAGCAGTATATAAATTTTGTGAAACAAAAATAAATGGTGAAATAAATAATAAACAAAATATAGCTCAGTCGGAAGAGCACGAGACTCTGAATCTCAGTCATGGGTTCGAGTTCCACGTTGGGCAAAAGATTCCTCCACTGCAGAGGGTTAGACTAGATGATCCTCGTGGTCCCTTCCAATTCTACAGTTCTATTATTCTCATACCTTCTTAGGGTTATTTATTATTTTCATTCAAAGACTTTGCATATTATCTTTGCTGTTTTGTTTGGCTTGGGCCCGTAATTTTCAGTGAGGTCAATTCACACAGTGTTAAGTCATCAAGTGATCTGAAATGGAGTGATCTGAAGGCAATTAAGTTTGAACTAGCACTTGGTCTAGTTGCAAAACTTTACGAAATCAACCCACCAAAACATTTAACTTTAAATTGGAATGCCGCAAGAAAAAGTCCAATGTTGCTAACCCAGAATTAATTTCCCCTGGTTGTTTGGTCATGTAATTCTAAACAAATAGGACATCATTTCCGAAAGATCATCAAATAACTTGTCCGAGGCAACACAGCAAGTCAATGAATGTAGTTTAGGAATAAAGTCCAGGAATCTTGGTTTTGACTCTGTTTTTCTGTTTGCTCAAAAACACTGTGAGCCAGGCCTTGGGGCACAAATGCAAATGCTCTCTTGATTGTTAGAATATAAATTGGTGGAGCTACAAGGCCAAAGGCTTGAAAGCTAAATACTTATTTTGATAAATGCTCTCTAAGAAGACACAGGGATTCCTGAAGTGATTGTTGAAATTCAGAAGGTAGGAGAAGTCAAACAAGCCTCTAAGCTAGCTTTGGAAGGGGCTGTTGAAAAGAAATGGGACAGAGTAAGGGGAATATGAATGAAGAAGCAGAATAAAATGTACATAGATTTGGGAACAGGTATTTTTAAAAAAACTGAACAGGCCAAGTTCTGGTTGGGCTACAACTGACAGCCAAAGTTCCATGGCAGCTGAGCTAAAATCGATGTCCAGAAGCAAATTATGTTGTAATCATAGCTCTGAAGACAAGTCCAAGATGGAAGCCAAAAAAGGAAGCTCTGGAATATGAGCCAAAACACCAGTCACTAGAAGTGTGAAGCCAAGGCTCAGAAGAAAGGATCAAAAGCCAAAGCTGTATTGAAAGCCAGGTTGAGCAGATCTGGATTAAACGGTGGCGAATTCTGGCCACAGTGGGATCAAAGGGCCCATTAAGGCAACAATCCACACAGCCAGAAGGTCTGTCAGGTTCACATGGGCTCTCCAACGACAACTGGACTTCCATGGCATATCACTCAGACTGTTCCCTATTGTACAGTATAGAAGAAATTGTTGTTCTGTCTAGGTCTACATATCCTCAAACATTTCTCCGATGATAATAGGGACATCCCATTCCATAATGATTCAGTGGTACCTCGGGTTAAGTACTTAATTCGTTCTGGAGGTCCATACTTAACCTGAAACTGTTCTTAACCTGAACCACTTTAGCTAATGGGGCCTCCTGCTGCTGCTGCGCCGCCGGAGCACGATTTCTGTTCTCATCCTGAAGCAAAGTTCTTACCCTGAAGCACTATTTCTAGGTTAGCGGAGTCTGTAACCTGAAGCGTATGTAACCTGAAGCGTATGTAACCCAAGGTACCGCTGCAATTTCACTATTTCTACCCTACACATAATAATAATAATAATAATAATAATAATAATAATAATAATTTTTATTTATATCCCGCCCTCCCCAGCCGAAGCCGGGCTCAGGGCAGCTAATTATAGGGCCAGAACTACCTAAATTGTATAGAATTTTTAAAATGTATGCTACTACAGCAGCAAGAATGCTACTTGCCCCAAAATGGAAAGAAGCAGAAGTCCCAGCAAAGGAGGAATGGATACAAAAACATATGGAATATGCTGAAATGGCAAAATTATTGGAAGAATAAGAAATCAAGATAACAAACTTTTTATAAAAGGATGGAAATTGTTTATTGAATATTTACAAATAAATTGCAAACAGATAAAAACATTGGCAGGATTATTGTAATAACCTGCAGCTTCATAAGAGTATATATTTAAAGTAGATAATAAAATGAGCAAATTAAATGAATTTGGATATGCAGAAGATGTTAAATAAACATAAATAAATTTAAGGAACTGCAAAAAGGGGGGGCAAGGAAGTCAAACTTTGAAAGGTTAAACTGGTTGTAAAATTGATGAAGTGTATAAATTTGA
Organism: Podarcis bocagei; assembly: GCF_964188305.1. NCBI lineage: Eukaryota > Metazoa > Chordata > Lepidosauria > Squamata > Lacertidae > Podarcis > Podarcis bocagei. Next base: position 81,466,527 of record NC_138129.1, on the reverse strand, counting down.
AAAGTATAAATAAAAGTATAAATAAAAGCTTCCCTATACAATATTGCCTTCACATGGCTTGGGGGTCAGATAACTCCATACCCTCCAATATTTCTCCAGTGAAAATTGGGACGTCCTAAGGAAAAGCGGAACATTCCAGGATCAAAACAGAAACCGGGATGGCTTCTCTAAATCAGGGGTATCCCTGGAAAACTTGGAGGGTCTAGGTCTATCACAGGGGTCAGCAAACTTTTTCAGCAGGGGGCCAGTCCACTATCCCTCAGACTATATTTTGAAGGGGGGGAAAGGACGAATTCCTATGCCCCACAAATAACCCAGAGATGCATTTTAAATAAAAGCACACATTCTACTCATGTAAAAACACACTGATTCCCGGACAGTTCACGGGCCAGATTTAGAAGGCGACTGGGCCGGATCCGGCCCCTGGGCCTTAGTTTGCCTACCCATGGTCTATCAAAATGCAGGATGAGGCAGTCATTTTAGGTGCACTGTACATTTAAAGTGGAATCATACTGAAGAAGAAGAAGAAGAGTTTGGATTTGATATCCCGCCTTTCACTCCCTTTAAGGAGTCTCAAAGCGGCTAACATTCTCCTTTCCCTTCCTCCCCCACAACAAACACCCTGAGAGGTGAGTGGGGCTGAGAGACTTCAGAGAAGTGTGACTAGCCCAAGGTCACCCAGCAGCTGCATGTGGAGGAGCAGAGATGCGAACCCGGTTCCCCAGATTACGAATCTACCGCTCTTAACCACTACACCACACTGGCTCTCAACTGCTTTAAACAGCCCTGCCTGTTCCATCCTGAGACTCCTCTCAATCTGGATAGTATAAACAAAACTTCACAAAGCTCTCAAACATGTATTTTACTGAAGTTCACAAGGCACATGTAGAGGTATTTTACTCACGTCTCAGAAGGTTGTTCTTTGGGCTTTGAATGAATGCGGTGAGGAAGCTCTTCACGAAGTTCTGTTAATAAGTTTTTTGCAATAACTAAACAGAACGAGGTTGTAAAGGAGAGAGGGAGATTTTTCCCTGCTTGGGCAGAGCCCATAGAAACTAGAATATTACTGTGCCTTCATTTCCCAGCCTGCCTTGAGGTCTGGAAAAAGGGGAAAGGTACTTGTTCCTTTTTCTCAAAGGCGCAGCATTATTGTTCCTTCTACCTTATACAGTGGTGCCTCACAAGACGAAAATAATCCATTCCGCGAGTCTCTTCGTCTAGCGGTTTTTTTGTCTTGCGAAGCAACCCTATTAGCCGCTTAGCGGATTAGCGCTATTAGCGGTTTAGCGGATTAGCGGCTATTAAAGGCTTAGCGGCTAAAAGGCTATTAGCGGCTTAGCGGCTTAGAAAAAGGGGGGAGCGGGGGAAAATCGGAACACTTGCAAGACGTTTTCGTCTTGCGAAGCAAGCCCATAGGGAAATTCGTCTTGCGAAGCAGCTCAAAAATGGAAAACCCTTTCGTCTAGCGGGTTTTCCATCTTGCGAGGCATTCGTCTTGCGGGGCACCACTATACTAATACACAGATTTGCTATATCTAAAGAACTGGGGGTGGGGGCAAGACACTGCCTTCCCCCAGAGGATCCTGGGAAGTGTAGTTAAGGCTGCTGAAAGTTGCTAGGAGACCACTGTTCTGTTTACAGAGTGTAATAGGTATGAGTTACTCGTGCGTAAGCTGGTGCCTTTCTTGGTTAATTTGCCTTGTTAAACCTTTCTGACTGCACAGCCCCTTCTCATTGCGGCTGCCTCAGTCACTGGCGGAATCCGTCAGTGGGCGTTTCTTGAACCTCTTCCAACATAAAAGTTGTTTGACACCCAGTCTCCTCCTCCTCTCACTGCGCGGGAGTCTTCTGCGCAGGGAAGGCGTGGGCAGCGGAGGACCTGGGCTCTCCTCACTGATGTCCAGTGAAGAGTCCTGGAGCCCTCTCTCCAATTCCCCCGTCTGCCCCCCTTTATCCCTGGTGTTGCGCTGATTGGCTTCCCCCTCTACTGAGCTGTTTCTCCCCCTGCTGCTGGGTCCTTCGCCAGCATCATCTGGGAGCCTCCTCTTCGCCTCTCGCTCCGATGTCAGTTCCCTGACACAGAGCAACAATTGCCACAGCAGTTTAACTGTCAGTCCCTCTCCCCAAGGAGCACAGCTGGCTTCACAGCCCCATAGCTGCCACTCAGGTACAGTGGATGACCTTGTCTTGTCTCAACCTGCGCTGAGAGACGATTCGACCGCCAGTCTGGTTGTACACGGTTGGCAAAGGATGGGACACATCTTGCCCGCCTCAGGCACCAGAATCTCCTCCGCCAGCCCTGGAAGCAAAAGGAAAAGAAAAAAGTTCTTTACCCTCAAAATGTGAATTTTGAATTAGAGATGCACAGGCCTGTTTTGCAGTAGGAGAGAGGCCATTTGCTCCTCAGCTCCTCGCTTGGTCAACACACAACAGATTGGTTTGTTAAAATGACGGAAGCGGCTTTAGCACTCCAGCTTTTGCGTGGTGGGTATTTATTTATTTATATTTATTATTTATTTATTTATCGTCAGTGAACACCTCTTACTTTTCGGATTTAATATCTGAGGGTTTGGATTATTTATCTTACGTTTCTGCTGGGCATCTGTTAAATTGGTTGTTCTGCTGATGAGGCTTATTTTTGCATTTAGAACAGGGCAGTTACATTTTTGCTTGTTTCCTCTGACATTTTAATCTTTTCTATATTTTAAATTGTTTATTCGTTTGCACTCTAAGTCCCTAGTGGAAGGGGTGGAAGAAATTTCACCAATGTTGCACAAGGGTGGAAACAACCTATTGGAACTTCCAAACTGGCATGTTACAATCACTGTGTGGTAATTTTATTATGTGGCATCCCAAATTAGTCAGAGTCGACACGCTGGAGTTATTGCCATTGTTGTGGGATGTTGCTGTTGTTTTGAATTACATTATTTGTATTTTTTTTTCTTTTGTAATTTTCAAATTTATTTCATTGTACATTGGTAAGAGAACCATGTTATGGGATGACTAACAAATACAAAAACAACAAGAACAACAACAAACAAACAAACCCATATCAGGAGAGAGAGAATGAGAGAAATTGCTTGTTTGGAAACTTTTGGATCTGTTGTTTGAGAAACAGAAGGCTCGTTTATTGTTCAGACCTTCAAAACATGGCGGCTGCTTGCACTACAAATTTCCACATTTAGCAAAAGGTATGAACCACTGCCCGTATATGGGTTTTATGTACACATAATCAGTAAACCTGACTGTACACAGCATTCCCAGTCATGCAGAAGAGCCCAAACATATACAGTGGTACCTCAGTTTAAGAACAGCCCTCTTTACGAACTATTCCGTTTACAAACTCCACAAAACTGGAAGTAATGTCCCGGTTTGCAAACTTTACCTTGGTCTAAGAATGGTGGAAGGGCACCAGAGGCGGGAGGCATCATTAGGGAAAGCACGCCTCGGTTTAAGAACGGTTTTGGTTTAAGAATGGGCTTCCGGAACGGATTAAGTTCGTAAACCAGGTACCACTGTACAGTAGTCCAAGTGTAGAGGTTTATTTACACTTTCATGTATGGAAGACAGGGTCAGGAGCACTTTTTTGAGGATCTGAACAGGACTACGTAAAAATATGCCACCGTAACAGACAGGCCTTGTTGAGAACTGTGAGGCCCAGATAAAGCCACAGCAGCAGCAGCAGCAGCAGCAACAACAACAACAAAATTTCCCTTCTGCAGTCACCCACATTGCCATTGGGGGAGCAAGAACATAGGCAAGGATCAAGCAAGTCTTTCAAACACGGCTGACTTTTACATGCACTGCCCTTCCAGCGGGGCCTTTGATTGGCTCATTTTATTTTGACTTTCTGGTGGGGAGTCCTACTCAGTATTTCTGCTGGGCAAGGAATTCCCTTAAACGGCTGGCTGACACAAGGGTTTCCGCTGCTGGGTACAGCAGATGGGGCAAAGGTCCGCAGCTGCCACCCACCCGAGAAGGATGAGCGGCCATCACTTGCATAACATGCATTGTGCGACTTGCAGTGATTTTTATTGATCGTAGCTTAGTAATTATTTGTTGTAATAGTAAAGAGTGAATTTGTGTTTAATTGTTAATTGCTGATGTTCTGAGAATTAATTTTATTGTGTGCTATTTTATTATAATAGATTACTGAATATTACGTTATTTGATATAAATTCCATTTTAAAATCATGTTTTATCATTACTTTTTGTACAGTCATACCTCGAGTTGAATGTGCTTCGGGTTGATCGCGTTCGAGTTGTGCTCTGCGGCAACCCGGAAGTAACGGAGTGTGTTACTTCCGGGTTTTACCGCATGCGCAGATGCTCAAAATGACGTCACGCACACGCGCTGTCACATCTTCCGTTCGGGATGCGAACGGGGCTCCAGAACGGATCCCGCTCGCATTCCGAGGTACCACTGTATTGGGATCAGGTTTGTGTTCTTTGCTGTATACAGTGGTACCTCTGGATACGAATGGGATCCGTTCCGGAGCCCCGTTTGCATCCTGAAGCGAACGCAACCTGCGTCTGCATGTGTCGTGATTCACTGCTTTTGCGCATGTGTGTGACATCATTTTGACCGCCTGCGCATGTGCAAGTGGCGAAACCCAGAAGTAACGCGTTCCGTTACTTCCGGGTCGCCGCGGAGCGCAACCCGAAAATGCTCAACCCGAAGCAACTTCACCCTGAGGTATGACTGTAGTTTGTTGCGGCAAACCGCCCTGTGTATACAGTGGAACCTCGGGTTACATATCGTCCTTCTTACAAACGCTTTGTGTAACGAACTCCACTAACCCAGAAGTAGATGCTCCTGGTAGCGAACTTTGCCCCGTGATGCGAGCGGAAGTCATGCACTGGCGGCAGCGGGAGGCCTCATTAGCAAAAGCGCGCCTCAGGTTAAGAACGGTTTCAGGTTAAGAACGGGCCTCTGGAACGAATCAAGTTCGTAACTGGAGGTACCACTGTAGTAATATAGAAAGGTGGTATACAAATGAAAAGCAAAATGAAAACTACAGGCACTCAAGAGGTCCAAAAAGGCACTGATATTCAACCACATCCTCCCCCCCCCCCCGGCTATGATAGCTGTAAGGCATTTCCATCTTCAGAGGTGCTGTTCCTCTGATTACTAGATGCTGAGGACAAAGAACAGGGGATGGCATTTCTCTTCAAATCCTGCTTGTGAGCATCCAGGTACATTAGGCTCCCTGCTATTGCCAAAATAATTTGGGGCTAGCTAGACCGTAGTTGGATTCAGCAAGGCAATAGCTGCTTTGGGGGGGGGGGCAGGGACACTCTGCTTATTGCTTTGATGATGTATTATATTCCCAGGCCAGCCATTGCTTCCTTCCACAGATTCTGCAACTGTGCCCTCAGCAATTATAATGCAAAACGAAAAGAGAGCACTGTACCCAGCTTGCTGCCAGACCAACATTTGTCTGCTAAATCCGTGCACCAGGCAATATTTTGTTATGGCCAGTATGTTTTCAGCCTTTCGAACAAGAGGAATGCAAATAGGGCTTGCAGCTTTCCAGCAAACTATTTGTAATTTCCATTGATGCGGATCAAGCCAATTGCAAATCGTCTGCCTGGTAGAGAAAACATTACAGAGTATGCCAGCTTGCTAGAACAATGAAACAAGCTTTCTGTTTAGAGCAGCTTGATTTTATTTGGCTTCAGAAAAAGCTGCTCCTATGGCCTATCTGAACTGTCACCTTAATGCAGATGCTTCTAGAAACCCTGGAGTTCCGGGAAGCTAAATTGTGGCCTGTGGCTGGCCTAAGCAGAGATTTTTTTAAAAGAAACTTTCCCCTTAGGAAAAGGAGTTTCCCTGAAATGTGTTGGGAATCATATTGTTCTCTTTTCTTATTTTTTTGTGCATTCCCCTTCCCTCTGCCTCTGTTCCAGACTACATGCCATTTACTTCTACAGAAAACATATTTCTGGCTATTGTGATCTTTTTATTTACAAAATAAGCAAAACCACAGTACTCTTCCAGTACCAGAGGCGCCAAATTGCCCCCAAGATTGAAGAGGCCCAGCGCATGACATTAACAATTACTTCCCTATACAGGGCTGCCTTCAGATGTCTTCTAAAGGTTGTATAGTTACTTATCTCCTTGGCTCGGGGGGGGGGGGGTTTGCATGACTCCATACCCTCCGACATTTCTCTGATGAAAATTGTCCTAAGGAAAAGCGGGACATTCTGAGATCAAATCAGAAACTAGGACGGCTTCTGTAAATCTGGGACTGTCCCTAGAAAATGGGGACATTTGGCAGGTCTGTATAAGTGATATCAATAAAATATAAAAGCTATAGATATTATTTGTTTATTGATTTTACGATTCCACACTAGGATTGGGTTACTGGGTCTTAGGACAGAAGTCTGACATGCATAAGAAAAGTACTTATGTCTTTTGCTGCCCAAAGGCAGGAGGACCAGGTTCCAAGTTTTATACTAGGCCTAGCCTTTTCAGAAGCTTCATGTTCCCTGTCCATTGCAGAGACTAATGTTACATACTTCTGTTCCCTTCTGTGCATCAGAGGGGCTCTGAAGAGATTGCTTCACTGTATTTTTTTATTCCCAGCAGGACAGATTTGTGGCCGAATGCTTCCTATCAGCACTTGCTGAGGTTCAACCGTTTTACAACACTGCAACATCACTGTCATCAACTCAACAGAAGTGAGCTGGGCTGACACACAAACTAAGCAGGTAAATACATAGTGTTACAAGTTATTGGGGTTCCTGGACTTTCCTCCTAATTCTGGGGTGCCAGACATTGAATTTAGCGTTTTAAATTTAAGCCCTGTTTTTAAAAATCCAGGCTAGCTTCCTGAAGAGATGGATCAGTAAGAGAGTAGACAAGGTGATGGGCCATCAACAAGGCAAGCTTCTCTGCTGGACACAGAGTGGTGGAGCCAAGCCCTGGTCTCTGGGTTGCTAGCAAAAGACATTGCAGAGGTGGGAGTTGGACTTTCGGAATTGCAGTGGGCTAATGTAATAGTGGTGGTGGGGTTTTGCAAGCAGTTTGTGAGCTGGACAAAGGAGAGTCAAAGTACAACGGGGGTTGGCAGTTTGGATCCAGTACTGCAGCTGTGAGAGAGACGGAACCCGCTTTGAGTGTAATGTTTTGAATCCATCCGCAGTAAGCCCAGGTTGTATATATGTGTAAATAAGCCATACATCATAAAGACACTACAGTCTTTGCTGTGCCTCATTGTCCAAAGGAAACACAGACCCTGATAAGCATGCCTGGTACCCCTGGAATCTCGCACCGCTGGGAGATTGGGGTGGCGTGTGACGGCATGTTTGTCCTAGTCTAAGCGTCTCTTGAGATCTTCCAGAAAGTTTTGACATAAATAGTTCTTAGCTAAGCTCTAGCATGCCTCAGATTTTTCCTGCAGTTCTTGCAAAGTGATAGAGGTCTGAGAATGCATAATTCAAGGTATCTCAGCCTAAGGCCTGTGTGGGTTCCTGGTTCTAGGACCACAAATATGAGTGAGTGTTATTTCATTGGATGTATAGCAAACTTAAAGGAGAGTTTAATAATTAAAACAAATGGAAGAGTGAAAAGAAAAAAGGAAATTCTTGCACACCCCTTAGATTTTTCACAGATTTTCACAGATTTTCTGCTTTGATTTTGTTCTAGAAACTACTCATTCAGAAATCCCAAGTGCAGGATGTTTTTTATGAGTAGTGCTAAAAGTACTTTTTGAGTGTGAGATTTCTGAATCTCGTTAAAGCAACAGAGGAAAAGCAGAGAGTTTTTTAAGCAAAAAAAGTCATTTGAACATAAGTTCGTATTAATATAGCTATTTCGTTTGATTTACAAAAGTGGATGAAAGACTATCCTTACTGACTCTTGTGAAAATGTCCGCTGAACACTGCAGAGAAGGAATTTAAGCTGTATCGTGAATGGAATTTTAGCAATTTCATTTCTTTTTGTCCACTAATTCTAGTCTGAGAAAACTGTGTTTAAATACTGTGTTTATACATTGTGACTTCTTTATTTTTTATATTAAATAGAGAAGCCAGATTCATTTACTTACTTTAACAAGTCATCTTTGCATCTACCTTCTCTCAAACTCACCCCAGCATTGTAGGAGTTCCTTCTAGACATACATATTAATCTAGCTCTGAATAATTTAAAGTGAACATTCTCATGAGTTCTAGAGAGAAACCACAATGTCTGATTGTAGAAAACACTGTGTGCGGTGTGTGTGGAATTAATCCCTTTTGGACACAGACTGTGGTTAGCAATGTAAACTGTGAAATGAATTATTATAGAAGATATTACCTAACCATATGTCAGTGTGTATCTGATGCCAAAAAATGGGAAACAGCAAAAGGACCTGACTTCAAAGCAGATGAAATTAAAACAAAATCCGAACAGTCATTGTAATTTGTGAAACCTTTACTTCAAAGGCTAGGTTAACTTCATAAGAGACTGCTTTTCTGAGCCTTGGGTACAAAAGCAACTAAATGCACAAACACAAAGAGTTATCTTTTCTGGAAATGAGATAGACTAAGTAGGGATCCGTGTGTGTGTGTTTGTGTGTGTGTGTGTGTGAGAGAGAGAGAGAGAGAGAGACAGACAGACAGACAGACAGACAGTGTGGCAAATCAAACTACATGTGAGGGTAGAAGATTCATTTGAGGCCTTCTCCAACTGTGCATAGAGTTTGAAGAGCAAAGACATGGATGAGGAGAGCTGAACCCTCTCTCTTTCAAAGATACACATTTCTCCCAGCCACGGTTAATTCTGGAATCATAGTCTATTGGGATGGCAGGGAGTAGGGGGTGGGGTGAGGGGAAACCACACACATCAATATAGAAAATGAATTGGAGGAGATTAAAATCCAAACTCTATGCATGGCAATCCATTTCATCTGGATTTTGACCTGGGTTTGGGATTGAGATGGCTTTAGATATTCTGATGAATAATCCTTCCAGGGGGTTCTACCAGAGACACTGATAGTTTTGGTAGCGAGGCCAAGCAAGTGGTGCTGACTATAAACTCTTCATGCAGAGGGCTCCCCGACACAATTCACAAAGCTAAGTGGCAGAGCATCTGCCTTGCATACAAAAGATCCCAGCCAATGTCTCCCTGACAAACGATGGTAGATGGAGCGATGGTCTATGCCAGTTTAAGGCTGCTTCCTATGTTTCTAAGTACATGATTGTGTTTCAGAGCTTTATAGTCAATTCATTGTTTTTATTGTTTTATACCGTATTTTCATGTTTTATGGAAAGCTGCAAAAATGCAGGCAGGTAGGTAGTAAATAAATAAAAAGCAGAAACGGCCATGCAGAAGGTTTCAGGAATTGTGCAGCGAATGTGCTGAGTGACCTAGAGGCATCTTCTTGGCACCAAATCCCCCTCATGTGACTTTCAGACCCCTTTTTTAAAATCTAGCCATTTACATAGGAGTGGGAGCAGAGCTTCTTACAAGAGTGCAAAATTATTATTGGGATGAACGTGGACACAATGAACAAACTGGATTTTAGTAGTGTTTGAAACAACACCTAAATACCTGCATTCCCTTCTTTTACATTCCTGTGTACAATATATTGGGAATGTCTAGTTTAGTAGTTGTACTGCCAACTAAACAAGCCATCATTTTAAAAGCTAGAGCAGCTTGTAGATACAGTCAAACCTCGGTTGTTGAACGTAATCCATTCCAGAAGACCGTTCGACTTCCGAAACGCTTGACAACCAAAAACTGAAAGTGGAAGCTTCAATACAATAGGGAAACTCAAAATGGAAGCCACATGGCACATTCAGCTTCCAAAAATTGTTCATAAACTGGAGCAGTTACTTCCGGGTTTTTGGCATTTGGGAGCCAAAACGTTCAAAAATGGAGCCGTTTGAGAACCAAGGTTTGACTGTATAGCTAAATGGTGCTTCCTACAGAGGCACCTGGGAACACACAACAGAGAAAGGGGATCACCTGTCTGACCTGCTTGTGAATGCACAGAATGTTGGAGGCAGGATTTTGGCCTAGATCAGGGATGGTGACCCTGTGGTCCTCCAGGCATTGTTGGACTTCCAATTCCCATTAGTCCCAGTCAGTGTAGTCAGTAGATGTTACAGGAGCTGTCTTCACAGTAGGGCTCTGTTCCGATGGCATGAGTAGTGACAACGAACTGGTGCTTCCTACAGAGGCACCTGGGAACACACAACAGAGAAAGGGGATCACCTGTCTGACCTGCTTGTGAATGCACAGAATGTTGGAGGCAGGATTTTGGCCTAGATCAGGGATGGTGACCCTGTGATCCTCCAGGCATTGTTGGACTTCCAATTCCCATTAGTCCCAGTCAGTGTGGTCAGTAGATGTTACAGGAGCTGTCTTCACAGTAGGGCTCTGTTCCGATGGCATGAGTAGTGACAACGAACTGGTAGATCCTATCTGCTGCAGCCTTCGTCCGCCTTCACAGCCGTTGTAACATATCGCTTGTTATCATCCGCCTGTTGTGCCGTTGAGGACTTCTTGGAATCATTCTTTGTCTAGCTCCTTCCCTTTGACTTTACCGCCTTGGGTGAATGACAGTGAGATTGAACACATGATTGACAAGAAAAGGAAGGCCTTTCAGATCTGGCAAAGAGATAGAAACTGCCACTAAGAAAAAAACCTATGCCAACGCTAAGGCTGAGGTTCAAAGAAGAACCAGAGAACTAAAAAACACCTGGTAGATGAAAAAAGCTCAAGAGATCCAGCACTTAGCCAACGCTCACGATGCACAGAGTTTCTTTAAAGCCACAAAGACCATCTATGGGCCAATAAATCATGGCATATGCCTCCTACACTCAGCATATGGTACCACACTTCTAAAAGATAAAGAAGCTATTGCACTGCGCTGGAAAGAACACTACCAACATCTCCTTAACCACAACTCCCCCCGTAGCTGCTGAGGTCCTCTCACAATTTCCGCAAAAATAAGTTAGAGATGAGCTTGCAGTATCTCCAAATCTGGGAGAATTGTGTACAGCTATTAACCAAACGAAAAACAACAAAGCCAGTGGACCTGATGGAATACCTGCTAAAATCTTCAAAGTGGGTGGAATTGAACTTACACAACAACTTCACAAGCTCATCAAAAAATCTGGGAAAGAGAAGCGATCCCAGCAGACTTTAGGGATGCCAAAATTATCAATTTCTTTTAAAAATGTGACAGAACTGATTGTGGAAACTATTGAGGCATCTCTCTATTAGCTGTGGCCTGCAAAATTCTAGCAAGGATCTTAGCAAACCATCTCTTAACAATATCCGTGGTAACCCTTCCTGAATCCCAAAATGGTTTTTGGCCTTCTAGGGGGACAGTGGACATGCTTCAGGAAAAATGCAGAGAGCCAAACCAACCTCTGTATATGGTGTTTATCAACCTGAGTAAGGCTTTCGACACTGTAAATCGTAATGCCCTGTGGATTGTCCTTCTGAAAATTGGCTGCCCAGATAAATTTGTAAACATCATTTGGTTCCTCCATGATAATATGACAGCAACAATCACAGATAACAATGGCTCTCAAAGTGAACAATTCACAGTGGGAACAGCTGTTAAACAGGGTTGTGTTATTGCCCCAACTCTGTTCATTATTTTCATTGCCATGATCCTACATTTTGTCGAAGGGAAACTCCCCACCAGAGTAGAAATCATGTATTGAGCAGATGGAAAGCTCTTCAATCTGAGCAGGCTGAAAGCAAAGAGTAAGGTTACTGTAACTTCCGTCATAGAGCTTCAGTATGCTAATGACAACATAGTGTGCGCACGCTCAGAGGTTGACCTCCAAACCATTCTAAATATCTTCGCAGAAGCTTACGAAAAGCTTGGCCTGTCACTCAACATCCAAAAAACCAAAGTGCTGCACCAACAAGTACAAAACAACTCCTCTGCAGTGCCACAAATCCAACTCAATGGTGTAACGTTGGAAAATGTTGATCACTTCTCCTACCTAGGCAGTTATCTTCCCACAAGGGTTGACATTGATGCCAAAATCCAGCATTGCCTGAGCTCTGCGAGCGCGGCTTTCTTCTGATTGAAGTGCAGAGTGTTTGAGGCTTCGGACATTCGCAGGGAAACCAAAATGCTTGTTTACAAAGCTATTTCACTACCACCCTTACTGTATGCTTGTGAAACATGGACCACTTACAAACGCCATCTCCAACTCCTCAAAAGATTCCATCAACAGTGTCTCCGAAAAATCTTACATATCACTTCGGAAGACAGGTGAACTAATATCAGTGTACTGGATGAAGCAAAGATCACCAGTGTTGAAGCAATGATTCTTCAACATCAACTTCGTTGCACTGGTCATGTTGTGCGGATGCCTGATTATCATCTTCTAAAGCAACTACTCTATTCCGTACTTAAAAATGGAAAGTGTAATGCTGGTAGTCAACAAAAGAGGTTTAAAGACTTTCTCAAGGCAAAGCTAAAAAAAGTAGTATAAACACTGACAACTGGGAAACACTAGCCTGCGAGTGCTCCAGTTGGAGAACAGCCTTTACCAAAGGTGTCATGGACTTTGAAGACACTCGAACTCAGAACGCAAGGGAGAAACATTCTAAGAGGAAGGCACACTTGGCAAATCCACACTGTGATCAACTCCCGCCCGGGGACCAATGTTCCCAGTGTGGAAGGACATGTGGGTCCAGAATTGGCCTCCACAGTCACTTATGGACTCATTGTTAAAACCGTGTTTATGGAAGACAATCTTACTCGGCTACGAGTGATCGCCAAGGAAGAAGAAGAAAAGAAGACAGAAGCTGTAAGTCTAGCAACATCTGGAGAGTAACAGCTTCCTATCCCTAGCCTAGATGGTCCAACCCAGCAGTTCCTCTTCTCTTCTCTAGGTGCTGGATAGCTCAGTTGGTAGAGCATGAGACTCGTAATCTCAGGGTTGTGGGTTTGAGGCCCACATGGGGCAGAAGTTTTTTGCATTGCAGGGGGTTGGCCTAGATGGCCCTTGTGGTCCCTTCCAACTCTACCGTTCTACTTTCTGTTCTCATTTTCTCATATATATTCATCTGTACACACATCATCAGACCATAGCATATTTAATAAAATGCCTGTAATGAAAAGACAATTGAATTTTGGGAGCTAACATGAATAACGTTTCTCCTTAATACACCATTCGGGTTTTGTAAGGAAAGTGGAATGGGGGGAGAACTAATCCATTCACTGCCCATGGAAGACTGAGCCGAAGCAGGGTTTGAATTTGGCTTGAGAAAATGTGCTTCCCTTGTAATCAGCCCCATCTCCTGAGTAGGGAATACACACCAAGATCTTCCTGTTCAGGACTGTTTGTTGCTATCAGTTTGGTTTCTAATGCATGTCACTAGATGCCATAAATTGGCAGCTGATTCTAACTGATAGAAAAATAATAATTACAATGTAAGACTAGATGGTGTCTAAACTGATTTAACCTCAGCAGAAAATGAGCATTATCAAAGACAGAACAACGACCCTAATATAACATTGGCTGCCTAACAAAAGTCATACTAGGCATAGGGACCATAAGTATATCCTTGTTACATGCACACACTTTTGCTTTAATGATTGGGCAGCTATGGATAGTTTTATGGCTGAAGAGCATAGTGCTTCAGGTTGCTTTGTCTTTCTGTTCCTCCTTTGTTTGTTATCCTTCTTCCGTCCTTTTGATTTTTGCCCTCCCAATTCTGAATTGTCCCATACTCTTGCTATGTTTCATATCTTTCAAGGAAACATGTAATTATATCTGTTTTATTTAAAGAAATGGCCCCATAATTCATTTTGAAGCCCTCTTGAACCACTCAATCCAAATGTATTTGGAAGCAGGCCAGACGTAATACTCCACTCTGTCTCTTTGTATTGCAGAATAGTACTTCTGTAACATAGGAACTCTTCAGAATTATTTTCAACAGGCTCAAGCACCCATCAACCCATTCTCAGCCCTATTTTTTCAAGATGCCTTTCAATGGTTGTCCCTCTTCCTCTTGGCAGTTTATTTACACACATCTTCAACCTGAGCCTGTGATGGAGGGGTTCACAGAATTAAAACCCCAGGAGAGTCTTACTTATCCCAGTAGCCACAGCCTTGGATTCTACCAGAAATCAGGCATGGCTCTATCTCTCAGCTGCCCAGCCTGCAGTCTCCATCTCCTAGCTCACAAACCTCAACTCTGGCTTTTGTGTTTCTAACTGACAGTTGGGGGAGGGAGACCCACCCATTGTCCTCTGTCATAGAGCCACTTACTTTGTTACCTTAACAACCAATACTTAGGCTATTGCGAAGAAACTTGCCTAGCCATTCCAGCACTTGCAGCCAGGAATTAGAAAGGACTCGGGCATCTTCTTTGGCGATCACTCATGGCTGAGTAAGGTTGTCTTCCATGAACACGGTCTTAACAGTGTATCCGTAAGTGACTGTGGAGGCCAATTCTGGATCCACACGTCCTTTCACAGTGGGGACATAGGTTTCCAGGTTGATCACAGTGAGGATTTGCCAAACGTGCCTTCCTCTTAGCTCGTTTCTCCCTTTCATCCTGAGTTCGTGCTTCTTCAAAGTCCATGACACCATTGGTAAGGGCTGTTCTCCAATTGGAGTGCTTACAGGCCAGTGTTTCCCAATTTTCCATCCTTATACTGCATTTTTAAAGATTTGCCTTGAGAGCGTCCTTAAACCTCTTTTGTTGTATTTCACTTTCCATTCTTAAGTTGGGAATAGAGTAGTTGCTTTGGAAAACTCAGACATACAGCCCTGCCTGCCCCCCAACTTACAATACTATGTACAGTGGAACCTCGGTTCTCGAACCTAATCCTTTCCGGAAGACCGTTCAACTTCCAAAACGTTCAAAAACTGAGAATCAATTGGCGGTCTGCAAAATCCATTGAAAAAATGGAGAAACGTGCCTCAGAAGCCGTTTGACTTCCAAGGCACATTCGAAAACAGAAGCAATTACTTCCGGGTTTTCAGCATTTGGGTTCCAAATTGTTCGGCTTCTGAAACGCTTGAAAACTGAGGTTCCACTTTGTATTGGGAAATACTTCTAGATGGAGACAAGTATTCAGTGGCTGAAGATATTGCACACAGATTTCCCCCCCCCGCTCTCATCTTGCCCCCACCCATATCAGTATGCATTCATTTCCAAATGAGGATAACTTTTATGGTTAGTCCAAACCCTTGAAATCCTAAGGGCAAACTGCTTCCTTTGTTGCCATGGCTTCCATCGAGCAGGAGCCAGTGGAATCCAATGGGACTCTTTCCAATGCAGAGCAACGTTTTGTTCCAAAGAGCACAAAGTGATCTCTTTACTGTCTGGAACTCTTTATTGTTAGATGCCCTCAACCTTTGTGCTGTCGCTTTGGTATGAGCCGGAGCCTCAGCAGCAAGCAGCCTTCTCCAAGATGTCACTGCCAAGCCTTCCTCTGGCCAGCTCAGAAAGGTTGCAATGGGTTTGTCTCAGTGGGGCTGTTGCTCTTTGCATATCTTACTGCAGCAGCATTTTCTGTCGGCGCCAGGCCTTCAGCCATTCGTTTCTCATGCAGATGTTATTACCCCCCTGCCCATTCCATCATGTCAAGCTGAGGCTCAGAAACAATGACACCTGACACAATGTGAGTCTCCTCACATTCCTGTTGTCGACATGAGGGGCGAAAGCCTTTGGCTGAGACGGTGGCTATTCCTAGATGGTTTTAAAGTTGCAACATCTCGTAAATGATGCCCTGGTATAATATCCCCCTTTTTCTCCCTGGCTTAGCATTCAAACTGAGCAACAAGGGTCTGTTAATGCTTCACTTTCCATATGGAATCATTACATGCTCTTCACTTCCCTGAGCAAAGAGAATGTCCACAGGTATCAGTATTTAGTTTCCTTTGCAGTAAAAAGCACTGGAGGTTTAAAATATAACACTTGCTTTTATTTACCAGGATACAAATAGATACAGCCGGACACTCTTAGGAGACAAAGCCCCAACAACTTGGGCACCCCTCTCTCCTGAATCTACGCCAACAGAATTTCAGCTAGAAGTGTTCATTCTCAAAATCTGGCATTTGCTTTTTCTACTGTTCCTTTCTATCCCTTCCCTTTATTGAACATGTGTCATTTGCTCTGATTGGTATTGCACTTAAAAAACACAGAGTGGTTCCTAATTGTCCGTGGACCTTCTGCCAAGCATTAGTTCCCCTTGATTAGTTCCCCAGTCAACCATTCTTGAATATTATCCCCCAATACATCTAATGAAAGACTGGTTGGCCAACAGACATAACAGAAATTTAACCTGTTAGGCTTTGTTTTGTACCATTCAAGGATCGTAAGCTCTCTTCAAAATTTCTAACTTCTATTGAGGATGGGGGGGGGGTTGACCCTAGAACATTTAATTTTATTAATTTAAAAGGATTTTGAAACCACTTAATATTTATAATATGTAAGCAGTAAAGCAAGACAGGTCAACCTGATTTGTCCAGGAGACACAAACATTATGACATCACAGCCAGAAAGACTCTAGCTGCTTCCAGAGTTCTAGAGTTGAGGAATTAAACTGAGAAATTCCAGTATAAACTGACTTGATCCACACCTCCAAGACCAATGAAGGTTTGGGATTCAGTTATCTACTGTTTTGAGAGAATATATGTTTGGAAATACATATTTTGAAGACAAATATATTTAGAAAGGTGTATTTTGAGAGGAAAAATGTAGATTTACCAATAAGTATTTAAATGGGAATTTTGGTGCAGGCTTGTTTTGGGTGAAAAACAGAGGTTGGTGTTGAAAGGTAGTGAGGTAACAGGTAAAAAGGTGATAGAAGAGTGTCTAACCACTCTAAATGAATTTTGGGGGCAAGGCAAATTGCATCTCAGGGTATGAAAGGGATTCTGAGAGACTGGAGGCAGGCAACTGTTATTCTCACCCACAAAAAGGAGAGAAAAAAGAGATTACACAGACAGCTACTGACTAGTTGTCTTGATGCCCAAACCTCGTACGTTATCATTAAGCAGTCAGTCTGCAATCATTTAGGAAAGAAACACAGCAACATGGGTTTTTCGTGCCAGACCAACATCACCTATAATTTTATGAAACAGAACAGAGCACATTTATGAAAGAACCCATGTAAACATGACACAGACAGAAAACAGGCTGCACTGTTTGTTCCCCCTTCCTTTCTTCCTTTTCTGTCACGTCACCTACTGCAAAACAATCCTCCTGAACTCTACGCTGGTATACCTCAGCAACAAAGTTTTTGGTTGTTGAAACAATGCATCAGTGACATGGGAGTGTGGCTATTCTCAAGCAGGGGTGGGGAATGTCTTTCAGCCCAAGGACTGCATTGCTTTCTGGGTAAGGTAACCTTCCAGGTGACACATTCCACAGGTGGGCAGGGGGTAGAGGAAAGAGTGGACTGAGCAATGAATGAGAATTTTACCATTGTGCAATGGGCATGGTTTGGGGAAGTGACCTGGGCTGCCCCTTTGCTGCTAGTGAGGTATGCCTTTTTCCTAGTTCTGTTACTTTCTAGCTCTCTCATTCCTCCTCCTCCCTTTGCTGTTAGAAGATTATGGTTGATATTTCCCATATGCGAAGTTCACAGCGGGGTTTCAAGTGTAAGGAAACAGCAGAATATATTAAGAAACATGTTAGAGAGGATGAAATTAGATAAGACGAAACCTTAAACCTCAGTTGTTTGTAATTTGATGTTCGGTGAGCAGGACGTCGCTAGTTTTGTTGAATTGGAATATAATTGTTGAGTAACAAATGTAACTTCCTATACGGGGGGGGGGGGGGAGAAGAAAACATTATTACACACAAAAAGAGAAGATTATGGTTGATGATAAAAGCCCTTTGGAACGCATCCTATTCACATTCAAAACCATCATTTCAGAAACTTAAAGCCTTCATTTTAAAGTCTTAAAAATATTATCAGATCTCACGGTTGGACACTGGGTTGAATATAAAAAGCTGTACACTACAGGAAAACACCGGTCCAGAGAAAGAAAGCCAGCAGGAGCAAAACAGATCACAAACCTACTTCCTTCTTTAAAGTGCTGTGATTAAGCTACCCACCTCTCCCACTCTCAGCATCCAAAAGAAAAGCGTGGTCCTTCCCCCCCACTCTCTGCCAGAATTAAAGGTATCACAAACAGCTTTCTGCTGACATCAACCTGGCTATTTGCCATTAACGACCTACACCTTGCAATGCATGATTCATGCTTCCTTTTTAAAGGTATGCTTATACAACTTTGATTCAGTTGTGTAATGATGGAATGTGTGTTACTAGGAAACAAGTAGTGGCCCTTTCCAGGTGGTTGTTTATTTAGTGAATCTCTGAGCAAGTAACAGTAAAATTCCATAAGCTCACTTAACCCACAAAACAAAACAAATCAAAAACAAACAAGCAAATAAACAGTTAGGAACGGCCAAGTTCTCATTTGGCTTCTAAATTCTAACACTCTATGTGCCTACTGGATGTCGAGAGTTTAGACTGGGGTAGTGTCAGGAACGCAGATTCATCCACAGGTCAGGAAAAGGACTCAAGACGCAAATTGCAATCAGCTTTTATTCACAAAGATAAAAAAACCAGTGGAGTTTATCTAAGCTAATCTGCCCTAGTTGAAGACATTGCTGACGTTTGGACCCTCCTTCCTACTCTAGCCATCTCCCAAGCAGCCGTAGACTCTTACAAGGGGAAAGGATCTCCCTCTGGTTCTGTCTCAGCGATGTGCAAGGGTCCTCATGATTTGGTTGTCTGTCAGTAGAGGAGGAGAGCTCCGTGAAGGGGAGCTGTCCAGCTGCTGAAGCAGTGTCTGGCTCCGCTCTGTCCTCACACTGCGACCCTTGGCACTCATCCCTGTCCTAGAATGGCTTTCTCCTTCTGACCCCACCCCTCCCCCCATGTTCACTCAAACCTCCTGCTTCTATCACCTCCCAGCTTGTCCCTTTCCCCAGACTGGTCCTCTGTGTCCCACCACAGAGGAAGTCTTCCTCTGTGTCATCCCTGGGGGGTTCTTGGGCGGCTGGCACCCACCACTCTTTCCTGTCCAGCCAGTCCCCTAGGTGCCATCCAGATATTCTGGGTCACAACTCTCACCATCCCCAGCCAGCATGGCCAATATTCAGGGATAATAATAATAATAATAATAATAATAATAATAATAATAATTTATTTGTACCCCGCCCATCTGGCTGAGTTTCCCCAGCCACTCTAGGAGGCTTCCAACAAAGATTAAAAATACATTGAAATGAAATGTCACACATTAAAAACTTCCCTGAACAGGGCTGCTTTCAGATGTCTTCTAAATGTCAGTTAGTTGTTTATCTCTTTGACATCTGATGGGAGGGCGTTCCACAGGGCGGGCGCCACTACCGTGAAGGCCCTCTGCCTGGTTCCCTGCAGCTTTGCTTCTCGCAGTGAGGGAACTGCCAGAAGGCCCTCAGCACTGGACCTAAGTGTCTGGGCAGAACGACGGGGGTGGAGAAGCTCCTTCAGGTATACTGGGCCAATGGCAATTGTACAACAACAACAACAACATCTGAAGAGCACCACATCTGCATTGCTAAAGGAAATGTTGGTCTGGGGGCACCTTTGCCTGGTTACTGTGTAATTCTGCCCTCAAGAGGTTATTATTAACTCAGGGCAACCACTCTTAAGATCTCAGCACTTTTCTCCTGAGTACCTCTGACTATGCAACAATGACAAAGGAATGACAAGGCACAGGCAACTCCCAATTTACGCAGGGGTTAAGTTCCAAGGCACCATGTGTTTAAGTGAAATTGCGTATATTTAAAAAACCATTGAAACAGTCTGCAAACACCCCATTCCACCCACTCTGCCCCTTTTTGTGGTGCGTTTGTGTCACTTCTGGGTTGAGCATGGTCATACACATATCAGACACGTCTAAAATGGTCCCTGCCTGTATTATAATTGTTGTTGTTGTTGTTGTTGTTGCTTCTAGCTGTCATTTGATGGTCTCAGGGTGAATCACGATTAACACTATCATTAGAATAAAAAAATTAAAACCACAAAACCAGCCATTAACAAAACTAACAAAACAGCTGTACAAATTTATACCAGTTTTATGTTGGTTAATTATAGAGAGCTTTTTCTCAGCAAATCTTGGGCACTGTAGCACGGTTAGGGTGCCTTTAGCTTTTCCTAGTTTCTTCCTCAGCAGTCCCCTATGTCCTTGACAAGATCACTCTTGGTGGCTGGGAAGCTGTACTGGGTGCTGAATGCAAAAACCAGATAAATTTAGTTCTGCGTGCCGAAACACTTTAAGGATTTGCTTTGAGGCTTTGGTTCTCCATCCTGGTTCATTTCCCCCTTATTAAAATAAACATGGTCAGCTTTTGGCTTCAGTGATTCACAATGAGTCTTGCAACTTGCCACACCTGTAACTACCTTTAGAGTGCTAAACTGGCCAAGCAAGAATAGATCAGAAAAAGCAGCCACCATTTTAAACACTGTTTAATTGTAATAACATTTCAGGCATGTGTAATACATTCGGATAAAAGCCAATAACAATTACAGATAACAGTGAATTAAAAAAATAAAAAAAAATCTTGAGACTTGCTAAGGATTATCTAGCCGCAATGATATGGTTTTCCCAACATCAAAATGCAATTTTGTTTCTGCTCTTTCAAACATCAGGCACAGATACGGCTCATTAATTTGGGATTAAGCTGGTGGTTACTTACTGTAGCATGTGAATGATTTTCAAATATTATTTGCCCCCAACCTTAAGAACAGCAGCATCCCATGTTGAGGATGATCCAGGGGATGGGAGGCAAGCGCTACATGCTAAGCAAAATACACACAAACACTGTAATTTATCAGTGCTGACATATTTATTATACAATTTGTTCAGCGCAGACTCTTGCGCCGTTTAAAATAAGCATTCTCAACATTCAGAGCAATTTATCTAACTCGCTTGGAACAAACTGTCCAGTGGGGCATGCTCAAATTTGTATACAATTTACTAAGTGTGTTGGACCCCTGTAGAGCTGCTAGAAGTTCTCCTTTTCAGCAAGTACTGAGTTGTTTTCTCTGATTTTATGTATTAAACAGGATTTATATACTGCTTAATCATAAAAAACCAAGCAGTTTACAGAAAGTATGTGTTATGTACTCAGTGGTCCGGACTAGGATTATGTGCCCCTCTGTTCTGATTCAATACATGATATCCAATCATCTAGGATTGTCAGGATTTGGGTTGCTGGCATTGGCTCTTAAGCTCTGAGTTATGATTTGCAGCTTGGGGTTTTAGACAGCCAATCACGTTGAGAGTGTGAGTGGCCCAGGCCTTCAGAAATATGTACATTATTAGTTGCTTTGCCCCTGTTGCTCTGTTCTGTTTGCTCAATAAAGTATCTTGCTGTAATCACTACGTCTCACCTCGTAGAAACACATACTTCAGCATGCATTCAAATTAGCCTATTTCTGCCCCCCCCCGGCCCAAAAAATTGTGGGATATTAACTAACAAATATTAAAATACATACTGTATGTTCATGTCTTGGTAGGCTTGCTTCTTATCAATGACTTCTTCTGATATTTCCTGCTGTCTAGAAAGGCTGGTGACTGGTGTGGTGGAATTCTCTGAGGAATTCTCACACTATGACCCTCAATGTTGTAAAATGCAAAGCCCATCTAATATAGCTTCTTTGTGCAGGAGGGACTTTGTCCAGATTTTATCTTGTGAACCACCCTGAGAAATTTTGATGGTGGTATATGATGATGGTGATGATGATGGTGATGATGATGTCAGGGAGTTCCAAAGTGTGGGTGTTGCCACACTGAAATATTGATCCTTTGAAAGTGTGGAACAAACACTATGTGACACTTGTAAAAGTGCCAATCCCACAGATTGAAATGGGTGTGTGTGTGTGTGTGTGTGTGTGTGTGTACAGTGCTTTTTTCTAAAAAAAATGTTTAGGGGTACTCTCATTTTCCTACTCAAATTGAAAAACTGCCCCCCAATAAAGCCAAACTTAGATTTACAAAATGTTTAGGGGTATGCGTAACAGAAAAAAACACAGGGGGGGGGGAGATATTGCAAGGAAACTGCTCCAATAGTAGAATCTTGAATTTGAATTTGGCCCAGTAATAAATGGGCAGCCGATACAGATTTTTGAGCAGAGGTGTTCATGCTGACAAGGTCTTAATCCTGTCAGCAATCATGCTGTAGCATTTTGTGCCAGTTGCTGAAATGCCCTCCTTTAAAACTACACATGTTCTAGTTTACTTTTGTCCCACTTCTGTTGTGCTATGTCCTCTCTGGAAAGCAGTAGTATTGGCGAAGCAGCACAGAACAAAACAAGGCGGGAAAAGCCTAATACACCATTATTGTGTCAAAAACATGTTTCAGAATAAAGATAAATGGACCCCTGACCATTAGGTCCAGTCGTGACTGACTCTGGGGTTGCGGCGCTCATCTTGCTTTATTGGCCGAGGGAGCTGGCTTACAGCTTCCGGGTCATGTGGCCAGCATGACTAAGCCACTTCTGGTGAACCAGAGCAGCGCTCGGAAACACCGTTTACCTTCCCGCCAGAGCGGTACCTATTTATCTACTTGCACTTTGACGTGCTTTCGAACTGCTAGGTTGGCAGGAGCAGGGACCGAGCAACGGGAGCTCACCCCGTCGTGGGTATTCAAACCGCCGACCTGATCGGCAAGTCCTAGGCTCTGTGGTTTAACCCACAGCGCCACACCCACATAAAACACCAGTCCGGAGCGGTCCTGGATCTGTATCATTAGTTATCACGTGGTTCCAAGTATGCATTGAGAAAAAGCTAGAAAGTGAGTTCAGGTGTACGACTTTGATGCTGGGCCACAGTTCAGGACTATGCAGATGAAGAAAAAGGCTTGCAGTAGTATCAGTTAATAGATAACATTGACCATTGAGGAAAATACTAATTGGAGACACTGTTGCAGAGGGGGGGAATTTGCCTCCCGCCTTGACAATGAATGGTTCAGCCCTTACTAATAGGTATGGTGAAGAGTACTGCAATGCACCTCTGGGCATAAAGGATACATCAACACATGACTACCAAAATCCTCACAATATATTCAAGCTTTCCTTGCACACATGCCTACCCAGTCATATTGACATTTTTTTCCCCTAGCTATAAATAAGAGCACCTCTTCCGATTCCTTCCCATTAGATTGTTGTGCCTATATTTCAGCTTAGTAACTGCAAGGCATTTACCTACTGACAAAACTTTAGTGAGCTGTCCAAATCATAAATATAGTTTGCAATTGGCTGTGCTGGGTTTTTTGCCTTTTCTTTTTGCAAGCAGAGATAAATAACCAGGACCATGTAAATCCATCTTTTCATATATCTCCACGCTGCCTTCTGATCTCACATTCTGTATATTCCTCATACCCTGAAGCAGTGCTTTTTTTTCTAGAAAAATAGGCGCAGGAACTCCCCACCCTTTTTTTAAGGACAACCCTATATTGTTGAGCTTTTTTTGGGGGGGGGGTCAACCCCTGCCCGGTGGCAGAAAACCAGCACTGTAAAGAGAAGTGCTAGATAAAGTGGTTAGTGGTTGAGAGTGGCAGCCACCATCTTCATTTCCCCAAGTCAGCAGCTGAGTCTGAAGGTTTCAATTTGCTGTCTCTCTTTCCATTCAGAAAATCCTCTCTAACCTAGCTTCCAGGTACGTCCTCTTTCTCATTCTCCTAAGCACATCTGTGTTGTTTTGAAATTAGCCTTCCATTCCCACATCTCCAACAACTCCTTCAGCGTGGAACAATCAGATCTCTGTTTCCAACTGGCCAGGTGACAAGATAAGGGCCTCTTTTCTTCCAGACTAATACTTTATTACCAACTAATAGTTGCTTCAGGGTTTAGGATAAAAAGTAAAACTCACCACAGGGAGGATTTCAGAGACTGAGAGTAGCTTTCTGCCAAATGGTTCACGGCAGCTCAGCAATTATCCCATTCCTTTATTTCTCAGAAGGAAAGCACGCTCCCCAAGTCTCTTGCTATAAAACTGTAAAATCCATATATATATATATATATATATATATATATATATATATATATGCACATGCTGATTTAACATGAAAATTATATTCATTGTAAATGTTTTCCTGGCAATTTGCTTGTCATAAATGTCTATTGCAGTGAAAAATCTCGGTGGGGAACTGGATGTGTTTATTCCGTACGTAGTGATGATTTGTTTAAAAAAAGAAAAAAGAAGATACAATGACAATAGAAGTACAAATATTATGATTTTTAAATTCTCTGGAAAACTGAAATCAGAGTTAACTCAAACATCATTCCCACGCCGCAACTTTTAGAAATGTGTTACTTCTCCTATAGCGATTGCAGAGCGCATTAGCATAAGATATGAACAAATAAAATAGCATGTCGTAGAGCTAATTCTAATTGCCCCAGCTAAAAAATGTGCCGTGCTTGCTGTCACCTGATATTCTTGGTTTGCAATAATTTCCCCAGCCACTCTGTGCGGCTTTCAGTCCTCCTCTCAGTGATTTCAGTCCCCCTTTCACCCAAGATATTTTCAGGTGATGTAATTTTAAGTGACTTCTTCCAGGAACTCCTGACTTTTTCCAGCTGCCAGCAGGTATATCTTTTGATATGAAGCTTAATTAACATAATCACATATTCCTTCCTGCTTGCCCCTTCCTCCACTTTTCTTGCCTTGCTTTGTTGTTTCCCGGGTCATTCCACGTCAGTTCAACGCGGTCATGCCACCCACTGTCATGGATTTTGATGAAACTTGGTGTAGACCAGTGGCGTAGCGTGGGGGGTGCCAGGGGTGCCAGCCGCACCGGGCGCAACTTCTGGGGGGGGGCGCTCGCTGCCTCTGGAGTCGCCGAAGAGCCTCGGGCGCAGGCTGTAGCTGGCAGCGGCTCTCAGCGCTCGCCGCGGTCCCCGCGCGTCAGGGCCACGGAGGGCGCGCCAGGCAGCCCCTCCTCACCGACGGGCAGCATTCGCCTGCGGGGCTCGGCCAGTGGAGTCGCCGAGGAGCTGCCGCCGCCTGCCATGCCGCCCTGGCTGCTTCAACCGCGTCCGACAGCCGGCTCGAGGCTCCTTCCGGCCGGGTCTCCCGACGGGGCGCTGCAGGCAGAGGCTCCGGCACCAAGCGCCACGCCGCCCAGGCTCGGGTCGCTGTCTGGACGCGCGCAGCCCGCCAAACGCGCCATCGGCGGCGCTCTAGTGCCTGCGCGCCAAGACCGCCCACCCGCCCCGACGGGGCCCCCCCACCCGCCCCGGAGGCCGGCCGACGCACTGGCCCCAGAGCCGCCCCCTCCCCGCGCCAGAAAGAAGCCCCCTCCCCGCGCCAGAAAGAAGCCGCGTCGGGACTAGCCGGGCCGGGGAGGGAGACCGAGAAGGCTGCGCCGCGACGCCCAAAGACACGCGTCTTGGCGTATTAATGACCATGGTTAGGTGTTAGGGGGCGCAAATTACTTGCCTTGCCCCGGGTTAGGGGGCGCAAATTACTTGCCTTGCCCCGGGTGCTGATAACCCACGCTACGCCGCTGGTGTAGACCCTTCCCTTATGGTTGAAAGAAAACGCCTTAATTTTTTCCCCTCTATCACAAGTCAAATTCCATTATATTGCAAGGAAAGACATAGTCATAATCCACTCTTCCTTCGAAAGAGACGTGCACAAACTCCCTGGAACTCACAAATTACACAACTTTAAACCACTCAATTCTACAGGCACAGTTGAAGCAAGAAGAATGAGCATTAATAAAGAACCCTCTCTCACTTTCAACCTCAGGAGCCTCCCCAAACTTCCTATGAATGCGGATTATCTGTATCCTGAATGTTTTGTCGCTTGCAGGCATGATCATTTGTGGTACTTTGGAATGATATCAGAGATTAATCAAGATGCGGAAAATGCTTTTGTAAAATTTCTTCACCCTAATGGACCTTCACCTTCATTCTGCTGGCCATGCCATGACTATTCTTGTGTAATACCGTTTCCTCATATGCTTGGTATTGTACAACCCCCACAGACAATAACTGGCAGAAGATACTTCTTTCCCAATGCGTGTATGGTGTTGAGGGAAGAAAAAATGAAAAACTTACAGGTGATACTGAGGCTACAGCAAAGAAACTGAGTAACATTGAACTTGTAAGGTAATCAACTCTGATGAGAGCTGTGCAGAGTGTGTAAGTGGCTCTGCTTGCATTACTATCAGCTAGGAGGAGGGGCGGAAGGGGCTGCCGTCTCTCCGTCCTCCCGCCTTACTGTAAAACAAGCAGAGCAAGAGCTGCCTACATGCGTGTAAGCTGTTCCCCCTTTGCTTGCTTTAAAGCTAGCCACGGAGGAGGGAAAGAAAGGGAGCCATGGCTGCTGCTCGTCCCTCCTCCATGGCATTTGCTTCATAAGACGCACAGACATTTCCCCTTACTTTTTAGGAGGAAAAAAGTGTGTCTTATGGAGCGAAAAATACGGTATAAATTTTTTAAGGTATTTATTAAATCTTTTGAGTGCTGGTGTATTTTCCCCCCTCAAATCCTCCTCATGTTATTGACCTCTGTGTAAAATTTCAAAGAGATCTGATCATTGGTTATGGAGGAAAAAAATGTACAAAAGGCCGAGGATTTCAAGAGGGACAGAAACACAGATTTCACGAAACTTTGAAGTGCTGTAAAATCGAAACTGTTTGTGATAGGGGGGGGATAAGGGGGTTTCTTTCAACCAGAAGAGCAGGGTCTACACCAAGTTTCATCAAAATCCGAGACGGTGGGTGGCAAAACCATTGTATTTTGCATTGATTTGATGTGGAATGACCCTCCCTTGTGTCTATTTTTGTGCTGCACACCCCTTGGAAGTAGGTAGTAGCTGTCCTCTCATTCTGTGGAAACTGGATGTGCAAAACTAGTGACAAGCATTCATCCTGATTTGTTTGCAGGGAAATTAGAAAACATGGACTGGTTCATGAAGTTAGATGGTGTTGTGTCAAAGCAAGTGTTACCTCTCACCTCCCAGTGCTTTTTCCTGTCATTTTCCTTGTAGCAAAAAGACCACTGTTTTGGCGAAGCAGGTTTGTTCCCAAGACCTCCCAGTCAATCTTAATTGCTCAACCTACATTTGCCTGCATGTGATTAAATTCCATCCCAAAATTGTGACAGCCTAGAAGCAGCCCAGAGGGGACGCGGGTGGCGCTGTGGGTTAAACCACAGAGCCTAGGACTTGCCGATCAGAAGGTTGGCAGTTCGAATCCCCGTGACAGGGTGAGCTCCCATAGCTCGGTCCCTGCTCCTGCCAACCTAACAGTTCAAAAGCACGTCAAAGTGCAAGTAGATAAATAGGTACCACTCCGGCGAGAAGGTAAACGGCATTTCCGTGTGCTGCTCTGGTTTGCCAGAAGCGGCTTAGTCATGCTGGCCACATGACCCGGACAAACGCCGGCTCCCTCGGCCAATAAAGCGAGATGAGCGCCGCAACCCCAGAGTTGGTCACGACTGGACCTTAGGTCCCTTTATCTTTACCTTTTAGAAGCAGCCCAGAGCTGTGACAATGAAATCCCTTGAAATCAGGGATCTGCCTGATTTGATGGGGAGATGGAGTTGTGGTTCTAGAGCTCTTTTGTATATCTCATAATGTTGTAGTCTGCTGAAGAGATCTAATTTGGCACAGTATTAATAGGTCCTTATGCTGGTAAATGTGGGACATTTTTTCAGCTGGAACTTGCCAGAAGTCAGTTCTGGCACCTCTCAGCTGGGCACCTTTGCCATTACAAGAGAACAAGGGAGGCGTTTGTGGTGAGTTCCGGCACCTCTTTTTCTAGAGAAATAGCACTGGTAGATGTATCAGATTTCTCTCCTCTCTACCACACACTGATCTGCTTGATAGTACTTGGTGGGGATGTCAAATTTTAGGTGTCAGTGTTTGCTCTGTATTTCCTCTCTTAGATGGGGCAGTTTATTTTATTTTAATGCATAACTAAAGAATAAAAAAGGAGACATGAAATGAAATTTAACATTGACAGTAAAGTTGCTACACATTCATGCCAGCTAAAGAGAGATCCTGGAATTTAACAATGCCTAGATCTAATAAACCACATAAGTGTCCTTTTCCGGGAAGATTCATTCCCATTTATTATTATTTTTTAAAGTGAGGCATACAATTCCATCTGACAGCTTCTTGCTTAAATGTCACAAAGACGGCCCAAATTAAATCTTGCCTCCCATAGTCTGCAAACCCCAGAGATCCATTCCAAAATACTGTATTTTAAAGATAAGCTCCACTCCCCCTTTCTCTTTTCCCCACGTCGCAAATCGCACACATCAAGTGTTGCAAGGAGGATTATGAAAAAGTACTAGCTGTGGGGTGGTTTCAGAAATTTCAATGCTTGTAAAGGGAACCTCAGGCTGTTAGCATGTTTTTTACTTTCTTTGACAGCGAGTAAATGTTCTGTGGCAGGGCAAATCTACAGGAAATAAAATTTTATGATGCACCGTAGCCGTAGTGGTTATATATCTATACGCTGCTGGCAGCCCATCAAAAGATACACATTTTCCATGTGATATATATATATATATATATTTGCTTTCGTAGATTTTCACGGGTACAGGAATGTAGGTTTTGGTGTCTTCGGGTGTCTTCCCGTGTAAGAGTTGGGGTGTCTAGGCGACGTTTCGAAACGTCGAAACGTCGCCTAGACACCCCAACTCTTACACGGGAAGACACCCGAAGACACCAAAACCTACATATATATATATATATATATATATATATATATATATATATATATATATGCGCGCAAGCAGCTTGACTCCTGTAATCCTGTAATCATAAACGCAGACAAGTGTACTCTGCATACACGTACCAGATGATGCCAATTTCCTGTAATAGAGTGGGTCTGCTACCGGATCCGGCCAATAAGATCAAAAAGCCCTGAAAGGCAAAAGGAAGTGCATTCGGTTCTGCCTAAATCTGGAGAGCAAACCACTTGGTTTCACATAAAAGGAAGCTCCTCCAGGCATATTACTCTAAATCTTCCTGTCTTCCATCGCGTTCGGAGGCTTTTTGGAATTGGATAAGTGTGCTAGCTCATTATCTCTCTGGCTGCCCAAGCCATGCCAACCAAACCTAAGGCCAAATCCTCACATGACATGGCCTGCTAGCAGCAGTCTGTTGTAACAAGGTAGACTCAACAGCCGTTGTTCATATGGATGTATTACCTTCGCTGCAAGATTGGCACAGGCGTTTCACTCGTTGCAAAGTAACTAACCTGGGTTTGTTAATGAGCGGCTCCTGACTCTCTGTACGTCTCCTTTGCACAGTGCAATTTTAGGTGTGCGCTTATGAAAAATGGCCAAGGGGGATACCTCATGCTGCATGAGAAGTGTGTTACACTGAAGTAAAGAAAGGGACAGACACAGAGACAGTAGGTGAACTGGTTTTTACTTGATTTTTTAAATGGAGGCCAGGGCAAATTTCCGTGCAGGATTTAAGAAAATAAAGGTTTGTGTGATCTTGGTTGGGAGATGGAACTTGGAAAGACAGATGGAACAGGAGAGAAAATAGGTAAATTTCTCACATTGGTTTATTTAAATAACTGCCCTCATTCTTCAGCTGTGGAGTTTGAGGGCTGTGTTGTTAATTAACTGCTGGCTTTGCAGTGCTTTTAATAAGAGTGGTTGGCCATTCCTATAAGTCTTCCTCACCTCAAATACTCTGATTAGACCAGGATGGTCCAACTTTTCATACCAAGTGAGCTGCAAGAGTACTTTGACATGGAACCCACAGGCTATCACTGTCTTGTGTAGGGGAGAGGAGTGAGGCCAACATTTGATGCCCCCCTCACCACCCAGTTTTTAGGAGGCCGGGATTAGGTTGGCCTGTTGCCAACACTGTCACTGGATTTCTATGTGCTTTCTTCTCAGTGATTTATTGTTCTTGTTGCATGGTGTAATTGGATGGTGATAATGTTTTGAGCAGCTTAATTGTATTTTATTCGTTTATAGGAGCTACCTTTTGGGGGTGGGGTGAGAGTGTGTGTTTGGCTTTAAAGGGCAGAAAGAAATTATATCTATTTGGATGCAACTGCCTTGCACAAAGGGATCAGCAGAGAGCCCCACAGGGCCATCTTCCTTACCTGGGCTGGCGCAGGAGCAAGATCATACCATATAGAGCACCAATGTTTGCTTCTTACAAAAGTCCCAGGTGTTCATCCTGTCATCCCTCTCCTCAGGTC
Source organism: Podarcis bocagei (assembly GCF_964188305.1). Classification (NCBI taxonomy): domain Eukaryota; kingdom Metazoa; phylum Chordata; class Lepidosauria; order Squamata; family Lacertidae; genus Podarcis; species Podarcis bocagei. The sequence goes on along the minus strand of NC_138129.1, from coordinate 81,436,367 downwards.
AGACGTGCATCAGGTAGGGATATCTTGTGGACTTGAGTCATAAGGAGGAGAGTGACAGCTAGATGAAAGCAAGGCATCTCCACTTGGGCCTCATGGTTTGTTTTTTAAGTGTACGAAACACTTTAAAAGAAAATGAGAATGCAAATCAAACAAGCCTGCAGCAGGACCCACACTCACTATGTATCCCATCCCCTTAATACGTAAAGAAGAAAGTGGGGGGAGCAAAATATGGGCTCACCTGCTGCTGAGGGCTGGAAGGGCCTCATCTGGGCAGAGAGGGCTCCGTTTTTGTTTTTGTTTTTTAAATTGCTTTTTATTTGTTATCTATGTCATTTTAAATTGTAATTGACATTAATGCTGTATTCTTAGTTTTAGATTTTATGATTTATGTGGAAATTGTTTTCCATTTGGTTGTGTACTTTTTGATGTGTTTTATTTATTGCTTGTGACTTTTGTTACGTTGGTAATTGTGTAAATCTGGTCATGTTGTAGGCCGCCTTGAGCATTGTTTTAACTATGGAAAGGCACCATAAAAAGAAGAATGAGATCAGGAAGACTGAAGGGAAGGTGAGGCAAGCCACAAGAAATACCTAAAAACTGGGGGGGGGGGCTAGGATTCAAAAAGATCTACACATTCCGACCTTGGGGCAGCAAAATTGGTGTCAGGTTTATTAAACACTGTTTCTAATAGCTAGCATGTGACACTGTGCATGCAACCAGGTGCCAATTGAGAACGAGGAGGGGATCTTGTGATGACTCTTCCCATGCTCAGTCAGCATAAGAGTCGATCTTGCCCTGAACACAGGTACGGAAAATGCTTTAATTAGGAACGGAAAAATTTGCCTGGGAGAGATGCTTCTCCTGTGTTTTTGCAAACCGTGAGATCAGCCCGTGCATTGCTTTCACCTTGGGAACATCCTATGAAATATCATTCTGGCTTTCCATGAGGCTCCCTTTCATTTACCAGCTATGATAGATAAATAGATAAAGAGAGAGAGAAACAGAGACAGAGAGATTTGTGCGTGTGTGTATCTCGCATACTGAGAGAGAGAAATTCAGGGCAGCGCTGAGGGAAAAAGTGATAGAAGCCCAAGCTGTGAAAACATCCTCGTTAGACCCACCAATGAAAAATTTAAGATAATTGTAAATCGGTTGTGTTGTCAAGAAAGCAATGGAGAGTGCAGAGGCCCTGTTTCAGAATGGTGGGGGACAGCTTGCATTGAATTAAGGAGACTAGCAAGGCAGACTGGAAGGGAACAGCTGCTGCTCCTCAGCACCACCATATGTGGATCTGTATGTTCAAGAGAGCACAGGGACTTTGGCTTCCTCGGGTTGTGCTCAGCAGGTCTATTAAGAAGGTGATCTTTCCATTTTCGGCAAGAGGGTAGCAACTCCCACAGAGATAGAGGATAAATTGCTGTGTGCATTAATTACACTGTGTGCTGGGAAGTCTGAGGTGAAAGACATTCAAAAAAGGACAGCTTTGGGCAGGGCTAGGACATCATGCCTTTGTTGCCAGCTTCTGAGATTAGCCTGGTAGTACTGCACTCAAGTTTTCGCTAGAAGCTTGAATTCGCTTAATTATGAGATGATCCCTCTTTTTTACTTGAAAAAAAATTAAAGGGGGGGGGGCATTTGGCCCTTGGGTATTCTTTTGGCAGAAGTGATCTGAAACTTACACACATAATTCCTACTGTCTTCCAGTGTTTTGAGTGATCGCTGATCAATCAGAGGTGGATTTTCTCAAGAGGAGGGTAATTGTGCAGGCATGCAAGTCCCGTCATTCCTCAGTACTTGAGGACTGGGAGTCAAAGGTGTAGGATGGCTCCAATGAAAAGCGATGGGGATGGGGGGGAAGTGAAAAGACAGCCTATGGTGTCATGCCCCGTTCAAACTTGCAAGTCATTTCTTCCTCAGAGAAGAATATTAAATAATCGACAAGAGAGAGGCATATAAAGATTAACTTTTGGAATGACAAAATCAATGATAATATAGTTCTGTATAATGCGTTCCCACCCATATGATTTTGCGTTCTCTTTTCCTTAGATACAGTGGTACCTTGATTTACAAACTTAATCCATTCTGGAAGTCCGTTCTTAAACCAAAGTCATTCTTAAACTGAGGCACTCTTTCCCTAATGAGGCCTGCTACCACCGGTGCCCTTCGACCATTCGGCATTCATTCGTAGATCGAGGTAAAGTTCGCTAACCGGAACACCTACTTTAGTTTTGTGGAGTTCGTATACCGAATAGTTTGTTAACAAAACTGTTCTTAAACCGAGGTACCACTGTATAGCCGCAATTATAATCTTCCTCGTTTCTTGTCCAAACAAAGCAAATAAAGGGTGTGTGTAGAAAGGCTGTGATGAAACGCTTAGGGTATCTGAACATGTGCATGAAGAAACTGCACAAAGCAAAAAACACGCAAGCCATTTCTTTGAGCTGCAGTTAACAAGTGATGAATGTGCCATACCCTCCAACATTTCTCCAATGAAAATAGGGGTGTTCTATTCCATATTAGTAGTAGTAGTAGCAGTAGTAATTTTATTATTTATATCCCACCCATCTGACTGGGTTGCCCCAGACACACTGGTTGGCTTCCAACATATAATAAAACGCTAAACATTCAACTTTCCTATACAAGGCTGCCTTCAGATGTCTTCTAAAGGTTATCTCCTTGGCTTGGGGGTCATATAACTCCATACCCTCCAACATTTATCCAGTGAAAATAGGGTTGTTCTAAGGAAAAGTAGGACATTCTGGGATCAAATCAGAAACCAGGATGGCTTCTGTAAATCAGGGACTTTCCCTGGAAAATAGGGATACTTAGAGAGTCTGACATGCATGTGTGGACAAACACTTAAGAATGTTGCAATTCCATTACCACATGTGACATCACTTGAACAGGACTCTGCTCCACAGCCTGTGGTACAGCTTCATGCTTCCCCTGTTTCTTGGTCCGTAGGGTGAAACTATGGGTTAAACTCCATAGCACACACACTCAAGCAGTAAGCTATGTCTCTGGTTCCCCCTTTCTCTTCAGTTAATCACAGACTCAAAGAGCCCAATTGTTACTGGGACATAGCTGTCAATGTTTCCCTTAAAAAAATTCCCTTATTCCGAATAGGATTCCTCGCAAGAAAAGGGAAAAGTTGACAGCTATGTACTGGGACCACAGTTGCTGGGATAGCCCTCTAGTTCCCGTGAAGTCATGTGGAGAGGGGGTGATTGCTTCTGGGAAATGAAAGATCAAGAGGAGGGAGTGTAAGAAGCACCACAGAGATATGAAGGTGGCAGACCCATGATTCCCCCATGGTTATAAATGAAGAGTTATGCTAATTGAAAATGAAAACACAGATTATTACCTCACGATCACTCTCATAATATTTCGGAGCAGGATAAATCTGGCTCAGATCTTGCCCAGAAATGAAATATCTGTCAACTTTTTATTCATGATACATTTTCTCTCAAGGCATACTCAATCATTTATTTCAGGCCTTAATCATTTAGGGCTGCAAAATTGATTCAAAATAGAGGTCAGTGTACAGGTATATCCTGACTTAACCTGAGGAATGCTAATACATTTTGATTGAACAGATTTTTGCAGGAGATTCTGAATTGAATTTCAGTGAGAGGGTAAACATAGGCATTGACGGCTAAGGAAATGCTATGCATCCAAAGGGAAATCATAAGTACAGTGCCCTGAATCAATTTAAAATGAGAAACCTGAAGAAAGTTCTTTTTTTTTTTTTTGCAGAAGATTTCACTTTACCCTCATGAATATCAGTTGGTATTAAAAAATAAAATAAAATAAAGCAGCAGCAGCAGGCATATATATAGAGAGACAGAGAGGGAACATCGTTGTCCAAAGTTTTTGTTTAATGATTTCTCCCGATTATCTTCTCAAACAGTTTGATAATAATTACAGTGTAGGTGTTAAAGACATTGTTTGGATCACTAGCTGTCCTGCCTTAGCACTGTCTATTTTTATTCCTCAGAGTGAACAATGATTTTCTTTTTTCATTGACCTCTTTTTTCAAATTATTAAAAATGAGGCTCCAGGAATTGAGCCAAAACAACCTCCCATGCCACTCTGGCCTTTGCCCCAGTTTTGAAATCCTTCACAACCATCTTCCTCCTCTTCCTCACCAGTGACAACTGTGAGGCTAGTAACAAAGCAAACACATGGAGCTCCTTGAAGGGGTAGGAAGAGAACCTAATTCAAGCTATCCATAGAAAGACATATTATTCCAGTGAATAATTTGGATCTCAAATTTATCTTGATGTCTGGGTACCACAAGCAGAGAAGGGGGCCAGTAGGAGGCAGATCAGAATACCCATTCCTTAAGACACTGATCAGAATATCCACGGTGTTCACGAGTACTTGTTCAAAATACCATTTAGCCTCATGTAAATTTCAGTTGCACAATTCACCTTGTTGTATATATTTCAACAATCTCAAAGTCTGAGAGTCAGTGGCTCAGATGCTGTTGTAAACAACCCCATTGAAGAAGACAATCTTTTTGCAGGTTGTGAAGGGGCCCCTATAATAGTTCAAGCTTCAGGGCCCCCCAAATGTAGGTCCATCACTGTACACACATGGTTCAATGCAACTGGATTAAGCTACCTAATGCTGAGTATTGTTATAGGTGGGGGGGGGCAGATTCCCCTAAATTCTTGGGTGCCTGCTCCTTCCCTTGGATTTAGTAAAAGCTAGACTTAATGAAGGTTTGATTAAACTTTGCCAAACACAGAAACCCACTGGATGCAGTTGTGCTAATGAGCCAATCTAGCTCTCCAAAGTTACCGTATTTTTCGCTCTATAACACGCACCCGACCATAACACGCACGTAGTTTTTAGAGGAGGAAAATCCGTAGGCATGCCACCCGTAGGCATTCCCTCCATAACACGCACAGACATTTCCCCTTTCTTTCTAGGAGGAAAAAGTGAGTGTTATGGTGCAAAAAATACGGTAAGTGGGTGGGCCATTAGCAGGCGACAAAAGCCAGTGATGGTGCAAGAAGGAAACCATCAGAGGCCAAGACTGGTAGGCAAAGGGGAGTAGGGGCCCTTCTTTGCTGGGTGCTAGTGGGCAGAGGCACAGGCCAACTTTGGGGTTTCAATTTTGAATGACGTAGGCCGCGGGAGGTCCTTGGAGTTGGTCAGCAGTGAGAAGAAGGAGGTGCAGAATTCCATTTGAGCTGGGGATGACAGACTGAAAATTAGAGACACAGAGGATGGCTTTTTGCTGTCCCCTAAGCGGCGGAGCTTGACCTTCATAAGATGTGAATGCTCTGCAACCCGTCCATCTAGGTTCAGGTTGTATATATGTTTAAATAAAAGCATATATACATATTTCTGAAATAAACATGAACCTTGGGTAAGCGCCTGGAATTCTATAGAATCCCTAGAATGACCGCTCCCCGCTTAAAACGGGGGGCGCCCTTTGCGTGGACGCGTGCAGCCCCTAGATCTGGAGTGGCCTCAACAGCATAGGCTTGGCTTTGCCTTCCCTCAGGTGTGATACCTGGAGGTCTCCGCCTACCTCAGTCAGTTGTCCAATCCCACCTGGGGGAAGCGTTGCCAAGGAGACCAGGCCAGGTAGGGGAGGGATTACCTGCCCACACAATAGAGGGAGGATCTTACCTAGGAATCCTCACTTGGCTCCAGAGCTTCTCCCACCCTACCCACCCTCAGTTAATGTCTTATTTTGCAGGTTAACTTGTCTTCACAGATTTTGCAGGTTAACTTTTCTTCACAGGTATGCGGGCGCTGCTACGTTAAAGTCGCTGTTAAAGGTCCGGAAAGGAATTTCCCTGCATTGGCAGGTTTCGCCTTTCCCGTAGCAAAACGTCACAACTTTGGCGGTATCAGGCCTTGGGCGGAATCCTTTTGTCCATCTTCCTCTTTGCGGCGGCGATACCAGGGTTCCCCGTTAAAGGGGTTTTCTGAAGGGAGGCTTTGGCCGTACACCGAAAGGTCGTCATTGCTCTCTCCTGCGGCGGCGGCGTTATGGGGGCGGCCATCTCTGCTTGAACATATGTTCTCCAGAGCTGGCCCATCCCCCCCCCCACACACACACTGGATAACCCTGATGCTCCCTAGGTCCCCGGCTGGGGACTGGGGAGGGATAATGCCCAATGCCTGAGCCAAGGTCTAACCACATTTGAAATTTTAAAAAGTTTTGGCCAATTTTATCCCATAGCACGTTGTCTTGAGTCGTTATTCCACATGACGGGGGGACCGTGCAGGATCTGGGGACTCCGCCTGTCCATGCAATCCCACACTGTTTGGAGATGGGGTGGCATATAATGGTATTCTTGGGGTCACTGAAGCTGCTCTCTGGGCTTTTTTGTTTTTTACTCTTTTAGATTTCCCCCTAAAATATGTGGGGGTTTTTGGGGGGGATATTTCTGCAAATCTTGGGGGGTTCTCCCTCTTATTTTTCAGTGACAGCATATTCCCTACACTCTTTTTGACGCTCTTCATCCAATTTTGCTCTTTGAGGAAGTAATATTCTGTTGCTGCTGTCTAGAAATAAAAATGAACATGGTTTACGTCTAAAGAGCCCAAATGTGTAGACACCATTTACTCAGCCAGTCACAGTTTTGAAAGAAGCAGTGAAAGACGTTTGCTTCAGGGTACTGAGCTCATTAGGCAAATTGGATGTAGAAGGCAGATGAAGGTATCCTCCATACATAATGTTCCTTCCTGAAAAGGCACTGAGCTGCCTCTTTGCTCCTGCCAAACCAGTTGTTGTTTCTTAAGTTTTTTATTAACAATTTCAACATAACGATTATCAAAACAAATCATCTTCATTATTTCCCCCCCTTTTTCCCTCCCCCTCCCCAAAGAACCCTCTCTCCCTCCCCTCAAGGCTTCCCTCAGCTCCTCTGTCTGATTTCTCAACTCATGTTATTCTCTGCATACTGTAAAATGGTATAGATCCTTATCTGTCTACTATATTAACCCTCAATAAATTTGTGTATGTTTATTCAAAACCTGCCAAGGAGTCCAATTCATTTGTTGTCTTTTTAAATAATTTGTAAAAAGTTCCCATTCTTCTTTAAAGTCACAGTTGTCCTTATCTCACAATTTGTATGTCAGTTTTGCCAGTTCCGCATAGTTCATCAATTTCTCTTGCCACTGTTCTTTTGTCGGGGTTTCCTCATTCTTCCATCCTTGTGCTATCAAGACTCTTGCCGCTGTTGTAGCATACATAAATAAGTTCTTTAATTTCCTTGGCAGGTCTGGTCCTACAATCCCTAACAAAAATGCTTCTGGTTTTTTTTTACAAATGTCATTTTAAACATTTTCTTCAATTCATTATATATAATTTCCCATAATTTTTTAATTTCTCTACATTCCTACCACATATGGTAAAAGGTCCCTTTTCGTTACATTTCCAACATATATTTGACCCGGTTTTATACATTCTTGCTATCCGTGCTGGTGTTATATACCAACTGTACATCATTTTCATGTAGTTTTCTTTCAAAAGAGAACAGTCTGTGAATTTCTGCCTGACCAGTTTTAATGTGCTAGGCTTAGCATGTCATCCAAACTGTGGCTGTATACACACCATCCATTTATAGCACAAATAATATTGGGAACAGGGATTGACTTCAGTAACACGTTGCCCTGAGCGAGGACAAAATTTGTCTGCCCCCTAAATGTTTCCTACCTAACTTTGAGTAGACACCCATATAAAGATAGGTAGTAGTAGTAGTATTAGTAGTGTTTTGCAGCCCCTCAACTCAGCACCCTGTGCAGGGGAACCACCTACACCATGCTAAATCCAGTGCTGTGGGAAACTAGCTCTGTAAAAGGTAAAATATTGTTCCTATGATCCTTAGTGAAGTGCTTTAAATGTGTATGGTGTGTGTGTAGCCTGAGACTCATGGTTAAGCCATAAACAGAGACAAACTTTGAACCGGGGAGAAGCAGAGCTTCAAGCGCATCTCCAGGAGCTCACATGTTCACACAGTCTTGGCATGCCATAGTTTATAATAATAATAATTTGTTATTTATACCCCACCCATCTGGCTGGGCTTCCCCAGCCACTTTCGGTGGCTCCCAACAGAATATTAAAAACTACGATAAAACATCAAACATTAAAAACTTCCCTAAACAGAGCTGCCTTCAGATGTCTTCTAAAAGTCAAATAGTTGTTTATTTCCTTGACATCTGATGGGAGGGCGTTCCATAGGGTGGGCGCCGCTACCAAGAAGGCCCTCTTCCTGGTTCTCTGCAGCTTCAGTTCTCACAGTGAGGGAACCGCCAGAAGGCCCTCAGAGCTGGACCTCAGTGTCAGGGCTGAACGATGGGGGTGGAGACGCTCCTTCAGGTATACTGAGCCGAGGCCGTTTAGGGCTTTAAAGGTCAGCACTAGCACTCTGAATTTGGCATACTGTGTCATTCAAACCAGGCTATAGACTTAACTCATGTCCACATGCTGGTGAGCATGTGAGGAGCCAAAAACCAGACATGCAAACTTTGTCCTGGCTGTTTCTGAAACCAGATGAAGGGCCATGAGATACCTGAAGTAACCATTAATTGTTATTTTTGGTGAAGATGTTTTTTTCTCTATTTTTAGATGTGTCATTTTAATTCTTTGCTCCATTCAGCATACCAGCGTTTGTAGTTCTGCAGCAATTTTGTTCGATGCACATTATCTATTAACTACTATTTTTGCTTATTTTTGTTATGTTCAGTGGCCAACAACACAAAGCTTTCTCCTTGGGTATGCATGGTAAGCAGACCAAAGCTCAGTATAATTAAAAATGTGGCCCAGCTTTACCTAATTGTATCAGGTGGCTAAAAATCCTCGCAGCCATTTGGCATCTATCTGTCCAAGTAAAATGACTTATAATTTTTAACCATCACCACTGGAGCGAGCGAGGCTTGGGGCTATTATGGTTAGCGAATGCTAAGCAGAGAAAAGCTATGCCTTTCTGAGCAGAAAGAACAATGCCCTGCTTCCATCCCATATTTTTAATCTGCAAATTGGATATTCTTTTTTTATTTTTTAAGTCAAATGCTTTGCCCTATGACATGTAGTATCTCTGCCACGTAAATCTCAGGATGAAAAAGATTGGAAATAACCCTTGGATGCCAGCCCTGCCCCATGCTTAAAAGAGCACAGGCAGTCCATATTGATTGCCCATGCTCTTAGCAGCAATAAGAATAAACTCAACCCTTTGCTGTCCAGTTTTCCTCTTGAATAAGGGCTATATTCGTCACTCTGCTTGTCAATACATCCTGATGGAGCTTTAAGACTCTTATCAATATTTAACCATGCTCCCATTGTCTCAGCAATTACACAGTAATTGATTTAAGTCTGATTATCATCATGTTAACATTTTAATGTTCAGAAGTCGGGATAAGTGAATGTGAAATAATTGGAAGTGTTTTTCCGCTGCTTTTGACGGAGGATAGGAGAGTGGTTACTGTATAGTAATGTGATTTCAGATTCTATCAAGTATTTCACATGCTCTTCAGAAGACAGGGCAGTTGGTGTGGGCCTGAGAGATCTTGATTCAAATCACATATTTGTCATGGATTCACTAGCTGGCCTGGGGCGAATGTCACTTGACATCGCAACCTCAGTTTGCTTGTTGTTAAAGAGGAATATTTGTTCCTGACTCCCCATGGTTCTTAGAAAGATGCAGAAATGGTGTGACATTGCTAAAGAAAAAGTCCTAAGGGGTCAGGCAAATTAAGTAAGTTTTTGTTTATTTCCTTTTGTTCCTTTTTCTTTGCATCTCTTTTCTTTAAAAGAAAGATATTTGTTCCACTTGGGTTTCCACTGACTTAAAATAAATCACATGAAATCACAACTGCAGGCTTCTTCTTGTATGATGTAATATTTTTTAGCTCAGTATATTATATTCTAAGAGACGCGGGTGGCGCTGTGGTCTAAACCACTGAGCCTAGGGCTTGCCAATCGGAAGGTTGGCAGTTCGAATCCCCGCAATGGGGTGAGCTCCCATTGCTCGGTCCTACTCCTGCCAACCTAGCAGTTCAAAAGCACATCAAGTGCAAATAGATAAATAGGTACCGCTCTGGCGGGAAGGTAAACGGTGTTTCTGTGTGCTGCTCTGGTTTGCCAGAAGCGGCTTAGTCATGCTGGCCACATGACCCAGAAGCTGTCTGCGGACAAATGCTGGCTCCCTCGGCCAGTAAAGTGAGATGAGCGCCACAACCCCAGAGTCATCCGCGACTGGACTTAACGGTCAGGGGTCCTTTTACCTTTACCTTTATATGATATTCTTAGGGTAGCCCTTTGTCTGGTTTTATAAAATGATACCATTTGGAACATATTGATGATATAATGTGTTCATCCCCCCCTCCCATCTGCATCTGTATTAAAACTATTCTTAACTGTTTTTATATATGGAATTCTTTTATATGAAATTATTTTTGTTTTTGCACTTTTTGTGTTTTATGTAACTGTTTTATTTTGTTTTATAATTGTATAATTTATTGTTGTAAATTGTCTTGAGATTTTGTGGTAAAGGGCGGGTAGGAAATTTAATTAATAAATAAATGAAGTGGTTTTTTTTTTAAAAAGGTGCCCACTAGGCTAGAGAGCCAGGAGGAGTGCTGGTGAGTTACTGTATGACCCTCTCGTCTCCAAATGCATACCCACTTCCTTAAAATATCCAAAATGTTCCTACAGTTATGCAGCATCCACATACAGCCACAAACGTTACAGAGAGGATTTTTTCTTCTTCTCTCAGACCTGGAATAAATATGTATGGCTGACGTATCTGAAGTGGCGATCATGATTTTGGTAGATGCCCATCCAGAGCATGATTTGCCAGGTGTGTACATACACAGGTACACACACCATTGTTGGGACTGCCTATATCTGTTTTCAAATGCACACACTGCTTGATAATGCAGAATCAATTTTTGGAAGGAAGCCCATTTCTCAAGAGGTGCTTTTCATGGGCAAGAACTATGCAACAGATCTAGATTGTGGGTGGATTATGTAGAAAAAGCTAGCAGTTGATTCTAGAATAAAATGTGTGTATCCGGCCTGGTTTTCACTCACTTTGAATAAACAGGTGTGTAGCTTGGGGACGTTCCTCAAGTGATCTTTTTCACTTGAAGCCCTAGTTTGCAAGCCACTCTGCAGACCAAAATGAAGAGAGGGGGGGGGGCATATTGTTCCAGACCCAAACAGGGCATGCACAAAAGTTAAAGGCCTGAGAAGAGCTCACACTTCCTTTGCAATTTTCAGTGAGGAGAAACGCTATGTATGTCTTTGGTTATGTCTGTGTTTAAAAGGAAGATGTGTTATGTCTTTGTCTGCCACAAGGCTTCGTTTTGTTATAATGTGACAAGCCTGTTTAGCAGTGGTTACTCAGTGGTAGGTTCTGGCAGAGGAAAGAGACTCTTTGAGTTTTAGTAGGTGTGGCTTGGATCAGGCCAGTTCAAGCTAGAATGGACAGTTAAAAGTCTGTTGGGGGTTAACTGTGAAGGAGAGATGACTTGGATTGGGACTGATGAGTTGGTTGGGGATAAGAGGATAAGAGGGTGGGATGGGGCATTAGGAAAATTGACTTGAGGGCAAAGCCATTTGGAAGCTAAAGCCTGCAACAGTGGCTCCTCAGCTTGTGGAAACTGCAAACCAGCACCTGATACGTGTATCAGTTTTTCTTTATCTATATAAAATCCGCTTAATCAGCCTACTTTTAGGTTATCCTGTCTCTGGCAATGGAGCCCCTTTCACATCCAGGTGCAACTACGTTCCTCAGAGGTTATAAAGTCTTCTGAAGGAATGGGTGGCAGAAAATGAATTAAAAATACAGACACTTGTGTGTAGATAAAGAAGACTCAGGGATCAAGATACCTGACATTGTGGTGGTAGAGGTGGAAGCTCCCCACAGTAGGTATAAGAGCTATGACACTGCTTGCAAGATAATGCATGAATACCCTTGTTTTACTTGATGCTATTTCCTCACTCCTCATAAGAATAGACTGTTTGTAATGTTTATTCCTCATGGGAAGAAAATGTTTGTCGTGTCAAATAGTTCTTCCTAAAATTTCTGTGTAAAAGTGCTAATTATTCTGCTCTTTTCCATCAATACTCCTGGTACATTTGGGTTTGCTTTTATGTTTGTTTTTAAAGAAAGTCGTTGGTGGGGAGAAGAGAGAAGGCCATCAACAATAACAGCAGACAATCAAAAGTTGCTTATAAGGGCTGACCGTTGCTACATTGCTTGGAGTGATGGAATTAACAAGTAGCAGAAAATCCATACAAGATTAGTCTACTGCACAGGTTCAATAAAATACACCACTAACCAGATCTAGTCCAATGATGGCTGCTTTGGCATTTGATCATCTGTATGAAGGACGAATGAGCGGGGAAATAACCTAAGAACTACTCAAGGCCATATGAAAGAGGCAAACTGAAACCCACTTTCCTGTGACTAAACCAGGATTTCAATTCTACATGGGGCTACTTTTGAAGGTGACCCGGAAACTACAACTAATCCAGAATGCGGCAGCTAAACTGGTGACTGGGGGCGGCCGCCGAGACCACATAACACCGGTCTTGAAAGACCTACATTGGCTCCCAGTACGTTTCTGAGCACAATTCAAAGTGTTGGTGCTGGCCTTTAAAGCCCTAAACAGCCTCTGCGCAGTATACCTGAAGGAGCGTCTCCACCCCCATCGTTCTGCTCGGACACTGAGGTCCAGCGCCGAGGGCCTTCTGGCAGTTCCCTCATTGCGAGAAGCCAAGTTACCGGGAACCAGGCAGAGGGCCTTCTTGGTAGTGGCGCCTTCCCCGTGGAACACCCTCCCATCAGATGTCAAAGAGATAAACAACTACCTGACATTTAGAAGATATCTGGAGGCCCTGTTCAGGGAAGTTTTTAATGTGTGACATTTTAAAGTATTTTTAATCTTTGTTGGAAGCCCGCAGAGTGGCTGGGGAAACCCAGCCAGATGGCTGGGGTACAAATTATTATTATTATTATTATTATTATTATTATTATTATTATTATTATTATTTGCTTTGGAGTAGATTTGGTTAGGATTGCACTGTAAAGCTGCAATCCTATGTACACTTACACTTGAATAAGCATGCATTGGATCAGATTGAAAGGGAGGGAGGGAGGGAGAAGACTGTGGGGGTAAAATTCTTGCTCTTGTTCTGCAATTCCTTGTGTGCAACATGGCTTCCCTAATATTTGGCTGTCTGTCTTCAGATAAGGTGGCTTTCTTTTTCATTTCTGCATATAATTAGAAGAAGGCCATCTCCACATTTTGGAGGGTCTTTTGGTAATATTTTTTTCCATTGGGTCCTATTCCCATCCAGAAGATGCTCATGACACTAAATTAATGTCTATTCTGGAGATGTCATGTGCCCCAGGTTCAGTACAGAAACTGCAAACCAGTTTCTTATATTCTCCCCATTCTGTCCTAGGTTGGAAATGCTATGCAACTTCTTCCAAGATGTGCTGTCGACAGTCCAAACTACATCTCCTAGTCAGCAAGAAGGGGACACAAATCATATCATCTATCAGAGACTCAACGTCAAGGTAATGTGCACGACTGCTTCAGATAGCTGAAGTGTGGAAATGTCTTTTGCATTATTGTGAGACCAGTGAAAATCTCACTGGTTGAATAAGGAGGAGGCAGTTCTCTGATTCAAGAAAACGTTTGGCATGCCTTTGGAAGAAGGGTTAGGATAGTAATTTCACTTTATTTCTGTCCTTTCCCGTTGTTTCATTAAATTGAGTTTATCTCTTTGAAGCTAATGTACCTGCTCAAGAAATGGGAAAGAAAACAACTCCCATAGGTGTTGCAACACATCGAAGCCAATAGAGTAAGTTCCAGCAGCATGCTCACTGCTTTTGAAATGAAAGCCAGCCCTGAGAGTTGGTGTAGTCAGGGGGTGCCAGGTGCCACCTTTGGGCCCACACATGCCAGGATAAGACAAAGGCCAAGCTGTGTCCTTGGCCTGTAATCTCTACACCATTCCAGAGATTGGGTCTTGATCTGATAGGACCATTGTCTAGAGCCACTAAACGAGGACACAAATATATCCTCACAATTTTGGATTTTGCGACCAGGTATCCTGAAGCCATCCTGTTGCGAAATATAGTGACGGAGACCGTGGCGGATGCTTTAGTTAATTATATGAGTCGGTTAGGTTTTGCTAGTGAGATTGTCACTGATTTGGGAACCTCTTTTACCTCATGACTAATGAAAAGGTTGTGGAAAGTGTGTGGCATCAAGCACATAACTTCAACACCATACCATCCCGAAACAAACAGTTTGGGGGAAAGGTTTAATGGGACTTTGATCTGCATGATCAAAACCTATGCAGCAGAGAACCCCAATGACTGAGATTGCAAATTACAACCTCTTCTTTATGTGTATCGTGATATACCCCAAGAAAGTGTTGGGATACTGCCAGGGAGATAAAGTCCATCATGGCCCCAAGCCGTCTGCCGGACGATCCATTGATCTCCCGTAGGCACGCAGTATCAGCAATTAGCGACATGAGTTTCTAGAAAATATCTTGCCACATTCCAGAGCTCATGCACACTCTGTCAGCAGATAATTCACAGCAGAAGTTGCACGCAGGAGAGCATTATTTACAAGTTTTATTCAGCGTTGATTAGAACAAAGAAAAACATGACTGCCTGCATCAGTGTCTCCAGACACAGAGAGAGACGAAAGCAACAGAAAACATAAACATCCTGTGAACAGGAAATACGCAGACTCTGTGACTCTCAAAGCCTGCTCCCTTTTTAAGGTGGAACGGAAATATCCTAACAGAAAGTACAGGGTTTAGTCCTTTTGAGCTGTTACTAGGACGAAAAGTAAAAGGAACGTTAGACTTGCTCCGTATGAATTGGGAGGAGTATCAAGACAGAGAACCAGAGTCAGTGATAGACTACGTATACAATCTGCAAAATACATTGAAAAGATCCTTAGAGATGGCAGGGGAAAATTTAAAAGCGGCCTAAACAAAGCAGAAAACTTGGTACAACAAAAAGGCCAGAGTAAGAACTTTTGAACCCAATAGTGAAGTGTTTCTATTGAGACCAACCAAAGGAAATAAAATGCAACTAGCATGGGAGGGACCGTACAAAATCGTGTCCAAAATGAGTAATGTAAATTACGTAATCCAACAAGGTGAAGAAGGGTGTAAGGTGGTTCATGGGAACATGTTAAAGCCTTATATTAGACCAGAAGGTTGGACACTGTATGCAATACTTGAAGATCCAGATGAAGCCGATATAACATAATGGGAAGGGAGAGGGAAGCAACTGTGCAATCTACAAGAAATAAAGGTAGCTCCTACATTAACCCTTAATCAGCTGGTGGAGGTTAAACAGATCCTACAAGGATATAGGGAAATTTTCAGTAATACTCCAGGTAGAGCTAAGGGAGTTGTATGTCATATCGACACCAGGGATGCCAAGCCCATTGCTGTAAACCCCTATAGGATAACTGGAGAGTATGTGGGGAAAGTTAGCAATGAGTTAAGGGAGATATTGAAGGCAGGGATCATAACCCCTTCAGAAAGTCCCAGGGCAGCACCCATAGTGTTGTTAGACAAACCTGATGGATCTATCAGATTTTGCCTGGATTATAGAAAGCTGAACCATGTCACTAAAGCAGATGCATATCCAATACCATGTTTAGATGACCTGATCGAAGCTATAGACCAGTGTCATTACATCACCTGCCTAGACTTGACAAAGGGATACGATCATGTGGGCATTACAGAAACTGAAGCCGTACATCTGGGGCCGAACTTTTACTTTATGTACTGACCATTCACCCTTGCTGTGGCTGAGAACAATAAAGAATAACAGTAAGTTGATGAGGTGGGCCCTATTGCTGCAAGACTTTAATTTTACAATTAAAAACGTGAAAGGGTCCCTCAATACCATTGCAAATGCCTTATCAAGAAGACCTGCGTTTGAAGGTTAACCAGTGCACAGTTATAATTTTTCTGTAGTTAACTGAATACCTAAGATGTATCAGGATTTATGTATAAATGTATATTTTGCCAGAACAAAGTAATTGATGTACCAATATTATATAGGATGTGAAGGGTATAATAACAGGTTAGTAAATGTTTATTTGCATTAGATATGTAATGCTGATTGACCAGAAGAATAACTAGGTTAAGTTATCCCTCCTGAGTCAATCTTCTTAAGGGGGGATGTATGTGGTGTTTGCCCTCATATGTGTGTGACATCATACTGGGTTCATTGGGAAAGGGTTAACTAATTGTAAAATCACTAACCAGGGGGCAGAGTTAACTGTGTATAAGGTTTAAGCACAGAGGGTTTTTTAGAGAGTTAGAGTTGTTGAGAAGACAGTCTGGAGTTAGAAGAGACAGAGAAGATAAGTCTGTGGGTTGGGCTAGTCTGATGGGAGAGAGTGAGAGAATTTGTTAAGAGGAGTCAGTCAAACAGTCAGAAGGTATTAGGAAGGTCTAGGCCGATAAACGTAACGTTAAGATACTGACAGGAATATTATCTGAGAAACCATAGACTTGTTAATGTTTGTAAAATAAACTCTTTTTTTGGTTCACTTTTAACAACTGACTGGACTCGGTGTTTTACCAGAGAGTAACTGGTTGGTGGCAGTGGGGAAGCGAGCACAGTGGTGGCACAGGATCAATAGACCGTTAAACGTCCGGGGAACCTGTGTGATCGCCACATTCACAGTTAATTATTTACAGGTCTGTGCTTCTCTGTGCAATAGTATAGTATTTGTCTGACTCTGCTCTCAGTTCTTTGTTGCATGTATGTTGTGTGTGGCTATTTTACCAGCCTTCCATATGTGCACAAACGTGCACATCCGCATTGCGCTGAACCTGGAAGTGAACCAGAAAATGTCACAAAGGGGTGGAATGGGGCGGGGCGGGGTGTTTGTAAGCTTTTTCAATGGTGTTTCAAATATACGTGATTTCACTGACGTGTGCAGTGCCTCAGAACGTACGCACCTTGAAAATAGGGGGGTTGCCTGTAGTATGTACAAGCACTCTGTTAGTATAACATGCGTGTGACAAGCAACAGTTACTTAGATCAGTTTTGCGTAAAACACATGCATTCATGAAGAAGTGTCAATACGTACAATACCATGCGGGAAGATGTGAATTTCTGTGAAAATAAAGATGGTTGGAACATTCTCAGCCAGAAGCAAAAAAAGGGGGGGGGGCAGGATCACCTGTTCTAAAAGTCTATTTGTTTTGGGGTCAACTTGAGGTAGGACCATTGTTCCTTGGGCAGAGCTCATGCACTGCATGCAAAAGATATATTCCCCATATATCTAGACAGGGCTCGAAAATACTTGTATCTGAAACCTTGGGGAGCTTCCGCCAATTGGTTTAGATGATACTCAGTCTGACTCAGATAGGGATGCTTGCCAAAAAATAATATTTGCCGTTCTGACAGCAAGTGATCTGATCTGCACCTCTGAAACTAATGTACAATCAGAATTTAGTAGGGAGGTTATTGGGTTGTTTTTATTTTGATTATGTATTTTGTGGTTTTGTATTTTGATTTTATTCTGTAAACTACCCTGAAATAGGGCAGTATATAAATTCAAATTCTAATAATAATAATAATAATAATAATAATAATAATAATAATAATAATAGTCATCCACTTGCTTTCACATTTGCCACAATGTTCAAATGCGATTCTGATCTCAAAAAATCAACATCTTAAGAATTATTTGCTTATTTAAGAGACATTTAGAAATGTGTGTTGAGAGAAAAGGTATATTAAAATACGTATGCAAATGTGAATTTGAGCAGATTGCTGTAAAAACAAACAAACAAAAATCCACTGATCAATGTAGAAACATGAGAGACATGTAGGTCAACACATGCAAAAGTGACATGGGCCAAAGATGATTTTTTAGCCCATTCCTGGGATAAGACTGATTCCTGACCAACAATGTTGCTCCCACAACTTGGGACTGGGGCTGGCCGGCTTTTATCTGCCCTGAGGCACAGGGCTGCCCCGATCCTCTGGTGACTCACCTCTCCTAGCCTGGAGGCGAGCACTCCTGCGGGAACCTAGTTCCCTCCGCCTCTCTGCCCTGAGCCTCTGCAGCTCAGGAGAGGATGGAGGGTTATCTGACCCAGAGGCAATCTCAGCTTCCTCTGATGGGGCTGAGAGTGGAGCACCTGCAGGCAAGGGGTCCTCCATCACCTCAGGAGCCAGAGCAGACTCAGCTGATGCCTGCACCTGAGGATCCAGCACAGGTGAGGACCCTTCAGGCTCATGCCCCAGCCCCGGCTCAGCTGGTTCTGAAGGCAGGGAATCCTGTGCAGGCTGGGATCCCTCAGTTTCAGCATCCGAGTCTGAATCCCAGGCCATCACAGTGGTGCTATAGGAAGGAGTGTGGTAGAGCATCTGCTTTACAAACAGAAGATCCCAGGTTCAGTGCTCACCATCCCAGAGGAGGCTAGGAAGGACTCTTATCTGAAACCCTGGGGAACTATTGCCAATCAGTGCAGATGGTGCTGAGCTATAATAATAATCTTGATACAATGCGGAAATATTCATACAGTGGTACCTCGGGTTACAGACGCTTCAGGTTACAGACTCCGCTAACCCAGAAATAGTACCTCGGGTTAAGAACTTTGCTTCAGCACTTTTGTTAAGAAACCAGAAGTTTTTCTTTTAGGGATCACAGGAAAAGAAATAAGAAGAAAAGACTGTAAACTATTCCAGTATGCAGTTACTGCAGCAAGAACTTTACTGGCCCAGAAATGGAAACAAGAGGAAATACCGACGATTCAAGAATGGAGAATGAAATTGACGGACTATGCGGAACTGGATAAATTGACTGGGAAAATAAGATATGTTCGAAACCAAAAGTTCATCGAAGATTGGGGAAAGTTTGCAGATTATCTGAAAAATGTATGTGACGTGCAAACAACGCTAGTGGGGTTTCAAGAAGCACTGTAAAAGTTTAAGATGTATTGTTAAAAAGAAATAGAAAAGGGAGGGAAGACAAATGGCAATACAATGAGGGGAATGCGTATTGAAGAGTAACTACAGATGATTACCAGAGAAACTGAAGGAAGTCCAAAAAGAGTAATTTGTTAAAATTTGGATAAAATTGTACAACTGTGCTGGAAAATTAATAAAAAATTATACGAAAAAAAGAAGAACTTTGCTTCAGCATAAGAACAGAAATTGTGCGGCCATGGCGCGGCAGCAGCAGGAGGCCCCATTAGCTAAAGTGGTGCTTCAGGTTAAGAACAGTTTCAGGTTAAGAATGGACCTCCAGAACGAATTAAGTTCTTAACACGAGGTACCACTGTATGTGATTCAACCTGCCAGTCCTCTCCACACACACAGGCAGTTTTTGGCTTTCTTTATACTGGTGTGAGAAAAGGGAGCAAAATATTCTCGGTGGGTATAGCTATCAGATAGCTTGTGCTGTGATAAATGAAATCTCTCTCCCCCTAATTCTTCCTTAAGAATATTTTATAACTTTTTTGTTGCTGTTCAAGAAAGGGTAAAGTAGACCATTGTCCCATATTTTGTCTGTCGCCTGAGAGGTAAAATGAAAGGTGGGATGAATCTAGGTGGGGTGGAAATGAAAGGAAAGGCAAGATGAAAGCAATTCAGTTCCCCTCCCCTCCCCATCACACAAACATAATTCTTTGGAAGGTGAGCATTCAAGAAATAGATAGATAGATAGATAGATAGATAGATAGATAGATAGATAGATAGCAAGCACACTGGCATTCATATGGACCAAAAACCAAAACTATAAATGGCGTAACTGCATACCACATAGCAAAAATTGAATGATGCTTCCGAAACTTGGAGGAAACTTTGCTTGACTGATAAAATAAATATCCAATTCTGCAAGGGAAGAAGCAGTAACATGTGAAAGTAGTGATCCAGAGACACTGAGGCCCATGGGTCTGTTTCCAAAACTTCATCCTCCATTTTTCTTGTCTACCGTGAAACAAGAGGGGCAGATATCTTAAGAAGGTAAACAACCCAAGCATGAGGACTGAGCATGTTCATTGGCTGCAAAAATACTGTGTGCCTGTTGTGGGTGGGCAGGGAGTTAAATTGAAAACCACTGTGATGGAGAATGAAATGGAGTTTCTTGGGAAAAGGCATAGCTGGTTGGTTGGCTGGATGTTTGCCGCAGGTCCCAGATCTACCTTTAAACTAAACTCAAATATATCAGCTTAACCTAGTAGAGCCTACACAATGCATTATAAAGGTCAGCAGGCACATCCAGCATTTCTTGAGATGGATGAGAGTTGCACCTGAATATTGTTACAAAAGTTAGGTGCCACCCCCCGCCAAGCTACAGCAAGTATCCGTGGAGTTCCAGGCACTTACCCAGGGTCTGTGGTCCTTTGGAGAACTGAGATATGGTGGAGACTGTCATAGCTAAAAAATAATATGGTTTATTCACCTATTTACACCTTCAGTCTGCACTGGACTCCACTGCACTGGAGCCTTCAGCCAGCCTGCCCAAGATGGATCCCAATCCTTTTCCCCTCCCTCCTTCTTCTTCCCAGCCACCCTTGCTCAGGACTCACTTCCAATTACCTCACATCCAATTACCGTGGGTGGACAGAGACATCATCTGTTCACACCTCAGGGCAGGGGAGAAGAACAGTTCACTTGCATTGTCAGTAGTCTTCATTGACCCTATATTGTTTCTTAATTGCCCTCTCAAATCTGTAATACCATGTTATGAGAGGTGTCAGATGACCCTTTGAACTTGTTCAAGGAATGCGTGAGAGGAGTCGCACACAAAGACGGGGGGGGGTGTGAGGAGGGAGAGAGAGAAATCCTGCTCCAGCACTGTCCACACCATCGATGGGAGTGTGTCTTCCAACGGTGCATAAAGGTCCTCCAAACTGGCCAAATACACAATAGGAGACATGGCCAACGCACACATTAGCAGCAGATCATACAGCCACCATGTGCTCCCCCACCCATCAGTACATAGGATCAGTGCTTTCTTTCGGGGGGGGGCGCAGGGTTATACATACCCCTAAACATTTTGTGAATCTAAGTTTGGCCTCATTGAGGGACAGTATTTCAATATGAGTAGGAAAATGATAGTACAACTAAACAGTTTTTTTAAAAAAGCACTGCATAGGATCATAGGATTGTAGAGTTGGAAGGGACGCCAGGGGTCATCTCGTCCAACTCCCTGCTCAAACCACCAATCTTCTGGTTAACAGCCAGACACATGGACCCATTGTGCCACTGGAAGCTCAATGGTGTTCTTGTGCGAACGACACCCTTACCATTAAATGAATGTGTAGCTCTGAATCTTTAAAGGCATAAATGATGTATGGCAATCTTCCCCTAGCCATATTTCAAATCTCAAGCCACTTCAACACATGACATCTCCAAAATGAAGAAACGTCGCCTAGAAACGATGGCAAAATAAAAATGTATCATAATCATATGAGCTTATGGACATGGATGTATGTTTGATGTGCTTCTAAGGCAGAGAGACTAGGCAAGTTCATTGCAGATTTAGACAAACAGAGGCTTGGGTTATTCATAATGGGCGGATGGGGCGGGGCTGGGGGTTGGAAAGGGTCTTTTCTGCCTTCATTTCTTCCAAGCCTACAGGAGGGGAAATGCCCTTTTCGTAATAATTTATGACATGTCAGTTTTCTCAGGGTTCAGATCTATCCCTGTTTCAATTCCTCGACAGTGGAGGATCTGGAAACAGCTGTTTTGCATGACAAATTACACTGCTATAGTGAGCCTTATAATTAGGCTAGAATGTAGATATGCTGGATCCACAGTTAGGATGGAGGAAGAAAGAATTACAAAAGATTAATGGCAGTCTATTAAAATTCCAAATTCATCATCCCTTGAAATTTCCTCCACTTTATGGCAGAATGGAAGGTGCTTGATGCATATGTGAGACAAAAGCCAGTCGAGGCTAATCTGCAATGCTGACCTCATTGAAACTTAAGGAACCAAATACATTATAAATCATAATTACTTTTAGAGGGGGAAGAAACCCCTAACCCAAGATTTTAAGAGACCCATGCCTGTGAAATAAGAAACTGAAATTGTCATATATTATGTGTAAATAGGCAGTTGAATCAAGGTGATTCCAAATAAATAAGTCTCTGTTTTTCTCTTAAACAGCTTTGAGTAGCAAAACATGAAGAAGCAACTTTAGAGAATACACATTTATACTACATTTGAACATTACTAGTTCTTTCTTTTTTAAATTAATTTTAAGGTCCCCAGTGTTATGAAGGCTTCCATGTGTTTCAAGCTATGCATTTTTAATGCCTTTTATATTAGCTGGCCAATATCACAATGTTCAGTCTAATTACATAGGCAAACATGCAGCATTTGGGAAGAATGTTGAAACTTCTAGGTACCCACTATTTTTATTTTATTGTAACAATTTAATTGCATAAAAATCTACTTAACATTATTCCTATTTTTAAATAATAGTATGCCACTCACTAAGTACAGCAGATGGCATAAAGGAGATACTAGTGCTCTCATAGGTGCACATGGTAGAGCATGAGACTCATAAACTTCAGGGTTGTGGGTTCAAGCCCCACATTGGGCAAAATGCATTGCAGAAGGTTGGACTTGTGGTCCCTTCCAACTCTACAATTCTATGATTCTATGAAAAACATTTCTGCTTCTGTGGTCCCAACTAGCATTGCATGGTTATGCAATGGTCCTACTAACAGCCTGTCCTTGCATTCATTCTAAGGGGTGAATTTTGCACATTCATCCAAACCCAGAATTTCCTTCTTGTGTACATTCAGTAGGAAACTGCAATCAGGCCCCCTGATGAATGCAATGCAAGAAAAAAAGGGTGAATAATAACCCCCAAAATAACTCAAAGCAGAAGCAAGAAACAATGGGATATATACAAGAGATATGTATTAATCCAACGCATTTTGAACCCTACTGGTCCTTCTTCAGAGAATATTGGTTCAGTATTCAGATGTGCTGCCTCCTCTGTTTCTTAGTCATCTGAAACACGTTGGAGTGTGTGTGTGTGTCCCTCATTATTACTGTTTTTACCCTGGTGAATGTACCGGTATAATTACTCTTTACATTTTAGCTATATACTTAAAACATCTAGAAAATTTAACAACTTGTGAAGTAACTCTTCACACGATAATGACGCTCACTGGATGACATTAGAAAAGTCATCATATTTCTGCCAACCTCAAAAATTAAAATGTAAGAGAAATCAGCCATGCATCCTATGCTGATCTCTTTGGAAGAAAAGCAGGATACAGTGGTACCTCGGGTTAAGTACTTAATTCGTTCCAGAGGTCTGTACTTAACCTGAAACTGTTCTTAACCTGAAGCACCACTTTAGCTAATGAGGCCTCCTGCTGCTGCCACGCCGCCGGAGCACAATTTCTGTTCTCATCCTGAAGCAAAGTTCTTAACCTGAAGCACTATTTCTGGGTTAGCGGAGTCTGTAACCTGAAGCGTATGTAACCTGAAGTGTATGTAACCCAAGGTACCACTGTATAGTTACTTTTACCACATAGTAAAAAGTAGTAATACATGTATAATAAACTAAAAGATGTCAGGTGAGCCTAAGCTGGTCTGCAACTTATAACTATGTAGCTTCCTATACGACCACATTGACTTTTAAAACCAGCACTTAGTGAGAAACCAGGCTGATTTTGATCCTATGAATGATTCAGCACTCAAATAACAGGTCAATACAACTTTTTCAGGCTCCAAGAATCAAATTGGCTGAACTTGTGTAAGGCTTTGATTTATGAATGTGTGCCGATCGTATATGATGCTGATGAAAAATACTCTGCGAGTTTGTTCAAAAAGATGAAGACGAATGATACTAATCCTAGGAAAGCCCTAGATATACCTTTTGTAACCAACAGATTGAGGCTGGAGGTGCAACGTTCTTCCTGGGAACTGGACAATTCATGTTTACTTATCAGATACAAGTCAGAGTTGAGCTCAAAGTATGCCTGTGAAATATTTTTTCATGTCTCCTCTATGTACAGCCAATGTTAAAAAGAAAAGGAGGGGGGATTGCCAACCTCAGTGCATTGAATTTCTCTAATTCCCACAGCCTAATTTATCCTGAAGTGATTATAGCTTGATGATTGACTAATTAGGAATACTCATTATAATTTTCATCAGCTGTTTGTAAAGCATTATGTCTGAGCGATTTAATATAAATTGCTTGATGAACATTTGCTCAAAAGCAACATGCAAACAAAATGAGGAGGGAGAGGGAGAGGCACACGATATTTTTTCCCTCTCGTGATGATGCAAGTGCTTGTATT
Organism: Podarcis bocagei; assembly: GCF_964188305.1. Classification (NCBI taxonomy): domain Eukaryota; kingdom Metazoa; phylum Chordata; class Lepidosauria; order Squamata; family Lacertidae; genus Podarcis; species Podarcis bocagei. The sequence continues at coordinate 81,412,051 of NC_138129.1, read as the reverse complement.
TTGTAACTATATTCATCTGGTTATATCTCTGTACAAGGAAATTTCAAAGGGAAGCTTTATTCAGCCAATAACTTCCTTATTGAGAATGCCTGCCGGAAGGAGAAAACGAGGTGCAAAGAGCCAGAAGACCATTATTGAGACTCACAATTCCTCTAAAACAAAGAATCGGCAGAGAGCCAACGCCATCTGCCCTGGCTCAGAAACAGAGCGGGTTGAGGAAACCGAGAAATTGGAGCAAATAGAACAAACAGTGAGTAACAACGTTGGGGGAACCTCACCCCCCCTTAAGGAGGATCTCAATGACCCGACCCTCCTCCTCCCAGAGAAAGCTAATCCGTCCAAGAGGGCAAGAACAGGAGCAGGAGGGATTCCTCCCACTCCTAACGCTGACCCACCCATGCCTCTAGAAGGCAGAGGAGCCTGCTTTCAACCAATTCGGGATACGCACCCCTACCAAGAGATTTGCATGTTGTCTGCAGATACTATGGTTCTGGTTCTCCAAAGACTGGATGAAATCCTCACCAGAATAGTTAACATTGAGAAACAATTGGATACTAGTTCCTCCCCTTTAAATGCCCAAGGGATGATAAGAAATGACTCTGTTAACAACTCACCAACTCAAACTATGGATGAAGTGAGGTCCTGTCAAGTCTTGCAAACGAACCAGATAATGCTTGAGATTCACCGATACACTCATAGGTGGATGAACCGCAGACAAATTACTATGTCCTTGTCTCAGCTCTTGAATTACCATTACCGAAATGTAGATCTAGAAAATTTCCACTTCCTGCCTACCTTGAGAAACACCATGCGCCTATTTATGACCTTTAGGTCATCAACCCTCCCATCTCGACTCATGGAGATAAAGGATACTCTATGGTGGTCCCACTCTCTCCGCCCAGTGAGGGTATTTAAAGACGAAACAAGGAGGCAATTGGTCCCTTGCATAGAGTCAAAGCTAATGCGGATAAAGGAAACCAAGCTCAACACTAGAAATACTAATTGCCCGAAGGAAGAAAAGAACTCTGTAAGCCTAGAATTACAAGACCTGAAGAAGAGGCTAATGAGTATAAAGACTGAGATTTCTACCCAAAATATAAGGACAGTAGAGCCTAGAGCACAATATTTAAAGACGTCCAATAGCTCTTTATCCCATAGAAAGACATCAGTGCAACTCCCTGTTCCCTTTTCAAACGACACCAAATTAGATGAGGAATTTGGCACCTCCGACATTTCTATGGCAACAACACCTAAAGAATTCTATGTTGCTGACAATCTGGAGATATCCAGCACCAACTCTACATCTGGACCTTTGCCTAATGTTCCAAAAACTTATCAGAATGATCAGCCTTCTCTACTGTACTCCTGGCAAGACAGGATGGACAGATCTTCCGAATTCGAATCTGGCTCTTTGTTGGCCAGTGATCCACATTTTATAACACATACCTCATTAATACTTCCACAGCCACAGATAGAACCAACAATCCTCCAATTAACCCAGGAGGGAGAGGGGGATTGACAGTTAATGAAACACCATGGGACTGTCCCCCCCGCTTGGGGTGCGGTTGGTTGGGTTTTATCTTCTAGGGATACTTACCCTATCAGACCTCCACCTCTTTCCCATACCATTTTGACCCAGGAGTCCTGGCCCAAGGATGACTTGTTATTGAGGGGATGTTACCCATCTATTGGGGAGGCTAGTATGGGATCTAGGATTTCCACAATTGAAGGGCTAGGGAGGAATGGCGGTAGGGCTAGATATCTCTATCGGCGAAGGGTTTCGAGATGCAGTGATCCTCGAACCCCTTCCAATCTACGCCCCATCCCAAGGGATGAGGGTAGGGAAAACAAGGATTACACACCTCCGTCATTGGTGCTGTGCAATGCCAGGTCCATAGGCAACAAAACTGCCACCATGCGTGACTTTTTTGTCTCGCAGGGGATTGACCTGGCTTGCGTGACGGAGACCTGGGTACGGGAAGGCGAAGTAGTCTCCCTACATGAGATAACACCCCCAGGTTTCTCTGTCCTCCATCAATCGCGGACTGTAGGTCGGGGGGGAGGAGTAGCATTGTTATTCCGGGAGGATTGCTCTTTCAGAGCTCTGCCATCACCGGCGATCTCTGGCATTGAATGTGTTGGTCTCGTGTGGGGCACCAAGGAGAGCTTGGCTGTCTGGCTGGTGTACCGACCACCCAGCACATCTGCAGCCACCCTGTCAGATCTGCTGGAGGTGGTGGCGGGCTGGGCCTTGGAGTTCCCAAACCTACTGGTTTTGGGAGACTTCAACGTCCATGCCGATGCCGCTCCCTCCTCACAGGCTCTAGACCTAGTGACTTCCATGGCAACACTAGGGCTCTCCCAGTTTGTTTTGGGCCCCACTCATCAAGCAGGCCACACGTTGGATCTGATCTTTGGGGCTGGCATAGATGTGATCATGCTCCCTGCTGTGAAAGTGCCATGGTCTGATCACTACGCTTTAAAAGCCAAGATTGACTTCCCGCTCCTCCCCGGCTCGGGTGGCGAGCCTATTTGGGCTCGTCCGCGAAAACTGATGGATCCTGATAGATTCCGACAAGCCTTGCGGAACCCTGCTCCTCCTGGCGACTCATTAGATGACCTTGTTGAGGACTGGAATAACCGGCTCTTGGCAGCCATTGATGAGATCGCGCCTAAGCGCCCTCTGCGACCCCGTCGAAACCGGGCCCCTTGGTTTACTGAGGAGCTCCGGAAAATGAAGCAGGATCTCAGACGGCTAGAGCGAGTATGGCGACGGACTCGTGACGGAGCCTCAAGAACATCTTATAGGACGCTTATGAAAGCCTATGAGATGGCTATGAAAGCTGCTAAGAAATCTTACTTTGCAGCTTCCATTGCATCCGCTAGCTCTCGCCCGGCACAACTTTTTAGAATAATTAGGTCAATAACGTCCTTAGGAGGACAACCAAATTTAAGCACAAATTCGACCCACAGCTGTGAGGCATTCGCGAGCTTTTTTGCGGAGAAAGTCCTGTTGCTCCGCCGTGACCTCCCTGCCAATTTAGACACAGTGACTGAACTGGAGGCCCCTCGACTGACTTCAGGTCCAGTGTTGGACCATTTCGATCGGATACTCCCTACTGATGTGGATAGATTCCTCCAAGTTGGTAGGCCCACCACCTGCCTCCTTGATCCGTGCCCGTCTTGGCTGATTAGGGAGTGTCCAGATGTTGCGCGGACCCCCCTGGTTGAAATTATCAATTTGTCCCTTGACACGGGGACATTCCCAGGGGAACTGAAGGAAGCAGTGGTGCGTCCACTCTTAAAGAAAACTTCATTAGATCCCTTAGACCTATCCAATTACCGCCCAGTTTCAAATCTTCCATACCTGGGTAAGGTAATTGAGAGAGCGGTTGCTGAACAGCTTGGTAGGTTTCTGGAGGAAACATCGGCATTAGATCCATTTCAGTCCGGTTTCCGTCCTGGTTTTGGGACGGAGACGGCTCTGGTTGCCCTAACAGATGATATTCGTAGACAACTGGATCGAGGCGGGTCAGGACTGCTGATCCTTTTAGATTTGTCAGCAGCCTTTGACATGGTCGATCATGATCTTCTGGACCATCGCCTTGCAGACGTGGGGATACAGGGCATAGCCCGTAACTGGTTGTGCTCATTTATCTCTGGTCGGGGACAGAGGGTGGCACTAGGGAGGGAAATGTCGTCACGCCACTCCTTGGTGTGTGGAGTGCCGCAGGGCGCAATTCTCTCCCCAATGCTTTTTAACATCTTTATGCGCCCCCTTGCCCAGATTATCCGGAGCTTTGGGCTGGGCTGTCATCAATATGCTGATGACACTCAGCTCTATCTACTGATGGATGGCCACACCAACTCGGCCCCTTACACACTGACCAGATGCTTGGAAGCTGTGGCTGGATGGTTTCGTGGGAGCCGATTGAAACTAAATCCTTCGAAGACAGAGGTCCTATGGCTAGGTCGGGATAGCATGGGGATGAGGGACCAACTCCCTTCTCTTGCGGGGGCCCAATTAGTGCCATTGCCTTCCGTTAAGAGTTTGGGTGTAATCCTTGACGCCTCCCTTTCCATGGAGGCGCAAGTCACAGCAACAGCCAAGGCGACATTTTTCCACCTTCGCCGCATCAAGCAGTTGGTCCCTTACCTTTCCCGCCCCGACCTGGCCACAGTGATCCATGCAACAGTCATCTCCAGGCTTGACTACTGTAACTCGCTCTACGCGGGGCTGCCCTTGAAGCTGTCCCAGAAACTCCAGCGGGTACAGAATGCTGCAGCGAGGCTCCTCACAGGGTCTCTGCCATGGGAGCATATTCATCCAGTGCTTTTCAAGCTGCACTGGCTCCCGGTGGAGTACAGGGTCAGATTTAAGGTGCTGCTTTTGACCTTTAAAGCCCTTCACGGCCTAGGACCCTCGTACCTACGGGACCGCCTCGCCTGGTATGCCCCACGGAGAGCCTCAAGGTCCATAAATAACAACACCCTAGTGGTCCCAGGCCCTAAGGAAGTTAGATTGGCTTCAACCAGAGCCAGGGCCTTTTCAGCACTGGCCCCAACTTGGTGGAACGCTCTGTCTCATGAGACCAGGGCCCTGCAGGATCTGATCTCTTTCCGCAGGGCCTGTAAGACAGAGTTGTTCCGCCTGGCCTTTGGATTGGAGCCAATTTGATTCCCTCCGCCCCCTTTTTCTTTTTTCTTTTCCTTCTCCTGCAATGAGGCTCCATTTTAATATTTTAATGTTCCATTATTTTAATGTTGTATTTTATTTTTGTTTTTAAGTTGTAATCACTCATCTTGTTTTTATTATTGCTTGTAAGCCGCTCTGAGCCCGGCCTTGGCTGGGGAGGGCGGGGTATAAATAAAAAATTATTATTATTATTATTATTAAACTTCAAATACACATTATCTAGGTTTATGAATACACTGACGTCTTCCTCAATACCATTTCACCCTGCATATGTTCTTTGTCTCTGTGAAGTGTTAAGACTGTCTCGATTTGTTTTATGTGCAGAGAATTTACACAATGCAGAACTGACGCTGTGTGAATGATTTGTGGGGCAACTTAGAAAACATGAGCCCTGGTCTTCACAACATAAATGCAGAGAAACAAATTGAAAAGTGTGAAATATTTTTGAGTCAGATTAACACAGGGTCACTACTAGTTTCAGCTGGGCCAGGCAAATCGACCAAGAAAGGTTGTAGTCCCATGTCTGTGAATGAAGCAATGCATATCCAAGCCTTTTGCAGACTAGACTAGTAAAATCCAGAATCTGAAAAATGGTTCTGCCACACACTGATTCGTCAGGGAATAGGATGTGTTATTGCTAATCCACAAAAGGAAATCTCTTTTGCATGTTAGCATGGAAGTGACCTCCACATCTCTAAATATATAGTGTATGAATATATAGATACTCTGTATCTCACTGTCTGCTTGTAAACAGCTCATGTCTCTGTAATTGCCATTCAAAAGCTGTTTCAAATTCAGTTTTTATACCAGGTTGGTGGAGGCCTTGAAACTATTTCTTTAAAAAAAGGTCTCTTTTACACATGAGACTTCAAGAGGTCTTGCTTCCCTGGGTTTGTAATGCAAATGGCGACACTTCCTCTGGCATGATGGTCATTCATATTGCAAATATTTCAACCAATCAGACATTTGCATGAATAATGTGGGAAAGGCTCAAAGGTGAATCTATTGCATAAATACTTCCTTAAATTATCCTAAGAGGCGTTATACTTTTCTTTTTTAAAAAAAGCCACATCCCAGCTTTCTGGCACCCTGGGGATGCTTGAAAAATGGCACAAGGGCAGAGCGGATGGGTGGAAAGAGGCCTTAGAAGAAGCAGAGGCACCGGAAAGCTTTAGAGGCCAGCTCCTGCATTTCTTCAAGATCAAATTGTCAAAGAAAGTAAAAGTAGCTTGTTTTCAGAGCATTAGTTGATTGCTTTTTTAATACACCCCCCATGACAACTATAGCACTGTTACCAACACAGGTCAAACTCTTCCATCCTTCTATAAGCAGAAGGATCTGTTCCTTTGGCATGCTCAGGCCCACGCAGTAAATTATTTCAAGTTTCTGTGTGTACCATCTCAGACCCTCCAAGTGTCCTTATTTTCCAGGGACAGTCCTGGATTTACAGGAGCTGTCCCAGTTTCTGATTTGATCCCAGAATGTCCCACTTTTCCTTTGTTGTTGTTGTTTAGTCGTTTATTCGTGTCTGACTCTTCATGACCCCATGGACCAGAGCACACCAGGCACTCATGTCTTCCATTGCCTCCCACAGTTTGGTCAAACTCATGTTGCTAGCTTCGAGAACACTGTCCAACCATCTCGTCCTCTGTCGTCTCCTTCTCCTTGTACCCTCAGTCTTTCCCAGCATCAGGGTCTTTTTCAGGGAGTCTTCTCTTCTCATGAGGTGGCCAAAGTATTGGAGCCTCAGCTTCAGGATCTGTCCTTCCATTTCTTCCCCTTCTATTTGCCAGGAGGTGATCGGACCAGTGGCCATGATCTTAATTTTTTTGATGTTGAGCTTCAGACTATATTTTGCACTCTCCTCTTTCACCCTCATTAAAAGGTTCTTTAATTCTTCCTCACTTTCTGCCATCCAGGTTGTGTCATCTGCATATCTGAGGTTGTTGATATTTCTTCCGGCAATCTTAATTCCGGTTTGGGATTCATCCAATCCAGCCTTTTGCATGATGAATTCTGCATATAAGTTAAATAAGCAGGAGACAATACACAGCCTTGTCCACTTTTCCTTAGGACATCCCTATTTTCATCAGAGAAATGTTGGAGGGCATGGAATCTGTTGCAATCCTACACCCACTTTCCTGGGAGTAAGCACCATTAAACTTAATAGGGCTTACTTTTGAAAAGAAATGTCTAGGATTGTACTGTTAGTCTACTTGCCAAAAATAGAAGCACTCATGAGAAATAATCCTGCCGGGTATGCTTCTTGAAGGATAAACAGATGGACTCATGGGTTGAATGATATTCTAGCGCAGGACCTCTTTTTAAGAGGATCAGGAAAGCCAGGTGAGTAGTGCATCTCCCACTGTCTCATTCTCTGTCTCCCTGAACATTAATATATCATTCCTGGCAGAAATGACAGATCCCTGCGGCTCAAATGTATTTTTTGCAGAGCAAACTTTCCCGCCCCTATTGTTAATAGCCAACATGAAACCAACAGACTTGTAATTTTTTAACTCCCATCTAGTCTGGCCATGTGTCCTGCTTTGCAGGGGACAGTTTCCTATTAGAAAGGTTTCTCTGTTGTTGTTTTTTATGGCTATCCTGTCTGGTTTACAGATCAAGAATAGTAAAAAGGGAGAACAATGCCCTAGCCCCTAGACTTCCTACATGTCCTTTGAACCTAAGCCTTGTTTGAATAAAAATGTCTTTGCCTGCTGGCAGTAGGTCACCACAGAAAGGTCTCTGTTGGTGCTGAGAGAAGCAGTCCTCTAGAATTACGGCCTATGCATGGAAATATTCTTATAACTTCAGAATGGCACTAACTCATAATGGATATTAGTTTATCGTGAAATAACTTTACTAAAATCAGTGGGGATTTAGCCATATACAGCTGATGTGCAAACTAAAAGTGCTTTTTAGGCTGAAACTATTTAAACTCAGGCCTGCCCCCATATTGTAAGTGTGGGGAGGGTATGCTACTGTTTTTGAGAGCAAAGGAGTATGTGAATAAGGGGGATACCTCCAACCCCATCTGCCTCACCTCTGCATAGCCTGCCTCAATGTTCCCTACAACTGGGCTCCAAAACTGAAGTGAGCCCATGTGGAAGAAGAGCACCTGTGGGCAGTGATATCTGGTGCCTATTGGGACAGGTGGTTCAGAAAGTAAGGAGTCCAACAGTAGATGGAGCCAAAGCGAATGACAGGCAAAGGCAACTAATGCTAGTTTTGCTGCCATCTTCCTCCCTGCTGAGTTCTACAAGGGACAACACTGAGATAAAGAAAGAGGAAGCTGACCAGTTTGTAAACTTCTGGACCATTTGCAAAGGAGAAGACAGATAGGTGCGGACTGGTTGAGGGTCAGGCCAGAGGTTGTTGGGCAGTAACCATTAGAGCCCCAATAGAGCAGCCTTCACTGCTGGTTGGGAGCAGCTATGAGGAATTTAGCTGTAAGAGCAGGGAGGATGTCCATTCATACCATATGTTCTAAAAATTGTATGTGACTTGGGCAGACCTGAGTTTAAACAAGCAGTTCCCTGAACATCACATGTCCTTTGAGCCTAACCCTGCTGTAACTCTTTAATCAGTTGGAGATGGAGATATATTTAATCAGTTTAAGATGGAGATATATATCTCCAGTGCTATCAGAAGTAAGTCCCATTGATTTCACTTGGTGCTAACTCCCACAGGTTAGTGAGCATAGGATCACAGCTTTAATCTACAAAAGTCATGTTTTACTAGGATGCTGGAAGAGAATATTTTATAATCTGTTGAGAGTGTTGAGAGCTGTTACGGAAACCAGTTTCATTAAATGCTACATTTCAGAATATTTTCTTCTTCATTTGCACTGAATCCTGATTTAATACCATAATCAAAGAGAAATAAAGGGATTGGCTTCTTAAGCTGTGTGCCACTCTGAGAAATGGTTTGTTTCAAGCCAAGATGTTAAATTCCTAAAGCCAAGTTGAGACGAAGTCTCTCAAGGGCATATAGGGCAGGCTGCAGCATGAGCTATTTGACACTCTGGAGCTCATCCAACAGGATAAAATGAGGCAAAAAGAATATTCTGTACACTTTTGATCTGTACAGGATTTCCCATATATGTGTGGAGAAACAACTATTTCAGGGTGTTGTATGAGAGGCTAAAAGGAGACTAGTTGAAGTGTTCCCACAAAATAATTTGTGAAGTCACTAGGGATCGGACTAAAATGATTTTTCTACTGTGGAGATGTAAATAGAGGTCTTGGTGCTAGGGTTTGCAATATAGATTTATAGGCAGACAGTTTCAATGCTCTAGAAAGCATCAGCATGATTCAGACAGCTTCCTGCTCTCCAACCTTGCATGTGTAGACTGCACAGATACGTACCTCTTAGACCAGTTTTCTTCAATCTGGTGTCCTCCAGATGTTTCAGACTACAACTCTCATCAGCACCAAACAGTATGGCCACTGGTCAAGGATTATGGGAGTTCTGTTCCCAAACATCTGGAGGGTGGGAAGGGGGAAAGCTGGCTTAGACAACTAACAACATTCTAGTTTATAAATGATGGCTGTGGTTTGGGGAAGCTGGCTTAGACAACTAACGAAATGCTAGTTTATGAATGATGACTGTGGCTTCCTTTACCAGGTGAGCCCTTTCAGAGAAGTCAGTTTCACTTTATTCCTACACTTTTTTGATAGCTAAAGCTCAACAGTTGGATTGAATTGATTGTCTGAATCCACTGAGTGTCTTTCTTATTTCTTCCTGGTAGACAGGAGTTTTCTTCAACTGGAACTTTCTGGAACTTAGTTCCAGAATGCCTCAGGTGGGCGCCATTGCCATTCTAAGAGAACAAGGGAGGCGTTCGTGCTGAGTTCTGGCACCTATTTTTCTAGAAAAACAGCACTGCTGGTAGAGATATTTTTAGCCTGGAGGTAACTTTCACTGTTCTAGATCCTAGCTTGGCTTTTCTACAGAAGATTACATGAATTAACTCTTTCCAACATACATTTCCACATTTGTTTTCTCTTGGAAATATCTTATAATGAGACCAAATGTAAAGCAGCAAGAAACATTCATATGTTGAAACTTGAAATTACATTTTGAAAACGTGTAAGACAAATTTCTCCCAGAAGTGCAAGGTTCCACCACTAACTACCATGCAGCTACCTAGCAGTCTATTCTATATCAAAAGATACATTAATCTAGTTCAGTACAATCCAAATGAACATTGCAGTGAAGGTGCAAACAGCTCCCATTGAATATAAAACCAGAGAGGAAGGCCACAGTTTGTAATCCTGCAGCTGAGACAGGACATACATATGTCATATTTGTCCTGAATCTTTATAGCTTGAACTAGGTATTAATTGACTAGAGGCCACACCCCTGAATGCTATATCTGACCAATTAAAGGGATGGTAATTTTCTGAAATGTTTGACTTCTGCTAAGCCAGGCTTCCTTAACCTCGGTCCTCCAAATGTTTTGATACTACAATTCCTATCATCCCTGACCACTGGTCCTGCTAGCTATGGATCATGGGAGTTGTGGGCCAAAGACATTTGGAGGGCTGAGGTTGAGGAAGCCTGTGGTGTTTCAAGCTGTGGTGGTATGTCAGTCATCTTATGATCCTCTGGGGAGTCTGTGGACCAGTCATCAGAGTCTGCTGGTAAAGGCATCTCTATGGGATTCAGACAAGCAGATGTAGGCTCTGGTACCCTCAGCTCCACATAGGATGAAGTGTGGTGGGCCCATCTCCTCCTCAGGGTTGCTATCATCGGAGGACTCTACCTCCAAGAAGTGGGCCTATGACAGTTTTGAGAATTAGGGAGGGCAAATGGGGAAATCGAGAGATGAAAGTCAGGAATTAAAGCTACAATCCCTATCTCAAGTCCATAATTGTTTGGAACTAAATATCATTGAAACCAATAGGACTTACTTCAAATTAAGCATGGATAGCATAAGGCTTTGAATCCTACAATGGATGTAACAAGTGGCTTTTCATTATTCTCTATCTGCTGCTATAGTGAGTTATCACTAGATACGGTTGTCCTTGGCAAATTGAAGGATGTATTTCTTAAGAAAAAAAGATTATACTGAAGCATCTCCACTTAAAGCAATTATTATATTGGTCCCCCCTACACTGCATCAACCTTCAAAAGCACGTTTGAGCTCCTCATTTTGGAGTATATTGCAATTTAGTATCAAATGAAAGGTGCTTAATAGGCTTAGGCTCTGGAAAACACAGCGGGGTTTAAAAACCTTAAGGAGGGAAATCTCAGCTAAAGACCTAATTTAAGAAAATGTCATAACTAACAAATGAGTGTCTCACGTATTAAGTCTTGCCAAATGTGGTCTCAAGAGAGTAAATGAGGTTCTGCAGGATGCTCTGTGGCCATCATTTGCAAATCTGTCCGCATCAAAACTTCAGGAGATGGGTGGTGTTAATACCCCCATGCTGCAGTAGAGAGAAAGCATTGAGGTTTGCCAATGTTTATGAAATTTTCACAGATTTTACCATAAACAGACAACTGAGAGTAAACAATTTGCCATCCCGATCCAAATCTATCCCCTGCAGCAATACTACCTAGCGTGTCAGTTGCCCATTCAAGAAGCGAAATTGGGGTTTGAGCAAGCAGCATTTGTGTTGATGGCAGGGATGATAGAGAGATTCTATTCCATCCACATTTAAATGGAAACTGACCTAATTTGCACCTTCCAAAACAATACCAGAACTGAAACACTGCCACCTTCACAATTTGCATGGCTCCAAATTTTGCAGTGCCAAAATAATGCATACAAAAAGGCAAATGCCAGGGGAAAGTGTACATAAAAATGCATATATTGGTAAAAAAGACATTTAAGCATGCATTAAATTCAGGAAAGCTGCTTTGCAGAAATGCATATTATAGGCAAAATTGCATACAAACATGTATATCCCTGATGAGTTGCATAAGGATGATGATGGTGGTGGTTATTATTATTACAATGTGATGTGGAAATGTAGAACCTGACCTGATCTTGACCTGAACTCAAGATAGGAAAAAGAGCTGAGAGAAACCATAACTGACCTATGCTGGTCAGTGGTGATAAGGGGAGAGATGGCTTTGTCCTACTGTCCATCAGTTTCTCAACAAAGTGGTCAAGACAGCTTGCTAGTGCACACCATATTTTAGGGATTTTTATAAAAAAAATATCCTAAATGATAAAAAGAAGAGGTATGTACTGCATTACAGCACAATGAAGCTTCATTAAGCTATTTATATTATTACGGGGGTAGAGAATGATGCCCCGTCAATTTTATTGACAGCAAAGATTTGGCAGTTATATATGTATGTGTAAATGGTGGAGTTCCCAGGGTGCACAAGTGTTTGCTGCTAATGGTAAGTAAAAGATTCAGAACCTCATTTTGCTTGATTGACAAGGCAGATCAGAAAGGGAAAGCACAGGATGCTACAGGAAAGGAGCGAGGATGCTGAAATGGAAATAATGTTTCCTGAATGCATCTCTTTCATCTATAAGAGCTGGTTCAAAGTAAGGGAGGCTGTGAGGAGGAAGTCAAAGTATCATGCCAGACTTCGAAATGCATTCATTAGCCTCTTGCAAATTTTGATTTATGAGAGGAAAAAGAGAGGGACTCCTTTTTAATAGGTCAGTCTTCCTGTTATGTACTGAGTTGAATAGGATCCAAACTGCAGCAGTCTGATTGGTCCTAGAACAATAGGATCCAAATTGCAGCAGTCTGATTGGTCCTACAACAATAGGATTCAGAATGCAGCAGTCTGATTGGTCCAAGAACAATGCAGCAGTATGATTGGTTGGCAGGAACCACCCAATCATGCTCCAGATATAAGTGAATCCACAACCTGATTGGCTTACAGTAGAATTCCAGAATTAACCAATCATGTGCAGCCCATTGTGTAAATAATGTATATAAAGCAGATACTTTGAGGGGACTTTCATTCATTCCTCCTCACTACTATGAGCTGAATAAAGAGCATGAAATCACTTTGCGACACTGAGTATATTTCACTTCCTCTTAGTACAGGGTGTATGTGTGTTAGCAACTTTGCTTTTATTACTTATTGGCGACAGGCTTGAATGACAGTGCTCACTGGTACATTTAATCAAGCAATTCAGTTCTTAGCATAGGATCTAGTAGTTATAAATAAGTAGTCAAGTGTGGTCCCCTGCCACGAGAGTGCTAAGGAGAGAAATGGTAGTCTGTTTACACACACTCTCATACTGATTTGTGAAGTGCTATAATGAGCTGCTCATATAGAACTGTGTATGATTTCATTTCATTACCTTAGACCGGGGTAGGCAACCTAAGGCCCAGGATGTGGCCCAATCTCCTTCTCAGTCCAGCCCACAGACAGCGTGTTTTTACAGTGGTACCTCAGGTTAAGAACTATATTCGTCCTGGAGGTCCGTTCTTAACCTGAAACTGTTCTTAACCTGAGGTACCACTTTAGCTAATGGGGCAACCCGCTGTCGCTGTGCCGCTGCCACACGATTTCTGTTCTCATCCTGAAGCAAAGTTCTTAACCCGAGGTACTATTTCTGGGTTAGTGGAGTCTGTAACCTGAAGCGTCTGTAACCCGAGGTACCACTGTACATGAGTAGAATGTGTCCTTTTATTGAAAATGCATCTCTGGGTTATTTGTGGGGCATAGGAATTCATTCCTTTCCCCCCCCAAAATATAATCCGGCCCACGGCTGAAAAAGGTTGCTGACCCCTGCCTTAGACTCACATCTCCATCTGCAGAAAACATGCAATTCACTTCATGACAATGTTGGATCCGTATTAGACTCACTTCATAGAATAGCCATAGAATCATAGAATTGTAGAGCTGGAAGGGACCGCAAGGAACATCTAGTCCAACACCCTAGATGTAGGAATCTTTGGCCAATGTGGGGCTGAAACCCAGAACCCTGAGTTTAAGAGTCTCATGTACCAGCTGAGCTAGGTTGAAGAGCCAATGAAAGTAGTGCCCCTCTTTCAGCAATGTAGGAGTTGGGGGCAAGTGACGTATGCCTTCACCCCCCAAAAAGGTTTTTATATTTGCATTTCTGTGGTCCCTTCTCTTGGAGGTGTGATTATAGCACATTGTAGCAGTAAACTCCTGTGCCTCGAACCAGTTTCTGCTTATTGATGTAAATGCTGAGGCGGAGGCAGGATTTCAGGCTGAAGTGAGAACTGGTAGTCTACAAGGGGGAGGCTTAACTCTCTTCCAATTTGTTGTTGTTGTTGTTAACAACGTATTAAAAACACAATATAATATTAACAATCAAAAACTTCCCTGTACAAGGCTGCCTTCAGATGTCTTCTAAAAATCAAATATAGTGGTACCTCAGTTTCCAAACATCTTGGAAGCCGAACAATTCGGTTTTCAAACGCCGAAAACCCGGAAGTAATTGCTTCCATTTTTGAACGCTTTTCGGAAGTCGAACGGCTTCTGCTGAGTTTTTTTTTAAGTTTCCCCACTGAAATTGCAAACCGCCCTCTGTGCCTCAGTTGTCAAAAGTTTCGGAAGTCGAACAGTCTTCCGGAACGGATCGCGTTCGAAAACCGGGGTACCACTGTAGTTGTTTACCTGTTTGATGGGAGGGCATTCCACAGGGCGGGCACCACTACCAAGAAGGCCCTCTGCCTGATTCCCTGTAGCTTCGTGTCTCACAGTGAGAAAACTTTGAGAAGGCCCTCGGAGCTGGACTTCATTGTCCGGGCTGAACTTTGTAGGTGGAGACACTCCTTCAGATATACAGGGTCGAGACCATTTAGGGCTTTAAATATCAGACCAACACTTTGATTTGTGCTCAGAAATGTAGTGGGATCCAGTGTAGATCCTTTAGGACCAGTGTTATATGGTGCCTTATAAATTATCCCTTATCTGTTCCAGCTCCTATAGCTGGGATTTTTCTTATCTCAGAGCCTGACTGGGGAGGGAACAGTTTTTTTTATTTTAAAAAATCCACAGTACAGTTGCAAAAGTGTTGGCTGTGGGAAGGATTAAGCATGCACTCCTGTTCACTGATTCTTTCCTACAAATCACCTCTCCTGACCTCTGCATAACCGTTAAAAGGCAAACACAAGGTTGGGAACTTGATGCCTGCTTTGAAACATGTAATTTTTACCCTTTAAGCATGTCGTGCCTATGCTGTTCAGTTGAATGATAAGCCTGTGATAAGAGGGAAAAAAGGATTCAGCCAGCCGTTTAATTTTTGTCTTGCCTTGGGGTGGATTCAGAATACCCATTGACAAACTCAGGAGGGGCAAATGAATGGTTTTCCTCCTGACTTGACACAATGAAAACCTCCCAATGCCTAGATGATGATGTGATGATTGTAATGATCAAGTGTGAAAACATGGCCATGCAAATATACTCTTTGAGTTATCTTGGGAGAGTCTTAATCTTTTTGTTTCTCGTGCAGTTAAAAAAACAACAACACTTCTGGAATTCTTTGGCCATAAGGTGTGATGCCCACTGGCTTAGACGGCTTCTTAAAAAGATTTGCTGAATGATTCCCTTCTGGACAACTTTCTGGGGGCCACATGGCAGTGCTGTGTGGGGCCAGAGGCAAAAAAATAGTCAGAGACAAAAGAGGACAGAGCAGCAAATGCTAGTTTCTACACACCTGCATATTCCTCTCTATATCCTGTAGCCAGGCAAAGAAGAAGCCTGATCAGAGACACAGCCAAGCAAAGAGCCATCAAGGAGAGAGCAGTATGATGTGTGGGGTCAGGAAGGTGTGTGGCCTGGGGGAGAATCTCGAAGGTCAGATAGAGAGGCCCTGATCTGCATCAGTTGGACCTCACCTATCATTGGCATAGAGCAGAGCTTTCCAAACTCTGTCACGATACATTAGTGTGTCAGCTACAGTGTGTAGATGTGTCGAGTGAACGCTCCCTGTGTTCCTCCCACGGCTGGATAGGGGTTGATTTAACCTCTGGTTTGCGAGTAAAACTGTGTTGAGAATTGATGCATGCCTAAAAAGTGTATCACCGACATGAAAAGTTTGGAAAGCTCTGGCATAGAGAGAAAGCTCCCATGGATTGAGGTGGCAGAGCAGTTTACAATGAGTTAAAAACCCTTAAACCAGGAGTGAAACTAGGCTTTATTTCACCTGGGTCAGAGGGCCAGTTTGGCACATGTACACACACACACACACACACACACACACACACACACACACACACAGGTTGTGAGCCTCAGTGGTGCCCCCTCTGGAGGCTTCACCCAGGGCAAAGCCCCCGGCTAGTGCCCCTTTATCTACAGCACTGATTACCTCCCCCCATGTGAGGGTTCCAGGGTGGATCAAGGACCACCACTGATGATTTGTGTAGGAAAAATCCTGCGCTTAGGGATTTAGCATCACATGCCATTTGGCCCTGGCACATAGCTAATGAGAGTGGCAAATATGTGGACGTCTCAGCCCTGGGGCAATTCTGCTTTTTTAAAAATTCTGCATGTGCCTCACAAGCCTTCCGTGTTGATTATTATATCTATTTTCCCCCACCCCCAACAAGGACAGACATATTTATTTAATGAGACTATCACGTCTCCAGTTCTTTCCCTCCCCCTACACACACACACACAATTTGTAGCTTTTTTTGTGCTCAAATTCTCCCCGTATGGCTGGCGTCTGTGTCGAGAAGCACAACTGGTGGCAGTCATTTTTAACAACGAGAAACTCCTTCATCTGTCATTGCAGATGGGCCTGGTGCAAAACCTCCGCTTTTATCAAATGCTACGGCAAAGCTTTAATATCCCTTGCACAGGTTTAGAGCTGAATTGCTGAAATTCCTTGACGTGCTACAAAAAAATGTATTCATTTTATTTTAAATGTGGAAGGAAGGGACAGATTTTTCTTTTCTTCTTTCATTTTTTAAGGCTATGTTCTTGATAGGTTCTCTCCAGGAAAAGAAAAGGGGAAAAATTAAATATGCAGCTCCAATTAATATGGCACTGTCTGTGTTAATGAAACTTCATTAACGACTGATGCTGATATAATATACATCATACATTTTCACTGAAGGAGAGAAGTGTGTGTAATAGCTATCTATTAACTGATAATTTAAACTGACTCCAGAAAAGCACTCAAGAGCCAGAGCTTCAGTGATATCTTCCTTCCCTGTCAGCTGTGCCAGGCTCTTCATTGCTTGCAATGGACATTTAATTGGAGAAATACAACTCCCAGCATGGAAGGATTATCTCTCTAATCTTCCTTAAGGCTTCTCTTTGATATCCTACCGATGTGAGTTTGTGGGTAAGAGCAAAGTTAAAATAAGCCTGCTGGAAATTCTGGGGTTCAGAACTGGAACATGGGAAGGTAGGTTTCATGAAGCATGTTGCATTAGAGAAAGGGATGTGACATACATGCACCAACAATGAACCAGACCAATACTGGCAATCATAAGAGCAGAAGAAGAATCATAGAATTGTGGCGTTGGAAGGGACCCAAAGGTCATCTAGTCCAACCCCTTGCAATGCAGGAATCTCAGCTAAAGCATCAATGACAGATGGCCATCCAACCTCTGCTTAGAAACCTCCAAGGAAGAAGAGTCCACAACCTCGCAATGGAGTCTGTTCGACTGTTGAACAGCTTTTACTCTTACTGTATGCTTAATCAGAATCTCCTTTCTTGTAACTTGAAGCCATTGGTTTGAGTCCTACCCTCTGGAGCAGGAGAAAACAAGCTTGTTCCCTCTTCCATGTGAGAGCCCTTGAGATATTTGAAGATGGCTGACGCGCGTGGTACTGTGGTCTAAACCACAGAGCCTAGGGCTTGCCGATTGGAAGGTCAGCAGTTTGAATCCCCATGACGGGGTGAGCTCCCATTGTTCGGTCCCAGCTCCTGCCCACCTAGCAATTCAAAAGCACATCAAGTGCAAGTAGATAAATAGGTACCGCTCCGGCAGGAAGGTAAATGGCATTTCTGTGCGCTGCTCTGGTTCGCCAGAAGCAGCTTAGTCATGCTGGCCACATGACCCAGAAGCTGTCTGCGGACAAATGCTGGCTCCCTCGGCCTACAGAGCGAGATGAGCGTGCAACCCCAGAGTCGTCCGTGACTGGACCTAACGGTCAGGAGTACCTTTACCTTTATCATATCAGACCGCCTCTCCTGGTATGCCCCACAGAGGAACTTACGGTCTTCAAACAAAGACATCCTGAAGGTCCCAGGCCTCAGAGAGGTTAGGCTGGCCTCAACTAGAGCCAGGGCTTTTTCGGCTGCGGCTCCAATCTGGTGGAACACTCTGTCACAAGAGACTAGGGCCCTGAGGGACTTGACAACTTTCCGCAGGGCCTGTAAGACAGAGCTGTTCCACCAGGCTTTTGGTCAGGGTGCAGCCTGGCTCCCTCCTTTGGCAATCTCCACAGAATTTTAGCTTAATGGTTGCCAACAATTTGAATTTAATTAATTTTTATAATGAAATGTTTTTAGAATCTTGTTGTTAGCCGCCCTGAGCCCAGCTTCGGCTGGGGAGGGTGGGATATAAATAAAATTTATTTATTATTATTCTCTGTCTCCTGGCTAAACATACCTAGCTCCTTCAACTGTTCCTTGTAAGGGTTGGTTTCCAGACCCTTCATCATCTTGGTTGCCCTCCTCTGCACACATTCCAGCCTGTCAACAACCTTCTTAAATTGTGATGCCCAGAATTGGACACAGTATTCCAGGTGTGGTCCAATCAAGAGCCCTGCTGGAACAAGCCAGTGGCTCATCTGGTTGGGTATCCTATACTCACAGTGGCCAACTAGATGCCTGTTTGAAGCTCTCAAGCAGGACCTGAGGGCAACCAACTCTGCCCACCTGCATACCATTCCCAGCAACTGATATTTAGAGGCATACAGTAATGTGTTCGACAGTGGCGGTAGAACATAGCCATTGTGGCTACTAGTCATGGTCACTACTAATTTGTACGATTCTCTCTTAAATCCTTCCAAGGTGGTGGCCATCACTGCAGTTCCATAATTGAAGCAATTCCATAATTGCAGTACTCCTGGATCCTTTGCTGTCGCTTGAGGCTCAGGTGGCCTCAGTGGCCCAGAGTGCCTTCCATCAGCTTTGGTTGGTGGCCCAGCTACGCCCTTATCTGGACAGGGATAGCTTAACTACTCTTGTCTATGCTCTGGTAACCTCAAGGTTAGATTACTACACTGTGTGATATGTAGGGCTGCCTCTGAAGACAGTTCGGAAATTTCAGCTGGTGCAGAATTCAGCAGCCAGGTTGCTCACTGCAGCAAGAGGGTTTGAGCATATTGCACCAATCCTGGTACAACTGCACTGGCTACCAGTTAGTTTCCGGGCCCAATTCAAAGTGCTGGTTTTGACCTATAAAGCCTTAAATGGTCCAGGACCACAATACTTCAAGGACCACCTTTTCCCATATTAACCCACCTGGACCCTGAGATCATCTTCTGAGGCCCTTCTTTGTGTGCCTCCTCAAGATGTTAGGAGGGTGCCAACATGAGAACAGGCCTTCTCTGCAGCGGCTCCCCATCTGTGGAATGCTCTCCCCAGGGAAGTTTGCCTGGCACCTTCATTATACACCTTTAGGCACCAGGCAAAAACATTCCTTTTTAACCAGGCCTTTGCCTGACCTGATCTACATCCTATACCCTTTTTAAAATGCTGGCTCTTTGGGGTTTTTTTATTGGGTTGTTGTTTGTATTTAGATTTTATGTATGTGATCCTTTATGTGAACCACCTTGAGACATTCAGGTATAGGGCAGTATAGAAATTAAATGAAGAAGAAGAAGAAGAAGAAGAAGAAGAAGAAGAAGAAGAAGAAGAAGAAGAAGAAGAAGTCTATTAAAAAGTACATCCCATTAAATTCAGTGGGACATACTCTCAGGTAAGGCTGCAATCCTAACCCCAGCTACCTGGGCGTAAGCTCCATTGAATTAAATGGGACTTCTATGTATACATAGTTAGGATTGCAGCCTATGTGGGTATAGGATTGCAGTCTTATAAGGCTCTTTCCCTCTTATAATTTAGAGCCATATTTGCTACAGGTGTCTGTATTATTCTACCCAAAAAAGTGCTATTACATATCCTTTCAATTGCTTATTTTTAATTCCTTTTGAGTACTCCCAGGCTGCTATCATGCCATCCTTTATTTCTATAATGTAACTTGATCTGGCACTTCAAAGTCTTTTCACAAAGTTGCTCTTATTTGACATCCTGCCATTTCATTCTTGCTTCCCAGAATCTGATGTCCAGCTCTAGCAGTGTTACTTGTATCCCAGAGCCCAAGATTTCATTGCTTATTTTTATTAACTTTTTTTTTTTTGGGGTCCTGCTGTGGAGACTAGGACCCGAACCAATCGATCCAAGTTACAAGAAAGGAGATTCCTACTAAACATCAGGAAGAACTTTCTGACAGTAAGAGCTGTTTGATACTGGAACAGACTCCCTTGACAGGTGGTGGACTCTCCTTCCTTGGAGGTTTAGAGGTTGGATGATCGTCTTTCATAGATGATCAAGTTGAGATTCCTGAATTGCAGGGTGTTGGACTAGATGGCCCTCAGGGTCCCTTCTAACTACCATTCTATGATTCTGTGATTTATATGCTGCCGTTCAATGCAAATATTTTCAGTTCAGCTCACAACAAAATGTACTAGAAAGATACTACAAAATGCAAAAAGTTAAAAATAGAATCATAGAATAGAGTCATAGAGTTGGAAGAGACCACAAGGGCCATCGAGTCCAACCCCCTGCCAAGCAGGAAACACCATCAGAGCACTCCTGACATATGGTTGTCAAGCCTCTGCTTAAAATGAAGGAATTAAAAGCCTGGGGTGAGGAGGCCTTTACCTGGTGGCAAAATGGCCTCAGAGAAGGAGGAAGACAAATCTTTTGGAGAGAACTCCACAATCAGGGCACCACATCTGGAAAGACCAGTCTCCAGTTGCCACCACCTCACCTCTGATGGTGAGGGTGTCCAGAGAAATGCCTCCAGTGACAATGAAGATTCCCCAAAGGGTTGAACCCCAACCCACATCAGGTCAGTAAACTCTTGTGCATGATTGGCCTAGACATACTCTTACACAAGCCTCTCAGCGCTGAAGGGAAGCTGTACAAGAGCATTGCCATTACTACAGTACAGTGGAACCTCATGTTACGTACCATCCTCCTTACCAATGCTTCGGGTTACGAGCTCCGCTAACCCGGAAGTAGATGCTCCTGGTTGTGAACTTTGCCCCATGATGCGAGTGGAAGTCGCGCACCGGTGGTGCGGCAGCAGCAGGAGGCGCCATTAGTGAAAGAGCACCTCATGTTAAGAATGGTTTCGGGTTACAAACGGACCTCTGGAACGAATTCAGTTCATAACCGGAGGTACCACTGTATGTTAATGGTTTAATTCACAGAGAAATGAAAAGTGTATGTGTATTAATGAAGGTTTAAAATGGAAAATGGCTATATGTGTATTAGTAACATTGGTTTTTTCCACAAGAGTTTTTCTAAAGGATTCTGAGCATGATTAACTGACTGACTGCTACATCTCTGGTAACTAAAATGTGAAGGTTGTAAACCTGGGATCATGTGAGAAGTATTGGGTTGCGATCTCCATTTTGGAAGGAGTTGTCTTTGTTTCTTTGCCTTCCAAACTTGGTGGAGTGAAGATGCAAATGGAGTTAAGTTGACTCTCTGAATGGCACAGGGAGAGCAATGCAAGTAAATGGCTCAGCTGAAGGGAGAGCAAACAGCCTGGAGGCTGGAAAGTAGGCCTGAGGGAAAGAGACCTTTGCTTATAGGTCTGTTCAGATGGTTTCATATTTTGTAAGATGCTGGACAGCGCAAGATACAGTAAGGATGTTTTTGATGTTTTAATTTTGTTTTGAAGGGACGTTCTGCCAGGAAAAGTTTAAATAATATTTTCTATGGGCCTGAAGAATGTTTCATTTCCAAATGAGTCCGTTCTTATGCTTCCAGTCACTTCAAACTGTGCAGTGTTTAAGATCTGCGACACAGAACATTCACAATCAAGCTGGTGCAGGAGAACAATCCAGATGGACCATGTCCATTATCAGTTAGGAGACTACCTTTGACACTGCTACCACCATAGCCTTATTCAGACATCATGATAGAACAGAGAAAGGAAACAGGAGTAGGGGGCACCAACACAAGTCTTAATCCAGTGCCGTTGCACATGCTGGTCCCTGCATGTTTTATCCCCCACCATCCCACATGTGTTGACTGAATACATTTAGAAGCCTTGACCTGACTGGGAACACTGCTTCTTCGGGGCTCCTGACTATGCAGATTCTTTTAAGCATACATGTTTCCCCACTCCCTATTCATCCTTACGTTCCCTGATCATGTATAAAACCCGAAGGACGCTTATAAGAGAACAGGAAGTGTCAAAAGCTCCTAATTCTCAATGAGTTATCAAGTGAAGGGAAAGTGTTATTTAAGTTGACCATTATTCTTCTTCTTTGCATTCATATATCACATTTCTGCCATACTCCAGGTTCTGCTTGCATACTTGCCATAGACATCTGGCTGGGCACTGTGAGAATAGGACGCTGGACTAGATCATAGAAGCATAGAATAGAATCATAGAATAGAAGGATCAAGGCAGGAATCTCACCAGATGGGCCTTTGGTCTGATCTCTTCTTATTTCTTATGCTCTGGGTGGCCCTTGTTGATGGCTTTCAAATGGATTTATCTTCTGTCTTCCCTTGGGGCAAACAGGTCTTAAGTATCCCCCAAAATGGTGCATCCTCTTGGGCATTGTCGGCCAGAAAGTGTTAAAGAAGGATAGAACGTTTTTTATGTATGCAACAACAGCAGCAAGAATACTTATGGCAAAGCACTGGAAGACACAAGATTTGCCCACACTGGAAGAATGGCAGACGCAATTGATCGACTACATGGAACTGGCCGAAATGACTGGCAGAATCCGAGATTTAGGAGAAGAGACAATGGAGGAGGATTGGAAAAAATTTAAGGACTATTTACAAAAATATTATAAGTTATACGAATGTTAAGAATTTGCATGATTTGGAAAATTTAGCTCCAGCAATAAGATCTAGGATATTGGAAACTAAGTTATAATTATGAAAGGACCAAAGTTTAAAAAAACACTATATTTATATTAGGGCAAAGTAAATTAATAATAAGTATTTTAAACTTAACATATAACTATTTGAAAGTATAAATAACACATGAAACAAGGTATTAATTTGCTGATATCTTTATTGTAAAGAATGCAGGGTGAGGGAGACGTGGGGAAGTCCGGTTGGTTATGAAAAAATGTATTGGAAAGATGGATTTCTTTTATTCTTTTTTTCTTTTTTCTTTTCTTGTTATTTCGCTTTATACCTGACTGTACATTTATACCTGGGGGAAAAAAATGCAATAAAAATATTTTTTAAAAAACAACAAAATGGTGCATCTCAGGCTTACGTCATTTGTAATCAGTAGTGCACAGCATGGCAGGTGGGAGGTCACATGACCTACTGACAGCTGAGTCACTGCTGCTTGCTGGGAAGGGTGAGGTGGTGGGGAGGTTCATGCAGTGCAAGTGCGCTGGCAGAGCAAATGTGATGCTCCTCCCAGTGTGTTTGCACCGTGCTGACCTTCTACCACCTCCCCCACTCTCTCTTCTAATCGGGAGGTCAGGCAAGTGGCATTGCCCCACCATGTCATCTGCTACTGTTTGTGATCTACCAATTCACAAGGGATTGGATAGAGCTGGTTTTGCTGGCTGGCTGGGACTGCAAAAATAGGAGACAGGAGGGTGCTGTGAATAAGTCGACGCATCACAATTTGTGGGCGGTGGGCTGCAATGAGATCAGAGGGTCACAAGTTCTCCATCTCTGAACTGAGTAGCTTTTGAACTAACAACTTATTTTTAAAATATCATCACATTATTTTGGTACACAGCATAACATTCCTCCAGTATAATTGTTTTCTGGACCCTAAGCTCTCCTTCAATGTACACCACCATGGCTATAACCTGACACTCTGTATTGTGCTCAGACTCTGCAGAAACTGAGCACAATACACATAATGTCATGTCTTGTTACCTGATGAATGCATCACTTTCCAAAACAAAAGCCTTCCCTAAATACAGGTGAAATGACTGAGTATACAACCAAGTTTCCACTTGAAAGAGTAAACAGATTTGGAGTTGGAATTAAATAGGTCTATCAATGTACGGTCTAGACAAAAAACCTACAGCAGATAAAGCCTTATTCTGCTTTTAAATGGAAAATGGGGGATGCTTACATTTGTATACTTTATTTGTGCAACCTATTTTCTTTTTTAAAAAAGCAAACATTTTCAAACATATGTATTCAAGGTTGCTGAAAATAAAGGGGAAAGATAATTCATATAAATATATAAAACTTTAATTAAGGGCAGCTGTAGAAGGTAAGCATTTCTGCAAAAAATTATTCAATGTTGCCACCTATAGGCCTTAGCCTATACTCGCATTTTTATAAATGGTAGCATTTTGAGAAAAGCAGCCTGCAAGAATTGTTGCATAATTCAATTTTTATTTGAAAGCTTCAGCTTTAAAAGAGAAAGGGGGGGCGATCTATTCATACAACTGTGCATATATATTTTCTTCTTCTCCCAGACTTGTATAAAGAAATTAAACAGCTGATTTGATTATATCATCAGTTAATTTTACAGTAACCCCTTCTATATTAACTGTATATCTGAAGTGCTTTGCTGCAAATCTTTGTGGTTTGTATGCATCAGATTTCAGTGGCTGAAGAGGTCAAAAAGTTGCTAGGCACCCGAGCCTTGCGGAAGGCCTGCTACACCAACAGTTCTTCCTCCCTTCTCACTTTATACAGAACACCAAAAAATGTCCGAGACAGCATGAGAAAAGTATCTCCCAGAATAGAGGGGTCCATTGAAGATGCTTTGCCCAAAGAACACCCCCCTCCTGCCACAATCTTGAAGTTGGCACTGTGCATTTACATCTTCTGTTAACTCATTACACTTTGCCGAACAGATGTCAAAACCATGACAGGTTTTCATCAAATTCTCTACCCTGAGGTAGTAGCAAGCCAGTACAACTTCAAATGAATAGAATTAGTTTTACCGAAGCTTGGAGGATTGTGAAGATGGAACTTATAATGAGAAACTAGCCACAGTCCTAACGGTATGGAGACGGAAACACTGTGCCTCTTGGAAATTGCATTGTCTTAAGAGTAATTTCCAGTTTCAGCCAGAATGCTGATTATTGCACAATGTTGGGTCAGCCTTATTAAATAAAAAAAATAAAAAACTCCACCATGATCGATGAAGTGATATAAATAAAGGGGTGAGTACGCATCAGAGGTAAACACAAGCAACAATTATTCAAGTGGGAGATGTGTCCCACTTTGAGAGGCTTAGAGGTGGTTTTCAAGTGGGGACGGGATGAGGCAGATTATTTCTGGGTCCATGTCAATTTTATGTGTGTTCATTCATAAACCTGTTCCCCCTTTCCCTTTAATAGGTGGCTCTTGTTTGTTTGTTTTTAGCAAAAAGCAAAGCATACAAAAACCCATATTTAATTCATATTCTCAAACAAAATACATTTATTCCAATTTCTAAATGTATTTTGTACTAAAATGCAAGTTTTAATGCATCTTGGTACATTGTTTTGAGCTGAAAATTACAGGCGGCAACCATTTTATGTGGTGCATGATCGTAGACGCATGGGTCCCTTTGGACCTGGAAGGTGATGGGTTGGGCACACTCATGCATGCTCCGCTGATGCACATGGGGGCTGGGAACGGAACCCCTACACAAAATAGTCACTGCCTGTATATTGCAAAATTAGGAGTGGAAAATCCACAGGATGGTTGTGTTCTGATTCATTTATTAATCTGGGAGCTGCAGAGTATGGGGTTTAACTAGAATTGTGGACTAAATGAATCCCACCCCACCTACTTACAAGTCACCATTCCCACATCACTGTCATTTGAAAACTCCATTGGATTCCATAACATCTCCAGAAGTGGCTTTGTGTCATGTGAAAGATTATATAAAACATGGAAATTACTAGAGAAGGAAACATTGGAAGAAAGTGCTGTTTGAATGCAAACCTAGTTTGACCTTCAGGAAAAGGAGGCATGAAGTACTCACTGCCTTGACTTTGGGCAGGGGTAACCAATGTAGTGCTATCCAGATGTTGGTGGACTAACAGTCTCCATCATCCCTGACCATTGCACAGGCTGGCTGATGTAGCAAAACAACTTCTGCAGGGCACCACATTGGCGACCCCTGCCGTAAGAAGACTTGCTGCTTCATAATTTGAGAATTCGTGCTTCCTGAAACAATATGCAAACCGAAACACAGCTGTCCATCACTGTTTGCAGCTCCCTGAATGTTGTGGTGTAGTTCTTCAGCCAAAAGATGTGTAGGTTGAAGGAAAATCAGGAGCAAGAGTCAGGGTAGGTTAGCAATAAAACACCTGGTGCCACCGAAGTTAGCTCTTTATTCAAAGAAACCAAAACAGTGCAGGCCTAGTGATCACAGCAACACTTCCCAGTAGGTCTTGCCCCAATGAGGCAGTTGCAAGGACAGAAGGTCTCTGCCTTCCTACTGCTCCTCCTCCTGCTCCTCCCCCAGCATCCTAAGGCTCCATTGTCTTATCTCTCTTTGCTCCACCCTCTTTATTCCTCTTTGTGTTCTGGGAAACCAGGGGGAAGGGAAGCTGGCCGCAGCAGGAGTGGGAGACCCCCTGTCTTTAGCAGCCTGCCTCATCTCTGCCTCTTGGCACCCCTCCTCTCCAGCCTCCACTTCCACCTCTTGATTCTGGACTGCCCTCTGTCACAGCCTCCTCCTGCTCACTAAACCCTGTCAGCTCTTCAGCCTACAACATCTCCTCCTCCCTGTCTGCTCCCTCTTCTCCCTCTGACCCCTCATTGTCATCCCACCATTCCTCTGAACATTCATCCCTTAGGGGGTCCCATTGGGGGTTCCCCAGCGGCTGCCTCCCACCATTCCTCTGCATCCAGCCAGTCCATGACAACACATTAATAAAGACAGCATAAACACACAAATACATACATTATATTAGGGAAACTGCTTGCAAACGTGTAGATTAGACAAAACTTCATACAAAAATATTATATTACATGTGTAGTAAAATGCTGATTATTTTTGTGATTATGTATATATGTCACTGACAGAGATGGAACTGCAGTGAACTGAACTCCCTGAACAAGAGAAGGGACACAACATTTTAAGTAGGGCCATTCCTTTGCTGCTACGTGAGTTAGGGTTTAGGTTGTTAGGTGGAAAGTGTGAAGTCATTTCACCTACCACATGCTAAAATAAGCTTTCTGAGATGTAGTACCAGACTAACACTGCCTTCCAGCAAAAGGGGAAAAGAAATCATGTGTCAACAGCACCAGTAGCAAACTTTCCTCATGGACCCTGGCCTTACACTTTGCTTGAGGCATAAACAGTTGTGCAGCATTGCACTAAAGAACTTGCGTGTCGCATTCACATTTCGGTGATGGGTGAAAGTGGTGCTCATTTAAATTCTTGTCCTATGAGAATTTTGTTTTTAGTTAACTGGCTCCAACAGCTTCAACCACGATTGAAGGCGACACCTGGTTTCCACTGCTGTAGCGCATAGGAATTCACCCACACCAAGTATCAGCAAATTAAAAAACTTGGGAATAATAAAGACCAATAGGCTGAACTGCACAGTACAGATAATTAGAAATGTTAGAATGGCAGTGTTCTCCTTTCTAAAACTATCCTCTGAGGTTTGGCCGTGGTCAGCCATTTGCTTATTTGGGGTCGGTGACTGAACTATGGAAACCTTTCTAGGCTTCATTTTGGAAATAATGTCAGCTGTATGCAAAACAGAAGATTGTACAAACTGAATGACTGTAAGAAAAACCTCAGAGATGGTGTACAGGAAGTTGAAGAAAAGCCAGAAATTATTTAAGAAAATCTACAGTTCATTACTGAAGTTGCTGAAATGGTCTTGATCATTGCTCCCCTAGTCCATAGGGTAAATATATTTTTTTCCAAACTGTATGTTACAAGTCTGGATTTAAAAATTGTGCACCAATGTATCACCATCTTAAGCAACACTCCATTTGTCACTAATTGCACCCCCATTAAGTACCTGCCAATATCTCCCTGATTAACTAGCAGTCACCACCATTTATTGCCATCTGTTTCCTTCATGATAACCCCATAATGCTGCCGTCCCAGTTCCACGTTGTCCAATTAAGTGCAGCCTGCCAATATATAACATTTTGATGGACTGCCTTCTGAGCTATAATCCTAGCAAGATTATATAGAGCTCAGAGAGGTAACCATGCTGATGAGCAGATCACTTATGCCACCTGGATGAACTGCATCATGTTCTGGAAGCAAGGTTTAGAACAGGAACAGTCAGACCAAAAGGTGTGTTATTTCCATTTTGATCGGCATACTGCTGTTTCTTCCCCTTTATTATGTATACTCCTTTTGAACAAACTGTTGAGCTAGATTTCTGGGCTTTCTTGGTTTCTGGACACACTCAAGGACTAGTTGTTCTCCCATGTTGCTCAAATGAGTTGGGCTGTGCTACTGGTTGTTAAAGTGCCTGTGAGAGCAGTGGGGAGACAGGTTGGAGTTGTCAAGCAGGAGATCTGGAATCCCTGTTTCCAGGGAGATCACTGCAGGGCAGTGGAAATTCCACAGCCAGTGCTCTAGGTGACGTATCAGTGGATAGTGGTAGCAGAAAGAACAAGAAACACAGTGGGACATCCTTTCTTACAAGCCTACCCCATATAGTTGGCACTGGAGCAAGCAGTTTCCTTCCATTACAGACCGCACATATAGAATCATAGATTCGTAGGATTGTAGAGTTGGAAGGGACCCCAAGGGTCATCTAGTCCAACCCCCTGCAAAGCATGAGAGATGGCCACCCAACCTCTGCTTCAAAACCTCCAAGGAAGGAGAGTCCGCCACTTACTCAGGGAGACGGTTCCATTGTTAAGCAGGTCTTACTCTCAGAAAGTTCTTCCTAATGTTTAGTCAGAATCTTTTTGTAACCATTGGATTGAGTCCTACCCTTCAGAGCAGGGGAGAACAAGCTTGCTCCATCTTCCATGTGACAGCCCTTGAGATATTTGAAGATGGCCATCATATCTCCTCTCAGTCTCCTCTTTAAGGAGCTGGGTCTGTTTAGCCTGGAAACTGCTCCTCACAAGGCTTGGTTTCCAGACCCTTCTTCATCATCTTAGTTGCCCTCTTCTGCACACATTCCAGCTTGTCAATATCCTCCCTAGGTTTTGTTACCCGGAACTCTGCTTAAAAACCAATCTCTGCTTAAAAACCTCCAAGGAGAACTAAAATTTTCAGAAGTTAGACTGCAGCAATATCTCTCCCCAGCTCTAATAGCACAACCCTTTGTGTGTTTTCTCAGAAGTAAATCCAACTGAATTCCAGGTAAATGCACATAGGATTGCTCCCCGAATAACCTTCAGGATAGCCAGATATTCATCTCTATTTTTCTACATAATGAAAAGCATTGATCCTATTTTTACATCCAAATTAGCTTGGTCTGCTAAATTGTAATGATTCTTACCTACTTTCTGCCCAGATTAAGTTCTTTGAAATTGCATTCCTCTGATTTACATCGGAAGGCTGAATTTGGCTCAGTGAATTTAGCTGCTCCCAGCCTCTTAGAACATTAACAACAAACAACTTGGTTCTGGACCATTAGACAACAGACTGCTTGTTAGTGGCGGGTAGCAATCAGTTTTCATCGGCTTGTTAATTTATTGCATTTCACGTGATGGATGCGGCAAACTTGTGATTAGTTTTGTTTTCTCTGCATTTTTTAATGCTGAAGAATGGGATACAAGGGATGTTTAGATGATCGGTGGATATGGGATCACAATTCTTGGCTCTTCCCACCCTTTTGTTAACTGCAGAATGGTAGAAAATATATGTTCCCATTATTTTAGAAGTAGGAGATAAACAAAGGAGATTTCAACAAACAAAAAAACCACTGCCACAATGAATAGCTGAAAAATACACAAGTACTAGGGTACTTCACTGCTGCTACATAAATGCATGGAGTTAGAGCAACTTGTGCATGTCTGCTCAGAAATATGGGATGCATGACACTCCGAAATCAGTAAGCATTTCTCACTGAAATCAATGGAGGTAATTTAGGCTGGGTCTCAATATAATAATAATAATAATAATAATAATAATAATAATAATAATAATAATAATACAGTGGTACCCTGGTTACGAACTTAATTTGTTCCGGAGGTCCACTTTAGCTAACCACCGCACAATTTCTGTTCTCATCCTGGGGCAAAGTTCTCAACCTGAGGTACTACTTCCAGGTTAGTGGAGTCTGTAACCCGAAGTGTTTGTAACCCGAGGTGTTTCTAACCCAAGGTACCACTGTAGTAGTAGTAATAATAATAATAATCCAGTGAAGTTCCTCAGCAAGTATATTTTTCTGGAACTCCACAGCAGACTTGAGTGGGGCATTGGGGGGAGGAGAGAGGGGGGAAGTTCTGTTGTGCAGATGAAAGTTTGGGACGTACACATATTTATTAGATGGACAGTGCGTATGCTTACAGTTTATGCCCAGTTCACTCTGTTGGGAGATCTAGGACCTCATTTTCTTTCAAGAGTTCAGATTGCTCATCCCGCAGATTAGCCCGTGGCACTATTCATAGGAGGTTTCCTCAGAATTCCCACCAAATTTCAATGAAGTGAAATCTTGAGGCTCGCATTGAGGTCCCTCCTAAGTAAAAACAACAACGTGAGAGTGATGCTCAGGGAAGAGAGGCAGGTTAATTTTGATGAGATTTATAACATTTATCAGCAGAGTCTTAATACTTGGGGCACTCAGAAGTTCTTGATGAAGCCCTGCTAATCTACCTCTTACCTACCATGGATATCCTGCTGAGTGTCTGGGGCTGGCGTAGAAGCTTGCCTTGCACTCAGAAGAGCTGATACAATCTGGGATTAAAGTTGTCAGTGATATTCACTTAAAAGCAAAATGTCGAGGCTAATCTGGGCTTTCTGCTCAGGAGGGGAAAAGAAGAGCTCTGACCTGACTATCAAAATTTATCGGGGCAGGGAGGGGGGACAGGCTCTGTACATCCAAAGATTTACTGAAGGGTGAAGGGCATAGAAACAGAAATGACTGCCACACTTTCAAGTATGCTTTATGTGCTTTTTAGGATGGCACATGTTTCATCTAATAAGAATAATAATAAAAATTGTTGTTACCCTAACTCTGAGGAATAAGCTATTAGAAATGTGAATACACAAGCGGCTATGGCCATCGTAAAGCTTATTCATGGCGTATGTAAATCACAAATCACCTGGAGAATTATAAAGGGAAGGAAATCAGCCGCTTGAAACATACTCAATAGTTTTCTTTCAAGCCATTTGGTTCTACTGTTAACAAAAAATATTTGGAGCATTAAAATTTTTTTATTGTTATTTGCCCAGTAGACCGTAGCAGCTCTGAAGCCAGTTGCACTGTTTATTCAATATACCAGCTCTGTTCTTTCAGTTTATCGTGTTAAATAGTTGTCTGAGCAATCCTTACAGGGCATATTTTGTGTAACCGCCTATAGCAGTTCTTTCAGAACCAGTTAGGTTGTTGAAGAGGGTGTGTGTGTGTGTGTGTATCATTGTGTAGTACGGTGGTTTCAAAACTTCCCCCCACCCCTCAGACCACTTGAAAATTGCTGAAAGTCTTAGCAGGCCACTTAGTGATTTTTCTGCCTGTTATAGCAATTGCAGTGCACTGTGCTAGATGCTGTATGATTTTCCATTGCATCTCTTATTGCTTATTTTATTTCTTGTATAGTGTATTTTATTGTGTTGCAATTAGAATACCATAGAATACAATACAAGACAAAAATGCAATAACAATAAAAAGGAGTAAAAGAAGCAATAAAAATTAAATTAAAAATCAATGTGAAAGCTGTACTTAATGCAGTTTATGTGCTGCCTCCCGTCATCAGCCACAAATCCACAGACATGCCATAGGTAACCTGAATGAAACTCTTGCACAACTGGTGGTCCATGGCAGAGGCAGTTTTAGGCTAGCATGACCGGTGCAAGAGGTGAAACACCAATGCTGTAGAATGGAGTGTGAGAAGAGGGGGATGTCGAATTTTAGAGTGCCACAGATATTGAGAGCCCAAAGTCTTCCACTGCCTATGGATCACAGTTTCAGAACCCTTGTAATCATGACTATATATAGCAGTTTAGAATTGTAAAAGTACTTCACATATATTACCTGTAATCCTTACTGTCTGCTGTTCACTCCTGTATCCATTCCACCCTCCTCCTCAGTTGTTTCCCTGTATCTTAGCTTGCAAACCTCTTAGGACCAGAACCGATCAAACCTCTTCTTTGTAAAGCAATGTAGATCAATGGTGCTGTGTGAATAATAATATCCCCATGTGAATGATGGGGCACGAGGCCCAAAACCTGGGAAGAAACAAGATAGGGAGCTGCCTCATACCGAGTTAACCTGATTAGACCATCTAGCTCAATACTGTCTGCACTGATTGGCAACTGCTCTCTGGGATTTCAGTTAGACATCTTTCCCATATCTGTTGTAAGATGCTGGGGACCGAACCTGGAAAATTCTGTATGCGATGCATGGGCTCCACCACTCTGTTACAGCCCTTCCTCAGTATAAGATGGTGACTTGCCTAAGCCCATCCTAATATGTACAGGCCCCTCCTATTTTGCATGCATTCAAAGCACACACAATTGTGCATGCGTGGGCAGTTTTCAGACCTGGAGGCAGAGCGGGCTTATACATGCCAACGTGTGAAATAACCAGGAACATAATCCCCACAAAAGTTGGAGGGGGGTTGCCTGCCCATGGCAAGATTTGAACGGTGGCAATTCCATGGCTTAGTACTATATTATAGCTGTGCTCTGTTACCTGATGGTTTCCTTCCATTAAAAAACAGAAAGAAGGGCAGAAAGTGGTGGCAGATTCACATTGCTTACTCAGCATTGCTTGGGTTGCAACGCTTTTCCTGCGACTACTGCAAAGCCATGTGCATTGGACCTGGTACATATTCCATGGCTGTACAAAGGAGAGAGTTCCTGAATCTAAATACATCTGCTGGCCTTGTAAACTGCCTGGATTAGGTGTTGGGGAACTGTGGCTCCACAAATGTTCTTGGGATTCCAACTCCCATCAGCCCCAGCCAGCATGGTCAATGGTCCAGGTTGATCGGAGTTGTATGTCCACCAAGGTCTGAAGAATTTAAGGTTCCACATCCATTCCTGGATTGAAGCCTACCTGGAAACCACATGGAAGCTTATTTGAGCTCTTTGGAGGAAGAACTAGCCATAAGGGCCAAACTAGCAGCAACAGAAAGACAAGGACCTGAATCAGCTCAGGAAATGGCACTGAGTAAGAAGATACTTCATTCATCCCACTTCCATTGTGCTGTTTTCCCAGCCTAAATCATCCCCATCTCCTGGAGCTGCTACTTTGCATCACAAGGAAATAATATGCTGTTGGAACCTAACATCTACCCCTCCCTCTTCTCTGTCTAATTCCTTCCACATGTCCAGAATTGGTCTCTTAAATTTCAAAGTGCAATAAAGCACCTCCGCAATTAACAAAGTTACGCTTCTCTCTTTTTTCCCCATCAGTGCAATGAGGAGAAGAGTATGGTCCTAAACGCTTGCAATATTTTCAGGAATGTAGTTCTGGCTGATTGCTGTAATAAAGATGTTCATGGGGAGTTTCTTGCTGCCTAAGATTTACTATACGTGACTCAGTTTAACAACAAAAAGCTAAAACAGCTGCTTTGATACAAGACTTCAAATTAATTTAGCTACAAGTCCAATTTTCTCTTTCTTCCTGTTGCCTCCCAATCACTGCAGTAATATGAAACCATTTCTAACCAAGGATCGCTCTTGAGAGCCAATCCAGTTTAAGGGATTGGTAGCTTATGCTATGATCCGGTGGACCTAACTAATAAACATTGCCTCCTCCAGGAGAAACATTCACATTGCTTATTTACGGAGCCAGGATGGTGTCTTTCTGACAGCTGCAGCACATTTTTTCCTGAATTAAATGTGGAGATTGTTAGAATTCCTGCTCCATGATTGTAGTCATGGGATTGTTGTCTATCACATGATGGTGTGTGTTTTGACTCCGCAGAGTGAAAAGTGACGGAGACAGGATGTTTGTGTTACTGTGTTCCGTGAAGTGGGACTATTGTCCTTTGTTCTTTTTCTCTTTGCTGTCTGATGCTAGAGAGAGAGGGAGCCATGTTGCAGTGCTCCGTGTGTGTTTATATGTAAATAAAGTAGATTAGCCAAAATGCTGAGTTACTGAGGTCTGTCACGCAAGCTGCAAAGACTCTGTGGATCCCTAAGTGTGCCGATGTCTGTTGGCATCAGTCGTTGTGATGTCCAGGCAGAAGAAAGCTTATGAAGCTCCCAAACAAAAGACCAGGAGGGAGAGAACATGCCAGTCGGGCATGTGTCTCTGCCAGAGCCTTACTCGAGTGTAGCACAAGCTCCTGACAGAGATGTGCTTTGGAAGGAGCCAAGTCCAGAACAGGAACTCATGCAGAGATTCACTGAAAAGCTTCCTCTGTGGGTAATTCTGCTCAGACCTCCACAAGCAGCAACTCAGTGAACAGATCACACTCTGCAGAATTGGCAAAGTTAACAGCTAAAAATAAGACGACCTAATGGCGAAGGTTTTGTGGAAGAATGGAAACCCCCTTTCAGATTATTTAAAGAAATAGTATCATACGATGAACAGGCAAGCAGGATTTGAACTATGAACAACAGAAGGGATTAAAGATTACAGTAGTTTTGTTAAGGTTTAAGAGATAGAAGATAGGGTGCAGCAGAAACAGAAACACCATGGAAAAGGAGGTGGGAAGTTAGTTTTTTAAAAAAAGTTTTTATATATTGAAATATATGTGTGAAATTTTGGAAAACTTAATTTTAAAAAAACTTTGAAAAAAATGAACGAATCATACACAAATGCACAAATGCAGAAGAAATTATCTTCAGGGAGGCCACTTGAAGTACGTAGAACAAATCATGCTGATACATAGTGGGCAGACTTCTGTGGGTGGATGCTTTCAGGATAAGGCACCACTGATTTATTTAGTCCATAAATTCTTAGCAGTTCTTTCGTGACAGACTTTCTATACTCTGGCACAGTTTAGAAATTACTCAGAAAAAGTATTGGACTTGAATCCCTGCTCAGGCACAGGTGACCCTGGGTGAGTCTTTCTCTCTCTCTCTCTCTCTGCTTCACATCCCTTGTTATGAGCATAAAATAGGAGAGCCGCTGTGTATGAACCTGAGAATGCTCCTCTGCTTTGGAAGAAGGGCAAGCGAGGCCATTCCAAGACATTTTGCTGCCTGAGGCAAAGAATAAGACAATGTCCACTTCCACATAGAGAATACAAATGGGCTGGCAATTGAACTGGGAAGAATTCAAATGGGATAAACCGATCTGTGAGGGAACCTGTGGAGGACACTGGTTTTACAACTTTTTGTGAGTGGTAACAGCTTGATTCTGGAGGTCCCAGGCCACTGTGAGGCAAGTTTATGTACTGTATGTGCCACTCCATTTGGTTATTTTATTCAATTTGTGCACATTTATGAACAGATAAACTGGTGAAACTGCAGTGTTTTCTCTCCACCTCCCTACATCTTAGTATTTAATTTGAGGTGAAATAGATGGTTTGAGGTCAAATTTAGGAAGCAGTGACATTCCTTCTGGCAGATGATGATTGAGAACCGCTGGACATGTGTTGGATGAAGTACAGGCCCCTCCAGCCCATTTGAGTTAGGAGCCTCTGTACGAGAGAGTCGACTCCAGCAAAAGTTCCAAGTGCAAAATGGCCACCGGCATGTCAGACAACATCAACGAAAATGGCAGTGGCAATGCTCTGACCTCATCGTCTGGCTCTAATGATTCTAATCTTTGACTACAGCTTTCACTTATCATCTCGAGTTCAGCCTCAAAACATGCTGAATAATTTAACAAGTACAATATGTTCCAACTCGGCAGCTTGCAAAAAGTTGCAACCCTTACTTTTGTTCAGAGGAGTCGCCAAATGGTGGAAATGTCATGCTCTTTTTAAAGCACATCTTCCCCTGGATTCCCTTGGTAGACGGCACTGATTCCCCCACCCCCAGTTTTTTTCCTAAAGATGTTTTGTTTTTCTCCTTTTCATCAGGGTGGGGTTGCCATGGCAATAAAGTAGGCTGCCTTAGTGGATTTCACCTTTGCTGTCTTGCCTCATATGGTTCTGTCTCCTCAGAGCAAATATGGTGGATGCAATGTACATACAGATGGCTGATTTCAGACCTCTTCCTTGACTGCGCTTGGCAGTCACTCTCCTGAGACTCCAAAGGCAGCACTTCACAAACTAGCATTCATCCTTCCTCCCTTTAATGACCGCCATCACATGTCTCAATTGCTTTATGAACTCGCTTTTAAGATGGACAAAGCTTTTCATGAAAGGCTCCCTCTTAGTACAAACAGACGCATTTCGATTAAGGAAATTGTCAGGCTGTCTCTACTTTTCTCTTGGCATGACTTTGGGCTAAATGAACAATGAAGTTGCTACAAGAAAAGGATTAGGCACCCAGAACTTTCAAGGCATATGCCTTGGAAATGCCATCACAGAAGTCCTCTTACACAACTCTAAGGTCTTCTTTCGGGTTACGCCTAAAGTGACTCTCCTTTAGATGTGATTAACTTGTGTAAATGGGGACAAAGTGAGGACAGTGGATAACTTCATAGACACAGGAACACATCAGAACATGATCTGACCTTAGAACATCACCTGGCCTCCCCAAAACAGCATTCCACAGGTAAACCTCCATGATCCACACTACAGTGCACAACAAAGAGAGATCAAGTGTCAGGATAGTGCAGCAGATCAAAGAGTTCTTCTGGAGGAACTAAATTTTTCTGAGGGCTGGCTCACATCTGAATGTTCACCATCTGCTATGTCATTGATTACAGGTGGGTCTTCTCCCAAGTAGACTCTTTCGCCGAAGGAGATGCCTGCCAGCCCAGTGGAGACTTCTATGCCAACTCTATGATTCTTAGTGGGTCCCACTGCCACCTCTTTCCAATTTCTTGTTTTTAGTCTTCTTAAAAAAAAAAAAAAAAATCCTTGCAGCTCAAAAAGCAGCTCTTCCTATAATAACACAGAAGTAGGAACTCCCCTGAGAACTTTGCTGAAATTACCTCAGAATATCTCAGCTGTATTGCATGAAGGAAAGCCTATTTCCTTACTTTACTTTGCAATTTGCTTCCCCGTGAAATATTACTGGCACAACC
Source organism: Podarcis bocagei (assembly GCF_964188305.1). Classification (NCBI taxonomy): domain Eukaryota; kingdom Metazoa; phylum Chordata; class Lepidosauria; order Squamata; family Lacertidae; genus Podarcis; species Podarcis bocagei. The sequence goes on along the minus strand of NC_138129.1, from coordinate 81,375,063 downwards.
CTGCACAGGAAAAACTGGCCCTTGCTTGAAGTTGTGAGGAGATTTTATATAATGGTAGCCTGAGAGACCCAGAATGCCCACACTTGCTTGCTTTGAAGTACTGACCCAAGCCTGGAGGGAGGACCCTAAATCTATCATTCTGAATTTTTCAAATGCTGGCAGGGCTTTTTAACAAATGGAAGCTTGATTTGGCAGCCACAAGGCATCCTGCTTCACCTTGAAATCAACCATATCTCCGTAGCCTTAGGCCCCAGTCCAGCAAAGCATTATAAACCCACGCTTAACATTTCACTGTTCCATTTGGGACTGTGGAGACACTGAGCGGCTGAAAACTCAGTACACAGTGAAGTGTTTTAATGGATCGAAATACCGGTTTCCACATCTAAAGAAAAGGGTAATGATAGGCCCAGAGTAGTGCTTAGCATCGCACAAAGGAGGCGTGAGGATAACGTCTTAATGACATTCTTTGAGAATCTTGGATAGAAGGCAGCACAGGAATGCAAACTAAACTCCTATTCCTACAAGCAGAAAGTTATGTGGGCAGAAAATTATGTGCTCAAAGGTGAAAGCTCCATTAAAAAGCAAGGGTAGCATTAGGGTTTGACAACCTGACCATTTACACTGTATTACATAATTTTAATGTGACATGCATGGACTACAAGCTCCCACTTTCCTGCTGGCTACAAATGAGGTGTTTGGGCAGCTGCCTTGTCTTGCTTGGCCTTGGAGACATTACAGGTCCTAGCGTACCATTCGCTCATACCTCCCATGTGTCTGGACTACCTATTTTTAGGCATCTCTCCATAGTAGATTACTGTCTCACTTTCCCCCCTCTTTTCCCCTTTTGGGAGTGCTTTGTTAAAATGATGTTTGAGGCTAGATTTGTTACCCTTTGATGTTCTACTTCCTGCCCAAGATCTCTGGACAAAAGCGGGGTGATACGTATTGTTTCTAGAGGCTGATGAAGAGGCTAATGCCATTCAACAAAATGGATGGCATCCATATCAGGGATGGCGTACCTCTGATCCTAGGGTGATATTTAACTTACAAGGCTGTTTCCACCAGAACCACACACATCTGCCACACACCTGGTGTCATTATATATGATCAGCTGATCTAGGGGGAGTTCAGTTCTGCTCAGCATAAGTGTTTGTTCAGACTATGTTGAAATAGGCTGCTTTAATTTTGAAAGTCTGGATTTTATTTCTTTGCTTCTGTACTCATTTTAGTCCTTACATCTAAATTACATTTCCCTCTTGGTTTCCTGCTTTTGTTTTTTAAGAAGCATTACGGTCTCTTTCATCACTGTAACATTTGCCACCTGAGTCCTATCATTGCCTTTCCAACCTTTTTCTCATTATGGGTGAGGCACTCAGTTGATTGACCCAACTTGCTGAGGCTTAAAAGCTTTCTGTTTTACTGAACTTTGATTTATTGTCTGTCTACTGATAATAGCAATGACATCCCAACTTGTTCTAGCCTCTTGTTGTAAATGGCTTGCCTGTTTTGTAATAGGTGAATAGGTTACATTTAGTTAACTATTGATATATATTCTCTCTAATCTGATGAAGTTGGAGAACTTGAAGGCTTGCTCACTCTTTTGTTTGGCCTAATAAAGGTATTTATTTTGGTTGGCCTAATAAAGGTATTGCCCTAATATGAATTATGGGTTTTTGTGTTCTTCACTCAAGGAATCCTAGTATAATTTGATGTCTGTAGAATTATGAAAAATGAGTCCCAGGCTGCATTCTGTTTCGCTTTTATGAAGTTTTATGTGTGGCTCTTGTTGTACACCACCCTGATATTTTGCATGAGGGGCAGTCTAGACATAATTTTATATATAATTAAGAATAAGAAAATTCTATGCCCAGTTATCTGGGGATGCGCTTCTGCATAGTCAACATATAATTGTGATGGTCGACGTGTGCCAATTCCAATAAGCTACTCAAAATATATCTGAAAACTGCTGTTTTAAGCTGTAGTGGGATAAAAGCTGAGAAGTCAAAATATATAATAGGTTTTAATGCAACAGACAATAAATATCCATGTTGTAAGCATTTCCCCCCCCCCTTTTACTACTTCTCCAGCTCACAAACAGCCAGTTCACATGTGCAAATGTATCACTTTACCTTTTGAGAGCTTTTAGATGAATTTAGGCTCTGGCTCCCTTTTGTGTTTGAGAGGAAGTGAGGTGAAAGGAAGCCTGCCATGTATGCAGTTAGACCCATGATGGGCATCAGGTATTGACCATACATGTGTGAAACAGAGTCATCATGGTGTGGTGGCAAAACATCTCCCTTACATACAGAAGGTCCCAAGTTCAACCCAACCTTCTCCAGGTAGGACTGGGAATGTCCCCTGCCTGGAGCCTTAGAGAGCCACTTCCAGTTGATGTAGAAATACTGAGTTAGATGGACCAATGGTCTGACTCAGTTGAAGGCAGAGGGTAAGAGTCAGGAACTTAGCCTGTGACTTAGGACTTGAGAGCCCAGAGGTCAAATTCCTGCTCAGCCATGAAACTCACCAAGTGACCTTGGACCAACTGCTGTCTTTCCATCTAACCTCCCTGTGATGATAAAATGGACAGGGGAAGAGTCATGCTCATCATCTTAAGCCCATGAAGGAAAAGTGGGACATAGATTAAATAATAATAATAAATCCTAATGCTCTGTGTATGGTCCTAGACATAGAATCTGTGGCTATAGCTACAAATGAGGAATACAATGTTTTTGTTTCTTTACTTCCATGTTGGGATTTAGATGTGCCTCCATTATTCATCTTTCATTTTCTTTGGATGCATAGAAGAAGATATGGCTGCTGGAAAATGCCTCCCTTTTCGGTAATCTAATGAGGTTTATCACTTTGCTGAAATATGCTTGTGAGTATTTTAATCATTATTGCTCATTTGACGGCTGTGTGCAATCAATAAACAAGCTCAAACATCTGTTGCCCCCAAAAATGGATCAGATTAATTAAATGATGTTCCATATACATTTATTAAGGGAATGGTGTCAGAGAACCTTCACTAATAATCGGGAGGTGTCGAGGGGGGAGAATGCTGATGGAAAATAATGCCAGTCAACTCTCAAATGAAATAAAGAGAAAGCCCACTCTTTTGTTGTAGTATTTTAATATGCATGCAGGCATGCATATGCTCTTAGGCTGAAACCAATATGCCCCCACCCAGAAAAAAACACCCCACCCCTATGGATTTTGTAGTTTTCTGCATATTCTTCCATGTGTGAAAGCTGGCAAATGTTTGGTATCAAGCAGCGTTTGACATCCAAGGATTTTTCAGAAGCATGCAACATTTGACTGCATCAGGCTTGCAACAGAATTTAGATGACTGTTGTCTAAACTTGTGTGATTAGGCTTTCAAATTTTCTGCAAAGCCTGTACAGTGGTGCCCCGCAAGACGAATGCCTCGCAAGATGGAAAACTCGCTAGACGAAAGGGTTTTCCATTTTTGAGCTGCTTCGCAAGACGAATTTCCCTATGGGCTTGCTTCGCAAGGCGAAAACGTCTTGCAAGTTTGTTTCCTTTTTCTTAACACCATTAATACAGTTGCGACTTGACTTCGAGGAGCAACTCATAGAACTCAGTGTACATAGTAGCCTTTTTTGAGGTTTTTAAAGACTTTGGTGATTTTTGAAGCTTTTCCAAAACTACTTTTGCAGCCATTTGGTAAGTTAAGCTTTTAAAACTTTTTGGGGGGGTTTTGGATTTTGGGTTGGGGTGTTTGGAATTCAAGGACTTGGTGTTGGGAAGGAGTTTGCAAGAATCTGGAAGCTTGTGTGTTTTTTTCCTGCATTTTTATGATTTTCTGTGACCATTGGGCCACTCTGCTGTTTTTTAAAAAAAATTCTGGATTTGAATTTCTGTGTGCTGGGTGGCTGGGGGAAAAGTTGGGGAGGGGTTTGCAAGAATCTGGAAGCTTGTGGGTTTTTTCCCCTGCGTTTTTATGATTTTCTGTGACCATTGGGCCACTCTGCTGTTTTTTTAAAAAAAATTCTGGGTTTGAATTTTGAAATGCTCTTTACAGTATGTGTGACTTTAAAGAGCACTTAATAAACTCTTGTTGTACCAAATTTGGCTTTGTTTGGACTTTTTTTGACCATAGGAACGCATTAATTGATTTTCAATGCATTCCTATGGGAAACCGTGCTTCGCAAGACGAAAAATTCGCTAGACGAAAAAATTCACGGAACGAATTAATTTCATCTTGCGAGGCCCCACTGTACTTGTACTGCAGGCTCCCTGCCTCAGACCTCTCCTGCCTCTTACCCACCACATGAATGACAAGTGAGAGATGCAGGCCAGATTACTTGAAGGCACTAAAACCTCAGAAGAGGAAGGAGGGAATGCGAAAATAGGGCTGAACTGGCTGAGACATGGGGAAAACCCTTCTTAGCCCTGCCTCTATAGATCATTGTCTGTTAAACGAGATGAGGTGAAGATTCAGGTTCCTGAAGCTTTGCTGTAGGGTGGAATGTTGTGGATTGAGGACCCTGAGCTGGCAGAGATGATGAGCACCTAGAAGATCTTCCTGCTTTCATTAGAAATTCAATCCTATCCAATAGGCCACCTGTGAGCACCATGCTTACGCCACAGAGGAATAGAGCAATAGTGAGAGCTGGGTTTGATGGCTTATGAAGGGTGGTTTACATCTAGGTCTGCCATGTGGCTGCCAGTTTCCAGAACTGTTGATGGGATCACAGTTTCTGCAACAAATGGTGCTTAGAAGTCCTCCTCTTAAGGGGTTTGGCAAAGGTCTCTGCATAGGATTCCTCCCATGGAGGTGTCCTGAATCCCTGCTTATCTCAGAGATAAGAAACCTCAGGCCTTGGGGCCACACTCTTTCCATAACAGCATGTAGGATCATAGAGAGCTAGAGAGTTATATTGAGTTAGTCCATTGGTCCACCTGCCCCAGTGGACCAGGTGTAGATGGACTTCAACCTTGTGGGAGCTACTTACCACCACCACCATGACCCCAAATACCTCCCTGAGGTCCATCATTTAGCCCCAAGTGTAAAATAGAAGAAGGAGCAGATATGCATGGTCATTTGTGTATCTCAGCCAAGATTGCTATCCTTGCACAAAAAAATCCATTTCTGGGTTCCCCTCTCTGTCGTAGCAAAGATGGGGGTAGTGAGTTGTTGCTGAAAAGGAAGAGTCAGAAATGCTTCCTGATCTTCTGCAAATGTGAGTGTTTGTGTCAAGGTTTATTCACAGGAATATTCACAGCAGTGCAGACCTTTGTCCCCCATGGCAAAATCTGTAGATCCAGCACTGCAACAGCTCCCATTGTTCCTGACCATTGACCATACTGGCAGTGGCTGATGGTCCAACACCATCTGCAAGGTACTGCCTTGGCTATCATGGCATAATATGTGCAAAATGTGATGTGTGCCTATTTGGGAAACACATGAATTTTAAACCGGGAGATCGTTTTAAATGAACAATTTAAATGAATGATGTAGAGACAGGCCTCAAGGCATAAATATTTTTGTGGGGGGGGATATTGTATGCTCTTAATTATTGTTTGATGTTTGTGTTTGTGCAGCAGAGCCGCTGTGATAAAATCTCTCTCTTTCATATACAGAGGGGAAATAATAATAATAATCTCAGTAGCCCCTGCTTCTGAAATTATTTTGGGAGGTGTTACAGTGGGAGAGGCGATCGTTCCAAACCGCCTATCTAAAATACCCACAAGTCTAATGCATGCAAAAGGGCACCTTGGGTTGAATTTATTATGGATTCAGAGCTGTCATCACTCTCCCTGTGATTGCTTCTTCACTTGCTTATATAGAAAGACAAGCAGAACACAAGGTGTACTCACCAGGAGTTAAATTAAGAAGTGGATATAGCGGGGATGGAGCCCTTATTTATTTATTTTAAAAAAAGAATCTTGACTCACTCCTCATTCCCCTTCTCACCCAGCCCCCTATAGAAATCAGGTAATTTAAATTCAGGGGCTCAAATCTTTATTTAGAATGGTAAATGGCTACCTTTTATCCCATGGGCCGGGTGCTTTATACTGTGATTTCCCTCATCTTTTACGGCAAAGAAATGATGAGCCCTTTTCCATTGATACACCAAAAAGAGCCACATGAAAGGCTTAGCATACCTCAGAAAGTATTCTGGAACATCTAATGTCTGGAATATATGCAGAATAGCAAAGAGAGGGGGGTAGTGCTGGGGACCCTGTTAAAAGCTGTTCTCCTGTGTATTTAAGAGGAACAGATATAACAGTGCAGGCAGCCCCGGAGCAAGAGTGACTCACTGCATAATTTCAACAGATAATGTAAAAAATTCTGTACTATATTATCCAGCCATACACAGGTGCTGTACTTTACCTCATGATTTGGTGATATATTCCCCTCTTTTCCGACATGTTAATTCCAGATTTGTTCCTGCCCCTTTTTATTCTCAATCAGTTGACTATCCTGCTGCATCATTATCACCATTTTGTAATGAAATTTGGAAACTTTTGCAGGGTTGCCAGATTTCCAGTACAGTGGTGCCTCGCAAGACGAAAAGAATCCGTTCTGTGATTCTCTTCGTCTAGCGGTTTTTTCGTCTTGCGAAGCAAGCCCATTGACGGATTAGAGGATTAGCACTGTTAGCGGCTTTTAGCGGCTTTTAGCGACTTAACAGCTTATCGGATCAGGAACTGTGGTACCTTGGGTTACATATGCTTCAGGTTACATAGGCTTCAGGTTACAGACTCCGCTAACCCAGAAATATTACCTCGGGTTAAGAACTTTGCTTCAGGATGAGAACAGAAATAGTGCAACGGCGGCGCAGCAGCAGCAGGAGGCCCCATTAGCTAAAGTGGTGCTTCAGGTTAAGAACAGTTTCAGGTTAAGAACGGACCTCCGGAATGAATCAAGTACTTAACCCGAGGTACCACTGTGCAGCTAACCTATGTCACATATTTTAGTAGCACAGTGGTGCCTCGCAAGACGAAAAGAATCCGTTCTGTGATTCTCTTCGTCTAGCGGTTTTTTCATCTTGCAAAGCAAGCCCATTGACAGATTAGCGGATTAGCGCTATTAGCGGCTTTTAGCGGCTTATCTGCTGATCGGATCAGCTGATAAGTGGCTTAGCGGCTTGGAAAAGGGGGGGAGGGGAAAAAACCAGCAGGAACTTGCAAGACATTGTCGTCTTACGAAGCAAGCCCATAGGAGATTCGTTTCGCGAAGCACCTCCAAAACGGAAAACTCTTTCGTCTAGCAGGTTTTCCGTCTTGTTGAGGCATTCGTCTTGCGGGGCACCACTGTATCTAATGTGCAGGGCTTGGTGCATACCCTCCAACATCCTGCTGAGGCAAATTGGGACACGAATTTGTTGGAGGCCCTGCCCCTCTCACTCAGGCCTGCCCCTTCTTATTTGTGTCCCCCTCTCTCTTGGCTCCTCCTCCCTCTCTCGGGGCTCACCACACCCCCCCCCCCACTGCACCATCTTGCCGGCACCACTTCTGGAAAGAGCAAGGTGAGAGTGTGGCACCCAAAAATGTGCATGTTTCGGTCCTGCATTCCTGTGGGAACCAACTGACCTGCACCAGAGCATGGGACCCGAAAGCACATGTCTTTTAGTCCTGTACTCTGGTGCAGCCAGAACATAGGAGCCCAAGTGGGACATCCTAGAATACAATCAGAAGCCGAGAGAGCTCCTGTAATTCTGGGATGTTCTGCTTAAGACAAGACAGCTGTGCAGTATGTTGATGGTGTCTGTCACATGGCAAGGCTTAATGATATAATGCCATGAGGTATGGCCTAGCAATATTGAATTACCTACATTGGCTCCCAGTATGTTTCCGAGCACAATTCAAAGTGTTGGTGTTGACCTTTAAAGCCCTAAATGGCCTCAGCACAGTATACCTGAAGGAGTGTCTCCACCCCCATCTGCCTGGACACTGAGATCCAGCGCCGAGGGCCTCTTCTGGCGGTTCCCTCATTGCGAGAAGCAAAGCTACAGGGAACCAGGCAGAGGGCCTTCTCGGTAGTGGCGCCCGCCCTATGGAACATCCTCCCATCAGATGTCAAAGAGATAAAGAACTACCTGACATTTAGAAGACATCTGGAGGCAGCCCTGTTCAGGGAAGTTTTTATTGTGTGGCATTTTAATGTATTTTTAATCTTTGTTGGAAGCCGCCTAGAGTGGCTGGGGAAACCCAGCCAGATGGGCGAGGTACAAATAATAAATTAGTATTAGTATTATTGTCATTTCTCAAAATACCTGATATGTGGGTTGAACCCGGAAGAATAATCCAGTGGTAAAGGGACAGAATTGTGAAGGCCTAGAAAAATATGGAAAATCAAGAAAGTACAGTGGTGCCCCGCAAGACGAATGCCTCGCAAGACGGAAAACTCGCTAGATGAAAGAGTTTTCCGTTTTGGAGGTGCTTCGCAAAACAAATTTCCTATGGGCTTGCTTCGCAAGACGACAATGTCTTGCAAGTTCCTGCTGGTTTTTTTCCTCCCCCCCCCTTTTTCTAAGCCACTAAGCTGCTTATCAGCTGATCCGATCAGCAGATAAGCCGCTAAAAGCTGCTAATAGTGCTAATCCACTAATCCGTCAATGGGCTTGCTTCGCAAGACGAAAAAACCGCTAGACGAAGAGAATCACAGAACGGATTATTTTCGTCTTGCGAGGCACCACTGTAGCTGTGGCCGGGGGACAGAGGGGTGTGGTTTAGAAAGATTTATAAGAGCCAGATAAGGAGACTTTGAAGGGCTGCACTGGCCCCCCAGACCTGAGGTTCCTCACCCCTGCAACAGATCTTGTATCCAGCCTAGACATTTTGACATATGCCAGATACAGGAAACAGCATCCTGCAAAGCTTTCCTGGATTGAATGTTAAATGCCTTTTGCCAACTTCACATCACGCTATGAAGATGAAGAAGCAAATTGTTCTTTCTCTCTCACTTTTCTATTTCCTTACTTGGGAGCGGAGACGCGCTAATGTTAGTGTATGGGTTGGTGCAACAGTTGAGCAAATGCAACATTTTTGAGGTAAAACTTAGGCCGTTTCAATGCATCCTTTATGCAGCATATTACAAGAAATACAAATACAAATAAATCGGAAAACAAGAGGGAAATATACTTAGAGGAAGGCACAAAACAAATATTTAAATGATTTGTGACTTCATTCTTGCCTGAAGGATTGCTGTATCTTTTTTAGAATTCATAAAGGAAGTCTCCCAGGATATTTCACAGTGTGACGGTACACAGCCTACTTTCGTGACAGGTCATTATTGCATATCATGCTGGGATCCGGTACCTGGCATGTGAGTCGCTGCTCCACCTGCCTCTGTCTCAGTGTCCTCTGTAAATACAAGTAGAGGACATTGCCTTTGGAATCCTAAAAGTCCAAGAGAGCTCAAAAGCTGGCGAGTGATTGATTTGCCCTATAGGACTCATGAAAAGTTAAGTTTGGGCTCAGATTCCTTGCCAAAAACTAAGCAAGGGTCCAAGGACTACCACACAACATACCACCGCAATCCTTTCTGTTTTTTATTCAAGTAATATTCATACTATGTCATTTTCCCTCCATATGTAAGTACTCTGCTTAATTTTAAAACAATGCAAACACAACAGGGGCCCTGCTCATAGCTATGGAAATAGAGTTTGGAATGGCATCTTCATACTAGTCTATAAGTCCCATACAAATTTGGATTTATCACATGGGTCATGAGCAGGCATAGGCAAACTCGGCCCTCCAGATGTTTTGGGACTACAACTCCCATCATCCCTAGCTAACAGGACCAGTGGTCAGGGATGATGGGAGTTGTAGTTCAAAACATCTGGAGGGCCGAGTTTGCCTGTGCCTGGTTGTGAGGATTGAACACTGACATTTTCTTCAGGAACATGTATGCATTGGACTCTCCATGAGCTACTAGTCATGGTTCCTACATGCTTCACCCAAAATCAGAGGCAATGTGCCTCTTGAGATTTACTGGGCTGCAACATGGGAGGTGGCTATTGTTCTCATGCCCCGCTCATGGGCTTCTCAAAGGCATCTTGTTGGCTGCTGTGGGAAAAGGGAAGCTGGGGTAGATTTTTGTTTTTACACAGCAAAATTGCAACTATACAAAAAAGATGCAGGTTCAGTCCCCGTATGGGAGACCTGCATTTTCCTGCATCGCAGGGGGTTGGACTAAATGATCCTCAGGGTCCCATCCAACTCTACAGTTCTTTGATTCTGCGATTCTAAGATTAACACGGGTATTGTACAAGGCTGACAAAGAAACTCCCGATCTGTGCAGAAGTTTTCAGCGGCAGGTGATATCACTCTGGTTTAACAGTCAATCATTTTTCCTATAGCACTTGGGGAATTGTAACTGTAGAGAGTCTCAACAACTCTCACCACCCCTAACAAACTACAGTTCCCAGGATTCTTTGAGGAAACCTATGACTGTTTATAGAGGTATGGTGCTGCTTTGCATCTATGGTATGGAAGGGCCTCAGATACAGCTCAAAATGCAATCATCCTTTGGATTCTGCACTTCAACAGAATTTTGTGATAAAGTTCTCAGCTCATAAAGCATGACAAAAATTAATAGTCCAGGAGGTGTGAATTAAGTTGCTTCGTCTCCTGTTTCCCTTCTCTATAATATGCCAAAACACCCAAAAACCAGGGCAGACTCGGATGTTTTCTTTGTTTTGTTTTCTTTGTACCAGTTAATTTATACTGGATAGAAAGGAGATAATTATTTGCTAGCATTCCAGGCAGAAAGAAGAATGAAGAAACCTGGGACTGTTTTAATCCTTTTCTTGCATGAATGCATATAAGCAAAACAAGCTCTTTTTTATGAATTAGTAGGTTAAGGACTCCTTGGTCCATCATCAAAACAGGAGGCATGGCAAACACAACCTTAGCTTGACCGTAGTCACAATCAGAATCAGTGGGCTGTAATCATAATGTGATAAGTGGTCATTATGTAAAAAGTGAAAACGAGGTAAAATGGGACTTCACCCAAGCAGATTCCTCCCACACAGCTGACTAATGTTCTTCTGTGTCTCTTTTGTGGGAATGTATCTGTGTTAAGAGCCAGCATTCTCTTTCATCCCCTCCATGCTTACACAGCTTAGCTGTGGGTAGATCTGACTCCACATTGTGCTCAGAATAACTACAGTTTTGTACCCGTTTACTGACCTGACACAATTAGTGTTCAGAGTAATCTCTGTTCTCGGATAACCAATGCACAACAAATAACACTGATAATACTTCACTTCTGATCGAACATAGTAGGAGAATTGTCACGATTAAAGATATGAGATTCACACTTTTAAAACAGAGCATTGAATCTCTGTTGAGAAGTGTGAATAATGCAGTATATCAGCCTCAAAATTTCCCACACCCACCCTTGAAACACAGAATAAATTGTCAATGAATTTACAAGTAAGTTTGCTTTTAAAAGTTCCAAGGGTGTGCTTCACCTAATTAAAGATATTTGGGTTGTGTGGGTTTTTTTGTTGCTGAGATGATTTTTCTTGACTAGGTGCAATACATAAAAAATCATGACAATGAGAGCATAAATCATATGATAGAAATACCTTCTTGATTGTTAAGAGGATAAGAGGCATAGTACGTTACGGTGCCCAAATAAAAACACCTTTCTGTGTGACTGACAGGGCTGGCCTCTTTTCAACAATCTGCAGAAATAAATGCAACCTTCAGCTCTCATTGCAGAGTATAGATGCATGTTTTAAAAAGTTAAATCATTTCACTCTCTTAGGAACATGTAATGAAAACAATCGATAAATTAGTGGTATGCTATTTTACACAATTTCAGAACAGCAAATGAGTTTAAAAGCATTCTCGAGGCTGTCTTGTGGATGTCACCGATCTGCCTTCTGAAATCTTCACCTCTGCCCCCTCCGTCTTTCTTAGTAATAGCTTCAGTCATTTTATTGATTTGTTTTTACCCCCGGATGTTAAAGCAGTAAAAGTAGCTGTGACTCTCAATTTGACCAAGCAGCATCATGCTGACAGCACAGTGAGACTTGAATCACAACATCCTGCTCAGTTTTAAAGTCCTTATGCTACCAAGGTAATCGGTAGGAATGATGGCACAAGGAAGAGTTGCAATTATCTTTGCAATATACATTTGCAAGACAACAGGGCAGACCAGTGGGATTTGAAACTGCCATCATTATCCGACACAGAGTGGATGCAGCTCCCACTGAATGTCGGAGCCCTCCAGGTAACAAAGTTCCATTTTCACTACTTGGGGTGAGTTTACAACAATGAGCTCCTCACAGAATGATAGCAAGATGCATGGTTAGGTCTAGGGGTTAGCAAGATAGGGCCGCTGCAAGGGTCCTGAGTGTCTCAGGACAGCTACCGACTCACTTATGAGGTTTATGAAAACTAGACCAAACCTTCATGCAGACGCTCTGTGTGGTCTTTGCTGTCCTCTCAATTTTAACTTTCCTTATAATTAAAGACAGCACCGGCATGCTAAAGCTTGGAAGCTGATATTTTTATTTTTAATATTTTAATGACACATGGCTTGGCTTGCTTGCGCTGGAGCTCCTCCACACTTCCGTTTGCCCTGTCACGTTCCCCTGGGGAAAACCCGATCATTAGCACTGATTCAGAGCAAACGTCAGGGACGCGGCTGGCGCTGTGGGTTAAACCACAGAGCCTAGGACTTGCCAATTAGAAGGTCGGCGGTTCGAATCCCAGCAATGGGGTGAGCTCCTGTTGCTTGGTCCCTGCTCCTGCCAACCTAGCAGTACAAAAACACGTCAAAGTGGAAGGAGATAAATAGCTACCACTCTGGCAGGAAGGTAAATGGCGTTTCCGTGTGCTGCTCTGGTTCGCCAGAAGCGGCTTAGTCATGATCAAGGTGTCTCCCCTGCTCCGACCACAATGCGGTGAAGATGGAAATGAAACTAATACCAATTGGTTCCTTTAGATGGAGGGTGAATGAAGAAGTGACTAAAAAGGCTCAAAAGAACTTGAGAGACTATTTTGAGATAAATTTGAACACCACAGTTGAAAAAAGAGTAATCTGGGACGCAAGTAAAGCAGTCATGAGAGGGTTTTTGATACAGCAGAATGCAATTAAGAAAAAAAATTAAAATGAAAAAAAGGATAAAATTCTGGAGAAAATAAAGGAAAGAGAAAAGAGACTGAGAGCAAAACCGAAATCACAGGCGATCCTGAAAGAGATAAAGTTATATCAAGTACAATACACGAAATTGATCAATCTGGAAATTGAATGGAAGATCAAACAGATGAGACAAAAGACATTCGAATCGGCAAATAAATGTGGGAAATTGCTGGCTTGGCAAATGAAAAAAAGACAAAAGCTTAATACTATCACCAATTTGGAAGTGGATGGAAAGATTATACAGAATCCAGGGGAGATTAGGAAGTGCTTTCAGAGGTATTTTAAACATCTATATACGCAGGAGACCCAGAAAGAAATGGACATTGACCGATTTTTGAAAACAAATGGATTACAAAAAATCTCTCAAGAAAATAAGCTAATGCTGAATTATAAAATAACAGACCAGGAGGTTGAAGGAGCCATTCAGAATATGCAATTGGGCAAATCCCCAGGGCCGGACGGTTTGACCGCAAGATATTACAGATCTTTGAAAGAATGGTTAGTACGGCCTTTAAAAGATGTTTGTAATGAAATATTGGAAGGGGAAAAGGCACCAGAGTCGTGGAAGGAAGCATATATCACACTTATACTGAAAACAGAGTCTGAGAAGACACAGCTTAAGAACTACCGCCCTATATCATTGCTCAATGTGGATTACAAAATTTTTGCTGATATTATGGCTAAAAGGTTAAGAAAGATATTGGTAGAAGAAATCCATAAAGATCAAGCGGGCTTTCTCCCGGGGAGACACTTGTCTGACAATACGAGGAATATAATTAACATTTTAGAAAAATTACAAGTGAAGATCAACACAAAAGCAGTTTTGATATTTGTGGATGCGGAGAAAGCCTTTGACAATATTTCTTGGAGTTTTATAAAGAAAAATTTACAGGGAATGGGGGTAGGCCAAGGTTTTGAAAACGGTATAGGTGCAATTTATTCAGAACAAAAAGCTAAATTGATTGTGAATAACGTAGTTACAGAAGAGTTTAAGATTGAGAAAGGAACACGACAGGGGTGCCCAATCTCTCCATTGCTCTTTATATCGGTCCTGGAGGTTTTGCTAAATATGATTAGAAAAGACCAATTGGTTAAAGGTATACAAGTCGGAGCTAAACAGTACAAATTGAAAGCATTTGCGGATGATCTGGTATTGACATTACGGGAGCCAGAATCTAGTACTAAAAGAGTATTGGAATTGATTCAAGAATTTGGTCAATTAGCAGGTTTCAAGTTGAATAAGCTGAAAACTAAGGTTTTAGAGAAAAATCTAACTCCAATTAAGAGAGAGAGGTTTCAGAAAGAGACGGGATTAAGATTGGTTAAGAAAGTGAAATACCTTGGGGTTAATATGACTGCTAAGAATATGAACCTTTTTAAAGATAATTATGAAAAATGTTGGATGGAAGTGAAAAAAGATCTAGAAATATGGTCAAATTTGAAGCTTTCATTGCTAGGCCAAATCGCAGCAATAAAAATGAATGTATTGCCAAGAATGTTGTTCTTGTTTCAATCATTGCAACTTTTGGATAAAATGGACTGTTTCAAGAAGTGGCAGAGAGATATTTCTAGATTTGTCTGGCAGGGCAAGAAGCCCAGAATAAAATTCAAAATATTAACTGATGCAAAAGAAAGAGGTGGATTTGCCCTGCCAGACCTCAAACTTTACTATGAATCAGCTGCTTTTTGCTGGCTGAAAGAATGGCTGCTTCTTGAGAACACTAACATTTTGGATCTAGAAGGTTTTAAGAACGTATTTGGGTGGCATGCATATCTGTGGTACGATAAGGTCAAAGCACATAAAGCATTTAAAAACCATATTGTCAGGAAAGCTTTGTTTAATGTTTGGATAAGATACAAAGATCTGCTTGAAAACAAAACTCCTAGGTGGTTGTCAACATTGGAAGCTAAGGCTCTGAAAAAGCTCAATATGGAGGCCAATTGGCCGAAATATTGGGAGATATTGGAACAAGAAGGAGACAGATTAAAGCTGCAGAGCTTTGAAAAACTAAAAAACAAAGTACGGGATTGGCTTCAGTATTATCAAATAATGGAGGTTTATAATTTGGATAAGAAAATTGGGTTTCAGGTGGAGAAATCAAAATTTGAAACAGAATTGTTAGAACCAAAAACTAAGAATTTGTCGAGAATGTATAACTTGCTGTTGAAATGGAATACTCAGGATGAAACGGTGAAATCAGTTATGATTAAATGGGCTCAAGATGTTGGACATAACATTATGATGGCTGACTGGGAACAGTTATGGACCACAGGTATTAAGTTTACGGCATGTAATGCCTTAAGAGAGAATATAATGAAAATGATATACAGGTGGTACATAACACCAGTCAAGCTTGCAAAAATCTATCATTTGCCCGATAATAAATGTTGGAAATGTAAAGAGACTGAAGGTACATTCTTTCACCTCTGGTGGACGTGCCCAAGGATTAAGGCTTTCTGGGAGATGATCTATAATGAAATGAAAAAGGTACTTAAATATACCTTCCAGAAGAAACCAGAGGCCTTTCTCCTGGGCATGGTCGGCCAATTGGTGCCAAAGAAGGATAGAACTTCTTTTATGTATGCAACAACAGCAGCAAGAATACTCATCGCAAAATACTGGAAGACACAAGATTTACTCACTCGGGAAGAATGGCAGATGAAAGTAATGGACTATATGGAACTGGCGGAAATGACTGGCAGAATCCGAGACCAAGGTGAAGAGTTGGTGGAAGAAGATTGGAAAAAATTTAAAATTTATTTACAGAAACATTGCAAGATCCAGGAATGCTAGAAGGATGTTGGAATGAAGCAATGTGGTTTTAGCAGAAATGATATAAAAGATTAGGTAAAAATTGACTTTTTAAGTGGTGAAACGAGAATGTAAAATTATAGTACACTAAGATAAATTATTAGGATAAAAACCAAGCGGAAAGGATTTGCTGAAATACTTAATTGAACTATAATACAAAAAAGGGAGGTGTGAGGAGGTCAGGGAAACAAGTAAATGAAAGATAAGATATGGAAAGATGGAATTGTTTTTAATTGTTTATACTTTCTTGTATTTTGTATTTTCTGCTCTCTCTCTTTGTTCTTTTTCTTTTTTTCTTTTTTCTTTTTTTTATTGTAACTCCTTCGAAACTCTAATAAATATTATTTTTTTAAAAAAAGAAGCGGCTTAGTCATGCTGGCCACATGACCCAGAAGCTGTACGCCGGCTCCCTTGGCCAATAAAGCAAGATGAGCACCACAACCCCAGAGTCGGTCACGACTGGACCTACCTTTACCAGAGCAAACATCTATCGGGTTTTCTCCAGATGGGCGTTTGCTCCAATTTAGTGCTACAGCCTGGGTTTCCAAGGGGGAAGCTGCAAATCCACTCAGACACATGCCTAGAAATCACAGGATGGGTGGAAAACTGTTTAGACCCATGCACGGAGCAAGTATGAATGAGTCCCTCGTCACCTTACTTTTCAAAGGTGGTATGCTGTCAAAACTCTGCTGGATGTATCAAAAATGACTGTGCCAGGGGGAAATAGCAAACTGAAGGCTGCAATCTTATACCCACTTCCCTGGGAATAAGCGCCATTGAAATCAATGGGACTTACTCCTGAATAAAGACGAATAGGATTGCACTGTAATATAAATTCTCCTGAACAGCTTGTACAGGTGAAGGTCTGCAGCTGAGCGGTAGCTTTGTATGCAAAGGGTCCCACGCTCAATCCTCAGCATCCAGGTGTTGACTCAATCCATGGGTTGACTCCTGTCTGAAATCATTGTGGACAGCGCTGAGTTAAATGGGTCAATGCCTTCCTTTGTTCCTATATACCTACTTCAAGTAATGATCATGCTATTGTTTCCATAACCACCAGTCCTTAAGCGAAGCAGCAATCTCTCTGGAACCCCGTGTTATCCAATGATATGTTTCCTTACTTTCAGCTTGCTTCAGCATCATAACCTTAATGATGTTAATGGAATGCACTTGCTGCATTTCTCCACCTCCCCCCCCCCATACTAGAGCCAAATAGAAACCACATTTTGTCTCTCTTTTGTCCCACGTACCTGTGAGTAAACCCCACACTTACGTCTGAGTAGACATGGTTAGGACTGTGCTGTAAGTCAACCACATCTTTGTAAACTGGGACACTTTACATGGAACTGTTGGAAATCTCTGTGGACTCCATATAGGCTGCAAGGGTTGGTAAGTGGATATTGCCCCTGGAAGCAAATGCAAGAGTCATCTGCATTTGAAAGATGCTCTTGAGCTCCATGTTGCCTTTTCTAATCACCAGGCAAGGATCTGGTGGAAAGCATCTCAGATGCTTATCAACACTGTTGAACTCTGCCCAGAAGTCTGATGTCTTATCAGTAGTCTGGAGAAGGTTGCCTTCCATATCTACCTCCTGTCTAGAAATAGTAACATGTAGGTGAAAACAAAAAATGCAATACAATAAAATAGGGAAGCTTTTAATGTTTGGTGCATCACTGTATTTTAATATTTTGTTGGAAGCTGCCCAGAGTGGCTGGGGAAGCCCAACCAGATGGGCAGGGTATAAATAATAAATTGTTGTTGTTGTTGTTGTTGTTGTTGTTGTTGTTGTTATGCACCTGGTGGTGGTTATTGTGGTGGTTGTTTAAAAGAAAGGCACTGCTATCTGCAGCAGCCATGACACCCTTCCAATTTTGTTGCTTAACAATGGGATTACTAAACAGATGCTGACATACTTTGTAAACCTTGTGCCATCACATCATTTAACAAGATTATGAACAGCAAATTCTTGCAATCAGTGGCAGCCAATAACAGTTTCCTATGTGAACCTGCTGGCAGCTCCTGCCTGGTGGGAGAGAGGAAGGGGTGGAATTCCTATCATTATTAAGTGCCAGGGCAGATTGTTGTGGTGGGTCTGCTACAGCTGGCACCATCTATGTACCTACCTAGTTGCTGAGTTGATACATCAGCAGTCTGTTCTCCCAGACCATGACAACTACTCACTTAACAGCTGCTGACTATAGTAGCGCCATCCCTGCCTCCACTGCAGCTCCTGGCATCTAAGTAAATTGCCCTACCTACTCTATCACTACACAGTGGCTTCTGGTGGTTTGACCCAATAGACCTCCTCACTATCTGTCACTACCTACAAGTGCCTAGAGAATTCTTTCAAAAGATGGGGGTCAGTAGGATTGCCAGTAGTACATGTGAAAAGGATCTAGGGGTCTTAGTAGACCACAAGCTTAACATGAGTCAATAGTGTGATGCAACAGCAAAACAAAAAACAAAAAAATCCCAAAGCTATTCAAGGCTGCATCAACAGAAGTATAGTGTCCAGACCAAGGTATGTATTAAGCCCCTCTCTATTCTGCCTCAGTCAGACTACCACTGGAGTACTGTGTCCGGTTCTGGGTACCACAATTTAAGAAGGTTATTGAGAAGCTGGAATGTATGCAGAAAAGGGTAACCAAGATGATCAAGGGTCTGAAAACCAAGCCTTACTATGAGGAACAATGGAAGGGTTGGGTATGTTTAGCCTAGTAAAGAAGAGATTGAGAGGAGATATGATAGCTATCTTCAAATATCTCAAGAGCTGTCACATGGAAGATGGAACAAGCTTGTTTTCTCCTGCTCCAGAGGCTAAGACCCAAACTAATGGATTCAGTTTCAAGAAAGGAAATTCTAACTAACGTAAACATCAGGAAGAACCTTCTGACAATAGAGAAGCCCCCATTTTGGCACACTGTTCCTCTGTGTTGGACTGGGTGAACTCAAAGCATTGGTGGGAGATTCTCTCCCCGCCCCACTTTCTCCCCCCAACCTCATGAAGTCTATAACAATATTGTCTCATACCGAATGTAAACAAACTGTGAAAAAAACTATGAATCAAAAATAGAGACCCTGAAGGAAAGGGTTTCTGTGCAGTAAGTTTAAAACTAACTCACCCCCCCTTTGTTCTTTTTTTTTTATTCGAAATCAAAAATTTTGATTTTGTTAGCCCCACCTAACAAAAAATGCTTTCTATAGAGCTGTTCCATCACAAGATTGATGATCCGATAATGAAGGTTTCCTGAAATTTAGGATCTACATCATAATTATCCAAGTGAACTAAAAAACACAGCAAGGATTTCCTACAAATGCTGAACACATCCTGAGATTTTTGTCTTGCTTCACCAAGAGACACTTGCTTATCTACCCCTGTTGTGTATGAAAGAAAAGCTGGAATTAATGGTGTCTGTTTGGGGTTGTTTTTTTAAGAATAATGTTTGCCTTGTAAAATATTGTGTGTGTGTGTGTGTGTGTGTGTGTGTGTGTGTGTGTGTGTGTGTGTGTTTGCAGCTTCTCTCTCAGTGGTGTAGTCACTTCATTTCAAATGACTTTTTGGGCAGCAGGCTGACAGGATGAGAAAACACACCATCTTGGGAGAGAAGAGACTTCAGCGTGTGTTGAGCCAAGTGAGTTCAGGATCATTTAATTCAAAATCTCCACATAATTTCCTGTTATTTAAACCATTATTAAGAGATATCCTTCAGCTTATCGCATGTGAAGCGTAAGCTTCCCTCGGTATTAACTTTGACACATACTGTGCACTTCAGGGATTATATTAATTTAGGCAGCAGTACCTGGTAGTGAGCATTTGATTGCACACGACACAGACGGATTTACTCTTGTTATTGATTTGTTGGCAAATATATTGGGTGAAAATCCCTCGGTATTGCTGCAAGCTCTGCCTTCCACATATTATTGGATTCGAGAGCTATTTTCCTCTGTGTTTAAACTTGGCGATATCTTTCCAGAAAAAGAAGGGCCCAGGTGGAAGATGGAAAGGGAATGTTTGCGAGGAGCTTGATGAAATGGAAAGCTCTGTTTGTTTTTTATGGTCCCATTTACAAAGAGATTTTTATTGCATTAGCTTGGTTTTAATGTGGGCACATGACCTCTTTTTCTTCCCATTTCCAGAGACCAAAGCAGAAGACATAGAAATGCTTTGCTAAAAAAAATACAGAAAGTCCCCCTAACCCTATTAAGTTCATGCAATAGAAGAAATGGGGGCAGGCAAACATTCTTAAAGCCCGAGCACAATTAAAAAGTAATGTTTGGTTTTAAAGAAGAGATGAGTCCCCATCAATCCCTTGGTTTTCAAATGCTCAAAATTGGCACTCCTGCCATTTTCCTTCCTTCCAGATGGTTTATATTTTTCTACAGCCATCTGCTTCTCATTTGTAGCACTTTTCTTACGACTTAGTCATATGTGCCTCAGTTGGCCTTTACCTGTTTAAAGGTAACCTGAATGATTCAATTACACATTTCTCCTGCTGCTTTAAAGCAGATTTTGCTCTTCTCCAGAGGTTGCCAGAACATTACAGACTCTAGTCAACTTAGCTTCAACTACTTCCCTCATCTGTAGAACAGATTACTCCTCTGCCTTTTTCTTTTTTTTTATCTTGCTGGCTATGAACGTTTCTTGTCAATTTAGCTATCTGCGAAGGAAATGGCAAACATCTGTCCTCCTAGCACACACCACATTGCATGACGGTTTTGTGGTTCTTCACGCCATGCTGCATGATGCTTCTACAGCCTCCTGGACTCAGCAAGGAGCACACTTGCACAGCTGCTGGTGCCCCAGTACTTCAACAGCGCACACCAACAACCCATACCTGCCTCTGCCCCTTACCTGCCTCTTCATTCACACCGAGTCAGCTTTCGCAACCCTGTGGTGCATGCATGCCTGGCACCGGTGGGTCACACTCTGCCTCTGCTTACCACTTCCACCACCCATTACAGGCTGACTGCTGCTGGTGTTTAAATACAGTGGTACCTCGGGTTACAGACGCTTCAGGTTACAGACTCCGCTAACCCAGAAATAGTACCTTGGGTTAAGAACTTTGCTTCAGGATGAGAACAGAATTTGCACTGCGGCGGCACAGCGGCAGTGGGAGGCCCCATTAGCTAAAGTGGTACCTCAGGTTAAGAACAGTTTCAGGTTAAGAACGGACTTCCAGAACGAATTAAGTTCTTAACCCGAGGTACCACTGTATATGGTATTAAATATACCAGTACTTTGAGTATTAAATAAAATATCAAAGTTGTTCTGTCTGATGTTTAAAGTATTGATTTCTTAATTTGGGGTCCGGAAAAATAAGAGTCATCTTAAACATGGAAGCGTCCATGAGCCCTTGCAAAGGGGGGGGGAGGGGAAAGCCTTTGTAAAGCCGCTTTCCATGGAGTTCAGGGCCATTTTGCCTTGAGAGCTTCCCGCCAGCCCACCCTCTGGTTAGAGCCTTCACTGAGCCATTTTAGCTCGCTGACTGACAGGGCCAGAAAGAATTTATTCTTCTCTCAACCTGATTGGCACTTGGTTGGGGTTTTTTCCTGATTTTCCCTCAGTATAATTATGGCCTTCCTTTGTTAGGTGGAAGAATGGAAGGATCAATATAGCATAGCGGGGACCCGATAAGGGGCCGGAGTGGAGGATTGACTGCAATCCTCCCAACCCTGGGATATCTGCCTGTTTGGAATCTACACCCTGGTTGCCTAGTGAGACCTTGCTTGCTTGGCTTGTACCATGGCAAGGTTCAACACTAGCCGACTCCCATGGAACAGGTTTAGGCTGGTCCAAACCCGGCAGATCCATTCCAATAATAATAATAATAATAATAATAATAATAATAATAATAATAATAATAATAATAATAAAAAAATTATTATTTATACCCCACCCATCTGGGTTTCCCCAGCCACTCTGGGAGGCTTCCAACCGAATATTAAAAACAATACAGCGTCAGACATTAAAAACTTCCCTAAAAAGGGCTGCCTTCAGTTGTCTTTTAAAAGTAAAATAGTTGTTTATTGCCTTGACATCTGCTGGGAGGGCGTTCCACAGGGCAGGCACCACTACAGAGAAGGCCCTCTGCCTGGTTCCCTGTAACCTCACTTCTCGCAGCGAGGGAACCGCCAGAAGGCCCTCGGTGCTGGATCTCAGTGTCCGGGCAGAACGATGGGGGTGGAGACGCTCCTTCAGGTATACAGGACCGAGGCCTTTTAGGGCTTTAAAAGACAGCACCAACACTTTGAATTGTGCTCGGAAACATACTGGGAGCCAATGAAGATCTTTCAGGACCGGTGTTATAAGGTCTCGGCGGTCACTCCCAGTCACCAGTCTAGCTGCCGCATTCTGGATTAATTGCAGGTTAATTGTATCAACGTGGGGCTTGGGGAATAATGAACTGATCCTGGGACCCAATGCCATGCCAACCCTTGCCCTGCCTGCTGCTGTCAGTAAAGATTTGGCCTGAATTTATCCCATCACTGTTGTACAGTCTGGTTATTTTGCTGCACTCATGGGTCATATAATGCGCCTGCCCAGGCAAAAGGATTGCTTTTGGCTGCCTACAGGATAGAACATGTGCCAAAGAACTAGGCTTGGCAGTGGCTCCATCCCCAATCCCATATGTACAAAGTGTGGGGAAACTAGGCAGTGGTTGCTACATATGTGAATTGGCCCTGAATAGCTGGAGAGCACCTTGTTATGTCACTAATGAGATGTCCTTCATATTGTCATTTTATGGTACCAATCACATTAAGACGTTTTTCACTTGAAACTAGATGTTTAGCTTCTTCACAACAAGAAGGATGTCACACACACACACACACACACACACACACACACACATATCTGACTGTGGTAACGCTGGATTTTTAGAACTTTTCATATGGAAACTATTGGACCTCTACTCTGTGGAGGGCAGTGTTCATAAGTCAATCAACAAATAAGTTTTTCAGCATGTCGTACGTCTTTGCAGTGTCCTGCTCTGAAGCACATGCCTGGATTAGCAGATAAGATATATATTAATCTGCGTATTTATGAGTGTTTGGAAAACACTGCAGAAACAACAGGCGTGTTGTTCAACATAGAGCAATCCGAGATTAACACCTACCAGGGGAAATGTAAACATTAATTCTCTTTTGCTAGTGTCTCTAAGTGTCTTATGACATTTCTTTATTGTGTGTAGAATAAACAATTAGGAGAATAATAATAATAATAATAATAATTTATTATTTATACCCCGCCCATCTGGCTGGGCCTCCCCAGCCACTCTGGGCGGCTTCCATAAAAACCAAAAAGACAGTAAAATGTCACACGTTAAAAACTTCCCTGAACAGGGCTGCCTTAAGATGTCTCCTGAATGTCAGGTAGTTGTTTATCGCTTTGACATCTGCTGGAAGGGCGTTCCACAGGGCGGGCGCCACTATCGAGAAGGCCCTCTGCCTGGTTCCCTGTAGCTTTGCTTCTCGCAGTGAGGGAACCGCCAGAAGGCCCTCGGCGCTGGACCTCAGCGTCCGGGCAGACTGATGGGGGTGGAGACGCTCCTTCAGATATACTGGACCGAGGCCGTTTAGGGCTTTAAAGGTCAGCACCAACACTTTGAATTGTGCTCGGAAACGTACTGGGAGCCAATGCAGGTCTTTCAAGACCGGTGTTATATGGTCTCGGCGGCCGCTCCCAGTCACCAGTCTAGCTGCCGCATTCTGGATTAATTGTAGTTTCCGCGTCACCTTCAAAGGTAGCCCCACGTAGAGCGCATTGCAGTAGTCCAAGCGGGAGATAACCAGAGCATGCACCACTCTGGCGAGACAGTCCACAGGCAGATAGGGTCTCAGCCTACGTACCAGATGGAGCTGGTAAACAGCTGCCCTGGACACAGATTTGACCTGTGCCTCCATGGACAGCTGTGAGTCCAAAATGACTCCCAGGCTGCGCACCTGGTCCTTCAGGGGCACAGTTACCCCATTCAGGACCAGGGAATCCTCCACACCTGCCCGCCTCCTGTCCCCCAAAAACAGTACTTCTGTCTTGTCAGGATTCAACCTCAATCTGTTAGCCGCCATCCATCCTCCAACCGCCTCCAGAGAAGATAAGATGGAGCAACAGTCTATGGATGTGTGCTTATGAATTTAGCTGTTGGGAGCAAAACACCCAGTTAGTAAGCCTACTGTCACTAAGCATAAATAGAACGGATAATATTCAGAATTATTTCCAAAATTATTTTTGCATGTTGTGCTTTGGATGGGACCATGGTCAATCGTTGTGTGGCTGTGAATTTTGACCCACACATGGCTAGCCCTTCCTCCTGAACAAGGGCAACTGAATTCCAAGGACAGAATTACTATTAGCCAACTAGGTAGTGCTATTTTTCTGTGATCTTTCCCAAATTATGCAAATTGCAGATGGGTACAATGTTTCCTATATGGTGTTCTTCATTGACTGGCTTCAAAAAGCCTTGGTTACTTTTGCAACCATTTTTATTATAATGGCTTGTTTGTTTTATAACCTTGCCAGATGAGCCTCTTTTGGGGGAATTTATGTTTCTTTAATGTATTCTGTTTGATTTTATTTGTTACTTTTTGGTGTGTGTGTGTGTGTGTGTGTAGATCATATCTGCAACAGCAAAACAGCTCTGAGAACCAAGTAATAAGGCTTGTGCTCATAATATCCACATAGTGTCTATTGGACCAAGCAAGAGATGATTTACCTGCACTTCTTGTTTACAGTATGGAAATGTTTGCCATGAGGATATTCACATGAAACTGAGCCTCCTCCTTTTTTGTTTTGAAAAAGTTCAATGTGCGTTAGGCATCCAAGTCATCATGTAAACAGTAGCACTCCAAATCCAGAAAAAGCTTTTTTGCATGAATCACCCGTAGCTTCGTGTGCGCCTGGGAGAGAGGTATGTGCCACAAACAATAGTGAAGAGAAGACATCTGTCCATGTTCTTTTATGCCAATGAATATTAAAATCCCATTTAGCACTGGTATCCTGTTATATAGTATAGTGGTACCTCTGGTTACGGACTCGATCTGTTCCAGGGTGCTTTTCACATCCCGGAAAGTCCGCAACTAGAGTACCGCTTCTGCGCATGGCGTGATAGAGTGCTTCTGTGCACATGCGAGGTGCACATAATGTTTCTGTGCATGTGCAAGATGCGCAGAGCACTTCTGTGCATGCGTGCATGGTGAAACCTGGAAGTATACACTTCCGGATTTGCCGCGTTCATATCCTGAAAAAATGCAGCTGGAGACTGACGTAACAAGAGGTACGACTATACAAAACAGTACATTAGGGAACAGCAAGGGTCTCAGCTTCTCTGGTGCATAGAGTTAGGCTTGGCAAATATCAACTGTTTGGTGGTTCCTCTTGAAATTGTGGTTCATGTTGTTTGAGAAAATGTTTTTGTAGGAAAAATTACAGAATTGCACATGGAAAGTAACTGGTGAAGTGGTTAAGGTTGCAAGCTGTATACCTTGGGAATGGTGCACGGTCGCTTTTTTTTGGAAAAGATGCATTTCAAGGATATCGAGATCTGTGATCAGTACCACTGCCAGGTTTGGATTGTGTTTTAGGGTGCTATCTATGGTTGAAGAGAAAATAATGGGCCTTCAAATTAAAACACAGAAAAAGAAGTGGAGTTTGGATTTGATATCCCGCTTTATCACTACCCAAAGGAGTCTCAAAGCGGCTAACATTCTCCTTTCCCTTCCTTCCCCACAACAAACACTTTGTGAGGTGAGTGGGGCTGAGAGACTTCAAAGAAGTGTGACTAGCCCAAGGTCACCCAGCAACTGCATGTGGAGGAGCGGAGACGCGAACCCGGTTCACCAGATTACGAGTCTACCGCTCTTAACCAATACACCACACTACTACACAGGTTTGCAAGAACACGTGGCAGTGCTGCAATATCCCCTCACTATTGGATAAATTCAAAGTAAGGACAAACACTGAACCCAGGCTACAGGCTGTGAAAGTTTCATAGCTATTGAGAGTTAGAATTCTAGTTTCAGTTGACTGAAATGAGCCATCGCTATTCATTGGCTCAGCTATTGAGATATTACAGAATGTTTTATAAATAACAGGGGGTGGGGGGACAAAGGACAGGCTAGAGAAGGTGACAGCACTGTGATGACAAATTATCAGGGCAAAACTTGGCAACATAGTGGAAGATCTCTCATAATATTTTAAAAGGGTGAATGGGAGGGGTGAGCATGGGCTTTGTGTACCTGGCAAATTATAGCTAAATTTTGCATGGTGGTGCCTGTGATCAAGGAGTAGGTTTTCACTGAATTTTGGATACAATAGGATGCCATTTTGAATCAAGCAGAACCTTTCAGAACGGCATAAATTTTAACCATTTGAAAGTAGCATTGATTTTTCAGTTTCTTAGAATTCCTGAGCAGCACTGGTTATGAGACTGTTAGTGTGTGTAGTTTTCCACTCTAATGTATGCACATTCTTTTCATTGGTACAAAATCCAGTATGTTTTTTATAAGTTTTATGTGATACACACTATTTATTTTTAAGATTTCTCTCCCTTCTTCCCTTCCATTTTTACAATCCCACACCCACTTCTAATACTTGCATTATGTAAATATATGCCCTTTGATTACACTCTACATTTCTTGGCAGCAAGTCCAAGCTGTCTCCCCCTCATCCTAGCAATATTATTTGTCTTTGTGTAAAACATGTTATGCAAAAGAAATTTCCACCCATCTAAAATTTCCTTGCAGACACAGGAACAAAAGTGTACTCACCATCAAAGTGTATTCAGATACATGGTGGGACATGGGGGCAAATCCTAAGCAAATGGAAGGAAACTCACATTCTGGAAAGAAAGCTTATCTGATCTCAAGCCTTGTATTCTTCCTATTCAATAAGAATGCTGTTTTTCTTTTTAACACAGACAGTTGCTTTTACAGTATGAGGAATCCAGCACAATAAAAACTAGGTTTAGTAAAAAAAAGAAAAGTGGGGGAAAGCCCATTATACTGGCAATATATATCCATGAGAGCCAGCAATAATTATTAGAGTTGTGTGTTGGATGCAAACTTTTCACTGAGCAAATCAAGCACCCAAACTTATGAAGACAAAATATCTGATTCATCACTTTGTGCTAGTAGAAGAAACTTGCTGTCCACCCGCCCAGTTCTTAGACACATGGAAATAAAAACTACAGCAGACTTTCTAGAAAAGTAATCTGTTCTACTTTTCTGTACCACTATAGAATGCCCAGTTAAGCCTTGAATCAGGCCTAACATCAGGAGCTTAAAATCAGCTCCCAGTTGTTTTTTCACTGGAGCAAATGGATTGTGACCCATTTAGTAAATAGTGGTGATCCTTGCAACATTGATGAAACATTCATTTTGCAGTGATGATAATTAACTAGTGATATGTTCTTGGCGTGCAGCCAAAATCCTAACTACTACTACAACTATTTATTTAAAATGTTGGCTTAAATATCTTGTATTTGATAGAGATTTAGAGCTAGTTTGATAAGAAATTTGAAATTTCATTCTCAAAATTTGAGTGGCAAAATTAGCAAATTCATAAAACTCATATTTGCACATGTGCATTTTCAGTGCTTAAATAGTTTTTGACCAATTTCCTCATTAAAAAAGGTAAAGGACCCCTGACAGTTAAGTCCAGTCACAGACGACTCTGGGGTTGCGGCGCTCATCTCGCTTTACAGGCCGAGGGAGCCGGCATTTGTCCACAGACAGTTTTTCCAGGTCATGTGGCCAGCATGACTAAGCCGTTTCTGCTGCAACGGAACAGCCAAACCACAGCAGTGCATGGAAACGCCATTTACCTTCCCACCAGAGCAGTACCTATTTATCTACTTACACTTTGGGAGGGCATGCTTTCGAACTGCGAGGTTGGCAGGAGCTGGGACCAAGCAACGGGAGCTCACCCCGTTGTGGAGATTCGAACCGCTGACCTTCTGATTGGCAAGCCCAAGAGGCTCAGTGGTTTAGACCACAGTACCACCCACATCCCTAATTTCCTCATAATTTCCTCATAACAGCTTTTAATATCTGTACCAACCACTGTGAATTCTGTGCTTCAGACATGGACTGAACAAACACATTTAGGAGGAAACAGGGCAGCTCAGAAACGCAGAGCTCATACAGCTGCTGTGGGATTGTAAGAATTGTACATTGCACATCCATCACATCCAAATTCTGTCTCGCTTTTCTTTATCCCCTTTCCCCCCTCTGAGCTTTCATTGCGAGTGATAGTTCTGAAAAGACCAAAGGGGCTGATAGCTATCTGTTTTCCCCAGGACATTCTCTTTCGCTGAACAATAGCCCTCTTATGACAAAGCATAGCAAGGAGAGATGCAAACAGATACCCTTTCCCTTACACAGATTGTATTGATTTCTCAGTCCATGTTTATGTTTCGTAATATTTTGTGAAAGTAAATTCCGTGCAAAGGAAGAGGGTTGACAGCGAGGCAAAAAGAAAGAAAGACATGAACAGGGATCAATCTAAGATTGCTGAACAATGGCATACCCTCCAACATCTTGCAGAGGAAAATTGGAATGCACATCTTTCCGGGCTGTGCTCTTGCAGGAACCACGTGATTTGCCAGAGTGTATGGTCCCCCAAAAGGGGCACCTTTCGGGACTGCACTCTCGCAGGAGCCAAAATTGGACAATCTGGGATCCAATCAGAAGCCAGGGTGGCCTCTGCAATTCTGGGACAGTTGACAGAAATGCAGTGGGGTGGACAGGCTTCAGGTTTATGGAATAAACTTTGTTTTAAAGAAGAACCATTAGAACCACCGACTTGCATGCCCTTAGAATTAAAAAATTCTGTTCCCTGAAGTTTATTTTGGGTACCGACACACAGTCCTCTGACACAAAAATTGCCTCCTGTTTACTCCAGAGTTTCCTCAGTTCAATAGTATAATTTGCAGGGGGAGCACATTTTGATGCTGTTGTTGTTAAACAATTAGAATCAGAAATCCTTGCCAATCTACTGCCAATCATTTAGAGATGATCCGGTGCTTTTTTCTGGGCGTACTCAAGGGTACACATTACCGGCACCTTTTCCAGATGTCAGAAGTGTGGCAATTAGTGTAAGAACTTCATGGTGACTACCAGCTCCCCTTTTTCTTAAAAACCAACCAACCAACCACAAAAACCACCACTGTAGAGCTCTACCAATCCAGGTCCTCTTTCTGCTCATGTTGCCTAACAAAACAATCAACTCAAACCTAGTTCCTTTGGCTGGAGAAATAATAATTCCCTGGGAAAGGAGGAGTTCCATTACCAAATTTTTGGTTAGTGAGCATTTCTGTAGCACTTTTCAGAGCTCTTTTAGCTATGGTGACCACAAATATTTGAGGTTGCCATGATATGGGACAGTAGGGCCATTTTGTAGGATTCACATCTGATCAGGCGTCTTGGCTTCCTATGAGCAAGTAGTTGTTTAGATTCAGCTTCCCATGTGAGTCAGCCAGGCAGGTAAGTGGCCACATGAATCACAGAATCATAAAATTAGAGAGTTGGAGGATCCTGAGGATCATCTAGTCCAAGCTCCTGCAATGCAAGAACATGCAGCTGCCCCATACGGGGATCGAATCTTGAACCTTGGTGTTATCAGCACCACACTCTAACCAACGGAGCTGATTAAGTACTGCCAACATCTAGAAATATGCCCTCAATGTCTTTCTAAATTGCTGTCTACCAAGGATATTCTCAGCCAGATCAAATTTTAAAACAGTCATACAAAGAAACTTTTATTGGGTATATATACCTTATTTTCCCCTAGCTTCTTAACCAAAAAAAGGTTCATGACGTAGCTTGCAACATGCAGTGCTTTTTTTCTAAAAAAAATGTTTACGGGTACTCTCATTTTGACTCAAGAAAATCACCATTTTATAGTTCAAATGGGGGGGGGGAGATAAATACAGTGAATAGACAAACGTACAAAGATTCACAAAATGTTTAGGGCTATGCGTACCCTTGCATAAAGGTAAAGGGACCCCTGACCATTAGGTCCAGTAGTGACCGACTCTGGGGTTGCAGCGCTCATCTCGCTTTATTGGCCGAGGGAGCCAGCGTACAGCTTCCGGGTCATGTGGCCAGCATGACTAACCCGCTTCGGGCAAACCAGAGCAGTGCATGGAAATGCCGTTTACCTTCCCGCCGGAGCGCTACCTATTTATTTACTTGCACTGGTGTGCTTTTGAACTGCTGGGTGGGCAGGAGCTGGGGATTTGAACCACCGACCTTCTGATTGGCAAGCCCTAGGCTCTGTGGTTTAGACCACAGCACCACCCGCATCCCACTGAACCCTTGCGTACCCCCAGAATAAAAGCACTGGCAACATGTAAAAGATTCTTCAAAACTCACATTTGGCCATTAGATTCACAATACAAAAAGCAATAAGCAGACAGGTAAAATAAATAAAAAACAGGTAAACAGCAGACTCAAGTTGTGTTAAAAGTAGTGGTGCGGGAACAGTGTATATATGTTCTTCCTAAAATACATCAAAGTTAAGGCTTGATAAAGAAGCAGAAGGAGGGTGTTCTGACTAGGAAGCCCTAGTTGCTCATTACGAGCCATTTGACTTCAAAATGCGCAGGTACCCTGAGCAAAGTCTTTGATGATCTTTTAAAAGCCAGGCAGGCTCATGCAGGAACCAGCAGTCCTCCAAGGAATCTGATTCCAAGCCATTTAGCACTTTAAAGGTTAAAATCAGCACTTTGAACTGTGCCCAGAAACACATTTTGGGCACAGTGCAGTTCTTTTTAAACTGGCAAGATGTGTCCTTTATTCTTTGTACCAGTTAGCAGCCTAGCTGCTGTGTTCTGTACCGACCGTAGCTTCTGAACAGTCTCCAAAGGCAACCTCATGGGGAGCACATTGTGGTCATTTAATTTACCCATCAGAACATAGAATCATGAAATTGTGGAGTTGGAAGGAATTCTGAGGGTCATCTAGTCTAACCTCCTGAAATGCAGGGGAATACCTGCAGCCAGGTTCTCTCTTTCTGTCTTTTTCTTAAGGCGTAATTGCAGCTGGCAAACAAGCCAAATTGTATAAAAAAGCACTACAGTTCACAGAGGATACATTAGACTCCATCCACAAGTTTCATGATACACAAGGTCATCTGTCTCTTCCTCCTTAACAGTAAAAGTACAGTAATAATAAATTAAGTCGCTAACAATTGCTTCCTTTTCATGATCCCTAAAATCAGCCATGCATGTTCTGCCCTCCCACTCTGCTTCTCAGATTCTCAAGAGAAGCTATTAAGCCATTCATAACAATGTACAGTAATTGTCCCAGCATTAGATTTTGCCATTTGGCTCTTCTCCACCCCCTACTTCTGCATGAATTTACTGTCACGGCCAATCCAATCCGATGGGTGGCCATATCTGAATCTAGATCTGAGCACTTGGAGAAACCAGGAACACATGGGCAAGTTTCCTACATTTCCAGCTTGTAGTAAGGCATGGAACAGTTTTCCATACCATGTGGAGGTGACTGGCTTCCCATGTGGCTGCAACCACTTCACACAAAATTGCCAAGAAGCACATTCCCACTCTACATCCAGTGCACTCTCATCGTACCTATGGGACCGCCTCTTCTGATATGCCCCACGGAGCACCTTACGGTCTGCTAACAACAACACCTTGAAGATCCCAGGCCCCAGGGAAATTAGACTGGCCTCGACTAGAGCCAGGGCCTTTTCGGCTGTGGCCCCAGCCTGGTGGAACGCTCTCCCACAAGAGACCAAGGCCCTGCGGGATTTGACATCTTTCTGCAGGGCCTGCAAGATGGAGCTGTTCTACCTGGCCTTTGGGTAGGATGCAGTTTGACTTACATTCCTTTTACAAGCCCAAAGGAGGCCCCCAACCCACTCAGATGTCCTTGTATGATCAATGGAAACAGTTGGTCCTGGCAAGTTTTAACCACTCTCAATTCCAACCAGATAATTGCCGCCTGTCCACATTTTAACTTGTCTGAATTAATTTTAAGATGTATTTTAATTAATTGATGTCTGTTTTTATGCATATTATGTTGTTTTTATGATGTTAGCCGCTCTGAGCCTGGTCTTGGCAGGGGAGGGCGGGATACAAATAATTTATTATTATTATTATTATTATTATTATTATTATTATTATTATTATTATTATCGCTGGTTTGGGAAGTG
The DNA here is from genome assembly GCF_964188305.1 of Podarcis bocagei. NCBI lineage: Eukaryota > Metazoa > Chordata > Lepidosauria > Squamata > Lacertidae > Podarcis > Podarcis bocagei. The sequence continues at coordinate 81,342,948 of NC_138129.1, read as the reverse complement.
GTGTACACATGACATTATCTGCAACCCATATTTGAAAGGTAAAGGGACGCCTGACCATTAGGTCCAGTCGTGACCGACTCTGGGGTTGTGGCGCTCATCTCGCTTTATTGGCCGAGGGAGCTGGCGTACGGCTTCCAGGTCATGTGGCCAGCATGACTAAGCCACTTCTGGCGAACCAGAGCAGCACACAGAAATGCCGTTGACCTTCCCGCCGGAGCAGTACCTATTTACCTACTTGCACTTTGATGTGCTTTCAAACTGCTAGGTTGGCAGGAGCAGGGACCGAGCAATGGGAGCTCACCCCGTCGTGGGGATTCGAACCACCGACCTTCTGATCAGCAAAGTCCTAGGCTCTGTGGTTTAACCCACAGCGCCACCCGCGTCCCGCAACCCATATTTATTCAGGGGGTAAACCTCCCTGAGTCCTCCGGGTATAGGGTGGGATATAAATTCAATAAATAAATAGCACGTTTTCCATAGGAAAGTGATGGAACAAGTGGAGGTGTGGATGAGCCACTGAAATTAGTGCACCTAAGTTAGTAAGGTTCATTAATTTCATCAATTCCAAGGGTCTACTCTTAGTATGGCTAACATTGGAAACAACCCATCTCATATTATTCATGTTGTGGTGTCTAAACACCCAAGAGCCCAAAGATAAATATTGAGGGCCCAAAAACATATACACCTTTAATGACAATGTGGACTTGATGACTATTTTCTTTTTCTTTTTTAATGCTAAATTATTTTTTATCAGTTTCTTGAGATTGAGATGATAGTTACCCCAGGACAGGAATTTCCATTACTGTGAACTACAGGAGAGTGGAGTGAGATCCCATTGTGGGGGTACCATTTTGGGCAGCAAGCCTGTGTGGTAGATAACCTATAGTTCTGCCTTTAAACTTTTGGGCAAGCGCTATTGTCGTAGCGTACTGGAAAGGTCCCAGCAGAATGTTGCTTTGTTGCGTTTTCATCCTCATTTTCATATGGGGCTGTGTAAGAAGTCCTTTTGGGGCGCTGAAAAGAAAAGAGTCTTTGCAGCAAAGGAGCAAACTTACAACTGAAGAAAGAGCATATGCCATCTACCATCTGCGCTTTGTTGCTTCATGAAATTTCTATGAGGCGTCCTTACAGGCCTTTGTTTTGATGATGCAAGCAGGATTTTGTGGTGCGCAAGCCACACATGAGAACTCAGACAAGCGCAAGGGTAGAGCTCTTCAGCTCAACAAATGAAATAGTCTCCATGACCTACTTACTAAATATAGCTCTGCTACTCTGCCTCCCTAGATATTATCCCAATATATGGAAGCCTGGAGGAAAGGAAAAGAAAGAAAGAAAAAGGAAAGACAGGAACTTTTCCGTTTCTATTCCTTGAGATGAACTTTTCCTCTCCTAGCTCCTGTGGCTCTGGAATTCAAATGTCAGTTTTCCAGAAATGCATGCATTATCTTTTGTTTACTTGAATTAAATAAGCTGGATCAAGTATTGTTAGCAGCAGAAGTGGCTGGTGAAGTCAGAACTGCTGGCTGCCACCATGGATTACAATTGAGGGAATTGCTGTATGTACCAGAAATGATGAGGGCGGAAGCAGTGAATACCTCACTCATCACACTCAAGCTTAGGGCTCCTTAAGGCTGTTTTACTTGTTTGCAGTGCTATTTTTCTAGAAAAAGAGGTGCCAGAACCCAACATATTTTCTTATAATGGCAAAGGTGCCCATCTGAAAGGTGCCAGAACTGAGTTCCAGTGAGTTCCAGCTGAAAAACAGCCATGCTTGTTTGTTACATTTCTATCGCTCCTTTCCTTCCTACAGAGCCTAGAGCAGCAAGCACTTCTGTGATAAAGCAGTAACATTGAAAATAAAATAAACATTTTGAAAGCATTGTAATTTGAAAAAAATAAAAGCACCTGAAAACATTTAAGAATAATTCAACGCAATAAAACAGTAAAACATATTTTAAAAACTTATGTAGCCAAATCATGTGTTTGAACAGGTCTGTGAAGAGTATGTGGGGTGCCTCTTTTTGAAAATAATTTATTTTTAAAAAAGAGTTTCAACAACAAAAATGCAGGAGCTTTGAGGGCCACCAAGACCTTTTAACATCAAGGCATCACAGTGGGGAACACACAGGAGCAGTCAATGCTTTTTTTTTTTTTTAAAAAAGAGAAAAATATTGTGGGTCATTGAGGCCCACAAAAAAGGATTACTGGGGACTGGAGGCAGCACATGGGTCATTGGTTACCCACCTCTTCATTTAATGATCCCAAAATTTATCCAAGGAGCGTTTTTCTCACTAAGGGGGCAAGACAAGAAGATTTGAACCTTTTGGAAGCTCCATTTCCAAAGTCTTCCATAGATCTCTATTGGATCTAACCCAAATCAAATTCTTGGGAAGGCAAAAGGGTGTGTTTTTTGTTTGCTTTTGCTGCTTTTCCTGCTGTCATTGTTGCTATTTGATTTGTTGCATTGTTTTTATCTTGATGATCCGACATGGGACTCTTTTATTTCTATTGTAATTCTAGCAATTATTTTAAAAATAGTATCTGTGCACATAACTCAGAGTGTGCAAATTTCATTCCTCACCCCATCCCCCAAACACATACGCGCATGATAGCACAGCAACAAATCAGAAACAAGCGATTTATCGGTCCTTCCCCAACTACATTGCATTTTCCTTTGGATTTCATTTTCAAACAAGGAGTTGGGGGAGGTTTTATTTTTAAAAGAAATGCTGTGCCATTAGGAGCATTAAATATGTCAAAGAGACATAGAGAGCTCTTCCCCTCAATGTAAACCTGAAGTGCTGAAATTTTGGCTTTATTATATTTAGGTGGTAAAACTGCCAAGGCAGATTTCTCAAGTTCCATAAAATTCAAAGCAGTTTCAATTAAGGCTGGGAAAGAACTGGGTTACAAGCCCAACTTTCAGCAGCTGTTGCATCTTTATCCCAGAATCCTAGGTGTGTAAGATGTAGGTCGTGCACCCCAGAAAGGGGGATCACAGACAAATGTCCCCTGAATTTTCGGCAGTGAGAAGATAGAGTCACTGAGGAAGGGAGCCAGTGGAGGGTATCTTGTACAACAACCTTCTAAAATTCTGAAGCCCAACAAACCCTGTGGCTTTGGCCTGCGTTGAGTCACAACAAGGATCCATCATCTCCCTCTGAAGAAGAAGGAGGAGGAGGAGGAGAAGGAGAAGAAGAAGACACCATTATTTATACAGTGGTACCTCGGGTTACAGACGCTTCAGGTTACAGACGCTTCAGGTTACAGAGTCCGCTAACCCAGAAATAGTACCTCGGGTTAAGAACTTTGCTTCAGGATGAGAACAGAAATCGTGTGGCGGCAGCAGGAGGCCCCATTAGCTAAAGTGGTACCTCAGGTTAAGAACAGTTTCAGGTTAAGAACGGACCTCCAGAACAAATTAAGTTCTTAACCTGAGGTACCACTGTATGCCGCCCATCTGAATGGGTTTCTCCAGCCACTCTAGGTGGCTCCTAACAAAAACAGTAAAAACAAAATTCAACATCAAACACTAAAAACTTCCTTGAACAGGGCTGCCTTCAGATGTCTTTTAAAATAACATAGCTGTTCATCTGTTTGACATCTGCTGGGAAGGTGTCCCACAGAGCAGGCGTGACTACTGAGAAGGCCCTTTGCCTGGTTCCTTGTAACTTCATTTCTCACAATGAGGGAACCACCAGAAGGCCCTCGGAGGTGGACCTCAATATCTGGGCTGAATAATGGGGGTGGAGACGCTCCTTCAGGTATACAGGGCAAAAGCCGTTTAGGGTTTTAAAGGTCAGCACCAACACTGACCAATTGTGCTCAGAAATGTCTACACAAAACATTCACAGAATTCACAGAATTCAGGAAAGAAAGAATGCTCAGTCTAATTTTCCATCTTCTGATGTAACGAAAGTGGTGAAAACCTCATAAGCAGTCATGTCTAGGGCTAAGTCTTGTCATCAGTGAGGGTGACTGTCCTGCAACTTAATATTTATTCCTAGACTACATTATTGTGGGGGTAAGCCAATGGAAAGTGTCACAAGCAACTTGCCCAGGAAATATTTCCTCCCTTAGAATGACCAGGTTATGAGAAGCCAGGTTGTCAAAGCATTAGCTAAGAAGAAAGTAGTGGGGTGCCTTGAATTACCTATCACTGCTGATTCCTCCTTTAAGTTTCCAAAATAAAGCTAATTGCTTTAACATATAATTATTTATTATTTTTAAGAATAAGAGCATCAAGCACTAATTTCCATCAGGAAGGGCAGACTGATCTAGTTCCAGTCAATGGCAACTTTGCATTTATTCATTCATGAATCCGTTCCACCCCGTTTCTGAATTAATCTGTGAATTTTTGTTATTAATACTCTGCAGCAGCAACAAAAATATTTAAATTCATATTTAAATAATATTCTATCAAAAATTATGCATTTAACAACTTTTCAAACAGGATTTTCCCAATGGAGTCATCCCACGCATGTGTCTGTGAGTCATTGAGTAACCATGGCAGACATGCTTGTTCAAGGAAAGCCCAAATTAAAGATTATCTGCTGTTTGGCAGATAATGGATGAGTTAATTTTGATCTCATCTAAGCCCCGAGGGCTTCTAGAAAGGTCCCTCTTTTATAATATGACGTGCCTTGTTCTTTGAAAGTCTATTGCATTTGCAGAACCAGATTTACACCAACTAGGATGGACTAGGAGAAACTCAGTACAGAGCTACGACAAAATTGCAGAAACAGAAAGAGAATCAGATATAAATTCAGAAGGAGAAAGCATCCATTTGTGTCATTCTTGCCATGGGGGGATTTTTCTATCACTAACACACAGTGCTGGCTTTCCGCTAGCTAGAAAAGTTTTCTTTCTTTTTTTAAAAGTCGCCTCTGGGAAAGAAAGAAAAAAGTGATTTTGCAGATGAATAAAAGAAGCAGGGTTGAAAGAGCTCTGCCGTTTTATTTGGGGCAGGATACTCTGTCTCGTTTAACTCTAGCTGTCAACATTTTAAAACAGTTAAAACATTTAAGCTCTATATTTTTATCCTTCATGGCAAGCAGGTGTTACCTTCACTTTTCCATGGAGGAAAGGAGAAGGGCCAGAGGTCAGTAGCATCTGCTTGGAGTGCAACAGCTTCCAATCCCCAGCATCTCTAGGCGCCCATAACCAAAACTGTCGGTCTTGCGTTCGGCCGAGCTACTCCTCCGGTCGAGCCCTCCGACGTTGATTAACAACCTGAGCCTTTGATGAGGCTCCAGGCACATTCCCTCATTACGCAGAGTATGCAGCAGCAGCAGAAGACAAGAAATATGAGCTACATGCTAAGAGTTTTATTTCTAACTACACATACAGAAAAGAAATATACATCCTCTCTCTGTGAAACCCGAGAGGCAACTGGTACAAAGAAAACAAGAAACCAGTAATATCAACATCGGTCTCCCGTGAGACTTCCAACAGTCTGGAATGTAAACAGAGTCTTGTGACTCCAAGCACTGCACAATGGCAATAAACAGAAACCTAACAGAAAGACCCCTTGTCTGAACCCCTGGAAATTCACTGCCACTCAGTGTGAACAATACTGGACTAGATAGGCCAGGAAGAGAAATTCATCCTGTGAGCCCCACCTGCAGTTTATAGAATCAGTGCATGAATTATGGGTCACGGTCCAGCGGCAGAGCATTTGCTCTGCATACAGAAGGTCCCAGGTTTGATTCTTGGCATCTCCAGGTGGGACAAAGAAAGACCCCTTGGGAGCACTGCTAATCAAGGTAGACAGGGCTAAGCTAGACGAATAAATAGTCTGGCGTGGTATAAGGCAGCTTTCTAATGTTAAGTTTCCTTTTTTAAAAAAAACAAAACAAACCCAGATACTGAAGAAACGTGAAAGCGTGCTCTCCTTCATGGAGAGCATGTGTTGCAGTGGGGGCAAACAAGACATCCCTCTGTTGCTGGGCGGGTTAGTTTGGATGGCCACAAATCTTATTGGGCACCTCTTGCAATTTATGATTGACAGCCAAGGGGCTATTTATTCCCTGCGCGCCGTGTTGAGCTGCCTCTTTTTGCTGCACGCATCAGATCACCCTCCCACCCTCCTTATATTTAGGGCTGTTTGTGTTGACCTTGCTATGCCTGTCATGGGGTCGTCTGCTTTGGGGCAGGGGCCTGGTAGGAACTTTTCCATTTGGCTGATTGGCTGGTGCCATTTGGTTTTGGCCTACTGCGTAGCAAAGTCGTCACAACTTTTAAGGTTGTGGTTAGGCATTGGTTAAATTTGGTTGATAGAGGGGGTACGGTTGGCTGTTCCTGCCCCTCCAATGTTGCTGCTGCAAGGGTATTCTGTTAAAGGAATCTAGGGGCTCACCATGCTCTTGTCTGAACCCCTGTCAAGGGGCTAGGGCCATGCAAGAGCCCCTGGGGGCATTTGGGGAGAGGTGAGGGCCTGGCACCCGGCTCTATTCTCTTCAGATACCTGAAGATATTTGAAGAAGTGTGCATGCACACCATAGCTCATACCAATAACAAACTTAGTTGGTCTCTCAGGTTCCAAGAATTCCTGGAAGGAATTATTTTATTATGGTTTTAAAAGTGAGTCCATAAGTTACTGTGGAGGCCAATTCTGGATCCACATGTCCTTCCACAGTGGGGACATAGGTTTCCAGGCAGGAGTTAATCACGGTGAGGGTTTGCCAAGTGTGCCTTCCTCTTAGCGCATTTCTCCCTTTCGTCCTGAGTTCGAGCCTCTTCGAAACCCATGACACCTTTAGTAAAGGCTGTTCTCCAATTGGAGTGTTCACAGGCCAGTGTTTCCCATTTGTTGGTGTTTATACTACGTTTTTAAAGATTTGCCTTGAGACAGTCTTTGAACCTCTTTTGTTGACCACCAGCATTACGCTTTCCATTTTTAAGAATAGAGTAGTTGCTTTGGAAGACGATAATCAGGCATCACACAACATGGCCAGTCCAACAAAGTTGATGTTGAAGAATCATTGCTTTGACACTGGTGATCTTTTCTTCTTCCAGTACCCTGGTATTAGTTTGCCTGTCCTCCCAGGTGATGCGTAAAATTTTCCAGAGACAGGTGTTTGACCAGGTGTGTGTCCCTGCCCTCCCCCCACACTTAAAGTACGATTCAGCCTTGCTTACCTGTTTTCATTAAGGAATACCTAAATGAAATTTCAAAACAATCCCTCTTCATTACAGGAATGCTGACCAGAGAACTGATACAAGCAGAAACAGCAGAATCAGTGTGTGTGCCACACAAAGCAGGCTTATGCCAAAATTTGGGCTGCCAGCTGAAATAAGAGTGAGCTGTACCCAACAATGTTATATTCAGAGTAGATCTGCTGAAATTATTGGACCTAATTTAGGATTATCAATTCATTCCAGTTGGCCTACTGTGGGGAAGATTAATATTGGATGCAATGCCTCATCATTTGCTTTTTAGCTAGATACCAAAAAAAGGAAGGAAGGAAGGAAGGAAGGAAGGAAGGAAGGAAGGAAGGGAAGACAGGCAAGAACAATGGCTCGTTTCTCTCTCTCAGATATTGTTGCACATTACCAGCTGACTAGACAAGGTTTTTCTGTGCCAAAAATTGTTGGATCTTAGAGTCACTGGTAGGAAGTGCATACTCTTCTCTCCTCCAGTTCCTCCCTGTGTATCAATATTCATAAATCGAGGGAAATTTCCCTAAACATAGAACCATTTTGATAGAAGGAAAGGGATCCTCCCTAAGAAAAATAAGCAAGCAGGTATTTTTTAATGTATATTTTTTAAAACAAGATTTGTATACCTCTTGCTTGATAAAGAATTAGAATGATGTTAGAATGAAATTAAGTGGTTCTAGCAGCAATGTCATAAAGGTGTATGAAAAAATGACTAGTTAATAGGTGAGAATTTAAAGCTATAAATTAGGTTAAAGGATTAAGACAAAAACAAAGAGGGAAAGGAATTGCTGAATTAACCAATTGAACTGGAATACAAAAAAGGGAGGTGAGAAGAGGTCAGGGAAGCAAGGAAATGAAATGTAAGATACGGAAGGATTAATCTGTTTTTAAGTGTTTTTTTAACTTTTTTTCTATATTTTGTATTTTGTATGTTTTTTTATATATTTTCCCTTGGTTTTTTTTTACTTTTAACTATGTAATTTTTTGTTTCTGAAATTTTAATAAATATCATTTTAAAAAAAAGAAAAATAAGCAAGCAGGTATTTTTTAATGTATATTTTTAAAAACAAGATTTGTATACCTCTTGCTTGATAAAGCAAATGTTTGATTCAGGCAATTTAAAATTGACAGTGCTTCCAATCACTGCATCAAGGGCTCCTCTGTGTCCTAGACCAAGTGAGGAGAGGAGCTTCCTGCCTGTACACATTCAACTGAAGAATTCTTCCCCCAAAGAATCCTGGGAAGTACAGTTTGTTGAGGGTATCCAATCAGAATTCTCTGCTAGAAATCACTATCCCCTCCCATGACTTTGTGGGCGTCAAGGTTAAATGCCTGTGATATAGATGTGTCCCCAGCAGCATTGCTTCATTTGGATATAGCCTGGATGTGATTTAAATCAAAAGCCCGTCTTAAGAGAGTTTAATTTTCTTTGATCAAGGGTTGAATGGAAATTTGATCCAATTATGTATCAGCTTGTTGTCCGTCGTCGTCCCCCATTCGCCATCTTGACCAGCATAACTCCAGGCAGTCTCATTTGACGTACGTAATTTCCCAAAGGACGGCTCCTGACAAGCAATCTTTCCTGGAATGACAGTACGACTTTAGGCAATCAGCAAATCCCGAAATAGCAATATCTTTCCCTGACAGCTTTAATTCGGATGCTGATTTTAAAACTACACATAACATAAGATGGTTATAGATGGGAGTCGGTCTCAATTTCTTGCACGGTCCTCCTTATAAAGATGTAAGCTCTGCTGCTGCACAAAGGCACTGAGAAAGGGGACAAATTGCAGTAGAAACATAGCCACGTGTGCTTTTTGTACTAGTTATAAAGCCTGGAGCTGTGCACAGAGGATTGATGCATCTAGCTTAGTACTGCCCACACTGGCGGCCACCCATGATTTCAGGCAGGGTTCTCTCCCAGCTTTATCTGGAGACGCCATTGTGACTGAACCCAGGACTTTCTGCATGCAAAACAGGTACTCTGCCACCAAGTTACAGCCCTTTCCCTCCATGTAACTCAGTGTTTCCCAAATGTGGGTCTCCAGTTGTGTTTGGACTACAATTCCCATCATGCCCAAAATACTGAAACTGCTTCCCTAGTTATCCTTAACCATCTTCTTTAGCATCCCCTTTCTTAAAAATGTGGTCTTCATTAGGCATTATTACACTTTGTGGCTAATTTTTACAATATACTACCAATAGTAAACATCCTTGCCGTTTTTCATTGCTGGTTAGGATGTATTAATATTGCTGTTAATAATGAAGAAAAGCACCATCGGCAAGTAATTAAAGGAGTATGTTGTTCAATCATTCATCACTGTAACCATTTCTTATGCCACCCTTCAGTTACATTCCCTGGGCAGTTTACAAGAAAAGGGAGGAAAAAATACAACAACTGAAATGTGAATACAAAAAACAAAATGAGCTAAATGTCACAAATCCTTAATTATGGTTTACTAAAGCCAGCCTCCTTCAACCCATCATTTATCAAACTGTTCTATTTAAGTTAATCAGTTAAGATTAGTCATTAGTCACTAAACTGTGGTTAGTAAAAAACAGAAGCAAAAGCTCTAATATTATACCCTCCAGTATACCCTAATATCATACCCTCCAACGATGAATATAGGGACATCCCATTCCATCATGATAATTTTTATTATTTATACCACACACATCTCATTGGGCTGCCCCAGCACTCTGGGCAGCTTCCAACATTTATTAAAAACATAATAAACTATTAAACATTTTTTTAAACTTCCCTGTACAGGATTGCCTTCAGACGGTTCAGGGGGCGGACAACTCTATACCCTCCAACATTCCCCAAAGGAAACAGGAAAACTTTTCCTAAGGAAAAGTGGGACATTCCAGGATCAAATCAGAAACTGGGACGGCTTCTCCAAAGCAGGGACATCCCTGGAAAATAGGGACACTTGGAGGGTCTGTAATATCTTAGCAGCGATGCTGAAGAAGAGATGGAGGAAATGAGAGCCCAAAGCTTGCCTTGTTGGTGATGGTTTATGATGATCAACCATTGTTTACAGTTGTATCCAAATGCTTATTGAGTATAGGGCAGGATTTAAGGAACAGACATAAGGAAAGCTGGAAAGCAACCTGTGGTGTTAAAAATATGCTGACTGGGGTAACTTTGTGGTTTTCCAACACAAGTACACAACAGGGAAGGCTGGAGTTCAGAGGCTCTGGTTAGTAAGGCAGAGGTCTGAGGAATGCAATCTTTGTGTCTTGTTCATCACATAGAAGAGGGGAAATATGGAGGGTATTTGCATATATTTTTTAGGAGGAAAAAGAGAAGGGAACACTAAAAACAGGTGAATAAACAAGAAGGCCAAGCCTCAAAATGGTACTGAAATATAATCAAAGAAACAAAATACACAATCTGTTTCAGATGACCAGATGTGTGTTGTTGTAGTATTTGTAACCAGCTACAGCATCCTTTGTTCCTGAGGAAGATTGAAACCACAATGTGTTAGGCGTTTTGTATATTTGTTTTAACTTCCCTTCATACCTCAGCACCAATTTGAGGAATAGACTTGTTTTCCAGTCATGTTTCTTTGGGGGAGAGTTTGGCTGACTGCGGATTATTTAGAAGTTGTGGAGCAACTAGGGCTTGTGGCAACATTGGCGTAGAGTTAGTCTTGTGATTGCACCAGCATCAACAGTCTAGTTCACATCCAGTTGTAGGGAGGAGAAAAAGTCGCCAGATCATTTTAGAAGTTCTTATGGGAAAGAGTGATAATCTAGGGTGTACTAGATTGTGGTAGGGTAAGAGGACTATACCACATAGGAGGAGGAGCTCAGATTAGAATTGTGTACTTTCCATCTGTTATGACCCAGTCTTGCTGATCAGCAAAACATAAGGGTTTCTTTGAAACTGTCATCAGAAACAGAGAGATAGAAGCAAACACCATCAATCTGTGAACCTTCAAAAGAGGAATTCAGTGATTTGGAAGAAATTTTCAATATGTAAAGACAGTAGAGAAAAACAGATGAGGAAGGCTAGAAACAGCTATTCCCAGGATCATGCCGAGTATCCTTATCTTTGCACAAAACTTTCATTGAATGTAATGTTAGATTTTCTCCAATATTTATATTTTATTACTTGATCTGGTTTGATTATCTTCCTCCTGCAATCTATTGGCATACTTGAAACAAAGAAAAATTCACTCTTTGAGACCGTAGTCTCCCCTCTGCCAAATTCAAGTATTAAGCATTTATTTATTTATTTAAAAATGGAAGCTTTGGGTAATGAAAGCATTAGCACAGGACATAGTGAATTCATTTTTCTGAAACAGCACTTGCAAAATTACATGAACCACAACTCTCAGCTTGTGTGGCAATCCCTGTGTTCAAACATCAAGGATTTTATCATTATTTGACTTCCTTCTCTATATGCTTTTTCACCACCCATCTCCAGAGACAGAAATGGTGGAGTGACAAGCCGCCTAGATGTTTTTAATGTGAAATGAAATGTGCTGCTTTTTGTTGCTTGTGTGTATTAAATTTTTTATTTTAATGGCATGTCAACCTAAAATATATACACGAAAATGACTTAATACATTTGAACTTAGGAGAACATCACTCTGCAGGTCACTTTATTTATTATTTAGCTACAGCTCCCTTGCACACCGTCTTGTCACAAGAAGCAGAGCATGATGATGGCTGTTTATTTATTAGGATGAGGAGGAGAAGGCAACATCCTTTGTAACAACTGATCTGAGCGTGCCCGGAAACAGTTTGGAGTCATTTGAAGTTTCTGATATTTTTGTCTATGGGTTAATCTGTTGCAAAGGCTGTGCTGTTTAGGACTACAAGGGTGCATATAGTATTTTCCTCATAACTACAGAATGCCATTACATTAAAGACCTATCAAAGCTTAAGGGCTGATACATCCAACCAGAGATACATTCACTCTGCAGAGGTGCAGTGTTGGTTTCACAATTTTATCCAGATCAAGATGTATAAAAGCATGTCAAATATTTTTTATTTTTTATAAAAAAATTATTGGTTTTACAAAACATTTTTTATAGACACATACAAACATATAAACAAACAAACAAACAAACATGTATAATTTCATATCCTTTTTTTCATAAACCTTACTTCGTCGACTTCCCCAAACCTCCCCTTTCTACATCCCAATTTCCAAAATTATTTCAGCAAATCCTAACACTTGATTTTATCTGATTTATCCCTTATTCTTTTCTTTTACTTAATCTTTTACAGCTGTAAACCCCCTTTTCCCCCCCTAAAACCTCGACATTTTAACTTTCATTAATTTTACAATATTTCTTAAGATAAGTTTTAAATTTCTTCCAGTCTTCTTCCGCCGTCTCTTTCCCCTGGTCACGGATTCTGCCAGTCATTTCAGCCAGTCCCATATAGTCTATCACCTTCATTTGCCATTCTTCCAGAGTGGGTAGATCTTGAGTCTTCCAATGCTTTGCAATAAGTACTCTTGCTGCTGTGGTGGCGTACATAAAAAAAATTCTATCTTTCTTTAGCACCAATTGGCTGACAATGCCCAAGAGAAAGGCCTCTGGTTTCTTAGGGAAAGTACATTTAAGCACCTTTTTCATTTCGTTATATATCATTTCCCAGAAAGCCTTAATCTTCGGGCACGTCCACCAAAGGTGATAAAAAGTACCTTCAGTTTCTTTGCATTTCCAGCACTTGTTATCGGGCAGATGGTAGATTTTTGCTAGCTTGACTGGGGTCATGTACCACCTATAGATCATTTTCATAATATTTTCCTTTAAGGCATTACATGCCGTAAATTTTATACCAGTGGTCCACAACTGTTCCCAGTCAGCAAACATAATGTTATGACCAATGTCCTGTGCCCACTTAATCATAGCTGACTTAACTGTTTCATCTTGTGTATTCCATTTCAGCAACAAGTTATACATTCTAGACAAATTCTTAGCATTGGGCTCTAACAATTCTGTTTCTAATTTTGATTTCTCCACCTGGAAGCCAATTTTCCTGTCTTGTTTATAAACCTCCATTATTTGATAATAATGGAGCCAATCTCGTACTTTGGTCTTCAATTTCTCTTGACTCTGTAGTTTCAATTTATCACCCTCTTGTTCCAAAATTTCCCAATACTTTGGCCATTTGGCCTCCATATTGAGTTTTTTCACAGCTTTAGCCTCCAATGGCGACAACCATCTAGGAGTTTTGTTTTCCATCAAGTCTTTATATCTGATCCAGACATTATATAATGCTTTTCTAACAATGTGGTTTTTGAAAGCTTTATGCACTTTGACCTTGTCATACCATAGATATGCATGCCATCCAAATACATTATTAAAACCTTCTAAGTCCAAGATATCTGTATGTCAAATAAATGCTGGGAATGTATGCAGATAGATAGGACATTCTTCCCTAAAAAGTCAGGAAATGCAGCAGTCTATAAATTTTAGGATTAGGATTTGGTTGCTCAGCATACAAGAAATATAAACTTCAAGGCATGATTACAAGGAAAGGGTACTGGGGAAATTGAACTGATGGCAGAACTATACCGTACACTTAAAGGACACTGAATACTTCTGCCAAAGAATTCTGGGAATGGTAGTTTTCCCTCCTCTCACAAACCCATAATTCCCAGGTATCAAACTACCATTCCCAGAATTCTTTTGGGGAAGTAATCTGCTTCAGATTTGCACCAAGTGTCCTTTAAATGTATGGTATGGATCTGCCCTCAGCCTAGGCTTACTCTATGAAAAGGATGGAATAGTAATATATGTTCAGTTCTAGCTATTCCTTGTCAACTGGTTGTTTTCAGATTACACAGCACAAAGACTCAAATAGACCCGCGTTAATACCAGGGCTATTTTTTCACACACCCTTTTTCTTCTACTGAGATCATGTAGCACTCAAACAAAATTTAGAGGTTGCCGTGCCTCCCACCTCAGCTTCTTGTTGCATAGATGTTTTGTCCTGGAAGGTTTCGTTTTTAATTTTGCAGACAATAATAATGAATAATGCAGATGAACAACTAGTGCGGCAGAGCTGCGTATGACAGAGAGCTGGTGTTCACACAGGAGAATGGGGTATCATTTCATCTAGCTGCTTTGAGTGGCGCTGTGTATGCATTGCACCAGTTTTTATTGTTATTTGCTGTCGTCTTCTGCCACCATCAACATTTCCAGATTAAAACACCGCAACGTTCATCTGCTCTCCGTCTTTGGCTTGAAAGTGACAGTAATTATTATTACATGATAGCTAATCAACAAACATCGTTGTCACACGCTACTTAATGACTGTAGTTCGCTTGCAAGCATTAATGGGGAGATGTATAAAGAGAATATGAACCTACGGTACAAGAGAACATGAACAGACAATTTGATTCTCAACTGCAATACAGCTCTTTTCTTTCTCTCCTTATTATTTTTTTCCCCAGTTCAGGTTTGGAATTCAATAGCATATATTTATGAAAGCATGATCAGCATTGTAAATTTATCATTGTGTTTGTCCTAAACAGGATAAAGGCACCCCTTACAGGGGATGCGAAAGTGGAAATCATTCCCCATAGTCCTTGACTTGTCATTCTATGAGAGAGAGAGAGAACTGGATAGGTACTGTTCTTTATATGACTGGTCACAATGTTTGGGTCATACTTAATCAAGCAAATAGAATCTATTTCAGGTAATGCCTTTATATTTTAATCGTTATTGCCACCTTGTGGCAAAAACAAATTCTGCCTCATGGGTAATTTAGTGCATTGGCCACACAGTCTTACAAATCCATATCCTCCCACATTTCTCTGATGAAAATAGGGATGTCCTATTCCATCACCACCACCATCATCATCGTTTTATTATTTATACCCCGCCCATCTGACTGCGTTGCTCCAGGCACTCTGGGTGGCTTCCAACATACATAAAACATAATAAAACATCAAACATTTTTTTAAAAAAACTTCCCTTCAGATGTTTTCTAAAAGTTGTATAGTTACTTGTTTCCTTGGCTTCGGGATCACATAACTCCATACCCTCCAACAGTTCTCTGATGAAAATAGGGGTGTCCTAAGGAAAAGGGAGATATTCCAGGATCAAATCAGAAACAAGGACGGCTTCTGTAAATCCAGGACTGTCCCTGGAAAATAGAGACACTTGCGGGGTCTGCAAACCATAAATGTGATTGCTGCATCATTCAAGAGTAAGGGATTATTCACTATGACTCCCAAAGCATTTGAATGATTTCTCAGTAGATTGAGGCTGTTTTATGCTAACACATGACCTCAATGAGCCACTAGTCAAGGGGGGGGGGTTAAAACAAATCACTTGGATCAGGAAGTATGGTCAGGTGATCAGAGTTCTACATATTGTGAGCAGAATCAATATGCAGCTACAAAATGGTTGCTAATTGTTGGCAACTGTCACAAGATCAGCAGCATTTTATCAAGCTGGGGGATTTCAAACTGTCTACCTTCTGGGAATCCTCTCCACATTTACCTGCATAAGATATCTGAGAAGTCTGGAGTCTGTGCTAAAGTTCCTAGCCAGTTCGTTGGTCAAGTCTATTGGATCATCATCACCACCCACAACAACTAACAGTGTGATCATGATTATGTTGAATCAGAACAGAAGTAAATTCAGTAGAACCAACTCCCACTGACAGGATTACAGCCTAAGAGCAATTGCACTCTCTTCTCTGGGCTATGAGGACATCAAGTAATGAAGAGCAAGCTGTCTTTTCGGGAAGCTTCCTGGCATCACTGATCTTCTCATTGAGGAACCAATGATAGGCTTCCAAGGAATCTCAGAGAGCTTTAAAGTCACTGTGATGTGTCAATGCCAGGATGATGTGTCCTCTCCCTCTTCTACTGCAACAGCCTAAGTAGTGAAGTGATAACAGACTCAAACTTGCCCCAAATATGAGTCTTCCTTCTGACCTTATGGACCATTGTCTGGTTCAGTGTTCCAGCTTTTTTTGAATGCAGCAGGAGTGATGCAGCTGTTGAAAACTCATAGAAAGAACACATCTGGATTTTTTTTAAACCTAGAGAGAGAACATCACAAAGAATTTGTAGCAGATTCCATCATGCACAGAAAAAGCTGTAGGGAACTCTGAGATGGATGGGGAAAGAGCCATCCACCTAGCTGGCTGATCAATGTGAAATGCTGATCAAAAAAACCTGAAAACTATAAAACAGAAGAAACTTGCATACATCACACGTGTGCTGCAATCTCTGGCAAGGAAAAGCAAAACAGATAAAACAATCTCAGAACAAAGAGAAACTGCAAGAATGCAGAACGGCTCTTCTTGCTTCAAGAAACGTTATGCTGACCATACTGTTTAGAATAAGCCCACCATATTCTGTATATTCTGTTTTGGAATAGATATTCAAAGGTTCCATCTTAAATGGGTTTGGCTTGCTCACTGCGTATATTACTTGTGTATACTATATCACCTTTCCCTTGCGCCCAAGAGTCCAGATTGCAGAGTTAACCAATAAGGATTAGTTCTACTTATGCACGGATGTAAGCAAACATCTGCCCAATTCTATCTGGTTATTTTAATTTTCTTCCCCCCTGCCCTGCAACAAAGATGACCATCTGTTCTGTCATCAGCACTGATCTCGCTCTAGAAGCGAAATCAAAAGATCACCTGCCTAGCCACGCATTGTTCTCCCTTAAGCGCAAGCTAAACTTTAGTGGCATTCATCTATAGCTGTGAGTGCTGACCTGAAAGACAAAAATGTTTAGCTGGTCACAGAGCAGCCAGAGGTGCAGCTGGAGATGGGGGGGGGGAGGACAATTAAAATGTTTTACATGTATTCTAAATTAGAAGGTGTGGGGAGGAGGAAGTACTCTGTCAAACGTTCATTCCACTCCATGAACAACAACACGTTCATGTAAAAATGAATAGTAATACAAATAAGAATACACTTATTTTATGTAAAGTAAATGTGACAATTTCAACATGTACACAAGCAGCTGGTCATATGTTAACATTGGTTCTGGACTCTACCATTTCAGACTAAGAGGTGGGGATGGCATGGTAGAATTCTCTCTCTGAAAACATACATAGAAAACCAGATATCAGGAAATAGGTGTCTGAGCTAGTTTTCTTCCTGAAGAGTTTTTTCCCTCTCACGAAGGAGCATTGAAAGAAATGATCCCCTCAAAGTCATCTGAGGTGCTAGAGTCCTAGAAGACCTTTGCTACGCAATAATGCTGATAATCTGCTAATTTTCTAGAAAACGTGGTGATGGAACTCACCGTGAACGCCTCCCTCATTCTCTTATAATGGCAATGGCGCCCACCTGAGAGATGCTGGAACTGAGTTCCTGTGAGTCCCAACTGAAAAAAGCCCTGCTGATAACGCTGCTTTCATAGATCAGGACCGGAACCAAAACCTTTAACTATGTTGGTGAGCTTAAGAATGTAGTTTTTGATTCAATTCGAAAACTACAATATGATGGATTGAGGAAATATAAATGTAAATGTATGGGGGATGGGGAAGAAATGGTGTTTGCTTTGGTACATCTGTATTGTAATGTAATATGTGAAAACAAATAAATAAATTGTAAAAAAAAAGAATGTATTTTTGGTGGGCTGGTTCACACATGCGCATTCATTGAGTGAGGTGTCACGCAATGACCAGATATGTGGCTTTGCTATCGCAGGAAGCATTTATTTTTAGCACCTACTGTCATCTCCTCTACAATATGAGATGAGAGATCTCTCCTCGCTTGATCAATTAACACTGAATAACTCTTAGCCATATGTGTGAACTGCCTCCATTTAAAAAGTATTCTCTCTGTGTATGCATTTCTGTGCGGCAAAAATGATAATTGCCAGTAAGCTGTAGATCTCTGCATAAGTGCCAACATATTTAACATTTTTGTTGTTGTTGTTGTTGTTATATTATTATTATTATTTACAAAGCACCATTCAAGGATTACCCAGCCCTCTCTCTGCAGATGGAGAATGGGCTAGTGCAGTGTTTCCCAACCGGTGTTCCGCGGCACACTAGTGTGCCGCGAGACGTTGCCTGGTGTGCCGTGGGAGGGAGGCGGGCGGCGAGAGGCGGGGCGGCGATGGCGAGGAGAGGCCGCCCAGCGCGGGGCTCTCGCCGTCTGCCTGCCTGGCTGCCTGCGTGGCGCTGACGTCACGGGGCTGTAACGTGCCCCACATAGGCACACGCGGGGCGTCGAGCGAGCTCCCTCCCACATCCCATCGCCGCTCGCTTCGGCCGGCCTACTGGGCTGTCGCAGGCGGAAGGCCTGCGCATGCGCGAGGTTTTCGCGCCTTCGGGATTCCCTTCACGCCTTCCTCCTCCCGGGTCCTTGAGAGCGCGGGAAGCGGCAGCGCGAGACCGGCGTTGAGCCTGGTAGGTATTGCGCTTGCCAAGGCAGTCATATGGGAAATGAAAACTTGCAAAGCAAGCAACCAGTTCAATCTGAAGTACGTGTATGCTTAATATCCTGTACCTGAAACCTGTTCTGCCCCCTCCCCCACACTTGGTGCCATTTTCATCTACACATGCAGCAGAGTAAGTTGACCCAGAATAGTACCAATTCAGATGGCAGATGGGAGAATGACAGTGCTGAATGCTTTCCCATGTAGAACAGTCCCTGCAAATAAAAACCTAGCATATTTGGAAGAGGGATGCTAGCCTAACCATTACCTTCTATGCTGTTACTATTTTTTTATTTTTTTTTACATAAGTAAAAAGTGACCTTTCCTCATCTGGCATGGTGGTGTGCCTCGAGATTTTTTTCATGAAACAAGTGTGCCTTTGCCCAAAAAAGGTTGGGAAACACTGGGCTAGTGGCTGTTAATCTCAGTTCCCTCTATCTCACATCTCCCTCTGCTGCAACCAGGTGGAATGGCTGCTGACAGGTGAGTTATTGGCACAATGCAGCAGCAAAACCCTCCTGTGCAGTTTCATATTTTCTAATATGCTGGCATAGTCACTGCCACACGTTTTTCCAAGGTAGATTTTATTTATATATTTTTAAATTTCTCTTCCACAATTTCTCCAGTACAAGGGCAACTTACAACAATATAAATATCCAAGAACATCACAGAGAGCAATAAAATGCGTTAAATTTAAGGTTCTCACAATAGTTTAGAACAGTGGTTCTCAAACTTTTTTCTCTGGGCCACACTTTCAGAATAAAAATTTGCTCACACTGCACCGATTTTTTAATTGATAAGAAATGTATTGGAAAACAAAGAGAAGCAACTCCTAGTCGTGCTTGATTTATAACACAGAACACGACTACAGTGGTGCCTCGCAAGACGGAAAACTCACTAGACGAAAGAGTTTTCCGTTTTGGAGGTGCTTCGCAAAACGAATTTTCTATGGGCTTGCTTCGCAAGACGACAATGTCTTGCGAGTTCCTGCTGGTTTTTTTTCCCCTTCCCCCCCTTTTTCTAAGCCGCTAAGCCGCTTATTAGCTGATCCGATCAGCAGATAAGCCGCTAATAGCGCTAATAGCACTAAGCCACTTATCAGCTGATCCGATCAGCAGATAAGCCGCTAAAAGCCTCTAAAAGCCGCTAATAGTGCTAATCCGCTAATCCTTCAATGGGCTTGCTTCGCAAGACGGAAAAAAACGCTAGACGAAGAGAATCACAGAACGGATTCTTTTCGTCTTGCGAGACACCACTGTACTTTATAACATGATCATGAGACATCCAGAAAATGTAAAACAATGCAGCTTCTGTACATAATA
This sequence comes from Podarcis bocagei, assembly GCF_964188305.1. Taxonomy (NCBI): domain Eukaryota; kingdom Metazoa; phylum Chordata; class Lepidosauria; order Squamata; family Lacertidae; genus Podarcis; species Podarcis bocagei. The sequence goes on along the minus strand of NC_138129.1, from coordinate 81,323,075 downwards.
ACATGAATCATTCCCCAAAAATAAAATTGATTGCCCTTGAATCTTCCTTTTTTTAAAAAAAAAAAAATTAATCATTTTTTCAATAAAACAACAACAACAAAACCATATACAACAAAAACCACAATAACACTAATAACACAATTTAACACTTCAGATTTGAGTACTGATATACCTATACTTACACCTTTTTAACAATATTTCCCCACCTCTCCTCCCCCTACTTCCCACCACTGTCCGCCTTATCGCTTAAGTATTCCTTCCAGATTTCTTCATATTTATCCATTCTTAATTTGCATCGATATGCAGTTCATTCATAGGTAACTAGTCTGTCCATATTGTCAATCCATGTGCTCAATGGGATCTTCCAATTCATTAAGACAAGTTTTTTTGCTTCTAATATGGCACGATACATCCATTTTTTTGACCCCTTGTAATGTCCCACGTTTCCAGTATATAATTTAGAATTAAATTCAAATCCCCTAAATAACAATTTCTTTTTATTACTCTTGCTATATATATCCTCACCTCACACCGAAATGATGTTATCATTGGGCAGTTAATCATCATATGTACTAAGTTCGCATTTTTACTTCCACATCTCCAGCAGTTGTCTGCATTTGTTATTTTTTTCTGGTAAAGTTTTGCCACACAACCTGCCACACTTGTCTTCTCTGCTTCTGATTTGATCCTGGAATGTCCCTATTTCCCCCACTAGTGCCTCTGCTAAACTTGGAGAGGAGGGTGAGCTGATGTTTCTCCTGTGCAGTGGCAGTTGTAAGGGAGCATTCTGTTGCTTCTCCATGGCCGCTGCTGCCAGCATCCTCCGTTGGGCAGCTTGTAGCAGCTGCTAGAGAGTGGGCAAGGAGGAAGAGAGGTTGCTACTGTTGCGGCCCAGAGTCGCACAATGTGCCAGCTCTGAGGCACGCACACCCTGAGTGGGAAGAAAGGGGGAGCGGAGTGGAGTGCATTGAGTTTTGATTTTTTGAATTAAAAAAATGGAATTAAGGGGTTTTCTCAGGATGGTGGTGTGTGTGTTGTGTTCCATTAGTGTAGTACTGGTGGCCCACCCCTTCTTCTGAAAAGAAATACTCTGGGGAGGTACAAAAAATGGGAGCCAAGGAGGGTCACTTATAGAGAAGTGAGAAATGTCCCTCTTTTCATCTGAGGAATGTTGGAGGGTATCCTAGTACGGACCCTGTATTATTTGCCAATTCTCTTAAGGCCCTGGTATTTATATTTCATTTGTCACAAGGAGATTTGTGTTCTGCTACATTTTTCTTTGGAACAGAAACCCAAGGAACTATTTATTATGTCAAGTAATCCATTCCCTGTTCAAGTCGGTGACTGAACTCCCATTGACTTGAATCCATCTCGGTTGCAAGCACCCTCACTTTTGTCTTCCTAAAGAGTTTGGCTCCGTGTGCCTATATTTAGTTTATGTCACACCGTCAGAGATCTTCTGTCTGGAAGAGACTGCCTGGGCTATCCAGACTGTTCTGTTATTACAAGCTTATCATTTCTTCTAATCTCTTAAGTGTCTTATTTTGTCATCCTGAGAACATTGTGGTTGGCACCTCTGTAACCTTCCTCCTTTGACAAACTAGTCTAGTGGGTAATATGCCTTAAAAACAGGATTTTTCCACTTCTGGCGTTCAAGTTAAATTTGCAGTGGTTATATTACACTTCATTAATCTTAAACCCCCTTATCGCTTCCTTGTTACTCTTCGTATTTGAGCAAATGTGTATATTGTGCAAAAACATTTATCACAGCCATCCAGCAGGCAGGAGACTGGATGTAAGGGTGGGTTAAATTAAGTGTTCTTTCTCAGGAAGAATGGGCCGTTGTTTTGGTTCTATCTTCTTGCTTTTGGAACTGGATCAATTGAAGGGCAACTCTCGTGTCAGCAGGGGGAAAGAGTTCTAGCTCCAGTAACATAATTAAAGAGTATTGCAGTAATAATTATAATCTGGGCTTTTTTTTTCAGATGGAACTCTCTGGAACTCAGTTCCGGCACCTCTCAGGTGAGCGTCATTGCCATTCTGTGAGACCGAGGGAGGTGTTCATGGTGAGTTCCAGCACCTCTTCTTATATAAAAACGACACTGATTATAATCTTGTTCTGTAAGGTAAAGGGACCCCTGATCATTAGGTCCAGTCATGACCGACTCTGGGATTGCGGTGCTCATCTCACTTTATTGGCCGAGGGAGCCGGCGTACAGCTTCTGGGTCATGTGGACAGCATGACAAAGCCGCTTCTAACGAACCAGAGCAGCGCACGGAAATGGCGTTTACCTTCCCGCCGGAGCAGTGCCTATTTATCTACTTGCACTTTGACGTGCTTTCAAACTGCTAGGTGGGCAGGAGCAGCGGGAGCTCACCCTGTCACAGGGATTCAAACCGCTAACCTTTTGATCGGCAAGTCCTAGGCTCTGTGGTTTAACCCACAGCCCCACCTGCGTCCCATCTTGTTCTGTAGAGGCAAACAAATCGGTTTCTACCTCACCATTTGTTACATGGCCCAACTCCAAAGGGGGGACATATCCCCATGACTCTTAGCAACCATTGCAGCAGCATTGACACCTAAAGGCTGTGGAGAGGACAAGCTTACATCACCCTGTGCTTCCATTAGTCACCACTGGAGCTGGGAAGAAGTGGGAGCAACAAGTGGGAGTGGCATGAAGGATGTGCCGTACAGTTATCACAAAGCAGGGATGCACTGCTGGCTATGCTCCTACATGTGAACACTCATGCATTGGTGTGGAGTAGACATCTCGACTGCACCGGACTAGGCATGAACAGCTGCTTCTATGCAGCCAGCTGTCGTGGTCAACTGGCTTCACCCCAGCATTGGCCACCACGCTCTTGGCCCCACCCCCTGGGGACCCATGCGGAAGTCTGAACTGCCTGCTACTAAGAGCAGCCTCAAGGAGACCTATAATATTCCTTGGGCAATATGTGTGGGCTAAATCCACAGCAAAGTACTGTACTCTTTGCTGTTAACATGTGCAACCTGAGGAGATGGAGGCTGGCTCTCTTGAGCAGCTTCTTCTTGTGAAAAGATTTATTTATTTTTACAGGCCTGAGGAAGGGACCAGACCCCAGAATAATTCTAGTGTGCATGTGAACACACTAACAAAATGTTCAAAAGGCATCCCTGACAACTCCCCCAATGGCAAAATAGGGACAGAGGGCTTTTGTTTACAAGAGACAAGGAGAAAGGAGGAAGGTAAATAGGAATAGCTGTGTATTTATTTTACAATTGGATTTTTATTGGTGCAGGTATCTGGGGAGCACCTAGATTTTTAAGTGCCAGATTCTTTCCTTTTTTCAGATCTGAATTTTGGTAGTGTGTATTGCAGCGTGATAAGATTTGTCGGGTATGGAATGGAATTGAAATAGATAGCTTGGGCTCTTGAGCCTCATTGAAATGCTCAGCAAACTGTTGGCGAGGAAGTGCTTTGCACCACAGTTTATAACAACTTCAGAAGATTTGTGGTTGTGCTCTGATTGCATCCCATTATACTTAATATAACCTTCAGAATTACTTTTTACCATTACTCTGGACAATTTTAGGTGCAGAGAAAAGTGGCTCGTTCAGATACAGTATGCTAATATTATATATCTCCGCATTTGAGATATTCAAACAAGCCATTTCACATATAAAGTGAAAATTGCAGCAAGTATTTATTAAATATCAAGGCTTAGTTTACGGGATGCTCAAGTTGGGACAATTTCGCTGAAGAAGATGTGCAAGGAAATAGAAGGATGCCTTAATAAGGGGATGTTGAAATGGCAGTAGAGTTAGTCAAGCTACAGTCATCGGGCACCTTATCTAATAATACCTTTGACCTGTGGAGAAAAGGGAAATGAAGGATTATGTGATAGCCAACACCCTTCTTAGACTTCATCTATGCTTAAAAACAGAGGCCTTCACTGTGGACGTACAGTGGTACCTCGGGTTAAGTACTTAATTCGTTCTGGAGGTCTCTTCTTAACCTGAAACTGTTCTTAACCTGAAGCACCACTTTAGCTAATGGGGCCTCCTGCTGCTGCTGCACCATTGCTGCACGATTTCTGTTCTCATCCTGATGCAAAGTTCTTAACCCGAGGTACTATTTCTGGGTTAGCGGAGTCTGTAACCTGAAGCGTATGTAACCTGAAGCATATGTAACCCAAGGTACCACTGTACGGTTACATGCCACCCCAATCTCCACATGGCAAGAGACTACAGGGGTGTCTGCATTTAGGATTAGGTTTCCTTGGAGAGACTGTGGTGTCTTCAGGATATATGGTTTTATTTCCACAAGTATACAGCTTGAACGTAAGATGGAATGGCTCACCGTGTTAACACCCCACAAATCTTGCTTCTCTATTGAGGGGAGCCCTGACCTCTAGGGCAGAGAAAGCATGTCCCTGTGTCTCCAGCTTCCATGCTGCTTCCAATTTCGCTCACATGCAGCTCTGGCTGTTGTCCTATCTACTAGATCAGCGGTTCTCAACCTGTGGGTCCCCAGATGTTGTTGGACTACAACTCCCATCATCCTTGAGCTCTGGCCTTGCTAGCTAGGGGTGACGGGAACTGTAGTTCAACAACATCTGGGGACCCACAGGTTGAGAAAGCCTGTACTAGATGGAAAAGCAGCAGTAGCTGCCACCACATACAGTTTTACTTGCTTGGACACTCAGCATGGGGTGGCAGGAGAAGAGAGGGGGCAGCAGATGCTGTGGCATGCTTGCTGGCCTGTCCTGCCCTGACAGTGCAGGGCCCATAGAGGCAGGAATGGACTTTGGTACTATGGCACCCTGAGTGAGGACAAAGTTTGGCAACCCTCCCAATTTTGAGTAGGTACCCTTATAAATATAGGCTTTTAAATTATTGTTATTTTGTACCCCCTCAGCTCCTGTTCAGGGAAGCCTCCCGCAACGCTCTAAATCTGTTATGTACTGAGTTGAATGCAGCAGTCTGATTGGTCATAGAACAATAGGATCCAAAATGCAGCAGTATGATTGGTCCTAGAACAATAGGTTTCGGAATGCAGCAGTTTGATTGGTCCTAGAACAATGCAGCAGTATGATTGGTCCACAGGAGCCACCCAATCCAGCTCCAGATGGAAGTGAATCCACAACATGATTGGCCTATAGGAGAATCCCGGAATTAGCCAATCACGTGCAGCCCATTGTGTAAATAATGTATACAAAGCAGATACTGTGGGGGAACTTCCATTCCTCCTCACCACTATGAGCTGAATAAAGAGCATGAAATCCACTCTCGACTCAGAGTATATTTCAAAATCCTGCACTGCTTAGAGTGGGTGGGGGCACGTGAGCGGAGGTCCAGTTCCTCACATTTTGAGAGTTCTGGGTGTGTCTTGCCTGAGGGTCTCCTGGAGCTGGTATTGCAATGGAAAGAGAATTCAATTGAAATGAGTTCTTTCCAGTCCTTTCATGAGCATAAGCGGAGTATGTAACAACATTCTTATTTTAGTTCTGGGTTTGCTTGTTTTTCAGTGCTTATGAAGGATGAAATTTCCTAACATACTCAAAATTCCCTGTTGACATAAACCAACAGGAGATACAATCATGCTATTATCTAGCTGTTGGCCATACTAAAAATGAAATGCCGTTTCCATTAGCTTACCTGTTCTATATTCAAATGGTCCAGATTCAATCCTTGGTGTGTCCAGGTAGGTCTGGGAGGAACCCTTACCTAAAACTCTCCTATGACAGGTGGATCAATAGTTTGATTTAGTAAATGGCAGCTGCCACCTCTGTACCGACTTACTTTCCAATGTTGCTTCTTTGGAGCTATATTATTTATTATTATATTGTTCATTATTGTATTATTAGGTAATCTTCTATCTATCAGTCCTAGAGAGCTCATAAAGAAGTAGTAAGGGGAGAGGGGAAGCTTTTTCTTCCACCTCTATCCTGCAAGTATATTTTGTACATAATCACATGATTTCCATTTGTGAAGGAAAAATAATTCTTCCAATCTTGGTAAAGCGACCTGAAACACAATACCTCAAACAAAAATTGCTTTGGCAGTCTCGTACTCTGCATCCAAATCTCCCGTTCCTGTTCTCTTGAAGGGAAAACAGGTGAAAATAATTCTCAGAAACTTAGATATAGGTGACACCTGTAAAATTAAATAAGAAGATTAATGGCTCTATTTCTTCAGGCTGTTGGGAAACCAGCCAGGGAAGCAGAACATTCATCCCTATGTGGTGCCATTGTCCTCATACTACCTGAATATTGGCTGAAGCCCAACAGGGTAATTTTAAACAGCACGGATCTAGTGCCTCCATTTGCTTCAGAAGTTTCTCTAGTAGTTAGGAGTGCTTCTTGAAAATTCCAGTAATTGGTTTTGACAAAGACTTATGGCTTATATAATCCTCCTGCAAATAATATTATTGCTGGAGCATAGAAATACAATTCTCCTCTCGTTGAAGCTAAGCAATTACAAAGAATGTGATAAATTTTTAGAGTGGGAAAGTTGTCCTTTAAAAAGAGGAAGAAAAAGAAATAGCAGTGGTGAAATATCTGCAGTGCGGGGTCAGCCTGTGTGAATGCTCCATTTAGACCAGTATTCCGCACGGAAATACAGCACCTATTAATTATAATTTTGACGGCATCAATGAAGGGGTGAATGAATGCAGAGTGCAGTTAATTCCAGAGCATAGCAGCAGCTTTGCTAGAAAATCTTGTAAAACTGAACCATGGTTCAGGCCAAACAAGAGTTGGCACAGGATAGCCATGATTGGATCACTTCACACCGTCTACTTTTACTAAGAATAGCTCCTGGATCAAGGTCATGAGGTAGAAGGAAGTCTTCCCAGCTTCCACATGCTCTGATTCATATATATACAGTGGTACCTCTGGTTGCAAATGGGATCCATTCCGGAGGCCTGTTTGCAAAATGAGCAGAATGCAACCCGCGTCTGCGTGTGTGTGGGTCACAATTCGCCGCTTCTGCACATGCACGTGACGTCATTTTGCGCGTCTGTCCATGCGCTAGCGGCGAAACCCGGAAGTAACCTTTTCTGGTACTTCCGGGTCACCAAGGGACACAACCTGAAAATGCTCAACCTGAAGCAAACATAACATGAGGTATGACTGTATTGGAATTTTTTAAAAAATAAAATAAATATTGGCCCAATTTATTTGGTACTGCTAAATTTGCATGATTGTTTCCTCCAGCCTCCTATGACACTGTGTGCAGCTGAAGTTCCTTTCTCTCTAACAAAGAGCTGGCAGTTCCCTTTGCAATTGCAGCTATTTGCAAATCTTACCTGGGGATCTCTGCAGGTTCCTGCTTCCATCAAGTGATCCAGAAGGGAATTGCCTCTATTCTACTATTTGAGCTCTATCTTATCATGTATCATGTATTGGCCTTTTTATGTCAGCTATTTGTCAACAATAGTATTTATTTATTCTCTCTTATCAGCTAACTAATTGCTCTGCCGTGCTGTCTGTCTGTCACTCTTTTGTCACTGTCACCAGGGTGCCTTGTTTTGTCTTGTCAGCTATCAAGAAGGGAACTCAAGGATCACTTGTAGATAGGTGGGAAGGGAAGCTGTGCCTTGAATTCAGCAAGATTAAAACTCTGTGGCTGAGCTAGACAGAAGGGGAAGATGTCTGGAAGATTTTGGAGATACCATGTATGGGACTCCTGCAGATGTTGGTGCTTTTTTCCCCATGCTTAAGAAAAGTTTAAGAAAAAAAGTTTAAGAAAAGATTCGAGAGTATACCCTACACAAATCTAGAGTGGAGTCCATAACATAGCTGTCAACTTTTACCTTTCCCTAAAAATTATGATATATGTAAACTGCTAAAGATGAGGTAAAATGAAAATCAGATAGGGGGGGGACTTGGGGAAGCCCACCTAACAATGTTTAGAAAAAATAAGGATTTGTTTGTATTGTTTATTTTTCTGTTTGTGTTGTTTAGTTATGTTATAAAATGAATTTAAAAATTGGGGGGGGGGCCTTTTCCCTTTCCTTGCGAGGAATCATATTCGGAATAAGGGAATTTCCCTTTAAAAAATGAAAACGTTGACAGCTATGGTCCATAAGATGATTGGGTGGCACCTTGTATGTCTCCTTCTGGTAACTCCTACAGCCAAGCTGGTGCCACATGTATTGCTCTGCTTTCCTTTGGACCACATCAGTGAGTCTGAGAGGCGGATCTTGCCATCTGTGCAGCCCAGGACCTCCATACACACTGTCCAGGCATCCTCCCCAGGGAAGTCACTTCAGTGCTGCTAACGCTGTGGTTTGACTTCACCCCCGGAGGAGCACTCTATTGTATCTTGAGACAGACAGGTGCCTATAACAAAGTTTATTGCTACTGATAGGGAGTGATCATTCCCAGAAATTGGGAAACTTAGGCAGAGAATGGCTGTGGGAATGTGGTTTGGCATGTGATCTAATTTTACTTCTGAACGTAAGCAGGTTTGGCCCTGTAAACTGCCAGGTTGGGAGAACCACCTGGAACACATGTAAATTGTTACTGGCACTCTGGCTGTGTCCACACTCTTACACTGAATTCCAAGTGCTGGGTTTTTCATCCAAGTTCATGTGGCATTATCCAAAATGCATATGTTTCTGTACTTTGTTACAGAATGCATGGTTTCTCAAACCAGCTTCACACCAATTGGTTCCTGGTGTGTACACAAACGGAAATGATTGAAGCCTTGTTGATGTGAACAACTGACAGTGGGAGAGCTATGAAACACATGGAGGAGTGGGGAGACAACTGAGCTACAGTCTTCAGAGTGGTTTGGCAATCAATCCCTTTTCTCAAGACACCCTGGTAATTGTAGCTGCATGAGGGCAAGTCCCGTTGTGTTCTCAATGAGCATGGGACGACTTTGACCAGTGGTACTGTGGCCCATATATTGCAGCAAAATACTGGGCAAGGTTTTGCCCAGAATCCTCTCTCTGTGATGGGCTCGTGGGAAAAAGCTATCCCATGAGCCCTTGCTGCAGAGAGGACGGGGAAGCCTATATAAAGCTGCTTCTCCTGGTGCTCACAGCCATTTTGATTTGAGAGTTTCCCACCTGCCCACTGTCGGGTTAGAACCTTCACTGAGCAGTTTTGGGTCGCTGGTTGACAGAGCCGGAAATGTATTTTTCTCTCTCAACCTGATTGGCACTTGGTTGGGGTTTTTTTTTTTTTGCCTTTCTGTCAGTGAAATTACGGCCTTCCTTTGTTAGGCGGAAGAACATGGTTTGTATGAGGGCAGAAATGGCATTGGTCAGGATCAGCATAATATGAGGGAGCCCATAAGGAGTCTGAGGGGAGGAATGACCATGGCAAACCCAAGCGTGGATTCGGAATCTGCCTGTTTGGAATCTGTACCCTGGTCACGGGTGGCGCTGTGGGACGCGGGTGGCGCTGTGGGTAAAACCACAGCGCCTAGGACTTGCCGATCGTCAGGTCGGTGGTTCGAATCCCCGCGGCGGGGTGCGCTCCCGTTGCTCGGTCCCAGCGCCTGTCAGCCTAGCAGTTCGAAAGCACCCCCGGGTGCAAGTAGATAAATAGGGACCGCTTACTAGCGGGAAGGTAAACGGCGTTTCCGTGTGCTGCGCTGGCTCGCCAGATGCAGCTTTGTCACGCTGGCCACGTGACCTGGAAGTGTCCTCAGACAGCGCTGGCCCCCGGCCTCTTAAGCGAGATGGGCATGCAACCCCAGAGTCGGACACGACTGGCCCGTACGTGCAGGGGTACCTTTACCTTTACCTTACCCTGGTCATCCAGTGAGGCCTTGCTTGGTTGGCTTGCACCACGGTAAGGTTCAACACTAGCCGGCTCCCATGTCACTGGTTTGGAGTGGCCAAAACCCAGCAGATCCATTCCATCAACATGGGGCTTGTGGAATGATGAACTGATCCTGGGACCCAATGCCATGCCAACCGTTGCCCTGCCTGCTGCTGTCAGTAAAGATTTGGCCTGGTTTTATTCCGTCACTATTGTACAGCCTGATTATTTTGCTGCACTCATGGGTCACATAATGCGCCTGCCTGAGCAATAGAGGTCTCCTAACAACTCTGAGCAGCCCTAACAAAATACAGGATTCTTTGGGGAAGCCATGACTGCTTAAAGTGGTGTGATACTGCTTTAAATATATTGTGGGACCTTACTCTATTTTTGTAATCCTATACCAAAACTTACTGTCTTGTTGCTAATTTTCCCTCTAAGAAAACGACTTTTGCCATGGCAGACTGTGAATTTTGTTGAATCACCTGGTGTGTATTCCTTGGCTGTACACATAGAATCATAAAAGGTAAAGGTAAAGGGATCCCTGACCATTAGGTCCAGTCATGACCGACTCTGGGGTTGCGGCGCTCATCTCGCTTTCTTGGCCGAGTGAGCCGGCATACAGCTTCCGGGTCATGTGGCCAGCATGTCTAAGCCGCTTCTGGCGAAGCAGAGCAGTGCACGGAAACGCCATTTACCTTCCCGCCATTTACCTATTTATCTACTTGCACTTTGACGTGCTTTCGAACTGCTAGGTTGGCAGGAGCAGGGACCGAGCAACGGGAGCTCACCCCACCACGGGGATTCGAACTGCCGACCTTCTGATCAGCAAGTCCTAGGCTCTGTGGTTTAACCCACAGCGCCACCCGCATCCCTCCGTAGAATCATAGAAATGTGGAATTGAAAGGGACCCTGGGGGTCATTTGTCAAACCCCTTGCAATGCAGGAATACTGCCCACAGCTATCCCTGTGTGAGTGGGCCAAACAAACCAACCTTGTGGTTAACAGCCAAACTCACTGACCCATTGCAGAACCTGAGGCTATGTGTAGGTAGGCAAGGACACATGGTAACAGCTGAACAGGCAAAACACCTGCAAATTTCAAGGAGAGATCTATGAATTTCAATAAGATTAGTGAAATTTCTCAGGAGGGTTGCTTTCTCAAAAGGAATAACGGTTACTCTGAATTTCCCAGTTGTCCGGGGAACTGGGAACACAAAGCAATGTTTTTGCCCATGGAAAAGGCGCATAGGTGCCTCAGAACAACGCACTCACTACCAGTAGAGTGATAGGCTAGTCTATGAATCTTGAACTATTTAATAAATAATCCAGTTTGTTTATTTCACTGCTTATACTTAAATGAAGGATAGCAAGCCATTTCTACAATGCACCATTGGTTTCAATATCAGCTGTGCTAGGGCAGGGGAACCACACAATTACCTTCCTTTGCCACATAGGAGAGGGTTATTAATCTGGTCAGTTTAATGATTCTTCTGTCTCGCATTGGTTGTAATGTATTATAGCTCTTGAAATTCAATGTGTAAATTAGAGTACAATCTAAACAGCTGAAACCCAATCGATGGATTCACTGTAGGCAGCCGGCAGTGAGCGGTATTGTTCTTTAACTCAAGCCATAATTATCTGAATGTCAGAGATCTCTTAATCTTGGGCTTACCTTGCTTGTGTCAGGGTATGATGCTCGTTTACCACTGGAGTTCCTTGCCCCCGAACCATTCAAAGCTGTTGCAAGGAATTGTTTTACACACACACACACACACACACACACACACACACACAGTAGAAATATTGCAAAGATTAATATTCTAAACTGAAATTACTGTAGTGTGGCAATATTTTCCCAAGGATATGAGCTGCCTATTTTTAAAGCAAAGAGACAAGGCTTTTAATAGCAAACAACTGAGGCTTGCTCACACTTTGCCGTGAACACAGGTTCAAAATATCTCTATACATTTACAAGTGTTTATGTGAAGGAGTATACCCTTCTTGATTTGTACAGTTCAGCTGTTGTGTACATAGGTACACAAACTGTGCACACATTTAGCATGTAGTGGTGTTTGCACACTATTTTGTACCTGCATGCTAATTGTCTGTACCTGTGTTCAGCTGCTTGACCATCATCCTTGCCACTTTTCAAAGCGGACATAGATGTGGACCAAAGTGTTGTTTACTGGCCAGTCTGGCATCAGTCCAAACCCTCAAACATTTCTCCGATGAAAATAGGGACATTCCATTCCATAATGATAATTTTACTATTTAAAGCCCACACATCTTACTGGGTTGCCCCAGCCACTCTGGGCAGCTTCCAACATATATTAAAAACATCATAAACAATTAAACATTTTTTTTAAAAAAACTTCCCTATACAGGTTTACCTTCACATGGCTTGGGGGTCAGATAACTCCATACCCTCCAACATTTCTCCAGTGAAAATAGGGACATCCTAAGGAAAAGCGGGACATTCTGGGAATAAATCAGAAACTGGGACGGCTTCTCTAAATCAGGGGTGTCCCTGGGAAATAGGGACACTTGGGGTGTCTGTCAGTCTGGCACCTGCTACGGCCATCCCCTAATTCACACCATACATTTCAAGAACTATGGTACCATTTTAAACAGTCATGGCTTCTCCCAAAGAATTCTGGAAACTATAGGATGCTGAGAGTTGTTAGGAGGCTGCTATTAGTCTCCCAGAGATACAGTTACAGATAGGTAGCCGTGTTGGTCTGCCATAGTCAAAATAAAAATACTGGAAGGAATTTTTTCCCAGAGATACAGTTTCCAGAGTTCCCTGTGAAGAGAGATAGATTATTAAACCACTCTGGGAACTTCTGCTTTTGTGAAACAAGCTTCCCAGGTAGATAGAATCGTACATTATAGATATAGATAGAAGGGACCCTGAAAAGGTTATCTAGGTCAGCCCCCTGCCAATGCAAGAAATCTACTTCTGCAGTTTCCTTGATAGGTGGCCATCCAGACTTCACTTAAAAACCCTCCTTGATATGCTCTGCTTTAAAAACTCTAACAAGGAGAGTCTTACAATCTATCACATAGGAATTTCTTCCCCCAGCCCCTTGTATTTTGAGCCCATTGGTTGCAATGATGTTGTCTATTGGTTTGAAATGTGCATTGTTTAGAGATTTACTTATTTTTTAAGGTGTGTATCTAAGTATAGAAGCTGTCAGCATGTGTCCACACCCCAGAAACAGCTTAGGGTCTCAAACCCTTGAAGACAGCTCCCAGTGGATTGAGCAGATGAAACCAGTTGTGGGGCCAATGGTCAAGAAGGTGGCTACTGCTCATGCTTCAAAGGGAAGTGTGGGGCAGATAGGGCTCATCCACTTGGGAGAGTAGCCTATCTAGGAGAAGGAAACTCTGACTCTAAACCTCCACTGCCTTGTGTGGGATAGCTTCAGGAGAAGAAAAGGCTAAGGAGTAAAGCCTACACTACACAAATCCAAAGTGGAATCCCTAAGCCAGTTGGATGGCCACCTTGTCCACATCCTTCTGGCAATTCCTGCAGCCAAGCTGGTGCCAAATGTATTGCTCTGCTTTCCTTTGGACCATCATCAGCGAGGTCCGGGGCAGAGGCAGGGGACCTTGTCATCTGGGCAAGCCAGGACACACTGCCCAGGCTTGCACCCCAGGGAAGTCGCTTTGGTGCTGTTATGCAGCTGCTTGACTTCACCCCCCCCCCCCGGAGGTGCACTCCATTGTCTCTTCAGACAAATGGATGCCCACAACAAACGAATAAACTTTTGTTCAGGGAGATTAGTCGCCTCTGGCTATTTCATTCATTCTGATTTGTTTGTGAGGAGTTCAGAGGATATTGCATCAACACAAGGGTTATCATACACTTTTCAGTGCATTTTCCCACCGTTTTCCTTATCGCCCAAAGTCTTGGGAAAGTGGTTTTGTTGTGCAAGCAAGACCTCCCAATCACCCATAATTGTGCAACTTGAAACTACTGCTATGTGATTGAATCCTCCCACTGGAAAACAGGCAGTCTGGAAGCTTTCACTGTTAAACTTGTGGTTTACTTGATAAAACCCTTTGATCCTTTTCACATGTACTGCTGTCAACCCAGGTGTCCCCCAGTTTCCTCCCCAGCTGTTGACAAAGCGTGTTCTCCCTAGCAGAGAGCACGTGTTGCGGTTGGGAACAGGCCACCCTCCAGTGACTAGGCAAATTTAGTTGAATCCCGACCATTTAAATGGTTAAACTGGGTTGCTGGGGTGTTTTGATTGTTGCCAATTCGGAGGAGGGGTCAGAGTCTATATATACAGGGGCCAGACGTTGGCACGGCCTCTTGGCCGTTTTGCATCGGATCACATGGAGCACTGGGACAATCTTCTCATTGTCTGGTTACATTTCTTTATTTCTTTATTTCCCCTTTCTTTTAATCCTCTCTAGTCCCTTAAATAATTTAATTCCCCCCTTTTCCTGTTCAATTTCCCACCCCACCCCTTACCCTGCCCTGTAGGAAGATTCTCCCTGTATCTGTGGCTTGCCTTTCCCAATAGTGAGAGAGCCCCCGTTAGGGGCTTTCTTTCGCAAAAAGGTTTCCCCCATTTCTCTTGTTAAATTGTGGGGCTAGTCAGGGCTGTTCCCAGCTTAGCTGGTATCACTTTCGTTTATAGTATCCCCGAAGGTTGGCTTTATGGCTCCCTGTGCCTCCAAGGACTATGAGCACTCTGTATATGCTCTTGAACTATGCTGTTTCTGAACAAGTTTATTTTCTTTAAGTTTGTTTTGCCCTGATAGAGGCGACTGCCATTTTGAGATGAGCCATTGTGGCTTAGTGGCTAAAGTGCAGGACTAGGACCTGGGAGTTCATATCCCCCTCTTAGCCATTGTTATAACAAAACAAACAAACTGCTCCTTATGGGCTATTCTGTTGCTGGGCAGTTCGGCCCATTTGTGATAAAAGAACTTTGGGTTTCTTGAAGGGGTGCTTCCCTCTAAAAGGGCAAGCAGGGGTACCTGGACAAGCTGTGGGCTACCTCAACTCTGCTATTTCACTGGAAACATTTATGCCTGGCCTAGCAGGTGATCCTAGGGCTTTGCCCTAGAATTCGATGGCCTGGAAGCGTTTCCGGCCTGAATAGTGTCCCCATGTGGTCCATGAAGCATTGGTTTCACTGGGTCAGCGCATAGTGCCGGTAATGCCTAGGTTGCAGGATTGGTCCCTGTATGGGACAGCTGCATGCTCCCCATTGCTCTACCTGGACACTTAAGTCCTTTTGGTGGTTACCTCACTGCGAGGGATGTAATGGGCGCCATGTTTGCAATATGCAACTGGGAGAAAGCACCTTTGCGTGCCCGCATTGCAGTTTGCTCTGTGCGTTGCAGAGCACGGCGCTGCACGGGCTGCAATTGCATTGCATTGCTAGGAGATTTGCAGTTGCATTGCACGGAGGGTGTGTAGTTGCATTGCACGGAGTGTGTAGTTGCATTGCACGGAGTGTGTAGTTGCATTGCACGGAGGGTGTAGTTGCATTGCACGGAGTTTGTTGTTGCATTGAACAGAGGGTGTGCAGTGCACGGAGTGTGTAGTTGCATTGCATGGAGTGTAGTTGCATTGCATGAAGGGTGTGTGCATTGCAGGGAGTGTGTAGTTGCATTGCATGGAGTGCGTGTGCATTGCAGGGAGTGTGTAGTTGCATTGCATGGAGTGCGTGTGCATTGCATGGAGGGTGTAGTTGTATTGCACAGAGTGTTTTTTGTTTTGCTTTGGTTTTTTGCATTGCACGGAGTGTGTGTGCATTGCACGGAGTATGTAGTTGCATTGAACAGAGGGTGCAGTGCACGGAGTGTGCAGTTGCATTGCATGGAGCGTAGTTGCATTGCTTGAAAGGTGTGTGCATTGCAGAGAGTGTGTTTTGCATTGCACGGAGTGTGTAGTTGCATTGCACAGAGGTTTTGTGTGTGCATTGCACAGAGTGTGTAGTTGCATTGCACAGAGCGTGCTTTTTGCATTGCACGGAGTGTGTAGTTGCATTGCATGGAGAGTGTGTGCACTGCACGGAGTGTGTGTTGTTGTTGTTGTTGTTGTTGTTGTTTTTTGCATTGCACAGAGTGTGTGTCTGAAAAGGAAGCTGGCTTGGCGGCAGCTTGGTTGGGACTTCTTTAGGGGTTCTGGCCAGCGTCGGCCCTGTAAATTTACATATCATGATGGCTGCACAAGATGCCCCCTGCCCAAGCGGGGGCTGGAAGCTGGCAAGCAATAGCTCAATACCTTTTGCCCATATTCCCATTTTATTTAGGGATCCAGTTGGATATCGTTGCTAAAACATACCACTTGGCTATGGAGAAGCTGTCTGCCTTGAAGGAAGTTATTTTGTAATACTTCCTCTGTAGCAAGTGATGCTTCACCAGATCCGATCTTGCTGGGTCACTTAACTAATCTTCCCACTAGGCCAGGCTGCCTAGATTTCACCCCTCCCATATCCAAGAATCTCCTGAGGAGTCTGCTGATTCTCCAGAGAGGAGGAGGCGTGTTCTGGTCTCTACTTATTCTGCTCCAGCACCAAGTCAGTCAGTCAGTCAGTGTCGGAGAGGGAGAGAGACTGAGTGTTAGAGATCATGTGTAGAGATAAGGTTGCTGCTAAGGGCAGCTGCAGATACTCAGTGCAGTGCAGCATTTATTTATGCTTAGACCTATTAAGCTCTGTATATAGTTTGTATAGTTGTAGATAGAATAAAGAAGATATTCTACAGAGCTGCTCTCTGAGTTGTTTATATACTCAGACTCTGCTGTACTCTGCTGTGCGACGACTGTCTTTTTGTTGGAGTGAATCCGGTGCTCACAACTCTAAGCTGTGAGTCCACAGCACTTTGACCTGTTCATGTGCAGAAGGTGGTCTCTGGAAGTGCTACCCAGCTCGCCTAGCCCAGTTGGGGCTGAAGTGGATGAGTCCAGTTGGTGGCACTGGCTCAAGGGCGATGCTGACAGAGGTCCCCTTACCTTTGTGTATGCCTACCAAATGTGGTGAAGGCAGATATCAGGCGATGGTAGCAATTCCTGAATGTATGCAATAGTAGTTCGCCATGGCAGGATACCTTGAACCCGCTCAGGGATTTTCAGGTTCATGCTGGTGCTGCTGGATCTTTGCCCTTTGGTTTTATTTCAAGGGCTGCTGGTGTGCAAAGCTATGGCCTCAAGCCTGGTGTGGTGAGGCAATCATGTGACATAACTTTTCTTGAGTTTTCCCCATTGTAGTAGCAGTTCACATGTGGCCCGAGGAGTTCAGTGACCATCGGATCTGCTTTTGGTCTGATAACCAGGTGGTGGTGAGCGTCTTGGCAAAACAGTCCTCATGCTGTAGCACAGTCTCTGCCCCTCCGCTCATGCTTTCGAGCTGCGCCACTTAAGGTTTAATATTGTGCTTTCTACTCTCCAAATTACGCTGACACTATCCGATTTTCAGATGAAGCGCTGCAGATCCTGGGCTCCAGACTCAGCTATTGCCAGACTTTTCCAGTCTTGTGGCATTTTGACAACAATTAGTAATTTCAGAGAGCGGCAGCTTCCATTTCCCCTTCTGCTTTTACCTCTTATGGGAAGGCCTGGATGGATTTCTTAGCCTTAAGCTGGCAGTTCTTGGCCATTCGGAAGAATTTGCCCCCATCCTCTGAGCAGATCCTGCAGTATTTGGTCCACCTGCTGCAGATTGGGCATGCGGTTATAACTATCCGAATTCAGTCCGCTGCAATGTCTGTTTCATTGAAGCTTTATTTTTTCAGAGACCCTTGTATAAAGTTTGCAGTGCGCAGGGCCTTGGAAGGTTGGAATAGGCTCCAACCTCATAGGACAGTGGGCAGGAAGTCGGTCAATTTTACCTATGCAGTATCTGCAACAAGTTAAAACTTGTCTGCGGGTTAAAGATCAAGGTGAGACTCCTTTCAGTAGTCCATTGCATTTTCGCACTGAGGGTTGGGGAAATGGTTGTTGGAGCCAGCACGGGGCCGAGATTCTGGAGGCTTATTGCTTCAGGACTTTTCCTTATCTTTTGGAGCTTGTCATTAGAGCTGGTAACTCTAAAACAGACTTAGTGGGCAGGAGTGCCACAATCAGGCTTCCCGCCACAGGTGAGGAGGGCCCTTGCCCGGTTATGGATAACAGAATATTTGGCTTTTTATTCCCTGGGGGCTGGCCCGCTCCTAGTGCATGAAAATGGGTTCCCGTTAGCCCGGCATCAATGTGCTTACGTCGTGCACCAGTTATTAGAGCCTGCGGCTTGCTTACCGCTGAACACTCCTCATTCCTTACGATTAGGTGCTGCTGCAAAGGCTGCACACTGGGGGCCTGTCAGTAGACAGGATTGTGAATACGGGTCATTGGAAGTCTGACGCTGACAAGGATTATATCAGGAAGTGTCACAGTGATGTCTGTGCTGATGCTTGTCTGTTGTTTCCTTTTTTCATAGGAGCAGCTGTGCACATTTGGGCCACAGCATTGTACACTAGGCTGGCAAGCATGTTGACGGGTTTGGACTGGGGCGCCATCTCAGTCTTCCTGCCCATGTGAACATATACTGGATGTCCAGATGGGGAATGCTTTGGGAGGAGATCCTTCCTTTGGTGCGGTCGAGTGTGACCTGTGCAGGTCCTCCCGCAGTGCTGGTGGTACAGCTGGGCGAGAATGTTTGCTGTCTTCCTCCAGCATAAGTTTGCATTCCTGCATGCAAGAGGGCTTGGATTGAGTTGATGGCAGCTCTCCCTGGACTCAAAATAATTTAAGGCATTGGTTCAAGGTGGTCTGGAGGGGGGGTTGGAGCACCTGTCCCCTCCAATGCGCAAAGATGTTCCATTAAGGGAATCCAAGGATTTGCCATGCTTTTGTCGACCCCTTTTGAGGGGTAGGGCCATGCAAGAGTCCCTGGGAGCATTTGGGGTGAGCTTGAGTCTGATCCTGGTTCATTCCTCCCCCATGCTGTTTATTGGAACTGATGATATGGTGGGGCCCAGTCGTCAGTGCTGCCCTGCTGAGGTCAGGTGCAGCTAGTCGGGAACCAATGCCTAGACAAACTACCACCGAGCAGGCCAGAAAGCATGTTAATAAGGCGGTGGATAATAGAATAAAATAAATAAAGTAAATAAAATAACAAATAAAATAAAATAGGTCCTTGCTTTAGGTGGTTCTGTAATATTGCACCCTCCTAATTTTCTTCAAGGCTGTTGCCCTCTTTAGGGCAGATGGGGGGTGCATCTTTTCCCTATGGGGAACGACACCTGGCGGGATGCGATTGCCTTGGGATTCATTGCTCCCCCACAATGTTTGCTGGTACTGACGATATGGTGGGGCCCAGTCGTCAGTGCTGCCCTGCTGAGGTCAGGTGCAGCTAGTCGGGAACCAATGCCTAGACAAACGTACCACCAAGAAGGCCGGAAAGCATGTTAATAAGGCAGTGGAAATAAAATACAGGTCGTTGGAAATCGAATGCATTCAAAGATTATGTTCGTTAACATTATTGGTGTCTTACAATTTTTGCTTGTTTCATCTTGTTTATCAGGTTTAGCGGTGACCCGTGTTTGGATTGTGGGGCACAGTATCGTCCATTGGGCTGGCGTCGCAGCACGGCAATCTGGATTGGGTCCAGATTTCGGCTTTCCTCCACATATTCGCTTGTCTTGGCTGTCCAGACGTGGGATGTGCTGGTCGGAGTTCCTGCCAAGTATCCGGAGGCAGTTGCTCTTGGAGGGGCCGCCAGCTGCTATTGTGGTGCAGCTTGGTGAGAACGACCTGGTGCCCATGGACTGTTTGTCACTACGTGCTGCAATTTTGGGTGACCTGGAGACGCTGCGTGCAATGGTGCCGACAGCGAAAAATTTTTGGTCAAAGCTTTTGCAACGCTGCGTTTGGAAGGGCAGTCGTTGCCCGGCTGCCACTGAAAGGGCCCGAAAACGCATCAATTCTGCTGTGGTCAAAAAAGTTTTGGAGCTGGTGGCGATGCAATTTCCCACCCCGAGATTCTTTTTGAGAGGCCATCCTTTTTCCAAGCTGATGGCATGCACCTTTCCGCTTCAGGGAATGAGGCTTGGATTGGTGCGGTGGTGACCAAGCTGAGGTCTTGGTTGGGGCTGTGAGTGGTTTGGCGGTGAGCTGAGGGCTCCATGGCGGTTAGGCACTGGTTAAATTGGTGCTTGGAGGGGTAAGTGCCTACCCCTCCAAATGATGCGAATGGGAATTCCGTTAAAGGAAATCCAGGGGCTTGCCATTCTTTCGTCCTTGTCCCCGGAGTCGGACTTGGGCCGTGCAAGCCCCACAGGAACATGAGGGTGAGAAGTAATGGTCTGGTGCCCAGCTTTATTTCTCACCCAATACTTGTTTCCCACGCTGGCTTCCGCTGGTATCCGGAAGGCCAGCTCTGTCCCTGAGGGCAAGGACAGATAGTCGGAACCAGTGCCTAAGCAACCACTCACATTTTTGTATTTGAATAAAGTTGTGGCCAAAATTATGCCAAAAACCTTAAACAAAAATTGATGTGTGAAGTGTGAATTATTGGGGGGCTACTGTGACTCAACACGCAAAGCGTGTTCTCCCTAGCAGAGAGCACGTGTTGCGGTTGGGAACAGGCCACCCTCCAGTGACTAGGCAAATTTAGTTGAATCCCGACCATTTAAATGGTTAAACTGGGTTGCTGGGGTGTTTTGATTGTTGCCAATTCGGAGGAGGGGTCAGAGTCTATATATACAGGGGCCAGACGTTGGCACGGCCTCTTGGCCGTTTTGCATCGGATCACCCGCCCTCCCTCCCTTTAATAGGGGGGTTTTTTATTTAAGCTGATCGCTTGACCTTGCTATGCCTGTCATGGTGTCGTTCGCCTTGGTGCGGGGGCACGGTAGGAATTTTGCCATCTGGCTGATTGGCTGGTGCCATTTGGTTTTTGCCTACTGCATAGCAAATCGTCACAACTTGTAAGGTTGGCGGTTAGGCACTGGTTAAATTGGTGCTTGGAGGGGTAAGTGCCTACCCCTCCAAATGATGCGAATGGGAATTCCGTTAAAGGAAATCCAGGGGCTTGCCATTCTTTCGTCCTTGTCCCCGGAGTCGGACTTGGGCCGTGCAAGCCCCACAGGAACATGAGGGTGAGAAGTAATGGTCTGGTGCCCAGCTTTATTTCTCACCCAATACTTGTTTCCCACGCTGGCTTCCGCTGGTATCCGGAAGGCCAGCTCTGTCCCTGAGGGCAAGGACAGATAGTCGGAACCAGTGCCTAAGCAACCACTCACATTTTTGTATTTGAATAAAGTTGTGGCCAAAATTATGCCAAAAACCTTAAACAAAAATTGATGTGTGAAGTGTGAATTATTGGGGGGCTACTGTGACTCAACACGCAATGCTAACTTTTAGATGGTTTATTATGAAGACTTTAAAAGCCTTGTGTTTATTTATTTATTTTGGATGATTGAGCTTTCCTTTTTATCTAATGACAGTCTGGTTTTACTTGAAGTCCAGCTGCCTGTGCTGATTGAAAAGTACAGTGGTACCTTTCGTTCTGGAGGTCCATTCTTAACCTGAAACTGTTTTTAACCTGAGGTACCAGCTAATGGGGCCTCCCGCCACCGCCATGCGATTTCTGTTCTCATCCTGAAGCAAAGTTCATAACCCAAGGTACTATTTCTGGGTTAGTGAAGTCTGTAACCTGAAGCGTCTGTAACCTGAAGCGTCTGGGAAATGATCTATAACGAGTTGAAAAAGGTGTTTAAATACACCTTTCACAAGAAACCAGAGGCCTTCCTCCTGGGCATTGTGGGCCAGAGAGTGTTAAAAAAAGATAGAACTTTCTTTCTATATGCAACCACAGCAGCAAGAATTCTTATAGCTAAACACTGGAAGGCACAGGAGTTACCCACGCTGGAAGAATGGCACTTGCAGCTGATGGACTATATGGAATTAGCTGAAATGACAGCCAGAATCCGAGACCTGGGAGAAGACGCCGTGGAAGAGGACTGGAAGAAATTTAAGGACTATTTACAAAAATATTATAAGCTATATGAATGTTGAGAATTTGCTAAATGTTCTGGAAAAACATGCTTCAGTATTGAATTTGGTAAATGTTGAAAATTAAGTTAAGATTTCGAAATGTATAAATTGTGGACTATATAACTAAAGGAAAACACAAAAACATATGAAATAAGGTATTAATTTGCTGTTTATTTTTATTGTAAAGAAAACAGGGGATGGGGGACATGGGGAAGTCTGATCGATCATGAAAATGGATGTGAAAAATGTGAATCTTTTCTTTTTTTTCTCTTATAACTTCTTTTCTTTTCTGTAAAACTGCTTTTGATGTGCTATGGATGATATACCTTTCTTTTACCCTGGAAAAAAGCAATAAAACTTTATTAAAAAAAAAAAAAAAAAGCGTCTGTAACCTGAAGCATCTATAACCTGAGGTACCACTGAAAATAAACTGAACCATTTTAGAATGTTTGGGTAGCAGAGTTGGTCCAAGACATTTTGGAAGCAGAGGCAAACCACGCAATGACATCCCATTCTGGTGAAAGTGATGGTGTGGAAGAAATTTTGCTTTGTCTGGCGGGGGGGGGGGGGATGCAATACCAGACTTCTAAAAACAACTCCAATACACACCACTCTGGAGCCTTCCTCTGCCACAAAAAGAATCACACAAAAATAACTTAACCTGACCTGACTAGGACATCAAACACTTAACGGGTGCTAAATTGCCCCCATCATGCCTGTTCAAAGCACATAGTTACTTACTCTGGCTGTGGGATACATTAAACCAGGGAAAACAAATATTTTTGGTCATTTCGACAGAACTGAGCACACACACACACAAACCAAGGGCACACATACAAACTGCAGCCAGAACCACAACAATAAGAAGTGCTTTGGGAGCAGAGGTGAGGCCTGCGTCCCAATTCTATCCATGTCTATACATACCCCAAGACAGGTTTTGACCTTATGCACTTTTATACCTGGAACCAGATTTCAGAGTAATTAGCTGGGCTTACTTCTGAGTAAAGGCAGTTTTTTTAAAAAACGAACAAACCATCCAACTATAAATCCAGAAAACACTACACCCCCAGTTGCAAGCAGCTGGATTATTTCTGAGTAAATGCAGGGTTTTTTCCACAAGCATCAAAACACCTGTACCTCTCAGTGTGGTGAAAAGTAACTCCTTGTTGCAGCAGTGAGCACAAGAGAAATGAAAGCCCGGGAATAAAGAACCAATCAGAAGAGCCATGAGGCAGTGGCGAACCAATCAGGAGAGCTGAAAGCCAGGAGAGCACTGAAGAAGATGTGGCTTGGTCTTTTGGCTGCTTCTGGTCCAGCTGCCGCTGAAGGGTAGGCCGCAGACCTAGGCACTGATGCCATTTTGGAGGTGATGACAACAGCTGCTTCAGTACCATAAGGAACTGGTGAAGCAGTCACCTTGGCCTCCCAAATTGGCACCGAGGCCACATGCTTCAGAAGCGGCAGGCAACTTTGGCAATGCAGCAGCAACCAGCAGGCACAGTGGCAGAATCTGCTGCTCCTGGATCCCACCAAGATCCCGCCACCTGAGGCAACTGCCTCAGACTGCCTAATGGTAATGCTGGCCCTGTTTAGTAGTTCCAAGATAAAATCCTTTATTATACCTAATTTTTAAAGCACTCACTCTCTTTCTCTCTCTAAGTGTGTATTACACACATACACATCCTGGGCTGTTCACGTAAATTCTAACAACAACAAAAAAACACCTCAATATAAGGGGTCCAAACAAAAATGAACAAAACACAGCAGCAAGAAAATGCCTCAGTTTTAAAACCCAGAAGAGTCAAATATATTTGCCTAACAACGTTGGCATCCAGGCAGCCTTCTCTGGGGAGGGAATTCCCCAGATGGGGCTGTACCACTGAGACGCCTTTCTCTCTGGTCACCACCCATCTTACCTCAGATGGCAGGGGATAAAGGAGAACTTCCTAAGGCAGATTGGTATGGGAGTAGGTCAGTCTTGTAAATAAGGCCGCCAAAATGACTAGCCTATAACTTCTTTTTAACAATCCCAGTTAGGAGCTGGCAGAGGAAGGACAGAAGCCACATTTCTGTGCTCAATCTCCTGCATGGAACCTGATTCACTCACCTGCATGCAGTTTTTGGTCGCCTTTGTCTACCAGGCTAGAGCTTAAATTCACAGCTGGAGTAGGCATTCTTTCCCTATTTGTAAGTACTGTAAATTGTTGGCTCCAGGTTCTCTCTTTAGTCAAAAGAGAAAAATGCACACAACTATAATCGCAACTGGCAAAATCTGCAATGCTGGCAGCAGTCAGTGACAACAGCTGCAAAGCCAATGATATTTGCTTCTAAATCATGCTCTCTCCTTTCATTTGCAGCCCTGTTTTCTGTGGGGAAAGTGACTGTTCCGTCCTAGATTCCAGTTCATTCAAGCAAAGGGCTACTCTTTTTTCTACCTTGGCTCAATTAAAGCACCTTATTGCAGCATTTATTTGGGAAGCAAAGCATGCAGTTTTATTTACAGCACAATTAAACACCGGTACAATTACCAAAGTGGGGGAAGAAAGCTTATCATTGATACTAAATTATTCCTAATAGACTTTGTTAGTCAGTAAATTGTTGTTAAGTGGGTATAACACTTCATTCCAATTGCCACGATATGCAGATGTTCTCCATCTTTAATGCCTGGACTGCACCAATAAAACAACCTGGGATAGGGGGGAGGGCAGGGAGCAACCAAATGAGTGATTTCCCCCAAGTGTTTCGAATTTGAGCAGAACTACATTTAGTCCGAGGGACGCAGGTGGCACTGTAGGTTAAACCACAGAGCCTAGGACTTGCCAATCAGGTCGGTGGTTCGAATACCCGTTGCTCGGTCCCTGCTCCTGCCAACCTAGCAGTTCGAAAGCACGTCAAAATGCAAGTAGATAAATAGGTACCAGTCTGGCAGGAAGGTAAATGGTGTTTCCGTGCGCTGCTCTGGTTCACCAGAAGAGGCTTAGTCATGCTGGCCACATGACCCGGAAGCTGTACGCCGGCTCCCTTGGCCAATAAAGCAAGATGAGCGCCGCAACCCCAGAGTCAGCCACGACTGGACGTAATGGTCAGGGGTCCCTTCACCTTTACCTTTACACTTAGTCCCTGATATGTTTGTACCCTGTTTCACTCCCATCCAGCCATCCTACTCTTTATTTCCTTACATTTTGTGCTCTCCTGTTCCTCCATTCTTTCTTTAGGTCAGGCACTTATGTTATACAGGTGGCATGTATGCCTAATACACCAGAAATTAAATAGGCATAGTAATCAAAGATTATGCCTATGGGAGGTTGTCTCATTCTGTCTCATCCTCATCTTTGGATGGACTATCCTATGCCTGTTTCCCATGACGCCTCAGTAATTTTCGGAATAGAGAATCCACATAGGAACCACGATGTATCACACTAGCACGTCTCAGTAGTAGTTGTAAGGCTACGGTGGTGTGGGAACCATTTATGCCATCTTGCTTTCCTTGGAAGAAAGGTGTGTTATAAACAAAACAATGATTGTATTCAACTTCCCCCTTCACCTTCCCAAATCTGCTCCAGAGAGTTGAGAAGAAACCCATAACATATATGGAGACACATGGGCAACAGAGCGGGGTGGGTGGATGGAATTCTGTTGTGCAATGTCAAGGAGCCAAGCGAACCACAGGGCAGGCACACACATGAGAAGCACGGAATGCAATTAGCTGTTTAGTAACAGAAAATAACAACAGAGCAGAATCCTCTGGTTCATATTAATCCAGCTGATGTTGCTGAAACTGACCACTAGCTCCACCTGCCTCTTTTAGCCTTTCATTCTGGATCCCTCCCAAGCAGATGAAGGCTGCATTGAGGGTGTGGACTTCTGCTCTGGACCTGTCTGGCCTGTTGCTCAGCAACATGCAGAACTCTCTGGAGTGGGTTGTCAGTGGGGTAGGAGAGCCAGCAGGACTGGGACTGTCTGCGCTCACATTGCACTCAACTCTCGGCCTCTAACCCTGTCCTAGAAGGCTCTCCTTCTCCTGACCCTTCTTGATTACTCAGCCCCCCTTGTATCTAGCACCTCCCTTCTCCAGGCTGCTCCTCGGTGTCTCACCACCAGGATCTGGGACCTAAGTCACCATCGTTGGATCCTTCTCTTGGGGGCTCCTGGGCAGACGGCTCCCACCACTCTTCCTTATCCAGCCAATTCCTGACATCCATGCAGAAGGCCTTGGGGCAATGGAACAACACTGCAGTTATTGTAAATTCCTTCTAAACTCCTTAGAAATACAAATCTGAGTTGGATGTTCCAAATTTGCATTGATTCCTGTTTTAGGTATAAATCAGTGGAAATTCTGTGAATCCAAGCAAGCTATCTTAACTGGGGCAGAAATTTGGGTAAGACTCTTCCCACCCCATCTCCATTCTCTGAGCAAGACTCTCCCCATTTAGTTGACAACTCAATGAAAAGGAGCTAACTTGAAAGGGGGACATTTTGGTACAATGCTGCCATGACATCACTATTCCTTTTACCAACACTTAAGGTTTCCTTCGTGGAGCGCTTCAATCTCTAAAACATTCTACAAGCCCAGCGTATAGTTATCATTGCCAGTAACGGATGTATACAGTACTCACCATCTGGGTGGTATAAATCAAGGCATTCTCTCACACCTACACTCGAAATTAATTATCATATCATTGATCTTCCTTCTGTTCCGGACCAGTTCTCCCAAATGCCTCCATATGTTATATGGCACAAAACAAACCAAGCTTGAACAACATCTTAATATCTCCAGGATACTGATTAATCTGGGTTATGGCATCTATAAAATTTGCTCCCACCAACGCAACCACTACAATTGCACACATCTTTCACGTGAAGTTCTTTATTTAAGGACCACTACGTTCTCACATTTCAAATCCTGCTTTCTCCATACTAAGCTTATTCCCAGTCCCATCTGCTCCTTATCTTGTCTCTTTTTAAAAAATTAAAAAAATTAATTTATCCACTCGCATATGTTGCACCAAGGTGGGGAAAATAACAGGAGAAAATAAAACGAACCTGTCAGGGGTTTAGGTGCAGAGGCACGGGCAAGGGAGGAAACAGAGAGCAAAGGGGAGGAGACAGAGGAAAGGATGAGTGATGACGACGACCCGAGATCTCCCAGTCTTTCCAGTGAATCAGAGGATTCACAGAAAGGAGCACCAGTGGCCAGGGCATGGGGGGAGTCTAGGGAGGCACCCCAGGAAGATAGAGCCAGAGGAGACTCAGGGGGGAGCAGCTGGAAATCGGGACCAGCGTCACCGCCAGGAAGCAGGGAAGAGGAAAGGAGCCAGGGGGGAAGCGCTGGCAGCTCACCACAGGAGGGAGGGCAGGAGTCAGGAGTGGCCACACCTCCATCGGGGAGCGAAGAAACGGTTAAGAGGAAAGTGGAAGGTTGGGCGCGCGCGCCAAGTTCAAATGCAGAGGAAGGCGGCGCAGTGAGCAGCCCCGAAAGGGAACCAGGTCCTAAAGCCCGGCGCAAGGAGGCAGAAGGGTCCGGGTCAGCGTCAGAAGAATCCCGGAAGGAAGAAGCCCCGGGGGGTAGAGGGACCCAGAGGAGGACAGTCAGGAGGAAAAGGTGGAGCAAGGCTAGGATATTAAGTTGGTGCGCACGGGGCGGAGACTCAGACGGAGCCTCGCCGATCTAGCTAGTAGACGTAGAGTTGCAGACAGCAGCGTGAGAATGGAAACTGTAATTCAATAAAGACTTTTACTTAATGACCGCTGGCTAGCGTGATCCTCTGTGAGCTAGGATCTTGAAGCAGCTCTGACAGTAGGCTCCGTCACAACATTGTGGGCATCTGCAGCCTCGAGGAGGGGAGAGAAACAGGCGCCCACTAGCGAGCTCACGAACGGCAGGAGACATGACGGCTGAGCAGCAGATAGAGGACCTCAGAAAAGCAGTGGCACAACTGAACGCCGAGGTTCTCGCATCCAGGAAGAGAGAGGACGAGGCAGCTGCCGCCTGCAGGGATCTCCAGGTCAGGTTAGACGTACTGGCAAAGCAAACACCCCGGCAGGAGGGAATTGGGTTGGCGAGACGGACAGGCGGGCTGCTCTCTCACTTCGATGGGAACCTGCAACAGTATCCCAACTTTAGAGCCGACGTACTGTGCGCACTGCAACTGTTGCATAAAGACTTTAGAGATGAACAGGAGAGAGTGGGGTTCATCATGTCCCATCTGCATGGGGAGGCGAAAGCATGGTTGCGCAATTTATGGAGAGATAACGATCCGGCGCTCCAGAATGCGGATGCCTTTATTAAAGCGATGGATGGGTGTTTCTTATCAAGTATTGACATTGATCTTGCACGGAAGGAGGTGCATGGGCTGAGACAAGGGAGGGCCAGCGTCAGACAGTATCATGCCCGCTTTTTCGCCTTGGTCAGCGCCCTGGAATGGGACAGAGATTCGGCTCCTGTAAGAGACCTCTTTTGGGAGGGACTGCACAACTCGATTAAAGATGAGATAGCGAGGGGGGAGAGACCCCGAACCACCCAGGAGGTCGTTCAGAGGGCACTGGCTGTGGGAGTGAGGCTGGAAGGACGTCCGTGGAGCAAGGACGAAGGACGTGGAGGGCGCGAACCAGCCGGGGGCCCCTCCTTCTTTCCCAGAGAAGCAGCGCGGGCGCAATCCACGCTTCCGCCAGGAGGAGGAGCCGAACCTATGGAGGTTGGAGGTGCAAGGGCTCAGTCAGCAACCAGAGCCCTGGCACCGGCAGCAGTGAAGGCGAAGCCTCCTAGAGGGACCAGGAAGTGTTACGTCTGTGAGCAGCCAGGGCATATGGCGAAAGAGTGTCCCCAGAGGCCCCACAAGCTTACTGCAGCCTCAGCAATGGTGACTGCAGCAACGCAGCAGGGAGGACCACAGCAGGGAAACGACGATGTCTGGCTGGAGGAAGAGGCACTGGGGCCCAGCCAGACGTGTTAGTGACGCAGTCCCCAGAAATTTTACAGCCAGTGAACCCCCTCCCGCCCAAACCAGTAGTGAGGCTCACAGCATCTCTCCAGCTGCCCAATGGAATCACCATGGACGTGCCAATCACCATCGACTCCGGCAGCAACGCGGACTTTATAGGGCAGGAATTTGTCGACAGGCACGCTGTGCAGTTGCTGCCGGCCACACTGCCCCTGCAGGTTGTCACGGTGGATGGCAGGGAGCTGCTCGGGGGGCAAGTGGTGAAGCAGACGCCACCAATGGTGATGCGACTTGGGAATCACAGGGAAGTCATCAGCTTCAACGTCACTCAACTGTCTGACACGCCCATTGTATTGGGCATGAGTTGGCTGGACAAGCACAGCCCAACGATGGCTTGGTTCCAGAGGCAGCTGGTCTTCGGCTCTTCCTTTTGTGCTGAACACTGCATCGTACCCAGGCAGGAAGGAGAGGAAGAGGAGTCACAGCTGCTGCTAGGCACGCTGCAAGCGATTCCCCACAAGTACGCAGAATTTCTGGAAGTTTTCTGCGAGAAGGAGGCGGACAAGCTACCCCCTCACCGACCATATGACTGCAAAATTGACCTGCTGCCGGGGGCGGCGCTGCCTAAAGGGAAGCTGTATTCCATGTCTGAGGACGAACTGCAGGAACTCAAAGACTTCATCGATCATAATTTGGAGCGCGGTTTCATCCGGGAGTCTAAGGCAGCGGGGGGCAGTCCTGTATTCTTTGTTAAGAAGCGAGACACGCCCCAAAAAAGACTCGTAGTGGATTACAGGATTTTGAACAGTGTGACCAAGCCGTCGGACTTCCCCATGCCCCGCATCGACGACCTCCTGGCGAAGGTACGGAAGGGAAAGGTGTTCACCAAGTTGGACCTGCGGGGGGCGTACAACCTCATTCGCATGCGGGAAGGTGATGAGTGGAAGACAGCCATGTTCACGCCACTGGGTACCTACGAATACAGAGTTATGCCTTTTGGACTGCAAAATGGCGCTCACGTTTTTCAAGCATTTATGCATCACGTGTTGGCGGGACTTCTCTACAAGACGTGCGTCTGTTTCTTGGATGACATCCTGATCTTTTCGGAGTCGCAGCAAGAACATGACAAGCACGTCAAGGAAGTGCTGGGCAGGCTAAAGCAACACAGGCTCTACGCCAAGCTGGAGAAGTGCCAATTTGACGTGCCGGAGGTGGATTTTCTGGGCTACAAGCTGTCTGACAAGGGGCTCGCCATGGACAGCGCCAAGGTTCGAGCAGTGTTGGATTGGAAGAGCCCACACAACCGGAAGGAGGTCCAACGGTTTGTCGGCTTTGCGAACTTCTATCGCAAGTTTATCAAGGGCTTCGCGATGCAGACGGCGGCCATCACTGACACCCTTAGCTCCAAGAAGAAGAAGTTCATCTGGACTGAGCAGGCGGAGCAGTCCTTTCAGGCCCTCAAGCGTCTCTTCGCGTCGGAAGAGCAGTTGCTTCATGTCAACCCCAGCAGGCCGATGAGGGTGGAGACAGACGCTTCGGACAGAGCAGTGGGGGCGGTCCTGCTGCAGAAGGACCCGCAGGGCGTGTGGCGGCCGGGAGCGTTTTACTCCAGGAAGCTCAGCAAGTCCGAGCAGAACTACACCATATGGGACAGGGAGTTGCTGGCCATTCATGCAGCGTTCAAGGCGTGGAGGCACTTTCTGATCGGCGCCAAGCACACGGTGCAGGTTTGCACGGACCACAAGAATCTAGAGCACTGGCGCACGGCACAGTTCCTGAACCAGAGGCAGATACGTTGGGCTGAGTTCTTTGCGGACTTCGACTTCCGAATAGAGTATGTCCCGGGGGACACCAACATCATGGCAGACGCTCTCTCCCGCAAGCCACAGTATCTGGAGGACGCAACACCAGCGGCCGCCATGCACATCTTTGCACCGACAGTGTGGGCGTGCGCCGCGGCGACCGTGGACCTAGAGGCGGTGCGGCGAGCGTTGCAGGGGGACTCCTTCGCACAAACGAAGATGGCAGAGGTGCGAGGGGGCAAGGCAGCGGCCGACGGTTTCCAGCTACGAGATGGATTGCTCATCTGTAAAGGGGCCATCTACGTGCCGGGTGACGAACTTCGAGCCAAGGTGCTACAGCAGCTGCACGACGCACCCACGGCCGGGCACTTTGGCAAGGAGAAGACGGTGGAATTAGTGGCCAGGGATTTCTGGTGGCCTGGAATGAGAGGGGAGGTCGCAGACTACGTGGCGAGGTGTGACACCTGCCAGAGGGCAAAGCCGGTGCACAAACCGCCGGCTGGACTGTTGGAACCGCTGCAAACTCCGGTCGAACCTTGGGAAAGGGTGGCTCTGGACTTTGTCACGGATCTGCCCAGCTCAAGGGGCAAGACGGCAGTGTTGGTGGTTGTGGACCTGTTCTCCAAGATGGCGCATTTCATTCCGTGTGCTAAGGTGGCCACGGCAGAGCAAACCGCCAAACTGTTCATAGACCACGTGTTCAAGGTTCACGGTCTGCCACGGTCTATTCTGTCCGACCGCGGGCGGCAGTTCATCTCGAACTTCTGGCAGAAGCTGATGGGCTTCCTAAACGTCAAGATCAATCTGGCGTCGGCGAGACACCCGCAGACCAACGGGCAAGCGGAGCGAGCCAATGCCATCATGCAGCAGTACCTGAGATGTTATGCAAACCAACAGCCTGCGACGTGGGTGGATTACCTGCCGCTTGCAGAGTTTGCCTACAACAACACGAAGCACGTATCCACGGGCGTCACGCCGTTCTTCGCCAACAACGGGCGGCACCCTAGAACCTTCCCGGGACTGGAATGCAGGGGAGAAGGGGAGCCGCAGTCAGCAGATGCGTTCGCGTCGGAGCTGCAGGAAGTCCACGATCAGCTGCGGCGCCACCTGGAGCTGGCTAAACACGCATACAAGGTACAAGCGGACAAACACAGAAGGGTTGGCGAAGAGCTCCACGTGGGAGACTGGGTCTGGTTAGCAGCCCACGCAGTGCCGGCCAGGTCGTTGGCCAAGAAGAAACTAGGGCATAAACAACTGGGGCCATACCACGTCGAAGAGCAGGTCAACCCGGTGGCTTTCAGGCTGGCGCTTCCGGAGGGTTCCAGAATGCATCCGGTGTTCCACAGATCGGTGCTCACTCCCTACAAGGCACCGCACAGGTTCCAGGAACCCGGAACGGCGCCGAGTCCGCTCAGAGAAGGAACGGGGCACGCGGGAGTGGCAGAGGAGGAGCGCATCAACGAAGTCACGGAGATTTTGGACTCCAGATGGGGGGAAGAGGGAGTAGAATACTTTCTCGCCAGGGAGGGCACCCCGGCCAGTGCGAACAGCTGGGTGCCGGGCTACGCTTTAGACGAACCTCTGCTCAAAGACGAGTTTCATGCCCTCTTCCCACATAGACCTATGCCAGCAGACTTTTTCGACGACTGGCTTTTCACGCCCACGCTTTCGGACAGCACGTTCAGGGGGTTCGACTCGGACGAGGAACCAACACGAGACGTCCGTTCCCCGGAGGGGTCACCCTCGGGATCTGTCTCAGAACCCTCGTATTGGTGGGACGATAGGCCGGAGGAGCAGTTCCGCAGGAAGTGGCTGGACTGTTCCGGCCGAGCAACGCCGCCTGGAGGAAGTGCGGGAGAGACGGACATGGACATTTTCGGGGACGACCCTGGTTTCGAGCACGGCGGCACAGAGATGGAAGAGGAGGTGACTGTCGTCAACGAGAGCAGAGAGGAAGACCCGGAAGAGTTCCGATGGAGGCCTGCCACGGGAAGCGACCGATATCCGACGTTCGTCCCTTTGCAACAGCAGCCCCCAGCTCCAGCACCGGAAGGAGGGGAGGGGGGAATGGGGGGCTTCGAGGGGGGGATGGATGTCAGGGGTTTAGGTGCAGAGGCACGGGCAAGGGAGGAAACAGAGAGCGAAGGGGAGGAGACAGAGGAAAGGATGAGTGATGACGACGACCCGAGATCTCCCAGTCTTTCCAGTGAATCAGAGGATTCACAGAAAGGAGCACCAGTGGCCAGGGCATGGGGGGAGTCTAGGGAGGCACCCCAGGAAGATAGAGCCAGAGGAGACTCAGGGGGGAGCAGCTGGAAATCGGGACCAGCGTCACCGCCAGGAAGCAGGGAAGAGGAAAGGAGCCAGGGGGGAAGCGCTGGCAGCTCACCACAGGAGGGAGGGCAGGAGTCAGGAGTGGCCACACCTCCATCGGGGAGCGAAGAAACGGTTAAGAGGAAAGTGGAAGGTTGGGCGCGCGCGCCAAGTTCAAATGCAGAGGAAGGCGGCGCAG
Organism: Podarcis bocagei; assembly: GCF_964188305.1. Taxonomy (NCBI): domain Eukaryota; kingdom Metazoa; phylum Chordata; class Lepidosauria; order Squamata; family Lacertidae; genus Podarcis; species Podarcis bocagei. Next base: position 81,290,058 of record NC_138129.1, on the reverse strand, counting down.
TGAGCAGCCCCGAAAGGGAACCAGGTCCTAAAGCCCGGCGCAAGGAGGCAGAAGGGTCCGGGTCAGCGTCAGAAGAATCCCGGAAGGAAGAAGCCCCGGGGGGTAGAGGGACCCAGAGGAGGACAGTCAGGAGGAAAAGGTGGAGCAAGGCTAGGATATTAAGTTGGTGCGCACGGGGCGGAGACTCAGACGGAGCCTCGCCGATCTAGCTAGTAGACGTAGAGTTGCAGACAGCAGCGTGAGAATGGAAACTGTAATTCAATAAAGACTTTTACTTAATGACCGCTGGCTAGCGTGATCCTCTGTGAGCTAGGATCTTGAAGCAGCTCTGACAGAACCAAAAACGGCGACGCTGTTAGGATTCTTACTGCAGGATGCAAGAATGAAGCTTTCAAGACACAGGGTGTCTTTGCAGGGCTGACCCACCCATGAGGCAAGGTGAGGTGACTGCCTCAGGTGGCAGAATCTACAAGGGCAGCAGATTCGGCTTTCAAGGAGTGCACTGCAGTAGCAGGCAATACATTCCTTGGAGGCTGGATTTGCTGCCTCCTCAGTAGCCCCCTACCCCATGTTTTTGTCCCCTCAAAGAATTCTGAGCACTGTAGTTCACACACACACCCCCTCCCGAGAGTTACAATTCCCAGAAACCCTTAACAGTGCCCAGAATTCTTTGAGTGGACAAGAGCAGTGCTTTTTTTCTTTAAAAAATGTTTAGGGGTACTGTCATTTTCCTACTCATATTGAAATACTGCCCCTCAATGAGACCAGACTCAGATTCACAAAATGTTTAGGGGTATGTGTACCTCTGTGTCCCCCCAGAAAAAAAGCACTGGACAAAAGCATGCTTCAAATGTGCTTGAGAATTATAGGGTGTACACAGCCAAAGTGGTTCTACAATGCTGGGTCAAAATTGGCACAAACGATCAAGATTTTGACTATTATGAGGAGTTGACTAGTATGATGTACATCCACAAAAACATGAAATATAAAAAGAATGAACATCTGTGGCGATTAATCAGTACTGGGCACTTGGCACAATGAGGAAAACGTACTCTACACATCCTGTTTTGTTCCAGGAAATGTTCCAGTTACAAAGGTTTATTTTTTTAAAAAAACTATATTAATGTGATGATTATTCAGTTGTATGGTGAAGTCTTTGGTCATTAGTACAGGCACAGAAACATTTATATTAAGATCCAAAGCTAGCATGTCAATTATTAATCTCTAACATTGCTGGGTAGCCTTCGACTTCTCGAAAGCGTTAGAAAAAATCTCACTCACATAGTGAAGGCATCAGATGCTGTTGTTGTTTTAAATCAAAACCATAGAATTTCAGAACCCTGGTGATCATCTAGCCCAACCCACTGCAAAGCAGGAATATGCAGCTGGGATCAAACCTGCAACCTTGGTGTTATCTGCACCATGCTCTGACCAACTGAGCTACCCAGGCTCATCATTGTGGTTGCAATCTGTACACTGAGTACTTTGTACCTGTGCTTATTTGTCAGATACTATGTACCTCGTTCCAAAACAAGCTGACTGTTTCTGTGTGTGTCTCTCTCTCACACACACACTTTCCCCCAGAATTCATACTCAAGGACAGATAGAACAAACAGACTGCAGGGTTTTCCCATCTGTCTGTTTCCTAACGAAATGGTCTTTGAAGGTCTTTTCTTATTTCTTTTCACTTTGAAAGGATGTGAGTGAGAAAGACAGAGAGAAAGAGAGAGGGATAGAGATCCGATTAAAAAACTTAAAAAACCAACCACCAGCCTCGCAAACCACTGGTGTGTCTTTCACAGCTGTACGATGCTGGGGGGTGGTGGGGTTGAGAAAAAGTGTTTCAGGCTCAAACATTGCGTTTGTATTTCACCCCCTTTTGAACCAGCTTGGGCCTTTCTGTCTGAAAAGCATGGAAATAAATGATAGCTTAACAACTTCTGAGGGCAAAGTTTTTCTAGCACACAAGTACATGAATTCCCATAAATCTCCACTACGAAGTGACAATAAAAATGATGTTGTGGAAGGAAAAGGTTGCTGTCGCTGCTGATGGGACCACCAGTCCTCCACTGCAGCTCACCTCACCCACCCCAGATGGTGAGAAAGCACACTTTTGAATAGGACCTAAGCCAGCGCCCAGCTGACATTGGACTTGGTGCTGAGTTTTGAACCTAAAAAGAGCCTGCTGGATCAGGCCAATGGACCATCTAGTCCAGCATCCTGTTCTCGCAGTGGCTGACCAGATGAATGTGGGAAGCCTGCAAGCAGGACCGGAGAGTAGCAGCATTCTCCCCTACTGTGGTTCCCAGCAACTGATATTCAGAAGCAAAATGGCTCCAATCCCAGCTTGGCTCCCATTCAAAAGTGCTGGAGACAGCAGGGCCAAACAACAGCCAATCAGGAAACAGGTCTGGGTTGAAAGTGGTGGTGGTCTCTGGTGGTGCACAGACTGGTGACAGATTAGATATGTTACATGATGCTGAGGGCAGATTCCATTTTGCAGACCCTCCCACCCATCCATGGACAGTGGGTGGCCAGCCGGTGGGAACACAGGAGAAACCTGGAAGCCAGCATAGGGCCAGTCCATACATTCTGATGCCACTATGAGGGCTTTTCAAAACAGCCTCTGCTTAGCAATCTCAGCATTCAATGCCTCTACTATGCAGTGTGTAGTATGAAAGCACCCACTCTGCAGTAGGAGTTGGCCAGCTAGTTGCAGCTAGTCGGTGGGGTGGAAGTCACTGCTATGCTGGTATCATCCACATGGCGGAGGAGGAGGAGGAGTTTGGACTTGATATCCCACCTTTCACTCCCTTTAAGGAGTCTCAAAGCGGCTAACCATCTCCTTTCCCTTCCTCCCCCACAACAAACACTCTGTGAGGTGAGTGAGGCTGAGAGACTTCAAAGAAGTGTGACTAGCCCAAGGTCACCCAGCAGCTGCATGTGGAGGAGCGGAGATGCGAACCCAGTTCACCAGATTACGAGTCCACCATTCTTAACCACTACACCACACTGACTCTCTTGGCGACTGCTCTATGCATTCTTGCTCTCCTTTAAAGAATGGCTACATGTGGGCTGTTTTAGATCGATGGGGGCTCTGTGTGTGTGTGTTGGTGGCAAGCATTGTTTTATCAGGGAAACAAATGGCAGATCCATGTGAGCATTGCAACTTTTTATTCTTTTGAGGGATTCCAAAATTACTCCATCTCGCTCAGAAGTGCTTTAGGAAAGCAAAACCGAGGTGAGGACATTCCTCTCCCCGAGCTATAATTTAGCATCAACATGGATGGCGACAAAGGGGTCTTCGGCAGAGTTGCTGATCTGGAAATAAGCTGTGCCGTCGCCATTGACTTGGATTTTAATTCCACTGCAGCCATTGCCTTCCTTCTGCCCAGAAATGACGTCACAGTAAGTGCCAGCAGGGAGGCCGGTTTGCAGAGTTTCAGACATGTTCCTGTTTTAAAAAGAGAGTCAAAAAGAATGATAATGTAGTTAACTATCCTTTATCATCAAGCTTTGCACGCTAAGCTACCTTGGTGGGTCCATTCCTCTATGCAATTGCTAATAATAAAGTGAGATTTCAGTTTGACCCCATCCTGGCTTTTCTAAGGACAAAACTGAAGATGCTCAATTGCCCCTGCATCCTTCCTTCTATGGAAGATTCTGGTGTGCTTTGCAAGGCTGGTTTAAACATTATTGCTAGATTCTGTATAGCTCTAGGTGCCAGCTAGACTGCTCTGCTTTAAACACATGAGAAATCTCTTCCTACTTACCAGTCGTCATTATTAAAGACAATGAATCCTTTGTTGCCACGGCCAAATGCCACTTGATTGCTGTTATTGTCCCACCAGTTGGTAAATGGCTGTCCATCCACAACATTGCGGAAAATCACCATGTTCCTTTGCAGGGGGGAAAAATGGGTTCATTGGTAATTGATGTACTGCAGAACAGAGTCAAACATGCCAAAGTGCAATAAAGAGATAAGCATGATTAAGGGGACTGAAAGAGTGCTAATCTATGTGTTGGCTTGTAGCCATTAAGCTATGTGAGCATTCCAACCTTATTTGACGCCATCGATGTTCGCAAACCCAGTCATTGCCACAGGTTGTGTCTGGATTAATGGTAACAGATTTGGTAGACCCATCCCCATTGCTCGGAGGTCCAACCCAGTCATTTATATCCTGGTTGTCAAAGAATTGAGAAAACATAAATATTAGACCAGAGGTGAAAAATAATAACAGAACACATTTATTGGAATGTATAAACTAACCAAACTTGCAGATTATCATATTTCTGGGAGGCAAAGGCCTGGTCTACACATGTAACATAATGAGTTGAGAAGCTGCTAGGGTCCCAATATGTTAGAATGGATGATGCCACTTCAGATGGAGGATCGTATCATGATATTCCCTTATATCCCTACCAGTAGAAAGTTAGCACAGAAAGCAACAGTCTTAGCTATAACCTCAATAACTAATACACTAGGGTTTTTTCTTGGTTTGGTTGAACTTTTGCTGTCTGTTTCAGGAAGGCTTTTTGTTTTATGTGGAGGAACATTCAAAACCGATAGGCTGAAATACTGCAGTACTATCTACCACCTTCCTTGACATTCTGCTGTATGCGCAAGACCACACACACATGACTTGGTCAATCTCTAGGATGTGTAGGATTGTTGGTTCTGTGGAGCAAGGTGCATATTAATGATGTCAATGAGTCTGAAGGACAGAGTTAGCACCTGCATTCCATAAGTAGTTCAAGTCAAATAAATGAAACCCAGTGGCAGACAGCATGGTTAGCCTGCACTGCTCACCTGACTTTCCTCTGGCTACATCTTTTGTGCATACCATCAGGTGAAAGAGCAAGGTTGGTGAGGTGCAGTTAGGCCAATGGAGTCTAATCTGGTGCTCCTGCCAGTCTGTTTGCACTGCGTCAACCTTGCTACCACCTCAGCCTCCCCCCATCCTGGTGTGAAGCAGCAACATTGCCAAAGGGAGGTCAGGTAAGCATTGCAAGTCCACCATACCTTCTCTGCAGGTGTGCTTCAGAGTGCAGATGATTATTCTTCAGGGACACCACATGCCCAATCATTACAAAGCAACCATACCAAAAGTGAAGTTAAGATAAATTGATCCTTTTTGGAGTATAACAGTGTAATCATAACCATGGGTAAAGGTAAAGGTAAAGGAACCCCTGACAGTTAGGTCCAGTCGTGGATGACTCTGGGGTTGCAGCGCTCATCTCGCTTTACTGGCCGAGGGAGTCATGTGGCCAGCATGACTAAGCCACTTCTGGCGAACCAGAGCAGCACACGGAAACGCCGTTTACCTTCCCGCCGGAGCAGTACCTATTATCTACTTGCACTTTGACATGTTTTCAAACTGCTAGGTTGGCAGGAGCAGGGACCGAGCAACAGGAGCTCACCCCATCGCAAGAATTCGAACCGCCGACCTTCTGATCGGCAAGCCCTAGGCTCTGTGGTTTAGACCACAGCGCCACCCGCGTCCCAACCATGTGTACTCAGAAATAAATCTCAATGAACTCAGTAGAAGTTACTCTCAAATCAATTGGATTAGGCTTGTGCCTTGAAAGATTTGAACCTCCCTGGGATATTCCTTCCTTCCACCACCCCGTTTCAATTTACTGAAAACTGAAATAGCCACCTATATAGAAGAGGAAGAGTTTGGATTTGATATCCCACTTTATCACTACCCTAAGTAGTCTCAAAGCAGCTAACAATCTCCTTTCCCTCCCCCCCCCACAACAAACACTCTGTAAGGTGAGTGGGGCTGAGAGACTTCAGAGAAGTGTGACGAGCCCAAGGTCACCCAGCAGCTGCATGTGGAGGAGCGGGGACGCGAACCCGGTTCACCAGATTATGAGTCCACCGCTCATAACCACTACACCACACTGGCTCTCTGTACAGAGCTCTTTGAAGATGTGGTACACATCTAGAAAAGTGGGGTGCACATCCTTTAAAACTAAATAACGAATGCCCATTGCCAATTTATTTAGGCTCTTTGTTATCACACAATAGAAACTGACCTTTCCATTCTCAAAGTATCTTGGCCAGCGGAAACTTGACATCACACGAGTGAAACCATATGGGTGAGCGAGCATGAAGCCAACTGCCATTTTGTATTGCCTGAAGATATATTTTAAGAAAATGAACATGAAAGGGAGGATCAGAAATGCAGATTTCTATTTATTTCAGGGGTGGGGTGGGGAGGAGGAGCCAGTCAGGCTTTAAGTCTCAAAGTGTTCCTTACCTGGAATCCCAGAAAGTCAAAATGGCAGATCCACCAGCACCGTGCCCCCTCTGGTTATCATGATTGTCTACAAAGACAACGGCTTTGTCAGAAGGCATAAAACCCCAGCCTTCTCCCCAGTTCCTGAAGAAAAGAGAGAAAGGGCCAAATTTAGCTAAACACTGAATTTCAATATGTGCAAGGCTCTAAGCTTTGGTATTCAGTTTTGCTTTGAAGTATATAAAATTAAATTACTTTAAATAAGCCATCTTTTCTCCACTCCACTTGCGAATGACCGTTCCCAGTTTTGCACCATATTTGAATTCAGTTACCCGGCCATTTCCATAGTAGTCACTGGCTTTAATTGCCTCTCCACCCAAATCAATTACCTGTTGAGGGAAAAGAAGAAAAGTTATTACGATACAGCAACATATGAGTAGAAAATAAAGTGTTTTTTGTACGCTCTGAAATCAGCTCTACATCACAAATGTCTGCCCTTGCCGTCCTCTCAAGCTACCCTTATATGTGCTTAATGGTTGTCTTCAACATAACAGACAGTCAAAGTACCTCTTGGAAGATGAAAGGCCTTGTTCCTTCAGCAAACCAAGTCGTGCGCAGATTTTTCAACTTGTCTAAGAATGCTTTCATGTCCCCAGGCCACATATGCTTGGAAGCATCAATTCGAAATCCTGCTACTCCAATGTCAATCAGATGGTTCATATACTCGGCGACCTTGGAGCGCACATAGTCCTTTTCGAGCGCAAGGTCGAGAAGGCTAACGAGGCGACAGTCGCGGACCTGTTTCGAAAGGTTGTTTTGAGAAATCAATTTCATAGAATCATAGAACTGTAGAGTTGGAAGGGACCATGAGGGCCATCTAGGCCAATTCCCTGCAATGCAGGAATCTTTTGCCCAACGTGGGGCTCGAACCCTGAGATTAAGTCTCATGCTCTACCAGCTGAGCTATCCCAGATGCCCAGTTTATCATTAGTGGGTTGGGTGTCACATTTAAACCAACTTCTCCTATGCAGAAAAGATTTGAAGAGGAACTGCATAAGGATGATGAAGAGAAGAAATATGCAAGCGAAGAAAGGAGAAAGTGGGTAAAAAAAATGAATGCAAGAGCTTCACCTGGTAAGGATCACCATAATTTTCAATCTCTCCACTTCCAGTTTTGCATTTCCAGTCGTTGAAATCCCAGCCGGAGTACGGGACAGCAGGGAAATCGTGGGTCTCTGAATTAAAATAGCTTCCACAAGTAGAGTGGGTGCCAGATCCAGCAGCAGCTCCACACATGTGGTTGACTACAGCGTCAACATAAATATATACCTGAGTACAGAAAAGGCATGACCAGGTTGTATTTATTATCACTGATTTTTATTCTCTTCTAGGCATAATTCAAGGAGCTAGTTATATCCTATGAAAGCCCAAGATACTTCCTCTCTTGGGTCCCTTCTCAAGCACTGGGTTCCATTGAGGATGCTCTCTTAATCATACCATCTGTGCTTACTTACTAACTGAATGAAGAGAGATGTTCTTGGTGGCTGCCCTTCTCCCCAGTTTTCCTGCTGCAGATTTCCCAAAGTCTAAGCTCGAGGGCATTTTGGGATGGATCGTAGGACCTATCTGTTTGGGATGGCCTAGAGGGCTCAGAGTTAAGTTGGAGAATGGGGAGAAGTGTTATTAATGTAGGTGAAATATTAATTCTGTCTTGCAGGTGCTTGATCTGTTAACTACTCCAAATCTTAAGGATGGGGTTGACTAGAAATCTCGGTAAATTAAAACAAGGCACTTGGTGTCAGTGATGGAAGGTTTTCAAGCAGCACATTTCACGGGCCCATTCCTCTAGAGTCTGGGCCATTCCTCCTTTATTTACTTTTAAAATGTCTGCAGAGGAGACATCGAACATGCATATAAGTGAGAAACACAATTTAAAATTCATTAAGGGGTCTGTTTTGACCTTGCAGTAACCCTAGAGTTTTCCCTCCTGCTCCTCCTTCACAAAGTTACTGAAATGGCAATATTAGGTTCCAAGAGACAGCTGCTCATAATAAAAGAGCCTCACTATTTAGACCACACATGCTTATACAGCATTGTGTATAACTAACTTAACTAGAAGTTAAAGGAAAGGTAGTTCCCTATGGCTCCCAACATTCTTAGGAGAAGAAGAAGAAGAAGAGTTTGGATTTGATATCCCGCCTTTCACTCCCTTTAAGGAGTCTCAAAGCGGCTAACATTCTCCTTTCCCTTCCTCCCCCACAACAAACACCCTGTGAGGTGAGTGGGGCTGAGAGACTTCAGAGAAGTGTGACTGGCCCAAGGTCACCCAGCAGCTGCATGTGGAGGAGCGGAGACGCGAACCCGGTTCCCCAGATTACAAGACTACCGCTCTTAACCACTACACCACACTGGCTACACCATTCTGACAGAACATGCATAGTAGCTCTTGGGGGGCTCCCAGGAACCACAGCAAATGCCATTTCCATGGTTTCTGACTTTTCTGGACATTTCCCATAGCTTTTTGTGGGACTGGATGATTTTGTATATGCTTGCAGGATCCTTGAAAGTTAAACTGTGAAGCCCTACATATGGCAGAGTTACCCCTGGAGTAACTATCTTTAGTTAGTTTGGGAAAGGTAAAGGGAGAGCAGACAGGGCTCTCGGTGGCAAAGTGGTTCTAGATCCTGTTGCATTTTCAGAACTGATTCAGATTAGTGCTGCTTTTACATTTGATTAATTTAAGGGTGTCCAGGGGATGTCCTCCAAATTCATCCAACTGAAATGGGTCCATTCTGAATCGAGTTAGGCAGACTCCACCCATCCCTAGCTTGTTGGGGTGGCAGCAAGTGAATTTTACCAGTCATCTCCCTGGAATAATTGGCTCACTAATTGAATACATGTCACTGGCATAGAACCATAGCTGATTTGATCTGAAGTTCCCCACTACAGGTATAGACAGGATTTCCAAACCACTTACTCCAACATTGTTGCATCTGGTCACCATGTCTTTAAATTCATTCTCATTTCCAGATCGTGAACATAGCTTGTAACTGATGGGCTGGTATCTTTCCCACCATGGCCTCCATGGATTTGTAATAATGAGGTTTTCATTTGGAGGGGAGATCTGTGAATTGAGAGATATTAAAACACCACACACCAATAAATACCATTTCAACAATTTAGTAGAGAGCTGATGGTGCTGCTTAAGTTATTGTGGGCTGCGGTTGACATTGCCAGAATTTGTACAGACAATCCAAAATGAGTGATGAGTAAATTCTCCTCAGAAAGCTTTCCCAATCTTCCTCAGAGAGTCTTCAGAAGAACCAGATGTGAGAGGAACTGCCCCCAGCCCTCCCTGACAGCATCATTTCACCCAAAGCAACACGGAGGCCTTGCAGGGATCTACTTGTTTGGAAATGACACTCATACAACAAAGTCAGGAGTGTCCTTGCCTTCTGGAATTCACAGGATTTTTAATGTTTCTATGCCCTTGATTCAAATGAATTGAATGCTACAAATCCCAAATATTCTGACAGAAAATGACTATGGTCAGGAACACCACTTCCTGCTAAGCAGAAGCCAGGGAAATCAAATCAAATCAAATATCTTTAATACGGTCAATGACCAGGAAAGCCAGGGAAATCTCTCTTGGCTCCACTAGCAAGGTGTTCCTGCTGCCAATTCACCCATCCTTTCAGAAGGCAAACAGGAAAAACCAGGTTTCCAAAAGACTCCATGGATACAGAAGGTTCCATGTTGCATGTTGTAAAAGACAACAAAAACAGGCATGGAGTTACCTCTTGTTCTCTCTGTCCCTCCCTGATTTATATTGCCCTGAGGAGTAGGAATGAGGAGTAGAATGTTATCACTCTCCAATTGCACTGGACCACTCTGCTCTAATGGGGAAGTGTGAGAAGATGTTCTTTATCACTTGGCTGGACAATAGCGATGTCTGGCTTGCCAGCTAATTATATACATTCCTTGCTAACTTAATTCTTGGCAAAATTGTGGTCTTGTGACTTAGCAAGTTGTAGAGTAGTTTTCATTATCCATTATCTCTATTAATATTAAAAGAGTATCTCATTGTTATGCACAGAAGAATTATTAAAGATCATGAAGCCCATAGCAAAATGCTTCCATCTTCTTTCCCACACGCCATTATTCATGGAGTGGTTTGCTTAACTCTAAACCAGACCTATAAATAAAGCCTTAGCCAAAGTATTATTTGGGGTGTTTTTTCCTACCCCAAATTACATTGTTGGATGTTGCCAAGTTGGCTAAAGTCGTACCTCAGGTTACATACGCTTCAGGTTACATACGCTTCAGGTTACAGACTCCGCTAACCCAGAAACAGTGCTTCAGGTTAAGAACTTTGCTTCAGGATGAGAACAGAAATTGGGCTCTGGCGGTGTGGTGGCAGCAGGAGGTGCTTCAGGTTAAGAACAGTTTCGGGTTAAGTACAGACCTCCGGAACAAATTAAGTACTTAACCTGAGGTACCACTGTATGTGAACCTGTCCCACATTCTGAACAAATTTCAGAAGCTCCAGTTGTCACTTTGACATTGTATTTCAATAGTCTTATTGGTTCGGACACATTAATTAAACCAGGAGTAGCTAACATCCTAGCCTCCAGGTGGTGCTTGACTATAGTTCTCATCATCTTTGGCAAGGCTGTCTGGTGCTGATGTGAGTTTAAGAGTCCAGCAAAATTTGGAGGTTATGACATGGAGTTCAAGGGTATCATATTGGCTACCCCTGAATTAAACCATTAAGCATTAACTATATATTTGAGTCCTTCGCCTTGGTCTGTTTCCAATGACTAGTCTAAGCACACTCCTGTAAGCATCTATTATTTCCAGTTGTTAGTTATATTGAAATTGCCACTTGTTGTCTTTGGTCCAAATAAACTGTGACAAGCAAATATTGAATAGAAGTTGCCTACCTGGACTCCGCCAAATCCATTAGGTGCTAAATAACGCTCACATTCCAGAGCAATGTCAGCCCAACGCCATTCGAAGAGATGGACTATTGATGTCCTTCCGGGTTTTGTATTTGGGTTATATTGAGCCCAAGACAGCTCAAAGGCAACTAGGAGAAGAAAGACCCTCATGTTGTCTTGGACAATTGCCGTTGTTGTGTGCTCTGCTTTGCCTTTCTATTTATATTCTTGCTGCAGATCAAAGTACACTTCAGTCGTGATGCATTCAACACAATTGGCTATATTTAATCAAAGGTCATTCCATTTGGTGGTTTAAACAAAAGTAACAGGTGAAGATAACAGACCAAATTCTCTGGCTAATAACTTCAAATCCACTGGATAAGGCTCCGTGTGATTATTCATGTCTGTGTTCGCAGTTAAATAGATTAGATAGTCCTGGGAACAGACATTCAGAGGCTGAATCCATGAACTTGTATGCACCGTGAAGAGTTTGCATGGACACACTCTCCTATTCCTTTCAACAGAAGGAGCCGTTCCACGCTTGCAAAGTGAAAATTATTGTGTGCATGGAGTATATTTTAATGGGAACCTATTAATTGGAATCAGTGTCATTGCAAATACTGTGAATTGTAGTAGATGGTGCAAGTGACTTCTGGTGTCCTCATGTTTTTTCACAACACACACAGGTTTCAACACAATGCCAATCATACCTTTTTGTAGGTTACACCATTCAGAGCTTATTACTTGTTGTCCATCATGGTGAATTTTTTCTTTCTTTCTCTTTCTTTCTTTCTTTCTTTCTTTCTTTCTTTCTTTCTTTTACACTTGCCCTACTTTCTCAAAGGTGCAAGATGTTGCAGAGCCACAACGCTTACCCAAATTTGGTTTACTTTAGTAGGAGGTGGCCGTAGGCTTAAGGATGCTCATATTTATTTAATAACACAATAATGGACTTTTTTTTCTGTGGTGACTCCCTGCTTGTGGAATGCTCTCTCCAGGGAGGCTTGCCTGGAACCTTCATTAAATCATCATCAACAACAACAACATCATCAACATTATGTTGTACCCTGCCCATATGCAGCTACTTTGGCACCAGGCAAAAACATTCCTCTTTTCCCAGACCCTTGGCTAATTAAACCATCTATGCCATAGGCAAGCTAAGGCCCAGGGGCCGGATCCGGCCCAATCGCCTTCTAAATCCGGCCCGCGGACAGTCCGGGAATCAGCATGTTTTTACATGAGTAGAATGTGTCCTTTTATTTAAAATGCATCTCTGGGTTATTTGTGGGGCATAGGAATTTGTTCATTGTTTTTTTCTTCCAAAATATAGTCCGCCCCGCCCCCACAAGGTCTGAGGGACCAGCCCCCTGCTGAAAAAGTTTGCTGACCCCTGATCTATGCCATTCTATACTGCGGTGTGGTATTGTTTTTGTTTGTTATTATGGTATGTATTTTTGTGGTTTTATATTGTAACCCACCCTATGATCTTTGGACAAAGCGAGGTATAGAAATATAATTAATCAAGTAATTAATAATTGGGGTGGCATGCCCCACTAGTATATGCATTCAGTGATACAGCAACCAAAAGTTATAGGCATTGCAACCTCACTTCCACATATAATCAATTGCTCCCTATAGTCAAGACCTAACACTTCTGTACCTAAGCAAATTGTATGTCAACTGTATTAATCAAGATGTGTCACAATTACCCATAAGAGAAGTGTCCCAGTCTGCCTGGGTTCCAGGGATTGTACTGGTGTTAAACATTCAAATTAGGAGTCTGCAGAAACAGAGGCTCTTTGAAAACTCCTCTTATATTCCACAGAGTATATAAAAGTACATTGTATGAGAAGCATAACCTACATTTACAAAGGGTGGTACATGACTAAGGCTGCTTACACACAATACCTTTAAAACACATTTCCCCTCTCAAAGAATTCTGGGATCTTTTATTTGTTAAGGGTGAAGAGAATTGTCACTCTGTGAGGGGTAAACTACAGTGCCCAGAATTCTTTGATTTGAAAAATGTGCTTCGGATATTTTGCTCAAACTAGACCCAGTGAGATTAACAAGCATGACTTCACAAGATCCATTAATTTTAGAGGGTTTGCTCTGAGGAAAACCTAGCTGATTACTACCCATAGCCACAAAGTCTAGTACTTTCCTAAACAGCAATTCCCAACAAACAAACAAACAAACACACACACATTCCCAAAGAGACAGACATCTCCATATTTACCAGTTTTGTTGAATAACCAGAAGATTCTGATAAGTGAATGATAGGTTTAAAGGTAATTTTTCAGCAGCAGATGACTTCAGATTCATATCTCCTTGATTATATTAACCTCTCTGAAAGTTTAGAATACACTTGTATTTCAAAGTTACTGTGCCCTTAAGAGATTAGAACAAAGATTAAGTGGCTAGTGGCTAAACAGCTTCCTAGTAACATTTTGTTTTATGACTTCATTGTTGCCTGCTGTTCCTTAGGAATACTGAGTTAAGAAAAAAGAAGGAACTTGGTTAAGCTAGTATTGTTAAAATATTAACATGACAAGATAAGCATGTGTTGAATCTCAGGAGCTTCAAAGCAGTTGTATTGAGAGTCACTGGCAGTGTTTTGTTATAAACCTGAGTGGAAACTCATTAAGAAGAGCGGATATGTATGTCTGTGGTTCTCAAACTTCCCAGCCCCCTGCAGAGCATTGAAAATCGCTGAAAGGCCTGGTGGACCACTTAATGATTTTTCTGCCTATTTCAGCAATTGCAATGAGCTGTGCTAAATGCTGTGTGATCTTTAATTATATTTCTAATGCTTCTTCTACATTTTATATGTGTTTTGTACCTCATGTCTTTATTTTATTTCAGTTTTAATTCTGTAGAATATAGTAGAAACTACAATAATAAATAGAAAATGCAAGATAAGAAATAAAAGAGGCAATCAAAATACAATTAAAAAAACAGTATGGTCATTTAATGCACCCACTGTACTCATACTCTCCATGAAATAGAGACGTCCCTTTCAACATTTCTATGAAAACAGGGACATCCTACCATACCCTCCAACATTTTTCTGATGAAAATAGGGATGTTCTAAGGAAAAGCAGGACATTCCAGGATCAAATCAGAAAGCAGGACAGCTTCTGTAAATCCGGGACTGTCCCTGGAAAATGGGGACACTTGGAGGGTCTGTTCTTCACAGACACACCATGGACCACCTGAATGCAGCTCACAGATCACTGGTAGTCCATGGATCTCTGTTTGGGAACCCCTGATATAGATGATAAATTCAGGTATTATGTCCTGGAGAACAAGGATAGTGAAAGGTGTCTTGGTATTCCAGACAGATCCCATGGAGCAGATGACTTGCTCCAACAGATTTCTGACTCCAAACCTATATCCCAAACTGTCTCCTTCCCAGGAAGTGGACTTAAAGGGACAGCCCTTTGTCTCTGCTAGTTCCAACTGGGTTTATTGCCTGTGTGGGCATGGGGAAGCAGGAGACCCCTGGTCAAGAGAGCTCTGGCCTCTGAAGAGGTTGCAAAGGGTCCCATTCTCTTCTGGAGGCCACATGCGGAACCTCCATGTGTCCCCAATTTCCAGGGAGAGTCCCAGATTTACAGAAGCCATCCCGATTCCTGATTTGATCCCAGAATGTCCCACTTAGGACGTCCCTATTTTTATTGGAGAAATGTTGGGAGTGTGTGGAGTTATGTGGCCCCCGAGACAAGGAGATAAGTAACTCTACAACCTTTAGAAGACATTTGAAGGCAGCCCTGTATAGGGAAGTTGTGTAATGTTTAATGATGTTTTTATATATGATGGAAGCCATCCAGAGTGGATGTCAGTCAGATGGGTGGGATATAAATAATAAAACTGTCGTTATCGTTTAATAGGATGTCTGTTTACATTGGAGAAATATTGGAGGGTATGCACATGCCAGGGCTGGGCAAGGCCAGCGACAAAAGTGGGTGGAGTGGTTTATGTCATTTTTACCTCAGTACGGTAGGCACACTCACATATCCTTCATTCAAGGCAAACGAAAGCAGAGTTCAAGAGCACAGTCCAGCTGGGGGTGACGGACACTCAAGGAGGGTATGAAATGAGGCCAGGGTAGCCAGTGGGGTAGAAGGTGTGGCTTGAGGACAGCTTCTTGCACCAAATACAGAAGCCCTGGGCCTGAGGTTCTCCACCTCTTTTCTAGGGGATCACAACTGGAGTCTGTAGCTCATGGGGGTTCAGTTCCAGTGCCCTCACAGCTTTTCTCATTGGCCTATCTGACCTGGCCACCATGGCCCTCTATGTCAATGTCCAGACCACTGCTCATTCTTTGGCTCGAGATGGTGTAGTGGTTAGAGTGTCAGATTGGTACCCGAGAGACCAAATTTTAAAGACCCACTCGAAGCACAAAGCTCACCAGCTGGCCTTAGGCAAATCATCATCTCTCAGCCCAACTTACCTCACAGGGCTGTTTTGAGGACAAATACTGCCTTGAGCTCCCTGTTGGAAAGGAAGAATACAATGAATGAATGAAAGACGGTTAAGTGTAAGAAAAATGAAAGGGAAAGGAGGCTTTATCACTACCATGGATCAGGACCTTTTGCTGGAATGTAATTGTTCCAGGATTGCTGAAGATTTTAAAACGGTCAGAGAATTCATCAGTAGAGAACTAGTTGTGCCACCACCTGTCCCCAATTTTTTTTTCTTTTTAAAAAAGGGCATAGTCTATGAAGAATTAAAGAAAATGCTCAGACAAACATTTCCCAAAAGACCAGAGGCCTTCTTACTGGGCATAATGACAATAAACATCTCAAGAGAAAACAAAAGAGTATTTTTTTATGCAACAACTGCGGCTAGAGTGCCAAATACTGGAAAGGGGATTTGACTCCAACTAAGGAAGAATGGCAAAAGGAAGTGTGTATGTTGAAGTAGCCAAAATGACAGAAGCAATAAGAAATCACTCGAGCTTAAGGATTAAAAAAGAATGGGTTTGTTTAAAAAGCTATTTGTGTAAACAGGGTTCCCCAATCAAAACTTGGATGTGCCTAGAGTAAATTTCACAAAATTACAAAATATGTAGAGGTGTTATTATATATAAAGAGAAGGTTGATAGGATTTTGACACAGTACAAAAGAAAATGAAATAAAGAGAGAAGAAGAAGCTGTTAAGAGGTAGAGGGAAGTCAAAAATTATTATTTGCATTATGCATATATATAAAGAATAAAGTATAAGATGTATGTTAATGTAAAGGAAAAGCTGATGTGTACCTGGAATTTTAAATTGCAATAAAAAAGAATTTGTTGTGCCACCAACTAGGCAAATCACAGGAGGTGCTGCAAATATGGTCAGAGCTATTGCCAATCCACACTCAAAGGCAGATTCCTTTAATATAATCAGCTTTACAGTTCCTTGAAATAAAACGGCGTCAAAAATTAAGGTGGTCTTACAACACCTGCTTTTGAAAAGTCGATCAATGAAACCATGAGCAAAAGCAAGGTTGGCTGTTGATACGCACCAAAGGAAAACAAGCTTTCATATTTGCACAGGTGCAAAGATTTGGGTGGCAAAGCAAAAACAAAAGCTCCCTGCAACATGTGAACCGTGAGAACTGCTTTCTAAGGTGCTTGAGGTCACCAGGAGTTGCCCAGAGCTAGATTTCTCTTCATGAAATTGTAACCTGTAACTGTTGCACAAATAAGCCCAAACAATATAATAAGAGTCAGTATGACCCTATCTCCAAACGTTAATCCCAATGGTTCATTTATCACGCTTAGTTGGGGAAGTTACTAGTTTCCTACAGGGTGTAGATCACCAACTTTGCCTTGGGCAAAGCAATGAAGATTTCAAATGATGAATGATTATCAAGACACCTTAGTCATTCTGCTTGGACTCAGGGATCGATTCCCTTTTTTTTGTAGACACTCCTCCAGCAAACAGTTCTATGCAGGAATGGACTGCATTATTACACAACACATGGGACCTGCAGCAAAGTGTTTCAGCACGAAGCACTGCTGGCCAGAGTTCCAGTGGTTCCATTCCACTTCCACCCACCCCAAAGTCCATCACTGTTCAACAACGACTGAGCTTATTATTGTTGGTTGACTTGCATTTTTTAAATTAAAAAAACCTGCAAAACTTTGGGTTTTATTTATGCATACCGAAATATCTAAATATAAAGAAAAAGAAGTCTTCTTAGTGCACACAAAATCCGCATGAGATCAAAAGAAAAACAGCAAAGATTTGAAGAGCATAAAACTGGCAGGGGTAGCTTGTTTGGGAGACAAACAATGGTGGTGATGGAGAAAGGTGTCCCTCCTCATACTTTGTTTGTGAGGTTCCCAGAGGCATGTGGCTGGGTGCTGCCAAGAACAAGATGGCACACTAAGATGGCACACTGCTCTCATCCAGCAGGACTTACCTTCTTTGAAGGACGAATGAGATAGGAATTCTAAAATTAATCAGAAAAGAAACAAATAAGCTGAGCCACAAGTGACTTTTATTCATCTAGAGATAATTTATGAGGCTTTGCATTTTACTTTAATTTAGCTTCATAAAGCTTAGAAGAACTAAGACCGAAAAACAAACAAAAAGAGATTCAGTGTGGATTACAGCTTGGCTTCGACATGAATTGCAATGAATGGATTTTCAGTTTGGCTGTTCAGTTGAAAATGAGCAGTGCCATTAGCAGCAACGTGGATTTGCGTTCCAGTGCAAAGGTTGCCTTCCTTTCGTCCCGAAATAACATCACAATAAGTGCCAGGGGGGAGACCGGTTGGTAACGTTACTGACAAGGCCCTGTACAAAAGAAAACAAAAATAGTAATTGTATTTTTTTAATGCCATTTTACACACTCGGTTTATATGCTTCTGGTCACATTGTCATTCTGGATCATTTGCTTCTCTGGGTGCACAAGCAGACATGCAAAAGACAAGCAGCAAAATTAATCTGCTATACAAATTTGGCAAATGACTTGCTACGCGTAATTTATGAACGCCTTCATCTCTACATAAAATCATTACCTGTCATCATTATTAAACACAACGAACCCTTTGCCATCACGTCCAAACGCCACCTGGTTGTTGTCATCATCCCACCACCTTGTAATAGGTTGGCCGTACACTACATTTCGGAATGTCACCATGTTCCTAGAAATGAGACGTGTGTATCACTTCCTTATGCAAACGGCACAAGTCATTGGAATCCTAAACATCTGGAGAAACAGGCTTTCTCCATCTCAAGAAGGCTCCCGCAGGAACAGATGACACATCTGGCGGCTTCTATTACCTTATTTGATTCCAACGATGTTCGCAGACCCAGCCGTTACCACAGGTGCCATTTGTGTTAATCGTAACAGGTTTAATTGATCCATCACTGTTGCTCGGTGGTCCAACCCAGTCATTTAGGTCCTAGTTATGGAATATGACATTTAAAGTGATTAGACAACAAGAAATGACACTATCACATGGCGAATAAAATTGGCTGGCCGTGAGTCTCAACATGCTGGTTGATGTACCTTAAACCAGACCAGGTCTGTCGTAAGTCATGGCACCATGATAGACTAGATTATTCCCCAAATGAGTAGTCGTGGCCTCCATTTAGAACAGGGGTAGCTAACCTGTGTCCCTCCAGCTCTCAGCCCCAACCAGCGTGGGCAATAGTCAGGTATGATGGGAGTTGTAGTTGGGTCATGTGACTTATGACAGACCTGGCCTGATTTAAGGTACAACAACAAGGCTTCAAAATCTACTTGATTATACTGGTGAACCTTATAGCAAGCAAAGGTTCTGAGACTGGACTACACTGATGTGCTTGTCTGTCAGGGTTGGTTCTGATGCAGGTCAGCACACAAGATGCAGAGACAGGCAGAAAAGTTCGCTCTTCATTCAAGAAAACAGCATACCAGGCAGCAATGCCTACAAACAGGACTGGCCCCTATGAAACTGTTGCCAGGACTGAAGGTATTTGCCTTCTACTTCCCACTAAGTCTCCTCCCCAGCTGGATGTCTCCCCAGCAGCCTTAAACTATGTCAGGGACCTTGGAGACAAGGGGGAGAGGAGCTTACTACAGGAGGAAAGCCAAGCTCTGCTTATTCAGCCTCTGGCCCCTCCTTCTCTGCTTCATGTCTTGAGTCTGCACTGCTTTCTGCATCTGGCTCTTCTCTCTCACTCAAACCTGTTGTTTCTTCAGCCTCCCACCATTCTGCCACCCTCTTTCATCCTCTGACCTGTCCTCAGTGTCCCACCACCACTCCCCAGGCTCTGAGCCTTCCTTCTCTCAGGCTTCCCTTAAGGTTCCCCGGCTGTTGCCTCCCACTACTCCTCTTCATCCTGCCAGTCCCTGACATAACCCATCCTTGCACACTAGGTTTGATGGCCTGATACTTGTGAGGCACAGCCTTAGGCTAAATTTATTGTGGAAACCCGCCTAAGTCTATTTTGTGTGTATGGGAGGGAGGAGGGCTTTGCAGTCAGTGATCTCAGTCAAAAACATGAATCCTGCTTAAATCTCACCAAAACTAATCAAGACAAAAGACTGCTATCCTATGACGGTTACCTGAAATTAAGTCCCACTGAATCCAGTAAATCTTACTTCTGGGTGTAGACATGCACAGGATAACACTGCTAAATTGGAAACAGTCAACTTAAAGCATAGATTTCAACGGCTGCTCTGGCTTTGGGGCCAAAAAACCTGTTTTCCAAGTGTCAATACTATCCCTTAAGACAGAAGGCCTTTGATATGGAATTAACAAATAGCTGTTGTGAACAGGAATAAAGTTACCTTTCCATGCTGGATAACTCTTGGCCACCTGTAACTTGACATTATTCGTGTAAATCCATAGGGGTGAGCAAGCATAAACCCAACTGCCATCTTATAGAGTCTGGAAAATGGATAAGAAGCACCTAGTTGCCAAAAGTGTACCATAGGTAGTTTATGTACAAGTGCAGAAGCAGCCAACATGCTGCCCTTTAGACATTGATGGAGACCAACTCCCATCAGCTGCAGTCAGCGTGGCCAATAGCCAAGGATGTTAGATGTTAGCACCATCCAGAGGACATTCTGAGTCCTGCCACTTTCTCCAAATATGTGCTGTTTAAACACTGAGTCAGACCAGCAAAAATCTCTTCAATAGGAAGATCATTCAAGCAGAGATTAGATACAGCACAGTAATGTTCCAATTTATAGACAAATAATTACTTTGGCTAAATGTAATGATATTTGGAATGACTTTATATAGGATATATGAGGTTACTGATAAAGAAATTAGTATTTGGATAATAAGACTATACACATTTTTATATATTAATGTATGGGAAGACATTTTTATATATTAATGTATGTCCAATAATCCACATTAGCCTAGGCTTCATCAGTAGAACAGGCTCATATGTAATGTTACAGGATAGTGGATCTCATAGCATAGTAGTGGTGAAACAAGGCTAATATACCGGAAATCCTTATCTTAGACTCTGTGAAAGGATTCTGTGGAATTGTAACAACCCTTCATGTGGATTATTGGACTCTATGAATAGACAGGTGGAATCATAGAATCATAGAATCATAGAGTTGGAATAGACCACAAGGGCCATCGAGTCCAACCCCCTGCCAAGCAGGAAACACCATCAGAGCACTCCTGGCATATGGTTGTCAAGCCTCTGCTTAAAGACCTCCAAAGTAGGAGACTCCACCACACTCCTTGGCAGCAAATTCCACTGTCAAACAGCTCTTACTGTCAGGAAGTTCTTCCTAATGTTATGTGGAATCTTCTTTCTTGTAGTTTGGATCCATTGCTCCGTGTCCGCTTCTCTGGAGCAGCAGAAAACAACCTTTCTCCCTCCTCTATATGACATCCTTTTATATATTTGAACATGGCTATCATATCACCCCTTAACCTCCTCTTCTCCAGGCTAAACATGCCCAGCTCCCTTAGCCGTTCCTCATAAGGCATCGTTTCCAGGCCTTTGACCATTTTGGTTGCCCTCCTCTGGACACATTCCAGTTTGTCAGTGTCCTTCTTGAACTGTGGTGCCCAGAACTGGAACAGAGACTTATACTTGTACGGACCTTATGCATGAACTGACTAGCGAATGAACTGATCCACTGGGTCTTCTGCTTTTTTCGTTGAACTTTATGAGACTTCCGTTGAAATCTACAATTTGATACAATGAATAGTATACCTTATTTATGCAAAAGTGCAGCCGGTTACATCTTGTGTGTTTATTGAGACGTAACCATAGGTTTGTTGTTGTTGTTTTACCACTGGGTACCCAGCAGACCAATAGGATTCCTTCTCTTCTGAACTGCTTTTGATATCAACATGCCTGGATATTCAGACCTCAGGAAATAAACATTGTTGCTCAATAACCCTAAAAGGACGCGCCTTACCTTGGGTTCCAGAAAGTAAGAATGGAGGCTCCACCAGCACCATGGCCCCTCTGGTTGTCGTGGTTATCTACAAAGACAATGGCTTTGTCAGAAGGCATCAAACTCCAGTTTTCTCCCCAGCGCCTAAATTGTGAAGAAATAATCAAAACTTTATTCACAATTCACTTCGGTGCAAACTACTGTTTATTTACCAGGTATATTTTTTTAGCCCACTGCTCATTACACGATCTCTGAGGGGGTGACAGCCAAACTGAAACAAAAACCATTCCAGACAGCTTAAGAGCAGCTTTAGAAGTTTGGTGAAGATGATGATAATGATGATAATGATAAATTTGATTTATATACTGCCTTTTATCAAAAAATAAAACAAATTTTACAGAGCATAATCATAACAACATAATAAAAAGCATGATGATAGATAGCATAATAAAAAAATGATCATAATAATGGTCTGATAATCCCCACCTTTAACAGGCCATAGATTATTTAATGGCCAAAGTCCTTGGAAAAGAGGAATGGTTTGCTTGGCACCTAAAGACTTCTCTGGGGAGAGCATTCCACAGTCGAGGAACCACCACAGAAAAGGCCAATTCTTATGTTCAGAGACAGTTTTTAGAAATAATTTTATTATTTCTTGTTGGTGTCCTTGTTTCTCAATTTGATCCTTTTACATGGTTTTGTACGTTTTGCTGTATTCTATATGAAAGCACGTCGAAGCGCAAGTAGATAAATAGGTACCGCTCTGGCAGGAAGGTAAACGGCGTTTCCGTGCACTGCTCTGGTTTGCCAGAGTCATGCTGGCCACATGACCCGGAAGCTGTACGCTAGCTCCCTCGGCCAATAAAGCGAGATGAGCGCCGCAACCCCAGAGTTGGTCACGACTGGTCAGGAGTCTGGACCTCTCAGGGAGGGGGAACATCGAGAAGGGCCTCAGGTGACAAGTACAGAGTCTGGGTTGGTTCTTATGGAGAGAAGTGGTTTTTACGTTATTGAGGTCCTGAGCTGCCTAAGAATTTATAGGTCAACACCAGCACTTTGAATTGGACCTGGAAACTAACTGACAGCCACTAAAGCCAGGTCAGGATTGGGGTTATAAAAGCACCCAGTATCTGTCATAAAACAGGTAATAAAATACTCAGAATTGCAGTGGCAGCTAGTGCTCCATAACCTCTTGGGCAAATGGACCAAAATGCCAAAAGTGTTGGATCCATTTGGGTTTCCAGGGGGAAGAAATTCCAGTCAGGGAACCACTACACATGTTTGCATTTTTATTTTTTTAAAAAGGTGGGGGGGGGAATGAATAATCCTGTCCTTCCAATTATAGGCTGAAAAGCACACCTGTGGCGTTTCGTATACAAACCCCACTCCTGTTGTAGGCCATGACTGTATTACTGCGCTAGTGGGGGGGGGAATCTGCAGTGTTTGGCTTCCATCTGCATGCAGTGGACCCCCTCTGCACCCCACCCTCAGTGTGTGGGCCCCTGGGCATGGATTGAGTCTTACTTTAAATTTGCCATCTTTTCTCCGTTCCATTTGCGGAGGACTGTCCCGAGTTCTGCGCCATATTTAAACTCAGTCACCCGGCCGTTTCTGAAGTATTCAGAGCTGTGGACCGCTTCACCGCCCAAGTCAATTACCTGGAAAAAGCCGGGGGAAGACACAGAGAAAAGGGATACACGATATTGATTTCAATTTGCTGCAGAAACCAACATCACTGAGAGAAGGTAGGCTACGGCAGGAATAGTCGGCGAGCTGAACTAAGACGTAAATATCTTGTGGTACGTACTGTGTTACATCTAGTGGTATCAATTTCGACTTATCTCCAATATGACCAGAGAAATGGTTTCGGCTATTATGGCCATTACCTTATGGAGCTAGTTTCCTCTGGCCTCTAGCATCTTACACTTTTGAAGCGAGAACAATGGAAATATATCAGGACGTGAAGCAGCTGACCTGAAGCACTTTGAAGTCGCGCCAATTTCAATGCACTAAAATTAACGGTTCTTACAAAGGGCTCCACATGGAACAGCAAACTCCTTCCCAACCCAATATTTGCACTAGCAGCAGTTGTGCCCAAGTGTATCAGTTCTTCCATTCTTTTAAGCAATGTCTAAGGGCTGACCTGGAGAAAATAACTGCCTTGTTGGGTAAGACCAAAGCTCCATGAGGTCTAGCATGTTGTCGGGGACCGTGTTGAGGAGGGCTGCACTGAGGAGGAATGGTGGGAGCCACCCCCTCCCCCTGCTCCTACATGTTCCCAGGAGGAGGACAGTATAGATTTGGAACAGTGGTTTGCAGAGGGGCCTAGTTCAGAAGGCAGAAGCTGGGAAATACTGGATGGGGAACAGCTAGGAGAAGAAACTCTGGAAGAGAGAGGGTTAACAGATTCACAGTCTCTGGACAGCCCAAGGTCAAGAAGAGCTCAGAAAGTGGCAGAACAGAAAGCATAGAGGGTACAAGCTCAGATTACAAGGCGTAGGAGTGACATAGATTAATAGGAATGGAAGGGGGTGTAATCCTTAATTGGCAACACCGCCATTTCTAGGAGATGTGTTCTTTGTTCTCGCGCTGTGATTATTAAAGTTTCGAACAGGTAAGGCGTTCCTTTCTTTGATCTTCTTATCTACTGCCACAGGGGGAGGAAGCCAATTCCCCGAAGCCTGACACATAAGTAAGCATGGCATGCAGAACAGTTTGAACACTGGAAAGTGCTAGACAAAATGCTTAAAATTCCTGTCACTTACCTCCTGATAGACGAAAGGCCGTGAACCTTTGGCAAACCACCGTGTGTTGAGGTCATGTGCTTTGCTTAAAATAGCAGCAATGTCCTCAGGCCACATATGCTTGGAAGCATCGATTCGGAACCCTGCTACACCAATATCAATCAGGTGGTTGAGGTAGTCGGCCATTTTTGAACGCACATCATCCCTTCTTTGCGTGAGGTCAACGAGACCAGACAGGCGACAGTTGCGAACCTGTGCATGTGGGGAAAACCGCCATTGGTTCAGCGGCCAAAGCATAAACACGCAATAACCAAAGTACTTGTGACAGCTGCCCAACACCCATCCTGAACAAAAGCTCTTAGGATCTACTGACCCCACCAATTTATTCATCTCCACCCCCATCATTCAGCCCATCCAGCGCTGAGGGCCTTCTGGTGGTTCCCTCGCTGTGAGAAGTGAGGTTACAGGGAACCAGGCAGAGGGCCTTCTCGGTAGTGGCACCTGCCCTGTGGAACGCCCTCCCAGCAGATGTCAAGGCAATAAACAACTATTTTACTTTTAAAAGACAACTGAAGGCGGCCCTGTTTAGGGAAGTTTTTAAAGTCTGACACTGTATTGTTTTTAATATTCGGTTGGAAGCCACCCAGAGCGGCTGAGGAAACCCAGCCAGATGGGCGGGGTATAAATAAATTATTATTATTATTATTATTATTATTATTATTATTATTATTAGCAGAAGCCATTTAAAGAACAAAAAATACATTTGGAACACAATTTCAAACCTAAGACCCAATAAGATCCTGAGAAGGAAATAAATGGTATTGGTAGAAGCTTAGCTATATTGTAAGAGGGGAAGCTGGAATCTTCCAGGTATCACTGGGCTCCAACTCCCATGATGCTTTAACCAATGGCCACATTGCTGAGGCTGATGGGAAATGAAGTCCAACAGCATCTTAAGAGAGCCAAGGGATATCAGGTATCAATAGTGTAAAGCTTACCTGAACAGGATCACTGTAATTCTCAATATCCCCACTGTGTGTTTTGCATATCTCGTCATTGAAATCAAAGCTAGAATATGGGACGGCTGGGAAATCTCGGGTCCCTGCATTGAAGTAACTGCCACAAGTCCCCCGGTTTCCAGAGCCAGCCCCAGAGCCACACATATGGTTGATTACAACGTCCACATAGATATACACCTGCGGAAGATACAAGCAGCAGAGTTGCATGGTGGTTAGCGAGCCACTTGTTTTCAGTGATCTGTTTTAGCTTCTTCTAGCATCTCTCTATTTCTGTTCAGGTTTCTAGTCCTTAGCGTTCAGGATGTAGCCTTCCCAATCTTCCAGCTTGGAAAGGCTTCCCATCATTTTTGCCTCAGAATTTTGCAGTCTTACCATTTTAATCGATTGTTGGTTTATTATGCTCTTCAACGTTCTTTGGGTTGAAAAGCAGGGCTGTCCAAAAATAAATAGCCACTGAAAGCCACTTACTCCGACATTGTTGCACCTGGCCACCATGTCTCTAAATTCATTTTCATTTCCAGAACGCGAACATAACTTGTAACTGATTGGTTGATATCTTTCCCACCATGGCCTCCAGGGACTCGTAACGACAAGGTTTTCATTTGGAGGAGAAACCTATATAATTAAAAAATGTAGTGAGCGAGTAGGAGATAAAAACGTAATTGAACTCTTCCTATCAGTCTGATGTTTGAAGGTAGATAGGCCCCTTTTAAATCATAGTTTAAACTAAAGAATGTGACGGATGTGACAATAAATACAGCAGTGCAAACATTAGCAATTATGTTAAGGATGGTTAGTTTTGGTAGATGTGTGTTTTTGTGTGTGTGTGTGGGGGGGGGGGGTTTGTAATGCCCCCTCCAAGATAATGTCTGTGGGATCACAGACCCTGAATCCCTTACTCATACACTTTTATTACCTTCAAGTATTCTTAACTGATGCATAACAATAGCTATCTCCATATGGAGATGCTTTTCTCCATATGGGTTCATTTCAAACGCCAACACCTTGGCTATGTAGCATTTTATGTAATCCAGAAGTGGCCCATTGGAAAGCTCACTGGAATAATGTTACCATCTTTTCTTCCCATCTGAAGCTGGGAGGCCAGGCCTCAACTTCCACTATCTGGGCACCATGGACCACAATGTCCCCTCTCTAGTGTCTGACTGCTACATTTCAGATAGATGGGGAGCATGAAAAATGGCTTCCCAAGCGAAAGGGGGAAAATGTATCATATGGTATGGGAAGAAAGTGGGATTTTGCAAGATAATAAGCATCCCACAATCCAACTGCACAAACTCAGGTATTAGTATTGGATGCAGGGATTCGTGAGGTAGGTTCCGGTTTGGCCTTAGGACAGGCATAGGCAAACTTGGCCCTCCAGATGTTTTGGGACTACAACTCCCATCATTCCTGACCACCGGTCCTGTTAGCTAGGGATGATGGGAGCTGTAGTCCCAAAACATCTGGAGGGCCAAGTTTGCCTATGCCTGCCTTAGGAGGTATATTCTGGTTTCGCCTCAGCTTTACTTTCAAAAGCTAATTTCTAGCTCTTGTGATTGCAAAGGGAGTTTTAAAGGCATGCAGCTGGTGTTTGCAATGTCTTAAAAGTCGTGATGGGAGAGGATTTGCTGAGTGGGATTTCCAGTTCTTAGGGCGCAGAGTTTCAGTAGCCTGCTTAGCTGTTTTATCATTTATTCCGCAGAACCAGAATAAATGATTAAACGGAATATATATATATATATATATATATATATATATATTCATTCATTCCATTTTATAGCAGCAGTTTCCCAAGAAGTTTGCAGTGGTATATAAGGTTCTCCCTTGCCAACAAAGGTCCGTATAGTTAAAGCCATGGTTTCCCCAGTAGTGATGTATGGAAGTGAGAGCTGGACCATCAAGAAGGCTGATCGCCAAAGAATTGATGCTTTTGAATTATGGTTCTGGAGGAGACTCTTGAGTGGACTGCAAGAAGATCAAACCTATCCATTCTTAAGGAAATCAGCCCTGAGTGCTCACTGGAAGGACAGATTGTGAAGTTGAGGCTCCAATACTTTGGCCACCTCATGAGAAGAGAAGACTCCCTGGAAAAGAGCCTGATGCTGGGAAAGATTGAGGGCACAAGGAGAAGGGGACGACAGAGGACGAGATGGTTGGACAGTGTTCTCGAAGCTACAAACAAGAGCCTGACCAAACTGCGGGACCATGGGGTCACAAAGAGTCGGACACGACTAAACGACTAAACAACAACCTCCACAGCAATTTTATCCTCAAAACAACCCTGTAAAGTAGGACAGGGATCTGACTGGTCAGCCCCAGTGAACTTGATGCCTGATTCCCACCCGCTAGCTCTTAAATACGTGGCAAGCGTCTCGATTTGTATAACATATCCTGGTCCAGCCTCTGTGAGACACATTTTGTTACTATCTCAGTACAGAGCATTCACAAACCCTGCTATTAAAGTTCATTGACTAGGACTTCTTTTTCTAAACTCTATTAATATTTAACCTAGTGCAAATCCTCAATAAATGGTATTCTGGTAAACTGAGGGCAAGTCCACACAATCACCTGCTGGGAATTGTTGCTTTATAGTGGACAGAACAGGCAAATACACTCCTCCCCATTAGGCATATTTAGGTACCGTGTAAGTCAGTCGCCCCAAGACTAGGTCTACAAGTGGAGAAGACCGATTTGTGTGATTCTTCCCCTCTTTAAGGGGGGAGAAAAATATTACATTAAATCCAACAGTGGAGGTAGAAGATAGCCTTCCTAGGCATGAATTTGTCAAACTACACACTACATGTTATGTGAAGCAAGACGTTCTTTCGTCTGACCTGAACCTTCAAACATGGCCCCAGATTTTAGTATTTCTAACATTCATTGGAAGGCTGCAAGTTCTATTATTACGATAGAAGAGAAAACCTTCTCCCTATTCGCTTTCTCCACATCAGGCATCATTTTATCCAGCTCTGTCACATCCTCCTTTGTTTTTAGCGAAGAAACTCCAGCACAGTAGCCATATGAGATGCCATTTTCCTCAACCTTTTCCAGCTCCACAATATCCTTTGTGAGGTGAGGCCCAGACAAACATGGGTTTATCAGTGGACCATCCATCTCATACATGCATGGTGAGAAGATTATGAGTGTATTAACTGGGTGCTATGAACTGGATGGTTTGAAGCTCAACATCAAAAAAACCAAAAATCATGGCCACTGGTCCCATCACCTCCTCTCAAATAGAAGGGGGAGAAATGGAGGCAGTGAGAGATTTTACTTTCTTGGGCTCCATGATCACTGCAGATGGTGACAGCAGCGACGAAATTAAAAGACGCCTGCTTCTTGGGAGAAAAGCAATGACAAACCTGGACAGCATCTTAAAAAGCAGAGACATCACCTTGCCAACAAAGGTCTGTATAGTTAAAGCTATGGTTTTCCCAGTAGCGATGTAATGAAGTGAGAGCTGGACCATAAAGAAGGCTGATCGCCGAAGAATTGATGCTTTTGAATTATGGTGCTGGAGGAGACTCTTGAGAGTCCCACGGACTGCAAGAAGATCAAACCTATCATTCTTAAGGAAATCAGCCCTGAGTGCTCACTGGAAGGACAGATCCTGAAGCTGAGACTCCAATACTTTGGCCACCTCATGAGAAGAGAAGACTCCCTGGAAAAGACCCTGGTGTTGGGAAAGATGGAGGGCACAAGGAGAAGGGGATGACAGAGGACGAGATGGTTGGATAGTTTTCTCAAAACTACCAGCATGAGTTTGACCAAACTGCGGGAGGCAGTGGAAGACAGGAGTGCCTGGTGTGCTCTGGTCCATGGGGTCACGAAGAGTCGGACACGACTAAACGACTAAACAACATGAACTGGATGGTAGAAACTCACCCAGAATCTTCCAGATAGTTATTTTGCCTTCAGCAAACGAGAGAGTACTAACCTGGACACCTGCAAATCCATTTGGGGCTAAGTAACGTTCACATTCAAGAGCAATGTCAATCCAGCGCCACTCAAAGAGGTGGACAATAGATGTCCTTACAGGCTTCGGATTGGTCTTGTATTGGGTCCAGCAAAGTCCAAAGGCCACCAGGAGAAGAAGAAACAGGTTCTTCATGTTGTCCTTGACACTCGGCGACATCCTTCTCAACAGCCTTCTGCACTTCTGAAGGGAGAGCAAAGCACAGTTTAACAATTGCACCCCGACACTCCACCTTGTTAGTAGCATGTAGTTTTAAAGCACAGACAACTGTGGGGAATCTGTGGCACAGGCTGCTACCAATAATATAAATGTCAGTGGGGTGAAAGAGACAGTGCTTGTTGGTTTAATGTGGTCGACATGTTGGACAAGTTCAGCAATTTATAGTGAGTCTCTGAATTCAGTCCCAATCACAGACCTTCCAAGTTTCCCTATTTTCCAATGACAGTTCTGGATTTACAGAAGCCGTCCCGGTTTCTGATTTGATCCCGGAATGTCCTGCTATTGTCACTATTTTCATCGGAGGAATGTCAGAGGGTATGGAGTTATGTGACCCTTGAGCTAAGGAGATAAATAACTATGCAACCTTTAGAAGACATCTAAAGGTAGCCCTGTATTGGGAAGTTTTTTTAACGTTTAACGTTTTATTATGTTTCTATATATGTTGGGGCAACGCACTCAGATGGGGGGGGTATAATAAAAGTAATATTATTATGGAATAGGACATCACTGTTTTCAGTGGAGAAATGCTGGAGGGTATGCAATCACACACAGAGACTGTGATAAACACAGATTACATCAGGATTAGGGTCATGCGTGTGGCCATACCAAATTGAAGCATGGAGAGTGTGCGTTCACCTCAGCATTCATGAACTTAGGAGTCTAGAATAAGGGAAATTCTATAATAAGGCAATTTCTGTCAACCATAGAAGGGCAAAAACCCATGTGCAATACCCACCCTAGCTCATGTTTCTTCAGAGTGTCTCAGGCCAGGGCATGAGATGAGAGTTTCACCTGGCTTAAATTTGCTGTTGCAAAGATCCTCGTTTTAAATTCTGTATTTTAGTTATCAGTTTTGAATATGTTATTATCTCACACTGAGCCCCGAGAGAGAGAATGGTTTTGCATGTTGCTGCAGGCACTGCTTTTTCGGCACAGGAATGTGACTCATTTAAAAACATTAAATCATAATAAATATAAATCCATCACATTGCTCAGGCATCGTATCAAACTGGAAAGGGCACAACGCTGCTATTTGAGGTGGCGTGCATGTGGGCACCTGCATTCAATCCTCCCCGATTCCTGATCCAATGATCTGACCTATGTTTTAAGCATTCACTTTTGCCAAAGTTCCCTAGGTGATATTGAATAGCACAGCTTCATTTCCCCTAACTGAGCTTGCTTAATCAAAGAAAAGAACTTGTCAAACGAATTCCAGTTAAAGCTTTGCCCAACCCCAGCTGCCAGACCCAACGAGAGCTCTTTGCAAAGCTCTCAGCACGTTAGCAACACTTCAAACTGGATTTAACATTTTAAATTTTAAACCAATTTAAAAAAAAAAAACCAACAAAAAACCTCGAGCTGTTAGAAAGCCCAGATGTAACACCGTGCAAGTTGGCGTTAGAATACCTTAGTTACTCTGGCAACAAAACAAATTGGAGAATTGACAGATGTGACTGCTGAAGGCTGAGATTACAAACTACGATGATGAGGAACATCTTTTCTTTCCACTTTTGGTGTTCGTTTAGGATCCTGGATCTATTTAGCAGAAATGTTCATTAAATGATAATTCTGCTTTTTTCTTGGATTTTCCCATCAAAAGTCAAACTGTAGAGCCATGACATGGGTGGGGGCCTCAATCTTCCCCTCCCTGATTTTCAAAGCCTGCTGGTTTATACAACAGCAGTAACAAAAGTGGCACCATCACCACCTCACTGCAGGTACTGGCTATCTGTGCCAGCTAACCATAAGGAAGGAAGGGACCAAATTATGAGTTCAGCTTGCATTAGTGACTCAGAGCTCTAAGCACTACACACACCAGCTCTATCTGTGGCACAGTTCTGTAGCAGACCAGCCTTTCACTCAGGTATTTTCCTTTGGGGGGGGCATCTAAGCCTATAAAAACAGACTCATTGCCTTGTATGATCAGGCAAAGGTCCAGATTCTGTTTGTATCAGAAGTCCCCACTATGTCTCATACTAAGCAAGCCCCTTGGCTAATTCCCACATATATAATGGAACAGTGGTACCTCGGGTTACAGACGCTTCAGGTTACAGACACTTCATGTTACAGACTCCGCTAACCCAGAAATAGTACCTCGAGTTAAGAACTTTGCTTCAGGATGAGAAGAGAAATTGTGCTCCAGCGGCGCGGCAGCAGCAGGAGGCCCCATTAGCTAAAGTGGTGCTTCTGGTTAAGAACAGTTTCAGGTTAAGAACGGACCTCCAGAACGAATTAAGTTCTTAACCCAAGGTACCACTGTATAAGCAAAGCCATCTCCCTAAACAGGATCAGTCTGGAATTTGAATCTATAGTATGTTTGGTGTTCTATCATGTTTTTATATGTGCTGGAAGCTGCCCAGAGTGGCTGGGGCAACCCAACCAAATGGGTGGGATATAAATAAAATTGTTGTTGTTGTTGACTCTTCCAAAACAAGAGTCATGCCCTCTAGTGCAGTGGTCCCCAGTGAGCTAAGTATTGCAGACCCCTTGTTTTTCAAAAGCCAAGCTATGGACCCCCTACTTTAGAAAGAAAGAAAAAAGTTACATCTCCATGGTAGCTTTTGTTATGTGAATGGTGCCACAGACCCACTGGGCAGGTTGCCACCAACTGGGAAGGCGACTAGTCCAGTCCAGGCTCACCAACCTCTGCTATGTACCCAAAGACTGAAAAGGTCTTTTGTTAGTTCATCACTCTGCTTTGTACCAACAGATCAGGCTGTAACCTTTCTCTTCCCTTTGTCTTACAATAATATATATGCTTAAAACAGCCATAAAAACACAATTCTCTTAATGTATGCAGTGGGACGAAGTTGGTCCCATTTCACGCTCTATTCCATGTGCCTGGGTAGCTCAGCTGGTTACAGCGTGGTGCTGATAATGCTAGGGTTGCAGGTTCGATCCCCGTACAGGACAGTTTCATAGTCCTGCATTGCAGAGCGGCTGACTAGATCAGGGGTCAGCAAACTTTTTCAGCAGGGGGCCGGTTCACTGTCCCTCAAGACCTTGTGGGGGACTGGATTATACTTTGGGGGGGATGAATGAATTCCTATGCCCCACAAATAACCCAGAGATGCATTTTAAATAAAAGCACACATTCTGCTCATGTAAAAATACCAGGCAGGCCCCATAAATAACCCAGAGATGCATTTTAAATAAAAGGTCACATTCTACTCATGTAAAAACACGCTGATTCCCAGACCGTCAGTGGGCCGGATTTAGAAGGCAATTGGGCCGGATCCAGCCCCCGGGCCTTAGTTTGCCTACCCATGGACTAGATGATTCTCTAGTCACTTCCAACTCTACGATTCTATTACTCTTATGTTGCTCAAGAAACCTTTAAAATGATCCCACCCTACCGCATATCACCTCAGTAGATTGGAAGGCATACAAATTGGCTGAAATACCTCGGGGGAAAGTGTGCGCGGTCTTTTCACCAAATGCAGCCAAGTCACTCCTCGCAACGCAGGCCGAGGTCGCTTGCACTCCAGCATTCATAGTAAGCTGCCAGGAAGCGGATTTTGCAACAGTGACTTTTGGGCAGCAAGGGCATGAAGATTCATCCCCCCCCCCCCCGCAACTCTGAAATGCAGGGGGTTGGACTAGATGCCTCGCGTGGTCCTTTCCAACTTTACAATTCTATTATTCTACGTTCTAGGCTATGGAAATATTATTCCCACTCACATAAACTGCAAGGAAACTGAGGCGCTCCTCCATTCATCCTCATCCTCAGATGGATAATTATTATTATTATTATTATATTTTTTATTTATAGGAAGAGAGAAGGTGGCCAATTTCTGACTGGGCAAGTGGTTGGAAGAAGGGCTGCCTCACCTATAGTCAGGGGCAGCATAAGGTTTTGCTCTTCAATGGCATCCTGAGACTGATGGGCAGAATTTCTCAGAACCACATGGATCGAGTGGCGGGCGGGCTCTGATGACTCTGAATCCATGCCTGAGCCAATCAGAGGGACTGAAAGGAGGAGTCTGCATTTCTGAACACCAAGATTCCAACCCAGCAGAATGCAAGGAGAGACTTCCAAAATACATTAAAAAAAAAAAAAAAGCATTGAACACCCACTAATCAGCTGTTTGGCAGGGAAGAGAACAGAATCCATTTCTCTGTTCCAAACAACTAGTCAGTGGGACACCAGTTTCCCAGAACTGGAAATGCATGCACAGGAACGCTTACTGCATTTGGTGTCTCCCATTCAGCCACAGATGCACACCCAGAAATCTCTCTCTGCGCATGTATGTCCCTTAGTTGGAAGGGGAGACAAAATGATAATTCTTACACTGCACTTTATTTTTGCAGAGCAATCTCCTTGCTGTTGCTTCAGCTACAAAGGAGAAAGAACGAACTTCTGTGTGCCAATGTGCTCTTTTGGAACCTGCTTCGCTGCGCAGTGTGCCAGTCGACAATGTGCAGGTCTGCCAGACGCAGTTGCCACCAGCTGTCGCCGCATTTTGCAGCCGCAGCTAGAAGCACAACTGCTTGGAACGAGCAAAACTGACACTGCCCCATTTCAATACGGAAATCGAGTTTGGGAACGGCGGCAGACCCGGCTGAATAGAGACAAAACAGCCGCCCATGAACTGTTTAATGAGCTCAGCTCTCACTAAATGCGAGCCAGCATAGCGGAGGAATTAATTTACTGTAAGATTAGGATGCTTTGCCTGCTTTCCCATGGGAAAAATAGAACCCGTTTGCTGAATTATGCGGAATGAGGGTATTATTATTTAAGAGAGTACATTTCAGGCTATTTGTGCATCAGAAGTGACTTTTGGAGAGAGCCTTGCAAACAAACCCAAGAAACTTACTGGCCTCTACAAATGATATTAGCTTGTCTATCCACTCATAGACGCTCCTTCCTTCGAGGTTTCCAAGCAGAGTTTGGATGACCATCTGTCAGGGATGCTTTAGTTGAGATTACTGTACCTGCTTAGTCCCACTTAAAGTGAAGGGTGCTGGAGACATTAACACAGGGCCATCACCTGTGGCCGAAACTATGTTAGGCAAGCCAGCAGCCTGCATCCCCAAATGGCTGTGGAAAATGCTGATAGCTCGCTAATCCCACCTTGCTGCAATGGGCACTCATTATGCAAAGTTAGGGATGCTTCAAGGTCCAAATATATCGGAATTACAGTGGTACCTCGGGTTACATACGCTTCAGGATACAGACTCCGCTACCCCAGAAATATTACCTCGGGTTAAGAACTTTGTTTCAGGATGAGAACAGAAATCGTGCTCCAGTGGCGAGGCGGCAGCAGGAGGCCCCGTTAGCTAAAGTGGTGCTTCAGGTTAAGAACAGTTTCAGGTTAAGAACAGACCTCCAGAACGAATTAAGTTCTTAACCCTGTACATGCACACAGTTAGTTCCCAGGCCGCCTGGTACTTGGCAGAATTTGCAATGGAGTGCTAGTATATCTAACTGATATATATATATATATATATATATATATATATATATATATATTCATTCACCATTAGACAAACAGGAAGATGTCTCTGTCTCCATACCAAATGCATCCATTTTGGAGGGGAGGATATAAGACTTGAGAGGGGGTGGAAATAACATTACTGCAATGCAAATGCCCTACCCTTCCAGAGCTGCCATCAGCCATAGAAAGCGGGCAGGATATACAGGATTTTCTTCTAGATCAGGGATGGTGAACTGATGCTCTCCAAATAGGACTCCAAGTCCCATCAGCCCCTGCCAACATGGGCAATGCTAAGAAACCATGGGAACTGCAGGCCAGCAAAATCTGTGAGATTCTAAACTTCTAGATTACACATGGTTTGCCTCTTATTTTTGTATTTGCTGGAAAGTAAGGAAGAAGCAGCTAGTATATCTGGGTCTGGTTATACTTGGAATAAGCAGAGAAATATGGACAGAGCTGCCTGACCCATCACTATAATCATCAAGCCTTACTGGACCAGCGCTTCATGAAAAAATCTGGGACTCGCCCTGCTTATCCCCTTGCAAATCTGGTAGCAATCCTGGCGCATGCCTAGTTAGAAATAGGCTCTACAAAATCCATGAAAGTTGCATTGTGGTTCAAACAGAATCACAGAACTGTAGAGTCTGGAGGAACCCACAGAGAAAACTAGTCCAACCCCATGCAGTGCAGGAATTAACGAATGCAGCCCTTCTCAAAGCCAGTTTAAGGACTTGGGTGAATCCTATTAGCACTAAATTTCAGGGACCCATGAACAATCGCACTAAAACTCGTTTTGTTTTTAATCCGGATTTTTAGGAGCACGGAACCTAAAAGTAGGACTGCCAAGAACGGGATTTTTAAAAAAATTCCTGCAACAATCTCAATTGCTGCGTCACTTTTCGACTGGTGCAACCTCTCCCGAGAAGGAAAGGGTTTTATCTGGCGTTTTCCTGCAGGCAGCCTCCCTCCCCGGATTAGCAGAGAAGAATCCCATTGAATGCATTGCAGGTCGCATACCTACGCGCTCGGTGGCTTAATACAAGGCA
The DNA here is from genome assembly GCF_964188305.1 of Podarcis bocagei. Lineage (NCBI taxonomy): Eukaryota > Metazoa > Chordata > Lepidosauria > Squamata > Lacertidae > Podarcis > Podarcis bocagei. The sequence goes on along the minus strand of NC_138129.1, from coordinate 81,254,071 downwards.
CGGCTCCCCTCGCGGCTCCCCTAAGGGCTCCCACCTTTGCAATGCACGGCTCGCAGTAGAGGGGACGGCAGCCAATCATTGGAAAGAAAGCAAACGACGTCCCGCCTCTGCAACCGGCTTGTGTGGCTCAGGTTATCTTTCACTCAAGTCTTGGGCAAAATTCTCATGCCTGGTTGCATAAACACCTGCATGCTGCCCTCTAGCGTTCATGCTTTTAATTTTCACCGCAAGGCGCTCTTTTCTGCCTGGTATCGGAATCATAGGATTGTATACAGTGGTACCTCGGGTTACAGACGCTTCAGGTTACAGACTCCACTAACCCATAAATAGTACCTCGGGTTAAGAACTTTGCTTCAGGATGAGAACAGAAATCGCGCGGCAGCAGCGGGAGGCCCCATTAGCTAATGTGGTGCTTCAGGTTAAGAACAGGTTAAGAATGGACCTCCAGAACGAATTAAGTTCTTAACCTGAGGTACCAGTGTAGTTATAATAATAATATATTATTTATACCCCGCCCATCTGGCTGGGCTTCCCCAGTTACTCTGGGAGGCTCCCAACAAAACATTTAAAACACAATAAAACATCAAACATTAAAAACTTCCCTAAAAAGGGTTGCCTTCTAATCCACTCCTCTGCAACATGGGGCTCAAACCCACAACCCTCAGGTTAAGAGCCTCCTGCTCTACCAAGATATTTGTGAGCTACTTTGTTTCATTTTAGTAGCACGTTTCAGCTTTTTGTTGAATAAAAAAAACAGTCTTGGCGAGTTTGTAATGAAAATCCAGGAATGGGTTTTTGAATTTAGGTGCAGGTATCAGCCTAGTGTTGGGAAATTACTATTGAGACACAAATGCAGCCTTCAGCTCTAGTAAGAACATCCGTCATCCTCCTGTTATCGCTCATTACTTTTCGGTGCCCAAGGAACAGGACCGCTGTCATACCTAATGACATGGAAGACATTTAGAGAGATCCTGTGCTTAATATAGGAAAGTTAGAGGATTTTGGCTTGGCCTCCAATTTTGATGTAATGTGACCTTCCTTCATCCCACTGAAGCAATCTTTGGAATGGAACATTGGCATCCCTCTGTGTCGGAAGACAATGGAAGAGTGAGCCTTTGGGTTGAAGCGCTGGGGAGTTACAGCGCCTGCTGTGGCTGTAGTGACCGGATATGGGAGAGACATGTTTTGTTGCAACTAGGGCAGATGAAGGTGTCTGGTTGTGCTGCTGCAGAAGCACTGTGGCGTTTCGTCTGTGCTCCAAACACTGTGATCGTAAAATACCATTTAGCGTAATTCTCCCTCCTTCATCCCATTGATCCCAATCTTTGGAACGGAACGTACAACTCAAGGACTGATTCAATTGTTGCACTTTGGAGATGGGACAACGTTGTTGCCTCTTCCTTTTGCTTGGGCAGCTTCAAAGCTCAGCACCACCACCCTACTGGGTAAAAATATTTCTTGTGTAACTATGTACAAAACCACACTGTATGGACAAAAAGAGAGCTATCCTCACCGATACAACATGGATGCAGCCATTTTTAAAAAATAATAATCTGGCCCTTTGGACATACAATTGCACAATTTTAAAAATAATTTTTAAAGGGTGTGGCAGAGGTGATACAGTGTAAATATGCTTGGAATAGCTGCAGAGTGTGTTAAAACAAGAAGGGAAAGTGGCCGTCCCTCCACCTTGCAAATACTCAATTTATTTGTGATGCTTTAGAGCAGTTTCCTTAAGATTTCTCCAGCATTAGCTTAAATAATCTACACAGAATTGTAGAGTTGGAAAGGACCACAAGGGTCATCTAGTCTAACCCCCCTGCAGTGTAGGAATCTTTTACCCAATGTGGGGTTCGAACCCACGACCCCCGAGATTAAGAGTCCTGTGCCCTACTGAGCTATTCCCTCCTTCCTATCTTGAAACATCCATGTGGGCAAGTCTGTCCCACCCTAACTTAATTCCAGCTGCACTTTAATATTTGCATTTCTGAAGTAGGACAAGTGCTGACATGAACCTTCCTCTTCCATTTTAAGAATGAATATGGGGCATTTTCTACTCCGAGCCTCAGGGTCTCAGTTTCCAATCTGCACAGGTATTCAAGTATCTTAGGGAAGTGAAGTGATAGAACAGGAGAATATGCTTTTGAGCTGAAAACAGGGTTATGGTATGGTGGTTGAATGTCATTGGTTGTGTGAAAAAAAATGAATGCTTTGGCAAAGAAAAAAGAACACAGAAACAATGCAAAAGTGAATAATTTATTAGATCTTTAATTGAAACATTTTCCACCTCCACTATGTGACTTGCTGGAAGGTCTTCCATTGTTTAAAAGTACACAACACACCTAAGGTTAGCAGAACATTTGTGTCGTGTTTTAAATACATGTTAAATGCTTTTACGCACTGTTGAATAGTTCGGCCGACCGTGCATCTTCTTCCCAGAGCTTGAAAGACAGGGAACTCAAAACGAACCTGGAACGATTTAAAGGTGCATTGAAAACACACATTTCTAAAGTAGAAGACTGAAAAGTTTGGATAATAAGAAAAACTAAGGCGGAGAGCTCGTGAGCAAAAGTCTGCTCCTGCTATGGGCAAAGAGGGAGGGAATTTTTACCAAATCCGTCTTCCCTCAAAAACACCCTACGGCCAGCAAAAGCTGTTCCAGGGGTTTGGGGGACCATTAGGAAGAGTAGGGAATGCAATAGGGGATGGCTGCAGGAAAAAAGTTAGCAACATCCCATCAGGATGGGACCCATGCAGACCCCTCTTGTAAATGGAAAGAGCATTTCCTTTTGCAGGGCTGTGGTTTTGAGTTCTAAGGGATCCAAGGCTAAAACAGTCTCTGGAACAGATGTATTTTACTGTAATGTGCTAGCCTGAGAACAAATTAGAAAGCAGCAAGAAAGACTAAGCAGAAGATCATTTAGTTTGCTCCATTTATACTGCTTCACTTGCTGCTCTCTATCCAGTAAGGAGGATTACAAAAAACAGCTAAGGATGCATATGATATTACTTTGCTATGGAGGTGTTGCTGTTTTCCTCTGGACACCATGAGATTGGAAGATGGTTAAAAATATAGAGTTGAGGCCAGATCTTCAGTTGGTAAACAGCATTTAAAACTCTACCAACGTAAGCAGAGAGGTTTACACTTGCTGAAGGCCTGGCAGCCCAAAATTGCGCTACTGTTAATATGAGGAATTTTTTTAAAGTACATTTGAAGGCTATAAACTTCCATGGGTACCCTGGTAAGTTAACAAACAGGGGCTATGTTTAGTAAAATAACAAACTATTACTAGAGATCTGCTAGATGACCACCTAGTGCAATGCTAAGAGAACACCAGAACCTTTTACTAGAAAAAAAAGATGTATATATACAAAAAAAGGATACAGCAAGAAAGGATACACTTTGCATGACACAGTATTACTGCAGTATTTAGGCAGGAATGTTTCTAAAGAAGAACAGCAGAATGCGGTTTAATCCTTTTATTCTCTGTTACAGTTTTCATTCTTTAGACTACCTATTTTAAAACAGTGGTCAATTTTTAAATCTTCAGACCAAATGCACCAGGAACTCGGGAGAACAGCTCTGAATCCAATACAAAGAATATAGTATTAACTATTTGATCAGTACAATGCCAGAATATGCACCAGAATTCTGGCTTTTTGCCATGTTCAAAAGCTAAGCATTTCTGTCTCCAATGTAGTTTTTGCTAGAAGTTAGCCAGCTCTAGAATGTATTAGCATGGTCCCGCTACAATTCTGCTGGCTACCCAGCCATAACAAATATATCTTTAAAAATATTTTCTAGGAAATAATACATCAGGAGGCCACTTATCATGAGACAACTTTTGTCTGCTACTTTTGCTCTTTTTTTAAGCATAAAAACCAATCGGGAAAGAGTGGTTTTTGTAACATTCGTATTCCTTAAGTGGAGCCTATCTCCTGCTTATGGCATTGTGCTGCACATTTGCTATTCTGGTGAGATCAGGGGAGGAGAGAAAAAGAGGAATTCCCCCAATCTTGCACTGATCCTTGGAGAGAGACAAACTTGGAAGGAGACAGAAACTTTCCTCTGCTGTTATGCAGAGGCAAAGAAAGTCAGAGACGAAAATCTGTCCCTCCCCCTTCAGGAGGAGGACGGCAAGCACAATTTCTGACTGGCTACCAAAGCTACAGGACCGCAGCAATAAGAAATATCCATCTTTAAAAAGACACTGCAATACAATGGATACATTATTTTCATCTGTAGCTATTTTTGCCAAACAACTGATGGAAATTATACAATCGTTTTAGCAAAGGATACAAGGTTATGGAAGCCAGTAACACAACAGAATGCAATTTTATTTATAAAGGTCAAACTTCAGCAGCATGCTCAACCTGCAATTTGCCAGCCCCCCCCCCCCCCCCCCGTCTATGACCATCAGCAATTCAGGCTGGTAAACAAAAACGAACATTGTGATTACTGGAAAATACAGATGAAAACACTCAAAACCAACGCTCCGATTTGCTTCCAGATGGTCATTTGCAATACTACAAGCATACTCGACTGGCTAGATGTGTCTTTTTTAAAAATGAATGTGCATCTGCGTCTAGGGCCACCTGCTGTTAGTTATTGCATCTTCAAGAAACAAAATCCTAGGGGCAGTATCATGCAAACATAAAATCATGCAGTATCATAAATGATAACAAAGCGATTGTAGCAGCCATACAACTTGATCTTAGATCAAGGGCCAGAGACCCCACAGTTCTAGGAGAACAGTGGAAAAGGAGCCCAAAGGCCAAATTCGTTTGCACTCTGACATTCTATAACTGATGACACAATGAATGCAAAAAGTTATATTAAAAAAATTCTCAGCCAGAAAGAAAAAACGTGCTGCTGTGTTGATCAAGCAGAAGTTAGAAGTCTTTTCTTAAACCAGCTCCTGTTGGTGGTCAAGGCCTGTTTGTCACTGGAAAGCAAACCTGTGTCTTGATTGTACCACTTCGATGACACATTGATGGAACGTTGCTCACACAAGGAGATTCCTGTTGCACATCGAAAGCTGGCGCATCAGGAAGGAGGCTAGTAGGGAACGCATCTCACCACCTAGTTTTCTAAGTCAAGTCTAAGTCATGTTTACCAGTTCAGACGCAATGCAGCCATGCTCTCTGTGTTTTGCATTTTTTTAAGTTAGGGCAAAATGGAATACAAGGGAGTTTACTTACCTTCAGGGTCTTCTCCCCTTCTCTTTTCTCCTTTCCTCTTTGGGATCCGGCTTTGGTCTTGCAGATCGGGCAAATTGCTTGGTTTTATTAAGGAATAAAAGTCTTGATGGCAAGCGTTAACAAGAACAATTTATAAGCGGGGGGGGGGGGGATGCAAGAAACAAAGACTATGGGACACAAAAGCATCACAAAATTATGATACTTCTTAATCTCTATTTATTAAAACTAAAAAAGCTTGTTAGACCACCTCAGCTGGAGATGGGAGAAAAATCTACCTCACTTTGCCTTCTTAGTGCTGCAGAGAAAGATGTATGTTAAAATAATTGTTGCTGTGTTGATGCAACCAGAACCAAGACATTGTGGAGCCAGAAAGAGGAATGGAGAAGAGACTGGAGTGGTGGGTGGAGTTGGAGGGGTGTATGTGAAGCAGGAGACAATGAGCAGCATGCACTAGTACACTTTTGTTCATGATAAGCTATGGTTTATTTCTGACTATGGCTTACTACGGAGGTGGGAGCTGTGGCCCCTCCAGCTATTTCTGGACTGTGGCTCCCATCATTCCTGACCACTGGCCATGTTGGCTGATGTGTGTTGGAAGTCCAACAGGTTCACCAGCCCTGGCTCACTGTCATGCGCAAAATGGGCCAGTAACTGTTTTAATAACTGGTTTTCCATTTTTTAAAAGCAAAAAACAAAATTTGTGGATGGTTTGATTGCCTTGATCAGGCGTATGCAAACTCTGACCCTCCAGATGTTTGGGGCTACAATTCCCATCATCCCTGACCACTGGTCCTGTTAGCTGGGGATGATGGAATTTGTAGTCCCAAACATCTGGACGGGCAGTGTTTGCCTGTGCCTGGCCTTGATTTTCACTCCATGACTTCACTGGGTTCCACTCAACTAAGTACAAGAAGCTGGCTGCAGAGAACTACGTAGGAGACAAATGTTTGAGGGCTGTTTTACCGAAGGCAGCCAGGAAAATAAGTGTATTCCTTTGGTGGCAGTGGAGAGGACTGAGGAACACAGAAAAAGGACAAATGAGTGAAGGACTCTGCTAGCTGGTTCGCTCCCCTCCCTCTCACCTGCGCTGCAACAACCATGTCTTCTGTTTGCCTACAATTTAAATGGGGACAAATAATTTGCAAAGAAACCTTGCTACCAAAAGCAAGATTCTAAAAGCAGGCCCAATATTTAACTGAAAATGAAACGGAAAGCTTTTCTTTATTTTAAGAAAAGGATACGACCACCATAGGCTTGTCAAATAAAACATATCCATTGACTTCTTTCAAAGCTTTTGCAGCTGCTCCTTCATTGGGAAGCCCAACAAATGCTTGTCCTTTCATACGGCCCTCTTTCATTAAGCGTATATCGAACCTAGGATAAATGGCAAGACGTAAATGCTTCAGCTGCCCAGTACATATCGCAACAGATGAAGGAAGGAGCCATGATTTGTTTCAGTAGTTCTCAGTAGGACTACAGAAGAGTCCTGCTGTACAAACAGCCTGCTCAGGTTCTTGCCCGATTCTGACAAAACAGGTATCTTCTGATACATCACTATACATTTCAGCTTCCCAAGCTGTGGCACCCATGGAATAAAATTGCAGTTCTGTTACTAGAACAACATTCTGTAATAGAATTACAGTTCTCTTAAAAGAACAGCATCCTCACTTGGTACAAGTCTACTCTCTTTCCCACACCCCTCCTTTGCAACATCCTTAGCTATCTTCCCAATTCTCCTAATTCCTTTCTCCATGCCCTATTTTTTTCCAGTGCACAATTTATCCCTTCCCACAATCTCACTTTCTCAGCCACATTTCTCTGACTTGACTCTCTCCTTCTACACCCCCAGTGGCTTCTTCTCTCTCTATTGCCACAAGTGGTATAGGCCCTCCCCATGCCCACCCTGCTGCTCTCAATCCTAATGTTTCATTATCCTCTATGATCCTCACTATAGTCTTTCATTAAAAAGGGTGCTGGACTCCTCGACTGGAAAACAGGTGGAAACATACAAGTTCATGGATATATCATTTGGCTCACCAAGTCAAGAGCGGCTCAACCTACGGAAGAAGTCACCCAGCCATCACTTACATTATACGTTCAGTTTCTGATGAAAAGTCAACGTATCTTCCAAAGATAAACTTCAAATCCTGGGATTTAAATAAAAGCAGAGCAGGAAGAGTTAGCTACTTCTGTGGAAGGAACCAAACACTTTCTGCTCAATTCCCACTTACCCTTTCTTGAACTTGTTTAGAGAGATTCTTCACATAAATTCTACAATTTGGCTCACCGGGCTCATAATTTCTGAAGACAGCAAGAGTTTCCATTTCTTGAGCACAGAAAAAAAAAATATAGCTGTAATCTCCATTTTAGTCAATAGGCTTAATTAAATAATTAATTCTCAACAGAATGTATATTTTATGTGAAAAAACCCCAAATCAGCTAAGCAATATAGCCAAACAAGCTCATCACATTTAAATAAAGCAACATCCTCATTGCGTGTCATAAAAATACATTAATGGTAATAAAATCACCTTTATGGGAGACTCTGCCTTTTTCTAGCTCTCTTTTAGAAACAAATTCCGAAGGTATTTCGTCGTCTTCTTCTTCCTCTTCTGTCTCTTCTTTATGACTGGAACGGAGAGCGGGTAAGATTTTTCCAAACCCTTCACCAGATATTTCATCAATGGCTGCATAGATGTCTAAGACAATTAAACACAGAAAACGTTTAGTTGGGACGTGATCCTGAGACACAAGTGACCTCAATCAAATTAAATACAAGATAACGTGCTACAATCCATGTACATATAAACACGTTTTAGTTGACACACACAGCATACCATTGTTATGCTGCTCCGCCAAGCTTTTCTGAAGAATGCCAGGGCTCTCTGAAGATATGTGAAATTCAATTTTTTTGAGACCTACAGGGTGCGGCTGCTCAAACACATCCGAAGGCGACAGGGCTGGGTGCAAATTGCTGTTCAAAAAGACAATATAAAGCTTCGTTTAAAGCTTCTTTACAAGAAAGATTATGCACAGAATTGTTTACTCCTTAATGATTTTACATTTCTTTAAAGGGATTGCAGAAAGGGTTGCTAAGCACGTTACAGGTAAGAGTTGCAAGCAATATTCTGGTAATACTGTTTTTTCTTACAATATAGTGCTATATACAATCACACCGCTGGACAATCTATATTTTTACTTGCTGAATATTTCTGACAGTTCAGTCAGGTAATTTCTCAAGATATCTATGTACTCATTACATAGCAATGATCCACATTCAATACTCATATATCCATACCTGTGGGAAGCAAGCTGGGAGACATTTAATAAGTCTTTGATCTTTCTCTTTTTTCTTGTACGGTGCGGCTTTGTTGGGATCCGTCGTTTGGGTTGGAGGGTTGCCAATTCCATCAACTTTGTAAATCTGAATTATTAACACATTGAATACTTTATTGGAAAAAAGGCATTTCAACAGAAAATAGGGGGGGGGGGAGTTAAACTTATCAATGAAACAAACCTCCCGCCCTCAGGGTTTTAGAGTTTGGCTTTTAAAAGAAGACTCTATTTAGTAGACGCCTGCTGCAGACAAGGTGATGTTGACTACTCTGCCATTTCTTCCACTCTGAACCCTGGTAGACGGAGAACTGGGGAGAACTGATTGGGAAACACACACCACTGCCCTAAGAAGAGTCTGGTAAATGAAAGAGAAGTAGCAGCCAGAGCAGCTGTCTCCTTTGGTTTCAGTTTCTCTGAAAGATAATGTGCTGATGAAGTCCAGTGAAGCTCAAACCTCACCACACGCGAGGGGAAGAGGCTATTTCTCAGATCTAAACTTGCTATAAGAAAGGGATGGGAAGAAGGGGGCATCTGAAATTGAGATCAATTTTGCAGGGTCTACAGACCAAATTAACCCCTATCAAGTTAAGGCTGAGGTATGCTTTCCCTACCTATTCATTTCTTTGAATTACATCAGTTGATTCCATGCTCTATAGATCTTCAAGGGCAAGGCCAAAAGCTTTGGGGATATATATTTAATGGATACAAGATGTAACTATTTGCCGTAACACCACACAAAATGAACTATTTTAAGAAAAGAGTATTTTTTTACAAAAACAAAACAAAACAACAACCCTACCTTGATACTCAATTATGGTTAAAATATACTTTTGAAATACTTTTAGCAAGGTTTAAAATTAGTTGAAAATATATTTACTGCTTGTTAAAAGAAATCTAGTTGGTACTAAAGTGGGCTTCTATCTTACTGCTATGTATTCAAGAGAGAAAGAGACAGAGACATTGATTACTAAGGCACAGGTAATTCCTAAACTATGGGTTCCAATCCCATAGTTTAACTATTTGCTAACTTTTACAGTTTTATTTTGTTGGGAGCCACCCAGAGTGGCTGTGGAAACCCAGTCAGGTGGGTGGCGGCTGCTTCGTCTTCTTCTTCTTCGACTGCAAAATACCACTAACTCTTTGCAGGCAGAGAAAAACAAGGACACCAACTTTTACGCAGGGAGCAGCAGGCTACAAAATATCACTAACCTTTCTTTTTCCTCTTCATCAGCACTTTCATACTCAGATTCATCTTTGCTCGAGTCCTGGCTGTCCTCCTCTTCAGGCAAAGGAGGTTCCTCAGGAGGCAGAGGAGGAATGGGAGGGGGTAAAGGGATATACTCTTCATACTAAAGGAAAAATAAAATGTACAGCCTTTTTGGTATTTCAGTTGTTAACAGTTCAAATGCAAGTGTGTGTGTGTGTGTGTGTGTGTGTGTGTGTGTGTGAGAGAGAGAGAGAGAGAGAGAGAGAGAGAGAGAGAGAATATATACAGTACTCAACAAGCAAGTGTTCTGCACCACAGTCTAGTTTTTGACATTAGATTATCACATACCCTCTTGTGGGCAGTGATAAGAAAGGGTTTGGACAAAAGGCCATAGCTACTGCATCACTCCTGCAGCACACCCAGGAAATATAGGTCAAGAGTGGAGACTGAGGAAAGAACAAGGTTAAGAATGTTTATGGTACAATTTATCCCACCATTGTACCAACAGAACGTGGGGCAACCACAATGTAAAGTGCAGATTCAGCTGTTGTGAGGGATGGGCAATATGCTTTAGCAGATCTCGAGTACAGAGTTTGACTACATCAATTGCATCTCTTCTTCTTCTTCTGAGAAGAGTCAATATACAACTCAATATGTTGAACTTATATTTCAGTAATGATAGGAAATTCCCATTATATTTTTCAAAGCACACCTTTTATGGTCCACCTGATAATGAAGAACAGGACCCAAAGATGGAGTGACACTTCTAACTGAGGAGTTGCAAAAGTAGTTTGATATGGCATGATAATCAGCTGTTCAAGGGGGGAAAGCCAAAAATGCCACTAGGTTCACACTCCTACTTGCATCCTAGCCAAAAATGCTAAAGAAAGGGGTATCTTAAAACTATAAATACAGTGGTACCTCTGGTTATAAACTTAATTTGTTCCAAAGGTCCATTCTTAACCTGAAACCGTTCTTAACCTGAGGTACCACTTTAGCTAATGGGCCTCCCATTGCCACTGACACACAATTTCTGTTCTCATCCTGAGGTAAAGTTCTTAACCCGAGGTACTACTTCTGGGTTAGCGGAGTCTGTAACCCAAAGTGTTTGTAACCCGAGGTACCACTGTACAATGTTGCATTTATTCACAGTGCTTCAAGTAATAACAGTTTCATACCATAGGAGGTCGAGGAGTAACTGGCCCAAAGGGAGGGGGAAGATTCATTTTGTTCATAAGATGCAAAACCTGAAAGATAACCAGAGCAACTTAGCATCTTCTCCAAGTACTCAAAGATGAATACTTGAATAAACATGCCATTAATTGTCATGGGACGAATATTATCCTTGCCACAACCGTTCAAGTATCCCACATAAACCAAACTTGTTGCGTATTTTATAATGGTTTTATATTTGCCATAGCTAATGGGCAGGAAATGTTTCATCTGAAGATTAAAATGTCACTTTGCATTTCTTAGTACAGAAAGTATTGATCTGATGTGTAGAGCTCTTTCCTATTCTAATTAATTCAAGTGAAAGAAACAAGCAGAAGGTTCATGATGTTTGGGTTATTCCTTCAGAGAAGCTGCATACAGCTGGCTTAAACTGCTTCTCTTATCTCTTTCTGTCAAGGTCATACTGACTATAATAAGAGGCCAGAAGGAGCCTGGGTGTGGTGTTCTGTACACAGTATGCTTAGTGTTAAGGTTTCTCTTCAGATCGTATAAATCTTTCGCCTTTTGCAACTGGATTTCTTATGGACAGTGCCAATCCTGAATGTATTAGATTTGTGACCATTATGCTCATTTGCCTTTGGTAGCAGTAAAGTTCTGCTGGATGAAATGCCTCTGGTCTATTTTTTGGGAATCTTGCAACGTATTTAAGTTTTTACTCTGCTAACTATACTTTGGAGTTCTACTCTGCATCAATAGTGAGTAGAATACATGACGTAAAATTCTGGAACCATAAAAAATGAATAATTCTACAAGTTATAATAAGTTGTGCTTGCCAGACAGAACTAGATTTAATATATCTACCTAATGTGACTTTTTTCTCACAGGGAGATGGGATACTGAGATAAAATAATTTGGCAATACAGGGAGATATACGTACAACAACTATAACAGAAACGGTGTAAAATCTTGACCTAGGCAGTAAAACAATATCAACTTGTTTGGACATATTTGAAAACATGGTTACATACTTCCAAGCATCTAACAATATGGACTAGAAGTTTGGCCTTTAAAAAAAATTATTGGAAAGAAAATTTAAAGAACCATGTGATTTGTCATTTAAGACACTGAGCAAAACCACCCCTAGATTCTGCAATGAACACGCATACCTTACCTACTTCTGCCATGGAATCCACGATGGCACACATGTGATCCAAAAGCCAGTACTGGCACTGACAGGCATGCATATATTGAGCAAGGTGGTAGCTGTATGGTGCCTTCAGACCATAGCTTAATAGCTTTGATGGCTGAAAACAGTGCTTATGAGAACATACTAAAAATATTCTTACTGCTAAAGGTGATCCAATAACTCATACTGAAAGTCTTTGTGAGCTCCTTTGCAGTCACTTTCAAATTAATTGATGCCACTACAAACTCAAATAGGAGTGGAGCGATGCAACATTCACAGCAGAATCCTATACAAAAGTAAGTCCCACTGAGATCAATGGAGTTTATTTCAAAGAAGCAGATACAGGACATAAGCCCTAGTCAATAATTTACAGCTGCTTAAAATAACAATTTGGCAATACCATACTAGTAATCCCATACTAGTATAGGGTTTATGTATTGAATTTAGGTTGGGGACGAGGATTTACACTTACCTGCACATAAAACTTAGGCACACTTGCCAAGGCATTTGCTATGTTGGCTAGGATTGTACTGGAAGGTGGGGGATATCGATATTTGAGGCAAGAATTTATAGGGAAAGTTAACCTGTGAGGGGAAACAAACCAACCTTAGAAACAATTCAAACCTATTAAAAAAAAGCTTCACTATGCAGAAGAGTTCAATATTTAGAGTTTAAAAGCACCAAACAAAGAAACCCCTAGCTCACATACCAGCAATTCTGAAACATGAGAGACTGATTCCATGATATCCAGGGATTAATAAAAATATTTACCAACCACGGGATTGGTACAGCAGCTCCCAACACTACAGGAGACATTTGAAACTAAAGGGAATTTCAAAAGCATGTTGATCATAGAACTGGGAGGTCACCTGGCCTAACCCTTACTCAATGCAAATATGCAGTAGGAAAAAATGTGTGTGAGCAAGCTGCTACACACTCGTAGTAGCTCTTAAATACCAATCCATATGCAATAATAGTGACAGGCAACAAATATCTGCAGACAGAGGTTTGTGGAGCCCTCAGAAAACTAAGTGTGGCAATCTTTTTAGCACACAAATCTGCTCTGTTGCTTATCACATCTACTGAAAGTTCCACATCCATGCAAGTATCTAACATTGGTTCTCCCAATGTTGCTGGACTCTGAACTATTGCTTACTGACTGGGGCCAACGGGAGCTGGAGGTAAACAGCATCTGACAAACTGCAGGTTAGCTACTTCTGTTTTAATCAGAAGCAGGAAAAAAACATACAGTGGTGCCCCGCAAGACGAATGCCTCGCAAGACAAAAAACTCGCTAGACGAAAGGGTTTTGCGGTTTTTGAGCTGCTTCGCAAGACGAATTTCCCTATGGGCTTGCTTCGCAAGACGAAAACGTCTTGCGTTTTTTGCAAGTTTGTTTCCTTTTTCTTAACACCGTTAATACAGTTGCGACTTGACTTCGAGGAGCAACTCATAGAACGCAGTGTGGTAGCCTTTTTGAGGTTTTTGGCGATTTTTGAAGCTTTTCCAAAACTTTTCCGACACCGTGCTTCGCAAGACGAAAAATTCGCTAGACGAAAAAACTCACGGAACGAATTAATTTCGTCTTGCGAGGCACCACTGTACTAAGAAAAGGGTAGTGATATAATTGTAGGAACAGAGAGGATGTGATTTATTCTTGGAAACCAATCTAAGAAAATATTACTGGTCTCTCATATGTTTGCCTAAACATGTTCACAAGTGGTTTAAAGGCTAGGATTCAACAACAATTTTTGTATACAAAATCAGAACTCAAGTACTAACCCATGGCTAGGAGCAATTCCACTTTCTATCTTGAGGCAGCCTAGATCTTTCTGTTCTTTCTCTTCTTTCACTGGTTCTTCAAGGCTAAAACACACACAAGAGCAATCTACTACATTATGCAGTATGTTGAAATAACCCTAACTGTAAATGAACGCCACTGTGTTTGGACACAAAGTGCATTAAAAAAAAGTCGCCAAGAAAATTTGATGTTGTTCATTCTTTACTTGTGCAACATCTATTTGGAAAAAAATACCAAATGAAGGACAATAGTAATAGGGGTAAACATAACACAATATAAATGACTAGATACGGCAGTTTCTATCAAGTCATAACTCCAATTTTGGCTCATAAATATGAATCCCCACTCAAATCTATTTTGTTCAGTTGTTGAATTCTGTGAGGTAGCCATAATTTATATTCCAATAAAGGTGGTGAATAAGATGAACCATATATGTAAAAATCTGTATTTTTGATTCTGCTCAGTTCTCTTCCCTTCCTATGTTTGCTCAGTGAAAAAAAAAAATCAAACAGAATTGTCTTTGTGGCAGAACTCCTAACTTCTCCAGTCCCAGTCCTAGACAATCTGACCAAAATTTATCTTTGAATGTGTCAAGATTTCCCCAGTATGATGGTCACACAGTAAAAATGGAGTGGAAAAGCATATCTGCTATGTAACCACAGGAACCTAGCCTAAATAAGGCTGTAATCCGAACCCCACTTACTTGGAAGTCCTACTGTATTCACTAGTACTTACTTCTTGCACTTCAGATCTACAGTATTAATACAATGGGATCTGAAGAAACAACCTGGATCCTCCTGGATCCACCACAGCAAAGTTTGAAGGAGTTTTTGGAAAATACTTTCAAAAATCTTAGAAATATTTTATAAGCCCACTGAATTTGAAAATACAGAAGCATCTACATACCTTTTGTCCTTCTCGCTTTCAGAAGATTGGCTAAGTGCACAAACACTGTCTTGGTCCTTTGCATATTCAACTACCAGAGTGTGGCCTAGAAGGTTCAGCTGATGCAATCTCGATAAAGCCTTCAATTGAACACAACATGCAGTTAAATCAACTAACATTTAAAATGCACTCTGACCCATCAACTTCTCGGTTTATTCCTTTCTTCTCCCCTCTTGCAATTTACTTTGCCTAAAAACTAAGTAACACGGATAGAAAGTTTGTTTGGGGGAAGAGCAATACCTTTCCATTTAATCCCTCTTAATGACCAAAATGGATAATGTCCCGACCGTTGCCCACAATTTTATACCAACTTACCAGCGAGAAAGGCATGCTGAAAATCAGTGAGAATTACTTCTCATTGCAGAAAAGTCTTGCTACACATGCAGAAAATTGCACTGTTAATGACTATGGGATTTAATTGCTTTCTTGCCAGTTCTTGAACTGGACACTGAAACTTATACTTCTGTTCCGATAATGTAAGTTACTTATAGATATCTTATGCATATCTTTTATAAATTTCCTACTCCAAGGATTTTACACTTTTAAGTTAGATAGACGATAGAAGTTAGGAGAGGCAAAGTTAAGATGACAACAGAATGTCTGTCATCTTAATACAGAAAGAGCTGTAAAATATAAAGCTAAGCAACTCAATATATTTTCTGTTTCTCTACAGCAGGCTTCCTCAGACTGGGCCCTCTAGATGTTTTTGGCCTACAACTGCCATGGTCCCTAGCTAGCAGGACCAGTGGTCAGGGATGATGGGAACTGTAGTCGCAAAATATCTGGAGGGCCGAGGTTGAGGAAGCCTGCTCTTCAGTCTTGAACACTTAGCGGGTAGCCTGCATTTGCACATTTACTAGTTAAGCAGACCTGTTTTAATATTAGCATCTAATATGTACACACAGTCATCAGTACCATACACTGTTGCCTTTATGCTAACAGTTAATATTCATTTGCTAAAGTGTCCTTGCTGTTTTCTAACAACACCTAAATATATAATTATCTAAAGCATTTTGGAGGAAACTTATCCAGGCATGAATGCTCTAATGCAAGTCCTCCCTCCAATCTTAATGGAGTTTATTCTAAGGAGATATGCAAACAATCACAGCCTTACAACCCAATCCTCAGAAATAAATCTCATCGAAATCAATGGGGTTTACTCCCCAGGTAAGCAGGGTTAAGACTGCAGCCTTAGACCTATCTTCAACACTTTGTTTCTGTATTGAAAGGCAGACATCTTGACCTACAGCCATAGAACACTACAGCAGAAAAGAAATAAAGAAATAAAAGAAAGAAGATCTGTAATGGTCTCAAATACACACCTGAGTAGCTGCATTTTCATTCGGAAAAGTAGCAAAAGCAGTGTGTTTCTGAGGGGGGGAAAGAACATGCCAAACGTTGAATTTCCACTATAAGCAGAGAGAACATTAACACAAAAATTATCCAATGTATTGCAGAATTTTTAAACGTGAATGTGGCTGCACCTAAAGGCAAAGCAGGAAGGGCAACCATCTTTCTTTCTCCTCCCCTTGTTAGAACTGGAACACCAAGAAAGAGTCTAAGACGTGGAATCAGTACTTTTTGAGTCCAGTTTTCTAACCAGCTCCGAATCCCCTATTTAACCAGTTTCCTAGTTTTCAGTAAATACATGATTGCCACTTTACGCTGCTCTGCATTCTGAGTAGAGGTTACTCATAGACATTTGTAGATGTATCTTGAGCCGCTTTGCATGGCACTCTTAATATAAGCAGGCACGAAAATAGAAGAAACTTGGCTTTGTGAGCAGGCTCCAAAAGAGAAGCTCCCAGACACTTTGCTCCTCCCTGGTCCTTTCTGCTGCTGCACTAACCCAACATTTGGTTTAATGTGCAACGCCACACTGGCCATTGTATTTTATTTTTAACTCTTATCACACAACACTTTGAGATCATTATTATTATTGTTGTATTACTATTTTAAAGCAAGTGGTCTATAATTTGATACAATAAATATATGTGCCAGATGTTAACAAATGGTCAAAGTGTGCGTGTATATCCATCTATCTATCCACACACATACCAACAAGTATGTTAGTATTATTTATTTATTACTTTTGTGCGCTGCCCTATAATCATAGATTTCAGGTCCATTCTCCGCGTTAACATCACAATCCGGGCCGGATTTAGGTTTGTTGAGGCCCTAAGCTACTGAAGGTAATGGGGCCTCTTATATGTCCAGCTGTCCTTTCTCAACAACAAATTGTCGCTTTTTTGTGATGAATTTATGCTATATGGTAATTTATGGACCTAATAGGTGTCTAAAGACATTTGCATAAGTTGCCAAGCAACCAGTCCATGCAGAATATAGGCACCCTATATATAGAAATGAGCAAACCAGTGATATTTTAGGGAGCAGGCGGGGCCCATTACTTACATCATCAGAGCCTACAAAACACAAAACACTGTTGCTGTATGTAGGTTTTATTTTATTTGTTTTTATCTTATATTTTGGAAATGTACATCCAGGTTTTTTCCTTTACATTTTTGGGGGGCCCCTAAGAGAGTGGTGCCCTAAGCTATAGTTTGTTTAGCTTATATGTGAATCTGGCACTGATCACAATATAAAAACAAAACAAAACAGAAAACATGCAATAAAAACAAAAACAACCCCATAATCCTTGCGCCCCCCCCCCCCCGCTTTCAGAACACATTTTAGGGCATCAGATGTCAATCAGCCAAAAGTCTTGTTGGAGAGGAATGCTTTCACCTGGCGCCTAAAGGTGTACAGTGAAGACACCAGCCGGACCTCCCTGGGTGGCATATGTGGTGTTCCTATCAAGGCTTAAGGCAAAACAAGAAGCGCCACCTCGCCTGACCTTCCTGCCCCTGGTTCTCCACCTGCCACATTCTGGTAGAGAAGCGGCAAATCCAGGGGAAATTATTATTATCATTAATTGAATTTATATAACGCCCTATACCCAGGGGTCTCAGGGCATGCTCGCAAGGTCATGCTCAGCTCCAGCCAAAACCGACACTGCTTCTGCCGAGGCTTCTACCCAGGGCTGGATTTAGGTTTGATGAGGCCCTGAGCTACTGAAGGTAATGGGGGCCTTTATATGTCCAGCTGTCCTTTGTCAACAACAAATTGTCGCTGTTTTTTGCGTTGAATATATGCTATATGGTAATTTATGGTATCTAAAGCCATTTGCACATAACAAAATATGTCAAAGTAATTGTTGAACTGAAATACAATTAAGAAGAAGTATATGGGGGGCACAAGAGAGTGGGGCCCTAAGCTCATGGGTAGGCAAACTAAGGCCCGGGGGCTGGATCCTGCCCAATCGCCTTCTAAATCTGGCCCAGGGACGGTCTGGGAATCAGCGTGTTTTTACATGAGTAGAATGTGTCCTATCATTTAAAATGTATCTCTGGGTTATTTGTGGGGCCTGCCTGGTGTTTTTACATGAGTAGAACGTGTGCTTTTATTTAAAATCCATCTCTGGGTTATTTGTGGGGCACAGGAATTCGTTCATTCCCCCCCAAAAATATAGTCTGGCCCCCCACAAGGTCTGAGGGACAGTGGACCGGCCCCCTGCTGAAAAGGTTTGCTGACCCCTGAGCTTGTTTAGCTTAGGCACTGGTTCTGCAACCATAGAAGCTTCTTCTGCCGCCCGAGGCAGCTGCCTCCGTCTGCCTAACGCCAGAGGCGACTCTGGCATCGCGGCTGCCTCAGGCGGCAGCAGCCCCCCGAGGGCGGCATTTCACGCCCCGGCCGCCCGCCCCAGCCGCGCCTTCCCTACCAGCCTCCCGCGGTCGGACAGGACCCGCACGGAAGCGGCCCCGAAGTGCCTCAGCAAGCTCTCCTTCTCCGAAGCCGTCAGCGAGGCGGGGAGGTGCCGCACCAGCAGGATCCGCCCGCTTCTCCCCGGCCGCGGCGGCCGGGCCGTCTGCTCCGAGCTGGGCGCCGCCATGTCGCCTCGCCGCACGGACTGAGCATGCGCCCTGCAGCCCCCGCCGACGCCAGCCGCCGGGAAGGAAAACCTCGGAGAACCGGGTGGGAGAAGTGGTAACCTCGCGAGAGTGAAGGCGTTCTCAGGAGGGCGAGGACCAAAGGGACCGTCCCGTCGCTCTTTCGACGAAGAACTGCGGTACTCAATCGAGATGGAGGGCTGCTTTGCCCTTTGATAGCAGACGAGCGGAAGACTTTTCGCCTGTGGCAGTGGTGATGATGATGATGAAAATAAGAAGAAGTTGTTTATAGAGTGTCTAATAATACCCAGAGAGTGCTCAGGGCGGATGCCTGCGTTCAGTTTAGTACCGGAAGTTTAAACTGTTTCTCTAGATGCCCTTTGGATTGGGCATGCGCTGTAGGGGAAAGAGAGGTCCCAGTGGGCGGAAGTGTTCAAGTGATGGCGGTAGTAAAGCGAAGCGGCTTCAGGTCGGTTTCCAGCCTTCTCTGTTTCTCAAATTTAGGATCCCCCACCTACCTATTGTTGGACTACAATTCCCATGAAGCCTTAGCAAGCAGTATCAACGCTCAGGGGTGATGGGAGTTGTTGTCCAACAACAGCTGGGGACCCAAGGATGAGAAGCAAAAAGCCATCGCTCTTTGCTTCAGTAGAGAATAATGAAATCTGATGCTGTGCGGGTCTTGCTTCTATTTTTTTGTGGACACGCAGTAAACCTTTAACGTTATCCCTCTGGCCAAAGGCTGTCAAACAAAGGTTTTTAAATAAATTTCCAGCCGATCTGTCCTTATGGCTTTTTGATTAATTTACTGATTTAATCCATCTATCCTTATCTCTTTTTGATTAATTCACTGATTCAATCCACATACGTTTTGCATACCAAATTATGAAGGGTGGAGACGTGCTGCTCTCAGATCATGCACAATCTGTTGCAGATATATTTAAAACAGCTGACTTTTTTAAAAAAAAGAAAATGTGTTGCCTGATTAATCAGGGACTGCTTTTAATTAACCGAAAAAGAAAAAGGCTAAAAGGTCGCAGAATCTGATAGACGCTTCTACAAAATTATGAATCCTGGGAGGTGTCCCACTCTTTTTCTACTGTAGATACAGCTGTGCCTATTTTCCTCCTCTTGGCATTTAGATAGAATTTAGGTCTGTTCTCTGTCGTTAGAAGTAAGAAAGAAGCTGATGTTTATATAAGATACAGCATAAGGGCTCTCTCTGTTAAAGACAGCATTGCACATATTTCTTACTAGTAATTCAGAATTTAATGCACAAGAAGAATCTCACTCACTAGTAACTACGTTTTCTTCCACTTTTTTTTGGGGGGGGGTTAGAAATGTGACTGACTCATCACTATAGCTCTTCATAAATCACAGAGGGTGTCTGTCACTATAGGTTGTAGAATGAATGGCAGGCTTTGGCCTGAATGAAAGCTTAATTTTAAAAATGTGGAAAGCACTATGAAATCACTTCATCAACGTTACATACTCTTCTATTCAAAATCTAGCCATGTGTGCATCAAACACTAAAATAGTAACAGGATATATAAGCCAAAATGCATTGCCTCTAAGCACAGATGATGCTCATCAAAGATAAATGTTGCATTTTATGGCTACAATCCTAATGCACACTTATCTGATGGAGAGCCACATTGAAATTGATGAGAATCACTTCTGAACAAACCTGGATTTGCTCGGACCATCAACATGACATTTAAAAAACTCATGAATATTGGGTTGATTCATTTTGTTTGCGGAAGTGGCTAAGATCCAACAGTAAACCCTCCAATCTGTATATCAGAATATCATGCAGGTTGTGGGGTCTTCCATAAAGCTGTTTATCTTTTACATAATGAGCACCTCTAGAATGAGAGTTGCTGCCATCATCATCATCACCACCATCTGTCCCACTTACTACTTTTCAAGGTTATTTCAGAATTTGGTCTTTCTTATCCTACTTAATATTATAGCCTGCCTTGCTTAGACAAGAAGTATACAGAATATATAGAATATAAGTTGCAATGTGAAATATTGAGGCTGACAAAGACTTTGAAAATGGTTTATTCTGTTAGTGGCAGGAAAGTGTGGCTTTTAAAATTCTGTAAGACCATCCCCATAGCTCCCCAGAACTCCTTTTCCTGGCCGAGTTCACTAGTGAAATGTAGAGCAACCCTGGATGGGTTATTAGATAAAATTGAGTTTTGCTTTACAGTCAGCTTATCTGTCTCATCTGTGTAGGTAGTTTTGGAAATTCCAATAATATGATTGAGTTTCACTTCTCAGTTTGAAGTGAACATCAAAGGCACTCCAAAAACAGAATATAGAGACACTGAGGGCCCTGCCATTTTGAAAATCAAAATGGACAAGGAGATTCTGTTATCTGATTATTCAGTATAAAATACTTGGCTTTCATTGTGATTTTCTGGCAGCGGGGAAGATGAATTTGTGGGTTATATTCTGTCCTCTTAGCGTTTTGCAGGGAGATAAGTGGGATGAATCGTTTGTGTGGGTTTTCTTTTCCTCTAAGCTACTTTTGTTCAGTGAAAATAAATGAAACTGACACAGTTTTTCCAAAACCCTGCATTGTGCCTTAACTGTATGAGAACCAACTTACAAGATCCTTTAGAAGATAAATTATAACAACAAAGTCAAAATCCTATTCAGACAATAAGTTTGAAAAACGTTGTTCATCCTTCAGGACAACACGTTAATCTTCACTCACTGATAAATAAAAAGTGCAAGTGAACTTGACGTTTGTAAATCCTTTTAAATGCTCCACCCACTCTCAGGATACAAGAGTCTTTGTTTTAGGGTAATTTTTCACATTAACTAAAAACAGAATCCAATCTGTTGAAAGTGAAGGTGATGACTAGGGGGAAAGGGATGGTTTGGCATATCCTTAAACTGTAATCTGATTGTGGGTAGCCATTTTGCAAAACAAATGTAAAGAAATAGTGGGTTGGTGTCAGCATTGTACATTCCGTGATTTCCCAGAAAATAATGTCACCATGAATTTAAAAGACAGTGAGCCAGCCTGCTCTCTGAGGCAACAGTAGGTCTGCCATATTCCTGATGTGATGTTATAGCCAATGATTCCCAGACACCATGTAAAAATAGTGTTATGTACTGAAGTTCTCACCCTGGGCCAGCAGGGGGATACTGTAGATAGTTATGCAAATGAAGGGTCGAAAGTGACGTTCAGTGATTGGATAGTTTTAGAAAGTTGTTACAGTAACGTGATACTGGAGCTCTATATAAGCAGGCTGACTGAGCCCTTCAGTTCAGTTCTGTCCTGGCCTGTGAATAAACAAGAGCTGTTTGAAGAATCGCTGTGTCGTCTGATATGTTCACCCACAACTTAACAAATAGGTATTGGTATGACCTGGAAGCTGTCTGTGGACAAATGCCAGCTCCCTCGGCCTATAGAGCGAGATGAGCGCCGCAAGCCCAGAGTCGTCCGTGACTGGACCTAATGGTTAGGGGTACCTTTACCTTTAGTGTAGTGTTGGTAGGCATTATGTCTCACATCACAGGGATGCGGGTGGCGCTGTAATTGAAATCATTGAGCCTCTTGGGCTTGCTGATCAGAAGGTCGGTGGTTCGAATTCTGCGACGGGGTGAACTCCCATTGCTCTGTCCCAGCTCGTGTCAACCTAGCAGTTCAAAAGCACGCCAGTACAAGTAGATAAATAGGTACCACTGTGGCGGGAAGGTAAACAGCGTTTCTGTGTGCTCTGATTTCCGTCATGGTGTTCCATTGCACCAGAAGTGGTTTAGTGATGCTGGCCACATGACTCGGAAAGCTGTCTGTGGACAAGTGCCAGCTCTCTTGGGCTGAAAGCAAGATGAGCTCCACAACCCCATAGTTGTCTTTGACTGGACTTAACTGTCCAGGGGTCCTTTACCTTTACCTTTATGTCTCACGTCGCTTAAGGGCAAGAAAAGTGTGAGAGAGAAAATACTGGGAGGTTAGATGCTAAGGTGATGACTTATAAATAGTCAAAAGTGTCCCATGAATTTCTAGCAAGACTCTTATCGTTATTTGTTATTCCTGAGATTCAGACCTAGAGGGGAAATGATTGCAATAACAATGTTAGAATTCAATTCATGCAATTGTCAGTTGACAAAATTAATCCTAAAATTCATATTTTGCCTAGCCTTGGAGTTGACTCATCTTTTCCTTTCAAACCATTGTGTTTACTTCATGAAAACCTGCATTTTTATCACCAAAAATATACTGTTTGTAGCCATTTGACTGGATCTGGATCTAAATTCAATGATAAAATGTATATGCTTTACTCTGTTAAGACATGCATTTCACTGCCTAATATAAAGTGTAATTTTTTTGCTTGTAAGTGTTTTTAAAAGCCAATAAGCTGAGTTGGTTTTGAGTTTGGATGTTATGAGATTCACTTTGCAATATGGGTGAGAGAAACACAACAGCATTGCTTGCATAGTAGGGGTTTATTGTAGCAAATAAAATCGAGGTTCTGGATGCAGATACAGTAGTACCTCGGGTTAAGTACTTAATTCGTTCCAGAGGTCCGTTCTTAACCTGAAACTGTTCTTAACCTAAAGCACCACTTTAGCTCATGGGGCCTCCTGCTGCCGCCGCTCGATTTCTGTTCTCATCCTGAAGCAAAGTTCTTAACCCGAGGTACTATTTCTGGGTTAGCGGAGTCTGTAACCGGAAGTGCATGTAACCTGAAGCGTATGTAACCCGAGATACCACTGTAATGCATTCAGCAAAGTTTAGTATGTCCTAGGGTTGCAAGTTTGCATACAGACATGTTTTGCAGGTGTCTTGCTGAAGCGAAGGAAAGGGGAACTTAGCAACATAGGATGCACAATGCTGCTTTAAATTTTAAGTACTATTCATATATGCTAATCCACTATTTATAAATAAAACAATGATGGAGTCAAAACTCCCCAATATATAACTTGTGCTTTATTATACTTCTCTAAATGAAACACCAACACTGCCAAGGAAAGTTTTCTTTTTCTTTTTTTCAATTTTCAGTTGACCCCTTGCACTCCTTCTTTTAATCCCTCTAGTTCTGATGACGCTGTTGAAATATAAACTTAGGAAGCACAATTATTCCCCAGCTCCATGTTCCTCGAGGAAAGTGTGCATGCCACATCATCCCTTTGCACAAGCTGCCCACTCCTTCCTGCACATCTGGCCAGACTCCTCGCTGTTTTCTCTGCAGCTGGATGATAGGAAGGAATTGTTTCTGAGAAGTTGTATCGTGCCTGGACCAATAATGCTGTATTAAGGAGATAAAAGGGAGCATGTTACAAGGCAGAAGATTTACAGTCTCGTTTCTTTCTTTGTGCATGTCATGTGCCTAGCTGGTCTGACGCTTCGTGCTGTTTCCAATTATACATGTCAAGGCACAATATTCTTGCAAACATGAATGAATTAGAGATGAAAGTCCGCTTCAAGCTGTTTTCCAAACCATTAGGTTAGGGTAGTTAAGACTGTAGTGCAGGACAAGGCTTTTTTTCAGCTGGAACTCACTAGAACTCAGCTCTGGCACTGCTCAGGTGGGTGCCATTGCCATTATAAGAGAACAAGGTGAGTTCATGGTGAGTTCTGTCACTTCTTTTTCTAGAAAAATAGCACTGGTGCAAGTTATGCTATCCAGTGGTGCACCAGGGTGCCTTGACAAACCAATAGTGAAGCAAACTTCAGGGGGTCATTTAACAGGAACATATGGGGACCCATATGAACCGACCCTACGACCATCATCTGAGGCCCTTTTCATGCGCCTACGCCATGCGCCTACTCTAGAGCAGCGGTTCTCAACCTGTGGGTCCCCAGATGTTGTTGGACTACAACTCCCATCATCCCTGAGCTCTGGCCTTGCTAGCTAGGAGTGATGGGAGTTGTAGTTCAACAACATCTGGGGACCACAGGTCGAGAAAGTCTAGAGCATGGCGACATGAGTGTGGGCCTTTTTCCATGGTGGCTCCCCATTTGTGGAATGTTCTTGCTTGGCGCTGCCATTATATATATTTAGGTGCCAGGCAAAACTTTCCTCTGTAACCAGGCCTTTAACTCGCATTTTAGAAGTGTGTTGCGTGTTTTTAATGTACTTCCCTCCCACTCCCCTGGTTTATATGTGTGGGGTTTTTTGTTGTTTTTGTTTATTTAGTTGGCTGGTTGTAAGGCACCTTGGGGTGTCCTGGGAAAGATAAAGTGACTAACAAATTTAATAAAGAAAAAAACATAGAAGAAGCTTCCTTATACTAAGTCAGGCCATGTGTGGGGTGCTTCACTAACAGGCGGCTGTGCCAGAATCAAGTCAGGGGGGTTTACCATGGCAGTCAGGGCATCCAAAGACATTGGGGCAGGACTCTCCCAGCAACCCACATGATCCCAGCATCTAGAAGAGCCACTCCCAGACTGCTGGCCCCCTCCCCAAGATCCAGGTCTACATTCTCATCCCATTCCCTCTTCCCTTCTGACCAGCCTTCCAAGATGTCTCCAGAAGGCTCAGGACAGTGAAGTACTTCTTTGAGCAAATAAAGATATAGATATATATCACTGCAGATGGTGACAGCAGCCATGAAATTAAAAGACGCCTGCATCTTGGGAGAAAAGCAATGACAAACCTAGACAGCATCTTAAAAAGCAGAGACATCACCTTGTCAACAAAGGTCCGTATAGTAAAAGCTATGGTTTTCCCAGTAGTGATGTATGGAAGTGAGAGCTGGACCATAAAGAAGGCTGATTGCCGAAGAATTGATGCTTTTGATTTATGGTGCTGGAGGAGACTCTTGAGAGTCCCATGGACTGCAAGAAGATCAAACCTTTCCATTCTTAAGGAAATCAGCCCTGAGTGCTCACTGGAAGGACAGATTGTGAAGCAGAGGCTCCAGTACTTTGGCCACCTCACGAGAAGAGAAAACTCCCTGGAAAAGACCCTGATGTTGGGAAAGATGGAGGGCACAAGGAGAAGGGGATGACAGAGGATGAGATGGTTGGATAGTTTTCTCAAAGCTACCAGCATGAGTTTGACCAAACTGTGGGAGGCAGTGGAAGACAGGAGTGCCTGGCGTGCTCTGGTCCATGGGGTCACGAAGAGTCGGACACGACTAAACGACAACAGCAACATGAAATGGATGGTAAAAACTCATACAGAATCTACCAGATAGTTATTTTGCCTTCAGAGAAGACTCCCTGGAAAAGACCCTGATGTTGGGAAAGATGGAGGGCACAAGGAGAAGGGGACGACAGAGGACGAGATGGTTGGATAGTGTCTTCGAAGCTACCAGCATGAGTTTGACCAAACTGCGGGAGGCAGTGGAGGACAGAAGTGCCTGGCGTGCTCTGGTCCATGGGGTCACGAAGAGTCGGACACGACTAAACGACTAAACAACAACAACAACAAAGCACTTAATGTAATAAAAAGTCCTCCTTGTTAGATATCCTCAGTACTTGTAGTATTTCAATCAGAGCCGACCTCAAACATTTGCTGCGTGAGGCAAAGGACAAGATGCTGCCCCTTCCTTATTCCAGATACACAAGCTGACCACACTGGCAGCTGAATCTGGATTTCAGCCATGGGTCTTCCATTGCACCTGAGGGCAGCAGGTTAGCTTAAGGAGTTCAATTTAGGTGACACGATGCACACATAGCTCTGTCCAATCCCCACCCCTCAGCATCTGCCGCCTGAGGTGTCTGTTTCACCACGCCTAACAGTGCGGTCGGGGCTGATTTCAACAGACAAATGTGGTAACTTTTACATAAAGTTCTTAGGTCACTGACAAACTGTTGTAAAGAATAGCATATATGTTAAAGATGTACCTACCACTCCTTCATGCAACTCCACAAGTGTGAGTGCTCTACTAAACCTTATTTTAACAATACATTATTTTATTTCTGGGGTAGAAAGCTTGCCCAGACACCTCAGCTGCAAAGTTATAAGTCTAAATGTACTGAGCTCTTTCATTTCTCACTCTCCCTCTCCGCTCCCTACCCTGTAAGCATTCATAAGGAACACATTGTAGCAAGTGGGATCATTTATACATCTTTTCCTGTGTAGTATCTTTCATTCCAGAGATGCTGACATGACTTTGGTTGGTAATTCTGTATGTCCTGACCACCTGGGATGCAGCTGTCAGCCTGTAATTCTTCCAAGCAAGTGATACGTAGTTTTGTGTTGACAGAATGCTGCGTAAACCTACAGGGATAGACTAGGAAATGTTAATGCTCAACATATAATTGTAGATACAGTGGTGCCCCGCAAGACGAATGCCTCGCAAGACGAAAAACTCACTAGACGAAAGGGTTTTGCGGTTTTTGAGCTGCTTCGCAAGACGAATTTCCCTTTGGGCTTGCTTTGCAAGACGAAAACATCTTGCGTTTTTTGCAAGTTTGTTTCCTTTTTCTTAGAAGAAGAAGAAGAAGAAGAAGAAGAAGAAGAAGAAGAAGAAGAAGAAGAAGAGTTTGGATTTGATATCCCGCCTTTCACTCCCCTTCAGGAGTCTCAAAGCGGCTAACATTCTCCTTTCCCTTCCTCCCCCACAACAAACACTCTGTGAGGTGAGTGGGGCTGAGAGACTTCACAGAAGTGTGACTGGCCCAAGGTCACCCAGCAGCTGCATGTGGAGGAGCGGAGACACGAACCCGGTTTCCCAGATTACGTGACTACCGCTCTTAACCACTACACCACACTGGCCCTCACCCTTAATACAGTTGTGACTTGACTTCGAGGAGCAACTCATAGAACGCGGTGTGGTAGCCTTTTTTGAGGTTTTTGGCGATTTTTGAAGCTTTTCCAAAACTTTTCTGACACCGTGCTTCGCAAGACGAAAAATTCGCTAGACGAAAAAACTCGCAGAACGAATTAATTTCGTCTTGCGAGGCACCACTGTAGCTTTATCAGGTGACAAATGATGTCTGGGTAGGGGAGTCAAAATATCTCCATTGCAGCAATATATTTTGCCATCACTATTTATTGAGGGTTAATTGTGGTTTTCTGCAAAACCTGTTGATTTCTTCTGAAGATAAATAGCTTGAATCTATTGAATGAGCTGCATGTCGTTGTTGCTTATTCGTTTAGTCATGTCTGACTCTTCGTGACCCCATGGACCAGAGCACACCAGGCCCTCCTGTCTTCCGCTGCCTCCCACAGTTTGGTCAGACTCATGTTAGTACTTTTCAAGAACACTGTCCAACCATCTCATCCTCTGTCGGCCCCTTCTCCTTGTGCCCTCAATCTTTCCCAACATCAGGGTCTTTTCCAGAGGCATATACATTTTATGAAATAAGTAAACAAATAAATTGATACATGGCAATCATGATTTCAGCAAGTCCATGCAATCCAGGTTGATGTTTACTGAAATCTGTCCATAAGTCACGATTTGCAAAGCCAAACATGGCATGTGTTAAGTGACACCCAACTTTTTGGCGCTCCTTGTTACATTAATCCGCTGGCATGGGAGCTATATCTGCAGGGCTCTGGTGACCTCAGTGCCTGGGGGCTCCAATGAGGGCAAAATATGCAGGCATCATAGATGTGCAGTGATGGTCAGCAGCCATTCATACAGTTCCCTCGTAGAGGTGCAAGTTCTCCCCAATGGTGCATCCATGGAGCACTGCCGGGTTGCAAATCTGGCAGCATCCGCAGTTCATTCCCAAGATTGGTACATGGTAGCCTGCAGGTCCCCCCAGTTGGAAATGACTATCAGATATGATAAGGCTAATCTATACTGGTCAATTTCAAACATTACAAATGCGTTATAATCATGTGACACCAGAGGGCACTGTAGAGCAATGTAAAATTGCATTGAGAGCTATATAGCGCTTCTTTTTTAAAGCGTTTTTATAATCAGTATAGATCCAGCCTTAGCCATTAGTATTAGATGACTAATCATCTAATGCAACTAAGGTATGGAAATATACTATGATTCCCAACTAGTAACATTTTCAATATGGATATCATTGCCTGCCCCAGTTTGGGGTGTCATCTGTAATTTAGAAAGCCAGTTGAAAACATTAAATGGGCAAGATATATTACACTGCTCATGGTAATGAGAACAGACAAGAGAGAGAGAGAGAGATCTTTATTATTTAAATCATTTTCTTGTATGTTGGATAATACACAGTTCTGTTTATTGCTACGTAGGACTTATTTGAACAACCAAGCTAAACAAATTACATTTAACAAGCTGCGAAATGGACGAGAGCCATCTGGTTGTACAGTGTTGCTTTGTAACATTTAGACTGTGCAGAACCATTTGAACGGGCGGTATGAAACCCGGGAAGTCACAGGAAAGAAACCACAGAGCTCTGGAGACTGTAATAAAAGCTTCGGAAAAGACGCAGCTGAACCGTGGCTCATGCCAAATAGCTCACTCAGGACTCATTGAACAATCTCTTTCAGTACCCTTCCCTTCGCCGTCCCCCTACGCATCCTCTCGGATGCCGTTGGCTAGGAATGATTACAGAACCGCCATTAAAATTTGTTTTACATTCAGAGGAAATAAATTTTCAGTTAAAAAGATGATTTTTTTAAAAAAGAAATTCAAACAGGCTTGTAACTTGCCTAGTCACCTATGATGAGTACAAATCTCTAGGCGACCAGGAGAAGATGCTTTAGTCAAAAGTAATCTGATAGTTGAGTCCAGTGCTATTTTTCTAGAAAAAGAGGTACCGGAACTCACCATGAATACCTCCCTTGTTCTCTTATAATGGCAATGGTGCCCACCTGAGAGGTGCTAGAACTGAGTTCTGGTGAGTTACGGCTGGGGAAAAAGCCCCTTTATGGAAAATAGGAAAAGTCTATTAAAGAATTTCCAAAAGAGAAATTGTATTACCATCCTGAAGGTCCTGTAGCAATTTAGAAAATAACATATGGATTGGTTCCTGAGAGGCCACCATCTCAAATCCCTCCTCCGAGCCATGAAGACTTTCCCATGTACAGTGGTACCTCGGGTTACATACGCTTCAGGTTACAGACTCTGCTAACCCAGAAATAGTACCTCGGGTTAAGAACTTTGCTTCAGGATGAGAACAGAAATTGTGCTCTGGTGGCGTGGCATCAGCAGGAGGCCCCACTAGCTAAAGTGGTGCTTCAGGTTAAGAACAGTTTCAGGTTAAGAACGGACCTCCAGAACGAATTAAGTTCTTAACCCAAGGTACCACTGTAATCACAAAATAAACATTGGATTTTGGTGAATTTATCTTTAAACTCAGCACTCTTCAAAGACCATATTCCTGAACAACATTGACAACATCAACTGGCTGTTCTGAGTAGTCACAATCACCATGCAGAGGCAATGCATCAAAAAAGAACATAAATTAATTAATGCTAAAATGTTCCTTGTGCTTTAAACAGGCAAAATGCGTATCAACAAGAACAACAGTCTTTGTTTCCTTTCTTGTCAAAATATTTTATTCTAAAAAAATACCTGATTAACTGCAGGCTCCTATGCTTATTTACTCAATAGTAAGCATCACTGCTTTCAATTGGGCTTTCTCTCAAGAAAGTGCATTGAGAAAAAGCCTTCTCTTTTTATATCCAGTTGCTTGTATGCAAGGCATAGGCAATATCACTTTAAATTCCTGGTTTGACTCCAAACAAATTACCCCAATATTGGACAATCCCATAGCTTGGTAGAAAGGCGATCCTTAATTTAATTCTGAGCATAGCCTTCTCGAAATGCACAAATTTTAGTTGAAAGTAACAGCTAGGTGCCTTGTCTGGATTGTAATTGCTTTCGTGTAGAGTCGGAAAGCAGCCAGGAAACAGAAGTGGACCTTAACTTAGAAGGTTTCAAGTTTTCACTTGCATTTGCCAACAAAATATTGTCTCAAAATTATATTAGCCTTTATATCGCTACATCTCACAAATAATTCCCGTGGAGGAATAATGTTACCTTGACATTTTGTGTGTGTGTGTGTGTGTGTGTGAAATATCTCTGTCATTTGTTTCACATTCCCAGCAGAGGTCACTCTTCACAGGCAAATGAAAAACATATTTTACACCTACCTAACACAGGGCACAGAAGATGCAAGTTTCCCCTCACAAATTCTCTCTGCTTTTTGATGTCTTTGTGGCTGCCAGTCCTGTCCAGATAAACTGCAGAAAAGCCAGTATCCGAGGGCAGCTCTTTGCTCTGTCCCACACCAGCCACTCCTTTGTAAAATAGGCTACGTTCTCCATTTTGCGAAGAATTAGTTGGCTTTTCATTCAGTCTTGGGCACGTTGGATATAAGTATGACTAATAAGAATAATGGTTGGACACTGTTTTCGAAGCTACCAACATGAGTTTGACCAAACTGCGGGAGGCAGTGGAAGACAGGAGTGTCTGGCGTGCTCTGATCCATGGGGTCACAAAGAGTTGGACACGACTAAATGACTAAACAACAACAAATAAGAATAAGAATAATATGCCACCCATCTGACTGGGTTGTCCCAGCCACTCTGGGCAGCTTCCAGCAAATTAAAACAACAAACACAGTCAAACATCAAATACTGAGAATTTAAAACTTAACGTTTTTAAATGCAACCCCAGGCCTAATTTCTACAGCCATTTCCTGGCATGAGATGTAACAGGTAGCATATCCCGTATGTATTAAATGTCCATCAGGTTGGCATCCACATAACCAAGCACCACATTAATAATTAGCAGCAGATAAGGTGGTGCATGAAAGCCTATTTCCACCATCAATTCTATATCTCAGCATCGGGGCGTAGCGTGCGTTGCCAGTGCCCGGGACGGAGTGCACAGAGAGATAAGAAAAGAAGAGTCGTTCTGTTTCTGGAGAGGTCACTTCCTGGTTCGCATGGAGAAGCCCAGCAACAGAAATGCACAGCACCAGGTGTTGAAATTCTGCACACCTAACAATTTCGTACCCAGGGCAACCACCCCTGTGCCCCCTTCCCCACACCATGCCACTGTTCAGCATTCACCACCTTCATTTGTTCCTGCATCATAGAGATGGTGAATCTATGGCCCTCCAGATTTTGGGGGGAATACAACTCCTATCATCCCTGGCTGGGGCTGCTGAGAGTTCAAAACATCTGTGGGGCACTAGACAGGGGATGGCTGGTGTACAAATACCCAATAGCCCTGATGCTATAGCATCTCCAATTTTATCTTCTGCGAAAAGATAGGTGCTCAACCAATGTCTCGGTCCAGTGTGGATTGCTATCACTGACAGTAATCTTACTACTATATATCTGGTGCAATTCCCTCATTTACTCCAGTTGGGCATTACATGCTCCATCCCATTTTTAGAGCAGGGAGTTTCAACATAAATAGCTCGCCATTTGTGCTGTTGGCTCTTTTCAGAAGTGTATAAGCTATCAAGCTCTTCTATCAAGTTAATCGTTTCTGTCAGAGTAGTGGCAGTTTTTGGTGCTCCTTGCAAAGTGGAAAATAATGGCGCCGCTGTTGCACTAAATGCCCAAACTTGCCAGTCGCTTAAGGGGACCATATAGGAGTGACTAAAGGTTCTCTTATAGCGCCACTGAAAGTTAATGTTGCGTTTCAGCAAGCAGCGCCTCAAATGATCAGCAGTGGTGTTCCTTGACTAACCAACTGGATATTTGTCAGGTGGAATAGTATACACTCAAGAAAGCATAGACCACATATGGTGAAGAGAGGAAAAAGCAGTAGGTCTATTTGTTTATAATCCACACTTTCATAAAGTGTAAGTGGCTTACAATATACAAAATATAAAAAAACTACTCCATAAATATCCATAAAATGTAATTAAAAACATCAGCAACACATCAGTAAATATTTGTATGCACAAAGTCCTTGTGCAAAGTGGAACAACTTACATGGGCACAACAGAACTTCCCCTTCCTCGCCTTCTGCTGTGTCCCCCCGACACTATCCCCAAATCTGGTCCAGAGGGTTTGGGGGAGACCCCAGAGCAGATATGAGAGGAGTAGAGGGAGCAGATATAGAGTCTTATAATTTTGGTTCTCTTGTAAGGTGGCACTCATAGCAGTCTCTGAGAAGGGCAATTGCCAGTCCTGCCCCTGTCTTCACATCATTTCTTACAATGCTGGTGAGCAGCAAGCTTTTGGGAATCCACCAAGAGGCTGGCTGAAAGAAACACCAAAAAAATTTTATGTTTGGTGCTGCCATTCTTTAATTCCACCCACAATCAATGTGATGCTTCTTCCCTTGGCAATGTTTTCGCAGACAACGTAGAAAAGAGAGCTGTGAGGAGGACAGAAGAAGAGGGAGGAACAGTAGTGGCCATGGTTCAAAGACAAAAGAAAGAACTCGTCTTTTCTACGTTTGGAGGGTGCATGGAAAAAGACCTCCCTACAATCAACTTTAGCGAACTTTTAAAACTGAAGGCAGTCTGTCATTTTGTGTAAATTCTCTTCTGCTTCTATAAACACAGCCGTAATCAATTAAAGGCCTACTTGTGAAGGGCCTATTGTGTGCCGTTCCATTCAGACATTGCCGAGTTGTCTTTTAGACTGCCTGTGGGGAAACATTGGTAAGGTGATGGGAAAGTTCAAAGTAGCAAGCTTCCCAATGTGGATTCTGTTATCGAGCCTTTCCCAGTCTCTCTCTCTCTCAACCCAAACTTCATATAGTAGCCAGGGTGTCAAGTGGGTTGAAATTGGCTCTGATTGATCATGCTGTTTGCATGTTTTGCTTGTGGCAGGAGGTGTTAAAATTAAAGTTCTTCCTCTTCAGACTGGTTTTACTGCTAGCACTTTTTTGTATGGCAGTGAGTTGATTATGGTGCCTGAAATATGGTGAGTAGACAATACTTATGAATTCCTTACTTGCATAAAAGGATTCTTGGCCTTTGTCTCCCTGAGAGCCACATTACCTTATATACAATCTTTATGTGTGTACAGTGGGTTACATTTCATCCAGGTGAAAGTCACAGGATTCGAAGTCTCTTTTTTTGCCAGTCAATATTTATTGCTTTCCAAAATTTGTAACAAATTAACATCAAATTAATTCAAATTTAATACAATTTTAAAAGTTGACTTCCCACCCTGCTACCATGACGATTCTCTTCACCCCCATACTCCCTGCTCATTGTAACATACATTTCCTAATTCCATTTCAAGACCTAAAACATTTTATCATTTTCTCATTAATTTTTTTCCTCCCCCCCCCTGTTCGTTTCCCATCAGCTGCATGTATTTCAATTCCTGCTAGATTTTTATTTAACTACAACATGTTCCCAAATGTCAAGTAGAGTTACTCTTTGCTTTGTCAGCCCACAGAAATTATTAGTTATATAAATCAATATTCCAACTTATCTTCCTGCTGTTCCACATGCACAAAGGTTTCTAATTCTCTCTATACACCTTTTCATTCCCCATCCAGGCAAACAAGGGGAATTGCTGTATTTAAGCGCTTGAGGAGGGGGGGGGAGCAGGACCAGTTAGTGGTCTGGCCTAAGGAGGGGTTCTGGTCCAAGGAGAGCTTTGAGGGCCAGATAGAGAGCCCCAGGGGGCCAAATTTGGCCTCAGGTTCCCACCCCCACCCTATGTTGCAGAACTGGTGAAGACTGCCAAAATTCCTTCCTATATTTCAACAGTCACAATTGATTCGAAGCCAGAACTCCCAAAGAACAAGCTACCTTTTGTGTAGCAGAAAGGCTTATGGATAAATCGTTTTAGTTTCTTTTCACTAAATCACACGGGGAACTTGTCATTAAAGGACGAGGAGAGGAATGCCATGCCTTATACTGATGCATTGTTCTCGATCTATTATTTATAAAGTTTTATTACATTTTGGTAAACCCTCTCTGAAAATAATCGCCGGCCGTTTATCACAGCCTGAATATTTCATGCCACTAATTCGTTAACGGTTTAGAAGATTAGGCGATGTTCCTGAACCAGAAACAGAGGTCAAAAGATGCCTTTTTTTTGCAAAAACTTGATGTTTCCGAATCATCAGGTGGGTACTGAGCCTTTCATCATCACTTCATGTTCAGATCATTTTTTTAAAAAATCATTTGTCAAAGCAGGATGGCAACCCAAAACAGAGTGGCTGGGGTAACCGAGTCAGATGGGCAGGGTACAAATAATAAAATTATTACTATTATTCTCTTCTTCCTTGCCTTCTGTCCCCCCCCCCCAAAAAAATCAGCCGCTTGCAAATTCATGAACATCGTCCACAACCCTTTTTGTTTTTCATGTTCTTGCAGTGCCTGATGGGCAAGCGTTACCGCAGCACAGGAATATAGCAGTTAAAGATGCCTTTGACAAAAGCTGGCAAAACCCCAAAGAATTTTGCCCCAAATGTCAGTGATACTGAAGCAAAAGAAATTTCAGATATTAAAAAATACCACCACTAGCTGGTCTCAATGGATTCATAAAAGAAAGGTATGATTGTGCGTGCTGTATGTCAGAGTGAGTTTTCTTTTTTTACAAAAAAAGCAACAACCACCAACTACATAAAAACCCTATCAAGTGGGTTTCGTCATTCTGATTTTTTAAACCTCAGAATTATTATTATTATTTTAATTTTGGCTTGGAAAAGGCATCTCCTGCCAGTCTTTCAATACACATATTATGTCTTTGCCTTGTATTCCGCCTATGAAAGAATAAGGCCATTTCTAAACGCTTGTTAAACATACTCGCTCGTTCACCTGAATGCCCGTAAGTGCCATAAATGCGCATGACAGGAGCAGGAACAGAGGAACTTGTGTCTGAAAGCTTGAACCGTAGTCAAGCCCGGTGGTTTTCGCGGTAAAGACTTTCCTTCTGCTTCCCACCCACTCGGCAGGGGAAGCAAAAAAAAAAAAAGGGGGGGGGGAAGGATCTGAGCAGGGTGAGGCAGAAATATTTAGCTCCTGAATACGGTCGCTTTTACCAAAGAAGAGCGTCTCACACAGACTCTAAATTCCAGCTAAAAATGAAGACTTTCTCTTCACATTCTCACCCCCCGCCACCCCGCAAGATAGGCCTGGCATTCCTGGTAAACAATGGCTCTTTTCAAATAGGTTTTAAAATTTCGCAGGTGAAGGGAACAGGACAGTCACTTGATCCCAGGCACAAGGAGCCTGTTAATATTTTACAAGTGAAGACAGGGCCTATCGGGGAAATTCAGGCAAAATGGCAGGTAACAATTAAACAACCCAGTTAGCTGGTGTTGCAGCCTTCTTCCCCATCTCTGACTCTCTCATCACTCCAACCTAACAGCCCATGAAATGGGAGACTGAGATGAAAACAGCAACCTGTACGCTTCTATGAGGTTGGTATATCCAAACTGAAAAATGTATATAATTCTTAAAAAGTTAACTGTTCTACAAAGAAAGAATTCATGGGGGGGGGGGGAAGGACATTGCAAGTCGCTTTTTAAAAAATCAAAGCCAATTTTGCATTCTCATTTTGCATTTAAAAACTAGGTTGAAAATTGTAGCCCTTGCATTTCATTTCCATTTAGCTAGATTTGAAGTAAACCTGTGCACAGGAATTCAGACACTTATATTTGTCATTGGCATTTTACAAAGGGAAAACACTCCCCCAAATTCTTGAATTCTCCAACGCAAATGCAAAATACGAATCCCACGCTGTCCTTGGGTTTTTGTTTCGTGCTACTACTACTGTATATAATCACATATTTCCTTTATATCAATGTAAAATGGATGCCCGTTGTAAAAATGTGCAATGGCATCCTCTTGGGGTGCTGCCATATTAGATCATCTGAGCCAACGTTTCTTATTTCCGTGCGTATTAAAAAAGAACTGATATCACATAGAACTGATAACAGAGGTATGGCGTGGCTAGCAGTAGAGGGCTCCAAAGCACTGAATATATCTTGTAAGCTTGTCTTGAGCAAATGCAAGCTTTGGAATGGGGCATATTGCAGACTGTGCCTTTCATTTCTTCATGCTGAAGTCACAGGGATTTCGTTTGATATTTTTGTGTGTGAGTACACCCTAAAGCTGCTGTCCTGTTCCTTTATCATGATCACACAAAACTCTAGAGTAAACAGCAGAAGCCGTCAAAGTAGGGTTACCACCTTTGGTTGGGAAAATGGTTGGTCGGTGGAGAGAGGGGAATTGGGAGACTAAACATTACTTTACCTGGTGCTGAAATGACTTCAGAGCAATCCATTACTTTCTCTCTCTCTGAATCCAGGCCTCCACCTGCAACCCACTCGCCTCTGCCCCCACACAAACTCTCTCTCCCCTGAGAGTCCAATGGACCAGGCCTATGCAAACCCTGTCTCTCCGACCCACCCGCCTGCCTCTGCCCATGGAAAACTCTCTTCTCTAATCACCCCCCGCCCACTCTCCACCACCAGATACATGTTTGAAAACCCTTCCCTGAATTAGGATACCAAAGCCTGATAATCCTTGCACACGCCCCCAGGCAGATGAAGAAGGAAGTGATGATTGATATATTGGTGTATGACCACCCACAAGGCTACTGGGCAGGTGTGGATACACGGTCAATTCCGGGACACCCTGCAGGGGTGATACGGAATCAATCTGCAATGAACTTTGGTTTTGGGCATGGACCCGATTCCCGCCCTATGGAACGCCCTCCCACCAGATGTCAAAGAGAAAAACAACTACCAGACTTTTAGAAGACATCTGAAGGCAGCCCTGTTTAGGGAAGCTTTTAATGTTTAATAGATTATTGTATTTTAATATTCTGTTGGAAGCCACCCAGAGTGGCTGGGGAAACCCAGCCAGATGGGCGGGGTATAAATATATTATTATTATTATTATTATTATTATTATTATTATTATTATTAAGGCAAAAAAAAAAAAAACAAACAAGACCAAACATGCGGAAGGTCTAGATCAGGGTTTCCCAAACTTGGGTCTCAGCTGTTTTTGGACTACAAATTACATCATCCCTGATGACTGGTCCTGCTCGCTAGGGGTGATGGGAGTTGTAGTCTAAAAACAGCTGGAGACGCAAGATTGAGAAACTCTGGTCTCAATTTTTTGCAGACTACCTGGTGGAGGCAGTACTCTGGGCCAGATTCAATTAAATTGTTGTGCTAGCAAAAGCCAGCACATGAGTCTCGCTGGTGCAATGAGACTTTCCCACACCCCCCAGTTGGGAGGTTCAGGAGAACCCCCAGAACAGCAGACAGTGGGAGGAGAGGGGAGACAGTTCTGTTTGGAAATCTGAAATGCTTGCACTGACATAACAATTAGTTAGCACAAGCGTGAATCCTATCCTCAGTCTCCATTGATTCTAGACTAAAATGTTGTGTGTATCCAGCCTTAAACTAGTAACCATGGAATATTTGTTTCAAGCCTTACAGCTGTCTCAGATGCACATTCTAGTGTGTTCAGCGGAGGGTATTCTCATGTACGCATTCATAGGATTGTAGCCATAGTCTCTGCCAGAGCACGCAGAGGATTTTTCTCTTTAGTTGAGGCAATGACTGTTTGCACTTTGCTAAGGTGAAAGCCTTCAGTTACGGTAAGAGGGCCTTGTTTGTAAGGGCAAAAATTAGCTAGCCAGTCTTTCTATCTGTACGTGTGGAAGCTGTTCCCACTCGCTGGAGCTCACAAAACTGTTGCTTTAGTTGGCCACTGCCCTCTTTTTATTAGAACACATTCAGACTCAGAAATTGGAAAAAAACATAAATGGAAAGCTCACTACATCTTACACACTCCAGAGAAAATAAAAGAGCTTTAAAAATCCTGATGTATCTCTCAGTAGGGGCTAAAATATAGATTTCTGGGGTTCGTTTACAGGTGATAGTACCAGGAAAAACAGTACTATCTTGCCCTGGACCAAATATTTCAATTTATTTCGCTTTCACTTTTTGCAGTCCACCACCCGCACCTCTAAATGTCTGTAGCATGATATTGGCAATACTTTCAGCGTAATTCTTTTTACTTTATCCTATACTCTTCATCCAGGCAGAAAATGTATGGGGAAAAACATGGGATGGCAGATGGGGGAATACTTAAAAAAAACACAGCTTCCTTCAAGAAGTTCTGTCTTTATAATAGCCTTTACCCATTGTCAGACTGCACAGACACACACCAAAGATAAATGGCTTCTCTAGAGGAGCCAACCACATGCCTCATTTAATTTCTAATACTGCAAAGAGTTTGGGATGGCTGTTCAAGCTGTTAGGTTTTGCAGAAATTATTATTGTTAATGGGAGTAAGGTCCTGGTCAGCAACCAGTGTTGCAAGGAAGGCACTCTGAGGAGGCGATGGGGAGAGCAAGGCCAAGTCACTTCCTGCCTCCTCAAATAAGCCTCCTGTCATTGCCCTCCCCTTGCTCATAATCACTGTTCCACATCCCCACTCGCCGCCGCCTTCTTCCTCTCCATCAAGCCAATTCCTTTGTTTTTCTGCTTGAGGGATCTTCACGTTACCCAATGCATGTAGCAGGAAAGTGGCTGTTTTGCACCTGTCTGAAAGAACCTAGGTAAAGGTAAAGGGACCCCTGACCATTAAGTCCAGTCGTGACCGACTCTGGGGTTGCGGCGCTCATCTCGCTTTATTGGTCGAGGGAGCCGGTGTTTGTCCGCAGACAGCTTCCAGGTCATGTGGACAGCATGACTAAGCCACTTTTGGCAAACCAGAGCAGCGCACGCTCATCTCGCTTTATTGGCCGAGGGAGCTGGCGTACGGCTTCCAGGTCATGTGGCCAGCATGACTAAACCGCTTCTGGCGAAACCAGAGCAGCACACGGAAACACTGTTTACCTTCCTGCCGGAGCGGTACCTATATATCTACTTGCACTTTGATGTGCTTTCGAACTGCTAGGTTGGCAGGAGCAGGGACCGAGCAATGGGAGCTCACCGCATCATGGGGATTCGAACTGCTGACCTTCTGATCGGCAAGTGCTAGGCTCTGTGGTTTAACCCACAGCACCACCCACGTCCCTTCTGAAAGAACCTAGTCTCCTATAAAAGAGATGCCCATATTTGCTTAAACAGGTAACTATGCCAACTAATGTACATCCTGGCAACCTGCTCATAGATCATGGCATTGTAGGGTTGGAAGAGATGCATGCATCACAGATATCTGCAGCAAAGATGTCTTTGTGCATACAGCTGTTTGCGGGATACAGTGGTATCTCAGTTTTCGAACGTAATCCATTCCGGAAGATTGTTCGAGTTCTGAAACGTTCAAAAACCGAAAACTCAATAGCCGATAGCCAGGCCTCAGGATCTTGCACTCAGCGGAAGCTGGGTCTATGGCATTCGAAAACTGAAATGTTCGTCAACGGAGATGTTCAAAAACTAAGGTACCACTGTACCTGGATTTTGCCTTGTAATGCTGCTGACCTCCTGTCACCAAAAGACGGAATACTTCCTTAATTGATTATTTACCTTTAGCACTAAAGTGAGATTAGGGATATGCACTGAAGTGCAAAGTTGTGGAGATTCCAAGCATTTATTAAAAGCTGCGATTCACCAAACTGGGTGTTCCTTCAATTAGTGTAGTACAGTGGTACCTCTGGTTAAGAACTTAATTCGTTCTGGAGGTCTGTTCTGTGGGGCTAGTGGGGCCTCCTGCTGATGCCACGCCACCAGAGCACGATTTCTGTTCTCATCCTGAAGCAAAGTTCTTAACCCGAGGTAATATTTCTGGGTTAGCGGAGTCTGTAACCTGAAGCGTCTATAACCTGAAGCATCTGTAACCTGAGGTACCACTGTACTGTATAGCAGACAGATGTTCTGGTATTTATTTCAAGAATAATTATTAAGCATTTCAACAAAGTATGGTAGAGTGCTTTTAAAAAGCCTATATAACCATACACCTACCGAGCCACCAATCAAAGGAGGGTGAGCAGGGTGCGCTCCCCGCAACGTCATGATGTCACATCACGGTGCCCTTGCGCATGCCGGGCACCCACGGTCTGGGGCCCAAGTTGGGGCTACTACTGTTACTGGCTTAAAAGTCAGCTAGGTCATTCTTTTCCTCATTCAGAATGAAGCTGCTTTGGGACTAAATGCACCAAAAGGCAGTATTTCATAAGAAACAACAGGATAAATCTGGGTTGCTCTGGATGCAGAGTAAACGGACGTGTGTGCACAGCCTTGGTGCTGCTCCTGCTCTGCATCCAAATCACCATTTGCTCCTCTTCCTACTACACTTTTTGTGTATACCACTTGTTTATTATTACATTGTGAAGAGCTTTTCAGTATGTAAACCAAGCATACAGTGGTACCTTGGGTTAAGAACTTAATTCATTCTGGTGGTCCGTTCTTAACCTGAAACTGTTCTTAACCTGAAGCACCACTTTAGCTAATGGGGCCTCCCGCTGCTGCCGTGCCGCCGCTGTGCGATTTCTGTTCTCATCCTGAAGCAAAGTTCTTAACTCGAGGTACTATTTCTGGGTTAGCGGAGTCTGTAACCTGAAGCGTCTGTAACCTGAAGCATCTGTAACCCGGGGTACCACTGTACTCGTTGTTTTCAAGTGATAAATGGAGCAAGATGAGTGGATAGAATTATTATTATAAGCAGACAGCATATCTGCTAAATAAGTCTTCTGGGAAAACAACTTTGTCAGTGGCTAAATTTCTTTTCCTGGCACTTAAGTGTCGGAAACGTATAATTGAATGCCTTGATGTGGGTTATCTGTGAGAGGTCTAGTACTGTGGCCCTACCTTATTTATGTACCCCTATGACGTTATAGTTTATAATTATTGTGTTTTATTTCTGACTATCAGTCGAATAAAAGATATTGATTATTATTATTATTATTATTATTATTATTATTATTATTATTATTATTATTATTATTATTAATTGAATTTATATACTGCCCTATACCTGGAACGTGGGTGGTGCTGTGGTGTAAACCACTGAGCCTAGGGCTTGCCAATCGGAATGTCAGCGGTTCGAATCCCTGCGACGGAGTGAGCTCCCGTTGCTCGGTCCCAGCTCCTGCTAACCTAGCAGTTCGAAAGCACGTCAAAGTGCAAGTAGATATATAGGTACTGCTCCGGCAGGAAGGTAAACAGCGTTTCCGTGTGCTGCTCTGGTTTCGCCAGAAGCGGTTTAGTCATGCTGCCCACATGACCTGGAAGCCGTACGCCAGCTCCCTCGGCCAATAAAGCGAGATGAGCGCCGCAACCCCAGAATCGGTCACGACTGGACCTAACTGTCAGGGGTCCTTTACCTTCAGTTAGTTTTCTCTGGCCTCAGTGCAAAGAACTTAGCCCTGAAATCTCCCAATTAAATCGAATGGGCATTCCCCGTTCATTTAAGTGAGACTCGCACATGAGAATTTTCGAGGGGATTTTGCTCATCAGTGTTCATCAGCCCTGAAGGGGGCTTCCAGCTGTTTTAAGAGGCACGCTGGCTATTGCTATTCACCCAGGAATCCAAATCGACAATTGGCAGATTTCTCTGTAAAGTATTTATTATGAAGACTTTGTTGGTGGAATGGGCCATTCCTCCACTACCTACCAATTAACCCTAATTTATAAGACGCCAATTTTGTGCATCAGTTTCTGATTGTAGCATCCTTCCCCTTTCAAGAGGTGACCTCAGCACTGTCCTTGGGTCATATCAGTGCCCCCCCCTTTCTCATTTTCACAGTCTTTCTCTCTGTCACTCTTGTATTCTGTCAGCCTATGTTATGGTGACATTTTTGTTGCCTTTTGCTCACTGTCAAAAATAGGACAAGCAAGCCGCCATTAGAGAAACTTTTATGTTATGAAATGCAATCTACCGTACTGGGGTGATCCCCCCCCCAAAGAAACTCAACAACAGCAGAATTTGTATAGTAAGATGTCTTCTGCCCCTTGGCTTGTCTTTATTCTTATTTTGGGTATTTTATATTGCAATTTTATATTGTGAACCGCTATGGCGATAGGGCGGTATACAAATTTAATAAATCCCCATCTGTTTAGGCAAGTCAAATTCTGCATCTGTGCACATCCACACTGATAAAGCTGAACCTGTGTAAGTTTAAATATGAAGGAAATTAAAGGACACATAAAAGGACAGTTAATGAAGGAAATTAAAGGACATGTGTATTGTTATTTTTGCTAAATGTATCTGTCTCTTTATAAAATTGGGAAGAGTTGGGTCGGGGTTTGTGGATTTCATAAAAGCCGCCATGACTTCTGTCCCCATAATCTGCGCACCGGAATAGGTGAGAATTAAACATGGATTTGTCAGATTTGTAGCTCAGTCTCTTAGACACCGTACTATAGATTGGTCATAGTTCCGTTTTCATTGTTACCTAAGAAAGACACACCTTCTCCCTCTCTCTTTCGGTCTCTCTCCCTTCGCTTCTTTCACTCTCCTTCATCAATCTTTTTCAATGCAATTTGTTTTATGCCACACATGATTTTAGATTTTGCGCTTTAATCAGTCAAAGGGTTTAAGATGAACAAGCATGGCAGTCACCTTACTCCTTCTTAAAATTATGATTACTTGTTAGTTGCTTGTTACCCAAAGGTCTCCAAGTGACACACAATGCATTTAAAAGCATAAACATAAATAAACATAGATACGTTATATCATTTAAAAATAGTAGAAAACACCTACCGTTTGTCTGAACATTCTTTCTCTCTCTCTTTGTCCTCCGAACATTTCTCCGATGAAAATAGGAATGTTCTAGTCAATTATTAATAGTACTAGTAATATTGTATTTGTACCCTACCCAGTAGTAGTAACAGTAGTTGCCCCAGCATTAAACATTAAAAATCTTCCTTATACAAGGCTGCCTTCAGATGTCTTCTAAAGCTTGTATAGGTACTTACCTCCATGCCCTCTGATGAAAATAGGGTCCTACCACCCTACCATACCCACCAACATTTCTCCGATGAAAATAGGGACATCTTAAGGAAAACCGGGACATTCTGGGATCAAATCAGAAACTGGGACGGTTTTGGTAAATCTGAGACTGTCCCTAGAAAACAGGGACACTTGGAGGGTCTGTATTTATATTTACACACACACACACACACACACACACACACACACACACCCAACACACCCAACACACACACACTCAACAGCCACAGGAAGCTCTGGCAGTATACTAATAACAAAAAAACCCATCTCACTATATATGTACTGTTATATAAGTTTTGAATGAATGAGAGTTGTTGTGAGGTAAAATGGGGAGGAGAAAAACTGTATGTCCCTCATTGAGGTCCTTGGAGATGTAAGTACAGTGGTACTTCAGGTTACATATGTTTCAGGTTAGAGACTCCGCTAACCCAGAAATAGTACCTCGGGTTAAGAACTTTGCTTCAGGATGAGAACAGAAATCGTGCTCTGGCGGCTCGGCGGCAGCAGGAAGCCCCATTAGCTAAAGTGGTGCTTCAGGTTAAGAACAGTTTCAGGTTAAGAACGGACCTCCGGAACGAATTAAGTACTTAACCTGAGGTACCACTGTACATCAGTTGCTTAAGTAACTAATTACAATTGTAATAGCAGCAAACAAATTTTTTTTTGTTTTGTTGGCAATAATTATCAAATGATAAGTTTAGGTCCCATCACTAAGTAGGCCACGAAAACTGTGTGTGGGCAGGGATGGACTTGTGGGGATGTGCACACACATGGCCAAAATGGGGTACCATGGCTGTTTGGGTTATTAGAATGGAAGGCAAAGAGATGAGGTCTTATGAGGGGGGGAAACATCAGTGCCTTCTAGGAACAAACCTTTGAGTTTTCTTCCCTATGGTTCTAGCAAAGAATTTTATCTACGTAAATAACCCAGCATCCAGTTACTATTCAAATATACCTCTGCCAGGTGATGCAGTTAATGCCTCTTGTCTTTTTGCCTCCAGCTGGTAAGAAAGAGAGACTGAGGGAAAGGTGAAGAATTTGTGACGTGATAATATTTGGCTATAATTACAGCTTAATTGTAATAATCCATTATGCGACTGTTACATTAGCACTGGTAATTGTAATGATAAAGTCTTCTGGGGATATCTCATTAAGCCCATGAACAGCAGTGTTCAAACACCTCTGATGCCATTGGCTCACGATGGTTTATTAGGCTTATTCTGTGCAGCAATCAAAAAAGCTTGTGGCAACAACAGCAATTATCAAATTACTCTAATAACATTTAGTTATTCTTTAATAATAATGGCAGCACAAGGAGTTGGAATCAGGGGGCTGGAGTTTTGAGGGGTCTGAAAAAGTGCTCCTACCAACAAGAATTCCTGGTTATTTTTGTGTCTGTCATTGTGATACAGTTCTTCATAT
This sequence comes from Podarcis bocagei, assembly GCF_964188305.1. Taxonomy (NCBI): domain Eukaryota; kingdom Metazoa; phylum Chordata; class Lepidosauria; order Squamata; family Lacertidae; genus Podarcis; species Podarcis bocagei. Next base: position 81,209,150 of record NC_138129.1, on the reverse strand, counting down.
AAGGTATTTACTTACCAACTCATGTAAAAAAAAAAAAGGTAAAGGAAAAGGACCCCTGGACCGTTAAGTCCAGTCAAAGGTGACTATGGGGTCGCGGCGCTCATCTCGCTTTCAGGCCAAGGGAACCGGCATTTGTCCACAGAAAGCTTTCCAGGTCATGTGGCAAGCAAGACTAAACCGCTTCTGGTACAACGGAACACCGTGACAGAAACCAGAGCCACAGTGGTACCTATTTATCTACTCACACTGGCATGCTTTCGAACTGCTAGCTTGGCAGGAGCTGGGATAGAGCAACAACAGCTCACTCCGTCACGGGGATTTGAACTGCAGCAATCCCAAGAAGCTCAGTGATTTAGACCACAGCGCCACCTGTGACTCATGTACCTAAGTGTGTATCATAGTCCTTTTTCCAAAGAGCTCAGAATGAAGTAGTTGAGAGCTGCCCTATTTTATACTTACATCATTCCTTTAAAGGTAGGATTGGTTGAGAGAAAATTATTAGCTAAAGGTCACAAAGTGTGATGAACGGGGTGGATGCAGACAAATGGTGGGAGGCACCAAGGGAAGAAGGCTCAGAGCCCAAGGACATTGGTGGAGGGATGATGATAAGTGGTCAGAGGGAGAAGAAGGAGATGACTGGAAGGAGGAGGTGCAGAAAGCTGAAGAGGTAACAGGGCTTGGTGAGAAGGGAGAGTCGGTGGCAGAGGGAACTCCAGAATCAGAAGCAGCAATGGAGGAAGCAGAGTGGGATTTGGGAGGCCAAGAGGCAGAGATGAGTCAGGCTGGTGAAGAAGCATGGGTGCCTTCCCCTCCTGCTACAACCAGCACCTCTCCCTGCTGGTCTCCAAAGACCAAGAGAGGCGTAAAGTGTGAGGAGCAAAGGCAAGCATGTTGGCACAGTCTCAGATTGCTTGGGAAACTCTCAGGAGAGGAAGAGACTTACGCAGCTGTGAGAAGGCTCTTCAGTCTCCACAAGTGCCTCATAGGAGCAAGACCTACCAAAGAAGAGTTGCTGTGCTCATTAGGCCTGGCAGTGCCAAGCAGATCCCATTTCTTCAAATAAAGAGTCAACTTCACTTATTTTGTTTGATTTATTGCTGGCTCGCTCCTGACACACGGTGCATTAAACAGATGAATGGTGATTTGAAGCCATATATTTGGGGGCTATAACTAACACTCAGTCTGTTAGACAAGCAATGGCTACCTAGCTTTGGACTCAAGGTGGCCAGCTGGGTACAAAAATTGGCCTGGCTTTTCTTTGTTATTGGACAAGCATCGAAAGAACACCGGTGGGGTGGGGGTGGGGGTTCTTGCTCTGCTCAGCCACCATAATTTTTTATTTCAAGAACTGGTGGACCCAGCTGGATGTGCCCCCGACAAAATTTTATCTGGTCTCTGGTGCCCTACTATGCCATTTTCAAGTAAGAAATATTGATTCCACACTATGTGTCGCCTTTTTAAATTTTTGCATGTAATATATCCATCTACATAGGTGTATGTAATGGCATACCCAGACACATATTTATTGCAAATAAATGTGGTGGAGCTGACCACTTTTGACCCCAGACCACTCTCTGCAGAATAAAATGCCCCCCAAAGTTAGCCATCGCTGTACTATGTTGCATTGGCTCTACTCACCTGGTATAAGAACTTCCCCTTTTCATCATTGGCCTTTGAAACAGGCTTCAGAGGATAAGAGGCCTATTTAAGAACCATCTTAATCATCGGAACGATGACAGCTTCAAAAGGTCATTCTGAAAGGATGGGAGGAAAACATGGGCCTAAACAACAGAGTCATGTCTTCAAGTGGCTATTGAGAGCATAAATGCCTATATGCGATCTAGGGGAAGGCAGTAAAGGAAGGCCAGCAATTACTCTGCTTCCCAATATTTTAAGAGAAGCTGCCTGGTTATTATTTTTAAGAAACAGATCGTAAAAAATTGCACTGGCTCGATTAAAAAAGTTGAACGGCACTGCTTGCTATTTTCATTCCTTTTGAAAATAATAATTCCGTATGCGATTGTTGTTATTTATTAGTTGCCTTCCACATATATCCCGAGGCAATGTACAAAATATAATGAAAGCTGTTAAAAACCTTACAAAAGAGCACAGAAAGGAAGAGTTCAGAAAGAATGTGAAATGGTGACATATAGCAAAGTCCTATTCATTGAGCTGAGAAAGGTATATATGCGCTAGGCAAGAAGGACCCTCTCCACAGATCCATATTAAAATGTACCAGCCTACCCTGACCTGGTGCCCTCCACATGTGTAGGGCTACAACATCCACCATCACTGACCATTGGCCGTGCTGACTGGGGCTGATAGATGTGGGCATCTAGCAATGCAGAGAAACTGTTTAGTTTAGTTGCTGTTCATAGCACTTAATTCCTGGCTAAATTGGAGCCAGTGTGGTGTAGTGGTTAAGAGCGGTAGTCTCGTAATCTGGGGAACCGGGTTCGCGTCTCCGCTCCTCCACATGCAGCTGCTGGGTGACCTTGGGCTAGTCACACTTCTCTGAATTCTCTCAGCCCCACTCACCTCACAGAGTGTTTGTTGTGGGGGAGGAAGGGAAAAGGAGATTGTTAGCCGCTTTGAGACTCCTAAAGGGGAGTGAAAGGCGGGATATCAAATCCAAACTCTTCCTCTTCTTCTTCTGCTAGTATTTGCTGCAAATAATGACTGCAGCTGTTTTAATTAAGTGCCCCCCCCCCCAAAAAAAAAAAATTGGTGGGGAAGAATTTTGTCTGCAAAACAGGAGGTTTCCAGAATTGGAATGTCCCCTTTTAGACTAATATAATGAAGGAAATCAAAGGACACATGTAATTGCTTTTATTATCCATAAATCTGACAATTGTTTCAGAAATGCAATTAAAATAATCAGTCCCGTTGAGAGAAATGAGTGTTCTTGCCAAGGCTTGTTTAACCCATAAGCATTTCTAATAGTGGTATAATTTCTTATATGCAATTAACACAGGCTTTTAAAAAGGATGGCTCTCCTTCATTGTGTTGACCCTCCATAGTCTTTTGGGACAAATGTACACCCCAGAAAAAGTTGGTATGGAACACAATCCTATATGTGTTTAATTTTGATGTAAGTCCAACTGTGTTCAAAGTATGCACCAGATTATAACCTTGGTATGCACTGGATTAGGGGACGCGGGTGGCGCTGTGGGTTAAACCACAGAGCCTAGGACTTGCCGATCAGAAGGTCGGCGGTTCGAATCCCCGCAACGGGGTGAGCTCCTGTTGCTCGGTCCCTGCTCCTGCCAACCTAGCAGTTTGAAAGCACATCAAAGTGCAAGTAGATCAATAGGTGGGAAGGTAAACGGTGTTTCCGTGCACTGCTCTGGTTCACCAGAAGCGGCTTAGTCATGCTGGCCACATGACCTGGAAGTTGTACGCTGGCTCCCTCAGCGAATAAAGTGAGATGAGTGCCGCAACCCCAGAGTCGGTCACGACTGGACCTAATGGTCAGGGGTCCCTTTACCCTTTACTATGCACTGGATTGTAACCTAAAACTGCCAAAGAACTGAGGCTCATTTACAGCTTCTAGTATAATATCAGAAAAGGCAGGATGGTGTACTAATTACGTGGCAGTCTGTTGAAATTATACATGTTTCAACTGAGCCACATTTGTACCATACGTTTAAGGCACTATGATGTCATTTTAGCAGTTGACAGAAGTACCGCCCCCAAATAGGATTAAGTTGTTTATGTATGTTATGACAGCAGCGAGGATTTCATACCCCCAAAAATGGAAAGAAGAAGAAACTTCTACAAAGGAAGAATGCATAAGTAAGGTGATGGACTGTGCAGAAATGGTAAAGTTAACAGCTAAAATAAAAGAACCCAGCAACAACAGTGGAGGAATGGAAGCCTTTTTTCAGACTATTACAGTATGATGAATTTCCTGAGTAGGATTTGAAGCATGAGCAACAGAAAGAAGTAGGACTTGCTGTAACATTGTTATGATATAGACATAGAAGACAGGGTGCAGCAAAAGGGGGAGAAAATAAAACCACAATGGAAAACGGGATGGGAAGACGATAAAACAAAAAAAGCAAAATCATGTATTGAAGGGTATATGTGAAAATTTCCCCTTTTTTCTTGAAATTTAATAGAAATTATTTTTAAAATATCACTTTAACAGTCATAGCTTTCCCCAAAGAATACTGGGAACTTCAGTTTGCACAGGGTGCCTGGAATTGTTGTTGTTGTTTAGTCGTTTAGTCGTGTCGTCGTGTCCGACTCTTCGTGACCCCATGGACCAGAGCATGCCAGGCACTCCTATCTTCCACTGCCTCCCGCAGTTTGGTCAGACTCATGTTTGTGGCTTCGAGAACACTGTCCAAGCATCTCGTCCTCTGTCGTCCCCTTCTCCTTGTGCCCTCCATCCTTCCCAACATCATGGTCTTTTCCAGGGAGTCTTCTCTTCTCATGAGGTGGCCAAAGTACTGGAGCCTCAGCTTCACGATCTGTCCTTCCAGTGAGCACTCAGGGCTGATTTCCTTAAGAATGGATGCATTTGATCTTCTTGCAGTCCATGGGACTCTCAAGAGTCTCCCCCAGCACCATAATTCAAAAGCATCAATTCTTTGGCAATCAGCCTTCTTTATGGTCCAGCTCTCACTTCCATACATCACTACTGGGATTGTTAGGGAGACCCCTATTCCCTGCACAGTGCTATACCGTAGTTCCCAGACTTCCCTAGGAAGAGGGATTGATTGCTAAACCATTCTATAAGTTGTAGCTCTGTGAGGAGAATAGATGGCTCCTAACAACTCTCAGCACTCTTAATAAACTACAGTTCCCAGGAAGCCATTACTTTTTAAATGTATGTTGTGAATGTACCTTTGGTTCGAAAGTACCGTATATATACTATACAAAACTGAAGGCCAAACTACACGTGACAAATGTGTTTATGTTATAGAGCCTGTAATTACTATCTATCTATCTATCTATCTATCTATCTATCTATCTATCTATCTATCTCTCTATCATCTATCTATCTATCTATCTATCTATCTATCTAGGGGGGGGGATTAATTACATTATTGTAAAGCTTTCTGACAAACGCTATTTACCCTCAACCACTCTACCTTTCCATCATGCTGCAATTTGTGCCAGGCCTGCAGTTTTCACTTCACTGGAGACTAGACAGTTTAAATTTCAACCCATAGAAGTATGCTGGTCGTCATCATCTTTATTTATAGTTCCCACAAAGCAATTTGCAAAACTAGGTTACAAAAAGAATACCATGTTGAAGTATTTTGTGGTGGAGAAGACATATGTACTGTTCGCTTAGCTAACGCTGAAGGGAGGGGAACTCCAGGTGCGCCAGCAAAATGTTTTCCTGAACCCAACACATTTCAAACGGAGGGCTCACTTTGGCTTCCCACCCACCCACCCTGGTTGGGTCTGTGAGGTTTTTATTTTGCCTTGTCTCTTTGCTCAGGAAAACCCACTGTTTCCCACTGAAAAAACACCAATCTGCAGAAAACCTGATTGACGTTCGTTACAATCCAGTGGTAAACAGCAGGTTTTCCTGGAGTAAGTGGCTGAGCAAAAGAAAACCTCACAGACCCATTCACCTAGAAAGCATGGGGCAAGCAGAGATGTGGACAAGCCCTCTGTCCTTATTCAGGGAGACTTTCAATCTGCTATCCTGTGTATTCCAAAGTAAGTTTTAGTGAATTCAGGAAGGCCACGTAAGCTGGGTTAAGATCAGAGCCTCTGTCTTCTGGTGTATCTTCTATTGCAAATTGAAGGTTCTTTTTCTGCATTTGGTGCCTTCACACCTTTTTTTCCATTTTATAATGGAAGAGCCACAACCTTCAAGAGTAGCGAAGTATGTTTGTGGAAAGTGCAAAAACGTAACTATAATTGGCTGCGTTTTTTGCCTGGCTGTAGACGGCGAACATTTTATTGGTTATTTCCTAATGTAAAGGTCTAGCCCAGTATGTGCAACATATACAGTTCATATACATGGTATATAACCTATGATAATACATTTCCTCTTTTCTTCTTTTTTTCTTCTTGTGAGTTCCTGTATAACACAATCCTTAGGTAAAAATAGAAAATTCCTCAAGGTAACGAGAACAACATAGCTGATGTAGACAGCTGGCACAAGCTGGCTGGTGCAGGTACAAACTGCTAACTTGGGCAGAACAAGGTTTCCGGATAGCTCCCTTGTTTCACCCTGAAGGGCTTCCTCAGCTGTATTTGCGTAGCAAGGTATTGAATTTATTTTGGCTGTAGACAGTGCCATTTTTCTAGAAAAAGAGGTGATGGAACTGACCACAAACACCTCCCTTGTTCTATTTTAACGGCAATGGCACCCACCTGAGAGGTGCAGGAACTGAGTTCCTGTGAGTTCTGGCTGAAAAAAGGCCCTAGCTTTTTAAAAATATGTTTTCCTGACTTGAAAAGCAAACTTAAAAGTAGATTTATTTTTTTTAAAAAAAGATCATGTATACATGTGTCAGGGCTGCCACTCAGTCCCAGCTCACATAGGACCACGTTAGCCAGCGTTCAGGTTAAAAGAGTCTTTATTGGATTACAGCTTCCATTTCCAAACTGCAATATGCAGCCCTACTTCTTCTAGGTCAGACCGGCGAAGACCCGTCTGAGTCTCCGCCTCTAGCACACCAGCTTAATACCCTAGCCTTGCTCCACCTCCTGCGCCTTTCCCTCCGTCTCTGGGTCCTTCTGCCCCCCGGGGTCTCCTTTTTCCTACTCTCTTCTGACGCGGACCCCCCTGACCCTTCCGCCTCCTTGCGGCGGGCTTTGGGACCTGGTTCACTCTCTGGGCTGCTTACTGCGCCAGCTTCCGCTACATTTGAACTTGGCGCGCGCGCCCAACTCTCAACCTTCCTCTTGATCGTTTCGTCGCTCCCCGAGGTGGGCGTGACTACTCCTGACTCATGCCCTCCCTCCTTCTGAAAGCCTCCGGAACCCGATATCTGGTCCCCTTTCTCCCCGCTGTTCCCGTCTGGGTACGTGGGTCCCGATCTCCAACTGCTGCTCTCTGATTCCTCTCTGGACCCTTCTTCCTGGGGTGTCCCCCTGCTTTCCCCCCTTGCTCTGACTGCTGGCGCTCCCTTCTGGGAATCCTCGGACTCACTGGATAAGCTCGGCGATCTCGGTTCGTCATCCCCACTCATCTTTCCTTCGTATTCCTCCCCCTCGCTCTCTGTCTCCTCCCTTCTCTGCGTCTCTGCTTCTGAACCCCTGACATCCATCCCCCCCTCGAAGCCCCCCCTTCCCCCCTCCCCACTTTCAAGGGTGGTTGCAGGGTGCTCCATCATCACAGGAGTGAATGCCGGATACAGTTCGCTCCTCGTTGCTGGCCGCCAACTGAAGACCTCCGAGTCTTCCTCCTCGCGTTCGTCAACGGTGAGCTGCTCCGCCTCCATTTCAGTGCCGCCGTGCTCGAAACCGAGATCCTCCCCGCACACGTCCATGTCAGTCTCTGCGTCGGTCGCTTGACCTGGCATCTCCAGCCACCTCCGGCGCCACTGCTCCTCTGGCCGATCGTCCCACCAATACGAGGTGTTGGACGCCGAACCCTCCGGTGACCCCTCTGGGGAATGTGTGCGCTGTGCGGGCTCCCCGTCCGAGTCAAAGCCATGGAACGTGCTGGAGGAAAGTGTGGGCGTGAACAACCAGTCGTCGAAGAAGCCTGCTGGCATGGGTCTGTGTGGGAAAAGGGCATGAAACTCGTCCTTGAGCAGGGGTTCCTCCAAAGCGTAGTCTGGCACCCAGCTATTAGCACTAGCCCGGGTGCCCTCTCTGGCTAGGAGGTATTCCACTCCGTCTTCCCCCCATCTGGAGTCCAAAATCTCCGTGACTTCGTTGATGGGGTCCTGCTGTGGCAATCTTCCCGCCTCCGACCGCTCCTGAGACGGACTCGGTGCTGTTCCTGGTTCCTGGAACCTGTGAGGTGTCCTGTAGGGAGTGAGCACCGACCTGTGGAACACCGGATGCATCCTGGAACCCTCCGGGAGCACCAGCCTGAAAGCTACTGGGTTGATCTGCGCTTCGACTTGGTATGGACCGAGTTGCTTGTGCCCCAACTTCTTTTTGGCTAACGATCTGGTCGGCACTGCGTGGGCTGCCAACCAGACCCAGTCTCCCACTCGGATCTCTTCGCCAACCCGCCTGTGCTTGTCCGCTTGCACCTTGTATGCGTGCTTCGCTAGCTCCAGCTGCCGTCGGAGTTGATCGTGGACCTCCTGCAACTCAGACGCGAAAGCGTCCGCCGTCTGCGGTTCCCCTTCCCCCACTCTGTCCAGTCCCGGGAAGGTTCTGGGATTCCTCCCATTGTTGGCGAAGAACGGTGTCACCCCTGTGGACACGTGCTTCGTGTTGTTGTAGGCGAACTCGGCGAGCGGCAGGTAATCCACCCACGTCGCAGGCTGTTGATTGGCATAGCATCTCAGGTACTGCTGCATGATGGCATTGACCCTCTCCGCTTGCCCGTTGGTCTGCGGGTGTCTCGCTGATGTCAGGTTGATTTTGACGTTCAGGAAGCCCATCAGCTTCTGCCAGAAATTCGAGATGAACTGGCGACCGCGGTCGGACAGTATAGACCGCGGCAGCCCGTGCACTTTGAACACGTGATCTATGAACAGTTTGGCTGTTTGTTCTGCCGTGGCCACCTTCGCACACGGTATGAAGTGTGCCATCTTGGTGAACAAGTCCACCACCACTAGTACAGCCGTCTTGCCTCTCGAGCTGGGTAGATCCGTGACAAAGTCCAGGGCCACCCTCTCCCACGGTTCAAACGGCGTTTGCAGCGGTTCGAGCAGTCCCGCCGGTGGTTTGTGCACCGGCTTGGCCCTCTGGCAGGTGTCGCACCTCGCGACGTAGTCCGCGACTTCCCCTCTCAGTCTGGGCCACCAAAAGTCCCTTGCGACTAATTCCACCGTTTTTTCCGTGCCAAAGTGCCCGGCCGTGGGTGCGTCGTGCAACTGCTGCAGTACCTTGGCGCGAAGTTCATCTCCAGGCACGTAGATGGCCCCTTTACGTAAGAGCAAGCCGTCCCGTATCTGGAACTCGTCGCTCTTCGCCGTGCCCTTGTGCACCTCGGCCATCTTCGCCTGCGCGAATGAGTCGTCCTGCAACGCCCGCCGCACCGCATCCAGGTCTACTGTGGCTGAAGCGCACGCCCACGCAGCTGGCGCGAAGATGTGCATGGCTGCCGCTGGCGTCGCCTCTTCGAGGTATTGCGGTTTTTGGGACAGTGCATCCGCCATGATGTTGGTGTCGCCTGGGACGTACTCTATTCAGAAATCGAAGTCAGCAAAGAACTCCGCCCAACGTATCTGCCTCTGGTTCAGGAACTTCGCCGTGCGCCAGTGCTCCAGATTCTTGTGGTCCGTGCAGACCTGCACCGTGTGCTTGGCGCCGATCAGGAAGTGCCTCCATGCTTTGAATGCTGCATGAATGGCAAGCAACTCCCTGTCCCAGATGGTGTAGTTCTGCTCCGACTTGCTGAGCTTTCTGGAGTAGAACGCTCCCGGTCTCCAGACCCCCTGTGGGTCCCTCTGCAGCAGGACAGCTCCCACTGCTCTATCGGACGCGTCTGTCTCTACCCGCATCGGTCTGCTGGGGTCGATATGCAGCAGTTGCTCTTCCGACGCGAAGAGACGCTTGAGTGCCTGAAAGGACTGCTCTGCCTGCTCCGTCCAGATGAATTTCTTTTTCTTGGAGCTTAGCGTGTCCGTAATAGCCGCCGTCTGCATCGCGAACCCTTTGATAAACTTGCGATAGAAGTTGGCGAAGCCGACAAACCGCTGGACCTCCTTCCGGTTGCGCGGGCTCTTCCAATCCAACACCGCTCGCACCTTGGCGCTGTCCATGGCTAGCCCCTTGTCCGACAACTTGTAACCCAAGAAATCCACCTCCGTCGTGTCGAACTGGCACTTCTCCAGTTTGGCGTACAGTCTATGCTGCTGCAACCTCTCCAGCACCTCCCGAACGTCTTGGTCATGCGCTTGCTGCGACTCGGAGAATATCAGGATGTCATCCAGAAAGCAGACGCACTTCTTGTAGAGGAGTCCCGCCAACACATGATGCATGAAAGCTTGAAAACAGTGAGAACCGTTTTGCAATCCAAACGGCATCACTCTGTACTCGTAGGTGCCCAGAGGCGTGAACATGGCTGTCTTCCACTCATCGCCCTCCCTCATGCGGATGAGATTGTACGCCCCTCGCAGGTCCAACTTGGTAAACACGCGTCCCTTGCGCACCGTCGCCAGTAGGTCGTCAATCCTGGGCATGGGGAAATCAGAGGGCTTGGTCATCTTGTTCAAGAGGCGAAAATCCACCACCAGCCTCTTTTGGGGCGTGTCCTTCTTCTTCACAAAGAAAACAGGACTGCCCCCTACTGCCCTGGACTCCCGGATGAAACCGCGCTCCAAATTGTGATCTATGAACTGTTTGAGTTCCTGTAGTTCATCCTCAGACATGGAATACAGCTTCCCCTTCGGTAGCGTCGCCCCTGGTAGGAGGTCAATCTTGCAGTCATATTGCCTGTGCGGTGGTAACTTGTCTGCCTCCTTCTCGCAGAAGACCTCCAGAAAGTCTGCGTATTTGTGGGGGACTGCTTGCAACGTTCCCAACTGCAGTTGTGATTCCTCCTCCTCTCCCTCCTGTCCGGGCAGGATGCAGTGTTCTGCGCAGTAAGAGGAGCCGAAGATCAGCTGTCGCTGGTACCAAGCCAGTGTCGGACTGTGCCTGTCCAGCCAACTCATGCCCAACACAATGGGTGTGTCCGACAGTCGTGTGACGTTAAAACTGATGACTTCCCTGTGGTTGCCAAGGCGCATCACCATTGGCGGCGTTTGCTTCACCACCTGCCCCCCCAGCAACTCTCTGCCATCCACTGTGACGACTTGCAGGGGCAGAGTGGCCGGTAATAGCTGTATAGCGTGCTGCTCCACAAAATCCTGTGCTATAAAGTCTGCGTTGCTTCCAGAATCCACAGAAAGCGGGACTTCGATAGTGACGCCATCGGGCAGCTGGAGAGATGCTGTGAGTTGCACTACTGGTTTGGGTGGGAGGGGGTCTGTGGGTTGCAAGATCGCTGGGGACTGCTTCAGTGATGCGTCTGGCTGGGCCCCAGTGCCTCTGTCTCCAGCCAGACATCGTCGTTTCCCTGCTGGTGTTCGCTGTGTTGCGTGGCCGCTTTCACCGTTGCGGAGGCTGCAGTGTGCTTGGAGCTCCTCTGGGGACACTCTTTCGCCAAGTGTTGAGAGCTGTCGCATATATAACACTTCCTGGTCCCTCTAGGAGGTTTAGTCTTGACTGCCGCCGGTGCAGGGGCTCTGGTAGCTGACTGAGCCCTGGCTCCTCCCACCTCCATAGGTTCCACTCCCCCTCCTGGCGGAGGTGTAGATTGCGCACGCGTAGCGTCCCTGGGAACGAAAGAGAAACTTCTCGCTGCTTCGCGCCCTCCACGTCCTTCGTCTCTGCACCACGGACGTTCTTCCAGCCTCACCCCCACAGTCAGCGCCCTTTGGACCACCTCCTGCGTGCTCCGGGGCCTCTCCCCCCTCGCAATTTCGTCTTTAACAGCACTGCTTAAACCCTCCCAGAATAGGTCTCTGACTGGGGGCGAATCCCGGTCCCATTCCAAGGCACTGACCAGCGCAAAAAAGCGGGCGTGATACTGGCGTACGCTCGCCCTCCCTTGTTTCAGTCCATGAATCTCCCGTCGGGCAAGATCCACGTCAATGGTAGATAAAAAGCACGCATCCATCGCTTTGATAAAGGCATCTGCATTCTGAAGCGCCGGATCTTTATCCCTCCACAAATTGCGTAGCCACGCTTTAGCATCCCCATGCAAATGGGATAGTATAAACCCCACTTTCTCTTCCTCATCCCTAAAGTCTTTCGCCAGCAGTTGCAGTGCGCACATTACGTCTGCTCGAAAATTGGGGTACTGTTGTAAATTCCCATCGAAGTGAGCCACAAGCCCTCCTGCTCTCCGTGCCAACCCAACCCCCTCCGGTCTGGGTCCTGGCTGCCCATGCTTAACCAATGCTTCAAACCTGGCGTGGAGATCTCTGTAGGCGGCTGCCGCATCCTCCTCCCTTTTCTTGGATGCCTGTACCTCCGCGTTCAATTGGGTCACTGCCTGTTGCAGCGCTGAAATTTTCTCTGCTTCCGTCATCTCTGCCAACCGTTGTGAGCTCGCTCCCAAACACCAATTTCCTCCTCTCGCTGCTTCTGCCTCCGCTGCGAGGTATCAGGTGTCCGAAGCTTAAATGAGACGGGTCTTACTGTCAGGGCTGCCACTCAGTCCCAGCTCACATAGGACCACGTTAGCCAGCGTTCAGGTTAAAAGAGTCTTTATTGGATTACAGCTTCCATTTCCAAACTGCAATATGCAGCCCTACTTCTTCTAGGTCAGACCGGCGAAGACCCGTCTGGGTCTCCGCCTCTAGCACACCAGCTTAATACCCTAGCCTTGCTCCACCTCCTGCGCCTTTCCCTCCGTCTCTGGGTCCTTCTGCCCCCCGGGGTCTCCTTTTTCCTACTCTCTTCTGACGCGGACCCCCCTGACCCTTCCGCCTCCTTGCGGCGGGCTTTGGGACCTGGTTCACTCTCTGGGCTGCTTACTGCGCCAGCTTCCGCTACATTTGAACTTGGCACGCGCGCCCAACTCTCAACCTTCCTCTTGATCGTTTCGTCGCTCCCCGAGGTGGGCGTGACTACTCCTGACTCATGCCCTCCCTCCTTCTGAAAGCCTCCGGAACCCGATATCTGGTCCCCTTTCTCCCCGCTGTTCCCGTCTGGGTACGTGGGTCCCGATCTCCAACTGCTGCTCTCTGATTCCTCTCTGGACCCTTCTTCCTGGGGTGTCCCCCTGCTTTCCCCCCTTGCTCTGACTGCTGGCGCTCCCTTCTGGGAATCCTCGGACTCACTGGATAAGCTCGGCGATCTCGGTTCGTCATCCCCACTCATCTTTCCTTCGTATTCCTCCCCCTCGCTCTCTGTCTCCTCCCTTCTCTGCGTCTCTGCTTCTGAACCCCTGACAACATGGAATTTACATTATATGTTACTGTATAGTAATATACAGTATTTTCAGTAATATACAGTAAATTCATGAGAAACAAATGTCTTGGTCAAAATGTATCTACATATTCCAAAATATGAGAAAAGATAAAGCTCTGTTTCTTGTCAATTAGTAGCTCCACCCAAACACTCTGTTTTTAAAGCCACATACTGTTTATAATTTCCAAGCCTTCAGCCACAATGAGATCATGCTATTTTTCACGTAACAAAAGCTGAAGTTCTCAAGATGCAAAATTCTGCCCCAGAGACCAGATTCTATTCATGTTCAGTGATCGCACAGGCTAATGCTGTCCTACGATGAATATGATGTGACCATGAGAACACAATTGTGAAAAATACTGCGTAGAGAATCCTTCTTAAAAGGGTATGATATTTCACCAATTTTAAAACAGAGTTCAATTTTACAGCTGATGTAAGACAACAATATATTTGTATATTTAATCCCAGGCAGCCTGGCTAGGAGTTTCGGTAGCTATAATTTATTACAAGCAATTTATTACAGATTTCCCTGAATGTGAGAAGTGTCATTTGAAAGTTAAATAAGAGACACACACTGTTATTTTTTGTCTTACAATGTGTATAACTGAAAGTATCTGATATAAGACAAGATTCTAAGAAATCGTTTAGTAAATGTCATGTTTGTGATATATAAATAGTGTGTAGAAACTCATGTTATCCAACTGTTCAGATAAAAATATCTTCTGCCTTTTGTACTTTTGCCATAACTATTCTCACAACAAAAAGATAATTGTTTGATCCCACCACCCACCCATTGTTATACCATGCTGAAATCTCTTCTCTGTACTGTATTTACTTTCTGATAGTCTGTCTTGAACTGGCTTGTGCTGTGCTTGTAATCTCACAATAACATTTCCCTTTAAAATACTACAACTAATAAAACCCCATGTCAGGGAACTGCCATCAGAGGCACAGGAGAGGGTCTCTGATTCTGCAGGGGAAGGTCCAAGCGCTAGAGGGAGACTCAGCCGGGAAGAAGGGGAAGAGAATGAGTGTAACACCAGGGATCCAGGAGAGCAATGGGACAGGGAGGTGCAGGGGCTCCAGGACTCTTCGTTGGAAGTTAGCGAGGAGAGCCCAAGCACCCCGCTGCCCACGCCCACCCTGCACAGGAGACTCCCACGCAGTGAGAGGCGGAGACGATTGGGCGTCAAACAACTCTTATGTTGGCAACGCTTTAAGAAACGCCCACAGACAGATTCTACGAGTGACTAAGGGCAGCCACGCTGAGATGGGCTGTGCAGTCCGGAGGGTTTAACCAGGCAATTTAATGCTCAAACGGAGCAGGATTACGCACGAGTAACTCCCAACCCATTATAGCAATCTGTCTGTCACTGAAAGTTGCTCGTGCGCAACAAGCAGAAGGGGGGCATCATGAGTAAGACCGGAGAAGTCGGAGCCACGAGAGGGGCGGCTGGCGGCCAATCGCTGGAGGAGAGAAACCGCGATCTGGAAGAGCACATAGCCATCCTGACGGTGAGGCTGGACGAACGACGGTCTCAGGATGCTCAGGGGAAACCCACCCCCATAGCAAGGAAGGTACCGGGACTGGTGCACAAGTTTGGGGGAAAGCCTCAAGAGTATGGGGCGTTTAGAACAGAAATAGAATATGCCCTGAAGCTGCAGCAAAACGATTTTGAAAATGATGCAGGCAAAGTTGCTTATATTGTGGGGCACTTGCAGGACGGGGCGAGGGAGTGGATTCGACCGCTTATGGCGACGCAGAATGACGCCATGGAGGATCTACCGAAATTCCTTCAGGCGATGGACGCGATGTTCAGTAGCGATTTGCAACAGAGTGTGACCAAACGGGAACTGCTGAACTGTAAGCAGGGAGAAGGGTCAGTTAGAGACTATTGGTCACGTTTTGCCATGATAGTTCATCGCCTGGGGTGGCAGCTGGACTCGGAGCCCATACAAATGCTATTTGAGGAGGGGTTGTCACCAACGGTCAAAGATGAGCTTTCGCGCGCACCCCGCCCAGAGTCTATGGATCAGCTGACCAAGGCAGTCCTTGCGATTGGCGTAAGAAAGGAAGCGCGGGCTCAAGAGAGGCGGGAAGGGAGAGAGCAGTGTTGTCATGACTACCGCATTCCTAGAATACCTAGGCAGCCTTCCCCGCCGGCGGAGCCAATGGAAATAGGCGGTGCGCGCGCCCAGGAAGTTTCAAACTCCAGTGAGAGTCGCAGAAAGGAGGGAAAGGATGTAAAAACGACCAAGAAATGTTTCCTTTGCCAATGGCCAGGACATTTTGCCAGAGTCTGCCCACAAAGAAAGGCCTGGCAAGGAATGGTGGGGGCCGTGGGAGGCAAGGAGGAGGAACCCCAGACTCCGGAGCAGGGAAACGGAAACGCTTGGCTGCCGATCAGCGGGCACAGCAGCCGAGCCAACAACCAATGAATGTGCCCAAACCAGATTCTCCAAGAGCCGCAATTGCCATTGAGGTGGTACTAGAACTCCCTAATGGGCACCCAGTGAAGGTTCAGGGTATGCTGGACTCAGGAAGCTCATGCAATTTTTTTAGCAGGGACTTTGCCTTAGAGCATCAGCTTCACCTGCTACCTTTGGATGCACCTCTGCAAGTCACCACCATTGATGGGAGGGAACTGATTGGGGGGGAAGTTACACACCAGACCCCACCTATGAGAATGAGAATGTCTAGGCACTCAGAGACAATTGCCTTCCACGTTGCCTCATTAGCGGGTCCCCCAATAATATTAGGGATGAGCTGGCTAGCACAACATGATCCGGTGGTGGCGTGGCATCAGAGGACCGTCAGCTTTGGGTCTGACTACTGCCTGCAGCACTGCTTCGGAGGGGAAACACCAAGGATGAGCGTAGCCAGAGTGGCTAGCACTGCAGTGGAGGGTAAAGGGGAGGTGCCACCACAATATGCTGATCTGAAGGAGGTTTTCAGTGAGAAGGAGGCAGATAAACTGCCACCCCACAGGCCGTTCGATTGCCAGATCAATTTGCTCCCTGGGGTGCAGCTGCCGGTGGGTAAGCTGTATGCCATGTCAGACAGGGAGATGAAGGAGTTACGGGACTTTATCGACAAGAACCTAAAGAGAGGGTTCATAAGAGAGTCAAAGGCAGTGGGGGGTAGTCCAGTATTTTTTGTGGACAAAAAGGGCACTGATAAACCGAGGCTTGTAGTGAACTTCAGAAGGGTAAATTTGGTGTCAGAACCTGTGACTTTCCCTATGCCCAGAATCGACGACATTCTGACGAGAGTGAGGAAGGGAAAGATTTTCACCAAGCTGGACCTTAGGGGGGCTTACAACTTAAGCCGAATGAGAGAGGGAGATGAATGGAAGACCACCATGTTCACACCCCTGGGGGCCTTTGAATATCTCGTTATGCCTTTCGGATTACAGTCAGGCTCCGCCTGTTTTCAAGCGTTCATGCACCATGTGTTGGGGTCTCTGCTTTACAAGAACTGTGTAGCATTCCTGGACGACGTCTTGATATATTCAGAAAATGAGGAGCAACATGTGAGAGATGTCAGGGAAGTGCTACAACGATTGCAGAAACACCAGTTGTGGGTCAAGCTAGAGAAATGTCAGTTTCATGCCCGAGAGGTGGAGTTCCTGGGGTACAAGTTATCTGACAAAGGCTTAGCCATGGACCCAAGCAAGGTGCAAGCCGTATTGGAGTGGAAAACCCCTAAGACACGAAAGGATGTGCAGAGATTCCTAGGTTTTGGCAATTTCTACAGGAAGTTCATCAAGAACTTTGCACACTTGACAGCCCCAATCACGGACTGTCTCAGTAGTAAAAAGAAGTTTGTGTGGACGGAGGAAGCCCAGCGATCCTTTGAAAGCTTGAAGAAGGCGTTCGCGTCGGAAGAACAATTACTACATGTGGATTTGGAGAAACCACTGCGGTTGGACACGGACGCGTCAGACAGAGCTATTGGGGCGGTTCTGTTGCAGCCAGGACTGAGCAAGCAAGAATGGAAACCGTGTGCCTTTTTCTCAAGGAAGCTGAGCAAGTCAGAACAAAACTACACCGTGTACGACCGAGAGCTGCTAGCGATTTACGCCGCTTTTCGTCAGTGGTGCCATTTTTTGATAGGGGCGCAGCGCAAGATCCAGGTCTGTACAGATCATAAGAACTTGGAATACTGGCAGACAGCACGGGTGCTCAACCAGAGACAGATTCGCTGGGCGCAGGAGTTTTCCAAGTTTTCCTTCGAAATCCAGTATGTGCCAGGCGAGCTAAACGTGAGAGCAGACGCACTCTCGCGTAAACCGGAGTACTTCGAAGGAGAGGGGCCGCCGGAGACCCACCACGTCATACCTGAGGACCGATGGGTGTGGGGGGGAACTCTAGTGGGCACGAGAGAACTGGCAGGACTCACTAGGGACGATGAATTCGCATGAACAAAAATCAGGGAACTCCAAGATGGGCGGGGAGCACCAGAGGGGTTCGAGGAGAAGGAAGGGGTGTTGTACTACAGGGGGCGATGTACATACCGGGGGAGGCTTTAAGAAGAAGGGTACTCAAACAACTACATGACACCCCCACAGCGGGGCACTTTGGCAACACAAAACCATGATGCTGGTGACCCGACAATTTTGGTGGCCACGGGTGAGGGAAGATGTACGCGAATATGTAAGAGGGTGTGACCGCTGCCAGAGGGCCAAAGGGGAATGCACAGTGCCAGCAGGTTTGCTGGAACCCTTACCCACACCAAACAAACCCTGGGAGGTGGTGTCAATTGATTTCATGACGGATTTGCCCAAATTGAGGGGAAAAACAGCAGTGATGGTAGTAGTCGACTTGCTAACCAAAATGTGCCATTTTATCGCCTGCTCACATGCGGTGACGGCGGAAGAAACGGCACGGTTGTTTGTAGAACACATTTTCAGGCTGCATGGCGCCCCCTTGAGGGTTTTATCTGACCGCGGAAAACAATTTACTTCCCGGTTCTGGAGGAAGCTCATGAGCCTACTGCAAGTCGAGGTCAGCTTCTCGACAGCGAGACACCCAGAAACCAATGGGCAGGCGGAAAGGGCAAACAGTGTACTCCAGCAATACTTGCGCTGCTACGTTAGCGAGAGGCAGAATGATTGGGTAGAGAAACTAGCGCTAGCAGAATTTGCGTACAATAATGCTGAACATGTGTCCACCGGTATGAGCCCCTTCTTAGCCAATTATGGGTGTCATCCCAGGGCATTCCCAGGTAATGAGGAACAGAGCTGGAGTGTGCCTGCAGCTGAACAGTTTGTGGAAGAAATGGAAGCGTTACATCAACAGCTCAAGATGAACCAAGAAAGGGCCAAGGCCAATTACAAGAAGCAAGCAGATAAACACCGAAGGGAAGGGGAAACCATTAGGGTGGGGGATCGTGTGTGGTTGTCCACTCAAGGGTTACCCTTTAAGGGAGGGTGCAAGAAGTTGCAGCCCAGACGACTGGGGCTGTTTGAAGTTATACAACAGATAAACCCCGTGGCGTTCAAGCTCAGGTTGCCCAACAACATGAAAATACATCCCGTGTTCCACAGGTCCTTGCTATCACCACACAGAGAGGGGCGGGAATTCGAGGGGTGGGAGGTAGAAGTCTTGCCACAACCACAGGTAGAAGAAAGGGAACACCAGAGCTCGGCCGCAGAGATAGTGGATTCAAGGTGGCGAGGGCGGCAAGTGGAGTACTTGGTGGCGTGGGAAGGAGAGCCCTGGTCGGAAAACACGTGGGTGCCAGCAGAGGCAGTTGGCGACGAGCATATGGTGGAAGTGTTCCACCGACGGTTCCCAGATAAACCCAAGCCCTTAGAGCGATTCTGGGAGGAACAGTTCGGCACCACAGAGGAGGAAGAGAGTTTCAAAGGGTTTTCAGAATCCGAAGAAGAATCGGATTGGGAGAGTCATTCCTTGGGTGGGAACCTTAGCAGGTGGGAAGAGGTGTTCACACCCACAGATGAGGAGGACAGCTCATTCTGGGGTTTCCTTGGCTCGCCGACCAGAGAAAAGGCTGCAATAGAGCCCCCGGGTCGGAGGGGGAGTGAAGGGGGCCCTGGGAGGGAGGTGGATGTCAGGGAACTGCCATCAGAGGCACGGGAGAAGAAGAGGGTCTCTGATTCTGCAGCGGAAGGTCCAAGCGCTAGAGGGAGACTCAGCCGGGAAGAAGGGGAAGAGAATGAGTGTAACACCAGGGATCCAGGAGAGCAACGGGACAGGGAGGTGCAGGGGCTCCAGGACTCTTTGTTGGAAGTTAGCGAGGAGAGCCCAAGCACCCCGCTGCCCACGCCCACCCTGCGCAGGAGACTCCCACGCAGTGAGAGGCGGAGACGATTGGGCGTCAAACAACTCTTATGTTGG
The DNA here is from genome assembly GCF_964188305.1 of Podarcis bocagei. Taxonomy (NCBI): domain Eukaryota; kingdom Metazoa; phylum Chordata; class Lepidosauria; order Squamata; family Lacertidae; genus Podarcis; species Podarcis bocagei. The sequence goes on along the minus strand of NC_138129.1, from coordinate 81,189,725 downwards.
CAACGCTTTAAGAAACGCCCACAGACAGATTCTACGAGTGACTAAGGGCAGCCACGCTGACATGGGCTGTGCAGTCCGGAGGGTTTAACCAGGCAATCTAATGCTCAAACGGAGCAGGATTACGCACGAGTAACTCCCAACCCATTATACCCCAGCATCCACCCAATAATGTTTAAAAGCATGCATTTTGGCATGGAAGAATGGCTTAGGCAATTTTGAGGGGGGGGGAATTATTGGAGGTGTGTGTAGTCCTCTTTTGCGTCTTTGGGCACTTCAAGACTGTCAGTATTTGGGGGCGGCCTTCAATCACAAATCCAAGTTGTGCAATTAAAGATGATTTGAAGTTCACACACAACAAACCCACTCCCCACCCCAAAGACATTTTTGCAAGATGGAAAGTGTCGGGGAAATGCAGCAGAAAGTGTGGAACAACACTTGCTTTGAGACGGAGAGGCATCCCTTATCAGAGTAGGCTTTGTTTATGTTCTCAGGACGTCGATTGCATGAAGCATATCTGACTGCATTGTGGGCAGTACGAGCAAGCAAGAGACCAACTGATCAAACCCCTACTGGCAAATCTGCCGGGGAAATCTGAATCCTCCCATATTAAATATCTTTGGGATGACAGGTCCAATTATATTACACTGGCCGTGGCAAAGTTTCTTTCGGAAGTTAAAAGAAACAAAGATAATCAAAAACAAAATGACCGCCTCTTTTGAAATTGTTCTATGGGTCTTTGGACCGCAATAAAGATTTATTATTACTACTTGCTTTGATGCAATGTTATCAGACTGAATGCTCATGAAACTTCATCTTATCTCCCTGCAAGCAGATCAGGATGAATGTTCAATAAATAGGTGCACCTATCAGTCAAGAAAGAATCAAAAATACAAGTTCTGATAGGCAAGCATTGTTGGCAAACTGGGGTGGGTGGGTTTACTGAGTTGAAAGTGAAATTATTTGAAAAGGTTTTTTGCAGGGTGAAGTACCACACTATTTCTTTTCTAAGAAATAATGTTTTGTTTGTCTTGCCACTCATGATTGTTGGTGACTGTCAGATGGTGCTAGCGATTCTCTCTCTCTCTCCTGGAATGCCCCAAATGCAGCAGGTACCCAGTTGAAAAATATGTGTCTTTGTGTCAGTCCTTGAGAAGAATGCTGCTTTTTCCATTTCAGGCAGATGGCAGGTTTGAATGGAGGCGGAAACAATGTAAATGAAATAGATATATTTCTGTTTCCCCACTTTTATTTCTCAGTTTGAGGAAAGTGCAAGCCTTTCCTCTCAAAAATAATTGTTTAATAAACTCCAGAAACTTTGCTCAATGTCCTCTTGCCACTACTGAATGTGTGGTGGGAGGAATACAGGGGATTAAGTTTTCTTTTCTTATTTGGATTTTGCATCATGTTTTGCATCAGATCCAAAGCCACCCACTAAGCAGACAATAACCGCCAATATTTCCTAAATGTATGGAAGTCATTAAAAATCTTTGCTATTTTCATGCAGTTTTTGAACCTTAAAGAATAATTTCCTATTCCAAAAAACATAATACAGATCCTTGGCCTTCCTATGGCCAGCTCCTTATTCAGATAAATTCTACGTAGTTCTGTCTCACCAGTTTCATTTTGTATTAGATAAAGACACTTGGAAAACACCCAACTCGCTAGGCAGAATACAGTGGTACCTCGGGTTACAGACGCTTCAGGTTACAGACACTTCAGGTTATAGATTCCTGGCGCTGTGGGTTAAACCACAGAGCCTAGGACTTGCCAATCAGAAGGTCGGCGGTTCGAATCCCCACAATGGGGTGAGCTCCCGTTGCTCGGTCCCAGCTCCTGCCAACCTAGCAGTTCAAAAGCACGTCAAAGTGCAAGTAGATAAATAGGTACCGCTCTGGGGGAAGGTAAATGGCATTTCCATGTGCTGCTCTGGTTCACCAGAAGTGGCTTAGTCATGGTGGCCACATGACCCGGAAGCTGTATGCTGGCTCCCTTGGCCAATAAAGTGAGATGAGTGCCGCAACCCCAGAGTCGGTCACGACTGGACCTAATGGTCAGGGGTCCCTTTACCTTTAACCCAGAAATAGTATCTCGGGTTAAGAACTTTACTTCAGGATGAGAACAGAAATTGCGCTGCAGCAGTGGGATGGTGCCTCAGGTTAAGAACCATTTCAGGTTAAGAACGGACCTTCAGAACGAATTAAGTTCTTAACACGAGGTACCGCTGTAGTTCTATGAAATAACATCATGATTTACAGTTGAAATCCTGCTGCATAAGTTGGGTTTAAATAGCAATAATTGACACAATAATGAACACAATGCAGTTATTCTCAAAAGTCAGATATCTTAGCCCTTATTCATATTTTTATAGTGATCACCTTCAGGTGTTATGTAAACAGGTCAATTATTATGTGAAGGACAGTGGGGATGAGCACACAAGCTATGCCCTTTTTGGTCACCTTTCATGAGCTGGAAGGCAATCTGACTGCTGAAGCCTCTTATATCTTAGATAGGATTACAAAGGTATCACCACTGCAGAAAGGTGACTTCAAGATCATAGAAGGTGACATAAATGGACCTGGACAGCTGGCAAAGGTAGCTTGTTTAATGTCCCCATCCCATGCTCCACCTCTCATCTGGCAACTTACCTATTTACATTGCATTGGACGACTGCTATAGAAATGCAGGCTTTGGTGCGTTTTAAAAGAGCTATATGGATCAGATCCAAGTGTTCCCTTCCTTCAATGAAAACAGCTTCCTCTATTTTCTTCATTGAAGGATGTCTTCTTCTATGAAAAGGAAACTCCTTCCATTGGAGAAAGAGATTCTAGATTTTATTTAAATTTTAATGTACTTGTTTGATCACTTTCAGATTTTATTTTGACAGATTATTTTGAGGCATACTAGAGACTAATTGAATTTCTGAAAATGACTCCAAATTTTGAACGTATGATTTACAGTTTAAATGTTAGTCACCTTTGCTGGAACTCCAGTGAACGAAGACTGTCTTTCCTCTCATGGCTGATATCAAATTGTCAACAAAGTCATCAGCAGTAGGAGTGATGCATGCTCCTATCTTGGATTAGTGTGCCTATTTAAATTGTACATTGTGTGTCTGTTTCATTCCAAAATAGCAACATCTACCAATTTCATTGGGCACTTTACAGAAACGGTGGTTTGTGTATGTGTTTTCGAATGGACCAGAACTACAGCACATGAATTCTCTAGATGAACTCCATCTGTTTCCAGGTGCCAAGTTTTAAAACTCGACTTGAATAGTGCAGAGTCTGCATCCGCATAGGAGAGCTGTACCAAAATGCATATTTTTAGCCCAAGTCTGCCAATTGGAATACACCTAATTGCTCTTATTTCAAATCCAAGAAGAGACACAATGGGTATTGTGTTCTTCACTTTCCGTTCTCCTATATTGTGGCGTGCATTGCTTGATTAAAGCACATCACCATGGAACTTTCCATCTGGTATATATCAGCATCACTTTCCTTCAGTCGTTTGGGGTATATGAATAGCATAGCTATCATATTTAAGAAGAGAAATTTGGAAACTTGCAAATTCTAAAAGACGTTTTGGTTTGCATGCTGCATGTTGGTTTGCTTTTTAAAATTACATCCGTGTCAAAGTTATCCCCCTTCCATACCTATTGATCTCTATCAACCAGCAGTGGTTTGTGCAGTGGGGAAGGCAAAGATGTGTTGTGCACCTGGCTTCCTGGCACTGGGAGTCACTGTGACTTGCTGAGTGAGGGAGGCATGAAGCGTGGGGAGCTTAGTGTAGTGCTGATGCAGCAGGAGCCCCCTTACATACGCAAAGAGTGGACCAGAGTGAAGACTATCCCTCTTCGTCTGCTTTCCTGGCTCCGCCTCTGCCCGTCACGATTGGTTCATTCTGAACTGAAGTTTGGCAGGAACCTCAAGGGCCATGACATAGGGAGGTGGACCAGGAGCGTTCTGCAGGGAGTCTTGGAGGATTGGGGCTGCTGTGCATGGCCACGCAAAGGGCGCCCTCCAGTTGATGGGGAGAGCGGTCACTTTCACCCCTGGGATGCAACGCTACCCTGCTTTCAACAACCCAATGACAACTGTTGGCATGAACTCCAGGTTTGTTGGTGTGAAACGCACGGAATGATTGTGTGTCCTGAAATTCAGAGTGAGTGAAAGCAAACGCGTGGGGGACATTGGGGTCAAGGACACAAACTCCACCATTCCCTAGCTTCCAAAACTCACAGGGACCCTTCATGAATACAAAGGATACGCTCTGCAGCAGACAGTCACCTTCCCCAAGTTGCAATCCAATGGAAATGGCGATGGAATGGGGTGGAGCTACCATGCTCATGTGGTCCCCACTTCCCCCTCCTTGCATGTTTACTTTCTCCTATTTCGAAAGCCTAAATTAGGGAGCCAGAGACTATTATATATGTGTCAGCTTGCTTCTGAAATTTCTGACCTCATCACAGTTGTGGGCACTTTTTGGAATCCTCTCTTATTTCACCCTCTCTTGTTTATACAGTCAATTCCAACTGTTTTTCTGAAGGCGATTCCACAAAACCCGTTTATTGAACTCTTTCATCTCTTCTGCTTCTCCACCATGCGGGAGATTTTGTTTATTTGCATTTGTAAGATTCTTAGTCAAGTTTAGGCAAACGCTTTAGAATTATACATTTTTAAATTCCAGGACAATAAACAGAGGTTCGTGAGCCTATTATGCATTGTGTTTTAATAAAATAACTATTTGATTTTGGTTTTGTTGTTGTTGTTGTGTTAAAAGCTAAACCAAACTCATGCCCTGAAGGCTTCCAGAATTGAAGGACAATAAAGAGCTGGCTTTTTAAAAAATGCTAGTTATTATTAGACAGCATGCATACTTTCAACTCTTTCTTTCTTATAGCTGAAAGATCACGGATCTGCCGAAATCTAGATTCATATTTTTATTTCCATGGTGTGGTAAGAGATGTTGCTTCTAATGCAGTCTGCTGGCCTGGATCATTCTGTGTCCTGTTAAGTAGACAGAGAGTAAAAGATCAAATACTATTCCCTTATTTTTATATTTAGAAGCAAGACCTATATAATTTGTTTCCAGCTAAGGTCTCATCTGCACTATACATTTAAAGTAGTATCATAATAATAATAATAATTTATTATTTATACCCCGCCTATCTGGCTGAGTTTCCCCAACCACTCTGGGCGGCTTCCAATCAAGTGTTAAAACAATACAGCATTAAATATTAAAAACTTCCCTAAACAGGGCTGCCTTCAGATGTCTTTTAAAGATAAGATAGCTACTTATTTCCTTCACATCTGAAGGGAGGGCATTCCACAGGGCGGGCGCCACTACCGAGAAGGCCCTCTGTCTGGTTCCCTGTAACCTCACTTCTCACAATGAGGGAACCGCCAGAAGGCCCTCTGCTCTGGATCTCAGTGTCCGGGCTGAACGATGGGGGTAGAGATGCTCCTTCAGGTATACAGGACCGAGGCAGTTTAGGGCTTTAAAGGTCAGCACCAACACTTTGAATTGTGCTTGGAAACGTATTTTATCATATCACTTTAAACAGTCATGGCCTCTCCCCACGCATCCTGTGAACTGTAGTTTAAGGGTGCTAAGAATGATTAGGAGACCCCTGTTTCCTTCCTTCACAGAGCTTCAATTCCCAGAGTGTACAGATGTACCTTGGAAGTCAAACAGAATCCGTTCAGTAAGTCCGTTCAACTTCCAAAACATTTGACTTCCAAAGTATGGCTTCCAAATGGCTGCAGGAAGCTCCTGCAGCCAATTGGAAGCTGTGGAAGCCCCACTGGACATTCAGCTTCCAAAAAATGTTCGAAAACCAGAACAATCACTTCTGGTTTTCAATTGTTCGGGAACCAAAACGTTTGGCAACTAAGCCATTCGAATTCCAAGGTACGACCGTACAGGGAAGAGGGATTGATAGTTAAATCATTCGGTGAAATGTGAACGGCTAGGGTTCTCCTATCACCTCTCAGCACCCAGAACAAGCTATCGTTTTCAGGATTCTCTGGCAGAATCCATGACTGTTGAAAGTGATATCATACTGCTTTAAATGTACAGTGCAGATGGGCCAAAATGGGTTTAGAATGACAAGCTTAAATTGTTTAATACCATTCTTTATGGAGTTTATTTGGTGATGATGCTTGGCAAAATATTAGCACCTGGGTGCAAAACAAGGAATCCTCTGTGTGTGCCCTAAAGTTCTTTCATACACACACTCTGCTTTTGAATCCTGATCTCTGATCTCAAACATGTTTTAAATGCAATTTGGTTCCATTAAAATCTAAGTGATTTTTGCCATTGTGCTTAATAGCAGTTGGAATACACCCATTAGTGGTTTTCTTCTTTGGTGCATGAGGCAATAAGTAATGAAATGGGAATGCCTGAGTATTGCTGAAAGATTTAATATTGGAAAATTCAACTGGAGTATACTAAGTGCACTTCTGATAGAGTATGTTAGCAAGACAACATTCAGCAAATAACTCTATGCATATACTGTAAATACATAAAATAGTTTGTTGTGGTTTCTTTTTTGTTACTGGTATATGAGGACTCAGAATTGCTGAGAACAAATTAATCTTTGTCCATCAGCAAATGTCAGTCTACCTGAAAGCCGAAAGTGATATTTGTTTTGCAGTACCAAAGTACACGTTTAGCTTAACATTACACTTCAGTAATATATAGTGGGGACTTAGGGATATGGTAAAACCTCTGCAATTCTATATTCACTTATGTCAATATTTGTTTCCATACAAAGCGTGTTCTCCCTAACAGAGAGCACGTGTTGCGGTTGGGGAACAGGCCGCCCAGCCATGACTAGGCAAATTAATCAGCAACCCTGGCCTTCAGGGTTAATCGGGTTGCTGGGGAAATATGATTGTTACCAATTTGGAGGAGGAGTCAGAAGCTTTAAATAGAAGGGCCAGACGTAGGGACGTCCTCTTGGCCGTTTTGCATCGGATCACATGGAGCACTTGGACATTGTCTGGTTACATTTCTTTATTTTTTATTTCCCCTTTCTTTTAATCCTCTCTAGTCCCTTAAATAATTTAATTCCCCCCTTTATTTCCCCTTTCTTTTTAATCCTCTCTAGTCCCTTAAATAATTTAATTCCCCCCTTTTCCTGTTCAATTTCCCACCCCACCCCTTACCCTGCCCTGTAGGAAGATTCTTCCTGTATCTGTGGCTTGCCTTTCCCAATAGTGAGAGAGCCCCCGTTAGGGGCTTTCTTTCGCAAAAAGGTTTCCCCCATTTCTCTTGTTGAAATTGTGGGGCTAGTCAGGGCTGTTCCCAGCTTAGCTGGTATCACTTTCGTTTATAGTATCCCCGAAGGTTGGCTTTATGGCTCTCTGTGCCTCCAAGGACTATGAGCACTCTGTATATGCTCTTGAACTATGTTTTGGGCTATTCTGTTGCTGGGTAGTTCGGCCCATTTGTGATAAAAGAACTTTGGGTTTCTTGAAGGGGTGCTTCCCTCAAAAAGGGCAAGCAGGGGTACCTGGACAAGCTGGGGGCTACCTCAACTCTGCTATTTCACTGGAAACATGCCTGGCCTAGAAGGTGATCCTAGGGCTTTGCCCTGGAATTCGATGGCCTGGAAGTGTTTCCGGCCTGAATAGTGTCCCCATGTGGTCCATGAAGCATTGGTTTCACTGGGTCAGCGGATAGTGCCGGTAATGCCTAGGTTGCAGGATTGGTCCCTGTATGGGACAGCTGCATGCTCCCCCATTGCTCTACCTGGACACTTAGGTCCTTTTGGTGGTTACCTCACTGCGAGGGATGTAACGGGCGCCACGTTTGCAATATGCAACTGGGAGAAAGCACCTTTGCGTGCCCGCATTGCAGTTTGCTCTGTGCGTTGCAGAGCACGGCGCTGCACGGGCTGCAATTGCATTGCATTGCTAGGAGATTTGCAGTTGCATTGCACGGAGCGTGTGTGTGCATTGCACGGAGTGTGTAGTTGCATTGCATGGAGTGTGTTGTTGCATTGCACGGAGGGTGTGTGCAGTGCACGGAGTGTGTAGTTACATTGCATGGAGTGTAGTTGCATTGCATGAAGGGTCTGTGCATTGCAGGGAGTGTGTTTTGCATTGCACGGAGTGTGTAGTTGCATTGAACGGAGTGTGTAGGAGATTGAACGGAGTGTGCTAGGAGATTTGCAGTTGCATTGCACGGAGCGTGTGTGCATTGCATGGAGGGTGTGTGTGCATTGCACGGAGTGTGTAGTTGCATTGCATGGAGTGTGTTGTTGCATTGCACGGAGTGTGTTTTTTGCATTGCACGGAGTGTGAGTGCATTGCACGGAGTATGTAGTTGCATTGAACGGAGGGTGTGTGCAGTGCACGGAGTGTGTAGTTACATTGCATGGAGTGTAGTTGCATTGCATGAAGGGTCTGTGCATTGCAGGGAGTGTGTTTTGCATTGCACGGAGTGTGTAGTTGCATTGAACGGAGTGTGTAGTTGCATTGCACGGAGGGTTTGTGTTTGCATTGCACGGAGTGTGTAGTTGCACTGCACAGAGCGTGTTTTTTGCATTGCACGGAGTGTGTAGTTGCATTGCATGGAGAGTGTGCACTGCACGGAGTGTGTTTTTTGCATTGCACAGAGTGTGTGTCTGAAAAGGAAGCTGGCTCGGCGGCAGCTTGGTTGGGACTTCTTTAGGGGTTCTGGCCAGCGTCGGCCCTGTAAATTTACATATCATGATGGCAGCACAAGATGCCCCCTGCCCAAGCGGGGGCTGGAAGCTGGCAAGAAATAGCTCAATACCTTTTGCCCATATTCCCATTTTATTTAGGGATCCAGTTGGATATCGTTGCTAAAACATACCACTTGCCTATGGAGAAGCTGTCTGCCTTGGAGGAAGTTATTTTGTAATACTTCCTCTGTAGCAAGTGATGCTTCACCAGATCCGATCTTGCTGGGTCACTTAACTAATCTTCCCACTAGGCCAGGCTGCCTAGATTTCACCCCTCCCATATCCAAGAATCTCCTGAGGAGTCTGCTGATTCTCCAGAGAGGAGGAGGCGTGTTCTGGTCTCTACTTATTCTGCTCCAGCACCAAATCAGTCAGTCAGTCAGTGTCAGAGAGAGAGAGAGATTGAGTGTTAGAGATCATGTGTAGAGATAAGGTTGCTGCTAAGGGCAGCTGCAGACACTCAGTGCAGTGCAGCATTTATTTATGCTTAGACCTATTAAGCTCTGTATATAGTTTGTATAGTTGTAGATGGAATAAAGAAGATATTCTACAGAGCTGCTCTCCGAGTTGTTTATATGCTCTGCTGTACTCTGCTGTACTCTGCTGTGCGACGACTGTCTTCTTGTTGGAGTGAATCCGGTGCTCACAACTCTAAGCTGTGAGTCCATAGCACTTTGACCTGTTCCTGTGCAGAAGGTGGTCTCTGGAAGTGCTACCTAGCTCGCCTAGCCCAGTTGGGGCTGAAGTGGATGAGTCCAGTTGGTGGCACTGGCTCAAGGGCGATGCTGACAGAGGTCCCCTTACCTTTGTGTATGCCTACCAAGCATGGTGAAGGCAGATATCAGGCGATGGTAGCAATTCTTGAATGTATGCAATAGTAGTTCGCCATGGCAGGATACCTTGAACCCGCACAGGGATTTTCAGGTTCAGGCTGGTGCTGCTGGATCTTTGCCCTTTGGTTTTTATTTCAAGGGCTGCTGGTGTGCAAAGCTATGGCCTCAAGCCAGGTGTGGTGAGGCAATCATGTGACATAACTTTTCTTGAGTTTTCCCCATTGTAGTAGCAGTTCACATGTGGCCCGAGGAGTTCAGTGACCATCGGATCTGCTTTTGGTCTGATAACCAGGTAGTGGTGAGCGTCTTGGCAAAACAGTCCTCACACTCTAGCACAGTCTCCGCCCCTCCGCTCATGCTTTCAAGCTGCGCCACTTAAGGTTTAATATTGTGCTTTCTACTCTCCAAATTACACTGACACACTATCCGATTTTCAGATGAAGCGCTTCAGATCCTGGGCTCCAGACTCAGCTATTGCCAGACTTTTCCAGACCACCTGTGGCATTTTGACAACAATTAGTAATTACAGAGAGCGGCAGTTTCCATTTCCCCTTTTGCTTTTACCTCTTATGGGAAGGCCTGGATGGATTTCTTAGCCTTAAGCTGGCAGTTCTCGGCCATTCAGAAGAATTGGCCCCCATCCTCTGAGCAGATCCTGCAGTATTTGGTCCACCTGCTGCAGATTGGGCATGCGGTTATAACTATCCGAATTCAGTCCACTGCAATGTCTGTTACATTGAAGCTTTATTTTTCAGAGACCCTTGTATAAAGTTTGCAGTGCGCAGGGCCTTGGAAGGTTGGAACCTCCAACCTCATAGGACAGTGGGCGGGAAGTCGGTCAATTTTTACCTATGCAGTATCTGCAACAAGTTAAAACTTGTCTGCTGGTTAAAGATCAAGGTGAGACTGCTTTCAGCAGTCCATTGCATTTTCGCACTGAGGGTTGGGAAAATGGTTGTTGGAGCCAGCACGGGGCTGAGAGTCTGGAGGCTTATTGCTTCTGGACTTTTCCTTATCCTTTGGAGCTTGTCATTAGAGTTGGTAACTCTAAAACAGACTTAGTGGACAGGAGTGCCACAATCAGGCTTCCCGCCACAGGTGAGGAGGGCCCTTGCCCGGATAACAGAATATTTGGCTTTTTATTCCCTGGGGGCTTGCCCGCTCCTAGTGCATGAAAATGGGTTCCCGTTAGCCAGGCATCAATGTGCTTACGTCGTGCACCAGTTATTACAGCCTGCGGCTTGCTTACCGCTGAACACTCCTCATTCCTTACGATTAGGTGCTGCTGCAAAGGCTGCACACTGGGGGCCTGTCAGCAGACAGGATTGTGAATACGGGTCATTGGAAGTCTGACGCTGACAAGGGTTATATCAGGAAGTGTCACAATGATGTCTGTGCTGATGCTTGTCTGTTATTTCCTTTTTTCATAGGAGCAGCTGTGCACATTTGGGCCACAGCATTGTACACTAGGCTGGCAAGCATGTTGACGAGTCTGGACTGGGGCGCCATCTCAGTCTTCCTGCCCATGTGAACATATACCGGATGTCTAGATGGGGAATGCTTTGGGAGGAGATCCTTCCTTTGGTGCGGTCGAGTGTGACCTGTGCAGGTCCTCCCGCAGTGCTGGTGGTACAGCTGGGCGAGAATGTTTGCTGTCTTCCTCCAGCATAAGTTTGCATTCCTGCATGCAAGAGGGCTTGGATTGAGTTGATGGCAGCTCTCCCTGGACTCAAAATAATTTAAGGCATTGGTTCAAGTTGGTCTGGAGGGGGGGTTGGAGCACCTGTCCCCTCCAATGCGCAAAGATGTTCCATTAAGGGAATCCAAGGATTCGCCATGCTTTGGTCGACCCCTTTTGAGGGGTAGGGCCATGCAAGAGTCCCTGGGAGCATTTGGGGTGAGCTTGAGTCTGATCCTGGTTCATTGCTCCCCCATGCTGTTTACTGGAACTGGCGATATGGTGGGGCCCAGTCGTCAGTGCTGCGCTGCTGAGGTCAGGTGCAGCTAGTCGGGACCCAATGCCTAGACAAACTACCACCGAGCAGGCCAGAAAGCATGTTAATAAGGCGGTGGATAATAGAATAAAATAAATAAAGTAAATAAAATAACAAATAAAATAAAATAGGTCCTTGCTTTAGGTGGTTCTGTAATATTGCACCCTCCTAATTTTCTTCAAGGCTATTGCCCTCTTTAGGGCAGATGGGGTGCATCTGTCCCCTATGGGGAACGACACCTGGCGGGATGCGATTGCCTTGGGATTCATTGCTCCCCCACAATGTTTGCTGGTACTGACGATATGGTGGGGCCCAGTCGTCAGTGCTGCCCTGCTGAGGTCAGGTGCAGCTAGTCGGGAACCAATGCCTAGACAAACTACCACCAAGAAGGCCGGAAAGCATGTTAATAAGGCAGTGGAAATAAAATACAGGTCGTTGGAAATCGAATGCATTCAAAGGTTATGTTCGTTAACATTATTGGTGTCTTACAATTTTTGCTTGTTTTATCTTAGGTTTAGCAGCTGTCCGCATCTGGATGGTGGGGCACAGCATCATGCATTGGGCTGGCATCAGTGCACGGCAGTCCGGATTGGGACCGGGTCTCGGCCTTCCTCCATGTGCAGTTGCCTTGGCTGTCCAGACGGGGAATGCGCCGGCCAGAATTCCTGCCGCTGATTCGGAGGCAGGTGCTGCTGGAAGGGCCGCCCACTGCTGTTGGCGTGCAGCTGGGTGAGAATGACCTGTGTGGCCATGGACTGTTTTTCGCTACGTGCTGTGATTTTGGGTGACCTGGAGACGCTGCAGGCAATGGTGCCAACAGCAAAAAATTTTCTGGTCAAAGCTTTTGCAACGACGCATTTGGAGGGGCAGTCGTTGCCCAGCTGCCACTGAAAGGGCCAGAAAACTCATCAATTCTGCTGTTTCAAAAAAGATTTTTGAGCTGGGTGGAGATGTGATTTCCCACCCCGAGATTCTTTTTGAGAGGCCATCCTTTTTCCGAGCTGATGGCGTGCACCTTTCTGCTTCAGGGAATGAGGCTTGGATAGGTGCGGTGGTGGCCAAGCTGAGGTCTTGGTTTAATACAGCTGGGAGAGAACGACCTGGTGGCTATGGGCCGTTCTTCACTGCGTGCTGCAATTTGGACGGACTTGGGGACATTGCGGGCAATGGTGCCTACAGCAATGATATTTTGGTCTCAGCTTTTGCAACGATGCGTCTGGAGGGGCAGTCGTTGCCCAGTCGCCACAGAAAGGGCCAGAAAGCGCATCAATTCTGCTGTGACACACCGGATTGCTGAGCTGGGTGGAGATGTGATTTCTCACCCTGCGATTCTTTTTAAGATGCCATCCTTTTTCCGAGATGATGGCGTGCACCTTTCTGCTTCAGGGAATGAGGCTTGGTTAGGTGCGGTGGCTGCCAAGCTGAGGTCTTGGTTGGGGCTGTGAGTGGTTTGGCGGTGAGCTGGAGGCTCCATGGCGGTTAGGCATTGGTTAATTGGTGCTTGGAGGGGTAAGTGCCTACCCCTCCAAATGATGCGGAAAGGGAATTCCGTTAAAGGAATCCAGGGGCTTGCCATTCTTTCGTCCTGTCCGTGGAGCCGGGCTTGGGCCGTGCAAGCCCCACCGGAACATGAGGGTGAGAAGTGTTGGATTGATTCCCAGCCTCATTTCTCACCCAATACTTGTTTCCCACGCTGGCTTCCGGTGGAGTCCGGAAGTGCCAGCTCTGTCCTGTGGGGGCAAGGACAGATAGTCACCAATGCCTAAGCAACCACTCACATTTTTTGTATTTGAATAAAGTTGTGGCCAAAATTATGCCAAAAACCTTAAACAAAATTGATGTGTGAAGTGTGTAATTATTTGGGGGGTGGCACTGTGGAACTCAACACGCAAAGCGTGTTCTCCCTAACAGAGAGCACGTGTTGCGGTTGGGGAACAGGCCGCCCAGCCATGACTAGGCAAATTAATCAGCAACCCTGGCCTTCAGGGTTAATCGGGTTGCTGGGGAAATATGATTGTTACCAATTTGGAGGAGGAGTCAGAAGCTTTAAATAGAAGGGCCAGACGTAGGGACGTCCTCTTGGCCGTTTTGCATCGGATCACCCGCCCTCCCTCCCTTTAATAGGGGGGTTTTTTATTTAAGCTGATCGCTTGACCTTGCTATGCCTGTCATGGTGTCGTTCGCCTTGGTGCGGGGGCACGGTAGGAATTTTGCCATCTGGCTGATTGGCTGGTGCCATTTGGTTTTTGCCTACTGCGTAGCAAATCGTCACAACTTGTAAGGTTGGCGGTTAGGCATTGGTTAATTGGTGCTTGGAGGGGTAAGTGCCTACCCCTCCAAATGATGCGGAAAGGGAATTCCGTTAAAGGAATCCAGGGGCTTGCCATTCTTTCGTCCTGTCCGTGGAGCCGGGCTTGGGCCGTGCAAGCCCCACCGGAACATGAGGGTGAGAAGTGTTGGATTGATTCCCAGCCTCATTTCTCACCCAATACTTGTTTCCCACGCTGGCTTCCGGTGGAGTCCGGAAGTGCCAGCTCTGTCCTGTGGGGGCAAGGACAGATAGTCACCAATGCCTAAGCAACCACTCACATTTTTTGTATTTGAATAAAGTTGTGGCCAAAATTATGCCAAAAACCTTAAACAAAATTGATGTGTGAAGTGTGTAATTATTTGGGGGGTGGCACTGTGGAACTCAACACGCAAATTTGCTAACATTCAACATTTGGACTTGATACTGAAAATGAGAGTGGATATTTCTTAATGAAGTGTATTTGAATATACACATCTCAGCCATATTGAGCAAGCTGACACTAAACAGCTGATTAGCACTGTCAGTATTGATCAGCTGTTTTGAATTATGAATTCCCCATGGAATGCTACCCAGTTGTATCATATTACACAGCTGACAAATCCTAAGCTGCCCTTCATCTGAAACTCAATTAGTTCCGTGTCCCATGATGCCTACACAAGCCTCTTGGACAATCAAAATTCCATTGAACTGATTGGAGGATAATGTTATGGAAAGCACTGGCAGTTTTTAATGGGACCTGTATCCTGCATGCCAAAGTGAATATCTTTCAGAGCTACAGCCAGAGCATAACCATGCATTATGCGAGAAATAATGATTTGGCACTCTGAAGGAAGAACAGAAGAAACGATAGCCAAGTAAGCCTATCCACCGCACACAAAATTGTTGATCAAACTGCAGCAAAGATGGTAAAGATGACAGGCTAATTCTAGTTAATCACCCAATTCCAGCAAGAGAGCTCAACTCACAGAAGCTGGGTTACATTTGTGCAGCTAATGGGGATGCAAATTGATGTGCATCTTCATTTGCATGCACATCGCAGTGCTAATTTTGGTCTCATTAAACTGTCTGGAGGCATCTTTTCAAAGGGGATGCACATCGTCAGTCAAGGCTACCGGTTGTTATTTGTGCATAATTGCCTACAACTAGAGATGCGTAAAGGTCCTTAACTTTAACTTATTTCCTCACATCAGCTGGGCAATACTGATGCTGCTAAAATGACAGAAGGCAGTCTGCTTTGCATGAAGAAAAATGACCACATGTTCAATATTGCCCAGACCTCAAAGTAGAGGTCGCCTGGCAATGACTCTGAGTGTTTCCATTCAAGCTGCTTGGGTTCCTGGTTGGCTTGTAGACTTACCTCATCTTCCTCAAGGCTACAGGACCGTCAACCAGGCAGGAGTTTCAAAGCCTGGCTAACTGCATGAGGGGCTACTCAGAAGGAGGGGAAAGTGCAGGGAAGCACCTACTCAGTTCCAAACTAGATTTTGTAAAAGTTTTATCAGCATTTGTGACCCAGCTCCTAAGCATGCATTCTGATTAACAAAGGTCCCTTTCTGCTTCTTAAAGCAACCGAAATAAGGCCACATTGCACAACAGAGCCTTAAGAGACCCAGTTTGACACTTACAGCAAAGTCAGCTGTGTTCTTGATGCTATGAGTGAGTGACATAACTTTTCAGCGTCCTCAGCCTTTCAGAAGAAGGAATTCTACAAGCACTAGCTGTACTCCCCCCCCCATAAAAGAATCTCTTCCTGTTAATGACCGATTAATTTAACTTCTCCATCTGACCCCAAGCCACCTTTCATGTGGTTTTGGATTTTTCATCAATTAGTTCCACATGGAAAAGGATGAAAAAACCATAAATTGTACAAAGAGGTGAGTGGGAACAATGCAAGTTTGAAACAGTACGGCCTTTATGTTCTTCATGGGTAGGTGGAAGGGAAAACGGGTATGATGTTCAGTACGTCTTGTGCTAGATATACTCCCATGGTAGACAGCCTGGTGACCTCTGGTTGGTCGTGTCTCTGCTGCTTACCAGCAGGTAGAAAAGGAGGAGTGGGGCAGCAGTGAGGTCAGCGCAGATTTCTTAAATAGCAAGAAATAAATGGCAAAAGTGCATTTTATCCACATGCGTCGTTGTTAATTTTTAATCCTTGTAGCAATCAGAAGTATAAGAGTTCCTTAGAAACTGCCCCACATGGCTTGAAACATAGGCCTGTACTTGCACAAGATATCCCTTCCTTAATTTTGGGCTTCCCTGAACACAGAAGGCAGTTTTCAATGTTTGATGTTTTACTATGTTTGATATTTTAATTTGCTGGGGCTGGGGCAACCCATTCCCAAGTGTCCCTATTTTCCACAGACATTCCTGATTTACAGAAGCCATCCCGGTTTCTGATTTGATCCTGGAATGTTCCACTTTTCCTTAGGATATTCCTATTTTCATTGGAGAAATGTTGGAGGGTATGGAATCATCCGACTGCCGAGCTGTCTGAAGGCAATCCTGTATAGGGAAGTTTTTTAATGTTTAATGTTTTATTATGTTTTTATATATGTTGGAAGTGGTTGGGGCAACCGAGTAAGATGTGTGGGGCATAAATAGTAAAATTATCATTATGGAATGGGGCCTCCCTATTTTTATCAGAGAAATGTTGGAGGGTATGTCAGGTGGGCAACATCAACATCATCCACTGAGCAAGTGGACAATCTTATACTAAGGCTATGGACCAGTTTACATGTAAACTTGGTTTCCTAGCCCTTGAAGACTCCAAAATTTAGTTGAATGGGTGAACTGATTTTGCTGGAAAACATTATTTGAGGTGACACACATGTTTGAATTGTGATCACACAGGAAATTGACTTGATCGCACATGAAATTAACTTGATCACACTTGACAGACATAACCTGAGCTTCACACATATGAGTAATACGCATAAAGCGATCCCATGCAGGAGAGATCAGACTAACAGCAGGAAAAACCTGTCCCAGTCCACAAACATTCACTGCTACATCCATACAGGCCCATACAAATGGGATAGTACAGGCACTGTATGCATTGTCTGGGCCAGCCCGGCCCACCCATGAGGCAAGATGAGGCGACTGCCTCAGGCGGCAAGATTCAGAGGCACAGCAGATCCTGATGTAGATCTTTTTTTCTCCCTTGTTCCTGATGTACCGTATTTTTCGCTCCATAGGACGCTCCTGACCAAAAGACGCACCAAGTTTTTAGAGCAGGAAAACAAGAAAAAAAATCTGACTCAAATTTTGTACTAAACTATTTAAAACAGCAAAGTGTGTGGCTCCTGTCCACTTTGCTGCTTTAAAGCGAGCCATGGTATATAATGATGAGAATGGAAAAAGGACACATTCCATTATAATGTAGCTGTTTTCATTATCACTGGGAAGTCAGTATTGGCAGCAGTCACAAAAACTAAAATTTGAGCATTTTACTGTTATTAATCAAGAATATTAATAGTCAGGGAGAGAAACCAGGGCTGTGCAAATGAGAAGTGCTTGGAGTATGGAGGAACAGCAAAAAGATGATGATGATGATGATGATAATAATAATAATAATAATAATAATAATAATAATAATAATAATAATAATAATAATTAATTTATTATCTATACCCCGCCCATCTGGCTGGGCCTGCCCAGCCACTCTGGGCGGCTTCCAAAAGAATATTAAAATACTGTGAAGCTAAAGATCAAATGATTGTGCTCCAGTTCCTAAATCTCTGAAGTTTTCTCAAAACAGGCATGGTTGTTTTGAAAGGAAGATTCAAAATGGAGTGACTGAGCAAAGAACAGAGGAGGAAAAGAGGGCAGATAAATAGCTTCCATTCAATACCAAGAGAACACAATGTTTTTGGTTTAGTATAGGTGGACTGTACTTGTAAGAATTTGTATAATGAATTATAGAGTTGGAGTGGAATATCAGAGCCTCTTTTCAGCAGTAAAGATTAGCTACTAGGAACATGGTCCACACACACACAGGATGTCTGGTTATAGCTGTGCAGTTTAAACTGTTCCTGAGCCAGATACCTGCTCATTTTTAGCTGAAATTACTATTACTGGTTTGTAGAGATGCTTTGCATGTATTTATGACTACTTCCCCAAAACTGCTACTTGAAGAAATCCCCAAACTTACTATTTGTAAACTTCAAATGGAGCTCAGAATCCAGTTAGGCAATCCTTTGCAGTTGAATTAGGAGGCACTGAGAGACAGCAATTTGCTGCTCCCCACCCCCACCCTCCACCCCAGGAGCACACAATCTTCCCTCTGCTTGCAAACCTTGCAAACCTTGTCCGGACTTCAGGGGAAAGCAAAGTCTGTAGGCAGAGCAGTGTAGCTCCCCACCCCCACAAAGAACCCCAGCAGCACACAATCTTCCCTCTGCTTGCAAACCTTGCAAACCTTGTCGGGACTTCAGGGGAAAGCAAAGGCTGTAGGCAGAGCAGTATGGCTCCTCCCCCCCACCCCCAAAGAGCAGCCCAGGAGCACACAGCCTTCCCTCTGCTTGCAAACCTTGCAAACCTTGTCGGGACTTCAGGGGAAAGCAAAGGCTGTAGGCAGAGCAGTGTGGCTTTCCCTCCCCCACCCCCAAAAAGCACCCCAGCAGCACACAGCCTTCCCTCTGCTTGCAAACCTTGCAAACCTTGTCGGGACTTCAGGGGAAAGCAAAGGCTGTAGGCAGAGCAGTGTGGCTTTCCCCCCCACCCCCCAAAAGCACCCCAGCAGCACACAGCCTTCCCTCTGCTTGCAAACCTTGTCGGGACTTCAGGGGAAAGCAGAGGCTGCCGGCAGAGCACCGTGGCTCCTCCCCCCACCCCCAAAGAGCAGCCCGGGAGCGCACAGCCTTCCCTCTGCTTGCAAACCTTGTCGGGACTTCAGGGGAAAGCAGAGGCTGCCGGTAGAGCACCGTGGCTCCTCCCCCCACCCCCAAAGAGCAGCCCAGGAGCACAGGACAACAGCGATTTGGCTCCAGGGAACACACATTCGCTCCATAAGACGCACAGACTTTTTCCCTTGCATTTTAGGAGGGAAAAAGTGCGTCCTATGGAGCGAAAAATACGGTAGATCTTCACTCTCTCCATCTTTTCCGGCAGTGGGGGAGGCAATGTTTGGTTGTTTACCTCAGGTGCCTAAATGTGTTGTGCCAACGGTCTGCAAAGCTGAGCAGTGTCATAGTGAAGTAGGAGTAAGGGATTAAGCCACAGAGTCAAAACCAAGGAGCCAAGCCAGCAGTCAGAGCTTGTGGATTTTATAGCCCTCTCTGTGTATAGGAGAGTCAACTGACTGGTCAAGGGATGAACACACATATCTGAACCTGTGTTCTTTGACTGCTGTATGCACTATGGCCCATTAAATAAAAATAATTCTGAAAGCAATGCCTTGTGAATCAATGCAAGAAATAAGCACATTTCTGATTTGGTTATTGCAATTGCAATCCTCTCTCATACCTTCCTCTTGACGCTGTCATTTCCCAGTGGAAGCGAACCACTGTTTGTGTGCATAAATCAAGCTGAAGTTTGCTGGCAATTGAAAAATCAATGTCTGGCAGGCAGTGACTGCATGGATAACACTTACTGAAGAGGGAGTTGCGCCTCTGTATCAGTATAATGAGGACCATCTCGGTGAGTCAGTGCTTATTTCAAGTTATAGATCCTCTTCATTGCCATTCGGCAGTACAATGTGTTTTGCAGATGTCTGCGGAAGAAGCTAGGAAAGAATCTCTCTCCCCCCCCCGCCCCTTTCCAATATGACATTTATTTACATGTTTACTTTGGTCGGTTTTCTGTCTTATCTCCTTCACTTGTTAGGAAAGGAGTAGTTCTTGAGGCAGCCTGAGTGGATTTTTAAAGTTAAGACAGATGTAATGTAAAAAAGAGAGAGACCATAGCATGTCTGTCTGCCCCTGGGTAAGCCTTGCTTCCTCCTGGCTTTGCAAGCGAAATGACAAATATACTTCACAGCAAATCAAACGCTGGTTCAGTTATTAGTTTTGTCCCTGTCAGACACAGACCAGGCACTTCCCAGCCTATTACATTATAGCCTCTGGGCTGCACATGCTGGGTTTGTTGCAATGCCCTCAGCACCCCCATACTTCTGACGTTCTTTGTAGCATAATACCAAGCAAGCTGATTATATCGCTCAGGAGTGGAGAACCTGTGGTATTCCAGATGCTGCTACAGCTTCCACCATCCCTGACCAGCTGGCCAGGGCTGATGGGAGTTTGTTTGTTTGTTTATAAAATTTCTGAGCTGTCCTTCACCTTACCTGTTCTCAGGGAATGGATGTCAAGTTTGGTTTCTCTCCGTTTCTCGTTTTTCCAACCCTAGACTCAAGTTCCCACATTGCAAAAGAAATTTGTGATTTTTCAAAAAAGCAAACCAACCAACACCTCACCAGTTTTTCAGCACAAATTTCTCTTAATTGATATATTTTAAATTTATATTTTGACTGATATACATGTTTTTGTAAGCAGTGCTTCCTAATGTACTGCATTTTGTATGTTGCTTTCACTTTTGGAAGCGTTGCCTGGAGGGCAAACGGCATTGCAAACGTCAGAAAAATGTGAATTTTGAAGGATGGCTGTGTCTGACAGGGACAAAATCGGTTCACTCGTTGCTCCAGAAAATGTGAGTTACCGGTATGTAGATCTGCCTTAAAATGCAAACCAAGTTGGATTTCTCCCCCACTCCCACCCCACCCCTTGTTGCAACAAAATATATAGTTGTATATATGTAAGAATAATTAAACAGTTACATTTATTAAAAAGTAAAATCCTTCAGATTAGAACAGAAAATATAGATTCAGCAAAAGAAGTATAGTTTAGCAAGCTCTGGGGGGGTGACAGCTTGTCTGTCCCAATATTCATCATCTTTTCAGTAGGGTAAGGAGACTCTACATATGGGTTCTTCAACCAAAACGTAGCCTGGATCTGGGAATGGCAAAAACTCAAAGCTCAAAGTTCAGGTTGGATCAACTTGTGCAGTTGTATTTTCCCCTTTTATTGCAAAAAATGAACATCCAGCCAATTATTTCCTGAAAACAAAGTATTTTAAAGGATGAGTCCCTCTGTGGCCAACTGCAGTTTGCATACCTCTGTTTTGACAAGGGCAATTTGCTTCTCCTTGTGCAAATAATGCTTTTCTCCACCCAGTTCATTCCTTAGCAAGCTCTGGATAATCAAACTCTGTGCCTGGCTAGCAGCACTTGGTGAAAGGAAAATTAGGCATTTTCTCTGGAGCTGATTGAAAGCATACAGTGAATAACACAATGTGCCCAGAGTTGACACCGTTCCAAAGGACGTTGCTGCTGAGAGTTCTATAAATATTTGCAATTCTAGAAATTTTTGGTACTTGATCACAACGCAATCAAAGGGGTGCCCTCAAAAAGAATGTGTAAAATCGGCTTGCCTATGCAAACTTCACACTAATTGGAAGAGCAATTAGCAAATGGCATCATTCTGAGCCTCTGCCACGATTCCCCGCCTCTCAAAAAATGAACCCTACACAGACCCATATGGTACAGATATTACACACGCACACATACACAAAAAGAGTAACCTGTTCCATTCTTGAGACTCGCTATTACTGCTTTTGACACAGCTACAGGAAATAAAAAGGCTACTGGAATGCGGGCTGGGAAAAGCTATTCCCAGAAGGCTTTGCAAAATGAAAGGTTGGAATCCTTGAGTGGAAACAGACTTTAAAAATCAGCACACTGTTCTCTGTAGCTGAGAGGATTATGCTCGAATGTGAAATATATTTTACAAGTGTGGTCACATTTTGGTAGCCTTCCCCACCCCCCTGGCCACCCCTCCTCCCAGTTGCTTAAGAGCAGGGCTGGGGAGGAAAATGTTACCACTGTAGACTGGAATGCAATATATCAAACGACTATTTGGGTTAGAAGAAGTGGAATATTATGGGCAAGCTCAGCTTTTAAAGGTATTTTCATTCAGGTGCCGGAACTTGACAGGGAAGCAATGTTTGGCCCTTTACCGTTAGGTTACCAGATTTCAAAGCAAGATGTCAAGTGCAGGGGATTGTAAAATACTTTTTTTTTGAGGAATTTTAAAAGGATTTTTAAGGGAAGCTCTGAAGCAGCCTTGCACTTTTGACTCCTGAATGCAGTTCTCAATAACAATAGATACTGCCTGTTTTGTTTCTGCGCCAACTGAACACAACATACTGAAGTTAAACTCTTTCTAGAATCATCTCATCTGCCCAAAGGAGGGACAGGCAAATCTGCCAATTTTGGCTTCTCACTTTTTCATATTTCTGATATGAAATTCAGTTCATGACATTTCTCTATCTGTTTGTGACAGGTTTTTTTAAGTCCTGAAAATTTGGCAGCAAATCTCTTTATTATACCCATATGCTTCATATACACTTTTTGCAAAGCAATTTTCTAATATAAATCATGTTTAATGCTATATTCATTAATATATATGCACTTCACCATAATATATGCATTTTTATACACATTACTTGGATGGAGAAAAGCATTGCAAAATTCAGAGAAGCAGGATTTTCAAAGGATGACTGTGTTTCAGTTTACTTGGGGGGGATTATAGCTTAATGATTACCTGTTAATTTTTGTCTGTTTCTCTAAACTGTTGTAACCTTAGATCAGGTGGCAAAGGTATGGAGCTGCAAATTCGCCATCTTGAAAGGATGGCTACTGTTACTCTGTCTCTGAATGCCACAAGGAACAGAAGATGTAAATGACACACTCAAGGAAAACAGCGCCAGGGAAATGGATGCTGTGAGTGAGTGAGTGAGTGAGTGAGTGAGTGAGTGAGAGAGACCTTTGCTTGTAGGTCTGTTTGGATTATTTCATATTTTCTAAGATTCTGAGCCTGTGCTGGACAGCACAAGACATTGTATGGATATTTTTTGATGTACGTTTGATGTTTAAATTCTATTAGAAGAAAGTTCTGCCAGTAAAACTTTGAATATTATAATTAACCAATAATTTCTTCTAAAAGAAGACCATTCTTATGCATCCAATCACTTCAAACTGTGTGATATTAATATCTGCATCATGGTCTATCCTAAATAATGACAGCTGTCCCTGATTTCATCTGTCCTAGTCCTATCCAGAGATGCCAGAAGTCTACTAGAGATGTCAAGACCTTGGCTCATTTGCATGCAAAGCTTGTGTTCTACCAATGAGCTGTGCTCTTCCTTTTCTGCTTAATAGCCATATTGCAATTTCAGTAGTTGAACCAGTAAAAATAATAATTGCATGTTTGTGTCAACCTTACCTTGTTGTGGGGCTGTAGAATAAGCAGTGTCTTCAGTTAACATAAAGTGCTCACTTCATGGCTTCGTATACTTGATATGTCGGCCATCTTATGCCCCCTGTCAGATACAGTTTTGAACGAGGCACTGGAATACTTGTGTGGAGAAAAAGCTGAAATTTGCTCCAAGATAGTCCTTAACTCTTGACCTAAGTTACACTCTTCTTTCTTGCTAGCCTGCTTTGTGCAGCCCAGGGGTACATATGAAGCAGTTTTTAAGCTTGAGCAGTTTTCAGTTCACGATTAGCCGAAATTATTCCCATTTCCTGAATACCCTTTCAGTGCTCAGATGGATGTTCTGACTTGTCTTGACAAAAGGGGCTCGCGGCTAAAGAGAGCTGCAGCGAAAGAATGCAGCCTTCATTTTGGCAAACAAAATAAAATACGGATATCACCATGAAGAGCACAGGAATGACCAAGTTGCTGAAACATACAGTGATGCAAGCAGGAAAGGGATTTTTTAACACCCCACCCAACTTAGGATGGAACTAGCATGTCATGGCAAACATGGCAGAAGCTTATTAATATCTTAAAGGTAAAGGTAAAGGTACCCCTGCCCGTACGAGCCAGTCGTGACCGACTCTGGGGTTGCGCGCCCATCTCGCTTAAGAGGCCGGGAGCCAGCGCTGTCTGGAGACACTTCCGGGTCACGTGGCCAGTGTGACGAAGCTGCTCTGGCGAGTCTGCACCAGCGCAGCACACGGAAACGCTGTTTACCTTCCCGCTATAAAGCGGTACCTATTTATCTACTTGCACTTAGGGGTGCTTTCGAACTGCTAGGTGGGCAGGAGCTGGGACCGAACGATGGGAGCTCACCCCGCCGCGCGGATTCGGACCGCCGACCATACGATTGGCAAGTCCTAGGCGCCGAGGTTTTACCCACAGCGCCACCCGCGTCCTATCTTACAGCCTTTTAAATCTTAAAAATATCTTACAGCCTTTTAAATGTGTCTGTGGAAAGGGGGGGGGGCTATTGTTTTGTTGGTTTGGTGTAATTATTTACTTGTGTTTTATCTTGTATTTTATTCTGCGAACTGCCCTTAGATCTTTTGATAAAGGGCGGTGTATTAAATAAATAAAATAAAATAAAATAATCAGAAGAAGATGGAGCCAATAAAATGGAGGTAACTCATTGGCAGAAAAACATGCAGTGTGATGATGTCAGAGCATGCACTGAGGATTCTCAGACATTACTGAGGCATGAAGCACAGGCAGCAGGCTGCTGCCTTTGACAGTGCCCCGTGTGGAACTTTTTAAGGCTCCAAGAGGCCACGGAATTGTTGGATATTCATTTGAACTGCCACATCCTTCACACTGCACTCTGCCAGCTTTATCTCAGTTGGAGAATATCAGTTCCTATCTCTCAGCCAAAGGGCCTGCCCTGATGTCTCATTTACAGCTTTGCAGGTCAATATTCCATCGTAAAGGAAATGCACTCTGTATATTGAGAGAAATATTGTTCCCCTTGAGCTGGTTCGCACAGGCCACATAGTTCCTCAACCCTTGATCACTTGATGCAGCTGAATGAACCAACTTGTTCCATTGAAGAATGCATTGAGAAACTCCGTGTTATGTCCTTTGAACATGCAAGCAATCACTTCATTCTGTAGTTATGAAGTCATAGGTGTGTATGTGAAAATTCGCACGTATGAAACCTCCCACTGCCACGCACAAAAGAATAGGGAAGACTAAAACCCAGAAAGGAAACTAGAAAGACGGTCATATTTTCCCTATACTTATAGGGAGACCAAACAGGGGGAATGAAAATGGGAGTGGGACTGCTTGATGGAAGTAAAGAGCTGAAGCGCTTGCAATTCTGATTGCTTTGTGCCCTGTGAAACTGGAAAATTCACAAACATTCCATGGCATCGCATCAGACTAGCTCAGCTAACTGATGTCAGAGACTTCATTTCAGTGTTCGTCTGTTTCTCCAAACAGGAAGTGAAATTAATGGGGTGTTTGAATTTTGAGCCTCTTTGCCCTGGTTGAGCACAGGCTTAGAGTATATGGCACAATACTGGGAAATTTAGGTCTCCTCTCCATCTGCAAAACCAGAAAACATTTATCTCTTGGCCAGACCTAGCCCTATCTAGAAAACAAAGAAGATTGCTTAAATTCAATATCAAAATAAATAAATTAAAAGCATATAGATAATCCCCACTCTGGGGTTATTTTTGACCAAGAGGAGATAAAACATTTCCTAAATAAATAAAGCTGTGCCTGCTCTTTTTACATTTTTTTGAGGGGGGGGGCAGGGGTGATTTAGATTTATAGCTATGTATTGCTAAGGATCTGCCAAACCGTGTTTGTGTGTGTGTGTGTGTGTGACTCACAACCTCTGTCTTGCCCTAAGTATTACCGGTAATATTGTCTTCTAGATCTACAGTTCTAGATGGATGCAGGCATACTTGCGCGCGCGCGCGCGCGCACACACACACACACACACACACACACAGCTGTGTTTATCAGTGCCTAGTTCAGGTCGCCTAAGTAGGATAGAAGATTAAATAAATACTTAAATATAAAACAGGATACTCCCCGCATTTTCTACCTGGAACACTGCCTCCCAGCCCTGGAGCGTACAAAAGTTCCATTGAAATGAATAAGTCTATTCATACACTCTGTGGCCTTTCAAAAAGAGCCCTCAGTCCATTTACATACCTCCTACAATAGACACCAGTTTTACAGAGGGAAAGAGCTAGGCCTGCTTTTTTCATTGTTTAGGGTGTTTCGGTCTCTTGTTAATTGTTTCATTTCTGTGTCCTTTTTGTGCAGGTTCCTAATACTATGAAGTATCTTCCTCAGCAAGTTGAAAAGAAGCACAGTGCTCCCTTTGCTCTGTAAGAGATAGCTGTCCTGATCAAACAATTGCTGTAAGCCCTCACTGCCGTTCACACCCAAATCTTCAATGGATCCTGCTGTAAGGGATGCAAACATGGGGGTTAGGTACCATATCCTCCAACATTTCTCCAATTAAAATAGAGACATCCTATTCCATACCCTTCAAAATTTCTCTGATGAAAACAGAGAGGCTTCCTCCAACATTTCTCTAATGAAAATTGGGGTGTCCTATTCCATCTCTGCCAACATTCTCCCAATGAAAATAGGGACTACCATACCCTCCAGCATTTCTCTGGTAAAAATAAGGATGTCCTAAAGAAAAGTGGGACATTCTAGGATCAAATCAGAAACTAGGATGGCTTCTGAAAATCCAGGACTGAAAATAGGGTCACTTGTATGGTCTGAAATGCTTGTCTTTCGGTGGTTGACTGAGATGTAAATAGTCCATGGGAAATCTGCAAATTTGATCAGGATGCCCTTGAGTCCATCATCCAAGTCGTTGATAAAGATGTTGAATAAGACTGGGTCCAAGACAGAACCCTGTGGCACCCCACTAGTCACTCTTCTCCAGGATGAAGAGGAACCATTGATGAGCACCCTTTGGGTTCGGTCAGCCAGCCAGTTACAAATCCACTGAGTGGTAGCATAGTCAAGACCGCATTTTACCAGCTTCTTTACAAGAATATCATGGGGCACCTTGTCAAATGCCTTGCTGAAATCAAGGTAGGCTACATCCACTGCATTCCCTTCATCTACCAGGCTTGTAATTCTGTCAAAAAACGAGATCAGGTTAGTCTGACATGACTTATTTTTCAGAAATCCATGCTGACTATTGGTGATCACAGCATTCCTTTCTAGGTGCTCACAGACTGTTTGCTTAATGATCTGCTCCAGAATCTTCCCTGCTATTGATGTCAGACTGACTGGGCGGTAATTATTTGGGTCCTCTCTTTCCCCCTTTTTGAAAATAGGGACAACATTTGCCCTCCTCTAGTCTGCCGGGACTTCGCCTGTTCTCCAGGAATTCTCAAAGATGACTGCCAGTGGTTCTGAGATCACATCTGCCAGTTCTTTTAATACTCTTGGATGCAGTTCATCTGGCCCTGGAGACTTGAATACATCTAAACTAGCCAAGTATTCTTGTACTATCTCCTTAGTTATTCTGGGCTGTGTTTCCTTTGCTGAATCATTTGCTCCAAATTCTTCAGGTCGGGCATTGTTTTCTTTATCGGAGAAGACTGAGGCAAAGAAGGCATTGAGGAGTTCAGCCCTTTCTGTGTCCCCTGTTTGCATTTCACCATCTTCTCCTCTGAGTGACCCCACTGTTTCTTTGTTCTTCCTTTTGCTACGAACATACCCATAAAAGCCTTTTTTTGTTGCTTTTAACCTCTCTAGCAAGCCTGAGTTCATTCTGTGCTTTAGCTTTTCTGACTTTGTGTCTACACGTGCTGGCTATTTGTTTGAATTCCTCTTTGGTGGTTTCCCCCCTTTTCCATTTTTTTGTACACATCCTTTTTAAATCTTAACTCAGTTAAAAGTTCTTTAGATAGCCACCCTGGCTTCTTTAGGCACCTTCCATGTTTCCGTCTCATTGGTATTGCCTGACGTCGTGCTTTTACTATCTCCCTCTTAACAAACTCCCAGCCATCATGAACTCCCTTTCCTTTTAGTATTACTGTCCATGTGATCTCACCCAGCACTTCCCTAAGTTTTATGAAGTCGGCTTTCTTAAAGTCAAGAAATTGAGTCCTAGTATGCTTGGCTGCTCCTTTCCGCTGTATAGTAAACTTCAGAAGAGCATGATCACTCGCGCCTAATGATCCTTCCACTTCTACCCCACTAACCAGGTCATCAACATTGGTTAGGACCAGATCTAAAATGGCTGTTCCTCTTGTTGCTTCTCCCACTTTCTGGACAATGAAGTTGTCTGCAAGGCCAGTGAGGAATCTGTTTGACCTTATGCTCTTGGCTGAGTTTGACATCCAACAAATATCCGGGTAATTGAAGTCCCCCATTACTACTATCTCCCTTCCTTTTGCATGCTTGGCCATCTGTTCCAGGAAGGCATCATCTATGTCCTCCGTTCGGCTTGGGGATCTATAGTAAACTCCCACAATGAGGTGTCTGTTATTCTTCTCTCCCTTAATTTTGACCCAAATGCTCTCACTTTGGCTTTGAGGTTCTAAATCTTGGATCTCTTCACAGGTATACACATCCCTGACATATAATGCCACTCCTCCTCCTTTCTTGTCTGGTCTGTTTCTCTGAAATAGATTGTATCCCCCCCCATTATTACATTCCAATCATGGTACTTATCCCACCAGGTTTCAGTGATGCCTATTATGTCATATTTAGTTTGCTGTACCAAGAGCTCAAGCTCATGTTTATTTCCCATGCTTTGCGCATTAGTGTACAGACATTGAAGTCCATTAATCATTCCCCCGTGTCTCTTATTTAAGGATTTTTTCCTCCCACCACTAGGTCTGCGTGCTGTTTGCTCCATTTGGTCGATGACATTTGGATGATCATCTTCATCAATTGATAGACTCCTACCTTCAGGAGCACTGTCTCCCTCCCCCACATTAGTCAGTTTAAAGCCCTCCTGATGAGGTTTCTGAGATTTTTGGCAAAAACATTTCTCCCAACCGTTGTGAGGTGCAGCCCATTGCTTGCCAGAAGTCCATCTTCAAGAAACTGCAGTCCGTGATCTAAGAATCCAAACCGTTCCTGTTTACACCATTTGCGAAGCCAGCTGTTCACTTCCACTATTTTCCCCTCTCTCCCTGGGCCACGTCGTTCAACTGGGAGGACAGATGAGATGACAATTTGTGCATTTAGTTGCTTCAATTTCCTGCCGAGAGCCTCATAGTCTCTTTTGATCTTCTGGAGGCTATTGCTTGCAGTGTCATTGGTTCCCACAGTGTCATGTGATTCCAAGCACACCCCTTCCCATCTCACGATGACCTTTGATTCTCAGTTCAACCACTGTCTGAGGTTGATTTGATTCCCACCCTTGCTCCAGATGTAGATTTTCACTCACTTACTTTTGTGGTTTGACTTAGGTGTCAAAATGTCTTGGGCTGGTCCTGGCTATGGTCATTTAATGGAATCACAGTATTAAGAGGCAGCATGTACCAGTACAGTGGTACCTCTGGTTGCGAACGGGATCTGTTCTGGAGCCCTGTTCGCAACCTGGAAGGAACGCAACCCACGTCTGCACATGCGTGGGTCACAATTCGCCACTTCTGCACATGCGCATGGTGTCATTTTGCACGTCTGCACATGAGCAAGCAGTGAAACCCGGAAGTAACCCTTTCCGGTACTTCCAGGTCGCCGCGGGACGCAACCTGAAAAGACGTTACCTGAACCAAACATAACAAGAGGTATGACTGTAGCTGGGGATCAATAGCAGGAGAAGGCTTACTTATGAACTTCCCAGAAGCATCTGATTAGCCACTGTGGGAAACAGGATGCTTGACTAGACAAGTCTTTGCTCTGATCCAGCAGGACTCTTCTGATAAGTCTTCGTGTTCTAGTAACAAAAGCAAAACTTGCATCTTTTGTTGATGTAGGTTTTACGGACGTAGCTCTAACATACCGTGAAATAGAAAGAAAAGTTAAACGCCTTTATGAAAGTTTGGAGTTTTTAATAAAGTTGCATTAGGTTTGGTTAAACAAAGTTTTACTTTATTTGAACTTCATTAAGTTAAGGTTTATTTAGGTGAAATGTCTTTATTAAGTTAAATGCCTCATGTAGCATAGTTCATCATCATGGGGCTCATAAGTCATAAAGGAAGGCAAACAGAGGCCAACTACCCCCACAAAGTTCCAGGAAGGATATCTTCCTGAAGAGGTGATGGACTAAAGTTCTGGCCATTGTAGGTTTTTTCCTTTTCTACATTCCAATAAATATGAGAGAGAGAGAGAGAGAGAGAGAGAGAGAGAGAGAGGGAGAGATTTGTCACCACAGAAGAGAAAGATTCTCCTCTGCAATCTTCAAGATGGGCAACAGCAACAGCCAGAGAGGCCCTCAGGTATGGAGCAGACCTTTTCCAGCAGTGCAGGGATGTCTTCTTGGGAGATGGCATAAGCCGAGGACTGCCTCTCCATCCCTATAAATAACAATAATGATAATTTATTATTTATACCCCGCCCATCTGGCTTAGTTTCCCCAGCCACTCCCAACAGAAATAAAAGCAGAATAAAACATTAAAAACTTCCCTAAACAGGGTTGCTTTCAGATGCCTTCTAAAAGTCAGATAGTTGTCTATTTCTTTGACATCTAATGGAAGGGCATTCCACAGGGCGGGCACCACTACCTAGAAGGCCCTCTGCCTATAACCTCTCTTCTTGCAGGAAGGGAACTGCCAGAAGGCCCTCAGAGTTGGACCTCAGTGCCCGAGCTGAATGATGGGGGTGGAGGCACTCCTTCAGGTATACTGGGCTGAGTAGCCTGTGTCCTTCCATATGTTGTTGTGGGGTACAGCTCCTATCATCTCTCACCGTTGGCAAAGCTGGCTAAGACTCTTGGGAGTTGAAGTCCAACAACATTTGGACAGCCACAGGTTCCTATAGATCAGAAAAGCCAGTAAACCATCGAGACAGACTGAGAAACGAGTCATGCTACTGACATTATTCTAGTCCTATGTGATTCTGGCTCCACTTCAGATCTTCCAGATTCTGCTTGGCTTTGCCCATGATCCACCAAGATGCTCTCGCTTTCCTGTTCTATCAGGAATAGGTTCTTTCTTTGAATTAAAAAAATGGAAACATGACTTCTGTTAGTTTCAATGTATCTGTTCTGCATAGGAGTAACATTGAATACAAACCTCAGTGAGCTTCTTCACTGAGCATTGTTTTGAAGTCTCAAATTCAGACAGACACATTGCTGTTTCAGTTTTCTTATACAGTGGTACCTCGGGTTAAGAACTTAATTCGTTCTGGAGGTCTGTTCTTAACCTGAAACTGTTCTTAACCTGAAGCACCACTTTAGCTAATGGGGCCTCCCACTGCTGCCGCACCGCCACTGCACGATTTATATTCTCATCCTGAAGCAAAGTTCTTAACCCGAGGTACTATTTCTGGGTTAGTGGAGTCTGTAACCTGAAGCATATGTAACCTGAAGCGTATGTAACCTGAGGTACCACTGTATTCACTTCCTTAGACAATCTAGAAGCTATGGCTGAAATACTTTGGAGACGTGTGTCTTGCAAGTCATGCGGTCCTGCCCCCTTAATATAGCTCCAGAGCAAAAAGATAAAAATAAAACAGCAACTTTCCTAGTTAGAACATACCATAAAGCATTCCCACCCCCTCTAATGAAAGTCAATAGACCTGAAACGTTAGTTTATCCCTACGCAACCTTCTGAAGTAAGGCATTGAGGTTTAGGATTTGCAAGTCAGGGCAGATGTGGTCCAGCACGAAAACAGAGGAAGAAAAACCTTTCTGCAGCAAACTCAATGGAATCTCTATGCTCCAACATAAAAAGAACAAGGAGCTAGTTGTTAATAGAACTCAGTGCTGCCTACCTTCTGGGAAAGAGAGACTTTTTGGTCAAATCTTGTGGCTAATGCACCCTGAGTTGGGTCCCTCCTCTAGCTTTCCACCACCACAGCTAGGAGAAAATAAAGAACTCTTACTTTCTGAAATAGCAAGAATCCTCTACTGCTTCTTAATTCCATTCTGTACTCACAAGTAGGACTGTGGTCTGATTCATTTGAAATTCTGCAGCAAGGTAAATCTAAAATCTGTGCCAAGAAAAAAACCTGAATTCTGTGACATGTATACATCATGCAAATCAAATAAGTGTTATGCCTTTGAATGTTTTTGAAGAATATTCAGAAACGTTAGCTGGTTGAAAATGCTGCTATCGGACTGGTGATGGGGGCATGTTAGTTAGTTCACATGTGTCTGTTTTTGTTTCAAAATCCAAATCAAAGCCATAACAGCAGACTTTAAAAACAGTAGACACACTAACATTATCAAAATATAGATAAAACCTGCAGATTTTTTAAATAAGAAAAACAAATGAACATAATTAAATTACACGTCTGGGTAGGCTTATCTAAACAAACGGGACTGATCTTCTTTTGATAAGAGGATGTCACTGTAATTTCCCCACCTTTTTCTGATTATCTGCTCTTGTACAGGGGCTCCCTGCACGGTGGAATCAAGATACAACCACAATGGGAAACGCATTATGGTTTCTCCTGGGGTTGCATATAGATTCTGTAGCACCGTTTAAATAATCCCAATGTTTCCAAGAAATCATTACATTTCTCTAGTCTTCTAGGATCTGGCCACTTTGGAAGGCTAAAATGGCCAATGGCTCTTCTGCAGCAGGAATGGGGAACCTATGATGCTTCAGAAGTTATTGGACTACAACTCCCATCATCATTAACCACTAGACATGCTGGCTGGGGCACAACAACATCTGCATACCGTCCAACATTTCTCTGATGAAAAAAAGGGTGTTCTATTTGATAATGATAATGATAACAATACTCATGCCCCACCAATCTGACTGGGTTGCTCTAGCCACTCTGGGCAGCTTCCAACATATATAAAAATATAATAAAACATTAAACATTTTTTGAAAAAAACTTCCCTATAGAGGGCTGCCTTCAGATGGCTCAGGAGTCGGATAACTCCATACCCTCCAACATTTCTCCAGTGAAAATAGGGATGTCCTAAGGAAAAGTAGGACATTCTGGGATCAAATCAGAAATCAGGATGGCTTCTGTAAATCCGGGACATTCCCTGGAAAATAGGGACACTTGGAAGGTCTGGTAATTGCTTTTTGCATTCTTCATCTACTTTGGCAATCAAGAGATATAAGGTCCATGTTATTTGCGTGGACAGGCGAGTCCCCCCCAACCCCAGACGACCCCTGAGTGGAATAATGACTCAGGACAATGTGCTATGGGATTAAAATTGGCCACAACTTTATTAAGTTTCAGATGTAGGGAGACCTTGGCTCAGGCATTGGGCATTTATCCTTCCCAGTCCCCAGCTGGGGATCTGGGAGACATCAGGGTTATCCAGAATGTGTGGGGATTGGGCTGGCTCTGGAGAACATATGTTCAAGCAGAGAGCCCGCACCCCGTTTCGCCACCATTGGAGGGGAGAGAAATGACAGCCTCTCGGCGTATGGCCAATGCCTCCCCCCAAGACCTCTTTAATGGGGAACCCTGGTATCACTGCCGCAAGGGGGCACGCCCCCCCCATTTAGGAAGATCGACTAAAGGATTCCTCCCAAGGCCTGAAACCGCCAAAGTTGTGACATTTTGCTATGGGGAAGGCAAAACCTGCCAATGCAGGAAAATGCCTTTCCGGCCCTTCAACAGTGACCATGATGTAGCAGCGCCTGCGTACCTGTGGAGAAGAGGTTAACCTGCAAAAGGAAGACTTAACTGAGGGAGGGGAGGGTGGGAGAAGCTCTGGAGCCAACTGACGCTTCGGTGGTAAGATTCACCTTCTGTTGTGTGGGCAGAGAGGTCCCTCCCCTTACCTGGCTGATCCCCTGGCAACGCCTCCCCAGGCGGGATTGGGTGATTGGCTGAGGTAGGCGGAGACCCCCAGGTATCCAGCCTGGGGAGGGTGAAGCCAGCCCGAGCTACCGGGAGCCGCACTGGGATCCGGGTGGCTGCGGCTGACCACGCAAAAGGCGCCCCCTATTTGATGTGGGGAGGGGTCAATGTTGGTTCAAGGCCCCTTGTATCAACACAATGATTTATGACGGAAGTTGTGAGGTGCTGCTATAAAGGAGGCTGCAGTTCTATACTGACCAGGAGGTAAGTTCCTTTGAGCCTATGCAGAAAACTTTTCAATTATTGTTTGTAGAAGGAAAGAGCAGCAGAGGAGAGAGAGGTGGTGTTTTCTGGAACATTTCTAATGAAGAAACATGATAGTAACATTTTGTATGGGTCTGCGGAAAGGAACGGCTCAGCAACAAGGCTGATATACGAGCGTATAATTTTAAACATATGCCTTGCTTCAGTAGCTAATTTGTCACTGGCATTAGAAAAGACAAGAAGTAGTAAAATGTAGCAAAGAACTTTCATGAAGTATCGGGCCTGGTTTGGACATTTCACCTAAGGTTGCCAATAAGAAAATGTTGACTGATGGGTGGGATCTGAAAACAGGGACTTGCAGGTCAGGTGGCAGATCGGTTAGGCGCTTGGGGATGGAGGCTGCACAACATGTTCTGTTCATTTGAGGTGAATACTTGATGCATGCGCTTCCAAGTCCCTGGCCGCAGAGCAGTGCTAGCCACATATGCCATCTGTTCACAGATTAACACAATTCAGGGTGTCACCATGTTACAATCAGAAAGAAGGAAGTGCCAGAGCTGAGGTTTATTTTTAAATAATAATAATAAAAAGTCTAGGTTTTGTTCTGCTGCTCATCTTCTCCTCCAGTAAAGAAGCCCCGCTAAAAAGGGCTGAGCCAGCCAAATTAAGTTTCATGGCTGTAGACGGTGGTATGTGCACTCACACCTCCCCCTGTTCAGTGTGCGTGGGCAAAATGTTCAAAATGATCAGTCCTGGCCCAACTGCACTAGCAGCCAATTTGTTTTGGGGCCGACCGCAGTACCTCAAGATCTTCTCTCCCCATTTGAACCGACCCGGACCCTGTGATCATCCTCTGAGGCCCCTCTTCATGTGCCTCCTCACCGAGAAGTCCAGAGGGTGGCAACACGAGAACAGGATTTTTTGGTGGTGGCCCCCTCTTGTGGAATGCTCTCCCCAGTGAGGCTCTCCTGGTGCCTTCATTACGTATCTTTTAGGCACCAGGCAAAATTTTTATAACTGTTAACTACCTGTGGTCTTTTAGAAGAGGGTGGGATGTTTTTAATGTAATTCTCTTTCCTCTTGGTTTTAATGTATCTATGTGGAGTCTGTTTGGTTGTTTGGTTGTAAGTCACTTTGGGTTGCCCTGGGCAAGATAAAGTGACTAACAAATGTAGCTACCTGACATTCAGAAGACATCTTAAGGCGGCCCTATTCAGGGAAGCTTTTAATGTATGATATTTTAGTGTTTTTTGGTTTCTGTGGAAGCCGCCCAGAGTGGCTGGGGAAACCCAGCCAGATGGGCGGGGTACAAATAATAAATTATTATTATTATTATTATTATTATTATTATTATTATTATTATTATTAGATAATAGTATTAATAATCAGTGCTATTTTTCAATGAAAAGAGGTGCCAGAACTCACCACGAACTCCTCCTTTGTTCTTTTATAATGGCAATGCTGCCCATCTGAGAGGTGGCGGAACTGAGTTCCTGTGAGTTCCGGCTGAAATAATAATAATAATAATAATAATAATAATAATAATAATAATAATAATAGTAATATTAATAATGGGATAAGAAAAAAGAGAAGGAAAAGAAAACTGACTCTATGCCTGGGAACTGCTTGGTACCCCATTTTTCTGCCTCCCCCCCCCAAACGTCAATTGGCAAACAGAAATATATCTAGGCAGCAGTAGGCTCAGGAGCCTATTTGGTCATTAAGTGGTATACAGTGGTACCTCAGGTTACATACGCTTCAGGTTACAGACTCCACTAATCCAGAAATAGTACCTCAGGTTAAGAACTTTGCTTCAGGATGAGAACAGAAATCGTGCTCCAGTGGCACGGCAGCAGCAGGAGGCCCCATTAGCCAAAGTGGTGCTTCAGGTTAAGAACAGTTTCAGGTTAAGAACGGACCTCCGGAACAAATTAAGTACTTAACCCGAGGTACCACTGTATAATGTAAATAAATAATAATGACAAATTGATCCATCACTTACAGGTCTCTGTGTAGAGATAATAAGCCTCACATAATGCTTCAGATACAGTAATAATAATCATTTTATAATTTATTATTTATACTCTGCCCATCTGACTGGGTTTCCCCAGCCACTCTGGGCGGCTGGGGTAAGTAGAGTGCTAATGGCACATATTTTTTTAGGTGGAACTGAAATGAAGAGTTATGCTGGGTCGCCTTCCCCGCTGTGCAACTGTATCACCGCTACTGGAAAAATCTAAAACAGACCCCAGCTCTGTTACTCCATCATTTTTTATCCCTGGCCAACAATTGTGAAATGCACCTATTTTGTGGGATGGCCCTGGAATATTATGTGCTCTGAATTTGTTTCAGACGTAACGAACATTTAAGGCAAACACCAATTCTGAGAAGGCTATTGAGACATCAGTTGTTTTCCAAAATAGAATGGAAACTATTTCCAGATTTTGGTCCACTTCTGAATTCTTCCTGCGCCACACTGCTTATTAGCCGCCGCTGAAAATTAAATTGTGAGAACAAAGCAAATAAAAAACACACACACCAGGGAAGAACATCAGCAAATGTGTGGAGGAGAAAATGCAAAAGTGTTTGGAATTCAGTGCTTCTTGGATAATTTTTATGCTGAATAACTTTATACGCAGCAAGGCCGAAATAATAGGAGTATCCAGACACTTCGTTAATCAACCAACACTGACTCTTGAAAAGAAACTGCTAAAAGCCTGTCAAGTTTTGCAAACGTGTGGAGTGATGGGATGTGGGACCCATTTAGCGGGGCAGTTTGAGAGGAAGCGAAATCTAGCCAATCACCTCCTCTAAAGGCGCCTGTGGCAAAATGAGTTGTCAACTTCAGTTCGGAAGATTTGCTTTGCCAAATCAGTCTGCTGCACTAGTGAGAACACTCCTGCAACCACAGTATAACATCCCACTACAAGTCATATATATACCATTATTTACTAGTACAGTGGTACCTCGGGTTACAGACGCTTCAGGTTACATACGCTTCAGGTTACAGACTCTGCTAACCCAGAAATAGTACCTCGGGTTAAGAACTTTGCTTCAGGATGAGAACAGAAATCGTGCCATGGCGGCGCGGCAGCAGCTGGAGGCCCCATTAGCTAAAGTGGTGCTTCAGGTTAAGAACAGTTTCAGGTTAAGAACAGACCTCTGGAACAAATTAAGTACTTAAACTGAGGTACCACTGTACAGGCAACTCCCCACTTGCA
This sequence comes from Podarcis bocagei, assembly GCF_964188305.1. Taxonomy (NCBI): domain Eukaryota; kingdom Metazoa; phylum Chordata; class Lepidosauria; order Squamata; family Lacertidae; genus Podarcis; species Podarcis bocagei. Next base: position 81,152,707 of record NC_138129.1, on the reverse strand, counting down.
CGTGATCTCACACACAACCACGTGCATGTGCGAAGTAAATAAATAATTCAAAACCGGAAGCAGCGGGAGAGAGCTAGAAAGTCCTCGTGACTCATGAGGAGACCCTCCCAAGAGCCTGAAGAGGACGCCAGTGAGCCAAAAGTCCATAAATAAATGCTTAAAAGGGTTTTTAAACAACCTTATGGGCTCCAAAATGGTGTGCAGAAGCTCTCTCTCCTTCTGCGCTACCTCGTTTGATAGCTGTTGGGTGGGAAGTGTATTGTGGCAGGCTCAGACATGCTGTTCCCTGGCTTTTCTGGTGACCCAGAGGCAAATGAACTTATAAAAGAAAAAGAGCATGGAGAGCAGGTAAAAACAGGCATCCACTTATGCTCATTTCGATTATGCGTGCAGGGGCCCAGAATGTACTCACACATAAGTAGTTGCCTGTACAGGAAGTTGTAGGATTTAGGGTATTTTTATTATTTTTGTTACACTAAAGTCACTTTTTCTGCTTGAAAGTTTTGAACACTGTTATGCAATGTAACAGTGATCTCATTTCATTCTCTCTCTGCCTCTCTCGCTTTCTCCCTCCCACACACACACACACACACACACACACACACACACTACACAGTGGCAATTTTCTCAAGGCTTTGATTATTTTGCTGAGACAAGAAACTCCGGCAATTTCTTTTTAATATACCATTCATTTGCTGCATACTTAATAGTCATTTGTGGGCTTTTTCTGGGCACTTGATTTTGGCTCATCTCTCCGAAGAGACCCATTTGTAGTGGAGTAGATCAAAATGGATTTCCTGCCCTGTGAGGAAGTCTGAATCCCTTCTAATTTTATTTTCCTTTCAAACTTGCAAAAAAGAAAGGGCTGGGTCTGAGTGCAGGAATTTCTTGTTGAAACAAGAAACCTGTCATCTCAGGATTTCTCTCCCCCCCCCAAGTGTGTGGAATGAAATTTGCTTGGTCACTCTGCACCCCCCCATGGAATTCCCCCCCCCCCAAATTAAAATGATATTTGGGTAGAAAACAGGCCATCTGGAAGGAATTTTGACACCACCAGCACCACAAGCTCTTTGCATGTGTGACATTTTCTCTTCCCTTTCAGCAACTGCAGATGCCTTGCAATGCCTGGAACCTAGCTAATGAAGATGAAAAACGGACATAGAACCATAGCTGTCAACGTTTCCCTTTTTAAAAGGGAAATTCCCTTATTCGGAATAGGATTCCTCACAAGAAAAGGGAAAAGTTGACAGCTATGTATAGCTGGTCCCATCACCTCCTGGCAAATAGAAGGGAAAGAAATGGAGGCAGTGAGAGATTTTACTTTCTTGGGCTCCATGAACACTGCAGATGGTGACAGCAGCCACGAAATTAAAAGACACCTGCTTCTTGGGAGAAAAGCAATGACAAACCTAGACAGCATCTTAAAAAGCAGAGACATCACCTTGCCAACAAAGGTCTGTATAGTTAAAGCTATGGTTTTCCCAGTAGTGATGTATGGAAGTGAGAGCTGGTCCATAAAGAAGGCTGATCGCCGAAGAATTGACGCTTTTGAATTCTGGTGCCGGAGGAGGCTCTTGAGAGTCCCATGGGCTGCAAGAAGATCAAACCTATCCATTCTGAAGGAAATCAGCCCTGAGTGCTCACTGGAAGGACAGATTGTGAAGCTGAGGCTCCAATACTTTGGCCACCTCATGAGAAGAGAAGACTGCCTGGAAAAGACCCTGATGTTGGGAAAGATGGAGGGCACAAGGAGAAGGGGACGCCAGAGGATGAGATGGTTGGATAGTGTTCTCGAAGCTACAAACATGAGTCTGACCAAACTGTGGGAGGCAGTGGAAGACAGGAGTGCCTGGCATGCTCTGGTCCATGGGGTCACGAAGAGTCGGACACAACTAAATGACTAAACAACAACAACATGCATAGAACAGATTTCTCTCATGTTGCGCACCAAGCTTCTGATTTGCTGGTGTTATTTCTAGATGACAGAGTACCTTGGGCAGGCCAGCTTTTTAGAGCACGGTGCTCATAATACCGAGGTCACAAGTTTGATCCCCGTATGGGACAGCTGCATTTTCCTGCATTGCAGGGAGTTGGACTAGATGATCCTCAGGGTCCCTTGCAACTCTACAATTCTATGATCCATTGATAGTCATGGGGTTTCCTACATATCCCATTAAAACACATCCCATTGAATGAGATATTGACACTTTCATACATTAGTTTATTGTAGACTTGGTGCTGCTCATGCATGCAGGTTTTGTGCAGCATTCACACAATGATGTCCTTGTCACTGGTGGAAGAAGAGGGGGCGGGGGAGTGCAACGCCCCCATCACCACAGTCCCGGTGGGGTGCCAATTGCAGCTGCCCCCTGCACTGGGTGCCACGCCCTGCAGGTGGCGCAACACACCCCCAGGACGCATGCCACACCCCTGCGGGCAGCGTGCCATGGCCCCAGGACGTGTGCCACTCCCCCGGGATGCACGCTAGTCACGCCCCCACCTGCTCTCCGCCCCCGGTGCCAGAGCATGAAGCTCCGCCACTGGTCCTTGTCAAAATGCCATCCTGTTTACCCACTCCATGAGTGAACCATATTTCCTGTTTCTCTGCAGGGGGGTGGATAGCAGTGCCCACTGGTGACCATTGGGACTGGCAGGACGAAAACCAGAGAGGCCAATGGTAGGTGGAGAAATCTCCTTATCTTCTGAGCAAAAGTGAGACTAAGAGGTGGACTCTGGACCCAAAGAGATTTACATGAACACTCTGGTCAAACATCCTACAGCTGCTGCCTTGAACACACATGTCCTGAATAGGTGGGTAAAAATATTTTAAATAGTTGCATGTAATGCTTAGCCAGCACATGCTAAAATAATGTTTTTCCTTCTCTCTGCAAACCAGTTAAGCCAAGGAATCGGGACTGATTCTGAGACCAGTTTTAAGCCCAAAGCCTTGGAGCAGTGCTTTTCATAAAGAGAGAGAGAAATTTCAGACAATTTCTCCGGTTTCCCCAGAGAAAGTAGCGGGGGGGGGGGGGAACCTCACAGATCCATGCCTAGAAACCAAAAGTCTCTTAGTTTGATCCCCAAGTGATAACATTGAACACTTGATGCATTATAATTCAGCAATTTCACATTGCAGCCTCCCTTTGAAGTTCCTTTGCAGAAACGTTCTAGGGATATTTATTTCTAGGAACAGTGAAGTACAGATCAGTGTTTGCAAGACATCCCCACAGAAGCACAGCTGCTAAACCTATAGCTGAAATCCACCATGTCCTGGTTTGGAGAGCTGGATCAGAAGGCTGCAGTTACTGAGATAAAGGATTTCCAAATTCCCAGTCTTACCCCTATATCATGCCAACCAGCTGGGATGTCCTAGCCTTCCATGGCACTGATTTTATACAGTTAAGGCCATAGGAAGAAACCCTAATTGATGGTACTATAATACTAGCTTAGGCACGTTTTTGCGTGGTTAGGAGATGAATAGGGATGTTTGCTGCTACATAATGTTTGAGGCTTTTGGAATGACAAACCGAGCTCATATGGGGATTGTATTTCCACCCTGTTCTTTTTAAAATCTGTCCTCGCATGAGCTTTGCCATGCAAAGACTGTAATTCCACGACAGAAGAAAAGCTATGCATTTTCTGTAGCAGGAACGAAATGTTCTCTACTTTCCCTTTATGTTTATGTATATATAAATCATTTTAAAGTGACCCAACATTTCACCCATTTTTTCCTAATTCATTTTCTCTTTCTTTCCTTTCCCCCTCTCCCCTCTTTTCCCTCTTTTGTGTTGGTGTGTGCACATGTGTTTTATTAGGTGACTCATGCTTTTTTTTTTTTGCACGTCGAGGTCCCCAAAACACCCCCAAAGAAAAACACAATTGACACTTAATTTTTGTTTAAGGTTTTTGGTATAATTTTGGCCACAACTTTATTCAAATTACAGCAATGTGAGTGGTTGCTTAGGCATTGGTAGCACTAACTGACCCCGCACAGGGACAGCTCTGACATTTGCACCCCCCGTGAAGTCAGAAAGGGTAAGTCACCTGGGGAGAGAGACGGGACTGGGAACTATGCCTCACCTCTCCCCAGAATGCTCCCAGGGGCTTGCGTGGCCCTAGCCCCTTGCCAGGGGGGTTCAGACAAAAGCATGGGGAGCCCCTGGATTTCTTTAACGGAAAACCCTTGCAGCAGCAGCAGCATTTTGGAGGGGCAGGCACAGCCGAATCCATACCCCTCCACCAACCAATTCCCAGACCAATGCCTAACCGCAACCTTACAAGTTGTGATGATTTGCTACGCAGTAGGCAAAAACCAAATGGCGCACACTAATCAGCCAAATGGACAAAATTCCTACCAGGCCCCTGCCCCAAAGCAGATGACCCCATGACAGGCATAGCAAGGTCATGCAAACAGCCTAACATTAGGGATGGGAGGGCGGGTGATCCAAAGCATGCAGCGAAAAGAGGAAGTTCGTCACTGCGTGCATTGTATTTAACAAATAGGGCTGTCAATCAACAAATGGCAACATCTAGATTTCCCCAGTAACAGCCCGCCCCTGCTTAAAGGATGGCCGAACCATTTGCCTAGCAACAGTGAGGTGTCTCGTCAGCCCCAACCGCAACATGTGCTCTCCATGAGGGAGAACACGCTTTATCACAGCACATAAAGCACAATTCTATACATGCTTACTCCCAATGGGGCATATTCTCAGGGAGGTGGGTACAGGATTGCAACCTTAGTTTTCATGCATGAACTAAATAATATGTATGGAGGCAAGATGAATGAGTTTTCAGTCCCATCAGCTTCAAGCAAAGAGTTACACAAATACCCCAAATATTATTATTATTTTTTTTTGGGGGGGGTCGGTCTCCAAGTCACACTTTAATTTCTCAGAGATAGGGAGTCACCATTGCTTCTTTATCCCAGAATACTAGATGTGTAAGCTGATATCAGTAGCATCTTAGAGGGAGTTATTCAGCCTGGAATCTCCATATTGGAAATGAGGTGGCATACTGACCTTACCCAGCCGAATTTTTGTATTTTTTCTAGCTTTAAAAATTATTCTTTGTATAATGTCTTGTCTGGTGAGGAGTTCTGGAAGACTCAGAAGCTAGCCATACTTCTGAGATATTTTGGTTGGCCTCAATCAAGGTATTGCCCAACTGTGGATTTGGGAGCTAGGCTGGTTTTTTGATGCATCCTCTTTTCAAGCTATGGGTTGGATCCAAACTAAGCTTGCTTAATTCCCATTGCTATCATTGGGACATTAGTCCCATAAGTCCCACTGTTTTAAATAGAAACTAAGTCCAACTAAAACTGGGTTGTAGCCAGTGCTGGACATATTCGGAGTAGATCTATGAAACTAATGGACACAGATAACCCCAGGCCATTAACTTCAGTGGATCTAGTCTGGGTAGAACTAAGTTGGGTACAACTCTTTCTCTTCTCTGCATCCAACCCCATATTAGCAAGCACCGCAAAGGATTAGCGGCAATTTTTCTGCCCTTCGTTTCCATCAACATGGAGGTTTAGCACCCCTGTTACATTCTGTTTAGGCTGGTGTGAGTTATCAGAAAGGCTTTCATTGACACTGTGCTCAGCAAATGTCTGCATAACATAAAAGCCACAGGCATCCAGGATGGAGCTCGGGAATAAGTAGGATCTGGTTAATGCAGAAAATTGGGTGTATTTGTAACAAGAACTATCAGTGTGTAGCACAGTTTATCCAACTGAGAAAATATTAGTTGGGGAATGACCGAGTTAATGCTTAGAATTCTTCTGGACTCTGACCAGTATAAATGGTCAAAAGCACAAGACTGCAAACTATTTAGATTTGTGAAAGATGCTGAAAACTCTGATCTCAGATCAGAAGCCTAAAGAGGATGATGGCTATAATTTGGTTCCATCTCTTTAGACCTAGGAGAACCCAGAGGCTTATAACTATGTCCAGAGCACATCAAATATTGTTATTGAAAGTATTTTTAATTGTGCCGTCTCCAAACGTTTTGCTGACCAAAATGGAAGTATTGCGAGCTCTAATGCATGTGCTGCAACATCCCAAGAGTGTTGGCGAGGGTGCTAATGTGCTAGATTTATTTATTTATTAATTTTAAATAATTTTTATTGATTTTTCCATGTATAACAATTTTTCATATTTCAACCTTCCCCCCCTGGACTTCCCTTATACTCCCGTTTTGTTTTATTCCCATATTGTTTTATTCCCTGTGTATTGTTTCCCCAAAATGTTCTCAATACATATAGTCTTATTATTATTATTTTGTATACAGTTGTGATTGTTTACTCAGACCCTGCCAATGAGTCCATTTCTTTATGTTGCCTCTTCATATATGTTGCAAATGGTTCCCATTCTCTTTTAAAGTCTTTGTTGTCCTTTTCATGTATTTTTTCTGTTAGTTTTGCCAGTTCAGCCTATTCCAAATGTGGTCAGGATGTATTAAAAGGGATCAAAAACTTGTTGGAAATGTAAAGAAAAAGGTGCTAGGAGATTTTAGTGCAACAATGGGTTCTGGAGTGGCATAGTGGCTAAGTTTAAGCTGTTAGCTGGGAACTTCCATGGACTCAGTAGGTGTGGCTTTCGTTTCAGTTGCAAGCTGGAAGCTCGAACAGTAGCACAGCAACATTTAGTTGCAGCTTCCCTTGTCAGGGCCACGGGTGGCGCTGTGGGTTAAACCACAAAGCCTAGGACTTGCTGATCAGAAGGTCGGCGCTTCGAATCCTCGCGACGGGGTGAGCTCCTGTTGCTCGGTCCCTGCTCCTGCCAACCTAGCAGTTCAAAAGCACGTCAAAGTGCAAGTAGATAAATAGGTACCATTCCAGCGGGAAGGTAAACGGCGTTTCCCTGCGCTGCTCTAGTTTGCCAGAAGTGGCTTAGTCATGCTGGCCACATGACCCGGAAGCTGTACGCCGGCTCCCTCAGCCAATAAAGCGAGATGAGTGCCGCAACCCCAGAGTTGGTCACGACTGGACCTAATGGTCGGAGTCCCTTTACCTCCCTTGTCAACTGTACCATTATTATGTTAATGATAGTATACACTGGGAGAACTCAGCTTCAGAACCAAGAGCCAGGGCTCATCCTAGGCCCCAAATAAATCTTTATGAATGAGAGTCTCCAAGCACAGCTGACATTCCCTGCAGAATGTTCTGAGGAGCTCCTGGAAGCAATCGAAAACTAGAATTCTAAACACTCTACCACATACAGTGCCAGCTTTCAAGGACAGAGAGGGCAGTCGGACAAGGAGGTCAGGATGGAAATCACCCTGGAACTCTAAACCAACAAATTCATTGCTCTCCCAAGCTTGCCTGAATTTCCTAGGACGCTCTCCATTGAGCCTCCAGCATAGGAACTGAATCCTGTCATTTGGCGTATGACAAGCTTGTGTTTCTGGAGGGGGGTGGCAACCCACACGTGCAGAGGGACAAGTCTCCCCAGCTGTTTGGCCTCGCCACAGGCATTAAATTGTTGGTTGCTAAATATTAAGCCTGAAAAAGGAAACAATCGTTTAAATAAACTCAAGATTACATATGGCAAATTGCAGCTTTGACGAAAGGTACGGTGCTATTTTTATTTATTTATATTTCTACCTCCCCCCCTCCCGCCGGCTACAGGAACCACAAACAAGCATCTAGCATGTGTCAGACACCAAAGCTTGTCATTACTGGAGGTGGACAAAGAAACGTCGTTCTATGAACTGCTTCCAAAAGGGATGGAGCAGAGGGCGTTGACCTGGGCAGCAGATTACAAGTTTAGAAAGTTTCTCTATTCCTGCTATTTCTTGCTAAATATATGGGGCAGTCTCATCTGAGGAAGCATCTGCATTATGGTGGGCTATTTTAGACAGTCAGCTTTGCATCCAGACTACGCCAATTCACATTCTGACATTCTCATCTGCACTGAATTTAAGAAGAGTCCTTCTGGATTAGACCGAAGGCTTATCTAGGCCAGTATCCTGTTCCCACCGTGACTAAGCCGCTACCTCTTTGGGAAGCACCCCATGTTTAATTTATGTCCTGCCTTTCCTCCCAAAGGAGTCCAGGGCAGCAAACACATCCACATATATTTTTAAAAAAAGAATTGGTCATGTCAAGGCTGAAATACAGCAAGGCACTTTACATGAGGCTTCCCTTGCACTTAGTCCAGAAGTTGCAGTTGGTGCTAAATGCTGCAGCACAATTGTGAAGGTTTGTCAGCAATACAGTCATACCTCGGGTTACAGACGCTTCAGGTTGCCGGGTTTTCAGGTTGTGCACCGTGCAGAACCCAGAAATGCAGGAACGGGTTACTTCCAGGTTTCGGCGCTTGCGCATGCGCAGAAGCGCTAAATCGCGCTTTGCGCATGCGCAGAAGCGCCGGGTCGCAACCCGCGTGTGCACAGACGCAGCGCTGCGGGTTGCGAACGCTGCGGGTTGCGAACGTGCCTCCCGCATGGATCACGTTCGTGACCCGAGCATCCACTGTATTACACCTGTGCTCAAAGATCTGCCCTGGCTGCCAGTTCACTGCTGGACTGATTTCAAAGTGCTATTATTGGGAAATATACAGCATTCAACTGCTTGGGGCCAGTTTACCTGAGTAATCGCCGTAACCCATATATGCCTATTCAATCACTTTGATGTCTAGTGTTGTTTGTAAAGCCTCTCCTCTTCCCAGAGGGGAGGGGTTGTGAGCGGAAATCGATTCCTGCACTCGCAGGGGGGCATAGCCAGGCCCCCTGAGTCACTGGAACCCTGGGCCCGTGTCATGCCCCTCAGCCAGCCAATCTGGCTGGGTGGGGTGCGTGGTTTAGCTGGATTTAAACGGCCTCAGGCCCACGAGATCTCCCTTGCCCATTAACCTAAAATACTTGTGTCCATGTGTCTTATTTCTTCACCAGGGCCTCAACTCACAAAGAGTTATTCCTTTAGTGTGGCAGCTCCTGGACCTTGGAACTCTCTGTCTCTTGACAATAGGCAGGCAGAATCACTGTACTCCTTCAGACACCGCTGAAAACTTTTCCATTTTAGTGGGCCTATCCAGACACAAGATTTGGTTATATGTTTTCTTAAATTTGCTTCAGGTGTTTTAATGTGTTTAATCATTTTTAGACACTTCTAACAAGCGTCTAAGAAGCTTCTAACAAGCTTTGTTTTATTTTTAATTGTGTTTTTTTATTGCGGTAGTAGTTGTTGCCCTGAGCTCCTTTGGGAGAAATGGCAAGATATGTATGTAAAAAAATGAAAACCGAGTTTGGTCCTCAGTTTCCCAGTTATCTGATTTCACAAATGAAGGCTTTTGACATCCTACCATGAAATGCATAGTCAGAATATATGGTTTTGGATTAAAATGGCACATATGCTTTTGTGCACAGTGCCAATTTGCCATATATTAATATCTAAGCACAGTCGGATCTCCTGATGCGCTATTCTTGTGTAAAAAGGAATGTAACTCTTGGAAATCACTGGGTTAGCCAAGGAGGATAAGTTGGGTTTCTTCAGCTAGTCATTTGTGGGTTCATGAAAGAACAAATGAGAGGAAGGAGTCATCATGTATCTGGAAGAGAAAGACTGCAATATAAAATTAAAAATAACATATTCCATTAAAATACCATAGCAACATCGGCAGAAAGCTGTGCATATCCTCAGTCCAACAGATGTTCCTCAATATGGACCAAGAAGTTGAGTGGGCTGGATGAAGATAATATTCTTCAGTGTACTGTATTGGCAATCTCTAGTCTAGAGATACTGTCTAAAATGGCCTGACATCTAAAAGGTATATAATGATGGTAATGATTGTAGCTTCCCACTTTTCTGTCCACTAAGACTTTGATTGCAGAAAGTTTGGTGCTACTGTAAATGTATTTTTAGTGATGCAGTTTGCTAAGATGTTCATAGTTCAATTTTTGCTTATCTGCTTTTTTCTCTTTTTAAATATATCATCATATTTTCTGCTACTAAAATATCTGTGACGCTTGCTTATGTCTAGAGATGGAATTGATATCTGAAGGATGCCAAATTGATTGGGGTTCTGGGCACTAAACAAACTAAATGAACAAAGCCTTTCAAATTAAGGAGTAGCATCAACTTCCCCATTCCTTCAGTGTGAAGTCAACTGACTACTCTGTATATAGAAGCATATCTGCTGGTTTAAGTGAATCACCACCATTAGATCTTAGTCCTAGACTATGGGTTCGGTAGGAAGAAGGGGGAGTCTGAGTTCTGGACTAGTGAAAAGCTATTTCAGATGAAGCACAAGGATGCAAGGAAGCCAAAACAAATATTTGGAGACATAACTTGTAGTTCTGAATAGGGTGCATATATTTTATTGCGTATTTACAAGGTATCTTTTGGTTATTCATCCAGTTCATAGGATACAAGAACACCTCTCTCCAAAAAGGAGATGTTCTGGCACACACCAGAATGCTCGTTGCAAAAGGTTTGCAGAATGAAAAAGGTCTCTTAACATTATTGAAATATATCTGTGACATAATAGAACTCAAATGTAGATAGATGTCAGAATAGTTTGCAGAATAGTCAGCTCTCACCTGTGGCTCCAAAAAGCTGTCAGCATGTGACAGTGACCACCCCCCGAGAAATGGCTTCGACTGGCTAGCTAAACCAGGTAAGGGTAGCTGATGGGTCTCAAACCCTCAGTGAGTTAGGGACTTCCCCAGTATGTGAAAACAGGCTCTGGCAGATTGAGCGGACCAGACCAATAGTGGGTCCAACGGTCAAAAAGGTGGCTACTTCACATGCTGTAGAAGGAAATGAAGGGCAGATGGAGTTGTCGACTTGGGAAGCTACCCTATCTAGGAAAAGGAAAACTCTGATCCTAAATCTCCATTGCCTTGCAGCTATACTTATTCATGAGAAAGGTTTTGGGAGTCAACCCCAAGGAAAAATCCATACCTGTTGCCTTGTGGGACATCTTTGGGGGAAGAAAAGGCTAAGGAATGAATGCTACATAAATCTGGAGTGGAGTCCCAGATGGCTGGATGACGTCTTGTACGCCTTCTTCTGGCAACTTCTGTAACCAGACTGGTGCCAAACATATTGCTCTGCTTTCCTTTGAGCCACATCAGTGAGGCCGAGGGTGTGTGTGTGTGTGTGTGTGTGTGTGTGTGTGTGTGTGTGTGATGGCCTGGGATTCGGACTCGGAGGCTGAACCTGAGGAATCCCAGCCTGCACAGGAGTCCCCGCCTCCAGGACCTGCTGAGCCGGGGCTGGGGCTTGAGCCTGAAGGGTCCTCACCTGTGCTGGATCCTCAGGTGCAGGCACCAGCTGAGCCTGCTCTGGCTCCTGAGGGGGTGGAGGACTCATTGCCTGCAGGTGCTCCCCTCTCAGCCCCATCAGGGGAAGCTGAGGTTGCCTCTGGGTCCGGTAACCCTCCAGCCTCCCCTGAGCTGCAGAGGCTCAGGGCAGAGAGGCAGAGGGAACTAAGTTCCCGCAGGAGGGGTGCTCGCCTCCAGGCCAGGAGAGGTGAGTCACCTGAGGATTGGGGCTGCCCTGTGCCTCGGGGCAGATAAAAGCCAGCAGCCCCAGTCCCAAGTTGCGGGAGCAACGTTGGTGGTTGTCAGTTCTTGCCTGAACCCTGCCCTGCCCCCAGCTTCCACTTTTACGGACTGCCTTCATATTGCTTCATCGACCATGGACTGGATTTAGACCTTGCCTCTTGTTTAACCCCCAGGACCAGCACAATGTGTGTGTGTGTGTGTGTGTGTGTGTGTGTGTTGTCATCCTTGCAGCTCAGGACCTCCATACACATTCCCCAGGCTTGCACCCTGGAGAGGTCACTTTGGTGCAGCAAAACAATATGGGAAGCAGCAGTTATGAGTTACCGTTTTCTGCAGCCACAGCAGGCAACTATGATTCTCCACTAGTTTGACTTCATCCCCAGAGGCACATCCATTGTTTCTTGAGACAGACGGATGCCAACAACTCAAGGCTGCCTCCAGTGCCGGCCAGTGCATTCCACCTACCCAGTGTTGCCCCCCCCCCACCTTGGCAGCAGCACTGCCACAATCTTCAGCCAATACATGAAAACTGCCTGCTATTTGAATGTCACTCCAGAGCATTGCAGGAACATCAGAATGGCAACTTCCTTTCCATCCAACTCCATCCCTCTGTCAGTGATGCCAAACATAGAGTTGCAAGTTTAGGTTCCACAGTCCAGTCCAAACTACCGTTTTCCATTATTGCCATTAAATCCTGCCCATTGGCTTGAACAGTTCATGTCAAGAAAATGAAATAAAAGCGGAGATTCTTGGACAGCAAAAGTTACTCTTACGTTTCCAATTATCCTGTACATTTGCTCAGACTACATATTCATTTTTAGTATTTATTCCCTTCATTTGTATCCCACCCTCACTCCAAGGAACTGAGAGGAACACAATGGAAGCCCCCCGCTCAACAGTCTCTCTTATTCAAGCACTGGCCAGCTTTAACCCGACTTAGCTTCAAACAAGGAATGACATCAGGAGTGTTGGGACTATTTTCTGGGATTTCCTGTTAACACTGCAATTACCTCAGACAGTTTTAGGCAGCTGTTGTCTGCATCGCTTAAGTCCATTATGGCCATCTTTCTTCAGAAAAAGTACACTGTCTGTTAAAAATACATCTGTGAGGAGAAACGCTTTCCTTGCCTCTAGGGACGTGGGAGAACTTTGATTCTACTTGCACTGAAAGGTAGACCTACCTAACTTACACTTTGCGAAAGAATATGAAAACTGAAACACAGCCATCCTTTGAAATTCACAATTCTCCAGATTTTGCAAGGCAGTTCTCCAGCAAACTAACATGTACATGAAAAATCTAGATAATGAGGAAAAGTGTGCAATACAATGCATTTATTAGTGACCTTGGGCTAGTCACACTTCTCTGAAGTCTCTCAGCCTCACTCACCTCACAGAGTGTTTGTTGTGGGGGAGGAAGGGAAAGGAGAATGTTAGCCGCTTTGACACTCCTTAAAGGGAGTGAAAGGCGGGATATCAAATCCAAACTCTTCTTCTTCTGTCCTTTTTTTTTTTTTTGGTCCAAAACTAAACCACTGATCTGGATACAATAAAAACATAGAGAAAATGAGAGAAAAACGTAATATTTTGAAAATCTTAATAAATATCTTTAAAAAAAAAGAAAGAAAATGAGAGAAAAAGAAAGCAGGAAATATAGTTATAGAAATAAAGAAGAAGAAGAAATAGACAAGAGGTTAAAAAGAGGCAGAGAGAAAATAACGCCCAGAAGTTAAAGAACTTCTGACTCTTCGTCTGACCGCTGTATATAAACAATGTTCACTTCAACAGCCTACAAAGCCACTTTCTATAAACAAACATTATATTCCATCCTCAATTCCAAATGTCATTATTTCATTTTCTCTTCCACACAAAAAGTCTATGAGAAGTTTCCAATCTCTGACAAATGTTAACATGACCTTTCTCTGATTAAACATGTCAATTTCGCTATCTCAGCTAAAGAGAAATTCATACTGAAATGCTGATGAATTTTCAATAGGACTTGAAAAATAAAATGAAAAATGCAAATTGATGTGGAAATGTGGGGAACTGGGCTTGAGATGGGGGGGGGGAGCAGGGAAAAGAAATGGAGAAAACCCAAAATGGACCCAGATTTGCCCATCCCTACTCATCTCCATGATTTACTCTGGTGTTGCTCTGATGCTAGATTCCCTCTAGCGCCACCACTGCCTGCCCTGTTGCTTCAGGGATTGAGATTCTGGCTTGACTCTGGTTGAGGCCTGCCCTGAGTCTACTTCCAGATGACTGTAGGCAGCTAATGCTAGGAGCAGGGAGCTCTTCTTACAGCAGTGTTTGCACAAGACCCTGCTTCCATTTTGTAAGGTCGCCTTAAGCCTTAGAGGTAGATGTCATTTAATTGACTGTTTTTCCACAACGTGCCAGAGGAGCTGTGTACATTTCTATTGCAGCAAATGGCATTCCTGCCAAACGAAACTCAGCAAAGTTGTCATGGATTCATATTTACTCAAGAAGTAAGGCAGCTTCTAAAGCATTAAAAACAAAAAGTCCTATATAGCATATATGGAATGAGCAGGAAAATGCTGGTTTCAAAAAGACCCACCTTCATGCTGTCATACACTGTCAAGTATTACAGAAAGTATCTTAATGAAGCATTATAAACAAATTGTAGAGTCATATGTCCTTTGCAGTTGACCACTGATCTGAAAATAGACTAGCTAAACTTTCTGTCTTTCTGGCTTTTTGGCCATTTGCCCTAAAAGCAGCAAGGGGTAAGGCCCTTCCCCTTCCCCCCTCTCTCTCTCTGTGTGTTGTTGTTTTTTTCTTTTTGCAAAAAAGTTGGATGCCTTAGATGAATAGGCAGCCCTTGTACTAGGTTCCACCTCCCAGATCTGCCAAAAACTACTCAGTTCCTCTCCTCGACTGACTTTCTACTCCATCTCCTATTGGCGTTGCCCGGGCTCTGGAATGTTTGGCTTCAAGAACAGGTAACCGGACATACCGCCAGTTCCGAGCCAGTCACACAAGAACTTCAAAAATCACACCTCGACTCAGATGAAGCAACACTTCCCCACTAAAATATGATACATTTTCAATCAGAACGAAGTCTCAGCAGTGTTTGTTGAGCCTACCTCCAAGTAAACCTTCACAGGACCACAGTCCGATGGCCAAAGTATAATTTTAATTTCACTATTTTTCATGCATATTCCACTCCTTATCATATGCTTTCAAAATGACCCTAGTCCTCCTTTCTTCATATGCTTTCCTTAACCATGAACAATGTTACTGGCCACCTTGTTGAACAGCCACAGAGCCTTAGATGTATCTTTGTCTCCCCTCATCCCTTTGTTTCCCCAGATGGCCCACATCTCCATCAATTCTTGCCTAGACTATAAAACTATTTCCTCCTCTGCTGTTCTGTCGTACCTTCATCCCAACTATCCAGCACCCTGTTGCAAAGTCTTGTTGCTCTCAACTGCCCCTTCCTAAAGTTTATCTGCAGTTTTACTGAGAATTGTTTTGCTTTGTTTATGGAGTGGTTAGAAAACCATGAGCTTCCACCTTACATTTATATGTCTTCCCATTCATTCTCCCACACTTTCCATTGCATCCAATGCATTCCCCAGTCACTTTCCTATCTGCAAAAGGTCTGTTTTGTTTTGAAGTGGACTTGTTCTTTTTCAGGCGACAGAGCCCTTAATTTGTTTTCATCAAACAAATCTAAGGTTTCTTTTATGCACCTGAATCCCACAAAAATACTGATAGTCTGGAAAGCGCCCTCAGATAACCAGGCCTAGACAATTTCAAGCTGTAAATGTCAAGAAGAATAGGTTCAAAATTGCATTCTCATCTCTAAAGTGATGTTCTATGTGAGGACTTGCAAGCGAGGCTAAGTTAGTTGAACTTGATTCCCATTGAAATCAACAAGACAAGGCAATAGGAATGAAGTTCAACTATGTGAAGTATTATGGTTTAATAGACACAGAAATGAAAAATGGCTAAAGGTATAATGTGGAAGGTTTAACATGGTGTTTTTCCATGAGGCTATAGTAAAGCCAAGGAGAGTACTCTGAGCTCTTGCTGAGTGGATAAGTAACTAACTGATTGTTGTTCTCTGGTAGCTAACATGTAAGTGCTGTAACCTTAGATCATGTGAGATGTACTGGGCTGAAAATCTCCAATTTGAAGGGAATCTCCCAAACTCAATGGAATAATAATAATAATAATAATAATAATAATAATAATAATAATAATTTATTTGTACCCCGCCTATCTCACTGGGTTGTCCCAGCCACTCTGGGTGGCTTCCAGTATATACAAAAACATAATAAAACATTAAACCTTAAAAAGCTTCCCTATACAAGGCTGCCTTCAGAAGGTTATATAGTTAGTCATCTCCTTGACATCTGATGGGAGGGAGTTCCACAGGGTGGGTGCTATTACTGAGTGAGGATGTCAAATGATGCTCTCCTGAAGGGAGAGGAACCAGCCTAAGGGCAATGAAGGCAAGAATGCAGGCTGTGGAGAGAGACAGAGACACAGAGAGAGATCTTTCTTATATATCTGTTTGGATTAGTTCATGTTTTCTAAGATATTTAGGCTGTGCTGGACAGCACAATATATTGCATGGATATTCTTGGATGTATCTTTGATGCTTGTGTTCTTTTTAAAAGAAAGTTCTGCTGGTAAAATTTGAACAATATTATCATGGGTCTGGACAATGTTTCATTTCCAAAAGGAGTTTCAGAGTCAGTTTTCATGCATCCAATCACTTCAAACTGTGCAACGTTGGCTCCCAGTATCTTTCTGAGCACAATTCAAAGTGTTAGTGCTGACCTTTAAAGCCCTAAATGATCTTGGCCCAGTATACCTGAAGGAGCGTCTCCACCCCCATCGTTCAGCCTAGACACTGAGGTCCAGCTCTGAGGGCCTTCTGGCAGTTCCCTCCTTGTGAGGTGAGGTAACAGGGAACCAGGCAGAGGGCCTTCTTGGTAGTGGCACCTGCCCTGTGGAACGCCCTCCCATCAGATGCCAAGGAAATAAACAACTATCTGACTTTTAGAAGACATCTGAATGCAACCTTGTTTAGGGAAGTTGTTTATGTTTGTTTTATTGCTTTATTATTATTATTATTATTATTATTATTATTATTATTATTATTCTGCTAGTAAAATTTGAACAATGTTATCATGGGTCTGGACAATGCTTCATATCCAAAGGGACTCAGTTTTCATGCATCCCGTCGCTTCAAACTGCTCAGTATTAATACCTGCAACAAACTAATGGCCAGAGCAATCCAAAATGGAGGCCCAAGCCCTGCCAGATGACACTATCCAGGACAGGAGGTGGAGGGAGCATGGTTTTAATTTTCTCTATAGAAGCTTCAGGTTAGCATGAGGAACCCATCCACCCCAAAACATGGTTGAGGATCCTTTGGATATCCCATTTCCCGCAAACACCAAATTTGGGCGCTTTTCATCTGCTACTCCTGGGGGACATTTGCTGGTAGTAGCTTCCTGCCCACACTGACACAGTGGTACGTTCCAACTTCAAATGTTGGGGCAATAGGACTGCATTCTTAGCCTGGATCCAACCATGGAACTTAAATGACTGCTGTTTTCCTCCACAACTTAACATTTAAACAAATATTTTTCCCCAACACTGAAATGCGCTCACATCAACTTTATTGAGCGATACTGCTCTGAGAGAAACATCCTTACTTTCAGCTTTCTGAAATTAGGGCATGGGCAGCTGCCTCTGGATTTAAAATCTGCTATTCCAAAAGCATTCCGTACTGAAATAGAAATATAAAGGCGCTTATTCATTCATGTGCCCTTGCAGAAGAGAGGTTCCATTGAAACCAGTGTGGCTACTTTGGGAACACGATGCAGTTTGATTGGCAGCGACTATATCAAAATCAGAGGCTTCCATTCAGTGTTTCATTTTGCCTCTCCCATGCCATAGAAACACACCCATTCATGTTTTCTTTGAACCCAAATATACTATAAATATCTATCCTAGAAGCCACAATCACTTCTAAGGATTCAATCCCCATATCCATGTTTACATCCAGAGTCCCGTTGTCTAAGAAAAGCTTCCTGGCTTTCAAAGCATGCTGTCACATAATGCAGATCCCTTTTAGATCTAGGGTTCACAGCTGTCTGAGGAGGAATTGGCTGTCCACAGATCATTTGCTGGGAGAAAAATGTCTGAGAAAGATTTTGAAACTTTGATATGATGTTTATTTATTTTAGAAGCAGTTCTTGCTTGCTTTTCTGACACCGCATCCAGAGGAAAAACTGCATACTAATAAAAAATAAATAACAAGCACAAATCAGGTCCTCCCTTAAAGAGGGCACGTATTGCGGTGAGACCTGGAAACCAATCCCCTGTGTTGCGGGTGGGTAAGATTGGTCAGCCACAACACCCGATTGGTAGGTCCCTCAATGCTGGGTTTAATCTGGCCAATGGGGGGCAGTCCTAACGGACTGAGGGACCTATATATGCCCATGCATGTGACCCAGAGATTCCTCTTTGAGCGCATGCATTCAGAACACCCGCCCACCTCTCCCTACTTTTAGGTCTTTTGTGCTTGACCTTGCTATGCCGTCGTGTGTCGTCTGTCGTTGGGACAGGGGCACGGCAGAAATTTCCCCCACTTGGCTGATGGGCTGTTGCCATTTGGGTTTTGCCTGCTGCATAGCAAATCATCACAACTTGTAAGGTTGCGGATAGGCTCTGGTTCAGGTGATAGGGATGGGAGAACGCTCTCGCCATCCCTCTGTGAAGGGTATTCTGTTAAAGGAATCCAGGGACTCAGTGGTTTGGTCAACCCCTGAGAGGGGGTTGTGCCCATGCTTGAGTCCAGGGGGACATTTGGGTGGCAGAGTTAGCCCATTCCCAGCTTTCCGCTTATCCAGGTGTTCACCCGTGGCTGACCTATGCTGGTGCCCTGGGTCAGCGCTACCTGTGCAGGGAGCTAGTCGAACCAGAGCCTATGCAACCAGTCACTTTCTGTAATCAATAAAGTTGTGGCCTAAATTCTGCCAAAAGCCAAAACCAAAATTTGAGTCATGTGTGAATTTATTTAGGGGGCAGGTTTCTGGGTCTGAACATGCAAGTGGAACCTGTAGCACTGACTGCCAGTTCGTTACCAGGCTAAGTTCAAGGCGCCGGTACTGGTCTTAAGAGCTCTCTCTGAACCCTGGGGCCAGGATAGCAAAAAGATCTCCTCACCCCTGATCAGTGATAGATGATGATAGATAGATGAAAAAAGAGGTGCTGGTACTCCATACTGTCACATGTCATGCACAAAAATACCCTGCCAGTTATATACCCAACTAATCATTGTGGTCTATACGAAAGGGTCTCCTGAAAGTATCATCTCACCAGGAGGTCAATTCTAATCATGTAGGAAGCAGCCCTGTAGCATGGTGGCTCCTTTCCTTTGGAACTCCCCCCCACCATTTATTATTTCTATTATCTTTTTGCAATCTTTGCAATCAGAAGTCACAGAACAAAGGTTCAGAAGGCCTTCCTTTTGCAATAAGCCTTTTAAGCAGAGAGTTTTGGCCCCATCTGTATAGGACCTGAAATTGTTTAGATGTTTAGGAGTACACTCATTAAACACTCGTTTCTGTCTGAGACTCAGGAAACAGTGTGACAGGAAATGAGGCCACCACCGGAGGTAGCAACGGAACTGACAATTCACTATGCTAGAGAGGAAACTTTTTTTTTTAAAAAAAATAATCTTCTCCTGTTACATTCACAAAATGTTTATGGGTATGTGTACCCCTGCATAACCCCAGAAAAAAGCAGTGTGATATATGTCTATGTATTGTTGCTGTTGTTGGTTTTTTTTAAAAAAATAGTTATAATTTTTCAGATTAATAGTTTACAATCAAGAAGGAGAAAAACAAAAGGAAACCCGCCCCCCATCCACAAGAGAGCAGTTTTTATGAAATGAAGAGGACAACATTCCATTTGGC
The DNA here is from genome assembly GCF_964188305.1 of Podarcis bocagei. Taxonomy (NCBI): domain Eukaryota; kingdom Metazoa; phylum Chordata; class Lepidosauria; order Squamata; family Lacertidae; genus Podarcis; species Podarcis bocagei. Next base: position 81,133,238 of record NC_138129.1, on the reverse strand, counting down.
ATTGGGAATATCTTATTTACTACCTAACTAATCGAGGCAATCATGAGATGACCACAAGTCAAATGCACTCAGAGCTTGCAGTAAAACTGAACATTCAGATTAGAAATCATTACAGATGTTGAACATTCCCATTCAGTCGGTTCCAGCTGAAGCAGTGTCCCCTTTCACAATACGCTTCTGAGCTCTGTGAGGACCTCCGTGTATGGGATTCCAAAACTGAACATTTTAATGGGAAATCAGTCACCCTGTGAATTCACCTTGAATCTCCAGCTGTAGAGGAGATACTTGGACCATTTACGGCTCCGAAAGCATTTTGTGCTTGCTAGAGCGTCTTAAAATTATGCACATGGGAAAGAGGGATATTGTGTTTGTATTTCCCCCTTAGCTTTCTATGTTGTCTTTGTTTCAATTTGCACATGTCATTATCTCATTCTTTTGAATGCTACAGTGACTAAAGACATGTTGGACAACCCAGCAAGGCATGTAGTAATACAAATGCACACATCCCTCCCTGGCCAGCATCTTTTAATTGCTGATCCCTCAAGGAAGCACATAAAAACTTGGTAAACAAAGAAAAATGGCTCAGAATCAGTGCATGCATAATGAATCATGGGATACATTCTTGTTAGAGATGTTGAGAACATCTGTCTTCCCTGGTGCTAAAGTCCAGATGATCAATAAATAACTTTTTCTAAGCTGTGAAGAAGGGAAAACCCACTCTAGTGAGAATTGTTCAGTCTATCTATCTATAGCAGATGGTGTGGTGGGGCTTACCTGATCAGATTCCTACTGCCTTCTGGGCAGCAGAGGGGTAGGAGCAAAGTGGTGGTGAGGTCAGTGTGGTGCAAACACACTGGCAGGAATGCCAGATTGGCCCCACTGGTTTTGTTTGCACTGTTCTGTCCTTGCCCTTGCCTAATCCCCCCCATCCCAGTAAGCAGCAACAATGACCAGCTGGAAGCCAAGTACTTCACCTCAGCCTAATGGTCACTACTACTGTCTAGGTGTCTGTCTACCTCTCTCTTTTCTGTGACTTGTTAACATGTAATGATTTTGCTGAGCAATAGTGAGTGGAGAGAGAATCAATCTCAGTTTTATCAGATAAAAATATCATTCAAAAGTGAAATGTGGCTCTTCCTACAAGTAGAAGTATTATGCTGAGAAGGTGTGAGATATTTTCTCCCCCCTCCTCTTTGTGTCTTGATTGGTCCAGAAAGCAGGGGAGTAACTTACTCACAGAGTGTCCATTCTACCATTTTCAATCCTTGTCATCAGGAGGCAACCATCTGTGTTATGCAAGAATTTGGCTTCAACAGGTCCCTGCTTCCAAGTACTCTTGTCTTGACCATAACACTCAAATCAGAAGTCACAGAACAAAGGTTCAGAAGGCTTGCATCACACAGCTATCCAGATGCAATGGACTGAGCAAAAGTTCAGAAAAGTCTGTAAACTGAAAGTATGATTAAACTCATAATTGAATTACATATAAACTCTGGGGGAGGCAATAAATTATTTGGTCAAGTTTTTCCTGGGTGTTACCATCTGACCTTCTAGGCTTCATGAAATCACATTGACTGGCAAGCTCCTTTGCAAGTCCTGCCAATGTGTCTTGTCAAGAAGATGTAACTCTTTCTTCCAAAGCAACAGCCAACCCTTCTTGGTTTCCTATACCTAATATGTGATTGTGAGCAGTTCTCCTCCCCCTTCCAAGGGGGAGTCTATCATTACTGCATCATGTGAAAGGAGAATGAGGAAGGGGGAGAGAGTAGAATCATTAGTAGGCAACTACGTCAGTCAACATCTGGGCTTGTAAATAAAAATATGAATTGGGGTGGTGTGCATCCCATGATGACTTCTGGTTTGCTTCCAGAGTTATTAAATTTGCAAGAACTTTTATAAGACTGGTGTGAGACCAGATGATGTGGAGAAACATCTAAGAATCACTATCTTTCATAGACGTGCCTGGCGCCGTAGAATCAAGTGAGAACTCCCAAGGTTTCTAGGGTGTGCTCCAAAATATTTTAAGCCGTGACAATGCTTTTTCCAACTGCAGCATAGTAGATGGCTTGGCTGCTGATACACCTGCTGTTCGCTTTATGGCACACAGTGTTCTGGATGGCGATGAATTAGGTTTCTTACGCACCCTTCACCATAAAATCTCAAGGCAAGTAACAAGGACAAAAGCAATAAAGTTTAAAACAAAGTCAACCATCAAGATGGGGTGAGTACACACGGAACCTCAAAGCAGATTTAATATAGCCCATGTTTTCATGTCGTTTGCACAATGTTGGCCTCTCTTTCCTCAAATTTAATTTGGATTTTCCCAGTCTGTGGATAATGCAGTAAGAGAGGGAAAATCCAACATAGTCACATGTTACTCAACTGTCGATGGACTGAAATTTGATGTGTGGGCAAGGTTTTGAGGGTCTTTTTCTTTTTACATTCGCACCTCCCATGGGTGTCATCTAGCACCAAATCCCCTACTTTTGCTGATGAGGCAATCCTCAGCTGGGGGGCTAGTGGGACCAGACACAAAATTCTTCTTTGCATGTAGATCTCAGGTTCAATCCCTAGCATCTTGGAGGCCTGGAGAACCACAGTCAGTCATTGTTGACAGTCCAGAACTAGAAGGGCCAAAGCATTTACTGGGTGTAAACTGAATGAGAGGAGTATCATTTAGGAAGGGCAAGACATGTATAATGTCAGGCTTGAGGGAGTCTTTCTTCCCCCCGGTAGCATCAAGGAAGAAGCAAGAAAGTTTGGATTTATCGTTTTATTCAGTTATCATGGTGCAAGACAAAGAATCCAGTCCTCAACTCCATAGTGACGTTGCTTACTCTGAGCTACTCCCCTTCTTTCCCCAGCAATAGCTACGGGTGGCCTCAGGAGTCAAATGTCTTTGAGCCCTTTGCTCTTGAGTGCTAAGTGAGCAGCACGTACCTAGGGATGGTGGGGGTCCTATGGTTTCCAAGGACGTCTCTGCTGGCAATTATCCCACCCACCCCTCCTTCTCCTAACACGTCATAACTTGGCAGCTCTGAATTCTGCTGCAATTCAGTCCTGTCTCCCTCTTCTCTTGAAACTACTGGAGAAGGAGGTGTGTGTGATCCCCCCACTCCCCCTCCTCCTCCAAGGGAAGCAGAGGAGAAGGAGGGGGCGATTCCCAACCTTCCCCTTCAGTCCAGTCCCTGACATGTAAATACGTGCATGTAGGTGTGTTTTGCCCCCTGTTTTCCAAACAACATATGATCATTGCTCAGGAACATCAGCATCTAATTCTAGCCAGTTCAATACTTCTACACATATACAGTAAATCTTGTGGCTTACTCCCGAGATGTGTTTCGCTCTCAAAGATAGTTACTAGTTATACCAAGCACACCAATGGAATAAAACGCGCGCGCGCGCGTGTGTGTGTGTAGAATGTTAAGGAAAGTTAATAAATTTGACTATAATTAGAATATTGTTTTTGAAACATGATATTGGAAAACTGCTACATTCAGTTACAAGGAAATTCAGATAGGAAGGATTAGAGGAAGTCAAGCGAGGTTGGAATTTTAATCAATCAATCAATCAATCAATCAATCTGTATTGTATATATTTTTTATTGTGATTTGTTGTATTTGTTTCATTTCCTACTTGTTCTTTTCTATTTTTGGCTCATTTGTTTTATCTGTGTAAGAAACTTAATAAATATTATTGGGGGGGAATAAAATAAAACGTGTGTGTGTATTAAAGAGCAACTGACATGCATGGATAGCAATTCTGAGGTTTAAAAAGTAACAGCAACAAGTGCCTTGAAAACACATCTATCTGTAAAGGTAAAGGGACCCCTGACTGTTAAGTCCAGTCGTGGACAACTCTGGGGTTGCGGTGCTCATCTTGCATTACTGGCTGAGGGAGCCGGCATTTGTCCGCAGACAGCTTCCGGGTCATGTGCCCAGCATAACAAAGCCACTTCTGGCGAACCACGGAAGAGCAGCACACGGAAACGCCATTTACCTTCCTGCCGGAGCAGTACCTATTTATCTACTTGCACTTTGACGTGCTTTCAAACTGCTAGGTTGGCAGGAGCAGGGACTGAGCAACGGGAGCTCACCCCGTCGCGGGGATTCGAACCGCCAACCTTCCGATCGGCAAGCCCTAGGCTCTGTGCTTTAGACCACAGCGCCACCCGCGTACAAGTCCTTTAAACCTTGCTGGGAATGTGGTCCCTTTCATCTCAAACCTCCCATCACTTAAGTCTCAAATGGTACCCCTAACTACTAGAACATGTAACTGACTATTATACTGTCTGAAATTGACCCACCTGTTGGGAACTGGATTCTGGCTGCTGAACAGCTTCTTAGAGCATCCAATGACCATGTCTCTGTTTTTAAAGCAGAAACTAAAGAGGGGCAAAGCTTTGTCCGATGAGCAGATTTTTCCATTGGCTTGAGGCCTGGACCCAGCAACCTTCTGGCTTCATGTAAATTACATATATTATGGATTATTTACAGCATTGGCTGCAACCTTTGTTGGCTCCCATATACAGGTCTATTGTTACTTTTTTTAACCATTCCGTTGTGCAGAATTTTGGCCAGTCCTCAGAACCAGCTGTGCTAGTCCTCCGCACAGGTTGTGGTTAGCTAATGCCCAGAAGTCTTGCAGAAGTGTCCTTGAGCCATATTTAGGGAGAGTAGGCTTCTTTCAAAAATGAGGATCTAGAGTAAGAATGACTGCACACAACAACAACAACAGCCACCAAATGGTACAAAATGACAGTCTTTTTCTGTTCTGAGAGTCATTGCAATATTGCTGATCGCTGTATAACTATGTGTTGTTAGAGTTTTACAAGGCTCCTTGGGGAGCCACAGCAACTTGGCTAACTTTAAGGACTATATTTTGGCCTGGCCAGCTCTGATCCTAGAGCCTTTAGTGTCTCAGCATTCCTCAGGTTGCTAGAAATGTTTACTTTCCCTTACTGCTTTCAGACTTCTGTCAGATGCACCTAGATACAGAATGCATTTATGATGCAGTAAAGGCAGCTGCAGGGACGCAGGTGGTACTGTGGGTTAAACCACAGAGCCTAGGACTTGCCGATCAGAAGGTCAGCGGTTTGAATCCCCACGACGGGGTGAGCTCCTGTTCCTCGGTCCCTGCTCCTGCTAATAACATAACTCCCAACAGCTATGGGGAGGAAAGGGGAGGCCAGAGTGGTGCAAATTCCTTTTTAATATTAATATTTTTTATTGAAAATGCTTCAATTATAAAGAAATAAAGTGATGCAAAGAAAAAGAGAAAAATGAAAGAAAAATAAACTGCATGAAAATGTGTAAAACGAAACAATATATGTTTATAAACAATAAGTTTGAAACAACAACAACAATTTATTTGTACCCCTATATATGAAAACATAGTAAATGATTAAACCTTAAAAAGCTTCCCTATAGAGCGATGCCTTCAGATGTCTTCTGAAAGTTGTATAATTACTTATCTCCTTGGCTCGGGGGTCAGATAACTATACTGTCCAACATTTCTCCGATGAAAATAGGGGTGTTGTAAGGAAAAGTGGGACATACCGAGTTCAATTTTTTAAAAAAAGATATTTATTAAAGTTTTCAAAGTATTACAAAAAGATAAAAAAGAAAAATACAAAATAAAAATAGTTAAAAACAATTCAATCTTTCAATAACTTATCTTTCATTTGCTTATTTCCCGGACCTCCTCATGCCTCCCTTTTCTGTATTCCAGTTCAGTTTGTTAGTTCAGCAAATCCCTCCCCTCTTTGTTTATCCTAATCTTCAATCTTAAAATATTATAACATTGGGTTTTTACCTATTAATAGTCCATTTTCTCATATTCCCTTATAACATTACAGCTATAAACCACTTAATTTCTATCCAACATCATTCTAACATTCATTAATTTTACAATATTTCTGTAGATAGTCTTTAAACTTTTTCCAGTCTTCTTCCATCAACTCTTCTCCCTGGTCTCGGATTCTGCCAGTCATTTCTGCCAGTTCCATATAGTCCATCACCTTCATTTGCCATTCTTCCAAGGTGGGTAGATCTTGTGTCTTCCAATACAGTGGTGCCCCGCAAGATGAATGCCTCGCAAGACGGAAAACCCGCTAGACGAAAGGGTTTTCCGTTTTGGAGGTGCTTCGCAAAACGAATTTCCTATGGGCTTGCTTCGCAAGACGAAAATGTCTTGCGAGTTCCTGCGGGGGGGTTTTCCTCCCCCCCTTTTCCCCAAGCCGCTAAGCCGCTTAACAGCTGATCCGCTAAGCCCGCTAAGCCGCTAATAGTGCTAAGCCGCTAAGCCACTAATGGGCTTGCTTCGCAAGACGGAAAAACCGCAAGACGAAGAGACTCGCGGAACGGATTCTTTTCGTCTTGCGAGGCACCACTGTACTTTGCGATAAGTATTCTTGCTGCTGTTGTGGCATACATAAAGAAAGTTTTATACTTCTTTGGCACCAATTGGCCGACCATGCCCAGGAGAAAGGCCTCTGGTTTCTCATACCGAGTTCAAATAAGAAACTGGGACGGCTTCTGTAAATCTGGGACTGTCTATCGAAATTAGGGACACTTGGAGGGTCTGCTTTCTCTCTCTCTCTCTCTCTCTCTCTCTCTCTCTCTCTCTGTGTGTGTGTGTGTGTGAGAGAGAGAGAGAGAGAGAGAGAGAGAGAAAGTAATATTTCACCATGGGGGGGGGGAACCACAGAAATTGTGCATTCCTTAGGTAGGGACAGAAAGGAGAGAAGAATAAAATATTCATACATCAGTAATGATGCAACAGTGGCAGTGGGGGTCTGTATGGGTTCAATAAAAGACAGAAAATCTGAGAGAGAGAGAGAGAGAGAGAGAGAGAGAGAGAGAGAGAGAGAGAGAGTAACCTACAGAAACTCAGCAATCTGAAGCATAGGAAAATATTTTTCCATGGAACATTTAATCCATCAAATTCTTTCCTTCCTCCTTGCTGGAAATAGAATAAGTAACTGGATGTAGGCCTAAGTATGGGGCTGGAAACAAAAAGAGCAGGAGGAGAGAATTAAGGCTCCTCAATGGATTAGTCCAGGGCATGGTGGGTTAAAATGATCAGGCAAAGCTTTGATCAATCTCATGCAGTCTTGCTGCTAAAAAACAACCTGTTGAAGGTGAACGCATTGGATCAAATTCCTGAGCTTTGCTTGCCTGTATGTGTATTAGTTAGCCACACCATTGTCTATTCCTGGAAAACAGATGAAGGCTAGGGACGAGTGTTTGTGCCTCCCCAAGTAAAATGAAAGCACAAAGAAGCTGACTTGCTTGGAGTATTTATCTCTCAGTTTTGCTAGGTGTTGGGTTGAAGACACTAAGATGAGTGTGTGTGTGTACAGTGTGGAAGGAAAGAACTCAGTGGAAAAATAAATATCAAGCAATAGGAAGGAGTTCCACAAATAATATTGGAGAGATAGGGGGCAGGAGGAATTAGAGACAAGATCGTATCTCATGTAGCAGATTGTTTCCCCAGAGATTCAACTTACTTTAAGGGACTTGTGTATGGAAGTTAAACATTTAAGTAAACATTAAACTGAGTCCCCAGTTATCATTTAAATACCTCCCATTATGACTCCATTTCATGTTTATGTACGCCAGGAATGTGGAGCACGGTGACCCACCTGCTGGAGTCCGGTAATATTCAGAGAGTGACAGGTTCCCCATCCCCAAGTGTAGCATGCGCAATCCAAACATTCAACCACCCATTGTTTAATTTGCAATGACCTAAAGCGAGCAATAATTAAATCCAACACAACACTCCATGAAGAAAATTCCAAGCACCTTATTGAAAATTGTGCCCAAAAATTAAATGGATAATGACGTTAAATACTCTGTTCATTTGAGAATGTTTCTGGTCCAGGGCTTTCAAAATGAGGCAGGCTGGGAGCAAGGGCAGGCACTACCCAGCGGCGGAGGAAGCCACTCAGGTGTCTGGGGTGGTGCGCGCCGCCCATAGGGTCCAGAGTCTGCCTGCCTCCTCCCACTCAGCCACCCTACAGCTGGAGGGAAGCAGCGGGCGGACCATTTGGGCAGGAGAGACATGTGGCTTGGGCTGCAGGCCCCACAATGAGTGCCACCCGCCATTTTGTCACCCCCCCTCAGTGGTGACACCCAGGTTGGACCGCACCCACTGCACCCCCTTCCTCCGCCCCTAGCACTACCTTCTCTCCACACCCTGAATTTCATAACTATGCAAGGCCCCAGAATTGGTTCGAGGAAAAGTTGTTTGCCTGCTCTCTAAGCATTTCGGCACCTTTTAAAACATCGTTACCAAATATTACATGATGGTTCCTGAGATCACAGAGCAGAAGAATCTTTATTTGCATCAGCCACTAGCCATAGCAATAAAATAAATTAAAAATGCACTGAAGAGAGAGGTAAAAACTTAACTGTACAAAATACATTCTGGAGGATTACATCAATAATAAAATAATAGATCTTATTCTAATCGCCCCTGCTAAAAAAATTGCAGTTTTTGTTGTCACCTGGTTATCTTGATCTGCTAGAAGAAAGGACATAGTAGCAATGGTTGAGTGACCTGGCATGGACAATAATAGAAAGGTAATAACCTCACTCCTCAAATCTTTATAAAGAGTGTAAGCCAGCATGACTAAGCTGCTTCTGGCGAACCAGAGCAGCGCATAGAAATGCCGTTTACCTTCCCATGGGAGCAGAACCTATTTATCTACTTGCACTTTGACGTGCTTTCGAACTGCTAGGTTGGCAGGAGCAGGGACCGAGCAACGGGAGCTCACCCCATTGCGGGGATTCGAACCGCCTGCCTTCTGGTTGGCAAGTCCTAGGCTCTGTGGTTTAACCCACAGCACCACCCACATCCCAATAAATACATATCTAGGGGAAAATAAAGGGGTGTATTTGGAGGACACTAAACCCATTCTCAGTCCCTGGTGAACTTAAGTCAAGTTTTTTCCCTTCTGCATAGTTCCATCCCATACTCTGTTCCTTGATCACACAGTGAAGGATGACAGAATGTTGGGCAAGTGAGACGGAATATTTGGGAGCTGGCTTTCATAGAGAAAAATGGTTTTCCCAGAGATTATTTGATTGGCACAGCTCAGCTGAGGCAAACGTTGGCACTTTCGAAGGCTACAGTCCTCAAAATATTTGCGGCTACTATGGTTGTCCCTAGAGAGAGGGCGTAACGTATACAGTTGAGGAAATCATTTCTGAATTGTACCAACTCTTCTGAAAGGCGCATTACAACTTGTATTCTTGGTAGCTACAAGAGTTCACGCACTAAGGCAGAATGCTAGATTAGCCTCCCTCCTCCCCATAATGCCTCTTTTTGGACAGTTGTTCTTTGGGTTTGCTGGAGCATGAAAAATATCAGTTCTCATGCCAATGGAATCCCATTTCAGCAAAGAGGTCAATAGCCAAGCATTATAGGGCTACATATCTGAGGGCATTTAAATGTTTCTCACCAAATCCTTTGCATTTTTGTCACTATTTTAATCCTCTAGCGCCAACACTTCCTTATCTGCATGGTATTTTTTTAAAAAAGCATTATACTGGTATACAAAAGGGGAGGGAAAAAGTAAGAGAAAAATTAATTGTTTATGCAATTTAGAACTACAAAGCACATGATACAGTGTGACAGGAGTGACGACAAGTTTAAACAATTGGTAATGTTGAATGAACAGACTTGGTTTTCTTTTCTTTTTTCCTGGAACTGGCAGCACCAGCCAGATTTTCTGCAGGATGAAGAAATAGAAGTAATTCTCCCAGTGAGTTTTGTACAGGCTTAATGACTCACCAAAGAAGGAAAATATCCCATCCTCCAGGTAATTTGTGATATTTATATGGGGCTATTTTTTGTAATTGAAAAAGAAAACCATACAAATCAAAATGAAATAAAGATGATCAGCGAAATTCACCTAAGGAGCTCTTCAGCAGAAGCCCTATGCAAGGACTTCTGCTTATGCAATGGGGCTCCCCCCTTTCCCTGTGCCCCCCCAAAATTGGCTTGTGGGGAGGCCAGGAGAGCCCCCAAAGCAGATAGGAGGAGGAGGAGAAAGACAATTGTTCTGCCTGGCAAACTGAAATGCTCGCAAGGGTGGCAAATGTGTAGTAGCACAATACTAAATTCCACCCTTTTACATTTTCTTCCTCCTTTGAAAATGGATGTGAGTGTCAAACTCAGATTGAGATGTGAAGTGCAGAATGAGGTCTGCCACACGTGCCTGTCCTATTTCATTCCAGCGGTGTGGTACGCTACTACGTCAACGAATAGAGAAACTTACAAACAACTGAAATGGCAAGCGGGTGAGTGAAGCTCACTTCGCGCAGCCAATAACTTCTGGAGCCAGAAAGAAAAGGAGTTGCAATTTTGTGCCAGGGAATATGCTTCTTCTATCAACAACATGGCAGGAGGTCAGGCAAAGAAAGATCACAGCAACACATAATGAGGGGGAAAGTGTTTTTTGGGGGGGATATATTTTCCCTTTTGTGCGGTTGGGGGAAAATGATACGGTATATAGAAGATTGCAGATTGTGACGGTTTCCGTAATGTTTCTAATCATAGGGTGTCTTCCACTTTCACTTAAACATTTTGTGTTGATATTTTCAAAACACAAAATTTAATTACGTGTGTGAGTGTGTGAATTTTAACAAACTTGTTACACCCGAGAGATTCAGCTGGCTGCTCCCTCTACCCCCAGTACATAAATCTTTCTAGAAGCGTTAGTCAGGCATCTTAGACTACTGTTTGCTTTGAAGCCAGATGATTAGCTCAAAACTGAATGGGGAATTTTCTTAAAGCACAACATGAAACAGACTCCTTAGCTTCCAGCCTTACAGTCTGGCATTAAAATGAGAGAGTCTGAGGATAATAAATGCGAAGAGTTGTAGCAGCCAAGCAGCAAAATGCATGGAGTCAAACTGTTAGGGTTTTCTTCCTCCAAATTCTTATATCCTACATCTCTGTCCAATTCCTTTTAGGGACGAGCAGTCCTGAAGGCATTCTTTTACAAAACCCCTTACTTGCTGGATATGTGGATGCATCTTTTGCTCGCACTCACACTGCACTAAGGGTTTTGTAGTGTTACAGCTGCATAAAGAGTGGAACACTTCCTGGATTCTCAGTAGATCTACTGATAGCAATGTGGGTTTGACTAGTTGGTTCCTTCATCGTCCTTACTTTGGGGACATGATTTCTCATTATTGACATTTTGCCACAGATTTAATTTGAGGCAGAATTTTGGTGGCGAGAGTCCATTGGCAGAGTTAGCTTGCAAATGAGCTGGTCGCTAACCAAGCTTATTTGCAAGGGTTTATTCCTGGTGCTTTTGCTACTCCCACTTCACCTTTAAATGTGAGACTCAAAACCAAGAAAGAAATGTGCTACATGACAAACACAAAGGACAACTGATCTTCTACCCTAATCTGTGACGCAGCCAAACACAGGAACAGTGCATGCTGAATAAAACATCCTGAGATTCTCAGATAGGTATCTCAATCTGGTCCCAGAGGAATGACCACGGCATAAAATCCTAAGATTTTAAGTGAGTTGACATGGTTTTAGATGGGAATTTCCCAAATCATGCCTTGACCTCCATGGTTTTGCTCTGCAGACACATTTGAACAGGCAACAGTTCAATCCCTTTTCCAAAGATTTGTCATTGTGTGGTGAAACAGGTTTTAGGTTCATGCTAAAGCGATCGTTAAACCACTCCATATATATGCTCAGAAACGAGGGGAAACCTCAGACTACATCGAAAAATCCGTATGTGCGTTTGTCCTTAACAAGGAAACCAGGCCCCATAAATGTTGGCATATGGTGCCAACTCCATTAAATAACCTTTGTTAAATGTAACAAGTGGACACTTCAGTCAGTAAATTGTTACAGAGCGCTTGACAGACAGACAAGCCTATATTTTTAGTACAGTGACAAACCTCTGTGGTCTTGGGGACCATATAGCATTGAAGAAGCAATTATGCTGGTGTATATATACATTGTAACACATATTTTACTCCCTGAGGTGCAAATACTGCAAGCAAAACTGGCAAAATACTGAGGAGACAGGGGTTGTTAATATCTGAATGCTCCCAGAACTTTCGTTTTCTTTTATTCCAGTGGGAATGGCTGCAATTTTTTTAGATTCTCCTGTGATAACCAGTGCATTTTTTGCTTAAAAAACTTGTTTAGGGGTACTCTCATTTTCCTACTCATATTGAAATACTGCCCCTCAATGAGGCCTAAATTAGATTCACAAAATGTTTAGGGGTATGCATGTTAGAATTCCTGCTCCATGATTGCAGTCATGGGATTGTTGTCGATCACATGTTTTGACTCCAGAAAGTGGGAAGTGATGGAGACAGGATGTTTGTGTTACTGTGTTCCATGAAGTGGGACTATTGTCCTTTGTTCTTTCTCTTTGCTGTTTTATGCTAGAGAGAGAGGGAGCCATGTTGCAGTGCTCCGTGTGTGTTTATATGTAAATAAAGTAGATTAGCCAAAATGCTGAGTTGCTGAGGTCTGTTATGCAACTGTGCAGACTCTGCAGATCCCTAAGTGTGTCGATGTCTGTTGGCATCGGTTGCTGTGATGTTCGGGCAGAAGAAAGCTTTTGAAGCTCCAGAACGATTGACCAGGAGGGAGGGAACATGACACATGCCCGACTGGCATGTTCCCTCCCTCCTGGTCAATCTGCCAGGGTCCTACTCGAGTGTAGGATGAGCTCCTGACAATGCGTTTCCCCCACGTCCCCCTAGAAAAAAGCACTGGTAATAATCATGCATCTACTTTTGTGAAGATTGTTCCTTAAAATACAGTTGTTTGAGAATATAAGCTATGGTGGGTCCTTATTATTAGTACTTTAGGATGCAACAATAGGAGAGTCAAACATACAAAATTCACACAGAAGCACATCATTGCTTACTTCAACTTGCCTGTGGAAACAACTCAGAGGCCATGAAAGAAGGGAGGTTAACAACAGGAAGATTTAAAGGAACTATTGGAAACTGAAGGCAGTAGAGATATAAGAAGAAGAAGAAGAAGAGTTTGGATTTGATATCCCGCCTTTCACTCCCCTTCAGGAGTCTCAAAGCGGCTAACAATCTCCTTTCCCTTCCTCCCCCACAACAAACACTCTGTGAGGTGAGTGGGGCTGAGAGACTTCAAAGAAGTGTGACTGGCCCAAGGTCACCCAGCAGCTGCATGTGGAGGAGCGGAGACGCGAACCTGGTTACCCAGATTACGTGACTACCGCTCTTAACCACTACACCACACTGGCTCTCTATAAGATGATCAGAGCCCCCCGAACTTGAAGCATGGGAAGTCCCAATAAAAAATTATAATTTGGCAGAATATTTGGACTATATCATATGTATTTGTATGATTTGGAATATTTAATGTGATTGGATTGGATTGTTAAAATGGAAAATTTAATAATTTTTTTAAAAAAATATATATTAATACTTTAGGAGGAAAAAATTGAATTAATGGACATAGAAGTTCATGCAGGACTGTGGGAAATGACAGAGAACGGGCCGTTTTCCAACTTTCAAACGAAGGAAGCAACACCCAAGCTTATATTACTTAGAAATATGCTTTCCCAGGGAAATACACGGCACGTGGGCACAGGTTGTTCAATCAGAGGTGAAGCAAAGTTATTCGAAAGTTTTTATTTATTAATTTAACAGAAGAGGAAAATCTGGTTGGTCCCTTTCATGCCTAGTTAGGGAGCTGCAGACTCGCAGTGAATAGGCTGCCAGGGGGTGCAGGAGGGGGCAGTGTGTCAATGGAAGGAAACAGATTTTCGAAAAGGAGCACATGTCTAGAGGGGGTTGGGGGATGTGGTTAGCAATTGCATCCACCCAATGGGACAGGATGCAAGTTTAATTGTAATACATTGCCACTTACACTTTTATTTACGTCTCTTCTCCTCTCTCCGCCCCACTCCCTTTTTTTGGTTTTGGTGATTTATTTAAAGTCGTTGAACGTTACAGCGCTGGGTTTTGCAGTAATGAAAATTCCATTTATTATAGCACTTGTGTCTTGGCTCCGTAGCTGCAGCTTTGCTCCAAAATATATTACATAATAAAATTGAATTTCCAGACAGAAGTCAGGATTTTACTGCTAGATGCATATCAAGGGAAAACCTCTTCAGTGCAGTGGTTGCTTATTATATGTTATGGTTGTGTGTGTGTGTGTTTAAATAAAATAAAATAATAAGTGCTCTCCCCCCTTCTTCCTGAAATTCTTTCCATGAAGCCATTTTGAGAAGGTTATATTCTATAGAATAAGGCTTCCATTTTGTCTGTGCTCCAGCAAAAGCCCTTTTCTCAACTATTTCTGATTGTTCACTATTCCCCCCCTCATTTTATGAATCCAAGCTCTAAATATAGCATCTTTGTAGAGCCAGAATAGACAGATAGGGGGCAAGAACTTATTTTCAGGGACAGAAAAAGAAATCGCAAGTGATTTTGTAGTCTGATATTTTGCAAAAGCCCTAAAAAGCAAGAGAAATTATGGGCAGAGAGTGGTTTGCATGGCCAAAACGTGAGATTTGTTCCGTTTACATACTGTTCCAGTAGCAGCGGTTAAACACTACAAGCAAGATTTGTAGTGGGTTTATGGCTCTGCAGAATTTTATTCATATCTATAACTAATACCAAAATTTAATGATATTATTTCCCTTTCTTCAGATACCCTAAATACATGCATATATTCAGCAAATGAGCCCACTCACCACATCCCTGGTAGTGACAGGTTTGCTTACCAAACACCCCTTCTAGCCATGCATTTGACCTTAGTGTGAAAAGGGAGAAATGGACATATATATATTTCATTCATTGATCCATTCATTTTATTTGTATGCTGGCTTTACACTCTCACACACACAAATCATGCTCAAAGCAGCTTACCAGAGGGAAACAGGGTAGATTTCAAACACTACAAAAACAGTTTCATGATAACATTGAAAAGCAATAGCATAATAATAATTGCATAATAGCATAAAAAAGGTAAAGGACCTCTGACAGTTAAGTCCAGTCGCGAACAACTCTGGGGTTGTGGCGCTCATCTCGCTTTCCTGGCTGAGGGAGCTGACGTTTGTCCACAGTTTTTCCAGGTCATGTGGCCAGCATGACTAAGCCTCTTCTGGCGAACCAGAGCAGTGCATGGAAACACCATTTACCTTCCCACCGGAGTGGTACCTATTATCTACTTGCACTTTGATGTGCTTTCGAACTGCTAGGTGGGCAGGAGCTGGGACTGAGCAACAGGTGCTCACTCTGTCGCGGGGATTCAAACCGCTAACTTTTCAACTGGCAAGACCAAGGCTCAGTGGTTTACACCACAACGCCACTCGCGTCCCTTGCATAATAGCATAGCATAGCAAAAATATAATAACATACAAAAAACCCCACATTTCAATACTATAAATATAACAAGATCACTTAAACAAGATGCAGCACACCCTCCAACATTTATTCGATGAAAATCGGGATGTCCCATTCCATAATGGCAATTTTACTATTTATACCCCACAGATGTTATTGGGTTGCCCCAGCACTCTGGGCAGCTTCTAACATATATAAAGGTAAAAGACCCCTGACTATGAGGTCCAGTCGTGACCAACTCTAGGGTTGCGGTGCTCATCTCGCTTTATTGGCTGAGGGAGCCGGCGTACAGCTTCCGGGTCATGTGGCCAGCATGACTAAGCCGCTTCTTGTGAACCAGAGCAGCGCACAGAAACGCCGTTTACCTTCCCGCCGGAGTGGTACCTATTTATCTACTTGCACTTTGACGTGCTTTCGAACTGCTAGGTTGGCAGGAGCAGGGACCGAGCAACGGGAGCTCACCCCGTCACGGGGATTCGAACCACCGACCTTCTAACATATATAAAAAAGTAATAAAACATTAATCATTAAAAAACCTTCCCTGTACAGGATTGCCTTCAGATGGCTCAGCGGTTGGATAATTCCATACCCTCAAACATATGAAAGGAAACTAAAAGGAAGATCTTAACTATTGTCTTTCCTCTTTAAAAGAAGTAGGAGATTTTGATGCTTAAACTGTACATTTTCACACTTACTTCAGCACCTTAAAAACAAGCCTATATTAAAAGGCTTGCTAATATGTAAATTGCATTAAAAGTCAGATCAACCACATTTCTTTCATCAGTCAGCAGCTGATTTTCTTGAATACACATTTGACCCAAATGCAGAACACATGCTCAACTAGTAAACCCGAGATACTGTTTGTCACTGCACCACAAGAAAGGGGGAAGGATGGAGAATCCAGACAGAGATAGAGAAGATGTTTTGATAACCTCTCTGACACATTTGAACAAGTAATTCTGCTCCAGAAATAGCTGTCCCTTCACAGCACATATTTATGGAAATTGCACAGAATAAACATGAAAGGCCCCCCAAGAGACCTGCGATGTCTCAAAAAGAACTTTGAGTGGAAGAAGACTGAATAGTAATAATGTCTAATAAATAAACACATGTAAGCCTGCTTGGGAATATGTTAATAAAATTCCAGAATGCATAAGAAATCCAACATTATGGGGAAACAATCTCAACGGGTTTTTGGATCCCTACCATATTGTATAGAAAGGATGCTGAGAAACATCTGGAAAAACAAGTCTGACTTTACATTGTATGTGAGCATCCGGAAACTAGTTTTCTTCAAGTCGTAGCAAAGAGGTAGTGGGGGAAAGTATCTCATGGAGTTCTCTGGAGGGTCTTAGTCTCCTTTTGTCACTCACAGACAACTGGCACTTTGCCCAATCAACATACAACATTGGTGATCGCTCTCCGCAGTGTCTGTAGTGGCCAATTTATAAGATTGATGGAGTTCTAGGCTTTGCTGTGGATGAGATTTGTGAATGCCTTATGTAAATAACAGCTTGTTTACGGGGGTAGAGTTCACACCTTATGCATTCATTGAGATGTTCTCAGAGGCCTTATGGAAAGTCCCTCCATTTGCAGTACAGTGGTACCTTGGTTCTCAAACTTAATCCATTCCGGGAGTCCATTCGACTCCCAAAACTGTCCGAAAACCAAGGCGTGGTTTCCAATTGGCTGCAGGAAGCCACGGGAGCCACGCAGGACATTCAGCTTCTGGAAATTGTTTGAAAACTGGAAGATTGGGTTTATGGCATTCGAGAGCCAATTTGTTCGGTAACTAAGCCGTTCGGGAACCAAGGTTCCACTGTACAGTGGACAGTTATCTGGGGCAAAGCTTTTTGACAGTAGTTTCTAAGGAAGCTCATTCTTTTCTAAACCTGGTTGTTCCAGGAGGACCGGAACCACTTCCAGAAGAAAATCAAGGTCAGTGATGGCATTGAAAGCCACATAGAGGCAGTGGCGAAGCTGCATGCTCCACTACCGGGGGTGGAGAGCAGGCGTGGGCATGGCTGGTGCCCCCCCCCAGGGTGTGTGATGATTGCCCTGGGCAGCGTGGTGCGCATACCGGGGGCGTGGCACACCACCCGCGGGGGTGTGGCACGCATTCTGGGGGTGTGGTGTGCTGCCTGTGAGGGAGGGCATGGCTCCCAGTGCACGTGGGGCTCAGTGGCGCGTATCCGGGGGGGCGCCGCCGCGATGGCACCCTACCGCTCCCTCTGTTCCTCCGCCAGTGCATTGAGGTTCTGTAGACCCAACAGACACTCCCCCCTGTGCCATTCTTGATGATCATCGTTCACCAACTCAGTCAAACCAGTTTCCATTCCAAACTACTAAAATCACTCCATGTTGCATTTACAGTGCCTTCTTAAATGCACTAAAATGTCAACCTCCAACATTTTTACTGCCTTAGAAGAGAACACTCAAGTTTACTCAAAGAACAACTGACACCATGTTATGATATAATTAACTGAACTGAATCCGAGGATAAAAGTAACACTGCCTGAATAGAATACAGTAAAACCACAGATGTTTCACTCTGACAAGGTGATTGATTAGTCAGTGATATGGATTAACGCTGCCAAGAGAAAAAAATAAGTCAAGTCAAGGCTTTTGTTTCCCAAAGGCAAAAACAAATAAATGCAAGAAAGTTGTGAACATAGAGTTGCAATGCCTTGCCTGAACCAAGTATTTCTCCCTAATAAGACCCCCTTGACGCTGTCTCGTATCCACACAAAAAACATAACTCCACTTTGTTGAAGAAACTCTTCCTTCCCTCTCCCAACTCATTAAATAATTTCAGTTGACTAATCACTTGCCTTTTAACCATTTAATCAGTGACTTATTCTATTCAATTAAAGCACATTTGCATATTACTCAAAAAGTCAACACAGGTGATGAATTTTTGAGTGAGACGATTTGCAATTTAATAAACAGAGCATTTAAGATTTCCCCTCTTAATTCCCTATTTGCAGCAACACATCAAAACCAAAACAGTGTGGGAGATAAAAGCAAACAAACAAGGACCCTTTTAACTTTTATACCCACTGATTATAATATGACTTCACTTTTTCATATTGACCATTTCTCATTAAACCACATAAAATCTATTAGAGGTGGTAGGCTTGTTTGAAAAGGCAAAATATACTTCTTGGGTATGGTATTGTTTAGGGTTTTTTGTTGGGGGGTGGGTGTGTTACATTTGTTGATATTCATGTTTTGTATCTTTATTTGAGGTCATATTATGTTTTATATGGGGAATCGTTCAATTTGGTTGTGCACTTTTTCATGTTTTATTTATTGTTCATGATTAAATTTTTTATGTTGTAATGCATTCCCCCCCCACACATTGTAAGCTGCCTGGAGGCATGCAAATAAAATGATGTATGCAGGATGTATGTATATTAGCAGTGAGCGCCTTCAGCTACAATATCACCCTCACCATTACCAGCAGGTTGTATGCAATATTTTTTGTACTAGATGAATGTACACAAGTAATGTAGGTATCTCAATTTCAATGGGTCTACTCTGGTCAGTGTAGACAGTCCTGGGCTAAATGGATCAGTGGTTTGACTCGTACAGTGGTACCTCGGGTTACATACGCTTCAGGTTACATACGCTTCAGGTTACAGACTCCGCTAACCCAGAAATAGTACCTCAGGTTTAGAACTTTGCTTCAGGATGAGAACAGAAATCGTGCTCCGGCAGCGTGGCAGCAGCAGGAGGCCCCATTAGCTAAAGTGGTGCTTCAGGTTAAGAACAGTTTCAGGTTAAGAACAGACCTCCAGAACGAATTAAGTACTTAACCCGAGGTACCACTGTATAAGGCAGCTTCCTAAATTCAGGGGAGTTGTTACTCCAAATTACCGTGGAAGGAATAGAGGAGGTGAAGGCTCTTGTCTGCTCTGAACATCAAAAGATGGCACAGAAACAGAAAGTTTGAAGGTTTCCTACCTCTGCTGACATGATAAATCCTGAAACGGGTCTGTGCAGGTTTGTTCATAAAATTGTATGAGAAAAATGGCCCTGAGGCTTCTTAGGTAAAGGAGAAACTGCAATCTGAGTAGCATGACTGTGGGGGCCTGGGATGAGAGTCTATTGTCTTAGATGTCATGTTACACACACAAACACAAACACCGCCTCTAGTTTTAGATCAAAGCACGTTCTAAACCTCTACTAAAAGTGTGAAATGTAGTGGAGACTCAACATTATGCACTGTTTACTTTTTTGAGGGGGGGGGGGGGCAGAATCTCCTGAAAACCAAAAACTCACTATTGGCCACTCATGAAAAGGTCATAACACTGAGATTCCCACAACTCCAATCTCTTATCTGCTTTCCCCTCTCCTCACCTGGATCTACTTTAGTTTTGTTTTTATCCTCATCATTGAAATTGGCCAGTGAGCCACTCCGGTGGCAAAGCTGACAAGTGATCATGCTATTATTGAGATCTGTATCCTATTACCGCTCTATTCTTTCCAAGCATTTGTGGTCTTATCGAAGCTAGCAGACAGTAGTTGCAAAGTGATATGTAATACCATAATGAAGATGATACAATAAGAACATAAGGAGATGTCTGCTGGTTCAGATTTGTTGGACTCGGCTATGCAGCTGCAAATATAACATTTTAAGTGTGTTTTAAGTGCATTATACAAATGTGACACTAGATGGCGATGGTGGGCTTGTTGTTGTTGTTGTTTAGTCGTTTAGTCGTGTCCGACTCTTTGTGACCCCATGGACCAGAGCACGCCAGGCACTCCTGTCTTCCACTGCCTCCCGCAGTTTGGTGAAACTCATGCTGGTAGCTTCGAAGACACTATCCAACCATCTCGTCCTCTGTCGTCCCCTTCTCCTTGTGCCCTCAATCTTTCCCAACATCAGGGTCTTTTCCAGGGAGTCTTCTCTTCTCATGAGGTGGCCAAAGTATTGGAGCTTCAGCTTCAGGATCTGTCCTTCCAGTGAGCACTCAGGGCTGATTTCCTTCAGAATGGATACGTTTGATATTCTTGCAGTCCATGGGACTCTCAAGAGTCTCCTCCAGCAGCATAATTCAAAAGCATCAATTCTTCGGCGATCAGCCTTCTTTATGGTCCAGCTCTCACTTCCATACATCACTACTGGGAAAACCATAGCTTTTACTATACAGACCTTTGTTGGCAAGGTGATGCCTCTGCTTTTTAAGATGCTGTCTAGGTTTGTCATTGCTTTTCACCCAAGAAGCAGGCGTCTTTTAATTTCGTGACTGCTGTCACCATCTGCAGTGATCATGGAGCCCAAGAAAGTAAAATCTCTCACTGTCTCCATTTCTTCCCCTTCTATTTGCCAGGAGGTAATGGGACCAGTGGCTATGATCTTTGTTTTTTTGATGTTGAGCTTCAGACCATATTTTGCGCTCTCCTCTTTCACCCTCATTAAAAGGTTCTTTAATTCCTCCTCACTTTCTGCCATCAAGGTTTTGTCATCTGCATATCTGAGGTTGTTGATATTTCTTCCGGCAATCTTAATTCCAGCTTGGGATTCATCCAGCCCAGACTTTCGCGTGATGAATTCTGCATATAAGTTAAATAAGCAGGGAGACTATATACAGCCTTGTCGTACTCCTTTTGGCAAATTCACCCCCCCCCCAAAAAAAAAATGCTGTTAAAAAAGCATTTTCACAGTGTTTTTTTAGATTCCACCCTTGTTTCCAGAAATGGTCAAGCAGGTGCCTTCTCTCATTTTCCCCTGCAACTGGCATTTAGAGACATCTTGCCTCTCATCCTGAAGAGAGCTGATAACTGTTAAGTCTGGTAGACACTGACAGTCTCACGTTTCATGAATCTGTCAAATGCATCTTTAAAGCCATCTAAATCGGTGGCTGCAGGAGCGAATGTCATAGTTTAACTTCATGCAGGTACTTCTTCATGAAGCATGTGAGAAAAGCTTAGCACCATCCATTTCGGATTGGCTTGAGGGGAATCTGGAACCCAAGAGCATTAATTAAACTTGCAAATTATATCACAGAGAGAGACAGAGGGAAAATGAACATATTTATTGAACATCTACAAAACATTGCTGGAAACTGCTGGTAACTTTCTCGGAATGTATGGCTGGATCTAGACACACAAAGAAATGTTTCAGGAAAACGCATTGTAAACCTCACAACATGAAATCGTCTTGTCGAAAGACTGAACTCCACAGAGCCATCTGGTGTCACAGTGTTATAACGCATTTAAAATGCTTTTTCTTTACTAATGTAGCTGAGTCCTATGTCTCACCGCAGCCCAAGGCTGCCAACAGCATCTCCTTATGCGGGTGATGCAAAGGGTCACAAACAAATAAAACTGCAGCTAAACAAGCAAGAAAACAACAACCATTAAGCAGAGGAAGAAGACTTCACATCCATACAATGGTTTTTTTGGGGGGAAATTAGATTATTTTGATTCATCTCAGCATATCAGCATTCCGAATAGTTTGTTTAGTCTATAGGTCATCTTTGGGGCAGTCCAGACTGGAACATATGTCAATCATTAGCAGAGCAGCTACTGTATTCCAGGACCTCTAGGGCAAGATAAATCCCCTCACTGACTGTGACTAACAGAATAATAATAGAAAAGAAAGAAAAATGTACAGTAATATTCTTGAATATAGCTCCTGTGGTTTACAGATCAAATACTTTCAGCAGTCCTACTTTCTTATAATCTCTTGCAATAGTTTCCAAATGGTGATTCATATATATCCTATCCTTCCTCTGCTCCCCACTCCCCATATATGCATGGCAGGATGACAGAGTTGTTCCCACTATCCAGACAAGACCAAATGTAGATACGGGACCGCCTCTCCTGGTATGTCCCACGGAGGACCTTACGGTCTTCAAACAAAAACATCCTGAAGGTCCCAGGCCACAGAGAGGTTAGGCTGGCCTCAACCAGAGCCAGGGCTTTTTCAGCTGTGGCTCCAATCTGGTGGAACGCTCTGCCACAAGAGACTAGGGCCCTGCGGGACTTGACATCTTTCCGCAGGGCCTGCAAGACAGAGCTGTTCCACCAGGCCTTTGGCCACGGCACAGCCTGTCTCCCTCCTTTGGCAATCTTCACAGAACTTTAGCCTTATGGTTGCATCAATTTGATTTGAATTAATTTTATAATGAAATGATTTTAGAATTTTGTACTATTTTATTGTTGTTAGCTGCCCTGAGCCCGGCTTCGGCTGGGGAGGGCAGGATATAAATAAAATTTATTATTATTATTATTAGCTTAGGGTAGAGGCACACCCCAGAATACATAGACCCTGCTTTTTCTTCTTCTTTCAGTCCCCCAAGAGGATCATAAGGCAGGTATCAGCACAGCAGGTGGCATTGTCACCCTCAGGCTGCTGATTTATTTTCATTTTTTCAAGCTTTCTAGCAATCAGTGCACAGGGCAATGTAGAAAATGGGGTTTCCGCTCCCCTTTATGGACCAACCTTTGCTCTTTGTCTGCCTTGAAAAACACCGAATTTGGCTTTTCACTGTCGGATCTATAACCAGAGGAGAACAATAGTCAACCACCTGAATACAGTCCTTGCATTTCGAAAGTTACATCCCCTCAAAGCACTTAGGTAATCAGAGAAAAGTCATTGTTAACATTTGCAGATTGGAAACTTCTCACAGAATTTTGGTGTGAAAAAGAAAAATAATAATGACATTTGGATTTGAGGATTGAAGATACTGTTTGTTTATAGAAAGTGGCTTTGTTGGGTGTTATACTGGAGTGGATGAAGTGAATATTGTTTATATAGAGAGGACTGATGAAGAATCGAAAGTCCCTTACCTTCTGAACTTCATTTCTCTCTCTCTCTCTCTCTCTCTCTCTCTCTCTCTCTCTCTCTCTCTCTCTCTTAAATTCTTTTCTATTTCTATGTCTTTCTTTTTCTTTTTCTTTTTCTTTTTCTCTTTCTCTTTCTCTTTCTTTATTCCTTTCTTTCCCTCCTTCTCTTTACAGTTTTTTTAATTTGTATTTGTCTTAGTTTAAACAAAAACAGGGAAAATATATTTGATGTTGAGTTTTGTATTTTTCTCTATAAACCTTAATAACGTTTATTCCAAACATAAAAATTAAAAAAGACCAGGTAATATTCAAAAAATGTGAATATAAGAACCTAAGATGAGACTGCTGGATCAGGCCAATGGTCCATCTAATCCAGCGTGCTGTTCTCACGGTGGCCAACCAGATGTCTATGGGAAGTTTGCAAGCTAGGCAAGCTAGGCAGGAGTGTGATTCCTAGCAACTGGGGGAAACAAGTACTTAAAAGACCTAACACACAGGTTCAATGATAGAGGCTTCATAGCAGGAGACAATTAAATGGAAGTGGTAGTGGTTTGTTCCAAGACCTTTCAGGAGGAAGTAGGCCTAGGGTTCCACCTCACACTTGAGATGGGTTGTACAGGTTCCGTGAAAGAGCATTCTAGAGTGCCAGAAATTGAGTTGCTTGATCCAGTTACACATCAAGTTTCATTGCTTCCCACTCGGAATGCAAATTTCCCACAGTTCTTAGTGCCATACATTCATTACACAACTCAGTTTGACATTGGGTATACATAGATGCCTATTTGCCAGGTGGTAACTTAATTGGGTGGTGTCTAGTACTATATGCTAACTCATCTGTATTGTTCCACCAAAGCTACCTTCCCGATCCTAATCCAATTCTCTTGCAAAATGCTTAAATGCTCCCTGCGTTGTACATTAGTGCTTGGCACAGCCATTTTGATTCACCCAGTTTCTTGCCACCAGTTACCAAGAGCAGGCAGGCCTAGCAACTGGTATTCAGAAACATACTACCTCCGACAGTGGAGGTAGAATATAATCATCATGGCTAGTTGCCTCTGGTAGCCTTGCCCTCTAAGAATTTGTCTTTTAAAGCCATCCAATTTGGTGGCCCTGTCTGGCGACTGTGGAAGTGAGAGTGTGCTTTGATCCGAATCTTCCAACATTCAGCTTCATGGGATGACCATGAGGTCTGGTGCTATGAAGAAGAAGGGAGGAAAATCTTTCTCAATCCACTTTCTCCAAGCTATGCATCATTTTGTAGGATGCAGGTGGCGCTGTGGTCTAAACCACGGAGCCTCTTGGGCTTGTCGATTGGAAGGTCAGTGGTTTGAATCCCTGTGACGGGGTGAGCTCCCGTTGCTCTGTCCCAGCCAACCTAGCAGTTCAAAAGCAAACCAGTGCGAGTAGATAAATAGGTACCACTGCAGCAGGAAGGTAAACGGCATTTCTGGTTTCTGTCACAGTGTTCCATTGTGCCAGAAGCTGTTTAGTCATGCTGGCCACATGACCCGGAAAGCTGTCTGTGGACAAACGCCGGCTCCCTCAGCCTGAAAGCGAGATGAGCGCCACAACCCCAGAGTTGTCTTTGACTAGACTTAACCATCCAAGGGTCCTTTACCTTTTTTTTTTAAAAAAACTTTTTTTGCATCATTTTGTAGATTTCAGATGACTCTTTGATAACCTTGTACATCAAATTAATCTCTGGCTTTGCCAATATAGATTCTGTCATGTTTCTCTTTTGTTCTGTTCTCTGCCTAACCAGGAACCTGAGTGTTTTGCTTAAGGCACGAGACAGATCTGGGCTCTAGCCAGGCTTAATTTTCTCAAAAGTAGGGAGTAGAATTTTCTTCTTCATCCCAGAATCCTGGGTGTGCAACCTGATATCTGTATCACTTAGCAGAGACGATACAGATTGGTTAATATATATGGTGTTACCTTCCAGTTCTCAGGTATGGAGGCTATCATTAAAATTCCTCACAATGTCCTGAAGCAACATTATGTAGAGCGCATTGTGCGGAATTAAAAAGGGAGCTGCAAGCCATCTAGTGCCTGTTGCAGTGCTGCAGTTGTCTGTTGCTGCCGCCACATCACTGAAATTTCCTGGAGCCGACCAAAAGCACTTTCCTGAGGATGTCGACTATGGAGCCAACCCTGACCAAATGCATTTCAAGAATGAACTTATTTATGAACTGCTTTAAAGTGTAAAAAGTGTAAAACAGCATACAAAAGCAGGAAAGGCATATGGTACATTATAAAACATTCACAGATCCACAGAGGGTGTTCATATGTTACAGTTGTTGTGTGTCCCCTTAGCACACAAATAGCTGATCACTATACTCGTATGGTTATTTGCATGTAACAGCCAACAAGTGTACAGGTTGTGTATTTTTGTACATGCAGCAAACCAACAAGTGAACCGACGCAGACTCTGTGATCATCACCCGAGGCTCTTCTTTGTTTGCCCCCTCTATAAGCGGTTCAGAGGGTGGCAACATGAAAAGGGGCCTATTCTGCAGTGGCTCCCCATTTGCAGAATGCTCTCTTCAGGGAGATTCACCTGACATCATTACATATCTTTAGGCGCCAGTCAAAAATGTGCCCATTCTCCCAGGTCTTTGGCTGATTAAATAATCTATGGCTTTCAAAGTGTGCGTCTCAGGTTATTGTTTTGTTTGTTACTAGGTTATATATTTTCCTGTTTTTATATTTCAGACTGCCCTGAGATCCTCAGATGAAGGGTGGTACAGAAATGCAATGAATGGGTGAATGGGTGAAGTCCTTTAAGAGATTCCAAGATCTTCATGTGACAGAAAATTCTAGAGTTGTAAGAGCAGAAGCCGCAGGCAGGAAGACAAGATATAAAGGACAAAATGTTAAGTCAATGCTATGGAGAGCTTTGATGATCAGAGCAAGAAGGTTGTGCGGAATATAAGAAGGAATGGGAAGGAAACATACACATTCAAAATTATATTCTTCCTGATGTTTTTCCCTACAGTGAATACAGTGGTACCTTGGGTTACAAATGCTTCAGGTTACGAACTCCGCTAACCTGGAAGTAGTTGTTCTGGGTTGCGAACTTTGTCCCAGGATGAGAACAGAAATCACATGCCGGCAGCACAGCCGCAGTGGGAGGCCCCATTAGCAAAAGCACGCCTCAGGTTAATAATGGTTTCGGGTTGCGAATGGACCTCCAGAACAAATTAAATTTGTAATCCGATGTACCATTATGTAGCCAAATTATTTGGTGTAAAAATGCCAGTAAATTACTGCTTGAATTCAATCCAGGAAGTCTGGATGAGCCCTGTATTGCATTTGTTAAGGGCATAGCTTCTCAAAGTTAGCTATAGCTATATCACCTCCCAGGTAGAAGCTGGGAATCCCAAACCATTCATCTCATTTTGTATATACAACAACAACAAAATGCATCTCTAATGGAAAGGCAGCCTCTGAAAAGCAGATCATGAATGGAAAGCTATCTTGATTGCAATCATTTTGCCTTCAAGTACTTTGATCTTGATTTTGTAGCAAATCACGAAACCCAGGCCGCCATTGCCAAGGTAAATGTCGATTTACTGCAGTGTGTTACTGATGCTAAATACCTAAACACAGCCAAAGAGAATTGTTAATGGGGCTGCGTTTCACTGTTGTTTGAGTGACGCATCTCAAAACATCAAACGTAATGCTACAAATGTAAACACGGGAGGAAGCGTGCTGGAAGATTTCCTCTGACAGCACAAGTGAGATATGGCTTCCAAACCATACACAAAGAAGAAAGCCATCCCCCACCTCCTTGTTCCATTCAAATTAATTGGCCAAGGCTTTCCATTGTCAGGCTTCAGGGAATCTGATCCCTCCCTGCTCATGGCAGACTGCCAGTAACAGATAGACAAGAAGTTCTTACCAATGTATTTATTCAGTGTTCACAGAGAGAGGCTTAGGAACGTCAAAGTGTTAGTGCTTACCTTTAAAGACCTAAATGGCCTTGGTCCTGTATACCTGAAGGAGCATCTCCACCCCCATCATCTAGCCCGGACAAGGAGATCCAGCTCTGAGGGCCTTCTGGTTGCTACCTCTCTGTGAGAAGTGAAATTATAGGGAACCAGGCAGAGGGCCTTCCCGGTAGTGGCGCCCACCCTGTGCAACGACCTCCCAGCATTTGCCAAGGAGATAAACAGGAGATTGCAGTCCAGTAACACCTGAAGAACCATCAGAATAAGCACATGCCAAAACTGATGAACGGACACTGAGAACACCCCTCTATATACCCTTATGGGCCTAACTTTTGGTCACCAGACAAATATTTATGCAAAACTTCTCCAGGACATTTTTTCTCGTGAATTATTTTTCAAACTGCTTTATAAAACAATCTTTTAAAAAAGAAAAGAAAAGAAAAAGAAAAACAAGATCAAGTTATTTTCCTTTTTGTTTTTTCCTAGAAGCAGAGAGAAGACTCCCATGCTGTTCTGTGTAATGACCACGGATTGGTCGGAAGTGTATTAATGGAGGGGCAATCATGTGGCAATAAATATATTACTTTTGTATCTTTTAAGATACAAGCAATATTGTTACATTTTTTCTTACCCTCATGGAACTTAACACAGTGGGAAATGATGTGGGTCAGGAAATAACATTGCCCTTTGGGTTTGAATAAAACGAGTGTTTTTATAAAGCATATCATTTCGATATTTAATGTTCGACCATAACATAGATTAATATGCTGGGCAGTTGCTCTGAAGGTTTTAGCTTGCTGCTCATTCCAGCAGCATTTGGTATGTCTGTCACTTTAGCTTGACTACACTCATTGTCATCAGTTTGGGCTGCCAGATTCGTGGGGTGTAGTCCAACCCCCTGCAAAATGCAGGAATCTCAACTAAATCATCCCTGACAGATGGCCATCCAACCTCTGCTTAAAAACCTGCAAGGAAGGACAGTCCACAATCTCTGCTTTGCAGAAGAGTGAAAGAAAGAACCATTTGTTTCTCACCTTGGCAGACAATGGCTGTGTTGCATGGTAATTTGGGGCCAAGAGCTCTACTTGGTGTATTTTTAAAAACAACGGCAATCAAGTAGCGTATAAATGTCATGAAATAATAAATAAATAAATAAATACTAGGGGCCAGATGGGGAGATTTGGGGGTAGATCTGGGCTTCAGGTCTCCGTGTTACCAATCCTTATTGAATAACTTGAACACCCCTAGCTCTCTCAGGCTTGCCCAGACAAAGCCACATTCCTGTCTGCAAAGGGTTAGCTGGAATGTCTAGCATCAGAATTTCACATTTTGTACAGTCTTTTCTGACTCGTATTCTTAGCTCACATCCCCATTATAGTTGAAAGTAGTGGCAAATCTGTTTTAAATTAGGATAACATACATACAGTAGTTGCAAAAACCACAGGCACACTAAATATACAGCGTCCTTACCTAACAGTGGATGATGTATCTTTTTTTTTTATCCCCTCCCTCTACAAAGTGTACTCTCAGCTCTTTTTTAAAAAAATAAAATATTGAGACAGTAATCCTTTAAAAATGCTTATGCAAATCTATACTTAGAGGATATGAACAGCATTTGCTCATTAGCTGGGCCATTGTGGTATCATAATTAAGGCATTGAGGTAAGAGTAGGGAAATATTAGTTCAATTTCCCACTGAGCCATGAAGTTCCCTGGGCTCTCAGCCCAGTCTACCTCACAGAGTTGTTGTATGAACAAAACAGAGTGGAAAATGACTGCCCTATCCTTATCCAAATCATCACCATGGAACTTTGACCAACACAAGGTCTCAGTTTATTCAGATTCTCCTCCTCAGATGCAGAACATGTTGTCAGTGAAGTTAACTCCTTATTCAAGGAAACAAAACACTTCCCAGCAGGTCTTGCCCCTATGGAGCAGTTGCCAGGACTCAAGGTCCCTGCTTTCCACTCATCTCCAAGGCTCCTCCTCCCATGGATATTTCCAAAGCAGTCTCAAACTGCATCTGTGCACCTCTGGTCTCTGTTCTGCTCTCCTCGCTATTCTGCACATTCGACACATTTGCCAACTTCTACTTTTAACTATGGATCGCTATGATGACCATGAAAGCAAGGACGTGTCTGGAAAAAGAGGACATATGGCAACCCTATTTCAGCTGTCTCTTGACCCCACCTTCTGCTTCAGCCCCTGAGTCCGAAACGCTCCCTCTCACAGGCTCTCCCTGCTCACTAAACCCTGTTGTCCCTTCAGCATCCAACCCCTCCTCCCAAACTTCTCCTTCTGACCTCTCCTCAGTGTCCCACCACCAATCCCATGGATCTGGGAGTTCCCATGGGGTTTCCCTTGGGGGTTCCCTAGCTTCTCCCACCACTCTTCATCCAGCCAGTCCCTGACATGTGCCCTCTAAAGTAGACTGCTGTCCTTGGGTGTAGTGGTGGATAAGGGTTGAAGCAAGATTCAACTGCCAGTCCAGAATGGCAGCAGCCTGCCCTTTGCTTCGGGCAGCAAAATGTCTTGGTCTGGGGCCATAACATGTTGGTTCAGTGTGCAATGGGGAGTCTGAGGGCAAGTCTTGAGTTTATCACATGTAGGAAATGTACTGTGAAGCTAAGCCTTTTGAAATATACTTGGAGTCGAGTGTGGATTTCAAGCTCTTTATTCAGCTCATAGTAGTGAGGAATGGAAGTTCCCCCGAAATGTCTGCTTTATATACATTATTTACACAATGGGCCCCACGTGATTGGCTGTTTCTGGGATTCTCCTGTAGGCCAATCAGGTTGTGGATTCACTTCCATCTGGAGTTGGATTGGGTGGCTCCTGCGGACCAATCAGACTGCTGCATTCTGAATTCTATTGTTTTAGGACCAATCAGACTGCTGCAATTTGGATCCTATTCAACTCAGTACATAACACCTTTATATGCACACAAGCCACTGCCTCACCTGTTTGATCCAGTGGTGGGAGACTCCAGAGACGAAAGTGGGCAGAACAATTCCTGTCAGTGTTGCCTTTGTACAAGACCGTTCACCCTGTAGGTGCAGAGGCAATGTGGGATGGCGAAGGCTTCTTTGGACTCGAAGAGGAAGATCCAGTGGTTGGAGCCCTACTTGGGCAGATGGAGGGGGCATAATGCCCCTTCCACCTATTAGGCACTGGATCACAGCCTGCCTGCCTGATTGGCCAATGGCAGGCAGGTTTGGATGCAGGTCAGACCTAGGGAGCAGGACTGAAAGAGAAGGTAGACATCCCACAATAGGCTCAGGTCTGCACACATAATCACACACCCCTCTCTCTCCTCGGCTCAGGCAAACACAAGTCATTCAAGGACACATTCCAGCCAGGCAGAAACCATCAAAGAGCAGGGCTGGCATAAGGGGTGTGGCCTATTAAAAAGAGGGTGTGTTTAGGGAGGGGGAGTGGCTTGGGGAGAGTTCCTAGGGTCAGAGAGATTACTTCACTGTTCACATTAAATGTTCAACTGTGGCTCATGTGTTAGTGTGGGCAAAGGCTCAGTCCAGTCCAAAGGCTCAGTCACCATGCCTAGATTGTATACTCAAGGGCCTGGTGTGAACATGCCTGTGGACTTTGTCCATGGCTATATGTGAGGGCTATCCTCCCCCCCCCCCAGAAAGGAATACAGTGGTACTTTGGGTTACAGACGCTTCAGGTTACAGACACTTCAGGTTACAGACTCCGCTAACCCAGAAATAGTACCTCGGGTTAAGAACTTTGCTCAGGATGAGAACAGAAATCGTGCTCCGGCAGTGCAGTGGCAGCCCCATTAGCTAAAGTGGTGCTTCAGGTTAAGAACAGTTTCAGGTTAAGAACGGACCTCTGGAACGAATTAAGTTCTTAACCTGAGGTACCACTGTACGTTACAATACCAAAACGCTCCACCCCTCTGGCCTATCGTTGATTCTTTTACAAGGGTTAATCAAAAGGAATGGGATATCTTGCTTGTGTGTAAGACCTTTCTGTTTCCTGCCAAGATTTTCAAGACAAACAGAACTACTGCTGTCTTTGTTTTTGACCACGAGGGGCTCTGAACTACCTATGCTGCGAATGTCTGTTCTGTTCACAGCAGCCTCAGCCGAGGAGAAAATCTTGCCAGAGGACCTGAGGAAGGGTCATAATTTAACAGCACTACTGGTTCAAATGACTAGAGCTTGGCTGCTGCATACCTAAAAATAAACCAAAGTTTCCTCAGGAAGGTTCTCCAGATCTTTCTCCTTTGACCTCCATTTATCACCCTTTCATAAATGCTAGCAAGAATCTACTGATGTGTTTGGAACAGATCCATGTTATTGCATACTCACTATTTCTAAAATGTCTTAATCCCTTTCGGTTGACTGGGTTTTTTACACTCTGCTGTAATTAGTTTTGCCATTTGGCTTCAACGGTGGTGCTGCAGACATTACAATGTCTGTGAGATCAGTTACTAAGGGATTCTATCCTGCATGCTATTACTTGTATAAGTAGCCTCATTGCCTTCAGAGAGGTTATGCAGGGTTCCATCTCCACCACAGGGAAGCAGATTTATCAATCACCTCAATACAGAGCAATGGATTTCAGATTTCTTCAGATAGTGCTTTCTACATAGACCAGATTAGAAGTGGGGAACCCGAGGTCTGGGGCCCCTCAACGCTTCTCTGTTTGTCCCTCAGATCTCTCTACAAGCCACATGCCCTATGTAGTTATACCTTCCTTGTACATTTTTGCCTGGCTGGAATGGGTGCTTGGAACTCTGACTATATGCTTTTGGCTTGCCTGGTTTGAAGTTAGAGAGGGGTATGTTTCTGGAACCAATGCTGTTTTTCTAGAAAAAGAAGTGCTGGAACTCACCATGAACACCTCCCCCATTCTCTCAGAAAGGCAATGGTGCCCACCTGAGAGGTGCTGGGGGGAAAAGCCCTGGTCATTTATAGCAGGTACTCCCCCGCCCAATAATTTTTATTATTTTTTTCCAAATATCTTAAACACAATACAGCTTAACAATCCTATTCTCCTTTAAATCTATATCTTATCTGAATTATCTTCCCTCTACCCCTCTTCTGACTTCTCTACATTGCTCTTACTTAAGCGTAAGCGATTACTATATACCGTATTTTTCGCTCTATAACACGCACCCGACCATAACACGCACATAGTTTTTAGAGGAGGAAAATCCGTAGGCATGCCACCCGTAGGCATTCCCTCCATAACACGCACAGACATTTCCCCTTACTTTCTAGGAGGAAAAAAGTGAGTGTTATGGTGCAAAAAATACGGTATACATTCTATAAATGTCTATAACTCCTTAATAAATTTTTGTCTGATACTTTAGACACACATTCCTTATTATATTCCAGCATTGCATCTTGTGATCTAACCAAATGTTTACAATAAACGTTTTGAGTTTTATTTCAGTCCTGTGAGTGTCTTTATTTATGTACAGTTTTCTCTAAGTATACCATAAATTTGGACCATTCTTTTTGGAATTTCTCATCATCCTGCTGTTGGATTCTTCCTTGCTATTTCCGCATACTCCAATACGTTCTGTTGCCATTTTTCAATTGTCGGAATATCCTGTTGTTTCCATCTATGTGCGAGGAGTAGTCTTCCTGCTATTGTGGCATCCAGGAATAATTTCTGATCTTCCTTTTTAATGTCCTCTCCAACCATTCCTAGCAAAAATGCCTCCAGGTTTTTTTTTATAAAAGGTGTACCTAAATATCTTTTTAAACTCATTATACACACTATCCCAAAAAGTATTCACCTTGTCACACAACCAACACATGTGGAGAAAATTCCCCTCTTTTACAGTGCATTTCCAACAGTTCTTTATACTCATGGGTGGGACAACAGTGCCAGGGAGAAGAGGGCAACAGAAGGCATGGTTTCATTGTCTCCTGCTAGACTGGGAGGTTAGATGTTCCCTTACTAGGAACAGCCCTGCATGGATACATACTGTTTATATGTTGCCTTGTGCACCTGACTGTGTGGGTGCAATCTTGACCTCTTTCTACATATGTTCATGCTATGTGAAATATCATCTGAAAAGGACTTCATTCATTGGTGCTTTCTCAGCAGTCAGGGAGGCAGCGGTAGGAGGTAGCTGGAGGATCTGCAGCCAACTCAGAATCCGCCTTGCTTGTGAAGTTTCACATGCATCAAAAGTCAAGCCAAACAACTTTCAGTATGGTTCTCTCGGCGCAGAAGACATCCCCAAACACTGATCCAGTTGGCTTCATTGCCTCCTGGGCTTGGCTGCCACTTTTGGATTTAAAAGTGCACAAACAAGAACCAGGAGAAATACCTATAATTTCTTGGTTCTTCTTTAGTTTGGGTGGCTGACAGACTCGAAAGCAACGATACTATGAATCCAAGGCAGATTTGAACTTTGTGTTGGGGCAGATGCTCACTTTTTTACAGACACCTTCCAAATGTTTATTTAAAATCAGTAGGAAATATATTAAGAAATTAAAAGGATGCAGGGGTTCTAAGCAATAATGGATGCTACCTAAGTGGTGATTTACTATGACATGTATATAACTAACTGGTATGCTATAATAATAATAATGACAACAACATTATCAACAACAACTTTCACTCCACCCATTTTTCTGGGTTGCCCCAGCCACTCTGGGTGGCTTCCAACAGAATATAAAATAACACAATGAAACATCAGACATTATGCCGGCCCTCATATTGCTCTGCCCACTTCTGCTTCTGATCAGAAATTTGGGGAAGAAAGGAAATCACAAGGTTCTCCCCCCTCACCACTGGGTAGGGCAATATGATGGCCAGCTTACCTAGTGGTTACATGCACATCAAGGTATACTTCTAGATAACTTACTGATAACTTGGTATTCACCCAGTGTTATGCAACCTAATGAGGTTTTGGTTGTCTGTATTCATCCATGATGTGAAATCCTTTGCAAAAGCAGAGGGAAAGAGCTGAATAGGAAATCCTACAGCACTGTTCTGGTCTTGCTATACGATCAAGAATGCCAAACATTTCCTTTTCAAATATCACAGGGTCCTACTGTATTCCATTCTATTCATAGCTCGGCCATTCCTAGTACCAAAACAAACGTAACTTGAATGTGGGGAAATGTACTTGAGTGGGGAAGCATTGATGAGTCTTTAGTAGCAAGAAGTATGCTTAGCAATAAATATTCCATAGCTGTCTTTTCATATTCTCATTCTCATTCATACACACACACACACACACACACACACACACACACACACACACACACACAGTTTTGATAACAACATTTTTACATTCAATTGTTCACCAAATTCATCTTGTGTGACTCCCCCGCCACCCAGCTCCTAAATTCAACCAATTGTCATCTTGCATATCATTGTTTTTCCTCTATAAATTTCAAATCTTATTAATTAATAAATTGTCTAAATTTAACCCATCATAAATGTTACAACAACCCTGCTAATGTTTTAACATATTTACAGTGTTCTTTAACATATTCTGCAAATTTCATCCGAACTTGTGAAAATTTCTTCTCATCTTGTTGCCTGATCCTCACAGTAAGATTTGCCATTTTGGCATAGTCTATCATCTTCGTTATCCATTCTTCTTTCATCGGTGCACCTTCTTCTTTCCATTTTTGGGCAAACAACATTCTGGCGGCCATGGTAGCATACATAAACAATCACTTTAGGTTCTTTGGTATCTCTTCCCCCACTATTCTGAGCAGAAAGGCTTCTGGTTTTTTATGAAAGGTTATCTTAAATATTTTTAAAAATCATTTCCCAGAAATCTTTTGCCCTTCTACAAGTCCACCACATATGCAAAAAGGTACCATCATTGTCTTTACATTTCCAACATGTTTTGGTGGAGTTTTTATACAGCTTTGCAATCTTAACTGGGGTCATATACCAACGATACATGATTTTCATGTAGTTTTCCTTTAACGAGCTACATGCAGTAAATTTTAAATCTTCCTTCCACAGCCTTTCCCAAGACTCGAGTGGGATATTGTGTCCCAAATCTTTTGCCCATTTTATTGTAACATCTTTAACCTGTTCATCTTTTGTTTCCCATTCCAACAGTAGCTTATACATTTTTGTTAATATTTTTTCATTATTTTCCAACAAATCTTTTTCAAACCTTGAGAATTCCTTCCCAAAGTCTCTCTCCTTGTCACTTCTGAATATGTCATTCAGTTGATGGTATTGTAACCAATCTGTTAACAGAAACTTTATTTCTTCAAAATCTTTTATATTCCATTTATTTTCTGTTTCGGTTTGTTTCCATAGCTGTCTTCTCATTCAGTCATCCCACATGCCAAAGAAGAAAGGTGACTACCCAAAATTATTTAATGCATAGTCCAAGAAACTAATCAAACTGTAACGTGCCATCTTAATCTGCCCCTAGGCAAGATTTATTAGTGTCCACCTTAGAATGTGTTTCAAAAATAGTGACATGTAATGCTTACTGTTTTTCAGTCAACATAATTTCATAACACCTCTGTGCTCATTCTTCTAATATTTTACAAGTTATGTAACCTAGAGTACTACTATGTTGTGTAGGGACACGGGTGGCACAGTGGGTTAAACCACAGAGCCTAGGACTTGCCGATCAGAAGGTCGGTGGTTCGAATCTCCATGACAGGGTGAGCTCCCATTGCTCGGTCCCTGCTCCTGCCAACCTAGCAGTTCGAAAGCACGTCAAAGTGCAAGTAGATATATAGGTACCGCTCCGGCGGGAAGGCAAACGGCGTTTCTGTACACTGCTCTGGTTCGCCAAAAGCGGCTTAGTCATGCTGGCCACATGACCCGGAAGCTGTACGCCAACTTCCTCGGCCAATAAAGCGAGATGAGCGCTGCAACCCCAGAGTCGGTCACGACTGGACCTAATAGTCAGGGGTCCCCTTTACCTTAACCTTTACTACTATGTTGTATGCTTCCCCCGCTTTTTGCCCCAAAACTAACCCCCTCCCCCCAAAATTGAAAAGTCTTTCCCTGTTCACTTGCACAAAACCACAACTATGCTTCTGAAATTTTTCAAGTTGCTTACCTAGGGACCCCTTTATGATTAATGTCATTTCAATATAATTTGCCTCCAAAATCACGGTGGAAGGGTGAGCAAATCCTTTTTTACCCACAAACTTTAAAGACCCACCTCCCACTAGAACCCTTGCTCCCAACTGTCTGAAATTTAGTAAGGTTCATCCCCTGAGATAAGGCAGCCTGCAAATTTCATCAAGTTCTGCACAGAAACAAAGAGGGTACCGTTTTTTAAAAGTCCAAAGGCACCTACCAGAAAAATATCCACACCTCTTTGTCTGATATCTGACAGGCTTTTACTACACAAAATGAGCTACTATACCTGGAAATTTCATCTATTTCTGTGAACAAGTATAAAAAGCCATTGATAACCCATTATAACCAATGGGACTATACCAAACCCCACATTGTCCGAGGCAATTCTTATTCAAGCTGAAGTAGGTTGTGCCCAGGGTGGTCTGAGCAAATGTTTCTGCTCTCTGAGATGCTGAAATAAGATCTGAGCTGTGAATCTTGTTCACATCTGGCAAGGGCTGGAGCTCAGTTTGTCGCTGACAAGAACGTCCTAGGTTCAGTCTCTACACAGGGATGCCTGAAACCCTGGAAAGCCATTGTCAGTGAGTATAGCTAATACTAGACTAGATAGGCCAATGGTCTGATTCAGCTTATGGCAGTTTCCTATGAACCTATGAGATAGCATGCCAGATATGGCTTGCCTCAGACTCTGTGAGAAGAGACAGCTACTTGAATGAATAATGCAAACTGAATACGGCCCATTGTCCTGCTTTGGCAGTATGAAGCATTCACAATGTATTTTTCCATTATGTTCTCCTCATTTATGAAGTGCAAGTGGAAATAGATCCGAGACAGAACTGCTGGCTGATATGGAGCCAAGAACATTGTAGCGGATCATCTCTGTTCCCCCTTCCCTGTTTGCTATGGAAGCAATTGTTCCAAACACTGTGTTCTCCTCAGCCCTACTGTTGCTCGGTGCTATCGCTCTGCCAGCATTTGCCAGTGCTGATCTGGAAGATTCCTGGAAATATTCTCGGTGGCTGAAGAACACTGATGGATGAATCAGCAAGGTGGGGCCTAGAGTACTGGTTGTTTCATTGCATCATACAGTTGCAGGCACACACACAAAACCCCCAAGTCCACCTGTCATCTACACAGCAGAACCAGCCATTTCCCCCAACTGATTTCCTTAGTGGGAGCATTCTATGTCTTGTGGTATCCTCCTAAGGAAGTGAGCCAAAATTAGGATTTTTTGAAATAATAATAATAATATAATGATAATTTATTATTTATATCCTGCCCATCTGGCTGGGCTTCCCTAGCCACTCTGGGAGGCTTCCAACAAAATATTAAAATACAATAATGCATCGAACATTAAAAGCTTCCCTAAACAGGGCTGTCTTCTAAAAGTCTAGTAGCTGTTGTTCTCTTTGACATCTGGTGGGAGGGCGTTCCACAGGGTGGGTGCCACTACCAAGAAGGCCCTCTGCCTGGTTCCCTGTAACTTCACTCACAATGAGGGAACCGCCAGAAGGCCCTTGGCTCTGGACCTCAGTGTCTGGGTAGAACGATGGAGGTGGAGACACTCCTTCAGATATACTGGACCAAGGCTGTTTAGGGCTTTAAAGGTCAGCACCAACACTTTGAATTGTGCTCGGAAACGTACTGGGAGCCAATGTAGGTCTTTCAAGACTGGTGTTATGTGGTCTCGGCAGCCGCTCTAAGTCACCAGTCTAGCTGCCGCATTCTGGATTAGTTGTAGTTTCCGGGTCATCTTCAATTAAAAGTAATAGCAAAAACACCCCACTTTGAAATATACAGAATCATTCATTTGTTCCCTCCCTGGTCCTCCCTGTCATGTGCTCAGCTCCAAGGCCTGGCAAGTGCCTGAACTGAACAGACATGGGAAAGTGCATCCACATGTCAGGAAGCCAACAAGCCAGCTGTCTGACTCAGTAATTGACACAAAGGGCCAGATAAGCCCCAGGCTCCTTTCACAATGTGTCCAGAACTAAAAGAAGGGGAGAGTAACAGATCTTGGAGCGTTATGGAAGGTGTTGACTTGGGATTGGTTGTCACATGATTTCTAAGAGGAGGAAGGTTCAAAGCCGTGGTGATTGTGCCCTAGTTTGAGCTGCCTGCAGGCCCTGTTATGGCCAGCAAACCTACTGCCGTAGGGAATAGGGAACTTGTAGCCCACACGGCTCCCTGTAGACACTTTGCAACAGCTCACACCTGGTTTCCTATAGGCACTTTGCAAGCATTAGTGTGCTAACTAATTGAAGACACATATGCTTTTCCGTTGTTGTTCATGGAAAAGTCCTCATGTGCTTTGGTAGTGCTGAACATCAGAAGCAGATTAGGAGGGCAGTCTTCCAGAAAGGAAAATAAGGTATATCATTTCATTTCGATCCATGGAAACTCTTTCCTGCTTAATGAGACCCAGAGCTTGCAAACTCAGAGGAACGTCTATGAAGGAAAGTGATTAATGATTAAATAAAAATGACGACGATAATATCTACACACATTTTATTAAGAAGTAATCCTCCAGCTTAATTCAACTTGGGAAGACTTTCTACTTTATTTGTTTTGTTATCCTGCGGCCTAATGAGATATGGCTCAGAATATTTGAAATTTTCTATATTTGCCCTCCCAGCTTGTTGAATCTAGTCTGTTTTTCTCAGATGCTATTAAAAGGAAGATTCAGCAGCACATCATAAAATTTACTCAGATCCTTGCATCTGTCTAGAACAGGGAGTGGGGTTGTTGGACTTCAACTTGCATCCGCCCCAGCCAGTGTGGGCAATGGCCAAAGGATGATGGGAGTTAGAGTCAACAGATTCCAAAACCCAGTCTATAAAGAATGGACAAGCCAGTTAAAACTGAATGCACTTAATAATAGCTTATTTTCTTTCCTCCTTTCTCTTGTACACAGGGCATGTTGTGCAGTAGGGACTGCCTGAGAAGATTTTTGGTCCTACATTCCTGGTGAAAGTTGATTAGAGGGGTTCATAACACTACTAATTTTTATATATGCTTATTTATTAGACTTCTTAGTTGTTGGTAAACCAAATGTCTCCCAGCGACTGATAGCAGATTTAAAAACATAAACTTAAATACATTATACCATTAAACCATTAAACTAATTCATATAACATCCCTACTACACATACACACACACAAAAACCAACAACACTAAATAGCTTCCCATAACAGTCATGGGAAGCCTGTCAGCATAATAATAACAAAACATGGTAATTTCAGTCTATTAAAAGCCTGCGGAGGATAGGTATTTCTTTACCAAGCATCAAAAAGATGTCAACAAAGGCACAAGACAGACTGTGCTGCAGAAAGTACTCCACAAATGGGGAGCCACAACTGAAAAGGCCCTCTCCCTTATCTCTGCTCTGTGAGCCTCCCTCAGACTGGGAACCTGGAGAAGGGCCTCAGAAGATCTAAGGGTCTCGGTAGACTGAGAGAGGAATTCCAGAAGCTATTGGGGTCCTGAGCTGTAAAGATCCATAAAGGGTTGCCTTTGCATTTACCAGTCCTGTCTGAAGATGCAGGGAAGTGCCTCTGGATGAGATCTATTTAACTAGATCCTATTACTTCTCCAGGACGCGGGTGGCGCTGTGGGTAAAACCTCAGTGCCTAGGACTTGCCGATCGCATGGTCGGCGGTTTGAATCCCCACGGCGGAGTGCGCTCCCGTCGTTCGGTCCCAGCGCCTGCCAACCTAGCAGTTCGAAAGCACCTCTGGGTGCAAGTAGATAAATAGGGACCGCTTACCAGCGGGAAGGTAAACGGCGTTCCGTGTGCTGCGCTGGCTCGCCAGATGCAGCTTGTCATGCTGGCCACGTGACCCGGGAGTGTCTGCGGACAGCGCTGGCTCCCGGCCTATAGAGTGAGATGAGCGCACAACCCTAGAGTCTGGCAAGACTGGCCCGAACGGGCAGGGGTACCTTTACCTTTATTCCTTGTCCAGAGGGAGGAGCTCTCCCAAAGCCTCTCTCATGTCCTCTGGAAGACACAAATAACTGCAATTAATGGCAAGAAACTTCACTTTCTGGAAGCCTGCCCGATGAGATCCAAATATTGGGAAGGCAGAGCTGAAATCTGCAGAAAAGGCTTTGTATCTGGAAGGGCAAATTCCTGTCTTAGAAGAAAAAAAATAACTGATTGTTCCAGCAGGGGGTGCTGCTCTTCTCTGTCTTAAAATACTTTCTATGGTTCTGATGATGCAACAAAAGGGTCAAGGAAATCCTTTTGTGTCTTTGAGTCATACGTCTTGCTTTCT
Source organism: Podarcis bocagei (assembly GCF_964188305.1). NCBI lineage: Eukaryota > Metazoa > Chordata > Lepidosauria > Squamata > Lacertidae > Podarcis > Podarcis bocagei. The sequence goes on along the minus strand of NC_138129.1, from coordinate 81,092,765 downwards.
TGTCTGAAGTTGTCTATGACAGTTATGCAGCAATAAGCCTTCAATATGCCCTACCCCTTAGTTACTACAACCTCTAGGCAACTGTACCCCCGCCCCCAAAAAACCCCACAACAACTGAGGAGTCCAATTGGATCCATCCCAAGGCTCTTTTGGGAATCCACATGGAACTGCTAGTATTCTGAACCACTTTCCTCAGTCAGTTGCCAATTAGCCCAACCGCACCCCAAACAACAACATGGTAGCAGCAAGAGACATAAGGGTGATAAATGGTTAGGGAAATAATTGTAGTCACAGAGACACATCCAGAAGAGAATCCTTAAAAAACCTGGGCATTTCAATATATATATTTTTCAAATGAAAAGGCTTCTAAAGAGACTCTCACTAACCTGGTGACTTGTAGATGTTTGGGAGTCAATTCTCATCAGTTCAGTCATCATGGGGGGATGGCAGTTGTAGTTCAATACATCTGGAGAGACTAGGTTGATGAAGGCTGTTCCAGGGAGTCTGTATGAAAACCATGGTCTGTATGGAACTATTCCCACCGACCTTGAGAACTGTTCCATGGATGGTTTGGTTGCACAGTTGAACAACAGGTTGACTTTAACGATTGACAGAGTAGCAAAGTATAGCAATGTAGCAAAGTATGCAAAGTATGGCAATTGTTGACACAGAAACACACACACACACACACACACACACACACACACACACACCTGTTTACAAAGGACCCAAGGCAGACGATGCTAGAGAGTAAGCAGTCACTTTTGTGCCAAATACCATTGGATGACACTCAACTCAGGCTGAAGCTGCAGAGAGCATAATTGGGTGCACTCTTCCCACCTTGGATCAAATCTATGCTTCCAGGTGTCATAAGAAACCTGCAGAGATAGTGCAGGATAATGCGCACCCCGGAAATTATCTCTTTCAGCTTCTGCCTTGTGGAAGAAGGTACAGGGTTATAAAGACTAGGACTAGCTGCCTGAGAAACAGTTTCTATCCAAATGCGATTTTGGTTTTAAACACAGTGTAAGGTAGTCTCTATGTGAATATATTGTATTCAATTATGGGGTATCAGAGTTTTTTAGGGGCTAACCAGGCTGGGATAGTTGGGATAGCAGGCTTGTTGGTTTTTGAATGTCTGATGTAGATTTTTTTCAATTTCGTTGTTCTATATGGGACAATGACAATAAAGATTATCGTATCGTATTGTAAACTGATGGAATGAGTGAGTCATGGACAGGCTGTTGGTTATATATTGGGACCATTATTTATGGAATCAGTTGCATTTATGAACTGCCCTTCTTCCAGAGGGAGCCCAGCGTGGTGTACAATAACAGGTAAAACAACAACATCCATCCACAAATCAAAAACATTTTGTAAATATCTATAAAATGAGGAAACCATTAAAATAAAGAGATTAAGACAACAAACTACCATTCTTCAAAGAGCTTTCTCAAGAGAAGTCTGAATGCAAAAACAACAGAGGAACTGTGTAGCTTCTACAGGGTGTTCCAAAGTTGGGATGCCACCAACTTTTGAATGTCTCCAAAGCACAACTCCTGCTAGGGACCTTCCTCAGTCTTAGGGATGAAGTCAGCTAGTATTTCAAAAGGTCCTCTTGCAGATACTTGGTTGGCTCCCATAGCCAAGCAGTCTTAAGTGTATCGTTGTGGTTCTCACTACCACCAAAAGCTACTTAGTATTTGGTTGTGTCCAGATTACTGGGACAGTGTTGGGGTCATGCCTGCTTCATAATGATTGTGAAAAATATTCAGCAGCACTATCCAAAAACAAAATTCTTCAAAGTTGTCCTTTCACTCTGTTCATAATTTGATGCTAAGGATATATCTACAGCCTACATCAGTTTTGTTTATGATGGATTTCACCTCCTACTCCCACCCCACCACAAAACCCTGGGAAATATACTGTGGTTGGGGTGAAGAACATAATTTGTTAGTGATCCTTAAGCATCCCCTCACAAAACTGAAGTTCCTAGAGAAGAGAGAATAAATGTCAAATCTGTAGAGTACAGCTATATCCTATGTTCAATTGCTACAGCAATTATATTGCTTTTTGAAAATTTGTTCTTCATTCAGAAGTCAATATTTTTCAGAAGCATCGTCAGAACTGGCTCTGCTATAATTTTTTAATTATCGTTTTGTATTCTAATTTATACCTTTCCTGATGCTTCCAAGATGCATTCTAATTTAGACTTCTTCTGATGCTTCCAAGATGTTTCCTAGGATATTTTGCTTATTTAGGTACAAAAAGAAGCACAAAAGTTACGCACCTCTCTGTTGCTATGTGCGCATTGCACATTGCAAAAATCATGTACATGAATGGTGACACTTTTCCTTTGACCCAAAGAGAACAAGGATAATAAACAGAAGGATTAAGCCATTCCAAACCATGACCCAGGGATTATTTTTCTTTCCCATTTTAAGCCTCTCTGCATCCTGTATAAGAGAAGCATGCTATAGCTTAGAAATCTAGCATCCTGGTACTATAGAGCAGTGCAGACTGCTTGCTGGTGTGATGTCACTGCACTGCTGATATATACTTGCTGAACACCTTTCAGGGCATCTCTGCCTCAGTATCCGCAAGCGTTAGGACCATTGTCAGTAGATAAAAAAACAAAGCAAGCCAATTCCTCTTCAGACACTTCAGTGGTTTCTTTCCTCTGATTTTTCCTTTTCATTTCAATGATCTCATTCTCTTGCCTTGATCCATCAGAATTTACTGCTGCCCATAGCAATTCCTCTTTCTCACTTGCCCGGTTATCTGACGACGACGAGTCTCCCATGATTCCCTGGTTCGGCTTCTTGCCTGAGGTGTCTAGCTCTGTTCTCGGTGATAAATGGTTATTTTTGTTTTGCGACTCTTCCAGAAGTCCAGGTGGGATGGAAACTTTCCCTTCTTTTTATGCTCATGACTCTCAGGGCTGGCTACCGCCAAAGAATGCAAGGAGGAATATTTTCGTGGACTTTTATAGGATTTCGATGAGGTCTTCTGACTCTCAGGCACATGTTCTCAACTCTGTGTGGGTTTACACACACACCCTCCCCAAACCGCAGGGATGTTGGCCATATGTCTCATCTCCACCCAGCTGAAATCATACCCCGTTGAAATGGATGTGTGTTTTGTGGGTGGGAGAAAACAGATTTTGGAAGCTGGGGCACCCTCCAAACCTGAAGGGCAGTCTGACCTTTTGGCCTTTGGTCTCCGGCTATTTGGATGCAACGTTAAGTAAACCGGCAAAGAGTTTAAAGAACCAGCTGTCTCCCATTCTTTCTCTCCCTCCGCTAAACAAGTCATCTAAAATGCCAAGCTCTCAGTGAGAATAACCAAAACAATGACACTTCTAACAGGTGCTGTGTGTGGCAACTTGGAACATACAGAGCAAATGCTGCTTTAATGGGGGTTGAGAATAGGAAATACATTGTGAGCAAGGCCAATGGGGCTTTATGGCCAGGGTGGAAGGGGTGGGGTGAAGACATTGCAAAGTTGATGCTGTATAGGGAATCGTGTTGGGTTTCTCTTGTGGTTCCCAAGAAACCATTTAGTGCAGTGCAACTTTTCTTTTACTAAGCTATCCTTCAAAATATATAGAGATGTCCTGCATAGTGAAGCTATCCTTCCTGTTTAGTCTAGCCACCAAAACTTCACCTAATGTACTATTTTCAGCCAAATTTACAAGTTCCTGCTTGGACAGAACATCAAAATAATTTCAAGAGAGATTTTAATAAAACTGTCTAAATTCTCCAGGAATTATCCTTGTCTCCACCTAGCTTCCACAAAAAGGATCAATGCATATTTTTATTTTTTTATTTTGGTCAAGCTGTGTTGTGACTCTCATCAATACTGGATGCTCTGTTTTGACTCCAGAGCTTGAGAAGTATCAGGAGAAAGTTTGTAGAAAATGGGAGTGTGACTTTTATTATTTTATTTTTTTTAGTAAAACATGATGCTTCCTTTTAATCTGTCTAATGTGGAAGTACACTCCTGTCAGTGAGTGAGTTGGTGAAACTTCAAGTACCTTCGCATAGATTGCCTAGTCCTATTATAAGGAAAAGTTCCTCAAGTCATCAAAGGACGTCCCCTCGTTTTCCAAAATCCCCCTGCAATTTGCCAATATCCTCCTCCTTTCTTTACAAAAGTAGCTGCCAGGAGTGTTCATAATGATATGATTGTGATATGCTAAATCCTGCCTTTGTGCATATAAATGACTACGTTACGCTGTAGGGTGTGGGGCTTGAATGGTGAGGCTGGTAATCCATAATTGTGGAGTTTGATAATGTTTGCTTTGGCTGCCTGAAAAGAGCACTATCAAAGTGCTGTAATGATCAACTTGCCATACTTGGCACCACCAGTTCCACTTAAACATGAAGCAAAAGTTGAATGGATGGTCAAATACAATCAGTCTCCTGGAAGAAGAAAAAAAGGAGGGAGCCACTGTATACAGCCTGAAAGAATTATTGGTTGTAAAGCAGTCTGGGCTGACGATAATATAAACTCAGCCAGCCTGAGTTAAGAGAGCTGTTTCTTTGGCTCCATAACGGAACTCTTGTTTCTGAAATGAGAGAGACACAGTGGCAAAATGTTGCAAATGAATTAATTCTGTGTCAGGCTTTTCACATATTCCACATTTGAGGTGGCTGGTGGAGCCTGCTGATATATATTGCCGTTGCTCACTTAAATTGGAGAAAGTTGCATTTATTGGCACCATTTGAAGCTAAAGGGGGCTTGTCTTTTCTTAAAAGAATACTGTGTAAACAGCAGCATTTCCTCATAGCCAATTGCAGAGCCAAAATGTTGTCAGCGTATTTCACAGTAAATTGGTGGAGCTGACACAAATTTGGTGGAGCTGAGTACTATTAAAATAGTACTCAACTACCCCTTATTAGAAGATTCCAGGGCGATGTGCAAAAGCTATTGGCATAATGTATGAATACAATATTGTAAAATAACAACACTTTAGCCTGTATGAAGGCAATGCTTCCACTCTGTAGTTGATACATGCAGCACTATTTCCACCTCAATGCAGTTCATATTCTGCCAAAACCTACGTCATTTGTCTCACTGTCTGCTTTGGTGAAATTATGTGACTTACGTCATAATTAAATAAATTGTGTAAGTTAGTCCCACCCCATTCATTTACATGCAAAGGAAACACAATACAATTGGGGGCAGTGTGCAATCTATTACGTATCGTTTTCAGACAGAAAGAAGCAACAACAACCATGAATACCGATTGCATTCTCTGGATTGAGTTCTGTTCCAGACATGGGACGACTAAGCAAACAACGTTAGTTTCTGCTCCCGTTTCTGTTTTTGTTGGAATTCACTGACATCACTACCAACAACAAATAACAAGATCAAAGTCAGGCACAAAAAATTAAGGAGATGAGAGTGCGATTCCCACTAAAATACCATGCCTGGGTAAAAATGCTCCTTGCATTTAATTTATCTACTGGAAATGCTAGTCAAGGGTGAGCAGAAGGTGGATTGGGAATCTACTGGTAGGTCTCTGGGTTATTCACAGTAGACTAGCAAGTGTTTCTGATTCCCATTTGCCTGCTATACAAAGTAGCTGGCTGCTTTAGGTGCAGTGAAAGACACAGTCCTGTCACCAGTGTGGAAGTTAGAGTCATCTGCCAATTTTGGTCAGATTCTGCATGCATGCATGAATCTTTATTTGTGTCAGCCATCGGTCATAGCAATAAACAATAGGATATATAAAGAATAGGGGGGAAAGTTATATAAAATACATTTTGGGGTTTGGAATCAGTACAGTGGTACCTCGGGTTAAGAACTTAATTCGTTCTGGACGTCTGTTCTTAACCTGAAACTGTTCTTAACCTGAAGAACCACTTTAGCTAATGGGGCCTCCTGCTGCCGCTGCACCTCTGCTGCATGATTTCTGTTCTCATCCTGAAGCAAAGTTCTTAACCCGAGGTAATATTTCTGGGTTAGTGAAGACTGTAACCTGAAGCGTATGTAACCTGAAGCGTATGTAACCCGAGGTACCACTGTAGTCAAATGGTGGATCTTATTCTGATTGCCCCAGCTGAAAACCTTGCAACCTTTGCTGTAACCTGCTCATCTTGATATGCCAAGAGAAAGGACTCTGTGGTAGTGGTTGGGCGACCCGGAATGGACAATAAAAGAGGGGTGATAATCTCATTCCTCAAGTCTTTATAAAGAGTGCAAGCTAGAAGGGCATGCACCAATGATTCGGTACATTGCAGATTGTGCATGTGAAATGAGGAGGAGGAACCTTCTTGTACTTTACCCCAGGCCATGGAATGTCTTGGAAAGACCCTGCCATTTGAGCATGCTTCTGCAAGAGGTTGGGAGGTCTCATCATGCAGAAGCTGCCCTTACATGGCTTGGCTACAGAGGAGATGTATTTTCATATGAACCTCATGCATGGCTCCAAAGCCCTTGCTGAATGCATCTTTTGATACCAGTCCACATCCAAAGCTGTTGTTGCTGGCATCCATCTTTCTTGGGATTTGTGATTGGCACCCATTGCCAGTCAGTGAAAACCAGGAAGCATAGAGCAATGTATCTACAGGCACCCCCCCCCCCGGCAATTCTTGGTTTATTGGTGAGTCCCTCACATACCAGATTATCAGGGGGGAGTTTTCAGCAACACTGAAAGCTGCACAGGATTTCCTGGTAGCAGAAGCAAGATCTTCAGAGGTGACTCCAAGCTCATAATAATCTAGGATACAATTGGAGGGGGGGATATTATTCAGTTTGCATTTGAAGGTGAACTTATCTAATTAATACTTTCTGTAACAACGCACAAACCGAAACACAGCCGTCCTTCAAAATCCCCACGTCTCTGAATTTTCCAATGCAGTTCTCCAGCAAAGTAACATGTACAATAATGCGTATAACTAGGGCAAATTTGCCCAACATGCATAATTCCTGGTAACAGTATACAAAAAATGCATTGTATTAGGGAAATTTACAAACAAAAATATGAGTATCATGATAAATTTGCTCTAAAATGCTGATATAATTTCATGCGGACTTTAAAAACAAAATTCACAAGCTGGTGTGGAAATGTGGAGAACGATGGGAAAATGAGAAACTGACTGAAATTGACAGGCTTATCCATCTCTTCCCTAGGACCAGCTACCACTCCGTTTCCTCATTTTCAATTAGTCATCAAAATCAAGAAGGCCCTGCATGCTAAATATCCATGAATGCTGGAGTGAATTCCCGGTGGTAGCTGTCATAATAAACTGACTTGGCCTGAGCATAAGACTTTGGTCAATGAACAGTAGCCCTCTTCAAGTCCTCAAGCGAAAAAGTACTCTGACTGTATGCAATGAACCATCAGACACATTGCAACTAGGAACAGACCGGGCAGTGTACGACTTTCTGTCTTAAACTGTCTGTGTGATTGCCTGCCAGTCCTTACAATAACACTGGGAAGAAAGAAGCAATTACTAATCAAAATCAAAAGAACCATCTATTGGATCCTGACTTCTAAATCAATAAAAAGAGAGAGAGAACAAAATGCTATCCATTTTGAAACTAGCCAGATGTAGCTGCAGCATACCAAGCAATTTATTCTAACAAATTAAGTGATATTAAGCAGGATGCTTGTCAATCTGGGGTGGAACTGGGATCCTGGGGTACTGGGTTCAGGAGAGGAATTGGATGACAGCTGCACATCTCTCTCCACAAAACTGAGTGTGGCCATAGCATATGAGTTAGCAACAGAGAGCTCCTCCAAACTGGAAAGCTTTACAGTGGTGCCCCGCAAGACGAAATTAATTCGTTCCGCAATTTTTGTCGTCTAGCGAATTTTTCGTCTTGCGAAGCACGAAATCCCATAGGAATGCATTGAAAATCGATTAATGCGTTCCTATGGTCAAAAAAAGTCGAAACAAAGCCAAATTTGGTACAACAACAGTTTATTAACTGCTCTTTAAAGTCACACATACTGTAAAGAGCAGTTCAAAAATTGAAGGGAAAATTTTATAAAAACTTTATAAAAAACTTTATAAACAAAACATGTCTTTGTTTTTAGACAAAGGAAACAAAGCCGCGAGACGTTTTCATCTTGCGAAGCAAGCCCATAGGGAAATTTCGTCTTGCGAGGCAAATCGAAAACGGAAAAACCTTTCGTCTAGCGAGTTTTTTGTCTTGCGAGGCATTCGTCTTGCGAGGTACCACTGTAATTCTAAATGGCAACAATGGTGGCTACCATCTTGTTCAGCACCTCATTTTCAAGCAGAGTCAGATTTGAGCAAGGCTTGTGGGATCTGTATTGATACGGTCCTCTTCCCATTAAGAGGAGACTAAGCTAAGAATTTACACAACTTGACAACTTGAAGATTAACAATTCCAGCCCTCCTCTCTTAGCCTACTCCTTCCGTCATCTACCAATATGAAGAAAGAATAGTAAGCAGGAATTTTTCAGGAAAATAATTTTTTTCCCAAATTAATTTTATTAGACTTCCAGAAATTCCACATACAATGCATGTGTGTGTGTGTGTGTGTGTGTGTGTGTGTGTGTAATTATTTTATATCATTGACTTCCCACCCCATTTTCCATGATGTTTTCTTTTGATACACCCTGTTTTTCCCTCTTTGTACATCACAATCATGACACAATGGTCTCTAATTGCTCATAATTCAAATCCTGGTCATGGATTGTTCAAATTATAATATTTTTTCAAATAATCTGAAAAGGGCTTCCATTCTTCAATTATTATTTTTTAAAAAATCATTATTTGATTCTCTTATATTAGTTGTTAGCTTTATTGATTCTATATAGTCCATATCTCTGCTTACCCTTTCTCCTTTAGTAGGAACTTATTCGTTTTCTCATTTCCAAAATCAGGAAGAGAATTTTATTTAAAAAAACAAAAAACTATGGGAGAATTTCACCTCCCCGCAAGAACAGTGGTCAACTTCCTTCACCCCCCCCAAGTTTCTCCACTTACAAATTCCATGGCAACTTTTTGGGAGGCCACTTTTGCTCAGTCATATACAGGCCAGCTGCTTTTGCTTGGCGCTGTAACATGCTTATGATGTCTGCAGTGACCACAAGATTCTGCTTGGACCCCAATCCCACACTTTGCAAAGCAGGCTGATTCATCTTGGACCAGCCTAATTCAGGCCAGGAGGTCTAAGTCAGATCTATCAGGTGGTGGGGGGACATACATACACAAATATACATACATCTCAATTCCCTATTTGGTAGCTCAAGAAAAAACAAAATACCTCAGGATCCTGAGCCAGCCCCACTGCCATCACAATCTAATCTGTGCCTGATCACCGTGGCAGCTCTAATTTGGTGTACCAGAGCAGTGATTTGTCTGTCCCCTGTCATTCATGCAAGGGGGTAAAGTTTGTGAAGCTGAGTAAAGTTTGGCAGGCTTGACTTCTCATACCCGACACTACATCTTGCCTCATACTTTGTAAAGATCTCTCCATGCATTGCAGCCACCTGAAGGAGTGTCTCCATCCCCATCTCTTAGCCCAGACACTGAGGTCCTCCTCCAAGGGTCTTCTGCTGGTTCTCTCACTGCGAGAGGCGAAGTTACAGGGAACCAGGCAGAGGTCCTTCTCGGTAGTGGTCCCCTCCCTGTGGAACGCCCTCCCTTCAGATGTCAAGGAGAAGAAGAATGACACAACTTTTAGAAGACATCTGAAGGGAGGTTTTTAATGCTTGCTGTTTTTGTGATATTTTTTAAATATTTTTAAAAAAATTTAAAAATAAAATTTTAAAAGATGATGCTGTTAAGGTGCTACACTCAATATGCCAGCAAGTTTGGAAAACTCAGCAGTGGCCAGAGGACTGGAGAAGATCAGTCTACATCCCAATCCCAAAGAAGGGCAGTGCTAAAGAATTCTCCAACTACCGCACAGTTGCACTCATTTCACATGCTAGCAAGGTTATGCTTAAAATTCTACAAGGAAGGCTCAAGCAGTATGTGGACCGAGAACTCCCAGAAGTGCAAGCTGGATTTAGAAGAGGCAGAGGAACCAGAGACCAAATTGCAAACATGTGCTGGATTATGGAGAAAGCTAGAGAGTTCCAGAAAGACATCTACTTCTGCTTCATTGACTATGCAAAAGCCTTTGACTGTGTCGACCACAGCAAACTATGGCAAGTTCTTAAAGAAATGGGAGTGCCTGATCACCTCATCTGTCTCCTGAGAAATCTCTATGTGGGACAAGAAGCTACAGTTAGAACTGGATATGGAACAACTGATTGGTTCAAAATTGGGAAAGGGGTACGACAAGGCTGTATATTGTCTCCCTGTTTATTTAACTTATATGCAGAATTCATCATGCGAAAGGCTGGGCTGGATGAATCCTTAGCCAGAATTAAGATTGCTGGAAGAAACATCAACAACCTGAGATATGCAGATGACACAACCTTGATGGCAGAAAGTGAGGAGGAATTAAAGAACCTTTTATTGAGGGTGAAACAGGAGAGCGCAAAATATGGTCTGAAGCTCAACATCAAAAAAACGAAGATCATGGCCATTGGTCCCATCACCTCCTGGCAAATAGAAGGGGAAGAAATGGAGGCAGAGAGATTTTTCTTTCTTGGGCTCCATGATCACTGCAGATGGCGACAGCAGCCACGAAATTAAGACACGCCTGCTTCTTGGGAGGAAAGCAATGACAAACCTAGACAGCATCTTAAAAAGTAGAGACATTACCTTGCCAACAAAGGTCCGTATAGTAAAAGCTATGGTTTTCCCAGTAGTGATGTATGGAAGTGAGAGCTGGACCATAAAGAAGGATGATCGCCGAAGAATTGATGCTTTGAATTATGGTGCTGGAGGAGACTCTTGAGAGTCCCATGGACTGCAAGAAGATCAAACGTATCCATTCTGAAGGAAATCAGCCCTGAGTGCTCACTAGAAGGACAGATCGTGAAGCTGAGGCTCCAATACTTTGGCCACCTCATGAGAAGAGAAGACTCCCTGGAAAAGACCCTGATGTTGGGAAAGATGGAGGGCACAAGGAGACGGGGATGACAGAGGACGAGATGGTTGGATAGTGTCTTCGAAGCTACAGACATGAGTCTGACCAAACTCCGGGAGGCGGTGGAGGACAGAAGTGCCTGGTGTGCTCTGGTCCATGGGGTCACGAAGAGTCGGACACGACTAAACGACTAAACAACAACAAGCCACCAAGAGTGACGGGAGAAATCCAGCCAGATTGGCAGGGAAGAAGAAGAAGAAGAAGAAGAAGAAGAAGAAGAAGAAGAAGAAGAAGAAGAAGAAGAAGAAGAAGAAGAAGACAAACATTCTGCTTTCAAAGCAGTAGTTCACAACCCTATTAACTTTCTTGTCAAGGTGCTAGTCACGGCTGTGATCAATTTTCACATTTCTTCCACTTGCCCTACAGCGCAATCACTGTGACCATCAGTAATTAATTGTAAAGTTTCTATACTCCTCCCATCTCTGCTTCTTCGTGGATGCTGATATTTGAACACTTCTTGGCTACAAAATGGACAAGCAAGTGAGCAAACAAGTATATGACAGATTCTTTGGAATGCATCTCTTTCAAAGGAAATCTGCAGGCACAAAATAAACCAGCAGTTGCTTCCTGCTGTCTTCCCTAGAGTAGAAAGCAACCTCTGTGTTTTTCAGGGGTGGACCATTCCAAGGGTGGGAGGGAAGGGCAGGATTCAACCTTGCTGCAGGGCCCAGTTCTCTGCCTGCTTCCCATTCCTGTGGTTCCAGCAGCTGGAAGCTAAACAGAAAAAAGGATAATGTAGTCTTGTGGTCAGTACTGAAGAATCAGTAGACTTTACTGTTTTGCTTTGTTTCAATTGGCATTTTGCATACTTTCTGTTTTTCGAACCTTGCCAGCTCAGTAGACCCAGTCCATTAAAATTCATGAGTAACTAATGTGGCTTGGGAAGCAAAGTGTGTCCAGGGAGACCCAAGACTTTGTAAGATTTAAATCTATTAAGGTCACCCCACCAAAGCAGCTGGAGCACAATGAGTAAATAAACTATCATTTAAAAATAAGCAGTTTTTACTTTTATGGATCTAGCAATAATGAGAAACAGGACTGGGAAATTGCGAACCAATTTGACTTAGAATTACAAACAGACGATTGGGTAGAGTACTCAAAATGCTCAAGTTCGTAAGATCAATGTGTAATGAAACACTACAGGCAGGTAATCCATCTAAACTCAAAGTAGACCCACTGGAATCAATGGGCTTAAGTGGTTGACTTCAATGGTTGTAGCTCTTTGAGTATGACTAAGGGCTTAGCCACACTTCCCTTTTGTCCAACTCATTCCAGGAAGAGGTCTGTGATCTGAACTATAAAGAATGGGTTTTCATGGGAAAAGCTCTGGAGCAAGAAAAGGGATATTCAGACACAAAGCTTTAACTCATAGACCGTGCCTGGAACAAGTACAGGGCAGGTAAGTGTGGATAAGCCCTAACATTGGAGATCAGCCCACATGGTTCCAATCCCACTGTGGTGGTGATGATGATAAGCTTCTGGCAGTTGGTTGAGTTGCCATGATGTCACAGAAGTAGGTGGAAGAGCCCCTGGCTGTCACTGACTGACCTGCTTTGACCTGCAGTAGGGGTAGACAAAGCCAAGTCAAAATCTCCCAGAACACATTTTTTTTTCCTGAGAAAATGTCTGAGAGAGTGGTTGAACAGTGAATTCTTCTTCCCTGGGAATTCTGAGAATTGGACTCTCCTAATAATTCGGAGCACTCTTAACTACAGTTCCCAGGATTCTTTGGGGGAAGCCATGCGTGCTTAAAGTGACACAATACTACGGTAAATGTAAATAGTGCAGATGAGACCTTTGTCTAGCTCAGTATCATAGAATCATAGAATCATAGAATCATAGAGTTGGAAGAGACCACCAGGGCCATCGAGTCCAACCCCCTGCCAAGCAGGAAACACCATCAGAGCACTCCTGACATATAGTTGTCAAGCCTCTGCTTAAAGACCTCCAAAGTAGGAGACTCCACCACACTCCTTGGCAGCAAATTCCACTGTCGAACAGCTCTTACTGTCAGGAAGTTCTTCCTAATGTTTAGGTGGAATCTTCTTTCTTGTAGTTTGGATCCATTGCTCCGTGTCCGCTTCTCTGGAGCAGCAGAAAACAACCTTTCTCCCTCCTCTATGTGACATCCTTTTATATATTTGAACATGGCTATCATATCACCCCTTAACCTCCTCTTCTCCAGGCTAAACATGCCCAGCTCCCTTAGCCGTTCCTCATAAGGCATCGTTTCCAGGCCTTTGACCATTTTGGTTGCCCTCCTCTGGACACATTCCAGTTTGTCAGTGTCCTTGAATTGTGGTGCCCAGAACTGGACACAGTACTCTAGGTGAGGTCTGACCAGAGCAGAATACAGTGGCACTATTACTTCCCTTGATCTAGATGCTATACTCCTATTGATGCAGCCCAGAATTGCATTGGCTTTTTTAGCTGCCGCGTCACACTGTTGGCTCATGTCAAGTTTATGGTCAACCAAGACTCCTAGATCCTTTTCACATGTACTGCTCTCAAGCCAGGTGTCACCCATCTTGTATTTGTGCCTCTCATTTTTTTTGCCCAAGTGCAATACTTTACATTTCTCCCTGTTAAAATTATTGTCTCAGTATTGTCTCCTCTGATGAGCATCCGCTTCCCCAACCCTGCTACCTGAAATCCTTTTAACTGCCCTTCCCCATGACAAATAAGGCTAAAGTAACAATCAAAAGGTAGTTCCTTTAGGAATGTGAAGACATTATATTCAGAGCAGCAAAGGCAGACATATTCTTCACAGGCTATGGAAAGTCATGAAGAGAAACATTGGTCTGAAAGTCAAAGCAGTTCAGATGTGGCCAACCAGAGGAAACAGCTCTGATGAAGGCAAGGAAAATGATGGCCAGAGGCACCTCACATGTCAGCAGCTCCAAAACTTGTGAAGCCTGCCATGAAGCATAGCATGCCTAGGTATTTAACATCTGCCTCACGGGTATTTCATTTCTCACATTCCTGGGGAAAATAAGAAAAGAAAGAAAGGCTTCACTCCTGTAAGAGCCTCATTTCTAGAACATGCCATTCTGCATTTTGAAGTCTGGAGTTCACAGAACCAGTTTTCTGGCACCTGTCCCTGATAATTCGCTATCCTTAATTTGTCCTTTGGGATCACTACAACTGTGTGGTGTAGTGGTTAAAAGCAGTGGACTCGTAATCTGCTGAACTGGGTTTGTGTCCCTGCTCCTCCACATGCAGCTGCTGGGTGACCTTGGGCTAGTCACACTTCTCTGAAGTCTCTCAGCCTCACTCACCTCACAGAGTGTTTGTTGTGGGGGTGGAAGGGAAAGGAGAATGTTAGCCGCTTTGAGACTCCTTAGGGTAGTGATAAAATGGGATATCAAATCCAAACCCCCCTTCTTCTTCAGTCTCAGTTGCAAAGATGACTTGGCCTGCATTGGATATTATCCGTAATGGATGGTGGGTTGGGGAGACTGGTACATCAACCTCCACTATTGCATATAACGCAGTCTGAGGGAGCGGGAAGCAGTTGCTTCACTCCAGGCAACAAATGTTGAACTTTTAAGGAAGACCTGTCAACTGGCTTTTAAAGAGAGAATGAATACAATGTACAGTGGTACCTCGGGTTACAAACTTAATTCGTTCTGGAGGTCTGAAACCTGAAACTGTTCTTAACCTGAAGCACCACTTTAGCTAATGGGGCCTCCTGCTGCTGCTGCTCTGCCAGACCATGATTTCTGAGGTAACATTTCTGGGTTAGCAGAGTCTGTAACCTGAAGCGTATGTAACCTGAAGCGTATGTAACCTGAGGTACCACTGTATAGCAAACAGACAAGATCCTTCAGTGATGTTTCACAGCAAGTGTGGGAAGGAATAATGTCTGGTGTGGGAGCATGGGATGTGTTTTAAGTACTTGGAGCATGTGTTCCTGTTTGTTCTGAGAAATATTGGAGAATATTTACCCCCCACTGAAGAAACCAGCAAAAATGTTTCCACATGGAGGTATCCAGCTCAAGTTCGGATTGCTATTTTGGTGGAGTTTTGGGGTGGAGGGAGTGATACTTGCAAGGGCAATGAAATAAATCACCACCAGAGTTCATGTGGGGAAGTTACCAGCACAATTTCACCCCACCCCATTGCACTGGCATGACGCTGAGCCACAAGGGGAGCACTTCTGCTGCTGGAAAGGTGACCTCACGATATTAATGGACTATGCAGAATTAGATAAGATGACAGGAAGGATCCGAAACTGTGGGACCAGAGATTCTCAGAGAACTGGAGTAAATATTTGAACTATTTGAAAAGCAATTGTAATAAACAGATTACGCTAGTAGGATTGCAAGAAGTTTTGTAAGGAGGATTATGCGAAATATTGCAGAGAAGATTATGAAGAGAGTTATTAGTTAAGGACTATTAAAAGTAATAGAGAAATTAAGAAATGTAGATTAAGTGATAAAGATCGAAAAATCTTCAGATGCAGTTGATGGAAGTCCAAAACATTGTATAAGATAAGAAAATATGTTATATGATTGTTGGGAATGATATGTAAAAATTTTACACACACACACACACACACACACACACACACACAGTGGTACCTTGGGTTAAGAACTTAATTCGTTCTGGAGGTCCATTTTTAACCTGAAACTGTTCTTAACCTGAAGCACCACTTTAGCTAATGGGGCCTCCCACTGCTGCCATGCTGCCGCCACCCAATTTCTGTTCTCATCCTGAAGCAAAGTTCTTAACCCGAAGAACTATTTCTGAGTTAGCAGAGTCTGTAACCTGAAGTGTCTGTAACCTGAGGTACCACTGTGTGTGTGTGTGTGTGTGTGTGTGTGTGTGTAAAGGTGACCTCAAATATGCCAGCAGCAAACAGGACTACAATTGTAAATGGGGTACGTGTGCTTGGCTGGGGGAGTTCTGGTCTTGTGTAGTGCTCCAACGGTACGAGTTAGCCCACCTGTGTGGAATACATCCACAGTCCCCAGGCAGTGGCTGTGCCAGTGTGAAGACGTCCCTGCCCCATTGCAGTGGGGCAATGTCAAAGCAAACATTCCATCTCACTGCGCAGAGTGCCATCATGTGGAAGCACTTTTCGCCAAGCTCTGTGTAAAGGGAAGAAAAAGAGAATCTGCCTTGAGTCAAGGGAAAAGACTGAAGCTCCCCAAGATTAAGAGGCCTCGGCTGGTGATACTCACTTTCTTTTCTGGGTTTATGACTAGAAGATAAAAAGGGAAGGGAAGAAAGAAGAACGACATGGGAAGGCCAATAGCCCAGGATAAATACACACTGCCTGGAATAACCACCCAAATGGACCTGTGCAAAATGTCAATCTCTTTCTCTCTCTCTCTCAATCCTAATCCAATAATCACACTAAACAGGACAATACACACTATGAGGTTGTTCTCTCTCCCCCCCCACCCCATGCATTTAACTGAGATGTTTGAAGCATACACGTAAAAAATAAAAGTGGTGAATATGGAAAACAGATGTTTATATCATTATCATGCAGGTACATTCAGCAGGGAGCTATAATTGGCCACAGTTTCTCAGTTAAAGCACATTTGGTAGCAAACCTAGATTTGCCTCTATGAAAAAGCAGAGCTACCCAGGAGAAGCCTCTTTTCTAGCAGATGCGTTTGCCTTTGTAGGGAGACGTTCTTCGTTCCACCTTGTGCTTTGAGGAACTTGGGTGTGGGCTGTGTACACACCACAATACATTGGAAGCACATGGCTTCCCCCAAATAGTCCTGGGAAACATAGTTTGTTAAGGATGCTGGGAGTGCTTCTCTAAAACATATGTTTTTTCATTGTCCCATATTGAAGTTTTTTTGGCAGAAGGTAACCGAAACTATCAACAGAACTGTACGGAACAACCTTATATCTACAGAGCAAAATATCCTCTTGAATTATATACCCAGCACATGGAACCTTACAAAAGCACAATACGAGTGGACACTCCATGCCCTTACCACAGCAAAAAGACTGATATTGATGAATTGGGGGGGAAATGCAGCTCCCTTCTACGATCGGATTGAAGACTTATACAAACTTGCAACATATGAACAACTTGCATATAGGGGGGCCACCAGGTGGCGCGTTGGAAGATGGCCGACAATAACATCTCTCTGACCCATACGAGGTACTAAGGGGCTGCTATGGGAAGTATGCAGCCTTCCTAAACTCCCCCAGGATGTGGGGGAGTGCTGTCCTGCCAGCGGTGTTCACAATGCACCCCCTGAAACGAGTGATGGGGGTGCTGAACACTTGGCAAAGGCCCTCGGTGAAGTCAGATCTTCCTGACGCCGATTCCAATCAGCGCGTGCTGGTTTTATAATTGGAATTATAATTGGAAACATACGATTGGAAACGAAGCTGAAAGCACATACATCAAGTAAAGCTCGACTGATAAGGCTGCTGATTAATGGATCTCTGCGACCAGGAGTGACGGACGGATAAGTAAATCTTCTGATGAATTACCATAAGGAGACTGTATGTTTGGAACAAAGGGGGGGGGTGGAGGAAAAAACTCTTTTTTTCCTGCATGATGTGACATTAATAACCCTTCAACCCAGATAGAAACAAGATTGTCATGTTTCTATGAATCACAGGCAGGATTTTAAGAACTATGTGGGACGGAGTATAACAGGAAAGAAGACTGGAGAACGGTGAGAAAAGAGGAAAATTTTTATGACGCAGTTAAAAAATGGCGTCTCGCCAGGACAGGTCTGCCGGAGGAAGAAGGACTGGGGGAGGAGAATCAGGATTGTTTGATGAGAAGGAATGCTGGAATGTAAGTTTGACCTGACAGAACCCCCAGACTCATTTGATTTATTCGGTAAGCCTGAGAAAAATAAAGGACAGATCGGAGATTAATTTTGTTTATGGAAGCGTTGTACGGAGGCTGTCCCGGATCGATATGATTTTTGGAAGAGTACAAAACCCACATAGAATGCCAGCTTTCAACCTGCTTGTAAAAATCATCAGAGATCGCAAAGAAAGGAATTTATGATAACAACAAGAAGAGAAAGGAAGTAATAAAGGTCTATCCGGATCAAACTGGACAGAACTGTCTAATTAATGCAGTAAGATAAGTGATGCTGTTTTGGACTCGAGCTGAGCTTGATGTATGGGTACCCCCAACAAAATTTAAAAATTTGGGTGTATAATTTGGAATCAATGTGATACGGATAATGTGATGTGATTGGCCTGTTAATAAAAATTATTTTTTTAAAAAAACAACAACCAACAACTTGCATATAAACACAGAATTGCCATGGAGAAATTCAATAATATTTGGAATCCATTCTTACAAATGATATAATAGCTTAAGATCTGGTGAAGTACAATAACAACTTTGTAAAATATACAGGTTTTTCCCCTCCCCCCTTTATTTTCTCTTCTACGTGGGTTCTCTTTCTCTTTTTCTTTTTCTCTCTTTTATTTAGGTCTCACCATGTTTAGTGCACATATAATTATGTACTTTTCTGAATTTTAAAGAAAGATGTTTTTTAAAAGGGTGCTGGGAATTGTAGCTCTGTGAGGGGTACACCACAGTTCCCAGAGGAAGCAGTGTGCTTTAAATGTATGGTGTGAATGAAACCAGGGAGACATGACTAAATTGGCCTCTCATACAAGATAGGGATGAGCCGAGGCCCAAGCCAATTCAAGCATATTTGGACAGCATCCTCTCGTGTGGGGAATCTTTGGCCCTTCCAAATATTGCTGAACTACAGCCCCAGCAAGCAAGGCCAGTTGCCAAGGATAATGGGAGCTGTTGTTCAGCAACTTCTGGAGAGGCAAAGATTCCCCACACCTGGTTTGGTGCATGAAGCAAATGGAATCAAGCAGTTCTGGCACACTGGCCTGCAAACTAAACTTGTGTCAAAGTGGTTTTAATTGGCAGTCTATATGGATTTCATGCTTATAGGAAGCTTTCCTTTCTGAGGCAGTCTGTGCTCTCTTTTTCAGTGAGGGGGAAAGAGGTACTGGCAAAATGCCCCTTGTTTTATGTGTGGGGTAAGAGCCAAACAGAGGCCCTAAACATTGCACTGCCCCTTGGCATAGAATGAGGTATATCAAACATGTGCAAAATTAACCGCAAGTGATTTCTGTTGTTTCAACTTTATTATCTGATTATTATTTAATTTAAAAAAGGTTGAGATTGCTATTGCTTTGCAAACAGAAGGTGTGGTGGAATCAGCAAAGGGATGAACTGAAAGACTCACATCTGTGCTAGATTTGTGATTTTAGCTTGTTTTTATGAATTAAAAATAAGCTAAATGGCTTCTCCCACTCCATATTTTATTGTTAGCCGCCAAGATAACTTGATTCAGGAGTAGAGGGCGAATCTTAGTAATAAATAAATCTCCACAACTCAGAGAAGGTCAAGGCTGGAGTAGCAAGTGACTGAGGTTCTAGGAGGCTACACCAAATAATGGCAATTTGCCAGAGGATGCCCAGAAAGAATGAACACACTGATTCTTAGTTTGAGATCCTTATTGCAAGTTTCAGATTTACTTTTAATATGACCACTCAGCTAAGGCTTGCAGTATAGATAGACCTCCTCAGTAACTGCCAGACAGAGTACAATTCAAATCTGTCAGTATAGAAAAGGATATAGAGAACAGCTGGGGGAAAGTTGGATGAAGTATATTTGGGGGTGGGGGTGGGGGTAGCTCTGAATTTTATATGGCATGGGGATTGGACAAAGTGGGTATATACAATGCGTTTTCTGTATATATCATCTGGAAAAATAACTTGAAGAAACAATTCAGGACTATTTTAACATACTGCAAAATGGAAGCAGATGTACAGTCTACTTTTTCAGAGCATATTTCTGGATCTTTCTTGGTTTATGTCTTTATTTTTTTAAGTGGCATTTTTAGGGCACCTCTAGACTCACTGTTTTGCAGAAGAGATTCTAGAATGGACTGGGTTTGTGCATTTAAAGGGAATTAAAGGGCTGTGTCTCCCTAGGGCAACAAATACACACACACACACACACACACACACACACACACACACACAAAGACTAATGAGAAGACGTCTAAACAGCCCACCAGCAAACCAAAATAAATGCAGGATAACTGATCATTACCCAGATAACAAAGCCAAATTAATGATCAATGAAGATAAGATATAATCAGTAGCAGATGAGAGTAGTGTTGACACTGACGTGATCTCCTGAAAGCCGAGTGGCTGATCCTTACTGGGAAGGAGATGGGAAGGGGAAGGCAGCAGGGAGGTCAGCAGGGTGTGAATGCACCAGCAGCTCCAATCTGGTGCGTTTGCGCCACACCAACCTCCCTATTGCCTCGTCCTTTCTCTCCCAGTAAGCAGATAAAGGGAGGTCAGGTGAGTGCTGCCATCCCACGTCAGATACTGCCCAACCTCTATGTAACTTTTGTGTGAGAAAATCTGGAGGACTACTCAAAAATAAGTGGTCTAGAAGGCCCTCAAGCCTGCCAGTTCATCAGGGTTCCCAGTTGTATACAGTTCATAATAACAAGTGGGCAAAGCAAGCCTAAGTTGGGTGTGTTTGGAGGATGGGGTTGAAGTGGCAGATGAGCCACCACTTCCAACGCCAGCATGAGAGGTGAAGGAGTGGCTTTCTTTTTCTCTGCTCTCACAATTCTTGTTTCTTTTTAATTGATGATTTAATTTCTATACTGCTTAATAGATCAAAAGATATCTCTAGGCAGGGTACAAAAAACTGAAGCAACAACGGACAACTCAAACAAAATATTACAAAAAATGCACAATTACATATAAACATGTTACATTAATAAAAAAACTTGATAATATCTAGAAATCAATAGCCATCCATTTTCCTTCTGACACACCCTCCCTCTCTGCCTCCACGTTCTCACTCAGCCTCCAACAAACTCTCAGCTCCCCCACAAAAGTCTCACAACAAGAAGAGTTTCTGGAAACCCTAGTTTCTCATTCTAAACTTGCTTTTTATGGGCAGACTCAAGGTGGATGGTAAGCTACTCCCAGCTGTGTCCCATTCAGAAGCACACTCCACACCCAGTTCCAGGTGCAGCAGGTTTGTTGAGTTTCCCAGGCGGTCCAGAGGATGGGGAGAGGGCTTCCCTCTCCACTCACAGCTCTTTCTTCACCCTCTGTCCTGTCTTCCTTCTCTAGCTGCATTTTAGAGCAGCCTTCCTGAACCTCGGCCCTCCAGATGTTTTTTGGCCTACAACTCCCATGATCCCTAGCTAGCAGGACCAGTGGTCAGGGATGATGGGAACATCTGGAGGGCTGAGTTTGAGGAAGCCTGTTCTAGAGGAAATCTGTTTCAAGAACAGCATAAGAACAAGCGAAAAGCCTGCCAGATAAGGTGAATGGCTCATCTAGTCTGGGATCCTGCTCTCACAGTGACCCTTACTTCTTGTTGTTTCCATCAGCTGGTATTCAGAAACATTGCTGCCTCCTGCTGTGGAGGCAGAGCGTAGCCTTCATGTCTAGTAGTCACAATGTGGGTAACTCTGCCAGCTCCAGCCTGTTCCTGGAGTCTCTGGTGGGAATAAAGGGGCTTTGGATGCTACAGATTCTAGCCCATCTCTTACCTGTCCATGCTTCACACCCATTCTACACCCTACCACTGGTAGAAACATCACTGGTGCTAGATTTACATCTAGTGAACTTTCTCTGGACATACCAAGCTTTCTGGGCTGGAGGTACCACTTGGTGATGTAGCTCCTTTCCCCTTTGGGGAAACTCAGCCAGATGGGTGGGGTATAAATAATAAATTATTATTATTATTATTATTATTATTATTATTATTATTATTATTATTATATCAGGAGAAGACCACTTATGTCCCTTTTGAACTCCTTCCTGCCAGCATATCTTCGTCTTCTTCTTTATTAATTTATTAATTAATTCTTCTTTATGAATTTATTAATTATTGAATTTATATGCCGCCCTACACTCAGAGGTCCCAGGGCGGTTCTTGCTCTGTGAGGACAGTAAACAAAGTTCCAGATGAAACAAAACCTGTATCTGGATTCGCCCTGCATTCTAAAGAGCAAACACAACTCTTCCAAAAGATGAGCAGGGTTTGGACTTCAGCAAGCCTCTGGAAGATGGAAATGCCATAGTTATTGGGAAGTCACTGAGAATGGCCATTTTCCTGTATCTCACATGAAACCTACAATATGAAGTCTACTACTACTATTCAGTTGAATCCCAGCAGGCAACAAACCAGGTCACACCCACAATAGAATGGGTTCTGGTGCTGTTCTTTTCACAAACTTTAAGAAACAAAATTTGAAGAGGAGCAGAGCCTTACAGTGCCTACCAGGAATGCTATGTCTGAGAAAAAACAGCAAGCAACAAATGCCATGGGATGTGAGAGTGTGGAACTGCCCCTCTTCATAGCAATCTTTATGTCATTGAAGGCAGATTTCCAGAGATGGTTTGGAATAGAGTGATGCTTGCAGAATGCAAACTGTAGCTGGTTGTGTCCACGCACACATTAACTCCCTCACACATTACTGTGTTGATTTGGGCTGGGTCTAGACACATTAAAAAAAACAAAAATGTCTCAGGGAAACATGTTGCAACCTTCATAGTGGGAAATCATGTTGGTGAAAGGCAGGACTCCACAGTGCCATCTGGTGTCTCAGTGTTATGATGCATGTAAAACGCTTTTTCTTTACTAATGTAGCTGAGTCCTTAGCTCTCTTATTATCATGACTATTAAGAACATAAGAAGGCCCTGCTGGAAAAGGCCAAAAGCCCGTTATAGTTCAGCATCCTCACAGTGGCAAGCTGGGTGCCTTTGGGAATCCTTTGCATGTGATTCGCAGGAACTGTTATACTGCCTCTACAGTATAATAGAACATAACCATCCTCTTCTTCTATTGCCTGGATGGAGCTGATCATGAAAGACATTCCAGATGTGGACAAACACACACACGCCCCACTGTCTTTTCTTATGCAGATTAGTTCTCAAAATTCATTTGTATGTTTTTGCACTTCCTGCACTGCCATAAGTCATGTAGACCTTATTATTCTTTGCTTCAGTACAAACTGCTACAAATGAAACTAATTATTTTATAGCCTGGGCAGCCTGCCTGCTAGACTGCAGGACTTGGACAGCTGCCGCTGCCTTGCAGACATGTGTTGACTTCAGATTTTTCCCCCAGCAAAGATGAGCGTTTGGGGGTTACTGCTGGCACTGTGTGTGTGTGTGTGTGTGTGTGTGTGTATCCCTTCCACTTTAGGGAGGAAAAGAGGTTAACTAGGAAAGAATAATATCCAAAGGCTTGTGTTATATACATATAAGCATTCATTATTTGATTTCAGCTCTAGCTAAAGCAACAGCTCTTAAAACTGTATTTTGATGGCATTTGACAGCTATTAAATTATCGTGGTGTAGCAGGGGCCACATAGAAAAAAGGTTTGTTTGTACAGAGGCTTGTTGGAGGAAGACATGTCTTATTTGACACAGTTTGGTTTTATTAAATGTAATAATGAAGAATGAGAAGCTCCAGTAACCCTGGTGAGATTCGCAAGCATATGGAACCCGGGTGTCCAGCATTCCTAGAATTACCACACCAGCCATACATTTAAAGCAAGTGACGTTCTCCAAAGAATAATGGAAATTGCCTTTCCTCCTCAAAGACCTATAATTCCCAGTACCCTTTACAAACTACAGTTCCCAGGATTCTTTAGGAGGCATCATTTGCTTTAAATGTGTGTTGGTTGTGCTTTAAAAGTATGAGGTGGATTTGCCCCAACTTTGTCAACAACAACAGAACGGACTCTGAAATCGGAGCATGTTTATTTTTTGGGTTTTGTTTCCCCTTCTTTCTTTGTTCTCCTTTGCTAGATGATTATCAATGCCTCAGGGGTTTGTGTGCCTTTGTTCCTTTGTAATTTCAATAATGATTTCCTCCATATTTTGTAAAATCAATTAAAATGTGTTGTTGTGTTTGCTTTTAAAAAATAGAACAGAAGCATTCATCATAAGCATTATTCTGATGAGATTAAGAATGGGCACTGTGACAGATGACTAGTGCCTACCATTTCAGTGTGCTTACTGAGTGGCTCTTAAATCACACACAGCTATTATCAAAGATCTTGTTTTATTGCCAAAGCATAGAAAGAGATGAGTAAGTGGTTGAAAACATACCCACACCTTACATCCACACACATTGTTGTTAATTTGTTCATGGTTTTTGTACCTTTTTGAAGATGGGCTTTATGGACAAACCTCACTGTCTGTGAAAACTGGGTGCAAATTAACCACAGAACTAATGCAGCTGTTTGGAAAAATCAAAGGGAAGTTTGCTACTGACACAGGTGGGATGCAGATTGTGGCCATCGGTTTATAGAGCACAAAGTATTTTCATGGAGAAGCAAAGAGCTGGTGAAATCCTCTTCTTGATGCAAGAGGAACTGGCAAAAATGTGCATATTAGCCAAAACTGCATACAGAGATATGTACAGTATATTAGAAGAAACGTGCACTAAAATGTCGATGAGGATTTTTCTCTTTTTTAAATTACAAATTCCTGCAGAAATGTGAAGAACTGACTTCAAGATTGGAGAAATGAGAAACCGAAGCAGGTAGATTCCTCCATGCCTAACTGCAGGTAGGTGTTATCTTTCTGATTGTTCTCGGTATACCAAGCTTACATGTTGGTTGGTTGGTTGGTTTAAAAAATGTAGCACACCAGAGAGGTTGGTTCTAATCAAGGTCTCAAACTTTTG
The DNA here is from genome assembly GCF_964188305.1 of Podarcis bocagei. Taxonomy (NCBI): domain Eukaryota; kingdom Metazoa; phylum Chordata; class Lepidosauria; order Squamata; family Lacertidae; genus Podarcis; species Podarcis bocagei. The sequence goes on along the minus strand of NC_138129.1, from coordinate 81,068,022 downwards.
GCTCGTGTTTTTGAGGACTGCTGAAACTGAAGGGGAGGGAGAGTTTGTGGTGAGGTACATTGTAAGAGGGCGATCCTTTGCAGGTTGCCCTATTAAATACTGTGGAGATGGGGCTGGTTCAGTCCTCTCTACTGCCATCCTGACTGGCCATGCCAGAAGAAGATGCCCCCCTATGACGACTTGGCTACGCCAGGCACCAAACACTGCCCACTCAGAGACCCAAGTGAATGGGGATTGTTACAATATATAGAGGCATGCTTACTATTGACTAAAAACCTGCTGATAGTTTTTCCTGCTTATTTTCTCCTCTTTTTTTGAACTTGAGAAAGGGGCACCAAAAACTTCTCTCAGAAGGATGTGGTCTTTGTGTAGGACTGCTTTTGTTGCATTCTGGGGTTGGGGGGGGGAGAGAATGGCTTCCATAAGGAGTTTGGCCACCACAGATGTCAAAAGGTTCAAAGGAGAGAAAAGGAAAAACACTGCCCTGTCACCCACCAATGGCAAACCCTTCTGTTTTGTTTTTGTTCTACTTGAGGTGACAAAATATCTTGGGCTTGTCCCTAACATGGCTCCCATGCAGACTTGAGGCACTCACTCTTTGCTCTAATAATTCATTGTTTCCCAAACTTGGGCCTCAAGCTGTTTTTAGACTACAACTCCCATCATTCCTAGCTAGCAGGAACAGTTGTCAGGGACGATGGGACTTGTAGTCCAAAAACAGCTGGAGACCCAAGTTTGAGAAACCCTGAAGATAATCAAGTATTTTGTGCTGATCAATGTCTGCCGTTCATTTTTTTGGTAAGCTGATCCTAGTAGTCAAGGAACTACATGTGACTCGTATTAAGCACATAGACAGGTGGTTGAAAAAAATATTTTGAGTGCTGCTTGCTGCTCCTCTTGTATTCAATGCCAGTAGTGGATCTGACAAGGCTACTGGAGCCTTTCACAGGAAGCTAAGCCATGCTGTTGCAGGAAATCTGAGCAGCACAGCGGGATAGCTGAAGCGTGTCAGTGAAACATCCAAGTGTACTTTGTTATGTATCAAGTACTGCCTTTGATACTGTGCTCCAAGAAACCAAAGCTGTCACAAAGACGAGCAAAGAACTCACCTGAGCTAGCCAGATGTCTCACTTGAGTAACTGCAGTGACCACCTTTGTGCAGCAATGTAACGTTTTCTTTCCCATAGTTCTCGAATGGAGCTGTCAGGGTGAAGGGCCAAGAACAGTCATACTCAAGCCTGCTTTCATGTCCTTGCCCTGATTAGTGGTAGACAGTCTGCTTTGAATGCAGGAAGCCCCAGGTTCAGTTCCTGGAATCTACAAGTAGGACTGAGAATGCCCTCTGCCTGAAATCCTGAAAACCGACTGACAGTCAGTTTAAACAATGCTAAACTTGATCAGCCAGTGGACTGACTGTATAAGGTGGCTCGCTACATTCCTATGTTCCTAGTCCCTCCTCCGAAGGAAAAACTGGGGCTTCCTTGGGTAGTAAAAGGGTAATTAACTTACAGAATTTACTACCTTGGGATGTAGAGATGGCCACTAGCCTGGATGGCTCTTAACCATATGAAATTCCTAGAGGATCCATAGGTCTATTAATAGCTATCTACCTAGATGGTTAAATGGAACATCCATGTGCAGGAGCAGTATATCTATGAAGAGCGGTGTTCAGCAGTGACTGCTGAGAAGCATGAATGTCAACAAAAATGCTAGAAGGCCATCTTTATGTGGTGATTGTTAGTTTCCCAGAGGCATCCTGGCTAGCCACTGTCAGAAACAGAACAATGAACTAGATGGAGATGATGATGATGGTGATATTTCTATGCCACCCATATGACTGGGTTGCCCCAATCACTCTGGGTGGCTTCCATTAAAACATTGAGCATAGTAAAAGGTAGAATCATAGAATTGTAGAGTTGGAAGGGTCCCTGAGGATCAAGCATTAAAAACTTCCCTATACAGCGCTGCCTTCAGATGTCTTCTAAAAGTCAGATAGTTGTTTATTTCTGACGGGAAGGTGTTCCACAGGGTGGACACCACTACTGAGAAGGTCCTCTGTCTGTTTCTCTGTAACCTTGCAATGAGGTAACAGCCATAAGGCCCTCGGAGCTGGACCTCAGTGATAGGGATAGAGACACTCCTTCAGGTATACTGGGCCGAAGTACAAAGTATTTCAGCATTCAGTTACTGTATATTCTCCAGTTGTAGTCTGCGGATATGAATCCACATCTGCACAGTTTAGCATACCATGAAATCAGTGGGACCTATCTCACTAATCCACATGGAAGATATCAGTGAGGCTTAAGCACACCTGACATTTGGTACCTAATGGCAAGCAGAGATGATGGTAATGGTGATTTTAATTTGTTACCTGCTCTTCACCTTAAGATCCCTGATCTCCAAAGTGTGGCAACACAGCAATGAGATTTATCTGTGGTAGGGTTGATCAAATCAGAAAAGCTGTGAAATCACAGCATTATCTTGAATATAAACATAGAATCAAAGAATTGTAGAGTTGGAAGGAACTGTGAGGGTCATCTGGTACAACCCTCTCTAATGGATGTTACAATCCAGTGTGGAGCTCGAAACCCACAACTCTGAGATTAAGATTCTCATGCTCTACCGACTGAGCTATCTTTTATTTCAATAGATGCAATAAGCATCATTTTAAAAACTCTGTAGTTTATTATCACCACGGTCTCAACTTGCTACCTTTACCATGTGGAATAAGTTTTAAAAATTGCCTCTTTGTGATGTATAGCTCTAGTCATTATGTAATTATTCTAGTGGGTGTGGGATGTTTCCATCACCCACACAGGTAGGATTGGGCTCCACTAACACAGACATTCTCCAGGCCAGGTGAAATAACCGCAAGATTTGTAACTGGCTGCAAAGTGGTTACCATCTTCAAAAGTTTGCTTTAGACGAATAAAAAGATACTATTGCACATGTATGTGCAACTCAATGTTGTTAAGAACTTCTGTTAATTAGTTGTTTCTAGTTGGCTATCAGAATGGTCTTTGGTGAAGCATTTAGCAGGCTTTGAAAATTGTAAGTGCTCTGCACTTACAGTATGGTGAGCCAGTATGGTGTTAAGAGCAGTAGTCTCATAATCTGGGGAACCGGGTTCGCGTCTCCGCTCCTCCACATGCAGCTGCTGGGTGACCTTGGGCTAGTCACACTTCTGTGAAATCTCTCAGCCTCACTCACCTCACAGAGTGTTTGTTTTGGGGGAGGAAGGGAAAGGAGAATGTTAGCCGCTTTGAGACTCCTTAGGGTAGTGATAAAGCGGGATATCAAATCCAAACTCTTCTACTTAAGTAGCCAAAATGTGCATTTTTAAAAAAAGTTTGAATATTGTGCAATTCAAATTTTCACAATTTAGGGTGATGGACATTGTAATTTTTTCAATTTGCTTTGGGGGTGGGGGGAATCTGATGTCCTAGGGAGTGATCTAATTTAGTACATTCATTTCTGTTTAATGAACGAAACTAAAAACCTTGAAATTGCCAAGCTGGTCTAATATTTCATTTGCAACTGACAGCCATCCATTGTTACTAATGAAGTTATGGAATGGAAAATTGTCTGCAAAAAAATGAAGCACTGGAGAGAGAGAAAATTCCACCCCACATTGCTGCTTAATTGGAAGTCTTGTAACTATATTTGGAGTGGCTCAAAAACCTGCTCTTCAGACTTCCGGTCGGTGCCAGCGCTTAATGGCGGTCCTAGCTCCGAGCTCCGGAGAAGGACTGCTTCGCAAGTTCGGGTCTTACCCGCTACGGCAAGCGGGGGACCCCTAAAATCCCAGGCGCTGAAGCCTGAGAACAAGGAGACTCGGTGGGCACCTTCGCGCCCCCCGGTACCGTGAAAGAGCCTTTTTAAAGGCTACGGATCGACATCGGGAGTGAGCGCGGTGCTGAGAGTCGCTACCCAGCCTGCGAAGTGAAGCCGCGTCGCCATAAGCGGAGAGCGCCGATTCCTTCCTGAAAAGAAATTCGGACTGATTCCCCGTGAGTAAGAACTGAAAAATAACCGGGACTCTTTCAATTTTAAAAATTGGGCCAAAAACGGGGGAGATTTAAACAAAGGAAGTCTGCCTCCCCCCGACTGCATGAAAGTGAAAGCAACGGAGCTCTAAACCTGCATCCGTTTAAATCCGTCCTTTGATCAGCTAAACCGGACATTTAAACCTTTGATCTCCCCTCTAGCAAGCAGGGCAGAGGGGAGGCGAATCTGACCATTAACTGCATGACTTATTTGGAGGAAAAAAACCTCTGCTGTCTCATTTGCTTGAAAGTACGAAACGGTCTGCCTTCTTAGTACACTGAACTGACTTATTCCTGTGAAGTGATACTTTGATACAAAGTTTCCACACTGCCTGACTATTGCATATTATAAGAAGAAACAGTATAAATTGGGCAACTGTGGCAATTTGAAGTTACAAGTATTTAGTAACATTGACTTTGACTGTGTTAATCTCCCTTTTTCTTACTTTTTGGATTGTCTCCTTTGTTTTGGTACTTGGAAATTTCGCTCTATGGCCATTTTGATTTGCTCCCTCTAGAGGATAAAGTAAAGTTTGGCACGGCTTAAGACAGTGGAATTTTCCAAGGGAGAACAAATCCCGTGGGAATTGACCTTGACATGAGTGGCCCACAAGAAGAGATAGTCACAAGAGCCAAGATCAAGCAACAACAGCAACAACAACAGTTGCAGCTGCAACAGGCAAAGAAAAGAGGCTCAATCTCAGGCGCAACAGCCGGATCAGCAGGAACAACAGGTCAAGACAAAGGAGCAGCCGTTTCTATGGAAGCTGTGACAGAGGCCCTGCTCAAGATAAACCAAACCCTGGAGTCTTTGACAAAACAGACTTCAGAGAACACACAAAAATTAACAGAAATATCAGCAAGATTAAACCAGAATACAGAATCTATAAATAGATTGGTAGAGGAGAACGCCACTACGCGCCAAATTGCCGAGGAGGCCAAAGCCACTGCCGGAGAGACACAGGAGAAGCTAGAGCCGCTTGCCAAGAAGGTCTATGAGCATGATGCAACTTTGGCCTTGTGGGAGTTACAGAGGAAAGAGAGAAATTTAAAATTAAGACTGATTCCGGAGAACGAAAGAGACAGCCTTGTGGAATACTTGACACGGGAGTTTGCGGATTGTTGGGACCTTGAGGAAGACGAATTTAAAATTACGACTGCCTTCAGATTGGGTAAAAAGCAAGATAGAAAGACACCGAGAGACTGCTTGATTACACTCAGATCCAAGGAGGAAAGAGACAAAATATTAGGATTACACTTTGAAAAGGCCCTGCAAATTGGAAATTCAGCTGTACAGATCTTTAAAGACATCCCAAAATACATTTTGGATTTAAGAAACTTTTACAAGGACTTGGTTCTCTTGCTAAAGAAGAACACTATTCGATTTAGGTGGGAGTTTCCACAAGGACTGTCATTTGACTTCAAGGCAAAGAAAGTGAAAATAAAGACAATTCAAGATAAAGACAAATTTTTGGCAAGATACCAGGAGGATTTACAGAAGGGGACTGTGGACGTACTTGCAGAACAGAGGAGAGCACTGGACATCCTGAATCTCTCGTTTGGACAAAAACCACCACCATCAGAAGAAGAGCAACAACTTGGAGCTGTTGGAGGAGCCTTAAGAAAATAACAAGATGGCTCTGCAATTCCTTAGTTGGAATTGTAATGGGCTCAATGGGCCTTTGAAGAGAAGACAAGTATTTCATATATTGAATAAAGAACAATTGGACTTGATATGCTTACAAGAAACTCACATAACCAGAGCCCACAGGAGATTACTTTCAAATAAAAGGCTAGGACAAGAATTTATTTCATCAGACAAAGTTAAGAAGAGAGGAGTTGTAATATATGTGAAGGAGAAATGGGCTCCAAAAATGATATTCAAAGATGAACAAGGGAGATATCTGGCTGTGGAGATACAAGTACAAGGAGAAAAATTCTTAGTTGTTGGAATTTATGCACCAAATGAAGGCAAATCTGACTTCTTTAAGAGACTTCATGAAACTTTGACGGATTATTTGGATTACAATATGATAATCATGGGAGACATGAATGGCGTGGTCTCCACTAATATGGACAAGGCACAAAGACTAACAGTCACTAAAGAAGGGAGACTCCCTAAGACTTTTTTCGAAATGACAGAAAACATGGACTTGATAGACATCTGGAGAACAAGGAACCCTCTGGAGAGAGAGGGAACCTTTTTCTCCCAAGCAATGATGACCTGGACCAGAATTGACCAAATCTGGGTTACTAGTGGACTGGCTCCAAAGATTAAGAAAGTGGAAATCTGCCCAAAAACTTGCTCCGACCATAACGCCGTGAAGATGGAGATGAAACTCACAATAACTGGTCAATTTAGATGGAGAATGAATGACACCCTCTTTCGAGATAAGGAGATTCTCACGAAGGCCCAAAAGACCTTAAAAGACTATTCTGAAATAAATTTGAGGACCGACGTGGAGAAAAGAGTGATCTGGGATGCAAGTAAAGCGGTTATGAGAGGATTTTTGATTCAACAAAATTCAATAAAGAGGAAAAAACAAAATGAGAAAAAAGAGAAGATCTTGGAAATGATAAAGGAAGGAGAGAGGAAATTAAGAACAAAACCAAAGTCTCAGGACATTTTAAGAGAGATCAAGTTATATCAAACTCAATATATGGAATTGATGAACCAAGAGATTGAATGGAAGATAAAGCAAATGAAGCAAAAAACTTTTGAATCAGCAAATAAATGTGGTAAACTTTTGGCATGGCAATTGAAGAAAAGGCAGAAACTAAATACAGTTACAAGCCTAGAGGTGGATGGAAAGAACATATCTAAACCCAATGAAATCAGAAATTGCTTTTTAAGTTATTTCAAAAAACTCTACACTCAAGGCCCGCAAAATGAAGAAGATATAGACAAATTCCTTGGAAGATATGGATTACAAAACATCTCTCAGCAAAGTAAGATGGACCTGAACCAGAGAATCTCAGAACAAGAGATAGAGGCTGCCATTCAGAATATGCAACTGGGTAAATCTCCGGGACCAGATGGACTGACCTCTAGATACTACAAATCGCTGAAGGAATGGTTGATTCAACCATTAAGAGAAGTTTGTAATGAGATCCTTGAAGGAAAAAGGGCACCTGAATCGTGGAAAGAGGCATATATTTCACTCATACCAAAGTCAGAGACTGAAAAGACCCAACTCAAGAACTACCGCCCAATATCATTGCTCAATGTGGATTACAAAATTTTTGCAGACATTTTGGCAAAAAGACTCAAAAGAGTTTTGATGGAGATGATTCATAAGGACCAAGCAGGCTTTCTCCCTAAAAGACACCTGGCAGACAATGTAAGGAACGTTATAGACATTCTGGAAAAGCTAGAGGTGAATATAAACACTAAAGCAGTATTGATCTTTGTGGACGCGGAGAAAGCCTTCGACAATATTTCTTGGAGTTTTATGAAGAAGAACCTTCATAGGATGGGGGTAGGCCGGGGTTTTGAGAATGGTATGGCTGCAATATACTCTGAACAAAAAGCCAAACTGATTGTAAATAATGTTGTGACTGAGGAACTTAAGATAGAAAAAGGAACACGACAGGGGTGCCCGATTTCCCCATTACTCTTTATTTCAGTTCTGGAGGTGTTGCTGAATATGATAAGAAATGACCAGCAGGTTAAAGGTGTGCAGGTCGGAGCTAAACATTACAAGTTAAGAGCGTTCGCAGATGACTTAGTATTGACTTTGCAAGAGCCAAACACTAGCACGAAAAAGGTATTAGAAATAATACAACAGTTTGGCCAGGTAGCTGGATTTAAGTTGAACAAGCTAAAAACCAAAGTTTTAGGGAAAAACCTAACAGATATGGAAAAGGAGAAATTTCAAGAGGAAACAGGTTTGACTGTGGTCAAGAAGGTCAAATATCTAGGGGTTTATCTAACATCCAAGAATCAGAATTTGTATAAGGACAATTATGAAAAATGTTGGTCAGAAATTAAAAAAGATTTAGAAATATGGTCAAATTTGAAACTGTCAATGCTAGGCCGAATTGCAGTAATCAAAATGAATGTATTGCCTAGAATGCTATTTTTGTTTCAGACCTTGCAGATTATTGATAAGATGGAATGTTTTAAGAGGTGGCACAAAGATATCTCGAAATTTGTCTGGCAGGGCAAAAAGCCCCGAATTAAATTTAAAATATTGACAGATGCTAAAGAAAGAGGGGGCTTTGCCCTGCCGGACCTAAAATTGTATTATGAGGCAGCAGCTTTTTGCTGGCTCAAAGAATGGATGCTCCTCGAGAATACAGACATCTTGGATCTGGAAGGTTTCAATAACGCTTTTGGTTGGCATGCATATCTTTGGTATGATAAAGTTAACAGTGTCTTCAAAAATCACATTGTCAGAAAAGCATTGTTTAATGTTTGGATAAGATATAAAGATCTATTGGAAAACAAAACCCCTAGATGGGTGTCACCAGTGGAGGCTAATGCAGTGAAAAAACTCAATATGGAGGTCGGAGGGCCGAAGTATTGGGAAATTTTAGAACAGGATGGAGATAAGTTCAAATTACAAAGTCAGGAGAAATTGAAGCATAAAGTGGAAAATTGGTTCCAATATCGTCAAATAATGGAATTTTTTAAACAGGACAGGAAAGTCGGCTTCCAGGTGGAAAAATCAAAATTAGAAACCGAATTGTTAGAACCCAATACTAAGAATTTATCTAGAATGTACAACTTGTTGTTGAAATGGAACACACAGGATGAAACAGTTAAATCGGCTATGATTAAGTGGGCTCAGGATGTTGGACATAACATTATGTCAGCTGACTGGGAATGGTTATGGAACACCGGTATAAAATTTACGGCATGTAATGCCTTAAAGGAAAACATTATGAAAATGGTATACAGGTGGTACATGACCCCAGTCAAGCTGGCAAAAATCTATCATTTGCCCGATAACAAATGTTGGAAGTGTAAAGAGACTGAAGGTACTTTTTATCACCTTTGGTGGACATGCCCGAAGATTAAGGCCTTCTGGGAAATGATCTATAATGAAATGAAAAAGGTGCTTAAATGTACCTTTTCTAAAAAACCAGAGGCCTTCCTCTTGGGCATTGTCGGCCAATTGGTGACAAAGAAAGATAGAGCTTTTTTCATGTATGCCACAACAGCAGCAAGAATACTCATCGCAAAGTATTGGAAGACACAGGACCTACCCACTTTGGAAGAATGGCAGATGAAAGTGATGGACTATATGACATTGGCCGAGATGACAGGCAGAATCCGTGACCAACGAAAAGAGACGGTAGAAGAAGAATGGAGAAAATTTAAAAGCTATCTTAAGGACTACTATAAACTTAATGAATGTTAAAATGTCGTAGTTTTCAGAAACAAAGGGGTACAGGGACATAAGGTCAGAGTGTAAGAGAGGACTAAGATGATAGAGATTGGAAAGTAATAACTGGGAGTTGCTAGTTGAATTATGGACATTGGGATGCAGAGAGGGGGGGTATGGGGAAGTCCTAGAAAGGAGGTTTATGAAAATATGTTTGAAACTATACGTGTATGTTTGTCATTTTTAATGTTTGTCTGTTTTGTCTCAAAAATGTTGTAAAACCAATAAAAATTTTATAAAAAAAAAAAACAAAAACCTGCTCTTCATAATGCCTGAGTGACCACTTTAAGAAGTGTGTCTTCCCTTTTTGCATGCCACACCAGACATTCAAAAAGTAGGTGCAGAGGCAGCCAATACCATGCCACCACTTGGTTGTCCTGTTTGAAGCCACCCGGTAGGTGGCCTTTGGCAGGACACCATCTCACAGATCTGGAGGGTGTTCCTCTCTCTGCACATACACAAGATCTTCAGTATGGAGACTGACCTAAAAGTATAAGAATGTGGAAGAGCATTGCTAGATCACACCAAAGGTCCCTCTCGTTCCTGGGGAGTCATAGTCAGTTTAGATCCCTTCAGTGTTTTTCTTAAGCAGGGGGTGGGTGGTTCTTTGAATTTAAGTTTCTCATTTTCCCAGTCATAAGTTCAGTTTTCCGCATCAGTTTGCTTAAAAAATAAAAAGTCCTCATGAAAATTCACCAACATTTCAGTACAAATTTCTCCTAATAGACACATTTGTATGAATTTTTTCCCTAATATACACAATTTTACAAAGCAGTTTTCTCTAAAATAATGTATTCTTGTATGTTCATTTTGGTAATACACACTTTTTTGTACACATTACTTGACCGGAGAGTAGCATTGCAAAATTAAGAGAAGTGTGAATTTTGAAGGATGGTTGTGTTTTGGTTTGCGTATTTTTATTTTTCCAGAAATGGAGGATTAGGCAGGCTCACCTTTAAACATGAATGAAATCAAATTCCTCCTCTGTCCCTGTTATGAAAATGAGATTATTTGCCCTGTGTGAATCCTGTGTGATATTTGTATTCAAGCCCATTTGCTGTTTTCTTGCCCATTTACTAATTTTGGACAGATCCTTTTGGAACCTTTCACCCTCTGCTTGGGTTTACACTATTCTGGATAATTTAGTGTCATCCATAAATTTAGCTGCTTTCACTGTTCCCCACTAACTCTTGATCGTTTATGAACAAGTTAAATAACAATATAGTTCCTCATGAAAGTTCTCTTTCATGAGAACTTCCCATTTCCTCATATTCCCTCCCTGACCCATGTAGAGTTGCAACTTCATTGCTTTCAGTTCCCCCAAAGAAGTCTAATTCTGTTTAGGATTAGGCTTTCATTCCGTTTCCAGAGGAATTGTAGAAATCTGATCCTCTTTCTAGAGGCCAGTCAGTCTCTAATGAATGCTGGGATATTTTGGAGAGTCAGGGGCCTTCTGCTTTCATTAGATCTGTGCTATTTTTTAATGAGTCATTCTCTGTATTTGAAAGAGGGTGGGATTTGTCCGTAGGTAATCGTGATCATTCAAACAAATTTCACCAGTGGTTGCGATCCTATGCCCCCTGGCGTGAGACTAATCCCTACGGAGTTCAGTGGGACATGTTTCCTAATAAGGAGGCGTAGGGTTGATCTTACCAACAGTAAAGCTGTATCCTCTTCTCAGAGCCTACAAACAAAAGAATGTAGAAGAGCTACAATGAGCTTCTTCGGCTAAGGGGTGAGGGGGATGACTGCATTCTCAACTCACTTCTCCTTAACCCTTCCCCCACTGCCTGAAAATACAACAATGACCCATCTGTGTAGACAGACGAAAGCAACTAACATTTAGGCAGGGGCTCTTCTGCTTATGCCGCAAAGACGGTAATGACGACCACACAATGTTTAGTGAGGACCTCAAGCTGAAATGGAGATCTGACATCTAATGAGGTCGAGAGCGCCAGCGGAAACCTCCCCTAACAAAACATAAACAAGAAGCTGGTCGACGTGAAGATGAATTTATTGTAAATGATACCCGCAACATAAAAAAAACACAAGGCAAATTTCTTAGTGCCACCCTATGCTTTGTGAGCCTTCTGTTTTACATTCTGTTGCAGGAATAACACCAAGCCTACACTCACACCCACGAGGAAAGGTGAAGCAACCTCTTTGGGAGGCAGGATCCACTGCCATAATGGCAGCAACAACTGCAGTGTGTTCCCTGGAGAATGGACCTGCCTCCTCTTCAGTAACCCTTTCCCCCCCAGTGCTGCCTCTACAGTGGCTTCTTGATGAATAGGAGGCACTGCTGATCTCCCTGATCCCTTCTTCTCGATACAGATCTTCATTCCCCCTCTTGTTCCTGACATAAATCTTCAGTCATCCCTTCTTGTCTGGAGGGCAGAGTGCCATTTTGCGGTTCTCCTCAGGTGCCACAATATCTCGAACCAACCCTGCCTACACTGTATTCCTATTAGTGCGCAAAACAAAAGCTGGGGTTTTTTTGCAGCCCAATCCTTTAAGCGAGTTCATTCAGAAGGAAATCTGGAATTTAGTGGGACTTACTTCCTAGCGAACATGCCTGGATTGCCAGCCTTAACATTTCTATGAAATGCCTCAGCTGCGTGGATCAAACGTTCAAATAAAACTGGAGAATGGGATTTGCACGACTGGCTTAGCAAATAGCTGACATTTCCTTTATCTGAATATCGTTGTAGGATGCTTGAAATGGGGCAATGAGTGGTACTCGCAGTGAAATATGGAAAAGTCACACATGGTGGATACGTTCCTGATGGTTGTTATGCATGCTAAGTCACTCTGATTCCAGGCAGCGACCACAGAGGGTTTTCAATTCTGAGTGACTTCAGCTTGTCCAGTGCCAAGTCCTTGTATGGTATTTTGCCAGGTGATTATTCCTTGCTGAATGCTTTTGCCTCCTGTTGGATAATATGGATTGCAAACACATATCCTACACACTGGATGAAGGCAGGTCACAGAGGGACTTCTCGCTAGCAGACAGCTCTCCCCCTACTCTGTATTAGGCTGCTGAAGCAATTACTGTATGTTTTGTAGCCTTTTTCCTGCTTCCTTGAAACATACAACAGTCAGGGAATTCTTTAAAATACCTTATGCCTGTCTGAAAGCTTTTAACCCTCTGTGGTTGAGGGTTTAAAGGAAGCCGGGCTCTGAATTGATATTTTTGGCTTTTTTGATGGAGATTTTCTAACCCACTACTGGCCTGGCAATAGTATTGTTAAAGATGATGTGAAACTTGTAATAAATGTGAAGGGGAAAAAATAAAGGAGAAATTTAAGAATGAATGGGGAAAAGACTAGTAAATATCTAGGGATTAGACTATGATATAATATGAAGGGACTGTGTGAAAACTATAAGAGGCTGTATTAAGAAAGTGTTTAACTCATATTTCAATGAGGGGGGAAACCACATTTATCCTTTTTTGCAGGGGTGTCCACTGTTAAAATGATATTATTGCTTAACCAAGAATTCCTGTTTCAGTTATTACCAAGGCAACAAGGAAATAAATGGCAACAGTTGGTATTAAATTTCTTTTGGAAAAATAATAAGTGAGAATATTTTACAGTGGTACCTTGGTTGTCAAACTTAATCTATTCTGGGAGTCCGTTTGGCTCCCAGAACCATTCAAAAATGAAGGTGCGACTTCCAATTGGCTGCAGGAGCTTCCTGCACTCAGTCGGAAGCCACGGAACTCACGTCGGAAGTTTGGCTTCCGAAAAACATTCGCAAACCGGAACACCTACTTCCAGGTTTGCGGAGTCTGGGAGCCAATTTGTTTAGCTACTAAGCCGTTCGAGATCCAAGGTATGACTGTACACAGAAAAAGATGGGAGGGGAGGGTTCTGTCAGTTCCAAATATGAAGTTGTATAGCAAACTGTGCAATCCAGGAATAGGAAACCACTGACCATGCCTCCCCATTTGGCACACGAGGCTGTTTTGGGGAAGCCACACTCACTACACATGGTGGGAGGTAGGAATGAACTTTGCTCAAGAAGGAGAAATCTCCAACATATGGGTTGCAAACTCCAGAGCAGTTCCAATTAGATGTTTAACAACATGGTGGATGAACTAAAACCCTGAGGAACCCCACAATGATGGTTCCATGGGGCCGAACGATGCTCTCCAAGCATCACCCTCTGAAAACGACCATCCAGGTAGGACTGGAACCAGAGCAACATGATGTTGCCTATCCCAAGACAGCTACTGCAGAAGTATACCATGGTCAATGGTACCAAAAGCTGCTGCAAGACCAAGGGGAATCAACAGGGACACATTTTCCATCTCTCTCCCAACAGAGCTCATCATACACCAAAGCAGTTTCCATGCCAAAACTGGGCCTAAACCCTGATTGAAATGGAACTAGAACATTGGTTTCATCCAAAAGAGTCTGGATCTGGTGTGCAAGTGCAACCACTCGCTCAAGAACCTGGCCCAAGAAGGGGAGATTAGAGACTGGCCAGTAATAACTTAGATTTTCTGAATGCAGGGAAATGCTTGAGGAGTGGTCTTATCAGTGCCTCCTTTAAGCAGGCAGGGAGCACCCCCTCTCGCAAGGAGACATCAATCACCTCTATGGGCCATCCTACTGTCCTCTCCCTGCTAGTTTTTATCAGCCATGAGGGGCAAGGTTTTCAGTTCCAGATTGGCACAAGTCGCTACAAATCAACTTGGGTCAACCCCCACCTGCACTGCACCGAATTTGTCAGCATGTGACAGTAGCCACACCCCAGGAATGCTGGCTAAACCAGGTGAGAGTAGCCGATAGGTGTCAGACCCTCAGTGAGGTAGGGACTTCCCCTGCCTGTAAAGACAGGCTCTGGTGGAGTGAACGGATGAGACTAATTGTCAAGAAGGTGGTTACTGCATGTACTGTAGAGGGAAGTGAGGGGCAGATGGGGCTCATCAACCTGGGAATGTAGCTCATCAAAGAGAAGAAAAACTCTGATCCTACACCCTGCCCTGTGGGCTATCTTTGGGAGAAGAGGGGAGGTCCAAAAAATATCTATGGAACAACTTGCCTAGGGAACAACTTGCACCTTAATATCAGCAAGACAAAGGAGATGGTGTTGGACTTTCGGAGGAAGAGAGGAGAACTAGCCCCGCTGTACATCGGGGAGGGCAGTGTGGAGAGAGTCTCTTCCTTTAAATTCCTATGAGTTTAAATTCCTAGGAGAAGGCCTTACTTGGAAAATAAATACAACCCAGGTGGTTAAGAAAGCCCAACAGAGACTCCATCTCCTCAGAGTATTGCTAAAGAACGATGTCAATCAACATTTGATGATCTCCTTCTACCGGTCCACAATAGAAAGTGTCCTTTCATACTGCATCATGGTGTGGTACGCTGGTTTGACATCAACTGATAGGAAGTGCCTACAGAGGGTGGTGAATACAGCACAAGATATTATGGGCTGTCCCGTGAATCCACTGGATGAAATAGCGGAAGAACGTTGCCTCAGGAGAGTGAGGGAAATTCTCAGGGATGATTCACACCCTGGCTGGCACTTTCTTGATCTTGTCAATCTCGGGCAGAAGATATAGAAGCATGATTAGTCGCACCAACAGGGTAAAGAACAGCTTCTATCCGTGGGCTGTTAGGCTGCTGAATGAAAAGATGACAACAGGGCAACTGACTTTCGAGTTTGATGGGTGTGCGTCAGTAAACAAGGGGAATTAAGACTAAGAGAGCTGAGTGGGGGGGGGTGCTCGTGTAATCTCACTGTATACAAGTTGTACAAGTGACAAAATTTCAAGAAAAGGCTAAGGAGTAAACCCTACACAAATCCAGAGTGGAGTCCCTAAGGCAGTTGGATGGCACCTTGTATGCCTCCTTCTGGCAACTTGTGCTCTGCTTTCCTTTGAACCATATCAGCAAGGCCAAATTTTGAAGGCAACCCAGGACCTCCATACACACTGCCCAGGCTAGCACCCCAGGGAGATAATGCCAGTGCTGCTAATGCAGCGATGTGATGTCACCCCTGGAGGTGCACTCCAAAGCCAACAACATTTTACAAAGGACTAGAATGGTATAAGATTGACCACAAAAACCACAGCAAGGCTTGGGATCTTGTGGCTCTCCAGATGTTGCAGAACTACAGACTCCATCATCCCTGATCACTGGTCATGCTGGATGGCACTGGTGGGTGTTCGCGTCCAGCAAAATCTGGAAAGCCTCAGATCCCCCCCCCCCTTTGAAGAAAAAGTAGCAAAAATCCTCACCGCCTTAGTTCTAAGGTTTTCAGCAGTTTAGCAAACAGAGCTGTCTATATGTTACAATACTCTAGCTGTGTGCAAAGATGAGAAGTTTTCTGGGCACTGTCTTGAGTCCAATTGCTTAGTAACTTTAGTCAGAAGGTCATAAATAAATCCTGCTTTAGACGTTTTATATATAGTGGCCGGTGAGATAGATAATGCACCTGGTCCTCTGCTGCACAGAATGTTTTCAGAGCATATCATTTATATTATTTTGGTAATCCTTGCATGACAGTATTATTATTCCCACATAGGGCTCTTGTAGGGGGTGGGGTGGGGATTTGTCTAAAACAAGTTGGAACATGTGGTTAATTCACCTGCTGACCATGAACTTTCTGGCTCACTATTGATAGTTCAGATTCTGAGTCACATGTCACTGCATCAGAAGACAGATAAGGATGGGGATTTTTAAAAAAAAAATTGGTTCGCATTTAAAGGCAAACCCACTAAATCTTGCAGTTTCCAAAACAAAATGTGAACTGAAACCCAGCCATCCCTTGAAATTCACATTTCTCTAGCCAAATAATGTGTACAAAAATGCATATATGAGGCTAAAAGTGTAGATAAAATCCATATATCAGTGGAAACAGCATACAAAAAATATAATATTTTAGGTAAAATTGTTTTGCAGGATGTATTTTGAGGTAGGCAAGCATAGAGACGTGTCAGTTAGGAGAAATTCACACAAAAATGTGACTATGTTTTCCCCAAGGCTTTTTAAATCACAAACTGACATGGAAATGTGGAGAACTGAACATAAGACATGAGAAACTAAGAGAAATCAAAATTGACAGATTTGCTCATATCTGCCATCTCAGCTAATTCTGAGCATGCATGTATGGGACTGTACTGTAAGGCAGCAATCCTAGAAATCCTTATAAAGAGTAAACCACATTAAGCTCAGTAGAATTTACTCCTGAGTAGTTGTGCTTAGGATTGCACCCAAAAGGCAGTTTGTTTGTGCATTTCCCCTTGAACCAAGTCCCACTGAACATAGCAGGGCTTATTTCAGAGAAAGTGTGATTAAAATTGCACTGTAAGTCTTTTAAAATCGACCTTCACCTGGTCACCTGTGGCAAGACTCACTGCTCGGTAAGCAGACAGCCACTGTTTCTGTGTTTTCTTTTGGGCCAAGAATGATTAACACAGGAATGTGTGGGTAGCAGTAAAACATTTTTGTGGGCTAGTAAGTTTCGAGAACTTATTTGCAGAGGTGGGTGATTAATTCTAGCCTCCAAATTTAACTTTGGCGAAATACAAATCTGATCCTAACTGGTGCTCTTTGAACTGCCTGTAATGTGTAAGTATTGTGGTACATTCTAAGAAATGTGCTCTTTCACGCTTCTTCCCAGCATCCAGGAAGGCATCCAATTCTATATGCGCTTGTCTCTTTGCTTCATTCAGAAGCAAGGGTGTGATCATCTGTTGCTTAGGGTGGAGCCAGACAGGATTATTTTTTCCTGACTATGCAAGCAATGTCTTTTTCCATCCAGGATCACATCACAGACCAAACTCTGTTTGGATGTCTTTTTTAAAGTAATGAAATATCCCTTTCATTATTTTCAACATGAGCTGGTCATATAAAGTTGTCTCCACTCTTATTCAGCACTGCAAATATGAAATTCTGTTGGTTGACTTGATGAAGTTCTTAATCATAGGGACAGAGAGGCCACAGAATTATTAAAACAATTGCTACCAAGTGAGGGGAATCATGTCGGCCATGTGATTGCATGGTGGAGATGAATCCTTTCCAAGTATTGCGGTTCTAGAAGATGTGTCTTTGTTTCTCCAGAGGAAGGACAGGGCCTGCAGCCAAACAACAAAAAAGTCTCATTGCACCCTAAAACAGGCAGTTTTATTAGGACACACATCAGCTTTTGTGGATTGAAATCCACATCATCAAATGGACATGGCACAGCAGGGCACCCTTTTTAAACTCAGATCTCTATTACACGGCAGGGGAAAGGTTGTAGCTCAATAGTACATCATCTGTCTTGCATGCAGAAGTTCACAGGTTCAATCCCTGCCACCTCCAAGAGAGACTAGTCTGAAAGCCCAGGGATCCATTGCCATATTGAGCTAGATTGATCTATGGGACTGACTTGATAAATGTCAACTTCCTATGCTTCCACCTCCAAAGCGAAGGTTGGGGTTCCAATTTCCAGAGTAGAAAGGATGGAACCTTCTCCATTTGGTGCTTAAACCCCTCTAGTTAATCCCAATTGCACGTAAGCCAGGGAGGGGGGGGGATTTGCCGCTCTTCACATCTGCTCCCCTTTAGTTGGTAAATTGGATTCCTTGGACTACCTTCACTAGTGTTGCCACAATTAAAGAATTGGCACTGCTCTTCCATGTCTAGTGGTGGTCCTCCATGTGGGTTGCACCAGGCAGTGTCCTCGCAGAGTGTGTCCATGGAACAGATCGATGAGTCTCCCCCCTTACCCGTAATGGCCAAAATCTGCCACCTCTCCTTAGCACCACTGGTCAGGAGAGCTGGGTGGACAAAATCCGATCCATAGTTAGGCATGCTAAAGAAGCCATGTGTGTTTTCTGTTGGCTTTTGCAAAAGCTGACCTGGGTTTTTATGGGGAGAATGGATGAAGATCATAAAAATCAACTAGAAATTTGGTTTGGAGATAAGCACCTTCCTCAGCGGTGGTAGGGATGCAAACTGATGTGTTTCTTTAGTGGGTTTATTTTAGCTGGGAGAGGGGAGGTGGCGGCCATGTATTCAGTTTGAGAAGAAGAGCTTCACTCTGAATGACAACTGATCAGTCACATGCGGCTCCATCTTGTGCTCAGAACAAATATTTTTTTTTGGGGGGGGGCAAATTGTAGGTGTGTACAGGGATGAAGATTTCTTTTGCCATTTCTACTTGGTTTGCCATTTGACCTCATCCTGCTCTTCCACTTCACCTTATGCAATAGCAGCAAGAGCCTAGTCTCAAAGAGGCTGACTTTATTAGACGACCTTTTCCATGGAGGGATAGCTCTAGTTGAGATTCAAGCAGGCTCTCTATTAGCCACCTGCTTGGTCGCCTGTGGTGAGCCAGAGCCATCTCCTAAGCACAGATACAGTGGTACC
Source organism: Podarcis bocagei (assembly GCF_964188305.1). Lineage (NCBI taxonomy): Eukaryota > Metazoa > Chordata > Lepidosauria > Squamata > Lacertidae > Podarcis > Podarcis bocagei. The sequence goes on along the minus strand of NC_138129.1, from coordinate 81,049,221 downwards.
TCGGGTTACATACGCTTCAGGTTACAGACTCCGCTAACTCAGAAATAGTAACTCGGATTAAGAACTTTGCTTCAGGATGAGAACAGAAATCGCGCAGCGGCGGCGTGGTGGCAGCAGCTGGAGGCCCCATTAGCTAAAGTGGTGCTTCAGGTTAAGAACAGTTTCAGGTTAAGAACGGGCCTTTGGAACGAATTAAGTACTTAACCCGAGGTACCACTGTATTTTATAATACTGGTCCTTTTCTTCTTTGAGGTCAATATGCATACAAAGAGCTGTTGCACATTCAGAGAGACTAACACCCCACCCCACTCTAGTAACTTTCGTGCAACTATTTCCAAAAGTCAAGCTCAACTTCGGAGAGCACTGTGTAAATCAGTGGCTCCCAAAGGGGCCGTACCACCCCTGGGAAATGGCAGCCCCTAAAAGACAAGGGGCAGGGTGGGTGTGCTGAAGGTGTAATTGACCAGCAGACTTTGAAAAGTTGATATCACTGGGTCAAGTTCATCAATTTTGCTGAATGAATTAAACTAAATAGTTTTAAAGGGATTTTGAATAAAAGTGCCATTAATTTACTGTTTGAATTTCAGTGTGCTGTTGTCTTCCTTCGTGAGTGGTGCAAACCACTATTTTGAACAATGCCTTTCATTGGGGCCCCTGTGTATGCGTTTATGGACCACCCCAAAAGTTTGGGAGATGTAAGTGAAGCCCTCGAATCAATCATTTTTTGGGGGGTGGGTATTACACTTCCGCTATTTCTTTTAATCCCCGCTGTGTGTTGGAAACGCTGCTATCCATGGTCTCCCCTTTCCACTTTTCCGGCTCACCTTAAACTTAGCGCTTTTTGGCACGCATTCTGCTCCGGGTCTCCTTGGGCCAGGGGGAGGGGAGGGAGTGGGCGAGGCTTCGGGTGCGGAAGGAGGCGAGCTATTGGCTTCTGGCCGGCAGCCTTCTTGTCAGTTTGGGTGGGTGGGGGGGGGGAGCAGGAGGGGGTGGGAGAAAAGAAGGGCGGGAGGAGGCGGAGGAGGGAGGCTGTCCGCTCGCTCGCTCGCTCGCTCTCTGGCTGCTGTTCTCCCCGTGCGCTTCTGGGCCAGCCCTCTTTTCAGGATGCAGCCTTGAGGGGGGATGCTGCGCTCTCCGCCTTTGGACTGAAGCCCCTCATTGCCCTGCAGTTGGGAAAGCAGGGCGCATCGGAAGGGCCTGGAGCCGGGCTGTCGAGACCCAGCCGGCAGCGAGGGACCATCCTCTCTCTCTCTCTTTCTCTCTCTCTCTCGGACCCTCTCCAGGCACCTTTCTTTTCATTTCCCCCACTCCCCGCTTTGGCACACCGGATCGGATGGATCTCTAGAGAAGACGGCGCGGCGCCTTTGGGAATATAAGTGGCGCGGAGGAGGCGACGGCGGGCCAGGCGAGCGAGCCAGCAGCGCGCAGGGGGCCAAGGCGCCCCGGAGGTTGGGCAGGGGGGCGCGCGCGTCGAGTTTTTTTTTGGCACGCTCGGCGCTGGAGGCACCCCTCTCCATGGAGACGAGGCGGACATGGTCCACAAGGTGGAAAACGAAACGGTGGTTCTGGGACTCCGCTTGGCCCGCGCTACTCGTCGCTTGGATGCTCCTGCTGGAGGCGGCGGAGGTCAGGGGAGGTAAGGAAGGAGGCCAGCCGGGCTGCCGTCGCCGCTTTCTCCTGTGCCCCGTTTGGGAACGGGGTGGTGGTGAGGGGGCGGGAGGAGAAGCTAGCAGGCAGGGAAGCCCCTGACTTGTCTAGCCAAAGGTACCCGGGCTCACAAGTCCGCTCACATCTCTGGAGTGGTGGAAGGCACTCTGTGCGCGCTCAGAGGATTCCTTGCCTCTTCTGATTGTTGCGTAGAAGCCAGGCGCTTGAGCTAATCCCTGACCCCAACTTTGAGCTCCTTCGGACTTTAGGGCGGGGGGAGGCATGACATTTCCATGAAGTCCCCCCGGGGGAAAGTTTTTCTCCCCACCCCCTGTGACCAGTGGTGGGTTTGGTGATGCTTCTCCTCAGATTCTCTTAGTCGCAGGCTTCTACCTTGCTGCTTGCTTGGGAGTACTAAATTAACACTGAACTCATGTCAGTTTCAGCGTAATATCCATAGGATTAGGCTGCGAGTCTCCTCCGCTCCAGCTTCTTGAGGCTTTCAGGGAGTCGTGGAGCAGCGGCGGTGGGAAGGTGCTAAAACTGGGAAGGAATGCGGGACACTTTCGGAACAAAGCTACTTTTCTTTGTGCGCCCGGCCAATTTTTTGGAAACGCTTCGGGAAAATGGTTTCTGCAAACTCTCACCACCAGCGCAGCGCCTCTTGAACTTGCCGAAGTCATTAAGCCGATCAAGTTCACAAAATCTTGGCCAAAGAGAGAGGGGCTGGAAGGAAAGGGAGCGGGGGCTTTGTGAATGCTTGAAATAGGAGGTGGGAGACACTGTCTGTAGACTTCAAAGTCATGCCACTTTCTCAAAGGGGGTTGGAATAAATAAATGTTAAAATAAAAAAATAGATCAGCAGGGGATTCTTTACAGCAGCAAACTCCCTTCGATCCTAAATGTCTCTCTCAGGTATCAGGAACTGACTGGCGACCTCTGAATATGTGAGTGCGGCTCTCTTTTTGGCTGGCGAGAAATAAGCAGTAAAGGGACTGACATTTTTGAGCTGCTGTAGCGTGGGACTTTTTTGGCACAGAGGTCTTCAGCCACTGTTTATGGGGAAAGAGAGAAGAGCACGTAGGAAGTCTTCTGTGGAGCCCTCGAGCTTGCGCGTTCGGAGAGCAGCAGCAGTTAGACAGCCCAAGATATCGCCTTACCTGTTTTGCATCTCCGACCTGTGACCAAACACACACACACACAAACGCCAGAGCCCCAACGGGCTCTTTCCAGCTTACGTGGCAAGCCTCTGACAGGAGCTCAATGCATAGCGGAGAATGAATCTCCTCCCTTTCTCCTCCCCTCCCCTTAGGTGCATCCCCGGGCAGGAAAGAGCGGGGCTGAGTGAGTGGTCCGTTAGGTGTCTGTGGCCACTTGCGAGCAGGGTGCTATTCCTGGGCGTTTGCAGAGTCTAGAAGGAAGTTTGAAACTCCAGAGAGTTCCCGCGGGAGGAGGAGGAGGCGGGGGAGTCAAAGAGGGCCATGACAGGGAAGGTGCCTCCCTTTCTCCGCATCTGGTGTGTGTGTGTGTGTGACCCCAAGGGGAGAATTGCTCAGGAGGGTGCAACCCCACTGCTCCATCAGAATAGCAGCGGAGCCACCCCACAGCTGGAAATTCTGAAAGAAGCAGCAGCAGGAGCTAAGATACCAGCAATACGGGAAACGCGCCTTGGAAATAAATCTGCATCTCTGCACAGGACAGATATCTGCTTGTATCACTGCCTGGCAATGCGCTGAGTTTCCCTTCTCCAGCATCAGCAGGTCTTTGTCACTTTCTCCCATCCAGTGGAATCCCTTGAAGTGATTGAGTCGTTTTGTTGTGGTGGTTCTTTTTGGTCCATCTCCTGCAGCCTTTGCAGCCTGGACTCCAAAAGCACACAAATCTTGAGTTGTTTTTCAAGGAAATCCCTAGGATGGCTGCTTTCTTCTTCTTCTTCTTCTTCTTCTTCTTCTTCTTCTTCTTCTTCTTCTCTCTCGTGGTTCTCAGTTTTGTAGATATGTTGGTCTGGCTCACGATGCAAATCGACTGTGGAAGAGAGAAAGGTGCTTTCAGAGAGCTCCCTCTCAGCCTCTGGGTGCCTGATCACCTCTTGGACTTGTCAGTCACATCCCTCAGTCTTTCTGCCCCCTGCTGGCTCGATTTGGGTCTTCGAAGTGGGGAGGACCAGTCAATCCATACTTACCTCTTACCTTGAGCCATGAATTACTCCCATCCTGGTCTCCCCATTCCTTGGGGGCCATGACATGTGCGGGAAATATATACATCTTATTCCAAGCAAAGCAAAGCGATTTAAGGAATTGTAAAGATAAAAGCACAGTTATTGACTTCTTAACTTTCTCCCCCCCCCCCTTCCACATCCCCTGGCTATCTGCTTTGTTCCCCAGATCTCCTTAGGAAATGAGAATGCTAAAAAGCTGAGGGTTGTAGCTTGTTTCAGATGGGATCAAGCTCACTTTCTCCAAATGAAGCTCAGATGACTGAAAAAAATATGTTGGCAAGGGTTTTGCTGCATGGTGCCGATCTCTCTGGGGCTGTGATCCTCTTAAGCACACTTAGCTGGGAGAAAGCTCTGTCGAAACTGGAAGAGTTTCCTTCCAAGTGCATGTGCTTAAATCTCAGATCACAGGGTAAACTGACAAGATCATTAAAAAAAAAATCGAGCTTTTGTCAAATCCCTGCAAACACCTTATGGGAGTCCATGCGGTCCCTAAACATTCTGTCCTTTGTTTCTTTGCCTAGAGAAATCATTAAGTAGCTTTCTGTGCCATTGTAAAAGTTTGGAGCACATTGCTTGGTCGTTTCAGTGGGAATTAAATCCCAGTGAGAGTTGGATCTCACCTCGCATTTCCACAAAATCATTGATAAGCAGTTGCCTCCTTTATCTGCTCATTTCTTTCAGCTAACAAGTCCTCAACATTATAGATAGGGATCTTCACTTCCCACAAGATAATGCAGAAGGGGGGAGGGGAAAAATCCAATGTATGCCATATGTGGTAAAATGCAATTATTAACATTAGAATTTCTGCCTCTGCTGTGAAAGGTTTTTCTTTTGAAAATGAATAAAATGGTTTAATATTGGACAAATCTTGTACCATTTTCTATCAAGCAACCTTCACGCCATCTTAAACAGGTATCCTTAGAGCTTAGTATTTAACTTCCAATAATTCTGCAAATTTCTGGGTGGGGGAATCAGGAAGGACAAGATAGAAATCAAATAAATCTGTCAAAAGTTTTGAAAACAACTTCTTAGTTAAATACACATGGGTTTGCTTGCATTCACAGAGCCTCAACCCAATGTTATGTATGCTTACATGAAAGTAAGTTCCACTGAGTTCAGTGGGGTTACTCCCAAGTAAGCATGCATAGAACTGCAATTGCAAAATAACCTCAGCAGAATTCTAATTCCCACTTCAATATTTTATAATATGATAATTTCCGCAATGGGACTATCAGTGGAGAATTCCCATTCATTCTCTTAGGGTTCTCCTCTTATGACAGAGAATCTGTCCCTCTCTGATTTATGCAACCTTTGGCAGAAAATACTTCCTTTCATTGCAAGTCTACTTAGATATCTAAGACTTTCTTTGATTCACATCACCTTTTAAATATGACATCTGTTGGCAGGGATGATTGGGACGAATGAGCACCTTTTTTCAAAGTAGCTATAGAAGGCGAGTAATTTACCATCCAGTTTTGTAAGGGTCTCTTGTATTAATGCCCCACCATGATAGTGAATAGGAAATAAAATGAAATATTCACTTGGTATCAAACCTCATAAGACCCACGTTTTGCATGTCAAGACCCCAAGGCCTCCCCTGTTTATGAATAAGACACAGGGACACAGATATTAGGTTAATGGTTATTGGGCAGATTTAGGCCACAACTTTATTGGTTACAGAATGTGAGCGGTATTGGCTTAGGGACTGGAATTGACCCGACTATATCTGACTCCTGCCTGTCATGCAAGGAGTCCTGTAAGGGTCAACCACCAGTAGGGGGAGCACTGTCAATGCGAATCAACTCACGCTTACCCCTGGGTTCCCGATGGGGTCGTGGCATGGCCCCCTCCCTGGGCTTCGGACAAGATCCACACCCCAAATCCATAATCTCAGAGTCTTGGGTTCGAGTTTTACGTTGGGCAAGAGATTCCTGCCTTGCAGGGGGTTGGACTAGATGACCCTTGTGGTCTCTTCCAACTCTACAATTCTATTCATTCTGACATGGCTGTATAAAAAAATAGCATTTTGCTGCCTTTATCCCATGATGAAATCGAAGGTTGTGTGCATAGGGTTCTCAGATGGCTAGATCTGCTCAGCTTTACAAGAATAAGCAGTAAACATACTGAGAAGGAATTTAGAGGAAGGTTATAAATAGCCAATCGCCTGATCACCTAGTGTGAGAAACAGCCTCCTCCAGGTGACCAATCAGGGAAGCGTTTGCAATTGGAAAGAGAGTTGATTCTTCCCCCCTCCCCTTTTGGGCTACAGACATGGCACACCAATGGCTATCCATAGGGGAGTGTGGCAAAGCAGACTAGGGGAAAATTATGGGTTAGTGACTCCTGCAGATATATTTGCAAGTCTAATGAAATGAAAACACCTTCAAGAAGCAACAGGGAGGGTTGTTGTGCTTTTTTTTTTTTTAAAAAAAAGAAGCTAGTGCAACTCCTGAATGAAAAAAAAGGTAGAAAAAAATGGGCCTACTTTTCTTGGCTGGATGTCTAAATGCACATTTAAAAAATAATAATAATCCAGTTTTTCTTTTAATTAAAGAAAACATGAAGCTCTTCACAGAAACCACAAAATGGAAACACGACCCTGATTGTATGAAAATAGGGACAGAATGGGAATAGACTTTCTATATGAGAGAGGAATTTGGGTTGTTTCTTATTTCATTGCAACTACCATGCTAGTCTAGGTATCATGAAATAAGAAACAACTTCAGTTCTCCTCTGGAGCTACATGCTGTTAGTAGAAAACCACTTGTGTGTTGAAGGGGAAGGGCTCAGTGGTAGAAGACTGCAGAAAAGGTTCTGGGTTCAGTTCCCTGGCATCTCCGGGTACGGATGAGAGTGGCTCCTGCCTGAAAACCAGGAAAGTGATGCCCAGTCTCTGTGTACAATAATGAGCTAGATCAGGGTTTCCCAAACTTGGGTCTCCAGCTGGTTTTAGACTACAGTTCCCATCATCTCTGACCACTTGTCCTGCTAGCTAGGGATGATGGGAGCTGTAGTCCAAAAACAGCCAGAGATCCAAGTTTGGGAAAACCTGAGTGGACCAATGGTCTACCTCAGTGTAAGATGACTTCTTATATTTCTTTCCAACTTGCTGATTTCAGAACTGGAATTTGCATATCCTTCAGCTAAACAGACACACTACTCGTTTGTTCCCCTATGTGTAAATGTCATTGGTTGCAGAGTGCAAGAGTTCTTCATATTTCTGTGTGGCTTGTCTTTGGCTTTGTGTCCTTTCACTCTAGCATTTGCCAATATGCCAGTGTATTAAATGTCACTGCCAACTTTAAAACAAAAAACTGGCCTGGTCTCTGTGAAACCCAGGAATTAAACAGGTGGAACTTTCCTCCACATGCAGATGAGTGTTGGGAAAAGTTTGGCTATGCTAGATTTTTGTGGTGTAAGCTGCTTTCAAAAGAAGGGTAGTCACTGGGCTCACACCCAGTTAGGCTGCAGTCCTCACCATCTCCACTCAAATGTAAGTCTCACTGAATTCTGTGGGCCTGACTCCCAGCTAAGCGGGGCTAGGATTGCTTCCAATGTTCTCCTGAACCACAGCCGCGAGCAGAGGATCCCGATGCTGGCAGCAAACCGCTAAGTACAGCGCATGTGCGGTGTCGCATGCATGCACTGTATGTAGCGACACCGCACATGTGCTGTATAGCAGTTTGCCGCCAGCGCCACTCCAGCGCCGTACAGACAGTGATGGGATCCCTCCATCGCCGCTACAGCCATGTTCATGGCACCATCCATACAGCGCTGGAGTGGCACTGGTGGCAAACTGCTATACAGTGCATGTGCGACATCACTATGTAAGGCACATGTGTCACACGTAGCGATGCCGCACATGCGCCCTACGTCATGATGTCCGCCCCGGGTGTCACGATGCCATCTTTCGCCCCTGGGCAGGCCACCAGGTCGAAAGTCCTGTCAGGCCCAGTTCCTGCAGCCAATCAAGGCATCAGGGCACCTGAGAGTCAGCTCCACACAAGCACAGTTGCAAAGACCTCCCTGGAACATCCTAGCCATGGTCCAACCAACGTGGGAAGTTGAGCAGCCACAGCACTGCAGCTCTGCTTCCCTTTAATACTTTGCATGCTGATTGCAGCATCTGGGCTTGATGAGGCAGATGACCCTCACCTGTCCTGAGCCTACTGTAGCTACTGTAGCCACACCTCCTCCCAAAGCTAACACACCTCACCTGGGCTGCCTCAACCTCCCAGTTCTTCTTTCCTGCTGCTCCCTATGCCTCAGAGCCCAGCGTGTTTGTGGAAACAGGGGTCCCTCTGGCTCTGGTGATGGGTCCTGCTGTTCTGGTTCCTGTGCACTGACTTCCATCCCCCTTGGCATCTTCCATTGTCTTGTGAGTACTTTCTACAGCAACGTCTCCTTCTCCATCTCAGGCCTGCCCTGCTCTGCCCCAGTCATGACTATACCCCTTGCTGGGATCCTCTTCTTCCTCTCTGTTGCCCTGCCAGTTCGTGGCATCATTGAAATCAGTGGGAAGCCTTGACAACTTTCTGCATTGATTTCAATGGGGCCGGAGGTTGACTAGGTTTGTAGGAAGTTCTCTTGGACAGAATTGGACCATGAGGTCATCTAGCTCGGCAATGTCTATGCAGGGGAGCAGGAGCTAATCAGGGTTTCAGACAGGGGTCTCTCACAGTCCTACCTGGCATAGGTGCCAAGTCCCTGGGGCCCTGGGTGCCCGAGAACCCACAAAATTACCCATGAAGGACACCCACAAATTTCCGTGCCATGGCCATGCACGCAGCATGGCACCCATGGCCCCGGGCACCCATGGTTGTGGGGCCAAGTTGGCACTCCTGCTCCTGGAGATGCCAGGGTTCAAACCTGAGGCCTTCTACATGCCAGGCAAGTGCACTGACCTGCAATCCTTCCTTTCCGCTGGATCCAACCCATTGCATGTTTGTGTGTGTGCAATACTTCAGGCATGGCCAAACGTGGCCCTCCAGACGTTTTGGGACTACAACTCCCATCATCCCTAGCTAACTGGAACAGTGGTCAGGGATGATGGGAATTGTAGTCCCAAAACATCAGGGCCAATACTAGATGATCTGTGAGGAATGGGGATACTGCAAAACTGTTATTGTCAATATGCAGTATCTTCCAAGAGTTCCCCATGTTTCAAATAAATTGGAACAGACAGTCAAATCAGAGAAACAAAGGAAGTGATTTGGAATGAGTCGAAATGGTCTCAATTTACAGTTGTGTCCCAAGGATTGCCAGGCAAAATGGCCATGTCTTCCTCAGTGCATATCCCAACCCTGGCGGTAGAAAGAATCAGGGGCCTGTCAAACAATTGGCTGTTAAAATTAAGCATTTCTATGACAGACTTGTGGCTGAGTGCTGATTCCTCTCCTTCCCACCCCCTGCTTTGGCAGCTGATACAGAAATATGCCTGGCATGTTGTGTAGGTTGTGCAGTCCTTTCCTTGTCCTTCACCAGAAAGCTTGAGAAAGACCCCTGAATGAAAAGGAAGGTGGATTCCCCTCACCCGAAAGCCAGTCCTTCGGTGTGTTTGTGGAGAAAGGTTTTTATACTTCTGGTCTTGTTCTTTATATTTTAAAATATTTTGTGGGGAAGGGAAATCTCTCTCTTCTGTTACATATAAACAATGCACATTGGGTTTTTTAGCCACTATTAATAGTGTTGTTGTTGTGGTGGTTGTTGTTGCTAAAGTGTGTACTGAGGAGTGACTTCCTCCCTAAACCATATCTCCCCCTTAGATGTTTTCTCTTGGGCCCCATTAGTACAATCCATCACACCACTTTCAACAGTCAATGGCTTTCCCCGAAGGAATCCTGGGAACTGTAGTTTAAGGATGCTGATAATTGTTAGGAGAGTTAACTCAGTGTTTAAAATTTCCAGAGTGGTTCCAATCCCTCCTCTTCTCCTGCCGCGCACCCTTTGAGAACCACTGCAGTATACAATGCAACAATAACATCCCTGTAGTTCTTATAATAGATAGATATTTGCACAACAGATGTTAATAAAATACACTGCTTTTAGGAGGGTGTCAGAGTTCAGTTGTAGAATATGTGTTTTGCATGCAGTGGATCTCGGATCCAGACCATGATATTATCATCTAAGGACCAGGTAGCCAGTGGAAGACGTCTTTCTTCCAGAGACTCCAAGGATTTGCAGGTGAGCAGATTAAAGCAGCATTCTTCAACCCTGGGTCTCCAGTCATTGGGTTACAACTCCCATCTTCCCCAACCAGTTTAGCCAATGGTCAGGGGTGATGGGAATTGCAGTACTGTGGACCCAAAGGCTGAGGAATGTGGCAATTGGCCTAGCAAGACAAAGTCTGACATAATATAGGGCAACTTTCATTGTTCCCCACAGTTTAATTGCATTGCAGGGGGCTGGACTAGATGACCCTTGGGTGCTTTCCAACTCTATGATTCTAGGATTAATTCTGAATATCTTCTGGAGAAGACTTTCCTCGTTCTCTTCCCTGCTACCAAAATCTCTTCCTCCCTGCAATTAAATCTGAAATGCCTTGCCTATTTCAAATATTCTGCATCAATAATTATAAGCCCTTAATTGGCAACTAATTGCAAAGCTATGAAGAGATGGTGGGGCTGTACTTCAACTCCCAGCCCCTGCAAGTGTATATCTGGCTAGTTCTGATGTCCTGGAGGGCACTTCCGGCAGGGAAAGCAGTCAGCAAAGCCGAGGAGGCTGAATTTTGACCTGGCACCTCCAGTTTTTTCTGACCCCTATTAGGAACTACAGGAAAGGAAACCACAAATTTGACACAGCAATTTTCCTGTCCTGTGGCTGTCTGGCCTTATCCAGGCACTACCCTATCTGCCAGAAGAGGGGGGGGGAGTGGAATTGCAACATATAACCCCAAAAACAATAATGCTAAAACTGAAACGATACCTAAAACACTGGAACGATTCTATGCTCCTCACATATTATCATTATTTTTCTTTCGGTGTGTTTTGTTTTGAACAGTCCAGAACAGTAGGGTTTCCACCTGCCAGCGTGATTAAAATGTTTCTTTCTCTCCCCGCCCCCCCTTCAACTTCCTTTCATAAGAAATCCTCATACCGTTTGCTAATTTACTGTTCGGCTGGCTGTTTGAGGATAACAGGGCACAAATAAAGTAAATGGAGCGCAGGAGACATCTATTGCGCTTTTGAGAAAGAAAACAGACTCTTGCAAAGCTATCAAGGTTTAGGGGTTTTTTTTGGGGGGGGGGAATGAGCACAGCCAGCCCCAAAGGCAGGCCGGAGAAGAGAAAAGAAAAACCTCGTCCATTTACAGATTCTAGACAAGCAGAGAAAGGCACATTACCCGTGATCATAATTACAGTATCGAGTTCTTCAATGTAATGTTTGCAAACTGCACATGTTAATAGAGGAATTGTTGACCTTCTTATTCACGTCGGAGCAGGAGCCGGCAATTGTGGAATTCTTTCAGCACATAATCACCCCTAAGACGTGGCTTGAAAAGAAAGGAAAAAAAAGACACCCTCTTGTGAGCACAAGGCTGGGGTACCCAATGTAAGCCAAATCGACAGTGCATTCAGCATGAGAAATTGAAGTGAGATTATTCAGTGCTGGTGGCTAAGAACTGAAATGTAGAATAGACATGACTCCTTGGAGCAAGCCCACAAACCACTCCCAGCTTCGTCTTGTTTTCAGGTGTAGTGAATTAACTGCACATTGCGCTCCTAAAAGGAACCCAGGCTGCATTTGCATGGCAGTTTTCACAACTCCCCCCCCCCCGTTAATTTCCGCATTATGTTTGAGCTTTCAAACAATGGAAATGTGACTTCCAGAACTATAGGGAAATACAGGGGAACTATCAGGGAATATCATGCAAGTTTGTATAGGGCTGTAGTTTGCTAAAGGTCCTGAGAGGAGGAGGAGTTGTTGTTTAGTCATTTAGTTGTGTCCGACTCTTCGTGACCCATGGACCAGAGCACGCTAGGCACTCCTGTCTTCCACTGCCTCCTGCAGTTTGGTCAAACTCATGCTGGTAGCTTTGAGAACACTGTCCAACCATCTCATCCCCTGTCATCCCCTTCTCCTTGTGCCCTCAATCTTTCCCAACATCAAGGTTTTTTCCAGGGAGTCTTCTCTTCTCATGAGGTGGCCAAAGTACTGGAGCCTCAGCTTCAGGATCTGTCCTTCCAGTGAGCACTCAGGGCTGATTTCCTTAAGAATGGATAGGTTTGACTGTGTTTGACTGAGAGTTGTTAGGAGACCCCTGTTCCCTTTGCAGAGCTACGTTTCCCAGAGTGGCTTAATGATCAGTCCCTCTTCCCAGTGAACTCTGGAAATTATAGCTCTGTGAGGGGAAGGGGGGGTCTGCTAACAACCTTCAGAACCCTTAACAAACTACTGTTCCTAGGGCTTTAAGGGAGAGGCAGTGGTGTTGCGTCCTTTGCTGGCACCCACTGTGCCCATGCTTATGGTGGGACCAGGTGGGGCTGGGCGCAGAGGGTAAACAAAACCCGCTGTGCCAGCCCAACCCTTGCCATAGCCATTGGGCAGGCATAAGGCACAAAGGGTTCACTGGGCTGGGCTGTGCCGCCTGCCTGCCTGGTAGCAGCAGGTAGCCTGGTGGCCAATGCAGTTCTTGATGGATGCATCTCCCCAATACTGGCTGGGCGGTCATTCAGAGAGGGGGCTGGAGGCATGGCAGTAAGGCCAGGCCAGACTCTAGGACCAGAGACCCCTGGTGGCAGGCAGGGCAGGGATCCCTGCATGGGGGCGTCTGGCTCACATACCCCAAATCATGTGCCCCGGGGTACGGCCCCCCTGGACCTCCCCACACTCTGCCCCTGGTGGGAAGCCATGACTGTGTAGAATGATGCTGCTTTATATGTATAGCAGATGGGGACCCAGAAAGAGGAAGCTGAAAGCCATGGCCATCCTCTGGCCTGGATGTAAGTAAGAAAACAGGCAGATGGGAGAGGAGCCTGGCCGAGGGCAGACTGAGATTGATTGGGCAGTGCAATGGGTCTTTCTCCCACCCCATCCCTCTGTGTGCCCCCTAAATCTGTCCTGGATTCCCCCCCCCTGCAGCCTCCAGAACAGATTTGGGGTCAATGCAGGGTGCACATGGTAGGAGGAGAGTCCCATTGCACAAGCAGAAGTTGTTCTGCTTGCACAATCACTGCCCATTTTATTTAAACTTGTGTTTGTGTTTTGAAAACACATCATGCTCTCCAAAATGCATGCATTAGTGTCTGTACATGAGGGATTGTACATGCCAGGGATGGAACCTAGGGCCACTGAACTTGGTCCATAGCTTCCCAAGCAACCGTGCATTGTCTGCATTTTGTAAGACTTGCATTTGTGTGTCAAGGCCCCTAAGTCACCTCTGGGAGAAATAAAGACAAGGACACAGAATTTTAGGTTAATGTTAATGGGCAAATTTAGGCCACAACTTTATTGGTTCAGAATGTGAGCGGTATTGGCTTAGGCAAACCACCAGTAGGGGGAGCCCTGCTGATGTGGATCAACTCGAGCATCCCCTGGGTTCCTGAAAAGGGGTCATGGCATGGCCCTAGCCCCTCCCCGGGCTTTGGACAAGATCCCACTCTGTGACGGGTAGGCTGAGTGGCCCGACCGCAAAGCATCCCTACGTGGAGGTGGAACCGATTGATATAGAAAGAAAGAATAATGTGTCTGAGAGCAGCGAGCCAGCAGTAAATCACACAGAGCAAACTGGAGTTAACTCTTTATTAGCAAAACAGGGTGTGCCCAGGAGGGTCAGGCCTAATGAGTACAGCAACGCAGGTCTTGCCTTGATGAAGCAGTGGCCAAGACTAAAGGTCCCTGTCTCCCAACAACTGGCTATGTCTCCTCTTCCACTTCATATCTGTTCAAAATCCTAGAATGCAAAACTGAAATTTTGATCTGCTTGCCCGCTTTGCCAGTAGAAAATGTGTGAGAAGCTTCAAAAGAACGTGAGATTAAGTTCTTCGGAATGGAAGTTGGCGTGACATTTCCTACTTGGCGCAGTTGTGCTAGTTTGCTGCTGCTGAATGCCTGTCCGTAGCACTTATTGTAACCCACAAACCATTTCCTTCCACAGCAGACCCAGCAACTCGGCCGACTAGTCCAAATGAGCTGCCTAATGGGGGTTGCACTTGAAGCATCAGGTGTTTGTAACCTCATTGAGGCTGGTGTCATCATGCAAGGCAATAGGATTGTCCGTGAGACAGTTTTGGGTTTCAGGCAGTCCTGTGTAGTTGGTGAGACACAACACAGCTGCCACACGTGTATGTATTTAATTTACGCACCCCCCTTCTTTCCAAAGGCTCTGAGTAGTTCCTACAAATATTTTAATTGCTTTAAAGATGGAGCAATCCTCCTTGCCTAAGAAATGGATTGTTTCCCCCCCTCTTTTTTCCATGATCACATCTAAAATACCTGTTGCATTACAACAGATATTCTGAAAGCTGCTTGCAGTTGTTAGGCTTTCTTCCCCAACCGGGAAGGGCCTAAACTCCCTAGCAGCCCTTTTGAGTTAGATTGTGCTTTCCTTTCCTTTTGCCATCAAGGAGCTTCATTTATGTGCCATCAAGCAGTCTAAAGTCTTTGAGTTGGTATATCAGCCTAGAATATAATAATAATAATAATAATAATAATAATAATAATAATAATAATAATAATAATAATAATAATTTATACTCCGCCCATCTGGCTGAGTTTCCTCAGCCACTCTGGGCGGCTTCCAATCAAGTGTTAAAAACAATACAGCATTAAATATTAAAAACTTCCCTAATTAGGGCTGCCTTCAGATGTCTTTTAAAGAGAAGATAGCTGCTTATTTCCTTCACATCTGAAGGGAGGGCGTTCCACAGGGCGGGCGCTACTACCAAGAAGGCCCTCTGTTTGGTTCCCTATAACCACACTTCTCACAATGAGGGAATCGCCAGAAGGCCCTCGGTGCTGGATCTCAGTGTCCGGGCTGAACGATGGGAGTGGAGACGTTCCTTCAGGTATACAGGACCAAAGAGTTCTCCAGTACCCCTGAAGTGCTGCATTGCACCCAGGATAGGTATGGGGAACTTATGGATTTCCAGATGTTGCCAAGCTACAGCTCCCATCAGCCCCAGCAAACATGACTAATTGCCTGGGGTGATGGAGGTTGTGGTTCAACAACATCTGGAAAGCCAAAGGTTCCCCACATCTGACATTCTTCTTTGGCGATCACTTGCAGCCGAGTAAGATTGTCTTCCATAAACACGGTTTTAACAATGAGTCTGTAAGTGACTGTGGAGGCCAATTCTGGACCCACACATCCTTTCACAGTGAGGACATTGGTTCCCAGGCGGGCGTTGATCACGGTGTGGATTTGCCAAGCGTGCCTTCCTCTTAGCATGTTTCTCCCTTGCGTCCTGAACATTGCCAGGGCCACATAAGATGATTACCACATAGACATGCATAACTTTATTTTCATTGCATGATTACTAACTGAGCTGTTGGTGACCTGCAGCTCAATGCAGGGTGGATATACTATGAAACCCATAAGCTTAAATTTCAGGGCCCCTAATTCTGGAGAGCCCCAGAAGCGACTTTAGTCCACATTCCTTTAAAATTTTGGGTCTATCTACTAGACTCAGGTTGAATTGCACAACTCAAATTGATTAATTTTTGGTTGTATATATTTCAACAATCTCAAAGTTTGAGCGACAGTAGCACAGAAGTTATAAAAGTGTGCTGATCTGTCATGGAACAACCCCATTGAAGAAGGTAACAGTGGTTACCCAAATCTCATTGCTGGTTGTGAATGGCCCCCATGACAATTCAAGCTTCAAGGCTCCCAAAATGTTGGTCTGCCACTGGCTTCATGTGCAAACTGGCATCCTTGGAGAAGCATTGTGCTATGGTGATGTGAAGTGTTAGGAAAACCCTTTAATTTGAGCTCTGTGATGACTTTTGGATAGATGCCACAGCCAACCATTGATAAACATGAATGAATGAACCAGCTTCGATTAGTAGCAGTAATGGTCTTCTGAGAACTACACCAGAAGGGCAGTTGTAGATGCTAAGAACCTATGTGCTTGCTTCGTGAACCTTAGGATTGGGCATTGATCTAATACTCTGACCTAGATTCTATGGTCTACATAGGTCCAAAAGTCCTCCATTTCTTAACATGTATTATTTATATGAAGGAGGACCATATTCTGTATTCTCAGGAGCCGTTGTACTATTCAGCCAGGAGGCAGGAACAATGCAACATCCTCTTTTATAAAGGTAGCATCACCGAGCACTAAGTAAAGGCTTTGGGAGTATGAAGCACATAAACTCAGATGAGAGGACTTCATCAGTTGTGAGAGGCTTATGCTTACTGACAGTTTCTCTCACTTTGGTAGACTGGCAGCAGTTCCAGAATGATGCAGTAAAATGATAGAACTTACAATACCCATATCACACTAGTTTCTTTTTCTTATGAAGCAAAAGAGTGAGCAACTGTTTCATACGTTGATTAAAATTTGCTATATCAGTTACACCATATGATCCCAGTATCTGACCCTTGTCCTGCTAGATCTGGGGTAGCCAATGTGATCATCCTCTGATGTTGCTGAATGACAGCTCCCATCAGCCAGCCAGCATGGCCAGTGGTCAAGGCACCATCATCTAACAATAAGTGGAGGGCACTTATAGGTGAGTTATCTTTCTGGCCTGAGGACTGCATTCAACTTTGGCCAACCCTCTGGAGGCCACATACCAGCAGTGGGTGTGGCCAAACATGAGTGGCTGTGCAAGAAAAGTTGCGCCAGTATTTTCCTCCTTTGTAAGCTAGTTGTGCAAGTTGTAAGTGCCTGAAGAAGATGCCTGGGCTTTGCCACTGGAGTCCCTGGTTTGAAACCACCAGGTATCTTACACCCCTCTATTACTAGTGACACTCAGCTGGCTGCTTCTCCCACCCTTCTGTGTGCATACCTACTTCACGCTCCTCTTTTGGGGGGTTCATGTTTATGGGTATGTGACGTTCCCACAAAATTGTGCCCGACTTTTAAAATGAAGTATAACAATATAACGTTTTAGACAGAACTTCTGCAGGGCTGGAAACTCTTTTGCCCTTTCAGGGGAAGAGATGAAAATCGGATTATATTCATAGGCTAGGAAGCTACATTGCTCTACAGCTTCCAATTTCAAGTAGCTAGAAGGCCAAAGAACTTGAACCCGTCTACTCACAGTTTAAAGTTCTCCTTTTGTTTTCAAAAAGGTCCAACAGGAAACCCCATGTGAATCCTTCAGTTTACTATCTGTGCTTGGGATTTGTGTTCATTGTACGGCACATAGACTGTGGTTTGGAAGCTGCTGTAAACATCTGTAGCAGTGTGACATGTACATGTTCACTATAATTTGGTGAGCAACAGAGCTGCCGATTCACATTTTCTCATTCTCCATTTGATCGCGATACGTGCATCCCCCGAGCGGAGAGGACATCGCGTTTCTTGCACCGCTTTAACCAATTCTTGGGTTACCATACTCTCAGATACAATCATGAAGCAAACACATTCCAGGAGTTTAACTTGGCACCAGCATTTCACCTCTGAGAGTATCAGTTACAAAAAGATGTTTAAAAAAACTGCTGTAAAAGAAACAAAGCTTTTAGTCATGCAAATAAGAAGAATCACCATTGCTGAACTTGCTATCTGCCCACCATTGTATTCAAATGTAGTGTGACACTACGCATGATGAGAAAACTGTGGGGCAAGGCAAATGTGGGGCCAAGGGAGGAGGAGAGAGCTATTGATGACTATTTAAACTATGAGGGCTATGCCCTTTTTTGTGAAGGTTTTTATTATTATTATTAAGTTTTCCAAAATTTCACACATACATTTCAGTACATAAGAAAAACTTCCCTCCAACTTCCCACCCCCTTTCCCATGGTCTTTCTGTTTCTTTTCCTGTGTTGCACTCTGCCTTCTATCATCAAAACTACTGTAATCTTTAATCCCTTCTGTTGCTCATAGTTCAAATCCTACTCGTGTGTTCATCATGTAATATTTCTTTAAATAATCCAGAAAGGGTTTCCGTTCTTCCACAAAGCTTTCCTCTCTTATTTTAGCTGTTAACTTTGCCAATTCTGCATAATCCATCACCTTATTTATCCAATCTTCTTTAGGAGGAATTTCTGCTTTAGGGTCTTTCCATTTTTGTGCATAGAGAGAGTCCTAGCTGCAGTTGTAACATACATAAACAACAGAACCATCTTTTGGGGGGACTTTTGTCCCTATAATCCCTAAAAGAAAAGCTTCGGGAGTTTTTTTTTTGGGGGGGAGGGGATATAGTTATTTTAAACATTTTTAAAATCTCGTTATATATCGTCTCCCAAAATACCCTTGCCTTCTTGCAAGTCCACCACATATGAAAAAAGGGGTCCATCTATGTGGTTACACTTCCAGCAGGGCTTGCTCTCGGCACCAATCAGTTGTCACTTGAGACGTCGGGTGATTGACAGCTGGACAGCCATGCCTACTGGTCCAAACCTGGCCCATGGGGGCAGGGGAATCAGATCTGGCCTAGTGGCAGGTACACATGTGTAAATCAGCAGTTCTGCAGGCAAGTGGGGCACACACCTGACCCACCACAGTTGACATCACTTTCATTTAGGAAAAAAACACCACAAATTGCTCATACACTCTCCTCACAAGGAGGCTGTCTGTCCAGCAGCTGCTCCTCCTGGCAGTGAGGAGCCAAGGAACAGAAGTTTAAGCTAGCATATGGCCCAGCATATGAAGGAGACAGAGCATTTAAAAAGAGATGGGAACCATGCGGCATGTTAATGAGTAAGGGCATTCCCCTTGGGAAATCAGACTTGTTGAGTTTGAATTTCAACACATAAACAGATGGTGGGAACAAGCAAGGGGATGGTGGCCCTATTGGCCATGAATCTGGACCATGGTTGAAAATGATGGATTAGATGGACCTTCTTCCTGTCCAAGAAGGTGATGTTTATATGACTATGTATCCTAGGAGCAATGCCTGAACTTTGTGTCAGGGATGGCCTACAGTGGCCCAGATCAAGCACACATGGGTTGGTTTTAGGGTACGTCATGGAAGGGAAAGCTGTGGCCCTTTGCATGTTGTGGGACTCCAGCTCTCATCAACCCCAGTCAGCACAGCCGCTGGTCAAGCATGATGGGAGTTGTGGTCCCACAGCACCCATCCCTATTGGGTTTCATGTTAGAATTCTTTAGCTTGGCAAAACATTTCCCCTCCTCTCTCTGGATTGGGTAGGCTAAGGTAAGGAACTTAAAGGATGGTTCACACATGTTATGCTAGCAAGTGGGGAAGTGCAGACACGCACCGAAATACAGGAACAAGTTTGCTGATGGCACAGGACCCATTCCCAGGATAGGTAAAGGAGAAGGGGTAAGGGTTGCTGTAAACAGGGCAGGCATTTCTATTAAATTCTCCCAACATTTTGTTTATATCAGGGAACAACCACCCCAACCCCCGGATGCTCTATAAAACATTGTCCCCCTATTTTGCCCTTTTTGATGTGAATATGTGAATTCCTTTAGCCTGTGTTGTGCAGTATGCAAGTTTCCTTCTGTATAGCATTCTGTTGTGGCTGACTGTTCAGTAACTAGGCATTTCTGAATGCGTCTGAGATGCTTGGAGTTATGCAATAGTTAAGTACAACCAGTTCAATTCTGATATTAAATTCCATTTGCTGCTTTAAATTTTTTGTTATTTTTGCTTTTCATTAGCATGCTTCATTTTATTGTATTAGGATTTACTAGTGCCGCTCTCCTTTTAAGATTGAATAATAGTTACTAATAAAACAATTCTGAGATGCTTTTTAAATATAAAAACAACAACAACAAGGAAATGTTTCTGGCTGGTTTACTAACACATCTGCTTCAAATGATGGGCTGTGTAAATTGGTATTGGGCAAAGAAAAGGCTTAACTGAATAAATAGGTATGTTGCTGAGGATCTGTAATTCCTTGCTTCAGAATATGAACCCTGGTGATTCATTACACTGAAATATAACATGAGCATCATGAACTCCCACCATCCCCACAGTTCTTATTTGGCTTGGATTTTAAGTCAAGCTGGGGAAGAATTCAGTTCCACTCACCTGCTTGCTTCCACTCAGCTCACCACCCATAACTCTCCAACTCATTCCCCTTACCCACTTATTTGCCTGCTTTTTTTGATGATTCTCCTTCAGTGACTGAAAGTATGGAGGGAAGAGGACTCTCCCCTCCACTCTCCCAACTCATGATTCTAGTGCTGTTCCAGCCAAGAGTATTGGGAAATACAAGATTGATTAAGATGATGTCTGAACTAGGAGCCTTGGTCACAATGCATGTGCATGTTAGCATCAAAGATCTATGGGTAAGTGAATTCACCACCACCACCCAGCCATCCCCAGTAACGTATGCAAAACAGAGGTGGTTGGCAAGCTATGGCAGAGGCAATAAACTTCTGGAGAGGCATTATCCATTCCCTAAAACATTTTTTTTTTACCTGGATTTCTGAAATGGGTCTTATAATATTAGATCTCCACAACCTGGAGTCATCAACCACCACCCTGGAAAAACTCCCTTCTCATTGCTAAGATATTTTGCTGATAGGTCTTCAGCTACACTACAGGCCAATGTCAGCAAGTTACAACTTGGAGCAAGGCCGAGGCTTCAGTGGCCATGCCAAGGATGAAACAGTGTCTGCTTCCCTAATGAGTATCCTCTTATTGGCTAGGACGTTTGGTGTGAGACCAGGCCTGTATCCTCTGAAATACGCTTAGGGATGTATACTGCTCTGTCTCTCCTTGAACTGTCTAGCAAAGGACTCTTCCTCCTGATAGAGGTTCTCTTTTCCTAATTCTAGTCAGCCATTAATTGTGACAGAAAAATTGTGAGCGGTAAACAAAGGGAGCTTGAACTATGAGTCAACTGTGCAGCCATTTGGAAACAGAATAATTTGGAAGGATTTAATCGGCTGTGATATTGTGCACACACTTTCAAAAACCTGCTATCATTTATTAGGGGAACCCCCCCCCTACTTTGGCCATTTCTTTCTCCATCTTTGGAAAGGTGTTGTGTGTCTGTGATTAAAGACTCAACAAATGCTCGTATTGATTGAAGATAATGCAGGAATGCTTTTACGAAATACAGTACCAATCCTCATTAAGCTTGCACATGCCTGCATTTTCTAGAAGAGCTGCATACTTTCAGTTCCAATGAGAGGTATAGAAGAATGGGAATTCTGTGGTCTTCCAGTTGTTATTAAACTCCCCAATTCAATTCAGGGACGATGGCAGTTTCTGACCATGCACATAGAGACACCAAAGAAAAACAATTGCAGTACTTGGTTGGGGTAGATGGCATAAATGATCATTGGGATGGGCAGTAGCAAATGAATGTGGGAAGGGGCACAAACACTGCCCTGACCTCCCAACAGGTAAGTTGCTTCTGCTTTCTGGGAGGAACAAGGTGCCCGTGAGGTTGGTGCGGTGCAAACACACCAGCTGAGCCAATATGGTGCTCCAGCTGATGTGTTTGCATGACACCACCTGCCCTACTGCCTTGTACCTTCCTCTCCTGGTAAGCAGCAGTGACTCACCTGCTGGGAGGTCAGGTAAACACCACCAACCCACTATGCTGACTGCTGCATGTTGCAATGTGAAACATTCCCTGTTCAGGATTCCAGTTGTTCCGTTTCCAGGCTCCCCTGGTTTTCCACTTCCTCCTCACAGTCTGGAAGTGTTCAGTAGCCCTTGAGCATGCTCAGACCTCATTGGACTGTTTTTGCCCCCCTTTAGGGTTTGTTCTAACAACAACAACAACAAAAGCAACAATATTTCTGCAAAGTTCAGGGCCCTCCCCACATTCTAGTTATCTTCCAGTTATGAGTGGGTGCTGCTGTTTTGACTAATAATAATAATAATTTATTATTTATACCCCGCCCATCTGGCTGGGTTTCCCCAGCCACTCTGGGCGGCTTCCAAAAGAATATTAAAATACTGTGATACATCAAACATTAAAAGCTTCCCTAAACAGGGCTGCCTTCAGATGTCTTCTAAAAGTCTGGTAGTTGTTCTCTTTGACATCTGGTGGGAGGGCGTTCCACAGGGAGGACGCCACTACCGAGAAGGCCCTCTGCCTGGTTCCCTGTAACTTGGCTTCTCGCAGTGAGGGAACCGCCAGAAGGCCCTCGGTGCTGGACCTCAGTGTCTGGGTAGAACAATGGAGGTGGAGACGCTCCTTCAGGTATACTGGACCGAGGCCATTTAGCGACTACATGAACAGTGGCACTCACTGCCTAAACATCAGAAATTAAGGGAATTATACCTTCAGACCTGGATGTGTATGTATGGTAGGGATCATACAACTAACCAGCCCTGTGGATCTCACTCTGATACACAACCATGCATGTCTATTCTTGCAGCCCAATTCTGCGCAGATCTATTTTCAAGCAGTTCCCATTGTGTTCATTGTTATTTTCTCCCAAGCAAGGGTTCATCCACACTTCCCTTTGTCCCATGATTACTTCAGTTTCTCCCATGATTTCTAGACACAGGTCCAAGAGTATTTTCCTTTTGTCCAGCCACTTCGCCCAGAAAAACTCACCGTTTAATGCAGAAAACCCGACTGATGTTTGTTCTAAGTAAACATGCATAGGGGTAATACAATGGATTTATAAATGTTGCTCTGTTGTTTGCCACACAAGGCTTTCTCACCCATTATAATGAGCATAGGTACACGCACTCTGTACACATGTCTAAGTGTGAAAGAGTGTAAGCTTGCAGATGTACAACTCAACTGTCACATGTGCAGGTGCGCAGACTGTATACCTATTGAACATTACATGTGAATAACTGTACAAATGCACAGATCCAGTATTGTGTACACAGGTTGTACACTCGCTGAATGTACAGTGGTGCCCCGCAAGACGAATGCCTCGCAAGATGGAAAACTCACTAGACGAAAGAGTTTTCCGTTTTGGAGGTGCTTCGCAAAACGAATTCTCTATGGGCTTGCTTCGCAAGAGGACGATGTCTTGCGAGTTCCTGCTGGTTTTTTCCCCTCCCCCCTTTTTCTAAGCCGCTAAGCCGCTTATCAGCTGATCCGATCAGCAGATAAGCCGCTAAAAGCCGCTAATAGCGCTAATAGCGCTAATCTGCTAATCCTTCAATGGGCTTGCTTCGCAAGACGAAAAAACCGCTAGACGAAGAGAATCACAGAACGGATTCTTTTCGTCTTGCGAGGCACCACTGTAATGAATGAAAGGCCTTATCAGAGATCTGCATTCAATGATTTGATGACTGCTTTGGTGTGATTCTGATGGTTTAATGTTGATGCTCAAAATGTGTTGATCAGGCATCCCCAAACTTGGCCCACCAGATGTTTTGGGACTACAACTCCCATCATCCCTAGCTAACAGGACCGGTTGTCAGGGGTGATGGGAATTGTAGTCCCAAAACATCTGGAGGGCCAAGTTTGGGGATGCCTGGTGTTGATGTGCAAAATCTTTGCAGCAGATATACATATATATGAGAGAGAAAGAGAGTGTTGGACGTAGCTCATGAGGCACTGACTTTTTGGCACAAACAGTATTCTGTTAATTCTTAGTGGTGATGTAGTCTGGGCCTTTGAGATTCCTCATTAAATCTTTTCTATCTCCCAACATTCCTTTGATGCATCGCCTCTTTTTTTTTATTCATCTGTTTGATTTCTGGTGGTGCCTCATCTGTTTTTATGCCTGTGGACTCTGGTAGAAAAACAACAACAGATGATTGAAATCAACTAAAAGTGGGGTGTGGTGGTTATGCTTTCTACCTGTGGGCAGCCTTTCTGCTAGAGCACATAGAACCATAACATAATGCCGACAGTTTTGAAGAATGGTTGAAGTAGGGCTGACCCAAAACATCCCCTCTTGCCTCCAATTTGCCACACATTGGCAGGCGGAAAATGGGACGAGGAGGGATGTTCCATCAGCTTTCAAAGGCGAGGTGAGAGTTTGTGTAGATGGATATTGGCATGCCATCAGAAGCTCTTTTTGTTCTTTTTACACTTTCAAAAAATCAAAGAATTGTAGAGTTGCAAAGGACCTTGAGGGTCATCTAGCACAGCCCCCTGCAATGCCAGAATCTCAACTAGATCATACAGGACTGATGACCATCCAACCTCTGCTTAAAAAACCTCCAGTGAAGCAGAGTCTATAACCTCCCGACGGAGTCCGTTTCACTGTCAAACAGCTCTCACTGTCAGAAAGTTCTTCCTGATGTTTAGTTGGAATCTCCTTTCTTGTATCTTGAAGCCATTGGTTTGAGTCCTACCCTCCAGAGCAGGGGGAAACAAGCTTGCTCCATCTTCCATGTGGCAGCTTTAAAGATACTTGAAGATGGCTATCACATCTCCACCCAGTCTCCTCTTTGCCGGTAGAAACATACCCAACCCCGTCACCTGTTCCTCAGAAGGCTTGGTTTTCGGATCCTTTATTATCTTGAGCACCCTCCTCTGTGCACGTTCCAGCTTGTCCAATATCCTCCTTAAATTCATTCTGCACATACTTTAAAAGTGCTGTGGTGGCAGAGACTTCTGGTCACTGGTCTCCATCCCCCCTCAAGTGCCTGTGCTAATAGTAACGCTTACTCTATCCTGAAATGAAGCCAACACCCTCCAGAAATTGCATCTCCTCTTTGGAAATGATCTCATTTGAATTAAATGAGAATTCAGGGAGAGGTCTCCCCAGCCTTAGCTTGACGGTGTGCTCTCTGCTAGAGTATGGGCACATAGGGAACTGCCTTATACCACATCAGACCACTGGTCCTTCTATCTCAGTACTGGTGTCCCTGACTGGTGGCAGAGTTTCAAGATGGGGGTGTTTTTTCAGCTCCAACTGGATATGCCAGGGATTGTGCCTGGGCCTTCATGTGAACAGGATGCTCTACCACTGAACTACGACCCTTCCTCTCTCTCTTTTTGGGAAATAATTTTTATTAAATTTACAAAATAAATTTCATATTTACCACATTTCAATTTCAAAATCAACCAAGGTTCTACCAAATCTTAGGACTTCCCTCCTCCCCTCCGTGGGTCCTTTATATATCTAAATGAAGTGCATATTATAATTCTTCCACATCATGGTCCTCCAAAATATCCAAAGTCTTTGTAACATTGCAAGTTACTGAAAGCCTGCCAAAGAACTCAAATGATTACACTGGTGGTTTTTTTTAAATACAGTCTATATTTGTCCCATTCCCTTTTGAAGCTTTGATCCTCCCAAATTCTGATTTTCCCTGCCATCTCTGCATATTCTAATAATTTCATCTGCCAGTCCACTTTTGTCGGCTTTTTCTCCTCTTTCTACTGCTGGGCAAGCAGCAGTCTTGCAGCTGTAGTTGCATACATGAATATTCTTCTCAAATCTTTTGGTATATCTGCACCTATAATTCCTAGGATAAAGGCTTCTGGTCTTTTATCGAATGTTATTTTAAACAATTTTTTTAAGTTCATTATCTATCATTTCCCAGAATTCCTTTTTCTTTTTACAGTTCCACCACATATGATGAAAGGTACCCTCTTTTTCCTTACATTTCCAATGACCCTTCCTCAATGGACCTCAGCAACTGAACTTGAGTGAACTGAGAATACACAGCAGAGGGCCACCCACCTCATCTTTCCCACAGCTACATACTGCACGGGGAAGATGGGTAGAGCTGCCCAAATCGTCTTTCAGGAAAACTTGCCCTCTGTTACTCAACTTTTCCTTGGGAATTGTGCAAAACCTTCTGAGTTACTTTATGGTTTCTTTTGTGTTTGTTTGTTTCTGCATTTTTAATTTCCAGATGGAAGGAAATTCGTAAAAATCTATTGACAGATAGGGAAAACTTGGAACATGTGTCTTTAGAACATTCACAAGGCAATATGAGGTTTGGCCGCAAATTCAGCAGCTTTTGATATCAGCCTTCAGGCTGGCTTATACGCTGCGCTGTGCTGAATAATTCCAGGTTTGCTGCCATGTGTTTCTGACAGAGGACATGCAGATTTATGAAATGGTAGAATGGAAAGGGGTGGGGGAGAAAAATGCATAGTAATTTTGATATCAGATCTAAGCTAAGAGAGAAAAAGCATTTGTACTCTTTTCAACTATTTTATGAAGTGTTAGGATTCTAAGCAATTGTTTGTTCTGTTTTAATTCAAGTTTAAGGCAAATGATGATGTCTTTTAAAAGTGTATATGAAGAAAACAACCTGTCTGAGCCTCGCTTGAAGTTTTACAACTGCTTTTAGTATAGTTGGAAGGCAAAAGAGAAAAGAGATCTTTTCTTTTCTTTGTTTGCTACAGTGAGCTGGTGCTCAGAAAGCTGCTTGCCATTTAGTTCTGGTTGTTTTCTTTATGGCAAGACAAACTTAACCTTGAGTAAACATGCCTAGGATTGTTCTATCGTAGTAGCAGTAAATTACTATTATTATTATTATTATTATTATTATCCTCTTCTAGTGAGCTCGGGTGGTGAATTTCAACACGAATGAAGTCACAAATAGGCCACTGAGAGGAGTGAGGTATGGGAATGCTATCTCATAAGGAGGCTACCCCTCCTCTCCAAAAATCATGGCTTCTGGCCAGAAAAGAGAACAAAAAGGTGCTAATTTATTTGTATTCTTGCACACTTAGGCTGCATTCAGACATGGAGCTGATTGCATTAGTCTGTCTGATTACCAGTGTCCCTGTTACACTGCAGTACCTGCAATGTTAAGGAACTGTGACTTTTTGGTCAATATATAGCATATAGCAATACTGCTATATCAATACTAAATTTCATTTGCCACCAGTGGGTGTGGTGTGAAAGAGTTTGTTTTTGATCAAAACGTATAGGGCATATACCGTATTTTTCGCTCTATAACACGCACCAGACCATAACACGCACGTAGTTTTTAGAGGAGGAAAACAAGAAAAAAAATATTCTAAACGAAACAGTGGATGTATGATTTTTGTGGTTCATGCTGTGGCCACAGACATGTGATCTGACAGTGAGTTTGGAGTAGCCCAATGCAAAAATCCTGAGGATCCATGTGGATCCGTGCTTTGTAACCACGTTTTAAGTGGGGAGGGAAGGAAAAGCACTCAAGGGACAAGGATGTGTAAGTAGCTCCTATCCTTTCCCGCTTTGCTCCTTTAAAGCAAGCAGGCTCTCTGTCCCTCTCTCCTCTTCACTCAGTGGCTCTTCTCCCGCTTTGCTGTTTCAAAGCGAGCCACGGAGGAGGGAAGGAAGGGGAACCATGGATCCTCTGCTCACGACTGCAGCAGATCCCCACCACCACCCGTAGGCATTTGCTCCATAACACGCACAGACATTTCCCCTTACTTTCTAGGAGGAAAAAAGTGAGTGTTATGGTGCAAAAAATACGGGTATTTAGGTACAGGTAAACCATCAGTTTCTATGTGAATGGGATCTATGCAACATAGAACATATATTTATACTCCATAGACCTTTGTAGTTGCAAGCAAGTAGGAACACGAGTCATGATAATTCACACAACCATTACCTGTGATGAAAAATAATACTTTCCATATTCATTGCCATCTGAACTTGGTTGTGTGGAGTGCCCCTCCAGCCTCTCACTTCACTGGTGCTTGACATCTCTACTGAGGGAATAAAGCGAATCACTAAAACTGGGATGGGGAACAAACCAAGCCTTATGAAGAATTGTTGAGGGAGTTGGGTATGTTTTGACTGGCAAAGGGGAGAGTGAGAGAAGATGTGATAAAAGTAAAGGTACCAGGACCGTTAGGTTCAGTTGCGGACAACTCTGGGGTTGCGGCATTCATCTTGTTCTATAGGCCGAGGGAGCCGGTGTTTGTCCACAGACAGCTTCCTGGTCATGTGGCCAGCATGACTAAGCCACTTCTGGCTAACCAGAGCAGCACACAGAAACTCCATTTACATTCCCACCTGAGGGGTACCTATTTATCTACGTGCACTTTGGCGTGCTTTTGAACTGCTAGGTGGGCAGGAGCTGGAACCGAACAACAAGAGCTCACCCTGTCGTGGGGTTTTGAACTGCCTATCTTCTGATTGGCAAGCCCTAGGCTCTGTGGTTTAGACCACAGTGATGTGATAGCCATCTTCAAATATATTTACAATTGTCACATGGAAGATGGAGCAAGCTTGTTTTCTCCTGCTCTGGAGGGTAAGCCACAAACCAATGGCTTCAAGATACAAGAAAGGAGATTCGGACTAAACATCATGAAAAACTTTCTGATAGTGAGAGCTGTTTGATAGCAGAATGGATTCCCTCAGGAGGTTGTAGACTAGGCTTCCTCAGCCTTGGCCCTCCATATGTTTTGAGACTACAATTCCCATCATCCCTGACCACTGGTCCTGCTAGCTAGGGATCATGGGAGTTGTAGGCCAAAAACATCTAGACGACCGAGGTTGAGGAATCCTGTTGTAGGCTCTCCTTCACTGGAGGTTTTTAAGCAGAGGTTGGATGGCCATCAGTCCTGTATGATCTAATTGAGATTCCGGCATTGATTCTATATTTTATGATATTATGATTCTGTTACCTGCAACTCCAGCATTGGTTATGCTGACTGGACTGACAACATCTGGAGGGCCACTGCTTCCCCATATCTGCGGCAAATGAATGTTGATGTATAAATAATAAGGTGTCTATGTCCTGCCTAGGATAAGGCTTCACTTAATTTTATGCAACGTTATCTAGCCAGTGGTTAACTTGGTTGGTTTGAATGTTGATTAGATGCAATATATCTAAAGGGATCAAGGCTACAGAGCCTGGCTTTTATAAACACAGCCATAGCATCATAAAGCTGGAATGTCTCTTGAGAATTTCCTAATCCAGTCTCCAGATTAAGAATCTATAAAAATGTTACCCCTGGTTAATGTACATGCATATTCCTTGTAAAAATACTATAATCCCCCTAAGCCAGTATTAATTAATCAATCAGTTAAATCTTCTTATGCAGGGGGAGCCTCAGTAAGCAATTGTGCTTTGGGACAATTTTCAGTACCTGTTTACAGAATTGAAAGCCAAATAACCAATGGACTGCTGGAATTCAGCTAGAGAGATTTGTCTTCAGATTCCCACTCAGCCATGAATTTCACTGGATGGCATTGGGTTTGCCACTTTCTCTAGGCCTAGTCTACTCCACAGGGTTGCTCTGGGGATAAAATGGGTTAAACTTTAAACTCTTGAGTTTGCCATGGGACCCAAGGTGATACCTCCTTTTGTTGTGAAAGAAGCTGGTTGTGATGAGTACTGGGTACAGAAAGGACTTTAGTTTGGTTATAGGATTTGCTGCCACCTGCTTTCTTCTAAGAGCTTATTTCTAACTGGTGGATGGGAGATAGGATAGGGGTGCAGGGAATTTTCACTTCTTGAACCAATATGCTAATAGAAACACAGTTATGCTTTGAAATTTGTCCTCCTTAGAATTTTGTGGTGCAGTTCTTCGGTTTTAAAATGGGGGGGTGTACAAAATGTGTATATTAGAGAAAGGTTCACACAAAAATATGTATATTAGGGAAAATAACATACTGGCATACAGTACATTGGAAAGAATTGCTTGAAAGCTGTGAACTATAGTCAAAATTGTGTAAAAGTGCATATATTACCAAAATGTCAAACTGACATGATAATGGGGCAAACAGAATTTAAGATTGGAAAAATGAGAAACCAAAATCGACAGATATATCCATCCTTAGACAGGATACACTAACCTTGCAGTTATATATATATATATATATATATATATATATATATATATATATATGCAGGTTTTGGTGTCTTCGGGTGTCTTCCCGTGTAAGAGTTGGGGTGTCTAGGCGACGTTTCGACGAGGTCTCACTCGTCATCTTCAGGCTGGTGCTTTCGGCTTCTTGTTACTGGAACAGAGCAGGATCTCAGTGTTTGAGTTCCTATAAATACTGTTGAGGGGGTGTGGTGTATAGCCTCCAACGTTCTGGGCAGAGAGGAAGTTCCCAGGTTAGTGTGCCTTTTCTTCTTTTGTTCATTAATTACTTGAGGGATATCTTGAGTGATATCTTGAGTGATATTCTGAGTACCACTTAGGAGGGTCATTAGGTGTGGATTAGTTGCTAAAGCTTTCGTGTCTTGACCTCTTGAGCTTGTGAAGAGTTTTTCTGAGAAGATGGCTGTACTGCACTTAGTTGTGCTCTGGCTTGGCTTCGAGTATAGGGGCGAGCTGTGGTTTTGTGCCCTGTGCCAGCCAGATCTGTGTAGGGATTGCAGGGGGGTGCAGCATCCGGAGGTGCCACTATGGTTTGGCTACTGGATGGTGTCTGTAATTTATCTGTGGAGAGGGTCTGGGTTTGGGTCTGGTGTGGTTGATTGGAGATGGCGTTCTGTGTGCCTCTGGTTCTGGTGTCGGTTTTTGTGGGGAGGGCTAATTTCCAGATGTCTGGCAGGCGGGACGTGTCGTCACGCTTGTTCATGTTGTGAGGGTGTTTCTCTATCTCAATGGCTTCCATGATTATTCTCTTGTGGTGATGTTCCATGTTAAAGAGCAATTTGGAATCTGCAAAATTAATTTCGTGTCCTGTTTCTTTCATGTGTTGGTAAAGAGAGGAAGTTTTTTCTTCTTTTTTGACGGCATTCTTGTGTTCTGCGATACGTGCATTTATTCGTCTGTTTGTTTGTCCAATGTACGTGGCTGGGCAGACTTTGCAGGGTATTTCATACGAAAGCAAATATATATATATATATATATATATATATATATATATATATATATATATTCAGAGTCCTGTTTATCAAGTGTTGCTCATTTATTCAGTCATTCAGGAGCCAGGTGGTCAGAACATACATTGCACCAGTTGCCTACGCTCACCAGTCACAAGAGCTCTCCATGGTGTCAGATACAGGTCTTTCTGCCAGCATGGTGTAGTGGTTAAGAGCAGTGGACTCGTAATCTGGTGAACCAGGTTCACTTCCCCGCTCCTCCACATGCAGCTGCTGGGTGACCTTGGGCTAGTCACACTTCTCTGAAGTCTCTCAGTCTCACTCACCTCACAGAGTGTTTGTTGTGGGGGAGGAAGAGAAAGGAGATTGTTAGCCGCTTTGAGACTGCTTCAGGAGAGTGAAAGGTGGGATATCAAGTACAGACTCTTCTTCTTCTTCTTTCTCATTGCTACCTGGATTGCAGCTGGGACCTTCTGCATGTGCTCTGCCACTGAGCTGAAAGAAGCTAATTCCAGCACGCATTTGTAACAGTGGGTTTTATTGTGGCATGTAGTTTGGTGCTTAATGTTGGTGAGTGACAAATGCGAGTGCACAGGCCAACCCAGGGTTTATGCATATGTTTCTGTGGCCAGAAAAACCCCCTGAAACATCTTAAGGTGTGGCAGACTAGGGAAAGACCAAGAGAATTCTATCTTTCAAGTTCCAGTGATCTGACTTATTATTATTGTTGGACTACAGCTCCCATCATCCTCAGCCAGCTTAACCAATGGTCCAAGATGTTGGGAGCTGTAGTCCAATGACATCTGGGGACCCAAGGTTGAAGAATACTGTCTACATGCAGGCAGCTTCTGGTTTTCCTATCTACTTGCATTTTTAAGGGGGGAAAACAGCTATTCTTTATTCAGAATGTGCTCTGGATTCTGATGAGGAAATGCACCAATTTCTTCCCGGAAATCACCCCTTTCTTCCTGACTACATTTGGAAGGATTTTGCTCAGTGCAGTAGTGATATAATCCATGACTTGCCCTCAGTTTCCAGCTAGAGAGAAAACCATGACAAAGCATGATAAAACTATCATTTTGGTAAGGGTGGTGAGCAGAAGGGTGGATTGCTGAATGAAATCCAAACTGATAGCATGCTACGTAACTTGTTTAAAATTTCCTCTTTTTCACTGAGGAAATCTTTTCTGTATACACTTCTTTCTGTGGTTTACCAAAGTTGGGTTCCTGGTTGTTGTAGCTGTGTCTCTCTTCTCAGTTTGATTTCTTCTGTGCCAGGTTTCTGTGCCAATGTGGTACCCTCTAATTGTTGGCTGGCATGGCCAATGGTCAAGGATGTTAGCTATCATTGCATCTGTTCAAAGGCAAATCTATGACTACTTGTCTTCCTCCTCGTTAACATTTTAGTGTTACTCTTCAGGTTAAGAAATTCTTATACAGTGGTACTTTGGTTCTCAAATGGCTTAGTTGTCAAACAAATCAGCTCCTGAGCGTTGCAAACCCGGAAGTAAGTGTTCCGGTTTGTGAACGTTTTTTGGAAACTGAACATCCAATGCGGCTTCTGCTTGAGTGCAGGAAGCTCCTGCAGTCAATTGGAAGCTGTGCCTTGGTTTTCAAATGGAGCCTTCATTGCATATTTTTAAAGGTAAAGGGTCCATTAGGTGCATATCTTTAGGCATCAGTAAAAACATTCCTCTTCTCCCAGGCATTTGGCTAATTAAACAATGTGTATGGGGTGGTGGTTATATGTTATGTATTTTTGTGTTTTTATACTGTAAACTGCCCTGTGATATTCTGAAGAAGGATGGTGTGTAAATTTAATTAATAAATAACAAATAAATTGCAGTTGCCGTACAAAAGATGCGC
This sequence comes from Podarcis bocagei, assembly GCF_964188305.1. NCBI lineage: Eukaryota > Metazoa > Chordata > Lepidosauria > Squamata > Lacertidae > Podarcis > Podarcis bocagei. The sequence continues at coordinate 81,016,786 of NC_138129.1, read as the reverse complement.
TAGTCATGCATGCTCCTTGCCGAACAATTTGTAAGAGTTGACTGTCTTGTGGTGGCGGCACAACCTATGTTGTTGCCCAGGGCCAGGAGTGCAGCTTCCAAATCTGAGCAGTTCGTCAGTGTTGCACCCATATGGGAATTTTCTCATCTTAGAAGTGCCTTAGCCCCTCCCTGATCCTTTCTCTGTTCTCCTGTGGAATGCTTCTGGTCTAAAAACTGCTGAAGTTTGCGGTGGAGGTAAATTTGTCTCTTTGACTTCACCTCTTTGAGGCACAGATTCCACACGGCTCCTGCTTCATGGCACCCTGACAAATGTAAAGTTTCTGGTACATTATAAGACATCTTTCTCCTGCGGTCTAAGCAAAAATGCTTTTAAAGTGGTCTATGATAGTTTGGATGAAAGACCTTCCCCTTTAAAATAAGAGAGATTTCTTAAATCCAGGGGACCTTTGTCACCCTTTGATTACTCCCTTCCTTCCTTCCTTCCTTCCTTCCTTCCTTCCTTCCTTCCTTCCTTCCTTCCTTCCTTCCTTCCGTTGCTCTAACAACAACAACAACAACAACAACAACAACAACAACAACAACAACAATTTATTTATACCCCGCCCATCTGGCTGGGTTTCCCCAGCCACTCTGGGCGGCTTCCAACAGAACACTAAAATACAATAACCTATTAAACATTAAAAGCTTCCCTAAACGGGGCTGCCTTCAGACTCTTGCCTTAGACTTCCTCCCTCTTCCAGCCAACTCTGCCATATTAGTTTCGAGTATGCACAGTCTTATCTTCCTAACTCCACATCTGATTTCCTGATAACCTTCCTTCTGCTGCATCTGTTTCTGGAGAAAAAGGCAGAGAGGTTGGAGATTAGTGGATTGGAGGGATACTGGCCTCTGCATTTGTTGTGACTCTGACCAATCTTATTTCATGAGATCCTAATTTCTGATAGCACAAGCAAGGGAGCTCTGGGGCTGTTGGACCTATTGGACATTTGCTAATAGGCTTTGTACCACCAGAGATTTTTTTTTTTTGGAGGGGTGACCCAAAATGATGTTTAATCCCTGAACATGCTCCTGAATACATCACTTCAGTTTCTAAGAAGTGAGCAAGTGCAATATTTTGGAAGGAGTGTGAATAATGTCTTTTTTCTCTTTGTTTTTCAGCTGAACCAGTCGACGTGCTCAAAGCATTAGAGTTTCACAATTCACCGGAAGGAATATCAAAAACAGCAGGAATTTGCATAAACAGGAGGAATTCCAAAGGATCAGATGTTGCCTACAGAGTTTCAAAAAACGCCCAACTCAGTGCTCCAACCAAACAATTGTACCCAGGTGAGGGGAGCTGTTTGTGAGTTGCAAGATTTATTTTTTGGCGAAGTTGATCTTTTATGTTTTTACAGGCTCTTGGCTTTGTCTTTAAGCTTATGACACCCCCAAAACTATGCTTACGATTTCATTTATTTAATCAACCAACACTTTAGAACAGGGGTGGGGAAATTCTTTTCAAACTGAGGACCACATTCCCTTCTGGACAGCTTTTCAGGGGCACCATATGAGTAGTGGATGGGGCCAAAGGCCAAAGTGAGCAGAGCGCCAAATATAAATTTGACCTTCGTACAGTAGACTCATTCATCCCCTGTCCAGCCTCAATTCAGGAAAACAAGAAGCATTATCAGAGTTTAATGTCAGCTTCCTGACAAATGAAAGCACTCGAGGAGCATGCGGGTCTGATGTGTAGCCTGAGGAGAGTCCCAAAGGCCAGATAGAGGGGCTTGTGTGGCTGCATTTTACCATGGAACAGTTCCCAACCCCTCCTTAGGAAGTACATTAAAGCATCACAGGAAGTGATGATATAGAAAGTTCATTTTCTTTCTGGTAAAGTTATCCAGGCACCACGACAAATTACGTTGTAGATTGCAGACAATTTAGAATCAAATAATGTGAATTAGAACCACCGCCTCTTCCCTTTGCAACAGAAGGCTTCTGGATTTTTTAATTAAATCATAGTTTCCCATTGTAATGGAACTGGAAAACTGGTTTAGCCTGTATTCTTAAGCACCAGTGATTTCATTGTGGCTTCCTCTGGGGTAGAGATCTATAGGGTTGTACTGTTTTCAGATTATAGACAGGATATGATGTCAGGAGTAAGGAACACATAGTTTCTCAGATGTTGAGCTTCAAGACCCATCTGCACCAGCCAGCATGGCCAGTGATCAGGGATGATGACAGCTGTAGTCCAATAGTATATGGAGGGCCACAAAGGGTGCCATTGCCATTCTAAGAGAACAAGGGTGGTTCATGGTAAGTTCTGGCACCTCCTTTTCTAGAAAAGAAGAACGGGACATCCATATTTTCATCAGAGAAATGTTGGAGGGTATGGATAGGATGTCCCTATTTTCATCAGATGTAGGTGGCGCTGTGGTCTAAACACTGAGTCTTTGGGGCTTGCCAATCAGAAGGTCGGTGGTTCAAATCCCTGGAACGGGGTGAGCTCTTGTTGCTGTGTCCTAGCTTCTGTGTCCTAGCAGTTCAAAAACATGCCAGTGCAAGTAAATAAATAGGTACCACTGTGGCAGGAAGGTAAACGGTGTTTCTGTGTGCTCTGGCTTACATCACGGTGTTCCATTGTGCCAGAAGTGGTTTGGTCATGCTGGCCACATGACCTGGAAAGCTGTCTGTGGACAAACACCGGCTCCCTCGGCCTGAAGCGAGATGAACACCACAACCCCATAGTTGCCTTTGACTGGACTTAAACATCCAGGGGTCCTTTACCTTTTTCCTATTTTCATCAGAGAAATGCTGGAGGGTATGCCTTAGTAGGGGATAAGCTTTTGTGACACAGAGGGTAACCTTGTCAGTGGTAACCAGACCAGAAAGTATATCTGCCTGAAGTACAGAGATAGTATTAACTTTTCGTATTTTTAAAGAAGGAACTGTGGTACCTTGGGTCACAAATGCTTCAGGTTACATGCGCTTCAGGTTACAGACTCCGCTAACCCAGAAATATTACCTCGGGTTAAGAACTTTGCTTCAGGATGAGAACAGAAATCATGCTCTGGCGGCGCGGCAGCAGCAGGAGGCCCCATTAGCTAAAGTGGTGCTTCAGGTTAAGAACAGTTTCAGGTTAAGAACGGACCTCTGGAACGAATTAAGTACTTAACACGAGGTACCACGATATTAGTCTTGAAACAAGGAGCAGTTGGTGAGCCTGAGGAGAAGAAAAATGAGATTGAACACGCTGGAATTTACAACTTAGTGGCTGCGGTCCTGCACGGTGGTTGCTACTGAAATCCCATTCATTCCAATGGGATTTAAGCAGTCAGCCTTCCTGGCCCTATGTGAGCGGAGTTTCTCTCTCAGTGTTGGCCACCTGACAACTGTCTCCTCCTGGGGAAGCAGCATCTCTTGGCCAGCCTGTGCAGCAGCTGCCCTTGAAAACGAGCTCTGAGTCACTCAGGAACAATGGCACTCTCTTCAGGGTCACTCTTCGACAGTATTAAAGAGCCCCCTTGCTTTATCAGGGTTTTCCTGCCACCTAATGCCCTAGCTAGAGAGCTTTTCTCTCTCTTTTTTGAGAAGAGGCTCGCTTACACAAATAAGAACTGATGGTAGAGCGGAGCTGTCACTCAGTCTTAAATCACAGTGACCTTGCCATTGAAAGCTCTTGAATGGTCATTGGACCGTTGCCTTTTAGAAGCTGTTAGCAGAGAATAAAATGCCCTCTGCCAAAGCCAGGGCTGGAGAGTGTAGAACAGACATTCCCTTGAGGGGAAATAAGTCTTGTGTTAACTTGCAGTTAGGCTGCTGGTGGTGGTTTTTATTTTTTCAGAACGGCACTGTAATATAGTTGGTAGGTTTGGCTGCAATATGGAAGCTGCTCATTTGGGTGGTTTTTGTGTGTGTGCATGTGTTTTGGTTGCCAGAGTAAACACGCTCATTATGCTGTATGTTGGCAGTTACCTAAATGAAAATAGCCTTTGGCTCTGTCTTCCTCGCTCACCGCCCTTTCTTCTTTTGTGACATTTGTAGGATTTCTAGTGTTAGAACTAATCTGAGGAACTAACATTTCTGCCCCCCAGATGGCCTCAAGAGCTTTTCTCTCTGGGAATGCAGGTGAAGAAGTAGGGGGGGGGGGTACCATTTGAACAGCAGAGGAAAAGAGAAAACTCTCTCTCTCTCTCTCTCACTCACACACACACACACACACAGAGAGAGAGAGAGAGAGAGAGAGAGAGAGAGATTTCTCCACTTGAACAAAAGAAGTGGAGAGAATGTGAATGCTTTAATGAACTGAGCACAAAACCGTCTGTGAACACCGCATTATCACTTTAAGGCTGTCAATGAGTTTACCTCCCCTGTTACCTGAACAAATTATTCTACCTTTAAAAACAATTATGTAACTGGAGAGCACTAAACTCCAGTACAGGGTAGTCTTATGGCAGGCAGAATAATAGCTACAAGGAAGTGGAGGGCAAAATAATGTTAATACCCAAGGTAAACTAAATCATGACAAGCCATGGTTTATTGTTATGTGACTGAGCCCTACTCTTCCTCAGGTCTTGTGCCCAACCCCTGTCCTTCTCTGGTGTGGCCACGAGGAAGCGTTTGGAAGAGTTTTCTTCCTTTTAAAAAAATAATTAATATATCTCTTAATGCCTGTCACTCTCCTCCCCTGCTTCTGTCTTTGTCATGCTGTGAAGAAACAAACCAAAGGTGAGCGCTTGTGGTCTGTTTCTTTCCACATTTGTTCCTGGCTTACCACTTGTCTTTTTTTTTGGGGGGGGGAATAAACCACGAGTGATTGTTCACATACAATGCCTCTGATTTCTTGCCTCATGAAGACAGAAGAGAGGAAGGAGCGAAGTGAGTGATAATCAGTAGTGTGCACCACTATGCTTCTCATTTTCATTAAACCACAACTACTTGTTAACTATGGTTTAACATTACACGTGAACCAGCTCAGTTTGTCATAGAACTTCACAAAATCTGATACTGCCCTCATGAGCACATCGTGCTAAGCCAAATCGGGACCTAGTATGAACAAACAAACTTGTGGGCTTCTGGGAAGGGGACTGCTGTTGTTTTCAAACAAACAACCATTTTATATGTTTATTTGTTTGTTTGGTCATTCTGCTCCAGTGCTGAGCTAAGTCAAGGCATATCACTAAAATATTCCCTGAATATAATTATACCATACAGTGGTGCCTCGCAAGACGAAAAGAATCCGTTCCACGAGTCTCTTCGTCTTGCGGTTTTTTCGTCTTGCGAAGCTAGCCCATTAGCGGCTTAGCGGATTAGCGCTATTAGCGGCTTAGCGGATCAGATGATAAGCGGCTTAGCGGCTTAGCGGATCAGCTGATAAGCGGCTTAGCGGCTTAGCGGCTTAGCAGATCAGCTGTTAAGCGGCTTAGCGGATCAGCTGATAAGCGGCTTAGCGGATCAGCTGTTAAGCGGCTTAGCGGCTTAGGATCAGCTGATAAGCGGCTTAGTGGCTTAGGATCAGCTGATAAGCGGCTTAGCAGCTTAGTGGCTTAGCGGATCAGCTGTTAAGCGGCTTAGCGGATCAGCTGATAAGCGGCTTAGCGGATCAGCTGTTAAGCGGCTTAGCGGCTTAGGATCAGCTGATAAGCGGCTTAGCGGCTTGGGAAAAAGAGGGGGGGAGAAAAAACCCCGCAGGAACTCGCAAGACATTTTCGTCTTGCGAAGCAAGCCCATAGGAAATTCGTTTTGCGAAGCACCTCCAAAACGGAAAACCCTTTCGTCTAGTGGGTTTTCCGTCTTGTGAGGCATTCGTCTTGCAGGGCACCACTGTATTTCATTTCACCTTTTCTTCTGGTTGACTTTCCATTCCATTATATTGTTTTTCTTATTTATACTGGACCTTAGTACTATACGATATATTTATCTTTTCTAGTTTTTAGTTATTCATATTTGTGTCTGTAATTTTCATTTTTTCTTCTTTCTGTATGTTCATTTATAATTTTCATTTTCATCTGGGCGTGTGGGTGTTTGTGCAGTAAAATTGAAATAAAAATGAGTTTTTAAAAATAAAATATTTCCTGAATATCTTAGAACATTTTATATCTGCAGTTCTGGTACCATGGTACCTGATTTTAGCATTTGATATTTGACAGCACATTCAGTAATGTTTGGCAGGTGAGATGCAATTGTATTTAATACTGATGCGGATTTTGTATACAGTGGTAATCACAGCAGCCTAGTATGTTAGCACTTGTCTTGCAGCCATAGGCAGGAAGGTATTGCATGCAGGAAAGTGAGTAGGCTGGCTGAGAATGGATGGAGCATTCTAGCCTTCAAAGGAACGTGAAAGAGGAGTCAGTCCTGGGCACGCTCAACATGCCTCCTCTCTGCCATATAGGATTCCATTCGGCCTGCCCCCACCCCTTAACCTGCTGCCTGGGGCATACGCTCCCCTGCATCCCCTCTCAATCCAGCCTGGGTGTACTGGAAACACAAAATGAAATTCCATTCACATTTCAAAGTTTGAGATATGATGCTCAAGCGATGCCTTCAAACTCTCAAATGAAAACTGTAACATTTAATATGTGGCTGGCAAAAGAATGCTAATATTTGCAGTTACTTGTTTCAGCTTGAAGAGCTGTATCAAGTTGTTATTCTGAAGACCATTTGAGGACCAAAGTTGCTTTTTTACAGGAAGACACTGAGAGGATTGTGTGTTTGGTTTTTTTTTCTTTAAGTCTGTACAGTGGTACCTCAGGTTAAGAACTTAATTTGTTCTGGAGGTCCGTTCTTAATCTGAAACTGTTCTTAACCTGAGGTACCACTTTAGCTAATGGGGCCTCCCACTGCTGCTGCGCTGCCACCGCGCAATTTCTGAAGTTCTTAACCCGAGGTACTATTTCTGGGTTAGCAGAGTCTGTAACCTGAAGCGTCTGTAACCTGAAGTGTCTGTAACCCGAGGTACCACTGCATAGTAAAGATAATGGATGATATGCAGGGTTAAAGTAAAGCTAAAGGGACCCCTGACCATTAGGTCCAGTCGTGACCAACTCTGAGGTTGCGCGCTCATCTCGCTCTATAGTCCGAGGGAGCTGGCGTTTGTCCGCAGACAGCTTCTGGGTCACGTGGCCAGCATAACTAAGCTGCTTCTGGCGAACCAGAGCAGCACACGGAAACACCGTTTACCTTCCCGCTGGAGCGGTACCTATTTATCTACTTGCACTTTGACATGCTTTTGAACTGCTAGGTTGGCAGGACATATCAAAGTTGAAATCAGTGAACTTAAGGCTGAGATAAAGGCATTCAGCTTTTGAATGACAAGCATTGCATTTAATATTTTGGTGGCCAAAGGATGCTAATATTTACAGATACTCACTTGAGCTTGGAGGAATACATAAAGCCTTGTTTTCCACAGTAAGCAGTTGGGAGTTGCTGGTTTTTTAAAAAACTCAATCTAGTAAAGATAATGCTATCCACTGCCCAATTTGGGAGAACGCTTCAAAACCTCTGTCCATGACCTTCCCACAGGGTTTTCTATCTGCAGTTTGTTCTAGCAGCCTGAAAGCACATGCCCAGACTAGATGAATTAGTGCCACCTGCCTTAAACATTCTCAGCATATCCTTTAGATTAGATTAACAGTTCAGACAAGGCAGGTGTTCAGTTCCTTTCAAGTCTGAAGCTCTCTGTCCATCTGGCCCTCATTCGTGCAGGTCTGAGCTTTTTCTTCCTTTTTGCAGTCACTTGTGCCAAAAGGTAGGACGCTGAGCATATCCATTTTCAGCTGTGAACAAAATAGCTTTCACATGTAGGGTGCTCTATTGTTGTATGTGTCAACAGAAAGTGCTTCCAATACAATGCACATTTGTTTCTTTGTTATCACTTAATGTGCGGTTGGTCTAAAGCTGTGTTCTTCAGACTTGGGTCCTGAGATGTCGTTGGACTACAACTCCTGTCATCCATGGCTGCTGCCTAAGCTGTCTGGGGGAGATGGGAGTTGTAGTCCAACAATATCTGGGAACCCAAGGTTGGGGGAAAATGTTGGTGTAAAAAGGTGGGGGTTGGACAAGCTGTAATAGGTTTTGTGGGGTGAGCTGTAAGGGGAAGAGCGGGTGGTTTGGAGAACTGGATGGGGGAAAGTGGGGTGGGCGAGTGAAATGAGGAGGGGCAAATCCCATAGAAATAGAAAAACAACAACAAATATTTAGGGAAAGGAGGAGAAGGTGCTGATACACCACATGTAATGGAAATGGTTCTGGACCCCCATACAAATTATAAAATCTACAGCTTACAATTGATAAGAACCACTTTCCTGCAAGCCCTGTACACAATACCTGGCTTTCATTCTCATTTTGAATAAGTCAGAGGCTGGCAGCCCTTTTAAGCCTTGAGGAGTCCTCAAATAAATTCCTTCCAACTAACAGGAACTTTCATATAACTTCTGTGATTGAAGTGCTTCCATATTGGGGTAGCTCACAAATGGCCATGTTATGGCAATAAAGTTAGGCTGCTGGAGTTTTTTGTGGGATTTTTTGTTGTTGAAATAAACAAAACAGATCAAAATGGAGAAAATGTATGCATTAATAAATAATTACAATTATGCCTCATGAATAAACAGATGAAACGCAAATAGGGTTAGAAAGAAATCCATAGGTTTTTGAAACGATGGCTTCAGTTCATCAAGCAAGCCATTCCCACCTCCTGTAGCTTCTGCCCTTAAATTTGCCTTTCTTTCTGAAAGGTTTTACAAGTCAAATTTCCAGAATTGTATCCAAGGTTAGAGACAGATTCAAATGGCTTGGAATATTTCAAAACCTTCCGTGAGCATAATCTGTTTAAACCCTCTCTCACTTACAGCGGTTTTAAGGAGCTTAAGCAATTTGAAACCTGCAGAGCATCTAATGTTGTTTAAGCTCCACAAAGCCACTTTATGATTCAGCCCCAGCAGTTTTATATCGCTCAAATGCAAATTAGGTTGGAGCCCATCCCACCGGGATGCTAAGCGGTTCTAATTTGGGCTTTAAAAATGAACTCGCTCTACTCCTTCTTTTCCGAGATGCACTAAGGACTTTGAGTGTCTAAAACAGGAATAGCTCTCTCCACAGCTATTTCATTCATCCACAGGTCCCCTGACTCGCATGGTGTAGAGGGGGTGCTTATCAAATTTGCAAATGACACTTAGCTTAATGCTATGGAAGATGGAATTAGCATTCAAAATTATCATGGTAGGCTGCAATATTGGGCAGAAAGGAAACCAGCAAGATAATTTGCTTTTACACCATGCTATGTTTTTCTATCTTTTACCGCAAGCCACTTAATATGTTTTTTTGATGTTAAGCAGTCGAGCCAGTTTGCTGCTTAGCAATAAATAAATGCAGGACTTTATGCTCATATGCATAACCCAGGTATGGGGAACATCTGGCCCTCCAGATGTTGCTGAACTACAGTTCTCATTATTCCTTGATATTGGCCATACTTGCCTGGAGCTGGTGGGAGCTGGAGTTCAGAAACATCTAAATAACCAAAGGTGTACACCAGGAATACACAGAAACTTGATCTCACAACCTTCCATAAGCACACACACACCACTTTCACTCTCTTACCAACACACACACACACACAAATCATATGAGCACACATGCACCTATCACACATGCAAAGACAAGGAATATGACCTCTGAATGCTCCTTCAACTATATGGGTCCATATATATTTAGGGTTGTATAATTTAACACCAACATCTTGAATTGGGTTTGGTAGCATATCGATAGTAAGTGCAGCTTCTGCAAATTTGCACCATGCAAAATTATGGCAGCTTCTTGATTGTCTTCAAGAGTAGTCCCATGTAGAGTGCATTACAGTGATCTAGGTTATCAGAAGATGGATGATTGTGACCAATATTAGGCTTGCCCAAGCCACACTAAAATCAGTGAGACCAACACTCGAGTCCTAATCATGCTTACTCACAAGTAAGTTCCATTTATTTTGTCGTGACACAGTTTCATTGCAGCCTACTTGATTAAAGGTGAGTTCTACTGAACTTGAGGGGACTTCATGTGAATAAGATCAAGAATGGTATTGGAGCCCCATCGCTTTTTAAAGTTAACTTTCATTGTCAGATAACAACCAGTAACAACTGCAACTGAATAGAGAACAAAAGGAGTTACAGGTTACATGTATCATATCACAGAATAAGAAGGAACAAGCAATAAAGGCGGTGATGTAAAATCTCATCATGTGAGTCTTCATCTAAATGAGTTTCTCAGCCCAATTGGTTTTAATGGGACTTGGGATTTCATTATTCTCCCTTTGCAGCACTTAAAGAAATCGTGATTGAGGTTCAGAAGTGGCCGTGCAATTAAGTGCTTGTAGAGCGGAATGAATAGGAAGGAATGTACAATGCTTTAAGAGAAAGAAGCATTCCGTAATTTGTAGTACTTGTTTTCAAGAGAAGTAATAGAAAGTTTGATTCACTTTGGTCAGGAGCTGGGAGCCTTTTTCAGTCCAAGGTTATCATTCCCTTGTATATAATCTTCTGGGGGCCGCATGGCAACAGAGGTTAGGGCCAGAGGCAAAAAGTTAATGGGGCAACTGCATTGACTCCTACCTCTGTAAATTGACTATATTCCAACTATACAAAATTCAGACACATAACTCTCAATCCAGGCAAGCAAGTGAGAGGCGTAATCACTTATGAAGGAAACATCCCAGAAGGCAAAAGCACTTGAGGAGGTCACAGAGCAGGGCCAGAGCGTTGCCTGGGCATGGGATGTGACCAAGCAGTCCTAAGGTGTAGGACATTTCTTCTCCACAAGATTAGTGACTCTGCATTTTTCTCTCGACAGGTGGAAACTTCCCTGAAGACTTTTCGATACTATTTACAGTGAAACCTAAAAAAGGGATCCAGTCCTTTCTTTTTTCTGTCTACAATGAACAAGGCATCCAGCAAGTTGGTGTTGAGGTGGGCAGATCACCTGTCTTCCTGTATGAGGATCAAAATGGGAAGCCTGCGCCGGAAGATTATCCCCTCTTCAGAACGGTCAACATTGCTGATGGAAAGTAAGTGAAAAATGAAGGTGGATATGGCATCCAAGGTGGTGGACAGAATTAATACCTGCAGCCAGATGATCCAGACCAGGATTCCACCACTCCCTCCCCAAATTGTGTTCTATAGAAAGTTGGAAGCTTATCAGGAATTCCTCAACAACAAGTTCAGTAATAGCAAACAAATTTCCTTCAAGGCCAGATTTCCCACCACTGCTGATCTTCCCATACAATGCACAGTTACAGTAGAGTGTTTGGTGGGTGGTACCATTGAATGCAGGGACATGGGTGGCACTGTGGTCTAAAGCACTGAGCCTCTTGGGCTTGCCAGTCAGAAGGTCAGTGGTTCGAATCCCTGCAACAGAGTGAGCTCCTGTTGCTCGGTCCTAGCTCCTGCCAACCTAGCAGTTCGAAAGCCCATCAAAGTGCAAGTAGATAAATAGGTACCGCTCTGGCGGGAAGGTAAATGGCGTTTCCACACGCTGCTCTGGTTTCACCAGAAGCGGTTTAGTCATGCTGGCCACATGACCCGGAAAAACTGTCTGCACACAAACACTGGCTCCCTCGGCCTATTAAGCGAGATGAGCGCCGCAACCCCAGAGTCGTTTGCGACTGGACTTAACTGTCAGGGGTCCTTTACCATTGAATGCAGACGTTCAGTGAATGTAGGGTGGTTGACAGTGAAGTTCAGCAGGCCTCACCTGCTGAGTAGGATGGAAAATAAATATTTTGAATAAATATAATAGGTCACCCCCCCTTAACTATTGGAACAGTGGAACCTTGGTTGTCAAATGCTTCAGAAATCGAACATTTCAGCTTCTGAACGCCAACAACCCAGAAGTGAACGCTTCCATTTTCGAATGTGCCTCAGAAGTCAAACAGCTTCCAAAGCATGTTTCTCCATTTTCTTCATTGCAATTGGCAAATGGCAATTGTGCCTCGGTTGTTGAACGTTTTGGAAGTCAAGTGGTCTTCCAGAATGGATTATGTTCGACAACCGAGGTTCCACTGTATTTGCAAACGTTCTTTGGGGGGAAAATCATTCCTATTTTACCAAAATCAGTTATGTTCTTGTGCTAGGTGGCATCGGGTAGCCATTAGTGTGGAGAAGAAATCCGTCACTCTGATTGTGGACTGTAAGAAGAAAACCACGAAACCACTTGGCAGGAGTGACCGAGCAATTGTTGACACCAATGGCATCACAGTCTTTGGAACAAGGATTCTTGATGAGGAAGTTTTTGAGGTAAGTGTTCAGACAGCAGATTTTGTCTGTGAATACAGTACTTGCAGAAGAAGAAAACTGCAGGCATTCATCTCAACTGTCTAGGACTATATCAGTATAAGGCTTATGGAAATCACATTTAGAAGGCCAGCTTACTTTGAAAAGAACACTTGGCTTTCTTTCATGGCTGATGTGCAAAAAAAGAGAAATTAATCTCACAGATGCCCCAAAAGGGATGAGTTCTTTATTTATACAATGTGCCCAACACGTTTTGGCCAAAAATATCTTTCTCAATAGCTCATGTCTTTGTTTCCTACTGAACCAATCTCAAAAGTTTCTGTTGCTGTGAGAAACTGATAGGGTTTTCTTTCACAGTTGCCTAGGCATAAGGATCTTTTTTAAAAAAAACAACAAAACAACACAATTTGTTAAGGTAACTGGAATTTGCACTCCTACTAATTGGAGAATTCCCACAACTAAGATTGGATATTCATTAGGGGTGCACAGTGGATTTGGGTGAATCTGGGTGCTTCTGAGAGATTCTAGACTTGTCTGAGGTGAAGTGGAATCTGTATATGGTGCCCAAGGCAAAGTTGAGATCCCCAAAGCTTTGTGGCACCTTGGTGATTAAGACATAAAAAAAGTTCACTGCAGGCAAGTATATGCTAAAAACAAAACTAATATCTCTAAGCTCACTGTATAAGGAAAATACCAAGGTAGGGAGAAGGGAGAACTCTGATGTGATTGATAAGTCAAGATTGTAATAAGAGAAACTGATACTACCTGGACTGACCAATCCAAAAAGAGATGTTGAAGTAAATTAATAGCTCTGGTCTCATGGACCATAGCTCTGTTTTGCAAGTTCTGTCTCTATGGAGCAGGAATATCATTAAAGGAGTTTTAAGAGAGCAGTTAGAAAAAGACTTGTCTTTTGCATGAGTCCTAAAGACTTTACCTTCCTTTTTTATTTTGGAAAATTCTACACTTCTTTTTTTCATTTATTCCTTTTGATTTGATCTTCCTGTCATTTTGGGGTCTTTGTTTCCTGCTTGTTCTTATTAGAGTGAGATAGGAGGAAATTATTAATATATAATATATCAGCTATTTCACTCTTTTTTGAGGGTGGTTGATAGCCCATCATGAGGTTAATAGGAGCCTAAAGGTAAAGGTAAAGGTAAAGGCCCCTGACAGTTAAGTCCAGTCGCGAACAACTATGGGGTTGCGGCGCTCATCTCGCTTTACAGGCCGAGGGAGCCGGTGTTTGTCTGCAGATAATTTTTCCGGGTCATGTGGCCAGCATGACTAAGCCACTTCTGGTGCAACGGAACACCGAAACCAGAGCAGCACACAGAAACACCATTTACCTTCCCTCTGGAGAAGTACCTCTTTATCTACTTGCACTTGACATGCTTTCAAATTGCTAGGTTGGCAGGAGCTGAGATTGAGCAATGGGAGCTCACACCGTTGCAGGGATTCAAACTGCCGACCTTCTGATCATCAAGCCCAAGAGACTCAGTGGTTTAGACCACAGCGCCACCCTAACTTCCTTCAAAAATATATTAATCATTGGGACTTACCTGGGACTGGCATTGAACTTAGTCCCACTGAACACAATGCAGCTCAGTTTGATTAGATTGCATAGGGTTGGCTACCAGTCAGTAAAGGGGCTTCTCTCAAACATTTGCTACTCATTAATAAACTACGTAAATGGAGATGTGGAACACACACAAAAAATAAAGGACAGAGGGAAGCTTGTGGAAGGAAATACCTCAGAAAAAAGAAGACTGATCTTTCTAAGTGAAATGTCTTTCAATCTCAACCAACCATAGAGAGAATCACTTTAAGGTTCCATATAGATAGCATTTTACACCCGTCCAATTCAATAAATGGAGACAGCCATTTTATCACCCATTTTATACCTCACAGGTGCATGATGTGTGGCATAATTCTCCCTGCCTCTTGGCAATATGACACAGTAGACTGGATTTTATTTGGGTTGAAATGACTCCTCTCCCTGAGATTATTTGGCAGTTGGTATGGGCTGTCTGGTAGCTGGCTTTCAACATTCAGAACAAACAGGAGGAGAGGGATGCACAGCACCTCTGTGGCTTATTTGAATAGCCAGCTTTCAGCCTACGTATCTTCCTCTACAGGGTGCTGCATGCAATTCAGAGGTAGAAATGGCACAAGAATATTCCTCTGTGGAGGTGCATTTTGCGTGTGGAATATGCATGCGCCGCCTCTTGCGCTTCCTTTCCCTCTGTTTGTTTTGAATGTTCAAAGCTGGTGTTACGTCTAAGTAAACTTAAGATTGGGCTGTAAGCAGGGGCTTTTTTCAGCCAGAAGTCACTGGAACTCAGTTTTGGCACCCCTCAGAGGGGTGCCATTGCCATTATAAGGGAACAAGGGAGGCATTCATGGTGCGTTCTGGCACCTCTTTTTCTAGATAAATCACCCTGGCTGGATGACTGTGATCCAAAGCTGAATTACTTGGAAGCTTATTTTGCCTTAATCCGTGGCACATAGAGACTGAGAACACTCATTGCAAACATCTCAAGGAGCTTGCTGGAAACAGCCTGTGTCTCCAACATGCCAACAAAATATAGCATGGGCCATCGTGTCATTTAGGTGCCTGGCATGCAGTGTTTTTATGTTGGTGTCAGTCACCTACTAAGAAGCCTCACATTGGTATAGAAATTTTCTGGGCCAGGCACCAGAGTCACTTGATAGCTCCCGTTACATGTTATGGCCACAGCATGGCTAAATCATCACAAGGAAGCCATTTCCAGCAGTTTTCACATGATGCCTATAACATGTGTGCTGGCTCTTGACTTCTAGGAAAATATGTATAAGATAGAAGTGTCCATGTCTGTAAATAAGTGCAGGATTGCAGCCTTCCTTGCAGTTGAGGCGAAGGTGGCCCTGAAAGAACTCTTGTTTATGACTCTGGCCTTCTGAAGTTTATTTATTTCATAAATCTTTCCAGTAACTGGAGAGGATTTGGCAAAAGGAAGTATATTTTTCCACTATTTAAAAGCCAGGAAGAAGGATTATACAGAAGACTGAAACACATCTGTTTAGAGAAATGTATATGGGTGACTGAACTCTATATAGGAGGTATTGCCTAGAAATATTATTTTAACAGACTGCTGGAGGACATTTATGTTTTCAGGCATCTGATTTTTACAAGCCTATCATCTGCCAGTGAAAATATTCCAAGCTGAAAAGAAAGGCTGTAAGAATAGATGTGGTGGTGCTTAGTTAAGTCTTTTTGCTTCACACAGAGGTCATGAGCAAGGCTAATAATAATAATAATAATAATAATAATAATAATAATAATAATAATAATGGAAGATGGCAAGATCCCCAAGGACGTGATGTATGGGGAGCTGGCTTCAGGCACCAGGCCCATTGGCAAACCAGCACTGTGTTACAAAGATGTCTACAAACATGAGAGCTGGCAAAATCAACCCTGCTGTGTGGGAATGCCTTGCAGATGACCGCAGTGCCTGGAGACAAGTCGTGCATCATCATCATCATCAACAACAATGTGTCCTCCTTTGGTTTGGAGCCACATTAATTCCTGGAAAGTATACAGGAACAACATTCTAAGTTGCCCTCAAAAACTCAAGGCAAATTTGAGCACTATCCTTTGGTGATAAAACACAGCCACAAAAGGATAGCAAGCAATCCTCAGTGGTGTTCAGTTGTAGGGTCCCCTCTCCCAAAGTGAAATTTGAAGTGAATTGGGAGGTTCTGCCTCAGGTGGAACATCTGAGGAGTTTTGAGGGAAACTGGAAGGATATCATGAAATTTATCTCGGCAGGTTTCCACATTCTTCCTTATATAGTTCTTACAGGAGGGCCCTGGAAAGGCTCACAAGTGTTTGGGACACAATTCATTATCCGGCAATGAATTTCATAGAATCATAGAGTTGGAAGAGACCACAAGGGCCATCGAGTCCAACCCCCTGCCAAGCAGGAAACACCATCAGAGCACTCCTGACATATGGTTGTCAAGCCTCTGCTTAAAGACCTCCAAAGAAGGAGACTCCACCACACTCCTTGGCAGCAAATTCCACTGTCAAACAGCTCTTACTGTCAGGAAGTTCTTCTTAATGTTTAGGTGGAATCTTCTTTCTTGTAATTTGGCTCTCTGTGATTGGTTGCAGTGGTAGAGCTGTCGAAAACCAACATCACTTAGTATTTCATCACAGTGAAATTTGAGAGCTGTATCAATCAAAATGATTGAGCTTGATGTGATACAAGGATGGGGAACTTGTGGTCCTTCAGATGTTGTTGGACTGCCATTTCCCATAATCCCTGACCATTGACCATTATGCCTGGGGCTTATGAGAGTTGTAGTCCAACAACATCTGGAGGGCCACAGGTTCCTCACCCCTTTGCCTGTGATATTTGAACTGTGGTGCTCATATCACACATGCAGACCATCAGTTCAACCCTATTCAGGCAATATAGCTCCCATTTTGACAAACTCAGGAGCACGGAGTGGGGTCGTGCTACGAATATGTGCTTCCTGGCACCCACATATAGGACGTACATTTCAACACGCAAAGGCTTCTTCCCTGTTGATGTTCACTTTATGTGTGGATGGCAAAGGTTAGGGCTAGCTGCTGCATCAGATATCTAGGGTGTGACTACAGGCATTCCCTTACTTGCACACAGTTGTTTTGTGCGTGAATGCATATACACATGGTGCTGGTAAACAAAGAAACAAACAAACAAATGATTGCTTACCTGAAATGGCAGGTGAGAGCTGGAAGGTCCTTGTGGCTCATGAGGAGGCCGTCTCAGAGTCCAAAAAGGACATCAGTGAGCCAAAAGTCCAGGAAAAAGACTCCAAGTGCTTCAAAATGGCATGTGGGAGCTCTCACTGCTGTCACACTACTCCGGTCAACAGCTGTTGGGTGAGAAGCTGTATTTACTGTAGCAAGCTCCTCACTTACATGCATTTCACTTAGGCAGACTCTGTGTAAATGGGGAGTCACCTGTACTTGGTGGCATGACTCTACTTTCAGCTCTTGTTATGCTCTATGTTCAGTTATAACATCTGAACTGGATTTGGAAGATGTAGTTATCAAGCACATACAATACACACATGAACTCACAACCTCAGTGATAACAGCATGCTAATATTAGTGAGATTCAATTTTCAAAACACATAATCATTTGAGAATGGGAGAACAGGATGAAGACTGCAGGCTTGATTTGCTTCTGCTGTTTCATTTTACAGTATTATGTTGACTCTGAAAATATAATCATTGGGTTTGATGACTAGCAGAGGGAGATTTAAGCATAATTCCTTAGAACTGGAATTCATCTTCCCCAAACACATTCCAGGTACTAATGGATTTCTTGTGTTTGAATAAAAAAGAAATATTGTTCCATACATTGGCTGAAGGAAATAGGCATTAAGAATATCTATCTCAGAAGGGCTTCAGTACCCTAGTATATAATCTGTGTGGCTTCAGTACCCTACTATATAATGTATTATACATATGTTGTTGTTTCAAACACTTGAGGTGTATTTTTCTACCCAACTTTCAGTGGAATCTGTGTTCTAAAAAGTATGGGGGGGGGAAATGATACGTGCGGTACGGAGTGAAGCGTTCCAGCAAAATTTGGAGCTTAGTTGTAATGGTTCTAGGGGTTGCTCGTGCGTAAGCAGGTGTCTATCTCCACGGCTGGGTGCACACACCTGGGTGGGTTGCCAAAGTGAACCTTTTCTGTCCGGACAGCCACTCACCCGTGGCTGACTCAATCGCTGGCAGAATCCGTCAGTGGGCGTTTCTTAAACTTCTTCCAGCAAAGAAGCTCTTTGACGCCTAGTCTCCTCCTACTCTCTCTGTGCGAAAGCCTTCTGCGCAAGGAGGGCGTAGGCAGCGGAGGACCTCTACTCTCCCCGCTGGTCCCCGGCAAGGAGTCCTGGGACCGCCTCGCTGCTTCCCCCATCTGCCCCCCTTCTCCACTGGTGCTACGCTGATTCTCTTCCCCAGAAGATGGGCTGCCTCTCCCAATCCCGGGACGCTCTCTGGAATCCCTCTGGCTTTTGCTCTCTCCCTCCAGCACTGATGGCAGTTCCCTGACATTAGTATAGTAGAACTGAATAGTACCACTGCTGAACAGAGAAGGAGGAAGCAAAATTGCCAGTGACTCATTAGAGAAACAACGTAACTGCCTGTAAATGCTTTATTTTGGATGCAACTATTTAGCACTGAGAACAGCAGCATTTTCATAGGATTAAGAATAGCTGTAGGAATTTACAAACATGTAGAAAGAATGTAGGGACACACATGTAGGGACGCGGGTGGTGCTGTGGGTTAAACCACAGAGCCTAGGACTTGCCGATCGGAAGGTCGGCGGTTCAAATCCCCACAATGCGGTGAGCTCCCGTTGCTCGGTCCCTGCTCCTGCCAGCCTAGCAGTTTGAAAGCACATCAAAGTGCAAGTAGATACATAGGTACTGTTCCAGCAGGAAGGTAAACGGCGTTTCCGTGTGCTGCTCTGGTTCGCCAGAAGTGGCTTAGTCATGCTGGCCACATGACCCAGAAGCTGTATGCCGGCTCCCTCAGCCAATAAAGCGAGATGAGCGCCGCAACCCCAGAGTCAGTCACGACTGGACCTAATGGTCAGGGTTCCCTTTACCTTTACCTCAATCAATCTTTATTACGGTCCAGAGACCCAACAAATCATTACAAATCAATGCACAATTCATACAGCCTACCTTTTACCCTTACCTTAGAAAGAATGTAGTGATTTTGGTATGAGGTAAATACTTATTGGAATAGTGAGCCATTGGTGTGCTGGTCTAACAAATAGGAGAATTTAGGTGCCACATCTGTTCAGGGCATTTCAAAGATGGCACACAACTGGGCATGAGGTGGGTCTTTGCACATTTTAGCCTCAAGCTCACTCTAAATGCTATAAGTCCCTGAGAAGCAACTTATTCTTCTGCTCACCCATTTACAGCTCAAAAGTGGCTATGGAAAGTTGTGAACTTGGCCAGCTTTGTTGTGGCTGAATAGAGTTGTCTCTCTAAGTTCCAATTGGCTGTTTAAGCTTTTGAGGGTTTTAAAAAAATACTTCACAATCCCTTCCTTCCTGAGCTGTTGGCCATCTGATTAATTAAGGTGAGCAGCAGCAACACATTCCCCCTCATATGGCTATTCCGTTTACAGGTGACTGACACAATGAAGGAAATCCTGGATGTAATGAAAAATTAAAGAGGGAATGAACAAATAGGGGAGGATGTACATCTCATCAAGGTAGATGGAGGTATACGTTGGGTTAAGTGGATTGAGTGATACTTTGGGGGAGCAGCAATTCTCAGCTGTAGTGGCCTTGCATTAATGCCACATCACTTTATGGGTCCATCTTAATATCTCCAATGAAATGCATTCTCCATAGCTCTCACTGTAGCATGTGCTTTCTGTGTGCCCAGGAATACAGTCATACCTCGGGTTAAATATGCTTCAGGTTGAGCGTTTTCATGTTACGCTCCATGGCGACCCGGAAGTAATGGAGTGCGTTACATCCGGGTTTTGCCGCTCGTGCATGCGTAGACGCTCAAAATGACATCACGTGCATGCGCGGAAGTGGCAAAACGCGACCTGCGCACGCACAGATACGCAGTTGCGTGTTACGTTCTACTCAGGATGCGAATGGGGCTCCAGAATGGATCTTGTTCGCATCCAGAGGTCCCACTGTATCTTCTTGCCCCAGCTCATATAATGCCACCCCAGAGCACTGCTGTAACCCAGGTCAAAGCTACCTATTAGAATGGCAAGTGAATTTGTTATGTACGGAGCTGAATCCTAGAACAATAGGATCCAGAATGCAGCAATCTGACTGGTCTGCAAGAGCCACCCAATCCAGCTCCATGTGGAAGTGAATCAGTGACCTGATTGGCCTGCAGGAGCAACCAATCAGGCTCCTGGATGAAGTGAATCAGCAACCTGATTGGCCTGCAGGAGCAGCCCGGAATTAGCCAATCACGCGGGGGCCATTGTGTAAATAATGTGTATATATAGCTAGATGTTTTGGGGAAAGTTTCATTCATTGCTACTATGAGCTGAATAAAGAGCATGAAATTCACATTCGAGTATATTTCAGAATTCAAAGAAGTAGTAGTTACAGCAACGGCCAAAATCAAACCTTACTAGGAGCAGAAGGGAAAGTATTTTGCAATGAGCTTGAACCCACCCCGTTCTTAACACGTTCTCCTGAACCAGATTTCACTGGAAACTTGTCCACTGTGTCTCAAACACTTTATTTGATTTTCCACACTATGACATCTAGGGTTTGGCTGGGAGTGGAATAGGGAGTGCCAAAAATACCAGGGGAACTACTGTTCTGACAGTATTGCCACTGGGGATGAAAAAAAAACGCACTTGAGATGTTTCCATTAAATATTTCTTCCAGATGCAACTCTATTTGTTCTCCCTCCCCCCACCCCCGTTGCTGTGGTTTTCTGGACGACTATGATGTATGCTCGCGAATGTATGCATGTGGTGAATGTAATGCAACTTTGAACCTTAAAAATAGAGACGCAGCTCACGTTACGAGTCTGTTTCTCCAGGATCTTTCTCACGTTACAGGAAACAATGAGAAAGAAATCATGGCCAATTTGTTCTTCTTTCGGGCTTCTGCAGCAATTCATTAAGGCTTGAATTCATTTATTTCCTCCATGGGGAAATGTGTGAGGTGCGTGTTTTTGTATTTTACTCTAGAGCTGATGCATGCCTCGTTGTGGAGAAACATGACAGTGGAAGTGTGAAAGGAGGAAATGTGACCTGCTCTTAGGTCTCCCTTTCCCTCCCTGCCTTCATTTGACTTCCCATCATATGCAAAAGAGCTTTCCTTGTGGTATTAACTGTGGCATTATCACTGAAGAGCCTTTGGTGATGAGAAGCAGCAGCCGCAACAACAAAATCAACATTTTATGTATAACCAAAATACAGATTCATTTTATCTAGGACCGCCATTGAGTTGCGGTGGTGAAGGGAAGCCTGTTTTATGATTTTTATTATTTTATTTTTCTTCAGGCCCATTGTTTGTGAATCTGGGACAGGCAAAATGCAAATCAGTGAAATATGATCAGCTTGCATTGTCCAACTTCTCTAAGCTTCCTTTGTACTAGAACAGTCTCCAGGCATCTCTATGAATCTAAGAGCATGGTTCGTAGCAAATGTGTGTCACGGTGTACCTCAGGTTCTCCACACACCCTGTCAGAAGCTTCAGTTCTCTTGTAGACAATGGGTGGGATTTGTGACATCTCTGTAAAGCACAATCTCACACATTGTCTTCTCAGGAGTAACTTATGTTCAGCTCAGTGGGGCTCAGTAAGGGGTGAATGAATACAAAATTGTATCCTAAGACTGATTCTCAAACCTTTATTGGCATATGTACAAGATTCCAGTAGGGTTTAATACAAATCAAAACAAAAACAAGAAAAAACCCACTCAGTTCCTCCCCCCCCCCAGGAAAAACCCTCCATCTAACACTTAAGTTAGTGTTGTATGGCATTCATGAATCCTAATACAATGATCTCAAGAATACCTTCCTTGAAGTAAGCCCTATTAGAATTAATAGGACTTAGCTGTTGAGAAGGCATGCTTAGGGAATGGACCACAATTGTGTCATGATTGTTTAGCACAGGCATAGGCAAACTTGGCCCTCCGGATGTTTTGGGACTACAACTCCCATCATCCCTGGCCACTGGTCCTGTTAGCTAGGGATGATGGGAGCTGTAGTCACAAAACATCTAGAGGGCCAAGTTTGCCTATGCCTGGTTTAGCAGAATTTATAATCTTGAGCATTAAACATGCATCACACAATCTGGTTACAGTGGTACCTCGGGTTAAGAACTTAATTGGTTCTGGAGGTCCGTTCTTAATCTGAAACTGTTCTTAACCTGAAGAACCAATTTAGCTAATTGGTTCCTCCTGCTGCCGCCGCATCACCGCTGCACGATTTTTGTTCTCATCCTGAAGCAAAGTTCTTAACCCGAGGTACTATTTCTGGGTTAGTGGAGTCTGTAACCTGAAGTGTATGTAACCTGAAGCGTCTGTAACCCGAGGTACCACTGTATTTTGTATTTATGTCAATAAGCAGAAAAGCTGGACATTTAGCTAAGCAGAATATAGGGTACCTTCCTTCTACTTACTCTTTTTTGGGGACTTGATCCAGCCCAAAGTTAAGCAACGTAAAGCTGCATTCTTGCACATTCTTATTTGGGAGTAATTCTCACTGACTACAGTGTGATTTACTTCAGTGTAGACATTTCATCAGGTTGAGCTGTATGCTCCATTGCTTTCAATGGGACCTAAACAATGGTGTTTCAAAGTGTTGATTTGGCTTTAGTCTGAACCTCAGTTCTCCAGATTCAGTTATGAGATACCTCCTGGGTTAAAAGTAGCTTTGACGAGTGCTGTTGCTTGGTGTGATAAACCCAGAGAATATTTTTGCCTATAAATTGGCTGATGTGGTCAGTGAGATAGGACAGAAAGTAGGTGCAGGGCAATGGTTAGAATCTTTGACCCAGATATTTTCATCCCCCCCCCCACACTTTTGCAGAGGGTTTTCATGTTTTCAACAATCAAAAACAATCTAAAGTTTTACAGTCCACCCTTTGGATTCCACCTCCTTATTCTGCTGAACATGCATGAGAGGCTCCAGAGAAGATTTAGTTTGAAATTTTCAATATGAGAGGTCAAATAAAATGTAAAGGACAAATGGGCTGATTTACGCACATACGTTCATGGAGATGTAGCACTTGAAAAAGGGTAGATGGAAGACTTAATGAACATAAGCACCTTACTGCAATTGACCACCCCAGCAGGTCAAATAGGGTCAATTGTATAGGTAGATTTTGGAATGATCTGGCAGTCATATGGGCAATAATACCAATTATACTTATGTAAGTGATGGACCTGATCCAGTCAGGTGCTGAATGCTCTTAACTCCTACTAATAACACTTTAATCAATGCTAGACAGTAATGAGCCCTGTTATAGGGCTAATCAAATCTTAGGCTTCAGTGAGCTGAACATAACAAGAGTTCAGAAAGGGACGTGCTCTTCCTTGACCCTGTGCAAGCAGCATTGCACAGCTAGGAAAATGCATGACTGGAGTAATTCACAGTATTCTGAAAAACCAGGCTTGCGGGGCTGAATGGATCATAATGTTTGGCTCCCCGTGGCAAAGGCTAGGTAAACTCTGAGCCAGCTAAAGTTAGACACACTTTGGTCTTGCTGAATCGAAAGCAAGAGAGATGCCTTCCTAATTCTTCCTTCCAAACCAGTGAGACTAAATTGCTCTATTCTGGTTCCGTCCCCTCACCCACGTTTTATGAAATGGTACTTCTAACTCACAGTTTTATGCCTTGTTTGTTTGTGTATTTTGTCTTTCTGGGTGCAGTAGGACCAACAATGCTACATAATAATAATAATAATAATAATAATAATAATAATAATAATAATTTTTTATACCCCACTCATCTGGCTGGGTTTCCCTAGCCACTCTGGGTGGCCTCCAATCGAATATGAAAACACAATATAGCATCAAACATTAAAAAGTTCCCTAAACAGGGCTGCCTTCAGTTGCCTTTTAAAAGTAAAATAGTTGCTTATTTCCTTGACACCTGAAGGGAGGGAGTTCCACAAGGCAGGCGCCACTACCGAGAAGGCCCTCTGCCTGGTTCCCTGTAACCTCACTTCTCGCAGGGAGGGAACCGCCAGAAGGCCCTCAGCACTGGAACTCAGTGTCTGGGATGGATGATGGAGGTGGAGACACTCCTTCAGGTACACAGGACTGAGGCCGTTTAGGGCTTTAAAGGTCAGCACTAACAATTTGAATTGTGCACGGAAGCGTACTGGGAGCCAATGCAGATCTCTCAGGACTGGTGTTGAATGGTCTCGGCAGCCACTCCCAGTCACCAGTCTAGTTGCAGCATTCTGGATTAATTGCAGTTTCAGAGTCACCTTCAAAGGTAGCCCCATGGAGAGTGCATTGCAGTAGTTCAAGCGGGAGATAACTAGAGCATGCACCACTCTGGCAAGACACTCTGCAGGCAGGTAGGGTCTCAGCCTGCGTACCAGATGGAGCTGGTAAACAGCTACCCTGGACACAGAATTAACCTGCGCCTCCATGGACAGCTGTGAATCCAAAATGACTCCCAGGCTGCACACCTGGTCCTTCAGGGGTACAGTTACCCCATTCAGGACCAGGGAGTTCTACACACCAGCCCACCCCCTGTCCCCCAAGAACAGTACTTCTGTCTTGTCAGGATTCAACCTCAATCTGTTAGCCACCATCCATCCTCCATCCACCTCCAGACACTCACACATGACCTTCACTGGTTCTGATTTAAAAGAGAGGTAGAGCTGGGTACCATCTGCATATTGATGAAGTTAATACCAGAAACAAGTTGTTGGGGTGGCGAGGGCAGCAGAGCCACCACGATAATTCCCAGCTAGATGAGTCCTTGTTGCTTACCAATAGATGGAGAGCAGTGAGATGGTGGGGAGGTTGGCATGGTGCAAACACACTGACGTGAGTGCTGGATTGACTCTGCTGGTGACTTTGCATCTCTGCGACTTTGCATCTCTGCTAACCTGCCTCTACTTCTCAGGAAACAGCGGCGATCCACCTGCTGGGAAACTATCACAGAGGCTCTGTCCCACCGGGCATCCTGCTTCTGGTTGAAACAGCATGATCCTATGTAATGTGTCTGCCACAGAATTCAGTGGGACTTCTAGATGATTGTGTATAGGATTACAGCCTTGAGAAGGCCAAGGGAGGCTTATCTCCACCCACCCACCCACCATTATTAGAACAGGGATTGTCACCACCCATTAGTGGGGAAATGTCTAATTAAACCTTAAGAAACACAGACACATTCAGGCCCCAACCCCATGTCCTTATTCCCATCATCCCACAACTTTCCCGTGTTGACAAAGCAGGGTGAATCATGAGCCCTAACAATGAGTCTACTCATGTTTAGGCAAATGCAATTAGAAGCCCATGCAGACCTTCTCCTACATTTCTCCAATGTCAATACTACTCTACTAATAATAATTTAATTGTTTATACCCCACCCATCTGACTGGGTTGCCCCAGCCACTTTGGACAGCTTCCAACATGGCTTTCAACATATATAAAAACATAAAAAACCGTTAAACATTAAAGATCCCATTTACAGGGCTGCCTTTAGATGTCTTCTAAAGATTGTCTAATTAGTTATCTCCTTTGCTTAGGAGTCGCGTAGCTCCGTACCCTCCAACATGTCTCCAATGAAAATAGGGATGTCCTGAAAGAAGCGGCACATTCCGGGATCAAATCAGAAACAAGGATGGATTCTGTAAATCCAGGACTGTCCCTGGGAAATAGGGACACTTGGAGGGTTTGAAAAAACATGAGTGACTGGGGAATGAGAAGGTACATGACATAGGTGAGGACATTGAGGGCAGGGCTTGTATGCACCACCACTGCCTGCACCCCTGTCCACTTTACGAGCAAATTCAAGAAATTGTGTTATATAAACATTAATAATTTTAATAGTAGTATAGTCATACCTCAGGTTACAGACGCTTCAGGTTGCATTTTTTCAGGTTGTGGAAACCCGAAAGTACAGGAACGGGTTACTTCTGGGTTTCGGCAGTCGTGCATGCACAGAAGCACTAAATTGTGCTTTGCGCATCTGCAGAAGTGCCAAATTGCAACCCGCATGTACGCAGATGCACCGCTGCAGGTTGTGAATGCTGCGGGTTGCGAACGTGCATCCCGCACGGATCACGTTCGCAATCTGAGCCTCCATTGTATGAGTAATATAAAGGTGGTGGTTCAATCTTTTCTTGGTTTCCAAAGTTTTATTTAAAATGATTCGGATACTTGCTATGCTGACTACTTCATTATAGGATAACAAAGAAAGGACATTACCATGTTACAAAAGCACAGAAGAAAGAGGTAGCATTGTTTACTTGCCTGTGGCCTTGATGCAAGAATTTCTTGAATATTCCCAGTGAACTTAAAGGGTTGGTAAAAAGTGGTACTCTTTAATACTTTGCCAACTTTAAGGATTTGTCACTCTTTATTTACTACAGATGGTGTGAATAACATAAGACTCAGCTGCGAGAATAGAGAATGCGTTCTCTACAGCAGCATATTAGTAAAATCCCACTAGAACAATTTGCAGAAAGAGTATTTTTCCTAGCAATGCTTCCTCTTGCAGAAATAATGGTTTTTAGTTTAGGTTGCATTATTCCTCTTCCCGATTACACTATCCCTTGTTTCTTAATATGTCCCTTGTTTCCGTGTTTCCTAATAGCTACGAGAAATCCTTTAAATTCCCAAACTCTCTTTCTTCAGTAAATTGCCAAAATCCCAGTTTTGGCTGCAAACTTCCATTCTGATTCAAGAAATCCATCCAAATGCTACTCTCTCTCTCTCTCTCTTTTTTGCTCTGTAAAGCTTTTACAAGCATAATCGTGCATCCTGGGAATACATGATTGCAATAAATGAAGTATTAAGTATAATTTGTGGTCTGATTTGTCATATTAAGAAGACAGGTCAAATTGTAGGAATTCTTGTACTCAAAAAATAGTATGCATGCACTGTTTCCAAAAACTGGTCAGCCAGTTCAGTAGTTCTCACATCTGATCTTTTGCTCATTAGAAAAAATTTGTTCACCTTTCTGCAACTTCATGCCCGTCATCCCCAAGCATTGGTCATACTAGCTGGGGCTGCTGGGAGTTGTAGTCCAATCTAGTGGAATTAGGAAATCTCTCATCCAATTACTTAGTTGTTTTCTTCCTTTGTGAAAGTGGATGGTATTTTTTCAGCCTCATTCCCAGAGCACTGGAGAATTTGGCACTGCCTCTGGGACTGGTAAAGATGCTCTCGTCTCCCCTGCCCAGTCACTGGTTGCTTTACAGAAGGCAGGATGGCTAGCTGAGCTCCAAGGGTAACCAAATTTTGGCTATATGCTATTTATGCGTATACATGGTGCTCTTGGAACCAAACTGGGCCAACTGTATAGAGTACTAGGAAAGAATTTGAAAAAAAATAAATGCCTTCTTTATTCAAAGCTATCTAAGTAATATCAGTGTGCACGATGAAATGGTATGGGGTGTGGGGAAAATCAATTTCTGTTTCCCTCTTGGCTTGTTTATTTTTTTAAAAAAAGAAAAGAGAAAGATGAGAAGAAAGCTTCTGGTAATTGCTCTGCCTTCAGTCTGTTTTTTTTAGGAATCTGGGAATAATTTGCATTTTCTTACAGTTCCAAAACACTGCGTGTAGCCAGAGTGTTTATAATTTAATTTATATGTTAGCATTATAACATCTCAGTTGTAGCCTGCTGTTGAAGCTTGGCAAATCCTGGACATGGGATTCATTAAATCCTCCGCTTTGATCTAGTGTGATAATTGATCGTTTAACATTTTTGAAGAAATGTTGCACATGAGGCACCAAAGATTTGTGGCAGTAAACACATGCATATTATCTTATGTGTTTATTACATAGTTGGATGGCTCAAATAACACTCTGCTTTTCACTTCAAAGGTTGGGCTAAGCTGGCAGCGGGCAATAAAAGAGCAAATGAAATCCTGTGGTTCATAAGTGTATTGTACATTTGTGTCTCTTTAGAAATCTCCCTTGTCACTTCTTAGTTAATCCACATCTTCAGACAGATGTACAAAATGAAGGGTTTCTCAGAGGGGGTGGGTGGCCTTTGTTGGTTTTACTGAGCTGGTTCACACTTAACACTTAACCTGTGCACACAATATAGATTTGAAGCTCATTTGAAACACATTTTCCCCTCAAAGAATTCTGGACATGATAGTTTATGCCTCATCAAGTTACAACTCCTAGAAGCCACTAAGAAATTACAGTGTCCAGAATTCTTTGAGGGGAAAGAATGTCCTTTGAATGTGTTTTAAAGGTATTGTATGTACATAGCCTGACAAACTATGGTCTAGCTTGAATGCTTCAACATGTTGGCTGCAGAGATACAAATGGCTAGGGTTTAGACTTGCATGAGAATTCAGAGATATTGAAATTAGGGAAATAAGAAATGTAGAAAGAAGGACTGAGACACTGTCCTGAGGAAGAAAGGGCAAAGGAAAGCTGTCTTCCAAGTTTCTCCACAAACCAGGACTTTTTTCAGCTGGAGCTCACCGGAACTCAGCTCCGGCACCTCTCAGGTAGGCACCATTGCCATTATAAGAGAACAAGGGGAGTTCCGGCACCTCTTTTTCTAGAAAAATAGACCAGAAACTATGTTTACGTGGTAACAACTGGGTCTGTGTGCTATGGAACAGATTCTGTAAAGTGGGTGTTGGGTCTTCTCAGTATATAGAGACAGGTACTTGCTACTGCCTCCTGAAAAGGAAACCAGTAGGGTCAGGATGTGGTAAGGTCATCAAAGGTAGGCAAGTCTAGATAGTAAGACCCTGAGACAACATTTGATCCTGTTAGAACCCTCCAAATATGGTTCAAAAATGTAAGTTTCCATTTTTGGCATGAAACTGGCTTGCGCTTCCCACATGGGTCCTGACTAACCAGGGGCAAAGGAAGGGGGATGTGGTGAGGGCAGACTGCTCTGGGTGTCACCACTGAGAGGGGTGACAAAATAGTGGGTGGCACTCACCACAGGGCCTGCTGCGCTCCCGAGCCACGTGTCTCCCCTGGGCACCTGGTCAGCTTGCTGTGCCGCTGTGACTAACCAAAATGAAGAACAACAAATGTGGCTGAGAAATATGGAGACATGGCTAAGGTGAAGGAAAAGGTGTGCTCTGATAGACGTTCCCAGGTCAGGAACAGGCTTGGAAAGGATGAGCAGTTCAGTGAATGCAATACTTAATGGGATAGACCATTAAACCATGAGTGGGGAAGGCCACTGGCAAAAGACAATGAAATGGAACAATCTCCTTGACAGAAGACCAAACAATGTGGGGACTCAGAGGTGCTTGGTTATATGGAAAAGATGAACCCATTAAGGACAGGGCTGGGTGGAAGGGACATTAAATGTTAATTGACTCGAGTGGGAAGCATCTCTGGTCAATCGAAACTCACGGTCAGTTGTCCAAGGCATCTGTTTCAGGGAAATATGGAGGCTTTTCCTAAAGGCTGTAAAGAGACTTAATCCAATTTGTGTGTGTGTGTGCTTGCTGGAGTATACGTATTGTATTGTCACTCTGCTAGGAGTAATTAATGCTGAAATAAGATGCAATAGATATGGTAGAGTTTCCAGGGACTAATTAAGCTTGCACTTACACAATTCTTTATGCCTGTTGGTTATTGCAGGGAAGTTCCCCTGCACGGCATTTACCATGGAGAATTCCCCCCCCCCCCGGAACTGTTAGGGCTTCCCCTGATAGAATGCTATTTAGCTTGAGAACCTCAAGAGCTTATCAAAATGAGCACCTAGGCTTCTGGCATGTGCAGAGTTCCAGCTCAGCCAAGCTTCTTTGTAACAATGCATTTTTTTTTTTTTTAAAAAAAGATGGATCCATGGAGGGCAGTTTTATTAATAGCTATAACTAAGTGCAAAGAAAAAGGAACATCCATGTTTAGAAGCAATATACCTTGGGTTACCAGATGCTGGGAACAAATAATATGTGAGGGCTGCTTTCTCCATGGTCTTCCTGAAAGGCTTGTTGTAAGGATTTGTTTGATACTGGAACCAGATGGACCTTTGATCTAAACCAGCATAGTTGGACTTGTGTGTATAGAGCAAAATAAAAATAAACTAATGAAGGTCAATTAGTGGAAAATTGTTGGACTAATGTTTAGTCTCTGCAAATGGGTTTCCTCCCCTTCCCCGGTGTTAATAAGAAATAATGTCATTCATCTTTTGCCTAAGGCAAAATCCCCGCTGCCCAGTTTAGTGACGTCAGGATTTCATTTGTGAGCAAAAAAAAAAAGCTTTCTGGGTCATCTAAATAAATACTGTATTTATTTACTCCCCATGTGCTTTGGGAAGTAAATACACATCTTTTCATGAGATCTTGCTGTTGCTATGTTCTGATTAGGGAATCTGTGACCTATATGGTTCACTCCCACCTAATACCTCTTGCTAGTTTGCACTTCAGTAATGCCATTGGGGCCAATTATTTGTATATGGGAGTACTTGGAAATTTCCCATTGGTCAAGACCTGGAACAGTCGTTTCCTTTCATTGCAGGGTGGGGGATTCCAACTATAAAGTGTACAGCCTGTCTGGGAATCTCGGGAAGAGAAAACTCCCTGAGGCAATTGCTAGTACTTCATCAAAAAGTTAGGAAAGAAGCAATAATTAAATAAACCTGGAACAACAGAAAACATAACTTCCTCTGAGTTCTCACTATTTTTTTTTAATGGGAGGGTTGTTCTTAATTATATCTTTACATTCCTGTGTATAATCATACCTGACCATGACAATAAGCTATCATAGAGGGAAATAAAGACACATAGGTGTGGATGAAGTATTGGATCAACCCAATTTTTTAAAATAAGAACTCATAGGAATTGAAGCAAACAACTAACTTGTCCCATGTTGAGCTTTTTTTTAGGAAGACCCCAAAGACACCTTTGATTTTCTAGGAAATATATACAACCTGAGCCCATGATGGAGGGGCTCACAGCTGAGGCCCTTAATAGGGTCATGGTTTTCCCATAGCCGCAGCCTAAGATTCAAACACAAATCAAACATGCTTCAAAATGTGGCTCTGACCCTCTTTCCAGCTTGCTGACTTTAACAGACTGGACTCGGAGAAACCTCCAAGGATTCATTCCGATAGCTCAGTTGGTTAGAGCATGGTGCTGATAACATCAAGGTTGCAGGTTTGATTCCCATATGGGGCAGCTGCATATTGGTTGGACTAGATGATTCTCAGGGTCCCTTCCAACCATACATTTCTGTGATTGAGGCCTCATCCACACTTATCTCTTGCCCCCTACTTTCTAGGTACAGGTCCACACTTTTCCAGTCCACATCTAAACGGTTTTCCTCCCCTTCCACTTTCTCCAGGAAATCAGCTTTTTAACATTGAATGAGAACAAATGGCAATTTGGGTTTTCCATGGATTGCTGAAAGCATGAAAGAGTAGGTTTTGCGGGGGGAAGGTAGGGGGGCAAAGGTAGAAGGAGAGCCCTTTGGTCTTACTTCCCACTTCTTCTGATCACAAGTTACATCCATTTCCCGCAGTCTCTGCAACACCTGCTTCTCATATGAACCCAGCTTCTGGGGTTAAAGTATCAAGTGCCTGGTGTCAGTGATTTCTATAGCGGGCAGAGAAAGTTTTGGTTTCATCACGTATTGCTTTCCCAGCATTTGAGAAACCTGGCAGGTGCTTGGTGTAAAAAATGTCTTTCTGCAGTTATTGTCTGCAGCAGACTTTGGGCAGAGGGATAGATTGTATTAAACGGCTGCTGGAAATCTTCAGTCCCCTAGCGATTTTGCAGGAAGATTAGATGAATTCTGCAGCAGGTTATTCCAAATTCTATAGTAATGATATCCAGGCTGTCTAGACTGCTGTTATTTTCAGTCTATGGTTTTAATGTCAACCAACTAATTAGAAGCACTTGGCACTTACCCAGCCTTTTTTATTTGAATCAGTGGAGATTCTGCTGTTAGGAGAATAGTTTCAATAAGCACCTTGGACTCCTGATACTTAGCCAGAGCATGAACATAGAACCTACCAGTGTTGTTCTCCAACTGCTTCCAGATGCGTGGCTCATTGCTCTTCGGCTATAAGCTAAATGTGGAACTGCAACTCACTTTCCTCATGGTAAGGGATATTGATGATACTGGATGTTCGTTCTGCAATGTTCTGTCCACATCAGTGGGTCTGGCAAAGCTGCTGTAGGAATGTTACATTTTCCTGACCTGAGCGGTCATATTGAAGGGGTAGAGGCACTGAAGCCATTCTTTTAAAAAAAGAAGGAATAAAAGAAAGAAATCAGTTCCTTTATTTACTGTATTTAAGCATGATTGCTCACTGCTACCCATGGAATGGAAAAAACAAAATGTTTTAATGTTTGTTTTAGATTGGAAGTTGTGCTTTAAATGCATGAGGTGTGCTTGTTGTTTAGTCGTTTAGTCATGTCCGACTCTTCATGACACCATGGACCAGAGCACGCCAGGCACTCCTGTCTTCCACTGCCTCCCGCAGTTTGGTCAAGCTCATGCTGGTAGCTTTGAGAACACTGTCCAACCATCTCGCCCTCTGTCATCCCCTTCTCCTTGTTCCCTCCTTCTTTCCCAACATCCGGGTCTTTTCCAGGGAGTCTTCTCTTCTCATGTGGTGGCCGAATTATTGGAGCCTCAGCTTCAAGATCTGTCCTTCCAGTGAGCACCCAGGGCTGATTTCCTTAAGAACGGATAGATTTGATTTTCTTGCAGTCCATGGGACTCTCAAGAGTCTCCTCCAGCACCACACAGCCCTAATTCTTAGCAGAAATATGCATCCTTGTCATTTTTACCCATTCATTCCAGTCCTCTGGAGCAAAGTATCCCCCAAAGGGGGTAAAGGTACCCCCTTTCCTCCCACCCGGGCAGCTCTGCCATCTGCTTGCCCCTCAGAGCCAACGTGCCACAAGGGGCTGGGCCTTGACAGTGACAGCCTCCTTCCTCACTCTCCAGCAGCCACTATGAGCTGTCCCAAGGGAGGAGGCTGGCAGCAGCGGCCATGGAGAGGTCATGGGATGCTTCCTTGCTGCAGCCTCTGCTTGGGAGAAACATAGGCTCCTCCCTGAACTCAGTGGCGGCAGCACTGGTGAGGGAAATAGGGACTTTCTGGCATCAAATGAGAAGCTGGGTTGGCTTTCGTAATTCTAGGACTGTCTCTGTAAAATTGGGACCTTTAATGTCTTTCCTTAATCTTTCCTTCCTCAAGCTAACAATGTCCATTCCTCATAGGACTTGCTTTCCAGACCACTTCCTGGTCACCCTTATCTGCACGTTCTCCAGTTTGTTAATACACAAATCAGACATACACCCTCAAAGGGATACATTCGTATGCACCATCTCCTGGCTCATAGAAGGTGTTTTTTTTTTCCCTGAGGTGGTTTTGTGGTCTGCATTATTGCTTGGGGTGTGGGGGAGCATTATTGCTGACCTAAAAGCCTGAACTGGGGGAAAAGTGACAAAATCTCTGGCCTGCCATTTGAACTGAAAGTAAACACAATTGCTGGATAAAGTTTGCAGCCACTCCAGAAGTAGAGGCGACGGGGAATGTTGTAAAGAATAAACAGAGACAGCACAGGAGCAATCAGCTAACAACCAACATTATTTCCACCTTCACCAGGTCCTGAAGCCTCAGGATGTGACCCTTGCAGTTCTGCTTGAATGTGGATACTTATTAACACAGTTTCCCATTTCTTCAGTCCCAGTGCTGGCAGAAGGGAGGGTCTGGAAGTTGCGGCCAGGGAAACAGCAGCAGCTTTAAGTAATTTTCTACATGTGGTGCCAAACCGTAACAAGACCCTGTGTGCTTCTTGCAAACACATGGTCCAAGCGAGAGCCAGCCCTTGCCAGAAATCCACAGCTTTAAGTGCAGCGCACAGCAAAACTCCAGCGTCGAGGCGGCCCAGCCTCAACAGGCTTTCACAAATACAACTGCCTAACTAAACAGAAAGTGATCGCCAGGCTATTCCCCCTGGGAATACACCCAACAGCTGTCTCAGTGCAGATGCTGACGGATATGAGCATCTCAAGCACGAGAACAAGGCCTCAGCAGGCAGGCAGAGCTATGGAGTCCTTCAGGGTCCTTGCTTTTTTCACCCAAGACAAAGAGCATGGAGTGAAGCTGGCCAGGATCCAAAAGTATCAGAGGGGAGAGAGAGGGAGAGAGATCTACCTACAAGAAGCCGTTCTGTTCCTAGGCAAATAAGAACTTTTTTCTTTTTTTAACTTCTTCCCCTCACTCCTGCCCTCTGAGTTTTCACTGAA
This sequence comes from Podarcis bocagei, assembly GCF_964188305.1. NCBI lineage: Eukaryota > Metazoa > Chordata > Lepidosauria > Squamata > Lacertidae > Podarcis > Podarcis bocagei. Next base: position 80,982,599 of record NC_138129.1, on the reverse strand, counting down.
GAGGGAAGCAAAATTAGAAGCAGCAGAACGAGTTATAGGGATCATTTTAGGAAGTCTCTCTTTTTTTGTTTCCATCTTCTGGGCTCATTGATACCTTGCAGATTTTGGAACATCCATTGAGCAGCATTGATTCCCCAAAGGTTGGAGTCTTACCCTTCAGTTTTGGGGAAGTGCTCAATTTCCTCCCAGATCCGCATTCGGTACTGTAGTTTATTTTCCAAACTTAGTGCAGTTCTATTGAAATCCGCTGAAGGAAAACGTTCTGAAGCTGGGAAAGAGGGGGATATTTCTTCCTCATTTCTTACCTTTCCATTCCCCCCCCCCCTGGAACTTCTAGTTATGTTCTAAGTGTGCCAGGTTTCCCATCATCATTACTTTTTCCTTAAGCTTCTCTGGAAAATGGCAAGACTTCAGATAAATCTATCCTCCATATAAAACATAGAGATATATGCACCCCATATTTCTTGTGTGCATCCATTTTCCATTGTGGGACTTGAGCGAGCTGGGCAGCCTCAGTCGTATTTTAGCAGCACAGAGGAGAAAAAAGGGTCAAAGGTAGTGGCAGAAAGATGGAGAGACGGGGGTGGCAGAAAGAGAGAAAAGGGTCAGAGGCGAATTTTGGGCAGTGTGACTGTTAAGCTGTGGGTGAACATATCAGACGACACAGTGATTCTTCAAACAGCTCTTGTTTAATCACAGAACAGAACAGAACTGAAGGGTTCAGCCAGCCTGCTTATATAGAGCTCCACTACAGTGCAACTGTAACAACTTTTTGTAACTATCCAATCACTGAACGTCACTTTCAATCCCTTATTTGCATGTGTGGACCTGAGTGAAAACTGTCTACAGCATCCCCCTGCTGGTCCAGGGTGAGAACTTCAGTACATAACAGTGACTGGTTTTGCCACACTGAGTGCTGACACAGAGGGCGCTGAAGAGCTTCACAACTGAATTGAGCAGAATGGAAGGTGAGGGGGGAGCACTACATTTTGGGCTTGCAGCGTGTGCCGCTGAAATTTAAAAGATCAGTGTCTGCCCATTTTGTCTCTGGCCCCACCCATAGCCAGCTTAAGGGTTCCAACTCATTGCCCAAAGGGGATGCGACACTTGAGAGAAAAGACCCTCCAAATGTCCCTGTTTTCCAGGCAAAATTTCAACACCTGGTGCTGCCTCAATACAGCTGCATGCTTCAGTCACTGGGCTCCTTTGAAAATGGCTTCTTCATGGGAACCATGAAGTGACCTCTCCAGAAAATGGAACGACTCTTCTTTTATTATCTCTGCACCTGTGATATGCTGAGTGACGTGGCTGCTGTTAGGCAGTTGAATGCACGTATGTACTCTGTTTCCCTCCCTCCCCCCCACATCTGCGTGGCCCCAGGTGCTGGCAACCCACCCTACATCACTGTCAGAGCTAGATAAACTTTAAAATGAAACTACTGGGGATAATAATATCCATGAAATTAAAGGATCGTTATGGGTTTTGGATGCCAGGGATGCAGGTGGCACTTTGGGTTAAACCACAGAGCCTAGAGCTTGCCAATCAGAAAGTCAGCGGCTCGAATCCCCGTGACGGGGTGAGCTCCCGTTGCTCAGTCCCAGCTCCTGCCAACCTAGCAGTTCGAAAGCACGTCAAAGTAGATAAATAGGTACTGCTCCAGCGGGAAGGCATTTCCGTGAGCTGCTCTGGTTTGCCAGAAGCGGCTTAGTCATGCTGGCCACATGACCTGGAAGCTGTACACCGGCTCCCTCGGCCAGTAAAGGGAGATGAGCGCCGCAACCCCAGAGTCGGCCACGACTGGACCTAATGGTCAGGGGACCCTTTACCTTTTTATGGGTTTTGGAACTGAATTAAATGGATCTCTTGCAAACAGAGTTGTCTTGCATCTTTATTCATATTTACCATGGCTGTCACTTAGTTTAGGAAATGCCAGCCAGTTCTTAAAATCTGTAAATATTTTTACAGGAGAGGAAAAAAAATAGTTCTGCAGAAGATGGGGGCAATTATTTGATGTGGGGAGGCTCAAATGTGCAAACTGGGCGTAGTCAAAGCCCCCCCCCCCAATCCCTGTTGGGAAAAATCCTCTGTCTTTCATATTCTCCCAAGGAGAAGTTCCCATCTGGCCATTCCTGTGCTGAGCAACCCCTCGGCTGCCTGCTACCCCTTCCCCTAGGTAAGAATTTGTCTGTGCTTTGAGGAAGCAGGGAAGGATAGCTAATCTGGCATTTTAAACTGCAGATCAATCACTTGAAACGTCCCTCAAGGCTTTTTAGAAAACTCAACCTGCACGTAACTAGGCATGCCAATTTATTATCGGGGCCTTGATTGGGTGTGAGCAATATCTCTAGTCACAGCAGACAACCTCTTAAGAGAAGGCATCTCTCCTTCTCTCACACACAGCATTTTCCAGCTTCAGCTTTTATAAAGTTACTGAGACTTTTTTTTGTATCGGATCAGATTGTTATTATGTGTTTGATTTTGCTGTCTATTTTGTTGTTTCTTCAGCTTGTAAACAGCCTTCTTTATAGTAATAGAGAATGGTGGTGTACAAATTAAAAGTGAAATGAACAATGAAATGAAATGTCCGTACATCTGTGTTTTAACACAATTGCTTTATTGTGTTGATACCATTTAATCCACTGTCATAAACTGCTTTGGGTTTTAGAAATGAAAAGTAACGCCCCTCGCTGTCTATGCAACCAATGTGAAAAGGGGCTCTGTACATGGTGTTCTGTACTGATGTATTCAGGCAGGGCTACTTCATGCAAGAGCAGATTCTGGTCTGCAGATTCCCCCTCGTGTAGAGAAACCCCTGGTGTGGACACCAGTATGAGCACAGACAGCTGCCTCACTTGTTGACTGAATGCACAAATAGTGGATGGTGCTGGCAAGCAGGTCTAGTCCATGTGGCCTCATCGCTAGCACCCAAAGGCTTTAACACACAGATTAAGAGACTGTGTTTGTGCAGCATTGTGGACATAGTTGCACTGAAAAGTCTAAATCAGCTGTCTGCATGGGGCAGAGGAATATAGACCAGGAGCCTCAGACCCTCCAAGTGCCCCTATTTTCCAGAGATGTCCCTGATTTCCAAATGCCACCCCAGTTTCTGATTTGATCCCAGAACATCCCGCTTTTCCTTAGGACATCCCTATTTTCATCAGAGAAATGTTGGAGGGTATGGAGTTAACCGAGCCATCTGAAGGCAGCCCTGCATAGAAAGTTTTGTTAATGTTTAATTGTGTTATATATATGATGGAATGCACTCAGAGTGGCAACCCGGTCAGATGGGTGGGGTATTAAAGTTCTTATTATTTTTATTATGGAATAGGATGCCCCTGTTTTCATCAGAGAAATGTTGGAGGGTATGGAGTCTGACAATGTGAAAGTTCCCTACCCTCCAAGTGTCCCGATTTTCCAGGGGCAATCCCAGAATGATGAAAGCTTTCCCGGCTTCTGATTGTATCCCAGAATGTCCCTGTTTCCCCCCGCCAGTGCTGCCACTGCCAAGCTCAGGGACAAGGATAAGCTGGCGCTTGCCCCGAAAAGCTGTGAGGAAGCATCTTCTGACCTCTCCATTGTCTCTACATGGCCACCGCTCCCTTGGAAAGCTTGTAGCGGCTGCTGGAGAGTGGGCGAGGAGGAGGAGAGGTTGTGGCAGCTGAAGCCCAGTCCTGCTCCCTTTCATTCTGCCCAGAGAGGCTGTGGGCAAGGCCTCTCAGGGCAGGATGAAAGGGAGCAGAGTGCAAGCAGTCTTGATTCTCCCCCCCCTTTTTTTTTAATGCTTTGTGCATCCATGTCTAAACTTGGCCCTTTCTAAAAATTATTTATCGGGGTGTGTTTTCCTTTTTTGTAAATCTACCAAGGAATAAGATAAAATTGGGATTAAAGCATTCTCTCAGGGCCGGTGGAGGGTGTGTGTGCTGGGGGCCGGATTGAGATTTGATGAGGCCCTAAGCTACTGAAGGTAATGGGGCCCTTTATATGTCCAGCTGTCCTTTGTCAACAACAAATTGTCACTGTTTTTGTGTGTTAAATATATGGTATATGGTAATTTATGGACCTAATAGGTATCTAAATCCATTTGCACATGTTGCCATGCAACCACTCCATGCAGAATGTAGGCACCCTATATATAGAAATGAGCAACCAGTGATATTTTAGGGAGCAGGCTAGCAGGCGGGGCCCATTACTTACATCACAGGAGCCTACACAACACAAAACACTGTTGCTGTATGTAGGTTTTACTTCATGTGTTTTTTATCTTATATTTTGGAAATGTACATCTAGGTTTTTCTCCCTTAAAATTTTTTGGGAGCGCCAAGAGAGTGTGGGGCCCTATAGCTTGTTTAGCTTATACATAAATCTGGCACTGTGTGTGCTGCGTCACCTTGGTGAAGTGGTGGCAACGTTTGCCCTTCTTCTGACCGGAAATGCTCTGTGGGTGGGGGACAAAATAATGGGGGGTCAGGGAGGGCCAGTTGGTGAGGGGGAGTGAGACACACCCCTATTTTCATCTGAAGGGTGGGTATGCAGTGGTGCTATTTTTGTGACTGCCTCTTCGCTGTGGGCACCATTGCTTGGCATCATGAAGGGAACTCATTCAGACGCCTCTTTGAGCTGGAAGAATGTGAGTGGGTCACACTGCACAGCTGCAACCCCACCAGCTACACATTTCGTCAGGAAAGGGGCCCCACATTAGTTCAGGTGTAGCAAGAGTCTCTCAGCGCAGGAGGGGCTTTGAGCGAACCTCCCTGTTGTTGCTGAGGGATGAGAATGCATGTGTGAACCTGCACATAGGGTTGCGCATACTTTACATGCTGGCTTCAGTGCTAGCAGAGCGATGTGTCCTGAATCGTGCCCCCCAGGAATTTCAGATTAGTTCCCAATGAATAAAAATTCAAGCAGCCCGCAAAAGAAAGGGCAGGAATCGCAGCTTACAACCCCCTTCCCCACCTCCTCCTCCTCCTTTCAAAAGAGAGAGGGAGAAAATGTTCAAGCAGAGGCTTGTAGCTTTTCCAGTTCAGTTCATGTATATTTCTGAAGCTGCATGTGAATGTGAAGGAAGGGGTGGGAAGAATGATCGTGTTAAAAGTCATCACTTTGGAACAGCCGAAGCAGTATTCATAAGCAAACATAATTAAAGTCAAGGAATCTTAAGCGTGACTGTAAAGTACTGTCTGTTGCTTCTGGGTGATTATTAGATTATAAAACATCCGAATGGGGGAAAGGGTAATAGGAATAACTGTGAGTCAATTGCACCAGTGTAAGTAAAATAAGATTAAAGCATTAGTCTTCTATGCGCTCGATTAACAAGAGGATTAAATACAGAACAAATCATCATAATAGCCCAGGGGTTGATTTCTTCATTGCTTTTCTGGTGTTGTAGCGAAGCTAAGTCTGTTTTTAATATGCAAGTAAAAATTTCATTAATATTCCCACAACATGCAGAGGAAGCGTCTGTCATTATCGCAACTTTTTAAAAGGGTGTTGAAAGCAGGCTGAAAGGGGGTTTATTCCTTCTGGTGTCTGCATGCATCCTATCTCCGTTCCCTTTCAGCCACATTTCGATTCAGAATGTTGGACTTCTGCACACCATTGCAAGCAAAACTACTTCCAGCTCTCTCAAAAATTATTCTCTTTCTGTAGCCTAACTTGTGATAGGTGGTTGGTTGCTGTTGTGGCCACAGTCCAGCACTGAACTTAATGCACTAAAGCCAGTTGTTGACAGTGATGCAGTCCCTGCCTTGCTTTATGATTTAAGTTTGATTTATCACAGAGTTGTAGAATTGGAAGGGTCTTGAGACCTCAGAGGGCAGGTGTGCATGTCTAAATTCCTTCACATGATGGCTACATGACCACACAGAGAAAGGTTAATGTGAAGAGGGCTTTGCATGTGGCATATTGGCAGCTATTACTAGGATCACAGGTTCTGGCACACTAATAGGGTGGCTGACTCACTACAGATTAATGCACACCAATGCACAAGACATGGAATTGATGGTAAGGTGGGTGGGGAGAGTGGGGTTGTACATGGTGTACAAGCCTACACTGGGCATCATAGGTGTGCCAAGGCACATCCTAATGTTTCAAAAAAATAGTAATCTAGTATCAAGGGAACTAATGGGGAGAGAGGGGGGGGCAGAAGAAAAATGCTGGAATGAATATGAAATAGATTTGCAACTTCTGCCTGGCTCTGGCTCTGGAAGTGGCACTGGGGTGATTCTCTCCAGCTATGGTAGCAAGGGAGGAGGAGATTCCCTTCTCCACAGGCAAAAGCTGCAGATCCATTCCAGCCTTTTTCTTCTGCCTGCATTTGTCTCTTTCTTATGACTTTGTTGCCATCCGATATATATATATATATATATATATATATATATATATATATATATATATATATGCTTTCGTAGATTTTCACGGGTACAGGAATGCAGGTTTTGGTGTTTTCGGGTATCTTCCCGTGTAAGAGTTGGGGTGTCTAGGCGACGTTTCGACGAGGTCTCACTCGTCATCTTCAGGCTGGTGCTTTCGGCTTCTTGTTACTAGAACAGAGCAGGATCTCAGTGTTTGAGTTCCTATAAATACTGTTGAGGGGGTGTGGTGTATAGCCTCCAACGTTCTGGGCAGAGAGGAAGTTCCCAGGTTATTGTGCCTTTTCTTCTTTTGTTCATTAATTACTTGAGGGATATCTTGAGTGATTTCTTGAGTGATATTCTGAGTACCACTTAGGAGGGTCATTAGGTGTGGATTAGTTGCTAAAGCTTTCGTGTCTTGACCTCTTGAGCTTGTGAAGAGTTTTTCTGAGTTTTTCTGAGAAGAGTTTTTCTGAGAAGATGGCTGTACTGCACTTAGTTGTGCTCTGGCTTGGCTTCGTGTATAGGGGCGAGCTGTGGTTTTGTGCCCTGTGCCAGCCAGATCTGTGTAGGGATTGCAGGGGGGTGCAGCATCCGGAGGTGCCACTATGGTTTGGCTACTGGATGGTATCTGTAATTTATCTGTGGAGAGGGTCTGGGTTTGGGTCTGGTGTGGTTGATTGGAGATGGCGTTCTGTGTGCCTCTGGTTCTGGTGTCGGTTTTTGTGGGGAGGGCTAATTTCCAGATGTCTGGCAGGCGGGACGTGTCGTCACGCTTGTTCATGTTGTGAGGGTGTTTCTCTATCTCGATGGCTTCCATGATTATTCTCTTGTGGTGATGTTCCATGTTAAAGAGCAATTTGGAATCTGCAAAATTAATTTCGTGTCCTGTTTCTTTCATGTGTTGGTAAAGAGAGGAAGTTTTTTCTTCTTTTTTGACGGCATTCTTGTGTTCTGCGATACGTGCATTTATTCGTCTGTTTGTTTGTCCAATGTACGTGGCTGGGCAGACTTTGCAGGGTATTTCATAGACCCCTTGGTTTTCTAACTGGATTTTATCTTTTGGGTTTCTGAGGATATTGGCTATTTTTTGGTTGGTGCAAAAGGCTGTTTTGATATTGTGTTTATGGAGGATTTTGCTAATTTTATCTGTGGTGCCCTTGATATAAGGAAGGAGGGCCATGCCATTGTTTTCTTCTGTGTCTTGGTTTTTGGGGGGTGTTTCTTTTTGGATTAGCTTCGTAACCCTGTTTTGCTGGTATCCGTTGGCGATTAACACATTTGAGAGATTCTGTAACTCAGTTGTCAAGTGGTCTTCGTCAGCCAGGCGTTTGGTTCTGGAGATGAGAGTCTTGGCTACGGAGTTTATTTGTGCAGGGTGGTGGTGTGATTGTGCATGTAAGTAGCGGTTGGTGTGTGTTTTTTTCCGGTAGATAGTGTGTCCTAGGGAGCCATCAGGTTTTTTGTAGATTAGGACGTCAAGGAAGGGAAGTTGGTTGTTGGCTTCTATTTCCATAGTGAATTGTATTTTGGGGTGTAGGCTGTTGAGATGTGTGAGGAAGCTATCTAGTTTTTCCTTCCCGTGTGGCCAAATTACAAAGGTGTCGTCAACATATCTGAGCCAAAGTTTGGGTTTGTGTTCTGACTTGTCTAAAGCATTGGTTTCAAAGTGTTCCATGTACAGATTTGCGATGACCGGTGAGAGGGGTGATCCCATAGGTGCTCCTTCTATCTGTTTGTATCTTTGTCCATTGTGGATGAAGTACGTGTTGGTTAAAACCCAGATGAAGCCAATAAAATCAGACTTGAAGTCACCAACATCCTCTGCTCCAGCAAACCACCCAGAAGCAATTTACACAAAGAAGAACAGAAAGCACTCACCAACCTGAGGAAAGACAACAACATAATCATTCTCCCAGCAGACAAAGGTAATGCCACTGTTGTGATGAACACATCGGACTACCAAGCAAAACTATCAAATCTACTCCAAGACCCTACCTACCAACCTATAAAAACAGATCCCACCACCTATCTGGAAAAAACCACCAAATCCAAAATAAAAGCCTCTCCTATCAGTGAAGAAATCCAGCTAAGAATCATCCCCAGAGAAAAATCATCCAGATGCCCCAAACTCTACGGTCTCCCCAAGATACACAAAGAAGGAACACCACTCAGACCAATAGTCAGCTCCATAGGCTCACCTCTACAAAATCTCGCTAAATTTCTCGCTAAGCAACTTCAGCCCTATGCAGAATCTATCGCTTCACACGTTACAAACTCCTTCCAGTTCATAGAAACAATAAAGAAGCAAAACCTACATCCCGATGACCTACTTGTGAGCTTCGATGTTGTATCTCTCTTCACACAAGTGCCCATTAATGAAGCCTTGACAGCCATTCAAAACAAATACAATCCCCCCGAATACATCCTGGACCTGACCAACCACTGCCTAACCAACACGTACTTCATCCACAATGGACAAAGATACAAACAGATAGAAGGAGCACCTATGGGATCACCCCTCTCTCCGGTCATCGCAAATCTGTACATGGAACACTTTGAAACCAATGCTTTAGACAAGTCAGAACACAAACCCAAACTTTGGCTCAGATATGTTGACGACACCTTTGTAATTTGGCCACACGGGAAGGAAAAACTAGATAGCTTCCTCACACATCTCAACAGCCTACACCCCAAAATACAATTCACTATGGAAATAGAAGCCAACAACCAACTTCCCTTCCTTGACGTCCTAATCTACAAAAAACCTGATGGCTCCCTAGGACACACTATCTACCGGGAAAAAACACACACCAACCGCTACTTACATGCACAATCACACCACCACCCTGCACAAATAAACTCCGTAGCATATATATATGCAGGTTTTGGTGTCTTCGGGTGTCTTCCCGTGTAAGAGTTGGGGTGTCTAGGCGACGTTTCGACGAGGTCTCACTCGTCATCTTCAGGCTGGTGCTTTCGGCTTCTTGTTACTAGAACAGAGCAGGATCTCAGTGTTTGAGTTCCTATAAATACTGTTGAGGGGGTGTGGTGTATAGCCTCCAACGTTCTGGGCAGAGAGGGAGTTCCCAGGTTAGTGTGCCTTTTCTTCTTTTGTTCCTTAATTACTTGAGGGATATCTTGAGTGATTTCTTGAGTGATATTCTGAGTACCACTTAGGAGGGTCATTAGGTGTGGATTATATATATATATCCATATATATATCCATATATATATATGGATCAGGGGCTACGTTTTGGGTGCACAAACAAGGAGGAGGAGGAGGAGTCATCCTGCCCACAGCACTACAGATCTCCTCTGCCACTAATCAGTTTGGCACAGGTCTTTTTCTCTGCAACAGAATTCTCCTGTTTTGACTTACTGACTTCTCGGATTATGGCTGTTTTGCTAGCTTTTTGCCTCTTTACCTTTTGCTTGTCCTTACAGTGGTACCTCTGGATGCGAACGGGATCCGTTCCAGAGCCCCATTCGCATCCTGAGTAGAACGTAACATGCGATTGCGCGCCTGTGCGTGCGCGGGTCGCATTTTGCCACTTCTGTGCATACGCGTGATGTCATTTTGAGTGCATGCGCCAGCGGCAAAACCCGGAAGTAACACGTTCCGTTACTTCTGGGTCGCCATGGAGCGAAACCTGAAAACACTCAACTTGAAGCATATTTAACCCGAGCTATGACTGTATTTGTCTGTCTTGTCATCCTGCCCCCTTCCTTCTTTGAAATGAACACAAACAAACAAACAAACTTGCGAGCACACCTTAAATAAATTTGTTGCTGCTGTGTATATAGTCAAAAACCCTGGAAATGAGGGGTTGAAAGCATTTGCTTCTTTTCAACAGGATTAGGAGGTTTTTGTATGATTTCAGTTCAAAATATTTCAATTTGAAATACTGGACCAGAAAAGGGGAAGGAACAGGGCAAAGCAGGCTTGTATGTGCTTTGCCAGGGAACACATGGTTCAGGAACACAACCTCTGCACAAAACAGCTGTTGCCTGTACTCATTCTCCTTGCCTGGAAAACTGGAATATTTAGCTATTTATTTTCAATTCTTTTCATTTTCTAATTTCATTTTGTGTGTGTATTATATTGTTACTTGTTATTTGCTGTTTCTCCAAAATAAGAATCTGCTTCAACCCAAGTAAACCCAACATATTTTAACAGGAAGAAAAGAAGCTTAATTGTTCTGATCAAAATTTTTTGAGGTTAACTTTTTCTTTCTTAACTGTTTCTCCTTGAAGTTAGTGGGATTTAGGCATCGCTTGTTTAACCACTTATCTGGGAGGGAACCCACTGAACTCAGTAGGCCTTATTTCTGAGTAGGCATATATAGGATTGTGCTGTTTGATGTGCTTGACTTTGGTGGAGTCATGCCATCAGCTATTAAATATGCTGCTGCAGTTTATTTAAAATCCAGTTTGAATACTTAAAAAATGTAATTGCTTAAACTTCAAACTCTCTACTTGCCCAAAGAGTCAGCCGTCAAAAATGCCTCGCCTCTCATCCCAGTTGTCTGATAATATATGAGTGGCATTGTTACCATTTATCAAATCACAAGAAGACAGCAGCAGCCTACATACAACCACTTTGTACATAAAGGCTTAAACATTTGGCTCTTGCCACAAAATGATTTCACCTCCCAATAAAACACCTATTTGTACACAGCGAAACCCATTAACAAGTCATGTTGAAGCCATAATAGACAAATATAAATTACTCCGATAAATTAATGGGCTCTGCAGAATAATTAAACCTCTGTTCGATGCATCTTACTTAACCAGGCTTGTTTTGCAGAGAAGAAGGATTCCTTTTCATTACTCCCTGTGACCTGCAAGAGTTGCTAATTTATAATCTTCTTATGTTTCCCGGCAGGGTGATATCCAGCAGCTGTTGATTGTCGGCGATCCCAGAGCAGCCTATGACTATTGTGAACATTATAGCCCAGACTGTGGTTCCCCTGTGCCCAATGCTCCTCAAGCTCAGGAACCGCAGGTTGATGAGGTGAGTAATGAGTCATGTTCTACTAGATTTATTGCGCATTTAACTGGTATGCTGGGTTCATGCTATCGGAGAGTTTGTTTACAGTGAAAGATAATGCCTTCCTTACTAATACATGTGCTTAGCCATCTGTCTCAAATGCTCAGACACATGTTTTAACATTTCTTTCTATAGATTGTTTCTAAAAGAACAGTGATACATCACTAGTTCCATTGAAGAGTACGGTTCTGTTCACCTATATCACTAAAGACATTTAATCTTGAGTAATACCTTTCTTTTTCATTAGCTAAAGTAGGTGTACATTCACTATCCTCATGCCCTAGACAGAGGTGCTAGGTTGCCACCAAGATTGTGTGTGTCATGCATCACACGTGTGACATCATGCATGCGACATGCTTTGCGCGATGTCCCCCACACCGTGAAGGCCAGAATGGTGAGTCCTAGCAGAAGGTTTTTACAAGAATGTTTATTCAACTATGCCCAGGACCACCTAAGAACCACCTTTCTGAAAGTTTTTGTGTTCTGACAGTGGCTTCCATGGCTTCCCATACAGTACAGTCATACCTCGGTTTTTGAACAGTTTGGTTCTCGAATGTTTTGGCTCCCGAATGATTGAAACCCAGAAGTGACTGTTCCAGGTTTGTAACATTCTTTTGGAAGCTGAACGTCCGATGGGGCTTCCGCGGCTTCCGATTGGCTGCAGGGAGGCCACGCTTTGGTTTTCAAATGTTTTGGAAGTCAAACGGATTTCCGGAACGGATTCTGTTCGACTTCCAAGGTACGACTGTACTTAACCACTCTTGTTTAGAAGGTGAAGTGCTTGTGTTTTCCAGGTGCTTAGCCATAAATTATTATGATTATTTGTCTCGAGAGACTCAAAACTGATCCTTCGCATTTTCCCAGTATGAATTTCAACACAACTTATTAAGCAGGAATTAGAAGTGGCCTGTGAGGTGCTGGGATGGGTAGATATTAGCCACTGCTGTTGAGAGGGAAGAGAGCTTGGATCCTTTCCAGTGAGCAACATGAGGCAGTGGGTGGCTGGGAGCATGCATACTTGACCTCAGAATAAGATAGGATGGGGCTGCCACAATTAGTGCCTTTATGCTTGGATCTGACCTCAGTCCACCTCTAACACATAAGCAGCCATTGGCATATGGTAATGGGACCTCTATTCTCTTGCTGCACTGCTGTTGGTTGTCACTGTGTCCTGCCCCTCTGAATGCAGCGAGGCTGGAAGGGAGCACGATATCCTTGTACCTACGGGACCGCCTCTCCTGGTATGTCCCACAGAGGAACTTATGGTCTTCAAACAAAAACATATTGGCGGTCCCAGGCCACAGAGAGGTTAGGCTGACCTCAACCAGAGCCAGGGCTTTTTCGGCTGCGGCTCCGATCTGGTGGAACGCTCTGTCACAAGAGACTAGGGCCCTGCGGGACCTGACATCTTTCCGCAGGGCCTGCAAGACAGAGCTGTTCCACCAGGCCTTTGGCCAGGGCACAGCCTGTCTCCCTCCTTTGGCAATCTTCACTGAACTCTAGACCAATGGTTGCCATTAATTTGATTTGAATTCATTTTATAATGAAATGATTTTAGAATGTTGTATTATTTTATTGTTGTTAGCCGCCCTGAGCCCCGCTTCGGCTGGGGAGGGTGGGATATAAATAAAAAGTTATTATTATTATTATTATTATTATTATTATTATTATTATTATTATCCATGAAACCTCCGTAATTTCCATGGTGCATTTTGAAGAACTGGGAGCAAGAGCTTGCCAGGCACTGGATTACTTCAGTTGCACAAACGGCCACAGATTGCTTGGACAGAAATTTGTGGTGGCTTGGAAGGGCTAACAAAGAGTCCAAATACTTTCCTCCTCCCCAGCCTTACAGGGCTTTAAGAAACAGTAGGGCATTTACTTCATTCGCAGGCCTGCCATGCATGTAAGCTGGAGTAGAAGGGTGGGGTGGGGGTTGCAGGCAGATAGCCATGCCAGCCTGTAGCTGGGGCAGCGATTAGACCTGTATCAGTACCAACAGGCCTGCCAACAGGATTTTCTGGGGCCAGTATGCTGTACGTAGATCGGGCTCTATGCTGCACTTGCGTAAAATTTGTACAGACTTTGTCCCATGCCTTTCGCAGATGGGGGGTGAGTGTGTCCAACCGACAGAATATTCACGTAATTGTAGTTCCATATCTCAAAAAGCATGCTCTGTTTAATATCTACCTGCCACATGAAGAATGAGAGGTTTGCTTTTCCCTAAATCAGCCTTTCTCAACCTGCGGGTCCCCAGATGTTGTTGAACTACAACTCCCATCCATAGCTGTCAACCTTCCCTCTTTTTGGCGGGAAATTCCCTTATTCCAGCGCTGTTTCCTGCTACTATCCCAGATTGTTAGATATCCCGTAGACTGTCCCCGGGACAGGTGAGGCTGCTGATCCCTTATTTTTGAGGCTGCTGATTCCTTATTTTCAAATCTGAAAGTTGACAGCTATGCTCCCATCACTCCTAGCTAGCAAGGCCAGAGCTCAGGGATGATGGGAGTTGTAGTCCAACAACATCTGGGGACCCACAGGTTGAGAACCGCAACAGAACTTGAGTTTCATGTCTTGTGAATATATAGGAGGGCCCAGCAGTCACCAGGAAGAATAGGATTTCTCTCCCCTTACCCCTGTATATGCAGCCTTGTATATACCAGCTTTCTTGTAGAATGCATCTCTCAGCCCAGGAAGAGAGCAGTGCTCTGCTTTTGGATTTTGCCATGGGGCAGTGAATGCCTGATTCAAGGCATTCTGACTTCCCCCAAATGTCCCTTAGCATTTTCTCACTTCTTCAAACAGACGCATTGCTACCGCCACTGCTTGGTAGGCATGGAAACATCCCTCTCTGAGCTGTGGGCTGCCGCACCTACTCATGCAGCAATGTTTCAGCCTTGCTCTGGTCTTGTACACAACCACAGGGGTCAAATTTTGCAGCTCGAATGTGCAATTCTGATCTTCCCAAGACGTGGCCCTGGGCTTGGAGAATTGCAAAAGAAAGCAAAAAAAACCATACCACAAACATAGTAAATGCTTTCGTATAAGACAATTAGCATCTGTAATGCAATGTTGTGGCGTGAATGCTTCTGTCCATTCCATCCTCTGCCTGACGTTTTCACCCACCCCATCATTCTGTGGCTGGTGAGCATACTCATTCTTCTTTAGATTGTTTTGGGTTATTATGGTTGTATTATATATATATATTATTCTTGCACACATTGAACTTTCCCTAGGCAAGCAGGTGTCTCTGTCTTGTTTATTAGTAGCCTTGTTTTGGCTGCAGTCCTGTTGGCACTCACCACCTGAGTTTACTGAGCTGTGCACACGCAGCAATTGGTACAGTCTGTGTCCGAGTGATGGCTTTCTATACAGCGACTATGGTAGTGACTGAGAATGCACTGGAAAACCCGTTGGCTGAGACTTTCATTGGGGCAATCTTCATCAAAAAGGAAAAAAAGCCCTTGTGAATGCCACCACATCTGAAGGAGTTGGCCTTAGCTATCTTTTTGCTTGGTCAGTGTGCAAGTGCTATACCCTTAGAAGACCATGAGGTCCTCGTAGTGTGGAAAGAAGGTGAAAGGCAAGGAAGATGTTCGTGATGGAGAAGGGTCTTTACAGATGAAGGACGAGGGAGGAAATGAGAAAGAGGACCACTTGCTGCCTCATAGAAAGCCAGACAGTTGGTCCATGTAGCTCAGTTCTATTAGCCATCTTCTGGAGCTTTCAGATAGGAGTTTTCCCAAGTCTGAACTAGAGTTGTCAGGATTGCAGCTGGGATCTTCTACAAGCAAAGAATAGGCACAACCACTAAGCTATGGCCATTCCCCATACGAGTCATTATAGTGGTTAACTGAGACGGTATACTAAGAGTCCTAGAGCCTACAAGCCAAATATTTACTTCTGCGTTACTGCACAGAGTGGGATTGATGGTCCCCTTGCGGGCACATTAATGAGCTCTAGAATCACCTGAGGCTTATGAATCTCACTAGATTGATGCATCTTCGCCTTTCACCTTACAGCTGATGCACGAAAATTATAAGCATGGTCACTTGTGCTTCTGTACATCTATGTGATGTGTGAATCTGATTGACATGATCTGAAGGCTTTGTGTAATACCAATTGAGGAAGTATTGAGTGGTATTAATTGATAAAATTATTATTTGACTATTAATAAACAAGAAAAAAGTGAGTATAGAAAAATTCTTGCTAATGACAGGCTGTCACACTGAGAATTAGGTTTATGCCTCATTAAGCTGCCAAAAATCTAGTGCAGATCTATGTACATTTCAAACATCACTGCATAAACCAGAGAAATTCTGGTTTGACAAGGAATTCAGGATAACCATTGCTATGTTTTTATTTTATTTTATTTTGAATACAGTGAGACTTACTTCTGAGTAGACAGTGTAAGGATCCCTTTAAAATAAAAGAATAAACACACCACATGTTTCCTTAAAAAATGGCTGGCTGCTAACACATTGTAGTGAAAGAATTTAAAGTGGATTTGTTACCTTTTCCTGCGAAATTATAGGAAGGGCTTTGTATGCCTTCATTTGGTGCAGGAATTTTATTTTCAGTATAAACAGGACTCCGTTTTTGCACCTACACATACACACCCACCATTTTTAAGTGTTCTCGGAGACGAGGAGGGGAGGAGAAAGGAAAACCGGGACGTTCTGGGATCAAATCAGAAACCAGGATGGCTTTTGAAATTCCAGGACAGTCCCTGGAAAATCCGGACACTTGGAGGGTCTGACTGTGCCTTCAGACCTCAGTAAGGGCAAGATGCAAGAGGGATATGCAACTAGCAGGCATTATATATATTTTTAGCTATCATATTGGTGAACAGATTAGTAGCAGGACCGGCCTTTCCATGAGACAGACTGAGGTATCTGCCTCAGGTGGCAAATTCGGAGGGGCAAAAAGTGGCAAGAAATTTTGTGCCGTGTGATCTGTCCTGCAGCCCGCAAGCCAGTTGTTGTTCTACGTTGTAGTGGAGAAATCTGCTTCATCACCTGTGCTGAAGTAAGATTTGGCACACAGAATGAGGAACGCGCCATCCTGCCCTCTTTATCTCGTTTATAGTATGGCAGCCGTGCAGCACACCATACTTTTCCAGGTTAAAAGGAATCCTACTCCTGTTCCTCATTAATAATAATCTTTTGAATGACTGTGAGCCTCTCTCTCCCTTAGAAGCCTATTGAGGGGGAAATCTCAACATCGACTTTTGTAAATATTCCCTCTGCACTGTGAACTCAAATGTGCTGAACTGTGTCCAGACAAATCACATTTCAGAAGCTGGAGATGTGGGGAGGGGGGGAGAAAGACCTATTTAGCCATGTACCCTCCTGGCCTACTCAAAGTTGGATTGTTCCCCATAGAATATATTCTCGTGAGCAGTCCAGTCTGCTTCGAAAAGGCCTCATAGCAAAGGCCCTTCAGTTCTTTGCTTGGAATGGTATCCCACAGCCTCATAAATCTTACAGCCTGACTGGAGATGGAGAAATTGCTCCCAAATGGGAGCTCTGCTGCATTTGTTTTGGCCAGATCCCAACTGCAAGGATTATGCAAAAGAAATAAAAGAGATGCTTTTAAATGAAATACTTTTTAGAAGAGAAGATCCAAGCGAAGCCTAGCCATACTCTCTTGAGGAACTCTGTGCATCATTTTATTTTATTTTTTTACGATGCTAATTTGCTCCCCCCCTTTTTTCCCTCCAAAGAGTTGCTGACTTGCTAAATCTATGCTTCCTTTGAGACACAGATTGTATGAGGCACCGTTTTCATGTCTGGCATGCAGGATTTAGCTGTACCTGCAGGGCTGAAATCTGTAGAGATAATAAACTTTCTAGTTAGGAAAGCATTTTAGTGTGTTTCCCAGGGGCAATTAGAGTAATGAAACTCATAAATATTCCAGTAACCATTGATTTTGGTACAGTCCTTGAGAACTGACCTCTTCAATGCAGCTTTGCCTCAAATTATTTAACGTGATAAGGATTTTGCCTCAGAGTTGTGCCACCTGGAATAGCATGGAGGCAACTGGCTGAAAGGGCCCCTCTTTCAGAAACTTGCCTAAAGTCTGTGGCAAATATGAATAGGTGAATCCCATCAGTTTTGATCTAATTTTCGTTTGGTCTTACAAAAGTCTGCCTTCTGTCTTCTCTGTTATCTAGGACTTTGCACGCTGGATGACTTTATTCATAAATATGTGTTCCGGGGCAGCCCTGTCATGATTCAGTCAGAATCCAAATCCATTGCTAATTCCAAACATTTCCAAAATTCAGTAGCATCTGCTATTTGCAACTTTTCTTTCCAAATATGGTCAAACCAGAACATTAGAAGAAGTCTGTAAAATTGCTGGTATGTAATTTGAGTGACAGGGATATACCATAGGCGCAAGTTGTCCTTTGCTGTTACTCATTATGTATCCTCACGTTCCCCAAGCTGATGCTAGCCAGATGTTTTGGACTACAACTCCCATCATCCCTGATCATTCCTGATGCTGGCAGGGTCTGATAGGAGTTGTAGTCCAACCATGTGGAGGGCACCAGTTTGGGAAAGGCTGCCATAGACAGAAATAGCAGCTGTTTCTCCACCTAGGGTGATGGGTGGTTCAGTCTTGTTGAAGTCCGTGTAACTTCTGCACATCTTTGCTCATAAGTCTCTCCTGACCTATTTCCATATTAATCTGTCATTATTATTATTATTATTATTATTTCAAAACTGCACTAAAAATTGCATTCCAATATGTATGCCAAAAATGTATTTTCTCTCAAATTATGCATTTCTGCATGGATTTTTGATACTTTTTGAGCCAAGAACTATGCCACAGCACTCATAGAAGTGTGAAATCTGGTGGATAGCAACACTGCAATCTCCAAATTACTCGGAGATGTTTGGATCAGGTTGGTTAGCACTGGAATTATAAAGATTAGATACCTCAAGTATCCCTAATATATGACCATTCCCCCACCATAGAAAATGGCAGAAAACAGAAGCATGCAACAATTAACTTAGAACATGCTTTATTGTTTATTTATTAATATGCTTGAATACTGCCTGTTATGTGGGCATTGCACAGGGCTGTACAGTCATATCATAAAGCGCAATGCAAAATATGCAAATGAAATTAAACTCAAGTTGAATGAAGCAATCGGGAAAATTACTTAAAATTCTACAGCATCAACACCCAGCAAAGGCCATGGTGAACAAGATAGCCTTTAGGCATGCACTGAAATTGTATCCAAGTCAGTACATGTCGTATTTCTGGGGGGTGGGGTGGGGAGGTCATTCCAGAGTATGGGTGGCATCACAGAAAAGACCTTTTTTCTAGTTGTTCCTAGAGGGATATTTGCAGCTTGTCGCACAGCCAGGAGGACCTCTGATCTTGATCTTAGAGTCCAGGTACAGGCAGCCTCATTATCACCCTCAAATTAAGCTTGTGTTTGTTGTCTTGTGCTTTCTCTCCACCATAACCATAATGTAAGGAGCAAGCACTCTGTGTGGATGGTCAGACATAACCCCCCAAAAAAAGAAATTGCATGCTGCAAGACAACTCTCCCCTCCCTCACATGCTGTCACATCTTAGAGTTGCCATACGTCAGGGAAAACCCTGACATGTCCTGTTTTGGGGGGCCAACATACTCATCCGGGAGGATGTTTACATTTTAAAGGAAATGTCTGGGTTTGTTGTCTGTGCCACGCCTCTTTCCCTGGCTCAGACTAGCAGTGGCTCAAGCTGTCCTCTTTTTATATATGGCAATCCTATCACACATAGACTAGTATATAAAACCATTTTGAATTGTTTAGCAAATCCACAACCTTTAAAAAAAACCTTATGTTAGATTGTCTTCTGTCTTAAGCATGTTTCTTATAAGAAACCTTTGCAAAACCAAAGTCAAATTGAGAATTCAGAATATTTTCCCTCTTGCAAACCCAGAAAATAATGCACTTTCAAAGCGAGAGAGGATACTTTTTCCACTTGGCATAATCCCTACAGTTTGGTTTCTTTTGAAGTTGTGAAATGGTGCTCCCAAAATGAGGATTTAATGAAGAAACCAGTCCTTTCCATTGGGACTGCATGTTGATCAGGTTGTGTCATATAAATGTGCTTTTCTCTCTGGTAAAGAAAGCATGAGGTCACAATGGAAATATCGTGTTTCATCAAAGAATGCCAGGTTTTCTTCGTCCTGAAGTTTATATCAAAACACCCATCCATGTGCAATACTCATCAGGACTGGAGCCCTACTAGGAACACATACGTAGCCTTATTGTAACTTCAGATGTTCCCCCCAAAAGAGTGACAAGAGAGGAAATACGTTTCCACCATTCTGATGTCATGTGAGAAAAGGAAATCGCATGGAGGGTTTATGCAAATTGTTTCTGCAGCTGGAATTTGGACAGTTCCCTCCCCCTTCAACTGTATTATTGGGAGTTACGTGGGAAGCATTGTACAACTTCCCTGCAATTCCCGTCCAGGATGTCAAACCCAGTTTGGGGCAGTCTGCCACTTGTATCCAGACTGAGTCTGATGTGTCTTCAAGCCTTGGTGCTTAGTGACGACAGACCAAATACTTGCTATGGATGGGGTTTTTTTGGCACACTACACTGCCACTGAGAAAGCAGGGAAGGCTCCATCCCTGGCAAAAGAAAAAGGCTAAAGCTCGTCTAGAATCATAGACATAGAGTTGGAAAGGGACCATGAGGACCATTTAGTGATTCTAGCCCAACCCCCTGCAATGCAGGAATATGCAGCTGTCCCTTATGGCGATTGAGCCTGCAACTTTGGTGCTAACAGCACCATGCTCTAATCAACTGAGCTACCCATGAATGTGTCCAAGGATGTTGGGACCAAGGGAAATGCAAGTTTCCATGGCTCCCAACATTTCTGAATGCACCTGTCATGGACACAGTCTGAAGTGCTGGAGAGCCACTGCCATCAGTGTAGACAATGCTGAGCTAGGTGGACCAAGGGTCTGATTCAGTATAAGGAAGCTTCCCGCGTCTTTTTATTCAAAGATAGCACCATAGTGTTCTCCAGAAGTTGTGGACCCCATCTCCCAACAGCCGCAGCCTGTGTGGTCAACCGTAAGAGATGATGGGAGCTGTTGGCTACATCATCACACTGGCCGTCCCTGTTTCCAGTTCAACCTTGCCTGCAGTACCTGCTTAGAAATGCAATTTGTTTTAACGGAACATAGCGAGCCAGCGCAAGGAAAGCACATTTTTTATTTTCTACCTTCCCGCTAAGTACAAGTAAAAATGTCTTCCAAGGGAACTTTATAATGAAAGTCACAGTGTAAATTAATCTTTAGTGTAGGTGTGAGTTAATTTAGAATATTTGTTAATTAATATAGCATAATAAATACTGAATTTATATAAAACTATAAACATTCTAAATGTATTGTTAACTCACACCTGCACTAAATATGAAAAAAGGAACAACCTTGCTGTAAACAGCTCTGAGCCCACAGGCTGGAGTGGGAAAGAAATCAAATCACTCAAATGAATACTGATTTTATCATGAATAATGAATATGGTCCTATCTATTTCAAATTTCTATCAACCTGGGAAACAGTTTTGGGCCCAACTGTCACAAACAGCAGATGAGGTGGCAAACTTCATTCTAGACTCCACCTGAATTTCTCTGGTTGAATGCTCCCCTCTGCAAAAAAGCTCAACATAGCAACAAAATCCCTGCACATAGACAACTAGAAGTTGGACTAGTTGGAGTAAGGCTAGGCTAGAACAGGTTCCTTTGACATCTAGTTTTCTATGGGCAGCAGAGGCAGATTCAAGGGAGCACAACTGGTTTGGTCACACCGGGAGCAGAGCATTGGAGGCACCACAACTGTTATGTAGAATGGAAGACGCGAAGCGAGGGGCACCAAATTTGGTGGTTGCACAGGGCGCCATTGAAATGTGAAACCCCAAGAACTTCCACTGTAGGCAGCATTCATTCATCTATCTTATGAATTCCAGCATGTGAGTCCTCCCACTTACAGCTAGATATGTTTACCATCTCATCTGCTGAGCCTCGGAATATGTGTGTGACATTTCAGAAGGTAGCTGCAAGCAGTGATCAACCATGGAGCTACTTGGTCCTTGGAATGTGCTCCTGCTGTTCCTCTGCCCTTCCTTAAACAGTGGGACAGTTTGGCTGCATCAGTTCTCTTTCATTTGGAGCTGAGAAACCACAGAGTGCATAGTCTCGTTATCAAAGAAGAAAAACAAAAACAGCCTGTTTATTTAAAGATGTGCAGGATGAGAAGGAATGAGAAGAGTGAAGCTGCCCGCCTGGGCAGATTTCAAAGTAATCCCCAGAAAAGTCTCAGTAGAGGTCTCAGAGTTCAGAAATGCAAACAAAAACTGTCTTCTACACACACACACACACACACACACACACACACACACACACACACATTATGACATAAGCTATAACATAAAGCCAATAGATTGCTTTCAAACAATTTCTACTCACAGTAATAAGTGGACCTAAGTTAGCCATATCCATATTTCCATGAGGTTGTTCTGAAACCCTGTCTGCACTATAAAGTTAAAGCAGAATCATACCACTTCAAACAGTCATGGCTTCCCCAAAAAATCTTGGGAAATTTAATTTGTTAAAGAGTGCTGAGAGTTCTTAGGAGAGTCCCATTCCCTTCATAGAGCTACAATTCTCAGAGTGGTTAACAGTCAGTCCTTCTTTCCATGGAATTCTGGGAATTGTCGCTCTGTGAGGCAAAGAGGGGCAAAGAGAAGGAGATCAGGACAAATTCCTCAAGTATCCCTAGTTGAAATTATTATTTTATTTTTATTATTATTATTTTATTTATCTATTTGCTATGGCAATTGCTTTTGCAAGGTGTGAAATAACCTGCATTACTTCAGAAATGTGAAGGAGAATTAACATGTTGATGAGCTATAAGCTTTCTCTTGGGGCTTCTCTCTCACCTGTACTCCCCATCCCCAGTATAAGTTCAATCCATCTTGCATTAACAAAAAAAGGAAAAGGAAAGCTATTGACAACATTTTTAGACCACCCATTAACAAAACCTTATCCGGGTGGTGCAGAGAACTATTTTTTAAATAAAACACACACACCATAAAATATGAATACATGGACATAAAAAAAGAACTTTGACATTAAATCAGAAACAAATGTGGCTCCGGTTCTCTGGGCTAGGAAGCAGTTGTTGCCTGCTGAATTCTGCTATACAGAATCACAACGCAGCAGGCAGCTCAAAGTGCAATCAGAGGGTGTTGAGGGGAGCCCAGTGTCAGGCATGTGAAGGTTTCATCCAAGGCCCTTGCTTCTGACAGATTGCTGTGGTATTCGTGTCACCATCTTGGCTGTAGGATTAGCCATTTTTCTTAACATAGTGTAATGCCAAAGGAGGACAGTTGCCCCTTACTGCATACAAATCCTCCTAAGACTGTAGCCCTTTGCCTGAGCAACAGATTACCTGAGTTGTCTTCAAGTATAACTGCCTCTTGAATAACCTGTAACTATCTTACTTCTTACTCATTCTTAACATTTGCAGATGAATGGCTTGGATTCCCTGCCCCCAACTATCTTGACTCATCCTTGACACCCTTTACGTTTTTGCTCAGGAGATCTTCACTGCTGACGCTTCACTGTAGACCTTCCCTTTGTCCCTAATGTGCATTTTAATAGCTGTGTAGAAGAGAGAATTTCTACAGGTGCTGCTGTAACTCTGTCATATAAGCTTTCTTTCTTCCTCTTCTACACATCTATTAAAGGTGAAAGAGACCTGTCCACTAGGGTTGGCATGATGGTTGTCTGAAAATATAGCTCAAGTGATGGCTTCTCAGCCTTTTGGCTAAGATAATGCAAAAATATTATCTGTGTTAATTGTTTAAGTGATTCTCTCTGGGCAGGAACAGAATTTGGATTTTTGGGGGGTGAGGAGAGGACTTTAGAATTAAGAAGCTGGTGACT
Source organism: Podarcis bocagei (assembly GCF_964188305.1). Taxonomy (NCBI): domain Eukaryota; kingdom Metazoa; phylum Chordata; class Lepidosauria; order Squamata; family Lacertidae; genus Podarcis; species Podarcis bocagei. The sequence continues at coordinate 80,959,232 of NC_138129.1, read as the reverse complement.
GGGCCACAGGGAATGGGGCCCTATTGTTGGCACTGCTGCCACCTCTGGTGGTGATGGCATAAAGTTGAAGTTAAAAGTTTTTGGTTTTTTTAAATGAACAAATAAACTAACTCTGCTACCACCCCCTGTTCAACTGGGAGAAATGTCCCACCCCAAATTTGCAGCCTACACATGGATCATGTTATTCAGAAGGTCATTTGATTATTGCCATACCGGCCATAAATTTTGCTTCCTCTGTGAGAATTGAGTGGGAACTAGTAGTGGCTTCCTTGTGTCCAAATATCTTTCAATGGGACTATCTTTCACAAAGGAAGCAATGCTATGGAATCGACAAAGTGCAGGATGTCTATCTTACCTAGCACAGGTGAATCAGCACATCATTCTCTCAGATAGTGAACTCAAGCGGTGAATGCTGAAAGGATTGGGGACAAAATGGGGCCCCTGTGAAACAACAGAGAGGTATGCTGTGAGAAATCCTGAGAACCCAAGATCAGACTTTGGACAATTTGGCATTGATTGAAATGAAACAAAAACAGTTAAATTTGAAATTTAGAGGAGTAGGAGAAGAAACAAATGAAAACATTAAAGAAAAAATGATCAAAGAATTAGCGAGGTGGTTAGAACTGAAAGAAGAAGAGGTGGCATACACAATGGAAAATGCGTTTAGAATAAAAACAAAGAACAGACAATCAAAATCAAAAAAAGTGTTAGGAGACTGTTTAGTCATTTTTAATTCGATAGAGATGAAAAATATGATACTAAAAATGAGTTATCAAAAGAGATTAATTATTGATGGCAGACCAATCATTATCTTTAAAGAGATACCAACCAGACTCCTGCGCAGAAGGGAAGGTTACAAACAGCTGGCAAGTGTCCTAAAAAAGAATAATATACAATATAGATGGGAGTTCCCGGAAGGGATCTCCTTTTTTTATAAAGATAAAAGATTCAGGATTACAGAGATTCAGGAGGTGAAGAAATTTCTGCGCAGATCTGAGAGAGAGTTAGGAAGAGTAGAGGAGAGACAAGATGGGAAAAGTGAGGACGTAGAGGAGAAAATAAAGAGAAACAAATTAGCAAAAAACAAAGAAAATCTAACTAGAGAAGGAGAAGTAGTTGAAGAGGAAGAGGAAGAGATTGTAACGGAAGAGGAGGAAGAAGAGGAGGAAGCGAACGGAGAAAACAAAACCACTTGAATTTAAATTATTAGTTGTTGATAAACGGGAATACAGTTGGTATAATGAACTTGAAAGTTTTGTCATGGAATGTGAATGGTTTGAACAAAAAAACTAAAAGGAATAAAATAGTAAATGTGTTGAAAAGAAAGAACCTAGATCTAATCTGCTTACAGGAGACACACGTAACTAAAAAGCACAAACATATTTTGATACATAAAAAACTGGGAGCTGAATTTACAAATTGCATAACTGAAAAGAAAAGAGGGGTCGTGATATATGTGAAAGAAAAATGGGAACCCCAATTGATTTGTAAAGATGATGAAGGAAGGATTTTGGGAGTACAAATTAATTTCCAGGGGGAAAAATATAATGTGATAAATATATATGCCCCAAATTTGAACAAATCGGAATTCTTTAAAAAACTAGAGCAAATTTTATTAGGGTTAGATTGTAACAAGACAATATTATTAGGAGACTTTAATGGAGTACCAAACCCAGAAGTAGATAGGCAATCAGAAAGGAAAAAAAAATACTCAGGTGAAACTGCCAGGATCCTTTAACAACTTGAAAGAATGCCTAGATATAATAGATGTTTGGAGATACAAACATGCCTTAGAGAAACAATTCACCTTCTTCTCAGAACCACACAAGAGTTGGGGTAGAATTGATCAAATTTGGGTCTCGAGGGAGCTCTCATTGAGAACCACAAAGTGTGAAATTCAACCTAGAACTCTCTCGGATCATAACTCAATAGTTTTGGAATTAAAAGGTAAACCACAAGGCGGGTTCAGATGGAGATTAAACGAATATTTACTGGATAACGACGAAGTGTTTGAAAAAGCTAAAATCACTTTAAAAGATTATTTTGACCTGAACCTTAATACTGAGACAGGCATGGATATAGTCTGGGACGCCAGTAAGGCGGTCCTAAGAGGATTTTTTATCCAACAAAACAGTTATAGGAGAAGGGTAAGAGAACAGAAGAAGGAGGAAATTCTAACACAGTTAAGAGAGTGTGAGAAAAAAATAACAATAAACCCAAAAGATGAACAAAACATTCAAATAATAAAAATGTTGCAATCTCAATATTCAATGTTAACAAGCCAAGAAATGGAATGGAAAATAAAATTAACGAGACAAAAATATTTTGAGTCAGCTAATAAAACGGGTAAATTACTAGCCTGGCAACTGCGAAAGAGACAGAAACAGAACGTAATAAATAAAATAAAAGTAGATGAGCAATTGATAGAAGACCCTAAAAAGATAAAGGAGAATTTTCTTAAATTTTATGAGAGGCTGTATAAGAAAGAAAAAGAAGAAATAACCCAAATAGAAAAATATCTAGAAGATTACAGTGGGAGGACCATAACAGAGGAAGAAAGAATTCAATTAAATAACCCCATAAGAGTAGAAGAGATCCAAAATGCGATAAAAAAGATGAGAATAGGGAAAGCCCCAGGACCAGATGGACTGTCAGCTAAATACTATAAAGTATTAGAAAGCCAACTAACGCCAGTGCTATGTGACATCATGAATAACATCTTAAGAGGAGGAAGGATACCAGAGACATGGAAAGAGGCTCACATCACGATGATCCCTAAACCTGATACGGATAAGTTGAACATTAAAAATTATAGACCAATATCACTTTTAAATAATGATTACAAAATTTTTGCGGAGGTGATGGCAAGTAGATTAAAAAAATGTTTGGTAAACATAATACATAAAGATCAAGCTGGATTTCTTCCAAACAGATTCCTTAAAGATAATGTGAGACATACCATAAACACCATTGAATATCTGGAGTGCAAGAACGAGATACCCGCAGCACTAATTTTTATAGATGCTGAAAAGGCATTTGACAATGTTTCTTGGAAGTTCCTCATGAAGAGTATGGAGAAAGCAGGGCTAAGGGGCGAGTTTATGGACGGAATAAAAGCAATATATTCAATGCAATCTGCAAAATTAATCATAAACAATAACCTAACAAATTCCTTTAAAATTGAAAAAGGAACAAGACAGGGATGCCCGTTATCCCCGCTGTTATTTATCATGGCATTAGAGATAATCACGAATAAAATAAGAGCAACATCGGAGATCAGAGGAATCAAAATAGGAACAAAAGAATTTAAACTTAAAGCGTATGCGGATGACTTAATGTTATCTTTGGAAAATCCTCAGAAAAGCGTTGGTATAGCTTTAGAGATGTTAGAAGAATTCGGAAAATTATCCGGATTTAAACTGAACAAATTAAAGACAAAAATGTTGACTAAAAATATGAGAAAAGAGGAAAAGGAAAGATTGGAGATGCAGCATGGAATTAAGATAGCAAAAAAAATAAGATATCTGGGAATCTGGTTAACCACAAAAAATATAAACCTAATTCAGGATAATTATTTTACAACATGGAAGGAGATTAAGAAAGATCTAGAAGTGTGGAACAGAGTGAAGCTTTCGTGGAGAGGAAGAATGGCGGCGATAAAAATGAACTTACTTCCAAGAATGCTGTTCCTGTTTCAAAACCTCCCAGTGATCAGAGGTTCTAAAATATTTACGGAATGGCAAAGAACCCTTTCGAAATTCATATGGCAGGGTAAAAGACCAAGAATTAGCTTTAAAATCCTTACGGATCGGAAAGAAAGAGGGGGCTTCTCGGTACCTAATTTAAAACTATATTACGAGGCTGCCAGCCTTTGTTGGATCAAAGATTGGATTAATCTAAAAAATACTGATTTGTTGGACCTAGAGGGGTTCGACAATAGGTTTGGCTGGCACACCTATTTATGGCGAGATAAGAGAAAGGTACATAGAGGTTTCTCAAATCATATTATAAGAGGACCCCTTTACGAGGTGTGGGAGAGGAATAAAAAACTTTTAGAATGGAAAACACCTTGGTGGTTATCGACATTGGACATCCTAGGATTAAAAAAAATAAATATGGAGGGAGAAAGGTTAACCTATGAAGACTTATTAATAACATCAGAAAGCAGCTGGAAGTTGAGAACTTATGAGGAGTTGAAAGACAAATTAACTAGTTGGATGCAATATCATCAAATAAATGCAGTATGGATGGATGATAAAAAAATAGGGATGAACGAAAAGAAATCTAAGTTCCAGATAGAGATAATTGAAGGAAATTCCAAATTACTATCTAAAATGTATAACATATTACTAGAGTGGGACACTATAGATGAAGAAATAAAGGGGGTAATGACAAGGTGGGCAATGGATCTGGGATATAATATAGAGTATGACAAATGGCGGAAATTATGGACTAGTGGAATGAAATTTACGGCATGTGTAACACTCAGGGAAAATTTAGAAAAGATGATGTACAGGTGGTACATTACACCAGCAAAGCTAAAGAAAATGTACAAAACAGGAAATAAGAACTGCTGGAAGTGTAAAACTAAAGAGGGCAACTTTTTCCATATGTGGTGGACATGCGACGAAATGAAGAAATACTGGGAAGTCATCTATAATGAGATGAAAAAAATATTTAAATATACATTCCCCAAAAGACCAGAAGCATTCCTACTAGGAATAATCGGGGACAAAATTAAAAAAGAAGATAAGACACTATTTCAGTACGCCACAACCGCCGCCAGATTATTAATTGCCCAAAATTGGAAAAACCAAAATACCCCTTCAATTAGAGATTGGCAAACAAAATAATTTGAATTTGTTGAACTTGCGAAATTGACACAAAAAATCAGAAACCAAAAAAATACAAAGTTTATTGACGATTGGAACAAATTTATGATATATATTGAAGGGAATTATGGGAACTTAAAAACTATAGCAGGTTTGATATAAACTCTACGACGTGTAAATCATTAACATTTATCAGCTGCAGGAAAAATAAACCATGTATATTAAGAAGCCTGAAAACAGGAGGGATGGAAGTCGTTAGGGCATAGAAGAATGATCTAAGTTTTTAAGGCTATAATGAGATAAATGTGAAGAGATGTAATTGTAACGGGTAACATTTTTCTGTTATGTTTAGACGTTGGTTATCTTCTTTTATTTTTGTAAGTGTTGATTAGTTTTTTCTTTCTGGATTTTCACATGAAACTTAATAAAAAGAGATTCAAAAAAAAAAGAGAAATCCTGAGTTTTGCAGAAGTACATTTTATTAAACAAAAAAACCTATGGGAGCAATGCCCCCCCCTTGGAAAATAACAAAAAACAACAAATCCCAAGTAAGAACTGAGCATGCTCTGTAGTCACAGATGGTTGAGTGTCAATTGAAAAAGAAAACTGGAAATGGAGACATTTTCCTTTCGGCCTCCACAGCTTATAGTATAGTGGTACCTCTGGTTACGTACTTAATTCGTTCCAGAGGTCTGTTCCTAACCTGAAACTGTTCTGAACCTGAAGCACCACTTTAGCTAATGGGGCCTCCCGCTGCTGCTGCATGATTTCTGTTCTCATCCTGAAGCAAAGTTCTTAACCCGAGGTATTATTTCTGGGTTAGCGGAGTCTGTAACCTGAAGCGTATGTAACCTGAGGTACCACTGTACCTTGGAGACAAAAGTGGGTGGCAGGGAAGTGCCACTCACTTGATCTCTGGTTGCTTCCATTTCTGCTGCAGGCTGGGAAGTGGTGGGCATGTTGTTGGTGCAGTGCAAATGCACTGGCAGAGCTGATCCAGTTCTCCCACTGGTGTGTTTGCACTGCACTGACCTTACTGCTGCTGCTCTCCCAACCAGATATACAGAGGCTTGGAAAGCACAGCTGACTCACTCCATCATCTGCTGTTGCCTCGTTGGCAAGAATCCTGAGCAGAAACACTCCTGTTAAGGGTTGAGCATAAGTTTTGTTGTTAAGTTAGATTTGTCACCAATATTAGTGATCCTGAAAATATCTTATGTGAACGGCAGTTATTACTTTTGTACAGATGAGAATGTGAATCTTGATGAATCATGGCATTCCTAATAACGCCCAAGGAGTTCACAAACACTTTCTTTTGACCAAAATCCAACGCGCTAGACATTGGACCACATTAAACATCCATTAAACCATGATGGCTTTGCCCCAATATCCTGAGATATTAGATTTCAGCAGCCCACTGAATTCTTTCCTAAAAGTGTTTACCAAGAACCGCTACACAAATTCAGAATAATGTGAAACGGAAGGAAAATTACAGCCACATTTTATCACAAGGACTTTATATTTCTGCTCCGTGAATAGAATGTGCAACCAAAATGCAGCCTTGTTTTAGTGACCTTACATTTTGTTGAAATGTCAAAGGCAACATCCTAGAAGAACTAAAATATTTTCCAGTTGATCGTGTATGATGCAATTCAACCCGCTAAATATACTTGCTTTTTATATGTGCCTTTGCAGTTTCTCATTCATGAATGACGGGCTTTTCAAACTGTGCCTTTGGCAATGCTTAGCATAAATATCAATTTACTCACTGTCTGTGTGCCTTTTTTTAAAAAAATTCTAGCATACTTGGCACAGTTTTTTTGATTCAGTCAATGTTTCTGTTTGTTTTGTGGTCTCTGAAGAACTTTTTCTAACCTGCCCTTAGCAGTTGAATTAGCCACAGGATTGGCACAGTCCAGAGCAGACACTAATTTTGCTGTCAGACTGATCCTATCATTATTTTTAACTAAATAGAAATATTATTAAACGGTACACAGTCCTATTTTAAATGCTGGGTAACTGATCGGCTGAGTGCTAGAAATAAATAATAATGCTTGTCACTTAGCTCAATGGTACAGTGCCTGCTTTGCAAACATGCAGAAGATTGTGAGTTCAATACCTGGCATCTCCCGTAAAAATACATACATGAAAAAAATCAAGTGATGGAATAGATCTCTGTCTGGAACCTTGAAGAAATGCAACTAGTCAAGATAGAGAACAATACTGGCCTTGGGCAAACAGCTCAACCTGATACAAGGCAACTTCTAACGTAATTGTGGGAAATCCAGCCTCATATAACCAACATGCTTAAGTCTAATTAATGCATGGAAGGGGTTAAGACCATAGAGTGGGCTGCCCTGCCAGGCTTAGCTACAGTAGGCCATTCCCGCTCACTTTAGGAAGAAGGGTTATTAAGCCTTTGTTCTTCCATTCCACGATGTGAACTCCTGCAAATAAGGAGGTCTGGTCTAGTTGTTCCAAACTCAGACCGTGTGTCCTACAAGCCATCTTTGTATTTCTATACAAATAATTTAGAATTTAGGCACATTTATAAAAAGATAATTAAAAAGCAATGTATCAAGAGAGAAAAAGAATAAATAAAAAGAAAATATATTTTAAAAATACTCACGATCCTTACAAAACACAGTTGTATAGAAAAGAGAGAGAAAGAGAGACCCGTTATCACATTTATTTCTCCCAGTTACCCACCCTGAGAGATAGCTGAGGGAGGTGATTTTAACCAGGTGTTTCCATGCACAACATCCACATTCTTAGCTGCTGCATTACAGGAGCTGTGAAATTCAGAGGAATTACTCTGAAACACAAACCTTGTTCAAATGTCCAGCTACTGCCATCCCAGGAGTGATGCTTTAGGATGCTTGGTGCTAAGGCCAAACCTCTGCCCTCTATTTTGTTTTAAGCTGGGACATTTTTAAGAAGGGCACCAGCAAGACTAGTCAAAATCTGTACAGATTGCAATCTAAGCCTTTCAGTAGAAAGCCTTTACAATTTGATTGCATAATTTAGAATATCTGACCCCGGCCATAAAAAAGTACTATATCTGTTTGTCACACTTAAATGCTTTTCTCCATCATAAAACGATTGTAGTGTACTCAATGTAGTTTTCGTCAGTGACAAATTTTCATTCATTTTTGTTTGTTTGCCCAGAGAAGCACATGAATGCGTGCAATTGAACCTCTTTGGCTGACTAGTCAGAGGAGACAGACATTGAGGTGTTACATTCCTCTGCAGACACAACCTATTTGTTCTCTATCAATAGAGCTTTCAGAGAGGCTGCGACACAAGAGGAACTATTATGGAGTTGTGCTTTTCAAAAATCACCTTCAGGGAAATGTGCTGTGTGTAAAGATGTCTCCTTTGCATATTTTAATTTGGCATTGAAACTCTCGGACCTATGCATTATAATTTGTTAAGTACCATTGAAGAGCATGGCGGGGAGAGATGCATTTTCCTCTTATGATTTTATTTAGGGTTGATAGATTCTGATTTCATTACATCTTGACTTGGTTGATGGTTGACAGGTTTTGGCCAGTTTTATAATATCTGTGGGCCCATGTAGCTTTAGCTGCCTGTTCCTTTGGACCATAAAAAGGTGACAAGTCTTTTTGGGCTAGACTTCAGACTCTATAGGCAGGCTTGTGATAGTATTTAGGCCCCAGAGCAAATGCCACAACTACCACCCTCATTATAACTATAATCATCTTATAGCTACAACTGCTCAACATTTATTATATACAGTGGTGCCCTGCAAGACGAATGCCTCGCAAGACGGAAAACCCCCTAGACGAAAGGGTTTTCTGTTTTGGAGGTGCTTCGCAAAATGAATCTCCTATGGGCTTGCTTCGCAAGACAACAATGTCTTGCGAGTTCCTGCTGGTTTCCCCTCCCTTTTTCTAAGCCGTTAAGCCGCTTATCAGCTGATCCGATCAGCAGATAAGCCGCTAAAAGCCGCTAATAGCGCTAATCCGCTAATCCATCAATGGGCTTGCTTCGCAAGACGAAAAAACCGCTAGACGAAGAGAATCACAGAACGGATTCTTTTCGTCTTGCGAGGCACCACTGTACCAGCAAGACAGGGCATGCCAAAATTTCTCAGTAAGGCTTCTAAGCCTTTAACAGTATAGGAGCAGGCAGAAATTCCACAGGCAAATGATTTCATAGAATCATAGGCTTGTAGAGTTTGAAGGGTCCCGAGGGAAACAATAAGCTGCTGTACACAGGAATGCTGCCTCTGTGCCGAATGGTCGCTCACCTGAGTTGCAGGTGGATTTGGCCACAGCCCAACCCAGCTTTCCCCATCGGGGCACAGAATAGACCATTTCCCCTTGTGGATGGTCATTGGAATCCTTTTCAACCGGCCATTGAGCCTTGTGGGATTGCCCGCCAAAATTTTTATTTAAAACCAGCCAATCATGGCAGTTTAAATGGGTGGGGCAAGAGTGGCAGACTGGAATGGAGAAGTCTTCACTCTGGTCTTGTGTGGGTATCCCACCTAAGACTCCCAACAGTGCAGTATCCCAGCCATGCAAAATATCAAGAGATTTCTATGCATCTCCATCCAAGCTGATTTCCGCCTAAAGCACATTCTCAATTGACAGAGTGCAACCGTGAGGCCAAGACCTGTCAACTTTTGATGAACTTAATGTGCTATCCCTAGAAGATGATCCCAAATCAGATGAACTCGTGGAGATTAAAGGGTGAAGCAAGTGAGCACAATCCCCAATCCCCACTTCAGGTCTACATCAATGAAAAAGTGACCAGGGCTTATGTTCATTCCTAATTTTGTGGACATATTTTGTGGATAATTGGGTGGTGCTGTTTCACAGTATGGCATTCCATTTTGATAATAGTGACAGGGTATTCACTGTTGGACGTCAACATGGTTTTAAAAAGCATTCTGTATTTGAATAAAATTAAATCAGTTGCACACACACACATCTGTGAGCCTTCCCAGTGTTTTCCTCACATAAATGTTTATTTATGCAGCATTTATTTAAAACACAGCTTGATAATTAAGTCTGGGGAAAGTGTTCTGTTTTATTTTTTGCCTGGGAATTAACAATATGCGCATTAGAGTAAAATTGCTGAATTATTGAAAAATAATCTATATTTTCTTTTTAGAAATGCAAGCTTTCTTACATAGTCATTGCATTTTATGAAAAAGCAAGAGATATTGACATAGTACATTTTAAACATTTGCTCTCCAGTTTCTTAACCAGGGTTAACTAAGGCTCTCTATCTGTGCTCACTGACCCCCCACCCCTTCCACTGAGTCCCCATCACATGGTGGAGGGACAATTTCTGAAGTTGAGAATCCATGGTGGAGGCTCCTTGCTTCATTCTGAAACCTGATCACAGAGTTCTTAATGAGGCAAGTTGTTTCCAGATTTTTGAAATATGGCAACCCTAAGTAAACCCAATCTGTGCTCCCTCTTCTTGTGATTGGAATAGCATGACACTGAATAGAATTATTGTGTGTGTGAGGATTCAAACTGCAATCCTCTACCTGCAGTCTGAAGTGATTTTCTGCCATCTCCCTTATTACACCCAATTTAAGTCTTCTGGAAATGCATCATGAATTGAAACATCTCACTTGGTCCACTCTCTTTTTGCCTGCACTGCTAGGATGTCAGATAACTTTGTTGGCATGCTAGCACTGCCTTAGAGGCTTCTATTCCAATTTAAATGTTTGCCCTCCCCACTGAGTAATGATTTGTCTCTTGCATACCCAGCATCATTTTTATTGACCCTTCTTAGTGGTGGGAACTGAAGGACATTTTTGACAATATGTTTCTGACAGGTAGTCAATAGGACCTGCCAGCTAACTAACACCAGTAAAGAAACATAAGAAAAACTTTTCAATGCATTATCACAGGTGTTCTATGTAACTAAATATTGGCCAATTCTAAACCAGGTCATAAACCACCATCCTTTGGTTGCATTGCTGTAAAAGCAGGACTTTTGTTTTCATCTGGAACTTGCCGGAACTCAGAACCGGCACCTCTCAGGTGTGCGCCATTGCCATTCTGAGGTGTTCATGGTGAGTTCCAGCACCTCTTTTTCTAGAAAAAAATAGCACTGGTAAAAGATAACAGTTTTATGCAACTATTCCTTGCTTTTTCATTACCTTCATGTTTATTTTATATAAATCTGAAAGAAAATAAGAAAATAAGGCAATCTTACTAAAAGAAGTTTGGTGCTTTACTTCTCTTAATTTTTTCTTCCAAGTGAGTAAAAGAGCTTTCCATGACTGCTAATATAGTTTGCGGCCACTAACACAGCCACGCTTGGTATGTTTCCTTTCACAATTTAGTATGGAACTGAAGATTTAATTGAATATGACTATGACTATGGAGATCCAGATTATAAAGATTATAAAGACCTTGACTCTGTAACAGAGGGACCCCCACTGTACGACGAGATTGTCACACAGACTGAGGTAACGGCATGTGCTGTGTGTGTTGTGTGACGTCCCTGTCATCTCCCTTGTGGTCTTGTCATGTGGTGTCTTGTGTTAGCTAAGCCTTTTGTTCCTTTTCACCTCTTGCCTTCCTGTTTGTCCCTAAATCTCATTTTAATTCAACAGTGGAAGAGCAGAAGACCACCAGCAATTGCCTATCTATTTATTTGTTTTAAGCCTTTTGACTTACTCTGCTTCCTTTCCTACCTCACTGCTGTTCCCTTTTCATTCATTTATGTTTTCCCATTCCATCTTTCAACACCTTTTTTCAGAAAAAGAAAAAAGCCCCAAAGAAGAAGAGGACAGTGGCTGCTAACTCAAAGAGCAACTCCCCAAAGTTCACACTCAAAAAATATGAATCATTTTCATCCAAGAAGAAGAAAAGCTATCAAGCCTCAGCAAAAAGCAAACTAGGGGTAAAGGTAGCCCTAAAATAATCAAGATCTTTCCTCGACCAAGCCTGGAAGATCTGTGATGTTGAGAAATGAGTAGCTTGCCTCTAACCCCCAGTAGATGAATTCACCTTTGGCTAATACCACAACCCAATTGAACTGAGATTCCTCCTGCCCATTTGCCTTACTCTTTTGTGGTTAATGTCCTGTGTTCTCTTTCCTGTCAGGCCAACATTGTCGATGAATATAATGAATATAATGTGGCTGAAACTGACTATGGGACCTCTGAGGGCTACCAGACTGAGACTCCGAGCCGAACGACGGGACCAAATGAGGTAATGAGGAATGGAAACGTATACAGGCAAGGATACTTCAAAAGATCTTAGTCAATAACCTTTACCAAGTCGTAATCGGTTGCCCTCATTTAGTCTTATGAGAGATCCTCTAAAGACCAAAGTGGCTTGTGCCACGTTCCTGAAATGCACAGTTTTACTCCAATATCTGGCATTTCGTCTTTCAGTTCTGCTTGAGAAATGACTCCTAGAGACTGCAAAAACGTAGCTCTCAGAGTTTAATCATATACATGTTTTGATGTTGTGCAGTATTCACACAGCACAAACCTGACACAAGATCTTGCCCATATTTGTGATTTCCCTGGTGTGAGGATGAAAGGAAGAGTTAGTTTAGTGTCTGTTGGCATTGCTCAAACAAGGCCAATTATTTAATGGAAAAGAATGCAGTGACTGGATGGTGAGTGGAGGTAGAGAAAGGTCATAAGCAGGTGGCCTTGAACTTGGTCTTTGATTCCCCACCCTACTGATAATGCTTTTAACTCTATCCTCCATAATTTCCAAAGCCCCAACGTAGATATAGTCATGTACAACAATGTGTACTCTTCCAAGATGGTGGCCAGGATGCATTTTCCCCCACACATAGCACTGTGAATGGAAACATGCACCTCATTCATGCCATATAGTGAATGGGGATGAATTGGATGAATGAATCACCATCTGGATCAGCCACACAGTGTGGATGAGCATCCATATGCAGATCCATCCATACCTGGTCAGTTCCCATTGGCTCCCATTATGCTTTCATATGTAGATCTCTTTTACTAGAGTGGGAGGTCTGTGTCTAGTCCGCAGAATCAAGTTGCATTGCAAAGATGTACCTTAGGATTTCCAATATGCCTTTTCTTTTGATCCTGAATGGAAAGGTTTATTGGAAATTGTCCAAAACTGTCCTTCATTTTCTGTTGAAATTTGGAGTGTGCAATCAACTGACATTTATGAATGTGGATATTTTGCTTCGTAAATATTGACTTGCTATAAAACCATGGTTTTCCAAAGGTTTTGCATTATGCTGCAAGTTATTTGCTGCTCTTGTAAACAATTTCATGTTTCAAGTACATAATGACAAAATGCAAACGTTATTACTTTGGAAAGTGGATTAAAATGCTTTCATAAAAGAAAAAGCCAATGTTTGTGTGTGTGTGTGTGCGTGTGTGCGTGTGTTTCTGCATGCACAAACATATATACATACATTCATAACAGACAAACATACTTTTAGCTAGCAAGGCACAGTATTTTTTTTTCTAAAAAAAGAAAGAAATAGATTTCAGTCAGCATGCAATGTTTTTAATATGTACAAAATCCTGTTATCTTGGTAGAGGCAAAATCCAAGCAGTTTCAAAATGTACTTCGAAGAAATATTGAGATTTTCTATTATTAAATCCATGCATTGACACTTTGTGTATGTATCAGTAGGCAAATGGAGTGACTAACTTGTGGCTTCTCCTTTTAATTACATCTCCTGTTAATTATATCAGTGAAATAAACAATGTCCTCCTTTTTTGTGGAGCCTCCATTTAGATAAATGAGAGTTGTATGAAAGCACATTGGGTCCCACTGCTGCTTTGAAATATATGGAGACTGGAAAGTTTCCATTTCCTATTACGCTTTATGTCTTCTACCTAGCAACACTATACCTCCCGTTCATTTCCCCAAAGGCTTCACACATAGGAAGTTCTTCAAATGGATTGTTTGCCTTCCAAAACATTTCTATATCCCTAACCATGACCCAAACCTGTTGCATCCATAGTTGGGTCTTTTTTTTGTGGGCTGGGCATCTTGAAGAAAATGCTATTCAGATAATGCTGGTGCATAAAAGCTAACTGCTTGGTTTCACACAGTTGTCATAGAAAGGAAGTCCTGAGCCTCCAAGATGTATTGAACGTTACATGTAGAAACATTGTAAACCATTTTCTGTCTGTGAGACACATGCACTTTTAAGTGTACAAACAATGCAATGCTACAAAATAGCATTTATTAGAAATATTTCTTTTTTTCTGTTCTCTCGTTTTAAAATTTCCATGAGATAGTAGTGTTCATCATATGTTAGCAAATGAAATCTTCGCACAATAAAACCAGAAAGTTATTTAACCACATATGATTAATCTGCAGCTTTTTGTGCTTTTCCCTTTAATTTGTACTCCACGGGTTGTATTGTATCCAGTGGTGTTGGTCAGCTGACTGCAACACTTTTTAATAATAATTATTATTATTAATTAAACCCACCTGGCTGAGTTTCCCCACTCTGGGCAGCTCCCAATCGAGTGTTAAAAACAATACAGCATTAAATATTAAAAACTTCCCTGAACAGGGCTGCCTTCAGATGTCTTTTAAAAATAGGATAGCTGCTTATTTCCATGACGTCTGATGGGAGGGCGTTCCACAGGGCGGGTGCCACTAGCAAGAAGGCCCTCTGCCTGGTTCCCTGTAACTTGGCTTCTCGCAGTGAGGGAACTGCCAGAAAGCCCTCGGCACTGGATCTCAGTGTCCGGCTGAACGATGGGGGTGGAGATGCTCCTTCAGGTATACAGGACCAAGGGAAGGAGAGGGAATCAGTTCCTGGCTTTACTCCCTCCCCCTGAAGTGGGGAAGGGAGCAATTTTCAGTGATGTCTGTCTCCCCTCCCCCACATAGTCCTCCAGGGCACATTGAAATGGGAGTGGTGGGAGTTCATAGGAAGGAGAGACGTCTCTGAAAATTGCTTTTCTCTCTGTTCCACTGATGGAAGCCTTTCTGTTAACTGAGTAACACCATTGGATGCAAACCCTCATGTATTTTTCAACAGTGAGGCTGATGCTAAAAAGTGTGTGAAGCCAAGTATGAAAACTTTGATGTACCTAGCATAAAGATGTCATATTACAGTGTTAGTGTCTGTGCTTTGGCATATACTGCAAAATTAGTGAGTGAAAGTCTGGATTGATGGTCATACTGAACTGAATATTTCTAAATAGTTCAGTGGAACCAGGGTTTCATTTAACGGTTTTGCACATGAAATAATAATAATAATGAATGTTTATGAAAGCATTGATTTCATTGCACACAGGTATGTGCATTGGGTGATCTTTTAATACCACTGAAACTCTGGCTTCCCAGTCTTTCAGGAGCAAATTAAAAGATTCCAGCACTCTTGTGTTATTTCATCAGCCATTATATTCAAATCTACTGAATGCTTATATTGCTTTACTAACAGTAATCCACATATTCATCCTATTCCCAAAACCTTTGCTGCTTATGTGAATAGCAAAATCCTGTTGAAGAAGTATTTGCTGAAGAATACGTAACAGGAGAGGAGTATAACTCTGAGACTAAAAAAACTGAGGAAACAGATTATGGAAACAGAGGAGTAGACCGCAGTGAATCTGAAGTTGTGGTAGATGGAGAAGTAGGCGAATATGATTTTTATGAATATAAAGAATACGAAGAGAAGCCAACCAACCCTACTAACGAGGAGTTTGGGCCTGGTGTTCCAGCAGAGACCGATATCACAGAAACAAGCGTAAGTTGGGGACATCCAAGCTGCTCTTTAACTGTGGCAAGTGGTTCGTAGCAAAACATAGCTGTCTGCGTTTTCTGACAGTGGTGGTTAAACCTTTTCAGGCCAACATTTGCACTGACCCATGGGCAGCCCTATGGGACCCACATGTGAGAGTGAGTATGGCTGAAGCGGGTATAACCTTTTATTTTATTTTTTTAAGGACACATTTTAGGTGTGGAGGAATCACAGAGGGAGACCCATGGGAGTGGTTAGTTTGAACTAGTTAAAAAATCAAAACGAGATTTGGGGGCATTGTGGGGGCAGAAGAATATTTTGCCATCACAGTGCAGTACCTATAGAAATATTATCCCCTGCCCCCTTAAAAATACATATTAATTGGTTTTGAACAATTAGGAGGGGTACAAAAAACCTATAGGCAACATGACACCTCTGTGTGGTGGGTCTAGGGCCATGGTTCCCAATATGGGGCACATGCCCCACAGGGGGGCAATTTGATTTTTAAGGGGGGCAATTCGAGAATGAGTTATTAACAGTGAATGGCCTTTTAGGCTTCCTCCACATGAACAGGTGTTCACTTTTTGAATAATAAGAATTATATGTCACGGGGGGGGGTGTCAGGATTTTAGAGATGCTTAGGTGGGGAGTGGCCAAAAAATGGTTGGGAACCACTGGTGTAGGGACTTTACTGGCAGTTTATACAGCGGGGAGGGTGTGTTGCATGTGTAGATGATTCATAAAAATGAAACAAGTATTTACGAGACTGCCTCTCCTGGTATGCTCTGCAGATGACCTTAAGGTCCATGAATAATCATAGTTTAGAGGTCCTGGGCCCTAAGGAAGTCAGATTATCCTCCAGCTGGGCCAAGGCCTTCTCAGTGATGGCTCTGACCTGGTGTAATGCTCTGTCCCATGAGACCAGGGCCCTGCAGGATTTAACTTCCTTCCACAGGGCCTGTAAGACAGAGCTATTCCACCTGGCTTTCAATTTGAACTTAGCCTGATCTTTTATTCCCCTTTCTTCCCCCCTCCCCTTTTTATGAAGATTACCCGCTCTGGTATCCCACAGCTAATTCTCCCCTGGTCTCCTCGCTGGCCCAAATAGAACTAATTTAGCCAGATAGCCCTGGTGATCATCTAATGTTTATTGGATGGATTTTCCCCCTAAATTGATTTTTGAATTCTGAATTTATTGTTATTCACGTTTTATACTGTATTTTATGTTGTTTTTTGTTGCATCAATTAAGTGTTTTAAATTTGTTGTTAGCCACCCTGAGTCCAGTTTTCTGAACTGGGAAGGGCAGGGTATTAATAAAAAATTATTATTATTATTAATACCTTATGGTTACACTCATACAGCTCATCTCAAGACTTAGGAATTTGTTGCCAGGACAGAGTGACAAGATCCAGATTGGCACCAACTGTCATGAACTTTGTTTTCTTCCTTTCCCTTAAACTTGAGAATTCCTCCTTCACACCACACAATAATTGTGTTACCAGTCTTCACTTCCTATGTCCAGTTAACCTGAGGGCCAACTAATCCAGAAAGGAGTCATGAGGTTCCAGAAGCAATAATATTCACTAAGATTTCAGATTGAAGTAGAGGAGGAGGCAAACCTCATCCTAGTCAGTTTCCATATAGCTCATTGAGGAGGCCCACTAAAACAAGGATGGGAAAACTGTGTGGGTGGACTCCGTCTCCTGTCATTCCCACCCAGCATGTTGTTAGCCACCCTGAGTCCAGTTTTCTGAACTGGGAAGGGCAGGGTATTAATAAAAAATTATTATTATTATTAATACCTTATGGTTACACTCATACAGCTCATCTCAAGACTTAGGAATTTGTTGCCAGGACAGAGTGACAAGATCCAGATTGGCACCAACTGTCATGAACTTTGTTTTCTTCCTTTCCCTTAAACTTGAGAATTCCTCCTTCACACCACACAATAATTGTGTTACCAGTCTTCACTTCCTATGTCCAGTTAACCTGAGGGCCAACTAATCCAGAAAGGAGTCATGAGGTTCCAGAAGCAATAATATTCACTAAGATTTCAGATTGAAGTAGAGGAGGAGGCAAACCTCATCCTAGTCAGTTTCCATATAGCTCATTGAGGAGGCCCACTAAAACAAGGATGGGAAAACTGTGGGTGGACTCCGTCTCCTGTCATTCCCACCCAGCATGGTCAATGGCTATGGATGATGGGAATTTCATCCTTACATTAAAGGAGCCCTAAATAAGTTTTGTCTTCAAATCCCACCCTCTGACCTAAAAACAGCTTGGCACCTACAGTCCTATTTGCAATATTATCTACATCTTGTAACTGATCTGTTCTCAGTCAAGGCTGTCATATGGAAGACAGCCAAGGCCCAAAGCAATTTTTTTCTTTGGAACAATCCTGGGGTGAGGCGGAGGGGGTGGGGTTTATAAAATAAAGAACTTCTACTCATGTTTAATCTGTTCGAGATAAACAAGCAGCTTTCTCAATTATGCTTGCAGGAATGAAAAAAATGGCAGATTGCCATTTGTAAGGGAATATAGTTGCTTGGATATCTAAATAAATAAATAAATAAATAAATAAATTGGTGGCTAGCTACAGCTCTTCATTTGCACCACAAGATCTTGTCCTGAACTTGTAAGCGTATATTTCAGCTTAGTCAAAGACAGGACAAAAGCCAGTGTTAGTTCTACTCATAGAAGACCCATTGAAAATAATAGACATGACTAACTCGAAACAGGTTTGCAGGTTCCTGCTCTCCTCCTCCTCCTCCTCCTCCTCCACAACTGCCAGACAAAAGCCATAGCCCATGGGAACTGTAACTTCACTCGCACTATTTTCTGGTGTCAAGTTTTCATCTGGAGATATATGCGGGCAATCTAAACATCATTTGACACATTTAAAATCCATTCTGACCCACGTTGGAAACTAATCTCAGCCTTGGTTTGTGAAGGTATAATGCAGGAAATAACCAATGCAGCTGTGGTGAGAATTGAGCACTTTCAGGGTCCTCCTCCATATTTATTTTTGGGCTCATGATCCAAATGCTTATGCTGATCTCCACAATGCCACACAATGGATGCTCACTGTTTTCCCAGTGGGCATCAGTTGCAGACCATTGCTCACCGCCTCCTTCCTGACAGCTGATAATGGAATTCCCCCAACTTTTGTGGCCATGGGGATGTGACTGCCTGGCCAGTGAGCCAGGTTCAAATGGGCCATTCAGGGCCCAAGTTATGGGGTCCAAGTTGCTGGATGGATGGGCACTGGCCACTGTCATGACTGGCCGGGCAGGCCTATCTCCAGATAAAGAGCTGCAAATTCTGGCAATATCAAAAGAGAACTGCATGCTCCTGCCTTCACAGTAGCAGGGGACTTTTGGCCTGACATACATTCTAATATATTTGCCTCTCGGTATCTTCCCTCCACAGGTGAATGGCCATGGAGCCTATGGGGAAAAAGGACAGAAGGGCGAAGCAGCTGTGATTGAACCTGTGAGTATTTTAGAAGTGAGCAGCTGTGACGTTCCATGGGTCGGTTTCCACCTGCATGTTCAGCTCTTGATCAAGTAGTGAGTTTGTTGGGTGCGAATAGGGCACAAAGTCCTTTATAAAAAAAACATCCTGGCCTTTTACATCTGACAGTTTTATCTCAGAACGCAATCTTATGCACTGAGGAAAGGCCATAGAGTACATGTGTAGCATGCTGAAGTTCCCCTGGTCTTTTGAGTGAAATCATTGCCAATAACCCTTCCCCAACCTGGTGCCCCTCAGATGTTTTGCACTGCAAATCTCATCATTCCTAGCCATTGCCCGTGCTGGCTGGGATTGATGGAAGCTGGATCTCAAAATTCCCGGAGGACCTCAAATTGAAGAAAGGTGATGTAAGGAGTATTGAGCTACATGGGTCAGTGGTCTGGCTCAGTAGAAGGCAGGTTTCTGTGTTATTTTCAGAAATAAACTATGCAGAGCTCAGCAGGACTTAACTTCCTGTGCAAGCTTAAAAGGTAAAGGGTAAAGGGACCCCTGACCATTAGTTCCTGTCGTGGCCGACTCTGGGGTTGTGGCGCTCATCTCACTTTATTGGCCGAGGGAGCCGGCGTACAGCTTCCAGGTCATGTGGCCAGCATGACTAAGCCGCTTCTGATGAACCAGAGCAGCACACGGAAACGCCGTTTACCTTCCCACCAAAGCAGTACCTATTTATCTACTTGCACTTTGACGTGCTTTCGAACTGCTAGGTTGGCAGGAGCAGGGACCGAGCAACAGGAGCTCAGCCCGTCGTGGGGATTTGAACCGCCAGCCTTCCAATCAGCAAGCCCTAGGCTCAGTGGTTTAGACCTCAGCACCACCCACGTCCTGTGCAAGCTTACTTGGAAGTAACTCCCTCTGTCTGGGTATGAGTGCTCCATTGCTGCTTCATCTTTAAGCTGCAGGATCCACATGAGAATGCTGGAAAATGCTGTAGTTTTCAGTATTTTCCCAGCTCAGTGGTTTTACAGGAGCCACTGTAGGCTACAGGCCCCTATCTTGGCATTAATAGACACTCCACCCAAACAGGCAAGCCTTTAAAATATTAGAGCTCCATTGCTGCTGCAACTTTCCTAGACACTGGGACCTCCTTCTTGGCAAGGCATGTTTTTAGGAAGGTGCAAGCCCAGCTTGAATTCTGAGGAAGGCTTGGCTTTGCCTCTGTTCCGTCGCCCCTCCAAACTGAGTTCACTTTCAAATCCACCACCCCTCTTAATTTTAAATGATGGCTCCATGGCTGGCCAGGAGCTGGCCTTCTGAAGCATCTCCTACAGAAGAAGCATGGATAGATTTGTACTGGTGACAGATGATGATGGTGCAGCTGAAACAGCAGTTGAGTCAGAAGCCAGAGATGAAACATGCTGTCAATAATAAGGGAAGACATTTGCATGAAAGTGCCCCACAGAACGTCTGGGTCTCCTAGCTATTGTAAGCCCTATACTGCGACACATGCAAAGTCGTTCCCTAACAGTGTGAGGAAGGCAATGCAAACACAACCACTCTAAACCAACACAACTGTGAGTGTAAGGCAGCTTCTGAAGCAACACAAAATACTACTGAAGCAATAAGTGTCTAGTTGCGGTTCAGTTTCTGCAAGAAAGATTTTCAAAGCCTAAAGGATGTCCACAAAGCAGCTCCTTCAACAGTTTCGTGCCTGCAGTATTTCCTCCAAATCTGCAAAGTGATTGAGGCTGCAATTCTGTACATACTTAGCAGGCAGAGAGTCCCATTAAGTCAACAAGCCTTATTTTTGAGAAAATAGAGTGGCACTACTACAAATCACTCAGACTTGTGGTCTGATCCCACGCATGCTACTCATAAGTAAGTCCCAGAGGCAACTGTAGATAGGATTTCTGTCTGATAATAACCTACCCTGCACTTAGCATAACTTATTTTTAAATACACATGCATAATAGAGTGCTATTGACACATTACAAACAATCATACACAGGCAGAAATGCAACAGGGGTAGCTTTCTGCATGGTTACACTTTGTGTATGAAAATGCTGAACCTGTTGGATTCCTGTCTGTTGTGACAGCTTCTGAAGGCAGATGACGTACCAGAAAAAAAGGCCCATGATGGAGGTCTCAGTAAAAACAGCTCATCCCATGGTAAAACTGTCCTGTAGTGTGCCACTTAAAACTGCAGGGGGTGAAGTGCATGACTGGATGCCTATATAAAGGGGGGAAACCCTTATGTATAGAAACCAAGAGATCAAGGGAGTAAGATTGTGGCCTTCTCTTCCCTAACAGAGTTATTTGCTATATGAATGTTGGTTTCCATGCTGAAGCTTTCAGTCATGCAACCCATTTCCTACCAGTTTGATGCAGTATACTCCAACAACAGATTAGCCATGCAGGGAGTTGTTTGTTTGAATATGCTATCATACATAGTTCAGAAGAATTATTGGTCTCTCATATGATTGCTTGTGGGAGCTTGTAACTTGAGACTGAACTGAAAGTGGAATTGATTTTCATGAAGACTTCAAACTGCACTGAAAGACATGCCAAGATTTTTAAGGGCAACGAAAATGTTTGCCTTTTTCAGAAACCATTGCACTGACTGGCCAGGAGGAGCCATGTGACCAGTCCAGGAAGCACTGTTCTTATTCTACTTTTATTTGATCTTGGCGATTTTGGCACATAGCCAATCTGATGGGTGCTTAATGATGTTGTTTGACTGGATGCGATCACCCCAAACAGGAAAAATCCGGGTGTGTGGGGGGGGGGGAATGGTGCCAGAGCACTAAAGGATATGTTGGTCAATGGCAGCAAACAAATTTAGGATTTTATTTTTTTAAAGAAAACATTCTTAATGTTGCAAGTTTAGAAAATTAGTACCTCCAAAACACTTTTTTTTCAGCCTGGAGATCAACTTGGGCAGATATTTGTTGAATCCTGAATCACAGTCAAGGCAAGATTGTGTGAAGGGACAGGAAATTGGATATTGGACTTACAGCGCCATAATTTGACCAATTCCATCTGTTGAAGAATTGCAGAACTGTACTGCAGCACCAGTGCACCCACACTGAAAGACCCAGTTTATAAACCCCTGGTTGCTCTGCACCCCTGACTGTTACGAGCTCTCATCAGTTGTCCTGTGTGCTTTCATAGGCAATTGCATTGGGGACTAAGAATATTCAAACAAGCACTTTATAACCTTCCTGTTGAGAAAGGGCAGAATTTACCATAAAGTGGATTTATGAAGTGGTGCTTCATTTTAAGTATTGCGTCCCAACTGGATTTGTGAAAAATGCTTTTTAATGCATAGTTGTACTGAAAACACGCATCTGATGTGTTGCATGGGAAATGCTGTGAAATGCAGGTTGTGGCCTGTGAAGTGGACCTGGCTCACATGTCACGTTAGAGCAGAAGCTGTGATTTAATGTGAATGAGCAAAAGCCTTTTCCCCCTTACAGTTTGTGGTTTGTTTTGTGGGAAAGCAGACAATGAGCCTGGGTTTGCACTTAACAACAAGCCAGATTATTGCAGGAGAGGAGCAGGGGAGGAGCAACACATCCTTAAATTTCAGCAGCATATACTAAAATGCTACTTCTTTTTTAACTATGGTTTAATGTGATGTGCAAACTAGAACAATGGCCCTTTAATAACTGCAAAATAATCAACACATGTCAGATATGGAAGTTAAATTGATTTATTTGTGTGGATTTTGTGCTAATTATTAGTGATGTACTCTTTGCTTTTTGCCCTTTATCCAATCAAAATTGTATAATCTTTTCTTTTCTCTTTCCATAGGGGATGCTTATTGAAGGACCACCAGGACCTCCAGGACCTCCGGTACATATGTGATTTTTAAATTTCTCTTTTTTAAAAAAAAAATCCCAAAGAAAACAAAATATTTTTTGGGGGTAGTATAAACTGTGTTCAATACCACTGTAATAAAATGAATGCAGATATTTTGCATAGCAGCTCATGAGTCCCACGTAAGACGTGGTTTTTTGATGAAAATAGATTGGGGCTTTTGGAAAGTGGGCTGCTTACATCGTTGTGCATTTCTTTTTGAGGAACCGATAATTGGCTCAGATAGAAAGCACTTTGCTGCTCCTTGATCCAAAACTGGCCACAGTCTGAACCACTACTATAGAAAGTAATTCAGCATAACCACTCAATGTTGTTGTTTTTTAATTCACAGGGTCTTATGGGTCCCTCAGGAACACAAGGCCCTACTGGACCTCCTGGTGACCCAGGCGATAGGGTAAGTTGGTGTGAGCATGAGGAAGGCATTATGTCCCAAACTGGGTGGTTAGAAGCATATAATCCGGCTTATGAAATAAGCTTCCCAAACCTTGGTAATGTCAGCTAAGGCAAGGACATCGGGTTTGACGCCTTAAGAAACCTGAATCTCATTGTAACAGTTAACTTTGGTACATCAGGCGTATAGTAGAATTTTCTGAAATCTGAGGGAGGTGGGACTTGCTCTGATGATGGTTTTGACAGTTCTAGCTGGGCCCGTCGCAGGTCAGACCAGACTCATCAGAACTGAACTGAAAAAGTGGAATTGGACAAAGGCTGCTGGATAGCAGTAGGCCTCCTTTGTCCCAGTACGTCCAGGACTCTGAGGCCTAAGAGCACATTGCAACCTTCAGTTAACAAATGAGGCCCTCTGTGCCACTCCTGCCCTCTCTAGATGACCTGATGGATTCAGTGGAGATGATGGAAACAGTAGAGAGGGGTCAATTTATGTCTTGAAGGCCTCAAGGCTTCTTCCACAGGTGCCCTGGATATCCTTGAGCAGTGTGGGAAACATAGTAATGCGTGGGTGAACAGGAAGTGCATCTGATGGAATTGCTTCCCATTGCATCTGATGGAAGGGGAACTTTTCACATCTCCCCAAGTGGAGAGTTGCAGAAAGACTTGCTGCAGGGGCAGCTTGTGCTTGGTGAAGTGTGATAACTTTTATTTTGACTGAGAAGAAGAAGATGAAGAGTTTGGATTTGATATCCCGCTTTATCACTACCCGAAGGAGTCTCAAAGCGGCTAACATTCTCCTTTCCCTTCCTTCCCCACAACAAACACTCTGTGAGGTGAGTGGGGCTGAGAGACTTCAGAGAAGTGTGACTAGCCCAAGGTCACCCAGCAGCTGCATGTGGAGGAGCGGGGAAGCGAACCCAGTTCACCAGATTACGAGTCTACCGCTCTTAACCACACCACACTGACAGAGAATGAAAGGTATCAGGATAGACAGTCCATTGGCACCCAGTAGTCATTAAAGCATCTTTTAGTGAGATTTGATGGGTCTCCCCCTCGTCCTGTCCCAATCATGTCTCTTTGTCTCTATGGAATGGAATGGCTTTGCTTATTGTTCCTATTTCATATTGACAACAGTAGCTGCTCTTGTTACAGTATCAGTGGCATAGGCTACGCTCCCTCTGCCCCATCATGATTATGCTCACTTTATCGGCACAACATCACCAGTTTGCAAGGTTGCATTGCTGAAGTAGTTCTTGCATACCCCATGCTGCCAACTCATGCGCCAGCTCATAGAATTTGGCTGAAATGATCAGATTGATAAGGAGGGCTGTTGTTGTTTAGTCATTTAGTCGTGTCCGACTCTTCGTGACCCCTTGGACCAGAGCACGCCAGGCACTCCTGTCTTCCACTGCATCCTGCAGTTTGGTCAAACTCATGCTGGTAGCTTCAAGAACACTGTCCAGCCATCCCGTCCTCTGTCGTCCCCTTCTCCTTGTGCCCTCAATCTTTCCCAACATCAGGGTCTTTTCCAGGGAGTCTTCTCTTCTCATGAAGTGGCCAAAGTATTGGAGCCTCAGCTTCAGGATCAGTCCTTCCAGTGAGCACTCAGGGCTGATTTCCTTAAGAATATATAGGTTTGATCTTCTTGCAGTCCATGGGACTCTCAAGAAGTCTCCTAAGGAGGGCAGCCCAAACAAAAGGCATAGCTTCCTGTTCTGAAGCAAATTTAACCAAACCACATGCAACTGAATAATTTGTCCCGTTCTCACGTATACCAGGGAAGCTATTTAGCCAAAGTTATGGAAGAGTGTTTCTGACATGTCTATCTAAAAGGCATAGACATAGCCTATTCCTAAACATATGTGCCAGCCTAGATACCTGAAATGCTAGATGGATATATCCACAGTGTCTGCAGCTGACCTAATAGCCCCTTATAGCTTTTGACAGATCTGCTTCAATAAGGATAGGCCTATCTCCATGAAAGGACGTACTACATCCTTAGTGTACATCTTCCCATCTTGCATTACTATTTTTAAAATATTAAAATAATTCCTTCTTCTAACACTTCTGACATCTAGTCAAGTTTTTTTTAAAAAAAAAATATTCCCAGAACTTCTGTGCCACATTGAAACAGTATTTTCTATACCAAGTGGCACTGACGGAGGCTCTCCAGGGTTTCAGGCAAGGGATATTCCCAGCTCTTTTCCTTCCGATCAAAAAAGCCACCCTACACCGAGATAGTACTAGATGTTCTGGAAATATTAGTAATTTATAAAATTTGTAATCATGGAGAAAGAAAGCAGTTGGCTGGGAGACAGGTGGCTAAGGCTGGTTCCTGGTTTCTTTTTAGTCCCTATTGTGTATGAAAGTGAATGTGAAATTTAGTAAACAATAACAACTATACATTGCCCATCTGGCTGGGAACTGAAATAACTTGTGCAAGGGACTGTGTATTCTGTAATTCTTAAAGGTGGATCATGGGTCTGATGATAATGATCACAGAGCATTGTGGAAGGAGAATTTCACTGCTGAGGAACAATGAACGTCCTAATCCTTGCCTTCTGCATTTCTGTGGCTCCTGCAATTTAGACAATGTTAAATAATTATAGAGGGAAATGCACCGCTTAGCGGCTGTTTTCAATGTGCGAGAGGCTGCAGTTGAGAATATATGTCCTATGGCTAGCTAGATATTTACAACCAATTATTTAAATCTCTACATCTCGTTTGCATCTCCTAGGGCCCACCTGGACGTCCTGGTCTCCCAGGAGCTGATGGTTTAGCTGGACCTCCAGGTACCATGTTAATGTTACCGGTAAGTCTTGTTTTGCTTTGTAAACACTATCCTTACCAGAAGCAAATGGAGAGAGTGGTGTAGATTAACCACTGACATTTTTTTCTGAATGGGTCACCTAGTTCAGGGATGGGGAAGCAGGTGCCATCCTGATGTTGCTGCTCTTCAACTCCCATTGGCCAGAAGCTCCTTCTCCTTCATCTACATCCAGGCTGCTGGATAGATAGTAAAAATTGAAGAGTCAGATAATAGTAATGACAGAATTCCTCCTTGGAAGCTCAGCCTCCTTGGCACTGTGCCAGAAACCTTCATTGTATTCAAACCATAGAACAAAAACAACACTTAACCCATTGTTCACGATGATGTGTTGTAGTAACAAAGAAAAAGGCTTTATGGCGATGCCTTCGGCTAGATTCAACAAAACCTTTTCCTTTGTTCTTAGCACTTTAGGAATGAAATTTGCAATTTTTAAACGAGAATTCATATTCGTACAGCTTGTCAGCCTTTCCATTCTTGATTCTTCCTCTGCTGTTTGTTGTTGCTGCTTTGCTAAATAGAGGGGAGGGGAGGCAGAGAAGCAGGAGCCTTGCAGCTCTCCTGATAATGACACTACAAATCAGTATTAGTAACCATCAGCTATCTTACGTTAGCGAGTTATTCAGTCCTTTTGTGAACCTGTAGCAAGTTAAACTGAACAGTGAAAAGAAAGATCCCATGCTAAATACTGAGCTTATTAAGCCAAAACTCAACTTGGATTCCAGCTCAGCTCCTACATAAGCTCTGGCCTAGTCTGGCATCCCTAAAACTTACCAACAGCGGTGATGGCAGTGAGAAGCATTTGGAGATAGCTGCTGTCTGGGATGGCATAAGTCTTACCTGAGAAGCTTCTCAGGGCAAAGCTTGAGCTCTACTAGGTCCTAAGTAAGGACTCAGTTCCCAGAGATCTTTGCACCAGGAAGGCTTTAGGGTACAGTTAGCTAACATGGCTCCCACAAGGGGTTCTTGGACTGCAACTTCCACAATCTTTGGCCACTGGACCTGTGGAATAGGATGGATGGGAGTTGTAGTGGAAGAACATTTAGACGGCATCACATTGGCTACCCCTGCTTTATCATCGCTGCAGATGTAAGATATGTAATAGCCAAGGAGAAGGACGTGGAGGAACATGGGATGGGCTTGTGGTTGTAGAGCCCCCAAGCTTTACCACATTCCCTGCATCATCCCCAGGGTCATGATGATGCCTGGCGCTCAGAATGAGTCCTGTTTTCAAATGAGCATAATGTGGGTCTGACCTCCACAACAATGCTATTTTTGGTAACCGTTTCTGAAGCTTTCAGACCAAGTGGCATACAAATAACCACCTTTTGATCGAAGAAGCCAATTTCTTCAAGAGCTTGGGCAATTACGGCTTATGTCTAACCTGCTTGGTTTTGAGAGAGACGTTTTTCTGACAAATTGTGTCCTCCTATATGCAGTTCCGCTTTGGTGGCGGTGGCGGCGACAAAGGCCCAGCCATCTCGGCGCAGGAAGCTCAAGCGCAAGCTATTCTTCAGCAAGCCAGGGTAAGAGTGAAGCACACAAAGGCCTTGGGAACTGTAGCTTGTTAGGGGTCCCAGGAACTGTAGCACTGTGAGGGGTAAACTACAGAACCCGCAATTATTTGCGGGGAGGGAATATGTGCTTTAAATGTACAGTGTGTATGCAGCCTAAGAAACTAAAGGTGATGCGTTATTGTCCTTTGAGAGAAGAAGCTCTGTCCCTCTTCTCCATAAATCCTCACAGGCCACTTGTGTTCCCAACATTTCCCCTCCCCCATACTTTCTTCTGGGAAAGCTAGAATTTCCTTACAGCGGGGGATATTTTTCTTTATCAAGGTCCACCTTGGGGTGGCAGCATGTGTGTGCAAATCTGTGAGGTGCAACATGCCAGCAGTGACCAGTACCAAAAGCAGTTGTGGGCGGGCCAGAGTGGGTGGGTACAGAACTAAAACTCTTCCCCACCTTCTCTCTCTTTCTGTCATTTTTTTTGCTCTCCCCCTCTCTTTCTACCATCCCTTTTCCTTTACCTCTCTGCTACCTCTCTCTCCTTTCCTGCTTCGTCCCTCAGGACACAGATTGTCCACCACTGCCTTTTAGATTTGGTCCGAGAATTAAATGGGGAGACAGACAGACAGAGACAGAGACAGAGAGACAATGAGAGAGATGGCTCTCCTCCTAAGCTCCTGGAAAGAGGGATTGTTTTGTACAAAAATGACAAAAATGAATGTCAGCGTTTCTCAAACTTGGGTCTCCAGTGTTATTGGACTACAACTCCCATCATCCCTGCTAGCTAGGGATGATGGGAGCTGTAGTCCAACAACAGCTGGAGACCCAAGTTTGAGAAACACAGCATTAGGTGTGGATTTTATAAAAATGGATTGAGATTCCTAGGACTGCATGCACACAGGTTTTTGGATTTTGCATAGGGACCATGTCATATTTTGCATGTAGAATGTCTGAATGCTTTTTTTGGTTTTTGTTCAAACCACAGATTGCCATGAGGGGACCTCCAGGCCCTATGGGACTCACTGGAAGGCCAGGTCCTGTGGTATGTTAAACTACGAAACAAATAATCATTGTCCACAGTTATCATCTGAGTGTCGTTATAATGAAAATTTGAGCTGTCTCTGTCTATCACAATCACTGGCATTTTTCTAACTGCTTATATTCATTCAGAAACATGAAGGATACTCATTTCAATGCAGAGCTTTAAATAATAATTTTTAAAAAACCCTGGAAGGTCTCGGCCAAATATCTAGTTTAGATAACAAGTGGAGCAAGATTACAGGCTTCTTTGCCAGAGTCATACAGGGCTGAGTTTTGCCATTGTTTTAAATGTTTAAATGACAGAAGTGGAGCACTCGACCTGCAGTTGCCAAATCACCTGAGCAATTTCCCCCTAATGATGGTTTCCTCTTTTACAAAAATGATACTCTGCTGAGAGAGATAATCAAATGATTCACCTAAATGCTCCAGTTAAGCAGTTACTATCTCTTTAGAAGCCATACAAGTGTATTTACAACAATATAAAATGATGGTTAGTACAACCAAGATTACAGGCTTCGCATAAAGCCTGCAGTCTCCTGGGATATACTGTATATATATAATACATAGACATAAAGGCCAAGAGGAAGTTCAGCATTCAGAGTGAAAGGATATATTTAGTTTTTAATGTAGTAGGCACTGTTTCTGACCGGCAAAGGCAGGTTGGCTAGCACAGTGCCTCAGTTGTGATTCTGATCATCCCTGTGAGATTTCAGTGAAAGGAGAATGATAGCACTAGGCTGAAGTTTTTAGCCCAGACTTTTTTCTCTGGGTTCACACGAGCAAAGGAAAAATATATGCCCGTCAAATTGGATTAATCTCTGGCAATTTTTACTGATTTCCAGAGTGGGGGGTTACCTTTATAAATAAGGCAACAGAGGAGAAACAAGTGTTGTGTTCCCTTCAGTGCTTTAAGACAGCTGCACACTCCCCTCTAATCTGCTCAGATGGAGGCAAAGAAACTGTCACTTTGCATAGTCACTTTTTGAGGCAGCCTCAAAAAATTCTTAAAGGGGGCTTTGCTTCAAACAGTGATTTTGCAAAGTGCTTTCAGCTGCCTCACCCTTATTTAAAAAATAGCTGGAGTGATGTTTGAAGCAGGGAAAGCTGCTTCAAAGAGTGTTTTTGCAATGGCTTTCAGACAGCTCCCGCGTCACTCTCATGTGTCGCTTTGGAATGGAGGGCCATGGCTGTATTAAAGCCCTTTGCAAATACCAAAATATTTTGAAGTGGTTGCAGGTTTCCAAGCACCTGGCAGCCAGCTGGTTGTCCGTCATTTGGAAATCACACACAAGGGATTTTGAGAGGTCAGTTGGGTTGCCCACCTGTGACCCATGTGATGTTATAATGACATCATGTGATTGACAGGTGGATGGCCCCGCCTACCTATCAAATTTCACCCGCAAAGCCAGTCCTGATGTGGACTTGGCTTGTTCCTTTTTTTAAAAAAAAATTAATTTACAAACATACATTTCATACAATCCTTAAAAATGTTCAAACATACCTACACTCAATCCCACAGATAATTCCTTTTCCCATCACCATTCACCATCCACCACCCCTCACCCCACCTTTGTGTTAGACTTAAAGGTGTATGAAAGAAAGTAATAGAAGTGGAAAGAAATTGCAGTTGAGTAGATTGGAAGTCTAACAGTCGGACTTGGCTTGTTCCTGAGCCTGTTCTAAACATTGCCAGCCCTAGACACAAATGTTATTATAGCACAGCAGGAGGAAGTGGAAGCACTGCGCTTCCTTCTGTTTGTCCCCTGCCAAGATCCCTAAAGATCACATGGCCCATTTTGGGAAATCATGTTTCATTTTGTAAATGTGAGACATCAGAAGAGTGTTTCGCCCACTGTTCCAACCCTCTGCTGTTGCACTTCTCTAAATGCTGATTAGTGAGATGAAGCTCTCCATCCCAATATTTCTGGCCTATCCCCATGTAGCTACACTACCAGCTCATGCTGCATAAAATAATTTCCTGGAGTGGGCGAAACAGAGCTGCTCCTTCTGGCGCCCCTTTATCGTTTCAGTCCTGGACTATCAGGATAACCTTGTGGGTACTTGCTGATAGCAGAGCTTAACCTCCAGGTATCTTGTGTCAGATGATGTCTTGCACCCTGGCAGCCTCTCTGCAATCCATCACTGAAAGTGCCTACGCACCCCAAGGAAGCTGAATAACCTATTTTATTATTACTTAATGCCAAAATATAATTTTCTTTTTCAAAGGAAGGCAGTGTGGACTAAGGGTTTCAAAGGAGGCCTACCAAGCTTGTGTGAGAGTATTTATTTATTTTTTGAACCACCCTTCATCCTGATAGTTTCCAATACAGTACAATAAAAACAGCAACAATGTTATAGAGAGAATGCCTGTAAATACCCGTTGCTGGGACTCGCAAGTGGTGAGAGAGCTATTATGGTCATATTCTGTTTGTGGACTTCCCATGGGCATATGGTTGGGCACTGAGAGAAAAGGACACTGTACTAGATTGGGTATTTGGTCTTATCTATCAGAACTCTTCTTACGTCCTTGCATTTTTCAGAACTGAGAGGCAACAGGTCACACAACTGAAAAGCGGACAGCGGTCATAAAGCCAGTTTAAAGACCTGAGCAAATAAAACTGTCTTGACCTGGTGCAGAAAAGACTGTAGTGCCAGCACCAGTTACATAGTGTGTTCCATAGTCAAGATGCCTCCCCGCCACCATGAAAAGGTCCTCTCCCTTGCACACAAAATACACAGTGATAGTACTCTGTGAAGGAACTCATCTAAAGATCCCAATGCATGGGTAGTCTGTATTCTACCAGGCATGCAGAGTGGCTTATCAAAGATTTGACATTTCCCTCGTTTTCAGTCCTGGACAGGAAAATAAAAACAAGAGGTTCATCAAACTCCTGATGAACCACCACATGTATCATCAGAAGTGGCAGAGAGGCTATGTTAGCTTCCTGACAGGTAGATGATGGTTGCTTACCAGGAGGCAAGGTGGAGGGATGTTGACACAGGGCAGTGGTGCAGCAATAAAACTGCTAGCACATTTGCAAAGCTAAGCAGGGTCCGGTATGGTTTCAAATTGGATAGGAGACCACAAGTTGAGATTCTTGCATCACAGGGGATTGGACTAGATGACCCTCGGGCTATCTGCCAGCTCTACAATGCTATGATTTTATGATTCTGTGAAATGCATTGGTAGAGCCAACCAAACATTCCTGCTGGTGAATTTGCACCATGCCAACCTCCCTGCCTGCTTGCCCCTCTTCCTCCCAGGAAGCAACACTGATCCACCTCTGGGAACCTAGCATAAGAGCTCCACCCAATTGGCTGAGCTGATTTTGTGTAATGCACATCTGGTGTGCTGTGCTGAGCATTGCAGATCACGTAATATATTGAAGCCCCACATCCAGTTAAATATCCCTATCTCAAGTGTATTTATCTGATCAGAAGCATAACCTGTTGCTTTCAGTGGAATTTATTTAGCAAGCTATAAGACACAGCCAAAATCTCAGCCAGAGCTTAATGTGAGTCAAGGGTTGTATTAAAAAGGTTAGCAAAGAAATTGTGGTATTTTGCCATTTTCCATTTAAGCCACTAGGAGGCTGTAGAAATCCAGCTGTTCTGATTTGGAACAACAGCAAAAACGATGTGATGTGATTTTTTTAAAAAAAGCTTTCATTTTCCTCTCAGTACACTTTGTAATACACTATCAGAAACATAAATACATGCCTGAGTTTCCAATAAGAAAGCATTGAAGAAGTTTCTTCTTAAGCAAAGCTATGAGTATTATATACCCATAAATCAACTATGATTAAGCTTTTGAAAATCCAGATCTTGTCATGTGCTTTTAAAAGCACCTGTGAAGATGGGCTCCTACTCCCATCCTCCACTTACCTTAACCTGAACTTTCTGCTTTGCTCCATTTATGGCTTGTGCCTTATCTCTGCTGCTTCCTCAAGGGTGGGGAAATACCTCACTTTTGGGAAGAGGAGAGAAAGCAGGTAGAGAAGGGCTCCCATCAACACCCACCTTATGAGTGTGTGGGATTCATCTTTGCACCAGCAGGTGATGCCTGCTGTTCTAAAAGAGGCTGTAGTGTGATGACTTCTCAAAAACCTTACCTTGAATTCAGAAGTTTGTGATATCTACCACCCAGTCACAAATAGATTATATTTATGGATGTGGTGGTTCTTCAGCTTCAGATACTCTTGTAAAGGCAAGATAATCTGGACCCATTATTTAGGCCTGGGTTTGGGACAAAAACAGCCCCTATCACCCTCATTGGGGTCTTCAAGAAAAAGGGTGGAGTGCAATTCTCTTCCTTCCCTTTGATCTCTCAGCATCCTTCAGTACCATCAACGGTGGTATCCTGATGGATCACCTCTACATGCTAGAAGCTGGAGGTACAAAAACCTAGTGGTTCCTCTACTAATCACAGGGCCATTTCCAAAAAGTAACATTGGGGGACTATGCCTCAGACCTTTGGCACTTGTGTTGCAAAATTCCACAGGATTTTATTTTGTCCCACATACTGTCGGCCATCTATGTGAGGTCACTGGGAGTGGTCGTTTGGGGATTTTGTCATCAGTATGATGATGGAACTCAACTATATTCCTCCATTTCATCTGGTGGGCTGGATGGGGGCCGATGAAAGGAGACTAAATCCTGACAAGACAAAGATATTGCAAATGGGTTGTTCTTAGGTCCAGGAACAAGTTACACTAGTGGCCACAACTGTGGAAACCTTTTTGGGAAAGTGTATTTTTGAGATTTGATGGCTCACAACACCACTTTTTGGGAGTAATACCATAAAATTATATATCCATGGAAAGATAATTTAATGAAGAATGTAATGCAACAAAGTTTGTTCAATTATCTTTATTCTATCAAAGGTTATAGCCAAATAACCAGGAAAAGGAAGCACAACTTGCTTAGTTTCATATGCAGTAGCTTTCCTTCATGTAGCCAATGAGCATGAGTGTTTAGCGAGCCAATCAGGTGTAATGAGCCACAAGACCTCAGAAATACACTTTTCCCAAAAGGTTTCCACAATTTTGGCCGCTAGTGTAGGTGACCTTTTCTGGATGGGGTTGCACTCGCTCAAAAGAATCACGTGCATAATGTGAGGTTGCTCTTAAATCCAGCACTGTTTCTGGAGGTGCAAGTGGCATCTATGGTAAGGAATGCGTTTTGCAAGCCACAGTTGATTCACTAGCAATAGCTTTCATTGGCAGCGATAGATTGACCACAGGACCTGTTTGCTGGCTTACTATTATTCAGTAATGGTCAGTTTGGAAGCTGTAAAGGTAAAGGTAAAGGGACCCCTGACCATTAGGTCCAGTCGTGGCCGACTCTGGGGTTGCGGCGCTCATCTCGCTTTATTGGCTGAGGGAGCCGGCGTACAGCTTCCGGGTCATGTGGCCAGCATGACTAAGCCGCTTCTGGCAAACCAGACAAAATAGGTACCTTCCCGCCGGAGTGGTACCTATTTATCTACTTGCACTTTGACTTTGACTACTTGCTTTCGAACTGCTAGGTTGGCAGGAGCAGGGACCGAGCAACGGGAGCTCACCCTGTTGCGGGGATTCGAACCGCCAACCTTCTGATCAGTAAGCCCTAGCCTCTGTGGTTTAACCCACAGCACCACCCACATTGGAAGCTGTAGCTAGTGCAAAATGTGGCTTTTAGGCTTCCAAGAAGGGCAGTCTGCTGGGGGCATATAACACCAGTTCTTAAAGCATTTCAATATTGAACTAAATTCAAGGTGTTTGTGACACAGGACATACTTATAAAGTCCTATTCAAATAAAACAGAAAAGGAGGGGT
This sequence comes from Podarcis bocagei, assembly GCF_964188305.1. Lineage (NCBI taxonomy): Eukaryota > Metazoa > Chordata > Lepidosauria > Squamata > Lacertidae > Podarcis > Podarcis bocagei. The sequence continues at coordinate 80,924,754 of NC_138129.1, read as the reverse complement.
GAACAGCACTCCCAGCATACATGCTTACTGGCAGAGCTGGCCTTAGGTTTTGGATGCTACTTGCTTTGAGCTAAATAGGACCATAACCTCATTTGTTTGTTAGCACTTTAATTATGTGTGTAAAAGTGTCCGAAACCATTGTGGTCAGCCGTGCAAAAGAAATACTTTTCTGACTTCTGTAATGTGTCAGGTTAAGCTGAAACAGTCCTTTGATTTTGTCATACAGGGTGGTCCTGGTGGTTCAGGAGCCAAAGGTGACAGTGGAGACCCAGGTCCTCAGGTAAGACTACGTTACCGGCTAGCCCACCATTTCGCTTCCTCCCCCTGGGGATTTGCAGTGGCCTGCAAAAAGCCTTGTTCCAGAGGGTGGTGGCGGCAGCAATTTGAGGTGGCTACTCTGAGCCCAACAGTTGAGGGAATTGTCCTTTAAGGCTGACATTTCAAAGCCTTGTTTGTCTAGTACATGTTTACAACAGGCATTTATCTCAATCAATAGACAGATCATGTTTCTTTGGTCTCGGATAATTAAAGATGTGAGATCTTTCCACCCCACCCCATTGCACGTATTCCTGCCTTCCTGAATACTAACATTACCTATCATCACAGTTTTTGCTCCCCATTCAAAGCACCAGCTAGCTAGTAAAGTTCGTGCTGGCCTATTTCTTGTACGTTTCCCATTCAAAGCCCTCTTTTCCATTGTCCTGTGCTGTTGCTCTTCTTAAGCCCTTTGTGGGCTTGATATTACTTTTGCAAATGTATTTCTTGCCTGGGACGCTTATCCACAAGAGTGAATGTGGAATGTTTCTTTTGGGTGTGGAATATAATAAATGCTTGCTGTATTCCTATGTAGAGTCTCTCTCTTTTGCTGTCGCATAACCTCAGGCTGTGATCTTATGAAATACCACACTGAGAAGATTAAATGCCACTATTAAAACAGGAATTCTGTTTTATAAACGGAGGTTCTGCCAAGCAAGAGTAAGAGATGGGTGCCTAGACATGGGTCAGATTAGAGATGGAAGAGAAATCTTTCCCCTCCACATTTTGAAGTGAACCAAACTAAACTTAAATGCAGATCGGAACACAGCTATCGCTTGCTCAGCTTCCAAATTTTTCAATGTAGCTTCATATTTTTTAAAAAAAATGTGCACAGAAAATTAATTTTTATAGGAAAATGCATACGATTTTGGGGGAAGGCCGTACGTAAAATGCATACAAAATGCAATCAATTTAAATGTGAGGGCTCCTTTTTTGGTGCATTTAAAAAATAAACCTACAAAAGATGGGACAGAGGTGACAACACAGGACAGTAATAAGCTGATTTGTCTATTTCTAGGCAGAAAGCGCAATTGGAAATGAAACTACAGGTGAAAGATTCCTCAAATTCAGATTTTGTGGAGTCGGCCACTTGCTTTAAGTATAAGTCATCAATTTGGCCATGGTTACAATATCCCAAAACAGAACACCATCCACTCTTCCCTCCATGGTTGACATAGCTACGTGCTGAAGTTAGATTGTCCCACAACTGTAGCACTGGGTTCGACATGCCAACTCATAGAACCTGATCATAAACTACATCATTGTGGATTAGGAACTCCAAAGCTGGCTCTCACTGTCAGGGGAATCATCTATGGGGGCCCGGACAGGGATGAAGATGCTTGGCTCTGCTGCGTCGTTTTGAGGTTCTCCAGGGATGCACAGTGTGAAGCATCTTCGTCCCAGAGAAAAGGAAGGTGGCTGACGGTGGGTGGGTAGGGGATGGCAGGCTGAGTCGGCCTGGCCAAGTTGGTGGGGGCAGTGGCACACGTGTGATGTCATGTTGGCTGCAACTCAGCCCTGCTGCTCACTGTTAAAGGTAAAGGTACCCCTGACCGTTAGGTCCAGTCGCGGATGACTCTGGGGTTGCAGTGCTCATCTCGCTCTATAGGCCGAGGGAGCTGACGTTTGTCCGCAGACAGCTTCCAGGTCATGTGACCAGCATGACTAAGCCACTTCTGGCAAACCAGAGCAGCGCACGGAAACACCGTTTACCTTCCCCCTGGAGTGATACCTATTTATCTACTTGCACTTTGACGTGCTTTCGAACTGCCAAGTTGGCAGGAGCAGGGACCGAACAACAGGAGCTCACCCTGTCGTGGGGATTCGAACCGCTGACCTTCCGATCAGCAAGCCCTCGGCTCTGTGGTTTAGACCACAGCGCCACCCGCATCTCTGCTACTCACCGTTAAGCAATGTCAAAGAATCTCACTGTACAGGTTTTTAGCCCTGGAAACCAATTATAAATCCTGCTACACCTGCAGCCAAATATTTTATAGATAGTTATTACTGGAAGATTTTTTAATAAATTATTCCTTCTTATTTTCTTTTACTAGAAATTGATTTTTTAAAAAAGTTTTTATTTTTTTTACAGCCTTCAGTGGCCTTCTAGTACATGTCAGAGGGACTATACATTAGGGCTTCAATTTGAGGTGGATGGTAATTAATCATAAAGCCTTCATGGTGCTTGTGATTTATCTGTAGTGCTTATAGTGAATATGTCTTTCTTTCAGGGTCCTCGGGGTATACAAGGTCCAGCTGGTTTGCCTGGAAAACCTGGCAAAAGGGTAGGTATTGAGCGCTTCGAGGCAGCTCACATTTGGTGAAAGGAAGTCTCGCTGAATCCCAGAATGACAGCAAATTAACTCTTGACACTTCGGGTTTGGTATTAAACTTCTGCCTTTTGCAAAAACGTTTCAGGGTCGTCCAGGGGCAGATGGAGCCAGAGGGATGCCAGGGGAACCTGGTTCCAAGGTGAGTCGGTATACGTTCAAAACAGTTTTGCATGCATTTTCTCTAGGGTTGTACCTGTGCTAAATGCCTTCATTGAAAACTTACAAATGGGGGTCTTTTCACACACTTTTCACACAACACTAGTTGGAGCTGCAACTTGTGGGGATGGCATGGATAGGTTTTGGTTTATAACATTTCCTTGTGCAAAGAGGCGGTTGCTAGACAGGTTCAGCAGTGCTCACCATAACTGAATGTGTTTCTGATGCCATTGAAATTTGAACCAAGTTTAAGGCAGTCAAAAAACCATCTTTGGATGGGCACAATCTAGCACTGGGTAGACAATGTCTCCACCCATTTTTTTTAATTTTTTGGGGGTACAATTCCTATCATTCTCAGTCAGCAACAGTCAGGGGTGATGGGGGATGTAGTCCACAGCAATTGGGCAGTACCCTTGTTGGCTGCCTCTGTTCTTTCCCCACCTAGGACCAACTGCGTAGAGGAAGGGATTTGCGTAGAGCAGGGGTCAGTAAACTTTTTCAGCAGGGGGCCGGTCCACTGTCTCTCAGACCTTGTGGTGGGCCGAACTATATATTTTTTTTGGGGGGGGGGAATGAATGAATTCCTATGCCGCACAAATAACCCAGAGATGCATTTTAAATAAAAGGACATATTCTACTCATGTAAAAACAGGCTGATTCCTGGACCGTTCGTGGGCCGGATTTAGAAGGTGATTGGGCCGGATCCAGCCCCCAGGCCTTAGTTTGCCTACCCATGGTGTAGAGCAGGGGTCAGCAACCTTTTTCAGCTGTGGGCCAGTCCACCGTCCCTCAAACCATGTGGTGGGTCGGACTATATTTTGAAGGAAAGAATGAACGAATTCCTATGCCCCACAAATAACCCAGAGATGCATTTTAAATAAAAGGACACATTCTACTCATGTAAAAACACACTGATTGCCGGACCGCCTGCGGGCCGGATTGAGAAAGCGATTGGGCCGCATCCGGCCCAGGGGCCTAAGGTTGCCTAGCCCTGGTATAGAGGCTCCGTTGTGTATACTCTTTGCTCCCTTCCATTCCTTGGGTGGTCCTTGGGAGTGTGGCACATTTCAATAGTCCCTCCTTTAAAGGACAGGCCCATGCTTACTTTCTATATAATCACAAATTCACAGACTTGCAGAGTTGAAAGGGACCACAAGGATCCCAATGTGGGGCTTGAACCCACGACTGTGAGATTAAGAGTCTCATGCTCTGCCAAGCTCTCTCACACCGTAGCCCTAGGTCACGAGTCATTCATGCTCATGACAGGAATTAAAATGTTGCCTGGGGCAACACACATGAGTCTTTCATGAGAGTAACAACTGGCTCACTGTAGCATACATACAGTCGTGTGCACTCACCCAAAGGAGAAAAGAAGTCTCCCCTTCCCATGCACAACATTGTGCCCACTTGGGGATAAATAGTATCCTAAATTGCTTGTCTTAGTTGATTTTAAAGAGCTGTTTTGTTTGCTTCAGTGGCTTGTCTCCAATGCAGTGCTAAGTAACCATCCTGTGCAAGGATATATGCTTGTGCAACGGGGCTTTCTGCCCTCCTCCCACATGCCCCCTAAATTTGTTCTGCCCCCCCCCCCAACACTCTGGAGGAGGGGAGGGTGAGAGGTGCATGCAATCATAGGAGCGGAGGGAAGGTCCCATTGCACAAACAGAAATCCTTGCTTAGCACTGCATGGATTCATTCCTATGTATTGCTTCCCATACACACCATGTGCCAATGAAATGTGATGAAATGGATAGTGCTCTCAAATAGGATACCTGTGTCTACTGAGGATGGTGTAGACATTCAGTTCTATAGATCAAGTTTAGATTCCAGGTGTATGCATGCAGCTTCAAGCAACATCCAACTTGACGGCAACTGTTTCCCACAGTTAAATAGATTTGCAGACCCTTACAAAATGGAACAGCAAATTGCTAAAACTATTATTTGTTTTCTCCACTAGGGTGACAGAGGTTTTGATGGCCTTCCTGGTCTACCTGGTGAAAAAGGTAACAGGGTAAGAAAAGATGCACATTTATCTGAAAGCCTGTAAGAATGTGGGCATAGTAAAATTTCACCTGAAGCTATTGTCCAAAGCAATTGCAATTTTTCCCGGACCCGATACCTTTCCATTGCCACCCTATTCTGGCACAAAGCCCATTGAATTCAATGCCCAGGTATGTATAGGACTGCAGGCAATTGAAGCTTTCTGCACGACTGTCTTGGCATCCTTCCTGCTAGCCAGACTACAATTTATGCTTAAGGGAAGTCACTAATAGCCAAATTGACTATAAGCTGAAGTCACCAGCCTGAAGTGGAACCTGGAGTTTGAAGTGAAACAAGAAGAAAGCACTGTTCTGTTGACTAGGCAAATACAGAAGGGCTTGCTTCCAGCACTGGTTTGCATCTTAGCCAATCCAGAAGCATCATACAGCTTGCCAATCACAGGGGCTGATATTGTTGAAAGTATATGCGACTTACTAGCCTGGGGCAGACACTATGAATTTCCCAATTCAACTCTCGAGTGTACCTGATAATTTGGCATACAGGGCTTCATTCCTAAAATTTGTGGGCCCCCCCCCAAGGACAAAATAGCATGGTGAAATAAGAAGGGCATACCTGTATGGTTAAAATTGCTCCAAAAGTACTTACTCACTTTTAAATTTGCTTTCATTATTGCTGTCAAACTTCTACCTTTGAGATACATTTCACACTCATCTCAAAATAGTCCTGGCTTAATGCTCCACTGCACAGTATTTTCTGTGAGCAAAAATAGGCCAAACCTAAGTCACACCTTATTGGCCAAGTAGATCCATATCACTATGTTAACTGATAAGGTGATGTGATCCACTACTCCACTGTGTCAAGTTCTTGATGGAAAACTATCAAAATATATAGTCCTTGTGAATTTTCAGAGTGTGAAATTTCATTATTAGACGATACATGATGCCAGTGGAGGATGAAGATCAGTGCATGATGGGAAGTGGCACTGAAAGACACACATTCAAAGAAAATCATTTTTATTTTATTTTAACAAGGAGCATTTGTATCTGGCAAACCATTATCCTCTCACAAAAGGGTGTGACTTTTTAGGATGAATCAGACATTGTATTTTCTGTTTGGCTCAATATTAGTAAAAGAGAAACAGTGTTGTAGCTTAAGTGTGTTTTGCTTTATGGACGGTGCTAGAGATTTTCAATATCATTCTCCATACCAATGTATTAAACATTTAGCAATGGAAACTTTATGTTTCAGTGACCCCCAAATATCGGGTACGTGAAATACAGAAAATTCGGCGGTTGAGAAATATGCATTTTTAAGATAAAATCAACAATGTGGGTGACCAGCAGAGGGCACTGTAAATTCAGCACTAGTTGTACATATGGCATGTGCTACTCTATGGCTTAGTAAACCTTTTCAAAATGTCTTGGGGGGGAATCTATGGTGTGGCTGAGTTAATATTTTTGTGACCTTTAGGTGTGAGATGAAAGCACCTTTACCTCACATTCTCTTTCTCAAAGCCTTGGATATTGCTGACATGTTTCTTATACAAATATGGAACCATCCACACTAATAATACCTTGCAGTAAGGACTTCTGACACATTCCTCTCGATTCGTGATAGTTATTTTTAAACCAAAGCATTTCAAATGCAAAAAGAATGACAGCCATTGTTTCATAATAGAACACAAAAGATTGCAGTTCAGTTGAAATCAAGTGTCCTACCACAAACTCTGAATTCAAGATCCATTTGCAATATAATGCTTGGCAGAGGATTTAACTCTGAATTGAACAGGATAAAAGGTGGGGCTGGGAAGTAGGAACTAAATGGTTTTATACACTAGTTATATTTTCTTAGTAAGGGAGCTGGTAGAAAGACATCCATGAATACAGTCGTACCTCAGGTTACAGACGCTTCAGGTTACACACTCCTCTAACCCAGAAATATTACCTCGGGTTAAGAACTTTGCTTCAGGATGAGAACAGAAATTGTGCTCCAGCGGCACGGCAGCAGCGGGAGGCCCCATTAGCTAAAGTGGTGCTTCAGATTAAGAACAGTTTCAGGTTAAGAACGGACCTCCGGAAAGAATTAAGTACTTAACCCGAGGTACCACTGTACACTCTTATAGACACATTTTTGAAATAGGAGCCCACAATGGTCACAGTCCAATTTCCAGCTGGCATCATAGAGTCACTGAGTTAGGGCTCTGACTCCACCCTGATAATGAGGCAGGAGAAGAAAGTCTTTGGGAAGTTCCCAATCAGTATTTTTGTCTTTGCCTGAACAAAGCAGTCATGTCACTCTTGGTTCCTGCTCTCTCATCTTTTCAGACTATTTTTTGCCCCATTTGTTCCTGCTGTTTAGTCTCGTTTCTCTCCCTTTCCCTCTCTGAAGCCTCTCTCCCCTTGGAGCAACAGCTTTTCACCCTACTTTCCATCTTCCCGATCTTGGCTTCTCTGTCCCCTCCATTTTAGCTATATATACCTATCCCTTTCCAAGTGACTGGCTTCTTCAAGGCCCCACTGCAGCAAGCTATTCAGTGAAGAGGCCTTGAAAATATCCTCACCGAACCAAAGGAGAAGAGAAAGGCATTGGTTACACTTCAGCATGGGAAACATTGCTCGTGCTGCTACTCTCCTTATCCATCTAACCAGCCGTTTTGGAATTGCTGCCCCAGGGCAGATACTGGGACTACAAAACAAAGTGCTCCTTGAACAAGCTTTGCTACTCCTCAAATCCCAGCATTGCAAGAAACTGGGACCCAGTTTGGGATCCTCCAACAGCCCAAATGACAGCAACATTCAACAAGTGGGTATCAGGTTGCAGTCCTCCTTCTGCTCTTGGCAAGAGAAAATGAAAGACCACTGGACCCTCACCACCATCTCTCAGGGGTCCTGGATATAACTGATTTCACCACCTCCACGCAGATTTGTACCCTCACTGATCTTCATCTGCCTCACCAAGCAGCACCTTTTGTGGGTGTCGCGGGACAGACAGGGAACGCCCTTGGGGCAAAGGAAGGGGGAGTATCAGAGCAAGGAGAATCAGAAGGGGAATGCAGGGAAATGATGGAAGGAACTGGGAAGGAGGAGGCGGAGAGCAGTCAAGTGGCGTCAGGGCTCTCTGATGCTGAAAAGCCCTGTCACCAACCAGGAAGTTCAGGAACAGAAGGGGAAGTGGTGCCTTCCGCACAGGCAAGGAGTGAGTTAAAACGCAGGGATCAAAGACGTCTCACTCCTGCTGTGTTGGAGAAGGAACCGAAGGAAGCCACTCCCCGAATCTGTCTCGTTGGATTCAGAGGCATGATTTGGAACTGTAGCTGTTTGTATATGTGTAAATAAAGAACTGTAAATATCTCTCTGAGTGAGCAGAGGGTGTTTATTGCGAAGAGCAGACATCACCTTGACAGTGGGAGTGCGTCCAACCCCTGCTCAACATGGCAGCCACCAAACTGAAGAGTCTTTCTATGGCAAATAATACTCTATATTATTTGTGGTGCTGAAGAAGGAACAGCATTCCTGGAGAGCAGTCCTGGACTTCAAATTCCCGAGTCAATGGGTAGTCGACAAAAGGTTAAGGATGGAGTCTCCTCCCTTCATCAGGGAGGTGGCTCACCACAATGACATCCTCACATCAGTCAACCTCCAGGACACAGCCCTCCATATTCTCACCCATTGCAAATATATCAGATTTGAAGTAGGACGCCACTACTTTCAATACAAGGCCCTCCCATTTGACCTGGCCTCACCTCAGCTATTGACCAATATCATGATTGCCCTGGAGGTTCACCTTAGCCTCCTGGGCATCCATATCTATCCTTACCTGGATGACCTTCTCATCTGGTCTTCAACACAGGAAGAATACTTGCAACACCTTGTCAGCACAACACTGTGTTTGATGATGTCAGGTGAAGCTGAAACTTCTATTTGCAGAGTCAAGTTTGTGATTGATCATTCAAAAGCGCAGGCCATCATTTGATGTTGCAGTCACCAAAGCTATATTCAGGCATTTGTCTGTGTTGAGGGAGGAGCAGGCTCACACTTGTTAGCTGCCCCCCCCCCATATTTGCATGTTGAGCAGAAGGTCTGAAGGCAGATTCTTAATGCGATTGGCTGAACACTCTTAGTATCCTTCTTGTGAGTGAAAGCCCAAATTGCTCAGCTCCCAAATTATGAGGAGATTTCAACATGGAAATGTTGGGGTGAACATGAGGAAGTCAGGAATGGGGCTAAAATGTGACCCCTACACTTTATCCCACCCCACACATGTTTTTTAATACCCCAAAAGGGCTCAAGTGATGGGTCTCTATATGTAAATCAGCTTTAATATATCCAGGAAAATGCTTCTCATACAGAACATTTCTCACATTTCTGGCTACCCATGAAAATAGCCAGCAAACAGGACAAGATTATGCAGTCTTTTCAATATTCTCCTTTTTTGATAGCAAATCTGCAGAAGCCACAATCAAGAACGGAGTTAGGAATCCTTCAGCCCACTTATTTCAATGGGCTAGCTCCATGCTGGATTGTGGCCAACATTTACTAAAGTCCCAGTCTTGACTGGAAGCTTCTGTGAAGAGCGATATAGAAATTAGTATCTGTTCAGTACAGATGTGTCGTGACATGTTGGTATGAAACTCCAGTGTTTGCATGGAGCCCACTTTCCTATTATATACGCATCAGCAGACCACCATAGCTTTCCCACAAGTAAATATAACAACACTGACTGCTTTGCCTGAAAGGGCTAGTGCTGTGATGTTTTTATTTGCAATTATTGGTGTGGTTTTAATATGTTTGATATGTGCGTGCAGCTTTAATTCTATCCATGCTCAATTGCTTTTTTTAATTTTTGCTTTTCTATGTTTTTCACAGTTCTGATTTCCAGCTGTAAGCTGCCTTGAGTCCTGTCAGGGAAAAAGGCGGGGTATAAATAAATAGATATAATAGTAATAATCAGTGTGACTTTAACATGGTTTCTCTTATCTCCAGGGAGATCGTGGGCCACAAGGATCTCCCGGTTCCCCCGGTGAAGATGGAATGAGAGTACGTTACTCATGGTTTTTGCTCTCTGATTCTTTTAACATGCACAGTAAAATTGAAAGGAAGTGTTTATTCCACACACTGAGCCTTTGATTTTGTTCTAATAACAACAGGGAGAAGATGGCGAAGTTGGACCAAGAGGTCTCCCAGGTGAAGCTGTAAGCAAAGCTTTCTTATTGTTTCGTACTTGCCATGTGTAGTCTGCAGGAAGTTCTCTTTTGTTAATCTATTGGTCCCTGTAAAGCTATTCTCTGCTTTGAAGACCATTTCTAAATGAAATATACCCCAGGGACAAATACAGCCTGCAACTGCCTTTGTCTGTAAAAATTGTTCTACGGACAGTGACATTTTTGCTTCACTACCAACAAAACACTCATTTGTCCTGATTCTGGAGTTTCTAGTGTACCTGTGTATAAATTTAAGTCCTTCCATTGTTAAGATTTTTATCATGCGGGGCAATTTATGGATGATGTAACATTCTGCATGTAACTTCCACTAGAAAAAGGAAATAATCACCAGAGCATCATAGGCCAAGGTTGAGCAGAGATGGACTCAAAAAAAGAAAAAGAAAAAAGGCAGCCTTAGTGCTCATGGATCAGAAACATACATTCTTTTATCCCCTTGAATTTCAATGGAAGCTACCCATTTTGTCTTTGAAAATGTATCTCCCAGGTCACTTAAGCACCATTGTTAGCTATCATTCCAGTTAGAAATGGAATTGGCTCTTGAAACATGGATGGGAAATGGAAACAAAGCTTGAAAAGGCTATCATTTTAAACATTCAGTATGTTGCCAATGTACATCAGGGCTGGGGACCTGTGGCCCTGTAGATGCTGTTTGGACCATTGGCCATGCTGTCTGGGGCTGATGGGAGTTGGAGTCCCACAGGTTGGAGGGCCACAGGTTACCAAGCCCTCAGGTACACCAAATGAAGGGAAGCCAAATTACAACTCCCTGTGGGGCACATGGGCACCATCCTGTTTCACCTGTCCCATAAGGGGGAAAGCAGGGGGAACGGGCTACTAAGACCAAATCCTACCTGAGATGAAACAGGATGCTTCTTTCCCATTCCAAGTTCTGTCTTTCTACTGTGGGAGACAGGAAGGATAGGTGAGCTGAACTCTGATTTCACTCAAGAACTGGCAGGATGAAACAACGTACCATTTTCTGTCATTGGCCTTTCTGGAAACCTCTTTCTGCCACATTTTCTTTCCATCTGCTTTGTGAACTAAAGACTAAGTTACATTTTTCCTTCTGCAGGGTCCACGAGGGTTGCTGGGACCAAGAGGAACACCCGGTCCACCAGGACAGCCCGTATGTCATTCAGAAAGAAATGCAGTAGATTACATTTCGAATTTCCCCACAAATGCGGCAGTGACAAGTATTGGTTTTGCTCTCTTCTTTCATATAGGGAATCTCAGGTATTGATGGCCCACAAGGACCAAAAGGAAACTTGGTACGTAGATCTCTCTCTCTCTCTCTCTCTCTCTCTCTCTCTCTCTCTCTCTCTCATCTATCATCTATCATCTATCATCTACCTATCATCTATCATCTATCATCTATCATCTATCTATCTGTCTATCTATCTATCTATATCTATCTATCTATCTATCTATCTATCTATCTATCTATCATCTATCTATCTATCTATCTATCATCTATCTATCTATCTATCATCTATCTATCTATCATCTATCTCTGTCATCTATATCTATCTGTCTATCATCTATCTATCTATTATTGGGGGGAGGGACAGCAATAAATTTTTCAAAGGGACATGGCAATAACTAACTAACTAAATTGGGCTGGATCCCACTCCCACTCATGGAAGTTGTGTGTGCCATTTTTGGTCATCGCTCCTCCTCCTCTAGGTCCCCATGCCACATACTATTCCATTCAGAAGAGTCGGGAGTCCCCGTCCCTCCCAAAAAAGTCACCTTCAGCCTACTCCTTTCCATGTGTACTGTATTTTTAAGTTAACATTTTTTAAATAAGCGTTTCTATACCACTACTTTATACACGACAACATGGCAGTGTACAGTTTGTACAGTTATATATTCAAGAAAATATAAATCAACATAAAACAATACCAATTAAATTAACATTTCTGGATTTATTGTCCTTTGTCCTCACATTAGCATCTTAAGTATCTTAAACCTAATTTTGTATTCCTTGAGTATAGCAGGCTAAAAAGTTAATTTCGTCCTCTGTATAAGTCTTTAGAGGTTCCTCTTTGAGGCTTCAGTGAATTTATCGGGGGGTACAAGTAAGAACATGGAATTACTGACTGATCATGATTGCTTTTTTCTAGTTGTCATCAGGGGAAATACAAAAGGTCAAAATAGGTCACATACACTAGTTTATCAAGTGGTGGTGGAATTACAATGACATCAAGAAGGTTTCTATCCATAATTCATATTATTTCTCTGTACTTCTTACACAACAGGGCCCTCAAGGTGAACCAGGACCCCCTGGGCAACAAGGAATCACAGGTCCACAAGTAAGTGCTCAGCAACCCATAATCTGCAAACTTTTTTTTTTAAAAAAAAAGTTAACATACAGAACAAGAACGGTGTATACTTCCAAGCCACAGGGAGCTTATTCTTGCTTGTGAGCTTTCATAAACTACCTTGAAAATACCCCCCACACACACACACACACAAATACAACAAACGTGCACACACTTCTCTCTTCATCCTTTGGAGAGAGAGAGAAGACTCATTCAGAGCTTCCTGAATGCCAACAAGAACAGACACACCTGTCAAGAAGGTTCTGAACTGGATCATATTACACTGTTCATTACCAGTGTAAACGCTCTCAAAACAACTTCTGCGCCCTCTGGTTCTTTTTTCTTTAGAGGGGATTTGTTGAAAAGAACCCTAATGAATCATCTAATTTGGCAAAATATGCCAGTTGTTGCTTTTGATTCCTTATGCTCTGTGTTCTTTTTAATAGGGTCTTCCAGGTCCACAAGGCCCAATTGGCGTTCCTGGCGAAAAAGTAAGTAGCATCCCATTGAAGAGTTACCACTGAATTTGGGTAACTACCCTTGGTTATGTACATGTGTGGGGGTACTAGTATGGGTGTCAAATAGGAATTGCAAGTATAGTCGTACCTTGGATCTCGAACAGCTTAGTAACTGAATAAATCAGCTCCCAAATGCCGCAAACCTGGAAGTGTTCAGTTTGCAAACGTTTTTCGGAAGCCGAACTTCCGACATGGCTTTCGATTGAGTTCAGGAAGCTCCTGCAGCCAATCAGAAGCCACACCTTGGTTTTCAAACGGTTCCAGGAGTCAAATGGACTCCTGGGATGGTACCACTGTTGTCTTGAATGTGGCTGCTCTCCCTATAAGGTCTCATAACTCATTTATAAATAGTGTGGGGTGGTATCATGGCTAAGTCCACTGATTACAACTTAGATGCCACCCTGGGGGTTTCTTCAGCATGGAGAAGGGTTGAAACCTGTCCCTCACATATTAGAAAACACATTTCAAAAGCTTTCTAAGAATTCTGAAGGAGCAAGCCTTTGGTTTGGTGCAAAGTCTTAACCACAATCTCTCCCAAATGTTAAGAGAAGATGATATGACTGGCTAAGTTGTCAAAAGCTTCCTGAATTTTTCTCTAAACTGGCTGTAGTACCTTCAAATTTATACAGATTAGGAATAATCTCTAATTTAAAAAAAAATGTATTGGACCATCATTCTTACAATGTTTTGGTGTCCAGTTTATCTGTATGCCATCATTTCCTAAACAACGAGTTTTCAGTAACATTTAAAACAAAATATATAACTTTAGGTTAGGTATGAATTCCCCACCCATGACCTTCAATAGAATTGGTTTGACACTCCAAAAATATTTCCACTACATATACATATTGTTGCACTAGCAAGCAATTTTAGCAAGACTAGCTTAAACAAGTTCCTTCCTCCTAGTTTGCTTAAAGGTCTTTACTTTTCTGGAGATAAGAATAAAGCGGATGAAATGTAGATGAGCAGGTATCTAATCATGTTGGGAGATGCAGATTCAAAAAGTCTTAGATAAGTGGAAGCAACAGGTTGTAAACAACATGATGGGGGGGAAGCCAAGAGGTTGCCTACATCAAGCTTAATATGAGTAAATATAATTCATATTTTCACCAATTTTCTTAACATTTCTACAAGAAATATGCATATTAATATGCAACAATCTACTCATGAATCCAAATCACCAGACAAGCTTTTCAGACCTCAGGAAATGACACAATTATTTTTAAACTAAGTTAAGTGATGCATTAGGCACTAGCCTAGAGACTTTGGGGATCATAATACTAACCAATTTTTATCTAATATCCACAACATTTTCCTTGCCCTATTTCAGTAACATGACTGTTCTTTGTCAACACACCCAAGAAGGGTCAAGACAAGAAAGATGGGTGTTAGGTTATATTTATTAAAATATAGCAAATATAGAATCTGACAATCACAATAATTCAGTCAAATTATCCAAAGCCCAATGAGGTCTGGGTGGTGAGGTGCATTGATGGGAGGATTTCAGCTCTCCCATTTCCTGAGCCAGCCACACACTGTCACCACACAGCAAGGCCTAAGGAAACTCCTCCCCTGTCACTACAGGGGTCCTTGGGTATATGAACCTGACATGTGCACCATTGGCCAACGTTCACCTAATGCACATGACAGGGCCAAACAGGTGAATGAAGAGCAACAGCAAGGACAAGGAGGAGGCTCTGGAGATCAACAGTGGAGGCCCTGCAAGGGCAGGAGCCTCAACAGGAGCCCAAGAAGCTGAGCTCCAATGCTGGGCTTATGAGTAGGGTGATACACGAGGCTGAATCACATCTTCTTGCTCTTACAAGGGGCCGCATCACAAATTTTGCTTGACTTTCAGCATCAGCAAGGGAGAAAGAGATGCAGAATGCTGTTTTCAGCTGCTGCATAGAATAAGAATAAGAATTATTTATTTAGACATACATACATACATACATACATACATACATACATACATACCCCACCCATCTGACTGGGTTTCCCCAGCCTCTCTGGGCCACTTCCAACAGAAGATTAAAAATACATTAAAGCATCAGTCATTAAAAACTTCCCTAAACAGGGTTGCCTTCAGATGTCTTCTAAATGGCAGATAGTTGTCTGTTTCCTTGACATTTGATGGGAGGGCGTTCCACAGGGCAGGTGCCACTACCAAGAAGGCCCTCTGCCTGCTTCCCTGTAACTCTGCTTCTCGCAGTGAGGGAACCACCAGAAGGCCCTCGGCACTGGACCTCAGTGTCCAGGCAGAACGATGGGGGTGGAGACACTCCTTCAGGAAGTCATAATATCATTCTAGCTTTAGCATCTGTGCTATGGCAGTTCTGAACATTTTTGCAAAAACGTGTGAGCAGAAAAAAAATTATTTGAGAGCCTGTTGGCTTTTGTAACTTACTGCAGAAGATAAAACTTGCAAGGACAGATGGCAGAATATTAGGTAGCCGAAAATATCTATACGTTTCTTCTTCTCAGTTGCTTAATGGTTACTAATTTTAATTGGATCTCCTGATTTTTTTAAAGACTTAAGTGACTTGTGTTTTAGTGAGTCTTTTTCTAATAAGAATTTGTGTGGGGGCAGAATTGGAAGGGACTTCTCTAACCATTGGATTTCCACTTTTCCTGTTACTCTCTCTTACAACGCAGATTGAAATTTTGGAGTTGAGCGTATTCTAGGCACACACTTAATTCTGACTGCAACCTTATTCCTGCTTACTGAGTATTAATCCCCATTGTACTGAGAGGGGACCCACTTCTGAGTCGATATCCTCAGGATTACACTTTCAGTCTTTTGCACCTGCATTCCTTCATTCATGTATTCACTCATTTTAATTTCAAGGACCATTTTCCTCTGTCTCCTGAGGGGAGTTTTATTAGCATGCATGCTCTTGCCAGGTACTCTGTATGGGGGAACATTTGATTTCCAAAAGTTACATTCCGTCTTGTGATAATTACAATGGCCCACGGAATAAGGTTTCTTTTCTACATTGAAGGGCAAATCAAACCCATAGACAGTAGACAGCCATCCCTGAGCTCCCTAGCTCACCATGTTAAAATTCACCTGGCTCTTTGAGCAGAACAGCTCTTTCTCTCTTCTTTCCTAAATGCGTTTAAAAGGGCACCTGATCTTCAACGTAAAGGCACTGCCAGCATGTGCCAAATCAGGAACATGGAAAGCTTTAGATCTAATCAGTTGGCTAGGCTATTACTCTTCAATCCTCTCAAATTTATTTGTAGGCATTGCTAGGTGCACATCACCTTTGGTCAACTCCAAAAGCAAATACAGTGGTACCTTGGGTTACATACGCTTCAGGTTACATACGCTTCAGGTTACAGACTCCGCTAACCCAGAAATAGTGCTTCAGGTTAAGAACTTTGCTTCAGGATGAGAACAGAAATCGTGTTCAGCGGCATGGCGGCAGCAGGAGGCCCCATTAGCTAAAGTGGTGCTTCAGGTTAAGAACAGTTTCAGGTTAAGTACGGACCTCCGGAACGAATTAAGTACTTAACCCGGGGTACCACTGTAGTTTTGTGGCACCTTAAAGACTACCAAATATATTATAGCACAAACTTTGTGGACCAGACTCTACTTTATTTTCACTTCAGAGTCACTGAAGTAATCCACCATTGCAAATATATACACCCCTACACTGTATTCCCACAGATTAAGATCTGCATGCACAGATGTTGCTATTGTTGTTGATGATGAATGTCCTTATCAGTGAGGTCTTCCGATTCCCTTTGCTGTATTCATTTCACAGACAAATGCAAATGATTTTTTTTCCAGAATGGCATTTTTCTCAGGCTTCCCAACTATTCCCTCCCCCCCCCCCGTTATCTTAAGTATTTGTAGATTTTATGTGCATGGTTTTTCAGACTAAATGTTAGTCACTTTGATGTATCTGCTACATTTGGTAAAGGGAATTCCTGCTCATCCCACAAACAAACTGACACAGAGAGAACACAAAAACACATGAAATATTCTGCATTCACTGATAGGTTTCTAAAGACTGGATATATATGTCTGCTTTCAGACAGTCACATAAATGTATTTGGGGTTGTTAGCAGTCGCATGTCAACACTGACATTTACCAATGTTTCAACGTTTCCATTTGGGAAAGAAGAGTGGGATACAAATTTTGGAATAAATAAATAAATGTAAATGTAATAAGGTTGCTTTTACTTGGGTGGCACATTCAGATTGCATTTTGCTCGGTTTGAATTTTGGAGTATTATCTCATTTCCTGCTTACAGATCACATTTCTGCTTCATTCATAAGTAATCCTTTGGCTTTTAGACATTTGAAGCCCAAGATGCCTTATCTGTTGATTGCCTTCTCAAAAATGTGTTTTCATCTCTCTCCAGGGACCTCCGGGCAAGTCTGGCCTTGCAGGACTTGCTGGCGCTGATGGCCCTCCCGTAAGTGGAATAAAGTTTTGCCCATTTTTATTTCAATTATTTTTATATATAAATCACTTCACGGTTCCAGGTTCCTGAATTTCAGCAAGGAAATTGCATCACTGATAGTTGGAGCAGGCCTTGTAAAGCATACCGAGTTTTATTATTTGAACTTGATTCATGGTTCTCATCAAGGGCTTTAATTTTCAAAAGGAGCCACTGAAACAGCAGATAAGAAATTGCAGTGATGCTGATTCTTTTTTTAAAAAATGAAGAAAGGAAAAGCATTTAGGTGTCTAACCTGTTTTCTCTTGCCCAGATGCAAACACTTGGAAATGAACAGGATGGAATTGTTAGGATAGAGCTGTCGTTTCAATTAAATGTGAATTTTAACTCTGTTGGCAGAATTAGTTCACCGGATTCCTTATTGCATGGTGCAGGGAGAGGGTGTAGCTTTAACTTTCTGGTGCTCAGGATTGCTTTCATGTTACGATCCGAAACAGGAGAAATGTTAAATTGGATTGAGGAAAATGAGGCAATCGCAGTGAAGTGTCTTTCCACACCTTTAAAGGTTGACAAGCACATACAATGTAGTAAAAATTCTCATGGGAAAAAGCACCTTCATAAAACACAAAGTGGTCATTAAACTGGATAGATATGGAGGCTGTTCTTTCTTTCTTTCTTTCTTTCTTTCTTTCTTTCTTTCTTTCTTTCTTTCTTTCTTTCTTTAAAACATTTCATCTTTGTAATATGTGTGACACATAGGCATGCCAGAATTATTTAGGGTATAGCTGTGCTACAATGCAATATGCACCCGTTTAGTTGTCTAAACCACTGAGCCTCTTGGGCTTGCCGATCAGAAGGTCGGCGGTTCGAATCGTGACGGGGTGAGCTCCCATTGCTCAGTCCCAGCTCCTGCCAACCTAACAGTTCAAAGCATGCCAAAAAGTGAAAGTAGATAAATAGGTACCACTGCAGCAGGAAGGTAAACGGCATTTCCGTGCACTGCTCTGGTTTTGGTGTTCCATTGCACCAGAAGCGGCTTAGTCATGCTGGCCACATGACCCGGAAAAACTGCCTGTGGACAAACGCCGACTCCCTCTGCCTGTAAAGCGAGATGAGCTCCGCAACCCCAGAGTTGTCTGCGACTGGACTTAACTGTCAGGGGTCCTTTACCTTTTCACTTCTCCCAAAGAATCCTGGGCATTTTGGTTCATTAAGTCAGCACCAGATTTAGGGCAGTTCAAACTGTTGCCATGCACAGAGTGTTGAGCTGAGGAGGTGAAAAATAGCGCACTTGAGAGCACGTGCAGAGCGGAAGGCGAGAGGGGTGAGGGTGATTTAACAAATTCTGGGTGAAGAGGCCTGGGCAGGCCCTCTGTTTATTCCCTGGGAGCGGACCCAAGCGACACATGGCGGCACAGTTGGCCCTGCCCCTGGGGGAGGTCCTGCACAGCAACCTGCCTGCGATTGGCCAGTTTGTAGGCAGGCTACAGTCCAACCAGGCCCCACACCCCGCGCCACCACAGGGTTGCAAAGGGCAGAACAGTGCCAGACCTCAGCACCGTCTGCCCAATAGGGAGTAGGCGGACTTGTGAAAACAAGAAATGTTTGGCAGGGGGGCACCAATTTTTGTCCTTGCTTAGGGAGCCATATTACCAAAGTCCACCCCTGATTAGGTGTGTTGAGAATTCTTTGCTACAGATTCCTAGCCCCTCAGGAAACTCTAGTTCCAAAAGTTCCTTGGGGAGGAAGAACAACAGTTTATGGACCGCTCTCCCGGGGTGACAACTTCATCATCGTTTCAGTGCCAGGCAAATCCTTTTTTTTGTTTTTGTTTCCCCAGGCATTTAATATGATGCTGTATTGTTAAGTCTGTTTTTATAATATTTATGGGATTTTTGTTGTCTTTTCAACTCTGATTGTAAAGCACGCTTAGGGACTTTTTTGTTAGTGGCAAGCAATGCATAAATTGAATACAGCGGTACCTCCACTTACGAACGCGATCCGTTTTGGGGTGCCGTTTGCACCCCGAAAAGTCTGTAAGTAGAGCATTGCTACTGCACATGCGCAAACAGCGTGAAGCAAACATAACACGAGGTATGACTGTAAACATAAAACGTAACCAGTGCATTCCTAGGCATTTCTCTTCTGAAATTCAATGTGACTTATTCCCAGGTAAGTCTATTTAGGGTTGCACCCTGAATCGGAAGGTTACCTGTGCTTTTGTTGTTGCTTTTGTGGGCTGAAGGAGATTTTGAGGGGATTTGAAGGACACGAGAGGTGATGCGACATATATATTAGAATAAAGGAAAGGAGTGGATTGAACTGAGAAAGCATCCATAGGCAGCTGTGGATGTCTGAGTCACATAAAACCAATAATTATTCTGATATTTTGAAGATGGCTATATGGACGCTGACGCTAAAGATTGATTATGCTCTTCAACCGCATGTGGATTTTGCCCAACTGGAAAAAGCCTCCTGGCTATTGATTTCCACATGCTATAAAATATTTCCATTACTGTTTGCTTTCATTTTGTTGTGTCATAACTTTAATGGCGTGCTTAGTGTAATGTTCGGTGACAAGATAAAAATAATCAATTCCCATCTTCCAGAGAAAATGCATTGAATGGGGAAACTCTGGAGTGGTTTACATGCTCTTGCATTATTTTCCTAGAGTGCTTTGGACCTAAAACAAAACAGCAGCTTCAGAAGAAGAAAAAAAGACTTTTTACTCTAGCTAGTGATTCATCATTTCAAGGAAAGGCACTGAAGAGACGTAATACTGCCAATGTAATCAGATCAATCTCTTCATTTCCCATAGGCCTTTCAAAATGCTCCAGGGCAGGGGCAGCCAATGCAATGTTCCCTAGATGTTTTTAGACTCCATCTCGCATCATCTGTCATTATAGGCCATGATACCTGGAGCTGATGGGAGAGTTTGAGAAGAAGGCTGAATTTGTACATATGTAGAAGAGTATAAATGCAATTGAATCTGTATAATGAGATGTTACTGTTCATAAGACTAAGTGTTTTCCCCGATATATATTTTTGCCCATAGGGTCACCCAGGGAAAGAAGGACAGTCGGGGGAGAAAGGTTCCCTGGTACGTTTGTGTTTTCTTGACATAAGCCTGTGGATAATTCTCGTAGCATTTAGAATGGAATGAACATATTATTATGCCTTTAGGAAAGATCACAACAAAATGTTGACACGCTGAAAATCGGGATTAGAGTCCCAATTTTGAACATTTTTTCTTTCTTTCTCTGCAGAGGAAAGTATGAATTATTTTGGGCATAGGTAGATGGAATGTGTACTGAACTGTGAGCTTCCTCTCCCCTTGGTACCTGCTATTTCCACACTTCCTTTCATGGAACTTGTGGGTGCACCAACTATTTAAAGCACCCTGCCCAAATAATCCTGGATTTAAACCACACATTAGAAATTTTTGTCAGACTTCTTCTTTTAAAAAACTGCCACCCTGGGAAGGGATTTGCGTATTTTCTCCAGGCAACTCCTTCCACCTGCCAACTCATGTTAAAGTCAATGAGAATTTCTAGAAATCCAAGTAAAATCTCTTTTGCTGCAAACCGAACCTGTGGCTTCCCCCTCCCTTTCCTGTAAAAAACTTTCCTCCAGTATGCACCACCAGACATTTATTGATTGCTCTTCTGTCAACAGGCTCCTTTCTGTTTAAGTATGAAGCAAAAGTGCTCAAAATAAAGGGAATGTGTGTGAGGAATAGAATATTTTGTATACTCTGTGTATCGGAGTAACCTAAGCCTCCCAATTCTGTGCCCATGAAATATTCTGAAAATGAAATAACGAAGCAGTTAGAGTGAATTTGCCATTCTAAAAAGATCTTTCTGAGAGATGCTCAAGGTTTAAGCAGACCAGCGAAGCCTCACCACCCTCTGCCTGTTTGAGGACTTACATATTGATCCACCTGAAGGATTTTGAATCTTCACCTGGCATGGCATCCGTGTTGTCAAGGCCCATCTCGTCACACTCAGCTGCACTAATTCCCCTCAGACTATCTTCAAAATAAAGTACATTAGGAGCTTGGCTAACAACGCAGTGAATGGGGACAGATTTCGGTTGCAATCTATACAGGTATTGCCCCACTCGCAACTACATTTCCACAATTCAGCCTATGGATAGGTGGGAAATAAATGCTACCTTGGATTCCCTTCAATGCATTAAAGAAATTGACATGGCTCATCATCTCTCAGTCTATGGAGTGCAGCCTGGATGCATTGAGTTCAGATGAGATCAGAGTGCTCCTTTGATTTATTTACTCCCTCTGCCCATTTTGTCAAGCGTTGCTTTTAAATCTGATGGTTGACTACCCTAAATAATTCCAAATTCGTGTCTGAGGGTATATTGTCCTGAACACACACCAATAGCTTTGAGCCAGATTCAGCTATCTGGTCCCACTAGTGAAAGCCAACACAAGGATGACCACTAGTACAATGGGGCTTTCTCCCTTCTCCTCTCCCCCACCCTCAGATTGGCTCAGGGTGTTTCTGTGTGAAGAATCCCTGGAACAGCATGCATTGGGGGGAGCTAGGGGAGCATTTTGTTAGGCAGGCAGAAATGCTTACACTGACAATATGTATGTAACAGTGTGAACTTGAATTCCTTCCCTAGTCTCTTAAATGAAACAAAGCTCATAATTTCTTGAGATTGGGAAGAGGGGATGGGTCACCTTGAATCCTGTCGGGGGGGGAAAGTGGGGTATAACTACTACTAGTAGTAGTTATCATCATCATCATCATCACCATCATCTGTGGGCAATGGTTGGGTAAGCATCAAACAACAAATGCATCTACTTTCTTCAGCTTTGCCCAGAGATGTCAGCCAATACCGCTCCTAGATAAAATACTTATATGTGACATTTGGTGACACCCTTGGGGCAGAGAAAGTCAACATGGTTCTGATGTGACTTTCTAGGAACAAATTAAATGAGATCCACATTTGCCCATAATTGCTATTGAACTCATGCAACACTTCATTTTACATTTTTATGATTATGTTTACCATAATCTTTATTGTCATTGTCCCATACAGAACAACAAAATTGAAAAAATCTACATTAGACATTAAAAAACCAACAAGCCTGCTATCCCAGCTATCCCAGCCTGGTTAACCCCCTAAAAACTCTGACACCCCTTAATTAAATCCAATATACTCCCACAGAGACTACCTTACACTGCGTTTAAAATCAAAATCGCATTTGGATAGAAACTGTTTCTCACGCGGCTAGTCCTAGTCTTTATAACCATGTACCTTCTTCCAGAAGGCAGAATCCACATATAACTCACAAACATACATTAAACCATGTTTTTTATGTCCACCATTTCACCACACCAACAAATCCACAGAAATACCCAGGTACAGGGTCAGTTATGAACTTATTGTTATGTTTCTGCTCAGATAAACCTGATCACCTTTGAGATAAATGTGTGTTAACCTACAGCTGTGTGCATATCATTTAAAAGCAATATGATCTAGATATCCTTCATTATCTTTTAGGGGCCTCCAGGTCCTCAAGGTCCAATTGGGTATCCCGGCCCCCGTGGGGTAAAGGTAAGCATAATACCTTTGCTCATATTTGATAAAGGCAATGAGACCTGTGGGTTTTCTTCCCGTTAACTAATCTGGTAACTTTGTCATTGCTGCCGTTTTCTAACAGGGCGCTGACGGTGTCCGCGGTCTCAAAGGTGGCAAAGGTGAAAAGGTAATCCTCTTTATGGTGCTTAGTTTTTATCGTTTATATTTTAGTACTAAAAGGACTCAACTCATTAATGGAAAATCTAATTGAAAATCAGGCACCATGTATATTGATGGTGCGATATAAATAGCTACAGTGATCATCATGAAAAGTAGAAGCAGAATAAATCTGCAAAAGACTAGGGCAGATCAAAGTAGCTGTGCGGGTATTTGATTACTTTTAAATACTTTCAGATTTATTTTTTTTAAGGTATTCGTTAAATTGTTTTGCTGTTTCGTTGTTTGTGACCCTGGGCTCCTTTGGGAGGAATTATTTCATTAACACCCTTATTGCAAAATATTGTATGAACTCTAAACCTACATTGGCAAAGGGGCTTCCCCCTTCCTATCCCTTCCCTACCAGTGCCCCCTGAAATTGGCTCTGCAGGGATCAGGAGAACAGAGTGGGATAATTATGTCTGGCAAGTAGCAATGCTTTCTCTGGTGGGACGTTCACTATAAAGGCCTGGATAGCTCAATTGGTTAGAATGTGGTTGTGATAATGCCAAGGCTGCAGGTTTGATCCCCATATGGGGCAGCTGCATATTTTTGCATTGCAGGGTCCAATCCAACCCTGCAATTCTGTGATCATATGATTCTCACAGTGCAATGTTGAATTCCACTCTTTGATTTTCTTGCCAAATGTTACACAGAATAATAGAATCATAGAGTTGGAAGGGGCCACGGGGGTCACCTAGTCCAATCCCCTGCAATGCAGGAATATTGTTGCCTAACATGGGATTTGAACCCACAACCCTAAGATTCAGCATCCCATGACTGAGCTATATGGTTGGTCTTCAGCTCACAATGGAAATGAAGACATTTCTGACTATAGACAGCTGCTACAAACTGGAGAGGTGAAACACTCGTGCTGTTTTCTTATCAACAGCTTACTGCCAGTCATTCATCTGGGACTTTCTTACATGACAGCAAACCATACGACTCCACTTTATAAATCACTCAGAAGAAGCAGGCAAACATTTTTGCAGGCCGTTTTGCTACAAGCTCGTTCGGCTCAGAGATAGTGTCTTCCTCAGTATAAAGATGGTCCTGACACAGACCTGCCTGCGCTCACCTTTCGTGGAACGATTCGTTACCTAGGAGCAATTTTATCTGACCCCCGTGGCTCGATTTCTGTTTGAGGTGTCATAGAAAAGCTTCCCCATTCTTTTCATTTCTAAGGAACAGAAGTTGTTAAGAGAGAGATTCCGCACTTTAAAATATAGCATCTCTCTTTGGGGGTTGTAAGTAATGAGTCAGCTATGCCTCGGTGCACATCTTATGCAATCGTTATTCCCTTCTTGCTAGATGCTGCCAAATCTATTACAGAGACTCATCCCCTTGCGTGGGGATTGTTTTGTCAGTACAGCTACCAAAAAGCTCTGTGGAGAATGGAGCAGCTCTCAAAATAGAGAAGCCGATGTTCCCCATGTGGATCACTGGTTCTGTTGGGCTGTAGCTAACTAAACATTGCCCATGTGGAACAATTTCCATGAGTGCCGTGGAACTTCCCCTCCCCACCCAAATGGCTTCACATCTGCTCCGGTGTGCTCCTCATCTCCTCAAACTCTGCTCCTAAGTGTAAAATTGACTTCCAGTTTTGTGTACGGTATTGCTTTAAGCTCCTAAATACTTCCATATTGTTTCATGTCACCCCCCAATCTCTGCCAAATGGTAGCAAGATTCCAGGGGATTCCAGGGTTGTGTTTTCTGTTTGGAAATCAAAGCACATTTTTTCTGTGCCCATACTCCCCTGGCAACCTCTATTTCAAAGACCAAATTCCTTTGATGGGCCATCAACACTTTTGTCATGCTTAAAAACTTCCATTCCAGGTGATACCCTGGTCTGGCAGACAAACTTAATCTGCATTTTTATTTATTTATTACATTGCAAAGCTGTCTCTTTCCCAGGTGAAGACTCCAAGCATTTAGCAATTCATAACATTTACTAAATCTAATTATGGATGCCTTTGTACCCACAAACTCTGGTACCCTGAATCTGTAACAATATATTTGAAAAGGAATGCCTCCTCCCTTTAATGGTGAGTCATGTGGGCTGAGAACTTCATTTCTCTGGTTTCTTGATATCTAGGGTTTGATTGTGAGCATCTGTAACAGCATCCTAGATTTCAGGAACTCTGAGAAATGTACTTTATAGGCTGTGAACATCCCTAGAAAGGATGCCAGCAGCCTTGGGAATAATATCACCCAAGGCTGCTGATACCCAGAGCACATTCTAATAACATCCCAGAACTTCACAAAGGCACCATCTCAACCTCTTCTGCGACTGCTGGCCGTAAGTCAGGTGACAGGTAGAAATAAGGGGTGATGACAGGATGTCTTCATCCTGAGCTGAGATCAGATTTATGGAGCATGGGCTTCATCTCAGATTGGCTCATAGAGTTCTGCATGCAGGAAATTTAATTTCTGAAACTCCCAATTCCTAACTGCACCACCATTGCTACATGACTGTCACATGAGGATATATGGCTGTGTTAATCAACCCTTAATCGCTAGCTGGTGTCTTTGAGACCATATCCTAATTGACTTTTGAACATGAGGCATTTGATGGGGGGGGGGGGAAGCCCTTTAAAAAAAACCCTGAACATATGAGAAAGAAATTTAATTCAGAAGAATAATGTCATAATGAAGAGCTCCTTGATGAATTAAGAAATGAATTTGTCTGTTGCCTTAAGCACCTTTCTCATCATTCATTTTCCCTTTTAAAGCTGAAAAGTAATTCAATACAGCTGTGGCATATGTGTTCTTTCCCCCTCTGATAGAGAAGCCGCTGTACTAAATTATTTGACTTGTTATGCTCCACTTTTAGTAGTGTAAATTGCTGTGACTTGCAGCAAAATAGGTGCAACTACTATATGCATTAAAATCATGCATGCATTCAGATTCTTTAATAACTGTCAACAACAACACTATGATGTGTCATTTTTTTCCTTTATCAGGGTGAAGATGGTTTCCCTGGATTTAAAGGTGACATGGGCCTTAAAGGTGACAGAGTAAGTATTTCTCTCTCTCATTCATATTACAGTGGTACCTTGGGTTACAGGTGCTTCAGGTTACAGACTCCGCTAACCCAGAAATAGTACCTCGGGTTAAGAACTTTGCTTCAGGATGAGAACAGAAATCACGTCACAGCAGCAGCGGGAGGCCCCATTAGCTAAAGTGGTACCTCAGGTTAAGAACAGTTTCAGGTTAAGAACGGACCTCTGGAATGAATTAAGTTCTTAACCCGAGGTACCACTGTATCTCCGTACCTGATACCCGCCCCCTCATCCCTTTCTAGTGAGAGCAAGGATCCAAGTTGGAGCTTTCAGATGAAGAGACAGGGCTGTATAAATGGATGCAGCCATTCTTCATGGCTGGATTCAAGGAACAGGCTTAGAAAAACTCAATTCCGGGTGAATGGTTGGCTGCCATCCATTGCCAGGGGAAATTAAAGCATGGGACCTGATGTCATCATTCAAAGTTAGGCAAACCAGCCTTGTTTTAATTCTGAGTCGTTTGGCCCACATTTACTGGGGTTCCAAGTGAATGTTCATCTTACTTTCCCAGAAGGCTTTGCGGAATAAAAGCTGGTCCTCCCACACCATTTTTAGTTTATCATTTATTTTAATCTTTTGAATGTTTTAAATAGTTTCTCTCTCCCCCCAAAATAATTTTATTGTTTTATTCCTTTTGTAAACTGCTTTGAGTGTTGTTGTTGTTTTTACAATCAAGTGGTGTTTAAATTTTATGAAATAAATAAATGAATAATATCCAAGGTCAGGCCTTTCAATCTTCTACTCCTGTCAGTTTCTCACTCTCTGCAATGGGCTGCCTGATCTAATTCAAGAGACTTTTTTACAATAGATTCCAGGCATTGGCTCTCATTCCACCTAGGTTCTCTTGGAACAGGTTGATTTTTCTCATTGTTCATCTACTATTTTTGTTTATTTGTAAATCTTTCCTGATGCTCCTCTGAGGTACTACTTAGGCCCTAAGTCAGCCAGTCTTGTGACATTATACAAATTAAAACAGCACAATGAAGCAGCCATAAACAACCACAAACAAGTCATTTCCCCTGTAGGTTAGAGAAAAGAGTTGAACACATTTCCCTGAAATGTTTTGTTATGGCTCCGTACCAGAGCTAAAACTAATTTGGAGGAAAGTTATCAATCAAATTCTCCTAAAGTAAATTTGCTTGCAATTAAACAAACATGGGTGGGCAAGGATAAATTAAGACTGTATAACACGAGTAGGGTACAAGCTGTTTATCACATCCTGAACAGAATTCAAACTAACAAAATGATGCATACAGGTATTATTGAGTCTACAATATGTACTTCATAATATAACTTACAGCTTAATATTGGCAAATGATGACCCAGCTCCAGGCACAAAAGGAGGAAATGGCTTACCTAACCTCACTTCAGACTGGGTTCAGGCCTGGTTTAAGGACTGAATTAGCCTTGGTTGCTGTGCTGACCCTGTAAATCTTGATGGATCTAGTTGGGGGCACGGTGTTACAGTGCTTCAATGCTCATTTTTTGAGAGACCAGCCTTGGGTGGCTGTTTGTCAGCCCCTTATCTGTGTTATAGAGAGCCACAGTTGTCCCCAGTGCTATCTATATGAAGTTGTTCAGAATAGTCATTGGGAAATCTGGAGTATGGCATCAGCAGTATACTGGTGATACCTCCAGTAGCTCAATTTCTCCGTTACGTCCAGAAATAGCTTTTCAAGGTTGTGTGTGTATGTGTGTGTGTGTGTGTGTGTGTGTGTGTGTGATGGGGATCACTATGCTAGCTTTCCAGTAGCAGGGTCAGTGTTGTTTACCAGGAGGGAAGTTGGTGTAGTGTAGTGCAGTGCAGTGCAAACTCACCAGCAGGAATTCTGGACTGGCTCTGCAGATACATTTGCCCCACAATGAGCCCCCTGAAACTTTGCCTTTCCTTGTCAATAAACAACAGTGACTCACCTGTTAGGAAGCCAGATGGGACCAATGAGCACCAACTCTCTGATGTGATCAGGTTTGTGGTCATCGGTTCTTATTATAGGAATGCCCATGCAAGCTTCTTTCATGCACTCTTCCAAGTGGATAAGTTATGTGCCCAGACCACATACAGTATGAATAAACTGGACCTAGTCTTCAAAAGTGCATGGGACTTCAAAAAAGATTATTGAGAAGGGTTTGAGACAATGGAATAATGGATGGGATCCAACAAAGCTAGAGGGTTTTATTCATCATTATCAACCTGTGTGTGTCTCCACTGTTCACAAAAGTCTGTAAAACTCAGATACAATTTTATACCAGCAAGCAATATTTTTTTATTATTTATGGCATTTAAATAGTTAGCTTGTCTAACTATATTCTAATCAGTTAAAGGGTAGGCCACATTAAAAACTGCATAAAATTTCGATAACAATATAATTGCTAAAAATTTGTAGCAAAATGTAGTGGCCAGAAACAATACAGCCAAGGTTACAACCGAAGATTAAAAGCCTGCTGTAACAACAGCGAAAAAATGTTGCAAATCTGAATGTGGATTTCTTTCCCCATGAGAGATGTGGTTCTTTTAGTTAAACTGTCGGCTTTTGTGGCTAAGCCACAAGCAACAACTAGACCTTTGGTTACACTCCATGCTCAAATTACAGGGAGGCCAGGCGGGATCCAGCATGCTTATGTTTTGTGCCAGTTCTCCCCTTAATACTGGTTTTAGAAACCTACAGTGATGCCATGGTTGGGCTAAGATTAGGAATAGGGGCAGACCTGAGGTTTTCATCAACGGCCAATCCAATAATTTCAGCAGTTTTTGCATCCCATTTGCAGAAGCAGGTGACTTGGTTTACATCCTTCAATATTTTTTTTTAAGGGTGAAGTTGGCCCTCTTGGTCCACGAGGAGAAGATGGCCCTGAAGGTCCCAAAGGCCGTTCTGGCCCAACAGGAGACCCAGGTGGGGCTGGTCAAGCTGGAGAAAAGGTTAGTCACTCAATCATACAACAGGGTTTGGGGGGAGGGGTATCATGAGATCATCTTGGTGTAGTTTTAGAGGCTGCAAATTCACATGTTGCATAAAAAGCAAATGGACAAATTACAAATGATTCCCCTTTTCTTTCAGTGTTTGTTGTGTCTGAATAGGACTATTGTGTGGGACACGTGTAGATCCCAGAAACATATTTTCCTAAAGATTTACTGAAGCTTTATAAGAACACCTTTTCCACCCTATCCGTAATACATTTCAGCTCATCTTTCACTTTTGTAAATTTGGGGCTACACCAGGAAGGAAGAGTGAACTGGGAACTCTCTAGTTTTAAATCTTACCTCAGCCACGAACTCAGAGCCACCGTGTCTTCTCCTTAGGCATAAATAATACTGCTTACAAGTAAAAAAAAGTACCCTAACAATGCAGTTGAAATAAAAAAATTCCTTCCTGTAGCACCTTAAAGACCAGCTAAGTTAGTTCTTGGTATAAGCTTACGTGTGCATGCACACTTCTTCAGATATCTGAAGAAGTGCATGCACACTTCTTCAGTATCTGAAGAAGTGTGCATGCACATGTAAGCTTATACCAAGAACTAACTTAGTTGGTCTTTAAGGTGCTACAGGAAGGAATTTTTTATTTTGACTATGGCAGACCAACACGGCTACCTATCTGTAAATGCAGTTGAAGTGGTCTGAGTATTTGGAAGGCACTATATAAATGATGACGGTGATTTATTTCACTGGAAACATAAGATGAAATAAGGAAAAGGGCAGAGCAGCGGCAGACTTTACCACATTGTGAACGGCTCCCTTTGGATTGCAGATCCCAAAGTAAGAACCATTTCTCTGCCTCCAACCTCAACCCTCCATCTTACTGTTGGAGTTACATGTCTCTGTTTGTAATATTTTGAAATACAGAGCAGGAAGGCAGAATATTTTTAATGCATGCCTAAAGGTGATATGGGACGCGGGTGGCTCTGTGAGTTAAACCACAGAGCCTAGGACTTGCTGATCAGAAGGCTGGTGGTTTGAATCCCTGTGACGGGGTGAGCGCCTGTTGCTCGATCCCTGCTCCTGCCAACCTAGCAGTTCGAAAGCACGTCAAAGTGCAAGTAGATAAATAGGTACCGCTCCGGCGGGAAGGTAAACAGTGTTTCCATTCGCTGCTCTGGTTCACCAGAAGCAGCTTAGTCATGCTGGCCATGTGACTCGGAAGCTGTACGCTGGTTCCCTCGGCCAATAAAGTGAGACGAGCTCCGCAACCCCAGAGTCGGTCATGACTGGACCTAATGGTCAGTGGTCCCTTTACCTTTACCTTTAAAGGTGATATTGAATATGCACACCCTTTTATAGGAGAGAATGCATGCCTACTCTGAACAGAACAGAAGTCCTATTCAGGCATTATACTCATGAACAAGTAGAACATGCATGTATGGAGGACAAGTAAATAAGTTCTGTCCTGCCATCCCTGTTACCTTCCGTAAGTTGGAGGATGGCTGTCTGCAACAGGGAACCTTCCGAAGTTCCAGGGTTCTGTATTGTGCAGGGAGCCTTCATGAGTGGAGTTGGTTCCCCACTCATGATCACCCTCTGACGTGAGTGGAGCCAGTGTCCTCATCCCCACTCTCACCACTTACTACTTACTCATGGGTAAAGTGCATAAATGGGCCTAGAGTAAGGCCACCATTCCTTAATTAGCTTTGCTGGATTGTGCCTCTGAATAAGAATCCCATGTAGGCAACTAGGCAAGAATTTCTGTATTCCACAAATTATACCCCCTCTCCATTAGCAAAAACTAGTTATTGAGATAATATTTCATTCAAGCATGTTCCTGCTTAGGTACTTGGTCAGCCTGTCTGAAGTCCAGTTTGCTTGTAAAGATCTTTTGAAGGGATCTCCCTCAGTGACCCTTTCTGTGTTTTGCACACACACTCCTTTGAGGAAGAACAATTTATGGACTAAGAGGAGGGAATGAAAGCATTGTAGTTATGATTTGATGCTAGCGACCTTTTAAGCTATCATAAAAATACTTTAAAAGTCACTCCATTCATTCCAGAAAGTGTTCCTTTCAGCCTCGCTTAACTGTGGGGAGCTATTTCAGAATTAATGATCCCCACAGTGTTGTGAGACATCTTCCCAGCTGTTAACAAGGTCATGAATCAAGAAAGCCAATATTATAATTATGGATGAATGGAAGCATAATTGGAATGTCATCACTGAATTCCAATTAAATTCCAATCCCATTGAAACAAGAATAAATGAGCGACATTTCCCCCCAAAAAACTCAACTGTTGAGCTTCTTCATTCTGGGCTGAAAGCAGGGAAATACCATGACAAGTATAGGATTGGATCCAAAAACTGTGAGCAGAAGAAAAGGTCTAAGGAAGTGTGACATTTACAGACACACCCCGCCCCCCAGTATGGGGAAGCAAAACCAGCAATTCCACAATGGTTAGTCGCTCTGTTCTCCACCTGCACATTTGGAAATGCCAGTTGATTATTATTTATGTCAAATGTAGGTGTTTTATGAACTAGGTCATCTAACAAACTCAAGAAGGTATAGTTGAGATGTGTCGCTAAAGAGATGTTTATGAGATATTCAGGAGAACTGTTTACACAGCCAGACCTTGCATAAAGCCCTGGAAACAATGAAGCACATCATTCTTTAGTGACAGAATAATACATCTTCACATTAAAAAACACATCCACACAATAAAACTTTATAAAAGAATGGGGGGAAATTATAAGTTATTTAGGAGACCACTGTAAGCAGGTGGAAACATTAGCAGGATTTTGATTTCACTTGTAGTGTAACAATTATCATGGATAATATGGATTGATATAAAAGTTGGAGTTTCGAAGAATATGTAGTAATAAATGTTTAAAATGGGACCCCATGGAGGGGATGGGGGGGAAGTCCTGAGATTCAGAATAATCTGAATACATGGATATTTATCTGAAGTTTTTTTTTAAATAACTTTGTATTTGTAAAGCTGAATAAACATGATATTTTTTTTTTTTAAAAAAAGCCTACATCCACACAAAAGGTTTCCTTCTAACTTTACAAACTACATGATTCTTCTGAGGGAAATGGGACATAGACAGAGTGGTAGCCATCAGGAAACAAATGAGAAATGCATTAAAACTTCTTTTTAAATTACAGGGTAAACTTGGTGTTCCCGGATTACCAGGATATCCAGGAAGACAAGGTCCAAAGGTGAATTTGCCCTTGTGTTGAAAAATGTACAGCTTTGGTTAGCAGAATATTCTAGGGTTTTTTGTTGTTGTTGTCGGAGAGCCAGTGTGGTGTAGTGGTTAATAGCGGTAGTCTCGTAATCTGGGGAACCGGGTTCGCGTCTCCGCTCCTCCACATGCAGCTGCTGGGTGACCTTGGGCCAGTCACACTTCTTTGAAGTCTCTCAGCCCCATTCACCTCACAGAGTGTTGTGGGGGAGGAAGGGAAAGGAGAATGTTAGCCGCTTTGAGACTCCTGAAGGGGAGTGAAAGGCGGGATATCAAATCCAAACTCCTCTTCTTCTTCTTCTTGGTCTTACTTGGAACATCAGTTTAAAGCAAATGCTTGGATAGTCACTTGTAACTACTAGAAGTCCAAAGGTTATATGCATTTTCCTGACAAAATTGTGAGCCTGGTTCAATGATATAATTCAGTTTTGATGCCCTAATTGTGATGATCATTTTGGTAGCCTAAGACATTCATACAGATATGGATCTCGGATTTGGCAGTTTCCTCCATCGGCCACAGTTGCCATGTAAATGAATAACCTACAACTTGATGGGTGGTGAGTGTTATAAATATCAACCGTGTTCACTCATACAACTACTCAAAAAGCATTTGCAATGATATACGTAATGCTCCCCACGCATCTGGATCATTGCTTGTCAAATGATCAGATTTTTAAAAATGTCATTCTGGTTCGTTGGTCCACTTCGCTGGGCATCTTTCTTTGTTTCTGGGTTCTAACTTTGTGTAATTTACACATCTAGAAAAGGAAAGCACAGACCATTAAGTATTATATGATGCACTGATACAATTATGTACAATGTGATGCTCAGCCATAATAAATGTTGCTCCCCTGCTCCGTGAATTTATGCCATTATACATCAAATTATAATTTTTTTTATAAAAGAAAGAAAGCAGAGAACCGTAACCACTGTGTTCATACTGGATTTTATGCATTGTTCTAGTTCTTATGCAACAATTTGTACTC
Source organism: Podarcis bocagei (assembly GCF_964188305.1). Lineage (NCBI taxonomy): Eukaryota > Metazoa > Chordata > Lepidosauria > Squamata > Lacertidae > Podarcis > Podarcis bocagei. The sequence goes on along the minus strand of NC_138129.1, from coordinate 80,891,502 downwards.
ATGTGATTGCATTTGGAAGTCATCCGTGGAGCGAGCACACATGAAAACCTTAAAATCAGAATGGGTAGCCTAATTTTTCCCTTTAGGAGAATCCTAAGTCACAATATCATGTCTGCTCTGGGAAGACGATATAGGCAAATAGTTTTGATGTAAGTTCTCCACAGGTTAAGTGCTTCCAGGATGACTCCCCAGAGCTTAGAATAGCTTATCAGACTCAGCCCCTCTGTGTGATTTCAGATGTGAGTCCATGAGAGTTTTTGTGTTTACTTGGGGCAGTCCTACAGAATATTCTCCACTACATGCCCCATTGAAATAAGCAAAAAGACTGAAACCGTGGTTGGATCCATATCCTTGATAAAGGGTAGCATTATCTGCGAAAGGGAATATGCATTTTTAATGCTGTTCCCAATTTGTGATTAACAAGGAATCTGTACAACTTTTTTGACAGTGCAATGCATGTAAAAAACAAAAAACCCTGTCATCTTCTGGGATTAACAACTTGAACAACTATCTAGGGGTCCCCCCCCCAACATGTTTACATTGCGTAAGGTATCATTGCCAATACATTTTAGAAAAGTATTACTTTAAATTGTAAAGTAACATTGATTTTTCTTAGCTTTTTAAAATATTGGGTCTGTGCTTATTTTGCTTTTTTCCCATTTCACCTGAGTGAATTCCAAGGTGTTTCGTTTTTTCAGTAAACACTCTGTGTTAATGCGATATAGGGTTACTGCTAAGGAAAGTGTTCATCAAGAATTCAGAAGTAGGTCTTTGATGCACCTGCCTTTTAACCTAAACGTCTGAGATTGCAGTCTCTCTCCCTCCCCATCTCTCTCCCTTGTCTGTCAATGCTTCAAAACTCTATTTGGAAATTTCTTAAGATCAAAGAGATCTTACTTTATTCAGAAGCATGAACACAAATGACATGCACGAACGTCAAAGAAAATGCGTGGCCTTCCTCTCACAAAACAGAGATGTTGGCATGAATTTTACTAAGCTGAGTCTTCATTATACTAAAAATGGAATTAGTTTGCAAGCCGTATTCAGCTTTAAATTCTTTCAACAGTGTACATTGGTATCTCAGATGCTTCAGGTTATGTGTTTTCGGGTTGCGCACCGCGCTGAACCCGGAAGTACTGGAATGGGTTACTTCCAGGTTTCAGCGCGCGCATGCGCAAAAGCACTAAATCGCTCTTTGTGCATGCGCAGAAGCACTGAATGGTGACCCGCACGTATGCATCCTGCACAGATCACATTCGCAACCCGAGGTTCCACTGTATTGGCATTAGATTAGAAGGATGGCTGCAGGACCTCCCAATCTTCTGGCTCTGCTCTACTGAGTGGCTGCAGTGCCAGAGCTGTGCCACTTAAGTTGCAGTCCATTGGTCACCTGCCATCAGCAGTCAAAAGCTTGAGAATAGCAGTAGAAGCAAAAGCTCAGAAACAATGGCCTTGGCAAGCTGGCTGCCATCATGATGACATTTGACAATGATGCCCGACATAACCATGATGGCCCTGTATGCTCAAAACCACACCTTCTCCTGTTGCCCTCATCACTCTAGAGCCATTTCATATTTCCCAGAATGCTTTACCCCAGAATGCTTTGAATGGGTGGGGAGCGGCAATTGCTTTTGTGTGTGTATGGCAGACCAGTGATGTTGCATATAGAGAATTCTGAGGAAGAAAACAATGGCTGTTGAGAAAGAAGGAGTAATAATAATAATAATAATAATAAATTTTATTTATATCCCGCCCTCCCCAGCCAAAGCCGGGCTCAGGGCGGCTAACAACAATCAAATAATCAGTCAAATAATCACACAATCTAAAAATATTTCATTATAAAAATTAATTAAATCAAATTGATGGCAACCAATTAAGCAGAATTATGTGCAGGTTGCCAGAGGAGGGAGTCAGGCTGCGCCCTGACCAAAGGCCTGGCGGAACAACTCTGTCTTGCAGGCCCTGCGGAAAGATGTCAGGTCCCGCAGGGCCCTAGTCTCTTTTGACAGAGCATTCCACCAGTTTGGAGCTGCAGCCGAGAAGGCCCTGGCTCTAGTTGAGGCCAGCCTAACCTCTCTGAGGCCTGGAACCTTGAGGATGTTATTATTTGCAGACCGTAGGTTTCTCTGAGGGGCATACCAGGAGAGGCGGTCCCGTAGGTACGAGGGTCCTAGGCCGTATAGGGCTTTAAAGGTTAAAACCAGCACCTTAAACCTGATCCTGTACTCCACCGGGAGCCAGTGCAGCTGGTATAATACCGGATGAATGTGCTCTCGCAGCGAAGACCCCATAAGGAGTCTCGCCGCGGCATTCTGCACCCGCTGGAGTTTCTGGGTCAGTCTCAAGGGCAGCCCCACGTAGAGCGAGTTACAATAATCCAGTCTGGAGGTGACCGTCGCATGGATCACAGTGGCTAGGTCAGGACGAGAGAGATAAGGGGCCAACTGCTTAGCTTGGCGGAGATGAAAAAATGCCGCCTTTGTTATAGCTGTAATCTGCGACTCCATAGAGAGGGAGGTATCGAAGATTACACCCAAACTCTTAACGGCCGGTGCTGGCACTAATTGCACCCCCGCAAGAGATGGGAGTTGCCCCCTCGATCCCATATCGTCCCGCCCCAGCCAGAGGACCTCTGTCTTCGAAGGATTTAACTTCAACCGGCTCCCACGTAACCATCCAGCCACAGCTTCCAGACATCTGGTCAGTGTGTCTGGGGCCGAGTCAGGATGGCCATCCATCAACAGATAGAGTTGGGTGTCATCAGCATACTGATGGCAACCCAGCCCAAAACTCCGGACAAGCTGGGCGAGGGGGCGCATAAAGATGTTAAAAAGCATCGGGGAGAGAATTGCACCCTGAGGCACTCCACACACCAAGGAGTGGCGTGATGACAATTCCCCCCCAAGCGCCACCCTCTGTCCCCGACCAGAGAGAAACGAGCGCAGCCATTGAAGGACTGTGCCCTGGATCCCCACGTCGGCAAGGCGGTGGTCCAGGAGTTCGTGATCGACCATGTCAAAGGCTGCTGACAGATCTAGAAGAATCAGCAGCCCTGACCCGCCTCGATCCAGCTGCCTGCGGAGATCATCTGTTAGGGCGACCAGAGCCGTCTCGGTCCCATGACCAGCGCGGAAGCCGGACTGGAATGGGTCCAGAGCAGATGTTTCATCCAGAAACCTACCAAGCTGTTCAGCAACCGCTCTCTCAATCACCTTACCCAGGAATGGAAGATTCGAGACCGGGCGGTAATTGGATAGATCTGAGGGATCTAATGATGTTTTCTTTAAGAGCGGACGCACCACCGCCTCCTTCAGTTCCCCTGGGAATATCCCGGTGCCAAGGGACAAATTGATGATATCCCCCAGGGGGGCCCGCACCTCGTCTGGACACGCTCTAATCAGCCATGACGGGCACGGGTCAAGAGGACAGGTGGTGGGCTTTCCAGCTTGGAGGAATCTGTCCACATCGGCTGGAGATATCCGGTCAAAGTGGTCCAATACTGGACCCGAGGACAGTCGAGGGGCCTCCAGTTCCTTTATTGTATCCAAATTGGCAGGGAGGTCATGGCGGAGCAACAGGACCTTCTCCGCAAAAAAGCTCGCAAATGCCTCACAGCTGTGTGTCAGATTGTTATTTAAATTTGGCTGTCCTTCAAGGGACGTTAAAGACCGGATTATACTAAATAATTGCGCCGGGCGAGAGCTAGCGGATGCAATGGAGGCCGAGAAGTAAGACTTCTTAGCAGCCTTCACTGCCATCTCATAGGTTTTCATAAAAACCCTATAAGATGTTCTTGAGGCTCCGTCACGGGCACCCCGCCATACTCGCTCTAGCCGTCTGAGGTCCCGCTTCATTTTCCGAAGCTCCTCGGTAAACCAGGGAGCCCGGTTTCTGCGGGGTCGCAGAGGGCACTTAGGTGCGATCTCATCGATGGCTGCCAGGAGCTGGGTATTCCAGCCCTCAACAAGCTCAGTCAATGAGTCGCCAGGGGGAGCAAGGTCCCGCAAGGCTTGACGGAATCTATCCGGGTCCATCAGCCTCCGCGGGCGAGCCCAAATCGGCTCGCCACCTAAGCAGGGTGGGGGTGGAAAGTCAATCCTGGCTTTCAGAGCGTAGTGATCAGACCATGGCACCTTCATCGAAGGAGACATGATCACATCTATACCGGCGCCAAAGATCAAATCCAGCGTGTGGCCTGCTTGATGTGTGGGGCCCGAAACAAACTGGGAGAGCCCTAGTGTCGCCATGGAAGACACCAGGTCCAGAGCCTGTGAGGAGGGAGTGGCATCAGCGTGGAAGTTGAAGTCTCCCAATACCAATAGGTTAGGGAACTCCAAGGCCCAGCTGGCCACCGCCTCCAGCAGGCCTGACAGGGTGGCTGCTGGTGCGCTAGGTGGCCGGTACACCAGCCAGACAGCCAAGCTCTCCTCGGAGCCCCACACTAGGCCAACACATTCAATGCCGGGGATCGATGGCGATGGTAGAGCCCTGAAAGAACAATCTTCCCGGATTAATACTGCCACCCCTCCCCCCCGGCCCACAGTCCGTGACTGGTGGAGGACGGAGAAACCCGGGGGCGCCATCTCTCGTAAGGTAACAGTTACCCCTTCGCGCACCCAGGTCTCCGTCACACAAGCCAGGTCAACTCCCTGCGAGATAAAGAAATCTCGCAGGGTAGCAGTTTTGTTGCCTATAGACCTGGCATTGCACAACACCATTGTTGCCACAGCTGCCTGTGGTATTGCCCCCACTAACGCATGGAACACGGGTGGTGCTGTGGTCTAAACCACTGAGGCTCTTGGGCTTACCAATCAGAAGTTTGATGGTTCGAATCCCCGTGACGGGGTTAGCTCTCGTTGCTCTGTCCTGGCTTCTGCCAACCTAGCAGTTCAAAAGCATCGCTGCGGCGGGAAGGTAAACGGTGTTTCCGCGCACGCTGGTTTCCATCACGGTGTTCCGTTGTGCCAGAAGTGGTTTAGTCATGCTGGCCACATGACCCAGAAAGCTGTCTGTGGACAAACGCTGGCTTCCTCAGCCTGAAAGCGAGATGATCGCTGCAACCCCATAGTTGCCTTTGACTGGACCTAACTGTCCTGGGGTCCTTCTCCTTTACCTTTTTGGCCAAGACCAAACAACAATGAAGGAAAGAAATTCTACTATTACGTCTAAGGGTACGCCCATCCCACTGGAAGCAAATTCAGCTACTCCCCCTCCTGAGTTTAGTGAAATCATTCCATTTTTCAGGTACTGATTTAACTTCTGCTTGGAGGAAAACCACCCATATTTTAATTTCTGTGATTTTCTCAGCCCTAATATATAGTAGTCCTGATGCTTAAGATGAAGGGGGCCAAAGCTTTTCACTAGTCAAATGCCTTCAGTGCATGTTATTGCCTACAGCTCTGGTATAAGATCAAGACTTGCACGATAGACTAATCCATGGGTAGGCAAACTAAGGCCCGGGGGCTGGATCTGGCCCAATCGCCTTCTAAATCCAGCTCGTGGACGGTCCAGGAATCAGCGTGTTTTTACATGAGTAGAATATGTCCTTTTATTTAAAATTCATCTCTGGGTTATTTGTGGGGCATAGGAATTTGTTCATTAGCCGCCGCCCCAATATAGTCTGGCCCCCCACAAGGTCTGAGGGACAGTGGACCGGCCCCCTGTTGAAACAGTTTGCGGACCCCTGGACTAGTCAATGGGCCCCATCCCATACTTGTTAGTGTAGCTACTGAACTGATCTGAATATAAGCCACCCCAGTTTATCCACCGACAACAACATGATTATAGGTCACACTCAGGTGGCTCCTATAGCAAAACAGGTCTGGGTCTGGAAATTCATCATAAAGAATTAGAAGCTCCCCTTCTCCAAAAAAACAAAGACAAAACAAAACAAAACCACCCAGGCAGAAGTATATTAGAATTGTAGTAATAGTTGCAGGGTCACATAGGAGCCACTACAGCAGATCTCGGGGTGGCTGTTTGTGCTGGGCACCTTCTTCCTTCCCACGCTACTCCTGCTGCCTCCCTGGCCTACTCTTCATCTTAATCAGCAGCAGCAGTGGCAACAGCAGATCCCCAGGCCAGTCGAGCAGAAGGTGGTAGCCAGTAGTGGTGGCAGGTGGCCTGGGGATCTTGATCCTGGCAGCAGGTGCCCCAAGACTGGCAGGCAGAAGAGCCAGTAGAGCTGGGGGCTGCTACTGCAGCCTGTTTTGGCAGCCCCTCTCCAGTTTACCTAGGCTGCCCATCCAGTGCCGCCCATCATGCTGCAGGTCACAGCGCCATCTAGTGGCAGCCATGTGAACTAATGTTTGATGACAGACAAATACAAATATATAGACAGAGATATTTGCAATGATTATGTTGGCTGTTAATGTCCTTTTCCTCAATTGCCCATGGAAATTGGATAACGTAAACTCTTTTGCAGCAGTAACAAAAATATCTCCTAGGAGTAGAATACTGCAAGTTAATGTCTGAGCACAAATATTCTTTATCAGTCTTCCTATTGTTCCATGCCAAAACCCAATTATTATCATCCAGCAAGTATTATCTCATATAGTCATTCAGAAAATAAATTGCTTACAATTATTTCTTAGTATTTCTACAAGTTTCATCTAGTAGCCATTTTTGTTGAAGGGGCTGTTTCAACAATTACTGAAATGAGACATTGGAAACATTTTTCCAAATGAAATTGTCATTATTTTCAAACAGACTTTCTTCTGCCTTCATCAGTGTTATGGACACTGTTTTTAAATTACTGGGAAACCAGGCCTGGTTTGTACATCTAAAACTAATCCAAAACCCAGGAAAAAAATTGAATGTCTTCTTTATTTTATAGGTGTGTGCACTTGAACATACAGACATGCATGCATGAAGTGACATAATGGAATTTATTAACTTAGGGTGGTAGCAGCCAACTAGGTTTTCTACGCAGTGTAGACCCATTGAAATCATTGTATGCAAGTTAGTCATATCCATTAATTTCATCAGGTCTGCTATGATTAGAACCATCACTGGATACAACTCTTACTCAATCACTGGAAACTCATTTTCTTTTATGGTTAAAATGGTGCTATTTGTTCTAAAAGCTCCTTTCTGTGGAGCCCCTGCTCTCTGTTTTGTCCACATTGTTCACACTGATGACAACATGCTTGTTTTCTCTGCCTGCACTAAATTTTATTAAAGTTTGGAAGAAATTATAGAAGGGTTAATATAATATATTGAATATATTTTTTATCAAAAATAAAGAAAACTAATTTAAATAAAAACACAAACCAGAAATAGGAAAAGGAAAACAAAAAAGAAGAAAGAGGGGAAAAAAGGAGAATTTCAGATTCATCATTGGTCAGCTATATATAGAAAATTATTCAAAACATCCACTCCAAGTTAACACCCAACAACTCCACTTTCTGTACATGAATATTTCCTTTGATCCTCAAACCCAGATATCATAGGTTCATTTTATTTTTCATGCAAACAGTCTATAAGGAGTTTCAAACCTTTAGTAAATATTGACAGTGGTTTTTCTCTGATTAAACACATCAGCTTTACAGACTGGTGACAACCTGATTGTAATGGACATGCTTTGACCTTTTTGAGAATTCTGTAGGTCTTGTTTCCACTTGATAATATGTGATATATAATGTTGTGTGACTGGAACTCAACTCAGGGAATGGAACTTCCACTCCTCTGCCCCCTTGCCAAACCTGCTCCAGATGGTATCTCAACTCTCTGGAGCAGATTTCGATGATGCACAGAGGATGGAAAGAGAAGTTGTGTGGTGCTAGCAGAAGTCCATTCTTCTGGAGGGTGTCCTCAGCTAGATATCACCCAGTGACTTGGGGCAGGTTTGACCTAATGAACCCTGTCACTAGAAGCCCTGCTCAAGGACTTCCACCAGTGCAACAGACCCTCTCCCCTTCTTATTCCCTTCACCTAGAGAAGTTGGCTCTGAGCACATGGGAGAAGAGAGGAGAGTGGTCATTCCATCTGGCAAGCTTTAGCGCTTGGGCAGATGGAAAGATTGGAAAAGCACAGCAATGAATCCCACCCTCTGCTTGTCGTAAGGTTGCTTGGGGTGTTGTTGTTTTTAACTGTACCACTCTTGATGTTTTAATGCATTCCGGACATGAAGCATTTTGGTAAGCTACCAGACCGCCATCTATTAATAACCATTTCCACATCAGTTGCTTCAACTGAATAGTATAATGTCTTATATTGCAACACACTACGTAGCTTTCATGTTGTTGTTGTTTTGTGTGATGTCTAGGAAAAAAATATTTTATAAACTACTGTAATTCATAGTGTGTCAATGATTCATCTGTTGCTATTCTTTCTGGTTGGTGGGCATGCAGAAATGGGCCTTTTCTCTGTTGATCCTACAATTATGGAATATGATTCTGAGTGAGACCAGGCAAGGCTGATCCCTCGGCGTGGGCCTGAAAGACTCAGCTTTTCACCATGGACTTTAGGAGTTAGTTATGACCTGTGTTGTAGAAATGGTTTTGTGATAATGGGCCATACACCCAGTTATTGTTATTGCATGCTTTATGTTGGCTTTAAACGTTTTTTTGAAGGATACGGACTTTTAATATATAAAGCACTTGAGGGGGCGGGTGCTCCCCCCCATAAAAAAGCAACTTAGAAGTTTATTCAATATCTAAGTAGGCTTTGAGTAAACCATATAACTGTGTGTCCTCCCCCCTTACAGGGCTCAACTGGGTTCCCTGGATTTCCAGGTTCCAATGGAGAGAAAGGCGCAAGGGTATGATATAATATTCTTCTTAACGTGTTTTATTAATATGCGGAACTCACTGCTAACTGAATTCAAAGGACAGGCAGGATTGGAGATTTAACTGCTAATGCAATAAGAACATTGTACATTCTTGATAGCAACCAAAAGAAATAAGGAATAAGAAGACTGTTGCTCAACAAGATTAAATAGTAATTTCCCCACAAGGAAATCTATTCACCAGCTTCCCATTATCAGAACAACGTGCAGCTCCATAGCAGCAGTGGCTCCCCATTAATTCTGTTATTGACAAATGTTCAGTGAAACAGTGAGATGTAGCTACAAGCTGCTGGCCCTGTTCACACAGTACATACGTCAATGGATATATATTTTTCCTATACTTGCCCCAAAGCGGATAAATAAGATGTAATCTGAGGGTCAAAATGCATGTTTTTAAATATGTCTTTATATTTAATGAAGAGATTTTTTAAAAGAAAAATGAAAGTAATATCACCTGGAGGCTGCGGATCACATGAGGATCACATCAGACCTGTAGCATCAGTTTTAGCACTTTCTTCCCTTGTTGAAAGCCCCTCCTATGAAGCTGGTATTTGCTTTTGGGGAAATCCCAGAGAGCGAGAGACTTGAGGCTAACTTGCAGTTAGTTTCATTGTTAAGGAAAGGAAAAAAACACTGGTTAGAGCATGGTGCTGATAATGCCAAGGTTGCAGACAACTGCATATTCCTGGATTGCAGGGGGTTGGATTACATGATCCTCAGGATCCCCTCCAACTCTACAGTTCTATGATTCAATGAAAGGCAAAGCCCCCTGTGGTGATCCCACAGGGCCCCCGGACGTTTGACGGTCTATTGACCCTGTGCCACCACTATGATTGCTTTCTTTGCTGCCACCAGCACGTTTCTCCTCATGGGTAATCACGGAGTCCAGACAGTTGTTAACATTAACAGATAATCAAGTTTATTTATAGGCATGAACAAGCTTATGGTTTCAGTTAATTTTTCTTAGCAGTTCCTTAATCCTAGTTCCGTAACTGTTCTATGCGTTCCTAACAACTTCAAGCTGATCATTCCAACTATCTATCTGACTCCACCTAACAATTCCTCTCACTCCCTCACCTCACAACGCGACCAACCCACAGACTTAACCTCCCTCTTCCTTCTTCAACTCCCAACTCTCAACTAACTTTCACACAACACCGATTCTCACTCTAACTCCTCCTATCAGTTTCCACTGGCCAATCACATCACACTCATTTTTAACCCTTTCCTTGTGAGCCACCTAGGAGGCAAACGCCACACCCCCTAATGAAGAAGTTCCTCAACTGGCTTGCATCCCCTCCTTTGCTCTCTAGTTTTCTGAGCCAGGGCTCCTCCCCTGTAATCTTCTGCTACGGGGAGCCCCAGAAAACCTCTCTCTGTGCCTGTCTGGCTCATTGCTTGGCAATATGTATCAATCCTTCGCATTCTAGGAGCAAGTGGGGCCAGAGAACCGTCGGCAGAGAAACTGTCATGACGGAGATGCGGGAGAGATGTAGAGTCTGGTTCTCTCTCTGTTGTCTCTGTCAGAGCCTGCATCCAAACTGGAAACCACCTCACCCTGCCCTGTGCTGGGCCACTTGCCTGCTTCTGCCTCTTTGGGATCCTTCAAGCTTCCTCCTTTTAGCAGCTTCCAGCTTGTCCCCTCCTCTGAGGTGTGGCTGGTATCCCACCACCAGGATCCAGAATCTAAGTCATCATCTTCTGTGTTTTCCCTGGGGAGCTCTTGGCCTCCACCATTCTTCCTCATCCAGCCAATCCCTGACACCAGCTCATCCTATTTTATTTTATTTTTTAAAAAGAAAGAAAAAATGCAGTTAATGCAAAGATGCATTTATTTCCACATCCGGTTTGGCCCTGACTCAGTTGAAAAAGCGTTATGTCTGAAGTGACAGGGAAGCAAAATGAAGGTGTCATTATACCTGTGACGATTGCCCCCACTCAATCAAGTCCCCACAAGATGCTGCAGTCATCTAATGATGAATAGAAATCTGGGAAGCAGCCCTTTGTCTGATGGGAAAGTATAAGTAAAGGAGGAAAGAAATAAAGCTTTGACAATTTCACCAGAGGCACTTGAACTTCAGATCATATGGGATGCCATCACCTTTTCCCTTAAGCATCTGGGGCTGGTAAGAAAGTATACAGTGGGGGAGGAAGGGAGAAAACAAGAGAGAGTTCTTCCTATATTCTGTGAATTATCCAGCTAGACTGCAATCTATCCTCAGGGGGATTTCTCTGGCATCTTCTATGCATTCTAATTCCCCAGGACTCTTTTCATATACAGAACCAAACCACCCCAAAACCATTTGTGGCTGAAGCGGCAAATCAACAGCAAGGATGCTGAAGAATACATATTTAAATGGATGTAGAAAGTCAAGACATAGCTGCTTTGTTTATTTGAAGCTGGTGGGTGGAATTTATAATGCAGAGTCTGCAAGCTGTAGAAGGTCACTGCATCACTATCTATAAAGCTCAACTGGACGTGGCTGATCACTTGTGGTTGAAATGTGATGAAGTTATCAAAGGGGAAAGGATGGCTTGGAAATTGTGCTTGATGGCAGCTTAGTGTGCCATTAAGTAAAACTGAAGTAATGTATATCATTACTCTGCCGACCACTACATTTTATGAAGCAGAAAAACAGGCGTGCAGATTCACCAGTTTAAATCTGAAACTGATGAGAGACAATTGTATTTACAGCATTCTCACAAGCTTCCTTACTATATTCCCCCCCCCTTCCAACTGATTACTGCGGTGAATAGATTTACAGCTAGGAAATGCATACAGCAGCTTCCAAGATGTGGTTTTCTGGGCCTATGGCAAGGAAAGAGTTAAACTCCTTCACCTCACCCTGCTGCCCCTCCTGTTGCCCCAAGAGTGCTCAGGTGGCAGAGGCAGGGGGTGGGTTGCAAGGGAGAAGGGGAAGGGTTAAGCACTCTCTGCAATATACCCAATCTCTCCTGCGAATGCTCTCTGCTCCCATGTGAGCATGGCAAGAGAAACCTGGGTTGCGGCGTGTTTCCTTATGACTTGTAATTCTGCCCTTTAAGAAGAGAGATAAATATTTGAAGAAGCTATTTATGAAAACTTAAAATGCAAGGCAAGTCATCAGGTGTCCTGTGTAACTTTTGATCCTGTAGTCGAGTTCTGCTGTGCCCTTTTGAAGTAGCAAAGCCACCTTCTCGACCAAAAAACGAAAACACCCCTCCATCGAACGATAAGATTAATTTGTGTGAACTTTCTTTGGCAGGGCTTGCACGGAAAACCTGGCCCAAGGGGACAGCGAGGACCAACTGTACGTACTGTGCATTTTTCCTACACCTTCCCTTTAATGTTATCTCATGCATTTCCATATTAATTGCTATCCTGGCCATATTCAGAAGGTTGCCTTTATATCCTTTGCCGCTGTAGCACATGATAATAAAAAATAACGAATTGCATATCTTTTGTGACTCAATAGGGACCACGTGGGTCAAGAGGCGCAAGAGGCCCAACTGGGAAACCTGGCCCCAAGGTAACGTGACCGAATCGAGGAAGCAATTTCACTTTTAGCTCTTCCTCTTAATGAAAGCGTGCATTTCATCTCTGAACGATTTGCTCTTTTCCAGGGCACGGCTGGCAGTGATGGACCCCCTGGCCCACCAGGTGAAAGGGTAGGCAAGGAACAATTTAGATTTCGTTTCCATCTCTCTTTCTCTAGCCAGCACCTTCCCTGGTTGGAATTGCAGGGAAGGCGTATACCCTTCCTGCGAGGCGGGAAAGTGTTTTTGTATGAGAACCGATACTCAAATGGATGAAAGTTGGGTCTTCACTACTTCTGAGTGAAGTATTTATGTATTCCCCACCACCACCCTTTATTCGATTCACACCCTCTTCCATTTGTGACTATACTAAGCTCTATTTTGCCACCAACCCTTTAATTTCCTTAATTATTTCTGTTTGTAACTTACCACTTGGGACAAATTAAAGCACATAAAAATGAAGGTTGTCATAGATGCTAACAGTACAGTTTATCTGTGCATGTCTGCTGAGATGTAAGTCCCACTGAGGTCAGCAGGACTTGCTCTCTGATAAGTGTGCTTAGGATTGCAGGGAAATGTGCATTTAATCAAGAAATTCATTTGTCTATTGAGGCTGCAATCTTGTGTGCACTTACCTAAGAGGAAACACCATCAAAACCAGTGTGATTAACTCCTGCATAATTATGCATTGGGTTCAGCTGTATACAGTGGCGTAGAATGGGGGGTGCAGGGGGGGCCGGCCGCACCGGCCGCAACATCTGGGGGTTAGGGTTAGGGGGCGCAAATCCATGGGTTAGGGGGCGCAAATCCATGGGTTAGGGGGCGCAAATTACTTGCCTTGCCCCGGGTGCTGACAACCCACGCTACGCCACTGGCTGTATAAATTTGCATATAGTCCAAAACATTGCTAACACTTTGGACTGCAGTTAAGTCCCATTGAAATCAATTTGGAAAGTTAGCCATGAGTAGATGAAGACTGTTTGGAACCTGCTTTTTGTTTCTGAATAGTGAATACCTGGGAGGCTTCAGCAAACAGAGCGTGGTCTGACATGATGAGGGTCTGAAGTTGAAGCCAGATACAACCTTATTGGAAATTAGTGAGGGCCATGCGCCTAAAAAATAAATAAACCAGATCAAGTGTCTCCTTGTTGGAATCCCAGTGCTATTGTTAAGTTGTAGATATTTGTGGAATTCAAAGTAACCTCCTTACTCTGGGGATTGCACTTGCTACAAGCATGATATTCCATCATAGGACTAGTCTTAGCTGTTCTTCTCTATTGCTGAGAACACATCCTTGTGGTACATTTAGATAATGTTAGACTTTGTACTTAGTGGTCTTGTGGAAAGGGGCAACTTTCGATGGTAATGTGGTAACTTACTTCAAAATGTGGTAAGCCAGCCCTTCTGCAATTTGGGGTCCCTCCCATTCATTCGGCTACGTGAGGCCAAGGACTTCTGGTGCAAAGTTCAGCCTGGGCTTCCTATTCTCTTCAGCTCCACATATCCTCATCTCTTTCCACAGGGAGATTCCTCTCCATTGAAGTGAATAAGCAAGGTGTAGTGGGGAAGGCAAATTCAATGGGTATTAGTGACCTGCATTGGCAAGGAGGCTTGTTGCCAGGTTCTCCTGTGCCCAATGAGGATTCCACATGCTTATTGCAATTTTGAGAGCTATTAACACAGAACAGCTTTCAGCTATCACAGTGCCTGCTTGTGGGACATTTGGAAAATCCTATCAGTCAACTTAATGCTGTTGATTATGTGCATCAAATAATGTTAGCATAATCTATTGTCCTCATATCAGTTAATACCTTTTAAGTAATCTTTTCATATACTTACCGTGGGGGTTCCTTTTAAGAGGAATTTGCAGAGTTTTTTTATTGTTTATTATTATTATTATTAGTGTGTGTGTGTGTGTGTGTGTGTGTGTGTGTGTGTGTGTGTGTGTAGAGCATTTGCTAAGAGATTTTAAGTGCAGCAGGTTCTGAGGGTTTTCCTAAGTAAAACTAATTAGATTTTTGAAATGTTTTTGGCTTTCTGAACCGAAGCTAATAAAAAGTGTTTTTGCCAGCAGAACTGTTATCACCAAATAGGGCTTTACAAACTAGCCATCTAGGATCTTGTATACCAACTGACCAGATGTAATTTCTTTTAAAAAACAACACACTGGCCAAATGCATTTTTGTTGGCTCAAAAGTACCTGCTTTTGAATGGGCTGCTTATTATTAAACTGCAAGTCATCCACACTGCAGTAAACACACATTGCCATGTAATAAATGGTACCTTGGAAGATTTATTATACAGTGGACTGTGATTTCCAATTGCAATACACAAGGAACTAGGCCTCATTTACAAGTTCCAGCAGCAGGCATTGATGTAGCAGGCAGGCATTGCTTATCACATAACCCTTATCCCATGGACCTCCCTATAAGCAACTCTGGGGGAAGTTCTGTGCTACTGGGAGATGTTCCACACTATATAAATGGGAAACAATCCATATGATCCCAATAAAGCCTACCACACAAAAGCAGTTTTTGGCAATAACCAACCAACTGGCAATGGGCAGATTTCCCTAATCTGATCCAGAATTATCTGACCCACTGAATGTTCTGAAATTAACCCAGGTTTTTGGATCTGCACCTGAGATCTCTAGGCCCCGGTATACACCCAATGACACACCCTCCAACATTTCTCCCATAAAAATAGGGACGTCCTATTCAGTAATAATTATACCCCAGCCATCTGATTAGGTTACCGCAGCCACTCTAGGCGGCTTCCGAAATATATAAAACATGACAAAACATTAAACAACTTCCCTAAACAAGGCTGCCTTCAGATGTCTTCTAAAGGTTACTTATCTCCTTGGCTTGGGGGTCACATAACTCCCTACCCTCCAACATTTCTCCAATGAAAATAGGGACATCCTAAGAAAAGGAGAGACATTCTAGGATCAAATCAGAAACTGGGACGGCTTCTGTAAATCTGGGAGTGTCCCTGAAAATTAGGGACACTTGGAGGGTCTGAGATTGCCCCCTGTAGACTTAGAATGAACATATCCAGTCTGCCAACTGCAATTCCATGTGAACATTTTCTCATTTCACATGCAGTTGCCAAACCATATTGCCTATAGATGAACCACAGTAAACACATGGCAGACAGTGCCACTGTCGAGACTGGATCCAGCTCACTCGCTGCCATTTGAATTAACAGACTCACGCACTGAAAGATCGTCTGTTGAAAGTAACAGCTTCCCTCACACTAATTGCATCACCCTGTTGTGCCTCATGTTGCGATAATCCAGGCTCCAGCTGGCAATAGACTGAGCATCAACAGAAAAACTGACAATGAACCAATCAAGGGAGATTTTTTTCTCTCCCCTCCGTTCTGTATTCAATTTGCTTCTTCCTACTCGAGTGCTATGAAAACACTGTATAAGCTTTTCCATAAACATCTCCCTCAGCCCTATAATAAAATCTGTGTGGTTTTGCATTAATATTCAAAGGTAAACATCAAAGCCCTGCTGTAAAAGATCATTTCACAAAAGTGAATGCTAACACTTTGGTTTAGGAAGCCTTTTATTTACATAGAGAAATGCATTAGAGAAACCCATGGAAAATCTGGTATCTGGTTAATAGGCCACTCTTCAGTTTTCAACACAGCTCATCTTTCGCCAAGCCTGTGCTCTCCGGGATTTTTGGACTACAACTCCCAAACTCCTGGTGAGCACCAGCTTGGCAAAGACTGGCATAGCACCTACGTTTTATGGTCCCAGTCATAATTCTTTGTGGTCCCTATGGGCAATGGATGTCCTGCAAGGAGGCTAAGTGAGAAAATTGACAGAAGTGTGAATGTGGGAATTGTGTGTGTGTGTGTACTTGCAAGCACATGTATCATGCAGGTATGCTTGTTGAGGAACTGTACAGTGGTGCCCCGCAAGACGAATGCCTCGCAAGAAAGAAAACCCGCTAGACAAAAGGGTTTTCCGTTTTGGAGGTGCTTCGCAAAACGAATTTCCTATGAGCTTGCTTCGCAAGACAAAAATGTCTTGCGAGTTCCTGCGGGGTTTTTTTTCCTTCCCCCCTTTTTCCCAAGCTGCTAAGCTGCTTATCAGCTGATCCTAAACCGCTAAGCCGCTTAACAGCTGATCCGCTAAGCCGCTTATCAGCTGATCTGCTAAGCTGCTAATAGCGCTAATCCGCTAAGCCGCTAATGGGCTTGCTTCGCAAGATGAAAAAACCGCAAGACGAAGAGACTCGCGGAACGGATTCTTTTCGTCTTGTGAGGCACCACTGTACTTTATTCATCTGTAGGCACGTTTGCAAAGATTTTTCAGGTGCATTTTATAAAGCAGCTTGTCTCAAATTATTGTTACTAATATCTCTTTTTTTATCAAAATTAAAACATTAACCTAAATAAAAACACAAACCGAAAAGAAAAGAAAAAAGAGAATAGAAAAGGATAGAGACGTAGATAATGGATAAAGGACAAAAGGAAAGAGAAAGGAAAAGAGAGAGAATATTGAAAGAAGAAGGAAGGAAGGAAGGAAGGAAGGAAGGAAGGAAGGAAGGAAGGAAGGAATTATAGAGTTGGAAGGAACCCCAAGAGTCATCTAATCCAACCCCCTGCAATGCAGGAATCTCAGCTAAAGCATCCATGACTGATGGCCCATCCAACCTCTGCTTATAAACCCCTATAAACCCCTTACATACACTATTTCCACAGCATTCCCCTGATCCACCAAGTTTGAGGAAGGAAGGAAGGAAGGAAGGAAGGAAGGAAGGAAGGAAGGAAGGAAGTCTAATAAAAATATTGTTCAAATTTGACTAGCAGAACTCTTCAGAACAAAACAGAAACATCAAATGATACGTCCAAAATATCTATACAATGTCTTGCGCTGTCTAGCAGAGGCTCAGCATCTTACAAAATGTGACATAATTCCCACAGACCTAGAAGCAGAGGTCTATCTCTTCCTACAGCATCTATTTTTAGCCCGGAGCTGTTTTCTCTCTCTCAGTCAGGGAGGGTCTTTTACATGTCCTTACTTCACAGAGCCCTGAGACAAAAGGCATGAAGGCAACTCCCTTTAAAATAGAGATTTGCAACCCAATACTTTCACCACATGAGCTAAGGTTACAACACTCAAAGGTTAGCTACCAGAGAACAACAATCAGTTAATTATCAACTCAGCAAGAGCTCAGAGTGCTCTCCTTGGCTTTAATATAGCTCTGTGGAAAAAACCCATGTTAAACCTTTTCACCAATACACATTTAGGCATTCACATTATACTTAACATAACTTAACGAGGGTTACAAATACAAAGTAGACAAAATATCCACGTAACATTGACCTTTCCTTTCCAATGCAGAGCAAGTATACAATTCTTTACACTTACCATGCCTCATGTTTATATTTTTTATTTTCTTTTTCTTCTTTTTAAATTATTCAGTGTATAACAACCAGTACAAACAAGGGAAAAGATACCAAAACAAAATCACAACTTACCCCTCTCATGTTGTTTCATGTTTGTATTCACAAGTATATAAACACTGGGTGTGATAGAGCTGAAGAACTAAATAAGGCACTCTGGTGTATAAGGAAAAATGGAAGGCAGAGATAACAAGATGCAGTAAAAAAATCATTGATAGGAAAATAGTCCTTAGTCACTACATATTGCTAGAAGAGACTGTTCACACACAAAAGCAGAAAAACCCTCCCAATTTTTAAAGGGCACTTTTATCAGTAGTTGAATGGTTTCTGTCTCTTGTTGAACTATTCAGGAATGAAGAAATCAGATGAGGTGTAAAGGACAGGCAGAAAATAAAGTTAAAATGGCATAAAATATAATACAATGTGAAACTGGTATTTCAAATCATTGTTTTCCTATTGTTTTGTAGAGGCAGTGTAGTGTAATGGTTAAGGTGTCAGGCTAGGACTGAGAAGACTCAGGTTCAAATTTCCATGAAACTCACTAGGCAACCTTAGCTCTCAGCCTTGCCTACTTTGCAGGACTGTTGTGATGAATAACATTGGAAAGGAGAGGGAGCTATGTCTACTGCCTTGAATTTCCTAGGTACAAAGATAGAGTATAAATGTAATGAATGAATGAATGAATGTAACCCATCCATCCCAAGGGCCGGAAATCAGTAAACACTTGTGAATTAAGACCAATTATATTTAAGAAGTGTCATACTTTGATGATCAAAAACATAAAAGGGAAATACATAAAAAAACAACAACAAACCATGATTGCATGTGATATTATGTGCCTTACTTCGAAATGTGGGGAAGGGCACTCTTTCATATAATCTGAGCAATTTTATATGTGTGTGTGTGTGTGTGTGTGTGTGTTTTCAGGTGATTCTAACTTCAGGCAAATGTGTTTTTTGTTTGTTGGTTTGTTTTTCCTTCATAAGCAGTTTTCTGAACCTTAATTTGTTTTGAGCTGTAATGCTGTCAGCTGAGTGTAGGAATTGTAGATCTTGCCATAAAAGCTCTGCCTAGCCGCCACCTGGCTGAGCATGAACCAAATATAGATGCTAGCTGTACTATCACAAGGATCCAGGTCTGCTTCCTGTCTTTTTTGTTGTTTCATCCTTTAATAATAATAATAATAATAATAATAATAATAATAATAATAATAATAATAATTTATTTGTACCCCGTCCTCCCCAGCCAGAGCCGGGCTCAGGGCAACTAATATCATGAAACCAAGGCAGTATACAAAGAACATCAGAACATAAAAACAGGCAATCAATTAGTTAAAATACATCTTAAAATTAGTTCAAAGCAAATTAAAATCTGGACAGATGGCAGTCCACTGGTAAAATTGAGAGTGGTTAACATTCTCCAGGACCAACTGTTACCACTGGTCTTATAAAGGACCTGTGAGCAGTCTAGGAGGCCTCTTTAATGCTTGTTCTTATACAGAAAGAAAAGAATCAGACTGAACCCCTACCAAAGGCCTAGCAGAGCAGCTCCGTCTTGCAGGCCCTGCGGAAAGATGTCAAATCCCGCAGGGCCCTGGTCTCTTGTGAGAGAGCATTCCACCAGGCTGGGGCCACAGCCGAAAAGGCCCTGGCTCTGGTCGAGGCAAGTCTAATCTCTCTGGGGCCTGGGATCTTCAGGGTGCAGACCTTAAGGTCCTCCGTGGGGCATACCAGGAGAGGCAGTCCCATAGGTGCGAGGGTCCTAGGCCGTATGCATGCAGAATCCTTTCCATGTACATTCCTCATAAGAGTTTCTACAGCAGCTGCAAGAGGCAGCTGAAATTTGACTCTTACCATGAATTTCATTCAATGCCAGGCTGCAACAAGAGAATTCAAAGAACTCTGAGATATTCTGTCCTCTTCACCAGAGTAGCAGAGAAACACTTCACAAGGAATTGCAGTCACAGGGCTGACTTTCCCATGAACCTTAACTTAAAAAAATAAATAGCAGGAAGGCATATAATTTTGACATCTTTTGCCTCAGGTGCAGAAATGTCTAAAATAACCTGTGCTTCTGTATGTGGGTTGCATACACATTCCTGGCTTAAAATGAAGCTGGTTTGTTGGTTTTTCTCGATTCAGGTGGAAGCTGGTTTTTGAGAAAATGCCTCAAAGCACAGTACTTCATAAGGAACAACAACATAGATACGGATTATGGCTAACTTCGTATATATACTGCTTCCCAAACCAGTGGTGGGAGTACCCTGGATACAGAATACATTACTTGGGAGGAAGGCTGAACACACACACCATATAATAATAATTTTGTTATTTGTACCCCGCCCATCTGACTGGATTGCCCCACCCACTCTGGACGGCTTCCAACATATAGAAAAACATAATAAAATACCTATTTAAAGGACATGGTTTTGCCAAAAGAATCATGGGAACTGTAGTTCAGTTGCTCACAGAGGTACAGTTGCCAGCACCCTTAACACACTACAGCTCCCAGGATTTTGTACAGTATGTGTGTGCTTTGAATGTATGGTGTACACTGCCTAAGTCTCATGGCATTCAGTAGGGCTCACTTCTCAGCAGACATACATAGGATTGTGCTCTAATGCTGATCCTAGGTAATATTTATTTTTGTAACCAAATTAATAACTGGAATTGCTTACAGAAATTTGGCCACTGGCATTGTGCTGAAACGACACATCCTATGCTAAACAGAGCGAGACAAGCCTTGCACTGTCTCATCTGTATACAAGTAATTTTGCCCAGATGTTTAGGTGTGTGTTGGAATATATTTGCGGAGACAAAAACATTTTTCACTGCGGCCCCCACCTTGTCAACAGCCACGGGCAGGCATTAGTTTAACATTTCCCACAGGTTGGTTGCATCACAAATTTCTCTCCAAAATATTTGTGCTCTTTCCATACCACCTCTGCTGCTGCTGCTAACATTTTTTTTTGTTTTGCTTTTGCTTTTCTGATCGATTTTAGGGCCCACAAGGACCCCAGGGGCCTGTTGGATTTCCTGGACCAAAGGGACCTCCTGTAAGTATTTTCTCAAAATAAATGCAATGCTTATTCAGCAAATGGGATGCAGAAATAAAGACTGGTTGCTAAGCACAATCAGAAGGGTTTGTGAAGAACAATGGCCAGAAGATTCCTTATTCCAATTCCAGTATCCAGGTTGCCAGTTTTTCACATATCTTCTCTTCTAGATGGATACATAACGATCCCTGGGCATCCTTGCACAGAATGGCAGAACGATCTAAACCCCCTTTGTGCAAGGCTGGACAGTTGGATTGCGTAGAGGCATCCCTCCACCTAGCCTTGTTGGCTTCTCTATCTGCTGCCAGACCTGACGCAGAGCTCTCTCTCCCATCTGCCAAAGAGGCTTTTGGGGGCAGGGATCCCAAGATGTCCCAGCTGCTATCATATGACAGCATTGGCCCAATTTGAAGCTGATCACTGTGCCAGCTCCCGGCTGCCCCTCATCCACTTTCCACCCCACCAGGGCTGCAGACATGGCAGTAGCCCCGCCACTCCATAAAGCCATGTGGAGAGACTTAGGAATGTTCCCTATGCCCCACTGAATTTAAAGGTTCTTGCCTCTCCAAAGTTTGCAGCTTGTGTTATTTGTGCACAGTTGCTCCTCAAGAAAGATCAGCTCAGAGCAGTTCAATAGTGCTTTTCCTGGTACAGTGGTACCTCGGGTTACAGACGCTTCAGGTTACAGACTCCGCTAACCCAGAAATAGTACATCGGGTTAAGAACTTTGCTTCAGGATGAGAACAGAAATCATGCGGTGACAGCGCAGTGGCAGCAGGAGGCCCCATTAGCTAAAGTGGTGCTTCAGGTTAAGAGCAGTTTCAGGTTAAGAACGGACCTCCGGAACGAATTAAGTTCTTAACCCGAGGTACCACTGCATATGAAGTAGGTAAAACCGTTTAGCAAGTACTGTAGCTCCCATCAACCTGCTGCTACAATGAAACAAACATTAAAGGCAAAAGTGTTTGCTGGGAAATCTGATAACAATGATAGGACATGTCTGGGAACAAACAACTGAAGCTGTATAAATAAATAAAAAAATCAGAAGCGTATATAAGGTGAGTTTCTGTTCTGTGTAGCTACAGTGTATTAAAAAGTGTGCTATATGACTCCTGCTTTTCCTGCAACCTTAGCTGAAATGCGTTTTTGCTCATTCTGTGTAACATAACCCTGACAATGCAATTTGTAGCCTTCATTGTGCACACCTGGTTTGCTGCTGAAAATTTTGTGCAAACTCTAAATAAGGCAGTTTGCAGGGTAAAGACGTCCATTGAAAACTTGTCATCATCCCAACCAGGTAGCAGCCGCTTTAGTATCTGCAGAATGTTTTTCTCTGTAGGGATGACCAGATGCCACTAGAGGTCTCTCTCCATCTTGCGTGGATCCCAGTCCCAAAAGGAAAGAAAAATGCTGAAGTTAATGGGAAAGTTATATCCGCTATTGGCAGACTATTACCAAAACAAGTGTACGACATGCACTAACTGGGTTATTGTCTTTAAAATGTTGCATTCATAAATGGAACTGAAGTATCCACGAGCCTGGAATAATGTAGAGGCTTTCAAAGGTTTTAGGGCCCCATTTACCTTAGTGGAATTGATCAGCTCCAATGGAATCAATGGCTGCACTGCTTGTTTCTGCCTAATACAACCCTTCGGCCTTTGTTTGAGCTTTGCTTGTGACCAGGTTTGTCCTGGTGTACAGAATGTACTGAACCTGAAATCCAGCATCCCTTGCTCTTATTATCCTTGCTTGACAGAATGTCACATGGAGACGTAATTTCCCAGCTTCACTTTTATTACTTCCCACTCTAGGGATCTATATGTCCATCACAACATCACAGAGCAAAAATCTGCGTTTGCCCTATGGAACCAAAGTGGGTGGGTGGCGGGAGCAATTAGGGGGTAGGAGTGGAGAAGGGGCTGTCAGTAAAAAGATTAAGCAGAAATGCTTTCCAAAGCTCCTAAAACAGATTTTTATTGCAAAGAAAGAAAGAATTGCCAGAGTTCCATTATGGCATGCTGGTGTGTAACATGTTCAGATGCCATCAACCACCCTTGGTTCCTGGCATAATGTTGGGGTGTCTTTTGCATTTGTTTTGGATATTTTAATATCACAGACCCCCACCCTTATCGTGCTGATAAATTCCACAAGTTTTCATTTTTAAAACAGTTTCTATCAAATCGGGGTTGAGCGAAGTACAATTTTCAAAGATACCAGCATTCTTGTGAATTTGGATTGCCTTAGGATAAATCGTTGTGCAATTGGGGAGAGGTAATAAATTAATGAGGAGCAGGCAGCAGAAATGTACTATTTTGTCTCTTTTGGATGAGAGGGCACCAGGGTTTTTCTGGTACCTTCTTTACTGTTTGACTTATTTACAGATACAGAAGTAGGTCACATTAGAAGCTATGGGCCTGCACAGCTGGCAGCGCACAAAGGCACAGAATGTGCATTAGATTCCTTAAGGAAGCAATTGCTCAGGCCCCATGCAGCCCCTTGCCCTAGCTGCTTCCAGTCCAGCTAAACTCCAACCCCAAGAAACCCCCTCTGGCTCTCTGAGTCACTCTCTCTGCCTTCCCATCCAAGATGCAACGACGCTGTGCCTGTGTTTGTTGCATTGGCTAAAGGGTGTTCCCTTCCAAAGGCAGACAAGAGAGAGAGATTTCCAGTCATTAACTCCCATTCAGCAAATATTAACTGAACATCCCTGACCATGAGCAGTCAGCTTAATAATGGTTGGCCACTCAGCCGGCATTCACGGTGGGATGCTTGAAAGCCAGCTTGTCGGATTAGAGCTATCACAAGGATTGCTAGACTTGGTTAGCATCTGCTTCTCAGAGCTATAATTTGATTGCTTATGTTTCCCATTGCAGGGTCCACCAGGGAAGGATGGCTTGCCCGGACACCCAGGGCAGAGGGGTGAAACTGTAAGTGCATTATCTGTTTTCTTCAGTATGGTGTTTTGTTTTGTTTTTAGCAAACTGCTCATTCCTCTTGGATAGAACTTGACACTTGGCAATCAACATGAACCTGGAATCCTAATCCCAGCTACAAAGCAGGGCTGGATTAACCGATAAGCACAATAGGCACACACTTAGGGTATCCAGGGAAGAGGGGGCTCCGTGGTTATTTTCCATTGCCAGATTTACCATGGACCATATTGCTATTATTACTATAGTGCAGCTGAACCAGGTTCCTAAAAAAAAAAAAGGCTCCCACGATAAAGGAGAAAATTACATAGTCACACACATACACACATATATAATAAAATAGTAATAACAGAGGTAATAGTATAGATCAATGATCTATTTTGAATTAGATATATATGGTGGCACCAAAATATTCTAAGTGCTTAGGGCTTCTAAAGGTCTTAATCCAGCCCTGCTGCAAAGCAAGGAGGCGGCTGTGATTTCCAGTGAAGACCTGAGCAGGTTGTGCAGAAGATGCTTAATCCTTCCTCCAGGCTGCTTTCCCCCACCCCTTCACTTTTCCCCACAATGTAACAAAAGTTTATATTGCAGAGATTAATATTGCACAGTTTGAAGTGACTGGAAGCATAAGAACTAGCTCCTTTTGGAAAAAAATCATCGTCCCAGCCCATAAAAATATTATTCAAATTTTTACTGGCAGAACTCTTCAAAACAAAATATAAGCATCAAAGATACAACCAAAATATCCATACAATGACTTGTGCTGTCCAGCACAGGCTCAGCATCTTACAAAATATGAAATAATCCAAATAGATCTACAAGCAAAGATCTCTCTCTCTCCTCAGCTTCCGTTCCAGCCTCCATTGGCCTTAGGCTGTTTAGTCTCCCTTCAGGAGAGCTTCATTTACATCCTCGCTCCATGCAGTTTGGGAGAACAAGACTCAATGGCCACTCCCTTTTAAAATGGAGATTTGCAGCCCAATACCTTCAACATATGATCTAAGGTTACAACACTCACAGGTACCAGAGAACAACGATCAGTTAATTAACAACTCAGCAAGAACTCAGAGTGCTCTCCTTGGCTTTAATATAGCCCCATGGAAAAACCCCACGTCAAACCTTTTCACCAATACACATTTAAGCATTCTCATTTCAGTGTCCATTAAACTGTTATACTTAACAAAAAAGGGATCGGGGAAGATCAATTGCTCAGGGAAAGCAACACAGCTCCTTTCCTGCCCATGGCGTCTCCAGTGCAGATTGCACTCTGTACCTGCCAGCAGTGGAGGTATGTCAATTCCTTGTTGGCTGCTAAATGCCTGGGACTGCTCTTGGAAGGTCACAGTGCAGCTTTGCTGAAGTAGCAGCTTTGAGTGAGCATTAGCACAGAGGATCCTCTGGCTCCCGGCAATTCTCAGGGGGCCGTTGGCTTCTTTTGCAAAAACGTTTCCTTAAAAGGATCATCAAGACACTCAATGTGCCTTCAAACATGCCTTAGGGAGTCTTTGTGTGCTTTCCCCCTCTTTTTATATATAACCCATCACTTTGTAGCATTGCTGAGCTCTTTTAAATGTGCGGCTCGCCACTCTGCTGCAGGAGAGCATCCATCTTGCAGCGCTATCTGCAGTTGCATTTGCACCAAATATCTCAGAGGTGCTGCTAGATTTTGCCCACGGCAAAATTTCAAGGCCAAATTGGATGTTCCTACATTGGTGAAACATGCAAATGAATTTTGTGGGGTGGAACAAGAAGGGCTTTGATTAGACCAATGAAATTTTTCTTGAGATAATTCCTCTCATTCCTACTTGGGGTACGTAGAAAACAGTTAAACAAGCTGTTGGTCCCCTTTTATAAAGGAGGGGGGAAATCAACATCTTGATTTCTCATCTCAGTTACTACCTCCATTTGGTATTCCTTCCATGCCTTTAAGGCATCATCTACCTGTCGGTCCCAGTCTGATTTTAAGTGTATCTATGTATAGCTGTTCTTGCTTGTCTGCTCTTAACACATCTGTGCGGATGTCTGCAACATATATTTGAACTGAATCTGAGCAATATCATTTATGCAATCATAGCCCCCTAATCAGTTTTGCAGAAAGTGCGACCTGCGAATGCTGCCACCTTGAACCGCGCTAGCGGAGGAGCCAAGCTTGCAATGATTGGAAATGATAGATCTTTGAAAGAGTCTTCAATATTTTACATTCAAGTGCGCGCAGTAATAACAGAAATGGCAGTCTTTATTCTTGGGGGAAAGACGATTCCCCTGACACCGTGCTTCATGCTTCTCATCTCTTCAGCAGATAAAAGCCGTTTGTGATGTGCAGAAGTGTCAGTATTAGTAACCATTGTCTGCTTTGTTTCTTAGGGTTTCCAAGGCAAGACTGGCCCCCCGGGTCCTGGTGGCGTGGTTGGACCTCAGGTATGATGTTTCTGCCTAACTTTAGCTTTACCAAATGTGGAGGGAGCCTTTAGTTTGGCCGTGCCTGTCGCACAGCAACCTCTTTCAAGCTGACCCATGACACAGTCTACCAATGGGGTGGATGTTCAGACCAAGACTGTTTTTGCCTCGTGCCCACATGTGCCCCCAAGCAAGTCTGTTTTGTCACTGTTCCATGTGGAGTTTTAAACGGGGAGGAAATACACAGATTTTTTTTTAATTACTGTTGTTTTTTTAAAGTAAGAAATGGCAGCTGCTATTTATGAGATGGTCCAAGGCAGGCATAGGCAACCTTCGGCCCTCCAGATGTTTTGGACTACAACTCCCATGATCCCTAGCTAACAGGACCAGTGCTCAGGGATGATGGGAATTGTAGTCCAAAACATCTGGAGGGCTGAAGGTTGCCTATGCCTGGTCCAAGGCATCCCTCCCTCCCTCCCTCCCTCCCTTCCTTTCTTTCTTTGTCTTTTTCTCTTTCTCTTTCTCTCTTTGTTTAACAGCATAAAGCTGCTAAGAGCAGCTTCAAAGTGTGGCACCTGCCACACTGGATAAAAAATGCTTTTTTATCACACATCATGATGTGCTGTCACTTCCTGAGTAACTGTTTTTTATCTTGTATTTTTATGTCATGAGCTGCCCTGAGATCTATAAATGAAGTACGATATAATTTTTTTAATAATAATAATAATAATAATAATAATAATAATAATAATAATAATAGAGAAGATGGCTGTCCCCATGTATTAATGGTGACAGCCATCTTCTATTCTGCACAATGTTGTTTTGTACATCCCATTTTATGTACAGTTACCCAGTAAGATCTGTGTGGCCACTCCTTGGAGCATGTTATAAAGCATGTTTATCACTTGCAGCAAACTGGGAGACAGAGAAGGTGATTGATTGAACCCAGTGCTTGCAGTAAATCACAGATCTATCCCATGATGTGTCCTGGTTCAAGAGTCGGGACTGAGACAGGGTGGACTTGCTTTGGAGCAAGTCCCCTGAAACAGATGAAGTTTGCATGCTTATCAGAAATTCACCTGAAAAGAAATCTGTGGGATCTGTAAATCATGGGAAAACCCTGCTCACATTAGTGCAAAAGTTTAAAAACGTACCACGGGATTGTTAGCAACCCTACAAGAGATTATGGAAGGTTTGTGGAGACCTATACATGCTCAGTTTAGGAGGTCAGAGACAGATTTGTCCTTCTACAAATGGAAGGGCATCTTTAATTTGTGGAAGGCAATTCTATCTAGTGGTAGATCCCTCTGGAGGGAAGACCATGGGGAGTCAATTTACCCTGACTTGCCCTTTTTCCAGAAGCATACCATGCTACTTTATGTGATGTTCAAGAGTTTCTCCAAACCTTCCAGACCAGAGTTGCAGGGGAAAGGAAGAAATGTCCATCTCTCCCCCCCCCAAAAAAAATACCTTCCACCCTTCCTTCTGTAGAAGGGTGCCATGAACTTACTTCAACTTATGGGAACTCTGGATCCAACCCATAGTATTTTTTTTAGGAATCACAGAGTGTCTCTTGCCTAGAAGTGCTATTGCAACAAGCCCTTAAAGAAAAGCTTTTAGATAGCCAGACCTCTCTGAATTTCTCTCTGTTCTGGTTTAACTACAGGAGTCGTATGAATCATTTTTGTTGTGTTTCTTCCAACACTTCAGTGAAGTGAAACAGCGGGCATCTTACTGAGTGCCCATTTTATCTGAATTACTGTGTGTCTCCTTCTCGGCTTTTATTGACTAAGCTTAATTTCCAATGCCTGACCAGGCTGCCTTTGAATGTTAGTAAAGGTAACTGAAATCCCATCTCAGGACTGGCATATTGTGCATTTGCTTTCTTTGCGAGGGTTTTTAATTTATTTGTATCGTATTAGCGTTTTATTTTCTTTCTTTTTAAAAAGAAAAATAGCCCGTTGCTTTCTGTCACCAGGAAAAAAATATATGCATTGCACCATGTACAGCCAAACTTGGAAGGAGCTTCCACATGAATTTGTATCATGAACACCATTATCATTCTGTGTTGATGTTTCTGATTTTTATCTTTAAATAGGAGTAATGGAAGTGTAGTGGCAAAACACGGCGTTAAATTTCCTTTCAACTAATGTCTTACAGAGTGCTTAGTACACTTTGGAATCAATGGCATTTGTTTCTGCTTTGCTTCCAAATGTATATCTGAGGGCAGTGAGCTGAATTTGGATTGCCTCATCAGAATCCAAGCAAGGCCTATTAATCAGGGTTTTGCAGTGCTACTTGATGGAGTCCTTCCCAGATAAGAGAGAGCCTGCATAATTAGCTAGGCTTCCTATTACCCCAAGACAATTTGTTGCTGTTGTTTAGTCGTTTAGTCGTGTCCGACTCTTCGTGACCCCATGGACCAGAGCATGCCAGGCACTCCTGTCTTCCACTGCCTCCCGCAGTTTGGTCAGACTCATGTTCGTAGCTTCGAGAACACTGTCCAACCATCTTGTCCTCTGTCGTCCCCTTCTCCTAGTGCCCTCAATCTTTCCCAACATCAGGGTCTTTTCCAGGGAGCCTTCTCTTCTCATGAGGTGGCCAAAGTATTGGAGCCTCAGCTTCACGATCTGACCTTCCAGTGAGCACTCAGGGCTGATTTCCTTAAGAATGGAGAGGTTTGATCTTCTTGCAGTCCATGGGACTCTCAAGAGTCTCCTCCAGCACCATAATTCAAAAGCATCAATTCTTCGGCGATCAGCCTTCTTTATGGTCCACCCCAAGACAATAGAAACAATATATCTCCACACACTTCCTCGTAACTGTACACCAGTTTGCCAACTTGCCGGACCAAGGGCAACACAGAATCATAGCCTTGTAGAGTTCAAAGAGTCATCTAGTTCACCCCCCTGCAATGCAGGAATCCCAACAGAAGCATCCATGAAAGATGATCGTCCAACCTCTGCTTTGAAACCTCCACTGAAGGACATTTCACCATCTCCCGAGGGAGACCGTTTGACTGTCTCTTACTGTCAGAAAGTTCTTCCTGGAGTTTTGTCAGAATCTCCTTTCTTGTATCTCAAAGCCAATGCTATTGGCCACATTTGCTGGACACTTGGGCCATGTGCATCAGAAAGGAAGGGTGTAGACCGCTCACCGTCACATGAAGAATGGCAGAAACTGGGATGTGGAGTTTCCAGTGAGCAGGAAAGGTGCCACAGCGCTAAAGACCATCTCTCCTCAAATTCTTACCATTCAGCAATCACAGCTAGATATGGACAGATCAGCCCATCTTTGTTCTGTGCCAGTACCTTTGGGAATTGGTCCAACTTACCTGTTTTCTTTCTTTCATTTTAAAAAATATTTTTATTAGTTTTTACATGAAATTTCCAAAAAGCATACAACTTATTTTCTTATCTTATTAGGTGTTTTGGACTTCCGTCAACCACATCTGAAGATTTTTCAATCTTTATCACTTAATCTGCATTTCATTAATTTTACTATTACTTTTAATAGTCCTTCACTAATAATTCTCTTCATACTTTCCTCTGCAATATTTCACATAGTCCTCCTTACAAAACTTCTTGCAATCCTACTAGCCTAATCTGTTGATTACAATTGCTTTTCAAATAGTTCACATATTTACTCCAGTCCTCTGAGAATCTCTGATCCCGCAGGTTTCGAATCCTTCCTGTCATCTTGTCTAATTCTGCATAGTCCATTAATTTCGTCTGCCATTCCTCTTTCATCAGTAATTCTTCTTGTTTCCATATCTGTGCCAATAGTACTCTTGCTGCCATTATTGCATATTAAAACAGTTTATTATCCTGTCTATTAATAGCCTCTCCTACAATGCCAAGTAGAAATGCTTCTGGGTTGTTGTTTTTTTTATAAATGTATATTTCAACATCTTTTTCATCTCATTATATATCCTTTCCCAGAAGCTTTTCACTTTCTTACATTCCTACCACATGTGATAAAAATATCCTTCTTTTTCTTTACATTTCCAACATTTATTACTTATTTTATACATTTTGGCTAATTTCACTGGTGTAATATACCTGTTTTCATGCAGATTTTAAAGTGAAAATCCTAAAACATAACAATAATCCCATGGTACAAACTTGATAACAGATGGTCCAAGGGTTGCCTTTTCCTTTCCAAAAGCAGCATTTCAAAACTAGTAACTTCAGTGCCATGTGGCTGAAAGCCCCTTTAAAATGCTTGGTGGAAGTGCAGGGAACTATATAGGGAACTATATGCACATTTTTGGCCACTGATATATGCATTTTGTACACATTAATTGGCCGGAGAACTGCATTGCAAAATTTCAAATGTTGGCTGCGTTTTGGTTTGTGCATTGTTTCAGAAGGTGCAAATTAGGAAGACTCACCATTGAATCTCATTTCTCCCCTATCCCATCATAGCACTACCACGTCCTGACCATTTTGGGAGTAGGATGCTATCGCGGTACAACTGTGTTTGGAGATCTTAAATGCTGAAGGCCATTTGACCATGACAAGAAAATTGGTTATCTGTATTCCTCTTGGAAGTGGAGGTCAAGGAATATGTCAGTGGCATGGGATAATTAATGCTGTTCCTTTGGTTTCTTAGGGCCCCACTGGCGAGACTGGCCCAATAGGTGAGAGAGGTCATCCTGGTCCTCCAGGCCCACCAGGTGAACAAGGTCTTCCAGGGGCTGCTGGGAAAGAAGGTGCTAAGGTATCAGTGTTGGCATGTGCACTTCTGTTGGATGCATGGAAACACACTAACATTTTCTTGTGTGGTGATCTGAATGGGCAGTTTGCCACAGCTTCAGAGATACACAAGGGATTTGTTACTTCAGATCTAACTTTGTTGAGTGGTGGGTAGTGGCGGACCTACATTCTGGGAACCCCTTGGCAGCCAGCAATGAGGTCTAGCTAGCCACTGTAGTCTTCTTCAATGGGGTTGTTCCATGACAGATCACCATACCATCACAATGTCTGTGCTACTGACTCTCAAACTCTGGGATGGAAATATATGCAACAATAAAATATATCAATTTGACTCAAATCAATGCGACTCAGATTAGGTCTACTAGACCCCTGAGATTTAAGCAAAGCAGACGAAAATAGCTTCTGGGGGCTCTCTTGGATTAGGGGCCATGAAGCTTAAGTTTCATTAGTTTCATAGTAGATCTGCAGTGCAGTAGCCCTGGCAGTGGGAATTAGTGCAGGGAATGGCCTTCAACACTGGAAGAATGATGCTCCCTAGCATCCAAATGGGTCTACATTGTAATGGTCTGAAATGTCCAACAGTGGCAAGTGCAGTTAATGAAGCTGCATGGGTGCACTGAAGATTGAGACTGTGTGCTTAGGAGTGCCGAACCTCACGTAAAAAGTAAGCTGGCATTGGATTGATTATGGCTGAGATGAAAACTTGTGTAACTGCTTCTTTGATCAAAAGAACAATGATAAACGAGTTCAGGAAGAGAGTTTACTCATAAAAGTCAATGCCTTAGCATAGGTTCACGTCTCAGATCTTTATTGGTTAGTAAAAAAAAGAACATCAGCTCTTTTAAATTTGGCAGGATTTTCAGAATTTGCCATGTGAGTGGATGCAGAATCTCATTGCCATTAAAATCCAGCATATGTGAGAAATCATGGCTGAACTGCCTGCAATTTGTTTTTGATCTGTTTCCTTAGGGTGATCCAGGTCCTCAAGGCATCTCTGGAAAAGATGGACCTCCAGGACTCCGTGGTTTCCCAGGTGAAAGAGGCCTGCCAGGAGCTCAGGTGCAGTATTAAGGATGTGTTCCTAACGCTATTTGCATGGGGTTAAATCTTCAGTAGGAGTTACTTCTGGTGTCTGCACATTGTTATATTAACTGTTAAGAGAACAATGTCCACACAGAGTGCTAAAGGGTTTTTTTAAAAAAAAATATATAAAAAGTACAGTACAGATTATCTTCTGACATTTAAAAATCAATTTATGAATGTCTATTAAATGTACAGCACTAATTGTGTCTTCAGGCATTGCTCTCTGTCAGTTTCTTGAGGTGCCATTTCCTGTCCTGTCCTCCTCGTTGATGGGGAGGAGACGATGATGATATGGTTAATCAGGAGGTGGTGTCTCCTGACTTGATTTGCCAGGGAAGATCCAACATCTCAGGCTCAATAGGTCCTAAACACCAATTTACAATATACTGACTGCTTAGCTCTTAAAGAAGGCTTCCTCAAACTTGGCACTCCAGATGTTTTGAGACTACAATTCCCATCATTTCTGACCACTGGTCTTGCTAGCTGGGGATCATGGGAGTTGTAGGCTAAAAACATATGGAGGACCAAGTTTGAGGACGCCTGTCTTAAAGGCTTGGTTAGTGGTTAAGTGCTTGTCAGAAGTGGTAAGAGTCAGAAATTTTTTAATCAATGTATATTTTGTTAAAAGCTTAGAAAAAAAGATTTTGACTTTTAGAGGAGAGAGGAAGAGTGATCTATTTTTATTTTACTTTAAGCTGCTCTAGGGTTTAATCATAGGAGGCCTGCAGTCCAGTATACACTTTCCTGGGAGTAAACATCGCTCCTCCTTTCTCTCTCTCTCTTTCTTTCTTTCTTTCTTTCTTTCTTTCTTTCTTTCTTTCTTTCTTTCTTTCTTTTGCCATAAAGTGGAACAAACAAAGGGTTCTGCAGTAAATAGCCCATAGACTATTCATGTTCTGTAGATAGAACAGATGAAATAAAACACCTTGAAATGCTGTGTGTCACTCTTCAAATAGTGACGATGGTAATAATGACAAATAATGCCTTCTTTTGGTAGGGTGGAGCTGGTCTGAAAGGAGGAGAAGGTCCACAAGGTCCACCGGGTCCCATTGTAAGTAGAATTGCTTGAAGGACAATGAAAAAAATATTAGTATGAAAAAATGACTTCCTTTTTTATTTATGTGTATGTGCTCTTGTGAACAGTATCTAAATGAATGTCATTCAGTTCTGTCAATAGCCATTCCCTAGTAATTATGAGTCGACAAACAGAAGGAACTATCAACACAAACATATTGGCCCATCTGAAACCTGCTGTTATCAGCAGGAGACAAATGGTATTTTCTTGTTTTCTTGTTTTATTAGAAATTATAAAGGGGTGGGGGGAGAGATAAGAAGCCTCTAGTGGCAGGAAAATGAAGAGCCTACTGTACTGAAAGACTGCTGTGAAATTCTGTCCAGCCTTCCTTTCGTTCTGAAATACATAGAAGTTTGGCTCAAACTATAAGTTACGTTACTCACTCTTTTAAAACACAGGTGCACACACAGAGGGAAAGCAAGAAACTGGCGCAGGGCCCCGATCCAGATTAGGAGTGTTCTTAAATTGTCGACTTTTGTTTTCAAGAAAAAGCAGCTGAGGGGGTCCTGATCTGGAACATGCTCCCAGTCTGGATCAGAATCCTACACCAGTTGCATGCTGAAAATCATTGTGCTCATGACAACCTTATGACATGTGATATTACTTTCATGATAATACACTTCAACATTGATCTAGTGGTTCTGCCGTCATTGCAGACGTTGGTGCTTCTCTCTCATACGCACCTTTATTCCTGCCCAGAAAGTCTGAAGGGCAGGAAACCAGGAAAAGCTGTTGTACATCAAAGTTGTACCAAATCTTCTGGTCTGCGGTAAAGAGCTGGGTTTCCTCCAATATTAGAGAGGTGTGGTGTGAAATTGCTACATCAGAGTAGAGTACAGTAGACATTTTCTCCCTCCTTTCCCAGTACAATGAGAGTAAAAGCAGAGTGACACAAAGCGTGTTCTCCTTAATAGAGAGCACGCGTTGTGGTGCGGTCTAGCAGGTCACCCCACTGTTGCTGGGCAGATCTGTTGGTTTGCCATGGGCTGTGATTGGGTACTTGTGTTTCTGGGGAGTTTTTGATGTTGCCAATTTGTGGGTTGGACTCAAAGTTTTAAATATTGGGCACGCAGCTTTGGGCGTTCTCTTTTGCTGTGTGCACTGGATCACCCGCCCACCCTCCCTGAACTGGGGATTTTGCACTTGACCTTGCTATGCCTGTCATGGGGTCACCTGCTTTGGGGGCAGGGGCCTTGTAGGAATTTTGTCCATTTGGCTGATTGGCTGGAGCCATCTGGTTTTTGCCTACTGTGTAGCAAATCGTCACAACTTGTAAGGTTTGCGGTTAGGCATTGGTTAAAAAATTGGTTGGTGGAGGGGTAAGTGCCTACCCCTCCAATGCTGGTGTTGCAAGGGAATTCCATTAAAGGAATCCAGAGGCTTGCCATGCTTTCATCCAAGTCCCTGGCATTGGGCTTGGGCCGCGCAAGCCTCTGGGAGCATGCGGGGAGAGGTGAGGGTCTGGTGCTCAGCATCATTTCTCCCCAATATTGTTTTCCCTGACTGGCTTCCGCTGGAATCCGGAAGTCAGTTCTGTCCCTGGACGGGGGGGGGGGGGGGGACAGATAGTCAGAACCAATGCCTAAGCAACCACTCACAGTTATATATTTAAATAAAGTTGTGGCCAAAATTATGCCAAAAACCTTAAACAAAAATTACGTCTGATGTGTGAGTTATTGGGGTGACTTGGGGACCTCAACACGCAAACAATAGGATAATGTGATGCAGGTCATACTGGACTGTACCACTTTTAACAGGAGCTGGAGGTCCCATGTGTGTGTGTTCTGTCCGACATAAAAACAACTTTCTGGAACATGAGGGTGAAGATATGTAAGCTAGCCTTCCTTTGTGATTTCTACTTGTACACATTCCGGTGGGGCACAAGCTCCTCTCTTCAGGCATCATGCCTGAAGAAAAAATAGCAACCCTTATAGTGAGCACTGGGCCACACATGGTCTGCCCTGCCTTGCCAGTAAATGATCTTCCAGCCTTGCTGGTTGTGAGAGTAGAGAAAGGCTGGAAGGGAACTCCTGCTCTGTTTAGTTGGAAGATGAGTAGAAGCTTCTGAGCAGTTGCGTTCCCAATTTTGTGGATGGATCAACTCATGTTCAACTGAATGTGGGCAGAGAGAAGTCCCTTCAGACATTCCTCACTCAGCATGGGAAGGCCAGGAACAGAGAGGGATTGACTTGTGTGCATGGGGATATTGAGGGCAGGGCCTCATGGCCCCATTCCTCCTATGTAGGTATTTCCTGTTTAGACACCTGAATAGTCAAGTGTCCGACTGTGAGTTTCTTGATCATGTAGCTTAGCTGTCAGTTCCCAGTAAACCTCAGTAAAATACAGACAGGGGAGAGAGGATGCTGTAAGACCACTACATCATTGGTTTTATTTTTAATTTCCATTGGGGGGATACTTCTGTTTGATTTTGAAGTCTTGCACATGTATATTCATTTCTCAACCAACTTGTGAAAACAAACCAGCTCCCCTCTGTGGGGTAAGATTCTAATTGCCATGAAATTTAATTCTCACTCCCTGGGAATCGTAATCAAAGCAAAGCAGCATTAATCCTTTTCTATGCTTCTCAGTCATGCCGTGTGAATATTTAAGGCCAGCCCTCATCCCCTGCCATTCTGACTTGGGTATTTCAGGCATGTGATCAGCTGGGTCAGGGGAAAAAGAGAGCACAGGGGCAAGCAAGCAAGCAAACAAACAAACAAACATCCTTTTTCATTATGTGTGTTTTAGAACAAGCTTCTCTCAGACAAAAAGAGCATTTTAAATTCAAAGAGCCCAAACACAAAAAGAAAAGTCTTTTGAATACAAGTATGTTTGGAACTTGTTAGAAGCATCACCAAGTTTGTGTTACCCACAAATAGGGTGTATCTACGCACAGGGGAGAAAAACTCTATAAATAAGTCAGAAATTAAATTGTTATAACAAAAGATAAAAAGCACTGTGGAAAATCGCTTAGAAATATTATTTTTTTGCTCTCCAGTGCCGTCTGATGTTGCATTCAAAACACTGTTTTTTGACTAATGCAGCTGAGTCCATGGACATCAACATAGAAGTCAACAACTTTTTTTTTTTAGTCAGTTAAGCGAATTTCACATTTTGTGTCTGGCAAATTTCATAATAACATTGGCTTGGTCGACATAAGCAGGGGTCAGGACACATAACACTCCAAATGTTGGATTATAGCTCCCATCATCTATGATGGGAGCAGTAAACTAACAACATCTGAAGATTAGTCCCCCCCCCCCTTACGCTAAAGACTCCTTCACATATTACATTCCACCTGAGGGCCAAACTATATGCAACGCTGAATTATGGGTAGTTTCTCCAGACATTCACACCTGTTTTTCTCCAGGTGTAGAGACTTCAACTGCCTCAGAAGCCCCATGTGTTTTAGTAGGGTGTCTTAACTCATTAAACTCACTAAATATAGACCCCTGGAGAAGGGGTGTAGCTCAGTGGTTGAGCACATGATCTGCCTACAAAAAGTCCCAGGTCCCTAGCATCTCTGGGTAAAGCCAAGGTAGACTCCTCTTTGAAGGTATAGAGACCCACATGGAGATGGTACTGAGCCGGATGGGTCAATGAGCTGACTCAACAGAAAACAGTTTCCTGTGTTCCAGCCACTGAAACCAGGGAGCAGAGGCAGGGAAACCAGAGAGCAGGGCAATTACAGCAGCAAAAGTGCCGTGTGTATTTTGGCTGTTAGCTCTTTCAGTTGTATACCTAAAACTTTTAAATATGAATGTGATAAATCTTTGCAACCATAGAATGACATCAATTCAGGAATCAGGTGTGACTTTGACTCCCCATCTAATATATACTCAGAGGCAAATCTTAAGAGATATGGTGAAATACCGTCCCTGAATCTGAGCCAGAAAGCATGATTTCCAATGGAGAAAAAGCAATGCTGGAGTGAGCCCAGACTCCACTGCTTTCTGGCACTTCCTGGACCCGATCCTAGAGCAGGCTGTCCTAGCAGAGCTTGCGTTTGCCACTGAATTTAATTCAGTGATGAATGCAAACCCTGCTTTTCCCAGGCAATGGCAAGACTTGGACAAGGAGCTTCCAAGTGGGACCAGGCTTGCATTTGGTGCCAGATTTAAAGGCATTGAATGAATGCAAGCCCTGCTTGTGGAAGAACAACCAGGAGGACATTTTAAGACTCCCCATTGTTCCTCTGCACCCACAGCTTTACCTGCCCTCATGTTGTATAACTTCAGGTATGGGGCAGGTAGCCAAGGCTTGGGAGACACAATGTTATGGACCAAATTGGGCCCACTGGAATGGGCTGGAGGTTCTCCACCTGTCTTTTAAAGCAGAGATGTGGGGGACATCTCACTAGAAGAATTAGGGCACTTGCCAATCTTTTAGCAGTCTTTGTCCTAAATTGTGCAGTGTTGCTGGTTATTAAATAGTTTGTTCAGTGGTCTTTTCTTTTAATTGCAGGGTTCACCTGGTGAACGTGGTCCGGCAGGTACTGCTGGCCCAATTGGTTTGCCTGGACGTCCCGGTCCCCAGGGTCCTCCTGGGCCAGCAGGAGAAAAGGGAGCTCCGGTGAGTAATTCTAAAGAAAGAGAGAAGTAATATTACAGAAATTATTACTTTTCATATCCAATAATGTTAGCTCTTCACACTCCAATACCTTTCTATTGCATATGTGCCTGGCATACTCCCTCTCTATTTACAATAGAGCACTGCAGAAATTTAATTAAACTCGATGACATTTTTTGGCACACTTTATCAAGCCCTAAGGCCCAGGGAGAGGGGTTAAACAAAGCTGATCATCATGAACACAATAGTGGCTGCCTCTGATGATAAAATAGTTTGTCACGCCGTAGCTTTGATTTAACCTTAGTGCCCTAATGCTCTGCTTTACAAAGTGTGCCTTTATTTCCCATTTTCGTATCAGATTTCATCGTCACCTACTCCTGCTCTCTGCTACCTTTCTAGTCAAGTGCAACTTTTAAATGAAAACATCACGGGTGGGAACTTTCAGACCTCCTGATGTTGTTAGACCCCCCCCAACTCCCATCATCCTTGGCCACTGGCCATGCTAGCTGGGACTGATGGGAGCTGGAGTCCAGAAATATCAGAAGGGCAAACTGATGCCCCATTCCTGCTATACATAGATGGAAATGCTCCTCAGATATAGGGGAGTAGCTTTTGTCATCTTCATATGAATCTCCCCCGGCCCAGGTTCAATGCCATGTCATAGACAGTGTCTCTGTATCTTAATTATATCTAAGAGGTAAATATTGTATATTATCTAAGAATTATTAAACCACAGAGTTCAAAAGTAAGCAGAGTTTTAGTCCTCGTGGAAAACTCCGACAGATGTCGCAAAGGAAACCTGTGGGCAGGACACATCAAACAAGTTATGTGAATGCAAGAGGGTCCTGTTTTTCCTGCTACATTGAATGACAATCAGCTTTTGAAACTGAGGATATTTTCAAAAAGTGCATCCATGGTATGCCAAGGAGGTCTATAGTTCAAAGGAAAAAATGTTCAATAATTCCACTGGGTTTGCAGTGTGCGAGAATGGAATTAAAAATTACAATATGAAATGAAATGCCTGGCTGGTGCTGAAAACAGCACAGAGCTCCCGCTATGTAACATAGAACTTTGAATCAAGTGCTTCCTTGCCTCCAGTCCACAGCATTGACCTGGTACACACATACCATTAAACCGTGAGTAAACCACAAGTTGCTCCACAGACAATCAAACAAACAAACCATGGATTGTTTCTCCATAGTTGGGTTCGTTTTCCAGCTGCTCTTGCCTTATTGCCTTTGCATTTTGGTAAGCAACTGTGGCAGCGTGGCAAATCAAACTGCTATTAATTGCGGGTGCTGGGTTGCACATAACACCAAGTCATAGTTAAAACAAACCAATTTTCATAAGCCAACAGCAAACCATGGCTTTTGATCATGGTTAGTTGACAGTAAAGAAAGTATAATTAAGCCACGGGCCAGGGATTGCACTGAAAGCTAAGCCCTGATTTAATAAAGCATGGCTTAGCATTATGTGCAAATGATGCCATTGATTACCAGCAACATGGTGAAAGGTCAGGGATGGTGGGAATTGTAGTGCAGCAACTTCTGGAAGGCACCATGCTGGCTACATCTGCCATATTAGTACGCCATTCTTCAGTATGAAACTGAAGCTGTGTAGTCCAATGTGCATTTACATGGGAGTCCCAATAAACCCAGTGAGTCTTCTGTCTGAGTATATATGTACAGAATTGTGCTGTAAATTGATTTCGTTAATCTCTCACAAAATCCTATCAATAGATATTTTGCCGGTGTTCTAAGCTCCACTTTCCCTCCCTATATGATCCTATTGTTCCCTGCCTCCAAATAAGTATTGGCATTATGCTAACTACATGATATTGACAACAAATAACTCATTAACATAGAAGACTGTATTCCTGAGATTTTTCATTTCTTCACCTGCTTCGGTATATTTAATTTATCTGTCTGCAGAGTCTCCAGCAAGTTATGTTATCTGTATTTTCATTTCTGTTTTCTGTCGGTTATTTATCATGCACTTATCATAAAAATGTATTGAAATTTCTGAAATGCAGACAATGGTTACTATAACAACTTAAGCTGCTTTGCAATGTACCATTCTGAATTTTGTAATTTATATGTATGAGTCCTTATCGTGACTGAGTGAGCCACTTGGAGCTGGGTTCTTAGAAAAATTGAACGCTGTGACCTTGAAGCTACCAAAATGAACCCATGAACATAGTGTTCAGAAGGTTTCAGAAGTCAAGCTCTGAAGAAAATTGGAGATAATCCCACTGTAGCCAATCAGTGACCTGAAACTCTGCTCTTTGCAGCTCACATGTTCAGCTTTGTCTGCCATAGACAGTCGGGTGCAGCCTAGACTGCTACAGTGTATTGTACCTGGGACTGCCTTTGGAAACGATTCAGAAATTTCAGTGCAAAGCATATATTTCTGGTTTCAAAACAACACCACTGGTCCATTTCCAACATTGATTGATTACACTGGTGCTAACCTACAACATGTGGGCTGAGAGTACCTGAAGAGTCTTCTTCCCTGTGGTCCTGCTCATCCATTCAGATCTCTAGAGATGCAGTGGGCAGTGACTTGACAGGGTGCCTTTTCATTTGTGAAAAAGGGACGTGGGTGGCACTGTGGTCTAAACCACTGAGCCTCTTGGGCCTGCCTATCAGAAGGTTGGTGGTTTGAATCCCTGCAACAGATTGAGCGCCCGTTGCCCTGTCCCAGCTCCCGCCAACCTAGCAGTTTGAAAGCACACCAGTGCAAGTAGATAAATAGGTACTGCTGAAGTGGAAAGGTAAATGGTGTTTCCATGCGCTCTGGTTTCTGTCACGGTGTCCTGTTGCACCAGAAGCAGTTTAGTCATGCTGGCCACATGACCCAGAATGCTGTCTGTGGACAAACGTCGCCTCCCTCAGCCTGAAATGAGATGAGCGCTGCAACCCCATAGTCACCTTTGATTGGACTTAACCATCCAGGGGTCCTTTACCTTTCCCTTTTACCTTTCATTTGTGGTATTCCACCTCTAAAACACACTATCCATTTGTTTATTCTGATGTCATTTTGGTCCAAAAAAGACCTTTTTATTTCTGTGGTCCTGTCAACTGAGATTTATTCTTTTGTTTCTTCACTCCTCTATTTGATGCCGTTTTTATTACTGTTTGGCTGTTTGCGTTTTCTGTTTTTAAATATTTTAGGTGTGTATTTTATTTCATAAAAATTATATACCACTTGTTTGTAAAGAAAAACCTCAAAGCTTTTATGTTACCTGCTTTGGGCATCCATGTGCCAAAAAGCAATGGATAAATTTTATAGTATTTCTTTTTTCCTTTAATGAGATTGTTCTGATGCTACAGGTATCACCATATAGCATTGCTCAGAGGTTTTTACTTTGCAGAGAGAGAGGTCAGAGATGGCAAATAGGAAGTGGAGGTTGGTGTAGTGAGATTCAGGTGCAAGTAAATGAGAGATGTGCCTAGTTTGTGAATTAAAGTCATAGGCGACTGGGATCAATTGTACATTGTTTCTGCTTTGCGAATGAGCAGCTGATTTCGTACGTTTGGGTGGATGGGGGGACTCACTGTTGTACCAAGATATTACACATCAAGTTTCTTCATGCACAAAGTGCCGAGCAGATGTGTTTCTCACACAGCTCTCCGTCTGCTAGGTTTAATTGTGCAACAAGGTGTGTGATGGAAGGAAGGGGAGAGGGAGAGAGATAACCCTTTGGAAAGCTTGTTTTGCAGCTATCAACACTTGGTGTCAGTTGCCAAAATGAAAATCACAGATATCAATTGCATTCTAGCCTTTGCAAAACACTCAAAGGAGAGTAGGATAATGGATTGATGAGTAGATAGAGGAAGCAGGACTGTTGAAGGCATGGAAGTGAGAGTGACAAAAGACTAGGGTGTTACTCATAAGCAGACAACAGTTATGTGGGATAAACAGAGAAAAGGTGTAAATGGAGACAAGAGGGGTGATACAGGAGGACCTCAACCTTTTTTTAAAACAAAACGAAGCCCAAATACTGGGTTGTGAAATCATTACCTATGAATTGCTTTATAAAGTAGTTTGTGAAAGAAAATAATATTGACTAAGGTATATAATTAACATACGGCTGTCTGGTAGTAATGAATGAAAACACAGGGTATGGATCAGAAACATAGGTCATACACTTGTGCAGAGCCACATGGTAGGCAACACCCCAGAATTGTAGCTTACAGATAAAGCCCAGTGGAATAAAAAGCTCTTCATCTTGCCTTGAAATGACATCAGAATTTGTGCATGGAGAGCATCTCTGAGAAGGTATTCCAAAGGTGGAGAATGACAACCCAAAATTCGCTTTCCCTCAAGTCACTACCTGTCCACTTCAGATAGCAGAGAAGGTCCTTCGGAGAGAAGGCCCTCCCAAAGCAAGACCTCCACAGATGACCACAACATTACAGAGATGGTTTTGAGAGATAATAAATTGCTTAGGGCCCCTCCAAAGGTTCCTAGCTGTGACAAGCTTTAACCATGCACTGGACCAGTCTGACACTTGTAAATAGTGAAATGTGAGTTCAATATTCTGCACTCTCAATTATTCACCAGTCATAGTTTGAATAATGTTTTGGCACTGAAAACAGGGTGAAAAAGGTCCCCAAGGCCCAGCCGGACGTGATGGAGTACAAGGGCCTGTAGGCCTTCCCGGCCCTGCCGGTCCAGCTGGTTCTCCTGGAGAAGATGGTGACAAGGTCAGTTGCTGTTAACTGCAGTGATGATTGT
This sequence comes from Podarcis bocagei, assembly GCF_964188305.1. Classification (NCBI taxonomy): domain Eukaryota; kingdom Metazoa; phylum Chordata; class Lepidosauria; order Squamata; family Lacertidae; genus Podarcis; species Podarcis bocagei. The sequence goes on along the minus strand of NC_138129.1, from coordinate 80,849,204 downwards.
CCGGTGATTGGCTAGTTTTCAAAACTCCAAGAGCTATTTCTTTGCTTGCTTTATGTGGGATCACTCAAGAAAGAATCTTGAGGCACTTGAATAACAGATTTATTGTGCCATCATCTTTTGTAGACTAGTATCCTCTTCATCAGAAGCATGAAGTGTTATCTTCAGTTGGCCAATATAGAGAGATGCAGAGAAAGAGAGAGAGAGCGGAGTCATAAGCAGTGGGGCAAGAAGTTAGGGTCATGCAATAGAAGTTGGAGAAATAGGTGTGTCACCTTTCTATGCAGGATCCAAATGTATACAAGATAAGAAGGGGGTGACCCATCAACAAGAGCAATCACTGTGATATTGTCTAATATTGAAGTGCTGTGTTAGAAGCAACGGTGATGACAGTTTTGCTCTCTTGGAATACGTACTATTTGTGATTATGAGCCACTAGAGAAGATCAACATATGGGAGCTGGGGCAAACATTTATTTACTTAAATGTCAAATTTGACCCATGAGCAGCAGGTGTCAGAAATAATGCAACACAGGGAACTTGGGGTGCGACTCTCTTCAATCAGGCAAAAACACTTTCATGGGTTTCATGAGTTTCCAATAGTTTGAAAGAATTATGAGAATTACAGGGTGGAAGCAAATGTTTAGGAGGAAGCATTATTCCCAATTCATCGTTTGGCACTGACATGCAAAATAGGGGGCTATACTTACAAGAGAAATGTGCTGAGTGAGAGGGGAGGGTGTTATCCTTTTCTTGCCCAGAAACATTCCATCAGGGTTTTTTTTTAAATTCCAGATGCCTTTGTCCTGGCTACTATTCCCAATTGTCCAGGAGAAACATCTAGGAAGTCTGGCAATGTGACAGCTAGGAGTAGGGTTACACATTCTCCATTCTGCCCACTGCTTCTCCCTAAAAAATATCCCCCGCCACACCTTTATGTGCTGGCAAACTTCCCATTGTTGCACTGCATACCTGTTCAGTTATGCAGCTCATTCTCACTGGGCCAGTCCATAGTCTTTGCTTAATATACCAAAATAGGAATGAGCCCTTTGCCCTTTCTCCCAATTCATTAATGTGCCTTCTTGCCCTCATACACAACCCATTTTCCTCTCCCTCCATAGCATGCCTGAAAGCAATGCAAAAAATATCCGTTGACCACAGTTTTGTCTCTGAACCAGACTCATTATTTAGACCCAGTCTTATCCTCAACCTGGTAACTCTGGGTTTGGATGAAATGAAAAGTTATGTTTAATTAGATGCTTCCTAGATTAATTGTGGCTTGCATGAAAGGATAAGTGGATGGGTTGCATTGTCTGATAACTTGTCTTATATCTCACTATCAGTTTTGCACCTATCATTGCTTGGGAATTTATGAAACCCAAAATGACCCTGCAGTTTTGAAAGCTTCTGTCTACCATTTTGATTCAAAAATGGTATTCAATTGTATTTAAACATTAAAAAAAACTACTCCTAAGTATCAGCAAGTGTCTTGCAAAATTAGGTTACAGTATCTTAACAGGTGTCCAAAGGCATAGTGAGCAAACATCTTTCCAAAATATGTGCTGAATTAAGCCAGATAGCCTGAACATTACCACTGTCTTATAGAGTCAACTGTAATTCTCTGGTATGTCTGCCCATAATAAGAATTGTGATACATTCACAGAAGCACGAAGCTGCTCTTCAGTTGATTGCAATTACAGTCACTTTATATTGAAGGAGACATGGAGAATATAAACAAAAACAAAACAATTTCCTTCGTTCAAAATCCAATTAAAGTAGGTTTCAATACGAGGCCATGTTGTGCTTTGAACTGTAATAGTCGATACATGCACTAATCTGTCACACCGAAATGTGATTGATCAATGCAAAATTGCCCCCTTCAGGCCTTTACTTGTAAAATGGTGCTATAAGGTAAAGAGAATAATAAGGTGACATTTATAGACACTTCGCCACGGCGAACGGAAAGGCAGGCTCCTTAAAAGTACCAATTTAACAATGTCTTCCCTTCTATTACAGGGTGAAATTGGAGAACCAGGTCAGAAAGGGAGCAAAGGTGACAAAGGAGAAAATGTGAGTTTTCTTTTCTTTCTTTTTCTGACTATTTCCTTCACTATATTGCTTACTGCAATTCTTTATTGCTGGGGAATTAAAGAATGAAAACATGAATAAAAAACCAATATGCTGAGCAAGCACGAAAGAGGCCTGCATTTTGCAGAGATATTCACATTTGAAACGAAAAAAAAAAACCCAGAGGAATTGGGTTCAATGTTACTTTATAATGCCTTTAAATGATGATAGTAATTGACCAACTTCTTTGCTCCAAGATATGTTAACATATTTTCCTCCACAATTGTCTGTTGCTGTTTTGCTTAGTTTCCTTTCACCTAGGTCCATGCTTGCATGTCTTTTGTTTGCTTGCAGGAAAGCTATATTATATTATATTATATTATATTATATTATATTATATTATATTATATTATATTAATAATATATCATTCAATAATCTTTTTCATTTAAACCAACGTTTCAGATTTCTTATGTGGTTAAAAAAGTCCTCTGCTTTGATTAAAGCAATTCTTCATTTAATTTTATCAAACTCAAAACTAGTAATCACAAGGGAATATTTTCAGGAACTATATATAGTTTATAACATGAAAACTCCTCTGGGAAGAAATTATTTAGACTTGTTTGGCATGTGAGAACAGGTTGTTTTATGTAATTTTAAATTCCACTTTATTTGTATGTTCAAGCATGGCTAACTGAAAATCAGCTCTGTCAGTAATGCCTTTTCCTGTGGCAGCATAAATAGATTTAATCTAAAATACGTCCTGGACCTTTTTTTTCTCAGGGAGTGCAATGCAGTTGCACGTATTTAATATTTAAGTCTGTCTAGGAAGAATTGTCCAATTGCAAGAGCAACTTACAGTCCCTTTGGGGAAATACAATTCCAACAAGAAGCATTCGTTTTCAATATGGATAGTGAAACTTTAGTTGCTTTTTTTCTCTGTAAATCTCCTCAGAAAGGTCTGGTATATTTTTAGTTCTGTAAAAGCCAGGGCAGGTTGTGATTCATATTCATGTTTGAACAGAAATCCACTTTTAAATATCCTGAAAATACTGCAAGCATAATTACCTTTGATAAATGTCAGTTTCAAATGTACCGTATTGTAGACAAGCAAGTCTAAGATTTGGGGAGATGAACAAATAATGCTTGACTGCCTTGAATGTAAAAGACCTTGGAGTAACAGCACCATCTCTCCAAAGAAATGTGGAAATGCTTATTAGGCCTGAATAATGCAAAATGCCCTCCTGTGGAGATGCTGTTCGTCTGACTTTAGATGCCAACATTACCTTCTTTCCTCCTCCTTTCAGGGTCCTCCTGGACCACCAGGTCTTCAAGGTCCCGTCGGAGCTCCTGGTATAGCTGTAAGTTTCTGCTTGTTATGCATAACTAACGAGTGCCTTCCCTCCCGAATTCTCATTAGTTATACTGAAGATTCAGGCATAATTTATGTTGCTTAAAATGAGAAATATCTTAAATCTTATCCTCAAGGCATCCGTGTCTACGCACTGCTCTGCTTACCGCAGGCTCCAGTCTTGGGTCAGTGCTCTGCTGCTTCAGTCTTCCATGAGTGCAACAATTCAAAAGGAATGAGCAAAACATTGGGAAAATGCTTTGGCTCCGTTCATTCCAAGATGTGTTTATTAAATGCATATGGAAGCTGGAGTGGTGTTTCCAAGAACAGGTCCACTTGATAACTTTGTTTCTCTTTTTTTATTATACAGTGGACCCTTGGGTTAAGTTACGTTCGGGGAACGTAACTTTCGGGTTGCGAATGAGGCAAACCCGGAAGTGTATACTTCCGGGTTTTGACACACACGCATGTGCAGAAGTGCTCTATCATGACTTGTGTGCGCATGTTGTGGACTTTTCGGGGTACGTAAGGACCCCCAGAATGAATTAAGTTCTTATCCAGAGGGTCCACTGTATGTATGTACACACACACACACAATTTTAATTAAAGTTTCTGTTTTACAATTTAGAATGTTCATTTAGATAACGGTAACTTTGTTTCTCATCACTTAATTACTCATTAACTTGATGGCTCCCAGTTGAATGTGCGATCTAACTCCCTTGAAAAGAAACGACATTGGCGATCTGGAAGTTCTGTCTGTGTTGTTACATTTTTAATGGCTCCTTTACATATTCAAACCATCACTCCATGCTGCATTCTTCAGCAATACAGGTGTAAAATCACCCCCACATTTGCTGGTATTTGCAGCAGATGTCTGTGTGAGGCAGCATTTAAATTGGGAGTTGTAGCCAACATCAGGGCCACATGGTAAGAGATACAAAATGAGCCCACAAAAAGAGGAAGACGAAGAAGAGGAAGAGGAGGAGGAGGAGGAGTTTGGATTTGATATCCCTCTTTATTACTACCCGAAGGAGTCTCAAAGCAGCTAACATTCTCCTTTCCCTTCCTTCCCCACAACAAACACTATGTGAGGTGAGTGGGGCTGAGAGACTTCAGAGAAGTGTGGCTGGCCCAAGGTCACCCAGCAGCTGCATGTGGAGGAGCGGGGACGTGAACCCGGTTCACCAGATTACAAGTCCACTGCTCTTGACCACTACACCACACTGGCTCTGGAAACCAGAGACTGCCAGGACCTGCCTTGTTTGTTTTCCATTTAAATAATAAGAATGTACATATGACAAGCAGCAATCCTAGCCCCACTTCTCTGGAACTAAGGCCCGCTCAGTTTAGTGGGACTTACTTCTGAGGCAACATTCTTAGGAGCTGGGTATTTGAGTCTTCAATTAGGTGCCTTTTGGAGTCAATTTCTGAGCAGTGAATGCACAACTTTTGTAGCATTATGGACAGCTCTGGCATACACCGTGGATTTATTTGTGTTTTCCTTCACTCAGACCAGAATACTTTGTCCATTCCCATAACACTACATCAGTTGTGATACTGTTGTATGGAATGTACTTTGCTGAGTGGTACCTATGACATTCTTGCGACAGGCACCTGAAGTCTGATGCCATTTTATGACCTCTTTAAAAATGTCTGTTTTGCAAGCTAGTAACTTTTATGGACTTATTTGCAAGGATGGACTAAAGGTTGCAAACTTGTACATTGTTAGCTGCTTAAATGTAACTGAAGTCAATGGAATTTATATAGCCTACAGAGCTGAAGTCAAAATCTGTGCTGTTTTCTTTTCACCCATTGTCTGGTCAGACCTTTTTGCAAAACTAATGTAGCTAAAAAGTATCCATATAGTTTTCTTAATTCATTCATTCATTCCTTTAAAAAAATTATGCAATGCCATTCAAGGCATATCCCACTAAAACAGTACTTTAAAAACATTTCATAGTCCAGCACAACACTCACATAAAACCAATTTAAACCATTTAGTGGAAACAATGTGAAAAACCAGCATCAGTATAGATCATTAAGTAATCGAAAATTCAAACCAACCTATTGGAAACTATTGTTCTGTCAGCATAAATATTCCCAAATGAGAATTAAGCAGCATCTGCCAGCTCTTAAGCACAGTAGCTGCATTGATCAATGCACAACAAAATCGCATTGGGTGACTTTATTATGACTGGGCCACTTACTTTAATTGTATTTGGAGAACACAAGCTAAGTTCACCGTAATTGTTGAATGAATGTGTTCGCACAATGTAGCTCTCTTCTTACAAATGCAAAATTGTGTCCCATTCACATCATGTAGAATTAGATCTCATTAATTTCAGTGCACATAATTTTGGATCAGAACACAAGTTGTGTGTGTGTATATATAATCACTAACTTGGGATGTGTTTTTTTTATAAAAAAAAACCTGGCTGTAAAATTCTGACAGTAGTTGTCCCTATTTTAATCTACTAGGGGGGTGATGGAGAACCTGGTCCAAGAGGACAGCAAGGGATGTTTGGGCAAAAAGGCGATGAAGGCCCACGAGGCTTCCCTGGTCCTCCAGGTCCCATTGGTCTTCAGGTATGTTTCATCATTTTATTTGCTTCCCACCTTCCTTCCCCACAAAAAAATGGGCGTATCCTTATTCTGCGTTTCATAGTTTAAAAATGACCAGTCTTTGGACCCCTCCAGACATTCTTTTTATTGCACATTTGTGATGATTTGTGCTCATGGTGCTATTGGGGAGATCACATCTCATCTTCATTTCAATACTGTCTACAGAAGTGCTGGGTTGGTCACATTGCTTCATTTCCAATCAGTGCATATCCTGTAACTTCCTGCTGAAATACCATAACTTTTTGCCCAGGCAGGCGCATTAGGCGACCCATGAGAGCAGCAAAATAACCAGGTTGTACAACGGTGGTAGGATACCATTAACCATGCCAAATCTTTATTGGCAGCAGCAGGCAGGATGAGGGTAGGCATGTCATTAGGGTCAGGATCAGGTCATCATTCCCTGTTGACAGAATAGATCCACCGGGTTTGGACCTCTCCAAGCCAGTTCCATGAGAATCGGCCAGTGTTGAACCTTGCCGTGGTGCAAGCCAAACAAGCAAGGTCTCACTGGGTGACCAGAGTGCAGATTCCAACCAGGTAGATACCCCAACCTGAGCCTGGGGATATCATGGTCAATCCTGCCCCTATACTATATTGATCCTTTCCAATGCCATTTCTGCCTTCAACAAACAATGCTTTTGTTTCTCACCAAGGAAGTCCACCATTTCACTGAGGGAATGGCCTTGCTAGTGGAACATCTGGCTGGTCAGATGCAGCTGGGCTGCATGGACCCTCATCCCGTTTGAACAGGATTCTTTTCATTTTCCTGTGGCTCATAGCTCATTCTCATAGGCATTGCACTAGGGGTACTTTCGTGAGCATTAGCTTCATGAGCCCTGGGCCCTTCAGCAGCAAAGGTCCAGGGATAGCACCACTCAACCAATTTACTTCACAGCCAATCTGCTGAATAGTTCACATAGCAACATGTACAGGGTGGAACATCTGATGCAAGTGCCCTATTTAGAACCCTCTTCTCTCCTTGAATTGCCATTAATACATTTGGGGCCAGGAAAATTTAACGTGATTTCTTTTTCTTTATTTCTAAGTGAAGAGACTCGATTTTTAATACGTGATCATTCAAACTTGGTGTAGCATCGAAAGGTACTGGAAATGTCAGGGACTCTGTATAGGTGTTTAGGAATGGAAATGCAGTTTCGATTTGGTCTGCGTCGAAAAGAGAAATATATTTCACCTTTGTGTGTTTTGATTTACTGAAACGCTGCATAAGGGTAACCACACACTATTTAGAGGCTTAAACGAATGAACATTGAGCTCTAGTGGAATTACATTTCATTAAACCTTCAAGTGTGTTAAGGATGCCAAAGATGCTGGTGGTAATAAAGGGCCATTGAGCAATCAAGAGCTCTATCTTTGCTACTAATGCATAGTAAAAATGAACACCTTGCACAGCTTTCCCCCCCTTTTGTTGTTTATAATAGTTCAATCTTATCAAATCCCATCAGATATACTAATGATGCCACATTTTTATGCTGTTTTGTGACCTCCCTTCGCCTCTCCCCTTCACATCCTGGCATTTTCCTTATGTTATACTCTTGCAATGTTCCTTCCTTCCCCAAGGTGCCCAGACTAGAGGAGCTTTCTCTCCTGGCACTGTATAGAATCATAGAAATGTAGAGCTGGAAGGGATCCCTAGAGTCATCTAGTCCACCCCCTGCAATGCAGGAATCTCAGCTAAAGCATCCATGACAGATGGCCATCCAATGTCTGCTTAAAAACCTGCAAGGAAGGAGAGACCACAACTTTCCGAGGGAGTCCGTTCCAATGTTGATCAGCACTTACTGTCAGAAAGTTCATCCAAATATTTAGTTGGAATCTCCTTTCTTGTAACTTGGTCCGAGTCCTCCAGAGCAGGAGAAGATAAGCTTGCTCCATCTTCCGTGTGACAGCCCTTGAGATATTTGAAGAGGGCTACCTGAAGCTAGAGAAATAAGTTTTGATTTGGCAAAGCTGCTGCTTGTGAGTTGGAAGAAAACCTTGGCTCCATTGAAACCAAAGTGGCAAAGCTCCCACTAGTTTCAGGGGTGGAAATATGTCACTGCAATTATTTGCAAGGTTGTATTTGAAGATTGCGATTTGGCAAAGAGCAGTATACTTAACCTTAGGCTTATCTGTTCTCCCATGGCCGTTAATAGTACCACTTACAGGTTTTTAAAGTTGAACCCGTATGTAACTTTCAACATAATTGAGGGCCTAAATTTGAATTACTAAAGGCAGGTTTATGGCTCAATAAATCTTAATAACAAACTGTTGGGTACGTTGTTAGTATCTGTCATGACAGCAAATTGTAATTGATGAAATACTTGCATCTGCAACACAGAGGTCTTTACCTTTTCTACAGTCACACCTACAAATGAGCAGATTTGTAGGCAATTATTCATCCAAGACATTTAAGCTGCAATTATCCTAACCCTTCTGTCATCAGTGCACCTCTGCTATCTTCAGATATTTATTGTGTGGCTAAACAAAATGATGCAGTCCAACCAAAGTTAGGCACTTTTGGTGTCCTCCCACTTCTACCTCAAGAATGGAGCTCTACAAACAAAAATTATGCTTTATTCTTTTGTAGGTGACAATAGGGAGGGCTTGCTTAATTTCACAAGGCTACCACACTATATCATGGACTATATATATATATATATATATATATATATATATATATATATATATATATATATATTTGCTTTCGTAGATTTTCACGGGTACAGGAATGCAGGTTTTGGTGTCTTCGGGTGTCTTCCCGTGTAAGAGTTGGGGTGTCTAGGCGACGTTTCGACGAGGTCTCACTCGTCATCTTCAGGCTGGTGCTTTCAGCTTCTTGTTACTGGAACAGAGCAGGATCTCAGTGTTTGAGTTCCTATAAATACTGTTGAGGGGGTGTGGTGTATAGCCTCCAACGTTCTGGGCAGAGAGGAAGTTCCCAGGTTAGTGTGTCCACACCTAATGACCCTCCTAAGTGGTACTCAGAATATCACTCAAGAAATCACTCAAGATATCCCTCAAGTAATTAATGAACAAAAGAAGAAAAGACACACTAACCTGGGAACTTCCTCTCTGCCCAGAACGTTGGAGGCTATACACCACACCCCCTCAACAGTATTTATAGGAACTCAAACACTGAGATCCTGCTCTGTTCCAGTAACAAGAAGCCGAAAGCACCAGCCTGAAGATGACGAGTGAGACCTCGTCGAAACGTCGCCTAGACACCCCAACTCTTACACGGGAAGACACCCGAAGACACCAAAACCTGCATATATATATATATATATATATATATATATATATATATATATATATATATATATATATGAACAGCCTTTCTCAACCTTGGCTGCCCAGAGGTTGTTGGACTACAACTCCTATCATCACTAGCTAGGGACACCAGTGGTCAGGGATGGTGGGATTTGTAGTCCAACAAACTCTGGGGACCCAAAGTTGAGAGTAGGCTGTTTTAGAGGGTTAAATCCCACAGAGTTATTCCAATGCAAGTTGTGAAGTGGATAAATCTAAGTAACTTGCAGTCTGTTATGCAACCAAGTTAAATCAAAGTACTACTATTTAAGCCAATTGTAGTACCGTTGACTTCAATGGGGCTCTAATCAGTTTAAATCCAAGGTTACCAATTTAACTATAGAGAGGATCAGGCTGCACGTCACCCACTTTTAAACTATTGATATGAAATTGATGTCACCTGTAACCGACACATTATCATTGAGACTGTGAAGCCCAATTTTTTCCAATTTTGTAAAGTGGAGGATTTCAGCAGCTGAGCGTATTGGTTATTGACCGAGCAAATTGGTATCAAATTTCCCTTCAGAGATGGTCCATCATAAATAGCTAGTGATTTTACCTTTTTCTAGAGAATGAGATCACTAAGGGTGAGCTGCCGCTCCTATTGAAGTGTGGCAAGCCTTCCATTGCGGGCTGCAGCCTAAATGGGTAATTTAAGCAAAATGGGATACTACACTTTGGATAGTTCCTTAAAATTACATTTTCAGTCTGTTTCAAAAGAGGCCATGTAGTCCTGAAAAGGTAGTGAATTTGCACATACTGTAGAATGCATTCACTGCTCGGAATGATATAGATACCTACTGGTGAAATCATGTAAGATTTTCATTTAAAACTTGGAGCCCAATTTCTGCCCCATGGATGTTCAGCTGGGTAGAAGTGGAGGGGTCACCATGGAGACGAATGGCATCTTCCTCCTTAGGATCTGCACAGTCCTATACTCTAAATAGGAAGCCTGCCTCTTTTGTTTCCTATCCATCCCTACTTTTCCCACCCAGGAATGTTCCATTGGCCCTTGCAGCAATTTCCCTATAGGCACAGCCCTGTGGGTTTGTTTTTCCGTCTTTCCAATAAGGACCAGTGTTGAGATGTTGGAGAGAGTAATTATAATGCTTTCAGTTCAAAAAAGGAACTGGGAGAGACATGGTGGCTTGGGTGCGCAAAGGCTCCACGCTGCCCAAACGGTCCACCCGCTGCCTCCCCCCAGCTGTAGGGCAGCTGAGTGGGAGGAGGCAGGCAGACTCTGGAGGCCCTCCATTGCGCCCCGCCTCTATGGGTGGCTCACCCCGCCCCTGGGTGTGCCACCCCAGGTGCCCAAACGGCTTCCTCTGCTACTACATAGAGAGAAAATGGGGATGGCAGAGAAGGGTAAGGGATTCTGCCCACACCACTGTGTCTGGTCTGCCCACTATATCTGGGACTGCTCACCTCCAGTATGTGACCCCAACAGATTGCCTCTGAGGAAGTGTAGCACTCAGAAGAAGAAGAAAAATAGCAAAAGTTTGTGAATTCTTGAGAGTGAAACAACTTAATAAATTTATACATCAAGACAGTTTCTTCCAAATGGCACAGTGTCCAGGCATGCTGGGGTTCTGAATGAATTCGGTGCACAATCCAAGCATCTCAATGTCAGGAATTACCGTTGTACATCCCACATTTAGTGCAGCTCTAGATAACGGAAAATACCTGTCATTATTTAGAAAGCGGTAATGAGACAAAAATGCAACTCCTCTACCTTCCTTCACCTATTGCAATCAATGAATAGATTTCATGATGCGTCTTACTATCTGTTACAGCATTCCGTCTGAATGCAGCATAGCCTATTAAACATCGAAATGGACAAAACGGTACAATAAAGGAAAGCGAGGCTGTCTCATTTATGCATTAGATGATAAAACAGGAAAGCACAAGTATTCTGATGCTGTTTAGTTGGTTGGCTTTTTTTCTTGCTCCATGGCTCATTTTCCAACAAAGGACTGGAGAACCTGCAAATCCCCTTCTCAAGGGGGTTGAGCAAAGTTACCACTAAGCACTGCAGACTTGCCAAGAAAAAAATGCTTCATTACTTCATTACAAACTGGTCTGAACAAGGTGAAGGGCCACACAACACATTCTGCTAAATGCACATTGGAAAACCCTTCTGCTGTCTGTCCCTGAAGGTACTCGCTGGCCGGCCAGGAATGAAATGTTCTTACATTTAAAGATGTATGTATTGGGGATTGTGATTTGCATTGAGAGAATCTGAGATAATTAAATATATAAACCCATCCTTTTCTTTTTTGTTTGTTTGTTCCTAGGGTCTTCCTGGCCCACCAGGGGAAAAAGGTGAAAATGGTGATGTTGGTCCAATGGTAAGTCCTTCTACTCTGCTATTCAGTGTTCAGTAGGTGAATGACATAGCGTAACACACAAAAATAGAAGGACTTTCCTTCTTCTCACCCTCTCCTCCTATCTCTTGGTCCTACGATCTTCAGGTGAGCCTTGCTCCAGATATCATTACTGTTAGTGGTAAGCTAGCCAACTTAGTTTATGAACCAGCCCAATAAGGCTGTCCAAATGCTATAAGAATCGATACTAGAATTGGCACATTCACTGTAATTGTGACTCCCTTTGTCATACATTGGAAGCTCTTAGCTAGTTCTGTAAAATGCTAAGCGAATGGCCCTTGTGCTGGCTTTAATGAATGTAAACCTGATTAATTTGTATTTTGTATTTGTTTCCTACAGGGTCCTCCTGGTCCCCCTGGCCCTAGAGGTCCGCAGGGTCCAAGTGGAGCTGATGTAAGAAACGCATCCTTTGAACAGTTTTTACATTAATTTCCCCCCATTTTTAAACAAATAAGCAAAGCACATGATTTAACTGACGTTCTTTTTGTCATCCCAGGGTCCTCAAGGTCCACCAGGATCTGTTGGCTCTGTTGGAGGTGTTGGTGACAAGGTGGGTAAGCGAACAAACTTTAAAAGAACAACAATGAATGGTGTGGCAAAGGACGCACACAAGTGATTTTAATATTATGCTTTAGGATGTATGGCTGTATACATATACCAATTAGTTCTGGTGCTTCAAGACTGTTGCTGTTTCCAGGTGGAATTCAGATACAAATTCAGATTATGCAATTATAGTTGACAAGGTAGGTCTTGCGCAGCAAGTCTGCTAACCTAAAAGATCAGATTTTGTGATGAGAAAAGTGAAGGGACTGCACTGGGAAATCCAAAACAAACAGGCCCTTTGACACATGACTTCCTTCAAAGAACCCCAGAAACTATAATTCCCAGCACTCTGAATAAACATTTCCCTGGCTTCTTTGGAAGAAGTCATGTGCTTTAAATAGATGCTGTGTACACAACCATTGTCTAATCTCCCGGCAAGCAAACCAGGATGAATGTTCAATAAATAGATCATTGGGGAGTGCCCCTGGTTTCTTCTTGTTCTGTTTAACAACCAACAGATCCAAATTACTGTATTTCATGGTTGGTGAGAATTTTGGAAATGTGTGGTTAGGTCTGGTGGAGAATCAGAATTCAAAATCAAGCGCCACAGTGTGTTCATTCTCATTGGAATCATTCGAGCTTTTTTAGCTGTACCAAGCAAAGATGTGCAAGGTAGGAAAAGAACAAAATATGAGGTTCAGGGTTGTCCCTAAGCATTATTTGCTTATCTGCCCAATGAGGAAGGTCTAATGGTCAGATGAATGCACTCCTCCATCTCATTCTTCATCTTGTAGAGAAGCAGCATGAGTAGATACCCCAAGAGTAAGTGGATCTGAGTTGAGCCTCGTGTTTCATCTCAGCATTCCATATCTAGAACCAGATTAAAATGTGCAAAGTGAAATATGCCATTATGAGCAATTTGCATGATTTATTCTGTGTGTATGTAGCTTGATTAAAGGAGTGGCATACAATTCAGACTGCTCTCCTTCCATGATTTCATTAGGACCTTTGCATAACTTGGATATATATCATGCAACACTGCTAAAACTCAAGAGCTTCAAAGAGCTATTAGAAATAGCTCATTGGGAAACTAAAAGCTAGTGAATACATTCCTACTCCAGGGATCCAGGACAGGCACACTTCCCCCATGCACACAAAGTAATGTTTAACTCAAGCACAGGCCAGTAACTATTGCAGAATCTAATTCCTTGAGGAAGAACAGGCATGCAGCTTGGCATACATTTGCCAAATATATGTGGTGCCAAGTTGGAGAGGCGGAAATATGCATTTATGCCAAACTTCAAAATTATATCCATACAGTGGAACCTCGGTTCTCGAACGTCTCCGTTGATGAATGATTCGGAACCTGAACACCAAAAACCGGAAAGTAATTACTTTCGTTTTGTACACGACTCAGATGTCGAACAGCTTCTGAGGCACATTTCTCCCTTTTTTCAACTGATTCTGCCAACCACCCATTGATCTTCAGTTTGCGAACATTTTGGAAGTCGAACGGTCTTCCGGAATGGGTTACATTCGAAAACAGAGGTTCTTCTAATTTTTCCCAGAAGGATACTTCACCTAAAATGGCACAGCAAGCTCATTCCAGCACAAATTTACCATGTCTCAAAATAGCCATTTTTACCTTGTCCTCAGATATAGTCACGTTAGTCTGTTGAGCAAAATCTACAAAGAATCCTGCGGTAAATCATGTGTGGTAAAGACTAAGAATACAATTCCATACCTACTTTCATTTTAGTAAATGCCATTGAAATCATTGGTATTTACCTTTGAGTAGGCTTGCACTGCAATACTTTTATTATGGCATAGACAGGAGTTCGGTGGGCTGGAGTTCACATCATCAGACTCACTAAATATTTATGCCATAATAAATCTGTAAGTCTTTAAGGTGCCACAAGAATCTCTGTTACTTTTACAAAATAATGAGAGAATGTCAAAGAACCGGTCTTCCTCCCAAGATGATATTTCTTTTTCCCCCCCAAAAGATATTTATTAAAGTTTTTTAAAATATAACAATGAAAAAAATAAAAAATTAAAAGAAACTAAATACAACATAAAAACAGTTAAAAAACAAATAGTTTTCCATAATATATCTTCCTTACGCTTATTTCCCCAGACCTCCTCATACCTCCCTTCTTTGTATTCCACTTCAATTTGTTAGTTCAGCAAATCCTTACCATTAAACTTTTACCCATTTATAAACCTTTTTTTTGTATCTCCTAAAGCATTACAGCTGGAAACCCCTTAGTTTCTATCCAACATCCTTCTAACATTCATTAACTTTACAATATTTCTGTAAATAGTCTTTAAATTTCTTCCAGTCTTCTTTCACCAACTCTTCTCCCTGGTCTCGGATTCTGCCAGTCATCCAAGATGATATTTCAACAGTAATAGTATATGGGATGATTCTGTTTTTGATACTATGTTAAGTTTATTGTAGACCTAACATTGACTTAAATGCTATTTCACCAGAATTAAGACTCTTCCAACTTCTTTTACTATCTGATGTATTTTATTAACTTTTTGTTGGGAAGATCAGCATCCAGATTAGACCTTTTCCATCCCATTATATGTAGGAAAGGACACGTTTATGTAATGCAATTTATTCCTGTTGGTTCTCTTGAGTTGAATAGAACCACACATTTTAATGTAATGATCTAACATAAAAACAAAAATGAGTTTTGAGAAGACGAAACACTGCAGGACTTACATTTCTTGAAAATATGAGGCAATCTGTACACCTTGGATTTACCTCATTTACCAGATTTAACTTTACCTGTCATGGGTGTTAGAAATACTGTGGATTATACAAAGTAGGTTATATGAAGGAGTCTACAGTGAGGTGGACTTTAGTAATACTATGGTTTCATTGAGTTAGTTTTTTGCAGTGTCCAAACCATGGGAACTCCAGAGTCAATGGCACGTTCAAATCCTGGTTCCATTTGCTTCTCTCTGCTAGATAATGGTTTACCCAAGAATTTTAGATCTTAATGGGTAGATAATAAGTACCATAATCATTTAAAATAATAATAATTTATTATTTATACCCCGCCCATCTGGCTGGGTTTCCCCAGCCACTCCTGTAGGGCACATTTCAGAAGAAATTTTCACCCATTAATATGAAAGGGAAACCGTTTGGCAAAATTCAACTATCTTTGGTTCAATCTCACTTCTCTCATCTGAGCTCCACCTCCCTCCTATTAGGGTAAATTCAACAGAAATTGAATTTTACAGATTCAAAGACCTAAGTTTTCCATATGGTTGAATTTTTTAGATATCAAAGAATCTGCAAATTGAGATGATTTATTTCAAGTCTGTATCAAATTAATCCTAAAATAATTCTATGCTTTTAATTATGCACACTCAATATATCTGTCTGTACTGATGGGGTCTGGCCAAGGTCTGTATTCATCAATGCCTCAAATTATTCACTACTAGTGACCATGTAATATACAGTGGTACCTCCGGTTGAGCACGAGATCCGTTCCAAAGCCGGTCGGATCCTGAGGTGTGCATATCTGGAGGTGCCACTTCTGCACAGGTGCGCACGACGAAACCCAGAAAAATACTTCCAGGTTTGCCGCACACGTATCCCGAAGGGTACGTAACCAGAGATGAACATAAGTAGAGGTGCCACTGTATATTAACAAATGCTGAGGCATGTTTTGGAGAGGTATAATTTATTCTGATGCATGTACGGCATAATTGAACAAAAAGGAGAAGACATGGTTTTGCAGTTATAACTTGGGTGTTTTTTGTTTGTTTGTTTGTTTTTGGTTATTCAGATAATTCAAAATTGGGCAGGTTTGTTTGCTTGTGAATATTGGGATTTGGTATGACGAAACCAGTCAGGTATTCTGAAGGCCTCTTCAGAAGATTTCCAATTTTCCTTTGCTTTCTTGACCTAGCAGTTGGCTAAAAAGATGGAGCCCTCCTGAACTTTCCCTTTCCACTTTTCATAGCTGAAGCCCTTTCTAAATTGTTTTGCCTTGGAGCACCACGAGTCCTTTCCATATTCTTTTTGGTACGCTACACAGATCTTATCCCTCTAGGTGCAGATCTGTCACAGCTTTGCATTCAGAAACACAGACTGAAGTCACAGGTCAGTCAAAATCATTTGGGTTTGTCACGGGCCACTTCTTAATCACTCCCAGAAAGCGAAGCGGTGCAGTTCTTTCACTTACTCCTCCTTCCTATCCAAAGGAAGATTCAGCCACTTATTTTGGGTGCTTCCAATTTTATTTTCTTTCTTTTTCTATGCCAGTAAGATAAATAAAAAGAACTGTAGCTCACCTTACCGTATCTCGGGTTTTCATTTCCTCTGACAAGCTTTTTAAGTTTCAGGAAAAGGCACTTACTGATACTTCACATAGGGACTTCCCAGGTCTTCCATTTTAAAACAAATACAAAAACACAACACTGTGTGAATTGGACTTAATTCGGATTTAGAAACTAGGCAAAGAAAATATGTAAACCGTGCAAGGAAAATTCTGAATTCTCATCCTCTAGGAACAGTAAGAATAAAAATAATAAAACCACACTATATAGTTCTATGTCTGATCTTTGTTTCCTTTCCATGGTGTTTTCGTTGGAAGCATTTTTTGACCTAAAGTAAAGTTATCCTCAGGTGGCACTCCGCATCCTAGAATTTACAGCCCACTGTACATAGTGCCTTTCTGCATGTCTCTATTGTTCCTGTTAATACGGTGTCTATAGCCACCCATCAACAAATATTATCTGCGCAGTTTTCAAGGAAGGCAATAGTGGGATTACAGTCTATAACAGTTTAAAAAAACAACAACCAAGCCAAATTTTGAGAGTTAGCAGCATTTGATCACATTCAGTCACTGAAACCAATGTTCAAACCCTATCTATCTATATCTATCTATCTATCTATCTATCTATCTATCTATCTATCTATCTATCATCTATCTATCTATCTGTCTATCTATCATCTATCTATCTATCTATCTATCTATCTATCATCTATCTATCTATCTATCTATCTATCTATCTATCTATCTATCTCTCTATGCAAAGGGACATGGATGTCACTGTGGTTTAAACCACTGAGCCTCTTGGGCTTTCCAATCAGAAGGTCAGCGGTTCGAATACCCACAACAGAGTGAGCTCCCATTGCTCTGTCCCAGCTCCTGCCAACCTAGCAGTTCAAAAGCATGCCAGTGCAAGCAGATAAATAGATACTGCTGTGGCAGGAAGGTAAATGATGTTTTCGTGCACTCTGGTTTCTGTCCCGTTGTCCCAGACATGGTTTAGTCATGCTGGCCACATGACCTGGGAAGCTGTCTGTGGACAAACGCCCGCTCCCTTGGCCTGCAAAGCGAGATAAGCGCCACAAGCCCATAGTTGCCTTTGACTGGACTTAACCGTCCAGGGGTCCTTGACCTTGACCTATCTATGCAAACTCCATATATATTTTGTTCTAGTTAATGCATTGTACTTTTAACTACCTTGTTGTTTCTTATTTCTACCATGCATGCTGTTGTATTGGCCAAACTGATCAAAGGTAGCTGTTGTGAAAATGTCCTGTGCAATGCTGAATGATTAATGATTCCAGTCTCCTCAGAAAACACCGGAACTCTAAAGGGTTTCTGTTACACCCAAGCACAAACCGCTTAAAAGCCAACTTCTCCCCAAAGTACTCTGCTTAAAAAACAACAACATAGAGCCGCAATTGCAATTAATGAAAGGGGGAAGAAAGGAAAGCTTCAAAGAAAACACAGTGGCTGCATTTTGAAGTGGTGAGGGGAAACTCTTGACCGCTGTATGAAAGGAAAGAAGGAATACTGGCCATCATTGCTGACGTACTCCTGTTTCAAATCCGATCATACAAAGCCTGGCTTGGCTTGTGGGCTTGTTGCCCATTTCGAAATGGACTCTGAAGTGGCTGCCTTGAAATGAGAGCATATAGCACTGCAGCAGTATGCTTGCAAAGAGTGTTCAGTTCAGACTTTCGCATCTACAAGTGAGTAGAATCCCCAGGTAATGGGCCTGAAGAGGACTGCAGCCAGTGGTGTGTCGTCAGTGAACTGAGGGACTAGGTAAAGGTAAAGGGACCCCTGACCATTAGGTCCAGTCGTGACCAACTCTGGGGTTGTG
Organism: Podarcis bocagei; assembly: GCF_964188305.1. Taxonomy (NCBI): domain Eukaryota; kingdom Metazoa; phylum Chordata; class Lepidosauria; order Squamata; family Lacertidae; genus Podarcis; species Podarcis bocagei. The sequence goes on along the minus strand of NC_138129.1, from coordinate 80,830,793 downwards.
GCACTATCTCACTTTATTGGCCGAGGGAGCCGGCGTACAGCTTCCGGGTCATGTGGCCAGCATGACTAAGCTGCTTCTGGCGAACCAGAGCAGCACACGGAAACGCCGTTTACCTTCCCGCAGGAGCGATACCTATTTATCTACTTACACTTTGACGTGCTTTCGAACTGCTAGGTTGGCAGGAGCAAGGACCGAGCAATGGGAGCTCACCCCGTCACAGGGATTCGAACCGCCGACCTTCTGATCGGCAAGTCCTAGGCTCTGTGGTTTAACCCACAGCACAACATTTAGTCCCCTAAATGTTCCCCTGGTGCCTCCTTCCCAAAGCCTAGGAAGCTTCTGCTTGGCTTAGGGAGGGATGTGTGATGCTCTGATGGGTCCAAGAGCCCACCTGCCATCTTCCCAAAGCCCAGCCATCTTCCCAAAGCCCAGCCATGATGCATGATGCTCATTTGCACGATGTCACAATGTCACCCACCCCCAATTAGCCTTGCAAGCTGGCACCTCTGGCCCTAACTGTTCTCCCACACACAAAAATTCACTGCACACCACTGGCTGCAGCCTGATGCCTTGGGGAGTCACTACCAATCAAAGTAGTCAACAATGGCCTGCCTCCATATAAGGCAGTATTATATGTCCATATCTTGATGATAAGCGCCTGCTGTCCTCAGCTGTGGATGGGTCTGTGTTTACCCAGCTGCCATTCCTAGAAAGACATGAGACAGAGACCTTTATCCAATCTTTTGCTGCATAAGGTGAGATTCTGGACTCAACCTTATTTATTGGATGTGAAGGCAAGATCCATTCCTGTGTTCTTGAAAGAGCTGGGAGAAACCTGAGATGAGGTGCTGTCGTAGTGGCAGCTCTCTGTCTCAGGTAACATATTGCTTTATGAGCAGCAGATTGCACAAAGTACAGCGGAGAAGTTTAAAACAGGCATCTGAATAGGGTTCTTAATTGTGTGTGAAGCCTCTGTAAATAGAAAAAAAGGACTAGGATGTGGAGAAGCTGGAAGAATCTGCGTGATGTAAAGGCATGTCCCTCAACCCTTTTCCACTCTAGTTTCCCTTGATGGGCTTGATGGAGTGTTGATGTCAGAAGTATTGATACCATGCGACTCATTATTTAGAGTAGCTGCTATACAAAGGATCAGGTTGCTGGAATGCAATCAGTCATAAGTAGTGGCCCATAATTACCTGGTTCAGTATGCAAATTTATGCAATTCATAATGCTCAGGTTTATTAGGAATTGAGCACTGTTTCCCCTGGAGGTTTTGTCCAGCTTGAAATTTTAAATGAGATTCTGCTCACATGTAAGCAGCTTTCAACAGATCAGTTACCAAAAGGAAGCTGCTTTCTAGATGCATTCATAGAAGTTCCTTAATGTTAACTCCTGGCTTTCAATGAAAGGGGAAGCTCAGTGTTATAGCCCATATGCATCTTATGTAGAAAGTCCTTCCTTCAATCCATGGCTCCCACAGTTAAAAGGATTGGGTTGTAGGGCCTACAAGGGACCTTCTACTGAGATGCTGGAGAGACAGTGACAATCAAAGTTGACAAGGCAGAGCTAGACGAACAAATAGTCTGACTTGGAATATGGAAGTTTGTTGGGTTTCTAAAATGTCATTGACTGCTGTGGAACTTCATGACCTTTTAATCTACTGAGCAGCTTGAGCAAATAAACGGGGGAAATGTCTGAGCCCTTTGCTGTGCCATTTGTGTTCATTACAACTTCTATCATGCAGGTGGTACCAAATCAAATCACAATTTTCTAAGTGAGCATGTGTGATGATGCATATGCGCCTAGCACCCTCAGCATGCTCACACCAACATTATGGACAAAAAGAGGAAGCACTGAGCTTTCGCCAAACAAGCTTTCCCCAAATGCTTTGCCAAGAAACCTCATAAGTTCCGAGCCAATTCCAAATCAAGCCGAAGGGAGCTCACCCATCACTGCTCATTACTGAAATGATATATTTAGGTTTTGTGTGATTCTGGGTTTTGGGCTCAAGAGAAGAATAAATTTACTTAAACATTTCTTTAATACTGTATAAATGTTGCATTTGCACAGATCGTTTACATATGGCTTGCAAGCCATCTGGTGTACTAAACAGCTATCATCACCGATAAATTGTGCCGTGTTTGCATTTGAGGCCTGCAGTGAAGATTTTATTATTCGTCTGCATGTTATTTCATTATTTGTCGCTATGTTTATTTATCATTCTTTCCCTAGTTTGAGCGCCTGACATCACTTTCAATTAAAGTAAATCACTTTGAAGTAGTTTTCCATTAGCATTTCCTAATTCTCTGGGATTTACTTTCAGACAAAGTGAGGGGCGGGGGAAGAGATAGAGAGGAATACTGTTTGATGAGAATTCAGGTAATAGTAGAAAACAATGTTTGATTTTTCTGAAATAATTCTGGACTCTTGTAGGGCGAACCTGGGGAAGCTGGTAACCCTGGACCTCCTGGAGAAGCTGGAACAGGGGTAAGTGTTTATGTTTTTTAAATAACATTTGATAAAGTGTTATTGCAATGTAGCCTTATGCGTTCTACAACTTCAAGGGATACTATTTCTTTATTTCATTGCATCAGGGGTTATAGGTGTTCCCTAGGTATATGAATGAGAGAAAGAGCCCTTGGACTCAGTCCAAAGAGTTTTGGACATTAGCTACAATCTGATTGTCTAGTAAACCTTCACATCTCAACTGCCTGGACATACTCAATGGGCTCTGGAAGCTCAGCCTTTCAAATATTGGGGGTTGCTGGTTAGGAAATTAGGCTACATCTTTCTCTCCAGTTCACCCCAGTTCCTGGATTCCTAAATGGATACCTGCCCTCTCTGCCTATTTTTCTGACCCAGCTGATATGTTGGGTCCTCTTACCTGTTGATCTGGAGAGTTGCCCTGGCCCCAGTTGTCTTCCCTGGGGTTTCATTCTGGAAGGACTCATACATGCCCATCAACATTTTATTGGCCTACAGATTAGGGACTGAGTTCGACCAACATTTCTCCAATAGCCCTTGCTTTACAGAGGATAATTCAGTGATGATGATTTCATTTATATACCACCCATCTGACTGGGCTGCCCCAACCACTTTGGGTATCTACCAACAAACTATTAAAACACAAAAACTTCAAACATTAAAAACCTTCCTGTACAGGACTGTCTTCAGATGTCTTCTAAAAGTCTGATTGATGCCTATTTCCTTGACATCTGATGGGAAGGTGTGCACACCAATAAATTTCTTTCTCATTTCTTGCCCCTTCTCTGCATTCTTGCAATCGGAAAAATAAATGATGTCAAAACGTAATTGGCAATGGGACTACTTTCCAAACTGGAGGCTGATCTGGACCTTCCAGGGGTTCTAAATATATTTTTTGTGGGTGGGGAGTTCAATATGTTACAAAGCTTTCCCCATTAAAATGTGGCAATTATCTCTTCAGAACGTTCTACAGCTGATTTCCTTTTCTGCCCCTGTGTCAGTTTACATCATGCCCTGACAATTGTGTCTGTCCTTTGCAGGGTCCAAAAGGGGAAAGGGGTGAAAAGGGTGAGGCTGGACCACCAGGGGCAGCTGGACCAGCAGGTATTAAAGGACCTCCAGGTGATGACGGACCTAAGGGTAACCCGGTAAGTGACCCTATCATTTTTTAAAAAAAAATACAAGAAGGCAATGGATTTATAATGCAATACAGCCCTATTCCATGAGTTTATTCTTTCTGACATGCTCTGCTGCCCCGCTAGAGCCAAAGCAGCCATGAGGGTAACTCTATACAATCCTCAGACTTATTTCAGAAGCCCAGTCCAACACCTCTAGTCCTACCCCTAGCAGCCCAGTGGGTGAGAAGGCAGAGAGAGAATTGGGCATTTGTCTTGCCAAATGCAAGGCGGTTCTTTTAAAAGAGATTGAGAAGCAATACATAACACAAGTGGGTGAGAAGAAGATTTTATTCGTAAACAGCAAGCAATACACACACACACACACAGTGGTACCTTGGGTTACATACGCTTCAGGTTACATATGCTTCAGGTTACAGACTCTGCTAACCCAGAAATAGTTAAGAACTTTGCTTCAGGGTGAGAACAGAAATCGTGCTCCGACGGTGCAGAAGCAGCAGGAGGCCCCATTAGCTAAAGTGGCGCTTCAGGTTAAGAACAGTTTCAGTTTAAGAACGGACCTCCAGAACGAATTAAGTACTTAACCCGAGGTACCACACACACACACACACACACACACACACACACACACACAGCATGCACTTCTATCTGCCACTTGGAAGCCCTCAAGAAGTGGCGAAGTGACTCCCCCAGGTAGCCTCTGCTTGCACGGCCTTGCGGCCGATCAGTCTGTACATGAGCTTCAGAGAAACTCTGCCCAAAGCATCTGATTTTATAGATAGCCACCTCCTCCCAATGCCTCAATTTAACAATTTCCAACATCAAAGAAGGTTTCTAGCACTATCCTCCCAGACTAATTAAGGCAGCAGGGGGTGAGGCTTCATCTCCTCCCAACTGATTAGGACATCAGAAAAGGTTCTCACACCTTAAAAGATAGGGGGGAAGGAAGAAACAGGGGGCAGGAAGGATAACCATGTTAGTTCACTAACTCCTCAAAATACAAATATCTTCTGGATAGATTGCCCATACAACACTGAAGGACAGAGAGCGAGGAAGGGGTGATAGAAATACAAAGAAAAATGGGGAAATACTCCCCCTTTTGGCTCTGCCCCAACCCACGTCTGGCTTCAGTCTTGCCCACACAACAGATTACCTATCAGCAAAAAAGGCATCCCCACTTATGCTCCAGAACCTCGGTCTTAGTTATTTCTACACTGTGTCTGCCATTAATAACTTGGTTGTTTGTTGTTACTGGTTCCAATCTTTAGCTGATACCACCAGCCTTAACTTGCTTTCTGTCTCTGCAGGGTCCTGTTGGCTTTCCTGGTGACCCTGGTCCGCCTGGCGAACCTGGGCCTGCTGTGAGTATCTTGACAATTCAGATGGCTAGTAGCAATCCTGTAGACACTTACCCGGGAATGAGTCATGTCAAACTCTGTGAGACGGCTTCTCTGTAGATGCAGATAAGATTGCACTGTATCATAGAATCATAGAATTGTATGGGACGCTGGGGGTCATCTAGTCCAGCCCCTGCAAAGAAGGAATATGTAGTTGTGCCGTACGGGGATTGAACCTGCAACCTTGGCATTATCAGCACCATGCTCTAACCGGGCTGCATTTATTTTCACACCTAAGTGACATTCCTGTGGCTTCAACCAATGTTGGGTGTGGTTTGATGGAAGCGTGTGGTTGGAGAGTCTTGTTTGTGACAATATGCTTTGAGCAAAAAGCTCTGCTCTGGGGACTGGCCCAATTTTGCTTTTAATGGAAGAGAAGCCATGTTCTTTGCATGCAGTTCTAACCATAAGTAGATCATTTGATCTGGACGGTTGTTTTATGTCCATTTTACAGTGGTGCCCCGCAAGACGAATGCCTTGCAAGATGGAAAACCCGCTAGATGAAAGGGTTTTCCGTTTTTGAGCTGCTTCGCAAGACGATTTTCCCTATGGGCTTGCTCTGCAAGACAAAAACGTCTTGCAAGTGTTCCGATTTTTTCCCGCTTCCCCCCCTTTTTCAAAGCCGCTAAGCCGCTAATAGCCTTTTAGCCGCTAATCCGCTAAGCCTTTAATAGCCGCTAATAGCCTTTTAGCCGCTAATCCGCTAAGCCTTTAATAGTTGCTAAGCCTTTAATAGCCGCTAAACCACTAATAGCCACTAATAGCGCTAATCCGCTAAGCCGCTAATAGGGTTGCTTCGCAAGACGAAAAAACCGCTAGACGAAGAGGCTCGCGGAACGGATTAATTTCGTCTTGCGAGGCACCACTGTATATATATCCCACCAAGGAAGTCACGGGTGCCCATGTTACGCTCACAACAACCCTGTGAGGGTGGCCCAAGGTTAACCAGGAACTCGATGACTGAGGATTGGAACCTGGATCTCCACACCCTTAGTCCAATATTCGAACTATTACACATTGAATTTTTGTTCTAGTTGGCTACTTTGCCCAGCCCAAGCAAGTGTCTGAGAATGAATGCTGCTACAGCTAATTAGGATTGGCCCTGCAAAACTGCCTATAGGAGAGGCTGCCTGAGAACCATATGCAAGTCCCTCTTGAGAGCAATTAGATGAAGTGTGGGATTTACATGAGCAATCTTTTCTGCAAGTCTGTAGTAGTTCTTCTAAATGAATGTCATTTTTCTGTACAGGATACAAAATTCAGGCAGGGTTAAGTGAGACAAACATTGTCCTTTTCTTCCTAGGGGACTGATGGCACAGGAGGGGAGAAAGGTGAAGATGGCGACCCAGGCCAACCCGTAAGTAAAATATCTCTAATAGCTCTGTAGTATTTGGAATGTGGAATTTTCACTGAAAAATCCTAGAACATATGAGGACACACAAAAAAAAATGAAAGCAAAAGAATGCAACCATTGATTGCATTTTCTTCTCAAATTTAAATCTTTTCTCAGTGGGAAACAAGTGCTGGAAGTGGATGAATAAGCACCAGAGGAAGTAATTAGCTGAGATCCAGAACAATTCATAGGTTACCGTATTTTTCTGTGTATAAGACACCCCCCATGTATAAGATGCCCCTTATTTTGGGGGCTCCAAATTAAGAAAACACCCCTCAGTACTACCCATGTATAAGACAAGCCCCAATTTTAAACCTAAAATTTAAAATTGGTAAGAAAAACCTAGTCTTATACAGGGAAAAATACAGTACTTCCAAATTAAACTTTGCTTGGACTTACACAGGGCTGTCCTAAGACCAACTGCATGACATGGCCATTTGGGAATGAATTTATGTTGTGTGTATTATTTGAATGAGCAATAAGGTAGACTCTGGGAAGAAAGTGATATATAAAATGCTTATGTGGACAGACAGCTACAAGGAATTCAAAGAGCTACTTTTGGCAAGGCTAGTGGGAACTGGGCATTTTAGGCATGCCTGAATTCCAGCTCACCACATCAGATCAAAACGCCTTTTCAATATCAATCAATCAATAATTTTATTTGTGAGCTGCCTTTCCAAAGTTAAAACCGTGCTCAAGGCTGCTTACAACATATAAAAATCACATAATTACATAATTGCAAATAATCACAGACAAAAAATTAAAACAAACAGAAGTACACAACCAAATTGAACAATTTCTGCATGAGATCTAAAATAACAATACAAAGAAGTTCCAGAAGAATGCCCAGTGGTGCCTCTGTAATAGGTTTTTAAGAAGAGGACACACTACTCTGTTTAAACTTGATTAATTCCACTGATAATGGAACCTAGATGTGAAAAGACAGGGGTATCCTGAGATAAAAGCTTGCTGGCCTTTCCAGTTATTCACTTATAATGGAGGTGAATGAGTAATTACTATCTAGGAATTTGGGGGGAGGGGGTTGTGATGCACTTCTTGAGTAAAAATATTAGGGGACAGTGCACACAAAAATGCACATATTTGCGGAAATAAAGTGCATTATATCAGGGGAGAATCGTTTGCACAAAAAAGAGCATATATTAGGAAAACGTCCATACAGAAATGTTTATATTAGGAGTAATGCACATGTAAATTCATACGAATTTTCATGAGGACCTTTTTTTTTTTTTTAATGGTGATTGATGCAGAAACTGTTTGAGAGCTGTCCATTCATACAACTGTCACCACAAAGAATCCCTGATCAAATATATCTGAAAGGGTCAGGGACTGTTCTGTGTCAATACAATATTTCCTTATCTTCAGTGGCACGTACCAAGGGTATTCATACAGATATTTTTATTTTTCCAGGGTCCACCAGGTCCTTCAGGTGAAGCAGGACCCCCTGGCCCTCCTGGGAAGAGAGTAAGTCATGTTTCTCGATGCAAGTTTTTTTCAGGCATTTTACCTCAATATCGTTTCCCTAACATTGTGCCCCCCGCTCCAAGTTCAAGTTTTTGTGGGCTTGTTTTCCTATTAAAAAATAGCATAAAGAACCCAATTGCCCCTTCTCCTCCTTCCTTCCCCCATGTGCTGTTCTGGGGGCTCTCCTGACCCCAAAACCACCCCACGTCAGCTTTTGGGGTTACAGCAGGTGCATGGGGAGAGGTAGGGGAAAATTCCCACCACACAAGCTGAAGTCTTTTATGCCATACTTCATGGCCACTTCTGGTACAGCACATTTCAACTTCAAGTTACAATCAAACCTTGGATCCCAAACACCTCCATTTTGGAATGTTTCGGTTCCCGAATGCCGAAAATAAATGCTCCGGTTTTCGAATATTTTTTGGAAGCTGAACGTCCAACGCAGCTTCCGCTTGGGTGCAGGATGCTCCTGCAACCAATCAAAAGCCACGGCTTGGTTGTCAAACATTTTGGAAGCCAAACGTGCTTCTGGGACGGATTACGTCCGATGACCGAGGTTTGACCGTACTCTAAAGGTGGAGTATTGACTGCAACTTTTTCTGCAATGCTTCAGTGAAGTAATTAAGTTGATTTATCTCACACATCCACCACAATCTGGGATCAGTCTCATAGGAAGGCATACTAATGTCAAAGATCAAGTTTATGGTAATCCATTTATATGATAGTTTTTCTCTGTGTGTAGCTTCAAGATCCAACTTGTACACAGTAAGCAGTTTTAACAGAAATGTACCATATTTGGAAAGATGTGTTGTTTCCTTTCTTACTTACAGAGACCTTTAGGGGTATAAATACACTTAAGTCCGTCATTGTACCTGAGTCATAGAGTTGGTGCAATTACTGTATGTTAGAACAGGGTCAGAATGGCTGTAATACATGTTGAGTGCATTTTGTAATGAGTGCATGGTCATTTTTTTTAAGAGACCCTAGTGCAAATGCATTATTCAGCTCTTCCTGTTCTGTTGTCCCCCCAACCCCCGGAATTGCCATTTTTCTAAAAGGGAAAAAAAACCTCCATTGCTCATTATTATATGCTAATTCATTGAAACTAGTGCAGCAAGCTTTGATCAATTTAATTGGGACAAATTTTAATCAGCAAGCCTGTGGCTTAAGGGCACAGTAGCTTGGGTTTTTTAGGGCTGTTTTTGTCCTGGTGTGTTCCAGCAACAGAGAGTGAAAGCTAAAAAATTAATACAATATAAAACCCATGTGTTAGTCTTCCGTGATGAAAGAAATGTGTTTGATGGCACCTTGAGACTAACTTTTAATCACCTTTTTATTACAAAATTGCATCAGCTTTTGTAGCTGACAACTAACTGCTTCAGATAGCTGAGCTGGAACTAGGGAAAGCAAGATTAAGAGTCTGTTTAAAGCTCATCAGGATGGGAATCCTGTTGTTTTCTCAGTAGTAGTATACTGAATATTTTAAATGTCCAAAGAAACTATAAACCACAGTTTATTACATCCAAATTTCTTTATTTTCTATAATTTTATTTGTAGATTTTTAAACAAATAAACAATTCAACAACATTTCAAATTTAACAATCATTCCACCTACGACTTCCCCTCCCTCCCTTCATGGTTCCCCCAAAATTTCAATTTATGCTGCATATTATAGATACTCTATACTTTCACCTTTTTACAAAAGAAAAACAAAAAGTTCACCCTCCACTGCTGTTCTTACTCAAACCCTGTTTGTGTTTTAACATATTTACACTGAGTTTTTAAGTATTTTGAAAACATTTCCCAATCTTTTAAAAAACCAGTCTCTCTCTGATCTCTAATTTTGCACGTCAGACATGCCAATTCTACATATTTTATCAATTTCAGCTGCCATTCTTCCTTGGTAGGTGCCACCTCGTTGTACCATTTTTGTGTGTATAGTATTTGTGTTGCTGTCGTTTCATAAAGAAAAAGATTTATCTGTGGGGACAGATATCTGTTCCAGTTATCCCTGGTAATAAAGCTTCTGGTCTTTTTAGGAAAGTTACTTTAAATATCATTTTCAATTAATTATAAATCATCTCCCAAAAGCTATTCTCCATGTTTACCACATATGGTAAAATGAGCCTTCTACTTCTACTTCTTAACAACAACAACAACAACAACAACAACAACAACAACAACAACAACATTGCTCCCAAATTATTGTGTGACTCCTGTTTGTCTGTATCACATTCTACACATACACAGAGCTATTAAGAAAAGCAGTTCTGAGGTTTGCAATGCTATGAATTATCTGCATCATTCTCAGGAGTCTGTTCTAGCTCTTATTTCTCAGTTTATTATCATGCCCCTTTTCAATGTATCAGAAATTTACCACTATGGAAGTGTTGGTAAAATACAAATTCATTGAAATTAAATTGGTTAACTGGTTGAAAAGGCAGGTTAATGAACTAAAAATTATTTGATTCGGTGACAGCCAAAACAAAAATGCATTTTTCAGAGGAGTTTTATCATGGAACAACAAGAATGGCCAAGATATTTTCTTTTTTCTGTTTCGTTTATCCATAAGCCTGCATATATGCCTGCCAATAATAATAATAAAAATACTCTTTCTTTTCTTTTTAAAAAAAGTAAGTTGATTGTCTGTGGCAATAATTCCATTTGGCCTTGCTCAGAAAATAACCACATATCACTACTTTATATTCTGTTGCTTAGAAAACACTATAGTCCTAAATTCATTGAGTGAAGCTTACTCCCAAGTAATACGTTTTAAGATCATGATGTAAGATAGAATAATGTTCAGTGCCAAATAAAAAGCAATGTCTTCAGAAAAAAATAGCAATGTTTTAGTAACCTTCAAAAAGTGGATAGGTCTGTAATTATCCTACAGACCAAAAGACTATCATTAGTCTTTTGACGCTTTGCAGATACACAATAATCTATGCAGATGTATGATCATCTAAACCCTCTTTCTCAACTAATTAGTTGAATTTTTAACACTTATTTAAACATACAGCAGCATTAAATGTAAGCCATAATCTATTTAACAAAATGAGATAAACTGTTCTATATAATAGGCTTGAGTGAGCTGACATGCTTAATTAGTTTTATCTATTTTACACAATAATCTATTTGTTCCACCAACTTACTGCACATTTATAATGCTGAAAACGATTACTGTGGCATTAGTAATCTTTCCACTAGAAGTGGGATATGACTCTGTCGAAGATTTAACAATGAATAAGTTTATTAGAGCTGAGGAAAAAGGCTTTTTGCCATTGTAACTTTGTTTCATCCAGGCACAACACACTTGAAGGAAGTGTGCAATACCTCCCAGAGGCTTTAAAAAAGTGGGGAAATGAATAGACAGTTCTAATCCTTGGGAGCAAAGGAGCTTTACATCTTGCATCCCCAAGCCTGGGGAAGCTCATTCACTCCTGGTCATTTTGTCTCATCAGCTGAAGTACAAGATGGCGGCCACCCATCCTAGTACAAATGCTATCTAGAATGGTTGTTTAATCTTGCTTAGGGATGAGGAAGAAATTAACGTTTCCATTAAATATGAATCTACCAGATTCACACTTTCCCAAACTTTTTTGGGAAACTCTTTGGGAACTGAAAGAGTGTTGGTCCTCCCCCCATTCCTAGATCATTGGCCCATCACAAATTACTAGCATAAGCCTATGTGTGGAATTGGGTTTAACATGCTAAAATCATAGGCAGCAGCCTCATACCATCATTTGTCCATCTATTGTTTATCCACCAAGCTCAGTTTTGTATATACAGTCGTACCTTGGATCCTGAATGCCTTGCAAGTTGAACGTTTTGGCTCCCGAATGCCACAAACTCGGAAGTGAGTGTTCCGGTTTGCAAACGTTGTTTGGAACCTGAACGTCCAACATGGCTTCCACAGCTCCCGATTGAGTGCAGGAAGCTCCTGCAGCCAATCGGAAGCCACGCCTTGGTTGTCAAACATTTTCGGAAGTCAAATGGACTTTGGGAACAGATTCCGTTCAACAACCAAGGTATGACTATACTCTGACCAGCAGTGGCTCTCCACATTCTAAGACCAAGGTCATCACTATCACCTACTATCAGATCCTTTTTTAAAACAGAAGGTACTGGAGATGAAACCTGGATTTTCTGCATGCAAAACATCTGTCCTAACACTTAGCTACGGTCTCTAGTGATATACCTGGGAAACTGAGGAGCATAGAAAGCTACCTCATACTGAATCAGACCACTGGATGATCTAGCTCAATATCTACAGAGACTGGTAGCTGTCCAGAGTTTCAGACACAGGAGTTTCTCAGTGGTAACTGGAGACGCACAGGGATTAAACTTGGGACCTTCTGCATGCAAAGCAGATGTTCTGCCATTGAGCTCTTCCCCTGACTAAGGCTGCAACCCCATTTCTACTTACCTGGTAGTAAGCCCCACAGAATTCAATAGCATTTACGCCTCAGTAGACACAGCTAGAAGGGACACAGGTGGCGCTGTGGGTTAAACCACAGAGCCTAGGACTTGCCAATCAGAAGGTCGGCGGTTTGAATCCCTGCATCGGGATGAGCTCCCGTTGTTCAGTCCCAGCTCCTGCCAACCTAGCAGTTCGAAAGCACACCAGTGCAAGTAGATAAATAGGTACCGCTCCAGCGGGAAGGTAAACAGCGTTTCCGTGTGCTGCTCTGGTTCGCCAGAAGCAGCTTAGTCATGCTGGCCACATGACCCAGAAGCCGTCTGCAGACAAATACTGGCTCCCTTGGCCAGTAAAGCAAGATGAGCGCCACAACCCCAGAGTCGTCCATGACTGGACCTAATGGTCAGGGGTCCCTTTACCTTTAGACACAGTTAGGCGTGTGTTGTAAACCTCTCCTGTTGACACTGGTGGCATAAAAAAAAATGTTTGACTTTTGGTGGGATCATTTCTCAAAAGAGCAGTACGTGTTTCTCCTAGAAGCTGCAGTGACAATTCTGCAGTACAAGCTACATTTCACAAGTGACACTGCTGGTTTTTCTTATGGTGCTGTGACTCCAGAACCCTTCTGGAAAGCAATGCCACTATGAATTTATATTTCCACCTACTCAGTAACTGGGAGATTGAGTGCAGATTCATTGCTTGGAAGCAGAAGCCCCCTGGGCTCCACAATCATGTTGACTAACATATCCATTGCCCTTTCTCCTTTCACTCCTGCACTCCCATCTCTGGTGTGTGTTCTCACCTTATTTCACCCCTCACATTTTCCCAGGCAGAAGCCCCCCTCCTTTCCCTTTTTTTCTCTTTCACACTCTGGAGTGTCTCTCCAAATCAGTTTCTTCTTCCACCACAACAGTCAATTGGTCATTCCAGGAAGCCTTTAAATCAACGGTGCTGCATTTGGCAATTAAATTCTGTCTCCTCAAAACTTCAAGAATTTGTTAGTGTTTCTATCCAACTAGCCAAAAATGCTGGGGGTGAGGAAATAGTATCTTTCCCCATGAAATTCTGTGAAACAGTTAGCTTAAAGCTTTCAGCACCATCCCCAACCCGACCTGTTGTATGCACCAATTCAAGCTCAAGAATCTTGTTGTTTTAGTCAAAATGCTAATCATCTGTGCTTTGCACTACAAAGTCAAAAACCAGCTCTTGTCATAAGAGCATTCCTTCCCACAATCTATTTGCCAGGCAAAAATTGATCTGCTAAAATTACTTCATGGTGACTTCAGCATCTAAAAAAGTAGCATGTGAATCAGCTGTTATCGATCATGAGGTTTTCTGTTTTGTTTTTTCAATGAAGGAGAGCCTCTCATTCTTTTACCATGATTCTAATGTTTCTAAGACCCTATATGCCTGAAAAAAATAAGGATTCAAAGTCTGAAGAAGAGTTGAGGGTACAGAAGCCCTGCCCCAGCGTTGGCTCCTCTAAGGTTCCTCTCAGACTTTCTCATAGACTTCCAGCTGAAGGTACTTAGAAGCTGTCATGTGATCAGGAATATCGAGTCCCATGAAGGCCTAGCAGTGCTGCTGCCCTGCCCTACTACAAGCCACCATTTTGAATTTTCCCCAGCACCACAAGGGTCCAGCTCTGGGATGTTGTGGGAATTTTTAAAAAAACAGTGGCTAGGTGGGAGCCAAGGGAGAGTATTTTGCCAGGGGTCTACTTAACGTGGAGCTGGCCATTTATACTTGGTGGACACATTTATTATTATTATTATTATTATTATTATTATTATTATTATTATTATTATTATTAGCTGCCTATCTGACTGGGTTGCCAGAATCAGCTACTTTACACAAAGACATTCACATCCATATGTAGAATGGGCCTTCCCATGGTAAAGGTAAAACGCTTGACCAGGTAACTGTGAGGCTTCTTTAAATGTCATGTAAAACAATATTTTTTAAAAAAAGGGGACGGGAGCTGGAATCTAACAATGATTTATGCTGGCTTTGTTTTCCCATTATGGGCAAAGCATTTTGCTTTCTCGGCAGGATGCCCCATGAACTTGTAAATGAGGGTGGAATACCTTTCTTCCCCTCTGAGCAATATCTACACAGAAAGGCTAGTAGTATAGCAAACAGGTGTGGCTGCTTTTTTCATCCTAACAAACGGCCACGTCATGTTTATGTGCCTGATAAATAATGAATGGCACTTTGCTTAAAAGACAAACAAGCATATTTTCAATCAGCTGACTGATGACTCCAAATAGCGTTTCGAACATGTTTTTCAAAGGGAAGCCTTCAGGTTGAGGAATGAGATGAAGATAAACTGCTTCCCAGAATGAGAAAAGTTGCCTCTTTGGCCACTTTGTCGACTCATGGAATTATTTGCATTTGATAAATGCGTTCCCTTCAGAGCGTAAGATAAAATCATAAATAGGCAATGAAACAGTGGCTGGGCTCAGCAAGAGAGATCCAGATGTGCAAGCAGCCCCTGGCAATGGGAAAACTGCAAGTTCACATCTGGATTCATACGGCAACACCCCATGGAGTCTCCAGATGCATCTTTTGAGGCAAAGGGCAATGTATATTGGAAGACATTGGTTGTTATGCCAGACTAGTTGCCTGTAGCTTTCTATTCATGTATTTATTTCATCACATTTTTATTCCACCACACTTCCAAGGAATTAATGTGTCTCCACCTCCCTTTTTCTCTCTGTCTCAGAGAGAGAGAGAGGAGAAACAAGCCCAGGGTGACCCAGTGAGCTTCAACTGCAGCTAAATCAGAGCCCGTGGGTGGAGGACATACATTAATTCCGTGTCCTTCTTGTTGCTCAGATCTTTTGTGCCAGTTTTTTGTTGTTTTTTTAAGCCTGCAATACTACAAAACTCAAGCCGAGGAAAGTAAGATAAATAACAATTAGCCATCTTTTCTTTGTAGAAGCACCATCTGTGCAATGCCGGCAATCACAGGGTGTTAACGAGAGCCGTTCATTTACCCACTTTGCATTCAATGCAGAATTGGCACTGTTTGATAACGAATGCACCCCTTTTGTTTAGCAATCACGATTCATTGTGCTTATAATTTAGCGATCACAGTGTTCTTAAGCTCTGCTAATTAATGTTGCAGCTGCATTCCGAGATTATGCAAGAAACATATTTCTAGTTATAATGAAGTTCTTTCACAGCTTCTCCCACCAGAAGAGAATTGGTTTTAACCATTTTACAAGCTTGCTTGGAGTGGGTCCTGTGTAGTAATAGAACTCCTTAATTGCCTTCTCACAAAGGGAACTTTTGTGTGTTACACACTAACAAATCTGGGTTTGCTCCCAGAGGACCACAAAGACAGAGGGCGCCTCTTGCTAGCCATCTGACAAGTGTGCATGTATGTGCACGATGCACATACTGTACACTCCCATTTTCCATAGTCACACTTTAGAAGAAGAGGAGTTTGGATTTGATATCCCGCCTTTCACTCCCCTTCAGGAATCTCCAAGCGGCTAACATTCTCCTTTCCCTTCCTCCCCCACAACAAACACTCTGTGAGGTGAGTGGGGCTGAGAGACTTCAAGAAGTGTGACTGTCCCAAGGTCACCCAGCAGCTGCATGTGGAGGAGCGGAGACGCGAACCCGGTTCCCCAGATTACGAGACTACCGCTCTTAACCACTACACCACACTGGCTCTCCATTGGCTCTTTACATTGTTAAGTTTACATTTTTAAAAAAATAGATGCCTAAGTAACTAAATAAGTGGCAAAGCCTTAAGAGAAAATGTTCTCCCTCTTACAGGGGTGCCAACTTGAATAAAATATTATGGGGCCCAGGTAGGCCCCGCCCAATGCAATTGATTACATAACGCAGTGTATACACAACATTTGAACGGGAATGCCCACAAAGTTTGTGGTGGCTCAGCCTCCTCAAATATTTTATTGTGGGAGTCAAAGCCCCCACATCCCCTGGGAGTTGACTCCTATGTCCCCTTATCCTACTGACCACCCATTGTGAGTCTGGAGTTGGGGGGAGCCAAGGCTTCTCCATTGACCAGGGCCATCTTTACCTGGGGGTGCAAGGGGTGTGGGGCACCCGGGCATCGATATCTGGCGGGCGCCAGGCACCCGCCGCTGAAGCCGCCTAAGTGCGTTGTGTTGAGCTGCTATGCGGCAGCGGGATCAGTGGCACCTTTGACATGACTGATCTTGCGCCGCCTGCCTGCTAATGCTGTTTCAGGGAGAG
Organism: Podarcis bocagei; assembly: GCF_964188305.1. Taxonomy (NCBI): domain Eukaryota; kingdom Metazoa; phylum Chordata; class Lepidosauria; order Squamata; family Lacertidae; genus Podarcis; species Podarcis bocagei. The sequence continues at coordinate 80,814,248 of NC_138129.1, read as the reverse complement.
CTCTCTGGAAAGTTTCGCTCACCAAAGCCAGGAGGAGGGGGAGTGACAGGCAAGAGGGAGAGACAGACAGAAAGAGAACGCGCCTTTCTAGTGACGGGAGCATGCACAGGCTACGGAAGAAGAACTCATATATGTGCGCTCACGAGGGCCCTCCCAGCTCTTCTAGAAATAAGGTTGCTCCCACAATGAAAGGCTGCCCGAGACAGTTCTCCCACGTATTATTATTTTTTTTTTTATTTATACCCTGCCCTTCCTGGCCAAGACCAGGCTCAGGACGGCTAACATCAGGTATAAAAACAACTGATTAAAACACAACTTAACAACAAGATTAAAATACTACTTAAGATGCAGCCTCATTTCAGTGGAAGCCCAGGTCAAAAACTGGTGGGGTTTTTTTGGGGGGGGGGATGTCAAATCTTCACCAAGGCTAACTATCCAGACTGGTCCTATGTGGGCCAGAAAAGCCAGGGAAGTCCCCAGGTTCCATCACAGAAGGGAAGGGAAAGAGGGGGAGGGGATCAGGCTGGTTCCAAGCCAAAGGTCAGGTGGAACAAATCTGTCTTACAGGCCCTGTGGAAAGAAATCAGATCCTGCAGGGCCCTGGTCTCATGAGACAGAGCATTCCACCAGGCCGGAGCCAGTGTTGAAAAGGCCCTGGCCCTGGTTGAGGCTAATCTGACTTCCTTAGGGCCTGGGACCTCTAGGGTGTTGCTATTTATGGACCTTAAGGTCCTCTGTGGGGCATGCTCACAATGCCCGTTCATCTCATCTTTCAGGCACCCCTCTATGACCGTAAGCACATGTGTGGAGTCTTTACACTCCACATGTGTTCTTTGTCTTCTTTGGAAAAGCTGGTTTTAAACAAAACACAGACAAAAAACTCCTTTTGGAGCCATGCAGGCGTGAGTGCTATTTCTCAAATGATAATGGTGACATAAGGCATAGTAAAAGTTAATTTAGAGGCTAAACTAAATTTGGGGGTGCTGGGCAGATCTTTGCACGCCGGCAGCACATATGCTAAAGATGGCCCTGCCATTGACTACAATGTTGGGTGGTGGTGGTTCTGTTTCATGGGCAACTTTATATAGAGCCATTCTCAGTACATGCTGCAGACAGAGAAACACACACTCAGGAGATCTGGATTATTGGTATCTCATTTGTTTGCTGGGTTTTGCTGCTGGATGTACACCAAGGATCTTTAGCCAACCTCAGCTTTCCAATGAAGGCACATGCAACATGGGAAACCAGGAGCCTCTCCCATGCATGTCTTGGTCATGGTTCCCAAATTACATGACTAATGTCTGACATAGGTCTCTAGGTTCATGTAGGTTCTTTCCATCCTGGTATCTGCTGTGGTGGGGCTTACATGGAAAGTTTCCACATGATCTAAGGAATTTTTGCAATGCAGATCACCAGACTGATGTAGTGTGAGGCCTGACTATGGACAGTGCAAAGCAATCTGAGAATCTGACAAGAGAATCAGGGTCAAAGTGAGGACCTGTTGTCCTGCTGCAATGTGTGAAGCATGTCTTGTAGTGGGAGGAATTCTGAATTTCAGAAGGGGAATAAATTTAGATCAATTCAGCATAGAAACAATGATAATGAAGGCACCTGGTTCATACAAATCAGCTGCAGATTGATGGACACATTAAATGCAGAAGTGTGGGAGCTCCATTCTTATGCAGCAGCTGAAACCATTAAAATGTTGCACATGAACAGTTGTTGGAAGCTGCCCAGAGTGGCTGGGGAAACCCAGCCAGATGGGCGGGGTATAAATAATAATTATTAATTATTGTTGTTGTTGTAGTTGCATGGAACAGTTTTCATGTGGCTGCATTTAAAGGGATTCACGACACCAATGCTAGCTTGTGTGAACCAGGCTTTAGATACAGCATGGCGGACAAGAGTTTGTTTAATTTTAAGAAGGGGCTATTGTTGATGTCATATCACATGCCCTAGGGCCTTCTTCACCAATTGCTCAATGTAACCTTTCAGGAGTATCAAAGACAAAAGGCAGCCACTGCTCATTAAAAGTGATCTTATTGATAAGATGTTGGACTCGTCAGCTTTACTACAGTGTATGCATCATGGAAGGAATGAAACAATCCCACTCTTTGAAGTCTTTTAAGAACTGCAGTGCCACTAGCTCTATCCAGCTGTCCAGATGCATGCATGCATCCAAGGGAGAAGACGTTAGAGATTGCAAAATCTCATTGAACTCAGCACAGGCATCGGCGGTGACATCACTGCTGGATTTACATATAAGCTAAACAAGCTATAGCTTAGGGCCCCACTCTCTTGGGGGGGGGGGCAAAACATTTAAAGGAAAAAGCCTGGATGTACATTTCCAAAAAATAAGATAAAAAGCAAATAAAATAAAACCTACATACAGTTAGAGCTTAATAATTATTTCACTATTAATATACTTCTTCTTAATTGTATTTCAGTTCAACAAATACTTTGATAAAATACATATTTTGTTATGTGCAAATGGCTTTAGATACCTCTTAGGTCCATAAATTACCATATAACATATATTCAACAACAAAAACAGTGACAATTTGTTGTTGACAAAGGACAGCTGGACATATAAAGGGCCCCATTACCTTCAGTAGCTTAGGGCCTCATCAAACCTAAATCCGTCCCTGGCTGACATTGCCATGATAAAAATAGGCAATTATTGGACATACATTCTAAAAGTCATACTCTTAAAAGTGGTCCTTTATTTTAAATGTGTTTGCTCATTCGCTGCGATGGCACTCCCGTGTATTTTCCATTTGAAGATGGATGAACGGCTGTTTTCTCCTTCCTTCTGAAAGAGCCGCTTTTCATTTCATTTGTGTTGTGGAGATCATCTTACTTCCATTACATATTTTAAATTCATTGTGTGTGGAGCAAGCTGTTCTCTGCAAAAAAATAAAATAAAATAATGCATGCTGCAACGTTATCAATCAATTCATCTTTAAGAAACCCCAGCACTGTTTTGTGTTTTTGCTGACAAAGACTGGTGGTGTTCCTTTTCTAGAATTTAACTATGTGGGGTAGTACAGCAAAGGTTTTGGCAATATCCTCAGTGGGACCTGCACCTCCCCAAACTTGGCATTGACAGAAACATCTCCTCCTCCCTCTGCAGCCACCCTTCCAATCAGGCAAGTTATCATTGCGTGGACAGGCAGAGTCCCCCAGATCCTGAGTGGCCCCCCGTCATGTGGAATAACGACTCAAGACAACATGCTATGGGATTAAATTGGCCACAACTTTTTAAAATTTCAAATGTGGTTAGACCTTGGCTCAGGCATTGGGCATTTTCCCTCCCCAGTCCCCAGCCGGGGACCTAGGGAGCATCAGGGTTATCCAGTGTGTGTGGGTGGGGGGGTGAGCCGGCTCTGGAGAACATATGTTCAAGCAGAGATAGCTGCCCCCGTTACGCTGCCACTGCAGGGGAGAGCAATGACGACCTTTCGGCGTATGGTCAAAGCCTCCCCTCAGAAACCCCTTTAACGGGGAACCCTGGTATCGCCGCCACAAAGAGGAAGATGGACTAAAGGATTCTGCCCAAGGCCTGATACCGCCAAAATTGTGACGTTTTGCTACAGGAGAGGCAAAACCTGCCAATGCAGGGGAATTCCTTTCCGGCCCTTTAACAGCAACCTTAACGTAGCAGCGCCTGCATACCTGTGAAGAAAAGTTAACCTGCAAAATAAGACATTAACTGGGGACTGGGGAGGAATTTAAAGTGCAGGTATCAACCTTTAATTAGCCGTAAACAACTTGGGACCCAGTTATCTGAAGCAAAGCCTCTCCCAGGGTTAGCCTCCCTGGGCTCATAGTTCTAGAAGGATGCTGCCATGAGGCAGTGTCTTCTGCATGGTGGCACCCTGATTACAGAATGCCCTCCTTCTGGGAGCATGACTGGCACTGATATGGCTAGCATTTCAGCACCAAATAAAAACTTAACTGTTTGCCTAAGCCTTTGTAGGATTTTAATTTGCCACTGCAATGGGAGCCATATAGGCTATCTGGGGCTTTTAATTACTGATTTTATGTTTGTTTTATCTGCTCTTCCATCTCCGTTTGTTGATTGTGGTTGTTTTAAACTGAAGTGTAAGTTTGAAATCTTATTTTTTTTACTACTGCTACAACTACTTATGTTATCCTGTACCTTTCTTGTAAAGCACTTTGGGTGTGTGTCATTATAGGAAAGTGGATTATAAAAAAATGTACAAAGAGATGTATTTCTAATTTTATTGAGCCTTTGACCTTCTAGCAACAATTGTAATTTGGATTTTTAGCAAAGTGACCAGCTCAGTTTTGCAGCTGATTCATTTCTTTACTTTTATCATTCTCTAGTATTTGACCAAATCTAAACTAAACATACTTTTCTTCAGTTTGATGTATGTTTTATAACCAACTCTATTTGTGAGCCGGCAGATATCCTACACACATAACTTTTATCCTGTTGTGACAGGGACCTCCAGGAGCAGCTGGCGCCGAAGGAAGGCAGGGTGAAAAAGGAGCAAAGGTAAAATTGATGTGTTTTATGCTACAAAAATAGTGTGTTGTTTTTTCCTCCAAAGTGCATGCTGTGGTTGGTGTCAGCTGCAGAGAAATTGCCTTTTCTTTTCATGCTCCTGGCTTCTGCCCCTTAGCATCCTAAGTCAAGTGTAAATGATATTTGCTTACTTTCTTTTCAAACTGTGTACGGGGCCAATGCACATGAAAAGATGAGCTGGTAATTATAAAGCCAGAGGCTTATTACAGTCTCAGTTTGCCCCTTATTAGTGGCCACGTGATAAGAAGCCTACACGCATTGTATCCATGTTCCACACTGTATTTGCAATTGAATTTGCAATTTGCAATTATCGAATGATAAACAGGGTTCTGGCGACAAAATAAAGATTGACACCTGACTGGTGGTGTTCACAGTTAGCCCACATCTTGGGCTAGGCATGCTAGAAGAAAATAGGAAGAGCAGGACTATGTGGACTGACACACAGCATTTCTGCACCTCCACAACACAGAGAAGATAGCTCCTTCCTACAGCAGTTCCACAAAGGCAGTAACACAAAAGATCATTGTAACTGGCAGGAAATCCTCCATATTCACACCCATCTTGTTCTGATCTAAAAATGCATACAAATTGAGGAATGGGGAGGAGAGGCCATGGAAGAATGTCCAGTGCCCTTGCTTTAGTTTGAGAAGTGCACCATACTTTAAGATGCCTGGCTCTAGACGCATTTGAACCACAGCCAGTCATGGACACATTGAAAGTGTGCACAGGAGATACATGTTTTCAAATACAGTGGTACCTCGGGTTACATACGCTTCAGGTTACAGACTCCACTAACCCAGAAATAGTGCTTCAGGTTAAGAACTTTGCTTCAGGATGAGAACAGAAATCGTGCTCTGGCGGCACGGCAGCAGCGGGAGGCCCCATTAGCTAAAGTGGTGCTTCAGGTTAAGAACAGTTTCAGGTTAAGAACGGACCTCCAGAACGAATTAAGTACTTAACCCGAGGTACCACTGTACCTGTTTTGCCCAGTCACAGTTCTTCTGAAGTTTAAAGAGAATTTATACAATGGGGCTTCCTTCCAGTTACATTTGGGACAAGCAAGGTTACCTAGGGCAGAGAATTTGGACAGAAAAATGAAAAAACAACAACTGTGCCAATACATTGTACCCTGATCCTCTGAACGCATAAGAACACAGGATGGCCAATTCCTTCTCACACTCTGTTTTTTCATCTAAATGCAATGGCCAGACAATCCATTGACATCACTTTACCTGTTTTGTAGGGGGAACCTGGTTCAGAAGGTGCTCCAGGAAAAACAGGCCCAGTTGGACCTCAAGGTCCTTCAGGGAAACCTGGTCCAGAAGGTCTTCGGGGTATTCCTGGCCCCGTGGTGAGTACATTGACTGCAACATGTTAGCATCTCTCGCTTCTTGTCTTCCATGATTTGCTCTTACCTAAAAAATCCTAATTTGTTTTTCCTATAGGGAGAACAAGGTCTACCTGGAGCACCGGGTCAAGATGGTCCTCCAGGTCCCATGGTGAGCACCTTTCCTTATGGGGCTTTTGATTAAACCAAGTTTCCTTAGGGATGCTAACTATTACAGACCAAGTTGGGCATTTCTGCTGGATTTTGTAGCTGGAAACGGTGGGGGGGGGGAGAAGTATTAATGATTTGTCACACATCCTGAAAAATTTAAACTTTGGTTACTCTTAAAGTTCAGATTGAACTTTGCCGTAGATGCTGACTCCATGCTATTTCCAATGGACTGCATCTGTGAGGAGAATACCAAACCTAAGATAAAGTAGGAGGACAGAACATGCTGCAGGTGAAAATTGTGTTCTGCATCTCAGAAGCCTTTAAAAAAGAAAATGTACCATCGCTATTTCACTTTTTGTCCATGAATTATGTATTTGCCTGGGCTTTCTGCATCTAATGATATCCTAAAGAAGAAATGGAAAAGATACACACTGAATAATGTTTTTGCACATGAAGAGTTAGGGCTGTTTTCAATCTTCACTTGGTTGAAGGGGTCACTTACCATTCCTAACAACACAATGATTTCACAGATGTCTGCTGCCAGCAGGCAACCAGCAGTCAGAATGCACTGAGAGCCCAACCCTATGTATGTTTACTTTGAAGTAAGTCCCACTGAATTCAGTGGGGTTACTTCCAGGTAAGCTTGTATATGATTGCAGCCCAAGTCACTTCAGATCCCTATCCCCAGCCCCTCAGATCTCCACAAGCAGGTGCTCAATGAGTCCTTATCATACATTCTTATAAGTGTGTCTAGGGTTGCAGCTCAGTAGACCTGAGTTTGGCTTTCCCCAATATTATTCCATACGAATAATATCAATAGCATTCCTTCTGCAGATTGAGGGAAAAAATAAGATGCATTTATTAAGTTTTCGAAGACAACAAGCAAGACAAACAGCAGTGAAACAATGAACAATGACTGTGTGGGACACATTAGTGCAGTGGGAATAAAATTAACAAAAGGTTCAATACATTTTTGCAGACATCATAATAAAATAGATTCTTTGAAGGGACATTTTAGAATGTCTCAATGTCTTAATGTTGTATTTTAATCTTGTTTTTAAGTTGTATTCATTCAACTTGTTTTTATTATTGTTTGTTAGCTGCCCTGAGCCCGGCCTTGGCTGGGGAGAGTGGGGTATAAATAAAATTTATTATTATTATTATTAAAAGAGTCACATATCAATAAGGTAACCTCACCACATAGAGACATGTGTCATTGGGGGTACATGCAGGACATGGCTTTTATTTATAAAGCATTAGTGGGGGGTGCCCAGTGCTTACTGGGTATGTTTAGAAACCAAAAACTACTGTGGTATTTAAATGGATGATGAGTTTGGGCCTATCCCATCAAAGATCAGGTGAAGTCCATCCATAGTTATATTTTGGTCCAGGTTGAGGCAGGCCTCCACCCCCACCTTGGGAACACTTGTGGGAAATTTGACAACAATAACTTGAGAGTCGGCCAAACCTTACCCAAAAAATGGGTGAAGTCACACCAAAGTCTGCCATCAGCCTGCCTTCTTGAATCAAAATGGTTCTTGGTGACCAAGCATGAACAAAGACTGTTCCCCGCCCTCTCACCGCAAACTTTCATGTCAGAAACATCTTGAGAGGCAGTTGAAGCCATGCCAAAAATTGGGTGAAGTCACACCAAAGTCATGTTTTGGTCTGCCATCTTGATTCAAAATGACAGCCAGCAACCAAATCTTAATGCAGGTCCCCACCCCCCACCTTGGGAACCCGTCTGGCAAGTTTGGGAATGATATCTTAAGAGGCGGCCAAACCGATGCCAAAAAAGGGGGAGTAAAATCACACCAAAGTTAGTTTTCAATCCTCATCTTGATTCAAAATGGCAGGCAGCATCCAAACATCGATGGCCACTGCTCCCACCTCTAGAACCCTCATGCCAAGTTTGGTGACAATATCTCAGGAGGCAGCAAAACCTGTAGTAAACAAACGTACAGACAAACCATTTTCCAAAATAAATAGTAGATATAAATGGAAACCATAAAACATCCAAATGGACTCATTTTATAACTCCTCTTAGAACCATCTTATGATGGTTTAAATTCTCAGACAAAGCAATGTCCCGCAACGTCTCAAACCATCTATCCTTAGAGGGAACTTATGCAGACTTCGATGTCGTGGATCAAGATGCACACACACACTGTTACACTCAACAGTCTCCCTCTTTCCCCCTCGATGAACATTTGATCAATGCTGTCATCCAACAATGCTGATCACCTGTTGGAGGAGACCCTGGGAGGGGGTTTGCAACTGGATTCCATTTCCTTGGCAGGCAATCAGAATTGCCAGAGATGATAACATGGATTTTGTTTCTAAAATTTCTATTTCTAAAATTCAGGGCACAACGGTTGTTGAGCTTTTTTGCAGAAATCGATCAAGAGATCCTGGACATTTTGCCGATTTCCCATATTTCCCTCCCAGACCCTATTTCCACTGGTTAAATCCTGTCACTGCCCCTAATGTTGAGTGCTGCTCTTAGGGTTCAGGAGCATTGAAGATGCACCCCATTCACTCGGGTGGTGGGTGGGTAAAACTGCCCAAAAACAAAACTAAGAAAACAGGAACACCAAAAACCTGTTCAAATGGTTCGTGCATCAGTGAGTCTCTTCAGAACCAGACTGGGACCTTTAAATGTCATTTAAGGTGGGTTCAAATTGGCGTACGCCATTAGTGCAATGAACTACTCCGATCTGCGCTCATTGTAAGGTCACGTTGCTTAAGGTCACCTTTTGCCCTGTGGTGCGTGCTCCAACATTGCCCATTGAATGCTGCAAGATGCGATTATGCCTTTCGTGGTTCAGGTAAATATCACAAAATTACAAAATAAAGTCCTGTCTCCATTTAACGGGCTTGTCCTTGATATCCGTAGGGTCCACCTGGCTTGCCTGGCTTGAAAGGAGATCCAGGTTCCAAGGGTGAAAAGGTGTGTGAAAATTTATCTTTCATATGTAACCCAAACAAAAAGTACTTGGTGCATCCATTAACTCTCATAATGTAGTGATTTATTTGTTTTAAATTTGATGTAGCCCATTCATTTTTTAAAAGTTGTTTTTTTAAAAAATAAAATAAAATTAACCGCAATCTTTAATTTGGATATTTTCCAGGGGCATCCTGGTTTGATTGGTCTGATCGGACCTCCAGGAGAACAGGGAGAAAAGGGTGACAGGGGTCTGCCGGGCCCCCAGGGAGCCACTGGAGCAAAAGGAGATGGAGTTAGTAAAGCACACACACACTTTTCTTATTGGTTTCATTCCTGTTCATTCCAGCCTCTCTCCAAACTAGCATATTCTTGCATAGTTCTGGGTATATAGAACAAATCTGTTCAGCACTGGGGGGGGGGGGGGAATAGATTTATGAGGGCAGATGAATAGCAGAACCACAATCTGCTCTGACAATGGAAACTCTTTAAAGGAAGAAAGCCGGGAAATGTGAGCTCCTATATTTTACTACTGAGCTATTTTCCTTTTAAAAGATGTCAATTAAATACTCCGGGGGCAGCTCAGCTCTGTTTCATTTCAGCAGAGCTTGCATGGGAGAATTTCCTTTTGGGTTGTGTCTACTTTTTTGTGCAGTTACCGGGGGGGGGGGGAAACAACCACTTTGGAAAACATAGTTCAGAAATAATTGTAGAAGACCACACCAACAGAGAGAAAAGGAAAACCGTGAGCTCAAAACACAGAAGACTAGTATACAAGATTTTTGCAAATGTACCTTCTGTTAAATTAAAGCCTTAATAGTAATAGTGATCTCATATAATCACAGTAGATTTAGCGGCATCCCCCATCCCCATAAGCCAGTAATTGGGAGCCTGTGTTAATTATTTCTGTCTGATTAAATGCTATTGGCTTATTCATCAGCGTGACATACTAATTTTTCCTAACCCTATGCCTGTTTTGAAGATTTCTCTTTATTTTCCCACTCATTTGCCACAATGTCACTAACGACACCCAACAAATTTCTGCTTGCTTTCTTGTGCAACCCTTCAAATTGTTTAAGAGATTTGTGGGTTAAATGAAATCTCAGTTCTTATGATCCTTTTGATACTTACAAAAAACAACAACCCTGTTTTTCAATATTTCTCATCCATATCATGCAAAACAAAACAAGCAAGCAAGCAAGCCTTGACAGAACTCCAGCAGTTTCACTTGCAACTCGCTGTCTATGTAATTTTTAGCACCAATAGAGTCAGGTTCTCAGCTTTCAGAGGGTGTCTAGAATAACTTGACTTTGTACCTCTTCTTTTTCAAGGGAATTCCTGGTTCTGCTGGCCCACTTGGTCCTCCTGGTCCACCTGGCTTACCTGTAAGTAGCCGCGCCCAGCATGTCTCCTGCCATACCCATCAGTTTTGACATTTGCACCTCGGCAAATGCAACATCGTCTAATGATACCTACCTTTTCCTTTTTTCTTTTAGGGACCCCAAGGACCCAAAGGCTCTAAAGGTTCCACAGTAAGTCACTTTGCTCTCAAATTCATCTTTCTTTTTCCATTGCCGATGGTTATTTGTTCCAGTTGGTTACAAAATGGCCACTAATACGGTTTCCCTTGTACTCCTTCATAGGGTCTTGGTGGTCAGAAGGGTGATGGCGGTTTACCTGGACCCCCTGGACCTCCTGTAAGTAAAATGGATACTTACCCAATGAATTTTGCAAGTGTTATGCTAGTTATTGGGTGAAAACCACATCCTCTTGATGAGGATTCATGTTCTGTGTATCTATAGCTCCTTGCCGCTTTCTACAACTAGCAAAACAGTAAACAACTTATGGGAAAAAATAGTGAAATGGTGAAAAATTCCCTGATTAGTAGAGGTCACCAAAATTTATTGTTTATTTTTAGGATTGCCTGGGTGGAAAACTTTCCTTGCTTAATCAGGGAACACTAGATACACATCAAATAGAAGGGACTGGCTAGAGTTTCATGCGGAGCTTGCAGTCTCGTAAGATTCCTCCCTCTCCCTCTTTGCAATTATTGACATTTTAAACCCAACATTTAAGTTGGCTTTTATAAGTTACACTAATAGGTAATCTGTCAATGTCCACATTTCCGTGTGTGAATATTTGATCAGGCCTACTTGAAGCACATACTTCATAGTCAAATGCTGCAGCAGTAATATCAGCTCAGTTATCAAATTGGTGTGAAATAAAGGATGCACTGATTTTCTGATACGCAGCATTGACTCTGGCCTGATTTTTAAGTGCAACTTGTTTGTAAATACAAAACAGCAATTACCCTCATCAACTCTTTGTCTATGGACCTGATGTGTGAAACACACCAAATGCAACTCAGCTGTCAGTTATAATAATTTTAATAATCATATGTATTAGCTATGGAAGCCAAACAGTGGCTCAGTAAAACTCCTGTCTGTCTGTCTGGCTGGCTGTCTCTGCAAATACAAGGGAGTTGCCAGGCCACAATATGTAGCTGTTGGGCTTTCCTTCTCCTCTTCCTCCTCCATCTCCTATATTTATTTTTTACGCCACCTTTTTCCCTGATAGGACTGAAGGCAGCTCAGTGGGCCACAAGTATAAATGAGTGAGCCATTATAGCTCGGAAATAAGCCAAAGCATTTTATTTATTTTTTAGTAGCAAGAAAAATACTAAACCACAAGAAAGTAGCTTGGTCCTGTTCTGAATGAGCCCACATTCAAAGCTGCACCCTCCAGCTATGCAAAGCTGTTGACCAACAGAGAAAGTGGAGGTTTTGAGGCCTTCCCTTGGCTGTCACAGGCTTAACATGGCCCGGAATGAGACAAATATACCTCTTCTGCCACCTGAATATGGAAGTTTGAAGGGCCAAAAATCAGAAGGGGGAAGCCCTGCAGATAACCCCTGGGAATCCTCTGTGTGGCTTCCAATTGCCACCTTGATGCCGCAGTCTTGCTTTTAAAAGGATTTTGTTTTCACGCCCTGAATCCAAGTGAATAGCTTAATATCCCTTAGGCTTTTTACCCAATCTTGTGTGACTTTCTAAAAAAAAAGTGGCAGAGAAAGGTCATTGCTTTTGCTTTCCCCAGGGCCCTCCGGGTGAGGTGATTCAACCTTTGCCAATCCAGTCACCCAAAAAGACCAGAAGATCTTCAGATGCCATGATGTCTGATGCAGCTGACAGCATCCTGGATTACACCGACGGCATGGAGGAGATCTTTGGCTCACTTAACTCTCTGAAGCAGGACATTGAGCACATGAAATACCCAATGGGGACTCAGAACAACCCAGCCCGAACATGCAAGGATCTCCAGCTCTGTCACCCAGACTTCCCAGATGGTATGTTAATGTTACATGACAAAAGGCAAATGCGCTGAAGTTGTGATTTGCTAAACTATAATGTCAGGTCATTTATTCTAGTTATATGGCCAATAAAGCCTCTAAAAAGAACTAAATAAAATGCCTATTAAATCCATTCATGCAGGGGTTTTTTTTTAAAAAAAGCCCTTAGTACTTTAGCACCACCTGAAGAAACTTTGTTTCTGAGCGGGGGGGGGGGACTGTTAGCTTGTTTATGGGTGGACGAGGGAGGATGGCATCTCCCCTTATGAAATATTTGCTGAAGAAGTAAAAATAATTCACCTTTACTGTGCAGGAAAAGTGCTACGTGGTACTGTGAATATCAATTTGTTTTAAATAGCATGATCAAAGACAGACACTCCAAGTGTTCAGGGATTATAACTCTACACAATGGTGATAAAGGAGGAGAATGCAAAACTTGGCAGCATGGCTGAAGAGCAATTTCAGAAGAGGAAAGGGGATTGCGTACTTACCAGGGATTGTTGCCATAGGTTGTCCAGACATTATCATGGGACATCTGCAGAGAGGTCTTCTGAGACCAGCCAAAGGTGGTATTGATGGTGGGAGATTGGTGGTAGTGGTGGCGATGATGAGAGAATTACCACATGAATAATAATTATCAGCTTTGTTCCTGCTTCAGCTGAGGCAATGGTTTTGTTGGGCCCAAGAAAAGGGCAATAACAAACTGAATAGGGTGCACAACCCCCTAAACTCAGCCTTTTATTTCCCTGGAACCACTAAAATGGCTGAGTGGGAAGAATGGATAAGAAAGATGGTGGACTATACACAATTGGCAAAGTTAGCAGCCAAAATAAGAAAACCTAATGAGGATTGTTTTGTGGGAGAATGGAAGCCTTTGTAGGGGATACCACTTAAAGAAATACTATAGAATGATGATCTCGTAAACAGGATTTGAACTATGAGAAAAGGAAGGAATTAGAGATTATTGAATTGTTGTTATGGTACAAGAGATAGAAGATAGGGTGCGGCAAAGGGGGAGAAATGGAAAACACCATGGAAAATGGGATGGGAAGTCAACAAAAGAAAAGAAAAAAATTACTCTGTATTGGAGTGTATATGTGAAAATGTAATAAAATATAACAGAAAAAAATGGATGAGTGGGCCAGGATTGACATGCAGGGGTTAGGCAGTGACCATAAGAAGACTTGGCAAATGTCCCAAAGCAGCTTACAGAAAAAATAAAACATACTCAATTTAAAATGTAGAGAAGAACCGTAGAGCAACATTCATGATGCAAAGGTTTCCTGAAATAATGCTGTTTTAAGCTGAGGTCTGAAACCTGGCAGAGACAGTGTCTGCCTGATTTCTAGTGGGAAGGAATTGCATAGAGTAGGGTCTCCTACACTGAAGGTATTGTATGTCTCCTTCTTGACATGAATCATACTTCTGGTCTATGAGGGACCAATTCATGGTTCTCCCCCAGATCATCTCTGTGATTGACGTGGGACAGTCAGGCAAGGCAGTCTTTAAGATATCCTGAGCCCAAGTTGTTCAAGACTTTGAACCTGGTCCAAGAAGCAGATTGGAAGCCAGTGCAGGTCTGTAACAGCAGTAAAATGTGCTGGCAGTAGTCTGTTCCCATCACCGGTCCAGCCTCAGAGTTCTGCACCAGCTATAGCTGAAGCTTCCAGACCTAACAACAACCCCACATTAAACAGCAAATGTTGTTGTTGTTTAGTCGTGTCCGACTCTTTGTGACCCCATGGACCAGAGCACGCCCGGCACTCCTGTCTTCCACTGCCTCCCGCAGTTTGGTCACACTCATGTTAGTAGCTTCTGTAACACAGTCCAACCATCTCGTCCTCTGTCGTCCCCTTCTCCTTGTGCCCTCCATCTTTCCCAACATCAGGGTCTTTTCCAGGGAGTCTTCTCATGAGGTGGCCAAAGTATTGGAGCCTCAGCTTCAGGATCTGTCCTTCCAGTGAGCACTCAGCAAATATATACTTGCATTTAAATAGCATTTATATCACTAATGTTTACCACGTTCGGCTGCAGTAAATTGTAGAGCAATAGAAAACAGGCCGTGTTGTTCAAGAGGAATCTGATTTATAATTCTCTGTCTGAGCTGGAATTTTCTTTAACCCTATGGCAAGGCTTAAATGAAGAGACTAGCATTCACACTGTCTTTCTGCTTTCATATTCCTTTTATCATGTGATGTTTCCCCCCTTTTTTCAAGTATATTTTAGTTACTGTCTAGAACATGTTCATCTCATTGCAAAGAAAAAAGAGATGTGGTCTTGAGGAGGAATTAAGCAAGTCTTATGAGAAGCTGCATAAGGTGAACAGAGCCGGCAGTTCATAATAATCACCACACAAAAATTCAAACAGTTTATAACAGTTATATTTTATTGCTTATTGACCCAGTCTTAGGTTTTGAGATCCTCAAAGGCAATATTGTTTTTATTGTGTCAAAGCTGCACTTATACCCGAAGGGTGATATTTCCTTCAGACTCAGCTTCCCCCCCTCTTCCACTTCACTCTTTGTACCTTTCTGTTGGAACTGCGCCGCTTCTTGTTAAGGATATCATATGGTTGCTTATTTACCCGTGTCAAAAATCCCTTGCCCGTAGAAAGCTAGCACATCAGGGAGCATCTAGCCTCCTTCCTGACATACAGGTTTTCTACATGCAGGGAGTATTCAAATACATGAGAACTATTCAAGAATGTGATTCCTCCTTTACATTCTAAAGTAGCACAGTCCTGGGAGAGCAAACCATATTTATAATTGTGTAAAGCAATTCTTGCTCATTACAGTGCTGCTGATTTATGTGTGCATCACAGATCTCCCTCCTTCTTCCCCCCTCAGGCTGTATGGCTGATAGAGGTTCGATTCTGGACCTGCTGTTCAACCTACTTAGCCGGTTTCTCACTCCACGGGTGCTGTGCCCCTGAGGAAAAAATACACTGTTGACCAGTGTATTTGTCTGCTGTGGTTCTGACTCCCACGCAGTGTCGCTGTAAAGTCCTTCAAAAATTGTTGCCTATGTTTTCCGAAGCACAAGATAAATGTGCAAGCCTATATTGCGGGAACAGAAAATAATAGGGAGGGCATTTTATTCTGTGCAAAGGTACAAAATGTCTAATCTCATCATTGCATATTTTTTTTACAACCTCATTTAGATGGCAGTAAAGGCTGAGCATCGTCTTAATGAATTATTGGAAGTAATTCCCCTTCTTCTTCATTTCACAGGAGAGTATTGGATTGATCCGAACCAGGGCTGTTCCGGGGACTCTTTCAAAGTGTACTGTAATTTCACAGCAGGCGGGGAAACTTGCATATATCCAGATAAGAAGTCAGAAGGAGTAAGTACCCATCTTCCCCGCATTTGTTGTTGACTGTTCCCACTGTGCTGCTTCGAGATTCTGACTAAAACGGGGGGGGGGGGGGAATCCTGTCACATTTTTGTTCATGTGCCTTTCCTTGCGGGATAATTACTCCATTACATTTACATAAATTTGAACAAAGCAGTGAAGTGATAATACAGTGTTAGCAGAGATCGGAGGCCCCCCACAGTCCCTTATGCAGTGCAGATGTAAGCTGACTGCACCTGCTTGCCACAACATTTCTTTTCCTTCTCACACCACAGCTGTGCAGCCATTTCTAACGAGGACATGAAGCTCAGGCTCCATCCTGGAAAATAAAGTCATGTTTTTCTTTCCGTTCTTATTTTTCTTAACCCTTTCTGGGGAACCATTTCGGTGTGTGCATGCGAGCTGCTTCTTTGCTCCTTCTCACAGAAAGCGGGTGACAACTCCTCTCGCTCAATCTCCTTGTCTGACTACAGTTCAGTGGCGTAGCGTGGGGGGTGCAGGGGGGGCCGGCTGCACCGGGCGCAACATCTGGGGGTTAGGGTTAGGGGGCGCAAATCCACAGGTTAGGGGTGCAAATCCACGGGTTAGGGGGCGCAAATTACTTGCCTTGCCCCGGGTGCTGACAACCCACGCTACGCCACTGCTACAGTTTACACGGGGCATCTCCACACTCGAGCCCAAATCCTGCTGAAGGGATTCATGCACAGAATCAGATCTCTGCATTGCTCTGCTAAGGGTGGAAAGCTAATTTTATTTCTGGTCCAATGCGTTCACTTATTCTGGTTCTGCTCTGTCCTGTTCCTACACTATTCCATAATTACTATTATTTATTTTTTAAAAATCTGCATGAAAGTTCACATTTTAATCTGTATTTAAATACAGAATTTTAAGTTCATCTCATAATGCACATTTTTATTATCATTATTTATTTTGACAAAGTAATAACCATAAATAAATAAAAATAAAAATGTGCACCCCACTAATGAGACCATTCCATTGTAACTATCCAACCTCCCCAAATTTGAACACCTCTTGCAATGGCTTGACCCCTTTCCATTTTAACAGTACAAATTCTATTAATGATAAATTACCATGTGCCATTAAGGTAAGATGGGGAATATGCAGGAGAAATGATTTTGAGTTACATATTTCTAAAGTTATCTTTTCTCCAAACATGACGTTCTTCTTGGATTAAGAGCCATGCGCACAAATTAAATGTGTGCCCAAAGGACTGTTGAGCAGGATAGACAACTTTGGTCATATCCAACAGGGCTGTTCTTCTCCTACTATTAAATATTAAGTATTGAAACCAGATTCTGTGGCTTCTCAAAATAAGATATCAAACATTGTCCAAAGCACACTCTGCCCCATGAGCACAGGCTATGGGAAGTCTAGTTCTTCATTGGCAAAGCAACCAAGTGCATCAGCTCCTAATGCGCAAGGGATCTACACCCCACTTCTGCTAATTAGCAAGCTAGACATCTACTTCTTCAGACTTGTGCTCCAACTGGGACAGCTGGAGCAACAGTGTGACCACACCCCTTCCAGCTCACTGAAACCCCCTCATCTGCCATGGCGTGTGCAAGTAATAATAATAATAATAATAATAATAATAATAATAATAATAATAATAATAATAATAATAATAATAATAATTTATTTATACCCTGCCCCTCTGGTTGGGTTTCCCCAGCCACTCTGGGTGGCTTCCAACAAAATATTAAAATACAATAATCTGTTAAACATTAAAAGCTTCCCTAAAGAGGGCTGCCTTCAGGTGTCTTCTAAATGTTAGGTAATTTTTATTTCCTTGACATCTGGTGGGAAGGCGTTCCACAGGGCGGGTGCCACTACCAAGAAGGCCCTCTGCCTGGTTCCCTGTAACTTGGCTTCTCGCAGTGAGGGAACCGCCAGAAGGCCCTCGGCGCTGGATCTCAGTGTCCGGGCAGAACAATGGGGGTGGAGACGCTCCTTCAGGTATACTGGACGGAAGCTGTTTAGGGCTTTAAAGGTCAGCACCAACACTTTGAATTGTGCTCGGAAACTGTCAATTTCTGCTGTGTGGCAGCTCCAGCAGCTCCTGTGCTTTAAGCCCATCCTCGGAGACAGGGGGGGAGGAGGATGGAGGAGATTCTAATGGTCCAACTCTCTTGGGGACTGTCCCTTCCAGCTCTGTGCCTTCCTACAGCTATTTCCCCATCTCTGACTGCCTAGATTCTTCCTCTTATTCCACCTGCAGCCTCATGGGTGGCACAGAACCCCACAAATTGCCGCCCCCTTCCCCTGGCTCATCCTCCAGCTCCTCTGCCCACCCCTAGGACTCCTTCCTGTCCCTGATAATATTCAGAGGATATGGACAGTACAATTCACAGAGGAGAAGTTGAAGGAGGAAATTCCATTTAAACTCCAAAGAGAAGCTCTAAACACCTTCCATGAGGACCCAGGACATCTTCCCTACCAGGCACTGCTCAGACTGAGACTGTACAGCTGAAATCTATGTTAGCTGTGAATGGTCCATCCCTCTACCTTGCAGGAAGACATAACTGTTTCAATTAGGATCACAAGACTATATAACATTTGAAGGGAGCCAAAGACCATCTGGGCAGACCCTCTGCCAAGAGACAAAGTACTTGCAACTGGTTTTCCACAGATCTGTCTGAACAATCCAATTAATGTATCTGGTTATTTAATATGTAATCTGAGAATTGGATATAAATTTCTATCTGCAGAACTGCAAATATGATTAGAACTAGGCACAGAGCCCAGGCGCCGTCGTCTTCTTTTTTTTAAAAAAGGAGATTAATTTAGCAGTGTTTATGTAAAACTCTGTTAATTCCCACTCATTTCTTGCCGACATAATTAACACTTGCCGTATCTGATCTTCTCTTGCAGGTAAGGATTTCATCATGGCCAAAGGAAAATCCAGGAACCTGGTTTAGTGAATTTAAGAGAGGCAAGCTGGTAAGCGATAATTTCTTTACTCTGGAATTAATAGGCAACCGAGTCCATACCCGCCTGCTCAGGTCCAGCAAAATCAATCAGTAGGTGAAAAACATGCAGGTTTACTCTTTCTGGGTCTGGCGCAAAAGACAATTGGCCATTTGCAACCACACCCAAGAACAAGACACAAAAAAATGAATTGAACTCAGGACAAACATCTTTCTGTGGAGGTGGGGCTCTGAAAGCACAGCACAAAATTAATCTCAATCGGTGTGCAAAAAGCATGGTCTCTGCATGTAGGTTTACTTTTCTGGGAATTACACAAGATACAACACACCAGCAACGTATTTGGCATTTTGACTGCATCCCTTTTGATCCCCACCATGGGCAATCTGCAAGCAAGTTTGTTCTGAGCGACTTTCGTCGTCACATTCTGTCATTTGCCCGTAGTTTCCTTTCTGGTGCTCAGGGGTCAGGACCAAAGTGTACGCAAGGAGCTCTCTGCTGCCTGCAAGGCCTCTTCTTTCCCTTGCTCGTAGTTGCAGCTGGTTTATATTACAGTCCACTCCATCTCCAGGACTTGGGGCAGATGACAGATCATCAGGCTCAAGCTTTGCTGTATCTTTGGAGGAAACAAATTCCGCAGTTGAGGGACAGCTCCTGGGAGAATCTCTCTGTGCAGCCTTGATATACAGATGGCAAAATCCAGAGCATGTCTAACCTAGAGGCATTGAAAAAGAGCAGTGGGAAGGATTTCTTAATAAGTTGTTGCTGAGAACTTATCCAAAAATGCTGGCTTCCTGTCAGTGTTGTTGTGACAACTTACTGGAAGGGAGAGGAGTGAGGCAATGTGTAGGTGGGTGGCAGCGCAAGCATAGCAGTGGGAGCACTGGGTTGGAAGTGCAGGCATGCCCACACCACACTAACTTCCCTGACCTGTTGGCCTTCCACTACGCAGCAGCAACACTGCTGCAGAGACTATAGCGTTGGAGCTTCACCCTACTTCTGCTTCAGTTTGCACTAAAGACACCCCTATACATTTTTTGCATGCACTGGCTCATATATTCAGTGTGCCCCCTGTATCTGTTTCCAGAAGAGTGCATTCACAAAGCTTTCAGACTCTGGTATCAAGTGGATGAACCCTTTTTAGTGTTAGTCAGCACCTCATCATGTTATCTGTGGACACCTCAGTCTGCAAACCTGGTGGCGACTGCATGTAAACCCAAGCTGACTGAATAAGGTTCCAGCTAGACCAATGCCGGATTTACATACAGTGGTACCTTGGGTTACAGACGCTTCAGGTTACAGACTCCGCTAACCCAGAAAATAGTACCTCGGTTTAAGAACTTTGCTTCAGGATGAGAACAAAAATTCTGCGGCGGCAGCAGGAGGCACCATTAGCTAAAGTGGCACCTCAGATTAAGAACAGACCTTTGGAACGAATTAAGTTCTTAACCAGAGGTACCACTGTATAAGCTAAACAAGCTATAGCCCCCCAAAATATTAAAGGGGAAAAAACCTGGATGTGCATTTCCAAAATATAAGATAAAAACAAATAAAGCAAAACCTACATACAGCAACAGTGTTTTGTGTTGTGTAGGCTCCTATGATGTAAGGCCCCGCCTGCTAGCCTGCTCCCTAAAATATCACTGGTTTGCTCATTTCTGTATATATGGTGCCTACATTCTGCATGTGCAAATGGCTTTAGATACCTATTAGGTCCATAAATTACCATATAGCATATATTCAACACAAAAAACAGCGACAATTAATTTGTTGTTGACAAAGGACAGCTGGACATATAAAGGGCCCCATTACCTTCAGTAGCTTAGGGCCTCATCAAACCTCAATCTGGCCCTGAGCTGGACCTGTTCTTTAATATTATGTCGTGTAGTAGTAGGTTGAATTCTTGATAATGTTTTCATTGTTATGTCCTAAACAATTAATAGAAAACTGGACATATTTTACTAACTTCAGTAACTACAAAGATGCATTCAAAGTTAGTTTCCAACACATTATATAAATCCTGAATTTAACAGTCAACTCTGAATGCAAATCTCAATCGCTTAAATGGAATGAGGAAGCATATTTTAAAATGAAGGCAAATTTGGAGTTCTTTATTTTGGGGGGGGGGGAGAGAGACCAAAAATAATTTATATTGCATAAAACAATTTTCGTCTTATTCCCAACAAAAAGCAACTGTTTTGTTTTCATGAGATTCCCCCCCCCCCACTTATTCTCTCAGCGTAAGAAGCAATATTATTAAATTTCAAATAGGTATTCTGGTGAGGACTTTATTTTCACCATGTCCTTGCTGGAGAATGTATCGCTGACTATCAAAACACATTCCCACTATGGAAGTTACTGAAAACATAGTATGGGTAAAAGAAATGCAGTACTAGTAAAACCTTTTTTCTTTTCTTCAGATGCTAAGTTCAGCTAAAGTGATGTACAAAAAAACCTGTAACTGATCTGAAGTGCCAATGAAAATTTTTTTTGAGAACAAAACTATTTTATGATAAACAGGAGTTTTGTGTGTGTGACACATACAGAACAGTATGTTGCTGAAGCTGAAAAAGATGTTCAGATTTAAACTTCTTTTCAGCATTTACTCTAGCTTCAGGTTGCAAAACTTCAGTTAGCATGTTCAAGTATGTAATAATAATATTGTTATTTATACCCCAGCCACTCTGGAAGGTTTCCAGCACATATACAGTGGTGCCTCACAAGACGAAAAGAATCTGTTCTGTGATTCTCTTCGTCTAGCGGTTTTTTCGTCTTGCGAAGCAAGCCCATTGAAGGATTAGCGGATTAGCGCTATTAGCGGCTTTTAGCGGTTTATCTGCTGATCGAATCAGCTGATAAGCGGCTTAGCGGCTTAGAAAAAGGGGGGGAGGAAAAAAACCAGCAGGAACTCGCAAGACATTGTCGTCTTGCGAAGCAAGCCCATAGGAAATTCGTTTTGCGAAGCACCTCCAAAACGGAAAACTCTTTCGTCTAGCGAGTTTTCCGTCTTGCGAGGCATTCGTCTTGCGGGGCACCACTGTAAAAAGATAATAAAACACCAGACGTTAAAAGCTTCCAGATACAGGGAGTGCAGAATGGCACTAGTAGGCACAAGTTAAGGACTAAGTAAATTTACCTCAGAATCTCCTTGCATGAAGAGAGCTAAAATGTCAAGGAGAAAGCAGGACCAATCAAAGGAGGTCCATTTCACCCAGGCCCTTAAGCTAAGAGGAGGGCCTAAGATTTTGACACTAGTTGATTTTTTAGCATTTGATAAGTTTCACAGCTTGTTTTTCTGCACATTGGACCCAAACGCGACACATTCTCACAGATATAGAAGGCTAGAAAAGCATTATTACAAAATTCATTGTTGGAACCAGCAATGGCATGACTGGTGCTGGAAGGAAGCACACAGCTGCACCTTTGACTTGGGGAAGCATCTAAACCAGGCCACAGAGTTGCAGCAAACTGAACTTGTGTCTGCAGAATGACGTTCGTTTGTTTGTTGCAAGGTTGCAGGTCACCATTTGCGATGCTTTTCGGCTTCTGGTAATAGTTTGCGGCCCAAATGCGTAATCATGTAGCGCTGCCCAAAGAGGCTCTGTTTACCGATTCATAGCTTGACTGCATTCTTAATGGGACAGCAAACAGGATTGTGTCAGTTGATTTATAGGGAAGCCAGTTAATGTGTTTTTGTGTCAAGTGTAATCTTGTTTTGCACTTTAAAAGGAGAACCGACCACATGTTTATGCGCCTGTTTCATGGGTCTGTATTTTCCTTTGTTTTTACTCCTCAGCTTTCCTATGTGGATGCTGAAGGCAATTCCATTAATATGGTCCAAATGACATTCCTTAAACTACTGAGTGCCTCTGCCCGACAGAACTTCACTTATAACTGCCATCAGTCAGTAGCATGGCATGACGTGTCTTCTGACAGCTATGACAAAGCACTGAGGTTCTTAGGCTCAAACGATGAAGAGATGTCTTATGACAACAATCCTTACATCAAAGTTCTTCACGATGGCTGTGCGGTAAGTATAAGCCCTCGATATGCTTTTCTGCTTTCCTAAGCTAACCTGCCACCTTAATCAAATGAGTTCAGTTTAATGCTATCATGCATGTCTCCAAAGACCTTTCTTTAAAAACAAAAAACAAAACCATATTTCGTTTCTGTAGTCAGTTCTTCACCTACACAGTGTCGTCTCTTTTTAAAATAGCAATAATTAGAACACTTTTAAACTTTGGAAGATGGGGAAGTAATGTTAGCCCATAACTTAAGGAAAAACCAAAAGAATAAAATAAAATCAGACAGTAAGCTGTTCTATATGCACTGACAAGCCAAGTCACTGGAGAAAGAGGATTGAGATATAAGATTGTAATGGGAAAGCATTTGCACTCTACAGTGTGCTGCAGAAAAAGATGAATAAGAATAATGCTGCAAATGGAAGGCCCCCTTCTACCATTTTAATATAATTTCTCCCTAAAGCAGAAAATGCCATGTGAAAGCAATACCAAAGCTTTCTTTCTTTTTTTTATCTCCTCCTCTTCTTATCCGATGAGCTGCCGTTTGAAGTGGCACTGAAATCTGATACGGATAGAATGGTATTAAGGAAAGTGTGTCTGAGAAGTTTCACAAGTATTGAGACGTTACTGACGTAACCTCAAGAAGCTTGTGGGTTTCATAACACTGGCTTGATGGCCATCCTTGTGATTCGCTTCTCCTTGACCCCTGGTTCTATTTATTCAGAACAATCCCCTTTTTAAATGTGTCCCTCCATTCTTTGCCATCTCTGATGATCCCACAACCCACCCGCTTCACCAATCTGCCCCCCTCACCCCATGGAAGAATGCCATTGCTGTAGTTATTGCCCTAATGTTTGGCTTCTGGGCTTCACCCTAGGAATCTCTGGTTGGTCACTATGAGAAGAGAATGCTGGACTAGACGGGCTCTTCCTTTGTCCTTACCCATGACTACACTGCCTCTGGCGCCCACAGTCCTTCCTCTGCCGATCCTGTTTCCCCAGCTCCCATAATTTGCATTGTTAGCTGCAGCAGTGCCTGCATTTGTTGGGAACCCCAGCCAGACATGGCAGCATGGTTCCTGGAGGAAGCAAGACGCCATCCTTCCTTTTCTGTCCCTCCACATTAGACCATGGTTGGGTAGGAAGGCAATTCACCTCCAGCACATTGGCTTCCCCCACAAAATGAGTCTAGCACATTATCTAACCCACCACATTGCTCAGAGAAAGACTGGGTGTGGTAAATAGATCCTAGTGATAGCCACTTGGAAATTTTTCCATAGTGGCAGTGTTATTCAATCAAAATGCAGGCTGTCATTTGAGCGTTGGTTAAGATGTGCATAAAGTAGCATTTTTATGCATCAGCTTATTACCGTATTTTTCGTCCCATAGGACGCACCTAGTTTTTTTGGGGGGAAATAAAGGGGAAAAAATTTCCCTTTATTTCCCTCCCAAAAGCAGGTCGGGGAAACCGAACCAGGTCGAGGAACAGCGGGATGGCGGCGCTGCGCCTCCCTGCTGTCCCCCAGCTTGTGGGGCCGGCTGATGTCTGCCCGGCGCGAGGGGCGCTCTGCATCAGAGCGCCCCGCCCGCCAGGTGGCAGGCTGCTATCCGCAGCGTGGGGAGCCTTGCGGGGAACTCCTGCAGGGCTCCCCACGCTGCGGATGTGTTCCCGAAGCCTGGAGAGCGAGAGGGGTCGGTGTGCACCGACCCCTCTCGCTCTCCAAGCTTCAGCAAAAGCCTGCATTCGCCCCATAGGACGCACCCAGATTTCCCCTTCTTTTTTGGAGGGGAAAAAGTGCGTCCTATAGGGCGAAAAATACGGTAAATGCATATGGGACGCGGGTGGTGCTGTGGGTTAAACCACAGAGCCTAGGACTTGGCGATCAGAAGGTCAGCAGTTCAAATCCCCGTGATAGGGTGAGCTCCCGTTGCTCAGTCCCAGCTCCTGCCAACCTAGCAGTTCGAAAGCATGTCAAAGTGCAAGTAGATAAATAGGTACCGTTCCGGAGGGAAGGCAAACAGCGTTTCCATGCGCTCCTCTGGTTTCACCAGAAGCGGCTTAGTCATGCTGGCCTCTTGACCCAGAAGTCTGCAGACAAACGCCGGCTCCCTCGGCCAGTAAAGCGAGATGAGCGCTGCAACCCCAGAGTCATCCGTGACTGGACTTAACAGTCTGACGCACCTGAAAGTCCTACCTGCTTTTGCATTACCAAGTTGCAGCTGTATCTTTTTGCCAGATGGTCAACACCTACATTCTTGGTGTTGGTACTCAACAAGGATAATCTCCAGGTTTGCTTTCTGGTCTGTTTCACTGTAACCCATAGCCTACTTGATTCCAGACCACGGAAATTGCCAGCTCATAGTGCCTTCAGATCCAGCCTTGGCAGCAATTAAGCTTGGGTATGGGAGTGAGGTGGGGAAGCTCCCATTGGCAGTAAAGAAAGCTTTTCTGTAAGACTAATTACCATATGTGGAGCACTCTGAGGAGATCATAGTGCATGGGGAGGGGAGGCGTAATCCTTCCTTCCCCTGCTGTGAGCCCCCCTTTAAAAAGACCCATATGTACACAGCGATTTGATGCCATAGGAGCTTTTTTCCTAAGTCTCATCACCATTAATGCCTTGACTTTCACCAAGAAGGGGGTGGGGGAGAGAGATGGTCCTGCTCTCTGCTGGTTCTAGCCCAAACCACCAGGCCCAGTGGCCATTCCATGTACAGTGGTACCTCGGTTTTCGAACAGCTTAGTTCACGAACAACTTGGAAGTAAGTGTTCCGGTTTGCGAACTTTTTCGGAAACCAGACTGCTCCATTTTGAGTGCCCCTGCTCCTGCTTGCGTGGGAGTAGGAGCGGGAGCGGGGCAGCTCAGCTGGGGAATACGAAGCCTCCACTTCCCAGTCCCGCTCCTGCTTGCATGCGAGTAGGAGCTGGATTGGGGCTGCTCACCTGGAGAGGTCCAGGCTCAGTCACACCTTTCCATTGAGGGGTGCATGGCTGTGTTCCCCTCAACAGAGAAGTTTAAAGGAGCATCAGGTGGCATTGTGGAGACAACCTGACAGCTGCCTCAGCGGCAGTTTAGGGGCTCTTAGATGCAGCTGCCAGGCTGCCTCCACCTTCGCCACCCCAAACTATTGCACCTGGCTGCCTTCAGGTGGTGCAGGGGCTCTGATGCTGAGGCCTAGCCACGAACCCCTCAATGGAAAGTCTGATGGAGCCTGTACCTCCCCAACTGAGCTGCCTCATCCAGCTCCTACTCGTGTGCAAGCAGGAGCAGGAGCGGGGATCTCTCAGCTGGGAGGCGGTGGCTTCGTGCTCCCCAGCTGAGCATTTAAAATTAAAACTGAAAATATCCAGAAAACCACAAAGCCAACAAACTTGCAATTCATGAAAAGGCAGCAACACAACAAATTGAAAAAAGGAAACCAACCACAAATGAATCAAAATCACAAGAAAACATCACTGACCCGAACCCTAATTCTAATCCTTACCCTAACACTAACCCAATCCAAAAAGTTAACCCTAACCCTAACCCTGAAACGGTCTTGTTAGATAGTAAAATTCATGTTAAATTGCTGTTTTAGAGGTTGTTTTTAAAAGTCTAGAACGGATTAATTCATTCTGCATTAATTTCTATGGAATAGCACGCCTTGGTTTTGGAACGCTTTGGTTTTAGAACGGACTTCCGAAACGGAAGCACTATATAGCCCTTGACATAAGGAAGGTTCCCCAGCCCTATTACAGACAATCTAGGAGAAATTTACAGGTCTTTACTGCATTAACTGACAACTTACTTTCATTTTGGTTTGTGTGGTTTTTTTTACAGACACGAAAAGGCTATGCAAAGACTGTTCTTGAAATTGATACTCCCAAAATCGACCAAGTGCCTATTTTTGATGTGATGATTAATGACTTTGGTGATCAGAATCAGAAGTTTGGATTTGAAATTGGCCCCGTCTGTTTCCTTGGTTAAGCTTATAAACAAAGAGAAGATCGTCAACAAAGAAAAAAAGCACCTTGGTGCTACCCACCAACCCCACTTGATGCCACATGCAAGTTTTGAATAAGAATGGAATAGAAAAATATGTCTCACCATGTATGTATGTCTTCTCTAGAAAACACCTGTTGCCCCAGTAGGACCAGATTCACATGACTTAAACTTGTTTGGCCCATTATGAAGGATCCTGCGGCAGAGACAGACAACGTGGGGTAAATTATCTGAAAACCCTCCAACATTCCATTCCGCCCCAACCCACCTGCCCCTCCCTTGATATTTTGGTGCTGTAAAATTGAATGTCATGGTGCTCCTTCCAATTACAACATAAGAGGTGCTAAGAAGGTATGTTTAATAAACTGTAATTATTCTATGTACAGTACAACGCTGTCCTTTCTGTGTCCATTTCCAAAACTTGCATGTGTCCCTGAATCGCAACTGGCTCTTCTGTTATAATGATTTCAAAATTATGTTGTCAATACTGCGTATGTATTATGAAAAAAATAAAGTTGTAATTTCCAGTGAATCCAATCCCATATTTTTTCTGATTAATAATAATAATATTAATAATAAAAAAACCCTTTGTATATATTGCTGTTCAAGAGCTCTGTTATTTGTAGTCACCAGGAAAACCTCAGGTGGCAGAACTGGAAACATTTTAGTAACACACGTCTCTACTGTTACTGCTTTGTGATAAAGAACTCCAAGAAGGAAAGTACCAATTGAGGTGCTGTTCCGTGGTGCTATACCTCAGACTTTTTTCTTTTTCCTTTTCTGATGCCAGGGAATTTCAAGAATATATATATTGATATATGCCTAAAATAAGCAAGTTTTATGTTTGGGAATGGGAAACATGTATGGTTAAAATGAAATTGTGATGCAGGACTTTTAGAGTGTGGGACAGCGGTTCTCAACCTGTGGGTCCCCAGATGTTGTTGAACTACAACTCCCATCACCCCTAGCTAGCAAGGCCAGAGCTCAGGGATGATGGGAGTTGTAGTCCAACAACATCTGGGGACCCACAGGTTGAGAACCGCTGGTGTGGGAGCTGTTGGTGCATGAGATCTTCCTGTTCCTCTCTGGTAATATTGGGAGGCTGAAGCCACGTAGAAGGAGTCTATTCTGTGGCTCCTTGCTACATCAGTGTTACTGCTCATCCCAAAACTGGAGCAACATGGCTATGTGGAGGAGCTGCCCCATGATCTCCTCTCACGTGGAGAGATGTTACCAGAGCTAGGTGGAGAAGCATGCATGCTCTGCTTGCCATGCCCTACAGACAGCATCAAAAAGAGGCCCTCAAATAACCTGTCATGGGAGTCGTCTTGAGACATTCAGAAAGAATATATGAGGCTCAAACTGGGGCAGGATGTGGGCGTTAGGTGCATGTGGATCCACCTCCAAGCTTTCTGAAGGGGCCTTCTAAGTGTGTCATGCTTAGCAGACTCCTTGCAACGAGGAACCCTGAAAATGCAAGAAAGCTGAGAGGGGCAGCAGGTATTTCCAATGCACATAGGAACATCAGGGAAGCAGGCAGTGTGCATGTCTAACCCACCCAGCCACCCCAACTGAGCCCATATGCATTATTTTTGAATACCCGGAGAAGCCTATGGCCATTCCGTTTCTTGTACCTCACCTGAATTTTGTCGCATAGATACTGAAACCAGATTCTAAACCATTATTTATGGATTGTGTCCCCATCAGTTGTCTGATGGAATTACACCATTATATGTGAGCCAAGATTAATATTTCCTGCCCTGGACATCATTCAATATAAGAAGTCTCAGATTCTATCCTCTCATCCCCATCAGTATTTATTTTCTTGAGTCCCAGTCGAGGAATATTGGAGCCCAACGGAAAGCCGTATATCAAGAAAGTAAGATGGTGAGAGTCATCTACTCTCAGGTGTGTGTAGGATTGCCAATATTTATACCAGCTCCAGTAGATGTGTCTTTTAAGACGTTGATGAGCTTGATGAGCAGATATTAGCATGAAAAGCTTCACCTGTTGATTTCTGCAGACCCAGCTGCTTGTTAAAGGTGCTAGTAGAACAGGTCAAGTTATTGCTTGTGGGGTTGTTTTGGCCAGTTGGTGCTGAATACTGTCAGTACTGATCATCCTTTCAGTGGTTTGCAGGAAGAGGAGGAGGAAGACCCCATGCACATGTTCCGTGTTCTGGATATGTATCCCTAGAATCTGTTACTCCCTCAGTAAAGGAGATGCAGGAGTAGAAATATGGGTCTACTCATGAATATCCTTTGCTGGACTGTGGCAAATTAAGTCCAGGTCATGTGATTCTACCTAGCTGCCAAGCAACCAACGAGGAAACAGCTAGCTATAGAACTTATTTTCTGACCCTAACAGTCATAATTTGCAATGCACCCCCCACCCCACAACCACCCCGTGGCTAATCTGCCCTGGCCTCAATACATTTTTCTCTCTCCAGGTAGTCAGACATAGATATTAACTTAAAAACGCAAATCCTTTTGTACTTATTTTTCATAATATATGTAAGACTTGAAAAATAAATGTTTGTTACTATTTCTTATATAAATTTGTTTAAATTAATTGATATCAGATTCAACTAGCTCGTTTTCAGCTGTTTTTTTAAATCATGCATACATTTTATATGTACAACAGATTTTAAAGTCAACAGTTTGCTGTTCAGAATTCCTTTTTTTAAAAAACCAAAGTTTGTAACTTTCACCTCAAAGAGGGAAAAATATACATTTTATTAATAAAATCAAGTCTTGTCTACCTGGACTGATCATTCTGTTTCTTAGACATATAGGAAATGTTATCTCTACTTCAGTAACACAGTGATATTCTGGTTCTAGATAATCCATCACATGTACCAAGGAATACAGATCAAAACATTCCTAAATATCACAGCAAAGGCAATTAAAAAAACAATAACCCTCAAAATCTCCAAATTCTCAGCTTCAAAACTGGAGTTTGGGTCTTTATTTTATTCCATCTGATTCTATCTGCTGTCTCCTCCTCATACCAGTCTCCCAAGTCACTCAGCATGGCCTACACAGATTCTCCCTCTTTAGCGGGTTGTGGCTTTTAAGTCATTTGTACACTGAGTAAAACTATACAATAAATTCATACAATTTTCTGCATGTAATTCACCTTCCAAGCCAAAAATGTGGGCTGTATGCACGGTTAGTCCTACAGAGTTAACCCATCGAGCATGGGTTGATTTAGGGTCAATGAGCATGGCTAAATTAGGGTCATTATAGTCAACAGGTCTACTCTGAGTACAGCTTTGTTGGCTACAACCCTCGATTTTCAGTGAGGCAGTTTCATTATGACAGCTAGCAGCATACTTTCTGCAAGTACAGTGGTACCTCAGGTTAAGTACTTAATTCGTTCCGGAGGTCCGTACTTAACCTGAAACTGTTCTTAGCCTGAAGCACCACTTTAGCTAATGGGGCCTCCCGCTGTTGTCGTGCCGTTGGAGCACAGTTTCTGTTCTCATCCTGAAGCAAAGTTCTTAACATGAAGCACTATTTCTGGGTTAGTGGAGTTTGTACTTGAGTGTATGTAACGTGAAGCGTATGTAACCCGAGGTACCACTGTACAAGAGCTACATATTCTGCCCATGATCCAGAGGTCCACCAGTGCTTAGATACAATACACCTAGATTACCGTATTTTTCGCCCCATAGGACGCACCGCCCCATAGGATGCACCTAATTTTTTTGGGGGGAGAATAAAGAATTTTTCCCCCTCCCCAGGCACGGGGCAGGCGCAGGGGAAGCCCGAGCTTCCCCCGACCCCAGCCCCCAGAACAGCCTGCTATCTGCAAGCCTAGGGAGCTGCGCCGGTCTCCCCAGGCTTGCGGAGAGGTGCGCGAAGCCCGGGGGCGCTCTTCAGCGCGCACCAGGCTTCGGAATGCAGGCAGCTCTGCGCTACCCTCCGGAGCTCCGCGCGGCTTCGCACCGGGATCCGGAGGGTGGCGCAGAGCTGCAGGAAGCCCGGGAAAGCCTGCATTCGCCCCATAGGACGCACACACATTTCCCCTTCATTTTTGGAGGGGAAAAAAGTGCGTCCTATAGGGCGAAAAATACGGTACTTAAAATCATAGAGTTGGAAAGGACCCTGGCAGTTATCTAATCTAACCCCTGCAATGTAGGAATCTCAACTAAACAATCCATGACAGGTGGCCATCCAACCTCTACTTCACATTCATTCCACTGTTGAGGGGACAGCTCCCTAGATGCAAATAGTTGCTGAGATACTCTGGTCAAAATGCTGTGGAGATTAGACCAGCCTTCACCAACCTAGAGCCCTCTAGATGTTTTGGACAACAGCCAAGCCAGCATGGGCAATAGCCAGGAATGATGGGAGTTGTAGTCCAAAAATATGGAAGGCACCAGGTTGGCAAAGACTGAACTAAATGGCCAATACACACATCCTCACCATTTTGTGGTGCAGGTGACTATGTTCTCCATCTATACACCTATATTAGTATGATTTTTTTTCTCTGTTTAAAACCTAGACAAATCAATTAAACAATGTTCCTGGTCATTATGATAATCAACTGATTTTTTAAATTAAAAAAACAATTAATTGATTTTGTCCGCGATAAGATAAGGGTGGTCATCATTAAATTTCAGCAAGCTTGGTTGCTAACATAGCTTTTGGTCACAGTCTGGAAAATAAAATTGTATTGACTAAACCTGAAAGTGTCAGCAGAACTGTTTCACTTGCCAAAAAGAGATACTAGTTTGGGGTTTTTTTATATATAAAAAAGGCTTCAAAGTGGAATTGTTAATTCTTATTCAGAAATCCTGGCTTCATGAAATACTGTGTCAAAATTAAATTGACTTTTCCAGAGTTAGATGGAGCTTAATCCCTAACCTTTTCACAATGACTGGAATTAAGATTTTCACAATTATTAGAGGCGGCAGAGAAGCATTTTCAGCTGTGTAGCAGAAGAAAAATCATTAATGCTATTTTTATATCACCTTATATATTTTATTATCAACTCACTCTCTCTGATTCAGAACCCTGTGCACTGCAATGTGTACCTGATGTTCTTCTGAAAGGATGATTCTGGATTTACTGCAGTGGGGGAGAAGGGTAGGAACAGATGGATCTATTTCACACTTTTACCCATAGCTCCTTTACTTATGAGTAGCAAAGTAGCAATAAGTCAGGGTTCCATCATTACAAGCATTTCTGCTTGGGCAACAGGGGGTGAGGGGGTTACCAAAACACAGATTTTGACACATTTAGGCTGCAGTCCTATTATGGGGGCAGAATCTGAAGATGGTTCACCCATGATATCCAAATCTTTGTCAGTTTAAGATGGCAGAATGGGAGGTTCTAAGAAAAAAAATATATACATATTTCCATCCACTTCTAGGCTGGGTTTCTTCCCCCCACCCCCTAAAAAACATTTAGCCTTCCACTTAAAAATAGGAGGACAAAATGGGTAGAAAGAGGGAGATTTCATTTGGGGGCATATCAGGGGATCAGGATAGCTTTGGATTCCAGCCATTTCCCACTCCTCCATGATACTCCACCAAACTGTCCCAAACACACCTCCTTTGGGGATCTGCCCATGCCAAACATCTGCTGAGCCAATATTTTGGAGGTAAGTTGTTAAGAGGGGGAAATCAGATATTGGATCTCCCTCTCCAGTGTGAGAATGCTGTTTCCAGTGCTGGAGAGAGGTGTCTGGTCAGAAGATTCAGAGAAGTACAAAACAGTCATGGTCTGAGCTGCAGATTCATCCAACAGATTGAAAATCCCAATACAAAATGCTCCATTCTCTAAGTCTGAATCCCTGAACCATCCCTGAGGAGAGCATCTCCAAACACACATCCCTTAAGCAACATTGAATGCTATTTCCACTAAAGTGGGTGTAATGATGTTTCAGTGTGAGGGACCTCCATATTGACAATGGAGCTCCTCCCTGGGGAATGATGATTTGGTCCAGATGATATGGTGAATGGCAAAGCTGAACCCAAGGCTGAGGTTCTATGTTTATATTTCTGATTAACGTGTGTTTCCCATTTGAAACGGAAGTAGATATGTACATATCACTAGATTACAAGATTGGCTTCAGTCTAATGGCTTTGAATTGTATACAGATCATCCTGTATATGGGGACTTCCTCTGCTCTTTTATGTATATGTTTCTGTTCCCTTCTAGAATCAAAGGAGACCGTGTAAACATGGGGATATTGTACTCAATGTTCGGAATATATTTGCAATACTCTAATTTGCATTTATTGCTCTGAAATGGTAAACCCCAGCTGAGACCAATATTTTAAGGATTAAACAATACCCCAGTTTGGAGTTTGGTTACAGTTCATTAAATTTAGATAGTAGCAAACACAGAGAGAGTAGAATTACAAAGCTTTACAAATTTAAACAAACCACAGAACGTCAAATGCAGAACACACTATAAAAACTCAAGAGGCACGAGGTAACTTTTCCTGTGCATTACAGAATGGTAATAATTATGATTACAAGCAGCAAAAGATTCCAACATAAATAGATGGGGGGATGGGACAAGAATGGGGTGAATCAAAGTAAATCACATTAAGTTTACCCTGAGTATGATTTACAGTGGTACCTCGGGTTACAGACGCTTCAGGTTACAGACTCTGCTAACCCAGAAATAGTACCTCAGGTTAAGAACTTTGCTTCAGGATGAGAAAAGAAATCACGTGGCGGAGTGGCAGCAGCGGGAGGCCCCATTAGCTAAAGTGGTACCTCAGGTTAAGAACAGTTTCAGGTTAAGAACGGACCTCCAGAACAAATTAAGTTCTTAACCCGAGGTACCACTGTAAATGGATTTGACCCAATATTGAAGCCAAATAGCTTAAAGGTGCTTAGGATTGGCTCAGTGGTGTCATATTAATAAATAGTTCATTGTTTAACCTGATACTCAGGGAATCTCAAGTACAGACTCCGCTAACCCAGAAATAGTACCTCGGGTTAAGAACTTTGCTTCAGGATGAGAACAGAAATCATGCTCCGGCAGCACGGCAGCAGCAGGAGGCCCCATTAGCTAAAGTGGTGCTTCAGGTTAAGAACAGTTTCAGGTTAAGAACGGACCTCTGGAATGAATTAAATACTTAACTCGAGGTACCACTGTATAGTTTTATTAGCATTGTATCCGGAAAGCATCCAGGAATTTGTGACCTGGGGCTCTTGTGGACCTAGGGCTGGACTCCTCGCCTTTAGGGGCAATGGAGCTGTCCCTCAATTATCTATCTCCGTAAGAACCCACAGTGTATTGTGCTATCACCTATCTTAAACATCTTGGTGGGATGCCAGGGTTCCTGCAAGAGCACTAACACTAACCGCCAAGGGTCTGGAAGGGTGGCGACTGACTCCTGTTGAACCGCAACAAAGCCACACCCCTCACCCATGATGTCCAAGTAAACAGTTACTAAATTGAGCAAGGCTTTCAACCACAAGAGATTTCTCCAAGTTCAGGTGGGGCTAGCTACACAGACTGAGCCACAGCCCTAATTAAGAATCTATCTAGAGGTCTATCCTGCTGAAAACAGGTATGAGCTTCATGGGCTTGCAAGTGAGTTGCCAGCCTGAGCTTCACTTGGAGCTGTCCAAGGTTCTGTCAAAATCAGAAGCCCTGCTGGAAAACTACACTTGGGTTTGTCACACAGTTGTCACCACAGCCTGGAATTCAACACGGATGCCTTAGGATAATTATAGTTAAGTTCAAACTACCTCCCACAAAATCACAAAGCATGGCTAGTTCTGACTGGTGATTATAGGGGTCCTTGATATAAGTATTCTGAGAGTGAGAGAAGAAATATAAATCATCCATAATAAAGAATCTCCTTTGGATTGGATGAGCGACTCCCCAAATTTATCTCCTTGCAAAACAGATATTTTTTTTTGAGGTGGGGGGGATTCCCAATGTAATCCAAGGTCTGCCTCCCCACCCATCCTTTAACCATTGCCTAAACTAGGCAGAAACCACATTTTCTGGGGAAATAGCTCAGTGATAGAGCACATGCTTCACTGCACACATAAGGTCCCTGGAAACTCTATTTTAAAGTAATAATCAGGAAGTAGATGGTGTCAAAGACCCCTCTTTGCCTGAGACCAGTCAGTCAGAAGAGATAATTCAGCGCTTGGGGGATCGATAGTCTGACCTAGTATTAGCAGCTTCTTATATTCCTATTTTATGAATATAAGTAGCTGCAGTAGTAGCAGCCATATTAAACAACAGCATCAATTTCCATTCATTTTAATCATTCATTTTAGTTTTCAGTGAAATCCTCTCACCTCTCCACACACAAACACTACGCCAGGCATTCCCAAACTGTTGTCCTCAATAAGGTGGTGCATCACATGTCTGAAGAACACTTTCAGCTTGAATTCAATTTGTAGTACAATAAAGCACAACAGGAGAAATAAAACAAGCAATAAAAATATCATTTTTTTAAAAAAAAATCATACAGCGTCTAGCACATTACAATGGCTAAATCAGGCAGAAAAATCATTAAGTGGTCTGTCAAGTCCCTCACCATTTTTAAAGTGGCCTATGGAGGGGAATTATGTAGCACTGGATTACGTACATGTATACACAGGGTCCTAAACAATCCTATTAAACAGCCAGGCCTATTGAGTTCAGTTGGAATTACCTAATCAAGTCTAATCATGAGTCCAACTTAATTCAAAGGCACTGAATTCAAGAGAGGGATTCAGCATTGCAGCTTTTGTCACATTCTGAGCAAGTGATTGATACTGAAGCTTTGGAAAACTCAGTTTATATTTCATGCAGTGTCACCATTTATATACTGACTTAGCTGCTTTTTTAAAAAATAACATTCTGTTTGCCAGACATTACACTCCCTGGTGGTGGGGGGTGGGGGGAATATTGCTCAGACTCATCTTGTATTTCCTCCATAGCGCCAAGCAGGGGGAGGATAATCATTCCAGCTACTTCGTGATTTTAAAACAAAAACATCTGTGCTGAGAAGCTGTAGTCAGATAACACAAAAATGAGAAATTAATCACTTGCCTAAGTATACTGTAAACACAAGGCTGAGTAGAACATTCATCACCATTCTGCCTCCTGCTTACTTTAGGGGAGAGTGAGCTTAATTACTTTCCCAGTATTCCCTACCCCTCTCTAATAAAGAAAGAGAATAAAGAAAAGTTTTCATTGGTTCTCAGATACCAGCCTTCCGTTTTGTCAATTAAATGCGGCAAAGGGAAATGATCCGGTTTTCTTTTGCTAAAATGATGCCCTTCGCTCTGGATACTGCAGTAGCCTGAACTATTTGGAGCACCCAGGAGTCATCAAATTGATGCTTCCTGCAGAAGGCAGCCAGCCTGCCTGGGTCCTTAAATAACAGTGAAAGCATAGCTGTCACTGAGAGAGGAAGCTAAGGTATTACCATCTCAGTGGGGGAGGGACCAGGGCATGGAAGGTAAATTGCCTGCCAATTTAAAGAAGGAAGTTTGCTTGCTCCAAGTGCAAGATTGCCTAGAAATAGAAAGCTCTTTCAGATCATCTTTGCCAACAGTAGGGCTGTATTCCTAGGCACAGTTTTGGGAGAGTAGACTCATTGAATTCAGTGAGACTGACTCCTAGGACTCCACAAGAGTGCACCATCAGTCTTGGATAGCTCAACAGAGGAATCACCACACGCCTCACCGATACAAAAATAAAATGATCCCAGGAGTATCCTAAAGAGATGGTAAAGTAAAGGTAAAGGGACCCCTGACCTTAAGGTCCAGTCGTGGCCGACTCTGGGGTTGCAGCGTTCATCTCGCTTTATTAGCTGAGGGAGCTGGCGTACAGCTTCCGGGTCATGTGACCAGCATGACTAAGCCGCTTCTGGCGAACCAGAGCAGTGCAAGGAAATGCCGTTTACCTTCCCGCCGGAGCAGTATCTATTTATCTACTTGCACTTCGACGTGCTTTCGAACTGCTAGGTTGGCAGGAGCAGGGACTGAGCAATGGGAGCTCACGCCGTTGCAGGGATTCGAACCACCGACCTTCTGATCGGCAAGACCTAGGCTCTGTGGTTTAACCCACAGCGCCACTTGTGTAGACTGGTGCAAAAGAGTGTGAATCAGGCTGCATGTATTTTATATGTGCACCCGCAAAGGTACATAACCTTTGATAGCATGTGAAAGTTTGATAGAATGTGAACAAGAGTGATTGAATATTTAAAGACCTAAACGGCTTCGGTCCAGTATACCTGAAGGAGCGTCTCCACCCCATCGTTCTACCCGGACACTGAGGTCCAGCACCGAGGGCCTTCTGGCGGTTCCCTCACTGCGAGAAGCCAAGTTACAGGGAACCAGGCAGAGGGCCTTCTCGGTAGTGGCGCCCTCCCTGTGGAACGCCCTCCCACCAGATGTCAAAGAGAACAACAACTACCAGACTTTTAGAAGACATCTGAAGGCAGCCCTGTTTAGGGAAGCTTTTAATGTTTGATGTATCACAGTATTTTAATGTTCTTTTGGAAGCCACCCAGAGTGGCTGGGGAGGCCCAGCCAGATGGGCGGGGTATAAATAAATTATTATTATTATTATTATTATTATTATTATTATTATTATTATTATTATTATTACCAGCTCCGTTTTCTATGTTGCATATGAAATGCCCAAAGGAAATTATCCAGAAACCACTACATTAGACAAGAGTCCTCCTGAACTCAAATACAGATTTTCTTTTTTAAAAAAGCTTTAAATAAGGCCTTAAGAACCACAGCCCAGCTTTCTTGATTAAGTTATACAGACTAATTTGTATATTCATTTCCTCCCCACATTAAGCTAACTAATTATGGTCCCCATGAGACATCCACAATCGGGTACCCGTGGACCCATTGCCCAACCTGACTCCAGAGGCATACAATAGGACACGGTCTGACCAGGGCCGGCCCTGCCATTGGGCAAAATGATGCAACAATCTCAAATAGTGGGCATGGGGGTGAATTGGTGCCCCTCCCTCAGTCCCACTGCTTGTCTCTCTGATGCCAGACCAGTACTCTGATCACAGGCAAGCCGGATGTGACGACACATTTTTATTCCCATGACCTGAACCTAATAAGTGCCTTTCCG
The DNA here is from genome assembly GCF_964188305.1 of Podarcis bocagei. Taxonomy (NCBI): domain Eukaryota; kingdom Metazoa; phylum Chordata; class Lepidosauria; order Squamata; family Lacertidae; genus Podarcis; species Podarcis bocagei. The sequence continues at coordinate 80,776,525 of NC_138129.1, read as the reverse complement.
GATAAGGCAAACGCCAGCCTAGTCCAGAATTCTGTCCCCTCAGTGCCTATGGGAATGACATAAGCAGACAGTGAGTAGGATAGCCCTCTCCACTCATGATCTCCAGCTCTTGCTATTCAGAGGGAAATTACAGGAGTACTGGGGCTGGACACATGGCCACCATGATTAGTGGCCTTTTATAGCACCCCCCCCAAAAAAAAAACACAATAAAAAAATTGATGGTACAATGGTCCATTACCTTCAGCCTTTCCTTCTCAACCACTTCAGACTGAGCTGGCCCAGAGAATGGGAAGATTCAGAGGGAATAGTACATTCTCTGAAACTTATCCTGATAAGATAACAATTACTGAGCTACAGGAGGCTTTGCAACCCCATCCTGCTACAGCTTCAGAAGCCTCACTCTTGTTAGATTAGATTTCTCAAAGGCAGTTCATCTGAAAGTGTGGTTCAGCATTGCCTCGGTGTTGCTGAAAGGTATTCACAGACTCACACACCAGGAAGGCCTAAGTACATTTGTATGTGTATGATTCAAAATGCACTTTCCTATTTATTTTCATATTTCAATACCCCTTTCTGTATTTATTTTGGTAAAGATTTCTAAAAGAAATACTGGCTGCTGCAGGCATTCATCTTACTCTGCTCATATTCATTAAAACCGACAATTTGGTATTATATGATTGCTTTTCTTCCGTGTAATCCCCTCACATCCCAAACCTGCCTCTATCACAGGCGTCTAAGAGCTCATGAAAAATTACACTTAAAATTGCCCGTTCATTGTTTACTATGAGCAATTGCATTTTGCGGGAAACCTGATTCAATCAAATCAACGTGAAATACGAATACAATACTTTAGCTAGTAACTGCTAAATGCCACCCCATGGCTTGATTTGGAATTGGGCTTGGGAAAAGGAGCTATCTTCCAAATAAATGGGAAAACAGCTTTATTTCTCCTGAGTCCAATTCCAAAATTTGGATCCTGCTGCACTCCCAATTACATTATATGGAATATGACTGAGTCTAAAAACCTTAGGGGTGCTCAGGCCGAAAAAAATTTCCTTGTATTTGTGCTTGTGTTGTTTAAAAAAAATTCTGATCTGCTCCCCACTGTTCTCTCCCCACTTTAATCTATGTCTCATTTTCTGAGCCATTACATATAAGATAAAGCTCTGTGTTCAATATATTGGGGGATCTATTTTTTTTTTAATAATATTTTTTTATTTGCTTTTTTTCCCAAGGTCAGAATACATCGTCAATATCACAACAAAAGCGGTTTTACAGAAAGAAAGAAGGAATTAAATACAAGAAAATTCACTTTTCCAAATCTTTTTTCATAGTCAACTGGACTTCCCCACATCTTCCATCCCCTGTTTTCTTTACAATAAAAAATAAACAGCAAATTGATACCTTGTTTCATGTGTTTTTGTAGTTTCATCTAATTATATACTCTAAAATTTAAACTTTTCACAGTCATAACTTAATTTCCATCATTATCTGATCTCAATACTGAAGCATGTTTTTCCCAAAACTTAGCAAATTCTCAACCTTCATATAACTTATAATGTTTTTGTAGATAGTCCTTAAATTTTTTCCAATCCTCTTCCACTGCCTCTTCTCCCAGGTCTCGGATTCTGCCAGTCATTTCGGCTAGTTCCATGTAGTCCATCAGTTGCGTATGCCACTCTTCCAGCGTGGGTAGCTCCTGTGCCTTCCAATATTTGGCTATAAGGATTCTTGCTGCTGTAGTTGCATATAAAAAGAAAGTTCTATCCTTCTTTGACACTCTCTGGCCCACAATGCCCAGGAGGAAGGCCTCTGGTTTCTTATGGAAGGTATACTTAAATACCTTTTTCAACTCGTTATAAATCATTTCCCAAAAGGCCTTCACCCTCGGGCATGTCCACCAGAGGTGGAAGAATGTTCCTTCAGCCTCCTTACATTTCCAACATTTATTATCAGACAGATGGTATATCTTTGCAAGTTTGACTGGGGTCATGTACCACCTGTACATCATTTTCATAATGTTTTCTTTTAAGGCACTACATGCCGTAAATTTCATACCGGTGGTCCATAACCTTTCCCAGTCTTCAAACATAATGTTGTGCCCAATGTCTTGTGCCCATTTTATCATGGCTGATTTAACTGTCTCATCTTGAGTGTTCCATTTAAGCAGCAAGTTATACATTCTTGAAAGCACTTTCGTCTTAGGTTCAAGTAGTTCTGACTCTAATTTTGATTTGTTCTTTCCGTGGCGTAGTTGGTCCTTTGCTCTTTTGTTTCTTACTTTCTCAGGTTTCTGTCTTGTTCAGCTGCAAAACCATTCTTATTCTGAAATCTAGTATCTCTACAGAGGTTTGTTATTCAGGAACAAAAACTTACGTCCAGTCCTACCTTGCTTCAATAGAAAGATTCTATTGTGTTGTCACCTCTGTAGACAAAACAATATTTCAGTTTTGCTACTTTCCCAGGAGCTAAGACCAGTACACATCCCGGAGTAGTTTTCCACATACGCCATTTGTAATGTCCCAAAGCCCCTCTAGGGGGTTGCAATAACATTGTGTCCTCTAATCCAAAAGTCAAGTTGTTGTTTCTTTTTCCCCCCGACATTTTGTATCCATATTTATATCCAATTGTAACAAAATTAACCAGCAAAATACTTGTAACAAAGTCCTCTTTGTATTCTCAAGATTTGACAGCTACTTTGACAGCTGTCAAACTCTCCATCTCTCTCCGCCAGGTTCTCCGAATCGCCCCGGTTCCCAGGGGGGGGTTGCCTTTTCCCTCTCACCCTCGACTTTTCTCCTCCAGCACAATTCTTGTAGTATCCCATCGTGGAATTGATATTTTTTGTCAGCAATAAACTTCTAAATCGATCTTGGTTTCTCAGTCCTTGTTTTAGCATGTTTACAATCAGGGAGGGGACTGACTTCCTTTTTAGATCCCCCCCGCTCGTGCCGAATCCGAAAAAAATTCCTTTTTTTCTCCTTTTATACCCGGTTACCCAATTACTCACAGGTTGTTGTTAAATGTCCGAATTTCCAATGGAAGAAGCCAGCGCTCTCCGACGAATGGCATGCGGCTGCGCTCGGCAGGGGAAGCGATAGACTCACAGTACCACGCCGCTCCCCGGCACCCGATCCGTAGCCTTTAAAAAGGCTCCTTCACGAGTCGGGAGGGCGCTGACGGTACCAGCCGAGTTCCCATGTCCACGGGCTCCGTGCCCGTGGTTTTTGAGGGTCCCCGCGTCGCCGGCGCGGTAGGACCCAGCCCCTGCCGAGCAGACTCCCTCCGGAGCTCGGAGGGAGTCCGCCATTCGGCGATGGCGCCAACCCGGAAGTCTAAACATGCTTTAACTTCTCCCTTTTTGGTCACAGTAGATGACATCTCCAAAGAAGATTGACAATTTGAGCCCAGCCAGATTGGTTTAAGCCTTCCAAATCCTCCCATTTTACAAAGGAGTTCTTTTTTTAAAAAAAAAGGGTACAAAAGATATGTATGCTAAATGGGAGTGTACTTAAAACCCATATATTAGTGAAAAGAACATATGGTGCATTATATTAGGGAAATGCGTTTGCAAAAATGCATCTGAGGAGAAATATAAACTAAAGTAATGGATAGATAAAGTACAGTGAGGTTAATTGGAAGTCAGTTTTAAATTTCTCCTCTATAAGTTTTATAATTGTGTTCAGTATCAGGAGTATATATGAAGATAATTATATTAATCTTGTATCTTATAGTGTGGTGGTTTGTTTGATTTTTCTGTTATTTGTTTGTTTGATAGTATGTTTGTTTACTTGTATGTACATCTGTTTTCTCATACATGTATTTATTTTAAATTAATAAAGATATACTTTAAAAATTAAAAATAAAAATAAAGTGATGGCAATTTTTTGTGAGGACTTTTTATTTTAAAAATGAACTGATGCAGAAGTCTGGAGATTGTAACTTAAGATTGCAAAAAATGAGAAATTGAGAAAAATCAAATGTTGCAGATCCACACATCTCTGTTGCACAATGGGCAGCATGCAGTGGCGAGTCGTCCATGGGCTAGTACAGGGGTCTGCAACCCGCGGCTCCGGAGCCGCATGTGGCTCTTTTACACCTTTGCCACAGCTCCGGGGCAGATACTAGCGAGGGGAGGAGGCGCATTGTGCACCCCGACACTCCCCACTGTGGCGGGCGCTGTACTGGCTGTGATGTCGCATGGGGGCAGTGCGTGCGTTAGTCACGCACCGTCCCGACGTCACCTTCCCGCCCGCCCGCTACATTGTAAGGGGCATGTACACTGGTCACTGTTTTGAAGGGGAGTGAAGAACACACACACACAAAAAGGTAACTTGTTAATTTAACGTTTATTTCTATGAGGAGGAGTAATCCTGAGGAGTCAAACTAAGAATAAAAAAGTGACAAAAAAGTTATTTTTATAATGACGAGTTTTGCGGCTCCCAGGTTTTTTTTCCTTCGGAAACGGGTCCAAGTGGCTCTTTTTGTCTTAAAGGTTGCAGACCCCTGGGCTAGTAGGACGAGCCTAGTCCCTTTAATGTTCCTGGCAAGACATTTACGTGTACCTGCTTAGCCAGTGTCTCCAGGTTCCGTGTGTGTGTGTGTGTGTGTGTGTGTGCGCACACACACACACACCTCTCTTCTCTCTTCTCTCTCTCTCTCTCTCTCTCTCTCCGAGTACCTCCGTGAAGGCTGCAAAACTGCAGGACCCTGTAGAGCAATACACACACATGAAAACAGGAAGCGGCTGCTTCAATTAGAACTGCAGCCCCTTCGCCTTCATTTTTTAAGGAAGAGCAGTCGGAAAATCGGAAGTTCCTATGGGGTGGGGTGGAAGACAAGATCTGTGCAACCTGAATATCTCACTTCCTCCCGCCTCTCCTTCAGCCACTGTGTGTGAGTGTGAGTGTTTTGAAAGTGCAGTGTTTTAATATAAGAAACCCCCAGGCAGAGATGGGGAGGCCTGGAAAAACCTGGAAAAATTGGAGGGGGGGGACCCAGGTCCGCCCCCGTTTTTCCTCAAAGCAAATGGGGGGGGGGACTGTGTGGAATATTCAGACTATATCAAACTGGTTTTTTTCCCGATTTTTCTGGGGTGGAAACGGCTTTGGGGGAAATGAGAAAAATGGGGGGAAATCTGGTGTGTGTGTTTTCAATTTTCATGAAGGATCAACAGCACTATGCAACAACCAAAAACAACACAATCATAGAAAGGGAAATGGTGAAGAAAGGGAGGGGTGGTAAAAATGTGGGTTTTTTAATTGGGGGTTGGAATCCACACTTCCGCCTGGGGATGTCTTTTTCTAACATACAAAAACAAAACAAAGCCAAACATTTCTTCTTTTTGCAAGCTGCTAGGAACTGGTAAATTGACCGGCGGGGAATGGACTTCCTTGATAGGCTGTGGACGCTCCTTCATTGAAGGCTTTTTGGCATCTTCCAGAAATGCTTGAGTGGATATTCCTGCCTTGCAGGCAGTTGGACTAGGTGATTCTTGGGGTTCCCAACTCTACATACAGCCCTAACTGTTGCCTTAAGAAAAAAATCACTGCATGCCGCTGGCAACATGCTGTGTGCCCCATGGGTGTACATTTCAAAGTTTGTGAACTAGACTGCATTTATATTCCTGTCTTTAGCTGTTGTGATTTTTCCCCTGTTTGTTATCCTCTCTCTATGGCATGAGAACAGCATGACAACTCAGAGAAAGTGTGTATCTCCCACCTAGGGAGATGTACAAATTTCCTGCATCCCACTCCATCGAGAATTTTCACATTTCCCAAGTAAGGAGAGATGGATGAATATGCCAGGAAACCGGAAGCATCACACATCCGTGCTTCCTGTTCCTTCCCCAGAATATTTACAGAGGAATGACAAAGGGAAGATTAAACTGCCAGACATAGCCTGGTCTTGATTCAATAATTTCCCAGCATTTCAGAGGATTAAATGTGTTTGGAAGTTTGCGCATGTGCCCTGCTTTCATGCTCTGCGTAATCTTTCTGGCGCCCGCGTCTGGAAGGTCTCAGTGAGAAAACAGCAGCTAGCTGGTGTGATTGCTCATTAAATTTAACGAGCAGGTTAGAATTAGCTACTATGGAAAATAAGATGAAAGCAAAATCACACCTTTGAAAACTGTGCTGGAAGTTGAATGAAACATATGCAAGACCAATTAGTCACATAATGACCTGTGAACAGTTTCATGGTGGCTAAAGACAAATTGGGGAATCTGCAGGAGACTTCCAGGCATGTTACTCAAGTGAAACACAATGGCAATTGTGGAAGAAATGATACATTTAGCTCTAAAGCCATGAATATACAGTATTCTACTTCGTGGATTCACATACGTTTTGATGTTTCTTGTATGTGTTATCCTGGGTATCAGATAGCCATTCCTAGTTAATTACAGTCCTGGTTTCATCCGTATTTTGCCTTCTGTGGAGAGTTTGGGGCTGTGTACACAATATACTTTTAAAGCACATTAGAAACACATTTTCCCCTTCAATGTACCCTGGGTACTGTAGCTTGTTAAGGGTTGCTGGCAATTGTAATTCTGGGATGGATAAACTACAGTGCCCAGAATTATTTAGGGGATAGATGTATTTCAAATGTGCTTTGAAAGGTGCAGTGTGTATTCAGTTCTTTATCAATGGCTTCTCAGGGCTACACCCTCACAATAAGCAATGTACACGCAGAAATCAAAATGACATGAGGCAGAGTATGAAACACTGAAGGGATTCAGAAAAATAAACATGCAAGCAAGACTGAATTAGAACATCCAAACGCTTAAGAAATGGCAAAAGTTAAGCTTTCAAGGCCTTCCTGAATGCCAGAACTGAAGGGGCCAAAGAACGCCAACTAGGAGATAAATCTGCAGTTACACACCCACCACTAAGAAGGCCCTGCCGCAGGATCTCTTTGATCAGTCTTCGCTGACCTGCTGCCTTCCAGATGTTTTGGAAAAGAACTCGAAGAAACATCAATTTTCATTCTACCTCCTTTTTCTCAGTTGATGGGTTTGGTAAGTTTAGATTCTGTACTTAACGGTTTTACATTTTCCCCTACCCACCAATTAAATCAGAGTTTCCCAAACTTGGGTCTCCAGCTGTTGTTAGACTACAACTCCCATCATCCCTAGCTAGCAGGACCAGTGGCCAGAAATTATGGGGATTTTAGTCCAAAAACAGCTGGTGACCTACGGTTGGGAAGCCCCAATTTAGATGATATTAGACAGAGCTGACCCTGGGCTTTTGTAGACACATTGGAAACCTAAATAAAAACTTGCTGCATCAGGCCAATGACCCATCTAGCAAAACGTATTGTTCTCACAGTCACCAAACAGATGTGTGTGGGGTGTGTGGCGAGAAGAAACTTTTCATTTACTTCTGATCCCTTATAGTACTTCTCTCTCTCTCTCTCTCTCTCTCTCTCTCTCTCATAAACATGCAACTATTTTATGGTGGAACCACTTCCAGTGTATCTTTATCTCCAAACAGCTTTCCCTTAAGATTGGAGGTATACATAATATGGTATGGTAGAAGTTTAGTTCAGTAAACTTAATTCCCAAATTAATTGATGTTACAGCTCATCACCCATAGTAATGTTTCCAGAATCCTTCCCCCATTATCTTGCGCTGTCAAGTTAAATTTATCTTTTCGACATTGGAGTTGCTAAACAGTGTAAGAAGAGAAGAACAGGAGCTACATTAGCCAGAGGGAGGGAGGGGAGCCACACTATTACATTTAATGGTTCCGATTCTCTCTGCATTTCAGTCATTGTAGGTTGTTTTGCCATGAAAGCAGTCAATGGCTTTCCTGAAAATAAGAGTCAACTTTTTATTTGGCTAAGTGCTAATGAAGTTTTAGGAGGAATTAACGATTCCCCAACTCGAACACACACAGACACAAGACATTTTGCTTCCAGAAATCACTTTAGAAACAACATGACAAGGGACTGCCGCCTAATACAAGAACTGAAACGACAGAACATGACCCTGCTAATATATGCCACATTTTGTATGTAACAATTCCATCTCCCAGTGAAAATGAGGGTGACATCACCTGCCACAACCATTCATCCCTAGTTGCGAGTTTAATTTGGGGTGATAGGGAGCTTGTGTGGACTTCTTCACCACTACAAAAAGCTAAAGTTTTGTTTGTTGAAAAAAAATGAGCAGAATTGGTGTTGAGAAATGATAACGCTGAATTAAGAAACATGTGGGGTTTGAAGGCTAAGAGGGAGGGAATTTTGTCCATATGGCTGATTGGCTGAGCCATTTGGTTTTTGCCTACTACGTAGCAAATCATCACAACTTGTAAGGTTGCGGTTAGGCATTGGTTATAAATTGGTGGAGGAGGGGTAAGCATTGGCTGGGCCTGCCCCTCCAATGCTGGCACAGAAGGGAATTCTGTTAAAGGAATCCAGGGGCTTGCCATGATTTCATCCGAATCCCTGAAATGGGGCTAGGGCCGGCAAGCCCTGGGGAGCATGTGGGTGAGCGGTGAGGGCCTGCGACTCAGCTCCATTGCTCCCCAATATTGTTTTCCCTTTACTGGCTTCCGAGGGAGTTCGGAAGTCAGTTCTGTCCCAGGTGGGGGGGACAGATATTCTTAGCCAATGCCTAAGCAACCACTCACAGGTATGTAATTTAATAAAGTTGTGGCCAAAATTATGCCAAAAACCTTAAACAAAAATTATGTGTGAGTTGTGAGTTATTTTGTGGGGTGGCTTGGGGACCTCAACACGCAATTAAAATACATTAGAAACAGTTTGAAACAACTGACAATCACAGAAATAAGGTGGGCAATAAAAATTTACAGCGTAGGTGTCAAAAGCCAGGGTAGAGGGGTGCATGTTCAACATTTACTGTACAATGAAGGTGCAGGGAGGCAGTTCCACAATTGAGCGGCTGTCACAGACAATGCTTCTTCAAAATCTGGCAGCTAGAGTTCTGGTGGGAGCTAGGTTTTGGAAGCTTGTAACCTTACTTGCTATAGCCTCTCTGGTTTCTAGTCTGTTTCTGGGCCCAATTCCAAATGTTGATATTTGCCTTTCAATCCCTGAACAGCCAGGGACCAGGACATCTAAAGGACCGCACATGAGCCTGTGCACTCATTAGGGTTTGCTAGATAAGTTGTATCATAGCTAATTGGCTACGAAGCCGGAGAGAACCATCTCTGCAGCTATGTCTAGACCAGGGATTAGGAAGCTTTCGCCATACAGTTGTGCTACGGCTGATCTAAAGCTACTGATTTCATTTGTATTCTCCTCCGCCATGGTTTAACTACAGAGTGCTTCATCCAATTTCTGAATAGTATTTTGCACATATTTTCCTTTCAAAATGTGCATTTATAAATGTATCTTTGAAAGTATGCATTTTAAAGCACAGTTTGAGACATTCCTTGAGCTGAGAACTTCTTGCAGCATGCAGAGGAAGGCAAAACATAATAAATAGCTGAGCTTTTATCTGCATCTGGGAGGTGTGGATCAGGCCAGTTCGAGATGGAATCTGGAAAAATTGAACTCCTCAAGCACATTTAATGTATGCGCATGTGTGTATACACACAAGGAGAACATATTCTCTCTTTGTGAAAATCTGTTGTATTCAAAAGCAGGTTATATGTCCTCAAAACAATCCTAGCCTCACTTAAATGCCCTGTTGAATTCAATAGGACTTACTTCTGGGTAAACTTGGTTAGGATTGTGCTGTCGATAAACAAAATGAGCCATGTGAGTAAAGCCAATTGCACTGATTTTTGTGACTGGCACTGTCAAATGACTGTGGGCTTTCACATGTTATAGCAGTTTCATCTGTGTTGCTCCCACAGCACTCTTGCAGATATTAATATTGCGCAGTTTGAAGTGAATGGAAGCATAAGAATGGACTCCTTTTTGAAACAAAGCATTGTCCAGACCCATGAAATTATTATTCAAATTTTACAAGCAGAACTCTTCAAAATAAAACAGAAACATCAAATGATACACCCCAAAATAACCATGCAATGTCTTGTGCTGTCCAGAACAGGCTCATCATCTTAGAAAATAAGAAATAATCCACACAAACCTATAAACAAAGGTCTCTCTCTCTCTCTCTCCACAGCCTACATTCTGGCCTCCAGGCTGCTCCCTCTACCTTCAGGAGAGCTTCCTTTACATCCATGGAGTTTGGGAGCAAAAAAGGACAAAAGGCAACTAACTCCCTTTGAAAATGGAGATTTGCAACTCCATACCTTCACCACATAATCTAAGGTCACATGTTAGATACCAGAGAACAACAATTAGATGATCATCAACAAGAGCTCAGAGTCTCTTAGGAAAAACTGCTGTGGGGAAACCCCAATGTTAGCAACACACGTTTAGCCATTTTCCATTTTAAACCTTCATTAATACCTTAAGAGAGAATATTATGAAAATGATGTATAGGTGGTACATGACCCCAGTCAAGCTTGCAAAAATATATCATTTGCCCGATAACAAATGTTGGAAATGTAAAGAGATTGAAGGTACATTCTTTCACCTTTGGTGGACGTGCCCAAGGATCAAGGCCTTCTGGGAAATGATATATAATGAACTGAAAAAGGTATTTAAATATACTTTCCCGAAGAAACCAGAGGCCTTCCTCCTGGGCATAGTGGACCAGTCGGTGTTAAAGAAGGATAGAACTTTTTTAATGTATGCTACAGCAGCAGCAAGAATTCTCATCGCAAAGCATTGGAAGACACAAGATCTACCCACCTTGGAAGATTGGCAGATGCAGCTAATGGACTATATGGAGTTGGCGGAAATGATTGGCAGAATCCGAGACCAGGGCGAGGAGATGGTGGAGGAAGATTGGAAGAAATTTAAAATTTATTTGCAGAAATACTGTAAAATTTATGAATGTTAAGGACATTGAAATGAATCGCAGGGGCTTTAGCAACGAAGTAAAATGTTAGATTGGATTAACAACAGATAAATTAATAGGATATGAATTTGCTAAATTAATTTCTTTAAAAAAGGGATACAAGAACGGGAGACATGAGGAAGTTGGGAAAATAAGCTAATTGAAGATGAGAAATTAAGAAAGAGGGAATTTGTTTTTTTGTTATTATATGTGTTTTTATCTTTTTTTCCCTTTTTCTTTTGATGTGCTTAATGTCTGTATTTTTGTATTGTATTTTTCTTTGTGATTTTGTATCTTCTTTGTCTATGTATGCTTTTCTATTGTGAAAACTTAATAAAATATTTATAAAAAAAATAAACCTTCATTAATACATATACGTTTTTCATTCCCGTGTGAGTTAAAACAATTATGCTTAACAAACAGAACTGTGGTATGCAACTGAACCCCACTCCTTAATGGGGCTGGCTACTATTAAGGCTGTAACTCTGCACACATTTACTTGGGAGCAGCAGCTTCCCATGGAATCGCTCCCACAAAACATGAATAAAAACCATTTCAAATCCAATACAGATAACAGGCTGTAATGAGCACTTAAAAGGCTCTGTGAAAAAGACAGGAACTGTAGTCCAGAAACAGCTGGAGACCCAGGAAACACTGCCTTACACAATCCTGCAGGGTAGGTCAGTATTGTCATCCCCCATATTGGTGTGTGTGAAAGAGGGCAAGCCTGAGAGGTTGTGGATTACTGGTGGTTTATTTTTCTGACCCTCAAATTTTCTGTGGCAGTACAACCCCTCCACCAGGGAAATCCATATCAATGTGCAATAACAATGGAAAACAAAGCCATTTGCTTTTCTGGATGAGTGGACTTGGTGCTGTGATTGTTCTTACAAATCACCAGCAAGGAGAACCACTGGGTGTAAATAAATAGACATTCTTTCCCCTCCGCAGGGCAATTTCAGGTGCTCAGAACAGCACAGGGTTTCAATGTTCTCTGGGAATCTCAGCTTATGCTGTTGCGCTTCCTCCACTTCGCTCCATCTTATGGGAAACGGAGCATGAGGGGAGAATACGAGCCAGACTGCTTATTTTGACAGTTGTGTCTCGGATGCACGCGGTGCCTTGACAGATGCTAATAAAGTCAATCAGCAGAACACATCTTCTTCCCAACCTTAAGGCTGTGGGCAATCAAAGAAACTCCAAACATCTGGCTCCCTTCTCCTGATTGCTGCGCTGGCTGATTTAGTGCACCAAACAGGCAACAATTAGTCAGTACAGCTTGTGTCAAAAGACCCATCACGTTCATTCAAATTAAGTCGGGATAAATTGAATCCAATTGGCATCCATGCATTCCTGTGTGCACTAATTTTAAAGAGGTTCCTGCTGCATCCCAAATTCCTGTTAGTTAAACGAAAGACAGATGCAACCTCTCACTCGATCTTTCTTTCAACACCGCTAGATCGGAGGCACACATCTGAGAGACTAAGCCCCATAGATCTTATGGGGAATTGACCCCAGAGGCTAAATAAAGCCTTTGGACAAGCGTTCCTCCTGTGAGCCTGATGTCTGTGGAAAGGAAGAGAAACATTCTGGGCAGTCTTGTGTTTTTGTGGTCATGCACATTTAGCTCTCCAAGGATTAACTTTGGGGGCAGAAATGTCACCATGAGGACAGCAGTCGATGCTGTACATTTTAGGAGCTTAAGAGGGCACACCTTACATGCACTCACAAACATCCAAATGAAATATTTACACCATATGCTGAACAGTAATAGAAAAGGGTTCATTTAAAAAGCAAACTTAATCACAATGGTACTGTTTCCCTAGCTCCAGTTTGGACATTGTTGTGGTTGGGCAACTGTCTGAAAACCACTTGTCATTTTGCAGATACAGTGGTACCTCAGGTTACATACGCTTCAGGTTACATACGCTTCAGGTTACAGACTCTGCTAACACAGAAATAGTGCTTCAGGTTAAGAATTTTGCTTCAGGATGAGAACAGAAATCGGGCTCTGGCGGCACGGCGGCAGCAGGAGGCCCCATTAGCTAAAGTGGTGCTTCAGGTTAAGAACAGTTTCAGGTTAAGAACAGACCACCGGAACGAATTAAGTACTTAACCCGAGGTACCACTCGGTATGTGTGGGCATCAGTAGTTATGGTTGTAGTTTGTGGGGCCTGTCTCTTTAAGAGACATACCTGGTATGTCCCCTCTGTAGGAATAGATGCTAGGAGATTATAAATTTATTAGATATTACCCTTCCTTCCTTTCTCATGTTTGTGAGTTCAGCAGAGTGCCATCCATTTGCAGCTTAAAAGGGAAGTTTAGATAGGCTAGTTTTAGCCTTTTAGTTTAAGTAATCCAGGATTTGCTTTAAAGTAGACTGGATTTTCCTGGTCCCCCCTGTTCTCCCTCCCTGCCCCAAAGTCAATCTGGTAAAAGGTCAAAATGACATTTACTCACTCAGAATTTCTTGTTGAAGCGGAAATAACAGACAACAGCAGCTTTGTTCAGGCAGGCTTAAAATGGCAATCTGGTTACAGAGGCATACTTTAGACTAGTTTAAAATGGAGTCTGTGGCTCAGGCTTAGCAGATGTTCTGCATTACTGAAATGAGGTGAAAGAGCAAAGAGGAAGTCCCTGGCCAGGTGAGGAAATTATATATGGCTACATACTCCCTGTCAGGGCACAGCAGGAGTGGCTCTCAGAGTTCTCTCTAGCGAGCTTATGGGAAAAGCCTGTGAGCTTCAGCTCCTCTCATGCTCCTATCTAGCAGACATGCATAGTTGGTTTGACTGCATTGTAAATATCCCACATTTTCTCTGGATGTGATTCTCCCTTAGTTAACTGGGAAGTAGTTGTAGCCTTAGGGACGCAGGTGGCGCTGTGGGTAAAAGCCTCAGCGCCTAGGGCTTGCCGATCGAAAGGTCGGCGGTTCGAATCCCTGCGGCGGGGTGCGCTCCCGTCGTTCGGTCCCAGCGCCTGCCAACCTAGCAGTTCGAAAGCACCCCCGGGTGCAAGTAGATAAATAGGGACCGCTTACAAGCGGGAAGGTAAACGGCGTTTCCGTGTGCGGCTCTGGTTCGCCAGAGCAGCGATGTCACGCTGGCCACGTGACCCGGAAGTGTCTTCGGACAGCGCTGGCCCCCGGCCTCTTGAGTGAGATGGGCGCACAACCCTAGAGTCTGGCAAGACTGGCCCGTTCGGGCAGGGGTACCTTTAGTTGTAGCCTTAGTCTTCTTTATGTAGCATGTCTTAGCTACTTTGTTGCCTTGTGCATTGAAGATAACTTCTGAATAATAATAATGAATAAAGACAGTGGTGAGGAAACACCTTACCTTTCCAGACCCTCATCTCAGATGAAGCTGAGTCTATGTCATTAACTAAACGACAAGGAGAAGTGGGCAGATATAATGCTTTTCATGACCATAGCTGCAGAGGAGGGGCAATGTATTTAAGTTCTTTGGGGCAGGACCTGTCCTCTTGGACTCTTTAAAGGGCCAGGCACACAGATGCTGTTAGCTATATGAATAAGTGATATTTATTTATTTATTTCTTCCTTCCATATTCCCTAGTGCTCCAATACCAAGAATGGTCCCTAGTACTGCAATTTGGAAACTCCTGCTGCCAAAAGTCATAGGTAAGGAATGCCAAACAGGTTACAGAATCATAGAATTGTAGAGCTGAAAGGGACCGTGAGGGTCATTTAGCCCAAACCCCTGCAATGCAGGAATCTTTTACCCAAGGTGGGGCTCGAATCCATGAACCTGAGATTATGAGTCTCATGCTGTACAGTGGTACCTCGGGTTAAGTACTTAATTTGTTCCGGAGGTCCGTACTTAACCTGAAACTGTTCTTAACCTGAAGCACCACTTTAGCTAATGGGGCCTCCTGCTGCTGCCGTGCTGCCGGAGCACAATTTCTGTTCTCATCCTAAAGCAAAGTTCTTAACCTGAAGCACTATTTCTGGGTTAGCGGAGTCTGTAACCTGAAGTGTATGTAACCCGAGGTACCACTGTACTGAGCGAGCTACTTGGGTATTTAGATTTTATTGTTTCTTTCATTGGGGAATTTCATCCTCCCAGTAAGATAGCATTTTTTCAGAGCGTTCCAGAAAACATATTCTGTTGTTGTTGTTGTTGTTGTTGTTGTTGTTGTTATATTTTATATGCCACCCATTTGACTAGGTTGCCCCAGCCACGCTGGGCAGCTCCCAACAAAATACAGTGGTACCTCGGGTTAAGTACTTAATTCGTTCCGGAGGTCCTTTCTTAACCCGAAACTGTTCTTAACCTGAAGCGCCACTTTAGCTAATGGGGCCTCCTGCTGCTGCTGCGCCGCCGGAGCACGATTTCTGTTCTCATCCTGAAGCAAAGTTCTTAACCCGAGGTACTATTTCTGGGTTAGCGGAGTCTGTAACCTGAAGCGCATGTAACCCGAGGTAACACTGTATTAAAAACACAATAAAACACCAGCCATTTAAAACTTCCTTTGCTGCTCTCCTTGTCGCCATCTTTTTGTCTCCCTTTGTCTTCCCTCATCTCTCCAACTTGGAGCCCAGGAAGCTGCCTTCTCGGACCATTAGGCCAAGTCAGACCATTAGGCCATCCAACTTGGTATTGCCCACACTGCCTGGTAGCATTTCTCCAGGGCTTCAGATAAGGGGCATTCCCAGCCCTGCCTGAAGATGGGGACTTTTTGCACGCAAAACAGATGCTCTGCCATGGAGCTAAGGACTGCCTGCTGGCTGGGTTAGTGCCCTACATGATTCTGCAGGCAGGAGGAGGAAACTGTCCAGGCAACCAGCAGAGCAACATGAACCACGTCACCGGCATCTCCCACAATCACTTTTAAAGCGAAGCCGAGTATGTCCAGGAAGGGGCAATGGGTTGGTGTGTGAAGGGGCCCTCGTGGGGAATTCCAAAATCTGTTACAATCATTAGTTTGTGGGTTTGCCACAGTTCTCCATCATTAGCACATGTTGTAGCCATTCTGAGTGTGTTGTCAAAGATGTCAAGAGGCAGCTGCTTGTTAGAAGGGGGGGGCACACTGAGACTTGTGTTCACTGTACAGAAGAAGCTAATGTGATGTTTTTGTTTTTCTGAGGCAGCTTCTCAAGCCATACTAACAGCTTTGAATAGTTTTGTTTCTTTTAAACAACAGCAGCAACAACAAAAACATTGACTCAGAAGATATGAATCAGAAATTGGTTAGTGCTAGCAACAGGAACACAGTTCAGTCCCCCCCCCTTCTTCATCATATTCGTTTTTTATAGCAGACCTGCCTAATTTGCACTTCTGAGTCAGTAGAGCATAAGATGGCTAATCTCAGGGTCGTGGGTTCAAGCCCTACCTTGGGCAAAAGATTCCTCATTGCAGGGGGTGGACTAGATGGCCCTTAGGTTCCCTCCCACTATGATTCTATGATGCTAAACCAGTACACAAACTGAGATGCAGGTGGAATCTTGTAATGGGGTATGAGTTACTCGTGCGTAAACTGCCGCCTCTCTAGGCTTAATTGCCTTGGTTAAACTGTTCTGACTGCACAGCCCATCTCCGTGTGGCTGTCTCAGTCGCTGGCAGAATCTGTCTGTGGGCGTTTCTTAAACCTTTTCCAGCATAAAAGTTGTCTGACTCCCAGTTGCCTCCTCCTCTCACTGCGCGGGAGTCTTCTGCGCAGGGAGGGCGTGGGTAGTGGAGGGCCTGTGCTCTCCTCACTAATCTCCAGAGAAGAATCCCGGAGCTCTTCCTTCGCTTCCCCCATTTGCCCCCCTTTATCCCTGGTGTTGCGCTGATTTCCTTCCTCCTCTACCGAGCTGCTTCTCCCCCTGGTGCTGGGTCCTTCGCCCGCAGAATCTGGGAGCCTCCCCTTCACCTCTCGCTCTGATGTCAGTTCCCTGACAAATCTAGACACATTTTTTAAAATGCAATGAAAATGCTTTTTTTAAGAAAAAAGTTTTTAAAAATATCTTGAATTTGCCATAAGCTCACCATCGCCATCTAGTGTCATGTTTGTATAATGCACTTAAAATGTGCTTAAAACATTCTCTTTGCAGCTGCATAGCTGAGTCTGCAGTTATCCTTCCAAATTTGCACATCAACCAATTTTGTGAGACAGTTCTCCAAACACAGAATTTGTGTTTTTAAAAAAATTAAAATCCAGACATCATGGGAAAGGGTACATGAAAATGCATATATTCATTAAGATACGTGGCAACTATTAAAGGGGAAATTGCTGATGCCAAAGAACAGAAGCTGAACTTGACAATAAATACAAAATTCAAATATATTTTCTTATCCTGTTTAAATTTTATGCTGTTTACTCTACTCTTTCATAGCTGGCTTGAGGAGAAGTTGTGAAAACACAAATCCATCCCATTCTCCCACATGCATCAGTTTCACCTCATTCCCTGCCACCCACCCTTTGGCTTGTGTTTTATCGCTGCACTGAGAAAAGGCTCCCCTTTTCCAGCACACATTCCATTCTGCAAATGAACAAACCATCTGTGTACCCATGCAGTTGAGCTGCACACTCATTCAGTGATCCAGATGTAACAGTTAATGAGGGTACCATCTGTCTACCTGTGTAAAAGGTAAAAAAAAAGGCAAAGGACCCCTGGACAGTTAAGTCCACTCAAAGGCGAGTATGGGGTGCAGAGCTCATTTTGCTTTCAGGCCAAAGGAGCCAGCATTTGTCCACAGACAGCTTTCCGGGTCATGTGGCCAGCATGACTAAACTGCTTCTGGTGCAATGGAACACAATGACGGAAACCAGAGCGCACAAAAATGCCATTTACCTCCCTGCCCCAGTGGTACCTATTTATCTACTTGCACTGCTGTCCTTTTGAACTGCTAGGATGGCAGGAGCTGGGACTGAGCTCACCAGTCGTTGGGATTCGAACCGCCGACCTTCTGATCAGCAAGCCCAAGAGGCTCAGTGGTTTAGACCACAGCACCACCCACATCCTTTTCTACCTATGTACATTAGGGTTACCAGATGTCCCTGGGTTTGCAAATCTGTCCCCGGGAAACGTGGCAGTGGCAGCCTTAGCAGCCTGGAGCCAGCCTGGTAGGGCAGTTGGCTCTGGCTGGCTTCAGGAGCTGCTCGCTGCAGTGGCACCTGCCATTTTTCCTCGCTGGAAGTTCCCATATGATGTGTTGTGCACAAGACACATTATATAGAGACTTCTGGTGAGGAAAAATGGCAGGCACCATGGCAGCAGGCAGCTCCTGAAGCTAGCCAGAGCCAACTGTGCTACCAGACTGGCTCCGGGCTGCTGACTTGCTGCTGCCACCACCACTGCCAAAGGGGAACCAGGGACATCCGGCAGTACAGATCTCCTGCCACCTTCCCCCTTTGTTTTGACTGATCGGGGGAGACTCAGGCATTGCGGGTGGCTGGCCGCTGCCCAATTTTTTAAAAAAAGTCTGCGCATTTTATGTTTCACAGGGTGTGAAGGAAGAGAGAAGAAGAGTTTTGGATTTGATATCCCGCCTTTCACTCCCCTTCAGGAGTCTCAAAGCGGCTAACATTCTCCTTTCCCTTCCTCCCCCACAACAAACACTCTGTGAGGTGGGTGAGGCTGAGAGACTTCACAGAAGTGTGACTGGTCCAAGGTCACCCAGCAGCTGCATGTGGAGGAGCGGAGACGCGAACCCGGTTTCCCAGATTACGTGACTACCGCTCTTAACCACTACACCACACTGGCTCTCAAGGGCTTTGCACCTTTGTACAATATGCATGTGTGCTTGGGCCCAGGGTCTTTTGCCTCACCATCCCCACTACTGACTCCCTGTTGCTACTCAGCTTTAAAAAAAAAAAGGTGTCCCCGGATTCATTGAAAAAAAAATCTGGTAACCATAACGTACATGATAGTTGAACTGTACAAATCAACAAATGTGCACTCTTTCACACAAACACAAGTGGAAAGCTCAGTTGATGAGAGTGCGGTGCTGATAACACCAAGGGGTTGGACTAGATGATGTTCGGAGTCCCTTCCAACTCTACCATTCTATGACAACTTATACCTTTGTTTATTGGAACATCTGAACAAGGACATTGGGTTGTATTCACCACGGTGCTAGGGAGAATGTTCCATGGCAGTACCTTGGATGTCTGATGTGGGGGTGACCCAAGAAAAGAAGCAGAAGCCGGTTTTCAGCCAGTGAAGAGGAATGAAACTCAAAAACAGAGGCCAGAAGCAACAAACTGAGAAACAGCGAAAGCAGCTGCTGCTGCTCTAATTGCACTAACTGACTATGTGATGTAATTAACAGCAGTGAAACCTCCCCTCCCATTGCTGCTCTGATAATAAAACTGCCCCACCCTACCGTGCCTGGGATTTATTATTTTTTTAAAAAAGAAAAAGCACACACAGTGTGACTACTAATCACATCGTTAATATGTCCTGCGTAGGTTTACAACTTTAATGAATTTGTAGTGATGCAGGTTCCAAAATAAATAGATAAAACGGAGGCAGGGGATGAAACTAATTATTTCCTACCAAACTTCAGAAGGTAAGCAGATGTATTCCTTAACAGTGTTCCAAATCTCTTAGAATTACACTTGTGGAAATGAAGCGAGAGAGGCTATGAGCTTCATAAACATCTTCCCCAGCCTATTTAGCTGAATCTTCCTTCTCTTATCTGCTATTTCTGCTTCTAGGGAATTCTAAGAGTCTGGTTTTTTGTTTTTTAAAAAAATATTATTGGGAAGCCAATATTATTGGTCTATTCTACGTCAAATGTGATGCCCACGCCGTGTCCCCTCACTAAACATATGGCAATAAAATAAATTTGACTGAGTTAGTCTGAGTGATTACCCAAGAGTCAAATTAGGTTTTTACAGGCATGAGTGCTGTGTAATGCTATTGGATGCAGTGAACCTTTCACTGTTCGGTTCTTATGGAAGTAATGGTACGATAGGTAGCTCTGGCTAGCTCCTGTTCCTTCCTCAGAGTTCCTTTCCCAGAAGCAGAGTCTCGACTTCTAAGGAAGCCTTTTTTCCTTTGCCAAAGAGCTACTTAACTGTAGACACTAAAGTGAAGACTTCAAACATGCCCACTGCAGCTTTTGACCTCTTCCGTTTGAACAGTATCTCCCGTGCTGTTCCACAAGGTGCTTCTGAAAGTCCCTTCCATTTCAGTAGTGAACTGTGGCAGGATGAGATGCTGTTCAAGAAAATGAAGGGATACTTTTACGGTGGCTTGGCTAGGCTGGCTGTTAGTCATAATGGTAGCATAGAGTCAAGATGTTCAATGGTTAAATGTCACTGGGTATCAGATGTTGGGCAGGCGTTGGCAACAGGATGGGAGAGCTACAGCCTTTGTGCCATTCCTGAGACATTCCCGGAGGCTTGGAAAAGAGAATGCTGCACTAGATGACTCTTAAGTCTTCTCATGAATGACTTCAGTGAAAGCCACTCTGTTACAAAGCTGGCCTGGCCTGGGTAGAGTGTGTAGGAACAACTGGTGCTGTTGCCCGTTGGTGTTTTAGCAGCATCAAGTTAACAGAATCAGACTGGACATATTGGACTTCAGGTGTTCATGGGAGTCTACAGACATGGTGTGTATGAGACCTAGATACATTGGTATTCACACATGTGGGTGACTTTGCAAACATGGGAGTTCAATGTGTGAATGTTGGGCAGGACCCAGAATGAATCTCAATCCACCATTGGTGCCCCCCATATGTTTACACTGAAACAACCTCCCCAGCACCTCTTCTCTCCCAGCATGGTTTGGGGGTTAAGAGCAGTGGACTCGTAATCTGGTGAACCGGGTTCGATTCCCCATTCCTCTACATGCAGCTGCTGGGTGACCTTGGGCTAGTCACACTTCTCTGAAGTCTCTCAGCCTCACTCACCTCACAGAGTGTGTGTTGTTGGGGAGGAAGGGAAAGGAGAATGTTAGCCACTTTGAGACTCCTTAGGGTAGTGATAAAGCAGGATATCAAATCCAAACTCCTCTTCTTCTTCTTCTCCATAAGGAAAAGTGACCCACCTGCCTGGAAGTTTGCATAGTGCATTGCTTCCCAAGCTTGGGTCTCCAGCTGCTTTTGGACTACAATTCCCACCATCCCTGACCACTGGTCTTGCTAGCTAGGGATCATGGGAGTTGTAGTCCAAAAACAGCCTTGGAGACCCAAGCTTGGGAAACACTGGTGTAGTAATTCCTCCCCAACCCAGCGAGCCACTTCTGTTGTGGCATGGGGGAACTTTCTGAATATCCATCTTATGTGCCTAAATCCAAATCTCCCTTGGATGCACAATGAATTAGTTGTGCAATCTATTGCATCCCTGCCAGTGGAGGCTGCTGAATAAGGGCAAAGGTGGCACTGCCCCACCAACCTCAGTCTTCCCCCATTTTCCTGCCTGCTTACTACCAGTCCAGAAGGTGGTGGCACTCCATATCAGCTTCCTCTTCTTCCTTAGTTCCTAACAGGAAGAAGGATGAAGATGAATCTAGCATTTGTCAGATATTGGTTTTGGCGCCACCTACTGTTGGGCTCCCTGCATTCTACCCTACCAATCCCAACCAGCACCAGCCACCCCGTCTTTTGTGTATAATCCAAGAAGCCCATGTGATCAGGGTGCTTGATGCATCTTAGGGTCTAGATCTGCAAGGTTGAATGGACCAGGTCAAACTTCAGCCTCTCTGAGCCAGCTGGCCTGCAGTATGTGTGGAAGGAGGAGAGATTCAAGCAAGAATTGGTAGCTGATTGGTGTGGCAAGACTATTTGTTTTCCCTTGTGCAGGTGGGCACCAACTGGGCAGAAAAATCCCTCAGGTTGGAACCGCCCTTCTGAGTTGATGGGTTGTAGAGACTTTGGGGCTACAAGCTCTAAAAGAACTAACTGCTTGAAAGCTGTACAGATGGTTAGCACATCTGCTGCTGCCAAAATTGATTTTTTTATTTGTATTTTTTAAAAAATAGCTCCCTGAAAATGGATTTTTCCTTTTACTTTGTATCCCAGACTATCAGGCTTTTTCCTCCCAGGGCTTAAATCCTCTGGCTTTCCATCACAGAAGGGGGAGAGGAAGACCCCTAGCTCAGTTTAAGAATACGTGTTCTGCTTACAGAAGATCTGGGGTCCAATCCTTGGTCTCTCTTGTGAAAACTTGAATAATAGGACTGTGCAAGACCTCAGCCCGAGACCTCAGAGAGTCCCTGTCAGTCATAAATAGAAAGTACTGGGTTGAGTCGATAGAAGGCAGTGTCAATATTCATAAAAACCACAGGCAACAGAAGCTGAAATGGCTCAGCTGAAAACAATTAACCTTTCAATCTGGATCTTCTACAAAACCTGCCTATTTTTAAAGCTAGTTTGGCTCTGGTGAGTTAATGCAATAGGAGGCATTCCAGACTCCTACATTTATTGAGAATCAGAAATAATGCCCCCCCCTGAAAAAATCCCTCTTCCTTTCTAACAGTCAGAAGATCTTTTGTTTTATTACATTGTGTCATATCTTATATTTACTGAATCAGTTCCCTTCCATCAGCATAGTTCAAATTACATCTCCATTGAGGCTTTACAATATGTAGCCAGGTACTTAACCTAAATCAGTTAAAGGGCAAGCAAACAGATAAATGATTTTTGTTGTTGGGCGCGTTTGTGTATTAATTTTCCTCCTTAACCCAGAAACAGTTTTCTGACCATTTTGGACATTCCATATCTTTGAGCACATATTTTCAGAATCTGCATTTTAAAATGTAATACAAGAGATCGCCTTCTCATGAGCTGTTATTGAAAAAGTCCTTTTGATTCTCAAGTTGCCAAGAGTTGTATGGAAGACCCTGTGTTATACATGTCTGCAGCGACTCACCATGTATGCATACTTCAACATCTCCCATAACATTCAGCAACATCTCCCATAACCCCTGGCCATTGACCATGCTGACTGGGGCTGATGAGAGTTCCAACAACATCTGTAGGGCTACAAGTTCCCTAATGCAGGCATAGGCAAACTCGGCCCTCCAGATGTTTTGGGACTACAACTCCCACCATCCCCAGCTAACAGGAGCAGTGGTCAGGGATGATGGGAATTATAGTCCCAAAACATCTGGAGGGCTGAGTTTGCCTATGCCTGACCTAATGAAATTAATTGGGAGAATGGACAAAACAAAGTGCCATTTCACGTCAGGCATAATGAGCTTGTAGACTTCACTTACCACACAAAAATGTCAGTCAACATTCGCCCAACTTTGATAGCTTTAACAAGTGCTTAGACTAATACAGTGGTACCTCAGGTTACATACGCTTCAGGTTACAGACACTTCAGGTTACAGACTCCGCTAACCCAGAAATAGTACCTCGGGTTAAGAACTTTGCTTCAGGATAAGAACAGAAATTGTGCAGTGGTGCAGCGTGGCGGCAGCAGGAGGCCCCATTAGCTAAAGTGGTGCTTCAGGTTAAGAACAGTTTCAGGTTAAGTACGGACCTCCGGAGCGAATTAAGTACTTAACACGAGGTACCACTGTATATGGGTGATGGCTTGTAGCCAAGCAAAATGGATTCTCCAACTCTCCTTACCACATCCAAAGAATGACAGTGGGCACCTGCTTTCAGGCTCTGCTTGCAAGGCTTCTCAGATGCATGTGACTGACAGACAGAGTGCTGGACAAGATGGAGGATTCATCTGAATTCCTCTCAGTTTTTTTTAGGTTCTTACCGCAAGACAAATAGCATGAGGACATTAGAATTTTTTAAAATATATATCTAAGATTGGTATCCTGCTTTTGTATCCAAATGTTGCTCACTAGGATGAGTAACACAAGTGAGCAAATGATATGATGGAAAGGAGTTTAAATGAATACTCAGCATGTAATCAAGATTATTGTTGCAAAGAGGACAAGCTGTTTCAAAGAGTCTCTCCCCTAACATTCAGGAGTGTGTGTGTGGGGGGGGGGGGTTCTGTGGGGGGGGAGGGGACAAAAGCAAGCAGAGGTAAAATGAAAGACGGGTGCTGAGGTCATGTGCCTTGTGTTAATGATTTGGGGTGATTTCTACCACTGGTGATGATCTATACATGGAACACCACATGTAGTCCTATAGATTCCAACCCTGTGCATTTTACTGAGGAAATTGGTGATTGATATGCATATTCATGCAGCACACACACACACACGTACATACAAGATTTTCAAGTGAAAAGCGACTCTAAAACAGCAAGGAATGTGTCTGAAATTTTCACAGCCAACAAATCGTCCTCTGCTGGGGCTCTCAAGACGAGGATTATGTGACAGAGCCATTTAACTACATGAGCCTCTTAAAAGCTTGGGCAGTAAAGTTGTTCACTTGGCGGAGATACTAATAGGCCGAGAAGCCTTCGTGTTCAATTTTAGCACCTTCTGTCTCTCTCATTAGCGCCTGACAAGGCCCTCTGCCACTCAGTGATTGCAGCAGGAACTGATTACAGCCACAGAAGTAGTATCCATCCTGCGCCTGCCTTCTCGTGGGCTATTATGCTATATACTGCAGAAGTTGCTTTCTGATTTGAACATCAAACAGCCTGAGCGTAATCCCAAATTCCTGCACCTATTGACATCTTTAAAATCTCCTTTCTTCCACTGATCACACACATACACATCGCCACCCTGGAATAAAGTCCTATGTCCTAATTCAGGGTTACTTGCATCAGAGTAAGACTAGGTACATTATGCACATTGTACCCAGCTTTTCACAAATTTGTGGGATTGATTTGTAGTGTTCGATGACAGAATGGCTATAAGGCGGCATGGGGTCCAAGCATACTGTTGTGGGAGCAGTTTAATCTGTTCTTTCTCATGGGCACAGTGCTATTGTGGAAGGAAGGTTTACCTGATGGAGGGCAAATTTCATTGAAAGCAGCAACAACACAGAGGTAGGATATCTTTGGAGTAAATTGGAATCTTTTCATCAGATATTGTGCCAATAAAATCTGTCTTTTTGGAAAGTTGTCTATGAGTTCTCTATGCATTGAGATGCCTCTTAAGAGACCCTAACCAAATCTGGCATGGTGGTTCCTGAGACTGAGGAGCAGGTTTTGGTCTATTTCTGGATAGCATCACACGCCATTTTGAATCAAGGTGGTGGGCCAAATCTGTCAAAGGAGCATTGATTTGGACACCTGTTAAGATGCCGTAACCCAATTCTGTATTGTGATTCCTGAGATGAAGAAGCAGGTTTTGGAATATGTTCACCTACCATTGGATACCATTTTGAATCAATATGGAAGACAAAATCTTTCAAAACTGCAGTGATTTCGACGCCTGATTTCTGCACTGTTATACCAGGGATGCAAAATCTGGTAATATTAACCAATATAGGTAAAGGGACCCCTGACTGTTAGGTCCAGTCACAGACGACTCTGGGGTTGCGGCGCTCATATCGTTTTACTGGCCGAGTGAGTCGGTGTACAGCTTCCAGGTCATGTGGCCAGCATGACTAAGCCACTTCTGGAGAACCAGAGCAGCGCACGGAAACGCCGTTTACCTCCCCGCCTGAGTGGTACCTATTTATCTACTTGCACTTTGACGTGCTTTCGAACTTCTAGGTTGGCAGGCGCTGCGACCGAGCAACAGGAGCTCACCCCATCGTGGGGATTCGAACCGCCCACCTTCTGACTGGCAAGCCCTAGGCTCAGTGGTTTAGACCACAGCGCCACCTGCGTCCCATTAACCAATATAGAGTAGGTCAAATAAGTTCATTTAGAGTTAGATAAATATGTGTTTTGAGTTTTTAAAAAAGTTCTTTTTGTAAATAAATAATCTATTATTCTGATTTAAATTTTTACTTTAAAAAATAGTTGAAAAAACAACTGCCCATTTTCCCAGCATTTCTGTGATTTCAAAAGAAAAAGAAACTGTGTTATAACCAAACACATTTGTATGATCTGAAACTTGGAAAGGTGGAAACTGCTGTCCCAGGATCCCCAAAAGTTACCCTTGTTCTCTGCTCCTTCCCTGATAGCACTGCAATTGTATTTGTATAACAGGAACAATTTCGGAATGGCAGGCCAGATCCATATCTGCCCTCAATCTCACTGTCAATCAGCTGGCATCATACTTGCACCCGGTGATTGACAGGCACCTCATCCACCAGTCAAAGTCCCTTCCACAGTGCTTCCCAATGTTTTGGAAGCATTGTATAAAATGCTGTGCAAGCCCTATGCTCGGTGCTTCCTAAATGCTGAGCATAGGGCTGGCAAAGCTGCTCTCTGCCGGGACTGGTTGCCCAATCGAGTTCCCCATGGGGGACTCTGTCACACAGCTGATCTGGTAGCCTTGAAGACATTGCCCATCAGCTGGTGAGTGGTGACTTCAACCCTGCTTCCCGCACAGATCTGTTATGTGATCTGTCATGGTAAACATGAAGCCCAACCCTTAATTGTCAGTCAAGAAAAAAGAGATGCTATCCCTGGCAAAATGTGGAAAGGTTTACTGTTGGAGGATACTGTAAAACACACAGACAAGACCACCCATTCAATTTCTATCTGAATAAAGTTTGCATAAATTTGGCGTCCTGTTCATGGATAAACAAAGAACCATTCCAGAGATGTCAGTCAATAGTCTTTAAAAATGTTCTTTTATATATTAGAAAGGAACTGTTCTGTCTAGCGAAGGTGAAGATTTGCTTTGTGCCAAGTACTTTTGAGTCAGAGCTTCACCACATATGACAGGTAGAATTTTCCATCTTATTATCCTCAGCATTATAGAATCCATCAGAGAGAAAGAGATTTGACCTTCACCTCAAATGTGACAACCCTCAGCTGAATGGGATAAAATGTTATGTAATCTGAATATATATCTTCATTTTTGGTCGACAGATAAATGCCTTTTGTCCTTCCATCCAAGAATAATAATACTACAATCCATGTAAAATAAGATACAGGACTCCACTTTTTGTATTTTTCAACTTTTTGTGAGTGCCATTCTTCTGCCGGGAAATATGATAAGTTAATGCCTTGACAATTACTTATCAACCATGCAATCTTAACTGAATTAATGCCTAGATATTGCTAGACTTCAGCACTCATCAGCACCTGCTAGCAGGACCTATGGTCAGGGATGATGGGAGTTGTACTCCACAAACTAAAGAACTCTGTGTGTGGTTTACAAAAAATCATTAACAGTAATGTACAAAAATTCAACACCTTCTGATGCTTAGTGTCTTAAATGATATTTACAATGCCAAAATAATAATGACAAACACAACTCCATGTCTCAAAGCCAAACAGATCAAATATTCCTGCAATGAGTCCAAGAGAATAACTCTCTATGTGTATAAGGTGAAAGGTAAAGGGCCCCTGGATGGTTAAGTCCAGTCAAAGGCGACTATGGTTGCGGCACTCATCTCGCTTCCAGGCTGAGGGAAGCGGCATTTGTCTATAGACAGCTTTCTGGGTCATGTGGAACACCGTGATGGAACACCGTGATGGAAACCAGAGCGCATGGAAACTCTGTTTACCTTCCTGCTGAAGTGGTACCTATTTATCTACTTGCACTGGCCTGCTTCCAAACTGCTAGGTTGGCAGGAGCTGGGACAGAGCAATGGGAGCTCACCCTGTTGCAGGGATTCGAACCGCCAACCTTCTGATCGGCAATCCCAAGAGGCTTAGTGGTTTAGACCACAGCTTGTTGCTGGTATGATTCTAATGGAACTCTGACAATGAGATAACTGGATTTCAATCTCTGTTTTGTGAATCTTCTTCTGGTTGGCCCCTGAAGGAACCATGCAATGACAATTCAATGCTCAACCAAATAGGTCAGCTCCAACCTTAAAAACGCACTTCACTCTTTTTGAAAAGGCTGATGGTCAGGGATGATGGCAACTGTACTCCAGCAGGTGCTGGAAGACCAGACGTCTCCCATCTCTGGCTATCTCGTTGCCAGATTTGGTTTTGGTCTGTGTTTGGAAACTATGGGACACCATTTTGAATCAAGATGGCAGGCCAAACTGTTCCAAGCTCTGCTGGTTTGGATACCTCTTAAGGTACGGTAACTGTCATGCCCCTGCTGGAGGGATCATCTTCAAAGAAGGAGAGTAAGACAGAACAGGGGGATTCAGAGCATTTGGGGGTCATGACACCTCAGTCTCCTTCGCAAGACACAGATGGCTTCTGTATGGAATTTTAGGTAGAGGCAGAGAAACACCAGAGTCCGAGGGAGCAGCAGTGCAGGTCCAGTCAACCGCCTGATGTGATGGCCTGGGAATCTGATTCAGAGGCTGAACCTGAGGAGTCCCAGCCTGCACAGGAGTCCCCACCTCCAGGGCCGGCTGAGCTGGGGCAGGGGCTTGAACCTGAAGGGCCCTCACCTGTGCCGGATCCTCAGGAGCAGACACCAGCTGAATCCGCTCTGGCTCCGGAGGTGATCGAGGACCCATTGCCTGCAGGTGCTCCTCTCCCAGCCCTGTCAGGGGAAGGTGAGGTTGCCTCTGGGTCCAGTAATCCTCCAGTCTCTCCGGAGCTGCAGAGGCTCAGGGCAGAGAGGCGGAGGGAACTGAGTTTTCACAGGAGGAGTGCTCGCCTTAAGGCCAGGAGAGGGAAGTCACCTGTGGGCCGGGACCGCCCCTGGCCTCAGAGGAGATAAAAGCCAGTCAGCCCAGTCCCAGGTTTCGGGAGCAACATCATTGGTAACCTGTTCCTGCCAGCACCCTGTCCTGCTCTTCCAGAGTTCCTGACCACGCCCCGCTCCTTGCCTTGGACCTCGCTTCGCCCTTGACGGACAGCCTCCATACCCTCGACCTAGGACCGGACTCAGACCACGCCGCACGGTCCCCCCCCCCCCGGGACCAGCACACCTGATGATGAAATGTCAATCTGAAGAACTCATTGGGAGTAAGAGGAATCTGCTCATGTGTAGACTAAACTCAGGCAATCCAGTTAGCCTGCAGCTAAGCTCTGAAGGCTCATAGGTAAAACATCAGTTTGGGAAGTGATTTTGAAATTGGCATGGTGGGAAAGGGTTCCCTCACCAGTGGCGAAGCTGCATGCTCCGGCACCAGGGGCAGAGAGCAGGAGGGAGCATGGCTGGCATGCGTCCCGGGGGCATGGCATGCTGCCCATGGGGGCATGGTGTGCATCCTGTGGGCATGGTGCGCCTGTCGCAGGGGCTTTGCACCCGGGGTGGGGGGGAGGGTGCGGTGCGTGTCTGGGGGGGCAGCCTTGATGGGACACCCCCCCTGACGGTGCCAGGGGTGATGTGCTCCCCCGCGCCCTGTTCCTCCGCCAGTGTCCCTCACTTTCTCTTTCTCTCCCTCACACACACCAAGAGCTTCTTTTTTAAAAAATGGAAGCCTTCCATCACTGCATTTCATTAAAAGAAAAAGAAAGAAAGTATCAATCAATCCAGTCACAGATCTCCCATGTAATGTGTAATCAATGCCCGTATTTGAGCAGAGGTAGATACCTCACAACTCCAATATTTAGTATGGAGTACATCGTAGAATTTATTACTCACTGTCACATCAACTGATCTGTGATCTTTTTACTTAATCTATTTTAGCTGGCTTATGCCCGAAAGATAATAGAATTATAATATACTGAAAAAGGTCAAAGCTAATAAATATTGAGTTTAAGTTCTCCAGAAGTGGAAATTCTTAAGTACAAAACACCCCAGCATTGTTTGTTTGTTCACCAGATTTACAGACTGCCCTTCATTGCATAGTCATTGCAAAGTGCTTTCTAACGAAAACATACAAAACGTAATTCAGCCTAAAACCAAGCAATTGCAAATACCAAAGGGGAATCAAATATTAAACCTTTAGACGCAAAAAGGCAGAAGATCAGACACAGCTCAAACTTTAAGCATTGTTTAGAACCAGCGCAGGATCCATTCAGTGTTGACATACAAGTGTTCTGTACCACTGCACAATGAGTCGTGCCTGATGGTGGGACAATAATAAGGATAGGCCATCCAAACAGATATGCTTTATTTATCCAGAAATGAAGTCAATTTCATGTTCAAAAGGGTTTAGATTCCACATCAGGTTCATTCTGTGCATTTTCCTGCTGTGCTTTTACCCCTTTCTTGGCATTTGGTTTTTTTAAACCCAACATTCAAATCAACAGAGCCGTATTTTTGAAGGCCTGTAGCAGCTTTCTTGCCAAAAGTTTTAAAGTCTAATGGCTGTTTCCCAGCTGCTGAAAGAATTATCCCACCCCCTGTATTTATAGCCTTGTAAATATGCAGCCCTCTAGCAGACACACACCAAAGAACAATGAAGAGCAATTCACAAGGGCAGATCTACTCATCCTACCAGCCCCATAGGAATTCCTGTTGATGGATTTATCGCAACCATTTGTTAGTGTTGTTTTTGTATAACAACTGCATCTTCATACTAAAGAAACCCTGGAGAACAATACTGTA
Source organism: Podarcis bocagei (assembly GCF_964188305.1). NCBI lineage: Eukaryota > Metazoa > Chordata > Lepidosauria > Squamata > Lacertidae > Podarcis > Podarcis bocagei. The sequence continues at coordinate 80,746,304 of NC_138129.1, read as the reverse complement.
CTGAAGACTACAGAATGAATGTTAATTGAGAGCTACTTATGAAGGTAGGTGTTTTTAATGGATCGGCTCTTTGAACATTTACTATCAATATGTCACATTAGGGGAAAGAATCAACTATATAAGAAACATCTTATCATGAAGATCAATATTTCAGCATTTCCCCTCATCGGACTAGGCTTTTGTGATAATTAACATTCCACATTAGAATCTGCTCACTTTTTAGACTGCTGGGGTAGTAAATGAAAGTTGCTCACAAAATTTTGTACATAGGTTATATTTTTGTTGCCTTCTTCAATATGTATTATCCATCTCCTTCGAGTACGCAGACCAGCCAACTATTTGCATCTTGCCTGGTGGTAATGAAGCTACACTCTCTTAAAGCTGTCAAACTACAATTTATTAACAGGCTTGTGACAAAAGATTCCTAATTATCCAGACTGAGTTAATTAAGAACGATGTGCTGCCCCGTATATCTTTATCTTTGTTCTACCTGTAAGACAAAAATGAGTTATTTAATCTCGATAATATATGGTTTGATTCTGAGGGAGTTGTAATCCATGTTGAGATGATACAGAAAACAAGGGATCTACAATGCGGCGGGTAGGATAGGAGATGGATGGACTGTTACTGACTGTTGTGCTTTCCCCAACACTGGGATAATCACAATGGGGTAAAACTGAGCAGTGGCATGTGGTGAAATCGCCAGCTTGCAAGGGTGATTGGAGGGGGGAAGCTGGTGTGAGCATCGTGCCCCCCCCCAAGCCAGGCAGAGCTTCCCCAGCTTAGGAAAGAAGATGCTAGGGGAACATTTAGGATACTAGCCTAGCCTGCCTAGTCCACTGACTGCACACCACTGAAATTGAACGTGAAAAACAAATGCGTGTAACTGGTATCTAACTCCTACTAAACTAGCAAAAACGTAGAGAACTGTTACAGATAGATGTTGGAAGTGTAAAGAGAAGGAAGGCACATTTTACCACATGTGGTGGGAGTGCAAAAAAAAAAAAAGCATATTGGGAAATGATTTATAATGATTTGAAAACAATGTTAAAATAACTTTTTGTAAAAAAAAAAACCTGAAGCTTTCTTACTAGGAATTTTAGGTCCAGAAATACCTAAGGCTCAGAAGAGACTATTTATGTATGCTACAACAGCTGCACGGATGCTACTTGCCCAAAGATGGAAGGAGAACAATTTACCTACAAAAGAAGAATGACTGATAAAGATGGACCATGCCGAACTGGCGAAAATGACTGGGGAAATCAGAGATCAAGAGGACAATAAATTTAATAAAGAATGGGGAAATTTATTAAGTTACTTGAAAGAACACTGTACTGTAAACAATTGAAAACATTGGCAAGATTTTAAAAACACTTGTAATGAAGCGAGAATTGTGATAAAAATTGAGATTTAAGAAAATATGGAGAATATGATACAATGCAGTTTGAAAAGAATATCTGGAGAAACCATGGAGAGATAGAGGGAAGTTTGGGGATTCTGAGAATGAATTTTTAAAAATTAAAAAGGAAAGGAAAGGAAAACAAATGAGTGTCTTTTCCAGTGACACAGTAGTAGTAAATTTGGCAGTGCATGAACACTTCATGACAACGTCCCCGCTACTCCGCCAAACAGCCATGCCCCGTTTAAGGCTGCACAGCAAAGGGCAGATATGTATAATGCTTTGCCTTCTGTGGATCTGAAGCTGATATAATTCTAGGTCAGTTTTGCAACTAAAGTCATGTGTATGCTTCCATTACTCTCCACGCACACATGGCCCAATTTAACAATCTCTGTTTTCATAATGGCTGCCGTCTCCAAATGCTGAGTAAAAAAAGAAAGAAAGAAAGAAAGAAAGAAAGAAAGAAAGAAAGAAAGAAAGAAAGAAAGAAAGAAAGAAAGAAAGAAAAGGTATTTCTCTCTGTTGCTGCTTTTGAGATGCCAACTACAATCATCGTCCCCTAACTTTGGCTTTGCTTTTACAAAATCTTCATAAATAACTAATACCCTTCCGCACATGTTTGCATTGCCTGAAGAAACTTTGTAACCGAAAGCGACACCGCCTTTGTTATGGATTCCTGATAATTATTTTATCAAAGTGCTTCGTCTTTATAATATCGGCTTCTTGCACAATGGAGCACTGCTTGTTGTTTAACGTAAATGAGTCCATGAGAGAGGCTGCAGAACAGTGAATGTTCCTCATTCGAAATTCTCTGGCTTGGTATGAAAACACTGCAAACTAGTAGAAGACAAAATGAAAAATGCAGATCAGCAGAAGCTGCAGACTACAAATATCAGGTTAAATAAGAACAATTTAAAAAAAACCGCTATGAAATTGAAATGTATAAAACTTTGATCTAAGACCCTTGGAATTGTAATTCCCTTTTCACCTGCGGTTCACCCTTCTCCCTTTCACACAAGCACCCCCACTTCAGTGTTTGCCAGCATCTATGATGCTTTCACAGCTCTCTCACACAGGTGGGTTGCCCCTCTCATGGCTGCAAGGAGAGGAAGAGCAGTGCCCACATCCCTTTCCACAATTATGACGTCCTCTTCCATTGAAGTGGAGACTTGCTGCCATGGAAGCATAGCCCAAGTTGCATAAGGGTGCAATTTCAAGCCCAGGATGGGTACACTCAGGATTGAGAAAAGCAGGGTATGCATGGTCAGATTCACAAGACTCAGGTAGGGGGAAAAACAGCTCAAACTCTGGAGGACTGCAAGGGAAAGAGCCCAGCAAATAGGTTCAGAGTTCCCTGGGTTCCTCATCAGGAAGATGAGACACGGAAGGCTTTGACAGGAGAGAGAGGGAGAAGGACATCATCAAATTGGATGATGCAGAGTTCCATGCAGAGTTAGCAAGAACACATAGCATCCTTTGGCAGCTGCTGGTGCCCAAAGATCCCAATATAGTCTGCCACTCTGTGGAGGCCCACCTGCTTCCCTCCATCTTGGAACAATCATGTTAACTTTCCCAGAATGCCCCAGAACGCCACTATACTTGACACATTCTTGGAAATGTAAAAGGTTGCACTGATTGTAATGCTGGCTACTAACTGCTGCCACCAGCTAAGACTGCTGGAGGACCATTAGAGGATTGCCTCAAACTTGGAGCAGGCCCTGATCCTTGCATGGGATTTTCCACTTCCTCACTTGTTTAAACTAACCACCCCTAGGGAGGGAACCCCCCTCCCCCATTGATGTAAATTCAGACTTAGAATAGGCCTATTTGAAATCAGTGGGAATTAATTTATCCCCAACTAAGTCCAATTCATTTCAATGGGTCTCGTCTGTGTATGACTGTTTGGATCCAAACCATGAAAAATAAATATAGGAAGTCTCTTATATTTCTATGATTATATTATATATATTAAATAAGTAACTTCAAAGATGCAGCTAGATAGATAGATATGAATACTCGATACAGATGCATGTAGCATCATTGCTTAGTGTGACTCTTGGTCCTCATCCTCAGTTCTTGAGACCCTGCAACACTGTATATCCTGCCAAACTGGCCTCAGCCTCCATATTCCTTCTGCTCCAGAGTTGTCCTCACATTTCCAATGGTTTGTTTTTTTTAAGGTTTCATTTTGAAGCTGTGTCAACATGTGCACTTTTATTTCTTCTAAAGCAGAAGGGCAACACTAAGTGAACAAATGAGGACACACGGGCCAGATGTGAAGTGGAAGTGAAGGGAAGAGGGAGGGAGCAGAATATTCATTGCGGGTCAAAGCAAGGGACAAGGAGAATTTGTCAAACTGGCCACAGCACGCAGCGGCATAAAACAAATGTGCTCCATCCAGCTGGTCTTTAGAAGAGCCACAAGTGTCGAGTGACAGCTGCTCTTCTGATTGAAGTGCTCGCTTAAAAACGCCAGCTTCCACGCAATCATCCAGAAAAGAGTGGCCGTCAGGACAGAATGAGCCAGGAACTGCCAAACGCTAAACCTAAACTGGTGCCAGCCTGTAAACCCTTTACGGTAATTCCAAAAGGTCTAGTTCAAAATGGAATGTTCCACCTGACAGCGTTTAGCATCACCTGGGCTGGCGTAATCCCATTGACTGCGCAAGTCGTTAGCTTTTTAAGTAGCGCCGCAGGTGAATAGTCTGCTGTTTCTTGGACTCCCAGCTAATCAATCACTATAAAGGAAAGGCAATAAATACTGAAAGAGAAATCTTCTTCCCCGGCCCTTACCTACAGTTGAGTAGACGACGGCACATGATCCCTAGGCCTGAAGACAAATGAAGGGGCTGCTTTGACAGAATTACAGCAATACCTCTTTGAAATGGATTTTTCCCTGACCTTGAGAATTTTCGCGTGACTAAGTAATCTTTGTGTGTGTTTTTATTCCGTATCAAGACAGACTTGTCTTAAACCTGTGATACTGAAAGGGGAGGAGAGATAAAAGGCAGTACGAGGCATATTTGAACATTAGAAGTGCGGGGGTGGGGGGGAGCCATCTCTCATGGAAGGAGGGAAGACTGCCAGGATGCGGAACAATCTGGCATCTCTTTGTTTAAATTTTGATGGCATTTGGCACCTTGGGGGGACGTCATCTGCTTTCCTGTGATGATGGCGAAACTGCCTCTCAAAGCTGGGGAGGGTTGTGACTCTTTTTGAAGCTTCTTTCCACTATGTCCACTCATTTGAATGGCATCTTGGCATTTAATTATCTTCAGAAGTTGGAATCTCACACCTTGCCTCATTAATCAACAACCTGTGGTGGGTGATAAGAGCTCAGTTCTCCAAAAAGAAGCACCTCTGAGCCCAAGACAAGATCAATAGGTATCCTCCCCTCCCTTGGAAAGCTTTCAGAAGTTATTATGAAAAGTTATCAGCTTTAGCTTCTCATATTAGCAGTTAATTACAACTCACTGGGTGCGGCCTAGGGTTGCCATATTTCAAAAGGCAAAATGCTGGACACAAAAAGCTGTTGAGCTTTTTTAGGGCAATCGTCTGATAGCCATGCCGCTACCACCAAGCCTGAGTCCGAGCCACAGCGTTAGTCACCGGCAACAGCACCAGAGCCACCTGTGTGCACGCACACACACAAAAATTATAAGCCCCAAACCCAGGACATTTGCTTGTAAAATTTCCCCCTGGCCGGTCATGTAGTACCCCCAGAAGAGGACATGTCTGGGAATTCCCAGACATATGGCGACTCCTAGCAGAGCCACTATACTAGCTTCCCAGCAGGCGGGTGTCAAGTACGGGAGTTTGCTTCTTCCTTCTGGTAGCTCACCAATAAGAATTAATGAGCATCTGGTAGATTTATAGTATTTTTATTACAGTACGATGTTGCGAACATAGATCGGCATCTCTCTCCAAGGATCGGGGTTGCTCACTCTGACTCCCCCCCCCCTTCCGCAGCAAGTAGCACGCCAATGGGATGTCTCTCCTCCCCTGCGTCTCTTTTGTTCTCTGACATGCTCAGACCTCCTAGTTCGGGGGGAGGTAGAGAGTGTCCCCCCCCTCACTCTCTATTGATGTATCGCCCAGCTGCTCCCTCCCTTCTGGGTGCTCAGTAACTATCTCAAAGCTGGGTAGCTCTGTGTCTACGTGTCTCTCTGCTTCTGGAAATGCTGAAAGCAAGGGGGGGCGAATTGTCCCCCTCTTCTTCTGTTAGAAGCTGATCTCCCTGCCTTCCCCAATCCTCATCTTCAGAGTATTCTCTGACAGCAGGTCACTGTTTCTTACTGGGAAAGATGGGGAGGATTGGTAAGGTGGTGGCGGGGAGTTTGGCATGGTGCAAACATACCAGTGGCACCAATGTAGTGTTCCTGCTAGCTCGTTTGCACCACACTGACCTCCCTGCTACCTGTTAAAATTCCTTCTCCAAGATTGCAGTCATGGGATTGTTGTCTTTCACATGACGGTGTATGTTTTGACTCCACAGAGTGGGAAGTGATGGGGACAGGATGTTTGTGTTACTGTGTTCCGTGAAGTGAGACTATTGTTCTTTTTCTCTTTGCTGTCTGATGCTAGAGAAAGAGGGAACCATGTTGCAGTGCTCCGTGTGTGTTTATATGTAAATAAAGTAGATTAGCCAAAATGCTGAGGTCTGTTACGCAAGCTGCAAAGACTCTGTGGATCCCTAAGTGTGCCAATGTCAGCTGGCATCGGTCACTGTGATGTTTGGGCTGAAGAAAGCTTTTGAAGCTCCCGAATGAATGACCAGGAGGGAGAGAACATGCCAGTCGGGGTCCTACTCGAGTGTAGGACGAGCTCCTTGCTCCTTACCCTCCCAGTAAGCAACAGCAACCAACCTACTGGGCAGTTGGTCCTGGGCAGCCCACCACCTGGTGAGCCTCTTCTGCTTCCATATTTGAAGCAAGTGCAGAAGTAATGGGTTGGATCCAGACTAAATAACACCAAATGTGAAATAAATGGGGCCTAACTTAGTCTAAAACTGTATATATGAGGGGAAAGTGAGCACACAAATGCAAATATTACTGAAAATCGCATGCAAAAGTGCATTATATTAGAGGAAGTTGCTTTCGAAAAATAGATTGGGCCAAAGTGCATACACAAATATGTATGCTAGGAGAAATGTGCATTTTTTTTCAAAAAATGCTGATTGGTTTTCTTTTCCCCCAATCTGTATCTATGTTGAATTTCAAACTGTTTTATACGTTTGCATTGTTGATTTTTTTTAATGGTTGTTGCATGGGAATCAATAAATGAATAAATATGTATAAGGACTTTTTAAAAAATTGCAAAATTGATGTGGAAATATGAAGACTGGAATTTAAGATTGGAAAAATAACAAATGGGCAAACTCATCCCTCCCTCCTTGGCAGCCTCAAATATATTTGGTCCACCTACTTTATTGGGAGTAAGGCAAGAGGCTTAAGGTGAAAACTCCTCTCTGATTCAGCAGGCTGTGGGGTATGGGAAAGGAAGAGGAGGTTCGGCTTAATAATTTTCTTTTCCCCTCCTCCTCTCTCAAGACTGTTGACTTATCTGGGATCTCCTGAGGGAACATCAAAGGTGGCTGCCATGACATGTGACATGTAACTTGAGAATGATACAGCTTCACAACACAACTGTTGGTACCATAGCAAGACTGTTGACTGAATCGTTATTTTACTTTCCTTTTAAAGAAAGAAGTGCTTAGAAAGTTCTTGCCAAAAAGTTCAAAAATCTTCATAAAGCAAACGCAAACAAAAATATATCTATTTTTTTCCTGAAAACTGGACAGTTTTATCAGCCTTAATATTTTGGGTGCACAGCAGGATGATTTATTGGCATACAATGCTAGGAAAGATATGATCTGAATCCTTTTCATTTTGATGAAATTTACTTCCTCGTTGTTTCCTTTTCCATTTGTAAACTTAAATCTGTTTGCTTCCTGCTTACATTGGACAGAAAACATTCCTCACCATTGATACTGCTCATTTATGGTATACACACTCTTTCTCTCCAAAAAACCAAAACACAGGTTGATGCAACAATCTCTTAGTTGCATGACTTTTCACTACTCAGACCCTGTAAACTTTTACACATACAATCTCTGCAAAGCTGAAATAGATTGTAACTCCACAGAATTGCCTTCCTCCACCTTCCTTAACAGCAGTATTACCAGAGACTTGCAGGGTAGATGAACAATTCCATTTCTTTCATGAGATTGCTTCACCGCAGAGGTAAATTTCCATTTTCAAGCATATGAAGACTTCCTATGCCACTGCAAGAGCTTGCAAAGGTCACTAGTGACACAGGAAAATCCCCCAATGGAGTGAGAAACAATGACTTGACATGAATTAAATGAGAGCAAGTCTAGTTGATGTTTAGGGGTATAAGAAGGAATCCATTTCCATTCCAACCCATGTTTGTTGCATGTAGTGCTGTTTCTGTTCTGCTGCAGTTCTGCTTCCAACAAAAAAACCCCTGTTATTTGTACTGATGTTTGCTGTGGCAGAATCTTATATAATTAGTTACATAATTAATAACTTTATTACTTTGCATTCCTAGGCAAAGCTGGATTGACATGAGGCACAAAATGTTGAAGTGGAGCCACATTTCCTTCCATGTGTTCTATCACCTGAAAAACAGGACTTAAATGTGGACCCAAAACTTGGGTCTCCAGCTGTTTTTGGACTACAGTTCCCATTATTCCTGACTACTGGTCCTGTTAGCTAGGGGTGATGGAAGTTATAGTCCAAAAACAGCTGGAGATCCACCCAAACATGGGAACTCTGGTCTCGATGGAGACCAGAAAAGGATGACAACATTATCATGTTTGGATAGGAGTCAAGAATGGAGTAATGAAGACCTTCAAATACCACAATATATTTTCAATACTGCAAAAGAATGGTTGGCTATTTGCTACCTAGCAAAAAAACAAAACAAACATCCCAAACTATCAACTAACACCATCCCAAAACATACAATACAATCTGGTAGTTATTCCTTTCCTGAATCTTAACTGCACTGTTGTGGGGAATACAAAAAGTTCTTCAAGCTTCATAAACAAGACTCGACAGTCCTTGGGAGTGACCCCAAGAGCTAAGCAATAGGTGTTTGTAACCATCAGCAGACCGGCTATTGAACGCCAGCTCACTAATTGACACACAGATGTTTTTGCCATCATACTGCTGAATGCCTTATTTCCGGGATCTGCTGAAACAAACGCAATGTTCTGCAGTCACATAGGCAGCAGATACAGGAAGCTTTTTAATGAGGCTCCATTGGACCCTGGGCTTGCTGGTCATTAGGACCAAAATCCCTCATGATCAATACTCTCTCTTCCAGTGTTTGCCTGGAGCTCTCTTGGTGAAGCTTGAGACATAGAAGTCTACTGCGGGACTGAGAAATTTTCATTTGTACATCAAGGGATATTGCCTAAGGATGTGCTTTTCAGTATATGAAGAAAGACTGAAGAGGTAGGGAGGCCTTGTACCAGCAGTGGAGGATACTTGCACCTCCTGGGACAACAGCTGAACTAAGACCTTCTTAAGAAAACCTGCATCCATTAAATTTATCTCATTGATGTTTCCAGAATGAAGGAAACAATGTGTTGATTTGCTTGCGTTTGGAATTACTTGACTGTTGCTTTTCCTCTTATTTTCAGGTCTATATAATCTATGTGAAACACACAGAGGCTTCCTTTATACTTCAAGGCAATTATTTTACAATGGAACTACAGAGGAACTGGTCACAGTTATTTATTTTCCCCCACCACATGATGCTTTAAACTATTTTGCCACTCCAAAGGGAGACAGCTATATTTAAAACTGTGGCAACCACAGCTAGGAAGTTTCTGCTGCTATTCAAAAGAGCTGCATCCACTATTTCATTTATTATTACAATGCTTGTTGCTACACAGAGCCGGGGACGATTCCCAGGTCCACTTTGATCCTGACAACCCCAAAGATTTCATCCAAATATTTGATGCTGGTGAATTTGGATGGCAATGCTAATATCAAAATTAAGAAGCGAAACCAATTTACACACTTTCCCCCTCAAAAGTTTCCAGCCAGGGTCATACCTTGACAGAAACTATACCTAGAGTTGCCACGTTGTTCAGTTCTTAAAAGCTCTTTACTGCTGCTATTAATCCTTGTGGAAATGAATGGAATTTATGGCAGAAGGATCTTGTCGGCAAAAAGTCTCTAACCAAACCCGATTTATAATTACAAGCAGGTCTACCCTTGCAGCCATCTAAAGAATATTATTTATTAATTAAGAAATTAATTTTATCTTCCATTCAAAAGGCAATATCATGTTTCTAGATCTAATGAGCATTTTCTTTGCTACTGGCTACACTTTTATATTTCTTTGATGTCCACGTTGCCACCCTCCCACCTCTTCTCCTCCTCTGGCAGGTAAATTAAACTTCTTTTTCTGTGTGCTAATCATTTTCATTTCCCTGGTACAAAGATTTCTTTCTCATTGTGTGCTTATTTTAACTAATGACATGTCTCCTTCTACTCATAAACCTCAAGATATTAGCTCTTCCTTGTCCTATCTGCTCCATTTCTCTATCCTTTTAGCTGGTCTAATAAGATTTCCAGTCTATCCGTTCAATAGTTATTTTTCCGTCTCTCTCTCTTTCTCCTCTAGAGATCTCACCCACTTCCTTTTGCTCAACTTCACGATGAACCTGCTTGCTAGTCATGTGGTCTACTGTCTTGTCGCTAAGCCTTAGTTCCTGTTTTCTTTGTAAAAAAGGATTTCTTATCACAGTTTCAACTTCACTTTGATTTCTTCCTCTTTATGATAAAATGCCCCAAAATAATTTCCTGCTCATCTTAAAACAAAATGCATAAAGGAACAAGTTCAAAGATATTACAGTGGTACCTTGGGTTACACACACTTCGGGTTACAAACTCCGCTAACCAGGAAGTGGTTGCTCCAGGTTAAGAACTTTGCCCCAGGATAAGAATGGAAATTGCGCACGGCGCAGCAGCAGCAGGAGGCCCCATTAGCGAAAGCACACCTCAGGTTAAGTTAAGAACCGTTTCAGGTTAAGAACGGACTTCTGGAATGAATTAAGTTCTTAACCTGAGGTACCGCTGTAATAGGATAGCTTCACCTACAGCAGGGATGGAAACCCTCTGTGAGCCTATGGGTGTTGCTGGACTCCAAGCCCCATCAGCCCCTGCCAGCAGAAAAAATAGGAAGAGGTCATGTGACTTCCTATCCACCTACATCTGAAGGTCCACAACTTCCCCACCCCAAACTGAGATCTTATGCAGTAGGCATTTATACAAATTCTAGTTCTACAGAGCAATGTGCCATGTGCATATTATGCTAACAATACCATTCGCTGTTATTTACAGTGGTACCTCGGGTTAAGTACTTAATTCGTTCCGGAGGTCCGTACTTAACTTGAAACTGTTCTTAACCTGAAGCACCACTTTAGCTAATGGGGCCTCCCGCTGCCGCCGTGCCGCTGCTGCACGATTTCTGTTCTCATCCTGAAGCAAAGTTCTTAACCTGAAGCACTATTTCTGGGTTAGCGGAGTCTGTAATCTGAAGCGTATGTAACCCGAGGTACCACTGTACTTCTCTATATTAGAGCTTGTTTTCCTCTTAGTGGCCGATGTTCATCCACATCATGGACAGGAACCACATATCTTGACTGGTAGTGGCAGCTCCAGGAGTGGCAGGAGTGGCGGGCACAGGGGGTGTCTGCCATGCTAATGCTCCCTGAAGGCGGTAGCACCGCCGCTAACTGAGATGGGGCAAGATGGCAGCAACATCAAGGCTGTGTGGTCTCCCAATGTGGTATTCCTGCCCATGTGACCACACAGCTGCAACCCTGTCTCCATCCTGCCCCCTCTATCCTGACACGTGGCAGCATCGCCACTGTGAGAAGGGCATGTCACAATGGAGGACATGACCCCGTTACTTTAGCTATCTTGCTTAACAACTGGCATTGTTCCCCTTAACATTCATTTTTCAAATATATCTTTCAGTGCATTAACCGGTTTTATTCAATTTATTTAGAAAAGATCTAGAGCTGGCTTCACCCTGCATGGTGCATTTCTGGACAGGACAGGAAACACCTTGCAAACACACACACTTTTCAACATGGTGGGGTCACCAAGGGAAAACACTTCTGGCCTAGACTACGACTGCTCCCCCCCCACTTAATAGTTAAAAATAACCCCTCTCAACATCTGTACAGTGTTATGATGGACCACCCAAACATATTATTATTATTATTATTATTATTATTATTATTATTATTATTATTATTATTATTTACTGACATCTATCTGTAGATCTCAGAACGGTTCACAACACAAAAACACAAGATAAAAATAACACAAAATACATAACAACAACAAACCAGTTATCTGCTTCTAGTGCACGTCTTTCTTTGGCACATGTGGATTTTAGGTGTTTTGTGAGCATCCAAGTAAATATGCTTGCAAAAGTGATGGTCCACGCTTGAATGCTTGTGAGCAGGACTGAGATAAGTGGGCTATGTGCTTGCATGCTCCTCAGAATGCCACCACAAGTGCTTCTTCCTTTCCCTGCCCCAGGGTTCAGTAGCTCACCTTGAGGCATGGGGAAGAGGCAAGGAGGCCCCAGCAGAGCATCATTCCCTTCCAAGGATGTAAATGGGACAACAGCTCCCACAGACCCTCATAGGGAGCTGTGCTACATTTGTCACTTTTACTAGGAGGAGAAAACCAAAAATCCGAAATAACAGTAAACTAGAAGGAGTTTAATTTGATAGACTACTCAGATGGTGCCTATAAAAAGTCTACAATCTATCTTTAAAATATAGGAATAGAGTATGAGACTGGGAATTGTTACAGAATGCCTTTCCTATGGAACACTCTTGCTTTCTCTTGATAAGATAGAAACTTGCCTTCTTCTGAGACAGGTGGCTCACTCACCTTGCACTTTTACTTGTCTCCATGCTTCGTTTCTGGGTCTGTGATATTTCAATGCACAGGGGCATCTTAGGGCTTGCAGATCAGTTGAAGCAGCTAATCACAGTAGTGTTAAATCCATTTGGCTTAGATCCTCCAGGTTATATGGAAGAGCAATGGCTCAGTTTCATCCTGTAGCTGTTCCAAGTAGAGCTGATGTCTGAAATCCTGGGAGCTCCTCTAGTCTGTGTAAACAATTTTGCATTGTTTATTCCATCTTGGCATGAAGTACTGTCTTATGTAGAATAAGTAACCCTTACTTTCATCGTTCCCTTAGAACAACTACTTTATTTCCAGCAGCATTCATACTTTAATCTCCCTTGGCTTTCTTATTCTTTCTCTTTTTTCCTTACAATTTCTTATATTTTTTTCCCCTTACCAGGAGCTGGGGAGAATTCACATTTAATTTGATTGATATGTGATTTTACTACTCGGTGGTACTTTTTTTAAAAAAAACCCACAAGATTTTTTCAATCCATGTGATTCTTCTGGCAAATACAAAGTTAGATAAAACTATATTAGATAATAAGAAACTCACATTCATCATACAGACTGATTTTTCAAAACACTGAGCTCTAACAAAAGCAAGCGCTATCCATCTTTGCCTGCTCTATAAATCTTCTCCCAAACATTGCCTCTCCCAGAGTAATTTTAAATGGAATCTAGCTAATTTCTCTTTCCTATCATCGTAGTGCTCTTATTGTCATGGCAACTAATAAGTGCTCAAACTTCAGGTCAAGGTTGATTGCTGAAGATGCTGTTTTGCAACCTGCTGCGCTGCTTCCCAATAGACTTCAAGTACAGACTCTCCATCTTGTTAATGATGTATGCATTCATTAACCAATATTTGGCAATATTAGTTAATCAAGGAACACATTACCCATGATTAAAGGAGTATCTGAATGTGTAATTATTGATGTGCGGAGTCAAGCCTGTATATCTAAGTTTTATGGGAAAACCTTGAGCTAGACTAGACAGACCGCTTCTAAGTACTTAAGATCTTTTCCTTCCCCCTCAGGGAAATAATTTGGGTTGCCTTGCCTAGCTAACTCCTAACCAAACTTCTTTCCAGGCTCTAATTTACCGGTAATCCCTATCTGGCAGTCAAGCCCTGTTTGACAGTTTAACTTCAAATTCTCCACTCTATTTTTTAAAAAAAGATATTTATTGAAATTTTAAACAATAAAACAAACCTTCCAATCAAACGAAAGAAAAAACAACATTATCACAGTCAAAGCAAAACAGAAAAATACAATAAAAGACATAAAAAGGTAAGAAATAAACAAAAAAAGAAAGGAAAAAAAACATAAAAAAGACATAAAAATCCAATTTTTTACTTATTGTTTTCATAACCCTTCTTTCTGACTTCCTCACATCTCCCTTTTCTGTGTTCCTTTTTACACAATCATATTCAGCAATATCTTACCCTCTTTCAAATCTTGGTCTATATTATACATTTCAACCCATTGTGTCTCCAATTTTTTCCCTTTATATCCTTTTGTTTAAATTTGACACAGTGAAGTCTAACTTTTTCTCTCTTGTCTTTTGAAACATTTGTTACATACTCCTTTTACCTATGTCATAAAATTCTCCACTCTAATTGGATGTTGCACCACCCAACTATGGTTGGCTTCAGGAGGCTGAGCCAAGGCCCACCCATCACACCTCAGCTTTTCCTGAGCCCACTTCACTCCCACTTGTTCTGTGAATTGGTTACAAGAAGGGGCCAAACTGTGGGTTAAAGGAAGCACTTGGAAATGGGTCTTGGAGACAGAATAAAGCAATTCTATAAGAACCTCTGCTTGTACCAAGACTGGGTATAAGTCACAATTGCTGGGGCAATTCACTTAACCAGTACTGATCCACTATTGGGAGGGGTGTGTCAGTTGAGTTGACAGAACAATCTGAACCACCCTGAGGCCTTTGGGTATAGGGCGGTATAGAAAACAAACAAACAAATCACAAATAATGTTGTTGTTTTTAAAAAAAATAATCTTGAAAATTCAAAAAGTACATAATTATATGTTCATTAAACATGGTGAGATGTAAATAAAAGAGAGAGAAAGAAAAAGAGCAACAGAACCCACGTAGAAAGGGGGGAAACCAAAAACTATATTTTACAAGGTTGATGTGACATGTGTGCGTGTGTGTAGGCTCTGCTTACTCATATTTCTTATTAATTTGAGGACAGCAATATTCATTCAATGATAAGTGGTTTCCTAACGCTGCAAAAGACAGTTTCTCAGAAGATCACAAACTAAATCATAAAACCACCTTCTAATGATCCCTTGTCATGTATCTAGTTGGTGTTTAACGGCCCCAGGAGTGGCCAAAGGAGAAAATACAGAAACAGTGAAGTGAAAACAGTCTTGTGGAACAAATTATCTTTTAATTTACTAAGCAAGAGAGATCACAAACAGATAAAGCGGTTTGTAACTGACAGAAAGAAGTTCAAGTCAATTGACTGAAAATTGAGAATAAAAGGAAGCGAGGGTGGGGGAGGACAGGACAGCAAAGGACAAAAAGAACACATCACGTTTCCTTTGGCATCTATTGTTTCCAGACTGTTGATTTTTCTACTCTGTTTAACCTGTACAGACCCAGGAAAATACAAGATAAGATCTCCTTAGCTCTGCGATCATTCTGGCACTGGGGAAGTTTCACACAGGTTCAGCTTTCCAATCCACAGGTAGCTCTGCTGGTGGCTGCTAAGTCTGAAGGCCAATTTGGCCTTAGCCAAAAGCATTTTTGCATTTAACTGTGCAAATTGATGGATAATAATAATAATTTTTTTAAAAAAATTATTTGCCGGTATATCCCGCCCTCCCCAACCAAAGCCGGGCTCAGAGCGGCTAGCAACATGAAGATGCAAATGGCATCAGCTGAGAAGCTTATCTCTATTGGGATCAGAACAAGTGTGGTAGGAGAATTTAATCCATTCCTCCCCTGTTGCAGTCCTGAAGGAAATCGCTCCCCTGCAGCTGGAATTTGCACTGAAAGCAAATCCCTTGTTGGTACCAGCAGAGGATTTTCTTCCAAGGCAAATAACTACCTTCAGAGGAACAGTTTACCTCAGGGACCATACCTGGAACAAAAAAAGTTAATTTTAGGGTTGCTTTTTGGGGGGGGGGGACAGAGTTGTTGAGCTTTTTTTTTTTTTAGTTTTGGGTTGCTATACACCTGGATTTCCCCAGTTATTTCAGTGACACTGTTTTCAACTGCCGTATTCTGCCGTATTCTGGCAACCCTGGTTAATTTACTCCTCCACACCCACTGTGAGCCTCATAATTATCAGCTGGTGCTCTCTGTCTTTTCAAAAACTTGAATGTTAAAAACAAGGATGCATTTTACGTTGTATCTTATTTGGCCCACATTAGCTACAGTTAAACTTAGCCTAAATGATAAATCCATAGGGATTAAAGTGATGTATTTGTGGGAAGGGCTAATGTGCAAATTTAGGACAATTTCATGCTCTAAATTTTATGCATGAACAGTGAACGTGTGGGTGGGGACAGGGGTACAGATGCAAGCCGAACCCACAACATCCTCTTAGGTGTTGCATCTGCCTCAGTTTGTGAGCTTTCCTGTTTGGTGCTGGAAAGGTCTGCAAGGGAACAACATGTGTTTCCTTCCATATGTAGAGAGCTCTGCTCTCATTTATGTGAACGTAAGTAGAAGCTGCCTGCAGACCTCCCCTCATTTGCGCTGCACGTCCCTGACCTTCCTTGTGTTGTGCAAGAATGGTCTGCAAGGTTCTTACTCAACACAGGAGAGGAGGAGGACTGAGGTGGGCATGCAGTGTAGATCAGGACATAAGGGGTGGATCCTGCTTGAGCACCCCTGCCCCAGTCCACATTTCCTGCATTCATCTGAAGACATCTAAAGTTTGGTGCTAAAATGTGAATGTCACCGAGCTTAATAAGAATCTCTGAGAGCCTCCCTGACCTGGCTGAATAGCCTTGGGATTGCAAGCTAGCCACATGCCCCCATACTGAAGCAAAGTTCTCTGGCAATAACTGGATAGAATACCCCCCTTTTTTTAAAAAAAAAGGTGGCCATTTATTTTTGTATATTTGTTGCAAAGTTATATTTATACTCATTTTAAGTACCTGAAACACTGCCTTCTTATTCCTCAACCGGCAAATTCTCTGCCCCCACCAGGGGTACATCGTACCAAGGTTTATTTCAGGGGTCAGCAAACCTTTTTAGCAGGGGGCTGGTACACTGTCCCTCAGACCTTGTGGGGGGCTGGACTATATTTGGGGGGGGGGGAATGAATGAATTCCTATGCCCCACAAATAACCCAGAGATGCATTTTAAATAAAAGGACACATTCTACTCATGTGAAAACATGCTGATTGCCGGACCATCCACGGGCCAGATTTAGAAGGCAATTGGGCTGGATCCGGCCGCTGGGCCTTAGTTTGCCTACCCATGGTTTATTTCATGAATCCCAGGACTGAAACTGAAACTAGAGTCCTGTCTCCTCCATAAAAGGTTGTGGAGTTCTTTGCAGAATCCCTTGACTTTTCGCTCTTCAGCTATCTGTTGGAGGGAACCAACTCCACAGAGACAGGATATTTACACTGCACTCTTAAACACACTTAGCTGGCAATAACTCTCTCTAAACTCAAGGAGACTTCTGAACAGACAGACATAGGATCATGTTATTAAAGATGGTAAAGGTAAAGATAAAGGATCCCTGGATGATTAAGTCCAGTCAAAGGTGATTATGGGGTTGCGGCGCTCATCTCACTTTCAGCCAAGGGAGCAGGCATTTGTCCACAGACAGCTTTCCAAGTCATGTGGCCAGAATGACTAAACCACTTCTGGTGCAACGGAACACCGTGACGGAAACCAGAGCGCACGGAAACGCTGTTTACCTTCCCGCAGAAGCAGTACCTATCTATCTACTTGCACTGGTGTGCTTTAAAAACCGCTAGGTTGGGACAGAGCAATGGGAGCTCACCCCATCACGGAATTCAAACCACCAACCTTCTGATCAACAAGCCCAAGAGGCTCAGTGGTTTAGACCACAGTGCCACCCACATAATCATCATTTCATTCCGTATAGGACAGTGACAATAAAGATTATCATATCGTATCATCATCATCATTATTATAAATTGCACCACACTGGCCACCCCATACACGTATGAGCAGACACACCTTCTGTTTTTCTTTCCATCATGAGCTGTTGGTAGGTGTTTCTCTTGTGAATGCAATACAATATTTTGCAAGTGCTACAGAAACTAAATGGAACTTGGGGATCCCTTGTTCTAGGGTGGTTGCTCTGGGATCTGCTGCAGCTCCTTCCAAAGCTACATGAAGAGTGTTATGATAAAATTGCAGGTTGCAATGCTGACAAGCTAATGCCAACTGGAAGAAAACAAAACCAAGCAAAACTCCCGTCCAACTGTGCGGGGAAAATATGTTGCAAAAATAACATCTGGCAACTTGATCTGGCAGGTGTTATGCATGGAGGTGCGGAGCCTTCCAGCTGCTCTGCCTCCTGAAATACAACTCAAGACAATTTCTAGCACTGTTTTTAAAAGAAAGGTTTGGGTAGTAATTTATGACCCAAGTGTAACTGGAGGGATACTAATTCCGAGATACCCAGGTCATACTTTATTTCCCTCAGGAAAGCAAAACTACTTGGGACATTTTTATGGCATGTCATAATAACTAGTCCACAACGTTAATACATTCCACCTGGCTGGCTTCAAATCATGTTCAGTGCTTCATGATTGCATCTTTATACTGGGTTAAGCCTATTGTTGGCCTCAGAAGGCATACAAAACAGTAAGTAGATTTACCTGGGACTTTTTGTTGTGCTGTACTTCACCTAGATCCATTTTTCCTATTTGTGGGCAGTTCCTTATGTGGACGTCAGTCAACTGGACACCCATAATAATACTTGATACTTTGTTAAATTCTCACACGATCCTTTGATTTCTTGCCCACGTCATTCTTCAGACACCTCACCATAATATTCTTTGCTTGTTTCTGTAACTGCCGTAAGTGGGACTGACTACATATCTTCTGTACTGTGCTTGCAACAGTTAGGACTCAATTGATATTCAAGGGTTTTGCTTTCTTTCACTGCATTGAAATATCACTATTTAACGATGACATGTGGGAACTGGCTCGTTTTTATTTTTTACTTTACAAAAGCAGGGAACCACCATGCTAATTTACACTGCCTTAACACAAGTTCTTTTTTTTTTAACTTTGCTCTATTTCTTTGCCATGATAAGTTATTAAAAGCAAGCAAACTCATTTCTCTTCTGCGGCAGAGAAACATGTTAATGTGAAGCTATACTTCATTTGGCTTAAAAGATAATAACAAACTCACTTTCAAAGCCTTTTCTTTCTTTATGTCACAAAACTTCTACGCTCTAACTATGTCATCTTTGTCCTAAAACATCATTAGGCATCTGAGGTAACAGAAAGAAAAGAAAGAAAGATGAATTGTTGGGCTGACATTTTTGGGTGGGTGGGTGAGACTAAAAACTATATTGATTATTCTCAGTGGCAGAAGGCATGGTGTGGCATTCACCTGACATCCTGACAGCTGAGTCATTGCTGCTGATCAGGAACGAGAGGGGGCAGGTTGAGATAGCAAGGAGCTCAACATAGTGAAAACACACTGCAGGACCACCGGATTGGCTCTACCAGTGTGTTTGCACCATCCTGACTTCCCTGCTGCCTCCTCACTCCCCATCTCCTTCCTGGTTAGCAGCAGTAACTCAGCTGTCAGGAGCACCGCCACATCATCATGTCATCTAATACTGGTTCTTCTATCAATGCTAATATGTGAACATGGCCTCTGACCTCGTTGATATACGTAGTTGCTATTTTAGGCCTTCATTCTACACACATCTAACTGACCCGATCAGTGACCACAGAGATTTTAGCAAGGCTTTAAGATTTATTTTTGGTGTGTATTGGGAGCTAGGTCTAAAACAGTCGCAGAAAACTTAATTAGCATGACTTTCTGAGTTGCCTCGTGCTGCCTGACTGAAATAGGACAAAATCCCCCTTGAATTTCCACAGAAGTCTTTTTTTTAAAAAAAAAAAATGATATTGCAGGGCAAAAGAAGGATCAGTAGTAGCATATTATCTCAAGAACACACTGTAATAATGTCAGAAGTAATGAATTAAACAAATGCATTGGTGACAGCCGTACAAAACCCCTGTGGAATGCTGAAAAGTCGTGACTGTATTTAGAGCCTCAGAGAACCCCTCTGCAAAATGTTCATCGCCTTATCCAACTTCTGTTTGCTTCCTGTGAAATTGTTTGGCTATTTCACTCAAAGCGAAGCCTCCAGTTTGGAGATGTGAGGTTTCACTTTTGTGAACGGATCTTGTTCCAGGCCTCTTCAGCTTTGTCCATCACTTGAGGAGTTTCTTTGGGGAGCTGAATCCCAACATACATTGGAAGAAGGTGTGTTGGAGGTATTTATTCATCTATTTTATTTATATGCTGCCGTTTATCCAAGGTAGTGGAGTTGCACAGACAAACCTTGGCCCTGCTCTGACCATGCCTCCCCCCAACATAACCCAATACCAGGGTCCTGAATGTCCCGCTCCTGCCACACAATGCTTTGGATTACTTAAAAAGGTAAAGGAAAAGGACCCCTGACAGTTAAGTCCAGTCACGAACGATTCTGGGGTTGCGGCGCTCATCTCGCTTTACAGGCTGAGGGAGCCGGCGTTTGTCTGCTTCCGCAGATAGTTTTTCTGGGTCATGTGGCCAGCATGACTAAGCCGCTTCTGGTGAAACCACAGCAGTGCATGGAAACTCTGTTTACCTTCCTGCTGGAGCGATACCTATTTATCTACTTGCACTTTGACATCCTTTCGAACTGCTAGGTTGGCAGGAACTGGATTACTTACACCACTGTAAATTCTACCAGCCTAAGTTCCACCAGCTGAACCCTGATTGAGCTAGGGTCAGAAACATACACCACCACATTTCTGGCTCATTCAGGGTGAGGGGCTTACATAGGCATAGAATAAATCAGGAAAGCACAAGATCCACCAAATCCAAACTCTCTCATACTCAAAATCTTGGCTTTGCATTGTGCTGCTGTCCACAGCTATATGGCTTAGAACCACCACTCTGTTTTCACATTGTCTTTGGGAAAGGTTTGTGCAATCAATCTGTTTAATGTGAAAGCAATGTAGAAAAAGAAACAAAAATGTGTTGATACTGTTCCAGTGCTTAGGCATTTCAATATTCAGTGTTGGCACACAATTGAGATTATCCCAGAATACAATATTTAGTCACAGATTCCAAAATACATTAATATGAGGATTAACTGAGTTTTCCCAGGCTATTTTCAGAATTTCAGAAGGCTAACTTAATTTCTAATGAATTCCTTAAAAGAGCCTTTGTCCACAGGCAAAAATAATCTAAAATGAACTTGGGTGGGGAATGAAGAAGGGAGAATCAAGTTTTGTTTTTGCTTTTTAATTTTTTTTAATAATAACCATTTTTTTTGGAGGGAGGCATTTTGAAATGATTTTAAAATAGAGCAGATTTTCATCTATGTTTGGATGGCTCCTAACTCTCTAAACTCTTGTTGTAGAAAGAGACTGCTAAAGAGGTCAAACTGGTATAACAAGCAGGCTCATGAATGCCCCTTTGTTGGGCCTTTGCATAACTAACATGATGGCCAAGGACAGATGAAATATTGTCATAGGAGCTAATGGTTGGAGAGCCTTCTGGAAGACAATATGTCATTCTCCCCACTCCATTCCCTGGCTGGAAGTGATGTCATCAAAGGGGGTCTCTGTGTGAAAGAGGATGGATGACTGGTAGTGTTGGAGCTTGAGTCTGAAAGAGACAATTAGGCCTCACTTGCTCTATGGTACTGTTGGTTTTCCATATACAGTGGGACCTCGGGTTACAGACGCTTCAGGTTACAGACTCCACTAACCCAGAAATAGTACCTCGGGTTAAGAACTTTGCTTCAGGGTGAAAACAGAAATTGTGTGGCGGTGGCATGGCGGCTGCAGGAGGCCCCATTAGCTAAAGTGGTACTTCAGGTTAAAAATTGTTCTTAACCCGAGGTACCACTGTGTGTGTGTATGTGTATATATATATATATGTACACACACCCACACACACATATGGGACAACCTATTAAAACTACTCAGCCTGACAGTGAAAATGTCTGCTAGACCTTCTGCCATGTGTCTTAACCACATGGCAGAAAGTCAGGGAAGAAGGGGGCAACTAGACTGCGTAGGAAAGTGAATTCCATTCTTTGGACACGTCTACAGAGAAAACCCTCTCCTCCATCCCAACCAATCATTCCCACACGACCGTCAAGTCTCCTCTGAAGATCCTCCGAAGTGAAGCCTCCTCTAAATGGAGCAAAACATAAAAACAAAATTGTAGCTCTGTATAGCATTTCAAAGTAGCAGCCGCTAAGCTTTGCTGCGGCCATCATGATACATGGCGGAAAATTCATTTCAGTTGCACCATTAAAGATATTGAATCTTTTTATCCCTAATTCAACAAATCCTGGCTGATTCCCCTGGGAAGGAGATAACAGAGTAGCGTGTGAACCTAGAACATGGCACCTAATTAAAAGACCACTGCTCTCAATTCAGCATTAACTGTCAACTTCAGAATGTAATTGGAACCACTGCAGTGTTGACATTATTAAACACCGGCACTTTGATTCCTTTCCTCTGCCCGCTTTAAAAATCAAAGAGAAGAATTAAGCACTAAGACCCACATGAATGTTTAATAGATGGTGTTAATGGTCTTAAGAGTCAGCCAAGGAAAGTGCAGATTGCTCTGAGATGTCAATCCAGGCACCATTATTTAACAGGTTTATTCACAATAAACAGGTTTATTGTTATTTAGCATATTTATTAAGGATCGGGAACAGAGGGGCATAGGTGCCATTATGGGGACAAGTCATAATGTGGACTGCATAGCCAGTTTAAAGGAGTTGTAAAAAGCAGCTCAGGAAAGATGAGGGAAAACTAAGGGAGCAAGGAACGGTCAAACAGACAAGTTGGATTCGGGGACTGTATACTTTTAGGAAAGGTTGGGGCAGAGGAAGGAAAGGAAAGAGAAGACCAAACCTACAGATTCAAGGTACACCCTTAAGGTGAAGCACAGCTAGTGAGTTCTAAACTGATGCTGTTGACCAACCTGTAAATAGTTACAGTATTTTTTGCTCTAGAAGACGCACCAGACCACAAGACGCACCTAGTTTTTGGAGGAGGAATACAAGAAAAAAAATATTCTGAATCTCAGAAGCCAGAACAGCAAGAGGGATCGCTGTGCAGTGAAAGCAGCAATCCCTCTTGCTGTTCTGGCTTCTGTGATAGCTGTGCATCCTGCATTCACTCCATAAGACGCTCACACATTTCCCCTTACCGGTAATTTTTAGGAGGGAAAAAGTGAGTCATGGAGCAAAAAATACGGTATTTCCTGTTTCCTTCTGGAGGGTCTGCTGGGAGACTGAAACATAAGAGAGAACACATTGCCTCAATTGTTACAGGTGTTCTTTCACTGAATACATACCTGGAGACTTCAGGTAGTCTTTGTGTCAGCCAGTAAGAAGTCATGAAGTCATATATCCTTGAGATGAACCATACAGAAAAGCTAAGGGCTGCATCTCACATGGTTGCAATCTCTGTCTACAGACTAGGATGGCTTGACCTAGGGAGACCAATTTAATGGTAAGTATTTTAAAGGTATTTCACCAGTTGTGCTGAGTCTGGACTCAACATTTGTCATTTCATGTTAGGGATGGAGTTTGATGGTGCATTTTTTATCGTGTTATTGAAACGGAAACCCAGTTGCCGTTCGCATTTCATTAAACTTACACGATCTCCACCTGATTACCATTTGTGAAAATAGTGTTATTGTTTTCAGTCCTCCTGACAGTGCTGCACTTACCCAATGGATATGGCTCTTTAAAAACACTGCCACTTTTAATCACTGCCCGTCACCAAGTTCCTATTTGCATGCCTCCAGGGGTACTGTAATTCGTATGTCTTGTGGTGTCACATTAATGAGGCTTGCATATGCAGCTGAACAAAGTACTTTGTTTTACTGTTTTTCTATTACTCAATCACTACTCCTCAATTGTTTAATAGACATGATAATATCATGACAGTCCCTGCTTCCATGGACAGTCCTGGATTAACAGAAGTCATCCCAGTTTCTGATTTGATCCTGGAATGTCCCACTTTTCCTTAAAGGTAAAGGGACCCCTGACCGTTAGGTCCAGTCGTGGACGACTCTGGGATTGTGGCGCTCATCTTGCTTTATTGGCCGAGGGAGCCAGCGTACAGCTTCTGGGTCATGTAGCCAGCATGACTAAGCTGCTTCTGGTGAACCAAAGCAGCACACAGAAATGTTGTTTACCTTCCCACCGGAGTGGTACCTATTTATCTACTTGCACTTTGACATGCTTTCGAACTGCTAGGTTGGCAGGAGCTGGGACCGAGCAACGGGAGCTCACCCCGTCGCGGGGATTCGAACCGCCGACCTTCTGATCGGCAAGCCCTAGGCTCTGTGGTTTAGACATTCTTAGAATGTCCCCATTTTCATGGTAGAAATGTTGAACGGTATGGAGTCATGTGACCTCCAAGCCAAGGAGATAAGTAACTATACAACCTTTAGAAGACATCTGAAGGCAGCCCTGTATAGTGATGTTCTTTAATATTTAATGTTTTATTATGTTTTATATATGTTGGAAGCTGCCTAGTCAGATGGGTGGGGTATAGATGGATAGATAGATAGATAGATAGATAGATAGATAGATAGATAGATAATTGAATAGGATGTCCCTATTTTCATCGGAAAATGGTTGGAGTGTATAGCATACTGGTGTTCATTAGGAACCAAGGTGAAATTTTGAGAGGAATGCAGATCAGTTTGTTTCTGAAGCACTACCATACCCAATTACAAACTTATTCTGCATCCCCGTAAGAAAAACACAGAGGTATCTTCCAAGGTTGTTCTGAAGGCAAGCACAATAATTGTTCCAGATGAATGACAGAAATCCTGGAAACAGGTTTCCACATCTGAATTTCCTTGGCTGGAGGCAGTTTCAAAATATATCTTTGTGATGACTGTATTGAGTGAAGTGGCCCTGAGATTATGCTGTTAAGCATGGATGAAACAGCCTTAGATGGACAGCTTCAATTTCACGATGGCATTTATAAAATGTAAAACATCAGCTGAAAACACTAGCCATATACCCACATTAATGTTTTCATTTTCTAGTGTGTGGTTTATATTTTAAGAACCTGGGTTTTTTTTAGTGCAGTCAGTTGACTTCTTTTATTCAAAATATATCCCCCACCCATTTGTGTGTGTGTGATGAACTGAAAAATTATTACAAGTCTGTCACAGACTTTACAAAAGGAACCTGCTTTGTGGCATTTAGAAAGAGAGAAAAAATATCACCCAGAGATCATTACTGAAGGTGTAAGGCTAGAATCAAGCCGTCTCTTGTCAGATCATTTCAAAGCGTATTTCACAGTGGCAAAGGGCACTTTCCGCAGGCTTAATGGTACATTATGCAAGAATAAATAATTTAAGAAGAAAATTGGCATTCTATTCTGTAACTAGAAAGTAAAGTTTGAAATGCTGCTAATTTAGACATTAGAGACATGACGGATTCATAAAATAATACTGAAGCGAGTTGGGATGGGAATGTGTTATCTAGATAGCCAGACTTTTCTGATGAAGCCCATTAAAAAAAGGCAGAGCCTATAGGGAGTTTTCTCATTATTATTCCTTTATTTCATATACCAGCCCCCTTTTCTTGTTTAAAGATGTTCATTGGGTTTGAGTGAAGATGATTGCGTTCCACTTTTGCAAGCCTCTTTATCTCCCAAACCTATCCCTCATTCTGTGCCGGTGTAATTTAGTCAGGGTCTGTTCTCATGTGAATGAGCTTAGACTCCCTCCAAATGCTTTGTCTAAATAATTCACATGGGGACTGGCAACTTCTTCAATGGGAGGAAATACTTACTGACCTCCAGTCCCCTCTTTAATTAAAAGACATTAATTTTTAGATCTTGGTGGCAGATGGAACAAGCTGGGCTCTTGTTAGGCCAGAAATATATTAATAGACTTGGGGTCTGCTGGTTTACTTTTCTGCCTGAATTAAATCCCACAGCTAAGCAAATCCTAGTTGTTGATTTGGTCTTGTATTAACATGTTTAGTGCTTTAGAAGCCTTTCTTGGCAGGAAAAAAAACTGGGAGGGACTCCTCAGATTATCACTATCAGTGACTGGAAAATTGCCTGGTTTCTTCTTTTAAGTAATGGTGATTTACAGTACACTTCTGTGGTCTGCTAAAAGGGAATCCTAGGAAAGGAAAAACACTCCTCTTCAAAGTTGGAGACAGAACTCCTACACTGGAGAAGAGATGTGATGTAAGGTTCCTCACTGAAGCTTCTGTACTGTACTCCTTGCCCAACTAATGTTGCAAGCCTAGCATTTGTATGGCAAATAACAAGTGTGCGCTGGGTGCAATTGGGAAATGTGCCAGGGTGGACCACAAAATGGGCAAGATCTAAACCAGGAAGAAATATAGATATGCTTCTTAGCATGTCTAAGCCTTTTTCTTCCATTTTCTTCCCATGGTTTCCATTAGGAGGTAAAAAGTGTTGTTGTTTATGAATCACTTTCCATGAGGCCTCCTGAAGCATTTTGCAATATAATAGAAGCATATCAACAACCTCAGATATGCAGATGACACAAACTTGATGGCAGGAAGTGAGGAGGAATTAAAGAACCTTTTATTGAGGGTGAAAGAGGAGAGCGCAAAATATAGTCTGAAGCTCAACATCAAAAAACCTAAGATCATAGCCACTGGTCCCAATACCTCCTGGCAAATAGAAGGGGAATAGGAACAGCAGTCACAAAATTAAAGGACGCCTGCTTCTTGGGAGAAAGCGATGGCAAACCTAGACACAGCATCTTAAAAAGCAGAGACATCACCTTGCTGACATAGGTCCATATAGTTAAAGCTATGGTTTTCCCAGTAGTGATGTATGGAACTGAGAGCTGGGCCATAAAGAAGGCTGATCGCCGAAGAATTGATGCTTTTGAATTATGGTGCTGGAGGAGACTCTTGAGAGTCCCATGGACTGCAGAAGATTAAACCTCTCCATTCTTAAGGAAATCAGCCCTGAGTGCTCACTGGAAGGACAGATCCTGAAGCTGAGGCTCCAATACTTTGGCCACCTCATGAGAAGAGAAGACTCCCTGGAAAAGACCCTGATGTTGGGAAAGATGGAGGGCACAAGGAGAAGGGGACGACAGAGGACGAGATGGTTGGACAGTGTTACAGAAGCTACCAGCATGAGTTTGACCAAACTGCGGGAGGCAGTGGAAGACAGGAGTGCCTGGTGTGCTCTGGTCCATGGGGTCACAAAGAGTCGGACACAACTAAATGACTAAACAACAACCTATGTTTAAAATTTACACACACACTTGTATATAAAAAACAATACACACACATACACATATATACGCACATACACAAAAGTGCACACATAAAACCAATTCAAATCTGGTGCAGATGTCAACTGGGATAAAGATCTCCATTTAGACAGCTCGCTGAAAGAAGACCATCTTTAGAAGGTGCTGGGGGGGGGAAGAAGGCGCCCATATGTTATGTGGTGGTGGCAGTAGGAGTGGTAACAACAAAACCACAATAGCAAGGAAATGGAAGAACTCAAGATGGTTTCCCAGCCCTCACTTCTGCTCTGCCTGCTGTGCTGGAATTGTGTTGGGAAGTGGAGGCACTCTGGTCAAGAGAAATAAGTTAAGCAGAAACAATAGTTTATTTTCTTGCTTTAAGAAAGCACCTTAAGCTAAATCTAGGACCTATTTCTAGGAAATGCAGTAATGTTTGCTTGTAAGCTGCTAGCAGTTGCATCTCTGAACACCTTGTTCCAGGCAACATCAGGACACTCGCTTAACCACAAGGTAAGGGATCAAGCTTGCGGGTGAGCTAGATGTTAAGTAGATTGTGCTAATGACAAGTTAGAAGAACAAAAGAAGTTAGGGAAAACTAAGTGGGAGCAGAGAGGAGTAATGGAAAGTCCCCCGAATGCATAGGTAAGGTTACTTATAACTACTACAAGTTGAGGGGTGAGGACAGTTGCCATGGGGTGAAATGGGGGCTGCTAGAATAAGCGATGCAGCTATCAGGCTGCTTGTAGAGAACTATAAAAGTATCTGCTTAACCTGGCTCTTGTCTGCACCATGAGGTGAATGAGACATCTGTCTTTACAAGAATAAATCCTTTTCTTGCTTTGCTACCTATTGCCTGGTTATTGTTTTCCACTACATAACAAATGTCAAAGTGGAGAGTTCCACAACATTGCTCAAGCCAATGAGGGCTTTGAATCTGATGATTAAACCACCTCCACCTTACTTCACCTTATGACTGCATAGTGTTGCATAGTGTTGAACTATACAGTGGTACCTCTGGTTGTGGACGGGATCCATTCCAGAGGTCCGGACAGATCTTCGTAACTGAAGAGACTCCTTTTGCGCACGGACATGCGGCAAAAACCCAGAAAAATACTTCCGGGTTTGCCGCTTACGTATCCCGAAGTTTCTGTAAGCGGAGGTACCACTGTATCTTGATTGCTTTGAATAGCTTTTTAAAAACAAACAAACAAACAAAAAACAGCAGCAACAACAATTCCAGGTATTGTATTCCTTTCTCATGGTTAGCTGCCTTGAACTTTTTGGAAAGGTGGGATATAAATGTTTTAGGTAAGTAAATAATAAATGAAATAAAGAACTGGGGTCGGCTTGTTCCGGGGCTCTTCACCTCATCAAGAAGGTGGCCCAACTTGGAAGGTGGTGGGGAAGACTTATTCAGCAACGGCAGAATCCGAGTGGGCCTTGAAGGCTGCACAGTCCTCCCAAGAGCAGTGTTGTCAAAATCTCCCTGCAAAGGTATTGACATTTTTATGTATTCACTCTGATTTGAGCTGTTAGGTCTGCTGTGCTCTTGTACGAAAGCCTGCAGCAGGCGACTTCCCCCCTCTTTTCTCCTCCAACCTGTGTTCAGTTGAATAATTTATTCAAACAGGGACTTGCCCTATTCGGGGGTTCAGATTGCTTATGTGCAAACACTCACACCAGGGAGGGTGTGTGTGTTGCCAGTTGGAAACATTTAACATGAAGAATACTGAAAGACAGCAAGGGAAAGGCTCTCTTAGCATAAAAGGCTATATCCCCATATCTCCACTAAGACTACCAGACACATTGTACAGGGAAAAATATGGCTGCCAGCATAAGTAAATGGGAACAGGCATCTTGTTATCTGTAAAATTCCTAGGAACAGACTGCAGACCCGCCAAGTGTCCCTATTTTCAAGGGACAGTCTCGAATTTACAGAAGCCAGCCTGGTTTCTGATTTGATCCTGCAAAGTCCCACTTTTCCTTAGATCATCCCTATTTTTATTAGAGAAATGTTGGAGGGCATAGTTATGTGACCCCCAAGTCAAGGAAATAAGTAACTATATAACCTTTAAAAGACATCTGAAAGCATCCCTTTAAAGCGAAGTTTTAAAAAAATGTTACATGTTTTCTTATGTTTTTATATATGTTGGAAGTTGCGTAGAGTCGCTGGGGCAACCCAGTTGGGTGGGGTATAATTATGGTGGTGGTTATGGTGATGGAATAGGACTCCTCTATTCACATTAGAGAAATATTGGAGGGTATGGGACCATAACGAAGGCTGATCGCCGAAGAATGGATGCTTTTGAATTATGGTGCTGGAGGAGACTCTCGAGAGTCCGATAGACTGCAAGAAGATCAAACCTATCCATTCTTAAGGAAATCAGCCCTGAGTGCTCACTGGAAGGACAGATCGTGAAGCTGAGGCTCCAATACTTTGGCCACCTCATGAGAAGAGAAGACTCCCTGGAAAAGACCCTGATGTTGGGAAAGATGGAGGGCACAAGGAGAAGGGGACGACAGAGGACGAGATGGTTGGACAGTGTTCTCGAAGCTACCAGCATGAGTTTGACCAAACTGCGGGAGGCAGTGGAAGACAGGAGTGCCTGGTGTGCTCTGGTCCATGGGGTCACGAAGTGTCAGACACAACTAAACGACTAAACAACAACAACATGGGACTGTACACTACAGCATACAGTCACTTTCTTGGTGTATCTTAAAAGAGATTTATTTTTTACTGGGTGGCCATGGAGCTGCTCTAAGCAGCTTAACATCTTGAAAGGAAGAAAGAGGCAGCCCTCTGACCACCTCATAAGCACAGTTAATGTGCGTCAGTTGTTGATCATGCATCTCACCCTGAAGATTTGCATTCTAATCTGTGCATGGCTCTGGGATGGGGAGGGATGCGATCGTTTGCTCCAAAATATAGAGTGGAGTGGAATCCTCCCCAACCCTAAACAATGGAATCACGTTTCACAAAGGGAAAACATGAGAAACTGAAGGGCCCGTTTCAGCACAACAAGAGTGGAAAGTGTGGGTCATATCCTTCTGCCATTTTTCTTTTTCTGGGATTCACAGCTAACTAACCGCTCCCCTTTTGGCTTCTTTACCGCATACATCCATTAGCTCAAGAGTGGGGAACCTCAGGACTGAATATGCACACCCTCCAGGTGAAACCTGGACTGCCATTTTCCAGGACCACACTCCTGCACGAGTCATGTGACCCGTGTGTGAGATTGTGACCCCGAAAAAGCACTTTTGGGGGGCACAGCACCCAAAACCACACACTATTGGGTAGTGTGTGAGATCATGCCCCCCCTAGCTCTTCTTACAGAGCAAGTGCACATCTTGAAACCGTGCGAGAGCACGGCATCCAAAATGGCTGCTGTGATCTCACAGGGGGAAACCGGGATGTTCCGGTTTTTCTAGGACAGTTGTAAGGTATGAATATGGCCTCCCATATTCATGTATGGCCCTTGGTAGTCTCCCCAGTCTCTTCATCAGCCTTGCTTCACACCCAAAATGTTTTTGCTTGACTGGAATGTTTCCTTGAACTCCAATAAGAACTTTTGCTCGCCTCAGTAGAGAATACCAAGGCATGTGTGTCTGTGTAGAAACTACCCTATGGAACAAAAGTAACATTTAGGTAATTCTGCCCACAATGGACTCTGGTCCACCCACTATTGGCATGTGGCCCTCAGAAGGTTCCTCAGAAAGGAATGTTGCCCTCAAGCTGGGACATGTTCCCCATGCCTGCATTAGCAGATAAAACTCCTGGCGTGTCATTGGCAGCTTCAAATATTCCTGACATGACAGAGAAGATCAGAAAGCATTTGCCTTTACTGTCTTGGATAAATGACATCTGATTTTATTGTGCTATGGATTGTCCTTGTGGATTTTTTAAAGA
Source organism: Podarcis bocagei (assembly GCF_964188305.1). NCBI lineage: Eukaryota > Metazoa > Chordata > Lepidosauria > Squamata > Lacertidae > Podarcis > Podarcis bocagei. Next base: position 80,715,535 of record NC_138129.1, on the reverse strand, counting down.
AAAAATGGTTTCTGACGGCCGCTGCTTGTTATATTGTGTTTGTATTCTGCTCTTGTGTGCAGTAATTGTATCTGCATCTACTACATTCCTAATCTTGGTCTATAGACTGCTGCAGCAGGTTAAACAACCTGTGTTTTGGGCATTGCTTTTAAGAACGTGATTTCAGTTTATGTCAAAAGCCATAGTAGGACTTCAACCTTCTCCTTGAACTACAGCAATAGTTCAAATGTCTAGTAATCAGACCAGTATTAAAATAAATGAAAATGTGTTTTAGAAATCCCAATATTTATGGAAACATCCATATCAGGAGGGCTCAATGTACAACTCAGCAAATTACTACTTTTTAGTTCAAAATCAAACAGCATATTTTTAAGGTCTCTGGGAAATGTCTAAAGCAAACTTCAGACTTCATTTGGGCTGCTTTCGTTCAGTATCAACATCATGATTGTTATGGCTAAGTTAGTTTTGTCCTTGGAAACACCTTACCCTTAGGGCCGTTAGTTTTTCAGGAAGGAGTGTGCTAGACTTCAACGATATTTACATCAATCTAGTGAGTATATGGGACACGGGTGGCACTGTGGGTTAAACCACAGAGCCTAGGACTTGCTGATCAGAAGGTCGGCGGTTTGAATCCCCACAATGGGGTGAGCTCCCGTTGCTCGGTCCCAGCTCCTGCCCACCTAGCAGTTGGAAAGCACGTCAAAGTGCAAGTAGATAAATAGGTACCGCTCCAGCGGGAAGGTAAACGGCGTTTCCATGCACTGCTCTGGTTCGCCAGAAGCAGCTTAGTCATGTTGGCCACATGACCCGGAAGCTGTACGCCGGCTCCCTCGGCCAATAAAGCAAGATGAGCGCCGCAACCCCAGAGTCGGCCACGACTGGACCTAATGGTCAGGGGTCCCTTTACCTTTTAGTGAGTATTTCACTAATACAATAGAAAGGGTGTTGCCTCTCACAAATGTTGGTCTTTCACAAATATAGCCTTGCATGTGGCTACAATGGTAACTTTTAAAAAGCTCCCATTGGTGTAGGGGAAAGTATCATAGAGTTGGAAGGGACCCCACGGGTCATCTAGTCTAACCCCCTCAAATGTTGGAATCTCAACCAAGGCATTCATGAGAGATGGCCATCCAACCTTTGCTTAAAAACCTCCAAGTAAGAAGAGTCCACAACTTCCTGAGGGAGTCTATTCCACTGCCAAACAACTCTTACTGTCAGAAAGTTCTTCCTGATATTTAGTTGGAATCTCTTTTCCTTGTAACTTGAATCCATTGGTTCGGGTCCTACCCTCCGGAGCAGGAGAAAACAAGCTTGCTCCATCTTCCATGTGAGAGCTCTTTAGATATCTGAGTATGGCTATCATTTCTCCTCCCAGTCTTCTCTTTTCCAGGCTAAACATACCCAAGTCCCTCAACAGTTCCTCATAAGGCTGGGTTTCCAGATCCTTGATCATCTTGATCCCCCTCCTCTACACATGTTCCAGCTTATCAAAATCCTTCTTAAACTGTGGTGCCAGAACTGGACACAGTACTCCAGATGTGGTCTAACCAAGGCAGAATAGTGGTACTATGACTTCCCTTGATCTGGACCCTGTACTTCTGTTGATGCAGCCTTGAATAGCAGTAGCTTTTTCTGCTGCTGCATCACATTGACTCATGTTTCCTTTTCATATGTACTACTGGCAAGCCAGGTGTCCTCTGTTTTATATTTGTCCAGCTGGTCATTCCTGCCCAAGGAATTTGTCCCTATTTAAATTCATTTTGTTGGTTGGGGCCCAGTTCTCCATCCTGTTACATTCTGTCTTCTGCAGCATTAGCTGCCCCTACCAGTTTGATGTCATCTGCAGATTTGATGAGCATCCCCTCAATTCCTTCTTCCTTGTTGTTTATAAAGACTTTGAACAGCAGTCTGGCTTGAAAGTCTATAGCAGACACCCACAGTAAGGTCCCTGTTCTTTCCCTCTCCTACAGTTTTTATCCATATACTCTCAATCTGCCCTCCATGCTCCAAGTCATGGATCTCCCTACATATCATGCTACTTCTCCCCCCTTCCTGTTTGGTCTATTCCTTTTGCAGAGCTTATATCCCCCAGTTTCTACTCTAGTTAGGAGTCTCATCCTACCAGGTTTCAGTAATGCCTCTTAGGTCATATTTGTCACCCTGTATTAAGAGCTCCAATTCATCTTGCTTGTTTCCCATACCGTGCACATTGGTTTAGAGACAACTGAAACCTGCAGCTGCTTTCTTCTTGTAGTTTCTGCCCTTTAGCAGGTTTCCGTAGCACTACCTCAGTTTCCTGTGCATCAATGAAGCTATTATCCCCAGTATCAGGGAGTGAAAAGTAGTGCATATTGTCGCCTCCCCCCCAATGTGGCCAGGATGTGGCGCACCCATAAGACAAAACAATTTTGCCACAATCCTTAGTACTTTGTCAAGAGGCCCGGCCTGACTGATCAAGACTCAACTGGGCTAAACTTCAGAAACTTGCCTCTTATCCTTGGCCTTATTCAGTTGTCCATTTTGCCCTCTCTTCGGTCTTCCTTATCTTATTTACACCGTCTCTATCTACTAAATAGTGTACCAATACACAACTGCATTTTGACTTCCCCATAAGTTTCTTTTGTAGGGATTAAAGTTTGCTTTTGGCTGTAGTGTTCTTATATCCAATGACTTCAAAGAAGATGTCAGAAATGAGCACTGCAACTGGAGGGAAAGATGTGCAATATATATCTATCAAGGAAAGCACGTCATTCAGGAGAGAACCTACTTAAGGTAAGCTGGCTTTTTATTTTTGTCACTCTTAAGACGCTTTTGCAGCATAAAACCTACAACACTAAGACTTGAGGTGGAGAAAGCTCAGATTTCACCTTTATCTAATCCTATTGTCTGCATCGTTCAGAGAAACTTGGTTTTCAATTAAATCATATATTCTCTGAATTCTTTAAATCTTCAGGTATAGATAAATGCCAAAATATTCTTAACGATTTGCACTGCTGTCCTGCCTACAGTCAGACTGCTTAAATCTCTTTGGACTGAATGGGGATTTTTAAAAACAGATCAAAGGTGCACAAAAAAAGCGCATATTTTGTCGAAACCAAAAACTGTAATTGTTGCTCTGCTACCACAAATGATCAATTTTTCTTGTTTGTCATAATGGTATTTCTTAATGAGAATTAAAATTGGCCTCTGAAGTATTTATTTATTTTTAGAAGGGCATGTTAGCAAGTCAGTTAATTAAGTCCTTCCTCCAATGTATCTTCTATACATATTCTGCATAATAAGGTCTGATATTGAGCTATGTGCCCAATTTCAGAAGCATTGCCAGGAATCAACCTTTGAGAAATAGCCTCATGTATTCTTGGGGTTCAAATCTGAATCATGCAATTAAGAAAGTAAAAGGAGAAGGTTCAGCCGAAAATAATGTACTTTGTGCTTAAAATATGAAACTTGACACACTCCTATATTAACCCATGCTGGATATATATATATATATATATATATATATATATATATATATATATTGATCCCAGTAAGCAATGTCCCCTGGTGGCCATGAGACTAATAAACAAGTATTTGTGGCATACACTTTTGTACCATTCAAATCATAGAATTAATCATAGAATCATAGTTGGAAGGGACCACGAGGGTTATCTGGTCCATTCCTCTGCAATGCAGGAATCTTTTACCCAACATAGGGCTCAAACTCATTAGCCTGAGATTAAGAGTTTCATGCTCTACCAACGGAGAATTCCTCTGTGCTGTAGTTAGTATACAGGAGCTATGTGAGCTGCACAAGCATGATTTACATGAGGATGCTGTGAAGTGGGAGTCTCAATCCAAATTTCAAACTCTGTGTTAATATGTAGCTAGGATTGCAGACTTTATGGTTCAGGGATATGCAACATACCCTCCAACATTTCTCCAGTGAAAATAGGGACATCCCATTCCATAATGATATTTTTACTACAGTATCTATACCCTACACATTTTACTGGGACGCCCCAGCCACTCTGGGAGGCTTCCAACATATATAAAAGCATAATAAAACATTAATTTTTAAAAAAAAACTTACCTATGAAAATAAGGACCTCCTACTGTACTCTCCAAAAAAAATTCCAATGAAAATAGGGACATCCTAAGGAACAGCGGCACATTCTAGGATCAAATCAGAAACCAGGGTAGTTTCTCTAAAATAGGGAAACTTGGAGGGTCTGTTGCAAGGATCCTTCCTGGCCTGCAGAGGCTGTAGCACACTGTCCGGAAAGGACCACCCATTCTACCTCTCATCAACCAGTGTTCTGTCCAGCATCACATCTGGTGGTGGTGGCAGGAGGAGGAAGAGAGTCCAGTTGTGGAACTGAGCAGAGTATGACACAGTTTCAGTGGCCAACAGCTCCTTCGCCTCCTGCCATGTAAGGGAAAGACAGAGGAAGCAGTCCCTGGTCAGTGGCAGTGGCAGGAGGAGGAGGAAGCTGAGCACCAGAGAGGAGGAACCAACATCCATTGAAGCCACGCTGCCACCAGTCCTCATGACCATTTGTGATTCTTCCTATTAGTGCCAGTGACCTTCAGGTAATGGAGAGAAATCAGATGATGAGCAGCTCTTTCAAGTTCCTGTTTACAGTATGGACACATTGAACATAAGGAGATAAGAGCCCTGGTGGATCAAGACAAAGGCCAATCCAGTCTAGCGTCCTGTTTTCACAGTGGCCAGCCTGATGCCTATGGAAGCACTAATAATAATAATAATAATAATAATAATAATAATAATAATATGCTACCCTGGGTGGCTCCCAACGGAATATTAAAACACAATAAAACACCAAACACTAAAAGCCTCCCTATACAGAGTTGCCTTCAGATGTCTTCTAAAAGTCAGATAGTTGTTTATTTCCTTGACATCTGATGAGAGGGCATTCCACAGGGTGGGCGCCACTACCGAAAAGGCCTTTTGTCTGGTTCCCTGTAACTTCACTTCTCACAGTGAGGGAACCGCCAGAAGGCCTTTGGAGCTGGACCTCAGAGTCCACTAAAGTGAAGCACTTCTAGCGGCCTCAAACATGCAGGTTAGAACATGAGAATGGGATAGAAGGCCCACACTGTCATATTGTGCTGAGTTTTTGATTTCTGGAAGAAAGACACCATTCCAATCTCTAGCAATTACTTTCAGAGTTGTGTGGCGGTCATTTGACAATCACTTCTGGTTTCGAGTTAGTGCTTGCAGAAACGAGTGGCAATCTAATTAGAAGTCCAGTGTGGTTTTCCATTCTGAATGCCGGGGGGGGGGAGGGGCTGCAGTGCATTTTGGACAAGAAAGAACTGGTGGTGTGAAAATAATGTGCCGTGTACGTCTAGCTTGACAGGATACAAAGAAGTCATAGCAACAGGGTGCCTCCCTTTCTGTTAAGAGAAATCTAGATAGTAAACATGCCACACATACTACTTTCCCCCTTTTATCTTTGGCATATACCTTCTACTTCTTGCAAACTTCATGACAATGGGATGATTTACTCATTAACTGCTACAGCAACTAGAAACAATGGCAACCCTGTAAGGTGCCTGTACTCTTTTTCTCCTTGCAGATTTTACTTAGAGGCGTCATATTGATTTCCTCCGCAAAATGGGACGTGCCATTGCCTATTTGTCAGCTTAAAAAACTGAGCCATTCAAACAGTTGTGGGTCTTTTGTGTCCTTTGCTATGAAACATTTTCTTTATTCTCATCAAGCTGATTTTTGTGCTCAGTTAGAAATCCGAACTCTCCTGTGTAAACGTAAGTTTTGTCTATTCACAGACGAAAACATAGATCATATACACCAGGAACATGTGGCCTTCCAGATGTTGTTGAACTACAATTCCCAGCATCCCTACCCACTAGACATGCTGGCTTGGGTGGATGGAAGAGTCCAACAACAGCTGGAAGGCCACAAATTCACAACCCCGATATACACAGCCCTCAGCTCTTTGGAGAAGACCACCATCATGATTTGATGGCGTGGTGTGCACAGCAGCCCGACACTCCTTTAAAGATGGGGAGGAATTCATTTGGGTTGCAATACCTAAAGTATATTTCCTCAATTAATCCATGAATAAAAATCCAGCCATCATTTGCCATTTGTACTCCTATGCATTTCACATTTTAAAAGGTATGTATTAGGAGACAGGGTATATACCGGTGAAAACAACATACAAAAAGGCACTGTATTATGGACATTAGTTCGGCAAAAAAAATTATAGGCTGTGAAGGCATACTAATTGTACATAATAGGAGAAATGTCACAGAAATGCATGCAAATATTCATGTGGGCTTTTAATCCTCATCCCCAGAAGCTGATGTGGAAATGAGGCCAACTGAATGAAAGACTGGGGAAGCAAGCGAGAGAACCCAGAATTTACCTTTTTGTCCCTCCCTACTCTTGTTGGGCATATTCTTCTAGTCTGAAAGCCAGAGGTTTCCACAGCAACCATAATATGTCTGAATCTTCTCTGTCTCAGTCCATATTTTCAATGGGTACCTATCAATGATTGTGGCTTTTCACCACTGGGAAAATTCTTCCTCTTACTCCTTAGCTATAATTTGGTCTCAGCGTTAGATGCCAATATAATTTGTTTCCCCCATTGAAAAGGCAGTTGTTTTTTTTCTGCCTGATGCATTTATTCTTAAAGGACATGCCTGCAATAATTGAGAGCCACTGCATGATGTTAGGCATTTGTAGCATTGTTAAAGATATTTGAAGCAAACACAGCTTCCAATGTTAAATTATGCTGTTATGTGTCCAAGAAAGACTTGCCAGGATGAGGCTATGGTTGTCATCCGTCTGTCTTGGGAGGCAATGGAAGAATACACCTTCAAGGGTGAAGTTAAACCTTTGGAGAGTGGCAGTGTCTGCTATGGTTGTAGAGACTGAATTTGGCAGAGACATGTTTTGTTGCAGCTGGGCAGATGAAGGTGTCCAGTTGTGCTGCTGCAGGTGTACCATGGCATTTCCTCTTTCTGCCCTCCTCCCAGTGATCATTCGTCCTCTGGTCACTGCTGTAGATACACAGCCTGACTGATTGTCTTCAAGCACTGCAGTCATCTGCAAGGGATTCCCACAGCTTTGTAATGCAGAGTTAGTCTGCCAATGACTCTGGTGCCTGAAGCCAGCTTCCCATAGAGCTCCTTGGCAACATAATGGACCAGGATGTTAGTTTTCATCTGGCTGATGCTAAGGCCAAACTCCATGCAGACTTGGGCGAAATGGTTGATGAGTCTCTGTAGAGTTTCCTTGGAGTACAGTGTCAATACTACATCATCTGCAAACAACATCTCACATACTTGTTGTCTTGGCATGGAAAAGTGTCAGGTTGAATAGATAATAATAATAATAATAATAATAATAATAATAATAATAATAATAATAATAATAATTTATTATTTATACCCCGCCCATCTGGCTGGGCTTCCCCAGCCACTCTGGGCGGCTTCCAAAAGACTATTAAAATACTGTGATACATCAAACATTAAAAGCTTCCCTAAACAGGGCTGCCTTCAGATGTCTTCTAAAAGTCTGGTAGTTGTTGATCCCATACAACATGATCAACTGCTTTCTCCACCCCATAAACACCTCAGTAATTGCTCCCAAACCATTCTGAAGAGCCCAGTGTCCCAGGGGCCACCAGGGGTGCATTGGAAGATGGCCGACAATACCATCTCTCCGGCTCACATGGGGTAATTAAGAGGCTGATATGGGAGTATGCAGCCTCCCTTGTTACCCCAGAGAATGGGGAAACACTGCCTCGCCTGCTGTTGCCATAAATCACCCCCGAGTTCGAAAGAAGGGGGTGAAGGCACTAGGCGCACGCTGTCTCTGATCGCGCGAACTGGCTGCAGGAGCTCGAAATAAACAATTAGAGAGAAGCAAATGCACGTATTTCAAGTGAAGAACGGGAGTGAAGACTGCTAATTGAAGTGACCTCTGTGAAGTAGAGTGATGGGTTGGATTTAACAGGAATATATCATGAAGAAGATACATCAAAGGGTCGGTATGTCGGAACGGGACTGGATGGGGGGGGCTTTTTTTCTTTTCTTCTACGTGATTACCCAATAACCCCTCCCCAAGAAAGAACCGTCGCATAACTGACCTAAGCGGGATGATTAAAAACTGTGTGGAAATGAATTATTAACCAAAAGTTTGGCTTATGGAGATCTGGAAAGAACAAGGGCTTTTGGAATGATGCAGCAATAAAAAGAGAGTCGCCATGTTGGCAGGTTTTGTCGAAAGATTGATGATTGAGGAGGAGGAAGCTATGGATTTGTTTTCATATTGGATTCCTGGCAGAACCTCCTCAGAAGACTGAGAAAGGGAGTGACAGACCTGTGAAGATTAACGAGTAGACGGTAAGAGTGTTTTTCTTTATGGAAGCAATGAAAAGCGGCAGCCGTCTGAATATGACTCTTGGATGAATGGAAAAACCCACACAGGATTACAATTTGTTTCAACTCGCTTGCGGAGACTATCAGAGGTCACAAAGAGAAAGGAAAAATATATGAAAATAACAAGAAGAGATGTGGAAAACAAGAAAGGATTGGATAGAATTGTGAACATCATTTGGACAGATTTGCGGACATTAAAGCAGCAGCAACAAGATTATTGGATCCCTTTCGGAACTTGAAAAATGGGTACCCCCAACAAAAATTTAAAATTTGGCTTTGTAATTTGGAATTAATGTGATTTGATTGGTCTGTTAATAAAAATTATCTTAAAAAAAGAAGAGCCCAGCGTCCCATTCAAAACTCTGAAAAGTCTAAGTTTCAGTTTGAAAATGGACAGTAGCAACACAAAGACAATGTCACTAAGTCCCAAAGCTTTTCTTAGGCATGTGATCTGCCTTGCTATTCCCACATGACCCAAAACCAAAAGACCCATTACCCTCAATTCACAATTCAAACTGACTTACTGCTGGCAAGCACCCAGCCACATGTATACTTTTATTCCAACTACTCCAGCCCCAGCCAATCACACTGTCTAATTGAATATTCTAAAACTGCACCCACCAATCAAAATATGCATACCTTCTATCTTCCTTTTGCATACTGAGAATTCTAACTCACCTCCACCAGTTAAAGCTCCGCATGACAGTTAAACCGACTTTCGCCTGACCAGAGAGAAAACTTTGCCCATCAAATACACTATGATATACATTACAACACAGGTGTCAGAATGCGTTACCCATTAAAGCTCAGTTCAAATAAGCAGGATGTCTTCACTGGGAGTTTCATTAAACTCAAAGTGGGGGCAACTTTGAGTTTAATGGAACTCCCAGCATACTCAGGCAAAGTGGGGGCACTTGAATAGGCATGTATAAAATTTGCCCTGTATGGAATTATACTGACGGGCACTAGTAAAAGGAGGGCAGAACTTAGTCTCTACCCTTGGGACGCTTCACTATCCCTGGCAAGAGATTTCACAGTGGGTATTAGTACATAGCATCTTTCCAAGGGATGCCTCAGTGTCAGATGGTTCAATCTCTTGCAAATCTAGTTTTAAAAGATCCTGCAGCAAATGATGCAAAAAACCCAACCACCCTAAAACAAACTCCTCCTTGCGATTCTGGCGTGCCTCTGATAGCCCGGCCTCAAACTGGACAGTTTCCCATTTTCCCTTCCAATATGCAACTCCTCTTTCCTGACACAGTCTACCTGTCGTAACGGCTGGCATTTTGCCGTGTCACAATAAAATATGCTTCTGAATGCCAGTGCCAAACATTTGAACATATCACTGTTTAAATGCATGTGCGCCTGCCTCTCCTGATATTCGGGTTTTTATTACTTGGCTGTAAAAACGTCTAGTAAACAAAATCCCATTTTATCAGCAGAAAGGTATATTGACATTGGAGGCTTCTGAAAGCCCTAAAGTAGAAAAATACAACAACTTTTAAATAAAGATAAGTATTCTCTTCCTTACTTTGGCCTCCCCCCACAAATAAACCCAGCCACTCAAGCATCAACAAAGATATGTGTTTCTAGAAGGAAAAATCGACAAAACAGGAGATATATATATAGGGGTTCTGCATGTGGAAAGCAAATGCTAATTTTAATTGAGGGTTGGAAAAATGATAATGAGTTCTGAACTTTGACTTGTGTTTTCTTCCCATGATGATATTTTCAAGTCTTATTTGCTAAATTATGATGACCAGATAAAATGTAATTACATGCATAATTTATTTGTGGTTTTTTCATTGTGGTTCATTTTACTGGGACGCTAAGGGGCGGGGGAGAGAGATTTATTGCACATTTAAATGGAACATCGCATAGCAGTTTCTGGCAAATGTATTAGGACATGATTCAGCCAAGGTTAAGCACTTTTAAGTTGCATTGATTTGAGCAGAAAAGATTTAAACATGTACTTAATTCCCCCATTGGAATCAATGGGACTGAAAAGTGCTTAATTTCAGTGAGTTCGTCCTCTTAATTTTCATTCTCTCATCAGTGCAAAGTTACAGATTCTTACAAGTGTGAACATGACAATACCTTGGAAGATGTTTCCACTATTCTACAGATTTCCCCATGTAACACATGAGAAGCAGCTCACCAAGTGTGGCAGAGCCCCTATGCTAGTTTCCCAGCAATTAGGTCACTGTTGCTTACTGGTAGGAAGGGGGAAAGGGGCAAGGGAGTGGGGAGGTTGGGAAGGTGCAAATGCATTGGCAGGAATGCTGGATCAGGTGTCTGGTGTTTTTACACCATGCCAACTTCCCCATCACTTTAAAGGTAAAGGTAAAGGGACCCCTGACCATTAGGTCCAGTTGTGACCGACTCTGGGGTTGCGGCACTCATCTCGCTTTATTGGCCGAGGGAGCCGGTGTACAGCTTCCGGGTCATGTGGCCAGCATGACTAAGCCGCTTCTGGCGAACCAGAGCAGCGCACGGAAACACCGTTTACCTTCCCGCTGGAGCGGTACCTATTTATCTACTTGCACTTTGATGTGCTTTCGAACTGCTAGGTTGGCAGGAGCAGGGACCGAGCAACGGAAGCTCAACCCGTCGCGGGGATTCGAACTGCCGACTTTCTGGTCAGCAAGTCCTAGGCTCTGTGGTTTAACCCACAGCGCCACCCGTGTCCCTCCCCACCACTTTACTCTCCTGGTAAATTACAGTTCCCCCTGCCAGAAAGCTAGTGCAGCAGTTCTGCCCAACCTGGTAAGCCACTTTTGCATATCATGTAGGTTTGAAATAGATTGCTTGGAACTACAAGTGGCTGTTGTGATTTGGAGTTGGCTTACAGAGTGTATTATTCATTCTTTCATTTAAAAGATTTATAATACTGGACAAGGCATAACAAAAAGTAAACTACAAAGCAAAAGAACCAACTTTGTACATAAAGAGTAATGCCACACATAAATAAACAGAAATAGAGGCAGCTAAAAAAACCCAGCTGGCTCGAACCATTTCAAAGGTGTGATGTTGCTCTGGATCTGCTTGCCTGTGTGCTTGATCACACACCCTATGATAATCATTTGTAAATAAGCAGATTTTTGCAAAGGCAATACAGTGCCCTGGTGGTCCTCTTCCAAAGAAACTAACACCATAAGGGCTGTTGGAATTGCTTACGTGAGAAATCCGAAAATGTGAAAAAGAAATAATCACTGGGAAAACCAGGAGATGCTAAACAGTCAGAACCTTCTGAGAGCTTCAAAAGCTCTGATTCTGCTGTCCTTTCACACATGCAAAGGCTTACCTGGACACAAAGCATCCTGAATGTGTAATGGCTACTCAATTAAATTGAGGGAAAACTCTGTTCTTACAGATGTTGAAAAACTCCAGGAGAACGATGTTGGTAGAGTAGCTAAATTGTGGTTGGGAAGCCAAATCATGTGCAATGTTGACTCTTTTCTTGAAATTAAAAGAATGTCCAAACACTTGTTAAGATAATCAGAAAGCTTTTGCTTGCAGAACATATAGATAAAGAAGAATATATGCAAAGTCTTTACATTCACATGCTCATCCAAGCATGGGCTTAGTTGAAAATTACAGCTTCTTCCTTAAACATTCAAACAAACTATGTTTTTCTCTCTGTACTTGCACTCAGCCTTCTGTGAAATACCCAGCTGGGCCATGCAATTCTTTCGGAGTAGTTTACACTTTCTCCTTCCAGCGGATTTCTCCTTACTGCTTCTTTGGAAGATCATTGACTTTTGTGCTTCTTTCTGCCACACACATTCACACAGAAACATTAGCACTCCTCTCCTCTATTGCATTTAGAGAGAGACTTAACTAACACCGTCTCTTCATCAGTGTTCATGGAGATGTAGCCATTACGGCCAAGTCACTCGCACACAAAACAAAATGGAGCATGTAATAAGATACTTGTCATGTGACCAAAGCTAACCAATCAAATGAGAGTTACTGGGGAACATTCCAGAATTAAACACACAGTAATGCATTTCAGCATTCCCAATTTCAGTAAAGTAAATCACTATACTTAACAAGTACTGGAAGCCTTTGTATCATGGCCAGTATGCTATCCAAAAGAAAACCATAAGGTGTTTGTGCTTTTCTGTCGCAGACCCTTGGGCTTTAGGCTCCTCCAGGAACTTTCCTCATTGCATTATGAAACTCCTAATCTCTTCAATTATTAACTGTCACTCCCCTCGCTGAGCATCCTCTTCTACAGATACAGAAGACCTTCCTCATCACATTCCTTCCCCCTGTCCTTGCTTTTAAATCATTAATCTTTCATCCGCGTTCTGCTGAGTTGGTATAAAATCCCAGCCGTCCGCTCACAGTCGCTTCACCTACTTTATTTCGCCTCTTTGATACAGAGGACTTGTTTTCCCACGGCTGTTCCCAGAGATGTGTCACCATGCAGTTGAACCAAACCAGTTTCCCCCCTCAAGCTGTCCTTCGATCTTCCTTCATCAGTGAATGCTCTCTCGAGTCAGTCAATGACCTTGAATGTGCAACATTTCTCTTACGCTGGACCAGCTTTCTCTGTGTGTTCCCATTTCCAGTTGTCTCTGACATGCGTGTGGGTCCCAGGGCTTCCCAGTACACCCTTTGCTGGTGAATGTAGATCAAGTGTACTTTCGTGATGATGCCACAGAAGTGGGGCTCATTTCCTTGCATCTGATAGTTTTCATAACCTCTTCTTTTGTCCCAACAAGCAAAAAGATATATTCCTCTGAGCCTCCCATTTTTAGAATTAAAGAAGACAGCAGTTATTTCTCCACAATATAGCGAAAGTGACATTTCCACTCCTAAGTTTTATAGCAGTACACATTTCTTTCTGATGGCAGTGATAATTTCTGTTTATGTTTTGCTGCTACATCTTACCTAACACCATTGTCTTTGATGTAGTAATGGAAACGATAAGATACATTTTTTAAAGAAAGAAAGAAGATAAAATACTATTATCAGGCAAGCACAAGGTAAGCACAATTAAAGCTGCAGCTTGGAAGTAGTGTTGTACTGATCCCTGTCTGCCAGTTTTCCAACATTTCCCCTCATAAAAGAACATTCTGTTTTTCTTCCTCAGTCACAAGGAGCTCTAGAATTTATTTAGAATTTTTGAGGGTGTGAGATTCAACTTAACTTGTGATGTGGCCAAGGGTTTTATGGGTGTTTTTGTTTAATTCTCAGTCATGAATGGAGAAATGGGTGGATTCTGACCCGAACTGGCAACCCTATGAAGATGCTCTAACACATGGGTAGGCAAACTAAGGCCCGGGGGCCGGATCTGGACCAATCACCTTCTAAATCCGGCCCACAGACGGTCCAGGAATCAGCATGTTTTTACATGAGTAGAATGTGTCCTTTTATTTAAAATACATCTCTGGGTTATTTGTGGGGCATAGGAATTCATTCTGTTTTATTTTTTTCAAAATATAGTCTGGCCCCCCACAAGGTCGGAGGGACAGTGGACCGGCCCCCTGCTGAAAAAGTTTGCTGACCCCTGCTCTAACATCCAAGGTGTTGTGGCTTTAAGTTGTCACAACACTTTCCTATTGCTTCAGCAAGTGTATTATCTTCATAGAGATTGTTACTGAAACAACAAGAAAGGTAAGAAGAAAAGAAAAATAATTCTCATCTTCCTTCTTACAAAGGCACCCCTCCAAAATTTTCTTGAATCAGAGAACCGCCTCCTTCTTATCCAAGTAGTGAGATTCTCATCGGCCTCACAATAATTCTCCCTCAGCAGAGGACATTTGCTCACCTGAATTATCTGATGAAGTTACAGTGGTGCCTCGCAAGACGAAATTAATCCGTTCCGCGAGTCTCTTCGTCTTGCGGTTTTTTCGTCTTGCGAAGCACGGCTATTAGTGGCTTAGCGGCTATTAACGGCTTAGCGGCTAATAGCGGCTTAGGGGCTTTAAGAAAAAGGAAACAAACTCGCAAGAACTCGCAAGACGTTTCGTCTTGTGAAGCAAGCCCATAGGGAAATTCGTCTTGCGGAACGACTCAAAAAACAGAAAACTCTTTCATCTTGCGCGTTTTTCGTCTTGCGAGGCATTCGTCTTGCGAGGTACCACTGTACATACATCATACAAATAACATGGTTTATGTATGCCACCTTTCCATAATTGAAACCATGCTCAAGGCAGCAGATAACATGAAAAATACTTTACAAACATAACAGAAGTAGTCGTGAACAAAAAATTAAACAACAAAAATTACATAACCAAACTGAACAATTTCCACATAAATTACCAGTTCCAAAATAAAGATATGACAAACCAAGAGCACCCCCCCCCCAGCAACAACACCACCCTAGCCCAATAGTTTGTTCAGCTTCAGTTTTGTAGCTGGAATTAGTCACGGCTCCACCCTCCCAGGCCAGATGGGAAAGGCCTACAAAACAGGAAGCAGGACTCACAGCCAAGAAGTTGTGTCCATCCTCTGGTCACCAGGCCTCGGATAGATTACTTTGATTTCTGGTTCATTCTTGGAAGCCAAGGGATAGACTTTGCATTGCCTGCAGCATATCCTGAAGTGACTGTGAAGCCCTTTCAACCAAAGATAGAATGGGGAAAAGTTAAAAAAACCCTGAATTTAGGGCCCCCTGACACTTCCAAGATAAAGTTGAATTTGTTGCCATAAGCATCTTGTGGACAGAAGTAGGTCTCAACAAGAAAATCTTGCCAAAAGACCCTTCAAAACATGGAGATGGCCTTGCTGTAATTATAGCCACAAAGTAAAAAGGCAAGTCTAAAGCATTTAAACTGCCCCAGAGCACAATCATTTGGGGATAATCCAGCCATGACTGGAGGGTTCTAAATCTTGATGGTTAATTATAGAACTGAATCCTATAACCCCTAACCAATAAAATGTCTCCCAAGCTAATAAAACACACTTTTCTTGCTTTCCTTCTCTCGTCTTCCTCTCTCTCCTTGTCTTACACTTCCCACAAATATTTGCACTTGCCAAAGTTCGATGGTAACTAACCCAGCAGGGGGATGTGTCACAATGCCAGGCATGTCACTGTTACCATAGCAGTTTTGGTCAACATTGCACATTGTTCTTCTTCATGCTAATTTTTATAGCTCTCAATAAATTAAATTTTTAAATTATGATTTAAACACATTCTAGAACATTTCATTTAAAGAGTTCCAGTGCATTGTCTGTTATAAAACTGTGATGTAACAAAACAACGCAGTATTCTTAAGATGACAACAAAATTGAGAGGCAACAACAATACGAAATAATGAAGCAGGCCAGAGGCCACACAATTCCTGTGCAATTTTTTAAAGTGTAACTTATTGTCAGAAGGAGTGTTGTATATTTGTAATGGATGAGAGAGTAGATTTGAATTACCTAGGAAAACTGAAAACACAAAACTGGGCATGAGCCCAGGTTGGAAGTTAAAAACAAACAAACTATGAACAGTAAAGAATTTCCAATGCTTTGATTGCGCTTTGGAAACTGGATAATTAGGCACATTGAAATCTCCAGGGATGGAGAATTTTTTGGAGGGAAATCTTTATAGATGACCATAGGAAGTTTGGAGGGGGTGGGAGGAAGAGTGGGGTGGGGAAACGATTCCGTAAATCTATTCCTTGAGATACCAGGTCATACTAGATATAAAATGTAAAAAGTTTTCTCACTATCACACATTAAAAGAAAGTAATTTTAGCAGGCTCTGAAGAAACACCCATCAGTAATAGCACTGCGGAGAAAATAGGAATGTGATGCAGTCAGGCTGCAGTAATAATACCCTTGATCTGAAGGATGCAGGTTTGCTAAGCACGCAGCCTTGTTTTTTAATATGGCTAAGTATCTTTGTGAAGGAGCACATTAGAAATAGGGGAATGATAGAAAGTGCAAATGCTTTCATTCTAGAACATATACATTATAATAAAGGGTTGCCTAAGAGTAATATCAAAACTAGTCAAGGTTGTGTGGATTGGGGGGGGGATATTATCAGAAGGAAAGTTGGACTAGTAAAGGGTTGCCTGGATTGTAGGGAGAAACAAATTTACACTCAACACATATTAAATAAGTGAAAAGGTCAACAGGTTGCACTGAGAACCCAGCATTTTAAAATGAAAATTGTCAACTTGATAAGAATACACCAGACATGTAGCTAGACTAAGGGTGCCTCAACAGTTTTACATTGGAAATGGATCATTCATCTCTGGTTTTTCTCTGCGCACGATTCATACTCAGTCATCCACAAACTCTGTTTATTAGCTTTAGATTTTTCAGAGGTACTCCAGTTATTCCCCATCCACATCACTGGACAGTCCTTGATGGAATGTTCCTGTCCTGTGTTTTCTGCCTCTCCCATCAATCACTACTCAACCGCCCTCCACTCCCTTTCCCCCAATCTGGGCCAAGCACACAGGTATTTCTATACCTCTGCAGGCACATCTTTTAAAATGTTTTCTTCTTCCCCCACAGGAAGGGACACAAGAGTTCAATAGCATTTGTTACCACTACCAGTGCCCAGTTATCATGTATCACAATGGGCAAACAGAGCTTTGTGCTTTTGGAGAGGCTTTTTGAAAATGCTGCCACCAGAAAGTTGTGAAACATTGATATATAGGCTATTGTGCAAAAATGTATGGTTTGTTTCCAACAACCTGGAGCCATTTGTGCTCATCCTCAGCATATTCCTTTCAGTCCAGATCCTGCTATCCAGAAGGCTGGGTGTACTTACTTGACACACATTGAAAAACCTCTCCTTGCTTAGGTTATCCCTGCCTTTCCCCCCTTCACATGCTCCAGGTGAATGATTATTGTGATCTTGGTATATGACCACCCACAATGTCTTTGGTCAGGTGTGGATACTGTTAGAATTCCTGCTCCGTGATTGAGGCCATGGGATTTTTGTCTATCACATGATGGTGTATGTTTTGACTCCACAGAGTGGGAAGTGACGGAGACAGAATGTTTGTGTTACCGTGTTCCGTGAAGTGGGACTATTGTCCTTTGTTATTTCTCTTTGCTGTCTGATGCTAGAGAGAGAGGGAGCGATTTGCAGTGTTCCATGTGTGTTTATATGTAAATAAAGTGGATTAGGCAAAACGCTGAGTTGCTGAGGTCTGTTACACAAGCTGCGCAAACTCTGTGGATCCCTAAGTGTGCCGATGTCTGTTGGAATCGGTCGCTGTAATGTTCGGGCTGAAGAAAGCTTTTGAAGCTCCCGAACAATCGACCAAGAGGGAGGGGACATGCCAGTCAGGCATGTGTCTCTGCCAGGGTCCTACTCGAGAGTAGGATGAGTTCCTGACAGATACAGCCCTCATTGCTAGGACCACCTACACCAGTTTTCATCTGTTTTTAAAGAGACACACTGTGGGGGTAATGCAGAATCAATCAGCTAAGATATTTTGCTTTTCGAATGAAACCAGTTTCTCAAGAAGCACTTTTCAGGGGCAGAAAAAAAAATGCAACAGATCTAGCTTCTGTGTGGATGACATAGGCTCTATTGGCCATGTGTGCACAACCTTAGGTATACCAAAATTAAAATAAAGAGGTATTGTGAAAGCCTTTTGCATTTTTATTTTGGTCTGGATGGAATTTCATGGTAATTCTCCACATGCTTTGAGATCTTAAGAGAAAAGCTGCTCCAAACTGGCTTGTTGAAATCACCTCCCCCCCCCAAAAAAAAAAGTGTTAATGAGCTTCCACACAGCAATGACTCCAGAGGTGTAAGAGTTTTATTTTTACTTAATAGATTTTCTGTAGTAAGAGGAAATCAGGATTTTAAAATTATTATTTAAATTAAGTGTGAGTCGGCATTTTGATGATCACAACATCATGTGGCTGGTATGAAAGGCTTGCCTGCAAGAGCAGCACTGATTCCACAATAAACCTCCATCTGGAAGTACTCCTGTGGTTCACAGCGGATAGCTATCGTCATACTTCTCTGTGTTAGCACCATGATGCTATGATGTGCGAATTTGTTTTGATTTTTACAATTCTCCATCTGTGAAAAGAGGAGGGCCGCTTTGGCATTGTTTGAACACTGGGCAGGTGCAGCACTGAGGTCCACGGGGTGTTCTGGATCAAAAGGCTCTAGCAGCTGAAGAACAAGAGTTCTGAAGAAGGTTCCAAATAAGGGCTAAGGGGAGAGAAATTGGCACCTCTCTTTCCCAGTGTCATCTGATGACTGTGGGTTGGGGAGTGGCATCAGCAATGCTCTAGGACATGCAGATATTGTAGCTTGTTCAAGTGTCAGGGGCTGGACCGAGGAGGAATGGTGGGGACCGCCCCCCTTCTCCTGAACCTTCCTGAGAACAGGAGGACAGTATAGATTTAGAGCAGTGGTTTTCAGAAGGTCATAGTTCAGAAGCTGCAGAGGGGAGAAGCTGGGAAATGTTGGGAGAAGAACAGCAGGAAGAAGAATCACCAGGAGAGAGACAGCTGACAGACTCAGTGTCTTTGGAAAGCATTCCTGACCCCCTCCCAGGACCAGGACCAGGCAGGCATTGAAAGTAGTAGAACAGAGAGCTCAGAAGCAGAAAGCTCAGATCAGCCAATGCAGGCATGACCTAGAATAGAAGAGACAGAGGGGATGGGACCCCACTCAGAGCAACGCCATTATTTAATAGAGACTACATTCCTTCATCTCTGTGAATACTGAATAAACTACTTGGTAAGAACTCTTCTTGTTTATCTGCTTCTTGGCTGTCACCATGGGAGGGATGGGATTCTTTGAATCCTGACATCAAGAGGCAGATCCTGAGCTACTAAACATGCACTCCTCCACTGTTGAGCTAAATTGGCCTGTTGTGTTGGCAGCATTCTGAGAGCTCAGGAACGATCTGGTTCCTGGTCTTCACATTCAAGACTAGCAGTGGCACATGTGGTTGAGCACAGCTGCAGAGCCACCCCCTCACCACTGGTGACACTGCTGCTTACCTGGGTCCATACCATTATTTGTGTTTGCACCCCATTACCAGTGGGAGTGCTGGATTGATGGTGGTGGTTCTATAGGAAGGTAAAGGTAAAGGACCACTGGACGGTTAAGTCCAGTCAAAGGTTACTATGAGGTTGCGGCGCTCATCTCGCTTCCAGGCTGAGGGAGACGGCGTTTGTCCGCAGACAGCTTTCCGGATCATGTGGCCAGCATGACCAAACCACTTCTGGCACAACGGAACACCGTGACGGAAACCAGAGCGCATTCCTGCCACAGTGGTACCTATTTATCTACTTGCACTGGTGTGCTTTTGAACTGCTAGGTTGGCAGGAGCTGGGACACAGCAACTGGAGATCACCCCATTGCGTGAACCGCCAACCTTCTGATCAGCAAGCCACTGAGCCACCCGCTCCCCTAGGTCCTATAGATGCATCCACACTGCTCAGGTTTCTTACCATCCAGGTAAGCAGCAATGGCACCAGGACTGGGAGAGCAGCTCTGCTGCTGTCATGCTATTGAACCCATGTTACTGAGAAATAGTACAGTGGTCCCTCAGGTTAAGAACTTAATTCATTCTGGAGGTTCGTTCTTAACCTGAAACTGTTTTTAACCTGAGGTACCACTTTAGCTAATGGGGCCTCCCAC
The DNA here is from genome assembly GCF_964188305.1 of Podarcis bocagei. Lineage (NCBI taxonomy): Eukaryota > Metazoa > Chordata > Lepidosauria > Squamata > Lacertidae > Podarcis > Podarcis bocagei. The sequence continues at coordinate 80,695,548 of NC_138129.1, read as the reverse complement.
TGCTGCCACACGATTTCTGTTCTCATCCTGAAGCAACGTTCTTAACCTGAGGTACTATTTCTGGGTTAGCGGAGTCTGTAACCTGAAGCGTCTGTAACCTGAAGTGTCTGTAACCTGAGGTACCACTTTAGATGGTAACCAATGATGCCCCCTCTACTGAATCCATCAGGGAAATTGGAAGGGGGGCCATTTTCAGGAACATATCCTCTCCGCTGCAGCTCACCAAGCCACCAATCTTTTCCACTATGTGTCTGTAGATACAGAAATGCACATATGTGTATATTGAAATGAATAAGTGGTGTGATGAGTGCCGATGAGTCACACCGAAATACAAACTCCAACTCTTCCATTAGTGCAATGAATATTGTTACTGCCACACCACACTCTTTACAGTCATGCTGTCTCGGCAGCTGTAAAGATGACATGTGGGGTCATTCCAGCTGATAAGTTCTTTCATTCAACAATCAAATGGGTATTGCATTCTATGGGACATTATTGGCCATCAGTCCTTCAGCTATCAATTTCTGTGGGGAATGATTGCTAATTGAAGAAGCAGAAATTCTATAGCATGGTGAGAAGCATACAGAACATCCAGAACATTAGCCTTTTCAACCGAATTTTCTTGCTTTAATGATGGCTGCTTGTGAATGTGAATCCTGCATGGATTAGAGGAAAAGGCCTGTTATTTTGAATAGGAAGGAACATATCCCCTGGGTAGCTGCAGTGGAAGAATCTACTGTAGCTTTTACTTTGCAAAAGCAGTACTGGGGAGGGAGAAGAGAAAAACATACACAAGAGTGCAATTAATATGAGCATTAGGCGAATTTCCATGCACCCAGAGAATATTCAGAAAATATTTGTCCACTAATTTTTAAAAAGGGAGATTTCGTGGTGAATGTTTTAGGAACTTCAGTTTGAACAGGAAGCATATCTACAGCATTTGCTAAGTCCAACAGGAAAACCACCCAGTGCCATATATTTCCCACTAATACTGCATAGAGTCTAAGGCTAAGTGAGGAATAGACTCCAGCTGCTATCATCCCCAGCCAGCATGGCCTGTGGTCAGAGAAGATGGGAGTTGTAGTCCAGTGACATCTGAAGGGCAACAGTTTATCCATCCCTTGCTTTCATTACAGAAGACCTTTGCATGTGAAATATCCCCATCTGAAACCTAGGTGGGCTTTTAATATAGGCAACACAGCATTGGATGGACTAGAAGAAGAAGAAGAAAAAGAGTTTGGATTTGATATCCCACTTTATCACTACCCTAAGGTGTCTCAAAGCGGCTAACATTCTCCTTTCCCTTCCTCCCCCACAACAAACACTCTGTGAGGTGAGTGGGGCTGAGAGACTTCAAAGAAGTGTGACTGGTCCAAGGTCACCCAGCAGCTGCATGTGGAGGAGCGGAGACGCGAACCCGGTTCCCCAGATTACAAGACTACCGCTCTTAACCACTACACCGCACTGGCTCTCACCACCACTGGCACCACACTGACTAATGGCTGGTTCTTGTGTTTTCCTATGAGGAAAAATATTCTGCAATATTTTTTTTCCAAGTTGCTGATCTGATATTTCTAAGCTTGTAGCTGTGAAAAGAATCCTGTTTACCTGAATTACATTGTAACGGCCATTGTGCAATGTGTTGTGACATATGAATTATAATGTACATTGCAATGTGTTTGAAGAGGAACATTTTCTGTTTGGTTTGTTGAGAGTTAGTTTAACTGTTAATGTGGGGCCGCAACTGGCAGGGGTGAGTTAGAATTCTCAGTATGCCAAAGAGAGACAGACAATATGCATATTTTGATTGGTGGATGCAGGTTTAGAATGCTCGGTTAGACAATATGATTGGCTAGAGCTGGATTAGTGGGGCCAGAAGAAGTGGTGCTGATTGGGTGCTGGTCATCAGAGGAGTGTTGGAGTTGGCTAGTTGATTGGAATGAAGTAGAGTTGTTGGTTCTTGGTATCTATGGAGTCAGCCAGAAGAAGATGACAGCAGAATACCAGAAGGAAGATTTCCAGGCCAGGACAGGAAGGCAAACTTGCACTGCAGTGGGCCAGCAAAGGGTTGGAACAAGGGGCTTCCAGCATAGTTCTCAGTTATAGTGCTGATAAAACTTAACTGAGACAGAGAGAATAAAAAGGGCAATTTGATTAAAGGGTTTTAATTAACTGCTTCATTAAAGCTCCTTTAGTATATGCAGATGTTGATGTGTTTTAGTCTTGTTTACTATTAATATTAATTATGTTTTTTGCTGGGGTTTTTTTTTGCCAATTTCAATATGTCTTTTAAACCACCTAAACAGTTTACTACCATCAAGCAGTATATAAATTTTGTTAAATAATAAACAAACAAACAAACACTTATATAGCTGACAGTGACAGTGACAAGCTGATGAAGTGCACACTCATTTAAGGATATATTGCTATTTTAAAGTAACCAGATAAGCTTACACACTTAATTATCTTGTCATAAATAAACTTAAGCACCATTGTTAGATATAATATCTGTATCTGACTGACTTTGTACCACTTCTATACCCCACACTTACCGGGATATTGGAAAGTTAGTGTTTTTAAAGGAAAAAGTGAGATTTAAAGATGGCCGTGACATGGGTTTAGGAAAAGCATTGGAGTGGAAGTTGGATTTTCTTATTATAGATACTGCAAGTAAATACCTCCCTTACCTTCACATTAGCAGAAGGAATATTTGATTGTATATTTCAGGCTACAGCAATACAGCCTCAAAGCAAATACAACTCAGGATCTGGGAGGAATCAAGCTCTAGTGAGTAACTCTATAAAGAAGAGGTAGCCATTGAGAGGTATTGCTGTCTCAGGGTTGTTGGACTACAACTCCCACTGCCCCTGGCCAATAGCCATACTGACTGGGGCTGATGGGAGTTGGAGTCCAACAATGTCTTGGGGACACCATGTTGACTATACCTGCTATAATATATTTAGCAGAATATGTAACTGAAGTTATTATCTATTCACCCTGATGGAGCTAGGGGGCAATATGCAATTATTATCCACAATCATAAGTAGGCCTTGTGTATACAAAATGGCTGCTGTCACCAGTGGCGTAGCGTGGGGGGTGCAGGGGGGGCCGGCCGCACCGGGCGCAACATCTGGGGGTTAGGGAAATCCACGGGTTAGGGGGCGCAAATCCACGGGTTAGGGGGCACAAATCCATGGGTTAGGGGGCGCAAATTACTTGCCTTGCCCCGGGTGCTGATAACCCACGCTACGCCACTGGCTGTCACTGAGATTCTCAGCAGTGTGGTACAAATATACGCCCAGTCAGAGCCTCTGAGTAGCACCAATCAGCTGTCTGAAAGAGGGTGCTGCATTTATTCCTTACCTGCTGCCCCCTGCCAGTCAAACAGCTGATGTGCTAAGTAGGTACCCCAGGCAAGGCTTAGCTATGTAGCTTTGAACCAAGGCCATTGGCTGCAGAAGGAGCAAGACATCCTATCAAGCAGTAAACCAATCATTTGAGAATGCACTGCGCTGCCTTTTAATGTAATGAAGCACCATATAACTCTTTCAAAATCTGCTTTGTAGTTGATTGGAGTGCTTCACCCCCCTCCTCATTAAGGCTATCAGTGCGATTTTCTGGGTTTTCCATCAAAACTGCCGAATATGCTTTTAGAAGTATGTGCCTTTCAGAGCCTCACAGGCAAAAACTTCAAGGCGAACTTTAAAAAACCTGATCATAGCAGCAGATGAAGCGATGCAGAAAAGCCCTCGAGCAATCTGCAGGGTTTTGCTGTCAGCAACCTGAGCGAGTGTCAGCACTGTCCGAGGGGACTTCTAACAAACCTTTAGTCAAGTTCATGCAGGCTCAAACGGAGGAGCTCCCACTGTAGGAGGAAAGGTTTACTTAGGATAGATGAATTCCCTCGTCAGATCCGGAGTTGAAATGTCAGGTCCAACTACGTCCCATCTGCAGGCTTTTTTTATTCTGCCTTAATCATTAGGAGCATACAAAGCACAACACGCTGGCTTGCAGGGCTTCCAAGCGTCTAAAGGGCAAATATGAGCAATGCAAAAAAGAAAAAGAGAGAAATCCCCCAAGGGAAATAATTTAAAATATATTTGCTCTGTAGTTGGCTTAGGCTGCTGTGCCATGCATGCACTGGATGGAACAGACATTAAGGAGACTGTGAGGTATCTCCCTCCTCCCCCAGTAATATCTAATAGACGGAAACATTGGATACTGTTGCACATGGTAGCCAATGGAGTGGCGCTGAGTCAGATTACTTGATACTGGAGGGGCTGGGAAGGAAGAGGAGAAGATATGAAGCTGCTGCTTTTGGTGCTTTCCCAAACTTGGGTCTCCAGCTGCTTTTGGACTACAGTTCCCATCTCCCTGACCACTAGTCTTGCTTAAGTAGGGATGATGGGAGTTGTAGTAAAAACAAAAACAAAACAGCTGGAGACCTAAGTTTGGGAAACACTGGTGTTTGACCAAAACACGTTGTTTCAGCCTTACTTGGAAGAGGGTTTTAATGAAACAAATGCTCTCTCTTCTCTCCCCCAATTGCAGATTTCACTATTGGCTAAGTCATGTTACGTTTGAGGTCTTGAATCCCCAATGAACCTGTGCTAATTCTCATGATGAAAAAATGTTTCCAGCAAGCACTGTTGTCTTGTCAACAGTAAACGTTCTAAGTAATTGGAACTTTTTGTTTATTGATTTTATTCAGTACATTCAAGGACATAAGAGGAGCCCTGCCAGAGCATACCCAAATCTCATCAGATTTAGCATTCGAACCTTGCAATAGCCAAGCAGATACCTATTGGCAGTTCAACAGCAGAAATGAATGCAATAGCACCCTTCGTGCTTGAAATCCCCAGGAATTGGTATTCAGAGGCATGTGGATGTTGGAGGTAATACAGTGGTACCTCAGGTTAAGTACTTAATTCGTTCCGGAGGTCCGTTCTTAACCTGAAACTGTTCTGAACCTGAAGCACCACTTTAGCTAATGGGGCCTCCTGCTGCCACTGTGCTGCTGGAGCACGATTTCTGTTCTCATCCTGAAGCAAAGTTCTTAACCCGAGGTACTATTTCTGGGTTAGCGGAGTCTGTAACCTGAAGTGTATGTAACCCAAAGCATATGTAACCCGAGGTACCATTGTACAGCCATCATGACTGTAAGCTATTGTTAGCCTTTTCCTCTTAATTTGTCTAATTTCCTCCAAAAGCCACTCAGTTTGGTGGTCATCCTTACATCTTGTGGGAATGAATTTTATAGTTCAGCTATAAAATTGAAGAAGCACTTTCTTTTGCCTTTCCTGAATCTTCCAACATTCAGATTCATTGGGTAAGTCCAGATTCTAGGATTTTGAGAGGGAGAAAAGCATTTATTTATCCACTTTCGGAGTTACTTTATAGGGCTCTACTTTCATCCTCTTCCTTGCCTTTTTGAAAACTGAAACACCCTATACATCTGAATTAGAAATCCTCAAATGTTTCTGGCCAATCTTTGTAGGAAAGGTTCTTCAGACACATAATACTGTTGGTTGTCCATTTCAGTCAATTCCCTCTTCCCCATGTATATGGTGTGTCTTGATCATGTGTGGCAAGCCCTAAAATCAGTTTTAAGAAGGGCATTGCAATGCTGAGGTCTGGGCTAAGGATGGATAAATCTGTCCATTTTTGGTTTCCCTCCATTTCTTACTTTTCTAGTCTTCTGTTTGTTCCATTTTAGATCACATAGTGGAATTGTTTAATGACTTTTCAAAGTCTGCGTAAAAATTCACATACATGTTTGTTTGCATTCCTCCAAACATGGATTTTCACAAACAATTTCCCCTAATATAATAGATTTGTGTACATGATTTTCACTATGCATATTTTGTGCACACTGTCTCCTAACATATGCTTTTCCTACACTTTTTTTTTGTCGGAGAACTACATTGCAAAATTCATGCAAAGTGCAAATTTCAAATAATACCTGAATTTTCAGTTCACATACTCAGTAAATAACTAAGTATGTCTGCATTAAAGTGAAGTAAGCAAATCTCTCCCCCATCCTTACTCTGAGCTTTGCCCAATCATCTGCTTTTTACTAATGCAAATGTTCATTCTACTACAGGCTTATAAATACCACTTACACAGTTTTATTTTTTATTTTTGTTGTTGCAGGTAAGTGCTTCATTCTTGAAGAAGTCATGGCATCAAAAGAAAAACCCACATTATTAGCTTTATTAACTATGGCAATTAGCAGAATTCAGCCAATTAAGGTTCATGCACTTTCCTGGGGTAAATGAGCCTTGCCATGTGGTAGATAGCATGCTCACAAAACGTCTATAATTGTCTTTTGAGATTTCAGTGCATATTGTCCATTAGAAGGTGCTTTCAGTGTTTGTTTGTTTTTAGTATTGAAGGTCAGGCCAAGGACTGCCAATGGGATCAATAGGTTGCTTACTTGTTTAACTTCACTCCAAAATTTGCATTTGTTGCTGACAGACAGCCCTTCCTTACATGATCAGAAAACCAAGGAGAATCTCACTTCATAGTGAACTGAGCACAGCTGAGGTTTCTAGAGAAAATGCAGAATTGTTTTGGAAGAGAATTTCAACATAATAACACAAGAGATGGAAAATTGTTGCCATGCATGTAATTTAAACAAGCTGGCAAGAGGAGCAGGGGCTCACTTAATGCTTTCTTAGATTTAAATCTGCTGTCCTGAACAATTTTAAACAATGTAAATCATGGCTTGTGATCCAAGTAAACTCTTTTAACAAAAGATTCCATTAACACTGTTCCCACTGAAAGAACATGGCATCACTGAATCGGTTCATAAGTATCAATGCCAATAAGTAATATTTTGTTTCAGCACATTCCATTTTTAATTAGTGTATTTTAATAAATGTATGCCATTTTCCAAAGTAGGTACTGAAGCTCTGGAAGAATGTCAAAAAGCATTGAAGAAAGCCTCCTCAGGGCCTGTTCCTGCAATAGTTTTCTGTCCTCCCACCCACAGGGGGAGCTGCCATCAACTGTCCTGTGGGATGGATTCCAGGAGAAAATGGGAGGCAAGAAGAGACCACCTCCAAGTCTGCACTACTGGGACTATCCCTTCCCCACCAGAGAGTTATTATTCCACCAACTGCCTTGTGTAAAGGATCCTGGTGGCTTTATTTATTTGGGAAGAGTATAGAAAATGTGGTTTAGTGTTTCTTGTAAGGCACCATGGAGCTATTTGTTTCCTGAAAGGCAGGTTAAAAAGAAGTTTAAGGAATAAATAATAAAATAAGCACGGTCCTGAAACTGCTCGCAGTTTTTCACAAATGCTTTTGGCAACACCGATACCTCAGTGCCTTCAAGTTATTAAAATACACTCGTAAAAATATTGATACTCACGAACTGATCTACAGCAATTTAGTGGTGCTATGCTCCTTCTTTTTGACAATTTCCCAGCATTTCACATCTATTCGGGTGCAGAGGTCCCTTCCTGAATTAGGCAATTCATCTTACTGCTATATGTAGGTTATATATTTTGTCTGATTTTAGCAGCAGCCCTTATAAGCATGTACAGTGGAATGAAATGAATTATTTTAAATGATAAACATTATTTTAAAGGTATAAAAATGAAGTTCCATTTTTATAGGTTCTGAAGGAGGAGCAGAGGACTTTTTTCCAGTTTGAAAGCTGTGTTCCCTCGTGGGGAACCAACCAGGGCCACAGGGCAGTGTTGGATCAGGCCACAGGCAAAAGTGGGTGGGATAACTGGAGGCCCTCCAAGTGTTTTCCAAGGACATCCCCAGATTTACAGAAGGCACCCCTGTTTCTGATTTGATCCTGGAATGTTCCACTTTTCCTTAGGCCGTCCCTATTTTCACCGGATAAATGTTGGAGGGTATGGAGTTATGCTACCCCTAATCCAAGAAGATAACTAACTATACAATCTTTAAAAGACATCTGAAGGCTGCCCTGTATTGTAAAGGTTTTTTTATGTTTAACATTTTTTTAAATGTTTTTATATAGGTTGGAAGCTGCCCAGAGTCAGATGGGTAGAGTATAAATAATAAAATGGTGATGATGGAATAGGATGTCTCTATTTTCATTGGAGAAATGTTGGAGGGTATGCAATTGCTATGATTCTTACCTTTGCACATTCCAGCCACAGACAAATCTTTGTGTGTGAGAGAGATGGTACAGAACCATCACCTCTCTTTTTCCTGACGGCCATTTTGTGCTGGCACCCATGGCAGTTTTAGCACATTATGAGTTCTGGCACCTCATCTCCTTACCATTTGTTTATCTATCTTTCAGGTCACTTTTCATCAAGCAAGAGCACTCAAGAAGAGCATGGACAAATGTGGCCTGGAGAGGCCTAGTACAGCCTGGGAAGGGAGTGAGGTTTAGTGAGGGACCTGAGGGACAAACTGGGAGGTCTGAAGATCCACATTTCACCACGGGAGCTGAGGATCACCGCCCATGTCAGTACATTGTACAACAAAATTTTACTTCTAGGAAAAATGTCTTGTAATAATATTGGTAGTTCCATGCAGAAGGCATTTGAAAACTCATAATATGCACGTTCCATTTCTAATTTTGCTCGCCTTTTATTGTGTGTTCTATAGAATAGTTTTGAAATGTTCTAATTATGTGTTGAATATGTATATAATGGAAATGGGCTAATCAGAAGGCATGTTGGTTCCCACAATTTTATAAGGAAGGAATTCAAAATGGAGCCACAGATGTGCTAAAGGCTTAGCAGAGCTGATAATAATAAAAACCCATATTTATTCTTTGCAGAGACTTTGTGCTTAATTGCACTGACATGAGTTCATTAGAAATGATGTTTTAAATATTTCAACAGTTATGTAAATCTGAATGTTTATGATTTAACCTTGTCTCCTCAGAATTGTTCTTGACTTGCTTTATCATTTATTAATTTTTTTGAAGTTAATCAAAAGCCAAAAAAGAATAAAGTGGATATTATGGGCATGAATGACCTGAACATGAATATTAGATTAGGGTATAACCCACCCGCTCTGATTTATGAAGCTATGATCCTAAGCATGTGAAGCTACTGAAAAATAAGCATGTATTCATCACTCACTTTAGCAGTGAACTGTTGTGGGGCGGGTGGATGGAAATGGTGCCAGCAAAAAGCAGAAGGAAGGAATCAGCATGCCTGGGGGGATCACCAAGGTTTGCAAAAGTACTGTCATAGGATTGAGGGGTTGATTTGTATGATGCCTATATCTTCCAGCCAAGCCTGTGATTTAGTATCTGTAAAATTGTAGTGTGCAGTAAAAGGAGCTGCTGAAATGGTCAGATCACTTTGTTTGTTAAATTAATGGACCCAGCTGGGCCTGTTAAGCACCCTATTTACATGTCTAAAAAGGTTGGCTGATGTCAGGGGTTGGGCAGAGGAGGAATGGTGGAGACTGCTTCCCCATCCTGACCCTTCCAGGGAGTAGGAAGAGGAAGGCAGTATAGATTTACAACAGGGTTTGAGGGAGGTCGCAGCGCAGAGGCAGATGAGGGGAAAGCTGGGAAATCATGGGAGAGCCGGAGCAATGCCTGACTGATACGTTGTCATTAGAAAGCATTCCGGACCCTCCATCTCCCAGAACCCAGCGAGCATTAAAAGTAGGAGAGCAAAGAACTTGAAGACAGAGGGCATGTAGCAGCACCCGTAGAGGAGACGAATGAGGAAGTGGGGGGTGGGACGGGGGGTGGGATTCACTTGGGACAACACCATTATCCAAGAGGCTGAGTTCTATAGCCTCCCTCTGTAAATATTGAAATAAAAAAGGACTGTAAGAAAATTTGGTATTTTTAATTTCCTGGGCAACCAGATGGGAGCCTCTGACAGCATCCTGACAACCAAGTACAGATGTGTTGCCATGGGAACAACTGGCTGGTGGCTGGAGACCACATCATCTTGTAGATAGGTAGAGCTAGTCTTGGTTTTTAGTATGGGATGAAGCTGGAAGGGGACACCGAGGCTTGAATCCAAAGCGACTGAAGGCCCACCCCCATTAGAAACCTAATGGGAAGCAAAAGCTGTTGGAGTGTTAATGCTGTGAGCCCTTCCATCCTGTGCTGTGGTTGAACATATGTGTGCATAAAGCCATATATCCAAAAGACACCACAGTCTCCAATGACCTTCATTTTCTGCCTCAGGTGCCAAAATAATATGCTCAGGCTTTAGTTCCATGCATTCTGATGGGGGAAGGGTGCCATTTGCTCCTCTGCCTTAGGTGGCAAAATGTCTAGAGCCAGCCTTGCATGTCTGTAATAGTGCCATTTAAAAATCTCATCCCAGAGATGAACAACTGCAATGGAGTCATTTCTTCATATTTAAATATACATAGCTTATTTTATTTGATTTAAAAAAATAAATTGATTTATTTGGTTTTTCAGATTAAAATTTTACAGCCACATGCTCAACATACAACATAAAAATGAGATTCCAATGAATCTCTTGGACTTCCCTCCTCCCCTTTGTGGGTCCTATTGTTAATCATTTCCTCCTGAATCTTTTATAATAATCCAAATATTTAATCTCTCCATTGTATCCAAAATTCACCTTTAAACTACAAGTGATATTCCATTCCTACTAACGATTTTAACTGTTTACAGTGGTCTTTAAGATAATTTATAAAATTTTCCCCATTCCTTATTAAAATTTTGGTTTTACCGATTTCTGATATTTTAAATGCCCCAGCTTCTCTCAAGATCCTTTTTAAACTTTTCGTTTGACAGGTCTGAACCACAAAGAGCAGTTTCACAATATCTGAATAAGGTTGAAAAGATGTTGGGTTCCGAGTGACACATTAGTCAGAGAGGTGTGGATGTTTCGTTCAGGAATTTGTAAAGGCTGAATTCCTGAAACATTCCTGGGGCATGCTCAGCCAGACTTGAAGAAGAAGAAGAAGAGTTTGGATTTGATAGCCTGCTTTATCACTATCCGAAGGAGTCTCAAAGTGGCTAATATTCTCCTTTCCCTTCCTCCCTCACAACAAACACTCTGTGAGGTGAGTGGGGCTGAGAGACTTCAGAGAAGTGTGACTGGCCCAAGGTCACCCAGCAGCTGCATGTGGAGGAGTGGGGAAGCGAACCCGGTTCACCAGATTACGAGTCTACCGCTCTTAACCAATACACCACAATGGCCCTCTGAGGTGAACGAGAGGCAGGTGGAAGGGATGGTGAGATAATGGCAGAGAGGAAAGTTCACCACAGGACAGACAGCCACCCTTCCCTACTAAAACAAACAAACAAACATGGAGCGAAGTCAAGAAAGATGATCTCCGATTAGCACAGAATATACCTTCTCTCTCTATCTGACCCAACAAAGGGCACACCTTTCTGAGACACCTCCATTCTAAATTTCCCTAGCTAAACCCTACCTTTTGGACTGCAACCAAGATTTAGTCACTCACTTGCCTTGTTCATGTGCCAGTTTAAACCCTAGTTACACCAAACTATGGTTTAAAGATGAACGTACAGTGTGCCAGTGTGTGGTGCTGAAAGAGCAGGTGCTTCACTCCTCCCCTGTTTCTTCTGTCACTGCACTGCTAGGGACCAAACCATGGTCTGACACAGAATTAAGTCCAAACCAAGTGTGGCGGTCACCCAGGGTCCCCAGATGTTTGATGGTCTATTGACCCTGTGCTACCACTGTGATTGCTTTCCTTGCTGCCACCAACCCACTTCTCACGGGTACACACGGAGTCCAGTCAGTTGTTAACATTAACAAATAATCAAGTTTATTTTTATAAGCATGAACACGTTTAAGGTTTCAGTTAATTTTTTTTGTCAGTTTCTTAATCTTAGTTCCTTAACTGTCCTATTCGTTCCTAACAACTTCAAACTGATTATCCCAACTAACTATCTGACTCCACCTAAGAATTCCTCTCACTCTCTCACAACACAACTCGACCAACCCACAGACTATTCCTCCCTCTTCCTTCTCCAACTCCCCACTCTCAACTTTCAAAACCTCCCACTCTAACTTTTACTCCTCCCTTGCATTCCCACTGGCCAATCACATCACACTCATTTAACCCTTTCCTTATGACCCACCTAGGAGGCAAACGCCATACCAAGACTTGTGGTTCATTCCCCCCCCCCAACCAAACTATGAGCGATGAGCCAGTGCTCTAAGCTTGGTAGTTGGTGACAGAAATAAGCCGGGGCCAGACTTAGGACATAATGCAGCAGCAGGAGCAGGGGAGGGGTGAAGCGTCCACAAGTTAACAGTTTAACCATGGCTAACCATGGTATTTATGGTTAACCATAGTTAACCATGGAATTTATGGTCTAAAGACACACATGACTGTATGAATCACCACAGGAAAATACACAGGTGTTAGGAGCCCAGTTGGTAGGCTGGGCTGCCTGTAGGTGTGGTGGCACAGATGACCCGTTTGCTCTCTTTGACATTAAGTTCTGCACCCCTTGCCTATTCTGGTACCTTAACGTGGCACTGAATTTAAACTAAGGTGCATATCTGACTGAGCATAGGCCACCTTACTTAAGAGGTCATTAGATGATTAGATGCATAATGCATGAAATGCATAATACATACAATCTAGTTGAGGCTGTATATATTAGACTTTAACTTATCATAAACTGCATTGAAAACTCTTTCAGAATTGAACAATTAATTTAATAACACATGAAGCTCCCTTATACTGAATCAAGAAAGGGATATAAAGGAGCTAGCACCAAAAGACCAGAGGAAACAGAAGAACAGGCGAAACCTCAGAAAGGTGCTAAAAGATATCTCTGTCCGTAACTATAGTCCACGTGGGAGAAACCTCTATTCCCTCCCACAGAGCTAAAATTATTAAAGTAGTTTAACAATCAATCCCTCTTTCCAGGGAACTCTGATCAGGGGTGTAGCATGGGGGATGCCAGCGGGCAACCCAGCCAGATGGGCAGGATATTATTATTATTATTATTATTATTATTATTATTATTATTATTATTATTATTACTATTATTTACTTCAAGCTCTAATCCTCCTGACCCACAGAATCATGCAGTTTGTATGTGATCACAGGTTCTCATTAGGTAATATTATATTGCATTATTTTCAAGTTTTATAATGGGCCAATATGTTCTAGGTTAACTCTGCCCTAAATATAATTTATTTCAGGGTTGAGAATGAATTTCAGCCAGAGGTCCAAATTCCCTTGTGGCCAGTATCCTAGGGAGCGGGGGCACATGTCAGTGGTTGGCAGGGCCAGATGCAAAAAAAAGTACATGGAACCAATAGGTGTTGCTCTTACCTTTTTATAGTGGTCTACCTTCAGAAATGGATTTGTAAACTAAATGAATATTTAATTTTGGCAAAATTAACTGCTATAATAAGAAATCAGTCGAATCAAAAATTAAAAAAGGAGTGGAAATGTTTTGATGAATATATAGAAAATGTTGCTCAAAAAATGATACGCTATTATGCCTAGAATAAAATGTGAAGTACTGCATGAAAGAAAACTAGTAAGGAAAGCTAATAAGAACATATAGATGATTTGAGAAGATTGTGGAATGCAAAGATTATTGTAAATTGTATAATGCCGAGGAAATCGAGTGGGGGCGGAGGGAAGTGGGAGGAAGGAGAAAAGAATAATACGATGGATTGAGAAAATATAAATGTGAATGTATGGAGGGATGGGGAAGAAATGGTGTCGGCTTCGGTACATCTGTATTGTAATGTAGTATGTGAAAACCAATTAAATAAATAAATAAATAAAGTGGTCCACCTTCCGCCCACATGAAATTCAGAGCTTCCTGCACGCGCGCACACATAGCTCTGTATACTCCATCCAGGAAACCATTATCACAAAGACATGTTCCAGCCAGATGAAAGCAGCTAAGAAGGGTGGAAAGCAGATGAATAAGGGGTGTAGTCTGGAGAGGGAGCTTCACCTAGTGAGAGTCTCAAGCACCAAATACAGAGGTGTGTGGTTGTGGGGCTCACTGGTCCCCCATTCTGGAGTGTCCTGGATTCATTCCTTTATAGATGCTTTGTGTTGCCTTTGGATGTTTCAGCGAAGAACTGCCTCCACCGATTAACGCTTCTGTAATGTTCCGAGGGGATCTAGCTTTTATTGGGAAACCACAACACAGAAGAAAACCTAATGGCTTCTTTTACTGATGCCCATTTCTACTGGTCCTGAAGGACGAACTTAAGTGATGGGAGGAAGACATTTTGGCGGGGGTATATGCTAAAGAATATGATTACTTAATTAGCGGCATCTATTAACTCCGTGCTATATGTAAGCTGATGTGGAGCTTAACAGCGGTGTTATTAATCATGTCTTAATGTAAAAGCGTAACGCACACGCTGCTTTGTAATGTTCTTTCCAAATAGTCCCTGTGGGAATCACAACTTTATTTCATTAAAATGCTTCCCTGCTGTTAATTGATCTTAGGAAAATGTGAACAAATTAACTATGCTTTGAGAGGCTCGGGTGTAAATTTTCTAAGCTCGCGCACTTCGGTGCTGCGGATTAAGAATGCTATGGATCACTCTTCCCCACTGCGATGAACAGCGGGCAGTGCTCTGGCGTTGCTGACCTGGTTTAATTAATAACACTTGGGTAATACGTTTTGCGTGCCAAAGGTTAAAGAAAGGGAAAAGATTGTTTGCAAACCGTAGTGTTTTTCATGCCAGCTGGGACACAGTAGGAATTTGGGTCACGGGCAATTAATTGCAAGTTTTAATGACTCCTCTTGTGTGAAACAAATGCTATTCTTTAGCAGGGATGATTGATGAATATTAAGCTCAGTTGATTTTGGAAAGATTAAAGTCTCAGTATTTTGTTTAAAAGTGCACAAAAGACCCAGGGTAGTAATATAATTTTCTCTCTATATTAACAGATATTATGGGGGGGGGCATATATTTTCTCCCCTGCATGTGCTTTTCTGTGAATAAGTACATTTAAGAAAGCATCATCAATAAAAGGAGGAAAAAAGATTTGGTCGCATTAAGCAGTTATCGCTATCCTCAGGGAAGTGCATTTGCGTAGTCTGAGAGTACACTTTTTAAACACCTTTAAAGAAACCTCTAACTAGTATAATTATTGGTCAGTTGACACAAAGCTATAAAGTTCACCAATGTAACAAAGTAGTATCTAAATTTAAACCCATGACCCTGATTCAGCTTTGCTGAGCCTGTTTCTTAGATACAGTAAATAAAAAACCTCATGTGTGGGTCGTCCTCAGCCCTGTCTGGCTGTTGGGGCTATGCATATAGAAACCCAGTTAGAAAATTAATCGTAGCTTCAACCAGCTTTTAGAGGAGAGAATGGGGAAGTAGCACTTAATCATTCCTCCCAATTCTTTCTGCCTCCAACAAGTGGACTGATGCTATTTGCGTGGGGGGCCAGGGGGCCATGGCCTCGGGCACAAAATTCTGAGGTTGTGCAACCAGGCACCCCCATGCAGGAGCCAGCTTCCATGGGGATGCCTGCCCCACCCTGGCAAAGGTGGCAGAACAGCCCGGGCCCACGGTGAACAAGCACATACAGAGGTAGGTGGGCAAAGAGCGACCCCAGCACAGCATGGAACGGTGCTCCTCTTTGTGGGCATGGGGGGGGGATTTGCTCACCAAGGGCTGTGTCAGCTGGCCAGGCTCCCCCCTGCACAGGCAGGCAGGCAGGTGGTACAGCATGGCCTCACTTGGCTGTTGTGGTGGTGGGGTGCTCCAGTCATGTCAGCAGATTGCCTGCCCCGGGCACCAGCAACCCATGCTACACTGCTGAACATACCCCACAAAATCCCTCAGGTGAAAATAGGGGCATTTCTCATCCCCCCCCCCCCATGCAGCCAGGGCAGCATGGCCCCACTTGACTCTTGTGGTGGTGGGGTGCTCCAGTCATGTCAGCAGCTTGCCTACCCCGGGCACCAGCAACCCATGCTACACTGCTGAACATACCCTACAAAATTCCTCAGGTGAAAATAGGGACATTTCTCATCCCCCCCCCCCATGCAGCCAGGGCAGCATGGCCCCACTTGACTCTTGTGGCGGTGGGGTGCTCCAGTCATGTCAGCAGCTTGCCTGCCCCGGGCACCAGCAACCCATGCTACACTGCTGAACATACCCCACAAAATTCCTCAGGTGAAAATAGGGACATTTCTCATCCCCCCCAACTAACCCTCCTTGACTCCCCATTTTTTGTTCCACCCTCCACAGAGCATCTCCTATCGAAAGAAGGGTAAGTGCCACGGCCACTTCACCGATGGGACACGGCCTGAGAAAACCTCTTAATCCCAAACTTATTCTATTTTATTCTTTGGTAGAAATACAAAAAAGAAAAACACACACCAATAAATAAATTGTAGAAAAGGGCAAGATTAGACACAGATGAACAAAGTATTCTCCCCCCCCCCATAACCAAGACCCCTTGCACTCTGCTACCCCTTTCTTCCTGCCCCTCAGAGCCAGCATATCACATAGGGCTGGGTCTTGGTGGCAGGAACCTCTCTTCCTCCTTGCCCACTCTCCAGCAGCTGCTATGAACTGCCCAAGGGAGGAGGCCAGCAGCGGCAGCCATGGAGAGGCAATGGGATGCTTCCTCGCAGTCGCAGCTGCCGCTCGGAACAAGCACCTCCTCCTCCCCGAGGTTGGCAGTGGTGGCACTGGCAGGGGAAATAGGGACATTTTGGGATCAAATCAGAAGCTGAGATAACTTTCATAATTCCAGGACTGTTCCTGGAAAGTTGGGACACTTGGAGAGTAGGCAAGTATCTTACTGAGGTTATAAGCATGCAGCTTTTTCTGCTCTTTGCCCTGGACTGAGCATTCCGGTTCTTACCATATGGATGCTAATATAAATCCCAAAAGTGAACAGAGACCATTTCATACAGATTAGATAAAGTATCTTTCATACTTTTCCAAATCTAATTAAATTTGTCAATTTCTTTTGCACATAACTGAATCATTTTTATTATTTTTAAATTTTTTGGAATCAAATATGACTCCTGTCCATACTTTCCCATTTCAATCCTGGCAATCTTATGGCAATAAAAACTGCAACAAGCCCGTGTTTTTCTCCTTTAAGCAATCCTTCATTCTAGTTAAGCAATGCTCAGTTGGTAGAGCGCGAGACTCTTAATCTCAAAGTCATGAGTTCAAGCCCCACGTTGGGCAAAAAGATTCTTGCATGGCAGGGGGTTGGACCAGATGACCCTCACAGTCCCTTCAACTCTCCAGTTCTGTGATTCTATGAACGATAGCTCTGGATTTAACGGCATGTCATAACCCAAGGTTAGATTAAACTACGGTGCTTCCTTCCAGAAGATCACAACCTTCACATGTAAGAAATACTTACATATGGGTGTATTAATCACAGAGCTGAAAGAAAAACACGGGAAAGAAATGCACACACATTCAAATTCACAAGCATTCAGCCGCAGCATCTCTTTCTTTGAAATAGTCAATTGGAACTGAGTCTTGGCCTTGGTCCAGTGAAACCCAAATCCAACTGTGTGGCTCTAGGCATGTCAGATCAGAAAATGATCCCTCCTCCCAGTTGTGGCCTCCACCTTTCTAAATTAATTACTTATTACACATCTGTATCTAATCCATCACAAGACACCCCTAAAGACCACAGGGTTGAGTATATTGGCTTATTTAGATTTGTCTTTTTTCGTTTTGAGAAGCTGAGTGTGCTGTGCAGGTGGCATGCAAAAAAATTGCACGGGATGTGCAGGCTGGAAGTGGTATCCTGCTTTCAGTTTAACAGCTAGACCGCTATATGTAGCAGAGCTGGACAGCTTGTGGCTCTAGTGCCTTCTGCAACCATCAGCCTAATTTTCTGTAGCCTGCGGCTTAATTTCAAAAGCCTTCTACAGTTCAGACTTGAGGCAATAGCAGCCTGTGCCTCCCATGGCAGGCTACTGGAAAGGGAAGGAGAGAAAAAGAGAAAGGTGGAGCTGATGGGAACTGTAATCTAGCATCATCTGAAAGGCCCTCTATGATTTCTTTACCTGGAATGAAAGCATACTCAAAAGGGTCTTCCATTTTTTGAGAGGCCTCTCAGGTCCGTTCTCACTTCCTGGGTGCTCTCAAAACTGCAGTCTGAAGCTCCACACCAGACTCACAGTTCTGACTTTATCTTTCAATGCTCTACAGAATTTTAAAGTCTGCTTTCCTTTCTGTCCATAGCCGACAAGCATACTGCTGCAGGAGTTTCAGTGGGAAAAACAACAATCAATTATGAAGGCCATGGATAAAAGGGCTTTGCATGGTGACAGAACAAACAGATTGGAATAGTTTGCTTTAGACGGAGGGAGGAGAGGAGGAGGAGATGTGATCAAAGGGCACACAAAGCAGTAAATGACATTAAGAAGGTGGATCGGGAACTTTTGATATCGGGAAAAGCCAACATTAAATAATGTCAAAAGTGTCAGATTCAAAACAGATGAAAGGACATTTTGATTTGAGCCTGTTGTGGCAGTCATTGCCATTGGCCATCCTTTCTGTTTCCCTGACTTCACAGAGCAGAGGGTAAGTCGCGTATTGTTATATATGTTGTACCTTTTTCAAAAGGTGTTTCAACGGGAACATCACGAAGGTTGATCGTGTTTTGCTGTGCATCTGTCCGTGTCAGTTATGGCTGCCAATGAACTCGTGGGATTTCTTCAGTAAACATGCCACATGTTTTTACCCTGGTGATATTAACCTACCAATCAAAATTGGGGTAATAAAACCAACCAATACTTTCTCACCTTTACTCTTCAGAAGTCCCCAGGCAGCTGTGTTGTGAGCTTTGCAGAGGGATGAAGAAATCATTCTCAGAGACTTGTTGAATCTGTGACCACTTTGGACTGGGATATGTGTGCTAGAGAACAGAGAATTATGTGGAGCGGTTCGGGAGTCTGTTAAAAGAGAAGTAGCATGAAATAACTCATACCATCAGCTTGTGCAATGGAGCCGGCCCCTCCTGTCCCTGTGTATTCCCCTCTTCAAATCTGCTCCAGAAGACTGGGGTGGGGGGTGTCCCAGAACAGATTATGTGGGTGTGCATAGGGAGGAGAAGGGTAAAAGTTGGGTGGATGATGCCTTAACAATCCAGTCTCCACAGACAGTGGTATTATGAGGGTGGTCACTGCAGTCATTCAAGTGGCTAAAATGGCATGGGGTTAGAACTGCACACCTTATGCCTATTCATGTACGCGACAACAGCAGTGAGGGTACTACTGGCACAGAGATGGAAAGAAGACAAGGTTCCAACCAGAGACAAATGGCTAATGAAGATGATGGACTATGCCGAAATGGCGAAATCGAATGGAAAAATCAGAGACCAGGACGAGAAGAATTTTAAGCAGAAATGGGGAAAATTTATAATGTATTTAAGAGAACACTGTAAACAACTTGAAACTTTGGCAGGATTTGAGTCATGCTTGTAATGTACGAAAAACCATGGAAAATGGATTACTTTTTCTTTCTTCCTTTACAAATTAGAGAAAATAAGATAAGCAGTTGGGGGGGGGGAGAGATTGATAATGGTAACCATGGAAAGGCAGAGGGAGGTCAAAGGATTCGGAGAATCCTAAATGAAGAAGTGAATGGTGTCTTTGAATTTAAATTTGTTATGTAAAACATACACACACACACACACACACACACACACACACACACATATATATATATATGCAGGTTTTGGTGTCTTCGGGTATCTTCCCGTGTAAGAGTTGGGGTGTCTAGGCGACGTTTCGACGAGGTCTCACTCGTCATCTTCAGGCTGGTGCTTTCGGCTTCTTGTTACTAGAACAGAGCAGGATCTCAGTGTTTGAGTTCCTATAAATACTGTTGAGGGGGTGTGGTGTATAGCCTCCAACGTTCTGGGCAGAGAGGAAGTTCCCAGGTTATTGTGCCTTTTCTTCTTTTGTTCATTAATTACTTGAGGGATATCTTGAGTGATTTCTTGAGTGATATTCTGAGTACCACTTAGGAGGGTCATTAGGTGTGGATTAGTTGCTAAAGCTTTCGTGTCTTGACCTCTTGAGCTTGTAAAGAGTTTTTCTGAGAAGATGGCTGTACTGCACTTAGTTGTGCTCTGGCTTGGCTTCGTGTATAGGGGCGAGCTGTGGTTTTGTGCCCTGTGCCAGCCAGATCTGTGTTGGGATTGCAGGGGGGTGCAGCATCCGGAGGTGCCACTATGGTTTGGCTACTGGATGGTGTCTGTAATTTATCTGTGGAGAGGGTCTGGGTTTGGGTCTGGTGTGGTTGATTGGAGATGGCGTTCTGTGTGCCTCTGGTTCTGGTGTCGGTTTTTGTGGGGAGGGCTAATTTCCAGATGTCTGGCAGGCGGGACGTGTCGTCACGCTTGTTCATGTTGTGAGGGTGTTTCTCTATCTCGATGGCTTCCATGATTATTCTCTTGTGGTGATGTTCCATGTTAAAGAGCAATTTGGAATCTGCAAAATTAATTTCGTGTCCTGTTTCTTTCATGTGTTGGTAAAGAGAGGAAGTTTTTTCTTCTTTTTTGACGGCATTCTTGTGTTCTGCGATACGTGCATTTATTCGTCTGTTTGTTTGTCCAATGTACGTGGCTGGGCAGACTTTGCAGGGTATTTCATAGACCCCTTGGTTTTCTAACTGGATTTTATCTTTTGGGTTTCTGAGGATATTGGCTATTTTTTGGTTGGTGCAAAAGGCTGTTTTGATATTGTGTTTATGGAGGATTTTGCTAATTTTATCTGTAGTGCCCTTGATATAAGGAAGGAGGGCCATGCCATTGTTTTCTTCTGTGTCTTGGTTTTTGGGGGGTGTTTCTTTTTGGATTAGCTTCGTAACCCTGTTTTGCTGGTATCCGTTGGCGATTAACACATTTGAGAGATTCTGTAACTCAGTTGTCAAGTGGTCTTTGTCAGCCAGGCGTTTGGTTCTGGAGATGAGAGTCTTGGCTACGGAGTTTATTTGTGCAGGGTGGTGGTGTGATTGTGCATGTAAGTAGCGGTTGGTGTGTGTTTTTTTCCGGTAGATAGTGTGTCCTAGGGAGCCATCAGGTTTTTTGTAGATTAGGACGTCAAGGAAGGGAAGTTGGTTGTTGGCTTCTATTTCCATAGTGAATTGTATTTTGGGGTGTAGGCTGTTGAGATGTGTGAGGAAGCTATCTAGTTTTTCCTTCCCGTGTGGCCAAATTACAAAGGTGTCGTCAACATATCTGAGCCAAAGTTTGGGTTTGTGTTCTGACTTGTCTAAAGCATTGGTTTCAAAGTGTTCCATGTACAGATTTGCGATGACCGGTGAGAGGGGTGATCCCATAGGTGCTCCTTCTATCTGTTTGTATCTTTGTCCATTGTGGATGAAGTACGTGTTGGTTAGGCAGTGGTTGGTCAGGTCCAGGATGTATTCGGGGGGATTGTATTTGTTTTGAATGGCTGTCAAGGCTTCATTAATGGGCACTTGTGTGAAGAGAGATACAACATCGAAGCTCACAAGTAGGTCATCGGGATGTAGGTTTTGCTTCTTTATTGTTTCTATGAACTGGAAGGAGTTTGTAACGTGTGAACTTTGGCTCAGATATGTTGACGACACCTTTGTAATTTGGCCACACGGGAAGGAAAAACTAGATAGCTTCCTCACACATCTCAACAGCCTACACCCCAAAATACAATTCACTATGGAAATAGAAGCCACACGGGAAGGAAAAACTAGATAGCTACTATGGTTTGGCTACTGGATGGTGCCAGAACCAGAGGCACACAGAACGCCATCTCCAATCAACCACACCAGACCCAAACCCAGACCCTCTCCACAGATAAATTACAGACACCATCCAGTAGCCAAACCATAGTGGCACCTCCGGATGCTGCACCCCCCTGCAATCCCTACACAGATCTGGCTGGCACAGGGCACAAAACCACAGCTCGCCCCTATACACGAAGCCAAGCCAGAGCACAACTAAGTGCAGTACAGCCATCTTCTCAGAAAAAACTCTTCACAAGCTCAAGAGGTCAAGACACGAAAGCTTTAGCAACTAATCCACACCTAATGACCCTCCTAAGTGGTACTCAGAATATCACTCAAGAAATCACTCAAGATATCCCTCAAGTAATTAATGAACAAAAGAAGAAAAGGCACACTAACCTGGAAACTTCCTCTCTGCCCAGAACGTTGGAGGCTATACACCACACCCCCTCAACAGTATTTATAGGAACTCAAACACTGAGATCCTGCTCTGTTCCAGCAACAAGAAGCCGAAAGCACCAGCCTGAAGATGACGAGTGAGACCTCGCCGAAACGTCGCCTAGACACCCCAACTCTTACACGGGAAGACACCCGAAGACACCAAAACCTGCATATATATATATATATATATATATATATATATATATATATATATATATATATATATATATATATATATATATATATATGAGCTGCACACCTTCCCCCAAAACCCTTTGAAAACCCTTATTCTTAACTATTCTGGTTCCTGGCACTCAAAGCCCATTCCTGCAAACGGTTCATGCCCTTCAACATATGCAAGGCTGGGAGAGAGAAATGGTGGCTGCAACAGAACCCCCAGTTTGCATTGGTTGGATCTCTATGCAAGTTCATGGCTTTCAGTCTTTATGGTCCTCAACCATAAGATCTGCTGTTTCAAAATGGAGGAAGTTAAGAACGATACCATATCTGGAGAGCAGGACAAGGACAAGTAGCGAGGTGGACACTGGGCTGCTTCAGCATCCAGTGAATATCCAGAGTGACTCCCAAGATAGTGAGAAGAGGCCAAGAGAAGAAAAACCAACAACAAAAGTAAGTGTGCATAGATTTGCAGATGAGTAAAGATATTGAAAACGTAGTGCTCTATTTTGGCTGGCTCATGCCTACAAGCAGTAGAAGACTCATGTCAAAGCTGGGAGCAGTGTCTGCACAGAACACCCACCACGCTATTTCAGAGAAAACACAATAATTAATGTATAATGTCAATGTTACAAGTTTCTTGGGGGCGGAATGATGGAAAGCAAAATTAATCTGCTTTCCATTGGGGGGGGGATAAACAGAAAGGAGGCAAGTTAGCTCTGTTAGTTTATATTTTCTTTCATTTTTATCAAACTGCACAAAGTTTGAGGGATTTCTCTCTCTCTTAAAATTAAGTTTGCCATTCTGGGCATCTTCCTATCTGTGGCACATGCTGTTCCTTCTACGGAGAAGCTGGCTCTATGACTAAAAGAAGGAAGAAGGAAGCCAGGCGGGCAAGCCAAGAGCTTGCAAAGAGCTCTGGCACCTCCAGGCTTTCCACAGCACCGTTAATGTCTTGCTTTCCGCCCAAAAGTGCACTGTAGAGGAAATAAATGTGTAATTATATTTCCAAGGCAATCCACTTGTAGGTGAATTTATTGGGTGCAATATAAATCAAAGTGAGCGTCTTTAACAAGCGTTTTCGTTACCGACTTGTGGCTAAAAGAGATAAACAAATATGCTAATGGCTCTTCTGAGGTGCATTTTGATCAAATGTTTCTGGAGGCAAAGCATGCGCTCCTCGGATATTGAGCGATGGGTCCTGTCCCTCCATGAGATGGGTGGCTGCTGCATTGAAAGGGGTTCAGGAGAAGGTCATGAGACATTCCTGGTGGAGGAAAATGAGGGGGGTTTGCCATCTTTTGCTATCCCCTGCAGCAAAGCTACTCTGGAAAGTTGTGGGACCATCCAGAAGGGAGGGGCTATAGGGAAAAGGAGGAACTGATTAAAATCACCCCTCCTTCCCTATGAAAGGGGCCTCTGCAGCATTTCAGTCCCTTCTCTGAATGGAAGGAACACAGGATCCATCCCATTATCTGTAGGAAGGTATTGTTAGCTATTTGTGACGAACCTTGTCAGGGACACGTCCAGCAGAGAGGAATCTCCAGAGGAAGAGGAATTGGCTCCTGTCAGGTGTGCGTGCAGGAGCCAGGCCCTGTGACCAACAGGACTTTGCAGGACAGGGGCCTTCCTAAGTTTGTTCTGAAGAGGCAAGGTGAGGCCGATTGGTAACTCACAGCACCTGGTGGCAAGAGCTGGGAAGGGATATAAGGCCAGCATTTCGCTCCAGCCCTTTCCCACAGCAACACGCTTCCTTATCCTTGAACCTCGGCTTCTTGACTCCCTGCTTCTTGATCCCCGGCCCCATGACTTCGTGACTCCTTGCTGCTTGATCCTCAGACTCTTGGCTTCCTGACTCCTGGCTTCTGGACCCCCGTTCCTGCTCCCACCCTGCCATCTTGCCCCCAGTCCTGACATCCCCTGTTGGGATTTCGATCGCCCATGACAGCTGCACCTGAGTCTCCAAGAAGTAGGAGGCGGAGCAAGCGATTAGAGCAGAGGCGGGGGAAGACGTGGCATATATCTGGCCTTGGGAGGGGCCAGAAGCCAGTCGAGTCAACTGACTCTGGTGGCAAAGGATGAGTTGTGGAAGCTTGGACTGCTGTAAGCCTGTTATTGAGAAATAAACCTCAGCTACTTAAACTGCCAGCGTTCCGTGTCTTGTTTGGGAGAAGCGCTAAACCTGACAAACATATATGCCTTACAGAAATAGTTTTCTGTTTACTTGTCAGGCTGGCAACAGGTGTTATTTACAAACTCCTCCAGACAGCATCTGCAGGAAGTCCCCACACCTCTCATATTAACAGTCAAGGTAGAATGCACAGAATATAGCCAGCCAACCACAGGAGCCAATCCTTAGGGGCTGAGAGGGCTTTGGCCCCCCAATAAAATATCTGAGGGGGCTGGGCTCCCCAAAGTTGGTGGGTATTGCTATTTAAATGGTGTGTGTGCACTGTGTCATGTGATCAATTATGTAGGGTGGGGCTTACCTGGACCTACAGAGGGGATGTGGATGGTGCTGAGCTTCTTGGGATTGCCAATCGGAAGGTCGGTGATTCGAATCCGTGTGATGGGGTGAGCTCCTGTTGCTCTGTCCCAACTCCTGCCAACCTAGCAGTTTCAAAGCACGCCAGTGCAAGTAGATAATTAGGCACTGCTGCGGCGGGAAGGTAAACAGCATTTCCGTGCGCTCTGGTTCCCGTTATGGTGTTCCTTTGTGCCAGAAGCAGTTTAGTCCTGCTGGCCACATGTGTCATGCTGGTCACATGACCCAGAAAGCTGTCTGTGGACAAACGCTGGCTCCCTTGGCCTGAAAGCGAGATGAGCACCACAACCCCATAGTCACCTTTGACTGGACTTAACCGTCCAGGGGTCCTTTACCTTTTTTTTTTAACCTGGGCCTCCCCAATATTTTATTCAAGTTGGCACCCCTGCAACCAACTCCTAACTGCCAATTGCCAACTGCCAACTGCCACCTTTTTCCCCTAATGCCATCTATTCTACAGATACTAACAGGTGTATGTAGTACTGTTGCTTACGTTTGCCCTTCCAGCATTCTACCTGGTTTCTTAGAGTATTTTTTATTCAGAAAATTTCTCAAACTTCCTTCCTGCTCCCTCGAGATGTTTGTGCACATTGTATATGTAAGACAACCTACACTTGGGCTCCAATTCATCATTCGTGGCATTCATGCGATGTAGGTATAATTGGTTTAATTAAGGCTAATGATCATCTACCATTGCTGAATAGGTACCCCAGATGGTATATGCCATATGGCATGCTCACAGTGAGAGGAGCCTTCAGAAAAACACCAGAGCAGGGACAGAGTGGGTTGCCAGGGTGGGGGTGGGGTGGAGGGAGGTGGCCAAACAAGCCAGAAAACAATTGTGGATTAAACTGGAAAATCATCGATTCAGAGCAATTGTTGATTATCATAAAACTGGGACTCATGTTGGAAAATAAGAGAGAAGCAACATTTGCTTTGTTTGTTGCACTGCCATTAGTCTCCAATTTCTCGGCTTTCCCTGAAGAGGTTGACAGGGCATTGGGAGCCCCATTCGGCAAGCAAAGCACTTTGCACGACATTAATTAGGATAATTTGACAGTATCCTAGGACAAAAATCTCCTGTGACTGGGTAGCAAAAAATTTGACAAAAAATGTTTATATTTTAATCTACCCAGGTATAACAGAGGATCACATCAGCCTTTGCAGATTTGGAAGAATTTGAAGGAAGTGTAAGTTAGCTGAAATGTTTAAGTCCTCCACGTTGCAACCATCTAGAGTTTGCTATTGATGAGAGACTCTGGGTTTTACAACCGTGTTGGGAGGTAGGCAGGGTTGGAAGAGAATGGGCTAAGTATTCAGGGATAGGAGACAAATGAGTGCTAAATGCCCCCCCCATGTATTTAAGGCACCAGAGGATCCTGGGTTCAAACCTACAGACCTTACACCAACAGCAGTGTAGCAGAACTAAGCTGAAATTAGTTGCCATTTTTTTGAGAATCTATTTGCATGTTGAGTCCCACAATGCCACCCCCCAAAAAATTCACACTTCACACATCAATTTTTGGTTAAGGTTTTTGGCATAATTTTGGCCACAACTTTATTCAAAATACAAAAAATGTGAGTGGTTGCTTAGGCATTGGTTATGACTATCTGTCCTTGCCCTCAGGGACAGAGCTGGCCTTCCGGACACCAACGGAAGCCAGCGTGGGAAACAAGTATTGGGTGAGAAATGAAGCTGGGCATCAGACCCTCACTTCTGACCCTCATGTTCCGGTGGGGCTTGCACGGCCCAAGTCCGGCTCCACGGACAAGGACAAAAGAATGGCAAGCCCCTGGATTCCTTTAACGGAATTCCCTTTCCGCATCATTTGGAGGGATAGGCACTTACCCATCCAAGCACCAATTTAACCAGTGCCTAACCGCCAACCTTACAAGTTGTGACGATTTGCTACGCAGTAGGCAAAAACCAAATGGCACCAGCCAATCAGCCAGATGGCAAAATTCCTACCAGACCCCCACCTCCAAGGCGGACAACCCCATGACAGGTCAAGCGATCAAGAAAAAACCACCCTATTAAAGGGAGGGAGGGAGGGAGGGTGATCCGGTGCAAAACGGCCAAGAGGACGTCCAACGTCTGGCCCCTGTATTTAAAGACTCTGACCCCTCCTCCAAATTGGCAACAATCAAAACTCCCCAGCAACCCAATTTTAACCACTTAAAGGCTTGGGTTCCTCACCAAATCTGCCCAGTAACGGCAGGGTGGCTTGTTCCCCCAACCGCAACACGTGCTCTCTGTTAGGGAGAACACGCTTTCCCCACACCGCAAAGTCAGAGAGGGAGGGAGAATCGATTAGGGCTAAAATTCAAGAAGGAAAAGGATGCAGTCACTGCAGATACAGCAGCCAGGAGAAACACTGTTATTAAATAGGATTAAGAAGAAATAAAGAAAAGATGACTATTGGTGCAATTTAAGTGCTACAGGGAAGCATTTCTGTCTAGTTAAGTAGCTATTTTTGATTTGAAAAAACAAATCGAGACATAGAGTACTAGTTTCCTTGGACAAGATGTTTATATATTTGTTAAATTTATAACCTGCCCTTCCCCATATTTAAAACATTTATAAACATTAAGAAGCTCTAACAACAGTTACATACTCTCAGAGTTGATAGTTTCAAGGCTCCCAGGAGCAATCTTTTTCAGCCATTGAAAGCATTGGTGAAAAGAGATGTTTTTAACTTCCTCCTGGCAAGACATTCTGCAAATGAGGAACCACAACTGAGAAGGCCCTGTCACAGCTCAGTGCCAACCAGAGTACTCAGTGGTGGCAATGTAAACTACTATCTCAGGTCAAATTCATACTGTGCATGTTTTATTTGAGCCAAAATTTAGTAGCGCTGCACAGCATGTGAATGCTTTATTAGTTTTCTCTCACTTTTCTTTGTGGGAATACACAAATTATTCAACGTTGCTTGAATTGCAGCTGCCTGATAATTTATGAGCGCTTTGGTCGGAAACATCAATTTCTTCATTTTAGGAATGCTTAGGAAGAATTCTCTTGTCCAGGAGAGTGACTTGATCAGTATTAATTGGCTCCATGAACTGGTTTCTAGAAAGGAAATTCAACGTCCCAGTGGGATTATGGCATTAATTTTCCCTGTGAAAACACACATTGGGTAATATTACTCTAATAAATTCCACACACACACTGTCAGACGTAGCATGGTCCAAAGAAAAGCTCTAGCACTGTCTTTTATGTCACTAATATTGTAGCGGACCGGGTTCCAATGAGCAGAGGTCAATACGGCATCTGTCTTTTTTTATCTTTCATATCGACTCACGCATACTGTGGAGCTATTTCAGGAATCTCTGGGGTATGGCATAAGCTGGGATTTAATGGCTTGGAACCTACCGTTTCAAGAGATATTTTGACAAGCTGCTAGCCTGTAGCACCTTATTCATCTCCCTCCCCCTCCGTCCTTCACAGAGGGGAACTAAATTGGCAGCAGATTTTACATGCCAACTTAACATCTCTCCTTTGTAGAGATCCTCCAATTGAAAACTGGTGATGTGCATAATTGAGCAACTGTAGACTTTGCAAGAGCCATTCTCCCCTTTATTGTATTACAGACACCTGCAGCGCTTCCTAATATGAGCTTACAGAACTTCAAACACATATGGAGAGACAGTGGAGAGGCAAGAAGGAACTTTGCTACTGCTATAGGTAGCTAGACCTTCACTGTAGTGGTTAGAGCAGCCTTTCTCAACCTGTGGGTCCCCAGATGTTGTTGAACTACAACTCCCATCACCCCAAGCTAGCAAGGCCAGAGCTCAGGGATGATGAGAGTTGTAGTCCAGCAACATCTGGGGACCCACAGGTTGAGAACCACTGGGTTAGAGTTTCGGACTAGATCCTGGGAGACCAGGGTTCAAATCCCCACTCAGCCATGAAGCTCACCTGAGGCCAGTCACAGTCTCTCAGGATTGTTGTGGGGTTATGTTATGAGGGGGGGGGGCTATTTATGCCACCTTGAGCTCCTTAGAGAAAGAGGTGAGATATAAATGCAGCAAAGAAATAAAAGAAAAAAATCAAAATCCTAGTTCCAACTAGAACCAACATTGCAGAGACAAAGCTGGAAAAACAGATTTCCTAAGAAAATCGAACTTTGCATATCCAGATTTAATGGTAACAATTCAGCTACATGCAAAGGTCTCTCTCTCTCTCTCTCTCTCTCTCTGTGTGTGTGTGTGTGTGTGTGTGTGTGTGTCTCCTTGTTTACATCCAAAACAAAGTGGAGTTTGAAGATGGTACATGGGAGGTGTTTTTGCTCTTGGAAAAATAGTTTATTTAATGTAAGAATAGTGGTTGCACACTGTACACAAGCTATGTGTGATTTCAAAACATATTCTCGTGTTCTACTTCCTTGCCCCACCCTTCATCCCTGAGAGCCTTCACAAGGGAGCTCCTTCCAGGAGAACTCTCTAAGGGGTGTCCTGGCCTTTGGGGTTAAGGTTTTAACAATTGGGGAAGGAGTTACTAGGTACTAATGTCATCAGCCCTGGGGCTATTTGGGGGTGCTAACTTATTGGATATTTTTCCTGACCGATTGGTGAACCTTATGCTTAAATTTTGAGGTATGCTAAATATACTGTTAATTGCTGTTAGTGTCCAGTTGTATTGTGTGTCATCATTGGTAGATAATTTATTTGCAGTCAACGGAGACTTATAACATTTAATATTAATAAAAATGCACATTAATACAAGTGAAACACAGAAATATATTAATGCTATTTTCTTTAAACTCGGTTCTTCTTTCTCTGGAGGTTAAAGGAACACCAAAAGGCTATTCATAGAATCATAGAATTACAGAGCTGGAAGGAACCACGAGGGTCAGCTACTCAAAGCTTATGCTATGTGTAGGGATGATCGCTGGGTGCGGAGCACACTCCCCATCCGCAGGCAGCCTCAGCTGCCTGCACGTGTGACCTTGGGGTGCGGGGCACATTCCCCCTCACAGATAAAGCCACAGCTGTCTGAACATCTTGCCCTCTGTCTAACCTTTTGCAGTCTCAGTAGTCTGCGGTGTCCTGTCTGTGACCTTTTTCTCTGAGACCTTTGTCTCCTTCGTCATACACTGTGCAAGGGGAAAATGACGCGGTGGAAACAGGTGCCAAAATAGCTTTGTACCACCCCACGATCTCAGGACTGGAAGATGTGTAAAGGCCACAGCCCAAAATGTATCTGCCTTGGTTTGCATATTGTGTCAATAAAAGGAGCCTCCGCAGAGCTGGCCGGCAGCTTGCTTGCAGCTCACCTGTGTGTAGCTCACCTGCATTATCAACTCCTGCCTCATGTCCTTCACTTCAGCAATGCAGGAATATTTTGCCCAACGTGGGCCTTGAACCCATGACCCTCAAATTAAGAGTCTCATGCTCTACCAACTGAGCTATTGCCAAATGATCATATGCAGTCTTATTAAACAAGCAGGATCAGGATATGATTTAGTAGAACTATATGAGAGGGTTTACAACAGAGCACTATGCCATTGTTAATGCCTGCCCACTACCCCACATTTGTAGAAAGAAAGAGAGGTGGGGAAAGCCTCTCCTCACAGAGTGGAGGTATTGTAAGAAGGAACCGTTCCCACGGCAATAGGGGGGCGTGTTCGGCCCCCTGTGTCTTCTCCCAGCTGCCGCGCCGCCCCCTTGGCTGGCCAGCCAATAGGGCTGGTCTGGGGGAGGGGCTTAGCCACATTCAAGTGGCCGCGGCAGCCTCCACGCCTCATTCAGCCCTTGGAAGATGACGGATCACCCACCCACCTGCCCTTTAGGCTAGGTTCATGTTTCTGACATTGCTATGGACTTTGGTTGGTTGCCTTGGTTGTCCAGGGGGGCCTGGTAGGAGTTTTTTATCCATTTGGCTAATTGGCACCATCCTCTTGGTTTTTCACCTACCTCGTAGCAATTCATCACAACTTTTCCGGTATTGGCAGTTAGGTATTGGAATATGTGTTGTGCGTTGGTGGGTGGGGTTTGGCCATCACCTACGCCGCCCCATGTAGGGTATTCCATTAAAGGAATCCAGCGGTTGTGGATCCTGTTTGATGCCCTGTCGGTGGCTAGGGCCATGGCACGACCCCCGGTGACAGCAGGGGAAGCTTCCAGTTGTATTTGCATCAACAAGCTCCTCCCACTGTTTGTTAACCTTAAAAAGACCCCCAGCTGCGTGGGTGGGGTCATGTATAGGTTGTTTTATCCAATGCCTAAGCCAATACCACTCACATGCTGTAACCAATAAAAGTTGTGGCCTTTTCCAGCCCATTAACCTAAATTCTTGCGTCCTTGTCTCTTATTTACCACCATGCGGGTTAGGTTCCTCAACTCACAAAACTTGTAAAAAGAAAAAAAGAAAAGAGTTTTGCTGCTAAGAGGCTTCCACTGCCAGCTTTATTTTGTCTCATGGTAGTGGAGGAAAGATGGCCATTGCTGCATTTGTTTGCAATTGATAACATGATGGGCACTATATTTTCTGGGTGCCTGTCTGTGTTCACCATCTCCCCCCATCTCTCACACATTGCTCCCAAATGACTCAACCTCTGAGGCATAGAGGGTGATTCCAAGCTGGCAGTTTAGAGCTGTCCAGCACCTTGGTGCTGAATTTTTTTAAAGGTGCTCTTTTAGTTTAAAGGTGGCCCAGATATGGACATCAAAAACTGATCCTCCAAGGGCATGTAGGTCCTAGCATCTGTGTGAGCATGCCTCACAATCATGCTAGCCCTGTATGTAAGTCTGTCTTTAAAAAATCTAATATAGATGGTTGTGTTTCAGGTTTTCTCTAATAACCAGCATGTCAGTCATAAAGTCTGCATGTAGTTTTTTCTCTAATAACAACAGATATGCACAACCCCAAAAAATGTATTATTTTTGCCTCACCTAGCTGTCTAGTCTCTGAAATTTTATTTCCCCTTTAAAGTAGCGACATGTCAGAAGAACATACACTCATTCAAACAAGCGTATCAGAAAAGCCTGGGGAAAGAGTGGAGGGAAACCATTTGTAGGAGCAGGGGACATAATGTTCAATATCAAACATAAAAAATAGTCAGAAGCAACCTTGCTTAAGAATTCATCAATGTTTGTCAGCAGGAAAAAGAGGTGATTAATTTTTTTGTTTATTTTGCTAAGAGATGTATATAATTATTTTTTCCCCTTTAGCTTTGCAAGCTCATAAATATCTCCAGGCTGATTCTCTCCCCGTTTTTGTTTCTAACCCTTTCTGATAGAAGAATTGTTTGTTGAAGCAATGCAAACTTGTGCAAATATGCATGAACTTCAATCATGCTCTTGGGTTTTAGTAAGATTTAGCCAACCAAGGGAGAAATGGGTTCACTAGTCTAGAACTCATGTATTTGAAGCTTTGGGGCTTGTGATCTCAAGCCTTTCTTTTTTCAGCCGCACCACACAACTGCACAACCCCACCGTGCCTGAAGCGGGAGAAAAAGAGAAGTGGGAGGGTTACAAAGTGAGAGACAGAAGCGGGCATGGGATGTTCTGGCCAGACATAATTCTCTCCACCTGGAAAGGTGCAGTATGGTTGTAAAGGTAAAGGTACCCCTGACCATTAGGTCCAGTTGTGGCTGACTCTGGGGTTGCGGTGCTCATCTTGCTCTATAGGCTGAGGGAGCCAGCAATTGTCCGCAGACAGCTTCCAGGTCATGTGGCCAGCATGACTAAGCCACTTCTGGCGAACCAGAGCAGCGCACGGAAACACTGTTTACCTTCCCACTGGAGCAGTACCTATTTATCTACTTGCACTTTGACGTACTTTCGAACTGCTACTTTCGGAGATTCGAACCGCCGACCTTCTGATCGGCAAGCCCTAGGTTTAGACCACAGCACCACCCGCGCCCCTCTAGTATGGTTGTAGGTCTACCTGAAAATAATTGGGGTAGCATCCAACCCAACCTCAAGCCCTGCATCTTCACTCAATGGAAAGGTGTGTTGTAGGATGACATTTGTTGCTCTTGGGGGAAGCTATCCCAATGGCAGCACCACTGCCACTTAACTGGACAGTGCAGGGAGGAAGCAGGGTGATGGTTAGTTCAGGGCTGTGTCTGTGTGCTTGTGGCAGTGCCAGACTGGCTCTGCCAATCAACCTGGGGAAGCTCAAATTTTCCACTTTCCCACCATGTCTTTGCAGTGTCAAGGTAAGCAGCAGCAATGCCACTCTTGGGAGGGCATCTCCCACTATGCTGCCTGCTCTTGAATGAGCCCCACTCCTTCTAAGTAAACAGCTTGTTTTCTTTTCTAGATGTGTTCCTCTTTCTGCATCCCAAGCTCTTATACTCCATCCTCACATAGATGGAAGTTGCTTATTTGAGTAGTGCACTTTTATTTGTTTTAATCCGTTTTCAGTGGTGGCTGGTGCCTTTTGGGACTAGAGGGGCAGAAGGTGGAGTTAGAGCCAATGATAGGCAGAAATTATTTCTAGTTTTGTTCCCATCCTCCTCCTTGCTAAGTGGTACCAGGGCAAGACCTGAGACTAAGGAGAAGGAAGCTGACAGCCATTGTCCCTGCCTGGACTAGTTGTCATTAAGAAGGCAGGCACCTGGGGGCTGGCCGAGGCCAGACTGAAGTTGGTGGGGCAGTGCCCCATTTGCCTGAATCAAGAAGTCTCCACAGCTTGTTTCCTTACAAAACCTCAAGGAGACTCACCACAAGAACCATAAAATAAAACAAAACCATAAAGTGAAACAGGAGAGCAGACCAAGAAATAAAAACAATTAAGAAACCAACAATCAATATTTCCTAAATCATTGTTGTCGTCATTCCCCAAGGGAGTGACAAAAGCCAGGTGGTAAAGTCCAGTCTTTAAGGCCTTTCAAAACAAAAAGGTTTTGACACCACAATGGAAGGTCAATAAGGTTGAGTCCAAAGTTGAGCAGGTCAAAAGAAAAGACCCTCTTCCTCACTCTAACCAGAAATTGGTTCCAATCTGAGAGGACAACCTCTATAGATCATCTTAATATGCCGGCAGCTCATATGGGGTAAGGGTGTCCTCCAAGCCATTAAACTCTTTAAAGGTCAAAACCAGCACTTTGAACTGGGTCCAGAAACAAATAGGTTGTGTTGTTCCAGCCACAAAGTGACATGTTCCTGGTTGAATGGACCATGCCAGGATTAGATTGAAAAACTGTCTTCTGCTCTGCCATTTGGAGATTGTCATCATTAATTAAATAGCCCAGAAAGCATTTACAAATAACTCATTCTTATTTTGAGGGCAGCAGGAGGAAGTTCTAAATTCAAATAATGGCCAGCACAAAAAAATGAACTTCCAGCCTTTGTTCCTCATCCACAGGAAGCAATTGTTACCTCAGTTCTTCCAGGGTTTCCCTGGGCCCTCCTTTCACTGCTTTCCTTCCAGCAGGCATCTCTTTGCTGGGTCATCCTTTTCTTGATTTTTGCCAAAACTCATGTGGTTCTTCCTATTATTGCCATCAGTTGAAGCAGCATGGGGATGTCCTTTAAAAGTTAACTTTAGATTTAAATAAACATGTGGTTTAGCACAAAGATATGCCTCAGTTCCTAAAGACCTACAGCTTCCCAGTACTATAATTGATTGTTTGCCCACTTGGGGACCGAAGGTATCATATATTCCCTTACTGGA
The DNA here is from genome assembly GCF_964188305.1 of Podarcis bocagei. Lineage (NCBI taxonomy): Eukaryota > Metazoa > Chordata > Lepidosauria > Squamata > Lacertidae > Podarcis > Podarcis bocagei. The sequence goes on along the minus strand of NC_138129.1, from coordinate 80,661,084 downwards.
GTGCTTTTGTGGGCATTTGTCTTCGATTAAAGCTCAATGCTATCACTTTGCTTCTACATACTTATTAGTTTCAATAAAAACTCCTTGCTTGACAGGTCAGACTAGCAGCCTTCAGGTTTGCTTGTGGCTTCACCTTGTGGTGAGCTCCAGAGCTGCACCTTGCAGCTTCTATCTAAGGCTCAGGACCAGCCCACCTGTAAGGCAAGGTGAAGTGACTGCCTCAGGTGGCAGAATCCACATGGGCAGAAGATTCAGCTTCCAAGGAATGCATTACTGTTGTGGTGGCAGAGACAACGGCAATGCCTCATTGGCAGCTCCCATAATGTTGCCTCTCAGTGAATTGGGGGTGTTGTTGCTCACCTCTCACCCCTAGGGAGGAAATAATGGGGACTGTCCCCAGGGGTCTCCTGGGCTCTGAACCAGCCCAGTGTGATTCAGAGCAGGCCCTTTCCCCTCCTATGAGAGCGTTTGATTTGCACTGGGAAATCAAGTAAGGCGATGTCCTGTGTGTCCCACACTGTGTAGCATTAGATATTATGGGATGCCAAGGGGAGAGGAAGAAGAGACACTGGATTTGGCTGCTGCTTCTTGTTAGCTGTCATGTGGATCCCAGAATGTCTACCTCCAGTCTTTGAGGGGGAGAAAAAATAACTTTTATTTGTTCTCAATTCATCTTCTTTCTTAAATTTTGCATTTGTGCTTTTAAATAAAATAAAAAAAATACTCTAAAAAGGGTGGGGGGGTCATGTGGGTGTGTCCATGTCTCTCTATGCGTGTTCCAGTTCAAATAATAAAATCCTCAGCCCGAGTTTCCTGTTGGGTTCTTCTTCTTCTTCTTCTTCTTCTTCTTCTTCTTCTTCTTCTTCTTCCTCTTCCTCTTCCTCTTCCTCTTCCTCTTCCTCTTCCTCCTCCTCCTCCTCCTCCTCCTCTTCTTCTTCTTCTTCTTCCTCTTCCTCTTCCTCCTCCTCCTCCTCCTCCTCCTCCTCCTCTTCTTCTTCTTCTTCTTCTTCTTCCTCTTCCTCTTCCTCTTCCTCCTCCTCCTCCTCCTCTTCTTCTTCTTCTTCTTCTTCTTCTTCTTCTTCTTCTTCTTCTTCCTCTTCCTCTTCCTCTTCCTCCTCCTCCTCTTCTTCTTCTTCTTCTTCTTCTTCTTCTTCTTCTTCTTCTTCTTCCTTTTCTTTTTTAGCATCCATCAGTGCAGCCTGGTGTTACTTACGAGCTGCTTGTGTTTTCTATTGATTTGGAGGTCATTTTTAATTTAACAGAAGAAGAGGAGTCTTTAAAAATTGGCACCACTTAACCAAACTTAAGCACTTTTTAAGTCTAAGCATTTTAGTGGGGGATATTGAAGAAATTTGAAATCAATTGAATAATGTCTACTCAGAAATAAGTCCCATTATGTTCAAATGGGTTTAGTCCCAATTATGCTGGTGTAGTATTGTGGCATGAAATATTTGCATCACAACATAATCAGAGCCCTGCTGCATCACTCATCTAATCCATCATCCTTTTCTCTTAGTGACCAACCAGATGCGTATGGGAAACTCAAAAGGAGCAGCTGAGTGGTCCCAGTTTCTAATATTATGAAAGAGGGAGAAATTCTGGCCACTTTCTTCACAATATGTATAATCTTATACCCTTCTAACATGTCCCCTTTTACTCCACTTTTTCCCCAAACCACAAAGCCTCGAATGTTGTAAGCTTTCCTCGTTAGGGATGGTGATGAAGTTCATTAAAAGTGAGCAAAAGAGCAAACTCCATCAAAGCTTGCAGGCTCATGCAGAAACCAGTCCCCTGTCTTACATGCAAGGGATCACAGTCTTTGATGCCAACCTTTTGATAAACTTTACATCCTGAACTTATCGCTGTTCTCAGTCTCCGGGCTGAAGCTCGCAGCTTGGCTCACTGTCATTGTCTTTGTAGTTTCGCTCCATTCTGATGTGATTAAACGGGTATTTGAACTATATGCAAACTCGGTCTGTTATATTTAGATGATGGTTTTTTATTGCCCTATGCCTGGCTTTGGCATTACACAGCAAATTTAATGACTGTATCTATCTATCTGTCTATCTAGCTATCATCTATCATCTATCTATCTATCTATCTATCATCTATCTATCTATCTATCTATCTATCTATCTATCTATCATCTATCTACACATCTCTCTCTCTCTCTCTCCACTCCTGATATGACTGTCAGCAATCAGCAGTATGAACTTCCAAACACAGCAAAGAGAAGAAATAAACAATCTTTAATTTCTTATATGAAGGTGAAATGATGCCATACATTTATTTCTTCCATTACAGTGGTACCTCGGGTTAAGTACTTAATTTGTTCCAGTGGTCCATTCTTAACCTGAAACTGTTCTTAACCTGAAGCACCACTTTAGTTAATGGGGCCTCCTGCTGCCGCCGCGCTGCCGGAGCACAATTTCTGTTCTCATCCTGAAGCAAAGTTCTTAACCTGAAGCACTATTTCTGGGTTAGCGGAGTCTGTAACCTGAAGCGTATGTAACCTGAGGTATAACTGGATTCCCATTAACCCACTCAGTGATTTAATCTAAGAAAGTAAACAAGCACAATCAAGTTAAAGTGCGTATTGCTGACATTGCCCAGGAGCCAAAGAATTGTGGAACCAGTTCCATGAGTCCAATAAGGCCACCCCTACCAAAATGCCGTGCAGTACGCTCCATGAAACTGGAGAATGCTTCAAAAGCTGTTTGGGAGGTGACAGAGGGCTCCTCTGTTAAACAATCTGTTAAACAAATAAGTTCAAGCTGCAATACTCTAATGTGAGCTAAGTAGCTCCTAGCATCCCAGTCATTACGTTATGTCAGTTTGTAAATCACCTAAGCATAAATGCATAAGTCCATGTTTCTGGTGGTGTTATTGCAACTGAAAACCTCTAATGCCCTCTGTTGTGACTGTAAGCATAACTCTCTAGTTTTCCGTTTCCTCACGCATATGACAACTAAGAAGGTATGGAAGCATTCCAACAAATTCCACTAGTAAATCACCTTAGCGCTTTTGCTGAAGTAGGAACCTCTAACATTCAAATTGAATTTTTCTTTCAGGACAATTCAGTGGCAGCCTAAGTTTGAAAAACCCACTTTGTTTTCAAACCCTGCCCCCATATTTAGCTTTCTTCATAATTCCTTTGGAATGTTGTCCAGCCAGGACCCTGCAAATTTGCCTCAAATTTCATGTTAGGTGGAAATTGATTGCAATCCTAATGGAAGATGATGGATTAATACCCTTTTCCCATATACTCCTTCAGTTCAAGGGCATCTATTATGCTTCATTCTATAACTGGGAAGCCTTACATGATAGGAAGAGGAAGATAAGTAAGTAAAATATAGGCTTCCTCCTTGTATCAATATTTTATATAGTCTCCCTTTCCACCTAGGCCTTTGTTCTTCTCAGTTGGCCATAAGTTAAAAGTTCCCTCCCCCATCCCCAAATCCGCACTGCTCAGCAACAACCGTCCTTCACCTTTCATCTTCCAACCAATCATGTCAAAGCACTGTTGCACACAAAAGTCATCCATTTATGTCACCAGCAGATGCTTAACTATTGCCATGGAGAACAAAAAGGAAGAGAAGGGGTAGTGGATTGTACGTTATAGTTTTCTATTGTTTCCAAAAGCCCATCTCTTTTCTATTTTTGCTAAAGTAAAATAAATGTGGGTCAGTGCAAGCAGGAGCTGCTATAGATATTTCAAGACGTTCCAAAAGAAAACTCAACCTAAAACGGCCCAGTGATCAAAATCCTGCGAGCCAACTTGGTTACATGGATAATCATGTGTGTGCTTCAGATTGATTCATTACTCACAGACTCAGCATCAGTACCTAAAAAAAGATAAGATGGCAAATGCCAAATGCCATGGGTCCTGCAGGGCCCATAGCTGCCAGTTTGGCAAGTCAACAATTTGTGTTGATGGACAAGTCACTTGAAGCCCCCTAATTTCAATTACGGTAGGTTACGTCTTACATTATAGTCATAATAGTCCTTTCAGTGTACTTTTATGTATACATATAATTACTAAGATAAGGCCAGTTTGGGACAGTTGACCAGGGCAAATGGTTCAGCAGGGACAAATCAGGCATCATATGACAGCATGGAACAAGGAGTCTTTCCAGGGGCAAAAATTGGTTGTAAATCAGGAACAATAACAACCAAGAACATTTGGTGGTTCCTTATACATCACAACTGCAGCGTACTGTACCTGCCATGTTTTAGATGTTTCACTTTACACAAAAGAGTTGAATTGTGTAGTCCCACCTTCTGTTTTGTATCTCAAAGTGGCAGGACTTTGGGAGGGCAACCTGAGAGCACGTTCTTCTGACATCAGTTGGCTCTGAAAAATCTAAATGTATCCATTCTCCTAGTGTGATTTTAACAAATGCTATTGGACTACTTTTCTTGTTCCCAACTCATTTAACGGTACATAGCAGCTCCACAGAAATCAGCAAACACATTTGATTATGGAAGGATGTCACATTCTGTGTTTATTCATCAAATGACAAGCATTTACTGTTACAAAAGGAACATTTTCAGATTTCATTCCCAACCTGTGATGCCCCCCTTCTTTGAGAACTGCAGTGGACTGAACCAGTTTGTGTGAAAGCATAAGGCAGACAGTATATTAGCTTCACTTTTAAATCTATGACCTTGGGCATTTGAGCTAGTGATTAAGTCCCAGCAAATCCAATCAGCTGCACATTAACTCTTATTTATTCATTTTTAATGTGTTACAATGATCTTCATCTTCTTATTCAGAAGAAAATAAACTTGCATTGTTAATTCTTTTAAATCACCTGGAAAATGAAAAGAGCCATATTTTAATGATCTGGGTATACAGACCTCATATATAGCCAGAGCAATTTAATAAGCTCATAAAATGAATGCCCCTCTGTAGGTGTAGAAAACTAATAAATGTTTGATGTGTAGTATAAACACATTTTCCTATATTCCATCCATATCAGACACCTCTTACCCTTCCTTTTTCTTTCTTTCTCTGAGCGTCACTTTTTGTGCTCCTCTATCGCCTTTGGATTTTCCCCAAACTATCTTGAAAGCTCATTTTTGAGTCCCTATCAGCTCCACACCTGCGTTGACCAACCTGAGTCCTCTTTGCAGGGTTTATTACAGTGTGTATTGTTTTCAAGAGTACTTAGGTCACGGTGCTGTGCCACTAATACAGCTATCATTATTATTACTACCAGTAGTCATTGTAAATAGTATTCAGATCACTATTATTACCATCAGTATTATCATCACTATTGACACTACTAGTAGCATCCTTTTTTGGGTTTTGATAATAATGTTTATTTGTTTTCGATTACAGTCCAATAATAGTCTCATTATAGCAATGCCAAATTATAACACAATTACAAATACCAATCATTCAGATACCAAATTATATAATTTAGGTGACACCCCCCCCCGTGTGCTAGAATTGATGGTTTGATGATTTTCTTTATTTCTGAGTTCCAACATCTTCTTCATTTCAATTACACTCCAGTCAAGATAACAATGCCTTATACAACAACTGCAATATTAACAACATCCATTCGTATTAACACATTAAATGATTCACAAAACTACAGGTGAGGCACTCAAACTATAACCTTATTCTTCCTATGTGTGGCAGTTATTCTTTCTGTGATCTTTTTTCCTGTCCCTGTAAAATGTTATGTCTATCTTTGTTGCTGTTCTCCATCATACATTAGGCGGAGCTAATATCCCACTGTTGTTCCAGAAATTCTCCTTTACTCTGTCCCATGCTTCTTTGTTTTGCAGCTGCAAAAATACACTGTTCCAATAAATAACCTGTGTTTGCCATTTTCCCTCTCAGCCTGGAAAGGAGAGTGATCTGTTGAACTGCAAATGATTCAGTAATGAAGTCATTAAGCACCCTTAAACCACATGTAATATTTCCATCTTCCTTTTATTTTATTTATTTTATTACCTAAAATATTTGTAGACTCCTTCCCCACCTGTTTGAAATGATGTATGCTATTCAAAGTCAACATATTAAGATAATACAATAGAACAAAACATCCAGCATTAGTTATGAAAATGCTCCCCATGCTATTAATGCAATCAAATCCCTGCTGAAATATAAAAAGAAATAGCCCTAATGGAAAATGGGCAGAGACGGGCTCCATCTCATGTTGGAAGGCAAACTATTCCCAAGCCTGGGGGCCACCGGCCTAAACTCCTGCTTTTAGGTCATACCAAATGAGGCTCAGTCCCTTGACTGTAATTACTTTAAGAGCAGGGCATGGGGAGCAAAGTATAGCCCCTGTTTTAATTTCCATGTATGCTTTGGGAGACATACCGCAGAACCAGTATAGCCATTTCATACCTGATTGCTATGCAAAGTGACTCTCAGTAGATAACACCCAGGAGACCGCATTCTCCCAGAGGTATGCCTATATGGAGTCATTTGCATCTTCTAGTGCAGTTTTTATCTGTCAATTAAAAGATCCAAAGAAAGAGGAAATAACAACAACAATAACAAACCCACTTCCTCCCCGCCTGCCCTCAATCAGCATTCAAAACTCCCAGAAACCCTTCTTTACAGAACAAATTGCAGTTTGTGGTGAAATTGGCGCATTCGTTTACAATTAAATTTAGAAATTTAATAAAAAGATATCTCTTGTTAGGGAGGGAGGAATATTCAGCCCCTGGTTGAAGTGTCTGGAAAGCTCAGTTATGAAAAAGGCCAATATTCAGATCCAAATGTATGATCAAAGCGCGGCAATAAATAAGTGCGACAGAAATGATAAGCAGTTCTAATGCACCAACCCTTAAACAAAACAAAAACAAAAATCATTTTAGTATAAAATTAAAGAGCAGGAAATAGATGGCCATGCTGAATTATAAGGCTGCTGGGTGTGATTATGGCATGTATAATTAAATGGATGAGAGATCGTAAAAGGGGAAGAAAATCTAGGTGAAAGGAAATACAAGGAAGAAAGACTTTTTTTTAAGGGTTTGGAGTCAAATTCAGAACAAGGAGAGAATACTTTGGATAAAACCACACCATACTGTACTAGCTGCATATAGCCAGAAGGCAATATAAAATGTAGTATAATGTTAGGCAGGTGATTAATTATACTGATTATACTGATATCTTGACCATTTTGCAAACCAGAAATCGAGCTCTTTGCCTTCAGGTAGTACCTTTCCAAGACACAGATGTTTTGTTATCTAGTAGGGAGAGGCAGGAGCTGCTGGTGTTACAGGCTTCCTTTACCAGTTGAACCACTGAGGTCCAGATCTGAGGGCCTTCTGGCGGTTCCTTCACTGTGAGAAGTGAGGCTACAGGGAACCAGGCAGAGGGCCTTCTCAGTAGTGGCACCCGCCCTTTGGAACGCCCTCCCACCAGATGTCAAGGAAATTAACAAGTATCTGACTTTTAGAAGACATCTGAAGACTGCCCTGTTTAGGGAAGTTGTTAATGTTTGATGTTTTATCGTGTTTTTAATATTCTGTTGGGAGCTACCCATAGTGGCTGGGGAAACCCAGCTAGATGGATGGGGTATGAATAATAAATTATTATTGTTATTATAACCACATATGTATTTATGGATGTGGCACTGGCAGTCCCATAGATTTTCAGACATTTTCTCTATATTGCGTCTAAGGAATGCACCACGTATTGTCTCGCATTGTTTTATTAACAGACTACCTTAGGTAATCTAATTTGGTACGGCAATAAAAATTTTCATTTTATGTCATGTACTTAAAAGAAAAATACATACAAAAAGGTGGCTTTACTGAACTCATTACCTACTAAATCAAATGAGCACTCTTGCCTTATGTTTAATGTTCTCAGAATGTTTTGAAACAGTTCAGTCAACAGGTACTGCCATTTTAGAAAAACCTTTTAAGTCCACGGAAGAAGTTATGAAGCACATCACTCAAACTGAAACCTTGACCTTCTCTTTGTATTATAACGTTATACAATTGAGCCAGAAATGGAATGTTTTCTCCCCAGCTCAGATGCTGAGCTTTAAAAGAAGTAGAGAATATATGGGCATAGGGCAGGAATAGCCAACATATTGTCCTTCAGATGTTGGTGAACTGCAACCAGTGGTGGCTGGTGCCTATTGAGACTGGTAGAGCCAAAAGCAGGAAGACCAACAGTAGGTGGCACCAAAGCCAATGACTGGCAGAGCCAACTAATTCAAGTTTTGTCCCCATCCTTCTCCCTGCTGAATTCTAATAGGGACAAATCTGAGATGAAAGAGAAGGAAGTTGACAGTCAGTGTTGTAAGTAAGTAAGCAGGCAGGCATGGTGGGTCTATCTAAGGGCAGACGGAGGTTGGTGGGGCAATGCTCTGTTTGCCCTAATGAACTAGCCTTCAGTGGCTGCAATTTCTATCAGCTTCAGCCATCGTGGCCAAAAGGACAGGGATAATGGAAGCAGGGCCGTCTTACCCATAGGAGTTACAGGTGCTGGGCACCCGGGTGCCGGGCTCTCAGGGGCACCAGGCCGAGAGTCCGGGGCCTGAGAGCTGAGTCTAGGGAAGAGCCCACCCATCGGTCGGAGTGCCGTGATGGGCTCTTCTGCTGCTCTGCGCCATGAGTTCAGGGGCGACTAAGCCAGTGAGATTGTGCTGGTCCCGAGGGTTAACCATGAGGCGAGGTCCGAGTCCAGTCCGAGGTCGAGGGTGCGGTATGGAGGCAGTCCGTCAAAGCTGAAGCAGGGTCCAAGGCAGGGAGTCTCTGGCAGAAGAGCAAAACAGGGTGCAGGCAGGAATAGGCTAGCAACAACGTTGCTCCCGCAACTTGGGACTGGGGCTGGCTGGCTTTATCTGCCCCGAGGCATAGGGCGGCCCTGGTCCACAGGTGACTCGCCTCTCCTGGCCTGGAGGCGAGCACTCCTCCTGTGGGAACTTAGTTCCCTCCGCCTCTCTGTCCTGAGCCTCTGCAGCTCAGGAGAGGCTGGAGGGTTACTGGACCCAGAGGCAACCTCAGCTTCCCCTGACGGGGCTGAGAGTGGAGGACCTGCAGGCAATGGGTCCTCCATCACCTCAGGAGCCAGAGCAGACTCAGCTGGTGCCTGCACCTGAGGATCCAGCACAGGTGAGGACCCTTCAGGCTCATGCCCCAGCCCCGGCTCAGCTGGTTCTGCCTCCTGTGCAGGCTGGGATTCCTCAGGTTCAGCCTCCGAGTCCAAATCCCAAGCCATCACAGAGATGCTGATGTGGCCGGCCAGCTCTGCCCTTCTGTGCACCTGCGACTGGGCAACCTGGGGGGGGGATCTTTGCACTCCGGCACCACATATGCTTAAGACAGCCCTGAATGGAAGAGGACCATTACCTTCTTTGGCTACCGTGAGGGAAAGGATTCTGGACTAAATGGACCTTTGGGCTGATCTATCCCTGCTCTCCATATGTTCTGAGATCATGTAGGAGGAATCCATGCCACAGTGTTTTCGCAGCCCAGCCCTTATGTCAGGAATGAATGGAGAACCTGTGACCCTCCAGTTGTTGCTGGACTATATATCTCATAATCCTTGACCACTGACCATGCTGAGTGGGGCTAACGGGAGTTGACATCCATCAGCATCTGAAGTCCCACACATTTCCCATCTCTGCCCTATGCTGTGGTAGAAAAGAGCCACAGCTTGGACTCCTACAGGCTGCTGCATTAACTAGCAGACATGAAGCCACTCTGCTGTAGCTCTTCTGTCACTAAAGGAACTCTTGCAAATGAGGGCACACAAATCTGCAGTTATAAGAAGGTAATTTTGCATTCCTATCCACAGTGCGGTCTCCATGCAAAAAAAAGAGAGAGCTTTTCTTGATATCCATTGCATCAGCAGAACAGGATAATGCAAATAAGCTTCAAGCTATTTCTCATCATAAACAATAACAAGTTGAATTGCTTGTCAATATGCTATTTAGTATTTGGCCTATATGTTCTGCCATTCCTTCATATTTTATACTGAATTTTGGATGATAACATTGGCATTCAGCTTAGTATGATACTCAAAGCCTTCAACACTGCAAAAGCAGCATGCCTAAATGCATATTGTAGCATCCATCAATTAGCTTTGCCACTGAGCAGATGAAAACTGGCTTGGCTTAGAGCATTTGATGGATTTAGGAGCTCCAATATAAAGTGGATCCATACTTTTGTTAGATCTAATTTCCACAAAGGACATTTAGTAGGAGCTAAGGATCAAGAAGCCATTTGGATTTGTGGCTGTGCACATATGTTAAGCAGTCATTTTCACTCCTTTTTAATTAGTTCCCATGGAAGAAATGCTTAAGCAGCTCTGAATCTTCAAACTGCAGCTAATTCAAGGCAAAAACAAACAAACCCATCTTTGATTATTATGTTATTTATTTCATGAAAGCCACGGTCCATCAAGGTAAGCTGGGGCATATAGAACTTCAAAGATGGCAATGACAAAAGCCCAGAAATTTTGGTTAAAATACCCAGCTTTACATGTTACAAGGAAGTAGAGAGGGGACACAAAGTTGAGCAGAGGTGCTCAGCAACATTAGAATCATTGCAAGCAGAATTGAGGTAAGCACACATGCCACTTCAAGCATGCCCCCTCACCTTGATTGTGGGCACACCCATACTTCCGCTTGTCCCCGACTTTCTAGGCATGGGTCCAAGCAGTTTTCCCCTTGCACCACCACCCCTTTCAGCACAAAATTTCAACATCCAGTACATCAATACAGCTGCACACTGCCATCACTGGGCTCCATTGAAAATGGCTTTTCCATGCAAACCAGGAAGTGACCTTTCCAGACAATGGAATAACTTCTTTTCTTACATCTGCAGCTGTGATCTCCTGGGTGACACAGATGCCGTTGGCAGTCAAATGCACATGTGTACTCTGTCCATTTCCCTCCCTCTCACCCACCACTCTGCACAGTCCCAGGCCTGGGCAACCCATGCTATGCCACCATCCAGAATTCTGTGGTTTCTGCAGCCTTGGGGAGTGTTCCAGGGTTGTAGAAGAGCAATTCTTACCAACCATAAGGGAACCAAATCTATTTGCATGTGTATCTTCGGGTACTTTCTTCCTTCTGGGCTAGAGCAGCCTTCCCAACCTGGTACCCTTCACCTGCTGTGAGACCACAGCTCCCATCAACCCTGACCATTGTCTATGCTGGTTGGGGCTGATGGGAGTTTTGAAGTCCAAGACATCTGGGGGACATCAAGTAGAGGAAGGCTGTACTAGAGGCAAGATGAATGGCTGCCAGCACAACCCTACACGTCTCATTAGGTTTAAGGGGACTTGCTTCCAGGAAAGCAAGTCTGGAATTTGAATCTGAGTGTTGAGCATACCTGGATCCTGTGATGTCTAGTCTTTGTTGCCTCTCTCAGCTTCACTGAGCTTTCCTTCCTTCCTTTAGCATCTATTGTGACTGCAGGCATAGATCATCATCACTGAGTGTCAGGTTATGGAAGCTGTTCTGTCTTAATGCTGCTGCGGTTGCCGTTGAAACCCTTGGCTCAGAGCCTGACCTTACCAGAAGCAGCAGCTGCTGCGTCTTAAGCTTCAGTGCATTAACCAAAGAGATGTTAACATCTACACAACAAACTCAGAAACAGCCAAGGCTGGAAGCAGTGAAGTCAGATTTTTGCTGGCAGCGGGTGGCTCCAAGAACCGATGAGGTAAGGGAAGTCAATATCTTGCAAGGCTCCTGGCAACAGTCAGCCATATGTGCCACAAGCCCCCTATTGGTTAGATTATTGGACACAGGACTGGGAAAGATGGGCTCAATTTCCAATTTATTCATCATATTGTTAAGTATCCATGTGAAAATCATTGCTAGCTACTGTCAGTTCTCCATCTGGAAAATGGTGATTATGACCTACCTCATAGGACTCTTTTCTGAGAACAAATGGCACTGCAGAAAACGGGGGGGGGGGACTTTGTAAACTAAAAAAAGAAGAAGCAACATTGAAGTTGTTCATAAATCCTAGGAATATGTCCTCTTCAGTTATGAAAGCACTCAACGTTTCATGTAATTAGAAGCTTTGCACTATTATTTTCCATAATAATTCAAAGGATTCTCTCTTCTCTTTTTGATGGCTGTGGCACACTGAGTTGGCATTTGTAAGGTGTGATTGTGCAATGAAACTATTTTGGAACTGGTAATTGCTAACTGAACACCATCCAGCCCTAGAAATAGATAACTCCCCAACATATCAGTTTGTACCAGTTCCCGTACCCCTGGCAGACATGCAACGATCATTCTGTTTCGGTCACTAAAACTGGAATGTTGTAAATGTGAACATGGTCTGATAGTGAGTTATTCTGCATTTAAAAAAACTAGAATAGTAGATCTGTGTAAATAAGTATGTATCAAAAATGCAAAAAGACATTATATCATCATCAACAAAATAATCTACAGCTCATCTTCTTACATTAAACTATTTTAAAAAATAATAATCCAGATTTCAGTTGCTATTGAACTGCATATTGCAAAATGCAAGGTTTCTGCTACATTTAAATAGCTTGACAAAAAGGATCCACCAATCAAAGTTTTCTGCTTATGAAATTTAGCAGGAACACACCAGTCCACAGCATCTTCCATGGCAGTAAAGCCTCACTCCAAAACAGTGCATGTGACAACCTAGGAAGAGGGAGATGGAGGCCTTTATGAGACAAACTTGGCTATTCAGTGAGGCTTACTCCCATGTGATACAGAGTGACTTGCACCTGCCTTGCTAGCTTTCCAGAAGAGAAATGAACAAGGAGGCACCACTGATCTCTTCCACCATTGATTCATCTGGTCATCAGCTGCTGCAGCACTCTTTGCAAATAAACCATTTGTCATTTGTTCCAGCAGTTGCTGCTTCCTAATTGGTTGCTGCCCAAGCAAACTACCTGTATCCAGTTTGCAAAGATAGCTGCACTGGTGGAGCAGGAGGACCAAACAGAGAATCTCCTTCTTTGAGACTACGCAAGGCAGTGAAGGTAAATAAGTAAAGCTGGGATCCTATACATGGTTTGGTGGGAACAAGTCTCATTGACTAGGGAATGGGTGGGTCCAGTAGTGTAGCATGGGTTGCTCACACCTGAGGCCATGTGTAGAGGGTGGGAAAGAAATGAATGGAGTATGTGCACATGTTGTCTGGAGATGTCATTTATTGGTTCACATGAAGAAGCAGTTTTCAACAGAGCCCAGCAACAGAAGTACAGTGGTAGCTCCGGTTGTGAACGGGATCCGTTCTGGAGCTCCAGTCGCATCCCGAGGAATTCGCAACCGGAGGTGCCATTTCTGTGCATGCACGCAGCACGTAGAGTGCTTCTGCGCATGCGGCAAAACCCAGAAAAACACTTCCAGGTTTGCCGTGTATGGATCCTGAAAGATACGTAACCAGAGGTGAACGCAAGTAGAGGTACCACTGTATGCATCTGTATTAAGGCAGCAGCAAGTGTTGAAATTTTGTGCCCCCTGACAATTTTGAGCCCAGGGTAATCGCCCCTGTGAGCCCCCCCCCCATGCTACACCACTGGGTAGATCACTGTATTAAGGCCCTATATGCACTATGAATTTTAAGCAATATTATATCACTTTGAGAGTCATGGCTTCCTCCAAAGAATTCTGAGGACTATAGCTTGTTAAGGGTGCTGGGAATTGTTAGAAGTCTCAGAAGTAAGACCCATTGAGTCTAGAGCGGCTTGCTTCCCATAAGTTGGCCTCGGATTTGAGCCTCAAACATCTTTCTCCCATTTTCATGCTTTCTTAAATGTACAGTGGTACCTCAGGTTAAGAACTTAATTCGTTCCCGAGGTCCATTCTTAACCTGAAACTGTTCATAACCTGAGGCACCACTTTAGCTAATGAGGCCTCCCACTGCTGCCGTGCTGCCGCCTCATGATTTCTGTTCTCATCCTGAAGCAAAGTTCTTAATCTGAGGTAATATTTCTGGGTTAGCAGAGTCTGTAACCTGAAGCGTATGTAACCCGAGGTACCACTGTATATTTTGTTTTTCCTAAGTATGTTTTATTTTGATTTAACCATTTCTTAGTTGTGTTATTCGATTATTCTCAAGCCTTGACATGTCCCCAACTTTTGTTCTGCTATGGTCTACACAAAGCAACCTAAAGGAAAATAAGCTCTCATACAGCTTTATAAAAACTCCTAAATAGATAGCACATCATGCTGAAATTGTCATTTAAATGAGTTATAGAGTGTAAACGTGCCTGTGGGACTGGCCAATACATGTTGGGAAGCACATAACATATATTTACACTGACTCTTATCGAAAGAATACACGACTGGAAAAATTCAAAGACAGCCCCTGGAATGCACTGCTTCAAAAATGCATCATGAAAAATATCATGCTTACCAAAGAAGAGACCCTCAAGTCCCTTTAGGATATTTAAGCTACAATATTTGAAGAACTTGGTGGCTGAAACTGAGAACCATAAGTCAGAAAACAATTATATTTGACCCTAGCGACAGCCTTTTTGTGAGTTGTTATGGAGCAACTGAGAAATTTCATTGCCCTTTGGGAGGATCAATATCTATAAAACAGACACGGTTAAGAGAGACAACAAAAATAGTATACAATTTGTTTCTTTTTATAAAGAATGTGCTTTCCCCTTCCCCCTCCACCCCCACTGAAATCTTTGGCACTGCACACAAACAGTTTGGGTTTGGTAGTTTTCATAGTTCTCTTTCTCTCTATATAGGCAGCTTTTGGCTTAACTGCATGTGGCTGTCAAGATACGGCAGATAGTGAGTGGCAGAAAGAGAGGGAGACCATTTTGGGTTCTGGCCCCGCCCACTGCCAGCATGCAACCCCTGACAGATTAACACTGAGGGAATATGCCCCTCCGCAGAGGGGAAACGTGCTTCTCCACTGTTGAGGGAGAAGGGACTATATATTATTGTGCTTAAGGGCCAGATCATACCTCAAAATGAATAGTATTGGATATTTCACCAGTATTTGTTGATACACGACTGGTACAAAACCAAAAGCTTACTGAAAAGAAAAGAACACTTTAGTAGCTGGCAGCCACTGAGAGTGACCAGGGCAACCTGGTCAGATGGGCAGTACATAATTATTATTATTATTATTATTATTATTATTATTATTATTATTATTATTATTATTATTATTATTATTATTCTGTACATCGGGGAGGGCTGTGTAGAGAGAGTCTCTTCCTTTAAATTCCTAGGAGTTTATCTCAGTGAAGACCTTACTTGGAAGATCAATACAACCCAGGTGTTTAAGAAAGCTCAACAGAGACTCCATCTCCTCAGAGCATTGCGAAAGAACGATGTCAATCAACATCCTTCTACCGGTCCACAATAGAAAGTGTCCTTTCATACTGCATCACGGTGTGGTATGCTGGTTTGACATCAACTGATAGAAAGTGCCTACAGAGGGTGATGAATACAGCACAAGATATTATGGGCTGTCCCATGAATCCACTGGATGAAGAATGTTGCCTCAGGAGGGTAAGGAAAATTCTCAGGGATGATTCACACCCTGGCCGGCACTTTCTTGATCTCTTGCCCTCGGGCAGAAGCTATAGAAGCATGATTTGTTGCACCAACAGGGTAAAGAACAGCTTCTATCCATGGGCTATTAGGCCGCTGAATGAAAAGATAACAACATGGCAACTGACTTTTGGGTTTGGTGGTTGTGCGTCAGGAAACGAGCGGAATTAAGACTAAGAGAGCTGAGTGGGGAGTACCCATGTAATCTCACTGTATATAAGTTGTACAAGTGACAATAAAGTATTTCAATTTCAATTTCAGTTTCCATTTAAATTATTATTATTAATCAAGTGACCTCTTTCCAAGTCTGTAAAAAGAAAGTCCCCCCTCCCCCATCTCTGAGGTAGAAGGGGTATCTTAATACTTGGTTTAAGTGCCCATTCATTCTTGGGTGTGAACAGCATTGGATATTTTGGTACAAAATGAAAAGATTATTAAAAAGAAAAGAAAGCTTCAGTCGAGTGACCTCTTCCCAAGTCTGTCACTAACCTCATTAAGCTACTTGAAAATACAACAGTGACTCTCAACCTTATTCGTTCCCTGCAGGCTTTGAAACATATTGAAGGGGAAATAGTGAGGAACAGCGACTCTGCAGCTCTCAGACAGCAAGCTAATAACAGGTTACTCTTCTGAGGTCAGAGATACCCAAGCCATCAAAATGCAAGGTGAGTCGAGCAAAGCAGCCCTTTGGAGAAAATTCTATGTGAACTGAGGAGGTGGGATGGATGCCCAGTAAAATGTCAGCTTATGGCCTTTTGCCTCGTGTTCCAGAGGTTCTCTGCCTCCCCCACCATTGAGTGCCATGACAGCTCACCCCT
Organism: Podarcis bocagei; assembly: GCF_964188305.1. Classification (NCBI taxonomy): domain Eukaryota; kingdom Metazoa; phylum Chordata; class Lepidosauria; order Squamata; family Lacertidae; genus Podarcis; species Podarcis bocagei. The sequence continues at coordinate 80,644,763 of NC_138129.1, read as the reverse complement.
ACAGATGAGGAAATATGGTGGAAGTCAGCTTTGAGTCAGTAACATGTGCAAGGAAATGGCCTGGCAGCCGCCTTTGTGTTAGAGCAGGCGCAGGTAGGTAATATAAAGCAAAGCCCAAAAGCAAAAGCTCCAAAAAGATGGTATGGAATGGAGTACATTATAATGGTGCCCTTTCGACCTGCTCGCCATAAGTGCTCATCTATAATGCACACTACGAAATGCCCTCATGCTTGACATGCCATCTTCTGCTTCTCTCTCCAAGGAGATGTCTTCGATGGTAATTCAACTGTGTCAAAAGCCAGCTTTTAGCCACAGGAATACAAACAGTTTCATATACACTTCTTTTTTTAAAAAAAGAACTGGCATAATTGGCAGAATATGGGCTGTAAAAAACACATTCATGCTGTAAACTTAAGCCAGCCTTCTGGTGTCCTGCAAACGTCTTGGACTGCAATTCCTCTCAGGCCTAGCCAGCATGGGAGCTGAGGTCCAACACATCTAGAGGGCATGAGGTTAGCAAAGGCTGACTTCTGAGGAGGCCTGCAGAGAACCCGGCGGCTTATCTGTTTACATTGTCTCTTTGGAGCAATAAGTATTTTATTCATCATTTATACAATTGAGTCAAAAGTGGGTGGAGCACAGAGATGTTGAATTGCACCCAACATGGGGGGGGCGTCGTCATGTGTGTGTGATGTCACATGTGTATGACATCACATACACACGTCACTGGCACGTTGGGCTCCTCAAAGGGTTGTGCCAGAGTGCTGGACCCCTGACGCTCTGACACAGCCCTGTTTACAAGCCCCCGGAGGACCTTCTTGTCTTCACTGGCAGTCTGGGTTTATCAGAGGGTTGCACAAGAAGAAGACGAAGAAGAAGAGTTTGGATTTGATATCCCGCCTTTCACTCCCTTTAAGAAGTCTCAAAGCGGCTAACATTCTCCTTCCCCCCCCCCACAACAAACACTCTGTGAGGTGAGTGGGGCTGAGAGACTTCAAAGAAGTGTGACTGGCCCAAGGTCACCCAGCAGCTGCATGTGGAGGAGCAGAGACGCAAACCCAGTTCCCCAGATTATGAGACTACCGCTCTTAACCACTACACCACAAGAGTGCTGGACCTTCAGTGCTCTGGTGTGACCTCTGAGCTTCATGATTTTCTATGTTTGGCTGGCTTAGTCTGGATTTTGCTGGCACAGTCAGTCACATCAGGCAACTTTTCCTTCTTCCAGGGAAAAAAACACGAATGAATAACATTAAACCCCATTGATTGATGATCTTCTAAAATTAAATGTAGTATGTTCCCCTACTTTAACATAATTCATTGCGTATGGAAAAATCATCTCTGCCCTGATGACCGGTACAATTATATGCTTCATTAAAGTGCCATGTATGTCCTTAAGCACCCACACTGATTGATCGTGGCAGCAGTAAAGAGCTCATAAACCTTTGTGAGTGTATAGATGCTCTTGGATAAAACCTGGGCACAGTGCATTGCGGGGGTGGGGGTTTCTCGTCTTCCCACCCATGTTGGAAATAAGCAGTTTTACCATGTCCACATGCATACTTTCAGAACATTTTGCTTTCCAGTCTTCACACAGGCAGGAAAGGAAGGGACTTTGCCAATGTCTATAAACATACCACGCTGTTTCTAAGCAAAGCTTGCTTTCTTGCGCTTGCACTAGTAAGTATTGCAACAATTTCCTGCAAGTGAGAAGAGAAGGCATGAGCTACGGACCTATACAATGGGATCTGTGCAATTCTTTTGAAGCTTATGAAATGCTGGGGATTATGCCAAACTTTTCCAGTTGGGAGAACAGATTGGCAGTGGTCTTCTGTGGCTTCCATTTTTGCTGGGCAGCCAGAAAACTACTGTCTGGCCTGGTTCCAGCTTCTTAATGACTCCACACATGCAGTCATTCCTGGCCAATGAACCTTTGATCTACCTCTATGGTAGATCAGTGTTATTATTCCCAATATTGCATAGGGGGGCTGATGCTGAGAGGGATTTGCTTACTAGCTAGTTACTAGGTGCTAGTGAGCTCCTGGAAGTGTTCAAGCTTTGAATCAAAGGCTTCCTGAGTCACAGCTCAGTCTCTTAGTTCCTCCTAGGTACGAGCACTCAGATGGTTTTGATATGGCCAAATGCTGCTCATTTTGCTCTTTTGACCAACACAGAAAGAGCTGCATACATCCACATTTGCAGAGCATCTGGGCACTACATGCCTCTTTACAAAAAGCCAGCGCAAAAGCTGGCTACTTTTTAAGAAGTGAAGTGGTGTCTATGAATGAAATAGCTAGTTCACTGTAATGAGACGCGATCACACAGTTCCCTTTCATCGCGCTTCCTGTTTGCTTAACTTGTGCGAGTTTGCTTGCCTGTAGGACCTCGTGCTTAGGCACACACTGGGGGTATTTCATAAGATAGCTGATGTCAGAGAGGAAATAATCTGCCATCTCTCCCACCACCACCAGGAAAAATAAATAAAGAAGGAGCCAAAGTGGCAGGTGGTTTAGAGAAACAAATCCGAGCCAGTGCAATTACTGCAGGACTGAGCTTGCCTTAGGAATGTCGGCTCCGAAGCAGCTATCTGCAAAACAGATTCTAATTTAAATCCTAGTGGGAAACTGAGAAATAGAAATGGTTATCACTGACGCTCTGTCAGAGGATGTCATTTCCACAGGAATTGGGCAGTTGCAGCATTAAGGAGATCACTTGCTTTGAGAATATAAAGTATTTGTATACGCCTGATGCTGAAGGACTGGAGCTCCAAACCCCTCTATAGCCCCATTCCACAAAATGGGGATTTCCTTGGCACAAAACATCTAAATGTTGGCACTGTATGCTTCCTGGCACATTGCTTCTCCATTGTAAACAGAGGTACAAAGCTTTTGAGTACTGGTTGCTGGAAATGGCAGCAGGTAAGAATGGTCCTGTGCTCAAATCCTTCTTACAGGTTTCCCAGTGGCATCTGGTGGGTCACTGTGAGAACAGGATTTGGGACTAGATGGGCCATTGGCCTGATCCAGCAGGGTCTTCTCATGGTGGCCTCTAACTAACATCCGTCCCAGCAAGCATGGCTGATGGGCAGGGATAATAGGAGCCAGTACTCCTAGGAGGCAGAGGACAACAAAGTGGAAAAGGCTGCAATAAAGCTATGATTGCCCATGGAATACCCACTCTTTGAAGGGGTATTCAAAGGGAGTGCAGTTGTTTTATTACTTCATTTGTTTCATTGTCGTCGTCATCATCATCATTATTTGTACCCTGCCCATCTGACTGGGTTCCCTAGTCCAGTGTTTCCCAACCACTGTTCCGCGGCACACTAGTGTGCCGCGAGATGTTGCCTGGTGTGCCGCGAGATGTTGCCTGGAGGGAGGCGGGCGAGTTGGGCGGCGAGAGGCGGGGCGGCGGCGGCGGCAAGGAGAGGCCGCCCAGCATGGTGCTCTCGCCGTCTGCCTGCCTGGCTGCCTGCGAGCTCGGCGGGCAGCGCCTCCATCCGCAGCGCCCGCCTCGCGGCTCTCATTCCCTGCCCTTGCCAAAGCTCACCCAGCCAAGCCGTGCTCTCCTTCCTGCCTCGCTTTGCTGCCTCCTCCCCCCCCACCCCCAAAGCTTGGAGGTTCCCCGGCAAGGGGGAGGAAAAAAAATTGAAACTTACACTTTCGTGCGTCCCTCCTGGCGTGATGCTGCACGCTGACGTCACGGGGCTGTAATGGTGGTGTGCCTCGAGATTTTTTTCATCAAACAAGTGTGCCTTTGCCCAAAAAATGTTGGGAAACACTGCCCTAGTCCAATTTGTTGGAATTGAATTTATTTCATAACAAATCCTGTTAATTATCCTTATGCACATTGTTATTTGTTTTTGTTTACCATGGATTTCAACAGAGACCCAGCTGCTCTTCTGCTGCCTCTACCTTTTGTGTTTTCCATCCAATTTGGCATGACGTATTCAGGCCCTGCCAAATTTCAGACAGATAGGGGGGAAAGCATTCTTGCTTTGAGGGCAATTAAAAGGCCTACGGACACAGCCTGACTCCTATCTAATCTAACAGGGAGAAGGTGGGTTTGGTAGAAACAGCGTAGAATATATTTAAAATACTTAAAGGAACTGTCAGATGGCTGGGAAGATGGTGTGTGTTTTTGCTGCTGTTCTGCAGAATGGCAAAACACAGAGAAACCTGCATGTGTTCTGTTTCCGAACAGAAAAGAGCAAGCACAGGCAAATGGCGACTCCCTGTCCCTCTCTTTCATGTTTCCACAAGCCCCGCCTCCAGGCCACTGTGATTGGAGGATTCTGCCTGGAAAGAAGAACTGTCAAAATTTTGGACACCTATGCTAGAATATGTTTAAGTTAAAGATTAGACCACTGACATTATCACTCACCTCCCACGCATACCCCATCACTATATAACTTCAAGAGGACCATAAAGAGAATTGAACTCACATGTTTTTGAACCCCTGCAAAACATCTTCCCTGTGCTCCTGTGGCATGATCAGAAATATGCATAGGTGGGACAAAAGTCATATGGTGGTATCTGTTCCATTGTGTACCAGCACTGATAGATTCCCCCCTCGGACACAAAATCTCCCCCCAAATGAGGAGACTTGTGAGAGGCTATAGTGTGCATCTCTAGAGGAGAAAGGGACATTGTTCAGAATGGATGCTGAAGAAGACCAGGAGGCAAGCAGGTTGTGAAGAGGTGAAATAATTCTTCCTCAAACATGTTTTGCAGGATTGCCACAGGTGAAGGAAGACCAGGGCTGAGTCTTATGGGAACAGAAGTTTAGGGCTGCATACTGGGTGGCATTGCCCCTATGAATCATCAGATGAAAGGATACATTGTAGGCCAGCAGTGTGGAACCTTTGGTCCTTCAGTCATTGCTGAGCTAGAACTCCCATCAACCCTAGCAAGCATGACCAATGGCCAGGGATCATGATGCCTGAAGTTCAGCATTGTCTGGAAAGCCAAGGGTTCCCCACCTCTGCTATATATAGGCAATTGTGCTTCTATCCTAACACTTATTTGGGTGGGGTAACTGGAACTATTGATTGTTTCCAGTCTCTGCTTGCACTCTGTACTTTTTGGAAGGCCTCCCTTTAAATCAAAACTCAATGCGAGTTTCTCTATATGAAATAAACAGTTCCATTCTGCTTCAGAGAAAATGAAATTCTTGTCCCCCGCCCCCATTGTTTCCCAGATCCTCAGAGGCCCATAAACATATTGGCACACTGTTCTGCCATTTCTAAAGCAAAAGCAATAGGACAGGAAGTTGAAATTTGCTTCTCCTTTGTTTTAGCTGTAAGAGAATACAGAGCCACACCTGGGAACTGTGCATAATTTAAGGGAAAAAACAAAGCCTTACCATTCTCCTGTTGAAAGAGTGTGTGTAATACCCAGTAGATTGGGCCATACCAAATAGAGAATAGATTCTGAGCTGTAATAGCATTTCTAGAAATGATCAATAATAAGAAACTTTAAAAAAAACAGCTCCACTTATTGCAATTGTCTCCCAAAAACGCTTGCATTTCTAAAATGGGAGAAAGCCTTGAGGCCCATAAATCTTTCTTCTTCTTCTATGTTTCTTTGGCTAAACTGCATAAGTGCAATAACAGCCTTGCTGCGCCAGATGAAGGCCCATCTCATATGACATTAGACTGTCTCCAGTAATGGCCAGGAGGAGAATGTATCAGTGAGAGCCATCCTATCTTGTGGGGATGGGAAAGCTGTGGCCCTCTAGATATTGCATTACTATAACTCCAAACATCCCTGAACCACTGGACACTGCCCCACCACCCTCAATCTGCCTCACTGGGATTGCCTGTAAGTTTCTTCCTCCTTTGGGAGACGGATGGGGGCAGGTCTAGAATTACTTGATTCAGTCTCCACCTATCATTGGCCCAGGCTCTGCTTGTCACTGACTCAGGTACCACTTGTTATTGGTCTCCCTGCCTTCAGCCCTACCAACCCCAATGGGCACCAGCCACCACCGAGTCCAAGACCATAAGGAGAACCATCACTGCCCTATTGCCCATTGCCTACATCTGAAACACAAAGGTATGCTATCTCCAAACACAGAAGTTTAGAAGTATCTGTTGACCAATCCACAAAGCCATCTAAACAAATTGACATCAGTTATAAACTTTGTGTTGTAGATGTAAAAAACAACAACACTCCACTTTCTTTTAACCAACAGATGGTGTTTACTGGAAGACAATTTCCTACCCAAAGGCAAATTCAGTGTCTTCAAACAACCTGTGTCTGAGGAAAGGCACTAGAGTTTATTACTATGGGTCAGTTGTGTCTGAAAAAAACCATTGCAACTTCTTTTAATAATAAAAACAACCCCTCAGTACTTTCTATTGAGAGAAAAAGTGTCCCAGCTACAGAAATCAGTTCAAAAATTTTGGGATATGTTTTATCCCAGCCTCTTTTTGATGAAATGTGCTTCCCTATGGAATATTTGTTACATATTTTTGGTGGGGAGTTAACCCAAGTAGCTACATTGATCAGGACAAAAATACTTCCAAACCAGATTCAATTGGGATTTGAGGTATGTGCCTATGGGTATTTTTTTTGCCCGAGCCTTTTTCTTGTATATAGAAGGGGGCAACTATGGAAAAAGTAAGTAGCTAGATTTTGGGGACATTGTTTACTAGTGACAATATCACAGAATAGAGTTTATCAGTGTGGTGTCCATGCAAGCTCGTGTTACCACAGAGATCTTTGGTGCTCATAGGCTTCGTCTCCTATTGTTGAGATTAAACTTGAGAGAAGCAATCATGGAAATTTATGAAAAAAAACTTGGAAGGGATGGGAGTGGGACGAGGGTTTGAAAATGGTATAGAAGCAATTTATTCAGAACAAAAAGCTAAGTTGATAGTGAACAATGTGGTGACAGAGGAGTTCCATATTGAAAAAGGAACACGCCAGGGGTGCCCCCTATCCCCCCTACTATTTATATCAGTCCTGGAGGTTTTGCTGAACATGATCAGGAGGGACCGGCAAATACAGGGGATCACGGTCGGAGTGAAACAATATAAACTGAAAGTATTTGCAGATGACTTAGTAATAACATTACAGGAGCCAGAATCTAGTACAAAAAGAGTTCTGGAACTGATACAAGAATTTGGTCGGGTGGCAGGATTTAAGTTGAACAAACAAAAAACTAAAGTTTTGGGGAAAAACTTGACGCCCTTAGAAATAGAGGGGTTTCAGAAGGAAACAGAGTTAGTTGTGGTTAAGAAGGTGAAATACCTGGGGGTAAACTTGACGCCTAAAAATTTGAACTTGTTTAAGGATAACTATGAGAAATGCTGGTCAGAAGTTAAGAAAGATTTGGAAACATGGTCGAGACTGAAGCTCTCCTTGCTGGGCCGAATTGCTGCTGTTAAGATGAATGTTTTGCCAAAAATGTTGTTTCTATTTCAAACCTTGCAGGTCGTGGACAGAGTGGAATGTTTTGGAAAGTGGCAGAGGGATATTTCAAAGTTTGTCTGGCAGGGCAAAAAGCCCCGAATAAAGTTTAAAATACTAACTGACGCAAAGAAAGAGGGGGGTTTGCCCTGCCAGACTTAAGGTTATACTACGAGGCGGCAGCCTTCTGCTGGTTGAAAGATTGGATTTTATTAGAGAATACAGATGTCCTAGACCTGGAAGGTTTTAACAATTCGTTAGGATGGCATGCGTATCTGTGGTACGGCAAGGCAAAAACACATGGAATGTTCAAAAACCATATTGTCAGGAAAGCAATTTTTATGGTCTGGCTGAAATACAAAGACTGACTTGAAAGTAAGACTCCGAGGTGGTTATCACCAGTGGAGGCTAAGGCGAGGAAAAAACACAATATGGAGGCCGGCTGGCCGAAATATTGGGAACTAATAGAAAAAGTTGGTGACAATTGGAGGTTGCGGAGCTTTGAAAACTTAAAAGATAAGGTGCAAGATTGGTTTCACTATGCCCAAATTAACGAGGTTGTTAAGTTGGATAAAAAAACAGGATTCCAGGTGGAAAAATCGAAACTTGAGACAGAGTTGTTAGAACCAAAGACCAAGGTTTTATCGAGAATGTATAACTTGCTGCTTAAGTGGAATACTCAGGATGAGACAGTGAAATCAGCCATGATAAAGTGGGCTCAAGACATTGGTTACAATATCATGTCTGAAGACTGGGAAAGGTTATGGACCACCGGTATGAAATTTACGGCATGTAATGCCTTGAAAGAAAACATTATGAAAATGGTATACAGGTGGTACATGACCCCAGTCAAGCTTGCTAAGATATACCACTTGTCTGATAACAAATGTTGGAAGTGCAGAGAGGCTGAAGGAACATTCTTTCACCTTTGGTGGACTTGCCCAAGAGTGAAGGTCTTCTGGGAAATGATCTATAACGAGTTAAAAAAGGTGCTTAAGTACACCTTCCCTAAAAAACCGGAAGCCTTCCTCTTGGGTATTGTCGGCCAAAAGGTTTTAAAGAAGGATAGAACGTTTTTTATGTATGCTACCACTGCAGCAAGAATTCTGATCGCCAAATATTGGAAGACTCAAGATTTACCCACGTTGGAAGAGTGGCAAACGCAACTGATTGACTATATGGAGTTGGCCGAAATGACTGCCAGAATCCGAGACCTGGGAGAAGAAGCAATGGAGGAGGACTGGAAAAAATTTAAGAATTATTTGCAAAAACTTTATAAGTTATATGAACTATAAAATGACGCATAATTTGAAATGCTAGCCCCAGCAATGAGAGTGCAATATTTATGAAATTGGAAAACAATATTGAAGGGATCAAAGTTTAAATGTTAAAAAGGATAATACGCTTTGTTTTTAGAGTAAACGGACAATAAGGGATTTAAACTTAAATTGCAATTGAAAGTACCAAAGAAACACATGAAACAAGGTTACAATTTGCTGATAAATTTATTATTAAGAATGCATTGTGCGGGAGATGCGGGGAAGTTCGATGGAAAGTTGGAATAAGCTGTTGAAGGGTTATGATCTTTTTTATCTTCTTTTACATTTTTCTTTTTTTTTCTTTCTCTTTCTGTTTTCTGTTTATGTCTGAAAAAATGCAATAAAAATATTATAAAAAAAAAACTTGAGAGAAGCAATCAGCAGAAGTGGTTGTTGTGTGTGCCTGGCTGTGGCATCTGCATGTGTGTGTCACTTGTGACAGTTCCTCCAGTTTTCAAATGTGCCCATGGGGTCAAAAGGTTATAGACCCCCTGTCCTAGAAGGATTATGTTGTAAGTTTCCTTGCAGTTAAATTCTGCAATGAAATGTCTGGGGTAGGATCTCATCTCAAGTCACTGTTAACTCTGTATGCAACTTTGAATTCTCTTCAGTGTGGATAAAAATCCCTTCACATACAAAAAGACAGTATGTTGGGGGGGGGGAGGCTAAAACAGAGCTCTTCTGCCCAACATCTTCTTATCTTTGTAAAAGGGATTTCTTCTTTTTTTTTCAAGAGTATGCAGCTCAGACAAAGGTTTGCCCCTCAGCAGGAAGAGCTAAGCCTCTGACTTAACTGTGCCTCAAAATTAGAAAATTAAATTTGAAATCACAGGTGACCTTATCCTCCTCCGTCCCCTTTTACATTCGCATTGTTCTCCTTAAGGGGATTGTGGGCTTGAGACTCCCCCCCTTCAGCTCCAGGCGTTGCACTGCATGCTCAAGAGGCAGAATAAAATGCAAACTCAGAGGCAACTCGGACCTTAAGGCCAAGGTCAATAACAATTCACTAGCAAGTTACATTAAATTCCTAATACACATTCGCTGTTGTCATTTCAGCACATTTTTGATGAGGATGTGGAACTGCCTGCTATGAATGTCATTTCTGCTTGTTATCTAATGGCTTGCCTGTCTCTATTTATAGCCCATCAGATCTCAGGGCTTAACGCAGTCTGAAATGAAACCATCTTAATTTAAAAGAAGCATTGTTCTTGCCTTACCTAATAGCTTCAGGCGTTGAGGAGGGAATGCCTACATGATTAAAACGGATTAGAAACACTCTTGCTTAACACATAGCTCGCCAGTGGTATCCTTTTGCCAGGGTAGGATGATGTCGCAAGCCCAACGGGGATGTAAGGCTGCTTGATCACCTAATCAAAGTGGCCTTGTAATACATATGCCTTGTCCTCTCCTCCACTCCTGTATGCAAATTCTATGCCCCTTTCCATTTCTCAGAGCTAACCATGACCGGTTGTGTATCTGCGCTAGCATTTTAGCTGGCCAGGGTTAATAACAAATGATGGTTCTCAGACACAGGAAGAAGAAGAAGAAGAAGAAGAAGAAGAAGAAGAAGAAGAAGAAGAAGAAGAAGAAGAAGAAGAAGACGGCTTGTCAAGTGTGGTTTTAGCTAAAGTACTGTGCAGAGAGCTGGACCATAAAGAAGGCTGATCGCCGAAGAATGGATGCTTTTGAATTATAGTGCTGGAGGAGACTCTTGAGAGTCCCATGGACTGCAAGAAGATCAAACCTACCCATTCTTAAGGAAATCAGCCCTGAGTGCTCACTGGAAGGACAGATCCTGAAGCTGAGTCTTCAATACTTTGGCCACCTCATGAGAAGAGAAGACTGCCTGGAAAAGACTCTGATGTTGGGAAAGATTGAGGGCACAAGGAGAAGGGGACGACAGAGGACGAGATGGTTGGACAGTGTTCTCAAAGCTACCCAGTGGCGTAGCGTGGGTTGTCAGCACCCGGGGCAAGGCAAGTAATTTGCGCCCCCTAACCCGTGGATTTGCGCCCCCTAACCCTAACCCCCAGATGTTGCGCCCGGTGTGGCCAGCCCCCCCTGCACCCCCCACGATACGCCACTGAAGCTACCAACATGAGTTTGACCAAACTGCAGGAGGCAGTGGAAGACAGGAGTGCCTGCCGCGCTCTGGTCCATGGGGTCACGAAGAGTCGGACACAACTAAATGACTAAACAACAACAACACTGTGCAGCTATGACACGAAGCATGGTTAACACCAAAAAGGAGAGGAGGAACAAAAGGACAAAGGAAAGAAAAAGAGGACTTTGAAAGAGAACTGGATGAATTCATGGATTATTAGCCACAATGGCTATGTGCTGCCACCACTGCTGGAGGCCCTATACTTCTGAATGCCAGTTGCTGTTCTACTCAAGTCCTTCTTGCGTGCTCCTCATAGTCATCCTGTAGGACATTGTGAAAACAGCATGCTGGACTCAATGGACTCAATGGACAAATCCTGGTTTCAAAGCCTATTAGACTTTGTGGTGTGGGGCAGAGAGACCTGTTTCCTTTACCTAGCCAACTTGGAATGCAGAGCAAGAGGTGTTGCCTACTGGGCTGCTGACTGGCAGGCAACAAGCTACAAAGACCATGACTTGCTTTGAAGTGAAAAGGGGGAAGCTGCCTGCCAGGGTGGTGGAGAGGCAGCTTGTCTGGTCTTCACTGCTTTCCTGATGGTGGGAGATGTCTGGTGAGACACAATTCAGTTAGAAATTCACAAAACTGAGCCAGGAGTTTGAGCAGAAACTTTGACCGTGAAATGGCCAGACTTTACCACGAAGTGCTGGATGTGTCATAGCTGCTTCTTTTTTTCACCTGGCAAATGAGGTGTGCTTAGAAACACGGTCTCCAGCTTGGGAAAGAATGCAGAATAAGGCAAAAGCTAGCTGCTTTGTTTGTTTGCCTAGCAAACAACCACAGTCACTCTGAATTTCCATTCCCGTGCTCCTGTCTGCATAGAAGTGTTGCGAGCAAGATATTTTGCAATCTCCTCCACCACATGAAGCCCTATAAACACAAGTGTTTTCATTGAAGAATAGTTCCTGTGCATCTTGCCTCAGATTCCTGGTTCTACAAGGGCTAGAGACTTTTAGAAATGAAGGGAGGAATTTTGGGTCAGGCAATGCTGCAAATGGGCACTGGATGGGATGGCTTAAATTTGGGCAAAACCTGTCCAACCCCATAGGTGATGCATGTATCACATGAGTTCACCATCTGCTAGCCACTCCCCCAGCCTTCCAGATTGCAGTGGGGAGTATTTCTCTTGTTCCAACGAGATACACTGGAGTCTTATATTTTGCACATTTTTGTAAACGCCAACAATCACTCCCATCTGTCAGGCTGGCAGTGCAAGTTGCTTGGATTTACTCTTTGAGAGCAACACAAAACAAGAAGAAACTTTGGGCTTTCTTTTTTTTTTAAGGAATGAAATGGCTGAAAAAAAATTCCATAAAAACTTGTGACAACAGGGGAGAAATCAACCTCAGACGAACAAATTCAGCAGATCCTGGCAGCTATCACACACTCCCTCCATTGCTTAACCAGGGAATAAATACAGAGAGCAGATAATATCCTTTCTTAGTATTCCTCAGCATCCCAATTAGGTGTGATGCAGAATCCCAGGCAAGGGAGCCTTCACAGGCTTTCAAGATCCCGGGTTTTGTTTCTGCAGGAGTTCCCTAAAATGCAAGACTCCTGTAGAAATCAGCATCTGCTAAGCACAGATGGAGGCACTGTGGTATCCCCCAAGTCCTGATTATTGTTTCAACAACAGCAACAGCCTGCTGAAGAATTATTTCCATTGACTTGTGTGGGTATGAGTCCTGTGAGTAAAATATGCAGCTCGAATGTAATATATGCGGATTGGATCTCAGCCTGACTCTCAAAATGCAGTTTTTAAAGTAGAAGAATCTAAGTGCTACCAAAGAGGCAGTAGAGTAGGCATCTTTATCACACTAATTACAGATGCTCTTTGGTAAAATAACTTCCTGATTTTTCCACAATGCTGAAACAACCAAGGGTAGATATATATATCTGAAAATGAGTGTTGTTGTTAGAATTCAGTATAGAGCTGATTGGGGCATCTGTTTTTTACTGGTCTTTTTATTTATTGGTTCATTATAGTATTTTTAGGCTGTCATCCCAAGGCAGGTGACAATACTTTTTTTAAAAAAAAAAAGTGTCATAAAGGAGACAGAATAAAAACAACTGTTTCAAAACACAACAAACTGACATCTTTTCATTATACCTCAGCTACAAGATTTAAACTAACGTCAAAAGCGGTGTCATAAAACCATCAAGAAAAAGGAAATAAGAATAAATGAGATTTTAAAGCTCCCCTCTTAAAAAACCAAACCCTCAAATTGAAGGACCAGTCATGTTTTTCTGGCTAAAGAATTCCACAGGTGCAGAGCCACCACATTTTCATTGAATGTGGCTGGTGCCGTAAGACCACACCAAGATCCCCTGTTTCTTCCCAACTGTATGCAAACACTTTCCCACATGCATCTTTGAAACTACATTTGGCATTTGCTACCCATTCCAAAACTCTCTCTTCCAAACCCTGCCTGCCCAAAGGAATGCAACTAGACAGGCCCATCAGAAGGAGCCCGGAATGTCAGGCTTCTGACAAATAAACCAAATAAACCAAAATGGATATATATATTTTTAAGGTGATCCATGATACTTGATCCATGATACATCAAAGCAGCCCTCAGCCTCCCTTTTCTCTCTGTCTACAATGTGAGGTTTATGCTAGATGCCATCTGTTGTTCTGGCATACGTATAGAGTAACTGGGGAAGGATAATAAACTTTTGCAAAAGTATCAATATTCTGTAGCAGCATGGAATATCTTTTAATCAGAAACAGAGATTATCACGATAGGTCTCGTCTGGTCACTCCACCAGAGCCTCTCTTTGCACACAGGGGAAGTCCCTAACTCAGTAAGGCTTTAAGACCCATTGAGTACCTTCACCTGGTTTAGTCGGCCAGTTGAAACCATCCCCAAGGTGTGGCTTCTGTCTCATGCTGACAGCTTCTGGACCAAAGGTGGGCAAGCTACCCCAGAAGGAGCAGGGTTGTGTTCCCCACCTCTCCTCTAACACCCCCTACACCCCAATAACAACATAACAAAATTAATAAAACCGTTGAATTATATACATTGTATTTCTTGAAATGGGCTTGTTGTGTTGCACATTTAATCTACTTTAACTGTGCAAACTTAAATTTCTGATCTGTGCTTGAATCCCTCCCATTAAATATCATACCCTCCAACATTTCTCCAATGGAAATAGGGATATCCTACCATTCCCTCCAGCACTTCTCCAAGGAAAATAGGGGCATCCTAAGGAAAAATGGGACATTCTAGGATCAATTCAGAAACCCGGATGACTTCTGTGAATCCACGACTGTCCCTGAAAAATAGGGACACTTGGAGGGTCTGAAATAATGACAATCTAGAGGTGCATCTCCACTCACTAATTTATAGGGTTAACTTCACCCTAGCAGCTGGAGCTTATGAAGAAGCTCTTCGAGTAGTGCTTATTATATGCAAAATACAAATTGAACGAAAGCTGCCTTTCTCAGGGTAATTATCAGCTAATTCTCACCATCTAGACACAAGGAGCTGCCTCAATTGCACATTGTTTTCCCATTCCATGGGTGCGTGTGTGTTAGAAACCATTTTCCACATCTACAATTCTCACTGTGGCAGCAGGAAGTTATGGACTCTGTAAAAATGTAATAAGAATTGAATACTTTTAAAAAGCACCTGTTAAGACTAGTACAATGAAATCTTGGCTCTTGTGGTATTTTAAGCCAATACAGACTCTCCACCTGAACAGCTTTCCCTATTGTGTCCTTATAATTGTTTCCAAACAGCGCTCGCTGTTTTGGCTTCTGCCATAGCCCCGCGCAGCCCCTCCAGCCAGGAGAGGCTGAGCAGGGCTATGGCTTCTTTAGCCCCGCGCACCCTCTCCCGGCTGGAGAGGTTGCGCACGGCTAAAGAGGCTTCTGCCATACCTGCGCACAACCTCTCCAGCCGGGAGAGGCTAAACGGGGCTATGGCTTCTTTAGCCCCGTGCAACCTCTCCAGCAGGGAGAGGCTGCGTGTGGCTATGGCAATACCCCCACCTCCCGCAAAAGCCCACAGGAGCCGCGCACCCTTTAAGGAGCTTTTCTTGTGGGCTTTTCCACCAGGAGGGAGAAAGGACTGAGGAAAAACCCGCAAGAGCCGCGCGGAGCTTGTGTGCGGCTTTTGGGGGCTTTTCCTGCCTGCCTCTCCCCTGCATTCGCTCCATAGGACGCATACACATTTCCCCTTCATTTTTGGAGGGGGAAAAAGTGCATCCTATAGAGCGAAAAATACGGTATATTTACTAGGTCCCATCCAGTACAATCAGGCTTACTGCCAAGAAAGTGTTCACACAATTGCACCTTTACTACTGTTAACTCTTTCTCAATAGTATCTTTTCAGGCATAAGGACAAGAAGCCCACTTTCACAGTGGCTGCTTTTGCTATTTTGTCATTAAAAAAAAAGTGTCTTCTTTTTATATCATTTACATTTTCTTCTGCTGTTTTACAAGTTTTATGTAGTCTGCCTTGGATTTTGGAAAGGTGGGATGAAATGATTTGAACGAACTAACGAATGAATAATTCAGCTCGCCCTACTCAGATTCAATATGAATTAAACACTAGCTCTTAAAAGGTTCTGCACATGCTCAGACCTTGCTTTTTAACATTAGTAAAAAGCCAACCTTTGTTAGTCCAAGTCCCAGGCGTTAATTTCGGCTCAAACAGGGCTAGGCATTCATACCTAAGGGGGATTTTTAAGGCTCCAGGGACAGATGGGCAAGCATCAAAACATTTCTGAGACTTGAGAAAAATGAAACTGCATAGCCTCTGAATTTGTCTTACCAAGTTCTAAGAAGCTCCTCAATCAGAGCAGACAGCTGCACCTGTAAAAGGTTTCTGTCGGCTCTGCTACAAATGTAACCCCACCCCACTGAAACTGTATTATGCATTTTGCTTCCAGATCTGTAACTATCATCTCTGGGAATGCCGACATCAGGAAGTGATCTACAGTTTTGTTTTCCAGATGTGCCACCAATGAAGGAACAGCTAATTTATCAATTGTAGCTAGTTCCTGGTAGCTTCGAATTCATCGCAATGCTGCCGGAGCATTTTATTTTCAAATGCTTACTATCTGGTTGGAGTGAAGGTATCACCTTGCATAGACAAGGGTGAATGGGAGTCAGAAGGACTGCTTGGGTCATGTTCTGTTCCAATGCCAGATCCCAAAGTGGATGGCATGGCAAGTTAAGAAAGAAGGGAAAGTCGGGGTGATGCTGTGTTTAGTAAATGAGCAATTAAATGCTGAAGCAAGCAGCATATAAGGATCAGGTCAAATATCATGAATGGAGAAGGAGAAGGGGTGCTCCTCTCAGCCTGCCACCCAGAAATATAACGCCCCATCAACAGCAGATCAAGAAATATTTTAGCATGGACAGGGATAGATAGATAGATGATAGATAGATAGATAGATAGATGATAGATAGATAGATAGATGATAGATAGATAGATAGATGATATAGATGATATAGATGATAGATAGATAGATGATAGATAGATGATTGATAGATAGATAGATAGATAGATGATAGATAGATAGATAGATAGATAGATAGATAGATGATAGATAGATAGATAGATAGATAATAGATAGATAGATAGATAGATGATAGATAGATAGATAGATAGATAGATAGATGGTAGATAGATAGATAGATAGATAGATAGATAGATAGATAGATATAGATAGATAGATATAGATAGATAGATAGATGATAGATGATAGATAGATATAGATAGATGATAGATAGATGATAGATAGATGATAGATAGATAGATGATAGATAGATAGATAGATAGATAGATAGATAGATAGAGATAGGTGATAGGTGATAGGTGATAGGTGATAGATAGGTGATAGATAGATAGATAGATAATAGATAGATAGATAGATGATAGATAGATAGATAGATAGATAGATAGATAGATAGATAGATAGATGATATAGTTTCTGCTAGCACATGTTCCTGGAATCTTTGACTGTATCTTGGTTTACAAAAGCAACCTATCAAAGTTTTAACACCGAAGCAAATCCAAGACAGACTCAATTTAGCTACAGGAAAGGGAAAGCATGCTTATGCAAGGCTTTGAATGAGATTGCACTCCAGTGAGATGTCTTGGATGAGAATCAGCCAGTTGCATATCTTTGCTTCATTCCCACCCGACAAGCAATACAGTAGAAGTTCATGCAGTCAGACATGTTGCCTTTCAAAGGCTTTATCCAGAGGGGTAGCACATAAACTATCCATGTGTATTGCTGCACACCAACCTGATCTCTGAATGGTGCGAGATTCCGGGGGTTCCACTTACCTAGGGTTCGTGTTTCCTTTTGGAAATGCACATCAGAGACTGTGATGTCCTTAGGACATATGGTGTATATATATATATATATATATATATATATATATATATATATATATATATGCAGGTTTTGGTGTCTTCGGGTGTCTTCCCGTGTAAGAGTTGGGGTGTCTAGGCGACGTTTCGACGAGGTCTCACTCGTCATCTTCAGGCTGGTGCTTTCGGCTTCTTGTTACTGGAACAGAGCAGGATCTCAGTGTTTGAGTTCCTATAAATACTGTTGAGGGGGTGTGGTGTATAGCCTCCAACGTTCTGGGCAGAGAGGAAGTTCCCAGGTTAGTGTGCCTTTTCTTCTTTTGTTCATTAATTACTTGAGGGATATCTTGAGTGATTTCTTGAGTGATATTCTGAGTACCAATTAGGAGGGTCATTAGGTGTGGATTAGTTGCTAAAGCTTTCGTGTCTTGACCTCTTGAGCTTGTGAAGAGTTTTTCTGAGAAGATGGCTGTACTGCAAATAGTTGTGCTCTGGCTTGGCTTCGTGTATAGGGGCGAGCTGTGGTTTTGTGCCCTGTGCCAGCCAGATCTGTGTAGGGATTGCAGGGGGGTGCAGCATCCGGAGGTGCCACTATGGTTTGGCTACTGGATGGTGTCTGTAATTTATCTGTGGAGAGGGTCTGGGTTTGGGTCTGGTGTGGTTGATTGGAGATGGCGTTCTGTGTGCCTCTGGTTCTGGTGTCGGTTTTTGTGGGGAGGGCTAATTTCCAGATGTCTGGCAGGCGGGACGTGTCGTCACGCTTGTTCATGTTGTGAGGGTGTTTCTCTATCTCGATGGCTTCCATGATTATTCTCTTGTGGTGATGTTCCATGTTAAAGAGCAATTTGGAATCTGCAAAATTAATTTCGTGTCCTGTTTCTTTCATGTGTTGGTAAAGAGAGGAAGTTTTTTCTTCTTTTTTGACGGCATTCTTGTGTTCTGCGATACGTGCATTTATTCGTCTGTTTGTTTGTCCAATGTACGTGGCTGGGCAGACTTTGCAGGGTATTTCATAGACCCCTTGGTTTTCTAACTGGATTTTATCTTTGGGGTTTCTGAGGATATTGGCTATTTTTTGGTTGGTGCAAAAGGCTGTTTTGATATTGTGTTTATGGAGGATTTTGCTAATTTTATCTGTAGTGCCCTTGATATAGGGAAGGAGGGCCATGCCATTGTTTTCTTCTGTGTCTTGGTTTTTGGGGGGTGTTTCTTTTTGGATTAGCTTCGTAACCCTGTTTTGCTGGTATCCGTTGGCGATTAACACATTTGAGAGATTCTGTAACTCAGTTGTCAAGTGGTCTTTGTCAGCCAGGCGTTTGGTTCTGGAGATGAGAGTCTCAAAACAGCCTTTTGCACCAACCAAAAAATAGCCAATATCCTCAGAAACCCCAAAGATAAAATCCAGTTAGAAAACCAAGGGGTCTATGAAATACCCTGCAAAGTCTGCCCAGCCACGTACATTGGACAAACAAACAGACGAATAAATGCACGTATCGCAGAACACAAGAATGCCGTCAAAAAAGAAGAAAAAACTTCCTCTCTTTACCAACACATGAAAGAAACAGGACACGAAATTAATTTTGCAGATTCCAAATTGCTCTTTAACATGGAACATCACCACAAGAGAATAATCATGGAAGCCATCGAGATAGAGAAACACCCTCACAACATGAACAAGCGTGACGACACGTCCCGCCTGCCAGACATCTGGAAATTAGCCCTCCCCACAAAAACCGACACCAGAACCAGAGGCACACAGAACGCCATCTCCAATCAACCACACCAGACCCAAACCCAGACCCTCTCCACAGATAAATTACAGACACCATCCAGTAGCCAAACCATAGTGGCACCTCCGGATGCTGCACCCCCCTGCAATCCCTACACAGATCTGGCTGGCACAGGGCACAAAACCACAGCTCGCCCCTATACACGAAGCCAAGCCAGAGCACAACTATTTGCAGTACAGCCATCTTCTCAGAAAAACTCTTCACAAGCTCAAGAGGTCAAGACACGAAAGCTTTAGCAACTAATCCACACCTAATGACCCTCCTAAGTGGTACTCAGAATATCACTCAAGAAATCACTCAAGATATCCCTCAAGTAATTAATGAACAAAAGAAGAAAAGGCACACTAACCTGGGAACTTCCTCTCTGCCCAGAACGTTGGAGGCTATACACCACACCCCCTCAACAGTATTTATAGGAACTCAAACACTGAGATCCTGCTCTGTTCCAGTAACAAGAAGCCGAAAGCACCAGCCTGAAGATGACGAGTGAGACCTCGTCGAAACGTCGCCTAGACACCCCAACTCTTACACGGGAAGACACCCGAAGACACCAAAACCTGCATTCCTGTACCCGTGAAAATCTACGAAAGCAAATATATATATATATATATATATATATATATATATATATATATACACACACACACAACCTGAGCCTACAATGGAGGGGTTCACAAAGGGTCCTGTTTTCCCCTTAACTACAGCCTTGGATTCAAACAGAAATCAAACATTACTCTCTCTCTCTCTCTCTCTCTCTCTCCATCTTGCTGCTTCACCTCAACACAGGAAGCCAGCTGGGCTTATATTTTAACACCTGCTGGATCCAGAAGTTAGGAGAATCTCAGATGCAACCGACTTCCCCCCTCCTCAAACTCCTAACAGTATTTCATGTCAAGCAGTTTCAAAAGCACGCACTAACAGAGCTGACTATGGATCTTATGCCTAAAAATAATTACAGAAATCATTCTCTCTGTCATCTGATGGGCCCTGAATTAACGGAGCTGTCAGAAAACATTCAGTCACGCCTGCCACATGCCCACTTCATGCACAAAATATGGGGCAATTTGATTTGGCTTCCCCTGGGCCGCAGTCTGAGGTGGCAGTTCTCCCGAGGGGCGTGATGCTGTCACCAGGATCGCTGCGCTATTTTGAAAACAGGGAGCCCTCTCTCTTCTTCCACCCCTGTTAGCAGAAAGGGGATTTGACTACATGATAGATACAGCATTAAGGAATTTCTCGTGCACAGTGACTTCTAATGTGAGATGTGCAGGGTGGAATTTGCTGTAACCTAAGCTTGCCACAATCTTGCATAGTACGGCTTGCTGTTTCTGAAGACGCTCAGCATTTAGCCTGTACTGGTTGCTGCTGCTTGAACTGTTTGTGCCCCAGTAGGCTAAAGACAGCCCAACAGCCATGTCTTACAGGTGTTGGGCATTGCTCCTTGTTTTTTCCAGTCCTAGGCAGGCAGCAAAAACAGGTGGTCTGCCAATTCTCCATCTGCAGGTTCAGTTAACTGGGTCACAAAAAGGTGAAGAACTGTGCTGCTCTCATTTCAGTGGTGCCCAATTTGTGCACCAAAATACACATACGCCACAAAAGAGCATGTCTTGAAGAAACGAAGAGTCCAAGATGCATGTGTCCACTACTTTATGCTACTTGGAGTTGGGGATGGGGAAGAAATTCAGTTCAGGTTACATTTAATGGGAAACTTGCCTAATTTGAACTTTCCAAAAGAATGCAAGACCTGAAACGCAGCAATCCTTCAAAATTCGCACGTTGTGAATTTTGTTATGTAGTTCTTCAGCCAAGTGATCTCCACGATAGTGCATGTACTAGGACAAAGCATGCATAAAAATGTATATATTAGTGAAAAGAGCATACAAAAATTACATGGGGAAAACTGGCGGAAATTTCATATAAAATTTTGTACATTAGGAGAAATTCACATGTAAAAGCTGGTGAATTTTCATGAGCATTTTAAAAACAAAACTAAATTCACTAATGTGAAGAACAAAACTTATGATTGGAGTCAGCACATTGGAGTCACCCACAAGGGATACTTGGGGAATCTGATCAGCGGTTGTTAGAGTGTCAGACTAGGACCATGGAGACCAGGGTTCAAATGTGCATTTGGCATTTGAAGTTTACTGGGGCCAGTCACTGCCTCCCAATCCAACCTATCTCACAAGGTTGTTGTGGGGATTAAATGAGGAGGGGGAAATTATAAATGCAATAAAATAAATAAAATAAATTATTGTATGGGACAATAGTTGTTTTTCTGTACTTCGGTAAACCATTTGGGATTTCCATGAAAGCAGAGTAGTTTATAAATTCTCAAATAAAGAAAAAAGTTGAGTGATATCCAACTGAGTTACACTCAGTGCAGATTCATTGAAATCAACAAGTTTAAGTAAGTCATCAAAAGTTTGTCCAAAGGAACTGTTCACAGAATCCTATTTAGTCTAATCCAACCCATTGTTTTGTTGAAATTTAAATTTTGACCATAGTTACAATCAAATCTTTGCACCTGCCAATGATCTTCACATGTTAGAAAGTTCTTTCTGTGTATCCCCCCACCCCTGTGCTACTGAAATCTGAAGAGCCAGCCCTGTTTGTGCCTGCTTATTTTTATACTTCAGAAAGAAAAGATTGTGTGTGAAATGGGTTGTGTGGCTGGCCACTTGCAGGATGTTTTGAAAATGTAGAATGCCCATCATTTTACTTTCGCTTTCCCTCCATTTTGTTAATAGATATAAATAGCCAAACACATCTTTCTGTCTGTTTTATTGTCAGAGTGTCAACCATATCATTTCCAAAGCAGGTTGTGATTTATATTGAGATTAAGTCCTTTCAGATTTAAGCTTTCATTGTTTAGCAAATTTGTTTGAGGTGCTAATTTTTTTGCTACTTGATGTGAGCAACTGACATTTGGACAGTTCAGTTGCAGATACAGCCTGACATTTGTCAGCATTTGTGTTCGTGGCGATAAATTTGTTATAGCAATTCATGACCAACATTTTGCCTCGGAGGCTAACTATAAATCCCTCACGCTTTGCTAAACATTGTTCTCTGTTCAGCGAGCCCTCTAACAGGGAGGCCATTTTCCCCCCTTGCTTCAATTTTATTGAGTCCTAATGTTTCTCACAGTCACAGACACAGTCCCATAGATGGCTTGATTCCCTTTCCTACGTTTGTAAACCGATGACTTCATATTTTATCCTCTGTGTATACCATGGACCTACTTCTGGTAGAAATGTTTTTTAGCGTTTAGAAAATGTCTAGCACATCCCACCACCCTACCAATATAATAGTAATAATAATAATAATAATTTATTATTTATACCCCGCCCATCTGGCTGGGTTTCCCCAGCCACTCTGGGCGGCTTCCAAAAGAATATTAAAATACTATGATACATCAAACATTAAAAGCTTCCCTAAACAGGGCTGCCTTCAGATGTCTTCTAAAAGTCTGGTAGTTGTTGTTCTCTTTGACATCTGGTGGGAGGGCGTTCCACAGGGAGGGCGCCACTGCCGAGAAGGCCCTCTGCCTGGTTCCCTGTAACTTGGCTTCTCGCAGTGAGGGAACCGCCAGAAGGCCCTCGGAGCTGGACCTCAGTGTCCGGGTAGAACGATGGAGGTGGAGATGCTCCTTCAGGTATACTGGACCAAGGCCGTTTAGGGCTTTAAAGGTCAGCACCAACACTTAATATCACATAAAGGTAAAGGTAAAGGACTCCTGGGTGGTTAAATCCAGTCAAAGGTGACTCTGGGGTTGTGGCGCTCATCTCACTTTCAGGCTGAGGGAGTCGGCGTTTGTCCACAGACAGTTTTCCGGGTCATGTGGCCAGCATAGCTAAACTGCTACTGGCGCACGGAGGACCATGACAAGTGCCAGAGCACATGGAAACGTCATTTACCTTCCTGTCGTAGTGGTACCTTTTAAAAAAAATTATTGCTCATTTCCACATAACAAATTATCAAATCATATAATCACCTACATAATTCCCCCCTTTTTATTTTCCCCCTATCCTCCCTCCTCCCTCACCAAGGACTTCCCTCAGCTCCTCTCCCTGATTTCTCTGCACATATTTTTGCTGCATATTATAAAATTGTATATATCCTTACATATCTGTCCATCATGTTATCAACAATAAATCTGTGTATGTTTATTCAAAACCTGCCAAGGAGTCCAGTTCATTTTGTTGTGTTTTTAAATAATTTGTGTAAAGTTCCCATTCCTCCTTGAAGTCACAGTTGTCCTTGTCTCGCAATTTGTATGTCAATTTAGCCAGTTCTGCAGTTAAGTCCACTCAAAGGCAAGTATGGGGTGCGGAGCTCATCTTGATTTTCAGGCCAAGGGAGCCGGCGTTTGTCCACAGACAGCTTTCCGGGTCATGTGGCTAGCATGACTGAAACGCTTCTGGCACAACGGAACACCATGATGGAAACCAGAGTGCACGGAAATGTCGTTTACCTTCCCGCTGGAAGGTCACTTGCACTGACATGCTTTCAAACTGCTAGGTTGGCAGGAGCTCGGACAGAGCAGCGGGAGCTCACTCCATCATGGGGATTCGAACCGCCAACCTTCCAATCAGCAAGCCCAAGAGGCTCAGTGGTTTAGACCACAGCACCACCCACATCCCTTTACCTTTGCCAGTATTACATAGCATTATAGAACTGGAAAGATACTGCAGAAATCTATTTGCTTGATGCAGGAACATTTTGATCAGTTTTTTTCTACAGGTCTGGGAAGAGGAGGGGTGGGGATGCCTCTCAGTCTTCAGGGTCAAGTTAGTTGATGTGTCTTAGGCTGCTAAGACATCTTCTTTAGCATTTCAAAAAGCCTGCCCATTTTACAGGCTATCTCATGCTGGCTCTGGCTCCATGAATTCACGGCACTATAAGGATGGTGGAGAATTTCATTTGCCTGCATTTTGAAGTGAACCAGCCTAATTAGCACCTTCCATACTAATACATGTACTTGAAACCAATTATTCCTTGGACATTGCACTTCTCTGAATTTTGTAAATTTTGAGCTGATACATTCATCAGCTCAAAAACACCCCCCCCCAAAAAAAAAACCCAACCCCAACAACTACAAAATGTGTATTTTGGGATAAAATAGGTTTAGAAAGGCATACATTGTGCTAAAAGACTTGCATTTTGTGTTAAAATTCACTTTCAAATGCATTATTAAGTATGAATTTTCACACTGCTTAATGCAGTGAATGGATTTATGAAAGAAATGCAAGAGAAATTGATACAGACCGGAAATAGACTGATCTACCCATCCCCAACCTCACCAACTTGAAATGTACTTTGATTAATCCGCACTGTACTATAGGAAGGTAAGTGCTAGTCACCCCCTTAAGACTGTGATACGTTTGTGGTGGAGAAACTTATCACTTTCGAGTGTGCTGACTTTTCCAACAGAGAGAGTAGCAAATCCATTAAGCAAAGTTCTCTTCGTTTTCTCTAAAGCTTGATAAATCAGCATGAATAGCAGGAAGATAACATTAGCAGGTTATTACTTCCATACTTCACTGTTGCAAATTGGTCACTTACTCTTTTCTTTCAATAGCTTTACTCTTTCCATTCGATAGCTTGGCTGTAATAGCCCACATGAAGGAAACACAAGGAACACCAGCAAAATGACAGTTGCTATTAAACAAGAGAAGTACTGATATATACCAAAGTAGAATAATTGAGAATTTCAAGTGTCTTTCTCCTTTGCCAGTTAACTGTTCCAGGGCTGGTGTTCCTTTTGGATGGAAACTATCCAAACTCTTTCAAGACATAGATTGAACACTTCCTCAGCAACCAATGTCAACTGGGATGTCCTGGGGTTTTTTTTATATACTGCTTGGTTGTAGAATATTGCCTAGGACCGCAATACCTCAAGGACTGCCTTTCCCCATATAAACCAGGCTCTGTGTTCATCATCACAGGCCCACGTGAGGTTTGGAGGGTGACAACACAAGAACTGGCCTTTTCTATAATGGCCTCCCATTTGTGAGATGCTCTCCTCAAGGAAGTTCGCCTGGCGCCTTCATTATATATTTTTAGGCGCCAGGTGAAATCAGCCTTTGGCTGATTAATATCCTACAGCCTTTTAGATGTATCTGTGGGAAGGTGGGTATTGTATTGCTGTTTTGTTTTAATTACTTTAAAGCCCTAAACGGCCTCGGTCCAGTATACCTGAAGGAGCGTCTCCACCTCCATCGTTCTACCCGGACACTGAGGTCCAGCACCAAGGGCCTTCTGGCGGTTCCCTCACTGCGAGAAGCCAAGTTACAGGGAACCAGGCAGAGGGCCTTCTCGGTAGTGGCCCCCACCCTGTGGAATGCCCTCCCACCAGATGTCAAAGAGAACAACAACTACCAGACTTTTAGAAGACATCTGAAGGCAGCCCTGTTTAGGGAAGCTTTTAATGTTTGATGTATCATAGTATTTTAATATTCTTTTGGAAGCCGCCCAGAGTGGCTGGGGAAACCCAGCCAGATGGGCGGGGTATAAATAAATAAATTATTATTATTATTATTATTATTATTATTATTATTATTATTATTATTATTTATTATGTTTTATCCTTTATTTTATTATGTGAACTGCCCTGAGTTCTTTTGATGAAGGGCGGTATATAAATTTAATAAATAATAATAATAACTGTCTACTTAATGACATTCAGTTCAAGGACTCAGAACAAATTCCTATGCTCAGGGTTTCCCAGCTTTCAGTCTATGTATTTTGCAGCATGCTCCAGTTGGTGGATCTCAAGGTTATAATAAAACACAAACCAGATCCTGCAAGCCTGAAGTCTGCCCACCCAGTGGCGTAGCTCACCGCTTGGGCGCCAGGTGCGGTACAAGTGTCCTGCAGTCGGGGGCGGGGCATGCCACCCATGGTGGCGGGGCAGGGCGCGCTGCATGGGACCTCTCCGCTGCCTCCCCCTTAGCTGTAGGGTGGCTGAGGGAGAGGCAGAGGACAGATACAAGTCCCATGCAGCCGTTTCAGGTAGCGCGGACTGCAGGCGGCCAAGCCACCACATCACTCCCAGGAGAGATGTGAGAAGTGCCAGCCCCCACGATGTGGTGCCCAGCCGCGTTTCGTTACACTTGATGACTGAACTAAACAGTTTCATGAGCCCAATATTATTATTGTCAACTCATATTTTTCTTCTTTTGTCATCCCCCTCATTGATGACACCTGGGGTGGCCCGTACCCCCCTGCACCCCCTTCCTCCGCCAGTGTGTCCCCCCCTTATTTGGAGGGGGTTGTAATAGTAGTAATAGCAGCAGAGTAGTGTCCAGTGCTTTTCCTCCACTGATGGAAGATATCTGTCAGTGAAACAAGAGAGAATTTATTGATTATCCTCCCTCTCCTTTACTTTCCTTGCATGCTAACTCCAAATCTTCTCCAAAGGACCCTCCAACGCATTAGAGCAGATTTTGAGGAGCCATTGGGAGCTTCTGTTGCAAGGAGGAATTGTGGGAAATGGCCTCCTTCCCTTGTCCCGCTGACATCACAGAACCATTGAATGCCACTCATTTAAAAATTCTATCGAGTTCAATGGCATTTACTGCCAAGTAAGTCTGCATAGAGTTGCATTCTCAATTAGCTAGTTCTTTACTACTAATGAAGGTTAATAATCAACCGATTGAGAATTTAATCTTTTTGGAGTCTGTGGGTCATTATTCCTCCCAATCTCTAAATGGCTAACGAATTTATGCAGTTAATGAATGCTGGGGACTGTTTTAAAATGTGTTAAAAATGGGAGAAACTGTGTCACACTCCCAGGCGTCTCCTGCTTGGATTTCATCCACTGAAAGCAGGGCGGGAGGGGGGGAACCCGTGGAAATAAGGAGAATGACTGTCTGGCATTGTCATGAAGAATTGATAGGCTTCAGAAAGATGCAATCAACTGTAACCGCTACTATAGTCTTCCTTTAATTAGATTATGAATACGGGCAAACATCATTTTTAGAAATAAAATATGAGTATTATGGATAATTTATGTAAATTGACATGAAGGCTGTAGCAATCAGCTTGACATTTGAGCTGTATGTGACAGCGGAGGACTTTCTCAGCTGATCTGCTAAGCTGGAAAGCAATCACATTGAGCAGGCCTCTACGTTCAGCTTGACTGGCTCATTCTTTGATAAGAACCTTTCTGTATCATTTCCCCCTATGATGACTCTTATGATCATTTCTTAATAATATATTGAAACCCAATTTTATTCAAGGCATCTTAAAAGCTTTTTATGACTTAAGTGGGCTCCCTGTTCTACATTTTCTAACTGGATAAGGATTTCCAGATTCCGTGGAAATCCTCATCCTAGAGTGTTTTGGGAAATGTGTGAGTGTTTCTGATGCTGCCACTATGGATAGAGGGGGGAAATGGTTCAGCGCATGTTTTAACCCAAGCTACCTAATTTGTTCTTTCCTAAATAATGCATGCACAGAACTACAGCTATCCTTTGGAATTCTGAGTTTTGTGAGGCAGTTCTCTAACAAAAATCTATATATTAGGGGAATGTGCAGATAAAAAAATGCATATACAAGTGAAAATAACATACAGAAATGTGTTATAATGGCAGGCAATTGCTTGCAGGAATATGTGAAATAAAATGTACAATAAGTAAAATTGTGCAATATGTACAATAAGCAAAACTGCATACAAAAATAGGTATAGGAGAAAGGCATGCTAAAGTGCTGACATATTTGTATTATTATGTAAATATTCCTTTTTATTTAATCTTACTTCCTACTTACTTCACCAAACCTTTATTATGCATACAAGTATAGGCTGTCATTAAACATAATAAAACATCCATATATTTTATATGTATGTATATATGTGTGTGTATATACACACACACACACGCGCGCGCACACACACACACACACACACACACACACACAAATAAACAGCCATGTAATATATATAATGAGGGTTTTCATTGGGATTTCTTCCTGCTAAATAGTGCCATTTACCACTCTAAGAAATACTATTGACAAAAACTCAGCCACCCTTGCAGTTACTTCCGGGTTAATGTCAGTGTGATGGGATGATGAGCTGCTTGTGCGTAAAATCGTGGTCCCTCAGAGTTTGTGCAACTCCACAAACCTCTGTGTGTGACAGAGCTCCTCAGACATGTCTGCCCTAGTCACTTGCAGATTCCGACTGGTTGTTTTCAGAAGCGCTTCCAGCATAGAAGCTCCTTAACGGAAACACGTCTTCTGGACTCACGACGTGACAGCTTCCGGCGAGGAATGGGTCTCCATATGGGAGCTTCTGACACCTCCCCACTGTTCTCGCTGGACGTGTCCCTGAGCCCTCCCTCTTGCTCGCTTTCCCTCAGAGATCCTCCCCTTTCCCTGCTGGTTCCTGCTTTAGCTGCTGCGTCTCTCTCAGCCTTCGTGAGACTTTCCTCCAGAGACCCATCTCTCCCCCTGCTGGTCCCTGCTTCCGCTGCTGAGTCCCTCCCAGCCTCCATGAGCCCTCTCCCCACCTGTTCCTCCGATGGCAGTTCCCTGACAGTCAGACAGATGGAATCTGATATTTTCATTGTGCTGTGATGTTAGTCTACCAAAAAATGGGGGTGGCACATGTTTGCGTAGCTGGATGTACATTGGACAGTAGAAAAGGATATGTTCTACAGTGTCTGGCACATTCAAAGAACATCCACAATGTCTATCATTTCTTGGTATGTTAAAATATCTTCCCCTGACAAAAGCAGGGGGGGGGAGTTCAGTCACAATCATATAATTCAATAAAATAAGGAATAAGGAAATAAAAGACAACTGAATGGAAATTAAATTAATTAATTAAAATTAAGGATATGCGTAAGATACAAACTTGGGTTGTTGCATTCACAATCCCTGGGGGAAAGAATTTGTAGTATTGGAGGGCCATAAACCTTTTTCTCAACACTTGTTTTATTTGCCCTTGGGGTTGTATGATATTCCTCACTTGAAGAGTTACTAAGAATTCCAAATAGTGGGAGCATTTGAATATTGTTGTCATGATTTTTATATAAAAAGTCAAAATCCTATCTTTATTTAAAAAAAATTGTCCTCTACTATACATTAATTCTGATAGTTACTTTTTCAAGAACAGCTATGGACCATAAATCCTTATGGAGCCCCAGGAAGGTGGGTATGGGATGGTGACCTCAATACACTATTTATCCCCACGTCTAAACAATCTACAATGCAAGGCCTAACAGGGTTTGGTTCCCAATAGTTTGCCTTGTGGGGCAAAAACACAGAGATAGGCTCCTAGCTGCAGAGTTGCTCCACTTAGCAGAGGGGCAAAGAGATGGAGGTGAGGTCAGTATTGCCCTGGTGCATTGGCAAAGTCAATCCATCAGTCCGGCTTGGGTAGACATGCAGCTCCAACCCTTACTACCACAACCTTACACATCTCGCTGTCCATAAATGACAGCAATTCTGTGCTGCTGGGAGCCTACTGCCATGGCTCCACCCTGCCAAGCTGTTTTCAAAAGTCCTCCCAGGTGAATGTTACTCAAGTCTGAGCAGTCAACTCCATGAATTGAGGGGTCATATGCAAAGGCAAAATAGTGACTCAAATGCATATTCCCAATATAGTTTCTACACCAAGGAACTAAAAAGTGAATAAAATAACTTTGGAGATTTGAAGTGCATGGCAACATATCACTGGGCGAATTGCACAGGAATTATGGCAGGGTGGGGGGTGGGAGCCAGTGACAGGAAAATTACAGACAACTAAAAAAAGGTCAGTGTTAGGATCCATTAACATAATTGCTAATGACTTGGAAGAAGGAAGATGAATTTCAGCGCACAGCCTATGTGCAAATATTGAGCTAGGCACTGTGGGAAGATGGCTATGTAATTTAGCCATGACAGGGTTTGCTTCCTCTATTGAAATAATGTATTATGCTAGTGGTAGCACAGAAGTTTGTGAGTGCAAAGCCAACACCATATAACACCGGTCCTGAAATACCTACATTTGCTTCCAGTATGTTTCCAAGCGCAATTCAAAATCTTGGTGCTGACCTTTAAAGCCCTAAATGGCCTCGGCCCAGAAGCAGCATCTCCACCTCCATTTTTCAGCCTGGACACTGAGGTCCAGCTCCAAAGGCCTTCTGGCAGTTCCCTCCCTGTGAGAAGTGAAGTGACAGGGAACTAGGCAGAGGGCCTTCTTGGTGGTGGCGCCTGCCCTGTGGAATGCACTCCCATCAGATGTCAAGGAAATAAGCAACTATCTGACTTTTAGAAGACATCTGAAAGCAGCTCTGTTTAGGGAAGTTTTTAATGTTTGATCTTTTACTGTGTTTTTAATGTTCTGTTGGGAGCCGCTCAGAGTGGCTGGAAAATATATTATTATTATTATTATTATTATTATTATTATTATTATTAGTTCTACTCAAAGATCATGATGTGATTTTACCACTAGTGTAGTGAGCAGCAGTTAAGGAGGTGGTGGCAGGTGTTTAAAATTGGCTCTGTGTTTTAAACAGAATCACATATCTCTCTGGCTCCTAACAGGAGCAGTACCTTAACAGTGCAGTACATTTGACAATGGTTTCACCGGTTGGCCAACCATGTATTTAAATAACCCATCAGCTAGAGAGAACCAGTACAGTGTAATAGATAAAATGTTGTACCTGAGCCAGTTGAGTTAAAATCGCTCCTTAGTCATGAAACTTAACTGGGTAGGAATGTAATAGAATACTGCTGGAAATGGGGTTGAGACTTGCTGATGTTGCTTATTTGTCCCATATCTGGAATGGAAATAAATCCAGAAAATATAACCAGTATTCCCTGTGGGTGGTGCGGGTGACTTTGGTCCACAAACTATGGACCAAACTGATCACTCCCTCTCCATTTGAATTGTGTTTACTTTGAATTGAAATGAATGGAGTGGAATGGCATAATACAGTGATACCACAGGTTAAGTACTTAATTCGTTCCGGAGGTCTGTTCTTAACCTGAAACTGTTCTTAACCTGAAGCACCACTTTAGCTAATGGGCCCTCCTGCTGCTGCTGTGCTTCCGGAGAGCCCGATTTCTGTTCTCATCCTGAAGCAAAGTTCTTAACCTGAAGCACTATTTCTGGGTTAGCGGAGTCTGTAACCTGAAGCGTATGTAACCTGAAGCGTATGTAACCCGAGGTACCACTGTAATAAAAGGAATAATTACGTATGCAAAATCCTGCCACAGCAGACACTGAGTCAAATACCCAGTTTCTGTCAGAAGCTGAACTGCAGTGGAACAGAAACAGCACTGCATACAGTGAACACAAGTTAGAATGGAAACTGATGCCTTCTGACAGCCCTAACCATGGGGGCAGCCATTGTTTCTAGCCCAAAGGAACACGATATATGCTGCTCAAAGCTCCTTTGAAGAAGAGGCAAAATAAAAAGTGATAAAGAAACCCAATAATGAATCATTAATCTTTAATAGTTACAGGTAGGTAGCTGTGTTGGTCTGACATAGTCGAAACAATTTTTTTTTAAAAAAAAAGGTCTCTAAGGTGCTACTGGAAGGAATTTTAAAATTTTGTTTCATTAATCTTTAAATCAGGGATGAGGTACTGTTACGATATAGAAGCAATGCGGCCGCGAGCTGCTAGCTTGAAAGCAAAACATAATGGGAATGTTGGGACTGTTCCGTGGGAAACAGAGGGACAGTCTATTCACAGTGCGAAGCACCAGAATTAGCTCAGAGTGTAATATGAGCTGTACAGGAAGTACAGGAGGAGTTTGTCTCTCGGCTGCTGGAGTTTGAAGAGAGCAGACGTGTTTTCTGTAATGCTGCAAAGACAGAAATAAAGGCATGTAAATACATTTCTGTCTATCTCTTTCCCCTGCCTAGGGGGGCAGGAAAGAGTGGTGTGTTCTTCTCACGCTGAGAAGGATCGCCGATCGCGACCTAGCCTGTATCCTGCCGGGAAATGCAGACAGGGAGGTCAACCGGAGATCAAGCCGGGTGCCTGGAGAGTGGCCAGTTTCTCCTGATAAAGGCTTGATTCCCAACAGGTACAACCTCACTCAGGAGCCCAATGAGACCCTCAATACCTCTCTGTATTGACCTGTGAAAGTTTCCCCTGGCCATATCAGCTGACTTTGTCCTTGAATTCAGAGGTATCTCTTGCTTGCCTGGGCCTCCACAGAGGGGTGTTTTGTGTGTCTGCAGAAATTAGCTTACCATACAAAGGTAGCATTTCCATTCTTTGCTTCACCCGCTCAGCACCGACATGTGGCTCCCAGGGAGTTGGTCTGAGGGAAATGTGGCCCTTGGTTTGAAAATATATATATATATATATTCCTGCATTAAATCATCCTATGGATGTTTCTGGTACATGCCGGTTTCACATGTGTTCAGTCAGAAGCCCATGCCATCCTCTTTTCTGCATTTTTTTAAACAAAAAAGCTTCACACACACAAAATGCTTTTCAACTGTATGCATTTCCCCGCTAAAATATGCATTATTTTGAGCCAAAGCAGTGCATCATACAATTCAGAGAAGTATGCCATCTGAAGGGTGATAGCATATAAGTTGCAGAAGTGCAAATGAGGTTGCTTTGCTTAAAAAATGCTGACTGAACAAAATCCCCCTGCACCCCTGCAAAGGACCCAAAGGAACCTGTGAGCCAGTGCCCCTCTTTCTCATCAATAGCTCCATTGGTCTGGGGAAGATGAACAGGGGTGCCATTTCAGGTTTCGATGAAGCAAGGAACACAACGTGGTTCAGAAGGGATATTCTCTCGAGTGCATTCAGAATGAAATTGAAGCCATATATTTGAAAAGAAGCTGTATGTTTGGAAAAAAAGATATTTATTGTCGCCATATTTTAATATCTCATCAGGAGGTTCTGAAGTAACTATAAGGCATTAATCTAATCACAGAATTATTCTGAGTGGCTTCCCCCATCATAGTATTGTAGTCAAAGACACTGAAGCTTGCCATTATATGTTCTGAACGTTCCCAGAAAGCACCACACTCTTTTCTGCCATGCAGGAATCTTGAAGTTATAAATCAAATATAAAGCTTGTTAAAAAACAATTAGCCGAAGGAACAGTCACACTGTTGCTAAGCACAGTAATTTGTGGTGTGTGTGTGTGTGTGTGCGCGCGCGCATATGCGTACTCATATACAGTAGTACCTCGAGTTAAGAACTTAATTCGTTCCGGAGGTCCGTTCTTAACCTGAAACTGTTCTTAACCTGAGGTACCACTTTGGCTAATGGGGCCTTCCGCTGCCGCCACACAATTTCTGTTCTCATCCTGAAGCAAAGTTCTTAACCTGAGGTACTATTTCTGGGTTAGCGGAATCTGTAACCTGAAGCCTCTGTAACCTGAAGCGCCTGTAACCCGAGGTACCACTGTATACACATAGCCTGTTTCCTTTGTAACACTCCAATAATGGAAATGGTCCTAGCTACTAGATCGTGGGTTTGTATCCAAGGTAGTGATGAGTAATGTGTTCTGCCACTGCAAGGATTTTTGCTTCTGCACTGAGACACTCCCCCTCTCCTTCCACTGGGCACCCCTAAATTTGTTCTAGGGGTTCCCTAACACTCTGAAGCAGAATTGAAGTAGGTATGGGGCACATGCAAGGGGAGGAGAGGGGGAAGTCCTGTTGCATAAGCAGAAATCATTGCACTGAGACGTGATGCTTTAGATGGATGGGTTCCACCATGGGGGGGTGAGGGTTCTTGCACCTGATTTGGGGGGCTGTTGGAGTTCGGTAAAAATATTGCAGCAATGTGCAGAGAGAAATAGTCTGGCAAGACAGCCGGGTGAAGGGATGAAGAAAACATAAGGTTTATTACTCATGGAACACAAAGGCCATTTTGAGTACAGGTTTCACCTGTGGCCAAGATGGAGCCAAGAAGTAACACTGGCAAAAGCTAGCTCATACTGATACTGACTGAACTGGGAAAAGAAGCAGGAAAGAAGGAAAGCCTGGAAGGAAGTGGTCTACTTAACAAGGAGGAACAAATGAGGAGATTCCAGACCAGCATTGCGAAAGACAAATGCTTCATAAAGTGACATAATCCAGAGTAGGCAATGGTTTTCAGCCAAGCTACACTGGATTCTCACAATTTGAGAAAAGGCTGTGCCCCATATGTTAATTTTCCTCAGGGTAAGCAGCTGTTGCAGCAGGTCACACAGGAGCTTCTGCAGCTGAAAATAGCAGGAAAATGTCACGGAAAAGTCATTGTTGATGGATGAACAGTCTTCCTTTGCCAAGCAAAAATAAATGGGATATTCCCCTCTCTCTCTATAATCAGAGCCGTATGATGTACACAGGCACAGCTCATCAACTACAGTGCCTATACAGCAGGCTGGTTATGGTGAAAGCACTTCCTAGAGCACAGTCTGAAATATCAGAACCCAACAATAAACTAGCCATGCTTTTCTTTCTATGATTACTTTGTATGATTACTAAGAACCACAGTGAAGTGTCACTCAAAGTTTGGTCTCCTGTGGTCCAGCTTCACATTGTGATGTATTGAAAGTGAGGTCACATGGTGCCCTGCCTATCTAGGGGTGATTTTCCCATGCCACCAGCACATGCCACAATAATCCACTGAAAAGTATCAGTGTCAGCAGGGTGACTTCCAGATGTTTAGCCTTCCACACATTATGAACATGGGGTGCAATTGGGGTAGTGCATTTTTTCTAGCTGTGACAACACTGCCAGCGTAACCTATGAACTGCATCTACAGTGATCCTACCAAGATGGCAGAGTATAAGACATGAGCCTTCCTGTGTCCCAGATTTTGACAGATATCCCCTCTTTCTTCTTCATTGTGCCTGTTCTGCTGCTCCTATCAAATTTTCATTTTTATCTACCACATTTACATCCAGCCTTTCTTCCATTATTGTATTCAAGATGACATATACGGAGCTCCTAGATCCATCCAGGCTCTCAACAGCCCCAAACCTGTTAAGCCTCAGTATGATAGCTACCTCATGTGCTCTTAAATCATGTCTTGGAGCAGGTTTAAGAGAACCTTCTGCTCTCCAGAGGATACTGAACTCCCATGAGCCTCAGCAAATGTGATCAATGGCCATGGATGATCGGAGTCTTAGTCCCATACCCTCCAACATGCCGCGGCACAAAATTGAGACTCGTGGCTTTGGAAGGCATGCATCCTTTGGCGCCATGCTGTCATGGGAGCCAGGTGACTCACACAAGAGCACCCCCCAAAAATACAAAAAGGCATATTTTGGAGCCATGCTCTTCTGGGAGCCCAAACAGGACATCCTGGGATCCAATCAGGGGCCAGGATGGCTTCTGTAATTCCCAGATGTCCTGATCAGTTTTGGACAGTTTATGGATATGTAGTTCAGCAACATCTGGTCAAAGGTTTCGCTTGACTGTCTGAGATTGAAGGTTTGTGCAGAAAAGATTAAATTTTTGTATTATTATTATTATTATTGTTGTTATTATTATTTGTGACTTGTAAAATTTCACACAGCTTTTGTAATGTATTTAATATTCAGTCTGACCAGAGAGATCCTACTTAAAAACAAAGCATCCAATCTGAAAATCTGTTTGCATACCTGTGAGTTAATGGATCAATGTCAGCTTTAGGATACCAGCCAAATAATCTTGTCCTGTTTCATCAACTGAATACATGTAATGAATAAACTTCTGCTACCAAGCCATCTATGGAAATCCCACTGATATGTGTTCTTACAACATAAATTTCCTCCATAAAAAATTTAAACCATAGAGAGATGTGATTTCTTCCTTCTCCTTTTAAAGTCTGATGGCTGACCTTTCACTTGCAATATTTTAGCTTAAAGTCCAGCTTCCTAAATAATAAAGATATGTTTTTATAATAGTGACATATCGGTCAAACAGTCTCTTTAGGCCTCTAGAAGTCTAGATGGCAATCTGGAAAAATTATTTGACTCCTGGAACAAATGCATAAATTCATGTTAGAAGCACTTAGGCAGCCACCAGGAAATGAATGCGTACAGGATAAGTCAGAACAAAAGCTGGAAATATATATGCGTGTGTATGTGTGTTATTTTGACCTTCCCCTTTTCTCCAATAAATGCACACACTCTCTGTATGTGGAATGTGTGTACACGCAAACCCAGACATTTATCCGTGCAAAGATAAATGTAGTAATAGATATTGTTCAGCATCATCTTCAGATTATACAGTGAAAGAATGTGTCATTACTAATTTGCAAAATTGCAAAATCTCACTATAGTGTATATGGAGATTTTTGAAAATCATAATATAATGTTTAAAACATTAAAAATGTTGTCATAAGGGGCCCTGGGTCCAAATATAATTATGAACAATGATGAGTGCTCAGCCCAATGCAATAAATGTGGACATATATTCTTATTTGCATTCAAATGGGGGTGAAAATATGCTTCCCTCTCAATACAGTGGTACCTTGGTTCTCAAACGCCTTGGTTCCCAAACGCCGAAAACCCGGAAGTAAGTGTTCCAGTTTTTGAACATTTTTCGGAAGGCAAACGTCCAATGCAGCTGTCAACTATTGTTTTCGGGGTGCCTGCACCAATCAAAAGGTACGCCTTGGTTTTCAAACATTTCAGAAGTCAAACGGACTCCCGGAACAGATTAAGTTTGGCAATTTTGTTTTTGCTTTTTATTTTATTTTATTTTTTGTTTTTTAGGCTTTATCGGTTAATTTGTTTTTGTGACTGTGTGGACCCCAGTTCAGCTACTGATTGATTGATTGTGTACCTGCGGAAATGGATAAAAGCCCCCCATCCAAACAATGAGTATCATCAGTGCAGGTGAGAAAAAAATTAATTTTGATTTTTATCATCCACAATACTGTCATATTTATTTTATAGTAGAGTATATTGATTATTGCTTTCATTTTATGCATCAATGGTCTCGTTAGATAGTAAAATCCATGTTAAATTCCTGTTTTAGTGGTTATTTTTAAAAATCTGGAACAGATTAATTTGTTTTGCATTACTTTGTATGGGAAAGCGCACCTTGG
Organism: Podarcis bocagei; assembly: GCF_964188305.1. Taxonomy (NCBI): domain Eukaryota; kingdom Metazoa; phylum Chordata; class Lepidosauria; order Squamata; family Lacertidae; genus Podarcis; species Podarcis bocagei. Next base: position 80,607,758 of record NC_138129.1, on the reverse strand, counting down.
TTTTGGAATGGGCTTCTGGAACGGATTAGGTTTGAGAACCAAGGTACCACTGTATAGCAAATGAGAGGCACTGGATGCCTTACCTATAGCCATTTGTCACAAGGCAGGTGTATCCCTGGATCCACACCATGTAATCCCTATCCAGAATGAAAATCCATGCAAGGCCACATATCAGCCTTACCACTTCAACGTGAATGTTTATTAATCAGTCAAGGTTAATATTCTAGAGAACCTAGCACTCCATCAATCAAATAACAGTTAAATACAGCATGCAGCAGCAATGCTAACATTGTGAGGACAAGACATCTAGAAGCATTGTTTTCATGAAATTTATCACATTGTTGTTGTAAGCTTTTGGCATGACGCAAGTGATGCAATATTCATAATTTTCATATTCTCTCTTTTTATGGTCAGAATTTTATTAAAAACCACATGTAATTCAAAAAGAGAAAAAGTAATCCTGTGAGGAAAATGGCTCCCCTATTCTCCACTTGCCCCCCATAGGCCCCTAAACTTGTTCCAGGTTTTCCCCCAACGCTTCAGAGCAGATTTTGGGGGCACAGAAGGCATGGGGGGTGGAGTACAAGACGCGGAAGTCTTGTTGTGCAAGATTTCGTTTTGCTCATGCAACGTAGCATCTATCCTTCCTAAATTTGAGTTCCAGTGCGATGAGACCCAGCTTCAGATCCTCATTCATCCATGAAGCTGATTGGGTGGCCTTTGGCTGGTCACTTCATCTCCTAGTCTAGTTTGCAGAGGGTGAGAGTGGGGAAACTCCCACATGTTTGGTCTTGAGCTCCTTGGAGTAATGCTGGTTGAGAAATTCAACAAGCAAATTTTTACCTGTTGACTACTGAGAGGAAAAACTGAACTGCGCTAACTTTACTTAAAATGTGCCTGCTTTGTTCATCTTTTACTCGGCAGGTAATAATTATATCAACCAGCCTGTCAAGATCTGTGGACAATGGCAACATTGCTCTGTTATGTTTGTTATATTTGGTATGTGAAGAGACTAGGACTACACGTTCCCAAACCAGCACTTGCTAAGGTAACACAAGTGCAAGAGAATGTGTGGGAGGCAACTGGTAGGCAAGTGGGACAGAGGGGTGTTTAACATCTCCCTTGTCAACCGAACCCTCTCTACAAATGCACCATAGGCCAATTTTCCCACCCACAGATTCTCCTTCACAAATACTGCCCCCTCCCATCCTGCATTATGTAATAGGATGGAAGCATGAGGTTGAATGCTCTGTGGTTACCTATTATTATGCAGGTCCTGCCTCAGAGATAGATAAGGCAGCACAAAACTTTGGGTTGAGCACTTGGAGCACAGAAAGATATCACAGTCCTCTCTCTCCCCTCCTCTCTCCCCCCCCCCACTTGTGTAAACTTAGTGATTTGCGACACTTTCCTACAAAGACTAATGGGATGTGATCATCACAATTCTCCTTTGGTAAATTCTCAAGAGTTGAAAGCAATTGGAGTTAGAGATCCATCAGGAATTTGAAGTGATTTTTCGGCCTTCATTACAATCAGTAATAGACTCACCTATTCTGTGCTCACAAACCACTTCATCAAACACCTCTAGATTTCCTTCTTTGGATTGATTCATCCCAGGGCATTTTGTTTTCCAAAAGGAACACAGAAGAAGAAAAAATGAAATAAGATTCTCATTTCAAATCATACTAAAGTAAAAAAAATAAAAATTGGCTCATTTCCCCAAGCTATTTTTTGTGATCAAGAATATCACAAGAACATAAACCCATGTTCAGCATTCACTCATGCTGCAAATGGCATCTAGGCAATCTAAAAGCTTTCTGAGGGTGTTGCCTTGTTTTATCTTTAAAAAAATATTTTCGTACATTTACCTACTGATTCTCCATATGTTTTCAAGAAGTATTGACATTACAATGATGTGTTAATCATTAGTGCAAATGCATTTGCCATCGGGTTGCTGATACCGTTGGCAAATGTAACATCTGGAGCAGCTCCCCAGATGAATATAACTGACTTCCTGGGATATGTATATTGGTGGAGGTGCCAGGTCAAAATAATGTTGTGTCTGCAGTTTGATCTGTAGTGGCTCTCTTCACTAATGCAAGTCATGCCTTGATGTTGCAGTTAGCAAGCAATTAAAAAAGTAAAAGAGTGGCAGCTAAGGAGGCAGAGCTAAGAACCGGGAAGCCACCTGTTCAGATCTTGCCGTTGCTATAAACTCATTGGTGGACTTAGGCAAGGCATTTTTCTCACCCCCACCCTCATCGGCAATAGGGTGTCATGGCTGGGCAGAGGAGGAAGTGTGATGGAGACTGCCTCCCCATCCTGACCCTTCCAGGGAGGAAGAAGAGGAAGACAGTATAAATTGACAACAGTGGTTTGTGGGGGGTCACAGCTCAGAGGCAGATGAGGGGGAAAGTTGGGAAATAATGGGAGAGGAGGAGCAGGCAGAGCTGGAGCAGCAGCTGGCTGACATGTTATCACTAGAAAGCATTCCAGACCCATCATCTCCCAGAACCTGGCGAGCCTTAAAAGTAGGAGAGCAAAGAACTCAAAGACAGAGGGCACCTAGCAGCACCTGTAGAGGAGGTGATGAGGATGATGAATAAGGAAGGGGGAAGATGTGGGGTGGAGATTCACTCGGGACAACACCATTATCTAAGAGGCTGGGTTCTATAGCCTCTCTCTGTAAAGTTTGGGATAAAAAAAGGACTGTAAAAAACTTTTCTTGTCTTTATACTTTCCTGGGCAACCAGCCGGGGGCCACTGACAGCATCGTGACACAGGGGTATATTATGATACTGATTGGGGGCTTCCGGGGGCGGCGCGAAACTGTAATGGCGGTCCTCTTCGAGCTCTGAAGAGGGGCTCCGCGGAAAAGGGTCGTTCGCTGCGGCATAGCGACGACCCATCAAGATAAACCACGGGTAGAGTGAGCCCGTGGCCGTGGGACTCGGCGGGCACCAGAAGCTGCTCCGAAAACACAGAAGGGACCCCGTAAGGAGACCCGGAGTGAAGGAGGGGTAGCGGTGCTGTGAGTTCATCGCTCTTTCCGCGGAAGCGAAGCCGCGCGGCTGTTACAGATGAGCGCTGATCCTTCTTCCTAAAATCAACGCTAAACTGCAAGCAACATACCCGTGAGTAAAGGGGTTTAAAATTTGGCAAAAGAAATTCGGTAAATTTGGCTGAAAGCGGGAGACGAGAAAAGGGAAGTCCGTCTTCCGACATTGCTGACAAGATCAAAGCAAAGCTTTTAAAAACGGAAGCACTTGAAACGGGACTGTGGGAAGCTTAAACTTTTTCGTGCTATAAGATCTGCTTATTTTATTGAGCTGAAGGTGGAAATGGACATTGACTAAAAGAAGTAGTAAATGGTGACTTTCCTCCTATCTTTTTTCTCCCTTGGGCTGTATTTCTAAAGAGCCAGATTGTCGGGCTGCCAGAGAGAGAGACTGTGTCAAACTGCGGAAACAGTTGCAAAACTTTGCTGGAACGTAACTGTTATATTTGAGTAGAAAAGACTGAATGGGATACTGTTACAAGCACCTTTCGTGAAACTTTGTTGATCTATAAAAGGCGCTTTGGGAAATGTTGAGTTTATGAAGGGACTTTTGGACTAATGAATTTACTGTCTTGAAACAATTTGGAACTTTAATGGCGGATTACTTCCTTCTTTGTCTTTGAAACCTGGTGGTACTCCCCCTACAGGGCTTTCGGATTATAAAATCCTGGGAACTGACTTTTGTTTTGAATTCCATCTCACTGGTTGTTTACTCCTGAATTTGTCTTTCCCATGGAACAACAGACAATTTGACCTTGAACATTGACAGATGTGTAATGAGTGGTGCAGGGAGAACAAGAGCATCTAAAGCAAAGGAAACTAAAGAGGCTAAGGAAAAAGAAAAGGAAAGAAGACCAGCACAATTTGTACAAACAACATTGACCCAAGGACGCCGTTCGTCGGTTCCAGCTGTACTGGTGACCCAAAGGGAACAAGGGGAAATAACTGAGAAGTCCACTGAGGAAGATATGGCAGCAGGTGGGTCAGATACACTATTAAAACAAATATTGGAGCAATTATCAAGTCTAAACCAGAAGGTGGACGACCAGTCTGTGAAGATAGATAAAGCAACTTCCTCGATTCAAAAATTGACTGACCAAGTTTCCCAGCACACGCAAGCCATAGAGAAATTGCAAGGAGCAACAGCGGAAAATCGGGAACTAGCTGGAGAAGCAATCCAGAAAGTGGGAGTTCTACAAAAAGAGGTTGAAGAAATAAAAGGAGAAGTCAGGCCCCTGCACAAACAGGTGGGTGAACAACAAGTCTATCTGTCAATGGTGGAACTGAAAAACCGCGAGAGCAACATCAAATTGAGAGGTATTCCGGAACTCGAGCAAGGAGACTTGATTGGATACTTAACACAGGAATTCTCGAAGTTCTGGGGTTTAAAGGAAGGTACAGATTTCAGGATTGTCTCGGCATATAGACTGGGAAGACTGGTAAGGAAAGACAGATCCAGAGACTGTTTGATAATTTTAAGAACAAAGGAAGAGAGAGACAAGATCCTAGGCCTTCATTTCAAAAAAGCAATTGAAATACAAGACAAAAGGGTGGAAATCTACAGAGATATCCCGAGGCAGTTGCTGGACCTTAGAGCCACCTATACAGAATTAGCAAAATTGCTGAGACACAACGCAATTCCCTATAGGTGGGAGTTTCCACAGGGATTATCCTTTACCTACAAAGAAAGGAAGGTTAAAATAAGAACACCTGAAGATAACCAAAAGTTCCTTCACGACCACGGAGAAGATCTCCAAAAAGGAGCGGATTGGCTTCCAGTTTTACCAGCACCAATACTGCCCGGAAGTGGGCCAACGCCTACACCCTCGGGATCTGAGCAAAAGGAAGACACCCCATCTTAAGAACATTTTAAATAGAACAGGATGTCTCTGCAGCTACTTAGTTGGAACATAAATGGCGGGAATTCTCCGGAAAAAAGGAGAAGGATATTTCATATCCTAAAAAAAGAACAACTGGATGTAATATGTTTGCAAGAAACACATGTGACTAGGCTCCACAGGAAAGTATTAATCAATAAAAGACTTGGCCAAGAATTTATCTCATCAGACAAAGTTAAAAAAAGAGGTGTTGTAATTTATGCAAAGGAGAACCTGTCGCCAAAATTTTTATTTAAAGATGATCATGGAAGAATTCTCGCAATTGAAATCCAAACACAAGGGGAAAAGATTTTGATACTAGGAGTTTACGCGCCAAATGATGGAAAATCAGAATTCTACAAGAAGCTGCATGAGACAATGATGGACTATTTGGACTATGCTAATATTATTGTGATGGGAGATATGAATGGGGTGGTGTCTACAAATATGGACAAATCCCAAAATCAAAACTTAACAACAGACGGCAGACTCCCTAAAACTTTCTTTGAAATGACAGACAATATGGATTTGATTGACATTTGGAGGACAAGGAACCCCTTGGGTAAAGAAGGAACCTTCTTTTCTGAGGCCCACTTGTCATGGACACGAATCGACCAAATTTGGATATCTAGAGGGCTGGCTCCGAAAACGAGAAAAGTGGAAATCTGCCCAAAAACCTGCTCCGACCATAATGCCTTAAAAATGGAATTGAGACTTTTTCCAACTGGATCCTTCAGATGGAGAATGAATGACACCTTGTTAAGAGATCAAGAGATTGTGAAGAAGGCCCAAAAAACACTAAAGGACTACTTTGAAATAAATCTGAACACTACGGTGGAGAAAAGAACAATCTGGGATGCAAGTAAAGCTGTAATGAGAGGGTTTCTGATTCAACAGAATTCGATAAAAAGAAAATATTGGAATGGAAAAAAAGAAAGAATTTTAGAGAAAATAAGTGAAGGAGAGAAAAAGCTGAGAATCAAACCGAAGTCAAAAGAGGTGCTAAGAGAGATCAAATTCCATCAAGCACAATATTCGAAACTGATCAATCAAGAGATTGAGTGGAAAATCAAACAAATGAAGCAGAGATCGTTTGAATCAGCAAATAAATGTGGAAAGTTGCTGGCTTGGCAGTTGAAAAAAAGACAAAAATTAAATACGGTTACAAATTTGGAGATTCAAGGAAAAATAGTTCAGAAACCAGAAGAAATAAGAAAGTGCTTTCACAGATATTTCAAAGAGCTCTACGCACAGGGGCCTCAGAAAGAATCGGAAATGGACCAATTTCTGGAATCAAATGGACTACCTAAAATAAGTCAAGATAAAAGATCAATTCTTAACAGCAAAATAACTCAACAGGAAATTGAAGGTGCCATCCAAAACATGCAGCTGGGCAAATCTCCAGGCCCGGACGGACTCACCTCCAAATATTATAAAACTTTGAAGGATTTCTTGATACAACCGTTGTTGGAGGTTTGTAACCAGATCATGGAGGGGAGGAAGGCACCGGAAACGTGGAAAGAAGCATTTATCACATTGATTCCCAAGTCAGAAAGGGAAAAGACTCAGCTTAAGAACTACCGTCCCATCTCACTCCTGAATGTGGATTACAAAATTTTTGCAGACATTTTAGCAAGTAGACTTAAAAATGTATTAAATGAAGTAATTCATAAGGACCAAGCAGGCTTTCTCCCTGGTAGACACATGTCGGACAATACCAGGAACATTATTGATATATTGGAGCTGTTGCGAATTAGAAACACAAGGGCTGCTTTAATCTTTATTGATGCGGAGAAAGCATTTGACAACATTTCTTGGATGTTTATGAAGAAGAACTTGAAAGGGATGGGAGTGGGACGGGGGTTTGAAAATGGATTAGAAGCAATTTATTCAGAACAAAAAGCTAAACTGATAGTGAACAATGTGGTATCGGAGGAACTTCAAATTGAAAAAGGGACACGACAGGGGTGCCCTCTATCACCTCTGCTATTTATTTCTGTTCTGGAGGTATTGCTGAATATGATTAGGGAGGACCAGTTGGTGCAAGGTATTGTGGTCGGAGCGAAACAATACAAACTGAAAGCTTTCGCAGATGACTTAGTCTTGACATTACAGGAGCCAGAATCTAGCACAAAAAGAGTTTTGGAACTTATCTTGGAGTTTGGTCGGGTGGCGGGATTTAAGTTAAACAAACAAAAAACTAAGGTTTTGGTTAAAAATCTGACACCTACAGAGATAGAGGGGTATCAGAAAGAGACAGAGCTAAGTGTGGTTAAAAAAGTGAAATACCTGGGAGTATCCTTGTCCACTAAAAATTTAAATCTTTTCAAAGATAACTATGAAAAATGTTGGTTGGAAATTAAAAAAGACTTGGATATATGGTCAAGATTGAAACTTACCTTGTCAGGCCGAATCGCAGCTATAAAGATGTGTGTTTTGCCAAAAATGTTATTCTTATTTCAAACCCTTCAGGTCGTGGACAGAATGGAATGCTTTGGAAAATGGCAGAAGGATATTTCTAAGTTTGTCTGGCAGGGCAAAAAGCCCCGAATAAAATTTAAAATACTAACTGACTCAAAAGATAGAGGGGGGTTTGCCCTGCCGGATTTAAGGTTGTATTACGAAGCTGCAGCCTTCTGCTGGTTGAAGGATTGGTTTCTGTTGGAAAACACCGATGTCCTAGATCTGGAAGGGTTTGATAATGTGTATGGTTGGCACGCATATTTGTGGTACGACAAGGCGAAGATTCACAAATTGTTTAAAAACCATATTGTCAGAAAATCAATTTTTGCTGTCTGGATGAAGTACAAGGACCTGCTAGAAAGTAAGACCCCGAGGTGGTTATCACCTGTGGAAGCCAAGATTTCTAAAAAAAGGCCCAATATGGAGGCCTACTGGCCAAAATATTGGGAATTGATTGAAAGAGTTGGAGATAATTGGAAGCTCCAAAGCCAGGACAAACTAAAAGGTAAGGTGCGAGATTGGTTGCATTATGCTCAAATTCAAGAGGTATTCAAAATAGATAAAAAAGTGGGTTTCCAGTTGGAGAAATCGAAACTGGAGACGGAGTTACTAGAACCAAAGACTAAGGTATTTTCGAGGATGTATGACTTGCTGCTTAAATGGAACACACAGGACGAGACAGTTAAATCTGCTATGATTAAATGGGCACAGGATGTAGGACACAACATTATGTCTGAGGACTGGGAAAGGTTATGGAACACCGGTATGAAATTTACGGCATGTAGTGCCTTGAAAGAGAACATTATGAAAATGGTATACCGGTGGTACATGACCCCAGTCAAGTTGGCTAAAATATATCATCTTTCTGATAATAAGTGTTGGAAATGTAAGGAGGCAGAAGGGACATTCTTTCACCTCTGGTGGACCTGCCCGAAAGTAAAGGCCTTTTGGGAAATGATACATAATGAGCTGAAAAAGGTATTTAGATATACCTTTTCTAAGAAACCAGAGGCCTTTCTCCTGGGCATGGTGGACCGGAAGGTGCCAAAGAAGGATAGAACCTTGTTTATGTATGCAACCACAGCAGCTAGGATTCTCATCGCTAAGTTCTGGAAAACACCAGATTTACCCACACTGGAGGACTGGCAGACGCAGTTGATGGACTACATGGAGTTGGCAGAAATGACTGGCAGAATCCGAGATCTGAGCGAAGAAACAATGGAGGAGGACTGGAAAAAATTTAAGGACTATTTGCAAAAACATTATAAGTTGTTTGAATGTTAAGATAGCGCACGACTAAGAAACGTTATGCTTCTGCAATTTATTTTAAGCAAATGATAAAGTAAGCATTGAAGGAAAAAAAAAACGAGACATATTTGAAACAAAATATTATGTTTATTAAGAGTGTTAAAACTAAATTATAAATTTTTGAAATTGGTAACATAATATATTTAAAGGTATAATAAGATGGGAAACAAGATAACAAATTGCTGAACTGGCTAGAACAATGAATGCAATGCTGAGAGGATGTGAGGAGGTCCAAAAGTGAACTGTTGAAGGACGTTAAGGAAAGTTTCTTAATATTTTTTCTTTTTTCATTTTTCTTCATATATATATACATAAAAAATGTTTCTTGTATGTTGCCATGTAAACAAATCTGTTAACCTATGAAAAGAAACGCAATAAAAAATCATTATAAAAAAAAAATATTATGATACTGATTGACTTTACAGTGTTGTTGAAAAAAATTGTAGCAAGGCAATGTAGGTGAGGAGGTTCAAACACTCAGGAACGCCATGCTACATATTGTTAACATTTGTGGTAAGGTGTGGACTGCATCAGAGAGATTCTCTGCTAGCAGCCTTAACGTAGATTTCCCCCTGTCTTACTGAAAGGGCTAACAGGGTTCATTTCCATCTGAGGGGTGAAAGGACGGAAAGCAACTTTCATAAAATGACAGAGGGACAATGAACACAGAGAGTTCCTTTCAGTAGTGGGGAAAGTTCTGATTATGGAGTGTTAATTATAATGGTTTAATTCACACAGAAATGAAAGATGTAAATGTATCAATGAAGATTTTAAAATGCAAAATGGCTAAATGTATCTTGCTAACCCTGGGGTTTTCCCACAAGAGTTTTTCTGAAGGACTCTGAGCTCTTTCAACAGTTAATGAGCAACTAACTGATTGTTGTTCTCTGGTGGCTAACATGTGAGGGTTGTAAACCTGGACAGCACAAAATATTGTATGGGTATTTTTGATGTTTAAATTCTGTTTTGAAGAAAGTTCTGCCAGTAAAAGTTTAAATAATGTTTCATGGGTCTGGACAATGCTTCATTTACAAAGGAGTCAGTTCTTACGCTTCCAGTCGCTTCAAACTGCGCAATATTTAATATCTGCTGCATGGAGTGTACATAAAAATCCCAGTTAATTCCTAATATCCCCACTCATTCCACTTTGGTCATTAAAACTGAGGGTTGCATCAAATGACGTTGTTCCATTCATACAAAGACTTTCAGTTGTGCAACCAATTTCCCCTCCCTCTCTCCTATTCTAGATCTATTCTAGGTTTCCTCAAAAAAACAGCTGGATCAGATTGGGGTAAGGGGCTCAGGTGGGATGTAGAGAGATGAGAGGGAAGAATGGAACTACTTTGTTGGATACTTGTTAGTAGTCCCAGGGTCAGCATGTGGTACAGTGAGGCAAACACTGTTTGCCTCACTGCCAGGACCACTTTCATGGTATTCACCCAATGGTTGGGCTTGCCAGAATTGTAACTGGCAAGGATGAAGAACAGATGTTGACTGCAGCTCTGAGCCGGCTGCCGAAACTTGCTAGGCCTGCCTTCTTAATGATGCTGGCTCAGACACAGCCAGCATACATAAAGGATGGGGTGATTAAGATGGCCGAGTCTGAGCCCGTATGCTTGGTCTGGATCTCAAATCAGCACCAAGGGTGAGACACCATTGCTGCTGCCTCTATGGGGCAGGTAGAGATACTGCCCACCAGTGGTGGGTAGTGGAAGTGCAGCCTGGCACTCATCAGAGCTAGGGGCTGCATGCCCAAACGCCTTAGTCCCATCATTTTAATTCTGCTACTGTTAGTAGCAGATTATGTCAGGGGTGCGGCTGCCATCATTAAGACAGCAGGGCTATTGTTGTGCGATTGCAATCATCAGGCACCTTGGAATTTAACCAGCCTGGGGGCAGCAAAGCAAGCTTCAAGAGGATCCACTGAAAGTAGCATGTCCAATTTCCACCACCCCCCATATGAAAAATACCCCCAAACCCTTGGGGACTGGGTCTGCTTGTTCAGTCTTTTGAAACTAGATGGGAGAACTTTTGCAGTGCGGGACAATTTTATGCAAATATGATCTGCATGCTGAACACTCATCACTTCCTTGTATTTATTTATTATTTTTACTTGAGTTCAGATCCCTCTTTTTAAAAATCCACATAGCAGCCTCAACTCTTTAGGCAAAGAGGTGTTGTTGCAGATTTTTATTGTTTGCCAACTCATTGCTTTTGGACGTCAGCTTCAGAATTTAGGCACTGCTGAATCTTATTCCTGGTATTATTCTATTCAGTTCAGTGGTTCACATGCTTACTTTTTAGGGCAGCTGCATTGGCTTGGGTTTTCAGAGTGTGGTGGATGCCTTGATGAATTACAAACAAGGATCGTGGTGGGTTTTCAGCAATTTCCCATGATCCTTGGGCCCTGGAAGTAAGATGCAGGATTAATCAATATTTTTAATCAAAGGCTGTCATAGTACATTGACACACTTGTTTCTGACAAGCGCTACGTCTCCGGGCTGTTGAAACCTGCTTTGTTGCCATTTCATCATACTACTGCCACACAGATTAACAGGGGGCTGCTTTTTAGACAATATTCCATATATACTGAGTGTCACTTCAGATATCAGGTAATATTTATCTTACTTCAGTGAAAGTACAATGAGGGTTGGGGGGTTTTTTGGGGGGGGAGAGAATGTGTAGCAAATGCTGAAAAATAAGAAAATAAGAAAAATGCAGAAAAAAGCTAGTAAAGGTCTCCAGTGACAGAGAATTGCTTTTAAAAGAAAAAAGACCATAGGTTCAAAAAGATCTGGAGCAGAGTTTCGCAAACTTATTTGGCCTACCACCCCCTCTTCAGAAAAAAACAAATACTCAGTGCCCACTTGGAAATCTAACTTCTTTAAACAAATAAACAAACCAAAAGATGCATTGACAAATTTGCATTCTTTTATGTAAAGTCGTACCTCAGAAGTCGAACAGAATACATTCCCAAAGTCTGTTCAACTTCCAAAACATTTGGAAACCAAGGCACGGCTTCCGATTGGCTGCAGGAAGCTCCTGCAGCCAATCAGAAGCCATGGAACCCACATTGGACGCTCAGGTTCCAAAGAATGTTCACAAACCGGAACACTCACTACAGTGGTACCTCGGGTTAAGAACTTAATTCATTCTGGAGGTCCGTTCTTAACCTGAAACTGTTCTTAACCTGAAGTGCATTTTAGCTAATGGGGCCTCCCGCTGCCGCTACGCAATTTCTGTTCCCATACTGAAGTAAAGTTCTTAACCCAAGGTACTATTTCTGGGTTAGCGGAGTCTGTAACCTGAGGCATCTGTAACCCGAAGTACCACTGTACCGGGTTAGCAGCATTCGGGAGCCAAAACGTTCGACTTCTGAGGTATGACTGAATCTATATTTCTGCCTACGTCCTGCAGCATAGTAAAGAAAGATGGCATTCCTGTTAAGATACGAGAGGTACCCACCATCTGGAATATATTTTTGTTTCAACAGGCTTTCTCACCTGGATAAGTGGGTTTTGCTGTGAGCATCTACCTCATATGGTTTCCATTTTGTTTTTAATGTATTTGCTGGTTTTTGTGTGTGTGTTTTTTCACTGTTTTTAATTATCTTCAGTGAAGGTCAACCTGAGATGGTTGTTTAGAATGTGATTAATAAATCATCAACAACAACAATCGTGATGATAGAAAACCTGGTGATTAAAATACTCTTAGCCAGGGGAATGAGAAAGAAAGATAAATTTGACATGGGGTGGATAGACTTCATCTTAGCATGTTACCAAATCTGATAATGATGCAACGCCACTGTCATGATACATGAACATTTGGATTTCCTGAATTTGTTTTGACATTTGTGACTGTTTTGAAAGCATGTAATACACACCTTTGAATGCAAAGATCCTGTTAAATAATGTACAGCCTTTGTAATAGTAGTGTTTCTTTTCTTTTCTTTTGTTCTTATATATTTAAATGTAAAATCTGGAATTCTTTTTTCAACGGGAACTCACCAGAACTCAGTTCCAGTGCCTCTCAGGTGGGCACCATTGCCATTATAAGAGAAAAAGGGAGGTGTTCCTGGTGAGTTCTTGCACCTCTTTTCTAGAAAAATAGCATTGTGTAGCATATAAAAATCAAGGCTTTTCAATGTATTTTTCTATTGTTGATTTTGGTAAATCTGCTTATCTTTTCTGGTGGACAGTTAGGCATTGGGTAAGCCTTTGATCAGATGGAGGGGAAGTCATAGCCTCCGCCTGCCCCTCCTCATTAAGGGTATCCTGTTAAAGGGATCTGGGGGTGTGAATTCTGTCTGATGCCCAGACGCGGGCCAGGGCCATACCATGACCCCAACAGGGATCCCTTGGGGTGCCCCTATTTGATGTAAGTCATAGGGTTCCCCCTATTGGTGGTTTACCCTTAGATGGACTCCCTGCAGTTGGCGGGGAGTTGAGATATAGTCTGGCTTCACCCAATGCCTAAGCCCAAAGGTCAGCAAGGTTTATCTCACCTGGGCCGGTTCACTCCAGCGGAGATCACTCTGTGGGCTGGACCGCGCGTGAGCATGAGCGCTCGCACCTGCCATTTCCTGCGTCTGCGTCTATGCAGCTGCGATTTCTGGAGCCGCAGAAGCGAGTCCCCACACCATGCTGCACCGGTTAAGTACAGCACACGGGGACTCGCTGAGCAGGCCGCTCAGTTCGGGGGCAGCTTGTGGGTCAGTTAAACGACCCCCATGGGCCGCTTGTAGCCTATGGGCCTTAGGTTGCCGACCCCTGGCCTAAGCCAAACCGCCCACATCTGTAACCAATAAAGTTGTGGCCTATTGAAACCCATAAAACAAAATCCATTCATCCATGTGTTTATTTATCTACTAGGGAACTGTGGGTCATGGGGCCTTGACATGCAACTCTGCAATCCTTAGAAGGGCGCAGGTCCAAAGGGACTTAATGCCAAGTGATTGGGTATAGGATTGCAGGCTAAGCTTATTTCCCTAGCACCCCCCAGTAGAACTTTGATTTAGTCCAGAACAGGTCTGTCAGTAGGAAAATAGTACATTTGTGCAAATTGCGAGATTAAATAAGAATATAGGAGGACTTCCTGAATATTGGGTATCATTAATGCCCATTGCAGTAAGAGGGGATATCTGAATACTCACTAGACATGGAACAATATCAAGGATGCTTTTTAGGTTCCTGTTTTCCTTTCCTGACTTATAAGAACATGTGGATGTACAAAAGCAAATAGTGGCTGCAAAACTGAAGGGATTCAAATTCTTTTAGAGTACAGGATGCATTTGGACATGTTGAAATGGAATCATTCCAGAAGGTGCCACTTATTTACTCTAAACTAATTGATGCTTCCTGATTTTTTTACAAATTGATGGACCAGGGGGAAAGATGCATGAAATCTGCAATTGATCCTGCTGCAGGAAATAACATAAATAACAAAATGTACTTTACATGGATTTTCTACAAGGTCCCGTGACTGAGGTTCCCTGAATTCAGGTAAACAATACCGATGGGGGAGAAGGGGTGATTCAGGGCCACTATACATGATTGCATCTAACTTGGTGGTTCATACATTGTGCAGAACTAATTTAAACAGATGCTAACATGGGTGAACAATCAGGCTAGAAAAACCAAAAGACTTCCCTATGAAGAGTCAGTATAGTAGTTGGAATGTTGGACTAGAAGCTGGGAGACCTGAGTTCAAATCCCCACTCAATCATGAAGCTCACGAACTGACTTTGAAACAGTTACTGTTTCTCAGTCTAACCTACCTTGCAGGGATGCTTTGAGGATAAGGATGAGAGGGGGGAACCATGCATGCCATCTTGAACTCCTTCGGGAGAAGGTGGGATATTAATGTAATCAAATAAAATAAATAGACATAGAACACAAGAAGGAATAGCTGGCAGGCAACAGTTAAATTTGTACACCAGAATCTGTGAAGGGCTAATCTGATGGGTAGCCGCCCATTTTGAGACAGGAAATTACCATGACATACCCACTTCAAGGATCCTAAGATTTCAAGAAACGCATAAATATTTTAATATGTTTTAAACCTTTTAATATGTTTACAATAAATATTCCTTTTTGTGCTTATGCAACAACCGAGAAGTAAAAATATAAATTAAATAAAGTGCAATATCGGAAAGTCTAATTTCATTACCAATACAATGCTATCATTTGGGCACAAAGAATTGCACAACAAAAACCTGCATTTTCAAAGCAATGCAATTTTCAAAGCAATTCAAATCATTTATTGAGTAATAACAGCTGGACATAATAGCCTTTTCAGTTTTCCGTAATATAGTTTAAAGCACCGTGCATATTAAAGAAAGGCATGCATAAATAGCATTGATTTAAAATATCAAAAGCATGGACTGTAGAGGAATGGACATGGTCAAATAATCGACTCCAGGGGAAAGAAAAAGGCAGGTTTGTAATCTCTAACAGAACAGAAGAAGAAACAAGAAATGGTTGGTTAATGCAGGACAGAAATTAACACAATGAGAATAAATTCCATCACTATTGTTTCTAATCTATTGTTTCTTTTTGTACTGGTTCTTTGTCTCCTTTTCATGAGATCTGCACATGGTAAAAAGATGACAAAATGCTTTAAATCAATTGTTCAAAAGGTACATGAGGACTCCTCAGGTTGTCACATATTGACAACCAAAACTTGGAGCAGATAAAGATGATGATGATTTATTTTTTGTAGCCCACCCATCTGACTGGGTTGCCCCAGTCACTCTGGACAGCTTGCAGCAGAATATACAAAAACACAAAAAAACACCACACATCAAAAGCTTTCCAATATAGGGCTGTTTTCAGATGTGTACAGAAGGTCGTATAATTATTTATCTCTTTAATATATGATGGCAGAGCATTCCACAGGGTGGGCACCACTACCAAGAAAACTCTCTGCCTGGTTCCCTGTACTGTAACCTCACAATGAGGGAACCACTAGAAGGCCCTCAGAGCTGGATCTCAGTGTCAGGGCTGGCCGATGGGGGCAGAGAAGCTCCTTCAGGTATACAGGGCCGAGGCCATTCCTCCTCAGAAGAAACTTCTAAGCAAATTCAAGGGAAACCAAGTCAGTTTCATTGGAACAAAGGAAGGGCTTTAAAATCAGTCAGACCATTCTTCAGCTGGTCCTGCCCAGTACTGCCAAAACTGACTGGTCATAGCTCTTCAGGGTCTCAGACAGAAATCTTTCCCAGGGACTGAATCTGTGACTTTCTCTATACAAAACATTGCTCTAAAAGGGAGCTACAGTGGTACCTCAGTTTAAGAACTTAATTTGTTCTGGAGGTCTGTTCTTAACCTGAAACTGTTCTTAATCTGAGGTACCACTTTAACTAATGGGGCCTCCTACTGCTGCCGTGCTGCTGCCACATGATTTCTGTTCTCATCCTGAAGTAAAGATCTTAACCCGAGGTACTATTTCTGGGTTAATGGAGTCTGTAACCTGAAGCGTCTGTAACCTGAGGTACCACTGTATAGCCTCCTCCTTAATTGTATGTTGGACTTCGCTCATTGAGACTTCTTCAGTCCGATCCAAGGATGGACTCTTACAAAATACCATCCAATAACAGTGTTGGGAGAGAGGAATATACACTGTTTTCTGTTTCCTGTGTCTGTCTTCATGAGCAGTTTGTCTGATGTGTCTGCCAATAAGTCTTGTGGGATAAATGTATCATATCAAAAACTTTGGGCAGTCAGCTGGCCCCAGGCAGGCAGGGAAACAGTGGCAGACAGAGGCAGGCAGGCGGACATGCAGGAAAAATTCCCTTGCCAGGCTGGCACAAGCAGACCATATGTGGTGGTGGTGAAACAGCAAGGAGAATTGAGCTATGGAGGTCCCATCTGCACTATGTATTTAAAGCAGGATGATACCACTTTAAATAGTCATGACTTGCCTCAAAGAATCACGGGGTGTGTAGTTTGTTAATGGCTTTAGCCTTTGTTAAGAGATTCCTATCCCTGCCCCCAAGAACTACAATTCTTGGAGTGGTTGAACAATCAACCCCTCTTCCCAGGGAACTCTGGGAATTGTAGCTCTTTCTGGGAAGTCATTATTTAAAGTGGAATGATACAGCTTTAAATGTATAATGCAGATGGGTCCTGAAACACAACAGAACAAGCCAAATAGGAGCATGGGAACTGACAAGACTGAGCACTCAACTGGCTTTGTAAAAAGAATTCACTTTTTTGGGTGGGCGGAGACATTTTAAAGAGAACTAACACAAACCTCCCAGGATCTACGTGTCTAAAATTTGGCATAGTTATTCTTCTCTTAGCGGCTATCATACCTCCACATTTCATGTGCCTATATGAAAAAGTAAAAACTCTGTGGTGATTTTGTTTCCCAATGCAAATGAAATGGCATACCAAAGTTTTGCGTTTCTGAATGCTTTGTGTCTGATGGTGGCTGGATCCAAATTACTGAACTGGACACCAAATCAGACTGAGGGATCTTGCGCAGCCCTGTTGCAGATCTTTGAACACAGGTGGAAGATGCTGACATACCGTATTTTTCACTCTATAAGACACACCAGACCACAAGACGCATCTAGTTTTTGGAGGAGGAAAACAAGAAAAAAAATATTCTGAATCTCAGAGGCCAGAACAGCAAGAGGGATCGCTGTGCAGTGAAAGCAGCAATCCCTCTTGCTGTTCTGGCTTCTGGCATAGCTGCGCAGCCTGCATTCGCTCCATAAGACGCACACCCATTTCCCCTTACTTTTTTAGGAGGGAAAAAGTGAGTCTTATAGTGCAAAAAATACGGTAATCTCACTCTTGTCAATCATTGTGATGCAGCATCCTTCACTAACTGCATTAGTTGAACTTACAGGAAAACATATTATGCAAAGCAAAACAAAAAACAAAAAAAGACATGCAGATCATCATTTGATAATATCTCTTTTCCTATATATTGGCTGTGGCAATATATTGAAGTGAAACTTATATGACTTGTAAACAGATGTGATTACAACTGGTTTTATAGCCTCCACCATGGGAATTATTAGTGCCATATTTTTTTAAAGGTGCCATCTAACCTTCTGCTAATTTACACATGTAAAATTTTCTCACTTAATTTGTACAATGATTATAGAACAAAGCTGACACTTTCATTAGATAGCTCGTGAGAACTGCCCTGAAGAGTGCTCTTGGCACAGTAATGGATGGCATTTAAAACAAAGATTCCTAAGGTCAGCCTCGGTTTAACAGAGAAATAAATTAAGTTACATTGACAGATCTCTGAGCAGTCAGTAAAGGTAACCCCAGTGGTAATTAGAAAGAGGTCAGAATCACTGAGGTCCCCTCATTGATTTTGCATTTTGCAGAGGCTCAGCAAACCTTTGAAACAAATAATCACTATAACTGTCTTAATAAATATGTGGTTAGAATGCTTTATGTAGGAAGCTCCCTCTTGGCTCCATCCCTTAGATCTGAAGATTAAATCCTGCAATAAAACTTATAGGCAGCAAAATCCTATGCCCATCGTGGTAGAAAGTTTTCACTGACTTCAGCTGCACAGGTGAAAATCACAAGCAGTTTCTTGGGGTATCAGAGTGCAGGCAGCACAGAGTTTAAATTGGAAAAGAGGAGGTTGGTTGTTGTTTTTATTTGCCTCCTTGTCTGTTATTCTGATGAAATATTCACCACCTATAAGAAAACCCTTTTTTGGATGTGTATACTCAAAAAATGGCTTCTGATGATGTCAACACCGGGTGTTGTATCAGACTGAATGAGACCAAAGCTTTTCAGGACCCTGGACAGAGATCCAGACTTAAGTTCTAAAGCCCTCTTGCCTATGGCAATTGAGTAATTGCCTATGGCAATTGAATTCATGTATCTTCCAAGGTGTGAAGAAGGTGTTTCTCCTTCTCACCCATCTGCTTCATCCTCAGACCTGTTTTTTGTTGTTGTTATGGCCATGGTGGGAATGCAGCTGTTGGTACATAGCGTGCTGCCCAAACAACACCAATGAAATAGGGGCCCAGGAGCCCAATAAACAATTCTGCTTGTTTAAAGGGCTAGGTTACTATGAAACAGATCTGATGAAAGGGCTCCCCCTGTCACCCAATCTATATTTCCAGCAACGAGAGAGGAGGATATCATTTTGGCTTTCCACAGAATGATAACAAAGGTACGCCAAAATAAAATAAAAGGAAAAGAACTCAACAATAAAACCATTACACATAACATGATTTATACTGCAAAACACAAAAGTCATATTGAAAGTCAAGGTCCTTGCACAGAAGTAATGAGGTATAAAATTTATAAATCTGTTTTAACAGAAGAGCACAGTTGCCTGGCACATGCTGTCAAGGAAATAGATGGGAAGAAAGGGAAACATTGCAAATGTTGCAAATGTCAAATCCTGATAATACTACTCCACCTAATCCTAAACTAGCAAATATACACATGCAGATCCAGAGCTGATACACAGTGTATTATTGCTCTCCTCTCCCAAGCATGGGGGGTGCACACAATTTCAGATATGTAAATGCCTGCTCTATTTCACCACTCTTCATTGACAAGGATACCATTATTTCAGTCAATGCACCTTCAATATATTTTTTGTTTAGTTTTGCAGAGCTTAATTGGTTAAGTTAGCACTTTCATATTATAATCACTGACACTAATGTCCTGCAAGCTACCAGTGTCTGTCTGTATTGTCCACCTTCTCCTCCTGAGTACTGGTTTGGGTGGAATATGTGCCACTACAAAGCTAGAAGAGCAGGAATGTGCTTCTACGGTTTTAAGCTTAAGTAAAGCAAACATGACATTGTCTTTGGAGAATCTACAACCTTTCTTTTAGGAGCAAGTGTCCACATTAAAACAACAGCAAAAACAACAAAAACTTCTATCCTGTAAGAATGTCTTGATGAGAGCATCACCTACGGAATATCAGTGGATGTGACATTGACAGCCATTGCAACAACCCCATCCTTCAACTCCAACCTATTTGTGAGCATATTGTATGCACATTCCCACCATTTGCAACATATTTGTCTTGAGGTACAATTGCCAAAAGAGGTTGATCACATGAAATCAGGTCATGCATTTCAACTGTTTTCTATCCCAGGGTCATAACTTGCTCTTTCCTTTCAGTGGGGTTTCATTGACTACATTATGTATCTGATACTTTGTTTACATTCAGAGCATGCTTTCCTCTTCCTAGTTGCAAAATATTTTTGGTTTTCTCTTTGAAGAGCATTCCTTTGAATCAAAGGCAAAACTGCATTGATTTTAAAGGAGCTAGGATGCTGCTCAATTTTTAAGGAAGAACTGAGGCTTTCGGATGTCAATATACCAAAATTGAATATTCCTAAATGGATGCACCTCTGATGAAGTGAACTGTAGACTATGAAAGCTTATTTTATAATAAATGTGTTAGTCTTTATACGCTACAAAGCTCTGTCATTTTTGTTGCTAAAGACACAGTTACTGTTAAAGGTGCAACAGCAGGGATAATTCATTGTGCACCTTAATGGTTAGTTCTGTTAATGTTAAAGTCAACTATTTTGAATGGGCAGAAATTTTAGGGATAACAACTTTATCTATTGCCACCTGCATCCATTGTGGTCCTCCAAATGTTGCTGGACTTTAACTCCACCATCCCTGCCTATTGGGCATCCTGGTTGGGGTTGATGGGAGGGTGACCTCGCAATATCTGGGGGCAGGTCACTGATTCCCCACTCTTGACCTACAGTTTTGTTTCAAGAAACAGATGGAGAGTTGTCATTTTTTATGCTCATGACAGCCCCCAGGTGTCACCATTGACTCCTAGCATCAAGTAGGTAGGTGTGGGCAGCCTGCTTGCCACAAGTATTGAGATTGGCTTACACAACAAACTGGAATTGGGGAGTGGGAGTCAGAAACCAAACTGAAAGCAAAAAAGCAATACAATTCCATCAGTGGGTTTTCTGTAAACCATGGATAACTCCAATAATTTGATCATGAGCTCAGAACTCTCAAATGATCTAGGATGATTCAGGATAAGACATAGGACTTCCATTTCATACAAACATTTATGCACCTGAATCTTTACTCTGAATCATTGAGTTTATTCTCAAGACAGACGTTTTGGATACATACAAAATGTATTTGTCTCACCATACAGGAACCACAGAGGGGGGGGGTGTCCCTAGAAGTGGTAATGTTAAAGCTCAATTCCCTCTCCAATCACTGGACCTCTTTGACTTGTCTCCTGCAGAAAATCTTCGGAAGAAAGGGTACATTCTGAGGATTTGTCCCCTGTCTGCCTCATTCACACTCATTTAAGAAGACTCAATCTAGGATTAAAGATTTGCAAGTAACTTGAGCATCTGATTTGCCCGCTGGTTACTGGGCAACGTATGGGAAACAGGTCATCAACAACAACAACAACTCAATTAAGTAAATAATTACTCACCAGACATTGTACAAAGTAAAGCATGGAAATATGAAGCTGCAGAAGGATTCTCAGAGATAGTCACATTATGTAACTAATTGCCTAGGCTCTGTATTGTGTTAGTTTTTTTTATCACCCTGCATGCAATTTTTCATTATTTTAACTGCACCAGAAGAAATACTCTATGGATGCCTCCAGACTGTCACTATTTTCTGGGAGAAAGCTAAGCACCTCCTGGAACTTTAAGCATCTGCATTTGAAGTGGATTAACATATAACACAAGAAACCCACTTCTTCTTTTTGAAGGGAAAAAAAACTTTTTGCAGTTTGGAAAGTGATGGGGAAATGCATTTTTTTTAGGGAGCTTAAGTAATTTGGAGATTGGATGCACTTTCTGGATTGAGGCCTACCTAATATTAGCTGTTTTTCCATTTTCTTTCCTCGGTATCTATAAACTTGTTTCTTCAACACTCTTTCTAATCATTGTACTTAACAACTGCTAAATGACTTTGATCCCATCAAATTATTTGGAACCCCCCCCCCATAACTTCTGGAAATAATTAACCAGGTCACCAATTTGCTTTATGATATTAGGTGTAAAGTCTCTCTGACTTAATTTTTAATCTGAAACTATTACATCTCCACTTCATAGCATGCTCCAATGCTATTCAAATAATTTTATCCTCCTGGGGATCAAAATTTTGCATCAAGATGAGGAACTGATTCAATTACTCCTACCAGGCCATACATTCTGCTTTCTCTGTGTGATGAATGAACTGTAAATAATCATCAGCAATCTGTTCCTTGTGAAAATGATTGCCCAAATAAGGAAAAATACTCCCTGGGAAAGATGTAAGGTTGTGTCTCCAAAAAAAGTAAAATAAAATAAAGAGAGAGTGTGTCCATAGAATCATAAATATGCAGTGTCAATCTCACGCCTGCATATCAGAGAACAAATTAAATGATCAGCAGTTTCTGCATTTTACTAGCTATTCTGACCTGGAAATAAACCAGGAAAACTTGAAAGTCTTCGGATGCTGTTGGATTATTACTCCCATCAGCCCAATCCAATGCAACCAATAGTCAAGGATGATGGAAGTTTTATATAGTCCCGTAACATCTGGAAGGACTCAGGTTCCCCCTCCCTGAAATAGAGCATTATTAAAGTGCACTGAGTCAACCTTGGGGGGGGGGGAGTGGAGTGTACCCATGTAGAACATTTCTTCACATGCAGTGCTATTTTTCTAAAACACACACACACAAAAAAAAAAAAACAGGTGCCAGAATTCACCATGAATGCCTCCCTTTGTCTCTTACAATGGCAATGGCGCCCACCTGAAGGTGCCAATGAGTTCTGGTGAGTTCCAGCTGAAAAAAAGTCCTGCTCACATGTATTCTTAAGTGAATAGGGATCAATCCATCAGCCAGAGCTACTCATACAAAGGCTTGGTTAGAAACTCTGACATTAATAGCATAGGAGGGCCAGCGTGGTGTATTGGCTACTGTTAGCCTAGAACCAGGAAAACCCAGATTCAAATCCTTGCTCAACCATGAAGCTCATTGGGCAACCTTGGGTCTAATTTACCTCACAGGGTTGTTGTGAGGATCAAAGGAGGGGAGAATCATGGCATGTTGCCCCGATTTCCTTGGAAGAAAGATGGAATACAAAAGCAGGGATGGGGGAACTGTGGTCCTCCAAATGTTGTTGGATTATAGTTCTCATCTTCCCTGACTATTGGTCATGCTGGCTAAAGCTGATGTGAACTGGAGTCCAACATTATGTGAAGGTCACTGGCTTCCTGTCCTTGGTGTAGTTGTTAAGAGTTTTCAACTGGTACCAGGAAGACTTGGGCTCATATCCCCATTCAGTCATGAAGTTCACTGGCTTAACTTGGGCCACTCACCATCTCTCAAGCTAAGTATCTCACAGGGCTGTTGTGAAGAAAAATGGAGGAGAGGAACCATGTCTTAGGCTGTCTATGCAATATACCTTTAAAGCACATTTGAATCACATTTTCTCCCTCAAAGCATTCTGGGCACCACAGTTTGTTAAAAGTGCTGGGGAATGTGAGGGGGAAACGGCAGGTTTTTTCAAGGGACGGGTGGGAAATTTTCACTGAATGTGCTTTAAAAATATTGTGTGTATACAGCCAAAACCCCTTGAAGCAAGGGTAGGATTTAAATGTAATATATAAATAATAATAAGAATAATACAAATAATAATAATTTACTGAATAGCCTTGTGAACCAGTCTAATGTGATGGCCCAACCCAATCTGATCCTCATTTCCACTTAATAAGAGAAATTTTAAGCTTCATAGCAACTTCCAAGTTTACCTTTTCAGCTCTTTTTTTTTAAGGACCACAAAGATGACATGAGTTACAATACAATTCCAGGCTTTTCCCAAGTAGATTAGAGCTGGAAACAATCGCAAGACTGAGCCTGTCAGTTTTCAGAATAGATTGTGTCTTTCAAATTCACCTCCAAATCGTCAAGTGGATTATTGGCAACACAAGCCAGAGTATCTATTTTCACAAAGGAGAATATTTGTACAGAGTAATGGCTACTGAGAAGATAGAGGTCACAAGACCTTTAGCAGAATATATGAATTATCGCTTTTTACAAACAGTTATCTGTGTGACATTTTATAGTATGCTACTTCAGGAAGAAATGCTTGGCTGTTTTTTTTTTATTCGACCCCCACCGCTCTATCCCGTCAAGCATAGATTAGATAAAGTGGCAAGGTACTACGACTTTCAGGGGAATGCTGATAACATTACAAATTTGTTTAAAAGCTTGTGAGGGTAGATGAGATAAGAACTATAAAGTGCTTTGCACACCAAAAAGAACTATGGAAATGATGAATTAGAAATGCCATTCATGGTCATAAGAAGCCGAGGCTTTCCTCATACCCCAGTTTTCAAACCAACGCTAATGATGAAATCTCTCTATACCTCCCTGTTTCTCTGTGCTAGCCATAATCTATGGTGATGCTCAGTATATAACTTGATAATTTCAGGAGAATGAAAGATTTAACAGATTAAACATTAGTGCCCCTCAATATCAAGTGGGTTGTTTTTTAATTGGATGAATATACTATAACAAGAAACATTAGTCGTATGTCAAAATAAGAAGCGAATGTAACCCTCGTAATTTTGTCTTGATTGCCATCCAAAATGAAGTATTTTGATTTCTCTAGGGTTTCCATAGAAACACTATAATGAAATCGGGGGGAAACATGTATTTCCCCCCCAAGAAAACTTTACAAAAAATAAAATAAAAATCTCATCAGACTGCGGGCATGAAGTTGCAACGTAATGTCACTGGTGAATTTGCAGCAGCGCAGAGGCTAACATGTTAGGATAGATGGTGAGGCTCTCCGTAGATGTTTTGACTTAATACCCTTTGCCACTGGGGATTCCTGGAGCTCAAAGTAATAGTGTCTTCTACATCAATGTGCAGTGAAGTGAATGTGGCATTAATCTTCATAGAAAGTTCAATTCTCTCAAGACTTTTGGAAAGATAATATAACCCACATTAATAGAAGGAACGAGGCAGGTAACTAGGCCTGCCTGCCTACCTATAACCACATGATTAAAGGAAGATTTAAAAGTTGGTGTCCTTGCAATTTGTCACAATGAGCTATAAGTACTTCAGTATTGTCATGATGAGCACATATAAACTGTAAAACAAAACTGTGTGTTGAAGCGCAGCTAATGAGAACCTATAGGTCGAATCCAATGAAGTAATTGAGTGAGCCGAATGACTTCTGCTCCTGCAATCAAATTCGCCGCCCTTCCCCATTTGTCCCAGTTCTGTTCCAAAGGGTTGGGGGCGGACCCCAGAGCAGAGCTGTGTGTGTTTGCGTGCGTGCACATGCATGCGTGTGCATGCACTGAAGTTATGTGTACAATAACTTCATGGGATACGGGTTTTTAAGAAAACACAAAATCAACAACAAAGTGTTACCATATGTCAAAGGCTCCTTTGCCTGATGTGCAGAGCGTTCAGTCCTATTTCTGCAGGGATTCACTGCAGGGGCAGCTGATCAAGCTGCATCTCTACCTGTTCCACACATCACCCCAGGGGTGATGCTCCATATGGGTCCATACCTGACCAAGGGATCAGAGGAGGAATGGACTCAAGTCTGCTGTGCTACGAGGATGGTGCAGGGATCAGAGTTGGCCAGGGCCGAGGTGAGGGAGTCAAATACCATCAGAAAATTAACATGCATCTTTTGGTGCTGAGGGACGCGGGTGGTGCTGTGGTCTAAACCACTGAGCCTAGGGCTTGCTGATTGGAAGGTCAGTGGTTCGAATCCCCCCAACGGGGTGAGAGCCTGTTGCTTGGTTCCTGCTCTTGCCAACCTAGCAGTTCAAAAGCACGTCAAAGTGCAAGTAGATAAATAGGTAAAACTCTGGTGGGAAGGTAAACGGCGTTTCCGTGTGCTGTTCTGGTTTTGCCAGAAGCGGCTTAGTCATGCTGGCCACATGACTCGGAAAAACTGTCTGCAGACAAACGTTGGCTCCCTCTGCCAGTAAAGTGAGATGAGCTCCACAATCCCAGAGTCATCCGTGACTGGACTTAACGGTCAGGGGCCCTTTACCTTTGGTGCCAGGAGCCAAAGATGGGTATCCCAATTTTCATCAGCCAAATGTTGGAGGGTATGCACTTAGAATCATAGAATTGTAGAGCTGGAAGCAACCACAAGGTCACCTAGTTCAACCCCTTGCAATGCAGGAATCTTTTGCCCAACGTGGGACTTGAAACTACAACCCTGAGAGTCTCATGCTCTACCAACAGGTATTTAAGGGTTATATGCCTAGATATTCCTACCTGTTCTCTAAGCTCCCATTGCCTCTCTTCTCCCTTTTGGAGGCTCTTTGTAATCTCCAGGTTTCCCCAGCCTTCATTCCCTGCAGCTGTACACCTTCCCTTGGGCAAGAGGGCCCTGCCCCACTCCTTCAAACACAGGCAGAGTGTTCAGGCATTGCTCAAATATGTTCCTCTTAGGAGCCACTGCCTGGTTGGTGCTTGGATGTGACGACCGGCCTCTACTGAAAGGTCAAGTGCTGCAAAGGACTAGCAAGCCCCTGCAGCACAACAAAGACAGGGCAAATGAGGCAGCCTGCCAACCTAATTTGGCCTGCAGCCTGTACATTCCCCACCCAACCCCTGATCTAAGCAAATAGTCAATTATCACTCTAGATTAAGATGAGACATGGGAAGTACCTTAGGCTGAGAGCTGGTGACTGGCTCTAAGGATGATGGGAATTGTGGTTTAGCAACATCTGGAGAGTCATAGCATACCCTCCAATATTTCTCTGATGAAAATAGGGACTATTTTCAACAACAACAACTTTATTATTTATACCCTGCCCATCTGACAGGGTTGCCCCAGCCACTTTGGGTGGCTCCCAACATATATAAAAACTTAATAAAACATTAAACCCCATATCCTCCAACATTTCTATGATGAAAATAGGGTTGTCCTAAGGAAAAAGAGGGACATTATAGGATCAAATCAGCAACCAGGATGGCTTCTGTAAATCCGGGACTGTTCCTGGAAAACAGGGGCACTTGGAAGGTCTGTCATAGGTTTCCCATCCCTGCCTTAGGTGAACAGGACATGGATTTTTAAGCAAAAAGACCCTATTAAAATTCCCCAAAGTGTGGTGGTTATTGTAGGAAGCAGGCGAGAGTTTCACATTCCACTGTGCTTGGTTTACTTAGAAGCTGAGGTTACCAGAGTGCAGGGTCAGTGCATTGGCCGGCCAGGCAATATGTTTTACTGGATGTGTCTTAATATAAATATCCCAGCACATATCTGGCAGAGGCTATGAACTGTCAGAAGCATTTTCTGCACAAGCAGCTAGCCCTCATGATAGGTCCTCCACTCTCCTTCTATTAAGGTCAGCCCTTCTGCACACTTTGGCGAAGCAATACTTTGGGGTGGCTGAAGGAGTTTTCACAACAAACCCTGCCAGAAATATGTGTGGTCATTGGGCCGAACATAATGAGACTGACTGTGCCTCTGCAATAATCCAGCTTTGCCTTAAAATGAGGACTTTACTTCTCCCCAAATTGCCTTCCTTTCGCTCCCAGGAGAGGAGTTTGCATTACTGATCACTGTGCAAAACCTTTGTGTTCCTCCTGGGAACGGTTCTATATCCAATATCATATTCCTATCAAGATTTCCTGTATTGCCTTCCTAACTGTCCTTTCCTATTTGCCAAGGGTTTTGCAGGACCAGATTTCGAGTTCATTGTAAGAAGAGGACACATAAATTACATGGCTTCTTGTTTGTGTTATGTGGCTGAACATCAATTGTGTGACCTGGGAAGACCAATTTCTTTAAAAAGCAGAAATAGGGTGAAAGTGGAGCCTGATCTCATTTGTGAAGAGGCTCAATCTAATTCACCATAATGCCAGGTCACTTCTAGGTCACCTGCTTAGTGAGCATTCGTCCTGATTTCTTTGCACAGTGTTTGCTGGGAGGTTAGATGATGCCTGCTATTTACTGAGCATTCATACATCTTCATTCTCATAATGCTAAACTATGGTTTAGCATTTCATCCAAACCAGTCTCCTATCCGATAGAAGGGACACAGGTGGCACCGTGGTCTAAACCACTGAGCCTCTTGGGATTGCCAATTGCAAGTTTGGCGGTTTGAGCTCCTGCTGCTCTGTCCCAGCTCCTGCCAACCCAGCAGCTTGAAAGCATACCAGCATGAGTAGAAAAATAGGTACTGCTGCAGCAGGAAGGTAAACAGCATTTTTCGTGCTCTGGCTTCTGTCACGGTATCTCGTTGTGCCAGTCATGCTGGCCACATGTCCTGGAAAGCTGTTTGCAGACAAATGCCAACTCCCTCAGCTTGAAAGAGGAGAAGTGCTGCACCCCATAGTCTCCTTTGACAGGACTTAGCCATCAAGGAATCCTTTACCTTTACCTTTTACCCTATCCTATAGAGATGTTAGAAGTCCAAGACCCAACAGGGCTTACATACACATTTGCAAAGATACGTTGGGATATGTATACAGATGTTTCTAAAACCCTCATGCAAAATTCAAAGCTAACTTGATTTGATCATATATCTGATATGGTTGTATCAAGATTCTTTAAATGTGGTATTTATAAAGAGTGAAGGAATGTATGCATGCACCAGTAACACTCAGCACAAAAAGTATATTGATACAAAAATGCATGCAATTACATAGACAGAATGCTTTCTTGTCCTGTTTTATCAGTGCACACATGCTCATTCCTAAACGGTGCAAATGAACTGAAAGTTGTTGCAATGTGCACATGCTCCAGATCTGGAATTAATGCAAGGAATTTCTCACTAGCCTGGAATTCAGGGGGAATATAGGACAGAATATACAAAGGGAACAGGAAACGAATGGAATAGAAGTCTTCTCATGCTTAGGCCTAACCCGTGCCTGCCCATTCACATGCAGTAAAAAAAAAAAGTAATACGTACATGTGGTAAAAGAAATATGTGATATTATGTCATGTCCAGTACTCCTTATTGAAACTCCAGCTTTTTTGCAAGTGTTAGGGAAATACCAAATGTCCTAGTGATGTTTGCCATGTATATTGTCTATCAGTTGTAAATATAGAGTTGTCTTCCCTAACCCGGTGCCCTGTCAGATGTTTTGGACTACAGCACCTATCCATGCCAGCATGCACAGAGCTCGCTGTGACTGATGGGAATTGTAGCCCTGAACATCTAGAGGGTACCAGATTGGAGGAGCCTGATCTAGGGAGGCACCACATGTGGGTGATGGAGATGGCCACACTACCTCCATAATGTCTGGCTTGGTCTTCAGTGGTTCCTCTTGCTTAACTGGAATTCTTCCACTCTCTTTTGCCCAGTGGGGTGTTCTGTGTTTTTTATAGGTTAATTATTATTTTTTGAAAATATTAATTTTATATACCACTTTTCCTCCAATGACATCACCTACTTCTCCCCTCCCCATTTTATCTTCCCAACAACCATGTGATGTAGGCAGGGCTTTCCCCCCCCCCAGCCAAACTCAGTTCCAGCCCCTCTCAGGGGGGCACCATTGCCAATGTAAGAGATTAAGGGAAGCATTCACAATGAGATCTGTCACCTCTTTTTCTAGAGAAATAGCACTGGTAGGCTGAAAGACAGTGACTAGACAATGGCTACCCAGTGAGCTTCACTTATTGAGTGGAGATTTGAGTTTCCTGGGTCCTAGTCTGGCTTCTAACTCCTATGCCACACTTCTAAGATGGGTCTATTGAAGCCTAAGGCACAACATAAAGTGCATGAGAGTGATATCATAGAATCATAGAATCATAGAGTTGGAAGAGACCACAAGGGCCATCGAGTCCAACCCCCTGCCAAACAGGAAACACCATCAGAGCACTCCTGACATATGGTTGTCAAGCCTCTGCTTAAAGACCTCCAAAGAAGGAGACTCCACCACACTCCTTGGCAGCAAATTCCACTGTCGAACAGCTCTTACTGTCAGGAAGTTCTTCCTAATGTTTAGGTGGAATCTTCTTTCTTGTAGTTTGGATCCATTGCTCCATGTCCGCTTCTCTGGAGCAGCAGAAAACAACCTTTCTCCCTCCTCTATGTGACATCCTTTTATATATTTGAACATGGCTATCATATCACCCCGTAACCTCCTCTTCTCCAGGCTAAACATGCCCAGCTCCCTTAGCCGTTCCTCATAAGGCATCGTTTCCAGGCCTTTGACCATTTTGGTTGCCCTCCTCTGGACACGTTCCAGTTTGTCAGTGTCCTTCTTGAACTGTGGTGCCCAGAACTGGACACATGGCCAGCCTAAGTGACTCCTGGGTGTATGAAAAAAGAAAAGTGACACATGGAACCCCAACTTCTGCCTACGAAGCTCCTAAACAATAAAAAGACCAAAAGGAAAAACACACACACAACACAAAGGATCCTTTTTATATAAAAGAGATTAAGCCACAGTAGCCTTAGGCAGTGGTAATTTATATTCAGGAGTTTATGAGTGCTTTACTGACTTCATTATTCAGAAAGGAAAATCCATACTTATTATTATTTCAGCTGCTGCGTTGACACACACTCTAGGTATTTTCAAAGCTCAGAGCATCAGTGCAGTGAATTTGTATGCACTTTTTATGCGAATTACCAGAGAGAGCCTAATGGGGTTAGGCCTCGTGTATATGTAAAATACGGCTTCCCGTGACTCTCTCTTTAATGCAATTTAGAAGCAGAAAACCTTAAAGGCAGACAGAAGAAGAAAGCAGCATAATATGAAAGACAGGCCACCCTTTCAAAGAGATGCAACTTTCGTCTACCTCACACATCCACACAAGAACAAAACCAAATAGTCCTACCATGAGACTATAATTCCCATCATCCCTGTTCACTGGCCATGCTGGCTGGGCCTTATGAGAGTTGAAGTCCAGCAACATCTGTAAGTGGTATTGATGTTTTGTTTTGTTTTGATTTTTTTAGGGAATGGTTCTTGGTGCATCCATTGCAATTGGTTGGTTTATTTATAGCATTTCTATACCATTGCATCAAAAAAATATCAAGATGGTGGGCACTGCTAAAACATAAATCATCATCATCATTTTTTAAAAAAAGAAATACATGACATTTAAAAAGTACATGTAACTGTTAGGTCATTGGCTAATCAAAATGATTTTCTCTTTTGTAGACATTTTTGTAGACATTTCTTTGTTTTGTTTTACTTATTTACATGTTTTCATCCTTATTTTTTTTCTGTGAACTGCCCTGAAATCTCATGATGAAGGGCGGTATATTAATCAATCAATCAATCAATCAATCAATCAATCAATCAAACAAACAAACAAAATGTCACAAGCCACTTTGAATAGCTGAATTGACAAATTGCATATAACTCTAACAAATAATTAAATATCTTATGAAGATCCTCCCAGCACACGCAGTCCAGGGGCTCCTTCTGGGGTGTGCAGGGCACACTGAGGTCCAGGATTGTATGGACCACTTCTGCTTGCACAACCGAACTTCCTCTCCACCCTTCATACAACACCGGACAGACCCACCTAAGTTGACTCTGAGATCTTCATCTGGAACTGTTTTTCAAACTACAGTTCCCTTCATCCCTGACCACTAGTCTTGTAGCTAGGGTTGATGGGAGTTGCAGTCCAAAAACAGCTGGAGACTCTGCAGTTTGGGAAACAGAGATGAGTGGGGCTTGCCAGGGCACATCAGGGGAGGAGATAGAGTCCATTGTGTGAGCAGAAGAATATAAGAATGCACACTGGCCAATGTTGGAAGCCTGCAAACAGAATCTGAGCACAGCAGCAGGCTCCCCAAAGTTTGGCTGCATGCTATCTTTGAAGGAAATATTGAAATTATGGAATACCAGTGGTGCAACCTTAGCAACAAGAGAAGAAAATATATAGCATACCTGATGTTCTGAGAACCCAAGAAGAGTCTACTGGATCAGACCCAAGACCCGTGTAGTCCAGTATCTTGTTCTTGCAATGCCAACCAGCTACATATGAGAAGCCTGCAACAGTACTCTCCCCAGTTGTGATTCCCAGCATTCAAAGGCATTCTGCCCCCAACAGTAGCCACTGATCATGAGTGATGAGCATGTATGTGTGAACCAGATTCGCTGCACATTTCCTGTCCATTCATTTCCATTTGCAATGCAGGCTTTTTGCAGAATAGGAATAGGGGAAGAACTATAATGGCAATTCACAGCAGTACGTTGAAAACATCTCAAGCCACAACTATCACCAAAGCCATTTACAATGTCACAGGCAATTCAGAGCCTTACAAAAGAATATGCAGACAAATAGATTTTTAAAACATATATATATATATATAAACAGCCTGGTTTTCAGCCAAAGTGCTCACAGGCAGGAAAATGATACTTGATCTTTCTCTGTCTCTCCTCTATTCTCTCTCTCTCTTTCCCCTGTCAGTTTCAATTACAGTCACAAGGTGGAAAAACCTGGAATTTATAGGAAGAGTATGCAATTTTAGGAATCAGTAGTCACAAGAAATTTACATCAATGGCTGCAAGGCTAGAATAAGTTTGTTTACATGTGCTGTTGAAAGCACAAAGGAGACAATACAGAAAAACAGTAGAACAGAAAAGCAGGAAAGCTTGACAAGAGAATAGCTCTGATGCGTATGATATGTAAAAGGGATCTAATCGAACCTACATGAAGTTAACATTTAACAAGAAATATTTCATGAGGAACACAGAGGAAGCAAGGCAGTAACTTGCAATGGACATATAAGACTTTGAAAAACCAGAAGGTGAGCTTTTGAGGAATACAGTCTTGAGACGCAGGTATCTGACAGCACAATCCTATACAAATCTACTACAAAATAAGTCCCATTTTGTTCAGTAGAGATCATGCCCAGGTAAACTAAGAAATTAAAAGAATACCTTGCCTGTTCATAATGTGGTAGATTACGTCCAATCTGGTCCAACCCTTTTCAATATGATTTTTATTAGAGATAATGAAAGGAATATAAAACCAGTCCTTTTATTTTCCTGGAAGACCTTGGTGAACAGGAAGATGAATAAACTGAATTACTGAAAGAAAGAGGGGAGCCTAGGCCAAAGCATGTGAAAGAGGCCTTACTGGGCATTCGTAAAGGTACAGATCTACTGCCAGTCCGTGTCTCTTTTCTGCTCTTCATCATAACATTATTTTTTCATTTATTTAATCATTTTTTCAATACAAACAACAACTGCAAAAAACCACATACAACAAAAACCATAATAACACAATGTGACAATTCAGATTTGAATACACTGATATACCTATGACTACACCTTTTTTGAGAGGGACGCGGGTAGCGCTGTGGGTAAAACCTCAGCGCCTAGGACTTGCCGATCGCATGGTCGGTGGTTTGAATCCCTGCGGCGGGGTGAGCTCCCGTCGTTCGGTCCCAGCTCCTGCCCACCTAGCAGTTCGAAAGCACTCTTAAGTGCAAGTAGATAAATAGGGACTGCTTTATAGCGGGAAGGTAAAGCGTGTTCTCCTTCATGGAGAGCACGTGTTGCGGTGGGGGCCGCCAGGACACTCCAAAGTTGGGGGGCGGGGTAATTGATTGTTGGCCATTGATGCGATTGGGGCTTCCCTTGTTGTTGGGAAGAAGTTAATGTTGCCATTTATTGATTGACAGCCAGAAATAGTAAAACTACTGGCACGAGGCTAGGGCTTCCTCTTTTCGCACGTGCATCGGATTGCCCGTCCCTCCCTCCCTAGAATAGGTTTGTTCGCTTTGACCTTGCTATGCCTGTCATGGGGTCGTCTGCTTTGAAGCGGGGGCCTGGTAGGAATTTTGTCCATCTGGCTGATTGGCTGGGGCCATTTGGTTTTTGCCTACTGCGTAGCAAATCGTCACAACTTGTAAGGTTGGCGGTTAGGCATTGGTTTATGGTTTGGTTGGTTGAGGGGCATGGATTGGCTGTGCCTGCCCCTCTAATGCTGCTGCTGAAAGGGATTCCGTTAAAGGAATTGGGGGCTAACTATTGCTTGTCCACTCTGTCAAGGGGGCTCGGGCCATAGCAATGAGCTCCTGGTTGCATTTGGGGTGAGGGCAGGTTCCCTGCTCCGCGTAACCCCCAAGTGTATTCCCCCGTTCTGACTTTCGCATCGTGCCCCATGGTGGGGGCAGATAGTCGCAACCAATGCCTACGCAACCACTCACAAATTTGTATTTTAATAAAGTTGTGGCCAAAATTTATGCCAAAAATCTTAAACAAAAATTTCTGTGTGATGTGTGAGTTATTGGGGTGGACCTGGGGACCTCGACACGCAAACGGCATTTCCGTGTGCTGCGCTGGTGCTGGCTCGCCAGCTGCAGCTTCGTCACGCTGGCCACGTGACCCAGAAGTGTCTTCGGATGGCGCCGGCTCACAGCCTCTAGAGCGAGATGAGCACGCAACCCTAGAGTCGGACACGACTGGCCTATACGGGCAGGGGTACCTTTACCTTTACCTTTACACCTTTTTAACAATATTTTCCCACCTCTCTCTCCTCCCCCCACTTCCCACCACTATCCGCCTTATCGCTTAAATATTCCTTCCAGATTTCTTCATATTTATCCATTCTTAATTTGCATCAACATGTAATTCATTCGTATGTAGCTAATCTGTCCATATTATCAATCCATGTGCTCAATGGAATCTTTTTGCAGCTCTTCCAATTCATCAAAACAAGTTTTTTTGCTTTTAATATAGCATGGTACATCCATTTTTTTTTTACTCCTTGTAATCTCCTACGTTTCCGGGATATAATTTAGAATTAAATTCAGTTCCCTTAAACGACAATTTCTTTTTATTATTCTTGCTATAAATATCCTCACCTGGCACCAAAATGATCTTATCATCGGGCAGTTAATCACCATATGTACTAAGTTCGCATTTTTACTCCCACATCTCCAGCTCTTCATCATAACATTCACTTATATAAACACAATGTTTGGTATAACATCATCACCCCCTGCCTTCCCTCAGCATTAGCTATCTGTTATGAGATGGAGCAATGCACAGCAAGATAACATCATGGCATGCACTGTGAGGCCTATTAGGCTGAGGGCAAAAGAGGCAAGGAGTGGTGGTAGCTCAACATCTCACACGTTTAGGCCTAGTCCTCACTGCGTATAGCAGTGTCTTTGCAAGGGATAGTGAAACTGTGGACCTCCAGATGTTGAACTACAAATCCCATCATCCCTGAGTTCTGGTGTTGATGGGATTTGGAATCTAACATCTGAAGGCTCAGAGTTTCCCCATCCCTGGTATTGATAATATGACCTCAGACTGTAGGTGGGGTCTGACATGGTTCAAATTTCCCTCTGAGTACATGTAGGAGATGCCTGGAGGAGGGTTCTAGCCTAGTCTAGATACTCCTTTTCCATCTTCAAGTATTCTCCCCTCCCCGCACGCCCTTTGTATGGAGGCACATGCAGCCATGGTAGTCCCCACCTGCAATGAAGTGCAATGTTCACTCATCAGTGGGAACTATGCCTAAGTTAAACCCTAAATGAAGCTACTGAGAGAATGGAAGTTGCCTTTGGGTTATATACCACCTGTGAGCTAGCTTCAGCATATTTTCTCTAACCTGTACTGGACATATTTTGATACCGGATATATTTTGACAATATATACATTACACCCACACCCACACCCACCCGGGGGGGGGGATTAATGGAAAGCATTTCCCGACAGTCACGTGCCATTCTGAGTGTCAAATGGATTACTTCCATGGTTGTCTTCCTGAACTGTGTTGCATTTAGGTCATTGTCCCCGTTCAATAGTCTATTCCTTCCCCAAACCTCCTCACGTTCTTAAATGGTTGAAATAACACACAGGGCTGGTACGCAGCAGGAAACATTCCTTATTACTATTTTCAACGGCAGAAGCAAGCGGTAAATAACACTGTCATTGCAAAAGCTGGTGATGAAGCTAAAATCTCTGTGTTCAATACAAGTGTCTGTTTATTGAATGTCTCCTCTGTAGGGATCACCACTAATGGTCCATAAGTGAGAGGGAAAAGTCAATAGTCTTCAATGATAACCCAAGAAGACAAATGCTTCTTTCGTTTCGCCTACTCCATTGCATCCAATTTAGGAGCCCCAGAATGAGAAACCTTAGAAAGTACTAAAGGATTGCAAAAGGCAGGGCTCTACGTCTCCTAATGGCTTTGCATTTTCATATTCTTTCAGCATTTTTGGGGAGGAAGGTATTTGACATCAGTCTGCAGAAGTTCCACATGGCAGAAATCTCCATTTCTTAAGTAGTGAAAAACTAAATAAGGAGAAAGACATCATCCGTCCCCTTCTGACAGATTTACAGAGCTTATTAAGTCTATTTTTTGCCTTCTCTTTGCATAGTAAACCACTTTCATATTTGGATAATGCAGTGGCATAACATGGGTTGCCAGTACCTAGGGCCGTATGGAGGAGGTGGTGGGAGGGAAGAAAACGGATAGAATACGCACATGCATTCAACTGCCTAATGCTGTCCCACATCACCCGGGATATTGCAGGTGCAGAGATAAGAAAAGACGAGGTGTTCTGTTTCCTGAAGAGCTCACTTCCTGGTCCTCATGGAGAAGCAGTTTTCAATAGAGCTCAGCAACAAAAGCAAGCAGCTGCATTGAGGAAGCACTGGGTGCTTACAATTTTGTGCTGGGGCAACTGCCCCTGTACACACACACACACACACCCGCATATGCTATGCCACTGGGATAGGGTAGAGATAAAAATGGAAGCTGTTAGGGACTGACACCTTGAGAAAACATTTGTGCTGGTATGACCTCTCTCGCCCTGACCTAGCCACTGTGATCCACGTGACGGTCACCTCCAGACTGGATTATTGTAACTCGCTCTACGTGGGGCTGCCCTTGAGACTGACCCAGAAACTCCAGCGGGTGCAGAATGCCACGGCGAGACTCCTTACGGGGTCTTCGCTGCGAGATCACATTCACCCGGTACTATACCAGCTGCACTGGCTCCCGGTGGAGTACAGGATCAGGTTTAAGGTACTGGTTTTAACCTTTAAAGCCCTATACGGCCTAGGACCCTCGTACCTACGGGACTGCCTCTCCTGGTATGTCCCACAGAGGAACTTACAGTCTTCAAACAAAAACATCCTGAAGGTCCCAGGCCACAGAGAGGTTAGGCTGGCCTCAACTAGAGCCAGGGCTTTCTCGGCTGCGGCTCGAATCTGGTGGAACGCTCTGTCACAAGAGACCAGGGCCCTGGGGGGACTTGACATCTTTCCGAAGGGCCTGCAAGACAGAGCTGCTCCACCAGGCCTTTGGTCAGGGCACAGCCTGACTCCCTCCTTTGGCAATCTTCACAGAACTTTAGCTTAATGGTTGCCATCAATTTGAGTTGAATTAATTTTATAATGAAATGATTTTAGAATGTTGTACTATTTTATTGTTGTTAGCCGCCCTGAGCCCGGCTTCGGCTGGGAAGGGCGGGATATATATATATATATATATATATATATATGCTTTCGTAGATTTTCACGGGTACAGGAATGTAGGTTTTGGTGTCTTCGGGTGTCTTCCCATGTAAGAGTTGGGGTGTCTAGGCGACGTTTCGACGAGGTCTCACTCGTCATCTTCAGGCTGGTGCTTTCGGCTTCTTGTTACTAGAACAGAGCAGGATCTCAGTGTTTGAGTTCCTATAAATACTGTTGAGGGGGTGTGGTGTATAGCCTCCAACGTTCTGGGCAGAGAGGAAGTTCCTAGGTTAATGTGCCTTTTCTTCTTTTGTTCATTAATTACTTGAGGGATATCTTGAGTGATTACTTGAGTGATATTCTGAGTACCACTTAGGAGGGTCATTAGGTGTGGATTAGTTGCTAAAGCTTTCGTGTCTTGACCTCTTGACCTTGTGAAGAGTTTTTCTGAGAAGATGGCTGTACTGCACTTAGTTGTGCTCTGGCTTGGCTTCGTGTATAGGGGCGAGCTGTGGTTTTGTGCCCTGTGCCAGCCAGATCTGTGTAGGGATTGCAGGGGGGTGCAGCATCCGGAGGTGCCACTATGGTTTGGCTACTGGATGGTGTCTGTAATTTATCTGTGGAGAGGGTCTGGGTTTGGGTCTGGTGTGGTTGATTGGAGATGTCGTTCTGTGTGCCTCTGGTTCTGGTGTCGGTTTTTGTGGGGAGGGCTAATTTCCAGATGTCTGGCAGGCGGGACGTGTCGTCACGCTTGTTCATGTTGTGAGGGTGTTTCTCTATCTCGGTGGCTTCCATGATTATTCTCTTGTGGTGATGTTCCATGTTAAAGAGCAATTTGGAATCTGCAAAATTAATTTCGTGTCCTGTTTCTTTCATGTGTTGGTAAAGAGAGGAAGTTTTTTCTTCTTTTTTGACGGCATTCTTGTGTTCTGCGATACGTGCAGAAACAGGACACGAAATTAATTTTGCAGATTCCAAATTGCTCTTTAACATGGAACATCACCACAAGAGAATAATCATGGAAGCCATCGAGATAGAGAAACACCCTCACAACATGAACAAGCGTGACGACACGTCCCGCCTGCCAGACATCTGGAAATTAGCCCTCCCCACAAAAACCGACACCAGAACCAGAGGCACACAGAACGCCATCTCCAATCAACCACACCAGACCCAAACCCAGACCCTCTCCACAGATAAATTACAGACACCATCCAGTAGCCAAACCATAGTGGCACCTCCGGATGCTGCACCCCCCTGCAATCCCTACACAGATCTGGCTGACACAGGGCACAAAACCACAGCTCGCCCCTATACACGAAGCCAAGCCAGAGCACAACTAAGTGCAGTACAGCCATCTTCTCAGAAAAACTCTTTACAAGGTCAAGAGGTCAAGACACGAAAGCTTTAGCAACTAATCCACACCTAATGACCCTCCTAAGTGGTACTCAGAATATCACTCAAGTAATCACTCAAGATATCCCTCAAGTAATTAATGAACAAAAGAAGAAAAGGCACATTAACCTAGGAACTTCCTCTCTGCCCAGAACGTTGGAGGCTATACACCACACCCCCTCAACAGTATTTATAGGAACTCAAACACTGAGATCCTGCTCTGTTCTAGTAACAAGAAGCCGAAAGCACCAGCCTGAAGATGACGAGTGAGACCTCGTCGAAACGTCGCCTAGACACCCCAACTCTTACACGGGAAGACACCCGAAGACACCAAAACCTACATTCCTGTACCCGTGAAAATCTACGAAAGCATATATATATATATATATATATATATATATATATATATATATGGAGCAATCAGATTCTGCTTCTTTCTCAGGGTAGCTGTAAATCACCGGGGGGGGGGGGGATTAGAAGTGGAAGAAAAATAAACGATTGTGT
Organism: Podarcis bocagei; assembly: GCF_964188305.1. NCBI lineage: Eukaryota > Metazoa > Chordata > Lepidosauria > Squamata > Lacertidae > Podarcis > Podarcis bocagei. The sequence continues at coordinate 80,568,794 of NC_138129.1, read as the reverse complement.
TCAAAAATGGAGAGAAGACAGCACATTATTTCATTTTTTTATTTTTTATTTATGTCTTGGGCAAATTCTAAGAGAAATGCTCTCAAAATGGTGGGCCGCCAGGTGGTGGGGATGGAAAGGTCATTTCATTTCAATCGTAAAAAGCCTTTAAAAGACAAAGCATGATGATATTAATCCATTCAGGTTGGTAATCTGGTGATTATACCATGTTCTGTATTTAATGCAGCTTTGATTAATGCTTTCTGCCTCTTCGCCACAATGCAGATGCTACAGGGAAAGAATATTTTCTTTCACTTTATTTTCCCCAGCCTTAGACTGAGGTGACCCTCAGTCTGATCATAGATCTCTCATCTCACATGATGGTTTGGCAAGCAAAGAACCAGCAGGGTCATTTTCCTGACGTTGATACTTCTGGCAACAGCCTAGTCAAGTTGCCAGTAGTTATTTGGGCCTTGTTTATAGTAGTCAGACAATTGACCCTATTCTCTAAGTCTCACGGAGACCATTTTGGGTTACTGGGAGCACAGAGTCCAAGGCAAACAAAAGAGGATTGCATTTCTGAGAGTTATTTTTACAAAGATTATTCAGCTTCCTGAAAGAAATGGGCATTGTGCCGATGGCTGCTAATCCATTATAAAGTCAAATCATTTTGTATGTTCATTTAAGTGAGTTTATTCTTGTAGCTTTCTCCCTGGATATCCTTGCCCATGTAGGAAGATTAGTGCATAGAACATCTGTCTCCTGTTAACTGAGTCTGTATTTTTTTTAAAAAGCTTTCATTTTTAAGAAGCCCGTGATCCTTGTGAACTTGAATCTTTCCATGTTAGTGATCTGCTTTATTTTTGTTTAATAATAATAATAATAATAATAATAATAATAATAATAATAATAATAGTTTATACCCCGCCCATCTGGCTGGGCTTCCCCGGCCACTCTGGGCGGCTTCCAAAAGAATATTAAAATACTATAATACATCAAACATTAAAAGCTTCCCGAAACAGGGCTGCCTTCAGATGTCTTCTAAAAGCCTGGTAGTTGTTGTTCTCTTTGACATCTGGTGGGAGGGTGTTCCACAGGGAAGGCACCACTACCGAGAAGGCCCTCTGCCTGGTTCCCTGTAACTTGGGAAGAGATTTTTGGAAATTTGTACCTTGCCCATCTGACTGGGTTGCCCCAGCCACTTTGGATGGCTTCCAGCATATACTAATACATTAAAAAAAAAATTAAAAAACCCTTCCCTATACGGGCCTGTCTTCAGATGTCTTCTGAAGGTTGCATAGTTACTATCAGCTGCCATGTCATCAAAGGGAGAAAATGGAAAACAGGACTGTTACATCATTTCCTTTGGGCTCGCCCTCCACACCTTAAGTCTGCTCCATCCAGCTATTATACAATTTTTGGTAAGAATTTGTCTACACATTTCCTTTCAATTAGTGGCACATCCAGTACGTGGGACACAGAACATGCACAGCATATTTCAATATGAGTGAGTTGTACTGCACTTGCTAAGATCACTGAAAGAAAAATAAACATACTGTATTTTTCTGTGCGTAAGACGCCCCCATGTGCAAGATGACTCCTATTTTTTTTAACCCAAATTTAAGAAATGAAGTTGTTTAGCTTTGTGGGGGCGTGGGGGAGGTCACTTCCGCTAATCACTCACCCACCTGCCCACCACTGCCGATCGCTTGCCACAGCCACTGCCAATCGCACACCTCGCCGCAGCCGCCAATCGCCTGCCCAATTGCTGCAGCCACAGCCAATCACCAGCAGGCCTTGCCGCAGCCACCAATCACCCATCCAGTCACCGCTGCCAATCTCCTGCTTGCTGCTGCCATTAATCACACGTCTTCCCCCACCCCGCATTCACTATCTGTCTATAAGACGACACCCAATTTTTGCCTTATTTTTTTAGCAAAATGCATAATTTTATACACAGGAAAATATGGTACATGACAGGAGTTCAGCAGTGGGGGAGCAAGTACAGGGTGATTTCCTTGCTTGGAGGGCACTAATATAACCTCTAATATAATGTTTGTACATCCGCTAAAATATACAGGACAATCAGTTGCCGTATTCCAGCCTGAGATTGTGAAAATCAAATATAATGAAATAAATAGCAAGGCTATTGTCTTGATCTTTTTAGTAGATTGAAGACTAGAGCTTCTGTTTTTCATGCATGACAGACATTATTCGCACTTCTCAAGTCTGTGACATTTTTATTCACCATTTTCAAATCTGAGAAGCATGTTTTTGAAGGAGTTACTTAGTTTTTAATTTACCAGTTTTAGACATTCCAGCTTTGACATATATTCCACTACACAGCTTTGTTAACTCTCTAACATTGCCAGTTAAGCCAAAATGCAGCATATAAAATCTGGGTAGTATATATATTTCTATGTTGTTACATAAGTGAATGCCTTGAATTTCAAGATAAATGGTGAAAGTAAGGGCAATAGTACATATAAGTACTATACATATGAATTTTATATAAAATAAAAATAAAAATCAGTTTTACAGTAATTTAAAGATTTTATTTATTAAGTCACACTCAGCACAATTTGCTGCGCAGAAATCTCAAGCCAAAGCAGAGCTTTGACAAAATACTACTTAAGGCAGTTTTTGTTCCCTCTCTCTCTCTCTCTCACACACACACACACACACACTCACACACACACACAGAGCACTTTCAAGAAATAGAAAAAGAGACAGCTGTTCTCTATGGATCTCTCGGGAACAACAAAGTAAGCAAAAAGAAATATGACCCATAATAGTTCACTCTGTGACGCATTTTCTCTTCAGAATGTAAAACATACACAAATCCCCCATGTCTCTCATGTAGCCATTCTTCATCAGAGATATTCCCAAGGCATGGCTTCAAGGCATAGAATGCTGGGTCCTTGCAAAGGATAAGCCACGAGTACTTGATAAAGCTGAGGATGCCAGCTAGATTAAGGCAATGGAAGGATGCAAGAGAAATTTGATGCATTCATATTTAAAGACAAATAAAACTATTGTGCACTTTCTGAAACAGAGGTTGAATGGCCATCTTTTCGTGGATGCTTCAGTTAAGATTCCTGCATTGTAATCGGTTGGGGTCACTTCCAACTCTACAGTTCTATGATAAAGGTCTTGTCGGTTTATAGATACTGCCAAATGAAATCATATTTAGGGAAGCTTTTAATGTTTAATAGGTTATTGTATTTTAATATTCTGTTGAAAGCCGCCCAGAGTGGCTGGAGAAACCCAGCCAGATGGGCGGGGTATAAATAAATATATTATTATTATTATTATTATTATTATTATTATTATTATTATTATTTGAGGGGATTTGCCACCCGGGTGATTGTGTTGTCATATAGCCCCCAAACAGAGCTAAAGTGAGAAGAATCAGCATCACCCCTAGCCTTACGAAGAGTATGGGTCAGTTTCTCTGAGATAGCAATGGACATAACTTTCTTGAACCAGTTATCTAGGGTATAACATGAGACATCTTTCCATCCTTGAAGGATTACTAATTGAGGGCCTACCAGGAGACATACAATTAGCTGTTTACCCATAAGAGCCACATTACCTTGATTAAAAAGAGATGAAATACATGGTCTAGGATCCAAGTTCACATTTTTACCTATAAGTATACTAGCTTTTCTAATCACTTATTTCCAGAATTTATGAATTTTGTCACAACTCCAACACATATGCCAATGGGATCTCCACTCCCTCTAGATCCACCAGTGCAAAGGCGATCCTGATCTTGTAATATAAGCCAGACCTATTTGGGTAAAATATCACCAATGGATGACTTTTAAAGAATTATCCCTTTTGCTGACAGAAACTGGTCTTAAAAGGGTGAGTGGACCAGAGCTTTGTCCACTGAGACACATCAGGTTGGCCCTCAAGATCTGACCCCCATACCTACCTAAGTCAATCGTCGGCTGAAAATTGCAAAGGTAAATGTAGGGTGTATATTATCAATATTATTCCCCTCTGGGCACCCTGCTTAGCAAAGGTGAGCAGTTTTATAACTATCTTTATAACTCTGCTTCCTTTTATTATCTGTCGAGCCCTTAACCAGTTCAATATGCCGTGCAAATGAGGCAGAGGAGCCAGAAGACTCTCTCACAGCAGAAGAAAACTTTTGAGAAAGTTTTGTCACGTTGGAGATTGTTTCGGAATCAGAGGAGCCCAATGCAAATCTTTTTAGGATTTGCAGGCACAGAAACAAATAGCTACCTAATAAGAAAGTAAGTCCCAGTTACAGGCAGGGAATAAAGGAGCTCCATACTTAGAAATACATTTTGTGTTGAAATACCACCCGTCTCTTAAGAGTTGTCATTTGCCCAGGTAGAATTTATTAGCGGTGTAAGAAGATATTGTTTAGCTATTTTGCTCCGGGTCTGAAGCAGCCACAGTCTACAGAGATCTATTTTAAACCATTGAGCCTCCTGTACCCCACTCATTCAGTCATGGATGTGACTAAGGGAGTTGTCATGCTTATTATCTGTACCAGATGCAGAAGCTCAAATTGAACCATTGAGCTCATTAGAACACACACAAAGCAAGGGATATTATCCAACAGTCATGGCAACAAATTACTGGGAAGCTGGCAAAGGAGTTAGCTGGCTGAAAATTCTAAGCAAAACAGCAACAGTCAGCCGCAAAGCAATCATTTCTAGCGAGCCCAGAAGCAAAGCAAGACACTGAGATGGGTGAAAGATGGAGAGTTGTCAGGAGGGCCAGAGAAGAGTGCCAGCTTTGCTTCTTGACAAATTGAAGATAAAAATAACTATTAATGAGAAACTGGAGGGGGGGGAATGCATGGGATAGGCAGGGGTCTGACAGTAATGCAAACTGAGGCAAATCCCTCTGCAACTGCAGAGTACAGTCCCATAAGCTCCAATGTCACGTCACTCCATATATATCGAGTATATCTATACCCTGCAGTATATCTTCTACCTTCCTTATAAAAACTCTAATTATGCTGTCTGAAGAGGATCGGACAGCAATCTTCTCCTATCTCATCATACCCACACTTTCTCTTCCTGGGAGGGAAAAGGGGTCAAATCCCAATTCCCTGAAACGCAGAATAACTGAGTGAGAAACACACAATTTGATTCAAATCAGTGTTCTTTTGGGTTTACACTGACTCTCACACATTTGATTGGAAGCAATCCAGTCTAGAATGAGAAGAGTAAGTCAGGCCTAGAGCCTGGGACACCAGACTTCATTTCAACATCAGATCTGTCCTCTCGCAAGACCTTTCCCTCTGAGTATCGCATCCACAAGCATGACACACTATACTTAATTCTCCTGCTGTACTGTACACTGTAGGAAACTGTATTATTTGTTCACTTGGAAACCTTGGTCTGTCTTGCTTGTTTTGCAAACCGAAAGGTGATGAAGCAATATTGATTAGCCTTTGCTTTTCAACTGCAATGCTGAATGCGCCCTGAAATTTCCTACTTTCCTGTTTTATATACACACACCATGTTAGGAGTTGGGTTTCCTCTACTATCTGCGCTGCACTTTTGCAGAATGAGACCATGTTTGTTTGGGGGCAGCCTCCCATTGTGTGTTCCAGATCACAAGTGATTATTCTTCAGGTGCATCTGTATTTCTGACAGCTCCTGGCTTTAAATGCTTAGCTGATTGGCATGATTGGTGCTGAATCAGGGCCAACCCTACCATGAGGCAAGGGGGCACTTTAGCCAGCCAATTCTGGATGTCATGAAAGTATCGCAAGATCGTTGTAGGGTTGTTGTTGCTTTCTCCCAGAGAAGAGGAGAGGCCTTTGTGGGGCTCTTGTCATAGGTGCAAAATATAAAGTCTAATATGGACTGCAAGAAGATCAAACCTCTCCATTCTTAAGGAAATCAGCCCTGAGTGCTCACTGGAAGGACAGATCCTGAAGCTGAGACTCCAATATTTTGGCCACCTCAAGAGAAGAGAAGACTCCCTGGAAAAGACCCCGATGTTGGGAAAGATGGAGGGCACAAGGAGAAGGGGACGACAGAGGATGAGATGGTTGGATGGTGTTCTCGAAACTACCAGCATGAGTTTTACCAAACTGCAGGAGGCAGTGGAAGACAGGAGTGCCTGGCGTGCTCTGGTCCATGGGGTCACGAAGAGTCGGACACGACTAAATGACTAAACAACAACAACAACAACATAAAGTCTAATACACCTTGACTTTTGCTGCTCCACCTCAGGCAGAAGAATAATAGAATTGTAGAGTTGGAAGGGACCCTTGTGCCCTCTAGTCCAGCCCCCTGCAATGCAGGAATACACAGCGGACCCATACAGGGATCAAACCTTTGACCTTGGCATTATCAGCACTATGCTCTAACCAACTGAACCAGCCCAGCCTCCCCAATAAATTCCATTCAAAGGCCAGGTCCCTACCCAGAAATGAGTAAAAATATGTTGCTGAACCAGCATGTGTTGGACAAATACACAATTTAGAAATACACAATGCTGATTTTGTTATTAAAAGGATACCCAAATCATTTATTTTATTGATCACTTTCTTTCTTTGGGCCATTTACCATTCAACCAAGTAGTCAGCAGATCAAAGGGTCCTATTTGGCTTCATTATTTTTGAGCACGGAAATCAATGCCGACAAAAGAAAGCCTGCTGTTTCAGCAAAGAGCCAAAATATCAAGCGAGATTTCCACTAATAGAAACAAACCTATTCACCTCTGCCACCTTTAGACAATGACTGCCCTAGGATTAATCGAGAGGTCACCACAAAGAACATTGCGCAATAGTGCATGGCTTATATGCCTTCGAAGGGTTGATTATTACAACCACCTCCAGTATAGTCGTTTGAGGACCTCTGCACAAAGTGCATTGCAAGCCCTGCACAACTGATTCAGCAGGCTCTGGTTCTCCCGCTCACCAGGCTTGCCTTTTTTCAGGCATTGATTATGTGAGTGAGTTCCCTGTGAGGAGCTCACTTGCGCACAGCCAATCAAGTAGGCCTCAGTTTTGCCATCCATCAGCCAATGGGCAGGATGTTAAGGAATGCAGCTAATGGGTTACTTCTCCATGAGTTAGCAGAGATGACCAAAAATGCACCTGCAGGCATCTTGTGACTCTCTTATCTGTGTTACTGGGTGGATTTGGCAAGTAACTTTGTGTATTAAAGAGTGTGGGTTCCAGCACGATGTGTGGGTCATTGTAGGAGATTGCATGAATTTTTAGAGGCCGTCTGTTGGAACTGTGGATTTGAGTGAAGACTTTTTGAAGAGATTGACTGAGGAAGGACTTGGGAAATTGGCAGAAGTCGGAGAACTCTATCGGTTGCAAGACTTTGCAAGCTACTAAACTAAGGACCTGGTTGTGGACTTTAACACAGCAAGAACTTTGAAACAAAGCCCAGCTGGTAGAACATGAGACTCTTAGTCTCAGAGTTGTGGGTTCAATAATAATAATAATAATAATAATAATAATAATAATAATAATAATAATAATAATAATAATAATAATTTATTTATACCCCGCCCATCTGGCTGGGCCTCCCCAGCCACTCTGGGCGGCTTCCAAAAAAATATTAAAATACTGTACCACATCAAACATTAAAAGCGTCCCTAAACAGGGCTGCCTTCAGATGTCTTCTAAAAGTCTGGTAGTTGTTATTCTCTTTGACATCTGGTGGGAGGGCATTCCACAGGGCGGGCGCCACTGCCGAGAAGGCCCTCTGCCTGGTTCCCTGCAACTTGGCTTCTTGCAGTGAGGGAACCGCCAGAAGGCCCTCGGTACTGGACCTCAGTGTCTGGGTAGAGCGATGGGGGTGGAAATGCTCCTTCAGATATACTGTACCGAGGCCGTTTAGGGCTTTAAAGGTCAGCACCAACACTTTGAATTGTGCTCGGAAACATATTGGGTTCAAGTCCCATTATCCTACTGGTTCCTTCCAACTCTACGATTCTAACCCTCTGTGGGCTCAGAGAGAGAAGACTACTTATAATATCTGTGAAATCGTGTCTCGTATGTATAGTGTTGTGTGTTTGTGTTGGCCTACTAAAGACAACTCTGCTAAATGGCTGGGTTCTTTTGTGGTGAGCTCAACTGCTGGACTAAGTTTCCATGGTGCATACACCCAACAACCCAATAGAGGTGAGCCAAAGTCTGCTTTCCCTTGGCAATACACTATTGGGGACACACTTCAAAGCTCCCCATTATGCATTGCCATCCACATTCCTACCTGTACTGCACCTGATGTTACATATGGCATCAGGTAAGTAGCAGATAAAAAGGGACACGGGTGGTGCTATGGGTTAAACCACTGAGCCTAGGGCTTGCCGATCAGAAGGTCGGTGGTTCAAATCCCCGTGATGGGGTGAGCTTCCGTTGCTTGGTCTCTGCTCCTGCCAACCTAGCAGTTCGAAAGCCTGTCAAAGTGCAAGTAGATAAATAAGTACCGCTCTGGTGGGAAAGTAAACGGCATTTCCATCTGCTGCTCTGGTTCGCCAGAAGCAGCTTAGTCATGCTGGCCACATGACCCGGAAGCTGTACGCCGGCTCCCTCGGTCAATAAAGCAAGATGAGCACCGCAACCCCAGAGTCGGCCACGACTGGACCTAATGGTCAGGGGTCCCTTTACCTTTTTAAGTAGCAGGTGGCAGTGCTTTGGGGAAGTCAAATTATGAATCAAATTAAAGCCTCTGGTGGGCCAAATCTGGTCCTCAGACAAGAGATTCTCACCCCTTGAGTAGATTATATTGAGTTGAATGGAGCATCTGTTTGACTCAGTATAGGGTAGCTTTCTATGCCTCATTGAAGGTCCCCCCCCCCCCGGTATAAAACCTAGTTGCCTTAAGATGATTCCAGAGTGCTCAAAGTAAAGGTCCATCGGGTTCAGCATTCTGTTTCCGACAATGTGCTGCTAGATGCCACCGAAAACTGTAACAGCAGGCTGTACCAGCAATGGCTTTTTCCTGCTAATAATAATAATAATAATAATAATAATAATAATAATAATTTGTTTATACACCATCCATCTTGCAGAGTTTCCCCGGCCACTCTGGGTGGCTCCCAACATCATCATAATCATAATCATAATCATAATCAGCAACAAAACATCAAACATTAAAAACTTCCCTGAACAGGGCTGCCTTCAGATGTCTTCTAAAAGTCAAATAGTTGTTTATTTCCTTGACATCTGATGGGAGGGCATTCCACAGGACAGGTGCCACTACCGAGGAGGCTCTCTGCCTGGTTCCCTGTAGCTTCACTTTTTGCAGTGAGGGAACTGCCATAAGGCCCTCGGAGCTGGACCTCAGTGTCCAGGCTGAACAATTGGGGGTGGAGACGCTCCTTCAGTTATACTAGGCCAAGGCCATTTAGGGCTTTAAAGGTTAGCATCAACACTTTGAATTGTGTTCGGAAACGTACTGGGAGCCAATGTTAACCCCTCAACATCTGGAATCTCCATGTTCAGAAAAAGAAGCATATCTGTGGAATCCACAGATATTCTTCTTCTGAATATGGAGAATCAGAGTCTTGCTAGGAAGATTATTATTGTTCATTGGTCCACCCATAACAAAAAGATGGTAAAATAGCACTGTAAATGAGCAATTTTGCACAGGCTATTTTTATTTAGACAAAACCCATCTTCTCTAAAAGGGTCAGCATCTAAGGATTAGTATGTATATATGTTGGGTTTCATGAAACTATGATATACAGATATAGATGTATACTCAGAAATGTCCAGTACAGGCTACTGTTCTTCAAAAGTGATGTGAGTTGCCATCACAGATTTCTGTAAGAGGATAAAGCAATAAATTGAGGCACGTTGCTGTCAACCCATTAAGCTTAACACAAGCATCCCAGGTTAAGTACTTCCGTAAGTCACAACTGTACAACAGAGCAGCCCATAATTAGAATTTTCAACATGCTGCGTAAGAGTCTTCTGGCATTTGTTGTGTCATTAGATGAGTGGGACATATAATTTAAAAGCAAAAGTTATAAAAATTAGGCATTTGCTAATTCATAACCCATTTACATTGTGACAGGCTATAATAGTTTTTAGATTGCTATGAAGACCTCCTTCGTGCTTCTTTGCCCTATAATGGCTCTGAAATTATTAGTGCTTGACAGCTCTAAATAAAGTTAAAATAATGGGGTTTGGCATCTCAGTGCAACTTACCCTTTTCTCATCAGTGTTGCTGCCGTAATTGACAATGTCAGGTAAAAATAATTGCAAGTTGCAGAGATCTGTGACTTACAACTGAAGAAGTGTGAGTGCAAGGGTGAGGCGGAAGAGATGGAGATGCTGTACACAATCCACTCATATCTGACTCCCATTGAAAGATTAATCACGTTCAAAATGGCAGGTTGCCAACAGTGTTCATTTTGTACCTGTGTCCTGCGGAGGCATGCGGCATGTTCTGATTCAGGAATCAGAAACATTTCTATATTCTTAACACAACGTTGCATCGGGGATCTGTCTGGTACATCGCCATCTCAGCAAAATGATCCTGCTGAACAGAGGTGCCGTTTCAGAATTGGGGACACAAACATTTCATTGGGGCGAGCAAACCACACAGAAAAATGCAAAGTTCTTGGATATATTAATCAACTTTATATTATTATTTAAATAGGAAAAGGGGTTGTGTTAAGAGTGCTTGCTGTTAATGCATTTTTTTATACCTCCAGAGATATAAAAGTTCCCGCTAGATAACAACATGGTCTGAAACATGTCAAGGAAGGCACAAATGTTTCCATCAGTCATCCCTAAATGCTGCTGCTCTGCTGCTGAAACAAATCCATGATTGTAGATCAGTCACTCTCAGTCTGTCTTACCCCCCCCCCCCGGGTTGTTGTGAGATTCTCTGGAGGAAAAACAGGCGATCAGAGTTATAAATAAACAAATGCCACACCAACCAGTGGTACTGTCTTTTAAGTTCCCCTTTTAACAATGCAAGAGGGACATGGGTGGCACTATGGGTTAAACCAAAGAGCCTAGGACTTGCCAATCAGAAGGTCGGCAGTTCGAATCCCCGCGACGGGGTGAGCTCCCGTTGCTCGGTCCCTGCTCCTGCCAACCTAGCAGTTCGAAAGCACGTCAAGTGCAAGTAGATAAATAGGTACCGCTCCAGCGGGAAGGTAAACGGTGTTTCTGTGTGCTGCTCTGGTTCGCCAGAAGCACTTAGTCATGCTGGCCACATGACCGGGAAGCTATACATCGGCTCCCTCAGCCAATAAAGCGAGATGAGCGCTGCAACCCCAGAGTCGGCCATCACTGGATCTAATGGTCAGAGGTCCCTTTACCTTTACCTTTAACAGTGCAATCCTATAAAAACCCACTCAGAAGAGAAAAGTGTCAGTGAGTTCAATGGAGCATATGCCTGGGGCTGGAGATGGGGGGGGGTGGGATATAAGTAATAAATAATAACAATAATATATTAATATTATTAATAATAATAGGTATGGGGCTGCGGGACATGGGTGGCGCTGTGGTCTAAACCACAGAGCCTAGGGCTTGCTGATCAGAAGGTTGGCGGTTCGAATCCCCACGACGGGGTGAGCTCCTGTTGCTCGGTTCCTGCACCTGTCCAGGTACCGCTCCAGTGGGAAGGTAACCAGCGTTTCCATGTGGTGCTCTGGTTCGCCAGAAGTGGTTTAGTTATGCTGGCCACATGACCCGGAAGATGTCTATGGACAAATGCCGGCTCCCTCGGCCACTAAAGGGAGATTAGCACTGCAACCCCAGTCGTCTGCGACTGGACTTAACGGTTAGGGGTCCCTTTACCTTTAGGTATGGGACTGCAGTCTCAGGTAGAGCATGATTTTAAGCCAGAACAATATTTACCTTGCTTAAAGGTCACAAATGAGGGCAAAAGGGAAGTGTTCACACCCAGGCAAATATGTTGTAATATGCAGTTACTGACTCATGCTGGCCACATGACCGGGAAGCTATACATCGGCTCCCTCAGCCACTTGTGTGCATGAAAGTGTTAACCTGAGCTCAGGTTGCAAGTGGCTGTGACTTAGCAGTCTCTCAGAAGCCTCTGCTCCCTCATCTTCTCAGTCTTTTTCTCTTCCTGCTTCCTGGAGCAAGCAAAGAAGGAGCCATGTGGCCAATGGCTCCCAGCTGCAAGAAAAACTAAATGAACTGAATCTGTTCTAAAAGGAGGTTTTAAAGCCTGCATCTTTGCTAACCTCAAGATTGCATGGTTCCTTTTGCAAGGAAACCAAGCTCTTCTTCTCCTTGTCTGGAATCTTCTTACATCTTTGTTTTAATGCCAATGGAAGGAGACCTGTTTGATGTAACTTCTGGAAACTCTGTGAGTAAAATCTCCGCTTATTTGGAAAGCTAAGTGCCTGTGAGTTATTCTAGCCTTAGTATTTACATGGGGAACATTTGTTTAAGGGTGGGTGAGGCCAGATGTAAATCTAACCGAGTTTTAATGTGCTTGGAGCAATCATCATTGTGCCAACTCTGCTACAAGAGAATAAGAATCTCTCTTCCACATTTTTTCCTACAACAGCCTGTCCGTAAGAGGCAAACATTTTTAATTCAGTCTTGGGGAAAATTCAAGTTTGAATACAGAATGGCAATTTACGTTTCAGCAATTTTCCTAGATGAACTAGGAGACTTCTATTTAATTGTCATGCAGTTAAAGCCTCATTGCATTTCTTAACAGTCATGCCCCTCCTATGTTGTTAGCATTGATCTTTTCTAATTCTTAATAGAATATACCTGCTTATTATTATTATCATCATGATGCCTACTAATACAACATTTCAGGCAATATTAAGTAACCTAATTCTTCCCCTTTCTCAAGAGAAGAATCCTTTATAATCACCATAAGTCTTAAAATTCTTTTTAAAATTATGCGACTTTTCAGCTTACTAACTTTCCAGGCCTCCATTTTTTTCTCTCATCTTCATTCCCTGAGGCTCCTTGGAATATGTATGAAATCCCATCAATTCAAGAGAATATGACAAATGCATCATCAGAGCAATAGAGATTTAATGAGCTATGTTATAATACTTCATCAAAACATCACTGATGGCCTTCAGCTGATGTATTGTATTCAGGCTGTATCAGCCAGTTGTCCTGTATGGAAGAAGTGGAGGTCGAACTACCGGGTGGAAGCAAGGATAAAGCGAATGAGGAAAAGGAGCCTGTAAGCTTTCTGTACTTTACCTCAAAGGAATCTCGGGTATTTCTTCAATTTGGATTTTGCACCACTGAAAATGTCTTTTTGCTGTCTCTTTGTTAACAAACATACTAGAGAATAAAAACACTCTTGCCTTTTCTTTATGTGGCAAAATGTGAATTTCTGAACAAATAAGCCACCAGTCTCACTCCCACCCACCCAGTGCTTTCCCCCCTAAAAAAATGTTTAGGGGTACTCTCATTTTCCTACTCATATTGAAATACTGCCCTTCAGTGAGGCCAAACTTAGATTCACATGGCAGATGAAGGTGATAGACTATATGGGACTGGCTGAAATGACTGGCAGAATCCGAGACCAGGGAAAAGAGACGGCGGAAGAAGATTGGAAGAAATTTAAAATTTATCTTAAGAAATATTGTAAAATTAATGAGTGTTAAAATGTTGTGGTAATAGAAAGTAAGGGATTGCAGCTGTAAAAGATTAAGTAAAAGAAAAGAAAAGGGGAAATTAGATAAAATTAAGGGGGAGGATTTGCTGAAATAAATTTGGGAATTGGAATGCAGAAAGGGGAGGTATGGGGAAGTCGGTGAAGTAAGTTTCAAGAAAAAAAGGATTCGAAATTATACGTGTTTGTTCATTTTTGTGTGTGCATGTTTGTATTTGTATTGTGTATTGTGTGTGTTTTTTATAATTTGTGAAAATCCAATAAATAATTTTTAAAAAACCAAACAAACTTAGATTCACAAAATGTTTAGGGGTATGTGTACCTCTGCGTCCCCCCCCCCAGAATAGAAGCACTGCTCTCACCTTTTGTACAACCACGTGTTGTGTTGTGTCGTGCTGTTTTGTGTGTGTGTGTGAAAGGAGAACACTGGCATCAATCTCCTAAGGGGAAAAGTCCAGATACAGGTCTGTTTCAGACACTAACAGTTTGCCTGTTGCAATTGGAGGATGTAAGGGAAGACATGAATCCACAGAGACCTCTCTTTTTTGCTCTCTGTGTTCCAACATGTGGAGGGGGACCTGGGAATTGCTTCACATTTCATCCCACAGAGTGTCAGAGAAAGAAAGCATCACATGAGAAAAAGATGGAACGTACAGTGGTACCTCGGGTTACAAGTAGTGCCTCGGGTTAAGAACTTTACCTCAGGATGAGAGCAGAAATTGTGCGCCGGGGGCACAGCAGCAGCGGGATGCCCCATTAGCTAAAGTGGTACCTCAGGTTAAGAATGGTTTCAGGTTAAGAACGGACCTCCGGAATGAATTAAGTTCATAACCAGAGGTACCACTGTACTTTGAATTTAAAGCTGCGTGTTGGATTCAGGTGAATTCCAAATCCTTAGCTGAAGTTGGCTGCTCATGAAAGATTTGGGCTTGTCTGAACCAAAATGGTATCATCCTGAAAACCTCAGAGGGAAAATAATGGACCACTGAAAGAATTTGGGATGCTTAGAGATGTGGATGCTAAAAAAACCACTGCAGCCAATGTTTTTGCCAAAAGCGAATCCTTTATTCTTAAGTTTGGAAGGATGTGGAAAGGGTGTGGCTGGCAGGTCTTGCTTCTAATCTGGGCTCTCCTGTCTCAGTGTTTTGTGGAAGGGATGTTGAAGTAGTTTATCATCTTGTCCCTATGTGTTCTGTGCATGTGACCATTGCTAGGTCTGCTAATGGTGCTTGCTGGATATTCAAACCCTTCTGTTGCTGTAACCCATGTCCATACACCCACTCCTGTCAGTTCAGCTTTGCACTTTCTGTGGCATTTGGTGCCAACTGAGCAGAAAATGAGCCTGAATAATTTCTTCATTAATTGTTATTTGCTAGTCCCTACAGCCATCCTTCTGAAATTTCTCAGGTTGCTTTCCTTGGGGCACCTCTACAATATATGTATATATTTTCCTACTGAAATCATTGCTCATAAAACAACAGGGAGAGAACTGAATCCCTCTACCCAAAATCAGCTTTACCTAGAGCAACAACCGTCCCTGCTGCACCTATCCTTCTGGAATTTGTTATATTTCTAACCTCAGCAGAAGAACTCAAAAAGGAATGCCAAAACTTGGCTGTGACACACCTGTGCTCTTTCGCCGCTCCAGGGTAATAGCACTAACACAGCAGGGAAAAAAGAGTTCAAGGACTCACTCCAGAGTCTCTCTCTTTACAGCATATCATGTCCTCACTCAAGGGTCAAAACACTTTAGCCTCACCACAGGCATCAACAAAAGCTTAAAATAAAGAGGAAGCCAAGAGCAGTTCCCCTGAAATACTGTATTTTTCCGTGTATAAGATGATGTTTTTTCTTTAAAAATTTAGTCAAAAATTGGGGGTCGTCTTATACACACATGCTGAATGCACAGGGGTGAAGAAGGAGGAGGAGGAGGAGGAGGAGGAGGAGGAGGAGGAGAAGAGGAGGAGGAGGAGGAGCTTACCTTCCTGTGGCTGCTGTGGTTCTACCAACCATTGCTGGCTGACTGCCGGTTGTTGTTTTCCCCATTTTTTAGCAAATGTCCAGGTTGGGAGGGGGCGTTGCAGTTTGCTCATTCAACCCAAAAAAGCTTGACAATTTTGAGAGAACAATTGCCCCCCAAAAGCTCAAAAATAAAATAGGGGGTCGTCTTATACATGGAGAAATACGGAAATACAAGTGGCCAACTTGAAAGCTTCCCGGACATTCTTGCTCTGTGGATACTGCTACTAACACAGCCACAATCAAATTTAGACCGGTAGATGGGTGGGAAACTGATAGCAGCAACAGTGAAACCTAGAGAAGTGACCCATTTATTATTATTATTATTATTATTATTATTATTATTATTATTATTATTATTGATTAATTTATATACCACCCTATACCTGGAGGTCTCAGGGCAGTTCACAGAATAAAATCAAGATATAAAACCACAAAATACATAATAAAAATAAAAACAGCAACCCAATAGCCCCCCTCAAAAAACACATTTTAAAAGGGCATAGGATGTAAATAAATCAGATCAACCAAAGGCCTGGTTAAAAAGGAATGTTTTTGCCTGGTGTCTAAAGGTGTATAATGAAAATGCCAGGCGAACTTCCCTGGGGAGAGCATTCCACAGATGAGGAGCCACTACAGAAAAGGCCCGTTCTCTGGTTGCCACCCTCTGCACCTCTCAAGGAGGAGGCACACGAAGGAGGGCCTCAGAAGATGATCTCAGGGTCTGGGGAGGTTCATATGGAAAGAGGCAGTCCTTGAGGTATTGCAATCCTGAGCTGTTTAAGGCTTTATAGGTCAAAACCAGCACTTTGAATTGGGCCCGGAAATTAATTGGTAGCCAGTGCATTCGATCCAGGATCGGTGTACTATGCTCAAACCGTCTTGCTCCGGTGAGCAACCTGGATGCTGAATTCTGCACCAGCTGAGGTTTCCAAACCGTCTTCAGAGGCAGCCCTTATAAAGTCCATAGTCATCACCTTGCATGCATCAGGATGTAGAGGCATATGCTTTTGTTTCAGGAAATCCACAGCCCTCACGCAGGATAATATAGAACAAGGGATAGATCTCCCAACCCCAAATCTCTATTGTGCTCAGTCTTTGGTTGCCTCATTTGGGGGCCTGGCAACCAGAAGTCACTAATATTTCATTGTTTCTACGACCCCATTGGAGGATGGCAGTAGGGAAAAAAGAATTCTTTTGTAAAATGAAGCAGAACAGTGAAAAGATCAGCTTTCCAAATGGTTTGTGTTGGCGAAACAATGCTTCGGCTTCAGAATTTGATGCCCGAATCCAACATCTCGGAAATTGGCTATAACCCCAGCTTTGATTGCTCTGATCATTGATCTCATCCAAACAAAAGCTATCTCATGAACTGTAAGAGCACTGTTGCATCCAGCCAGCAGGAAGATCAGAAAGCGTCGTCGAAAAAAAAACCGAAAGGTGGTGGGGTGTACTTTTTTTTCCTTTTTCTTTTTGCTCACACAACTGTTGATGCTCTTGAATAATTAAAGTCAAACATCATTAAGGTTGTAACCTCCATTAAGAACCCATTGTATTTGCAAAGGAACCCTGTCACTAATTGCTTCTCCGGCTATTCTCTCAATGTCGTTTGTGTACGAGGACCAAGGCTCTGGCACTCGCCCAGAGTTGAGTATGGGCAATTTCCTCTAAATGATGAGCTGAATCTATTTTTTTACTCACTTTGCCTTTTGTATTGTACAACACCACCCCCATTTTTTATTGTTGTTCATGGGGGGCCGTTTATAACACTTAAGCAAGGAGCTTGTCACATTTCGCTCTAACTATCTACATGTTCAGTCATTAAAATGGCTCAGAGTGGCAACTGATTCTGAATATTTTAAGCTAAGAAAACTCCCTAAAGGCACCATTATAGTTGAGGTCTGCTCAAGCATTTACCCTACACACGTAGTTCAAAAATGTTCTCTGGCATGCCCGGTAGTTGAATTAGGAATGGAATCGTGATTTTGGAACATTCTTCGCAACACACACGGACTGTTGGAGTTCAACAACATCTGGAGGACCACGCTACCCCATTGTGTTTAGGTTTAGTCATGTAGGTGTGTGTTCCATCTCAAAAAGAAAATGTGAACTTAATGGCTGAATTCGATACACTGGACCCCAAATAGAGGCCCTAGAAACAGAATGAAATGCTGTAGATGCAACAGCAAGGTTCATTCAGTTTGTAATGTAAGAGTTAATTCTGTTAGTGTTACGGTCAACTAGCCAAGATGTGGGCAAGCAGACGTGTTGCTTAGCAACCAAGCAAATTAGCACAGTCTTCACTGAGGTGGCACATGCTTTAATTGGCTGTGTAGTTCTGAGGGAGTTTTTTCTCTGTATGTTTGGTCTCATGTCTCCTTGCTAAACAGAAAGACAAAAGTGTTATTAGAACTTTTGTCTCTGAGCAGCATTATTTGAGTGACTTCGCTAACATGAAGGGCAACACATTCCTTCATGGAAGTCTAGGAGACTGGCTCAATCTATTTTGCCATCCCAGTTAAAAATCAATGTTGTGTCTCTTAACCACTGTATTTTGTTTTATTTGGGAGTAGGCAGAAGAGTATTAGAAATGTTTTTCCTTCCTAAATGGTGTATTCCACAGAGGCAAATGCACTATGTTGGTCAGGAGGGAAGAGTCAGTTGCTCATTCCGTCCTCTCTTATGGTAAGAGCAGCTGAAGGATTTCCAAACAACAAATATATACAGTGTGTGTGCACGTGTGTGCTTGCATATGAACATTAGACACATGGAATCAGTAATCTGTGACGGAGCAAAATGTCCTTCAGATGTTGTTGAACTTCAGACCCCACCATTCCTGACCATTGGCCATTCTGACTGAGTCTGATGGACCTTGCTTAGATACTCAAGGGCAGGATCCACCAAAAATAGTGGTAAGTAATTAATTAAAGACTATTGATTTCAGTGGGTCTACTCTGAATATGGCTTAGACGGATGCCACTCAATGTATAGAATATGGCAAGCATTCAATGTAGGAAGTCCAAAAATGCCTCAAGTATCTACTGTGATCCTTCACAACGCGTATATATCCATAAGTCTCTATTAGTCTGTCACAAATTTGCTGTAATTAATAAACTAAACTCTAAAACCTTTCATGCGGTGACTGTCTATCCTTCATAATTCTAATTGTAGAGGATTACATGATACATTTAATCACCGTCAGTTATATATAGAATATTTCTTAATTATATAAAGTGGTCAGCAACTTATTTTGGGGGGTTTCCATCCTTATACTTCATTATTATTTGGAACACCCTGCTCTCCCCCACTCTGCCATTTTTGACCGGTGTGGTGACAAGATCAAGGTCTGATTCCATGGTGAATTGCCACATGACTTCCTCGCCACAAACTGCATATAGGAACGCTCTAGTTTTGGTTGGGAGTGGGGATACAAAGCAGCTCATCACAGGCAAAGTGCTCGTGATCATCAGCACTAATTTAGTCACATGGGTACTGTTCCCTCTCGGGCACTTTTATTATCTCCTCAAGTTGATAGAACTTCAACTGACTGGGGATCATTTGCCTAATTATTAGTCTATAGATTATCATTGGCACTTAGACAGGGACGGAAGGTTCGATCTATGGAATGCATTCATTACCACACCGCCATAGAATTACAGATCAGAAGTTCTCGGGGAAATGAACCTCCTAGCCAGAGAAATGGCAAGCTCCTTTGTGGCATTTCCGTTGCCAGTTCACACATACATGTTTATAGCTAGGGCACCACATGTAGGGCACCATACTGTTTCTTACATCTCCTTTCATTGATCAGTCCTATCCTTTTCCTACACTAAACACCAACTATCTATATCTATATCTATATCTATATCTATATCTATATCTATATCTATATCTATATCTATATCTATCTAATCTATATCTATATCTATATCTATATCTATATCTATATCTATATCTATATCTGTATCTGTATATATATATATATATATATATATGCTTTCGTAGATTTTCACGGGTACAGGAATGCAGGTTTTGGTGACGGTGATTAAATGTATCATGTAATCCTCTACAATTAGAAATATAACTGACGGTGATTAAATGTATCATGTAATCCTCTACAATTAGAAGACACCAAAACCTGCATATATATATATATATATATATATATATATATATATATATATATATATATATATATATAAAATTTCTATGCATTTTTTATATTTTAATTCAAGTCAGTGCATATATTAATGTATGCCTGTGCATTTTTTCATTGTGAACCACATCACATAATGTGGTATCTGACAGATTTCTGTAATAAATTCCACACCATTCTTTTCAAGGGAGCAAATCAGTTTGGCCCACATCAAAATGTAGATCAAACGAAATCCTTCAGCTTCCCTTACCATAAGAGAGAACATGTTGTGCTCCATTAGCACCTACTCAAAGTCAGTCTGTGTTACAGTCTCAGCTGCCTGGTGGGAAATCAGGTTCTGCAGTAGCAGACATTCCACAAATACTTCCCTGGAATCAAAGTTTCAGTTGTGAGTACTGTAAGGGTGCTTGAATGAATGAATGAATAAAAACCTCCAATGTGATCCCTAAGAGCGTCCAGAATTACCACCTAAGGAAATACAGAGTGCCATCACAACTTTCTGCTGCCACCAAATAGCACCAGAAATCATTCTAATCAACACATTTGACATTTAAAAAAAAATCCAGCTGATGGATGCAGTGGCATAGCGTGGGTTGTCAGCACCCGGGGCAAGGCAAGTAATTTGCGCCCCCTAACCCAGGTAGGGGCAGAGAGCTGCGAGTGCGAGCGCGCGCCCCCAGATGTTGCACCCGGTGCGGCCGGCACCCCCTGCACCCCCCACGCTATGCCACAGGATGGATGGATATAGCAAATATCTTCCTATCATCTAGTTGGATCATTTGATCCCACTTGAATTGCTGTGATGAAGATGAGGACTCCATGGGTTCAGGTGAAGAACACGGCCAAAAGTAAAAGGTCAGGCAGTGGAAAAATATATTTTAAAGCTCTCATCTAGTCTGCCTGCCTGACAAGGCTGGTTCAGCTGCAGGTCAGCATGGAGACTCAGAGACAAACAGTAAAGTTGATTCTTTATTCAAGGAAACAGAATACTAATAGAGAAATCTACGATGAGACTAACCCCGGTAAGGCAGTTGCCAGAACTGACGATCTGGGCCACCCACTTTCCCCTTAGTCTCCTCCCTGTCCCTCTGTTTCCCCTGCAGTCTTAAACTCCATCGGGGAGGGGAGCCCTGAGACCTCTGGGCTCATTGTTCTGCTACATGCAAAAGACTCTGAAACCCTGTAGACAAGGGGGGAGGAGAGCTGAATGCAGTAGGACTGCCAGGCTCCTGTGAATCTGTTGCAGCCTCAGCCCTCACCTCCTCCTCAGCTGCCTGGCCTGCATCTGCAGTGCTTTCTGCCTCTTCTTCCTCTCTCTCACTCAAGCCTGTTGCTTATTCAGCATCCAGCCATTCTTCCCCCAACCCTCCTCTGACTTATCTTCCATGTCTCACCACCATCTCCTGGCTCAGAGCCATCCTGTTCTGAGGCTTTCCTAGGTGGTTTTCCAGCCTCTCTGGCCTGTCCCTGGCGTCACCTCTCTTCTAGTTTGTCCTTCCTAGCTTATCTTCCATTTTCTCTTATGCTTCCTCATCTTTGTCCACATTTTAACATTCTGAAATGCTCTGTGAGGTGAGGCTACTTAAATGATGGAAATTCCCGACACCTTGAAATTCAGACAAACCCTCCCAGGATGTTACCAACATTTTCTCTCCTCTTTGATAATTTTTCAAACACTGTTTCCAAACACAGCTTATTCTCATTAACTTTTGTAGAATAATAAAAAAGCAGAATCAATGTTTGGTACATGAAATATACTCGGAGTTGTGTGTTGATTTCATGCTCTTTATTTCAGCTCATGGTAAACAGTGAGTGAGTGTGTTTCCCCCCAAAACCTCTGGATATATATATACATTATTTACACAATGGGTCCCACGTGATTGGCTGATTCAACTCCCCTCCTGGAGCCTGATTGGGCTGCTCCTGCAGGCCAATCAGGTTGCTGATTCACTTCCTCCTGGAGCCAGATTGGGCAGCTCCTGCAGACCAGTCAGGTTGCTGCCTTCTAGGATCCTACCTGCCTATTGTTCTAGGATCCAGGCTTAGTACATAGCAGTACAACAGCATACCAGCATACCTAGTGTCGTGTTGCCTTAACACTGCCCAGGGATGCAGCTGTGCCCAAGGAAATATCATGTGACACCCACAGGGTCCCCCTACCCCTGCTGCAATTATGCCTGAAGGACAGGGAGGCCAGCTTGAAAAAAATATTGGGGGGAGGGGCAAGTAAGCCCCATCCCACGTAATCAATCACAAGACACAGTGCACACACACCACTTGAATAGCAATGCCCATCAATTCTGAGGAAGCCCAGATCTTTCAAATATTTGATAGGGGGGTGCGAAGGGACCTCAGCCGGTAGGAGTTGGCTCCTATGCTGACAGAGATATTCTATTGTGGCCAATAGAGTAAGTTGAGATGTGCACTTAGTTGTGGTGTTGATGGGTGTAGTATCCACAAAATTTTCACCAGTTTGCAAATGTGCCCTGGGCCTGCAAAGTTTGGCAACCCCTGTTTTAACACATTGCTGCATGCCTGAGGGGCATCTGTTTGGAAACAGAATGGACCTTCGTTCTGATCCAGAAAGACTAGTCCCAACGTATGAAACTGCAGGCGTGCATCCTAAACACGGCGGCAGCATGCTTTGTAACTGAATTTTCTCCAAAAGGAAAGTATGCCTCCAAACCTATTCCCTTTATTTCTGGAACTGTTAATTTGCATCAGGTTGTTTTCCATGTCTCTTGACTGATTGGCTGAGAACAGTAAAATATGAGCCTTGCCCCTGCTTATTGTCCAGAGGCTGCTAAAAGTTCATTTGTATGAAAGACTTCTTCATCCGTTGTTGTTTTTTAAAAAAAGGACTACCTTGCAGAAGACTTTCTGTGCAAATTAGAGGCATTGTCTGAATACTGTCAAGTGCGCTCTTAATTTAATAACAGGGTGTCATGAGAAAATGCATAATGCTGAAACGGGGCAATTAGAGGAACATAATTATTTGAGGCTTTAAAGCACATTTCCTCCCTAAAGAATGGGATTGTGAACAAGCACAAAAGGGCAGTGTTCAACTGTGTGCTTTTTTTGGATAGAAGCAAGGCTGTGTCTATTCCACAGTTCTTCAGCCCTGCTGCACAGAGAGGGGAGTACAAGTCTGGTATGGCGTTCAGCATCTTCAGAATCCCAACATTGGTGTAAGTTTCCAGCCTCTAAGATTGAAGAGATAAGCATGAGAGGGAGCAATACCCGGTGAAATCTCAAAAGAAGGAAAGTGTTGTGACTTCCATGGAGATGTCTTGCTAGGATCGGTCAGAGGGGGAAGAAGACTGGGATGAGAATCTGGAAGCGGAGGATTTGATCCTGAGGAGAGACCTAGAGGCATTGAGCCAGATCCAGGGGAGAGAAAGAGCCAAGTGTCAGGAGCAAAGCCTGTCTCAGTGCCACTGGCATGACTTGAACATTGCCTCCTGCCAGCAAAGAACCTTCGCACACACATTCAGGAAGTTGCTTGGAGATGTATAAGACAGTGAACTGATTCCATTGACTCCATCAACTCCATCACCATGGCCTTTCCATGAGTGCCCCTCCCTTGGGCAGCTAGTAGCAGCTGTTGCAGAGTGGGAGAAGAAGAGGAGGAGCTGCAGCCCAGGCCTATGGGATGTGATGTGCCAGCTCTGAGGGGCAGGCAGAGGGCAGTGCCACCTTGGATGGGAAGAAATGGGGAGCAGAGTGGAAAACTTGATGATGATGATGATGATGATGATGATGATAATAATAATAATAATAATAATAATAATAATAATAATAAGCTTTGTGCATCCGCATCTAATTTTGCTTCCTTCTAAAATTTATTTATTGTTATCTGTTTTTCTTTTTTGTAAATCTACCAAAGAATAAAATGAAATGAAATTGGGATTAATGGGTTTTCTCAGGACAGTGGAGGACGTGTGTGCTGTGTCCCCTTAGAGCAGTGGCAGTGGCATTTACCGTGCTTGGGGGATACACACAAAAATGGGGTTGTTGGGTTTTTTTTAAAGTGTAGGTGGGTTCCCACGAGGCAAGACGCAGTGATAACAGCAAGAACCTTTATTGAATTAACAGAACTGAACAACAGGGGCTAAGCAACTGCTTATATAAATTTCCGAAGGCCTGGGCCACTCCCACTCCCAAGCTGATTGGCTGTCTAAACTTCCAAGCTGCGAATCATGACTCAGAGGTTCAGGGTCCATGGCAGAGGGCCAAATCCTGAAATGTTCTGTGATTGGATATCATGTACCAAATCTTAACACAGGGGCTCAGAATCCTTGGTCCAGACTCAAGCTCAGGCAAACAGAGGCCACCGAATACATAACAGGAGTCAAGGAGGGTCAGTTATGGGGGAGGAGTTGAAAATGTCCTTATTTTCATCTGAGGAATGTTGTGGGGTATATTAAATGACTTTGGCAAAAACTGAGTCGGGAGTTGAAATACATCTACCTACAAAGGCCAGGACAGGGGGCAGTGACTGAGTAGCCCATAAGGACATAACACAGGAGTCTGTATTCATCTGAGTCAGAACATTCATCTATTTAACTCACTATTGCCTACACTCTCCGGCAGCTGCTCTCAGATAGGGGTCTGCTCCAGTTTGTCCTGGAGATTCAGTGTGGTGTAGTGGTTAAGAGCAGTGGAATCATAATCTGGTGAACCGGGTTCGCGTCTCCACTCCTCCACATGCAGCTGCTGGGTGACCTTGGGATAGTCACACTTCTTTGAAGTCTCTCAGCCCCACTCACCTCACAGAGTGTTTGTTGTGGAGGAGGAAGGGAAAGGAGAATGTTAGCCGTTTTGAGACTCCTTCAGGTGGTGATAAAGCGGGATATCAAATCCAAACTCCTCCTCCTCCTCCTCCTCCTCCTCTTCTTCTTTAACCTGGGACATTTTCCATGAAAACACAACCCTTCCTTAACATTTACAGTGACCGGGGCAAGAAGTCTAGTTAACTAGGGGAGAGACCATAGCTTAGTGGTAGAGCACATTTTGTGTGCAAAAGGCCCCCAGTACAGTCCCTGGTATCTCCAGCTATAAGATGATGTTGGACATCTTCAGCTGGAGGACCTAGAAATCTGTTCCCTGTCACAGTAGGCAGTTTTCTGCTAGAAAGACAGAACTGTTAAAAACGGTTTATCTTGTTATTAGATTTTCAGAGTTTTCTGCACAGGAGCAAAAAGGGCAGAAAAAGATTTATGTAAGATAAGCAAATACATGCACCAAGTTTGCTTGACTGCATAATTTTTTAAAAGCAGGATTCTTGTGGGGGTGTTGGTGTAGGATTTGGATGCACTAATTTATTTTTAGCATGGACTCTACACAGCCCCCAAATATAATGAATGCATCAAGGCTGCTGCAGGCAAGAAAATCATAAGAGCTGAGATTAGCTTAATAGACACAAGGCAGATCATGGTGCTGCAAGATGTGCAGTCTTGATTCCATGGACTAGCTAAATACTTTGGAGGGAAAAGTAGACTCAGTTCCTTAATGGGATTTGGGAATATCTGTTCCTCCCTCCTTATCTGTGCCAGAGAATGAGACAGCTGCCATTGAACATTCTAGTGGAGCATTCAGTAAATAAATGAAGTAAAGTTCTAGGAATCAAAAACCAACCAACCAACCAAAAACCTGGTTGACATATCACAAACAGATTTATCTGTAAGGACACTTGTCCTGTTGTACTTGGTGCTATTTACTTATGAGTAAAACATGCTTGCGATTTAGCTGTAAAGTGTTCTGTGGAATGTCATTGCAAAATGAAGGAAGAGGTGGGACTTGATTCTGCAATGTCTTGCCCCCTCCCAAAGCCCCACATGGGCCCATGCAAGAAGGTAGCTAAATGACATTATACTTAGAACAGCCATCACTTGCAGATGAACCAATTGATGTTCCCATCATACCTCATACAGAAACTGTCAAGAGTTTGGCATATATTGATTCGCGTCAGGGAAAAAGGCAGGGTATAAATAAATATACATGATGATGTGCATAAATATATAATCTGGTACAAATGCTGGCCGAAGGGATAAAGAAACTTAAGGTTTATTTTTCATGGCAAACATAGCAATTTCGAGTACAAGCTGACATGTGGCCAACATGGCATCGAGAAGTTAATATGCATACTGACTTGAAGAAGACGCAGATAGGAAGTAAAGGAGGAAGAAAAAAACCAGTCTACATGAAGTTACTTATGAAGGAATTTGTGAGGAAAGAATAGGCTGTCTTTCTGCCTATCACCCTGACTGGTTTGTGTAACTTATTGTAAGTGTTGCTGCTTGACTCCCAACAGAAACAATATCTATACACAAGTCTTTTCTAAGACTTTACATCAAGAAAACTAGTTCAGTTTAGTGTATGGAGTGCTAAACTGGGAGACAATGTGCCTTCAGCGATCTCACAGGGTTGTCATCATCAGATAAAGTGAGACAACCATATACCAGAGGTGAGGATATTACAGCCCTTCAGATGCTGCTGGACTCCAATGCCCATCAGCTGCAGTCAGCATGGCTAACAGTCAGAGGTGATGGAAGTTGTAGTCCAACAACATCTGGATGTATACGGTTTCTGCAATATACACAATCTTGGATGGAAGGTTGAGATGCAAATATGATAGATCCATAACTAAACCAAACCTACTCAGAGATTTAACTAATGGAAAACAGGGGAACCTCAGGTACTCAACACAGTTAACCTGAGAGAATGACGATATCTAGCTATATAATTGTATGTAGCATAGTAAAAATGTCTTGCAGGAAATTTAAAATCAATACAGTATTGAATGCATTTAGCCAGACTACCTAATTATATCCCAGTGATTTAAAAGCAATGATCATACATTGTAAAAACACTGCTTCCATTGTATAACTCTAGACACACTTCCCCCAGTAGCTATGAATCTAGTGATGTTACAGAACTTGTCCAGACTCCCAAAGAGGTCAATGAGTCTTTCCATTGACTTCATAGCTTTAGACCGGTCCCCTAATGAACAGTGTATAATTCATGTACAGAGCATTACACAATATATTCCATCTTCCCTTGTCATATTACTGTAATGGATCATACCTTATTAATCCTGCCTGAATTCCACTTGATGATCCTAATGGATAGCCTTTTAAGTCATGTTGCCAATTTTACCTTTCTCCGCTGGGCAATGGTTCAGAACGATGCAAGCAACAACTGCGAGGGTTTTAGTCTATGCGGGGAGATTCCAAAATAGGGCAGACTTCAGGGTCTCATGCAGGTTCTATATCTCACAGGGCTACTGTGAGAATTAAATAGGAGTTGGCAGGCCTCAACGCCCTGTACCCCTCATATTACTGGCCAGAGAAGAGAACAATATACAAGTCCTTTCAAAAAATATCAGCGTATGCTAACCAATGAGAATATTTTAGAAAACTGTGTATAGTGAAATGCTCTTGGACCTGTATTATCATGCCTGAAGTCATAACTTTCCGTAGGGATGTAAGCAGCTCAATTTTTCACATGTATGAATTGTTGCGGATAATGGAACAACTCAAGGAAACAAGGGAGGGATTTTTAGCACAGTAATATAGAAGAGCAAGAAACTGGCAGATGATGTTGAAGTTGAAGCACCCAGACAAACCACAAAACAGGGGGGAAAGTGCCAACCAATCCACAGAAGAGTTCTCCCTGTAGTCCTCTACATTCCCTATTTGGGTTTGCTTCAGTCTAGTTTCCGGGAAGAAGACCAACCTTTAAAGCCCTATACAGACCTAGAACCCTCGTACCTACGGGACCGCCTCTCCTGGTATGTCCCACAGAGGAACTTATGGTCTTCAAACAAAAACATATTGAAGGTCCCAGGCCACAGAGAAGTTAGGCTGGCCTCAACTAGAGCCAGGGCTTTTTTGGCTGTGGCTCCGATCTGGTGGAACGCTCTGTCACAAGAGACTAGGGCCCTGCGGGACTTGACATCTTTCCGCAGGGCCTGCAAGACAGATCTGTTCCACCAGGCCTTTGGCCAGGGCACAGCCTGACTCCCTCCCTCAGCAATCTTCGCGGAGCTCTGGCCCAGTGGTTGCCATCAGTTTGATTTGAGTTAATTTTATAATGAATGATTTTGGTATGTTGTATGATTTTATTGTTGTTAGCCGCCCTGAGCCCAGTTTTGGCTGGGGAGGGCGGGATATAAATAAATTTTATTAATATTATTATTACAGTTTGCTGAAACTACATCTGTCTCAGATATACCACACTGAAGTGTTTTCAAGGCTGTGCCAATTCTCTTCAAGAATTTTGCAAATTTCACAGAATCATAGAATTGTGGAGTTGGAAGGGATCCTGAGGATCAACTTGTCCAACTCCCTGAAATGCAGGAATATGCAGTTGCCCCATGAGCGGATCAAACCTGCGACCTTGGCGTTATCAGCACCATGCTCTAGGCAACTGAGCTATCCAGTATTTGAAACCTTTGGAGATGGATCTGTTGCTTGGAATGAGTTGTGGCCAAAAATACCAAATAAATATAGCCATGATTGTGCGACATATGCAAGGAGAACCTTACTGAACTATTGGAACACACCCAGTGGTTTCCTGCTACTTTCCCACTGTTACAGCACTTTCACTTCCAGCTACAACATGCATAATTGAACGGCGCTTTAGCACTTTGTACAGGGTGAAGACATGGCCCTGTTCAACAATGAATGGAGATTGATTGTCTAGCTTGTGTTTGTGCCCATGGGGAAAAGTGATGGCCTATCCAATGGGGAAATTTATAAAAGACATGATTGACCATTGAGACCAAGACCCTCAGCGACTCCAGATCTTGTTTAAAGAATGATCCACATCATATCATGCTTTCCTTTATGTTACCAATAAGCAAGCATTAGCAGAAATGTCTGGCATTCACTACATACAAAGCAGATTCTGTGTAAAAGGTATGAAACTTATCCTTGAGGGTTTTTTAATTAGGTTTGTTGTTGTTTAGTCGTGTCCGACTCTTTGTGACCCCATGGACCAGAGCACGCCAGGCACTCCTGTCTTCCACTGCCTCCCGCAGTTTGGTCAAACTCATGCTGGTAGCTTCGAGAACACTGTCCAACCATCTCGTCCTCTGTCGTCCCCTTCTCCTTGTGCCCTCCATCTTTCCCAACATCAGGGTATTTTCCAGGGAGTCTTCTCTTCTCATGAGGTGGCCAAAGTATTGGAGCCTCAGCTTCAGGATCTGTCCTTCCAGTGAGCACTCAGGGCTGATTTCCTTAAGAATGGATAGGTTTGATCTTCTTGCAGTCCATGGGACTCTCAAGAGTCTCCTCCAGCACCATAATTCAAAAGCATCAATTCTTCGGTGATCAGCCTTCTTTATGGTCCAGCTCACACTTCCATACATCACTACTGGGAAAACCATAGCTTTAACTATATGCACCTTTGTTGGCAAGGTGATGTCTCTGCTTTTTAAAATGCTTTAATTAGATTTAGGGACCTCCAATATTGTTCAATGCACAAATTGAAGCTGTATGTCTTTCTTGTGGTTTACTCTGTTATGGTTAAATGGGCAAATAAGGCAATTTGCTAGGAGTTGGTCCTGAAAGGTGTAATCCCACATAATAGAGTAAATCACAAATAGGCACAGCCCAATAACGTTTCTCATTGCTTCTCATCAGCACCATGTTATGTTGTGTGCAGCTGAGTCATAGAAAGAGTAAACATGCCATAACCCTTCCATCCCACCCACCAAAATTATTTCTTCAGACACCCAAATTGGGTGCACTTGTTGCAGAAAGATGAGGCAGAAACCTTTGCAATCAATTCTTTAATAAGAAAGTGGAATTGGAGAAGTAAGGGGAATGAGGTCTGAATGTGGGAAAATGTTGCACAAACATTAGGTTTCCTTTTCGTTGCAGAGCAGGGCATGGGGTGATGATTACAAGAGTCAGTCAAAGGCTTCATAGAAAGATGGGTTTTAAAGAAGAAAGAGGCAAAACAGACCAGAGGCAAAACAGATAAATCTGTGGCATTCTGGTATGTCTTTATTAGTCTTGTTAACAAGAGAGACCAGTATTTGAAACTTCTGATTCAGACGGGGGAGTCATGATTTCATATTCATAGCAGGTTTGTATTACAAGGTTTGTTTTGCCACTCAGAACATCTGCAGGCAACATTGATCCTTGGTAAACTCTGATGAACACCTGAAAAAGAGAGTGTCAGAGAGAGAGAGAGAGAGAGAGATCTGCATTGGTACAGTAATGCATTATGCACATTGTCTAACCTTTTATTCTGTGATATATCTGCATCTGCTGCTTTGTATAGCATGTTATTTTTCTTTGTGTGTTTCTGTCATTATTAAATAAAATAAAATAAAAGGGGGAGGCAGGACCAGGTATAAAGAAAAGAGAAGAAGGAAGGGAAGGATGGGGGACAGGAATACAAGGGGGTGGGAATTGGCAGAGTTATTTATGACCATGGGCATAGCCAGGGGGCAGAGGAGGGCTACTCCTCCCTATCAAGTAAATAAATAAAAATACTTAATTAAAAGTAGAAATTGTAGAAAGATTTTGACAGATTTTTCTGAGCACTTGGGGTCCAAAGAAAGTAATTTAAAACAACAGTTGCCAAGACATTTCATTCCAGATCTGCTAGACAGAGCCAGACGGAGGATGGCGTTAGGTGGGTGTCCTGCCCCACTAACATAAACCCTGGCTGCACCCATGTTTATGACTAGAGGAATACGGTTAACACTCTCACACACACCCAATACTCTACTTGTTATTGCAATGTAATGCTAGAACAAAGACAGCACATAAAGTTTAAGTATCTAGTATTGGGATAGACCTACCCCACACCTTTACTCTAAAGATGTAATACTCACATACTATGTGTGCTCTCTCTTCTTCCTCACTGTTGTTAATGAGACTGCTGCGATTCCAGTGCTGAGTATGAAATCCGCCTTGAATCCCTTGGGTCTCCGTATTTCTGCTTCTTAATGGTAGGTGGAGAAAGAGGAGATGAGTGATTTTCACAAATGTTTTCACATTTGTAGTGTGAAAGAGATTTGTGGGAGGGAGAAGGAAGGGGAGATTGTGTGAGAGAGAAAAGCGTAGGTATGTTCTGAGCTTTAACAAGTTTCTTTTTAGGCTGCATGTCACTTTGAGATTTTTGAAATACTAAGCGGTATACAGTCGTACCTCGTTTTGTGGACGGGATCTGTTCTGGAGCTCTGGCCACTAGCCAAAAAGGATGCAGGGCAAAGCGCCACGTCTGTGCATGCGCACAGAGCGGTTTCGCTTCTGCACATGCACGAGCGGCAAACCCGGAAGCAACCCGTTCTGATACTTCCAGGTTTGCCGTGGACATTCGCCAGAATGGACGCTAGACAAGGCGGACATTCACGGAGGTATTACCATATACAGAATTTTTTTTCCCAGCAAGAACTCACCAGAACTCAGTTCCGGCACCTCTCAGGTGGGAGTCATTGCCATTATAAGAGAACAAGGGAGGCGTTCGTGGTGAGTTCCGTCACCTCCTTCTCTAGAAAAATGGCACTGAGCATATAAATGCTTTAAAATAAATAAAGTGATTAAGTAAACAAAAACCATTATTTTAAAATCTGGAGAGAGCGTGCATGAAATCCCAGTTCTTGCAAGAGACTTGCTTTTTGGCTATCTCTATAAATGGGATGAGACTCATGCACCCAGCTGTACATTCTCATTTACCGTATTTTTCGCCCCATAGGACGCACCGGCCCATAGGACGCACCAAGTTTTTTGGGGGAAAATAAAGAAAAAAATTATTTCCCCCCCCCAGGCGCTTGTGGGGCAGGCAGCGGGGAGAAGCGCTCTTCTCCCTGCAGCCCGTCTTCAGATCAGGTCCGGGGACAGCGGGAAGACGCGCTGCACCTCCCAGCTGTCCCCGGAGCTTGCGGGGCTGGTGGCGGGGTCTCCCCGCCATCAGCCTCCAAGCCACTTCGGGAAACAGCGGGATGGCGGCGTTCCGCCTCCCTCTGTCCCCCAACCTTGTGGGGCTGGCGCTGGGGCTCTCCTGAAGCCTGGAGAGCGAGAGGGGTCGGTGCGCACCGACCCCTCTCGCTCTCCAGGCTTCAGCGAAAGCCTGCAACCGCCCCATAGGACGCACACACATTTCCCCTTCATTTTTGGAGGGGAAAAGGTGCGTCCTATAGGGCAAAAAATACGGTATGTTGTATTGCATTCCTTCTTCCAAAGATTGTGTCTAAATGAGGATATTCTATTTTATCCTGAGCCTTATGGAGTAGAATCAGCCTTGGGTTGTCCGAGGCATCATAGCCAAGTCACATTTGATGCCTTCTCCATTATACCAGCTTTGCTATTTCAAATAAGCTTGAGGAAGTGGAGTGAGATTCTCTGAGAGAAGTAAGTCTCTAGCAGCAGGGAGTCTTTCCTTTGCAGTGAATTGCTTCCTTCGGTGTAGTTAGCCTGCTCCTCTAATCAACTCAGGTGTGGGAGGGTGCTCTATGCCTTCTCCCTCCCCCCCTCCCTCCCCCATTCTGCCATTCTCTTGCAAGACAGAAGAAAACTAAAGCAGCACGTAGATGATCAGGTATATCCCCTAATTAAGCCTTGCAGCCACAGTGCTTTTCTGGCAGTGCTCTCATATCCATGCCTCGCTCTACTTGTTGCTTGAAAGCCCACTCTGTCCTTGTCTGCGATACACTCCCTGTCTGTATTAATATATTTTCATCTTTCACCTTACACGAACTGAGGAGGACAATGTGCTCTGCTTTCTGTTTCATCCTTTCCTTTCTGAATCCTGTACACGGCTTCTTTTCTTGACAGAGGACTGAACTTTTCTAACTGTGAAACTATATCACACGCATTATTAAATTCCTTCTGGAATATTACAGAAGAGTAGCCATGTTAGGACCTGTTCTTGTGTTAGACTGGCAGAATAGTCCCTACTGACAGCAAAAACCTCTGAGTCTACCGTACGCTGGAGGCAGCAGGAGGGATGCCTATTTGCTTTCCAGGTCTGCTTGTGGGCGTGTAACCCAGGTTCCAGAGACCTGGTATAATCCAGATGTTGGTGGACTCCCATCAGCCTATTGACTGTGCCAAGGGTGCTAACTTGAATAAAATATTGGGGGAACCAGGTAAACCCTTCCCCACATAATCGATCACAATATGCAGTACACAAACACACCATTTGAATGGCACCATTTGAAGGTGCCCCCTCAAATATTTTATTGGGGGGGTGTGAAGGGACCTCAGCCCCTAGGAGTCCCACATGCTGCCACCTTTCTTCATAGCTGAGTTGTTCCACCCTCTTGATCATGTTGGTTGTCCTTTCCTGAACCTTTTCCAACTCTACAGTATCCTTTTCAATAGTGGATGAAAGGTCCATCTAGGCTAGCATTGTGTCCCCAGTCCTAACTAGTTACATTGACTTTGGGCAATCTGGCACCCACCAGAAATTTCTGTAACACAACATGCACCAGCCCCACCTAGCACATTCCACAGGAGCCAACTCCTAGGGGCTGAGGTCCCCAACTCCAATAAAATATTTGAGAGGGCTGAGCCCCCCCCCCAAGTTTATGAGTATTGCCATTCAATTGGTGTGCATGTGCCACATCTTGTGATTGATTATGCACGGTGGGGCTTCCCTGGGTCCCCTCAATATTTTATTCAAGTTGGCACCCCTGCCTAGAACACAGCTCTCTGGATGGTTTAAAACAGGCATAGGCAAACTCGGCCCTCCAGATGTTTGGGGACTACAACTCCCATCATCCCTAGCTAACTGGACCAGTGGTCAGGGATGATGGGAATTGTAGTCCCAAAACATCTGGAGGGCCGAGTTTGCCTATGCCTGGTTTAAAATCCCATTCAATTACAATAAAAACCACAATTTAAACAATGATACAGTCAGAAAAATGTCTTAACCCAGCATGGGCATTGTAGCTCAACCAACGTATTCCCAGCAGAGGAATAATAAATCTCTATGGGCATGCGACTTGTCAAGATAAAATGAAAATGCCTTGTCTTCTGAGCAGCTTAGGTAGTTGTACCAGAAATTTTGAAGACCCCTTTGACAAAGACAACACAATTGTTGATTAAAAAAACAACAACACAAAAAAACTGGATAGCCGTAAATGTGTTTTCCTGTTTTCTGGCCATAAAAGAATAAAACATGGTAATCCACAAGCAAACCAGAAGGATGGTCCTCAATGCAATAAAAGTTTTAAGAACCACTGTTCTAACCTAAATGTGAAGGCACTAAAACATAATGTGCACACAAGCTCTAAGTTTTTACAAGACATTCACAAATTACTTTTTTAACCACAGGGCATGGGGCCTTCTCTGACCCAGAAGGACCATTTTCTGAAGTACATCTTGAACAGGAGCTGATAAGATAATTACACATATTCATTTCCTCGCCTGCCTGAATGCGATAATTACCTGCAAGCAACGTTTTCCATTAATGTGTACTGTAATCATCATATCTCAAGAATTAGAAAAGAAGAAACCTCATCATTTTACCAAACCTCCATGAATTTGTTTAAAATAAATATTATTAACGTTCACCCAGTGTCAACAGTGTGATAGCATGATTCTTACTTACCAGGCTAGATCTCAGCACATAATTACTACAATGAGTAATTCTGGGTTCTAGCCTGCCTGTCACTCATCCCCTATCCTCTGACAGATTCCTGGCCCTGAGATTGATGTTATTTCTCAGTTATCTTTTGTTTCCTATTCTAATGAGGCCTCAAAGGTGATGTACAAACCAACATACGGTAAGTTCTAGGTCAGGGATAGTGAACCTGTAGTTTCTTTTCTTTAAAGAGCATCATGACCTCCTCCACCACCCAGTCCTACGCAACAAACTGCCCAAAATAAATGTGCGCATGACCAGGCTTTCCAAATCTTAAAATGAAGAGCAAGAGTAATGTCTGGGATCTGCTTGGGGTAGAATGAGGTGACAAAATGGACTGTACCACTTTGAGAGGAGGCCACATTTTCAAATACTTGACTATGATCACAACTCCTTGCAAATAGGAAATGTTCCCAGCCAAAAAGGGGAGTGGGATAGAGAACATCTCCCTTGTGTGCTAGATTTCTAGTTGCATGCAAGGACTTTTTAAATATGAGGGTACTTTAAAAAAAAAAACAAAAAACAGTATCTCTCCCCATGCCTGTGGTCAGAAATGGTGCAGCCCATTCTTCTGTTTCTGTCTCCTGTCTGTGTTGGCCCAACCTGAGATATTTGCTATCAGATGGGGGTGAGATTTTTGCAGCTACTTAAATCATTGGAAGCCTACCTGTCAGTATGATTAATTGGTTATCGGAATTGCATGGAAACGCTGAGACTAGCCAAAAGCTATAAGGATCCCTGCCTCCAATCTCAAAGCTCTAGCTTTCCTTTATAATTAGTTCAGCTTTCACAAAGGACCAGTTGTAAGAAGAGGAAGGAAGCTTCTCGCAGGGTTAGTCTACATCAGAAGCTGTACATTTCTCCGCCAGGGATATCAAATCATTCATCTTTTCTCCTATTGTTTGAGATTTGTGTCTGCGAGGTCAGTTCAAAATAGGATATCAGATTTTAATTAGCATCATGAGCAGCAGACAAAAGGCACTTTTCCTCATCAGGCCTGTGACTGTTACACTGATGTCATGTGAAAATTGCCCAGTGGCTTCTCATCAAGACATCAAAAGCAAAGCTTTCTCACAGAGCTCTTCACTACCGGATCATGAATCTTCATTTATTACATAAGAAACCCAGGTGAATGAATATTCTCATACCTGGTGTTGTGGGAAAGAGTTCTGCCCACATTAAATTGTCTATGTTGTTGTTGTTTATTGAACTTATACTCTGCCTATTCACTCCAAGGAGTTCAGCGTTAATTGCTTGTGTAGCTGCATACCTACCAATGTTGTGGTTTTATTTGTTTGTTTGTTTGTTTGATTGATTGATTTCTATACTGCCCTTTATCAAAAGATCTGAGTCGTGTACAGCACTAAAAACATATTTTACAGAACGTAGTAGTCAAAACATAAAACGAAGCATAGAAACAGACACTAAAACATATTTTTTAAATAAAAAGAGAATGTATGTACTGTGCAATGAAAATCAGTCCCCAAGCAGTTTGTATCATTTTAAAAAATAAACTAAAATTAAGAAAACACTTCTTTAGACAACTTATATACCATACAATAAAAAAGTTTCCAAATAAGTACTTTACAGAGTTACAAAAAGAAGTACACACACACACACACACAGAGAGAGAGAGAGAGAGAGAGAGAGAGAGAGAGAG
The DNA here is from genome assembly GCF_964188305.1 of Podarcis bocagei. Lineage (NCBI taxonomy): Eukaryota > Metazoa > Chordata > Lepidosauria > Squamata > Lacertidae > Podarcis > Podarcis bocagei. The sequence goes on along the minus strand of NC_138129.1, from coordinate 80,532,778 downwards.
AGAGAGAGAGAGAACAACATTTCAAAACAGCAAAGGTTTGTGCAAGCTTAAATTCCCAGATGGTTATCTATTTGTGCTGCTTGGCCTTCTAAGGGTTAAGTTACAGAGACAGCTTCCTAGAGAGGTAAGGTGTGTTTTTTTGTTGTTTTTTGAGGGGGGGAGGCAGCTTGGTTCTCCAGAGCAGAGGTGCCTCCCCATGTTAGCTTTATTAAACTGGAATAGACTGCTGGACTAGATGGGCATTTGGGCTGATCCAACAGGCTATTCTTACCCTCTTAACGGTGTTTACTTCCAATTAAATGTGTACAGAACTGTAGCCCAGTTCTGTTTCCTAGTCTTCTAAATCTCTACTTCATTCGATGGCAAAAGATGGACTCTGCTGTCAGCTAAGGCTGCGTTACCTGCCTCTGAAAAAGCCCAGAAAGGTTTTACAAATATGGAATGGGCAGTTTGGGAGTCCAGTTGTGCCATTAAAATGTACCTATGAAACTCTCAGGAAAAAGTCAATGGGGTGTATGTGTTGTGGCCAGAAGATGGATTTGATGCATTTAGGAAATGCAGCTAGGGTTAAAGACATTTCACCTTTTAATACTCAGAATAAAAAAGAGAGAATTGTGCCCAGCCTGCTGACTGAAATTTCCAGCAGCAACTATGAAAAAGTGGCTGTTTGCTAACTTTCTCTGAAGCAAAGACATACTACACTCGCAGAAATTTAAAAGGCGACCTTCTTACTGACTCATTACTTGGTCAGATGTGCAAGGACAATACAAGGTGACTGACTACTTAACACAAGATAATGCTGCATATTGAAAGAGACTTTACACTACACACCTGGCTCCCCTCTTTAAATTAATCCTGGAAGACGCCTTATATAATAATGGCCTGCATAACTTCAGATCTTGTAAGACAGCTAGGCAACTCCAGCTGGTCCACTCTGTAGCTCCCTGGTGATCAATTGGAATAGTACACCACAAATAAATTGTACCAGGAGGTTTAAAACAACTTCACTGGTTGTGAGCCCCAATTCAAGGAGCTGGGTTTAAGTAAGGCTGACCCAAACTTTTGAATTGCCAAACTCTCCTGCCAGCAGCCACCGTCTGCCTTCCCCCCACTATATCATTTTCGGAGGGGAAATGGCAGTGGCACACACACACAAAATGACTGCCAGTGAGAGACAGCCCTTTCATCTTCTTATCATGTTTCTCTATGTAAGCAAGTAAAAAATAAAGTAAAATTATTCTACCAAACTTTTGGAAGATGAATATTCATTTTATGCTGTTTCTAATATTTATTTATTATTGGGGGGGGCTGGGCTGCTTTAAGATTTTTGTGTGTGTGGTGGTTGGTGTTTCCAAATTGCTGCTTAAAACCATCTCAAGAAGTTTTTGTGGAATGCAGTGCGAACATATTGTAAATTTAGAAAAAGCTAAAACGGGTCTGGAAACAGCATAGAGAATAAATCTGGGCACACACAGGTGAGCAGTAACCAGCACTTACCCACTCAGCTCAGGATGGCTGTGTGTCCTGCTTTGTGGAGGACAGACCTCTCTCTGAAGTTGTCCTCTGTCTGAAGAGCTGTCCAGTCCAAAGAGAAAGAACTCTAAGAAGGGGCAGCAGGTATATATCTGAAACAACATGTGTTCCCACTATGTGTTAGAATTCCTGCTCCATGATTGCAGCAATTGGATTGTTATCTTTCACATGACTGTATGTGTTTTGACTCCACAGAGTGGGAAGTGATGGAAACAGGATGTTTGTGTTCCGTGAAGTGGGACTATTGTCCTTTGTTCTTTTTCTCTTTGCTGTCTGATGCTAGAGAGAGAGGGAGCCATGTTGCGGTGCTCCGTGTGTGTTTATATGTAAATAAAGTAGATTAGCCAAAATGCTGAGTTGCTGAGGTCTGTTACACAACTGCGCAAACTCTGTGGATCCCTAAGTGTGCCGGTGTCGGTTGGCACCGGTCGCTGTGATGTTTGGCCAGAAGAAAGCGTTTGAAGCTCCCAAACAATCAACCAGGAGGGAGAGAACATGCCAGTTGGGCATGTGTCTCTGCCAGGGTCCTACTCGAGTGTAGGCTGAACTCCTAACAACGTACACTACTAAGAAGAATGGAAACTTTTGTGTGGAGCCTTATACCTAATATGGGACATGGGTGGTGCTGTGGTCTAAACCACTGAGCATCTTGGGCTTGCTGATTGGAAGGTCAGCGGTTCAAATCCATGCGGCAGGGTGAGTTTCCATTGCTCTGTCCCAGCTCCTGCCAGCCTAGCAGTTAAAAAGTATACCAGTGCAAGTAGATAAATAGGTACCGCTCCAATGGGAAGGTAAACAGCGTTTTCGTGCACTCTGGCTTCCGTCACGGTGTCCCGTTGTGCCAGACGTGGTTTAGCCATGCTGACCACATGACCTGGAAAGCTGTCTGTGGACAAATGCTGGCTGCCTCGGCCTGAAAGCGAGATGAGCGTCGCAACGCCATAGTCGTCTTTGACTGGACTTAACTGTCCAGGGGTCCTTTACCTTACCTAAGAACTTGTCACACCAGGGAAAGATTGGTTTCTTACACAGAATCGAAAGAGATATTGAGCATATGGGTGCTGCTTTAGACAGCAGGTTTGCAAATATGCGGACTGCAAATAATCATTCAGTAAAAAGCCATCACTGCACAAGGGGCCTTGAAGTTGGCCATCAGCAGTTAAGCACATCCACACCATACATTTAAAGCAATCTTATACAGTGGTACCTCGCAAGACGAATGCCTCGCAAGACGGAAAACTCGCAAAACGAAAGGGTTTTTGTTTTTTCGAGTTGCTTCGCAAGACGATTTTCCCTATGGGCTTGCTTCGCAAGACGGAAACGTCTTGCAAGTTTGTTTCCTTTTACTTAACACCATTAATACAGTTGCGACTTGACTTCGAGGAGCAACTCATAGCACGCGGTGTGGTAGCCTTTTTTGAGGTTTTTGAAGACTTTGGTGATTTTTGAAGCTTTTCCAAAACTTTTCCGACACCGTGCTTTGCAAGATGAAAAAAAAAACGCAAGACGAAAAAACTCGCGGAACAAATTAATTTCGTCTTGCGAGGCACCACTGTACCACTTTAATGGTCATGGCTTCTGCCAAAGGATTCTAGGAACTGTAGTTTGTTAAGGATATTGCAAGTTGTTGTGAGCTCCTCACAGGGCTACAGCTCTTAGCACACTTAGTCCCCAAGATTCCTTGGGAGGTGCCATGACTGCTAAAATCGTATACAAGTTCTTTAAAACTATGGTGTGGATGTGATATAAGTCGCCTGTTGACAGATTCCCAAGTAGGGTAAGATGTATTGTTTTTCACTGTTTATAGTAATTACCGGTACAGTGGTACCTCATAGGTGTAGTACTTAATTCGTTCCGGAGGTCTGTACTTAACCTGAAACTGTTCTTAACCTGAAGCACCACTTTAGCTAATGGGGCCTCCTGCTGCTGCCGCGCCGCCGGAGCATGATTTCTGTTCTCATCCTGAAGCAAAGTTCTTAACCTGAAGCACTATTTCTGGGTTAGCGGAGTCTGTAACCTGAAGCGTATGTAACCTGAAGCGTATGTAGCCCGAGGTACCACTATATTTCTCAATGTGTGTCTATGAATTTCAATTGCTCCATGCAAATATTGTGCAAATCCACTATTGTTTTTTGTCCTGTTTTATCCTCTTTTTAGGGCATCAGTGACCACCTTAATTCGGGAATTCGGGTACTGTCCATGTGCATTGTCCCATTTCCTTCTACACTTTCCCAACGTTTGGTGGCTGTTTCCTTAGTGACTGGAATTTCCTTTGGAATGAATATAGGTCATGGCTCCTTTCCTTTAACCAATGCTGTGGATCAAGCCATAAAGGAAAGCATTTGGAACATCTTAGATTTAACAATAAGGGGAGAAGGGCTTGTACATCTTTGAGCAGTTGGAAGGCATGTAATCAAACAGACTTTACAGCACCAGAGGGCCACTTCCTCTGTCCTTTTTCGATGAATTATGCATCTTGCGCCTGAGAGTACTATGAAGGGGAAGCTCACTGCATTACATGACTCTTTTAAAAGATGGGGAAAGGGGGGGGGAGAGAATTGTGCCACACACAATTTGATATTACTTCAAAGTAACCACTTGTGAAATATGGAGAGGAATTATGGCATGGATAATAGTCCTTCAGTAGGAGTTCAGTAAATGTGTTGTAAAAGTCTCAGATGGTTGGACAGTGTTCTCGAAGCTACAAACATGAGTCTGACCAAACTGCAGGAGGCAGTGGAAGACAGGAGTGCCTGGCATGCTCTGGTCCATGGGGTCACGAAGAGTCGGACACGACTAAACAACAACAAAAGTCTCAGACTTGAAATCTGAGAGGCAGTGTTATGTAGTGGTTAGAGCGTTGTGGGCAGGGTAGGAGTCACAAATTGAAATATAATGCTCATAGACTCAGTGAAACACTCCACTCCGACATCACTTAGAGCAAACTGCTTGCTTCCTTTGAAAAGCTAGTTCTAACTTTCACATACCCTCCAACGTTTCTCCAATAGAAATAAGTACGCCCTGTTCCATAATAATAAAAATAATAATTTTATTATTTATATGCCACCCATTAAACATTTAAAAACATCCCTGTACAGGGCTGCCTTCAGATGTCTTCTAAAGGTTGTATAGTTGCGTATTTCCTTGGCTCAGGAGTCACATAACGCCATACCCTTCAACATTTCTCCAATGAAAATAGGGACTTCCTATGGAAAAGTGGGATATACCGGGGTCAAATCAGAAACAGGACAGGCTTCTGTAAATCCAGGACTGTCCCTAGAAAATAGAGACACTTGGAGGCAGGCTGGATTTGATTAAAATCAAATCGATTTAAGTCACAATCTAAATCATTAGTAGATAGGTAGCCGTGTTGGTCTGCCATAGTCAAAATAAAAAAATTCCTTCCAGTAGCACCTTAAAGACCAACTAAGTTAGTTCTTGGTATGAGCTTTCGTGTGCATGCACACTTCTTCAGAAGAAGTGTGCATGCACACGAAAGCTCATACCAAGAACTAACTTAGTTGGTCTTTAAGGTGCTACTGGAAGGAATCTAAATCATTAGTTGGTAAGACTTGATTTAAACACTAGTCAGTAAAGCTTGATTTAAATCTTCTTCTTTTTTACAGAAAGACTCATTCTTGCTGGTATAATCTTAATATTTACAACCAGATGAAGGTTTTATTTTTGGAATAATAAATTTTTAGAGTAGTTTTTACAGTTAGATCAAAAATTACTGATTTGGTTATACTATTAGAAATACATTGACAGATGATTATGGAATTATTGTGAGGTTTAATAAGTTAACTGTTTATATTTGCACAACTTTACTGCTGTACTTATTGGAAGGAGAAAAATAATCATTTCCTTAATAACAAGTTAAACAATTTATTTAACTAAAGCAATAACATTATAGCACATGTATCCATGTTTGTTAACTGATGTGGTTAAACGATTTTTTTAAAAAACAACAACCTTAGACTGAGTTTTAGCACACATGAAAAACTTAAAACAAATCCTTATTTCCTGATGAATAGCCTTCGGACTATGATGTAACTTAAATAGAAAACTATCTTTAGAAAGATTTTCCCCACAAAAGGATTTTATTTTAAAAATCCAATTTAAATTTTTAAAAAATCAGATTTAAATAAATAAAAAATCCGATATTTTTTATTTTTTTTATTTAAATCATTGATTTTTATCCACCTTGCTTGGAGGGTCTGCTTTCAGGGAGCTGGTTTTTATTCAGGATGAGGCAGGAACAGAATTACTTCTGTTCTTTTACAGGACTCTGTTGGGTAGCCACAACCAGTGATCCCTCCTTCTTTTGGAAGGATAGTGAAGGTCATGAGGGGAATAATATTTTTCATACTTTCCACCAGCAAGCAGTGTGGCTGTTTCCAGAACTCTGTGTAATGCTTCAGTGCAATTTTAATGTGGGAAATTCTTGAGCCTGCAGTGAAGCATGTGTGAAAAAGTGCTGTAAGATGTAATGAAGTTATCACACTCTGGCAGCAGCTTAGACATGAGAAGCAAAAAAAAAAAAGTCAATTCCACATCCTAGTCAATGAGCAAAAGAAGAAGAAGATAAAAGCACCAGGAGCCAGGAGGGGAAAGAATTGTACTGAGACAGTCTATATACGTGAGCTTCCTTATATAGGGCAGGCTTTTCTTGTTCACAAGGTGGTTAATGAATTGCAGAACGAGACCAGGATGCAAAATGAGCCATTCTGGAAAAGAGAAATATGCAAAAAAAGTGTTTATTAGTATTATTATTAATGTATACATTGCCTTTTCCATGTGTGTCCAAGTGATTAGCAAATAGCATTAAAGCAGCTAAAAATTCTCTGATTTTAATAATAATAATAATAATAATAATAATAACAACAACAACAACAACAACAACAACAACAACAACAACAACAATTTATTATTTATACCGTGCCCATCTGGCTGGGTTGCCCCAGCCACTCTGGGCGGCTCCCAACAGATAAAAAACAGAATCAAACATCAAACATTAAAAACTTCCCTAAACAGGGCTGCCTTCAGATGTCTTCTAAAAGTCAGGTAGTTGTTGTTCTCTTTGATATCTGGCGGGAGGGCGTTCCACAGGGAGGGCGCCACTACCGAGAAGGCCCTCTGCCTGGTTCCCTGTAACTTGGCTTCTCGCAGTGAGGGAACCACCAGAAGGCCCTCGGCGCTGGACCTCAGTGTCCAGGCAGAACGATGGTGGTGCAGATGTTCCTTCAGGTATACAGGACTGAGGCCGTTTAGGGCTTTAAAGGTCAGTACCAACACTTTGAATTGTGCTTTGAAATGTATTGGGAGCCAATGTAGGTCTTTCAGGACAAAAATAACTGAAGATGGGTTTAGAAACCAAATCAAATGAACATCTAAGGCAAAGACCTTTTCATCTAGCTGGGTGCTTCAGTTTTGGCAGGCATGAAGAAGTCAGGGTCCTCCACATGTTGTTGGCCACCAGCTGCCTTCAGCCCCAGCCACCATGGCCTATGATCAAGGATGATGGGATGTGTAGTTCAGCATCTGGAGGTCAAAGGTTTCCCCATTCTAAATTTGGGGTGAACAGCACTAGGGATGGAAGGAACTGCTAATTTCAGTTCTCTCAGGTTCCTATTTTTCCACTCAGATAGTTGTTCATTCCCTTAACATCTGATGGGAGGGCGTTCCACATAAATAACACATTATACTTGTGGAATTGTCCTGACCTATCCAGTTTTGAAAGGAGCAAGTACCCTATCCTCTTTTGCATCTGATCACCTTGGTTTTAATTTCAACAAGGGATGCAAATTCCTGAATGGAACAGCCTGATCTTCACCTTTCAGATTGAGCTGATTTTCAGAGCCTACCAAAAGTTTCCACACTTCTCTAAATCTTGAGGTGCCGTTCTCAGAGGTTTAAACCTATCAAAGTATGCATGCAAATATGTGTTTTGGGGGGAGAAATTCAGGTTTAAGCCCACCTCCCACAAGGAAATGCACATATTTTAAATATGTGTTTGGAGAGGTTTTGTTTTTTGAAGTTCTCAGATGTTACGGCTAAAATCTGGGTGCAGGGCTACTCTGCCACCCAGCTCGTCAGACTAGGTCCGCGGGTCCATGCGGAAGAAAATGAGCTCAGCCGGAAGCAGGAGCAAACTGCAGAAGATCCAAGTTTATTGCACAACAGGTTCAAGGCGAGATTGAACAGCGAGAAAGGGGTGACATGAACTTTTGAAATTTCCCTCCATATCCCAGAATACAGTGCAAAATACATCCCAGTTACATCATGAATACATTAAGAGGTTGGGTTACACAGATTAACATATGGAGGAGGGAGGGGGGAATATGCAGAGAGCTGGATGGAGGAGGGAGGGGGGAATATGCAGAGAGCTGGAGATATGCGCAGATAAGCACATCCTGAGAAGACAATGGTCCATGTTTGCATAGTCTGTCACCTGGCATCGCCCGGAGGAAGGGCTTGGCAGATGGAAATAAATGGATATATTGTAGCGAAGAAGAAGGTGAAGAAGACATGCCCCCCCTTCCGTATCATCAGATGAATGCAGAAGCATGATGGAATAGGACTATGGCTAAAAACTGGTTTAGATGGCACAGATAGGAAACAGGTCAATTCCTCCATCCCTAATCTTAACCCTGAAATAAACATGTTAAAATTCACCAAGCTCTGAATGAGACTTTCCATCATTACCATTGAAAAATAAGAAATCCTCATTTGGGAACTTTGTTCCATTGGCTTTAAATTTCCTTCTCTTATAAATTGCCACTTCAACAGCAAGCAAAAGCAAGATAGTTAATTGCCTCCAGACCCCCTGCCAGACTCCATCAACAAGCTACTGTTAAGGGGGGGGGAGCAAAAAACAGGCAATCTACTTCTTTGATCTCAGATAGGAGTAAAACACTCATACTGTAGCATTTACCAGATATGCACCCCAACCAGCTCTGCCTTGTACTTCCTTCTTCCCACATAGCTAACAAAAGGATAGTACTTTAGTCACATATATCTGTGAAAAAGCGAGGGTAATTACAAAACTGCAAACAATCAAGCTGAGAGGTACATTTTAACATAGATTGGGGCTGCCAACATTGCACCCATGGGTGCAAGGGTGCTCTTGAGGTCTTTCCTGAATGTCCACAAAGCCACACACACACACACACACACACACACTGCCTGTTGGTCATGAGATGGATCCCTTCTGCATCTTTGAAAAACACATTGAGCTGATCACATTCCAGTGCTACCTTGGGTTACAGACGCTTCAGGTTACAGACGCTTCAGGTTACAGACTCCGCCAACCCAGAAATAGTACCACGGGTTAAGAACTTTACTTCAGGATGAGGACAGAAATGGCGCGGCAGCAGCGGGAGGCCCCATTAGCTAAAGTGGTACCTCAGGTTAAGAACAGTTTCAGGTTAAGAATGGACCTCCAGAACAAATTAAGTTCTTAACCCGAGGTACCACTGTACTTTGGGGGGAAGTAATGAACAGAAGGGGTGTTACCCAAAAATCCAAATGTGTTTACGGGCCTAAAAAAGCTGATGACCTCCAAACATAGATGATTCACAGACCACTGGACCCTATTTTGTTTGTTAGTTTTTTTGTCTGAGCTGTTGGGCTACTAGAGAAAACCTAGGAAACTTATATGTAGCATATTTATCCCTATCAACCAGTTGGCAAAAGATTTTCTCCTTACTATTCAAAAAGGAAACTGTCGGAAAGAATCTCTTTCAAGAACCTTTCCCCAGGGGAATTATACAGTGAGCAATATAATACAAAAGGGCAGGTTTGTGGCCTTCATGACTAGGTGAGAGATTATCTTTAGGAATTGGGGAGGGGAGAGTTTCTCCACAGTCTAGTCAGCAGCAACCTTTTGTTCTTTGGAAGTTCTGAAATCACAAGGCAGAAATGGACATTACAGGAACACAGGAAGCTGGCTTTTACTCAATCCATCTAGCGCAATATTGCCTACACAGAGTGGCAGCAGAAAGGTTTCGGACAGGACCTTTTCTTAACCCAACCCAGAGACACCAAGACTTGAATCTGGCACCTACTGCATGCATAGCAAAAGCTCTTGCAACCCGAGAAAAACAGCAGCCATGGCTTCATCTTTCTTGCTCCATCCACTCCTTATAGGGTCTACCTATAACACATACAAGGGACGCGGGTGGTGCTGTGGGTTAAACCACAGAGCCTAGGACTTGCCGATCAGAAGGTCAGCAGTTCGAATCCCCGCGACGGGGTGAGCTGCCGTTGCTCGGTCCCTGCTCCTGCCAACCTAGCAGTTCGAAAGCACATCAAAGTGCAAGTAGATAAATAGGTACCACTCTGGCGGGAAGGTAAACAGCGTTTCCGTGTGCTGCTCTGGTTCACCAGAAGTGGCTTAGTCATGCTGGCCACATGACCCGGAAGCTGTACGCTGGCTCCTTCGGCCAATAAAGCAAGATGAGTGCCGCAACCCCAGAGTCAGCCACGACTGGACCTAATGGTCAGGGGTCCCTTTACCTTTATAACACATATGAGATGATGTCACTGCACTGGCCATGTTGTTGCTTTGCATAACTGGCTAGCAGGAGAAGGAAGACTATAGCATTTTAATGTCACATCACATGGAGAAAGGGGGGGAAATATGGTGGTGCGGCTATGTTTCATGTCTTTCTTTTTTTTTAGTTTACATTTTTATTACACCATTCTTCCTAAAAGTTCTGGGCAGTGTTCCCCATTTAATCTTCACAATACTAGTGAGATAGGCCAGCTGAGAGATGATACTGTCCCAAGATCATCCCCTAAGATTTACGAGTGAGTTGGGAATCATATCCAAGTTTAACCAACTGAAGTTCAACACTCTATCCAAGATGCCACACTGTCTAGCTCTATCCTAAGTTTGCTCACAGGGGAGCCAGTTACTGACCTTGTTTAAATCAAAGCTGCCAACGTTGCCTCCGGCTTGAGTACTGGGTGTAATTTTTGCATTGCAAAAAAGTTGACAGAATTAGAAAAGTTGTCTAGGGCTATATAGCTGAGAAGTCATGAGATTTTCCAGCTTCTTCCCATTTCTACACAAGTTTATCTAGAAGTATACCCACCGCCCAGTGATCTTCGGTTGAAAGGTAGTACAATTTAATCAACAACAACAACAATATCAAGGTGCTCAGGTAGGTGGCAGAAAAGGGGACAACACTCTTGTATCTTTAATAGTTGTGACCTACTGAGATCCCCTCTTCTGTCCAACTATTGAAGGTACAGGAGCCCTGCCCAGTTTTGAATCTGGCCATGTTGTGGGAAAGATGCCCCCACCTCATTGCCTCAGCCCACTGAGAGCCTATCCTGCTGTAAGGTAGCTTTGCATCAGATAAACGTCAACAGAGGAGAAAGGGCTGGTTGGTACATGGAACTGGGTAGACCTTGCTTTTTAAGAGTTGAGGCCAACTTCAGGTGGCCTTGGACACCCACGATATTTTCATTATGGATGCTTGGCCTCTGCACGCCACCTCTGCCTCTGCCCGCTGCCTTACCACAACACATGACAATGTGACGTCATGACGTCATGTAGTGTGAACGTGCCACCAGGCACCCACAGTCTGGGGTGGAGGTTGCAGTCTAGAACAGAGCCACCTGTGCCCTTGGTGTATGAGTGTGGGGTGAGCGGGTGAGCACAAAAGGTGATGGCTCTGTTAAGCTCTTCTTCTCTCCAGTCTCAGACTCAGTTTTATTGTAGCTGCAACAGAAAAAGTCAGTGCTAATACCCTACCATTGTGATGAGTTTGCCAACCAACCTGTAAGGAAGGCATAGCCCATCCTTCTCTTGTTCCTTCATCTGTACAAATCAGTAGGTTGACATTTTCACAGCATGGGGAAAAGCATGATCAGTTGATAATGGGACGTGGGTGGCGCTGTGGTCTAAACCACTGAGCCTCTTGGGCTTGCCAATCAGAAGGTGGTTCGAATACCCACAATGGAATGAGCTCCTGTTGCTCTGTCCCAGCTTCTGCCAGCCTAGCAATTCAAAAGCACACCAGTGCAAGTAGATAAATAGGTACCACTGTGATGGGAAGGTAAACAACGTTTCCATGCACTCTGGTTTCCATCACAGTGTCCCGTTGTGCCAGAAGCAATTTAGTCATGTTGGCCATGTGACCTGGAAAAGCTGTTTGTGGACAAACACCGGCTCCCTTGGCCTGAAAGTGAGAAGAGTACCGCAACCCCATAGTCACCTTTGACTGGACTTAACCATCCAGGGGTCCTTTATCTTTACCTTTATCTTAATGTTTGCAGCTCAAGTGACTGTTAAAGGCACAGGTGCAGGGACCGCTGGCCAGGAAAAAGGAAGGTTGGCAATCCTGCACAGAGATGGTGCTTACTGGCTGCTGTCCAGTCATTCATAGCTGTAAATAGTTTTGCTAAGTTTCTTTCCCTACACAGTCAGGCAGAGATGAGCAGAATGTGAGCTTCCGCCCCTTCAATTACAGATCGTAAAAACCAACTCTTCTGTTCAATTGTCTTTCACTTCCCACATAGTGCTTGAAAACAGTTTTCTTAAATTAAACATTGCTTCCTCCTCCACACAGTTGTCTGCTTCCTGCTCACATTATTCTCTCTCTTTTCTGCTTTATGGATTCAAATTGGCTACTTTGTCTACCTCATTATCATCGTTCCCTGCACCCCTCTGCACAGTCAACCAGGGCAAGTTTCCATCAGAAGCATGAGGCTCCTTGGATTTGCCATTTGAAATATCCTCTCTCCATCTGACATTATGCTCTTTTTTATGCGACTAATATTTTTCGAAAGGTCACCGCACAGGAATGAATACGGGGGACATTTAGTGTTACAGTGAAAGATATTTGGGAGTCCAGTTGAAAGATTCAAACTCAAGTCTCTCTCCTCTGAGAAGGCCACATGCAGAAAGAAAGAAGGAATCCTTAGCCTAGGAAGGAGTCAGATCCTCTGACTGGAGATGCTGTTGAAATTCTATGTAGTTCTTCAAGATTCAGGAACATATACTGAGTCAAACTACAAATCTAGTCCAGCCCCCTCCAATACAGGAATCTTTTGTTCATAGTGGGGCTTGAACTCATTACCCTGAGATTAAGAGTCTCCTGCTCTACTAATTTTAAACTACAGAAAAGTTATTACTGAAGCAATACTGTGGCAGCTTTCAAAAGTTTAAAGCATTACTGTGGCAGCTTTGACACAACTGATCTGGTTAGATCTGAATTGCTTTATGCAAAAATTAGGTAACCTATCCAGAGTTTATCTTTTTCTTCTGTTTATCCCAATGGTCTTATATTTAACAACATTTTTCTCTCTCTTTTAGATTTGCTGAGGGGAAGAGGAGGAAAAACCACACCACCGTTGCAATATATCATCACGACATTAAGATATGAAGATGCCACGCAATAGCATCCCTGTCGAATCAGTTTATTTTTCCTCCAGAATGATAAAGTTGCTAAAAACAGCATTGGCTTGAAAACATTCTTGGGTCAATCTAATCAGCTGAAGTGGTTTTTGGAAGAAGCCAAGATAGAGCTGATCCTATTGGAAGTTAACACTTTGACTTCCGTGATCTTGTAACAACGTGTCTCTTTCCCATATGCCCACTCATATTTATATGGATTCAGGGCAAGTATGGCTTCCAATCAAAGTGATGTCCAAACAAATATTTCCTCGCAAGTGGGAACAAAATGTTTCTTACCAGTGCTTGTGATTTCTCCCTGCAGCATCAGGCAGCCAAAGACAGAGCGCCAGGCTACAGAGATCATTATTAAAACACAGGAATGGAAAATTTGGCAGTGGTTGTGACCCACAAAGTAATGCTACCTGGGACTACCACATTTTTTAATCAAGATGATGATGATTTAAAATTGTATGACACCCTATACGCGCTGGTCTCAGGGTGGTTCACATAAAAAAAAAATATAAAAACACAAAATGCATAATAAAAATAAGGACAAGAAAAACCAACTAAAACCCACTCCTCAACACATTTTAAAAGGGCATTAGGTGCAGTGGCGTAGCGTGGGTTGTCAGCACCCGGGGCAAGGCAAGTAATTTGCGCCCCCTAACCCATGGATTTGCGCCCCCTAACCCGTGGATTTGCGCCCCCTAACCCTAACCCCCAGATGTTGCGCCTGGTGCGGCCGGGCCCCCCCTTCACCCCCCACGCTACGCCACTGATTAGGTGTCAATCAGCCAAAGGCCAGGTTAAAGGGGAATGTTTCTGCCTGGTACCTAAAGGTGTATAATGAAGGCACCTGCTGAACTTCCCTGGGGATAGTATTCCACAAATGGGGAGCCACTACAGAAAAGCCCCATTCTCATTTTGCCACCCTCTGGACCTCTCATGAAAAAGCCACACGAAGGAGGGCCTCAGAAGATGATCTCAGGGTCCGGGTAGGTTCATATGGAGAGAGGCAGTCCTTGTGGCATTGCAGTCCTGAAACTAAAATGAAAGAACCACACAGTAATTGTGGTGAGCTTCAAGTCTTACTAATGAGCTCTTGACCTATGAGCTACATTCCCATTTGAGAAGACTTATCCCACATGTTGATTTTATATGTAATGCCTTAGTTGCAACTGATGACCCAAACCTCTTTTTTATATATTGGGAGTTGTAGCCAAATAAATTAAAGGGACCTACTGAAATGAATGGACCTAAGTTAGTTGTAGGGACACGGGTGGTGCTGTGGTCTAAACCACAGAGCCTAGGGCTTGCGGATCAGAAGGTTGCAGTTCGAATCCCCGCAACGGGGTGAGCTCCCGCTGTTCTGTCCCAGCTCCTGCCCACCTAGCAGTTCAAAAGCACGTCAAGCACAAGTAGATAAATAGGTACTGCTCCGGCGGGAAGGTAAACAGCGTTTCCGTGTGCTGTTCTGGTTCGCCAGAAGCAGCTTAGTCATGCTGGCCACATGACCTGGAAGCTGTCTGCGGACAAACGCCAGCTCCCTCAGCCTATAGAGTGAAATGAGTGTGCAACCCCAGTGTCGTCCGCGACTGGACCTAACGGTCATGGGTACCTTTACCTTTGCATTTAACTTAGTCATGTTGATTAATCTGAGAGAGTGTATTCTGGCTAAGACTAACATTGGATGCATACAACCCTACTTTTATACCCCACCTTTTTTCCTAGGAGCTCAAGGTGACAAGCATGGTTCTACCCCTCTCCATTTTATACTCACAACAACCCTGTGAGGTAGGTTAAGCTGAGAGAGAGAGAGCATGCTGGCCCAAAGTCACCCATCAAGCTTCAAAGCTGAGTGGGAATTTCAACCCTGGTTTCCCAGGACCTGGTCCAATACTTTAACCCCTACTCCACTGTGGCTTCCATATTTGTGAACCCCTTTCTGTTAGATGGAGCCATCTTATTCAGATTGTGCACCTCATCAGGTGTGCTTGCTGCCTGTCCTGCATCCCATGAAGGTATTGTTTTATGGAAAGGCATTTTTGCATGGTTGATGCTCCCAGTTCATACACACCAGGGTCCTCCTCAAAATGCCAGCTACACACCTGGTTGATTTGTTCATTCTTTATTGGCTGCATTTCTGCACCACATCATCAGAAAAGTTCGCCCATATCTAATGTGGAGTGGGTGGTGCTCTGAGCCACTGAGCCTCTTGGGCTTGCTGATCAGAAGGTCAGCAGTTTGAATCCCTGTGATGGAGTGAGCTCCCGTTGCTCTGTCCCAGCTCCTGCCAACCTAGCAGTTCAAAAGCACACCAGTGCAAGTAGATAAATAGGTACTGCCTCAGCGGGAAGGTAAATGGTGTTTCCGTGCACTCTGGCTTCGTCACGGTGTCCCATTGCACCAGAAGCGGTTTAGTCCTGCTGGCCGCATGACCGGGAAAGCTGTCTGTGGACAAACACCGGCTCCCTCAGCCTGAAAGCAAGATGAGTGCTGCAACCCCATAGCCACCTTTGACTTGACTTAAGTGTCCAGGGGTCCTTTACCTTTTTTTTTTTTTTTTTTACCTTACTCACTCATGAGATTGGCCAGGAGTGGGGAAAATATTGCATGTCATGACCTCACAATATGACATTCATTATTCAGGACACTGTAAACCCATTTGAGATCTAATGTCTAGTTTGATATACACAGCTATTGAGAAATATAAAAACATTGTTACATTGAAACAAGAGTTTGGCTGGGGGTCCTGAGAGATCAACATTCAGAAACTTCCTCAGGCAAAAATTGGGTATCCCTGTGAAAATGGCTGTTGGCAAAGTGCAGCCTTATCTCACAGAATGGTTGTTGCACACACAATGTAAAGTGCCCTGTGGTCTTGTAGGTACGGAAGGGACTGGTTTTGATTCTGAGGGGAAATAAAGAATATGTGATGGGCACCATAACAGAACCCATCAAATAGTGCGCTGTATGGCTCTTCTGATTATGCGTTTCTATAAAAACTATAACAACAACAGAAGTTTGAGGTGTTGAATCACTGAAGCCGTTACATATTATCTGGGATTGTGTGACAAGATTAAATATTTCTTGGAAGAGAAAACCGAAGGAATCCACTTAGTGCTAGGATTTACTCCTCTTCATGACCTGGCACCATTTATCCAAGCAAGTCACTCTCAACACAAAGCTATCTGAACACGGATGATGAAAGATGGATGATGAGATGTTACTGAGGTGGCCAAGAAGCTAATTTTACACAAATGAAAATCCTTGCAGCCATAAAACAGACATAAAACATAAGTGTGTTGGCTTCTGTGGGAAGCTTCTCTCTTCACCTAAATGATTATCATAGGGATGTGTGGGTTGCTTTCATGGGCATCCCTGATTAACAATTTCTAGTCTCAAAAACCTACGCTTGGGCAGTATGTTTCCTTCAGGAGTGGGAAGCCCTTTTCAGCCGAAGGGCAACATGCCTTCATGGGAAACCTTCCAGGGGCCACAAACCAGTGGCCGTTGGGGGCCCAAGCAAATGTGGTTGGCACAATATCAATGTGACTCTTGCCTCAGTACATAAGGCAACATCACATCCACACAAAGGCAGGAATTCAACATTGTGCTGTGATCCTTGCTGTTGTGGCCTGACTGGATGCTGAGGAGGGGTGGGAGGCACTAGCTGGGGAAGAAGGGAAGAAGGCTCACAGGCTGCAGACTGGTGGTTGGATGATGATGAGTCGTCAGCAGGAGAAGACTGGGTGGAGGAGGTGTTAGAAGCTGAAGAGGCAACCGGGTTTAGTGAGCAGGAAGAGTCCGTGGCAGAGAGCAGTTCAGAATCTGAGGCAGAAGTGGAGGCTGGAGATGAGCAGGGCCAAGAAACAGTGATCAGGTAGGCTGCTGAAGAAGCCAGGGTGTCTCCCCATCCTGCTGTGACCAGCTTCCCTGGTCTCTCAGAACCAGAAGACGAATGAAGAGAGAAGAGCAAAGAAAGGCAAGGTGACAAAGTCTCAGATTGCTTGGGAAGGACCATGGGGAGGAGGAGACTTATACAACCTTGAAAAGGCTGGGGACCTTCAGTTTCACATGGGCAAGATCTACTGGGACTAGCTGTTGTGCTCACCAAGCCTGGCCTCCTGAGTTGGCCTTGTTTCCTTGAATAAAGAGTTAACTTCACTGACCCCATGTGAGTCTTTGCTGACCTGTACCTGACACCTTCTCCTGACATTGTTCTGTCATTGCAAGCGCTTCTGCTTGCCAGATGGAGCAACCTCCTTCTCCTCCCTTGTGTACTTTTGTGGTGGTCTACCATGTGCTCCCTGCAAGATATTGTACTTTTTTAAAAGCAAAACTTTCAAAACCTATTTTCAAATGTATCTTCATAAGCATGGGAACTAGAAATATTCTTTAAAAAAAACACAACTCCCACTAACAACACAAGTCTGTGCATGTCTACTCAGAAGTAAGGCCCACTTGAGTTACAGGAGACTTACTGCCCAGCAGCCTGAAGCTCTGAAGAGCTGCATTCTTTAAATGCCTTTAGAACCGACATGGATCTCTGAGCCGGCGAACAAAACGTTAAAATCAAATACGTATTAACGTGGAGCATAAACCACAAAAGTGCAAACAAGCGAGAAATCAATTAAACAGCTGAAAAAAAGAAATTGTCAGAGAACAAATAGTCAGCACCCAAGAAAGAACCAATTAAGGGGCTCTCCGCTGCCCTCTGAAACAGCAGAGCCTTTGGCCAACACCAAAGGGTGATTTGGGGGATGGAGGGAATGGAGAAC
Source organism: Podarcis bocagei (assembly GCF_964188305.1). Taxonomy (NCBI): domain Eukaryota; kingdom Metazoa; phylum Chordata; class Lepidosauria; order Squamata; family Lacertidae; genus Podarcis; species Podarcis bocagei. The sequence continues at coordinate 80,515,057 of NC_138129.1, read as the reverse complement.
TGATTCTCTGACGAGTTTCAAACATTTGGAACTATCTTCTCCTTAGGCTCTAGCAGTGAACAATGTGCTATTCCATGTGCAGTGCTGTCTACAGATAGCCTTGCTGCATCTCCATCTCCTACACATCGGTGTCATTTTTGAGCTTTGCAGAATTCTCTTGGCTTCATTATTCACCACATGATTGACTAGATAATAAGATGTCATGCATTCTCCTCTAGAGTGACACAAGCAAAAATGAACCTTCATTAAAAGAAAGAGAGAGGGAGAAAGAGAGTTAGAGAGTTCACGCTATGTTTCATGTGGGTATAATACTCTCTTATTTACAAATTATTAACTTTCTTTTCTTTCTTCTTGAGTTACACATCAGCCCCTGACTCATGAACCATGCATTCGTTCCATTAGCACAACAATGGGATTTTTTAAAAGGCTGTCACTCTGAAAAACCTCCATTGTACCCGGTGGTTACTGACAACAGTAATTGTGTCATATTTAGGTTGACATGAGTCAGCAATTTGAAAGTCAATTCATGCAGAGGTTGTTGAAGGGAAAGAAAATGGGATTTTGCTATTATACCTCTACAAAGTGATGGTGATGATATAGGAAGCTAAGTTATACCAAATCATGCCATTGTTGGCATATCCCCATGGAGGATAAGGCTTTCAGGGGCAACTAGTTCTTATGGTTATATATTGCCTTCAGTATAAAAGGCAGTGTGCCTACTGTGTTCCTGTCTTACTTGTGGACAACCCATAGCCCAGGGGCAGATTCACTATGAAACTAATGAAACTTAAGCTTCAGGGCCTGTAATACTGGAGGGTTATGTGCTGCTTGAAGAAGTGCTTTCTTTTGTCTATCCTCTCTCTCTCTCTCTCTCTCTCTCTCTCTGTGTGTGTGTGTGTGTGTGCGCGCGCGCGCAATGCATAATTTTATGAACGTGTACAGTGGTACCTCGGGTTACATACGCTTCAGGTTACAGACGCCGCTAACCCAGAAATAGTACCTCAGGTTAAGAACTTTGCTTCAGGATGAGAACAGAAATTGTGCTCCAGCAGCGCAGCGGCAGCGGGGGGTGCCATTAGCTAAAGTGGTGCTTCAGGTTAAGAACAGTTTCAGGTTAAGAACGGACCTCCAGAATGAATTGAGTACTTAACCCGGGGTACCACTGTATCTCAAACCCTTAGCCACTACAGAAGATGAAGGACCAGGCTGAAGACCTTCATTAAACACCCCATTTCTTTATTTGCCACATTTATATTCCACCTTTCTACCCAATGGTGCTCAATGCACCTAACATCCATGTAAAAGCCCTCTTTAGTTGTCCAAGTGTGTAGGAGGCATGGGTCAAGGCATGCTGGTAAGTTCTGAATAGGGCTTGTAGTTTGGAAAACGGAGCGGGGGACAGGGGTGGCGTGGTGCTATAAGTCCTCTGCTTTCCCTGCCAAGCGAAGCCGCATGCCATTCGACGGAGAGCGCTGACTTCTTCTATTGAAAATTTGGACTATAAACAACAACCCATGAGTAATTTGGAAATCGGACTTAAAAGGAGAAAAAAAAAATTTTCGGATTCGGCACGAGCGGGGGAGATCCAAAAAGGAAGTCAGTCTCCCCCCTATTGTAGACATTTTAAAACAAGGATTTGGCAACTAAGGTCGGAAAAGGAGCTTGCTTCTGTTTATTGATAAAAATTATTAATTCCACGATGTGAAATTATAAGAACTGTGCTGGAGGAGAAGAGTGGATGGTGAGAGTGAAAGTGCAACCCCCCCGGGAACCGGGGCGATCTGCGAGAGAGCCTGGTGAAGAGAGACAGAGACTTTGACAGCTGTCAAAGTAGCTGTCAAAGTTGGAGAATATAAAGAGAACTTTGCTATGAGGACTTTGCTGGTTAGATTTGTTACAATTTGGATATAAATTGTCGAAAATAAGGAATAACAATTTGACTTTTGGATTTGAGGAAACAAAGTTACTATAATCCCCCTAGAGGGGTTTCGGGACATTACAAGAACGGTCGTAAGTGGAAAAATATTCTTGGAATCGCACAAGACTTGTTATCTTCTGGGAAAGCTGCAAAAATGAATCAGTATTTTGTCTACAGAGGTGTTTATATTAAAGGAGACAATAGAATTATCTATTGAAGAACGGAAGGGACTGGACGCAAGTTTTTGTTCCTGACTAACAATAACCCCTGTAGAAGTATTAAATTTTTGAATTAGAATGTCTTTGCAGCGGAACAGGAAAAGAAACCTGAGAAAGTGAGAAAAAAGAACAAAGGACTGATGACGACTTGGAAAGAACAAGGGAGGAGCCATATTATTGTGAAAGACCAAGGAAAACCAAAGGCCTGTCAGGGGCCTATTTAAGACTGGGCGTTTGAAGTTAAACATTATTAAAAAAAAACACAAAAAAACGGCAAGGTGGAACTGGGGAAAAAAAATTGGCTATGGACGTGAGATCTCCAGGCCGACAGTAGATAGACTGATGGACATGGGGAATCGAAACCGGGGAAGGGAGGGGGGAGATCTGGAATCCAAAGGGTGTACAACTATTTTTTGAATTTTTTAATATTTTTTACCTTGTTTGGACGTCTTTACCAAAAAAAGGGAATTCGTGGAAGGAAACTGGGGTGGACCTTGGGGGAAAAAACTTTCTTTTAATGATGAGGGATGGTGGAATGTAAGGGGAAAGTGGTTATATAACTAATTTGAATAGTGGGTTAAACAAAATAAGTTTTAAATTGGGAGTAAGAACTTGTGGAACCAAATTAATGAAAGGGGAATACAAATAGGGAGGGGGATGGGGGAGTCCTGAAAAGATGTAATGCTTTAATTGTAAAGGTTTATTTTTTCTTTTTTTCTTTTTTCTTTTTTGAGTTCTGGAAATTTCAATAAATATGTGTCAGGGGTTCAGGAGCAGAAGCAAGGGCAAGGGAGGAAACAGAGAGCGAGGGGGAGGAGGCAGAAGAAAAGATGAGTGATGACGACGACCCGAGATCTCCGAGTCTTTCCAGTGAATCAGAAGATTCACAGAAAGGAGCACCAGTGGTCAGGGCAAGGGGGGAGCCTAGGGGGGACACCCCAGGAAGATAGAGCCAGAGGGGACTCCGAGGAGAGCAGTTGGAAATCGGGACCAGCGTCACAGCCAGAGAGCAGGGAAGAGGAGGAGCGCCAGAGATCAAGCGCTGGCAGCTCGAAACAGGGGGGAGGGCACGAGTCAGGAGTGGCCACACCTCCATCGGGGAGCGAAGAAACGGTCAGACGGAAAGTGGAAGGTTGGGCGCGCGCGCCAAGTTCAAATGCACAGGAAAGTGACGCAGTAGGCAGCCAGGAAAGGGAGCCAGGTCCTAAAGCCCGGCGCAAGGAGACAGGGAGTTCCGGGGGGTCGGCGTCAGAAGAATCCCGGAAGGAAGAGACCCCGGGGGGCAGAGGGACCCAGAGGAGAGCAGTCAGGCGGAAAAGGTGGAGCAGGGCTAGGATATTAAGTTGGTGCACAAGGGGCGGAGACTCAGACGGAGCTTCGCCGATCTAGCCATTAGACGTAGAGTTGCACGCAGCAGCTTGGGAATGGAAACTGTAACTCAATAAAGACTTTTACTTAATGACCGCTGGCTAGCGTGATCCTCTGTGAGCTAGGATCTTGAAGCAGCTCTGACAGTAAGCTCCGTCCCTAAAAATTGTGGGCATCTACAGCCTCGAGGAGAGGAGAGAAGCAGGTGCCTACTAGCTAGCTCACGAACGGCAGACAACATGACGGCTGAGCAGCAGATAGAGGAACTCAGAAAAGCAGTGTCACAACTGAATGCCGAGGCTCTCGCATCCAGGAAGAGAGAGGAGGAGGCAGCTGCCGCCTGCAGGGATCTCCAGGTCAGGTTGGACATGCTTACGAAGCACGGGCAACTGACACCCAGACAGGAGGGAATTGGGTTGGCGAGACGAACAGGCGGTCTGGTCTCTCACTTCGATGGGAACCTGCAGCAGTACCCCAACTTTAGAGCAGATGTAATGTGCGCACTGGAACTGCTGAAAAAAGACTTTAGAGATGAGCAAGAGAAAGTGGGGTTCATCATGTCCCATTTGCATGGGGAAGCTAAAGCATGGCTGCGCAATTTGTGGAGGGATAAGGATCCGGCGCTCCAAAATGCGGATGCCTTTATTAAAGCGATGGATGGGTGTTTCTTATCAAGCATTGACGTGGATCTTGCTCGGCAGCAGATACATGGACTGAAACAAGGGAGGGCCAGCGTAAGGCAGTATCATGCCCGCTTTTTCGCTTTGGTCAGTGCTCTGGAATGGGACAGGGATTCGGCTCCTGTAAGAGACCTGTTTTGGGAGGGATTGCACGGCTCTGTTAAAGATGAAATTGCGAGGGGGGAGAGGCCCCGGACCACGCAGGAGATCGTTCAGAGGGCGCTAGCCGTGGGGGTGCGGCTGGAAGAACGTCCGTGGAGCAGGGACGAGGGGCGTGGAGGGCGCGAACCAGCCAGGGGCTCCTCCTTCCTTCCCAGAGAAGCAGCGCGTGCGCAATCCACGCCTCCGCCAGGAGGGGGAGCGGAACCTATGGAGGTTGGAAGTGCAAGGGCTCAATCAGCAGCCAGAGCCCTAGCACCGACAACAGTGAAAGCGAAGCCTCCTAGAGGGAACAGGAAGTGTTACATCTGCGAGGATCCAGGGCATATGGCGAAAGAGTGTCCCCGGAGGCTCCACAAGCACACTGCAGCCTCAGCAATGGTAACTGCAGCAACGCAACAAGGAGGACCACAGCAGGGAAACGACGATGTCTGGCTGGAGGAAGAGGCAATGGGGCCCAGCCAGACGTGTCAGTGAAGAAGTCCCCGGAGATTTCACAGCCCATGGACCCCCTCCCGCCCAAACCAGTAGTGAGGCTCACCGCATCGCTCCAGCTGCCCAATGGAATCACCATGGACGTGCCGCTCACCATTGACTCGGGAAGCAATGCGGACTTTATAGGGCAAGACTTTGTCGACCGGCACGCTATACAGTTGCTGCCGGCCACGCTGCCCCTGCAGGTGGTCACGGTGGATGGCAGGGAGCTGCTAGGGGGGCAAGTGGTGAAGCAGACGCCACCAATGGTGATGCGCCTTGGGAATCACAAGGAAATCATCAGCTTCAACGTCACTCAACTATCGGACACGCCCATTGTATTGGGCATGAGTTGGCTGGACAAGCACAGCCCAACGCTGGCTTGGTACCAGAGGCAGCTGACCTTCGGCTCTTCCTTTTGTGCTGAACACTGCATCGTCCCCCGGCAGGAAGGAGAGGAAGAGGAGACACAGCTGCTGCTAGGCACGCTGCAAGCGATTCTCCACAAGTACGCAGAATTTTTGGAGGTTTTCTGCGAGAAGGAGGCAGACAGGCTACCCCCCCACAGACCATATGACTGCAAAATTGACCTGCTGCCGGGGGCGGCGCTGCCTAAAGGGAAGCTGTATTCCATGTCTGAGGACGAACTGCAGGAACTCAAAGAGTTCATAGATCATAATTTGGAGCGCGGTTTCATCCGGGAGTCCAAGGCAGCGGGGGGCAGTCCTGTATTCTTTGTTAAGAAGCGGGACACGCCCCAAAAAAGACTTGTGGTGGACTATCGCATCTTAAACAGTGTGACCAAGCCATCGGACTTCCCCATGCCCCGAATCGACGACCTCCTCGCAAAGGTACGGAAGGGCAGCGTGTTCACCAAGTTAGACCTGCGAGGGGCGTACAACCTCATTCGCATGCGGGAAGGGGATGAGTGGAAGACAGCCATGTTCACGCCGCTGGGCACCTACGAATATAGAGTTATGCCTTTTGGATTGCAAAATGGCTCCCACGTTTTTCAAGCGTTCATGCATCACGTGTTGGCGGGGCTCCTCTACAAGACGTGCGTCTGTTTCTTAGATGACATCCTGATCTTTTCGGAATCGCAGCAGGAGCATGACAGACACGTCAAAGAAGTGCTAAGCAGGCTACAGCAGCATAGGCTCTACGCCAAGCTGGAGAAGTGCCAATTCGATGTGACGGAGGTGGATTTTCTGGGCTACAAGTTGTCTGACAAGGGGCTCGCCATGGACAGCGCCAAGGTTCGAGCGGTGTTGGACTGGAAGAGCCCACGCAACCGGAAAGAGGTCCAACGGTTTGTCGGCTTCGCGAACTTCTATCGCAAGTTTATCAAAGGCTTCGCTATGCAGACAGCGGCCATCACGGACACGCTTAGCTCCAAAAAAAAGAAGTTCATCTGGACAGAGCAGGCGGAGCAGTCCTTTCAGGCACTCAAGCGTCTCTTCGCGTCGGAAGAGCAGCTGCTGCATGTCGACCCCAGCAGGCCGATGAGGGTGGAGACAGACGCCTCGGACAGAGCCGTGGGAGCAGTCCTGCTGCAGAAAGACCCGCAGGGGGTTTGGCGGCCGGGAGCGTTTTACTCCAGGAAGCTCAGCAAGTCCGAACAGAACTACACCATCTGGGACAGGGAGTTGCTGGCCATTCATGCAGCATTCAAAGCATGGAGGCACTTCCTGATCGGCGCCAAGCACACGGTGCAGGTCTGCACGGACCACAAGAATCTGGAGCACTGGCGCACGGCACAGTTCCTGAACCAGAGGCAGATACGTTGGGCTGAGTTCTTTGCGAACTTCGACTTCCGAATAGAATATGTCCCGGGGGACACCAACATCATGGCGGATGCTCTCTCCCGTAAGCCGCAGTATCTGGAGGAGGCAACGCCAGCGGCCGCCATGCACATCTTCGCACCAACAGTGTGGGCGTGCGCTGCGGCAACAGTGGACCTGGAGGCGGTGCGGCGAGCGTTGCAGGATGACTCCTTCGCGCAAGCGAAGATGGCAGAGGTGCACAGGGGCACGGCAGCGACCGACGAGTTCCAGCTGAGAGATGGATTGCTCATCCGTAAAGGAGCCATCTACGTGCCGGGAGACGAACTTCGCGCCAAGGTACTGCAGCAGCTGCATGACGCGCCCACTGCCGGGCACTTTGGCAAGGAGAAGACGGTGGAATTAGTCGCCAGGGACTTCTGGTGGCCCGGAATGAGAGGGGAGGTCGCGGACTACGTGGCGAGGTGTGACACCTGCCAGAGGGCCAAACCGGTGCACAAACCGCCGGCCGGACTGTTGGAACCGCTGCAAACTCCGGTCGAACCATGGGAGAGAGTGGCCCTGGACTTTGTCACGGATCTGCCCAGCTCGAGGGGCAAGACGGCCGTGCTGGTGGTGGTGGACTTGTTCTCCAAGATGGCACATTTCATTCCGTGTGCCAAGGTGGCCACGGCGGAGCAAACCACCAAACTGTTCATAGACCACGTGTTCAAGGTTCACGGTCTGCCACGGTCTATTCTGTCCGACCGGGGGCGACAGTTGTGGGGGAGGAAGGGAAAGGAGATTGTTAGCCGCTTTGAGACTCCTGAAGGGGAGTGAAAGGCGGGATATCAAATCCAAACTCTTCTTCTTCTCTTCTTCTTCTCAAGCCAAAATCGTGTATAGTCAAAACATATTGTGTTAAATTTTGCATGGAATTGCCAGCATCTTTTTTTCTCTGACACCCACCCCCTTTCCGCCCTAATTTTAATTTTTTTTAAATGTTTTGCCGAGCACATAAAACTGAATGCACACAAGTTAAATGTGCGCAAGTTGCGGGCTTACTGTATACATTGGGTTGGTCAAATCTATCACTTTCTTTTTTAAATTTTAATTAGTTCTTACATTATTACAATACTTCAATCAAAAGAAAAACATATTTTAACGTTTTACAAAGCTTTCTATATACGTGTATCCAAATATCATTGTTCATTTTCACCCTTTTTTGTCCCAGTGAACTCTCTCCACCTGTGTTTGGCATCATTAAATTATTTACATTATCCTTTACTCTGTGATTAATCAATATTCTTTGCATGTTAACCCAAAAAAAAAAAAATGAGCCCCTTTTTACCGTAACTTTGTGGATTTCAGTCTAAACATATCAATAAATTACTTTTGGAAGCTCGTTTTACCATCTATTCATCTACGCATTCCCATTAAAAATCAATCTGTCACTTTCAGTTTCTCTCAGGTTCTCATTTTTCCAATCTGAAGTTCTTCTCCACATTTACACACCAGTTTTTCTTTTAAGTCCTCATGAAAACTCGTCAGTGTTTTAGTGCCAATTTCTCCGAATGTTTGTGTGCAATTTTTCCTACAATGAACATTTTTGCCTCTATATGCACAATTAACCCTATCACGTGAATTTTTGTATACAGTGGTACCTCGAGTTACATACGCTTCAGGTTACATATGCTTCAGGTTACAGACTCCACTAACCCAGAAATATTACCTCGGGTTAAGAACTTTGCTTCAGGATGAGAACAGAAATCATGCTCCAGCGGTGCGGCAGCAGTGGGAGGCCCCATTAGCTAAAAGTGGTGTCTCAGGTTAAGAACAGTTTCAGGTTAAGAACAGACCTCTGGAATGAATTAAGTACTTAACCCGAGGTACCACTGTATATTACATGCCAGGAGAACTGAATTGCAAAATTCAGAGTAGTGCAAATATGAAACGATGGCTGTGTTTCAGTTCTCAAGTTGTATCAAAAAGTGTGAATTAGGTAGGTTCACCTTTAAAGATGATCTGGCTCTAATTTCTTCCCCATCTCTAACGTGCTTGGAGGCACTCCAGTTGTTTAGACTTGTTTTCATTTGAAAGCTTTACAATCCCCCCCCCCCATTTTTGCTTTGGGGACATCTGCACTCCATTCCTGATGTAGCTTACTAACTTCAGCATGCGATCTACCTCTACGACTTCAAGGATCGTATTCCAAAAGGGGGGCTTCAAAAAGTCCAGCAGTGAATGGCTCAGTATGGCACAAGCAAGAACTTCTTGTAGCCTGCCCTAAGATTTACCCCATTGATCAAGATGCAAACCTCTTCCAAGATTACTTAGAGAGTGACATTGATTTGTAGTTCATTGGCTTCACAAAATTGCTGACCTCTTAAGTACCCGTGCCCGCACCTATAAAATTGGAAACCGCCATTCAAAATATGGTCCTCTCCTACATCTTCTTCTGTCTTTGCAATTCATGGCATGGCATGCGTATGAGACACAACTGATGGGATCTGTCATAATCCTATCTTAATAAGTAGGAATAAGTTCAAACGGAACAGCTGATGTATGGCATAGTCACTGCCAGTTCTCTAAGGGGCATTTGATCCTTCCCCCTTGATATTAAATATATGCCAAAGGTTTGCGATTTTGAGAATAATATATGTGATGCATAATCATGGATATAAGGAATGAACTTCTCCAGTAGCGTATTTGAGTACAAAATGACCATAAATCAAGATTTCTGTTTTCCTGTTTGTCATAGTTTTGCTGATATATGCCTGTTAGATTTACAGCCTCCTGCATTTTCAATGCAAAGTAGAGAACAGGCTGGAAAATCTGCAATGGCCTCAGCTTCCATTGAAGATCGAGAATTTTGAGATCCCCAGCACTTAAGCTGTCCATTTCGAACCACATTTGCTCATTTAAATCTTATGCCTTTGTCTCATGTTCAGTCTGGCTACAACAATTGAACTCAAGTAGTCTTCTGGCTTAAGTCATTTCAGTCTTGTGGACTGAGGATTTGTCATACAATTTGACTACAGGGGAGATTTCCTGCCCCACTCTTGTTGGCATACAGTAGGTCAGTGTAGTTCAAGAGGACAGCCAATCACAGTAGTAGCATTGTAGAATGGAGAGGTTTGCAAGTTAGTTTGTTTGTATGGAAAAACCTCACCTCAAAAAGTAAATTGCAGAGCTCGAAAACACCCACAGACTGTCTTGCCAGAGTGGTGCATGCTCTAGTTATCTCTTGCTTGGACTACTGCAATGTGCTCTACATGGGGCTACCTTTGAAGGTGACCCGGAAACTACAACTAATCCAGAATGCGGCAGCTAAACTGGTGACCAGGGGTGGCTGCCGAGACCATATAACACCAGAACTGAAAGACCTACATTGGCTTCTGGAAAATTTCTGAGCACAATTCAAAGTGTTGGTGCTGACCTTTAAAGCCCTAAATGGCCTCAGCCCCAGTATACCTGAAGGAGCATCTCCACCCCCATTGTTTAGCCTGGACACTGAGGTCCAGTGCTGAGGGCCTTCTGGAGGTTCCCTCCCTGCGAGAAGTGAAGTTACAGGGAACCAGGCAGAGGGCCTTCTTGGTAGTGGCACCCACCCTGTGGAACACCCTCACATCCAATGTCGAGGAAATAAACAACTATCTGACTCTTAGAAGACATCTGAAGGCAACCCTGTTTAGGGTTTTTTTTTTTTAATTCTTAATGTTTTACCATTTTTAATGTGTTGTAAGCCACCCAGAGTGGCTGGGGAAACCCAGCCAGATGGGCAGGGTATAAATAATAAAGTTGTTGTTGTTGCTGCTGCTGCTGCTGCTGTTGCTGTTTTATCAAGCAGCTGGAATCAGTGGCGTAGCGTGGGTTGTCAGCACCCGGGGCAAGGCAAGTAATTTGCGCCCCCTAACCCGTGGATTTGCGCCCCCTAACCCGTGGATTTGCACACCCTAACCCTAACCCCCAGATGTTGCGCCCGGTGCGGCCGCCCCCCCTGCACCCCCCCACGCTACGCCACTGGCTGGAATAAATCCCTTATGGGGCAATGTTCCAATGTTTTGCACTTCTTAGTTTAGCAGTAAATGAATGTAAGGGGGGACATGATAGAAGCAGAGATCCAGTGGCCATTTGTCATGGATGCTTTAGCTGAAATTCTTGCGTTGGACCCTTGGGTAACTCTAAAATTCTGTGATTTTTTGATTATGTCTGGTGTGGAGAACATGGATGTCTTTTTTTTTTTTTTCATCGCTCATAATACTATAACATGAAGTCATCCAGTGGAGCAGAACAACTGAAGAGTCAAGAAAGACAAAAGGGAGTAATTCTTCACACGGTGCATGTTAGAGACAAGCTGGATGAGGAGGAGTGGTCGGAGCCTCGAGCCCATGAGCCCCCCAGAGAGGGCTCAGAAGATGACAACTTAAGAGTCTGGATCCTGGTAGTGGGACACTGAGGAACAGTCAGCAGAAGGGAGGAGCTTGGAGCTAATAGAAGCAGGAGACTGGAGTGATCAAGGGGATGTTCAGGAGACAGAGGTCTTCCAGGACAGGATTAGAAGCTGAGAGTCACAGCATGTGCACAGACAGTATCAGTCCTGCTGACTCTCCTCCCCCTCTGACTCCCTGCTTGAGGAGGATCCTGCACATTGCTGAGCAATGGACCAGACACACCCAGAGAAAGAGACCACCCACCCCCACCCTAATGCAACCTTTGTCTGCTTGGGAAGGATCCAGAGTGAGAGGTTAGAAGGGGAAGGGCATGCCCAGAGCTCAGTTTCTGCAATGCCTTCATTGAGTTAAGGCGGACCAGTGGCATTGTTGTTGTTTTTCTGCTTATAAAAAGCTAATTGCCTTCTGTGCCTTCTATGTGTGTGTCTGCCCTGTGGATGACCTGGCTCATTGACAGCTCCTTGGCAGTGCACCATTAAATTATGGAACACACTCCGATAGGGGGCTGTGATGGGTATCAATCAGCCTGGGTGGCTTTGAAATGGGATTAGACAAATTCATGGAGGAGAAGGCTATCAATGACTACTAGCCTCTGAATTGATGGGGATCACAAGTGGCCTGAATACTGCTCCACTCAGGTCCTACTTATGGGCTTCCGATACACATTTGGCAGACCACTATGGGAACAGAATGCTGAACTAGTTGGGCTTGATCTAGCAAGGCTCTTTTTGTGTTCTTATGAAAGGAGTAAATTTGGATGACTTTTTTATCATCTCTGACATATTCAGGATATAACGATTGTTGAAGAGGCTGAAGCTATCACTTCACTACTATGAGAACTGCAGGTGAAAAGTTCAAGCTTCTGATGAACGCTCCAGTCAATTGGTCATTGTTCAGGTTCCCTGAAAAGGAAAGGAAGAGAGTTCAACCCTAAATGGAATTCGGACTGATGCCAGGGCCAGAAGCTCTTCTGCAACAGGCCTATCGAACCCCTGCCACTTTCTACAGAGGTTCTGGGCTGTTCTGGGACAGGATAGAATGGTGCCCAGACTGCCCTCAACCACAAACTGCTCATTCCCTATACCCAGAGGTCTCTGGCACAGTGAGAATGTGATGTTAACTCTTCCATTTTTTGGTGCTTTGTCATATGCTTCCATTTCTCAACAGTAACAAAATGAAAACGGAGCTAAATAAATTATTTTTACTCCATTCTGAAGCACCTTTTATTAAAGCCAACCAAGTTAAAAAGCGTCGGTGACATTTCCACACTTGTGCAAACACAGTAAAACTATACAGTTTCCTGCCATTTGTTTGTTTCCCGACTTTTCCTTCTGAGTCAGAAAAGGGTCTGTAGCTCAGGTGATAGAGCCCATGTTCTGTGTGGGAATGTTCAGGGATGCAGGAAAGGATATATTGTCTGATTATATCCTTATCCAACTTGTGTTAACAAGTTCCACAGTTTCAGCAGAGTAACATTCCCCTTAATTTTAAACTTTGCAACGGATGCATTTGCTCAGGCTCGCTAAAGCCTCTATAATAACTGTTCTGGTATTTTCCCCTTATTCCCTCATAAAATATAAGAGACAACACAGTCTTTTACAAAAGTATAAAAAGAGTTTACTCACATTCTGTTCACAATCAGATCCCAGAAGGCAGACTTAGCTTAATGAAGTAACATACACTTGGAATCTATCTCATAAGAAGACAGTCCCTTTGTCCTCTCTTGGCTGGAAGCCAAGAGGGCATCTTTGGCTTAGTAGATGTTGTTTCTTCGGTGCATGTGGTGAAAGAGAGAGAGATGGCTGCCCTGCCCTGTGCTTTTGTCATTACCTGCACAGGTGAGGCCACACCCACCTCCAGTCACATGCAGAGGAAGTCTGTCCCAGCGCAGAAGGAAACAGGAAGTTTACCTGCTGGCTGGACAAACATTCCTCCCCATGTGTAAACATGTTCACTCTAGGAATGTTGTACTTGACTGCTCTTGTGTTTCACATCCCACATTCTGCACGCAGAACGTCCCAGGTTCAGTCCCCACATTTTCCAGATAGGGCTGCAAATATCGCCTGGGGAGCTTCTGCTGGTCAGTGTCTACAGTTCTCAATAAGAAAGACCCATGGTCTGCCTTGAGAAAAGGCAGCTTGCTATATTTCTTTTTTTAAAAAAAAAAACCCCAGCTTCACCTTCTGTCACTTCGGATTCAAATTAAAATAAGACCACATACAAGGGATAAATTGGAAGACCTGGGAATTATGCCAACCCCAATCAATTTTACCAAAGAGTTTCTGCATCAGTAATAACTTTCAGAGCCTCCAGAGTACCCTCCCTTCATCCCAGGCTTCAAAGTGCTTTACCAGGCAATCCTAAACTTTAATTACATGGGGGGGGGGTAAGCAGAGCTATGCCACCACTGCAACACAGAAACAGCTGCTGTATCTTAGAGGTGCTCATCTCAGAGGAAAGGGGAAAACACACTACTTGCAGTGGGGGGGGGGATCCAAAAATGGTGTGACAATGGCAGCCACACCCTCACTTCCATGGAAACACAGGCAAAACCCACCAATCAGGGCTTGGCCAGCAGTGACACCCATGTGCTGCCTGCATATGGAGGAAGCCAACGAAATGGGGACATCCCTCCACAGTCCATCTCCCTGCCATCATCAACACACATGCAACAGACAAAATAAAAATGTCAAAGTACCTCCTGCTCAATGAGCTACAATGGCAAAGCCAGCAATAGCTCCACCACTGCAGTCCTCAGGAATCCCTGCAGAGAAGGGTTCAAATTTCCACATGCAGCCCTCAAGCACTATTTTTGATCACAGAATGCAAAGGGAAGGAAGAAGGGCCCTGACAGGAGACAGAAAACAGGTACAAATCAAATGATCTTCCAAACCATGATTTGGAGAACTGGGAACAAGCTATGGGCTATATATACCCTAACTTTTTTTTTTAACTATCCAACTTAAAACTAAATCAATTTGCCACATGCTGTGTTTGAAGATCTTTTATCCTTTAGTTCTTGTTCAGCTTCGTTAGTAGGCATATTAGAGAGCAAGACAACTATATAACTTTCCTGGTGCCGAGCAGAGGATAAACAGCAGTGGCAAGACTATTTTATATAAGCTGGTGCTCACAACAATTTCTAGGAACAGCAATTAACTGACCTTCACTTTTTAAAAAGCTGCAATCCACAGTTCATTTACTCTGAAGAGAAGTCCCATTAAAATCAGTGGTACAGCTTCGATTAGGTGGATTTTGAATTAGAGCCAAATACATTCCCATGTACATCTCCGTAGCTAACATTTTTTAAAATAATTGCCATCATAAAAACACAAAATTGGTACAAAGACCCCGTGGTTTTCAACAGTTTCTTTCAGAACATCACTTTGAGGAGTTGTGTAACAGAACTGATGTTTGAAAACAAAGGTTCCTGAATAGTATTTGCATATCTTAAATCTTTGATGGGTCAAGGTTCGTTTTCAGCTACCTGAAAACATGTTAGTTTTCTTCATTGCCTGTTTTGTTAAAATCTAATTCTCTATATTCACCAGATTTGTATCTCACTGTATGTATAAGCCCTAAAATGCATTTTAACTAAGGAATAATATAAAAGTGATCTAAAGAAATAATGTTAGCAATGTAGAAAGGCTGCAGGGTAAGTCCAAGGCTAAATCCATAGTTAGCTGGGAGCGGCGTAAGGAGATTTCATGTGGGTTCTTCTCATGGGCCCCGGGGCATTCTGGGAAAAGAAGATGGCAGGCATGAACATTGAAAGCTTTGATCCACAGCAGTGTGCCCACTCTGTAAACAGGCAAACAGTTTAAGAAGAAAGATATGGCAACAGCTTTGAAGACCACCTGGTAAGTGGAGGGAGAAGACTGAAGACCAAAGACTAACCTGTCAGTGCAAAGAGTTTTCTTTCATCAAAATATTTTACAGAGGTTAGAGGAAAAGGAATAAACAGAACCCTTTTCCCTTCCCCTGCCTGGTAACACAGGGGGAGGGGAGCAAGTGATGAGGCTCAGTGGCTGTAATGGCAGGTTCCTTCAAATCTGGCAGTGCCACTGTTGTTGTCCTAAAATTTTTGCAGTATCTGGCAGGCAGCATGAACAAGATTTGAGAGGTGTGTGTGTGTGTGTGTGTGTGTGTGTGTGTGTGTGTGTGTGTGTGTGTTTTGAGCCTCCATTCCACATGGAGTCCATAATAGATCACATGACTCATGGACCACATTCAGCTTGGCAGATTACAAGTTGTACATGGCTATTCCAGAGGTTGCACCACTGTCTTCTGTCCTGTTCACCTTTTGCCTCATTATGCAACAGATCACAATAAGGTCCTGAGAAGCTTTTAACTATACAGTTACGAGCCAATTCAAATGTGGAGTTTTGGGGGTGGTACTGTCCTTCCATGTGACTGCACCATTTCTGATGTTACAGAATATCAATATAGTACAGGGGTCAGCAAACTTTTTCAGCAGGGGGCCGGTCCACTGTCCCTCAGTGTAAACTATATGCTGATCTCCACCAGCAATTTGTAGATAAACTCTGTACCCCAAATGGAAACCAGAGTCAGAGGTCATATATTTTCTATTACTGGGGAATGATCAGGAGCTCACCAAGTTAGTGGCTAAATATCTCTATTTGGTTTTTTGTCGTCAAAATACACTGCAGACGTCTGGTCTCCCTGGAGACCAAGAGATGTGATGATAAAATGCTCTGCCTCCTTTCTTTTAGCAAATGTTTTTTGTGTCACTGGGGAAGTGGTAATTCTGTACTGATTTGTTTTGGATGTTGTATGTGATGCCAATAAAAGGTTTACTACTACTACTACTACTACTACTACTACTACTACTACTACTACTGTCCCTCAGACCTTGTGGGGGGCCGGACTTTTTCTGGGGGGGGGGGTGAACAAATTCCTATGTCCCACAAATAACCCAGAGATGCATTTTAAATAAAAGGGCACATTCTACTCATATAAAAACACTCTGATTCCCAGGCGGTCCACGGGCCAGATTTAGAAGGCGATTGGGCCGGATCCGGCCCCCGGGCCTTAGTTTGTCTACCCATTATATAGTAGTCAAAAAGAGAAAAAACAACAAAGTGGTAACTAGTGGGAGGGACATTCTGATAGTGATAGCAAAGGACATTATCATTTAACTTTTTGTGATTTCCAGCAATAGGTTAAAAAAAAAATCAGACATTTTTTTTTAAGTCTTCAGATTTTGCAGTTCACTGCCCTGATAAATGGAAGAAGTCCCTTTGAAGCAGTATTAAAAGGGAGGCCTGGTGCAGTGTGATCACTGCTAAAAGAAATCAAAACTGTGATATTGTCAGTAGAAATATTGGAACTGCAGGAGATGGACTAATTTGAAGTTGTTTCATTAGCCATAAAGCCTAAGGTTATAGTGTTACATCTCTGCAACAGAAGAATGCCATTTTAGTTGTTTCTGAATGAGTTCAAAGGGGTCCTGAATATCCAGAGCCTATGGCAGCAATTTGTGCATCTTTGATAGGCTATTACGTGCCACTCACTTTGCAGAAGATGTGGCATGAAACCGCTGTAACTGATATGTGCTCAGGTTGAATCTCTGGCCACTATGGTGGAACTCTGCATTACAAGGAACATGGGGCTGCCACTAAAATTAACACCCCTGTGTCAAGTTCTCCCCTTCTAGTAAAGCTTATCCTGTGTCCTCGTGTTGTCATCACGTTAGTGATTTCTCCATTCTTGCCAATCCTTCCTACAATTTCAGGGTCTCCCTACCATTAGGCAGAACAGAGGGCAGTCATCCCAGGCAGTAGCTGCTGCGAAGATGAGGGTAGATGTGAGATGTTGGGTGAAAGGTAAATTTAAATGAGAATTAGACACATTCATGCATACCCTCCAACATTTCTCCGATGAAAATGGGGACGCTCCATTCGATCCCCTCCAACATTTCTCCCATGAAAATAGGGACGTTCCATTCGATCCCCTCCAACATTTCTCCCATGAAAATAGGGATGTCCTGTTCCGTTCCCATCAACATTTCTTTGATGAAAATGGGGACGTTCTATTCCATCCCCTCAAACATTTCTCCCATGAAAATAGGGACGTCATCTTTATGGAAGACAGCTGCTAACACCAATGGCTGTGTTCTAGCCCCACCGTTGGAGGCAATGTACTTCTGAATACCAGTGGCTGTAAACTGCAGGAAGTGGGAGTGCTGTTGTGCCCAGTTCCTGCATATGGACTTCCCACAGACATCCGCTTGGCCAATGCGAGAGCAGGATGCTGGCCTGAATGAGGGAGGGGCCTGGTGAGCAGGCTCTTCTTATGTTCTGACATAGGCCTGTGTCCACCACACATCTGTAAGCCTACCTGCTGCTCCTGGATGTGGTGGAAAGCATTGCCCTGTTGCCTGTGATAAAGCAAGATTGAATCACGTGTCTAGACACTGCAACCACCCCCTCGCTGGAAAATAAAACACACTAGAACATAGATATTAGGTTAATTATTATTGGGTAAATTTTGGGCACAACTTTATTGATTACAGAATGTGAGCGGTATTGGCTTAGGCATGGAATGGACCTGACTATATCTGACTCCTGCCCGTTGTGCAGGGAATCCGGTAAGGGTAAACCACCAGAAGGGGGAGCCTCGTCAATGCAGACCAACTCAAGCTCCCCCAGAGGAAGCCCTCCAGCTCATGCCACAAATTGAAATGGTCCTGGCCACACACCCCACCGGCCAGCAGATTGGCTGGCCGGTGGCTGATGCAGCTGGGATCCCCTGGGCAACGCAGGACTTTGTCCCTGCCCCTGGAGGGGAGTGGGTGGCCATGCGGTCTACCGCAACTCCTCCCCATGGTGAAGTGGAGCGGATTTACCAGCCCAGTCAGCTTTGAATGTGAAATGTGGACTGAGGGGGCGCCATCTTATCTTTCCCCACAGGCAGCAAAATGACTTGGGCTGGCTGTGTGCACTTTGAGCTTAAAACAGATTACCACACTGTGGGTTTTTGTGTGTGTGGTGTTTTTTTAAAAGCAAATATTGTTCCTATTAGTGCTCCAACCATATTGAATGTTGTACTTATGAAGTCTCTTAAATTCAATATATAATGCCCAGAATGTAAATGCTGGAGAGCAAGAGAGGAGGTTTTAGCTGCAATGTATGTGTAGCAGTCCTGCTATTATCAAAGAGTCTTCTATTTTTTTCTTTCCGGTGGCCTCGCTCCCTATGAATTTTAATCAGAATGCATCCCCTCTAGAGTATATCGTCCTGGAGGGTTCCCGCCTCCCCCCGCAAACAATGTTAACTATGAATTATACTTAAAGTTTACTTTCTGAATCCAATATTTGGTTTCTAGGCCAAAGCAATCTTTAATAGACATAACTGTTTGATTATTTCATTAATAAACGGGAGTGTTGCCAGTTCGTAAAGGCACAGGCCTCCCAAGACCAATCCATCTCGTAGTCATACTTACAATTGCTTATTCACGTGAAACCTGTCTAAAGTCAATTAAATGGCACCAGATTTGTAATACCCTTTGTAGAGATATATTTAGAGTCAGAGTTACAACTCTGTCTGCAAGGCAGTAGAATATATATATACACACCGTGTGTGTGTGTGTGTGTGTGTGTGTGTGTGTGTGTGTAGAATCATAGGGCTAAATACCTCCTGTGAAATATGCTACAATTTGGAATTCTTAGTAACTTTTCAACTTTATGTGAGAATATCATAATATCCCTATATATATAAATAAAACAAATATTTTTAAAAAAGTTACTGCCCTCCTAACACTGATAATATCCCGCTCCTCGGGATTCTGAATGAAGCTACACAAATTTGCATTTTGCGTTTAATTTCCATTTCCATTCAGTTCTGTTGTCTTCCTCATTCTTTATGCTGATATGTTATTGAAGTACATGTTCTTGCTTAAATAAATAAGAAATATTTCAAAATTGTTTAAAAGGATTAGTGACTGCTTAACCGTGAATGCTATGAAAGGGAAAAGGTGGTCAGTTTTCCAAGTTCTTTTACACAGAAAGTTGCCTGCAGAAATAACATTTTAAGATGTTAATGACTATTTTGATCTTCTCACCTCTAGTTGTAGACTAACTTAGGTTGCCCTACGCTAGAGGGCAAGACGGCAATCAATGTTTCTGCACAGCGAAATGCAGCCAAACACCAGCAGGAAGTCCCCTCACAATCTGTATTCTCTCTGCACTGGGCCGCAGCTTTGCATTTCATACATTATTCACCACCCACTGCAGTCATTCAGCAAGGTCACTACATATATATGCCTAACAGATACGAGAGAGAGAGAGAGAGAGAGAGAGAGAGAGAGAGAGAGAGAGAGAGGTGAAATAAAGCAACACAACACCCATTACTTCCCAATTTGGCTTGCGGCACTCCAAAATCTTGTTGTCCCACAGCCTCTTCTCTTATACACTGTGAATGGCATGTGTGTAGAATTATCATTTGTATGCCTTCCTAGATCCAGGCAGTTCACTAATAAGAGTGTTACGGTGGGAGCCACGATTCAGCTTTAAAGTCATTATCTTCATCAAAAGCAATAACATATGGGAGCATGTTAGGTTACTTCAAGGCACAATTTGTCTTAATATGATTCTCTGGTTTCCATTCACTCGTTTTGTTCACCTAAGTGCCATAAATTTCTTCCAAAGGAAGAGTTTGCACTTTATACCATCTATGTGACCGTTGTAGCTGAGGGCTGATTATGAGGATAGGTAGGCAACTGCTAAAATTCCCTACGAGGAAATTTGCTCCTTCTTGAGCAGCCCGAGATGCAAAAAAATAAACATTTGACCCTTTATTTAGATTCTAGGAAAGCGTTGACTGTTTAAGATTCTGTTTGGCAGCCACCGTTAAAAGCACAGGAAAAAGGCCAGAAATGTGGCAAACTTGTTGTGTTATCATGGGCCTTACGTTATCTCTTATGTCATGCAAGTTGCCAAATGCAGAGGAAAGAAGCATTGTGTGACAGGAAGTATTGCAGGTATTGATATTGTGCAGTTTGATGTGACTAGATGCATGAGAACTGACTCCTTTTGGAAGAAAACATTGTCCAGACTTATAAAAATATTATTCAAAGTTTACTTGCAGAACTTTCTTTGCAACCAATCAGAAACATCAAATGATATATCCCAAACATCTATACAATGTCTTGAGCTGTCCAGCACAGGCTCGGCATCTTAGAAATAAAAGATAACTCCAAAATTCAAGGCTTCTTGGAGAGCCATCACCACATCCTTTTGTTCTCTGTGGCATCCAGAGAAAGACTTGCAGCCCCCACCCTTTCAAGATGGTGAATTTGCAACCCAATAGCCTCATCACATGATCAAAGGTTACATTCCATTTAGAGTAACAGAAAACAACCAGCAATTAACCAACTTAGGAGCTTAGAGACCCTTAGAAAACTACTGTGGGGAAAAACCAATGTCAGCAATACATATTTAGCCATTTTTTTTCCATTTTAAACCTTCATTCATACGCTGGCATTTTCCCATTTCTGGATGAATCAAACCAACTATACTTAACAGGAAATCTAGCTGGTGTTAGCTTTCACCAAGACTGATAGATGATGGACCATAGCTCACTGAATGAGCATCTGATCTGCATATGTGTGAGAAACCTTTGAAAGCCACCGACAGTACCAAGTTAGATGGACCAATGGCCTGACTCAATATTGTTAAGTATAATTGATTTAATTCACACAGGAATGAAAAATGTATATGTATTATGAAGGTTTAAAATGGAAAGTGGCTAAATGCTAACATTGGGGGTTTTACGTAGTAGTTTTCTAAGAGTCTCTGAGCTCTTACTGAGTTAATGATTATCTCTTTGTTGTTCTCTGGTAGCTAACATGTGAGTGTTGTAACCAGTGATATTTTTCGGGGGGAGGGGAAGGTGCTGTAACTCACCATGAGTGCCTCCCTTGCTCTGTTATAATGGCAATGGCGCCCACCTGAGGAGTTCCAGCTGAAAAAGAGCCCTGGTTGTAATCTTAGATCTTGTGATGAAGGTATTGAGTTGCAAACCTCCATTTTGAAAGGGAGCTGCCTTTAGTCTTTTGTTTCCCAAACTCCATGAAGTAAAGATGTAAATGAAGCTCTCCTGAAGGGAGGCTAAGCAGCCTAAGGCCAATGGAAAGCAGACTGTGGGAAGAGACAGACCTCTGCTTCTAAGTCTCTTTGGATTATTTCATATTTTGTAAGATGCTGAGCCTGTGCAGGACAGCACAAGACATTGTATGGATATTTTTGGATGTTACATTTGATGTTTCTGTTTTATTTTGAAGCATTCTGCCAGTGAAACTTTGAATAATACTTTTATGGGCCCGGACTCCAAAAGGAGTCTCTTCCTATGCTTCCAGTTGCTTCAAACTGCACAGTATTAATATCTGCAACAAATATAAGGCAGATTTCTCCACTCCTATGGCTGTGTCTGCGTGTTCATATTTTATAACAAACAAATTGCCGATTCAATTTCTCTTCATCAGCCTTTTCTACCTTTGCCTGAAACTTCCACTGCAACTGCAGTGTCTCCTTGCTGTGACCACCCAGCCCTGTGAAACGGCCAACTTCAGAGGCTTCTTAACTCATTTTCCTGTGTGAACAAGTATTTTGAAGTATTTTTAATATAAAGGACGCTGGTAGCACCTCATTAATTTTAATGTCGGTTGCAAAGTTGCGGTCAACTTTTTTTAGAAAAAAATGGTTTTTGTCTTTGTGATTCAGTTCTCTGTGGATTTTAATCCTCATTGTTATCCGAACTCCTACACATACAGGTCTTGAAATAACTTTTATAAAAGAGTACTGTACAGCCCTTCAGAGTTGTAGTTTGCTGCACATTTTGACCATTTTTAATTTAGACTTAGCTGAACATGAATTGACTGAGGGTATATATGGACACACACATGTGCGTGTGCATATATATATATACATATTTGTATGTGGTGTGTGTATGCACACGCGTGTGCGCCCAGGAGGGTGTAAAGAGAGGGAGGGGGAGAGAGAAAAAGACACACACACAAACACACACATACTGTACTGTCAGGGAACTGACATCGGAGGGAGAGGCGAAGGGGAGGCTCCCAGATGATGCTGGCGAAGGACCCAGCAGCAGGGGGAGAAACAGCTCGGTAGAGGGGGAAGCCAATCAGCGCAACACCAGGGATAAAGGGGGGCAGATGGGGGAATTGGAGAGAGGGCTCCAGGACTCTTCACTGGACATCAGTGAGGAGAGCCCAGGTCCTCCGCTGCCCACGCCCTCCCTGCGCAGAAGACTCCCGCGCAGTGAGAGGAGGAGGAGACTGGGTGTCAAACAACTTTTATGTTGGAAGAGGTTCAAGAAACGCCCACTGACGGATTCTGCCAGTGACTGAGGCAGCCGCGATGAGAAGGGGCTGTGCAGTCAGAAAGGTTTAACAAGGCAAATTAACCGAGAAAGGCACCAGCTTACGCACGAATAACTCATACCTATTACATGTACATATGGAACAAAGAATTACATAATGCCACAAAGACTAGTGACACACACAATGTCTGTGTTTGGTGTATGCGGCCAGTCCTTGAGACATTATGTAATTCTTCCATTTCCTCAGATTCTCTTCTGAGGTACATCATTTTTACATTGTGGGTAAAGTTACTGAGTGGAATACCATTCACAGTGGACTTACATCTGTGCAAATATGAACAGAAGGCCTGTCCCCCTTTGATACCTGCATGTTGCTTCTGGATGATGAATGCAAGATTCTGATTTAATGATACCTCTGAACTTTGATTAATGAAGCTTTTATTACCTAATTCTCTTGCATATTTACCAAGTGACAGCAATTTGGCAAGGCCTGGTAGATAATGTTGCTATTAATGTTTCCACTTTCCCCCACTCTCCAGAGAGGAATAAAGCAATTTTCTTGAGGCGACGATTGTTCATTACCTGTGTCTTGCTTTTGTATACTAGAGCATCTGGTGCTGTGCATTATGATGCTACAGCTCTGCAGATTTTGCACCAGGAGATAAAAGACCCCATTTGGAACAAGGCAGACTGAGTATAAACTGTTCTCCTGCTTTCCCAGACTGATCCTTCCCAAATATTCACCAACCAGTCTCTGTTGCTTCTACTTGCAAGTATAATGATCAGGTCCCTGTGAACATTCATGCTTTAACTGCAACAAAATCCAGGCTGGAAGACTTATGCATATTTATTCAGCTCCCAGGGCCAAGGAAACATGAACAGGATTGATCTATAAATCTGTTGAAACTTGTTTATTTAACTCTACTTGCCATCAGTACAAAAACAAAATGTGTGCTCCAGTATGATGGTCTTTAGTTGTGTCAATCCTGTGTGTGTGTGTGTGTGTGTGTGTGTTTGTGTGTGTAGACTTTTGAGTGACAAACTCAGTACAGTGGTACCTCTAGTTACGAACTTAATTAGTTCCAGAGGTCCGTTCTTAACCTAAAACTGTTCTTAACTAGAGGTGTGCTTTCGCTAATGGGGCCTCTTTCTGCTGCTGCGCCTCCAGCACACGATTTCCGTTCTCATCCTGGGGCAAAGTTCTCAACTCGAGGTAACTCTTCCAGGTTAGCGGAGTTTGTAACCTGAAGCGTTTGTAACCTGAGGTGTTTGTAACGCGATGTACCACTGTATTAGCAGAAAAGAAGACTGGTAGCCAAAGGACTGGGAGCTGTAACTGTAGAGTGAGCAGCTATGATCTCAGTCAGGCTTGCCATTTCCCCACATGCTGGACACTGTGAGAACAGGGTGCTGGACTAGATAGGCCATTGACCTGATCCAGCAGACTCTTATTATGTTCTTAAGTCCAGTACCTATCACAGCAGTTTTATATTAAACTTTTAAAAAACTGTTTGCAAGCTCATTGAGGTTCCTCCAGCTAAGGAGCAAACTTGGCCCTCTGATGCAAACACATACATATCTAAAGGGTTAAACACTGGATTCAATGTAGAATTAGACATGTTTCATGTAGATCCATCGAAATTATTTGGACTTAAATTAATTGTAACACACATATTTGTGTGTGCGGGTGGCTCTGTCGGCAGAGGGGCTAATAGGCGATTGTCCTAAAAAAGCTCAATAACTTTTTGTGTCTGGATTTTTACCTCTTGAAATATGGCAACCCTACTTTAAACAATCATGGTTTTCCCCAAAATGAATCCTGGGAAACTGCTGGGGGTTTTTTAAGGGTGTTGAGAGCTCTTAAAAGACCCCTTTTCTCCTCACAGAGCTACAGTTCCCAGCGCATCCAACCTATCGTTTACATAATGTAGTCAAGCATGTTAAAATAACAGTACAGTATGCATCAATGTGCTTCCTAGAAAAGCTTCCATTCTAATGCAAGGCCATTTAATCCTGTGACAACATTCTCTTCTAATTATTTGATCCCTGCTAGACAAAGTTGGGGGGGTGAGTCTAACAGACGTTTAGGGGCAGGAAAATGACAGCTCCTCACAGTTCCATTTTGTGCTCTGAGTAGCCTGGAGAACGCAGAGTCCTATTATGTGATTCAGGCTTTGAAGATGTCTATTCAAATAGAGCTTTCAGAAGTCACTTGCATGTCTCCCCTGCCCCCCCCCCAATCTTTGTCTGGATACTATTTTAATATGGCATCACTGAACAGTGAAAAATGATCCACTACTTGATAGCTTGTGTGGTCTAGACTGAACTAAAATATGCAGTACAATCTATAGTTCCTGTGCTTTAATTTGCGTTTTAATTTGTTGGAAGCTGTCCAGACTGGCTGGGTGAACCCAGTCAGATGGGTGGCATATAAATATATTATTATTATTATTATTATTATTATTATTATTATTATTATTATTATGCCCATCTGACTGAGTTGCCCCAGCCACTCTGGGCAGCTTCCAACATATATAAAAATATAATAAACATTAAACATTTAAAAACTTCCCTATACACAGCTACCTTCAGATGTCTTCTAAAGGTTGTATAATTACTTATCTCCTTGGCTTGGGGGTCGCAAAAGTCCATACCCTCCAATATTTCTCCATTGAAAATAGGGATATCCTGAGGAAAAGTCGGGCATTCAGGGATCAAAGCAGAAACAGGGAAAGCTTCTGTAAATCCTGAATTGTCCCAGAAAATAGGGACACTTGGAGGGTCTGGCAGTGTAAGGAGTATTCACTAGCCTAGAGGCTGAGAAGATGCCTATCCACAGTGTCAAAAAGGAGATTTGTGGTGAAATCCAAGCACAGAGTGTTCATAGCACATGAACACTGGGATGATCTGTCCCTTCAGCCTGAAGAAATGGGCATTCCTGTCTCAGAGGGAGAATAGACTTTTTAACATGCAGATGCATATTTACTTTTTCATTCCCTATTGCACCCTGTAGCAACATGGCCGCCTCCAAATGTTTTGGACAACAACTTCCATTGAGGCATCTAATCATAGCCTGCATTTTTATCAAGGCTTATAGTTTGATTAGGGTCTGTATTTTAAAATGAGCTTAAAGATTTTCAAATGTTTTATGCCAGGCAGAAGACCAACTGCCTAAGTACTTTGGCAAGATGTTTATCCTCCTGGACAAGGGGGGCCCCTGATTTATAGCAGAAAACAATTCTCAAAGTCATAAAAAGGGAATTACAGGCTGAGACCAAGGTTACACTGACCCTACATAATTAATAGTTGGTAAATAGTAAAATAAAACCATGTGCCTTAAACTTGAGCCATATCTTCCTAAGGTTAAAGGCCAAGAGTAAATGGAAAAGAAAACAACTGGCTGAGAAGGGAAGTGTAAATAGAAGAAGAGGCTTTTATTTTGAGGCTGTAAACTGGTCCATCCTTTACTTTGAGAAGGTTTATTCTTTTAAAAAGCTATCTATGGTAATGTATGAAATATACTGGCTTAAATATAATTATGCAAAGGATCTAGAAAGAAAGAAATGTTAAATTCTTATTTCATAGAGTCATATTGCTGTAGGAGACCAGAGGGGCAGATGAGCCCAGCCCCCTGCCAGACAGGAGACGCCATCAAGCACTCCTGATATATGGTTGTCAGGCCATTGTTTAAAGACCTCCAAAAAGGAGATCTTTCATTGATGATGCATGAGAATGTGAACCCAAGATCCCTGACATCTGTCTAAGATAAAAATTTAAAACTATTAACCATCTGTTTTGGAGGGCAATAGGGCAAGGAGGGCAAGAGGTGAGCTGGTAATTAAGGTTCCTTGTTGAGACAAATGTAAGATATATGACTACTTATTTGTCATTCATAGATAGAAGAATATATAGCTTTTTGTATCCCATAAAAGGCAATAGGAAATGGGTGTATCTTTTAGGATTGGTTATAGCAATCAGCCAATAGGAAATTCAACCAGGCTGATTGGACAGAGGCAGCCAAAGGAGGAGCAAGGGGGCTGGACTGAGGGAATATAAGTGCTGGCCATAATGACAGGAGACCAGGCCAGAGCTTGGTAACCATATACCACTGTGCCTCTCATTTATTTGTCTGACAAATAAATTATTATTTTAATTTCTCTATTGCTGCGTTGAATATTTCATTCCAGCTAAGCGTTAACCATAAGCAGGGTGCTACACCATCACCCTGTCTAACACAGCATTGACTGATGGGAGTTGTAGTAAAGAATATCTGGAGGGCAATGGCTGTTCTATTATGTTAACCAAAGAACCTTAAATTAAGAAGTTATGACCCAAACAATGGAAATGGGACTCTGCTGATTAATTGACTCAAGATTTAGTTAACCTACCAATTAAAACTCACATCCCTGTCATGCAGTTTGGGACAGGCAGCTTAAATATGTTCCTCAAATAAAGGTAATATCTGCTACTGATGAACAATGTGGTGTGATTTCTCCCCCTCTTAATTGCTAATGCAATAGATATATGCAGCAAACACACTACAGTAAACACACTACAGTAGTGTCCATTAATTAAACCGCATTTGTCAGATTACCCATAGTATGCCCCATACAGCCCTTTAATTCTATGGAAACTGCCCTTTAGTTCATCAGGGCTTGGGATTGTTCTGCCAATTTCAATCTCTTCCCTAAATGAAGCCATTACTGTAATATGCATACTTTTCAGAGAGGCTGGAATTCGATCTAGGTTTTGCTCAATTAAGCAGGAAAAGCTCCATTCTGTACAATGGAACTGCGACTCTTGCCCAGAATATGCCACCCGTAAATGTCAGTTGGGTTCCAGAGAACTTCCAAAGGCCTTCTTGCAAATAGCAGGTCCATGATACACTATATGCCTTTAGAACTTCTCAATCTCAAGGCTTGGATTCAAAGAAATCCATTTCTTAGGGGCCTATGCATCCTGCAAGCCTGTGGCCCTCCCAATGTTGTTCGACTACAGCTCCCATCAGCCCTAGTCAGCATAGCCAATGGTCAGGGATGACAGGAGTTGTAGTCCAGCCACATCTTGACTGCCACAGGTTACCATCCTGTGTTTTAATTGAGTTTTAATTTGTTGGAAGCCGCCCAGAGTAGCTGGGGAAAACCAGTCAGATGGGTGACATATAAATATATTATTCTTATTCTTATTCCTGCTGTAGTGGATCAGCATATTTGTTGATGGGTCAGCATCAGTAGTCCTGGCTCAGTGAATAGGCCACACACATAGCTTCTAATATATGTGCAGGTATGTGCGCTGTGGGTTAAACCACAGAGCCTAGGACTTGCCGATGAGAAGGTTGGCGGTTCGAATCCCTGCGATGGGGTGAGCTCCCGTTGCTCGGTCCCTGCTCCTGCCAACCTAGCAGTTCAAAAGCACGTCAAAGGTGCAAGTAGATAAATAGGTACCGCTCCGGCAGGAAGGTAAACGGCATTTCCGTGCACTGCTCTGGTTCGCCAGAAGCGGCTTAGTCATGCTGGCCACATGACCTGGAAGCTGTACGCCGACTCCCTCGGCCAATAAAGTGAGATGAGCGCCGCAACCCCAGAGTCGGTCACTACTGGACCTAATGGTCAGGGGTCCCTTTACCTTTACCTATGTGTCCATAGCATAGCTGTCAAGTGTCCCTTATTTGAAGGGACAGTCCCTTATTCCAGTGCCATGTCCCGCTGCTGTCCCTTATTGATAGATGTCCCTTAAATGTCCCTTAAATGATGTCCCTTAAATTTCAAAGGAAGAAGCTCCTCTCCCTCCCTGCCTGCTGGCCAGGGAGGAGGGAGGCTCCAACTGTGTTGCTTGGCTGTGTTGCTCACCCAATAAGAAGTCTAAGAAAGACTGGGGGTGGAGCTTGCATGCCTTGTGTGTGGCTAGTTAATGCAAGATGAGGGTTTTTTTGAATGCTGGACGCCATTTTGTTGCATGTGCTGCTGCAAACTTTGCAGTGCAAAGCCAGGCCAGGGAGCCATCTTAAGTCGAGGCTGCATAGGCCTTGTGGTGCATGTGGTTCAGATTTTATTCAGTTGAACCTCTGGCTACAAAGTTGGTTGGACAGTGTTCTCGAAGCTACCAGCATGAGTTTGACCAGACTGCAGGAGGACAGGAAGACTGGAGTGCCTGGAACAGGTGAGGTTGCAGGTCCCTTATTTTGGCTGCTGGTCCCTTATTTTCAAATCTGTAAGTTGACAGCTATGGTCCATAGACCATAGTAGTCCTCTCCAGTTTGATGCCTTCCGCATGTTTTGGACCACAACCAGGGTTTGCTTTGGTTTTCTGCCAGAATTCACCAGAACTCAGTTACAGAACCTCTCAGGTGGCCTTCACAAGGCAGATGTTATTGGTGAGTTCCAGCATCTATTTTTCTAGGAAAATAGCACTGACTACAACAACGAACAGCCCACAGCCAGCGTACGCAATGCCCATGGATGCTTTCAAGACTCACATCTGGGCTGAGTACCAAATTAGCTAACCCTGGATCAGTGTATTATTTAACAGCTTAACGTTTTAATAATATTGGTGTGTTATTTTTAAGAAAGCTTTTTGTCAGGAAATTATTTCTGGCAATGCATTTGAGGCACTGTCATGCACCATGCCTAACAAGATCTATCTGTTTACCTACTGGGTTTTAGTGGTGTTTGTTGTATTATGCAAGAAGTGATGCATGATAAAAGCTAGTCCTGTAAATTAGCCACTTTAATTGCATCCATTCAAATGATGCAAAGTGTGGGATCCTGGTTATGATTGTCTGTGTTGTATTGAATTATATTTTATGAGGCACTTCACTTTCCGCAAGTAACGTTTCTTCTAGCTGCTACAGGATAGGAAACAGCCAATGGCTTGTTACTCTTTAACAAGCTGGTCAGGGCCAGCCCTGTGTTGAGGCATGGTGAAATACATGCCTCAGGTGGTGGATCACAAGTGGGGACAGCCAGCCACAGGTCTATCTGCCCCTATAGGCTAGCAGCCAGCCCATCATCCACCAACCCGCTGCAGCTGCTGTTATTATGGCTTCTGGGATGGCAGCTTCCACCACAGGCCATGGATTTCTTCTGTAGTTGCTGAAGGAAAGAAACTGCAGCCCAAGAGAGTTGTTCAGGCCACCACTGCTCACTCTGAAGTAGGGGTCCTCCCTCAGTGCAAGGCATTGTGGTTGAGGTGACCACAGAAAGTTCCTTGCACCACTGCCACTTTGCTGCAGTTGTGGCCAAAACCCTTGACAGTCTGTAACTCATTCATTTTCAAAATCTACATTTTCTACCCAGACCATCTTGTGAGGTGATGATAACAAACATTTAGTTCAGCTCAGAGGACATCACACGTTAGTTTGGTTTTTTCCTTAATTTCAACCTATGGAGGGGGGACACAAACCATTTCCTAGCCAGGTATATAGTACAGTGCTTCAATTTTCAGGGAAAATATAGTTGACCCTTAAAGAAAAGAAATGTGCAATCCCCATCCTCTGACTTCCTCCAATTTTAACCAAAAATCCCCCATGGATTTATGAAAGCAGAAGCTAAGAAGGCTGACACAAAAAGTCAGGATTCTATATCCATTCTCTCTCTCTTTCTCTTCCTCTGCTGCAATAATTTGAGTGCTGCTGATATGTAGTACCACCTCTTCAGGATAGAATGCACTAATAATTAAACCAAGGTAAAATCTAAACATAAACTCACCAGAGAGCAATACATTAAAATAAAATTAATATCAGTAATAAGCATAAAATGGGCAATAAATATAAATAGTCCAGTTAGGGGAAGCTTGGGAGATGTCAGAAACTAACTAGAAGTGCCAAGAAAACTGGGGGATATAAAAACCAAGGCGATGTATGGTGCTTAAGACTGGGAGCATTATAAAATTTTCAAACTAAGCCCTTGTGCAATTTGATGCTCGTTTCACAGTCTGTTATTTAGGGGTGTGCAGTGGCCCTGTCTGTCAGATGATGAGATTAATTGGGATGATTTGAGGTGCTCTCCTCAGAAAGGAAAGCACTCCAAACCATCCTACTTTGTCTCATAATTTTGCCAATACATAAAGCTGCTGTACATCCCCAGCAAATACTAGTAATGAAAATGAGGCAAAGTGTCTTGTCAACACCCCAAATCAGATCAGGGCCTCCACAATGCCTTGTGTTGCTCTCTTGCTTCTGTGCCTTAAAGCTAAATGTGTTGCTTATACAGGGGCATCTGTCCTGTTCCACCCCGTTCCATCCTTGCCCCACCCTTTTTGGCTCTGAAAACAGTGTGCATTTCAGTGGCCGCATGTGTGCTGATCACACACTAGTGGGGAGCCGCCAGTATTTTTTTGTTTCTCTAGTTCCATGGGTTCTATAAAAACAGGGGCTGTCTAAAATATTGTGTGATGGCCTGGGATTCAGACTCACAGGCTGAACCTAAGGAATCCCAGCCTGCACAGGAGTCCCCAGCTCCAGAACCAGCTGAGCTGGGGCTGGGGCTTGAGCCAGAAGGGTCCTCACCTGTGCTGGATCCTCAGGTGCAGCTGAGTCTGCTCTGGCTCCTGAGGGGATGGAGGACCCATTGCCTGCAGGTGCTTCACTCTCAGCCCCGTCAGGGGAAGCCGAGGTTGCCTCTGGGTCCAGTAACCCTCCAGCCTCTCCTGAGCTGCAGAGGCTCAGGGCAGAGAGGCAGAGGGAACTAAGTTCCCGCAGGAGGAGTGCTCGCCTCCAGGCCAGGAGAGGCGAGTCACCTGTGGACCGGGGCCGCCCTATGCCTTGAGCGGATAAAAACCAGCCAGCCCCAGTCCCGGGTTGTGGGAGCAACGTTGTTGGTAGCCTGTTCCTGCCTGCACCCTACCCTGCTCTTCTGCCAGAGTTCCTGACCTCACCTGACTCCCTGCCTTGGACCCAGCTTCAGCTTTGATGGACAGCCTCCATACCGCACCCTCGACCTTGGATTGGACTCGGACTTCACCGCACGGTTAACCCTCGGGACCAGCACATATTGTCTATAGAACATTGAAGAGTGTTGGGAGTTTTTTTTGTTAATGCACAGTGGCAGAGAAATGCTTTTCTTTCTAAAGCTTCATTTTTTCCAAAGTTCAGATTAATACTTTTGTATTGTCCAATATGAAGCTGCAAAGTTTTGCAAAGAAAGGAAGTCCAGTGTTAAGTTGAAAAGTTTTTTAAAAATGTATAAGCAAAAACAGTGTCATGTACAACAACATCTGGAATGACCTGTGTGCAATTTGGATGGCTTAATTCACTCTGCATGGGCTCCTGTGCCTGCAAATTTCATCCACTTTGGCCAAAGGTTATAGCCATTTTTAGTTTCCTAATTATAGTAAATGGGGAGCGCAGAGATTCATTTCGTACAGAGTGGCTTGAAACTCAAATCATGGACTGATGTAGAGAGAGCACCGTGTGACTCAGAAACAGATCAGACTTTTAAAAATGTACAGATACAAAGTGAATATTGAGGCCAGTATGCACCACGAGTGGTTGTTAAAACTTCATAAGGAATACTCTTGGGTTTGGGCATACCTAGTGACATGTGTTTCTCTCTTTTCCTTTGAGCAGGAGACTCATGTCAAAAGAACAACAGCTTTTGAAAGTCTTCTTAGTTTCAAATGTAGGTTACTGTTCGGCATGGAGGAGGTGTTCAAAGAGTTTGAGTCCAAAGCCCTCTTGGAATTAATCTAATTGTGCAGGCTTTTTTTGGATTTCTGCCACAGCCCTGACTCAGTAAAGATGAACTCCTTAAATGTGTGCTGGACTTAACTGGAGCCACAATCCATGGAGATTTGGTCCAATAACATATTTTGACTGTGCCCCAATCTACATACCCAGCTGAACAAGTTGTAGAATCCTTAAATGCTACCGTGGACAGTACTAGTATGGATGGCAGGTGAGGCACACTCACAAGCATTCTATGCAACTCATTTTGTATCTTTAGTGTGAAACAGCATCATCTATTCTTCCCCATCCCAGAATTTAATCACATCATTTCTACCTCACTCTGCTGCACATGTAAATCCAACCTGTAACTACTTAGCTGCAGCATATGTAAATTTCAAATACTGTAAGCAGTGACAAAGGTAATGCTCTGTGTATCCGCAAATAATCTTTATCATTTGACCATTACCGCCAGGGCCCACATGAGGGGGGGCGTGCAGGGGATATATTGCACAGGGTCAAAAGGGGGGCCGGGGAGCCAAAGGAGGGGAACCAGAAATTTTGTGGGACCTCAGAAAACATTTGTATATATTGTGTGAAGACTAGCATTTACATCTTGTGCAAGCCTACTTAAAATGCCATGGCAGAATGTTTAGGGAAGCTTTTAATGTTTGATGCATTACTGTATTTTAATATTTTGTTGGAAGCCGCCCAGAGTGGCTGGGGAAACCCAGCCAGATGGGTGGTGTATAAATAAATGATGATGATGATGATGATGATGATGATGATGATGATGATGACAAGAAGGTCCCCCAAAGAAGCTTTGTAGCCCCTGATCAAATTCATCTCAGAGGCCCTGATTCCAGAGAGCTACATCTCCAAAGTTAGGAGCAGAGTCTTCATATCCAAGGCTGTGGATCTCAGTTGCATTTGAACCCCCACCCCCCTCAAACATTTCTTTCAAAACTTACCACAGGGAATTCATCACATTAGAGGAGTTAAAATAACAAGAACGCCTTACAAAATGTCCCTGATGTGCATGGCAGTTTGGATGGGGAGGAATAAATTGCCACAAAACTCCTGCCTCAGCCAAGATTACATTGAAGGCAAAACCATTTCATCTCTTTCTATATGGATCTCACCGCATGGAGACCACAGAAATGGCCTGTGTGAATAGTTTTCTCTATCTCCACTTTTTTAGCTGGAGAATTTTACGGAGTAATTACTTCACAACTTCTTGTTCAGGAAATTGCTACTTGTCTTTAAGACAGACAATACCTGTCAGGAGAAAGCTGGGCTTCAGAATTCCCAGGATAAAAGGGCCAGAATAATACAGAACTGGCCATTTCCACTTCAGCATTATACTGTTGTCTTCACAAAGAAAAGGAAGGGTACAAATGGACCCTGGCTCCTCGGAGCTGAACTATGCAAATCATGTCATTTATGGACCCCACTTCTTATTTAAACAGAGCATTGGTAATGAAGAATGAAAGATTTATATTAAATTAGTGAGGCAAGTCCATGGAATGGAAGAAGGCAGAAGGGGGTTATTGCCTAGATAATAGTATGTTAATTAATTGTAAAAGGTTAAGCCTGTAGGGTGATCTCAGCTCCCCTACAAGACTTTGCTTTCTTATGGAATTGCTAATAAATGTCTCCTGTCTTTTTTTAAAAGAGAGAGAAATAGGAGCTCTGAAATGGGAGCTCCCTTTGTACTTTCTTCAGAGGATACTTCAAACACATTTCAATTTGCTTGCAGTGGAAGGTTGTGGTGATACAACTACACCCTGAAGGAGTGGCCTCAGGATTGCTGCAATGGGGGAGGGAGGAGAGAAATGCAGGCAAAACTGTAAACTTCCAGTGCAGGATCTTTGCCGTTATTGACACAATCCAATGGCAAGTTTGAACTTGATATAGCCAATCAGTGTTAACAGACTTTAGAAGCCAATTCCATACAGTTAGGTGGAACCACAACCAAACCACCTTAGTCCCCAAGACAGAAGGAGAATGAGATATAAATAATAATAATAATAATAATAATAATAATAATAATAATAATAATAATAATAATAATAAACAAGTCTCCCTAGAATTGACATGTAAACAGCAGCAGACCTTGAAATAACTACCTCTGCAATGGTCGTCAGTGATGCCAACCTCTGACACCAACCCTGAGCCATTGTTACACTGACATAAGAAGAAGAGGAGTTTGGATTTGATATCCTGCTTTATCACTACCCTAAGGAGTCTCAAAGCGGCTAACATTCTCCTTTCCCTTCCTCCCCCACAACAAACACTCTGTGAGGTGAGTGGGGCTGAGAGACTTCAAAGAAGTGTGACTGGCCCAAGGTCACCCAGCAGCTGCATGTGGAGAAGTGGGGAATCGAACCCAGTTCACCAGATTACGAGTCTGCCACTCTTAACCACCACACCACACTGGCTCTCAATGAATACATAATGTTCATTCATCTAAGGTAGTGCTTGGGAGCCAAGCCAGTATCTCAGCCATGTTTTGTTTTGTGGAGTGGGTTGGGGGTTATTGGGTTGTTCTTGTTTTTGGTTTTATTATGCAATTTGTGGTTTTATGTTGTGATTTTATGTTGTGAACCGCCCTGAGACCTGCTGGGGATCTAGGGCAGTATACAAATTTAATAAAGAATAAAAATAATAATGTTTTCTGATATTCCAGCCATTTTGTTTTCTGCTGCTTTATGGTGAACAGCTACTGTATTCTGAAAAGCTCTGATAAAGTGAACAGAGGTCTGGAGGACAGAAACATAACATCACAACATATGCAAGTATACAACTAATTAGAGTGTTCTCAAACCAGAGAGCCACTGTAGCTGCTTTGTGTGTTTCCTTCATAAATACAATTCCATTTGGAGCAATTTGGGTCTGCTCATTTTTTATTTTAACCATCAAATATTAGAGTTTGCAATATTTCTCTTTTATATTTCTTTTACTTCTCTTAAATGGCTATTCCCCAATCCCATTGCATTTAAACAGCTTTGCGTTGAGCTGGAAAAGCTTTAAATTGCCTGGAATCAACGTTTACCAGTACCTTTGTTGCTATTTATTTTTCTTTGAATTTCCAGGCCACACCATTCCAAACATTTGTGCAGTATTCTGTTCAGGTTTACTGGCTTCAAACCACAGGCTGTCGCAAATTTTACAGCACAATTTAGCCAGTGCCTACAGCTCAAAGGGCGATTCTCAACCTCAACAAGTACACACACTGGAGCTTCATATCGATACACAAAATGCAAGACTTATACAATGCTACTCACCAAGCCCTCATCCATGATCAGGAGCCCTTGTCTTAGCAGGGTCCCCTAATGTGGAGAACATTTCTCAGCATCTTCAATCAAATGCACCTAAAGCTCTCTAACAGGCCTTCACACTAATTGCGCAAATGTCAAAAAGGCAACCTGGCATATATGTGGATGCAGGACTCGCGAGTGCACTCCTGCTCCCACCCCCAGTCTACAATACAGTACAGTGGTACCTTGGTTCTCAAACGCCTTGGTACTCAAACAACTTGGAACCCAAACACTGCAAACCCGGAAGTCAGTGTTCTGCTTTGCAAACTTTTTCCGGAAGCCGAACGTGCTCCATTTTGAGTGTTACACTTCCAATTTGAGTGCCACACTTCCGTTTTGAATGTTACAGTGAGGTCTGTCTGTTTTTGATATTTCTTTTGCGTTTTTGTGGCTCTTTTTTGTTTTGTTTTTGTGACAGTGTGCAACCCAGTTCAGCTACTGATTGACTGATTGTGTGATTGTGTGACTGCAGAACATTGTTTATTGTTTTCATTTTATGAATCAATGGTCTCATTAGATAGTAAAATTCGTGTTAAATTGCTGTTTTAGGAGTTGTTTTTAAAAGTATGGAACAGATTAATCCATTTTGCATTACTTTCTATGGGAAAGCATGCCTTGGTTTTGGAACACTTTGGTTTTGAAACGGACTTCTGGAATGGATTAACTTTGAGAACCAAGGTACCACTGTACAACTCAAAATGGTAACTGGAATCAAAACATGATTTCCAGTGTGCTCCTAGCAGAATCGCCAACTTTCCAACTAAATTATCCAAAGCACACAAGGCCAAAAAAAATTGCAGGGCATACTTGCTGACCTCTATTTACTTTAATCAGCAGGTTTTGCCAGTTTTCCATAATAGTATGCAAATGCCTTCAGCTTTGCCTGGCCTCATACTTAACGAAGCCATCCAAGGCACACCCTGATTTGACCTGATTAGAGTCCTTTCAGGGTCACCAGTAAATGCAACATGGGTACTTGAATTGCATCCAGCTGGTTGAGGAATCTCCACCCAAAATGTCAAAATGGGGCCCCTCTTTCACCCCACAGTTTTTGCACTCAATTGCTTAGTATTTTAGGCCCTTCCGCTCCTTTTTCTCTATCCACCCCCACTTTTGTCTCCTTCAGGGAACCAAAGCTACAAGAATTGTTGGATCCAATTCTCAACTCTGAGAAGTGCTAAAGACAGCCGCTCGATTTCAGTTCAAAACATCATAGTTTTCCAGGGCTTTTTTTCCAGCCGGAACTCACTGGAACTCAGTTACAGCACCTCTCAGGTGGGCACCATTGCCATTCTAAGAGAATGAAGGAGGTGTTCGTGGTGAGTTCCGACACCTCTTTTTCTAGAAAAATAGCACTGGTTTTTGAATTATGCTTGTAGAACTCAGAAGGGAGAAGGAGGAGAAGGACAACAAAAGTAAAGTTATTCAACTCTGCCGATCCTTGCTCTACCTACTGTCTGCCCTACCAGGCAGCACAGTGGCAGAAAAGTGAAAAAGGTGGTGGATATCTGCAGTAAAGCTCAACAGAGGGCTCTTTAGATGTATGTATAAATGAATTATGGATGGATGAATGGATTATGGTGCTGGAGGAGACTCTTGAGAGTCCCATGGACTGCAAGAAGATCAAACCTCTCCATTGTTAAGGAAATCAGCCCTGAGTGCTCACTTGAAGGGCAGATCGTGAAGCTGAGGCTCCAATACTTTGGCCACCTCATGAGAAGAGAAGACTCCCTGGAAAAGACCCTGATGTTGGGAAAGATGGAGGGCACAAGGAGAAGGGGATGACAGAGGACGAGATGGTTGGACAGTGTTCTCGAAGTTACGAACATGAGTTTGACCAAACTGTGGGAGGCAGTGGAAGACAGGAGTGCCTGGCGTGCTCTGGTCCAGGGGGTCACGAAGAGTTGGACACGACTAAACGGCTAAACAACAACAACAACATGGTTGTTAGTAAACCTGTGAATTCCAAGTGCATTTATTATGTCTTCCTTCTTATGCCTCACAATAAAGGAATGACTTCTTTGGAATAACGGCGAAGGGCAGGGACGGATTTAGGGCTATGTGAGTGGTACGGACACACTCAGTGATGAACCAAGGGGATGCCATCTCAAATCCCAGTAAGCAAAGTACTGGGTTTAGGGAAGGAGGCGGGAGGCTGTGACAGAGTCCTAGAGTCCTCCTGCCTCCTTCCCAAATCCTGGTTAGTGC
The DNA here is from genome assembly GCF_964188305.1 of Podarcis bocagei. NCBI lineage: Eukaryota > Metazoa > Chordata > Lepidosauria > Squamata > Lacertidae > Podarcis > Podarcis bocagei. The sequence goes on along the minus strand of NC_138129.1, from coordinate 80,477,477 downwards.
TGTCCCAGCATTGTGAAGGAGGTGGCAGGGATCTAGGACCCTGCCAGAGCCCTTGCACCTCCTTCCCAAAGCCCGGTGCCCCCTTACCCACCTTTGGGAAGGCAGTGTGAGATAGGGCTGGGAATAGCCCCTATTTGAAACCCTGGAGAACTGCTGCCGGTCAGTGTGGACCATACTGAGCTAGTTAAACCAACGTTCTGATTCAGTATAGGGAGGCAGCTACCTATGTTCCCATTGCCCAGAGAAAAACCCAAATGCTTCGGTATGAGCTGACATAGGGAAGGCAGCTCACCTTCCTCTCCCAAAACAACACTCCTGGTGCATGCTGGGTAGAACTGATGAGCCAGCTCAGGTGTCTCCTGATAGGCCTACAGACCCTCCAAGTGTCCCTATTTTCCAGGGACATTTCCGGATTTACAGAAGCCATCCCAGTTTCTGATTTGATCCTACTTTTCCTTAGGACTCCCAATGTTCATGGGAGAAATGTTGCTGGGTATTGTTACTATTATTTATTAAATTTATATAACTACTCAGGGCAGTTCACAGGATCTTAGGGTGGTTCACAGGGTTTGGAGTTATCTGACTCTCAAACCATCTGAAGGCAGTCCTGTATACGGAAGTTTTTAAATGTTTAATGTTTTATTATGTTTTTATATGTGTTGGAGGCCACCCAGAGTGGCTGGGGCAACCCAGTAAAATTATTATTATGGAACAGGACATCCCAATTTTCATCAGAGAAATGTTGGAGGGCATGGGCCTATAGTGGAAGGAAAGGAACAAGCCACACTTACCACAGATAATACCTTTAGGAAATACAACTCATGTAGGCTAACTACTGCCAAGAAAGTTGCAGGGGTGGGGAGAGAGCATTGTGAGATTATCATACTATTTTTAGAGGTGAAAAAATGTATAGCATATGACATGCTGGTGTTGGCATTGCTAGCACTGCGGAGGACGATTTTCAGTAATGTTTGCCCCCCTTGGGCAATGACAAGTTCAGCAAAAGTTAACAAAATGGTCACTTTGTATTTTATTATTAAAAATAACACCACAACCGGATAAGAGAAAATTATTTTTTTAAGTGTGTGATGTGGGGGGTGGGGAGGAGGGATAAAGATATTTCATGCAACTTGACATGTTTCCATGGAGAGAAAGACCACCTTTGTATGCAATAATCGCCTAAGGACATAATAACTGAGCTGAATGCTCCAGAGGCCCCAACGGAAGACCTGAAATTACTCCGCCGGCCATCTTCCAGAGGATGCGATGCAAGCTGCAAAATGAGCCTTCTTCACAGAAGATGCTGCCACAGGGTTAGGCACAATTATGCGCTCGGTCAGCTTCAGAGTGAGACTTGCCCCACTTGAACAAATAAAAATATTTTTAGAAACAGATAAAATAAAGGTAGTCGTGTTGACCCATAACTGGGGGTGGGGAACCAAAATCCACATTAGTGAAATACTTTCACTGCATCATCATCATCAAAAATATCACAAAACCTACGGCTGCCATAGTCTGAAGAGGAGAAAAGAGGACACATTTGCAGACTTCTACTTCTAACTATGCCTGCTTCTTGGGAGAAAAGCAATGATAAACCTAGACAGCATCTTAAAAAGCAGAGACATCACCTTGCCAACAAAGGTCCGTATAGTTAAGGCTATGGTTTTCCCAGTAGAATCATAGAATCATAGAGTTGGAAGAGACCACAAGGGCCATCGAGTCCAACCCCCTGCCAAGCAGGAAACACCATCAGAGCACTCCTGACATATGGTTGTCAAGCCTCTGCTTAAAGACCTCCAAAGAAGGAGACTCCACCACACTCCTTGGCAGCAAATTCCACTGTCAAACAGCTCTTACTGTCAGGAAGTTCTTCCTAATGTTTAGGTGGAATGTTCTTTCTTGTAGTTTGGATCCATTGCTCCGTGTCCGCTTCTCTGGAGCAGCAGAAAACAACCTTTCTCCCTCCTCTATGTGACATCCTTTTATATATTTGAACATGGCTATCACATCACCCCTTAACCTCCTCTTCTCCAGGCTAAACATGCCCGGCTCCCTTAGCCCAGCTCCCTCAGTAGTGATGTATGGAAGTGAGAGCTGGACCATAAAGAAGGCTGATCGCCAAAGAATTGATGCTTTTGAATTATGGTGCTGGAGGAGACTCTTGAGAGTCCCATGGACTGCAAGAAGATCAAACCTATCATTTCTGAAGGAAATCAACCCTGAGTGCTCACTGGAAGGAGAGATCCTGATCCTCGAAGCTACCAGCATGAGTTTGACCAAACTGCGGGAGGCAGTGGAAGACAGAAGTGCCTGGCATGCTCTGGTCCATGGGGTCACGAAGAGTCGGACACGACTGAACGACTAAACAACAACTTCTAACTACGGATTGCTAAGACGACTCTCAGTTTAAATACCCCTACTATATATAAGCTATAGAAGCTGTGATATATTGCTAGTGGCAATTTTCTTAACTTTCAGCAACAAAAGAATAATACATATTGCTCCCTCACTTGCCACATGAAAGTATTTGGGCTCATGTTCACAATTTCGTGAACATAAGTGTGCACAGAACAGTTTATTAAACTTTATAAATTTACAAAAGGTTTAAATTGATTAAACCTTAAGGTCAGGGGGATGTTAACTTTTGCCCACCCAGACTCCTTCTCCAAGATCTTGGAGCCGACCAGCGTCCTTTTAATTCTGTCACAAGAAAACTATAATTCCCATCATCCCTGACCATTGGTTATACCAGCTGGGGCTGATGGGAGCTGGAGTTCAACCACATCTGGAGGGCATGCAGGTTCTCCACCTGTGGCCTCCATCATCTAAGTTTTATTCTTTGCCAAGAATGCCACCAGGCTGACGCATCTGCCCCAGCTGAAGTTTGGACAGATTGGCAAAGTAGACATCAAAGGTCAGTGATACATTGCCAGTTTATCCCACCTCAATGTAGTGTGGTATCCCACTTCAATGTAGTGTGTTCCAGACTTTGTTGTTGTTTAGTCGTTTAGTCGTGTCCGACTCTTCGTGACCCCATGGACCAGAGCACGCCAGGCACTTCTGTCTTCCACTGCCTCCCGCAGTTTGGTCAAACTCACGTTGGTAGCTTCAATAACACTATCTAACCATCTCTTCCTCTGTTGTCTCCTTCTCCTTGTGCCCTCCATCTTTCCCAACATCAGGGTCTTTTCCAGGGAGTCTTCTCTTCTCATGAGGTGGCCAAAGTATTGGAGCCTCAGCTTCAGGATCTCTCCTTCCATTCAAAAGCATCAATTCTTCGGTGATCAGCCTTCTTTATGGTCCAGCTCTCACTTCCATACATCACTACTGGGAAAACCATAGCTTTTACTATACGGACCTTTGTTGGCAAGGTGATGTCTCTACTTTTTAAGATGCTGTCTAGATTTGTCATTGCTTTTCTCCCAAGAAGCAGGCGTCTTTTAATTTCGTGGCTGCTGTCACCATCTGCAGTGATCATGGAGCCCAAGAAAGTAAAATCTCTCACTGCCTCCATTTCTTCCCCTTCTATTTGCCAGGAGGTGATGGGACCAGTGGCCATGATCTTCGTTTTTTTGATGTTGAGCTTCAGACCATATTTTGCGCTCTCCTCTTTCACCCTCAATAAAAGATTCTTTAATTCTTCCTCACTTTCTGCCATCAAGGTTGTGTCATCTGCATATCTGAGGTTGTTGATATTTCTTCCGGCAATCTTAATTCCGGCTAGGGATTCATCCAGCCCAGCCTTTCGCATGATGAATTCTGCATATAAGTTAAATAAGCAGGGAGACAATATACAGCCTTGTCGTACTCCTTTCCCAATTTTGAACCAATCAGTTGTTCCATATCCAGTTCTAACTGTAGCTTCTTGTCACACGTAGAGATGTTCCATACTTGCCATGAGTCAAAACCAGACCAAAAAAACACAACCCTTTACTAACCCTATACTAACGGAAAATAAAAGCAGCTTCTAAAGAAATAGACACTCACACTAGATATATCCCCCCACACACACACACACTTTTAAGATCCTTTAAAAGGACACTTTTCTCAGACAAGTGCATTCATATTGTCTCACTGTGGAACAGATGTAGTATTTACTGTTATTGCATGCAGCACTTGCAAAAATTTTCATAGCATCTAATAACACAGGAGTCCACGGCTTCCCATGCAATCCCATAAAGTCTAACAAGGAAGCTGGGGTAGTTTCTGTCTTCTTTTATGAGCGCACAAATACATGATTTACCAGCCATTGGTGGTGCTTGTGAAAAGAACTTTATTCAGTTGACCTTTCCAGTACAGCACATGAAAGGTAAATTTCCTGCCACATCCGCACTCAGGTAATTATTCCAAAGGTAGGTTTCAGCCCAGTGCAGTTCAATGGTGCTGACTCTCATGTTAGTGTGTGTAGGGTTGAAACTCAAGCAAAATCTATTTAAACAGTGTGATCTTTTACTAATACAATATTACTAATAAAATACTTATAAAATATTTTTCTTCCAAACAGACTTGTCGTGACTTTGTCGGCACTAGGTCTTTCCCCTCTTACAAATAACTGTTTTCCTTCGTTTGTGGGCTTGCGGGGGGAGGGGGGGAGGATTCAAAATTGAGCACATTTCTCAGGAAAGAAAAAGACTAATGAGACAGTTTATTGCAGCCCCTAGCACAACACGACTCTTCTGCTAGATAGGGAATAACTCTTTTATATTGTTAATGTGTGAAACGTGAGTTATTACTCGCTTATTTACTTGCGACTTTAAGTACACCTTCCCATGGGTAAGAAAATAAGAAAGTAACATGCTGCCTGGTCCTTCTGGATTTATCAGCTGAACGCCACCGATTACTGAAATATCAGCTGCTTCACACTGGGATCTAGATAAAGGCCAGACTAAACTTAGCATTAATTGTGTGAAATCAATTGATGCTCCTGTTTTGGTTTTTGGCTTTTTGATAACATAAATTGTCACCATAGGAGGGGTGTGCACATTCAGTATTTAGTTGATGGAGAGAGGTTAACCCTTTCCCTAGCACACACCATGATCTCAGTGAAATCCCACCCCCAGCTTCAATAACCCTTTTCTGGTTAAGAGAAGGTGAGGATGGGAGCAGGAGATAATTTTCATTGGGATCATGGTATGGAGGGGAAATGGTTAACCTCCCTGCCTGCCCACTGTAGTCTTTATCCTGTTTCCTCCATCTTCCATTTATCCTTCAATCCCATCCACTGCATGGTGACATTGCCAAACGAAACATCAGCCACACCTTTGCAAACAAGCCCTCAGTAGCTAAATTAATAAATGCTCCCTTCAAAATGTCTACGCCCTCAAAACTGGCACACACACATACCTACCTGGAATGAGAAAGAGCGTAGGCAGTTCCCTCTCCCTCTTTTTTTTCACTTTTCTCATTTATTTATTTGTTTATTTATTTATAATTTTGAAGTTTATACATTTCAAAAGTTTTATACATTTCACTAATTTTACATTCATTTTGACATTTCAAAACTTGACTTCCATCCCCCTGTTTCTGCGGTTCCTTAAATTTGTTTTTAATATCTTCTGCATATCCAAACTAATTTAATTTGCTCATTTATTCATCTTCTTTAAATATATACTCTTATAAAACTGCACATTGTTACAATAATCCTGACAATGTTTTTATCTGTTTATAATTTATCTGAAAATATTCAATAAACCATTTCCATTTTTTTTTATTTTAAGAAATGGTAGTCTTGATTTCTTATTCTTCTGGTAATTTTCACCATTTCTTCATATTGCATAAGTTTTTGTATCCATTCTTCCTTTACTGGGACTTCTGTTTCTTTCCATTTAGGGGCAAGTAACATTCTTGCCACCGTAGTAGCATACATAAATAAATTTCTGTACATTTTATGTAGTCCTGTCCCTATAATTCCCAAAAGAAAAGCTTCTGTTGTTTTAGTCTTTTTACTAAGGTTATTTTAAACAACATTTTCATTTCATTATATATCATTTCCCACTTCCCTCTCCCTCTTTTGGTGCAGGGCTCCCTATAATGATGAGTCGAGCTTTTGAGAGTTCCAAAGTTTGTTCCAAGCTGTTTATGCAACATTGGGCCTGTGCTTGGTAGCCTGTATGAAGCCTCTGGATTTGTTAGGTCTTGCTTAAAATTTAAAAGCTCTGAATATCGGTCCTTCGAGTTACTGGAACAGATCCAGGCTCTAGCTTTGGCCCTAACCTCAAGTGCCAGCAATGAACCTCCGGGCCCCAGAGTTGGACAGTACAGTGGTGCCCCGCAAGACGAATGCCTTGCAAGACGGAAAACTCACTAGACGAAAGAGTTTTCCGTTTTGGAGGTGCTTCGCAAAACGAATTTCCTATGGGCTTGCTTCGCAAGACGACAATGTCTTGTGAGTTCCTGCTGGTTTTTTTTCCTCCCCCCCCCTTTTTCTAAGCCGCTAAGCTGCTTATCAGCTGATCCGATCAGCAGATAAGCCGCTAAAAGCTGCTAATAGCGCTAATCCGCTAATCCTTCAATGGGCTTGCTTCGCAAGACGAAAAAACCGCTAGACGAAGAGAATCACAAAACGGATTCTTTTCGTCTTGCGAGGCACCACTGTACAGACTTCTAGTCTTCATAGCCTTAGGCTGGTTCTGAGAAGGACCAACAAAATCTTCAGTCACGTGGCTTGTTTTGAAACCTCAGCTTGGCTGACCACTTTTTAGGTAAAGGTAAAGGGACTCCTGACCATTAGGTCTAGTCATTACCGACTCTGGGGTTGCGGCGCTCATCTCGCTTTATTGGCTGAGGCAGCCGGCTTACAGCTTCTGGGTCATCTGGCCAGCATGACTAAGCCACTTCTGGTGAACCAGAGCAGCACACGGAAACGCCGTTTACCTTCCCACCGGAGCAGTACCTATTTATCTACTTGCACTTCGACAGGCTTTCTAACTGCTAGGTTGCCAGGAGCAGGGACCGAGCAATGTGAGTTCACTCCGTCTCGGGGATTCGAACCGCCAACCTTCTGATCGGCAAGTCCTAGGCTCTGTGGTTCAACCCACAGTGCCACCCGTGTCCCTGAACACTTTTTACTCAAGTATAAAACAGGCAGGAAGATGCCGCTTGCAGAGCTTGTCTCTGAAAGTATACGAACGGTGTTGTTGACATGTAATTGCTTTGCCACATGTTCAAGGGCCGCTTTGCATACATCAATTCCCATCACTTAGTAGGTGGATATGAGATGTGCAAACTGACTCACTTGAAAAGGCACTGTGTTGGAGGTCAGGTGGTGTTTGATCCATGATGGCATATACACACATGCAAACCATTGCTCAAGGTGACTGGCATCGTAGTGAACATGCCCTTGTAAGCCAACCCTACATCCAAATTCTGACGCCAGCTAATTTTTTTGCCCTTTTACTAGCAACAAGAGTTGGTCAATAGTCACAGCAAAGAAGCAGTCCACAATCACAGACCCACCAAGTGTCCCTATTTTCCAGGGACAGTCCCGAAAGCCATTCTGGTTTCTGATTTGATCCCAGAATGTCCCTTTTCCTTAGGACATCCCTTTTATCATTAGAGAAATGTTGGAGGGTATGGAGTTATGCAACTCCCAAGTCAAGGATGTAAGTAACTATGCAACCTTTAGAAGACATCTGAAAGCAGCCCTGTATAGGGACGTTTTGTCATGTTCATTGCTTTATAATGCTTTTATATATGATGGAAGCTGCCCAAAGTGGCTGGGGCAACCCAGTCAGATGTGTGGGGTATAAATAAACAATTGTTGTTGTTGTTGTTATTGAATAGGACATCCCAGTTTTCATCAGAGAAATTCTGGAAGGTATGCATTCAGGAGAAAACGGATTTAAGAGCACAGTGAAGTTACATTATCCCAAACATGCCACATTTATTCATCGTTATTCCTCCATATTTCAGCCCTCTTGCAGAGCTGTATGAATCAGCAATTAATCTGCTCAAAATAACCTGTGACTTCTCCCTGTAACGGCATACGCCAAAAGTGTTTTTCCTTTCCAGGAGAGCCAGCTAGTATAGTGGTTGTGAGATCTAAATCTCGGAAACAGGCGCAGGCTATGGCAAGCGGTGACTTGAAATATCTTGTATATCATCAGGCAAAGGGAAAAGCCACAAATTATATTGTCACGGTGATAGCTGCCACCTGATTGGCAAGCTGGAGAGAGAAGAGGGGCAGCTGTATCTCACAGCACCAGTTTGAGCTAAACAGCCAACTAGGCTTCCCAGCTTGCTGTAGCCAGCCAATTTTTATGCTACGGACAAGACACAAAGAGGACACTTAGCATCCCAACCTCATATTGGGTTGCACTACATTTGACACGGTGCTAAAAGCAATGTGTAATTTTCAGACTAAAAGATATAAAGCTTAATTTCCTCCCCCCCCCCCCCGGGAGGAAACACAAAGGCTGCCTCAATCCGATTCAAAATGGCTTTCAATCACAGGCTCTTGTGGCAGAGCAGTAGGAAGCCATTTTAAAATGGCGAAATTGAAATACGCAGCATTGACACTTCCCAGATTGCCTTGGAAATAGCTCAGCCACCCATGGAGCTACTCCATGGAGGAAAGCCTACAAAAGTGACTGGATGTTAGAAGCTCCTTTATGCCAGGTCAGAGAATTTGTCCACCCAGTCCATTATCGCTGACTCTCATGGGTAGTGGATAGCAGTGTCCTAGGCAGATAGTTTTTCACATCACCTGCCACCTGATACAGTGGTACCTTGGTTCTCAAACTTAATCCATTCCAGAAGTCCATTCCAAAACCAAAGCATTCCAAAACCAAGACACGCTTTCCCATAGAAGGTAATGCAAAATGGATCAATCCATTCCAGACATTTAAAAACAACCCCTAAAACAGCAATTTAACATGAATTTTACTATCTAACAAGACCATTGATCCATAAAATGAAAGCAATAATCAATGTACTGTACTATGAAATAAATAAGACAGTATTGTAGAGGATAAAAATTAAAATTATTGTTTATTTTCTTACCTGCACTGATGATAGTCATTGTTTGGAAGGGGGGCTTTTATGCATTTCTGCAGTCACACAATCAATCAGTAGCTGAACTGGGTTCCACACAGTCACAAAAACAAATTAACCGAAAAAACCTCAAAAACAAAAATGCAAAATAAATAGCAAAAACAAAAGCGTCAAACTTAATCCATTCAGGAAGTCCGTTTGACTTCCGAAATGTTCAAAAGCCAAGGCGCAGCTTCTGATTGGTCCAGGCGCCCTGGAAACAATAGCCAACAGCCACATCGGACATTCGGCTTCTGAAAAACGTTCAAAAACTGGAGCACTTACTTCTGGGTTTTCGGTGTTCAGGGAACCAAGGCGTTTGAGAATCATGGTACCACTGTACTTAAAAACACACACACCTGGATCTACCAGGGATTGAACTGAAGACCTTCTGTATGAAAAACATATGCTATATTACTCTGCCATGGACCCTCCTTTAGTTATTTCCAGGATATTCTCAGTCTGCAACTTTACACATGTCACAGGCATGCTGCCAAAATGTCATCTCATCCCCTGCCCCCATTGCATGACATCATCCTATGATAAGCTTCACCAGCTACTGAGCTGCATGTCAGGCTGTCACGGGTGAAAAACCTCACACCTTTATTATATCACAGTCCTTTTTCAGGGACATTTCCATGTCGCACGCTCTGTGTGACTTTCACCTCTCCGAAGAAGGATTGCTTGTTCCCATCAAGTCTAATTTTTCAGTTTTACAGTGTAATTTAATTACATTTTCAGTGATTCCATTCACTTGGAAGCAAAAAAAACCCCAAATTGTCTTATTCCTCCCAGATATTCCTCTTACTCCTCTGAGATCACCACAATTACTCTCTAAGACAGTGGATTACAAATGTCTTTAATCAAATGAGGAAAATGCTTAGCCTTCCTATATTACCAACCCTCCATAGTTTCCACTTCTCACTTGAGTGTGATAGAATTCCTTTTGTCTGCTGAATGGAGGGGCGAGGATAGCCGGTGACAATGAAGTGAAATTTGTATTTCTACACATCCTTTCAGGGTCATCAAAGGGTAGCAGGGGCACATGAACCAGATCCTTGTAAGGAATAAGGAATAAGGATTTGATTTGATTTATTTTAACATTTACAGTATATCCCACCTTTCTTCCAAGTAACCAGGGCATCAGTCAACCAGGGCAACAGTACTCCAACCACCACCTTATCTTCACAAGAACCCAGTAAAGTAGGTTTGACTGAGGGATAGAGATTAACCCAAGGATGGGCGAGGGTTTGAACTTGGACCTCTCTAGGCCTTGTCTGACACCCAATCCATCACACCACACAGGTAATAAAGTTTCCTACAAAATATTTTTAGGCAACAATTTCTCCTTTAATCTTCACTGGTGTTTCTGCATAGCCTTTGAAGCAATCCCCTCAAAAAAACATGTTAAAATTTCAACTTTGAGCCCTGAAGTCTCACATTTTTGAAATTAAGTACTGACTATAAACACTAGTGGGGTGCAGGTGGTGCTGTGGTCTAAACCACAGAGCCTAGGACTTGCCGATCAGAAGGTCGGCGGTTCGAATCCCCGCGACGGGGTGAGCTCCCGTTGCTCGGTCCCAGCTTCTGCCAACCTAGCAATTCGAAAGCACATCAAAGTGCAAGTAGATAAATAGGTACCGCTCTGGCGGGAAGGTAAACGATGTTTCCGTGCACTGCTCTGGTTCGCCAGAAGTGGCTTAGTCATGCTGGCCACATGACCCGGAAGCTGTATGCTGGCTCCCTCAGCCAGTAAAGCGAGATGAGCGCCGCAACCCCAGAGTTGTCTGTGACTAGACCTAACAGTCAAAGGTCCCTTTATCTTTATAAACCACTAGTATCCAATGCATACAACCTCACCATGTGCATTCAGAGAAGCATATCTGGTTGACCACTGTGAGAACACAATGCTGGACTAGATGGGTGATTGCCTGATCAACTGGGTTCTTCTTAGGTTCTTAAGAAAGTCCCATGGACTTCAGAAGGACTTGCTCCCAAACAGCTGTGCATAGAACATGGGTAACCAGCTTGATGCCTTCCAGAAATTTGTGAGACTACAACTCCCATCATCATAAGTCAGCAAAGGATGATGGGAATTGTAGTCCAGCAAAATTTTTAAAGCACCATGTTGGCTACCCAACCGTAGAACAGAGGATACTGCCTTACACCAAATCAGATAATTGTTTCATTCGAGCTCCAAAATGCTGACATGGACTAGCAGTGACTCCTCAGGGTTGCACCTGAGAGATTTTGCATACGAGGAAGAGGCTCTCACACAGAGCCATGTACAGTGGTACCTCGGGTTACATACGCTTCAGGTTACATACACTTCAAGTTACAGACTCCGCTAACCCAGAAATAGTACCTTGGGTTAAGAACTTTGCTTCAGGATAAGAACAGAAATCGTGCTCCAGCAGCGCGGCAGCAGTGGGAGGCCCCATTAGCTAAAGTGGTGCTTCAGGTTAAGAACAGTTTCAGGTTAAGAATGGACCTCCGGAACGAATTAAGTACGTAACCAGAGGTACCACTGTACTCAAAACTGGGGTTTTGAAAGAGTAAAACAATTAAAATCATGAAAAAGCAAGAGAAATAAAACAAGGCTCTAGCCAACTAATTCCTACTCAGAGTAGATTCATTGAGAGCAATGGATTTTAGTTAGTCATTTATTTCAATGAGTCTACTTAGAGTATGAGTATCTTTACCATAGCCTAACATTTGGACATACGGTATATTTTTACAACCTACCCTATTCTCTTGACTGTAAAAAACTATGTAAATTGCTGTAAACTATCCTGGGATCTTTTGTTGTAGGATGAGTAAGAAATTGAAATAATAGTAGCAGCAGCATCATCAACAACAACAAATGACAGTGGGATGCAATGCACAGCAACAGCAAATTTCAAGGTATTATGTATTGATTTCAAGATTTTTAAACAAATGTTGAAATGTTTCTTTCCCTCTTAAAACACACGTTGAAATGTGCATTTTGATACATTTAAACTGTGTCGCAACATTTGGATCAGCACAAAACTGAGTGGGGAGGTACGTTTTGATCTGCGTGTGAATCCGGGAGGTCATTTTTGTGCAGGGATTCTCTAAGATCAAATTCCTCAAGCATCCCTACTGGATGGCTGCCAGGAAATTCATCAGCACCGACCGAACGCACACACCAGACATCCTCCAAACCTGGCTTACTTATCTTAAGCTTGCATAGATCTTCTACATGATTAAAGCTATTCCTTGAAGTCATTAATTGCAGGCACTGAGGGTTCCTCGGCATCTGTCACAACTGTCAAGTCCACCATGCAATTTAAACAGAACCACTCGGAGAGCTGATATTCAAAGAGACGTGAGCATATATCTTGGACAAAGTAGATTTGGCTTGCTACCTGACATTTAAATTGTCCCTGTTTTGACTCGTACCGCAACCTGTCCCGAGGACTCAGAACAAGCAATAGTGTGATGGGACTGTCAAATACAGGTTTTTTGGCCCTAAGTGAACCACAAGTGGTACACTTGGGGAATGAGTCAGTCTGCATACCACCTCGATTCCAGGGTACCGTGTAAATTTGTGAGAGCCATATCTTCTTTTAACCATGGGCAGAACCTCCAAGTGCCCCCATTTTCCAGGGACAGTCCCCGATTTAGAGGAACTATCCTGGTTTCTGGTTTGATCCCGGAACGTCCCACTTTTCCTTAGGATGTCCATATTTTAATCAGAGAAATATCGGAACATGTGGTAGGATGTCCCTATTTTTATCGGAGAAATGTTGGAGGGTATGGAGTTATCCAACACCTGAGCCGTCTGAAGGCAGCCCTGTATAAGGAAGGTTTTTTAAAATGTTTAATGTTTTATTATGTTTTTACATATGTTGGAAGCTGCCCAGATTGGCTGGGGTAACCCAGTCAGATGGGTGGGGTATAAATAGTAAAACTATTCTTATGGAATGGGAAATCCCTATTTTCATCAGACCTACAGTCATTTGTGACTGTATAGTCCCCTAGTCCGTAAGAGATGGGGAGAGGGATTCTCAGGCCCTATAAGAAATACTGGGTGAGGGGATACATGAAGCATGCAAGTGAGCACTTACTATTTTATGGCATATGAAATTACTCTAATCCAAGGAAGGATTGTACAAATAAATATAAATCAACTCATCAATACAGGATCCAGACCTGGGATGGGTTTTTTAAAAAAAGATTTATATTTCAGTTAAAAGAAATAAAGTGATAACAGAAAAAAAAGGAAAAGTGAGAAGGTGAAAAACAACAACAAAGATACATATAAAAACAAAAATATACAAAAGAAAAGCAATATACAGTATTTCCATACATTCATGTATAAATTGGTATAGTGTTATTGTCCTAGTGCTTATGTAAATGCTAATGACCTACCAAATTTTCTATAAACTCATTCCAAATGTTATCATCTCTTTCCATGCAGGATCTGTGCCTGTAAGCAGTCAATTTATAAATTTGCCAATGATATCATATCATCAGTCCATTGATTGAAGGGTACCATATCTTTATTTTTCCAAACTGGGGTATGTGTTAAATGTCAGGGTGCGGCTCTGGAACCTGTGAAATGAAAGACACATTTCAATTTGACTGTGTGCGTGATGAATTCACCCCCAAACCAAGTAACCGTGGCATGAAAATGCATGTAAATCCATCCAGGTTTAGGGAAATAGAGCTTCCAGGTGAAGGGAAGGTTATCTCTAGAAGGCCTAAGTCTTTTATTCTTTAAAAAATAATCCTCTAGAATAGTGTTTCCCAAACTTGGGTCTCCAACTGATTTCGGACTACAACTCCCATGATCCCTAGCTAGCAGGACCAGTGGGCAGGGATCGTGGAAACTGTAGTCCAAAAACAACTGGAGACTCAAATTTGGGAAACACTGCTCTTGATCAGGGATGGTGGCCCTCTAGATGTAGCTGTAACACAACTTCCATCATTCCTGATTTAGCTATGCTGGCTAGAGCTGATGGGAGTTGTAGTCCAACACTCCTGCAAGCCCTCAGGTTCCCCATTCCTGCTCTAGTTAAGTTTTTATTTCGGAACCAGCAGTAAGCGAAAAATGTCCATTCCTTGTGTATAGCGATGATGGTGATCTAATTAAATCCAGCGCCTATTTCCAGGTCTGTTTCTGATTAAGGTGAGGTTCAGTACCTTTGCTCATTATAACCTTTGCATTTTTCATATAGGATAGTATTGCAAAAGTCTCATTAATCTCTCTTCAGTAATGAGATGTGTGCTGGATGCAAATCCATTCATTTGGGGACAAGATTAATAAGATTTTCAAAATAATGCTTCTTGTGATCCAATCTCATTCCCCGAGCTTTTCACAAAGAACAATATTTGGTAGAGGGTAACGGGAGAGAGACAAGTTTTGTTACATTATAGTTTGGTGAACATTTCCTCTATCGTTATGTGTGATTTTGAACAGGACAAGGGGTATGACCAGAACCCAATTACTAATGAAATAAAAAAAAATTAAGGTCTTCTATATATAGGATAAAAGTTCATAACTGCATATATAAACCACATGTCTGAAACCCTACAGAAAACGTCCTGAAACCATTTTGTCCCTCCCAAATTGACCTCAAATATTTCTCTGCAAGGTAGAAGGAAAATGGAAAAGCCTCCCCATTGTATTTTAGTTCACAAATCCTGTCTTAAGGGTATGTCTGTGTATGAATAGGCTGAGACTCAGGAACTAAGTATTTCTCATTACAAAAGACTGGCCAGGCTCCCCAGGGTATCCAATCAAGTGACCATTAACAGGTAAACTGCCAGACAGGAGATAAACTACGCACTCAGATTTGTGTTGTAGACTGCCTTTTCTGTGATGTAGATATGATGTATCTGGGGGGTGGTCTTGGACTCCAGGACAGGCAATTTAAAATGTCTATATAAGGGCGGGCACACCTTTGTTCGGGGTCTTCCTCCTTTACTGCGTGTGAGGGGAGCACCCTGTTGCAACAGTTCCATAAAGATCAGGCTTACGAGCTGCTTTGCTTCTCAATATTCTCTGGTTGGCCTCTGTTATTTTCTCCGACCGATGGAGAACCTACAAAGGACTCTATAAGGGCTCTTGTGTTCCCAATAAGGGAATAAGGGCAGATTTTTGTTTATTACACTAAATCACAGTACAGTGGTACCTCGGGTTACATACACTTCAGGTTACATACGCTTCAGGTTACAGACTCCGCTAACCCAGAAATAGTGCTTCAGGTTAAGAACTTTGCTTCAGGATGAGAACAGAAATCGTGCTCCGGTGGTGCAGCGGCAGCAGGAGGCCCAATTTGCTAAAGTGGTGCTTCAGGTTAAGAACAGTTTCAGGTTAAGAATGGACCTCCAGAATGAATTAAGTACTTAACCCGAGGTACCACTGTGTTACTATTCCTTTAGAAAAGGAAGTTTTAGAGTCTAGTCCTAACTGGCCTTCCACACCTTATGTCAATGGGTGGTGTTGAGGATGGTGCACAGATTAAAGAATGGTAGAATCAGATAGTCAACTAGTCCAGCCCCCTGCAATGCAGGAATCTCAACTAAAGCATCCATGTCAGAAGGCCGTCCAATCTCTGCTTTAAAACCTCCAATGAAGGAGAGTCCACCACCTCCCAAGGGAGTCTGTTCCACTGCAGATCGATCAGCTCTTATGGTCAGAAGGTTCTTCCGGATGTTTACTCAGAATATTTTTTTCTTCTAACCTGAAGCCATTGGTTCAGGTCCTGCCCTCCAGAGCAGCAGGAAAAAAGGCTTGCTCCATCTTCCATGTGACAGCCCTTTACATATCAGAAGATGGCTCTTATATCTCCTCTCAGCCTCCTTTTCTCAGACTAAACATACCCTGCTCCCTTAACCATGGCTGGATCTAGACACATCAAAGAAGCGTTTCAGTATAAAAGTGCTGTAAATTTAAACAGGGAAAACAGGTAGAGTAAAAACGGGACTCCATGTCGCCATCTGGTGGCACAGTGCTATATCGCACATACAACGCATATACAGTCGTACCTTGGTTCTCGAACGGAAAGTCCGTTCGACTTCCGAAAACGTTCGAAAATCAAGGAATGGCTTCTGATTGGCTGCAGGAGCTTCCTGCACTCAACTGGAAGCCTCGGAAGCCACGTCAGATGTTCGGCTTCCAAAAAACATTCGCAAACCGGAACACTTACTTCTCGGTTGGTGGCATTCGGAAGCCAAAATGTTCAAGTCACAAGGCATTCGAGAACCAAGGTACAACTGTAAAACACTTTTATATATAACATTTTATATATAACATTTTTTTTTTGCAAAATAAAAACAACAACAATACAAAAACAAAATAAAACAAATTGACTTCCCTCTAATCCCTTCCTTGGTTCTATTATCTATCAACATACTGCATGTCTATTGTTAATTTTTTAACCTATTTAAATCCCTATTAGCCATTCATAACAAAATTACAAGTAATCTAAAAAAAACCTGCTAACGTATTAACCTGTGTACATTGCTTCTGTATGTATGCAATAAACATCTGCCATTCTCCCTTAAAAAGTCATGTTCGGTTCTCAGAGGAGGGTGCATAGGGGCCTTACGATGTTACCAATTTTAAATCACCATAACTGGAATTAAAATCAAAGAGATCTGTGCTCAACGTTCCTCAGAGCTCTTACTGTAACCTTTCTGCACCAGGAAGGAAATTTTTCTGAAAATAATTGAACATGCCTAATTAAATAGTGGGCAAGATAAACCTTTTTTTGAAAATAAATGAGCAGATTAGTCAATTATCTCGTGGCATTTGTGTGCTCAAGGCTGTTGGTCCATAATCATTTTTCTGGGAGTAAGTCCCAGTGAACTCATTTGGGCTTACTTCTAAGTGTATACATATAGGAATGCACTGTTAGTCAACCCTTACACTTCATCATGGTGGTATGTAATAATTTAGTATTTTATGTGACAGTACTCCATTTTGTTGATTTCTCACACCATTCCCATCATGTGTCAAATATGAAATGCCGTATGGGATTTTAAAAATAAAGTAATGAATGGTTGAATCAATAATGATGTGAACAAATATTGAATTGCCAATTAAGAAACAGCCAGCAACGTCGAGGAAGCTTATTGCTTTTTCAGCTTGGATGAAGGATTCATTCTGAATCTGGCTGCTTAAATATATATGACTACTTTATACAAATGGAAATGTGCCTCAGAATATTTGTCTGCCTGTAGTAATTTTTGCAGCGCTTTTTTTTTTTAGGACACAGAGGAAGAACATCATGAATTTATGAAGAAAAGAGAGCAATGAGTTCAGAAGGAAAAGGAAGCAGTGGTTTATTCATTACTTGATTCAAAATACAACATGGCTACTCTGTCCATTATTAACTTTCAAAATGAACTGAAATATTTATTCCAGGAGCAGCAGAAAATATGTTGACCATTGCGAAAAGCAGAGATGGGGACCCTTTTCCAGCTAGCTAGAAAGACAAATTCTGGACAGCCTTTTGGGGGCCACAGGCAAATAGTGAGTTGCGTCAGAAGCAGAAATGAGAAGAGCAATGGATGTTAATTTTACCTTTGTACAACAAGCCTGTTTCTGCACACACACACACACACACACACACACACACACACTCCTCTTTCCTCTCTCCAGGTAAGCAAGAGGCATTATCAGAGTTCAAAGACACATTCCAGTCAGGCACATACACTCAGGATACAAAACAGGGCCAGGGAGGGCTGTGGCCTAGGGAAGGCCAGATAGAGGGGCGTTGTCAGGGACTGGGCAAAGGAGGAATGGTGGAGACCGCCTCCCCATCCTGACCCTTCCAGGGAGGAGGAAGAGAAAGACAGTATGGATTGACAACAGGGGTTTGAAGGAGGTATCAGCTCAGAGGCAGATGAGGGGGAAAGCTGGGAAATCATGGGAGAGCCAGAGTAACACCCGGCTGACACGTCATTAGAAAGCATTCCGGACCCTCCATCTCCCAGAACCCGGCGAGCCTTAAAAGTAGGAGAGCAAAGAGCTCAAAGACAGAGGGCATGTAGCAGCACCTGTAGAGGAGACGATGAGAATGATGAATGAGATGGGGCGGTGGAGATTCACTCGGGACAATGCCATTATCCAAGAGGCTGTGTTCTACAGCCTTTCTCTGTAAAGCTTGAAATGAAACTTTTCCTTGTCTTTATACTTTCCTGGGCAACCAGCCAGGAGCTGTTGACAGCATCCTGGCAGGCATTGAGGGCTGCATTTGGCCGCCAGACCTGAGGTTCCCCACCACTGATTGGTTGCTGTGAGAACAGGATGGTAGATGAGTCTTTTTCCTGATCCACCAGGTCTCACCTTACGCACTTACATTGTGTTCTTACATTATGCTCTGGCCATTTGTGTTCATTCTCACTTTACACAAGGAGATTTAAACCACACTGGAATCATTTTGTATTCCATCCTATACCCAGGGTGGTTCAACAGCACTAAATCACAATAGAAAAAAACAGGATACACAACAAAAACAAAGACAACCCAACAATCCCTCCTTCTACAGCAACCAAAGGCCCGGTTGAAGAGGAATGTTTTTGCCGGGCACTTAAAGGTGTATAATGAAGGCACCAGGCAGACCTCCCAGGAGTGGATATTCCACAAATTGAGAGCCTCCACAGAAAAGGCCTGTTCTTGTGTTTCTACCCTCTGGACTTCTCATGGAGGAGGCACATGAAGAAGGGCCTCTGAAGATGATTGCTGGGTCCGGGTAGGTTCACAAGGAAAGAGGCAGTCCCTGAGATACTGCGGTCTCGATTAAGGAGTGATCTGCTGGGCTTTCACAAACAAGCCAAATGATTAATAAAACAAGGGTTCTTAAACAGGCTTTGTTTAAATATAGGGTTACTTGCTGAAACCCTACAGGAGTAAGACAGTTGAAACTACTGTAGAAAGATGGCACCCTCAGTGTTTGATGGGTTCAATTGGCAGATTCAGCAAGTGAGATTAAAATATTGGGGTCTACTAGCAGATTTCCCTAGGTGCGAGAAGAAGCCTCTTGGTATTTAAACATGCTCAGAATTTGAGGGACCTTCCAGTGCACAGTAACTTAAGAGAAACTAAGGTTGTAACAACCCATTTGGCTCTGCTCAAGAAAGCCAAAGGTAATTTCCCCTGTAACCAATGTAGCGCGTGTATGAATTGCGCGAAGCTTAAGGACTTGGTCAGTCAGGTTGGTAAAAAGGAAGTATGTCCTGGAAAATGTTTATAACAGCAATAGCAAAGGAGGAATATATGTGGCACATTGCCCAAGTAATCTCATGCGTGTTGGCATGACTACTAGAAAAATTAAAGAAGAGAATATGCAAACATAAAAAGAAACAAGAGACTTCCTGCCCCTGTAGTGAAACACTTTGTGTATTCTGGGCATACATAAAAGGATTTAAAATTGTGGGCTGTTGAGGAAATAATGGGATCTGGAAAACAACCGGAAGCAAAGTTGAGAAGAGGACTCTTCTGGATCCCCTCCCCCCTGAAGACTCTAGTGCCTCGTGGACTAAATGAGGAATTAAATTAGACTTCTGGATTATATAGGGGAAGGCATATCCAGAAAGGAGACCCACCCTCCAGTGGTAGAGACCCTTTACAGAATTTGCACTGCAGTCGCAGTGGGCGGCAGTGGAGCATTTCACCTCAGGTCACCCCTGCTATGTGGGGCTGCCCTTGAAGATGACTTGAAAATGTCAATGGGTCCAAAATGAAACTAGGTTTCCATTGAGATGTCATATAACACTTATTTCTGTGATTGCAAGTTGTTTTTAATATTGTGTTTTAATTGTATAAGCCACCCTGGGACATTGGGATGAATGGTGGGTAATTATTAATTAGAATACTCAAGTCTTTTTTAAATTATTTTTTGTGATGATATAATCTAGAATGAGAAGTTCAGAGTTCTGTAAGAGATTGGGGCATGTAAAGGAAGGTACAGTGGTACCTGGGGTGACAGACGCTTCAGGTTACAGATGCTTCAGGTTACAGACTCCGCTAACCCAGAAATAGTACCTCAGGTTAAGAACTTTGCTTCAGGATGAGAACAGAAATCGCATGGTGGTGGCACGGTGGCAGCAGGAGGCCCCATTAGCTAAAGTAGTACCTCAGGTTAAGAACAGTTTCAGGTTACGAATGGACCTCCAGAACGATTTAAGTTCTTAATCCGAGGTACCACTGTAAATCTTTGCACACATTTCCTGGAAAAGTTCTACATTTCTATTTTTGCTTTTTTGTGTTTTGTGGAGGATTCAAACAAATATCCTGTTCACTGACAAGGTTCCTCCTCATTCTAGAAATAAAGCTTCTTCTTCTTTCTTTCTTTTTTTAAAAAAATCAGAGCCTCAGGTTGAGTGGCAGAATGATAACTTAACCACAATATAGCTATGTATACTTTTGATACACTAACATAATGACATGAGTTTATTTTAATTCTTTTTCAGTATTATCTGGTCATAATTGTGTTTGTTTGAACTCCTATGGATCTTTGGAATGGAGCCTCTAAATTGGTGGTTTTTAAAATGACTCTATGCTTCATTTTGTCAGCCTTCTTGGTTTTGCCACTATTACAGTTATTTTTTGCCTTACTATCATAGAGCATGTCCTGTTTGAAAAAACTACCTACTGCTTCTGCCCCTGTCTTATATTATATTTATTTCAGTTGCCTTAATAGCACTTATGTTTATTTTAAACCTGATGGGAATATTTAGATGTCAGGCACATTCAAAACCCTAAGGGTTTCTTAAATTATAATCTCTCTCTCTCTCTCTCTCTCTCTCTCTCTCTCTCTCTCTCTCTCTCTCTCTCTCTCTCTCATAGAAAAGTATAATCCAGGGGTCAGCAAACTTTTTCAGGCGTGGGCCAGTCCACTGTCCCTCAGACCTTGTGGTGGGCTGGACTATACTTTTTTTGGGGGGATGAACAAATTCCTATGCCCCACAGATAACCCAGAGATGCATTTTAAATAAAAGGGCACATTCTACTCATGTAAAAACATGCTGATTCCCAGACTGTCCATGGGCTGGATTGAGAAGGCGATTGGGCCGCATCCAGCCCCCGGGCCTTAGGTTGCCTACCCCTGGTATAATCCCTCCTTCCTGTCATTTGTGGAGAATTCATTAAATAGGAGGCAGCAGGATGTCAACTTTTTCACCTCTCCTTTGCTCCTCTGATTCTAACAGGAGCTTGATCTTCAGACATTAGGAGATGATGCTTACCTCTATGCTGTGCAAAGTCTCACAGAGAGAAGCTGCTACTCTGTGGCAAAGCATAGGCTTTAAATATTGATATCAGGTTTGGTCCCTGACATTGCTGCCTAAAAGGATCTCAAGGAGACATGCTGGGGAAAATCTCCCTGCCTGAACCCTTAGACAGTCACTGTCAGTCATAGTGGGGAGGAAATCTTGTGCCTCATAGACCAGTGATCTGACTTAATGTAACATTGCTTCATATACCGCAGATTTCTGCCAATCAAGCTGTGGTTAAAAAGCACCAAAAGAGGATGAGCCCGATTTTTTTTCTGGTCAATTGGCAGAGCTAGAATAAAGCCACACGTTACTGCATTGTTTCCTCAATCAAATGAGTCTGGTGTGAAACACAAATCACAGAGAAATCCACTTTCCCTGTCAATGTATCCTCGTTTTCTTTTTATGATGTCATAGTAAAAGGCAGTGCCTAACATCCATAAACATGCATCGATTACCCCTGCTCAACAACGTATTGGCAATTTGAGCAAGATGTGTTGTCTCAGATGATGAATATTCCATTTATTGTGTTTCCTTTTTGGCATTATTGAAGAACTTTTCTCTTTGTCTGCTGAGCAGCTTACAAGAAGCTACAGTGTGGCAGCAGCCCTGGGATTTGACATGTCTTGCTGCGGCTGGATCTTATGCCTGGGAAATGGACCCATTTCACAGAATCATAGAATTGGAAGGGACGCCAGGGGTCATCTAATCCAAGCCCCTGCAATGCAGGGATCTCAGCTAAAGCATCCGTGACAGATGGCCTTCGGCAGAATCGCTGATCTGGATCTTGTGTAGAAATAAAGGAGTTTCACACCAGAAGAATGAGTTTCAAAGCTTTACTGCGGAACAGTCTTAAATGCTGGTTAGAAAAAATAAATGTTACAAAGAAATACAGTAACACATTGCACTCAAGTAGCAGGCAATGCAGTTCAGTCCTTAAAATGCTTTCTGCAGTTCAACAAACTTTCTTCTTTCTGGTCCCAGAAAGAGATCCTAAGCTTGTTCATCATGGTAGAGCTTAGCTTCATCTGATGCTGCTACTAGCTAAAGGTAAAGGGACCCCTGACCATTAGGTCCAGTCGTGACTGACTCTGGGGTTGTGGCGCTCATCTCGCTTTATTGACCGAGGGAGCCGGCATACAGCTTCTGGGTCATGTAGCCAGCATGACTAAGCCGCTTCTGGCAAACCAGAGCAGCGCACGGAAACACCGTTTACCTTCCCGCTGGAGCAGTACCTATTTATCTACATGCACTTTGATGTGCTTTTGAACTGCTAGGTTGGCAGGAGCAGGGACCGAGCAAGGGGAGCTCACCCCATCATGGGGTTTCGAACCGCCGACCTTCTGATCGGCAAGCCCTAGGCTCTGTGGTTTAACCCACAGCGCCACCCGCGTCCCTGATGCTGCTACTACTACTAGCCAATTACAGACTTCTCAGTTTTCCTCTCCTGCTGGTGTGGGCTCCAAATGCCCATCCTGGATTGGAGCCCATAGCTTCCTTTTCTTCAAAATAATGGTCTACACTGTTTAAGTGCAGGGTGTTGTTGTTTTTTAACACAGCTTGTGAATTGTGACATGTAATTTGACCTTTGGTGTTTCTCAGCAATCTGACACACAACTTCACCGGCTGCCACATGCTAGCCAATCTTCAATGG
This sequence comes from Podarcis bocagei, assembly GCF_964188305.1. NCBI lineage: Eukaryota > Metazoa > Chordata > Lepidosauria > Squamata > Lacertidae > Podarcis > Podarcis bocagei. The sequence goes on along the minus strand of NC_138129.1, from coordinate 80,454,544 downwards.
CTGGTTCACACAACTCCCCAATCCTAGCCTGCCAGAAGCTGGCTTCAGTCAGGCTGGTGTGTTTCAGATTTACTGATCAAAACTTGATTCTCTCCCACCTCATATCTTTATTCTCATCAGTCATTGAAAATATCACCTACTATCCTGTCTTCTTCACTTCTGCAATGAGAGAGCAAAGGGGTTAGTTCAGTTGGTTAGATAACATCAAGGTTGCAGGTTCGATGCCCATAAGGGACAGCTGCATATTCCTGCATTGCTGGGGTGTGTGGACTGATTAATCCTCAGGGTTCTTTCCAACTCCTTGATTCTATGATTCTGTTTTTAAGCAGTATTGTGATTTAAGTAATCCAAACACTTGATGCAGATCCTTCCCTAGGGCACAAGTCCCACACTGGTAGGGTTTTGCAGAATGATGGCATCTGCAAGCTGTCAGTTCCTGGTGGCAGAAGGTTTCAGGGTGATTGGGTCCAATCCCTGCACCAGCCTGGATTGGGCCTGATGCTGCCACCCAATGGCAACAAGATTGGCTGAAGATCCAGCAGATCCCAGGCCAGCTAAGCCCTACCTAAGCCTTGGAATGCTGCATTTTGGAGCTTTCTGCTGACCTCTGCAGAAAGCTCCAAACGTTCAGCAGCTCTGAGCAGATGGACACCTTTGCTCAATCCAAACACTCTACCTATGCAAGAAACACACAGACACACACACACACACACACACACACACACAATCTGTATACCACCCTCCATCCGTAGATCTCAAGTCGATTTACAAGATAAAAACACAAAATATACAGGAGTGGAAACTCTTTGTAGAGTACTTAAAGAGGTATAACAGTCAGATAAATCTACAAGTAGAATCTGATCAGTGAGCAGCAGTCATTAACAATTAGGATGTTGCATAGAGTGAAAGTGAGTGGTTTAAGAGGATATGCAGCACAACAAGGAAGAAATGGGAAGCCTTGGAGGGATGGGATGGGAAGTCTAGAGGCATTAGACAGACAAAGGTATTTAAAATTTGTATGCATTAAAATTTTGGAAAGTTCTTAAATAAAAATAAAGACATAATACACAATAAAACAAGAATGAAACAATAACCCTCTCCCGCACCCCCTCTGATGGCTTTCATTAATGAGCAAGGGGATTGTGACTTCTTTGTAGGTTAGGGTAGCAGTGATCCTCTGACAAAGGAAAACAGAAGCATATATGAAAGCTATCACTTTTAAAGCTGCTTGCCAGGATATGGGAGGGGGTGTGTGTTCAGCCATAGCTGTCAACTGTCCCTTATTTGGCAGGAAACCCCCTTATCCCAGCACCATGTCCCGCTGCTGTCCCTTATTGATGATGTCCCTTAAATTTCCCAGGTTTCAAAGGAAACAGCTCCTCTCCCTCCCTCCCTGCCAGCCAGGGAGGAGGGAGGCTCCAACTGTGTTGCTTGGCTGCGTTGCTCACCCAATAAGGAGTCTAAGAATGACTGGGGGGTGGAGCTTGCCTGCCTTGTGCCGATCAAATTGGCCACGTTGCCTGGGGACTCGCCTTTGCTCAGCGCTTCCCAGCGGAGAGGTGACGGTGGCTTTCCTTGCTGCATCCCCTTTGCCGGGTTGCTGCGCTGTGGGAACCACTGCTTGAGGCTTTGTTTGGCTGCTGACTGGGCTTTCTGCCTTTGGCTCAGAAGTTGAACATACCTGTGCTCAGAATCAGATGGATACGTCATCGACAGCCCACTCACCCTTGCCGGGGAAAAGGTCTGTCTGGAGCGGGGGCACATGGTGGGGGAAAAGGAAAGGAGCTGGTTGAGTACAATGGCGGGTGGCGATCTCGTGAGGGGGCCTTTTGGATTTGTTTTGGAGTCTCCTTCGATTGACTGTTATGGGGGAAAGGAAAGGAGCTGGTTGACTAAAATCCCTTATTTTGGCTGCTGATCCCTTATTTCCGAGGCTGCTGGTCCCTTATTTTCAAATCTGTAAGTTGGCAGCTATGGTTCAGCATCCAATCAAAAGGAAAGGATGTGTGAAAATTTGCAGGTATGCTGAAGCCCCGGGGGATGGTCTCTAATTGCTTCACCTCTATAGGACATTTACTGGACCAAGTCCTACATGCTTTGTCCCTTCTCTTCAACGGAGATGGGAATGTGTTTGAGGAGGAATGCCTTAAGAGCAAGGGTGGACAACCTCTGGCCCTCCAAATGTTGCTGAACACCCATGAGCCCCAGCAAAGAGAGTTGTAATTCAGCAGCTTCTGGGGGGCCACGGATTTCTCACACCTGCTGAAAGGGATAGGAGAGGGGGAAAGCTGCCCCACACCTGTAACTGCAAGCATGGAGAACTCCTGTGTTGGGCTCCAGCTTCAACCAACATGGGATGATTGGACCTGTCACTAGCAGCAGCTGCAGAGACATGAGGTTCTGCATGCAGAATTTTACTTGCAGAACGCTTACTACAGCCAATATGTCCATTAGGTTCAGTTATCTGCTGGTGTTCTCCAGAAATGGTTCCCTGCTTACAGAACAAAGGTTCCTTCTCATGTCCCCTTGCTTACATTGATTTCAGAAAGTATACTTTCATATGAGCCTTGACAGCTGTAATCTCACATCAGCATTTAGAATTCCACACAATGCAGCCATCTATCAAGGGGGCAAAACAATAAGCATCTGCCATGCCAATTTTTTCTCTCCAGATTAGCTATTTGCTGACACTGAAATGCTAATAATGTCTCAAATACATTATCATCACAATAGTTTAGTTTATCTCTAGGAGTATATACTCCAGCTGTAAAATATCAACCATTATGGCTTAAACAGCGTGCTTTATGCAATGCTAACCAATTTGAGAACTGAAAGAACTGATTTATGTGCTGTTTCAAAGGAGTTATTCCCGTTTACCAGGGTTGCCATCTCCTGGCCTGTAGGGAAGTTTGCTTTCTTCCCTCTTCTTAATAACTGCAGCTCAACTATCAAATGAAGCTTTGCCCATTACAGCACTGCATTGTTGTGTGGGAAATAACCACTCCTGCGTAGGATTGTAATAATTGCGCAGAATCTAATAGGTGCCTCTGCACTCATGAAAGGGCTTCTGAGCTGACAGAAGAGGAGTGGAGTGGAGTTTTGCCTATTCCTCCTTTCTACTGCATACCCCCAGGCCACCTCCCACCCTTTTCTGGATTATTTCCCAAACTCTCATGAGCTGAGTTTTGGAGGGCACTGGTTGCCGCAGGGAGGAATAGAAAATCAGCGAAAGTTGCTTCCCCACTCTTCCACTACCAGAGGAATCTGCTGGATCAAATGTCATTCTGCAGCCACTAAGTGGATTCCATGCATGGTGCAACTGGGTAAAGAATTGGGTCCACTGAGTTCAGCTTTGAACTTCCAGCAGTGGCAAATCACATGCCTCTAAGTCATGTGCAGTCAGGGAGGTGACCTCAAGATGTTCTTGGGCTCTTGTCTTGACCCCATCTGTGTAAACCCATCCAGGTAAGCTGCAGTGATGTCAGGAGAACAGCTCCACAGCTCCATCCTGCCACATGGGCTGCTACTGATATTTTTCCCCGCAAGAAAATATGGCTACCTCTCTGGAAAGTCTTCCTTTTGTGCCCCTTGCCCATTATTTCCCCATTCCTTCAGAACAACATCTTTGTTCACAGCCTATCTTGTTGGGAATAGCAATTATTCTCCACTTTAAGATTCCAAAGGCACACTAGATCTCCCACTTGTATTTTATAATACAACATCTTGACCCCTGTTCCTTTGTCAGTTTTATTATTTTTCCAGGGATTGATCATTATGGCCCTATTTGACTAGGAAGGTAAAAGCGTGAGTTCATGAAACAAATCACAAGATTTTGCTGCCTAAATAATATTCTCATTTTAAAGAATCATTTCATTCATATTTAATAATAATAAACAATGCTTTTTATTATTTATATGCTGCCCATCGGACTTGGTTTCCCCAGCCACTCTGGGCTGCTCCCAGCAAAATAATAAATGCATAATAAAACCTCAAACATTAAAAAAAACTTCCCTGTATTTAACTCACTGTATTTATTTTACTTAATATGCCCATGCAATTTAAACAAGTTGGTTTCTTCAATGGTAGATATTTGGGCACATATCCCAAACACTAACAGAGTTTTGAAGCTTTAAAATCAAATTTTGAAAACTAGCCATGAATTGATAATTTGTTTTCTGTGTTCAGTCTGATGCCCAGGGCAAACATTTTACTTGTCCTGCTGACAGCACCTTAAAATTGGCCAGGAGATGTTGTCATATCCAATATTTTGAAAAGTGCCGTTTCTGAACAATAGAACAAAACCAATATTCCAACTAGATCAATGTTTTTCACATTTGTTGGGCGGCAGTGGGGGGGAAAGGTCCTCTATGAAATTATTGGGGATTGAGAGGACACACAGTGACAGACTAGCATTCAAGAGAAACAGTTTTTCCACACCAATTGAATAGCCCCTAAAATGCAGAGAGTCAGCAAATAGTTGTGTGCGCTTAGGAAACAACAGCGAGTTTTGGACCATTGGCCATGGAGATGATAGCAGTTGTAGTCCAAAGCATCTGGAGGGCAGCAGGTTGGGCAAGAGAACCGAGTGTTGTGCCCTAAAACACTGCCCAGAATCCTTTGCAGCTTGCTGGTAAACAGAAGCTCATCAGCCAGCAACCTCACGTGAAAATCCACCCAGGACAGCACTTTGTAGGGCACAGTGCTTTTGCTGAAATCACAAGTGGGAAGAGATTTATTTCTTCATACAACAATAATACACATGCTTTTTCTGCATGGTGCAGACCCTCACCAGGAGGGTCAACACTAGGATGGATCCCCAAAAAACTTTTGTACCCATTGAAATTTCACCACTTGGCAGAATGCTATGGATAACCAGCTTATCTAAGCAATTCTTTGCATGACAAATTGTGGACACCAGTGATCTCTCTCTTGTGGCCCCATCTTACATTCAATGAATTCATTTCAGGACACAGAAGACAACATAAATAACCTTACCCCACACTTCTCATTGATAATATACCTTAGTTCCATCTCTTCCTTTTCAGCAGGTTCAGCTTATACCTAAGGGCCTAGTTCTCACTGAGGTGGAAGATATGTTTCTTGACTGTACAACTTCAGAGCACAGCTGAATGACTGAATGCTCCACAAGAAATAATCTTCCCACAAAGAAAATGTGGGTGCCTCACCCCAAACCATCCAGATATTTGTTTGGAGATATTTGTTTCCTCTCCTTGTGGAACTTCATTCAGGCAAGAAAGCACATGTGGTCTGAAATGTTACACCTTGGACTAAAGTTGATGACCTCAGGGCCAAACAAGGCATTTCGTGGATAGTATGTAGCAAAGAGGGAAGAAGGCGCTGTGGGTTAAACCACAGAGCCTAGGACTTGCCGATCAGAAGGTCGGCAGTTCGAATCCCTGTGATGGGGTGAGCTCCCATTGTTTGGTCCCTGCTCCTGCCAACCTAGCAGTTCAAAAGCACATCAAAGTGCAAGTAGATCAATAGGTACCGCTACGGCGGGAAGGTAAACGGCGTTTCCGTGCGCTGCTCTGGTTTGCCAGAAACGGCTTAGTCATGCTGGCCACATGACCTAGAAGCTGTCTGCGGACAAACGCCGGCTCCCTCGGCCAGTAAAGTGAGATGAGCGCCGCAACCCCAGAGTCGGTAACGACTGGACCTAATGGTCAGGGGTACCTTTACTTTTACCTTTATGTAGCAATGAATACCTCAGATTTTTTTCTTGTTACAGTTGTGGAGTGAGAAATCCATATGGAAAACAAAGTGCATGAGGAAGCTTATCTCTCAGAGGACAACACTTTGTGGGGCCCAGCACTTTTGCTGAAATCACAAGTGTGATTGAAACTGATCCCTTTCCCCTCACATGATGAGCAGATCCTACACGTGTCCCCATTTTCCAGTGACAGTCCCAGATCTACAGAAGCCCTCCAGTTTTCTGACTTGATCCTGAAATGTCCCGCTTTTCCTTAGAATGTCCCTATTTTCATCAGAGAAATGTTGGAGGGTATAGCAGGATGTCCCTGTATTCATTGGACAAATAGTGGGGGGTATGGAGTTATGTGACCCCTCAGCCAAGGAGATAGGTCACTATACAAACTTTACAATACATTTGAAGGCAGCCCTGTATAGGGATTCCCCCCCCCCCCATGTTTAATGTTTTGTTGTGTTTTTATATATGTTGGAAGCTGCCTGGAGTGGCTGGGGCGTCCCAGTCAAATGGGTGGGGTAAGAATAAAACAGCAGCAGAAGCAGCAGCAGCATAGGGCGTCCCTATTTTCATTGGAGAAATCTTGGAGGATATGGAATAGGATGTCCCTATTTTCATTGGGGAAATGATGGAGGGTATGGAATAGAACGTCCCTATTTTCATGGGATAAATATTGGAGAGAATGGAATGGAACATCCCTATTTTCATCAGAGAAATGTTGGAGGGTATGCATGAATGTGTCTAATCCTCATTTAAATTTACCTGTCTTCCAGCATCTCACTACTACCCTCATCTTCGCAGCATCTACTGCCTGGGATGACTGCCCTCTGTTCTCCCTAATGGTAGGGAGACCCTGAAATTGTATCAAGGATTGGCAAGAGTGGAGAATCTTGGATGACATGGAATAGGACGTCCCTATTTTCATCGGGGAAATGTTGGAGGGGATGGAATAGAACATCCCTATTTTCATGGGATAAATGTTGGAGAGAATGGAACAGGACGCAGTGGCGTAGCATGGGTTGTCAGCACCCGGGGCAAGGCAAGTAATTTGCGCCCCCTAACCTGTGGATTTGCGCCCCCTAACCCTAACCCCCAGATGTTGCGCCCGGTGCGGCAGCCCCCCCCTGCACCCCCCACGCTACGCCACTGACAGGACGTCCTATTTTCATCGGGGAAATGTTGGAGGGTATGGAATAGGACATTCCTATTTTCTTCGGAGATGAGGGCACAAGGAGAAGGGGACTACAGAGGACGAGATGGTTGGACAGTGTTCTCGAAGCTACCAGCATGAGTTTGACCAAACTGCGGGAGGCAGTGGACCTGGCGTGCTCTGGTCCATAGGGTCACGAAGAGTTGCACACCACTAAACGACTAAACAACAACAACAACAATTTTCATCGGGGAAATGTTGGAGGGTAGGGGATAGACCATCCCTATTTTCATGGGATAAATATTGGAGGGAATGGAATGGAACGTCCCTACTTTCATCGGGGAGATGTTGGAGGGTATGGACCTTCCAAGTATCCCTATTTTCTAGTGAGTTCTGGATCCGCAGAAGCCACCCCGTTTTCTGACTTGATCCCAGAACGTCCCACTTTTCCTTAGGACATCCCTATTTGCATGGGAGAAATGTTGGAAGGCACCTCGAGGTCTCCAGAGGGGTTGTGGGTGGGCTAAGAAGTCAGGACTGACCCCTCAGCGCCCACCCCACACCGTCCTTTGCGCACGCCCCCCCCCCCCCCACTAACCACGGCCTCTGGCGCTGACCGGCTGCCTCCCTGACCCCCACCCCCGCCCCCAGGGCTCGGTGATGTCACATCCGCCGGTCAGCCCTGCGCAGCGCCCGCCTGGCTCCGCGCTCTTCGGAGTCAGTAGGGGACCGCCAAACTTTTCTTCTCCCGCCTTTCCCCCCCCCTGGCAGGGTGGGTTGGCTGCTGTGACGGCGGAGGGAGGAGGAGGCGGGGAGGCGGCTGTGGCGGGGCGTGCGCGACGCGGCCCGCCCGCTTCCCTCTGCCCTCTCGCCGGCTGGCTCTCTCCATCTCTCTCCCTCCGCCTGGACTGGGCGCCCCCTCCCGCCGCCGCGCTCCCTCCTCGCTCCGAGAAGGATGCCTGCGGAATGAATGAGCGTCCCCCGGGCTGCTGCTGCCGCTGCCGCCGCCTCCCGCTGCCGCCTTCTCCTGGCTGTGGCAGGCGGGCGTGCAGAAAGTGGCACTGACGAGAGGGGTCCCTGCAGTGACTGATGAAGGAGAGGCTGAGCAGGGAGGAGGAGGAGAAGAAGAAGAAGAGGAAGAAGAGGAAGAGCAGCAGCAGCAGCAGCCCAGCAGCCCCGGGAGCAGCATGCAGCCCTCCGCCAGCATCCTCAACCTCTTGCTTGTGGCTCTCTTGGCCGGCTTGGACCCTTCCAAGGTAGGAGATGTAGGAGGAAGGACCCTCCGCAAACATTGTCCGTTCTCTTTCTCGCCTCTGGAACTACTAGTTGACCCCTTTCCTGCGATATTTCCTTAAGTTCTTAAAATCATAATCATACTCCCACTGTTTTAATGGGGCAGGCAATGAGGGATTTGGGAGAGGAAGGGGATTGTATATACTGTATATATTCCTGCTTCTTTGCTTCCCAGCGCATCCTTTTTGTCTTCCTAGCCATGGGTGCGCTGTAGTTTTTGCCAGAAGGGGAGGGGAATGAATGGAGTGGGGCTTTCCGCAAACACAGCCTGGGCTGCTTTTTCCGTCTTGTTTGAAAAGGCAATGTGTGTGTGTGTGTGTGTACGCGCGCGTTCACCTTGCAATGTTGGAAAGTGGTCAATAAGGCAAACAGCAGAGGGCCACTGCAGGCTGCCTTCCCCCAAACAGTTGGAAGGATGAGGATGTGCGCTCTCTCTCTCTCTCTCTCTCTCTCTCTCTCACACACACACACACAGAGAGAGACACACATCCTATCCAGTCTAATAACAAACGAACACTGGGTGGTACCCAGCTCAATCCTGCTCAGAGGAGACCCCTTGAAGGAAGTCCCTTGAATTCAGAGGGTCTCCTGCGAATACGGCTAATGTTGGCTTGCACCCTTTCTTCCTGGATGACTTGCTCTGGTTGTGTTGTTGGGTATCCCTCCCTCTCCCTCTCCCTCCCCCTCCCCCAAATCTTACTATACAAGTTTTGTTGACGATCACCCACATGGAAAGGAGACGGGTGATGGATACAGGTTAGAACACCAGGAATGCTGCGATTGGCTTTCCCCATGGACAATGTCTTATCTGTTGAACTCTGGAAGCTGTCCCAGCCTTAGCTGGAAATGACACCAGAACAGCCTAGCCGTGGACAAGGGATGGGTTTATTCATAGCGATCAGGGGATGCATAAAATCTGTAGCCCTTTGGAATCATGGGGAGAAGCATCCATCCAGAGGAAGAATAAAGGCACGTGCCTTTATATTGCAGAAGAGGAAGGGGGGGGAAGGTTGGGTTTTTCCCTTCCACTAGTCATGTGCAATTGCAATTGCCCTCAGGTTGCAGAGAAGCATCATCATCACCATTATTTTCCCCCAGTTACATTTGTGAGAGCAAATAAGCTTTGCTCTGCAGTTGAATGACAGCCCCTTAAAAACACAAAAAAAAACGATGCTGCCTGGCTTGGGCTGGGAATTTGAAAAACCATTCCATCAGACCTTGAAAATGAGACTTGTCGAAAGCCATTAGTAAGAGATGAGTGAAGTCCAGTAGGCCTGGCGACTGCATGTGCTGTTCAGCACAAACCTGAAGCCACGGAGTGGAAGATTTGCATTGTGTGCCACCTCTGGATGACTTGATGTCTATCTGCTGATATAAAATACCCATTATGGGCCTTCCGTGGTGTGTGTGGTCTCCACACTGCATGCTGGTGAATGCTTTACGGAGGCATTGAAGTGCCAAACAAGGAGTGTGGACTATTTTCGGGGCTTGTAAACAGCATTTTGTGTTTTGATGGATGTCAGAATTGCTCACATCAAAAGCATGTAATCTAGGGTGTTCAGCTTAAATATAGAAACAATCTTCAAACTGGCGATTGAGCTGAAACTTCAGATTGGTTTACTAGGGGAAACATGATTTAGGTATGGGGGCATGGGAAAAGTCACGAATTGTAAATACAGCACAAACATTTCTTGTAGAAAATGTGTGTTCGCAGTAGTGCTGATTTTATGAAAGCATGGAGTCCTTTTGCAGACCAGCAATTTGTAGAAACAGTTTTGATAAAACTATTGATCCATTCTATGTTTAAGGTTAAAAAGGAGAGCAGCTCAGGATTGTCTTGATCATACTCTCTCTAATTGTACTTTTAGGATCTCTTCAAGTGTGTTGAGTCTTGGTATACTGAAAAAGAGTTTAGGGATTCCAGCCTGCTGAGCATTTTATCAATAGCCTTTGCCGCTGGGTGAATGGACAGAAATTGTGCTCACAGCTTCTCAGATGCCTGTGTTGAGTTGCATCTCTGTAAGACATATATATATGGAAGAAAGCCACCCTATTTTCCTTCCAATAAATGTGTTCCTTTAAAAGAAGAGTTAGAGGCAAAACTGGACTGCCCCCCCCCTTTAGAAGATTAGTCGTTGGGCTACAAACATAAACTTATTTTCTTTGGAGAAGTTCCACAGTGAGCTGGTGTGTTTGTCTTGTCTTGTTTTTAAAGTTATCTTTAGGTTTTTTCCTGAACTGTTTGAAAAACTTTTTTATTTTTGCTCTTGTTAGCGACATACGTAAAAGGTGAAATGCTAATGATCCTGATGATGATATTATTAATGTCAAGTGTGTTTCTGATCAGGGGCCCCTCCCCCTCAAAAAAAAAGGGAAAGGAAAGGAGGGGAAGAGCTTAAATGCCCAGTACAACTGGTTGTCCTCACTTTCCTCGCCTGTAAAATGCATAGCTGTCAACTTTTCCCTTTTTTAAAGGGAAATTCCCTTATTCCGAATAGGATTCCTCGCAAGAAAAGGGAGAATTTGACAGCTATGGTAAAATGGCACTTAATGTTCTCTATTTCACACAGTTCTTCAGGCGGCAAATCAATATTTTCTAAAAGTGTTGTGAATAAGAATAACAACAAATACAGGATTGCTCCAGCATAAGAGGTTTGAGAGCTAGGGCAGAACCAAATGTTCCAAAGTTAGCTCTAGAAACTGTGCTAAGTATGTTTTAGTGAACAACAACAAAACCCCAACCTCAAGAGTTCTGTGGCATCTTGAAATTGATACAGTTATTTTAGCATGAGCTTTGCTTTCAGGAGCTGCTTGCCCATTTCATCAAACAAATTTGATGAAATCTTTTGCTCCCCGTTCCCCACCCCCATATATATAATGAAGAGGGAGAGGAGAGGGAGGGAGATGAGGCCAAAAAACAAAGGAACTGCAACAAGTTAGGAACAGGCGTGACCTGATCCGTGCAGAACACCAGTGGATTCAAGATGCAGTCAGATCAGGTTTGTTTGTTTGTTTATTTCAGCAAAACTCAAGGTCAGTATCGACATGCATGGAACAGTCTCCTAATGTTTCATTTCTAACTGAAAACCAGTTACTATTGCAGGTTGCAAGCTTATGCAGAGGAATGACGGAAGGAGAGACTGCTTCACTCATGTTTTTTTTTTGGGGGGGTTACTAAAAATTGCCTCCTCTCTGCTACTTTTGCACCCACAGGGGAAAAGAGGCTGGAATGCAGCTCTGCCCCCTCCCCACAAGTGAAAAACCAGCTTTTGCCATTTTGAGCAGAAAAGCCGGAGGATAAGTGCTAGATCCTTTCCACCTGCCACATCTGCATCCTGAGGGCAGCCTCCTGCAGCTGCGTGTATTTGTTTATTTAACATTTCTCTTACAATGTCTAGTGTGGCCATTGGCAAAAAAGTCTCCACGCCTATGTTAGTAAGCCACCTGTTTCGATGAGCCAAAATGAGACTGGAAGTGGGAGGCCAGGACAAACTTTTCGGACTGTTTCAAACCTTTGTGGTGGCGTTTTCTTGCTACGCGGAGGTGATGGCAACGACTTTCCATTCTGTACACAGGGGCTTTAGGGGGGTATCAAAAAGAGAGACTTAGGTGAAAACTATTTTTACATGGCAGAAGGAGCATATCAGTCTGAACATCGTGCCTTGAGGATCCTTCTGGATGCAAATGGTGAAATGGAATTCTAATACAAAAATAAGATTCTCTAAGATTAAAGTTTTCACTTTAAGATAGCTCTCCTGGAATTTTCTGAACCAAAGTAGAGAAAATACATAGAATCATAGAAGTGTAGATTGGAAGGGACCCCGAGGATCATCCAGTCCACCCCCTGCAACGCAGGAAACCTAGATATATATGTAATTTGCAAGCTTCTTGAAGCAAAATGCCTTTCTCAAGTTTCTTACTGAATTCGAGAATGCAAGTTTTCCAGTGAGTTTCCAAGAGACACATCTCAGACGTCAAATGGACAGAGCTGAGAAAGAGTTTGCTTTTCTTCTTTCTTTCTTTCTTTCTTTCTTTCTTTCTTTCTTTCTTTCTTTCTTGTCAGCAATGTTTATCAAATCATTTTCTTTTCTTGGGTGCAACTCTTCTCCCTTTAGAGTTATTATACTGTTGCATGCCGCCCCAATCTCTGAGCAGTGCGAGATTCCAGGCTCTAAACCAGAGTTTTGTGTTTCCTTTTGCAATGAGACAAAGTGGAGACTGTGGTGTCCTTATGATACATGGTTTATTTACACATATATACAATGGGATTCAAACAGAAATCAAACCAGCCTCAGATGTTGCTCTGACTCTCTCACATCACTGCAAACTTTCAACTCTCAACTCAGACTTTGTCCTTCTAACTATCTCTGAGTTGAGGGAGGGGCCACACCCATTTCCCATCTTGCATAGAGCCCCCTTTGTTTTGTTCTCTTAATTGCCCTTCATTTCAGCATAGGGATATAGCCTGGCTTCAGTGCAACCAAGTGAAGATACCTGGGAGCCAGAATGGCACCTGACATCTCCACCATTTGAAGGTGCATGCCTGGAGATCATTGGATCTGGACTGTTTTTGTACACTAGTGCACCATCCTGTGTAATTCTATCAATTGTATTTTATCTGGAAAACTGGAATGGATTTCTGGAACCAAAATGCTTTCTTTCTGTGCAGCCTGAGCAGGAGCTGTCACCATTAAGAAAAAGAGGTTAGAATGGGCCAATATTCCAACTGCCCCTGGATCAAGAGACTTTTCTCCTTTAAGTCCTCAAAGCTCTCAACCTAGCTCAAGGTTGTAATCTGAACTAACCATATGTTGAACTGAGAATCAATCACAGTCAGCCCATCATTTGCAAAAATAAGACTTTAGAGCCATTTTGTCTCAAAATGGCAGCTAGACATTCCATTTTGGTGACTGTAACCTGGGTTTAAGGAGCCCTTTGGCGCCTATCTTATATATCTGAGTTTCTAACAATGTCTGGTTTACATTTTGAAACTTAAGGGTTAGAAGGATCTCACATACAGCTTCTCTCAAGCCCCCACCCCCTGCCTCCTATGCTCATAACAATACTTTACAGCACCGTGGGAGATAAGGGGAAGTAGTGACAGTGATACACAAATCCCCCCAAGACAGTGTCAGATCATCAGATAAACTTGCACTTATCTGCAAATAGTATCTATACCTAACTCACTGCCTGACATAATCCACTTACAGCCTTACCCAGATGCGTGTCACATCAGAGAACGTGTGCTTTGTTAGATGGCATTGCTCTTTGAAGGTGCATCATGAAGGTACACAGAATCATCACTCTGAATCCATCGTTGTTATTCATCAAGAGGCATCGGCTGGATTCTTAGAATCCTGCAATAATTTCCAAGAAGTCAGCAGAATAAGGCGTCTAAATGCTTCAGTGCTGGCAAAGTTTTAGGTCCTTTAAGGTTAAACAGTAGGAAAGTGTTTGTGTATCGCCACCTCATGGTGATCTATGTTACTGGGGCGGGTGTGGGGGGGAGACCCTAATTAAGGTCTTTGCACACTGGCTCCATTTTTATTGAGTTAACTTATTTTCTAGAGAGGTGTGATTTCAGGGCTAGGTTAAATCACCTATTTCAGCACAGCAAAATATTGACTGCACTTAGACATTAATGAAAAAGAAGCACTAATTAATTCTGCAGGTTTTTTAATGCTGATGAATGCGCACCAGTTTTATTTCGATACTCCGGCTGAAATGCAGTGTGTATTAATTAGCCACTGATTAGAATTTCCATTTTTAGAATAATATATATGGAAGTATATATATTTCTCATTTGATGATGCACTCCAGGGACTCTTTCCCCTCCCCTACATGCTGTTGAGATACTGGAAGGGGTGGGATACTGAGACTGGCGGTGGGGATGCTAGTCTTTTACACAATGATTTGATATATAGTGAAGGAAGGAAATGTTCAAGATCTGGAAATTCCTAAGTGTCACTGCTAGATGGCATCTCTGTGCTATTTTTTGGAAAGCAGAATGCTACTTCTGACCTTGGTGCAGTACATAGGCTTGAGCTACGGAGATCACTCAAGGCAAGCCATCATTCAATCATAACCAATTCGTCACTCTGGGCAAACAGAAGGAAACGTTTCTAAGTTGAGTAACACCAAGCTGCAAAGGGAAATATTGCCATATAGAAGGGTTATTACAGTCTTCCCAGCCCTTGCAAGTGAGGAGTTTTCCTGTGCTTAATTCCTCTGCCTGCAAGAGGTTTTCCATGCATTTCAGTCGAAGGGTTGTTGCATGTACACAAGTGGATGTGTATGTACAGACACACTGCTTCCTTTGAAGTGAATGAGCGAGGCCTGCACCTCTTTAGTATGCAACGCTGTAACACCACCAAAGTTCCTGGACTAGGTGGTAGCCTTCTTTGCAAAATATTAATCTGGGCACTAGTAGCTAGGGACTTCCGAGGCACATGGCAAAACTCTGTCCTGGAAACAGGACCAGCTCCAGGTTTTAGAGGGAGCCTTGCAAGAGATCCTTAGTGGGCAGGCATCTCTCCCCATCTTTACAGACACTCTCATTTTTCTCTGGGTTCAGTCCATACCTTTTCTCGGAGAGAAGAGGGAAACAAATGAGCGTGCAGCGGCCCCTTCCATTCCATAGTGGTGTGTGCATGGGCATGTGAAATCTACTCCATGTCTTCAGTTTTTATGAGTAGTGCCACTTCAAGTTTTATTTATGGCTCAATGAATGTACCGGGTAGACCTACCTGGTATCATGGGCCTCAACCAAGAGAAGAAGAGGAGGAGGAGGAGTTTGGACTTGATATCTCACCTTTCACTCTCCTTAAGGAGTCTCAAAGCGGCTAACAATCTTCCTTCCCTTCCTCCCCCACAACAAACACTCTGTGAGGTGAGTGGGGCTGAGAGACTTCAGAGAAGTGTGACTAGCCCAAGGTCACCCAGCAGCTGCATGTGGAGGAGCGGGGAAGCGAACCCGGTTCGCCAGATTACAAGTCCACCGCTCTTAACCACTACACCACGCTGGCTCTGTTTGGAGAGCCTTTGGAGGTGGAGCCCCCCAAAGCTACTGCTTTCCAAGGAAAAGTTCAACTCACTCTCTGGTCTTTCCTGAATAGGGAAGCTCACCCTAGATTCTACACCCTGCCCCCTGAATCTCAGGGAAGTACTGCTACCCCTCAGACTCTTGAGGAACATTCTTTAGACTTCTCCAAGGAATGGGAAGGCCCTGAGGAATGTTCCTTAATGAAGTCACCACAACTCCAAACTTTACCCTTTTTCTAAAATGTTACTGGCCCCTTAAGATGGGCAGATGCAGAACTTGAATTAATGGAGTTTTGAGACTTGACTCTCCAGGCCAGCCTATAAACCCTGGAAGTTGCTCCAGGCCAGTGTTGACATATCTTGTATGTATTCCTGCATTAACTGCTAGGTGCAGTTAAGAACCCAAGTGCATAGTATCTGGATTAGTATGGCCCAATGTCCTAAATCAGAGCTAGCCACCAGCTTTGCCTCTTTCAATCTCACCTGACCCAGTTGAAGACCCTGAAAGGTTTAATTTTACATTTCTGTTTCTATAACAGCTGGCTTTCTAAATCTGCTTTGATTGCCTGCATCGTCCTCAGCTCATGAACAGTGAGTGAGGAGAGGCCAGGACTCTCAGCAAGTTTCAAAACAGTTGAGATTACATTGAAAAAAGCCTTAGAGTGACTTGGATATGGTCTTAGATATGGACAGGATTGCATTACAAAAAGCTTTGGATCACCTTGGATCCAGACTAAGTTAGTTGAACTGGGATCCCACTAAAAGTCAATGGGATATGAGTCATACTAAGCATGTCCCAATGGAACCTAAATTTAATTGACCTAGTCTGAAACCAACCCCATGCATTTAAGATACTTTGCTGTGGTTTTTCGTATGCTTCATAAGGATCTGGTGTTAGGTTCTTAGGAATAATCACACCATGGTCTGAAACACAGTGAATGGGAGCTGACCTCTCTCTTCTCCCTAAATGGTGCCACTATGGGACTTCCCTTACTTACATTAGTAAGACTGGCAACCATTTGTACACACAGAAATAAATAGGAGCTATGCAAGAGTTCTACTACTATCTGAGTTAACTGAACTTGCATAAGCCTCCATAGGCTTGTTTAACATGAGCGAGTCAACTCAGATAACTAGTAGATCTTGTATAGCTCCTATTTATTTCAGTATGCAAAATTCTTGCTTACAGGGAGCGGGTGGGTGTGGGGGATTTCCTGGTCCTGAATGGGGTAACTGTGCCCCTGAAGGACCAGATGCACAGCCTGGGAGTCATTTTGGACTCACAGCTGTCCATGGAGGCACAGGTTAACTCTGTGTCCAGGGCAGCTGTCTACCAACTCCACCTGGTACACAGGCTAAGACCCTACCTGCCCGCGGACTGTCTCGCCAGAGTGGTGCATGCTGTAGTTATCTCCCGCTTGGACTACTGCAACGCACTCTACGTGGGGCTACCTTTGAAGGTGACCCGGAAACTGCAATTAATCCAGAATGCAGCAGCAAGACTGGTGACTGGGAGTGGCCACCGGGACCACATAACACCGGTTCTGAGAGATCTGCATTGGCTCCCAGTACGTTTCCAAGCATGATTCAAAGTGTTGGTGCTGACCTTTAAAGCCCTAAATGGCCCCGGTCCTGTATACCTGAGGGAGCGTCTCCACACCCATCGTTAAGCCCGGACACTGAGATCCAGTGCCGAGGGCCTTCTGGCGGTTCCCTCATTGGGAGAAGTGAGGCTACAGGGAACCAGACAGAGGGCCTTCTCGGTAGTGGCGCCTTCCCTGTGGAACACCCTCCCACCAGATGTCAAAGTGATAAACAACTACCTGACATTCAGAAGACATCTTAAGGCAGCCCTGTTCAGGGAAGTTTTTAATATCTAATGCTGTACTGTTTTTAATACTTGATTGGGAGCCGCCCAGAGTGGCTGGGGAAACTCAGCCAGATGGGCAGGGTATAAATAATAATAAATTATTATTATTATTATTATTATTATTATTATTATTATTATTATTATTATTACATCTTTGCATCTTTGACCACATCTAGTACTGTTCCTTTAAAACAAGGGTGGGAAACATTGACTTCCCAGATGTTATTGGACTGCATCTTCCATCATCCCTGACCATCGGCCATGTTCTTTCAGACTGATGGAAGTTGTAGTCCAACAACAACATGCAAATAGAATGTTTCCGGGGTATGTGCGTCATTAGCTTCTTTGAGTAAGCGAAAATGAGGAGCAGCCTTATACTGAGTCAGACTATTGGTGTATCTAGCTCAGTATTGTTTACAATGATTGGCAGAGGCTCTCCAGAGCTTCAAACCAAGAGTTTTAATCCTAGCTGGACCTGCCAGGTGTCAGGGACCGTGCTGAGGAGGGCTGTGCTGAGGAGGAATAGTGGGAGCCTCCCCCTCCCCCTGATCCTGAATCTCCCCAGGAACAGGAAGACAATGTAGATTTGGGACAGTGGTTTGCAGAGGGGTCTAGTTCAGAAGGCAGAAGCTGGGGTATACTGGATGGGGAACAGCTAGAAGAAGAAACATTGGGAGATAGAAGGTTAACAGATTCACAGTCATTGGACAGCGTTCCTCAACCGCTCTCTCCAAGGTCGAGAAGAGCTCAGGAAGTCTCAGAACAGAAAGCACAGACAGTATAAGCTCAGATGACAAGACGTAGTTTAATGGGGGTAAGCCTTAATTGGGACGCGGGTGGTGCTGTGGGTTAAACCACAGAGCCTAGGACTTGCCGATCGGAAGGTCAGCAGTTCGAATCCCCACAACGGGGTGAGCTCCAATTGCTTGGTCCCTGCTCCTTCCAACCTAGCAGTTTGAAAGCACGTCAAAGTGCAAGTAGATAAATGGGTACCGCTCCGGCGGGAAGGTAAATGGCGTTTCCGTGCACTGCTGTGGTTCACCAGAAGCGGCTTAGTCATGCTGGCCACATGATCTGGAAGCTGTACGCCGGCTCCCTCGGCCAATAAAGCGAGATGAGCGCCGCAACCTCAGAGTTGGCCACGACTGGACCTAATGGTCAGGGGTCCCTTTACCTTTAAGCCTTAATTGGGAGCACCGCCATTCTGGGTAGACACTTTCTTTTGTCTCTCACTGTGTTTATTAAAGAAACTAACTGATAAGACTTTCCTTTTGTTTGATCTGTTTATCTACTGCCATGGGGGGGGGGGAGAAGCTGATTCCCCGAAGCCTGACACCAGAGATTGAACCTGAGACCCTCTGAACTACAGCTTTTCCCCTAGCAGTGTACAAGAACACTAAATCAAAAATGGCTTTTGGACAGCATTTGGCCTGGTGAGTCATAAAGTGTACAGGTCTGGAATAAACCATGACACGCAGGACAATCCTGTGCACTTTTATGCAGACCTACTCTGCACAGTGAATTGTTCTCTCATTTGCCCATTTACCTGGAATAAAACCCATTGCATTTCATAGAACTTGCTTCTGAGTACACGACTGCACTGTGTATAGGACTACACTGTTGGTGTACTAAGTATAATCAAATAGAGCAGATCTATGAGCAAACTGATATAAAATGTGTGACAATGTGATTTGGGGGTTTTAAGGCCAGAAAATAACAAAGTAAGATTTGTCTTTGGGGAAATAAAAGTCTCATTTCCCCTAAACCAAACAATGATGGTGTGTGACACTAGATTGTTCCAGCTTCCTATCGTAGTGATTAAGTGCGGCTTTTATCTTGCAGTTTGTTTGTAGGGATGAATATTAATGCTGAGGAATGGTACACATGCTTTCCCCCCCTTTACTCAGAACTACTTAGCAGGCTCGCAGCTCAGATCTTGAGTAGCAGAACTTGAATGTTGGGACCTATAGGTAAACATACCATGATAAACATATGGGTAGATGCTTGACAAAGCCTGTGCCAATTTAACACCATGGAGTGGGATTCAACATTGTGTATTATTATTATTATTATTATTATTATTATTATTATTATTAATACCCCGCCCATCTGGCTGAGTTTCCCCAGCCACTCTGGGTGGCTCCCAATCGAGTGTTAAAAACAATACAGCATTAAATATTAAAAACTTCCCTAAACAGGGCTGCTTTCAGATGTCTTTTAAAAATAGGTTAACTGCTTATTTCCTTGACTTCTGATGGGAGGGCGTTCCACAGGATGGGCACCACTACCGAGAAGGCCCTCTGCCTGGTTCCCTGTACTTGACTTGGCTTCTTGCAGTGTGGGAACCGTCAGAAGGCCCTTGGCGCTGGACCTCAGTGTCCGGGCAGAACGATGGGGGTGGAGACGCTCCTTCAGGTATACTGGACCGAGGCCGTTTAGGGCTTTAAAGGTCAGCACCAACACTTTGAATTGTGCTCGGAAACGTACTGGGAGCCAATGCAGATCTCTCAGAACCGGTGTTATATGGTCCCGGCGGTCACTCCCAGTCACCAGTCTAGCTTCCGCATTCTGGATTAATTGCAGTTTCCGGGTCACCTTCAAAGGTAGCCCCACGTAGAGCGTATTGCAGTACTCTAAACGGGAGATAACTGGAGCAAACAGTAACCAAAAATATCCAAAACAGTCAAACATCCATCATAAAAAATTCCCTATATAGGGCTGCCAGTATTAAAGCTCATACAGGTACTTAAAGGTATGAAGTCACACCAGTGTCATCAACTACTCTAAATGGCAGGCTTGCGTCCTAGTCTCATGCAAGAAATTTCATTCATTCATTTTAATTGTATGCCGCTCCCCCCCCCCCGGCAAAAAAAAATAATAATCCTGCTCAAAACGACTTACAACAAAGAAACAGGGATGTGTTTGAAACAAACACAACAAAAGCAATTCCATAATAGCATGGCAATACAGTAACCTAGTGACAATTCCATAATAACTTGGCAAAACGATAGTCACTTAGTAACAGTGTCAGTATAACTTAGCAAAACAATAGTAACGTAGTAACAATTTCATAGCAGCGTGGCAAAACAGTAAAATTGTAACATTTCATGATAACATGGCAAAACAAAACTATAATGACATACCAACCCCCCCACTTCAATATTATAAATATAACTAGTTTAAACATGTAAAGGTAAAGGGACCCCTGACCATTAGGTCCAGTCGTGGCCGACTCTGGGGTTGCAGTGCTCATCTTGCTTTATTGGCCGAGGGAGCCAGCGTACAGCTTCCAGGTCATGTGGCTAGCACGACTAAGCCGCTTCTGGCGAACCAGAGCAGCGCACGGAAACGCCGTTTACCTTCCCGCTGGAGCGGTACCTATTTATCTACTTGCACTTTGATGTGCTTTCGAACTGCTAGGTTGGCAGGAGCAGAGACCGAGCAACGGGAGCTCACCCTGTGGCGGGGATTCGAACCGTCAACCTTCTGATCAGCAAGTCCTAGGCTCTGTGGTTTAACCCACAGCGCCACCTGCGTCCCTAGTTTAAACATGTAGCAATAGCAAAAATAACAAGAGAGCTTCACAGTTTCACAGTAGTCTTAGAAACACCCCTTCCCTGTTGCTGAGCTTTCCCATCCTTCCTTCTAGGGATTGTAGCACGAAGACCTGAGACTTTCTGCTTTCAAAGCACATACTCTACAACCATTTCAGCTTTGTGCCTCAGCTTGAACCTAGTATAAGGAAAGTGATGGGGCGCCAGAGATTACTAATGCCTTTTTCCTTTTCTTGGACCAAATGTTTTGTTTAACTTGCATCCAGCCCTCCCCTATGATGGCTGTGAAACAATTACCTTTGTTAAGCAAAGTTGACCAGAAAACTGATGTGGTGTCTAAGAGCCTGAACTATTGACTGGGAAGTTGCTGGTTTGAATCTGCCTTCAGTAGGTACTTCTCTCTCAGCCTCAGCCCTTCCACCTGCAGTATGGGCACCAATGATGCCAACTTTGCTTACCAAGTTGTTGCCAGGGACTATTTGGTTTTTTTATTGATTAAACTTCACCTGAAGATCTCTGGGTGGTTCACAACATATAAATACAAAATAAAAATACACAATAAAAACAATAACAGAAACAAAACACCCATAACCCCTCACTTTTACATCTCTTAAAAATGCACGTGAAGCTCTTTGAACACTTGGAAAATGCTGCCTAAAGCATTATTATTGGTATTATTAGAAACATGGCCGCCACACACCCAAATTGGCACTTGGGTTATTTTTACCTATTTCTCACTGCTAACATGGAGGCATTGAGTCTAGATGCCCAGAAGTAGTAAGACTGGAGGATGTATTTTAATTAGGCCCACTTGCCTTACATTCCCAATGGGGTGCGAGGGAGGCCACAGCGCTGCTGGCTACTGAACATTTTGTGCCGTGCTGCAGGAGCCTGTGTGTTGAGCGATATGAGATAATGTCTGGTTAGGTTGTCAATGCATAACGTATGAGACCATTCTATTTGAGAGTCAGGTGGCTCCTTGCTAAGATAGGCTTACAGAGTTGCACTGGACGGTTTTTTCAAAATAGGTGTCTTCAATTCATCTTGTCAGAATATTGTGCCCCCATCAGCCACTGAATAACTTAACTATGACAAACAGACACAACAGTACAAGCATCTTTTAATATAGGAGCCCGAGAAACATCTCCTCCACCCCAATAAGTTTAAAATGTTACCTTTTTATTCTTTTTTAAAATAGATGTTGCCTATGCAGTGGATGTGTGTGGCTATGTTTATCATGCAGCATTTGCAACTGTCACACATTACCTTGATGATTAAAAAACCTCATAAGTCAGCTATTACAACTTATGCATGGGAGTAATTCTGTAATTGCAATGCAAACAACAGATGAATCTACCAGTTGCATTAATTGCTCCTTCCCTGCCCCCACCCTGTGCCTTCTTCCTGAGAGTAGCAGTTGCAGACAATTGGGGATCACATTGTGTGTGTGTGTGTGTGATAAATTCAGGATACCATGTAACCAATCAGATCTGGCTATAGTGACCACACTGTAATGCCAGTTCAGAGTGAGGGCAACGCTTTTTGCAACACGGTGCCCTTACTCTGAGTGAGAGTCAGGCTGTCTGCACATTACCAACTATTAGTAGTAATGGTAGTAGTAGTAGTAGTAGTAGTAGTAGTAGTAGTATTTATACCCCGCCCATCTGGCTGGGTTTCCCCAGCTACTCTGGGTGGCTTCCAACAGAACAATAAAATACAATAACCTATTAAACATTAAAAGCTTCCCTAAACAGGGCTGCCTTCAGATGTCTTCTAAAAGTCTGGTAGTTGTTTTTCTCTTTGACATCTGATGGGAGGGCGTTCCACAGGGTAGGCGCCACTACCGAGAAGGTAGTACTGGGAGCCAGTGTAGGTCTTTCAAGATCAGTGTTATATGGTCCTGGCAGCCGCTCCTAGTCACCAGTCTAGCTGCCGCATTCTGGATTAGTTGTAGTTTCCAGGTCACCTTCAAAGGTAGCCCCACATAGAGCGCATTGCAGTAGTCCAAGTGAGAGATAACTAGAGCATGCACCACTCTGGCGAGACAGTCCGCGGGCAGGTAGGGTCTCAGCCTGCATACCAGGTGGAGCTGGTACACAGCTGCCCTGGACACGGATTTAACCTGTGCCTCCATGGACAACTGTGAGTCCAGAATGACTCCCAGGCTGTGCACCTGGTCCTTCAGGGGCACAGTTACCCCATTCAGGAAAAGCGAGTCCTCCACACCCGCCCACCTCCTGTCCCCCCAAAACAGTACTTCTGTCTTGTCAGGATTCATCCTCAATCTGTTAGCTGCCATCCGTCCTCCAACCACCTCTCCATGCCCCATCTGTGTTTCAGATTGTATATGTGGCTGTGTTTCCAAGCAGCCTGCTTGTTATTATTATTATTATTATTAAGATTTTATTAAAAGCAGCTCAAAATTTGGCTCTGCCCTATTTCTAATATATGTATATATTTCTGTCGTGCCTTTGCATAACATGAACAGAGTCTACCAGCCACTAGGAATTCAGTATAAAAAATTGTTTTTGCTACCTGGGGTGGTGGTGAAAATGGTGTATGATAGATCACAATATTTGACTGGTGATCTGTGTTGGGCTTAATGGGTCACAGCTTGAGAAGACCTGTTGTAGACCATTTTTGATCAGTGTTTGTCTCCTGTGATCTTGTTAGGAGGGATTTGATACATGGTAAGTAAGTAAAGATCTTATGCCATGACAAAAGAAGAAGAAGAAGAAGAGTTTGGATTTGATATCCCGCCTTTCACTCCCTTTAAGGAGTCTCAAAGCGGCTAACATTCTCCTTTCCCTCCCTCCCCCACAACAAACACTCTGTGAGGTGAGTGGGGCTGAGAGACTTCAGAGAAGTGTGACTAGCCCAAGGTCACCCAGCAGCTGCATGTGGAGGAGCGGAGACGCGAACCCGGTTCCCCAGATTAGGAGACTACCGCTCTTAACCACTACACCACACTGGCTCTCAGAGGAAGGCAGTGCTTACTCTGAGCCCCTGAGGGACAGTCTCTAGCAGTGCAGCTGAACAAGGAGACGGGGGGGGGGGGCTGTGAAGTTAAGGGATTCAAGGACAGAGCACATGTTTGTCATGCAGGAAGGGTCCCATGTTCAATCCCTGACATCTACAGGGGAAAAGATCTCAGGTAGCACAACTGCCTGCCAGAAAAGACTGTAGGGATGGGTGGATCAGCCTAATTCCGTTCTATTGCTGCGTTGTTGTTTTCAGCACATATTCAATCACAGGTCTGTTCCATCCCAATCTGTGTTAATTTTTTCTTCCCCTAAAATATGCATGTTTCTTGGTTTTTCATTGCATTTCTCCCCCCCCAAAAAAAAATCCCTTTAAAATATGCATTTTTGTGTGCATTTTTAGAACTGGAGCTTCAGAATTTGGAGATGTGTGTAATCTGATTTATAACTGTGTTCTGATCCATCTATAAGTCCAGGATCTGTAAAATAGGCCAGTTTCCTCTAAAATGCAGACTGAATAAATTTATCCTCCATCGCTATCTAGATGAAGTCGTTCTAAGGCTGCTTTGTATGCTTGTGGTTGTCTCATGCAGATATGGAGGGCCATGAAAACTTTAACACAGAGAATCGCTAGCAGTGGCGTGGAACCAGGTTACCTTTACTTAAAACATTGGCTAGGCTTCAGTCTGCTTTGCTGGAGGAACCCTGGGCATCAAAGCAGTTGCTTCACTGGTGACTATTTACTTATATGTCACCCATCTGACTAGGCTGCCCCAGCCACTCTGGGCAGTATCCATGCCCATAGCTGTAAAATGTTTTAAAGGTTAAGACCAGCTGTTTGAATTGTGTGCTGAGATGAACAAGAAAGAAGTGAAGCTGTTTCAAAACTAACGACATGTCCTCCCACAGAAACCTGTAGCATCCTTTGACTTAAGGTGTTCTGTTTCAGCTGTATCTCTACCTTAGATTTAGTTCCATGACAGCTCCGGAGTCACAGGATGTGAATTCTCATGATCTTTCCTGTTAACTATGCACTGCTGTGCTTCTGTTAGAGAAGCCAGGCTGATCTGTTGTTGTTGTTTAGTCATTTAGTCGTGTCCGACTCTTCGTGACCCCATGGACCAAAGCACGCCAGGCACTTCTGTCTCCCACTGCCTCCCGCAGTTTGGTCAAACTCATGCTGGTAGCTTCGAAAACACTATCCAACCATCTCATCCTCTGTCGTCCCCTTCTCCTTGTGCCCTCCATATTTCCCAACATCAGGGTCTTTTCCAGGGAGTCTTCTCTTCTCATGAGGTGGCCAAAGTATTGGAGCCTCGGCTTCAGGATCTGTCCTTCCAGTGAGCACTCAGGGCTGATTTCCTTCAGAATGGATAGGTTTAATCTTCTGCAGTCCATGGGACTCTCAAGAGTCTCCTCCAGCACCATAATTCAAAAGCATCAATTCTTCGGCGATCAGCCTTCTTTATGGTCCAGCTTTCACTTCCATACATCACTACTGGGAAAACCAGATCAGTAGCTGATCTGTAGAAGGACTAAATAGGAATGGGCCAAAGCTCAGTAGTGGAGTGTATGGAGTGGTAGAAGGCTGTTGCTAGTTGACTTGGCATAGGAAAGTGATCCTAATACTGATTTAACAAGCAGCCACATCATTGCCCCCCCCACACACACACTTAAAATGCATCCATTACTAGATGGTGGTAGGCAAATACCATAAAATGACTATCTCCAATGTGTTGCAACACATGAGAGTTATACGTGAGAGTGTTTTATTCATGGGTAGGCAAACTAAGGCCCAGGAGCTGGAGCTGGCCCAATTGCCTTCTAAATCCGGCCCACAGACAGTCTGGGAATCAGTGTGTTTTTACATAAGCAGGATGAGTCCTTTTATTTAAAATGCATCTGAAATATACTCAGAGTCGAGAGTGGATTTCATGCTCTTTATTCAGCTCATAGTGGTGAGGAGGAATGAAAGTTTCCCCAAAGTATCTGCTTTATATACATTATTTAAACAAAGGGCTGCACGTGATTGGCTAATTCTGGAGTTTTCCTGTAGGCCAATCAGGTTGTGGATTCACTTCCATCTGGAGCTGGATTGGGTGGCTTCTGCGGACCAATCATACTGCTGCATTGTTCTAGGACCAATCAGACTGCTGCATTCTGAATCCTATTGTTCTAGGACCAATCAGACTGCTGCATTTTGGATCCTATTTAACTCAGTACATAACAGCATCTCTGGGTTATTTGTGGGGCATAGGAATTCGTTCATTTTTCTTCTTCTTCAAAATATAGTCCAGCCCCCCACAAGGTCTGAGGGACAGTGGACCGGCCCCCTGCTGAAAAAGTTTGCTGACCCCTGGTTTTATTCATGCACAGTAGTACTATAGTGAGAGAAAGAGTATTCTAGGCTTCTCCATATCACATGGCTGACTTTGAGAGGTCACTGGAAGACATGAGAAAATAATTCACTGTCTGTGTCTATTCAGTCTCTGCCAGGACAGCCAACCAAGGTGTCAGAAAAGATGACAGATTTTGTGACACTGATGCATGTCTGGAGACGCATCTATGCTCATTTCATGAAAAAGGGGTTTTGAGCACCATGTGATTCCTTCCTGTCATTGGCAAAACAGGGCTTGGAATATACACTTCAGATCTTATTGTGCACTTGTTGGTGTTGACTTTCTTTTGATTTGTTTCCATAAGTTCCAAAAGAGCTAATGCAGAGCATATCTCATGAATTATACTTGGTTTCATATTTGGATAGGTGCAGTTTTCAAGCAGAAACAAAGTATCTTGTTCTATGTTCATTTTAATTTTGCCATATTTCTAACTGAAGGTTTGGGGAGAGTGAAAGCACTAAAACGACATTAATATGTTCAGTGAGGAGAAACAGAAACTGAATTGACATGACAGGATGGGTGGTCAGCAGATCTGGCCATTTGAGGATAGTGGGGTTGCTTGTTTGGAATGGGATTGTGTTGTCCTTGAAGGATAAACTTTGCACCTTGGGTGTGTACTTTTTGTACAGAAATCCTTGCTGATCTACTTCAAATAACCCAGAGATTTGTCAATAGGAAACTGCCTTATATTGAGCCAGAACCTTAGTCCATCTAGCACCATATTGTCTACAGTGACCAGAAGCAGCCCTCCAGAGTTTCAGACAGAGAGCCCAAGCTAGCTTCTGCTCACCCTTGCCTTAGATCTTTGGTATCTTCTGCTGCCTGTGGTATTGATGTGGTGAAGAAGGTCAGAAACCCAGAGCTGCAATATTTTCTGAGCAGAAAATCTGTGCAAATCCTGGCAGCAAGGTTGTCCCAGGAATTGCTTGCTGAGATGGCTCACATCCACACCATGTATCCCGAGCTCTCCTAGCCTCCTCCCAGAGAATCCTGGGAATTGTAGTTCATTAAGGTTGCTGGGAATTATAGATCTGTGAGGGGGTCTCTTGACAACAGTTCCCATGATTATTTGAGGGACGCTGTGGCTGTTAAAGTGGTGTAAGAGTGTTTTCAATGTTTGGTGTGGAAGTGATTGTCTTGCAGCCTCATTACTCCAGGACTCTAAAGGTAAAGGGACCCTGACTGTTAGGTCCAGTCGTGGCCGACTCTGGGGTTGCGGCGCTCATCTCACTTTATTGGCCGAGGGAACCGGCGTACAGGTTCCGGGTCATGTGGCCAGCATGACTAAGCCGCTTCTGGCGAACCAGAGCAGCGCACGGAAACGCCGTTTACCTTCCCGCCAGAGCGGTACTTATTTATCTACTTGCACTTGATGTGCTTTCGAACTGCTAGGAGCTGGGACCGAGCAACAGGAGCTCACCCCGTTGTGAGGATTTGAACTGCCAACCTTCTGATCGGCAAGCCCTAGGCTCTGTGGTTTAACCTACAGCGCCACCCGCGTCTCCTACTCCGGGACTTTACTGATGTATAAATGTCCAGATCTGGGGCCATGATGGTAGAAAAATAACTAATACATTTTGCAGATAAATAAAAGCATCTCCACATAAAAATTCATGAGGATGCTTTTTAAAAGCACTTGAAAGGGAGTCCCTTTGCATTGAGGTCCACAGCAATCAAGGACAGCTCTTCAGATATATACTTGCTCTTGGCATCTCTTCAAGTGCTGTCCCTGGTAATGACTTTTCCTTGAATCATGGCTGGCTAGGCTCATTCAGGGGCATTTAGCACTGTAATTTTACAACCAATGTTTTAATTTCAAAAGGCTTTTATGGTGCATTTGGGAATCCTTTTTTTTTAAAAAAAAAGTGTTCCCCCCCCCGGCATAAATAATAAAAAAGATTTAATAGCAAATTATTATTTAATATTGCATCAACGGCTGTGGGGCATTTGTTTTAGTTTCTGTCAACTCTCTGGAAACAGTTCTTTATAGTTTGCTCATATTACAGTTACTTACACCAATGCTTGCTCATTCATGTAGTATCATGTGATTCTCTTAAGGAGAATTCCCCTGTATCTTCAGACTACTATATGACACTTTTTCATGTGTGATGATTGACTAGCCAGGTGTCCTTCAAATGGCAGGGATGTGTATGGAAATGTGGCCGTAACAATGATTGAAGCTAACTGGCTGACTCTCTCAGCTTTCCTGTTTTGCTCCTCCACTCTTCCCAAATTACAGTGGTACCTCTGGTTGCGGACAGGATCCGTTCCAGAGGTCCGGTCGGATCCCGAGGTTTCCACAACCTGAGGACCGCTTCTGCGCATGCGGAGGTTCGACTGTGTATCCATTCATGGGAAATGAGCAAAAGTCTGTAATAAGATGCAAGTTGGTTTAATAAGATGTAAGGTATCAGCAATTCTGTTCAAAATAGTGGTATTTATTTATTTATTTATTTATTTATTTATTTATTTATTTATGGGGGGGGTGCTCTGTGATTTTCTGGGTGCGAAGTTAACCATGCAACCAGTTCCCTATACCCATGGCATCTTAGAAGTTGTGTTTATTGAACAGCAACCTTTCCATGCTTCAGAACAATCTATG
Organism: Podarcis bocagei; assembly: GCF_964188305.1. Classification (NCBI taxonomy): domain Eukaryota; kingdom Metazoa; phylum Chordata; class Lepidosauria; order Squamata; family Lacertidae; genus Podarcis; species Podarcis bocagei. The sequence continues at coordinate 80,425,929 of NC_138129.1, read as the reverse complement.
TTTGAAACTTTGGGGCATTTCAGAAGCAGGGAGTGATGTAGCTTGAGGGAGAGAAAGATGCTATGGGCTGGCGTGTGCTAGTGAGAATTTGGCTTGAGCATGACGATGACACCAACACAGAGTCAACAGACTTTTTTCCTCACTCAGAAATGTATTGAAGCTTTTGTTTCAGTATCAGTAACGATACATAATAATATTAGAAAACAAGGAGCTCTCACTATTCAAATTAGGATAATTATTTTGCTTGATTATTTGAACTATTTCTAGACAGCCTTATGGGCAATGTCCTCTCTGCGTGGCTTACAAAAGTAAAAACACAGCTAAAAACCTACAGATTTTGCAACCAAAGAGCATTAACCACAAATTGAAACAATATGTAAACCAGCATAAAATCTAAAACCAGTGGATTGAAACTAATTTTCTAAAACAGCAGTGACTTGAACATCATCCTGACTAAAAGCCAGCTAGAACATGTGGAGTTTTAAGGCTTATTTATTTATTTATTTATTTAAAAAGGCTGCTGTAATTCATATATCCCTAGTGAAAGAGCTCCATATTGTTAAGAGCCAACACTGAGAAGATCCCATCCCTTGTGCTCACCAAACTAGCTAACCTTCATAGCAAGCAACATGTAGGGCCTCCAGAGACAAGCTTGTATGGGTAAAGGAAATCCTTTAAATAATGTGACCAGATATGATGTTTCACTCACTGGGAATGTAGTCCAACTATGCCCTTTCAGGTAAGCTGGAGCAATTTTTAAAAAGGATTAGAATGCCATTGGTGGAAGCCAATGTGAAAATTAAAAAACAACAACCGAATGTTATCTAGCACATGTCATGGTTTGTTCTAACATCATACTATTCTCTGCATATTTGCCTTTATGTTGTCCTATAATACACAGGTTCTGCTCCTATCCTTGACATATCACTAATGGACATGGACACAGACAAACACACACACACACACACACACACACACACACACACAGTATGCGTGTATGTGTGTAATTAACATCTACTTAAGAATAAGGTGGATGCGGGTGGCGCTGTGGGTTAAACCACAGAGCCTAGGACTTGCTGATCAGAAGGTCAGCGGTTCGAATCTCCACCACGGAGTGAGCTCCTGTTGCTGCCACCCTAGCAGTTCAAAAGCACATCAAAGTGCAAGTAGATATTTAGGTACCGCTCCGGCGGGAAGGTAAACGTCATTTCCGTGCGCTGCTCTGGTTCGCCAGAAGCGGCTTAGTCATGCTGGCCACATGACCCGGAAGCTGTACGCCAGCTCCCTCAGCCAATAAAGTGAGATGAGCGCCGCAACCCCAGAGTTGGTCACGACTGGACCTAATAGTCAGGGGTCCCTTTACCTTTAAGAATAAGGTATATGCTTCTAAAGAGATTTTGCTAGGTGTACTGCAACCACTAATGGATTAATACCAACATCCTCCATCTCAGTTGAATGAGAGATTGAGATAAATGGCTCTTACTCTTCAGAAAGCAACCATAAAATTACAATCTTTGAAAAAGATCAAATAGTGCTTCTGATACCATAAACCTTTTGAAAACTCAAGAGACATGCACACAAAAGCTCTTGGGGGGAGGATGTGAAATTATTGATTATTACTATTCAAATGCACCAAAGATGGTGAGAAGTATATTTGCTTTGAAACATGAAATTTATTTTGGGTTTCGGGTTGACCGTACCACATGTCCTCTATAACTTCCTCATATTAATGGGCTCTGCCTGGATTTAATTGGCTGATCACAAATGAGAATTAGCAGCACAATCCACAGCCCAGTTAAGATGGAGTACTTTGATTCATGATTTATTTTTGCTCAACAACCTTCATCTTTTAAAAAGCCCAAACCAAAGCACTTCATTTCAACTGTTATTTACTAAGCTGAGTGTCATCAAACATTATAATCAGCCAGCTATTCAATCAAACTTCAGACAGTGATGCTGTTTCATAATGTGGAAAGTTGCCTTTCTACCGTGGTAGCAGACCCTTAATTATTTTGCTGCAGCAGTTGCTAACTCATTGAAAATCTCTCTGAATCCTTTACTGCTTTTGCAGGAGCCCACTAGCGGCAGCCAGGGCTCTGTCCATGGTACTGAATGTAGACCACAGACAACATCACACCTGAACACTGTATATATTTATTTTGACACATGTTAATGTTTTTTAATGGGGATTTTTAATTTCTCTACTACTACTACTACTACTACTACTACTAATAATAATAATAATAATAATAATGTATTTGTACCCCGCCCATCTGTCTGGGATTCCCCAGCCACTCTGGGCGGCTTCCAACAAAGATTAAAAATACATTAAAATGTCACACATTAAAAACTTCCCTGAACAGGGCTGTCTTCAGATGTCTTCTAAATGTCAGGTAGTTGTTTATCTCTTTGACATCTGATGGGAGGGCGTTCCACAGGGCGGGCGCCACTACCAAGAAGGCCCTCTGCCTGGTTCCCTGTAGACATCTAACACAGCCAAGATTAGGCTGTGCTAGAATCTTTCCTCCTAATGTGCTGCTGTTGTTTCATCTAATTTACAGGGAGTCGTTTCAGAATGTGGAACATTTAAAAACACCATACTTCTAATGGTGGTGAATCCCTTCCACTATATTAGGGTCATGTTACTTCAGTCTGCCACATGTGCAGTAAATTGATTATCATGAGTTCCCAACCTTTTCTGTGTCCCAGCAACACATTTGGAAACCTAAGAAACCATAGTGGGCATCACAATGTACCCATTTCATGGGCGGGGGCTGGCTGATGGTGCTCTCCCACACACACACACACACACCACAAACCAGCAAAACATTCATGCTCCCCAAATGCAGAAGCTCAGGAAATGCTCACCACCGAAAGAGACAACCACAAACCAAAAATCATTTTCAAAAGCCAATTGCAACTTCAATTAAAAAAAAAAACACTAAACAGGGCAGGGGGTATCAAGGAGGTGCCTGGGGGTGATATGATGCCATGGATGGCATGCTGGAAAATAAAGGTTTTTAAAAAAGGTAAATGACCCCTGGATGGTTAAGTCCAGTCAAAGGCAACTATGGGGTTGCGGCGCTCAGCTTGTTTCAGGCCAAGAAAGCTGATGTTTGTCCACAGACAGCTTTCTGGGTCATGTGGTCAGCATGACTAAACTGCTTCTGGTGCAACAGGGCACCATGATGGAAGCCAGAGTGCACAGAAACACTGTTTACCTTCCCTCTGCAGCTGTAACTATTTATCTACTTGCACTGGTGTGCTTTCGAACTGCTAGGTTGGCAGGAGCTGGGACAGAGCAACCGGAACTCACCCCATTGCGGGGATTTGAACCGCCGACCTTCTGATCAGCAAGCCCAAGAGGCTCAGTGGTTTAGACCACAGCGCCACCTGCTCCTAATCCCAGGATTAGGGCTTTTGACTGAGGCCTTAGAATAGGCACTAAAAGGACATTTATGACAAAAGAGGATATATTAACATTAGACTCTCACTAATAACTAACACAATTTTTGCTGGGTTTGGAAATACTTTCAACTTTGTTCTCATAATTCCTTCAGATATGCCTTAAACATTCAGAAATAATAGGCAATTGACTTCTCTGTGAAGAAATATTATGAAGTTTTCGGTATGGAAATATAAGCACTTAAAAGTCATTTTCTGAATTTTCTACATGTCAGCGCAGTGCCACGCTGTTGTGAATAACAGCAGATAGCTGAGACTTGGGAGACATAATCTTATTATTTGTTTCATTATCAGAGCCTTGAAGTGCTCCTATTGATTTTCTACTTTAGAAACTCTTATCCTATAGCCATTAGGAGATTAATTTGTATTTCCCAATTTGCTCTGCACTATTGAGAGTGCTAATCACAAGATATTATCATGAGATTGAGCATTTGGGATGATGAAGGGTTATGCCACAATACCAGATACCTTTGCTGGGGGCAAGGTTCCATTGCAAACAATGGAATTCATTCATTCATTCATTCCAGTATTTCTAGGCCGCCTTTCAGAGTTAACTCTTGCAAGGTGGCTCCCAAATATTTAAAAGCATTGCATTCATTCTTAACATATTTCAGACCATAAAACTACAATCTATGAAGCACTCAAACATCTTTAAAAGATTATGACAGCAGCCATTAAACAACATCCATGAAACAAAATGGTATAAATATTAAAACAAACAACAAAGAATAAAAAATTCTAAAGAGATAAGTCTAAATGATCACTTGAAAAATGTATTGAGGGCTTTTAAACTTTGCACTTCCAGTGTACAGTACTAGTAATTGAGGGTACAGATTGAAAGAATGGAAGTATAGTCTTCTTGGACCAGACCAAACTAATAGCTAGTCCAACAGCTCTCTCTTCAAAAGCTGCCTACCAGATGCATCTGATGCTCACAACATCCCTGTTGTTTGTTCCCACATCTAAAAAGTGCTCAACACTTCTGACAGTTCTGATTCAATGGGCAAATTTAGTTAATACCATTTGGGATAGTTATTAGTTCTCCATTCTCTCTCTCTTTATAGCAGGGCATGATGCAGCTAAGCAGGTTTGGGTCTAGTCATTGGTTGGTTGTGGAGATGGTCTAGGAACCATATCTTCACCAGCTTTTATTTCCATGATGGATGAAAGGCAGGAAAAAAATCTTATTTCTATTTTTGCTTCTTTTTGCTGTTATGGCAGTCTAAATTACTTTATTGCTGCCTTGCGCCTGCATTACAGAGAAAGGCGGGATGGACATTTTATTATAAATAAATAATGGATCCACAAAATGAATAGTATTTTCTGATGGATACTGAAAACCATCCTTCCGTATTTCCTGCATGCATTCTGGGTCCACATTTATGTGCCTAAGGCACAATTCTTTGCTGATGTATTTCCCCATACCAGACTTATTTTCCTATTAGACCATGCACATATTCCATTACATGTACAGATAGCGCATTTGAAGATACATATCTATATAGCTATTAATGGGGGGAAATGCAACGGGATAGATTCCAATTACCAGGCTTATATCCCACTATGGCACCCCAGTGGCCTCTCAAGAATTGCTACCCCCTCCTTCTTCAAAGGATTATAGATACCACTAAATTTTTCAGAGTTCTCTTTTGAGGGTTTCTTCAGCTTTTAAACAGCTTCCCATGGTTCATGAGCCACACACATTCAAGTCACCAGTGCCAACTAATATTTGAGCAAATATATTTTCCGTGTACATTTCTCTGTTGGATGCAACCTTCAACAAATGGCCGGCACAAGTACATCAGGTCCCCTCAAGCTACATGTGGGTTGGGCAGATTCCCACATGTGTAGCTTGCCCAATTCTGCAGAGAGTGGCTAGGAAGGGAAGCCAGGATGGAGGAGGTTGTTCCATCCACATGATTGATGCTAGAGTAAAGGCATATGGTTGAAGCCAACACTGTGTGCACAGAGCTCCACTTGTGCAGTGGGGCTTCCCTTCCTCTCCCAATATGTCCCCAAGCTCTGCTCTGAAGGGTCCCTCCAACCCTCTGGAACAGCTTTTGAGGGTGTGTGTGAGGGGGTTACAGGAGAGAGGATAGGGAAGCTCCATTGCTCAAATGGAAGTCTGTTCTGCGCAAGCAGAACAACAACAGCATTGGGTATAACCCACAGTCAGCAACTGAGTATGAATATGAATTCTGCTATCAGAAATAATACCTGTTAGGAGTATAGTATGGGAAACAGCCCTACTAGAAAAATTAACCAATAGTATGGGAAACAGCCCTACTAGAAAAATTAACCAATAAACTGAAACTGACACGGGGACAAATAGAAGAAGACACCTTCACCCTGGTATGGCTCCCCTTTATCACATACACAGCCCAATAAGACAACGACAAAAATACAAATCAATATGGCTAACCTGATCCAAAACACCCAACCACCCCACTCAGACATGAAAACAAAGACCATCACAGCCATTCATTTGTGGTTACAAATGAATAACCACACCCTAGGCCAACCACAGCCTCTCTCACCACCAAAGGAACACAAATGAACAGCAAAGGACCTGCACAAGCAACGCTGACACCAAACCCTACATATAGTAAGTAAAATAGAAACATTGCCACCCGACCCCACCCCCATCCATCTTCCCCCCACTCCACCTCTTTCCTAATGTCTCAACAAGTGAAACTGATTTGTAAAAATGTTACATGGGGGGGGGGGGGAATATGTGAGAGAGACATTGCACACACTTTTGTAAATTAAGAAAATCTTTAATAATAATAAAAAAGAAATAATGGTCCAGCTAAGCTGAGTCTTGCTCAAGCCCCACTGAAATCATTGAAATAAGGGAAGTTGGTCCATCTAACTGGTGCTCTACCAGTGAGCAATGGTAGTACTTGGATTACTTGGACTACTGCAATGTGCTCTATGTGGGGCTACCTTTGAAGGTGACCCGGAAACTGCAATTAATCCAGAATGCGGCAGCTAGACTGGTGACTAGGAGTGGCCGCCGGGACCACATAACACTGGTCCTGAGAGATCTGCATTGGCTCCCAGTACGTTTCCGAGCACAATTCAAAGTGTTGGTGCTGACCTTTAAAGCCCTAAATGGCCTCGGTCCTGTATTCCTGAAGGAACATCTATACCCCCATCGTTCAGCCCGGACACTGAGATCCACTCCGAGGGCCTTCTGGCGGTTCCCTCATTGTGAGAAGTGAAGTTACAGGGAACTAGACAGAGGGCCTTCTCGGTAGTGGCACCCTCCCTTCAGATGTGAAGGCAGCCCTGTTTAGGGAAGTTTTTAATATTTAATGCTGTATTGTTTTTAACACTTGATTGGAAGCCGCCCAGAGTGGCTGAGGAAACCAGATAGGCGGGGTATAAATAAATGATGATGATGATGATGATGATGATGATGATGATGATGATTGTCCTTCCCAATGGTTGGTTGTGCCTAATTTGTCCCAGAGGTTTCTCTAGAACTGAAGTTCTAATTGAACCAAAGCTTGCATCATGGAAACCCAACCTATTTCAGGTTTCCCACATATTGCTGTTCAGCCCAGAGAATGGATGTTGGCACAAAAGCATCAGCCCATCAGACAATGCAATGGCAGATGACTGAACTGCTCTTAAATCCAGTAGCTGAATAGCTTCATCTATCTGCCATCCCAGTTCCAAGATAGGCAAATCCATGACAATGAGGATTCTCTCCATGCTGACTACTTCCAGTATGGCATTTAAGGAGCATGTTTAGATTGACAGATGGTCCCCAGGCAGTGTTATGCTTCCCCCACATGCTCTCCATTCACCATTACTTCATCCCTTTTGTGATTTGCTTCCCTGCACATCTTCCAGAGGGGTAGCAGAAGGTGCGATGAAATGGCAAGGAACCACACACATACAGAGAGAGAACAGTGGGTTTACTCCGAAGATACCACCCATTTTCATGGTGGCATAGGATGAACTCTTACCACTGCAGTAATAATGATGATGATGATGATGATGATGATGATGATGATGATAATAATAATAATAATTTATTTGCACCCTGGCCAGAGGCGGGCTCAGGGCGGCTAACATCATAAAACTAACACAGTATACAAAGAACATAAAAACATAAAAACAGGCAATCAATTAATTAAAATACATCTTAAAATTAGTTCAGAGCAAATTAAAATCTGGACAGATGGCAGTCCACCTGTAATATTGAGAGTGGTTAATACATACAAAGATGATTTCTTCATCTTTCCAGCAATCATTAACAACTGGGGTTTCTCCACTTTGATTTCCCTTCATTGCTGATAAATCCTGCATATTTAAAGTCTGTGTTAACAAAAACGTAGATTGACTTCCCCCTGTTCCCCCACACCTCTATTTCCCCCTGCATTTTCAATTAAGGCTTTTCCTCCCCACCCCTAACATAACTTCTGCCAAATAGATGGGGACTTCAGATATGTTCAGTGGCTCACTGCTGGTAAAATGTTAGTAACGCATGGCTTTTCTTTTTTAAAAAAACAACAACAACCCCAAACCCACCCCTATTCATCCTGAATATTTCTTATGTGCAAATCTCGCCTCCCCACTACATTGCAAAGTAGGCTTAATTACAAGTATAGATGAAAAATATCTGACTGCGGCCATCTAATTCTCCTTGCCAAGAAAGAGAGTGTACATCAATGTGTTTTCAATGGACCACATGGATAATTTTCTGGACTTTGTTGTTCTTGAACAGCTTCCTGATGAATACTAAGTGACCAGCCATTTTAGTTCATAGAAACGTTTTGCTGTCCCCCCCCCCCTTCTCCCCAACTCTCCAACATACGCACACACAGAGAGAGAGGATTGGCAGTCAAGAAGCTATCAGCAAATCTTTTCTCTCTACCTTCCCTTAGCTGTGATATGTGTGCTATTGGAACCTGGTGATTTGTCAGTTTTAATGGTCTGTAACGTTTAAAGAACCCAAAGATGTTATCCATTCACTTCCTAATTACCCAGCTACATTCCCTTGAGACTGCAGCTTATTCAAATGCCATTTTCCCATTTTTTAAAGGCAGATATGGGCAAATCCAATCTCTTTAAACTCCAGCCCTGCAAAGTTTGAAAGTATTCATCTGGCATATACTTGTGCTTCTGTAATCCAAACTTTTCTAGTTTAGGTGTTATTTGATTTATTTGTCTATATTTTTTTTAACGACCATGCCAATTTAATTTAGCACCAACTTCTTCTTTATTCTGGTCCCCCTCAATATTTTGTTGCTTTACAGAGACCCTTCTTTCTTTAACAGGGTTTTCTTGCTTTAGGGTCATAGGTTCCTCTTCTTCAGAAGGGCTCTCAAACTTAGCTATGGCTGGAATTAGGGTGGGTATTTAGCCGTTGCCCCAAAAAGAGGAGAAAGGAGGATGTAGAGTTGTGTGCAATTGTGTGTGATAATATGTGCAGAACCTTTGGCTCTCTAGATGATGCTGAACTACAGCTCCCATCAGCCACAGCAAGCATGGTCAATGGCAAGGGATGATGGGAGTTGTAGTTCAGCAATAACTGGAGGGTCAAAGGTTCCTCCACACCTCAGACAGACAAACAGAGACACAGAGATTATTCATATATAATAATAATTTAAACAGAAATACAGTAGATTTCACTACATTGAGGAAGACTGACCAGTTGAACTGCCTGGGTCTCTCTCCCTTATTAGAGTTACAGTGGTACCTCGGGTTACATACACTTCAGGTTACAGACTTCGCTAACCCTACCTCGGGTTAAGAACTTTGCTTCAGGATGAGAACAGAAATCATGCTCCGGCAGCGCAGCAGCAGCAGGAGGCCCCATTAGCTAAAGTGGTGCTTCAGGTTAAGAACAATTTCAGGTTAAGAACGGACCTCCAGAATGAATTAAGTACTTAACCTGAGGTACCACTGTACTGTATCTTTAAACAGGACATGGACCACTCCTTGAAAAAGACTCCTTGAGATACAGGGCTTTCTTCTGTAAGGTACGGCAAATGGTCACCCTGAGTTAGGGTTTACCACCCGTTTTCATGATGGTGTAAGGTGAAGTCATGGAGAAATGACTCCCATATCACATTCAAAGTCACATTTTGAATGGGAGCTACTTCACTATTGTGAAATTCCCTGTTGCCCTACAGGTGTGTGTTTGTGTGTGCATGCAGTAGGCCTGGTTGATATCTGGCTTTCAACATCGCAATGTATCACCAGCCAAACGTTGCGATATACGATGTCTGAAATAACGATGGAGCTATTGCTGTCTCCACAGTTTTTCCTGCATGAGGCAGGGAGAGCTGAGCCGGCAGAGTTAACAAGGATTGAGAGAAACATTGTCTGGTTTAACATTTTTTTTTCCACATTGTGATTTTTTGCATAGCCCACACACATACACATCATGGTTCGCTATATATTGCCAGGACAAAAGTTATGAAAATGATATCGTGATATGGACTTCAAACTGGTTTTGGTTGCTATATCCCATCATATTACCCAACCCTAGCACATACAAACATGACTGCATGGCTGATTCCTAATAGGTGACTGTATGGCCCAGCCACAGAAATTAAATCAATATAACAAAAGGGGGGCAGGGGGAGAACGGTGTGTAAAAATTGCATAGAATTTCTTTGCTCTCCGTCGCCATCTGGTGTTGCATGTTGACAACTCATTCAAAATGTTGTTTTTTGACTAATGTAGCTGAGTCCTATAACTAGTGTATGGCTCTTGGCCCCCAAATGCAGACACAAATCTTCTTCCCCCCTCAGTCCCTCTTGAGGCACTGGTTGAGCAGGTCGGGGATGCTTGCCACTTTATGTGCATCATTCTTATTCTAGTCATTGGTCTCATCTAAGAAGTGAGCCCAATCAGTCTCCCTTTGGGCACAGATAGAAGGTGGCAAGGGATGCGGGTGGCGTTGTGGGTTAAACCACAGAGCCTAGGACTTGCCGATCTGAAGGTCAGCAGTTTGAATCCCCACGATGGGGTGAGCTCCCATTGCTCAGTCCCTGCTCCTGCCAACCTAGCAGTTCGAAAGCATGTCAAAGTGCAAGTAGATAAATAGGTACCACTCTGGCGGGAAGGTAAACGGCGTTTCCGTGCGCTGCTGTGGTTCGCCAGAAGCGGCTTAGTCATGCTGGCCACTTGACCCGGAAGCTGTACGCCGGCTCCCTCGGCCAGTAAAGCGAGATGAGCGCCGCAACCCCAGAGTTGGCCACGACTGGACCTAATGGTCAGGGGTCCCTTTACCTTTACCTAGGAGGTAGCAAATGAAGGGAGGTAATCGGCCAACAGACCTTTTGCCCAAGAGTTTCACAGCAGATTTCAGGGGCAGGGAGTGGAGGAAAAGGCAAAGAGACTGTGACAAATTTGCTTTTGCGACGTGTACCTGAGAAGCATGTCAGCGGGTAAAATAAGCCATTGTGCTACTTTGCTTAATTTGGAAGTATAGCTATTTGAAAGCCGCATGGCTCCCCACAGGGCTGCCATTCACTCCACATTTTTTTTGCAGCTAAGAATTAACAAAATAAGCTACTTCTGCTGCTTACACTGTAGGATGCCAGCCCGCTGTGCACAGTTGCTGTTTACGTGTTGCACATCCCATTCTTCCTTCAAGCAGCTCAGTACGATACTGCTCAGTGTTTGTCTCACTTTAGAAATGGACTTAGAGGTGCCATGAGAAACTGGTCAGGCCCAAAGGACTGTTTCAACATACCTGAAGGCTTTATGTATGTGTGTGTGTACACACACACACACACACACTTGGGCTGTAAGTGGGGAAGTTGCCTGGTGCCCAAGAACATCAACCACCAGCATTTCAGGCATGGACCTAGATACAGCAAGGTCTGGATTGCTAGCAACTCACAGGGTCCTTCAGTACAACCACTCCACTCTATTGTGAGAGAAGCTTGGAGGGTTCGTATGCATCCTACTTTTCATAGGACAGTCTTCTATTTGTCCATTTTAAAAGAAAAGCATCCCAAGAAGGGGAAGTGGAGGGGCCTTGAAGTTGACCCCCAGTAGGTAGCAGCATTTGGGCAGCAGACTGAGAAGGCACGTAGGTTGTCAGGTCACACCCAATATACTGAGCATCTTATGCACTGAGTCTTCCTTCTGAGTTAACATGTATACCTTAGGTCTTACCCTGGATACCCTCATTGATATTATCTGGGCGACAGGAGCACTATTAGTGGTTCCCTATGAGTTAGAAGAGGGACACGGGTGGTGCTGTGGGTTAAACCACAGAGCCCAGGACTTGCCAATTAGAAGGTCGGCGGTTCGAATCCCCGCAACGGGGTGAGCTCCCGTTGCTCGGTCCCTGCTCCTGTCAACCTAGCAGTTTGAAAGCACGTCAAAGTGCAAGTAGATAAATAGGTACCGCTCTGGCGGGAAGGTAAACGGCATTTCCATGTGCTGCTCTGGTTCGCCAGAAGTGGCTTAGTCATGCTGGCCACATGACCTGGAAGCTGTACACCGGCTCCCTCGGCCAATAAAGCGAGGTGAGTGCCGCATCCCCAGAGTCGGTCACGACTGGACCTAATGGTCAGGGTTCCCTTTACCTTTTATGGGTCAGAAGCACAACTCATGCCAGTGAGCAATTGTGCCTTCAGCATTGTGGGGGCCCACAAGAAATTAGACAGGCACTGTCCCTGCTGAGAGGCTTGGCCAAAAGTGTTTTATTTCAGGAGGTCCTTGCACCCTGGATGCTTTTCTGATGTTCCTACTTTCCTTTTTGAGATTTTCAATTTTTGAGACGTAATGGATGCACTTTGAGAAGGGTGCTGCAAGTTGTCATGATACCATGACTGCAGAGCTGCAACCCTCAGCCAATCCCAGGGAATTCTGGGAGTTGTAGCTCTGTGAGGGGAATAGGGGTCTCCTAACAATTCTTGGCACCCTTAACAAACTAAAGCTCCCATAAATCTTTGAAGGAAGCAATGGTGGTTTAAAGTGGTATCGTGGTGCTTTAAAAGGAACTTGTGAATGTGGCCTCAGTCCTTGCTCATAAGCAGTGACACTGCTCACAGGTGGAATCGCGATGACTTTTTTGTGTTTGTGTGCTTTTAGTCCTCATGGGGGTAATGATAAAGTTGAGAGCATGGTCCACCCACCCCCAAGTGCTCAGAGTCAAAGGAGCAAGTTTAAAGAAGACTCTTTGTTCCTCATATTTCTCATGGGCTGATTTGAGGGTGGCATTTTCAGGAGACTGTGAGATAAGGGTAACATACCTGCCGGCTGTCACTTCCCTGCTGAGAGACCTCAGGCCTGACACTGATAACATGGCAGGATCAAGCCGCTTGATGGTTGACATCAGAAGGAGTCGAGAAGTTGTGAAATGAATAAGAGCAGCAATAATGTACCAAATTGGCAGGAGGGCATTTGGAAACTAGAAGGAAGCAGAAGTTCAGGAGTGTGTTCCCTTGAATGCTAAATGGCCTCTGAATTAGCCTGGCTGGATTGCCTGTTAAGAAGAAAATGATTAATATCCTTCCTGTATGCTGCCTGCCCCCTCACAGGCTTTGTTGAAATTGCCTTTCACGGCACTGCAGAAGCGAGAGTAAATAAATGAAAACAATCATCTATGTATGAAAGCCAGTCTCTGGCTGTCTATGTCACTCTCCTGACATTCTGGCACAAAGCAGAGTGACCATGAAACATAATGCAAGATGGAGCTGTGCAGATAGGAGCCATTTTCGATACAGTGGTACCTCAGGTTACAGACGCTTCAGGTTACAGACTCCGCTAACCCAGAAATAGTGCCTCGGGTTAAGAACTTTGCTTCAGGATGAGAAAAGAAATCGCGTGGCGGCGGAGTGGCAGCAGCGGGAGGCCCCATTAGCTAAAATGGTACCTCAGGTTAAGAACAGTTTTAGGTTAAGAACGGACCACCAGAATGAATTGAGTTCTTAACCCGAGGTACCACTGTATTAATGGTTGGGGCTGCCAGGAGCAGAGATCACATGGAAGCCATTGCTTTCATGATGCTCTTTAAGCACACTGCTGCACCTTCTCCCATATAAGTGAAAAGCTGGAATTCACATCTGTGGAGAAAATCAATGTGCTCCACTTGTGGGGAAAGATGCGCCTTCCACCCAGGCACTCAGAGAAAAATATATTTGGGCACACAGGGCCAAACTAGACATGATGTCAATTGGATGGTTGCAATCAACATATCTCATTTTTTTAAAAAAATTAAAAATTAAGGGTGGTCATGACTGTGGTGTGTGGGTATGGTACCTCTGTGCCATGGGCCTGAGGATAATTGTCCCTGACTTAAACTACTAATCACCCTAAGGTAGAAGCTTCCATTGGCACCAGCCATAGCTTCCCATCCTGGGTGGGGTAATGCCAAGGTGGGGAGGGGGTGATATTACTGGATGAAAGAGTTGACCCTCTCCCTGTGTGCCACAGTCCAAGTTTTCTTCAGCCTTCCCTTGTGCCTGCTATTTAATTAACCAAAAACCAAGTCACATAACTGCAATCACATAATTAATTTCATGTCTTGCTTAGCTTGCAGAGAGGCACTGCCACATACATCCTGCTCAGTATTATTGCAATATACAGAACCTTCCTTCCATATAGATGCATGTGTACCAGCCATTGTGGTGGTGGTGAGCATTCAACTAAAGCTTTGAAGAAACCTTTGCAAACACTCTTGACCTTCTGCAGAAAGGAACGTCCCTGTGCCGTCCCCTGCTCCAATTATTTTTTCTTTCATTTTTCTTTCAATAAATACAGCTCACTGATGACTACGGAAACAGATTCCCTGCCACAGAAGCAATAAAAACTCAGCAATCCTCATCACACGCATACCCTTTAAGGTCACGACCCACGTCTTTGACTTGGGGCAAAGGGGCCGTTTTCTTCACCACTATTGTGTGATGAAGGCAAATTAAACAATTACACAGTCTAAAAATCTCTTTTCTTAGCTCAACACAGCTATCGCTCAGTTGTTTTCAACACAGCAGCACAGGAGTCTTAGTAGGGTGATCAGCCTCTATCACAAATGAATATGTTCTTAAAAGAGCAATCAGCCCGAGGGGAGTGAGAGCCTCAGCTATTTTGCCCCTTTTATTTATTCATGCTGCCAAGTAACAAGGCCATATTCATTTTCTGTCTGAAAAATCTGCATTGAACTCCCAAAAAGCTCCCAGAGAGAATACAGCAATTTATATTAAATGCATACATTTGAAAGCATTTTCCTTTTCATAAAAACAAAACAAAACCCCACCTGTCAAAATTGGCTTGGTGGCGGGGAGGTAAGGATCCAGCACTCGCAAGCAGAACCAGTTCCCCAATCTCTGATGGAGCTACAAACCAAGTAAAGGTAAAGGGACCCCTGACCATTAGGTCCAGTTGTGACCGACTCTGGGGTTGCAGCGCTCATCTCGCTTTATTGGCCGAGGGAGCCGGCGTACAGCTTCCGGGTCATGTGGCCAGCATGACTAAGCCGCTTCTGGTGAACCAGAGCAGCGCACGGAAACGCCGTTTACCTTCCCGCCGGAGTGGTACCTATATATCTACTTGCACTTTGACGTGCTTTCGAACTGCTAGGTTGGTAGGAGCAGGGACTGAGCAACGGGACCTCACCCAGTCATGGGGATTTGAACCACCGACCTTCTGATTGGCAAGTCCTAGTCTCTGTGGTTTAACCCACAGCGCCACCCACGTCCCTATAACAAACCAAGTACTAATCTCCTAATCTTGATATGAGCTACCATAGTTGCATTTTTTTATTAAACAAATATGCCTGTAAATGCCACCCAAGATCTTTCTTTCATTTGCCCAACCAACACAACACTGCTGTACAAAGAGATCAGGCGGTATTCTGATGCCATTGATGTACAGGATTGCAAACCAACTGGAGAGTCGAGAGAAACCTTCCCCCCCCCCCCAAAAAAAATAGCACATTGGGAAAGGAGGAGAGGGGAGATTGTTCCAATTTGCAAACAATAATGCTTGCACTGATAGAACAGTTATAACAGCACACTGTTGAATTGCAGTCATAGCGTTTTGTGGGGGTTTTCTTGTTTTGGGACCTATGGCTAGCAGAGCAAAGGGCAAATATATCTGACTCCTCTCGCTTTTTAAAAAGCTGTACACTTTCTTCTTCTTCTTTCTTCTTTGGCGATCACTTGTAGCCAAGTAAAATTGTCTTCTATAAACATGGTTTTAAAAGTGAGTCCATAAGTGACTGCAGAGGCCAGTTCTGGATCCACACTGGTGACATTGGTTTCCGGGTGGGAGTTGATCATGGTGAGAGTTTGCCAAACGTGCCTTCCTGTTAGCATAATTCCCCCGTTCATCCTGAGTTCGGGCATCTTCAAAGCCCATGACACCTTTGGTAAAGACTGTTCTCCAGTTGGAGCGCTCGCATGCCGGTGTTTCCCAGTTGTCGGTGTTTATACTACATTTTTTTAGGTTGGCCTTGAGAGAGTCTTTAAACCTCTTTTGTTGACCACCAGCATTACGCTTTCCATTTTTGAGTTCGGAATAGAGTACAGTGGTACCTCGGGTTAAGTACTTAATTTGTTCCAGAGGTCCGTTCTTAACCTGAAACTGTTCTTAACCTGAAGCTCCACTTTAGCTAATGGGGCCTCCTGCTGCCGCCGCACCGCCAGAGCACGGTTTCTGTTCTCATCCTGAAGCAAAGTTCTTAATCTGATGTACTGTTTCTGGGTTAACGGAGTCTGTAACCGGAAGCATATGTAACCCGAGGTACCACTGTAGTTGCTTTGGAAGATGATAATCAGGCATCTGCACCACATGACCAGTCCAACAAGTTGATGTTGAAAAATTATCACTTTGACACTGGTGATCTTTGCTTCTTCCAGTACACTGGCATTAGTGTAGATGATGTGTAGAATTTTTCAGAGACACCATTGATGGAATCTTTCAAGGAGTTGGTGTTTATAAGTGGTTCATGTTTCACAAGCATACAGTAAGGTTGGTAGTACAATACATCAGGGGTGGCTAACCTATGGCCCTCTAGATATTGCTGGACTCCAACTCCCATGAGCCCACACCAAGTGTGAGAGATGGCAGGAGGTGTCAGAAGGTCGCAGGATCCCAATGCCTGCATTTAGATGGATAACTTTTATGCTGGGTCCAATTCCTAACTGCTGTGCTCCCAGAGAGTTCTGCCCCAAATCCTGATACTGAAGAGCTGCCCAGGTGAGCCGCCAACAGGAAGATCACGGGATCACGTCTCTTTTCTGCCTGAGAGATCTTTAAGAAAGGCGACCGTGTTGCTGTTTATACCCCATTCATCATCAGTTAAATAAAAACGCCACATAAATATTTCATTACAGCAGGCCCTTCATACTGGAATAAAATCAACATACTCTGACAAACACTTGTCCATTATTATGATTTGCTCTGAGGTGACCAAGCTTGTAAAATGTTTTCCTTTCCCTGAAACAATAAACAGAGCTGTTATAATTCAGCAAGGATAAATTGCCACCATGAGGTTATATTTTATCAATTTACAGCGCAACCCTGACTGCATGTACTCAGAAGTCAGCCCTGTTGAATTCAGTGGGGCTTGCTTCCAGGCAAGGTGTGGACCAGATTGCAGCCTTCGTGACCTGCTCAGCAAGCTGAAGATACCCAAGTGACTGTCACTGTGTACCCATGTGGCTTTTGAAATGTGGAAGAGTTGCCTTTTCACAGTGTGCAGTGGTTTGCAATTGTACACACCTTAGCAATACTGTCATCTAATGTGGCAGCTATGACACACACAGGTGAGCATGTTTTCAAACAAGTGCCCAATGGTTTCCTCTGTTACCCGCTTCTCAATTCATGTTTCCACAGACCCCAACATTGGCTCCCAAAGGTACTGTACAGTCATACATCGGAAGCTGTACGGAATCCGTTCTGGAAGTCCGTTCAACTTCCAAAATGTTTGGAAACCAAAGTGTGACTTCCGATTGGCCGCAGGAAGCTCCTGCAGCCATTCAGAAGCTGCGGATGCCCTGCCTGTTGGACGTTTGGGTCCATAAGAGCGTTCACAGACTGGTTTTTGATGTTGAGCTTCAGACCATATTTTGCGCTCTCCTCTTTCACTCTCATTAAGAGGTTCTTTAATTCCACCTCATTTTCTGGGTAGGGCAGTACCTTCTCTTTAATGCATTCTGACCCCCTACCTGACTACAAAGACCATAAGCTAGAGCGCATGCACCACAGTTTTGGATTTTATTACACTGACTCCTGGCCTGTTCTTAAAAGGAATCCTTATATTATATCCAGGAAGGTACGTGCATAATATGCAGTTCTCATTTCTTGTTCAGCATTTGTGGTGTTAAACTTCAGCAACCCAAACTGTTACTAGAAATGTATCTCAATTTTTAAAACATTGGGAATGCTAGATGCCCCCTCCTTTCTTGTTACTTGGCACTTGCATGCAATATATTTCATTTCAGCATATCAAGCTATTTCTCAAGACCTTTTGGAAGTCTGACTTAGCCTGCCCTGAACTCTGCGCAGAATATTTTAGAAGTGATTTTTTGTTGAAACTGCAGCGCTTCAGTGTGTTATTTCTAATTCATGTGAATTACCTCAATCTCAGAGCTCCATTAACTTTCACTTTACCGTTCGCTGCATGGCAATGTTCCAGTTTTTCACATCTTTGTAGTCGCAGGAGAGAAGGGAAAGAAGCAGGTGTGTGGTGGTGGGGCAAGTCAAATCAAGTATTGGACTCATTAACTAGTCTGCACTATAAAGGGGAACATGAACTCCCATTTACATTTTAGGGCGAAGAAGCCTTCTATAAGAGAGTCCTTAATCAGAGGGCTGAATTTCAACAGAGCTTTAGCATGCTCATCACAAAGCCTGCATGCAGCTGTTGTGCTCAGACTGCCCCATTCATTTCAGTAGAAGTAGCAAGGGCCACTGGGGGCTCAGTACACCTGCCTCTGCTAGCTACCTGGGATTGCAAAAGGGACATACATGTCATTTCCAAAATAGGTACTACTGAATTTAGTGTGTTACGTACTGTGAGGCTACAAGCCTGGACGAACTTGTAATTGCGTGCTGTTTCCTTCTGAGCAAACATTCTGTACAGCCCATTGATTTCAATGGGACTAAGCTTCTCCAATGTATTTATTTGTTTACTGCTCTGTGTGTACACATCTATAAAAATCAATGAGATGTTTGAAATGCACTTCAACAGACTGCAGAGTGCACTCTTAACTTGAAGAGTGCATTAAGGCTAAAACCCACAGCCGTGTATGCCAACCTTCGTTCGAAAGTACTCCAGGGCTACTCAAGGTTAATGAGTCATCTATTGCAGCCTTTCTCCAACCTGACTCCATTCAGTTGTCTTGGGCTATAACGCGCACCGTCCCTGACCTTTGGGCCATGCTAGCTGGGGCTTTGTTGTTGTTTAGTCGTGTCCGACTCTTCGTGGCCCCATGGACCAGAGCACACCAGGCACTCCTGTCTTCCACTGCCTTCCGCAGTTTGGTCAAACTCATGCTGGTAGCTTTGAGAACACTGTCCAACCATCTTGTCCTCTGTCGTCCCCTTCTCCTTGTGCCCTCCATCTTTCCCAGCATCAGGGTCTTTTTCAGGGAGTCTTCTCTTCTCATGAGGTGGCTAAAGTATTGGAGCCTCAGCTTCAGGATCTGTCCTTCCACTGAGCACTCAGGGCTGATTTCCTTAAGAATGGAGAGGTTTGATCTTCTTGCAGTCCATGGGACTCTCAAGAGTCTCCTCCAGCACCATAATTCAAAAGCATCAATTCTTCAGCGATCAGCCTTCTTTATGGTCCAGCTCTCACTTCCATATATCACTACTGGGAAAACCATAGCTTTAAATATACGGACCTTTGTTGGCAAGTAATAATAATAATAATTTATTATTTATACCCCGCCCATCTGGCTGGGCCTCCCCAGCCACTCTGGGCGGCTTCCAAAAGAATATAAAAATACTATAATACATCAAACATTAAAAGCTTCCCGAAACAGGGCTGCCTTCAGATGTCTTCTAAAAGCCTGGTAGTTGTTGTTCTCTTTGACATCTGGTGGGAGGGTGTTCCACAGGGAAGGCGCCACTACCGAGAAGGCCCTCTGCCTGGTTCCCTGTAACTTGGCCTCTCGCAGTGAGGGAACCGCCAGAAGGCCCTCGGAGCTGGACCTCAGTGTCCGGGCAGAACGATGGGGGAGGAGACGCTCCTTCAGGTATACTGGACCAAGGCCATTTAGGGCTTTAAAGGTCAGCACCAACACTTTGAATTGTGCTCGGAAACGTACTGGGAGCCAATGTAGGTCTTTCAAGACCGGTGTTATGTGGTCTCTGCGGCCGCTCCCAGTCACCAGTCTAGCTGCCGCGTTCTGGATTAATTGTAGTTTCCTGGTCACCTTCAAAGGTAGCCCCACGTAGAGCGCATTGCAGTAGTCCAAGCGGGAGATAACCAGAGCATGGAAGGTGATGTCTCTGCTTTTTAAGATGCTGGGGCTTATGGGAGTCCAAAAGCTCTGGAGGGCACCAGCTTGGGAAAGATATACTCTCAAAACAGAATTGGTGGTGGGGGTCCCAGCTAGATGGGAGATGCCTCATCTAGCAGGGACTCCCCCGCGCCATTTGTCTTAGCCCATGGTGATATTTTCGACATGGCCTATCAAAATCCCTCCTGGAAACTCTAAAGCTGAGCACAGTAGTAACAGGCCTACCTTCACTGGTTATATTCCAGCAACAGCTACCCCACATTACATTGACCCTGAACTGTAGAGCTCCCACTTTGTTCTCAGGCCCTTTAACTATCCATAGTCACTGGACAAACCATTCCCCGCCCTTTACAAGCCCACTAAACATTAGTGGGAGAATTCCATTCTAGGTTTAAATTTGCATCCTAGTAGTTCAGTTTCCAGGATGTTTGCGTCTGCACCTCCCCACCTCCCTCCCCATGTTTGTTAACTCTTCCAATCTTACAGGTTCGAATCCCTGCGACGGGGTGAGCTCCCATTGCTTGGTCCCAGCTCCTGTCAACCTAGCAGTTCAAAAGCACACCAAAAAGTGCAAGTAGATAAATAGGTACCACTCTGGCGGGAAGGTAAACAGTATTTCTGTGTTCTGCTCTGGTTTCGGTGTTCCGTTGCACCAGAAGCAGCTTAGTCATGCTAGCCACATGACCCAGAAAAGCTGTCTGCGGACAAACGCCAGCTCCCTCGGCCTGTAAATCGAGATAAGCGCCACAACCCCAGAGTCGTCTGTGACTGGACTTAACCGTCAGGTGTCCTTTACCTTTTTTTTAAAAAAAAAAATCTTGCAGGAAAATGTCAGGCTCTGCCCCTCCAGATGTTATTGGACTTTTACATTCCATCAGCTCCAGCTAGCATGGCCAAGGAATGGTTAGGGATAATGGGAACATCGGGAAGACCACAAATCCCACCCCTTTGACTTATAGCATCTTTTGCAGTATATTGGGGGGCTGTTATATAAACCTCCAAGAAAGCTACCCCTGGCAAAGTCATTTTCTCTGCTTATTGTGATGACAAAGTAATGAGCTTCTCTATCGTGCATTTGGATTCCTCTCCATTGGAAATAACATAAGAGTTGATGACCTTATTCACAATGTACTGACCTTCTGTGGCACCTGAAAGCCTGCCACTCCGTTCAGCCACATAGAAGAACTAGCCGCGCAAGGAAAACCCAAAGGCCAACTCATTCAGTGAAAACTCAGGCATTGTATTGAGAAATAATACAGTTAAATCAATGCCCTTCTTCATGCATTGAGCCGCCAAACCTTTTCAGGCTTGTGGGATCATCTGTGAGTTGGAGATGTGGTTGTTTGTGCTACACACACACATGAGCAGTTAGGCTTGAGGAAATTGGAGGAAGTGGGTTTGATCCACCTGGAGAGTGCAGCTGGGGAGGCAAGAGTTAATATTTCCTTTCCAACTACATTCTCCAGAGAGAACACACATGCAAAGCTAATAGGCTTGAAAAAAGCCTTCTATTTGCTCCAAGGTGGATAAAAATCAATGACGATTTTTTAAAAAATAAAAAAATGTATTTTTTAATTTAAATTGGATTTAAAAAAAAAAATTAAATTGGATTTTTAAAATAAAATGCTTTTGGAAGAAAAATCCTTTTAAAGAGAGTTTTCTATTTAAGTTACATTATAGTCCAAAGGCTATTAATCAGGAAATAAGGATTAGTTAGTTCTAAGTTTTTCATGTGTGCTAAAACTCAGTCTAAGTTGTTTTTTTTTAAAAAAATGCTTAATGCTATAATGTTATTGCTTTAGTTCAATAAATTCTTTAAATTGTTATTAAGAAAATGATTATTTTTCCCTTCAATAAAGTACAGCAGAAAAGTTGTCCAAATATAAAGTTAACTTATTAAACCTCACAATAATTTCATAATTATTTGTCTATGTATTTCTAATAGTATAGCCAAATCAGTAATTTTAGACATAAATGTAAAAACTACTCTGCAAATTTATTATTCCAAAAACGAAACCTTATTCTGGTTGTAAATGCCAGCAAGAATGAGTCTTTCTCTTTTTTTAAAAAATAATTGATTTAATTCAAGTCTTACTGACTAGTGATTGAAATCGTGATTGAAATCAATCTGATTTAAATCAAATCCACCCTTATTTGCTCTAAACCTGCTTCCCTCCAAACCTAACTGTGGTGTGGGTGGGTGTTTTTGGTAGGGTGGTCACAACTGAGGAAGGAGAATAAAAAAATTCCTTCCAGTAGCACCTTAAAGACCAACTAAGTTAGTTCTTGGTATGAGCTTTCGTGTGCATGCACAGAGTTACATTTTTCCCCTCCCCAGTTTTAAGCTCTCTGAAGTGGGGACAGGATCCTATGTGGGACAGGATGTGAGGGCGATCTGGCTGCGACATCTGTCACCCCATTGATCGCCAGGGTTGATTCGGCTGATCTGGCTGGCTAGGCGGGTGTCCCCTTCCTCCCTCACCGCTCCATGTGCGTCCCTCCCGAAGCTGCGCGCTCGGTGGAAGAGGACGACCATCCCAGATAGAAGGAGTGTACCGTTCTTCGGTCAAGGGTATACGATAGCTGCGCTCCCCTGCTAGAACCTCCAAACAAGCTCAAGGTCCATTTGTAGGAGAACGTAGGGTAGTCAAGCTTCCAAGACTCCAGACACATCCAAGTAAGGCGCTGCATGTGGCAGTTTGCCATTCTTTTAAAAAAAAAAAAAAAAAGGGACTTCCGGGTTGGCGCGGACAGCTAATGGCGGATTCCCTCCGAGCTCCGGAGGGAATCGGCTCCGCTGGGGACGGGTCCGGCCGCGACGGCGACACGGGGACCCTCAAAAACCTCAGGCGCGGATGCCTGAGGACCTGGTGACTCGGTGGGCACCTTAAGCGCCCTCCCCGATTCACGAAGAGCCTTTTTAAAGGCTACGGAGAGGATACGGAGAGTGGCGTGGTGCTGAGAGTAAACCGCTACCCCTGCGGAGCGAAGCCGTGTGCCATGGCTGAAAAGCGCTGACTTGCTTCCTTGAAAATTTGGACTGAAAGAATTACCCGTGAGTAAGACGGATTGGGACTTTAAAAAATTTTTCCCTGAATTGGAGACGACCGGGGGGTGTGCTAAAAGGAAGTCCGCACCCCCCCCCCTGCAGACGATTCAAGCAACGACATAAGAGCTAAGCTGGAGAGCCTACCCTTGGTGGGGTGAGTTAAAAAGGACACTAACTTTCAAGATTTAGTTAAAGGAAATTTGTGCTGGAGAGTGGAGTTTTGGAGACCCTCTTTATGTTTTGAACAACCCCCCCCTCCCGGGCTCGGGAACGTCCTGCCTTTGTGCCTGTGCAAGAGCTGCGGAGTTTGACAGCTGTCAAAGCTGTCAAACGGGCAGTTTAAAGCGGAAAAATCACTATTTAAGATCCCTCTGGAATAAGACGAGTTATAATTGAGTTAAAATTGTTGGAAACAAAGTAACAATAACAAGCTAAAGGACTGTTGGAGAAAAGACTAATAAGTAACCAGATTCCCTCTAGGGGGAATTCTGTGAAACTACAATGGATACAATGGCTGTGGATGGAAAGTTACTAGTGGAAATCGAAAGGATGTTTCAATTGGTGGGAATCTTACAAGAGCAGAGCTTAGCCATGAATAAACAACTTAACATTATGACCTTGGGAACAGGCAACTCTGCTGTTTGTATTGAGGACCTGAATGAGAAAGAATCCACAGCTGAATGGGAAACAATGTCTACAGAGGTGGAAGAGACTAAACAAGAAAAAGAGAAAGTAACCTTGGGAAGCAACAACCAAAAGCTGACATCTGTGGAACACAAGCAAGGAGACTCTGGGAACACATCTACCACAAGTCTGCGAAAGATGCAGAAGAAGAAGGAGGAGGTTCTGGGACAATATGTACAGGAACTTAAAATAAAGAAATATGATTGGGGCCTCCATTTGGACTTTGACTTTGAGGATACAGGCTTTGTGGAAACACTCCAGCAGTTGCTTTCAAATCTCCTTGTTGGAAGAGAATATGTTTTGATGGTGAAAGATCCTTTTCCAGACTCGACGATTGACATAAAGGACTACCAACGAGACCGGCGGAGAGGGACTGAAAGGGACTTGAAAGCCTCGGACGTGAGGAACCCAGGCTGAGAATCTTGACTTTGGATTTTTATTGGGAAGGGACAAAAACCGGGGATGGGAGGGAGGGAAGAGGGGATTCTTAAAAACTCTTAAGACTTTCATGTTTGGTTAATATGACTTTTATTCAAGACAAAATGAAAAATCGATGGAAGAGAACTTAAGTCCAACTTAGGAAAATCAATTTTTTTTATTAGAAAAGAGGCAAC
This sequence comes from Podarcis bocagei, assembly GCF_964188305.1. Lineage (NCBI taxonomy): Eukaryota > Metazoa > Chordata > Lepidosauria > Squamata > Lacertidae > Podarcis > Podarcis bocagei. Next base: position 80,401,666 of record NC_138129.1, on the reverse strand, counting down.
AAAATGAATAAGATGGTTAAGAGGAGAAATACCAACTTGCTGATATAATCTTGGGAATTGGGATGCATGAGGGGGGGTGGGGGGAAGTCAGGGAACAAGGTTATGAGAAGAGGATCTGCTGAATTTATACATGTTTGTGTCTTGTATTATTGTTCATATTGTCTTTATAAAAGCGGAAAACCCAATAAAAATTTTATAAAAAAAAAAAGGATCCTATGGGCAGCAGGGGTGACATCTGTGAGACTGTGCACCCACAGGCAATGCCTTGTTGACCCATAGCATACATTTCCCTTCTTCAGAGCAGTTCAACCTCTATAATGAAAACGCAATGTTTGGCAGTGCCTAGAGCAGTTCCCAGATGTTTTCAAATGCTTGAGGCCAGCTGTTGCTTAAACTCCAACTCAGCAGTGACCTGCAGTCAACTTCTAATGGAGGAAGAAGGCCGTGGTTGTTGTTTTTCCTAATACTGTGCCATTAATATGCAATCAAGTTATATGCTTATATTGTAGCACCACATCAATGCCAGTTGGAAGCTCTCTACTACACGTTTAAGTGTAAAAATATGAAAATGGCACCAGGTACATTATAAATTATACTGTGAATGCCAGTTCCCGCAGGTAATGTTTTAAGCATAAATACAATATGCTTTGCATTAAGAAGGAGAAGCTCTAATTGAGGACAGATTGTTTTGGACACCAAACTAAATGTAAATTAAATCTGATTCCTGTGTGGGGAAGGTTTGAATTCAAGAAGATGGAACACTTTCAAAACGGGGTGTGGGTGTGTGGGTGTTCAAGATTGTCTACACTGGCTCCCCTTTGTCTTTGAACTCCATTTGCCACTGATCAATCTCTACTGCACAGAGCCTATTCATGTAGAAGCTGAATATGTGGCGGTCCCCTATGCATGATCTCTGACTGTGCATTTACATGTGGACAATTTGCAGACATGTAAGCTTTATGCAGGGACGCGGGTGGCACTGTGGGTTAAACCACAGAGCCTAGGACTTGCCAATCAGAAGGTCGGTAGTTCGAATCCCTGCCACGGGGTGAGCTCCCGTTGCTCGGTCCCTGCTCCTGCCAACCTAGCAGTTCGAAAGCACCTCAAAGTGCAAGTAGATAAATAGGTACCGCTCCAGCGGGAAGGTAAACGACATTTCCGTGCGCTGCTCTGGTTCGCCAGAAGCGGCTTAGTCATGCTGGCCACATGACCCGGAAGCTGCACGCCGGCTCCCTCAGCCAATAAAGCAAGATGAGCGCCACAACCCCAGAGTCGGCCACAACTGGACCTAACGGTCAGGGGTCCCTTTTCCTTTATATTATGGATTGTTCATTTTAATCATATTTGTCTTACTTGCTCTTGTTAATAATCAAGATTTTTAACTTCCCTTAGAAAAAGATTGAATGGGTTTTAATTGAATTTCCCTCTACCCTGATATTGCTGATGATGAAGGGATGGTTAGAAATATTCTAAATAACTGTATTCATTCATACATACTTCACTGAAATGCCTGAAAGGTTGGTATTCTTTGAGGGTTATTCCTACACTTTGAACACCCTCTGCTTTGTGTGTGTTTTTTATCATTGATATAGGCCATCCTGTGTTATCCTTGGTACAGGCATTGGTAGAAGGTGTCTGGCACAAAGATATTGATTGAATCCATAGACTCAGCTGTAAAGATCAGACAGCACCAAAGATAAAATAATATCAAAGAGAGCATCACTGGACATGTAGCTGTGATACAGATTCCATGGAGGTCAGGAAAAAGTCACCAAACTTATTTTCTTTGTTGTGAAGACAGTGTTTGGTTCTTCAAAAGCCATACTTCGCTGCAGAATATCATATTTCTGATTCTCTCTGCACAAACTTTCCACCAGTAATATGCAAACTGGAATTTGAAAACACTATTTCCAGATGTCTGTTTGTGTATTTTGCAACTCATTCTTCATTTTAACTAATATGACAGTCCCCTCCTTCGTGTCTTTTCTATTTGCAAAGTTAACAAAGAAAATAAAAGAGAGAAGAGGGGGGGAAATGAAGCCAATAAAATTCAATAAAGGGAGGGGGGAGTACATAAATAGTCCTGAGAGTAACAAAAAAAGCCATTATCCGTTTGCAATGTGAATGCAATAACCATTTTCACATACATCTTAAGGTAGACCTATCATTTAATAGAAGCCCTCCAGATATCCATATAATTATCCACACAAAATTATCAGAGGTGGGATGGCCATCTGTCATGGATGCTTTAGTTGAGATTCCTGCATTGCAAGTGATTGGACTAAATCAGTGTTTCCCAACCAGGGGCCATATGCCCCCCCTCAAGATATTCCAAGGGGGCCACAGGTGAAAAATGCATAAATGGGGGCCACAACATGAGGATAGGGGGGCACAAAGGGAAGTGAGAACTGAAGAAGAAAATCCTTTTTAAAAAAATCCTGATTGGCTTACTATCCATTTGGCCAATCACAAGCGGGTAAGGGGGTGGCCCACTAGGGCCTAGCGCTCCTTTTTGCCATGTGCATTTTCTTGGAGCAATCCTGGTTTGTTTCCGGTGGTACAGGGTGATCACTGAGGCTCCTGTTTTGACCAGTAGAGCCTGTGATCCAGAACCCCCAGGTCAGTTAAGTGTAGTGGTGGGGTGGCAATGTGTAGGGCTGGGTGAGCTGGAGCTGCTTGTTGCTGCCGCCAGTGCTGGGCCGAGTGGCAGCCTAGGCCTGATTCTGCAAGGCACAAGGTGCAGTCCACCCCAGCACCTAGTGGATCAGATGCTGACTTGCATCTAGTAAATAACTAGAGTGGTACGTGGTACCTCGGGTTGCGAACTTAATTCGTTCTGGAGTTCCGTTCTTAACCTGAAACTGTTCTTAACCTGAGGTAACACTTTAGTTAATGGGGACTCCTGCTGCCACCGCGCCACCGCTGCATGATTTCTGTTCTCATCCTGAAGCAAAGTTCTTAACCCAAGGTACTAGGTTAAGTACTAGGTACTAGGTTAAGGTACTAGGTTTCTGGGTTAGCGAAGTCTGTAACCTGAAGCGTCTGTAGCCCGAGGTACCACTGTAAGTGTTTACTCAGTAGAAAGGAGCACTGAGTTCAGTGGGCCTTACTCCCAGGTAAGGGGGGGGCGGGCTATAGTGTTTTATCTAGGCAGCCAGAGCTCCTCTGGATGACAATATCTTTTTGCACCAGGTCAGTGAGGACCACTTGCTTTTTAAAATTCTCCTATATATACAGAACTACCTAAAAAAACACAACCCCATTATTATTATTATTATTATTATTATTATTATTATTATTATTATGGTTATTATGTATATATGTTAAGTTTCAATAATGATCTTTGAAGAAAAGAAAAGAAAGAAATTGTTTCTCGAGGAGCACTATTCATCGAAAACCAATGTTCTGACTACCACCCAGAGTGGAATAAGAAAGTAAAAAAAAGGAGGGGGGAGAACTACCTGTGCACCTTTGGGACTGTATCTGTAGGTTTCTCCCTCTGTTTCAAATAACTAGCATCAAATAAGTGTCATTTACTTTTTATAATACATGGAAGATGGATCTCTCTCAGAAGGTTCTGGACATTCCTTCCTTGGAGGTTTCTAAGCAGAGGTTGGGTGACCATCTGTCATTGATACTTTAGCTGAGTTTCCTACATTTATTTCCTTCCTACGTGGGGCTACCTTTGAAGGTGACCCGGAAACTACAACTAATCCAGAACGCGGCAGCTAGACTGGTGACTGGGAGCGGCCGCCGAGACCATATAACACCGGTCTTGAAAGACCTACATTGGCTCCCAGTACGTTTCCGAGCACAATTCAAAGTGTTGGTGCTGACCTTTAAAGCCCTAAACGGACTCGGTCCAGTATATCTGAAGGAGCGTCTCCTCCCCCATCGTTCTGCCCGGACACTGAGGTCCAGCGCCGAGGGCCTTCTGGCGGTTCCCTCACTGCAAGAGGCCAAGTTACAGGGAACCAGGCAGAGGGCCTTCTCGGTAGTGGCGCCCGCCCTGTGGAACGCCCTCCCATCAGATGTCAAAGCGATAAACAACTACCTGACATTCAGAAGACATCTGAAGGCAGCCCTGTTCAGGGAAGTTTTTAATATGTGACATTTTAGTGTATTTTTCATCTTTGTTGGAAGCCGCCCAGAGTAGCTGGGGAAACCCAGCCAGATGGGCGGGGTACAAATAATAAATAATAATAATAATAATAATAATAATAATAATAATTATTATTATTATTATTATTATTATTATTATTATTATTATTATTATTACTACTACTACTACTACTACTACCAAAAAAATTACCATTTGGGTCCCTTCCAGCTCTATGATCCTATGTTTTTCTGCTTCAACAATATTTCATTATGTTTCTATCATTTTATGTAATTGTATTTTGTATAAATTATAAAAAATATGTAAATAAAACATGTTCTGTTTACAAAAACACACACATTTAAATAGCTACCTTTCTGCCGGTAGGACAGGGGGAGGCATGGGCATAGCCAGGATTTTTGTTAGGGGGACAGAATCTCATATTTGTATTGATTTTTACTTATTTTGGAGCAGCTGCCCCCCTGCCCCTCCCCTGGCCATGCCTATGGGGAGCCCACAGGCAGGAAACAAGGTTGGAAGGGGGCCATGGTTGGAAAAAGGTTGGGAAGCACTGAGCCCTTGGTGTCCCTTCCAATTCTACAATTCTATGTGGAGTCAGACCACTGATCTCAATGCTGTCTTCACTGAAGGGTGGCCATTCCCCATGGTTTCAATCAGAGCTCTTGTAGGAGTGCAAATATCCAGAGTGTGGGGTCAGGTGGGATTACTATGAGGAATTATAAAATATGCATCAAGCGATTGTGTCCATGATGAATGCATTGTGTTGACTGGGTTTGATACATTGACAATAGTTTCTGATCAAATCCCACAACCCTCTGCATCTCTGGCCATTTTCTCTCCTGCCCATCTCTCTTGCTTCACAAGTCACGTACACAGCCCAGTTGCTCACCAGGCAGGCTCCTGGGTCATCAAAGACAGTGGGCAGCTTCTTTGAAGTAGCCTTTCTGATATGTTAATCCCAGGATGTTAATCTTAGGGCCAGGAAACAGATCTCACCTGAAGGTGATAATGATCACTGTCTTTCTGGCCATGGTTCTTATCCTGTATATTACTTGTTTATGATCTCAGGGGTTGCCAAATGCCCTCCTTTGTAGTTCTGTTCTTTGTTTACCCCAGAAATATGTGTGCTTAATTAGTTTTGGTAGTTTAACTTTTCCCCACGAGTGGGGTTTGCGAAATGCTTAGAAGAAATCTGATTGGTTCTTACGAACACTCTGTAAAAAGTTCTTTTGTGAATAAAACAACCTGGGTCGAGGGGTGGAGGGACAGACACAGAGAGATTATTATACACACCCTTCCCAGAGTCTTGCTGGTTCAAGCCTCTGTGTGTATTCTTATTAATCAGAGTTCAATCCTTCCTTACTTTGGGAACACCTCAAGCTCTTTCCCAGGCATACCTCGAAAGGCTGGGGACTGAATACATGACATAGTATGTTTTCTCTCTCCTACCATCATCTTATCTACCTTACTCTCTGTCAGGTGTGTGTGCAGGAGCCAGGCCCTGTGACCAGTAGCTTTGCAGGACTGGGGCCTTCCTAAGTTTGTTCTGTAGAGGCAAGGTGCGGCCGCACAGGTGAGGCTGCTTGGTAACTCACTGCAGCTGGTGGCAAGAGCCGGGAAGGAATATAAGGTCAGCATTTCACTTTGGCTCTTTGCCACAGCAACTTGTTTCCTGCCTTGCTGCGTTTGGCTTCTTGCTTCCTATTGCTCAGACCTTGGCTTCTTGACTCCTTGCTTCTCAACCTCGGACCCTTGACTTCGTGACTCCTTGCTTCTTGACCTTCGGACCCTTGACTTCGTGACTCCTTGCTTCCTGACCCTCGGACCCCTGGTTTCTGGACTCTCGTTCCTGCTCCCACCCCGCCATCTTGCCCCCGGTCCCGACGTCCTCAGCTGGGACTTTGATTACCCGTAGACCAGACTGTGACACTCTCACCCAGTAGAAAGCACATAGGATGCAATCATCTTTAAGCATGTAGATCTGAGAACCAGTGCGGTGAAATGGATGAAGCATCCGACAAGGGTTCAAATATCACCTGTACCCTGAAACCATATGGTGGCCTTGGGCAAATCAGTATCTCTTGACCTAATCTACATGCAGGCTTGTGGGATAAAATGGGGGGGGGGTAGCTCCTATGCTTGTCACATTGGTCCTCATTTCTATTCTCACCAGAATGGCAAGAGAAAAAGAAAGTTTGACAAACTCTGACCTGGTACTCGAGACGCACAGATGGAATCTAAAGGGCTGAGCGTATGAAATGTTGCAGTGCTAGCAGAGAAAGGTGAAAAGGCATCTCTATAAATCAGATAGCGAAACTTGAAAGAGTAGCTGGTGGAGAGTAGCCAATCCTTCTTTTTTATCTTCCCTTGTCAAAATACTGAGCACATCACAGCACATAAACTTAAAGGCGTCCCAGGAGTAAAGAAACATGACAGCTTTAAAGGGTATCGTGGAATGCCAAGAACGAACTCATGCCCTTATGATTAATTTTTTGGGGGGAAATAATTTAGTGTGATTTAGGGATCCATTTTAAAAAGGGCCATTGCTCGCTCATTCACATACATTAATGTTACTGCAAGCTGAAGTCTATATCAAGCTATTTGTGGGTCTTCCCCTGTAATATGAAACATGGCTTAATTAACAGTGTGCTTGAGCCTTCTGCATTCATTTCTTATTTCCTGTCTCCCAGGCACCATTGAAATAATGCACCTTTCAGTCTTGTGCATCTTGTGAATCAAGCTTATGGCTCAGTTTAATGGGTCTAATATGAAGCAATCTGTTAAGAGGTGGAGGAAACTGCCTTGGGACCCAGGAGGCGACTATATAAATGCTCTTGAGACCCCAGGCAGGAAGTAGAGAAACTGGCTTGCTTAGGTCACTTCCCACAGTGATTGTTGCTCTTTCTTCCCAGGGCATCTATTTACTAGAGCATGACCAGCAAGCCCTTCCTGAGATGTAATTATTATTGTAAGGAATATATGTGCTTGCTACCTAGGGATCTGCCGGTAGGAATGAAGAAAGAATTGATCTGGTCTCCTTTTCACAGCAGACCAACCAGGCCTGACACTTTTGAACTTGCTTGTGGATCAGAACAGAGGGCCCCATTTGGGTCACACATTTCCTTGGATTTTGCATTGTGCACCAAAAGGTGGTGCAAAAAAATACTTATTTTACACAGACAGGCATGCAAAATACTTTATGAGGAAAATATTTGGGAAAGCATTGGAGGGAAAAGTGCGCTTTTCCTTTAAAAAATAATATGAAAAATGTTATGTGCAGCATTGGAAAATGTGTGATTTACATTAAAATGTATATTTTAGGAATAGCATGAAAGGCATTGGAAAAAAAGCATGCAAAAATGTGAACAGGTTAAAAGATGAAGGCATTGCTCACCTCACATCCTCGAAAGTTCATCTTTTACTGGCTGGTTCACTTGCATTACTTACTGATGGCATCAGCCAGGTGAATGATCAGTCTCCCTATAGTCTTAAAGGCTTGTTTGTTTTTGTTTTTGTTGCTGTTGTTTAGTCGTGTCCGACTCTTCGTGACCCCATGGACCAGAGCACGCCAGGCACTCCTGTCTTCCACTGCCTCCCGCAGTTTAGTCAAACTCATGCTGGTAGCTTCGAGAACACTGTCCAACCATCTCGTCCTCTGCCATCCCCTTCTCCTTGTGCCCTCAATCTTTCCCAACACCAGGGTCTTTTCCAGGGAGTCTTCTCTTCTCATGAGGTGGCCAAAGTATTGGAGTCTCAGCTTCAGGATCTGTCCTTCCAGTGAGCACTCAGGGCTGATTTCCTTCAGAATGGATAGGTTTGATCTTCTCGCAGTCCATGGGACTCTCAAGAGTCTCCTCCAGCACCATAATTCAAAAGCATCAATTCTTCGGAGATCAGCCTTCTTTATGGCCCAGCTCTCACTTCCATACATCACTACTGGGAAAACCATAGGTTTAACTATATGGACCTTTGTTGGCAAGGTGATGTCTCTGCTTTTTAAGATGTTGTTGTTTTTACTAACTGAAAATCAGTCATGGGGAGGTGCCTGTTTGAGTGGAGGACTGAGGTGAAAGAGGCTGTTTATGTAGAACACGTGGACACCCATATCATACGGTTTTGGTTTCATGGTACTGAGGTGTTTTCCTTGTCATCTGATTTGGCTCGAGAAGGTGGGTAAGTGACCCAAGACTTACACATCCCTATCCCTATAGCTATAATTAAGAACAACTGATTAATTAAAAGATTGTTCAGATATGACCGTATTATGCCAAAAGATTAGCAATCAGAGCAGAGCGGAAGGAGCTGAGATGGGAATAATAAGATTTTCCCCGAATTTCTCCAACAGTATGATTGTATTGAATATTCTTAATGGTCTTCGATTCGCAGGCATTGCCAAGCTGAAATGAGATATGGAGGAGAATCATATCTTTGTGTTCAAAAGCATCCCTTCCTTTCTTACTTCGATTCATGCCTTCGACTTCTAGCAGCCATGAATGAGACAATAGGGTGTTTCCCCCACCCACTGGCTGTCACATTGGGGTGATGGTAGACACAATACCTTTCCACACAAAGCCACAAAGAAGCCACTCCACTATTGAGACAAGATCAGAAGATACTTTCCTAGCACAATAGGGAGACAACACTGCCTTGTATGCTTCGAGAGGTTGGCAAATCTCCATTCAGCTTAATCTTCCTTCCTTTCTTTTTTTAATCAAGCATTTTCTTTTCTTTCCTTTGTTTTCTCTGAAGATGCTCCAAAAAGATTCGTAAAACAATCAATGCACTCCCTCGCCACCTCTCTGCTTGGGGTAAGGCTTCAGGGAGAGTTGGGTGAATGTGAAATAAGAAGGCCTAATTAATTTCCCCAGATAACTCAGCAGTGCAGCTATAACAAACAGATTCTTTTCTATGCCACTTTCAGCCAGCTGAGATCTCCTTCAAAACAACAGCAATGCCTTACTGGATCAATCCATCAATAGTCTAGGGATCCTCTCAGTTTTGGGCCAAAGGTTAGCCTTCCAACAGTGGCCTAGCCAGATGTTTCAGAATTTCCCCTTCCAACCCCACCTCACCCCAAAAGCTTTTATATTTTCCCGTAAACTCAAGGTTAACCCAACCCATTTTGCTGCCTGATGTGAAGGATCCTGCCCTCCACACTTCAGTTCCACAGTCTGGCAGGTGAATGCTACTTCAACACTGGCAATGCCATTCCATCCTCATCTGCTTCTGAGGACATCAGATTTAAAACAGTGCAAACAGTACAGTCTTTAACATGTCTTCTCAGAAGTCCTGTCACATTCAGTTCACAGGTAAATGGGTTTCTATAGGATGGTGGTCCAAGTATCCCATCTTCAAAATGTAATGAGGATGTCATAGGCCATGCTGTCTCCACATTCACAACATACTTTTAAAACACTAAAATACCACTTTAAAGAACCCCTGGCTCCCCCCCTCTAAAAAAAGTCTGGGAGCTGAGAGTCGTTAGGAGACCCCTCTTCCCATCCTAGATTTACAATTCTATGGGAACTGTAGCTTTGGGAGGGGAATAGTGGGTCTCCTAACAATTCTCAGCACCCATAGCAAACTATAGCTCCCAGAATTCTCTGGGGGAAGCCATGACTGTACATTAAATGTATTGTGTGAACATGGTCTGTGAATGGTAAATACAGTGGTACCTCGGGTTAAGTACTTAATTCGTTCCGGAGGTCCGTTCTTAGCCTGAAACTGTTCTTAACCTGAAGCACCACTTTAGCTAATGGGGCCTCCTGCTGCTGCCGCGCCGCTGGAGCCCAAGTTCTGTTCTCATCCTGAAGCAAAGTTCTTAACCTGAAGCACTATTTCTGGGTTAGCAGAGTCTGTAACCTGAAACGTATGTAACCCGAGGTACCACTGTAAAACTATCCTTCTGTCTTTACTTGATGCATATTAACTCTGATTTGTGATTTGACACTTTTAAAAAATTGTTTGGCTTGCATATTGTTTTTAATTGTTTGTTGTGAGCCACCTCAGCATCCCATGGGGAACTGAAAGGCAGAACAGAAATATTTCAAGTACTGCAGCTCAGTTATAAGAATCTCTTAACTATCCAAGCTAGTGTTTAGAGGAAGAAAAAGTCAGCTCTACAAGAGCATATAATGTCTGGTAGACTTTGAGGGCTTGATCAATACTTTTTTTGACCAAATGAGAATGGAAATGTACAGGAGAGGAAATAATTTTAGTTGATAGCATTGCTGAAAGGTGGAAGAAAAGCAGAAATAGCTCTTAATTGATTGTCAATACCACTCAGGAAAAATCAAATTGCTTTAATAGCTAAGAGAAGGACAGCTTCTGAATGAGTCATATTTCCCAGATAAGTGTGTTTATTTTTTTTTAAGAAAAAGAAAAATCCATCCACACATTTAATGGAAATTGACATTAGTCTTTCAACCCACCATGCTTGGGCTTCAGTGATCTTCAGGATATGTAGTTTTGATTTATGTAGGTGACAAACATTTGATTTGTTTTGAAAGTGTGAGGGCTACAAAGGAACAGACAGCTATCTGTAGTCCAGCTTGTAAGCAAATGATTCAAAAATGCCCACAGCAAAGGAAATCACACCAAATCAGCCAAGATTGCAGCGATGTTCCCCAGAAAGACAGTGGGAGCAAACAAATTCTACCCCGATTCTTAGGTATATAGCACCTCCAGCCAGCAGATGGCATCATTCTGTTCTTTTACTGCTTAGACCAGGGGTCTGCAACCCGCGGCTCCGGAGCCGCATGTGGCTCTTTTACACCTTTGCCGCGGCTCCAGGACGGATACTAGCGAGGGGAGGAGGCGCATTGTGCGCCCTGACACTCCCCACTGTGGCGGGCGCTGTACTGGTTGTGACGTCGCATGGGGGCAGTGCGTGCGTTAGTCACGCACCGTCCTGACGTCACCTTCCTGCCCGCTGTCAGATCGGAGCGCAGCGGCGTGCATGCTTTAAATGTTGCAATGGTTTTGCGGCTCCCAGGTGTTTTTTTCTTCGGAAACGGGTCCAAGTGGCTCTTTTTGTCTTAAAGGTTGCAGACCCCTGGCTTAGACAGAAGGATACTAATAGAAGCAATGAGTGAATACATTGGATTACCATTGCATATGAGGCTCTGTTGAATACTAAGGCCTTGCATGGTTGATTCACTGAGATCCACGGTTTTCAGGAGGGACACGTTCACTATAACTTGGTGTATGTACTATGATGGCATTCTGCTAACAGCCACCAGTGAATAATAATAAATAAATAAAATTTTATTTATATCCCGCCCTCCCCAGCCAAAGCTGGGCTCAGAGCGGCTAACAACAGTAAAAATAACACAGTTTACATAAAATCACAATCAATTAATTGAAATACATTCTAAAATCAATTCTCAAATCAATTCAGAGTCAAATTAATGGCAACGATTGGGCTAGAGTTCCATGAGGATTACAGAAGGAGGGGGTCAGACTGTGCCTTGGCCAAAAGCCTGGTGGAACAGCTCTGTCTTGCAAGAAAAATATCAAGTCCCGCAGGGCCCTAGTTTCTTGTGACAGAGCGTTCCACGAGATCGGGGCCATGGCCGAAAAAGCCCTGGCTCTGGTTGAGGCACATTGTTTGTGCATATGGGACCGGGATAGCTCCTGCCTCCAAGGAGTCTATAGTCTACATTTTGGCAGTGGATAAGGCAACACTGAGAAGAGAGAGGAGGAAGACACAAAAGAGGAATTCACAAGTGTCCTTCACCTCTCCATTGCATGTGTCCAGGGTGTGGGGGGTGACAGTACCTCACATGCCCACGAGTTCTTCTTCCACATGATCAGGAAAGCTGCATGTTTGGGGCTCCCAGTTTGCATAGCGGAAACTAGAGCTTCTATGAGTACTGGCTTGCTGTCCAGACCTTGGGCCAAACACTCAGAAGGCATTCAGTTTTGCTAGCATGCTCCCCTTCCACATGTTTGTAAAATGAGTTCAGGCATTTCTGAATGGCCCTAAGGTGGGATAACCAAATACTTTGGTTATTGTTTGTGTATATAGGTTAAGGGCTGAGCCAAAAGCTTCACAGAGAAGAGATGTTTACAGGAGAGTTAGTGCACTGTTCTGGGCAGATATGCTTACTGGTCGAAACTTTTATGTACTGAAGTTCTCACCTTGGGCCAGCAGGGGGATACTGTAGATAGTTCAGGTCCACATATGCAAATAAGGGATCAAAAGTGACATTCAGTGATTGGATAGTTACAGAAAGTTGTTACAGTTATGTTGTACTGGAGCTCTATATAAGCAGGCTGGCTGAACCCTTCAGTTCAATTCTATTCTGACCTGTGAATAAACAAGAGCTGTTTGGAGAATCGCTGTGTTGTCTGATATGTTCACTCACAACTTAAGAGAAACAACCTCTAGCCGTCTCTCTCACAGACACATTCAGGGAAAGAGAGGCATACCAAACCTCTTGTCTGCCTTTCTTTACTACTTTCTGAAATAGAGATCTGTAAAACTACGGCGAGCTGCAATTACTTTATATTGGCTGATTGCTTCCAGAGTCAAATACAGGCAGCTACTCTAATGTGGTAAGTCAATCTGTTTTAGCTGCTAGGAAGTCCAAAAGCAATCCATTATGGCTATTGATGCTTATTTTGACTTTCCCTGTTTTTATTTGCATCCTGATGTGTTTGTGTGAGGAAGTTCCTGCCTTCCTATTATGCAGAACAGCCGTGAGCAAGGTAATCTTGAATTTGTCACCTGCTCATCAGCGTCTTGACGTGCCACTTCCCCCCACAGGGAAATTTGCTGTTTTCTGAGATAGTATTCATCTCATTCACTGTCAGAGGGCAGTTTCATCCCATCTAATTTCCTTCTGAGCCATTTGTAATGCCTTGTAAAATAAACGTCAGGCTGGACCAGTGAACACGCATGGAACTCCTTCTTATCAAGTCAGGCCTTCTCAAGGGGGAAGTCAGGGAGAGGAGAAAAATGGCGAACATTTCAACTGCAGCCCCTGATCGTGTTTGACAATCTCCTCCTCTGGGTGCCTCTGTAACTTCATCCCACTCAATGAGAGATGAGGAAAAGTTCCTTCAAGCCTATAGCCTGCTCATTCACATGATCAATTCCTCACATCCTGGGAATCAGGAGCATCTCAAGGACTTTCATATGCTTTCTCATTTGTGGAACATGGTGTGCAACCAGATGCAAACACTCTTACATTGCTACATGGGAACACCCCACCCACATGATCAATACATCCATTGAGGTGTGTGTGGCTACCTATGTACACATACACCACACATAATGCCCCCAAGCTAATTTGTTATCTCCTCACCACTCCTCAAATGGCTGTTTTAAGGAGCTCAGGTGGGGAATGATTTGCATCAGGTCTAAACCTTTCTGGCCACGCAACAACCATCTACATTATTATTTATTTTCCTTTCGGCCACAGTCACCAAAAATTGGTAGGGTTTTGGAGGAGCAGGAAATTTGCACTTGGGGCTGGATGTTAATAGGGAGATCCCTTGTTGCCTTATCACATTGAGTTATTTATTGGGGGGCCTATGTTTGGGAAATATCCTGAAGCAACATGAAACAATGTGCTGATGTTCACAAGGCTGGGGGGGGTGGGGGTTCAGGTATTTGACAATAGCCATGGTGACCAAGCGAGAGATCAGAATACAGTGGTACCTCGGGTTAAGTACTTAATTTGTTCCGGAGGTCCGTTCTTAACCTGAAGCACCACTTTAGCTAATGGGGCCTGTTCTCATCCTGAAGCAAAGTTCTTAACCCGAGGTACTATTTCTGGGTTAGCGGAATCGTAACCTGAAGCGTATGTAACCCGAGGTACCACTGTATACTAGATAATGTTATTCTAGGCTGTATCAACGGAAGTAATAGCAATACTGCTGCTGTATTCTGCCTTGGTCAAACCACACCTGGAATACTGTGTCTAGTTCTGGCACCACAGTTTAAGAAGGGCATTGACAAGCTGGAACGTGTGCAGAGGAGGGTGGCCAAGATTATCAAGGATCTGGACACAAAGCCTTATGAGGAACTGTTAAGGGATTTGGATATGTTTAGCCTGGAAAACGGGAGACTGAGAGGAAATATGATTTTTGTTGTTGTTGTTGCTGCTGCTGTTTAGTCGTTTAGTCGTGTCCGACTCTTCGTGACCCCATGGACCAGAGCATGCCAGGCACTCCTGTCTTTCACTGCCTCCCACAGTTTGGTCAAACTCATGCTGGTAGCTTCGAGAACACCATCCAACCATCTCGTCCTCTGTTGTCTCCTTCTCCTTGTGCCCTCCATCTTTCCCAACATCAGGCTCTTTTCCAGGGACCCAGCTTCAAATATCTAAAGGGCTGTCACATGGGAAATAGGTCTAGCTTGTTTTCTTCTGTTCTGGAGAGCTGGAACTGAACCAATGGCTTCAAGTTACAAGAAAGGAGATTCTGGCAGAACATCAGGAAGAACTTTCTGACACTAAGAGCCGTTTGACCGTGGAACAGACTTCCATGAGAGGTGGTGGATTCTCCTTCCTTGGAGGTTTTTAAGCAGAGGTTGGATGGCCATCTGTCATGAATGCTTTAGCTGACATTCCTGCACCACAGGGTGTTGGACTAGATGACCCTCGGGGTCCCTTCCAACTCTACAGTTCTATGATTCTATGATCTAATAAAATTGCTTCTCATTTCCCCATTTGACCGCAGCTTTTATAGCCTGGACACTTGAGATCCTAAATCAGTTTGCTATTGATTCCTGTCTGTTCTCAAAGCCTGGAAGCATCCAAGACTCAGCACATTGGTTAGCAATTAGCTAAGCTTGTTCCAAGTCATTAAAAAGTTCACCGCAAACAATTAAGATGTCTGGACAAACAGGTTTTTATCCTAAAACCTATGAATGGAAAATCAGCTTTGCAGCCCCAAAGATCCATTCTGATTACTGTCACGCTCTGACTTGCAGCCCTTCTGAACATCAAACTGCAATGATTGCCTTTTCAAAGTGTGTATTAACAATGAAAAGGTAGCTTTTTGGAAACATATTTTTTCTATATTAAATCTGCCTTAAACAATATATTTAGCAATAGTCTTCAGTGAAAAGAAATACTCATTCCTCTTCTGTGTGATCAGAATCCACTCTCAGAACATGCTCTGGCAATATGCTATTTTATCTTGGCTGGATTCAGTCAAAATCATAGCTGGTGCTTGTCCTCTCCTTGGAAGATTACTTAGCTAGTTAATGCAATGCTTTGTCCACTTCCACATCTGTATCTCTGATATTTGCAAGATGTACATTTACGACACTTTTATTTTAATTGGATTTTCCTTCTGCAATACAAATCCCCCATATAAAATGGTGCTGGTATCTGTGTCTCCTTTGAAAAGTAGTACGTCTATTCCCAGTCCTCACCCTTGATTGTAAGAAGGGCTTATTAAAACATAGTTTGCATATCCTTGGAAGTTTAAGCCTGTGAAATAGTCCTTCTAAAGTTTCATTTTCATATCTCCGTTGTTAATTTGGAATGCAATTCCATTTCAAATGCGATGTAGAATGGTCAATTACAGAGACTCGATTTGAATGAGGATTCCCCCTTTTATATTGCCACCAAATTGGCTGGCCTATATTTCTCCCGGTAGCTGCAAAGTGACTCCTGAGATGGTTTAATTCATCCAAAATCATTATTTATATTTGCTATTTACGTGTAATCGTAATTAATATATTAATTAATACATACACATTTTGAATTGACATTATTACACCTGCTGAAGACACACCTCTTTACCCGGCCTCTGAAACCTGAGATCATAGAATCATAGAATTGTAGAGTCGAAAATGACCCTTTTTCAGCAGGGGGCCAGTCCACTGTCCCTCAGACCTTGTGGGGGGCCAGACTATATATTTTTTTGGGGGGGGGGGAATGAACAAATTCCTGTGCCCCACAAATAACCCAGAGATGCATCTTAAATAAAAGCACACATTCTACTCATGTAAAAACACACTGATTCCCGGACCATCCATGGGCCAGATTTAGAGGGCGATTGGGCTGGATTAGGCCCCCAGGCCTTAGTTTGCCTACCCATGATCTAGTCCAATGCAGGAATATGCAGCTGTCCTATAGGGGAACAAACCTGTAATCTTGGTGTTAACAGCACCATGTTCTAACCAGCTGAGCTATCATTGGATGTTTTTAAAGATTTGCCCTATTCCCTTTATAATAAATTTTTTTGAGTGATTTCAATTTGTATTTTTAAATTATGTGTGGTGTAGTAGTTAGAGTGCTGGACTAGGACCTAGGAAGCCAGAATTCCAGTTTCTTGCTGGGTGACCTTGGGCCACTCACTCTCTTTCAGTCTAACCTACCTCACTAGAGAAGACTAAAGTAAAAATGCAATGGGTTAATAACTTGTGAATCAAAACTGTTCATAAGGTTGTGGGTTTAGTTTACATTTTGTCAATACACACTGTCGCCCTTCATATATTTTTGAAACAATTTAGTGCATTTTTATAATTATAGTATATGATAGATGCCATATTGGTGATGTACAAGAAAGAAGATTCCACCTAAACATTAGGAAGAACTTCCTGACAGTAAGAGCTGTTCGACAGTGGAATTTGCTGCCAAGGAGTGTGGTGGAGTCTCCTTCTTTGGAGGTCTTTAAGCAGAGGCTTGACAACCATATGTCAGGAGTGCTCTGATGGTGTTTCCTGCTTGGCAGGGGGTTGGGCTCGATGGCCCTTGTGGTCTCTTCCAACTCTATGATTCTATGATTCTATTACGTATCTGTTATTTATTGTTTGTAAACCACTTTGGGATTTGTTTGAATGGAAATGAATTGCAGGGGTTGGCATCCAACTCAACAATTCTATGATCCTAGGAAAAGTGGCTTAGAAATATAATAAATCAAATCAAATCTTTTAAAAAAATTGTTTTAGATTCCATGTAAAACTTATTAATCTATCTGATCAGTTTACATCAGTTTGTAATAGCCAACTTTTTGATCCCAATTACTTTTCTTTATCACGTCTGCAGATGGTCGGGATTTTTTTCCTTCTTTGTTGTTGTTCCGCCTAAGCCACTGAGCATTACAAAACGCCATAGCGGTGCGCGACACCACTAAAAATCCGACAAGTAACATCAGATAAAAAAACCAAAACCTTTCTCCAAAGAGAAATCTGATACTGCTTCCTGTGTTACTCTGGTTTGTGTTTATGGCTTTTTATTTTACACTCTGTCACTCTTGTTTTATCTCAGGCTGTCTCTGAGTACACTTTGGGTAGGCAGGCAGGGCAGAAATTTCCTAAAATAAATATATTAATACATGACCGTTCCTCAAACATCAAACAAGGTTATGTATTTTTAATGCAAATCAGCATCTAACCTGGGGGGAAAGCCCTGAATGGCTTCAGGCCCTGAAATTGGGAGGACCACCTCTTCCTACAAGATGCTGCCTATCAGGTGTGGTTACTCGGGCTCTGCATCGGATTCAGCTGAAGCATGGATACCAAACTGAATCGGGTCGATTTGGTGGAGGGGAGGACATGGGCTATGCCTGGCAGACACACCAATGGTGACAGGTTACCAGGTAGATAGTACTGCTGAAGCATTTTCTGACACCACACTGTACAGGTGCATTCAAGGCAAGCTGAATTTCATTGCTAGATGTGCTTTCATTGCTAGATGTGCTAGATGTTCAAGACCTGACATAGCTGTAAGCACTAACCTGCTTAGCAGACATGCCAACAATCCTACTGTTCAGGATTGGAAAGCTCTGAAGCGCATAGCCCGCTATTTGAAAGGGACTTTGCACTACAGGTCAGTAGACTGGAGGTCTTGAAATCTTTGCAGATGCTAGTTTTGGAAGTGACACCACGGATGGTACAAGCACTTCTGGAGTATGCTACATGTACAACCACTGTCTGTTTGACTGGCTATGCAAGAAGCAGACGACAGTAAGCCTAAGTTCCTGTGAAGCAGAACTCAATGCCCTGTCATTTTCACTCATGGATTGTGAATGGTTGTTGCAACTGTTTCAGGACATCAGAGTTTCTGTGAAATGTCCTATACAAGTCTATCAAGACAATAGATCCTGCTTGGCTTTGCTGAACTCAGAGAGTTGCAAGCAAAGAACCAAGTACTTGCAGATTAAGCTACATTGTGCAAGAGAGTGTATTCAGAAAGGACTCATTCAGGTGTCCTACATGCCAGGAAATGAAATTCCTGTTGATCTGTTGTCTAAGGTTGTTAACAGATAACAACTTATGGTTTATGTTCAGAGGTTGCCATTGGGTTGAACCACAGGTACTACAGGTTACACGGAAAGGGGGAGGATGTTAGGATATTTCCGTTCCTCCTTAAAAAGGGAGTAGGCTGTTGTGTGTCACAAGCCTGCGTACTTCCTCCTCACAGGGAGTTTCTGTTTTGTATATAGCTTTTGTTTCTGTCTGTTGCCTTGACACGAAGGCAGGCAGTCATGTGTTTCTTCTGTTCTGACCAACGTTGAATAAAGCTGTAATTATGCTCTTCTGGGTGCATCTTCTGTTGCGGAGTTTGCTGAAAAGGGCGTGCCTGAGTCTTGGAATGTGTCTGAGGCTCGTGTCGGTAATTGACTGATGCTGTTCTACGGGAGATCGATGGAACGTCTGGAGACGACATGTAGGCTGCATGATGGCCTATGTCTCCCTGGCAATAGCCCAACACTGAGTTGGGTCAAGACAGCCCTGAGTCAGGTCCAGACACCCAGGGGTGAATCACTGGGCAGGAAGGAGAGGCAAGAGACCCATTTTGGAAGGGTGGGGGTTCAGTCCTAGGTGTTACTTGGGTTGTAGGACAAGGCCTTTTCAAGAGTCCCAACTGTGGAACTCCCTCCCTCTTCGATGTCGTGTAGAAAAGCAGTTAGACATTTTTGTTCCCCTGTACTTTTCAATGCTCTTTCATTTTACCTCATTATGGTTTTTATTTATCTGTTTTTGGCTTTGAAAACTCTTTTTAATTGCTTTGATATTTGATTCTTATTTGACATTTGAAATTATATCGGGAGCTCTTTTTTGAACCAAAAGGCAGCGTGGAAATATTTAATGATTAAAAGAGAGAAGTCAGCTTAAAAAGAAAAATGAAAAACCCTCCCAAACTAACAGTCACATTGAACAACTAAAATAAGTATTTGACAGTCTGTAGACACAAAATGACTTGTACTGATGGTGCTGTTTGACAAAGCCATTCCAGGCACTAGAGCAGAGATCTGCAACATTTGGGAAGCCTGGGATACGTTTGGAAATCTGTCATGAACACTTCAAAATGCCCATTTCACGGAAGAAAAACTGGTGAGGCCCCGTCAATCAGGCAATCACCTACCCATCCACCCACCCACCCCAAGAAATAAAACAGAGCCAAATTCCAGTCCCCTGTTAAAGAAGGGAAAAAACAGTTAACCCTCCCAACCAAAAAACAACAAAAGACACAACTAAAGAAAATGGGAAAGAGGCTACAATTTATTTGTTTGTTTCATAAAATGTGTACACTGTTTGCTTGTTAAGAAGAAAAGCCTCAAAGCGGTTTACAGGGGGGGAAACCTATAAATTTATCAATACTACAATACAATACGATAATCTTTATTGTCATTGTCCCATACAGAACCACAAAATTGAAAAAAAAATCTATAGAAGACATTCAAAACCAACAAACCTGCTATCCCAGTTATCCCAACCTGGTTAGCCCCCTAAAAACTCTGATACCCCATTTTTAAAATACAATATATTCCCACAGAGACTCCTTACACTGCGTATAAAACCAAAATTGCATTTGGATAGAAACTGTTTCTCAGGCGGCTAGTCCTAGTCTTTATAACCCTGTACCTTCTTCCAGAAGGCAGAAGCTGAAAGAGATCATTTCCGGGGTGCGCACTATCCTGCACTACCTCTGCAGCTTTCTTATGGCACCTGGAAGCATAGATTTGATCCAAGGTGGGAAGAGTGAACCCAATTATTGTCTCCGCAGTCTTTACAACCCTGGGCAGCATTGTTTTTTCCCTGACCGTGCAGCTCCCAAACCACACACAGAGACCATGTTAATACACTCTCAACAGTACAATGGTAAAAATGCCATCAACAGGTCCTTTGAGAGATTGTTTTTCTGGAGTATTCTCAGAAAATATAAACTCTGCTGTGCTCTCTTCATCAGGACTTTACTGTTTTCTCCCCAGATTAGGTCATGTCTCAACTCCATTCCCAGAAATCGAAACTAAAAGCAGATTAAAATTTGCCTCAACCTTCTAAACATCTGGATAGTCTTGTCTCAGCAAACATGCTTTTAGGAAGCCTGCCTCATATCAGTAGGCAGAGAGTTTCAAAGTGAAGGTAAGGTAAAGGTAAAGGGACCCCTGACCAATAGGTCCAGTCATGGCCGACTCTGGGGTTGCGGCGCTCATCTCGCTTTATTGGCCGAGGGAGCCGGCATACAGCTTCCGGGTCATGTGGCCAGCATGACTAAACTGCTTCTGGCGAACCAGAGCAGCACATGGAAACGCCGTTTGCCTTCCCGCCGGAGCGATATCTATTTATCTACTTGCACTTTGACATGCTTTCGAACTGCTAGGTTGGCAGGAGCTGGGACCGAGCAACGGGAGCTCACCCCGTTGCGAGGATTCGAACTGCTGACCTTCTGATCGGCAAGCCCAAGGCTCAGTGGTTTAACCCACAGTGCCACCCACGTCCCACACTAAAAGCTTGAGTTCTATGTGGCACCGGATACAGTGCCAGTACATGGAGGTGGTTGTTTGAGGGATCTCTCGTGCTCACAGTCACTCGACTGAGGACTCCAGAACTCGAGTCTTTGTAGTAAAACCCTTGACTTTACCTTGCCTATGTTACATTGCAGGGTGACATCAATCATAAGGCAGGGTGCTTAATGCGTGGGAGGGGCAATTTACCACGTGATGCCAATTGTTTATTTATGCATGTTTAAAATTGTTGCCCACTTCAAACCTTCAGCATCCTAGAAATTTGCTTAAATGGCAGCGTGTTCTGCGCGTGAATGCCAATTAGATATGAACGAAGGTTTCTGTGGTCCACAGCGAATGTTCTCTTCTCTCTCTTTTCTTTATGCTCATCAGCTGAGGGAGGGGAAGCAGAGTCGTTCAGCTGACACAACCGAAAATCTGCTAATTTCTCCTTTGACGCAAGTCTCTGCTTGAATACCAATGGAATCTGATTATTTAAATATAAATAACCACGTTTTCCCCGGACTCAGTTCTGTTGAAGTTAACGGGCGACTCTGAAGGGATTTGCATCGCCGACGAATTTGGCCCATTAACTTAACATTCAGGCAACATCTTTCCGAAAAGAAATAAGTGCTGCACAGATGTGACGGCTTGAGCTTTGTCGAAGCCTTCTGCAGCAAGAGAAACACCATATGCAGAAGAGGGGGGTGGAAATAGGCTTGTGTGGGTGGAGGAGCAAAAGGGTCTCCCAGTGGGAGAAATTTGAGAACAACACAATGAACAGTCCTTCTTGGGAGAATGGGGGTGGGGGGGGAGAGAGAGAGTTAGCTTGTATTACAACTTGCCTGCTTTAACTTGGCGGCTCGATTGTTACTCTGCCAATTTCCCATTAGTTTCCCACTTGTCAAGTTTGAAAATCTTCAAGGCTTATGAAAAATCCATAGCCATGGGGAAAAGGCAAGGCACCAATAATGTATGCAATCTAATTTAACGTTCTTGCAGAATATTGAGGAGCAGTGCTTTGCTCATATTTCAGAAGTGCAGAACGTGTGTGTGTGTGAGAGAGAGAGAGAGAGAGATTCCCTTTGAGTAGAACTTATCTCTTCGGCACAAATAGTGGGTGGCATTCCATTTTACACAGAGTAGGCCCACTGAAATTAAGGGTCGTGGCTATGTTAGGTCCATTAATTTCAGTGGGCCGACCTTGAACAAAACTTAGCTGAAGACCACCCTTTATCTTGCATTTAATGTGCCAGGGATATCTTGTTTAATGAAAATGGGATTGGGGGTGGGGGTGAATTTAATCCTTTCCTCCTCTATGCCTGCTGTGATCAACATCATTATCGGTGGTGGTGCGATGGTGGGGCAGCAAGGGAGAAACAGGTTGTGATGTTTGGGGGAAATGGGGGCCTTTGGATGACTGAGGGTGGTGGAGCTGAATGCAGAAAAGTCACAAGGGGAAATGGGATGGGATATAGGTGTGAAGCGGTAAGGGGGATCAAGGCTATGGAAAGTTCCGAAGTTAAACATGAGAAACAACCAGGAGTGGACAGGAGGGTACTTCAGGAGTATACAGTGGTGCCTCTGGTTAAGAACTTAATTTGTTCCGGAGATCCGTTCTTAACCTGAAACCGTTCTTAACCTGAGGTACCACTTTAGCTGATGGGGCCTCCCGCTGCCACTGCACGATTTCTGCTCTCAGACTGAGGTAAAGTTCTTAACCCGAGGTACTACTTCCAGGTCAGTGTAGTCTGTAACCTGAAGTCTTTGTAACCTGCGGTGTTTGTAACCCAAGGTACCACTGTAATATAATACAATCCTACTCAAGTGGAATTCTGCTCATGCAATGGGACTTCCCCTTCCTCTCCTTCTCCTGTGGGCCCCACACACCTGCTCTGGAGGGTTTCCCAGCCTTCTGGAGCAGATTACCTCTGTAGAATTCCTTCCTTCCTTCCTTCCTTCCTTCCTTCCTTCCTTCCTTTCCTTCTCAAAGCATACGTTTTCCAACACCCAACTTCAAGTAAGTCAATGTACATGTAACTGAAATGATCACACATTCTCCCTTGGGATAGGCTGTGGCTCAGTGCTAAGACCTTTTCATGAGCTTTTTATGTAGAAGATCCTAGGTTCAACCTTTGGGATCTCCAGGCAGGAAAATAATGATAATAATACTGGGCTAAATGAGAAAGCGACCTTAGTGAAGAATTGATCAAATCAAAAACGAAGTAGAGAAAAGTTAGCTCGTAGTTTTAAAGTATAGAATATCAAAACTGTCCATGAAAATGTATTTATTGAATGCACTCCACCCCAAAATGTGGCTTTCATTCCTTTTGATACACAGTAGTCAAGCTCTGTCCAGCTTCCTGACTCAAGCATTGTAACTCTCCACTGTGAAGCAAGTCACAATTATCTTTTCCTGTCAGCAGCAGCAGAGAAAAGCAGGAGAATAAATTTCTCTGAAAATATTTTCATTTTTGAACTCTGCATTATTTTCTTGAGTTCTCAGTATTTCAGACCACCTGGCCTTCTGCAGCTTTTACATCACAACATCTCCGTATCTTCATATCTCAAACTGATCTCCATCCTTGATGACGTGACAATGATAATTATTGTTTTATATGACGGGATACACTAAACCATCCCCTTCAGTGGAAGCCCTTCTCAATAACTTCTGCTTGCACAATGGGGCTTTCCTCACCTCCCTCATGCCCCCCACCTCTCCAACATTGGTCCAGAGGGGCAGGAAAACCCCCAGAACAGCGCATGGCATTAGGAGAGTAAGGATCTTCCATTTGGCAATGTTTTCACAGATTGAATGATTGGAGGGTTGTTAAATTTCACCCCGTGATTTTTTAATGGCCCTAACAATCTTCAGCTCATAGATCAAGTGGCTATATATTTTTTTCGACTTCCTGATGCAAGCAATTACAAGGGATGAGTGCATCTGTTCTGCACCCCCATCATACCAGGGTGAATTTGTGGATGCCAGAATTGCTTCTGTAGTTCAACTTGGATATAAGCACATGCCCTGTTTGCAAATCACCTGCTTGCGCATGACCACTCATAAGCCCATCTGGCATGCTCCAGCCTCTGGTGCAGCCAATGGTAGTGGACACACCCTCTTCTCATTTTATTGCATGCAATTGGGTCATGCAAGGTGACGTCCTATGGAATCGAAGGGCATCCCAAAGGTAATATTGGAGGCTGTCTCGCAAGCCCTGAGCATCATGGTCCCTAGATGATGTGATCATCTTGTCCCACTTTGTGAAATGGCTTCTTCTTGGGATGTCATGTCTGGTGACCATCTCACATGTGTCAAGCTTTCAGTGTAGTGAATGGACAGTGTTGTTCCAACCCACTGGCTGCAGTGGATGTGATCAGGGAACATGAGGCAGCCTCCCAGAGTATCCCTGGGATGTGCTGGGAAGCTGCAGGAGCTAGCCAAATTAATGGCCGGCATTGACTGCTCACAGTGCTTGATATCCCAGGCATTGTCAGAAGGGGTTAGAATCCATGTATGTGTGTAAGGAGATGGGTCCTGTTCTCACTGCAAAATCCAAGCAGCACATGGCATTTCATTTTGCGTTCTACCTGACGTGAAACTCAGGGGCATTCCTGGCGTTTCCTAACTTTCCTAACTTACATTGCTCTGGACTTGCTGGCACCAGTTTGACACAAGATGGACAGCAGTGATTTAGGTAGAATCTCTTAACCTGCCCAATTGTCAATGCTTCAGCCATTGCCCATGAGAGTAGGGCAAAATAAGGAGGGCCATGGTATAATTGCAGTTGCCCCCAAATTTCAACTTTACTTTTTGAAGTAAAGTTTCAAAGCAAATGCAGAGATTTAAAAAAGAGTTTGAAAGAAACTTTGGAGAAGGAGGTGCAGTCTGTTCATTCCTACATGTTTCTCAAAGAAAACATCAATGTGCATTAGTAATCAAAATAGACGGAGGGTGTCTTTTGCTAGATGATGGTTATAGCACATTATTATTTTATTTTTTCCTGCCCTTCACCCTAAGCCCCCAGGTGCTCCCCTATGCATGGATTACAAATGGATTACTCATGAGGAATTCAGTTTATGTGACAGGTGTACTCATATGCACAAAGAAATTAGATGGCCCTCTTCTATTATCTCAGCAGAAATAAATTATCTCTCGGCTTGTGTCAGTAACTCATCTGAAGCAAACGGTGAGTTTCCACTCCTTTCAAAGCACAGCATGATTTTTGACAGCAGGAACCCCTCACCCTGCCTTTTAGATACCGAGTTTAGATCCTTTCAGGAGATCTCTGCCTAACATTTATATCTAAAATGGCATCTGACAGTCCTCAGAGTCATTCTCTTTTCTGTGCCACTGGATTAGTTGAGAAACCAAAATAAGCCACACAGGATTTGTAGAATTTGAGAGGGATAAATTTCCTTCTCCATTTTCTAATGGTGCCATAGCAAATTGTTATTGTAAAACCTGAACTCATGCAGGAAAGCCTGGTAAAAAGATCCTTTGCTCTAGTAAACGACTTCGGGGCTTATCATATAACAATAACGGCTTTAACATTAAGTCTGGAAGAGCACATTACAAATTGACTATAGGAAGCTGTGAATTCCATTATTTGCAATCAAATCAGGTTTCAATCCATTTAAAGTCACACTGCCTTTTGTAGTTAAGTCTGGAAATTTAGGTTGCCTATGTAGAAGTGGGCTAAGCTACATATTACACATAAACCTAGGTCCTGTGGGCCATATGACGTGTAGTTTGGTGCCACTTACATTTTTAGACTGTCTGCGTTTCCTACTAACCCTTTTTTAAAAAAACACGAAAAGCTGCTTTGTAATGGAGAGATTAGGGACTGAGCTGCTTAACCCTTGGAATTTTGGGCACTGGAAAAATACCTTTCTGTTTAAGCAAGTTATACTTTGCCTATTTACTGAACTTACTTTTTACTTTGTGGCAGCTGTTTGCCTTAAAGACCGCATTATTTTGGTTTATGAACTCTTTTTCTTGATGGCTGTGTAAACTTCTTTCTGACCATCCCTGGAGCATAGCTGTCTATCCATACTGGAAACAGATAAATAATAAATAAGTATTGCAGTCCTAATCTATATGAGAACTTGCTTAAAGGACATAATAATGTTACAATCTGTACATATCGTTGGACCTTCAGCCTTCAAAAGATTAGTGAAGGACTATAGGTCAGTCTGCTGCAAATCTGCATTGGATTATAAGCTTTTTCTAGGCTTACCAAAGTTTTCCAAAAGCAACCCTCTCTGTAAGGAGAAAATAGCTTTTTTCCTTCCCTTGGTTATAAGATGTTACTTCGGATGAATACTTCTAATATGACATAATGTGCACCAAGGTTTCTAGACTCATTTGCATTTGAAAGCTGTGAGCCCTTTTGCAGAGGGGGGGGGGAGAATGATCCATCAGCTTGATGTCAGAACTGTTTACTGTGATATAAAAGGCTTGCTCTGCTCCATTACAATAGCTTAAAATATTGGAGACCTAGCCAAGGCTCGGCTGAGCAACACAAAGCCTAATCACATCATTTCTGTGTGCCTGTACAACTTCTGCAGTAGCCTGGATTCTGGTAATCATTGAAGAATCACTTATTATCCATTGGAGGTCTAAGGTCTTACACTGGAAGGATATTGTCTCGTTATTGTCTGGAAGATGTATAAAGGGGCGATAATGCATTTATGCAGTTGGGGAATCACAGTTGTTGGTAATGATTAACATCTCTGGGGAATGCTTGTTATTCTTAATGAAGAGCTGTCTCAATAGTGGTTGTGCTTTGCTTTGGTCAAAGCAAGTCTCCCAAGATGACAATTTTTGAAATTCAGGATCAAAAAAGAATGGTTGCATTTCCACCCCACCCTGCTTCATCCAGGAAGACTGTGTTTCATTGGGAGCTGACTTTGCAGTCAGTCATAGATTTATGCCATTAGGTGTGCATCCAGAGAAAACTTGGCAAAGCTGCAATGTCTAACCGATTAATCAAATGAAATTGTTCATTAAAGATCTTCCAAACAATTAAAAATGCTGTTCCTCCCCTCAGTTAATTGAGTACCATTTTAGAGGAGCATCTCATCTTCTCCACTTTCAGTTGGGTCTCCTATTATCTCCCCTTACTCTTCCCCAACACATTTGGGTGAAAAGGAAATTAAGATTGATGCAGGCACAGAGGGTCAGAGTTCTCTCACATGCCAGTTCTGCGACCAGTCCTTACCACAACTCTTGCAGAAGTTGATTAAGCAAGAGGAAATTAAGTTTATGTCCCCATGGCCACAAAGCCAAGATTTTGCACTGGGTATTTCCAAACAGAGTGTGAGGCTCCGCACTTTAGCAGTTTTATTTTGGTTTAGGCCCCCTTGAAATCAGTAGGATTTCCATCACAGAACCATGATGCAGAAATGATATTTCCCCCAGGCCAGTTCAGAACTGCTGGTTGTCAATATATCTTGAGATAAGCAGATTTTACATGAACCAACCAATCGGCCAACTAAAACTCACACAATTAAGCACCTCAGATTTCTTCAGCTGGGTGACAGATCTATAATAAAGATATCATGTCTTCCCCAAGCAAGGGTATTTCATACGAAACAATCCTTTGTGAATAAACATGGCATGTGTTTTTTTGGTTCATACTATTTGGAATGCAGGACACATTACAACACTTCCTTCATTCAAACTAAATATCACGGTTCAGAATGAAGCTCAATCCAATGGAACAATGGAAAAAATTCAGGTAGGTCATGGGAGCATCATTCTCCCCATTGCCTATCCCAATATCTGGTATTTACAGGTATTTTCATCTTAAGATGAAAGTTGCATTTAGCCATCCTGTCTAATAGTCATTTATAGAGCCATTCAAATTCATTGCTATCACCACAACATGAGGCCTGTCTGGCTAGTTCCTATGAAATATCATTACTTATTCAAGAGATGGCTTGGACTTAACTTCTTCTATCAGTAAACTCTACACTTGAGTAAATATTTGTATATGTTAGATGAACTGTTAATTATTGATTATTACTATTTTTAGTGCTATGCTGCACTAATATCATACATCTTATTGTGTCTAGATTTTGATTTTTCTGCGAACTGTTTTGAGCACCAATTTACTAGTGGGAAATGTGGTATGTTGCTGTTGCATTTATACCCCACCCATCTGTCTGGGTTGCCCCATAATAAAATGACAATGGCAATATGATAAATTTGTAATGTCAGTTCTTCTGTGTGCAGTAAGATAACTGTGAAATTACATTTATGCTGTTGAAGTGGGGTGGAGAACATATGCCCCCTCCCATCCCAATGTTGTTGGATTACAATTCCCATCATTCCTGACCAGTGTTAATGCTGATTGAGACTGATGGGAGCTGAAATCAAACAACATCCGGAGGTCTAGTTTAAAGCAAAAAAAACCCCTATGAAGTGAGAGCAGGGGTCCCTCTGCAGTGGCCCCTCTGCATTTGACACCTGGGCAACAGACCAAGCAGGCACACACATCACCTGGTCATAGTCGGAGGTTCGGTGGGTGCATTTCCTCCCTGTTTTCACAATGCATAAATTGCCACTTTCATGGAATAACATGTCTCATACACCCTGGTTCTGTGACTGCTGAATTCACATGCCATGCTGTTAGAAGTATCGGTTGGTTGCTCGAGAGCAATCAGGCAATAAGCTTCAATAGTCTGTTTTAAAAGGTTTCTTATTCATAAAAACCGTTAGAATGCAGAGTGCCTCTATTCCGTGTCTTGCTCATTCAGTGGCAGAATCGGAGAGTGGGTGGTCCTTAAACCTTCCCCAGCAGAGTAGTTTTTTGACGCCCAGTCTCCGCCTCCCCTCTCGGCGCGAAAGCCTACTGCGCAAGGAAGGCGTGGGTAACGGAGGACCTCTCTCCTCCCCGCTTTGCTCAGGCAAGGTGTCCTGGCACTGCCTCGCCTCCTCCAAGCCCTGCATCTCCTCTCCACTAGAGGCATGGCTGCCTTCCTCCGCTGAGGAAGTACTGCTTCCCACGATCTTTGGGGGCTCTCTGTAATCCATCCGGCTTTTCTCCTCTTGCCCCTGTGCCGATGGCAGTTCCCTGACACATGCATTATTAGTTTTGAATGATGCAGTGAACCTTCAAGCAATCCATGATCCGGTGCTTGTTCATGACAATAAACAGGGTTTGTTGTGAAACAGCAGGTCACGCCCAGTTACGAGTCAGCCTGGTTAAAAGAATTCACCGGCTATATTGGACTAGGTGGAAATGACCGAGTGCACCCCTTTTATATTCCAGTCCGCATTCTATGTAGTATAGCAGAAAAACCGACTGGGAGCACCTCGCTCCGAGGCGACCTTTTGGCAAACCTGACAAGCTTGCATTGACTCTTGCCCGAGGTTTTTTTTATAGCATAAGCTTTAAAAAGCTCGTAAATGACATCCAGCTTTTATAAGGCACGCATCTTGCTTCAGTGAAATAACGTTATTAAGACAGGTTGAGCTGACTGTAAATTTTGTCAAGGAAAGACAGCTTTGGTGGTAGAAATAGGATACGTCTGCTAAATGGAATTTCTCCAATTAGGAGGATTAGTAGGTCATTTTGCGCGTTGATTTAAACAGGCCTGCTAGAATAGGAAATAGAGTTGGGGAGTTCATTGAGACTCTGATGTAGTATGTAATGAGAAAGGGAAGCTACAGGACCTAATGGAAAACAAAAGCTTTTTCCTTTGGCTCGTTGCAGCTCCGGTTCCCCTTTGAATTATGTTTCCATTAGCTTCAAGCAGCTCCTGGAGTAGTGAAGCCCTTGCTTCCAATTCATTCATAAGCTGATCCATTGTGGGCCTAATGGCCAAAGAGGATGTGCAAGATTTGCTGCAGCAGCCTTTTTATTTTATTTATTTTATATATATAATTTTTATTAGGTTTTTTTTAACATATCATTTTCAACAGTAATTAAACATACTTTTACATCTTATTCAAATTTTTGACTTCCATCAATCCTGTCTGGAAATTTTCCAATCTAATCTCTCAGTATGCATTTCCCATCTTCCCTATTACATTTCAAACTCATAACCAATATCTCTATCTTTTTCTACTTTGTAACACTTCGTATATTTCTCCTTGCAAAACTTCTTGTAGTCCTACTAGCGTAATTTGTTGATTACAGTTACTCTTCAAATAATTCATATACTTCTTCCAATCTTCTGTAAATCTCTGGTCCCGCAGGTTTCGAATCCTTCCTGTCATTTTGTCCAATTCTGCATAGTCCATTAATTTCGTCTGCCATTCTTCTTTCGTCGGAATTTCTTCTTGTTTCCATTTCTGGGCTAACAATACTTTATTTTATTTTTATTTTTTACTGATTCCACGGGAGACCAAAGTGTGGAGCAAACAAACTCTACTTAACATTGTGCAGCTTGGGCTGTGGCCGTTGACGTCAGTATGGCTACTGCCACGTTAGGTTTCAGATCTCCCTTGGGAAGGTTCTCAGAACTGCTTCCATCCATATACCTACTCAAGGAACATTTCCCTTCCTGCTATCATGGCCTTCTTTATTAAAAAGGTGTTGAAACCTTTTGAGTTTCAACAAAAAGGCTGGGATGCAAGTAGCCTATACATTCACACTGGGCTGTATCCAGTGTTACTACTTAAAAGGAGGAGATGAGTTAGTCACACCCATCAATTCTAATGGGTCAGCTCGGAGTTTTGCGATGGTAGTACCATTTTTGCAACAGAAACATTGATCAGAAATAGAATGATTTGTGCCAACGATTCTGGAAGGGTGCGGCACATCATTCCAGTGTGGCAGGAGAGGGTGGCAAGTGTGGTGGGAAGATTCAAGGACAATCAAAGAAACATTTAAACATTATATATATATACACACACACACACACAACCAGATACAGCATCCCTGCCTCTTTTCAAGAGCATTGGCCATTCTTCTACAGTTCTCCATGACATAGTGTTGTGAATAGGGATTTCCAACTCTGACAAATATGAAAGATCAAAAAAGAGAAGGGCTTCTTTGCATTGATGAGGAGATGAGAGTTTGTCTCAGATTAGATCTACTTACAATAGCTTACCCAGCTATTCTGCCCACACCTCTTACTAAGTTTGTATACATGCTTAAGGTACATATGTAAGAGGCTCATTTATAAATATATTTTGGGAAAGATTCATGTTCTTATGTAGCTGCATTTTTTGTACTTCCTGGATGGTCTCACGATCATATTATAAAGTCGTCATGTTCTATATTATAAATCAAGCCAGGAGTAGTTTCTTTTTGTTTTCCGATGTATTTCTTATTGATAAAAAAATTGGTGTGGCACAAGCAAATTTTTATTCTGAAAGTGTGGCCTAGAGAAAAAAGTTTGAGAACCACTGATTTATGCCTTTCTTTTGCTATGACTTTATCTAAAAAGAAGTTTTACAAATGATTGTTATTTACCCTGAATCTAAAGATTCTGCAAGTGTATGACCTACCAAGATAATCACTTACAAACCATTGACTTGGTTAAAAATTGACGCAGTCAGTTTGTTGATAGTCATGCCCTTTTCTCCCATCAATTTCATTGAGGCTTCTGTCATTCAACACAGGAGAAAATCACTTGCATATAAAGTCTTGTTGAAATCCTTAATAACATTGTGTCTTCCTCCCCTAGCTCCTAGCTCAAATTCGATTCTTAGTTCTAGCTCAAGGGAACGGGAAGCAAAACATTAAAATAATACGGGAGAGGTGAGCAATCACTCCCTTTCCCCTGTCCAATTCCTCGTTATGCACGACCCAGATTATTTTACAAGGGATAGCGAGCCAGGAAGAGATGTCAGATTGCTTCTCTTCTAATCAGTTCACCAAGTCTCTTTCTCACACATCACTTACTTGTGGGCTGCAGAAGAAGGCAGCCAGCATGCCTACATTGGCTGGCATGGCCTCCTTCCATGTACACAATTAAAGGTATTTGGCAGCCCAGCAAAATGCTGAAAATACATACCTTCTGGTGGTTTTCAGAGCCAGCATTAATTAGGGAGGGTAACCTATCGTTTTACTATGCAAAAGTTAAGTTACAAAGCATTATTAGGAGCTTAGTAAGCTGCTTTATGGGACGCGTGGGTTAAACCACAGAGCCTAGGACTTGCTGATCAGAAGGTCGGTGGTTTGAATCCCCGCAACGCGGTGAGCTCCCATTGTTCGGTCCCAGCTCCTGCCCACCTAGCAGTTCGAAAGCACAAAGTGCAAGTAGATAAATAGGTACCGCTCTGGCGGGAAGGTAAACGGCATTTCCGAGCACTGCTCTGGTTCGCCAGAAGCGGCTTAGTCATGCTGGCCACATGACCTGGAAGCTGTACGCCGGCTCCCTCAGCCAATAAAGCAAGATGAGCACCGCAACCCCAGAGTCAGTAATGACTGGACCCTTTACCTTTACCTAAGCTGCTTTATACTGAGTAAGATCCTTGGATCTATCTAGCTGTCTACACTGACCGTCAGGATTTGAGGCATAGAGTCTCTCCCCAGCTCTACTTGGAGATGCTGGGGATTAAGCCTAGGACCTTCTGCATTCAAAGCAGATGTCCTGCCAGTGAGCTACAGCTCTAAGGAGACAGTTTACATACCTTCTCTGAGAACAGGGCTACCAGCTTGCACTGACCTGCCATGCAGCTTTGAGTCTGGGACTCACTCCACAGCTCCATCACGTGGAAGAGGTGGTAATTCTCTCTCCCAACTAGACACAAAGATATGCAGCAGGCATATATTTCTGCAATATAAAATGCGAGTGGAATGTGCAAGAAAATGTTGCAGTACATCCTTAGTTCCTAAAAGGAGTGTTTCTGTTCAGGGTTCCTGCCTGCCTGCCTGCCAGCAAGCCATTTCAGCTGTTGCCGGGTTTTCCATCAGCCACGCCACCCAGCAGTCAGCATTCTGAGGCAGCTGAGCATGCTCAGTCCTCAGTGGGCTCTTTTGGTGTCCTCCAGAATATGATAAACCGGGAGGGAATCAAGCAGGCCATTCCATTCCCCAACTAACTTGAGCTTGAGTTCTCCCTGTATGTTTTTCTTTTCCAGTGGATAGTCAACATTGCACTGCCACCAAGCACACAACTGGACACAGGAGAATTAGAAAAGGTTCAGAAATGGGCAACAAAGGTTACAAAATTAGAGCCTTTTTTATTTTAGAGCAAAGGTAAGAGACAAAATGATAGAAGAATATAAAATTAGGCCTGGTATGGAGAAAGTGAGCTATTTTGAGGGGACAGTTGCTCCCTTAAGTTTTTTGTTTGTTTGTTTGTTTTTAATGTTTTGTTGTATTTCTATAACCTTGGGATTCTCCCAGCATGCTGACAGGAGTAGAGGAAGCTGTCTTATACAGAGTCAGACCCTTGGGCTATCTGTCTCAGTATTGTCTACCCTGACTGACAGGAGCTGTCCAAGATTTCAGGCAGGGTTCTCTTCCTAACCCTACCTGGAGATACCAACAGACTGAACCTGGGACCTTTTGCATGCAAGGCAGATAATCTAAAAGGTAAAAAGGTAAAGGACCCCTGGATGGTTAAGTCCAGTCAAAGGCGACTATGGGGTTGCGGTGCTCATCTCGCTTTCAGGCCGAGGGAGCTGGCATTTGTCCACAGACTGGTTATGCTGGCCACATGACTCGGAAAGCTAACTGCTTCTGGCACAACGGGACACAATGACAGAAACCAGAGTGCACAGAAACACCATTTACCTTCCCTCCACAGCGGTACCTATTTATCTGCTTGCACTGGCATGCTTTCGATCTGCTAGGTTGGCAGGAGCTGGGACAGAGCAATGGGAGCTCACCCCATCATGGGGATTCGAACCGCCAACCTTCTGATCAGCAAGCCCAAGAGGCTCAGTGGTTTAGACCACAGCACCACCCACATCCCTGCAGATAATCTACCTAAAGCAAATAAGATGTTAAAATGGTTCCTGAACAGTATCACTGGAGGCTGCAGGTCTTAGTCTTAATTGCTGAATGCTTCCCCATTTGGGAGGTGGGGGAGCATTACATGTACATACAAAGCTGGCATATCGGGGAGAAAGCAATACTATGTTTATTCTCATTGGCACCCAGTTTTCTATGTGCAAGGAGGTATGCATTATGCACTGAGCTATGAGATTCTCACCTGCAGCCTGCAGTTATACAGCTGAAGAGCAGCTGACAATGACCAGGGAGGCGTTAACATTTCAGAGCTACGGAAAGTATAACTGAAAATGGACTGGCCTGCTAGATGCTTGAGTAGCACTTAGTCCAGCTAGGAGATCAATCCCTGACCAGGTCCTCCCCTTTCAACAGGCTAGTTTGAGAGACCTAAGATTAAAGAATGGTCCGTGGGGGTTTTAAAGCTCCTTTAAAGCTTGGCAAGTGCATCTTTGACCTGCTGTTTCAGCCCCATAAAAAAAGCTTTAAATAATTGACCCAATCTTTTAAAATAGACTGGAAAGATGGATGGAGGTAGATTGTGAAGGAGATAAATGGCCATGGTAGAACATTCATTTTTTATAACACTGATATGTTCGTGCTCTGAAAGATTTATCCGTGTCTAGGATGATTTGAAGCTGGATATCATCGATTACTCTTAACCACAGATTTAGTTTTCAAAGAAACCTACATACCAAGATAGACAATTTGTAAGGCTGCCAACCAAATAAAGAAACTTGGGGTGGTTAAGCATCATTCTAACTGATTGATTCTATTTAAATAAATTTGCATAGCTTCAACTCCTCAATACAAGTCTCTTGCTGAGAAGTAAAACTGCCGCACATAGCTGGAAAGGAAGATTATCTATTACAGTGACATCGGGAGAGCCATAGTAGCCCCCCAAAAATTCACAACTGTGCCGTTCTATTTCAGTCTTAACAATTAATCAAAGTGTCAGTTATGGAATGAATTAGTTAAAGCCCTAGGAATTTGGAATGGTTGACAGTAAAAATGCCATGTTTAGAATCAGTGCTATTTTTCTAGAAAAAAAGGTGCCGGAACTGAGTTTGAGTGAACACCAGGGAGGAATCTGTGGTCCTTCAGATGTCGCTGGACTGAGGCTGAGTCAGCACAGTCCAGTGGTCAGAACAGTGGGAGTTAGTAGGCCAACATTTTCTGGAGAACCAATGGTTGGGCATCCCTTTTACATCACATTCTAAAAGGAGCAGCACTGTTTGATAAATGTAAGTAGTTTAGAAGTGGATATCTTTGTTCAAGTCTGGGGAAATGATGCAGCAGCATCTACATATAGTAGGAACTTAAAATAATTCTTGTTGAACTTAAATACGCTGGACGTCTGCATCAGAGTTTCAGCCAATGTGCTGGGCTATGCCAAATATTCTCCAGTTTTGATTTTGGGGTAGAAACTGTTGGGAAACTGTACATGCAGCTACTCACACAAAGTCAATTAAGGTTTGGCAGACAGCCAGAAGGCAATCTGAAGGAGTAAGTCTGCCTGGAGATAACAGAGACATGGAGACTGCTCCCTGATTGGTCAAGCTCTCTCAGGGGAGTGATAATTAATGGCCTACTAACTGTTGGTTCAGTGTTCAGAGTTTGAGTTCAGAGTTCTGTGTCAGTGTGGGAGTTGAGAGTCGTGTCAGAGAGAGCTAGCAAAAAATCCGTGTTCTGTTCCTGTAAATAGTCCACTGTATATAATAAACACCTAACTACAAGTTCCTGGTTCCTGCTTCGTCTATCCTGTCTGCAGCCAAGTCGCCAATTGCTTCCGTGGATTCTGCGTGTACTCTGCTAGGTCTGGCTAAGTCAGAAAGTTGTGAAACACCAATAGGTTTTGCCAATAGAAACTTGCAATATTTAGTGAGTGGGCATATTTTGCCCCCCAAAAGACTCTCCGAAAGAACTACCTACACACCTAAACTGTGCAAATATTCCTCTTTATCCTGTAAAGTGCTAATTTTCCTTTGGCTGCTGCATCCAGTCTGATTAACCCACATGTTGACACCACCGTAGACAAGTGAGGACATTTGAGAGAGAGGGCAAAGGAAGGCAATGGAAGGGGACCTCCAAGCTGAAGGATTGGCTACGAATCTGACAATACAATAATAAAAGAAGAAAAGGAAAACATAACTGAGAGTGCTGAAAACTGCCCAAAAGTGAATTAATATCTGGTTGTGCTAAAATGTTTCTAAATTAACAGTGAGTTGCTTTTGATATTTTTATTTTCCTGGGGAAGATTAGGAGATGGAAGAGAAGAGAGACCGTTTGAACTTAAGCTGTTAGAGAATCTGCATACACCACCCTCCTATTTAGACCTTTCTTTGAAATAAATTCAACGGAACAATTCTCTGCTGTGTTGGATTCTGATAGATTTGGTTTCTGCCTGTGTGAAATGCAGTCATTTATGCAAATGCCTTATAGAGTGGTTGATGAATTGTGCTTCAAACCAAGCTAAATCATTTTGCTATGCAAATAAAATCAATTTTGCAGCACTTACCCAAATTATGGCAATGAATTTGGTTTTGCTGGTGTAATTCTGAAAGCTGGCAAAGGGATAGGATTCTGCTAATTCGGCGGTGTACTGTTTACATGCAAATGGGCAGGTTAAGAAGCCAGCGCTTAAATTTAGGGCTGTTGCAGTTGGACTTAAAAATTATTATTTTTCCCTCTAGTCAGCACCATTCATTTGGCCATCCATCACGGTCGAATGTTTGGAGGAGCAGGTGGGAACTGCATTTGACTTGTCCTTCTCTGGAGGGCCAGAGAAGGGGCAAAGGCGTAAAATAAGGTGCAGGCAATCCTGATTTGGCAGGGACAATCCATAGCTCTGGATGCTGGCAGAGTTGTTCCAGGTCATTCTGCTGCCCAAGGCAAAGCAGAAAATGGTTCTCCTCCCCTGAGTCAGAGGATAGTCTTCAGTAGGCACCAAAAAGACAACAGTGATGATGCCTATCTAATATTTAATGGGAAGGAACTCCAAAGGGTTCCACAAGATTAAACCCCTGATTGACATTTGCGTACTTGCAACATGAAATGGTAGCTTCAGTTGGGTAGACTCCATGTGTCCATTTCAGTGACCGGACAAATCTGGGACCACTCTGCCACTGACTGTCATCAAGCTCCAATGTATTCTTTTATTTGTACTTACTAAATTTAAATCCTGGCCTTCATCTCAAAGGAAGCCCAGGGTGTCAAAGGCATAAAGAACAACTAAAAACGTCTTTAAAACACTTCCCAATCAAGTGCAGACTTGGGAAGATCTCTAAAGGCTTGTTGGAAGAGGAAGATTTTCAGTAAGTGCCGAAAAGACAACAGAGACAGCCCCTATCTTATATTTATCAGGAGGGAATTCCAAAGCGTAGGTGCCATGACACGAAAGGGCTGATTCCTTTAGTCTGTGGAATGCACCTGCTGATAAGATGGTATCTGCAAGAGGCCCTCACCTGCAGAACACAGTGATCAACTGGGTATATAGGGAGTGAGATGATCTTCCAGGTATCCTGGTCCCAAGCTGTATTAAGAATATAGCATCCCACCTGTTAACTCTCGAAAGCTTAACATGGCAGGTAGAACTTAACAAAACATTGCAGTGTGTACCATTCCATTCAGCCAGTTATACCTTCTGCCAGGTTCTTCTATGTCAGTGGTGGCCAAACTTGGCCCTCCAGCTGTTTGTGGACTACAACTCCCATCATCCCTAGCTAACAGGACCAGTGGTCAGGGATGATGGGGACTGTTGTCCCAAAACATCTGGAGGGCCAAGTTTGGCCACCACTACTCTATGCCATTCCTCCACCCTGACAGTTTTCCACTCTTCCTCCCATACTCATGGCCAGTCATCATTCTATGGTTCAATCATCATAGGGTTCTCCCCTCCTTAAAAAAAAAAGTGTATTCTTGCTAGTCTGCAAACCTTTGGGTTCCCTCATGTGCACGGAGGCAGCTGTTTTGGCTATATAAGAACTCACACTTTTCTCTGAGCTTTGGGAAGAGAGGCAATGAAGATATTGTTATGCTACTCGGAGCAGGATGTGGAGCAAAATGGCTCTGTCTAGCCCTGTCTGCTGATGGGATCCTGAACCTGAAGTGGATCTGAATACAGTGGTACCTCGGGTTATAGATGCTTCAGGTTGTAGATGCTTCAGGTTACAGACTCCGCTAACCCAGAAATAGTACCTCGGGTTAAGAACTTTGCTTCAGGATGAGAACAGAAATCAAACGGTGGCGGCAGTGGGAGGCCCCATTAGCTAAAGTGGTACCTCAGGTTAAGAACAGTTTCAGGTTAAGAATGGACCTCCAGAATGAATTAAGTTCTTAACCCAAGGTACCACTGTATAGGATTTCTTCCATACCTCTTCCATTAGACTGAGATGACTATAAGATCATAAGAAGAACTGTGCTGGATAAAGACCCATCTATTCCAGCATTCCATTTTCACCATCGTCAATCCAATGTCTCTTGGAAGCCCACTAACAGCACATGAGCATAATAGCTCTCTTCCACTCATGATCGCCAGAAATTGATATTCAGAGGTATGCTGCGTCTGATATTGGCAGTAAGGGCAAAGGACCCCTGGATGGTTAAGTCCTGTCAACGGTGACTATGGGGTGCAGCACTCATCTCACTTTTCAGGCCAAGGGAGCCGGTGTTTGTCCACAAACAGCTTTCCGGGTCATGTGGCCAGCATGACTAAACTGCTTCTGGTGCAATAGGACATTGTGACGAGTGCCAGAGAGAACAGAAACACTGTTTACCTTCCCTCTGCAGCAATCCCTATTTATCTACTTGCACTGGCATGCTTTCGAACTGTTAGGTTGGCACAAGCCAGGACAGAGCAACAGGAGCTGACCCGTTGCATGGATTTGAACCACTGACCTTCTGATCAGCAAGTCCAAGAGGCTCAGTGGTTTAGACCACAGCACCACCCGTTCCCTTATTGGCAGTAAATGTAGTCACCAAGTAATCACTGAAAGCTTATCCTCCACAAATTTACCTAAAATGAAATCCTGAGGAACTTGGCTTTCCTTTTCAAATTCATGGATATATGTTTGGTGAAAGACCATAGCTGAGTGAGAATATGTACGTTTCCGCACACAATTCAAAGTGTTGGTGTTGACCTTTAAAGCCATAAACGGCCTGGGCCCAGTATACCTGAAGGAGCGTCTCCACCCCCATCGTTCTGCCCAGACGCTGAGGTCCAGCGCCGAGGGCCTTCTGGCAGGTCCCTCATTGCGAGAAGCAAAGCTACAGGGAACCAGGCAGAGGGCCTTCTTGGTAGTGGCGCCTGCCCTGTGGAACGCCCTCCCATCAGATGTCAAAGAGATAAACAACTACCTGACATTCAGAAGAAATCTTAAGGCAGCCCTGTTCAGGGAAGTTTTTAATGTATGACATATTAGTGTATTTTTGGTCTTTGTGGAAGCCACCCAGAGTGGCTGGGGAAACCCAGCCAGATGGGCAGGGTACAAATAATAAATTATTATTATTATTATTATTATTATTATTATTATTATTATTATTATTATTATTATATGCTTTGTATGCCAGGATTCAATCCTTGTTCAGTTCTTGTTCAGTCATAATGCAGCTGCGACCACACTTGGAATACTGTGGGAATTGTAGCTCAGTGCACAGAATTGGAGATCTAACTGTCTGAAATGGAACAATATTGCTTTAAATGTGGCTTTAAATGCAAAGTGTATATGAGACCCGGTAGTATTCAAAAAGCCAAAGAAATTGGTTTGGTTGGCTGCTGTTTTTTTAAGCAATTTTGACTATTTAAAAATACTTTCACAAGCAACTTTGATGTGGATATGAGAGAGAAAATAAATTCCAATCCTCATGACATTATGTTTATAGTCAAGCTTTCGATTTCAATGAGATATAATCAGAACCTGAAGTGGGCTATTAGGGGCATGAAACATTTATTATTTTTGACACTTTCAGAGAGAACAAAAGAAAAATAAATTTAAAATGTTTCTTTTCCCTGGTTTATTCAGACTGCTGCACGTTTCAGCCAATGAAGGTTGGCAGCTTTGAAGTAAACTTATAGGCACGCTGTATATTTGCAGAGAAATGTCATATCCATCAGCTTTTGCCAATTCAAATGTCAAATGGTGTTCTTTTGCAAAAGAAAAGCCAGGACAAAAGCTACCTTGTTTTCAACAATTCAAAGTTGAAAATGCTGTTTCCGCCATCAGGGTCCTGGGATTCTACTGATTCTTGCTGCAAAGAAGGGGAAGGTAGGCTAAGGCTCCTTATCACCACTGCCACTTGAACAGGTGAGCAGGTGGCAGGAGCTAGCTTAAAGAGCCCAGATGCTAAAGAGGACAGGGCTCCTCTTCTGTGTAGCTATTAAAGATGCAGGATTTGGAGAAAAGCAAATACATTTCCTTTTCCTGAACTTGAATTAATGCATGTGTTACTTTAAACCACATGAGGGCACTATTTGTCTAGCAATCTAGCCACCACTTGTTTATAATCTTTGCTTTTCTATGGTAACTCCACCCCTAAAAGCTGAGTCATTTTGTTTATTGTTCTCTCCCAACTTGTTGAGACACAATGTTTGCTATTTTCTTTCTCTCATAACCACTCATCCTGTAAATAATTCCTGCATGAATAAAGCCTTTGAACTCCAGAAAATGTAAGTGATTTTTTTCACTCTAATTCACATAAGCTGCAATGTCTGCTAGCACAGGAGTGCTGTCCTCTTCTGCATGTGGCCAGTTTGTTGTCACTGTTGCCTCTCTTTTGCTCACAGAAAAGCAACCAAGTAGGAATGGTAGTGCTAAAGAGAAAGAGCTGCCACCAGCAGCTGTCATCTGAATGTGTTCAGAAGCTAGAAAGGAGGTGTCCCTTCTGCAAGGATCAGCACAGTGCAATGCAGGGATGGGGGTGGAAAGGATCCTCCCCAGGGACCCAACCCAGAAAGAGAGCAGGCAGGTGGCAGTGGAAGTGGCTGATCTCTTTACTTCAGCAGTTCAGTGGTGGGCTGCTCCAAGACATTACGCCTGATTCCAGACCTGTACATGACATAGCTTTGACTTGTCTTCAGGAAGCTGAAGCCCAATTAATGTTTGGCCAGTTAAATGCCATATTTAGTCTTCCTTGATCTCCTAGCTACAATTCCCAGTTCACTGGAAGATGGGTTGATCATTAAATCCTCTGAAAATTGTAGCTTTGTGGGGGGGGACAGAGATTTCCTAACAACTTGCAGCACCCTTAACAACCACAGTTCCCAGGATTCTTTGCAGTGGGAAGCCATGACTGTTTAAAGTGGTATGATTGTGCTTTAAAGGGAGCTATTGGTTTGAACTTCCGGTAGGCAGTTTTCTAATCAAGGAGCTAGCAGGACCAAATTCCAGGCTGAGTTAGAAATCCTTTCTGTCATCTCGTTTGGTGGCTTCTGGCACTTCTAAAGAATTTCATTCATTCATTCATTCTTAAGATTTTGGAAGGGCTTAACGAATGATGTGAATGGTGCCAAGGTTTGTAAAAAAAACTAAGGGTACTATGGTGCATAATAAAAAAAAAATCATTCCAGTAGCACCTTAGAGACCAACTAAGTTTGTTATTGGTATGAGCTTTCTTGTGCATGCACACTTCTTCAGATACCCGGCTAGCTACCTGTAACTAGATCTATGGTGCATAAGTGCTTGCAAGCTTATTGTATATTCAGCTTTCCACAGTCTTATATTGTTTTACCCTGTCTTGTATTACTTGGTTAATGTTTTGTTGGTTATACCTATATATATATATATATATATATATATATATATATATATATATATATATATTGCTTTCGTAGATTTTCACGGGTACAGGAATGTAGGTTTTGGTGTCTTCGGGTGCACGTATCGCAGAACACAAGAATGCCGTCAAAAAAGAAGAAAAAACTTCCTCTCTTTACCAACACATGAAAGAAACAGGACACGAAATTAATTTTGCAGATTCCAAATTGCTCTTTAACATGGAACATCACCACAAGAGAATAATCATGGAAGCCATCGAGATAGAGAAACACCCTCACAACATGAACAAGCGTGACGACACGTCCCGCCTGCCAGACATCTGGAAATTAGCCCTCCCCACAAAAACCGACACCAGAACCAGAGGCACACAGAACGCCATCTCCAATCAACCACACCAGACCCAAACCCAGACCCTCTCCACAGATAAATTACAGACACCATCCAGTAGCCAAACCATAGTGGCACCTCCGGATGCTGCACCCCCCTGCAATCCCTACACAGATCTGGCTGGCACAGGGCACAAAACCACAGCTCGCCCCTATACACGAAGCCAAGCCAGAGCACAACTAAGTGCAGTACAGCCATCTTCTCAGAAAAACTCTTTACAAGGTCAAGAGGTCAAGACACGAAAGCTTTAGCAACTAATCCACACCTAATGACCCTCCTAAGTGGTACTCAGAATATCACTCAAGTAATCACTCAAGATATCCCTCAAGTAATTAATGAACAAAAGAAGAAAAGGCACATTAACCTAGGAACTTCCTCTCTGCCCAGAACGTTGGAGGCTATACACCACACCCCCTCAACAGTATTTATAGGAACTCAAACACTGAGATCCTGCTCTGTTCTAGTAACAAGAAGCCGAAAGCACCAGCCTGAAGATGACGAGTGAGACCTCGTCGAAACGTCGCCTAGACACCCCAACTCTTACACGGGAAGACACCCGAAGACACCAAAACCTACATATATATATATATATATATATATATATATATATATATATATACCTTTCCAGATCATTACCAGGACAAATTACCGTACTAGAAAACACACCATAAAATAACTAATACACAGAAGCAATAGGTGGAAAGGGGCAATAGTACTTACATCCCAGCACCAGTATTGCTGCAGCTTACAAGAAGAAAGAGGGAGAAGAGGGCAAGGAGGTCAGTATGGTGTGGAGGCCCCACTGGAGCCAATCTGTTGCTCTCGCCAATGCATCCATGCTGTGCCAAGCTCCCAGCCACCTCACCTCTCCCTCCCCATAAGCCATAGGGTCACTGCTGCCAGGTGGTGGCCAGATGAGCGTCGCCACCCTGCCCCTCAGGCTGTCCCTGCTAATCAATAAAAATAAGTTTTAGAAACAGCATGTCAAAAAAAGCAGCATAGAAATAATATCAACGGTCATTGGAAGAAAACATATCAATCAAAGACTGAAAACCTAGGAAAATGCTTGTAGCATCTCTCAACAGC
Source organism: Podarcis bocagei (assembly GCF_964188305.1). Lineage (NCBI taxonomy): Eukaryota > Metazoa > Chordata > Lepidosauria > Squamata > Lacertidae > Podarcis > Podarcis bocagei. Next base: position 80,358,689 of record NC_138129.1, on the reverse strand, counting down.
TTCTGTGTGTTCTAAGCTTCAGCTTTCCTGACACTGTCTGAGCTTCTCAACTCTACTTGTCCATAGGGACCTGCCCTGCCTTCCATTTCTTTTATACACCCTTAAAAAAAATAAATCAGCTCCTTTCCAAGAGTTCCCTGAGGCAGGTCTTGGTAGTTAAACCAGCTAGGCACTGCAGCTCTGTGCGGGAAATAGAGGTCTCCTAAGTGGCGCTGTAGAGGGACGTGAGTGACGCTGTGGGTTAAACCACAGAGCCTAGGACTTCTGATCAGAAGGTCAGCGGTTTGAATCCCTGCGATGAGGTGAGCTCCCGTTGCTCAGTCCCAGCTCCTGCCAACCTAGCAGTTCGAAAGCACGCCAAAGTGCAAGTAGATAAATAGGTACCGCTCCAGCAGGAAGGTAAACGGCGTTTCTGTGTGCTGCTCTGGTTTGCCAGAAGCGGCTTAGTCATGCTGGCCACATGACCCGGAAGCTGTACGCCGGCTCCCTCGGCCAATAAAGCGAGATGAGTCCCGCAACCCCAGAGTTGGTCACGACTGGACCTAATGGTCAGGGGTCCCTTTACCCTTTACCTTTAAGTGGCGCTGTGGGTTAAACCACAGAGCCTAGGACTTGCCGATCAGAAGGTTGGCGGTTCAAATCCCCGTGACGGGGTGAGTTCCCATTGCTCGGTCCCTGCTCCTGCCAACCTAGCAGTTCGAAAGCACCTCAAAGTGCAAGTAGATAAATAGGTACTGCTCCAGTGGGAAGGTAAACGGCATTTCCATGCGCTGCTCTGGTTCGCCAGAAGCACCTTAGTCATGCTGGCCACATGACCCGGAAGCTGTACACCGGCTCCCTCAGCCAATAGAGCGAGATGAGTGCCACAACCCCAGAGTCGGTCACGACTAGACCTAAAGGTCAGGGGTCCCTTTACCTTTACCAACTCTCAGTACCCTTAAACTACAACTCCCAGAATTCTTTGAAGATGACCTGGGAGGCCAAGGTTCAAATCTCCATGAAGCCATGATGCTCACTGGGTTACCTTGGACATGGATTACCTCATAGCCTCTCAGCCCAACGTACCTCACAAGGTTGTTGTGAGAAGAAAACAGGAAGGAAGGGGATTGTGTAAGCCCCCCTTAAATTTATTGGAGGAAAGGTGGGGTACAGATGCCATAAGAAAAATGAATCAGAAAGCTTCACAAATAGTGAGATGACTCAGAACTGAACCAAGGGTGTGAGTGGGGGTTCAGCTATTTCTATAACAAAGCATTGCTTGAAAATAAGTCGCGTTTTTGTTTTCCTTTCCTTTTTGAAAAGTCAATTCTATTTGAAGTTAGATTGATGGTAACAGAACACACACGAAGCAATAACTTTTGAGGCGGGTTACATGCTTCTAAAAAAAAACCCTGAGAAGCATCTGGTAACCACAAGCAGTGGTTATTGCAAGTCTCTCACAACCTAATAGGAGATGGGAAGAAATAAGAAAAAAATCAGTTTATTGTCTCGGGAGGCTTGTCAAATTGCTTCACTGCCCCTTTCTCTGAAATTTCCAGGTGCATCACTCTGGGACCACCTTGGTTCAGTAAAATAATTGTTTGTAGACAGGTTTAAAAGACTCACTACATTCATTTCTTTCTTTCTCTCCCAGAACAGTGGGTTCTACTTTGTAGGGATCGAAGAATATATATATATATTTCTTTTCTTTTTTCACCTTCACAAACCTAACCCTCCCATCACCCTAGAAGCCAGCATACAGAAACCTCAACATCTCGTTAAAACGTTTTACAGCTTCTCTCTTGTACATAATGTCATGGTTCGACTCGCTAATTGAAATAGACTTGGCATCATGTCAGACAATTGGTAATGCAACACAGAGAGGGTCACATTTCAAAGACAGAAGACCCTCTCATCAGTCTGCATCACAACAACAGCAACAACTGCCTTGTGTATGGCATGTCAGCAGGGTTGTTTTCCTCAGAGAATCCTCTACCCAGACACATACTCCAGATTCTAAGTAATCTGATCCCTAGCACAATGGATTTGTATTCTGTAGAACATGCATGGCTAATCTTTGGGAGGCAAGGATCACATTAGTCAACACTTGGGAGGGGGGTGCATATGAAAATAGGTGTGGCAGAAGGAGAGAGATTTTGGGAGAGCGGGGTTCTTCAGCCTTGTAGCTGACCTTCCACTTGTTAAGCAAAAGGTGATATGTTTGAACATATGGAAGCTGCATATGGACTACCTAATCACTATAATGGCCCAGCATGCTGGGTGCCTGTGTAATGGGGAGAGAGAGAAAACAGGGCCCTCTTTGGATATATGGTCTGCACTAGGGCTGGGAGATACAGTGGTACCTCGCGTTACAGACGCTTCAGGTTACAGACGCTTCAGGTTACAGACTCATGTTAAGAACTTTGCTTCAGGTTGAGAACAGAAATCGGGCTCCGGCGGCGCAGCAGCACCGGGAGGCCCCATTAGCTAAAGAACCGTTTCAGGTTAAGAACGGACCTCCAGAACGAATTAAGTTCTTAACCCAAGGTACTACTGTATATCAATATATCGGCCAAAACCGGTTTGCGGTTCCTATTGTGGTATCAGTTTCATAATTCTTGACCTGGCAATATATCATGAATCATGGTGTGTGTGTGTGTGTGTGTGTGTGTGTGTGTGTGCATGTGCTATGCAAAAATCTAAATGTGGGGGAAATTCCAATCTGTTACCTCCGAGGATGTGGACAGGCTGCTTGGACGAGCGAAACCAACCACCTGTCTCCTTGATCCTTGCCCATCCTGGCTTATAAAAGCTAGCCGGGAAGGGCTGGGCGATGGGCTTCGTGGGGTGGTGAATGCTTCCCTCCGTGAGGGAGCCTTCCCAGACCCGCTGAAAGAGGCGGTTATTAAACCGCTTCTTAAAAAACCATCTTTAGATGCGGCCACGATGGCCAACTATCGCCCAGTCTCAAATCTTCCATTCTTGGGCAAGGTGATTGAGCGAGTGGTTGCTGAGCAACTCCAGGCACGCCTGGAAGAAGCGGACCATTTGGATCCCTTCCAATCGGGATTCAGGCCTCATCACGGGACTGAAACTGCCTTGGTCGCACTGGTTGATGATCTCCGGCGGGCTAGGGACAAAGGTGAGAGCTGTTTCCTAGTTCTGCTGGATCTCTCAGCGGCGTTTGATACCATCGACCATAACATCCTTCTGGACCGTCTTGAGGGGCTGGGAGCTGGGGGCACTGCCATACAGTGGTTCCGCTCCTTCCTCCTGGGCCGTGTTCAGAAAGTGGTGGTGGGGGATGAGTGTTCAGACCCCTGGGCTCTCACTTGTGGGGTGCCTCAGGGTTCTGTCCTCTCCCCCATGCTTTTCAACATCTACATGCAGCCGCTGGGAGAGATCATCAGGGGGTTTGGGCTGGGTGTTCATCAGTATGCAGATGATACCCAGCTCTACCTTTCTTTCAAATCAGAACCAGTGAAGGCGGTGACAGTCCTGTGTGAGTGTCTGGAGGCGGTTGGAGGATGGGTGGTGGCAAACAGATTGAGATTGAATCCTGACAAGACAGAAGTACTGTTTCTGGGGGACAGGAGGCGGGCAGGTGTGGGGGATTCCCTGGTCCTGAATGGGGTAACCGTGCCCCTGAAGGACCAGGTGCGCAGCCTGGGAGTCATTTTGGACTCATAGCTGTCCATGGAGGCACAGGTTAAATCCGTTTCCAGGGCAGTTGTGTACCAGCTCCATCTGGTACGTAGGCTGAGACCCTATCTGCCCGTGGACTGCCTCGCCAGAGTGGTGCATGCTCTGGTTATCTCCCGCTTGGACTACTGCAATGTGCTCTACGTGGGGCTACCTTTGAAGGTGACCCGGAAACTACAACTAATCCAGAATGCAGCAGCCAGACTGGTGACTGGGAACGGCCTCCGAGACCATATAACACCGGTCTTGAAAGACCTACATTGGCTCCCAGTATGTTTCCGAGCACAATTCAAAGTGTTGGTGCTGACCTTTAAAGCCCTAAACGGCCTCGGTCCAGTATACCTGAAGGAGCGTCTCCACCTCCATCGTTCTACCCGGACACTGAGGTCCAGCACCGAGGGCCTTCTGGCGGTTCCCTCACTGCGAGAAGCCAAGTTACAGGGAACCAGGCAGAGGGCCTTCTCGGTAGTGGCGCCCTCCCTGTGGAACGCCCTCCCACCAGATGTCAAAGAGAACAACAACTACCAGACTTTTAGAAGACATCTGAAGGCAGCCCTGTTTAGGGAAGCTTTTAATGTTTAATGTATCATAGAATTTTAATATTCTTTTGGAAGCCGCCCAGAGTGGCTGGGGAAACCCAGCCAGATGGGCGGGGTATAAATAATAAATTATTATTATTATTATTATTAACCATAAAGCCAGCCAATGCTTGTCTTGATTCCTGCAGCCCCTGTTAACTCTGCTAGCTCAGCTCTTCCCCCTGCCCCCTGCAAGGGGCAGTGAATCACGAACAGACACCAGCAAAAATCACAATGCGGGGAAAACCATGAAGCCAGCCAGTTGCCTCTACACAGCCCCATCCTTATTTCAGACATCGTGATATACTGGTATATCGTGATATTTAGCTGGTGATATGTCATGATGTTGAAAACAAGATGTCGCCCATCCCTATGTTGGGCACAATACTACTACCTGGATGGGTTGTGTCCTGTAAGAATACTGTAGCTCTGATATTATTTTAACTGTCCTGGCTCACTCCAACAATACTAAGAAATGGAATTTTGTGCTGCGTGTTCACTGGTAAAGCTCCCTCGCACACCCAAGCTACAGTTCCCAGGAATCCCTAGAGATAGTGCAGAATATTTTATTGACTAACTATGCACCCCTATACTTAGAAATCAGCCCCACTGATTACAATGGGACTTAGTCTTAAGGGAATGTGTTTAGAGTTGCTCAGTCTTATTCTCTAGCTCAGAACCATCCCCACTGACCTCTTATCTTATTGAGATTCCTGAAATTACTTGTAAATGTAGCAGGAATAATTCAGTACTGGACTCCCATTAGTCAAGCACGATCCTTGCAGCAGTTAGAGATGCACTCAGTAACAACCCCTTGGGTGAATCCTTCAGTGAGCAGGGGAGGCGGGGGGGACCTGTGCTGCTAATGTAAATGTACCAGTTCTCTCATTGTTTCTGGACATCCATTCAGTCACACAGCAATGTGTTTTCTACCAACATTCAATGAGAGAGTTGGGGGTGGGGGTTGTCGTTTGCTCAGTCCTGAGAAAAGTCCACAGAGAAGGAAATGTATAGGTCCATAATTGAAGCCAGATTCTAATTTCCATGCATATTGTTTCTGTTGAAGTGCTCTCTAGTGGTGGAATATTAATATGTCTACATAATGAATGAATGCATTAAAGGAAGTTCATTACGCAAGTGTGGCACGGTCTACGTAAGAGCAGTTCACAAGGACTGCTCGTTTTGCAAAGGAAGGCACAAATTATCATTTGCCCATTGAATTATTTAAATGGTAATATAGATCTGAAATTTATGTAACCCAGATAAATTTCCTAGCAGACTGAAGTGAAGAACAAATTGAATGTAGTGTTTGCAGAATGAATTATGTACTTTATTTAAATGCCTGAAAGTACAGTTTCTTGCCAGTGACCCCAACACAGTGTAAACACAAGATCTGAAAAAAATAGCTTAGCTATCCAGCTGAAGTTTTCAAAACCAGCAGATTGAAAAGGCTAGTAGTTGGATTGAGTTCAAAAAGACATTTAGGCTGCAATCCTAGACCCACTTATCTGGTAGTAGGCCTCATTGAAATCAATGGGACTTATATCCCAGTAGGCAAGTACAGGATTGCGCTGTGAAAATACAATTTCTAAAACATTCAGGTGATGTCACAGAAGGGAGCACAGAAAAGAGGCTTTGTTCATGATTAGCTGCCATCAGTAATAAGGCAACATATTTCTAACGTTTCCAAATCAGTTCACATGCATTATCTTGGCTGTTATTCTGTCTTGATGGCATCAATTGGCAACTGGGTATGTGCGATGTGAAACGGTAGCCTCAGTTGCATGATAGCTTCAGTTCTGTAGACTCTGTATATCCATTTGATTTGACTGTACAAATCTGGGACCATTCTGCCGCCTGTGGCCATCAAACTCCAATGTATTATTGTATTATTTATTAAATTTATACTCTGCCCTTCCTCCTAAAGGAGCCCAGGGTGGCAAACGCACAAACAAGAAACAGCTAAAAACATCATAAAAGCTATTTCAATGCAGATGCAGACTGGGAAAATCTGTCCCTAAAAGGCTTGTTAGAAGAGGAAAGTAAGTTCCAGTAAGGCAAAAGAGTCTAATATTTAGCTGGGCACTACAGGCCCTATTCTGTGGGAAAGACCTCCTGATAAAATGGTGTCTGCAGGAGACCTTCACCTGCCAAGTGAAGGTATCTTGTTCCCAGAATGTGTAGGGCTTTTATACAACAAAAACAGCAGCTTGATGTTAAGGCTGGTAACTAATTGGCAGCCAGTGGAAAAACTGGAACTACCCACAGGACAGGATTCTATACTATATCAACATTGCCGAAATAACACCCCACATGGCCAAATAATATGCCCCTGAATGCATAAAGGTAAAGGTAAAGGGACCCCTGACCGTTAGGTCCAGTTGCGGACGACTCTGGGGTTGCAGCGCTCATCTCGCTTTATTGGCCAAGGGAGCCGGTGTACAGCTTCCGGGTCATGTGGCCAGCATGACTAAGCCACATCTGGCGAACCAGAGCAGCACATGGAAACCTTCCTGTTTACCTTCCCGCCGCAGCAGTACCTATTTATCTACTCGCACTTTGATGTGCTTTAGAACTGCTAGGTTGGCAGGAGCAGGGACCGAACAACAGGAGCTCACCCCATTGCGGGGATTCGAACCGCCGACCTTCTGATCGGCAAGCCCTAGGCTCTGTGGTTTAACCCACAGCACACCTGCGTCCTTCTCGGAATGCATACACTAGAATAAAGTGTGTATAAGGATGCATACATTGGCAAAAATAACATACAAAAATGCATTATACTAGGAGCAATTGTGAAGATTAGGATCAATTGGCACAAAATGCTTGTGATTTTCATCAGGACTTTTTTTTAAAAAAATGTGGAAAACAGAACGTCACACTGGAAAAATAAGGAACCCAAAAGTACCCGAATCAACAGATTTTCCCCATTCCTAGTTACAGGTATGCTTGGCAAGAAGGCTTCCATTTCCCAGGGCTCTAGATCAAAGCTACCACCCCCCTTGCCATTACATGGACATTGCATATAATACTGGAATGTGAATCAGAGATGCTGTATATAATTTGGAAAACGAGACCCAGTTTAAAGCTCAAGCTAGGCAGGTATACAAAGCTTCCTGGTTTGGAGATCATGACACCTAAATTTGGTTGCCATGTCTACTTGTTTAATAGCAGCATGCAAGGGATAGGGTACTCGTGGGCCACAGATACGTGGTGTGCAAATGCCGCACATCTCAGTGCCAGCAACTTGGGTTAGACGTGACAGTGTCCATATGGAACCCCTGTATGGGTAATGATTTATTTTTAAATGCCAAGCATCACATTTAAATTGGACCTGTGATGCATTTGAAGCTAGCAGAGCTCTATGTAAAAATGAGGACTGCAGCCAAAAGGAAGGTGGGGGAACAAATTAACCCAAAGTACAATTAAGGGGAGGACTGGGGCTCAGTGGTGGAGTGTCTGCCTTGCAAGCAAAAGGTCTGAAGTTCAACCCCTTTCATCTCCCCACTTAAATTCCTAGACATCTGCTGTCAATCAGTGTAGACCATATTGAGCAAGATGGACCAAAGGTCTGACTCAGTATAAGGCAGCTTCCTGTGTTCCTGTGCAATGAATAGTTCGGGCTGAACTGGTAATACTGTCAACTACTGAAGTAACGACTGGCTAAGGTAAGGTTAAAGACACACAGAGTAAGATATTGGATCGGAAATTGGATATTAAATAGAGCATGGGAGAGAAACCATTATTCTATACGTGGCTGCGTTCACACGGTGTCTTATTCCATTTCCTCAACGCTTTTGAAAGGGGAGCAAGAATCCTAGCTCCTTCCCCCAGCTCAGACATAGGAGGGCGCCTGCTTTGCATGAAGGAGGTCCAGGACTCAAAATCTCCTGAGATGGATCCATGCCAGAGAGTTCCTGCCAATCAAAGCAGGCAGGACTCTGGGCTAGATGAACCAATGGTCTGATTCGCTTTACGATAGCGTTGTATGTTCTTCTGTATGATTACTCTTCACCATGGGTAGGCAAACTAAGGCCAGGGGGCCAGACTTGAACCAATCGCCTTCTAAATCCAGCCAGCGGACGGTCAGGGAATCAGCATGTTTTTACATGAGTAGAATGTGTCCTTTTATTTAAAATGCATCTCTGGGTTATTTGTGGGGCATAGGAATTTGTTCATTTCCCCCCAAAATATAGTCTGGCCCCCCACAAGGTCTGAGGGACAGTGGACCGCCCCCCTGCTGAAAAAGTTTGCTGACCCCTGCTCTTCACAATCCCAGCAATGGCCACATGTAGTCCGGAGTTGATCTCATAGAGACCACAGTATGCATGAACTTGCCCTTTATTTGTTTCCTATTTCTTTTGCGGGGGACTTACGGTTAACAATTCTGCCTTTTTCATTTCAACCGTCAACAAATTTATATAGTAGTAAATCCCATTGATTTCAGCCTGAGCCTCAGAAACACAGAGCTAGCCTCCAAATATGTTTTCCAGGTATTGAAATAATAATAAAAAAGCAGCTCAAGTTGGGAATGAATTGGGGAAAGTCTTACTGGCAGATTGATGGAATGCCCTTATAGTTTGTGGTTTTGCTGTTTTATGTTGGTAACTTATTGTCCAGTTTGCTTTTCACTTCGTGCCCAATAAAGCTGTAGTAAGTGCTATCTTACTCATTGTTATTTGGTTCAACTGGACCTTTTTCTAAATGATCTGTACTTTGTTAATTTTAGATTGTCTATGGTTCAGTGTACCGTTTTATGGTTCAGTTTTTGGGTAGGCTATGCCCCAGAAGGGAATACATAAGTAATAACAGCAAATCTTGAAACTTTTTATGTCAAAGGATTGAGAACCTCAGGCCGAGGGCAAAATGTGGCCCTTTAGGCCTGTCTATCTGGCCCTTGAGACTCTCCAGAGGCCACACTCTCTCCCCCAGGCCAAATCCCTTACCAGCCATACCTCACACCCTCCTGCAGTGCTTTCTGCCTGGCTGGAATTTGCCCTTGAACTCTTCCTTACCTAGTCAAGTGCAGAGTAAACCCTATCACTATCACACATAAATCCACATTTTGTAAATATGGTACTTGACAAGGGCACTAAAAATGGCCTTTGTTGGGTTTGTTCAAAACCTACCCCCTTGGAAAGGGCTTCTCTTCAATCGTTTTACATTTATTTATCAAGGGGGAATTGGCTCACTATGTTTTTGAGCAGGGAGATGAGTCAAAAACCCAAGCCCTGACTTAAAACACATGTTGCTGCAGTCCTCCTCCAAGTTCTGATGTGAGATAAGCCATGGTGTGGCTTAGTGTGCTGTCTGAATCTGGAGTTTGTCTCCCCTAGACAAACTATGCAGTGTAAATTAAAGACCAACATGGATCACAGCTTGTGGTTTGTCTGGAGTGAGACAAACCATGGGCCTGGGTTTGGCCAGCATTCTAGGCAAAACTATGGTGTGACTCATAGCAGCAGCAGGAGGATCAGGAGAGGATCACAGTGCCCACAATCTCCTCTTTGATACCCTGCCTGCTCATTCATTTGCACTAAGCCATACTTGGGCTTACTGTTGCGCGCAAGCCAGTTCTTGGTCTCTATCAACTGATAAACCAATTGAAAATAAAAATGGAATCTTTCCTCTCAGTGCAAATACCAGCTGTGAGGACCCAACGGAGATCAGATCTGCTGAGGGGGCAAAGGGTTAAATTATCCACTGCCACCATGGCTTTTAAAAATCCATTCATGCAGTCACTTAATTGCATGGTTAATGTCACGTCTTGCTGAGCACTCCATCAAGGCTCCTCCAAACATTTGAAGCAGATGTGGTTGTTAGAGCCCTCTGTACACTGACCTTCCACTTGCACACTGTTTTCACAACTCCAGCCTGTGCCAATTACTGAAGGCTGCAACATGTTGTTCCAGCTGATTCTGAACTCCTCAGTCACCACAAATGTTTGGAAGTGGCACTGCAGGGGAGAAGCATCCCTTTGCTTAATGGGCAGAGCAGATCAAGAAGCTTTTCACCAAGGCTGCTTCATTCCAGCTGCTGAAATGGGAGTTAATCTTGACAAGCCTTCTCAGAGCAGAGTCGCACTGTTGGGCTGCTTGTACACTTAAGAAGCTCTCCCGCCTTTCCTGAAACAAGCCTCTATGTATGTAGGAGTCTTTCTCACTTTAATTATATTTCTAAAAATGAAGAAAAACTGAATTGGTCAGGATCCATGGAACGACTCAGATTCACATGAAAGACATGAGCTAGCTAGCCCAATGGAATGACTGGCTTTGTTTTCTTCTTGGAACACCTTGCGGCCACCTCCAGGTTTGGGGGGACCCAGACAAGGAATGAGCTCCCACTCCAGTGCCAACCCTCACCCTTTATTTTCCTCCTCTACGCCAGTGTGGTGTAGTGGTTAAGAGCGGTAGACTCGTAATCTGGTGAACCGGGTTCGCATCTCCGCTCCTCCACATGCAGCTGCTGGGTGACCTTGGGCTAATCACACTTCTCTGAAGTCTCTCAGCCCCACTCACCTCACAGAGTGTTTGTTGTGGGGGAGGAAGGGAAAGGAGAACGTTAGCCGCTTTGAGACTCCTTCAGGTAGTGATAAAGCGGGATATCAAATCCAAACTCTTCTTCTTCTCCTCCTTGCCATGGAGTAGCAGCAGCACTGGTGGAGTCTCCAGTCAGCAGCAGTGGGACTATCTGAGGCTACCCAGATTTGCTAACCCTGAAGCACGGGTCCTGCCAATGGTTTGCTTGGTCCTGCCAATGGTTTTCCCACAAGCATTTCATTGGCCGCTGTGATAACAGAATGTCAGACTAGATGGGCCATTGAGCTGATCCAGCAGGACACTCCTTATGTTCTTAAGGCTACTGTTCAAGGAAAACAAATCTAAAACTGCCTTGTGCTTACAGAACCACATCCATGGTTCTCTCAATCCTCCCCTCCCCAATCCTGGCCATTATCTCTATACCTTCGTCGTTTTAAGAGCACAATCAGTGTTACCATCCCACCCTTTATTTCTTCTTCTGCCAAGTTTAGAATGGCCCTGCTTTGCAATAAGGCATGCAAAGCTTTCTAGCGGCGTAGCCTACATCTTTATTACATCAAAACATACAGGTTGTGGAAGGTGCTCAAAATAGCTTTGCAAAACCCAGTTACTTCTTTAAGCATCACCCTGTAAGATTATTAGTTCTGGGAATCTAGAGGCCCAAGTCTCCTCCAAAGTTTATATGTTGCCCACAAACCATAGCAATATCCAATAGCGATGAGAACTCAATAGTTTCTCCTCCCATTACAGCTTTGTTATAACTTGTCCAGCTTCAGGGTCCATATATGCAATAAGGCTGCAGTTCTCTGCACACTTGCCTGGGAGGCAACCGCAATACAGTGGTACCTCAGGTTAAGTACTTAATTGGTTCCGGAGGTCTGTTCTTAACCTGAAACTGTTCTTAACCTGAAGCACCACTTTAGCTAATGGGGCCTCCTGCTGCCGCCACGCCGACAGAGCACGATTTCTGTTCTTATCCTGAAGCAAAGTTCTTAACCTGAAGCACTATTTCTGGGTTAGCAGAGTCTGTAACCTGAAGCGCATGTAACCTGAAGCGTATGTAACCTGAAGCGTATGTAACCAGAGGTACCACTGTAAACATAGATGGTCCAGTTTTTTAGTAGATATGCATAGGATTGCTCTGCAGCTGAGTGAGCAAATCTGTCCATTTCTGTTTCTTATTTGTTCCAACCCAAAGTTCCATTTGCCACTTTCTGCATCAGTTGGCAAACTTTTTTTTTAGTTCTCATGTAAATTTGTCAGCATTTATGTGCACATTTCTTCTAACATGAACATTTTTGTATGTGATTTTTTTCCTACTACACACATTTTTTTGCAAGCAATTCTCCCTGACACAATGCCTTTTTTTAATGCTACTTTCGCTAATGAATGCATTTTATATGCATGGCCATCACAAAATTCAGAGAAGTGTGAATTTCATAGAATAACTGTATTTCGGTTTGCTTATTGTCTCTAGAAGTGCCTGTCAGGTAGGTTTGCAGCAAAATGTGTCCCAAGAAACATTTGCCTACCCACCCACTTACCTAGCTGTAACACTCTCTCCTTTTGTTGGCATTTCTTTCATAGAACAATCTTTTATAAAGTTTTATAATTAGTTTTGTGCACGTGCTTTTGCAACTGGTCTCCTGGATAATTAGCGGTGTGTGTTCATGCAGAATACTCTAGGGGATACTGTATAGCTCCTCTAGCCCATTTGCATAGCACTGAAGTCTTCAGCTCTGTCTTAGCAAAGTCCAAAGATTGTCTGTCTGAGGCTTCTTAGTTTCCAATTAACCTGAGAAGCACCTTCCTTTGCTTTAGCTAGTGAACTAAGCATTTTAATTGTTAAGCCCCTTCCTTCCTTCCTTCCTTCCTTCCTTCCTTCCTTCCTTCTTTTCCTTCCTTCTCTTCATGACACAATGCAAGTAGACACACCAATGTGAACCAAAAAGCAAAAGCAAAATAATATTCAAAGCATGTAAACCAAAGAACCTTTGCACTTGAGACTTGAACCCCAGATTTATATCTGGTGTGAGGTCAGGTGAGTGTTTTACGCTTACTTGCTCCTCCACCGCCCCAGATAAAAGTCAGTGGAAGTCAGATTTATCTGTAAAGCTCACCTAAAGCAACATGGAAAGCTAATCCAGGCAAAACAGAGAATGTCAATGTGCTTGTGTCACTAACTTCCAGCAGCCAACTCAACAATCTTTTACCATGCATCTCTACCTTTGGCTGCAGTGGGATACATCTGAACATGACGCCATTCGGGAGCATCCATAGGCTGTAAGTTGATCTCCATGTGTAGTAAGGGGAGAATGCCTTGGAAGGTGAGGAGTGGGGAGCAGATATTTGACTGTGTCATTGGAGTAGAGGGAGGGATACAAGGAGGGTCAAGTGGGACTCGAATTGAGGAGGAGATTACATGTGAGTCAAGCAGCATCTCCATATATTGAGACTGGAGACCTTTCAGAGGTAGACGCTCCCCTTTTAGACACTCCAAAATACATCTGCTGGTGGATCCTTCACTCAGGGCAGCAACCTGAAGGAACCACCTCAAGGGCACAGAGAGAGTTAGCTGAGAGAGGTGAGGCCAGAAGGTTGTTGGAATGGGATATTTTGCCCAGTCTGGTGCCTCAACTAGGTCTGACTGCATAATATATCATGAGATGCTCAAGGCTTCAGTCATGTCTTATCTCATGAACGTGGAGATGGGTCCACTCACACTTTCTGCTACAATAGTGGCTCAAGTAGAGGTTCCAGACTGGCCCAGATGATGTGGAACTTGTTTGCCTTTCGTCTGAACAAAAGAGCCGGGTGATTTTTGCCTGTCGCTCTCATGGATATGATTTGTTTATGCTCTTGCATGGTTCTGCAGCACCTCCTTTGGTTATTGTCCCTGGTGGTTTAGGAAACTGTTGTTTTTCTCAAGAAAGCAAAACCCCAGTTGCCTGCTTTGTCTGCAGGAGAATCAATCCACCAGGCCTAGGCGAACTCTCTTTATTCTGCAGCACATCAGACTCTGCCTGTGTGGAAATTTCCATCTGTAACACTGAGCAGACACACTGACAGGTTAGAAAAGAAAAGGTGGATGCATGTCAGCAACAGTAGCGAGTTATTAAAGCTCACTTTGTGTATTGCACCAACGGCTCCCAGTTATTTATTTTGCTTCGGCTGCGAATGAGATATATATATAAATGTAATATAGTTTTACATTTTTTCTCATTTTACTGCTGCCAGCTTCCCCATTTCCCCTCAGAGCAAGGCTCTGGCTCACCATAAATCCTTTGTCAGAGGGAGTGAGCAGAGACACCGATCTTTTTCTCTCTTTTAAAATAAGTTACAGCAACTTTTTAAACCTCTCCAACTCAAACAAATGCCTGACAAAAGAGGCCCAAATTCTAATTTGGCTTCATACCACTCATATAGCCCCAGGTTAGTACAGATATATGGCTCTTTTCATCTTCAATAGTCTTTACAAACACTGACTAATTAATCCTCCCGGCATTCAGACTGAGTTGGATGTGCTGCTTCTACCACGTTTTATAAGGTTAGCTCTCCTACAGAGATCACTGAGGGAGTCGGTGGCAGGGCAGAATTTAAAGCATTCCATCTCCCAGTAATGTCGAAATAGCCGCTTGCTCCTGGGGGCTACCAGAACACACCCTTGGGTAATATATCTTGAGCTAATCACCACAGAGGCTTCCAGGCCGAATCACACCATTTGCCCATGGCTTTTTAGATTTCAAATTACGTTCCAACACCTTTTTTTGTACTTCCTCCACCTCAGATTTTTTTTGTGTGTGTCGTTGTTGTTTTTCCCCAGCCATTTCCAGAATATGCAGCCTGGTTGTTAAATGGGGCTATGTCCAGCCAGGAAGCGTTCTTCCAGTATCTAAAGAATTACAGTTGGTCCCCAGTTCATTTCTTTTCTTTTTTTAAATTATTTTTATTCAATTTCCAATATAAAATTTAAACATACATTTTCAATATTATCACAAATACAATTTTTGACTTCCTTCGACTCATCCGCAAATCTTCCGTTATCAAATCTTCTATCCGCAATTCTAAATTTAACATTGCCTTTTGTTTTAAATAAACTTACTCCCTTGTTCCCCTTTTTACAGTGTTTCTAATATTATTTCTTCACAAAGCTTCCTGTAAACCCACAAACGTTGTTTGCTCATCACATATGCTGGGTACCCAGTTCATTTCTTAGTAGACTTCAAGATGCTGTCTACTAGGATCTAGGAAGCTATAAGTTACTTGAGGCTGCGGTGTCTGAAGGAAGACTGCCTACTGCCACGGGTTTCCCTACCCACCAGCATTTTAGGGATAGGGCTGTTCTGATGGCATTTTTCTGCTTGCGTGTTGAGGTCCCCAGGGCCACCCCAAATAACTCACACATCACACAGAAATTTTCTTTAAGGTTTTTGGCATAATTTTGGCCACAACTTTATTAAAATACAAAAATGTGAGTGGTTGCTTAGGCATTGGTTGCAACTAGCTGCCCCCCAGTGGGGAACAGACTGACATTCCGCACGCCTGCGAAAGTCAGAAAAGGGGAATACACTTGGGGGTAGCAACGGAGCAAGGAAGCTGCCCTCACCCCAAATGCAACCAGGAGCTCATTGCTATGGCCCGAGCCCCCTTGACAGGGTTGGACAAAAGCAATAGTGAGCCCCTATATTCCTTTAATGGAATCCCTTGCAGCAGCAGCATTAGAGGGGCAGGCACAGCCAATCCATGCCCCCCAACCAACCAAACCATAAACCAATGCCTAACCCAACCTTACAAGTTGTGATGATTTGCTACGCAATAGGCAAAAACCATATGGCCCCAGCCAATCAGCCATATGGACAAATTTCCTACTGGGCCCCTGCCCCAAGAACAGACGACCCCATAACAGGCATAGCAAGGTCAAAGCGAACAACCCTAAATATAGGGGGGGGACGGGCAATCTGATGCACGGGGTGAAAAGAGGAAGCTCTATGCCTCGTGCAGGGAGTTTTAGCATTTCTGGCTGTCAATCAACAAATGGCAACATTAACTTCTTCCCAACAACAAGGGAAGCCCAATCACAACAGTGGCCAACGATCAATTAGCCCGCCCCACAACTTTGGAGTGTCCTGTCACCCCCACCGCAATACGTGCTCTCTATTGTGGCAATACCCTCCTTGAGAGAGAGATTTCCTCTCATCTTCTCAGCACTGAGTTGATGGCCTCATGCCTCTGAATACCAGTTGCTGGGAGCTGCAGGCTCTCAGCACTCATATTCTGCTTGTGGATTTTCCATGGGTACTTGGTAGGCTGTGAGAAAAGTGTGAAGGAAAACATGCTTTACCCTTTGTTATTGCTCCCCAACTTACCTTAAAAGCCCCTAGGATAGTGTACACATGAAACGCAAGCAACAAAAAGTATTGGATTGACCTTGCTGAGGAAGTCTGAGGATGTTTGCGTTTTTTCTTTTGCTCTTATGCTGATGCACTGATGGGTAAAGAGTTGTTGATTCAGTTCCCTGTATACTGCAGATACAATGTGATGGGCAAATGGTAGTGAACGAGCTAATAAGGTGGTGAATAGGCCTAGCAATAAAAGTCATTAAGGGATGCTGATATTTCAGGTGCAATGTACGAACATATATTCTTGTTGCTTGAAAGAATTGCATTGAAAGCCAATGCAATTCTGGGCTGCATCAATAGGAGTATAGCATCTAGATCAAGGGAAGTAATAGTGCCACTGTATTCTGCTCTGGTCAGACCTCACCTGGAGTACTGTGTCCAGTTCTGGGCACCACAATTCAAGAAGGACACTGACAAACTGGAACGTGTCCAGAGGAGGGCAACCAAAATGGTCAAAGGCCTGGAAATGATGCCTTATGAGGAACGGCTAAGGGAGCTGGGCATGTTTAGCCTGGAGAAGAGGAGGTTAAAGGGTGATATGATAGCCATGTTCAAATATATAAAAGGATGCCACATAGAGGAGGGAGAAAGGTTGTTTTCTGCTGCTCCAGAGAAGCGGACACGGAGCAATGGATCCAAACTACAAGAAAGAAGATTCCACCTAAACATTAGGAAGAACTTCCTGACAGTAAGAGCTGTTCGACAGTGGAATTTGCTGCCGAGGAGTGTGGTGGAGTCTCCTTCTTTGGAGGTCTTTAAGCAGAGGCTTGACAACCATATGTCAGGAGTGCTCTGATGGTGTTTCCTGCTTGGCAGGGGGTTGGACTCGATGGCCCTTGTGGTCTCTTCCAACTCTATGATTCTATGATTCTATGAAATACTTTCATTCATACAGTGCTATTTTTCTAGAAAAAGAGGTACTGAAACTCACCTTTGTTCTCTTAGAATGGTAATGGCGCCTACCCGAGAGGTGTCAGAAGTGAGTTCTTTTGAGTTCCAGCAAAAAAAAAAAAAGCTCTGCATTGATATTTGATAAGTATTAGTTAGCTTGAACCTGATTATAGAAGAGGTATAGAGGCCTTCACTAATTTTATACTATGCATATTAGAGGCAAGGAAGTTAAAGTATGTTTAAGTTTCAAGATTAACCTTTTTGCTTTTGTTTGTTGTTACTGTTACTATTGTTAATTTATTGTACTGGGATGACTTGTAATGTTGTTGGCTGACATGGAATGAACAATGTGAAAGTAGTTATGTAATTAGCCTGATGTATGCTGTTTGTAGGGACCACAGAACCTAGGACTTGCCGATCAGAAGGTCAGCGATTCGAATTCCCGTGACAGGGTGAACTCCCATTGCTTAGTCCCTGCTCCTGCCAACCTAGCAGTTCGAAAGCACATCAAAGTGCAAGTAGATAAATAGGTACCAGTCCAGCGGGAAGGTAAACGGCATTTCCGTGTGCTGCTCTGGTTCACCAGAAGCGGCTTAGTCATGCTGGCCAGATGACCCGGAGGCCAGTAAAGCGAGATGAGCGCCGCAACCCCAGAGTCGTCCGTGACTGGACCTAATAGTCAGGGGTCCCTTTACCTTTTATGCTGTTTGTAAAAGGTACATAAACTGTGTGGATCCTGTGATCGTTGCAGTACCCATCACTTAACGGGACTGTCCTTTACTGCAGTGAAGTTAGTTAAAGGGTATTGTCTTCCTGGAATCTTGTTTGCGTTTCTTATTCTATTCCCTGCCTGAGAGGAACCTGAGGGATGGTTTTGGCCACTTCCTTGACTACGGGAGGCTGAACTAGAGGGGTCATTGTCCTGATCCAGAAAGCTCTTCTTAGGTTCTTAAGTGGTTTGAGGACAACACTGGAGGAGGAGTTTAGTTATATCTCAAAGCATCACAGTATTTCTTCACCTGTACCTTTGTGTTGGCTTGAGATTATCAGATGAAATGAAGCACAGAAACACAGGTAGGGCTAAACCAGAGCTTCTGAAAAGACAGAGCAGTTTCAATTAAGGCAGATTGTGGCCATTGGATGTAGCACGCAGCATCCACCAAAACTTGTCTTTACTTTTAAAGAAACAAATTTCTAACTCCTCTAGCTTGAAAAGAAGTGGACCATTTTCTGGTGACATCTCCAGAGCTTAGAGGCTCACTGGCAGAGCTAATCTGGTGCTCCTGCCACAGTATCTTCACCAGGTCATCCTCCCTGCGACTTTGCTTCTCCATTCTGGCAAGAGGCAGTGACTCAACTCCCTGGAGGCCGGGTGAGCCCTGCTGCACCCACCGTGCCACCTGCAACCAGTACCAAGTTATCACTTCAATAATAGCCACCTGTGTCCATCCACATAGCTGGATGGCTGGAAAGTTGGTTTCAGGGTTGCCTCCAGTCTGCGAGGGCCCTGAGCACAGTGTCCACCTGCTGATGGGGCCCTTCCTCTAGTGGGCTTCCTGGAAGCAGTACAGGAAGGAGCAGGCAGTAGCAGGTGGCTGGGTATCACAACAATGTCCAGGAATGATGCCACTCCAGGGGCACTGTCTGAAATCAGAATGGCAGCTAGACTCAGCCACCTGGTGTGGCTTGGAATGCTGGGCCAGAGGGGGTAGAATCAAGGAGGAGCCAAAACAGGCATCAGTTTTGGCAACTGGCATCAGCTGGCAACTGCCCAAGACTGGCAGCTGCTGGTGCTGGTGCTGGTTCTGGTTTAGTGGACCTGAAGAACTGTTTTCTCACACTTCTGCACCAGCAATTAATAATAATAATAATAATAATAATAATAATAATAATAATAATAATAATAATAATAATTTATATCCCGCCCTCCCCAGCCAAAGCCAGGCTCAGAGCAGCTAACAACAGTAAAAATAGCACAATTTACATAAAATCACAATCAATTAATTAAAATACATTCTAAAATCAGTTCAGAACCAAATTAATGGCAACCATTGGGCTAGAGTTCTATGAAGATTACAGAAGGAGAGAAGGGGTCAGACTGTGCCTTGGCCAAAGGCCTGGTGGAACAGCTCTGTCTTGCATGCCCTGCAGAAAGATGTCAAGTCCCGCAGGGCCCTAGTCTCTTGTGACAGAGCGTTCCACCAGATCAGGGCCACGGCCGGAAAAGCCCTGGCTCTGGTTGAGGCCAGCCTAACCTCCCTGTGGCCCGGGATCTCCAAGATACTTTTATTTGAAGACCGTTAGGTCCTCAGTGGGACATACTAGGAGAGGCAGTCCCATAGGTACAAGGGTCCTACTCGACCCTTGGCAAGATGATACAGAAAGCCAGCTTATCAAGCCATTCCATACCCACCACAGTAAGTCCGAGGAGAAACTTCATCAATAGAAATCAGAGGACAGATATGGGAAGAGCACCTTACTCCACATTTTAATTAGACTTCTGCATCTGATGAGAGGTAAAATTCTCCTTATCCTTTGCAGGAGGGCTGAAGAAGACTCATTTACACAAAGCACAGATGAGGCAGTGAAATTGTGCCTGGACTGAAGCGTTGCAGACAGCACTTGTTGGGCTCATGTGTTTGATGTTCTCCTCCATGTAATAAATAAACTAAATTAAAATTCCTACTGCATATACAGAAGTTACCTGTCAGTGAGACGGCTAGGCTTGTAAATTTGTAGATTTGGGGAGAAATTGTTAAACATGGAAATGCAAAATCTTGGGTGGGGAACCTGTGGCTCGGCACCTGTTGTTGAACTCCAATTCCCATCATCCCTGACTATTGGCCATGCTGGATGGGGATGATGGGAGTTGCAGTACAGCAACACCAAGAGGGCCAACGATTCCCCATCCTTGTATTCAATAATGTGATTTGCACCACTTGCAGTCTGAAGTGATGCAGTCCAGGAACAGTCTAGCTATGTCTTCTGCTGCTGCTTTGAACTAAACCAGGAATATATCTTAGAAAGAGGCCACATGCACCCTGTGATAAATTACTATTTGATAAATGGATATCTGCATCCACCTATAATCAATCGGAAATGCACCGTTTCCATATATTGACTACAGGAAATTTTACTGTGTGGCAGTGCCAGCCTTTCCAGTGCCATTCTTCATGTAGTAAGGTAGCTATGAGGCATACTCTAGTTCATATATTTTATATTAACTGCTGGCTGGTGATTTTCCAGGGAGCAGAGAGCTACAAATTTCAAATGGAATTTTGGTTTCCCTCATTTGCCTGTGGACTAAAACTTAACCAGTTTTCAAGGGCATACTTCACAGGAATACTTCTGCAAAATAATATTCTCTCAAACTCAGTATTTCCAAGAAAGAATTCAATATTTAGAAGCGAGGGATCTATTTTGTATATATTTGGCCAAGCCTCCAAGTCCCTCATAAAATTATACAGCAGGTCACACTGTGTTTTGAAATAGGCATTGATTGATTTTTCTGTACATCTTGGCTAAATCAAAGAGATAGGCTGAAATAATTTGAAATGCATAAGGAGAAAGAGGAGCTTTGGTTTGCATTTGGAGCACAGATTCAGGGGGATGCGTAGGATGGTTGTGCCAAATATTCTCTCATTTTTATATTCACTTTGAAAGTAGCATATTTGATTCTCTCTCTCTCTCTCTCTCTCTCTCTCTCTCTCTCACACACACACACACACACACACACACACACACCATCTTACTTTGTCAACTCTTCCCATTTATTTAGCATTGTGTGATATCCAATCTCCTCCCTTCAGACCTCATTGCTCTCAGTAACAAATGTCCCACTCATAACAAATGATGGAGGCTAGTCCATGAGGGCAAATGGGGCACTTCCCTACCAACCTTCGTCTATCTTCAGCCAATCCTGCCTGTCTGTCCCCCCACAACCAGCCAGGGGGTGTCTCTGCCTGCCATTGGCACTGGCTCAACATATTGTTGGTCTTCCTGCCCTACCAGTTCCAGTAGGCTCTACTTGCCTGCAGGGAAGATCTGCATGCATAAGCAGATATGTGATGCTTGTAAATGGCCTTACACACACATTGGATACTTCAGATGTTCATCACATGGACATCCCTGCCCAAGTCGTAGTAATGTTCACCTGAGCCTTGGTGAACAGGTTGGATGATGGCTGCAGCAAATAGGAGCCAGAAGCAAGCCTTTTGTGTTTTATCTTTTACTTTCTCTAAAGTAAATAGAGCATATGGAAAAATTACTTGAATTTCATACAAGGTGTCACAGAAGCAACTTACATCCAATCCGTTATTAAAATGGAACTCTTTGCCAATTAAGGGTGTTTAAGATCCAAGCCCATACATACTGCTGGTTACTAAGGCATTTCATGTGGTGATAATATTCTGAGATGCCAAAGAGATAGAGAAGGTCATAGGCAGCTGCTTTATTTTTATTTGTTCCTCACGCCATGGCATGGTTCCCTGGGCAATGTCCAATTAATAGCTTAACACGCTTTATAAAAGGCAGAGATACACTAAAAAAAAAATAACATCATAAAATCCAAAAACAGCACAGATAAACAAGCTAACTGCAACCCCCCTCGAATTCATGCGGTCACGTGGGCAGCTGAAAAAAATCTCATAGGAGCTGGAAACCTATTAGCAAAGAGCAGCACAGCCAGAATAAAAGCAGAGACAAAATACCAAGTCAAACCATTGGTCTTCCTTGCTTAGCTCTCTCAGCACTGAATGCCAGAAGTTCTCCAGGGAAATTTAGACAGGAGGCTTACCTGGAGACACATGGGGTTGAACCCAAGGCCTTCGGCACATGCTTTGCTACTGAGCTCGATGGACGTTTCAGCTGTAGATATTTCAAAACCTTTACCTGCCAACAGCATCTTTTTAAAGGGTTGTTCTAGCCCAGGTGGCCTCAGGTGAGCCTTCATTCTATGACTGAGGAAAAGTGAGTCCTGATAAGCTGGCAGGAAAGACTTTCTCATGCGCAGGGACCAACCTATTACACCCTTAGGAAATAAGAAATCTATAATATTGTTCTTAGGTAACTTCTTTATTTGTACAATAGTTTCCTTAGATAAATTGCAATATCATGAGTCACAACAGAAAATTGTGGAAATCATGGGAAACTGTGGTTGATTATGGGGTTGTTGTTGCCACTGATGATGTGTTTTATTTGTACGTTGCCATTGGATACACAATATTTTACAGACAAATGTAACTAAATAGCATCTCTGCCCCAGGGAGATAACAATCTAAACCATCTAAATATCAATAGAAGAGGCAAGGAAAGAATATTGGGAAAGCAGTTACATAGAGGAGGGAGAAAGGTTGTTTTCTGCTGCTCCAGAGAAGCGGACACGGAGCAATGGATCCAAACTACAAGAAAGAAGATTCCACCTAAACATTAGGAAGAACTTCCTGACAGTAAGAGCTGTTTGACAGTGGAATTTGCTGCCAAGGAGTGTGGTGGAGTCTCCTACTTTGGAGGTCTTTAAGCAGAGGCTTGACAACCATATGTCAGGAGTGCTCTGATGGTGTTTCCTGCTTGGCAGGGGGTTGGACTCGATGGCCCTTGTGGTCTCTTCCAACTCTACGATTCTATGATTCTATGATTCTATGATTCTATATACCTAGACTTCATTGCTATCTGTGAGGACTAAAGATACAAGTTATTTATGACTGTCCTAGGTAGCAATGAAGTTAGAACACTTATTCCGCCACATCACAAACAGAACTTTTGGTAGCCGGTTTTACAGTAACCCCTTTGTCCTCATTTGAAATTATGTACATTTCCCATCCTGTATTTAAAACCAGCATAAAGAGTCCAACTTGCCCAATGTCAACTGCCAACAAGTGTTGCAGGTGTGTGATTCATTGCACCCTAGGTGTACAGGTCTTCCTCCTTCCATCCCTTCTTCTCCATCATGGGTTTGTATATGCACATTATGCATTTGTGCACATATGAAATCTGCCATCATTGACACAGCCAAATATGCAGCCTGACCGTACTCCTGTTTATTTGGAAATCAGACCCACAGAACTCAGCACCCTTAAATGATTACACAAGATCTGCAGGCAAGCATTTGGGACCACTTTTGACCATACGGTCACAGTTTCTCCAGTGGTTATATGCCCACCCAAATAATAGTCTGTGAATCAGAAGAGGCTTGCTTGCATATCCACCAGCTTGCTGTATCGGGTTATTTTTCTGGTGCCTGTCCTGAGCGCGGCAGCTTTATTAGCCACCGTTAGTCATCTCCCACTGGTTGAGCTAACTAGATTTTAACAGATTCCTTAGAACCTTCCACTCTCACCCCCCACTCCCTCTCCCTTTCCTTCGCTCCGCAGGGAAGCTGTAATAATTACAGGCATATAAAAAGGATTGTGTGTCTGTGGCCAGCCTGCTTTAGTGTGTGGTGATATAAGAAAGGAGACTAGGAGCTGCACTGGAGGGGGGAAGAGAGAGAGAGAGAGAGAGGCTGCCTGGATGTGTGTTTTAGTGGATGATTAAATCTGGGGAGGCTGATCCCCTTTCATGCTGAGGATGTTGTGAGCTGCAGGAACGCCTCTCCCTGCCAGCCTGCACTAGGATGATAATCAGTCACTATGAAAACTCATTAGCCTCCACAGCAATGAGTCCTCCACTGCTCAAGCTTGGTGCTGTCCTTAGTACCATGGCAATGATTTCTAACTGGATGTCCCAAACGCTCCCATCACTGGTAGGACTAAACACCACCAGGCTGTCCACTTCCAATACTCTAGTAAGTAACTGCAATCTCTTGAAAGGCTTCGTTTGGAGGAGGGCTAGGGAGGGGGAAGAGACATTCAGCAATTTCTTTTTCTTTTTTAAGAGACTGGGAAGTCCTTCTTCGTAAAGTTTTTCATCTCCTTTTTAAATCTGTTTTAAGTAGGAAACCTCCCCAGACTCTTAATTGATGTCTGTTGCCAGCTGGACCCTAGAACCTCAGAACATCTGGAAAGGATCTTTGCAGGAGAAGGTTTTGAAGTGGGCTTGTTGAATACTTGTTTAAAACCCTGGGCATTGTATGCAATATGCAAGATGTTTCTAGATGTTGAGTTTTAGGTTGTTTTCATGTGCAGGATTATTATTATTCCAAAAACAAACAAAAAAATCTTGTCGTGGTTATGTGAAGTAAAATAGATTAGACTGTCAGAGTTGTTTATTTTTATGTTTATTTTATTGTAAAAACTATCATATGCAGCAGAGCAGAATAATTTCTCCCTCCTCACCCCCTTCCTGCTTCTGCCAGGTTTCAATGCAGCATGAAAATATCACAAAATAATATTTTTAAAGCAGGAGTTTTACCGGTTGGCCAGAAAACAAACACATACTTGCAAGAAATTCGGTGAGGAGAGAATGCCAATTCTTATTCCCAGCTTACCAGCTATTGATGTTCTGCTACTTTTCCTTATGGATTTAATCTCCCGTTTATGACTACTTGCAGTTCATATATGATGCATGCCAGGAAATTTTGTTCCAGCATAAGAGCAGCCAGTTCAAAATTGCTTTTATCTGTCTCGTTCTGTGGTCTTAATATTGGCTTAATAGCTTGGTGGAAGGGGCGAACCCTGGGTTCTTTGCCATCTCATTTGATGAAAGAGGAGCTAATGAAAGTTTGAAGAGAGGGCACTTAAACTAAATATCTGTGAGGAATCATTCCTCCATACCTGTGCTAACATGCAGTGTAATTGCAATCAAATATCAGGGCAAGAACAGCTTGGGGCTAAATTTCACTTAAAAACTAAAAGATGTGATTAATTTACTGATCGATGTTGAATTTGCCAAAAGCCTGTGAACAGAGGAAGATAATTATAGTAGTTAGCTTCCAGTGCTGTTCATTTAGACTCCTTGTTTTGCTATTTTTAAAGACCTTCTAATGTAGCCCTATTGATTTCAGGGAGACTGTGGGTAGAAGGGAGACAATTCTGATTATTTTCAAGAAATACAACTGAATTATCGCCCACCTTTGTACCTACTGGGGCTCTGGGAAGATGCGAGTTTATTTGAACCGTACACCCAGTTTGACTTACTAAACTTGATGGATCAGCTCTTCACCTAAGGTAAACTAGTGTATGTAGCTCTTTAGACCTCAAATGAGCTGTATCGAGTTAAGGATTGAGGCTATACATTGTCTGTGTGTGTGTCCTTATGTTTGACTGCAGTAAGATGAAAAAAACTAATTGGGTTTAGTTAAGGTTACAGCTAGAAGGACAGGAACAAAGTCACTGTTTCTCTCGGTTATATGTTGAATGAATATAAGATTATTATTTTTTGCAAATTTGGAAAACCTGTGTGGTGTAAAGGATACGCTGGAAAACAGAGGGTATCTGAGTTCAAATTCTTTCTTAGCCACCAAAGTAACTGGCTGGCCTTGAACCAATCTCAGCCCAACCAGCCTTGCAAGGTTGATGTGATATGCGTTGTCCAAACATATTTGAGGATGGGTGACTGTTAGATAGATTAATAGATCCAGATGATTTATCAGGGTTCCTCCCCCCCCCCCAAAAAAAAGAAACTGGGAGACATGGAAGAGGGTAGAACCTACAATAAATTAGCTTTAATATATGATTTGTCTTCATTTCAAAATTTACAATTTTTGGAATTTGATCCAAGAGCAGGCCTTCAAGTATAACTGCCTTGTTGCCAGACCCTGAAAGCGGTGGTACCATCAGGAAAGGAGTTGGGGGCAGAAATTCAACAGTATGAGCACAGAGGGCCACAGAGCACAGCAGGTTGGCTTTTGAAGTAAGTCTAGCAAAACTCCTTCCTCTTTAAAGAGAGGGTGGCTGTGTGAGATCATGTAAAGTAAGCAAAGTGATATACCTTGCCATCTAAAGGGACCATTAAGTTGAGTCTAAAATGTCCTACTGTGTACCACTGTATGAGAGGACTCCTGTGATGAATCTAAGAGACAAATGTAGAGATAGAAGTCAGGACAACCTGATCAGAACCTGGGCCAATATACTTTAGAGTAGGCTGGTGAGTTTCCATTCCCCAGATAGAAACAAAGTTTGGATCCCAGCCCTTAGTCACTCCTTTCTCACTCTCTTCTTTTTTCTTTCCTTCTTTCTTCAGCGGCTTGTATTTGATTGTGTGTGTGTGTGTAGGGTGTCCAGCACACAATATTTCCAGATATCACACATCCTGTGAATTATTTGTACCGCTCTGTCCTAAACCTTCTGACCCAAGAAATAATCTGTGCTCACAACTAGCATTTGTTCGGCACATTCCAACGCACTTCGCCTCCATCCTTTCAGCAATCCCTACAGAAGCAGCCCCTACAACAGTAATGTAATCCTCATACTTCAGGGGAATGATAAGGAAATAATAGCATGTCTGTCTTACTGTGGACCAGTTAGCAATATGTTCTCTGTATGTAGAAGGCACTGGGTGGTGATTATGAATCCACCATAGATAAGCTCGAAGTAAACTATCAAATGTGAAGCGGGGAGTTGTCTTTTTATGAAGCTTGGTACCTTTTCAGATATTTTGCTGCACATACTGTATCATAAAGGAAGAGCAGTAAATCCACTTTCCCTTATTATTTCCCCAACTGGGCTGGAGAAATATTCTCTTTTTTCCTTTTTTCAGTTGCTGCTTTTATTGAACTTGATGGAATTTGATGCCCCATCCCCACCCCCAAAAAACCTGGCCAGTATACATTGAGTGGCCAGTCTTCTATTGAAGCAAATGAGGCTGTTTCAATAGAAATTTTGCATTCATTTTTGTCATCCCTCCCGCTTTCAATTCAGTGGAACCTGTGCAGGAAATTTTTCCACTTAGAGATCTGAACTCCAGCAATTGCAACTAAAAACATGTTACCGTGATATCGTCAGACAATGAGAAACATAAACAGCTTGGCTGGAGTACAGCTATTCCGCAACTATGTACATTGGCATCTATATTACGAACATGCAAACATATAGAATGTACTCACATATTCACTATTTGAATAGATGAACGTATAACCCTTGCACCATTTCATCCATGAATCATAACTTGTGAAATGCTCTCCCCAGGGAGGTTTGCTTGGCGCCTTCATTATATACACACACAGCTTTATTACGGTCCATAGGCCCATTATAAATCTTTAGGCACCAGGCAAAAATGTTCCTCTTTAACCAGGCCTTGGGTTGACTGACATTCAATGCCCTTTTTAAAATGTGTTGCAGGGGGTTATTGGGTTGTTCTTATTTTTATTTTTATTTTGATTGTGTGTTTTGTGTTTTTATATTGCAAGTTTATCCTGTGAGTATAGGGCAGTATACAAATTTTAATTTAATAACCATGACAACAACTTGATATATAATTAGCAGTGAGATTGCTTTACATGCATTCTGAATTGTACTCATGTTTCAGATAAATAATAAAGCTCTCAAATTGTTCTCGGCTTCTTGTCCTTCTCACTTCCATTTCAGTGAGTTTTGATACTGCATTCTGCTTTATTAATCCATTGTACCAGCAACCCCAAACCCCTTCAAACAAAGGCAAAGTAACTTCGTTTGCCCCCATTCATCTCATGTTGCCCTCATCTCAACTCTCTTCCCCTCCGTCTGCTAGTTTGTTTCCCTTGTCTCTCTTCCCCCACTTCCCTCTGAAGTTTGTCTTTCATGCCCCACTTCTCAGTCTTCCTTTAGTTCCTGGCAAAGCATCAAGGGCATGGACATAAACATAACAGTCATCACCATAATATCTACATATACATGGCAGTCTTTCTGTCTTCTTTCAGATCTTTCTTCAAAACCTGCCTGTTTTGGTGCAACCCCTTCATTTTATGTCATCTCTAAAGATAATGTCAAAGTCTGTCATATCTGGGACCTGCAGTTTCATAAATATCATCTCAGAAGAGAAGTGAGATTGCAAGCTCCAGATCTGGCTGAAATCTAAGCCTGAGAAGAATACCCAGCCCTGATCTCCATCCTCCTCCACCTTATCCTGATAACCAAAACACTCTTCCCCCATCCTGCCTTAAAGACATAGTGGTTGGCAGCAGCATAGCATCATCACATGAAGAGAGCAGGGAAAGGGAAACAAGTTCCTCCATCCTTTCCCTGATGTCCTGGCACTTGGTGTATCCTCCACAACTCCCACAACTAGCTGTTAATGTCTTTAAGGGGGAGGAAGAAGTTGTTTGGAAGGTCTCAGCTGGCAGAGAGGGCATTTCTGGAGATTTGAGAGGGCTGGCAAGAGGGAATGGTATTCTCCTTTTCGAAATGTTGGATTCGCTCAGGAAATAAGCCTAGTTCAGAAATAACTTGGCTCTGTTCCAAGGTAACCCAACATGAACTTGCATGGGGAGGAAGCTCACCCATTTGTTCTCATTCATCACTTACTACCTTTAGCAGTTCTTACTCTACCACTGTAGTTTTTCCAGCTGCTAATTTTTAGAATGCAATCTATTCGGGGGCAGGGACCTACTTGTTCGTAACTCTTGTTTCCTTCCCTGTTTCCTGCAGTGTGTCCAGCCTTAAAGATTTGCAGGAATCCTTTTTCCTTTGCATGAAGAGAGATTTCCCCCAGCTTCCTTGATTTTTCTCAGACCAGCTAGCAGCGAACCTGCATTTGCAGGAGACACACTGGTGGCTTTTGTTAGTTTTTGTTAGGTGTGGTGATGACGGCAGCTAGCTCAGCATTGTCTACCCAGACTGGCAGCAGTTCCGCAGGGTTTCAGGCAGTCCCACCTGGACATGCCAGGTATTCAACCTGAATCTCTTCTGAATGCAGACAAGATGCTCTGCCATTGAGCCATGGCTCTTTGATGCAAAGCAAGTGCATCAACGCTTTTTGAAAATGAAAATCCAGCTTTACCTGTTTGTTGCTGTGCCATTTCTCCTAGGAACAACAGCCCTTCTAAAATCACAAAAGATGCTGGAAATAATAAAGGAAAAACAGAAGGCACAAGAGCACTGTGGCCTAAATATAGCCTAATATCATCAATCATTTAAGCCTGGGTAGCCAATCACAATGCCCTTCCACTGTGCCTAAGGAATTTGCTTTGTGCTAAATATGCATCAGATGAACAGGAAGTTATTTTAAAAAAATGTCTTGTAGTGATTACTTTTAGAATAGCACTAGTTCAGCATGCAACATGCTGAGGACTCTTCCAGCACATCATATCTCATGCATAATATGCTTGATGTCCTTCGGGTTTAGGGAAGGTTTTGAGAATCCATCCTTCTTCTCATCCTATTTATTGTCTCCCTCACTGTCCAAATGTAGATTGTCATACTTTCAGGGAAAGGAACTTTCCCATTCTGCTTATGTTATCCTGTTCAGCATTATTATTATTATTATTATTATTATTATTATTATTACTACTACTACTACTACTACTACTACTACTACTACAGTGGTACCTCAGGTTAAGTACTTAATTCGTTCCGAAGGTCCATACTTAACCTGAAACTGTTCTTAACCCGAAGCACCACTTTAGCTAATGGGGCCTCCTGCTGCTGCTGCACCACCGGAGCACGATTTCTGTTCTCATCCTGAAGCAAAGTTCTTAACCTGAAGCACTATTTCTGGGTTAGCCGAGTCTGTAACCTGAAGCGTATGTAACCTGAGGTACCACTGTACTATTATGCCACCCTTCTGACTGTTGCCCCAGCCACTCTGGGCAGCGTCCAACAAATTAACACACAGCAAGACATCAAATTATTGAAAACTTCCCTCTACAGGGCTGCCTTCAGATGTCTTCTAAAAGTTGTTTATTTCCTTAACATCTGATAGGAGGGTGTTCCACAGAGCAGGCACAACTGCTGAGGAGGCCCTCTTCCTGGTTCCCTGTCACCTCACTTTTTGCAGTGAGGAAACTGCCAGAAGGCCCCCAGAGCTGGATCTCAGTATCTGGGCTGAACGATGGGGGTGGAGACACTCCAGTAGCTATATAGATGACCCTATATAATAAGAAAGCTGCAATCCTATACACACTTAGGAGGCAATCTAAACCCAAGGTTCTCTGAGGAATAAGTGAGTTAGAATGTAGTGAATCTCTGGTTCAGTGTAAGGCCACCCCCCCCCAACCCTGGTTCATCTGAAGCTAGCTCAGCTGAGGCTTGTATTAGTCCCCCCCCCCCAAAAAAAAGAGGCATCTGCAGTGTGACAGGCATCAGACTGGGGGCAGGGACACACTTATGCTGGATCCTAATTCCTAGCTCAATCGCATGACCTGATAATCCAGCAAAATGGGTGGCATAAGTCAAATTCTATTTTAGTTTTCCCTCTGCTGGCCTTCCACCAGCTCAGTTAGCAAGAGCCTCATATCTGAATGGAGTTTGGTTCTGGTGTACTTTATGCTGTCGTATCTTAAGCCACTTTAAATCACGCCAGCTTCCCAACGTTCGGATTGCTCCATAAACTGGGAATTAGTCTCTCTGACCTCAGTGGAACTTACTTCTGAATAGACTTGTATAGGATTGTGAGTATTAGTTTTGGAGTGAATAAACATCATCACAGTATGTTCTTTGATTTGTATGTGATATGTAGCTGTCCTATCTCTTAGCCTCATCTGTACAATAATGGTGACCCAGTTTCCAAATGTGGAACTGAGGCCAAAAGATGCCCAACTGAGTCTAAAACTGAGCAAGAATTTTTACCCATAGTTCCTGGGTCCAAAGCTGTTGCTTAGCAAGAATAAGTCTAGCATGGACCTGTGAGAATGCGTCCCCCCTTTTTAGCTTTTCAGTAACTTTACATCTGCAGTTGAGTTTGTTACTCACCCTCAAACTGTTTGCTTATTCGTTCTGTGCGGGAACCAGCACCACAGCTCCCCAGCCCGTGCCTCAGATGTGCCAATGCCACAGCAAGCTTGTGATCCATTACTGAGTCATTATTATAAAATATAAACTGCCTTAAGTGCTTTGGCAGCAAGGTGGTAGATAAGTGTCATAAATAAATAAGCAACCCACATTTTAATAGCTCGGGGAATGGCGCAAATGTGAGTGAGACATGGATACAACATGAGCATATGTTGGGATTGGTCACAAATTCGTGTTTATCACCTGATTGATCATCCCTTGATTACTCAGCAGTCGAGCTGGGGAGGAGGCAGAGCCCAGTTGCAGAACACAAGCTCTGCCTGAAGAAGGCCCACATATCAATATCTGGCACCTAATAATAATAATAATAATAATAATAATAATAATAATAATAATAAATATTTTTAATACCCTGCCCACCTGGCTGGGTTTCCCCAGCCACTCTGGGTGGCTTCAGGCAGCTGAGTGGCACAGTCCCCCTTTCAGCTGCTGCTAGTCAGAGTACATGGGTCTTGCAGCCGATTCCTTTTTCTCGGGTAAAATTTCATTTATGGCGGCCTTCCACCGGCTTGAGAAAGTTCCTGCCTTTACTGCTTCCCTATAGTTAAAGCTATGCTTTTCCCAGTAGTGATGTATGGAAGTGAGAGCTGGACCATAAAGAAGGCTGATCGCCGAAGAATTGATGCTTTTGAATTATGGTGCTGGAGGAGACTCTTGAGAGGCCCATGGACTGCAAGAAGATCAAACCTATCCATTCTTAAGGAAATCAGCCCTGAGTGCTCACTGGAAGGACAGATCCTGAAGCTGAGGCTCCAGTACTTTGGCCACCTCATGAGAAGAGAAGACTCCCTGGAAAAGACCCTGATGCTGGGAAAGATGGAAGGCACAAGGAGAAGGGGACAACAGAGGGCGAGATGGTTGGACAGTGTTCTCGAAGCTACCAGCATGAGTTTGACCAAACTGCGGGAGGCAGTGGAAGACAGGAGTGCCTGGCATGCTCTGGTCCATG